>NC_090941.1:805188476-810188476 GCF_040938575.1 Ambystoma mexicanum
CTGTCAAAGGAGGGGAGAAGATTGACACCTGAAAGAATAAAACACATTTCTGGCATGTCTGTTCCAAATACATAGAAGGAAGTCAGAGCCTTAATAGGTATGGCTTCTTAATGTAGGTTGTGGATCCCGTACTTTTCGCTAGTGATAAAACCGATGTTGGCTTTGACGAAGAAGGGCATTTCTCTGCCACTGCCATGGAAATCGGAACATCAACGATCATTTGAGCTTCTCAAAACCGTGTTATGCTCTGCACCGGTTCTGGGTACTCCAAATTATGACAAGGCCTTTGTGTTGTTTGTGCATGAATGTGATGGATGTGCTTTGGCTGTGTTAACACAGGAACACGGAGGGAAGAATAGGCCGTGCGGCTACTACTCCTCCACCCTTGATCCTGTCGCATGCGCTTTGCCAAGATTTTTGTGAGCTGTCGCTGCTGCTGCCGGGTCTGTCAGAGTGAGGGGATGGTCCTTGCCCATGATTTGATTTTGATGGTACCTCACTCTGTAGATATCCTATTGAACAAAACCCAAACGCAACACCTCACCCCTGCATGATTAACAAGGTATGAATTAATTCTGTTTCCCCGCACATTAAAATTAAGAGGTGTTGTGTTCTTAATCCGGCTGAACTCTTACCTTTCCTGCAAAACACTGTTTGCGGTGACGAAGAATTACATAACTGTCTGTATACCACTGAACAAGAAACAAAGGGAAGTATAGATCTTATAGATACTCCTTTGGACAATGCAGAAGGGGAGCTGTTTTGTGATGGCTCCTGCTTCAAACTTTCAGATGGTACATCTACAGCTGCTTACGCAGTTACTACATTGAGTAAAGTTGTTGAAACTAAGAGAATTTCGCATAACTCCGCGCAGGCCGCAGAGATTATAGCATTGACCCGAGCTTGTGAACTCTCCGAAGGGCATATAGTAAATATATATACTGATAGCCAGTACGCCTTTGGGGTGGCTCACAACTTTGGGAGGATCTGGTCGGAAAGAGGGTTCCTGACCTCACATGGGACCAAGATTCAGCATGGCCCCTTGATAGTGCAATTGCTCTCGGCACTCTCGCTCCCTAGGCAGTTAGCGATCATGAAATGTGCAGCACATCGAAAGGTCATAGATGATGTGGGAAAAGGGAACGCCTTTGCGGACCTGATAGCCAGGCAAACGGCTACAGACCTTAGCACAGACATGTATGCGCTAAGGGAAACAAAAGATGCCTATGTAATGGATGAAGGCATTGGGTCTGTGCGGGATATTCAAACTGATGCTACAGTAGAAGAATCTAAAAGGTGGGCCGAAGGAATGGGGAAACTAGATGATGATGGGTGTTGGGTGGATACATCTGAAGGAAAATGTTTGCTCCCTGATTCATATGTACTGGCAATGGTTACGATGGCACACGGTCCTACACATGTGTGTGCTCAGCAGATCACGAACATGTTAGAACAAGTTTGGGTGAATAACAAGATTCTGGAGACTGCAAAACGCCATGTTCGGAACTGCATGATCTGCTTACAGCACAATGTGGGTAAGGGGACAGTAACTCCAAGGGGAAGCTTTGTGCCCCCTTCTGTTCCCTTCGAGGTCATTCACTTTGATTCTATTGAGATGGAATGGTGTAGCAATCTGAAATATGTTCTTGTAATTATTTGTGCCTTCAGTAAATGGGTCGTGGCTTTCCCCGTTAAAGATGCTACCGCCATGACCACTGCAAAGATTATGGTAAAATAATTCTTTCCTCGATTTGGGCTCCCAAGGGTAATTTGGTCAGACAATGGTCCTCATTTTGTTGCAGCAGTAATTTTGCAGATATGCACAGCATTACATATTGAGAAACGATTTCACTCAGCTAGACATCCTCAAAGTGCTGGGTTGGTGGAAAGACACAATGGTATCTTAAAGAATAAGCTTGCAAAAACATGTGCCGATACCAAACTGAAATGGCCAGATGCCTTACCTATTCTATTATTGGCTATGCGTACCACACCTCAAACTAAGATTGGGCTTTCTCCATTTGAGGTAGTGATGGGGAGACCTGCTAACATTTGGGGTCTCCCAAAACCTAAAACCCTGAGAGAGGTGGAAAATGTATTGCTTGTAGACTACTGTAACCAGTTAACTAAAAACCTGTATTTCATTTATCACCAGGTGTATTTGGCTTTACCTGTACGGTTCACGAGCCCAGGACACGATATACAGCCTGGAAGTTGGGTCCTAGTGAAGGCCTACGAAAGGTCTTCCTGTCTCGCTCCTCGTTGGAAGGGACCCTACCAGGTGCTGTTGGTCACCCAGAGAGCAGTGCGGGTGGCTGGGAAGGAACACTGGATCCACGCGACGCATGTCAAGAAACTTCCTCACCCGACGCCACACGTTACAGAAGAAGCAGATCCCCTTGCTGATGCTACAGTCCCTGATCTTGGAGTAGCAAACAGCGCTGTGATTGCTTCGGAGAATTTCTCTGAGCCCGTGTAGCTTGGGGAACAGTCCATTTCGTCTCTGCATTCTTTTGAAAAATCACTTCCGGAAAACATTGTTTCGAGTTCTGCGACTTCCGTCGCCTCTGATACGACGCTTCCCTCAGGAAGTGACGACACCTTATTTTCGGATCAAACAATCTTGGGTACCACCAGGTACAACCTTCGACGAAGAAAATAGAACTACGGCACAGGTTTTTCTGTGCATTTGGGAAAAGAGAAGTGATTGAAAGTTTTCTTTTGTATAAGAAAGTTTCTGTTGAACAACAGGAAGAAAAGGGATTCTGCTGGCTAGGGTTGGGAAGGACTAAGAAATCACGCGACCGTAGCGTCGCCAGCAACGAACATTGGGGTCGTCGATTGAGGAACTACAATGCCTGCCACCTCCATTGCTGCTCCCCGCACTGGACTTGTGAATAAGGGGGTGACCAACTTGGACAATGAACAATGTGCCTGGGCCCCGAAAACGTATTGCTGTGTTTTGATAACGATAATTGTTATTTTTGCAATTACTGCTGTAGGACTTTGGTACTTTGAAGAAATCTATCCTCTAAAACCTCTACTACCGACCGAGATTGTACCAACTGCTTTGACTCCCTCTGTACACCTTCACACTCTGTCCCCTAGAGACTCCCAACATAGACAAAAGTAAATAATAACACTCTAATGATAGTAATGAATGCAATGCATGCCATTTTTAATAAGAGTAATTGTTGGATTTGCACTCATTTACCGCAACATGGGAACAAGGGCTAGGATGGTATATTCACCCTTTACCTTTAACGACTGCTTGCTATGCATCTCTTAGAGCACTATTCTTTGGCCGTTGGAATGACAGCATCTCAGGGAACTTTGATGGAACTAATTTGAATGATTTCGAGAAACGTGAATTAACTCCCCTGGGATGCTTGCTTTTTGCAAATAGAAGTAAACCTAATGTCGCTTCTATTAGGCCGTCTGATAAACACTCTCTTCCTTTTCAAACTTTAATTTCCTTTAAAATGGATCCGATAGGCAATAAGGACGCCGTGCCTCCTTCTTACTCTATAAATCATAGCCCTGATCTGGTCCCCTTTTGTGTACAAAGAAATGGCACTCGGCCAATGGGAGATTTTGAAGGTTGTATGAACACTGTAAATTTGACTGGAGAAAACAGGCCTCTGTATGTAGGGGGGCCTGTTTATTTTGTTTGTGGTAGTTTAGCATTTCCCTGGTTGCCCAAGGATTGGCAGGGAACCTGTTATTTAGGAATCCTGTTACCCGGGGTATTTGTAGCTAGTACATTGGAGGTTTCTAAGGCTCGCCCACGGCGGGACAAGAACGGAGATACCCCTGGGCAAGTATTTTGAGATATAGCAAAATCAGTTGTGCCCTTTTGGGGACAAATAAGACACTCTGAGAACTTTAGGGGATTAGCAAGGGTACTGGAGAGAATGATCAACCGGACCACGGACATACTCTACAATATGACACTAGAACAAAAAGCAATAAGATTGGTAGCACTCCAAAATCGGATGGCATTAGATGTCATTTTGGCAGAACGAGGTGGAGTATGCAAATTGGTGGGGTCCGCTTGCTGTGTTTTCGTACCAGATTCCTTGCCGACAATTTTTAAAGCAATACAGAACTTGCATATTCTTAGTTCTGAAGTACATATCCCTGTAGGAGATTGGAATCTTAGCACCTGGTTCTGGGATTCTTTACGATCTTGGGGTTGGAAGGTGCTTGCTGTTATTCTGGTTATTTTGGGGATCCTACTATTCCTTTGTTGCTGTTTTCAATGTCTTCCGAGTATATGTGGAATGCTAGGGGGATGTTGTGCCCAAGCAGTGAACACAATAGGGCATAGAATATATGCCCCAGATACAGCATCCATAGAGTTTGTGTTACAAGAGGTTCTGATGAACGACCTAATGGCTATAGATATTACAGACAATGATTCCGGATGTATGGATGACAATACATGGAGTTATTTGCAAAAGTATTAGAAATGATATTAGCACTTGGCATAGGCCAAAAGGAGGGTCTGTTGGAATTGAAATAATATTATGCCTCCTATCACAGTAATTGAATGTGTATTGGCCTACGCCAAGTTGTCTAAAATATCATGTAAATAGGCACCGCGGCAAGGTCTTGACCTTAACGAAAAGTAATGTAAGTCGCATCTTGGATTTAGCCGCCATTTTAGGTTCTCTTGTAATGTGGAAGTCACCCTGAACATCAAAATGGAGGCTGAATAACATTCTGAGTGAGATTCTGGCCGTTGTGACCTCCGCACACACGAATAATTAATATGCCTGCAGACCACTTGTCGGGGTCGCGAACTGAGACCTTGTCCTATCACTGACCTATGTGTAAATGAACAACTGTATCAGCGGAACTGATCAAAATGCATACATTATAGGATTGACCTGGGAAGGAACCCTAGGCCTGATCCCAAGAATGGTTAACCCGCGAGGGGGTTGGCCAAGGGCTGGATAAAGGATATAAAAGCCCAAGTATTCCAAATGTACGGTCTCTCTACTAATGCAACGAACCCTTGTTGAAGTTCGTTACGTTACTCTGAGAGCCGAATAGCTATCCGTTTGTCAATTGGTTTTGGTAACTGTTGTAGCTTTTTAATAAAGCACTTGTATGTCCTTTGTAACCTGTGTTGGTGTGTTTCCTTTGGGCTTCCCAGCCTCATATCAATTTTTATGTTTTCACAGGCAGTCCTGTACTATTACATTGTAATTTTGAGTAAGCCAGGTTTCTGCGAGGAACAAGATGTCTATCCCTCTGCCGCTTAGAAGATCGCATATTGCTGTACAGTGTTTGGACATAGATCTGGCGTTAAGTAGCTTGCAGTGTATCTTTGTGATTTGTGTGATCTGTTTGGTCTTTGGCTGTGTATTTCTGTGGTTATGTTGGTGTTGGTCATGTTTACCATTGGATTGATGTCCGGGTCTATTGATGCTGTTTCTTCATTGAATAGCTCAGACAGGTTTGGTATTCGGTTGCTGTCTTCGTCATGGTTATCTCCTTGTCAATGATTAGTGCCAACTTTTGTTGTGGCAATAATTCTTTGTGATTTATGGTGTGTTGCTATTGTCACCCTCTGGCTTCATTCTGTGTGTTTTTCCTCTTTCCCCTGGGCAGTCTGTAATCCTGCTAATGTGCTTGAAATTATTTAGGCTAAGAGGTTGTTCAAGTGGGTAGAAGTTTGACAGGTAGGGCGTTAGAACAATTTTGGTCTTGTTAAGGTAAATGGACCTGTTTCCGTTTAATGTGTGGGCGTGTTATCGCTTGGTATCCACCTGTTCCTCTGTGTTGTGTTTGGAAATTTTTCCACTTCAACTGGCTGTTACTGACTAAATCCTGGTCAGGGATCAGCCCTCACTGCCTCACACTAACCTTGACTTTCAGGGACTAACCCTGGCGTCTAAATTTTGTGGCCATGGACTACGTTCGGATGGTAAATTGTATCAGGCTCACTGTAGAGGGAGTCTCCCTGTGGAGGTTTCTGCTTTGGTCTTCCCTTGGAGGTTACTGTGTGATTGTCTCTACTTATGGGGTCCTGTTGTTTTTGTAATGGTGGTTTTATTGGGTTTTATCAGGCTCCCTGTGGCGAGTGCCCCCTGTGGAGATCTGTGGTTATATCTTCCCTTGAGGGGTGTCTATCCTTGTGGCTTCTCACCGTTTGTAGTTGTGTTTGTATTGGGTTCACAGTTGCAAATGCCTCCCTGTGGTATCCTTTGATTTGATCTTCCCTTGTGGGGCCCTGTAGTTGTGGTTGTGTTGGGTTCACAGTGGCGAAAGCCTCACTGTGATGATCTGTGGTTTGGTTTTCCCCTGTGAGTTCCTGTGTGGTTGTCTTACTTTGTGAGCTCTTGTATTAGTATTGGGTTCAGCAGTGCTGCATGCCTCCCTGTTGTGGCCAGTGGTGCCCTGTGGTTACCTCTTCCTTTATGGGTCCTGTGTGGCTATTTTGTGGGGTCCTGTGGATTTTGTTGCATCCAGTTCACAGAGGCGGTGGTCTTCCTGTGGTGACCTGTGGTTTTGTAGTTGTGGTTGTATCGGTTACGAGGACCTTCTTTCCTTTTGGTGGCATGTGGTGTCCTGTTGTTAGTTCTTCCCTTGCAGGTTCCTGTATGGTTGTCTCATTTAGTGTGTTCTTATAGGTTTGCACTTGTATCGGGTACCGCCATGGCGAAAGACTCTGTGTAGTGACCTATGGTTATTTTTCCCTTGTTGGTCCTGTGTGCCTGTCTCAATAATAATAATAATAATATGTTATTTATAACACGCTTAATACCCAGAGGCTTCTAAGTGCAGACCCAGGGATCGGACCTGTGGTGCTCCGCGTCGTCATGCTTCCAAGGCGAGTGTGTTGCCCTTGAACTATCCTCCAGAGACTAATGGAGTCCCACAGTTTCTTGGTGGTCAGCTTCACAGAGACGGTGGCCTTCCTGCGGTGGCCAGATTCTTAATAGTTACTAGGTGTTAGCAATCTTACATTCAAGTTGTTCTTTGGGAGGAAACACTGCTGGAGGAAATGCACTTCAATGTTGTGTAGCTCCCCGCTACTAGAGTCAGTGGTAGTGGTACCTTACCTTAGTTAGATTTAAATGTTGGTGTGAAGTTCATGTTGGTTCAACAGTGGCTACACTCCAACGGTTATGTTGGCCTCACCCTAGGCTGTGTTCTAATAGTAAGTCTAGATACTGTGGTGGCTGAATGTGAATTTACATGGGTTCAACTGTGACTATGCTCCAATAGTTCTCTTAGCTTCAGCAGTGGCTGTATAGCAACATGCAGGTGTATTATACAGTGGTTAAACTGTAGTGGTTCTCCCGGGTTGAACTGTGGATATGCTCCAGGAATTCTCATAGATTCAACAGTGGCCAGACTCTGATAATATGTCTAGGTTGAACAGTGGCTATTTTGTGAACTCACATGGGTTCGCTAGTGGCTATATTCTGAGATTTCATATGGATTCAACAGTAGCAGCACACCAAAATGTCACCTAGATTTGCTAGTGGCTATGTTGTAAAGGTTCACCTAGATTCAGCAGTGGCTATACTCTAATATTCACCAAGATTCTGCCACTGCAATGTTTAAGAAATTCACAAAGGTTCAAACAGTGGCTACAATGTGAAATTTACCTGGAGTAAACAGTGGCTATATTCCAATATTTCACCTAGATTCAATAGTGGCTATATTTTAGGAGTTCATCTGGTTTTAGCAGTGGCTGTATTGTAAAAGTCACATGAGTTCAACAGTGGCTGTGTTGTGAGGATTCACTTACATTTAACAGTTGCTATTTTAAAGTTCACATGCTCAAATGATTCCCCTAGATTCAACAGTGGCGGCCATGTCAGACCATAGCAGAATTCAACACATTGGCCAACTCAGGCGCAGCAAGGTTCAGCACAATGTCCACCCATGGAGCGAGACACGGTTCAGTGCAATGGCAACCACATTGCAAAGTGGGGTTCAGTACAATGGCTAACTAAAGAGCTCATCAGTTTCAACACAATGGCCCTCATTACGACTGTGACGGCCACGGAATGAATGGTGCCGGTAAAGGACTGGCACCGTTCATTCCAGGGCGCCACATTACCAGTCCTGCAGCGGGTCCCGCTCTGTATGCCTGGCCAGACCAGACGTGCAGAGGGGGACCCGGTAGCAAACCAGAATGCTAACAATGGGCCCTATTGGGGCTCAAATGGAAATGGGGACGTACCGGGTCCAGGTCCCACGAAAGGGAATTACCGGGCCCTCCAAGGCCACAATGGCCTGGTAAGTCCCCTTTTGCGGGACCCGGCCCCGAGTTTGGAGGTAGCCATGCCGGTAATGACGGCATGGCTACTTCCAAACTTGTAGTGAGGCTCAATGGCTAACTAAAGAGTGCAGCATGGTTCAGCACAATGGCCAACTAGAGAGTGCAGCAAGGTTAATTACAATGGCAGTCATGGAACAAAGTGGGGTTCAACACAATCGATAACTAAAGAGCACAGCAAGGATAAGGGTAAACCTTGCCACCTTCCACTTGTGTTGCTTTTCTTTTAATTAAAATAAATTAGTTAAATAAAAAAGAAAACATACAGCCTTGAATCCTGGTCTGCCAGAGTTTGAGGACCAACATTTAACCACTAATCCACAAGGGCTTGCTGCTTCATAGGGCATACATTTCATACTTAGCCTATAATTTACTATCTACAATGATAAAAGGTTAGGTATGAAACTTGTGAAAATCCAAACAATAACATCATTGTAACATAATGTTTAAGTGCTATGTCTCGAACTCCTTAAAGGGGAAGTTTGTTCAAAAATGGTATTGTCCTGATTGTTTGGTAATATATTTTTAGGAAATTGTCATCGATATTAAAATGTTTTCCTATGCATCTTAACTAAGCTTTCCTCACTTTTACATATGCGAAAACAACGGCTTGGGTGCAGCCATCTTATGGTGATCTTATCTATTGATGCATCGCCTTAAATTGTAGTGCCCTCGTGGCAAGAATACAGGTTGCCCACCATTCAAACTGAGATCACTACACCAAATGATATGTTCCACCCATGCCATAATGTTATTTAGCACAGAACCAGG
This sequence comes from Ambystoma mexicanum, assembly GCF_040938575.1. Taxonomy (NCBI): domain Eukaryota; kingdom Metazoa; phylum Chordata; class Amphibia; order Caudata; family Ambystomatidae; genus Ambystoma; species Ambystoma mexicanum. The sequence goes on from NC_090941.1 coordinate 805,197,550, forward strand.
AAGGTAAACACACACACCCTCTCACAGTGTCCTTATGTTACACCAGCAAAACTTTCTAATGAGGCACAGGGTGTTCCATTCATGAGAAGATATGGATTATTTGCACTTTCAAGCTCAAAGCTTTTGCTTCAGCACGTTTTAAAACCATGAACGCTAACAGGTTGCTCCTTATTGCTGTTACTGCCAAAGGGCAGATTGGTCCCTGTCGATCATCCTACATAACCTTAATCAAATAAGTACCGTTTATGATTAGTCGCCGATGTTGATTGAACAATCCATCCGACGTTCATTGGAAACTATGGCATGCGTAAAACGGTACAATATACGTGTGTAGATAACAGAATAAAATAATATATTTTAGTACTTGTTCTGTAATAGAATATAACAAGTTACGATTTAATTCAGAACCGGATTAAACATAATCATAAACACAAACCACGCAGAATGAACACAGACATGACAACATGCGGAAGTAGTTGACACCACAACGTGCATGAAAATTTACGCTGTGAAGTAGTTATAGCTCCCTATGGGATGCAGAACCAGATGCACCCGCTTCACATAGCGGGCCCTACCTACCAAAAAATAAGGATAGAGATAGTAATGTTTTCAGTTGAACCACAGACCAATGGCATTTCAATGGAAGTGTTAAGATTAGTAGTCAAAAAGAGCAAGGTTCATACCCCCCCTTCCCTGACCCCCTCTTTATGGTGCACAAGGATGCAATTGTGACAGCACACCAGGATATCCCACGGCACAAAGCGGTGTAGATATAATTAGCCTGCATACAGGTTGTTGTTGCAGGTCTTCGCGGAAATAATCAACACAATATGGTCCATCTAACAACCACTAATATATATAGAATATATTGGTGTGCAAGGCCAGTAAGCAAAATGTCAAAAAAAATCAAACCTCTATTCACTCCTCTTTAAATTATACATAAATAACCATCATTACTAGACAGAGAAACAAACCGGGAGCTATGCACTCGCTTTTTTATAGTTTGCGGTATAAATATCATTCATCAAAACATAACGTACTGTGTCAATTATTTTGGTCAAATCGCATATTCGCACGTTGCTGAATTAATCATTATACATACAGCACACATGCCTTTTTTAATCGCACAAATAATATGTACAGTTCACCCTACATAATTTCAGGAACTTCCATTCTCTTGTTGTCACGCTGAGTAACCGCTCCGAACAACAGAACCCAGAAATGGAAACTACATTTTTGTATGTCCACTTTCAATATAATAAATGTTATCATTTTTTGTGGATATTCGACACATTGGGCCTCATTACAACCGTGGCGGCTGCGTTATGAACGGTGCCGGGCCGCCACAATACGAGTTTACTCACGGATGGCGTTATGCACCCCTGGTCTGGTCAGACGTACATACCGGCACCCGCGAGCAGACCGGGATGCTAAGAACAGACCCGTCATTAACGGGTCCGTTGTTAGCATCCTCCCCATTCACATTGAGCCCTATGGGGGCTCAAGTGCGAATGGGGATGTACTGGGTCCGGGTCCCGAAAATGGGAATTACCGGGCCCGCAAAAGTCAGAATGGCCCGGTAATTCCCTTTTTTCGGGACCAAGACACGAGTTTGGAGGTAGCCATGCTGATAATGATGGCATGGCTACCCCCAAACTAGTAATGAGGCCCATTGTGTCCTCCTAACAGTTGCTGACTTTCGCTCAAGGCCAAATAACAGTAGCAGCCTGTTTTCAGTGATTGAAGCCAGAGACGGTAGGTTTCGATTTTGTGAAAGAATGCCACAAAAAAAAGAAAAACTGGACAAGACCATGCTTCAGGCAAGTGGTTCAGAAATCCAAGGATAGTTACAAACCTCTATATAAAATGTGTTTTGCGACAGTAACGAAAGAACATTCCAGAAAATAATTTGTTGCTGTTACCTCTGGGATATCATCTCTGTAAGAAAATTAAATCGAAACCCCACCTCTCCCTCATCCAGCACTGTTTCATGGCAAAAAGCATTCCCCTACTCATAGTGTGCTACATGCAAACTGCCCATTATTACTATGTCCCTGTTCTGCTCTTGAATAACTTTTTGCTACTTGCACTTCTGGCACATATTGCATGTCCGTTTATGCTCCCTTGCGCACCCAAAGCAGCCCTATCTACCATAATACGAGACAGTGTGACATTGCATGCTCATACTAAATAGGTCTCCAGTGTTGAAAAAAGGTAGCAGGTGCCCCTCTCCAGAAGGAACATGGCATGATAACCTGTTCTGTGGGTTTTTTCCCACTTTCCGAGTCCGCAGTCATCGCTTTTTTATCACTATACCTTTCACAGATGGGAAATATCCATTTGCATATCAGTCTTTGTCCCGCACTGAAATGCTATGGCCATTCCCTTCTGAACAGTGTGTTCATCATCATGTCAAGTTGACACACGACGCACAAGGTTAACATTTGTACCGTGCATTCTACAACACAATTCTATTTCAAAGCGCCACAAGCCGAAATGGGAACGGAGGTTTCTGGAAAATAATTCAGAAATGTTAAGTTACATTCATGCTCTGACTAGGCCTTGTGCCAATTCTCCCTGCTACTGCCTAGGAGAGGAAGGAACAGCCTTTGAGTGTACAAGTACTGGGGGACGGTGTTAAGATGGATTTCTAAACTCTGACATGATGGGCAGATGTTCATGAGACCACCCTTCATTTAGTGAAACAGGGGAACTTTCAGGACAAACCAGACCAATGGTCCCTGTGCGGAAGATCCCTTTTAAGTGTACATGGTGTTAGGCAACGTGAGTGTTTCCACCCACCCAGCCCCCTTGTGAGCGCACGGCCACAGATGTGAACTGATACTGGAGGGAGAATGGATGGGCATTAGGCGAGCACAAAAGGCACGGAACACTGCTGAAGGGACACCAACTTATGTTGATTGCAGGGATGGGTTCTTGAAGAGGGGAGTCTGGACGATCCCTTTGAGTTGTACATGCTGTTTGGCACCTTGAGCGCTCCTGCCCACCCACTACTGGGGGGGAATGCTGGAAGGGGGCTGGATGGGGATGAGGTGAGTGCAAAAGGGCACCAACCATTCTTTCATGGCCCTCATAGACGATTGGGTGTGTTCTTGACTCACTGAAAAATTCAAAAAAGTATTTGTATTTGCTCATTTGTATTTTATTTTGCTTGGTGATGTTGATGGCACAAACAAACTACAAATTGTATACTTTAGGTTGCAGCACAGTGTCTGAATATCCCCTGTACTCTCCGCTGTCACTCGGGAATTTGGCACAAATGGCAAATGACACAGGCGAGTATTACACTTTGAATACGGAATCCAAGCCTCTCATGAAGCCACCATGTAAATGAACAGTAGGCCACCATCCTGTACCACCTGTGAAAGAGAAATACAGTTGTTTTTGTCAAAAGTGAAAGACACGTAAGCAATGAACACTCTGATTTGCAATATGTGTGAGAAATTTATTCAATTTACAAATTAAATGCATTTGTCAGTGATAGATCAAAGTTACGACAATGTAGGAGAACAACAGGAAATGTTAGTCGTCTCAGTGGTCAAAATTGCATCACATCTAGACTATACTTACTCGGTAATTGGATTGCGAGGGCAAACTGTTGCACGAAGCTCGTGCATAAGCCCCATCATAATCCTAAACACAGACTTTGTGAGGCGGACTGCCCTAAAGTCATGCAGCTCGACAACGCATGGCAGTGGTGTGTCTTCTTCGGCTATGTAGGACAACCATCCAGAGTTTTCTTGGCAGCAGCAGTTCTCCACCTCGGTTAGCATGACCTCGCACTGATTGCAGGTACACCAGATGGAAACGTCTTCCATGTGACTGGGCTCCGGCTCCGGTGATTCATCTTCCCAACTATCGTATGATTCCCCATCAATTCCACTTCTTTCTCTTTCTCTTCTAATTATTTAATTAGTTCCCCTATGGAATATTCTGGCCTGTACTGGTAGGGCTGTATTGTTGCCACAGTTCCTGAAAATTGAATAAGTACAAAATCCACAGTCAAAAAAATATAAATGGCTACACAAAGATTGTTCTCATGCACTCAAATATACATATCAGACACATTTAAAAATCAAATCACACATGCCTCCATCCAAATAGAAACACATGTACAAATCTGCACTAAAACATCCATAATATAATATGATCACTGCATCAAAATTGAACCGGCTGTCGTCACGAGTATAGCTATATAAGCATTCAGAAGGGATCCAGTTTCTGGGAACACCACCTCCAGGGATCAAAGATCACTGAAAAAAAACCCAGGGGGAGAGAGGGAGGTGATGACCCTGGGACCTTGGTCCTGCAGTCAGGTGAATGGTGTGTCTGTCGCTGGGAGAAACAACCACCTATACACTCGTTAATTTGTTCTAAAACAAAACAGGATTTTTAAAAAAACATTTTGATGTGAAAGTCACAATTGACTGATATTCAATTCAAAATACAGGAGATTATTTCAACTTTATTCATATAAAGTTGTAACAAAAGGAATTTTTTGAAAGGGAAAAGCAACCACTCGATAGTGACAATTAAAACTAAGTATCTTATTTTTGGTCACAATACAGTGCCTCTAAAAAAATTTTACTAAAAAACAACAATATGCACATCTGCACTATGGCTGTAGTGAAGTGGAATCAACATACCAGATTGACAGATTGATATCAGTGGGATAAGAGCATGGAAAACAAAAATAATGAGGACCCACTGGGGAACCACTTAATGACCAACATCAACTGGTAAAGAGTAGAGCATTTTTAGGTAGAACTAGCTCTATCATGTGAGAAAAACCTATGATGTTTCTTAGGTTTAATTTTGTGAAAGTCGACATATGTTTCGGCTATTGACACCAAAAGAAATCAGGCAATGCACAAAAAACGTTGTCTGTTGGTGCAGGTGTAGCCGTCTTCAGGACAAAGGAGAAACGAGATGTTCTAATGATTTGACAGTGTTGAGTACTTCATAAACATTGTGCTGTGTCGTTAGAAAAGGCACGAAACCCACTACAAGATAAACAAACATAAAAATATCACATATACATAAAAATATAGATCAAAAGAAGGCATCACGGAAGTAGTGGTTGATAAAAACAGTTGTTTAAAACATTAACAGTGTGACAGCGGCGGAACGCCCGGTAGGCAGTACACAACATTTTAATCATCACTGACTGCAGCCAAGGCATATGCAAATGAAAAGGTGTCAAACATTTAACCATATCCTGCATTCTTAAGGTCTATTTCTTTTCGAATATAATGATTAGTTTATATGGAAGTAGTAAAGTTATTTTCTTTGATTAGTGATAACTTTTCATTTAGAGCGGAAGGCTCGCCTATATATTGAGAATGAGCGTAATCCATGAAGAAAAATTATTCACAATTTCAGCACAGAGATGAAAGTTAATGTGCTGTTCCTTTTGCAACATGAAATGTTGAAAAAGAGAACACTTTTAACTTCACTAAGAGGTTTAAACACAATAATATTATTGTTGAACCCTTTTTGGTGAATAATAAGGACCAATGCTTACCGTTGTTGTTCTCAAATGGTCTTTTATAAGATCAAGAAGAGAGTGTAAAACTTTTTAGAGTTAATTGGTTTTAGTGCGCCATTGTAAACACAGAAAAAAACGTTTTCAAGCCTGAAACAACAAAAATGCCCGGGTTTTAGATTCAAATTATTATTGTGTATGAAGGCTTTCTAATTTTAGATAAAAAAGAAGCCAGGAGCGGTTGTTACCTTTAAAATTTCTTGAACGTAGGCTCGTTTAGAATGATAACTATAATTGCAGCTAGGTAGCTTGCACGAGACCTAGTACAAGCAGAAAAGAAAGGGCGGACTGAATTAGAGCAATCACTTATGTGCTGAGTTCAAGGAGAAATTTTACAGGGTTGCTTACAGAGGCATGAGGCGATGGTGTCTGCTTACCTCTAAAAGAAAGTCATCAAGGCTTCGCTTACACAAGCGCGCCAATGCTGCACTTACAAACGCGTCTGGAGCCCGGGATGTCCGTGGTGTTACTGGCAACAAAGCCAGTGGAGCCGTAAAGCCGTGTCAATTAGCTGCTCGTAGCCTGCGTGCTTCCGTGAACAGCTGTACACGCGCTCGGCTGAGTGTTTAAGTAGTTAGAGAGATGACATGACTTATGTTGATTGAACAATGCAATCAACAAAGAAAAAAGAAGGCGGTGTGTAACAATACACGGTTTAGTTGCACTTAAAGAAACAGAGTGTTTCTTGAGAAATCATTTGGAATATCGCAGTATATGCAAAACAATGCTGAACTGTGATTATCATGTTTTTATTTAGTATTTTACTAAATTATCGTGTTTGAAAAGACCTCGAAAGATTTTTCAAGGGGAATTAAGGAACTATTTCATTTATTTTGTATCGTTGTATTATTCAACCTCATTCCACGGTTACATACAGATTTTTTGACTACACATCTCTTCATGGAGTGAGTCAGGACCAGAATAGGTGTTTGTCTAACTGGTAACAATACTTGACAGATATGATTCTCTTATAAGCCCAAAGGAATTTAGTTGTTGTTTAAAAATGTGAGAACTCTTTAAGGCAAAAAGAACACTTTTTTGAAGAACAATTTTTTTTAAAAAAGAAAGAAAACTAGCCGCCCCTAGAGGAAATATATAGAAGCCATTAGAAAAAAAGGGACCACTCTACTGTCGTGTTTAAGCCCCGTTTAACAGTATTCAAATTAAAAATCCATTTCTGTTCCTGTTTGGTGAGCAGTAGGTCTCTATTCCCCCCTCTGGCTGGAGCTGCAATGGTTTGAATTACAAACCACCTAAGGTCATTATATGAGTGTTTCAATTGGGTGAAATGTGCCACCATTGGTTTGTTCTCAATTTTATTTTTGATACACGAGCGATGCTCACATATTCTTTGTTTAACCGGACATTTTGTTTTGCCCACATATAGTAAATTGCAAGGGCATTTTATGCCATAGATGGCCCATGGAGTGTTACAGTTGGAAAAACCCGCCAGGGTCCATTTCCCACCTTGGTCCTGCAGTCAGGTGAATGGTGTGTCTGTCGCTGGGAAATTGTGAATAATTCACCTGACTGCAGGACCAAGGTCCCAGGGTCATCACCTCCCTCTCTCCCCCTGGGTTTTTTTTTCAGTGCTCTTTGATCCCTGGAGGTGGTGTTCCCAGAAACTGGATCCCTCCTAAATGCTTATACAGCACACTTTGGACAACCCTTTGGTTGTTTAGGCATATCACATAAACGGTGGTGCATGCTCATAGAATGAGTCATACCTATTACTCTTTTGCATAGGTCCCTGTTTTCTTTTCTCTTCAACCTGCCGATTCTCTCAGTTTTAAAACAAGCCACGAGATGGAAGATGTCAACACAGTATGCTTCTCCGAAGAACTGTATAAAAGACTCATGGAACTTCCGTCAGCTCTCACAAGTAGAGATACGATTCAACCCCCACAAAATATAAATCGTACAGATACCCTAACACAAAAAAAGAAAAAACTAATAAGAACTGACAGCCATGGCCAACTCATGCTAGCATATTTAAAAGCTGGTATCATTCTTGAAGGATTACAAGTCAGGATTATACCGAGAGTATTTACTGACAATACAAAGTTTAAAAAATATTTTAGTGGGGTCAGTAACAAATGCTCGCGAGATCTGCTTATCTTATTCATACAGACAGCAGAAGAAGAATCTGCTGCACAAAAATTGGAAATCGAAACTTTGGAAATTGCCCTTAAAGGAGATAAAGATATAGCAGGCATGAAGTCTCTCCTTGACAAAATGGAAGAAGAACTAGGAAAATTTAAAAAGACGATCCTAGATTAAAAAATTTGGAAGTTAAAAAAAGACATTGATACCTATAAAGAAACAAAAACATATCCATATTTTATCGATTCATATTATGAAGACCAGAATAAACTGGCCCAAAATCGCGTCAGAAACAATGGGTTTCCAAGAAGACGCTTTGTCACTTTTTCCAATACAAGTAACAGTAGCTCCAATAGTGATCCAGATCTTGCTAACAGCAATGGCGCACAACGGGGAGGCATGGCCCACAATCCACAACAACAACAGTTTTTTCAAGGGCGGGGACGAGGCGGCCTCAACCGACCGCCGGGCCCCCAGCGGATGCATACCCGCAATTGGCAAGGCCCACCTCAAACCTGGTAAATGCAATTCCTATTTTTAATTTGACCAACTACATTTTATCACAAGATGAAATTAATATTCTCGGTAAAGGCTTAACCTTTGTGCCTATGAAAAAAGCGGACTCTTTTCAAACAGCCATAGAACTACAAAAATTCTTTAGGCTTATCTGTCTTAAATATTTTTTCAAAGATTCTCAACCTAGAGACGACCAAAATAGCATCACGGGTTTAAAACCTCCCTCCACCTTTATTTCCAACAACAGCATGGTCAGTCCAGCCATTCTGGCTTTTGGGAATAGGGTGAGTCATGAAAGTGAATGCTTGCTGAAAAGCAAAAACTATCACCATGACAACATTTCCCACAAAGAACGGATGGCCCTTACACACCTTCAAAATAACGAATCCTTCGTTATCAAACCTGCTGATAAGGGGGGTGGTATTGTGTTATGGGATTCATAGGCCTACGACAAAGAGGTCAAAAGACAGCTCAATAACACCTTGTTTTAGCGTTAAATTGATACTGACCCTACATCAAGACTATCGGAGGAAATCACTAGCCTGATGTATCATGCACACCTAGAAGGCTGGATTAGTTTGGATGAACAACAATTTTTGATCTCAAAGAACCCAATAATCCCAGCCTTCTATCTGTTGCCTAAGATTCATAAGAATGCAACTTGTCCTCCTGGCAGACCTATAGTCTCAGCTCTCAAATCTATCCTTGAGCCCCTGTCTATCTATGTTGACTGGTTTCTCCGTCCATTCATAAAGGAAATGAAGTCCTTCGTCAAAGACACCACCAACATGATACAACGAATAGACAATTTATCCATTTTGAACACAGACATCTTGGTTACCCTTGATGTAACCTCATTATACACAAGTATACCTCAACTAGACTGCCTCAAAGTCATTGAATCCTATCTCGATCAAAGAACATCGACCCTCAACTCAGTACCCACTTCTTTTCTCCTAGAATGTGCTAGAATTGAACTAATGGAGAATGTTTTCCTTTATGATGGCTCTTTTTACAATCAAAAACATGGAACCAGTATGGGGGCGACTTTCACCCCAGATCTGGCCAATTTGTTGAAAAAGAGAACACTTTTAACTTCACTAAGAGGTTTAAACACAATAATATTATTGTTGAACCCTTTTTGGTGAATAATAAGGACCAATGCTTACCGTTGTTGTTCTCGAATGGTCTTTTATAAGATCGAGAAGAGAGTGTAAAACCTTTTAGAGTTAATTGGTTTTAGTGCGCCATTGTAAACACAGAAAAAAACGTTTTCAAGCCTGAAACAACAAAAATGCCCGGGTTTTAGATTCAAATTATTATTGTGTGTGAAGGCTTTCTAATTTTACATAAAAAAGACGCCAGGAGCGGTTGTTACCTTTAAAATTTCTTGAATGTAGGCTAGTTTAGGATGATAACTATAATTGCAGCTAGGTAGCTTGCACGAGACCTAGTACAAGCAGAAAAGAAAGGGCGGACTGAATTAGAGCAATCACTTATGTGCTGAGTTCAAGGAGAAATTTTACAGGGTTGCTTACAGAGGCATGAGGTGTTGGTGTCTGCTTACCTCTAAAAGAAAGTCAGCAAGGCTTTGCCTACACGAGCGCGCCAATGCTGCACTTTCAAACGTGTCTGGAGCCCAGGATGTCCGTGGTGTTACTGGCAACAAAGCCAGTGAGGCCGTAAAGCCGTGTCAATTAGCTGCTCGGAGCCTGCATGCTTCCGTGAACAGCTGTACACGCGCTCGGCTTAGTGTTTAAGTAGTTAGAGAGATGACATGACTTATGTTGATTGAACAATGCAATCAACAAAGAAAAAAGAAGGCGGTGTGTAACAATACACGGTTTAGTTGCACTTAAAGAAACAGAGTGTTTCTTGAGAAATCATTTGGAATATCGCAGTATATGCAAAACAATGCTGAACTGTGATTATCATGTTTTTATTTAGTATTTTACTAAATTATCGTGTTTGAAAAGACCTCGAAAGATTTTTCAAGGGGAATTAAGGAACTATTTCATTTATTTTGTATCGTTGTATTATTCAACCTCATTCCACGGTTACATACAGATTTTTTGACTACACATCTCTTCATGGAGTGAGTCAGGACCAGAATAGGTGTTTGTCTAACTGGTAACAATACTTGACAGATATGATTCTCTTATAAGCCCAAAGGAATTTAGTTGTTGTTTAAAAATGTGAGAACTCTTTAAGGCAAAAAGAACACTTTTTTGAAGAACAATTTTTTTTAAAAAAGAAAGAAAACTAGCCGCCCCTAGAGGAAATATATAGAAGCCATTAGAAAAAAAGGGACCACTCTACTGTCGTGTTTAAGCCCCGTTTAACAGTATTCAAATTAAAAATCCATTTCTGTTCCTGTTTGGTGAGCAGTAGGTCTCTATTCCCCCCTCTGGCTGGAGCTGCAATGGTTTGTATTACAAAACACCTAAGGTCATTATATGAGTGTTTCAATTGGGTGAAATGTGCCACCATTGGTTTGTTCTCAATTTTATTTTTGATACACGAGCGATGCTCACATATTCTTTGTTTAACCGGACATTTTGTTTTGCCCACATATAGTAAATTGCAAGGGCATTTTATGCCATAGATGGCCCATGGAGTGTTACAGTTGGAAAAACCCGCCAGGGTCCATTTCCCACCTTGGTCCTGCAGTCAGGTGAATGGTGTGTCTGTCGCTGGGAAATTGTGAATAATTCACCTGACTGCAGGACCAAGGTCCCAGGGTCATCACCTCCCTCTCTCCCCCTGGGTTTTTTTTTCAGTGCTCTTTGATCCCTGGAGGTGGTGTTCCCAGAAACTGGATCCCTCCTAAATGCTTATACAGCACACTTTGGACAACCCTTTGGTTGTTTAGGCATATCACATAAACGGTGGTGCATGCTCATAGAATGAGTCATACCTATTACTCTTTTGCATAGGTCCCTGTTTTCTTTTCTCTTCAACCTGCCGATTCTCTCAGTTTTAAAACAAGCCACGAGATGGAAGATGTCAACACAGTATGCTTCTCCGAAGAACTGTATAAAAGACTCATGGAACTTCCGTCAGCTCTCACAAGTAGAGATACGATTCAACCCCCACAAAATATAAATCGTACAGATACCCTAACACAAAAAAAGAAAAAACTAATAAGAACTGACAGCCATGGCCAACTCATGCTAGCATATTTAAAAGCTGGTATCATTCTTGAAGGATTACAAGTCAGGATTATACCGAGAGTATTTACTGACAATACAAAGTTTAAAAAATATTTTAGTGGGGTCAGTAACAAATGCTCGCGAGATCTGCTTATCTTATTCATACAGACAGCAGAAGAAGAATCTGCTGCACAAAAATTGGAAATCGAAACTTTGGAAATTGCCCTTAAAGGAGATAAAGATATAGCAGGCATGAAGTCTCTCCTTGACAAAATGGAAGAAGAACTAGGAAAATTTAAAAAGACGATCCTAGATTAAAAAATTTGGAAGTTAAAAAAAGACATTGATACCTATAAAGAAACAAAAACATATCCATATTTTATCGATTCATATTATGAAGACCAGAATAAACTGGCCCAAAATCGCGTCAGAAACAATGGGTTTCCAAGAAGACGCTTTGTCACTTTTTCCAATACAAGTAACAGTAGCTCCAATAGTGATCCAGATCTTGCTAACAGCAATGGCGCACAACGGGGAGGCATGGCCCACAATCCACAACAACAACAGTTTTTTCAAGGGCGGGGACGAGGCGGCCTCAACCGACCACCGGGCCCCCAGCGGATGCATACCCGCAATTGGCAAGGCCCACCTCAAACCTGGTAAATGCAATTCCTATTTTTAATTTGACCAACTACATTTTATCACAAGATGAAATTAATATTCTCGGTAAAGGCTTAACCTTTGTGCCTATGAAAAAAGCGGACTCTTTTCAAACAGCCATAGAACTACAAAAATTCTTTAGGCTTATCTGTCTTAAATATTTTTTCAAAGATTCTCAACCTAGAGACGACCAAAATAGCATCACGGGTTTAAAACCTCCCTCCACCTTTATTTCCAACAACAGCATGGTCAGTCCAGCCATTCTGGCTTTTGGGAATAGGGTGAGTCATGAAAGTGAATGCTTGCTGAAAAGCAAAAACTATCACCATGACAACATTTCCCACAAAGAACGGATGGCCCTTACACACCTTCAAAATAACGAATCCTTCGTTATCAAACCTGCTGATAAGGGGGGTGGTATTGTGTTATGGGATTCATAGGCCTACGACAAAGAGGTCAAAAGACAGCTCAATAACACCTTGTTTTAGCGTTAAATTGATACTGACCCTACATCAAGACTATCGGAGGAAATCACTGGCCTGATGTATCATGCACACCTAGAAGGCTGGATTAGTTTGGATGAACAACAATTTTTGATCTCAAAGAACCCAATAATCCCAGCCTTCTATCTGTTGCCTAAGATTCATAAGAATGCAACTTGTCCTCCTGGCAGACCTATAGTCTCAGCTCTCAAATCTATCCTTGAGCCCCTGTCTATCTATGTTGACTGGTTTCTCCGTCCATTCATAAAGGAAATGAAGTCCTTCGTCAAAGACACCACCAACATGATACAACGAATAGACAATTTATCCATTTTGAACACAGACATCTTGGTTACCCTTGATGTAACCTCATTATACACAAGTATACCTCAACTAGACTGCCTCAAAGTCATTGAATCCTATCTCGATCAAAGAACATCGACCCTCAACTCAGTACCCACTTCTTTTCTCCTAGAATGTGCTAGAATTGAACTAATGGAGAATGTTTTCCTTTATGATGGCTCTTTTTACAATCAAAAACATGGCACCAGTATGGGGGCGACTTTCGCCCCGGATCTGGCCAATTTGTTTATGGCCAATTTTGAAGAACATTCAATCTACCACCCCAATAACCCTTTCAAACAGAATATCCATTGTTGGTATAGATATATCGATGATATTTTCATGGTCTGGAGGGGGTCCTCTAATGAACTCAGTTTGTTTACTCAATGGCTGAACGGACAAAACCCACATATACAATTCACAGGAGATGAACATTTAAACTCAGTTTCATTCCTGGATTCAACCATCAAAAAATCCCCTAATGGACAGTTGGTAACCGCGTTATATCGGAAAGACACTGATAAGAACACCTTATTAAGATTTGATAGCTTCCACCCCGCTAGTCTGAAAGAAAATTTGCCAATTGGACAATTTCTTAGAATCAGAAGAAACTGCACGAATATCTCTGACTTTGAAACACATGGGAAACTTTTAAAATCTTGATTATCCGATCGAGGTTACCCTTCAAAGTCCATTTCACGAGCATACAGAAGAGCAAAATATACCGACAGACAAAACTGTCTAACACCCACTCAGAACAGCCCAGCAGATAAGATCACATGTGTCTCGACCTTCTCACCTATCAGTAACTCACTCAGGAAAATAATATTAAAAAATTGGCATATCATCACAACTCCTGACTTTGCTCCTGCAACACCTCGTTTTGCATTCAAAAGGCAATCTAATCTCAGAGACAAGCTTGTACACACGTATCCTACTGCACGAAAACCTTTACTCTCTCAAACCACCTTGTGGTCATTGCCACCGGTAGTAGGATATTTTAAATGTGGTTCTTGTTCGGTTTGCTCTTTAACTACAAACCTTAAAGCACTGCAACTATATGAAATGAAATGGACCCTGACGTGTTTTTCCAACTGTAACACTCCATGGGCCATCTATGGCATAAAATGCCCTTGCAATTTACTATATGTTGGCAAAACAAAACGTCTGGTTAAACAAAGAATATGTGAGCATCGCTCGTGTATCAAAAATAAAATTGAGAACAAACCAATGGTGGCACATTTCACCCAATTGAAACACTCATATAATGACCTTAGGTGGTTTGTAATTCAAACCATTGCAGCTCCAGCCAGAGGGGGGAATAGAGACCTACTGCTCACCAAACAGGAACAGAAATGGATTTTTAATTTGAATACTGTTAAACGGGGTTTAAACACGACAGTAGAGTGGTCCCTTTTTTCTAATGGCTTCTATATATTTCCTCTAGGGGCGCCTAGTTTTCTTTCTTTTTTTAAAAAATTGTTCTTCAAAAAAGTGTTCTTTTTGCCTTAAAGAGTTCTCACATTTTTACACAACAACAACATTTCTTTGGGCTTATAAGAGAATCATATCTGTCAAGTATCGTTACCAGTTAGACAAACACCTATTCTGGTCCTGACTCACTCCATGAAGAGATGTGTAGTCAAAAAATCTGTATATAACCGTGGAATGAGGTTGAATAATACAAAATAAATGAAATAGTTCCTTAATTCCCCTTGAAAAATCTATCGAGGTCTTTTCAAACACGATAATTTAGTAAAATACTAAATAAAAACGTGACAATCACAGTTCAGCATTGTTTTGCATATACTGCGATATTCCAAATGATTTCTCAAGAAACACTCTGTTTCTTTAAGTGCAACTAAACCGTGTATTGTTACACGCCACCTTCTTTTTTCTTCGTTGATTGCATTGTTCAATCAACATAAGTCACGTCATCTCTCTAACTACTTAAACACTAAGCCGAGCGCGTGTACAGCTGTTCACGGAAGCATGCAGGCTCTGAGCAGCTAATTGACACGGCTTTACGGCCTCACTGGCTTTGTTGCCAGTAACACCACGGACATCCTGGGCTCCAGACACGTTTGAAAGTGCAGCATTGGCGCGCTCGTGTAGGCAAAGCCTTGCTGACTTTCTTTTAGAGGTAAGCAGACACCAACACCTCATGCCTCTGTAAGCAACCCTGTAAAATTTCTCCTTGAACTCAGCACATAAGTGATTGCTCTAATTCAGTCCGCCCTTTCTTTTCTGCTTGTACTAGGTCTCGTGCAAGCTACCTAGCTGCAATTATAGTTATCATCCTAAACTAGCCTACATTCAAGAAATTTTAAAGGTAACAACCGCTCCTGGCGTCTTTTTTATGTAAAATTAGAAAGCCTTCATACACAATAATAATTTGAATCTAAAACCCGGGCATTTTTGTTGTTTCAGGCTTGAAAACGTTTTTTTCTGTGTTTACAATGGCGCACTAAAACCAATTAACTCTAAAAGGTTTTACACTCTCTTCTCGATCTTATAAAAGACCATTCGAGAACAACAACGGTAAGCATTGGTCCTTATTATTCACCAAAAAGGGTTCAACAATAATATTATTGTGTTTAAACCTCTTAGTGAAGTTAAAAGTGTTCTCTTTTTCAACAGTTCATGTTGCAAAAGGAACAGCACATTAACTTTCATCTCTGTGCTGAAATTGTGAATAATTTTTCTTCATGGATTACGCTCATTCTCAATATATAGGCGAGCCTTCCGCTCTAATTGAAAAGTTATCACTAATCAAAGAAAATAACTTTACTACTTCCATATAAACTAATCGTTATATTGGAAAAGAAATAGACCTTAAGAATGCAGGATATGGTTAAATGTTTGACACCTTTTCCTTTGCATGTGCCCTGGCTGCAGTCAGTGATGATTAAAATGTTGTCCGCTGCTGTCAACCCGTTAATGTTTTAAACAACTGTTTTTATCAACCACTACTTCCGTGATGCCTTCTTTTGATCTATATTTTTATGTATATGTTATATGTTTATGTTTGTTTTTCTTGTAGTGGGTTTCGTGCCTTTTCTAACGACACAGCACAATGTTTATGAAGTTCTCAACACTGTCAAATCATTAGAACATCTCGTTTCTCCTTTGTCCTGAAGACGGCTACACCTGCACCAACAGACAACGTTTTTTGTGCATTGCCTGATTTCTTTTGGTGTCAATAGCCGAAACATTTGTCGACTTTCACAAAATTAAACCTAAGAAACATCATAGGTTTTTCTCACATGATAGAGCTAGTTCTACCTAAAAATGCTCTACTCTTTACCAGTTGATGTTGGTCATTAAGTGCTTACCCACTGGGTCCTCATTATTTTTGTTTTCCATGCTCTTATCCCACTGTTATCAATCTGTCAATCTGGTATGTTGATTCCACTTCACTACAGCCATAGTGCACATGTATTGTTGTTTTTTAGTAAAAAATGTTTTAGAGGCACTGTATTGTGACCAAAAATAAAAAACTTAGTTTTAATTGTCACTATCGAGTGGTAGTTTTTCCCTTTCAAAAAATTCCTTTTGTTACAACTTTATATGAATAAAGTTGAAATAATCTCCTGTATTTTGAATTGAATATCAGTCAATTGTGACTTTCACATCAAAATGTTTTTTTAAAAATCCTGTTTTGTTTTAGAACAAATTAATGATTGTATAGGTGGTTGTTTCTCCCAGCGACAGACACACCATTCACCTGACTGCAGGACCAAGGTCCCAGGGTCATCACCTCCCTCTCTCTCCCCTGGGTTTTTTTTCAGTCACGAGTATAGCGACATGATAGCGATAGTCGTGGCTGCACCCACCAAAAATACACGACATGCCATTTGCCTGCTCGTACCCATGGCTATCAAAGACTGCAACATGCGATTGGTGCATTCATACCCGCAGGTAGGGCGCAACAGTTATAGCAGAGGCTGCATCTGCCAAAAATACACAACATGCATTTGCCTGCTCGTAGCCACGGCTGTAGCGTGTACCATGGTTGGTATCCACGGCTACAATATACCTGACAAGACACTACGTTTCACTGGCTGCTACCGTAGCCATGGCTATTTTAAAAAAGGACAACAAATGCATTTTCCTTTTCCAATATACTTAAAAAGTTATCTGGGTGGCTTAAAAGAGCCTTTGGGTTCTTCTACCAGCACATCACCAACATTTTCCATCAGAGAAATACTCTTCGCCTCTAGTTTGCAGCCTGGGGAGGGGCCCGCAGAATTTCAATCATAGAATTTTGAGGGGTTCCAATGTGTCTCTGACTCACCTTAACTATAGGGTGGCTATCGCGGTCCTATAATACATAGATATAGTTAAATACGAAACCCTAGAACCTTCTCTATATAAACATAACAGCAGAAATAATAGTAATGACAAAAGGCTGGCATTTACTATTCAGTTTGAAAGTGGTAACTGCCTTGAAAAAACCTGCAAAAATATTGTTCTCTTAACAACTTTAAATTGGGACGTTCTACAAATAGTTGCTGGAAAGTTTCCAGTTTCTGCATACTACAGGAACGACAGCATCTATTTTACGTCTAATGCAGCATTTTGCTTCAGTACAAAATGGGTGCGATGAAGAAAAAACCATGGCACATCCTGGAGCAGGCACAACCAGTGGTTTAATGGAAGATGGGGACACTGCACATGTATGTCTTTGTAAGTTTGACCCAAGTCAGGCTTCAAGGCTGCAGACTCTTTCTGTCAGCTGTGAAGAGTACTGGTGCACTCAGGTTTCATTTCCAGCAATCAGTCGGGATTGGGCGGCAAAGATTGGAGACTGTTGGCCTCATCACGAGTTGGGCCGTATCTCGGCGTTAATACCGCCGGGACACCGCCAGGGGTATTAGCGTTACCGCCAAACCCCCCAGCGCTATTAGTGCCCGATCACAGATCTGACTCTCCAAGATGTTGGAACGAGCTAGCAGTTCTCAACAGGTTTTGCTGAGCCAATGTTATCTTTCTATCACTATGCTTCTTCTTCCATACATTGAAAAGGTGATAGAGTAGGCGGTCCATGTTTATGCGGTTTAGGAGTTAGTGTTGGGACCCAATCTCCAATCGCTGGGCTGCAGCCATTTGAATGTTTTTGTGAAAAACCAATGAATGATGGTCACAATTTTCTAATTTAGCAGGCATATTGCTGGGAAAGGGCCAGCATGTGGATTCACTGGAGATATTATATCTGCTCTCCTCAGTACATTTATTGGTTCACAGTGCCTGCTGATATCAAAGGGAGCCGGGCTATGAGTATACGGCCACCTGCAAGATACTGCCCTGGACTTAAGAAATGGAGAGTGGTGCTCAGTGATTCCACAAAGTGTAGTTAGGATGCGCCCCTTGAAAATGATCAAAAGGTCTGCCAAAACCAGTGTGTATATTCATAGGAAGCTCAGAGGTACCAAATCTGGAGGCCTGCATTTGAGAACCAATGGCTCATTGAGATAACAGATCAGGTGTTGCGTGATGGCGTAGAACATTTTAGCATTCATGAATGCCTTTACTTTAAAGCATTTTGAGTGCCTGGTCCATAATATCAATACCCCCTGCGCCCTCTGAGTGCACACTGTTAATCTCTATGATCATTGACAAGCCCGAGTCAATTTCATTCTTAGCACTTGAAAAAACAGTAACACTTTAGCAAAGAAGAAGCACATCATTGTTTCAGTTTTTGGCTTGCCTTAAAATCACGTTTAGGTACTGATACTTTTGCTTTATAGCATGTGTGATGTACTTGGCATAGGGCTGCTTTTCTCGTGTTTCCAGGCCTGCAAATGCCATAATCGTTTTGGGAAGGAAACCGGAAAACAGGGCTGCAGTAAAATGGCAGATTTAAGGCTGGAAAACGCGGGTGTTGTGGTCTAATTGCCTTCTGTTCTTAAAATATGGACTCTAATCCAGTATGTTAATTGCAGGCCTGTTTTCCATATTACGCAGCAACATTTCATACACGAGATTTCTGGTAATGCGAAACGAGACTTTGAAAGATGGTGGCACTGCAGCCCTTGCTTTGTAAATGTCACGTGACTGTAACAGTTCCAATGTGCGTCCGTTATCAATGATTGACCTGAACATCCCCTGATGCATTTGGAGTAGAATGTCAAGAGCAGGACTGCCCTGTGAGTTGATTCTAAATGTATAAAGAAAGAGCGAATATGGAAAGGGAAATATATTCTAACATCTGCAGGATACTGGCAATGCTAGAAATGCGGAGAGGCCCGCCGTACTCCAGCACCCATTTGATAACTTCCTCAGCCAATCGACAGTGCTGTTTTCCCATGATCCGCATAATGATCACCGTTTGTATTAACGCTGTACGCAGGCTCGGAACCAGCGACATGTGTTCAGCTGCACTACCAATGCGAATGCCCCTGTGTTATGCTGAACCTTTGAGGATGACTGCAAAACGTGAACCCCAGACATGCCTACCAACCCGTGACGCTCTCAGGTGTAGCAAGAACACGCATTCGAGCACTTCTGGTATTCTAACGTTCAATTGATAATAATTTAAATGTGTCCCGATACATAAACTATGCTATATGCCCAAGATATAACAGTGGCACTCATTACCAGTTTGGTGGTCATTCTGTAGAATTTACAGCCACATTAGTTTACACTTTGTCCCAGAGATTTACTGTGGGGTAATGTCTTTGTTAGTCTCCATGTATGGAGTGGGGTTTTGTCACATTTACTGCAAGCAGTAATTCTGCTGTGGTAATTCTGATGATTTCTTGAGGTAAATTGGAGGATTTACATCCAGTGCATGCTGGAGTTGTATCTCCCTTTTCACCTCTGAGGTTGGAGTTTGACAGTGGAGAAAAGTGATGGTAACGGTATCAGACAGAAACAGAGTTATCACCCCTTCGCTGCCATTTTTACCTACATCATCTGAGGTACAACAGTTAGCTCGTCATAGATATTTTAGCTTTCATATCTAGCTCGGTGTATGCTTGGTCTGCATACACTCACTGCAACAATAGCTATTAATAGGTTTGCATATCAAAAGATGGAGAATATTGCAAAGAAACCACATTCCTTATTTATTTTTTTTGGAGTGAGTTTAATTAGTTTGAATCACTTGAAGGTCTGGTGATTCATAGTACAGTTCTGTGATGGACTGCCATTTTAAGGTTTGACAGCCACGACTTGTTCATTTTTATTAATAAAAAATGTTGTTGGTAATTCTTTTTCTGAAAGGGATTGTCCAGAGAACTGTAGCACCTCCTCTTCAGTGACACACGGCAGGTCAAAGGTCACGTGCATTCCTAACAGCTGCTGTTACCCAAAGTGATGGCAGCCATAGGTGACAATTTTACTGCTGCAACACTGATCTAAAATGTAATAATTGTTGCCTTTTCAGTCAGGTAGCAGTGTAATCACTAAGCATAGCACACACCTGGCTATAGAATGGTGAGCGACAAAAGCACACACATTTTAAAGGCACACCAGTTTGAGACCCTAGAAGTGTCAGCTTTGTAAACCCAGGGCATCTATATGAGGGCAACGTGTATGCATTGCAGCTGGGTTGTCTACACCTCTGCAAGGGAAACAATAGACAGGATGCTGGCTTCCTTTGATTACCCAGGAAAAGGGGTAGCACTTCCCCGCAATCACAGAAGCTCTCACTAGGAGATCCAAAGTGGCACTCACATAGTAAAGGGTTGACTCACACCAGGGTGATGCACTACCGGGGACCTTTGCAGTCCACAGACATGGGAAAGGGGCAGAGGAAAGGGGCAGAGTTAGAGAGGGGAAAGTGGATCTGAGAAGAGGTTCCACCATTTTACTTTTCTATTGGGGCCCTTTCCCCTAAAAACCCCTCCATATCCTGCAGGGTAACAAACACTGGGTATGATGCAAGATGGTATAGATATTTTGTTACAGCAACAGGGATTGGACCCCTGACAGCTGGATTGCTTTTATCCAATCCCCAGTTAAAATGTATCTTTATAAAGAACGGATCTCCTACTTCTTATTTGATTAATTTTGCACTTTCAAGAAGCCAAGAAGCATTGTTTGGACCTCTATTGAGAGAGCAGTCCATCCTGAACTCCTTCAACCGTGAGGTGAAGATGGAGGGAATGCAGGGCAGAGGAGAGCTCTGATCCTTAACCATTCCCAGGGAATAGTGGGGGTGAATGCTGTTTGTAGAAAGGCAGCCCATCTGCCAGCTGAACTGGGAAAACGCTCCTCGTTGGAGGTTAAGTATCCCTTGTGGGTGCCAGCCCAACTCCCTGGAGTGGAAGTGAAGAAGCAAAGAACTTACCTGAGGAGGATAGTTCAGGGGCCACATGCTCACCTTGAAAGCAAGACGACACGGAGCAACACAGGTTCCATTCCCGGGTCCGCGCTTAGAAAACTGGGTATTACGTGTGTTATAAATTACCTATCATATTATATCATATCATACCCTTTTCTAGAGCCCCTGGATTGGGACTCACAGCAACAAGAAAGCATAAGAGCAGCTGGAATCCTGTCCACACAGCTTTCAGCCACATTTATGCTGCAGTCAATGCCCTTCGAGCTGACAGACCCCGTAGTGCTGCTTTTTACACTCTTCACATTTGCAAACGTCTCTCCTGCATCTTGAAGCAGGCTCAATGCCACTTTGTACCAGTAGTACTCATCGCCGCCTTGGATCATACACCAGCTCGCTGCTGTGGAAGCCTTTGATTCAACACAACTTTGAGGACTGAATTGTTTGGACTGGACTCAAGCACTGATTCAAACCATTGCGTACCTGCAGGACCCAGCGAACTGTGCCACATCGAATTTTGATTTGAACCAAAGAGAGCCCTGTCTCGACTCCGAGTTGATGTAGACTCTGAGACTGGATCAACATGACTCACTGCAACACGAATAGAGTACAACCACCAGGAAAGAAGACTAGTTTGACACTGTGGAATCACGTAACACCAATGATAAGGTACAGTCAACAAACCATGATCCCCTACTCAACCTTTGGGACCATAGTGACCTACAACCCCCTTTCAATGCTATTCTTGCAAGACATATCCTTTTGAACAGTGTCATTGCTTGCCAAGCCACACCTGAAGTACCCAGAGTGCAATTCAATACCCGTTCTGCATTTTCTGTGTTCTCACCACAGAGGTGGGTGTTTATTTTGGTTTATACTTAGTTGATTGCATTTTTGATTGTTTAATGAGAGCATATAGATTTTATAGGACCATGATTGGACATTCTATTATGTTTTACTATTGTTCTGTGTATTGCTACTCTTATCTCTTGCCCCCTCTCTCCCCTGAGAGAATAGCCTTCCCTCAGCCCACGTTAACACGAAAGGCAAAGAAGGTATACCCATAGGGCTGAGTTTGTTTTATTTTTATGATTGGGGTCACTATTGGTTTAGAAGGCTGAGTAGGCCGTTTAGCCACTGCTCATCCCATTGTCATAATAGTCAACAGGAAAATGTAGTCAAGTGAAAAAGCGGTCAGAAGAAACTAATTTTCAAAAGTGTAGTCATTCAATAAAGGCAATGGTATGTGGGAAAATGTTGTCAGAAGTAAGTGGTTCAAATGCTATTTTGAAATACACAAAAGTACGAGGCTGTTACCCTAAAAAAATGAAAAATGCCACTAGAACATTCACACTTACCCTAACTGCATTAACAACCATTGTATTAGCTCTAATTACAATCCTTTTCTACCCTGAACCCTTCTCTAACACTAACCCTTCAGAACGCAAGAGCACTTTGTGTGCATGTGACTCAATACAAAACAAGAAATAAACAGAAAATGAAGTGACCCCCAACTCCAACTAAATTGCCACATATTCCAAACCCTTGTCCTAATCCAAACCAATGCTCTAATCTGTAAACATTATTTGGCCGAATGTGTTTGGTCAAATACACATCGGTCAAATATTTTTACAGTATAATCTGGGGGCAGACCTTCAAATCCTCCCCCGCATACTCCACCCCCTTTCATTATACCTAATCCCAACCCACCATCTACCAAATTTCAATAAATAAATGCAGTAAAATATATTTAGTTAAAACAAATTCATCCAATTTGCATTTGAGCAAAGTGGTGATTACCCTAATTCTAACCTTACTCTTGCCCTAACCACGACTCTACTACTTACCCTAATGCTTACTCTACCATATACCATTGGTGTATCCTACTCCTTACCTACGCCAACATCAGCCACCCTCTCCAACTTCCCTCTCCCTTTACTTACCCAAACTATTACTGTATTAACCCTAGCCTTGCCATGACCAATACCCTCACGCTTACCCTGATGCTTAATTGAACCTAGCCACTAACTAAACTGCAATGCCAGGCCTCCCAGGCAATCACAAACCCACTAAACCCTCCAAAACCCCAACACTTACCCTTGCAGCAAAGTATTTTGGGTACTTTTGAGCTTAATTTTTATGACTACTTCTTGCTTGGGAACTTTGTCACTGCCAAGGTATTTTCACCACGATTTTCTCGCTTACTACATTTTTGTTGGCAACATTTTCATAGCATACCATATTAGTCCCTACATATCTTTAAAAATTTGAGCTTTCCAATCTCCGGACCGGTACGATTGCTAGCTACGATTGTTGAATTTAACAGCTTGCCTTGATTTTTTTCAAATGCATAGATCACTGCTGTTTAAAGCAGAGTAAACTTAATCAGCAAGATTCTGAGAAACCTGAAGATTCGGTGTGGCCTAAATACATTATACATGGCATGCATGGTGCAATTTCGGGATCAGTTGGGTGTAGAATGAGGCAGAGCCAGGACGTTGTTTGAACAGTTGTGGGAGCAGCAGTCTTTAATTGAGGAAAGGGTAGAAAACTGACATTGGATTAGTTGATGGGGAGGTAGACCATTAAAATAGGCTTGTGTTGAGAGAAAGTAGAATATAACAATATTTTGGTCAGGGAGAGGAAGAAAGTCAAAAGCGTAGTTAGTATTTGTGTCAATCAAAAAATATATTTTGGGTTGACTCCCATAAGGTAAAGCAATGCAACATAATAATCAACATAATAAATCGGAATAAAATGTAGCACAAATTAAATAATGAGACAAACACTGTTAAAGATAAGGAGCTACAGAGGGCAAGTGACCTTTGCGAGTAACTGAGGGGGATTTATCCCGTGATTTTTGTGTGCTCCTATGAACTGACAACCTAGATGCGGAAGTTAGCTTTTTGACTAGCCCTGATTTGAAAAAGACACCTGTGTGTCGAAACACGTGTTATCGGAAAGGGCAATTTATTAAATACACACCTTTTTCACCAGAACCTAGTGTGGCGCAGTTCCTAAAGTGTGGAGCATTATTGTCTACTGTGTCTTCGAGGGGTTGGGGTCTGGTGTCCCCTTTTTGCCCTACACCCACTGCGACACAATCACAAATTGCACACAGCAGCCGGGCGCATGGGACTGTAACTTGGTAAAAAAAAACTAAAACTGTGTTACTGTTAAAGATAATCTTCAGAGAGAAAAAGCAGAATAGCACAAGTTAATGCAAAAAGTTCTTTAAATGCTAAAACACCAAGCACAAATCAAACACTCTGTAAAATATATATCATAACACACAAGGTCTGGATGATGTGGGAGAGGCTGAGCAAGGTCAGCAGTTGAAGGTGCAGGCTGGACACGGTTCAGTAGGTGTCCCAGGGAAGAACTACTGTGGCCCCATAAGACAATTGAGGTCTCTGGCCCTCTCCAGGGGGTATTGGTATGCTGTGTCAATGGAATAGCCCCAGTTGTGCACATTGTGGCCACACTTTTGGGCCACTGTTTAGGGCATGGCAGCCAAGTTTCCATGTCGCATCCGTGACTCCTCATGGCCGTTCTGTTTTTAGCCTTTCCCATACTGCAGATATATGCATGCAGACAAGGTGATAATGCAAGACATGTGATGGTTTTAGTGAGACATGTGCCAAGGCACACTTCCCATATGCCTGAAGGGTTCGGAATTGCCAGGTGCTGGAAGCTATGTAGCTATTGGTAACAGCCCAGGGGAGCCTTGTTGGTTTGCAACCAACGGCTATCAGTTGCTTCGATTAACTCCCCAGGTAAATGGTGACATGAAAACATAGCTATGTGGTGTTAAGCCTGTAGTTTTGGGAATGTGTATGATAGAGATTGAAAGACAGAAGTAAGGGACATTTAGAGATCAAAAGTTAATATTTCTTAAAATGAGTTTGTGGACACATGTCAATGTACTGTGTTGACATGTGCATGTTTCATGACTGTACTCATCATTGTCCTTACATCCGTGTGTCAGTATTCATGGAAATTGCATGGGCGTACATGTGTATGGATGTTGCTGGTTGACCTGTGCCAACTTAATGTTACTGTTTATGTTGTGTATGCTACACATGCTTTGGCACTGTTCTCTGATGTCAATGTTTTTTATCCACTTACCCACAGTTGCTGCGGCTGGCGAAGAGGGTGGAAGCTGTGCTGTTGTGCATCTATGCAGGGACTGGGCCTCCAGACCAAGGTGCAGACCCCAGCCACACACCAGTAACACCTCATCTTGGCAGTGGGAGTGCCTGAACCATAGGGCGAGGCTGCTGGGGATAAGTTACAGGAAGTCCCAGGAGGTAATTGTGGCAGGGGACACCTCAGCAGCGGTGGGACAGGGTGCTGCCACCCAGGGGCTATCCAAGAGGGAAGACTCTCTGGAGTAATGTGGGTTGATGGAGGTGTTGGCCAGGCCACAGGGTCAGCTGGAGGCATCGAGGAGAGTGTTAAGGCTGCACCCCTTCCCCAGGGACATGAGGATATACATTCCATTGTGGACGGTTCTGCGCAACCTCCTGTCTTCGGGCCATCTGCTGCAACAGTGACCATTTTCCTGGATGCCTCCAGTCAGACCGTTACCCTGGTTCTGGCCGATGTGTCCATTCCGGGATCGGGTGCTGACCCTGCTGGCTGGTGTCACAAAGCTTCTCTTCAGGAGCTTGTGGAGCACCAGAATTAGATGTGCCGCTTCCTGGGCCAGCTGGCAATGGCACTGCTCTCGGCTGGGCTTGCTGGGCTGCTCAGTCCAAAAGCCCCCTCCTCCACTTCCTCCTCAATGCCACACTTGTTCTCCAGAGAGCCTTCCGGCCCCCCTGTGCACCAGTTCCACCACTACTGCTTGTCTGGTTGTGCCTTTGTCCTGTCCCAAGGTGGGAGTCCATGAGATGGCAGATGATGTGGTCACTGTGCCTACCCATGCACCAACATGGGCACAGGCAGTGGAGGTACAGAAGGCACTCAGGGCAGTGCAGGTGCCATACTCCCCAGACGGTAGTCATCAGGTTGGAGGGCGTACCTCTGACGCTTGCACTGCCCGGCAGCAACAGATGGAGACCATGTTGAGGCAGATTTGTACAGGATTTAAAACCAGTGAGGCAGGAGCTACAAAGAGGGGCCCTGCAGGCATTGTCACCCGTGTTAACTCACTAATGTAGGATGAGACGCTGCAGTGATGGTGGCCAGGGCTGAGGTGGCACTGAGGCAGGTGAGGAGGTGGGCAGCCATCCTGGAGGATACTTGCAGGTCAGTAGTGGTAGCCTAGAGGCAGATGGTGCCCACCCTGCAAGGTCTCCAGGCAACAACGGAGGACCATCTAAGGGATGAGGAAGTGGAATGTGATTCAGCCCTGGTGGAGGCATTGTCTGAGATTGGAGAGAACTAGCCCGCTGCCTATGTACATAGTTCATTAGGATTAGGCTTCATTTTCTTGAATTATTTATCCCTGGACAGTTTGACCCTTCCCATCATTTTATTGTATATAGTTCTATTTGAATAGAGGTTTTAATTTTCAAATAAATAAATAAATAAACAAATAAATAAACAAACACGTAAACAAACAAATAAATAAATAAATAAATAGATTCAGTTCATTCCACACTTCTGTCAGACACATTGTCTCTGTGCACATATACTTTTTTCATGCTCTCCCAGTGCATATGCTCTGTGTCAGTCATGTGTATTGGGGCCTCACTGTGTGTGCCGTGTTGTTACTTTGATGTATGCTGTGGGAGGTGTGTGCATGTGCTTGAGATGTAAGAGTAGGGCCATCAGACAGCTTGAGGGGGCACTGGATGATTATCAGATTCCATTTCATGTGCAGGGCACTGCGTGTTTGATATCAGTGTGTTGGTGTTGTTGGAGTAAAAGCATTTGTTGTGTGCATAATGGTGTACATAAGGGTATGGTTGTGGTGATATGTGAGATGTCTCATGATGGTTTTAGTAGGCTCTCAATGGGGAAGGATACTCACCAGTTCATGTGTATTTTCACATGTTCCACATTTTTTCGTTGTGTGTTGTATCTTGTGTCATCTCATTTGCCTCTCCCCATTCGCGACTGGAGGTGGAATTTATTGTACGTTGATTGAATTTTTGGTACACTGATGGTTAGGTGTTCCCTTTCACTTGCTTGTCAATGTTTATGTGTCCGCACTTCTTTCACTTTTGTGGCTATATGGCATTGTGGATGTTGCGGTGAGATGTGGCCTCACTGAGGATGGGTGGGCTGAACACATCACTTGTGCAGTAAACGGTAGATTGCTGTGTCACACATTATGGACACCCACCCACACACACCTGCATTCACCCACTACCTGCTCCCAGATCATGCATCACCTGTGCCACTGGAATTCAGCTGAGCCCCATGAATGATGGTTCAGTCTGGCAGCACACTCCCTGAGTTGCACACTCTCTGACAGGCTTTACGTCACTCATACACACGTCTTTTCTGCTTTGGTCACTTGCAGGGACTTTGACACAGTTTCCTACCTCCCTACTTTTGCACATGCTGAAATTCACACAGGCGTTCATTATAATTAGGCACCATCTGAGATTCCTTGGGCTTCTGTCCTCTGGTGGCATTCACTTACAGTGTTTTGAAGCCATTGCAATGGTGCAAAGGGACTATACATATGCCACATCGCATTGCATTACCATGTCACATATACATAGGGTGGTCATAGTGTAGGTGGTGCAACAGTGTGCTGTCCTGTTGATTTGCAGCTGATTGTGGTTTACCAGGGAGTAATGGAAGATGTTCCAGGCCTGTAGTCAACAGCAGTGCTCCAAGTTGATTCTGTTGGGTGAGGATGTGTTGCAGGCATAATTCATGGTCGAGGTAGGTCAGAGGACTTCAGTTGAAGCTCCATATTGGGATGGTAGGGGGCAGACTAGCAGGAAGCTGCCTGGGGGTTGGGGTGGTATCACGACATGAGTGGACTGCCTGGGGGTGAGGGCAGAGGCAGGTGGGGGTTTGTGGTGTCTGCACTTGAGGGGGTTGCCTGGGGGTTAGGGCGGAGGTTAGTTGGGATGGTGGTTGATATCAGAACTTGAGGAGGCTGCCTGGGGGTTGGGGTGGAGGTCAGTGGGGGTCAGGGGTGGTGTCAGCAATTGAGGGGGTGCCTAGGGGTTAGGGCGGAGGTGAGTGGGGGTGGTGCCAGGACTTGAGGGTGCTGTGTGGAGGTTGGGGCAGCTGTCACTGGGGTAGTGGGTGATGTCAGGACTTGAGGGGCTATCTGGGGGTTGGGGCAGAGGTCAGTGGGGTTGATGAATGGTGTCAGAACTTGAGGAGACTGCCTGGGGTTTGTGGTGGAGGTGAGTGGGGGTGGTGTCAGGTCTTGAGGGGGCTGTCTGGGGGTTACGGCAGAGGTGAGTATTGGTAGTGGGTGATGTCAGGACTTGAGGAGGGTGCCTGGGGGTTGGGTTACAGGTCAGTTGGGGTGGTGGGTGGTGTCAGGGCTTCAGGTGGCTGCCTGGGCATTAGCGCAGAGGTGTGTGGGGGTGTTACTAGGAGGGCTGACTAGCAGAGGGCTGTCCAGGGGTTGGGCTTGGGGTGGAGGTAAGTGGGGGTGGTGTCAGGACTTAAGGCAGCTACCTGGCGGTTAGGGCACAGGTGAGTGGGGGAGGGTGGTGGGTATTGTCATGATTTGAGGAGGTTGCCTGGGGCTTGGGTTGGTGGTCAGTTGGGGTGGTGGGTAGTGTCAGGACTACTATGGGGCTGCCTGGGGGCTGGTGTGTAGGTGGGGAATGGTGGTGAGTGGTGTCAGGGCTTGAGGTGGCTGCCGAGGGGTTGGGGCAGAGGTGAGTGGGGGTGTTGGGTGGTGTCTGGACTTGAGAGGGCTGCTTCAGGGTTGGGACGGAGGTTAGTGGGGGTAGTGTGTGATGTCAGGACTTGATGGTCTGCTGGGGGGTTGGGGCAGAGGTGAGTTGGGGTGGAGGGTGTTGTCTGGACCTGAGGGGGCTTCCTGGGGGTTGGGTCGGAGGTGTGTAGGGATGATGTGTGGTGTCTGGACTTGAGGGGGCTGCCTGTGGGTTGGGGCAGTGGTCAGTGGGGGTAGTGGGTGATGTCAGGCTGTGATGAGGCTGCCTGGGCATTAGGGTGGAGGTGTGTGGGGTTTTTGCTAGGAGGGTTGACTAGCAGAGGACTGCCTTTGGGTTGGAGGTGAGTGGGGATGGTGGGTGATGCAAGCCTTGAGGAGGCTGCCTGGGGCTTGGGGCGGACGATGGTGGGGGTGGTGGGTGCTGATAGGACTTGAGGGGGTACTTGGGGACTAGTGTGGAGGGTAGTGGGTGTGGTGTCAGGACTTGAAAGGGCTGCCTGGATGTTAGGGCAGAGGTGTGTGTGGGTGTTGCAAAGAGGGTGGACTAGTAGGCAGCTGCCTGAGGGTTGGTGTGTAGGTGTAGAATGGTGGTGGGTGGTGTAAGGGCTTGAGGAGGCTGCGGGGGGTTGGGGTAGAGGTCAGTGGGTTGTTGGGTGGTGTCTGGACTTGAGGGGCTTGCTTCGGGGTTGGGAAATAGATGAGTGTGGGTAGTGTGTGGTGTCAAGACTTTATGGTCTGCCGGAGGGTTGTGGCAGAGGTGAGTGGGGGAGGTGGATGGTGTCAGGACTTGAGCGGGATGCCTGGGCATTAGGGTGGAGATGTGTGGGGGGTTGCTAGGAGGGTGGACTAGCAGAGGGCTGCCTGGGGGTTGGGTTGGAGGTAAGTGGGGATGGTGGGTGATGTCAGAACTTGAGGGGGCTGCTTGGGGTTGGGGCAGAGGTGAGTGGGGGTGGTGGGTGGTGTCAGGACTTGAGAGGGTTGCCTGCTGGTTAGGGCAGACGTGAGCAGAGGTGGTGGGGGTGGTGGGTGTTGATAGGACTTGACGGGGTGCTTCGGGCTAGTGTGGAGGTGAGTGGGTGTGGTATCAGGACTTGGGAGGGCTGCCTGGGGATTAGGGCAGAGTTCTGTGGGGGTGTTGCTAGGAGGGTGGACTAGTAGGCGGCTGCCTGGTTGTTGGTGTGTAGGTGAGGAATGGTGGTGGGTGGTGTCAGGGCTTGAGGCAGCTGCCTGGGGGTTTTGGATGGTGTCTTTACTTGAGGGGGCTGCTTCAGCGTTGGGGCATAGGTGAGTGGGGGTAGTGTGTGGTGTCAAGACTTGATGGTTTGCTGGGGGGTTGGGGCAGAGGTGATTTGGAGTGGAGGGTGGTGTGAGAACTTGAGGGGGCTTCCTGGGGGTTGGGGCGGAGGTGAGTAGGGATGGTGTGTGGTGTCCGGACTTGAGGGGGCTGCCTAGGGGTTGGGGCAGAGGTCAGCGGGGCTGGTTGGTGATGTCAGAATGTGAGGCGGCTGCCTGGGGGTTGGGGCATAGGTCAGTTGTGGTTTTCAGTGGTGTCTGGACTTGAGGGAGGTTCCTGGGTACTAGGGTAGAGCTGAGGGGGGTGGTGGGTTCTATCAGGACTTGAGGGGGCTTCCTGGGGGTTAGGGAAGAGATAAGTGGGGGTGTTGCTAGGAGGGTGAACTAGCAGGGAGCTGCCTGGAGTTTGGTGCAGAGGTCAGCGGCAGTGGTGGGGGATGTAAGGACTTTATGGGGGATGCCTGGGGGTCAGGGTGGAGGTATGTGGGGATGTTGCTAGCAGTGTGGATTTGCAGGGGGTAGCCTGGGGGTTGGGTTTGAGTTGAGTGGCTGTGGTGGGTGGTGTCAGTACTTGATTGGACAGCCTGGAGGTTGGGGCAGAGGCGAGTAGTGGTGGTGGGTGGTGGTAGAACTTGAAGGGGCTGTGTGGGGGTTAGGGCAGAGGTGAGTCGGGGTGGTGAGTGGTGTCAGAACTTGAGGGGGCTGCCTGGGGTTTTGGGGAGAGGTCAGTGGTGGTTGATGTTAGGCCTTGACCTGGCTGCCTGGGGATTGGTGCAGAGGTTAGTGGGGGAGGTGGGTGGTGTCAGGACTTGAGGGGATGCATGGAGGTTAGGTTGGAGGTGTGTTGGGGTGTTGCCTGGAGGGTGGACTAGCAGGGGGATGCCTGGCATTTGGGCTGCAGCTGAGTGGGGGTTGCGGGTGGTGTCAGGACTTGAGGGGGATGCCTGGGGGTTGGGACAGTACTGAGTGGGGGTCTTGGGTGGTGTCAGGACTTGAGGGGGCTATGTGGGGTTAGGGTGAAGGTCATTGGGGGTGTTTGGTGGTGTCAGGACATGGGGGGCTACCTGGGGGTTGGGACAGAGGTGAGCGGGGTTGGTGGGTGGTATCAGGACTTCAGAGGGGTGCCTGCTGTTAGGGCAGAAGTGAGTGGAGGTGGTGGGTGGTGTCAGGACTTGAGGGGGCTGCCTGGGGCAGAGGTCAGTGGAGGCCGTGGGTGTTGTCAGGGCATGAAGGGGCTGCCTGGGGGTTGGTGCATAGATCGGTGGAGGTGGTGGGTGTTGTCAGGACTTGAAGGGGTTACCCGGGGGTTGGTGCATAGGTCAGTGGTGGAGTGGGTGGTGTGAGAACTTCAGAGGGCTGCATGGGGGTTGGGACTGAGGTCAGTGGGGGTGGTGGGTGGTGTCAGGACTCGAGAGAGCAGCATGGGGTTAGGGTGGAGGTGTGTTTGGGTGTTGCTAGGAGGGTGGACTAACAGCCGGCTGCCTGGTGGTTGGGGAGGAGGTGAGTGGGGCATGGGTGGTGTCAGGACTTGAAGGGGATGCCTGGGGTTTAGGGTGGAGGTCAATGGGGGTGGTGTCAGGACCTGAGAGGGCTGCTCCTGTGTTGGCTGCCTGCAGCTCGTCTGTCGCTACCTCTCCGTGGTGACTCAGGTTGCAAAACAACTTCATCTATCCTGTGCGGTATCCGGAGCAGGCCTGCACCTCCGAAGTCCTCATCTTTCCTCATTTTGGGTATTCTGCTGGAAACAGTCACAGGACCAATTCCTGACTGACCGAAACTAAATTCCAATGCCAAAGGTGACCTTAACACTTGCAAACCCTGGGCCTTCCTCGACCAGACCAACCATAGAAGATTGTGTCCCCTACGGATTTGCAAATACCTGCTGTGCTCGAGTGACAAATCTGAGCCCCCCCTGTGCTCCAGAGGGTTACAATGGGTGCAAAGCCCTCACGCTAACTTACTCTGACCTAAACGTTGGTGGTGGAGCCAGTGTTAAGGATCCTTCCCTATGCCTATCCCATTGTGTTGGATGGAGTGAGTACTGTACCTTAACTATACTGGAACTTCTATTTAACTGTTTAACTCTTTGCATTGATCATAACCACTGTCAATGCTATTCATTGTAATTGTTTCATATGCAATTCTTTGTCTCCTAATGGTGAATGTGAATGAATGTTTTATAAGGATGTTGTGTGACAATACTTACCTTTGATTAGTGTATATTTTTTATTTATTTATAGAATATTTATAAGGAACACTATACAGCAAAAGGGTTTTTCCAGGCCCCACAAGACAAAAGGGGGGGCAGGGGAGATAAACAGCAATAACGGTCCTACTAGGCTTTGTGACATTTGGATCGTGCAAGTGCCGTAACAAGCAGGGGTGAGGGGTGTGGTGCGGGGTGGTGGTAAATGACATTCAGGGGATGGGGCATAAAATGCAGGGGGGAGGGGAAGGAGGGAGAAAGAACCCAAGGGCTAGGCAAGTGATTGTGGGAGCCCAGGTGGGCAAGTACCAGGGGTTGCCAGGGGCAGACCACTGTCTAAGTGTGTGGGTGGGGGGTGGACCAGATTTAGGAGGAATACCTAACCCACCGCCATTAGGGCATTATCGCCATGCCGTAAAAGGCCCTTAGCGGCATCATGCATAGCACAGATTGCAGTACCGGCATGACCCAATGTGGCATTAGCGGCCACCGCTAATAGCGGTCACCGCTAATAACAGTCACCGTAAATAAGCAGAACCCGAAGTAGCGTCATCGCACAGGAACGGGAAAGAGCATGGCGGCCATCTTTAAAAACACAATACATTGCAATCCTCAGCACACAGGACCTGTGGGACTCTGCTGTTCGTGGAAACTCATCATCTAACACACCAAAATGCCAAAGGCTGTTAAGAAGGGCGTCTCCCGCCAGCGCAAGGAGCACTTCAATGAAGATGAGCTGGCCATGCTAGCTGAGATCCTGCAGGAACATGCTGACATCGTGTTCGCCCAGAGCATGAAGAGGGAGGCCCTCATTCGCAAGAAAGCGATCTGGGCACTTGTGGCGCAGAAAGTAAGCGCAGTCGGGAACACCCCACGCACCATAAAAGACTGCAGGAAGCAGTGGGACGACTTGCGGCTGCGAGTACAGAACATACTCTCTGCCAACAGGAGCCAGGCAATGGCAACAGGCGGAGGAGCCAGCTCCCCCATCAAGCTGTCCCAATGGGAGGACACCTGTGCTAGCCTGATTGGCATTGAGGGCATAGAAGGTGTCGGAGACATGGAGTGTGGCGCCACAACATCGGCGGATGGAGGTGAGTGTCCTAAGAAAACACTGTAATGCAGAGTCTGATGAAAGTCCACCAATATGTCTGTCCAATGAGACAAGCCATGTCCCAACACACACACATTCCCAGCAAAGTTGTCGGACGCATCACAGACACATGCAGTTTCCTGCAGCAAGGCAATGCGTTACCTGACACATGCCACAAAAAGATGCAAATGGCATAAGTCACACTGCATGCAGGCCCCAACAAATATGCATGTCCCATACCATACGTCTTCCCCAACATGAGTGACCCCGCCGTATGCCTGCATCACCCACCCATGTATCAAACAACGTGATCATCCAAACTCAAATGCCTATTACCCTCGATTGTGTGGATGATCAATTGTACAAATGTATGTATGATGCCTATCAAAACATCACTCATGCCGTCCCTCTTTTCGACCCCCACAGGCTCAGACCATGACAGTGATGCCCAGGACTCACCCCCACATCAAACCACACCCTGGAAGAGGGCCCGGGATGAGGCCAACCGGCCTTCCACCTCAAAGGGCCAACCCAAGGGCCGCTGTGCACCACCATTGAAAACACCTCAAGTTGCCAGGACACTGATGCTGCCAAGGGCCGTTGAGGCGGAAGCGCCAACACCTGTCACACAGCCACAGGAAACAGCTGAGGCTCCACACTCATCAGAGTCCAGTTTGGCTGGGGAGGTGGCAGCCACAGCACCCCAGGCTGATGAGGAGGCACAGGAAGAGGTATGGGTGCCAGTGGAGGACGATTCCTCAGAACTGCCCCCACGCCAGTCCACTGCCATCCCCCCAAATCACATCTCTTGAGTCAGACCACGGCACCACCCCGGAGCAGTATGGGGGGGGTAATTCAAGGGGCCATTAGTCCCATAGTGGAGAGCAGTGAGGCCGAACATGAGACCCGGGCACCGTCCACCTCCACGGGTGCACCCGCAGGGCGACAGCATCATGAGCAGCTGACTGTCCTTGTGCGGCAGTTCGTGGAGGACAACGCCCAGGCAAGGCAGGAGTGGCGGGAGAACATCGCCTCTCTAGGCAAGACAATCACTGACAACACCGCCTTCATCGGCAAGCTATTTGCAGAGAATACTAGCCGCCTGTGTGCGAGGTGGTATCCACCCTGCGGCAGGTACTCAGCCGCATAGCCGATGCAATGTAGTCAGAACGTCCGGCAACCCAATTTGAGCAGGTGGCCACACCATCCTCATCAAGCTCGACCCAGACCTGCCCACCCCGCAGGCCGTTGTGCACCCTACGCCGGCCAGACATGCCACCACCAGGTCCAGGGAGTGCAAATAAATAGTCTGGCCAGCCTGATGAAGGCATTAGAGACTTGTTGGGACATGTGTGGGGGAGTTGTGAGGGGAGGGGAGTGAGGTTGTGTGGGGGAGTTGTGGGGGGAGAAGGAGGCGGGTGAGGGTGTGTGGGGGAGTTGTGGGGGGAGGGGGCTGAGGGTGGTGGAGGGTTATTGCACTTCATTGTTATTTTCAATACACCTGTTGTGTCAAAAGCAAGACCTGAGTGGACATTCATCATTGTGCATGCGTCATTTATTCATATACAGTGCATAGCGTGCATCTACCCCCACACCCAGTGCCCTCTGTCAAACTATCATGTCACCTTCTGCAGCCATGTGTGTCAGCAATATAGTGCAATCACTGACTGACCCACAGCACGTCCCTCCTGTGCATCGGCACCGCAATGACGTGCAGCCACTTCTTCTTCATCCCCTTCATCATCACCAGGTGGTTGCAGTTCAATATCAGGGGGTAGGGGCACGTTGCATTGGATACACATGTCGTGCAGCATGACACATGCCATGATCATTTTGGCCACCTTCTCATGCCTCTAGAGGAGTGCCCCACCCGAGGGGCTAAGGCAGCAAAACCATGCACTCAAAAGGCCGAAGATCTGCTCAATGACCACACGGGTACGGGCGTGGGATTGATAGTAGTCCTCCTCGTGCCTGTTCTGTGGGTTATCGGGCAGGGGTGAGGAGCCACGTCATCAAGGTATGTGTTAGTCAATTCATGATGGACAGCTGTACTAGTCACACATGCCGGCAGATTATCGTTGCCACATGCACATGTCCTTAGTTGTATGCACACCATTTTTATGCCCTCAATGTGTCCTGTGCCATGGAATAATGATGAGGGTTGCATCTTGAAGATGATACACGGTGTGCTCTGCCATCTTGTTGCTCATGCATTGTGTACGCATACAGCTGTTTCCGTGTCCATTTAGTGATGTGTAGCATTCTGTTTTTCTGATGGGGAGAGTTGGCAGTAGGCTCTACAATGTTAGGCATTCTGCGCTGATTTTTCCCATGGTGATATGCAGCATTCCTGTGGTTGCTCCGGGATATCGGGCACAACAATGTGTGATGGTCTTGCTGGCGTTGCATACCATCTGCACCTTGTTGGAATGGTATTGCTTGCGATTGCGGTACACCACCTCCATGGCATGCGGGGCCACCAACTCGACAGGGGCACAGTCAAGGGCACCGATACAATTTGGATTCAGTGTTTCAAGAATCTCCTGGGGAGTCGGTGGTAGGGGTATGTATTCCGTTGTGTGCTTGGGGAGGGCATCCAGCACTTGCTTCAGGATGCAAGTGAATAAGGGTGGTGACATGCCATGCATGTGCCCCACTGTGTGCTGGTAGGTGGCTGTGGAAAGGAAGTGGAGCACTGACACTACCTTCAGTAGAGGGGGGATGGCAGTGTGTATTTCAATGAGGCTGACAATGTCATTGTGTATCATGTCCACGATGGTGTTGATGGTGTCCTGGTCCAGATGGTACAGGGTGTGGTTCTGCTCCGGGGTTGGGTTGAAAGGACTGGCTCTGATGTTTGGGATTGGGGGCTGCCTGCGTGGTTACGCTGGCTGCACTGGTGGGGCATGCTGGGCCTGTCTCACCCTCCTTCTCCTGCTGCGTCTCTTCTGTGGTGCCTGCTGTTGCTGTTGGTGTTGTTGCTGGTGTTGCAATGCAAGCATGTCCTCCAGCTGAAGTATTGATGCTACTATTGGATTAATCTTGGTGTGGAAAGGGGTGTGGTGTGTGGGTGTGCTCCTTTTGTACAGGTCCAGACTCAATCGCCTCCACCTTTGCTGATGGTGTGCACCTGTGGCAGTTGGGAACACTGCACATGGCATTTTACGATTGGTCCGCGATGCTGGCATTTACAGCATGCCGGTATCCACTTTTAGCGCCTTCATGATGCCAGTATTTGCATGTCCGCTTGACTTGTGATGTCCTTCAGTTTACGGCATGCTGGTATTGCCGGCATGAAGGGTCGCATGCCCGCGCTCATGCTTCTACTAGAGGCACCGTTATTTATGGTGCCGCTAATAGCAGGTTGGCAGGTCGGAATACCCCAGAGCGGTAAGCGATGCCGGTAATCTCTTACCGGCATCATTTTTCCCTCAACTCCAACCTCGGAATGACCCCCATTGAGT
The DNA here is from genome assembly GCF_040938575.1 of Ambystoma mexicanum. Lineage (NCBI taxonomy): Eukaryota > Metazoa > Chordata > Amphibia > Caudata > Ambystomatidae > Ambystoma > Ambystoma mexicanum. The sequence continues at coordinate 805,234,542 of NC_090941.1, forward strand.
TTCTGAGGGAAGTTAAGGAAGGCGAGAATGCCTCTGAGGAGGTGAAGTTGAAAGTGGGCCTTCTTGGCAAGGTCCATGATGTGAGGAGAGAAGGAGAGAGAGGAGTCAAGGATGACACCAAGGTGTTTTACCTCACAATATGGTGAGGGGAGGGCACACAAGGAGGGTGGCCAGAGAGTGGGAGGGTGGCAGGGAACACTTGTCCCAATGAGAAGGATCTCGGTCTTACTGGAATTAAGACAGATATCATTAGCCGCACACTATGCCTGAATAGCAGTCAGACAGTCAGGAATGAGAGCGGAAGAATGGTAGGTAGTGGAGGGAAGCTTGAAGAAGATCTTTGTGTCATCAGCATAACACTAGAAATGAGGAGAGAATGAGGATATCAAGTGGACCAGAGGGGCAAGGTAGATGTTGAAGAGCCACAGTGATAGGATGGAGTCCTGAGGGATGTTGCATGTTGAGAGTGAGATGGAGGAAAGGAAAGGGCCCAGTTGCATCTGGGAAGGTTGGTTAGATAGGAAGAAGGTTAACCAATCCAGTGCCAGGTCTGTGATACCAAGGGTATCATTGAGCCGCTTTATGAGGGTGACATGTTTGACCATGTCATAGGCAGAGGACAAATAAAGGAGGATGAGAACAGAAGTCGGATTCAATTTTTGAGAGCAGGTCTTCATGGGAGAGCTGTTTCCATGCCTCTGGATGCTCTGAAGCCAGATTGGTGTTCACGGAGACAGCCAACAGATTCCGTGTGGTGGGTCAATTGGGAGTTTACCAACTTCTCCAATAGTCTGTCCAGGAAGGGGGTAGTGGAGATAGGCTGGTAGTTAGCCAGCAGGAGGGGTCAGCAGACAGATTTAGAGAAGGATGCACAAGGAAGTGTTTGAGGGATAGTGGGAAGGAGCCAGTGGCAAAGGAGTGGTTGCGGAAATCATCCAAGGCAGGAGCGAGAGAAGAAATGTTGTGCTTGATAGTTCTGGATGAGCAGGGGAGCACCTGTTTGGAGGAGAATTTCAATAGAGCAGACAGCTTTAGAGACCTCATCTGGTGCTATGGGCGAAAATGGATGAGATTATGGGGAGGGAGAGAAGGGGGCCAAGAGAAGCCTGAGAGCATAGGGGGAGCAGGGATGGGGCTAGAGGAGAGTGAGGACAGAATGTCCTGGGTTTTGGTTGTGAAATGGGAGGCCGGTACAGTACAGAGGGCCTGAAATAGAAGAGAAGAAGTGGAAACTGCAGTAGGATTGGCAAGTTCATCACAGGTTTTGAACAGTTCAGCCATATTGTTTGTGGACCCAGTGATGCAAGCACAGATATGGGCCCTTTTCTTGTAGTGGATGGAGAGACGCTATTATCTCTGGAGCAGGCGACAGGCCAGTTTGTTAATGGATGTGCTTGAAGCCTGCCACTTCTGTTCAGCAACTCTGCACTTGGATTTCAGAGAGGCTAGGTTGGAATCATACCAGCTGTTGTGCTTGGAGGCAGGCTTCATATGGATCCTCATGACAGGGGCAAGGGTGTCAAGGGTGTTGGAGATAGAGAGGTGAAGGTTAGCGAGGGCTGGGTCAGTGGAAGAATCAATGGAAGGGGTCAGAGGAGGGATGAAAGTGGCAGCAAAATCAGCGACTGACACTCTCTTTATTGGTCGAATGATGGAAAAAGAGACTGGCAGTGCGGACAGAGACTTACCCAGGGATCCCAGGAGCTCCAGGTGAGAGGAGAAGAGAGCCTGGACAAACCAGGAGAGAGGTGTAGTGAGAGGGTTACAGATAAGGATGTCTGCTGGGATCAGCGCATCTAAGGTGTGTCCAGTCGAGTGGGTCGGACCAGAGGGAAGAATGGTAAGGGAAAGAGAATCACAGAGGTCGCAGAAGAGTACAGTGTCTGCATCAAAAGAGTCAAGATGAATGTTGAAGTCTCCAAGGAGGAGAAGCTTGGAGGTAGAGGTCAGGAGAAAAGAGGTCTCATTCAGAAAGGAAGAGGAAGACCGTGCCAGGGGGCCCATAGATAGTGGCGAGTGTAAACGAGAGGGTAGGAGAGACACAGGGCCTGCAGATGAGGCATTCCAAGGAAGAATAGGTCTGAGTGGGAATGATAGAAGTAGGGACCCATTCAGGGAAGATCAAGGCCACTCCACCTCCAGACCGGTTAGGCCTAGGCTTGGAGAGGATCTTGTAGCCCTCAGGGAGGAGTGTGTCAAAAGCAGTGACAGAGCTGGCAATAAACCATGTCTCAGTAAGAGTGAAAACATCAAGGTCAAAGGCTTCAAGAAGGAGACAGATACCGTAGGAGTGTTTAAAAGCATAGCAAGAGTTGAGGGTAAATAGGTGAACCTGGATGCCACTTTTAAAGGTCTTCCAAAGAGGGGTACAGGGATGTGGCATGCCCATCGGTGAAGGGGAAGGGGCAGGGGGGTAGCAGACAGAGGAGAGGCAGTGGAAGGGCGGAAGTTGATGAGAAACGGAAGACACCTATCAAGAAGGAGGAGGTTGGGCTGGGCGCCCTGAGTCATGACAGTGCCATTCAGATAGACATTAATGATGCACCTAGAGGATGACAAGCATGCCAAGAGTACTTCCCATCTGGTGCCACCATTAATGTGCGATGAAGAGAAAGGGGAGAGAACAGAGACCATGTGGGGAGTCCATCGATCCGGAGAGGGAATGACTCAGAGGATGTCAGTGACAGTCTGTCTGGAGGAAGGGTTGACGTAGGTGTCAGCGATGGGCAGACCTGGGTTAGAGACAAGGAGATATTTCTTTAACTATTTTCTTCCAGGCTTCGAAACAGGGGTAGGATAGGTGATAGAGTAACAGTTAGAGTAGATAGTGGAAATGGAGAGCATCATGGATGGAGAGAGCAGGGAGATGGGTGGAGAGAGAAAGGAGACTGCACACAGTGCGATGAAGTCAGCAGCTGGCCTAGCAGCAAGACAGGTGCAGAAGAATTAGGTGTACAAAATCAACCAGGTTGTAGGAGGGAATTGCACAGCTCCAGCAACAGAGGATGAAGGCGACAGCAGGCAGCCTGCAAAAAATATATTGTCAAGAAGCAGCAACAGAACAGCGCATGGCCAGCAGGATGGCTCATCCTGCCAAGGTGTGTCCCAGTGAAAGAAGGCAACCAGGAATAAGCCAAAAGAGCAGAGAGGTGGACTGCTGGTCTACCTCGCGGATGATGAAGGGGTGCTCCCTCACGTGGCTGCACTGCCTCCCGCGATCAGCTGGCCACAGAAGGGGCAGGGAAAGACCCCATGATTTGAAATGGGGGTTGGTGGGGTGGGATCGCAGGCGCGTGGTTTGGTAATGGAGAGAGAACATACTACCAAATGTAGTACTGGTGGGACAAAGCTGGCAACCCGTCCATGGTAAGAGGTAGAAAAAGTAGACAAACATAGGCTTCCAGAAAATGAAAATGGAGCGTTGGCACAGCGAAAAGTAGTAATGCCCTCACTGGCACAGTGAGATGACCTGCAGGTCCCTGCAGTGGTGCCCACAGTTAAATGTATGGTGTTCGAGATCACAGAGTGGCAAGCAGGGGTAGCACTGCCAGTGTGAGGGCAGGGGTAGCACTGGCAGAGTGAGGGCAGATGATCCAGGTCACTGCAGGGGGAGATGCCAGCAGGCACAGCACTGTCAATAATGTGAAATTAGATGTTCCAGGTCACTGCAGTGTGGTGCTTAGTGTGCAAATTAAAGGCCTAATAAATGTATGTGTATATATTTACTGCCTATATGGAATTGCTGGTGTTGCTCTGTGTGCACTCGTTGTAGCTCAAGATCACTCTCACACCCTCCCTGAGACGAAGCCTTGACTGCTTTGTTACCTCTCCTTTACTGGGTTTTGGCTAAATGCAATGTCTTCCCTGTTCACCTTAATAGGGTGGGCAACCAACATCCTCTCACTAGGGCTGAAATGGGAAATGTATCTCAACAGTAGGGTCACCAATCTTTAGTCTTGGCTACCACCCTGGTAAACAGCTAAGTCTGGGATAGGGTGAAAGGAGTCCACAGGAGACAGAGGGACCAGTTAGAGAAACCCCTATGATTAGAACATCGGGTCACCATCATAAAAAAGCAAAAAGCACATTTTTTACGTATTCTTAATAAAACCCTTGAATCGTCTTTTGGAGTCTGGATATTATTGACACCATCTTTGATAGTACATGTTGGTTTCTTGAACTTTCCATTCTTCCTTATAGGTGTAGATTATTTACAATATGCACTGTAGCATATTCCTATATCAGCCAATATCAGTAGACCCAGATAGCTATTTTTCTCTATTTTGCTGTGCCCTGCAGTGACCACAAGTACCACCAAACAGAATGATCCCTGGAAGGAAAGTGCACATCCCCTAGCTGTGGAACCTCAGCATATTTTGCCTTAGAGAAATCTGTATCCCTAAAGCCAACTACACAGCAATACCTTATAATGCCGAGAAGATGGAAATACGGTAGCAGTTGAGCGGGAGAAACAGGAAAGTGTAGTATTCCTCTTTCGTGACACCAACAAATCGATCTATAAGAGATATTGCAGACAGTCCCAACAAACCTGTAACCCCTAAACAACCTATGGTGGGCTTCATCTCAAGATACTGCATCAAACAACTTCCTGCACCTATAACGGATGGCCAAGTCTCCCTGCCAGACACCATCTCAATGCAGAGATGACTACTAGAAAACAAAATAAGCTACACCAGCTTTCTAATAACCTCATCCTTGACCTCTGGACCTAAACCTTCAAAAAAGAGTGGATACTAGAAGCACCACACTCCAGAAGCCAGCACTGTTTACACCTTTGCTCACAAAATAGCACCTTTACACTAATCCTTGCTGAATGCATGATGACCAACCTGACCCCACAAAGAACCTCCTTGGCCTGTCTGAGGATTAAAGCATTCATCCAGAGTTGTTGGAAGTCTAAGCCTCAAAGAACAAATGACCCATGCTATTTCCGTTTACACAAAGGACAAACACAGAGAACGTCAAATCCAGGTGCCTCCTCAACATTCCTCTGGCATCGATAATATCCTCTTTTAGGACAAAAAAGGTTTACTTTTTGTTACAGAAACTTGGCTCGTAGTGGATAATTCAAAGATTATACATAAAGCCAACCCCAAAGGTGACCAAAACATTTTTACCAAAAAAGACCAGCTGCTGCAGAATGTGAAATTGCAATTGTATGTAGAGACTCCCAGAGAAACTCTATCAAAATTAAAGCGCCACTGTGACAAGCCCAGACTGACAATCACTCATTCAAATCTGCCCAAACTCACACACCACCACACTAAGTGTCCTTATCATCTAGAGACCACCTTCTTAAAACCCATATTTCACAGACAACCTAGCTGATGCAGTCACTAGCATTAGGCAGACCACCAACAACTCACTGTATTAGGGGACTTTAACATCTGGTTAGTGAACGAGGAATCAACAATGTGTGTGGCCTCATTACAAGCCTGGCTGTGCAGGAAGAAAGTGGCAGTAATTCCGTTGCTGCCACTTTTCCTGCACTGTGAAACTACAAGTTTGCTGGTGGGTTGGCCTGATTTACCTTTAGCCAAAAGCTGGCAGTAACTCAGACACCCCACTGGCCAAAAACAGCCAGTATTATAGGCACCAGTGTTACTGGGGCCAGTAATACTGGCAATCCCCCCATGACTCCATGCAATGGGGATTTACATATCTTTACTGGCACCTGTAACCTGCCGGTAATTCCGGCAGACTAGGTGCCGGTAACGGTAGGTCCATTTGGTGGTATCCCGCTGGATTTACCGGCAGTATACCACCAACCTTATACTGAGACCCAATATTCTCTTCAAACCATGGCATGGTACACATAAAACTAGTTGCCTGGCCCACTCATGAAGCTGGCACAAATAGCATGGCATGTTTTGTAATGATAATTTCACTAAACTCTCCTCTCCAGTCCGCTTACCCTCGGGAGACCCCCACTGCGTCTCATTCACCATCTTCCCCCAAGCACCACCTCTTGCAAGGCCAACCGAAGCACACACAACGTAAACTGCCCATGGCAAGAGATCAAACTTTGCAAAATTGTGGGAAAATCTGTCCATTTGAAACCACAGCACCTAAATGAATACCAGACACCGACACCCGACAAACAATCTAACAACGTACAGAGCTGGATAATCAACATCCTCTACAGCATATCAAAAAAAACCCCCTCAAGCTCTCACAAAAGAAATACGTCACCAAATAATGTATTCCCAAACCTAAGGTCATCAACACGAAAACCAAAGCCTCAAGGAAACCTGGAGATCAAAATAACTTCCTATAGACCCAGGGCCTACAACACATTGTTCGAGACTGGTAACACGCGTGAGGCTTTCCAGTCGATCACCCATGAGCTGCAGACCCTCCCCTAAGCAGGGATGTTGCAGGTTTGGAAAAGAATCAGGGCTACGCTAATGTCAGGAGAGTCGGGACTCGGGATCAGCTAACCTTTTAGTTGTAGTAAAAGATCTGGGGCTATAGACCCCTCAGCCTGCTCACACCTGCACCCCCGTCTGCGCATCTCCCAGCAAAGTAAATGGCCACAATTGTTTGTACAGTGAGAGGAGGGGCTGCAGTATTCTGGATGCATTTTCTTTCACAGGGGCATTAAGAATAAACTGGGCTCTGATAAGAAGCACAGCCAGTTCCCGAAGTCATGGCCAGGCTGTGATAAATTCAGCATACGTGGCACTACAGATATAACCTTAACAAACTGGCTAACACATTTCTTTTGTTATCAGCAGAGCCTTTGCTATGCATGATGAGATTGGAAATTTCTAACTGAAAGACCCGGAACAGCACCAGTTACTTAGCAAACCTAGTTCTACGTTAAAGTGAATAATAGAAGAAAGCCCCCCCCCCTTTTAAACTTTTGTTTATATCCATGATGTCTACTAGGATAGCATGCAAAAAAATATTTGGTTTATGTCAATAGTGAAATATTCCTAACATCATTCAAGAAATGGAACTGGAAGTCTGTGTCAATCTCCATACCTACTTGAGTTTATTACCAAACCTCTTTCAGTGGGCCTCATTGCAAGTTTGGCGGTAGCCTTGCCGGTAAAGCAACAGACTGCCGCCAAACTCTCAAATTTTTCCGGCCCCTGGCAATGGGGAAATACAGAGCCATTACAACCCTGCCGGTCCCTGTATTTCCCTTTGCCAGGGGCCAGAAACTTTTACTCCCCATTCCCATTTGACCACCATAGGGCTCAATGGGAATGGGGAGGCCGGATGTACAGGCACCATTCAGAAATGTGCCAGTGCATCCGACATGCTCTACTTGCGGGTGTACCGGTACACCCGCCAGGTCCGACTTGGCAGGTGAAAAGGCACCAGTGAGCAGAACTCATAGTTTGCCGGTCCGGTAACTACGTTACCGGCAAGCTTAACGGTACCGTAGTTACCGTGAGGCCCAGTGTGTGTATTAAATGTTGAATGTGCAATGGCATTAAATGGATGTTTCAGGCTTGCATTATTTTGTATTCTTTGACTTACGGTTTTCCTTTCAGAATGTGCAAAATAAAGCTACAATGATATTCTTTTAGCTTATCATGTTTCTATAAGGATTTCCATGTTGTCGAGCTGCTGCAATTTGTGTATTTTGCACGTAGATTGTATAAGACAGTGTTATTGTAGGCCTCGAAATCTAAAACTTTGTTCCAAGAAAAGTTTGAAGGTGTGTGGTCAAATGCTTAAATTGCACAGTTGGTTAAAAGCACTGCTTTACTTTTTAGCAACTGTGTGATCCTGGGCAAATAATTTCTTTCTCACCCTGACTTAACTGCAAAAATTGGGACTTTATAATTGTTCTAATTATATGAAAAATATGCCCTTAGAATGGTGCAGATTTAATTATTATTGGGACAAAAGACGGACAAAGAGGCATATTGTCCAAACACGTCTTTTAATCTGTCTTCAACAGAAAAGCTCTAACATGTCCCTAAGTCTAGGATCCTCAGCCTTACTCTAAAAAGAAAGAAGTGAAAAGGGTATTCATCAGGATTTCTTACGTAAATAAAGTCCTATGTCCAGAATACTATTTTAGCTTAAGTTCTCTCCCTACCTCTGAAAAGAAAAACACAATGGGCCTCATTACGACCCTGGCGTTAACCATGGCACTATTAGTGCCATGGTTGACGCCGGTATTTTACCAACTCCGCCATGGTGAATGGCGGAATAACCGCCCCATTCCAAGGTTGGCGGGGCGGTAACTCCCCATTCATCATTGGCCCATCCCCATTCCCATTTTTGCCCCCATAGGGCTCAATGGGAATGAGGAAGGCGGTAATTACGGTACCGCAAATTGCGGTACCGTAATTACCTCTAAAGTCCCTTTGTCGGTTCCTTCCTTAACGGCTGGTAAAACCAGCCGTTAAGGTCGGGACCCACAAAGGGACCTCGTAATTAGGCGGTAAGGGTTTAACGGCGCCAACACCTTTTACGGTGCCGTTAACCCCTTACCGCCTGTGTCGTAATGAGGCCCAATACAGGTAAGACCTACTTTGAGCCATTGATGGCAGGTTTGGTGGGGAGGTGCACTCACGTGTCAATAATTACTTAATATTCATAAGTATACACACAATTCTAGGTGCTACTTTGCTAGGTCTGTGCTACCAGACTATAATACAGAAAAGGTAAAATGGCCATCCTTGTCAAACGGAGGACACAGCAAAGGCACACTGGTTACTGATATAACATCATCCAAAAAGAAATAAACAAGTAAATCATGTTTTTGTTAAGTTCAAAAAAAAAATTATACAAATCTCCAAAGGTTTAAGGGTGATTTTTACATCACAGGTAGTACAACCGACAATGTTCACACTTCTCATCTGAGTTTCTTTATACCATGTTTTCACACATCAATACATATAATTCTGATTGATTGTCTCAGATCATGTACAAAACAATGTTTTTACATATTCATCAATATCAGTGTTTATTCACGATGATCCTTTCTCAGAACCACCCATTTGATTGCTCATCAATCTCAATCAGTGTTGATATCCTGTCGTTAAATTGATGCTCAGGTGGTGAGTTTCTAAAATATCCACAATGTGAGCCCTTCTTCAGGACAATGTGAGCCCTTCTTCAGGTGAAGATATCAATGCTTTTCTTAGCTTATCTACAAAAAGAAAATTTAAACTATAATTAGGCTAATGTTTCATTCAGGATTACTTCTTGTTGTGATTAGCACTTTCGCTATACCAACCTTTGTGGAATTAGTGTAGGGCAAAAATGCTGTTCACTCGCTTATTGAGTGGATGTCAAGGCTCGCCTCTTAATGATATGATGCTTTCTCTCTTCTCACGTGTCTTGTCTGTGAAGATGAGACACCTTATTAAAAGGCTAAATTCTGAGAATCAAGTTAGACAAAGCTTAGTGATCAAGCACAGGACCAGTCGCTAAATGAAGCGCTGGGTCCCACTCTATGATCACATAGTTTATGAGACTAGATAATTATATGGAAAACTTACCATACGTAATCGTCTGTCTTTATCTGTTCCTTCGGCATGAGACGCTGGGCCTCATTACAAGGGAAGGCGGTAATGGTTAACGGCCACCGTTAATGGTAACGGTGACCGTTAACCATTACCGCCTTACTACGAGGTCCCTTAGCGGGTTGGTGCTTTAACGCCTGCTTTTTGCAGGCGTTAAAAACCAACCCGCTCAGGGACCTCGGAGCTAATTACGGCACCGCAAAATTGCGGTGCCATAATTAGCGCCTTCCCCATTCCCATAGAGCCCTATGGGGCAGAAATGGGAATGGGGAAGGGCAATGGCGGAAGGGGGATTTACCGCCCCTCCAACCTTGGAATGGGGCGGTAAATCCCCTTTCCGCCAAGGCGGTGCCAGTATTTTACCGGCATGAGCCATGGCGCTAATAGCGCCATGGCTCACCGCCTTCCGTGTAATGAGGCCCGCTGTGTTGTGAAAATTCTTGATTCTGTAAGAGAATCACGTAGTGAGCTAGGAACATATGCAATTTCCCTATACTGAGTCTGTTAACGTGAATTAATTTCTTAAGAGTCACACAGTGTTCATACCTTTTCACAGACTTGGTTAGAGATGACTTCAGCAGTCGTATTTGCCTCTGGACAGGAGCCGGTGCTTATAAAGATGCATCGGGAGCCTCGCCAATACCAAGTTCACAATCACTGCACAGCTGCTTTTTGCTTTTGGAAATGCCCATGCGACACAGTTGCTGAAATTAAATATATGTTTGATGTACTCCCTATCCGAGTATAGACAACGGAATCCAGTACGCGTGGTTTTCGTTACTATTTTTACCTTGTAAATCGTGCCCGCTAGCTTGTACATGTCCTCAGGAGCTCTGTGTTCCTTCCGAATTGCGGCAGCAGCATCAGACCGTTGCTATCTATGCAACCTACCGAGCTGGTCCGCCTCCTGTAATAGCCTAGATTCTATGACGCTCTTCCTTTCGGAACGCCATCTTGGGTGTGTGCGTGCTCAATTTTCAATGTATCTTGCCACCAGTATAAATCAAAGAATTGTGATTATCATTCAAATTACAGTTCTTACGATCTGATGTTATCATTTGTACAGTCCCAATTCAACCATGATATTACTGTATTCAAACATACAACGTTTTACATTAGGCTTCATATTGCAATTACAATGCGTTGTTCTTTTCACAAAAGGAACCTTCCAATTTCAAACATGTACTCCAATTGGTCCATGGCACGTTGTCAGCTGAAATAAATTGTTATTTACTCTTTCTATGTTCCATTCTTAGTTTTCATTCTTACTGGGTTACAACATCAATTATCTATACTTAGTTGGAATGTGTGTTAAGGTGAAATGACTAGAACAACACTATGTTATTAGTCTCTGCTATGTCAAACTTTGTTCATGATTCTCCAGAGTTGACCTATCCCCTAGAGCACAGCGCTTATTCCTACTTTCATAGAGAGCAGTTCAGATCCCATTCCATATTCATCCCACGGGGATGCATACTGTCCAATGTTTCAATCCAATGGATTTCGCTCTGTTGGAGTCTTTTAGTTAGATTACCTCCTCTTCTTGGTAGAGTCACGTGTTCCAGAATTACAAACTGAATTTGTGCAATTGTGTGTTTTTGTTCCTTAAAGTGTTGTGTGACAGGTGATTTTCCTGATTGTTGTCTTATGTTTGATTTATGTTCACCCCATCTTGTCTTTGCCTGCTGTCCTGTCAGTCCAACATATTATATGCCCTAGGGGCATTTGATCCCATATATTATGTTAGTAGTGTCACATGTTGACTTGTGTAGTAAAGGTATTTTATTTCCTTTCCGTGGGTGATTAATGGAATTTCTTTTGATTATATTCCTAAAACAATTGCAATTGTTGCAGGGGATTGTTCCCCTATGCATACTGTGAGCCATTGCATGAACAAAGGGACAATGCTGGTTTCTTTACCTCGTCTTTGGGCCACATTATGAGGCCGGCAGTAGCCGTGCTGTAAAAGTATATTTTTCATGAATACTGCCTGATAGTAAACATTGGCGTAAGCAAATTCGCATTGCACTATAAATTGCATAGAATGAACCTGAAACAGGCTGACTACGCCACCATTTTGTGTTATCCACCACTTTGACCGCCTCTTGCTTTCTGTCCCATGTTTAGAATTGTGTTTTTGGCTCCAGCAGAGCAAAATGAACTTTGTACTGTTTACATGATGTCAACGTAGATAAGAATGTTGAAGCTGCTAAAGTGGATTGTTTGTCCTACACTGAGAAACCTTGGAGTTAAAGAAAAGCCGTACTAATCAGTAATTAAGATACCATCTGTTCCAACAGTGCCTTCTCCATTCAAACAGCAAAGTAAAATAACAAATAGTTGAACATGCTTTTCTTCAGAAATCTTTGTTTTTGCTCCTTGAAACTAAGCTGACTTTAAACTCAAGAACAAATGATAGACAAATATAAGCAAGCAAAATAAGGAATGTTACCTTTGTGTCTTATATTTGGAAAAAAAATGTGAAATGTTTGAAGGAAAACAACAGACTATTCAAAGATGTTTAAACATTCATTAGTTATGTGGAAAGGCTATGAACCCTAGGTAAATGTACTACACGAAGAGGGACTTGACGATATGTCCGGGATTGTGGAAAACCTGTATAAATACTTGTGTTTTTAAAATCTGCAGCACTCTCTCATCTCACGGTGTCTGCTTGCACACATTGCGGGGTGTTGAGAACCAGACATCTGCCTGTTAATAAATGTACATGGTACCTTTGTACTTGTGACTGGCGTATTCCTATTATGTGGTATTAAGCCTCGATATTCTTTAATCTTTCATGCTTGTAAAACCGGCACGGCTGCCGCCGGAATCATTTTTTTTCCAGAGCCCGTGAATGGGCAATTACTGGGGCATTACGGCCCCGGCGGACCCGGTAATTACCCATTCTCGAGTGCAGGAAAAAATTACTCCCCATTCACATTTGAGTCCTACTGGACTCAATGGGAATGAGGAGGCTGGATGCATCAGCACCATTCGTGAATGGTGCCGGTGCGTCCGACATGGTTTGCTTGTGGGTGCCGGTCCGCAAGCCAGGTCAGACATGGCGGGCGAAAAGGCAACCGTGAGCAGAACTCGCAGTTTGCTGGTCCAGTAACTATGTTACCGGCAAGCTTACCGGTGCAGTAGTTACTGGACCTGCAAACTTATAATGAGGCCCATTGTTTTTTTTATCATAGGCCTCCTCACCTATGTGCACAGTCCCAACCTTGCATTGAGTGTCTTTTCAGTCTCTTTCCTTCTCTGCTCAGTTCTATCAAAGTCTTTCTTCCCACACTGGGCTAAATTAGGTTCTATCAAAGCCTTTCACTTTTACCACTCTGCAACTTCTTGATAGCATCTCCACTCTGGGGCTTGTCACACACTCTCCTTTGTCTTACTAGGGCATTTCTGCTTTCTCCCCATTCCAGGGTTTTTTCCTTGTGTTCCCCACATTGGGTCTCTCTGTGTTCTCCCAACCTTGGGGCTTTTCACTCTTCTCCCCACTTTGGGGGTTCCTCTGTATTCTCCCCACCTTGGGACTTCCTGTTATTCTCCCCACCTTGAGGTCTTGCTATGCCCTTTCCCCTTTGGGGCTTCTCAGTGCTCTCTCTGTCTCTCTGTGTTCTCTACCCAGCTTCACTGCCCTCCTCCCAGTTCCCCGGAGCCACTGTATAACGTTGTCTTGTGTGCGGTGCTCCCCGGCAGGGTTGTTGCTGTGATGGTAAATAAATAAATAAATAAATAAATAAATGGTGTGGTTAGCCCCCGGCACCTAGTGGTAAGGCCTTGCCCCCATTGCCTTCAATAAGGCATACAGATAAAGCACTGTCCTCATCAGGCTCCCGGCGAGCACTGGCGTGTTGCAGGAATGCCCCCTTTATTTAACTACAGCCTCGACAGCAGAACATTACAGTAGCGCCACGTGAAACTATCACATTTCTCCTTTTTCATAACAAAATTTAAACACAGTTTTTCAGCAACAATCATTGTCAACATGAAAGACTTTTAACACGATAGCGTACCAAACTGTGGTAGGCCCAACGTGAGCAATAGTGGAGGACTTGGTCCTTTTAGATCTGGTCACCCATTAGGTAGTCTTTGAATCGCACTGGACATTTACGGCTTTCTCATCGGGGGTATCTCTCTCCAGCTGCTGTCTCCCTGGCCTCTCCTTCTGCCTCGCCTGGTGTGAGTTATGTATCTTCCACACTCTATTCAGGAGTTTGCTCCCTGCTGGCGGTCCGGGTCAGAGAAACTTCCACCCATTGATCTCTCAGCTTCCCTCCACCTCCCACCTTCCGATAAAAAATGTACTTCCTAGTCATAGTTCCTCTTTGGTCAACGGAAGTCACCATTGAGCCCTTCACCTGGACAACTCCACTGGGAGAGGGTTCATAATTGAGGGACAGCTTCCCTTCAGCATCACAGTTTCGTACCAGGACGGTGTCACCCACCTCAATGTCCAGTGGTCTGAGATGTCGTTGGATGTTTTCACCCTAATTGTGAGCTCTTCGGTCCTCCGACGTCTTGTTGTCATCAATGATGCCCGGCGGATGACCTTCCGCCTCTGGAAGAAGACCCTGTGGACATCTGCTGAAGAGTGCTTCCGCTGGCGGCAACCCGGTGGATTGGTTAGGGGGGGTTCTGTACTCTCTTAGAAACTGGTAAAGCATTCTCCTCAGCTCGTTCCCCTGGCTTTGGGCTATGCAAAACACTTTATTGAGCGTTCTCATGAAGCGTTCAGCCTCCCCATTCGCCCAAGGCCCATCCTGTTGTCACCCTCCTATGTGTAATGCTAGAGTCCTCCATGAACTCTGCAAAGTTTCCCCCATGAAATGGTGGTCCATTGTTCGAGCAGATGATTCGAGGGAAGCCGTACTAAGCAAATACCTTCTCCATTATTTGTATGATCTGCTCACAAGAGGTGGACTCTACCAGCTCAACCTCTGGGTACCTGGACCACTGGTCTATCATTACAAGGAAATACATCCCTCTTCCTGTTGACCCAAAGTCCATCTGTACAATATCCAATGGTTCATCTCTCCTGAGCATGGATTCAATTCTTGGCTTTCTGTTCACTGGGGAGCTCACTTGGCACCAGACACATTTGCCCACATGTCCATCTACTCTTGCTTCCAAACCCGGGAACCAGACCTTGGGTTGCAGTCTTGCTTTGGTTTTTGCTTTTCCCTGGTGACCCCAGTGTGCCAACTCCAGCACCCTTTCAACCAGTGCCTGGGGAATCACTATCTTGGAGCCCCATAGTAGTAATCCATCAGCCATCACTGACAGTTCATGTCGTACTCGCCACAGTTGCTCCAGGTTTAGTTGCATCTCTCGGTTTCTGCGAACAGTATTGGATAGTACTGTTCTCCACTCATTACTGACCATGACCACCTGGATTACTCAAAAACACTCATCCTCTTTCGAGGCCTCTGCCACTTCTTCAAGGGTAAGAGCAACAGTCGTTGCTGCTTCTACCACCAGACAAACCTGCTCTTTAATGTCCACCAGTGTTGTTTCTTCTTGTCCCCCGCTGCCCCTGGGGTATCGTGATAAGTAGTCTGCAGGAATGAGGGTTCCCAGTCTGTAGGTCAGTACAACCCCATACTCCATTAGGGTCAGCATCCACTGTTCAATCCTGGGGGGTGGTTTAGACAATGACCCCGCCATGATGGGGAGTAGCGGTTTGTAATCAGTTATCACTGTGACAGGTTTTCCTAGTATGTATATGCGAAAATGCCGGCATCCCCATAGTACCGTCAGCGCCTCCCTCTAAGGTCTTTGCTGGCATATGCAATCGGCTTCATCTGCCTTTGGGCATCTGGCTGTGAGAGTGCTGCTCTTAGTCCGACCGGACTGGCGTCAACTATAATTTCCGATTCTTTCCCCGGGTCAAAGAAAGCCATTGATTCCTTATCTGTAAATGCTTTTTTGATGGTATCAAAAGCTTTTTGTTCATTGTCAGACCATACCCAGGCCGTGTCTTTCCTTGTCAGTATCCGGAGGGGTTCCGAGCGGGTCGCCAGATTGGTTATGAACCTACCACAGTAGGTCACCCGTCCTAAAAAGCTTCTCACCTCCGATACGTTTTCTGGTGGTTTCGCCTCCTGTATGTCTCTGACTTTTTGCGGGTCTGGGGAAATCCCATTTGCGTGAAAGACAAAACTAAAGAATTCCATACTGTGCTTTAGGAATTCACATTTTTCACGGAGCACAGTCAGTCCTAGATTCTGAATTCTTTCCAGTGCTTTTTCAAGGTGGATCATATGTTCAGTTTCTGAAGTGGCGTAAACCAAGATGTCGTTGGTCAGGTTTATTACTCCTTTAAGGCCAGCCAAAGCCCCCTGGATGACATTTTGAAAAACATCAGCCGCAGAGGAGACCCCGAAGCTTAGGTGTTTGTACTGGTACAACCCATGGTGGTTTGAGAAGGTCGTGATGTATTGCAAATCTGGGTGGAGCTCCTGCTGATTGTACCCGGTCCACAGATCTAGTTTTAAAAATGATAATGCCCCATGGGATTATCCCACCACGTCATATAGGGTAGGCGTGATAGGTCTCTCTCGCTTGATTGCGAGGTTTGGCAGCCTCATATCTACACAGATGCGGACGGATCTGGGTTGCTTTGGTTTAACAACCATGACAATGGGGGACACCCATGAGGTGGGGCTTTCCACTCTTTCTATGATGTCCATGTTTACCAGGTTTTGTAGTTCCTTTTACACCTGTTGTCTCAGTTGAAACGGTATTCACGGATGCTTTAGTGACAATGGGCGCACAGTCTCATCAATGTGCAGTTTAATGTGTTCGCCCTTGAGTTTCTCGACAACTTGAAATACTGTGGCAAACCTCTCCAGAGAGTTATTGATGTCTTCGGCGTACACTCTGAAGGCAAAGTGCACAATGTCCAAGGCCTCCACTGCTGCGCAGCTCACAGGGAGTGCGTACTAATGTCTGTGATGAAGAATTTTGCTCTGATTTCTTTATCCTTGTGGTCAGCTTTCGTAACAAACGCACCTCGGAGGGGCATATTTGAGTCCCCCCAAATGAGAATATTTGTGCACGTGCTTTTGCTAGTGTTGGGGGCCCTGTAAGTGCTTCATAGTGGTAGGTCGCCAGAAAGCACACAGATGCACCTTTGTCCACAAGCACCGGTGTCATTGTTTCTGCTTATGGCCACCATGCACATAGGTTGTCTCCTCCTCTTTTTGAGAGAGTCAATACTCGAGTTAAAGAAAATCTCTTCCTCCTCTTCCTCTTCTTCTGCCAGATCTAGACTTGTCATCTCTTGTTATACAACTGCCACCTGTCTCTGTCGCCATGGTGTGTCACTTGGCGTTCTGCTAGGCCCTCTGGGAATGGTGATTAGAGTGGGGGCTCTGCACATTCTAGCGAAATGTCCAGCTGCTCCACAGCATCCAGACACTCTTCCCTTCGCTGGACATTCCCCTGCGTGTGGGAGGTTGTAGCCACATTTGGGGCATAGCTGCGGTGTCTCAAACTTCTTTGGGGGTTATTTGGGTCTCGATGGGCCAGCATTGAGTGGTCGTCCTATCGCACATGCATCCTCCACTTTTAGTGATCAGATTGTGGTGTCCATTTTGGTGGGATGGCTGTCTGCCAGTTCATAAGACCTCCCCATCTCTGAATGTGAGCCAACATCAGTCCTGGCTCACGGAGGACCTGTTGGCACAGTTTATCTGAGCTGCACTCCTGTATCAGCTGGTTACGTACCATACCGTCCTCATTCTCCCAACTACATGTGCTCGCCAGGTGACAAAGCCTGTCGTAGAACTCATCAAGAGATGCTTCTCCCCTTTGTTTCTCACTACACATGACAAACCTCTCAAAGTCCTAGTTTGCCAGTGGCATAAAGTGTTCTTTAAGGCAATCCTTAGCAGCCTGGTATGAGTCATTGGCAGGGAGCGAGGGACTTGAATATTCTATGTACCTCAGACCTAGCTGCGTAAAGGAAGGTTTCCACGTTGACCTCATCGGCTGTCTTGCTCGTTGCTTTAAAGTACATGTCAAGCTTCTCGATTCAGAGAAGCCACTTTGGCCCCAGGTTCGAGGGATTACCTGAGGTGTCAAATTCAGGCATCAGGCCAGTGTACCTTGTTGGTGGGGTGCTTTTCTAGCTTGTTGGGCTCCTGCAGCATCTCCTGCTTCACTCATGGAAGCAGATCGCACAGGCACCTTCCACGTGGGTGAAGGCCCCAATCTGCTTCCTCAGGCGCACTACTGTGGTGTCCAAACCGCACAGGCACCCTCTCCTTATTGAGGGCCGCAGTACACACCTGGATGGTGTTACAGTTTCTGTCAACCACCTCAGGATGGTATAGGAGGTCCTCAGGCTAGGCAGGGGCTTCTCTGGCCCAGTTGTGGCACCTGTGGCCTTCTTGCTGAGTTTTAGCCATTGTGGGCTCTAAAAATTGCCCTCACGGCGCATGGGCGCTCCACACATGGAGCCACTACTGTAGGGTTCCAAAATGGTGGTGGCTGTATTCCCTGCAAGGGTAATGCCTCTGACAGGTGTGGGAAATCATTACCGAAGCAAAATAATGCATTGGAACATTATCCCCCTGCCCAGCTGCATCCTCGTCACCAATGTGATGGTGTGGTTAGCCCCCGGGACCCCATGGTAAGGCCTTGCCCCCAGTACCTTAAATAAGACAAACAGACACAGGACTGTTCTCATTGGGCTCCAGGCGATCACTGGCGTGTTGCAGGAATGCCCCCTTTTTTTAACTACACGCGTGAAGGCAGAACATTGCCGTCGCGCCACATGATACTATCACAGGTGCGTCCATTTGATGCAGAGCAGCTTATGCAACTCATCAACTGGTTTCCATGATGGTGACTGTTTGTTCAAGTTTACACGCTGGTTTCTGGTGGACTCCGGTAGTGGCTTCCCTGCAGGCCAGTCTCTCAGTTCTCCATAGCATTCTGCTCTTCTCGACTTCTCTAGGACTGACCATTCCGGCTCCTCGCTTGGCGGGTGCTGCCCCTTTTGCACTTTGCTGCCTGTCTATGGGAATGCCACACCTGGCATACTCTCTCTGCTTTGTCACATCTCCCAGAAGGCTCTAATCTCATTTTCTCTCTCTTGGTTCTTTTGACTGTTCTGTTGTGTTAGACGAGGACTGTGGATACTTGGGGTGAGAAACCAACCCAGCCATAACAACAGGAAGTTTTAGCTCCCAGACAGCCAACAAAGGTATACATGGTTAAGGGTAAGGGATGATAACTTATATTCCTTTCTATGTCTTTCCTGTCTTCTAAAAGCTGTGGTCACACCCAGAGGGATACCACTTGCCCTGTCCAGTAAGGGGTGTTAAGTGTAATAGTCTCACCCCCCCAGTGCCAAAAGGGGTGACTCCCCCTTGGTGAGAAGGGACATACTCCTTGGATTCATCACATACACTCACCGTTTTCTTTGAGCCCTCCTCTAGCTGGCCTATGAGGTAGGAGCTGAGGAAGTCTACGCTCTCCTGGTCTTTGCCCTATCTATATTCCACCATGAAGCACACAGGCTGTAGATCTCAAATCCACCACATTACTGTGGCATTATTCCTTGGATTCCGCACAGTCCCTGATGCTGTTTCCTAGAATTGCTATATTGCTGCATTGGCCCCCGCTCGGTCCCATATCACACGATTTGATATGGAGATATAGGGGGTCATCATGAGCTGAGGCAGAGCGGGAAAATGCTATTACCGCTGCATTTACCTCTCTGCTCAATGCCATGTTCCGGGACATTCGCCTCCAGCTCTAAGATGGTGGTGAATGCGCCGGCTTATATGCCATTTTTGGTGCTATTACTGCCAATGGTAATAGCACCCTACAACCCTATTGGTCCAAAGGACCCAATGGGATTGGCACTTACCACCCCCCTACCCCTCCGCAACTCAGGAACCGGCACAAATTAGTGTTGGATACCGCCCAACTCATGATAGAGCCCATAGAGGTTTGCTTATAGCGGGGGGAGTGCATCAGTGGCAATTTTAATTTTCCATCCTGCTGCCTGTCACTAAAGTTGCTTGGACTGTCTAGAGCTCTGCGTGAAACTCTTTTCTATGGCCTTTTAGGCTAGGCTAATGAATATTGTATAGGGTTCCTTGTGCCATTTGTATTGTTTCTAGGAGCTTCAAGATCTTTTGTATGCCCTTTTATGCTAGATTATAGAATCGTGTATAGCATGCCTTCTACCATTTTTATGGTTGTTAGAGTCAAGACTTATGAAGGCAAGTGCATTGAGACCCTCTCCCACACCACAGACGCCAAATGGAACAGGGCCCTCCCACCTTGGCTGGTAAGGGGGTTCCGTATGTTAGAAGCACAGGTGATCACGCGGCAGCCAATGTGGGAAGAGGGATTAGGGAGAGGTTGTGGATTGGTAGGGGGATGTAGGAAAAACAGAAATAGGGTTAGGGTATCAAGATTGGATAGTGTTGGGTGTTCTGACCCACGTTTGGACTATAATGCTACAACATATGGTGCTGTGGGCTTAGGAAATCCAAGATGGCCGAAAAAGCCCACATGTGCGCACCAAAATGGTCGCCTGACTTGCCACCCCCCGGTGCGGGTGTGCTGGGTCAGAAGAGCCAAGAGTGAAATGGGGTGCCAAAGAGAAAAACAGCAGTGCCTGTTCGCTAGAAAGCACTTTAAAAATCACCTTTTGTTTCTCTGAATGCCAGCTCAAAATGCCTATTTTCAAACATTGCAACACATCCAAAAATCTCACTGAACACCAGCGGACATCTGGCAGAATGAAGTATGTGTGCATACTAAATCTTGGAAGATGAAGAGCCCAAAACAATGTTCATAACAAAACTGGCTGAGCTATGCATGTCAGCAGTCTAACTGAAACTGGATTAAAACCACCAAAATCGAAATGTTTAAATTAACTGAGTGACCTACTTTTGAGTGTCACATAGTTTGTAACTGTTAAAATGTCATAGTTTTGAACTTAGAATCAGCATTCTAGCTGCATGTGTAAAAATTGTTAGTTTATTTGAATGCAGAACACTGGGTAACTAGAAGTGACATTAGCTGGGGCCTGGCTTAAGGAACTGAATTCTGCCTGACATCTACCCCCACAGGAGTTAAAACCTGCTCAGCCACTCTTCCCCTTGCCAAAAGGAGTTGTCACCTCTCTGATTAGATTAGGGGTGGAGCAGCTACAGGGAGTTGAGCAAAGGCCTGTCCTGGGCCCAGGTAGAGGGTTTATTGTGGGGAGGCCATAAATGGCTTCCTCTTGAACAATGGGCCTTCCAGGGCCCAGGCAGATAGTTTATTAGGGGGACCGTAAAATAGCTTCCTCTTGGCAGAAGCTGGGAGGGGCAGGGTCTCTGAGCTTGGCAGAAACTGGATAAACTGGTTTCTACACCATGTGACCTGGGAAACCACACCCCTTTGGGGCCAGAACAAAAATCTAAAAAGATGGATCATTCATAGAGCGGACTTGTGAAAATTTTATAAGTGATATCATTATTCTTGTGATTTTTCTGTGCACATGTGAAGACGTTTTAGGACCCGGTGGTATGTTCAGGGGGGGTTTTAGCGGAAAAGAGGATATTACTCTAAATGTATGTATGTTAAAAATCTGACACTCCACCACCTAATGCCCACATGCTTTGCGAACATTTGTGTAAATGCGGGGACAAATCCAATATTGGTAACCCGACCAAAAAGTGAAATATGTTGCCATTTTTGAACCCAAGCTCCTAGAAACGACAGAATTGGAACAGGGGCTACCATCAGTAAATGTGATGGGTGCATGTAATTTCAAACCACTGTGTATCTATGAAATATGTCTTTAGGTCAAATATAGATTGTGTGTAATTTGACAGGGGAGTGTCCTTTCTGCAAGCCATTAAATGACATCGCTCGGACACTCCACTTCTTTTCCCCAATCAAGAGAGAAAGGAAAGCTTGACCAATGGGCAGTTGAGAGAGGGGCTGGCTAGTGATGCTGCACACACACCCACTTTCAAAAGACATAAAAAGAGCCACTGGAAGCTAGAGAGGACATTCTATTCCATCTGCTGCGGGACGCTCTGCCGGGAAAATCCATACTTTACCTCCATCAACCTCCAGAGAGCCAACATAGAGACTTTAATCTATCCACCTTCAGAGACCAAGACTTTACTTCAGGATTTGTAGCAGAGAGGTCAACTACAAGCTAAATCCCTCTTTAGCAGGCCTCAAATCATTGCCACTATTCACAGCCAGGCGAGCTGTTTGAATTCTTTGCAAGAACTCTTGCCATTTGCCAGAGAGCAGTGTTGTATCCAGAGAGAGACCAGCTGAACCAGAGACCGCTGTATCCGGACCCACAGACCTGATCAGAACCAGAGACCCAGACCAGACCAGCAGAGTAGAGCTGACCCAGACGCTGTACGCAGAAACCGTCCGTGGCGAGTGAAGAAAACCTGTTGACCAGATCCGTGGCGAGGCCCATTCCTTTTAAAATTATATTGTGAGTACCTAGCAGAACTGTGCAGAACCAATCTCTTGGTTAAAATAATATAATTCAATCTATTTTAATCTAACCAGAACTGCCTCCTAACTGTCACCTGTCATTTGCAAAGCTGTCACTTGTCATTTTCTAGCTGCAAGCTGTAACCTGTCGCTTTGAACTTTTAAAATTTCAAATCCGAAAACCTACCTTTATTTAATCGTCCGTATCTCTGGAACCGTTTGGGCTAGGAACTTGGTTTAACTTTCCTCTGAAAGCTTAGAATCTCGGCTTTTCAACCGACTTCCTACTCCTCATACTTTTTGCCGTAATCACGATTCTCGCACTCGCGAATTTACCGCGATTTGCAATTTGGTTAAAAATCCAGCCACGTGTGAAAACAGCAGCTTCATTGCTTTCCTTTGCCAAAAATTCGTTTAACCTGCTAGTCACTCCTAGATCCTTGCTAAAGTGAGCCTGAACTCATCCCAAGTATATTTCACTCACCCTGAACCTCCTGAAGGGAATTAAAAGCATTTTCAGCATATTTCTCACTGCATTGTCACCATATTCAAAGCATTTTGCCTGTGTTTCAAAACTCCTATCTGTTGTATAAGCTGCTGGGGGGGAATTGAACTGAATTCTATTTGATTGCATTCCTAAGAACTGTGCATCTTCATCTCCTTACAGTGCATAAAAGGGGGGGGGTGAATTGTCCAAGAAAGTGATTGCATTGTCTTTTGCTGAAATCCTATCAAGTTATTTTCTGTACTGCATTTCATTCCACATTGCATCCATTTGAAACCATAAAAGTATTGTTGCTATCTTATCCATCCTATAATCACTCATCATTGATTATAAAGAAGTGTGCTAGTGCCAGACTATCCATTATTGATTACTGCTCAGATTAAGTGTGATATTCAATTATTAATTTATTATAAAGTGTGATATATACATATATTGTTTAAATGATCAAATAAACCTTTTAAACTTGCAAAACAGAACTACTTCTTGGCTCAGTGGGGTCAGGGGGATTCCAAGAGAGGGGTGTTATATAGGGGTAGTCATCCAGAACTCATGAACTGGACGTAAAGATATATCAATAAGGGTTTCCATTCAGTATCCCAGACTAGGCATTGACTTAGCTGTAGTGTTGAATTGAATCCTCTTACAATAGGTTGGGTGAGTTTAGGAAAAAGAAAGTTGATGCACTGTAACTCATAAATAACCAACCTGACCTAGCTCTTGAATCTGCATACACAGGCTTCCAAATACTATTTCATGACAGTTTCTCCTAAACCCCTAAAACCTACACATGTAGACATAGACACATGAAGAATTCATGTACATGAAACACTTACATAGTTTTTCACAAATATGGAGACTAAGTGAAGTGCAACAGTGTCCTGCAAGCAACAAAAATACATGGCAGCATAATGGGAGAAACAATAGGGAATATCCCTGGATGATTCACAGACTCATGGCCTCGTGGACAAAGCATGAAATGAAATAAAAGCAACATGTACATAGGACTGCATCCTAGAATAAATGTTAATCGCCTTAACACTCAAATTCCATAAGCAAGTGTTTGAAGTCACATGTGCACACACTAAATCATAACCATGCCTTCTTGTGCAAGCCATGATTATGATATGATATGATGTCATAAGTCATTCATTACGTGCCTGTAGACAAGTGTTTCTATGATTTTTTGTTGAACACTCTAGGCAGTTCAATCCCCACCCCCAGGCTCACCACTTAGCTTCTTCCTTATAAACACTTGCTCAGTCATGCAGCGCTGGTCAGGGCTGTCAGAAGATGTGATGAGGCCCGGGGCAAAACATTTGGTGAGGCCCCCTTACAATTGTTTGCACTAAGCCAGCGACAGCACCTCTGCAAACAGGAGACTCGAGAAATCTCCCTTTGAGTTTGTGCGCAGGATCCCAAATATGGTTTATTAATACAACTCCATATCAACTACAACAAAGTTATATTTCTCTACTGAAGAAAGGTTTATGCCGGACTAACTTTTGTATCATATGCATAAATATATATAGGATGGCGTGAGCTCTCCACTACGCCACCTCCAACTCTCTGAGGGTCAATCACTTTTCCAAGCAAAGAGTTGAGGGCAGATCTTTTTCTTAGGCATGGGAAATACACTTCTGTATTGGTATTAGCTGGCCATTAATAGTGCCAGTGCAAAATGTTTTGAGTACCTGAGCAGCTAATAGCAGTGCCTGGCAAATGCCTACTACTTATACACAAGCCAAAACTGTTGGCTTTGCAAATGCTTGTTTTTAAGGGGACTTCAGCGAAAGACACGCAGGGTGTTTTCATATATCGAGTGGCCAAAGGCAGACCTGATTAAGACATTTTTATTACACCAGTTCCGTGTTTAAAACTCCAGTGAAGTCATGAACTCTCAGAAGACTCCTTTGAGAAAACACTTGCCGGCACATTGAGGGCAACGTTTGATGGCAAAGCATGTTTAAAGCTAGCTCAAAGAGTTCCAGTGAGGCAGTGTTTTGGTTGGAGAGGGCAGGAACTGGGTGAGAATTGCCGTAGGGATTATCATGGCAATGAGAAGTCAATGGGTGGGCGAATAACTAAACAACATTTAGAAGTCCATCCTCATGTTGCATTTCTTCCTATCTGTACTCAATGCTATCATTGGGACGGATCTTCCCAGACCCAGGATATAGCAAATAATGACTCACCAGATTGGAACTACAGCTCCACAATCTGGGAAATCTGTGCACTATATGTTTATTTTAGAATGCTCTGGTGTGTGTTTGTGCTTTAAACTATGTTGGGCAGGGATTTAAACCGTGGCCGCTAGGTTCCAAAGTGAGACACTTCCCCACAAGATCACTTGAGGGTCTGAGCGGGAGCTCTGTGAAATCCTTTGTCAATGTTGCACTGTACTGGAAATACTGATGTGCATTTTTTAGGTTTAAAAGGGGTGCAGATTTGGAACTTTGCTGATGATAAATACTCTGAGTGGAAGAGGCAAATGTTCATGGGGTGACCAAAATACCTGCCCTACACCTTCCTAATTCTCCCGTCTCTTGGCCCGGCCTCTTTCACTGCGGTAGGAGGGATGCCCCAGAAAAAAAGTCTATTTCCACCACTGACTGTTCGCTAAAACAATAGTTTTGGCTTATTGGTGGCACACCTAATAACCCAAACAAAAAGAATGCCATGCAGTGGCACAACACCATTGAGCAGATCGGGCTCTTGCCCCTTCCTGAAATGTTGGGCTTTGTTGACTCGACCTGGCTCCATGGGCGGCGCCAGCCCTGGCCACTTTGAGGCAGAAGGCCTCTTTCAATGTGTCGCCAGCCCGTAGCACTCGTTAAGGAGCAGCATCAGCATCAAACATGCAGAGCACAAAAACCTATCCATGCAATATCAACAGACTCACTTTAATAAAGCCAAAGTCTTAACTTCTGGTCTCAGCTTTTAGATGGCCCACCTCTCCAGAGAATAGCATAGCACTATGAAAATAAACAGCCTCTGAATTGGGGTGAAAGGTACTACTAGTGGACAAAGGGAAGGTGAAATAGCTTTTCAGCTTCCTAGCTGGGGTCAGGGAATTCAGAGAGAAATGGGAGCAGGGCTGGCTACAGATGTGTCAGGGCTGGTGGGGTCACATTTCTTTTTGATGTTTGGGGCACCCCTTACTGATTGGAACAATGGTCAAGGCACCAGTGGAGTGCTTAATTCAATAATGAAGTCAAAATAATGCAGCAAGGAGGTTCAAAGCTGCAGATTATCAGTAGGTTCCTGTGTCATAAGACTGCCAACATGGGGGCAGCTGCATTGGGGCCCATTTCAACTGTAAAGGGTGAAAGGCCTAGATGCCATCCCTCGGGGGGAGACTGAACGTGCAATGGGTTTATTGGCCCCAGTCACTATCCGCTTTCAAAACGGTCATCTAGCCCCTGCCAGGTTGACCGACAGAGCCGTGGTCAGACCGAACAGGACACAAACGATAAATGGTGCATTGGCTTCTCTGTTAACAAAGGCCCTGCAATTACTAACATAAACATTTTACTGTTAGCACCTGCATTCATATGCATACATTTTTAGGTAATTTAAACATGATGTGGCGTTAGCACTTTCATGCTAGGGGAGTGATTAGACGGGAAGTGGTGACATGAGACATTTCATTCTCACAGCAGTCCTTAAGTGTGACGTTTCAGAAATGAAGGTGAGAGATAGCTGATTGTAACATTGAAGCTTCACCAGAATAGTCTCTTTCTAATGTGAAAAGATGTTAGATGCCCCCACACAAGGAAGTTTGCATCTCCCTCCCAACCCCCCCATCCCTGCCCCGACATTTTAGCCTATGTGCACCTCTGATGCCATGAACCCACCCCTACATGCATGCATACATAAAACCAAACACAGCATTGACACAAACACCAACATGCACACATGCATTCATACATACACACTCATTTAATTTAAATACACATATATACACATTTCATTTAAAATAAAAAACACTTACCTTACCTCCATTCACCCTTCAAAAGCATCCACGCAGACGACATATAGACTTGCTGCCTGACAAGAGAGAACTCCTCTCCCATTAGTCAGCGTGGTCACACTAAGCAATGTGAACACACTGACTGACAGGAGAGGAGTCCTCTCTTGTCATTCAGCATGTCCACGTTGTCAGCTGAATAACGGGAGGCAGCAGAGCTCACTTCTGAGACCTGCTATCTCCCATTATTTTGCTGTTTGTTGCGGAGCAGACAGCACAGTCCCTTGTGTGAATAAAGGACATGGGAGACTGTGATGCCTTCTCCTTAGGAGAGGGGGCCGCGAGGCCCCCGACAACCGCGAGGCACGGGGCAGTTGCCCCCCGGGTCGCCCTCATGACGGCCCTGGCACTGGGTGGAAATAGGAGACCACCTGACAGCTACTTCCCCTGACATGTTTGCGTTACTAAGACTTGGCTCAATGAATCGACACCTATAGGTGCCACACCGGTCCTCCCCCCAGACTAATAGATTTGTTGTACTGATTGCCTGGGCCAGAGAGGTGGAGGGATAGCCCTATGGGAGACCATAGGACATGCAATCCATTCCATTGATTTATGAACGTTTTGATGCTCACAAAAGCTTGAGTCGACACGTATTTTATGAGTCTATATCTGGTACATTCAATTGTTATAACTTAACGTCCAAACAATAATGTCTTTTAACTTTATAATTTTGACAACCACACACTTAGAGAACATTAGAGGATTACGATGTCACTAAAACACATCTTTTTACTATTACGTGTCATGTTTACATTGTGACGACACGCGCATCTGTGCGCGTGATGTCATTACGTGACACGTCATTCCCGAGCGCAGAGGCCCGCTGTATCTATTTGTACAACGGCGTCCTGGCTCCGGGGAGTAAGTTTATTGATTGCGGGGATTCTCTCACCCATGAAAGGTAAATTTCAATTCTATTGGAGCTATACACCCCATACTTATAATCAGGCATTGTAACTATGCGTATATATTGCGTGCAGTGACGCAGGGATTTAACACATTGACCTTGTCCTAATTGACCAGGCGATATCTTGACTTAAGGTCATTTGAAAACATCCTATCTAAGGTAGGCAACATTACATATGAGTTCATAACATATCACTTATATGTCTTTTATAAATGGCCATACGAACTTTACAATTACACAATACCAATTACAGGTTCGAATAAAAATGTGTGCATCCAGACAAATAAAAATGTGTGCATCCAGAGGGTAAGGAATTGTCTCCCATTATTGCACAGTAGTTTCTTATTACATAATTGATGTCACGGTGGCAGAGGTGTATTCTACTCTGTCATTTTGGACTTCACTTTATATAAGGTCCTTTACATGGGCTAGACTGGCATGGACTCCAGACGGGTGATCGTGGGTGCGGGTCACATGTTCTACTGTGTGCTCTTCATATATGGATACACTAATACAGATATATCTCTTTGGATTATGTATACACATAACAAATTTTATTTTTCTAAGCAAAATATTCACGATAGCGAATATGAATTCATTGGTTTTTCTCTCCTATTTTCTTTCATTTACGTTTGTTCATCCCGAACCTTCTACCAACTGGTGTGGTATGCTACAACTTTTCATTTCAATTTTCGTTTTTGTATTATGTTCCATCATGGGTGTCTTTTGATGTATATTCTTTATGTATTTCAATAATGTACTGTACTATGGGTAACAAATAGCCTTGAAAACGACTGTCGGGGTCGAAACACGTGTCGTCTATTACCGTACAATTCAATTAAGACATTTTTCAAATTATGATGTGTGGTTTCAATCACTTACAGCATCGGATCATGATTGCTATTTCTTGAACATTTTAATATCTGGTTGAACGTATATATATACAAGTTTTTCTGTGCGCAGTGACAGTTTTCTAATAGTTTTCAAGTTAAAAACATAAAACATTAAAATGTCTATTCCCACAACGAACTAACAGAAAACAAAACACAGATGCACACGATGTTCAAACTTCGACTGCTGCAAAATCGATAAGTGGAACCCTCTGTTCCATGTTATCAGTCAGCATTAGTGAAGTCCTGCGTTACGAGCGCCATTTGGAGAGACCTACAAACAATTCCAGCCTTTGGCCTACCCTGTATGGAAGACCATTCACCAGTCTTAGACAACCCTAGCCTACCCTAGACAACCTTAGCCAATCTCCTAGGCGGGGTGTGGATCACTATACCCCCCTGCTTTCTTATCTCAGGGCCTACGTGCACTGTGGTACTCCTAGATTACTTACTCCTATCTGACTCTCCATAAGAATAGACACAAAACAAATAACATGCACACCAAACACTAAGAAATACTCAAATGAAAACACACAAGTCAGTTTCAATTATAATACAATGGAATACATTTATTTATGCACAACAGTGCATGATGGAAGCAATAATGTAATGCAAATATCGAATTTGCACCTTTATACTTTTGGTGCAAATCTACCATGCACTGTGGTTACTGTAAGCCTTACAGGCTTCTAATGCAAGTCTGTGATTCTAATGCAGCCTAATGCAAGCGTCAGCATTCAGCATTCCTCTCCAATCCACACCATCCTTCTCTCTCTCTCTCTAAGACAATCCCTGTCTGATTTCCCCTTTTCCCAAACCCAAAGCTCTTTGTGTGAGTGTCTGTTCTAATCAATCAGTCAGTCTAGGCCATAAACCATACTTCCCATTTGCATGTGCATCTCTCCCCTCTCCAGCTCTCTTTGCCAAGTCTCTCCTCTCCCGCTAATTCTGCAACCAGCCAGTCAGTGTCTGCTTCCAAACTCCCAAAGCCTCTCCTATGCCACCACCAAACATCTCTCTTCCATCATCAAAGAGCAGCTCCCTCGATCTCAGAACTGCATATCCAACAACATCCCATAGAGCAGACCAGCAGAGCAGCAACTACCTCAAAGCCTCATCTCCAACAACTAGAGCCCCAACAACCAGCAACTCCCAAAGTCCTCACCTCTCATTATACTGTGCAATGACGTATACAAATCTCTATGGTTACTTTAAGCATTCCTTTGTTTCTCTGTGTGTCAGCATTCAAAATATGAGCAATGCCTGCAAGTCGGTATTTGCATGTACTTTCACTCTGTGTTCTGGTCAAACAATGCATGTTCTGTCAGCGTGACATTTCAAAGCATATCTCTATCATGGCCTTCTTCTGTCTGCCTGCAATACACTATCTTACCATATATTCCTCCATTCACTGTCATTCAATGGGCCTCATTACGAATCAGGCGTTAAGGGGTTAACGGCGCCGTAAACGGCGCCGACCCTTAACGCCTGATTCCGAGGTCCCTTTGCACCATGGTGAGTTTAACGCCTGCTTTTTGCAGGCGTCAAAATCCATGGTGCTAAGGGACCATGGTGCTAATTACGCCACCGTAATTTACGGTGGCGTAATTAGCGCCTTCCCCACTCCCATTATGCCCTATGGGGCAAAAATGGGAATGGGGAAGGGTAAAATGGGAAATGGGGATTTACCGCCCCACTCACCTTGGAATGGGGCGGTAAATCTGCCATCCACCATGGTGTAAACGTAGTTTACACCATGGTGGTAAGGGTACGACCCAGGCGGTAACTTACCGCCTGGGTCGTAATGAGGCCCAATATCCCTCTCTCTCTCAGAGAGCAAACCAACTCCCTGCTCCATGGCGCTGCCTCCCACCTTTTCTCTCTGTGCGGCACAGTCAGCCAGCCATGCCGATAAGGCTCCTTTTCCATGTCTCTACTAAGGCGAAGGTGACCTCTTATCAACCAAACTGTTTAAGCATTCCTTTCTTTCATAGTAATTCATAACAATCTACGCACTCCACGGCGCGAACAACTTCTGTGTGTCTCCATTCAGTGGAATGGCTTTATAATGCCAGCTAAATGCTTTCTAGCGTTTACTCTTTCTCTCGCAAATCCAAGCGCTACATAATGCTCAAAGCATATTCTAAGTGCAATGCATACATGCATACAAAATACATTCTACATATGTCTTGTGTCTCTACATGGTCCTACATGTCTCTGCGAATATACCGGGCCTCATTCATTCTCCATAGTGCCTAGCACATTTCTCTCAGCCTAGGCACTACATAAATGGCATAATACATAATTCTAAAAGCATCGCTATCGACATGTAAGAAGATTCAATTCAACACTACAGCTAAGTCAATGCCTAGTCTGGGATACTGAATGGAAACCCTTATTGATATATCTTTATGTCCAGTTCATGTGTTCTGGATGACTACCCCTATATAACACCCCTCTCTTAGAATCCCCCTGACCCCACTGAGCCAAGAAGTAGTTCTGTTTTGCAAGTTTAAAAGGTTTATTTGAGCAATAAAACAAAATATAGATACCACGCTTTTATAATAAATTAATAATCGATATCACCCTTATAAATATAATGTTAATCAACAATAGGTAATCTGACACTAGCACACTTCTTTATAATCAATGAGGAGTTAGTATAGGATGGATAAAGTAGCAAAAATACTTTTATGATTTCAAGGGAAAAGCAATGAGGAATAAAATGCAGTACAGAAATACTTGAGATGATTTTAGCAAAAGATAATATAATCACTTTTTCTCTGCCAATTCACCCCCCTCCCCTATGCAATGTAAGACATGGAAGTAGATGGAAAGAGGAGCACACAGTTCTCAGGAATGCAATCAAATACAATACGAAATTCAATTCTCACCCCAGCAAGCTTAGAGAAAACCGGTATGAGTTTTAAAACACAGGCCCAAGTGCTTTGAATGTGGTGGCAATGAAGTGAGAAATATGCTGAAAATGCTTTTAATTCCCTTTAGGAGGTTCAGGGTGAGTGAGAGATACTTGGGATGAGTTCAGGCTCACTTTCGCAATGATTCAGAGATGATGATTAAGAGGCAAACGAATTTTTAGCAAGGAAAGAAATGACTGCTGATGGTTACACGTGGCTGGATTTTTAACCAAATCGCAAATCGCAGTAAAATTCGCGAGTGTGTGAATCGTGATTACGGCAAAAGTATAAGGAGTAGCAAGTCGGTTCTAGGTTAAAATAGTTTGGATTAGATTATTTTAACTAAGAGATTGGTTCTGCACAGTTCTGCTAGGTACTCACAATATAAATTTGAAATAGGCCTCGCCACGGATCTGGTCAGGTTTTGGACTGGACTCCGGTTCTGGTCTTGGCACTTCACAGTGATCTGGGTCAGCTCTCTGGTTTTGCTCACAGCGGTCTGGGTCACTCTGGATCTCTGGTCCGGTCTGTCCGGATACAGCGGTCTCTGCATGGCTCCTGGATCTCTGCACTGGTCCTAGCAAAAGTTATTGGCAAGGGATTCAAGCAGCTCGCCCGGCTGTGAGTAGCTTGCAATGATTTGAGGCCTGCTGCAGAGAACTCAGTTGTGGTTTTAAGCCTCTGATTTAGGTTCTAAAGTATAAGTTCTAGATTCTGGAGTATGTAGCTGGAGTCAGTCTGGAACTGGTATCTTCTGGATGTTGTGTGGTCCAGCAACACGCTCCGCAGCAACTGGATTTGAATGTCTCTACCTGTCCCAGCAGTCTCTTTTTATGTGTTTTGAAAATGGGTGTGTGCCTGGGCCTGGCTAAGCCTGCCCCTCTCTATTTGTCATTGGCCCAATTCTCCCCTCTCCCATGATTGGGGGAAGGAAATGTGAGTCAGAGTGATGCTGTAGGTTTTATGGGTCAGAGAATCCTCCCCTGGTCAGTTTGCCCACAAATCTATATTTCATTCAAATACATCCTTCCCAGATATACAATTTGTTGAAATTACATGTGCACGTTATATATTCCTTATGGTCCATGCTTGTCCGCCTCTGATCTTCCTGGGGGCCTGCATTCAAAAATGACAACATTTTGCGCTTTTTAACTGGTTTTGCAATATCGCACATTTACCCAAATTTACACACATGTGCGCAAGGAGTATGGACATTAATTAATGAGTGTCAGATTTTTAACATGCACACATTTGGAGTGAGACCCTATTTTCCGCTAGCAACCCCCCAGAATACACACAGGGTCCTAACGCATCTCAAAATGTTCACAGAAAAATCACAAAAATAATGATATCACTTATATATTTCTGACAAGTCCGCACTTTGAGTTATCTATCTTTTTAAAATTATGCCCTGGTCAAAAAGGGGTGTGGCTTCCCGCATCACAGGGTGAAATAACTGGTTTATCCACTTCCCCCAAGCTCAGCTGCTAGCAGAGGCACTGCCCCTCCCAGTTTCCGCTAAGAGGAAGCCACTTTTACGACGCCCCCAATATAACATTTGCCTGAGTCCAGGACAGGCCTTTGTCCAACTCCCTGTAGTCCCCAGCTGCTCCACCCCTAATCTAATCAACAGGGCCATGTGACCTCAGGATGCAGCCAGGCCTGGCAGCCAGGCCTGGGAACACAGCTGTTGATCCAGTATCAACTCCTGTCGGGGGTAGTTGTCAGGCAGGATTCAGTTTCATTAAGCCAGGTTTCAGCTAAATGTCACTTTTTGTTCCCAGTTTTCTACATTCAAATCAAACTGACAATTTTTACCTATACATTAAATAATTACTTCCTTCAAGTCATTTCAGAATATAGTTTTACATTGTATCCACCTCTTAGCAAGTCTTTCCTTGGTCTGGTTTTGTTTCATTTGTTCAGTTTTACACAAAAGTCTGGTGGTTTTAAAACGCCGGCTTTCTGATAGTGGTGAGTACTGGTAATGCAACCATTTTTGGGATTAAGAAAATGAATTCCCCACAAGAAGGTTGTATCTTTGGAGTGGTCTCGTTCCAACTGCGCAGTTCTCCTATTCTGACGTGAATGTGGGCGGCGATAGCTCATCCCCACATCCACCCAGTCTATTGATTCAACATGGGTCAAAACCCATGACAGACATATATGGCAATAACATAACTAAGCAAACCCTTCATATAACAGGGCCTATTTCTCTCTTCAAATGCATGGTAATAATGTGAATAGTATAATTTTACTATTTCATGTACTCCTACTCAGTACTAATTAGATGATGGATAACTAAACAGGATGAATGGATAACTGGATTTCTAAAGGGGTAATAATGGATAATGGTTCTGTAACAAAGAGTAATGATTCTCTAATGATATCAAATCAGGCCTCTCCATTCTATCAGGTTCTACAAACCCATCTAAAAGAAAACATGTGTTCAGTGACACATCATCGAAGTCCACACATTATTCCCTAGTGCGATGCGATGGAACCTTAAACACTTACTTTGCCTTATGTTAGAAATCTAGGAGTTACAATTGACCCTGACCTCACACAGAACCACAGATCAAAGCCATCATAAGAGGTTGATTCGCCCAACTCTGCCCCTTACGGCCCATTACATCCTGCCTGACCTTCACACACAGGACAATGCCAACCACTTCACCCCAGCACATTGTGCACTGCATTGGCTCCCTATCAAAAATAGAATCCCCTTCCAATCCCTGTCAATTGCCCACTGCCCAAGTAAGTCAAAGGCCCTTAATAAATCCAGAAGGAAATGATTGCACCACATACTCTACAGAACACTAAGATCTAGAACACTGTACTTGTAGCTATGCCTAATTTCAACTGGAAATGACACAGAGGCTCCAACATTTCCTTCAAGTAGGCAAACTCTGGAATTCAATACCCTCAAAACCCATGTACAGGAGAAGACTACCTAACCTTTAGAAAGAAGCTACAAGCATGGTTCTACAACTGATCAACCCATGAGGACACCACCTAGAACTGCCTGTCCATTAGACACAGAAACCTCATAGTACCCCATGGATCACATCTTCAATGCTAACAAGAAAATAACGGGAGCCATCTCTCACCCCACTGACCAATCCACCACAATTAACCTACAAGTATCAGAAGCCTTGCAACCAAGAGGGAAACTAACAACTGCCTCCAGAAACAGACAACAAACAGCCAATGTACTTTACTGGCTGCTGCATACTAACATAGATAATGCCTGTTTGCACGTTTACTTCTTCCCCTCCCACTACTCTTTCAGCCATATATCTACTCTTACTTCACCAACTGTCACATCATATGTCCAAACCCAACTGACCAACCTCCCTATAAATCTCACCCTTTCATCTTAGACCACACCACAATATATTCCACTGACAGCAATCATAGGCCTAGCCAACACATAGGAAGCCACCAAACAATGACCACAATGTATCCTTTCATATCTACCTCAGTCCCTCATATTAGTGGGCAACTTCACTGTAAAGACGCATCTACAGCTTCAGCCTTTGGGATCTCCTTACATGCATAGCATGCCCTCAAAAGACTATGCCAACTACATAGAAGGCACACTGGTATATGGGAGCAAGTTCTTCCGACATGCACCCATCAAACACCAAAGGATTTGTTTCTGCCTCTCGCACTGTCCCACTAAGCATGTTGTCCTTTTTCAGTGAAGAGCCATGCACAGGAAGGCCAACAACATGGCAGGGCACTGTACAGGATCACTTAATATTATTATCATTATTATTGTTATCATTATTATTATAGGCTGAGGCAAACTAGTTCAAGGAAATACAAACAAACCATATTTGAGTGGTTAAGGGACCCTAAAACATTAGAACGTTTTTGGCAATTCGTCCGAAAACTATGAGGTTCCTGCAGGGCCCTAAAACATCCTCCACTGCCCATTGCCTGGCAGGCTCCCCCAAAACCTTGAGGCATTAAAACATGATTAGTTTAGTCCTGGTGCTCTGTGTGAAGCAAGAAAAGATATTCCATTTGAGATTGATTGAACTCACTTGTGCTTTTGAAAATATTCCTTTTCAAATTCTAGCACAGATTAGGACTTCTAACTCGAAAAATACACCATTATTTTCAGTGCAAGCTTGCAGACAAACACTATAAAAAGAAAGAAATGTTTTCCATTTTGATGCCACTGAAAATAATTGTTTCCATCACTACCCTAGGGTGCTACATTCCTGTGAGAAATCGAGAAAGAAATAACTTTTTTATAGTGGAGGCAGAAGGCAGAAATTTACCATAGGGGACCTGCAAAGAGGCACCGCTTGGTGGTACCGGTGGCCATCAGGGTTTACAGGGGGATGGCTAGTTTGCAAGTTTTTCATTCCTGAGTAACCTATGAATGTTCTGTAGGATAAAACTACAAATATTAACAAGGGACATAGGGGACATTTCACGCACCCCACATCTTTAGTTTGAAAACTTTGCCTGAAATGCCAAAGTTTGAAAATATGATCTGAGACTGAAAGTTTGCCAATACTGTCTTTTTGTTAACATTTGAGTTCCTTTAAGAAATACAATTCAAGGTGTTATATGTCATGTTCCTGTTTGATTTGACATTGTGTATGTTTAAATTACATTTTCTCTTCTGTCCTATTTTCTGCCTGTGAACCTCCAGTACTTATGATGCACCCTTTAAATATGTATTTTTTTTTCAAACATTACAGTGCAACTAAGTAAGATCCCTTTTGCCTCTTTCTACCCTCCTAACCCTTTCATCTCCTTTCCCTGTAGCCATGAGGCCTCATGCCCCTATTTAAAGTGAGAACTCTTATCCAGTGTCTGTGGAAAGCGGGTGTTGCAGCCTTTTAACTCTGAGTACAGGCTCCAACATACACCATCCCAGGTTCTATTATCATCTAGCAAAGAGTTTTCAAAAGGTGATGCAACCCTTATGGTCATGATTCTTTTTTTCATCCTCTACTGTTACAGGATTTAACAGCAGATGAACCCCTGACTGGCCATTTAGACCATGTTTGCCACTGTGGGGTTCAACGGCAGCACCCAGACAAAAAGGAAACTGCATTTGGCTACGTTGGACCTAAAAATGCAAAAATACTGTCTTGGAAATGTGAAAACACAATTTTGACTGGCATGCTGAAAGGCCAGCAATTCATTTTCAAACTGCAAAACAGGAAAATACTGTTTCCTTTGAAAAGAGAGACCATGGAAAATGTGTGCATTCTGCAGCTTGAAACCAGGAACATGGAACATGAAACGACAATGCAGAAGTAACATTTAAAGACACATTTTAAGGAAATGGGTGGCTTGTCACAACTGGTTGGAAAGAAACTGCCAGAAGGAAGCCTAACATTGAGGGTGCCATATGCGTTAATGACAGAGAACTGAAATTAGAGACCTATCTTCCACTACAGTATGAACAAAAATGAAAGCCACTTTCCACAAAAAAGAGCAGCATGGAAAAATAAAGACATTTGGATCTGGG
This sequence comes from Ambystoma mexicanum, assembly GCF_040938575.1. Classification (NCBI taxonomy): domain Eukaryota; kingdom Metazoa; phylum Chordata; class Amphibia; order Caudata; family Ambystomatidae; genus Ambystoma; species Ambystoma mexicanum. The sequence goes on from NC_090941.1 coordinate 805,271,296, forward strand.
ACTGAAAGGAGCTCCAGTGAAACTCCAGTGCCTGTGCAAGTTTAATTTAAACTATAATTTAAAGATGAACATTGATGGCGTGGCACTGGAGAAATCTGCCTATGATTTGTGGTCAAGTATACAAAGGTCTCCTGTGTAAAAATTGTAATCATCAGTTTCGGTTCAGGAGAATTGGCATCCGTTTCTGTTCAGAAGAAATGGCATCAGTTTTGGTTGAGGAGAAATGGCTTCAGTTTCTGTTCAGAACACTCAAACCCTCAAACACTCATCTCACCCCTATCTTCTATATATCTAAAACATTTTTTGAGTTCACAGCAGTGACCAAGAAGGAATTTATGATGGGCTGGGGCCTGCTCTCAAAGATCAGCAACACATGATCCATTAGCCTTGGGAGAAATAATGCTAATGGATTAATTGCAGGCAAAACCAACACAGAAAGCACAAGTCCAGATCTCATGTTGAGTTTCGAAATGAAACCTATTGTGCAATTGAAGTCAAAATATGCATATATGTTTAGAGATTGCCATTAGTTTGGATGGACAATCATATCTTGTTTATGTTCTCAGGAACCAAAGTCACACAGTAATGGTACAAGTATTTTATCTATGTTTTTATTGTGCATTTGTAAGGTGCTTATACAATAAGAATTGGTGTTTCAAAGAGCCACAGAGCAAAGGGGAAGGAACATGGGAACAAAGGAAAATAGAAAACTGATGAACAGGAAAGGGGCGGTCCTACCAGGCCTTGTGAGCATTCATAATGTGTAAGTGCAAGGAGAGAGAGGGGGGACAGGGAGGGGATAAGTGCTAAGAGTTCCCCAGAGGGAAGTGCCAATGAGTCATTTGTGTGCAACAGTAAGTGCCTGTCAGAGATGTCTTGATACAGAGTGATCACCTGCCAATAATAAGTGCAAATCTGTGACAACACTGGCCAGTGGGTGCCCAAAGACAAGTGCTGGGATGGGGTGAAAGGCTGAGGGCGATTGGGAGGAAGGCCAGGACCCGGAAGGACACATAAGGTCTAGGCCACCAATCTCAGCAACTGTGGAGTATTAGCATGGGAGTGAGAGTGGGAAGAAGGAGGTAAAGAGTAACGTCTTGAGGAGCTTCTGGAATTTGAGGAGATCTGGCTTAATACAAAGAGGAAGGGGGAGGCTGTTCCAGAGGAGGAAGCCAGCCGAGGAGAAAGATCTGCTACTAGCTTGCTGCTTAGCAAAGCACCTGACACGCAGAGAGTTGAAGCCGGAGGAGTGTAAAGATCTGGAAAGAAAGTATTTAGTGAGAGCAAGTTGTAGATAGATTGGTCCTCGGCCCCAGACAGCCCTATGGATGATGCAGAGGGATTTGAATTGGATCCTTGCAGCAACCAGGAGCACTGTGGAGGGATTTTAGAGATGAAGGATAATTCTTCCAGTCTGATTTTGGACAAGCTGGAGGGGGCGGGGAGCGAAGGAGGGTATATTAAGGGAGAGGCTGTTGCAGTAGTCTTGCCTAGAAAGTACCAGAACTCTAGAAACATTGAGCTTCTGGGGAAAAGTGAAGAAAGGAAGGATACCTCTGAGGAGGTGAAGTTGAAAATGGGCCTTCTTGGCAAGGTCCAAGATGTGAGGGAGGAAAGAGAGAGTCGAGTCGACGATGTCTCCAAGGTTTCTGGCTTCAGATGCAGGAGAAGGGACAGAGCCCATAGACGGTGGCAAGAGTGAAGGGAGGAAACATTGAATGGTGATCCCAAATGGAAGGATCTCAGTTTTGCTTGCATTGAAGTATCATTCAAAAGCTGTTGATTTAACTCTCATACAAATGTGATCTTGGTAACAAGAGTTAGGACCTGAAATGTGGTTATGACTTCACAGAAAATGTCATGAGGTTCAGATTTTGGGAGATGATAGTTTATTAAATTAGACATTTGTATAGAAAAGTTTGGGTTGATCACTGTTATAATTTTTGAATAGATCAAGAAAACCCATATTTTGAACCTGCAACCTTGTGCAGTCACAGGATTTATTTGATTAGGTCCGGCATGGGTAGACCGTTTCATGCATATATTTATTTAAGCCTGCCTTTAAAATTGGCAGACTTAATTATCCTAAGCATTCCATGCATGCATCTTGGATCCTGAGAGCTCTATCTTTATATGATTATATTACCTTTAGAATGCCTCTATAAAATCATTTCATTTCTACTAGAGTTGACAACATGGCTATTAACTAGGACTTCTCATAGGACGCATAATATTCAGTTTTTTATTATGGCTATGCATGCATGACACAGAGCACTATGCATTTAATTGTAACTGCTTTTAGGGTTATTTGCTGTATAGGCACTGTGCACTTTATTCTCATTGTTTACAAAGATCATTGCTGCTAGGCATCATTTCGCACACTACAATGCTGCTTTGCTATTTTGCAGTTCATGTCCATTCTCCTTTATATACGATTTTATGATGCATTTTGACACCTTCCCATTGAGGGGATGATGTATTGAGAGGTTATCTAGTCTGCCCCGCACCATAAGGAGGAAGAGCATTTGGTCTATTATGCATTTTTTGTACATATGTCCGTGTCCAACTCTAATTAAGGTAAGACACAGAGTTGAGGCGACTTCACCTAGGCGGCTCTAATTGCTGAATCAAGTATATTGCCCATTGCAGGTTCATGCACGCAGCAGTAAAGGACGTGCCTAACAGGAAGCACACTGTTTATTGTATCTGTGTTTACTTATTACTCTTTTCATCCAGCTCTTCCTCTATTCTGGTGCGAGACAGGCTCACAAGTGAGTGCTAAGACTAAACAGGCCCATTTTATGCAATTACTGCAGGCGGACGTATGATGTGTAAACATGCCCGTCTTCATATACTTAAAAAAGTGATGTTGTTGGCCAAAGGGCACTGTATACTTTACCACAGAGAAGTGAAGGTTCAAATGAAAGTCCATCACTGGTTTCCACTTTACAAATGTTATCAAGCAGTTAGCGTACCGCGAAATGCGTCGTTGTATCCAGGTTCTGCTTTTCTCCTATGCACATGCACAAATAAAGAATTTGTGTGCTAACTGGACATGCTGTAACGTTCCCCTATTGCCGAGCGGACATCATTTCGGCTTGGCTGCTCTTGCGAGTGCATTCCGACAGATTTGCCCTTTTTTTAAAGGCTTTTCTTTGTTTTACAAATATATATATTTAGTTAAAACACTTTGTTAAAGGGACGTTATGGTTAAGTTGCGCTGCTTAAAACCTAGAAATTCAGTGAAAAAAATGTTGTTACAGGGACGTTATGGTTCCAAGTAAAACCAAAACACCCCTGAAATTCGCCAGTTATGGTAAGCTAAGCAACCATAACTTGCGCCACCACTGTGCACTGTTAAGACTAACACCGAGGACATCAAAGATGACATCACAAATGTCATCGCTGATGACATCACATGTGTATTTACTTTTCATGAAAAGTCTGTACAAGGGATTTTTATTGTAATGTTGATAAAAAAGTGTCAAGGATCATTGAATAAATATCATGAGGTGCATTGATAACTTCTATTATGAAGTTCTTTCCAGTATATTAAGCTACTCATGTAGGAACATAGGCATTGTGTGCAGCATACATGATGGAGGTGTAATATTAATAATCTTGCCATGTTGAATAGTAAAATGATAAATGCTTTCTTATTGCCGTTTTGCCTACTGTGAAGCATTTAATAAGTAGCTAATAAAACTCACTTACTACGTAATTGCATTATTGCAAAAAAAACACAAACCGACAACACATACAAATATGAGCATGTACAGGGAATATAAAATAAACAAAAAAAAACAGCAGTATTACCAGACAATCTTGATGATCTCACTGATTATCTTCATGCACAGAAACGATTGCTCTGCTTCAAAGCTACTACTTCGCTATGTATAACTATCACATATTGTGACTGGACCCTAAGGAAAGTAGTGTGAGCACAATGTATACACATATGAGCGTATCCAGGGAAAGTACAGTAATAAAAATAAAACAAACAATAGGAAAGTGTTGATAACCTTACTGATCATCTTCATACATAGAAAGCACTGCTGTCTTCCAAGTCTGTGTTTTCCCCTATGTACATGTTTCATATGCTATGAGTGAACCCAAAGTGAATTACTGTAAGAACATATTTGAAGTATAAGTCTAACACTATACTAATTTTTGAATTTTTAGTTCCTGACTGTTACTAGCCTAGATATGCCAATGAAGGAAAAAATAGGGAGCCAGACATGTGATGTCATCAATGACATTTGTGATGTCATCTTTGATGTCCTGAGTGTTAGTCTTAGCGTGCACAGTGGTGGCACAAGTTATGGTTGCCCAGCTTACCATACTGGCAAATTTCAGGGGTTTTTCGGTTTTACTTGTAACCATAAAGTCCCTGTAACAAAGTTTTTTTCACTGAATTTCATAGGTTTTTAGTAGCGCGACTTAACCATAACGTCCCTTTAACAAAGTTTTTTACTGAATTTCATTGGTTTTTAGTAGCGCAACTTAACCATAATGTCCCTTTAACAACGTTGTTTTTACTGAATTACATAGGTTTATAGTAGAGCAACTTAACCATAACGGTCCTATAACAAAGTTTTTTCACTGAATATACATAAATAGATAATGTAAATTTGATAAAAGTTTACTAGGATGCCCTTTGTTTATATACATATAACATAGAACATACTGAACCCCTTACCTGCGCTAGTGGGTCTGATATCCGCGGACCATGCAGTTGTTTGCAGACGGGCTCGGACAACATCAACACTATCCAAAAACCAGGGGGTATCTTACATTGTAATATAATACAACAAAAAAACCCTAAACATGTTCAAAAAGCAGCACATAAATACATTACATTCAATAACAAATAAGAAGTGAAAACTGTATATGTAAGACACAGAAATGTCTAGAACTTTGGAATGCCTGGATGAAAATTTTCATCGTGATGAAATGAGTGAAAACAGTGATACTAATGGTAGACACTACACTTCTCTATATAAACCAATTATTACCCATTACTTTATGTGTACTTACCAACTTTTTTTTTAAACACACCATACAGACATAAAAAAATACAGAAACAGAGACATTAGAAAATCATCTGCAGCGAATGCAGTAAAAAATTGATCTATTAAAAGAATAGTGCGCTCAAAAATATTATTCTCCCAAGTGTTCGGGCATGCGCTTCTAAGCATACGTTGATCGATCGTACAAACATTTCCTATGCACCTTACTATAGTTTTCCTTTATAAATCAGGCACCAGGGCGTGGTCATCGTGTAATAATCTTATCCGTTTCCGCATTGCCCAAGGTGGACTGCCTAGGCGGCACTAATTCATATGCCCCGCCCCTGAGGCTGACATCACCAAACCTAGTGATATTCTCCACCTCTCTCCACGACATTATTGGACAGGGTAGCCAATTGCACCCAATCATCACCTACGTGATAAAATTTACTTGACGCAGAACACGGAATATCAACACACATCATCTCACAACACAGCATGTCCCAATTTTGAATATAAAACCAGACTTTTAAAGGAAATAGCAAAACTGTACAATTTGTAAAGTACTTTTCTTTCACAATAAATACTCCGAGAACATCCGGCGATTGCCATATTCAAGCAAATAGGTAATTTTTTTCTTCATTCTCGATCCACAAATGTTTATCGTGAATCACATGGTGTTCCTTTTGGGTATAAGAAGTGCATTGGACACAATGTGAATCGCAAGGCTTTGGCATCAGCTTGGCGCTAGGCCACCGTAAACGATGCCAGGTTGCTCCTTATCGCTTGTACCGCGTAACGGCATATCGGCCCATGACGATGGTCCAAAAAAAGAGTCACTGTGATCCACCCATTCATGTGTATCTGCAGCTGCTGGTTAAAAAAACATCAGTTGGTATCTGGAATCGATGACAATCGCAGAAAGCCAAGATGTAGCTGTTTAAAAAAGATAACAGCAATGTGTCTCAGTAGCCGATCTTTAGTACAGTTTATCATTTTAACCATTAATTTGGCCCTGTGTTATAGCTATTGATAAACACGAACATGAAACAATGGGAACACAGAGAAAATAAGGTGGAAAGTACTCTTCAATTTGCTTCAGAAGTTAGTGCTATGGAGTATGGTGAGCTTGAAATGTGACGCTACAATCAAGGAGCAAGCTAAGGCCAAGAAGAACACATAGATGGAATTTTAATTAAATATTAACGTTGAATTACACGTTTGTGGAACCAGAGGGAACCCACTAGTGTACTACACGCATCTCAATGCTGGACTGCCCATGTGTCCAGGACAAAGCCAAGTAAACACACAAGTTGTAATTGCGTGTCATTGCAATATGAAACAAACAACAACCGAGTACAATGTAAGCCACCAATAATGGTCGGCGAATGATAAGTTGACTAGCTCGTCTATAAAATTGTTGAAAGTAAAACGTACTTAATGTTGGGCATTTCCATTCTATCGGCGTAACGCAGACACTCCGTTACATGTTCCTTTGTCCAGTTTTGGAATGGTGAACCTTATAATATTTGAAAGTGTTACATCCCTCCCTTCATGCGTTCCTTTCAGAATCCTCCCTTTGTTTCAAGGTCGAAAAACAATTGAACCTTATACTGTGTACGATGCGTGGGTTTGCGCAGCTCGGAAAAAAAAATTCAATGCCGCTGACCTTCACTCAGAATGGGAGCCAATAGCCCTTCAGACCTTAGTGGCATTACAAATATTTTTGAAAAACATATGAATTGATTGCTACCATTCACCAATGCGGGCAACATTTCTACGGATTTGTTTTGTTCCTCTGGAGGACTTTGCACTCTCCTAGCGACTCTCACAGCCAGGCCACACCACCTGTCAGCTCAGCCCATCGCCTCTTCACACAGCAAATCACGTAAACATTTTTCAAAAGAGCAAGTCTCGAGCCCTGACAAAATGTGCTCGTATAAGAATGTCCGAGCAAACCCTGCTGCAACCCCCTCCGGCCAGGCCACGGTCCCCTGACCACAATGACCGCAGTAATATATTAGAGGCCTATAATTTGCACATGTCTGTTTGTACTATCCCTGCACATTGAAACCAGGCACAGTGCTCCACACCACCTCCACTCCTTTAACATCAAAATTGTTTGCCACATACTTACATTTAGCATACTGCTCCAAACCATGCACAAACATATCTCCAACCACCAACACCCTGACTTTCTCCACCTCTGCCATCTTCACTACACACAGCCTCTTTCAAAACAAACCACAACCTCAACATCTGATTGGCTGATCCTTACAGTCCCTTTCCGTGCTGCATTTGCTAAGAAACCCCAGATGTGGCGCGCCCTGTCCGCGGACAGCTGCGGTCTCCACAGAGCGCGTAACACTGGGGCAGCCCTTCTACCCTTTCCACTTCACTCTCTGCACCATTTCCTCATTGGCTACTGTTAACAGTCACACAATCATCCACCAATCACATCCAAGAACTCTACATCTAACTCTATCATCACAGATCAGCACTTTGGATGTACTATTGATCACTCTCAGTACAATACGGCTGTCACTGCAACGGACCTACAGCAACAACTACTATAAAACTCCCCAAGATTTCTACTTGCAGATTCATGCACATCCACATGCATGAACACAGACTACAGGTATGAATATTTTCTACACAATACATGTACAGCTCTTCTAGGAATACATATAAACAGAGTAACTGCCACTTACCCTGTATAACTGTAAAATTAACTTACTGTCATTTCTCCCATCTGCTATGATGAAGTGTCAATTGCAAACCTGTCTGCTCTCCAAATTGTTGTTTACTCACACAGCTATCTAAAACATGTTTATTTCATATTAAAAGATGTGAGAAACAACAGTATAATATGAAAAAGTCTGTCCAGTGTGTTATAAAATTACACGCAGCCAGGATGAGTACAAGCATCTTCATTCAAGCACACACACAGACAATATCATTCGAAAGGCTCCCAGCTCAAACAACACCCCTTCCTCTATATGAAATCCTTCTGCTTTATTTCCCACACCTTCACAAATGCATACATTGCATGCTTTTCTGTACAATCTCTGCCATTTACCCTGTAAAATTAGCAAAAAATGATTATTTCTTCTATCTCTTAACATCCATTAACATAACATAAAAAACAAGTGTGCTCTATACGTTTACTATTATACTCATTTGTAAAACATTTTCAACTAACAGATTCTAAATAAAATATACATGATGCACATAGGCAAAGGAAAGTGCGTATGCATACTGTGCTCAGTTGTAAGAAAACACTATTACTACAAAAACAAAAGAAAACAATGTCTACATTAACTAAGTGCTATAAACACACACATTCACTAACTTCTATCGTATACAATTGCAGTGCAGAGCACTCTCCTGAAAAGCAGCAGCATCTGAAGTACGAACAATGACTTAGAAGAAACCTACTCTTTCCATACAAAATAGTAAGTATAATACTAACATAATGTTCTAACTGTTACTCAAACACAAGAACAAAGAAGTGCATTAACCCTTTCCCATTATATATAGTATTAGTGCTTCCCCTTACTAGTTGCATACTTTATATTGTCATCTGAAACCCAGTATAGTAACACACAAATACAAGAATAGCCTTCCCAATTTAGGGGGTAATTCATAGAATCCAGCGCACAAGTGGCGCACGCGGCTGGCGCACAGTGTGCGCATGCGAACCCCTGCGCCAGCCGCGTGCGCTAAAATCCAATTCCGCGCACAGCGTATTCATGGATTCCAGCCACCAAAACCAGCCGTGGCGCACAGTGGCGCAGCGACCCTGCAGCAGCGCCAGTTACGCCCCCAAGAACACCTCTCGTGCAGGGAAAAGCCATCAATATACCCAATCCAGCGCAAAGGGCTGCGCTAAACCTGTACCAGCACAGGAAGCGGGCTACGTGTATCACTGGGGTGCGCGGGAAGTACCTCACGCGATTCCATCAGGGTACGTGTATTTTGGGGTGCGCGTGACGCGATATCAGCAGGGTACGTGTATTTCAGGGTGCATGGGAAGTTACACACGCGATTTCCGCAGGGTACGTGTATTTCAGGGGTTCGCGTGAAGTTCCACACGCGATATCAGCAGGGTACGTGTATTTCAGGGTGCAGGGGAAGTTACACACGCGATTCGATTACAGCAGGGTACGTGTATTCCAGGGGTGCGCGGGAAGTTCCACACGCGATTCCATCACGGTACGTGTATTTCGGGGTGCGCGCGACGTTCCACACGCGATATCAGCAGGGTACGTGTATTTCAGGGTGCAGGGGAAGTTACACACGCGATTACAGCAGGGTACATGTATTCCAGGGGTGCGTGGGAAGTTCCACACGCGATTCCATCAGGGTACGTGTATTTCGGGGTGCGCGTGAAGTTCCACACGCGATATCAGCAGGGTACGTGTATTTCAGGGTGCAGGGGAAGTTTCACACGCGATTTCCGCAGGTTACGTGTATTCCAGGGGTGCGCGTGAAGTTCCACACGCGATTCCATCAGGGTACGTGTATTTCAGGGGTGCGCGGGAATTTCCACACGCAATTGGGCCCGTGCGAGCAGGGTATGCGTATTTCAGGGGTGCGCGGGAAGTTCCACACGCGATATCAGCAGGGTACGTGTATTTCAGGGTGCATGGGAAGTTACACACGCGATTTCCGCAGGGTACGTGTATTTCAGGGTGCAGGGGAAGTTACACACGCGATTACAGCAGGGTACGTGTATTCCAGGGATGCGCGGGAAGTTCCACACGCGATTCCATCAGGGTACGTGTATTTCAGGGTGCGCGTGAAGTTCCACACGCGTTATCAGCAGGGTACGTGTATTTCAGGGTGCTGGGGAAGTCACACACGCGATTACAGCAGGGTACGTGTATTCCAGGGGTGCATGGGAAGTTCCACACGCGATTCCATCAGGGTACGTGTATTTCGGGGTGCGTGTGAAGTTCCACACGCGATATCAGCAGGGTACGTGTATTTCAGGGTGCAGGGGAAGTTTCACATGCGATTTCTGCAGGGTACGTGTATTCCAGGGGTGCGCGTGAAGTTCCACACGCGATTCCATCAGGATACGTGTATTTCAGGGGTGCGCGTGAAGTTCCACACGCGATATCAGCAGGGTACGTGTATTTCAGGGTGCAGGGGAAGTTACACACGCAATTACAGCAGGGTACGTGTATTCCAGGGGTGCGCGGGATGTTCCACACGCGATTCCATCAGGGAGCGTGTATTACGGGGTGCGCGTGAAGTTCCACACGTGATATCAGCAGGGTACGTGTATTTCAGGGTGCAGGGGAAGTTACACACGCGATTACAGCAGGGTACGTGTATTTCAGGGGTGCGTGGGAAGTTCCACACGTGATTCCATCAGGGTACGTGTATTTCGGGGTGCGCGTGAAGTTCCACACGCGATATCAGCAGGGTACGTGTATTTCAGGGTGCAGGGGAAGTTTCACACGCGATTTCCGCAGGGTACGTGTATTCCAGGGGTGCACATGAAGTTCCACACGCGATTCCATCAGGGTACGTGTATTTCAGGGGTGCGCGGGAATTTCCACACGCAATTGGGCCCGTGCGAGCAGGGTACGTGTATTTCAGGGGTGCGCGGGAAGTTCCACACGCGATTCCATGAGGCTACGTGCATTACAGAGGCCCACACCCATGTCTCCCACCACCCCCACCCCCCAGTCACCAGGGGCAGCCTCCACCAGGCCCCCACACATGTCTCCCACCACCCCCACCCCCAGCAGTGCAGGGGCACCCACCACCAGGCCCCCACCCATGTCTCCCAGCACCCCACTCCCCAGCCACCAGGGGCAGCCTCCACCAGGCCCCCACCCATGTCTCCCACCACCCCCACCCCCCAGCAGTGCAGGGGCAGCCTCCACCAGGCCCCCACCCATGTCCAACTCATGTTCCCCACCACCCCTACCCCCCAGCACTGTGGGACACCTGCCACCAGGCCCCCACCCATGTCTCCCACCACCCCCACCCCCCAGCAGTGCAGGGGCACCCACCTCCAGGCCCCCACCCATGTCTCCAAGCACCCCCACCCCCCAGCCACCAGGGGCAGCCTCCACCAGGCCCCCACCCATGTCTCCCACCACCCCCACCCCCCAGCAGTGCAGGGGCAGCCTCCACCAGGGCCCCACCCATGTCCAACTCATGTTCCCCACCACCCCCACCCCCCAGCAGTGCAGGGGCAGCCTCCACCAGGCCCCCACGCATGTCTCCCAGCACCCCCACCCCCCCAGTCACCAGGGGCAGCCTCCACCAGGCCCCCACCCATGTCTCCCACCATCCCCACCCCCCAGCAGTGCAGGGGCACCCACCACCAGGCCCCCACCCATGTCTCCCAGCACCCCCACCTCCCAGCCACCAGGGGCAGCCTCCACCTTGCCCCCACCCATGTCTCCCAACACCCCCACCCCCAGCCACCAGGGGCACCCTCCACCAGGCCCCCACCCATGTCTCCCAGCACCCCCACCCCCCCCAGTCACCAGGCGCAGCCTCCACCAGGCCCCCACCCATGTCTCCCAGCACCCCCACCCCCCAGCCACCAGGGGCAGCCTCCACCAGGCCCCCACCCATGTCTCCCACCACTCCACCCCCCAGCAGTGCAGGGGCACCCACCACCAGGCCCCCACCCATGTCTCCCAGCACCCCCACCCCCCAGCCACCAGGGGCAGCCTCCACCAGGCCCCCACCCATGTCTCCCACCACCCTCACCCCCCAGCAGTGCAGGGGCAGACTCCACCAGGCCCCCACCCATGTCCAACTCTTGTTCCCCACCACCCCCACCCCCCAGCACTGTGGGGCACCTGCCACCAGGCCCCCACCCATGTCTCCCACCACCCCCCCAGTCACCAGGGGTAGCCTCCACCAGGCCCCCACCCATGTCTCCCACCACCCCCACCCCCCAGCAGTGCAGGGGCACCCACAACCAGGCCCCCACCCATGTCTCCCAGCACCCCCACCCCCTAGCCACCAGGGGCAGCCTCCACCAGGCCCCCACGCATGTCTCCCAGCACCCCCACCCCCCCAGTCACCAGGGGCAGCCTCCACGAGGCCCCCACCCATGTCTCCCACCACCCCCACCCCCCAGCAGTGCAGGGGCACCCACCACCAGGCCCCCACCCATGTCTCCCAGCACCCCCACCTCCCAGCCACCAGGGGCAGCCTCCACCAGGCCCCACCCATGTCTCCCACCACCCCCACCCCCAGCCACCAGGGGCACCCTCCACCAGGCCCCCACCCATGTCTCCCAGCACCCCCACCCCCCCAGTCACCAGGGGCAGCCTCCACCAGGCCCCCACCCATGTCTCCCAGCACTACCACCCCCCAGCCACCAGGGGCAGCCTCCACCAGGCCCCCACCCATGTCTCCCACCACCCCCACCCCCCAGCACTGTGGGGCACCTGCCAGCAGGCCCCCACCCATGTCCAACTCATGTTCCCCACCACCCCCACCCCCCAGCACTGTGGGGCACCTGCCACCAGGCCACCACCCATGTCTCCCACCACCCCCACCCCCCAGGCACCAGGGGCAGCCTCTACCAGGCCCCCACCCATGTCTCCCACCACCCTCACCCCCCAGCAGTGCAGGGGCAGACTCCACCAGGCCCCCACCCATGTCCAACTCTTGTTCCCCACCACCCCCACCCCCCAACACTGTGGGGCACCTGCCACCAGGACCACACCCATGTCTCCCAGCACCCCCACCCCCCAGCCACCAGGGGCAGCCTCCACCAGGCCCCCACCCATGTCTCCCAGCACCCCCACCCCCCAGCAGTGCAGGGGCAGCCTCCACCAGGCCCCCACGCATGTCTCCCAGCACCCCCACCCCCCCAGTCACCAGGGGCAGCCTCCACCAGGCCCCCACCCATGTCTCCCACCACCCCCACCCCCCAGCAGTGCAGGGGCACCCACCACCAGGCCCCCACCCATGTCTCCCAGCACCCCCACCCCCCAGCCACCAGGGGTAGCCTCCACCAGGCCCCCACCCATGTCTCCTACCACCCCCACCCCCAGCCACCAGGGGCACCCACCACCAGGCCCCCACCCATGTCTCCCAGCACCCCCATCCCCCCCAGGCACCAGGGGCAGCCTCCACCAGGCCCCCACCCATGTCTCCCAGCACCCCCACCCCCCAGCCACCAGGGGCAGCCTCCACCAGGCCCCCACCCATGTCTCCCACCACCCCCACCCCCCAGCACTGTGGGGCACCTGCCAGCAGGCCCCCACCCATGTCAAACTTATGTTCCCCACCACCCCCACCCCCCAGCACTGTGGGGCACCTGCCACCAGGCCCCCACCCATGTCTCCCACCACCCCCAACCCCCCAGTCACCAGGGGCAGCCTCCACCAGGCCCCCACCCATGTGTCCCACCACCCCCACCCCCCAGCAGTGCAGGGGCACCCACCACCAGGCCCCCACCCATGTCTCCCAGCACCCCCACCCCCCAGCCACCAGGGGCAGCCTCCACCAGGCCCCCACCCATGTCTCCCACCACCCTCACCCCCCAGCAGTGCAGGGGCAGCCTCCACCAGGCCCCCACCCATGTCCAACTCATGTTCCCCACCACCCCCACCCCCCAGCACTGTGGGGCACCTGCCACCAGGCCCCCACCCATGTCTCCCACCACCCCCACCCCCACCCCCCAGTCACCAGGGGCAGCCTCCACCAGGCCCCCACCCATGTCTCCCACCAACCCCACCCCCCAGCAGTGCAGGGGCACCCACCACCAGGCCCCCACCCATGTCTCCCCGCACCCCCACCCCCCAGCCACCAGGGGCAGCCTCCACCAGGCCCCCACCCATGTCTCCCACCACCCCCACCCCCCAGCAGTGCAGGGGCAGCCTCCACCAGGCCCCCACCCATGTCCAACTCATGTTCCCCACCACCCCCACCCCCAGCACTGTGGGGCACCTGCCACCAGGCCCCCACCCATGTCTCCCACCACCCCCACCCCCCCAGTCACCAGGGGCAGCCTCCACCAGGCCCCCACCCATGTCTCCCAGCACCCCCGCCCCCCAGCACTGTGGGGCACCTGCCACCAGGCCCCCACCCATGTCTCCCACCACCCCCACCCCCCCAGTCACCAGGGGCACCCACCACCAGGCCCCCAACCATGTCTCCCACCACCCCCACCCCCCAGCCACCAGGGGTAGCCTCCACAAGGCCCCCACCCATGTCTCCCAGCACGCCCACTGCCCAGGACTGTGGGGCACCTGCCAACAGGCACCCAACCATGTCCAACTCATGTTCCCCACCACCCCCACCCCCCAGCACTGTGGGGCACCTGCCAGCAGGCCCCCACCCACGTGCAACTCATGTTCCCCAGCCAACATGTCATCACAATCTAGATCCCTGGTCCCTATGGTCAGCCTCCAAATGCAAAACGCCCACCCAAGTATTGCATCCACCCACTCATAATTTGCAATTACATCACAGAACACCAATTGCAAGTTCCGAAACAAACACATTTCCCTCACATACACCCAATGGGTGTCAGTGAATCTCAAAACGCATATCATGAAATGCATGAAACCAATGAGATACCACACATTGAAGTTCACCCAAAAAAAATATGTATTAAAGGAAACATAAATAGAATAAAAAATGAAGAAACTGAAACGTGAATGTACAAAAATGAAAAGAAGCATGTCCGTTAAAAAAAGCAAAACCAAAAATAAAATTCCAAAGTAATGTTGTCCAAAGTCAGTGTCCACAAAACAAAATCCAATGGGAAACAAAAAAGAAAGCCATTGCTCCATGGTTAAAAAGTGAAAAAAATAATACAATCCAACTGTGAACTATGTACATGGGAACAAGCCAGGGTCCATCATCCCAACAAAATAAAGGAAACCTATCTAACTACACTAACTAATAAAATAAACTATATACAAAAATGTGGCCAATGTCCGAAAGGTCCAAATAAAATAAAAACAAAAATGAAACCTAACACTACCTATATAACTATGTACAAGGGCAGCGGGCTAGTTTCACGGCTCACTTGTGGATGTCCCGGGCCAGGGCATCATCAAACTCCTCCTCAATGTCCCGGAGGCGGTCCTCCTCCATGGCCCCAAGGGTCCGCAGGGCCATCGACGTCTCCACCTCCAAACCCCTGCGGATTGCCTCGAGGCACTCGGCCCGCCTCAGGGCCCTCCGCATGGAGTTCTCCGCCCTGACCATTGTGAGCCGTGCCTCTTCCGCCCGCTGCCGCTCCGCATCTATGGCGTGGCCCAACCGCTGCCACACGGAAGACACTCTCTGTCCTGGGTCCACCTGCCCTCCGGCCGATGCCTGCCCCTCCGATGCTGAAGGCCCCGAGCCTTCATGGCTCCCACCACGTTGCTGCTGCTGCTGTGCCTCTGCCCGTGCACTGCCTCCTGCTGCCTGCACATCCTCCGCCGGCTGGGGTGCAGTTGTTGATGTGGCCACCCCTGCTGGACGTCCGACTCCCGACTGTGGCAGGGATGCCTCCTCCACCAGCCTGGCCGCACCGTCAGAGGCAGCTCCACAGGGCACCCAGGTGACTGATGGGTGGGAAGATGGCACAGAGGACGACTGGCGTGTAGGGGGTCCAGTTGAGGAGGGGGTCGGAGCAAGCCCCATCAGACGGAGGAATCCGGCCTGGGTGACCTGTCCCAGCAGGCTGACGTGGTCAATGAGCCATTCGAGATGACGTGCAGTCTCTTCATGAAAAGACTGCAGGTCACCTCGCATGGCCCGTTGATGCAACGCCACACCAGCCAGGACAGGCTCAACCCGGACCTGGATAGCCACGTCCGCAGGCAGAGGAAGGCCAGTTGACGTGAGCTCATCCCCTGCCTGAAAACGGGTCTGGACGTAGGCATCCCTGCTGATGCAAGATGATGCAGGGACAGGATCAGGGGCAGGATTGCACACAGGCATCTCCGCGGTGGCCTGTGCTGCCTCCTGTCCCTGGTCCTGCACTGCACCACTAGCACCAGTGGGATCCCCACCTCCAGACCCCGTCTCCGGTGCTTGCACGGCCTCCTCCTCCACCAAACCCCCCACCAACCTGGATGACTCCGTGCCATCTTCCCCTGTTGGGCCCTGTGGGGTCCCAGCTGCCCCTTCTGCTGCCGAGGAGTCCAACTCCAACCTCTGCCTCTTGGACCTCCCCCCGGCAGCTGCGGCCTGGGATGCGGCACAAGACTCCTCACTCCCCGACGAGATGACAACATGGGAGGGGAGCCGGGCCTTGCGTCTCTGGCTGGCGGTGGGATCCCCGCCGCTGTGCTCCACAGCACCTTCTCCGCCCTCTTCATCAGTTGACGCTGCAGACAGGGAGAAACAAAACACAGGCATCAGGGCACTGTACAATGGACACATACACACATGACAGTTGTACATGAGTGGCATTGGCAAACCTCAGACATGTCATCACAATCCCCAACACACATGTCATTACAACTCGCACACATGAGCCATACCACAGCCATATCGCAACTGCCACCACCATCCATACACATACAACAGCATGAGCAGCCAAAGGTGAGCCAGACATCACATGCAACACAGGAAGTGCACCACACATGTACACACACCACCACACTTGCATGCATGTGTACACCTCTGCCAAGTGTCGCAGTGTTCAGACGGGCATCCATGTCACATCTGCCAATCAGGCTTCCACATACCGCTGTCACATGCATCCATGTTGCATCACTGTTGCACCCTTGTCAAATACACACACATGCACATGTACACATTGCTGATACATGCAGCCAAAAACAAGATACATGCGTGACATCACGGACATGTCTACTTACATACACATTCATCCAAACATGTGTGCCCACACAACTGCATTTGGCATGCAAGCCTACACACACAAGCACCATCCATGACTCACACATTACAGCCCTCGCATGTGTCAGCCCCACGGCCCTGTACACCCCCACCCATACTCAACCCCATACAAACAGATGTGCAACCTGCACACTACTGAATAATCACCACACGCACTGCTCACAATCAGGATGCATGTACACTCACCGCTCGACTCCAGACGGGGCTGCTTCTCAAGGAACTGGACGTGGAGCGCTGGGGATATGCGTTCCAAGACCCTCATCTGTTCTTCCGACAATTGGCCCCGGCGCCCCTTGGCATCCGCTGCCTTCAAGAGGCGCCGGGCCTTGTTCAGGGTCCTGGACCTGAAGTCCTCCCAGCGCTTCTTGACATGTTGGAAGTCGCGGACTGCCACCCCCTCCGCGTTGATGGCAGTCACGATGTCAGTCCAGATCCGAGTCCGTCCTTCCTTGTCGGCGCGGGAACTTCCGAAGAGGGCATCATACTGGCCCAGGACTTGCTCCACCAGGACACCAACTTCGGTGGCACTGAAGCTGGTGCCCCTCTGCCTCTCTGGCCGGGGGTTGTCAGTGGTACCAGATGTTGTGTGCCCCGACATGACAACCCCAGAGGCAGGAGTGGGTGGGCAACTGGGTCCTGGGGCTGGGCTGTGGAGCGATGGAATCCCAGTCGGGAGTCTTCGGTTCCAGCAGGGGTGGTCACAGCAACAGCACCCCTGGCTGATGTGCAGGCAGCAAATGGCAGGGCACGTGGGCAGCAGGCAGTCAGGCAGCAGCAGATGGCAGGTGGGAGCGTGCTCGGGGCTCTGGGGGGCAGTAGTTCGGCCTTCTGGGCAGGAGCGTGGTCTTCCGTGTGCTTACGCGTGGCCAGCTTGATACGGAGTGATTTGGCACGTGAAAAATCTGCACGTCAGCGTGTAATTTGAGGAAAGGCCCTTAGCGCGTAAGCGCGTCTGCACGCATACGCATTTTCATTGGACCAAAGGCCCCTAGCGCGTGAGCGCATCTCTGACGTGACGCGCGCAGATGTTTCCCTCATTGCACGTGATGACAGAACACACGTGGATTTCCACCAATTGCATGTGAAAGTTCCCGGCACCCCGGAACACACGTACCCAGGCTAATCGCGTGTGGAACTTCCTGCGCACCCCGAAACACACATACCCAGGTCAGTTGCGTGTACGCTCACTCCCCTCCGATCACACGCGATGACACTCGGACCGTATCCGAATACGGGAAACCCGCGCACGGCAAAAGACGTGCACAGGCGTCAACGCGTCCGCCCACACGAAGGCAGGCGGAGCCGTCCCCGCGCACAGCATAAAAGTGCACGCAAACAACAAAAGCGTATATACAGCTACGATGAATGCCCCATTTGTCGCTGCACTGATCGTGGGACACCGCAGGAGGAGTAGAATAGCCAGGGCACGCATTTTCGCACCACAGACAAGCCTTTTTGGGATGCCTGACGACCAGGTCTATGGCAGGTATAGGTTTCCACCCCATATCATCCTAGACCTGGTCAGGGAGTGGGAAGATGACCTCACATCCCCCACCCTTTGCTCCCAAGCAATGAGCCCCTTGGAGAAGCTGCTCAATGTCCTGCATTTTTTGGCCACTGTGTCATTTCAGCGGACCACTGCCATAGTGGGGGGGGTCTCACAGGCCACGCAGTCACGCTGCCTACACCAGGTACTGGCAATCATGACAGCGCGCCCCTCAGTCCGCAGGCACATATACATGCCCAGAACACCTGCAGAAAGGCAGGCCGTTGTCCTGGATTTTTGCAGGGTGGCACACTTCCCCAAAGTGCTCGGTGCCATAGATTGCACCCATGTGGCCCTACGTCCACCTAGGGCCATTGAGCACATCTACCGAAACCGCAAGCACTGGCATTCCATCAATGTACAGATGGTATGTGATGCAAAGGGAATCATCACCTCTGTCTATGCAAACTACCCTGGCTCCACCCATGACAGTTTCATATACAGAATGTCCGCCCTGAGCCGGGCCCTGGAAGCTGGGCAGCATGGCGACACATGGCTCCTAGGTCAGTACAAATGCCCTTGCACATGCATGCAAGTCACACACAGACAAATATCCAAACCCTAATAATCTCAACTATTATCACCTCCCCAGGGGACAGTGCCTACCCTCTGAGCAACCACATGATGACGCCCATCCGGAACCCCACCACACCACCCCAGGTAAGATACAACGCCGCCCATATTGCAACCAGGGGCATAGTGGAGCGCACATTTGGAGTGCTCAAGTCACGTTTTCGCTCCCTTGACCGCTCTGGTGGGCAACTACTCTATGCACCACCAGTAGTGTGCAGGATCATTGTGGCAGCATGTGTCCTGCACAATGTTGCAGCACGGCAGGGCGTCCCGGTGGACATGGTGGTGCCCCCACATCCCCAACCACAGGCACAGGCGCTGCCCATGGGAGGGGACAGGGCACGTGGCGAGGAAGCCCGGACCCAGCTTGTGGCCACATTTTTCACCTAAACTCCCACCCCTGCGGAGTGCACACAGGCCTGGCACATACCAGGTGACAATCGATGATGACAAAGAGACAGTCAACTGTCACAACCCTACCACCCTGAGATAGTTGCCATGGAAGTGCCACATCGTCTGCATCCCTAGCTACTTAAACACAAGCTATCCTGTGTGACCAAAAGGCACACATATGACATACGACATGATATGGGCCATACACAAGTATTCCAAGGCGCAATGAGGCAGGGAGGGGGGAACAAGGGAACACAGAGAACGGTACTACTAGGCCAGGTGTCATTGAGATCGTGCAAGTGCAGGGGTAGGGGGAATGGGAAAAGTGCAAGGGGAAGGGTGGGGGGGAGTCCAGTACAGGGGAAGTAGCCCAAAAAAATAATACATAGGTCGCCTGGTGGCAACTACAAAGGTAAGTGCAGACAAGTGCTGGGAAGGGAGGGTTGTAGGGATAGAGAGACAGTACTGCAGTGCAGGGGTTGCCAGGGAGGCAGTGCAAGTGGAGAGTGGCTGGGCCAGGGACCGAGGTGGGTGAGAGTGGCCCAGTTGCAGTTCCTGTGCAGTTCCAGTGGAGAAGTCTGCAAGGGAGAGGCAGACAGTAAGCAGAAGCAAAGAGGAAAGTCTTGAGGTGCTTCCAGAACTGGAGATGGTACCCCTCAAGTTCAAGTCAGGCCGGAAGTCTGTTCCAGGGGGAGGGCCCTGCTGCGGAGAGAAATCTACCCCCAGCTAGTTGCTCTGAGAAGCGGATGACCCGGACATGCAAGGTGTGCATCACACACACCTGCAAAACAGGCCATGGCCATCACTGTCATGTCACTCAAACCCTCCCAAACATCAACATGACATGGCAAGCAATACCCATACACCAATGCAGTAACGATAAGGTACACATTGCCATGTCCTAAATGTACAGTGGCATCGGACACTGTTGCCTGACCCGGAATCAGATGAAATGACAGATCAACAAAATCTCCCACCCAAAATAAGTCATTTCCAAATGCATTACAACAGTCGTAGACGTAACATCACAATGAATGCCTGTCTACATGCACATTATGCATTTCAAAATCAACACTGCAGCTCATGTGTGCAGTGTACTACTCCTGCATCACACTGCTCAGCGCACAGCACAGTGAACAGCCATTGTGTGTGATGCACACCCTGAGCATCACATCTAAGTGACAGACCACATCAAACATCAAATTAGGCATGTATGGATCCATGATCGGTCACAGAACATGTGCTGCCGGGACACAGTGGGCACCAGAAGGCAAACAGTGTACACGTGGATATGCAAGGGTGGGAGTACATGTAGTGCATCACAGTGCAAGTGTGTGGTTCTGCAAGGACATGCACTCCACATATGCATGTGCACTCAAGTAACCATCAGTGTTCCCTACACATCACATGTGAACATCCACCATGTGTACACCCCAGCATGTCAAACCACAACTATCCCCTCGCACCTGAAAGGAAAACACAACACATGAACAGGCATTGATCAGCAGAACACAACATGTACATAGGATACCACCATTACTATGTCAGAGTTCCCATCACACTGCAGGGCAAGGCAACTATCAACAACAACCCCCCCCCCCCTCACAAATGACCATGACCCACTGAACAACTGCACCTGGGTCATGGAGCCTCCAAACCTCAATTCCACTTGGCCACAGGATCACCTTTACCCTTCGTCACCATCTCCCACCTTGTGTGTAAAAAGATGCCTGAACCCTCGGAATCCACACTCATTTCCAAAATCACAAAATCCAAGGCATAAAAACGAACCCGAACACCCTCTAGTAGATGACTTGATGTAGCAGTACCTCACAAAGGCCAAGTACTACCACAATGATGCAACAACCAAGGTAGCACAGCAAAACAATGTCACAACAGGATGTGAGACATGTGTGGTACATGACATAGGATGATGCACCATGAATGGATGTGTACTGTCACAGGTCCCCTGTACAGGCGCGGGAGTGTCACGAAACAACCACCCCCACCATGTCCCGGGTGCCTGCAAGGTCAAACTCACACAGGCCCCTGAGACCCTGGTGGGGAATGAGGTTCAGGGATATGCAGTCGGGACAGGTGTTGACACACAGGATGACTGGAATGAGTGGCAGGAGAGGGGAGGAGGAATGACACATGAAACTAGGGAATGCACGAAAATGTACAACCTGCATGAACACATACACAATCCAAACAAACTTGGACATCATTGTCATGGCCTTCTGTAGTCCAGGCTCAGGAGTAGTACGAACCAACCACCCCCTCTAGGGTTTTGGCGCCTGCAAGTTCAGGGCTTACACAGGCATCCGCAACCCCAGTGGGGAAAGAGAGTCAGGGAACGTTGCTTGGATAGGCACGGGAAGCAGGAACACCGGGTAGAGGGTACAGGTTTCAAAATTGCATAGGATCACAGGTGATTAGGGAGAAAAAAAACATACCAAATTGAACCACACAGACATCCATGCATTAGTACTCTCCCCAGCAAGCCTATGCAGAGCAGTTCGTAAGAAAAACAACAAGACACTTAGCTCTGGTTTTGAGTGCTGGCCTCCTGCCTGCGCACTCTCAGGTCCGGTTACAGGAGCACTGCAATGCTGCAAAGAGAGCCACAGTCAACAACCTGTACGTGCCAATTACACAAAAACACAACACCAAACATGCCCCATAGCAACAAACTACTCTACAAACAGACAATCTGTGGTTGATGCTTCGTACCCATATATAACATCACCCCTGTGACGGGTCATACACAGTCAATGCAGTAAGGCAGCCGCTGGTGGGTGCATGGCAAATGGAACACCAATGTGTCACAATTCACACAACATGCAATGTTCCCTGGGTAAGCAGACAGACCCATGTAGCAAGCCATGACTACAGAGCAAGTTGCGTACCACCATGACCGGAACAAAGTTGGCAGTGCATTTATCATGAAGTACGTGGAAAAGACATGCACTGCACCCGAGTATGTCACTTGCTGTATGTCCCTGTGAGCTGCCCCTTTCCATGTCTCGGAAGGCTACATGGTTGATACAAGTGCCTCAATGGACCTTGGTGTACCGGAGGGTATGTGCCACTGCCCCTGCATGTGTCCCAGACAACCCTACTATCAACAGCCATCAGTCCACAAACACATCTGAGCTGCATTGTGTGCTTCAACACCAATATTCGTCTAAGCTCACTGTCATGCACAACAAACCAGTCTCGCCACAATGCACCTTTTTGATTGATACCCCAGCACACACTGTTACTTTCCCCGGGTTGCCGCCCACCTCCCGAGACATATCCTCACTTAGGGTGCGAGGGAGTCGCCGTCACCAGCGAGTGCGGCTCGTGCGTAGAGGCTGGCCCGGTTTGTTGCCTCGTTTCCATTGGCAACTCCCATGGAGACTGCGCTCGAGATGGAGCACCCGATCGCGGTTACTTCCTGGTTCCGCGACGACTTCCCGATCACGTGTCCAGAGTACCGCTCACGTGATAGGGAGTCGACGTACATAAAAACCGGGAAGTTCGAGTTTCTCACCGCTTCACAGCTGTTCCACGACTCTGTTCGGCGCTTGCAGATATCCCGTTTCTTGGTTACTTCGGATTTGGACTTTGGCTTATGAATCTCAGACTGGCCTGCTTACTCCTCGATCTTGTCGCTTGGAACTGCACGGATCTCGGTATTCTGGACACTTTGCTTTGCTTAACGGATTGTTTACGGATCACCCCTTTTTTGACTCTACGATCTTCGGCCATTGGCTCTACGTGTTTTAGTTTCAAGTACCTTTCAAGTCACGACAGCGCCACAGGTACAGCCGGTACCTACCCTCTGGGACACGGCTGTCCGGATCTGCGGCACTCCCTCGCACCAGACCCAAGTTACCCCAGAATCATCCCTGCTGGGTTTAGGTAAGAGATTATTGCACACTTCTTCATACCAAAGTACTGTGTTTGCCTGTGCTAATCTAAACTTCCTTTTAACAGCCTCTGGGGTCCTTGGCGTCATCAGATCCGGCGAACCATCAAACCACCTGTGGCCTCAAAGCTCGCACAGGGAGTTCATTTACTCTTCCCTGTGGGTGATTTGTGGACAGAGGCCCATTACTCTTCACTACGCGGCAAGTCACGACAGACTGTGAAGCCTTTGCGTCGTGGAGAGTATGGAGCCTACAGCTGAGGACCCCGTTGCTGCCTTGGTACAGGCACTCACACTGCTAAGAGCGGATATGGTTGCCGCTAATGCTACGATACACCAGAGGCTAGACTTAATCCAAAGCACACGATTTCCTTTGCCCGTTGATGCCGAGTTCGGGGAGGCCGCTGCTGCAGCACGGCCCCCAGCTACTCAGCCGATTATTCCCCAGCCTCCTATTGCTCCTGCAGCACCTCAGTTACCAGTACTCATGCCCACGCCTTTTCCCTTGGCCGCCCCTGAGAGGTTCCACGGTGACCCCCGAAAGTTTCGTACCTTTATAAATCAGTGTAAGTTACATTTCCTCTGTAGACCTCAGGCGTTTCCTGACGCCACCACTAAAGTGGCATTCACCTTGTCCCATCTGGCCGGTACCGCAGCAGAATGGGCCAACCCCTTGTTGGAAAACGACAACCCTGCCCTGTACGGCTTTGAGCTACTAGTCACAGAAATGTCCCGTGTGTTCGACACACGTCACAAAGCCCAATCTCGGGACCTCGAATTGTTAGACCTAACTCAAGGGAAGGGTACTCTCCTAGAATACATTGCCCATTTCAACCAGCTAGCCGCTGAAACATCCTGGCCTGAACCGAAAAGGGCAGTCGTTTTCTATAGGGGGCTCAATAACACCATGAAAGATGCTATGGCCGTTGTCCCATCCTTGCCCACGACCCACACTGAGTTAGTGGACCTCGCATTGCAAATCGACGCCAGACGTTCCGAGCGTCGGTTTGAAACAGGAATCCCCATTGCCACTTCACCTTCCTCCTCCTCTGGTACAGGCATTGAACCCATGCAAATAGGTGGCATTCGCAGTCCCATCACGCAACTAGAAAGGGATCGCAGGAGAACCGACCATGCTTGTTTCTACTGCGGCCTGAATGGCCATTTTGTAAAGACATGTCCCAGACACCCTAAGCTCAAGAATCCGGTTTTTCCGAGTGCTCGACCCTAGATCCGGGGACCGGCTCGAGCAGTACTCCCGTTTCCCCGGACAGGAACCCCGCCTTTGGTAGGATCAGGCCAGTGTTGGTACAGGCTACACTTAACCCTACACCCGATACCGCCCACGTCGTCTCGATTTACATCGATTCCGGCGCCACAGGCAACTACATCGACATAACCTTGGCCGGATCGTTAAACCTACCTCTGATCACCAAGCAACATCCGGAGCCAGTACAAGCGGTGGATGGTACAGCATTGATATCAGGCCCTATCAAGCAACAAACCGCCCCGATCACCCTCATTATACAAAACACGCATCAGGAAATCATCACCTTCGATCTGATTACAATGCCACAGTTCGGAATCATCCTGGGTCTTCCTTGGTTGCATCTACACAATCCCTTGATTGACTGGAAGTCGGGGCAGGTCCATTTTGAATCTGAGACGTGTCAGAATTTTTGTCTCACCGCTCCTGACGACACAGAATCACCTCCACGTGCCCTAGGGGCCATAGCGCAGCTCACACTGCACGGGGATGTCCCTGCGGCTCCGGAGCCTCATGTGGTGGGGGCAGTTGCCGTTGGTTTCCCTGCAGAATACGGTGACTTCCAGGAGGTCTTTGACAAGGGTTCCTCGGAGGTGCTCCCACCACACCGATCCTACGACTGCCCCATTGACCTAGTCCCTGATTCCGCAATTCCCTCAGGACGCATCTACTCCTTATCTCCTTCGGAGGAACAGGCACTAAAGGAGTACATCCATGAAGCCTTGAAGGTCGGTCATATACGTCCCTCCACCTCTCCAGCTGCCAGCCCTATATTCTTTGTCCCTAAAAAGGAGGGCGATCTGCGTCCTTGTGTGGACTACCGCCGACTAAATTCAATCACCATAAAAAATCGATACCCCATACCGTTGATTACCCCATTACTAGACAGGTTAAGTCACGCTACCATCTTCACAAAACTCGATCTCCGCGGGGCCTATAACCTGGTCAGAATCCGCTCCGGAGACGAGTGGAAAACAGCCTTCTGTACTCGCTACGGATTGTTTGAATACGTAGTCATGCCCTTCGGGCTTTGTAACGCCCCTGCTACCTTCCAACGTTTCATGAACGAAGTGTTTCACGATTTGTTGGACGTATGCGTGGCAGTATACCTTGACGACATCCTGATATACTCGCAGGACATAAAAGAACACATAGGGCACGTCCGCGAGGTACTGTCCCGCCTCCGCCAACACTCGCTCTACGCCAAACCCGAGAAGTGCCAGTTCCACACTGAAAGCGTTGAATTCCTGGGATTCCATATTACCCCTGGGGGTTTAGCCATGAACCAGTCCAAGGTCCGCGCGGTTTTGGACTGGCCGGAGCCCAGCAACATCAAGTCCCTGCAGTCTTTCCTTGGGTTCTCGAATTTCTACAGACGCTTCATCCAGGACTTCTCGTCTCTGGTAGCTCCCCTTACTGCCCTAACCAGCCCCAAATCACCCTTTGTCTGGTTGGAAGTACACCAAGCGGCTTTTAACGCCCTGAAGTCTGCATTTACAACTGCTCCTGTCCTGAAACATCCCGACCCAGAACTCCCGTTCATTGTGGAGGCTGATGCGTCCTCTTTCGCTCTTGGGGCGGTCTTGTCCCAACGATGCCCTCATTCGGGTCAATTGCATCCGGTGGCGTTTCATTCCTGAAAATTCTCTGCTACGGAACTGCATTACACCGTCACGGAGAAGGAACTGTTGGCCATCAAAGCTTCTTAGTCTGGCGGCATCACTTGTTGGGGGCAAGGCACGCAGTCACGGTGTTCACCGACCACCGCAACCTCCAGGATCTGGCCTCGCTGAGGTGTATTAACAGTCGGCAGGTGCGGTGGCATTTATTCTTCGCGGCCTTTGACTTCCAGATCAAACATCGTTCCGGGCTGTCCCATGGGAAGGCGGACGCTTTGTCTCGCTCTCCGGGTGGGGTGTCCTTACCTGTTTTCCCAGAAAACCTACTAAACCAACATGTCATTTGTCTCTGCACCCCTCCTTTGTCTCTGTTAGACTCGATCCGCACATGGGTTACGCTACATCCTGATCAGGTCACCGAGTGGGATCCGGTGTTTCATGAAGGGTTGCCGTATATCCAAAACAGATTATGGTTACCTACGACCGACGCTTGCAATCTCGCCCTGGAATGGTCCCACGATAGCGCCATCAATGGTCATCCCGGACAAAAGCGCACGTTGGACATTCTCAGACGTTGGTGTTGGTGGCCCTCCATGAAACACGACGTAGAAGGGTATGTTAACACCTGTGCTATATGCGCCCAGTGTAAGCACCGCAGAGGGCGTCCGGTGGGGCTCCTGCTTCCATTACCTGTACCCCCCAGACCCTGGCACACGGTTTCCATGGATTTTGTAACAGACCTACCCCGGACCAAGGGATTCGACACCATATGGGTGGTGGTCGACTCGTTTTCCAAAATGGCTCGCTTCATACCTTGTTCTGGTATCCCTTCTGCCCCAGCTTTGGCCGATCTCTTCTTTAAATCGGTCTTTTGTCTCTTTGGGTTACCCACGATTATAGTCTCGGATAGAGGGCCCCAATTCACTTCTCGGTTCTGGTGTGCTCTCACGGCTCTCCTGGGTATCGATTCCCGCTTTTCCTCCGCTTACCATCTGGAGACGGACGGCTAGACTGAGAGGGTGAACCAGGCCATGGAACAGTATTTGCGTTGTCTGATTCTGCAACACCAACAATCCTGGCTGGGCTTGCTACATCTCGCTGAGTTCTCATACAACAACTCCACACATTCCTCCACTGGCTCTTCTCCCTTTTATGTTTTGTATGGTCAACACCCCCGCACCTTACCTATCCCGGACGTGGCACCCTCTGACAACCCGGCTGCTGTCGCCTGTGCCCGCGACTTGGCGGCCGTTCAGGCCCAAACACTTTCACATTTTCAGGAGGCCCGGGAAACAATGAAGGCTGCAGCGGACCGTAAGAGGGCAGTGGCGCCTTCCTATGTAGTGGGGGAAAGGGTTTGGCTCTCTTCTCGTCACCTTAGGCTTCCTGGTTGTCGCAAGCTGCTTCCCCGTTTTGTGGGCCCATATAGGATTTCTGCTGTGATCAACCCTGTAGCCTATCGCCTCTCAGTCCCTGCCTCCTGGCGCATTCACCCCGTCTTCCACACCTCTTTGTTGAAACCTTGTCCGGCCCCTACTCGTCTCCGGTCTACGCCTGGCCCTATCACAGTGGGTGACTCAGTGGAGTATGAGGTTTCTGCTATATTGGGTTCTCGTGTGATTAGGGGTGGTCTCCAGTATCTCGTGGACTGGGTGGGTTTTGGCCCCGAGGAGCGTTGTTGGGTCCCTGCTGGGGATGTCCATGCCCCGAAACTCGTTTCCCGTTTCCACCGGGATCTTCCTTCCTGCCCACATGGTCGTGGGCCATTGAGGGGGGGCTCTGTCATGCACAACAAACCAGTCTCGCCACAATGCACCTCTTTGATTGACACCCCAGCACACACTGTTACTTTCCCCGGGTTGCCGCCCACCTCCTGAGACATATCCTCACTTAGGGTGCGAGGGAGTCGCTGTCACCAGCGAGTGCGGGTCGTGCGTAGAGGCTGGCCCGGTTTGTTGCCTCGTTTCCATTGGCAACTCCCATGGAGACTGCGCTCGAGATGGAGCACCCGATCGCGGTTACTTCCTGGTTCCGCGACGACTTCCCGATCACATGTCCAGAGTACCGCTCACGTGATAGGGAGTCGACGTACATAAAAACCGGGAAGTTCGAGTTTCTCACCGCTTCACAGCTGTTCCACGACTCTGTTCGGCGCTTGCAGATATCCCGTTTCTTGGTTACTTCGGATTTGGACTTTGGCTTATGAATCTCGGACTGGCCTGCTTACTCCTCGATCTTGTCGCTCGGAACTGCACGGATCTCGGTATTCTGGACACTTTGCTTTGCTTAACGGATTGTTTACGGATCACCCCTTTTTTGACTCTACGATCTTCGGCCATTGGCTCTACGTGTTTTAGTTTCAAGTACCTTTCAAGTCACGACAGCGCCACAGGTACAGCCGGTACCTACCCTCTGGGACACGGCTGTCCGGATCTGCGGCACTCCCTCGCACCAGACCCAAGTTACCCCAGAATCATCCCTGCTGGGTTTAGGTAAGAGATTATTGCACACTTCTTCATACCAAAGTACTGTGTTTGCCTGTGCTAATCTAAACTTCCTTTTAACAGCCTCTGGGGTCCTTGGCGTCATCAGATCCGGCGAACCATCAAACCACCTGTGGCCTCAAAGCTCGCACAGGGAGTTCATTTACTCTTCCCTGTGGGTGATTTGTGGACAGAGGCCCATTACTCTTCACTACGCGGCAAGTCACGACACTCACCCTCAGTGCTGTGACTAAGCCTGCCTGTGCAACTCGCCTGGTGCAAGCTTTGCTGTGTCGTGGCCCCCCTGTGATGCTCACCTTGCCTGGAGTTCCTTGGAACATGTCAGCAGTTCTAGGATGTGGGTCTGCAATCACTGTGCCTCTGCTTGTGCACACATGTGCATGTGGGCACCAACAAACAGGTCCAGAATTCCGTCGTCCAATGGGCCATGTCTGCTGGCAAAGGTGCTCTGGAGGCTCATCCCCCTGCAGAAAGGGCATGAAACACATGATTAATGCTTCAAAGTCATCTGTGTGTGTCTCATCAGGCATCTCATTACTTGACCATGTCAGAGAGTCACATCACAAATCACACCATCAGTCCGTCTTTCACCTCCAAAGTGTGGAACACTATCTACAGCATGAATTGCAACAAGCACATGTACAGGAAAGATATGAAACATACTACACAATGCATATCAATCAATGTCCACATTAATCATGACACACCCCATCTAGCAAAAGCTGAACAGTGGACAATGACACCTAAATCATCCCCACTAGGGGTGTCAACACAAGTCATACAGCACCAGACATGCCACAGATATGACAGTCCAATGCCCTTGTGTAAAATGCTGTAACACCGAACCATCCTTGCGAGCCCATGGATAAGGGAGGCAGGAGTGGCATATGTGAGTAAAGGACCCCAAGCAGCAAACACATACACAAGACAACCATGAAGGGCCCAGCTGGAACAGACAGTGGATGCCTTCAAAAGCCACAAAGCACCGCACCGTCACATGAAAGCACAATAGACTAGCAATTTTAAACTAAATCAACTATTAACTAATTACACTAACTATGGAAAACCTACATTACCTATTTAAACTAACTATCAAACAGAAACTTAACTAACTAAACTAAAAGAAAAATCAAAAATGGCCACATATGACCCGGGGGGAGGGGAGGCACCCAGGAGGGGGGAGGTACAGGGTGCTGCTCAACATCCACATGCGATGATGCT
This sequence comes from Ambystoma mexicanum, assembly GCF_040938575.1. NCBI lineage: Eukaryota > Metazoa > Chordata > Amphibia > Caudata > Ambystomatidae > Ambystoma > Ambystoma mexicanum. Next base: position 805,301,200 of record NC_090941.1, read on the forward strand.
GAGCCAAAAAAAAAATCCTCCATGGGCTCAACGCCTGCACAGCACGACCTATGTGGGAGATAGATGGTCGTCCGAGTCTGGCTCATCCTGGAAAGGAGGACGTGGCACAGTAGCCTGGCCACGCCTAGCCGCAGCTTGCCCCTCGTCGGCAGCAAGTCTGCCGGACGGGTGAGCCTGGTTCTGTGTGGCGATGTGACGTAGGTCTGCATGCAGAACCTCACGTGATACACGTGCTTCCTCTTGCAAGGTAGCACGTGTAACACGGAGTTCCTCCTGCAAGGCCTGGCTGGACAACCGCTGCACCTCCCGGCAAGCCTGTAGCTCAGCCGAGATGGTACGCTAGAGCTGTGCAAACCTCTCCTCTGCCTGCTGCCTCTGGGACATCATAAGGACACCCAGAGTGAATCTGAGGGAAGCATACTCCTCCCTCAGGGCATCCATGTGCGCCTCTGCGTGAGCAGCAATTGCTTGACGCAGAGACGACATTTCAACCTGGCGTGCCCTGTCTGAGGCCGCCATGCCCAGCCTGAGCGAGCGGGCCGTGGACCGTGCTGCCTGCTGCTGGAGAAGCACCTGCCTAGCAGTGGGGAGCACCTATCGGGCCACACGCTCCATGCTCTCAGCGATGTTCTCCATTGCTGCCCCCTGCCGTTTGGAATTGGCAGTCATGTCTTGCTCCCACTCAGTATACAGCGGTTGCGCGCGGCGACCGCGTTGCCGGGCTTGACCCCTGCGGGACCCAAGGACTGGGGGTCCTCGCTGTGTTGGCACCGCCTGCGGCTGCACGACTACATGCCCCCGTCGACGTGATGTCCCAGGCACATCAGTGACTGGTGTGGAGGGTGACCCTGCATCCCGATCCACCAGGGGCGGAGGAACCAAGACTGTCTGATCCCTCAGTGCAGGTGTCGCAGACAGAGGAGTGTCCACATCAGAATCACTCACCCCTGACACATGGACTTGATGCTCATCCAACTCAACATGGACGTCAGAGTCGTCATCAAGGCTGGACTCATAGGCAGCCAGAGACAAGATGGACGCAGCACTTGGGGGTTTTCGTGGCCTACCACCCCACGACCCCCACTAGTGCTGGGTTGATGTGGTGTTACCAACCCTGTGTCTGGCATGACAACACCATCCTCCGCCTCCATTGCGTCATCACCTGAAAAATAGAGAGAAAAAGGTCAATACACATGTCAGAAGCACACGACACACACACACACCGACAGGAAAGGCATCCGGCAGACATGTGACACACAACATACGACCTGGCATGCATGCTGGGTATACTTTGAATAGCTTCTGTGATCAGACCTGTTGAAAGGTGGCAGTTTCCATGGAAGTGGGTCTATGCAGTGCAGAAAATGTGTATGCCACTCACTACCTACATGTACAAGCACTACATGGTGTGTGCCAGGAAATGTGAAGGCAGTGCAATGTCAAATTCAGACATCACGTGCATTGTGCATTCAATGTGTACCATGTCTAGAAGCCAAGCACCCCTCCACCCCAGTACCAAAGCAGGGATGCCTAGCATGGTATCAAAAGGCTGACCATACACCTGTGTATTGACAGGCAGTGTTGACTGGCATCAACAGCTTAATGTGATTCAAATTACAACACTGCAAAAGATTCTGGGACAGTGGGCAGGACACATGATGGAAACTCCGGAGGCCGCACACGTGTGAAGTAGACACAACAAGAGTTGGACAGAGTCATTGGCCATTGAACAGGCTGAGGCCTGTGAGCCACACAGATTGTCAGAGCGTAAACATGTGTGCAACGCAGGACTGAGCCACAGTTGACATGGGAAGGCTGATGAGATGGCAGGCAATGTATGTAACCCAGGACTTATATTACAGTGATCATCCAGTCAAGGACACATAGGGGCATGCGTGCAATGCACATGGAGCATGAATGGGCACTCATGTCCCTGCGGGACATCTGACCCATGCACAGTACAAGTGAGATACCCTGCATCGAGTACTAAGGCTGTACCACACGGCATATGTCTGGCAGATTCTACGCTGGAAGTTAGCATCTACACAGGACACATGAACAAGAAAGTACACATTGGCAAGATTGAAGCAGACCAGTGCAAAGGTGGAACTGGGGTGCAGAGTGGCGGAGGAGGGGCAAGGGAGCATGCCTACATGGAGTCCCGCATGCAGGCAGAGGAGACATGCATGACGGTAGCATTGCATTACTTACACATCAGAACCATGTACACGTCACATGTAGCAGCAATCATGCACAACACATCCCACAAGTGCAACACACACGTCCTCAACAAACACGCATCAACACTCACTGGACTGGGCATCAAAGTCCAGCTTCTCTCCCACTCCTTCGACCAATTCAGGTGGTATGAACTCCGCAACGAGAGCCTCATGTGGAGTGAGTTCTTCCTCCTCTGGTGCAGGCCCACCGCCAGTCACCAGAGTCAAGTTGTAATTTGAGGCACGCTTGGCCTTAGTGCTGCGCTTGATGTCATTCCAACGCTTTTTGCACTCCTGCGCCATGCGCACCTCATGGCCGAATGAACTGACATGTTCCGCAACATGCTTCCAGTGGGTGTCACGTTGGGCAGCCGTAGTCTGACTATTGGCACCCACTAGCATGTCACGGCTGTGGCCCCGCACGTAGTCCACGAGGAAGTCCAGTTCCTGCTTACAGAAAGGCTTCTTCCTCGACTTGCAGGAGGTCGTGACTGTGTGTGGGGTCCCAGCCTGTGCTGCAGGTGCAACCTTCCTCCTCTTGGACTGTGGCGCAGACCCTGGCTGGCTAATGCCGCCCTGACCAGTATTGGCAGTGGGTTCGGTGAATTGAGCCAAGGGGGTGGCAGGTGGAGGGATGACCAAAGGCCTGACTTGTGTCAGTGGCAGCTGGGTGCCCACTAATGGACCCTGTGCAGCAACATCAGCTGTGGCAGGGTCTTTGACCGCAACGGTCCTGGTGGCAGACTCACAACCGGGGTGCTGTTGGGTGCATCTGCCCCTGCACTTGCCAACACCCGGCTGTTCGGGGCAGCAGATAACATGACTGCCCCAGGGACACGTGTCTTGGTCTGAGCAGCCCGGCCTGCCCCTATGGTTTCCCCCCTGGCCTGTTGGAGATCTACCAAGGGCTCTTCAAGTGCCAACGCAGCCTGCGCTGGCAGACCCTGAGCCTGGGTGGCGGTGTCCACAGCTGCACGTGCAGCTACCACTACCCTTGGGCCTGTGGCTGTCGATGGAACGGAGCTGCATCCCCCGGAACTACAGGGGGTGGTGGCATGGCTGCACCGACACATGGCACAACATTGTGCTCAAGTGGCACACCCCTGCCTCTTCCCCCTCTGTGGCGGCCCTGGACACCCTGGAGTCCCCCTACTCCCTGGTCACCACGGCCACGTCCCCGACCACGCCCGCCACGAGGAGTACGCCCAGCTGAGGCGCCCCTCACCTTTGGTGACCTCCCAACCATGGCACAGATGTAGTAGTGCTGGCACAGATGGAGTGGTGCCAATGAGAGGTGTACACCACAATTGACCTGGGCAATTGGGGTGAAGGGGGTGGGAAGCAAGATGTTAACAGCCCCCCTGCACCTGCAAGGCTGTATGTGACCCCGGTGATGTGGTGACGGGTCACACAACGCTCAGGCACCCCAAAACTGCAGTAAAACCGTGCACGCAACCCTGCAGCCTACGTGCGTGGATTCAACCTCCCGCAGTACGCGGTGGTACCCAGTAACACGAATAACGCGTACGCGTGGGACACGCAGGCTACTATGACATCGAAAATGGGTGCGATACACAGGGGCACCCGCAGTGGGAAAAAGAGCGTGTGCGACTCACCATCTGACTAGCGCGATGCAGAAAAACACGCGTAGCCAATACCCCCGCCAAAAGAAGAGATACGTCCTTGATAGCTGTGAAGTTGTGATGGCGCGCAAAACAACAGGAAGCAGCAACACACGTCGGTCTCCACGAAAGGCACGTACAGCGAACTGCTGGGCCCGCTCACCTTTAACCCGTGCTGAGGGAAACGCACGCGCGCGTCACGTCACTTACGCGCATGGGCCCTTTCCTCGTATTACACGCGGACGTGCAGTTTTTCACACGCGCTTACGCGCATGGGCCCTTTCCTCGTATTACACGCGGACGTGCAGTTTTTCACGTGTGCTTACGCGCATGGGCCCTTTCCTCGTATTACACGCGGACGTGCAGTTTTTCACGCACGCTTACGCGCATGGGCCCTTTCCTCGTATTACACGTGGACGTGCAGTTTTTCACGTGCGCTGAATACCCATGCACGTCTGTACGCGTCACGTCACAGGGGTGCTCACGCGCTAGGGGCCTTCGGTCCAATGAAAATGCGTATGCGTGCAGACGCGCTTACGCGCTAAGGGCCTTTCCTCGAATTACACGCTGACGTGCAGATTTTTCACGTGCCAAATCACTCCGTATCAAGCTGGCCACGCGTAAGCACACGGAAGACCACGCTCCTGCCCAGAAGGCCGAACTACTGCCCCCCAGAGCCCCGAGCACGCTCCCACCTGCCATCTGCTGCTGCCTGACTGCCTGCTGCCCACGTGCCCTGCCATTTGCTGCCTGCACATCAGCCAAGGGTGCTGTTGCTGTGACCACCCCTGCTGGAACCGAAGACTCCCGACTGGGATTCCATCGCTCCACAGCCCAGCCCCAGGACCCAGTTGCCCACCCACTCCTGCCTCTGGGGTTGTCATGTCGGGGCAAACACCATCTGGGACCACTGACAACCCCTGGCCAGAGAGGCAGAGGGGCACCAGCTCCAGTGCCACCGAAGTTGGTGTCCTGGTGGAGCAAGTCCTGGGGCAGTATGATGCCCTCTTCAGAAGTTCCAGCGCCGACAAGGAAGGACGGACTCGGATCTGGACTGACATCGTGACTGCCATCAACGTGGAGGGGGTGGCAGTCCGCGACTTACAACATGTCAAGAAGCGCTGGGAGGACTTCAGGTCCAGGACCCTGAACAAGGCCCGGCGCCTCTTGAAGGCAGCGGATGCCAAGGGGCGCCGGTGCCACTTGTCAGAAGAACAGATGAGGGTCCTGGAACGCATATCCCCAGCGCTCCACGTCCAGGTCCTTGAGAAGCAGACCCGTCTGGAGTCGAGCGGTGAGTGTACATGCATCCTGATTGTGAGCAGTGCGTGTGGTGAATATTCAGTAATGTGCAGGTTGCACATCTGTTTGTATGGTGTCGAGTATGGGTGGGGCTGTACAGGGCCGTGGGGCTGACACATGCGAGGGCTGTAATGTGTGAGTCATGGATGGTGCTTGTGTGTGTAGGCTTGCATGCCAAATGCAGTTGTGTGGGCACACATGTTTGGATGAATGTGTATATAAGTAGACATGTCCGTGATGTCACGCATGTATCTTGTTTTTGGCTGCATGTATCAGCACTGTGTACATGTGCATGTGTGTGTATTTGACAAGGGTGCAACAGTGATGCAACATGGATGCATGTGACAGCGGTATGTGGAAGCCTGATTGGCAGATGTGACATGGATGCCCGTCTGAACACTGCGACACTTGGCAGAGGTGTACACATGCATGCAAGTGTGGTGGTGTGTGTACATGTGTGGTGCACTTCCTGTGTTGCATGTGATGTCTGGCTCACCTTTGGCTGCTCATGCTGTTGTATGTGTATGGATGGTGGTGGCAGTTGCGATATGGCTGTGGTATGGCTCATGTGTGCGAGTTGTAATGACATGTGTGTTGGGGATTGTGATGACATGTCTGAGGTTTGCCAATGCCACTCATGTACAACTGTCATGTGTGTATGTGTCCATTGTACAGTGCCCTGATGCCTGTGTTTTGTTTCTCCCTGTCTGCAGCGTCAACTGATGAAGAGGGCGGAGAAGGTGCTGTGGAGCACAGCGGCAGGGATCCCACCGCCAGCCGGAGACGCAAGGCCCGGCTCCTCTCCCATGTTGTCATCTTGTCGGGGAATGAGGAGTCCGGTGCCGCGTCCCAGGCCGCAGCTCCTGGGGGGAGGTCCAAGAGGCGGAGGTTGGAGTTGGACTCCTCCGCAGCAGAAGGGGCAGCTGGGACCCCACAGGGCCCAACAGGGGAAGATGGCACGGAGTCATCCAGGTTGGTGGGGGGTTTGGTGGAAGAGGAGGCCATGCAAGCACCGGAGACGGGGTCTGGAGGTGGGGATCCCACTGGTGCTAGTGGTGCAGTGCAGGACCAAGGACAGGAGGCAGCACAGGCCGCCGCAGAGGTGCCTGTGTGCAATCCTGTCCCTGATCCTGTCCCTGCATCATCTTGCACCAGCAGGGATGCCTACGTCCAGACCCGTTTTCAGGCAGGGGATGAGCTCACGTCCACTGGCCTTCCTCTGCCTTCGGACGTGGCTATCCAGGTCCGGGTTGAGCCTGTCCTGGCTGGTGTGGCGTTGCGTCAACGGGCCATGCGAGGTGACCTGCAGTCTTTTCATGAAGAGACTGCACGTCATCTCGAATGGCTCGTTGACCACGTCAGCCTGCTGGGACAGGTCACCCAGGCCGGATTCCTCCGTCTGATGGGGCTTGCTCCGACCCCCTCCTCAACTGGACCCCCTAGCGCCAGTCGTCCTCTGTGCCATCTTCCCACCCATCAGTCACCTGGGTGCCCTGTGGAGCTGCCTCTGACGGTGCGGCCAGGCTGGTGGAGGAGGCATCCCTGCCACAGTCGGGAGTCGGACGTCCAGCAGGGGTGGCCACATCAACGACTGCACCCCAGCCGGTGGAGGATGTGCAGGCAGCAGGAGGCCGTGCACGGGCAGAGGCACAGCAGCAGCAACGTGGTGGGAGCCATGAAGGCTCGGGGCCTTCAACATCGGAGGGTCAGGCATCGGCCGGAGGGCAGGAGGACCCAGGACAGAGAGTGTCTTCCGTGGGGCAGCGGTTGGGCCACGCCATAGATGCGGAGCGGCAGTGGGCGGAAGAGGCACGGCTCACAATGGTCAGGGCGGAGAACTCCATGCGGAGGGCCCTGAGGCGGGCCGAGTGCCTTGAGGCAATCCGCAGGGGTTTGGAGGTGGAGACGTTGACGGCCCTGCGGACCCTCGGGCCATGGAGGAGGACCGCCTCCGGGACATTGAGGGGGAGTTCGATGATGCCCTGGCCCGGGACATCCACAAGTGAGCCGTGAAACTAGCCCGCTGCCCTTGTACATAGTTATGTAGGTAGTGTTAGGTTTCATTTTTGTTTTTATTTTATTTGGACCTTTCAGACATTGGCCATGGGTGGGGGCCTGGTGGCTGGTGCCCCACAGTGCTGGGGGGTGGGGGTGGTGGGGAACATGAGTTGGACATGGGTGGGGGCCTGCTGGCAGGTGCCCCACAGTGCTGGGGGGTGGGGGTGGTGGGGAACATGAGTTGGACATGGGTGGGGGCCTGCTGGCAGGTGCCCCACAGTGCTGGGGGGTGGGGGGGTGGGAGACATGGGTGGGGGCCTGGTGGAGGGTGCCCCTGGTGGCTGGGGGTGGGGGTGGTGGGACGACATGAGTTGCACATGGGTGGGGGCCTGCTGGCAGGTGCCCCACAGTGCTGGGGGGTGGGGGTGGTGGGGAACATGCGTTGGACATGGGTGGGGGCCTGGTGGCAGGTGCCCCACAGTGCTGGGGGGTGGGGGTGGTGGGGAACATGAGTTGGACATGGGTGGGGGCCTGCTGGCAGGTGCCCCACAGTGCTGGGGGGTGGGGGTGGTGGGGAACATGAGTTGGATATGGGTGGGGGCCTGCTGGCAGGTGCCCCACAGTGCTGGGGGGTGGGGGTGGTGGGGAACATGGGTTGGACATGGGTGGGGGCCTGGTGGAGGCTGCCCCTGGTGGCTGGGGGGTGGGGGTGCTGGGAGACATGGGTGGGGGCCTGGTGGTGGCTGCCCCTGCACTGCTGGGGGCTGGGGGTGGTGGGGAACATGCGTTGGACATGGGTGGGGGCCTGCTGGCAGGTGCCCCACAGTGCTTGGGGGTGGGGGTGGTGGGGAACATGGGTTGGACATGGGTGGGGGCCTGGTGGAGGCTGCCCCTGGTGGCTGGGGGGTGGGGGTGCTGGGAGACATGGGTGGGGGCCTGGTGGTGGCTGCCCCTGCACTGCTGGGGGGTATGGTGGTGGGGAACGTGCGTTGGACATGGGTGGGGGCCTGGTGGCAGGTGCCCCACAGTGCTGGGGGGTGGGGGGGTGGGAGACATGGGTGGGGGCCTGGTGGAGGCTGCCCCTGGTGACTGGGGGGTGGGGGTGGTGGGAGACATGGGTGGGGGCCTGGTGGAGGCTGCCCCTGGTGGCTGGGGGGTGGGGGTGCTGGGAGACATGGGTGGGGGCCTGATGTCAGGTGCCCCACAGGTCTTGGGGGCAGGGGGGTGGGAGACATGGGTGGGGGCCTGGTGGAGGCTGCCCCTGGTGGCTGGGGGGTGGGGGGTGCTGGGAGACATGGGTGGGGGCCTGGTGGCAGGTGCCCCACAGTGCTGGGGGGTGGGGGTGGTGGGGAACATGAGTTTCACATGGGTGGGGGCCTGCTGGCAGGTGCCCCACAGTGCTGGGGGGTGGGGGGGGTGGGAGACATGGGTGGGGGCCTGGTGGAGGCTGCCCCTGGTGGCTGGGGGGTGGGGGTGCTGGGAGACATGGGTGGGGGCCTGGTGGTGGCTGCCCCTGCACTGCTGGGGGGTGGGGGTGGTGGGGAAAATGCCTTGGACATGGGTGGGGGCCTGGTGGCAGGTGCTCCACAGTGCTGGGGAGTGGGGGTGGTGGGGAACATGAGTTGGACATGGGTGGGGGCCTGCTGGCAGGTGCCCCACAGTGCTGGGGGGTGGGGGTGGTGGGGAACATGAGTTGGACATGGGTGGGGCCTGGTGGAGGCTGCCCCTGGTGGCTGGGGGGTGGGGGTGCTGGGAGACATGGGTGGGGGCCTGGTGGTGGCTGCCCCTGCACTGCTGGGGGGTGGGGGTGGTGGGGAACATGCATATGACATGGGTGGGGGCCTGGTGGCAGGTGCCCCACAGTGCTGGGGGGTGGGGGGGTGGGAGACATGGGTGGGGGGCTTGTGGAGGCTGCCCCTGGTGACTGGGGGGTGGGGGTGGTGGGAGACATGGGTGGGGGCCTGGTGGTGGCTGCCCCTGCACTGCTGGGGGGTGGGGGTGGTGGGGAACATGCGTTGGACATGGGTGGGGGCCTGGTGGCAGGTGCCCCACAGTGCTGGGGGGTGGGGGGGGGTGGGAGACATGGGTGGGGGCCTGCTGGAGGCTGCCCCTGGTGACTGGGGGGGTGGGGGTGGTGGGAGACATGGGTGGGAGCCTGGTGGAGGCTGCCCCTGGTGACTGGGGGGTGGGGGTGGTGGGAGACATGGGTGGGGGCCTGGTGGAGGCTGCCCCTGGTGGCTGGGGGGTGGGGGTGCTGGGAGACATGGGTGGGGGCCTGGTGGTGGGTGCCCCTGCACTGCTGGGGGGTGGGGGTGGTGGGAGACATGGGTGGGGGCCTGGTGGAGGCTGCCCCTGGTGACTGGGGGGGTGGGGGTGCTGGGAGACATGGGTGGGGGCCTGGTGGCAGGTGCCCCACAGTGCTGGGGGGTGGGGGTGGTGGGGAACATGAGTTGGACATGGGTGGGGGCCTGCTGGCAGGTGCCCCACAGTGCTGTGGGGTGGGGGGGTGGTCGACATGGGTGGGGGCCTGGTGGCAGGTGCCCCACAGTGCTGGGGGGTGGGGTTGGTGGGGAACATGAGTTGCACATGGGTGGGGGCCTGGTGGCAGGTGCCCCACAGTGCTGGGGGGTGGGAGTGGTGGGGAACATGAGTTGGACATGGGTGGGGCCTGCTGGCAGGTGCCCCATAGTGCTGGGGGGTAGGGGGGTGGGGAACATGAGTTGGACATGGGTGGGGGCCTGGTGGAGGGTGCCCCTGTACTGCTGGGGGGGTGGGGGTGGTGGGAGACATGGGTGGGGGCCTGGTGGAGGGTGCCCCTGGTGGCTGGGGGTGCAGGGGGACATGCGTTGGTGGGCAGTAGTGCAAGTTGACATGTGGGTTGGCTGGGGGGCATGGCCATGGTGGAATGGGTGCCTGCAGAAAATGTGCAGGGTAGGCCCCTGTGCAATTCACGTGTGGTGCTCCCCGTGCACCCCTGTAATACACGTAGCCTGCTGAAATCGCGTGTGGCACTTCCCGCGCACCCCTGAGATACACGTACCCTGCTCGCACGGGCCCAATCGCCTGTGGTAATTCCCGCGCACCCCTGAAATGCACGTACCATGCTGAAATCACGTGTGGAACGTCCCCCGTACCCTGAAATACACGTTCCCAGCTGAAATCGCGTGTGGAACTTCTCGCGCACCCCTGAAATACACGTACCCTGCGGAAATCGCGTGTGGAACTTCCCGCGCGCCCCCTAAATACACGTACCCCGCTCAATTGCGTGTGTGACTTCCCGCGCGCCCCCGAAATACACGTACCCCGCTCAATCGCGAGTGTAACTTCCCGCGCGCCCCCAAAATACACGTACCCCGCTCAATCGCGTGTGTAACTTCCCGCGTGCCCCCAAAATACACGTACCCCGCTCAATCGCGTGTGTAACTTCCCGCGCGCCCCCGAAATACACGTACCCCGCTCAATCGCGTGTGTAACTTCCCGCGCGCCCCCGAAATACACGTACCCCGCTCGCACAGGCCCAATTGCTGTATGTTGCCACTTTTTTGATGCGCTGGGACTCTACCGCCTGCCTTCGTGTGGCGGACGTGTTTCTGCTTGTGCGTGTCTTTGGCTGTGCGTGGCTTTGCCCTATTCGATTCCATGAATACGTGTGGTTCGAGTGCGTGTGGGCGTTCCGTCTGCTTCCCTGCAGTACATCCCCAGTTACGCCCTTATTTTGGCGCGTTGTTCCCCATTCCGCGTGTTACGCCCCGTGTCCCGCCCACTTTCTGGTGTATGCGCCGAGGTTGTGCGCTTTCACTGTGCGCGTCGCGCACGCCTTTCGGGATGTTGCAGTGACTTGTGCGCCATGCACGGGTTTGGCGCACATCCCGAGGTGTACACGCGCAGGGACTTCCATGAATCGCACACTGTTTTTTTCCGCTTGCGCCTGCTTGCGCCTGCTTGCGCGAAGATTTTCGGCGCATGTTTGTTCCTAAATGTAGCTGCCCATTTCACAATCACACACCTCCACAATCATCCTTACCATCATACTCAGACACTCATGCACAAAGCACGCACAAAGCACGCATACACTGCACAATAGCCCAACCCACACTTTCTTTTTTCTCCAACAGACCCCAAAGAATGCCTACCAAAAGCAACTCTGTAGAAAGCAACACAGAAGTAGAGCAAATCAAAAGAAAAGTGTCCAAAATAAGTATCCATCTCTAGCAGATTTTGTACAAAAAGTTCCAACAAAACAGCTCATGCAGTCATTAGGTGAAACAAAACAAGCTTCCAGTACAGAAACTTTGCCTTCTCTATCAAAATGTAAAACAAAACCGAAAGTGATTAACAATACTCCAGCTACCACTACTGATAACGCTGCACCTATAAACCTTGATATAGTGGCAAGTAACCATACCAAAAAAAATATTTTACAAATAATGTTCCGCCACAGAGTCTTTCAGAACCTTATAAGAACAGGAGAGAAATCATGCACAGCCCTTAAAAGATGCCGTAGAAAATGTATCCTAGAACTCTCATAGACAGTGCAATCCTTCTCAAAAGGAAGTTATTTATTTAAGTTTTAAACAGAATGAAACCACTAACAAAACTAACTACTAAAGTACAAAAAAGACTTCTCAATAAACAAAATATCAAAGAAAATAGCTTCTTAAACATCTGTGGAGGTGCATGGAGTCACACCACGAGCACAGAACCATATTTTAAGGAAGAAGCATATAAACAAAAGAAAACAAACCCAATTGCCATACATAGCAGTGGACAAGGGTATGAAAAACGTAATAACACCATTATGTAAGAAGAAACTCTTCTCACAAAAATATCCCTAGAAATCTCAGTATCACCTCTCAATTCTACTGAACCAAAAGTCCAGTCTACAAATGGCCGTGCACATCAATGTGTAACATTGCCAAAAAATCTTTCAAATCTTTACACCAGTTCCTCAATCCGGTATGTAAAAAGCGAAGACAAATTCAAAATGAAACTACTACAAAATAAGGATGCCTGTCCAGTGCGCAAATACACAGGACTACAAGGACATTCATTAGTCCGCATTTCAGGACCTATTTGCAAAAACACCTTCCATCATATCAAAATGATATCAACACATCATTCAACTATAAGAAATCGAGTCCATAAACTCTACTATGCTAAAAGTCCTGTTTTAGCATTAGCCAATTTAAATAACAATCTTCTACATGGTACAGCCAAACAACTACTCGAAGAAAGAGAGCATATCCACAGAAAATATTTTGGAAGTGAAAGCCACTTACAAAATTCATTAGCTTTACAACAACTAGCAACTACTGTACAAATAGCAACCTTCTATTAAACACATACAAAAAGGAAATACTTATTTAAAAGTACCTCTGCTGAAGTACCAAACCATGTGTGTGTGTTGCCGCAGGACTTTTTATAAAAGTAGCACAAAAACTGTAGACATAACGTACAAAATAGAAGACAATGAAGATTCCAAATGGTTCCAATTAACTCTCTACCTTATAGCAGAAAACAAATACGAAATTACTGACCCCTTAATACTTTGCAATTACTGCACTGCAAAGCTTGACAACAACCAAACACCTTCACGTGCTATTACAAATAACTTGGAATTATTCCCACTACCAAAACCCCTGCAACAACTAAATTTGTATGAGAGCATCATAATTCAAACAGTGCACCCATTTCAAGCAACAATATGCCTTCAACCTAAAACAGCAAAATTACCTCCCTCTGAATTAGTGAAAGGCATTCATGGCAAAGTTCTCAAAGAAAATGAACACACTCATACACCACAATCCAAAATGTTTACTTCCAAGGTTATCTTATGACACAGTCCTTGTTACAAACTCTACAATCTTAACTGCATAGACTAGCCACAATTTCACATACAAACTCTACAAATGAAACAGTACAGAAACTGTTGGGTTGTGGATATTTGATGGGTGTTTGATTCCATGGGTCTGTAATGCTGCGGCGGTTGTGGCCAGGGCCTAGAGCCTTGGGTGCATGGCCAAAGGCCTATGGCCTTTATCAATGCACCCAAGACTCTAGTCCCTGGCCACAATTGCCGCAGCATTACACACCTATGCTACCAAACATTTTGACTGTGGTATGTGGGCTGCAAAAAGGGGATATTAATTACAATCAATGCTCTGCAAACAACCCCAAACCAATATCATACTAAAGTAAAATAGCTAGTAGTGCATTTATTATGTCCGTGGACAGCCGCGAAGACCGCGGACATGGTGAACACATCAGGGGCACCTGCCACCTAAACAAATACAGTATTTGCCCCATTTCTTACTCCACAACCCTCCCAATCACTCCTGCACACCAACGCACTCCCCAAAATTGAATTCTGCCTCTCTTCACCGCCGCACTGTCCGAGATGGCGGGCGCATCGAAACAATGTGGCGCACCTCATGCCTCACTCCAGCCAATCGGCGAACACATTGTATGTCCGCGGACATGATGCAAGTCGATTAACCAACCGCTGTCCTGTCCGTGGAGCGAACAGGTAAATGTGTCCGCGGAGCGGACATAGATATCACACATTTTTTTGCCTTACGTTTTGGTCATTTAAAAATAAACTACTGGACGGATTTACACCAAATTAACAAAAGCACACTTTTGCTCCTGCTGCAAATTTGGTGGAAATCCGTCCAGCGGTTTGAGCTGTAGGCATGAGCAAAGTTTTTTCCCATTATGTCCAGGGGGAGCAGAGTTATAAGCTGCCCAAAAAGTGCTCTTTCTATGGGATTAGCAACATAACCATAACTACACGGCCACTACTGTGGACTGTGTAATAAATTGTCATGCTTAACTGTAAATTAAATATATTTGCCACGTTATGGTTTTTAAGTGCTACATTGAAATGTGTAAAAATGTAAATTCAGGTGGGTGGACTTATCCCTTCCAAAGTTTGGGCTTGACAACTGAATGGGCAAATCAAAGAAAATAGGGTCAGCCTTCGATAAGGGGATGGAAGATTATTTGTCCAATCCCTATCAAGAGCCAATAAGCTGGCAACTCATAATTCAGAATTCTTGGGGGTGTTTTTGAGGTGTTATAAGGAGATACACAATGGAGATCCGGGAGACTGCCTGAAATTATCTCGGGTGGAACTGCTGATACCATTGCTAAGACATGGGACAGATGCTGGGATCTATGACCAAGGAGAGGCAAAATCGAGCTATTGAGCCTGCAGAATATCCATGACTGATGTTGGATTCTGATGTTCCCTGTCATGTACCTGAAAGATGACCCGAGTCTTGATGTCCTTTTTCTAGAGCGCAAACCCAGAAATATTTATGTAAGTAAACTTGCCCAACCAACCCATGTCTGGTGGGAATCTGTTTGAATAGTTTTCCGATTGTTGATTGGGTAGGCTGGTTAAAACATATCCTTAGCATTTTATTAAAACATAATTTTATTAATTCTCACATAGTGAAATTACACAGGGTAATTTGGTTGAAATCAACACCATTGCTCCCAGTGTGGATACAAATATATTCTGTAAAGTAATTGGGTACTCCTATTTATTTTTCCCAACCCCAACAGTCCCTAAATGGAGGGGAGCATTAAAAACGAAGTTCCCTACTGCTTTCCATACCCATGAACCCTGCCTTGCAGCAGAGGGTTTCCAAATGATCAACTGAATACCTGGGTTTTTGTGTGCTGGCACAGAACAGTAGCTGCCCAAAGTTAAACAGAGTGGAGTCATTGATTTAAAATGACACCTTCTACTGAAAGTGAGAAAGTGTTGCCTGAGAGGAGGAAGATTTTGCCTTCCATAGTGGTGAAAGAATAAGGGTTTCAAATATAAAGTGTTTGTTCTGAAATGTTTGTTGTGCTATAAGGCTGCCAGCATTGCTGAGAGTGCTGTGCCAGTCAAATTCTTTTCTTTGTGTGATTAAGTTAAACATAACTGCTAACATTTCCAAGTGCATAGGGAGATTGTAAAGAGTATGCCTTATGTGTGAAATTGTTTTTGCCAATAGAAAAGAGTAGCATATTATTTAAATTAAACTTCATATAGGGTATCAAGCTTATGATCTTGTCATGTTTCAAGATTCTACATGCTATTAAAAGTCAATCCCAGGCAAAGTGTTTTAACTGTAAATGTTGTTATGCTAAAGAGTTTTTCATCTATGTTTTCCTGAACCAACAAGTATTTTCAATTTGTAAACAAAAACATCCTTAGAAAAGAAAAGCATTTGGGCCACAGAGTGAGGTGGTGTGATGGGTGATTTTGTACACATATAAATGTTCCTATTCTTTAGTTAATACATATTCTTTCTGTACACTGGCCTGCTTCTTGATTTATCTATGGCACCGGGGTGAGGGACCTATGTGGAACTATATGAAACTTAGACATGACTTGATTGAACCAAAAAGGAATATTGGTGTGGCACTTTTCATTGGGGAGGGAAAGAATCCACTGCATTGATGGTTGCCGCATTAATATCTCCAACACCACACTACAAAGCGGTGTGGCATGGCACTGCAAATTCGAGTCTCTCTGCATCTCCTGTCCTTTTCGGTCTTTTCAGCACGAGCTTTGGGCTAGATTTCCCTGATTGTGATGGTTCTCCAGTTGCATCCAGAGTGTCCGTGAGCCACTCCCACCCACAAAGGTCACACACACACTTGTGCTCGTTTTGGGCTCCCCGGTCGCTCTGTGGCAGCCGGGAATGCCCACTTTATTTATACAGCATGCAGCGGAATGCAACGTCACTCTGTCACATGCATGTGCCCCAAAGGGGCAGCACCACACTCCTCCTTTTTCATAAAATAGGAATAAAAGAGGTTAACTACACACATGATATAAGAACACACTGCACACAAAGAAACATACCCCTTTAATCCCAGCCATCCGAGTCCCATGAGTCACTTCCAGTCCATGGGCTGGTCCCACAAGTTCAGGGGTCCAGAACATAGTCACTCAGGTGGGCAGGCCTCTCCCTCCCAACCGTCTGGGGTACCTACTGCCCGCCTCCCGGATCGGGCCCTCCTCACCTGAGCTCCCCAGAGCCGGGGAGCTTGGCGTATGGGCCGGGCCACCACCCTCGTCTGGTACATCATTCACGTCCCTTCTCTGCAACACCTCCAATCTGGCTTCTCCAAGTTTCTTGAAGAAACCGGCATTGCAGGTGAGAGAGGCAGTCCCATCCGATGCTGTTACCATGGAGCCATGCACGGCCACCACATCCAATGGACCAGGCTCGTATGTCAAAGACAAATTTCCTTGAGGATATTGATTCTAGTACTTAATCGCTGGGGATGAAATTCTGGGGGTGGAGTTCTAGTCTGATATTTTCCTGCTCAGTCCTGATTCTCCTCTCCCTTTCGACCAGCTCATTATTGATGACCGCCAGATCTCTCTCTCCTACTTCCGGGATGAGGCCCTATGGACACTGCTTGAACATTGCCTCAGCCGGAGCCACACCCGTGGATGTGTGTGGGGTGGCCCGGTACTCCCATAAGAACTGGTATAGGGCCCTCTGCAGGCTGCGCCCATGGCCATGAGTGATGCAGAAAACCTTGTTAGTTTTCTCATAAAACGCTCTTCCTCACCGTTAGCCACAGGGGTGTAATTTTGCAATCATGGACCCCATACTCTTCCATCAACTCGGCAAAGCTATCCCCTTGGAAGGACACTGACTCGATGAACTCCACCTCCGGATACCTGGACCATTCATCCACGCCCACAAGGAAGTGTGTGTCCCGGTCTGTGGACTCAAAGTCAGCATGGACGATCTCCCAGGGCTTGGTACTTCTCGGCATGGTCTTGATGATGGGTTCCCTCTGAGACAGGGATGCTACCTGGCACAACACACGGGCCACCACAAACTCCTCGACCCGCCTTTCCAGGTCAGGAAACCACACCTTCTGTCACAGACGGGCTTTGGTCTTGGCGGTACCTTAATGCCCTTGGTGCGCCAATTCAATCACCTGCATGACCTTGACCTGCGGGATCACAATTCGGTCACTTCTGAGCAGCAGCCCTGACTCAGAGGACGCAAGCTAATTCTTAACCCTCCATAACTGTTCAAGCACCAACTTCGTTTCTTGGATCCTCAGAGCCAATGTCTCCACTACATACTTCCAGGAGCCCTGCTGGAGAGCCGCCTTCAAGATGATAAAACACTCATCCTCTGCTGCCGCCTGCTCCAGCTCATGGACAGGCACCGAGTTAGGAGTTGCCACCTCCACCAACAGCCTGACATGCACATCGGCCTCCTCCGCACTGATGTTCTTTGGCCCCTCGGCCTCCCCTCGCAAGTGTCTGGACAAGATAACCGGCTGCATTGTTGTTGCCCGGCCGGTATACCAGGGATACACCATACTCCAGCAGGGCCAGCATCCATCACTCAATCCTGGCTGGCGGCTTAGAGGACGACCCCACCAGTATGGGCAGCAGGGGCTTGTGATCCATGACCACTGTTAACGGTCTTCCCAGGACATAAAGACGGAAGGTATGACATTCCCACAGGACTGCCAGGGCCTCCCTCTCGATCTTAGAGTACCTTTGCTCTGTCTCTGACAATGCCTTACTGGCATAAGTGACTAGCCGGACCTTAGTTGGCATCGGTCTGCCTGAGAACTGCACCCAGGCCAAACGGGCTGACATCGACCACGATTTCCGATTGCAGGGACGGGTTAAAGAAGGCCATGGTGTTCTCTGCTGTCAAAGCCCCTTTGACGTCTTCAAAAGCAGCTTGCTCCAGGGGCCCCCACTGCCAGGCAACATCTTTTGTAGTCAGAGCACACAGCGGCTCAGCCCGGGACGCAAGGTTCTTGATGAACCAGCCAAAATATGTGACCATTCCTAAAAAGCTCTGGACTTCCCACACGTTCTCAGGGGGGTCGTGCCTGCACAATGTCCTTTACTTTCCAAGGATCCGGTGACACACCTCATACCTTGAACACAAAGCCAAAGAACTCGATCTTAGTCTTCAGGAATTTACATTTGTCACTGTGCAGTGTCAGCCCCAGGGATTGCAGTCGCTCGAGTGTCCTAGCCAGCCTGCCCAGGTACTCTGCCTCAGACTGCGCACACACCAAAATGTCATCGCTTATATTTAACATTCCTTCCAAGTCCAAAAGAGCACAGGGATAATGTTCTGGAAAACCTCAGCCACAGACGACACCCCAAAGCTCAGGCACTTGTAGCGGTATAGGCTGCAGTGAGTGGTAAATGTCATTATGTACTGTGACTCGGGGTGCAGCACCACCTGATGGTATTGGCACTCAAGTCCAGCTGAGAGAAGAACAGAGCTCCTTGTAGCTCGCCGATGATATTGTCTATGGTGGGGGTAATATGGCGCTAACTTTTGATGGCTTTGTTTGGGAGCCACATGTCCACGCATATGCGCACAGAGCCCGGTTGCTTGGGTTTCCTGGAGATGATGATAGGAGACACCCAGGGTGTTGGGCCCTCCACCTTTTCAATGATGTCCAACTCGACTAAGCTGTCCAGTTCTTTATCCACCAAATCCCACAGATGGAACGGGACAGGGTGATGCTTGAAGGCAATTGTTTGGATAGACTCATCAATTTGGAGCCTCACCGGATCACCTGCCATGCGGCCGATGCCCTCAAACAGCTGACTGTACTTCACTAGGAGCGCCCTGCACATCCTCCACGTAGATGGAGTAGGCAAAGCTCACAATGCCCAGTGCCTCTGCAGCCGCACAGCTCAGCAAGGTGTTGCTGCTGACCGTCGTGACATAAAAGCGGGCCCTGATGGACGGCCCTCTGTGTCCTACATTGGCCAAATACACCCCGTCTAGCGGGATAGGTCATTCACCTCCAAACATAGAGATATGTGCTTTAGGTGTCTGTAGCTTTGGTGGATGTTCCATGGCATCATATAGTCCCCGCACCATGACATTAACAGATGGCTCTGTGTCAAATAGCATCGGGACAGTGGACTTGTTCACCCACACTAGACACTGTGGCTGTACTTTCTTCTTGGGCGGCAGAGCACTAACACTCGAAATAAAGAAGACGTTTTCATCCTCTTCCTCATCATCGTCCTCCTGAGGGTCACCCTCATCCCCTTGATTGACCTGGTTGAGGTTAAGCGGGCGCTGTTGTCTGAAAATGTCCACTTAAACTGGTCCCCTCTGGAATATCACCGGCAATGGAGCTCTGCACATCTGGGCGTAGTGATCTGGCGCCCCGCACCAGCCACACGATTTCCCATGTACTGGGCATTCCGGGTGGTGAGGGAAATCATACCCACACTTCATGCAGGAGTCCATTGCTCTTGTGCCGCGATCAAGTTGGTAGCCACTTGGATATTTCGCGCCTCTGCCTACTTGGCCACGGCCTACGGCGCACACCTTCTCTGTCTTCCCCGGGCACACCACTGCCTCCATCCTAGATGCTCTCACCTCAGATACCTCATGGCAGCACCCAAGCTTCAAGATACGAGGCAGCTTGATCCCCGGTTCACACAGCACCTGTCTGGGCAGCTTGTCAGACAAGCACCCTTGAATCAACTGGTTGCGGATCATCGTGTCCGCATTGTCCCAAGCACATGGTAGAGACAGTCGACGCAACCTGCCGTAAAAGTTGTCCAATGATTCGTCATCCTTCTGGCAGGCAGAGCACATCACGAAACGTTCATAGTCATCATTCGCAAGTGGCACAAAGTACTCCTTTAGTGCGGCCTTGGCTGCATCATAGGTGGCATTGGCAGGCTGCAGAGACTGAAACACTGAATGGACTGCAGGCCTTGCAGAATACAAAAGCGGTGCCCCCTTGCTGTCGTTGTTGGTTTCACCCATGGCTCGGAAGTACATGTCCAGCCTGTCTATCCCCATCTTCCATCTTGGCCCCACACTGGACGGAGCACCTGAGATGTCAAATTCGGGCATTGGTGTGAGTGCCTCTTGCTGTCTCATATTGAGTGATGCTTGTGGAACAGGAGGTGCTCCTGCACCCTGGTCGCTGTCCTGCATGGCAGTTAGCGCACAGGCACCCCACACAAACCAAATGGGGCCGCAAGCCACTGACCTGCACTCAGATGAGGAGTGTGACGAAGTTGGTCAGGCACTGCTACAGCTGCACTCAGAGGATGAGTGTGACGATGTTGGTCAGGCACTGCTACAGCTGCACTCAGAGGATGAGCGTGACGATGTTGGTCAGGCACTGACCCTTGAATCTTCTGATGACTCCTCCACCACAATGCAGTCACAAAAGGCCCTCCCAGTCACCTCGTAGAAATATCCAAAACATGAAAAAATAGGGCACCAGGCATGCACCCAGGACACCCCAGTCCAACAAGTTCAGATCAGGCAGAAATTGCAGAAAAAGGGACTTCCTTGCCACCCCATTGGCTCCGAAAATTGAGCAGGGTGGGCCCAGGCGATCATAGAGATGGTAGGTCTCCTCCTGCTTCTCACACTCAACGTAAAAAGTGTTTAAAGCACTTCAAAATGCACAGAATAAACAGCATCAGCTGTTCCCCTGCTAGGGAATCCAAAAATCTTGCTCGTATGGTGCACCGGCACTCTAAATAAGAGCCGCAACCCTCCCAAACAAATGGGGCAAAACGGCAGCCAAACCACATGATCATCACCCTCTATGCGGCATCAGGAACAGAGAAATTACAAAACAAATCACAGCCCCTCACCATCATGCCCGGGTTATTGATATCCCACTTTCGTTGTCACTGTGATGGTTCTGGTTGCATCCAGAGTGTCCGTGAGCCCCCTCCCGCGGACAAAGGTCACACACACACTTGTGCTCAGTTCAGGCTCCCTGGTCACTCTGCGGCAGCTGGGAAAGCCCACTTTATTGATACGGCATGCAGCAGAGTGCAGCGTCACTCCACCCTTAAAGGTGCCCTAAAGGGGCAGTACCACACTGATATGCCTTCCTTTCTTGGGCTGAAGGGAACCCTCCAGTCCTTGGGAGGAAAGGAATGTATCTCCTTCCCATGCCTAATCCTTGTGCATCTACAAAGAGGCACTCAATTCACTGCACTCTCATTTATCAGTCAGAACCCCAGTCACTCACACAATACGCTGAGCCCTTAAAAAGTGCTTGAATAAAAATAGGTCAGGATCCTTCCATCTATTTCTAATGGATGGGTGGGGGGTGCTCACACTGGCTCAAAATTACAGGTTTTGCATGTGAAATTATTAGAGGCGTGCAGTCACAGACTGTTTTTTCCCAAACAAAAATCTTTTGCTCTTTCGCTAATTCTTGGTGGTAATCCTTTTGCTTTGTATTCCAAGAAAGACGATTTCATCGCTGTTCTTTTCAATCATGACAGTTTTGAAATTGTGCCCGTGTCTGAAGGAAAGACTGGATTTCTTGAAAGTACTCAGAGGGAGCTTGTTTTTATTCCAATGACAAGATGTGACCTGGGGGCCAAGTATTCAAGGACCCTGTCTCTCTTGAGCGCCCCTGAGAGTGGACCTTCTGGTTGCAAATGCCTTTCTGCATGCGTTGCAGCCCAGCTGGGCCGTAGCATCACGTTGATGGAATTGCACAAAAAAACAACTTTGCTTCCTCATTCTATTTTTTATGTGTGAAGAAATGCATCTATCTCAGAAACAGACCGCACCAACTAATTTACTTTACACTGGTGAAATTGAACCCTGTCGCTATTTATCTATGTACGTATCTTGTCTCTCTTTCTTAGTGGATTATTTAAAGATATATAAATCGCTATAGGAGGCACCAAACATTGTTCACTGTGTTTCCAGGTGTCTGTGAGGCATTTGTGCAATAACTTTAGACTTTACAAGAGTCCAAAATAAATGAACTCAACCAAATATAAAGATAAAATGCATGCCTTACTGAATTAGTAAATGTAACAGGTGTTGGCGAACGTTTCTTAGTAGCAGAATTAACCTCCTTCATCAGTTCCATGTAATAATTGCATTCATTTAAAAAAAAAAAGAAAATCGTCATTTTTCACCGCGGGATAATATCTTTTACTTTATTACTGGATACCCCTTCTTCCGCAAACATTTGTATCTTTACATTTTTATTTTTTATTTTAACACTTATAAAGCGCACAAAAACAAGAAGCATCAGGGTGCTAGTTACAAGCAAAGCAGTACATCACAGAATCAAAAAAGCATTGGCAAAGCCACCAGTTTCACAAATGTCTCCATTTCAGTGTTTGTAGACACAGCATTAGTAATTGTGTCTCAGTTCACATATCTGACGCAGCTGCCATTACCGATGGGTACGGCTTTACTGGAATGTGCACGTATTAACCTCTTTATGACCTGCCTTATTTTTGCCTTAACATGCCTTATATATGTAACTTGTAACCGCTGCATTCCTGTGTTCTGTGCATCTGTTGTTGAAATGTAACTAGCGCCTAGATGGCCCAGGACTTTGTGCGCTACTAGAACGCTACAAATAAATAAAATAAATGAATTGTTATGAGCACTTCTTAGCACTCTTGTGTATGAAGTCTTTATTATGTCTATTGTTATTAGCTTTGACAATGTGTGTTTCATGGATGCCTAAATACAGTTGGCCACATGTCACACTGTACAGGTTGGTGGCTCCAATGGGAGCAAAGTTGTGAGAGAAAGAGAGAGGGAGAGGCAGAGAGATCAAGAAAGGCAGAGAGTGAGACGGGGAGGGTTCTGTGCAAGCATGCAGAAGATTCAGGTGGAAGACACTGAGGGAAGGTAAGAGGGAGCCAGATTGCAAGAGAAGGGGTGCATACAAGGACAGAAAGACAGTTTGCAAGTGTGTGTAAGAGGATACATCCGAGAGAGGAAGTGCGCTAGAAGTCTAGAAGGGCAGAACATGAAAACAAGTCCAGCGCAGACAACACTCTGCACATAAGGGTGCGTGTAAAGGTAAGTAGGGTGGGAAAGAGAACGCGTCAGAGAGCACATGCTGAGGAGGTGACTGAGAGAGACATAGTGACTGGTGGAAGAGAGAGACAGCACATGCTAAAGCAAGAGCGAGAGAGAGAGAGTAGGGACGTGTAGGAAAGGGGGACAATCGAGGAAAAGGGGGTCAGGGAGAGAGAAAGAGAGACAATGAGAACGATGGAGGCCTACAGACACTGCAGAGACAGAGCGTGGGTGAGGAAGAGACAGAAAGAGAACCTGCAGTGAGGAGAGAGAGGTGGACAGAGGCTGATAGAGGGAGAATGGTGGATAATGGAGTGAACAAATAGTGTTAGGGAGTGGGGAGAGTGTGAGAGTGCTTTGGGGAGAGAGAGAGAGCAATGCTGAGAAAGGGAGGGAGATTAGAATGTGGACTTTATTATCGAGAGAGAGGGAGGTCACGGACACAGCGGGAAGTAATGAGAGCGTGGCTGATTGAGAGGAGAGTGAGAGAGTGCAATGGAAAGAGTGGGTAAGGCTGAGGAAGAGGGTGAGTGATGCAGTGGAAGAGAGTGAGTGATGCAGCTGGATTGAAACATTTTTCTTAGTGCCTGTTTGCCGTACTTTTAAAGTGCATACCAAACCAGACTGGGCACAGCAGCCTCCTGTGCAGAACGCTGTAGAGAAGCATTCATTGTGGTCTGTACTCTACCCGGGGGCAAATAGTAACAGCAGATGGCTCATTGAATTGTTCTCCCTTTCGTTGCATCTCAGCATTGGAGTTTTGATTTGTGCATTCTATACTCTCATTCCAAGTGCTGTGGGTAAAGGAAAACTCGATAGCGTCTGTTTAGGTGATTTCCCTATTCTTAAATGTACATTATTGCACTTCTCCTGAGCTGAATACTTCAACTATGCACTCTAAAGCAGTGGCATTGAAACGTTGTTATGCCGAGCCCCCCTTTAGTAAAAACGTTGTTGCTGACCACCCCTCTGCCCCCTAGAAGCCTTATTTGCTTATTCGGTATATCAAAACAGTATCATACTCTCTTTTTGAATAACCTCGTGACCTGTGGGGGGAAAGCGACAAGAAAATATGGCATCCCTGTAACATGGGGCCCATTGGTGATTCGACGCCTCTGCCCACTTTCTTGCAGCCAACAAGGAAATCTTTAGACTAGGTGCCTGCCCAGGGCTGTGCCATCTGGGTGGCTTTTAAAAAACTAAAAAACACATCAGAACACGTTATCGATTGCACGAAAAATACCTAGGTTTGCTTTTTCCAACAAAGACATGCAGCCTCCTGCCTTCCTAGGCGTACCCTAGGGCAGGCAGGGAGCATGTCTCCAGTGCACGCTGCTGATTTGCAAATCCCACAGACATGAGCCGGCATGCAGTGGGCCGTATTATCGCCAGCTCCGGACAGTTGAACACCAATGTAAAGTCAGAATTGTGTTGTTTCGGTTTCACAAGTAATTCCTATTCGCACGGTCTTGACATATTTTTCAATACACTGCTTGAAAGGCAGAGTTTAAAGTGAGCACATCCGAAACCTGTAACAAAGGAAAAAAAGGAGGGGGGGGCATTGGACTCAAAGTACAAATGTGCAGTTCGCCAGTCTCTAATCACCTTTGCATTAAGAGCAACATTCGGTTTGTATATAGTGCTTCGTAGCGGGTTTCGTTCCAAACGCTGCAATAATTTCTGCTTTTAATACCCGTATACACAGAGCCTTGTGCTAGGGATTTGCAATGGACAAAAGAGAACCGTTATAGACGGAAGGAGGCGCGGAAGACGTGGCTTTTGTTGTTAGCGATTGGGCTGCGGTATCAGGCATTTCGGAAGCAGTCTTGGGCCTGCTAAACTAGATGAAGTTGTATGTCAAGCCATTTCCTGCAGGATTCTTTTGAAAAGCAAACACGTTCTAGCAGCGGGTACTCTGCTGCATACTTCCATTCTATGACACGTTCCTGTTTGTTGGTGAGAATTCTCAGAAATGTGCTAATTCCCTCCACATTAGAGACCCCCTGTAACTTTGCTGGATTTTGAGAACTCTAATTTTTAACCTGGAGAGAGTGAGACCCTTTTCCCCACTCTCTCGCGTATTTTAATGTGATTTTGAACTCTGTGTTTCTTATGGTTGTGGAGTCTGAAAAACTCATAGGCATCATCTTTTACATTGTGTCACACAGCACCTTCAGTGCAGTGGCACAGGGAAGTCTTTCAGATTCCCGAAAGGTTTAAATACCTTCTCTGGGATACACTACTGTTTCCCAGAGCAGTAAAGTGAAATTGACTTTACTTACATTGGTAACTTTCTAGACCCAGCACACACTATCTTACAATAGGGTGCTCGAGGGGTTACCTAGTATCCCCTCCCTTTTGTCTAGCTTCTCAGGTAACATTTTTATGTTATCCATTCCTCACTGAATGGCTGGTGGCAGTGGTTTCGTTTTAACTACTGTGGTGTGCATTTACTGCGGGCTGCGTTCGCAGTTGCAAAAAAGCACCCAGAGCTGCCATTTTTGTCAAAATGGCCCGGTCTTCTTTTTCCACCATTTCTTTGTGGAAAGGTCCTTCTTGAGATTTACTCTCTGTGCCAAACTAGGTTTGGTCCCATTTTTCGCTTTGACTTTGGTGGGATTCACGAGTGAAGCCTGCCTCTGGCTCCAGGGTGTCTCGGGTGGGCAGGAAGTGAGGGAGGTTCCGGATCTCCCTGTGCTTAGTCTCCTAGGAGACCCAAATGTACTCTATAGTAATTGGCTGGCTGGAATGATTGGGAGGGAACTGAATAAAAGGTGAGGCTTTTGGCTTGGAAAGCAGAGTCGACCACTAGACGAAGGAACCGAAGAAGAACTTGAGGAGGACGCCTGCTGCAACTCCTGGACCGTTGGTTTGCCCGGTGAAGCCCTGCTGCTGTGATGAAACTCCAAATTCGTATCGACAGAGAAGCCCCTGCAAGGTCGACTTCTCCCCTTGAGTTGGTGGGACCAATGAACTCCAAAGTAAGAGACCTGGTCATCCTTCTCAGAGCTGTTTGAATTTCCACAGAGTTATTGCTGGAAACCGTATAGCCAGGGAGAGGAACACCAGATTGTGTGTGTTGCTTTTAAGCTGGCCTAGAGCTCCAGGAAGATCCTCCAGACTCCCAGCAAGCAGGACTGACTGAGCCTGAGCCCCCACAACAGAGTGTTGGACCCCTGAAGCAAGGAAAGACCATCTCGACAGCCAGGAACCGCAGTGTTGCTATTTGCGGTAGATGTGAGGAGCTGAAACACTGAACAGCCACTGATTTGAAGATTGCCGGTTGTGAGAGGTGACCATCCCATTGCAGTGCAGGAGTCCCCAGACATCCTCCCTCTTGTCCCCACATCTGAGGCACAGGAACAGTGAGATCTGCAGAGCTGCTCAGGAACAGAAGTCACCTGCTGCACTTTTTCTTCATTCCAAAGGTACTGTTAAAAGTCTGAGTGAACTTACCTCTTGCTGTAGAGTTGCTTGCATCTTCTACCACTCACAACTCTAACAGCTTGTGACCCTACATTTGATTCTTCTTTTCTTCAAAGACTTCAAAAACATTGTGCAAAGACTTGCTTACCTACCAGAAGTGCTTCATCCTATATAAGACTTTTGCCCATTCACTTTGGCTTAGCCTTTTAAACTGAATGACTCTGCTTAGGGGATCCAAATGTATTTGCCCGCTTAAGAATATTTGTGTTCTCTTGTTTGTTCTAATAATCTTTTCCTTGTACCAACTTCTAACTGTATTCTAATGCAAACTGTAAGATATTAATGTCCCCAGGACCCTAGCTATTGAAGTCACCTGAGAGTGTAAATTGTATCTGTGGGCCATCCCAAAAGGGTCTTTACTGATTTAGAAACTAAGATTGAATAGTATTGAAGTGTGTTTGTGGGTTACTTTTCATATTGCTCCCTTCTGAAGAAGGCTTACTCAAATTGACTGATCAATAAATTAATAATTGTTTATTCAAGAAACCTTGTGTGTAAGAGTTTATTTGAGTACTCGTCACTGTCAATCTCTGTGTAACTCCCCTACGGCTCACATTGACCCCTCTTGAGATAAGCCTGGCTGCTCAACACGCTACCAAAACTGTGTAGTACTAACTTATACCAAAGGTTGGGTTTCCTATACCTGTAGTCAGAGTTGTTGTAGTGCTCCCAAAGGGTACTGCACACAAACCTTGCCTAACACTGTTCAAACTGTAGGGAACTTGTGAAATAAAAGGTAAGACGGGGCGAGCAGCGGAGTGTGTGTCTGTGGCATCTAGCTGAGCCTCAAGCAACCACTGAGGCACATTCCCCCCCTGTCGTATGCCTGTATGCCTGCCTCTTGTACTTCGCTGCCCCCGTCGTGATGTATGCATGTGATGCATGTATGCCTGCCTCTTGTACTTCGCTGCCCCCCTGTTGTATGCATGTGATGCGTGTATGCCTGCCTATTGTTCTTCGCGGCCCCCCTGTTGTATGCATGTGATGCCTGTATGCCTGCCTCTTGTACTTCGCTGCCCCCCTTTTGTATGCATGTGATGCCTGTATGCCTGCCTCCTTTTACTTCACTGCCCCCTTCTCTGTTGTATGTATTTGATGCCTGTATGCCTGGCTCTTGTACTTTGCTGCCCCCCCTGTTGTATGCATGTGATGCATGTATGCCTGACTCTTGTACTTCTCTGCCCCCCTCCTGTCGTATGCATGTGTTGCCTGTATGCCTGCCTCTTTTTCTTCGCTGCCCCCTCCCTGTTGTATGCATGTGATGCCCGTATGCCTGCCTCTTGTACTTCGCTACCCCCTGTTGTTTGCATGTGATGCCTGTATGCCTGCCTCTTGTATTTCGCTGCCCCCCAGTGGTATGCATGTGATGCCTGCCTCTTGTATTTCATTACCCCGCATTATATGCATGTGATGCCTGTATGCCTGCCTCGCATGTGACGCCTCTATGCCTGCCTCTTGTACTTCGCTGCCCCCTCTGTTGTATGCATGTGATGCCTGTATGCCTGCCTCTTGTACTTCGCTGCCCCCCTGTTGTATGCATGTGATGCCTGTATGCCTGCCTCACATGTGATGCCAGTATGCCTGCCTCTTGTACTTTGCTGCCCCCGGTTGTATGCATGTGATGCCTGTATGCCTGCCTCTTGTACTTCGCTGCCCCCCGTTGTATGCATGTGCCTCTTCTTCTCTTTCTCCACTCTCACTGATTCTCAGTCTTCTCCTCCTCTCCCTATCCCCTCCCTACCTCCCCTTACTTTATTCTATGCACTTACTCTATCAAAAATGTTGTCAGACCTAGTACGATAGTAGATTATTTGTTGCCCCACCGCTCGCTCGTGTTTGTGCCTCCTCCCCACACTCCAGCACAACCTAAAATGTCATCAGGCCTAGTACGATAGTCGCTTGTCTATTCTCATCTCCTTCCTCTCCTTCCTCCCCTCCCTATCGTTGTCTAAGCTCTTGCACTATCTGAAATGTCACCAGGCCTAGTACGATAGTTAATTTCATGCTTTGAAACACTTGTGTATAGGCATGTTATAAATGCCATATCATATCATGTCATTCTGAATGTTTCAAGGCCTTGTAAGAATGCCATTGTATTTTCTCTTGCACCCTCCCTTGCATTGAAGCGCTTTGACAACACATGTGTGTATAGACACTATACAAATAAACTATCATATCATATTATATATCACTGCCAATGAGCACGGATCTCACTGCACGCCGCCTGCCACAGGAGCACCCATTATGCTGTGCACAAACTAGCATGCATTAAAATGAACACTGGAGCCCACATCTGTGCCCACAAGCTCAGAACACAATTATAGCAGGAGCTGCAGAGACGAGATGTGAAACAAACTGCCCTCTGGGATCTCAGTAAAGCCCAATCTCACAAAAGATCAAAAATAATGGGAGAAAGAGAAATATTCTGACCATGGAGGTGAGAGCTCTGTGGTGTGGAGAACGCCACAATGAGTGCATCATTTTACGGCACACAGGCTAGCACAGCAGGCAGCAGTCACATGCATACCCAGGCTGCGTAGGCCCGTGAGATACTGCTGTTAGCATCCTCCCTGGATCTGCATGTTAAATGTACAACAAACAAACAGCAGCTGGTTGCTTTAACTGCATGCACACTGCCCATCCAGCCCATGCTGGCAGCCTTAACAGTGAAATTATGTCAGGGAGGAAGCTGGTTGGAATGTCGTTGGTGCAAGTGCAGCTGGAGGGACATTTTGACCTCTTTCTGTCAGTCAGAAGCAGGAGGGACGCAAGGCAGAGGGGCAGGTAGGCTAGTCTCGTAAAGGGGCTGCCTGCTGTCCCCATGCAGCTGGTGCACTGTGCTGCAGGCCACTGGTGGGGAGTGTCCCCACACATGTTTAGTTTTGGCTATTAGGTGGCGCTGAAAGTGCTACCTTTAAGCCGAAACTATTGTCCTTAAAATAAGAGCTTTAACATAAGAGCTTCAAATAGGGGCTTTGAAAAGGGTCTGCAATGCTTTTCAAAGCATATGACATATGAGGATGGATTTGTGTTGGCTATGTGTCCCACCCATTTAACGCCCATCTCTAAGTGAAATCTACATGATTGTCCTACCATTCCCACCCATCTCACCAGAAACCACACCCCTTTTTGCACTCTCTGCCTGCATTTGTATTGTGTGCTCCAAAATGGCAGCCACCATGTGTTAATGTTATTAAATGTATTTGACTTGTTGGTGCTTTAAAAAATAAGTATTAGAGATTTTAAATTATGTAATATCGTTTTATTTATTTTGTGTCAAAAACAAACAACTTATTGGTATAAATACATTTTGTTGTAAAATGGCTCTAAAATGACTGTGTACTTATTCATGGGTGTTGGTCTAGTGTGTTGAAATATAAGAAGTACCTGATTGGTTGGCAGTATGTTAGAGTGATGTCAGTATGATGTGATTGGCTTTAGAGTATTTGCTTTTTTCAACAAGGCAGCCATTTTCTTTCACCTCCTGGTTTTCAGCCGAGCAGAGCTC
The DNA here is from genome assembly GCF_040938575.1 of Ambystoma mexicanum. Taxonomy (NCBI): domain Eukaryota; kingdom Metazoa; phylum Chordata; class Amphibia; order Caudata; family Ambystomatidae; genus Ambystoma; species Ambystoma mexicanum. The sequence goes on from NC_090941.1 coordinate 805,331,189, forward strand.
CATGGGCATTACTTTAAGGTGAAATTTCTGGTTTAGAAATATATATTATTTAATGAGGGGGTCCTTGAAATCAACATTCAGGTCTCTCAGGGGAGCTGAGTGAGTGCATACATCCAGCTGCAGGTTCCTATCAGCAGCCGAAGCAGAGCTCCAGGCAGCAGAGGAAGACCCCTGGCACTGACACAGGCGAGGAAGACACCCAGTGCCGGCAGCAGCCCTGTTCATGTATGCCTCTAAAAGAAGATCACATTCAGAACAGCCATACATGTGCGCTAATCTCCATTGCAAATACTACAAACCATGAACATACCTATCAGGCCCAAAGTACAAACAGTGTGTACCACTGATTTACCAGCTAACTTGTGTGAGACAGACATGGTATCAACAGTTAGACACAGACACAAGAGATCCAGTTGGAAAACCTTTATTTAAAACTTCAGGATGGGAGTAACACCTAACTTGCCCTAACTCTAAGAGGGGACCTCCCGCCACTGATGTTTCTAAGCCCAAAGTAAAATGCTGTCGTCTGTGTCATAACCAGGGGTGTTGCTAGGTCTGGAAAAGATCTGGGGATATGCTAATTTTTATAATGTCGGGTCTAGGGGTTAGCTAGCCTTTTTTGGTTGTATCTCTTGAGCTTCTATCCAGGGCTACAACCAAAAGACCCGGGGCTATATCCCCTCAGCCCCCCCTAGCAACACCTCTAGTCACAACCTATCCTTGCCCATATTTCTAATACTACCAATGTGCTGGAATGTTCAAACTAAGTAACTGTTCCAAAATCATATGACAGTGTCTTTCAGGAGCTTCTCACACCGCTCCCTTCCCCAAGTTCTAGACAGTCAGGAAATAAGGTTACACAAGGTTTCATGATTCACTTCAATGTACATGTCACAGTACCTTAACAGCTCGCAGTTCTTGTTATGCTAAGCTTCACAATCTTCCTGTTTGGTTTTCTCAGATGCACAAACAACAAACTTCCTGCTAGTTTCTAATATCTCAAACCAAAAGAAATGTCCCCTTTCCGTGTTAAAGTATTCCTTAAATGAATATTCTAGTTTTGTGTCTTCTCTAATTCAATGAGGCACAATCCTATTCTTTCTATGTCCTTGCTTCTGTAATCCAACAGTTGAGGACAAAGGAACTGTCTGTGAAATTATCACACTTCTTATGCTCATCCAACCTTAGTTATGTGATGAAAAGGAAAAGAAAAAAAACAAATTCAGCCCAATGTAAAGTAATATGTGTTTTATATCAGGTAAAAATCAAAAATCAAACATGAAAAGTGTATAGTGCAGTCTAAATTATTCACAATTACACTTGCGGGAAGTGTGAACTGAACATCACTTTCATCTTCTTATGCTTTGTTCTTAGAAAATTGTGGGGGGAAGGGTTTGGTGTATTGCCACTAACATATACATAAAATAAAAATAAGAAAAAACATTGATCTTATGAGAGATCTCCTAGATCATATCAACTGTAACATATTGTGTCCCTTAACTGTTTCAGGAAGCAGAAAACAAAACAAATTTACATGTTAACATATGCTTCTAAGGTGCACACCTTACCAGAGTTACAGGTTCTTTGTGGTGTTGCTGGAGTTATGTTCACTATCCTCCTAGTTTATATGTTCTACGGAGTTTGGGTCTTGGACTTACAAGATATTTTTGTATTGCCTACGTGTCCAGATCAAAATTACACACTATATAGAAAAAGGGAAACTAGACCAAATTCGTCTTCAATGTTGCTTGTAGTGTGTGCACGTTTCGGTGGGTTATGTACAAAAGGTTCTACAACCACCTTCTTCAGGGCGTCCTGTTTTTAAACCCTGTTGCTTAAAGAGAAAAAGAAGTGTGAGTAGTTCTCAGACTAGAAAGCTGGTGAATACTCTGCTTTTACATGGCTAAATTGTTTAAACTCAAGTTACCGGCTGTATTTCAAAAAGGTCGTAACCAAATCCCAAAGACCTTGGATCAGTCCGGAGCGGAGGGATCAGCATTGAGTCTCCATACTTAGTTATCTTTTCAAGGCAAGGACAGGGCTCGTACAACCTCGTGTGCTGTACAGCAACTGCAGATGAAATTGGTTCTAGAGCAGTGGAGACAGAGAGGAAAAGAAAAAGGAAGAAAAACAGCTGGTTTCTAAGGCTTCTCTTGCCTGAACTCAGAAACCAGCACTTTGTCTTTTCCTTTAATGTCTGCAGCACATTTTTGACTCCGGGTTCTCTTCCCTGAGTCTCAGCTCTTAGGTGTAGCTGTTGTAGTTATTCACAAACGTGTCTGGTTTTCCCTTCCTCACCTCTGTGTCCCACTTTCAGGCTCCCCCTGGTCTTGGCGCAGTTGTCGGACAGCACAGTCCACCCATCATAGGTCATGCCACCTTGGGCTTGGGTCTCCTAGGTCTGCCCCATCCTTGTCAGTTCACTTAGTTCATTAGACTTGGTTCGGCTTTACTTGCTCTGCCCCTTTAAAAGTGTTCCTTTCTCGTGTACAGCCTTCTGCTGGTGCTCACTGTGTTTCTCGATTGCCAGCACCACTTTGCTCGCACTTGTTACCTCACACAACTCCGCTCGGGATGTCAGTTTCCTTCTTTCAGTCCACGAAGACTTTCAACAATGTAATCTTCCTTATGCGACCACTCAGTAACTTTGTATCACACAAGATTCTATTTGTTTGTCTTGCCGCATACAGTACTTTCACTTTGGAGGACTTGACAATGTATTTTCCCTTCCTGTGCCTTCATTCAGATACTTTGTGTTTCTTCTTTCCCAGTTGGCATTATCCGATTGCTTCACAATCGTGGAGGACTTCAATAATGGATGTTCTTTCATTCCGTGTACTCTTGCTACATAGTATTTAACCACATGTATCACATTGCGAGTCTCCCTGTACTCCAGACTCGCCAGCAGTGATTTTGCTCATGCTTCCAGGCTATCTGCTTCAGAAACACTGAGGTCTGGGTCTCAGCACCTTCCCCTTAGACACTCCTGGCCACAGCAGGAGAACAAGCATGCCCGGCATACATAATGGAAGGTCGGCCCTGTCCAAGACCTTCCCTTTTTAACCACAATGGCTTCCTGCACTGCTGAATGCCCCACCTATTATACACCTGCAGCAAATTAACAGACTGCAGGTGTGTGGTCACTGTAGAGCCTGCCTGACCTTCTATTACTCAATTATCTGGACATGCCTGCCCTTTAGCACTGAGTGAGTTGGGTCTTAAAGGGGCAGTGTATCTTTTATTATTCCTTTTAATGGTCTGCAGCGTAAGTGTATATTTTTGCATGGGGCTAGGGTCACAATAGCCTGTGAAGACAGAGGGGGTACAGGGGTGGTTGATGTCAGAAAATAGGGGATACCATAATGTGATTTTAGACCTTTGGCTTTTGGAATTTAGAGAAAAAGGAACAGGTTGTGGTTTAGGAAAGGCCATAGGTGTTTTCGTCAGTTGTTCATTTTCCCTTACTCCTAGATTGGTGGTTATAATGGGAGGGGAGGCTTATCTTATCTGTAATGTCTCAGATGCCCAGATCTGGTTTGACTAAGGAGGGGCTGTTGGGACAGGGTTTACAATATCCCATAAAGGAAGAGGGACGAGGAGAAATTTGACTTTCCCAATAGGGAAAATACTGTGTCTCACCTGACGGCATCCTCTTCCCACGCCCCACGGAACCCCTACACTGGTGATCCTCCCTCCCTTGTCCAGCTTCAGGGTCGGGATCCAAGAATGATGGCCCTTCCCTGGCCCCTGAGCAAAGGATCCGGGAGAGGTAAATGTGAGGACGCCCTCAGATTTCTCACACTTGCTGGTCGCTAACTCTCTATTATTCATTTGGTTGAACTTTCACGGTCTACTGTATGGCATTGTTTGGCCGTACACACTTATTTACTTTTTGGGTCACCACTGGCCTGCATTGTTGGTCACTAGCAGCTTAATATTTAATTTTATGTTCACTGCCAGCATATTGCAGTATGCTTCTGGTCACTGGTAGCCTATATCACTGTCCTCTATCTACTCAGAGCACTCTTCCATCATGCTCCTACACATCCTCAACCTCATCATGCTCCACCTGAGTACTATCCCTCTTATCTTCTCTTGGGTGCTCCAGCCAATCCCAGAAGTGTAATCCCCTGCTTCCTCTCACACTCTTTTCACACCACAAAATAGCACTCTTTTTTGACTATTACCAAACCCACTAAAACCTCATCATTCCATTATGGAAATCTGGATTGTCATAACCCTCTTCTATGACATCTCCTTTATCAAGGTCAACTTTGCTTACACCAGTTCTCTGTGATTCCCATCACTGAAATCTAGGTTCCCCTGCACCCATCTCTCCACCATCTATTATAAAAGGTGGCAGGGTTGGCTTTGTGATCAATAATGTCATTCTGCTTACCCTTTCTGGCTTAGCATGCTTTCCTTTCAAACAGGTTGCTATTCAACCCCTCTGCAAACCCTCTTACTATCATCCTTCTATGCAAGCCCTGTAGTACGCTCAATCTTTCCTTTCATGACCATGGCCCCTGCCTCACTCATTGAAGTCATAGCCACACTTGTGGGATAGTAAAACCTTCCAAGCATAACTAATAATCATCATTGTATATTGGACACCACTCTCTCAGTTACTCTCTGGGCTGCCACCATGGCAAATGGACATAGAGCTATCGTATGTGACTTGATCTAGTCTTCATGTCTGCCAAGCCCAATGTGTTAGTCCTTACCATTGATCCTTCTACCCTAAGCCACTCACTTCTTCATGCTGGTGCCACTGTCCCTCTTACATTCTCACTTTTCTCTTCAAATTGTCAAAAAAGTGAACATTTTAATTGAACTCCAAAGCCCCCATTTTTGATCTTGTCATGTCCTCTCTTTAATATTTGTGTTAAAATATTGTCAGTCTTATTGAAAAGGTATTTTTCAACTTCAATATGGTTCTATAATCACACTGTGTACTAATGCCCTGCCTGCGACTTAATTCTCTCTGGCCCGTGCTATGAACCCTGGTTTTCTCCAATTTTCCAATGGCATAAGACATCTGCACCACTCCACCTGAAATGCTGGCACAAGTACCAGTTCCTTCCCATTCCATTCGTGCCTATTATAAGGAATACCTTATTTCTCTTCCAGTGTACTGGACTCTGCCAACTCCATTTGCAAAGCCAATCTCATCTCCTGTCTCCAATCAAATTCTCATAAGTTATCTTTTCTTTAACTCTCCAGTGTATACATGCCCCTCCTACATGCCCCGCCTGAAGTCAACTCTCTCCTTCTCACTCTAAGCTAATAACCTTGCATGCTACTTCTCAAGCATCTCTAAATCAAGGGATATCCACACTACACTGATGTCTCTTCCATCTGCTCTCTTCCTTTGTCCACATCCCACCATGCACAAGCTAACACCCATTAACAAAACCTACCTATATCCCCGCTTTAACCTACACCTGTCTGCTGGGGTCTTCCGACACCCTTCAAGGTAGCTACTTTCATACCCAGGAAAAAAGAAAGAAGGGAAGAAAGAAAGAAAGAAAGAAAGAAAGAGAGAAAGAAAGAAAGAAAGAAAGAAAGAAAGAAAGAAAGAAAGAAAGAAAGAAAGAAAGAAAGAAAGAAAGAAAGAAAGAAAGAAAGAAAGAAAGAAAGAAAGAAAGAAGCCCACAATCAGCCACAACAATCCAGCTAACTATCGGTGTTTCTCTTCTCACAGAAAATCTCAAACGTGTGGTATTCAACCCCAATCGAGTAAGGACACACCACAAAATCAGTACTCACCAATGTCTCCAACTTCTTCATTACTGCCCATCACTGTCGTCTTTCATGACTGATCATTCCATCCAATATTTATACTGCTTTCAACACTGTTGGTCATCTCACTATCCTCCTTTCACTCTTGCATCTTTATGTTCAGGTGCCCTCACATGTATATTTTCCAATCTGTCTGACTATTCCTTCTCCATTTTATGGAATGCTAGCACCACCACAGACATCCTTTCCTAATAAGAGCTCAGAGAGGCTCTCTCAAATTCACACTCCATGGCTCACTCAAAGTCAGACACTATGGATACTCTCTCCACAAACACATACATCCTTTTGATTGGCATAGAATATTTTTGCTGGTGATTCTTTGCATTCCATTCCTTCAGCCCAGACTTATCAACCCATATCACTGACTGCCTCTCTGCCACCTGTGACTGGATGATATTGTGTTGCATGATGCATAACTCCTCAAAGAAGAGGTGATCTTCATCCCCTCCACCAATGCCAATTCCCTACCCCATGTCCTATTTCCTTCCCACCTGATCTTCTCAGGACACTCAGCCCAGAGTTCTTCTTTGACAGTGATCTGAAACGCAATCAATGTGTTACCTATACTTCAACTACTACCAGGAGCAACCTCCTCAACATCAGGACATCCATCCCTACTGCCCTTTGTACTCTCTCAAAACCCTGATCACTGCTCTAGCCATCATAAAAGTAAAGTAGTGCTCCAACTTTGAACTTGTTCTCCCTTACATGTCTACCCTCCCTCTCACAACCCCAGATCCCAAGCCTTCTCTAACCTTATTGCTTCTGCTTTGCCTGCACCTCATCTTGATTTTGCTCCTTCTTGCCCTAATTTCTTGGACACAGGAACTTTCTACCCCCAGTCAACATTTACATCCCAACAGTGAAAGGTTTCAAAATCACACCACAGGAGTCACCTACTCTCTCTTGAATCAACTCCTGACCCTCAGTGTCATAGTCCCTCCGGCCCTAACTGTAACAGTGTAAATATTGTACATTGTTTTAAGGGATACAATTTTGTGAACTGCTTTGTATGAGCTCTAACAATTATATAAATAAAAATGTAAATGTTCGTTTGTTCAAAACCTTAAATCTCTGAAAGTTTCTACACTGATTGCTTTGAAATTTTGACACAACGTTGCATTCAAATAGACGCGGTTTTTTATATACCTACTATACATAGATGTCACACCTGTGACAGGAAAAAACATGCTTTTTCTGAAAAACAGTGCCATCTGTTGGCCATAACAACAACACGCTGGCTCAAATACGTACTGAGGAAGCAGCAGAGTCACATGATGTAAAAGCAACTCACTCTGACTAAAATATGTGCAGAGGAAGCAGCAGAGCAACGTGCAGCCAGACTTTAGGATGCATGGTTGCGAGCACGGCGATCGCGTTCTGCAGCTTCAGATCTGCTTCAAAGGTGACAGGCTGAGAGTGGCTGAGCAGATCAGCGTCAAACACAACTCTGTGCTCAGCGTTCATGTGATTATGATCGCCTTGCATTCCAGTACAACCCAGCTGATGATTATAGTTTGAGGCATGTTCTCATCGGCACCATGACTGAAGTGTGTCCTTATTGGAAGGCACTGAAATTTGATGGAGAAACGAAAGGAATGTGTTGTGCCGCTGGGAAAATTAAACTGCCTCAACTTGGAGACAACTCTTCCAACATTTCTACAGCAACAGTAATCTAGCATCTCTAAATAACATATTCTCAATGGCCCTGTACAAGGAGCTGCTGGCTGTACAGCCCAAAGCTACACCCTACTTACCTCTTTTGAATTCCTCACTCAAATATGTTGCAGCCGCTAATGCAGTCAAACGTGTGTATTTACGACCTTTACAAAGGTCCACACACTGTAATCAGAAGACCGAAGATCTAACACTCCATTCTATGACAAGCTGTAGGGATGTTCAGTCTATATTCTACTACAAGACTTTAGCCAATTAAGTAACCTACCTGGCCCACCCATGAAGCTGTCAGTCAATCAGGAGACATACGTTTGAAACTAATCTTTGCCTATGGCGACATCAAGCAACAGGCAGATCATAATTGTGTTGTTGTACTTCTGCTCTTGGACCTAGCTGAAGCGGCTGACATGTTTTACATTGGCATATTAATAGAGTGCCAGTATCAATTGAGAGTTTGTTTCTGGCACATGCCAAGGAGTATCACCTGTGTAGTATAACACATTTAGACTCTGTCCTATGTGCCATACAAGATCTGCCACATCTCCATAGCTTGCCAAATGCATATCTTCAGAGACACATGGTAGATACACGTCAGTGATGCACTAATCATCATCGAAATCATCCCTGCTTTCAGTTGACCTCTAATTGTCTTATCTTAAATATATTGAAGTTTTGTATGCTGCAGCTCATTCTGTCCAACTTCACCATTCCTGTTGACATCTGGCCAAGGTGCAGGCCATTCCCCTCAAGTTAGGAAAACAATGATTTATATACATGTATGATCACCTTTACCCGGTGCTCTAAAAACGCAGCTTAGTGGGCCACATTTTACCTCTCAGCCCTAAGGTGAATCTTTTTCCCCTAAAATAGACCTAGGGATATAGCAGTCTCATAATGCCATGTCTAAGTATATACACTCTCCCTATACCACCAAGCATACATGATGTGTATTCGTCTACACATTTAAAACGTTATGCCCAGTCTCATACTCTAAATCAGCACAATATCCTGCATCAGTGCTGCTCTTAGGACAGGCCACTGCCCCCGAGTCACCTGTGTGCTTAAGCAATGCTGTGCAAAACCCCGTAGAGTCCACAAAATGGAGCCTGAATTCCTATGCACACATATTTCAGACACCACTTTTCATGAAGGATCAACAGAACACACACGTCAGAAATACAGTTTAAATACTTTATTGTGACAGGATGGATTTGGATAAACAACTACTGGGCCCATGTTTATAAAACTCAGTAAGGACACCTATAGTAAAGGTGGCAGGGTGGCTTTTAATCAAATGGTGCATTGACTGAGGGATGGCCACTCCTTTCAGATTTCCCTAATTAAATACACAGTCTCATTTATATAATGCTCATCTCCCTTCTTGGGTCATAAATGACAGTATCAGAGTTATAGCAACCAGCAGGCTTCTTGACCTCACAGTCCCTGCCATTTGGTGCCCAGCAAAATTCTTTACTTTTCCTACTAGCAAATGTTGATCCCTCTTGCTAAGAGTGTCGATTTAGGCACATATATTATTTCTCACAACCCGGGCGTCGACCTCCTGGGCCATTGATCATACATTTTCACATACTCCTAACTGCAAGAATGTCTTCCTCCTTGCTTAGGGTTTTGTCAGGTTGTGATATCTTTACCCACCAGTCATGGACACGCCTTTTTGGTAAAGATATAATCAAGTCTCTGGCAGCTTAAAGGATCTGATATAAAGCCCTCTCTTGCTTTCAGCTTCCTCTATATCTCTGGACTTGGTCTCTGCCAGTATCTGACATATTACCTTAACATGACTTTTAGCTTTTTTTCTTGTTCTGTATTTGGTCTCAGTCAGTGTCTGAGATATAGCCCAGCAGGCTTTTAGCACTCTACCATGGGCTTTGACTGTCTCCCATCCTTCTCTCTCCCTTTGTACTGCTCTTGACACATTTAAATAACTAAAAGGTGTCTGATTGGGGCCTCACTAGTCTCTCTTGACTCATGTTGGGATTGGCTAAGCCCCATTCTTTGGCATAGCTTTCAGGGTTATGTCTTAGCAGCTGGTTGAACTGATCTCCTGTGTCCTGCTAATCGGATCTGGTGAACCTGTGTCTTGCACCGGCCCAATGTTTAAAACCCCTATCCACCATTTTGAAATTAGACAAAGTGATGTTTTAGCCATAGGGCTCGATGGAGTACTGGTGCACTGGTATTACATAGGATCATCTCATGGTTCTTATCAAGTGATCAAGCTCCTTTTCCACTCGCGAGTTGGCTTTGCAGAGTGTGTGATGCTTGCATACAGAATGCTGACAGTCCATTAGCATTTTCACAGCTAACCAACCTATACTCTAATCCCCAAAGCTGAATAGGTACTTAGGCTGGCAGACATTTATTTTGATTTGTAGCTAGGAAGGGAGAGGGCCATTCCTTGATGTATTGTCAAGATGGATGTCTATGTATATTAACCTACAGTGCAGAGGTGGTGTGTGGAGTGATGCCAGTAGAATGGGCTTGCTAATATATTAGCAAGAGGACCTTTTTGTTATTCTTCCCGAACTTGTGATCCACTTGTAAAGGCTGAGCAGCACCCGTCCCTGGCACAAAAGATTGGCCGGGGCAGGAGGCAGTCTAGAGAATTCCCTTTATATCACCTCCAAGAAACTAATCACACAGTTGGCGTGCATCACTCTTCCCCAATACCCATGTAAATCCCAAAGCAGGGTTATCCAATGTGAATTTCTCACACACTCTGCACTCCCTATGAGATCAGTACCGGAAAACCTCACCCTCCAGTACAACCACACACAATGCTTGATAGACACTATTGTTTTGGGTACCAGTCTCCAAACTCTAGAATTTGTATTCAAATCAAATCCTTTCCAAAGGTGGACACTGTAGGGTATTTTGTGGAGATTTGGGGCCTGACGGTATTTTATTACCGCCGAAAAATAACTTAGCAATAACCACTCCTCGTATTCAGATTGGGCCCTGTACAACAATAATACAGTGGACATGCATTATTTCAGCACCCAGGCATGCATATTTGGTATGCGTGGGTGGTAGGCGTGGTTGGTGGTATTTTGGTGAGCATAATTCCCTTGTTTTATTTGTGGCCCCAATGTCCAGAATCCCTTATCTTTGCTTAGATTTTTCGTGTAATCACTAGAGAGACCTCAGACCTACATTTTAGGAATACCACATTTTTCAGTGTTAGTGTGCCACCCTGGGCGATCTCACTGACTTATTTACGACAGAGAGTTATATATGGTAATCTTGTGGTAATTTCCGCTACCTTATATACGGTAGGGAGCTATGTTCAGAGAGTCTCTCTTCCCGTTAGTTCATGTACCTCCAACGAGCTATGCTACAGTCACTCACAACGGTTCATACTGAATCTGACATGCACACATCTGTCTTAAAATGACCATTGCACTGTTTAAAATCTCCCCACATCATCACTGTATTGGTAAATAGAAGACACACCACCCGTCTGCTTTCAAATATTTTTCTGTATTATAAAAGTTGCATTTAAACACGATCTCACTCCTTACAGAAATAACTAAAACAGCACAGTAACAGCTTTGTCTATGACACACTGCAAAGAGAGTGGCGGAGAACAGAACTCAAATTGCAACATTAGCATTTGATTAAGGCATGCACAGGAATCCTACACTGACTGCATATTCTCGTACACACTAAGCTCCCACACTTATGTAATTACCTTATCTGTTCAGTGAAGTTTTCTTTAGCTGTTCTCTTTCTGAGTGTGGCTCCCTTGAAGATTAACCCCAGTAAAAGGATCGCCTGCCTTCTCAAACCGGGGTCATTGCCTGGAATTCTCAGCTTTTGCAGATAGGAATGCTCCAACCAGGAAAAGCTCTTCCTCCCAGCTCTGCCAAATCTTGACCCCTTTCCTCTTCCTCAAACTCCCCCCAGCAAAAAGCCTGATCACTCCCTCTAGCATGATACTTGCTATGACGCTGCTCCAATCAGAATTAATCACGCCATCTCCTCCTTCTCTACACAATGGCTCATTTTTATAGTAATACTTTGTAACCAACTGATTTCCTGTAGTTATGTGGACAGGGCAGCAGAGAGAACAGAAAAAAAAATGTGCGTTTAAAAGTTCACTTTCATGATAGGCCTAATTCTGCAGTGGAGACACATTTTTATTAGTGGATTAGGTTTCATTAGTCATGTTAGTTGTCAGTAAGGTTAGTTATTATTTTCAAATATGTCTCTCGCACCATAGGCATTTCAGGTGAAAAATAGTGTGCATTTTTGGGTGTGCACATGTGCTTTTAACTGTAAAAATAGATTTGCATCTTATATGTTAAAATCGTTTTTTGACTGAATGGCCTGTCTTTCCTTGTTAATCTGGTAACACATATAGCAATGCACCGCACCCTTGTGGTGGTGCTGCAAAAATTTTGCTACCTGTGCAGTAGTGCTGTACTCTGTGCTGTTTGCTACCTATGTAGTAGTGCTGTACTCTGTGCTGTTTGCTACCTGTGCAGTAGTGCTGTACTCTGTGCTGTTTGCTAAATATCCTTACATATACCCTCCTTTTGTTTTTAGAACTTGGCTACAATCCAAGCCAATTCCTAAAAACAACTTGTTCTCTCTTTTTTTTTTTTTACAATATAGCAATCCAACAAAATGAATATTCATGTGCATCAATGAAAAATTTGCAATCAACACAGTATTCATCTGAGTTCATCAGTTTACAAAATATTCCACATTTGCCTTCCCAGTTGAAGTGGCATTACTTTAAGTTTAGATTTTCCAAGTCAATTAAAAACAAAGAAATAAAACAACTAACTAAAACAAATAATTAATATAACAAATTAAAATAAATAATTAAAATAATAAATACGTGGAACTCCATATGTCAGTATTCTTGTCCGCTTCTGATATGTCCCGACCAGCGATGTTATTCGGTTCATTCGAGTACACTTCCATCTTGGCAATCTTAGATCCATAGGAGTCATCCTTTTTAGCATTCTGGTTATCTTGTCTTCACCTCCACCTGGAGGCAGGCATCTTTTGGTCTTCATCCAGGGGACTCCAGGACTCCATCATCTCTCCCGTGGGCTCTGATCTCGGAACCTCCGACCAAATAATGTTAATTGTCTAAATCAAAATAGAAAATAAACAAATTAATTACATAGCATAATACTAACTTCATCCTTTTGCCAAAAATAAAACATGCTTGGTAAAAATATTTCTTTTTTTTTTTTTTTCTGAAATTAAACACAAGTTAAAAGAAAACAAGCAGATATTCAATATTTAACACACTTTCTCTCTGCACACCAACCATGAGCTTCCATTATATGTGCATTTATTTATTTATTTATTTATTTATATTATATATTTTTACATATATTACAGTGTTTATGTACCATCATAACAATCAACTTTTTTTTTTTTTACTTCTTTGTCACTGCCTCCTGATTACACCCATTTATTTTCTCTTTTTTTTTTTAAAGGACTTTATCTGTCTTTACATGCTCAAGCTGCCTGATCTCATGTCTGGGATGGCATGGTTTGATTTGATTTACATGGACAAACTGCTCTATTGCTGTTTCACCTTCATTTTTCAAAATTTTATACACTACAGGAGAGACCTTATCTATAATTCGAAATGGCCCCTGCCAGGCCGCTACAAATTTAGAATTTTTCTGTTTACTTTTTCCAAAATGAAACTTGTACACCTGATCCCCTACACTGTATTCCTTTACTGATGTCTTTTTATCATAATATGACTTTGCACTGTCAGCAGCTCTTTCCAGATTTCTCTGCACAAAAGCAAATGCATGTTGCAAATGCCTCCTCAGTTCATCAATATATTCATGAACTGTGGATGCACTCACAAGGGTTTGCTCATGTGTTCTGTATAGTAGGTGTTGTGGTAACACCATTTTCCTATCTGTTAAGACCTCATGGGGGCTAACACCTGTTGCTTTGGCAGGAGTCGACCTGATTGCCATCAAAACCAATGGTAAACGCAAATCCCAGCTGGAACCTGCTTCTGCCACAAATTTCTTTAAAATATCCACAACAGACCTATTGCTTCTTTCAACTGTACCTGAAGACGCCGCCCGATATGCGATATGTAGTTTCCTTTTCACACCTAGTATTTGCCATACCTTACTCATTAGAGTACTTGTGAAATGACTTCCTCTGTCTGACTCAATTCTTTGTGGCAACCCAAACCTTGAGAACACATGGTTCACCAGCAATGTGGCTGCTGTTTGCGCACTACAATCTGGTGCAGGAATGCACTCAATCCACTTCGACATCAAACATACCACACTCAAAATATAACGGTGTCCCCTGCTCGACCTTTTTAAAGGACCTACATAGTCTATTTGCAAATCTGACCATGGGAGAGTTAGGCCCCTTTTCATCAATGGTGCTCTATGCATTGGTGAAGCAGGTTTAAATTGGGCGCATACTAGACATCCTCTAGTATATAATTCCACATCTTGGGACATATGAGGCCAGTAAGCATAATCTTTTAGTATTTCTAATGTTTTTTTGTGAACCTCTATGGCCTGCAGTTATGGCATCATGTGCATGGTGTAGCATTAGTCCTCTGAATGAAAGGGGTACTACCCACTGTATTTGCCCTGTTATGGACTCTCTAATCATGAGTCCATCCTGTAATCTAATTCGTGTTTTGTTCTTTAATAACACCCTCAACTCTTCTTTTCCCATACAATAATTTTCTGTTAAAGGATTTTGTTCAGGATCTATCAAATGATTATAATAGATTCCCAAAATTTGATCATTCTTTTGTGCCTCAATCAAATCTTGGTCTGGCATGTCATGACTCCACTGCACCACCGGTTGATCTACCTCCTTTGGTGCTTTGGAACGTGTGACTGCATCAATTTGTATTTCACCCATTAAATAATCAATAGGTAGCAATTCTCCCATCACAGCCCCAATCTTAGCCAGGTGGTCTGCCTTATCATTTCCCTCCTTATCCTCTCCTGGTGTTTTTAAATGCCCACGAATTTTTCTCCAGTATATTGTTAAATTATTTTCTGACACCAATTTGTCTATGGCTTGTATCATTTTTCCATGTTTAAGTGGCTTTTTGTTGTATGTAACCATGCCTCTTGCTTTCCAACCAGGCAAATACTCCACAAAGCTATTCCGTGCATAGTCCGAATCAGTCACCAGGACAATTTCACTGAACTTTTTATCAACTGCAGTAGCAATTGCTTTATAAATGGCTGCCAATTCCGCCACCTGACTGCTCCTATCTCCAATCCTCATCCCTATACTGGGAATGCCTTCACATTTCAACCAGACATTTCCTATTCCTGCCACTAATTGTTTATTACTGTCATTTTCAATGTGAAAAGCACAACCATCCACATATACAGTTGGCAAATCCTTGCATGTTTTTTCATCAAAAGCTTTGTGTGGTGATTGTTCAAATTCCTGTAAACTAGTTTCCACTTCCATTTCATTTGGTATTTGTTTAGCTGCACAGTCATGTAAGTCAGCTAACCCTTGAGCAATTGGGCTCTTTTTATTTTGTCCATATCTCACTTCTACGGGAAAACCTTGTAATGCCAGCGTCCATGAAGTGATTCTGGATTGTGCTAGATTGCCTGATCTAATTCTTTTACTCTCTAAAAATTGCACCTTTTCTCCCTGAACAATGGGGCGGAAATGTTGTAGCGCCCACACAGTGGTTAATAGGGCCTTTTCACATTCATTAAATTTCATTTCAACTTGGGAAAATGCCTTACTTGCATATGCAATGGTTTTGTGATTCAAATCGTGTTTTTGTGATAACACTGCTGACATACAATGTTCAGAAAAACCTATTTCTATAAAGAAATCCCTGTCCTTTATGGGGTATGCTAAACATGGTGCCTTTACAAGACATTCCTTTAATTTAGCCACTGCATCAGACTGCCCTCTTTCTCATTTCCAGGGAGTATTCAGTTTAAGCAGTTTAGTCAATGGTTGAGTGATTTCTGCATAATTTTCAATGAACTTTCTGTTATAGCCTGTCATCCCTAATAAACTTTTTACTCCTTTCACATTTTTAGGATCTTTTAATCTTTGTATGGCCTCTATTTTCTTCCTTTGTAGATTTAGCCCATGTTCAGTCACTTCATGCCCTAGAAAGTTCACTTTTTTCTTGCACCATTGTGCTTTTTGCAAAGATACTTTGGCGCCTGCTTTCTGCAATTGGCCAAGTACATGTCTTATTTCATCAAAATGGCTTTTCAGGCTTTCATTTTTTATCAGGACATCATCCACATAAATTATTGTTCCTCTTTCCGCTGCATCCGGCATGGCCTTTCTCAAAAATATGCCAAATTCACTCCCACTATTGATGTACCCGAATGGAGCTCTACGCCAGGCATATTGAGTCCTGTGAAATGTAAAGGAAAATAAGTGTTGTATCTCCTCTGCCAATGGCACGCACCAATATCCAGAGGTGAGATCTAATGTGGTAAATACATTTGAACCATGTATCTGAGCTAGGCCCTGATCAATGAATGGCAGTGGCCATCTAGATATTGGTACTCTTTTATTTAACTCTCTTAAGTCTGCACACAGCCGCCATTGACCATTTGGCTTTAACACACCTAAAATAGGCGTATTGGATGTGCTATGAATGGGCCTGATTATTCCCCGTGATTCCAAATTTTTAATAATCTCTGCCAATGATTCTAAACATGCCAGCGGTAGTCTATACTGGCGTACAAACACTGGATTTCTGCTACAACCTTCTGGTAGTGTGGCCACATGTAAATCAGTTAAACCACAATCATAAGCATCTTTTGCAAATACATCCTTAAATTCCATAAATATTTCCCTCAGGTCGTCCCTATCCTTATCGCTGTCACATGCATCCGCTAAGGAGATCTGCTCTTCTACCATTCTGGAAAATTCTGGAAACTCTTCTGGTAAAGGAATCTCAGCGCTTTCCTCTAACTGCGTGGCTGTGTCTTTTTGTAGAGCTGCCACTTTTAAATATTTTGGCATATCAGCTTCCACTTCAATGGGCTGATTTCCTGTTTCATTTTCATTTAAATTAAATATTATGCAATCCTCTTGATGGCAGCACACTGTCTCATTTGAATCATAAGGATACACAGAATGAATTTTAAATATTCCTTTGGGCTGAGAGTCCAGGTGTTCTGGCAACTCGCCCTTGGCATCTACATATTTTTCAGGAATATTCCCAATCACCATGTTATTTAAATCTGACGTATAGTGTGATTTTTGTATAGCCATTACTAATGGGGAGTTTTCCTCTAAATGAATATCCTGACAACCTTTATTATTTACCATGATTTTTACAGATCCCTCACCAATGTCTACAAATGGAATGTATTCATAATCCAGGCCTTGCTGTTTTATGGATTCATTCAGGCATACAAATGCATCAGAGCCTTTCATCTGCTGTCCATTTTTGCATTTCAGTGTTATTGCAAACTGTTTTGTAAATGCAGGAATAATAGTATTTTTCCTCATTTGTAATTCGACTGCATAAGGAACCAGTTGTGCACAATGATAAGCCCTTCTTTTGTCTTCAAATTCAGGTGCCGGACCACCTAGGCGTGACCATATTTTTTGATTAAGGAAATCTAACACCATACACATTCTGTGCATGATGTCATTGCCCATGTAAAATTCATTTTGTGCTCCACTCACTATCCATACATTATGGTAAATTGTTTTCTGCCCAATGCTAATTTTAAGCATGCATCTGCCTGCAATTCGGTTTTCAAAATCTGGACTGTCCAACCCAGAAACATATTGGTTTTTAATCCTAAATTTCGGGATTTCCTCCCTTTCCATTATTTTTTGCAACAATTTCTCATTAATGAAACTCCTTTCATGTTCAAGCGCTAAAGTGGCTTTTATTGTTTTAAGATAATCATTTATACCAACATGAACCCATGGTTGCTCATCTTCCATGTGTATTTCTGCTAGAGTGGTAATGTGTTTTTCTGAATCTGTTTTAGGAGCAATATTCTGTTTGCATGTTTTCTCTTTTAAATAGAAACGTAATGTGTGCTCATCTATGGCAGTCTGCCAATCTTTCCTTGGGTCCAAGTATATTTGTACAGGTAGTTTTTCATTGTCGCTCTGCATTTTGTCTTGACACATTAATATAACAGTGACACTAGGTATGCAGCTATTCTGGAGATGTACCTCCACAGCATCATTTGTTTTGGCAACGGTGTGACATTCATTTATATTGCTGTTTTGTGATTTTAGTTTCTTAGGCCTCAATGGTTTTTTGGTTAAGGACCACAGCACTCCATTCACCCCATCTATGAGAGGAGACAATCTTTTCAGGCAATCTGTCCCCATCAGAAATGGAATTTCACAAATAGATGTGATCAATACCTCTTGTTTCATTCTGTGCTTTCCTATTTTTATGTCAACCTCAGTTACACCTATGATGGGCACCTCCTCCCCATTAAAGTTATGCACTGGGCCTTGATTTGCCTTCACTGTGATCTGACTCTGTGGAAGCCTCCCTTCATTGATACTCTTTACCAGCTCCTTGGACATAATTGTGGCCTGTGCGCCAGTGTCAATCATAGCAAAGGTGTGGCATTTTTCTTCTACAGTGATGGGTGCATAATATCTGTCCTCAACTTCCTCTAATACACATAAGAAATGTGAATTCTTACTGATTTCAGGGCTCACCTTTCTCAGGTCTTTTTCACTTTTGGCTAAGCACATTGGTAAATGAAAAGACATTTTTCCCTCCTTTTTACCCATTTCTGTGCGAGATATTTTATTCATTTCTCCATGTTCATAGGTTTTTTGGAGTGTGGCCACTGTTCGCCTATCCATCTGGGTAACATCAGAGACCACATTACAATCCTCCAACTGAACATGTGTAACAACATCATTCAGCAATTTGTCATTTTTTAATTCTGTGCATTTGTGATCATTTAGTGTGATACCAGCCCTTTCAGCCTCTTCAAAAATATGTGGCTCAAAGAATTCTTCAGGTGATTGACTTGTACCCTCCTTGTGAGTATTTCCTTTTTCTGTCTGTGTTTGGTCATTGTTTAGCTTGCCCAGGGAAGGGGCTATAGCATCCCCACTTACTCCCTGTTCACTGGTATTCCCCATGCATGAGTCATTTTTCTTAAATCTGTCCCTTTGTTCTTTTGGAATTCCTAATGTTTCTTTTTCATTTGTGCAAATCTTTACTGTTTTATTTAGCTCTAAGTTAAACCGTACCTCTTTTTTAGAAGTATTTGCACTTTCTGTCACAATTTCATTTACTGGTACTTTCATTTTTAATCCATTAGGCATCTCAGAGTCGTTATGCAAAATTATATCAGAGCAATCTGTCATTTTGGCACTGCAGTTATCATGAGTACTTAGTCACTTTTCGTAAGCCCCCCGGTCATTGCTATGGCCATCAGCCCCTTCTTTGGAAGGTTGTTTTTGCGCTGTATAGAGCTTTCCTATTTGCTCAGCTAACATTTTCACTTGGGCCTCAAGGCACTGGAACCTTTCCATCTCTCTAGGATCCTCTTTCTGTGGCCTAGGTCGATAGTGGTTGTTTTCCCCCTGATTGGATCTATTCTGATACCTCTCAGGTGATTGATGTCGGTTGGGATGGTTTCTGAACTCTTGATTCATTTGTGGAGGGGAGCGGGTTGCACCCATCCTTTGATTATAGTCCCCTGGTGGGGAATCATTGTACTGGCGTGGACTGTAGTTCACGTTTTGCCTCATGTCCTGTCTCTCAGATTGTGGGTACTGGCCCCTATGTTGATTTCCATTATCAGTAAATCGATCCACATATCGGGGCCTATCCTGATTACCATATATCATGGTGTTGGGATCAAACCTACTCTGTGTCCCCAATGACTGGTAGGGACCATCATTTCTTTGATCTTGATTTTGTCTCTGGTTATTGTTCATACCTGCCATATCAGGCCGATATCCTACCCGGGGTCTATCCCCTAAATACCTAGTGCTGATGTAGCTCTCTCTATTACTAGGATCATGTGTTTGGAACATTGGTACAGGAAATGGCGATCTTTGTTGATTACCCCTTTGTTCAGGTGTCACATTATTTTTACCTTGGCTTTGAGCAGACTCAAGGGACATTTTGCCTGACCTGATTTCCATTACTGTGGCTGAGGGTTCTTTAGATTTAGGCCTAGTATCTTTCATTTTATCACTTTCTCTACCCTGACAATAGAGTACCTCATATAGCTTTGTGCTTTGATGTACAATCCATTCAAGGGACTTGTCACGGTCAAATTCACGGACCAATTGGGATATGATGTCTTTCTGTAGCCCATAGAAGTATGCAGTTTTAAACTCATTGGAATTTGAGTCAAAAGATACATCAAAGCGAGAGAATGCTCTTTTTAAGTCTTGTAAAAATTGGCGAGGGGATGTATTAGGTCCAGCAGTAATTGTGTACGCGACTTTCTTTGCCTCCTGCAATGACTGAAAAGGAGAAAAATGACGCCTAATTTCTTTTTCAAACTCCAGCCATGTCATATTCTGCTGTTCATTTAATCCCCTTATGATGCTGGCCGTCGGGGCATCTAAAGTTAAATGAAAATATTGTCTGTACTGTTCCTTAGGTATCTGGAGTGCTTTAAAAATGTCATGCACCGCTTCTAAGTGATCCTCAATGCAGCATTCACCTCCCTTTTTAAATGGTTTGATCAGGGCTTTAATGGATTTCATTATTTTTATGGGGCTACTTGTTGTAATACATGGAATTGCACTATTTTGTGATTCAATCCTGTTTTCAGGTGTATGATATTGGTGGCTGCCCCCAATGGGAGTATCAAATCCCCCAAGGGCGCTGCAACCAAGTTCAGTCACCGGCCCAGTCACTGGAGCACTAGCTCTTTGGGCAGAGCTAGAATTCACCTCCACTCCATTGAATGTGGTACCCTGCCGCCTCTCCTGGGACCTGGGAATGCACATTTGCTGTTCTAAGTCCTTACACTTTTTAAGGAGTCTGGTTGCTTCATTTTGCAAATAATTATTTTCATCACTCATTTTATTAATCACCTCCTGCATTTCGCACATTTGCATTTGGCATTCATTGAACTCTTTATTTCTCTTGTCTCTTTCTTGGATCATTTTAATCATTTCTTGTTCTGCACTCTGGAGATTACCTTCTTTTTCACAATGTTCTTTTTGTAAAATCTGCATTTCTGAAACAACATCATCTTTATCCTGCCTAATGTGATCCACTAAGGCTTTTAAGTGTGCCAATTCTTGCTCACTATCTTCAAATTGTTTCTTGCTTTTGGATAACTGAGTATCAAAGTCTCTGTATTTTAATTGCATGTCTTTTTGGCATACATCCAATTCTGCTCTCAACATTTCCTGATTTTTATTTGCCCCCTCTAATTCAGTCTTTAACCTGTTAATTAGCTGAGTATCATTCTCTTGCATTCGCAGGGACTTGTTTAAAATAAACCATATTTTGCCGCATAGCCGTATTAAACAGTCTTTCTCTGCACTTTTATCGGCTGCATTCAATAATCTTGTAAGGCAGACCTGAATTATGCTGCCTTCTGCAAAAATATTGTCTAGTTTTTCTTTCTGCACCTCACCCTGAATGCGGTTACTCCATTCTAACGTGCTATTCGAAGACCAATTCCCATGTGCAAATAACTTTGCCTCTAAATATTGCACTAGATCTGAGAATGTGGTTTCCCTTTGTGACATTCTGAAATTCGTTTTTAGTGGCACACTGCTATTATAAAATGGGTTCCCTTTAATGTGGAAATGGCAGTGTGAGACACGCTTGCCACGCCCAGTAGGTACTCTATGATCACTTTCCCGGCCTGCAACGCACCATAAATATGTAGGGTATTTTGTGGAGATTTGGGGCCTGACGGTATTTTATTACCGCCGAAAAATAACTTAGCAATAATCACTCCTCGTATTCAGATTGGGCCCTGTACAACAATAATACAGTGGACATGCATTATTTCAGCACCCAGGCATGCATATTTGGTATGCGTGGGTGGTAGGCGTGGTTGGTGGTATTTTGGTGAGCATAATTCCCTTGTTTTATTTGTGGCCCCAATGTCCAGAATCCCTTATCTTTGCTTAGATTTTTCGTGTAATCACTAGAGAGACCTCAGACCTACATTTTAGGAATACCACATTTTTCAGTGTTAGTGTGCCACCATGGGCGATCTCACTGACTTATTTACGACAGAGAGTTATATATGGTAATCTTGTGGTAATTTCCACTACCTTATATACGGTAGGGAGCTATGTTCAGAGAGTCTCTCTTCCCGTTAGTTCATGTACCTCCAACGAGCTATGCTACAGTCACTCACAACGGTTCATACTGAATCTGACATGCACACATCTGTCTTAAAATGACCATTGCACTGTTTAAAATCTCCCCACATCATCACTGTATTGGTAAATAGAAGACACACCACCCGTCTGCTTTCAAATATTTTTCTGTATTATAAAAGTTGCATTTAAACACGATCTCACTCTTTACAGAAATAACTAAAACAGCACAGTAACAGCTTTGTCTATGACACACTGCAAAGAGAGTGGCGGAGAACAGAACTCAAATTGCAACATTAGCATTTGATTAAGGCATGCACAGGAATCCTACACTGACTGCATATTCTCGTACACACTAAGCTCCCACACTTATGTAATTACCTTATCTGTTCAGTGAAGTTTTCTTTAGCTGTTCTCTTTCTGAGTGTGGCTCCCTTGAAGATTAACCCCAGTAAAAGGATCGCCTGCCTTCTCAAACCGGGGTCATTGCCTGGAATTCTCAGCTTTTGCAGATAGGAATGCTCCAACCAGGAAAAGGTCTTCCTCCCAGCTCTGCCAAATCTTGACTCCTTTCCTCTTCCTCAAACTCCCCCCAGCAAAAAGCCTGATCACTCCCTCTAGCATGATACTTGCTATGACGCTGCTCCAATCAGAATTAATCACGCCATCTCCTCCTTCTCTACACAATGGCTCATTTTTATAGTAATACTTTGTAACCAACTGATTTCCTGTAGTTATGTGGACAGGGCAGCAGAGAGAACAGAAAAAAAAATGTGCGTTTAAAAGTTCACTTTCATAATAGGCCTAATTCTGCAGTGGAGACACATTTTTATTAGTGGATTAGGTTTCATTAGTCATGTTAGTTGTCAGTAAGGTTAGTTATTATTTTCAAATATGTCTCTCGCACCATAGGCATTTCAGGTGAAAAATAGTGTGCATTTTTGGGTGTGCACATGTGCTTTTAACTGTAAAAATAGATTTGCATCTTATATGTTACAATCGTTTTTTGACTGAATGGCCTGTCTTTCCTTGTTAATCTGGTAACACATATAGCAATGCACCGCACCCTTGTGGTGGTGCTGCAAAAATGTTGCTACCTGTGCAGTAGTGCTGTACTCTGTGCTGTTTGCTACCTATGTAGTAGTACTGTACTCTGTGCTGTTTGCTACCTGTGCAGTAGTGCTGTACTCTGTGCTGTTTGCTAAATATCCTTACAACACGTAGCCTTAAGGAATATGGTTAAACATTACTGTACAGTTCCAAGGCTCTACAGCCAGTCAGTGATTTTAAGCATCACATTTCAGATGGCACACTACCCCAGAAATAATGATTGCAGATAACAACCTTTGTGTCCAACATATTCATAAGAGCAATAGCTGTACCTACCAAGTCTGAAATATATTTGGCCCACTCCCAATAGTAAAAGAGGCAAGGTGACTGAAAACCTTCTAAACCCATGAAGGACGAATTAAGTGAGTCTCAACTAAGAAAGTACCGAGGTCCAAGTGACAATAATAACATTGCAATAACGAATTGGGTGTTTCTTTTGATTGAAGTGTAAGGTGTGCATAGTCATTCAGTCTCCCAAAATTGAAAATCTCAGGTGCCACATTGGGATTTGGGATTTGGTTTTATTCAACTATGGTTCAATCTTCTGCCATTGGTGGGTTGGGTTGCAGCTTTGGTGATGCTGCAATGAGTCGTTTACACTTTTTTTGTATGGTTAAATAAAAGAAAAAAGAAAATATAGTTATACCCCAGACTTTAATCAAAACCCGTAACCAGGGATGTCCAACTCCAGGCCTCGAGGGCTGCAGACCTGACGGGTTTTCAGGATATTCTTCATTAATATTCATGAGATATATTTGTATGCACATTAATTCTAATGAATATTAATGAGCAATAGCCTGAAAATCTGATATTTTTCCAGCACTCGAGGATCAGAGTTGTAACAACCCGGCAATAAACCAATACAGAAAAGGCTTCCAAAAACAAATCCCTAATGTCCATAAGACCTAATTTCATGCATATTTCCTCCAGTGTGACATGGCTTTCTGCCACCTTACACCATGCAGAAACCACATGATCAGGAAGGACTATGGTCAAGTGGTGAACTTTGCTATTATATTACATTATGTTTCCCTTTACATACTCCTGCAAGGTTCCCCCATGCACATAAAACAATTTACATGCGCAGATCCCTGGAGACACATCAAATCTCTATGACAGGGAAATAGCATATGGTAAGGGTAGTAGCTATCAAATCTCAAGCAATTCAACAAAGCACACTGCAGTTTGGCACTGTAAAACACTGCACATGACACATAAAGCATAAATATACTAAACCATAGTGATCATCCCCACGTTCGTGTGTGCCACAGGGCCAGTAACAGCCCATCAGCTAAAGCCTGTACAGCCCTGAATGCAGGGGTGCTTTCTATTTCCCCACAGACCACTGTCTGGGTTGGAATGGATTTTAAATGTTTGTTTTTTATTGGGTGATAGTATCCACACTTATTTCACATGCTTAATTTCCCAGCTAAAAACGGATATGCCAAGACGGCTACCAGAATAGTAAATAGGAAAGAGACTACGTCCTTTTTCTATTTCTATTGTGGCTGCGGAACAGAGGGTGGCGAACATGGCAGTCTGATGAAAGAAGCTCTGAGGCCTGCTCTAAGTCGGGTTGCGAGGTGGTGGTGTGGGATGCAATAAGGGCCCGAGGTGAGGGAAAGTTGGCACTAGACAGCAAGTAGAAAAATAAATAAATGGTGACACCCAGGAAAGGGGTGCAGGAGGATGTGAATGTTTGGGTGGCATATTCCACCCACGTCTCCCGCTGCCTGATTTGCTGACTAAAAAAAAGAGACGCAGTTATACATTCAAATTCAAAGAATGATTGTGAGGTACAATGGGTTGTTCCCCCATTTTTAAAAGGTATCAAATGTATTACAGAAAAGGATAAGCATTTTGTAGAGAAGGAGCCAAGTACCTCTACCTGAGGTCCCTCTCCCATTCTGCCTATATGTTGGCAGCCGGAAAATTGCGTCATGCGCAAAGCCAATAATGGTACCTATACCGCGAAGAGTCCTTGAAACAAGGTATCCATTGAGAATCCCCTATATGGATCTGTGAAGAAATGACGGTCTTCTGAAGGAAATTTCCGGAAGAAGTGTGAAAATGAATGAAAGAGAAGACTGGTGACGTCACATGAAGCAGAAATTATGCACCAAGAAGAGTTGCCAATAAAGAAATTATATAGACCTTATAGAAGCTGACAGCAACGTAGTGAGTTAAGCAACATTTTGGGAGCAAAATGAACATTGCACATGCAGAGAAGCACCGAAGAAAATGCAAAGCCATTTTACAAATGTACAGAAGCAGTAACGCTGAAGTAATCATGAGGCTAGCTATGTAGTGAATAGATTGCAGGGGGTGCCGCCAATGTATATGGGAATGTGTAGAATCTGGATGTTCCATGAAGCATTTTAGCAAAACGTGGACCCCAAGAATTAAAGGGCTGGAAGTGTGGCGCAGCAGAATAGAACAGCTAGCATTGAGGGAAGATTTGAGAAGGCTTGTTTGGCCCAGGGTCAAGAGTCGGGGCCACCAAGAGCCTGCTTATCTCCTCAAGAAGATAAAATGAATGTGAGAAGTGAGCCAAGCTCCTGTTTGAGGTTTAGTGGAAAAACACTAGAAGCGCCAGGTTCTGTTCATTTAATAATATTAAATGCAACAAAAGATCTCAAAACGTGGTCTGTAGGCACATGGTACGGAGAAAATAGACTTTGGGGCGAGCTACACCAAGACTAGAAGATAAGGCCATGCCTTCACTCCCTTTTATTCTCAGGCACAGGGAGCCTTCGCAAGGCCAAGTTCAAATGTATTAATTGAATGGCAGATCGCAGGAGTGATGATGGATTTTGGGCTAATTGGGTGGGGAGGCATGACCAAGCCAACCCCCCCAGCACCTGGGTTACCAGCTTGTGTTCTGCTATAAAGTGGAATATTCCAGAAGGGTACAAGCGTGCCAACCAATTGTAGAGGGCCACGTAGCAAAGAGCCCTATAGTATGAGAAGCCAATAGAACATTGTGTATTAGTCTAATTAGTATAATTATAGTATAATTATAATTATAGTATAAGTATAATTTTTCATTAAATGTTTTGAGATCGTGCTGTGTGACATTCGTTTATGCCCATTGTACTCACAGTTTTCACAAATGTTATTAAAACAGCCGTGATTTTGCCAAACTTCCTGAGTCCATCTGATTATTGATGTATGAGTAAGATCTGCATCCTCATCCATCTCAGATACTGTTACCTCGCCTTAAAGGGCCTACAGGTTCTATTTCACTCCCATCATTTTGTGGTGATATTTTACATTGAAACTGTATTTTAATAGAAGCTACCGTTTTAAATTGTATTGCCAATCCTCACGTAACTTTATTTGTCTTACATAGGATATATTTACAGCTTTTGCTCATAATGCAACTGGCAGAAAGAAAAATAATTTAAAAGTATTACTATGGAAACCCCAAGAACACCCTCCACCTTTTGACGAACCCTCACTTTCGTGCCATCTCATTCACCCCATACAAATGCAAACCAGGCATTCACTCATGTCTTTTAGAAAAGTCTGTGCACCCAGAGTTTGAACATCACGCACATCTAATACTATCCAGTGATAATGTTGCTGGGTAAATGGCCGCCAGGTGGTGACAATTCCCAAGAAATGTACCCACCAGAAAATCAAAAACTTTCCCTAAAGATTCTAGGATTAGTGGTAATAATATATAATTATACCAGTCACCTACATTGAGACTTTTTACCAGAGACATTGGGCATCATTCTAACTATGCCGGTCCAATAACAATGGTGCCGGTAAGCCTACCGGCATTGTTGTTACCGGACCGGCACAGTACGACTCTGTCATCCAGCCTGCCAGGGTCAGACCTGACGGGCAGAACGGCACCTGCCCTCAGAGTTTCACGGAAGCACCAGCATCGTTATTAACGGTTCTGGTGCACCGTGGTCCCCATTCTCATTGAGTCCTATCAGACTCAATGGGAATGGGAATTTACAATTACCGGTGCCTGACTCCCCAGAACGCAAGGGTTGTATTCCCCCAGTGTTTTCAGCAAGCCAGGCACCAGTAAAATGTGCAAGTCTGGCGGCAACCTGCTGATTTTACCGGCACGGTTACCGCCAGACTTGTGATCAGGCCCATTATCACATGGAACCCCTCCAGCTACATTTGACAGGCATAGCCCTTTGCCAACACAGCCCACACTATAAACACAAGTCACCTCTCTAGAACAAAGACCTTGATGCCTCCTACATTAGCACCTACAAAGCTTACAAGCAAGCAGAATTCATGGAGCTTCCGATTGGCAACCTCAACACAGAGCACTTCAGTCTTGCTTTTCCCTCTCCTCCCAACTAACCAAACCCACCCGCTCCCTCCAGATATGCTAGAACTCCTGCAGGCCATGCAAATGACATTGCTGCATGCTACAAATCGTAATAATGTAGCATAAAAGTTTGCATTTTTGTAGCAAGCATTCTGCTAAACAAAACAATTCAACACAGACTCAACTGTAAAAGATGTCAATGTGCTGGGTTAGACCTCTAGCACTTAAGACTCAACATTGTTCTCTGCATATCATCCTAAAGAAGGCACATTTCTTAACACTGGAAACAGGTAATATGTTTGACATCTATACACATACAACTAATCTGGCACTTCCTCTGGTTAGCCATCTGTTTAATTAAAAACATGTTCAACACAGACACCAAACAAATCCAGCATAAATCCCACAAAAATCCCAATTAAGCACAAGAAGGTGACATGTGGCTGATGACAAGCACACCCATGGGCTACCAACACGTGGTGGCATTGATAACTGCTTTGTGGCTGCCTCCTTGCTCTTAAAGTGAGGTACGCTACTGACACCAGTCTCCCATTCTGGTGACAAGCTGCAGAAGGCTGCATAGTTGTTTGCGCTGATGTTGTCACCACCCTCTAAACAGGCTCCATCCTGTGTCACCCTCTGTGTCCTTCCACTCTGGCCACAAGATGTACCTGTGGCTTCTTCCAACTTTTCTTGCTATACAACACATGTGACCTGCAACTACAGAAAGCGACAGTCATGTGAATGTTTACTAGTAGAAAGACATAAGCCATACCATCCACAGGGGATTTCTGTATCACGAGGAAACATCTGTTTGTCACAAGCAACTAACATTCAAAACAAACTCTTAAGGAATACATTCACTCAGAATCCATCTGGGTTTCCGTGTAGACCTATGCCACAGTTTGCTACATTGAGGATGCAACAGTCTGGTCACTATTGCCACTCGAATTAGGTACATGATAATCACATGCCATGTGTAACATTGACGAATTGCAGCTGACATAATCCAATGGTGTGCTTTTCCACATA
This sequence comes from Ambystoma mexicanum, assembly GCF_040938575.1. Lineage (NCBI taxonomy): Eukaryota > Metazoa > Chordata > Amphibia > Caudata > Ambystomatidae > Ambystoma > Ambystoma mexicanum. The sequence continues at coordinate 805,359,411 of NC_090941.1, forward strand.
TCCCAGCTTCAAACGATTCATACATTTCCATCACGGAAGCATCATTCACTTGCTTCGGCTCCAAATTTGGCTGGTGAGCATCGTCTTGTCAAAAACATACACTCAAGAAAGCCCTCTGCTCTCTGCATCCAGGCGTTGTAGCGTTTTATGACCAAACAATATACTTTGTGATTGTACTAAAAACAAACTTTATTAAAATCAAACAATGTTATGCCAATACTTCTTATAACGTTTCCAATTTAGAGTTAGCTCAATGTTATCATTTGGCTGTTTTTCCTTATTGCACTGCCCTTATGGCCCAATCGATATTTCAGCTCACACCACCTACACTCATTCACTCTGCTCTTATACCTACGTGTTTTATTCCACACACACACACCATATTAAAACATTGAAATGGAAATTCATCAGGGGGAGCGCTGAATCTTTACCACTCTATCTTCATTAGAAATTATCGTGATTATGAATGGCGACTTAACGCCCCATGGCAACTTGTATTACGGCGCTAATAGTGCCAGACCCATTTAGTGCCAGACCCATTTACTTTAACGCAATTTTCATTGGGGTGTATCCCGGTGGATTTACCGCTGGGATACCGCCCACTTGTGATGAGGCCCACAATATGTACTTGCATTCAGAGAAAACCTAACTGGGAACCATACCGGTTGAAAGACCTTCACTTTGTATGCAGAATGACCACCTACATTGCGTTAATCTCGATTAGTAGATATAGAGTTTACCTCATCTGCTTGTGTAGTGCTTAAAGCATTCATGCAGTGAATGTCCTTTTCTTCAACATTGTTCGGTGGACTCCGAGGCGTAGGCAGGGTAGGGCTTGAGCAGGCAAGAGCCACCCAAAATCTGTGAATGGCAACTCAGCAGCGCTGTGTGTGCGTTTACAGATGTTATGTTACTGTTGTCGGCCAAACTACATTAGCTTCAGGCCCCACTTATTAGACAATCCTGGCAGCGTCTCTGGGTGGACTACCTGTTAGCCACCAAACATAATGTCAGAGCTTAGTCTCCCCCCATCGCTAAAAGCCAAATAGACTTACAATCGGTCATTAATGGTTTAACGTGTCCTTTTCAGCAGAATACACAGCTGCCGGTCAGTCAGCCGACACGCCTCACCTCCTGCCATATTGTTGAACTCTCTACTAGGTCATCTCCTCATATATATATATATATATATACAGTCTCAGGTACTTACCTGCCACTTAGACATTTGCAAGCTCAGAGCGGGAACGATTTCGGTACTTCAGCTGTTATCCATTCACTTTGAACGACATGACATGTAAAACTTGAGTGCCCTCTGTCACATGATCTCATTGGTTAACGTGAACACGTATTTTACTCCAACCTGACAAACCCGAGTGTTGTTGATCGCACATTGCCATGAATCGTTCTCTTCTTCATCTCAGTACTCAAATCACCTTAAAGTCGTTTGATGGTATGCTAGGCATATAAAACTATCTCACCTAATTACTATCCTAATCTAAACCACTTGGCCTATTTGTTTAGCCCATTTGCTACACTGTGAGTGAGATAAATAATTTGCTGTTCTTTTCTTTTCCCAACGACAGAGGAGACAGAGGAGATCTCCCGCCGGAGAGTCTTCTTCCTTTAACTGGTGGGGATAACCAGTTTCACCGTCTTTTCGCTTTCCCGACGTATCTCGTGGCCGCCTTGCCCGTGCCAAGCACCCCGGCAACCGGGATACCACGTTTTACCACGACCGCGAGACAAAGGTACCACTTTAACCGTAAAACTCTGCGGCTGGTTTCTGCTCTGGTAGTGCAACGACCTTCATCTTTTCCTCCAAGTCGAGATCTTCTCTTCCCCTGGACGACGACACAACTTGCACCCACTACCAGGAATAACTGCCACCGCTGGAGGATCCTTCCCACTTAGGTACTGTGTCCCGCCTGGCTTCCCTTGCGACCGACTGTACGGGGTAGATTTAGCCCCCGGCTTTCGAACCTGGGTTAGCCTGGGACACCCTGGCTAAACTTTTCTAAGCCTCTCTAAACTCTTTTCTGAACCCTCTGCAAGACTTTCTAAGCCTAGTGTAACTGTGTGATCTTGGGCGCATTTGTGCTCTGCTCTCTCTAAGAGTGGGCCCAGCCTTTGGACTTTGGCTCACCAGTGACTTTTCGCTCTCTGCCTTGATAACAGTGTTCTTGAATTGTAGAGTGGTGTACCTCTTCATATTTCTGTCTTTTTCCCTCCCTTTTTCACAAACTTATTAGAGTGCAATCTAGTTAAGCGCTCACCTCTGTATGAAAATAAGTGGTGTTTTACTGTGATTTTTCTAATAGGGAAAAAGGGGTGTATATATCATAATAGTAACTGTGTGTAGGATATTTTACAATAAGAGTGCTGGAGTGTTTCAACTGTGTGTTTTTTTAAATAAATAATTATATACTTTGATACCAAAGCTCTGGTCAGTGTTTGCTTGTATTATTGTATCTGAGTGCCTATTGAGTATACTTTGCATACTGCCTAACTCTTATTGAGGGAAGTCTGACTGCTCAGCCACAGCTACCAGGTAAATCTGGGTGGTACAGACTGCCACCAAGTGGGTTTACTGCCAACACCTGTAGTCTTAAATCTTTTGCAGTGGTCCCTAAGGGAACTGCACAGGTTTCTGCCTAACACTGGTGGCAGCGGTGGGATTTGTATTCAGTATACACTTTAGAGTGCTTTAGGATACCTTAGTACAACTAACCACAAAGCTTAGCACTGAAAAAGTAATCTTTCTAACATGTCAACTATGGAAACTTATAGTCAAGAGTCCCTTGCTACAAAAACTGCTGATTGTTTAAGAATATTGTGTAAGCATAAGAACCTCCTGACTAAAGGCAAGAAAATGGAGTTAATAGAAAGGTTGTTAGCTAACCAAAGTCTGGATGATGCGTCTGAGGAACATACCATGCCAGAAAATGTAGATAACAGTATAGAAATTGATATTGATCCAAATGTTGATAATCTTGAGGAAGAGTCAGAAGAGGAGGCTGAGGCTGCTGTGACTGTCCCCATGTCACAACTCAGAGATTGTTTTCTGGTCGTTGCAGATAATACCTCCCCACTCTTCTGGGGAATTTCCTTTCTCTCAAGGAATCTGAAATCTTTATGGTGATGTGCCAAAGACTTCCCTCCCAAGAGCTCAGCCTACAAGGATCAATACACCTGGCAGGCCGGGGGCTTGAGTGAAAAGGCCGGAGCTGAATCGTCAGAGCTAGGGGACAAAGAACAAAACAGTTGTTCAGGAAATGCAGCCAAGTAGTGCCGGAGAACAAACAGCCAACACCGCCCACAATTACCCACTCTTACCTGCTCCGTAGGAACAATATACCAGTAACCTACTAGTATCGAAATGCAGAAACAAGGAGGATGTCTGGTGAAGGGAAGGTGTGCCAGTATCCTAGGAACACCACGGTGAAAGCAGCAGAGCGTCCAAAAAAAGCGTTCAAGGCAATCCAAAGTGTAAACAGCAGAGCGTCCCAAAAGGTTCAAAGCAATCCAAAGCGTAAACAGCAGAGCGTCCCAAAAGGTTGAAAGCAATCCAAAGTGTAAACAGCAGAGCGTCCCAAAAGTGTTCAAAGTAACAGGAGTGGACGAGGAAAGAAATGAAATGATCAGGGAAGCGGGCGTTCACCTCACGCTATTTCTCTTACGGAAATGTTCGGGTTATCAGGTCACCAAAACTTAAGGATTCAGAAATGGGAGGTCAATAATGAGCAAGCCGGGTTCATATAATCCAAGGGGAACAATCGAGGGAGGCATGCGTCGGGAGGCAGACAAGGACAAGGCAGAGACAACAACTTGATTCGAGCGCCGGGTAGTCAAGGATTCAAACAGGAGTCCGGGAACAAAGCTCGTAACTAATGACAGTTTAGGAGCACTCGATCTCTGGATAGATGGGAGTTAAATGCAGTTCACAAACGAATGAAAACACAGCAACGTCATGCGTGTGTGTCACGTGGCTATAATAGCAAGAGTTGTGGGTGTTGTAGTTTCAAAGGGTTTTACGTGCCGGATAGCGCTCAGACAATCGCCAAGGCAGTTTCCAATTTTGCCGAGACGTGACACCCCCCTAGGCCTCTGTCTGCCCTACCTGCTGTACCTACTGGGCCTTTACCAAGTCCCACCCTAAGTCCTCAATATCTCGAATTAGAGAAAATGAAACTTGAACTAGAGTTCAAGAAACTCAATACTCTGGCTGAACAGAGACATCAGGAAATGAATCAAGAACTAAGGCTAAGGGAAATGGAGCTCAAGCATGAGCTAGAAATGAAGAAATGATCTGTTGAAAATGCTTCTCTCTCTGGCACCTCTAGAAGTTCCAGTCCTAAAAGACCCCAGATGCCTAAAGAATTGGTTGGTATGTATGAGCCTAAGTTGGATGTGTTGGATTGGTTATTGGTTGTCTCTGTTTGAATATAATCATGGGCTCCAGAACATCACAGGAAATGACTTACTCACCTGGTTGTTCTCAAGGCTTCCCCCTGTTGCAACTGATGTGGTAATTTTGTTGGGGGAGGAGGATAGGAAAGAGTATGAATGTGTGAAACTAGCTCTGATAGCTAGATTTGGGAAGACCCCTTCCCAGTATCTTAAGAGGTTTAGGACCCTCAAAAAGAATGATGGTACCCCTTGGGCTACCTGGGTGAGTGAGTGTTTGAAAAACTTAGAGGGATGGATTAAGGGTTACAAAGTGAACACCTATGAAGGTATGAAGAATCTTTTTATGTTGAAGTCAATTTATGATGCCTGCTCGCCTGAGCTCAGACAGCACTTGGCTGATTCAAAGGAATTAGATTCCAGAAAGCTAGCTAAGGCTGCTGACTTGTGGGTTGCCAACAGGGCTACTCAAAAGTCAGCACAGTCTCCTTAGCATTCACTCCTGAGGATGAAGTACAGATGGCTAGTGCCCACTTTGAACTGTTTGCTGAAGAACACTTGGGTCTTCAAGCAACTGTAAACTTAGAGCCTATGGGTCTGGTTAGTCCCCAGAACTGGTTGTGTATAACTCCCTACCTGTTAACTCTAAGGTGTATTATGTGGACAGTGTTCTTGTCAATGGCCAGGTTACTCCTGCCAGGAGAGACACTGGGGCCAGCAGAACAGTAGTGGATGAAAGCTTCTTTCAACCTGAGGATGTAGCAAAAGCACCCAAAGGTCCCACTAAGATGTCTGGAGGCTCTGTCCAGATGGTTCCTATTCTACCAGCCCTCATTCAGTGTAACAACATGACAGTGAGGATCCCTGTCAGTGTTCAGACTGAGGTGCCTGGGAAGGTCCTGTTGGGGAATGACCTGAGAACTCTAGGAGTAGTGTCACATACCCCCAGGCCTCCCAGTGTGGAGACCCAGAACCTAACCAAATTGGCTAGAGAGGCCACCTTAAGGGACCCCTCTAAGCCTGTGGGAACCTCTACTGAGACCACCACTACAAGCCCTGGTGTTAGTAAGTTGACCTCTAACCCAGGCACTATTCAGGCTAATACATTAGGGAAATGGGAGCCCCAACCAAGATCCATCATTGTTCCCCCAGTTTCAGAGTCTGTGACTCCCCCTGCTTCTGAGGAAGAGGAGGAGAGACCTACTGAACCCTTACCTAGGCCTAAGAGAACTGGTAATTCTCAATGCTGGTGGAAAACCAGGAAAGAAAAGTCTAAGGCCAAAAACCTTCAGACTGTTGAACCTTCTACTGAAGACCCCAACTCAGAACCTAGTATTAGGGGGAAAACTCCTAAAGTAGGTAAGGTTAGATCTAAGAGGAAGGGGAAGCAGGCACATTGCCTAACCCCAACCCCTCCAACCAAGAGGCCTAAGACCCAACCTGCTCCCACAAGAGAGGTGGTGAGGAACCTTGGAGGCACCTCTAGATCTAAGGGACTCCTTTATAAGGACCCGTTGAAAAAGCCTATCACAGGTTCAGACGTTGTACCAACTTCTGAGGGACTGGTCAACCAGATCCCCGATAACTTTAAAAAGACTGATGTTCCTCAAAGGGTTTGTAGGTCATATAGTCATATAGCTTACAAAGGAAAACTTTTGCTTGGACCATAGAACATAGGTCAAGGTGTCACCATCAAAATGCTGATGGGCTCTCTAGGATGTATGTAATCGACTAGAGGTATGAGGTTCATCCAGGAGTGGATTAAATCCTCCTGTCCCTTAGTCTGGGGGGGGGCGAGTGTTAGGGAGAATTCTCTGTTAAGGCTGAATTTCCTAACCTAGTGAGTCCCCCAGCAGCTTTGCTGGATTATTGGGGTTTATTTTTTTCTCCTGCCAAGAGTGAGACTCTTTTACCCTCAATCTTGGGCATGATTTGAGTGTGTTTCTTTGAATCTAGATGTGTTTAATGGGCTATGAGGTCTTTTACTCCATAGGGCTTCATGTGTTTTTGTGATGTGTGTTACACAGCACCCTCAGTGCAGTGACACAGGGGTGTCACAGTGACCCCCCAGTATAGACTCCATACCCTGGGACTGAATACTGTCTCCCAGGGCATGTAAAGTCACCATTGACTTTACTAGTCTTAAATTCTGAACAGACCCAGTACAGACCATCATATTGTGGACATACTTGCTGGGGCAATTCAATTGCCCCGGGGTCTCTTAGTCGAGGGGGCACGTCTCCGTCCCCCCTGATCGTGTTTTGGCTGGTGGCAGTAAATACTACTTTTTATATTCAACCGCGAATATCTTCCTATGGGATTTCCCATTGTTTTAGGCTACTATCTTTATTTAATTATTTACGGTAGCCTCGAACATACCGCCGGTTTATTTAATTAATATTAATTCTCCGGTTAGTATTTTTTGCCAAAACTTGATTCTAAAATGGCGTTTGTGTTCCCTTCTGTGACTCCAACCCAAGTCGAGCCCTTTGTTCCACTTTTTGGCGGGCTTCTCCACAGAAGCCCTCCACAGTGGTGCCACTATGTCTGGGGTACTTAGGAGGGGTGGAGGGGAATTTAGGCACCCTGGACTGAGTTGCCTACGCAACTCAAGTCGCACTCCGTCCTGATTGGCCCAAGTGGTGAGCTGGCCGGCTCACCACTTAGCATGTTTGAGTGACAGCTAGGCTGAGTGAATGGGGGTTCGCTGCATAAAAGCAGGGCTTTGGGGACTGGAACTTCAGAAGTCGCCACAGGACCTAAGAATCCGACTGTGTATATATCATAATAGTAACTGTGTGTAGGATATTTTACAATAAGAGTGCTGCAGTGTTTAACTGTGTGTTGTTTTAAATAAATAATTATATACTTTGATACCAAAGCTCTGGTCAGTGTTTGCTTGTATTATTGTATCTGAGTGCCTATTGAGTATACTTTGCATACTGCCTAACTCTTCTTGAGGGAAGTTTGACACAGCTACCAGGTAAATCTGGGTGGTACAGACTGCTACCAAGTGGGTTTACTGCCAACACCTGTAGTCTTAAATCTTTTGCAGTGGACCCTAAGGGAACTGCACAGGTTTCTGCCTAACACCTATGATACACAAGTGAAGCAAAAAAAAGAATGTTATAAAGCATATCAACATATAACAGTTGACATTCAATATTACATAGTAATAAATCCATCTATCAGAATTTTTGATTCATAACAATAGAACATACCTAATGTTAAAATATTAAAACCGACTCTGATATGGTCATGAGGTTACACTACTTTGTACATATGTGCTCCATTTTCCAGCTGGGAGCATTCATGGACAGTTAGTACTATCACGGTGATGCCTGGCAAATACCTTTGCCATGTCTACACAAAGTAAAACCAGTTGGCATTGTCAATGCTTGTTAGCATTGTCTGTCATGTCTAATGATCCATGTGCGGCTCCCGCCCTTTCCCCTGTCATGGACCAGATCATCTACTAGAAAGAAGTATTGGATCCTCTAAAATAAATCATAAGGTTGTTCCATGTCTGTATTGAAGATCCTGTTTAGGAGAAACAATGCATTGTTGGAGCACTGATGCGTGTTGGGAAAAGAAAATGGCAACCTGACTTCATCAACAGAGCATACCTTCTTACAACTGAGAATTCTTTTGTGGTTTTGTGTTTGTAGTTCACTGCCAAAATGTTGTGAGGCGAGATGCTCGTGCGATATAGAGCTGTTATATGCTACTAGTGTGTTAATTGGTACAATGTAAGCGTGAGCAGAGTGACTGCTATTCAAGTGTTGTGCACTGGATTGTCAAGTGAGTTGTTTTAATTTTTGCTTTACATTTGCTAGCAAATACACTAGAATGTACTGGTCTGCTGGTGCAATTAATAAAGATAACAAAAAGTATTCCCTTCTTGCAGTTCATGTTCTGTAATCCTTCTCCAAGATGACGTAGTATTTCACCCAGGTTTGAATTATCAGGTCGCGCGTTTCTCAACTTGGGATGCATGTGTAGTATAAACATACAAGGGAAAGGAAGATTTTGATAAATAGAACGGCGTCATTTACCAGTATATATTTCTCATTTTGAGTATGAGTCTAATTGTCCTGGATGGAATAAGGTTATATGGCCAAGAGACGTCATCCTCTTCCTTGAATATGCCATCTTCTACAGCGAGAACATATTTTCAGCTGAAAATGTACCTTCAATTGGATCTTGTGCCATGAAATAATAGAGCATACATTGTGACATATAAATTGCTGCGCTCATGTTCCGATTAATAAGTGTTCAATGCTGTTATGCTTAATATTTACACACTTTAGTTAGTGTACAGAGTAATTTCATGTATATTTCATTTTTTGAAAACAAAACATTTCTGGGTTTGGCGCGCACCTACAGTACAAGCACAATTGAGATTGTTTACTTTCCGGGTGAGACAATGCAGCAAAAGTGGCCGACTTCATTTTTATTTTTGTGCTCAGTCAGGTGCTGGCACTACAGAAATTGTACTGAAAATAAATGAATACAACAATGTTTTCATTTATTTTTAAAGGCCAACCATGTGCAAATTCGTTTTGATATTGTTCCTGCTGTTCCTGTCCATACCTTACACTAGGGTGATTGTAATACTAAGCGCATGAGGCAATTTTCAATGACTTGTGGCTATATTTGTCACAAGATGGAAGCACCTGCACATGTAGTCTATGCCTTTCACATAGTGGCCATGCTAAGCGTATGATGGAATTATTGTTTCAGCTGATGCTGCACTTGGCATATGATGTCAGCATATACCTTATGTATGGTAACTGTACCAGTCATATGAATGCATTATTGACACTTAGCATGTAATGGGAACACATGAGCAAGTTGAGCTATAATTAACATGTGATGATCTACCCTGGTGTATGCTGGTAGCTGCCAAAAGAATCAACCTCATTAACAGCCTCACTCTTCAAACACCTTACCCAAAACACGCTCACTAACTTGCCATTGCATACATGCAGCAAAACAAATACTTTGGCCCATCACAACTTAGTCAAAACTCTAAACCCATCAAACCAGCTGCTAAAACCAACACACAAAGCACCGATTCTCTGCAACCCTCAGGTCTACCATGAGGAAACACACAACCTACAGGGAAAACACAACAAAGCACCTAGAAAGCACACCTGCAATAAGGTCAGTTGCTCTCAGCTCTATTTGCACCAACAGTTGAGCACAAAGCCTTGTCGTTTACTGCTAACCCCCTAACCATCTCCCCACCTCTTCTTTCTACAGATCCATGAGAGTGCCTGGAGAACATGAAAATTACAGCAGCGCGCAGTGCCATGGCATAACATGACTGTATATTGTCAAACAGTGGCTGTTGGTCAATTATTGAAATGAAGGGTGAATACATTTTCTCTGATTTTGCCTGCATAAGCGAGCCAGCATATATGGGAAAAGTGGCCATTGAGCAGTGCCACTTGCCAGGCTCAGTGGCCATGTCAGGTGACATGGGAAGGCTTGACCAAAAGCCATCCTCCATGAGGCTATCGATCAAGCAAAGTGGCCAGTGAACATGGCCATAGATCTTGGACACTGGCCCAAAGACCCAATGGGGTAGCAAAGTGGCCACTGGGACGGCTGCAGGCCAGCCAGAACTGACTACAGGTGGCTTAGGGGGCCATGGTCTTGCCACTGTCTATGGCTGTGTTTTTCGCGCCTTGAAAGACTTGTGTATAGTCGCGTTAAAAATTCCATATCATATCATACCATATCATGTGTGGAATGGCCACTAGCCAGCAATGGTGGCTTGTGTGCCCCGGTCATGACCTAAGGCTTTTGGCCATGCCCAGTGAGTACTATCGGTATGTTAGTGTATCTAATTAATAAACGCTAACAGCCCATTGAAAACACCTTATTTAAATGGACATTATGGTTAGTTTGCTCATAAAAACATCGAAATACAGTAAAAACAAACTCAGTTAAAACTGAAAAGTGTTTTATGTCTAAGTTTATAAAGCATTTGAAATTCAGATAACACAAAACATTCTTAAAGGGACGTTATGGTCGCAATGCAGAACAATAAATCCCAGCAAATTCTCTAGTTAGGGTGCCAAAGGCAGCCATAACTCATCCAGCTCTATCCTAAAAGAACCCGAACTCGGCCACCAGTATGCACTGCTCATGATGCCTCATATGCCAGCACAAATAGCATCCATGTAGCCACGGTTCATACCGAACCTGACCGACAATAATGAGATCTGACAGAAAGTAGCATAACTAAACCGGATAGGGGCACTTTGAATGTGTTGTGATGGCAGTACTAGAAGTATTCACCTATTTACAAAAGTAAGAATTACAGATGTTTTTTTGAAGACGTTTCATGGGAAAGGAAACCATGCAACAGCATCGGAAGACCACTCTCTCCAAAAACTGTCTCCCTTAGAACTTCTAACCCCACATTCAACGTCACATCATCCACAGAACGTCTGAGTTCTGGTGCAAGGAACCTCACAATATTATCTAGGAATTCACCAGCTAAGAACCAGAACAATGGGTAACACAAGCAACCTCTTAAAACTGTAAATATGATTTTGATTAACCAAATTCTCTTGGCAATCGAAAACATGTGAGATGTCAGTTATGGCTGTTTTATGATGGCAGAGGCAGATGTATGGTTGCTGTATGTGAACGAAATGGCGAATTTGTGGGGTTTTGTTGTTTTGCAATGCAACAAAAGCCTTCCTTTAGCAAACCAAACTTTAACGATTTGAAGGGAAACCTAACAATAATATCTCTGAAACCAGTGAATTTACATCCACATGTTTGTACATAGACATATTCAACACAGGTATGTGTTAAACAAATGAAATGCTTCCGTTGTTTTAAATGCAGCATAATGGCCGCTGGACATTACTGTGCACCAATGGAACAACATCCACACAAAATAGTCACAGGTGCAGCCAACCACCTACACAAGAGTACCAAAGGCTGTGTAAGCTGTAGGGATTTTAGGCAATGACACAACATACAACACAACTATCAATTAACAATCTTTTATTAGAATTCAAATGATAAGCTCTTATGAAGGCCTATATGTGCTATGGAACTCCCCTAGAAATAATTAATAACTCCTTAATAAACTAGTGTCAATGGCGGTGTGAAAATGCAGATCCGGTGTCCTGAAGGGGATGCACCTACAAGCTACAGGAGCAACAGGTGACGCAAGGGTCTGAGATGTAGTGACATCACAGCGTACTTAAAGTACACATAGGTGTTCTACACATCAAGGACCTGGAGCTGCGCAGGAAAGCACATCCGAAAAACCACACGTGCAGCAAAGCATTTTCTCTGTACTTTCTTTTTACTCTCTTCTATAGAGCACTCTTACATTACACGTGCAGTTAACCTTTTCCTTGTTGTAGAACACCTTTATATTACACATGCAGCAAAGCTTTTCTTTCTAGGTTCTGTCAACCACACATATCTTTTTAGTTTTCTTTGTAGCAGTCTCTTTCAACACACTTATACTGTTATATAGAGGTAGGTAAGTAGGATTAGGGTTATTATATAGAAGCAGCTGTATTAAGTATAATTGTTAGATGTAGTGACAGCTCGAATTTAATTGAATTTATTTTCTGCTGATGGACCGAGAAATGCTGAGCAGCCAAGGTTAGAATACAAGGAAGATGCCAGGTACTGTTCAATAAATCGTTGCAAAGGAACATTTTCTCATGAGACCGAAACAAATCCCCAGACAGCAGGTGCAGTCCCACGAGATATGGGGAAATGCACAATGGACACGAAGGACACAGTACTGGGGATGAGGGGGACGAGGCTGCATTCTGCCAGAAGAGGTAACTAGGATGCGAACAACAACACCCCCAATGACCACAGGCCATTTTGCCCAGGAATTAAAGTCCTATGGTAGAATTAATAAAATAGAAGGAATTGATTTCCAGCAGCAGGCCCTTGCAATTATTTTTCAAATTAAGTTTCCAGCATGTCATGAGAAGGGAATTGGGGAGGCAACAGCCCGATCAGGTGCAGAGGGGCAAGGGGCCAAAGGAGCTAATCAGGAACAAGGGATTGGGTGTTCCAGGGGATGCAACAATAAGGGATTGGGTGTTCCAGGGGATGCAACAATGTATTTGACCTTGCTGATGTTCCCTTATAATATCATTGGTCGGTCTCAGTGGGATGCTCCATTATAATGTCTCCAACATAAGGCTCCAATTAGCATTGAATAGTTTATCAACTTGTATAATATAGGATGCCAAATAATTAAAATGTAAGTTTCGTGCTGGTCAGCACAGCGTGATGTCATTGAGTGGGCGGATGTTTAGTGTTCTGATGTTATGATGGAGCAGTGTGTTCAGTGCTCCAAGAAATGAGTCCCCTAATTAGAGTGTTTAATGTATAGAGTTCTTTAGGAGATTGCTGATGAGCAGCCAATCAACATTTTAGATCATACTAAAAGTGTTGGAATGATAAGATCATGTTAAGGAGAAAATCTCCCGGAGACTTGCGCCATGTAATTGTAATAGGTCGAAATTGTTTATTCATCACAATTTATCGACTGCCCTTTCTGATGACACGTGTTTCGGCTGGTCAGCCTTTCTCAAATCAGGGCAAAGTAGCATTCTTCACATAACATGTTTATACATATCGTAATAGCACATATATTGACAATAGAAACACAAATAATATTGTGAAAAACATCAAAGTATTCATTAATGGAGCATTAATAAGTGCATGTTGGTATCCCAATCAAAGCATGAGTGATGTGTAGACAAAGTATCATGAAATCATAAAAATCATGATGTGTTGACAGAAAACAAGGATGGGGCTAAGGGGGGGATCGTCTGGGGTCAGAAGAATCATTGATAATGGTAGACAAGAGAAAAAAAAGCAAGGGAAAAAACTGAGAAACAACAATTAGAACATGGTTAGTTGCCATTTAAAGTTCTTAACATCAGATGATGGGTACAATCCCGGTTTCCCTAAAAGCAAGAAATGTTGTGTGAAGAATGCTAATTTGCCCTGATTTGAGAAAGGCCAACCGGCCGAAACACATGTCATCAGAAAGGGCAGTCGATTCATTGTGACAAATAAACAATTTCGACCTTTTACAATTACGTGGCGCAAGTCTCCCAGAGATTTATTCCTTATCTTTGAGTACATTAGGTGGCTTGTCTTTCCCTCCACCTACTCCAGGCAGACGCAACACCAGTCCTTAAATACAGCAACAACTAACAGTGACTATTGCTTAACAATAATTGTTAACTTAGAAGTCGCCAGCAGAAGACCAGCTGTAGGGGGGAGCAGCTAATACTGATAAGATCATGTTAATGTGTTCTATGCCATAGAAACTGTGTCCCTGAAGTGGCATATTGAGATGGTTTTCATTTCCGACTGATTGTCTTTCTCCCGGCTGTTTGTATTAATAAAGCTGTGTTTGTTCTTGCACTGTGTACACTCCACTTTTTATTGTATTTTGTATTTTTCCTTGGACCACGTGAGGGAGCGCCCCTTTACAGTAGGAGGCCCCAGCAACATATCCAGTTACCTCCAAAGAGATGGAGGGCTCCTTGCCGCACACCCTGGGGGCGAGGCACTGGCCTGCCGAGACCAGATTGAGTGCACTATATTAGGAGGTTTAGCAAGCGCTGTGTTCCCAAATGTCTGCCTGATCTTGTGGGCCACCCGTGACCAGGGTGGTGGAGACAGTTGAGAGGGGATACTCAGCTTCGACAAGACTCAGCTATCCTAGAGCACGTGATTGTAAAAGTGCATTGGAAAACCAGCATTTTATATGTTTTAGCTGATTACTATATTAGTTAAGTAGATTGAGCTGGAAGGGATCACCCCGAGAGGGGGAAAGACAGTGCTGTGTCATTGCATGAGATTTTTTATTGACATATTGGAGGGATCTCTGTGTGAGGAAAGATGATATAAGTAGAATAGAACTGTGAATTGGTTTGGGATCTCCCCTTATGAGGGAATGACAATGCTGGGTAGAAATAGAAATATTTGTTGTTTGGGTTTATTATTACACTATTTTGGGGCAGAGACCTGGTTGAGCTGACTACCACACCTTGATTATATACATTGGATTATTTTATTTATGAAGTCAAATATTCAGATTACTAAACACTGGTGTGCAAGCAGAGGCTTAAGTGATGCTCAGGCCCAAAGTCTTACAAAGGGCACATTGTGTAATATCACAATTGGCCAAGTGTGCCACAATCCAATACTATTCAATTTGATCTGATAATCACAACACTGTTGCTACTGATTAAACACTTGATGTTTTATTGGATAGTCACCATGCGTTTTGACCTTTAAAAAGGTCTTCTTCAGGGCTGCAATATATATGGACAAATATCCAACACATACATATGACATTATATATAGTGTATAATCAACACACAACATAGTTTCCGGAGATTCAAATGAAAAATCAAGGAATTGAGTAGTAATGTCCACGACTGTGCGCCATTAAAAACACATAAGACATGAAATATGTGCACGCATTATGATGCCAAATGAAGACTCTGCACAGTGCATTCAGCAGATAAAGGAAATGTGGCGGTTAGAAGCACGGCACCAATGGGATACAAACATCACTGTGCTCTACCATATATTAGTAAACATCCTTCCCGAAGTGGAGCAGGCAGAATTGGGGAAGGTGGTGTGAATCAAGATGAAAGGATGGCCCGAAATACAAGTGCACATAACATACTACTGCCGAGTAAAGCAAGACAGGGAGAGAAAGAAAATTACTAAAGCACAAAAGGCTCAGGTGAAATTGGTGCAAAAGTAATTGGCTAAGATTAGCATGGAATGCTCTGCAATTACTAACGTTATACCATGTACCCAGAGTACAACCTCACACAGGGAGGGGGAGCCCAATTAGGGCATGTTCAACAAGGGGGTACCCAGATAGGGTACATCCAACAGGGCAGGTATATTCCACAAGGGGGAGGATATGGTCAACAGGGAGGATATGCCCCGCAGGGGTATTGTCAACCATGGGGATATTCACTGCAAGCAGGGTATTCTTCCCAAGGAAGGGGGAACTATCATAGAGGGTGGGGGTGGGAATTGTATATGTTGGGTTAAGGCCCAGGCTTGGAGGACCATGTTTTATTTGCGCGAGAGTAGGACACTGTGCATAAGAATGTAGGCGCAGGCCAGACGCACAGTATGATCAGGGTGGGCTCGCAGTATGTCAGATGCCACCTATCTCCCAGAACACCAGATACAGATGCCACAGCCCTACATGCCACAGCTCCAGATGCCACAGCAACAAATACCATCCCAACAAAAGCCAATACGGTTTCCCCAGAATATCCAATGGACACCACAACAGCCACCCCCAGTTGCCAAAGCCCCACAAAATATTACTCAACAACCGC
Organism: Ambystoma mexicanum; assembly: GCF_040938575.1. Taxonomy (NCBI): domain Eukaryota; kingdom Metazoa; phylum Chordata; class Amphibia; order Caudata; family Ambystomatidae; genus Ambystoma; species Ambystoma mexicanum. The sequence goes on from NC_090941.1 coordinate 805,375,208, forward strand.
AGATGCTCCAGTTTACACAACCAAATTCCCTGCAGGCACAAGTGCAATCCGTAACACTGACCCAGCCATGGGACAGTAAGTTGTTAGCTCAAGATGCAGAACAACACTATACAGGGGCAACAGTGTTTGGAGGTAGCCCTTTCCTGAAAATCCAATAGGCAAGCCCACAGAGAACTCTGACGTGCCCAGTGCTTTTGGTCAATGCAGACCCAGAATTGGAATCCGAGGTTGCAGTGAAGGTAGACCAGAAATAATTCAGATTTTTGGTCCACACAGGATCCAAGTTCTGCATTAGGGAGGGTAGATTCTCCATGTCAGACAAAGTAATGGACATGCAGGGATTCTTGGGGCGGTTGTTATGATTCCTATCACAGAAGATTTATTGCTCACTATGGGTACTCAACAAATTGTAGCACCCCTATTGTATTCGAGAGCCACACTGATCAACATATTGGGACATAATGAGCAAATTGAACTGGACAATTCAATTTTCAGAAAAGGGCGTAGTGTGTTCCACCCCATGTATTTATGGCACATGAGTGGCAGCACTGATACAAGCATTCTGTGTGTACAGAACTCTGTGAGGTACACCGCTCCATGTGGAACTCTGTCTTTAAGAGGTACATGTATTGTTAGGTTGGGTGCCCAGAATTAAGGATCACACATTCCAATTTCCCAAAAAGATTTAATTCAGACCGTCAGTGCACAAGGAGATAGTGCCAGGCACCACAATCATAATACACCTAGAAGCATCAATTTCTACAAAATACCTGGTCATCTGTATAATGTAACTGATCTGCAACAGCGCACTGATGCCTAAAGGCTTAGGCGCTTTACAAATAAAAAAAATTTAAACATTAAAAATAAATAAATACATACATCTTGCATGACACAGATGATGACAGTACTGAATGGTGCACTGTGGTATGCATTGACCCCACATGATGATTGACAGACGTGACAGATGAACAGCTCTTTGCAGGTGATGGCAAGGGAGGCAGTGTTCTAGATATGCATATCACGCCCAGTAGTTGTGGAGCACGGAGAGGTTCCCCAGAAAATATTGGTCACAAAGACAGCGCAGCCATACTTACAAGAGGATTTAAATAGAGTCCCTAAAGAACTATGGACCAGCCACCCACATAATGTCGGCCTGCTTAAAGGTATAGGGGCTGTCCGCTTAAAAACTGAAGCGTGGGGGCGATGTTACCCCCAGTAAGACAGTACCGCCTGTCACGGGAGGCGGATGAGGGAATATATGACACAATTCTAGCATTATGAGAGCAAGGAATAATTCAGATTTCAGAGTCTCTGTGCATCATGGCCATATTCCCTGTATAGAAAGGGAATGTGGGGTTAATGTTATTAATGTTAATGTTAAAGGTATTTGTACCGCACACCGTCACCACTGCTGTGGTCCCCAGGCACTCTGACAGATCTGAAAAGAAGGGTGTCAAGAAGGGGGGGTAGTAGGGTGTAGTGGGAATAGGAGAGTGAGAGTTGTGATGTCCTTTTGGCCCCTTCAGTTCGGTTTGCACAGTTCGCTGAGTTTATGTGTGGTTTTCAATCAGTGCCAGAATTCCCATGTGCTGGTGTGGCTGGTTAGGTTGTGTTAGTTTGTTGTTGCAATGTGGTGAATTGTGCGCGGATTGCTATGCAGAAAGGTGGTTTTGTGAGTTTATGTATGTTGAATAAGTGGAAATCTGAGATTTAAGGTGCGGTTATAATAGTTTTCACGTATTTGTCGATTTTTTGCTATTTGTCATTGTGTTTCTGCGCCCAACCTCTATGGTTATCCTGTGTTTTTGGTACTCTACTTTGACCGCCTAATTAGTAGGCATGTTGCGTAATGGGAGATGTCTTTTGGGTGACTCCAGTGGCTTGTGTTTCTCACTTATTTTCGCTACTTCCCTGCCGTGCGGCAGGTGTAGTTTTGGTCACAGCACTTGTCCCTTCTTGTCCATCCTGTTGGTTGTCCCCACCTATCCAAGTCCCCTTTAGGATCAGTGCCATGTTGGCCTGGGTGGCCGGTGTGCGCCCACCCCCGCTTTTATAATGGAGGGGCGGGATAGGGATTATGGTTCCTACGGGGCAGTTCACAGTTTCGTTGTGGTGCTTTCTTCTTAGTTGATTCCGCCTGAATCTGGAGCAAAGACCCAAGTTTTGAGTAGTTTTCTGAATTCCAAATGATCCCTTGTGTTGTGTATGTTTTTGGCATGTTATTCCAGGTTAAGGTTGCCAGGTGAGTGAAATATGATCACCTGTGTTTTTTTTTTTGTTGTAAGGTTTTGGTACTAGGTAAATGTTGTCGCTTGATCTAAGTGATTTTGTTTAGTGGTAGACAGTTATTTTTTTTCTTTAGGAACTCTGCTCCCTGGCCCTGGACTGCTCTGTGCATTGTGCACACTGTTTTGAATTTTATTCTCTCTTTTATTGGCAGCCAGTGTAGCATTTTCAGTGCTGGGGTAATGTGTTCTCTTCGTGGAAGGCTGAACAGGAGCTTTGCCGCAGTGATCTGGATGCGCTGACGTTTTTTTAACAGTCATTCTGGCATTCCTAGATATAGGCTGTTGGCATAGTCTGCTCTGAACATGATGAGTGCGATATGATATGATATGATAGGTTATTTATAATGCGCTTAATACCCAGAGCTTTCAAAGCGCAGACTTGGGATTCAAACCTGTGTTGCTCCGTGTCGTCTTGCTTCCAAGCCGAGCACGTTGCCCCTAAGCTATCCTCCCGAGACAATGGTGAGTGTTTTGTGGGTGATAGAGAGGAATGGTAGGATCCTTTTTGGTGCATGTAGCAGGAAGAAACATTTCTTCATTATGGCGTTTATTTGTGGTTCAAGTGTTAGTTCGTGGTCCATCAAGCCTCTCAATTATTTTACTATCGTTGATGGAGTCAGTGCTATACCCAGTTCCTTTTGCCATGGGATGTAGTGGTTGTTTTCCTAATTTTTAGCTATTATCATTATTTCAGTTTTGCCTGGGTTGAGTTTGAAGCTGTTTGTGTTCATCCAGCTTTAGAGCTCTTGTAGGCAGTTGTTCAGCATTTTGTTTTCTTCCTGTGTGTGTTGTATTTTGTTGATGATTGGAGTGTCATCTGCATAGTTGTAGGATGTGAGGCCGTGTTTTTTGATGAGTTTGATTAGTGGCATCAGGTATATATTGAAGAGTAATGGGGATAAGGATGATCCTTGTGGTACTTTGCAGTTAGATTCCCTTCTAGTAGATTCGAAAGGTTTGATCCAGACTCTTTCTGTCCAGTTTGTTAGGAATGATTTAATCCATAGTAGGGCAATGTCAGTGATTCCTATTTCTTCTAGTCTCCCAATGAGCAAATCATGGTTAACTGTGTCAAATGCTGCGGTGAGGTCCAGAAGGATTAGAGCTGTGCTTTTGTCTGATTCTGCATTAGTCTTTAGATCGTCCCAGATTGAGAGCAATGCTGTTTCCGTTCCCCTCATTGGTCTGAACCCTACTTGTGCTTGGTCCAACAGTTGGTGTTCCTCTATGAATTCTTATGTTATTATGTAGACATATGTCTCGACTAGTTTTGCTGGGTAGAGGATGTTGGATATGGGTCTGTAATTGGAGAAGTCTTCTACATGGCCTGCTGTGTCCTTGAGGAGTGGCTTGATGTGTGCCGTTTTGAATGATTGCAGTACTTTCCCTGTTGAAAGTGATTGGTTGAAAAGGTTTCTGTAGTATTCCATGGGCGTTCCTTGTGTGAGGATTGATTTGAATATGTCTGGGGTCATGGGTCCATGGGGGAGCCTGCTTTGTTGCTGTTGCTTACCAGCTTCACGAATGTCTCTGCTTATAATTGGGGGAAGCTTTGAATTTGTTCTGGTGACCCTCGGATGGCTGGGTGGGTCGCATGTTGTAGCAATTGTCTGCATTGTATGATTTGTTGGAGGGTTGTGATGTTGTTTTTGAAGTGGTCTGCAAAGGCATTGCATAGCTTCAGTTAAGGTATCAGAACGTTTTTGCAGCCAGGAAGGTTTCTTATTTTGTTTATGATTTAAACAATTATTTTTTGGTGTTGGTGGCTTTGGTGATTCTGTTGTCGTAGCATTTCTCTTTTGGCCTTATGGATTTCCTTCTTGTATGAGTGAATTTGTCACTGAAGTTGTAATTTCTTCACCTGATCGTTTTTTCAAGTTTACTGTTTTTCCTTTTCATGGCGCATAGTAGAGGCGTAAACCGTTTTGATGTCGCTCTTTTGCCTGATGGGGTGAAAGGTTTTTCCTTTGAGATTCCATCGATCGTTCCAGCATTACATTTATGAAGTAGTTCTGTTTTTATTTCAATGTCAGCTTCGTCCAGGGTCATTGTCGGTCGTTTGTTGATTTCTAATTGTTCTACTAGGTTGCTAGCTCTGATGGCTCTCCAGTTTCTTGTAATGCTAGTTTGCATTTTGTCTGTTTTTTTGCCGTTGTTGTTGGGAGTGTGATTATGAATGGAATGACGAGGTGGTCGCTCCAGAGGATTTGTAGTGGTGGGGTTGTGGCGATGAGATTTTTCTTGGCAAACATTGTGTTTAGCGTATGTCCCACAGTGTGGGTTGCTCCTTTCACATCCTGATGTAGTTTCATTGTCTTCAGTTGTTTGGCGTGTGATTTCTGTCAGCGGATTCTTCGTCAAACCAGATGTTAAAGTCTCTGAGGATTTCCAGGTGTTCCTGCTATGTTGGTGATGGCTTCAGAGAATACGTCGGCGAAGCTTGCATCATATGTTGGTGGTCTGTATACCAGGATGATTTTGATGTTTGTTTTGGGCTTTGCTGTTAGGTGAAGGATCATGGATTCAGAGTTTATGATGTTTAGTGAGTGATCTGTTTTCATTTTGAGGTGTTCCTTGTATGCTATCACCAATCCTCCTCCTCTTTTGTTTTTCCTGTTTACTCGTGAACATTTGAAGTTCTCAGGGATGCAGTTATGCAATGTGGTTTTGTAGTTGTTGTCTAGCTATGTTTCTGTTATGAATACAATGTCGATACCACCTTCACATAGGAGGTAGAAAATCTCTGTGGCATGTTTGGACATTGATCTGGCTTTGATGAGGTTGCAGTGGATCTTTTTGATGCGGTTAGAATTGTTTTTTAATCCTTGCTTTGTCATGTGGTTGTTCTGTTGGTCTTCTTCTTTGTTTAGGTCACAATTTGGTTGGTGCTCCATGTATTCTGCCTCCTTGCAAAAACGATCCGTTAGGTTGATTGTCGGGTTGGTGATACATTCTTCTGCTTCTTCATCCTCTATGTTTAGCTGCAGTTGCTTGTGGTGCCTTTGTGTTTTTGTGATGTAAGGAGTGAGGGCGTTGGTTTAAATTCTTTCCCCTTATTGTGTCATCTCTTCTCGTCCTGCACGGTTCTAGTCGATTCTCGGCGTGCTAGGATGTGTTAGCGCTGTTGAGTTGTCAGGGCAGAGAGGTGGTTGAGAGATGCAGTGTTAGATATAGGGATTTATCTCTTCTTGTGATAAGTGTGTTCTGTATTTGTGGTGGTTTCTGCTAGAGTCGGGCACATACTCGTTTAGTTTATTCTATGTTCTGTCTCTCTTTGGCGGCATCCTGCTCTTTGGTGGGGCATCTTAATATCTTTGTTGATGCTATAGTTCAGACTTTGGTTACATGGGCGGTAGCCCACATATAGGACTTTGTGTGCTATGAATGTTGTCGAGTTGTGTCCTCTTCTGCTGTGTTGATGGGGTGTACTCTGTTGGCTTGTGTTTTTGTAGGTTTCTTATGATCCAGTGGTGAATATGCTCATTAGGCTTGCTCTTGCGGATTGGCTGGAGTGTCTGCGTAAGGCTGAGTTGAAGATGTGATGGTGTTCCTGGTTTGGTTGTTCTAGGGTGTGGGGTGTATAGCTCAGGATTTTCAATGGTGGTTGGCCGGGTAGTGATTTATTCATTGTTCCGGGATTCTGTCTTCCGATGGCCGAGTGTCTAAGCAGGAGACGGTCCGGTTACCAAGTGTTTTAATGAGGCTGCATGTCATTGGTCTAACTAGCTCCTGGGATGAGACTGTCGCTTCCCATTTAACTGGGCAAAAATAAGGCTATAAGCAATTGCCTTATGTGGCCAGCTTGGTGGTCCCGGAAGGTGGTGAGGACCTGGGGTTAGGCACATGGCATGCAATGGGGAACAGACCTAGATTTGAGGTTCCTGTCTACTCGGACAGTTGCTAGGTCTCACAATACAATAGCCAGAAATCAGAGGTAAACCTAGCTTGGTATTCCTGTCTAGTGGGAGAAGGCCTAGGTTTCATGATAAATAGGCAGACACAGAGAACACACCTAGATTTGGGGTTCTTGTAGATTGGTATAAAGGCCCAAGTTTCAGAATACTATAGCCAATATGGGTGACTCAGACCTAGGTTTGAGATTCCTGTATAGTGGTAGAAAGGACTAGGTTTCCCAATACAATTACCAGGTATGGGAGAACACACCTAGATCCAGGAATCCTGTATAGTGGGAGAGAGGCTTAGATTTCACAATACAATTGGCGGTATGCGAGAACACGCCAAGATGTAGTAATCCTGTACAGTGGGAGAGGTTAGGTTGCACAATACAATAGGTTTCACAATACAATAGCCATACATGGGAGAACACACCTAGATTTGAGAATCCTGTATAGTGGGAGAACAGCCTAGGTTTCACAATACAATTTGTGTAAGGGAGAACACAGCTAGATTCGGGAGTCCTATGTAGTGGGTGAGAGTCCTAGGTTTCACAATACAATTTGGGTACAGAAGAACACACCTAGATTTGAGAATCCTGTATAGTGCGAGAGAGGACTAGGTTTCACAATGCAATATGCAGATATGGGAGAACACACCTAGATTTGAGAGTGCAGTGTACTAGGGGGAAGGTCTAGGTTTCACAATACGATAGGTTTTTAAACAATTTGTGATCACAATGGATTTCCTAGTGGGTTTGACAGTTGTGAGTGGTTGGTGTTCTTCTTTCCGGTGGTGGTGTTATATGGTGGGGTGAATGCTAAAGTGGTTATTAGTACCAGTGAAATTGTGCCTACCTTATCCGTTGATGCTGGTTGTCACCAGTCTGTTCCTTGTTTGGTGCGCCTGGGCACTGCAGCCAGCTACTAGTGCTGGTTTGCGGGTGGGATTATGCCTTTGCAACCACCTCGTTGATTGCGGTTGCAGCAGGGAAGTGTTGGCTGTTGTTGGGTGGGAATGGTCAGTGTTTTACACTACACTCTGGGACTTAGGTGGGGGCACAGCTGGTCCTTTTCCTTGAGCTCAGTGTGGTGAATGAGCTAGGTGATGGGGCACCCTAGTTCTGTTTGGTTGTATATATCACTGAGGGATTAGGGGGTAGTTGGTAGTTTAGGCTTGGTTTATGTTAGTGGGTGGCTGCTTCCCCTGCTGACACCTGCAGACACAGTCTTGAGCCACCAATGAGGGGCCGGCACAAGAGGCGGGACAAGGCACAGAGCAGAAGAGTGAGTTGGGAAGGAACGCTGGGCCACAAAGGGTGAAAAAAGGCTCAATAAAGCCCTTGGGGCACAGAGAAGCAACGCTTACCTGATGCCTGGGATTAAAAGGCACAGGGAGCTCGCGTGTACAAGACTAGGCCCTCGTTGATTGGTATGGGCCGAAACGGAGCAATCAGGACACACGGGGAGGCACAAGCGAATGATGGAGAATGATCCAGGACCTCCGCCCATTGAAAAATATAGGGGAGGCAGAGTTCCCAGTGGAACCGAAAACCAGTCACCATTTTGTGTAATATACCCACTGAAGCAACATGCTTTACATTAAGAGATTTGAAAAGCGCATTATTTTTGATACCCCTGCACCAAGACTCACTGTACCTCACTGCGTTCACCGAGCGTGGCTCTAGGTTCCAACACACTCAATTACTACAAGGGCATCTCAAATCCCCAAGTGTTTTCAATAGGGTGTTACAAATGGATCTAGGGAACGTGCACACACCCAGTGTGGTGATCCAATAGTGTGGTGATCCAATGTGATGTTCCACGACCACGGAAGAGCAGTGCAGAGAGGACTTACTGGCACTATTGACATTGTTAGCTGATTAAAGGGTACAAGGTGGACAAGCTGCAATATTGCCAGAAAGATTTTGTTAACTTCGGACAAATAATAACATCAGAAGGAAGAGGGATTACCCCAGAAAGGGCAACAGCAGTACAGAACACACCAAAGCCATACACAGTAAAAGAGAACTTTTTGGGGCTGTGCAACGATTGCCGGTCTTGGATTTTTGACTATGCCTCCTATACCAAGCCCTTTAGCATGTGCTAAAGGAGGCACAGAAGGATAAGACCTCCAAAGTGTGGACACAGGAAATGGTTGACACATTCCAATAATTAAAAAATGCACTCTGCAATGCACCTGTCTTAGCAACTCCAAATGATGACAAAAGAATTATTCTTCTTCTCGCATTCTAACTGCACGGTTATGACGGCACAGAAAAAATCTAATGGAAACAAGTCACTGTCCAATTATAGTGGTCAACTAGACCGAGTAATGCAGGGGCACTTTTAGTGAAAACAAGCACTCACAGAGAGCAGCGTTTGCAATACAAACAATCTCCACAATCACTATGGGCTGTCCAGTGGCGCTTTACATGGAACACGCAGTGTTTGCGATATTGGGCAAATCCAAAAGTACCCTCACCACTCAGCAGCCTTCATGGTATGAGGCCATACTGTCCAACCCTTCAATACACATAGTAAGGTGCTGAGTTGCTAGCCAAGCAACAGTTGTAGCAGGACCATTTCAGGCAGGAGATTATGCACAAGATTGCACTAGTTGCATGGCCACAGTTGATGGCCTCACCATAGTACAGGAAGGTGCCTTAGAGAAGGGTGAAGTGCTCTTCATTGATGGGTCATCACTGATTGATCAGAACACAGGTTATCGGCAAATGGGAGCAGCGGTAGTGCGCTATCATGGATCAGATTACCTTCACCAATGAAATGTCAGACGAGTGCATCCACTATTTGGATGTGGAAATTAAATTCACAATGGGAAAATATACCACCAATATTTTGAAAAAAGAAATAGATAGGAATAACCTGTTACACCGTCTGAGCTTCCACCAACCAAGCCTGATCAGTAATGTACCTTTCAGCCAAATGCTCAGAGTTAAAAGGATTGCATGTGATCCAATTGAGATTATAGATCAAATCACTAAAATGGGGGAAACATTTTTATCATGAGGTTACCAACCTGAGAAGGTGACTGCCGCTAGGGAAAGACTGGTCGATTTCAGACACATATCTATATACACCACACAAAGCAAACGGATCAAATCTAAGAAATTGGAATACTCTTACTTGCGACTCTAAAATTGAGCATCTTTTTCATGAACTACCTGTTTTTGCTTATGAGAGGTTGAACCTCAGAGACTGTCTGGTCAAGACCAGACCTGATTCAAAAAGACCACCCATCTCCAAAAGAACTGGTACCTTCCTGTGCCTGCACTGTACCAACTGCGGGTTCATAATGAAAAAGAATATTGTCAATCACACAAGATCAGGTGAATAAATAAAAATAAAAGGTTATGCCATGTGCAACACAAAGAATGTTATCTATATCATCAAATGTCCATGTGGTATCTACTACGTGGGATAATCTAAACGACCATGCAAGTTCAGGTGGAATGAGCACCGCTCCTGCATAAGGACTCATACGATTAATTCTGCAGTGTCCAGACACTGGATGGAGAAACATCCTGACTTATCACAGATCTGATTTCAAGTAGTGGATGTCATCACTAGAAGTGAAAGCCCACGAAGATCTGATGAAACGACTAGAACAAATGGAGACATTCTGGATTGAAAAATGTTACTAATTATCCCTGAATGGAATTAATGAGGAAGTGAACTATCTGTGCTTTCTGTTGTAACTAATGTTGCATTCTCACGCTATCCTAATAAGTTGTATTTTGTTTTTTCACAACAACCAATGTTGCATCCTTACGTTATGTGCACTACATTGGTATTCACCAAGACCAGCACGCTCACACCACCCCAGCGAGCTGAGCCTTGAGGCATCATAGGATTGATTAATGGTTGATTTTGAATTGAATGCAAGCATCTACACCAATTGGGGATAGACCATCTTAAGTCTCGTTTACACTACCACATCACATTTGTACCATTGGATATACACCACTCAGTGTACTCACACTAATCTCATTCTGTGCTTCAACATTTCGCATTCAAATTATTATATTCATTTTCCCATTGGATATGCACTTCAGAGTATATTTACACTATTAGCATGAAACATTTCACATGCAAATTATAGTGTTCGTGTAGAGACCATAGGTGGCTCAACATAGACATCAAATGCTCCTGGGGGACTGTTGTGAATTATATCGACAGTTGATCAAATGTATTTATTTTCAACTCTAATCCATTTTATTCTTGCTAACACCACCATTTCTTTAAATGTATTTCTTAACGATCTCCCTAAGAGATTTCAAGGTTGCCAAATTGATAGTTCCTTAATCATTGTATTTTGTATTTATCGCATTAATCATTTAGGATCATAATTAAATGTGCAAACTGAGCATTGGTTTCATTATTTCTCACTCCAACCTAAGGGTGGTCCAGAGACAATGTACGATTACATCTTAGACAAGTCAGTAAGGTCCAAAGTACATTTACCAGCAACCTTCTCTACCGCGGCCGCCATCCTATGGCAGGACTCGACAGTGATGTCACGCTACAATGTGAAGCCAATGTGATGACGTCATGCCGCTAACACAGTGATGTCACCTGGCTTACAGCGCTCAATCTGATAAGAAGATATGGCTGATGCTCCTGCACAGTCTTTACTCTTAAAATACTGACCCCTCACAGAGGCAGTATTCAACCAAAGTGCCAGGTAATTATTTATGCTTCTTATGGACCAGTTTTAGATAGACTATACAGAGACACCCTCTGTATGTATCAGCTTCAAATTGTGTAACTTCTTCCTCCTGTCTTCCTTTCTTATAGGGACCTAACACAGCGCTTTATTACAACCATTTGGTGAGATGACAAGACTCAGGAAAAATGGATTCCTTAGAGTGTGCCTGCAACTACATTGCCTATTACCAAAATGGGTGTATAAGCACCAGCTGATGCCTCTATATTTCATGTGATTTTGTGTTATTTCTTTATTCTTGTAGTATCATGTGATGATATTCATTGACTGCAGGTAAACAAGCAAATAGCAATAACTTATTTTGATGCATTAGGTCCAATCAACGGAGATGCTAATGACAATTATCAATTTTTTCTTCCTCCCTTTTTTTTCTTTGTTTGCATTTATCAATTGTACATACATAATGAATTTGTTTATTTTTGGGTGGGCTATATGTGATGAAATTGTACCGTGACACACTATATTTGTTTGATGTATTGTTTTAGCACTGCCTAAACTATTAGTTGTTACCCCTGAAAATGGAGACCACTCCGACATGCATTGGCATCTGCACTGCATACTGCATTTTTGAAAAGATTAAATTAATACTTACTGCATTTTTAACTTTGGAATTTTTTAAAGGAATATGTTGTTGAACTTAGTAATGGACCAAAGCATCTCAAATTTGATGATAGTTTAAAAACGTACATGCTGTGAGCAACAGGTCGGACCAGGCTTTTTCCTTGATCCCTTTTGGTATTGTTTCGTCCTGTTGCTAGGGATTTTCTCCTGTTTGCTCCAAAAATGTTGATTGATTTAACATAAAGAATTATTTTACATACTGAATACAATTATCTCATAAATTGGTGGTGACAACCTTTCCCTTTTTTCCACAAGGTAACTGCATTATCATTTTCTCTTATTCAGCGTATGTTACCTCGAGAGTGCACTCTGAGTTATCAAGATGGAAGAGCATGGGGTTCAGAAAAAGTGATGACACTCCAGTGCAACATGCAGTGCTATTTCTTAGATAGATAGAGGCATTGCCCCTTCCCACAGCACTGGCTGTCGTAAAATGTGCAGGCTATACCAAAGGTACAGATTTAATTTCCTAAGGTAACGACAGGGCAGATCCAGCAGCGAAAGAAGCAGCCAATTTGCCACCTGATAAAAGAGAATACGGGCCACACAATGCAGAAAGAGGTCTCATGCAAACAACTGTGTCACGAACGCCAACACCACTCACTAAGCCCTACAATGCTTCACTCTTGACTCAGATAATAGAACTACAGAGACACATTCCACAAAAAGAGCATGAACTATGGACAAAGAGAGGGTGTTCCTTATCACCTATAGATCTGTTTTGGAGACATAACAGCACAGGCAAGTATGTAATTCCCCAAGAACTGCTTACAATTGCCCTGGATGAGTTACATTATCCAGCACACACATCCAAAGAGTACATTGCAGCCGACGTCCAGGAACATTGGGTTGTACCAAGTTTGCAGGAGCATGTGTCAGTATTCATTTATAATTGTGTGACCTGTCAGCAGTACATTGCAGGGCACCACTCAAAATAATTAAGGTGGCATGGTCACTCCCTGTAGGGGCTTTTCAACATCTGCATATTGAATTTAATGATATGACCCTCAGATGTAATACCTATCGCTATGTAATTCTTGTGGTATGTCCATTCTCCTGTTGTCTGGAGGCAGGTTCATGTGCCCATAATGATGTCAAGGCGGCAGCAAGATTCCTAGTTCATGAGATATTCCCATGGTGGGGGGGGTGTGAGGTTTTGAGATCTGACAATGGACCACACTTCTTTATTGGACATCAAACATGTATCACCCTTAGACCAGCAGTATTGTAGAGAGCCTCAATGGATTGCTTAAGTAGTGCCTTGCGAAAAGCTGGGTCCACTGCTGGCCGCTTGCTTTCTTTGCACTGTGTAATACTCCTGGCTCTGATCACCACCTAACATGCAGAATATCATTATAGGCAGGAGAATGCATGCGCCACTAACTCCTGCATGTGCGATCTTGCATGGTCACAGCACTGCACAAGTTCTGAGGCAGCAATTCCAGGGGTACCTTAAACAGATTACAGACTCCCTAAAGTTTATTTCAAGACAGATGGTACCTCCCCAAAGACCAGGCCGCCACCTCCTCTACAGAAACTGCAACACTGCAAGAGGAAGCATCCCTACTGCAGCAGCCTCCACTGTACCCAGGCGAGAAGATATACATCAGGAATTTCACGTGGGGATGGAATCAGCCCTGTTTCGTGGAACTGTACACAGTGATGTACACCACACAGAACTCAGTCAAGCTGGATGGGCAACACGTCTGGATCCACTTGTCGGACGTCTGTGTTGACAAAGGAATCAAGCCCCACCCGGAAGAAGAGACAGGGGACGAAATAAGGGGAGTATTAATGAATTAACTGTTTTAACATCACTTCTTTTTTTGGGAGGCCAGACTATTTCTATTTGGTGACGCAGCACGAACGACAAGCAGGAGAGAAGAATAATGTGAAGTTATTATATGGCTGAGGATTCTTTTAATGTTTTTCTGTTTTTCTCTCTTTCTTTCCTTTTGTTGCAAGTAGAGAATGGGTCGTTTACCCCCACTGTAGATATGTCTGTGCTTTAGAGGAAGAGGGAGATATTCAACCTAGATTTATTTGGACAGCATTGAGGGTAGGTGTCACACCGACTCCGACAGCATGTGGTACAACCATATGAAAGCAGTGGGAAGAGAGAGGACAAATAACACGTTATGTGTGCTATCTCATCCCACATGATACAGGCACATCCCAACTGTTAATTCCCTAGAAGGTACAAACACAGACAGCAAACTACTTGGTTCATCTGGTGTTGTGTACATTCCGCAGGCCTTTCCATGGACATAAATCCGAAGTGAAGTGGGTATAAGATGGGGATGTTGTGTACAAGGACAGGTATATTAAACTGTAAAAGATGGCGGAGCAAGAAGAAACCAAACATATGGGGCCTCATTATGAGTTTGGAGGTAGCCATTTTGCTTTTAGCACCATGGCTGCCTCCAAACCGGGCTCCATTACCGGGTTCCTGCAATGGGGACTTACCGGGTCATTCCGACATAGGAGGATCCAGTAATTCCTCCTTGCAGGAACCATTCCCCATTTCCATTTCAATGGGGAGGGAGGTAACAACAGGCACATTACAAGTGTCCTGTTGTTTCCACCCTCTTCCCCGCGCAGGACCTGGAAAAGACATCTGGTTTTACCAGACGTCTGATCCGGGTCCTGCAAAGGGAAACTCGTAATAGGCGCTCCCGTAATGAAGGGGGCTGGTTCCGTACCGGCCCCCTTCATTACGGGAGCGCCAGGGTCGTAATGAGGCCCGTAGTTCTATATTATGAGGGGGCAAGAAGGGGAGCAATTTTTGAACTACCCAGTGCACACTGTCTTACAAAATGAAACAGGGCATCCACTGCCATGGTGTAGAAATAGGCCACAGATGCACATCCAGAGAGCAGTATTTTATAATAGTGAATGGGTCTAGGGGGTCAGAGGGTGTAGGGCAAAGGGGTATGTGGGGTTTACTGAGGATGTGGTAGTGCACTGCAGTAGAAATTATTGCGAAGTTGGGCGAGTTATATTCAGGCTCTCACTTGGATTGATGACAGAAAGCAACCTGTACATATAAAGGCACTCACACAATATTTTCTATGTTTCAGATCGACAGGGACCATTCAATTGGGCAGTAACAAGATATGTGCGAAAGTAATGGAGCTCCCAAACTTAGGAGCACTGAAAGCGGTCCTCACAGACTTGTACTGAGCCTGTGGCACCAGAGCCTATGTCCAGCTGTCACCACGCTGGGGCGAACAATGCTCTTTGGTCACCCTCCACTCTCCTGCATGAGTAGTGCACTATTCGGACCTTGTCGCTATCAGTGCTTATTCTTCCCAACAGGAAACAGAGCAGCAATACTGCACACAGATCCATTTTTACTGTCCATTACTGTCTTGAAGAACACAGCAACATGTACACAGGTAAGCCACATGTGCATTCATTGCCCTGTGTATCGCTATGTAACAATCTGTTATCACATACATATGCCCCTACAGTGTAGACATCTTTCCCATTTAATGTCACACGTTACAGGGATTGTGAATAGAGACATTCTGCCTTATGAACAAGTGACTTGGCTCTAAAATCGTTCCACAAACGAAAGGACGTTTGGATAAAAGCTAAGGTAATTGATCTACCAATAGATACCAGAAAAAGACAGGTTTTGTAAATATCACATTATGAGTAGATTCAGCAGTAGTAAAGGTGGTCTCAAACGCAGAGTTCTACAATGTTTTATTTTTAATAGGATATCTGTACTGATGGATTTCAGATAATCCGGAGTGGAAATAGTCCTAAGAAACCTGGATTTTCTAGTTTTCACGCCATCTTCTTTGCTTGACAGGTATGTTCTAGGAATAATTGAGTAACTCAGCATCTTGTGAATCATTACACTGAGTAATACACTGTGATTAGGCAATGTTTCTACAGGTTTATGTCTGTCATATTTTTTCAGAACCTGCCCTGAAGAAGGATCTTTAGTCCGAAATGCATCAGCCTGGGCTTCTGCAAATTACTTCTTGAATAAATGGAATGTAATCACTTATGATTTTGAACAAATTGAAGACTACTGAGGTTTTATTTCATCAACTAATGATAAAATACATCCTTTATGGACTATCTTTTGAAGTAGTGTTTACTACGCATCAGGCGTCTCCAGGCTCAGTGAGCGTTTCACTCAGCAACATTGCCCCATTCTGACCTTGTGCCATTGTCAGAACATCCAGCTCTACAAGGAGCATTGTACACACATGCCAAATGGTCCTTGACTTTATGGAGGAAATGCTGGGCAAGCATTTGATGGTCCTAGGAGTCCACGGATATACTGGCAGCAATACCTATGCAAATTCATCATTTCAGGAAGACTGTGCTGTTCTTCACTTCTCTTCTTGCACCAGATGAGAAGACTGCTGCCAATGCAAAGTGGTTGCAGATAACTTGTTATAATTGGACCGAGAGGTGGTTGAACGCCATCAGGGAGAAGTTGCAAGCAGTAAGATTGACCACTCGGCAGAATTGCTACTTCCTTGATTTAATTACAGCTATTGAGGTTGGGGTGCATGCACAAATAGACAGCAGTTGCTGCACGTATGTGCTAGCAAATGACACAGTGAATGGCACGTTGTCAGGAGCTATCAACTCCTTGCACACCCTCCACAAGACTATAGTAAATATGGTAAAAGACACCAGCAGAGTGGTCAAACAGGTTTGGTTTGATAAAATATTTGCTTGGGTGCCAACTTAGTTGTGAAACATCATCATAGTACTTGGCCTGCATCGCGTGTTGGCTCAAATTACTTTGTTTGCATGTCAAAAGGGATTGAGCAGTTACATAGGGACTGGGAGTAGGAGTAAATATATGATGTCACTTTTAGTTAAAATGGCCAATGATGCCACAGCCTTGTCCAGAACTATTCATGTGCAAACAGACAAATTAAATGCTGACCCAATGTCCCACATGGATGAAATTCCTGAACTGATTGGTCCTCCAGGCATACTCTCTAGCCCACTGCCAGACCCTCAGAAATATACTGAACACTGGGTTGACTGTTATGGTGATGGGGGTTGTTACTTTATGACCTGACCCTGCCTCCTGCCAGGAACCCTGCATCCTGAAGACTACCTTTTACCGGATGCAGCCAACATAAGGTACTGTGAGCCTGTGTCCTCCTAACCCCTGCTCGATCATTACGTACACATGAGAAACTTCCTCACTGGTGTGCCAACCTTACACTATTCACGTTAGTATCAAGGTACCACATGTTCCAGCAAACTTTAAGCTCTTCAGCTGGTAACCTACTTGTACACCAGGCCCTGACATTGCTAATGAGTTACTGCTTTGAGTTGCCACTATCATATGCTCTGTAAATATGTTCAGTCATATATGCGTACTGACATCCACTGTGCTGTTATTCCCTTGTGACGCATGTCCCAGTACGTATACTGTTGTACTTACCCATGCTGTAATTCTAAATCTAGCTTTGTAAATCTGTATCCTTGTCTTTAGCCTCTACATATCCGGCATCTTGAATGCTGTATTCAGCTTCATCTGCCACGACACCCGAACACTGCATCTAGCCCTTGCATGCTTGCCTTGCCAACCTATCATTGCACCAGCTTTTGCCGTGCTACCTATGTGCAGAACTAGCCTACTTTGATCTCACTATTTGAATGCCCTACCTAGCTTATTCCCACCTTGCCACTTTGATGCTGCGTTAGCAGCCCATGTTTGCTGTTCTAGACTATATCTGCCCACTACTTGAATGTTGCATCTAGTATTTGCCCGCCTTGCCACTTTGACGCTGTACTAGCCCATATCTGCCTATTACCTGAATGTTGCATCTAGTATTTGCCTGCCTTGCCACTTTGATGCTGTACTAGCCCATATCTGCCTATTACCTGAATGTTGCATCTAGTATTTGCCTGCCCTGTACTTTGATGCTGTACCAGCCTATATCGGCCGTACAATTTGAACACTGCATTTAGCCCACTTCTGCCTAACAGTTGAGTGTTGCATCGGATGATGCCTAACTAAGCCATAGTCTAAACCTACAACTGTTTAAAACTTCCTTTCTTCTTCCTTTGATCATGAGGATAATTACAAGAACTCAGATAATATATCTGATACTAGCTGCCACTATGGCTGCCACCTCACTGACCTCTTACCCACCTAAGGATAGAAATTTGAGACTGAAATCTACACTATCCCGCCTCTATGAACCTTTAACTAACTATTCCACTAGAGGCTTTTCCTGTAAGGCTGCCCAACCTACTGGATTAGCTAATAAACTGACACATTACCATAACCATAGTCACCGATCTTCTGTCCCCTTGGCTACTACTCAAATAAATGCCCACAGAACCGTCTAAACCAAAACCAAACAACCTCCCATTACTAAACTCACAAGCTCTCTACAATTATCAAGGTCACTCATCAATGCCAGATCTATGGTGGCCCATGCTGCTGATATCGTGGACACCCTAACCAATAAGAATTTAGACCTGCTGCTCATCACTGAGACCTGGCTCCACGAGGCCGCAGGCCCTGCCATTATGCTAGCAGTATCAGAGGGTTACCAACTACTAAGAGTTGACAGACCAAACGCCAAAGGCGGCGGTATAGCTATCATCCACAAATCCAACTTCTCTATCAGACTCACTACTACCTCATTGTTCCACTCCTGTGAGACTCTCACAGCTAAACTTCACCTCTCTAGTAACCGTAGTCTCACCATCTATGCAATCTATAGACCACCTGGACCGATTTAAACAGTATCCTGACCAATAATACCAAAGACCATGCGCAAATTCTGCTGCTGGGAGATTTTAATCTGGGCTTCAACGACAGTAATGATAAATATTCCCTATCTGTCGCCTCTTCGCTGAAGGATTATGGGATGACTCAAAAAGTCTCTAACCCTACACATGCTAAAGGAAGAACCCTAGATTGGGTTGCCAACCTCAATTGGAACATTAGCATTACTAATATAACCCCACAATCATGGACCAACCACCACTTAATCACCTTCTCTGCCTCACTTGACCTCATCCGTCCTAAACCTATAGTTATGGCACCGCCACTCCCTACAAGGAGGAAAAAAGACATCACTATGGAAAATCTTCTACAACACCTTCTCCCTAATCTTGACAAGCCAGTTAACAATACGGACCCTAGCCTATTTGTGGAAGTTTTCAACAGTGCTATGACAAAGGCACTTGACGCCATCCCCCGCTTAAAACTCACAAAGGTAGACAAACATCTCACCTAAATAATTGGTTCAGACCACAATTGAAAGAACTAAGGCTTCAAAAAAGAATGTTGTAATCAATCTGGCACCTCTCGCCTACTGAGGAAAATAAAATGAAGCTATCTAATCTTTCCAAACTGTATAAAAAGGAAATTATCAGTACTAAAAAGAACCCTTTCGACAATAGAATCTCTAAGGCCAAATCAGATACCAAGGAATTATTCTCTATCCTCCGCGAAATGGAATCACCCATACCGCAGGTTGATAATACTCCCAAAGATAAGCCTTGGTGTACTACTATTCAAAATGCCCTTTCTGACAAAATTAGCTCTCTCCAAATTAAAATTGCAAAAAAGAAAGCTTCCCTGCTCCTACAGGCTGAATCTTCACCTCCACAGCAACCTCCTCCAAACTCACTCACCAACTCCCCACCACCATTTACCTTTAAAAAAATATCCATCGTTGAGACAGAAAAAATTATACATTCACTCAAACACTCCAATTGCAAAGGAGAAGACTGTCCAGCCCAAATTATAAAGGATGCAGCTAGAGACTTATCCCCTTTCATCTCGAAGCTCATAAATTCATCCTTTAAGGCGAATCTTGTGCCTGACAACCTTAAACAATCCTGGGTGTTACCTTTGCTCAAAAAACAAACCTTAGACCCATCCATCCCTACTAACTATAGACCTATTACCACAGTCCCCTTCCTACTTAAAATTATCGACAGAGTAGCCTACCTGCAAATTCAGGACTACTTAGAAACAAATAACTTACTAGGCTCACGTCAGTTTGGCTTCCGCCCCCTTCATGGCACAGAAACAGCCTTGATTGACCTCAAGACCCAAATTGACGAGATGAAGGACAATGGTAAACCAGCTATGCTACTCCTTGACCTATCGGCAGCCTTTGACCTAGTAGATCATACAGTCTTATGCAATCACCTTAGGTCAGCTGCCCATTTATCAAGTGATGCCATAACTTGGGTACAATCCTTCCTTGCGAATCGGACAATGAGAGTCTTCTCCCCTCTAGCAGCTGCTGACCCCATACAAGTCTCTTGTGGTGTTCCTCAAGGATCATGTGTATCTCCTACCATGTACAATATTTTTACTAAGCCCTTGTTTGACAAGTTGGATAGATTGGGTGTCACCTACACTAATTACGCTGATGACACTCAAATCCTCATTCCGCTTTCGGGCAACTTCCTGGAGGACTCGGCCTAAGTAAACAAGATATATAACCTCATTCGGGCATGGATGGCTTCCCACGGCCTCTGCCTGAACGACGAGAAAACGGAGTTACTGATCCTAGGCTCAGAGACGCCCATAAAAAAACATAACCCTAGCTACGCATCATTCAACATCGATAACAATGTAATCAAAGTGATGCCTGCTGTTAAAACTCTCGGCTTCTACCTTGACTCGGCACTCACCTTCAAGAAGCAGATTAACTCTCTAGCTTCTTCTACAGCTTATACGTGTAAACTGATCCGATCCTGCAGACCATTTGTTTCTGAGACGAGTTGCATCACACTATCCAATGCACTCATTATATCCAGACTGGATTATTGCAATGCTCTATATGCGGGATCTAATAAGTACATTATTGATAAACTGCAAAGACTCCAAAATAATGCCCCCAGAGCAGCATTAAACATCCCGAATGGAGAGCATATCTCTGCATTCAGAAGAAATGGCCATTGGCTTAAAATTAAGGACAGAATATCCCTCAAAACCCTCTCTCTCACATCCAGATGCTTAATAACATAGCGCCTCCCTACCTTGTAGAAAGAGTAAACAAGAGAACGTCTGTCCGGCCCACGAGAATATCTTACGCCTTCACTCTAGAGGTTCCTAGATACAAACGGATTACAGCCGGCGGCTCTAGCTTCCCGGTTCTAGCCGCTCAATCCTGGAAAGGACTCCCCCTAGATCTCAGAATTGACTAACCTTACTCCACATTCTGACGGAAACTCCTCACCTGGATACGGGCTAACGACACTTAACCTGACCGCCCTTCTGACCTGCTAACCCCCTCCGACCTTTCCTACCCCGGCTCTACCTTCTCCTGAATTACCTCCTAAGGATTGCTATGCTGGCCAGCCGTAGAATCTCTGACATCCCGCTGCCTGTATCTTGTTTTTTTCTATTGGGAAATTTAGTCACTGCTAATCTTATGGTTGCTTTCTAGCTATTACTGTTTATAACTGCTTTTACACATTGTATGTACCTACCTAACGATGTAACCAAGTCTCCTATGTATCTTGTATGCTCTGTAACTAAGCTTCTTAAGTATCCTTGTACTGTTCGCGCCCAGCTACCTGAGGGTTTTGGCCTGTGCTATATCAAATAAACAAAACAAACCGGAGCAATATGCAGTCAGGGGAGACATTGTATGTGGTGTTTGTAAGATATGGATACCAAAGGATGGGTGGGCCCGGAAGAAGGAGAAGTTGTCAATTTGTACATTAATGTACATTGTACATTAATTAAAGGAGGCAGTGTGAAGAAGCAGATCCAGCATCCTGAATGGGAGCACACCTACAAGCTACAGGACTGATGTGGTCATGCAAGGGTCATGGATGTAGTGACATCACAGCATAATATTTTGGATGTATCCTTGGACCACATGAAGGAGTTCTCCTTTACAGTGGGATAACATAAAGTATACATTCCCTTTCTACCTGCCATTGCATTACAGAAGATTAAAGACCATATGAAAATTGGTGCTAGATCCACCCCAAAAGCATAGGTGTTTCCTGGAGGTGGCCTGGGCTGGCATGTGCTACCCCTGGAATCTGATTTGCCACCCCAGGTACCACCCAATGATGCTAAACTTTTATCATTATCTCACTGCGCTTATACTTTATGCCAACCCTGCATAAGTCAGTGCTCTGCTTGGGCCATTCCAGTCAAAAGGGTATGGGCACGTCCTTGCCAATAGGGGCTGTCCAGCAGCAGCACTGTAGTCATACACGGATGTGCCACTGATATTAACATGGCAATGTCAGTGGCCTGTTATGTTATTGGCAAAGGAAGCAGCATTGTACTAACTATACTGAATAGGTTAAAAGTGTGCCTGACACTCATGCAATTTGGGGGCAGACCAATGGTCTGTGAGGCTCGGCAAGGTCATTATGTCTTCTCTGGATATATGGACATCATACAGTATTAAGCAGTGTTATGTGGCTTTTCATCATGTAGGTCTCCTTCCCTGCACCTTACTGTGGATGTACATGTGACTGACATTTGTCTCCAATTCAATGTTAGAAATTCAATGATTCACATGTCTCCCAGGACTAGGATAGACAGGTTGGGTATTCTTTGGAATTTGCATGGCAAGACTGCTACGTGGCTCCCCACATGGCATGTGGTCATGCACACATTTTTAGAATGCACTTCAAATGGGCATGTACTTTATTATTATTATTATTATTATTATTATTATTATTATTATTATTATTATTATTATCATGGTAGTGATTGAGCATGGATCTAGCTTAGTGAAGCAACAGAGCACTTTACAATCAAATGAGGAAGAACACAGTGAGGGAGGCAGAGGACAAGGGAGCAGGGAGCTAACAGGGGAGACAAGGGTGGCAATTGGCAGCAAGCGATCTATAAGCAACAAGGGGAGCAGACAGTGGGTAGCTGATCACTGAGTCAAAGGTAGGGTGGGGAGTGCAGGGTGTGTGGACCTTTGTGTTAGGGAACAGACATTCTTTGAAGAGGAAGGTTTTGAGCTGTTTCCTGAACTGTAGAAGCGATGGGGCAAGTCTGATGTTGACAGAGAGGAGGTTCTAGCATCTTGGAGCATAGAAAGAGAAGTCCTATCTTCTGGTTCTTTCCTTCCTGCACCATCAGAGTTAAAATCTGCACATTTCCTTAGTTCTGGTGGATCACAGGCCTACAGAGATGCTGAGTTTCTCAGTGAGGTAGCTTGGGGACTTCAGGATGACAGCCTTGTAGATGATGCAACGGTATTTGAAGATGATACAGTTTTGTAGCAGGAGCCAGTTCAATTTGATGAGGATCGGTATGATGTGGTCAAATTTGGTGAGTCCGTTGATGAGTCTTGCTGCAGCATGCAAGATATATCTCAGGGGTACCAGGGTACCCACCAGAAGGCCTTCCAAAAGAGCATTGCCACCATCTAGGTGGGAGAGGGCCAAGGCTTAGACAGCGGTACTGAAGTTATTTGCTGGGATGAATGGGGTTGATATTCTACAGGAGAGAACACTGGGTACCCAAACATTTGTGTCTTCCTTGCTATGTGCTGTTTGAACATGAGGTGTCTGTCAGTGTTGAACACAAGGGACTTCTCAGGTGACCAGCTGAACTGTGAATCCTATGAGGCTGATGGCAGAGAGCCAGGTCTGGATGTCAGGGTGTTTGGTGTTGTTGGTCAGCAGTAGGAATTCAGTTTTGGATGGGTTGAGCTTCAGGTAAGCACTGGACATCCGGGACAGGATCAACGGGAGGAAAGTCTTAAGCCTGTGGACATCTTTGATGGAGGATATCGTGAGGTAGAGCTGCCTGTCATCTGAGTGTTGGTGGATGTGTGTGGAGCGAGGAGGGTTCCATGCGGTTTCATGTAAAGATTGAATATCAGAGGGAAAAGGATTGATCCTTGCGGGACTCGACAGGAGATGGGTGGAGTTGGTGATCTGGAAGAATCCATTTGTTTGAGCTCTTGGCGATTAGCAAAGTAAGATTTGAAACAGCTGAGGATGAACTTGCTGATCCCCATGTGACAATGTAGATTGTTGTGAGTATCTGGTGGTCTCTGTGTCAAATGCTGCTGAGAGGTCAAGGGGAACTAGGAGGCAAGGATGGCCATCATCAAGGATTTTAAGGGCATTGTCAATCACATTGATGGTAGCCATTTATGTGCTGCATCTGGGTCTGACATCAGATCGATAGAGCTGAAGAATGTTATTGGCTTCGATGTTGTAGAGTAGTTGCATGGCTATTGCTTTCCCTAGTATCTTACCCAGGAAGGGAAGATGGGTGATGGGGCAGTAGTGGCTGAGATCATCATGGTACCAGTGTTGGTTTCTTAACAAGCGGGAGGATTTGTACTGTCTTGAGGGATGAAGGGAAGGTGCCTTGAGCTATGGAGCTGTTGATGATTGTCAGCTAAGGGAGGAGTGCTTCAGTCAGAAGGGTCTTGTGTACGGAGGCAGGGAGGATGTGGCCCCCCACACAATGTGGCTTTGAGGCATGCTAAAGTGGCATTGAGGTCTTCCTTGGTTAGTGTTTTGTAAGTTGTCTATGTGGTTGTGGTTTTGTGACATGGGATGTGTAGTGCAGTATCAATTGTGGCGTTGGTGTATATGTGTTGGTGGATCATGTTAAGCTTGTTGACGAAGAAAGAGTTGATGGCAATGGATTTTTCAATGGAGTGTGGTATGGGTGGATCGGGCAGAGGGTTGATGTAGTGCTTGATTGCTTTGAAGATGGTTTTCATTGTTGTCCTTGATTATGATGTTTTGGTAGTAGTTGGCCTTGGCAGTGTTGATCAATCATCTGCGTGTGGCACAGAGTTCCTCGGGTATGGTGAGGTTGTATCAACTGCCAGATTTTCACCAGTTCTTTTGTATGTATGAGTTGTGTCACCAAAATCAGAAGGGCATCCTTCTCCGACATTCTAAACCTCTATTCCCTACAGGCCAGCTTGGTGCAGGATTGAGGTGACCTTCCCCTCCTAGGGCAACAGGACCAGCAATAGCACATTGGCCCCTTCAGTGGTCATTGTCTCTCTATACGATGTTGAGGCATTTGAGACCACACCTGCAGTCTGACGTGTTGTCACCTTTTTCCCAGATACTCAACCACAGCTAGTTCTTCTTGGATGTGATTTTACTGGCAATTAGTGTTCCATGAAGGTGCGGACACTGCTTCATCACTTTCTCTGTCCATACTGAAATACCCTGTTCTGTACAAGGCCCACATTGTACACAATACCTCCTGCACTTTCCAGCTTTGGAATAATGGGAGGATAACAGGCGGATATAGTAGATTATGGGCCTCATTACGAGGTTGGAGGAAGCCTTGCCGGTTTTACCGGCAAGGCTACCCCCAAACTCGCATCCGGCTCCGGCACCCGCGAAAGGGGAATCACCGGCCATTCCAACCTGGGCGGAACCGGTAATTCCCCTTGCTCGGGTGCCGGAGCCGGTACATCCCCATTCCCATTTGAGCCCCCAGAGGGCTCAATGGGAATGGGGAGGATGGTAGCAGCGGTACCGTTTATAACGGTACCGTTGCCACCATCATGTTCTGCTCGCTGGTGCCGATACAGCCACCTGGTCAGACCTGGTCAGACCAGGTGGCTGCATGGGCGCCCGCAAGCAGATGGCAACTGTGCCGGCATTGATACCAGGTACGTTGTTGCCTTACCGCCATACTCCTAATGTCGGAATAGAAAGTATATTGTTCCTCCTATTGTAAAATATATATTTAATATTGGCCTACGCCAAGCTGCTCGAAAGTCGCTTGCGAGAGAAATCTGTGTTGCAAGGTCCTGCCCTTTAATCTATGTAGGCCACCATTTTAGGTCAAACCGCCATTTTAGGATTTGTTGTGTAAAAGTCACCCTCTGAGCTAAAATGGTGGACGATGTCATTGCAAAATACAACATGGCCGTCTTGACCTCTGTACATAGCTAATGTGTATTCTGCCTGCAGGCCACTTGTTGAGGTCATGAACTGAGACCTCGTCCTTCGTTGACCTATGTGTAAAGGGATCACTCGTGTGATGAAACTAATCCACAAGCATATATTGAGATAATGTGTTTACATACTGAACGAAGAACATCTGTCTTACTGCATTGTATTTATGTTTAAGAAGGCCTGCATGCAAAACTTTAGAATACACAGCTAATGCATACACTTGTTGTTACATGTATTCAAGACAAACCAGTTATATGCGGTTATTTGAGACTCGGCACGAACCCTAGAATTGGTGATGTATAAAGTAGAATATTAACCCGAAGTGGGGCTGGACATAGTGCCCACAAAATGTATAAAAAGCGAATGCATTCTAATGTACAGCGTCTCTCACTGAACACACTGAACCACGCTGGAGTTCGTTGTGTTGTACTCAGGGCCGATAGCTATCTAACTTTGCACTGTTTTTGTATTTGAATTCAGTAGAGAATAAAGTACTTTGTATGTTCCTTTGTAACCCGTGTTCGGTGTATTTCCTTTTGGGGTACTCACCCTCGATATTTTATTTCTGTTTTCACAGTTGGCGCCCAAATAGGGACCCTCAAGATTGATGCCGGATTGTTGAAGGTTGACACACGCTATCGGACCGGGATCGGACGGTGTGACAAAAAGAAAGGGTCCCCTGGATGAGACGCGACACCTCAGCAGCGCTGCACGACCTGATCCCTGGACGATTAGCCTGTGGTCTAAGACGGCATCTTGACGAGGGTCCACTTATTGAGACGGGCAGATTTGCAGAAATCACCATACACGAGGTAAGATTAGTTAGGTAAGATTCTTAGAAGTACCGATCGGTCCTCCTTAGGTTTGGTCAGGTGAGTCGTGACCCGATTCTTAATTCAACCCTGACAATTTGAATTTTGGCGCATTGTATCTGCAGACACAATTATTGACCAGGTAACACCAAGAATTTGAGATATGCCTGGGAAATTGTCTACCTGCTTTAGGGCATTATTTCGCAGTGATAGGCAATCATTGGAATTTAGCCGTCCGGCACCACAGGAGGGGTCGCTGGCATGTACTATGTACTGTAAGCATGGCATTGGAAGTATAGTATTTAATGATATTTGGCACAGACAAACCAGACATGCCTCCGAACTTCAGTGGTCAATCAATGGTAGTTTTGAGATCCCTCGCATTGAATATTTGGAGTCAGTCTTGTTAAAGAAAAAGGCTAGACCTGCAGCATTTAATGTTTTGCAGAATTGGAAAAAAGAAGCGTTACAACAGCTTAAGCGTAGAGAGAAACATGGGCGCCGTCATAAAACGAATGCCGAAAAAGCGTTGTTGTATGACCAGGATAAACAGTCTGAGTCGGCTAAAAATATGGAAAGGGCTTTCTCACTTGGTATTCAGAAAATCTATCCTTCCAAACATCTTCATGTTTCTGATGAGTTTATTGATAAAATATTAAATGAACGAAGGCCTGGTGCCTCTGCGCCACCTCTGTATGTTCCTCTTCCCGCTGCTGTACCTCTTCCTGCTGTTATTCCTGCTCTTCCCACTTAACCTGTTGTTCCTACTCCTCCGGTTTTTGTCCCTCCACCTGCTCCTCTGCCTTTTTTTATCGCACCAGTTATAGTACCTCCATCGAATTTGCCTGCTCCCTCTCTTCCAAGTGGTCCTGAGCCGCTTGTAATCGATCGTGGTGCAGGGTCAAAGTTTGTCACTCGCAGTACTGTACCACCGGAGAAGAAACGTGAGTTAATTGCATGGGCTAAGCATTGTATAGAGAAGGATGATCAAGCTAGCATTTTTTCCACACTTTTTAATACAGATAATTTTCCTGAGAAAAATGTTTTTATTGAAGGTTTAGGGATTCAGTTATGTATAATGTGGGGAACATTAAATAATGCGGATTTTCCGCAAGGGTTAAGGGATCTAAATACTTTAGCACTTTCCAGAGACACTGTGGAGAAGGTAAATGAGCATGTCGAGAGGTTATTTGGGTGTAGAAAGGAGTTAGAAAGGATACAAAATGAGGATGATGAAGAGGAAAAAATGTATGTACAGAAACTGTTCCTTCCGTGTCGTAAACCAATATCGGAGGAAATGCGAATTTGTAAGAAAGATGCGATTAGATGGATTTTAGACATATCGATAACTCCAGTTGAGGTACATGACACATATAGTCAATATATGTTAGAAATGCAGAGGAAAGTGATACAGGTAATGGTAGAATACCTGTAGGATGAATGTGTAAAAAGGAAGATTAGTTGTCCAACAGAGTTAGTGAGCATTTATAAGAGAGCTTTTTCACTTGACACTTTTTCGACTGCTTTAGCGCTCGACTTGGCTCTGTTGCTTAGTAAGCGTTCGGAGTTGCCTACATCTCAGTTGCCTATGAGAGAGGTTCCTCCGACATTTGTCCCGAAGGTTGAGGTTGCGGCCGATGCTGCACAGGGTATAGTCGCTGTGAACTTTCCCGCACATTATGTATCACAGTTTGTTCACGTCCCGTTTTCTCGACAGGAAGTGAACACCATTAGACAATCTATTCCTGATATTAGGAAAAATCCAACAGGGTTCTATAAAGAGATGGAATCTGTTTTGCAATCCTCAGTGTTCACCTTAGGTAACATTGATTTGTTGTTTCCTGTACTCCTGCTGGTAGATTTATGGAAACAAGTTAGAACTATTGACGATGTACCCGGGTTGGGAGATACATGGGCGAATATAACTAGACTCGAAAGGCCAGCTGGCGAAAGACCACAACAGGTGATATTAACTCTGCCTGATAGAATCATTGCTAAATTAAAAACCATAATTCCCGAAAAAAGAATTATTTGGGACAAGCTTACGGCCTGTGTCCAAGGAAAGTCTGAAGGTGCTACCGAGTTCTTTAATCGGTTCGAACAGGTATTCTCAGATTTCAGTGCACAGAGTCTGGGAAAAGATTATTTGTGGACAAATTTGTACGTGGATTACTGCCTGACATCCAGTCACAGATTATGTCTTCTGAGAGCGCTTGGCAGGCAAAATCACAATCAGAAGTACTGCACATGGCTCAGTACCATGAGAACCCTGTCAATAATGAAAAAGATAGGATTGAAAAAAGGAAAGGCAATTTAGAAACTAAGGTGCTATTGCAGCAAATTGTTAGGGGCCCCAGAGGGGGTAACTCTCAGGTTAGAGGTCAGTATGTCCCACAGGGGAATGTGCCCTTGGGTACTGTGAATATTAATCAATGTGCTTATTGTCGTCAAGAGGGTCATTGGCGAGCACAATGCCCCGTCCTTTAACAGAGGTCGAATAATACATTTGGTAATGTGGGTAGGCAATCCAGAGGTCACCCGGGCGTAGCGGGGCCCTGGTAGAGGTCAGTTTGCACAGGACCCTCCACAAACTTTTTCGCAGGACAATCAGACTCTGAGTGCGGACACTAGGAATATATTTGATCATCCTTCCTCTGCATATTTATCTGAAGAGTTTCCTTTTGATAATATTCTGTTTCGTTAGGATTGCCAGAAGCAGGGTTTGGAACCTACACCTATTCCCGTCAATCAGAAAGGTCCCTACATTGAAATGATGGGGGGAAATAGGAAACATCAGTTTTTGATAGACACTGGAGCACAGAAGTGTTCCATTGATCATTCACGGTTCCAAACATTCCACTGTCAGGGCAAACCAATGTTTCTGTAGGGTTTTCCAGTACACCAGTTGTTTGTCCGGTTTCTATACCGGTACCTATTTCTTTGGGTCCCTTTACGGACCAGTGTCCTTTTCTGTTGACCTCGGAATGCAGTGATTTATTGTTCTTCTGATGGAGTGCGCTTGACGATTTCACCACAGCAATCTTCTGCCTCGCAATTTTTGACTAGACCTTGGCCTCCAGCATTCATTGATGTACCAGAGAGCTTGTGGGCTGTCGACGACAATGATGACGGTGTTTTACAGATTGAGCCTGTTAAGATAGTTTTTAAACATGGAATTGAGCTGCCACGCATTCCCCAGTATAAGATTTCGGTTGAGGGCGAGCAAGCTTTGAAATGTATTGTTTCCGATTTTGTGCATCGCCGTGTGATTGAAGAAATTTCAGGAAGTTTGTGTAATAGTCCGATTATACCCATGTACAAGAAAGGCGATAATTTAATCCCATTCCGTTTTATAATTGATTTATGTGCCATTAATAAAGTTGTGGCACCACAATTTCCAATTGTGCCTGATGTGACGACAATCCTAACCATGATTCCAGCTACAGCTACTTACTTTAGTGTTGTGGACTTAAAGAATGCGTTCTTTAGTATTCCTATACACAAGGATAATAGATATTTGTTCGCGTTCACCTTAGGGGGACGCTCGTTTACATTTACTCATGCACCTCAAGGGTAGACGAATAGTCCTAGTATTTATAGTAGGGCTTTGAAAG
This sequence comes from Ambystoma mexicanum, assembly GCF_040938575.1. Classification (NCBI taxonomy): domain Eukaryota; kingdom Metazoa; phylum Chordata; class Amphibia; order Caudata; family Ambystomatidae; genus Ambystoma; species Ambystoma mexicanum. Next base: position 805,405,082 of record NC_090941.1, read on the forward strand.
AACAACTTGATACCCTTGAATTGCCCTCTACCTGTACCTTGCTTCAGTACATTGACAATTTGCTTCTGGCAGCTGACTCTGAGAGTGCCTGTAAGGAGGGCACTGTGTTATTACTTATTCATTTAGCTAAGCATGGTCACAAAGCTTCGCTTAAAAAATGTCAATATTGTTGTCAGGAGGTTGCCTATTTAGGCTATCTCCTGTCAATGGAGGGAAGAAGATTGACACCTGAAAGAATAAAACACATTTCTGGCATGTCTGTCCCAAATACGCAGAAGGAAGTTAGGGCCTTGATAGGTATGGCTTCTTACTGTAGGTTGTGGATCCCAAATTTCTCACTAGTGATAAAACCGATGCTGGCCTTGATGAAGAAGGGCATTTCTTCGCCGTTGCCATGGACCTCGGAACACCAGCATTCGTTTGACTTGCTTAAGACTGCATTATGCTCTGCACCAGTTTTGGGCACACCAAACTATGAAAAGGCCTTTGTATTGTTTGTGCATGAATTTGATGGATGTGCTTTGGCTGTATTAACGCAGGAGCATGGAGGGAAGAATAGGCCCTGCGGGTACTATTCCTCTGCCCTTGATCCTGTAGCATGCGCTTTGCCAGGATGTTTGCGCGCTGTCGCTGCTGCTGCCGCGTCTATAAAACAGAGTGAGGGAATGGTCCTAGGCCATGATCTGACCCTGATGGTGCCTCACTCTGTAGATGTTCTATTGAACCGAACTCAGACGCAACACCTCACTTACGCACGGTTGATGAGATATGAATTGATCTTGTTTGCCCCTCACATTCAAATTAAGAGGTGTTGTGTCCTTAATCCGGCTGAACTCCGACCTTTTCCGCAAGATACTACTTGCGGCGATGAAGAATCACATGATTGTTTGTATACGACTGAACAAAAAACAAAGGGCAGGATTGATTTGAAAGATACCCCTTTGGATAATCCGCAAAGAGAGCTGTTTTGTGACGGCTCCTGCTTTAAACTTCCAGATGGTACATCCAAAGCCGCTTATGCAATCACTACATTGAGCACGGTTGTGGAAACTAAAAGAATTACGCATAATTCTGCGCAGGCTGCAGAGATTATAGCATTAACCCGAGCTTGTAGTAAATCTATATACTGATAGTCAGTATGCCTTTGGGGTGGTTCACAACTTTGGGAGATTTTGGTCAGAAAGAGGGTTCCTAACCTCGCATGGCACCAAGATTCAACATGGCTCCCCAATAGTGCAACTACTCTCAGCGCTTGCGCTCCCTACTAAATAAGCAGTTGTAAAATGTGCAGCACTTCGAAAGATTGTAGATAATATTGGAAAAGGGAATGCTTTCGCTGATCAAATAGCTAGACAAACTGCCACTGATCTCTTTACGGAGATATATGTTTCAAGGGAGACTGAAAATACCTATGTAATGGATGAGGCTTTGGGTCTGTATGGGATATCCAAGCCGATGCCACATTAGAAGAATCCAAGAGGTGGGCTGGGGGCTTGGGAAAACTTGATGATGATGGGTGTTGGGTGGACACGGTTGATGGAAAATGGCTTCTTCCTAATGCTTATGTGATGATGATGGTTGTAATGGTACACGGTCCTACGCATGTGTGTGCCCAGCAGATGACAAAAATGTTAGAAAAAGTTTGGTTAAACGACAACATTTCAAAAATTGCTCAGCATTACGTCCAGAACTGTATGATTTGCCTACAACATAATGTGGGAAAGGGGACAGCAACCCCAAGGGGAAGTTTTGGGCCACCCTCTGTCCCATTCGAAGTAATCCACTTTGATTTTATTGCAATGGAACGATGCAACAATCTAAAATATGTCCTTGTGGTCATTTGTGCCTTTAGTAAGTGGGCTGAGGCTTTCCCTGTTCAAGATGCTACAGCCATGACCACTGCGAAAACCATGTTAAAGGAGTACTTTCTCCGGTTCAGTTTGCCGAGAGTTATCTGGTCGGACAATGGTCTACATTTTGTCGCCGCTGTAATCCTACAGATATGTACAGCGTTACGAATTGACAAACGGTTTCATTGGGCCAGACATCCTCAGAGCGCCGGACTAGTAGAAAGACACAACGGTATCATCAAGAACAAGCTCGCTAAGACGTGTGCCGGCACCAAATTAAAATGGCCGGACGCCTTACCGATCGTGTTACTAGCCATGCGTGCAACCCCTCAAACTAAGACTGGGCTCTCTCCATTTGAGGGGGTAATGGGGAGACCTGCCAATATCTGGAATCTTCCAAAATGTCAAAATTTGAAGAATGTCGAAAATGTACTCCTTTCAGATTATTGTAGCCAATTGACTAAAAACCTGTATTTGATTTACCACCAGGTACGAGAGGCCTTACCTGTGCGATACGAGGGCCAGGGCCATGGCATATGACTGGGGAGCTGGGTGCTCATCAAATCATTTGAGCGCACCTCCTGCCTCGCGCCTCGCTGGAGTGGGCCCTTCCAGGTCCTGTTGGTCACCCAGACAGCGGTGCGGGTAGCTGGGCAAAAGAACTGGACGCGTAACACTTCAAGAAACTTCCTCACCTGTGCCACACGCTACAGAAAAATCTGAACCCCTCGCTGATACTGCAACTGATGATCCCAAAGCAGTAAGCAGCACTGAGAGCGTGTCGGAGAATATCTCTAAGGCTTGGGGAAGCTGCCATTTTGTCTCCACACTCTTCGCAAATTTTGCACCGTGAAAGTTTCAAATTCAGCCTCCTCACTTGCCTCTGACACGTTGCTTCCAACGGGAAGTGAGAACACATTGTTTCCAGATCAATCAGTACCAGGAACAGCCAGGTACCACTTACGTTCGAGAAAATAGACATACGACACGGTTCGGCTGTGCATTCAAGGAAGGAAAAGAGTCATCGAGGGCTTGCTTTTGCCCAAATTTGAGAAAGGGGATTCTGTTGGCTAGGGTTGTGGAAGGACTAAGAAATCGCACGACCGGGGGGTCGCAGGAAACGAACATTGGGGTTTCCATCTGAAGACTGCAATTCCTGCCACCGCCGCCGCTCGTATTGGACTTGTAAATAAGGGGGTGACCAACCGGGACAATGGACAAAATGCCTGGGCCCCGAAAACGTATTGCTGTATTTTTGTAATGATATTTGGGTTTCTTATAGTCGCTGCCTTAGGAATACAGTACCTTGAGGAAACTCATTCCTTAGAACTTTTGTTGCCTACTGACAATGCACCCATTGTTCCTACTCCCTTTGTACATTTGCACACTTTATGCCCTCGGGATTCCCAGCACAGACAAAGGTACCATAATAACACAATACTACTTATCATGAATGCTACACATGCCATTTTTAATAAATTCAATTGCTGGGTCTGTTCGCATTTACCGCAACACGGGATAAGGGGCTAGGTTGGTGTATTCATCCTTTAATGTTGACAACTTCCAGCTAAGCTTCTCTTAGAGCACTGTTCTTTGGCCGATGGAATGATAGCGTCTCAGGGAACTTTGATGGCACCAATTTGAATAGTTTTGAGAAACGTGTTTTGACTCCCCTGGGATGCTCCCTTTTTGCAAATAGGAGAAAACCGAATGTTGCTTCTATTAGGCCTTCTGATAAACTGTCTCGTCCTTTCCAATCTTTGATTTCCTTTAAAATGGCTCCGATAGGCAATAACAATGCCATGCCTCCTTCCTATACTGTTAACCATAGCCCCGATTCAGTTTCTTTCTGCATACAGAGGAATGGCACTCGGTCAATAGGAGATTTTAAAGGTTGTGCCAACGTTGCAAATTTGACTGGGGAAGACAGACCTTTGTATGTAGGCGAACCTGTCTATTTCGTTTGCAGTAATGTAGCGTTTCCATGGTTGCCCAGAGATTGGCAGGGAACTTGTTATTTAGGGATCCTGTTCCCTGGGGTGTTCGTATCAAGTACTATAGAAATTTCAAAGGCTCGCCCATGGTGGGATGAGAATGGTGACACCCCAGCACAAGTCTTGGGAGATATAGCAAAATCAGTTGTGCCATTTTGGGGGCAGATAGCAAATTCAGAAGATATCAGGAGACTAGCGAGAGTACTGGAGAGAACCATCAACTGGACCACGGATATACTCTACAACATGACATTAGAGCAGAAAGCAATAAGATTAGTAGCACTCCAGAACAGGATGGCATTAGATGCCATTCTGGCTGAACGTGGTGGAGTATGTAAATTAGTGGGGTCTGCATGCTGCGTTTTTGTTCCAGATTCCTCCCCAACTATCTTCATGGCACTACATAATCTGCACATCCTTAGTTCCGAAGTGCATGTTCCCGAGGGAAATTGGGATCTTGGCGCTTGGTTCTGGGACTTCTTGCGATCTTGGTGTTGGAAGGTACCTTCGGTCTTATTAATTATTTTGGGAATTCTGTTGTTTCTTTTTTGCTGTATTCAGTGTCTGCCTGGTATGTGTTCGATGCTAGGGGGATGTTTCGCAGAAGCGATAGATTCGATAGGACATAAGGTGTATTCCTCAGATAAGATTTCCAAAGAATATGTGTTAAAGGATATTTTAGCAAAAGACCGAATGGCAATAGATATTTCAGATAGTTATTCAGGGTACATGGATAATGATGCATGGAGTTATTTGCAAGGAGACCCAAAGTAGTTTTTAGCACTTCGCAATGGCCAAAAGGAGGGTTTGTCGGAATAGAAAGTATATTGTGCCTCCTATTGTAAAAAATATATTTAATATTGGCCTACGCCAAGCTGCTCGAAAGTCGCTTGCGAGAGAAATCTGTGTTGCAAGGTCCTGACCTTTAATCTATGTAGGCCGCCATTTTAGGTCAAACCGCCATTTTAGGATTCGTTGTGGAAAAGTCACCCTGTGAGCTAAAATGGTGGACGATGTCATCGCAAAATACAACATGGCCGTCTTGACCTCTGTACATAGCTAATGTGTAATCTGCCTGCAGGCCACTTGTTGTGGTCATGAACTGAGACCTCGTCCTTCGTTGACCTATGTGTAAAGGGATCACTCATGCAATGAAACTAATCCATGAGCATATATTGAGATAATGTGTTTACATACTGAAAGAAGAACATCTGTCTCACTACATTGTATTTATGTTTAAGAAGGCCTGCATGCGAAACTTTAGAATACACAGTTAATGCATACGCTTGTTGTTACATGTATTAAAGACAAACCAGTTATATGCGGTTATTTGAGACTCGGCACGAACCCTAGAATTGGTGATGTATAAAGTAGAATATTAACCCGAAGTGGGGCTGGACATAGTGCCCACAAAATGTATAAAAAGCAAATGCATTCTAATGTACAGCGTCTCTCACTGAACACACTAAACCACGCTGGAGTTTGTTGTGTTGTACTGAGGGACGATAGCTATCTAACTTTGCACTGTTTTTGTAATTGAATTCAGTAGAGAATAAAGTACTTTGTATGTTCCTTTGTAACCCGTGTTCGGTGTATGTCCTTTTGGGGTACTCAGCCTCGATATTTTATTTCTGTTTTCACACTAATGAGGCCCTATGAGTGTGGTGCATCTTTCATAATGGCCACTGAAGTGGGCTCAGTCCATGTGGTGGTGGTGATAGCAATATGTTTATTATTATCACCATCTTTAGTCGTATTTTCCACTTTGCAGTGTGACAAAAGCCAGGCAAGTTGCAAACATCATGAATAGACACGTTTTTCAGTAAGATACAGTACTTGCATTTCAAGAAAATATATATTTTAATATCTGTAATGTACAACATATAGTTGACCTTGACTTGAATGTGCAATTATTAGTTTCAATGTGCAGTTTCATAGACGTTGTGTTATTGTTACGGAAGTGTAGTTGTGAGTGAACCAGCAGTTGTGAATATAGATCCAACGTCACGTTAATCACTTTAATGTAGTTGACATCTACATTTTGTCTTGAAAAATGTTTTCCACAAATAAATGTATAGTTCTACAAGATCCAGGTTGCTAATATATTCAAGTCTTGAATCCCAACACGGCTTTCGATTGACAAAATGCGTGCCTAAAGAAGGGTGATTTGTGTCAGCTGTGCAAACGGTAAAAAAATAAATAAAACACATACAAAATAAATATTTTTATTTTTTATAGCAACGTTTATGTACACACGAATCCAGGAGAAATGCTGAAACAGTGCTGCACATGAAGTGACCTTTAAAGTGCAGCAATTCGTTTAAACCAGGTACTGAAAAAAATCAATCCATGGCAGCCGCATGGCGGGTCTGCTTCCTTCATGGGTCAGTGGACTCCAATGCCTTCTGACGTTACTGTGAACACTTGCAGAGACACTTTGCATTGCCTGAATTTCATATAGAATGAGCAATTGTGTAAAACAAGAACTGAGGCTGATAAAAAGGGAGAAGGCAAGGTTCCCTCCCCCTCTTGAAATGGCAAGGAGGGGCTTTGGTTTGGGAAGAAGGAAAAGCATGGAAATAAATACACACATTTTCATCCCTTGTATTTGATTTGAGTTTCGATGATTTTATTATCTGTGTACCGCTGCCCAAGAATCTGGTCTCATAACACCTCTGTCTTTACTTTGGTTCCGTAGAAAAGCAATATTTATCGGTTTGCGGAGGATGCCAAGAGGCAGAAGGGGCCAGATTGCTCCTGCAAACCAAGTGTCGACCAATTGAAAAGGGAGGGTACTGCAAAATCTATATTCATCTAAAATCATCGGCCATGCACTGCTTTGAATTTCCAGACTTGCTGCTGTACCCAGACACTGCTTTTTCCTTACTCCACTGGTTGCAGATGGTCAAGATTCCAAGGGAATGCTGTAGATGAGGAAGCAAGCGAAGCCGCGACTGTCTGAAGTGCGCATGCGTCCCAACCTGTTTGTATCCTGTGTTTTAGTGTCCCTTCGTTCTGCATTATTTCCAGTTTGCCAGTAAATCGGCAATAAATCTGCCAATTCACCACCAAAACTGTTTACCGTTACTGCCACTCAGTCCCGTGGTATTACTATGGGATTACGATTGGTGGAGTAAATCCACGTTTTCGCTGCCCATAGGATTCCATGTGGATTTTTGGCTGATTCATTGCGAGTGGTATTTCTGTGCAGGAAATCCACCAATTTTTGGTGGTAAGTTAGAGGACTTACCTCTAGCCTTTTGATGGAGGTACATCCACCACCTTACCACCAAAACTCGTAATATGGAGGTGTGGTAGTGCGATGGTAAAGTGGCAGTAATGGAGTTACCACTACTTACTTGGAGTTACTACTACCACTTTTGCTGCACTGTCTTACTAGTAAAGAGACCCATTGGCCTCTCTGATTGATATACCTTACGACCATCGCATTTTGTCGTTTTTGCACCTCTAGAAAAGCAAGTACATTTCACAGGAATCAGTGTAAATGCTGAAGCCATTCATGGTTCGTTTTGGTAATGGGTGCAAACTAACAAGGGCACCCGGGTCTGTGCGGATTTCCATGTGTCATGTGCACCCATTTCCAAAGCGAATCAAAATAGGAAAGGAGGACTGCAGGCACCTGCGTTTATTCGTAAGGATCCCCCTCAGTGCCATTAACACGTGACGCAGCCATCCGAAATGAGAGCCTATTTGTTTTATGTAGCATCTCTCTATCTTGCTCGGATCTCGCTAGGCCTCCAAGCGCAATCCTTTCTCACTCACATGGACACTGTTTCAAAAACGAGAGGTTCCTAGCCTGTAACTGGCGTGGCTGGGACTCTGTGGAAAGAACGGCGGCTCTGCTTCTCTGTAAGTGTATTAAATATGTAACTGTGGCTATGGGAACCAAAAAGAGGCAGAAGATGAGCGACATAATAGATCAAAGGTACGCCCGGAGTACTTGGGATTAACAGAGGTTAGCTGGGGTGCTGTGCCTGACAATTACAAATCACCAGAAACATGGCGCTGACTCCATCTAAAGTGAAAGGTGCAGCAAACATCTTGATCAAGCAAAATATAGGCAACATGTAAAATGCAGATAAACCATAACAATGCAGTTGCAAGATTAAACAATGACAATACAGAAATAGTGATTTAGTACTGCACCGGGGATGTCTTCCGATGTTGTGTAATACCCTGTCTTTGGTATAGTAGAACGGTTACAAAGGGCACTTAATACGAAATGAACAGCCATTCTTTTGACCTTGCTGTCTCTTCATTCCTACAGGAGTGCCCCAAACTGCTTAGGCAGCCGCAGGGGCAACGTGATGCTCCTCTTCACTCACCGAAGCATCTAAGAGCAGCCACTGACACTCTCTCTTCTTTTTCTTCCATGGGCCTGAGCTGCTTGTTACACCTAATATGATTGTCGGTTCTATATCCCGGCTCTCGTACGCGGCGCGAGCTGTTCTGGGTGTTTGTGGAACGAGCTGTAACGCTCTAGCGTTTTTTCTGGATCTCAACTGAAGGTTGGCCACGCCCTCAGACTTCCGCACAGTATATCCGGACACTCAACCTGTGGCAAGGCGCGTTGCTTCTCTCCTTCTGAGTAGCTGTACGCTCCGTAAGTTTGTGTAGATTTCAATCTGCTCCTACTACTTACTTTACTCACTTCTTTACGCTGTTATCTCTAATAGCTGTGACGTTCTTTATTTTCTTCTTAGTAAAACCCACCAGGCTTCCAGCCAATGGTCTTTCCATCCTTACGGGTTCTGCTAGCCTCTTCAGCGACTCTATCAGGTGCGTTACTACGTACTTATTCTTACGGCTCTTTACTTTTGTCAATCATTCTCTGGAGATTCTTCATTATTGTTTTAATCCTATTTTCCCCGTAGCACTCCTGATTCTAGCCACTGCACCAGAAGAAGTAGGAGATCCTACCCGGAAGTACAGGAAAGGGATTTTCCTTCAGCTTATTGGCCCAAGCGGTAAGGGAAGTACTTTGTGTTTCAAGATAAAGCCACTTGCACAAGACTTGAAGATTAATAACCTTATCCTTCGTTAGCTCATTTAGATTAGGAGTGAGCCTCTTCCCGCCTTTTTTCTTACATTTAGGATTGACCGAATAACACCTAGGTAATCCTTGTTTCCACTCTATTCTCATTTCCTTATCCTTTCTACTCTCAAGTATTTACTAGCCTGGCCTTTTGTATTATTACACCCAGTTTCCTGTTCCACTGACGATCACCAACTACCCTTGGCTGAGGAACATCACCCTAGCTGCCCTCAGGATTCTATGGACCCCAGCAGTCCAACACAGGGTTCCCCCCCGTTGGGGGTTTTCCCTGGGGGCTCCTTTGCGTCCTGGCTCTTGGAGCGGGAGGTGAAGGGATCCCTAGGAGGAACCTCATAGCCTTCAATAGAACAATTTCAAGCTCCAGGGAACAATCAAGTCTAGAGGTGGGTAATATCTTGTATGTTGACGCTTGAGTTTGATGAATAGTACAAGATTTGAAATTAGACATTACACTGCTCTTCTCTGGGTATGGATACATATGTCTCTGCTCCAAAATCCATATTGGAAATACCCAGAGATAACTTCACTTATGATTGAATGGGCACTTTCGAGAAATCCGTAATAATGGTATACAATATCCAATAGCCCCCCATTAACTACAGTCGCACACTAATGATATCACATTTCTTGACACTGAGCGATTTAGAACGTTTAAGAGAGTGGGCAACAGAGGTACCATGAGGCATAGAGTAGTTATAAGCTGATAAATGAGCCAGTATAGTGTTTCTTTTGAAATAATTTACAATAAATTCAACATGTTATGTTATGTTATGTAATTTGGCATTTATATAGTGCCTTATGTATCATTGGTATGATCTCAAAGCGCTAGTATGTTGAACGCCCTCGGGAACCGTAGTTCAAGTCAGTAGAGAGAGAGATAGTCATAGGGTGCGTGGGTGCACCGGATATGTGTGCAGCCGATGTGGCTGTAGTATGATGGTTGCTTCTTAGCGGTAGGTGTGGTGGTGGGGCGGTCAGTTGTATGTGTTCAATTCTGGATGGTGGACACCCAGATTGATTTCTGGCTGTGTTAGGCTGGAAGAGACTCATAAAATAGCAGTGGGTGATAGCTGTGTTTAATTTGGATGATGAGGAGTATGTGGCGGGTGTTAGTATGAGAACAGCTATAACGAATGTGTCATAGTATTGCTGTGTTCTAATTGAGTGGTGGTGTGTAGGAGAGAGTAAGCGTGGTAGTGTGATATGGTGTTTATCAGTAAAGCTCTTGATTAATCGAGTACTCCATCTGTTCCATTCACTCCATTTGTTTCTATCCATTCCATTTGTTTTCTCAACTCCATCAGTTCCGTCCTGTCTACTGTATCCGTTTTCATCCACTGCATCCGTTCCATCCACTCGATTCGTTCCATCTATTCCATCCTTTTCCTCTGTTCTATTTGTTCAGTCTACTCATCCTTTCCATTTGTTCAATCTGCTTGTTCGTCTCAACTGTTCAATCTACTCATCTGTTCTATCCGATCCATCCCTATCATCTACTCCGCGTGTTTGTTCCATCCCGTCAGTTTCATCCACTCCATCTGTTACATCTAGTCCATTGTTCTATCTACTGGTCGACTTTGTCCGTTCCCTCCACTAATCTGTTCCATCCACTCCATCCGTTCCATCCACTCCACCCATTCCCTCCCCTCCATCTCCTCCATCCGTTCCATCCCGTCCATCCATTCCATCCCCTCCATCTGTTCCATCCACTCCATTCGTTCCATCCACCCCACCCGTTCCATCCACTCCATATCTTTCCTCTTTTCTCCCCTGACGAGGTCGCTAGACAAGTCCGATCTATGAAAGCCTTGTCAAAACAGGTTCATCCCTGTTCCTCTAAAACCATCAAGGACCACATTGACACCCTCACTCCGGCCCTTGCTGATTTTTGCAACCACTGCATTGCCTCGGGATCCTTCCCCTCCCCTCTGAAGCACTCTCTTGTGCATCCTCTTCTCAAGAAACCCACAGCTGATCCTTCTTGTCCAGCTAACTATCGCCCAATTTCCATTACTCCCTTTCTGGGCAAACTCCTGGAAAAGTTGGCCATCTCTCAGCCTAACCTTCATTCCAATTCTGTTGGCTGTCTCCATGACCACCAGTCTGGCTTCAGAGCTGCCAGAAGCACGGAAACTGCTCTCCTGAACATCCAAGATGGAGATCCTCCTCATCGGCACACCTTCACCATCCTTTCCCCTCACTCTCTGGCTGGCCTCCCTTGGTCCTCCTCCTACCTCCACCTGCAAGGCTAAGAAATCGGGGTCATCTTTGACTCCACCCTTCCCTTCTCCGCCCACATCTCTGAGGTCTCTAAAAAGTCAAATTTCCTACTGCACCTCCTCAGAGGTACTCTGTCTTTCCTCTCCTTCCCCCAGAAGCTCATGGTATGCCAAGCTTTGGTTCTCTCTAGGTTGGACTATTGTAACAAACCCTTTCTAAATCTACCTGCCTCTACTCTCCGCCCTCTGCAAATAATCCAGAACAGGACTGCGAGACTTGTCCCTGGCCTCAAACCCTGGGATCGTATCTCTCCAGCTCTGAAATCTCTCCATTGGTTCCCAGTGGATGCAAGGTTTAAATTCAAAACCCTCTGCATTGTCCTCAAGGCTTTCTGGGGCCTGGGTCCAAAATACCTTTAGCTATTCCTCCGCAAATACCTCCCCTCTCGAGCTCTTCGCTCCTCTACTTCCAACTCCCTCAGGGTCAGTCATTTTTCAAAGAAACAAGCTGGGGGTAGATCTCTGTCTTCGGCTGGGGCCTCCCTCTGGAACAGCCTCCCTGCCACTCTAAAACTTGAGGAGAACCATCTCCGGTTCCAGAAGCACCTCAAGACCTTCCTCCTTTCTTCTGCCTTCTCTCCCCCTCTTCTCTGCTGATCTGTTCTCTCTTGGCACAGTGCACCTGGCCACCCTCTGTCCTCTGTGCCCAGGTGCCTGCTCACCCCGCCACCCTCCCGCACTTCCTCCGGGCCACCCCTTGCACTGGGGTCTGTATCTGTACCCATACAGCCCCACCCCTTTTTCTTCCTGCACTTATCAGACCTACCCTGTCTGCTGCCTTAAACCTAGCACTTGCAAATTGCTGGCTGGCTGCATTACCACTGTTTGTTGCCTTTATTATTATTATTATTTTTTATTTTTATTTTATTTATTTGCATACAATCAACTTGTGATTTTTACAAAGACGAGTAGGTTTCTTGGGAATGTTTCTTCATTATTTATTGTTATTTATTTGTTTCTTCTCTGCTTCACACTTTCCACTTCTCCCCCCTCCCATGCACCTTTCCCCTCCCCCTCTTCCATGCACTTGCATGTTCTCAATGTCACTGGGCCTAGTAAGATCGCTGTTTTGTTCTCCCCTGCTCCCATCGCTTGCCTTGTCGCGCTCTGAATCACATGTGTACGAGCGCGATAGAAATAAAAGATCAATATCAATATCAATATCTGAACCATCTACTCCATCTGTTCCATCCACTCTACGTAGTTCATCCTTTCCAACCATTTATCTACTGCGTCCGTTCCATCCGCTTCATCCGTTCCATCCTGCTTCATCCGGTCCATCTGTGTCATCCGCTTCATCCAATTCCATCCGCTTCATTTGTTCCATCCGCTCCATCCGTTCCATCCGCTCCATCCGTTCCATGCGTTCCATCCATTACATCTACTTCATCCGTTCCATCCACTTCATCCGTTCCATCCACTTCATCTGTTCAATCCACTCCACTCCATCCGTTCAATCCACTCCATCTGTTAAATCCATTCCATCCTTTCTATCTTCTCCATCCATTCTATACACTCCATCTGTTTCATCTACTCCCTTGGTTTAAATCATTTACCCTTTTTATCCATTTCATTCCTTTATCCACTCTATCCATCCACTCCATCTTTTCCATGCATTCAATCTACTTTTCTGTTTCATCTATTTAATCCGTTCCCTCCACTTCATCCTTCATCCGCTCCCTCCACTTCACCCGCTCACTCTACTTCATTGCTCCCTCCACTTCATCTGCTCCCTCCACTTCATCGCTCCCTCCTCATCCATTCTCTTGCTTCATCCGTTCCATTCATTTCATCCATTCCATCCACTTCTTCCATTCAACCGTTTGATCCACTTCATCCGTTCCATCCGCTTCATCCGTTCCATCCGCTTCATCCGTTCCATCCGTTTCTTCCACTTCATCCTTTCCATCCACTTCATCCGTTCCATCCGATTCATCCGCTTCATCCGTTTCATCCACTTCATATATTCCATCCACTTCATCCATTGTATCCACTTCATCCGCTCCATCCGTTCCATCCACTTCATCCGCTCCATCCGTTCCATCCACTTCATCCGTTTCATCCACTTCATCCGTTCCACTCAGTTTATCCATTTCAGTTTTCCATTTTCTTGATCGGGTCTCTATGCTGGATTGTTATTTTTTTGTATTCATCATCCTCGGGTTTCTGTTTAATGTGGCTGTTTATACTGTTTGAGTTGACCGTCGATTTTTAAGGGAAGAGCCACATTTTCAGTAATTTGCAGAAAGACATGAGGTCTTCGGTGAGTTGGATGTGGGGTGGAAGTGAATTCCATAGGGTGGGGGCCAAGGCTGAGAATGATGATCCACCTAACCTGACTGCGTTGGTTTTTGGTATCACTAGGAGGCGAGCAGAGCTTGATCTTAGAGTTTGCGGAGGATGGTAAGGTTTTAGTTTGTTTTGAAGGTATTGAGGTCCGGTTTTATGCATTGCTCTGTGAGAGATGCATAAGGTTTTGAAGGTCACCCTTCGAGCAAACGGGAGCCAGTGGAGAGTTTTGAGACCTGGGGAGGTGTGATCTCTTGGGCCGAGTGCTAGTAGCAGTTTGGCTGCAGCATTTTGTGTTCTTTGTAGTTTAGTGAGGTGGTATGCTTAGACTCCGAGGTAGAGGGAGTTAGCGTAGTCCAGTCTTGACATTTTTTGACCACTACAAGTCTGTTGGTAAAAGAGGGGTATGGAAAAATGCCCCTGAGAATTTTGAGGTGGTAGTGGCAGGACTTAGAGACATTGTTGACTTGATGCGAGAGGGTTAGGTCAGAGTCGAGAGTGCAACCAAGGTTTTTTACTGAGGTTGAGGTTGTCGGGGAATTGCCCATGGATGATGGCCAGGGTAGAGGGTGTGGAAGAAGTTTGGTGTAGCCACACACCATGATTTCAGTCTTGGTGGGGTTTAAAAGGAGGTGGTTTGTGGTCATCCAGTGATCAATGTCAAGGAGGCAGGCAGCGAAGTCGGGCTGGCAGCTGGGTTTTGAGTTGGGTGTTGTTGGCGTAGTTGTAGCACAGGATATTGTGTGAGCGGATTATTCGTGGGAGGGTGGCCATATAGAGGTTGAACAGGAGGGCTGATAGGCACGCTCCTTGAGGAACTCTGGTATCCACTGCTCGGGCGGCGGAAGCAAAGGAGGAGAGTAGAGTTATTTGTTTCCTATTGTTGAGGAAGGATGCTATACACTTGAGAGCGTTTCCACAGATTCCTAGGGAGTGGAGGCAGTCGAGGAGGATTGTGTGGTTGATTGTGTCAAAGAAGGCGGATAGGTCAAGAAGGATTAGTGCTGCGCATCCCGCAGAGTCTGCAGTGCTTTTAAGGTCGTCCCAGATTGAGGTCAGGATGGTTTCAGTTCCGTGTTTGGGTCTGAAACCTGATTGAGCGGGGTCTAGGAGATTGTTGGCTTTGACAAAGGCATTTAGTTGGGAGTAAGTGGTTTGGTCGATGAGTTTAACAAGGAACCTAGTGTTTGAGATGGGGTGGTAGTTTTTGGGGTCGAGAGGGTCGAGGGAAGTTTTTTTAGAAGGGGCTTGACATGATCAGTTTTGAATGCGTCGGGAAGAGAGGGAGTCGTTTATGATGGTTCTTGCGGATTCTCCGGCGCATGTGGATCCAAATATTTCTTTGAGGGTTGAGGCTGGGCAGGGGTCTAGTGGGGAGCCGCTTGGTTTACAGGGAGAGAGAAGTTTGAGAAATTGGTCCATTGATAATGGAGTGAAGGAGTCGAAAGTCGGGTGGGTAGCAGTTGCAGGCAGTGGGTTGGCAGGTGCGGTTGGTGGATTGTGTGGTGGGTGCAGAAGGGCCAGTTTGTTGATTAGGGAATTTGTTCTTTCGAGAGCAGTGGTGTGGAAGTGGAGAGAGAGTGTGTCGCAGAGAGATTGAGAAGGGGTCGATTGGGTGGTGTTACATGATGGTTGGGTGAATTCAGAGATGATTTTGTGGAGTTCCTTGCTGGGGTTTTCACAGTTCAGGATTCAAGAGTTGTAATGGGCTTTTTTTGCTTTCCGGATTTCGGCTTTGTAGTGGCGATGGTGCTGGGCCAAGGTGGATCTACTCAGAGTGGTTTTATCTTTCCACCATTTGCGTTTGAGGGATTTATATAGTTGTTTTACGGTCTTTAGTTCTGGTGTAAACCATCTTGGAGAGGGGTCATGGTGAGCGGATGATTGACAAGTGGGGGTGAGTGGGATTAATGAGGTATTGAGCCATGAGTTGAAGGCTTCAGAGGTTAAGTATTCACTGCATCGGGAGGTTGGGGGAGGAGACTGAATGAGCGCGTTGGCTAGGTCGGGAATGATTTTTAGTTTCTTCCAGCATTTGCGTAGAATTGGAGGCTGTGGTTCGGTTGTGGGGAGTGGGGTGGGTGAGCGAATGTTGAAGGGACAGTGAAGTGATCGGACGTGATGACAGGGTTGGGGGGGTTTAGGTGTATCTGGTCTTGGGAGCTGAAGATGGCATCAAGGGTGTGTCCTTTATAGTGAGTTGGGCCATTTATGTGGGTATGGAGGTTAATTGCATCCAGACAATCGACTAGAGAGTGGGTCATAGGGTTGGTGGGGGTGTCAAGCCAGATTTTGAAATCTCCTAGAAGAGTGAAGGTGGGATGGTTTAATTGTATGGTGGCTATCGAATCTCAGAGGTTACTTGAGAATTGTCTGTCGTAGCCAGGGGGTCTGTAGATGAGTAGGAAGCTGTGGGAAAATGATGGGGGGAGGGACAGTTTGACGAGAAGCGATTCGCAGGAGGGGATGGTTGGCTGGCTGTCGATGATTGAGGCAGAGAAGTGTGACTTGAAGGCGATTGCTACTCCTCCTCCTCTAGAGGGTCCGTTGAGTGGGATGAGGGAGTAGTCTGGTGGGAAGGCTTCATTGGCGATAGGGGCAAAGTCGTTGGAGAACCAGGTTTCCGTGATGAAGACTAGGTCTGGTTTGACTGAGGCGAGGAGGTCAAAGATGCTGTGTCTTTGTTTTGCTACAGATCGGGCATTAAAAAGGATGCATCTTATTTCGGTACAGGAGGATGATGTGGAGGTTGCAGAGGTGGGGGCTGGGAGGAGAGGGGTAGTGCGTGGGAGGGGTGGTTGGGCGCTTGGGTGGAGGGGAGAGATTGGAATCTGGGGCGAGGGAGAGGGGTGGTCGATGGTTGATGGGAAGAGTAGGCGGACGGTCGAGGTGGTGGCATGTGTCAGCAGCATACATGTTTCTGTTTTCTTTCATATTTATCATTAACTGAAATTAAATTTACATTAATGCCTTGATAAAGCTCATGAAGAGCAAAACACATGGAAGCACAGGACAATTGTGCATAGCTACTACAGAACTCTTTCGTGTTTGTCAATCTGAAAAGTTTGTAGATCTGGACTGTTAGCACAACATGCTCAATAATATTTCACTGTTTCATCATAGGAACAATGTACTTAGGAATGCAGTGCAAACATGCTTTATGGATAAAAAAAAGAAACACTTAGCGTAACCTTTCACCCCATTAGTATGAGGACCTCTCGTACATGCTCACATAAACAACCTTTAACACCAAGAAGATTCTCCCGGCCACCATCCTTAATATCCGTCCTACCCTTATTGCTCTTCTCAGTGTAGTTAACATCTCCGTCAGTGTGGGTTCATTCTCAGACATTTTATATGATGACACTCCTGACAAAAAAAAACCCTAGCCCAGAAGACCCAGCAAACTAACGGCCCATCATGAGACTCCCGTTTATTGGTAAAGCCAAGGCAGATGCTAATGAATTACTTATCCAAATCGAGTAATTGGGAGTGCTCTGGGATTACCAATCCAAGTTCAGCCCAAAATTCAGCACTGAAACAGCCACCATCAAGGTGGCCAACAGCCTTCATATTATTGGCAAAATGGGACTCATGCCTGTGAGTCTTACTGGTTCTCTTTGCTGTGTTCAACACAGTCAACCATCAAACACTACTCACCTAGCACACAGGATGGGATTCTCTTGCACTGCCATGAAATAGTTAATTGAACATGCCTGGCAGACAACAGACCGTCCAGACAGGGTCCCTCAGATGTGACCTTGGGGTTCCATTCCCTCATCGGCTATCTTTAACCTCTCTATGGAAATGCTGGGCTCACTCCTACATGACCTCAGCATCACAGTACACTAGTACACAGATGATACACAGTTGTATCTAAAGGTGAAGACCTCACAGGATATTGTTTGCCTTCTCTCATGCCTTACAATCACTTAACCATGTATGACAAGTGCCCATTTAAAGCTTGACCCCACCAGGATTGAGTTCATCCTTCTGGGCTACCACTCCAAGTAGAAACTATCTCAACAGTGGCTGGATGAAATTGGCTTGGAAAGGTTCAACCCTCACCACATCCACTCAGCAAAAACCTAGGCTGTATTGTGGATAACAATCTATCCTACCAACAACACATCATAGCAACACTGAAATGGCTCGATACCACATCTCTCTACTCAGAAAGATCAAGCCCTTCTTCCCAATTTAGGACATCCAAATGGTGAGGCAGGCCCTAGTGATCTTGAATATCGACAGGGCTAATGCCCTTCTTACAGGGCTCCCATCCACTCGCCTAGCCCCCTTAAAACGGCCCACAATGCCCCATATTGTCTCATCACAGGCTCTGGTACCTTTCACCACATCACCCACACCCTGTGTGAATTACACAGGCTCCCTATCTTGGAATGGATGCGTCCCATGCTTCACCTACAAGGTAACCACCGCTGGTTGATCGGCCTACCTGATGGGCAAACTAAAAACATTGGACGCCACACTGTTATGTTGCAATAAAACCATCACCAGACTTGAAACTAGATTGGGTCTCACAATTAGGAAACAGTCCTTCTCATGTCACACTCCAGTTGTCTGGAACTCCATTACAGTGGCAATCCTTACTTCTCCTAGCCTCCTTCAGTTTAGGAAAGAACCGAAGATCTTTCTCTTCCAAAAACACTTTGGTGAAACCTAGATTCCAGCTATCTTGTGTGCAAACCCTCACCTGTATGTTTGACCATAATAATTACTACTAATGTTTACTTGATGACTTGATACATTCTCGCTACCAGATCTATGTCCTGTACTGTCCTTTTTATACATTTTTTATTTATTGTGCATTTAGTTTATATTCAATCAAGAACAAACTTTTGCACTTTTAACAAAACAACAAAGAAGAAAAACAAACAATATCACATTTATGAATCTAAGTAGGGACATGATAAAAGAAAGTTCCTAAAGGCAAAGCATAAATATAATCAAACAATATAGTTAAAACGAATACAGGTGACTATCTAAAGAGTCTCCAGTTTCCATATGTTAAAAGCTGCAGCATTACCAACTATAGATTCAGGTTTATCAAGGCTGCCCAAAATTGATCTCTGTTTATGTTCTATATAGCTCACACAAAGCCCCCGTAACCTTTGATATACAATGGCTTCAATACCGTACATGCTGTCAGAATATGTCCACTTGTCTCTACTTCCCTAAAGCAATGCCTGCACATAACATCTTGTTCTATTTTATTCCACTTATTCATGAACTCCTGTGTCGCTAATATGTTGAGCCTAAGCTGCATCCTGAAACTCCTGAGAGCTGGATTGGACCATTTTAATAAATAACTTCTAGGTTTACCATTTTTGAAGCCCTGACAAGAATATTCTATGAAATGTGCTTTGCTGCTCTGGATTTAGATTTACCCTACAAAAATATGTAATAATAGTGATATTAATACAATTCCAACAGGAATGTTTTTCCTTCACCACAGAATATATCTGGTAATATATCTGTATTTAAAACAACTTGGGTGACTACCATCTTCTGTGTCACCCACTGGGGTAACAGGTTACTGTTTCAGTTCAACACATGAGGAAAGGTGTACCCCCTCTCAGAAAGACAAACTTCATGCCATTTCATGAGAAATGTCAAATCAGATAAGTAAGTTTGTGGTTTAAAATGGTGTAATGCATTTTTCCTCACAAACTGTGTTTACATTTACAACAAAATGTGTATATCTAAGCACACTGGGCCTCATTACCCACATGGTTGTTCGTGAAAATGGCAGTAATGCAATGGTAATTCCATTACCACTGTGTTACCCCTGCATTACCGTACCGACGTACTAATTGTGTGGAAGTCCCCATGCAATTCTATAGACTCCAAAAATGGGGACTTACACCACCCTACCACCACTTGTATTTCCATAGTAAATCCGTGGGAGCAAGTGGCATTAACTGTAATGGCAATTGAAATTGGTGGTTTTACGGCACATTTACAGCTGAAATATCACCAAACTAGTAATGAGGCCCATTTACTTTTTACATTTTTTTTACACGTACAGTAAACTAATGCCAATTAAACATAGTGACTCTGGGCTTCATTCCGAAGTACCACCGACGGGTTGCCACCGACCCGGAAACACTGAATCCGCCGCCTGACTTCCCAGTGCCACTGGGACATTACAAGTCCCGGCAGCACGGGAGTGAGGCAGCGGGTTTGGTAACTCCCCATTCCCATCGAGTCAGGACTCCTTGGGAGTGGGGAGAAGGAAGCACGGCACCGTTGCCAACGGTGCCGTGCTTCCATGAAAAGTCTTACTGCAGGGGCCGTTGCACAACGGCTGCTGAAGGCAGACTCGTAGTGTGGCGGTCTGGTACCAAGGGTGCTGGTATGCTTACCAGCACCCTTGTTTCCAGACTGCCACATTTGGAATGAGTCCCAATGTTTTGAATATCTACATTTACATATTTCAAACATGCTTTAAAGTTCACATTTCCATCGACTGTCTCAGAAAATCTATAAAATATGACATACTCACTAAATAACAGATAACTAAAAATAAGCTTTCTCCCAAGAGACAAGGCCAATATGAACACCCTAAAAAAACTAGGACATTGTAATAAAACCAGCAGAGAGTTGTGGTACCTTTGTATTCATGGCCACATGGAAATACAAAGGGGTGGCATCTTGATTATTACGAGGAACTGAGTAATATCTGCACCATGGAGTCCAGAGAAACTCTGGAAGAATCATCACTTCCATGCCAATCAGCATTGAGGAACACCTTCAACATATGATACCAAACAATATAACTCTTGGAAAATAGTGTACTTTCCCCAAAATCCAAAACTGGGAATACCTGACCCCCTTCTCAACTCTGGGAGCAATATATTAAACATAGCCATATCTGTATATATTGAATCCATTCTAAATCCTCTGGTGGTGTATGCTATGTTATGTTAATTACATTTGTAGAGCGCACTACAACCCATATTTGTAGAGGGCATCATGGTGCTGAAGAGGGAGAAAAAGAACGACAACACAGAAAATAGAAAGCTCAGAACAGGAGGGTTCTCAGGTGGCACTGAAAAAAAGCAGGTGATTTTCGATTGCGTGGGGAGGACACTGACACTTATTCAATAGAATTACACCACCAAACAAAAAGGCATGGTCACTGGTCCTTGTCCGATGAAACCTAGGGACCTGGATCAGAAAGCCAGAGGCAGACCGAAGAGCTCTAACTGGTGTTTAACGACAGAACTGCAGAAACTCAGCACCATGGTCATAAAAGGCCCAGTGCACAATGCAGAGGGGCTTAAAGTGAATGGCACGACTAACATGTAGCCAATGAAGGCAATGCAGAGTGGGAGAAATGTGGTCCGGAATAGAGACAACAGCAACCACTCTGACAGTGGTATTCTGTAATATCTGGAGCCAGTTAAGTAGGTAAAGAGGGTGAGACAAGAAGAGAGCATTGCAGTAATACAGGGTTCGAAAATAGAGGCAGCCACCACAGGGGCACACATGTCTTCAGGCAAAAAGGGATGAATACATACATACATGGAAAGGGTGGGCAAGATCTTAATTCTAAGATATTTAATAACAGCAACAGGTCTAGCAAATGAGCCAAGGGAAACGGAGGGGCGCTAATGATTAAAAACATGGACTTGTCGCCATTCAGTTTAAGCAAGTTCAGACTCATTCCAGTCACCAACAGCAATCAGACAGTTCCTAAGATTTGCTGAAGCCCCAGGGGGGCAAGATTAAAGGGCACCACAATCTGGGTATCATCCGCATAGATGTAGCAGCAGAGACCAAAGGACTGAATGAGTTGAGCCACCAGCTGTATGTAGGATCAGTGACAAAGCAGAGCCCTGGGGAAACCAGCAGGTGACCAGGACTGAGTCAGACCTGAAAGGGGTCAGGGACAAAGACTGAGAGTGGTCAGTAAAAAAAGAGTGGAACCAAGTCAGCACAGAGCCGGAGATACCAGCTGCTGCAAGTCTCTTAAGCAGAACAGTATTCTCAATGGTATCATATACCGATGACAGATTTTGTAAGATCAGCGCTCCAATACCACCTTGTTCAGAAAGACTGTTAAGATCATCCATGACCGAGAGCAGTACCTTTCCATACCAGGGCCAGGTCGAAACCCAGAGTGGAAGGGGTCAAAAAAGAGGTTTTTTAAGAAAAGGAAAAAAACAAAGGAGTAACTAAAGATTAAAGAACTTTCAACAAAAAAGGGAGCAGGGAAATGGGGTGGTAATTAAAAGGAAGAAGGGGGTCCAAAGAGGGGGGGACCATGGCATGCTTCATAACAGGGGGGACCAAGCCTGTAGTCAACTAATGGTATACTTCTCCAGTGAGCAGTCGCAAAATTACGGAAATAGACATTTTAAACAACAGAAAGTAGAACTGGTTCAATGGGGGTGGCTGCCTTATGCTTGACAATAGCCTGGGTGACGTAATTTTATATAAAACAAGGAAAAGTGGACCTGAAGAAGGTGTTGGGAAGGACGGACAGAGGTCCGAGGCCCCTCAGCGATTCAGGATGGGGCGAGTATAGAAGGGGTTGCCGTTGCCATAGAGGAGTTAGGACAATGAAGGGGGAGAGGGTCACTCATAGAAGTTGATTGTAGTAGAAGTATAGTGAACTCCAGTGTTAGCATCACGTGTGTAATGAAACTCCATCTTACAAATTAGATGCCATCTTTAAATTTAGGCGTAGTACCATAGCTATGTTAGTATGCTTCTATCCAGTTCTGAGGGTTAGAAGGGTGTGTGTGCGTTCTTTGCTCACAGCCCTGGCAACTCTGCAGAAGGTGAATTGCTTTGACACACACACACACAGTTCTTTATTGTGTTTTATCAGTAGTGTAGGTAACCAAGAAGGAATGTGCCCTGATGTCAAGGCGCGGTCTGTTCCACACAGAAGCAGCACAAACTCATACCTCCCCTTGGCCGTCTTGGCGCCTGGATAGGATAAACACAGGTCACAGCAACCCCCACAGGGAAAGAGGGTTAGGGTCCTTGGATTGGATGGGTATATGGTTTTAGGTAAACCGGGTTGAGGGTTAGGAAGTGGTTGTGGATAGGCAGGGGGTTTCTAGGGAAGGCGTGCTCCTTGGCTCTGTTCTTGGCCAATCAGTTCTGTAGGCAGTTGCTCAGAGGTCTGCTCGTCCCTCAGCAGTGATTTCCACACCCAGATGCATTCATATTCATACATGCGTTACCCCTGCTGAAACATGCATTCAACTTCCATGCATGCGTTACCTTCTGTTTCAATTTCACTCTCTGTTATTATCAGTCCAGAGGTGGATTTCAGGAGTACAGATCAAACCAATACACCAACAATATCAATTCCACATCACGCTTCTCTTAGAATGGTCATGTGACACACTATGATACTGGGCTGCAATGTTACATTAGTGGCATGCTCCGTTAACATGCTCCATAACATTAATCAAGCTCTGCACTTATCTTAGGAGACGCGGGGCCAGAGAGATTGGTTTCCAGCGAGGGCGGGCCCCGCGTAAAGTTTTCGCTGGAGCTCTGTGAAATGCGTCCTGTCTGGCGTAATCTCGAGTGCGAACAAGCGCTCGCGGGTTGCGCTTGCACGTTAGCCAATCCGCGCATGCGCGTTGCATCGGGCGTTGGCCTGAGACTTTTGCAGGCCCGGTGTGCCTGATTTCTTCCAGGGAGGAGTCCGGGCTGCTGGGGCTGTAGTCTTATGCCCAGAGACTGCTGGGACATGTAGTTTTGTTTGTTTCTTGTTTCTGGTGAATTCCCAGCTGCCACAAAAAGTACACCTACAAATTGGGCAGAGATGACTTCTGCTTAAAGGCTTCCTCCCCACTGTACTAGCAACAATATTATATTTATGTTTACTTAGCTTTGGCTTTACGACGCCTGCAAAGCCAAGACAGGGCCGGAATGGATCTTTGAAGAGCTGTCCCACGAGAACGGGGTAGGGGGCTCTAGGCCTTTGCCAGTCCAAATCTATATGTTCTAGAGGCCAGAGACCTTTCTGGTTTCTTTTCCTCTGTTATTTGATAATGTCTGCAAAATTACTTATCGAGGCGCCTACTGTTAATGTACAATGTGCCGCTAAAAAGAGATTCAGAAATTCTATGCTTCTTTCTATGTATATGTGCGTGATTCATTTAATATTGAAAATATTTTGCATTTTTATGTTTGGTTTTGCGCTATATTTAGTATGTAATTTGATATGGTTGGAACATATAAAAGGGGGGATAACCGAGGGAGGTGTACCAGGGGTGGGTGTACATGTCAGATTTGGGACAATAACACAATATTCAGAATTGATATTATGATGACACAAGAAACTATGAATTTGAATGTATTAGCAGATGCAAAGTCATCTGTGCCACATGCAAACATATTGAAGCATTTCAAAAGACAAACTAGTAAAAAATATGATGAATATAGAGGTTTTGGTTTTGACATGATAGAGGATGTGCACCACCCAGAGATGAGTAACAGTTGGTATGCGGACATGAGCTTGGTGGGCAAGCAGAGGGTTAATGGGAGTTGTATATTTTCTCCTTACTACCACACACATTGGGTGGACACAAGGTACTCACACTGCAAGAGGATCCCTTTTTGGATGCTAAATGTCTTGACTATCTAGCACAATGTAGGTTGTGAAGGACGTTCCAAGTGCACAGCATACGCCTTGTGATGATGGAGCCAGATGAACAGCAGTGTGCCTGTAATTCCAGAAACCCACAGTGCTTACAAAGACCCTACATGCAGTTATAAAGGAGTAAAATTCATGTCAATTGGTGGAAAGAGACTGTGATGAGCTGTATGGCAGAAGGGCATATAGGACATGAAAACGAATTGATATAGAGGGCGAATGAAGTATGTCAAGAATACTGGTGGAAGCACATGGCAAAGCTGACATGGATTGAAGCAAAAGAGAAGTTAGGGAAGGTGTAGAAACAAGAAGAATATCAACTGTGCTTCGATAAGGCAGGAGATGTCAATGTGGATGGAAACGGCAGAAACAATGCAAAAATAAACATTACAGAGCTCAAGAAAGGAACAGCAGCATTGATGGATATGTACTGGGTCTGTGGCCAGCAGGTATTTCTGCACATACCACCATCATGGAGGGGTATGTTCTCACTGACCACGCTGCACTCTGCTCTTCTCATGGTCCCTGAAGCACATCTAACCATGAGACCAGGGAACTTGGTTACCCCCACACCACCACCAGAACCAACCCCCGTTGCATTACTGCTACAGCCCAAAGACGTCATTTGGGGGTTCAGAGGGGTCGCAGCTGCAACCCCTGAGGTATCCCTTGCTACCCATGTGGTCTCCCTTGCTACCCCTAAACAAAATTAAAAAATAAACACTTTTTGTTTAATGGAAGCTCCTGGGCTGTGGCCAGCACCATGTGGCTCTTTGTTTTCTGAGTGGCTGGCTTTCTTGTTCAGGCCTCTTTAAAAAAACAGAGGGTTCCATAAGTGTAACACTTTGAGCAGTGACCCTAAATAAGAAAGAATAGGAATAACACATAATGTATCTTTCAGGATCTCTATACAAAAATTGCTAGACTCATTAAAGGTTTCTTTCAGGCACACTTCAGGGGTGAGTCACTGATTTAGTCTGTTCTTAAACACCTCAACTTCGCGATGCATTTAGAGTAGAATAACCATCCATTTCGAACTATGCATTTTGCTTTTCGCAAGTTCGAGTTATAGCATGTTTTTTTCTGCCAATGTCTCTGTTACAATCAGGTTATTTTATGTTGATTTATACTGCGCACCACTACCACCTAAGGGCAGTCTCCAGGCATAAAAAAACATTGCTTCCATCTCTGTGTCTTCGGTCACTTGACAAAATCCTTGTGCTAATTTGGTAATATGGGCCTATACACACAAATAGTAATGATACATATGGTGATCCATTCTTGTATGAAATGTACATCACATTACAGTGATATCGTAACCATATTTTTAGTAGATTACTTATGAACAATGCTTTGTGATGCCACTTCCTGTTTTGTCAAGGCGTGAAATGTGTTCCATCGCTTCCCGTGATGTCACTTCAGGGTGGGGTCAAATGACATGACTTCCTGTGATGTTTTCAGAGGCCAAGGGTTGTGTGATGTCACTTGCGCTACAAATGGCATTTTGGTAAAATGACGACCCTTCTACAGTTCCCTGTCTTCTGGATCATGCCAGAGGAAAAGAACATACTTTTGAAAAGGAAAAAGATATCTATCTGTGAAAAAACTCAGCTGAATTGCTTTAAGAAATACCTGATCAATATTGACAGTTCAATAAAGAAGAGACATTTTTCACTTCTCTGTTACTGCTAGGAGTGTAAACAGCAGCCAATGCTGAATTGCTGCAAATCCTCAGGGGTATGAACTGATGCAGCTGGCGAATGACACTGAACAAGGTTTTAATGCAATCAAGGTTGAACTGAGAGCCATCCGGTTAATGACATTGCAGAACCGGTATGTGCTCGATCTGCTTACAGCAATGGAAGATGGAGTTTGTAAAAAAAATAGGAAAATCCTGCTGTGCTTACCTACCCCCAAACAATGCTGCAAATGGGTCTCTCACACAAATGATAGAGGCTGTGCACACCCTCGAAGAACATATGCAGATGGAAGCAGGGATCCATAGCAGTGACTGGTTCGATGATAATTTCTCATGGGTAACTGTCTTGGATGGGAACACTTGTAAAGATACTAGTGCCAGTGGTGGTGTTTGTGTTGGTGATCTTCTGCACGTGCCAGTTGGGACTTTAATGCTGTGCTAAAGTGATCCCTAATATCGGGTTGATGATGGTTTCAAATGAGTGAAGGATTGCACATTGCAGTACAAAAGATGGGCAGGTACAAACTGATGACACAAATAATCCCATCATGGTGAGAATAGAGCAAAGAATTGTTCCCTCTGGAACAGTTACTATGACCCCCCAGACCTGGAAAACTATGAAGAGCACTGGGTTGACTTAGCAGGAGATGGGGGCTACATATATCTTACTTGTACCCTCGAGCAGTATGCTCAAGTGGAGAATGGTTGCGCACGGTATGTAGAGTGTGGGTAACTAAGAAAGAAGTGTGGAGGTATGAGGAGGCTAGAAAATGACTAGGAAGTTCATTAATATGGAATTAATTAAAGGGGTCAATGTTGGGAAGCAGGGGTGGAAGTCCCAGGCCCCTCAGATATTCAGGACGAGGCGATTGTAGAAGAGGATGCCATAGAGGAGCTAGGAGAATGGAGGGGGAGGATTCACTCAGAGAAGTTGATTGAGTTAGAAGTATAGTAGACTCCAATGTTAGCATCACGTGTGTAATGAAACTCTGTCTTAGAAAATAGATGCCATCTTTAAATTGAGGCCTCCATAGCTATGTTAGTACGCTTAAATCAAGTTCTGAGGGTAAGAAGGGTGTGCATGCATTCTTTGCTCGCAGCCCTGGCAGCTCTGCAGAATGTTAATTTCTTGGACACACACACACACAGTTCTTTATTTTGTCTTATCAGTAGTTTATGTAAACCAGAAGGAATGTGCCATACAAGGCAAAGACAGGGCCGGAATGAATCTTTGAAGATCTATCCCACGAGAAGGGGGTGAGGGCTGTAGGTACTTCACTAGTCTAAATCTGTAACTTATAGCAGCGCGAGACCCAAACACAAACATTTGTGTACACTGACCAGCCCAAGACCCCCGGCCATAAAACATTAGCATGGCCAATCAATCAGGAATATCAGAGAGCAGGAGCCAGCGCCCCTACTATTGCTCCATGTGATTTGTGCTGAGAGGTGCCAGGGGAGAAGTTAACAAGTGTATGCCACAGGTGGGAAAGTTGTGGAGGTGCCGGCATGTCTGGGAAAGGAGTGGTGGTTAACATAGTCCTGAGAAGTTACTGCAACCTCGAAAGTAGCTGTCTCACTCATGTATTTGGTACCAGGTGCACTGTTGAGCTATGTAATGATAAATTGTGTAACCAAATTGCCAATTAGAGCTTTTGTTTCGGATGCCAAAAGAAGAAGGTCCCGATGTGGAAGAAGATGGACAGAAGATGTTGGGACCAATCCCCTGGAATCCCACATGGAGCAGGCTATTTGCATATAGGGTTGCACCAACCAGCTACCTGGATTTGTAACCTATGGGATGTAAGTCACTTGTGACGCTGTGTATCTTTAAAACCCATTGCTCATTCTGCTTTTGTCAGAGCGCTACGTGGCAACATAGTTCTTTGCTGACTCGTAATTGTATTTTTGTGAGATTAAATCTTGTTCTCCTTGCAAGAGGTGTGCTGGGATTTTTTCCCTAGTGGGTTGTATGTTTTCTGGTGTGAGCGTTGAGAGGTTACTCTGTAAAGGTCACCAATAGGTTTATAAATTAATATAGATTCAAATCGCAATCAGGAGTAGAAAATGAACTAGATATTGTTTGACGAATGGTGGCAATTTTCTTAGTGAAAAAGGCAGATAAGGTGTAGAGAGGCAGATGTACATGTCATCTATAGTGCCCTCCTCCTCACCTCCATCATATTGGAAGAACAAGAAGACACTGTGTGGGACAGCAGGTATCATCCCAATACCACATCGAAGATATGAAAGACGTTATACGCTCAGACAACCGTATCGAATGTACCCTCAAACTGACATGGTAGAAGGAATCAACCCAGGTTAAATCCCGTACTGCCTGTCTTCCTGCCTGATTCCCCTGTCTGCCAAATGACTTTTGTTGTCTAGTTGCTGTCTGTTCTTCATGTGCGCTCTAAGGCCTATGGGCATGTGGCGTGTAATAAATATTAAAATAAATAAATAAAATAAATGTCTTCAGTTTCCACTGAACATAGAAGAGCTATAAGTGAAGTCTGACAAGTATAAAGTGACGTCATGAAGAGAAGACGCACAGGTGACACTGAAACGATATACGAATATTTACAGTATGAAGATGTGACCAAAGTAACAAAGTAAACATATGAAAATACAAAGAAGTCATGTACACTGAGGAGATAAGTGAGAAGAGAGGCAGTAGATGTATTTACGCAGAAACACAATGTAGATGAAATATATAGAAGCTTGCCGGAGTAGAAAATATAACACCAATTAAGCAGCTATGATGAGAAAATCGCGTCGATTCTGTATGAATAGTAAGCAAGGAGCCTGAAGGAGAGCGACCAAGGCTGCAGATCTGACAGGCACTGGAATACAGCTTTGTGCAAGACCAAAAGAATATTTGTTTGGCTTGGGATTAAGGATGTCGCAGCAAGAAACAAATACAAGGCCCGAAAGGAGTCGAAGAGGATAAGCTACATACGCAGGAAATATTTCTCTTAGATTAAGCAAAGTAGTGAACATTTTGAAGTGCCAAGTATTGAACAATCAAAGGTGCAGAAACCATATGCAGGACAGAGCAACCAAGTCTCCAGAGGCCAAGAGGAGTAATATCTCCCAGTAGTATTCAATCAAAAAGCACTAAATAAAAGGTCAGAATGTGCAGAATTGTGGTCTCATCTCGCGTGTTGCATGACCAGGAAACAGGGCCTATTCATAAAGCTCTAGATGAAGATAGCAATGTACCTTCACTGCCTTTAAAGTTCAGAGGAAGAGAACAGTCAGCAAGGTGAACTACAAAGAAGAGGCATTGGCTTAGGGCCTAACTGATGAGAGATGGCAGGCTAATTGACTAAGTGGGCAGTTGTCTGACATTGTTCCCTGCACCTGGGTTTTGTTTTGCTTACTTGCTTCTAACAAGCCAAATGACCAAGGTTGGAAGAGAATGCCAACCAATCCTGAGAGTATATTAATTAATGTACTGTAAATTGTTGCAGAAGCCAATACGTTGCTATTATTCTGCTATTAGCTGTATTATACGTAGTTAGATGTAGTACAAGGCGTGCCTACCTGATAAATGGCAGCCAATAATGTTACTAACACCTAGATGAACTATAGGTATATTTGTTCCCTTAACCAATCCCTCTGCCCAATGTGTTTGTACTGTTTGCCACATAGGATGACATCATATCTTACGCACATTGAGGTATACAAAATTTGAGTAATGAAAATATATTCGAGAGTGTGTGAGCTACGATCTGTTTGTTCACCAGGCTTCCCTACTTTATTGAGCTGATAATAAAGTATTATTTTGCCATATTCTTTGAGTCTGCCTGCTTATTTGGGCCTGAAATCATTTATTGATAATCCCATCTGGCACTTGGAATGCTCCAGGTGCTATTGCACAAAGGAATTACATAACTCCAGGGATGGCACCAAAATGGGGGAAGAGGAAGCCTTAGTGGAAAGAGTCTGAACAGTTTTAAATATCTCCTTGAAGTGGTTGAGGGCTGACTCGATTTGGCCCATGAAGTAGTTACACATGGTTTCAAAAAATGGTAAGGTGATAAACCTGTGAGGCTTGTTGGAAAGCCACTTTAGCCAACGAACAGTAGTTGGCACAACATCTTCATTCTGCATGCCGGCGGCATAGACATAGCTCTGCAAGGCAGGAAGAAAACCAGAGTTTGGAAGGACGAGCCTGGGGTTTGGAGGAATGAAGTGGGGCCAGATGATCCGCTACCGTAATAAGTGCCTGAGAGATAGATGACAAATCGATAGAGTTAGGGGTGCAAGCAACTTTAATCTCATCATAGATGCTATGGGTATCAATAAAATGCCACCTCTCTTAGGAGGATGAGGCAGAACAAAGGGCAAAGGGGATGGGGGTAGGAGAATGGTAAATCAGATGGTCAGTCCTAAGGACAGGAAAAAGGGAGTGAACCTTGTTCAGAGATGGCAGGGAAAAGATCTCTGCTAAGATAACCCCCGAATTGTGGGTGGGCCCAGTTACTGGTGGTTTACAATGGAGACCACTCATGGCAGACAACACACTATCCAGTAAGGTAACCGATAGCTGCAAGGAATGTAAATTAAAATCACCTAACAAAATCACATCTGAGAGGCGTGGAAAAAATCTGCAGTGAATTGCAGAAATGCCACTTAGAAGGACAGGACTGGTCATAACCAGGAGGGGCAGTACACTAACAAAATATGGAGGGTATGAGAAGCTGAGATGGAGATCCGGATAAGCATGGTTTTCATCTGGATGCTATGGACACAAAGGGACAAGGTACATGTAAACTTAGTTTGAAATACAAGTGGGTCTGTTCAGAAACAGTGCATAAAATAGGAAGTTGAGTATCAGGAGTGGCTGATTGCAAAAGAAAAGTGCATGAGTAAACCACTGAGCACAGTCAAAGGCAGTATTCTCTACCCAAGGCCCATCCCGGGACTGTGTTAAGCGTGCCTTTGGCACGCTGCTGGCTGGCCACTGTGCACATACGCTGCGCGACTGCTTGCTCCTGCACTTTAGTGCAGCGAGTCACGTGGGTGCTGGGCCGGGGAGATCGAAAAAATGAAAGAAATACTTCCACATTGTACACATGTGCAAAAGCACAACAGTACAGTCAAAGACACAGGCAAATAGAATCAATCGTAGTAAAAGTACTCAAGCAAAGGATCTAGCAACATACAATTCTCAATTAAAAAAGTATATAAAAGGCTTTTAAAAGTAAAGCAAAGAAGAGCATTTAACTGACAAACTCGCGGTTATGGGAGGATCCTTACACTTTGTCTCCCAATGTACACTAAAAGCTTTTACAGGACATGGCACATTTCCTCATAAAGATTTGACAGATATACAGGCCGATTCAGGGAATTAATGTGCGCCGAAAAAACGGCGCACGCGTGCGAAAACGTGCGATTCGCAGTGAAATAGCGAAAATCGCAGTGCAAGTGTGATTATCGCACAGAAAACATTGCACATCTATTCATGGAAGTCCGTGCACGTGCAAAATGTGGGATGTGCGCTGAAAAAGTGCGCGGCGCACGCTGGTGCACCGGTCATCGAACGCCGTGCGATAAGGCCACAGCGAATTCGCACATAGCGCGGCGCACATAACAAAAGTAGGCATAACACGGGGCGTCACACGCAGAATGGGGAACAACTCGTGAAAATGTGGGCGTCACGGAGGAAGTACAGGAGGCAAGTGCGCAGAACGCCCACACGCTCGCCTACAACATGTATTCATGGAATCGAATAGGGAAAAACAGCGCACGGCCAAAGACGCACACAGGCCCATACATGTCCGCCACACGAAAGCAGGCGGTAGCATCCCTGCACAGGAAAAATATGTGCGCCAAAGTTCTACACGCGCGAGAAGGCCCACACGCGATCGGGCCTGGGGGAGCGTGTGCGTGTATCTCAGAGGTGTGCGAGAAGTTTCACACGCGATCGGGCCTGGGGGAGCGTGTGCGTGTATCTCAGAGGTGTGCGAGAAGTTTCACACGCGATCGGGCCTGGGGGAGCGTGTGCGTGTATTTCAGAGGTGCGCGAGAAGTTTCACACGCGATCGGGCCTGGAAGAGCGTGTGCGTGTATTTCAGAGGTGCGCGAGAAGTTTCACATGCGATCAGGCCTGGGGGAGCGTGTGCGTGTATTCCAGAGGTGCGCGAGAAGTTCCTCACACGCGATTGGCCTGGGCGCGTGTATTTCAGGGGTGCGCAAGAAGTTCCACACGCGATTGGCCTGGGCGTGTGTATTTCAGAGGTGCACGAGAAGTTCCACACGCGATTGGCCTGGGCGCGTGTATTTCAGAGGTGCGCGAGAAGTTCCACATGCGATTGGCCTGGGCGCGTGTATTTCAGAGGTGCGCAAGAAGTTCCACACGTGATTGGCCTGGGCGCGTGTATTTCAGAGGTGCGCGAGAAGTTCCACACTCGATTGGCCTGGGCGCGTGTATTTCAGAGGTGCGCGAGAAGTTCCACACGCGATCGGGCCTGGGGGAGCGTGTGCGTGTATTTCAGAGGTGCGCGAGAAGTTTCACATGCGATTGGCCTGGGCACGTGTATTTCAGAGGTGCGCGAGATGTTTCACACGCGATCGGGCCTGGGAGAGCGTGTGCGTGTATTTCAGGGGTGCGCGAGAAGTTCCACACGCGATCGGGCCTGGGGGAGCGTGTGCGTGTATTTCAGAGGTGCGCGAGAAGTTCCACACGCGATTGGCCTGGGCGCGTGTGTTTCAGAGGTGCGCGAGACGTTCCACACGCGATTGGGCCTGGGGGAACGTGTGCATGTATTTCAGAAGTGGCGTGAAGTTCCACACGCGATTGGCCTGGGCGCGTGTATTTCAGAGGTGCGCGAGAAGTTCCACACGCGATTGGGCCTGGGGGAGCGTGTGCGTGTATTACAGAGGTGCGTGAAAAGTTCCACACGCGATTGGCCTGGGCGCGTGTATTCCAGGGGTGCACGAGAAGTCCCACAAGTGATTGGCCTGGGCGCGTGTATTTCAGAGGTGCGCGAGAAGTTCCACACGCGATTGGGCCTGGGGGAGCGTGTGCGTGTGTTACAGAGGTGCGCGAGAAGTTCCACACGCGATTGGCCTGGGCGCGTGTATTTCAGGGGCTCGCGGGTCGTTTTACAAGCAATCAGGTCTGTGGGAGCAGGGTACGTGTATTTCTGGGGCTTGCGGGTGGTTTCACACGCGATCGGGCCTGGGGGAGCAGGGTACCACTCACTCGTCTGCCTTGCATGTAGAAGAACGCGTAGCCAACACCCACCCGCTGTGAAGTGATAGCGCGTGAACCCCAACGCCTGCAAAACACACGCACCGCACCCCACGAAAAGCAACACCCATGCGCGATATGTCACAGAAGCGCATACGCGCTAAGGGCCTTTGGTCCAATGGAATCGTGTATGCGTGCTGACGCGCTTACGCGCTAAGGGCCTTTCCTCGAATTACACGCTGACGGGCAGAATTTTCACGTGCCAAATCACTCCGTATCAAGCTGGCCACGCGTAAGCACACGGAAGACCACGCTCCTGCCCAGAAGGCCGAACTACTGCCCCCCAGAGCCCCGAGCACGCTCCCACCTGCCATCTGCTGCTGCCTGACTGCCTGCTGCCCACGTGCCCTGCCATTTGCTGCCTGCACATCAGCCAGGGGTGCTGTTGCTGTGACCACCCCTGCTGGAACCGAAGACTCCCGACTGGGATTCCATCGCTCCACAGCCCAGCCCCAGGACTCAGTTGCCCACCCACTCCTGCCTCTGGGGTTGTCATGTCGGGCACTGCAACATCTGGCACCACTAACAACCCCCGGCCAGAGAGGCAGAGGGGCACCAGCTTCAGTGCCACCGAAGTTGGTGTCCTGGTGGAGCAAGTCCTGGGGCAGTATGATGCCCTCTTCGGAAGTTCCCGCGCCGACAAGGAAGGACGGATTCGGATCTGGACTGACATCGTGACTGCCATCAAAGCGGAAGGGGTGGCAGTCCGCGACTTCCAACATGTCAAGAAGCGCTGGGAGGACTTCAGGTCCAGGACACTGAACAAGGCCCGGCGCCTCTTGAAGGCAGCGGATGCCAAGGGGCGCCGGGGCCACTTGTCAGAAGATCAGATGAGGGTCCTGGAATGCATATCCCCAGTGCTCCACGTCCAGGTCCTTGAGAGGCAGACCCGTCTGGAGTCGAGCGGTAAGTGTACATGCATCCTGATTGTGAGCTGTGCGTGTGGTGATGTTTCAGTAGTGTGCAGGTTGCAGATTTGTTTGTATGGGGTCGAGTATGGGTGGGGGTGTACAGGGCCGTGGGGCTAACACATGCGAGGGCTGTAATGTGTGAGACATGGATGGTGCTTGTGTGTGTAGGCTTGCATGCCAAATGCAGTTGTGTGGGCACACATGTTTGGATGAATGTGTATGTAAGTAGACATGTCCGTGATGTCACGCATGTATGTTGTTTTCAGCTGCATGTATCAGCACTGTGTACATGTGCATTTGTGTGTATTTGACAAGGGTGCAACAGTGATGCAACATGGATGCATGTGACAGCGGGATGTGGAAGCCTGATTGGCAGATGTGACATGGATGCCCATCTGAACACTGCGACACTTGGCAGAGGTGTACACATGCATGCAAGTGTGATGGTGTGTGTACATGTGTGGTGCACTTCCTGTGTTGCATGTGATGTCTGGCTCAGCTTTGCCTGCTCATGCTGTTGTATGGGTATGGATGGTGCTGGCAGTTGTGATATGGCTGTGGTATGGCTCATGTGTGCGAGTTGAAATGACATGTGTGTTGGGGATTGTGATGGCATGTCTGAGGTTTGCCAATGCCACTCATGTACAACTGTCATGTGTGTATGTGTCCATTGTACAGTGATCTGATGCCTGTGTTTTATTTCTCCCTGTCTGCAGCGTCAACTGATGAAGAGGGCGGAGAAGGTGCTGTGGAGCACAGCGGCGGGGATCCCACCGCCAGCCGGAGACGCAAGGCCCGGCTCCCCTCCCATGTTGTCATCTCGTCGGGGAGTGAGGAGTCCGGTGCCGCGTCCCAGGCCGCAGCTGCTGGGGGGAGGTCCAAGAGGCGGAGGTTGGAGTTGGACTCCTCGGCAGCAGAAGGGGCAGCTGGGACCCCACAGGGCCCAACGGGGGAAGAT
Source organism: Ambystoma mexicanum (assembly GCF_040938575.1). Taxonomy (NCBI): domain Eukaryota; kingdom Metazoa; phylum Chordata; class Amphibia; order Caudata; family Ambystomatidae; genus Ambystoma; species Ambystoma mexicanum. Next base: position 805,440,048 of record NC_090941.1, read on the forward strand.
GGCACGGAGTCATCCAGGTTGGTGGGGGGTTTGGTGGAGGAGGAGGCCGTGCAAGCAACAGAGACGGGGTCTGGAGGTGGGGATCCCACTGATGCTAGTGGTGCAGTGCAGGACCAGGGACAGGAGGCAGCACAGGCCGCCGCGGAGGTGCCTGTGTGCAATCCTGTCCCTGATCCTGTCCCTGCATCATCTTGCACCAGCAGGGATGCCTACGTCCAGACCGGTTTTCAGGCAGGGGATGAGCAAACGACAACTGGCCTTCCTCTGCATGCGGACGTGGCTATCCGGGTCCGGGTTGAGCCTGTCCTGACTGGTGTGGCGTTGCGTCAATGGGCCATGCGAGGTGACCTCCAGTCTTTTCATGAGGAGACTGCACGTCATCTCGAATGGCTCGTTGACCACGTCAGCCTGCTGGGACAGGTCACCCAGGCCGGATTCCTCCGTTTGATGGGGCTTGCTACGACCCCCTCCTCAACTGAACCCCCTACGCGCCAGTCGTCCTCCGTGCCATCTTCCCACCCATCAGTCACCTGGGTGCCCTGTAGAGCTGCCTCTGACGATGCGGCCACGCTGGTGGAGGAGGCATCCCTGTCACAGTCGGGAGTCGGACGTCCAGCAGGGGTGGCCACATCAACGACTGGACCCTAGCCGGCGGAGGATGTGCAGGCAGCAGGAGGCAGTGCACGGGCAGAGGCACAGCAGCAGCAGCAACGTGGTGGGAGCCATGAAGGCTCGGGGCCTTCAACATCAGAGGGGCAGGCATCGACCGGAGGGCAGGAGGACCAAGGACAGAGAGTGTCTTCCGTGTGGCAGCGGTTGGGCCACGCCATAGATGCGGAGCAGCAGCGGGCGGAAGAGGCACGGCTCACAATGGTCAGGGCGGAGAACTCCATGCGGAGGGCCCTGAGGCGGGCCGAGTGCCTCGAGGCAATCCGTAGGGGGTTGGAGGTGGACACGTCGACGTCCCTGCGGACCCTCGGGACCATGGAGGAGGACCGCCTCCGGGACATTGAGCAGGAGTTCTATGATGCCCTGGGCCGGGACATCCAAAAGTGAGCCGTCAGACTAGCCTGCTGCCCTTGTACATAGTTATGTAGGTTGTGTTAGGTTTCCTTTGTTTTTTTATTTATTTTTGACCTTTTGGACATTGGCCACATTTTTGTATATAGTTTATTTTATTAGTTAGTGTTGTTAGATAGGTTTCATTTCTTTTGTTGGGATAATGGACCCTGGCTTGTTCGTCTGTACATAGTTCACTGTTGGATTTAATTTTTCTTTCACAATTTACCCATGGAGCAATGGCTTTCAATTATTATCTCCCATTGGATTTGCTTTTGTGGACAGTGACTTTGGACACCATTACTTTGGATTATGATTTTTGGTTTTGCTTTTTTTCACGGACATGCTTCTTTTCATTTTTGTACATTCCCATTTCTGTTTCTTTATTTTTGAATCTATTTATGTTTCCTTTAATACATATTTTTTTATCGAACTTCAATGTGTAGTATCATCTCATTGGTTTCATGCATATCATGATATGGGTTTTGTTTTGAGATTCACTGACACCCATTGGGTGTATGTGAGGGACATGTGTTTGTTTCGAAACTTGCAATTGGTGTTCTGTCATGTAATTGCCATTTCTGAGTGGGTGGATGCAATACTCGGGTGGGTGTTTTGCATTTGGAGGCTGACCATAGGGACCAGGGATCTAGATTGTGATGACATGTTGGCTCGGGAACATGAGTTGGGGCCTGCTGGCAGGTGCCCCACAGTTCTGGGGGGTGGGGGTGGTGGGAGACATGGGTGGGGGCCTGGTGGAGGGTACCCCTGCACTGCTGGGGGGTGGGGGTGGTGGGAGACATGGGTGGGGGCCTGGTGGAGGGTGCCCCTGCACTGCTGGGGGGTGAGGGGGTGGGAGACATGGGTGGGGGCCTGGTGGAGGGTGCCCCTGCACTGCCGGTGGGTAGGGGTGGTGGGAGACATGGGTGGGGGCCTGGTGGAGGGTGCCCCTGCACTGCTGGGGGGTGGGGGTGGTGGGAGACATGGGTGGGGGCCTGGTGGAGGGTGCCCCTGCACTGCTGGGGGATGGGGGTGGTGTGAGACATGGGTGGGGGCCTGGTGGAGGGTGCCCCTGCACTGCTGGGGGGTGGGGGTGGTGGGAGACATGGGTGGGGGCCTGGTGGAGGGTGCCCCTGCACTGCTGAGGGGTGGGGGTAGTGGGAGACATGGGTGGGGGCCTGGTGGGGGGTGCCCCTGCACTGCTGGGGGGTGGGGTGGTGGGAGACATGGGTGGGGGCCTGGTGGAGGGTGCCCCTGCACTGCTGGGGGGTGGGGGTGGTGGGGACATGAGTGGGACATGAGTGGGGGCCAGCTGGCAGGTGCCCCGCAATGCTGGGGGGTGGGGGTGCAGGGAGACATGAGTGGGACATGAGTGGAGGCCTGCTAGCAGGTGCCCCGCAATGCTGGGGGTGGGGGTGCAAGGGGACATGAGTGGGACATGAGTGGGGGCCTGCTGGCAGGTGCCCCGCAATTCTGGGGGTGGGGGTGCAAGGGGACATGAGTTGGTGATCATTAGTGCAAGGAGACATGTGCCTTTGCTGGGGGGCATGCCCATGTTGGGTGGGCTGCATGTGGGACATGACCAGGGATGCAGGGTAGTCCCCTGTGGTGTGGGCTGCCTGCAGGGGCCGTGGAGGGTGTATAGGGTACACCTGGGAGGACCCACACTGCCAAATCACATGTAGGACTCCTCGGCACCCCTGAAATACACGTACCCTGCTGAAATCGCGTGTAAAACTTTCCGCGCACCCCTGGAATGCACGCACACGCTCCCCCAGGCCAGATCGCGTATGAAACTTCACGCGCACCCCTGAAATACACGCTCCCCCAGGCCAGATCGCGTGTAAAACTTTGCGCGCACCCCTGAAATTCCCGCACACAGCCCAATCGCGTGTGAAACTTCCCGCGCACCCCTGAAATACACGCACCCAGGGCAATCGCGTGTGGGACTTCTCGCGCACCCCTGAGATACACGCGCCCAGGCAAATCACGTGTGGAACTTCTCGCGCACCCCTGAGATACACGCGCCCAGGCCAATCGCGTGTGGAACTTCTCGCGCACCTCTGGAATACACGCGCCCAGGCCATTCGCGTATGGAACTTCTCGCGCACCCCTGAAATACACGCACCCAGGCCATTTGTGTGTAATACTTCTCGCGCACCCCTGAAATACATGCACACGCTCCCCCAGGCCAGATCGCGTGTGAAACTTCTCGCGCACACCTGTTCCCGACACCCGTAATACGCGTTCCCAGCTTTGCGTTTGCTGTTTTCTGTTTGCCAGTCCGGTAAACTGGTACAGGGTTGGCGCAGCCCTTTGAAATGGTTTTGCGATCTTGATGGCTTTTCCTTGCGCGAGGGCATTCTTGGGGGCGTAACTGGCGCTGCTGCAGGGTCGCTGCGCCACTCTGCGCGACGTCTGCTTTTGGAGGCGAGAATCCATGAATACGCTGTGCGCGGAAATTGATTTTATCGCACGCGACTGGTGCAGACATTCGCACGGGCACGCTGTGCGCCAGCCGCGTGTGACACTTTTGTGAGGAATTACATGAATCGGCCTGATAATGTGTAACACTGAATGCGCTCCTGGCCACATTGGATGGCACCACACATTATTGTGACATTTCACATAAAGACAGAATAGTTGCATGCTGGTGATTACTGCAAAACATGGCCAGAAAGAAAGACACCCAATCCGTGCCATCATAGATCTTATGAGGTTCATTCTCAACACAGCAATTTTTGCTTCGAATGAAGACACTTCCTACAAAAGGCCAGATTGTCGTTGAGCACAAAAAGGGTGCCTCAGTATGCAAACTTTGCGTAAAGGTTCTTACAAAAGTAATCCCAGAAACCGCCAAAATACCTACAATACATTCATTATATGTTCTTGATTTGGACAGAAGACAAAGATTCTCTTAAACAATTCCATTAATCACTAAATAGTGCCCACTAGTGCATTGATTTCACCATGGAATACTCCAAGACCATGCACTTCCTATATATCAATATTTCTGTTAGATGTAACAACCACTTAGAAAAAGCTGTATACAAGAAAGGAATGGAAAAAACACGTTTCGATCCAAACCACACACAACGATTGATTATCTACAGCCAGTCCATCCAATATGACAAATGTATTCAAATCAGAAGACAAAGGAAAATCAACTTGCCATCCTATATGCATCCTTCTTTAAAAAGGGACACTCAACTGGACACATTGATAGGGTATTGAAGATATCGAGAAACAAACCATACAATTCAGGGATAACAAAACTCTAGAATTAATATCTTAGTTAACACTTATCATCTAGCACCAAAGCAACAGAATAGATTTGTTAAGGGTGTATAACGAATATTCATCAGGGAACATGAGCTTAGTGATATTTCTAAGAAAACGACCTTAATTGCATAGATGAAACTGACAAATCTAGCATGGCCCCTCGCCAGAAGTGCACGTCTACTAGATAAAAGAACATGGAACAAACATGTGCACTATCAGCAGCTACAAAACCTCCCGCATATCTGCACCAAATGTTGTGTAAAAATCCCCCAGAACTAAGCAAGCAGTGATGCTATTAAAAGGTAGCTTCTCCAAAATCACACAGAGTGTGGGAGATCAGGTACTTGAAGATGCTGAACCTAAAAAAAGAAAACAGAGGTCTGAACATAGAAATAGGAATTATGACACACTATTGCCAACTTTGAGCCTGGGACTACACAAGCAACAACATTGACAGTTTTTCATGACCTCCATGTCAGAGCATCATGTTTATGTTTATATTTATTAGGTTTATATGGCGCTGTATAGTGGTTTATATAGCGCTTTAATCCAAAGCGCTATATATGACATATATAGCACTATAATATAACATAACTTAGACATAATATTTTAGTTTGTACAATCCCTATGATTACCTATCCCAGTAATTACTTTGCCATTTACTATCCATAGAACACACCAAACAGGAGGTGGGCTCTCATTAGATGTTAAAATGTTCTGGTATTAGACCTTACTGAACACTAACCTTATCCACATATCGGTTTGAAATCTTAGGTCACAGCACCTGGGATGGTGCACTACTGTAGGATTTCTGGCCCTTGAAGTCTGCGTGTACTATAGTCTACTCAGAGTTAAGGTAAGATTTCTTACCTTTAGCTTAGTCTTACATCTCGCAAGGCATTCACCCCTCACAAAGCTTTCTCTATTTTAGCTTCCAAGAAGCGGTGAAACCATCCTACGTGAAAATATTGCCACAGACTACTTTTGGTTCTCCTGATTACAGCCATTGGTACCGTTTGGACCAAGGCATTTTTAGAGGTAAATTACCATGCTTACGGTACTTGCCATTGATAGTTGTGTTTCCACTTTGTTAGAGATTATCTGATATGATCTTTGTCAACTTACTTATGGACATTTCTGTATTCATTATTGTCAGAGATGCAACTGGTGCATACCCTGATGAAGAGATGACATCTTGTAAAGCGGTGGGTTCTTTATTATATTGCTTATTACATTGTATGTTGTCACACTTTGAAGTACACTATCATAAGACCCCTTTCTGGAAATTACTATCGTAGGACTTTTTTTCTGAAAATGAGCCTTCTGCAGTTTGCCAGCGATGAATACAACATGTACATAACAGATACTTTATGCACAGATGTATTGAAGAGTTTGGCTTGCTAAGCCCCAGATAGTATGCAGGGGTTGCGAGTTCACTTACATAAAGAACCTAACTCTAGGCTATTTGTGTACGGCCCATGTGCCAGGGCTGTATGTTGTGCACTGCGCCTCAAATTTACTTCCCTTGACGTTGAGACACACATCACAACTCTCTGTTAGAATATCATTATAAAGGTGTGCACTGTGCGCTTACTTGGTCCCTTCTATGGCAGACATGTTCACTCATGTATGAGTCCACAACCCTCTGTTTCAGCACATAATACAATATTAGCACCTCCGGCTACATGCCTGCCCATGTATGACGGTGGGCATGGTCGTTACCACCATGCACCCTCATGGAAGTTCAGGCTTGTGGGCCATTCCGAGCCATGTCTGCCCCCAAATGCAACCATTAATGCTATGAACATTCTGTGTCATATTGTTTTGAACACGTGTTTTACGTTGCCACATGTATGTTCTTACTCTTGGTTATGGATTTTCTTTTTATCTGAGGCGGACTGGAGGTTCGGGCTGGGGCCAAAAATCCATCCAGACACGATTGAAAAAGTGTCCCAAAAGCACACATTACAACTCATAACTATTCAAAAGAGACTGTTCCAAGGAGGCGGTGTTGGTAAAATATTTAGCAAATAATGCATTTGAAAACATATTTGTTTCGCACTTTTCGTCAAAACTAGTTTATTTATTTATCAAACTGGGCCACTCTGGCCAGAAATGTGGTCCATTCTGTCAACAATAAGTGGCCATTCTAGAATCATGGGCTGGTGCTTCGGGCATTGCACTGTTGCCCTACAGGCCAGTCCAAACCTGGCTGTTTTGCATGTACGTTTGCTAGAAATGTTTTTTTTTTCCCCATAATTAATTGCAACAGATCTTTACCTATATGGGATGTGCAAACTTCTTTTATTTGGTCTCCTCGTGTTGCCATCATTGCAAGACATGGATCCTGTGCATCTTTGACAAGGGCCCTTTGACAAATAGAAATGTTCCAATTTCTCCTGGAGAGGCAACGAGAGGCATCCCGGTCAAAAACACCTCTAACGGTGCTCTTAGTGTGACCACCAGGTCACGCCCCATCGAATTCGGCTGTTCATGGTCTGCGTGCCTAATGTTTACCCCAATAGGCTGTGGGCCATCTTCAGCTTTCAGTTGCACACGGACCTCTGGGTCAGATTGAGAGCAGTGGTGGAAATGGAAAAAAAATCTGGTGGGGGATCCCACAAAGGCTGGGGTGGGGGAGGAGTTTCAGGGGGCGGTGCGAGAAGGGGCGTGGTCTAAAAGGGGCGGGGTCGGTAGTGGCCATCCTATCAAATGAATTCTTTGCATTTTACCGCCGGCTTTGGGTTAATGCACAATGCTCGCTACCTGTACAACTGATCCCTTGTGCATTACACACCAATGCCAAAGCCGGCGGTAAACGGCAATGCTGCCGTCGCGGGCGTTTTTTTTTTCTTTTTCTTTTTTGTTTTTTTTTTAGTATTACAGCGAAGTTCAAGAGCTTGGCCGGCTGACTCTGGCCGGATCCAGAGATCCGGCTACACATCTGGTGCCGGATCTCGGAACCGCTGAGAGCCGGCCCAAGGTGTGCATACGGAGGTGGATGGTATGATGGGTGGTACGTTCTTGTCATTGTGTGGTCATTTATATCTGTGTCCACGGGCTGGTTTTCTGAGTGATTGGAAAGGTGAGATTAAAGGTCCCTCTGCTGCATCTTAATGAGCGTGTTGCCCCTCTAATTTGTTGCCTTCTATGCAACCTTTGAGCGTACAGTTCACACATGGGCAAAATGACATTCTTGATTTGTAGCACTTCATCAAACATTCACACCCACACTATTAATTAAACCGCTCCTCTATTTGCTCATTTTAGCATATTAGGATTTTTTGTAACATGACGCATACCACAAGGCAACTTCAGAGCACAAAAGCAGTGAGACACATGAGACACGTGCAGTGAAGTCACACATTGACACCCACACTGGGGAGACAGAGATGTCTCAGTGTAATTCTAATTTGAAGAACTACCTGAAGGAGGTAAAGGAGGGATCTCCCAGGATCACTATGCCAAGTAATCTCCCAGGGGCAGTGTGAGGGATACCGGGACAGATCACCACCATATGATAGAGAACCATTCAGAGAGTGGACACCCCTATTATCCATTCTTTACTGTCTAGCTCAGGCCCTCGCCTAGACACTGAACCTGTGGAGCTCTACAGCGTAAGTAGCCTGGAGGGATAGTTCCTAAACAGCACAAGCACTGCAATTGTGGTAATAAATCACATAGCGATCACCATAACAGGAAGGCCTGAATCCCTCCTGCATTTCTTTCTTGCTAGACTAGGTGGAAACATGCATTGGTAAGCACAGGGACCATCCCTGAAGTTAGAGATAGAATGCAAAGCTGTGTATCACCACTCCCCACCCTACCTCAGGCTCGATGTTCTGCTGCTCACTGTTTCCTCCATCGGTTGCTGCCAAATGTCCACCAACCCTGTTGTTAGCTACCGCTACTTTTTCTCTGCTTCCTCACTGTGTTCTTCCCCTATGATTGTAAATTGCTTTGTTGCTTCGAGAAGCCAAGTCCACGCTCAATAAATACCATCAAAATAATAATAATAATACCCACGCACGAATCTGCCCGACTACAAAGAATCATCTTCTTTTGCACAAAAGGTGTTCATGGCAAGCAAAGCATAGTCTCTCATTCCTCTTGATATCTAACCTCTCCCTCCCCAGCACAGAGTTGTAAATAATGTGTTTGTTCAATGTCACCTACATTGTTCTCCAACTACATGCACACTTAGGGCCTAGTTCATGAAACTGTGTGTGTCTTAATTGCTCCCGTTTTTTGTTCCCATCTTCCCTGTTCACTGGCCTGTTTAAACTATCCTGTAATCCTTCTGCTCACCTCCACCATTGTAGAAACCGAGAATGGGATACTCCTCTGTCAGTGTTTGCACAGTTCTGGGGTATTTCCGTTACGAGCATTACCCTTCCATGAAATACATACACATGCAAAATACAGATACTTCTTGCGCTCCAGGCTGCACTGTTCGATCATAATACTGATAGCTCTCCATAAGTTGCAATCACTGGCACTGCACTTTCATACTCCTTAGACTTGCCGCTGCAGGTGAGAGAGTTTGCATTCCTGGTCAGCCATTTTCCTGGGTACCATCCAAAGCGCAACTTTGCTCGTATGTTCGTTGACACACTTTCCACAACACTGTACCAATGAACCACCGTTCATTGTAGCCTGCTTCTGACAGGGATACTTCCTTTCCACCAAAACTTTAGTAGACCTTACATATGGCGCTAATGCGGGCACTTTCTCTCCAAATGGTTAATGGGCAATAAAGGGTTTACCACTCATACTGACAGGCACGCGATACACGTGCCACAATTGGTAAGGAGATTGACTACGTCTGTGAGCCTGGCAGACTTTTCTGATGGCACATACTTACATGATGATAGTACTGTAGAGGGGGCAGGCCAGCATGGGCAACTGGGACCAAACAACCCAACTTCTAATTATCGGTAATAGAAACGGTATGGGTGTATGTGTGAATGATGACAGCTACATAACTATACTTTAACAAAAGAAGAAAGCAGCGAGATTCTCCTGTTCAGTGATGTGGCGAGAATATCAACTGCCATAGGCAGCAATGGATTATTTTTTATCGTCCTCTTCAAAAACATTTCTCAGTCGATGTGGGACCTGGAATGTGCTAAAATGCTAATTCGTAAGTCCGAGGAGAAGTCACATTTATATGAAGTGTTTTCTTGTGTTGTCGGTAAAGGTTGTATTCACAAAGGACGCAGAAAGAAAGCAGAGAGGCCTGGGTTCCGAGCAATACTGACTGGAAGGAGCTTGAGAATTCTACGATGCATTAAGGGCCGTCTCAAAGTTTGAGAACCTGACTCTTTTTGATAGAGGATGTGAAACACATTTCTTTGAAGCACTACTAAAATTGTAGCGCAAAGGAGCAAGATAACAATAAAACATCTGTTCTGTTTTATCCGAGTTCTCCAGATGTATGGCATGAGTGTCCTCTGGATCATTGTCTAGAGGTGTGTGGATGCCCCATGTCTTTGTAGAACCATAGGGATATCAGAGACACTTTTTAGACGTGTTCTCTGACACAGAAGTCATTTTGGTAAAGATTGTCCACGAAAGAATTCTGCATGATTGACTGGACAATCTCTGCAGAATACTTTTATCAGTTTCAACTTAAATCCCTCCACACATTTTCACAGCAAGTGCTGAAATGTACAAAAAGTAGTTTAGTTTGGTTCCTTAGTTGCACTCGAAATACATGCTGAACATTATATTGCACTTAAATAGTGTGTATTTATAAAAAAAACAATTGTCCAGAATTATTATTTAGCATTCAGAACCCTAGTTTCACTGGATAATTAAAAAATGTGGCATCATAATTATTATAGTCTTTCCTTGCAACATATGTCGCTTTATAATGAGCTTAACCGTAGCTATGGTAATTGATGATGGCTGGTGAACTTTCCAAGTGATATGGCATGAATGTTTTGCCCGGAAAAGTGGGGCAAGGTAGCAAGAAGGGCATCGAGCAACTCTATACCCACTGGAATAATACTAACATGTCACCCCTAAAATTGCAATCTCTTCATTACTGCGCCTTTGCGCAGTAATAAAATGCTGACCCCCACTCCACTGATTAATGGGAGCAGGGGTTTCGGGGGGTCCCCCTCTCCCTTTTGTGGTTGTAGTGGGGTTTGCTGGGGGGTCCCATACTTCCATTAGATGGTAGCGGGTGGCATTAAAGAAAAAATAAGTAAAAAGGAAAAAAGGACCCTGCAACGCCAGTTCAGATTCACGTTTGTGGGAGAGAACTGAAACCACAGGGTCAGAGGAGAGACGGCGGCACACTTCACGGTGTGCTTCCGAAAAGGTAAGTGTAAAGGGGGGAGGCGGTTATAGGGATGCGCTACACAGTGATCTATTTGAGCTCTATGCCACACCACAATGGGAGTTGACAATTTAATTGTCGACATTATGGGCAGCGCAGTGATCATATAGATTCAACCCATTTAGAGGGTGGGATGGAAATGGGCTCGTCCCGCAGACATTTATTTTAATATTGGGACGAAGTTGTACATTCTGCAGATTAATTTGTGTGCACTAAAAGATTTTTTGGTAGTTCTGTACGGGAAACAAATTATTCCAACACTCCTGATGCCTGAACGGCAACAATATACTGGAGCATGTATGTGCCAATCAGAAAAAGGTGCACTTATAAAACACACACAATGCACAGTCAACAAATATATACTTATGCCACATCACTTAAACAGTGCCGATAAAGCGTGCTGCTGTGACAATGAGAAAATGGCAATAGTAAATCACACAGAATAAAAACACAAAGAGGGAAGCACTCAAACCGTAACAATTAAAAATAACTCTCCAAAGCAATTTGCAAACTAATTAATCATTGAGAGAGGTGCTTAATGACAAGCAGGTTCTGACCTCCAAGAAACCTAACAAAGCAGTGTGCGTGTGTCAGAAAACAAAGGTTTGAGAAGGGGGAGGATAGGTGGGAAATGCAATTGTTTGTGTGTTTGTGCGTGTATGAGGTGGGGGGTGGGAGAGCCAGGCGGCAAGGACCACACCATTAAAAAAAAAAACATGGCTATGTGCTTTTTTCAGAATTTTGAGGGCTGCATGTAATCGACCGAAATAAATCATCTTTTTAAGGTGTGACCTTCATTGAACCGGAAAAATATATAATCAACCCTAAGTCTCATAGTGTACAATCTATTCTGGCGACCTCTATGGTATAATGAATTTGTGTTTTCACTTTCTATCAACAGTACACATCAGTAATATTTACTTTGCCCCCATATGGTCCAACCTACTGACACTCTATGGTTGAGTCCAAAATGTCATAGTGTTACGATTAAGCTGTTTTCGACCACCTTGTCTGATGTGCTTATCACCATGAATTGCACATATGAGCAATAAGGAGTATGCTACTTAATTCTATGAGAGTCCTCTGCTTTGGTATTCAACAGAGCTTCCCTCACATTGCTCCTAAACTATGGAATGCCTTACCTAATACCATCAGGGCAGAGACCTCACACATGTCCTCTCGGAAAAACCCTGAATGCTGACACTATGGTTTTCTTTACTGCTCCATCTTTAAGGAGATCACTCATCTGATGTGACTACACTCCCTGTAAGTGATCATCACATAATACCCCAATGTGAGTCTTGAGTCATGTTAAAACAAATCTGCACGCCACGGTTGACAAGTATATCAAATGTGTTATTACCAATCTTGCAAGCTCAAAGCTTGATCATTTGTCTTCACTAATTGACATGCTATATTTCATTTATTGGACACTCAGCACCTCCAATTTACACAAAGCATTCATGGGTTAAAACTTTGGTTCTGTCCGTATTTGGTTGCTTATCTGCTAGATCTGTTTGATCTGGAAGGTGCACAGTGTGGGATATTTTTACCCATACCGATAGGCCCCAATGCCTTACTTTACCAATGTGGAAAGAAACAGCCAGAAATGGATGTGCTAACGCCTGTGCACACAAAACTCTGCAAAACTGTGCATGGGTCACACTCTCTAAAGGCTGCACACCCCTGCCACCCAGTCAAAGTTGCAGTAAAAACAGAACTCACTGCAGGAGATTGCCAGTGGGTGATGTTACATTTAACATGGAGCAAGGCAGCAGAATTGCCCTGAAAATCGAAAATGCCTTTTAAAATGCAGCTTCCCCAACCAATTGCAACCTTCAAAGTGCTGTTGTGGTGCTAGATTCACTCATTTTCCAGTGAACCATTGAAATTAAAAGTGTACTGAAATCACAGATCCTCCAGGTGGGTCAGAGAAACCGGCCTCATTGACTGACTGCAGCTAAGAAATGTATTTTATGAAAAACCAGTCCAGCAACAGTTTGTTTTCAGTTACACAGGAAAAATGCAGCTAAACGTGGCAACATATAACAATTTCAGCTGTTCAGAGAAACTACAAACAAAAGGCTGGATACATATCTCCTAACTGAAAAAACAAATCCAAGTACTTCGGGAAAGAACTGGTGCTGCAGAGGAAAAGCTGATGTAAAGGACTCAGTTTAAATGTGCTTTTTCCCTGAAGAAAGTGCAAATTTGCCTGTTCAAAAGTATGTTTTTGTGGAAAGGCTTAATTGTTTAAATGTCAAAATCCCCTATAAACTGTGTTCATTTTCTCTGTTTTAATGCAGATGTAGGTAACTTCAAGTTAAAACACAGTCTTGAGTAATTACAATTCTGCGTGACAGTGCCCAGCCTGGGAAAGATGACACTTCAGGTTGACGCTCCCCTGTTAGCAGGAAGGCTTAATTGATCCTGGAGGTTCTTGCATATTTAGACAATGAACTCATTAGACATTCGTCTCTGGTCCAGCCAAGGACAATGGCAGGCTGCCTACTGATCCAAACAGGGGAGGGGCCGGGAGCTTCCCTCTCAAGGAAGAGGACACCCCACCCTGATCAAAGGTATTTGACAGCTGTTGCCTGTTGAAAGTAAAGTTACAAAGAAAAAAAAACTGCCAAGAACTTTTGGTGTTTAAATGCCTATTTGTAATTAAGCTTTAAAGACCTTTGCAAAATGAAGAAGGACAAATCTAACAATTGTTAGTTGTAAATCTAATTTTAGGCCCTTTCTTTGGACACGTGAGTGAACCCTGTACTGCATAAGGAACCAAAGATACACCAAAACACTGATTGCACCAAAACTATTAATGCTGCAAATCTAATATTGTATACTGTGGGATGTATTTACCCATGCATCCGAGCCCTACCTCAAAACTGTGCAGTACTGACATGAAAACATCATGATGGCCAGAGCTTCCCAGAAAATGCACAGGGAAATGCAGGAAGAATAGGCTGCCACCCATTTTTGCCGATGTTATGGGCACAGAAGGACACTGCCTAAAACCACCATTGGACTACCCGCACAGTAGTCTGAAACCATTGGGAATGGCAATGCTGATTGCCAAATGCAACCTAGAATTGTGGGGAATTCATTCTTAAATCCCAAAAATGGGTGCAGTACCAGTACTCACCACTATCCAAAAGCCGGCATTTTAAAACCACATCAGATTTTACTTTTTTGTGTAAAAATGAATGAACCCAAAGCAGGCCAAAGAAAGACTTACTGAGAGGTGGATACAATGTAAAGTGATATTCTGAAGTGACTTTAAGGTTTATAACAAGACTGGCTGAGCTGTGGATTGCAGCAGTTTAAGTTGCACTGGATTTAAAGACACTAAAATCGAAAATGTTTAGATTAAATGAGTGACCTATGTTTGGTGTCACATGCCTTTGCAATTGTTTAAATGTCATAGTTTAAACTTAGAATCAGCATTCTAGCTGCATGTGTAAAATTGCAAGTTAAGTTAAAAAGCAACAAAAAAACATGACAGTTAGCTGAAAGTCTGGTTTAAGGAACTGAATTCTGCCTGGCAACTACCCCCATCAGGAGTGAAACTTGAGTCACAGCTGTGTTCCCAGGCCTAGCTGCCCTTTTGCTGCTCACACTAAGGATATGCCATCTATCTGATAATTGAATTACCTGTGCTCTACAGGAGCTCTGAACAAAGCCCTGTCCTGGCTCAGGCAAAGGTTTTATTGGCAGGAGTCCTAAATGGTCGTAAAAAGTGGCTTCCTCCTGAGGAAAGGGGAGGGGCACTGCCTGTGAGAGCAAGCTGGCTTGGCAGAACTGGATAAACCAGTATTTCTACCTTGTGCTGAGAGGAAACCACACCCCTTTGGAGCCAGAACATAACTTTAAAAAGATGGATCATTCATAGAGCGGACATGTGAAAATTTTATAAATGATACCATAATTCTTGTGATTTTTCTGCCCACATTTTAAGAGGTTTTTCGACCCGGTGGCGTGTTCAGGGGGGTTTTAGCGGAAAAGTGGATATTACTCTAAATGTATGCATGTTAAAAATCTGAAACTTCATCAGTTAATGTCCATACTCCCTGCACACATGTATGTAAAGTTGGGTCAATGTCAGAAAGTGAAAAATCAGTTAAAAAGTCAATTATGTGCCATTTCTGAATGCAAGCTCCCAGGAAGAGCAGAGTTTGAACAGGGGATACCTCCTGTAATGCATGATGGGTGCATATGATTTTAAAACAATATGTACCTCTGCAAATATGTATTTGTTTCAAATCTAGATTTGTGTGTAAGTTGACAGGAGGAGTGGACTTTCTGCAGGCTGTAAAATGACATCACTCTGACCCAACCTAGCTCCCCCAATCAAATGATAAATGGAAGTTTGACCAATTAGAAGCTGAGAGAGAGGTAGGGTCAGTGATGCTAGAACACACCCACATTCTAAACACATAAAAGCAGACAGACAGGACAGATAGGGACCTTTCAAATCCATCTGCCGCTGGAAGCTCTGCCGGAAAAATCCATACTTTACCTCCATCAAACCTCCAGAGAGCCAAACTAGAGACTTCAATCTATCCAGAACTAGAGACCCAGACCAGAGAACCAGAGAGAGCTGACCCAGATCACTGTGAAGTGCAGAGACCAGAGGCGAGTTTAAAACCTGACCAGATCCATGGCGAGGCCCATTTCACTCAAGAATATAGTGTGAGTACCTAGAAAACTGTGCAGAACCAATCTCCTAGTTAAAATAATATAATTCAATCCTATTTAATCTAAGTAGAACTGCCTCCTAACTGTCACCTGTCATTTGTAAAGCTGTCACTTGTCATTTCCTAGTTGCAAGCTGCACTTGTCTTTTTGAACTTTAAAATTTCAAATCTGAAAAACGACCTTCACAAAATCGCGTATATCTCCGCAACCGTTTGTGCTAGAGACTTGCAATAACTTTCCTTAGAAAGCTTAGAATCGTGGCTTTCCTACGCATTCCTACCCCCTATAGTTTTACCGCAATCGCGGAACACGCATTCGCGAATTTTACCGCGATTTGCAAATTTCTTCACATGTAAAAACTGCTGCTGCTTGCCTTCCATTTGCCAGAAATTTGTTTAACCTGCTAACTATCCCTGCATCATTGCTAGTGTGAGCCTGGACTAATATTAACTAGATACCACTCACCCTGAACCTCTGAAAGGGAATTAAAAGCATTTCCAGCATATTTCTCATCCATTGCTAGCACATATCAAAGCATTTTGCCTGTGTTTTCAAAACTCCTATCTGTTTTCTGTCGTGTAAGCTTGCTGGGGTGAACTGATTTACATTGATTGCATTTCTGAGAACTGTGTGTTTTCCTTCCATTTCCTTGCCTTGCATCAAGGGGGGGAGGGGATTGCCCGAGAAAAGTGATTACATTGTTTTGTTGAAATCATATTGAGTATTTCTATACTGCATTTCATTCATTCAACCTTGCATCCATTTGAACTCTATAAAGCATTTTGTACCACCTTCTTCTTTTGTTCCTATTCACCTGTGTGCTACCTTATCCATTTCATGTCAACTCCTTATTGATTATAGAGAAGCGTGTTAGTGCCAGATTCTCCGTTGTTAATCTTTATCATATCAGATTAAGTGTGCTATTCAATTATTAATTTATTATAAAGTGTGATATATATATATTTTAAATTATCAAATAAACCTTTTAAACTTGCAAAACAGAACTACTTCTTGGCTCAGTGGGGTCAGGGGGATTCCAAGAGAAGGGTGTTATATAGGGGTAGTCATCCAGAACGCATGAACTGGACATAAAGATATATCAATAAGGGTTTTCATTCAGTATTCTAGACTAGGCGTTAACTTAGCTGTAGTGCTGAATTGAATCCTCTTACAAATTGGGGGCTCGAGCCGAGACGTTGGGTTAGATTTACCACTTGTGCAGCTTAATACAGTGCGCTAACTGACGGGATACATATATCCGGTCGGATCACCACGCTGCATTACGCTGTGAAGCATTCCTCAAAAGGCACACTCCAAGAAAAGTTCTGTTCTGCAAAAATAAAATACTAACTCCTGTAAGTCAGGACAGAGACCAATCTCTAGAATGACGACCTTGGTAGATATGAAAATAGCCAGAGAGCACTTCTTACATAAACTATTTGTGAGAGGTGAATGGGCTGAGCAGGGCCAGGATGCCTGGTTGCAGGCCATCACACAACAGGTCACTGAAACAGGGTCAGACTTATGGAGAGATCAGGGTCCATTACATGTGGCCCTGAGTGAACTATATATGGCTCCTAAAGCCAAAGAGGAACACAATAAGATTGCCAGGATAGCAGCATACCTGTACCTATATATGGGAGACATGCAGGATAGATGTGCTGAAAGCCAAAATCTGGCAAATAGGCAACAGATGGTGTTAGAGAAGGTCCAATCTGACCTGGTCTCTTCTGAGCAGAGGCTGCAGAGGAGCCAGGAGTCAGAAAATGACAGCAGACTGTACATCACTAAAATAAAGGAGGATATGGATGTGCTGCAAAAGGAAAAGTCAGAACAGGATACCAGATTTCTGGCCTTGCAGAAGGAACACCAAGAAGGTTTGGACTCCCTACTGCAAAGCCAGAAAAAGCTGGAGCAACAACTGGACTTCAACAGGGTATGTGCTGAGCAGGTAGTCACCCTGCAAGGCCACCTAGATAGAGTGAAGGCAGAGAGCAACAAACTAATTCTGAAAGACCTGGATACCCAGGCAGAGTTTGATCAGGAGCGCCAGAATGCTGGTGCCTTCCAAAGGCAAAGGGATGACCTGGCAGCACAGATGCAGGCTCTCAGTCAGGAAAGGGATACCTTAGGCCAGGAAGTCTGCCATTTAAAAAGAAAAATGGAAGAAAATCACCTGACCCACCAGGGACTGGGTGACCTCCAAAAAGAACACCAGAACTTGCTAGAGCACACCAGGAGGGTGGAGGATGCTCTAGCAAGAAAGGAGCAGGCCAATAGGGACACAGCTCAGGAGGTAACCCTCCTGCAGCAAAGACTGGCCCAGTTCTCCAGGACCAACCAGGAAGCACAGAGGGAAAATGAGGCCCTCTGTCAACACAATGATAGGCTCCAACAACAGGTAGCGATGCAGGAGAGACTGATAGAGTCGAGTAAGGCCTTAACAGAGGAACTGAAAGCACAAATGCAGGCTCTTGCATTGCAACAGGGAGCAGGGGCGGATAGAGATGAGGTCCGCTGGGAAAGAGTGACTCCTGACCATAACCGCAGGAGCCCTAACACCAGGGGCCTTCATCTCCCCCAGTCCCTGGACTCTACCACCCCCATGTCCCCTGGCGCACATGAGCACAGGGCCGCAGGGATGGCAGATTACTATCCAGCTAAGAGTATGGGGCTCATAGGCCAGTACCACTCAGGAATGGAGGGGTGGGCATCCGGGTATGGGCACCCAAGTACAGTACAGTTCAATGGGGAACCCCAGGAGAGTAGGCCGATTAAGGGCATCCTGAAAACCTCTGCCCAGTTAGGTCAGTGGAGGGGGTACCCATCAAATCCTGGCAGCAAGGAGGAATCTGAAGACTCCTCTGAACTGCGCAGGACACAGGAGACCAGGTCCCCACATTCTGCCAGCCATTCCCAGGCTCGCAGAATCCGGGAAAACCTGGAAGAACAGACGGGAACCTCTGGGAGCAGTGCCTCTGAGTCCGAGGAAGAATGGACAAGGGTTACCCGAACAAAAAAGGCCAATAAGGCAAAAAGGGCCTTGCTTAAGGACCCCTTAAAGCAGATTAAGGCGATCAGGAGCGTCATCACGCCTTACCATAAGAACGCTAAGTATTCTGTTTGGGAGCACTTAGAGTTGTTTGAACAAATGATGGAGACTTTCCATTTGAAGGACAGCCAAAGCTGTATTCAATATGTAAAGTGGACCTTCTCCCCGGAATACTCCAGTTTCTTTGCGGGGCTGGAGGACCAAAATCATTTAAGATGGTCCACCTATAAGGCGGCCATCTTGAAACATTTTTCTGTTCACAGAAATCCTCAAGAGGCTCGCAAGGCAGCCTACAATTTGCAATGTGGGGAGGATCAGGCCCCACAAGAATTTGTGCAGGAGTTAAAGCGTGCTTTTGCACAGACCACAAGAAGGGTGCGCACGGATAGCAGGGAATTTATTAATACGTTTTTCCATGCCTTGCCCAAATATATCATGACCCAGCTCGTGAGGGATTTTCACGAGAAAAGATCTTTAGACTGAGTCATTGAACAGGCTACCCGGATCTATGAGGTGCAGAAACCGATAGATAGCAAAAGTAATGCCCAGAAAAACCCCAAAGCCAACAGCACCCCTGCTGCTGCCAAGGTGGCAGAGGTAAAGGTCACCCCCGTTTTGGATTTGGAGATGGGGGGGCCTAAAAACCTGCCTGCACCTAATAATGCTAGGCCCAGGAGGTCCTCGGGTCAGTCACAGACAGGGAGCCAAGGAGGCAGCCCCACAAATGGGGTCCCTCGCTCTCCTGATTATGTAAGTCCCCGTTACAAGGGAAATCGACCCATCCTGGGTTATGTGTGGACTCCTCCAGCCCAAGGGGGGGGATCCAGACAAGCACCTAACCCAGGGAACTTCCCTCCAAACTTCCCACAGGAGGGCAGAAATTTACCAAACCCTGGGCAGAACTTTTTCCCCAGATATCCACCCGACTTTCAGCCCCAAAACCATCCATCCTTCTTTCCCCAATTCCCTGAGCCCAGACCACTGAATCCGGGAGAGGGGAGGCCAAGGGTGGAGGGGTACCCAAATCTTCCCAACCCGGGGTATTACCAGAGGAGGGACAGCTACCCTTCCCGGGATCAGCCCAGGGGAGAAAACAGGGCCCCGTATCAGCCTGAGCGGGTTTCCCAGTTAGAGCGCCAGGTTCAAAACATGGCGCGGGACCTGGGTCACATACTGAGGGCTCAGCAGAACCCTCAGATGGGAGTGCCGGCGCAGAACGCACCCAACTCTGGACCTGGTGCTCCAGAACAATGACGGGGGCAGCACCCCGATAACACACCGGTTCCCAGGGAGGAGGCACAAAGGGAAGGGGGGTGTAAAGCCTTGGAGGAAGCTTCCTTCCTCACTTGTAAACAGCCCCTGGAAACCCAGGAACCGGAAACGAAATCTCTTGCCCCTGAAAGTCTGCCCCCTAAGGAGCAGAGGGGGGGTGGGAGAAACAAAAGACCCAAACAGACTCAGTTTGAGGAGGAGGTACAGGTCTTCCAATTTGAGGGAGAGGGATCCTCAGAGGATCCTGGGAAAAGGATCTTCTCCTTCAGAGAGGGGGGAACTCCTCCCAAAGAAAAATGGGTCCCTAGGGATGCAAATCCAGACTGGGGAGATGTGGAGACTGAGCTACCGCCGCCCACCATCTCATCCCAGAACCAACAGCAAGAAAATCCCCGGGTTCAAACCCATACTAGGGGCTGCCTCCAAAAAGGGGGGGGCGGCCCAGAACCGGAGCCAGGGGAACCCACAATGGCTCTGATCTCCAGTTGCCAAATTTTTCTTTCAGATTCCCAAGGCTCTCCACAGAATTCTGCCCAAATCTCTTCGCTAGCGATGTCCAAAACCAGAAAGTTAGCCCACCAGTTGTCCAAAAATGTGCATTATCTGTGCCCCCTTGAGGAGAAGGAGGGAAGATATTATGCCCCGGTACAAGTACAGGGGCAGGGTACAATTTTGGCACTGGTGGACACTGGATCTCAAGCTACCCTTCTGTCCAGAAGGGCCTTTGATGAACTGAATGCAGGAAGGGGAGAGAATTACCAAATTCCGCTCACCTCTCTTCCTGGACAACTGCAGAACTTTGACGGGAAGGAAATTCCCGTCGAGGGGACTGCAGACTTGGACATTAAGATCGGGCGACACAAGTTGAAACACCCGGTCATAGTTGTGACCCCAGAGGGCACCCCTTGTTTACTAGGGAATGACCTCCTGAGAAGGCTGTCACCCCTAATAGATTGCGTAAACAAGGTCCTCTGGACCCAGACTAGCCGACCAATAAAATTAAAACAGAGTGTCAACCATGTTAGTTTAAACGGCACATGCCACATGGTTGAACAAAAATCTGACCAAGTAGAATTTCACTTCCAGAACAACCAAATTCCAGACGTGACAGTAATAGCAGTAGGACAACAGACTGGTGAGGGGGGGTCCTCTCTATTTCTGAAAATCAACCTTCCTTCCAGTCTAAAGTGGTATTCCACGCTGGAAAGAAACACTCTGAAATTCTATACTAATCCCCAATCAGAAACTCCCACTCCTATAGTCCAGAAAGATGTGAAATCAGCTCAGAGTCTGGCTGATATTCAGCAAATTGGAGAGCAGTTGTTCATCCCTGTTCAGTTAAATGATGGGAAGGACTCTGTTCTCGCTCGAGTGTGCGTGAACAACGGTAAGAGCTTCATCAGCGAAGCCATGTTTCGCCAACTCCCAAAAGATCCAGCCATTCCCACCTTCAAACTGATAGACAAATGGGAAATGGACCTGGAAGCACCCAATTCAAAACATCTCCTGCCAAGCAGGTGTATGCTCAAAATCTCCATTGGCAACAAGAGCATAGTCCACAATTGTTGGGTCGTGCGAGACGTCCCTGCCGCCTTTTACTTAGGCAGTGACATTCTCAATCGCTTTGCCATTAGTTTGGACCTAATAAACTTCAAAGCTTGGTCCCGATTAGCGGATAATCCCATGGGCTTTGATGATCCAGAAAAAGCATTTAGGTCAGCTCAATTGCTACCTTATGCAGTTGAAATTCAGGTTAAAGAGGAAGTCACCATCCCAGAAAGGACCCGACAATTCTCCCTGGAAGTGAAAGTTAAAAGGGGACAAGAGTTGAAAATCCCTGATGCTTACATACATCTAAATGCTTCTCTCCAACAGCAAGGGTTGGGGGTAAACCCAACACCATTAGTCAACATAGAACATGACACCATTCCAGTAGAGGTGGATAACAGCGACTTAAAGAGTATTACTCTAGCCGCAGGCACCCTTATTGGAATGGCGGTTGATGACCGACATTTCTCCATTGATCTTAGAAATGAACTGTTAGGACCAATCCCCAAGGACTGTTTTGACAGTGACAGTGAGGACAATACAACACCAGACAGGATTTTTACCCGGCATGGGGGGAACTTCCTGGTGTACACTTCCTGCCCTTATGGTAAGGAAGATGTGACTTGTGAATTCAGGAGGGATGAGGTGATTTTCCAGGTTCATGAAGGCTGCCTTGCCCACCTGAAGCCTCCGGACCAAATCAGCACTCTGACCAGGGACTTCTCCACCCAGCTGGAGGAGGCCGCGGAGATAGCCAAACCAGAAGTCTTTCCAGGCTTCAGGCAGATGGTGGAAGAGAGAGTCAACCTAGCTGATGCCTGTGTGACTCTGGAACAAAAGCAAAAGTTGAAACAAATTTTCTTGGATTTCCAAGATCTCTTTGCGGTAGACTCATATGACTGTGGTCGCACTGACATCCACACAACAACAATCCCCACGGACCCTGGCATGACTCCTGTGTTTGTGAAGCAATATCGCTTGCCTCTCGCATCAATGGAGTCCCTTACTGAAATAATTAAGAACCTTGAGTCCCGGGGAATAATCCGTCCAGTCCACAGCACCTTCAATAATCCGGTGCTGGGAATATTGAAGCCAAACGGCCAGTGGAGACTCTGCGCCGACCTTAGGGAGCTCAACAAACGGGTCCATACTTCCCGATGGCCTCTGCCCTACATTGACCAAGGTCTGGCCCAGATTCAGGGGTCACAGGTATTCAATGCAATAGACCTGACTAATGGATACTGGACCGTGCCTGTCAGTAGGGAGGACCAATACAAGCTGGCTTTTACCTTTGGGGGCCAGCAGTACACATGGACCCGGACTCCCTTCGGATACCTCAACTCCGGCAATGAATTCAACATTTTTCTACACAAGGCCATGCCCGACTTGGGTGCAAGGGGTAACCTGGCTTATGTAGATGATGTCCTCATCAAAAGCTCAACTGTTGAGGAACACATAGCGGAGATCCGTTATGTTCTGACACAGTTGAGGGCCGCCGGAGCAAAACTTTCCTTTCAGAAAGCACAGTGGTGTAAAACCCGTGTTAACTTCTTGGGGCATGAGATTACTCCTCAGGGTCTTTGTCCCCAGGAAAAGAAAGTGGAAGCACTTCAGAAACTGAAAGACCCCACAACTCTGCGGGAACTAAGGAGCCTCCTTGGACTGACTAATTACAGCAGAAAGTTCATTGAGGGCTACGCAGAGATCACCAGACCCCTGATTCATCTCCTGAAGGGGGGGGTCAAGTGGGAATGGGGTCCAGAACAAGCCGAGGCAGTAAAACAACTCAAAAGAAGCCTCTCACAAGCGCCTTGCCTAGCTTAACCGGTCAGAAACAAGGAGTTCTTCCTGGAGACAGGGTTCTCTAATACGTGCTTGACGGCAGTATTATATCAAAAGCATGACAAGGTCAATAAAGTAATCTCCTATGCGAGCAAAACTTTATCCTCTGTGGAGGAAAAATTCAACGATTGTGAGAAGGCACTCCTGGCAACGGTGTGGGCATTGAAGAATTACCGCCCGTTTATCCAGGGGGAACACATCATAGTGGAGACTCCACACCAGCCTCTGCAATATCTCCAAAGTGACAAAATCCGGGCCGGAAATGTGAGTAATTCCCGAATTACTTCCTGGATTCTGTCAATGCAAGGCTTTCCTGTGGAGGTCAGATATGGCCAAAACAAGAAGAGTCCCCTCGCGCAAGGTCTGGCTGACTTGCATGATTGTGCAAGAGAAAACTGTCTCGAGGACGAAAGTCTAAAAATAAAGGACAACATGGAGGCATACCTTAATTCCCCCCACAAAGTCTTTGAAGAAGACAAGTGTGAGGGAATGGCCACTGTGTATGTGGATGGATGCTCTTACCATGTGGACAACAACGGGGAGAAAGAACTGGTGGCCGGCGTAGGGAATGCATGGGTGAATGAGTTCCCAGAACCCTCCGCTGGATACAAAATTGGTCCCCGAAGTAGTCAGGTGGCAGAATTGATGGCTGTGCATCAGGCCATCCTCACTGCTGTCCAGCATCAACTCCACGAACTGGTCATAATCACAGATTCGGATTATGTACGGAACGGGTTCGTGGAGCACCTGGTTAATTGGAAAACCAGAGGCATGTTATGTGCTAACAACAAACCCTTGAAACATGGGAAGTTGATCCAAAACATTGATGATCTGGTCACATCGAATGAGATGACCATCTATTGGAAAAAGATCAAGGGTCATTCCAAAGTAGAGGGACCAGACAAAACTGGAAATGACTTAGCTGATCAGCTGGCCAAAACCGGGGCCATCCAAGGGGATCTAATTGAGATTGAGTCCCTGTTGGGGGAAATCCAGGTCACTGCTATCACTAGGTCCCAGACAAATGCTCACAACGACCTTTCAATTGCACAATGGAGTAAGGAGACCCCTGATGCTGATTTGATTACCGCTCAGAAAGGGGATCCAATAATTGGTAAATTTTACCAACACCTTGAGGACCCTGAGAACTTTCGCCTGACGGATACCGATTACATTGGGAAAGAGGACCTAAGAGTGTTGATGAAATGTCCAAAAATGTTCCGGATCCAAGCCGGTTTGTTGGTAAGGAAATCCAAAGCTGGCCACGATCAGTGGGTGGTTCCTACCTCATTCCGAAGCCTGATGTTAAGTCACGCCCATGATGCGGCCACCGCCGGTCATAGGGGGTTTCACACAACATTGGAAATCTTAAGAGAGGTTGCATACTGGCCACACATGGGGCAGGACCTCGACCAATACTTGAAGGGGTGTCTTGTGTGTGCACAATTTCAGCCATCATCCCTTACGCACCGGGCGCCTTTACAAAAGAGAGGAATGACACTGCCATGGTCAGATTTACAAATCGACTTTGTAGGCCCTGTGATTCGCTCGGCTAGGGGGAATAAGTACATGTTGACTGTGACATGCTTGTTTACCAAGTGGGTGGAATGTCTCCCAGCCCCAAACTGCAAGGCAGAAACGGCAGCTGCCTTGATGATTAACCACATCTTTTCCCGTTTTGGTCTACCTCAAAGGATTGAGTCAGACAGAGGTAGCCACTTCACCAGTGCAGTAATGACAAAGATGTGGGAGATACTGGGGGTCAAGAGAAAGCTGCATATTGCTTATAGACCAGCTTCTTCTGGGGCAGTAGAGAGATATAACCGGACAATTGTGAGCATATTAAAGAAGTTTGTGGCAGATTCTGGGCCAAGTTGGGATATCCGATTACCTCTGGTCCTAATGGCTATCAGATCTACCCCTTCATCTGCAACCAAAATGTCACCATTTGAGTTGATGACTGGGCGCAAGATGGTGCTTCCTCAGCATTTGCTCTATAGGACCCAAGAGCAGACACTGATAAATGCCTCCACTACTCATGAGTATGTAGAGAATTTAAGGAAACACCTCCAACATGCTTTTGCTTATGCTCAGCGGAATCTAGAAAGATCAGCTGATAGCATGAAGACCCACTATGACCTGAAAACTTCCAGGAAGGAATATCAGGTGGGGGACCGGGTCTATCTATACAACTTCCAAAGGAACCAGGCCAAGCAGCGCAAATTTTTGCCTACATGGAAGGGACCCTTTGAGATCATCGACAAGATCTCACCTGTGGCCTACAAAATCCACATCCCGAAAGGCGGTTCGGCAGAGGGAGAAGACAAGTGGGTCCACATAAACCAGTTGAAATGTTGCCATCCCAGGCACACTCTGCAACAACTGGAGGAATCCTCTGGAATCCTAGCGGGTACTGTCTCGGACTAATTCTGTTCCAATCATAAAACATACCACATCTAGTCTCTAAAATATTGTGATTTGCATGAAACTGTCTCTTAGTTATACTGTTTTTTATCAAAATAAGAATGTAATGTTTCGTCATGATGAAATGCATATGCTGTCCCACCATCTCAACAGTGGTGGAAAAACGTCTATGAGTAGGTATTGCCGCTCTTCCTTTGTCGTCCTAGGAGAAAGAAGACCTTGAGACTGGCCAAGAAGGACGATCCAGAGACCGGGAACGAAGATCCAATGGGCCCAGTGGACCGCCCAATACTCCCATCAGGACCGGCGAGGAGAACCGATCGATCCGACCGGATGGAGGAAAAGATGCTGAACTGTGCCATCTATTGGAAGAAGATGAGGAAACATCCCAGATATTGCGAGTCCCATCAGTGAAACCGAATGGCCATCGCAAGAGGGGGGCTTGTGGGCTGTATTTACCCATGCATCCGAGCCCTACCTCAAAACTGTGCAGTACTGACATGAAAACATCATGATGGCCAGAGCTTCCCAGAAAATGCACAGGGAAATGCAGGAAGAATAGGCTGCCACCCATTTTTGCCGATGTTATGGGCACAGAAGGACACTGCCTAAAACCACCATTGGACTACCCGCACAGTAGTCTGAAACCATTGGGAATGGCAATGCTGATTGCCAAATGCAACCTAGAATTGTGGGGAATTCATTCTTAAATCCCAAAAATGGGTGCAGTACCAGTACTCACCACTATCCAAAAGCCGGCATTTTAAAACCACATCAGATTTTACTTTTTTGTGTAAAAATGAATGAACCCAAAGCAGGCCAAAGAAAGACTTACTGAGAGGTGGATACAATGTAAAGTGATATTCTGAAGTGACTTGAAGGTTTATAACAAGACTGGCTGAGCTGTGGATTGCAGCAGTTTAAGTTGCACTGGATTTAAAGACACTAAAATCGAAAATGTTTAGATTAAATGAGTGACCTATGTTTGGTCTCACATGCCTTTGCAATTGTTTAAATGTCATAGTTTAAACTTAGAATCAGCATTCTAGCTGCATGTGTAAAATTGCAAGTTAAGTTAAAAAGCAACAAAAAAACATGACAGTTAGCTGAAAGTCTGGTTTAAGGAACTGAATTCTGCCTGGCAACTACCCCCATCAGGAGTGAAACTTGAGTCACAGCTGTGTTCCCAGGCCTAGCTGCCCTTTTGCTGCTCACACTAAGGATATGCCATCTATCTGATAATTGAATTACCTGTGCTCTACAGGAGCTCTGAACAAAGCCCTGTCCTGGCTCAGGCAAAGGTTTTATTGGCAGGAGTCGTAAATGGTCGTAAAAAGTGGCTTCCTCCTGAGGAAAGGGGAGGGGCACTGCCTGTGAGAGCAAGCTGGCTTGGAAGAACTGGATAAACCAGTATTTCTACCTTGTGCTGTGAGGAAACCACACCCCTTTGGAGCCAGAACATAACTTTAAAAAGATGGATCATTCATAGAGCGGACATGTGAAAATTTTATAAATGATACCATAATTCTTGTGATTTTTCTGCCCACATTTTAAGAGGTTTTTCGACCCGGTGGCGTGTTCAGGGGGGTTTTAGCGGAAAAGTGGATATTACTCTAAATGTATGCATGTTAAAAATCTGAAACTTCATCAGTTAATGTCCATACTCCCTGCACACATGTATGTAAAGTTGGGTCAATGTCAGAAAGTGAAAAATCAGTTAAAAAGTCAATTATGTGCCATTTCTGAATGCAAGCTCCCAGGAAGAGCAGAGTTTGAACAGGGGATACCTCCTGTAATGCATGATGGGTGCATATGATTTTAAAACAATATGTACCTCTGCAAATATGTATTTGTTTCAAATCTAGATTTGTGTGTAAGTTGACAGGAGGAGTGGACTTTCTGCAGGCTGTAAAATGACATCACTCTGACCCAACCTAGCTCCCCCAATCAAATGATAAATGGAAGTTTGACCAATTAGAAACTGAGAGAGAGGTAGGGTCAGTGATGCTAGAACACACCCACATTCTAAACACATAAAAGCAGACAGACAGGACAGATAGGGACCTTTCAAATCCATCTGCCGCTGGAAGCTCTGCCGGAAAAATCCATACTTTACCTCCATCAAACCTCCAGAGAGCCAAACTAGAGACTTCAATCTATCCAGAACTAGAGACCCAGACCAGAGAACCAGAGAGAGCTGACCCAGATCACTGTGAAGTGCAGAGACCAGAGGCGAGTTTAAAACCTGACCAGATCCATGGCGAGGCCCATTTCACTCAAGAATATAGTGTGAGTACCTAGAAAACTGTGCAGAACCAATCTCCTAGTTAAAATAATATAATTCAATCCTATTTAATCTAAGTAGAACTGCCTCCTAACTGTCACCTGTCATTTGTAAAGCTATCACTTGTCATTTCCTAGTTGCAAGCTGCACTTGTCTTTTTGAACTTTAAAATTTCAAATCTGAAAAACGACCTTCACAAAATCGCTTATATCTCCGCAACCGTTTGTGCTAGAGACTTGCAATAACTTGCCTTAGAAAGCTTAGAATCGTGGCTTTCCTACGAACCTAGAACCGCATTCCTACCCCCTATAGTTTTACCGCAATCGCGGAACACGCATTCGCGAATTTTACCGCGATTTGCAAATTTCTTCACATGTAAAAACTGCTGCTGCTTGCCTTCCATTTGCCAGAAATTCGTTTAACCTGCTAACTATCCCTGCATCATTGCTAGTGTGAGCCTGGACTAATATTAACTAGATACCACTCACCCTGAACCTCTGAAAGGGAATTAAAAGCATTTCCAGCATATTTCTCATCCATTGCTAGCACATATCAAAGCATTTTGCCTGTGTTTTCAAAACTCCTATCTGTTTTCTGTCGTGTAAGCTTGCTGGGGTGAACTG
The DNA here is from genome assembly GCF_040938575.1 of Ambystoma mexicanum. Taxonomy (NCBI): domain Eukaryota; kingdom Metazoa; phylum Chordata; class Amphibia; order Caudata; family Ambystomatidae; genus Ambystoma; species Ambystoma mexicanum. Next base: position 805,468,481 of record NC_090941.1, read on the forward strand.
ATTTACATTGATTGCATTTCTGAGAACTGTGTGTTTTCCTTCCATTTCCTTGCCTTGCATCAAGGGGGGGAGGGGATTGCCCGAGAAAAGTGATTACATTGTTTTGTTGAAATCATATTGAGTATTTCTATACTGCATTTCATTCATTCAACCTTGCATCCATTTGAACTCTATAAAGCATTTTGTACCACCTTCTTCTTTTGTTCCTATTCACCTGTGTGCTACCTTATCCATTTCATGTCAACTCCTTATTGATTATAGAGAAGCGTGTTAGTGCCAGATTCTCCGTTGTTAATCTTTATCATATCAGATTAAGTGTGCTATTCAATTATTAATTTATTATAAAGTGTGATATATATATATTTTAAATTATCAAATAAACCTTTTAAACTTGCAAAACAGAACTACTTCTTGGCTCAGTGGGGTCAGGGGGATTCCAAGAGAGGGGTGTTATATAGGGGTAGTCATCCAGAACGCATGAACTGGACATAAAGATATATCAATAAGGGTTTTCATTCAGTATTCTAGACTAGGCGTTAACTTAGCTGTAGTGCTGAATTGAATCCTCTTACAATACCTCTGTTCTAGGGGCGATTGCACAGATATGTACTGAATTAGGAATTGTTAGGGCAAATCTTAATGATTAAAAATTAACAAAATTCCACAGAACCACAAAGTCAGCTCTCACTGAGATGGGAATTGAATGTAAAGATAACCCATCACATATGTAATGCATGTGTCCGATTTTATTAGGGAGCATATTCATAGAAATGTGCATTTGTGGGAAAGACAAATTGTGGCTCAAATCAATGTGGGAGTTCCCAAAACACGTCATAATATATGACATCTCTTTCTGACTTCCATTCAAGAAAAGGCAAGTGCCTTTGACCTATCACAGCCCTGGGGGTGTGGTTTGAAATTCTGCCCCTACCATAAACTGTGCGTTGTCACTTGGCATGATAAATATAGGAACTTCACCACACACAGACACACTGATTCCTGAATACATCTTGATTTCCGCGCAGTGCTTTGTTCCTGAATTCTTCATCCAGTCCAGAACTTTTCACCTTGTCCTGATTCCAGAATACTTTGCAAAACCAAGGCCAAGCATTTGCTGAACTCTTCTTCATCTAGCCCCAAATACTGAACCATCCCAAACTTCAGGAAAGAATAATTCTGATCCAGTCTGGCTTGCTACCATTCATGCTTGCCTACGGAACTCACCATCCCGCTAATCTACAGTGTCCAGTGACCAGAAGGGCCAATCCAAATCCAGTCTGAGGTGCCAGTCCCATTGACCCGAGCCGCCCAGCTGACCATCCTGCCAGAGGTGCCCTGCTGCCTGTAGACCCGATCCGGATGACCAGAACCCTGATGGTCCAATCTAAATTTACAGTGGACTATAAGTATCAACAGGAATCATAGTAACCCATAGTATATTTGCCTTATCCTATCCCAATCTCAACCCATCCTCTCTTTAATTTAAGAATTTATAATAGCGTCACACCAGTCTGAAACCTTGCCTTGATTTCTTGTAATAGTAATAATTTCTAAAAATCCTTTTGTCTTGTGAAAATCCCAAACCCTTAAAAATCATCCCACGGGTAATCCGACTGAGTCCTCCAAGGCGGACACAGAGGTGCTAGGGTTGGTTTCCGTAGACCACTCTGGGGCTTACTGTGTTTAAAACTGGTAACCAGCCTGAATACCCTAGTTTAGAGCATAATTGTCATTGTAAGAATGGATTTCTGTTTTCATTTTCGCGTCTTTATTTTCAAAAACGCCTCTTATTCAAACTTGCATAACTTCTTCAATTTTATAGATAGAAATGTATTTTCAATGCTCACTTAAACCTAAGACTCTTGGCTACATCCATAACTTTGAACTGCATTGCAAAACAGTATATTTGACCCATTTTTATTAAAAATTGCATAGCGAAAATTAGGCGCGAATTTGCATTTTTGCAAAAGTTTTACACGTGTCTTTTCCCATTCAAAGTTTTTCTTAAAATTCCATTCGGATTTAAAGTGTGTTCTTTTGCTCATCTTGTAGCTTATGTTTGTTAGGACCTGTTCAGTGTTACTCCCATAGGAATTCTTATACATTTAAGCATTTTTGCACACTTTTCATTGTTTCACAAAGCCATTTCCAACTATCATTTTAAAATTGGCAAAGTTCCAAAAGCGTTTCCTCTCTTGTTTGGGGAGGGAAGATTATATTCAAACACTGTATTCTGTTGTTCATTCCTAAATACCTGCTACGTACTTACATCAGTGTAGAATTGCTCATTTGTGAATTGAGAACTTTGCGGAAATATTAAGCCAAGCGCTATCTTTGCACAAACCAAAACTGTCTTTTTCCTGTGTTTTTGCTTATGTACTGCTCAAAACTGAATTCCATTGCCTTACTTATTTTCTGAATTGTATTGTCACCATTTTGGTGATTGCTGCTCCATATATAGCGTCCATGTAGTTATGGTTAAGTTGGTGTTTCCATAGGAAGAGCACTTTTTGGGCTTATAACTTCGCTCCCCCTGGACGAATCCTCACCAAACTTTGCAAAAAAAGTATATGGCCCACTCTGAATTTTTGCAAAGTTTGGTGAGGATTCGTCCAGGGGGGGCAAAGTTATAAGGGGGGTCCCAAAACTTTTGTTTTTTCCCATAGACATAATGGGAAAAAACTTTGCACACGCCTACAGCCCAAACCGCTGGACGGGTTTACACCACATTTGCGGCAGGAGCGGGGGCTTGGTCCCGAAAGCGTGCTTTTGAAAATTTGATGTAAATCCGTCCAGTAGTTTTTTTTAAAATGACCAAAATGTAAGGCAAAAAATGAGTGATATCTCTGTTTGCTCCGCGGACGGACTTCCCGGTTCGCTCCCTGGACAGTGCCCTGATTGGCCGAGCGGCTTGCGTGATGTCCACGGACATGCGACGTGTTCGCTGATTGGACGACGTGGTGCGTGAAGTGCATCAGATTTTCTGTGGCGCCCGCCATCTTGCATTCACGGACGACCGCGGACAGCGCGGTGAAACTTGGATTAAAAATTGTATTTAGTGGAGTGTGTTGGTGTGTAAGAGTGTTTGGGGACGGTGGGGGAGTATGAGATAGATTCAATGTTGTGTTTTTTTCTATGCTAGACACTTCTGTTGCGTTCGATTTGTCTGCGGACAACATGGCTGTTCTGAAATGTTCTATATAAACTAAATGGTGGGATGTTCTGAGGACTGAGCATGTGTCCGTTTTGTTCGCAAGCAAGCTAAGATTTAAGGACACTCGCGATGTCCTTAAATGTTTGTACATAAACAAAATGGGGGTGTCCTGAGGACGCTGTCCGTATTGTACTCTGGCAAGTTGAATGTGTTCTAAGAACACTCACGGTGTCCTGAAATGCTCTGATTACTTACCGGTAATCTTCATTACTCCTAGTCCTACTCTTCCTCGTCACAGTACTGACGACCCTCCTCACCCTACCTGCGGGGAAGGTCCCATGCTCCGGCTTGGTAATATGAAACTGAGTGATGTGGATGTGGGGGAGGAGTTATAGGAATTTAAAGAAATAGAAGAAGATCCTGTGTCGGAGGCAGGGGCCTCGTGAAGTAAGTACTGGGACGAGGAAGAGTGGACGTGGAGGTAATGTTTGCAATTAAACAAAATGGGGGTGTTCTGAGAACGCTGTTCGTATTGTTCGTTTTTCAGGTTGAAAGTGTTCTAAGAACCCTCCTTATGTCCGTTGACATTACAATTTCCTATGGCCCTTACCCGACTTTTTGTCCACTAAACAAACGATAAATCAGGCTTCTGTGTGTCGACATTATGTGATAATCCTATCACTTGCCCCATCGACCTGGCTGACCCGGTTTTGTGACACTAAATCATATCTCCCGCCCCTAAGCCTGACATATCAAAGCATTCATATTCCCCGTCTCTCTCCGTTACGGTACAGGGTGCGTAGCCAAACGCGCCTAGTCGTCTCCAGTCCTACGCGACTTTACACAGAACCCGGAAAACAACACCGATCATCTCACAACACAGCGCGCAACAATTCGGAATATGAAACTGTGATTTAAAAGCAAACAGCAAGATTGTACATTTCGTAAAGTACTTTTATTTGACATCAAATGTTTAGAGAATATTGAGCGATTTGCATTTGTCTTTGCTGTCGATCCGCAAAAGTTCATCTTGGGTCACGCGCTGTTCCTTTGCGGTACACAGGGTGTTGGTTTATGATAAAAGAAGCACTATGGTCGCACTAATAATCGGAAGGCTGTTCCAACAACGAGGCATTAGACCACCATAATGGTTGGTATGTTGCTTCTAGCCGCTAGTACCGCGCAAGGGCATATTGGTCCTTGGCGATTGTCCCATAAAATGGTGAGGGTCATGAAGTTGTTTAGAAGTAGCTGCACCTGGCAGTTAAAAAATCAGTCGGCCGGGGTCTGAAAATCGTGGCATTGACAGTACGGAAGGACATACCTGTTTTAAAAAACATAAATTAGTCTCACCAGCCGATCTTCATTAAAAATATTCATTTTATTTATTAGGGCGTGAAACTATTTGCTAGTGAGGATAGTGCAACGGAGTATGTTAACTTATTCCCATTAACCCACCCTCTGTCCTCTGCCTTTTTCAGAGCCCTCTAAGCGACAGGGGACCAATTCGGCAGTGATAGTGCGCGGTAGAAAACACTATGCCACATTGAACGAACAAGTACAACTTAACCGGGCTTCAACGCCACGCTATTGTTATTATATTCCGGTATAAAATAATCTAAAGGGTTACTTACATTTTCCATTGTCTAAGCGTAGTGCAGTCCCAAAATACGACTCCGTCTGTGCCAACGATCTTTCTCATAGTGATATAATATATAAAAGTGGTTTTGTTTCAGAAATGTCATCCTTATCGTGTCTTACGTTTTTGCAGCACTCCTTCAAAAGAAGTCTTTTAGCATGATCCCTGTCTGTCAAAGTCAAAAAACAATAGAAACTTATAGTGCGAGTCGTGGTCCTCTCCGGCACGCGAGCAATAAATGGAAGCAGCTGACCTTCACTGTAAACGACCATAAATTCTTAGTTTGCAACATTCTGTGTACAGCCATCTCTGAGAAATTGCTTTTTACACTCCATCTTTGTATATTGTTTGCATGCTAATAAAAAAACTTTGTTAAAGGGACATTATGGTTCCAAGTAAAACCGAAAAACCCCTGAAATTTGCCAGTTATGGTAAGCTAAGCAACCATAACTCGCACCACCACTGTGCACTGCTAAGACTTACACCCAGGACATCAAAGATGACATCACAAATGTAATTGATGACATCACTGATGACATCACATGTGTATGTACTTTTCATGAAATATGTGTACAAGGGATTCTTATTATAATGTTGCGAAAAAAGTGTCAAGGATCATTGCAATAAATATCATACCCTAATTAGTGCTTTGAACGATGCATTGATATAAATAGCATTCTATTATGGGGTTCTATCTAGTATACTAAGCTACTAATACAGAAACATAGCATTGTGTGCAGAGTACAAGATGAAGGTATAATATTCGTAATGTTAATATGTTGAATAATGAAATGATAATTTTTTTCTTAATAGATTTTTGTGTACTGTGAAATATGTAATAAGTAGCTAATAAAACCCATGTATTACATAATTGCATTACTATAAGAGAAAACAGAAAGAGACAAGAACACATACCAATATACATATACATAGGGTAAATAGCAGCTTTGAAACAGAGAAATCATCATTTATTTGCTTGAAAATAATGCTGTCTTTAAAGCTTGTGTCTTCCCCTATGAATATGTTTCATATGATGTGACTGGACTCTAAGGGAATTACTATAAGAACCTACTTGTAGGATACGTCTACAAATAAAATACAATTTTTAGTTTCTGACTGTTACTGAAGAAAAACATGTGGCCTAGATATGTCAGCAAAAGAAAAAAGAGGAGCCAGAAGAACACTCGCAGTGTCCTGAAATGTTCGTACATAAAGAAAATGGGGGTGTTCTGAGGATGTTGTCCGTATTGTTCGCTGGCAAGTTGCATGTGTTATAAGAACACTTGCGGTGTCCTGAAATCTTCGAAAATAAACAAAATGGGGGTGTTCTGAGGACGTTCTCTGTATTGTGTGACTGCTTAGCTTTATGCAATGAGGGAATGGCACAGAGAGTGAAGTGGAAATGGTAGAAGGGCTGTCCAAGAGTTATGCAGACCGCGACACCGCGGCTGTCTGTGGACAGGGCTTGCTACATCCGGGGTTTTCCAGCAAATCCAGCATGGAAAGAAGACTGTAGGGATCAGCCAATCAGATGTTGAGGTTGTGGATTTGTGTTGAAAGAGACTGTGTGTAGTGAAGATGGCAGAGTGGAGAAAGACAGGGTGTTGGTGCTCGGAGATATGTTTGTGCATGGTTTACAACAGTATGCTCAATGCAGGCATGTTGCAAAGAATTTTGATGTTAAAGGAGTGGAGGTCGTGTGGAGCACTGTGCCTGATTGCAATGTACAGGGAATTGTACAAGTTTGTGAAGATATGGGCAGGATCAACAGTCCCCATGTGGTAGTTTTGCAGTATGGTGCTTTCCGTTTGGGCTATGTCAGTGCCCCTACTTTGTTGGCAGATTTGGAACACTTGGTTCAAGCAGTAATGAACATCCTTCCAAATGCCAAAGTAATTTTTTCTGGATTACTACCTAGGGCAATATGGGAAAATAGTTCAGTTTTTTGTCCTCATCAAAACAATGCTAGGTGTGTAATCAACCGAACATGTTTATTTTAAAGAAGATGGCATTTCCTTATCTTTTATGGGAAATGCCATGCTGTTTTGGAATGTAACGGTTGCTTTGGAGAAGGTTATGTAAAGATTTTAGGAGTAAAGTAAGAAAAAAAGAAGAAAGAAAATACTAAATAACAGGTGTCTGTCAAGCATCTGCAAAGAAAACAAAAAAACAGCTCTTTTCAGAGCCAACCTCAAAGGAGAAATGGGTCACACTATTTAAATTTACATTCACCACGCTCAGATTTTCGATATGTCCGCGGACATGGCGGTAGTCCGCGGACATCGAAATCACTAGCTAGGGGTTCAGTATGTTCTATGTTACATGTATTTAAAGTCAGGGATATTATGGTTAAGTTGTGCTACTAAAAACCTATGAAATTCAGTAAAAAAACTTTGTTAAAGGGACGTTATGGTTAAGTTTCGCTACTAAAAACCTATGAAATTCAGTAAAAAAACGTTGTTAAAGGGACTTTATGGTTAAGTTGCGCTACTAAAAACCTATGAAATTCAGTGAAAAAACTTTGTTAAAGGGACGCTATGGTTCAAAGTAAAACCGAAAAACCCCTGAAATTCGGCAGTTATGGTAAGATAAGCAACCATAACTCGTGCCACCGTGCACTGCGAACACTAACACCCAGGACATCAAAGATGACATCACTTTCGAAGACTGTGTTACCAATATCTATCGATGTTTTGTCTAGGGTAAGACCTTGTGAATTATGAATGGTGACTACGTATGCAAGAGTTAGAGAAAATTGTACTCTGCGTACATACATACAAGGAATCGAGCTGTTGAGCGTTGTATCCTTTTCACTTCTGAAATTTTGTCAAAGAGAATATTGACAAACTGAATGTTGTTGTCACGTGGGTATGTTTGAAAGCCAACAACTGTACCCAGTGCTCCATTAACTAGTCCTTGATCCACGTCAAGGTTATGTTTAAGCATTACTCTACAGTTTAAGGAAAATTTTAATATTTTTTCCAACCCAGCTGTGTTGGAGCTTGAATTTTCTAAACTCTTTAGTCTTGTTGTGGCTTGCTCACACATGAGTAGTGTCATACCATGTAAATCTAGTTTGTCTGTGGCGCTAATTTCAATTATTGGTTGCATTTCTTTTTTCAACATTGTTTCATTGAATTTCGAACAGCTTGCAAGAGTTGGCATTAAGGCCATACAATTGATATTTTTGTGTATTAATTGTTCCATAACATCCATAGCACATGCATTATCGCCATAAAGTGCATGAATGTGCCGGGTTTTCAATATTGTTTGTGCTTCTTGAGATAGTATACCAACTCTAATACTTTTTAAGATGTTGGCATAAGTGAGATCTGCAGATTGCCGCATGTTTTCTGTTAATTCTCTGTATAGGAAATGTTGCCAAAGGTTGACATTTCCTATGCTGCCAACAGTTTTACGGCAGAGTTTGTGTCCTAAGGTTTTAAAAATAGGCTCACCTTTCACTGGTGACAATTGAAGAAGATCTCTGAAAACAATAATGTGTTTTCCTCCAAAGAGCTCTTTGTAGTTTGTTTTGAGTACTTCTTGTAATCTGAGGTGAATCAAAGCCAACATTAGGTTGGAGACCATGCTCACTTCATCTATTAGTAGCATTTTCATTTGCTTTAATACTCTGCGTAGTTCCATTGCAGCTTCTGTAGAAAGTTTGTAATAGTCTCATTTGTTTTGGTGTTCTACTGGCAGGAGTAGTAATCGGTGTAAAGTGACACCGCCTATGTTGTAGGCAGCTAAACCTGTGGGGGCAGTGACAACAGCTGCCAGTTTGTTGTTTGTCAATTGTTGAAGGAATTTGCTGATGATTTTGATTAAGAATGTTTTGCCAGAACCAGCTTCACCACTGACGTACAGTAGTATAGGTTTGTAATTTTGGCAGGTGCATTCTTTATTTTCATGTTGTACACCATGTGCAATTTCTTTTGTTACTTCTTGAAAAATGCTACGCTGCTCATTGTTTAGTTTTGATTGTAGTATAGTTAAGTCTTCTTTATCTTCATACAGACACATAGGGGGTAATTCATAGAATTAAGCGCACAAGTGGCGCACGCGGCTGGCGCACAGTGTGCACGTGCGAATCCCTGCGCCAGCCACGTGCGCCAAAACCCATTTCCGCGCACAGCGTATTCATGGATTCCAGCCACCAAAACCAGCCGTGGCGCACAGTGGCGCAGCGACCTTGCAGCAGCGCCAGTTACGCCCCCAAGAACGCCTTCCGCGCAGGGAAAAGCCATCAAAATCCCCAATCCAGTGCAAAGGGCTGCGCTAACCCTGTACCAGCACGGCAAGCGGGCTACGTGTATTTCAGGGGTTCACGTGAAGTTTCTCACGCGATCGGGCCTGGGGGAGCGGGCTACGTGTATTTCAGGGGTTCGCGTGAACTTTTTCACGCGATCGGGCCTGGGGGAGCGGGCTACGTGTATTTCAGGGGTTCGCGTGAACTTTTTCACGCGATCGGGCCTGGGGGAGCGGGCTACGTGTATTTCAGGGGTTCGCGTGAACTTTCTCACGCGATCGGGCCTGGGGGAGCGGGCTACGTGTATTTCAGGGGTTCGCGTGAAGTTTCTCACGCGATCGGGCCTGGGGGAGCGGGCTACGTGTATTTCAGGGGTTCGCGTGAAGTTTCTCACGCGATCGGGCCTGGGGGAGCATGCTACGTGTATTTCAGGGGTTCGCGTGAACTTTTTCACGCGATCGGGCCTGGGGGAGCAGGCTACGTGTATTTCAGGGGTGCGTGAGAAGTTCCACACGCGATTGGCCTGGCCGCGTGTATTTCAGGGTTGCGTGGGAAGTTCCACACGCGATTGTCCTGGGCGCGTGTATTTCAGGGGTGCGCGGGAAGTTCCACACGCGATTGTCCTGGGCACGTGTATTTCAGGGGTGCGCGGGAAGTTCCACACGCGATTGTCCTGGCCGCGTGTATTTCAGGGGTGTGTGGGAAGTTCCACACGCGATTGGCCTGGGCTCGTGTATTTCAGGGGTGCGCGGGAAGTTCCACACGCGATTGGGCTGCGTGCGGGTATTAGGGGTGCGCGCAAAGTTTCACACGCGATTGGGCTGCGTGCGGGTATTACAGGGGTGCGCACAAAGTTTTACACGCGATTTCAGCAGGGTACGTGTATTTCAGGGGTGCCGGGGAGTCCTACATGTGATTTGCCAGTGTGGGTCCTCCCAGGTGTTCCCTGTACACCCTCCACGGCCCCTGCAGGCAGCCCACACCACAGGGGACTACCCTGCATCCCTGGTCATGTCCCGCAGGCAGCCCACCCAACATGGGCATGCCCCCCAGCAAAGGCACATGTCTCCTTGCACCAATGATCACCAACTCATGTCCCCTTGCACCCCCACCCCCAGCATTGCGGGGCACCTGCCAGCAGGCCCCCACCCATGTCTCCCAGCACCCCCACCTCCCCAGTCACCAGGGGCAGCCTCCACCAGGCCCCCACCCATGTCTCCCAGCACCCCCACCCCCCCAGTCACCAGGGGCAGCCTCCACCAGGCCCCCACCCATGTCCCCCACCACCCCCACCCCCCAGCAGTGCAGGGGCACCCACCACCAGGCCCCCACCCATGTCTCCCAGCACCCCCACCCCCCCCAGTCACCAGGGGCAGCCTCCACCAGGCCCCCACCCATGTCTCCCAGCACCCCCACCCCCCCCAGTCACCAGGGGCAGCCTCCACCAGGCCCCCACCCATGTCTCCCAGCACCCCCACCCCCCCAGTCACCAGGGGCAGCCTCCACCAGGCCCCCACCCATGTCTCCCAGCACCCCCACCCCCCCAGTCACCAGGGGCAGCCTCCACCAGGCCCCCACCCATGTCTCCCACCACCCCCCAGCACTGTGGGGCACCTGCCAGCAGGCCCCCACCCATGTCTCCCAGCACCCCCACCCCCCCCAGTCACCATGGGCAGCCTCCACCAGGCCCCCACCCATGTCTCCCAGCACCCCCACCCCCCCCAGTCACCAGGGGCAGCCTCCACCAGGCCCCCACCCATGTCTCCCAGCACCCCCACCCCCCCAGTCACCAGGGGCAGCCTCCACCAGGCCCCCACCCATGTCTCCCACCATCCCCACACCCCAGCACTGTGGGGCACCTGACAGCAGGCCCCCACCCATGTCTCCCAGCACCCCCACCCCCCCCAGTCACCATGGGCAGCCTCCACCAGGCCCCCACCCATGTCTCCCAGCACCCCCAACCCCCCAGTCACCAGGGGCAGCCTCCACCAGGCCCCACCCATGTCTCCCAGCACCCCCACCCCCCAGTCACCAGGGGCAGCCTCCACCAGGCCCCCACCCATGTCCCCCACCACCCCCACCCCCCAGCAGTGCAGGGGCACCCACCACCAGGCCCCCACCCATGTCTCCCAGCACCCCCACCCCCCCAGTAACCAGGGGCAGCCTCCACCAGGCCCCCACCCATGTCTCCCAGCACCCCCACCCCCCCAGTCACCAGGGGCAGCCTCCACCAGGCCCCCACCCATGTCTCCCAGCACCCCCACCCCCCCAGTCACCAGGGGCAGCCTCCACCAGGCCCCCACCCATGTCTCCCACCACCCCCACCCCCCAGCACTGTGGGGCACCTGCCAGCAGGCCCCCACCCATGTCCAACTCATGTCTCCCACCACCCCCACCCCCCAGCACTGTGGGGCACCTGCCAGCAGGCTCCCACCCATGTCCAACTCATGTCCCCCACCACCCCCACCCCCCAGCACTGTGGGGCACCTGCCAGCAGGCCCCCACCCATGTCCAACTCATGTCCCTCACCACCCCCACCCCCCAGCACTGTGGGGCACCTGCCAGCAGGCCCCCACCCATGTCCAACTCATGTCCCCCACCACCCCCACCCCCCAGCACTGTGGGGCACCTGCCAGCAGGCCCCCACCCATGTCCAACTCATGTCCCCCACCACCCCCACCCCCCAGCACTGTGGGGCACCTGCCAGCAGGCCCCCACCCATGTCCAACTCATGTCCCCCACCACCCCCACCCCCCAGCACTGTGGGGCACCTGCCAGCAGGCCCCCACCCATGTCCAACTCATGTCCCCCACCACCCCCACCCCCCAGCATTGCGGGGCACCCTCCACCAGGCCCTCGCCCATGTCCCATCCATGCCCCCACCACCCCCACCCCCAGCACTGTGGGGCACCTGCCAGCAGGCCCCCACCCATGTCCCATCCATGCCCCCCTGCACCTGGGTCCCAACAATCCCCAATCATGTCCGTAATGGCCATCCTCCCCTGCCAAAAGGCCCAACCAACTATCACATCCACCAACATATCAAAGGAAATTACATGTTACACACCCAATGTAAATAATGCAAATGAACACATGTCTGTCACACACAATGGCTGCAAGTGAATGTTAAAACACCCAACATGACATGCATGAAAGTCATGAGATGATACGACACATTGAAGGATGAAAATAAAAATGTATTGAAAATAAACAAGAATGGAAATGAAATTAGAAAAACCACAAAGCAAAACAACAAAAAGAAGATGAATGTCCATGAAAAAAATCCAAAAAATCCAAAAATCCATAGAAGAACTATATACAAGACAATCCCGGGTCCATGAGCCCAACCAAATGAAACCTAACTATGTCAACCAACTAAAAACTGAACTATATACAAAAAAGTGGCGCATTGTCCAATCGCAACCAAATAAAAAAAATAATAATTCAAAGAAAACCTACCACTAACTATATAACTATATACAATGGCAGCGGGCAAGTCCTGCGGCTCACTCTGTGATGTTGCCGGCCAGGGCATCATCGAACTCCATGTCGATGTCCTGGAGGCGGGACTCTGTCCTGGCCCCGAGGTCTCGCAGGGATAACCGCATGTTCACCTCAAACTCCCTGCGAGCTTCCTCGAGGCACTCAGCCCGCCTCAACGCCCGACGCATAGAGAACTCCGCCCTGACCATGGTGAGCCGCTCCTCTTCCACCCGCTGCCGCTCCGCACCTATCCGCTGGACCAACTGCTCCCACACGGAAGACACTACCATCCCAGGGTTCTCCTGCCCTCCGGCCAATGCCTGCCCCTCTGATCTTGATGGCCCCGAGCCATGATGCCTCCCACATCGAGCCTGCTGCTGCCTCCGACGCCACTGCCTCTGCCAGCACGACTGCATCCAGGATGATGGAAACCACCGACGCCGTCGTGCACGTGCCCTGCCCGATGATGCCGTTACATCCTCCATCTGCTGGGGTCCAGTTGCTGTGTTTTCCACCCCTGCTGGTCCTCTGACTCCCGACTGTGGCAGGGATGGGATCCCCACCGAGCTGGCTGCATTGGTCAGGGCAGGTCCACAGGGGGCCCTGGTCGCATCTGGGCCAGAAGACGGCAAGGAGAACGACTGGCGTATAGTCTCCACAGAGGAGGAGAGGGCCGCCAGATTGGCCGACACATGCAGGAAACCCCCGAACATGGCCGATCCCAATTGGGCCACGTCGGCACGGTGCTCTTCGTGATGACGTGCGTGCTCCTCCTGGGAAGCACGCACGGCATCACGAATCACAGCCGTGCGTATCACGACCCCAATCAGGACCTTCTCCACACGGCCAGGGGTCCCCTCGTCCGCAGGTGGAGGGGAGTCAGATGACATGGACATCCCCTCTACCTGCGGACGGGCCTGGGACGGGGCATCCCTGCTGGTGCAAGGTGGTGCACCCACAGGTTCAGGGACAGCGACATGCACAGGCCCCTCCACGGTGACCTGTGCTGTCTCCTGCCCCTGCCCCTGGACTGCACCACTTGCACCAGCAGGGATGCCCCCACCAGGCCCCATGTGCGCCTCAGTGCCGGCCTCCTCCTCCTCTGTGGAAACCACCAACCTGGATGGCTCCTCGCCGTCTACCGCCGTAGCAGGCCCCTGTGGGGGCTCACCCACCCCTTCTGCTGCAGCCGTGGGGGCATCCCCGCCGCCTTGCTCCACAGCGCCGTCTCCGCCCTCTCCTTCACTAGCCGCTGCGTAGAGGGAGACATAGAACACAAGCATCAGGGTACTGTACAATGGTCCCCTAGACAGGAAGCAATAGCAGATGAGTGCCACTGTCAAAGTACACTTCCATCATGTCACACCACAACACATGTGTCAGTCCAGGCAAAACACACACAGTGACAGTCATGGTGCGTGCCATGGACATTTCAATGCATGTCCAATGGACTCTCGAATCATACAATGTAATGGGACTCACATGCATCATGGGTCATGCCTATCACATGCACACACTTCACCTCAGTCACATCCATCTGGCCCCGTACACCCCAATCACAGTGCATACAAGGATGACTAGGCTGCATCAGTGAATCTGTACATTGTCACAGACATGTGTCATGCATCCATGGCACTCACAAGTCACAGACACGCAGGTCAGGCACACAGACATGGATACCACATATGTATCTGGCATCAGCACCCATCCCTCGCCCCCACCCATGTCCAGGAACAGAGACTGCCATGCTCTCATGTGTGCAATCTGCACAGGGCTCCCCATGTCGCATTCAAACACATGCAACAACCGTGCGGTTCACACATTACAGGTCGCACATGCATTCCCATGATGTCCCTGCACACATACATGCGTACATGGCCTATGTCACACATGCAGGCAAGTATCAGACAACCAGCACACTGCAACATGCCCTGTCTCACACAGCAATGCTTGGCCACTTACCGCTCAACTCCATATGGGTCTCCCTCTCAAGGACCTGGGCGTGGAGCGCTGGGTGTGCGCGTTCCAGGACCCTCAACTGGATGGAACTCATGCGGCCCCGGCCCCCCTCCACGAGGCGCCGGGCCTTCATGAGGGTCCTGGACCTCAAGTCCTCCCAGCGCTTCTTGACCTTCTGGATGGTGCGGGTTGCCACCCCCTCCGCGTTGATGGCAACCACACAGTCGGCCCAGATCCTATCCCGTCCTTCCCTGTTGGCACGGGACGATCCGAAGAGGGCATCATACTGCCCCAGGACTTGCTCCACCAGGACACCAACTTCGGTGGCAGTGAAGCTGGTGCCCCTCTGCCCCTCTGGCCGGGGGTTGCCACTGGGGTCAGATGTGGATGTGCCCGACATGGCAACCCCAGGGGCAGGAGTGGGTGGGCAACTGGGTCCTGGGGCTGGGCTGTGGAGCGATGTTAATCGAGTCGGGAGTCTTCTGTACCAGCAGGGGTGGACACAGCAACTGGACCCCTGCAGATGGCTGATGTGCAGGCACCAAATGGCAGGGCACAGCGGGAGCAGGCAGGCAGACAGGCAGGCAGGCAGCAGCAGATGGCACGTGGGAGGCTGCTCGGGGCACTGGGGGGCAGTGATTCGGCCTTCTGGGCAGGAGCGTGGTCTTCCGTGTGTTTTCGCGTGGCCAGCTTGATACGGAGTGATTTGGCACGTGAAAAATCTGCACGTCAGCGTGTAATTCGAGGAAAGGCCCTTAGCGCATAAGCGCGTCTGCACGCATACGCATTTTCATTGGACAGAAGGCCCCTCAAGCGCAAGCGCCCCTGTGACGTGACACGTACAGACGTGCATGCGCATTTCAGCGCGCGTGAAAAACTGCACGTCCGCGTGTAATACGAGGAAATGGCCTATGCGCGTAAGTGACGTGACGCGCGCAGGTGTTTCCCTCATTGCACGTGATGACAGAACACACGTGGATTTCCACCAATCGCGTGTGAAAGTTCCCGGCACCCCGGAACACACATACCCAGGCTAATCGCGTGTGGAACTTCCCGGGCACCCCGAAACACACGTACCCAGGCCACTTGCGTGTACGCACACTCCCCTCCGATCACACGCGATGACACTCGGACTGTATCCGAACACGGGAAACACGCGCACGGCAAAAGACGTGCACAGGCGTCAACGCGTCTGCCACACGAAGGCAGGCGGAAGCGTCCCCGCGCACAGCATAAAAGTGCGCGCAAACAACAAACGCGTATATACAGCTACGATGAATGCCCCATTTGTCGCTGCACTGATCGTGGGACACCGCAGGAGGAGGAGAATAGCCAGGGCACGCATTTTCGCAACACGGACAAGCATTTTTGGGATGCCTGACGACCAGGTCTATGGCAGGTATAGGTTTCCACCCCATATAATCCTAGACCTGGTCAGGGAGTGGGAAGATGACCTCACATCCCCCACCCTTTGCTCCCAAGCATTGAGCCCCTTGGAGAAGGTGCTCAATGTCCTGCATTTTCTGGCCACTGGGTCATTTCAGCGGACCACTGCCATAGTGGGGGGGGTCTCACAGGCCACGCAGTCACGCTGCCTACACCAGGTACTGGCAATCATGACAGCGCGCCCCTCAGTCCGCAGGCACATATACATGCCCAGAACACCCGCAGAAAGGCAAGCCGTTGTCCTGGATTTTTTCAGGGTGGCACACTTCCCCAAAGTGCTCGGTGCCATAGATTGCACCCATGTAGCCCTACGTCCACCTAGGGCCATTGAGCACATCTACCTAAACCGCAAGCACTGGCATTCCATCAATGTACAGGTGGTATGTGATGCAAAGGGAATCATCACCTCTGTCTATGCAAACTACCCTGGCTCCACCCATGACAGTTTCATATACAGAATGTCCGCCCTGAGCCGGGCCCTGGAAGCTGGGCAGCATGGCGACACATGACTCCTAGGTCAGTACAAATGCCCTTGCACATGCATGCAAGTCACACACAGACAAATATCCAAACCCTAATTATCTCAACTATTATCATCTCCCCAGGGGACAGTGCCTACCCTCTGAGCAACCACATGATGACGCCAATCCGGAACCCCACCACACCACCCCAGGTAAGATACAACGCCGCCCATATTGCAACCAGGGGCATAGTGGAGCGCACATTTGGAGTGCTCAAGTCACGTTTCCGCTCCCTTGACCGCTCTGGTGGGCAACTACTCTATGCACCACCAGTAGTGTGCAGGATCATTGTGGCAGCATGTGTCCTGCACAATGTTGCAACACGGCAGGGCGTCCCGGTGGACATGGTGGTGCCCCCACATCCCCAACCACAGGCACTGCCCATGGGAGGGAACAGGGCACGTGGCGAGGAAGCCCGGACCCAGCTTGTGGCCACATTTTTCACCTAAACTCCCACCCCTGCGGAGTGCACACAGGCCTGGCACATACAAGGTGACAATCGATGATGACAAAGAGACAGTCTGGCACGACCTTACCACCCTGAGATAGTTGCCATGGAAGTGCCACATCGTCTGCATCCCTAGCTACTTAAACACAAGCTATCCTGTGTGACCAAAAGGCACACATATGACATATGACATGATATGGGCCATACACAAGTATTCCAAGGCGCAATGAGGCAGGGAGGGGGGAACAAGGGAACACAGAGAACGGTACTACTAGGCCAGGTGTCATTGGGATCGTGCAAGTGCAGGGGTAGGGGGAATGGGAAAAGTGCAAGGGGAAGGGTGGGGGGGAGTCCAGTACAGGGGAAGTAGCCCGAAAATATAATACATAGGTCACCTGGTGGCAACTACAAAGGTGAGTGCAGACAAGTGCTTGGAAGGGAGGGCTGTAGGGATAGAGAGACAGTACTGTAGTGCAGGGGTTGCCAGGGAGGCAGTGCAAGTGGAGAGTGGCTGGGCCAGGGATCAAGGTCGGTGAGAGTGGCCCAGTTGCAGCTCCTGTGCAGTTCCAGTGGAGAATTCTGCAAGGGAGAGGCAGACAGTAAGCAGAAGCAAAGAGGAAGGACTTGAGGTGCTTCCAGAACTGGAGATGATTCCCCTCAAGTTCAAGTCAGGCCGGAAGTCTGTTCCAGGGGGAGGGCCTGCTGCGGAGAGAAATCTACCCCCAGCTAGTTGCTCTGAGAAGCGGATGACACGGACATGCATGGTGTGCATCACACACACCTGCAAACCAGGTCATGGCCATCACTGTCATGTCACACAAACCCTCCCAAACATCAACATGTCATGGCACGCAATACCCATACACCAATGCAGTAACGATAAGGTACACATTGCCATGTCCTAAATGCACAGTGGCATCGGACACTGCTGCCTGACCCGGAATCAGATGAAATGACAGACCAACAACCTCCCACCCAAAATAAGTCATTTCCAAATGCATTACAACAGTCGTAGACGTAACATCACAATGAATGCCTGTCTACATGCACATCATGCATTGCAAAATCAACACTGCGGCTCATGTGTGCAGTGTCCTACTCCTGCATCACACTGCTCAGCGCACAGCACAGTGAACAGCCATTGTGTGTGATGCACACCCTGAGCATCACATCTAAGTGACAGACCACGTCAAACATCAAATCAGGCATGTACTGGATCCATGATCGGTCACAGAACATGTGCTGCCGGGACACAGTGGGCACCAGAAGGCAAACAGTGTACACGTGGATATGCAAGGGTGGGAGTACATGTAGTGCATCAGAGTGCAAGTGTGTGGTTCTGCAAGGACATGCACTCCACATATGCATGTGCACTCAAGTGACCATAAGTGTTCCCTACACATCACATGTGAACATCCACCATGTGTACACCCCAGCATGTCAAACCACAACTATCCCCTCGCACCTGAAAGGAAAACACAACACATGAACAGGCATTGATCAGCAGAACACAACATGTACATGGGATACCACCATTACTATGTCAGAGTTCCCATCACACTGCAGGGCAAGGCAACTATCAACAACAACCCCCCCCTCCCTCACAAATGACCATGACCCACTGAACAACTGCACCTGGGTCATGGAGCCCCCAAACCTCAATTCCACCTGGCCACAGGATCACCTTAACCCTTCGTCACCATCTCCCACCTTGTGTGTAAAAAGATGCCTGAACCCTCAGAATACACACTCATTTCCGAAACACAAAATCCAAGGCATAAAAACGAACCCAAACACCCTCCAGTAGATGACTTGACGTAGCAGTACCTCACAAAGGCCAAGTACTACCACAATGATGCAACAACCAAGGTAGCACAGCAAAACAATGTCACGACAGGATGTGAGACATGTGTGGTACATGACATAGGATGATGCACCATGAATGGATGTGTACTGTCAGAGGTCCCCTGTACAGGCGCGGGAGTGCCACGAAACAACCACCCCCACCATGTCCCGGGTGCCTGCAAGGTCAAACTCACACAGGCCCCTGAGACCCTGGTGGGGAAGGAGGTTCAGGGATATGCAGTCGGGACAGGTGTTGACACACTGGATGACTGGAATGAGCGGCAGGAGAGGGGAGGTGGAATGACACATGAAACTAGGGAATGCACGAAAATGTACAACCTGCATGAACACATACACAATCCAAACAGACTTGGACATCATTGTCATGGCCTTCTGTAGTCCAGGCTCAGGAGTGGTACGAACCAACCACCCCCTCTAGGGTTTTGGCGCCTGCAAGTTCGGGGCTTACACAGGCATCCGCAACCCCAGTGGGGAAAGAGGGTCAGGGAACGTTGCTTGGATAGGCACAGGAAGCAGGAACACCGGGTAGAGGGTATAGGTTTCAAAATTGCATAGGATCACGGGTGATTAGGGAGAAAATAACATACCAAATTGAAGCACACATACATCCATGCATCAGTACACTCCCCAGCAAGCCTATGCAGAGCAGTTTGTAAGAAAAACAACAAGACACTTAGCTCTGGTTTTGAGTGCTGGCCTCCTGCCTGCGCACTCTCAGGTCCGGTTACAGGAGCACTGCAATGCTGCAAAGAGAGACACAGTCAACAACCTGTACGTGCCAATTGCACAAAAACACAACACCAAACATGCCCCATAGCAACAGACTACTCTACAAACAGACAATCTGTGGTTGATGCTTCGTACCCATATATAACATCACCCCTGTGACGGGTCATACACAGTCAATGCAGTAAGGCAGCCGCTGCTGGGTGCGTGGCAAATGGAACACCAATGTGTCACAATTCACACAACATGCAATGTTCCCTGGGTAAGCAGACAGAACCATATTGCAAGCCATGACTACAGAGCAAGTTGTGTACCACCATGACCGAAACAAAGTTGGCAGTGCATTTATCATGAAGTACGTGGAAAAGACATGCACTGCACCCGAGTATGTCCCTTGCTGCATGTCCCTGTGAGCTGCCCCTTTCCATGTCTCGGAAGGCTACATGGTTGATACAAGTGGCTCAATGGACCTTGGTGTACCGGAGGGTATGTGCTACTGCCCCTGCATGTGTCCCAGACAACCCTACTATCAGCAGCCATCAGTCCACAAACACATCTGAGCTGCATTGTGTGCTTCAACACCAATATTCGTCTAAGCTCACCCTCAGTGCTGTGACTAAGCCTGCATGTGCAACTCGCCTGGTGCAAGCTTTGCTGTGTCGTGGCCCCCCTGTGATGCTCACCTTGCCTGGAGTTCCTTGGAACATGTCGGCAGTACTAGGATGTGGGTCTGCAATCACTGTGCCTCTGCTTCTGCACACATGTGCATGTGGGCACCAACAAACGGGTCCAGAATTCCGTCGTCCAATGGGACATGTCTGCTGGCAAAGGTGCTCTGGAGGCTCATCCACCTGCAGAAAGGGCATGTAACACATGATTAATGCTTCAAAGTCATCTGTGTGTGTCTCATCAGGCATCTCATTACTTGACCATGTCAGAAAGTCACATCACAAATCACACCATCAGTCCGTCTTTCACCTACAAAGTGTGGAACACTATCTTCAGCATGAATTTCAACAAGCACATGTACAGGAAAGAAATGAAACATACTACACAATGCATAGCAATCAATGTCCACATTAATCATGATACACCCCATCTAGCAAAAGCTGAACAGTGGACAATGACACCTAAATCATCCCCACTAGGGGTGTCAACACAAGTCACACAGCACCAGACATGCCACAGATATGACAGTCCAATGCCCTTGTGTAAAATGCTGTAACACCGAACCATCCTTGCGAGCCCATGGATAAGGGAGGCAGGAGTGGCATATGTGAGTCAAGGAACCCAAGCAGCAAACACATACATAAGACAACCATGAAGGGCCCAACTGGAACAGACAGTGGATGCCTTCAAAAACCACAAAGCACCCACCGTCACATGAAAGCACAATAGACTAGCAATTTTAAACTAAATCAACTATTAACTAATTACACTAACTATGGAAAACCTACATTACCTATTTAAACTAACTATCAAACAGAAACTTAACTAACTAAACTAGAGGAAAAATAAAAAATGGCCACATACGACCCGGGGGGGAGGGGAGGCACCCAGGAGGGGGGAGGTACAGGGTGCTGCTCAACATCCACATGCGATGATGCTGAGCCAAAAAAAAAACCTCCATGGGCTCAACTCCTGCACAGCACGACCTATGTGGGAGATAGATGGTCGTCCGAGTCTGGCTCATCCTGGAAAGGAGGACGTGGCACAGTAGCCTGGCCATGCCTAGCCGCAGCTTGCCCCTCGTCGGCAGCAAGTCTGCCGGACGGGTGAGCCTGGTTCTGTGTGGCGATGTGACGTAGGTCTGCATGCAGAACCTCACGTGATACACGTGCTACCTCTTGCAAGGTAGCACGTGTAACACGGAGTTCCTCCTGCAAGGCCTGGCTGGACAACCGCTGCACCTCCCGGCAAGCCTGTAGCTCAGCCGAGATGGTACACTCAAACTGTGCAAACCTCTCCTCTGCCCGCTGCCTCTGGGACATCATAAGGACACCCAGAGTGGATCTGAGGGAAGCATACTCCTCCCTCAAGGCATCCATGTGCGCCTCTGCGTGAGCAGCAATTGCTTGACGCAGAGATGACATTTCAGCCTGGCGTGCCCTGTCTGAGGCCGCCATGCCCAGCCTGAGCGAGCGGGCCGTGGACCGTGCCGCCTGCTGCTGGAGAAGCACCTGCCTAGCAGGGGGGAGCACAGATCGGGCCACACGCTCCATGCTCTCAGCGATGTTCTCCATTGCTGCCCCCTGTCGTTCGGAATTGGCAGTCATGTCTTGCTCCCACTCAGTATACAGCGGTTGCGCGCGGCGACCACGTTGCCGGGCTTGACCCCTGCGGGACCCAAGGACCGGGGGTCCTCGCTGTGTTGACACCGCCTGCGGCTGCACGACTACATGCCCCCGTCGACGTGATGTCCCAGGCACATCAGTGACTGGTGTGGAGGGTGACCCTGCGTCCCGATCCACCACGGGCGGAGGAACCAAGACTGTCTGATCCCTCAGTGCAGTTGTCGCAGACAGAGGAGTGTCCACATCAGAATCACTCACCACTGACACATGGACTTGATGGTCATCCAACTCAACATGGACGTCAGAGTCGTCATCAAGGCTGGACTCATAGGCAGCCAGAGACAAGATGGACTGCAGCTCTTGGGGGGTTTTGTGGCCTACCACCCCACGACCCCCACTAGTGCCGGGTTGATGTGGCGTTACCAACCCTGTGTCTGGCATGACAACACCATCCTCTGCCTCCATTGCGTCATCACCTGAAAAATAGAGAGGAAAAGGTCAATACACATGTCAGAAGCACACAACACACACACACACCGACAGCAAAGGCATCAGGCAGACATGTGACACACAACATATGACCTGGCATGCATGCTGGGTCTACTTTGAATAGCTTCTGTGATCAGACCTGTTGAAAGGTGGCAGTTTCCATGGAAGTGGGTCTATGCAGTGCAGAAAATGTGTACGCCACTCACTACCTACATGTACAAGCACTACATGGTGTGTGCCAGGAAATGTGAAGGCAGTGCAATGTCAAAATCAGACATCACGTGCATTGTGCATTCAATGTGTACCATGTCCAGAAGCCAAGCACCCCTCCACCCCAGTACCAAAGCAGGGATGCCTATCATGGTATCAAAAGGCTGACCATACACCTGTGTATTGACAGGCAGTGTTGACTGGCATCAACAGCTTCATGTGATTCAAATGACAACACTGCAAATGATGCTGGGACAGTGGGCAGGACACATGATGGAAACTCCAGAGGCTGCCCACGTGTGAAGAAGACACAACAAGAGTTGGACAAAGTCATTGGCCATTGAACAGGCTGAGGCCTGTGAGCCACACAGATTGTCAGAGCCTAAACATGTGTGCAACGCAGGACTGAGGCACAGTTGACATGGAAGGCTGATGAGATGGCAGGCAATGTATGTAACCAAGGACTTGTATTACAGTAATCATCCAGTCAAGGACACATAGGGGCAAGCGTGCAATGCACATGGAGCATGAATGGGCACTCATGTCCCTGCGGGACATCTGACCCATGCACAGTACAAGTGAGATACCCTGCATCGAGTACTAAGGCTATACAACATGGCATATGTCTGGCAGATTCTACGCTGGAAGTTAGCATCTACACAGGACACATGGACAAGAAACTACACATTGGCAAGATTGGAGCAGACCAGTGCAAAGGTGGAACTGGGGTGCAGAGTGGCGGAGGAGGGGCAAGGGAGCATGCCTACATGGAGTCCCGCATGCAGGCAGAGGAGACATGCATGACGGTAGCATTGCATTACTTGCACATCAGAACCATGTACACGTCACATGTAGCAGCAATCATGCACAACACATCCCACAAGTGAAACACACACGTCCTCAACAAACACGCATCAACACTCACTGGACTGGGCATCAAAGTCCAGCTTCTCTCCCACTCCTTCGACCAATTCAGGTGGTATGAACTCCGCAACGAGAGCCTCATGCGGAGTGAGTTCTTCCTCCTCTGGTGCAGGCCCACCGCCAGTCACCAGAGTCAAGTTGTAATTTGAGGCACGCTTGGCCTTAGTGCTGCGCTTGATGTCATTCCAACGCTTTTTGCACTCCTGCGCCGTGCGCACCTCATGGCCGAATGAACTGACATGTTCCGCAACATGCTTCCAGTGGGTGTCACGAAGGGGGTGGGAAGCAAGATGTTAACAGCCCCCCTGCACCTGCAAGGCTGTATGTGACCCCGGTGATGTGGTGACGGGTCACGCAACGCTCAGGCACCCCAAAACTGCAGTAAAACCGTGCACGCAACCCTGCAGCCTACGTGCGTGGATTGAACCTCCCGCAGTACGCGGTGGCACCCATTAACACGAATAACGCGTACGCGTGGGACACGCAGGCTACTATGACATCAAAAATGGGTGCGATACACAGGGGCACCCGCAGTGGGAAAAAGAGCGTGTGTGACTCACCGTCTGACTAGCGCGATGCAGAAAAACACGCGTAGCCAATACCCCCGCCAAAAGAAGAGATACGTCCTTGAGAGCTGTGAAGTTGTGATGGCGTGCGAAACAACAGGAAGCAGCAACACACGTCGGTCTCCACGAAAGGCACGTACAGCGAACTGCTGGGCCCGCTCACCTTTAACCCGTGCTGAGGGAAACGCACGCGCGCGTCACGTCACTTACGCGCATAGGCCCTTTCCTCGTATTTCACACGGACGTGCAGTTTCCACGCGCGCGCTTACGCACATGGCCCTTTCCTCGTATTACACGCGGACGTGCAGTTTCCACGCGCGCTTACGCGCATGGCCCTTTCCTCGTATTACACGCTGACGTGCAGATTTTTCACGTGCCAAATTGCTCCGTATCAAGCTGGCCACGCGTATGCACACGGAAGACCACGCTCCTGCCCAGAAGGCCGAACTACTGCCCCCCAGAGCCCCGAGCACGCTCCCACCTGCCATCTGCTGCTGCCTGACTGCCTGCTGCCCACATGCACTGCCATTTGCTGCCTGCACATCAGCCAGGGGTGCTGTTGCTGTGACCACCCCTGCTGGAACCGAAGACTCCCGACTGGGATTCCATCGCTCCACAGCCCAGCCCCAGGACCCAGTTGCCCACCCACTCCTGCCTCTGGGGTTGTCATGTCGGGGCAAACACCATCTGTGACCACTGACAACCCCCTACCAGAGAGGCAGAGGGGCACCAGCTTCAGTGCCACCGAAGTTGGTGTCCTGGTGGAGCAAGTCCTGGGCCAGTATGATGCCCTCTTCGGAAGTTCCCACGCCGACAAGGAAGGACAGACTCGGATCTGGACTGACATCGTGACTGCCATCAACGCGGAGGGGGTGGCAGTCCGCGTCTTCCAACATGTCAGGAAGCGCTGGGAGGACTTCAGGTCCAGGACTCTGAACAAGGGCCGGCGCCTCTTGAAGGCAGCGGATGCCAAGGGGCGCCGGGGCCACTTGTCGAAAGAACAGATGAGGGTCCTGGAACGCATATCCCCAGCGCTCCACATCCAGGTCCTAGGGAAGCAGACCCATCTGGAGTCGAGCGGTGAGTGTACATGCATCCTGATTGTGAGCAGTGCGTGTGGTGATTATTCGGTAGTGTGCAGGTTGCACATCTGTTTGTATGGGGTCGAGTATGGGTGGGGGTGTACAGGGCCGTGGGGCTGACACATGCGAGGGCTGTGATGTGTGAGACATGGATGGTGCTTGTGTGTGTAGGCTTGCATGCCAAATGCAGTTGTGTGGGCACACATGTTTGGATGAATGTGTATGTGAGTAGACATGTCCGTGATGTCACGCATGTATGTTGTTTTCGGCTGCATGTATCAGCACTGTGTACATGTGCATGTGTGTGTATTTGACAAGGGTGCAACAGTGATGCCACATGGATGCATGTGACAGCGGTATGTGGAAGCCTGATTGGCAGATGTGACATGGATGGCCGTCTGAACAGTGCGACACTTGGCAGGGGTGTACACATGCATGCAAGTGTGGTGGTGTGTGTACATGTGTGGTGCACTTCCTGTGTTGCATGTGATGTCTGGCTCCCCTTTGGCTACTCATGCTGTTGTATGTGTATGGATGGTGGTGGCAGTTGCGATATGGCTGTGGTATGGCTCATGTGTGCGAGTTGTAATGACATGTGTGTTGGGGATTGTGAGGACCTGGTGGAGGCTGCCCATGGTGGCTGGGGGGTGGGGGTGATAGGGGACATGAGTGGGGGCCTGGTGGGGGCTGGCCATGGTGGCTGGGTGGTGGGGGTGGTGGGAGACATGGGTGGGGGCCTGGTGGAGGCTGCCCCTGCACTGCTGGGGGGTGGAGGTGGTGTGAGGCATGGGTGTGGGCCTGGTGGATGCTGCCCCTGGTGGCTGGGAGGTGGGGGTGGTGGGAGACATGAGTTGGACATGGGTGGGGGCCTGCTGGCAGGTGCCCCACAGTGCTGGGGGGTGGGGGGGGTGGGAGACATGAGTTGGACATGGGTGGGGCCTGCTTGCAGGTGCCCCACAGTGCTGGGGGGTGGGGGTGGTGGGGAACATGAGTTGGACATGGGTGGGGGCCTGCTGGCAGGTGCCCCACAGTGCTGGGGGGGGGGAGCATGAGTTGGACATGGGTGGGGGCCTGCTGGCAGGTGCCCCTGGTGACTGGGGGGTGGGGGTGGTGTGAGACATGGGTGGGGGCCTGGTGGAGGCTGCCCCTGGTGGCTGGGGGTGCAGGGGGACATGCGTTGGGGGGGAGTAGTGCAAGTTGACATGTGGGTTGGCTGGTGGGCATGGGCATGGTGGGTGGGGTGCCTGCATGACATGTGCTGGGTAGGCCCCTGTGGTGTGAGCCACCAGCAGGGGCCGTGGAGGGTGTAGAGGGAACACCTGGGAGGACCCACACGTGCAATTCAAGTGTGCTGCTCCCCGCGCACCCCTGTAATACACGTACCCTGTTGATATCGCGCACACCTGTAATTCACGTACCCTGATGGAATTGCGTGTGTAACTTCCCGCGCACCCCCGAAATACACGTACCCCCCTCAATCGTGTGTCACTTCCCGCGCGCCCCCGAAATACGCGTAGCCCGATCCCCCAGGCCCGATCGTGTGAGAAAGTTCACGCGAACCCCTGAAATACACGTAGCCCGCTCCCCCAGGCCCGATCGCGTGAGAAAGTTCACGCGGACCCCTGAAATACACGTAGCCCACTCCCCCAGGCCCGATCGCGTGAGAATGTTCACGCGGACCCCTGAAATACACGTAGCCTGCTCCCCCAGGCCCGATCGCGTGAAAAAGTTCACGCGAACCCCTGAAATACACGTAGCCCGCTCCCCCAGGCCCGATCGCGTGAAAAAGTTCACGCGAACCCCTGAAATACACGTAGCCCGCTCCCCCAGGCCCGATCGCGTGAGTTAGTTCACGCGAACCCCCGAAATACACGTGCCCCGCTCGCACAATTGCTGTATGTTGCCACTTTTGTAATGCGCAGGGATGCTACCGCCTGCCTTCGTGTGGCGGACGTGTATCGGCTTGTGCATGTCTTTCGCTGTGCGTGGCTTTGCCCTATTCGGTTCCATGAATACGTGTGGTTCGGGTGCGTGTGGGCGTTCCCTCTGCTTCCCTGCAGTACATCCCCAGTTCCGCCCTTGTTTTCGCAAGTTGTTCCCCATTCCGCGCGTTACGCCCCGTGTTCCGCCCACTTTCTAGTGTATGCGCAGAGGTTGTGCGCTTTCACTGTGCGCGTTGCGCACGTCTTTCGGGATGTTGCAGTGACGTGTGCGCCATGCACGGGTTTGGCGCACATCCCGAGGAAGACACACGCAGGGACTTCCATGAATCGCACGCGTTCGCCTCTTTTTTTTCGCTTGCGCCTGCTTGCGCCTGCTTGCGCCTGCTTGCGCGTAGATTTTCGGCGCACGTTTGTTCCATGAATCGGCCCCATGGTGTTTCTACTTCTGTCATAGCTAATTCTGCCTCATTTGCTATTAGTAGCAGTCCCAGTGGTTCTTGGTTTCCTGTTACAGAAGGTTGACTACTGTCAGGAGTGTCCTTAGCTAGTTGGGCATGGAGTTCTTCTTCTTGTTGCTGTTCATTGTGCAACATTATTTTGTAGTGTGTAAAGTTTACATCGGTTATAGTGCTTTCATTTGCTTTGAAAGCATCTTCGTAGGAGTCATAGTTATCTCACATTTCTTCTGCTGTTCTCCATGGTTTAAAGAGTTGAAGCAGGGACATGTAATATAGTTCTTTATGTTGAGCAGTCTTTAATGACAATTTCATGATTAATTAAACTTGGTTTGGTGAGTTTTACTAAGCAGCCTTCACAATTTGTTACTCTGTATCTACCTTTTTTCATCAGGTTTTATATTATTTTTGTATGTGAAGTTTTGGGCTATGTGGTATAGACACATGGTTTCCAAAGTGGTACTTCTGTATGGGTAGTTTGTGTCCAGCAAATTGTTTTTCAAAATATCTTGGCTGTTGGGATCATTTTTGGCTATTGTTTCTATGTCGTTGTATCATTTGAGAACTCTTTTTCTAGATTTAGCAGGACCAAGATTTAGCCATACTATATTTTCAGATTTTCCATACAAAGCAGTAGCGGTTAAACGATCTGCTGCTTCATAGGAGCCACATTCTCTATGGGAGAGCATTTTTATGCCCAAGCTGTACAATTTCTGAGACAGTGTTTTGTCTGATGACAGGTCATTCCAGAGGTCTTGAAGCTCTGTTTTTTCTGCTTTGGTTAAGTATGCTGTAACATATTGTGCAACTGCAGTGGAATTGTCTGCAATGTACTGCACATCTATGTTTGCCTTCCATAAGCGGGCAATGATTGCATTGTAATCATTGATATATTTTTCTTCTTCTGTTCTTTTTATGTAATATGTATTTTTAGGTGATTTACCTTTAACACTATGGGCCTCATTACACGGTAGGCGGTGAGCCATGGCGCAATTTTGCGGTGCCGTAATTAGCTCCGAGGTCCCTTAGCGGGTTGGATTTTAACGCCTGCAAGAAGCAGGCGTTAAATCCTCCAACCCGCAAAGGGACCTCGTAGTACGGCGGTAAGGGTTAACGGTCACCGTTGCCATTAACGGTGACCGTTAACCCTTACCGCCGTCCGTGTAATGAGGCCCTATGTCTAACTGAAGACATGAAGTTGTTTACTTGACCTGTTTTTGTAACTGGTCTAGGGAAACCAGAGCAGCATTTGGTGTAGTATTTCCCTTTGTTTTTGTATTTATAACAACAATATTTGCCACATTTGTGTCTTTGAAATTGTAAAGTTTGTGCATGAAGATCACTATTTGTTGCTTCCGATGGAATTTCACAAGTGACATATTTTTCGATAAACTGTAACACAGTGGCATCATTGTCTTGACCAAATTTAGGAGCATCTTTAATCCATAAAAGCATATGGATATGTGGTGCTCCTCTGGCTTGGTATTCTTTTCTCCAAAAGAAGTGTTGCACTTCTCCGAGGGGAGGAACAGTTTTATTACAAATAAAGTGTAACATAGCAATGTAGCGATGATGAAAATATCTTGAAACATTAACAGGATCTAGAGAACAAAGTTCTGCATGTGTTAGTATATCAATGTTTGTTTTTTTTTTTTTGATATGCGTAGGAAATCATGTAAATCCTCCCATGCATATTCTGCACAACTTAATGTAACAAACCAAGTGGGTGGGCCAAGGTTTTTTATCATACAACGTACATCTCCATGACGTCAGAACCAGTACTCTTTAGTACCACGCATGTTTGCTAATAGATTTGTAATACTTAAATGTAAAACCTCATCTTTTTCTTGCACTTTTTGTAACAATTGTGTAGCTGACATATTTTGAAAGTGGATTCCTGATTTTAATGTGTGTGCAACTCCGTAACATAGAGTTGCTAGTTTACTTTGAAAGAGTAGGTGGAATATGTATTCCACATTTTGTCTAAATCTGGGATCTTCAGAATACACCCGTAACGAGCAGTATTCTGATGCTGTTATTTGAATAGGTCTACCATCGTACCTTCCTCCTTTGCCAGTATGAAAGAGTAGAGGAAAAGCATTTGCTTCGATACTTTTTTCCCATATGCTGATTGGTGATCCTTTTGTTTGTCGCATTTGGTACGTTTCTAGTGCGTCTTCTACGGTGTCATTAGAGCACAATGGATGAATTGTATAATGGTCTAAAGTATTGGATACTGTAGCAGGATCTAGAAGCTCAAATTGACCAGTTTCTGGTGACTCTTGAATTATTTTAGTGGTTTCCTTCAAGTTTTCTTCAATATTAATTTATTCGTAGTGTTCATTATTGGCTTTTAGATATTGCAAGGCTTGTCTAACTTTATGTAAGTCTACCAGTTGTTGCCAATTTTTTTGTTTTTTGTAGGTACACCATTACTAAGATAATTAAAGATTTTGAAAGGGGTGCACTGTTTGAATTATGATGCTCTCATATAAATTGAGTTGTTGTAGGGGTTTTGGTAGTGGGAATAATTCCAAATTATTTGTGATAGCATGTGAAGGAGTTTGGTTGTTGTCAAGTTTTATAGTGCAGTAACAGCAAAGTATTAAGGGGTCAGTTATTTCGTATTTGTTTTCTGCTATAAGGTAGAGAGCTAATTAAAACCATTTAGGATCTTCATTGTCTTCTATTTTGTATGTTAGATATACAGTTTTTGTGTTACTTTTATAAAAATTTCTGCGGCAACATACACACACATGGTTTGGTACTTCAGCAGATGTACTTATAAATTTCAGTATTTCTTTTTTGTATGTGTGTAGTAGAAGGTTGCCATGCATAGAATTGTTGCTAGTCTGTTGTAAAGCTATTGCATTTTGTAAGTGGCTTTCACTTCCAAAATATTTTTTCTGGATATAGTTGATTTCTTCAAGTAGGTCTTTGGCTGTACCATGTAGAAGAA
Source organism: Ambystoma mexicanum (assembly GCF_040938575.1). Taxonomy (NCBI): domain Eukaryota; kingdom Metazoa; phylum Chordata; class Amphibia; order Caudata; family Ambystomatidae; genus Ambystoma; species Ambystoma mexicanum. The sequence continues at coordinate 805,498,897 of NC_090941.1, forward strand.
CGTTATTTAAATTGGCTAGTGCTAAAGCAGGACATTTAGCATAGTACAGTTTATAAACTAGATTTCTTATAGTTGAATGATGTGTTGATATCATTTTGATACAATGGAAGGCGGTTTTGCAAATAGGTCCTGAAATGCAGGCTAATGAATGTCCTTGTAGTCATGTGTACTTGCGCACTGGACAGGTACCCATATTTTGCAGTAGTTTCATTTTGATTTTGTCTTTGCCTTTCACATACTGATTGAGGAATTGGCGTAAAGACTTGAAAGATTTTTTGGGAATGTTACACATTGACGTGCATGGCCATTTGTATACTAGACGTTCTGGTTCAGTTGAATGGAGAGGTAATTCTAAGTTTTCTGGGGATATTTTTGTAAGCAGTATTTCTTGTTCCATTATGGTATTATTAACTTTTTCATAACCTCGTCCACTGCTATGTATGGCAATTGTATTTGTTTGCTTTTGTTTGTATGCTTCTTCATTGAAATATGGTTCTGTGCTTGTGGTGTGACTCCACTCACCTCCACAGATATTTAAGAAGTTATTTTTGTTGACATTTCGTTTATTGAGAAGTCTTTTTTTGTAATTTAGTCATTTGTTTTGTTAGTGGTTTTATTTTGTTTAACACTAAAATAAATAACTTTCTTTTGAGAAGGATTGCACTGTCTATCAAAGCTTCTAAGATTAATTTTCTATGGTAGGTTTTAAGGGTTATGCATGATTTCTCTTCTGTTTTTAAAAGGTTTTGAAGGACTCTGTGGTGGAACATTTTTGTTAAAATACTTTTTTTGGTATGTTTATTTGGCACTATATCAAGATTTATAGGAACCGTTTTAGCAGTAGTGGTAGCTGAATTCTTGTTAATCGCTTTCTGTTTGATTTTACATTTTGATAGAGAAGGCAAAGTTTCTGTACTTGAAGCTTGTTTTGTTTCGCTAAATGACTGTATTAGCTGTTTTGTTTGAACTTCTTGTACAAATTCTGATAGAGATTGATGCTTATTCTGGACACTTCTATTGTCATTTGCTCTACTTCTGCGTTGCTTTCTACGGACTTGATTTTTGGTAGGCATTCTTTAGGGTCTGTTGAAAAAAAAAGTAAGGTATGGGTTGGTGTGTTCTGCAATGTATGTGTGCTGTGTGAATGAGTGTTTGAGTATGATGATAAAGATGTATGTGAATGTTGTGTGATTGTGCATTGGGTAACTACAACTAGTTGGGTTGGGTATTCTTGAATTTATGTGCTACTAAACTGGGGTTCAGATGACAGTAGAAAGTAAGCTAGTGGTGAGGAGAAGCACAAATATTAAATCTAATGGTATAGAATTAAAACAGTTCTTTGTTCTATAATATTACAATTCTAGGGGCTGAGTTATGTCATTTGTGCATCGAAAAATGGGGATTTGTGCGCCATTCTGCCTGTAAATCCCTGTTTAAAAAATGGAGATTTGTGTATAGAATGGTGCACAATCTCTGTCTTTAGGCACAGAAATACCATGAATGAACCCCACATTGTGTTTGAGTAATAGTAAAAATATTATGGTGGTATTTATCTTACTTTTTTTGTGGAATGAGCAGGGTTCTTCTGAGTTGTTGTTTGTACTTCAGATTCTGCTGCTGCTTTTCAGGAGAGTGGTCTTCACTGCAATTGTAAAGGAAAGCAATTAGTAATTTTGTGTCTTTATAGCACTGATGTTAATTTAGACATTGATTTTTATGTTTTTGTACAAGTATTCTTGTTTGATATTTGAACATAGTGTGTGCATGCAATTTTGTTTGACTATGTGCAGTCTTTATATTTTACTTTAAATATGTTAGTTTAACATGCTTTGCAAATGTGTGTGTAAAAAGAAATTAAATAGCAGATAGTTTGGAAGTGACAGTTGATTATAGCAGATGGGAAAAATGACAGTAAGTTCATTTTATAGGTTATACAGGTTAAAAGACAGTTACTCTGTTTATATGCATTTATAAGAATTGTATATGTACTTTACAGAAAATATGCATACATGTAGTTTGTGTTCATGCATATGGATAGGCATGCAGCTGCAAGTAGAAATCTTGGAGACTTGTACAGTAGTTCTTGTAGTAGGTGCTTTCCAATGATATGACACTTGTCCTCAGAGTGATTAACAGTACATTTGAAGTGCTGATCTATGAGGATGGAGTTAGATGTAGAGGTCTTGGATGTGATTGGTGGATGGTTGTGTGACTGCTTAGCTGTATCCAATGAGGGAATGGCACAGAGAGTGAAGTGGAAATGGTAGAAGGGCTGCCCATGTTACGATATGGCCACAGACATGGCGGTAGTCCGCGGACATCGCGTGTTACATATGGGGATTTTGGGGTGGGGAGGCATGCAAATGAGAATGAGCAGAGCAAGGGATTGGTCAGTAAAGTTTAGTTGGTGTGTTGTGTCAGGAGAGAGTTTGTGAGAAAGTATTTTTCCTGAGAGAAGAACAGATAGCTATGGCTTTGTGTTTCAGAAAACAGATTGGAGGTCATTACGACCCAGGCGGTAAGTACACCTACTTTACCACCATGGTGTAAACTATGTTTACACCATGGTGGATGGTGGATTTACCGCCCCATTCCAAGGTGAGTAGGGCGGTAAATCTCCATTTCCCATTTACCCTTCCCCATTCCCATTTCTGCCCCATAGGGCATAATGGGAGTGGGGAAGGCGCTAATTACGGCACCGTAAACTACAGTGCCGTAATTAACACCAAGGCGGTTTAGCGCCATGGATTTTAACGCCTGCTAAAAGCAGCCGTTAAAATTGGAATCAGGCGTTAAGGGTTAACGACGGTCCACATCTGCCTGTCCACAATCCTGCATGAAGCTTGCTATACTCACTAATAAACAGAAGAGCAACTTCATCCTCCCACCCTGCCATTTTCTTAAAATAACATAAAATCACACCACAAAAGGTTCCCCAAACAAAATATTCTCTCTAGCAAAATAAAAGATAGTCGACTTCCCAAACCGAACTGGCTTCACAAAACAAAGTGGCTACCCAAACTAAGAAAAATGAAGAGCTCCCACAAAAATAACAAAGGTTTCCCACAAAACACACACACACATGAACAAACAACAACCCACTACTGCTCCCTGGCAAGAAAACACAGGTACCCGAATCACATGCAAACTTTACAATCTTACCAATACCCAATTTTACATGTACCCACATCCCATGGCAACATCACAGTCTTGTCCACATACTTGCAGGGTCTGTGTTTCTCCCACAGGCTGGCAGCAAATGCACCCCAATCCAGTTGCTGAGCCCATGGGCATTTGTGAGTGGGTTCTCAGGATATTCACCCAAGCTTATTGTTCACAATCTTCTTGAAGAGTGATGAAACACACACATGCAACTTTTTGCCTGGCAAGAGACAGATTGCAGCAGGGAAGGTATCACTTTCGGCGTTGTAATTGTACAAGGGGACAAACCATTCAACACAGTGGGTTTTCATTTGGACAAACCTTTCAAACTGGCAATAGATTAAAGAACATGTTGCTGGCTGAGTACTTAAATAGAAACATCATTATACTGTTCATAAAAATAAACAGATGTTGCTTATGAAAGTATTATTTCTTGAACACTAGCTTAATGTTTAATTGCAGACAGTTCATGTTAAGTATACTGTGTGATCTTTGTTTCGCTGTCTTTCATTAAGGATGATCTTTAAAATCAAGATAATTTTGATTGTCAAGACATCCCAAATGCCTATTTATCGGGAACATGCAACTATTGATAAAATAATTGGAACTAGCACCCATGCTTTTCTCTAAAATGCATTTGTTTCTTTGATAGCAGTGGTGTATAGAATCAAACTTTCACGAATCTCAATTATTAGCACCCAGTGAGGGGCAATCAGAATGTTACAAATGATCTGATTGGCCTTCACTGGGCCGTTATCTGGCAGGGAAACACTCACCTGAAGCCCACCATTTGGAGCGTAGAGTCCCACATAGTTCATTTCCTTTCTTCCTAGGCTGCCATCTAAAAGGAGAAGGGACTCCCCGTTCTATAGCAGCCATTTTGTTTGTTTCTTTATTTTCTTTTTTTATGTCTGCATGCAAAGGACGAGGGACTAAATGTAGTCCCTTCTCCCTGATCCCTGGCACCCATTGTTCAACACGCTTTGTCAGCTCGAAAAACAAATGCTATTAGTACACTGATACGATGTGGCGGGGTACTAATAGCAATGGAACCCTTGGAGGGGGACATTACTGGTCTGGCAATGCTCCTGGGGCTACGTTAAAGCCCTTGCTTTACTCAGGCTTGTAACTACCAGCCAGGGGGCATTATCAAACTCGGATTCTAATGCTTTAGTCTAGCCTTCTGTTGTTATTTTGACTGCAAAGACGTAAGGTTGGTGACTGAGTTTGATGACCTGAGGAAATGCACCAGAAAGAAAACAGAAGCCCCTCATAACCATGGGACTCTATTTTTAAGGGATGAAGAATGAACATTGTACTCAAAATCCTGCATCAACAGCAGGCGATTCATATAGATGTGTGCAGAAATTCCACAAGGGCAGCACGCCGAGAAGGACATGTTGCGAGTCTGTGCGCAGAATAAAAAATACATGCCCAATGTATTCATGGAATTTGCTGCGCAAAGTAAGCATTTTCGCAAGTTGCGCCCGGAACCCTCCGACATGACCTCATGCATAGCATAAACAGCCAGAACAGCAAACTTTGCGTGCTCCTCCGGGCATAAACACATGCACCTTGCAAACAGTCTATGGGGTCCCCCACAAGCAGGCCTGCATCTTGAGGACCCTGCACAGGGCCCCCTGTAACTGTTGCCGGCACCCGGACAACATGCGTATGAAAAATCCTAATTTGTCTAAACTCAGAGTCTGTGTGGGTGTTTCCATGACTTTGTGAAGTTTGTCACAAATGTGAGCGTGCAAGGGACTGCCTGTGGGCCGTCCCTTGTAATGACCATTTTTTCTGCATGTTCTTCCCCATTTTCTGTGCTTAGCCCCCTTCCCAGCCCTCTGTGCAAGCCATGGCCACGCTCTGTTTGGTGTCTCAGGCAAGGCGCTCAATGGCACGCACAGACATTCCGAGCCTGCACAAACTCCACACAAGTCCCAAGAAAGTCCTGCGCAGGCGGTTCCATGAATCGCCAAACGGGGATTTGCACTCAGTTTGGTGCGCAAGTACCCTGTTTCCCACACAAATAATTCCATGAATCAGGCCCCACTAAAGCAATAATCCCTGAGCTGGATGGGAATTACAGAGTCAGGTAATGCTCTGGGGCCCATAATTACAGGCATGAATCTAGGGAGTCACTAAAAAATAAAACTTTAGCATGGCTTAATAACAAAGTGGACTGCCATTGTGTTAGATCGCAGGACTTGAAAGTTCTCCGGAGATTACAGATCAGCAATTGGTGCCATGTAGACAATACTGATTGTATTATCATTGGAAGTGGGTCCAGCAGTTTTCCCACATTCATAAACAGTTTTACCAATGTACAGGACACGTAAAAAGGTTAATTTAACACAATTCTCAATTTTGTAAAGTCTCCACTTACAAAACCGAGAATTGTGTTAAATTAACCTTTTTATCTCCTTGTTATGATGTTTGTTAATTCACCTTTATGTGACTGGCTTTTGCGGTCGGATATATGCCCTTTGCAATTTATATGTTCATGGCTCTCAGTATTGTTTGTTAAGTTGTATCTATCATGTAATTTCTATTTTGTTGGCGCCTCTAAGCCTTAGGGTACCTTGTGCGCGGTATAAATAAATAAACATAAACATGAGCATAGCGAGGGCCTTAATGAAGGCTCCGGGGCATTACCTGAAATTGTAATGCCCCCCTGGCTTATTGCTATTAGTACCCCGACCAGTAAGACCGGGGTACTAAAATCATTTTTCTTTGTTGCGTGTTTTGCAATGAAGAAAAAAAGAAATTGGTCACCAAGGACACGGGAACGTAGTTAATGCTCCCTTTCCATGGCGGAAATTGGAAATAGGTAAAAAAGTAAACAAACAAATTGCCGGATATGGAAAGGGAGAAGGAACTACAAGTAGACCCTTCTTCCTTTCCATGGCAGCCATTAAAAAAAATAGGAAAAAATGTAAACTAAAAAAATGACTGCAATGGAAAGGAGAAGGGACTACGTGCCGTGTCGCAGATTGGGAGCAGATGCGTTGGAGACAGAAGTGTTTCCAGCATGTCTGCTCCGGAAGAGGAGAAAAAAATCAGGTAAGTGGAGAGAAGGGGAATGGGCCATGGAGGAAGGTGATGGAAATCTGTAGAGGGGGTCGGGAAAGTTGGCAGAGCACTTAACATTTATAGCCATTTATAGCCATTGCTACCTACAATGCAATGAGTTGTCTGATTATTTGAATAATTCACACAGTCATTTTTTGCATTGGCATTTTTGTTGAATCAGAACATTACTAATACATACAGTGACCCTGGCACCTTGGTATCTGGGATACCCTGGTTAAGTTTGAATTTTGGTCGATCAGGGCAGTAATCCATCCCTTTCAGAGACACCAGCAGCCGGATTCCCCACATAGACTAGGTAAGGATAGGCACAGCAGATTGTTGTTGTTCTTTGCCCTTTTTATTCAATTATGGCAAAGACTCTCAAGTATGTTCAACAATCATAAACATGTTTCTGGCTCATGAGTGTGATGCAGCAGGTATGTTCTGAGTGAAAGAAGTGTGATGCAAATGCAAATAGCAAGTTAGAAAATGAGGGTGTGTGTGCAATTTACTTCAATAGCATCCTTTGTCAGAATTACTGTGAATATTAGCCTTACTCTTGCTTAATTTCGCCTATTGATTTAACACCCTTGGTATACAATCCCACCCCAGAAATATGGGGCTGGAACCAGGCTTTATTAAGAACCAATATTTTGGTTTGTATAAGTCAAATTCAGAACCACAGGTGGGCCCTGACTTTTTTTCTTGGGAAGTCACCAAAATATGATATAAATAATAAATATATAGTACTTCAGAAATAAATCAAACCACCTATGAAATGTTCACTGAGGACCAATACGCAGAGTTATTCCAGGAGTCACCTAATTATATTTCTGAATATCTAATTTGAATAGGATAATAGGACGTCCAAACAATACAGTATAATGTAATCCTTACATCATCAATCGCTTGCTGGGTAGTGTGTTTGAATGCTTTGCATAACGTATACATAAAAATCAACTTTCTGTTCATGCATGACAGAGTCTTCAAATTACATCACAATCTATGGAAAGTCCAAGTCCTCACCCTCCAACAGTCGCCAGAGCTTCTCATCCCGCAGACTGTGTTCCTCCACAAGTCCTGTCTGGGCCCCATCAGCCTATGGAGGCGGAAGACATGCTTATACATGATGTAACTCTTCTGAGCAAAGACACAACTCAACTAGACCACCAGGAAAGCGCCTCATCCACTTTTGGTATTTTTGCAGGTCCGGCAAAATCTTTTACCATCAAGGCTTCTGCCAAGCCCATGGCTCAAGCAAAATCTGCCAAATTGATTACAAGAGCCAAGAAAGCAAAGGTGGCATCCCATCCAGCAACGAAAAGTTTTGTAAGAAACTTGACACCTCCACCGCGGTTAGGCCTCTTTAAGCGCCCCAACAAGGGTGCAAAAGACTCCTTATCATCACATAATAATACAACGATGCTGCCTTCAAACCATGGTGTAAAGCGTCGACACTTAATCTCTGAGGATTGTGCCTCAGTTATTTCAGTGTCGTCGGAATCCCAAGATCTGTGTAACCTTTCTACTTACTCGAATTCAAGTGATGCTGATCAGTCGCAGCAACCTAACGAAGATCAGTCATTGGAATCGCGGCTCCTCGCGAGTGCTGCCCAGACCAGGAAAAGCCTCTCTACATCGAAGTGGCAAGTAGTGCAAGGACGTCACACTACTATTTCGAAAAATGAAGATCTGAGACGGTTGGCAGCAAATTCTAGGTTGAATCCAAAACTTACCTTAAATCAACGCAAAAATCAAAACCGCTCCCCATTGAGGTCACATGTTTTACCCCAACACCATGCAAAGGATTTTAGGCGCAAATTGAGACTCCAAAACATACATAAAGATGATAATGAGCTGATCCTTAAGCGCGCAAATGTGTTGCGATTATTCAAACACATTCCACCTCTGCGGCTGATTAATTCGGACGACATCAAAATTGTCGAATATGTGACAGAATGCTGCTCTGATGCTGTCCTTCTACATATCGAGGCTGCTGGCGTACGGAACACACTACTCAAAGCAGCCGAAGACTTATTGTTATTTGGCTTTGACATCTCTGTCGAACCTGACATGTCTCGGAGAAGCCTTAATTCCGTGCTGCCGGCTGACCATCCAACTAAAAAAAAAACCCAGCAGTCGCAAATTCTTTATGTCATAACAAGCCTGCTGAGGTGCGACCAAAGGATCCTTGCTTTCGTCTAGAGAAAAAGTCGAGCCACCAGAGACTCCAGAACCAGGACTAGCCATGACTGGGATTGGACAATGCTGGGCTCTCCATCCTGTCGTGGAACACCCGAGGGTTCCAGCATTTGTTTCAGGATTTTGAAGTTCCACTAGACGATGTGTTTGCTGTCTGTCTGCAAGAGACTTGGTTAGTTGATGCTCCGATGCGAGACGGCTATGTCACATTGGTCAATCCTGCAATTAAAAACATACAAGGCAGACCATGTGCAGGTCTATTGACAATGGTCCGTCTATCTCAACATTGGTCTACACCAACATGCTCCAATCCTAACCCTTATGTTCAAGGATCAATTATGCACTCACGTTCTGCTAATTCAAAAGCAGTTTTGTCCTTGTTGCTCATTAACTGCTACTGGAATCCTGCAAAAATAAACAAATCTGTCTTTACCTCAGCGATAAGTACTTTAATGGGTGAAGCAATCGTGAATTATAATAATCTGATTATAATCTGCTGCGGTGATCTAAATGGCTCATGGTTTAAGCATGACCCACACACCAACTCCTATTGCCAGCTCGCCTATGAGGAGCTGGGCGAGAAATAACTGTGCTGGACTCACGTAATGGATTCGCATGATTGTGTATTTCTGAATGGCAATGCGCAGGGGGACACACCGGCTCAGCCAACCTGGCATCGCCAAGCCACGCATAGTATCATTGACTACTTCTGGGTTTCCAGCAATTTTGAGGCAAAGGTCATCTCGCTACATTCCCTGAAAACATCTGAGAGTGACCATTCACTGCTAAAACTTGATTGCTTATTGCCGGAGTCGCCCACTTTGCCCTTATATTCCGAATCGGTAGAAACAAACTCAAGTGGAAACCGATTAAGACTAAACGTCAAAGCGATCTGCTCTTTAACAGAAAACCTGCTTGCCTCGCCAAATTGTGTAGACTACACTCCGCTTCTCATGAATCATATTATTAACCATCAAAGATAGCTTCCAGCAACACAAGTTCCATAATCATCTGTTTAGCAAAATGCTTGATGACAAAAAGAAAGAGCTCAGAAAAGATGTCCGCAAAATAAAAAATCAAAAAAATGTATCCATTTTGATTAAGCTGGAGAAAGTAAAAGCCAGACGCACGACTTATAGAGAAACTGGATGATTTCCCATAGAGCTATTAATGACCAAGATCGTGCCGAACTGATGATGAAGCTACTGGTTACAAAGAACACACGCGGCATCTGGAAAATACTAAATATGGGCTCGTACAGCGGAGTAAATTCGACGCAGAACACCATCGCTGGCGACACCTGGTGCAAACATTTTGGGTCAGTGTTCAACAGCTATTCCAAGTTTCCAAAAATCGATTCTGTTGCTACATCAGCACCCTGGGATGTGCAAATGCTGCACTCCGACATTGTGGATGCTATTAAGTAACTCAAAAATTCACGCGCCGCGGGCCCAGATATGATCAGCAATGTGACACTAAAGAAAAATCCACAAATCTGGGCCCCCTTCCTTGAGTGCCTTTTTCAAAAGATTGCGGAATCCAATCGTTTGCCTGAGTCTTGGCTAACTGCTATTGTGATTCCCATCCACAAGAAGGGCAGTTGGGACAAACCTGAAAACTATCGTCCTATTGCCCTTTTGGACTCTATCGGAAAACTTTTTGGATCCAACTTGAGATTGAAACTTGTGAATTGGGGCGAAAAACTCAGGAATCCTTGATATTCGTCAAACTGGGTTTTCTAAGGGCACAGGAGTAGATGTAAACCTTTCAATCTTAACTGCCCTGAAATTGAACGCCCTTAAACGCAAAACTAAACTTCATCTAGCCTTCATTGACATGAAGCAAGCGTTTGATGGAATCAATCGCGACCTGTTATGGGCGAAATTAATTAAATGGAAATGCCCCATGGCCATCCTCAATCCAATAATGGCGCTGCATACGAACACTTCCTTTCGAGTTCGCATCAATAAGAATGGTGTCCTATCTGACAATATTCCAACTACAAGAGGAGTCAAGCAAGGCTGTCCACTTGCGGCAGACCTATTTAAATTATTCTTAGCAGATCTTCCGATTTACCTCGAACAAGCCCACTGTTTCCCCCCATGTTTAAATAAGACTCCTGTTCGTCATATCGCTTATGCTGATGACCTTGTTCTGATTGATAGCACACAGATCAGCCTCCAACGCCTTCTAAGCTGCTTGAACAACTACTTAGTCAATAATGAACTTGTCATCAACACAGAAAAAACCAAAATCTTGTCTATTGGACCTACATCAGGCAGAAGAGACCGTGCATTCAAATGGGCTGTTGGTGGCCAGCCGTTAATCTCAGTCAATTCGATCCGTTATTTGGGTATTGAATTTAACAACTCAATCTGTGAAGCACAATGGCTAAAAGGTCTAAAACAGAAAGCCGTAGGTCTAGCGCTACAAGCAGCCAAGATCAATAAAATCTTTGGAAAATTTTCCCTGACTCCAGTCTTAACGTTTTACCTCCAAAAGGTAATACCCATCTTAACATTTGGTGCGGAAGTAGGATGGAATATCAGCGAGCAAAATTGGAATGTATTAGAGGGTCTCTTTTGGAAACGTGTCCTCAACCTGTCGAACTGTATTACAATTATGTTGATAAGTCATGAACTATCGCTGAATTCACTCTTTACCCATGTGATCTGGAAGTCTATTTCATTGTGGCATAAAATGAGAGAAGCGCACGGTGCGCCAGCCTATAGAATTTTCACCGCCTCTGACGACACGAAAATTAGCTGCCTGTTGGATCAATGGAGTATAAGAGTCCAAGAGTGGATTGCTGCAGCAGATATCAACAATTTTGATCTATTTTCCCGTCCTCAAGTGGCCAAAAGAAAATTTGAAGCATGGGCATGGATTGTTAATGTGGAAAAACATACAAATCTTGCTGCCTCCCAATGGCTAGGCAACGCTCCCAAAAAATTAAATTGCCAGCCCCATTATCTGACTCAATGTTATACTCGTCATTACCGGGAACAATTCCTTTGTTTCCACCTAAATACGCTGAATACGAAGGAAATTTTACTTCAAAGGAATCATCCCAATGTAAATAATAACCTTTGCCGCTTTTGTGCAGTTTCGGTTGAAACCTTGAAACATTTAATTCTAATATGTCCAGCCATTGACGACCTTCGTTCTATTCATCTAGGCAAATATGCCCCTAAGGATGGAGATATGTCTACCTGGTGGCTTCTAATTTCTTCTGGACAAAATGTCAAACATGTTTGCGCGATCGTAAACTACTTGAACGCTATTCTGAGGTTTCCCCCCAACTACAAGGAACGTCCAACCTGAGGGCTGAGATGGTTGCATGAACGTCTGACTTTCTTTGTGGCCACAGTTGAGGCCTGTGATACTACGACGTGTGGACGATGAAACAAAAGTTTGAAACAAAAGTTTATTTCTTTCTTTTTTGAAAAAAAAAAAAAAACTTTTTTTTCCTCCAATATCAAAAACAATTATTGGTATCAGAGAAATGTTACACAGACAAATACATTTGCTAAATATTTCCTGTTTACAATGTGTTCATGAAATGTAGTGTGATTAGTTTCTAGCATATAAATGTAAATGAAATACAAGCTCGGGTGAGTTGCATCATAATCTACCTGCTTGAGTGTAGGGATGATGTGCTATCAATTTAGAACACACAAAACATTGATTTATCTGTACTATGTAGCAACTTAAAATTATGATTTTCTAAACGTAGAACTATCCCAATAAGACCCTTGAATAAATTGGGTGTATAATTCTGTTGATTACCAGCTTAACCCAATGCAATTCATGCCAGTCTGTTTTTAAATAAGTATGAAGTCCTCTCACTTCAAAACAATGTCATTGGTGAAAGTGTACTGTTAGTTTGAAATTGTATCTTTATCCATGGGAATGGAAGTGATCCAGCTATGTTTCCTTGCACCCCAATATCTATCCTTACATAACTAGTCTTTCACAGATTTGTTCGTTAGGCTATGAAACAGGTGACTACGTTTACAGTCTTAGTTATTGACTATACATTTGAAAATACTCTGAGTTCAATATGCCCAGCTTTAATTGCAATGGATTGTGAACCCTGCGCTGAAATGCTGTTGGGTTGCTGTTTAATATATACTTCGATTGGCCTTGAATATGCTCACAAAGCAAGATACATTTCACATTGGCACACTACAGCATTCTATTTGAATTCAATTAGTTATGAATTATCAAACACTCTGGGCTTTGTGCAGGAAATTGCTATCTGTTCTGCACTAAATCAAGTCTCACTTGGTTTTGAAAACAGTTAGAAAGCAAGACACATTTCACACTAATTAATACAGCATTCTATTACAATTCAGCCTCCTCTAATGCCCCCAGCTCTTCCCACTTAGGGAATTAGCAGGGAAATTATTCCAGATGACCATCTATCTATATCTAAATGCATTGGAGAATTTGAGTCAGCATGGACACTCAGAGCTTTCAGATAATTTCCCAGTCAGGTAGCCCCCTCCGGTCCCTGTTTCATCCACCTCTGGAAATCAGGTCTGTTTCAGGTAGAATCTGCTCCAGGCTTCCTTTTGGACAAGGTGCATGGTTTCTCTTATCTTTGAATGGTATGCCAGATGAATATTCTTCCAATAAGAGAGAGGTTTGCCTTTATGCAGCCTTCGCAATCCCAGAGATTTACTTCACTGGATGTAGGTTTCAACTAAAATACCCTCTCATTTTATGACACTATATCATATTGCCATTGCAATTTCTTATTTGAGAAATCTACCCATTGGATGGCTGAACAGGTGGACACTCCCAAAGGAAAGCACCCTAATTTCATGGGTTGATCATATTTATGCACATGTGATAGGGTGAGGCTGGACACTTTGGACTTAGAATTACTTTTTCTTCAATACTTCATTGTGACAATATTACACATCGATGAAATATATATTTCTAGATTCAGATGATCAAGCCAAACTCAGGGACCTCCAAAAAGGGGTTTTGCAATAAAATATGATGAAATTATTCATATTTATATAATTCTGCAATTATTAAGATACTGCATTTGGTCTCATTTTGTTAAGGAGTATCTCAAAGTTTCAGAACACTTGTTATTTTGGTTTTAAATCACTGCATAAAAAATTGAGCGGTAAATGAATGTTTAAATGCCCAAATTAAAGCTGATTTAAATAATCCATGTTATTCCTTTTGAACTGGGAATGTCAAGACTTGTGTCAGCCTAATGAATCATATGAGAAACTCTCAGAGGCCCTTTGTAAATATGAAGGTTTATCATGTCCCTTTGTGTAAGATTCCATTATCTCCAGATGGTGGGTTTTGGTTCACAGGAGTTCAGAGTTGACTTTTATATGTGCAGTAATTTTTCTTTGAACCTCAGGTTCTGAAAAAAGGCCAGTTTTTATGTGAGAACTGGAATGCATTCCTCTTAAAATATGCCCATATGAGAGGGGGTGCCTTAATCAGATGCCACAGGCTTTTATTGATCTCAATATGTTGCTTTGATAAAAGTTAAATAGACTTGTTTTTTATCCAGCAGGCTTAGGTAAACCCTGGGGCATTATGCCTTCCCTAAAATGAATGTGCTTTTATGTAAAGTGAACAGAAATGTAGCATATATCAGACTCACTGGAGAACCAGCATTCACCAGGCCAAAACAAGACATACCATTTGACTATATAGATTTCAATAGTGATGTATTCCATGTATAACTTCTAACAGACCACCAAATGCATTATGGACATTTGATCAATTTCAAATAGGTTTCTACTATTTATAGTTGCATAATTTTATATGTAAAACACTGAATAAAATAGAATGCAAAATTAAAGCAACGTCTTCTGCAATGTTATGCTTCATTTGAAAACAAATGGCACCTCGGCTTATGAAATTAAAAGCAATGTGTTGGCTTAGATAATTTAAAAATGTATATTTCTGATGTACATGTTGGGTTTTTTCTTTGCGTCGTAGCATTTCTGACACAATATGTAGAAACAGGTGCCAGTTCTTTGGTTTGCGCATATTTTGCTCCATGTTATTTGTAGAAAATTGTTTTACATACTGATTTATCTGAAGGGTTGTTATGCATGTCACAGACTCAATTTTTCTAGTTTGAAGAGTTTGGTAAAGTACTTCAGTGTATTAGTGCAATAAAGTACCACACTTTCTGTTCCTATTCAGAGAAAAAGTGTGCCATGCATGAACACAGCAAAGGACATTTTCAGCATGTCAAGCTTTAGTTCATTATTTGTGGGTGGTTCCATACTCTCTGACACCTCATTTTGAAATACACAACACAGACAAATGCATGTTTGGGAAGTTATCATTTGATGCTGACAGAGAAGACATTGGATGCCTCTTGTTAATGGATGTCAAAACCTTCAGGCAAAGTGCAATGTTAATTTGCATAAGCACTATTTGTAAACAACACATAATTGTTTGGCGGCACAACTGTTTGAGGGGGAAACTTGCACTATTTGCATTGCAGTCTTTCAAAAGGGGACAGAAAAATGCGTCAACTCAGCATAAGCCAAATAAGCAGTGTGGGCTTTTTAGATAAAATGCTGAGCTGCCATGGTACATGCTCTACTGCCATGTTTATGGCAATGTTCAGGTGGTGCCCTATTTACAAGAGTGCTCTATTGTCATTTCAGGGAAATTGCTGCCTGTGGGTACGGCTCCATTTCAGTTTAACACATGTGTGCCATTAGATTGGTTGGTTGGCGAGCGGGTGACCAGGAGTAGGAGCCCTGCATGACGATGGGCGTTGTTGAATCAGTACCCCTGGTGTCCAAATTATCCAACAAATAAACATGGTCACATAAAGAGGGTTGGCTGCCCATTTCAAAATGATGCCGGGGGTGGGGACTCTTTTCCTTCATATGGTAAAACCTGCCTTTAAATGTCTTTTACAAAAATGAATTGATTTGGTGTAGTTTGACGTTTATTAAAAGCAAATGGTGCAGTATGCCAGATATAGGAGATGAACCAGAAAACATGATTCTATGGTTTTTATTAACAGTAAATAAACCTCAACTATCCTATGTCTATTATGATGGTTCCATATCACTGAGAAAAAAGCACAACAGGTGCCCACCAGAATGCCCTACAGAAATTCCGTCCTCTGTCAAAACTCTATTATAACCCTAACACTACAACTAAACAATATAACATAGCCAAGGTCAGATAAGAATCACTATACTTTTCCTTTGGGTGGCTGGTTTCTTACCCCCACTCACTTCTATTGTTATTTCCCAGTGTCTCTCAGACCCTTATCCTCTCAATGGTTTCAAAAGATGGGTTGTAATAACTCCTGGAAAAGGTTAATCAGGAATCCCTGTGCAAAGTATCTTAAAAGTTCAACCAGTTCTTCTCTATCTTGAAATATTGGTTGCTCTGGACTCGATGGTCATTGACAAACACAGTAAGTCTCTGGTTTATCCCTAGCAAGGTTTATTGATCTTAGCTTCACTTGAGCTATATGACCCTTAGGGCTGTCTGCTTTTTATTCTGTGTTCACCCCCTTCTTGGATGTTTTTACGTGCATCTCCTTGTCTGCCTATTGGCCTTTTTGGCCTTCTATGTTCTGATTCACATTCTCCCCTTTGTGGGGTTGTATCAACTGTAACCCCTTGTGGGTTTCTTGGTTTGTTTTTTCCATCTCTTTGGACATTCTCAAGTTCAGCCCTTTGTGGTTTCCTCCCTCTCTCAGGATGTTCTTACGGTCAGTCCTTTGTGGCTTCCTTATGTAACCAGCCATGAAAATTATTGGTTGCTTTTAGTGTCTTATTTTCCATGTTGAAATGTACATTTACCCCATACTTACATGTGGGCTACTTGTAAATGTAGATATGCCTGTAATGAATACGTGATAGTTAAGTGGTGTCTTTAATTTATTGTCGCTAGCTCATCTGTATTATTTCTATCAGGTATGTGTGTGAGAGAGACGGTGGTGTTTGATCCTTGCCCATTCCTGTCATACATGTATAGACCTATCTGGCCTGCACGCTTCAGCTTTTCTTCCCGGGGAGCAGCAGTAGGAGAGTGGAGCCAGGTGAGGAAGAGCTGGTAGCAGACAGTGTCCTGTGGGTCACAGATTGTTTGGCACCCTTGTTTTCAGCTGAGGTGATCCGACTCTGGTGCCATATTCTCTCTACTTACCATCATTTGAGAAGTACGAGTGGGGTAGTTGTAGTGGGATTTGATTCACGTTGTAAACAGTACTGGACTGCCTTTCCCTGTGGCGTGTTTTGCAAATTTCACCATTGCCTTGCCGGCTGAATAGTAAAACCAATACCCATTATACCAAGAGAAAAACAAACAAAACACAAATCAAACTGTCATTGCTCCACATTCCACCTGTGCACAGGAAAGAGACATTACGTCATCCCACAGTGGAACAGGATTTATTCTCGATATCGTTGGTGTTATAATTTACCCTAACAGTCCTCTGTACTATAGTAAGGGAATAGAAGGCTGTATAGTGTGACAGGGTAGTCCGCACATATGCAAGTTGAGGAAGTGGTTTAGGCTAAGAGAGTGACCATTTTTGGGCCCTTAGCTGGTTCAATTAGTTCCGGTATTAGCTTCAAATGTCAGTTTTGCTGTGGGTATAGAAGAGGAAAAATAAACAAAGAGGTTTAGTGGATGGCGTTAGAATTTCTTTTCCTTTGCCTTCAGATATTTTATCTTCATGATTGGCAGCACTGTGTTATTCTCCAGGGTGACTCCTTAACATCACGTTTATAGGACGGACTGTGCAAGATGGATCTGGGTTTGAGCAGTATTTGGCCACAGTCGTGTATGTCAGCCTTAAGGGCTAACTTATTATAATTTTGTTTTCGTTTGGTTGGGGTGAATTTCACAGTTCAGACACATCCTGCGACATACTAGCAGAGAGGAAGAACTATTTGAGTGGGCTTTGATGTGTTATTTTTCAGGAGAGGCTTGTTGAACATTTTGCACCTCTCAGAATCCACCCTTTCTGTTTGAGGACTGGACTACTTTAGTTTGTCAGAACTTGTTTTTTTTTCCTGCTTTGACATTGTGTTGAGCTAGGTGAAACTCAAATGCACGTGTCATCTGTTGGGAATATCCCCGCCCATTGTGTCTGTTAAGTGGTGTGGCAGTGTTTATTTGTGTTTGTGGTAGACAGCAGCTACCATAGGAGGTACTGGTTTGGTTTTCCCCAGGGGTCAATATATGACCCATTTTATTTTGAGGTTGGGAATTTACAGAACATTGTGCTATATAGTGGAACTGGTTTCCTACTTAAATCTAAACTGCATGTACTTGCTGTTAAAAGGATGTCAGTGTAATAACATTAATGTGCATTTGACATGTTTTGGGAAATTGTGAAGATTATTTACCGCCTAACTGCAAGTGATTTTGGGACTTAGTCTATGCAGGGTTAGAGGGGGTTGTTAATTAGTTAGCACCTGCTAATGTATGCAAAGCACTAATATTTGTTTATCCATAAGGCATCTGTTACCAGGGTCATCTCCTAATGTATGCAAAGTACTAATATCTATTTATTTATCCATAAGGCATCTGTTACCAGGACCACCTGTTAATGTATGCAAAGCAATAATATGTAATTATCCAATAGGCATCTGTTACCAGGGCCGCCTGCAAATGTATGCAAATCACTAATATGTATTTACTTATCCATAAGGCATCAGTTACCACGGCCACCTCCTAACATATTCAAAACACTCACATTTATTTATGTACCCATAGGGCATCTGTTACCATGGCCAACTGCTAATGCATGTAAAGCACTCATATTTATCTATGTATCCACCATCAGCTGTTAGCTGTGCCATGTAGTAATGTATGGGTTAGGAAGTTGTGTATCATAGTGGGTTATGAATAGGCAGGGTGTATTCAATCCATTCAGTGGTATTTATATTATAAATATTTAATACATACAAGCTGTCCTGCCTGCTGTGTTGTGATGCCAGTCAAGGGAGGGGTACTGGGTTATTCTCCTTTTAAACCACTAGACAGGCCTGCAAGCTGGTCATATACTGGGGGTCATTATGACCCTGGCTGTAGCCATGCCAGTAAATACTGGCACGGCTGCCACCAAAGTCTTAAATTTATCAGCACCCGGCAATGGGGACTTACCGGGGCATTACAGCCATGGCGGACTCTGTAAATCCCCATTGCCGGGTGCTGGTAATTATAACTCCCCATTCCCCATGAGTCCTGTTGGACTCAATGGGAATGGGGAGGCCGGAGACACCGGTACCATTCATGAATGGTGCAGGTGCATCCATCGAGATCTGCTCAAAGAACTCATAGTTTGCCGGTCCAGAAATAACACTGCCGGTACCTTGCTGGCACTGTTGTCACTGGACCGGCAAACTTGTAATGAGGCCCACTCTCTCACAGTGGAGATACTAATCTAACCCCTTAATTATATTCTCAGGATTTGTAAGACACACGCATTGTGTGGTAAGGTGTTTGTCCATTCTCTTGTTCAGGCACAGGTTGCTTGTTCATTGAGAAGCATAGGCACACCAGTGATTCAGTTACGAAATAGTTCAGACATATCTTACACTTAACTCAGCTTCCCCTTCTCAGCCTTTCGTGGTTTTCTTAAATTGGCTTCCACTTCTCTAAGGATATTTTTAGTTTCATCTCTTCATGACTTTCTTAGTTTGGTTTCCCCCACTATGGTAATTCTCAGTTTCAGCCGTGATGCTACTCCAGGAGGTATGGCATTTCTTGCGGGGGATTTAAATGCACCCTGTTGGGAATACTGCTTGGTTTTCTATAAAGGCAGTTGTCTATCAGAAAATAATCATAGAGGGGTATGTCATTGGAAATGGTTGACTTGTCTTGAGGATTGAGGCTTTGTATGCTAAATGAGGGGTCCCCAAAGAATCCAATGAAACAACACAATTGACAGAGTGCAAACAAAGGTTCCACCATTGATTATATGTTCATAGATGAAGGTTTGTCAGGGTGGAGTTTGCCATTTTGGATTATTCCAACAACTTTGATCGACCACAATTTTCTTATCACTTGGTTCAAATTTCATTTGGAAAGTCAAATAGTTGGTGGTCCTCAAGAATTACCGGTAAATGGACCAGACAATCGCATTTTTGACTGCTAAGGCATCCCCTGCTGACTCCATTCCTCATTCTTAGGCACTCTCTGGTGCCCTTGCTGATTTTTTTGTCCATAGGATATCTGATATTTGTGATCATATCTCCTGTACTCACAACTCTAGCTCTGTGGCTCGCCATATGGATCAAGCCTCTGGGCCTCATCCTACGGCCACAGGTTGTTGGTATTCTTTCCCTTCTTTTTCTGATGTCGACATTCTTTGGTGGTGCAGAGGATGAACTCTGCCTCGCCTATAGATGCTATCCTTTTGAGGACTGTGAAAGCGAGTTTGCCTTTAATTACCTTATACATCAGTACTGCTATTAATCATTCCTGCTTGACTGGGTATTCTGTCCAGGCTACTCAGCTAAGAGATTGCCTGTAGGCCTTGGGGGGCTGGATGAGCGACAACTGGTTTAAGTTCAATGGGGATACGCCTGAGGTTTTGGTTGTGGGCTCTGAGTCTGTCAATTCTTCTGGATTCCTTCACTGTGGCCCCCCTCTTTTCATTCTTTCACTGCTGCTACCCCTGTTGTCAGGAATCTTGGAGTCAAAATCTCTGCTTCCCTCTCCATTTTCACTCAGATTAGTTCAGTATGTCAGGCTAGCCACTTCCAGCTCAGGATCCTTGGGAAAATTGTACAGTGTATTCCTGATCATCTTTGTGCTCTGGTGGTTGCAACCTTGGTTCTCAGTCGGATTGATTACTGCAATTCTCTTTATCTTGCACAACCCGACTATCTGCTGCAATGCCTCCAAATCTTGCAGAATTTGGCTGCCCGGTTCGTTACTGGGGCCTCCTACCGGGCCCACATCTCGCCTGTTCCAATTACTTTACACTGGCTGCCAGTAGTGAAACGTGTGCATTTTAAGGCTTTGGGCCTCATTACAAGTCAGACAGAATGGGTTAATGGGCTCCGCTAATGGTGGCAGGCCCGTTAACACCATTCCGCCTGATTACGAGGTCCCCTTGCGGGACCCGGTAAGGACGCCTGGTAAAACCAGGCGTTGTTACCGGGTCCTGCGAGGGGAAGAGGGTGCTAACAACGGGCCAGTCTTAATCGGCCCGTTGGTAGCCGCCTCGCCCATTCCCATTTGAGCCCTATGAGGGCTCAAATGGGAATGGGGAAGGTCCGGGTTCCTAGAGGGAGGAATTACCGGGCCCTCTGAACTCGGAATGACGCGGTAATTCCCCATTCAGGGAACCCGGTAAAGGAGCCCGGTTTGGCGGCAGCCATGGAGCTAATAGCTCCATGGCTAGCGCCAAACTCGTAATGAGGCCCTCTGTATCTTGTTCACAGTGCCTTTCATGTGTCTGGACTAGAGTATCTGCAGGCCAAGTACCGCCCTATGTTACTGGCTGATTGCTACGCTGAAAGGACCGCTTTCTTGTCTTTGTGCCCAGATTTTGCATTGCATGCATTGGAGGACCTTCTTTTTCAATGAGGTCTGCTAAGCTGTAGAAGGCTCTGC
This sequence comes from Ambystoma mexicanum, assembly GCF_040938575.1. Lineage (NCBI taxonomy): Eukaryota > Metazoa > Chordata > Amphibia > Caudata > Ambystomatidae > Ambystoma > Ambystoma mexicanum. The sequence goes on from NC_090941.1 coordinate 805,519,936, forward strand.
CTATTGCGCTTCGCTCCACGGCTGCTCATTTGAAATTCAGAAGGGCTTTAAAAATCTTGCTTTTCTAAATTCTTTTGCTTGATTGCGGTTTCTGCTCAGTCACTAGTGCCAGGTTGCCTTATAGGTGTCAGTTGTGCTGTACCTAGGTACCAAACACAATAACATAACGTAATATAACATGACCTTGAACCAGATCAGGGTGAATCGGGTGAATCATGAGTTTGAAGACTGGTACGTACAGTCTCCTGGGGAGTGGCAAAACTATACCTTGAGGGTGGATGCTTTTGCTCCATTTGTGGGCAGGTTATATCCCGGGTTATGGGGGTTCAACCTGTAAATAAAAAGAACAAAGACCTCCATAGATTTGATTCAGAATCAGCCCAAAGGAAAAATATGGTTTGAGCTGCAAGAGGATTTAAAGTTTGAATTTGTTGGAATTAATTCTGAGTAGCAATTGGAAATTGAACGGGAGACCATTTTTGTGAATGAAATCAGTACATCGAGGCTCCATGCCCAAATAAGCTTTCAAACCTTGTTATTCACAGTAAACCTCATCTCTGGTCTTGTATATTAACATCTCTGTTAAAAAATGAAGTAGTGAGTAACCATGTCCCAGACTCCTGGCAAATACCACATGCAGTGCCTATTTATAAAAAGGGGCCCAGATCCGACCCTAAAAACTATCGCCCGATCTTCATTTTGGATACCGATAGCAAGGTGTTTGTGGCCTTGCTGTTGGGCCATTTGGAGATCTGGGCAAAAGAGACAGGGTGACTGCAAAAATGGCAAACCAGGTATAGGAAAGCAATGGGAATATCATTAAGGGATTTCTTTTAAAATGCATTCAGACACTTACATGGACAAAAAAGTACAATTCTGTTTTCATAGCAACAATTGATCTTTCCTCTGATTTTGACAGAGTCAAGAGGGCGCTATTTTGGAGTAAGTTGCAAGCATGGGTAATCCCTTTAGGTCTTTTGACATAATAGTTACTCTTCATGAACATTCTGTCAGGCAGGCGAGGGACAAATCAGAAGAGTTTGTTGTCATGTAGGATCTCAGTTAAAAGAGTGGTTTGACATGGCTGCATACTTGCCTCCACCATCTTTAATTTGTAAAGGTCATATAATGGGCACAGCCACTTTGTCCGGTAGCATTTGCATTGCCAACAATATCAAAATTTCAAAGCAACTTGGATTTGCTACGTCGACGATATCCTCCTGTTTGACTGCACTGAGAGAGGTCTACAGTATTTGCTGAATGCTTTTGACAGTTATGCTAAATTCAACTGCTGGGCTATTAATATTAAAAAGACAAAGATTATACAGTGTAGTTCAAAGAAAAAGGAATCTCTGTATACATGATGAAGTGGAGGCGAGCCAGTTGAAAAGGTTAACCATTTGTTATATTTGGGCTTTCCTGTTTTATACTCAGGGACTGGGTGAAAATATGAGCACTTGCTATGTCAAATGAAATGAAATGAAATGTGTGGATGCCAAATTTGGAAAATTCTCTGTGTCACCAATGATAAAGTTTTATGAGGAGAAACGATTCCCAAGGCTTTTATATGGCATCGAGATATTTGTAATCTGGATTCTAAATATTTTAAAGTATCTTGAGGGATTAATATAGGGGAGAGTCCTCAACATCCAGAAATCTACTCCACTTGTTATAATTCATTGTGAGCTGGACTTATGCTCTTTAGAAAGTAGAATGCAATGAAGACTTTTAGGTTATTAGAGGAAAATATTGGAACTTGAGAAAGATTCCCTTTTTTGTGATTTTTACTCAAATAATCTTGAAACTAAGAGTGGCTGTTGTAGGGATTTTGTTTTGATGTGCACAACAGTTTTGAATAAACTGTAATTTACTGAGTTAGATCTAGTGGAAAATCCATGTGATTTTAAAATCTTTTTATATAGAAATGAATTTTTTGCAGACGAAAGTTGAACTGCACGCTTATCAATTCATAAGCCACCTTTAGTTTGAATACATTTCTCCCTACTTACAGAGACATTAGAATAGATATATCAGAAGGGCATTTCTAAAATGTAACTACAGTATATGTATCTCACCATAGAAATCCTGAGTAAATATGGTATGGTATAATCTCTGTGGATGATTTATCTTGTCGTTTTTGTGGTGATGTCTCACATACTGAGATCCCTTTTCACTTGATTTCACACTGTTCAGCTCTCCAAGGGAAAAGGACAGTCTTTTAAAAAAACACAAAGACTTGAGACAACCTTTTTACGGGCAATGATGATGAATTCTCGAAGGCATGCCTCGCAGGTCTTACTACTTCATTGGCTGTAGATATGGATTGTGCCCTACAGGAGTACAAGGATGAGTAGAGGCTAAAATGCCCACTAAGCCCTCACACTTCTACAAACCAAGAACCAACACAATCATAAAGGTAAAATAGGCACAGTTATGAGATATACCTTGTTGGTAATGTGGGGTGAGAGAAGGCTTTGCTAAGTGCAAAAAGGATATGTCTTTGGATGAAAATAGTGCAAAAATGACCTAACCAGTCTCTAGGGTAAGAAATGGACCAGGCAGTTATTGGAAGATAGTAACTTGTTTTGGGTCAACAGCGTCAAAACCAGCTTGGAGCATCTATGCAAGCAGACCGAGATCAGCTCAGGTATGCTGGATAATTTGTGCCCAAGTGGTAAGCTTGCATTGAGCAGGTTCAAATGCGGTAGCTCTTTGCTGTTTGAATGAGGCTTTTTGTGAAGCTGTTTATACGCTCACCAAGATATGTTTGAAACAGTGATCATATTGCTCCAATGTGCATTTTGGCAAAGCAACAATGTGAGAGCGAGGCAGGTTGAGCTTTGGTGAAACCCCTGGTTTGAGTCGCAAGTGACTCTCTAGTTGTCTGAGTCAGATCCCTGTGAAGGGGTAGAGCTTTCTTCTCCCTTGGACTGTTCCTTCACCTCAGAGGTTAGGGGCTTTGGAAAGTGAAACTCTCCCTAAAGAGGTCATATGAATCCTTCTCAGTTGTTTGAGAGTGAATCAAGTAAGTGGTGCATGGCCCTGTCTTTTAAAAGTAAAGGTTCACAGGTAATTGTACTAAAGATAGCCGGCTTTAGGGGTCCAATCACACTGAAAGAGTTTTGTAAGTGAAGGGGACAGGAAAGAGAGAGAGAAACAAGGTCATGGACTCCTTCCCCAACTGTGCAGAGCTCTCGCTGTCTTCACGCAAAGCCCCATTCCTGTCTCGATAGGATCAACAGCCTTTAGATATGCAGTACTGTGGTCTGAGGTTACTCCCTTTGAATTAGTGTTTTCTGTTTATGCCTGGGTCCAGGACAGCTGCCTTTTGTGTGGCTGTCTCTGATAGTGTACTTTACCTATCCTCACAAAGAGATCAATGAAGAGGCATGGCCCTTCAGGTTCCTGTCCTCTTACTTGGCATGATCAGCCTGTCTAGTCAAAATACACATCCCCTTCCACAGCTCACAGGAGCTGACATGTGTGTGAAATAAAATTGGATCAGACTGCAATAATAATGAGCATTTCCGGGGGCGTGGCTTGGCGGCCATGCGAGAGTGAGCGAGTCACCGAGAGATCCCGGATGATCTGCTACACAATCCTTATAAACGGCTGAAAAACAGCAGGAGACTCTGAACAAATCGATGGAATGCCACCTGGAGGGTCCAGGGCATGCACGGGCGAAATCCTGAACAAAATCGGAGGTCGGAAAGACCAGAAACGAGGTGAAGCGGAGGCGCGGGGCCACCACACAAAATGGCGGCCACGGCCCTCTGAGGACCCGCCTGCTCTCCGAAAAGGCAGTGGAAGCTGAGTAAGCAGATGGCTGGGTGCGGGGGCGTGGACGGCTGCCCACCGGATACCCACACACCACCCGCGGAAGATTGAGAGAGACCCCAAACCTGACCGCCCTCCCTAACAGGGACGTGGAACGAGGTGCACACCACCATGGCGCGTGAAGGGGGAGCAGGCAACCGAGGATAGTGGCAGAGGCTAGCGGAGGGTCGAGACATGAGAAGAGCACAGCGCCTGCGGCCCGAGGCACCGACAGGGCGCCCCCCAGCACACAGAAGTCCTACCGGAGTGCGCCCACACAGCGGCAGCCTGGAGGGGGAGACCCTGACCCTGTACCGGCCCTCGACAGCGGAAGGCAAGTGGGCTACCGCCCGGGGCCGCAGCAGTGCAGCGGCGCAGCAGGCAGCAGCAACCAGCGGAGATGCAACCGGAGCCCCCGGTAAGGACGAGACGAGGAAGGGAGAACACCGACTACAAAGTGGAGGACGCCCAGGGGCACAACGCCCCCATCCAAGCACAGACACACAAGGCCACAAACATCAGCATGCCTGAGAAACAGAAGGGCAGCAGAGGGAGGCAAACAAGCATGGAGACATTTGCCTGCAAGTGCGAGGACCCACAACCTGGGACGGTGGCAGCGGATATGGCTACATCATACGCTAAGCAAGGGGAGCTCAAACAAGTGGAAGGCAGTATCCTAGAGGCCATAGAGGGGCTAAAGGCCTCAATAGAGGGCAAGCTGGATGCAGTGATCGTGGACGTGGGGCTCCTCAGGCAGGACACGAGGAACCTAGCGGAGAGAGTGACAACGGTGGAACAACAGGTGCAGAGCAATAGAGCAGACGTGACCACCTCTCAGTCACAAATGTCGGATGCACTGGAGCGGATTAAAACAATAGAACGCAGGGCCGAAGATGCGGAAGGCTGGGCCAGGCGCAACAATGTGCATATTGTAGGGCTGCCGGAGGGGGTGGAAGGCAGAGACCCCACAGACTATGTAGATAACTTACTGCTCCAGGAAGTAGGTGCAGGGACCCTGTCCCAGGGCTTTGTGGTGGAAAGGGCGCATAGAGCACTAACCACGAAACCCCGCCCGGGCGCGCCACCGAGACCCATGATCGCGAAGATCTTGAACTTTAAAGACAGGGAGAAAATCCTGACATTCTCAAGGAAAGGCGGGGAGATAATGCGCAACGGAGCCAGGATAACCATCTACCCTGAATACATGGCACTTGTGCAAAGACAGCGGGCCCAGTTCTGGCCGACCAAAGAGCACCTTTGGGCAGCGGGGGTGAAATTCATGTTACTTTACCCGTCCAAGCTCAAAATCCTGCATAACGGGATGACACAGATCTTTGAGACCACGGCAGATGCCCAGGAGTGGATGGACCAGCAGGGGATCACACAACTAAGGGAGGTGGTCAAGAGGAATCATGAGGCACCCCGGCGAGGAAGAGAATGAGGGTGCGGAAAAAACACTGAGGACACCATGCCGAATCGAGATACAGCAAGAATGAGAACTGAAAGCATAAATTAATGGATCAACCCGGGAGCTCGAGGCCTCCGGCACTGGACCGCCAAGACCCACAGAGGGGACCCCAAGTAGCAACAAGTTAGCAGTGTCAGTTTTTAAGGCACTACGCCGCAACAAGTGTGCCCACGGATTGTGGGTGGCACCTGGAATGCGGCGTGCCCGAGCAGGGGGAGGGAGGCTGGGCGTTGGTTTATAGTAGTTGTAGTAGTGTGGTTAAGTTTGTTAAGAGAAGGCACGAGAGGAGGCAAACATAATGAACAAGGAGGTCACGGACACTGCAAAGACAACGCAAGGGCGCAAGTGAGGCGGCACTCAAGTGCGGGAATCCAGCGTGGAACACCAAAGAGTGGAGGTGGAGAGAAGCAGATACGGGTGGCAGGGAGGTCCGCCAGGGCAGAGGAACTAAAGAGGGAAGGCGGACCCGCAAGGTACCAGGGGAATAATTGGGAAAAGATGATAGACGGTCCTCCCAGGCCAGCAGGCCAGAAAGGAAAAACTAAACAGGCCGATGGGAATGAGCGGGCCGCAGGAAACTGTAATACACAGGAACCGAGATGAACTAAAAGTGGTGACATGGAACGTCAGGGGGCTAAACGCCTACGTGAAGACACTGAGGGTCTACGCATGGCTAAACAAAGCGAAAGTCCACATCGCAATGCTGCAGGAGACCCACCTGACGGCGGAAAAACAAGCCAAGATGGCCAAGAAATGGGGCGGCCAGACATACAGCTCCACATACTCTAACTACGCGAGAGGGGTAGCGACTTGGATTGCCCCGGGTATCCCATTCCAACTCATCAAACAAGACAGAGACGCCAAAGGCAGGGTCCTCATCGTACACGGAATGCTGGAGAACCGGGAAGCATGTCTGGTGAACGCCTACGCCCCAAACCACGATGCAACAGATTTCTTTAGACCACTCACACCCCGGCTGGCCCCGTACAGGAACGCAACAACCATCTGCGCCAGAGATGTGAACTGCACACTGGATCCCAGGCTGGACCGGTTGGACGACAAACACAAAAGGGCCACACCACCAGCACAGGTGTTGCAGAAGACACTGGACCAGCTTGAGCTAGAGGACCTCTGGAGGAAGGTACATGGGGGTGAAAGGGGATACACGCACTATAGCGCCCCACACGGGACATTTACCCGTATTGACTATTTATTCATGGGCAAAGAGACACTAGGCGAATTCACTGGTGCACACATTCACGCACAAACCCTATCTGACCACGCCCCACTGGAAGCAACATGGGCACATATCTACAGGAAAGCCTCCATACCCACATGGAGACTTAGGGCGGAAGCACTCCTAGAGGGGGATTTCCAAGACCATATCCAAACTTCAATAGATGACTACTTCGAGCACAACACAGGTAGTGTAGACAGTACGGGAACGACATGGGAGGCCTTTGAGGTGGTGATCAGGGGGGCTGCAATTGGGAAAACGGGAGGCCTTAGGAGAGAAACCCTGGCTGAACTGGATGAGATAGAAGGGAAGATAGAGAGGGCGGAAGCACAGGCAGGGCGAGAGGGGGGGGTGGGTGACCTCACCACTCTGAGACAACAGTGTATGTTGGCCTGGGAGAGATTAGGGCGGTTAGACTATGGGAAGTACATACAAAGGCTGCACGCAGAAGGGGATAAACCTGGTAGACTTCTCACCTGGCTGACCAAACAGGAGACCAAGCGAGAACCGATAAATGCAATTCAAAATAGTCAGGGGCGATTGAAAGGTCCCAGGAGAGTATAAATACGGTGTTCTCGCAATTCTCTGAGGAACTATATACCAGAGTACAGGAAGAAGAAGAGGGAGACCTTGAGGACGCATTTGCGGAAATCAAACTCCCACGACTGTCAGAAGAGCAGGCCCAGATGTTGGACGCACCCCTTACTGTGGAGGAACTGACAGAGGTTATTGCCCAGTTGCCGACGACAGGGAAGTCCCCGGGGCCCAACAGGTTGCCAGGGGAATTCTATAAAAGATACAAAGATAGCTTGGCTCTGAGATTACTAGAGACACTGGAGGAGGCGTACAAGTGCGGACGACTCCCGAGCAGTATGTCAGAATCTGTAATAGTCCCGATACTTAAAGCGGGGAAGCCGCGCCTCGAGTGCGGGTCCTACAGGCCAATCTCTCTGATAAATCAGGATTCCAACATACTGACAGCGGCATTGGCCAATCGGCTAAAAAGGGTGATACCCACACTGGTACACACAGACCAGTTGGGGTATGTGCCAGAATGCAACACGGCATGGAATCTCCGGAGACTCCATCACGTCATTGACAGGACAAACCAAGAGGAGGGAGAATACGCAGTGGCGTCATTAGATGCAATTAAAGCGTTCGACTCAGTGAACTGGGACTGGCTACTGGGGGCGCTCAGCAACTTCGGGATAGGCGGGGGGTTCCTACGTTGGATAAGGCTGCTGTACAACGACCCGAGGGCCAGAGTTAAGACGGGGAGGCATGTCTCAGGGGAGTGGAGCATAGGGCAAGGTACGAAACAGGGGTGTCCGCTGTCCCCGATGCTATATATATATTGGTGCTGGAACTGTTCGCGGCCTTCCTAAGGGCGGAGTACGGAGACACTGGCATAGTGATAGATGGGGAAACACACCAGATTTCAATATGTGCAGATGACATGCTGCTTTACGACCAGGACCCACGAACCCATTTACCAGACCTATTATAGGCACTGGGAGCGTTTGGCAGGCTATCGGGAATCACCATCAACAAGGGGAAGTCCTCACTGTTCCCCCTGGCGCGCCTGAGGGCAACAACGTCAGACCAGCTGCCACGTCTGGGCCTGACATGGACCTTCAGATATTTAGGGGTAGACATATATCACGACACCGCGGAAACACTCATGGCCAACACGCAGGCAGCCCTGGACAAAATAGAGAACGCCATGCAGTTCTGGAAAACACTACCACTGGGATGATAGGCCGGGCGGCCCTAATGAAGATGATAGTTTTACCCCGACTCCTATATTATTTTACCAATATCCCCTATAACATCCCCAGATCATTTTTCAGACGATTACACTCCATAACACGGTCCTTTCTATGGGGGGGAGGTAGAACAGGGTAGCTAATGAGCACATTACAAAGGGGCTACGAATGGGGAGGGATCAAGCTCCCGGACATTGAGCGTTACTACTTGGCCGCACAACTTCAATTCGTGGTCCGATGGCTGGGGGAAGACACCTCCATAGATGCAATACTGTTTGGACCATCGCTCCAGCGATACTATTTGAAAGAACTACTGTGGACAAACGAGACCCAAGCAAAAACCTTTCCCAGAATAGTCCAACTAGGCTGAGCACTGTGGAAGAGAGCATGGAAAGTGCAGAACATAAGAGACCCCTGCTCAAGGCACATTCCCCTGGCGGGACTGGTAGACACCCGTATAGCAAGCATAGCAATGTTCAGAACACAGTGGGAAGACAAAGGAGTGGCCCAAGTAGGTGACCTGTGGTGAGAAGGACATTGGGTAGACGTTCAGACCCTGGCGGATGAGCAGGACATACACAGTGGCCAATTCATACTGTATAATAGCATGGTCCAAGGAATAAGGAAGAGGTGGGAGACCCTGCCGGAAGAGGAAGACATGGATGGCCCGCTGGACGCCTGGTACGATGTATCGGAAGGGGGACACACCATGTCCAGACTTAACGAACAATTGCTGGGCACCATCAATTCTCGGACACTGAACAGCTGGACAAAATGGGAGGAGGAACTGCAGCGACCCCTTAGGGACGAAGAATGGAACAGAGCCCTTCAATACACGAAGAAAGTTTATAGAAACGCAAGGTTCAGACAGCTGCAGTTCTACATAGTGCACAGGGCATATCTAACGCCTAAAAGAATGTCAAACATGGGGGTCAGTCAAATACGGAGTTGTCCACGCTGCCAGGAAGAACAGGCAGATATGGTGCACATGTTTTGGACATGCTTGGGTGTGACAACCTTCTGGAATACGATACAGGAAAGGGCGTTGAAGGCAGGAATCCATATGCAAGCTTGGTCGCCGGCGTCCTACATACTGGGCCTGATCCCGAGGGGCGACAAGCAAAGGATCCATATAGCTAAGATGATAGACCTGATGACAATTCTGGCGAAACGCCGCATCGCAATGGCATGGAAAGCAAGCGCAGGACCATTGATAGAAGGCTGGTGGGCGGGCCTACAAAAATGGGCAATAGCAGAAACTACGGTCTGGGCCAGAACCTCGCAGAGGGGAGAAGAGAACAGTGTGGCCAGAATACTAGCGTGGAATACCTTGGTACAAGACTTATTTGGGAGCGATGAGGAAAACAGCACAACTGACACGAGTGAGCCAGGAGGAGAGGAGACTTGACCTGCCCGCACCCATGCGCAGCATGCAGACAGGAACGAGGACAAGGCGATGGAGGAGGAGGGTGCCTATCCGTGACCCGAGCAGATAACGTACATTATGAACTTAAACCCGAAAGTGCCAGAGCAAATGTTGAGAGTTGTTGTTTATCTGTTTTGTGTTTGTTGTTAAATGAAAATAAATAATGAGCATTTCCATGCATCATGCCCTTACTGAGGCATGGCCTGTATTAGAGTTGACCCTGCAACCAACATGGCTAGTTATAATCATCATAGTTTTGGCACAGGGGTGAATGTATTAAATACAGCCCCTGCTCAGCAGAGATGTGGCTGTGACTGCAGCTGTCAAATGGCGACATGTGACCACTGAACCCACTCTGTGCCACTGGTAGAGTAGGCAGTACAGATCAAATATATTGATTCAGCTGGACACAGGTACACCTTATAAGTTTTGCATGGATCTTATGAAAGGGGATTCATGGTGGAGAGGAAGGTTGAGGTGGAATAGGAAATTACATTCTGCACCTGTCTCTGCCATAAAATTAACTGAAAATGAGTTGTAATGTAAATCACATATATACAATTCATATGATAGAATTTTACGAATGAAATTTAAGTTATTGCTCAATGACCATGAACCCTGGAGAGTGTGTGTGTGTGTGTAAAAACTAGGCTCTAACACTTCTCATAGAACTATCAAATTATCATACTATCAATAAGTAAAGAAATGCCTTGCTAGACTACAGATCTGCTAGATCAACATAATACTGGGAATTTGGTTTTCTTGAAGATTGTGTTAATGTATTGTCCTCAGCAGAGCAAAGACAGACAGTCAGCAGAGAAGCCGAAAACCTAAATGATCACATCAGAGAAGTTATTAAGCAGAGTCACACTGTTAGAAATTCCCCTGACAGGAAAGAAATGCATGGGAAACTATGCGAAATGTGCAGGGAAATACATGCTCCCCTCCACGTGTTACAGCTTCCCACTATAAAATAGCAGCGTATTTTTAGCGTGGGCCTCTCTCTCATTCCGAGATGTAGTCTTCAATCACACTAGGTCAATTCCTGCCGATTTAGCATGGCATACTGGCGAGGTGATTGTTAAATTAGGTAGTATTTGATTCATTGTGAAACATACTGGATACCTAACATTAAGGGCCTCATTAACAGCTTTTCAGTGCAGTAAAAAATGGCAGTAGTTCCATTAGTGTTTTACTGCTATGTCCCACACTGCTTTCTCTTCTTGTTTCAAATATATCATGGCCCTATTACACATACAGCAGGCTGATGTGTTCATGTTGCCAAGATAACTAACAACATGTTTTCGTGCAGAGATGAGGGGTAGACTATCTATTGAAAGTTTTACACATGGGGTCTGATTACCAAATAAATCATGGATGCAAAGATGTTATGCACGCATGCAGTGCAACTATCGTTCGCACACGGTGGCATAGTGCAAACCTTATTCTAAAGTAACAGTGCACTGCAGAAATGCAACACAAATGACCATTTATCAAGTAGCGGAAGAATTCCTGTTATGCATAATGAGGCAATGTTGCAATTGGGTGAAAGAAAGGGTAGTACAATCAATTTATTAGCTCTGCTTCAGACTTGTTTTTGTCTGGGCTGCCACAAGTTTAGAAACCCTTAAACACAAACCCAGGCATTTGTTAATAGAAAAGCAAACACGTCATTTCATTTGTGCTCTAAATATACCTCATTTAGATATGTTTACCCTAATACAAATATATGTATATGTGTGATTCAGGAATCCCGAATAGCAGGAATGATTATAGTACATGCCTATCACAAAATCTCAAGGACTATGCCCAAAAGGACCTAATCCCAACACAGCAATACAAACATGACACTCTCCATAAATCCTTTAAAATCACACTGGTCAATGGTTTCACTCAGAATGATTTCAACCAGCAATACTTTGAATATTAAACATATTAGCACGTGAAAATCGTTATTGGCTCCTCTCAGCCAATCTGAATGTTTAAAGTGCAGTCAATAACTACTTGTATTGACTGCATTATGAACATTCTGCAACATCCTATTTAACATACGACAGAGAAAGATAAAATATGTGTACGTGCTTTCACATTCTTATTGAGAAATGGTTAACTTTTACATGACACCTAAGGTATGCTCATGATAAACCTGTTTCAGTGCTATAATTAAAATAATTAACTTATGAAAACAACCATGTTATTTAAATTTTAAAAAACACATCTATTTACTAACTCAGTTTGTCTATTTACTTTTCCCACTTTTAAAGTAACATTTTGTTTTACTTCCCAACCAAAACTCCAAAACATGTACTGCCACTACGTGCTAATAGCTTTATATACCTTGGGAGGCGTAATTATTGCTTGGGATAATAACCCTTCCCCAGCGTATGACCCGAGGCAAATGATCCCTCCCTCTGTCTACAAAGCTATATTCAAATCACTATGTTGGCCACTGAAGTTATATTAATAGTAAGGCGTGTGTCATTGAAACTGCACTGCAGAGTGTTTGGCTGAGTGTTATCGTGTAACACAGCCTGCACGTTCTATTCAAAGTCTGTCTACACTGTTTTCCTGTATTAGGGAGGCGCTACACTTATAAGAACCAGCTGGGGGGCAGAGCATTGCAGAGTGTTTGGCTGAGTGTTATCGTGTTACTGTGGACCCCTGGAGGCGCACTGGATAATAGCTTCAAGCTTCTAAGTGGAGTGCCTGTGTCATGGGACAATAGACTCCTGGGTCCGGCTAAACTTAATTCCGGGCATTTGGGCATCCTGACTCTTTGGTGAGCATTAATTACATTAAGCAAGTCTGTGTCTTTGGCTCTGAAGTCTTGCTTCTTGTCAGCGGCGAATTGGAGTCTTTGCCGCCCAACAATTTTGAAACAATTTCTAATCAAGACGGCATAGCCTCTGTGCTCCCCCCTCTTCTCCTGTGCTAGGGAGTACATTCAAGGGACTGTGATTGCCGGAGGTTGAACGCTTTTGTATGTGCCTTACTGTGTCAAAGTGGTGGCACTCAGCAACTGCCAGGGTTTAACCTTTTGAGCTGAGTGCTTATTTCTTCATATTACACAAGTGAGTTCCTCTTTAACCGCTTTACTGCTTCTCTGTAAGGCCTTGGCGTGTGGTGAAAGGTGGGTCTATTGTAACCCGCACAGGCCTGAGGAGCCAAAGTAATATGTTAAAACAAGGGCGCAATATTTGGGAGGCTAAGTGTCTCTGGTGATAGTATTAGTGCTTTGGGAAAGGTTGCTGACGAGCAACAAGAAGAAGACATTGTGGCAGTATTGCAGTATAATTTAGGGGAGATGGAACAGATCTGCTTGATGATTCTATCATTCTGGACTGACAGGTGCGTCCCCTCAAGCCCTCTGCTGCTCGTCGCATGAAGCCAAGTCTTCCAATGAATTCTCTGATTGCAACAAAGTTCCCAGCCAATGTATCTTATTCCTCAATTCTTGGGGAAAAAGCAACAGATTTATATAAGACGGTGGGCTACTGCACAGTCAAAATTACCCTCAAAGGCTTTGTCCGTACTGGACTATTTGTGCATGAAGGAGATTTATTTATGTATTTATTTATTTATTTGAATAGCGCCGACTGCCCGCAGGCATCGTGGCGCATACATTGAGACATGGACAAACGGAAAGTGACAGAACGTAAGACAGGACAGATCAAGTGCTGATAGAGTTAGGACATTTAGAAGTCATGGAATCTTATCAGTGTGGCTTATTTGAAGATCACGGTTTTACGTTTTTTACGAAAGGAATAGTGGTTTGTTTCCAACCTGAGACACATCGGCAGTTTGTTCCAGCTGGCTGCCGCACGGTTGGGGAAGGGTCTACCCAATTGGAGTTCTTTTTTATGTTTCATTATTTGTTATCAGGCCCTTGGCTTCTGATCTTCATGCCCTGGTAGGGTTGTAGATGGTGAGTTTGGACTTCAGGTAGTCTGGTGCTTTGCCATAAAGACACTTGTGTGTTAGGCATAAAGACTTGAATAGTACACGCTCCTCCATTTTCAGCCAGTGGAGGTCCCGTCTGGCTTCACTGATATGTTCATTTCTTGTTTTTTGTTTAATCGTTCTGATCACATTGTTTTGGACCAGTTGGAACTTGTGCATGCTTTGCTTGCTTGCACCTGCAAGGAGTGCATTTCCATAATCTAGGAGATGAATGACTTCAGCTTATATAAACATACAGATTCAGTTTTAGTAAATGTGAACTATTCAAATATGATTAGTCCGATGCAACAAAACTGTGATGCATCAGGTTTGGGCGCCCCGACTGAGTTGACTAATCTGATGGGAAATTCTGGAGTTACTTCTTCCTCAATTAACTCAGTATATCAAGATGCTTGTGGGAGGCAGGAAGCTTTACATCAAACTCTTAGGGGTGTTGACAAACGTATTAGGCTCACATCTCCTACTGTTTCTGCATTAAATATGGTTCTGAGTTTGTTTGTAAAACTTTATGACAAAATATGGGATGAGGTACAAACTCATTCAAAGATACTAAGTGCTATACATGTAAAATTAGAAGATCTTGACACACAGACAAACATTGATTGCTGGCAGGACCCTCTTTGCTCACACGATTGGAGGGAGTTTTGAAATTAAACGTTTTGAACCTAACACTTATAAGTATTACTGGTAATTTGAATGCGGAAGGAAATGTGTTGAATGATGAGATTGTGCAGTCTGATGGGCGTCTTCTGAGGGGTGTCACTGAATCAAAACAAATGAGTAATGAGATGAATAACCAGGTGAATAATGCATTGTCGGGACTAGATGAATCAGTAATGTTCATGAAAGGTAGGTTGTAGGTGGGGCACTATCGTTTTAGAACAGGATGCTCTAAATGTAAAGCTTCGCTCGGGGCCTTAACTATGGGCCCCGGGGCATTACCTGAGTCGGTAATGCCCCCGCCGCTCGGGACATATTGCTTAAGTAATGTCCTACTGATCCTCTATGAGATTCCCAGTTTGACTGCCTTGTCCTCGGCAGATCTGGACAAGGTGGCATTACCATATCGTTCACGGACAGATACATGTATTTTACACTTCCATTCTAGATTGGTGATGGAGACGGTTCTTTCGGAGCGACAGGGATTGGAGAAACTAGGGTTTAGGATTGATCTTCAGTTGGTTTGGGTAGTAGAATAGTGAGTGAATTTCCTGAGCATGGTAACCTCATAGATTTATATTGGGCTGGTGTTACATCTGCGCTATGGAAGAGGCAAGATTCCTGATTATGATTCTGGGAATGGGGGGATTAAGGTCCTCAAAGATTTAAAATTCACATCATTGAATGCTAGAGGGAATAATCATTTCTTTAGCAATACAGACGTCTTGAACATACTGAAGGAGTCCAATTGCATCTTCTTGCAAGAAATTTGGCTGATCAATGAATCAGTAATAGATGGGTACCACATTTTTTCCCAATCAGCAAAAAGTAGCTGTGGGGTCAGTGTTTTGCTTTCCAACAAGTGCACTGACAAATATATATCTTTTTTATCACCAGTACACTGTATGAAAAACCTTGAATGCAGGTAAGCAATGATTCACACATACACATGCAGTTAAATGATAAGTTAGCTCTTATACAGCTATTTATTCACAAAAGGCCTACATAAATGAATACTGCAACAGAAGTGAATCACATAAAAGACAGTAATCTAAAGAAAATACATCACTGTTGGCGCAACTTTAGTGAACACCCTCATCTTGTCAGAACCGGCCAAAAAATGAAAACAGCCAGGCACAGACCTCATATCATTCAACATGCCCAGAGCGAAGCACCCCCCCTCCGAAATTCAGCTTTCTGCCTGACCCTCTCAGAGTCCCACATTTTAAGCCCTCTGCAAAGGTGGGTGGCATGTTCTCGAAACATCTAGCTTGAGTCTCTGCTTATTGTCGGCTCCCTGTACACCCCGGCCAGAGTGACCTACCGTACCCTCAAGGAGCAGAGCTCTTCCCTTTCTCAAGCAAACAGCAAAAAACAACTCTGTAACTCATCCTCAGCTTTGACAATGTCCATGGCAACCCTATCAGGTACCAGCCTGCACCTGCAGATCCCAGCCTTTTTGTTTCCTTGGATGAGCAATGTAAACCATTCTAAGCAATGGATAAAGTTGAAAACATATTTTCTAGTGAAATAGTGCTAATGATGTTGAAAATATGTTTACAGTTCACAGCAAGTGCAGCTTTCACTGAGGCATTGAGTAAATGTCTATTATGGCTCAGAGTGCACAGAATGCACTGCTTACCAGCGCCATATTTTAGCACAAAGTGTCAAGGGCATCAGGCAGGTAGTTGGGGCAATATGGGTGAAGGCTTGGCAGGCCTGGCGTAGGCACACAAAGAACTCATAACATATCCCTCCTTTCATTCCTTCCTAGTGTTTGTAGTAACTTCCTGGTTACCACTTCCTGTTGCCAAACATGATAACTCATGAGCTCTCTAGTGTTTGGGTGTGGCTGGCTATATAAACTACGCCCAAGATTCTTCCAGTGCTTCGTATTGCTTACTGTGAGCTGTATCAGCAACACACTTGCCGTGCTCTGGATCAGCCAGCATCTGGTTACCTGCTCCGGATCATCCTGTTTCTGCTTACCTGCTCCAGATCATCCTGCTTCTGCTCACCTGATCTGGATCATCCTAATTCTGCTTACCTGCTCCGGATCATTCAGCTCCAGCTTACCTGGTTCTTACTCCACGCCGCAGCTATCTCCAGTCAAGAGGGGGCTTCTACACCGGCACCTGTAAGAACAAAGAAGAACAGCGTTAACAGGCGCACATCAGTAACGCTGCGCATACTCACCGAATCTTCCCGTGACGCTAGAATCCAGGTTAGTTGCACGAGCGCACAAACCCCTGTAAGGAAGAAGAGACATTATTCCTTGCGCTCACTCCAATAACGTGACACTTATTTCACTGAGCTCTCTCTCTCTACGCGGTGCAAAACCACCAAGTCTCCAGTAGCGCTGAACCCAGACTCAAGGCGCTAATACCACATCATTTCTCCTGTAAGGGAAAGGGAGAGACATTACCAGGCGCGCTCGAATTGAAGGCGCTGTGCAAACCTACCAGCAGCTAGATTCTACACGCAGTGCTACTCACCCACAAAAATACCGGCAAACAAAGGCAATACGGACAATTCTGGACACTCAACATTCTCCGTGCAAAGTTCACTTGTGGGAAGGACTTTCTAGCCAGTGAAGAAACTGGCACCTTGAACTCTCGGCCTCACTGTTAAGGCATAAAACAGCGTTTGGCATCTGAACTCAAACTACAGACATTGGCACCAATAACATGAGTGAATCGCGCCCCTGCAAATGCAGGATGGAGTGCACACCCTACTAAAGATCATGATAAGCCCATAGGGGGACATCACAGCACACAGTAAAGAGAAGGAAAGGGCCCAGGGGAATCGGGTGAATTCAGGTCTGAGTGTACACCTTGCATTTGACAGGTATTCCTCCGGGTGAAATCCAGTGACATTGGAGTCGATTTCTGAAACCGAAAAAGCATCACAATTAAGTTGGGAATGCATTGAATACAACAGCAACAAGAAATGATAACTAGATTCACACAAATGGAAGCAAAGGCATAACACACTGTACCCCAATATGTGGAACCCATGAAAATAGCCAGTCCCACCAATTCCCAGTATGATATTGAGACACTTGCGGTATAAAGTCTTTCAAACTGTGAACATGGCTTTAAATGGATTGCAAATGATTGTTCAAATTAAAACAACACATACCTTCACCTGCGTTACAACCCAAGTTATGTTTCAGCAACAGATAATCAATGGCAGCTCGATTTTCCAAAGCTGGTTTTCTAATAATTTTGCTATCAAGAAGCAACTCCTCTAACACTTGAGAGGTATGATTGAGTCCTTTCACTGTTAAACATGCTAATTTAATTAACGATTTATAGCACCCAGCAGCTAACCCCAAACTCCCACTAATGAAGAGGCAAGAGCTAATAACTCGGCTTCTGATCACAAATGCACGTATGAATCACAATTTGGGGATAGCTCTACAAATTCAAAAGTTGATCTTTTGATTCAAGACATTGCTGTGTGCAAAGGAAACATCATGAATCCAAATTGTGTTAAGGCACATGGGCCTCCAGAAATGTTAGCTGGAATATACATGTATGTGGTGTTGCTGCATGAAAAAAGCCATAACGTTGGAAGTCTTACATAATTCAGATGACTGGCAGCTACCACTGTTTAATTACAGGTCATTTTGAGGAATAAGGGCTGGAAGCGCAAGGGAGTAACACGTTTTGTTTCTTAACCTCCTAAGCAAGTATGGAGGCAAGACTACAATTCCCAGCAAGTCACGGGGGACTTGTAGTTCAGATCACGGCCACAGGTGTATTTCACATGCGCGTTGCCAGCTGCAGTGATTGTGAGCAGCATAAAGGGCAACGGCGCATAAATCAGGTGTGCCTTATGAATGATCTGGGAGCGGTTGGTGTGAGGAGCAGGTCGACGGAGCGCTGCGGAGCCAGGGACGGCAAAGCTCTGTCCCTTTGATTGCTGCAACGAAGCTTCACACAATGGACCATTGAAGCCGCCAGCGTCCGCTCGCACCGTGCAGAGCAGACGGACCGGCTGTGACTCACGGCGTGCTACAAAAATTCTGAGGTGTCCCGAGGGGCCCTCGGAGATCAGATAAGTGCTGAAGCCATTGCGGGGTGGGGGCTCATTATGTACTTGCTTTAACTCGCATTGGATTTGTGCTTAGCAATCACGGAAGGTCTGAATTAGTTGGTAATAGTTGATTTGTTAATATGATGCGAGGACTTCACGGAGTGCTTATGCGGGTATAATCTCGCCTGTTTAAACTTCAAGGACATGAAGTTACGTGTTTGTGTATTTCAGCAAGCTTGCCTTACAGGCCATGTGTTTTGTCCTTCATTTATGGGGAAGTTTCCCATATCCTGTGTTCATTCCGCTTGCTACTACATGTGAATGTTTGCTTCTCTATGTTTTATATTAAGTCAAGTGCATACGTATTAAGGTGTGTCTTGGGTTATGCTACAGTATGTTCAGGTATTAAGAAACAGGAACCAGATAGGAAGGGTTTTTTCCCAGTGCTTCCCCCTACCTATCCAACTTAGGTTGCCCTGACTCTTTTTCCGGTTTTCCTAACTTCCCCCACCCCATCCACAACCTCTCCCAAACTCCTCTTCCCCCCACTGGCTGCCACGTGGTGTCCTGTGTACTACTTCAGGCACCTGTGGCAACCACGGTGGGAGGGTTGAATTCATTTGGCTTCTGTGGTTCGGGGGAGAGTGTCGATTCCTCTCCTCCCTCATTGTAAGTGTGTTATTGACATAATAAGCCACCCCTACATTGGGATACTTACAACCACCCAAGCCAAATGGAGTCGACTCCTCCGCCTTTGTCCGATGTGCTAAAGGCCTTACAAGATATACAAGTAGAATTGACACATGCCGGTCAAGAGTCTGATGCTTTAAAAGCACAAGTACAAGGTTTAGTGGCGCAGCAAACCCCTTTGGAAGGGCCAAGTGGATCTACAGCAAGGCCCAGGGAAGTAGTTCCTACCAGAGTGCTACAGTAATTGTGCAACCTCCCAGCAGTTTACCTTTGGCAGCCCCTGACGGTTTTTCAGGGGACCCTCGCAAATATATGATGTTCTTGACTCAATGCAGATTGCATTTTCTATGTAAACCTACAGCATTTGAAACAATAGAGGCTAGAACTGCATTTGTGATCTCTTATTTAACGGGTGATGCGGCGGCTTGGGCCATGCCACTAGTTCAAAAGGATGACCCTTTGTTATATAATTGGGATGGGTTCCTGCCAGAGTTTGGTAGATTATTTGACCGGCGGGAGGTATTTTTGGCCCAGGATAAAGAATTGAAACAAGGTAGTCGAGATCTAGAGACTTATGTGACTCAGGTTAATCGGTTAGTGATTGAGACGGAGTGGCCAGTAGCAAAACAGACAGTGCTATTTTATCAGGGTTTGAAGGAAGAATTAAAGGATGCCATTGCTCATGTAGAATCACAACCTGGGACATGTACAGCTATGATTGATTTGGCGTTAAGATTGGATCACAGAATGAATGAGAGAAAGGGAGACAAGAAAAAAACAGAAGTGGCACCCTTTGTGAGATTGGATAGGATTAAGGGAGGTAGGGGAAATGAAGTGGAACCCATGCAGATTGGTAGTATTAGAGGACCTCTATCGGTAGCAGAAAAGGAGCAGGGTAAAGCTAACAACTTGTGTTTGTACTGTGGGCAGGCAGGACATTTCATACGTACCTGTCCCAACACTCCACAAAGTGGGGCGGGAAGTGAAAGAAGCAAGAAGGAAGCAGGAAAAGAGACGGGCCAGCCGTAGCGGGAACACCGGTGACAGACCCCAGTGAAATAAGGTTCCCTAGATGGGTAGCTAACACAATTGGTAATAAGACTTCTCACTTGTATATAGTATATATTGGTGACGCTTTGTTTTGCGGTGTCTAAATCTGGGTTGTTTGAGTACCTTGTGATGCCGTTTGGTTTGTGTAATGCCCATGCAGCTTTTCAGTTTTTTATGCAAGAAGTATTTCGACACTTTATTGATATTTTTTTTATTGTTGATATTGACGATATCTTGATCTACTCAGATTTGCCCGAACAACATGTAAAACATGTTCAGGCAGTGTTGCACCGTTTACAAGAATACCAATTGTGTTCAAAATTGGAGAAATGTGCGTTTATGTGAAACAAGTGGAGTTTTTAGGGTATATTTTGACTCCATCTGGTGTGGTCATGGACCCAAAGAAGGTGCAGGCAGTCAAGGATTGGCCGTCTCCACAATGTATCAAAGACATCAAATCCTTTTTGGGATTTGCCAATTCCTATAGATGCTTTATTAGTAATTTTTCTAAAATAGTCACACCCATTACACAATTACTGAAGAAGGCAGTGAGTTTTGTGTGGAGCCCGGAGGCAGAGAGGGCGTTTAAAGAATTGAAAGTGGCCTTCACTACGGCTCCGGTACTGAGACACCCAAACACAGAGAAACCATTTCAGGTAGAGACCGATGCAAGTAACATCGCCATAGGAGCCATATTATCACAGAAGGATTAGGAAGGAGTATGGCATCCTGTAGCCTTCTTTTCAAGGAAGTTAACTGGTTGTGAGCAGAATTATTCAGTCACTGACAAAGAAGTTTTGGCCATTCAAGCAGCATTCTTACAATGGAGACATTATTTACTGGGAGAGAGACATCAGGTGGTGGTGGTGACTGATCATAAGAACTTACAGTATATAAAAACCGCGCACACCTTGAGTCAAAGACAGCTCCGATGGTCCCAATATTTTAATGAATTTGATTTTGTGGTGACATTCAGACCAGGGAGTAAAAATGGGAAGGCGTATGCATTATCCCGGCAATAAAACATAGACCAGACAGTAGGGGAAGTTAAGACCATTATTTCTCCGGAGAAAGTCATTGGGGCAGTCACTAAACAATTAATTGACCAAATAAAGAAAGTGGTCTCCTCTAGACAATTGCAACAGTGGAAGGACAGTCCTCCGGCACGTACTGTGCGAGATGGGTTACCCTACCACCAGGGTCATTTATATTTGCCCACTAAAAGATTGCAAGCAAAGACGCTGTTTTGGTGCCATGGATTCCCGTTGGTGGGGCATGCAGGTCAGAGAAAGATGCAAAAAATGTTGGAGAAGTATTTTTGGTGGCCTACATTAAGACAGGATGTGGTAATATATCTGTTACAGTGTGAAAATTGTGTACGGAACAAGGCTGATCATGTTTAAAAGAGAGGTTACTTACAGCCATTGCCTACACCAGAAAAAGTATGGACTCACATTTCCATGGATTTTATGACTGATTTGCCACCAGATAACCAGTTTGATACCATTTGGGTAGTGGTGGGTTTCTTGTCCAAACAGGCTCATTTTGTTCCATGTATTGGTATTCCCGGGGCAGGCAAGTTAGCAGAGTTGTTCTTACAACATGTTTTTAGGTTGCATGGGCTACCAAAGAGTATTGTTTCAGATAGAGGCTCACAGTTTACATCCAGGTTTTGGCGTGCTTTCTGTAAAATGCTGGGAATCAACTGTGCTCTGTCCACCAGTTAACATCCCCAAACCGATGGTCAGACTGAGAGAGTTAATCAGACTTTGGAACAATATTTGAGAGGTTATCTGGGAGATGGTAAGGACTCCTGGGTACAGGCCCTGTGGTTGGCGGAATTTACTTATAATAATGCCTTCCACAGCTCACTGGGAATGGCACCTAATGAATGTTTGTATGGGCAGGAACAAAACATGATCCCGGAGCAACTACCAGAGGTGGAAACCATGCCAGTGTTACAAGACCGAAAACAGTTGCTTCTAGCATTCAGGGAGAGAACACGCACAAATTTGGAAAGAGCCAAGAAAGCCTACAAGGAACAAGCTGATAAGCATAGGCAGGAGAGTCCACGGTACAAGATTGGGGACCGAGTGTGGCTTCCAACTCGGAATTTAGCCTTGGTTGGATCTAGGAAATTTATGCCGAGATTTATTGGTCCATATGACATCATTAAGTGTGTATCTGATACTGCAGTGAAATTGAGATTGCCAAAGACTTTGCCGGTATATCCGGTATTTCATGTATCTCTGCTTAAACCTGCAGCTCTGGAAATAAAGACAAAGCGACCTCCTCCTATGATGAAGGAAGGACATTTGGAGTAAGAAGTGAAACGCATTTTGGATGCTAAGAAAATAAAACAAAGGTTATGGTATCTGATTCAGTGGAAAGGTTATGGATTGGAAGATTGTTCATTGGAACCGGCAGAAGCAGTGCATGCACCTCAATTACTGAAACTCTTTCATAAGAGACATCCACAAAAAATTGGACCTGGGAAGAGGCCTGGGAGGGGAGGTAATGTGAGGAATAAGGGCTGGAAGCGCAAGGGACTAACACGTTTTGTTTCTTAACCTCCTAAGGCAAGTATGGAGGCAAGACTACAAATCCCAGCAAGTCACGGGGGACTGGTAGTTCAGATCACGGCCACAGGTGTATGTCACGTGCGCGTTGCCAGCTGCAGTGATTGGGAGCAGCATAAAGGGCATAGGCGCGTAAATCAGGTGTGGCTTATTAATGATCTGGGTGCGGTTGGTGTGAGGAGCAGGTCGACGGAGCGCTGTGGAGCCAGGGACGGCGAAGCTCTGTCCCTTTGATTGCTGCAACGAAGCTTCACACGATGGACCATTGAAGCCGCCAGCGTCCGCTCACACCGTGCAGAGCAGGCGGACCAGCTGCAACTCACGGTGTGCTACAAAAACTCTGAGGAGTCCCGAGGGGCCCTCGGAGATCAGATAAGTGCTGAAGCCATTGCGGGGTGGGGGCTCATTATGTACTTGCTTTCACTTGCATTGGATTTGAGCTTAGCAATCATGGAAGGTCTGAATTGGTTGCTAATATTTGGTTTGTTAATATGATGCAGGGACTTCACGGAGTGCTTATGCGGGTATAATCTCGCCTGTTTAAACTTCAAGGACATGAAGTTACGTGTTTGTGTATTGCAGCAAGCTTGCCTTACGGGCCATGTGTTTTGTCCTTCATTTATGGGGAAATTCCCCCTGTCCTGTGTTCATTCCGCTTGCTACTACATGTGAATGTTTGCTTCTCTATGTTTTCTATTAAGTCAAGTGCATACGTATTGAGGTCTGTCTTGGGTTATGCTACAGTATGTTCAGTTATTAAGAAACAGGAACCAGATAGGAAGGGTTTTTTCCCAGTGCTTCCCCCTACCTATCCAACTTAGGTTGCCCTGACCCTTTTTCCGGTTTTCCTAACTTCCCCCACCCCATCCACAACCTCTCCCTAACGCCTCTTCCCTCCACTGGCTGCCACGTGGTGTCCTGTGTGCTACTTCAGGCACTTGTGCCAACCACGGTGGGAGGATCAAATTCATTTGACTTCTGTGGTTCGGGGGAGAGTGTCGATTCCTCTCCTCCCTCATTGTAAGTGTGGTATTGACAGTCATGGTATTGTTTACATTGGTACGCATGCTTGGAACACGGGCACACAACCTCCTCTCAAACACAGTTTGATTTTTTCTCTAGTTAGGTTCAGCTGTTGGCATTTGCCAATTTCTTTTGGCTCACAGGTCCTACGAGAGCAAATATCGCCTTGAGTAATGCTGTAAATTATTATTTGTGTCAGGTTTCTCTATTTGCGAATTGCTTCTTGGCAAAACGTGCAATACTCATAGACAAAAATGTAGTGCTGGCAGGTGTTAGCACTGCTCTTAGACAGGTAGTCAACAAAGCTTCTGCATGATGCACGTCAGTCAGGCAAAAATGAGAAATGTTCAAAATTCACTGTGATAGTAATGCCCACATGTTCTCTGTTTGGGCAATCGCCGGTGAATACCTTTGCCGCACTAAGGACAACTCCTGGACAACTGACATTAATATTTTCTGCACTCACAACTGACATGTCTTTCACATTCCACAAATCCCGTTCTTCGGTCTGGCTGGGTTTTTGGCGTCGACATGCGGCTGCTTTCGAGCATTATTTCTCATCATCATCAGACTCCCATGGATCACTGGCACAGATGCAACATTTCGCCTTTGTTGCAACGTGCTCTTTGACTTTGCTCAAGGGAGTCCATTTAGTCCCACAATTACACAAGCCAGACACAGGATCGACAGGTCAAACCCAGAAAAGAGATATCAGTGTTGATAATCACTCTATTAAGTAACATTTGCCTGTGGGCACATAACTCAATTTTTGTTTGCTAGGCTCCATAACTAAGACTACTTGAGCCTTGCCTGATGCAATGACATCTGCAGGTACAAGTAGGCCACTAGGTCTTTCAACCCACACCTTTGCACCCGGTACCATGCTGTCTGAAGTGCCGAAAGCACGATCCCGACGAGTAGTTAACACTGTTCGGGGCGCCCCCTTTCTGATCATGGACAATTTTACTGGTGTGATAATCAATTGGGCTACTCGATCTCCCTTATGAATCAGTAACACGTGTTCTCCACTGTTCATTAAAATGACTTTGATTTCTCCCTGGTAGTCAGCATCTGTTACCCCTCCTAGCACGTGAATGACTTTCAATGCTAATCCAGATCTAGGGGCAATCCATCCCATATGTTATGGTGGAATCTGTACTGAAATCTTGGTGTGCTCATCTGCAACAGAATGAAACCAATGTTCTAATGAATCCATAGAACAATGTACATGATAAACAGTGACTTAACTTTATGATAACATTTCCCCAATATCATGCCACAGTTCCTTTCCCCACAACTTCTTTTAATTAATTTTCCATTCATTCTTTTGCCATGTTGGCAGCCACTCTGCTAGCCCATTCGCCACCGAACATGAATCTGTGTACAAATAACATTGACCAGGTGTCTCTTGTTCCAAAGCTTGATAGACTGCATAGAGTTTGGCAAACTGACAGCTCTTTCCTTTCCCTGACTTTGTCAAAATCTTTTTTGTTTAAGGATTATATGATACTGCTTTCCAATATCGCTGAGTCCCCACATAATGAGCAGAGCCATCAGTAAACCAGGCATGCTCTGTCTGCTACACTGTCATTTGGTCAATATCAACAAGAGCCCTATAGCATGCCAGCAACTGCTTCTCAAATGGAGTGTATATGTTATCAGCTTTGGACAACTTGCGACTACAAATCCCAATGGAACACATTTTCTGTTCTGTTTCTGCTGCATACTCCACTTAGCATAATTTTCATGTAAAGACACTTTTAACTCCACTTCTCCTTCCTTCAATGGCCACAAATCAAGCACCTTCTGCACTGTGTCGTTTGCCAAGTCAAATGCTCTTTGCTGGTCCTCCCCCAACTGAAATTCATATTTCTTTTGTGTCACTTTATACACCCTTGGGCCGGTAAGTGCAACAAAGACACCTGCGAAGCTTGACCATTAGTTTGGGGCGGCCCTCCCCTTAGTACTTCCTGTACATTGGTGAAACTAGACAAAGGCAGGAAGTGCAGGCATTCTGTTGCATATACCAATAACCCTACTAGCCAGCTGTCAAAAAAGCCTCATCATCCATGCCAGCAAAGGTTCCCCTGAATTCTGCCTGAATAACGATTTCCCCAACCTCTTGTTGAGTATAATATTCCAGCTTAGTTAAATCTACAACTCCAATATCCCATCCAAAGCAAAATATTTCGCAATGATTTACTTAAAGAATGCTTTCCCAGTATTTCACCTTTAATATGCTTGTTTGCCCCATGGGTATTGTGAGTCACCCTCGGTTTTCAACCGAGTGCTGCAGATGGACTTAGAAAATGTACACCTTGACAGCACAGTGATACAATATGTTGATGACATTTTAGTGTCTAGCATCACAGAAGAAGAGTGCAGAAGGGATTCAATAAAACTAATGACAGTACTGGCATAACAAGGGTACAAGGTTGACAAAGAGAAGATGCAATATTCCCAGGAAGATGTCCTCCATATAGGTCAGCTAATATCACAAGAAGGAAGGAAAGTGACACCTGAAAGAGCAGAAGTAATAATGAAAACATCCAGGCCAGAGACAATGCAAGGATTACAGCAATGTCTAGCCCTTTGTAATTACTGCATGGGTCTTTGACTATAGCACATATGTAAGGCTACTTCTTAAAGGACTCAAAGAGGCATAGAGAGAAAACAGTAACATGGCCTGAACAGGAAAGATGATAGATGCCTTTGATGAATTGAAGCTAACAACCAGCACAACTCCCATGTTAGGGATCAGTGATTACAATGAAGAGTTATTCGTATTCTCCCATTCAAATGGAGTAGGGATGACAACTGCACTTGCTCAGAAAACTACCATGGGGCACAATCCACTAACATTCTACAGTGGGATCTTGGATCTAGTAATGAAAGGTCATTACCCATGCAAACAAGTATTGGCAACAGCAGACTTTGTGATTGAGAAACTGCCAGCATAACTATGGGATGCATAGCTACATTATGTGTGGAGCATGCCCTACTTGCCATATTTAGTCCAAAAGCACATTGACCATACAGAGAGCCTACAGGTATGAAATAATTATATCCGACCCATCAATTAAAATTGTCAGGTGACGAGTGCTGCATCCAGCCAAAATGTATAGCAGAGCCAGTAAAGGAATGAGATAATCTGCACAATTGCACTAAGTACACTGAATACTATGATGAGATACCACATCTCAAAGAAAATGCCCTAGGAGGTGGATAATTATTTTCATTAACGGGTCATCATCAATAGACCAGGGCACCAGTGAAAAGCATACTGGGACGGCAGTAGTGAAAACAAAACTGAATGACAGCTTTGAGACAATGACAAGTGTAAGATTGTCATTGCATTTCTCTTCACAAGCAGCAGATCTGGTAGTGCTGATTTTGGCACTCAAAATGCATGAGGATGAGGCAGTAACAGTGTATTCCAACTCTGCCTATTTGACATCAACAATACACGTAGGACTGTCACGTTGGAAGACTGTCACGTTGAAAGAGGTGTGGCTTCATACACACAGATGGCACGCCAGTGCAGCATGAGCCGCAATTGGATAGGCTCATCGATGCACTTCAACTCCCATCGACCATTGCTGTGGTGAAGTGTGCAGCACACACCAGAGGTGCAGATTTGATTTCGCACTTTTACGAGGCAGCTGATCTTGAAGCAAAAACAGCAGCATATTTTCCTGAAATATCTGACATTGCGACTGCACTGGATAAATACATATGTGCACGCAACATGGTAATGAAGGAGGGTTTTAATACACAACCCACAGCACAAATTATTTAATTACAGGGAGGAGCACCCTCAGAAGAGCAAGAGATATGGAAATGAAGGGGGTGCTCATTGTCCCCCACAGATGCATTTTGGTGGCAGGACAGCACCAGGAAACCAGTTATGCCTCAAAGGCTGCTAAAAGTAGCACTAGACCAATTGCACCATCCAACACACCCATCAAGGGAGTGCTTTGCAGTATTGATTTCAGAAGACTGGTTCACCCCAAATTTGGCAGAACATGTTGCAGATTTCAATGTAAATTGTTTGACGTACCAGCAGTTTACTGCTAGACACACTTTGCGAACAGTGAGAGGAGCAATACCCCGTTCTACTGCACCATTTCAATTATGTAGATATGCTCCAAATGTGTAATGGCTACAGTTATATGCTAGTAGTTGTGTCTCCCTTTTCCCGATGGATCGAAGCAAGTCCATGACCACATCTGGATGCCACACGTGCTGTGAAATTCCTTACACATGAGGTATTTTCCGAGGTGGGGAGTGTGCAAATTTCTCTGGTCTGATAATGGACCACATTTTGTAAATAGGGATTTCAGCACATCACTATCCTTTTTGGTATGAAGCACAAATGTTTGTTTGCTCACCACCCACAAGTGAACGGCGTATGTGAGTGTCTCATTGGCCTCCTAAAGGTGCGGATTGCCAAATTAAAAGTGACTGTGAAAAAAGGTTGGCGCCACTGCCTTCCATTAGCCTTGTTTGCATTACATAATAAGCCTGGCTCGGACCACCACCTGACACCACATGAGCTAGTGACAGGACACGGTATGAACACACCCCTTGTTCCTCCCACTCAAGCTCATACTGATTCTGTTGTGTTAGGGCAAGAAATGCATAGTTTTTTGATGGCTATGATGGAGACACTTAAATGTATGTCTCGACAGCTACAAGCGTAGCAGGGGGAGTCGAAGAAGACTGATGAAACAAATGACCAAGTTGATCCAGAAACGCTGCTGAAGCCACTAACCCTGTTCCCTGGTGACAAGGTCCTATGTAAACAAAATGTCTAGATAAGGGCACACCCCACGTTTTGAGGGACCATATATAGTTGAGGTAGTTACACCAATATCAGTTAAAATTGAAGGAAGGTGAGCCTGGTTACACCTTAGTGACAGCAAACTTTACAAAGGAGAGATCCCCCTGCCTGCCAACCCTGACAGTGAAGGCGAAGAAGAGGAGAGAAGAATCCAGACGAGGTACATGATGAGAAGCAATCGGCAGCAAGAACAGTAAACACATTGGTTCTTTTATAGACACACAGACACTACAGCAAACATTATTTCAACTGTGCAAGCACAGAATGAGTGTGATAAGAAAGAAAAACAAATGCTTCATATAACAATCATATTTTTTATCATTTTGTCTTTTTTGATGTATACTTATCACTTTTTTAGGAGACTGGAACATAACCTTTGCGTTATTGTTGTTTAATATAAACCTTGTTTTCAAAAGACACTTTCTTTCAATATTAGCAAAATTATTCCTGTGAACATTAGCTCCTTGAAGAAACTAAAAAGGACTTCCTTCTGGTGGACAGAATGGGACTGTTTAATCATACTAGATATTTGCTTTTAGTGTTTAGAAGGAATAACACTTCTAGTTATCTGCATAAGGTGAACATGTGACCTATAATGCGTATAGCAATATATTTTACATTTTGTTGTTTTTATTTTACTATTCTTAGGGTATTGAGCAAATTGAGCAAATTGGTTGTTTACAATGTAGCCAGACTAATGCACAAACATATCACTACTGTTACAATGACTGCCGACTCCAGACATCTGATTAAATATATTACTGATTCCGCCCATGTCACAAAAAATGTGGTACCAACACATGAGCAGAGTGTTAAAAGAGACATCTGATGAGAGCTGTTATGTGTGTTCCCTCATTCCCTATGCCATGAGTGCTTCAAGGACATAACTAGCCACAGAGCTACCAGAACATAGTGCACAATGTCTAACTCACCTAGCTCTTTGCATGACTAGGGGGTAATTCCAGGGAAAACGTGATACCCTGCGATGTATGTCCAAAAAAATGTGTGCTTATGAAGATAGCTACATGAAAACAAAATCTATGATGGATGATCCTTGGAGAAAAAATAAGGCGATGCAATATATATTAGAAGACCTGATTAAAGGAGAAGTTACAGTAACATACCATAATCTATTCCACTGCATACATGCTGCACAGAGAGAGAGGCCTGGGATACCTGGGGGCAGGGAAAGACCACAATTACTAATATATGGGCGAGTATTTAACTCAGAAAGCACAAGTACCCCTGACAGTACCAATAGAGGTGCAAAATGCAAATGGTATATGCCTCAAAGAATTAACGGAATATTCCAATTTACTCACATGGGTAGAGAATGAAGCAGGCCCCCTGCCTATAATACCTATAATAAATTCCACATTATGTTTTAATAATACTGGCCTGGTGAAGGTGGGAGAAAACAAGGGGAGCAAACGCAATTTCAAGGTGCCAGGAATAAAAAAGGCACTGATTTTTTAATGGACCATTATTGGGCCTTTGGTTCAAGAGCTTATATGCAGCTCCCTCCAATTTTGGGGAGGATTTTGCTCCCTGGTGGTAAGAAGTATACCTGCCTTAGTAGTTCCACAAAGTAAAGTACAGATGGGTGATTTACCCCAAATCAATGCACACTTAAGAGCTAAACGGTCTCTCACCTGGAAAAATGCAGAAAGGGGGACAATTACTTTTCAGCCAAATCAGTAGAGGCCTATCACGATATACCAGATGAGCATTAATTGTTCAACAAGATGACAATGTTTTTTTTGTCAGTCTTTATTCCCGGGTTTCAGACAGCCGCAAATGCAAAGTGGTTGTAAATAACAAGATAGGATTTGTTGCAGTCAATACATGCAACTGTGAAAGCCTTTAATGCCATAAGAGAGGAGTTGAGAGCAGTAAGACTTATGAACCTCCAGAACAGGCATTTGGTTGATCCCATGATGGCCGTGGAGGGTGGCATGTGCACAAGAATTGGGCCTTCTTGTGCACATATATACACCTGCCCTCGATGCAGATAATGGAATCCTCTCAGAAGCCATATCCACCTTAACAGAATTGCACAAATAAACAGTGGAGGAGGTGGAAGAGACTGACAATGAAGACTGTTGTATATACCTATTCTCCTGGTTGCCCTCCTGGCTACCCTATGCATGCAAAATACTAATAGCCATAGTAGTATTCATACTACTGGCTTTCTGCGTTCTGAGAATAGCAATAAACTGTTGCAAAAAAGGCTGCCAAAGGGACAGTAAAAATGGAAATAGTACTGAACTTTAATGCTCATACACATGAGTATACCCAGACAGATGTCCTGCTTCATACCCAGGCATTGGAAAGTACTATCGCCCCTCCGCGATCAATGTTTACTTATCCTCAGGACCCTCATGATTACACTGAGCATTAGCTATATTGTAATTCCAATGGGGAATGCAGCTATATGACTTGGAGTGTGGATGAACATGTCAGACAAACAGCCACCCTGAAGAGGGTGACTAAAGTATGGATACCCAAAGAGAACTTTACGGGGGAGGGAAAGAACAAGGGTGTGATCAAGGACTTGACCGGGGGGAGATTTTGAGAAGCAGATAAACATGTCATCCATAGCTACTACCCCACCCCTGGCCCAATATCGCACAGGTGAGAAGTGTTCCTCATGAAGAGAACAGTAAATCCCATAGCCCAGGCAGATACAGCAGGACATGTACAATGTAAGGTGAAGATGGCACAAGTAAATCCAAGCTAAAGTTGCATCATTACATGTGCATGCATTAGACGCAAATCAAATTTGAACTCACCATGAAGAATCCACACACTAGGTCAAATATGCATTTATACATGAAGAAAATGAACATGCCATCCTTAAGGACATGCAGAATACTGACATAAGTAATGTGCAAGCTGAATGCAACATGAATGGCATGTGAATATAGCTCACTAACCTAGAAACGCAATAGTAATTGGAAGTCATCTTTTTTTCAAAATGTAAGCAGCAGCACGCTTTTAGGTTAATGAAATGCCTCAATACTTCATGAGAATTCAAGATGCTTAAATCACAGAAATACAGATCTGTACAGAGCAGCTCATGCAGTAGCTGGTAATCAGAGCAAAGGTCACTGAGAAATTAGGCACAGTCCAAACGCTGCAGAAAAGGCATGAGATAATAGGTCCCAGGACATGAGAATACTCCCTCTCTAATTAAAATTTGGAAGAGCAGAACTGACCATTGTGTGCCAGGTTTGAGCAAATCATAAACCTAAGAAGACTCCAAAATGAATAAAATGAATGACTCAAGAGTATCCGAGTGGTAAAAGGAACCATCAAACCCACACTAGCATTAGCTAAAATACAAATAAATGCAGGGTGAAATAATTCCAAATGCGGTCTCTTCACACGTTACCCATAATTGAAGAACACTGTATATTCATTAGCAATGAACATAGATAGGACACCTGCCTCACTCCTCACACATATTCCCAGACATGAGGTGCAGCACAAGGTCAAATACAAAGAAATGACTCTGGCTCATGGCCTAGGAATAAGGTATGGTATCTTCTTTAATTGAAAGGAAAGCAGTCCATGGACCGATTTCCGCCTACTCCTTTCTGGTTTACGTCTCGGTGTCTTGGCAGTTGCTCAAGGTTGGTCAGTACTGAGCAACCAATCAAAACCTCCAATGCTAGGCCGCCCAGTGCGCATTAGGCCAACCAATTGACCATTGTAGAGATTATGGGCCTCATTCTGAGTTTGGAGCTAACCATGGAGTAATTAGCTCCATGGTTTCCTCTGAAACCGTCCCAAATCCGGCATGGTGAATGGAGTAATTACAGGTCCATTCCAGGGTTGGAGGGACCGGTAATTCCCCATTCACCTTTTGCCCTTCCCCATTCCCATTTCTGCCCCATAGGGCTCAATGGGAATGGGGAAGGAGGTAATTACGGCACCGTAAATTACGGTACCGTAATTACCTCCAAAGTACCTTTGCGGGTCCCGTACTTAACTCCTGCTAAAAGCAGGAGGTAAGGAAGGACCCGCAAAGGGACCTCGGAATACGGAGGTAAGGGATTACCGGCATCGGCACCCTTACCGGTGCCGGTAATTCCTTACCTCCAACCTCGGAATGACCCCCTATGTCTTTTTACTATTATCGATTTAGAGGTGGTCACAGGAGGAGCCATCAGATTGTTGTTACCCAATCAGAAGTTTAACCCTTCTAGAATGTACATGTAGTCAATCTCCATAACTAATTATGATGAAAAAATGACTTAAAAGCTGTTGTTTGCGATAAGAACATTGACAGCTTTGAGATTTGTATGCTTGTTTATTGTCCTTGCTTTATTTTGATGTCAATAAAGCTGGGTTTTGCTTTGCACTTGGTCTATTCCTGTTATTGTGTTTGGTTTGATCCAGCACCAGAACCTCTCTGTAACATTTAATAACATTTGTAAATTATACTGCAACTATGTACATTAATCCTACCTCCACTACCTGTATATATTTGCAATCAATCATGTAAACTGTATATTTCTGTAACATTGTAAACTGCATATTTTGTAACATTGTAAGATTTGCATATTCTTACTGCGGCGCCCTGCTACCTCTGGGTTTGGCGCGCATTATAAATTAATAAACAAACAAACAAACAATTTGGGGGACTTTGCAGGCCATCTTTTCACAATATTTATTTATACCCGTGTGTAGATTAATGTTAGTATGTCATTTAATTTCCTAGAAAAGTATTACACGATTTCAAATAATTTTATCATCTATAAAAATGTAGAAATTTGCACTTACACAAATGAATCGATTATGTAAAGTTCAATTAGCATATTAATAAACACATTTGTATGTCATAAACTGAAATTATTGTAACTAAATATTTGCATATGTAGTATAATCACTATGGTTTCCTGTGAATTTTGTCCGGGTTACCTCTTATGTATTATCTATACATTTCAGATCTGAATTTATCCTTCTTCAGGTGAATTGCCGTAGCATCCTATAAGTGTAAACCAAAAATACAAAGTTATTATATTAATAATATAATATTTACAACTCTAGATACTAACCTCAATATTTCATCTTTGCATAAAACGCCAAAAATATATAATTGAATGTTTCTGGAATTCAATTCCAATTTTTAATTAAGACATTTAAAAATCATCTATAAAAAAACTAAATAACTTAAATTAATCTTACAATGGTACTTGACAGATGTTAACAATATTATTATAAAATCACAGGCAGGCTTCATCGGCCCAGAGAGTTCATATCCTTCCACAAGCCCTTTCTAACACCCCTGCAGCCGTGTTGTTGTAATACAGGGTATAGCAGTGCAGAGGCAGGCTTGGATATCAGAAATTACAGAGATGTCAAGGACAGACTTCGTGGGTGTTGTAATTCCACCCATCACAGTAGACAACATTTGTGGTTCTGCATTATGACTGTAAAATTGGAGAGCTGGGAGCGCTGGGGTCAAAGGAAGTGCGCTCTTAATCCAACTGATTTTGGTAGATATCTCAGAATCCAGGCCAGGATCAGGGGCAGTAAAACCCCCTACAGCCTTCCTATCCACAGATACCAGCAATGACTCTGGTGAAGGGCCCATGGCAGAATTTGTTACATGCATACACGGGAATCGCTACTCATTGTCAAGTTTGGGGAGGGCAACACGATCAGCGGTGGCAGTATCAATGTCAATACAAAGGTCAGCACTATCCTGCGCAGTTATCCCCACCCCCTCCATGGATCCCAGGCTGATTGGGATGGAAGCTGTAGGGCCAATGGAGACAGACCAGGCAGCTAAATTCATTTGTTAGAACGTGGGCTTTGCCAAGGGGTCTTTTAGCACTAACTGTACGAGCTGTGCCCGACTCTTCAGTGCATGATGTTGGCAGGTGGTTTTGCAGTTGGTTTAGCACTGATGCTGGTGCTGGGAGTTTCTTTTTAGCCGTTTTCTTTTTCTATTTAAATATGGGTGAAAAAGACAGGTTCCAGGTTAGCAGGATTACCTTGCATGATAAGGATGTCCGAAACTGGCCTCTCCATTTTTAATACACTAAACCTTCTATTTGGAGTTATACCGTCATGCTGGGCAGCTCTCCCTGTGCTCTCCGTGCGTTATGTGAGAAACCAAAAGGTGTCTCACCCGCTAGTCCTTGGGGACTTGTCATCCAGGTGGCCAGGACATGCCCATTGCTTTTGGATCCAGTCCTTGAGGGTGGACCAGTGCAGGAGGATCACCTGGGTGATGGGTCTTCGGTGAGTGAGGGTGAGGCAACCAGTGGTTAGACATGGTATTCCCTCCTTTCCCGTACACATGACCCATCCTATTTTTTAGGATTCTCCAGTGTTCCAACTCCCCCCCCACTTTTCACACAAACACTGGGCCGAGGAAGAGGGCAAATGAGAGTAAAGAAGCTAACCCTTGCATATCTTTTTGGACATGTCCAGCTAATCGGGTCGGGCAAAGTCAGCCACTTGACTCTAATTAGCACTCCCCACAAAGATAAAAGACTGAACATAAAGACACACTCTGGGCAAGATGGAACATGAACAAGAGCAGAACTTCCGGGGTGAAGGCGAATCTACTGGAGCAGAGCAACGGACCGAGGGATGAAAGCAACAAGTCGAGGACCCCAGGAGTTCCCTGCAGAAGGTTGTTACCTCCAACAAGCCGTAAAAGACACATGGAGAAGGCGGTACCACAGAAAAGAAGACTGAATTGTGTTTCATGGACACTGTAAAGACTGGAGGGGGGTATCTGTACTCCTGCTCTCTATATGGCAGAGAAGGAGCACAGAGCACCCCAGCCAAGAATCTCTATATGGTAATGTTGGATGAACAATCAAGGCTTATGCTCTCAAGAGGTGATGCAGGCTGGTTCTTAAGTATAGTGTAGTCCCCAAGCCCCCACAAAGGAACGTCCACACACTATGTTAGTGATAACACAGTTCTTTATATAAATAAGGTTCAAGTTATATACACACATAATAACACACTTTGTGCTCAGGCAATACTATAATTATAAATGCACAATTTCTATGTGGTACCACAATCATTCTTCGACTTCATTAAAATGCATCAGCTGCTGACAGCTTCAAATGGCACAAATCAATATCATAAAGTATCAACATAGGAGGAAAACAAGTTGGTTAAACAATTGGCAGAATACTGGGCACCTACTACTTAGGTACAGTTCTGGTGAGGATTCCCCTACCTGGGCAACCTGAAAATAAAGTATATTGACAAGCCCAGTC
This sequence comes from Ambystoma mexicanum, assembly GCF_040938575.1. NCBI lineage: Eukaryota > Metazoa > Chordata > Amphibia > Caudata > Ambystomatidae > Ambystoma > Ambystoma mexicanum. Next base: position 805,555,748 of record NC_090941.1, read on the forward strand.
CTTATATTGTTTACCATAGTCTTGGTTCCCTCTAAAAAAGTTTTACTACCCCAATGTAACTGGTTCAACAGAGTTTGATGACGGGTCGTCGACGGTTCCTTCTTGAGTGGGCTCATTTTAAGGCAGGAGCCACAGATTGTCGAGATTCCTCAAAGAAAGGGGTGCACAATGTTGTTGAGGCAGCAGCTTCGGTCCTTGCAGTGCTCGTCGATGATCGGTCTTGGACGTCCTGCGAAAATGAGGCGTGTGGTGCACCTCGATGACGATAGTTCATTGCTGCAAAGTAGATCAATGAAGAAAGTAGGCCCAACAAGGGCATTGGGTTGTCCGTGTTAGGGAGGATTCTCAGGAATGTGCTAATTTCCCTTACCTTTTGAGACACCCCAGCAACTTTGCTGGATTTCTAGGATTTAAATTTTTACCTGGAAAGAGCATGAGCCTTTTGTTCCCACACTTTCATGTATTTTGATGTGTGTTTTACTTTTGTGTTCTTTGGATATGGCGTTTTTATACAAACTCCACAGGCATCATCTTTTTTCTTGTGTGTCACACAGCATCTACAGTGCAGTGGCCCAGGGATGTCTTTCAGACTTCCCAGGGTTTAAATACCTTCTCTGGGACTGACTACTGTCTCCCAGAGCATGTGAAGTTAAATTGACTTTGCTAGTCTTTTAAATTGATAGACCCACCACACCCTATCTTCCTATAGCGTGCTGGAGAAGCTGCCTAGCATCCCATTTCTTAACACTCATGTAACAGTCGAATGTTACCCTTTCCTCTTGTAATGGCTGGTGGCTGTGGTTTTAGAACACACTACCATGATTTTTCCCTACCTCAAACACTGGTAGCTAAAAATCTGGTCAGCCATGTTTTCCAATATGGCGCCTAATACCGCTCTGTAAAAACAGACTCTGGTCATCTTTTTTTGCTGTTTCTTTTAAGAAAGGTCCTTCTAGTGTTTGTCTCTGTGCGCCAAACCAGGTTTGGTCCCTTTGTTCGATGGCCTTTGGCGGGCTTCAGTGCTGAGGCCCTCCTCTGGTGCCTGAGTGTCTGCGGTGGACAGGATGTGAGGGTAGTGCCCGAAACTCGCTGTGCTTAGTCTCCTAGGAGACCTGAATGCACTCTTGCATGATTGGCTGGCTGACTGTCCAGCAAGGACAGCCACCCGGCTGGGTGAGTGACAGCTAGCCTGGAATGAATGGGAGAAAACTGATTAAAAGCAGGTCTCTGGGACTTGCACATACGTCACGCGTCCCACCATCCTCTAGCAATGGGAGGGCGGGATCAAGTTTCCATAGCAGCAGTCATGTTGTTATAGATACATGTCAAAACAAAACCACTTAAGAGTTACATTGAATTTGTGCCATACTTTACATAGATGTTAATAATATCTGATCCTGATGAAATCTGATCCTGAAGTGTGTAGTGTGCATACTGCTAATAACCCTTTAATGTGAAGAACGTTCATATGACCGTATGATGGTCTAATGTCACAATGAGGTGCACCAGGTGGCATATGTTTCTATCCTGTTCAGTTTACAACTCATCACCATTCATTATCAGCCTCTGTACTATGTTATTCATTACCTTCACCTCTACACATAAAAATGTTGCAGTGTTTAAACAGATCACAAACCTAATTTGCAGTCGCTAAACAATGTTCTTACAAAACCTCCTCTTCCATCATGCAGCATTTCGCATTTGCACCATGTTACTTCCAAATATGCATCTCGTTGTAGTTGCAAACAAGTTACAAACCTAATTTTACCGTTGGTGAGAAATTCAATCTTGCAAAACTTCCTCTTCCATCATTCAGCATTGATATTAATACCATGTGAGTTACATCACTCTACATGGTGTTTGAAATTGTAAATGGGAGTTATCTCGACCATCAAATAATAAATAAAATAGTCTTAGTTGAGTCTGTCAAATCAAAATGGCCGATTCTAACAAAACCTGATGCCTGTTTAAAAACATAATGCCTAATGCCTCGTATACAAAAAGTGTGTAAAAGGGAATATGAATGCAGAGAAAGTTCAGTATTATAATACAAATAATACATGTGGCTGAGTCAGCTCTCCTCCCCACTTTGGGCAGCACGGGCTCAGACCTTTCAAACACAGCCCTTGTAGCAGTTCCCTTAACCAAGTTTAATTCACATCCTTTAGGTGTTCCCTTCCCCTAACTGATCACAGCTCCGGTCTCCTTCAGTCAGGCTCAGACATTTTCTTAATGTTGAAGACTTTCGAATGTGCGTGACGTATACTGTAGATCTCTGCAGTACCTCTTCGACTTTCCTTTCAATCCACACTCTCGTGTTATTTGCCCCAGTGTCTCTTGATCTGGGTAGTTCAATATCATAAGCACAAAAGTTCAACATTCACTTTTTATTTTCCCCTTTTCCCTGGGGTTAATTTGGATCACTTCACTCTTACAGTTTGTTCACTTTATCGTTTCTTGACAAAAACATTTCACCTTTCATGGAGACTTTCGAATGGGCTACTTTCTTTCGCCGGACGAACCCGGCACTCAGTATCGCTGGTTTCACAACTATCGGTAGCTCAAAGTTCAACACAGGTCTTTCTTCCTCCGCGTCTCATCCACATGCGTGCAGCCTTCAATTGTGCAATATATTGTTGCAATTTCAATCTCTGTTTAACACACACCAGACTTTCATGTCGCTCGCCAACTCACCAGCTTTGTCCATTGCTTTCTTGATGTTTAGTTCAAATTCATGAGTCACAGTTAATACCACAGAATTGGCCTCCCCACCCCAACTCTTCTGTTCACCCGGGAGGATCACTGGCATCTGTGATGCTGGAAATGCATACGAGGGACAGGGCCTCCATGTCCTGTTGTGAATCTAGAGGTAAATACTATCGAAACAAGAATGAAAACACACTCTAACATGGAGAGATCACAAGACACAGGATTCGTAATAAATTTGCAAAATGCATGTTTATTTTATGCATTACAAAATGACACTAATCTCTAGCAAGCAGGACAATCTCTAGCTATGAGTGCATTCACTCCAACCCAGCGAGCCTCCGTAGACTAAAGCTGTGACTGTCTCCATTCTCTCTCAACCTGCTATTGAGACAGCTCTCTCTAGCTCGGTGAACCTAACCCCCTAACTCGCAAACACACTCTCTCCACTCAAAAACTGTTTTATGCAGAGCAATGACACATTTCTACAATTTGCAAGCGTAGAACACATTCTATGGCTGCCAGCATTCTATAATTCATGCGTGCATACATCATTTCAGCCATGTTAAAAAAGCAATAAAACTAGCAGTGATTACTGCAATATAAATAAAATTGACCTCGAAAGAGAAGTTAGCAAGATTCTTGTGAAATAGCTGGAAGTGTCTCGCGGAAAAGAACTAATCCCTGAATCATCCCCGCAATAAAAACAAGGAGTGACTACAAACACTAAAATAATAATTACTCCAGTAATATAACAATTGATTAAGCCTGACCCAATCTAGGAGTGATCACTGTAATAGAAATATAGGGGGTTCCCTCAATAGAAATATGAGTTATTACAGCAACAGAGCTAAGATTGCCCCCCACAATGGATCCAATAGTGAATACTTCAGTAATTTCAGGAGTGAAAGGAATAATGTAACTCTGGATAATAACAGAAATTGAATCAGGAGTGATTACATCAAAATTAAGTCTGACTGCAGTTAACAACGAGGGAATTTTACTAAGAATTGTACAGGAAGCTATATGAGCAATAGAACTAAAAGTGATCTCAACAAAAGAACCAGGAATGCTCACAGCAAAATAATAAGCAGAATTAATAATTATAATAAACTTATGGGAGAGGGTATGGGTTCCGACAGTTGGACATTAGTGATTCTAGTATATTTATTTGAATTTGTGTTTATTTATTGGAGGAGTGTTGAAGAGGGAAAGTGGGACGATACCTTTCCCAGATTCCTGTCCAAACCATGGCTAATGACGTCATGACCTAACCACCCACCGCGGGATGATTTTGGCCCTCTGACTGCTGCCCTGGATTCAAGATCCACTGTGGCCACGCCCGCACCCACAGACCAGCTGCACACCATCCAAAGCACTTGGAGGGGCACCAAGTGGAGCTGAGGCCGATCATATGGATCAACTCGACTAAACGTCACCCATCCATATTGCCATCATTAGAGATGACATGCCGATATGCCGACATAGCCACAACGAACAAGAACACACGTGCTGCCCAGCACCGGGATCAGACCCACACCAACACACATGAAGAACATCCTCAGTGCTACGACTAAGAGGACAGCACACACTCACAGACATGCATTGTTGTTATTTTTCATATAGGCCAACCACCGCACCATAGAAATGCAAGACGCCAAAAGAGCTTGTGCACACGACGCTTGCAGACGCTTCATGCTACTAACACCCTGCAGATGACACCCTGTAGATGGACTAATGTATAATGATCGAATTCGCACTTCGCGACCCTCGCCTTATGGACTGTATGCCGCCACCCATGACTAGGCCAAGGTAGGCCGCAAACCAGAGTCCCCAGGCCCGTAGCAGCCCAGCCGGAGCTACAAGGTGCTGACCATGAAGAACAAGACCCTGACGGTAGCCCCACAGCCAAGGCCGCGAAGTTGCATTCAACATGCTGCGCTCTCGGTGCCAAGGTCACATCTGCCACTGCTAGGGACTCCTAGGAGTAGAAATACAAGTCAAATCCCTGTAATTCTGCCTCAGCCACAGTCTCTCACCAAGTGACCAGGCTGACCTGATACGATGCCAAGTTTCAAGGACAAGAGAAGCTCTGAGGCCTCACGTCTGGGACCCAGGCTGCAACAACCGAGTTACAAGTTGGACACCGGAGGCAATGGGAAAGGAGTACCCAACAGTAGTAAGACCTGAACATTGTCCGCCACTGACACATAGTCACACATTGTTACCAGCATCAGGTAAATCGCGAGCTGGGAACAACGATGGTCCCAGGCTTGGGGGCTCGCGGATGAACCAATCAGAACACAAGGGGATAACCACTGACGACACCATAATTCAAACAATCACTAACTTTCTTCATGTAATAAATTTCATGTAACCATTCTTAGGGACGGCCCAAGCGTACCACCTGACCTCTTCTCTATCACTAATATTTCCTTCTATACTGATCCATTTTGACCATACCACTCGGGGAACCAACCCGGGATAGCGTTAGGTTTGGGGGCAATCTTTCCCAGGTGATGAACATCGTAGTGTCATTCCGTTAGAAAAAGGGCCTGCGAGCCCATCTCCACGAAGATGCTCCTCAGGTAGCTACGCTCGGAGAACCTGTCCCTGTCTGTTTTATGCAATAAACAGCAGTAACTCTTTGCCTCTCCAACCCGGGAGGTCCACGGACGGCCCTGCTGACCCCCGGTAAATTACCCCGTCAAGTTGAAGGCACTACGACGATCGATATGTAAGGTGTAGTAGGGAACGGACCGAAGGCCGTCCCTTCTGATGTTACGGAGCATACTGGGCGGGGCTTCGAGCTCCCACGTGTTGACTGGCGAGTCACGCTGATTGGTCTACATCGCGGGCACCTGTACAAGGGGTGTGGCATTCCTATGAATTGGCATTGTAGTTTGATGAATAGATGAGGATTCCTATTAATTGAGTGTTTTAGCTCAGTGAATAGATGACGTATTCCTGCAAGAGGTAGCTAGATTGTTTCTGAGGCGGAAGATAGATGGCTGGTTAAGCTCCCCTAGGGAGCGGGCGTATCACACACAGGGCGACGCAGCGGGTGCAGAACAATTATAATAACAAAAGTGATTAATGAATACTCCACTCCGGGTGCGGTGGGAAGACAGCTGTGGGAATTGTCAGGAATAACATAAAAAATTGGTGCACATTTTATGTGACAACTGTATGTACCAATAGCACGTTGTACTAGATGGTGATGTCACCCATAGGGCTTGCATAGTACACCATGGTTTTCTTCAGCGTAATTGGAGCAGCGAAATGCGGTTAAGGAGGGTTGAAGGGGGACAGGCAGCTGCGCACGAAGAATTCCGGCACGTCTTCGACCAAAGGGGTCGCACTGAGCAGCGGTGCGATCAGTGGGAGGGGGATGAGACGGGCATACACTGCGCAGGCAGTGGGGAAAGAAAGAAGGAGGAGGGGTTAGAAGAATATCACAGGCGCGCCGAGTAGCAGCCACACTGACAAGGCGGGGCGGTTCAAGATCACACCACGCTGGACACAATAGCACAGGGGACCTCGCGTGCCACAGGTCGAAAGGGGCCCTAACTCCAAAAGAAAGGGTGTTAAAGGGGCAATAGCATTGTGAAGAACAGGAGAACGGTAGCAACCAGCACGAGAGTATTATAATGCCAACACCACTTTTCCTTGCAGCAGAAAGTCAGAAGTCCCTAAATACGGGGCCAGGTAATGGTGGTACACAAATTTGCAAATTTTTAAATGTCAGTGTATTACGGGATAGGGGCCGGCTATGGGGCCCGCACATTAACAACACCACTCCAACACATCTGCGCAACACTACTAACGCACAGCAATAAAATAGTAAAGTACAGTATTGAATGGACTCAAGGGACAGATGAAAGGATCAGGATACCGTGGCCGCCCAACGGCAGCTTTGACATGACAACTCAACATTCATTGCTAGCATAACTACACAACACCTACAAGAGGAAAAAATTAGCAGCCCACCTAGAAGTTTTCGACCTCTGGAGAATGTTTCAGGGTTATACCCCGAGGATGATGAGCATACTGGAGGTAAAGAAGGAGGTGGTGTGCGAGGTGGAAGTGTGCAGCGCACCACAAGCTCCTACCAGTGCTAAGGAGAGTGAGGAAGAGGCAGAAGGATCATATCCCATTGCAGAGTTAAAAAAAGGAGAGTGCGGGAGAGACACCCACAATTAAAGAGGTGAAGAAAGACACTGAAGGTGTGTATCCAATGAGGGATTTAACAGAAACAGCACAACCCCAGTTAACTGCTGCTGAGGGATGCTCAAACCCTGCATACAGCCCACCACCATACGCACCAGAAGACCACTACCAAAAGGGGTTGGGTGCAGGCAGTACATTAGACACCAAACAGACACGGGTGAGCTCGGGTGGCTTAAACAAGACCCATATAGAATTAGCGAGTATAGGACCAGACGAGTGGATAGCAGCACAGGTGTTATTGAAGCTTCGGGGGACGGTAACAGGAGAAGAGGAGGAGGTGATAAAGAAGGTAGATAAGGAGGAGGTAGGACACACTCAGAGAGGGAGTGAGGTGAGTACCAGGGAAGAAGGAAACATGAGGAAGGATGAAGTGGTGGTACTGGAGGCGAAACAAAAAGAGTTGATGGAAGAATGAAGCGTACTGATTAGACAGCTCAAGCAAAAGGAACGGGAGACAAAGGTAAAGATGCGAGAATGAAGGGAAGCGCAAACGGGACTAAATAAGCAGAAGGAAGAGAAAAGGAAAAGGGAGGAGGACCACATTCGGGGGATTGCAGAAAGAATAGCACAAATGGAGCAACAGGAGATTAGGAGGAAAGAAGAAAAACAGGAAGAGACCGACAAGGAAATGACGCTATGGAAGATGAAGATTATATCAGAAAGCGCACGTAAGTACGAGGAAGGGAGAATAATAGAGAGTATACTGGAAAAAGAGGGCAGGACAAGGAGGGACCAGGACGGAGATGCAAGGGTGTTAGGACAGGTAAGTAACGCGATAATGAACAAACTTCGCAGGACAGGAGCAGAGTTAGGGAGTGAAGACGACCAACAAAGCGATCCAGGGCTAAGAGGAAGCAGCCAAGCAACAAGGAGTAAGAACAGCGGGTGTAGTAGTGATGCGGTAACAATGCCGCAAATAAAGGGAGACATGGAGGGGACAAGTAAGTACACAGATATAGTCCTGGAGACAGTAACAGTGGGAGGCACACACCCACGCGCAAAATTGACATTCTCAGACAGCTTTTGCAGTGATGAGGAGGAGGAGGAGGGGTCTTGCGGAGGACAGAGTGATGGGAGTGGAGAAGGGTTAAGTAAATTATATATCACACGCACAGGCTGTGGTTCGTCATGGGAATGCAGGACACGAGAAGAAGAAACAACAGGACAGGAGGGCAAAAACTCACAAAGGGAGGGGACACTACGAACAATGACGCCACCAGCCCAGCACACGCCACATGTCAACAGGCTTAGAGACCTCCCGGGACGCAAACTGGAGGGTTCAGCACCTGCACACAACAAGGACCAAGCGGGTCAACGGAGAGGCTATAAGGGTGCAGGGGACACACAGCTTGTACGACACCTTACTGAATTTATCGAAGAATTTTCAAACATGGAGGAGGATGTTCAAAACACATACATCGCACCACACCGACGCATGCTAGAGGGAATAACAGAATACACACTGATGCCACTATTAGAGAGAGTGGGGACAAGGCCACAATACGTCCCCTGGAAGCATGCAGACAAAGAAAATATTAAATGCAGACTGCCATCGTTGAGTGGAGGGGCAGGAAAATGGATATATGAAATGGAGAAGCTAACTGCAGGGCATAAATTAGCCGTCAGAGATGTCAAAGGGTTATTCATTTCAAGATTGGGTGACGCAGCGGATGACAGTTGGAAGAGGGCGGGATTCCCAGAGGTAACAATTGCAAATTGCCAACATGCACTTTGGCAAGCACTGAGGGTACAATATCCAGACACCTCAGAAATAGGGGCAATAACATCACGCAAAATGCACGAGAATGAGGACCCTTTTAATTACATCCAGGAAAGTCAGGAGAAGTGGCGCCTGGAAACGCAGGAGCCATGAGACAAAACATTAGCCATATTCTATCACATACTGATACAGGGACTCCCAGAACCAGTACAGAGGTAGTTGAAAAATTGGTAGGAATGGAAGAGAAAGCATGGCCAGAAATACAGCTAATGATAGTACACCATTGTAGGTTATGGCAAGAAAAGATGAAACAAAAATAGGAAGATAGGAAGGCAGATGAGGCAAAACTGGTCCAGAAGAAGCTGTCAAAATATGCCATGGAAGGTGCACTCATAACCAGCCCCGCCCCTCCGACACCAGCCACTGTTCAGCAGTCACAACCACTAGCAACACTTTCACAGCAAGTCCCAATTACGACACAGCAACTGCCACCACTGCCTCCATACACAGCGCAACACATATACGCATCAACAATGGGAGGAGGATACACGCCAATGGGTAACGGCTACACCAAAAACTACAGAGGGAGGGGTGGGTTAACAAGAGGGAGGAGATTTGGTCCAGCGGGACACCTGCAGGGGGAGGATTCAGAGGGTATAACCAATATGGACAGCAGGAGCATTTAGACAACACTGGAGGATACCCGTGGCAAGCACGAGAGCCACCAAAGTGCTGGACTTGTGGATTAGTAGGACACGTATCATGCACATGCAGGGCAAGGCTGTCACAAGCAGGATGGGTAGAGCAAGGACAACAGGGCTACAACGAGGGACAAAACAATTACCAACAACCTCAAATACCACAAACAAGTGACATACACATAGAACAACAAGGAGGACTGACACAACCAGTGCCACAACTACAGCAGCAACCATATGTGCCACCCAACATACAGCAGGTACAGCACCAGCCGTCTCAACACCAAGCACAACAACAGATGACGGCGGCACAACAACAACACATCCAAATGGTACAACAGCTCACACAAATACAAGACAATACACAACTACCTACAGACACGCTGATCCCACAGACGCAGATGGGGAAATTGCCGATACTGGGTTACAACCCATACACAGGGAACGGCCAATCATTATACCCCCAATAGGACAGCCAGCAGATGTCCTTGTTGTGTCCCATCCTGTTGGTAACACCTAACCCTGTGGAGGAACCACCCATAAATGTGGTGATAGGTGACAAAACATTTTCTTTCTTAGTCGACACAAAGAGGAAACTAGATCCTGTATTAGGGAAGGGAAGTTCAACTTGTCAGGCGATGCCATGCACACTCAAGGATTCTCTGGGGCTCGAGGGCTGGTTCCTTTTACTGATAACATCTCCTTATCTGTTGGAGATCACGACCTATCTGTGCCATTGCTCTACTCAAAACAATCACCAGTAAATATACTAGGGAGAGATCATGAGCAGGTTGAACATGACTATATCTTTCACTGACAAAGGAATAGTATGCTTGACACCAGGCATACACATGCTCACTGTACGTCACATACTTCAGGCTTACTGTGGCAAGACAGTGGCAAGGGCAGAACCAGTGGACGGGGACATCTTCCAATACGGAACAGGCATGGCAATAGCATGGCTACCGGGGATTGAGGGTAAGGTGTGGAGGAGGCGAGCAGCATACCTTTTCAGACCGGAGACGCCCACTAGTGAGGAAGACAGGCCAATAATATCAGTGGATATCGAGAGCATTGTGGCAACCAAAGACTACATTGCAGTTCACGCTCAGGATGGGGAAGGGAAAGCATGGAGGGCAGTGATAGCATTGGCGGAAGGATGCAGGCTGATGCAGGTGTCAGATGAGGAACTGTTCTCAGACGAAGTAGGAGATGGAGAGATGGTGTTCCAGATGAACGTCTACATTTGGTTGAGAGTGACATTCAAGGAGCTAGCACAGAAAATGGCAAAGGCACTAGAAATGCCCGTCCCCACACAATCATACTTGTACGAGGAAGACTTAGCAGCTGTACCCGCCTCACTATGGACTACTAGTCCCTATGATGTGGGATGGAAAAAAAGCATTGGAGGGGCAAAAATAAAGCTAAAAAAGGGAGCAATGCTGCCCAGAGTGAAGCAGTACCCACTGTCCAAAGAAGCTGATGAAGGGATTTATGAGACAATAAGTACCCTAGTGGAAAGAGGAATCTTGGTACTATCAGAATCACCATGCAACACTACGGTATACCCAGTGCGCAAGGTGAAGGGAGTGTCCTGGCATTTCATACAAGACTTGAGACCCCTTAACCACATTGGGGAAGCAGAGTACCCGATAGCAGCTAACCCAGCCACAATACTGTGTGGAATACCAGCAGAGGCATCACGGTTCACCGTGATTGACCTCAAAAATGCATTCTTCTCAATATCACTGCACCCTGACTCACAAGATTTGACAAGTTTCACATACCGCAACATGAAATGGAAATACACCAGACTACCTCAAGGATACTGCGAGTCGCCATCTATCTTTAACAGAGTAATACAGATGGACCAAAGCACAGTGTTGCAATATGTGGATGATATCATCATCTGAAGCACCACTGAGGAAAGGTGCAGGAAGGCCTCTGTAAAGATGCTTACAGTACTGGCTGAGAAAGGGTACAAGTTTGACAAGGAGAAACTGTAATATTGTCAGGAGCAAGTACTATACATAGGGCAGATCATCTCACAGAAAGGAAGGAACATCACATCACAAAGGGCGCAAGCAACAAGGAACGCACCACAGCCACAAACGATAAGGGAATTATAACCATTTCTTGGCCTGTGCAACTACTGCAGACCATGGGTTTTTGGCTACAGCACTTACATAGGACCCCTATTAGAGGCTCTCAAGGAGACACAAAGGAGAACGTGAAAGTTGGGATGGACAAGACAGATGAATGATGCATTCAATGAACTTAAAGAGGCCATTTCAATGCACCAGTTCTAGGTACCCCTAACTACGATAATGAGTTCTACATATTCTCTTATTGCGATGATGCAGTAATGAAAGCGGTGCTAACACAAAAGACAAGCATGGGACACAAACCAATAGCATTTTACAGCGGACACTTGGATCCAGTGATGATGGGGCACTTTCAGTGCAAACAACCCTTGGCTGCAGCAGCTTTTGCAGTAGAGAAATCATCTTCCATTACTATGGGTTGCTCCACCACACTATACATGGAACAGGCCCTCTTCGCGATCTTAAACACAAAAAATCCACACTGACTATCCAGAGAGCAACAGAGTATGAGATTATTCTATCTAGACCCGAGTTGAAAATAGTAAGGTGTAGTAATGTCAATCCAGCGTAGTTTATACCAGAGGAAGTGGCCGAAGGGGAATATGTACACGACTGTACACATGCAATTTAATTTTTCTCATCTGTCCGAAAGGTAGAAGAAAATGCCCTAGAGGGGAGTGAGGTGTTATACATTGATGGGTCATCAACAATTGACCAAAGTGATGGTACAAGGAGGACTGGAGCAGCTGTAGTGGGATTGAGGGAGGATTTGATGTACATTCCGGTCAGATGTGTTACATTACCCCAACAATATTCAGCACAAGCAGCAGAATTGGCAGCACTGATTTTAGCTTTAGAAGAAAGCAACGGGAAAAGAGTCACAATATATTCTGATAGTGCATATGTCACCTGGACGGTATACTCAGGATTAATAAAATGTCTCAGAAGAGGATTTAGGAGAGCGGATGGTACTCCAGTGCAACATGCTCTCCTCCTAGGTGAACTAATAGAAGTAATAACATACCCCACCGAGGTGGCACTGGTGAAGTGTCAGGCACACACGAATGGGGGAGATCCAATATCAAGAGGTAATGAAACAGCAGACGAATATGCAAAATTTGCTACGTACTTTGGCGAGACATGGGACCTCCAAGAAAAACAAAAAGAAAAGGGGGGTAAGACAGTTGATAATGAAAGATGGATACACACACATTCCCGAGACACAGATTATGGAACTGCAGGCAGCGGCTCCAATGGCAGAAAAGGAATTGTGGGTTAAAAGAGGATGCACTATGTCCCCTACAGATGCGTTATGGAGACAGAATAACACAGGGAAAATTGTAATGCCCCTGGCCCTACTAAAACAGCTCTGGCCCAACTACACCACCCCACTTATACAGGAAAGGAAGTAATTGCAGCACGAATAAAACAATCATGGTTCTGCCCCGAGCTAAACTCACATGTTGCAAATTTTATTAGCAATTGCCTCACCCGCCAACAATTTACGGCCGGTCACACACTGCAGGTGATCAAAGGTACAATACCCAGGCATGAAGGACCCTTTTTGCACTTACACACTGACTACCTCGACATGATCAACATATGTCAAGGGTAGTGGTACATGATTGTAGTACTATGCCCCTTTCCAAGGTGGATTGAGGCCAGCCCGTGCTCCCATGCAGATGCATTTAGGGAAGCAACATTTTTTGTGAGGGAAGTTTTCCCGAGGTGGGGGGTGTGCGAAGTATTGAGATCAGACAACGGTTCCCCACTTTGCGAATGAATTATTTCAGCACATAACTGCCTAAGCATAAATGTGCCCATGCATATCAACCACAAGCCAATGGTATCTGTGAATGCCTCAACGGCCTCCTGACAGAAGCGATAGCAAAGATCCAGCAAACAACCAAAAAGAGTTGGCTCTATTGCCTTCCTCTGGCTCTGTTTGAATTAAGAAATAAACCACGTTCGGACCACCACCTCGCACCCCATGAGGTGGTGACCAGACGCCAAATGCACCTTCCCCTCACACCACCATCAAGGGCAATGTGCGATTGTGATGCAGCAAGTACAGTTTTTGGTGAAGAAATGCATGAGTATGTCTCTTCCCTAGTTACTAGTGCCGCTTTTATCTCTCAACAGATTCAACAGACACAGGGCGGGTCAGAGAACAACCAATGGGAACCAGCAACCAATGAGAAGCAGGAGCTGACTGGACAGTGGACAGTGAAAGAAGGAGATACAGTACTCCTTAGAAACTATCGGAGGAAGTGGAATGCCCCTAGATTTATGGGGCCTCATACTGTCCAGCAAGTGGCCCATAGGGCTCTTAAACTGTCCGATAAGGACGTTTGGATACACATTCATGACATCAAGCCCTACAAAGCACAGACCTGGCCCCATCCCTACAGCGACAGGGCCAACACGTCAGCAACAACAAACAACAACAACGACACAGCACAAACGCCAGATACCCCAAAGGACACAAATGAACAACCACCCATACCCCACCCCATGGTCACGAGGTCACAGACCAAAACCGCCCCCACACCAGAACCATAAAATGTTTTTATTAAGATACTGCCACTAGAACTAGGAAAATAAGTTTAACCTAAAGGAACCCGCCAACAGTAAAAGAAGAAAACTGTCAAAGAAATCTGTAATATACACAACACTGTGTAAACACGTTCATGCTCTCTTCTCTTTTTGTCTCGCACATGTAGGTATCGCGCATTGTAATTTGTTATATGCATATATCTGATAAAGAACATACGCCACTGCCCAGAGGAAAATGCTACCCACTGAAGATATCACAGAAGCACTGTCACATGAATTTGTATACGTAATTAAAAGGCCAAAGTACTTAAGGCCCAGGAGAATACGCATCTACTATAACGCATTTCTCATTCGAATAGTACGTTTGTTTCCACACCCCCACACAGCATTACCTGCCTTGAGAGGTAGGACAGTAAGGAAGGCATGGTAGGAGCTTTTTGCCTGGGCATTCAATGACCACTTGATACACAGGGCTTGAATAACAAATACGAATGAAAATAACGCAACATTTTCAGAGATTTTCAGGCGGGCACCTACATCATCTAAAGTAAAGTGGCTGCAGGACAGCAGCACAGGTAAGATAACAATGCCAGCGGTAATAACAACTGTAATAAAGATGTAGGGGATATTTTTTCACCACTGGTCTGATAACTGCCGCTGTCTGGCAGGCCTACTATGCTTTGCAAGTGACTGCAAACTCCAATACTAACATTTCCCCTAGCCCTGCTGCAAGGAGCACTATGTCAGGTGGTACAAGTTGCACAAGACCAAACGTAAAAAGAGGTAAGCAAAGGGTTTCTATAGATGTACATGGGGTGGACACATATCTTACAGAATTCGCACACGTCTGTTACAATATGAGGTATAAACACATGTTTAAAATTGGTAAGGACACGACAAAGGACAACTGCTATGTGTGCTCATTGATCCCATATGCCATGAGCGCCTCCAGAACTTTTGTGGCTACTGAAGTACCAGCAACGACAGCAGAATGCCTCTTATATTTAGCATTATTCCAAACACGAGGACGATTTCAAGGGAAACAGGCAACATTAAGATGGAAGTCAAGGTCAACATACCCCTACGAAGACAACTTCATCAAGACACTAACGATGTATGACAACTATTGTCAGCTGACTGAAGGACTTCAATACATAACCGACGGACCTGACAAAGGAGAAACAAAAGGGGTAACCCTGAACTACCTGCCATG
Source organism: Ambystoma mexicanum (assembly GCF_040938575.1). NCBI lineage: Eukaryota > Metazoa > Chordata > Amphibia > Caudata > Ambystomatidae > Ambystoma > Ambystoma mexicanum. The sequence continues at coordinate 805,570,976 of NC_090941.1, forward strand.
TAAATGGAATGCAAGAGAGGTTGGAGGTGAACCAGGGTGCTGGGAAAGATCACTAATACTGGTCTATGGCAAAGTATACACAGGAAGCAAGATAGTAACATTGGCAAAATCATCGGTAATGACAGTGCAAGAAAAAAATGACAAATGCTACAAAGAGTCGACAAAGAATGCAGCACTATTAACATGGTTGGACAAAGAGGAGGAACGCATAACGATAATACCCGTTGCAGCACCTACACTATTTTACCAGTACGATGGTGAAATAGATGTTGGAGTAAAGGAAGGATGTAAAAGAACAATACAGATTCCTGAGGGGGGAACAGGAACAGCCGTACTGATGGACCAGATTTGGGCCTGTGGAGCAAAAGCTTATACCAGCCTACAACAGTCATCAAATGGCGTATGTACCATGGTACACATCAATGTACCATCCCTGGTAATACCGCAAAAACACATTAGCATGGAACATTTCCCTAAAATGGATGAAGGAAACAAAAGTAAAGCAGGTTCCTGGGAGAAACAGACAGCACCTCAAAGAGTGACGCTACTAAAGAAAAACAACTATCCAGAGTAAAAAGACAAGGAGAACCACTGATAGGAAATTACCTTTGGGAAAGGTCAGAAACAGCGCTAAGTGAGATTTCCCCAGCACACAAGGTTCTTTTCCTCCGTCATACATCCAGGAGTACAGGCATATGTGAACGCAAAGTGGCTACAAATAACATGATGGGAGCTGATGATGACAATTAACTCCACAGTAAACAGGTTTAACAAAATAAAAGAGGAACTAAGAGCAATTAGGATGGTGGCCCTACAGAATAGGTATGTGCTAGACCTTCTGACAGCAATGGAATGAGGTGTTTGCGCAAAAATTGGAATTTCCTGCTGCACGTTCATTCCTGCAAACGACGAGGACAATGGCACTTTAACTGCAGCAGTATCACAGCTGGCCAAGAAGAATGTCAAGATGGAAGAAGAAGCCAAGGGAGTTAAGAAGGATGGTAGCTGGTTTTCATACCTCTGGTCTTGGATGCCATCATGGTTGTCGGACGGCCTCAAGGTTGTGGCAGGATGCGTGAACCTGGGAATGGCTTCACTGATGGGGGTAAAACTATGGATGGCAAGGGCGAAGTGTACTGCTGAGGAAATGATAGGCATGCACATACTAATGCCCGCTGAAGACGACAAACACGCAGATATCATCATCAAGGAATGCGAACAGAGGCGGCAACAAATAGAGGAAGCTGACCTGTACCCACCATCGATAAAACTTGAGAATCCACGAAACCCGAAGAGCTATGTCAGAAAATGGGTTTATTGCAAACCAGGTGGTGGATGTGCATATATGTACTGGTCCTTTGAAGATCACATGGACCGATACCAACACCTGGCAGGAGTAACAAAGGTATGGCGAGTAAGAGGAGATAAAAGAGTGGATAATTTTGTGGTCGACAAGTCGACCATAGGGGGGGACTGAAGAGGGAAAATGGGATGATCCCTTTCCCAGATTCCTGTCCTAACCATGGCCAATGATGTCACGACCTAAGCACCCACCGCGGGATGAATTTGGCCCTCTGACTGCTGTCCCAGACCACAAGATCCACTGTGGCCACGCCCCACACCCACAGACAAGCTGCACACCTTCCAAAGCATGTGGTGGGGCACCAAGTGGAGCTGAGGCCGATCATATGGATCAACTCGACTAAACGTCACCCATCCATATCGCCATCATTAGAGATGACATGATGACGTAGCCACGACGGACAAGAACACACGTGCTGTCAAGCACCTGGATCAGACCCAAACCAACCCACATAAAGAACATACTCAGTGCTACGATTTAGAGGACAGCGCACACTCACAGACATGCCCCGTTGTTATTTTTCACATAGGCCAACCACCGCACCTCAGAAATGCAAGATGCCAGAAGATCTTGTGCACACGCTTGCAGACGCTTCATGCTACTAACACCCTGAAGATGACACCCTGTAGATGGACTAATGTATAATGATTGAATTCGCACCTCGCGACCCTCGCCTTATGGACTATATACTGCCAGCCTTGACTAGGCCAAGGTAGGCCTCAAACCAGAGTCCCTAGGCCCGTAGCAGCCTACACCTGCCACTGCTAGGGTCTCCTCGGAGCAGAAATACAAATCAAATCCCCATAATTCTGCCTCAGCCACGGTCTCTCACCACATGACCAAGCCGACCTGATACGGTGTCAAGTTTCAAGGACTAGAGAAGCTCTGAGGTCTCAAGTCTGGGATCCAGGCTGCAAGAACGGAGTTACTAGTTGGACACCAGCAATGGGAAAGGAGCACCCAACAGCCAGTAGTAAGACCTGTCCATTGTCCGTCACTGACACATAGTCACACATTGTTGCCAGCATCAGATATATTGCGAGCTAGGAACAACAATGGTCCCAGGCTTATGGCTCGCAGATGAACCAATCAGAACATAAGGGGTTAACCACTGATGACACCGGGCCCCGTTACACGGTAGGCGGTAAACCATGGCGCTATTAGCGCCATGGTTCATGCCGGTAATTTACCGGTACCGCCTTGGAGGAAAGGGGGATTATTGCCCTATTCCAAGGTTGGGAAGGCGGTAATTCCTCCTTCCTCCATTGCCCTTCCCCATTCCCATTTTAGGGCAAAATGGGAATGGGGAAGGCGCTAATTACGGTACCGCAAATTGCGGTACCATAATTAGCACCCCGGTCCCTTTGAGGGTTCGTTTTTTAACGCCTGCTAAAAGCAGGCGTTAATGTACCAACCCGCGAAGGGACCTCGTAGTAAGGCGGTAAGGGTTTACCGGTACCGGTAAAATACCTGTACCGGTAAACCCCTACCGCCTACCGTGTAATGAGGCCCCATAATTCAACCAATCACTAACTTTCTTCATGTAACAAATTTCATGTAACCATTCTTAGGGACGACCCAAGTGTACCACCTGACCTCTTCTCTACCACTAATATTTCCTTCTATACTGAGCCAAACTGACCCTACCACTCGGGTAACGAACCCGGGGTAGCATTAGGTTTGGGGGCAAGCTTTCCCAGGTGACACACATCATAGCGTCATTCTTTTAGAAAAATGGCCTGCAAGCCCATCTCCACAAAGACGTTCTTCGGTTACCTACGCTCCGAGAACCTGTCCCTGTCTGTTTTATGCAATAAACAGCAGTAACTATTTGCTCTTGTGTGTGCCTCATACTCCTTTGGGACGCGGGAGGATTTGAGGCCTCCCCAACCCCAGAGGTCCGCGGACGGTCCTGCCGACCACCAGGAAATGACCCTGACAGTGTGCTTTGCACCGAAGTACTGCACTCAGGTTATATAAACCCAGTGAGAAATTCATTTGCTGTATGCTTTACATGGGGTAGGTACAATTTTGGTTTTGCCTAAGCCTGGATGAGATTGGGGGGCAGATGGGTCACAAAAAGGGTAATCATAGGCAGCATAATACAAAGAAGTATAGATAAACAATCAAAAAGGGAATATTTATTCACTGACTATATAGGCCAAAAAAGCATTAAACTCTAAACTCTGTATCTTACCTTTATTAAAACAAAAATCAAACCTTTAATGCCCTTAAAGTGTGTAGGGAGAGAGTTGCATAGTTCATTCAGGAAAATGGGGGGTTTATTAGCCTTGCCTCAACTTATTAAACCATACAACCTGAGGTCTGGGATCCAGACATGACCTCACAATGTCTGAACTGTGACCGGACTTGTCTGGGCGGAAGGGCTTGCACAGTACATTATTTTTCAAATCATGAAAATGACTCTAGCCTGGATCTAGACACACAGAAATAGTAATCAAATAGATTCAATATAGACTGACATGTGATCAGACGTCTTTACAGCAAAGATGATATGTATATGTCTGTTTTCCAAAGCTTGAAGATATCCTAAATTGTCTTTGAGTTATTCAATAAACAGCATACAAATACAAGACAATGGACAAACCAGCTTTCTGCACCAGCTTCCTGAAACAGGAATGGGTGTGTGATGTTTCACACTCAACAAGTTAGATCTAATGGCAGGTTTTCACCACTGCCTGTAGTTGGGACTCAAATGGCAACACTTTGTCAAAAATAACCCTCAGTTCATTCCAGACCTAACAGCCCTCTGTGTTGTTTTCAAGTCAACGGACCATGGGAAAACCTGGGTCCCATAACCAGTGGAACCTACTAAGAGTATCTCTCACTTATCCCCATTTAGACAAAACCCAACTGGTCAATATTTAATCCTGAACCTTTACCAGGCAACATTCAAGCAAATAAACAACACCAGTAGTACTATATAATACAGGTCCAACAGTATCCGAGTACCAACAGCATAACTATCACACCACAGCCCTACATCAGCCATATGTGGAAGGTCAGATAGATGCTGAAATTACATATTGACCCTGAGGCACCCCATGTGAAGGGCGAAGATGGTGACAGATAGGTCCCTTAACAAACACAGTGACTTCTGTTCCTGTGAAGCTAGTAAATGCAGGTCCAAACAGACTAGGAGAATACTGTGGTCCACAATGGCAAATGCCTACTACAGATCTAATATGATTAATGAATCAGGACAACCTTTATCCCAAATTGATTTATTGGATCATGATATACTACTATCCACCTTGGAGGAGTTGGAAACTTCTCACCTAAATCTACACAGTAGAGTCATTCTTTCGTGATGGATAAAGTATTTGCCATTCATTGGGGAGATATGACTTCAAACTATATGCCCATTACATGTGGAGTCCGAAAGGGAGCCTGCCTATTGTCAGCCCTTTTCATTTTAAATATGAAACCGCTGTGTGACTGTTTAGAAGAAACAAACATCACTTTTACAAATTATGCTGATGATTCTCAGCCGATGGTAGAACTGACTGGAGAATATGTGCAGGATAGCTCCAAGCTAAATGCTGTCTTTTTGATAGTAAAGCAATGGATGTGGAAGCGCTGGATGTGTCTAAACGATGCTTAAACAGGGCTGCTGATTTTCGGCTCCAACCACTTGAGTACTAAATTAAATCCGATGTACGATAACTTTCAGTTAGACGAAAGCATCATAAAAACACAATTAAAAGTAAACATTTTGGGCACTTACTTGGATTGCTCGATCAGCTCGGAGGCCCAAGTAACTGGAATATTATAAAGCTCCCACTATTAATTAAAACTTCAAAGGAAAATCAGAGCCCTGGTATCTGATAAAAAATTGTGAAACCCTGGCTTGAGCTACCATCCTATCTAGGATGGATTACTGTAACACCCTGTTGGCCGGGGCTTCAAAGAAAGATCTGCAAGCTCTGAAAACAATGCAAAATGATGCGGTCTGCATCATAAAGCAAGAAAAACAAGGAGAACATATAACTAAACATCGAAGATCACTCCATTGGCTGACAATCAGTACCAGAATTTGTTTCAAGACCTTAGTCTATATTCATAAAATAACTTATGGCTCTCCCCCTCACTACCTAAAAGAATGAATCAAAGTCTATTTGCCAACTCGAAAGCTGAGATATTGTAATACAACGCTACTAACTTGCCCTTTCCCCAAGAAAATGAAAAGAAATGGAAAATCCTTTGCTTATAGGACCTCTTTTGCATGGAATGCTCTTCCACTTGACCTGTGACCTGAAAGCAAACGGCTATATTTTTCAAAAAGTCTGAAAACCCACCTATTTGAATAAACACTTTTTGTTTCTGTCCTGCGTATACATGTGCCCTTCGCCCTGATGCTTGTCGAGTTACAAGCGTGTAATAAAACAAAATACGATCAAAATAAATAAAAGTATAGTATCTTCTCCCACACATCCATAAAGGCAATCTACGTCATCTTAAGAGCACAACATTCTGATTAGACATCAGAAAACAAGGGCTATGTTCCAGATAGTCTTGAAGTTGGAACATTACCTCTGAGTCAATGGCTTGGCTATAAAAGGCCAGGCCTATAGCTTACAGATTCTTTTAAATACAAATTGTTCTTTGGACTTGCATCAACAAAAACCATCAACCCAGAAGGGAAACCAAGCCCAATTCTGATGCTATTGCGAACTCACCAAAAATATTATGGACATCTCTTTATATGAACTGAGAACTTAGAAACGAGCTTGGGTAGAACCAATGCACACTTTCTCACATGGATTTTATTTAATTAAAACATCCATCGGAAAAATCATAACTTACTTACTTTACCAACCCCCAACTCACTGAATTCTGGCATCCAATTCCAGCAGTGAGAAAGGTCAAACTGTGAGAAGGTGCAACTGGCCATGGCTAGCTGAATCAGTGTGTGACGTGGCTGCTTCCTACATAGGGCGGGGTGGGCAGATGGGTCAGAAGGGAGATGTGGGCGCAGTGCGGTTGCAGGGGAAGGGATTTGTAAGATGATGAAAGTGGACAGGCAGATTGATGGAGCCATTTTTGGCCAGCAAAACTCAACAGAGTACAAACAAAGTACTGACCATTGCAGGTGTTCATGTGATATAAGGGGTAAAACCCTCAATTGAAAACACACTCTGGGGAAATGGAAGAGGTCAGAGGGGACGAAATATGAGAAGAGTCCCCCTAAAGAGCAAGGGGGAAAAGGGAACAGGGAGAAGGGCCATGTTTACAGGTGGATGATGAGAAAGGAGTGGGGGGAAATGGAACTAGTGCCTAATGCAAAGGTATAATTTGGTGAACAGGAATCAATAAGGTGGATCCCCAAACTCGGGCATCAGCGAGCAATGGATCGGAGAATACAAATAAATCATGTGAAGCTTTTGAAGCTGGACAGCCTAAGAAATATTTTTCTCCCTAGCAAAGGTATAACAATTGAAAGTAATTATGTATAGTAAGGTGGAACATCAACCACATGAACTAGTTTAACAGAGGCATACTTGAGAAAGTTATGAGCCCATTCAGAAACCTAAAAAGTGGGAAAGAATGAAGCTGTTTTAATTTAACATAAAGAACTTGACTTCTAAACACCAGGTAGTAATGGTCACAAGTTCACTGTGCAAAAGGACCTCTGCAATCATGGATTGGCCTGGGTTAACAGAATTCTATACGAAATCATCACACATTGCGAAAGGAACTTTAAGATGAGTGGGAAATTCCCAAACAAAACTATTTTAATTGTATTTACATTTATTTAGATGAGGAAAGTATTTCAATCAAAAGTATCGTCCATGAAGCACGCCCATTTCTGGGAGCTTTACAGAGGATCTCTTTAAGGCAGTTGTTACATAAACTATTGTGTGAAGAGGAGGGTGTTGGAAAGACACTAATTGTGGCATTTACGGATGGAGCAGCGACATACATCAATATTAGTTATGAAATATACAATTATGCACAATTCTACAGACCACCATACACAGTGGTGGAGATTACAGGGAGATGCTGATGGCAAAGTCAGATTCTCAGGATTGCTCAAGGGAAAGACAAGGATGCCATTTCTCCAAAATTCCAGGCGTAGAGGAAGTGTCAACATATGACCCTTGACCTCTGATGACATAACAGGAAGTAGTGTCATTTGACCCCACACCGAAGTGATATCACGGGAAGCGATGGAACATGACCGTTCACCCCTTGACAAAACAGGAAGTAGCATCACATAGCATTGTTCCTAAGTACAGTATGAGAAATATGGTTAGGATATCACCATAATGTGATATACATTTAATATAAGAATGGATCGCCATATGTATCGTTAAGATCAGTGTGTATAGGCCCATATGACCAAATTACTGTGAATGTAAGCATAAGTCCATGGCCAAATGATAATGATGTGTTATTACATAGCACTTACGCTTAAGCGCTTTATATAGAACAAATATATATACAATATCACCAAACCTGTGTTGGTACTCATTTATCTACCTCAGAAAGCTGAAAGCCTGAGTTGAAGTGTTTAAGAACAGACTAAATCAATGACTCACCCCCTGAAGTGTGCCTGAAATAAACCTTTAATGAGTTTAGCAATTATTGTATAGAATTCCAGAAAGACAAATTATTTGGTATCCCTATTCTTTCTTATTTAGGGTCACTGCTGAAAGTGTTAGACTTGTGGAACCCCTGTTCTTTTTTGCCACAGACCAGGAGCTTGCATTTAAAAAAACATTTTTATTTGTTTTTGTTTTTTAGGGGTAGCAAGGGAGACCACAGGGGTAGCAAGGGAGACCTCAGGGGTCACAGTTGCAATCCGGTGCGACCCCTAAATGACATCCCTGGGGAAAGAAGGTGAATCTTGAGGGCAGTATTGATGCTGTCTATAGTTAGTCCGCCTCTGATGCATGGGAGGCTTGACGTTCCATTTCTGATGAGCAAGCACAGTAAAGGAGAGTAGTGAGAGGTGGTGAAAGATAGATGATTTCAGTTAGGTAGGTGAGGTCCTGGCAGTGTAAGGCACCGGGGGAGATTATCAGTCAATGATGTCGTCATCCACTGATAGATTTGAGGGCAAGGGTAATTAATTGAAAAATGTTGTGGGTGTGGGTTATAAACATATTCCTGCACCTATGGCCTGTTCTGTCTGTTCTGCAAAAGTTACCTGTCTGCATATTAGGCTATGTGAGGCCTATCTACATTCTCCATGATATTTTGACTAGCTGTACGGTCTTGCATGCCTTCAGGCTGAGAGCTGAACGCTTTTCAAGTAATCAAAGTGCACTCTTTATTGCACTTTGAAAAATTGACATTTTCATTTTACAGTTATAATCTAATATGCATACATATTAAAATAAATTTGCTTATAGGCGCCACGTCTAATATTTCAGTGCTTTACAGTTGTCTTATGTAGTCTCTTCCTTTGTAAGCACTAGACCGTGAGCTAGTAAGATAGCTCTGTGGGCTGAGCACTCACTGCTGCAATCTGTGTCTGATCCGTAGGCCGCAAGTTTGAACCCTGGCAAGGCCAACTCAGACTTTCATCCAATAAATGAGTCCCAACTTCAGTAGTGTGATATTGTATGTAAATATGCTATGTGTGAAGTTCTTTGGTGAAAGCGCTATATAAAATAACACATCATTATCATAATAGTGTAAAATGAAGTTCTTTGTGCTTCTAAGCACTTATAGGCAATTTGTAAGTGCAGTTGTACAAATCCTGCTGGCCAAATGAGCCTTGCTAGTCAATCTTTGACTTGCATGTATGTTCACATATATGTGTTTATCTTTACTTCTCAACTCTACCCAGATGCCTTGTGCAGTTCATGGCTGTTTATGGAGGCTCAAATAGCTTGTTTATATATCACAGGATCTTGGTATAATGAAAATAATACTAATACTTTCAATGCTATTTTACCAGTAGATTATATAGCTTCGATGCAGAACCATTAATTGACATTTGAGCAGCCATAATGTCAAAAACATATTTAAATGAGCAAAACATGTCCTTCTCCCTAGACAATATGGCTGATTTACTTTATGTTAAATTCTGCATTACTCATTCATTTCTTTGGTCATCATTTAATAATACAACTCAACAACGAAACAAGCCACACACAACCTTGCACAACAGCACATGACAACTACAACCAGGAAATCCACACCTACGCTCAACAAACAGTGTAAACTGAACTGAAGCGGCCAACATGACATAACAGCGCTCTTGCGCTTTTTTCACGCTCACTCGCACTAACTTACCCTACCCTCTTGCATTTCAGATCCACCAGAGCACCAGGGGCCCACTCAGGTGGTGATGGCGCGTGGTATAAATATCCTTTAACATAACATAACATAACATAACATAAAGACCTCACAGTCATGTTTCTTATTTCCATTATGTTATTTTATACTTGATATTCTGAACTGCTAAAACATGTGTTTTTCTGTGATGCTAACTATTGGTTAGAATAGATTTACTCAGCCAGCACCAAATCACTTTTCGAATCTCTTGCCTGCTTAGGATTTTCACAGCTTGTGATGTTCCGTGTGCTGGGACACCCTCTTGATCAATGTTTCTCTTCTTCTTGTTTTTCCATCCGTTCATCACACTCATTTTTATTAGAGATCATGTAGGGATTCTATTTCAGTTATGTTACAAAGCCAAATAGAAAGTGTGCAGTCAGTTATGGCAGGGTTTAGAAATTCGAAATCACTTGTTTGCAACACTTAACCTTTCATAGACTTGTTGGGATGGTTCCCTGGGATGCCAGATGTCATCTGGGGGTCCGCCCAACTCTTAAGGGCCCAAGGCCCTTCCCCAAATAAAAAGAGGACTCAGCCAATGGCAAGTAAGAACTGTGGTGTATTACAACAAAAATCAACAGGTATCACCAAAGACAATGAAGATTCCCCAGTATGTTTCAACTTTACAAGGCAAGCTCCCCGGATTTTGTGGTGACATTGCATCAGAACCTGGGCCCTTCCCCAGAAACCTATGCCTGCTTCGCATTGGGTACTAGAAGTGGTATCCCTTATGGATGTACCCTATAGAGGTTATTTGACTGGTCCTTGCATGTCAGGTGGCTGTAGCAAAACAGAAAGGTGATGGCTGGAATGTTTTGAATAAATCAAAACCACGGACACAGCTCTGTGCAACCCTCCGGACCATCGATTTTCAGCATGCCAAGCCATTACAGAAGGGGAAAAACCATATGCAAATCAGGCATGGTCCTACCCCAAAAGGGGCAGTCCAGCCCGAACTGCTAGGTCTCATCTCTTCTGTCAGGTAGCTGGCCTGTCCCGCCCCCAAGAAACTATCTATTACATTGTTACAGAGTAGTGGGCTTACCATTGCTTCTTTGCCCCTTGCCATCCACCTCTGATTTTCTATTTCGTGATTGGCTAGAGCAGATCTCCCCAGGCCTGGGACTCGATTCGGTTCTCAGCTCTCTGTGCACCTCTTCAAGATGATGTGAAATGTCTATGTAGCTGTATTTTATCCATTAATGTACCACCTTTGCCTATGAGAATGCGTATCCACATTGCAACAATTCTTTCATTCTTTGTCTGGGATGCAGGGATTGGCTCTCCTTTCCCACTATGGGTGGCCCATTGTCTAGGTCGGCTGCACCACGTGCTTTCAGACCACCAAATCGAGCTATTGAGCCTGCATTTATGACGATGTATTCCTTTTTTCTGCAGCTGGTCCTTCGTCGTCTAGAGTTTGGAATGTGACTGTTTATCTCTAGCCTTGACTGTGAGTTTGCTTCACGCTCCATGCAGCCTGAGCCAGCTCCTCTTGTCTCGTGCTCTGTAGCTTGAGGCCTTCTATAATTTTCCTTAGACTTATAATGTGATTTGTACATGCTTGTGTTATACTAGGTAACCTATAGGTTAGTCACACATGGACCTACCAGGCTCCATATATACTCCTGTACTTCCATAGGGTTATTTGTCATAAGCATCTGCAAGCTTGCTCAGAATCTCTTGTTTCGTTGCATTTGTCCGTTACTGCATTTGGCTAGTGAAAAAATAATAAAGCTTTGACAGTATGTATATGTATTTGTTCTCTAACTACAGAACTGTGTAAGCATGTTCTTTGTGTACGTGAATGTGTGTTTGTGTAATGCGGTGCATGCCTGCAAGTGTGCTTCATGAATAACACTGCTATGTTGTGGTGTCTCTAATGATGTCAGCATAATGGCTTATTGGTGCTTAATCAAGACTGTCAATTTGGGGGTTCCCATCCACAACCTCCATTGATTCCACTATACCTGTAAAAATATGTACTAGATTAGGTCTGTAGGGCTGACTGAGGGGATATCTTTCTGTGTACATGTCAGCCAGTGGTGCACTTGGGATTCGTCGGAAATAAGATGGGTGACTTTGGGGATTCCTGGCTCTTTGTCCTGTCATGTTCCTGGGGGTGAGGACGGCCATTTTTGGGACCCTCTCTTCGGAATAGTGTAGGATATTGGTGATTCTTTCCATGACAATGGCTTTAACATTCAAAAAGAGATGGAAATTAATTGCACAATCCCAGATAATAATAATTCCAATTCTCATTGGACCAAATCCTCTTCCATTGTATTTTGCTCCACCACACCTCTGAATGGGACAGACGCTAAGCACAATCTAAACATAGGTAAACCTTCTGGTTGGCCCAAAGATCTTTGTCCCACAAATACATTTAATTCCATCTTTCCTTTTGTATCAAAGAATAATCATCAACATGTTGCTCACCTAACGAGTATTTCCTACCCCTTTCAGACCACTTTCAATTTTACTCTGATTAAAAAGAGAGGTGCAGACCCACATGATCAACACAACTTTAATTTACAGACGAATCGTTGCTGCTTCACAACTCTGGAGTCAAAGACAGGCAGGTCTCTTCCTTGATTATAGCACTGAGTCAGTAATGGCCTTGAAACCGAATGATATCAGCAGGATTGTAGGTGGCGGCAAAGCTGGGGTATTGGTATTGTTAGGTCTTTCTGCCAGCATTCAACACTGTCCACTACTCCATCCTTCTGAGAAGATTCCAGGACGTTGGGTTCTCTGGCTCCCTTTGTTGCAGCTGACAGATTTCCTTTCAAAATTATTCAATTCCATTACTATTTACTTTTTGGAGTTTTCAACCATGCAGGTTAATTGTGCTGCTGCTCAAGGACCAACTATTTTCATTCTTATTTCTCATTATGATTTGCATCCCCCAACACAATCCTTACTCAAATATGCAATGATTTCTTTACACATAAGGTTCTAATGAAGGTACCAATTCAGCACCATACAGAGTGGCACACTTATCAACTCTGGGAATAACAGTGATATCTTGGGACACCCACTAGGGGGGAAACACAGGGACCGCAGGAAACTGTGGTAAACCCCAAGGACCATGCATGGAGGGAACCAAGGTGGGACAATCTGTTGGAAACACTATATGGGTGAGGTTGAGGAAACTGCAGGTGAGTGCACTTCACGGGGTATCACAGGTGAACTTCACATCACAGACCATCTTCAAGCACATAGCCTGTGCACCGCAGCTAATGGAGGGGGGAAACTGACTCCAAACTGATAATCTCCAGCAGACTGCAGTTACTGGGAACAGCACCCTCATGGGAGCTGGGGAAATCGACCTAACACAGAAGGCACTTGCACGGCACCAAGGTGGTGTCAAATCACCCCTTGGCAGCGGGTATGGAAACAAGGATGAAGACGCGAGTGACGCTCCAATAAGAGCCAATCAGATGGTAAGTTTTGTCATCCCTGAAAAGTAACAAGCCCTCAGAGTGTCCACAATATTGTTTGCAAAGTAAGTATTTTGCTGGCACCAGCCGAGATCCTTCCTTCTGAAATCCCTTCCTACTAGCACAGGGTGTCTTGTGTTCCTTCCTTTCTGGTGCTGACCAATGGCAGTTGAATAAAGAACCCGAGGTCTGCACAATTATGTCATTACTAATTGCAAACTGTTTGTGGGATAGAGTAGGATGCAATGTGGCACCACATGGGGAGGAGATGGGCTGAAAGGGAGTAGATATTTTTGCTCCAATCATCTCTACCTAATGTATGCCTTGCTAGAGGGGTATGACGTAGTCTGCCCAGATAGCTTCTTGGGCACCAAGAAGATGCAAAACTTGAACTGCAACCGTAACTAACTGAGCAAAAATTGTACTAACTGTATAAAACTTCTGTTCGCCGTGAACCAGGTTGTCAGCTCTCATCAATCAGTTCTGTTACACTGTGCTGTTTGATTTGTGCTCGCCCAGCCGTAATAAGCAACATTACTTCTTGCCCAGTGTGTGCTTCTTTTTGGACTACTGGTAACATATTTATTATGAGCCCTAGAGGACGCCTGATACAAGGCCATGCTACTCGAGGCCTTCTTCAACTGGTTGATCTGCACTCAACTTCGAATCCTCTGTTTTCACTGCAATTAAAAGCATTAAGCAAATGGATGGACCAAATCTGCTTACATTTTAATTCAGATAAAATAGAGTTCCTTTTCCACAGATACCATTTATCTAAATTATGTCAATCCTTTTTGAATGGATTTTTTGGCCACTTGTGCCCCTCCAGTGAAGAAGGTGCAACACATGGCAGTAGCTATTATTATGATACTTTGCGTGAACAAGTTAGTGAGCTCTTGATTTGGAAAATATAATTAACTGAAAAATAATTACTTCTTTTCTCATTCAGTCATCAGCTGGCTAATGCCTGTGCAGCTTATCACCAGGAATTCTGATTTCAGATTACTGAGGCTTGCCTAACAATCTGACTTTCAGGCCCTAAAGATCCTAAATGTCCCTTGCTAGAATCCTTCTGACATAGCCTAAGATCAAACATCACCAGCCCTGAAAGAAAAGCACTGGATTTCAGTTGGGAAAAGGATACAATTCAACAAATATACTTAGTTCATAATCCATTCTGTTCCAAAAGTCCTGGTTTTCAAATTTTCTCAGTAATACATCAATCTCTATGTGTCATCTAAAAATTCTAATTTTGTATTTGCCCTCAAAATTACTTTGTAAAATGGGGTGCACAATTATTTTTTATCTGAGACTCTAATTGCCTTAATTTCTTTGACTGATTTAATAAGGAAAGAAAATAACCCTCTTTTGTTTTAGATCTGACATCTGAAAACCTTTATTCTTCCTAAATGTTATTCCTGAATTCTCTGAAAAGTACAATTTGTTTGATCACATTGCTTTTGGATTTATGCTGCTTGCTTAGAAATATGTTGCTGTTAGGGCCATAGGTTGTGCTAAAAAAGGAAATAAACCAAACTAAACACCACCTCCTGCGAGAAGCCAGTCTATGCCTGTGATGAAACAACTACTGCCACACAAGTGTACAAGAATGAGTCGTGGCTAAACCACCTACTCAGACCTCACTTTTATGAAAAAGTGATCCCAGTCTTAAGGTGAAATTGACACGTTTAAGAGATATACCTATTTGACTTTTGTGGTAACATGGGCAGGGGGAGGCTATACTTTCAAGAGGGGTGTGAATGTGAGACTGTGGCAAGCAAAACAAAAACAGTACAACAGTCCATATTAATGAATGTCCAATCAGGTTTCTATAGAAAATATATACTTTAATAAAACACACCAATATACAATATGCAATAAAATGGTACTAGAAAACACTAACCAATGGTACTTCAAGAACCACCCTGTAAAGGAAGGTAGAGAAATGCAGAATGTAATCATGAAAGCACTCCGGATACTTAGCAGGGAGGAAAAAGGCAATAACACACTACAGCGTTGTCAAAAAGGATATCTCTTTGAGAATAAGGTGCAAAAGGGAAACTTAACCAGCCTCTAGGGTCCCAAGGAATGGACCTGGTGGCTGTATCGTTCCAACAGTACCATAATCTGTGCATTGCGACTCCCAGCATCCCCGAAATGACGTCTATGACACCCGGGTCAGCTTAGAGTTTGAACTGGAGAAGAATGGGAGGAATTGCCATTTGGCAAGGGTGTAAAGCAAGTTCCTGCACTAGGGTATTCCCTACAGTGTTTGGACATCCAACACAAACCTAGGTTGCAGCACTAAAAAGCAGATGGCCTCAGTCAGTACTTTCATCAGTAGGATGAGCCAGACCCTTAGAAGGGTGATTCTCAACCTTTGTCGCTGGGGGGCGTATGAGGAATTGCCATCTGGCAAGGGTTTAAAGCCCTGGCTTCTTTTGAATTGTATTAACAAATAGAATGATGGGAGTCATTCAATCTCAAAAAGGGGTAATCTGCCATCCAGATTCCCCTTACCTGTTGATTCCATGCCAAAAGCATAGACACTCATGCTATGCCGCATCAGTAGCCTGATTTGTGGCACCGGCTCTACTCATGGCACAGAGCAAGTTTGAAGACCAAGAGATGCCCACTTGACAACTGAAGGGACAGCAAAGTCCCTGTTGTGCCGAGGCAACATTCAAGATATGCCCCTGTACCAAAAACTACAATTATCATAATGCGCCCGAGCTGGTGGAAAAGTAAGCTCTAAATAAAAGCTATGCCTAACTTTAGGCATAGTGCATGGTACGACTTATGATTACAACCACCACATTCCAATTAATATCACACAAGTTTCAGCACTTGTGAGTCAGCTCAGCTTTGGAAAGTGATGTGTATTCTGGTCAGCCGGGTATAGCCTGCCAAATGGCAGTACAAGAACCTGGAGGAGCGGGCCTCCTCTTTGATCTCTTTGTGAGGGTAGATAACACTCTCCACCCGAGACAGCCACACAGCACGCAGCTGTACTGACCCCGGGCATCAAGGGAGCACATCCATTCAAAAGGAAGAGCCTGAAACAATGGTGCTGCATCTCTAAAAGTCTTTGTTCTCAGTGAGAAGGGAAGGGGGTGTGAATATGACAGGCAGGAACGCTCAGGTCAATGGAAGAAGCCTTCCACCATCTTGATTCTCATTGTCCCTCTCTCTCTCTTTCCTGTCCCTTCTACTTCCTGTGCAGCAAACCTCTTTGGGTGTGACATCAGCAGGGTAAATTCAACTCTCTTCAAGAGCAGGACCACTAAGGCAGGCTAGATTTTGCCCAATCACCTGAGGACTGTTGCTCTTAAAAGAATGGGTCTGCCCCCCTTCAGCAGATTCACTCAATTCCTTTGGATCATTTAAGGCCGCAGATGTGTTCTAAAGATTTCACTGGACTTCCTTTGGGAGAGTTGTACTCCCCAAAGCCCTCAGTCTGAGGTGAAGAAGGAATCATCCAAGACGGAAGGAAGATCTGTGCCCTACCACTCCATGGGCACATCAGGAGTAACCTCTGCTGTGTATCAGGACCTGCCACTGTGCACTGGAATATCCTGAGCTGGGAGAGCAGATACTGAAATTAACCATTCTATCCTTGAGTCCCTCTCAGTGGGCGTCCCAGCAACAGTAGGACCTGGCCCACCGAAGCTACCTGTTCTACGACAACAAACCAGTCGCTCCCTGTTCACCACACCTGGAACAAGAGGAAAGTTACTGGTGCTGGTTGCTGCACTACTCAACCACATTGAACATTGCTTCCACCTTCAACTAGCTTGACACCATATTGTATTCTGGCCACAGCTCATCACCTGGTAGGCCTTAACCGACTTCTCAATGTCGGAACCAAAACTAAATCCCTGGAGAGTCACACACCGACTCTAAGCGAGGGTTATAACCATAGCTCGAACCAGCTTGCCCTTGAACTACCACCTCATTGATTGCATATCAATGTACCCTAGATAACCACTTTGATTACCATCATCCGTAGGCTTGAAACACAGGACCATCAATCATCGACTGCTCCTGGTGTCTAACGCCTGACTCTGCCTGCTCAACTGCGAAACATTCCTAGGTCCACCCAAACTACATCTTTGTGAGCCACCCTTCTACCACACTGAGCACCTGCATTTGCCCCTACTCAACGCCTGCTTGCGCTGTGGTCTCCAGGATCCTACATGACCGAACTGAGCCTGATCATGTTGCACCTGTGTTCGACCCGGGGCTGACTGCTTCAGCCCACCAACTTCTAAATACAGGTACTGTTGACTCTGAACTGCCCTCTTGGTCCACTTGGAACCAAGAGACTGGTTAGGTCATGATCACTCATGTTTTCATCTAAGATATCCTTCTTGTGTTTTGCACTTTGCCAACCAACACTGGAACTATGCTCAGAGAGCTACTTTCTCCAGTCTTCTCTGTTCTTTCTTTGGGATGGGTTTATGTATAGTATTTCCCATTCAATCTCCATGCACATGGTGTGTTTGATTAAAGTATATATATTTTTTATAGAACCTTGATTGGACATTCCCTTATTTTGGGAGTGTGGTATAGTATTTTTTGGGTCACTACTGGTTCACCTTCTCACCCATCTTGAGAGTATAGTCTTCCCTTGACTACCAAAGGCACAGGAGATATAACTCTTCACTGTCTCTGTTTTACCTTTATGATCATGTTGTGTTTTGGTTTGTAGACGTGTGAGTGCGGTGTGGGCCTTTCTAACCCTACTCCTCCTTGTACTGCTGTGGAGCAGAATCTGATTCATCACATGAATCATATCACATCTGCCCGGCAGCCCCCGTGGCTAAGGACCCCAGGGCAAAGGGCAGCTCCTACATTGGCAGCTCCAAGACGTGTCTGCAGGTGTCCAGAGGGGAAGCCAGTAAAGCCATCAGTCAACAGACACCAACCAACCGTAAGTGTGGCATGGATGGGGTGCAGAGCAATTACTCTACTCCAGAAAGCCCCTGCCACTCTACCTTACCTTTCCATAATGTAGACTGCCATAGACTTACACATGCATACTTAGAGAGATTTATCACCACCAGCATAAATCTATTCAGGACTGGACTGTACATGTTGCATTGTATTACGCACAAATGTACTTGCCAATGTTAACTAGTGCCACACCTAGAGAGAACTGTGAAGATTGCCCTGCATCACATCTAGATAGGATTGTGAATGTTAGCATGTGCCACACCTAGATGGAATTAGATGGAATGCTTATCTTTAGCCTGTGTCACATCTAGATAGGATTGTGAATGTTAGCATCTGCCACACTTAGATGGAATTCTTAACTTTAGCCTGCGTCACATCTAGATAGGATTGTGAATATTAGCATCTGCCACACTTAGATGGAATTCTTAACTTTAGCCTGCGTCACATCTAGATAGGATTGTGAATGTTAGCATGTGCCACACTTAGATGGAATTCTTAACTTTAGCCTGCGTCGCATCTAGATAGAATTGTGAATGTTAGCATGTGCCACACTTAGATGGAATTCTTAACTATAGCCTGCGTCACATCTAGATAAGATTGTGAATGTTAGCATGTGCCACACTTAGATGGAATTAGATGAATGCTTATCTTTAGGCTGCGTCACATCTAGATAGGATTGTGAATGTTAGCATGTGCCACACTTAAATGAAACTGTGAATGTTACCAAGTGCCACACTTAGATGGAATTAGATGAATGCTTATCTTTAGGCTGCGTCACATCTAGATAGGATTGTGTAGGGGAGTTGCTAGGTCTGGAAAAGACCCGGGGCTAAGCTGATGTCAGAACTGTTGGGACTGGGGGCTAGCTAGTCTTTTGGCTGTAGCTCCTGAGATTCTATCCGGGGCTACAACCAAAAGATCAGGGGCTATAGCCCCCTTAGCCCCCCCCCTAGCAACGCCCCTGGGATTGTGAATGTTAGCATGTGCCACACTTAAATGAAACTGTGAATGTTACCATGTGCCACACTTAGAGGGAATCGTGATCACTAGCCTGCCTCACATCTAGATAGGAAATTGACGATTAGCAAGCATCACACCTAGACATAACTGCAAGGACAGCAATGCCAATTAACCGATACACTAACAATTTCACCCCTCTGCATGCACCTCTCAAACTGTAACCAAACACAACCCCAAGCCTAAAACACAACAATCCACACAAACTTCACTACACTGCAACAACAAACCACACATAGACTCGCACAACAGCACATGCTGACTACCGACAGTAAAACACCCCAAGCCCAGTCAACACACCCACCGGGCTGAGACTGACAACATCACATAACTGCTCTCTTACACTTTTCCAGCTTATTCACACTAACTCACCCCCCCCCTTCCCTTTTTCAGAGCTGCCAGAGCACCAGGGGACCACTCCGGTGGTGATAGTGTGCGGTACAAATACCCTTTAACGTTAACATAAATTAACTGGTGGTTCAAGGTGTGGTTCGAGATTAGGTGTTTTGGAGGCTTAGGCAGTGGTGAGTTTCTTGCTCAAGTCAGTGGAAACAATGCGCTCAGCTGTCATGGTGCAGCGGCAAAATGGTTGGAAGAGCAGCAACAGCAGTTTGAAGAGGTTCAAAGAAATGCTGAAGTCAGTATCACCAGTCCTGTTGGTTCAAATATATGGTTGACAATGTTTCGACAGAGGTTGAATGCAATTGAATGCAGCAGACCTTCTGCTTTGCTTCTTCTAGTGTTGTGAGTCCCAATGCAGGTGATCAGGGACAAGAGAGCCCTTGTTCTCATTCTCCCAACATGGCAGAGGCTGGATAACACTTGAGCAAGGCCTTCATATGTAGTGCGGTCTTGGGTAACAGTTCAACTGGCACAGCACCAGGCCTTGCTTCAGCAGCAGTTCACCCCAATTTTTGGAAAGTTCCTTTTTCACCTCAATGGTGGAGGAATTTGGGAAGGTCTGCTCTCCAAAAAAAAGGGTCTTTAAGTCCAGTAATGAATCAATGAGAGGGGAAAAGACATCTTTGTTATAAATGCATCAAGCCACAGAACAGTGGTTGAAAGAAAGCCTGCTTTAAGGGGTCCAATCTTTGTTCAGATAACAAGAGACCTGTGCATGTTTGCATCATACCCACAATTCTTTGCTGTGCAGGAAGTGTAAGAGACAGGAAAAAAAGAGAAGCCTGTAGAAATTCAAGATGGAATAATCATTCTCACTTGTGCTTTGCTCTGCTTGGCTGCCTATACCTGCCCCTTTGTCTATTCCTGTACTTCACAGGCCCTTTGGTAGGCAACCCCCTATTGTGAGGCAAGCCTCTGTTATAGAAATGCCTTTTTGAAGCCAAGCTCCAAGAGGGTCTCCTCTTTGAGTCAATGGGCCTGGCAGGGATGAATTACACAACCTCCTAGAGTATCAACAGAGGCAGGAATCCTGCATTTTGTACCTTTCACTGGAATGCAGACAAGCAGGTGCCAGAAAATCTGCATTGCCTCTCATAGCAGGTCTAAGCTCACAGGGTTAATATTGGTATTCTACAAATCAGATATTGCTTTTAATAATCATGTGAACTATTAGCCACCATACCAAAACCTAGGAATGGCTTACACAGGAATTTAGCCAATGTCAAATAAATATATGGTTATTTGGGTGGTAGCAATTAGTAATTAAGCCTCCAATAGTTGAAACTACAACAATTGGACCAAACTTTGCGCTAGGGCAAAAAACATTGGGGCTATATTAACAACATGAGAAGTGAAATTTTGGAAGATATTGGGATCAGGGCAAAATGTTCCCTATTTCAAAAGAAAATGCATTTTTCCACCAGGGCAACCTTAGACCTAGTGCCAATATGGTATTGAAAGTGTGTTTTGTGCACTAGGGCAATTTTTGCTCGAGTGATTATAGCATGCAAATTTGCCCTTGTCATAGTGCAAAATGTGTTAATATGCCCCAATGTGTTTTGCACTAGGGGAAAGTTTGCCCTAGAGTTAATACTGTGCAGCTTTGCATTTGCACTGGAGCCATGTTTCTATAATCTGGCCTCATATCGTTCTTTTTGAAAATATCTCCTTTAATAATCTCTCCGGGTAAATGTATACCATCAGTAATGTTAACATAACAATGTTTTGTAAAAGCAATAATGTCTCCAGTCCAAATTTCAGTTTTAACATCACACAGTTTTGTACTATTAAAACACGGCCCTGTCCGTGTATTTCATTTTGAACACCATCAAATAAGGCCCTCCCTTCCAGAATGGCCTTGTTTCATCAAATAAAGTCTGTGAAGAGCAAAGAATTTTGTTTAAGTCCGCACAGCTTAGATTTACTTTATGAAATAAACCAACACACGCAAAGTACTTCAAAGGACAGATGCTCTCTCTCTCTTACCTCGTGTCAATTACCAAGAAGCAATTTTCAAGCATATTTCTGTGTCCCAAAACCGACAAGATCTATAAAAAGCCTTTCAGGAAGTAAATGCAAAGTGCGGAAAGAAACACATTTTTCTGGAATGGACATGAGAGAAAAAGAATGTGGGTAAATCTGCTTTTGCAAAGCAGAAAATGACGTTGGGAAAGCTAAAGGGAAATGATACTATAGCTCACACAGAAACACACTTGTACATGTAGGGCGAGGGGCTGCAAAGATATGTATATTGTGCTCTGTTTTTCACCAAAAGACAAATCATCCTGGCTGAGGCCCAGGAATTTCTGTCAAACAAGTTTGGCTGCAAGGCTAATTTCGCACCTAGCTGTGACTGCTGGAGGCTGCAAGGCATGTGCCCTGTTCTTATGGACCTGACAGTGTTTTTTTTTTAATTCTTTTATTTATTCGTTTTAAGTGAACAGTAAACAGTAATAATTTTCAGACAAACATTGCATAACTTTTGAAAAGTAATAAAATAAATGTAGAGAAATATACAACAGGTAATGGGGCCAATTCATGGAATAAATGTGCACCAAAATTTGTGTCGCAAGTTGGCGCAAGCTTGAAAAACTAGCGCACGCGCAGGCGTGCGATTCATGGAAGGCCCTGTTCGTGTTTTTCCCGGGATGTGCCCCAAATTTGCGCATGGCGCACACGGGCGCAAAAGTCATTTTGACATCCCGAATGCCGAGCGCGATGTGCACAGTGAAAGCGCACAATGTGTAGTGCACACACCAAAAAGGGGGCGGAACACGGGGCGGAACACGCAGAATGGGGAACAACGCATGAAAATAACTGGAGAAGTACTGCTGGGAAATACACGGAACGTCCACACGCTCGCGAACTACACGTATTCATGGAATCGAATAGGGGAAACCTGCGCACTCGCCAAAAGACAAGCACAGGCCTAAAGACGTCTGCCAAATAAAGGCAGGCGGAAGCATCCCCGCACAGTATAAAAGTGCGCGCAAACAACAAACACGTATATACAGCTACGATGAATGTCCCATTTCTCGCAGCACTGATCATGGGACACCGCAGGAGGAGGAGAATAGCCAGGCCCTGCATTTTCTTGCCCAGGTCTAGCCTTTTTGGGATGCCTGATGACCAGGTCTATGGCAGGTATAGGTTTCCACCTCATATCATCCTAGACCTGGTCCAGGAGTGGGAGGATGACCTCACATCACCCACCCTGCGCTCCCAAGCACTGAGCCCCTTGGAAAGGGTGCTCACTGTGCTGCATTTCTTGGCCACTGGGTCATTTTAGCAGACCACTGCCATAGTGGGGGGGTCTCACAGCCCACGCAGTCACACTGCCTTCACCAGGGCCCTCATTAGGACCCAGGCGTTGGACCATGGTGCTAATAGCACCATGGTCCATGCCGGTAACTTCCCCATGCCGCCATGGCCCTTCCCCATTCCCATTTTTGCCCCATAGGGCTCAATGGGACTGGGGAAGGCGCTAAATACGGTGCCGCAATTTGCGGCACCGTACTTAGCACCAAGGTCCCTTTGCGGGTTGGTTTTTTAACGCCTGCCAAAAGCAGGCGTTAAAGTGCCACCCACAAAGGGACCTCGTAATAGGTGTTAAGGGTTTAACGGCGCCGCCACCTTTTATGGCACCATTAACCCCTTACTGCCTGGGTTGTAATGAGGGCCCAGGTGTTGGAAATCATGGCTGCGCGACCCTCAGTCCGCAGGCACATATACATGCCCAGAAAACCCTCAGAAAGGCAGGCTATGGTCCAGGACTTTTACAGGGTGGCACACTTCCCCAAAGTGCTTGGTGCTCTAGATTGCACCCATGTGGCCGTACGTCCACCTAGGGCCACGGAGAATATCCATCGAAACCGCAAGCACTGGCATACCATCAACATGCAGGTTGTATGCGATGCACAGGGGATCATCACTTCTGTCTATGCTAGCTATCCTCGGTCCACCCATGACAGTTTCATATACAGAATGTCCGCCCTGAGCCGAGACCTGGAAGTTGTGAAGCATGGCGACACATGGCTCATTGGTGAGTACAAATGCCTGTGCACATGCATGCATGTCACACACAGACAAATACACAAACCAAACTAATGACAACCATTATCACCTCCCCAGGGCACAGTGCCTACCCTCTGAGCCCCCACATGATGACGCCAATACGGAACCCTCCCACCCCAGGTAAGATACAACGCAGCCCATATTGCAACCTGGGCCATAGTGGAGCGCACATTTGGAGTTCTCAAGTCACGCTTCTGCACCCTTGACCGCTCTAGCGGGCAGCTGCTCTATGCACCCCCAGTAGTGTGCAGGATCATTGTGGCAGCATGTGTCCTGCACAATGTTGCAACACGGCGGGGCATACCGGTGGACATGGTAGTGCAGCCACATCCCCAACCACACGCGCAGCACATGGGAGGAGAAAGGGCATGTGGAGTCCGCCCTACTGAGGGGCCGCTCACCTTTTGTGGCCTCCCAACCAAGGCACAGATGTACTAGTACCAATGGGAGGTGCACACAGCAATTGTCCTGGGCAACTTAGGTGAGGGGGAGAAAGGTACTTGATGCAAACAGCACCCCTGTGCTCCCGCAAGGCTCCCTGTGGCCCCTTGGGAAAAATGACGGGTCACGCAATGCTCAGGCATCCCAAAAAAGCAAGAAAAAGAGATACGAGACCCCCTGTAGCCCACATGTGTGTAAAAAAACACACGCAGTACGCTGTGGCAGCCAGGAACACAAAAATGCATACGTGATCAACATACGGGCTAGTATGACCGAAAAAAGGGGTACGTGACAAACAGGGACACCCGCAGTGGGAAAAATAGTTTGTGTGACTCACTGTCTGCCTTGCGTGTAGAAGAAGAACGCATAGGCAACACTCCCGCCAAAAGAAGAAGTACGCACTGTAGCCGCTGCGCAGTAATTGCGTGTGAACCCCAATGTCTGGAAAACACACACATTGCTTTCCACGAAAAGCAAGTACAGAGCGATGGAAACCCACTTGTACCTTTAACCCATGCCGAATGAAACGCCTGTGCACACGTTACGTCCCTTACGTGCTTACGCGCTGAGGGCCTTTCCTCGAACTACGCGCTGACGTGCTGTTTTTTCACGTGCCAAATCACTCCATATCAAGCTGGCCACGCGACAACACACAGTAGACAATGCTCCTGCCCAGAAGGCCATTTTCCTGCCCCCAGAACCCCGAGCCAACTCCCACCAGCCATCTGCTGCTGCCTGCCTGCCTGCTGGCCACGTGCCCTGCTATTTGGTGCCTGCACGTCAGCCATCTGCAGGGTTCCAGTTGCTGTGACCACCCCTGCTGGAATAGAAGACTCCCGGCAGCAGTTTCATCGCTCCTCAGCCCAGCACCAGGACCCAGTTGCCCACATACGCCTGCCTCAGGGGTTGCCATGTCGGGGGAAACACCATCTGAGACCACTGGCAAACCCCAGCCAGAGAGGCAGAGGGCTGCCAGCTTCACAGCAGGAGAGGTTGGCATCATGGTGGAGCAAGTCCTGGTGCATTATGATGCCCTCTTCGGAAGAACACACGCAGACAAGGATGGACGGAAGAGGATCTGGATGGACATCATGGTTGCCATCAACGTGGAAGGGGTGGCAACCCGCGACCTACCACACGTCCATAAGCACTGGGAGGACTTCAGGTCCAGGACCCTCAGGAAGGCCGGGCGCCTCTGGAAGCAGCGGATGCAGTGAGGTGCCGGGTCCACCTTAACACCGACGAAATAAGGGTCCTGGAATGCATTAACCCAGCGCTTCACCGCCGGGTCCTCGAGAGGGATACCCGTCTGGAGTCGAGCCGTAAGTGTCCATGCGTAAATATTGCAGGCAGTGCATGTTGAGGTGTGCCAGGAGTGTGCAGCTTGGACATATGTCTGAAAAGGGCCATGTATGGATGTGTATGTGCAGGGACATGACCGTGCTGCATGTGAGTCCAGTCATGTGTGATGCACATCAATGCTGTATGTGCTCCAAAGCATGATGCACAACTGCATGTGCAGATGCACACATGTTAGCATTTCTGTGTATGTCCTATGTCATGTTTGGAGTGTGACACATGGATGCTGGTTCCACCTTCATGTACGTGCACGGCGTACATGTGAGTGTGTGTGTTTGACATGTGTGCGACTGTGATACGCCATGGATGCATGTGACACAGACATGTAAGAACCCGATTGGCAGATGTTACATAGTTGCCGATGATTGCACTGTGACAGGTGGTGGAGATGTACAGATGCATGTCTGTCTGGTGGCGTGTGTGCATGTGTTTGGCACTCCCCATGTTGCTTGTGACGTCATGCCAACCTTCGGATATACATTGTGTATAGGCGCTATATAAATAAACTATCATATCATATCATGCTGTTGTGTGTGTATAGATGCTGCTGTCTGCTGCACGATTCATGATAATTTGTGCATGGGTGTGGGTGCAAATGATATGAGTGCTGGGGAGTGTGATTCCATCTGTGAAGTTTGACACTGCCACTCATGTGCAACTGTCATGTGTATTTCCGACCATTGTACAGTGCCCTGATGCCTCTGTTCTGTCTCTCCCTGTCTGCAGCCTCGACTGATGAAGAGGGCAGAGATGGTGCTGTGGAGCACAGCGGCAGGGTTCCCACCACCAGCCGGAGATGCAAGGCCAGCTCCCCTCCGAGGTAGTCATCTCTTTGGGAGTGAGGAGTCTGGTGCAGCGTCCATGGCCACAGCTGCCGAGGGAAGGTCCAAGAGGTGGAGTTTGGAGATGGACTCTTTGGCAGCAGTAGGGGCAGCTGAGCCCCCACAGGGGCCTATGGAGGAAGATGGCACAGAGTCATCCTGGTTGGTGGGGGGTTTGGTTGAGGGAGAGGCCACGGAAGGCCCATGCACGCGGCATTGAGGGGGGGTTTCCACTGGGGCTAGTGGTGCAGTCCAGGGGCAGGGACAGGAGGCAGCACAGGCCGCCACGGAGGTGCCTGTGTGTAATCCTGTCCATGATCCTGTGATTGCATCATCCGGCACCAGCAGGAATGCCTCCGTCCAGACCCGTTTTCAGAGAGGGGATCTGCATACAACAACTGGCCTTCCTCTCCATGTGGACGCTGCAATCCATGACCGTATTGAGCCTGTCCTAGTTGGGATGGCGTTGCGCCAAGGTGGTTTTCGGGATGACGTGCAGGGTTCTCATCTGGACAATGCACATCATTTCGAATACCACATTGGCCGCGTCGACCTACTAGGACAGGTTGTCGGTACTGGGCTCATCTGTGTGCTGGATCTTCTTGTGACCCCCTCCTCAACTGAGCCCATTATGCACCAGTCGTCCTCCGTGCCATCTTCCCGCCTAAATATCACCTGGGCCCCCAGTGGAGCTGCCCCTGGGCCAGCGGCCAGGCTGGTAGAGGAGACATCCCTGCCACAGTCGGGAGTCAGAGGTCCAGCAGGGGTGGCCACCCCACCAACTGGACCCCAGCAGATAAAGGACGTGCAGGCACCATCAAGCAGGGCACGTGCACGGCGGCACCAGAGGATTCCATCAGCCTGGAGGCTGTCGTGGTGCCAGAGGCAGTTGCATTGGAGGTAGCAGCAGGCTCAGAATGAGAGCGATCATGGCTCGAGGTCTTCAACATCCCAGGGGCAGGCATCGGCCGGCGGGTAGGAGCACCATTGATTTGGAGTGTCTTCCGTGTGGCAGCGGTTGGGCCAGCAGATAGATGCAGAGCGGTGTCGGTGGAGGAGGCACGGCTCACAATGGTCAGGGTGGAGAACTCCATGCGCCGGGCGTTGAGGCAGGCTGACTGCCTCGAGGCAACTCGCAGGGAGTTGGAGGAGGCCATGGCTGCATCCCTGTGAGACCTCGGGCCAGGGAAGAGGCCTGCCTCCAGGATGTTGAAGTGGAGTTCGATGATGCCCTGGCTCAGGACATCAATGAGTGAGCCAATGCACTAGCCCGCCGCCTTTGTATAAAGTTATTTAGATTCAGGTTTCATTTGGTTTTTATTTTAATTTGGAGTCCACGGACTTTGCTCCACCTTTTGTATATAGTTGTATTTTAGACAGGGTTTTAGGTAGATTTCCTTTTGTTTTGGGATCATGGACCCTTCAGACTTTCATTGTAAATAGTTCCGGACATGTAAATACTCTTATTATTTTTTTTCATCCCATGGAGTAATGTTTTTTTATGCTTTTCATTTTTGGATTTGTTCTATGGACTTTGGCAATGGACCACTTTTCTTTTTTCATGTCTTGGTTTTTCAATTTTCCGTGGATTTAACTTTCTTTTTCAGATTGCATTCATTATTTGTTCATTTGCATGTGGGGTTTTCTTTTTGTCATTTTGTTTTATTTTTAATACATTTCATAATTCTACATTTTTGGTGTGCTGTACTATGATTTATTTGTGCATGTCTCCATGAGCATTGACTCAGTCATGTGTTGCCACTGTGTGGCTCTGTCGGACATAAGTCAGGGCCTGCTGGCAGGTGCCCGTCACTGGGGGCCCATCACCCCAGTCCATGCCCTGCAGGCAGCCCATGACCCCAGTCCATGCCTCGCAGGCAGCCCATGACCCCTGGGCATGCCCCACAGGCAACCCATCACCCCTGGCCATGACCCGCAGGCAGCCCATCACCCCTGACCATGACCCGCAGGCAGCGCATCACCCATGGGCATGCCCCGCAGGCAGCCCATCACCCCTGGGCATGCCCCGCACGCAGCCCATCACCCCTGGCCATGACCCGCAGGAAGTCCATCACCCCTGACCATGACCCGCAGGCAGCCCATCACCCCTGGGTATGCCCCGCAGGCAGCCCATCACCCCTGACCATGACCCACAGGCAGCCCATCACCCATGGGCATGCCCCGCAGGCAGCCCATCACCCCTGGGCATGCCCCACAGGCAGCCCATCCACCCTCCCCATGCCCCACAGGCAGGCCATCCACCCTCCCCATGACCCACAGGCAGCCCATCACCCCTGGGTATGCCCCTCAGGCAGCCCATCAGCCCTGGGCATGCCCTGTAGGCATCCAATCCACCCTCCCTATGCCCCACAAGCAGCCCACACCACAGGGGAGACTTTTTCCACACAATATACCTGGCGCGAGTGGGGTACACGTATTCGGAGGGTTATGCAGGGAGTTTTACATGCGATTTTGCTGGCGCGAGCGGGGTGCGCATATTCCGAGGGGTGCGCGGGGCATTTTACACACGATTTCACTGGCGTGAGCGGGGTACGCATTTTCCAAGGTGTGCGCGGGGAGTTTTACACGCGATTTCACTGGCGCGAGCGGGATACGTGTATTCTGAGGGGTACGCGGGGAGTTTTACATGCAATTTCGCTGGCGCAAGCGGGATACGCATATTCCGAGGGATGCACAGGGAGTTTTACACGTGATTTCGCTGGCACGAGCAGGGTATGCGTATTCCGAGGGGTGCGCAGGGAGTTTTACACGTGATTTCACTGCCGTGAGCAGGGTACACGTATTCCGAGGGGTGCACAGGGAGTTTTACACGCGATTTTGTTGGCGCAAGCGGGGTACGCATATTCGGAGGGGTGCGCAGGGAGTTTTACATGAGATTTTGCTGGCGCGAGCAGGGTACACATATTCTGAGGGATGTGCGGGGAGTTTTACACGTGATTTTGCTGGCGCAAGCGGGGTACACGTATTCCGAAGGGGTGCGTGCAGAGTTTTACATGCAATTTCGCTGGCGCGAGCGGGGTAGGCGTATTAGGAGGGGTGCACAGGGAGTTTTGTGCGATTTCGCTGGTGCGTGAGGGCTGTGTGCCATTTTTAGCGTGTTTTCATGGTTGGTGGCTGTATACTGGTCCACTGGCCTTTGCACCATGTAGGGGATGTGTGCAATGTTTTTGGCGCACAGAGCGGGATTGGGCGCGTAACTGGCACTGCTGCAGGATCGCTGCGCCACTCTGCACCACAGCTGGTTATGGGTGTAAGTATCCATGAATACGCTGTGCGTCAAAATAGGTTTTGGCGCACGCGGCTAGCGCAAGCTGGCGCACTCGCACTCTGTGCGCCATCTGCGTGCGCCATTTCTGCGCTTGATTCCATGAATTACCCCCTAAGAGTTATCCAACTAGTACACATTCAAGAATCTATCCCAGATTTTCGCATAAGAGTTTAGTTTTCCATGTCTTCTGAATATTAACTTTTCCATGCTAGCAAGGCAGTTCAATTCCTCAATCCAATCAACAGATTGTGGTGCAACTTGAGATTTCCAGGCTCTTAGAATAATTGTTTTGCAGTTTGACGCCCCTCTGAATAGTAATTTCTTTTTGAAGAAGAAGAAAGGGCCTCTAGTGAATCATCACCGCCTAAAACCATTGTTTTGAAATCTAAGGGGATATCCACATCAAGAACTCTCAAGCACATTGCACAGATATCATGCCAGAATCCTCGTACTCTAACACAATCCTAGATCATATGTTCTAGACTGCCCACATCATTCCCACATCTCCAACAAATATCAGAATCAAACAAACCTCTCTTCATTAGCCTTTCTGGGCTCCAGTACACTCTATTGAGGAACTTTATTTGTCTGGACCATTCACTCAGACTGAGTGAACAATGATTAACATTTGTACACATATCACACCACATCTCGGATGAGATCTCGCACCCCAACCTTCTACTCCATTCATCTCTGAGTTCTGATTTTCTTTATATTTAGCCACGATTTGTCTATATACTCTGCTTGCAAGAGATCCTTTGCCTGGTTCTCTTTCTCTAGTAAATAGATCCAAATTAACATCCTCACTCCATTCTACCTCTCCAATACATTTTTTTTAACTTTATGAAGTCTACTTCCGAATAATTAGCAATGTTATATTTTGCACACAGCTCTTCACCTTTAATCCATTTTCCATGCTTGCAAATGTCACTGATCATATTCGCCTCACCAATAAACCACCCAGGCCAGAATAAAGTTTTCCCTTTATCAGTGATTGCTGGATTCCGCCAGATTGAAGCATCCAGTGATTTCAAAGCAACTGAACGCAAAATGTCATATATATTTTTCCATGTTTCCCGCAAGAACTCAGTCATAGGGACTCTCTTATTAGTCATGTTCGTAGTCGTCAGAACCGCGCTAGGAACAAGTGGGCCAGAAAGATTCGCCTCAGCTACAACCCAGTCATTTGGTTGGTTTCCCAAGAAAGGTACAATAAATTGACTTGAAAAAGCCAGATGATTTGCTCTGAAGTTGTGCACATCAAGACGTCCCTTCTCCACTGGAATCTGTAGCTTCCATAACTTAAGTCTAGGGGGTCTCTGATCCCAGATAAATGATTGCAGTAATCCATCAATCATTTTCCAATAATGTTGAGTAATTTTCATAGGAGGCATGCTTATTATGTAATTTATTTTTGGAGTGGCGTTCATATTCAGGGCGTTCACTTTGCCCCAAAGTGATAAATGTAACAAAGACCACCTCTCTAGGTTAATTTTGAGATTTCGGCACACATCACCCATATTCTCTTCCACCATACTACCAATCAAAGGTGTCAACCATATGCCCAGGTATTTTATTCTTTTCTCACACCATTGGAAGCCCCACCTCGTTACCAAAACCTTGTTACAGAAATGTGTTAAAGGCAAAACCTCAGTTTTGTACCAATTAATTTTGTATCCAGCCACCTCATTAAATCTTTCTAGTGTATCCATCAGTACGGGTAGTGACATATCTAGATCTCTAAGCACTAGCAAAAGGTCATCTGCATAAAACCATATTTTTTGTTCAACACCATGAAAGCTTATTCCTCTCAGCCTTTGATCACACCTCAAGCTATTGCAAGTGGTTCAATGGCTAAAACAAACAAGAGTGGTGACAAAGGACAGCCCTACCTTTTACCTCTCTTCAAATCAAACGAGTCAGACCGCAGTGCATTTGTCTTAACATCAGCGGTGGGATGAGCATACAGTAGAGCAATCCACGAAATGAATGTGAGCCTGAATAGAACGTGAATTCTCTCAGGTTAGGATGTTCCAACCTCCAACAATCCTTTAGATTGTAGTCTGTAACGATTGATTGGAATGAACAGGAATGATAATCCTTTCTTTGAACTGTCTTTATACCACTGCGATCAATGGTAGGGTCAATCACCAAATTAAAATCACCTCCTAGAATAATGTTGGGGGAGTCTAAATCTTGCAACATCTGAGAGGTTCTTCTGAAAAAGGAACCGTCACCAATCAATGGGGCAACAATATTACACAGGATTGCCTTAACACCTTGAATTTCCACAAGCAATGTAATGATTCTGCCATCTTTATCAGAACGCTCCATCAGTACTTTTACAGATTTTTTTCAAATTAAAATTGCGAACCCTCTAGATTTAGAAGAATAGCATGAGGCAAAAAAGCTGCGTACCCATTTCTTTTGTAAATTACTTATCTTTTCTTTCAGTAAGTGTGTTTCATGTAGGAAGTAAATATCACTCCGCATGTCGTCGATACAATTGAAAACCTTTTGATTGGATTGTGTATGCCATTGACATTCCAAGTGGAGATGGACAAATGATGTCACCTATCTAAAGACATTTCGAAAATCAGTATAAAGTATATACAAATAAGAACTGGTTATTACTTCACACCTCACCTCCAAGAAATAGGATAGCGTTTCCTCTGTTCCTATGCTCATTACCAATTTGTCAACTCCATGAATGACTTCAATCCCACCCCTCTTTTGCCCTGAAGTTTGTTTACCAAATCGCACTTAGCATATATGTGAGTGTACCATTATATAATATGGAGTCCAAAAAGTAAATCGGCACCGTTGTATACGCCCCAGCTTATAAATTGGCTAAAATCGACATCCCTATTAACATAAAGTCATTCATACCTTATATGATATGGAAACAACTATGTACTAGTATATTCAATTTGAGTATTGGGTACTGCTCTGAATTAGAATGAAGTTAAAGTATTGCTGTATATGCATGTAAACTCTCCCACATATGTCTACATCTGCTGGCTCCATATCTTTGACTTCAGGCATTTAGTATAACAGTTCTAAAGCACCACTAAGAACCCCCATATTATCCTAAACACAAGATCATTATATAGAAGAAGAAATGCAAATATCTAAAGGATTATGACCATGCAATTAAAGAAGAACTCCTCAACAATACATGTATTAAATTATATTCACTGTAAGTACTCCTTTTCCACTAAACCTTTCTGCTAGAACTATTAGAAAACTATTTATTAATCACTCAATATAACGCAGTAAACATGACTGAAAAGTAATTATTCTAAATAGTTAGTTGCTTAAGGTAATTTTGCTCATTTGCCCTACTGCGTATGCACATTGTAACTAACACCAGCAGCACATGCATCTGCATGTGTACATCACGACACTCAAAATGATGTGCATTAAAGTTATTAGCCGTGTATATTCCTTGTTGTTTAAAGGCCACCTTTCAGAATAGGGTTCTGATTGATACAACTCCAGTTAGTTTCCTTTTTGAGTGTAACATTAATGGATAAAAGTGCATATTTTCTTGATACCTAGTTCCCGAAGGTTTTTCCACTTGGTGTTTCTGCAGCGTATCTACCTGACCGTCATAAGAGTTAAGGCCGGTAGGGGATACAGAGGGAACAGTAGATTCTTAGACTGCCATTTAAATGAAAACGTTTTTTTACAGTATATGCACTATATATAATTTGGATTGCATCTTACCAAATCATCTAAAAAAGAGGTCTTCCACACCAGTTTATTTCTTCATTGGTAAGCAAACTCCTTATAATCATCTTGCATAGTGTGCATTTTTTGGCATACTGAGCCATAGACAAATCCATCCAAATGCACAGGAATTCAGTTCACTTAAAGGTTAGTCATCTTTTAATTTGGCAGATCCAACATATATATGCCATACTGAAAGTACCTCTCTCCGCCATGCACATGCTTGTAATATTGACCAGGTTATACTGAGCAATACTGAGTTTGAGTGAGAATAGCTTATCAACGTGCTGATCGCAAAAAATAGGAAGTCTGCAGTATATTATTGTTGCAATAGACGAGGGTGGAACTCACCGTTGCATACTAAATAACTCCTTTCGTTAACAACAGCAGAACATTAAGATTGTCCATAGAAGCCTTCGATATCCCGTGCAGTGTGCTGCAAACTCTGCCATTGGAAAACTTATCATCCGGTAACCTTCTGGTAGATGTGAAGATAATGTATGTTTAGGTACGAGGAATCCTTAAAATCTGCATACCTTGGATTGGAGATAAAGATGGCCACAACCGGAATCATAACGCAGCGTCTCTAGGCAGCTGCATCAGATTATTGCAATGAGGAACTGAAACCAATCATACGCGGCTGCTGCCTACGCTCCATTGCAGTAGATGTAATAACGTAGATATCAAGCAGTTCCTGGTACACTAGTCAGCTGATCCACACTGACGGAGGGTCCTTTCCTCGAATATCTGGAATCACCTTT
Source organism: Ambystoma mexicanum (assembly GCF_040938575.1). NCBI lineage: Eukaryota > Metazoa > Chordata > Amphibia > Caudata > Ambystomatidae > Ambystoma > Ambystoma mexicanum. The sequence goes on from NC_090941.1 coordinate 805,604,947, forward strand.
TGTAATACAGAGCTCGAGCCGAAGCCTTATTTAAAGGTTAAGAAGTTTATCTGATCCAGTAAGCAGCCGCCATTTGGTTTGAAATTTATTACATTTGCCAAGTATTAAAAAAACAATAATGAAGGTGGTGCCAAAATGAAAGTGAAAAATTGTTTAGTCATTAATTTTAGTATCACAAAGCTTTTCAAGCCATGAAAATGCTTCTTCAGGGTCAGAGGTGACCTTCTCCCCCTCAGGCAGCAACCAAGTCATGGCATTATATCTATTTAGAAAAACTTTTACCTGGAGATTTTTTGCCAAGTCTTTCACACCTCTAAAAGTCTTTCTGACTGCCATGAACTCCTTAGGATAGTCTGGATAGGGAAAAATTGGCTTCCATTGAAATGAACAGCACCCTTAATCCTTGCAGCATTCAATAAAGATTCCTTTTTCCAGGAGAGAACAAAGGTAACTAGGATATGTCTGGGTCTGGAATCAGGAGCCTTGCCTATCCTGTATGCATGATCAATGTCAGCTTCGCCAAGAGATTCAATACCATAGCAGTCTTTACAAATACGTATTATTAGTGGTAACAGCTTTCAACACTTGGTTCAGCACTTTCCTCGACTCCAATCAATAGGCTGTTTTTATCTCTCAGTTTCATATCCATCTCCATAGTCGTCTCTTTCCCTTGCTGAAGATCAGTCTTTAGGAAGTTGTAGGCTCTAAAGCTTCCTGCCATTTCAGAACTCAAATTAACAGATTTATTCTCCAAATCAGCCACTGTGACATCCAAATGAGAGACTTTAGAGTTTAATTCAGCCATGGTGACTTTAACCTCATTCATATCCAAAGCCACTTGCCTCAGCAGTTTGTAGATGTCTTGGGTGACTGGATTTGCCTCATCCATTTCCAAAAGTTGCTTCAGTTTCTTAGAGGTTGGATTTTCTGGATCCAGAATTCTTTTCTTAGAGTTCATAATTGGTAATGTAATTACTTTAGGGAGAAGGCCAGGAGCTGCAGGTTCAAGCTGCTGCTGCTTCGGCCAACATTCCGGAATCCGGACCTGACCGTTTTATAATTCCAGGTTCTCCCAAACTACCAGGCAGAAATGCTCCCAAGGACAAAGGATGGGGGTGAAGCCCTGTGTTTTGCCTCAGAGGTGTGATTTCCTCTACATTCATTCCCAGTATCCACTGGACGACTTCATAGGGGAGTCATGGAAACCCTTGTGCAAGCTGACCCTGGGGAGACAATTTGGTTGTGGGGGTGGCAGCACCGCCCACATCTTTGGCAAGTCTACCTCATTGACAATGGAGGACATTTATACTTTAAGACATGTTTACCCGCAATCTGAATAAGCAGTAATGTGATATTATGACAGTTTTGATGTGATCTTTGGACAAGCACAATAAGACTATGTGCATCTCTCTGGCACGTGCTGAACTGAAATGGCAAAGACAATGCATTTATCGGGGAAGCATAAATGAAACAGATATTAAACTTGGGGAAGATATGCCAAATACTATTATGCTTATAAGTAGCCATTTGCAGAATTTTAGATAATATGTTTCTCCTGAAACCTGCAAAATTGTGCCCAAGGACGAGCCAACATCGGCCAGAATTGGCGCTCAAACCGGCCTATTCTTTGTAAAATAGGGGTTCTGCCTATCTGATTTTATGATGGTGACTATTGTAAATATGATGTTTTGTTCCATAGCCCACTTTTGTGAAAAATAGGCTTGTGAGACAAAGGGAGTCATATATTTACACACACATAAGGTGTTCCCTGGAACCAATCAGCCCGCAGGGAGGAGGGGACACCCGTACACTGGCCTGTCCCATGCAAGGGGTAAGTATTTCAGCCCAGATTGTAAAATTCTATGATGTCACTCTGCCTATATAAGGGGTGGACAGGGAGACCCAGGGATATATTCAACATTCAAAATTCACCTTGCAAGATTCCAAGATTCCAGAATCAGGTCCAGAGGCAGCTGATCCCATTCAGGCAGAACCACATATCCAGAACAACATTCATCCCCATAATCCAGGGAGAAAGGAGCAAAGGCAGCTTATCTCTTTAGGAGAATCCAGTGACCAGACTCACTCAGGTGGGTGTGAGACTGGTTGGGTGCCTCTTCAAGAAAGAATCCAGGGTTCAAATGAAAATAAAAAGGCATGTTTTATTGTGCACCACCTTCAGTGTCAGTGGAAGAAGTCTCTGGCTGCAGTGTGCTGTGTCGTAAAATCTGTTACGTAAAATTGTCGTAAAATTGTGTCGTAAAATCTACTGATTTTAATAATACTGTTGTCCCCATAGTGCTTCTGTGCTTGTTTACATTGTGTCATGAAATCATCCCGCTTATACGTGATGATGTCAGACTGCCGGTCACGTTTGATTTTAAATGGCGATTATGGAGCTCAGGAGCTCGCTGTGCAAGGTACCCGTACTCGGTCGCCTAGACTACCTACAAGAGAAAACTCTGGTAAGAAAGGAATAACATGATTCTGCAGTTGTTTTTTATTCTATGTGCTATTAGCAACCATTGCCATATAGCGTCCCCTACCATCGGCTCACTGTTCCTTTTCATTATTTCTTTTGAATTCCTTAGATCGAGTAATGGTGTGGGCTCACCGAGATCTAAGTGGCTAACCACTCTGGGTGCATCCTAACTCATCTCATGAGTAACACCCCTTGCCTCTTTACATCAACGGTAAGGAACTCTTACACATTTGTTTACAGTGAATCACCAATTTAATAAAAAATGAGAATAACCTAAGATTCATACTTTGAATGGAACGTCACAACATATGGTGATTTTGTACATCTTTCCTAGATGAGGTACCCACTCGGAGAAACTATGATTGTGTACTTTTGAAGGGTTTTCAACCCGTCTCACAGTAAGGATCAAATATTGAACTCTATCTCTTGATTTCTAGAAAACCTAATTGAAGACTATCGGCCTCATTACAACCTTGGTGCTAAGTGCACCAACTTTACCACCATGGTGTAAACTCCGTTTACACCATGGTGGATGGCGGATTTACCGCCCCATTCCAAGGTGAGTGGGGCGGTAAATCCCCATTTCCCATTTTCCCTTCCCCATTCCCATTTTTGCCCCATAGGGCATAATGGGAGTGGGGAAGGTGCTAATTACGCCGCCGTAAATTACGGCGGCGTAATTAGCACCATGGCAGGTTAGCACCATGGATTTTAACGCCTGCTAAAAGCAGGCGTTAAAATCAGAATCAGGCGTTAAGGGTTAACGGTGGCGTTAACCCTTAACGCCTGAGTTGTAATGAGGCCCTATATATTAGTAATGACTTTAGGTTGTGTTGCTCCTGAAGAAGGGTCTTGATACCCGAAACGCGTAGATCTCTGTTTATATAATATTTGGTTGTGATTAAATAAAGGTTTACTTTGTTTTTATACATAGAACCATGAACAAATGTCTTGTAAGTCATTGTATGTATTTTATGATCTATTTATTGACTAAAATCAGAACAAGAGGTGTGCTGGGGAGCAAGGTTCCTTACCTTTTGGACTCTTTCCTTTTCTCTATCAGCTTGTGACCTCGTGCCAGGGTCTTTATTTCTCTCCCTCACCCTGTTTCTATGTAATTCTTAAGATTCTTTTGTGAATTATTTGAAACTGTACGAAAAAGGTGTGCACTAATAGGGAATTTGCATTCTTTTCTACATTTTCATTTTTACAACCTTTACAAGCAGCATTATTATAGACAAATGTTCTCTGAAACATTTTGACCCCATTTCATATAATATAGATATATGCTTTTCTATCCAGAACATAATTGCTAATCGAATAGATGTTCTTGCTCCCAGAAATTGTAAAATGAGTCATTATAAGAACCACTAAGGACAGACTTTTCTTTTACTTGAGTTCCCTCTGTGGTCAGGAATCAGACGCTGAGTCGAAATGAATACATCACGGCTAGTGCTAGCCACCACTCCAGCTCCACACTATATGGCAGCTGAGGATTTTATTCTAACCTGTAATCAGAATTTATATAAAACCACCCTACACCTCGGCACTCCACCTGCAGGCGTTTTTTCAGGTCTCTTACCAGCTTCTCGTTAATCCTTAGGTTTTCGCTACACCCAGTGAAATATTACCTTCCTCTTACCCAGCATGAGCAATCTCACCCAGACCTCCTACAGCATGTTTAGGCAAGAAAGGTTGGTACCGGAAGCCTCCATCTATTACGCCTCCCTTTACAAGCCCTCTGCCTCCCTCATCTTCTTGAACCGGCTTCACCTTCAGCCTCCACAGCAAATGATAGCAAAACTAGAGAATTGCACCATAGCATTATCATATCAGTACCACAAGCACCCCTCCGCTGGCTGTTTATTTCTTTATTTTTATATAGATCGCTGAGGAATAAAGCAAACTGAAATGTAGTTTGCTCCTGCCATCTCTTAAATTAACCATATATCTGCCTGAACAGCCAGCTTCTAAACTGCGGATAAGAAATTAAATATGGCTAAATGCACACCTGTACGACAACCTAAATACATTCTGCCTGATGGTCACCTGTCACAATGCCAATTGCCACCTTGGGCCTCATTACGACCCTGGCGGTAAGTTACCGCCAGGGCCGTGACTTTACCGCCATGGTGCTAACTACGTTAACGCCATGGCGGTAAGGGGATTTACCGCCCCATTCCGACCTTGGCGGGGCGGTAAATCCCCAATCCCCATTTACCCTTCCCCATTCCGATTTTTGCCCCATAGGGCATAATGGGAGTGGGGAAGGCGTTAATTACGCCACCGTAAATTACGGTGGCGTAATTAACACCAAGTTCCCTTACCGCCATGGTTTTTTACACCCGCTAAAAGCAGGTGTAAAAACCGCCATGGCGGAAAGGGAACTCGTAATTGGCGGTAAGGGGTCGGCGCAGCTAACGCTGGCGCTAACCCCTTACCACCAGGGTCGTAATGAGGCCCCTTGTCTTGCTGGACTGTATCCTTCACGTCTACATCATCCTGCGCACAGACTGTTCAAAAGCAGGTTGTGGTGGTGTTGCCTTGCCTCCGCATTCTGTATCACCCTGAAAAAATGCACCTTCAGCAATTTCCCCTCATTCGAATACCTCTGTGCCCAATGCCTATCAGCCAGGACTGTAAAGCATTCCTCTTATATACCACTGCCAAGCCCAATCCCCCCTTTGCCAACACTGTGACATGACTCACAGTACAACATCGTCTTTCTTCAGCAAACACCACATGTGTTGGTGAAATGAATGCAGCATGTGACAAACATGATACCCCTGCAGCTCGCCATCTGAGGCATAACATGGTTCTTCTGGGATAACGAACATGCTGCTTCACGCTCAAACAAGCATGTTGCCTCAGCCTCGCCTCATTGTAGCCACAATACTGACCTCATTTATTCCCAACAGGAAAACGTAACCGTCGCCATCACTGTACTTATCACCTGGCCTGATCGCCGTGCAACGCCATTCACAATCCCATTCTGAGATGTCACTTCCGAAGGGTCATCCAAAGTACCCTCTTAAATATCTGTCAACAGAAACACGTATTGATTGAAAATCTAATTGTCCAGCTCCTGAAATCAAATCGTTCAGCAATGGAAGCCAGACAGCCTGCTTCAGCTGAATCTATCTATTCCTGGGTGCCTTTTTCCGCTCATGACATCCTCCCACCCAGGATCACACGCCATAGTCACAAGTCCCGCCCGCCAAAACGATTGCCTCGTACCCTGCAAAAGCTAAGGAGAAAAGGCAGGAACTTCAAGAGGCGTTGGAGGAAACCCCTCCTTATCCACGACAAAACCACGTGCTTAATCCACGATAGTCGGCATGGAGCCTCTATTTGGCAACCAAAACTAAGACACTACTGTGACAGAATATTCGCAGCCATGTACCAAGGCACAGGTCTGCAAAACAAGCGAGGTGTTCTGTTTATGCTAGTCTGAGAAAACGTTATTACTGTGCCCTCGTAACGGTCATAATACATTTGGTTCATTCATAACTCACAGCAGCGAACCATGTAATTTAGAAGAGGCATTTCTATAGACTGTTAAGTAGGCCATCTGCTCATTCTCAATTTAATTTTAAATGTGTTTCTAAATAACAATGTCGCACTTACAGCATAAATCACAATAAGCCACCATTGTTTCTGCCTCAGCAAGATACACTTTAGTTTTCAAATCAATATATAATAAATAATTATATGTACACGTGTTTTTTTTTTTAAACATGGATCATATTTCATTGAATGAACTTAGACAGCACTGATTCACTTCCCGTTCTCTCTAATACGGAAGGTTTACAGCGGAATATAAGGGAGATGTGATTTCTATATACACGAAGAGGTTTGGTTATGGCATCAGAATAAAACGATTTTAGACAGATTCGTTTACTATTATTTGTACATGCACATTAATTAATACAAATAGTGACCAATCTAATACATACATGACTGACGCTGACAGGTGTAAAAGATGAATAAACCTCACACGCATGACACACATTAGAACATGATATAATGACATGAAAAACAACAGATTGATAGAGTAACATTTTTTAAAGTATCTAAGGTAATATCGTTCACGTTCAGCACTAAAATTATGGTCACAATTATAGTTCTCGTTTTTATATTGGAACAAAAAAAATGGCAATAACAACGGCAATGACTTTTAAATGCAAACATTCACTGAGCCTTTTGTTTAGGACTTGGAAAGCACTGTATAGTGCTAGTTTCCACTGCCACGTTTTTGTGAACTGAAAGACAACCCTCTTGTTGCAGAGGGTCACGAGAAGTGCCCAAGAAGAAGGGAATAACGAGGAGCACTAGTGAAGTGACGCCTTTTGCCCATTGTATAATGAGCCGAGTGAAATAACGTGCGGCCCTATCGCCTCAGCTAAAGTCCTCTAGGGTTGGCATTGCTACTGAATGCAAATATGTAAACACAAATAATATTTAAGCTATGTTTGTAATCTGTATTCAATGTAGCAGGAATTGACAAATCATTTGCACATGGAAATGGCATAATTTGCAGACATCGCTGGAGTCTTCTCCAGCCCACATGACTAAGGAGATGAGAGACACCGAGGAGCAGATCTGTCAAGGACCCTCTCCCTACATGTAGGACTATAGACCACACCTCAGACCAGTGGCAGCTGGTCACATTTTAAACTGGAGGGGCGTGAATCCCAGATATGCCATAGCGACCAAGCGTAGTAAGCAAGTCCAAACCAATCTACGGGGGTTTAGGCGGGATACTCCGCTCGAGACATTTTTGAAAAAAAGGGTTAATAGTATGCATTTTACAGTACCGTTTTGAAACGAAAAGACAAAACATGTATTGGTTTTACAGGCAGTTCTTAAGAAGAATACTGCTGGGGAACCATGCAAGCAGCATGGTTCCCCAACGCAGGTGACACAGCTGTCCATTGGAAAAACTCACTTGTTACTGCAAGACGGAAGAAAGGAAGACGTTTACTATCTGAATGCCAGAAGTTGTTACCCAAAAGAAAACACACTGACAATTTAAATAAAAAATGCAAATTAGAACATGCCAATGTAAAGGCATTGCTAATGTAACGCAGTTTATTTTTAGCACCTGCATTCTTATGCATACATTTTTAGGCAATTGAAATCGTAATGAGGTGTTAGTACTGTCATGTCAGTGGGGCGATTGGACGTGTATAGGGGATACAGTGTGTATCTAGGTGGGAATACTGCCATATATTGGCACAGGCTCGCACAGCCATCCTGGTCATGTTTTGCTATGCTTGCATTATTGTAGCATTGTGGAAAATCACTGTAGTGGAAATGCATAGCATGTCAATGCATTTTTGCAACAAGACAATGTTTGGCCTAGTGGTAATATCATGACCTGTAAGCCTAATGGGTCATTCACACTAAGGCAAACGCTTCCCTGGTGCAAAAATGCACTGAAAGTATATGATTTTTGCACTCTGGTAATTTTTGCCGTAATGGTAGTACCCTGTAAAATTGGATCTGCACTGGTTCGTAGCTAAGAACATTAAAAGTGCCACTTTAAAAACATATATTACACCACAAAGTGTCTTTACTTTGAAGGTAGTGAAGTCATAACCATCATTTAGAAGACATGAACAATGTTTAAAATAATGTACTTTATAATGTGTTGTTGAAAGGAAACAGGCCATTAACAATTAACTTTTCTAAGTACCTCCAAACATGAAGAGGAGGTAATGTCTGAGACTGAGAGAATATTTGAAGAGGTGTTCAGGGCAATTTTCTCTGGGAAAAAGATGTTAGAAATGCAGATCCTCCCAGAATGTGAGTGTCTGTCCTCTATTGGCCATACACCGTACAATAAACACAGGAGCCTTGGCCTCCAGGCTGAGACTGGACCTGCCATCATCAGCATGACCACTATGTGTCATGCCACATCTCCACCCGTGTTCCCGACTCTTCTCCCCGCCCCACATTGACACTAATTGAGCCAGGCAATCAGGTAGACTCGAGCATGAGACGAGGAGATGTGATACTCTCTAAGGACAGGGCCATTGAGTTGAGTAAACTGATGCATTGATTGAACCATTCTGAGTCAGACTGAAAAAAACAAAGCTGCAAGTGAAAGCTCACATTGAGGAATGCTCTACATCAGGGTTGTCCAACATGCGGCCCAAGGGCCGCAATGCGGCCGCCAAGCCATTTTATGTGGCCCTCGAAGCCGAAGAGCACAGACAAAGCAGTAGGGTTACTTTTGTACGTTTTGTATTTATTTTATATGCAGCAAGCATTTTGGCTGCAGTTTCAGGGTAGAAATTGTAGTCCACACACATTACGATTTCCATTGGCTGAGAAATAGCCAATGGAAATACTGTTCCCATGCAAGGCACGTTGTAGTAGAGGAAATAAATAAAATAAATAACTGCCTTGTATGGGAAATCATAATCACGTAATGTGTGTGGATGGAGTGATGGGCACACAGCGCCACCTTCACACATCTGCGTTGCCGAGCCCAGGGCAGAGCCTGCATGAGCCAGCAGCTCAGCGCAGGTTCACAGTGCTAGTGCGGTGCGCACCGATGCCTAGTTCTCCTTGCCTCCAGCAGTGGGAAGTACTGCCTGCCATATTTTCCGACGTATGTTTGCGGCATGCAGTGCTTTTGAGCCTCCGAAATACTGCTGGCCAGATACACCGAAACACAAGTATCTGGCCAGCAGTATCTCAGAGACTCAAAAGGAGCGTGGACTGCCTTAATTTTTGAATTTCCTGCCTCGGGAGGGAGGGTACAATTTGCATCACTTTTTTGAAAAAACTTCCCCCTTGGGTACTGTTTAAATTGCATCACAAAAGGAATGAATTCCCACATGATTTTACTGCATGTGGGAATTAATTCCTTGCCAAAATGGCTAGGCAACACAATCACGCCATCCACACCCAGAAAAGCAGCGCAGCAGGTAAAATGCCTGGGGCTCTATCCAGTTTTTGTTTTTGCAATTACAAGCGCTAACCTGGACAAGGCAGAACAGCCCTTGGGAGGTGTCCATGCCCCTGTTGGAGGAAGGCCAGCTGCAGGAGTGAATTTTCAGAGTGCATAAGACCGTAGCCTACCAGATCCAATGCACTGTGGGCTTTAGAGCAGACACCATGAGGTCAATTCCCTCCCCGGATCCTACAACATGGCCCTCAGCTCAGCTGGAGTGATCGGATTACCTGCACACCGGCCACCCCTGGGCGCTGGGAGAGTAGGGCACCCTGCAATGCTAGTTCTTCTTACTTTAAGATTGTGCTCACATTGCGTTTCTTCAATTAGGTTCACCTTTGGGTGATCGCTTTTTCTCATTTAATCTATTGAATTGGATTATGCTTCTTTCATTAGCACAGAAGTAATGAATGTGTATTACAGAGATAAGCTACCATATGTATTGGGCATAATGCACAGACAGCATCAATCATTAACACAAAAGTAATGAATGTGTATTAGAGAGATAAGCTGCCATATGTATTGGGCATACTGCACAGGCAACATCAATCATTAACACAGAAGTCATGAATGTGTATTACAGAGATAAGCTGCCATGTGTATTGGGCACACTGCACAGGCAGCAGCAATCATTAACACAGAAGTCATGAATGTGTATTACAGAAATAAGTGCCATGTGTATTGGGCACACTGCACAGGCAGCATCACTCATTACCACAGAAGTAATGAATGTGTATTAGAGAGATAATCTGCCATATGTATTGGGCACACTGCACAGGCAGCATCAATCATTACCACTGCAGTAATGAATGTGTATTAGAGAGATAAGCTGACATATGTATTGGGCACACTGCACAGGCAGCATCAATCATTAATACAGAAGTAATTGATGTGTAATAGAGAGATAAGCTGCCATATGTATGGGGCACACTGCACAGGCAGCATCAATCATTAACACAGAAGTAATTCATGTGTATTACAGAGATAAGCTGCCATATGTATTGGGCACACTGCACAGGCAGCATCAATCATTAACACAGAAGTAATTAATGTGTACTAGAGAGATAAACTGCTATATGTATTGGGCACACTGCACAAGCAGCATCGATCATTAACACAGAAGTCATGAATGTGTATTACAGAGATAAGCTGCCATGTGTATTGGGCACACTGCACAGGCAACATCAATCATTAACATGGAAGTAATTAATGTGTATTACAGAGATAGGCTGTCATGTGTATTGGGCACATTGCACAGGCAGCATCAATCATTACCACAGAAGTAATGTATGTGTAATAGAGAGATAAGCTGCCATATGTATTGGGCACACTGCACAGGCATATTCAATCATTAACACAGAAGTAATTAATGTGTATTACAGAGATAAGCTGCCATATGTATTGGGCACACTGCACAGGCAGCATCAATCATTAACATGGAAGTAATTAATGTGTATTACAGAGATAAGCTGCCATGTGTATTGGGCATACTGCACAGGCAGCAATCAATCATTAACATGGAAGTAATTAATGTGTATTACAGAGATAAGATGGCATATGTATTGGGCACACTGCAAGGCAGCATCAATCATTACCACAGAAGTAATGAATGTGTAATAGATAGATAAGATGCCATATGTATTGGGCACACTGCACAGGCAGCATCAATCATTAACACAGAAGTAATTAATGTGTATTACAGAGATAAGCTGCCATGTGTATTGGGCACACTGCACAGGCAGCATCAATCATTAACAAAGAAGTAATTAATGTGTATTATAGAGATAAGCTGCCATGTGTATTCGGCACACTGCACAGGCAGCATCAATCATTAACACAGAAGTCATGAATGTGTATTACAGAGATAAGCTGCCACGTGTATTGGGCACACTGCACAGGCAGCATCAATCATTAGCACAGAAGTAATTAATGTGTACTAGAGAGATAAGCTGCCATATGTATTGGGCACACTGCACAGGCAGCATCAATCATTAACACAGAAGTCATGAATGTGTACTAGAGAGATAAGCTGCCATATGTATTGGGCACACTGCACAGGCAGCATCAATCATTAACACGGAAGTAATTAATGTGTATTACAGAGATAAGATGGCATATGTATTGGGCACACTGCAAGGCAGCATCAATCATTACCACAGAAGTAATGAATGTGTAATAGAGAGATAAGCTGCCATATGTATTGGGCACACTGCACAGGCAGCATCAATCATTAACATGGAAGTAATTAATGTGTATTACAGAGATAAGCTGCCATATGTATTGGACACACTGCACAGGCAGCATCAATCATTAACACAGAAGTAATTAATGTGTATTACAGAGATAAGATGCCATGTGTATTGGGCACACTGCACAGGCAGCATCAAGCATTAACACAGAAGTAATTAATGTGTATTACAGAGATAAGCTGCCATGTGTATTGGGCACACTTCACAGGCAGCATCAATCATTAACACAGAAGTCATTAATGTGTATTACAGAGATGAGCTGCCATGTGTATTGGGCACACTGCACAGGCGGCATCAATAATTAACACAGAAGTCATGAATGTGTATTAGAGAGATAAGCTGCCATGTGTATTGGGCACACTGCACAGGCAGCATCAATCATTAACACAGAAGTAATTAATGTGTTTACAGAGATAAGCTGCCATGTGTTATGGGCACACTGCACAGGCAGCATCAATCATTAACACAGAAGTCATGAATGTGTATTAGAGAGATAAGCTGACACATGTGTTGGGCACACTGCACATGCAGTATCAATCATTATCACAGAAGTAATGAATGTGTATTAGAGAGATAATCTGCCATATGTATTGGGCACACTGCAAAGGCAGCATCAATCTTTACCACTGCAGTAATGAATGTGTATTAGAGAGATAAGCTGACATATGTATTGGGCACACTGCACAGGCAGCATCAATCATTAACACAGAAGTAATTGATGTGTATTACATAGATAAGCTGCCATATGTATTGGGCACACTGCACAGGCAGCATCAATCATTAACACAGAAGTAATTAATGTGTACTAGAGAGATAAACTGCTATATGTATTGGGCACACTGCACAAGCAGCATCAATCATTAACACAGAAGTCATGAATGTGTATTACAGAGATAAGCTGCCATGTGTATTGGGCACACTGCACAGGCAACATCAATCATTAACATGGAAGTAATTAATGTGTATTACAAAGATAAGCTGTCATGTGTATTGGGCACATTGCACAGGCAGCATCAATCATTACCACAGAAGTAATGAATGTGTAATAGAGAGATAAGCTGCCATATGTATTGGGCACACTGCACAGGCAGATTCAATCATTAACACAGAAGTAATTAATGTGTATTACAGAGATAAGCTGCCATATGTATTGGGCACACTGCACAGGCAGCATCAATCATTAACATGGAAGTAATTAATGTGTATTACAGAGATAAGCTGCCATGTGTATTGGGCATACTGCACAGGCAGCAATCAATCATTAACATGGAAGTAATTAATGTGTATTACAGAGATAAGATGGCATATGTATTGGGCACACTGCACAGGCAGCATCAATCATTACCACAGAAGTAATGAATGTGTAATAGATAGATAAGATGCCATATGTATTGGGCACACTGCACAGGCAGCATCAATCATTAACACAGAAGTAATTAATGTGTATTACAGAGATAAGCTGCCATGTGTATTGGGCACACTGCACAGGCAGCATCAATCATTAACACACAAGTAATTCATGTGTATTACAGAGATAAGCTGCCATATGTATTGGGCACACTGCACAGGCAGCATCAATCATTAACATGGAAGTAATTAATGTGTATTACAGAGATAAGCTGCCATATGTATTGGGCACACTGCACAGGCAGCATCAATCATTACCACAGAAGTAATGAATGTGTAATAGAGAGATAAGCTGCCATATGTATTGGGCACACTGCACATGCAGCATCAATCATTAACACAGAAGTAATTAATGTGTAATAGAGAGATAAGCTGGCATGCGCATTGGGCACACTGCACAGGCAGCATCAATCATTAACACAGAAGTAATTCATGTGTAACAGAGGGATAAGCTGCCATATGTATTGGGCACACTGCACAGGCTGCATCAATCATCAAAACAGACGTAATTCATGTGTAATAGAGAGATAAGCTGCCATATGTATTGGGCACACTGCACAGGCAGCATCAATCATTAACACATAAGTAATTAATGTGTATTACAGAGATAAGCTGCCATATGTATTGGGCACACTTCACAGGCAGCATCAATCATTAACACAGAAGTAATTAATGTGTAATAGAGAGATAAGCTGCCATATGTATTGGGCACACTGCACAGGCAGCATCGATCATTAACACAGAAGTAATTAATGTGTATTACAGAGATAAGCTGCCATATGTATTGGGCACACTGCACAAGCAGCATCAATCATTAACACAGAAGTCATGAATGTGTATTACCAAGATAAGCTGCCACGTGTATTGGGCACACTGCAAGGCAGCATCAATCATTAACACAGAAGTCATGAATGTGTATTACAGAGATAAGCTGCCATGTGTATTGGGCACACTGCACAGGCAGCATCAATCATTAACACAGAAGTCATGAATGTGCATTACAGAGATAAGCTGCCACGTGTATTGGGCACACTGCACAGGCAGCATCAATCATTAACATAGAAGTAATTAATGTGTATTACAGAGATAAACTGCCATATGTATTGGGCACACTGCACAGGCAGCATCAATCATTAACATAGAAGTAATTAATGTGTATTACAGAGATAAGCTGACATGTGTATTGGGCACACTGCACAGGCAGCATCAATCATTAACACAGAAGTCATAAATGTGTATTATCGAGATAAGCTGCCACGTGTATTGGGCACACTGCACAGGCAGAATCAATCATTAACACAGAAGTAATTGATGTGTATTACAGAGATAAGCTGCAACATGTATTGGGCACACTGCACAGGCAGCATCAATCATTAACACAGAAATAATTAATGTGTATTACAGAGATAAGCTGCCATGTGTATTGGACACACTGCACGGGCAGCATCAATCATTAACATGGAAGTAATGAATGTGTATTACAGAGATAAGATGGCATATGTATTGGGCACACTGCAAGGCAGCATCAATCATTACCACAGAAGTAATAAATGTGTATTACAGAGATAAGCTGCCATGTGTATTGGGCACACTGTACAGGCAGCATCAATCATTAACACAGAAGTCATGAATGTGTATTACAGAGATAAGCTGCCATGTGTATTGGGTACACTGCACAGGCAGCATCAATCATTAACACAGAAGTAATTCATGTGTATTACAGAGATAAGCTGCCATGTGTATTGGGCACACTGCACAGGCAGCATCAATCATTAACACAGAAGTCATGAATGTGTATTACAGAGATAAGCTGCCATGTGTATTGGGTACACTGCACAGGCAGCATCAATCATTAACACAGAAGTAATTCATGTGTATTACAGAGATAAGCTGCCACGTGTATTGGGCACACTGCACAGGCAGCATCAATCATTAACATATAAGTAATTAATGTGTATTACAGAGATAAACTGCCATATGTATTGGGCACACTGCACAGGCAGCATCAATCATATACATAGAAGTAATTCATGTGTATTACAGAGATAAGATGACATGTGTATTGGGAAGACTGCACAGGCAGCATCAATCATTAACACAGAAGTAATTAATGTGTATTACAGAGATAAGCTGCAATGTGTATTGGGCACACTGCACAGGCAGCATCAATCATTACCACAGAAGTAATGAATGTGTAATAGAGAGATAAGCTGCCATATGTATTGGGCACACTGCACAGGCAGATTCAATCATTAACACAGAAGTAATTAATGTGTATTACAGAGATAAGCTGCCATGTGTATTGGGCATACTGCACAGGCAGCAATCAATCATTAACATGGAAGTAATTAATGTGTATTACAGAGATAAGATGGCATATGTTTTGGGCACACTGCAAGGCAGCATCAATCATTACCACAGAAGTAATGAATGTGTAATAGATAGATAAGATGCCATATGTATTGGGCACACTGCACAGGCAGCATCAATCATTAACACAGAAGTAATTAATGTGTATTACAGAGATTAGCTGCCATGTGTATTGGGCAGACTGCACAGGCAGCATCAATCATTAACACACAAGTAATTCATGTGTATTACAGAGATAAGCTGCCATATGTATTGGGCACACTGCACAGGCAGCATCAATCATTAACATGGAAGTAATTAATGTGTATTACAGAGATAAGCTGCGATATGTATTGGGCACACTGCACAGGCAGCATCAATCATTACCACAGAAGTAATGAATGTGTAATAGAGAGATAAGCTGCCATATGTATTGGGCACACTGCACATGCAGCATCAATCATTAACACAGAAGTAATTAATGTGTAATAGAGAGATAAGCTGGCATGCGCATTGGGCACACTGCACAGGCAGCATCAATCATTAACACAGAAGTAATTCATGTGTAACAGAGGGATAAGCTGCCATATGTATTGGGCACACTGCACAGGCTGCATCAATCATCAAAACAGACATAATTCATGTGTAATAGAGAGATAAGCTGCCATATGTATTGGGCACACTGCACAGGCAGCATCAATCATTAACACAGAAGTAATTAATGTGTAATAGAGAGATAAGCTGCCATATGTATTGGGCACACTGCACAGGCAGCATCGATCATTAACACAGAAGTCATGAATGTGTATTACCAAGATAAGCTGCCACGTGTATTGGGCACACTGCAAGGCAGCATCAATCATTAACACAGAAGTCATGAATGTGTATTACAGAGATAAGCTGCCATGTGTATTGGGCACACTGCACAGGCAGCATCAATCATTAACACAGAAGTCATGAATGTGCATTACAGAGATAAGCTGCCACGTGTATTGGGCACACTGCACAGGCAGCATCAATCATTAACATAGAAGTAATTAATGGGTATTACAGAGATAAACTGCCATATGTATTGGGCACACTGCACAGGCAGCATCAATCATTAACACAGAAGTCATGAATGTGCATTACAGAGATAAGCTGCCACGTGTATTGGGCACACTGCACAGGCAGCATCAATCATTAACATAGAAGTAATTAATGTGTATTACAGAGATAAACTGCCATATGTATTGGGCACACTGCACAGGCAGCATCAATCATTAACATAGAAGTAATTGATGTGTATTACAGAGATAAGCTGCAACATGTATTGGGCACACTGCACAGGCAGCATCAATCATTAACACAGAAATAATTAATGTGTATTACAGAGATAAGCTGCCATGTGTATTGGGCACACTGCACAAGCAGCATCAATCATTAACACAGAAGTCATGAATGTGTATTACCAAGATAAGCTGCCACGTGTATTGGGCACACTGCAAGGCAGCATCAATCATTAACACAGAAGTCATGAATGTGTATTACAGAGATAAGCTGCCATGTGTATTGGGCACACTGCACAGGCAGCATCAATCATTAACACAGAAGTCATGAATGTGTATTACCAAGATAAGCTGCCACGTGTATTGGGCACACTGCAAGGCAGCATCAATCATTAACACAGACGTCATGAATGTGTATTACCAAGATAAGCTGCCACGTGTATTGGGCACACTGCAAGGCAGCATCAATCATTAACACAGAAGTCATGAATGTGTATTACAGAGATAAGCTGCCATGTGTATTGGGCACACTGCACAGGCAGCATCAATCATTAACACAGAAGTCATGAATGTGCATTACAGAGATAAGCTGCCACGTGTATTGGGCACACTGCACAGGCAGCATCAATCATTAACATAGAAGTAATTAATGTGTATTACAGAGATAAGCTGCCACGTGTATTGGGCACACTGCACAGGCAGCATCAATCATTAACATAGAAGTAATTAATGTGTATTACAGAGATAAACTGCCATATGTATTGGGCACACTGCACAGGCAGCATCAATCATTAACATAGAAGTAATTGATGTGTATTACAGAGATAAGCTGCAACATGTATTGGGCACACTGCACAGGCAGCATCAATCATTAACACAGAAATAATTAATGTGTATTACAGAGATAAGCTGCCATGTGTATTGGGCACACTGCACAAGCAGCATCAATCATTAACACAGAAGTCATGAATGTGTATTACCAAGATAAGCTGCCACGTGTATTGGGCACACTGCAAGGCAGCATCAATCATTAACACAGAAGTCATGAATGTGTATTACAGAGATAAGCTGCCATGTGTATTGGGCACACTGCACAGGCAGCATCAATCATTAACACAGAAGTCATGAATGTGTATTACCAAGATAAGCTGCCACGTGTATTGGGCACACTGCAAGGCAGCATCAATCATTAACACAGAAGTCATGAATGTGTATTACAGAGATAAGCTGCCATGTGTATTGGGCACACTGCACAGGCAGCATCAATCATTAACACAGAAGTCATGAATGTGCATTACAGAGATAAGCTGCCACGTGTATTGGGCACACTGCACAGGCAGCATCAATCATTAACATAGAAGTAATTAATGTGTATTACAGAGATAAACTGCCATATGTATTGGGCACACTGCACAGGCAGCATCAATCATTAACATAGAAGTAAATAATGTGTATTACAGAGATAAGCTGACATGTGTATTGGGCACACTGCACAGGCAGCATCAATCATTAACACAGAAGTCATAAATGTGTATTATCGAGATAAGCTGCCACGTGTATTGGGCACACTGCACAGGCAGAATCAATCATTAACACAGAAGTAATTGATGTGTATTACAGAGATAAGCTGCAACATGTATTGGGCACACTGCACAGGCAGCATCAATCATTAACACAGAAATAATTAATGTGTATTACAGAGATAAGCTGCCATGTGTATTGGACACACTGCACGGGCAGCATCAATCATTAACATGGAAGTAATTAATGTGTATTACAGAGATAAGATGGCATATGTATTGGGCACACTGCAAGGCAGCATCAATCATTACCACAGAAGTAATAAATGTGTATTACAGAGATAAGCTGCCATGTGTATTGGGCACACTGTACAGGCAGCATCAATCATTAACATAGAGGTAATTCATGTGTATTGCAGAGATAAGATGACATGTGTATTGGGCACACTGCACAGGCAGCATCAATCATTAACATAGAAGTAATTAATGTGTATTACAGAGATAAACTGCCATATGTATTGGGCACACTGCACAGGCAGCATCAATCATTAACATAGAAGTAATTAATGTGTATTACAGAGATAAGCTGACATGTGTATTGGGCACACTGCACAGGCAGCATCAATCATTAACACAGAAGTCATAAATGTGTATTATCGAGATAAGCTGCCACGTGTATTGGGCACACTGCACAGGCAGAATCAATCATTAACACAGAAGTAATTGATGTGTATTACAGAGATAAGCTGCAACATGTATTGGGCACACTGCACAGGCAGCATCAATCATTAACACAGAAATAATTAATGTGTATTACAGAGATAAGCTGCCATGTGTATTGGACACACTGCACGGGCAGCATCAATCATTAACATGGAAGTAATTAATGTGTATTACAGAGATAAGATGGCATATGTATTGGGCACACTGCAAGGCAGCATCAATCATTAACACAGAAGTAATTCATGTGTATTACAGAGATAAGCTGCCATGTGTATTGGGCACACTGCACAGGCAGCATCAATCATTAACACAGAAGTCATGAATGTGCATTACAAAGATAAGCTGCCACGTGTATTGGGCACACTGCACAGGCAGCATCAATCATTAACATATAAGTAATTAATGTGTATTACAGAGATAAACTGCCATATGTATTGGGCACACTGCACAGGCAGCATCAATCATTAACATAGAGGTAATTCATGTGTATTACAGAGATAAGATGACATGTGTATTGGGCAGACTGCACAGGCAGCATCAATCATTAACACAGAAGTAATTAATGTGTATTACAGAGATAAGCTGCAATGTGTATTGGGCACACTGCACAGGCAGCATCAATCATTAACACAGAAGTCATTAATGTGTATTACAGAGATAAGCTGCCATATGTATTGGGCACACTGCACAGGCAGCATCAATCATTAACACAGAAGTCATGAATGTGTATTACAGAGATAAGCTGCCATGTGTATTGGGCACACTGCACAAGCAGCATCAATCATTAACACAGAAGTCATGAATGTGTGTTACAGAGATAAGCTGCCATGTGTATTGGACACACTGCACAGGCAGCATCTGTCATTAACAAAGAAGTAATTAATGTGTATTACAGAGATAAGCTGCCATATGTATTGGGCACACTGCACAACCAGCATCGATCATTAACACAGAAGTAATTATTGTGTATTACAGAGATAAGCTGCCATATGTATTGGGCACACTGCACAAGCAGCATCAATCATTAACACAGAAGTCAGGAATGTGTATTACCGAGATAAGCTGCCACGTGTATTGGGCACACTGCAAGGCAGCATCAATCATTAACACAGAAGTAATTAATGTGTATTACAGAGATAAGCTGCCATGTGTATTGGGCACACTGCACAGGCAGCATCAATCATTAACACATAAGTCATGAATGTGCATTACAGAGATAAGCTGCCACGTGTATTGGGCACACTGCACAGGCAGCATCAATCATTAACATAGAAGTAATTAATGTGCATTACAGAGATAAACTGCCACATGTATTGGGCACACTGCACAGGCAGCATCAATCATTAACATAGAAGTAATTAATGTGTATTACAGAGATAAGCTGACATGTGTATTGGGCACACTGCACAGGCAGCATCAATCATTAACACAGAAGTAATTAATGTGTATTACAGAGATAAGCTGCCATGTGTGTTGGGCACACTGCACAGGCAGCATCAATCATTAACACAGAAGTCATTAATGTGTATTACAGAGATAAGCTGCCATATGTATTGGGCACACTGCACAGGCAGCATCAATCATTAACACAGAAGTCATGAATGTGTATTACAGAGATAAGCTGCCATGTGTATTGGACACACTGCACAGGCAGCATCAGTCATTAACACAGAAGTAATTAATGTGTATTACAGAGATAAGCTGCCATGTGTGTTGGGCACACTGCACAGGCAGCATCAATCATTAACACAGAAGTCATTAATGTGTATTACAGAGATAAGCTGCCATATGTATTGGGCACACTGCACAAGCAGCATCAATCATTAACACAGAAGTCATGAATGTGTGTTACAGAGATAAGCTGCCATGTGTATTGGACACACTGCACAGGCAGCATCAGTCATTAACAAAGAAGTAATTAATGTGTATTACAGAGATAAGCTGCCATATGTATTGGGCACACTGCACAACCAGCATCGATCATTAACACAGAAGTAATTAATGTGTATTACAGAGATAAGCTGCCATATGTATTGGGCACACTGCACAAGCAGCATCAATCATTAACACAGAAGTCATGAATGTGTATTACCGAGATAAGCTGCCACGTGTATTGGGCACACTGCAAGGCAGCATCAATCATTAACACAGAAGTAATTAATGTGTATTACAGAGATAAGCTGCCATGTGTATTGGGCACACTGCACAGGCAGCATCAATCATTAACACAGAAGTCATGAATGTGCATTACAGAGATAAGCTGCCACGTGTATTGGGCACACTGCACAGGCAGCATCAATCATTAACATAGAAGTAATTAATGTGTATTACAGAGATAAACTGCCATATGTATTGGGCACACTGCACAGGCAGCATCAATCATTAACATAGAAGTAATTAATGTGTATTACAGAGATAAGCTGACATGTGTATTGGGCACACTGCACAGGCAGCATCAATAATTAACACAGAAGTAATTAATGTGTATTACAGAGATAAGCTGCCATGTGTGTTGGGCACACTGCACAGGCAGCATCAATCATTAACACAGAAGTAAGTAATGTGTATTACAGAGATAAGCTGCCATATGTATTGGGCACACTGCACAGGTAGCATCAAACATTAACACAGAAGTACGTAATGTGTATTACAGAGATAAGCTGCCATACAGAGATAAGCTGCCATATTTATTGGGCATACTGCACAGGCAGCATCAATCATTAACACAGAAGTCATGAATGTGTATTACAGAGATAAGCTGCTATGTGTATTGGGCACACTGCACAGGCAACATCAATCATTAACACAGAAGTCATGAATGTGTATTACAGAGATAAGCTGCCATGTGTATTGGACACATTGCACAGGCAGCATCAGTCATTAACACAGAAGTAATTAATGTGTATTACAGAGATAAGCTGGCATATGTATTGGGCACACTGCACAGGCAGCATCAATCATCAACACAGAAATCATGAATGTGTATTACAGAGATGAGCTGCCATGTGTATTGGGCACACTGCACAGGCAGCATCAATCATTAACACAGAAGTCATTAATGTGTATTACAGAGATAAGCTTCCATGTATATTGGGCACACTGCACAGGCAGCATCGATCATTAACACAGAAGTAATTAATGTGTATTACAGAGATGAGCTGCCGTATGTATTGGGCACACTGCACAAGCAGCATCGATCATTAACACAGAAGTAATGAATGTGTATTACAGAGATAAGCTGCCATGTGTATTGGGCACACTGCACAGGCAGCATCAATCATTAACACAGAAGTCATTAATGTGTATTATCGAGATAAGCTGCCATGTGTATTGGGCACACTGCACAGGCAGCATCAATCATTAACACAGAAGTAATTAATGTGTATTACAGAGATAAGCTGCCACATGTATTGGGCACACTGCACAGGCAGCATCAATCATTAACACAGAAGTAATTAATGTGTATTACAGAGATAAGCTGCCATGTGTATTGGACACACTGCACAAGCAGCATCAATCATTAACACAGAAGTAATTAAAGCATCGATCATTAACACAGAAGTAATTTATGTGTATTACAGAGATAAGCTGCCATGTGTATTGGGCACACTGCACAGGCAACATCGATCATTAACACAGAAGTCATGAATGTGTATTACAGAGATAAGCTGCCATGTGTATTGGGCATACTGCACAGGCAGCATCAATCATTAACACAAAAGTAATTAATGTGTATTACAGAGATAAACTGCCATATGTATTGGGCACACTGCACAGGCAGCATCAATCATTAACACAGAAGTCATGAATGTGTATTACAGAGATGAGCTGCCATGTGTATTGGGCACACTGCACAGGAAGCATCTATCATTAACACAGAAGTCATTAATGTGTATTACAGAGATGAGCTGCCATGTGTATTGGGGACACTGCACAGGCATCATCAATCATTAACACAGAAGTCATGAATGTGTATTACAGAGATAAGCTGCCATGTGTATTGGGCACACTGCACAGGCAGCATCAATCATTAACACAGAAGTAATTAATGTGTATTACAGAGATAAGCTGCCATGTCTATTGGGCATACTGCACAGGCAGCATCAATCATTAACACAGAGGTAAGTAATGTGTATTACAGAAATAAGCTGCCATGTGTATTGGGCACACTGCACAGGCAGCATCAATCATTAACACAGAGGTAAGTAATGTGTATTACAGAAATAAGCTGCCATATGTATTGGGCACACTGCACAGGCAGCATCAAACATTAACATGGAAGTAATTAATGTGTATTACAGAGATAAGCTGCCATATGTATTGGGCACACTGCACAGGCAGCATCAATCATTAACACAGAAGTCATGAATGTGTATTACAGAGATAAGCTGCCATGTGTGTTGGGCACACTGCACAGGCAGCATCAATCATTAACACAGAAGTCATGAATGTGTATTACAGAGATAAGCTGCCATGTGTATTGGACACACTGCACAGGCAGCATCAGTCATTAACACAGAAGTAATTAATGTGTATTACAGAGATAAGCTGCCGTATGTATTGGGCACACTGCACAAGCAGCATCGATCATTAACACAGAAGTAATGAATGTGTATTACAGAGATAAGCTGCCATGTGTATTGGGCACACTGCACAGGCAGCATCAATCATTAACACAGAAGTCATTAATGTGTATTATCGAGATAAGCTGCCACGTGTATTGGGCACACTGCACAGGCAGCATCAATCATTAACACAGAAGTAATTAATGTGTATTACAGAGATAAGCTGCCACATGTATTGGGCACACTGCACAGGCAGCATCAATCATTAACACAGAAGTAATTAATGTGTATTACAGAGATAAGCTGCCATGTGTATTGGACACACTGCACAAGCAGCATCAATCATTAACACAGAAGTAATTAAAGCATCGATCATTAACACAGAAGTAATTTATGTGTATTACAGAGATAAGCTGCCATGTGTATTGGGCACACTGCACAGGCAACATCGATCATTAACACAGAAGTCATGAATGTGTATTACAGAGATAAGCTGCCATGTGTATTGGGCATACTGCACAGGCAGCATCAATCATTAACACAAAAGTAATTAATGTGTATTACAGAGATAAACTGCCATATGTATTGGGCACACTGCACAGGCAGCATCAATCATTAACACAGAAGTCATGAATGTGTATTACAGAGATGAGCTGCCATGTGTATTGGGCACACTGCACAGGCAGCATCTATCATTAACACAGAAGTCATTAATGTGTATTACAGAGATGAGCTGCCATGTGTATTGGGGACACTGCACAGGCATCATCAATCATTAACACAGAAGTCATGAATGTGTATTACAGAGATAAGCTGCCATGTGTATTGGGCACACTGCACAGGCAGCATCAATCATTAACACAGAAGTAATTAATGTGTTTACAGAGATAAGCTGCCATGTGTATTGGGCACACTGCACAGGCAGCATCAATCATTAACACAGAAGTAATTAATGTGTATTACAGAGATAGGCTGCCATGTGTATTGGGCACACTGCACAGGCAGCATCAATCATTAACACAGAAGTCATGAATGTGTATTACAGAGATAAGCTGCCATGTGTATTGGGCACACTGCACAGGCAGCATCAATCATGAACACAGAAGTCATGAATGTGTATTACAGAGATAAGCTGCCAAGTGGATTGGGCACACTGCAGGGGCAGTATCAATCATTAACACAGAAGTTTTTAATGTGTATTACACAGATAAGCTGCCATGTGTATTGGGCACAACACTGCACAGGCAGCATCAATCATTAAGACAGAAGTGATGAATGTGCATTACAGAGGCAAGCTGGCATATGTATTGGGCACACTACACATGCTCAGGCAGCATCAATCGTGATTTGTAAAGGACAATATTGGCCTAAATTGGGAACAGCCAGGATAAACATGTTACTACAGTGGCATATTTTGGGCACAGCTAGCATGACAATGTGTTACATCAGTGACAGTGCTGTCTCACACTGTGGACACATAGATAATTAAAATGTGTTGTGTTGTAAAATGTTCTTGTCTGCTGTTGGTGACATGGAATTTTCATGTTCCCCCTTTAAAACGGATTATAAACGTATGGCTTTTTGGTCAGTTTTTCTGCTGTAAAATGCATCATTTCAACCCCATATTTGGAAACAAATTCTTGGAGGAGGAACCCCCACAAACCCTCCGTAGATCTTTATAGCTCTTTCGCTACGCTCGGTCATCCCCACTATTTCAGGAAAATATTAACACATACACACTGAAAGAAATCGCAAGCAACTGACCTTGGATCATTTGATCGAGGGCCTCCCTTAGATACGCACTGCCCCTGACACCAAAAGCTGTCTTTGGGACTGTATGGCGCATCACTACCTGTGATGCTATTGTGTCAAAGGTCACACAATATTGCTTTTTAATATACTGCTTTGGGTGAGGTTGTTGACTTTTGGTCGCCGGCCCACAGGGTGACAAAAAGTTAATGCTTCGGCCCCACATTCAAAAAGGCTGGACAAGCCTGCTCTACATCTTTCTGAAATATGATGAAGATTGTACATACTCATGTATCTGCGAGCAGCATAACCTACAGTATGTTTCTTGAGAACATGGATTGCCTGCGTGGTATCTGGCAATACAATTAACTAGACACTGGTGACTGTTTTGAGTCGCCAGAATGCCCATCCAGCCCCTGTGAGCACCCCTTTCCACTGAGCACACTGCATGCACTGCTTACTGTCTGGGATCCACGGTCGCTCTGCCACAGCCGTGGCAATGCCCTGTTTATTACCAGCACATGTGTCGGAGTTGTGTCACTCCACCGCTTGTGTGCCCTTAAAGGTGCAGACACCACACTGTTCCTTTTTCAAAACAAACAACAAAATGGAGGTAAATGCAGATACTTCACAACATGACACTGCACACAAAATAACACCCCTTTATTTGCTTCCCTCCCAGTCCCACAAGTCACTATTCAGCCTGTGGGCTGGACCCACCAGTTAAGGGTTCCAACACCTAATCATTGAGATGGGCAGACTTCCCCCTCGTGACCCTTTGGGTATACTTCCTGCCTGACTCCTGGATCGGGCCCTCCTCACCTGCGTGCCCTCGACCTAGGGGATTCAGCGGATGGGCCAGGCCACTGCCCTCGTCTAGTACTGCACCAAAGTCTCTTCTCAGGATCACCTCCGGCCTGGTCTCCCCCACCCTCTTGAATAAACTGGCATTACCAGTAACAGTGGCAGTCCTATCCGATGCAGTCAACATCATGCAACGCACCACCACTAGGTCGACTGAACCAGTTCATACGTCAGTGAGAGCTTGTCCTGTGGATGCTGGTTCTTCACGAGCACTTAATCACCGGGAAACAGCTGCCTGGGCCAGAGTCCTCTCCTGATGTTATCTCCCTTCGTGCAGAGTCTCCTTTCACGCTCCACCTGAGCATCGTCAATAACGGCCGGCTCTCGATCCCGCACTTCAGGGATTAGACCCCTTGGGCACTGCCAAAACATGGCCTCTGCTAGTGCCACTCCACACCTTTGAATGCGACCTGCTCCAGCGGACCCCACTGCCACGTTGCCTCTTTCTTGGTGAGACTCCTCAGGGGCTCAGACCTGGAAGCGAGGTTCCAGATGAACTGGCCACAGTAGGTGACCATCTCCATGAAGCTTCGGACTTCAGATAAATTCTCTGGGGGCCTCGCCTCCACAATGTCTTTGACCGTTTGGGGGTCAGGTGACACGCCTTCCTCCTTGAACACGAACCTGAAAAACTCAATGCTTCTCTTGAAGAATTCGCATTTTTGCTTATGCAAGGTCAGTCCCAGTGCCTGCAGCAGTTCCAGAGTCCTCACCAGCCTCTCCATGTGCTCCACTTCCATCTTTGCAAACACCAGGATGTCGTCGCTGATGTTGAGGACACCCTCCAGGTCTGCCGCCGACAACACTACGAAGCTTAAGCGCTTGTATCTGTAGAGGACTTGGTGCATGGTAAAGGTGGTGATGAACCTTGAGTCTGGGTGTAACGCCACTTGATGGTATCCGGCCCGTAGGTCAGCCTTTGAAAAGAATCGCGCCCCTTGCACTTCCGCAGTGACATCATCTATCCTGGGCGTGAGATGTCTTTCACGCTTGCTGGCCTTGTTCAGGAGCCTCATATCCACACAGATCCTCACTGAATCAGGTTGCTTTGACTTCTTTGCAATGACGATTGACGACACCAACGGGGTAGGTCCATCCACCTTCTTGATGACGTCCAGCTCCACCAAATTGTCCAGTTCTTTGTCTACCAGGTCCCGCAGTTGGAATGGGACTCTGCAGTGCTTGAGCACAATTGGCTGGATGGACTTGTCAATGTGTAGCCTCACAGGTTCGCCAGCAGTGCGTCCGATCCCTTCAAATAGCTGGCTGTACTTCCCAAGAATCCACTGTACATCTTCCACATACACTGAATAGGCGAAACTTACAAAGCCCAATGCTTCTGAGAGTGTTGCTGTTAATGCTCATTGCTTAGAATCGAGCCTTGATGGATGACCCTCCATGCTCAACCTTCGCCACAAATGCTCAGGCCAATGGAATGGGCTTTTCACCATCAAAAGTGAATATCCACACCCGAGGCTTCTGTAATGCGGGTGGCGCCACAATGTCATCATGGTGCACCCAGGCCATTATGTTGACTGATGCCCCTGTGTCCACCAGCACCAGTACCGTCGACTCGTTGACCTTCATGAGGCACTGTGTCTGCCTCCTGGTGGTGGCACATAGTGCATTGACACTGGAGATAAAGAAGATGTTCTACGCGTCCTCTTCTTCATCTTCGTGAGTCACACCATCATCCCCTTGGTCTACTTGGGAGACATTTGGCAAGCTCTGTTGCCTGAAGAAGCCTGCCCTCACTGGTCCCCTCTGCATCACAACCAGCAACGGCACCCTGCACATTTGGGCATAATGGTTGAGTGCCCCACAACGTCCGCAGGCTTTCCCCTGCGCAAGGCACTCTGCGGGGTGTGGAAGATCATATCCACACTTGAGGCAGGACTCGAGGGTTCTGGCACCTCTGTCACGCTGACCACCACTTGGACGTCGGGCCCTGCTTCCTCCTTGGCCCATTGCAACACACCTCCTCCATCTTCCCTGGCTGTAATGCCACATCCATAATCGACGCCTGCACTTCCGACACCTCATGGCATCGTCCTAACTCCAAAATGTGGGGCAGCGTGAGACCTAGTTCC
This sequence comes from Ambystoma mexicanum, assembly GCF_040938575.1. Taxonomy (NCBI): domain Eukaryota; kingdom Metazoa; phylum Chordata; class Amphibia; order Caudata; family Ambystomatidae; genus Ambystoma; species Ambystoma mexicanum. The sequence goes on from NC_090941.1 coordinate 805,633,177, forward strand.
TGCAGCACTTGCCTTCTCAGTTTTCCAGATGAACAGCCTTGTATGAGCTGGTTCCTGACCATGGTCTGGGGGTTCTCACAGGCAGACGACAGCGACATCCAGCACAGTCATCCATAGAATGTGTCTAGAGACTCATTGTCCTTCTGTCTGGCAATGCACATAACAAAGCGCTCATAGTAGTGCTCACACAGTGCGGTCTTGGGCCACCGTGTACAATGCATCTGCTGGTGTCAGGGACTAAAAAAGCTTGTGTACTGCTGGTCCTGCCGAATATAGAAGTGTGGCCACTTTCCTGTCCTCATGCGTCTCACCCGTGGCCCGGAAGTACATGTTGAGCCGATCTATCCAAAGAATCCACCTTGGTCCAAGGATTGAACCAGAACCAGAATTCTCAAACTCAGGCATTGCTGCTCGGTGCACGTGCACCCACTGGGCCCACTGATCCTGATGGCGCTGCTGGGGCTCCTGCACCATCCTCCTGGTTACTCATGGAGGTGAGCGCACAAGCACCCAACGAGAACACTGGGCTGTAACTCACATATGGCCTTCCTCCAGGCAGAATGCACTGAAATATTGAGCATGTCAATGTTGGCCAAACACTCCCCTTCGGGCTATTCCAGTTTATTGCCCCTCCACCAAGTCCACACTGTCACAAAAACACTTTCTCTAGATACCAGTCCAGAATGTCCATAAATTGGGTGTGCAGTCACTTTTCACCACTCCACCCTCAGACTTGCTGTATTGATAGTCCCTCCACCAATGTTCAAACAGCCAGGAACAATAGGATAGCCTCCCCAGCCCATAGAATTTCAAAAAATTGAGTGGGGTGCGCTCAAGGGAAGAAGAATTAAAATAACTCCAGACCTCCCCTCTCTCCTCACATCACACTGATATGATAGGTCATTTATAACGCGCTTAATTCCGAGAGGTTTCTAAGCGCGGGGCCAGGGATCGAACCTGTGTTGCTCCGTGTCATCTTGTTTCCAAGGGAGCAGGTTGTCGCTAAACTACCCTCATGACTCAACGAGTAGAATACAATAAAACACTCCAAAATGATAAAACAGCAGTGTGCTGCTGTCCCCTGCACAAAGGGGTTCCAGAAATTACACGTGAGAGGCGCACAAGGACTCCGAACAGGAGTTGCAACCCTCACCAACACATGGACAAAATGGTGGCCGACCAAATGGACTTTGCCAGCTCTGCGGCATGAAATCTGGAGAAAATGCCCCCATGAATTTCACCGCCTGTGCCCAGCATGTCCGTGTCGGATCGATCCCCCACCTTCGTCGCCACTTCTGCGAGTCGCCGGAATGCCCATCCGGCCCTGTGAGCCCTGCCAGACACAGAGCACACTGCACGCACTGCTTGCTGTCTGGGCTCCACTGTCGCTGTGCTGCGGCGGTGGCAATGCCCTATTACCAGCACACACAGCGTTACTCCACCGTGTGTGTGCCTTTAAAGGGAAAGACACCACAGTGACACTTATAACACAAGCTGTAATATTAATTTAAGAGCTTAGTAGTGTACTCTCAAGAGGCACAGTTAAATTGTTAATACGTTTGTGCCACATGAACAAAATGTAATTGGATACATCTTCTGTTAGTTTCGTTTTCGTTCCCTGGACTCAGGAACGAAAACAAATCTGAGAGTGATGGCAGACCCGTTTGCGGCAGGCCCAGGAAACCGGAAACGACTAAAACCACGCCCTCCAACCACTATGTCCAGAAAACACTGAAGGAAGTGGCCCAGTCCGCATGGACCGGTTGTAATATTATATACAATTATAATGCACCCGAAATCCAGACACAGAGGCACGCCTCAATTGGGAAGGGTAATGCACATAGCAGGGTTTCTATTTCTAACCTGGTAGTGGCACTCTCAGACTAATGTTGTACGCGTGCTCGTCTCCATTTGTTTAAAACAGCCGCTTTCCTTGTTTTTAACATTAATTTCAATAAACAACCCTAATTTCTGAAATCAAGGAGTCCGAACAATTACAACACTCTGAGGCTTGCAAATTACGTAAATGCACAAGACAACCCACATCTCTTAGAGCGTATTGTTGTCCCATTTTTCTTCACATCACAGAGTTTTCACTACTGGCATCTTATGCATCAAATGTGCATGCATTATTGCACACGGTGTTCATGTCAACAAATTAGACACACCACACCACATAGCTAGAACTAGAAAAATCGGGTTTATGTGCTGCAGGCATTTACTGTGGATTATACACAGTGGCGGCATGATGGGGCTTTGCATTGCTAATGGCCCCTTCCCATGTGAGCTGCCACTTGTCAGAGGAAGGGGCCATTAGCTCTCTCAATTTCACACGTGTGTGTGTGTGCCCCAGCCCAGTTATAAAAGAAGACTTCAAAGAAACAGATTGCATTGGTGAACGTCCTGGGGGCTGTGAAGCCCTGCAATGACATACAATAGCCCGTGATAGGTGACAGCCTGCATATAAAAATGCAACCCTTTTGTTAGCGCCAAGTGCAACAGTTGCTCATAGCTTTCTGATATAATGTACTAGATACAGAAATCAAATGTAATACCCGCAAAGCGTCTGAATATATACACTGTAATGTAGAAAACAACTGACAGCTGGACAGAGGTGCGTGTAGGTAGTAACATTTGGGGGGGAGGGCTAACCCTTCAAATGTTGGTAGAGGCACTAACTTCAGAGACAGTGGGGGAGGGGTAAACGTGGGGGGGTGTCTAACTTCTTTACATATTCTAATGACACTAGTCTAGTGCAGCAGCAATGTTACAAGCAGTTAATTCTCTCCTTCACATCTGATATCACACACTTAAGGGCTGCGGTAAGAAGGAGCTGTCTCCTACCTCACCCCTCCCTCGCGCCCCAAATTCCAATCATTCCAATGGCATTGAAGTACTAATCCCACATCACGATTTGAATTGTCTAAAAAAAGTATGCATATGAATGTAGGTGCTAATAATACTTTAATTGCAAGGCCTTTGCTAACAGAGAAGCCCAGGCGTCGTTTAATGTCGTTTAATGTCTGTGTCCCGTTCTGTCCAGCCACTGCTCTATAGGTCATCCACAGCCAGGTCGAGTCAACCGAGCCCAGAACTTCAGGGGTTGGAGAAGCCTAGAGCCCGATCAGTTCAATGGTGTTGCGCCACTTCAGCTGGGAGCTACGCAGGGCTTTAAGTGGGGTAAGAAATCGAGGGGGGGCCCTCATTGGGGGGCGTGGCCTAAAACGTACGCAAATCGTAAGGTATGCACATACATATATATGCATGTTATATATCTGTGTGCGTACCTTACTATGGTTTGTGTACTTTGCAAGCCATCTTTTCTAAACATAGAAATATGTATTTCTATATGTATTTCTATGTTTAGAAAAGATGGCTTGCAAAGTACACAAACCATAGTAAGGTACGCACACAGATATATAACATGCATATATATGTGTGTGTGTGCATACCTTACGGTTTGCCTACTTTTCAGGCCATTTTTTTTTTAAACATTTCGGTTTTATAAAAGATGGCTTTGAAAGTACACAATTCAAGCCATATTTTATAAAGCTTTGACTACGGACAAAATTGTCAGTCGGCAAAGCTTTATAAAAGATGGCTTGAATTGTGTACTTTTCAAGCCATCTTTCATAAACCTCGAAAAATGTCAAGGAATCCCCAGGTTCGCCGAGGGTTAAAGACGCCTCGGCGACCTGGGGAAACAAAGGGACAGTAACTGCCTCTGGTGACCCCTCGCGCGAGAGGTCACCAGAGGCAGTTACTATGACTTACAGAAGTGGCAGCCAGGCACAGCATCGCTGTGGTTGGCTGCCACTTCTGTCAGATCGCCTGACTTCAAAACAGGCGCATCTCCCGTCGCGGCTGCCGCCGCGACGGGATAATGCATCCCGCCAATGTTGCGTGTGGTGGGACGGGGGCCCCGGCAGGGCCCCGGCTCAGTCCCACTTTTTGGAGACTGCCGGGGCCCGGCCCCGGCAGGCCCCGGCCCACTTAAAGCCCTGGAGCTACGGTATCTGGCAAGAGTATGCATTTGCCATGGGTAAAAAATCAAATGAAATGGCCAATGTGTGGTATAATAGCTGAAATGATGCGCAGGAGACTGTAAGGCTTAGGATGATGTTGCTTTATTTGTCACAACCAGCAACTAACGAAATGCAGCTTAAATGAAGTAATGCCAACAGGGCAACAGGCCCTCAAACATGGGGCTGTAAATGTGAGTCTCTGGGTTGCTTTATGAGGCCTGCACGCCAGTCCTGTGGAGGAGCAGGCAGGAGCCGATGCTGCTCTGTGCCCTCGCTTCAGGCTTCTCCGCGCGGGGAGCGCAGGGCGGAGTTTCCGCATATAGCGAGATCTCGCGAGATCGGGATGTCTCGCAATTTCTCTACACACCTCCCTCTGATAATGCAACAACAGTTATTGCAAAACATAGTCATTGTATCTCACCGGTCGTCTCTCTCTCTGCGAGTATCTTGCTCGTGATCATCTGCTTGCTCTTCTATGGGTGCATTTGCTTCAGCTTCTTCTTCTTCGACTTCTCTTCTGTCAGTTCCTGGCTCTTGTTCTCTCTCTCTCTCATCGTCCATTACTTCCTCGGTTTCGGATCTTTCATGGGTCTTTTCTCTCCCTTGCTTCTTTTCAAACATGGCTACTCTCTCCATGTTCCATGTGCGCCCATCTTCGGTGCAGACATAATTGGTTCCTCTGTGAACCACCCTTAAAGATCTGCTGAACCTTGAACCTGTAACTTGATCCTTGGCTGACAACCATATTTTGATCCAATCTCTTTTAGTTACATCTGACCTTTGCTTTGTTCTTCTTCTCTGTCGCTCTACCTTTTCATGCGTGCTTTGCTGTTTTCTATCCTGCACAACACTTCTGACATTTCCACTTCCTGATCTTCTCTTACTCTGGCCAACCATGGTGGCACTAGTGTGGAGGCTGCCCTTCTCCCTCCTTGGTCATATTGATGGGATACATACCCGATGCAGTCGCTAATTGGATGGCTCCTTTGATAAACCTGTTGGCCATCTCCACAAGCCCATTGGCTTGGGGATGATACAAAGCCGCTTTCTTCTGATGGATGTTGTGCTTCTTCAAGAATAGTTCCATGTCTCTGGATATGAGTTGTACCCCATTGTCTGTTACTAACTCACTGGGGAGCCCTTCCCTCTGGAAGATGGCGGTAAGAACTTCTATTATAGTGGTCGTTGTGATGTTGGGAACAAACTCGGCTTCGACCCGCTTTGAACAGTAATCTACCAGCACTATGCCATAGCGATGTTCAGGTGCCATTACCTCCAGTGGTCCTATAAAGTCCAGGCCTACTTTTGACCACACCGCTTCAGGGGTTTCTGTGGGAATCATGGGTTCTTGTCTGATTTTTAGGCGCTTGTCACTGTTGTGACACACATAGCACCTCTCTATCATGGTGCGGATCTCTTGATCCATAGACGGCCACCAGTAGGCTTCCCTCACTCTGCGCCGTGTCATGGTATTCCCCAAATGGCCTGATTGGGCCCTGCACAGGATGGTTTTCCTCATGCCTGTGGGTGGAATTACTTGGTCGGTCTTCATGACTATGCCGTCACTCTCAGAGATTTCATCAGCCACTTTCCAATATGGTCTCAATCCTTCTGGCACTGCTCTTTCATCTGGCCATCCTTTCTTGACCCATTCTCTGATCTTCGCCATGATGGGGTCTTTTCCGTCCTCTTCCATCCAATGTCTCTCACTCAGCTCTAAGTAGTCTGGGGCCTTGAGATCAGTGATGGATGCCACGATACACTCTTCCTGCAAGAAGGTGGTGGCATTGTCTTTTCCTTCTGGTAATCGTGACATGCAGTCTGCCTGCGAGTTCTTCCACCCTGAAATGTGTTGTACCTCGAAAGTGTATTCTTGCAACTTGGCAGCTATGTGTGCTAACCTGGGCGTCGACACTTTGGTGCCGCCTGGGCTGAGCATATGGCTGAGTGGTTTGTGATTGGTAACTAACTTTAACTTCGTGCCCCACACATATGTCCTGAAATGTTCCATAGCCCATGCACACACAAGCATCTCCTTCTCGATGGTGGAGTAATTTTGCTTGGCTCTTTTTCTGGGTAAGAACAGCTCCTAAACCGTAGGCACTGGCATCCGTGGTGATGACTGTACTCCAGTCTGGGTTAAACGGTTGCAGGTACGGCGCATCCACTATGTGTCGTTTGATGCTTTCTACAGCTTTCTTCTGGGCTTCTTGCCATATGTATTCTGACCCTTTTTTGAGAAGTTTGCGGAGTGGCGCTGAGGTTTCAGAGAATTTGGGGATGTATTTGGCGTAGTACTATGCCAACCCGAGAAATGACCTTACTTCGTCTTTGTTGGTGGGTTTGGGAGCATTGATTATTGCTTGTAGTAAGTTTTGCTTGGGGCTTATTCCTTCCTCTGATATCTTGTACCCTAAATACTCAACTTCTTGTGCCTTGTACATGCATTTTTCGTACCTTAACCTTACTCCTCTCCTGCTTCTTGAAGTTTGGTGAGCACTGTTTTCAATGTGGCATCATGTGTCTGTTCGTTTGCAGCGTATACTAGGATGTCATCCTGGAAATAGGATACGTTCTTGACATTCCGTAGCAAGACATCCATCATGCGCTGAAACACCGAGGCTGCAGATGATAGGCCAAACGGCATTTTTGTGAATTGATAGGTACCAAACGGAGTGATGAAGGCAGTTAGTGGTTTGGATTCTTTGTGTAGCTGTATTTGATGGTACGCATTCCTCATGTCTAATTTCGAGAACACTCTGGCCTCCTTCATCATGAAGATTAATTCATTGATACTTGGCAAAGGGTAACTGTCCGCGATTACTTCCAGGTTTAGACTACAGAGATTGATGCATACCCTCAGCTCTTGTGAGTTCTGTTTCTTAATGAGCATGACTGGGCTCAACTACTCAGATGCTTCAATTTCTTCGATTGTGCCGTCTTTCTTCATGTTGTTCAGTTGATTTCTGAGAGTGTCTCTTGCGGTTGCCGGTACCAGCCTTATCCTGTGTTTGACCAGGACTGCATTGACCTTAAGTAGTATTTTGTGGACAAAGCCCTTGATGTGTCCTGGCTCTTCCGAAAATTGCTTTGGGTAATCTTCCTTCGCTACCAGCGCTCTTCTGTACCCGACCGACAGTACTTGATCCTCTGTGCTGGGGTCCAGCTTGATTTTCAGTTTTTCTTGGTCATCTCAACCTAGCACCACCGGGCATTCTTGGCTGAAGTAGACTTTGGTGGTGGTCTCTCTCCCTTTGAACTCCACTTTGTCCCTGATGTAGCCAAGCAGGTCTACTGACGCACCAACTAACACTATAGGCCTGTGCCGTGTGCTGAGCACTTGGACTGTCTCTGTGCCCATCATCTCCTTTACGTGCGCAGCGGTATTATGGTTAGGTCAGGGCCGGAGTCAGCCATGACTCTTGTTTCCAATCCATTGATTTTGATGGCACAGCGAGGCTTCCTTCTTCTAGCTCGCGTGCTGTTCACCATTATGACGGTAGATCTCCCTTCTTCATCCGAGGACGATTCCCTCTCCTTATTGTGTTTGGCATTGACGCTGGCGATTTTTTTGTTGCGCCATCGGCACACTATGGAGAAATGTCCAATCTTCTTGCACACCGAGCATTCTTTGTCTCTTGCTGGGCACTCTTTGTCATACTCGAAGTGTTTCGTGCTGGTGCACCTGTGGCATTTCAACGGTTCTTTTCTCACCCATTTCCCTTCTCTTGAGTCGGGGACCGGCCTCTCTTTCTTGGGGCGGAAGGTTACCGCTTGTACTTCGGCTTGGCTGTGCCCGCTTGTGTATTCTTTCCTCCAGCCTGCTGTCTCCTCCACTGCTCCCGCTATTTCAAGCGCTTTCTCTAGTTGCAGTTCCTTCTTCAGTATAAACTTATCTTGCACCTTCCTGCTGTTGGTATGAACAACCAGCATGTCACAGATCAAACTCTCAGCGTTGTTTCCGAAGTTGCATAGCGCTGCAAACTCGCGCAGCTTGGTCCCGTAGACCGGGAGTTCTCGCCATATCTCTACACAATGGGTTCTCGCGCAGGGAGGATTATGGCGAGAGCACATTAGCCATTTAATTTTTATTTTTTACCAATGGTGGAAAGCACAAACAGGAGAAGCATCATGCACAGGGTGGAAGATGGATGGAATACAGTTTGGAAGCCGAAGGGAGCCTTCAAATGACGCTATGACTTCTACGATCCAGCCATGGTAGGGAGGTCAGATTAGGGAAGGCCTGCTGTATGCTTCATCTGCTTTGTTAGGGCAGTGCCAGCTTCGACAGGTCCCTGGAGAGTCACTGTTACACTCACAGCCTGCAAGAGAGATGGTCAGCGGGACCATGACCTGAGGGCCTCTCAAGTGTGTGAGGTTGTCAGGGCCCAGGGACATCACAATTGCTATGATTTTCTTTCTAGGTTTCCTGGGCTGCCTGGGCGGGTGGGGGATATGGGGGGAGCAGGAAACTTAAAACAAAAATCACTGCAATCATGAATACTTGCTCCACGGTGCATTATTCATAATTGCCGTGATTTTCGTTTTAAGATTCCTGGACTCCCTGGCCCAGGGCAGCACAGGAAACTTAAAAAGAAATGTTAGTAAGTATAGGAGGACTGTCTGAGGAGGACTTACCTGGAGCAGCAGCACTAGCAGGGCCTGGCCAACGTTGAGAGATGACAATCCTGCTGCTGCCTCGTGATATCCACACTTCAGCACGGAAGTCAGGCCTATAAATATTTTGGCCCTGCCCTCTGTCATTGCCCCTCACATGCTGGGTTGGGATCAGCAGCTACTGACCCCACCCCAACTAATGATTGGCAAGGATAAAGGGCGGGCCAATGAATCCACTGAAATTCAAGGCCTTGCTCTGCCTTAATGGAGTCAACACGGGGCAAGGCCTTGAATCACCCCACTAAGACGTGATTTTACGCACATGTGGGGTTGGGGGGGAGAGGCGTTTAGAAAAGCACCCTTCCAAACCCACATGCACAGACACTCAGTAAATGAGTCAAGCCTGGCTGTCTCTGCAGACTGGCAGTAGCAGAGGCAGGGCCTGACTGACTTTAATGGCATGGTTGAAGGAAAGGAGGGGCTCTGCCCCAAATGCCCTCATTAACCAGCGGCCACTGCCTCAGACACAAGGCAACCCAAACTTCTGCACCCAGCAGCCTTCAGCAAGTAGTTACTACTAGAAATGCCAAGCCGTGTAACATGTATATGTATATACATGTATGTCAACACGTGAGAGATACAATCCCAATTGTATAAATTAATTTTGGAATCTAACAGCCATGAAAAAGGAGACCTTGCACACCAAGAAGCCAAGGCTTTTACACCTACACACATTGGTCACTGCACTTTAATGATAAAATAAACATAATCCTACAGCTAAGATTGTATTTATGAAAACATCTTTCTCTTCATTAAATAAGAAAATCACACTTCATTACACATTCTTCTCATTGCAATTACAGATACAGCATTGCAGTTCTAATGTACAGTCAGTAAACCATAAGCATTCACGCAAAAATGTGGTGTGGCACATTAGTTCCAATAAACAAACAGGCATATAACACTCATTAAAAAAAACAATCACCAAATTATTTTTGTCTTTTTATCTATGTTCTCCAAAGCATTTGTCAGGAAGGGTGTATTTAAACTGCAACATGCTACTTAGAGCCACTGTATCAAATATGTGGCCTTGCACTAAAAATACTAACATAGGGCCACATCACGAGTAGGGTGGTATCCCCAGTGGTATTACTGCGGGGGCTCTTTGCGTTACTGCCAAACCCCCCGGCGCTATTCGCAGGGATCACAGTTTGGTGGAACAGTAAGTCCCAATTCCCCATTGGGCCCAATGGTGAATTTTCAGTGCTATTACCACTGGTGGTATTAGCGCGGCGGTAATAGCACCGGAAATCAGCAAAATTATGGTGGATTTCCCCCCAGCTCAGAGCTGGGGGTAAATTCTGCCAAACCTGTGATCTGGCGGACCCTTAAATGCGGCAGTAAAAGTTTTACCACTGCATTTAAGTGCTACGGCCAAACCTGTGATGAAGCAGATAGTGTAGAACAATAGTCACTTGTCTCCCATGCACTAAATAAAATACTTAGGGCCCTATTAATGGAAAAGTGTGGATTTACTCCACAAGTGCCACATGCCGATAATTACACTGCATGAGCCTGCATGCAGAATAAAAAAATGCTGCCCCGTGTATTCATGTAATTCACTGCACAAAGTAACCGTAATCGCAAGTCATGTCCGGAACGGTCCCGACTCACCCCCAGGCAAAGCATAACCAGCCAGAACAGCTACTGTTGCGTGCTCCGCTAGGCGTGAATACATGCACCGTTCAAACAGTGAGTGGGGTCCCCGCAAGCAGGCCTGCATCACAGGGACCCTGCACAGGGTCCCCCGTAACTGTTGCTGGCACCCCAACAACATGCGTATGATACTTCGTAAACTCTGACAGTCTGCATGCGAACCCCTGTAAACCGTTCCTACACCCCACTACACTGCATACGCGCACCCCTAAGTTAGATCAGAACCACAGTTGTGTAAATGCACACCTAAATCCGACATGCAAACCCACCTCCAGGCTGTGATTTATATGCGCAAGTGTCATTACACCTTTGCGCGGCGTAGAAATCGAGGGATTTGTATGGCCATTTCTATGCTGAGAGACTGCACGGGTGGTTCCATGAATATGTGTCATTTGACACAATTGTGGGCATCCGAGGGACTGCCCGTGGGCCGTCCCTCGTAATGCCCACTTTTTCACATTTTATTCCCCATTTTCTGTGTTCTGCCCCCTTGCCAGCCCTCTGTGCAAGCCACGCCCATGCTTTGTTTGGTGTCTACCCTGTGCCCTCCACCTGGAAGGATGGCCCCTCGACCACCGTGGGACCCGGAATGCTGCTGCTTTCTACATCTCTGCAGCATCCGACGAGGCCATGCCAAGATGGCCTCTGTGCTTCCTTCTACGTTTCTGCACCGTCCTCGGTGCTTGGAGGCATGTCCCCCTCTACTGCCTCCTGATTGGCCCCTGCCCTCCTCAAATGCAGAGACCTGACCTAGCCGTGAGGCGAAGCCGGGTCATCGCATTTAAGGGCAGCGCTTAAGGGCTCCTTCCTGTCTTTTCCCTGTCCTTTCCATGGACTTGTCTATGGTCTCTGCCTGCAGCCTACCCTCCTGGTCACCCAGCGTTCTTTGCAACACCTTGTTGCAGAGTCACAGCACAAAGGTAAGGTGTGCACGCACCTCTGCTCGCCCCTCCTGTTCCATGTCCGCCTTCCCTTCTGAACCTACCGAATAACCCAGCACCGTAGTTATCTTGACTTTGCAGCACCAACGTGACTCTTTCACTGCCCTCCATCACCAGTTGACTCTTGTTTCGGCCTCTCTACCTGTCAGTGGACCCTAACCCTCAGTGCCACAACAATCATTCGCGTTTTGGGCACATGTTATTTTGCATGCCATCATCTTCATGAGCTGGTCGTCTACAGTCTCTAATTCCACCGCAGTGGAATCTTGTAACTTAACACTGTTAATACTGCTTGTAGTGGTCTTTGCACTAATTTTGTATACCACACATCTGCCCTCCATTGCTTTGGGGGATTTACCCGTACCTCATTCATGTTTTACCCTTCCTCTAAACAAACGCACTGCATTTGCTTGATCCATTATCTATGCATGTTCCTGTGTTGCATTCACTGTTTTTAACTTACCTTGATTGCCTACTTCTGCATAATTTGTGCCTTATACACCTGGTCTGACCCTTTCCACTGCTCTCCCCCACCCCTCCTTTTCGCCCCTTGCCCCATTCCCTCTCCCCTCTGGTCGTCTCCCTCCCTCTCTCTTCTCATTCCTTAAATGCCTAAGCGTGCCCGCCTCTGTCGAGACTTGGTCCCGTTACGGCCTGACAATGCATTTGCTTGTCTACTTCTTGCCCCTGCCTCTGGACCTTCGTGACCTTCCTACCCCTGCCCTGCGCTGGCCCTACGCACGCTCTTGAGGTGCCTACCCTGTCATATGTACCTCAAACCCACCCTCTTCTACTTCCCACTCTACTTCCTACTCTCACTTGCCTGCATCTCCCCCTCCTCTGGGGACCTAGACACTTCCTCAAGGTCTTCCCTCCTTGCACTTACTCCTATCATCTGTTCCTTGACCGATGATAGTAGCTTGTCTGTCCCCCCTCTTACCCTTTGTTCTCCTTTCCCCCTCCCCTGCCTCTAAATGTATCTGATTAATTTGGCTCAGCAGTTGTCTTGTTCCTCCTCACCCCCTCTATCCCTGCCCCCCCCTCCCAACCCTCCTCTTGTATTCCTCCGGCACTGCGTAAATTGTCGATAGACATAGTAATGTTACTGCTTGCTTTGTTCTCCTTCTCCATTCCCTCCTACCCTACTTGTTTTTTGGCACTTGCACTATCAGAAATGTTGGCAGGCCTATTATGGTAGTTATTTTCCACATTCTGTATTGCTCAAGGACTTTACTGAATGTACTGTATTTCCTATGTTCCCTCCCTCCTTGAAGCGCTTTGAAACACTTCTGTGTATAGGCGCTATATAAATAAACAATCATATCATATCATAAGGAACTCACAGGCTCACAGAGTCGTGCCTGAGCAGGCAAGTCCTGGAGCGCTGGGGTTGTAATCCCCCATTGTTACCGGGAAGTCAGGCACCAGCAATTTGTAAGTCCCCATTCCCATAGAGTCCCATAGAGGACCACGGAAACACCAGCACCGTTGTTAACGGTGCCGGTGCTTCCGTGACGGCTTGCCTACTGTGGCCGCTGTGTCCGTCAGGGTCAGCCTTGTCGTGCACAGCGGCTGGGCAGGCAACCCCCTAGTGTACCAGTCTGAAAACAACGGTGCCAGTAAGCTGTTTCTGGACCAGCACACTTGTAATGAGGCAAAGTGGTTATAAAAATCAGGTCCTGCTGTTATTGACATCTCAGAAATGTCCTTTCTTTCATGGAATATTCAGTTGTATGTAATAAACTAGAAAAAAAATGATTGGCAAGAGTTTATGAGTTGTTTTGATATTATGTATCTGCAAGAAACATGGGTAATGGAACAAATCAACTTGGGGGGGTTATACCGTGTGCAGGATTTCAGCCACCAAGAGTCAAAAGATTAGACCAAAAGGGGGTCTATCTATTTGGGTCTACATGTCTTTGAACGCAAAAATGTTCTTATTTGGAAGTAGATTCCCCTAATTTGATGACACTTAGTATTGAATTGCGTGGTAAGATAAGCAATCTGCTGGTAAATGTATATCTGAGCTCTGAGTTTAGTGTGTGAAGGATTCCAATCGGGCATCACACACCGGACCAGGACCTCCGCCCTTAGCCTTTGATATAGCATGCAATTAGAATGCTTTCTCTTTATTTTCTGCAAATTCGAATTGAGCCGATACCCGACCCGTCTCACACCCCCTTTTACAAATACCATCGGTCACAGTGGACCATGAACCAGGCCGATGGGTGGTAACACAATATTTATTTATTTTAAATTCAAAGAAAATCACACCATTTTTAAATTGGGCAGCAATCAGCAATGGGGTGATAATTACAATGAAAACCACTGAAATACATTTGGGTAACCTTCTACAAGAACATAACCAAAGCACAAAGGAATAGGAGCACTTTTTAGGATAGATAGCAACCGAGTTAAGATTTCCCCTTGTAATGTTCCATCAAACCACAATTAATCAATTTCTGAGGGGATAGAAAGAGAAAGAAGCAGTAGGGAGTCAGGGATAAGAGACAGCAAACAGAATCAAAATCCGACCTTCCCTCACAAAATAAGAGGCAAAAACAGATTTTAAACCCTTTGCAATAGCATAAAATGTCACTCGGACTTTGACAAATAATTAATTATATGTGTGGTTAAATAATGATGTACATATGTTTTATCACAGTATCAGGGATGTTATATCACTAGCAACTATAAGGAAAGTTATCACAAAAGGCATACAATTCAAAGGCAATATGACAGTGAGAACCCAGTGCAGTCGAAATCACACATGGAAAAGTTGCAGTAACACTTTTTTTTTGCTTTAATTTTCAAAACTTTTGTTTTGAAAAATGGGTGAAATACACAGAATCGGAATGCAGTTTTTAGGCTGGGGAATAGATGCACGGATAGGATTACTTAAAGAGTAGGACCCAGACAAGGTATCAAGATGGGTAGACTATGTGTTGCTATGGCATGGGGAAATACAATCAGCACAGGAGTTTGGAATTTGGGACAGCCAGTTGGGTTCTGGACTCAAAGGTTCTGGTCACAGCAAGGTGGGCACCCTTACAACAAACAGCTGGACAAGTCTGATCACTGGATGGCAAAGGTACATTGGGCATGCAGGTAGTGGGCAAAAATCCGGTTTGTGACAGGATGCTCCCCAAAAGGGTTCCCACAGCTTTCCCCCTTTGTTATTGGGATTTTAGTGGGGTTTCTGGATCAATGGCCTTGTTGGGATAGGGTCAGATATGCTTTGGCCTGGCAGTAGAGTCTGGAATCTTGCAAAGGTGGACCTGGAATGTCTGGATACACAGGTACCGGAAATTCAGGAGAGAGTGTGTGTCCCTGTGGGATCCCACCCTTTATTTATAAAAGTGGGTGACATCACTGTGTTTATTGTTGGGCAGAACTAAGCTAGACCTATCCACAAGAACTGGATAGGTCCATATAAGTTGGTCGCCTCCTCCAGGAGGAGACTCGGTTTAGGGGGTTGTGTTTTATGAGGTCATGAAAGCCATCCCACAGCCCTTTTTGCCAAAAATCCATCTTAACATAAATCACACATTTGTACAGTTGTGGCACTTTTTCAAATTACATAAGCAGATTACATATTTCACGCAGAGCATGGCAGTCCAACTCTCCAGTTTGTAGGACTTTGTTTCATCCGTCTAATAGTTTTTTAGCATTTTCAATGAGATTATCTCACCTACAATTCTATAACTTTATATACATGTGTATAGATTCTCATAAGGCATGTAAATATTACATTTCAAAGTTACATCATGTACACTTTACTCAGAATATCCAATTATCTGCCATTTCTGTCCCCGATACGCCAGTGAAGGCTATCACGTCTTAAATTAAAGCCACCAAAATTGCATCTAGATTGTGAAATTTTCACATTACTGCGTTGTCCAATTTCGGAGATGAAAAGTCTTGAAATGTATTAATAAAATAGCCATTGGAACCAGATGGCCAGCATTGTCTACCAAATAAGGGCATAGCTTACAAGGCTGTTCTGGAGTTGGCTTTGAAACTCCCCAGTAGAAGTTGAGGGGAGGTGATTTTCAAAAAGTCACACGTAGGCGTCCCAGAATCTATTGTGTCAACCTGGAGCACAGACAGAAGTCTGA
Organism: Ambystoma mexicanum; assembly: GCF_040938575.1. NCBI lineage: Eukaryota > Metazoa > Chordata > Amphibia > Caudata > Ambystomatidae > Ambystoma > Ambystoma mexicanum. The sequence goes on from NC_090941.1 coordinate 805,648,594, forward strand.
AGAGCGTGTGATATTCTGCCTCCTGGTCCATTCAAAGTTTTCAAAGGGCAAAATTAAAACATAGGTGTCCCAGAAATCCATTTTGGCTTCTTTCGAGGGTAAGGCAACTCCCGTTGTCAGCCAAATGTACCTTGAACCATGGCAGAAAACCTGTTTGTGCTGATTTCCCAGTCCAGCCAAAACATTTATTTCTTTATTTTATTTTATTTGGTTTTGAATCAGAAGCAAGCCTATTGAACAAAACATACTATATGTTTCCCAGCAAAACCCCCTTTACATTGCTGGGCCAAGACAGGGCCTTTTTCAACATGATACTTTTAAAACAGGTATTTTTTCCTATTTGTAAAAGCACATTTTAACATGTGGTGAAATCTGATGTGCTGTTCTTGTCAAAAGGTTTTCTCTTCCATCTGACTTCCCAACATTGTTTTGCAGCCCTAGTCAGTTTCATTGATACAGCAATCTGTTCAAGACACAAGTCCACTGAAATTGACATATGCCCTTAGAGCCAGGGTTTCTTTTGAAGCATTGATTTTTGACATTTTGTATCCCAAAAATCAAGTGTTTTCCCATGCAGCTGAAAGTGAAGCTTCTGTTGATTTCCCAGATCTGGTCTGACACAGCCTGTCATTCAGGGATAATGCTCTTTTCTGCTGGAGCACAATCTGAATATGGATGGGCATTGCAGGGTCTCACTGATAAAAGCAGTGTGATGTTGAACAGATGAAGAGCGCCAGGGTAGCATCATTTTTAATGTAAAATATTCCCTTTTCAATGGGAATTTTTTCGCAAGCAGCAGAGCAGTGCTGCTTTTGACTTCGCTTCCATATGTGCACACAAGAAAACACACTGGCGGCCTTTATCGGTGTGCTCCCTCTTCCAACTTGCCCAATAGGTGCTTGGCAAGACAGTGCAGCCATCATTTTGTAGCTGCAAAACACATTTTTGATGCGAGCCAGTGGTACTAAAAGGAGCCAGTGCAGCCATTTTGATGGTTCTGCTGAAGTGCAGTTTGGTTATGGATGGGAATTCTGCTGATTGGGTCAATGTATCCCACAAATCCCCCCTGACTCTACTGAAACTTCTTGTTGAGGAAGAGTAGACAAAGTGAGATTCATCAGTAGGGCAAAGAGGGGTTCATCAGGTGGAGTCCTTCTTCCATCAGGGTGCGGTATGCCACAATCCTCCCATTGTCTCTCATTGGTGTTTTCGAGCGACACCCACAGCTTACCCCTAGGTTTTTCTTTGTGGTGTGGAGCGACACCCACAGATTTTTCTTCAATCTTTCTTTGTGGTGTTGAGCGACACCACTACAATTTTCTTTGATCTTTCCTTTCCAGGTCCCCTGGGAGGTCCTCCGTGGTCTATGGATGGGTGGAACCAGTGTGAATCTAGTGAAGAAATCACAACAAGTTATTACATTTTCCCACTGACTTTCTTCCCGACACACATGCATTGCAATCATTAAAGTACTTAGATTATAAAGACAAATAATCACTCACAAGACACAGATAACTATTGATTTTCCTAGAAGTTTTGGCGATCCCTATCGGATTGATAATGAAGAAAAATACTCCCTGTAAAATAATTATACCTATAACCTACCTGTTCCTTTCTGGTTCTTCTTTTTCTTCTTCTTATTCTCCAGATGTCTCCTCTGTTTGACTTTCTCTTGGCTCCTCAATCCGCCGCAAAGTATCTCTAGGCTGACAACTCTTTAACTGATTAATATGGACACATTTCTCTTCTGGGGATGCAATTTTTTAGACGACAGGTAAAATATGATCTACGATTTCAAATGGACCGCACCAGCTGGGGAGAAATTACCGCTCCTTGGTCTGGTTCCATTGGAAATCGTACAAGTAGACCATGTCTCCTACTTGGTATTCCTTTTTGGTGGTTTTTAAGCCATATTGAGTTTTTATCCCCTCTGCAGATTTTTCCAGATTCCGCTGAGTGTACGCAAAAGCATTTTGAAGGTGTTTTCTTAGATTCTCAACATAGTCATGAATTGTGGAGGCGTTTATCAGTGTCTGCTCTTGTGTTCTATAGAGCAGATGCTGAGGTAGTACCATCCTTTGCCCAGTCATTAGCTCAAATGGAGACATCCTGGTCACAGAAGAAGGTATAGATCTGATGGGCATCAGGACAAGCGGCAATCGGATGTCCCAACTTGGCCCAGAATCTGCCACAAACTTTTTTCGAATGCTCACAATGGTTTTATTGTACCTCTGATCTCCCCCCACTAAAGGACTGGCTATATGCAATGTGAAGTTTTCTTTTTACCCCAAGTATCCCCCACATCTTTGTCATCACTTTGCTGGTGAAGTGACTACCTTGGTCTGACTCAAGCCTTTGGGGTAGGCCAAAATGCAAGAAAATGTGGTTGATCATCAGGGAAGCTGCTGTTTCTGCTTTGCAATTTGGGGCCGGGAGACATTCCACCCATTTGGTAAACAAGCATGTTACTGTTAACATGTACTTGTTCCACCTATAGGAGCGAATCACGGGCTGAATGAAATCTTACTTGTAAATCTGATCAAGGCTATGTCATCCCCGTCTTCTGGAGGGGAGCTTGATGTGTGAGTGAAGTTGGCAGAAATTGTGCACACACAAGACACCCCTTCAAATATTGGTCGAGGTCCTGCCCCATATGTGGCCAGTATGCAACCTCCCGCAAGATTTCTAGAGTAGTATGAAACCCCTGATGACCGGCTGTTTATGCATCATGGGCATCCACAGCTGGCCCCTTTGCATCAGGCTTCGGAATGAGGTAGGTACCACCCACTGGTCACAACCAGATATGGATCTCCTTACCAACAAACCGTCTTTGATTCAGAACATTTAGGGACACTTCATGAACACCCTAAGGTCCTCTTTCTCAATGTAATCGGTATCCGTCAGAGGAAAGTTCTCAGGGTCCTCAATGTGTTGATAACATTTCCCAATAATTGGATCCCCCTTTTGTGCCATGATTAAATAAGCATATCGGACTCCTTACTTATTGGGCAGTTGAGAGTTAATTGTGAGCATTTGTTTGGGACCTAGTGACAGCAGTGACCTGGATTTCCCACAACAGGGACTCAATCTCGAGGAGATCCCCCTGGATGGCTCTGGTTTTGGCAAGCTGATCGCCTAGGTCATTTCCAGTTTTATCTGGCCCCTCCATTCTGGAATGACCCTTGATCTTCTTCCAATAGATGGCCATCCCATTAGAGGTGACCATATCATCAATATTTTGTATTAGCTTGCCATGTTTGAGTGGTTTGTTATTAGCACACAGCATGCCTCTGGTTTTCCAATTTACCAGGTGCTCCACAAACCTGTTTCGGACAAAATCTGAATAGGTCATTATGACCAGTTTGTGGAGTTGGTGTTGGATGGCAGTGAGGATGGCCTGATGAACTGCCATCAACTCTGCCACCTGACTACTACAGGGATCGATTTTGTACCCAGCGGAGGGTTCTGGGGCATCATTCACCCAGGCATTCCCAATGCTAACCACCAGTTCCTTTTCCCAGTTGTTGTCAACATGGTAGAAGCACCCGTCCACATAAACTGTGGGCATTCCCCCGCACTTGTCTTCTTCATAGACTTTGTGCGGGGAATTCAGGTACGCCTCCATGTTGTCCTGGGTTTTAAGACTTTCGTCCTCGAGACAGTTTTCTCTGGCACAATCATGCAAGTCATCCAGACCTTGTGCGAGGTAACTCTTCTTGTTTTGGCCATATCTGACCTCCACAGGAAAGCCTTACATTGAAAGAATCCAGGAAGTAATCCTGCAATTACGCACATTTCCGGCACAGATTCCGTCTATTTGGAGGTATTGCAAAGGCTGGTGTTGAGTCTCCACTATGATGTGTTCCCCCTGGATAAACAGGCTATAATTCTTCAATGCCCACACCGTTGCCAGGAGTGCCTTCTTGCACGACCCAAAAATTATGTTCTATGCTTTTCTTACTTAAAGACATTTTGAGCGTACACCTGCTAGGCAGGAGAGGTTTGGAATTGGGAGTTTCAAGGCCCATTTCCCACTTATTGATCAATTTAAATGTGGGAATGGCTGCATCTTTTGGGAGCTGTCTGAACGCAGCTTGGCTGATGAAGCTCTTTCTGTTGTTCACGCACACTCTGGCGGGAACAGACTGCTTCGTCTCATTTAACTGAATAGGGAGGAACAGCTGTTCTCTAATTTTCTGAATGTCAGCTAAACTTTGAGCTGGTTTCTCATTACTTTTGACTATAGAATTGGGATTTTCAGATTGTAAATCAGTATAAAATGTCAAAGTATTCCCTTCCAGTGTGGCATGCCACTTATAACTGGAAGGAAGGTTGATTTTCAGGAATGGAGAGGAGTTCCCATTGCCAGTTTGTTGTCCTAAAACAATTACTGTCACGTCAGGTATTTGATTATTCTCAAAATGAGTCATTATGATCAGATTTTTGTTCAACCATATGGCATGTGCGGTTTAAACTAACATGGTTGACACATGGCCTGTTAGTCTGAGTCCAGAGGACCTTGTTCGCACAGTCTGTTAGGGGGGACAACCTGTATAGGATGTTATTCCTTAGTAGACATGGTGTTCCCTCTGGAGTCATGACTATGACTGGGTGTTTCATTTTATGTCTCCTGATTTTGATTTCCAAATCTGCAATCCCCTCAACAGGAATTTCAATCCCGTCAAAGTTTTAGAGTTGTACAGGAAGAAGGGTGAAAGGGAATTGGTGTCTCTCCCCCCTTTCTGAATTGAGCTGTTTTTCACACAAAAGTGGCTTGCGATCCAGTGTCCACCAGTGCTGAAATTGTTCATTGCCCTTGCGCTTGAACAAGTGCATAAAATCTCCACTCCTTCTCCTCAAGTGTGCAAAGGTAATGAGCATTTCGGGCAAGCTGGGTGGTCAATTTCTTTATTTTGGACTCTGACACAGTGGCATTTTGGACAATTTTCTGTGTCAGAGTCTCGGACTCTGTAATACAAATGTGACATCCTGAAATAGATGGGCGTTTTGGAATCCACATTTTCCCTAATTCTGAGCTGCCCTCTTTTACCTGGAGGCAGTCACAAGAACCAGTTTGTGGGGAGGATATCTCCTTTACTATTTAACTCTCAGAATGGCATTTCTGGGGTTCTGGGATGGGTGACTCTGAATCAGACCCCACACCCACCCATTCTTCATTCAGATCTCTCAGGACCCATTTTTCTTTGGGAGGAATTCCACCGTCCCTAAAGGAGAAGGTTGTTTTCTCAGAATCCTCTAAGGATTCTTCCCCTTCAAATTGGAGGACACTAACTTCCTCCCTAAAATGGGCCTTATTGAAGTCTTTATTTCTCCAGCCCACCATCTGTTCCCTGGGTTGCAGATTTTCTGGGGCAAGAGATTTTAGTTCTGGTTCTGGGGTGTCCAGGGGCTTTTCAATGGTGAGGAAGAAAGCTTCCTCTTTTGCTTTACACCTATCTTCACCCGTGCCTCCTCCTCAGGAACCGGTGAATTATCAAGGTTCTCTCACCATCATTGTTCTGGGGTGCCCAACCCTGGGTTTGCGGGGTTCTGAGCCGTCATGTGTATCTGAGGGTTCTGCTGAGCCCTCAGCATGCGACCCAGATCCTGTGTGAGGTACTGGACCTGGCACTCCAGTTGGGACACCCGTTCCAGCTGGTACAGGGGTCTTTGTTCATACCTGGGGGTTCACGGGAAGGGTAACTATCCCTTCTCCTGGAGAACCCTGGTACTGATAATTTTGGTAACCGTGCACCCTTGGCATCCTCTCTCCTGGATTGGGTTGTCAGGGTCCTGAAACCGGTGAAAGAAAGGAGGGTTGTCCTGCAAGTTGGAGTTTTTTGGATACCGGGGAAAGAAACTTAACCCAGGATTTGGGGGATTACTGCTATCCTGAGAGAAGTTAGGAGGGAAGTTTCCTGGGGGAGTACTTACCTGGCAGGACCCCCCCTTGGTCTGGGTGAGTCCATACATACCCCATGATAGGTCGGTTGCCCTTGTATCTGGGACTTACATAATCAGGAGAGTTAGGGGTCCCATTGGTGGGATTACCTCCCTGACTGCCCCCTGTTTCTGATTGGCGAGAAGGCCTTCTTGGCCTCTGATTTTACGGATAGGTACATTTTTTGGGCAAACCAATTCTAGGTCTAAAATGGGGGCAACCTTTACCTGCGGTACCTTAGCAGAAACAGGGGTGTTGGCTGTTTGGGGTTTTTGGTCTGGTTTATATTTTCTGCAGGTTTTTGGACTTCATCAATGCGGGTAGCCTGCTCTATTACCCAGTCCAGAGATCGTTTATCATGGAAATCCCTTACCAGCTTGGTCATGATATATTTTTGGAGTGCATAAAAGCGAGTAGTTATAAACTCTCTGCTATCCATGCACATCCTCCTAGTGGTTTGTACAAAGGCGCATTTTAGCTCCTGCACAAAATCTTGTGGGGCCTAATCTTCCCCGCATTGCAGATTATAGGCCGCTTTGCGAGCCTCTTGGGGGTTTCTGTGGGCGGAAAAGTGTTTCAAGATGTCCGCCCTGTAGGTGAGCATCTTGAATGCTTTTGGTCTTCCAGTCCAGCAAAGAAGCTGGAGTACTCCCGAGAGAACATCCATTTAGCATACTTTATGCAGTTTAGGTTGTCTTTAATGTGAAAAGTGTCCATCACTTGTTCATAGTGTTCCAAATGCTCCCAAACAGAATATTTTGCATTTTTGTGGTATGGGGTTATACAATTCCTTATAGCCTTGATCTGTCTAATGGGGTCTTTCACCAGAACTCCCTTTAGTTTATTCACCTTCTTTTTCCGCTTCACCAGGGTCCACTCACCGTCAGACTCAGAGGCACTACTGCTTGAGGACCCCACATGATTTTCTAGGCGCTCCCTGCTTCTGTGAGCTTGGGAGGTGCTTGCAGAATGGTGGGGCCTAATTTCTTCTGTGGGATATATTTACCCACTCAGTGGTACTCCCATCCATAACAAAGCTGCAATTGAGCAGAAACAGCAGAATGGCAGTGCTGGCTCCTTAGAGCACCACTGCCTCACACCAAAACTGTGTTTTACAACTACAAAAAGATGGCTGCACCGTCTTGTCAAGCACATATTGGGCAGGATGGGACAAGGGGGCACACTGAAAAAGCCTGCAAGTGTTTCGCGTACATGAACAAAATAAGAGGAGTGAAAAAGCAGTGCTGCTTTGCTGCAAGCCCAAAGTTCCCATTGAAAAGTGGAATATTTCACATTGGAAAGGATGCTGCTCTGACGCTATTTTCATCTGTTTTTCATCAAACTACTTTTATTAATAAGGCCTTTCCACACCCATCCATATCCACATTGTGCTTCAGCAGAAGAAAGCATGATCCCTGAATGACAGGCTCTGTCAAGCCAAACCTGGGAAAATAAAAGAAACTTCATTTTCAGCCACACGGGAGACACTTGACATTTTGAGTTACAAAGTGTCAAAGTTCAATAATTCAAAGAAAAGGTCCATGTCAATTTCAGTACATCAGTGTTTTAAAGAAATTGCTGCCCACAAGAAAATAACTATGGATACAGAACCATGTGGGAAATTCAGATGTAACCTTTTTGAAAGGAAAATGCGAGCAGGCCTGACCACATGTTAAATGTACTTTTGCAAATAAAGAAAAATACTTGTTTAAAAGTGTATGTTGGATAAGGCACTGCCCTTATCTAGCAATGTTATTCAACAGGCTTTATTCTGATTTATAAGAAAAATAATAAATAAGGAATTATAAGGCAGTGGCTACAGGGGGGAAACCCACCCAAACAGGTTTCAGCTTGGGCGGATGCTAGCAACAGAAGGTCCGTCACAGTCAATCCTAGAACACACAAGTGGTAATTGCTACCTTGGCAGACTTGGGTCTGGGCTGAGCCCACTTACAATGGAGATCTAGGAAACAGATGTGTGAAGTGAGAAATCACACCTCCCCGCGACTTCTGCTGGGAGTTTCAGAGCCAATTCAAGAGCAGCCTTGGAAGCTAAGCTCATATATGGGGAATAAAATTGAACATTTGCATCCAAAGACTATGCTATTTATATCTTTGCAAGAGGACTTCACAAAAATGTAAAAGTTAGCAGGGTGAATGTAATTTTGTGGTTTATAATTTAAGACGTTGGAGCCTTCACTGCCACCTTGGGAACAGAAATGGCAGAGAATTGGGTATTCCACTGAAAATGTATATGATGCCAATGTAAGATTTAATACTGACATGCCTAATGATAATCCATACACATGTGTAAAGTTATAGAATTTTAGGCCAAATATTTCACATTAAAAATTACTAAAAATAATTAGAAGGGCGAAACAATGTCTTAAAAATTGTAGAGTTGTATTGGCATGTTCTGCAGTAAATATGCAACCTATTTATGTAATTTGTTAAGATGCCCCAACTGTACGAATGTGCCATTAATGGCAAAACTGGATTTTAGCTAAAGTAACTGTGGGAGGTTCTGGACATTGTAAAACTCTCATCAGGAATCTGACATCATGCCCTTGAAACCCAACCATCTGAGAGGAAGGGGGTAACTATCACCGCTGACCAATCCAGTTGTTTCCCTGCCATATAATTCTATGATATCACCATGCTCTATAAAAAGGGTGGCTGACAGGACTCTAGACAGACTCTTTGCTGAATTTCCTGGGCTTGCGTTCCTGATCTTGTACATTCATCTTGCCAGATTCTAGATACCACTGCAAAGCCAAAGCATAGCTGACTCCAGATCCAACTGTCAAGCCAAAGCATAGCTGATTCCAGATCGCACTGCAAAGCCAAAGCAAATCTGATCCTATCCCAGCAAGGCCAAAGCATTGCTGACCATCCCAGCAAGGCCTCAATCCAGAGATCCCACTAAATAAACCCCAATAAACAAAGGGAAAAGCTGTGGTATTCTTTTCGGATGCATCCTGAGACCTGACCGGCGTTTTGCTCGATAACTGCATGCCCGCTTCAACCCTGACATCCAGCTGTCCTGATTAACCGGTCACCAGACCTTTGCCCAGCTGTTTTTTGACAGTAGAGTCTGCTATCCAGTGACCAGAATCTTTTGTGACTAGAACCGGTTGACTGTCCAAAATCCCAGATTCAAAAGTATCCCACATCCCATGACACATAGTCTACCCCATCTTGACTTTTGTCTTTGTTCCACTCTCTAAGCAACCCTATCCATACCCTGATAACTTGTATAGACTGTTCTAATTCTCTGTGCACCCTGTTCTTGTTTTCTAGCATTAGTGTAATTCTTTCATTCATCTTCTCAAGTAACTCCTTAGTCATATTTTGAGTAATCAAACTAATTTCCACATAAAGTAGTATACTGAGCTGACAAGGTTGACGTCGCAAATCAATCTTGGATCTTACTGTGTCCCTCTTTAACAATATAGTCTAAATAATTTAGTTTAAGTAAAATGTACCTTTCTTTCAAAACCGATGTCTTAATTTTTAACTGCTTTATTTTCCTAAACACAAACCTCATTCTACCTTCCAAATCTCTCTTAATTCACCAGATATACCCCTTCTTTCACTTCTACATTATCAATGTGCTGTGCATCTCTTCCCCTGCAAAAAACCATATTCCAATTCAGTGTTTTTCACCCGTCTTTTTTGTTGAAAAAAAACGTTTTTACATTTAAAACTGCAAACTAGAAAATAATGCAACTTTTCCACATGTGAATTCAGCTGCACTGGGTTTTCAATTTCAATCTGTTTTGTGAACTGGATGCTTTTGTGATACCTTACCGTATGATTGATAGTGAGATAACATCCCTAATACTGTAATAAAACATATGTATATCATTATTTAAACACACCTATAATTAATTCTTTGACAAAATCCGAGTGTCATTTTAGGCCTTTGCAAAGGGTTTAAATTGCCTCTGATTTTGTGCGGGAAGGTCGGGTTTTGAGTCTATTTGCTGCCTATTATCCCTGGTTACCTGCTGTTTCTTTCTATCCAGAAGTAGATTATTTGTGGGTTGAGGGAACATTGCAGAGGGAAACCTTAACTTGTGTGATTTCTATCCTAATTCAAAAGTGCACCTATTCATTTGTGCTTTGGATATGTCCTACTGGAAGGTTAACCAAGTGCATTGCTCCCATTTTCATTGTCATTATCACCCTATTGGTGATTGCTGCCCAATATTAAAATGTGTGTGATTTTTGTGGATCTTAAAAGACATAAATAATGTATTTTCAGAAAACGGCCTGGTTCATGGTCCCTTGTGACCCAGGTCAAATGTAAAAGGGGGTGTGAGACAGGTTGGGTACCGGCTGAATTAGAATCTGTTGAAATTAAAGGAAAAGCATTCCTATTGAGCACCACATCGCAGGCTAAAACCAAGTGTCCTGGTCCAGTGTGTGATGCCCGATTGTAATCCTTAACAAATTGGGAGCTTGTAGTCGGGGATTGAGTTTCTTTATTCACCCGTGACAGCCTAACACAGGAGACTTACCCTCAAGGTAGGGATACTTTGGGTGGTTGCAACACTGGGTTACACTGTAGAAGTGCCTCCCCAAAACAAAAATCCTATGTACCAAGCCTGTGTATAAAATTAAAGCTAAATCAACCCTTAAGATAAGCAAAAAGCAATAGAATACAGATTACCCTTCTATAAATAAATTTAATAAAGAAACAACACCTTCCAAAATGGCCACAGTAGAGATCAACATAGCTAGGGAACAACTTCTGCACAAATTATTTGTCAGTGGGGAATGGCCAGAACAAGATGAAAAAGTCTGGCTAGAAGAAATGAAGCAACAGGTCACCGCCATAGACATGGATACATGGCAGGACGGTGGCCTATTCCACCAAGCTTTGAGCGAGTTATACATGACTCCAAAATTAAAAGAGGAACAGACTAAAATTGCCAGAATTGCGGCCTATAGGTATCTTCATATGGGAGTGATTGTGATGCTGGAAATGCATCGGAGGGACAGGTCCTCCGTATCCTTGTCCTTTACTGCTTTTTATCGTGTGTTCTGTCGTGTTTTCTGCGCAGGAGTTCATGTGGGACTCCTGGCGGTGCAGCTCTCTCAATTGGTTTGGTGAACGGACCCATGGGATACCCTTATGGCACCCATGGGTAGGGGTGCAACCCTGTTCCCCTAGTGTATGTTTTTGGGCACCTGTGTGTGACCCCCAGAGCAGAGTACCGGCTGATGGCAGCTACGTGCTGAATTGACTGGTGCCCTGAGCGTTCTCCATTTTGGGATGCCCAGGCCCTGTTATTGGAATTGGTAGATTCATTATGGAGACAAAATGGCCCCCATGGCCTCTTGCCTTCCTTCGCCTGTTACCTTGATCTTCCCGAAGTCCCGGGAAGCCCTGACTCAGTCCCTTCCACCTGACTCTCGGTTGGGTGGAATTTCCATATATGGTAGTGTGGGGAAGTGCTGACCAGACTGGCTGGAGCCTTCCCAATGACCGTATGTTGTGGGCACGCCTGTGGGTGGGACCTGGGTGAATGGAGTGTGTGACGAATACGCATTATTGTGGGTGTCTAGTATCTGGTGGTTGACACAATGACTGAGACAACCCTGCCCGAAACCTGTATGAATGCAGTGTGGAGTGTTGAATGGCTTGGTACTTATCCCAATGCACATAACTTGTTGTGAGTGTCTTGAGAGGAGTGATTGGCCTGAATGCATTATGCACCTGATTGGTTGCCTGCCTGCATGAATGCACTTCGTAGTGATTGGATGCTTAAGTGTGACCCAGCGGAATGAATGGGAGATCAACATTATATCTGGGGACCTCTCACTGCTAGGAATCGTGTTCAGAAGTGTTCAGAGCTGAAGTCCAAACTACGAAGAGTAACTGGAGTGAAACTGACACTTGACCTTGAAGCCCTGCTGGAAGAGAAGAATTGCTGTTGCTCTCCTTCACAATCTGGAAGCTGCAGTGTTTCCAAGGACTGACCCTACGAGGGACCATCGTGAACCAGCAGATCTTTGCCAAAGCTCCTTGGTAGACAGACCTTCAACAGGCTGCCGCCCCGAGACAGGGACCGCCACGGAATCACAAGGAAAAGCACCCGAACTGTTGTCCGCCACTGTCGACGACCGCCGTCGCCGACTGGAGCCGCCGTGCTCCGTTTGCCTAGAACTTCATTGATCCAAGGACGCTCTCATCCACATCGTCGCCGCTGGATCCTGCTATAGAAGGCCTGACTGTCGATGCGCCGTGGAGCATCCAACCAGTGGGTTTCCCGCCACCCAAACACCACAGAGATGCCGACGACTTGACGCTCCTTGCTGGGCCACAGTTCTTCAAACTCTTTGCAGTCCAGAACTATCGACTCCGAGGTGCCCCGCACGCCTCTTCCTTGCAGGACGTTTACGCTTCCCCGTCAACGAGCACCGCTCGGAACGACGCGGCCACTTCACCGTCGTAGCTCAATCTGTTCTCCATCGTACGTTCGACGACCCGTGACTCCTGCCTTAAAGGGAGGGCACTCAAGAAGGGCCATCGATTCCCTGACGAGGAATGCTACAACGCCAAGGTACTTTGGGGTTGCAGAACTATTGGAAAGTCTAGTGGGAACAATATATGGTCTGGGCTTGTGATACACCTTTGCTTTACAGGTTGCCCAGGTGGGGGGGATCTCCACACAGAACTGTGTCTAGTGGTATGGGGCCAGTAGTCTGCCAATTGTTCAACCATCTTGCTTTCCTTCCTCGCTCTATTGTTGGTTTCCTCTTTATTCTGATCTGTGTGTCATTCTGAGCGTATGCACTTCAATGAGATCTGATAACGTTAGTGGTAACACTTTAGAACTGTATATATTTACCATTGTTGATTTTCGGAGTACAAAGTGAGTTATCGTGATATTGTATATACCTTTGAATATTAATTATATAAAGACTGTGTTTTAACCGATACAGTGTGTGGACATTCCTTTGTGGGTGCTTGGGGACTGCACTGTACCTAAGAACCAGCCTGCATCACCTCCCGAAAAGCCAGGCCTTGATTGCTCGACCATAGCTACCAAATAGAGAATCTTGGCTGGGGTCCTCTGTGCCTCTCCTCTACCATATAGAGAGAGGAAGTACAGACACCCCCTCAAGTCTTTACACTTGTGGCAGCAGTGGGATGCTTACGGTTTTACGAATCAGTGTATAACCGTGCCACTTATGAAGGATATCTGCTCTTTATTAAATTGAAGTTTAGTTGTGTACAAGATATCTGCATTACAAACAATGGAATCTATTGCAAATGGTAAATTGACTCGGATGAGCTTAGAGGCTCTCCAGAGTGCTTGTGAAGCCAGGGAGTTAGAATTTGTTGATAATTCTAGGGTTGAGCTGATAGCTGCCCTGGTGGACTACCAGACTGATTGTGAAGCTCTTGAATGGGGGGATGCAACCAATGAGGACTCTACCCCGAGGGTTGTCGCCGAATCTGATTCTGGGAATGCAACCATTCCTGCTGCCTCTGTTCCAAACCCCAGCACTTCCTTGGAGCTTGAGTTATTAAGGTTGAAATCAGCATTTGAATATCGCAAGTTGGAAATAGATGCTGAACTTAAGAAAGAGGAGTTGGCACAGCAAGTGGAACTCAAAAATAGGGATCTTGAACTCAAAAAGAAGGACACTGAATGTCAGCGAATCCAGTTAGAGAAAGCTTGAGTGGAGACTTCAGCTAAATCAGCTGAGAGTGTCAGGTCCCCAGCAACCAAGTTTATGAAAGATTTGGTTGGTGTGTATGCAGAGGGTTCTGATATCCTCCAATGGATTGAAGTGTTTGAAATGGCTTGTGCAATTCATGATGTTGAGAAGAGAGATTGGGCTAAGTGTTTGTTAAGCAGAGTTCCTCAGACTGGATATGACTGTATTCTGAAACTGATTGTGGAAGAAAGGGGTAAGTATGAGTGCATGAAGTCTGCTTTAATTGCCAAGTTTGGCAAGACACCTACCCAGACTGTGTCCTGGATTGACTTGGTGAGTGCAGCGCACATGAACATGATGGGGTGGATTGATGGTTACAAAGTGAAAACGTTTGTTGAATTGTCCCACCTCTTGTTTTTTGAGCATTTTTCGGAAGCCTGTTCACCAGAGCTGAGTCAGTATGTTGCTGACCAGAACATTTTGGATCCCTTTAAGCTGGCTAGGTTGGCTGACAAGTGGGTCTCCCACCGGGTGGTCCCTAAGGACTCCAGTGGGAAGGACAAGGACAAAGAAAAGGGGGCCTCTCAGAAAGCTGAGGAGTGCCAAAAGCAATCACAGTCGGGTAAACCAAAACCCTCCTCTCCAAAGAGCCAAAAACCTAGTGGGGATAAGTCTGTTGTGGGTGGGAGTAAGAGTAGTGGCCCGCCTGCTGCAAAGCAGGGTCCCAGTGGTTCCAGTACCGTACCACACACTCCCGGCACTTGTTGGGATTGTGGGGCTCTGGATCACCAAAGGGGTGACCCCAAGTGTAAGGGTAGGCACTTGGAGTCCAGGCTGTCAGCCTGACCTATCCCTACTCTGTACCTGAGGTGGAGGCCACTGTCCTCCCCTCCTCTACTGGGATCACCTTCGGTGCTCCCGTAGAGATTTCCTTAGTGTCCCTTGGGGCCTGGGACCAGTACGCAGAAGTACTGGTGACTATCCCACAGAACACGTGTAGGCTTTTGAGAAGTGTCCTCTTGAATGGCCAGCCTTCTACTGTTTTGAGAGACACTAGGGCAAGCATGACAGTGGTGGACAGAGAACTATGTACGTGCTCCTCTGAGAACCACCAGGTTAGCTGGTGGGCCTCCCAAATTATCACCTGTAGCGTTAGTCAACATTACGATTGGAGACAAGACAGCAAAGCTTCCGGTCCTGGTTCAGGGCAACGTGCCTGCGAACATTTTGTTGGGAAACGATTTGGTCGAGTGGGGGATGATCACAGATGGTCTACCCATGGTTGTTGTGGCAGTCACCCGATCGCAGGTCACACAGGGTCTGGCTGTGAGCCCGGTACCCTCGCCGACGGGGAAACCCAAGGCGCGAAGGAAACGGAAGAGTACGAAGGCCACCTCTGTGGAGGGAGCCCCTGCTCTTCCTGCTGTTGCGACAGCAACCATTGGGATCCATGCTCCAGACGGGCTGGGTCCAGTGGTGAATCCCATCTCAACTCCTGTGGGAGAAAAGCCAGAAGACTTTCCTGTGGGAGAGGTACTCAAGCCAAAGGATCATCCCGACCTTCAATGCTTGTTAGCTGAAGGGGGACGCTCCCCGGCGGACTTCTGTAAGGGACAGAGAGAGTGCCACTCTCTTGAGGGTCTGAGGAAACAGGCCCTGTCCCAGGCACAAGGAGAAGTGCCTAGGACATTCCGGATTTATTGGAAGGATGAGCTCCTTGTTAGAGAGCCCACTAAGCCTGAACCTGGTGCCCTCAAGAGGTTGGTGGTACCCCAGGTTTACAGGCACTTCCTGCTGCAGTTGGCGCATGACTTTCCCTTGGATGGTCATCTTGGTACCAAGAAGACAAAGCAAAGGCTCTCTGCCCATTTCTACTGGCCCCAGATTGGAGTGGAAGGGGAGTCCCACTGCAGGACCTACCCAACTTGTCAGTTGTCTGGCAAGACTGGAGGCAGTGTCATTGCCCCACTGCAACCATTGCCGGTGGTTGGCACACCGTTTGAGAGGGTGGGCATCTACATCTTCAGTCCCCTTGACCCTCCCACATCAGGTGGACATCGGTCCATCCTGGTCTTGGTCGATCATGCCACCAGGTACCCTGAGGCTATACCCCTTCGGACAGTAACTGCCAAGGTGGTCGCCAGGGCTCTCCTGGGTATTTCTATCCATGTTGGATTCCCTAAGGAGGTTGTCTCTGATAGAGGATCCAACTTCATGTCAAGTTACATGAAAACCATGTGGACAGAGTGTGGGGTAACCTACAAGTGCTCCACCTCTTACCACCCCAGACCAATGGTCTGGTTGAGAGATTTAACAAAACTCTCAAGGGCATGCTAGGTGCTTTGATAGAGCCCCTAAGGAAGAAGTGGGATCTTCTCCTGCCCTGCCTGTTGTTTTCTTACAGAGAGGTACCTCAAGAGGGTGTTGGTTTCAGCCCCTTTGAGTTACTCTTTGGACATCCCGTGAGGAGGCCCCTTGCCTTAATCAGAGAAGGTTGGGAGGCCACCCCTCCAGGTCCAAACAAGTGGGGGAATAATTGTTAGGCCTCAGACGGAGGATGACACAGATGATGGGTCAGGCAACAGCGAATCTTAAAGCCAGCCAGGAATTGAACAAGTACTGGCATGACCTTAAAGCATCGCAAGTGGATTGGCTCTGGGACAGGACGTCCTCGTGATGGAGCCTACCAAGCCTCGGCCTTTGGCAGATAAATGGACTGGACCCTTAAGGATAATCTCCAAGATGGGCGAGGTCAATTATCTGGTTGACATGGGAGCCTCGGGGGTAGCCCCTCAGGTATTCCATGTTAATAGGCTCAAGCCTTTCCACAGGCGAGCCGAAGTCTCATGTCTCTTGCTAGCTTCAGAGCAAGAAGAGGATGAGAGTGAGCCCCTTCCTGATTTGCTACATATCAACCGTCAGGATGGCTCAGTGGAGGGAGTACATCTCTCTCCCGATCTGACGACAGAGCAGCAGAAGGCCTGCAGGACTTTGTTCCGGCAGTACGCCTCTCTGTTCTCACTGACACAAGGCCTTACACTGTGGTGTAGGCACGAGATTGACACTGGTGACAGTGTGCCTGTCAAAAGCAGGTGCTACTGTATGTCAGATACTGTAAAGAACCACATCCAGGCTGAGGGCGCCAAGATGTAGGATCTGGGTGTTATTGAACCCTCAACCAGTCCCTGGTCCAGTCCAGTGGTCCTCGTCCCCAAGGCAAGTTCCCAGGCAGGTACCAAGGATTGGCGGTTCTGTGTGGACTACTGAGGAGTAAATGCCGTCACCAAAACCAGGGCTGTTGAGCTCGTGGACACCATAGGTGCTGCCAAATTTGTGAGCACCTTCGACCTTACCTCAGGCTATTGGCAAATAGCTCCGACGGACCATGCCAAGGAAAAAACGGTGTTCTCAACACCAGACGGACTCTACCAGTTTAGGGTCATGTCTTTTGAGTTAAAGAATGCCCCTCCCACTTTCCAGAGATTGGTTAACCATGCGCTCAGTGGGCTGGAAGCCTTTTCTGTGGCTTACTTAGATGACATTGCCATCTACAGTTCCACCTGGGCAGAGCATTTGACGCATCTGGATAAAGGGTTGCAGGCCTTAAAAAGGGATAACCTCACTATCAAGGCCACCAAGTGCCAGATAGCTCAGGGGAAAGTCACGTATCTTGGTCATGAGATAGGAGGGGGTCGAATCCAACCTCTCCCCAGTAAAGTACAGGATGTACGTGACTGGGAGACTCCCCCTACTCAAACCCAAGTCAGAGCCTTTTTGGGCCTCACTGGGTATTATCACAATTTCATGGCAGACTATGAACCATAGCTGCACCCCTGACAGCTCTGAATTCGCCCAAACAGCCTAGGAAGGTTAATTGGACTGAAGATTGTCAGAGGGCCTTTGATGGCTTGAAATGAAGTCTGTGTAGGGCACCTGTGTTGTGTGCGCCTGATTACAGCAAGCCCTTTATCGTTCAAACGGATGCCTGCGACACCGGAATTGGAGCTGTCTGTCACAACCTCGAACCCACACTATGGGTCTTGGGCACCATGGCCCCGCCTTGGTACTGTCCCAAGGCCAGAAAGACCCACACTAGGCCTTTGTGGGTGCCTTGGACGCAATCCTGGCGCCGTTGGCACCAGGTTCACTTGGCAAGTATGGTTTCCCATGGACAATGGGTGAACATGGCTGCCCCCACAAGGATTATCGCGGAACTGCAACAAGCAGGCTAGCTTCAGGGCGTTGACTGCCCCAAAGGCACCTGGGATACCAGCCAGGTATTTAAACCACGCCTGACCCGAGGCACGTGCTTCACGTTATTCTGCTTTAGCAGCGTGACGTTCACCGGGTCCTGCTCTGTATCCTGGCCTGCTCGGGCGAACAATGTGGAAGAACATCACTATCCCTACCTGCTCAGCTCCAGCTCTTCCATCCAGTAGGAGCCTTTGAGGACTCTTCCATCCGTCCCCAGCTACATCTTCAGGACGAAAGGGGCAAGAATTAGAAGCTACTTACCATCTCACCTGGAAGGCCTCCGCCATTCCAGACATCTCCTTGGCCGTTCTGTCCCAATACATTGTCGCTTCCAGGAATTTTCTGCGACCTGCAAAGAAACAAGGCACAGGTCAGTCAACTTGCAAGGACGCTTTCAGCGCCGCATCTAGCGCATCCTTACCTTCTCAAACTCAGTTGTTGGCCTCGGCAATCTCAATCAGCCTCTGCCAGACAAGAGAAGAAGGTTACTTGGACATTCATCAATATAGACTGTATTCAAAAAACACTAAAAAGACTTACCTGAAAGGTGGAGTTGCAGCCGGTCTGGACTCCAGGCAAACGCCAGTGAAGTAACTCAGTGGACCAAGCCAACAACGACGCGCCCCTGCCTCGTTCGGCAGGACGGAGAGTGCGGCATTACAAAAATCAAGAATTGATTCCTGGCAGAACCGAGTCCGGGGAAGGTGCAGAGAGGCCAGAGGTGTCCCAGACCAGTCCAGAGGCATCCCTGCGGATACAAGGTGAGCGTTACAGAACGCGAAGCCGTACTTAATAATCCACCCAGGCGCCCGGTATGGAAACTTCAGAGACGGATCAATTGGCGCAATTGTTGGGGCAGTTGCGCGTAGTGTTCCACTCGTCGCGGCAGGAAACCAACGCCTTGAGGAGAGAGCTAATTGCGACCAAGGATTGCCCCTTCTACACCAACTCCAGTGATCAATCCGGTCCAGATCAACCTACCTGGAACAGTACCATTAGCCTCTCCGGAGCGTTTCTCGGGAGATCCCCGACGATATGCGACTTTTATGAACCAGTGTCACCTCCATTTTCTGTGCAGGCCCGGGGCAGTCCCAACCGACCAGTCACGGGTGGCCTTCGTCCTTTCCTACCTAACTGGGAGTGCTGCTGAATGGTCTGCGCCATTCATCAGTCGGGATGATCCCCTATTGCAGGACTTTGGAAGGTTTCTACAGGAGCTGGAAAAGCGTTTTGCCCGACGCCACCATGGACAGCGTTAGATAGCAAACTTTTGTCCCTTCATCAAGGGAACCAAGACTTGCTGACATATATTGCCACGTTCAACAGACTGGTGGTAGAGGCAGATTGGCCTGACGACAAACGGACTACCCTGTTCCATTGGGGTCTGCGAGGAGAGCTGAAGGATGTGTTGGCTCAAGTGGTGGACCCACCTCGGGATTGTGCTGAATTCATTACCCTCGTAGTGCAACTAGATCAATGACTGCAAGACCGAAAAAGCGAACGTGGTAAGCCAGATGCCTGCCCAGTATTGGTACGACTCTAAGACCAAGCTCCTCGAGGGTCAGAAGGTGCCATCGAACCCATGCAAATAGGAGGAGACAGACCTCCTGTAACCAAAGCCGAACGGGAAAAAAGGAGAGAATTGCAGTTGTGCTTGTATTGTGGCAAGGCTGGCCATTTCCTAAGAGAGTGTCCTGTCAAACCACCCAGAAGGACCGTCGGGGGCTACAGACAAGGAGAATCCTAGTGAGGAGTCGGAAAACTGCAAAGCCCGGCTATTGTAGGGGTCCAATTGTCGAGCGAGGAGATTCATCTACAGACCTCCCATTTTGCTCTGCCTGTAATCTTAATCACTCACCAGCACCCATTGGTCATGCATTCAATAGAAGCTTATATCAACAGTGGAGCAGTGGGGAACTATATTGATCAGGACGTCGCAGCAAAGATGGGGCTACCACTCTGCCCTAAGTCAACCACCGAGACGGTCACAACCGTTGACTGTACCGAGATCGCCTCGGGACCCGTGTCTGAATTCACCATAGAACTCACTCTCTTGTGTGAGCATGCACATTGTGAAATCATCACCTTCCATTTGATCAAGGCACCACAGTTCCGGCTAATCCTGGGAATGCTGTCGCTAGTCACACACAACCCGTGAATCAACTGGCGTGCCCGTGAATTGGTTTTCGCCCATAGTTGCATGCACACTTTCTACCCAAAAGGTTGGAAGGGGAAGTACGCCAGTTATCCATTGCGTGAAGGTGTGGTGGGCGTCTTGGGGGGTTGCTACGCTGCCAGGACAATATCAAGACTTTCAGGACGTTTTTCAGATAGAGCAAGCAAATACTCTCCCCCTCACAGACCCTATGATTGTCAGATCGATCTGCTGCCTGGAGCCCGGATTCCGTGTGGGCGTATCTATGCGCTCACAGAACCAGAAAGCAAACACCTGAAAACCTATCTAAAGCAATACCTGGCCCACGGTTTCATCCGCCCGTCCAAGTCATCGTCCGCGGTCCGTTATTCTTCGTAGCGAAAAAAGAAGGGGACTTGAGAACGTGCATTGATTACTGTGCCCTAAACCAAATTACCATCAAAAACCGTTATCCTCTGCCGCTGATCCCGGAGTTACTAGACCAGGTCAAAGAAGCCCACATCTATACTAAATTAGACTTTAGAGGGGCCTACCATCTAGTGTGCATTAAAGAAGGGGATGAATGGAAAACGGCATTCCGCACCACGTACAGCCTATACGAATATCAAGTAATGCCGTTCGGTCTGTGCAATGCCCCAGCCGCATTCCAATACTTCATGAATGATGTGCTTAGAGAACTTATTGACGTCTGCGCCCTAGTGTACATTGATGACATCCTGGTGTAATCAACATCAGAGCAAGAACATGTAGGGCATGTACGGGCAGTACTGACCAAGCTTCGACAACACCACCTCTATGCCAAGCTGGAGAAATGCTCATTCCATGTTACGGAGGTGGAGTTCCTGGGTTTTGTCCTTTCACCCAGGGGGATAAGCATGGATGCTCATAAGGTTGATGCGGTCCTCAACTGGCCAGTGCCAAGTTCCATCAAGGGTGTCCAGAGTATGCTGGGTTTCGCGAACTTCTACCACCGCTTCATTCCCAGGTCCTCCCAAATTGTTCACCCGATTACTTCACTCATACGGAAATGCAACAAGACCTTATGCTGGACCGAGGAGGTGGAGAAGGCTTTTCTAAGAACTCAAGGTGAAGTTTACTACAGCCCCGATCCTGCGGCATCCAAGTCCAGACCTTCCCTATATTGTAGAAACAGACGCGTCCAGTATGGTGATGGGCGCAGTGCTGTCGCAGAAGGACCTGCACACAGGCCAACTGCATCCAGTGGCTTTTTGGTCACGGAAGTTCATGCTGCCGGAGCTCAAGTACACCATCACCGATAAGGAGCTGCTGGCCAGCAAGGCCGCATTCAAGGCTTGGCGACATTACTTATTGGGAGCCAGACATGCCATCACTGTGATAACAGATCACCGAAATCTCCAAAAGTTGAAGGATGCGAAAGCTCAGTCATCTCTGCAGGTACGTTGGGCCCTTTTTTTTACAGAGTATGATTTTATAATCACGTACCGACCTGGAGTTTAGAATGGCAAAGCGGATGCCCTTTCACGCATGGGCACCGAGGAAATGGCACTTGTGCCTCCTAATCCCGTGGTCATTATCCCTAATGACAGAATCCTAGGTATCACCACCACCATGACCCAGGACGAGCTCTTATACGAAGTTCGGCAAGTGCTAACTCAAGAGCAACTAAAAGAATGGGGTTCTAGAGGTGAGCACTTTTGTGTTAAGAACCAACTGCCGCACTACAGGAACCAGTTGTTTGTGCCGGTGAAGGAACTGCAAGAACAATTTATATCTGAGTACCATGACTCTCTCATAAAGGGACACCCGAGAATTGCAAAGACCTTGGCTAAACTGAAGAGGAGTTACTTGTGGCCAACGTAGCGCAAAGATGTAATCGAATTCATCACGTCTTGTGGAATCTGTGCCCAGAACAAGTCCTCCAAACAAAGACCCGCAGGAGTCATTCAACCTTTGGACATTCCGCCGGCTCCGTGGCACACACTGTCCCTTGACTTTATTACGGACCTCCCTTCATGTCACGGCTATGACACAATCCTGGTAGTTGTGGACCTATTCTCCAAAATGGCTCACTTCATTCCATTCAAGGGTTTGCCTAATGCCTCCGGCCTCGCCCGGATCTTCCTTGAGCAGGTAGTGCGCTTGCACAGATTCCCTGCGACCCTAATATCGGATCGAGGGACTCAGTTTGTGTCCAACTTTTGGAGAAAATGCTGCTCTCTAGCCCAGATAGACATCTGCCTGTCCACTTGTCACCACCCACAAACAGACAGTCAAACTGAGAGAACGAATCAGACCCTCGATTAGTACCTACACTGCATGCTCCACCAAACAGAAGGGGATTGGAAGGACCTCTTATGGATCACCGAATACGCCTACAATAACTCATTGCACAGCAGCACTGGACAAACGCCGTTATTTACGGTCTACGGAAGACACCCGCGCATGTCCGAGCTAGACATCCCGATGACTCTGGAGATGCCAGCCATCACCACCCTCCACACGACCATCACACAGGCCTTCAAGAGAGTTCAAGAACATCTGCAACTAGCCAAGGCACGCCAGAAAAAATACGCAGATCAACATCGCACCAAGGCTCCGGACTACCAAGTAGGGGATCAGCTGTGGCTAGCCTCAAAACACATACCTATTAATGGGAAGCGGACATTTCGCCCGCGGTTTCTGGGACCATACCCAGTGGAATCCGTCATTAACTCAGCTGCTGTAAGGTTGTCATTACCTGACCACATGAAGATACACCCGGTGTTCCACGTGTCACTTCTAAAGCCGGTGAAGTTGGGAACTCGGCTTACTACCCCACCGGGGCCCGTAATCATTTATGGAGAACCGGAGTACAAAGTAAAGAACATCCTGGATTCTAAGTATGTGAGGACAAAACTCTACTATTTGGTGGACTGGAAAGGCTACGGTCCGCAGGACAGAACATGGGATCCCAGTGAGTACATCCATGCTCCGTGCATGCTTCAACGTTTCCATCAAGAGCAACAAGACAAGCCAGGTCGGGCAGGAGGGTCACCGTGGGAGGGTTCTTGGGGGGGAGTGCTGTCACGACCTCAAACCCAGACTATGGATCTTGGGCACCATTGCCCCCACCTTTACTGTCCCAAGGCCAGAAAGACCCACACAGGTCTATTGCGGGTGCATTGGACGCAATCCTGGCGCCATTGGCACCAGGTTCACTTGGCAAGTATGGTTTACAATGCACAATGGGTGAACATGGCTGCCCCCAAAAGGATTATCGGGGAAATGCAACAAGCAGGCTAGCTTCAGAGCGGGGTCTGCCCCAAAGGCACCTGGGATACCTGCCAGTATTTAAACCACGCCTGGCCCGAGGCACGCGCTTTGCGTTATTCTGGTTTGGCAGCGTGACGTTCACCGGATCCTGCTCTGTATCCTGGCCTGCTCGGGCGAACAACGTGAAAGAACATCGCTATCCTTACCTGCTCAGCTCCAGCTCATCCATCCAGTAGGAGCCTTTGAGGACTCTTCCATCGGTCCCCAGCTACATCTTCAGGACGAAAGAGACAAGAATTAGAAGCCACTTGCCATCTCACCTGGAAGCCTCCGCCATTCCGGGTATCTCCTTGGCCGTTCTGTCCCAATACATCGTCGCTTCCAGGAATTCTCCGCGACCTGCAAAGAAACAAAGCACAGGTCAGTCAAATTGCAAGGATGCTTTCAGCACCGCATTTAGCGCATCCTTACCTTCTCAAACTCAGTTGTCGGCCTCGGCAATCTCCATCAGCCTCTTCAAGACAAGAGAAGAAGGTTACTTGGAAATTCATCAATATAGACTTTATTAAAAAAACACTAAAAAGACTTACCTGAAAGGTGGCGTTGCAGCCGGTCTGGACTCCAGGCAAATGCCAGTGAAGTAACTCAGCGGATCAAGCCAACAACGACGTGCCCCTGCCTAGTTTGGCAGGACGGAGAGTGCGGCATTCCAAAAATCAAGAATTGATTCCTGGCAGAACGAAGTCCGGGGAAGGTGCGGAGAGGCCAGAGGTGTCCCAGACCAGTCCAGAGGTGACCCTGTGGATACAAGAAGAGCGTTACACTGTCTTGTCCCAGTTAGATGACAAAGGAAGAGAACATCCGATCATATTCATCAGTAGACAATTTAAGGGTAGGGAACTTAGGTGGGCTACTGTTGAAAAGGAATGTTTTAGTATAGTTTGGAGCCTTAGGCACTTTAGACTCTACATTACCGGGTCTACCTTCAAGGTTCAAACAGATCATAAGCCCTGAAGTGGCTTATGCAGATGAAGGGTGAAAACCCGAAACTTCTCAGGTGGTCCATTAGCCTGCAAGGGCTAGACTCCACCATAGATCACAGACCAGGGAAGAGTCACAATAATGCAGGTGGCCTTTCCAGAAGGTATGTTGACCGTCTGGATGAGGGTGTCTATTTCGTGGGAGATTAGGCACCCTAACCTCAGTCTGGGGGGGCGGCTGTGATGATGGAAATGCATTGGACGGACAGGCCTCCGTATCCTTGTCCTTTACTGCTTTTTATCGTGTGTTCTGTTGTGTTTTCCGCGCAGGAGTTCATGTGGGACTCCTGGAGGTGCAGCTCTCTCTCTTGGTTTGGTGAACGGACCCATGGGATAACCTTATGGCACCCATGGGTAGGGGTGCAACCCTGTGCCCCTAGTGTATGTTTTTGGGCACCTGTGTGTGACCCCAGGAGCAGGGTACGGGCTGGTGGCAGCTACGTGCTGAATTGACTGGTGCCCTGAGCGTCCTTTATTTTGGGATGCCCAGGCCCTGTCATTGGAATCGGTAGATTCCTGATGGAGACAAAATGGCCCCCATGGCCTCTTGCCTTCCATCGCCTGTTACCTTGATCTTCCCGAAGTCCCTGGAAGCCCTGACTCAGTCCCTTCCCCCTGACTGGCTGTTGGGTGGAAGTTCCATATATGGTAGTGTGGGGAAGTGCTGACCAGACTGGCTGGAGCCTTCTCAACGACCGTATGTTGTGGGTACGCCTGTGGGTGGGACCTGGGTGAATGGAGTGTGTGATGAATACGCATTCTATATTGTGGGTGTCTAGTATATGGTGGTTGACACAATGACTGAGACAGCCATGCCCAAAACCGGTATGAATGCAGTGTGGAGTGTTGAATGGCTCGGTACTTGTCCCAATACACATAACTTGTTATGCGTGTCTGGAGAGGAGTAAATGGCCTGAATGCACTATGCACCTGATTGGTTGCCTGTCTGCATGAATTCCCTTCATAGTGATTGGATGCTTAAGTGTGACGCAGCGGAATCAATGAGAGGTCAACAGTATATCTGGGGACCTCTCACTGCTAGGAATCGTGTTCAGAAGTGTTCAAAGCTCAAGTCCAAACTACGAAGAGTAACTGGAGTGAAACTGACGCTAGACCTTGAAGCACTGCTGGAAGAGAAGAATTGCTGTTGCTCTCCTTCACAATCTGAAAGCTGCTGCGTCTCCAAGGACTGACCCAGAGAGGACTTGGTAAGGCGCCCTATTTCCGAGCTACGAGGGACCATCGTGCACCAGCAGATCTTTGCCAAAGCTCCCTAGTAGACAGACCTTCGATAGGCTGCCGACCCGAGACGGGGACCACCGCAGAATCACAAGGAGAAGCGCCTGGACTGTTGGCCGCCACTGTCGACGACCGCCATCGCCGACTGGAGCCGCCGTGCTCCATTTGCCTAAGAACATCATTGATCCAAGGACGCTCTTGTCCACATCATCGCCGCTGTATCCTGCTGGAGAAGTCCTGACCGTTGACGCACCGAGGAGTATTCAACCAGTGGGTTTCCCACCACCCAAAGACCATAGAGATGCCAACGTCTCGACGCCCTTGCTGGGCCACAGTTCTTCAAACTCTTTGCGGTCCAGAACTATCGACACCGAGGTGCCCCGCACACTTCTTCCTTGCAGGACGTTTGCGCTTCCCCATCAATGAGCACCGCTAAGAACGACGTGGCCACTTCACCGTCGTAGCTCAACCTGTTCTCCGTCGGACGTTCGATGACCCGTGACTCCTGCCTTAAAGGGAGGCACTCAAGAAGTGCTGTCGATTCCCCGGCGAGGAACGTTACAACGCCAAGGTACTTTGGGGTTGCAGAACTATTGGAAAGTCTAGATGGAACAATATATGGACTGTGCTTGTGATACACCTTTGCTTTACAGGTTGCCCAGGTGGGGGATCTCCACATAGAACTGTGTCTAGTGATACGGGGCCAGTAGTCTGCCAATTGTTCAACCATCTTGCTTTCCTTCCTCTCTCCACTGTTGGTTTCCTCTTTATTCTGATCTGTGTGTCATTCTGATCGTATGCACTTCAATGAGATCTGATAACGTTAGTGGTACCACTTTAGAACTGTATATATTTACCATTGTTGATTTTCGGAGTACAAAGTGAGTTATCATGATATTGTATATACCTTTGAATATTAATTATATAAAGACTGTGTTTTAACCGATACAGTGTGTGGACATTCCTTTGTGGGTGCTTGGGGACTACACTGTACTTAAGAACCAGCCCGCATCACCTCCCGAGAAGCTAGGCCTTGATTGCTCGACCATAGCTACCAAATATAGAATCTTGGCTGGGGTCTTCTGTACCTCTCCTCTACCACATAGAGAGCAGAAGTACAGACACCCCCCTCCAGTTTTTACAGTGATGCAGGAAAAGAATGAGGAAAATACAACTCTTGCGCAAAATCAATCCAAACTTTTAGGTCAGATACGGACTGAAATAAAATTAGCAGAACAAAAATTGCAAAAGAGCCAAGATTTTGAGGCAGAATCTGGAAATGACATCCAAAAGCTAAAAGAGGACTTGGTTCTCCAACAGCAGAACAATGTAGACCAAGAGGCCCAATAAGATGCATTAAGACTAGAGTGTCAGGAAAAGGTTGACTCTCTGCAAGAGAGTCAACAGAAGCTGACTCAACGATTAAAATATAACATGGCCTGGCCTACTCAGGACAAATAACCATGCTGCAAGATCAGGTCAAAAGGGTGGAAGAGGAAAATAGTAAATTAATCATGAGAGACCTCCACTCCCAAGCAGAATTTGAAGAAGAGCGCCAGAAATTAGGCGTCCTAAGACAACAAAGGGATGACCTGGCTGAACAAAGGGGCACTCTGTATCAGGAGAAAGAGGCCCTCCACCAGGAAATGTGTAATTCAGAAACCAATAGAGAGTCAGACCTTCAGGGACTGGCTGGTCTAAAAGAAGAATATGAAAAATGTGTGGGACATAGGAGACAAATGGAACGTGACTTAGAGCAGGCCATATAGGCTCTAAATGTGCACAAAAAAAAAAAGGGAGACTCACCTCCTACAACAAAAAAATTGCTCAGGTTGCCAAAATATACAGGCAGCACAAAGAGATAATGAGGCCAGTAAAACCCTAATAGCCGAGTAAAAGGCTCAGATCTTCGCCTATTATGAAGAGATAGGGGCTGAAAAGGGAAAACTAGCAAGGCTGGAGAGAGAGTATTCTAGATCTGATACCAACTGGAGGGACACCGAACAGGTGTAGAGGGACAGGGCAACCCCTGAACATAGTCTGATGACCTCTATGCCTAGGAACTCAAACCCATTTAATATATTGAACACTGCTGACTTCCTGTCTACTGGTTCACAGGCACCAGAAACCATTAGGCTGGCGGAATTAAATAGGTTTAGTATGATGGATCCGACAGTTCAGTGACCCCCAGAAATTGATGAAAGGGTGTCCAAATATCGATACTAAAACATTAAGGCTGATGTCTCTGACAAGGAAGTCTCCTATGAGGGGAAAGTCCAGGAATTAGATCCACAGAAAACTACCTTCCAAGGGACCAGTTGGTTCAATTTGTAGAAAAATCGAATGAAATGAGGCCCAGAAAGAGCATTTTGAAGACCTCCATCCAATCAGGGAAGTGGTGGGGATCCTCTGCCAACCCTGGAAGCAGAGAGGAGTCAGAAGACTACTCTCCAGTGTGCCATAGGGAAGTAGAAACTAGGCCCCTGCAAGCCCCTCCCAAGCTCAAAGAATCAGGGAGCGCCTAGAAGATCAGAAGGGGTCCTCCAATAGTAGCACCTTTGAGTCTGAGGGCGAGTAGACTCAGGTGACGAACCCAAAGAAGGCAAATAAACTAAAGAGAGTTATGGCAAAAGACCCCATTAGGCAGATTAAGGCCATTAGGAATTTCATAACCTCATACCACAAAAACGCAAGATATTCTGGCTGGGAACATTTGGAACTCTACGAGCAAATGATGGACACTTTTCATCTTAAAGACAACCAGAACTGCAGAGTATGCTAAGTGGACATTCTCTCCAGAATACTCCAGCTTCTTTGCTGGACTGGAAGACCAGAACCATTCAAGATGGTCCACTTACAGGGCGGACATCTTGAAACACTTTTCCGCCCAAAGAAAACCCCCAAGAGGATCGCAAAGTGCCCTACAATTTGCAGTGCGGGGAAGATCAGGCCCCACGAGAATTTGTGCAGGAGCTAAAATGCGCCTTTGCACAAACCGCAGGGAGGGTGCGCACGGATAGCAGGGATTTTATAACTACCTTCTTTCATGCGCTCCCAAAGTATATTATGACCCAGCTGGTGAGGGATTTCCATGACAAAAAGATCTCTGTACTGGGTAATCGAGCAGGCGACCCGCATTTATGAAGTCCAAAAACCTGGGGAAAATAAAAATCAGACCAAAAACCCCAAACCAGCCAACACCCCTGCTGCTGCTAAGGTAGCAGAGGTGAAGGTTGCCCCCATTTTAGACCTAGAAATGGGGGAGTCTAAAAATGCACCAATCCCAAACTAGCAAAACCAGGCGCCCAGAAGGCCTTCAGGCCAATCACAAACAGGTGGCAATCAGGGAGGTAATCCCACTAATGGGACCCCTAATTCTCTTGAGTATATCAGTCCCAGGTACAAGGGCAACCAGCCTATCTTTGGGTATGTATGGACTCCTCCCGCCCAAGGGGGGGTCCCACCAGGTAAGTACTCCCCCAGGAAACTTCCCTCCTAACTTCCCTCAGGAGGGCAGTAATTCCCCAAATCCTGGGTTAAGTTTCTTTCCCCAGTACCCTCAAAATCCCAACCTGCAAGGCAACCTCCTTTCTTTCCCCAGTTTCAGGAGCCCAGACAACCCAATCTGGGACAGGGGAGGCCAAGGGGGGAGGGCTACCAAAATCCACCATCTCCAAGCTACTACGGGAGAAGGGATAGCTACACTTCCGTGAACATCCGTGGTATGAGTAGAGACCCCTGTACCAGCCGGAACAGGTGTCCCAACTGGAAAGCCAGGTCCAGAACCTTACCCAGGATCTGAGTCGGATGTTGAGGGCTCAACAGGACCATCAGATGAACATGGCGGCTCAAAACCTCACAAATAAAGGGTCTGGCACCCCAGAACAATGGCAGGGAGATAGCCCCGACAATTCACCGGTTCCAGAGGAGGAGGCACGGGGGGAAGGTGGGTGTAAAGCCATAGAGGAAGCTTCCTTCTTCACCTGTGAACAGCCCCTGGACACCCGGAACCGTATCAAAAATCTCCTGCCCCTGAAAATCTGCAAACCAGGGAACAGAGGGTGGGTAGGAGAAATAAAGACCTCAAAAGGCCCATTTTGGTGAGGAAGTTAGTGTCCTCCAATTTGAAGGGGAAGAATCCTTACAGTATTCAGGGGAACAATCTTCTCCTTCAGGGACGGGGGAATTCCTCCCAAAGAAAAATGGGTCCCAATAGATCTAAATGAAGACTGGGTGGGTCTGGGGACTGAGGCAGAGTCACCCATCCCTGAACCCCATAATGTTCACCCTGAGAAGAAAATAGTACTGGAGGGATCCTCCCCACAAATTGGTTGTAGTGACTGCCACAAAGTAAGCAGGGGCAACACAGAGCTAAGGGAAACAGGGGATTTCAAAATCTCCACTATTTCAGGATGTCAAATTTTTATTACAGTCCACAGACTCTGACACAGAAAATTGTGCAAAATGCCACAGTGTCAGGGTCAAAAATAAAGAAATTGACCACCCAGCTTTCCCAAAATGCACATTGCCTTTGCCCACTCTAGGAGAAGGAGGGTAGATTTTATGCCCCGGTCCAAGTGCAAGGGAAATGTACATTTTCAGCATTGGTGGACACTGGAACCCAAGCCACTCTTCTGTCAAAAAGGGCCTTTGATCAGCTAAATTCAGGAAGGGGGGAGAGATAGCAGATACATCTCACGCCTCTTCCTGGACAACTCCATAACTTCGACAGGAATGAAACTCCTGTCGAGGGGAGAGGAGATTTGGAAATAAAAATTGGGCGACACAAAGTGAAACACCCGGTCATAGTCATGACTCCAGAGGGCACACCCTGTCTACTAGAGAATGATATCCTGCGCAGATTGTGCCCCCTAACAGACTGTGAACAAGGGCCTCTGGACTCAGACTAACAGGCCAATAAAATTAAAACAGAGTGTCAAACATGTTAGTTTAAATGGCACATGGCACATGGTTGAACAAAAACCTGATCATATTGAGTTTCATTTCCAGAACAATCAAATCCCTGATGTGAGAGTAATTGCTGTAAGACAACAAACTGGTTATGGGAACCTCTCCATTCCTGAAAATCAACCTTCCTTCCAGTTTTAAGTGGCATTCCACACAGGAAGGAAATACTTTGAAATTATATACTGGTTCATATTCTGAAAACCCCAATCACATATTCAAAATTGATGAGAAACCAGCTCAAAGTTTGGCTGATATTCAGAAAATTAGAGAACAGTTGTTCATCCCTAATCAGTTAAATGAGGGGAAGGAGTCTGTTCTCGCCTGAGTGTGCATGAACAACTGTAAGAGCTTCATCAGCGAAGCCATGCTCAGGCAGCTCCCAAAATATC
The DNA here is from genome assembly GCF_040938575.1 of Ambystoma mexicanum. Classification (NCBI taxonomy): domain Eukaryota; kingdom Metazoa; phylum Chordata; class Amphibia; order Caudata; family Ambystomatidae; genus Ambystoma; species Ambystoma mexicanum. The sequence goes on from NC_090941.1 coordinate 805,679,491, forward strand.
AAGCCATTCCCACATTTAAATTGATCAATAAGTGGGAAGTGGACCTGGAAACTCCCAATTCCAAACATCTCCTGCCTAGCAGGTGTATGTTCAAAATGTCTAAAGGTAACAAAAGCAGAGAACATAATTGATTGGGTCGTGCAAGATGTCCCTGCTGCATTCTATTTAGACAGTGACATTCTCAATCGGTTTGCTATTAATTTGGTCCTCATAAATTACAAAGCCTGGTCCAGACTGGAGGGAAATCCCATGGACTTTGATGTGGGATTCTGAAAAAGCATGCTGTATGCAGTTGAAGTTCAAATTGGAGAGGAAGTCACCATCCCAGGTTGGATACGACTATTCCCACTTGAATTCAAAATTAAAAGAGGACAGAAACTGCAAAATCCTGACACATATGTATACCTCAGTGCCCATCTCCAACAGCAGGGGTTGGGGTTAAACCCAACACCATTAGTCAATGTAGAACACAACACCATTCCAATATTGATGGATAACAGCGATCATAGAAGTCTCACTGTGGGCGCAAGCACCATTATTGGAATTGCGGTTGATGACCGACATTTTTCCATGGATCTAGGAAATGAACTGATTGGACCAATCCCCATTGACTGCTTTGACAATGACAGTGACAATGACTTACCACCAGACAGGATCTTCATCTGGCAATGGGGGAATTTCCTGGTGTACTCTTCCTGCCTTTACGGGGAAGAAGAGGTAACCTGTGACATCAGGCAGGATGAGGTGATATTCCAGGTCCACAATGACTGCCTCTCCTACCTGAAACCCTCTGTCCAGGTCAATACTCTAACCAGAGACCTCTCCATTCAGCTGGAGTAGGCCGCTGAGATAGCAAAACCGGAAGACATTCCAGGCTTCAGGCAAATGGTTGAAGAGCGGGTCAAACCTAGCTGATGCCTGTGATTCTCTGGAGCAAAAGCAAAAGTTAAAACGGGTGTTCTTAGATTTTCAAGATGTCTTTGTTGTGGACTCGTATGACTGTGGTCGTACTGAAATCCATACAACAACAATTCCCACGGACCCCAGAATGACTCCTGTGTCTGTGAAGCAATATCGCTTGCCTCTCACATCCATGGAGTCGCTGACAGAAATCATCAAAAACCTTGAGTCCCTTGGGATAATTCACCCAGTCCAAAGCACCTTTAATAATCTGGTGCTGGTGATTTTCAGATATGGCCAAAACAAGAAGAGTCCCCTCGCGCAAGGTCTGGCTGACTTGCATGATTGTGCCATAGAAAACTGTCTCGAGGACGAAAGTTTTAAAATCCAGGACAACATGGAGGCGTACTTGAATTTCTCGCACAAGGTCTATGAAGAAGACAAGTGCCAGGGAATGCTCACAGTTTGTCATGTTGACAACAATGGGGAAAAGGAACTGGTGACTGACGTGGCGAATGCCTGGGGGAATGATGATGATGCCCCGGAACCCTCCGCTGGGTAAAAAATCCATCCCTGCAGTAGTCAGGTGGCGGAGTTGATGGCAGTTGATCAGGCCATCCTAACTGCCGTCCAACACCAACTCCGCAAACTGGTCATAATCACTGATTCAGATTGTGTCCGGAACGGGTTCGTGGAGAACCTGGTTAATTGGAAAACCAGAGGCATGCTATGTGCTAACAACAAACCTCTCAAACATGGCAAGTTAATCCAAAATATTGATGATATGGTCACCGCTAGTGGATGACCATCTATTGGAAGAAGATCAAGGGTCATTCCAGAATAGAGGGGCAAGATAAAACTGGAAACGACCTAGCTGATCAGCTGGCCTAAACCGGAGCCATCCAGGGGGATCTTCTTGACATCGAGTCCCTGTTGGGGGAATCCAGGTCACTGCTCTCACTAGGTCCCAGACAAATGCTCACAATGAACTCTCAACTGCCCAGTGGATTAAGGAGATCCCAGATGCTGATTTAATTAAGGCACAAAATGGGGATCCATTTATTGGGAAATGTTATCAACACATTGAGGACCCTGAGAACTTTCCCCTGACGGATACCAATTACATTGGGAAAGAGGACCTCGGAGTGTTGATGAAGTGTCCCAAAATGTTCTGAATCCAAGAAAGACAGTTTGTTGGTAAGGAGATCCATATCTGGGTGTGACCAGTGGGTGGTCCCTACCTCATTCTGAAGCCGGATGCTAAGTCACGCACATGACGCAGCCACAGCCGGTCATTGGGGGTTTCACACTACTTTCTAAATCTTACGGCAGGTTGCATACTGGCCACACATGGGGCAGGACCTCAAACAATACTTGAAGGGGTGTCTTGTGTGTGCACAATTCAACCAACGTCACTCAAACACCGAGCTCCCCTCCAGAAGAGGGGGATGACACTGCCTTGGTCAGATTTACAAGTAGATTTCATCATGCCCATGATTCACTCCTCTAGGGGGAACAAGTACATGTTAAAAGTAACATGATTATTTACCAAATGGGTGTAATGTCCCTCAGCCCCAAATTACAAAGCAGAAACAGCAGCTGCCCTGCTGATCAACCACATCTTCTCGCGTTTTGGCCTACCCCAAAGGATTGAGTCAGACCGAGGAAGTCACTTCACCCGCAAAGTGATGACAAAGATGTGAGAGATACTTGGGGTAAAAATGAAACTTCACATTGCATAACGCCAGTCCTCTAGTGGGGGAGTTAAGAGGTACAATAAAACAATGGTGAGCATTCTAAAAACGTTTGTGGCAGATTCTGGGCAAAGTTGGGACATCCGATTACTGCTTGTCCTGATGGCCATCACATCTACACCTTCTTCTGCAATCAAGATGTCTATATTTGAGCTCATGACTGGGTGAAGGATGGTGCTTCCTCAGCATCTGCTCTACAGAACACAAGAGCAGACCCTGATAAACGCCTTCACAACACATGAGTATGTTGAGAATCTAAGAAAACACCTTCAACATGTTTTTGCGTACCCTCAGCGGAATCTGGAAAAATCTGCAGAGGGGATGAAGACTCAATATGATTTAAAAACAACCAAAAAGGAATACCAAGTAGGAGACAGGGTCTACTTGTACAATTTCCAAAGGAAACAGAAAAAAGAGCGAACATTTCTGCCAAGCTGGCACGGTCCTTTTGAAATTGTAGATACAATTTCACCTGTTGCCTATAGAATATGCATCCCCAAAGCAGAACTGATAGAAGAGAAATGGGTCCATATTAATCAGTTAAAGAGTTGTCACCCTAGGCACACTTTGCAGCAAATTGAGGTGCCCAGAGAAAACCAAATAGAGGAGACATCTGGAGAATAAGAACAAGAAAACAAAGAACCAGAAGGGAACAGATAGATTTATAGGTATAATTATTTAACAGGGAGTATTGTTTTATCCTCATTGTCAGGACAAAAGAGATTCCCAAAACTTCTAGAAAAACAAATAGTTATATGTGTCTTGTGAGTGAGCTTTTGTCTTGTTATCTGAATATTGTCATTATTGCAATGCATGTGTATCCCACTGCCGTCAACCTTCCTGGAGGACAGTCAGTTGGAAAATACAGTAACCGGTGTGTGTTTATTTCATAGATTCATACTGGTTCCACCCATTCATCAACAAGGAGGACCTCCCTGAGAACCGGGAAAAGAAAGAGCCGAGGAAAAGCCCTGGGAGTCGCTCCACACCATAAAGAAAGACCTAAAGGGAAGCTGCAGGTGTCGCTCCACGCTACAATGAGAGATAATGGGAGGATCATGGAGTACCGCCCCCTGATGATGGAAGGAATCCACCTGATGAACCCCGTTTTGTCCACCGGATGAACCCCATTTTGCCCTGCCGATGAATTCCACTTTTGCCCTACTCTTCTTCGATAAGGAATCTCAGAAGAGTCGTGGGGTGATTTGTGGGATATATTTACCCACTCAGTTGTACTCCCATCCATAACAAAGCTGCATTTGAGCAGAAACAGCAGAATGGCTGTGCTGGTTCCTTTGAGTACCACTGCCTCACAGCAAAACTGCGTTTTGCAACTACAAAAAGATGGCTGCACCATCTTGCCAAGCACATATTGGGCAGGAAGGAACAAGGGGCACACTGAAAAAGCCTGCCAGTGTGTCGCTTAAATGTACAAAATAAGGGGAGTGGAAAAGCAGCACTGCTTTGCTATAAAACCAAAGTTCCCATTGAAAAAGGAAATATTTCACATTGAAAAGGATGCTGCTCTGATGCTATTTTCATCTGTTTTTCATCAAACTACTTTTATTAATAAGGCCTTGCCATGCCCATCCATATCCACATTGTGCTTCAGCAGAAGAAAGCATGATCACTGAATGACAGGCTCTGTCAAGCCAAACCTGGGAAAATAAAAGAAAGTTCATTTTCAGCAGCACAGGAGACGCTTGGCTTTTTGAGTTACAAAGTTTTAAAGATCAATAATTCAAAGAAGCTCCAGCTCTATAGGTCCATTTCAGTGCATCTGTGTTTCAAACAAATTGCTGCCTACAAGAAACTAACTATGGATACAGACCCATGTGGGAGATACAGAAAGAACCTTTTTGAAAGGAAAATGCCAGCAGGCCTCACCACATGTTAAATGTACTTTTGCAAATAAAGAAAAATACATGTTTAAATGTGCATGTTGGATAAGGCCCTGCCCTTAACTAGCAATGTGAAAGGGTTTTTGATGTGGAAGATATATGAGAGATCTTATTCAACAGGCTTTATTCTGATTTATAACAAAAATAAATAAAATAAGGAATTATAAGGCAGTGGCTGCAGTGGAGAAAACCATCCAAACAGGTTTCTGCTTGGGGCGATTCTAGCAAAAGAAAGCCCCTCACAGTAGATCCTAGAACACACAAGTAATAATTGCTACCTTGGCAAACTTGGGTATGGGCTGAGCCCTCTTACAATGGAGATCTGGGACACAGATGTGTGAAGTGAGAAATCACACCTCCCTGCGACTTCTGCTGGGAGTTTCAGAGCCAACTCAATAGCAGCCTTGGAAGCTATGCCCATATATGGGGAACAATGCTGAACATTTGCCTCCAAAGACTATGTTATTAATAAAACTTGTAAGACTTTTATCTTTGCAACAGGACTTCGCAAAAAATTGAAAAAGTTATTAGGGTGAATGTAATTTTGTGGTTTATAATTTAAGACGTTGGAGCCTTCACTGCCACCTTTGGAACAGAAATGGCAGAGAATTGGGTATTCCACGGAAAGTGTACATGATGCCAGTGTAAGATTTAATACTGACATTCATGATGATAATCCACACACACGTGTAAAGTTATAGAATTTTAGGCCGAATATTTCACATTAAAAATGACTAAAAATTATTAGAAGGGTGAAAGAATGTCTTACAAATTGTAGTGTTGGACTGACATGTTCTGCAGAAAATATGTAACCTATTTATGTAATTTGTAAGATTCCCCAACTGTACAAATGTGCCATTTATGGTAAAACTGGATTTTAGCTAAAGTAACTGTGGGAGGTTCTGGACATTGTAAAACTCCCATCACAATTCTGACATCATGCCCTTGAAACTCAACCAGCTGAGTGGAAGGCGGTAATTATCACCCTGACCAATCCAGTTGTTTAGAGGCCTGCTTAGCTAAGCCTGCCCTGACATATAATTCTGTGATGTCACCATGCTCTATATAAAGAGTGGCTGACAGGACTCTAGATAAACTATTTCCTGAATTTCCTGCACCTGCGTTCCTGATCTTCTACATTCATCTTGCCAGATTCCAGATCCCACTGCAAAGAAAAAGCAGAGCTGATTCCAGATCCCACTGCCAAGCCAAAGCATATCTGATTCCATATTCCACTGCAAAGCCAAAGCATAGCTGATCCTATCCCAGCAAGGCCAAAGCATTGCTGAGCATCCTAGCAAGGCCTCAATCCAGAGATCCCACTGAAGAAATCCCACTAACCAAAGGCAAAAGCTGTGGTATTCTTTTGGGAAGCATCATGAGACCTGACTGGCTTTTTGCCCAATTACTGCATGCCCGCTGCAACCCTGCCATCCAGTTGTACTGATTATCCGGTGACCAATCCTTTGCCCAGCTGTCTTTTGCCAGGAGAGTCCGCTATCCGGTGACCAGAATCTTTTGTGACCGGAACCGGTTGACTGTCCAAAATCCCAGATTCAAAAGTGGACTGTGAGTATCCCACATCCCATGACACATAGTCTACACCATCTTGACTTTTGTCTTTGTTACACTCTCTAAGCAACCCTATCCATACCCTGATAACTTGTGTAGACTATTCTAATTCTGTGTGTACCCTGTTCTTTTTTTTCTAGTGTTAGCACAACTCTTTCATTCATCTTCTCGAGTAACACCTTAGTCATATTTTGGGTAATCAAACTAATATCCACATAAAGTTGTATGCTGGGGTGACAAGGTTGACATTGCGAATCAACCTTGCATCTTACTGTGTCCCTTTTTAACAATACAGTATAAATAATTTCGTTTAAGTTAAATTTGCCTTTCTTTCAAAACCGATGTCTTAATTTTTAACTGCTTTATTTTCCTAAAAACAAACCTCATTCTACCTTCCAAATCATTCTTAATTCACCAGATATACCCCTTCTTTCACTTCTACATTATCAATGTGCTGTGCATCTCTTCCCCTTCAAAAAAACGTATTCGCATTCAGTGTTTTTCACCCGACTTTTTTGTTGAAAAAAACATTTTTACATTTAAAACTGCAAACTAGAAAATAATGCAACTTTTCCACATGTGAATTCAGCTGCACCGGGTTTTCAATTTCACTCTGTTTTGTGAACTGGATGCTTTTGTGATACCTTACCGTATGATTGATAGTGAGATAACATCCCTAATACTGTGATAAAACATATGTATATCATTATTTAAACACACATATAATTAATTATTTGACAAAATCCGAGTGTCATTTTAGGCCTTTGCAAAGGGTTTAAAATGCCTCTTATTTTGTGCGGGAAGGTCGGGTTTTGAGTCTATTTGCTGCCTGTTATCCCTGATTACCTGCTGATTTCCTCATTTTTAGCTGCTTTATTTTCCTAAAAAAAAACGAATTCTACCTTCCAAATCTCTCTCAATGCACCAGCTATACCCCTACTTTCACTGTGCTGTGCATCTCTTTCCCTGCCAAATTAACACATTCCGATTCAGTGTTTTTCAACAGTTTTAAAAAAATGTTTTAACATTTAAAACAGCAAACTAGAAAAAATTCAACTTTTCCACGTGTGAATCCAACTGCACTGGGTTTTCAATTTCAATCTGTTTTGTCAACTGGATGCTTTCGTGATACCTTACCTTATGCTTGATAGTGAGATAACATCCCTAATACTATGGTAAAACATATGTATATCATTATTTAAACACACATATAATTAATTATTTGTGGGTTGAGGGAATATTGCAGGAGGAAAACTTAATTTGTGTCACGCATTCCAATCCCTCTGGGGATCCCATTCCTCATCCCCGTGCCACTAACACCCCTCGCCCTCTTGCCCGGTTCCGGGACTCACAGGTTCTCTCTTCGCCCCAGTTGCCACGGCGCCGCTTGGGTCGGCATGCTCTTTGCCCGCGGAGACGTCTTCCCCCTTGGCGTCTCCCGTGGCGGCTGCTAGACCGACTTCTTCCGCGTCACATGACCGCCGCCTCTCGCTCACGTGTTTCTGGACTACACTCATGTGATGCGCTCGCGGGTCATGTGACCGGGAGGAAATAGCAGTGCCAGTATTTAAACGGCTCTGTTGCGGTGCTTCGGTGCTTCACAGCTGTTTCTTCGGATTCCTGTACGGCGCTACATACCTTTTGTTTCACCCCTTTTTGGATCTTGACCTCGGATTTGTTTCACGGACTGGCAACGGATAACCCTTGGCTTTGGTACTTGCTTTTGGATCATTGTTACGACCACGGACTGCTTCACGGACTCCTACTACGTTCCGCCCTTCTTGTGCGGATTCTGGCATCAGGTGGACCTGGCACTTGTAACCATGCTGGGATACTTACATATTGAAAGAACTGCCTTGCTGAGTCTCAGAACCTCCCCCATAGGTACAACCGCCACTCCACAGACACCTTTTGGTAAGACCGTTCCACTTACTTGTTGATTGGTTGTTGATTCTGTTTTGGCTTGACACTTAACCAGTGTTTCCTTTACAGTGGTTCGGGGTTCCATGAGTACCGCAGTTCCGGAAAGAACATCTCCCACCTGTGGCCTCAAAGGCGGCACAGAGAGTGACTTTGATTCTCTCTGTGCGGCACTTGTGGACAGAGGACTCTTCAGCTACACGACAGTCAAGACACAACACTTGGGTGCTATCTATCCCAATTCAAAAAGTGCTCCTATTCATTTGTGCTTTGGATATGTTTTACTAGAAGTTTTGCCAAGTGCATTGCTCCCATTTTCATTGTCATTATCACCCCAATGGTGATTGCTGCCCAATATAAAAATGTGTGTGATTTTTTGGGATCTTAAAATAAATAAATATTATATTTTCACAAACCGGCCTGGTTCATGGTCCATTGTGACCCGGGGTATTTGTAAAAGGGGGTGTGAGACGGGTCGGGTACCGGCACAATTTTAATTTATTGCAATTAAAGAAAAAGCATTCTTATTGAGCACCATATCTCAGGCTAAGACCAAGTGTCCTGGTCCAGTGTGTGACGTCCGATTGGAATCCTTAATACTTCTCCCCTGTGGCGCACAGGAGAGTAGTCTTCTGACTCCTCCCTGCTTCCAGGTTTGGCAGAGGATACCCCCACTGCCCTGATTGGGTGGAGGTCTTCTGAATGCTCTTTTTGGGCCTCATGAAATCTGTTTTTCTACAAATTGAACCAACTGGTCCCTTTGGAAGTAGTATTTTTGCAAAAATAATTTCCCTGACTTTCTCCTCATACGAGACTTCCTTGACAGAGGGATCAGCCTTAATATTTTTGTATCTGTACAGGGACGTCCATCCATCAATTTCTGGGGGGCACTGACCTGTCAGCTCCATTATGCTCAGGACTATTTAATTCTGCCGGCCTCATGGTTTCTGGCTCATGTGAACCAGTAGACATGAAGTCAGCAGTGTACACATTATTAAAGGGGTTTGAGTCCCTTAGTACAGAGGTCATCATACTATGATCAGGGGTTACCCTGTCCCTCTCTACTCGTTTAGGGTCCCTCCAATTTGGATTAAATCTAGAACCCTTTTCCTCCAACCTCACTAGTTTCTCCTTCTTAGCCCCTACCTCTTGATAATATGCAAAGATCTGAGCCTTTTGCTCAGCTACCAAGGCTTTACTGGCCTCTATGACCCACTCTTGAGCTGCCACCTGCTGATGGAGCCCCTCTTTCTCTTCACAGAGGACCTTATTGTCTCTTTCCGTTGCCTGTATGGTTTGGGAACAATGAGACAATTTCTGTTGCAGGAGGTAAACCTCCTTTTTCTGCACATTTAGAGCCTCTATGTCCTGCTCTAACTCGAGTTCCATCTGTCTCCCATGTCCCATTAATTTATCACATTCTTCTTTTATGCCAGTCAGTACCTGAAGGTCTGACTCCCTTCTCTCCAGATGTGTTTTTTAAACTTCACATTTCCTGGTGTAGGGCCTCTTTCTCCTGATACAGAGCGCCCCTTTGTTCTACCATGTCATCCCTTTGTTGTCCTATGGTGACTAATTTCTGGCGCTCTTCATCAAATTCTGATTGAGAGTGGAGGTCTCACTTAATTAACTTATTATTTTCCTCTTCCACTTTCCCAATCTGCTTCTGTAACACTGTTATTTGTTCTGAGCAAACTTTATTTTAGTTGCTGTTTTAGTTTCTGTTGACTCTCTTCCAGAGGTTCAGCCTTTTCCTGACACTCCACTCTTAAGGTATTTAATTGGGCCTTATTCTTTGAATTATTCTGTCATTGTAGGGCCAAGTCCTCTTTTAGCTGTTTGATGTAATTTCGAGATTCTGCCTCAGAATCTTATCTCTTTTGCAATGTGTGTTCTGCTAATTTTAGTTCAGTCTGAATTTTAATTATGAGTTCAGATTGCTTTTGCGCAAGAATTATATTTTCTTCATGCTTTTCCTGCATCACTCCCATATGGAGATACATGTATGCCGTGATCCTGACAATTTTAATCTGAACTTCTTTAACTTTAGCATAACACAGTGTTCCAACCAGACAAAGTATCACTACCTTGAAGGATAGCCTGCTTTGTTAAGGTGTCACGGGTGAATAAACAATCCTAATTCCTGGCCGAGCCCCCAATCTGTGAAGGATTCCAATTGGGCGTCACACACCGGACCAGGACCTTCACCCTTAGCCTTAGATGTAGTGCGCAATTAGAATGATTTTTCTTTATTTTCTGCTAATTCGAATTGAACCCCCGGTCACAATGGACCATGAAACAGGCCGGTGGGTGGTAAGACAATATTTATTTATTTTAAATTCATTGAAAATCACACAATATTTACATTGGGCAGCAATCACCAATGGGGTGATAATTACAATGAAAACCACTGAAATACACTTGGGTAACCTTCTACAAGAACATATCCAAAGCACAAATGAATAGGAGTACTTTTTCAATTAGGAAAGAAAGCACCCGAGTTAAGGTTTCCCCCTGCAATGTTCCTGAGTTAAGGTTTCCCCCTGTAATGTTCCCTCTAACCACAATGAATCGAATTCTGAGTGGATAGAAGGAAGCAGCAGGGAGTCTGTGATATAAGGCAGCAAACAGAACCAAAATACGACCTTCCCATGAGGCAAAACCCTTTGCAATTGCTTAAAATGACCCTCTGACTTTGACACATAATTAATTATATTTGCAGTTAAATAATGATGTGCATATGTTTTATCACAGTATCAGGGATGTTATATCACTAGCAACTATAAGGTAAGGTATCACAAAAGGCATACAGTTCAAAAGCAATTTGAAAGTGAGAACCCAGTGCAGTCGAAATCACACATGGAAAAGTTGCATTTACACTTTTTTTTAGCTGTAAATGTCAAAACGTTAAAAAAAAATAATAATAAAATAACGGGTGAAATACCCAGAATCGGAATGCGGTTTTTAGGCTGGGGAATAGATTCACATGATAGGGATCATATAGAAGTGAAAGAGTGACTATAGCTGAATAATTGGGTGAGGTTTTCAAGGTGAAAGAAATTCGATTTTGGTAAAATAAAGCAGTTCAAATGAGAAAATCGGTTTGGAAAGAAAGGACAAATTTTACTTAAACTAGATTATCAAGACTAAATTGTTAATGAATGACACGGTACAATCCAAGGCTAATTTGAAACTTAACCTTTTCACCCCGCATTCAACTTTATGTGGGAATTAATTTAAATTATTCATAATATGGCTAAGGATCTATACAAGACAGAAATGAATAGAAGACTGGCGCTAACACTAGAAAATCAAGGACAGGGTGCACAGAGGGTTCTGGCAGTTTTGGACAAGTTACCAAGGCACGGATAGGATTACTTAAACAGTAGGACCAAGACAAGGTATCAAGATGGGTATACTATGTGTTGCAATGGGATGGGGAATACTCACAATCAGTGCTGGAGTTTGGAATTTTGGGACAGCCAACCGGGTTCTGGGCTCAAAGGTTCTGGTCACAGCAAGGCAGTGGTCGAAGTGAGTGGGAGCGGTTGGGAGCGGAGCTCCTCTACTATTTTAAATTACGTTTTACAGCTCCTATACTTTTATTTTAAAAAGAAACCATTCCGGAACGGTTTCGTTTTAAAATAACAGTGTCGGAAGAAGTTAAAACTTGCACTTTCAGTGCACTGCACTCAGCATTCCCTTAAACAGCAGGCACATGTCTTTGGGGGTTTGTATTGTGTGTGGGAGGGGCATGGCAATAGGGTTTGTGAGGAACGGGGCAGGCTAGCAAGGGACATAGTTCCACTACTTCTTTTCTTACACTTCGACCACTGCAGCAAGGCGGGTGCCTCTCCCAGCAAACAGCTGGGCAAGTCTGGTCACTGGATGGCAAGGGTACAGTGGGCATGCAGATAGTGGGCAAAAATCCAGTCTGGTCACAGGATGCTCCTCAAAAGTGTACCACAGCTTTTCCCCTTTGTTATTGGGATTTTAGTGGGGATTCTGGATCAATGGCCTTGCTCTGACAGGGTCAGCTATGCTTTGGCCTGGCAGTGGAGTCTGGAATCTTGCAACGGTGGATCTGGAATGCCTGGATACACAGGTGCGGGAAATTCAGGAGAGAGTGTGTGTCCCTGTGAGCTTCCACCCCTTATTTATAAAAGTGGGTGACACCATCAGGTTTATTGTTGGGCCGAACTAAGCTAGACCTACCCCCAAGAACTGGATAGGCCTGCCTATGTTGGTTGCCTCCTCCAGGAGGAGATTCAGTTTAGGGGGTTGTGCTTTATGAGGTTCAAAGCCATCCCACAGCCCTTTTTGTCAAAAATCCATCTTAACATAAATCACACATTTGTACAGTTATGGCACTTTTTCAAATTACATAAGCAGATTACATATTTAATGCAGAGTATGGCAGTCCAACTCTCCAGTTTGTAGGACTTTGTTTAATTCATCTAATAGTTTTTCGTCATTTTCAATGAGATTATTTTACCTAACTTCTATAACTGTATGCATGTGTATAGATTCTCATAAGGCATGTAAATATTAAATTTCAAAGTTGCATCATGTACACTTTCCTCAGAATATCCAATCCTCTGCCATTTCTGTCCCCGACACGCCAGTGAAGGCTACTTTGTCTTAAATCAAAGCCACCAAAATTGCTTCTAGATTGTGAAATGTTCACATTACTGTGTTGTCCTTTTTGGAGATAAAAAGTCTTGAAATGTATTAATAAAATAGCCTTTGGAACCAGATGACCAGCATTGCCTACCAAATAACGGCATAACTTACAATGCTGCTCTGGAGTTGGCTGTGAAGCTCCCCAGTAGAAGTTGAAGAGAGGTGATTTTCAAAATGTCACACGTAGGTGTCCCAGAATCTATTGTGTCAACCTGGAGCACAGACAGTAGTTCCTTTCAAAAGGTTTTCTCTTCCATCTGACTGCCCAATATTGCTTTGCAGCCCTTGTCAGTTTCATTGATACAGCAATCTGTTCAAGACACATGTCCACTGGAATTGACATATACCCTTAGAGCCAGGGTTTCTTTTGAAGCATTGATATTGACATTTTGTAGTCCAAAAGTCAAGCGTTTTCCTGTGCAGCTGAAAGTAAAGCTTCTGTTGATTTCCTAGTCTGGTCTGACACAGCCTGTCATTTAGGGATAATGCTCTCATCTGTTGGAGCACAATCTGAATATGGATGGGAATGGCATGGTTTCATTGATAAAAGCAGTGTGATGTTGAACAGATGAAGAGCGCCAGGGCAGCATCCTTTTTAATGTAAAATATTCCCTTTTCAATTGGAACTTTTTTGCAAGCAGCAGAGCAGCGCTGCTTTTCTCTTCGCTTATTTATTGCACACAAGAAAACACACTGGCGGCCTTTCTCGGTGTGCTCTCTGTTCCAACTTGCCCAATAAGTGCTTGGCAAGACAGTGCAGTCATCATTTTGTAGCTGCAAAACACAGTTTTGATGCAAGGCAGTGGTGCTCAAAGGAGCCAGCGCAGCCATTTTGTTGGTTCTGCTGAACTGCAGCTTGGTTATGGATGGGAATTCTGCTGAGTGGGTCAATATATCCCACAAGTGCAATTGATAATCTAGAAAGTACACTAACCTCTTTGTACGATATGCGTAGTGCTGAATATCATCTCAGTATAGTCATAGATGTGCAGTGGGAATCTTCTGCTGTCCTAGATAAATGAATAGCATCTGAAGATAAGATCTGGAGATTCCTTCATCTTTGGTTTGTCCAGCCCATCTAGAGTATTGAAACACAGAACGGATTATCTCACTTTTGTTGCGGTTGGGACTAAGAACTTGTAATGGAAGGCTGGAAGAAGATTGCCCAGCACACTCAAGGTATAGAACGCACAATCAATGTTCCCTTGTAGATTACATACTGGTTGATGTGTGTTTTTCAAGCTAAGTAACACGTTTTAGAGTTGAGGAGCATATTGAGAGTGACCATGAGCCCCTTCTCTCTTCTTTAGCTGTGTCTAATATTCCTCAAAATAGAAGATCGCAGGCCTAAGGGGAGAAATTAATTCCAAAGAAATTGCAGTGCTCCAAACAATAGAAAATGGGATTTTCCAGCTTTGTGTAGTAATCTACCTGCTCTAGTTAGTTATTCCCAACATGCGTTGCCTTCTAATCCCATGGGTTTCTATAAAAGGATTGTCATCTTGACAAAAACATGTGTTACCCAACCTGCTAATAGGTTACAGGGTAAACGGAGATATATTTTAAAAAAAGTGTATTGGTGCAGATTGTAGATTGGTGAAAGTGAATTTGCATTGTGAACTAAAAAGGATGGAGGGAAGAGAGAAACAATATGTTGCCACTTTAATGGCAGCCTATGAGAGCTGATAAGATAGGAAATGAGTTTAGTCAAAAATGATTTTCAGGCCTCAAAATCAAACAATAGGAAAGAATCATGACAATTAGTATATAAAGGCATGGCTGAGTGTGATTCAGCTCCGGTTAATGATAGTGTAGAAATGCATAGTACAAATGAAATGCAATGGCTGGAATACAATGACAATGTGTTTACTAATGATACTTTAAGGGGATCACTCTCTGATATAACCTCACCATAGTAGAACACTTCTGATGAATGTCCAGTCCCTTTTACAGCATCTGAGGTATTGATAGAATGGTCAACTCAAAAAGAAGGAAACCCCCCAGGGCCAGATTGTTTGATATTTTTAAAAATAGCCAGAGAAATATAATTTTTCTTAACAAAATGTTATAGTGAGATTCCTTCTCCTGATAGGAACATTGCAAGCATTTGCCAGGGGGCAATCCTGGGTCAAATCTATAAACAAGTAATAGCAAAGAAAACCATGTTGATGTTTTCTGCTATTCTTTGCATTTTCCATTTAGTGGCACAAGGATGCAAAGGGGAAAGTGCATAGTTACAAAGGAGGATGTGACAAGTGCTGCAGGTGTGCAAGAGAATGAGAAGGGGAATAGAGCAATATTTTCTCTTCCATCTGACTGCCCAATATTACTTTGCAGCCCTAGTCAGTTTCATTGATACAGCAAATTGTTCAAGACACATGTCCACTGGAATTGACATATGCCCTTAGAGCCAGGGTTTCTTTTGAAGCATTGATTTTGACATTTTGTAGCACAAAAGTCAAGCGTTTTCCTGTGCAGCTGAAAGTAAAGCTTCTGTTGATTTCCTAGTCTGGTCTGACACAGCCTGTCATTCAGGGATAATGCTCTCATCTGTTGGAGCACAATCTGAATATGGATGGGAATGGCAGGGTCATACTGATAAAAGCAGTGTGATGTTGAACAGATGAAGAGCGCCAGGGCAGCATCCTTTTTAATGTAAAATATTCCCTTTTCAATTGGAACTTTTTTGCAAGCAGCAGAGCAGCGCTGCTTTTCTCTTCGCTTATTTATTGCACACAAGAAAACACACTGGCGGCCTTTCTCGGTGTGCTCCCTGTTCCAACTTGCCCAATAAGTGCTTGGCAAGACAGTGCAGTCATCATTTTGTAGCTGCAAAACACAGTTTTGATGCGAGGCAGTGGTGCTAAAAGGAGCCAGCGCAGCCATTTTGTTGGTTCTGCTGAAGTGCAGCTTGGTTATGGATGGGAATTCTGCTGAGTGGGTCAATATATCCCACAAGTGCAATTGATAATCTAGAAAGTACACTGACCTCTTTGTACGATATGCGTAGTGCTGAATATTGTCTCAGTATAGTCATAGAAGTGCAGTGGGAATCTTCCGCTGTCCTAGATAAATGAATAGCATCTGAAGATAAGATCTAGAGATTCCTTCATCTTTGGTTTGTCCAGCCCATCTAGAGTATTGAAACACAGAACGGATTATCTCACTTTTGTTGCTGTTGGGACTAGGAGCTTGTAATGGAAGGCTGGAAGAAGATTGCCCAGCACACTCAAGGTATAGAACGCACAATCAATGTTCCCTTGTAGATTACATACTGGTTGATGTGTGTTTTTCAAGCTAAGTAACACGTTTTAGAGTTGAGGAGCATCTTGAGAGTGACCATGAGCCCCTTCTCTCTTCTTTAGCTGTGTCTAATATTCCTCAAAATAGAAGACCGCAGGCAGGAGGGGAGAAATTAATTCCAAAGAAATTGCAGTGCTCCAAACAATAGAAAATGGGATTTTCCAGCTTTGTATAGTAATCTACCACTTTAATGGCAGCCTATGAGAGCTGATAAGATAGGACAAGAGGAGTTTAGTCAAAAATGATTTTCAGGCCTCAAAATCAAACAATAAGAAAGAATCATGACAATTAGTATATAAAGGCATGGCTGAGTGTGATTCAGCTCCGGTTAATAATAGTGTAGAAATGCATAGTACAAAAGAAAGGATGCAAAGGGGAAAGTGCATAGTTACAAAGGAGGATGTGACAAGTGCTGCAGGTGTACAAGAGAATGAGAAGGGGAATAGAACATGGAAAAAAGATATTGAGAGAGGGTGCCATTGATGATGAACAAGAGGAAATACGAGTGAGAAAGGGTGAGCATGAGAGGTTAAGAAATAAAACAAGAGCGTGAGAGTAAGGATGAGAATGGGTAGAGAGAGCTGGTGGGGTGGGTGAATGGAGAATAGAGAGCGTATGGTGGGTGTGTGGGGCAATAGATCAGGTAGGTGAGTGAGGCTAGAGAGAGAGAAGGTGTAGAGTGGGTGGGGTAGAGAGGGGGTAAGGTGGATGGGTTATAGAGATGGGTGGGGAGGGTGTAGGTAGAGAGAGAGTAGAGGTGGATGGGGTAGACAGATTACAGCTGGTGCAAGTGGGTGGGTGTAGACACAATGAGGGTGAGGTGGGTGTGGTGGGGTAGAGATGGGGAAAGAAGGGTCAGTGGAGGTACAGAGAGGGGGATTGGGTGGGCATTGGCTGGGGGTACAGATGAGGTTAGGTGTTTTAAGGTAATGGGGGTGGGTGTGTGGGTGGGTGTAGAGATGCAGTAAGGTGGATAGGGGTAGAGGGAGGAGGATGGGGTTGGTTTAGGTAGAGAGTGTTGATGTGGTTCAAGTAAGTGGGGGTAGGAAGTGGGGGTGCTGTGGGTTCATTGTTAGTAGTTGGTTGGGGGCAGAAAGCAATGAAGAACAAAACTGCCCCGGGAGGACTTGTCAAAGGTATCCTAAATAGCCCCAAAAAACGCCAACCAGCACATGTAATAGTGGTTGGATGGGTGGGAGTAGAGCGAGTGGGAGTGCGGTTAGAGAGAGTGGCTGTTCATGGTCCAGAGGCCTCTTGGGAGGGCTAAAAAAACAGATCTGCTGACGAAAACAGCCCAACATACAACAAATCCGACACACCTTTGCAGTGTCCCACACAAATGGGCTTTTAGTAGGCCAATTTGCATTCAAAAGCCAATTGTGTGGAGGGAAGGAGTCCAATATTGTCCAATACTGCAACATAACAAATCACTGCATGGCTGGGAAATGAACAACCCTCCACACGACTTGCATCTTACAAAGATGCTTATTGGAGCACATATGATTAGAGAACTCCTCTCTGTGTACTACAGTAGAGGAGTTTGGAAAATAAACGTTAGTGCTTTATCATTTTCATTCCATGGCATTTCTGGTTGCTACGCTAACAAGACATGCTCTGTTCAGTGCCCCCTTCCCTCTCTCTTCTGTAACAATGATTTCAGCAATTTTGTTGTGCAAGCACCCAAAAATTCGCCAAAACCAAAAACGTGCATGTAATCTCCTGCAAATGACAGCCCTATTGTGTAGTTATATTAGTAAGCAATCTATTAAGCAAGACAATCCTGATCCTCTGGAGGAAGAACGTGTGTGACACCCACTGGCCTTGCCACTATGAACTGAACAAAAATGTGCTCATGTGATGTGTAGAACTGCACCAAAGGCAAAATGCATAGTTCACTCTATCCACAGAGGTGACTAGTGCATTTTGAGTGTGTGGGGTGAGAAGTACATTGCTGTTCGGCTTAGCCTATGTAAACATCTCAATATAGAGATTCAATGGCTCCCAGCACCTATGGGGGTGTTGGAGGCCACCCTCCTCAACTGGGAGTGCACATCGCCATGACAGGCCTCAAAGGACTAGGCATGCAGAATTGCAAGTTTTGAAAAAAAGGAATATAATTGTGTTGCTCACTACACTGCTACAAAGTCACCTACGCATATAATATTGACCATTCTGTATTATCTACTATTCAAAGAAACATACCCAACACACCCACATCTTGTGGAATAGACTTATCTATTTTAATACAAAAACATGAAAACAGTCAAGAAGGACAAAACATTGGTCTGCATCAATCAAATACCCCAGGCATATGGAAATTGTTACAAACACCGTAATACACAAAACAGAACTGACAACATTCATTGGCAAGCAAAAGAGTATACCTCCACAATGATTATACTGCTTGATTTGAGGTACATTGTTGACAAGTCCTCGTTCAATATATGTTGGTGCTGATGCTTTGTTTCGTGTATCAATTTGTTTGTAACAATTTCCATATAATTGGGGAATTGATTGACACAGACCAATTGAACCTGTCCTTATTGACTGGTTTAATGTTTGAATATCAAAATAGATATGTCTATTCCACAAGGTGTGTGTGTTGGCTATGTTTCTTTGAATAATGCTAAATATAGGATTGTCAGTATTATATGCGCAGGTGACTTTGTGGTTTTACTGTTGTCACCTACATCTCTTGCTCCAAAATGATTAAGGAGTGTCTGGGTTGCCGCTCCAGTTGACACTGCTCAGTAGACTACTGTCAGAAGAAAATATAAGCCTCAGTGGTTCACTCCTGACCCTCGGTTCATTGTGCTTTTCCTATGCAAGTCTAAAAAAAGATGTAAGGGTAATTGTTCACATTAGTAAGTGCAGTGTATACATTATTCCTATATGGGCTCACAAATGCGAGGCCAAATTTGCCCACGTGTGCACTGCTTACTGAATATGCACCCACAAATGTACACACAGGTGGGTATTTGTGAAGTGAGTTATGTTATTCGAATAGTTGCACGGTTTTCTGGGAACATGTGCTCATGCATTAGCGTTAATAAAAAAATGAATGTTGTGAAGGAGCCCTGCCGTGTCAAAACATACACGTATAAATCATTTTCATTATCACAAGCACAACCGTGTCATTAGAAAACGTTCTGTATTCTGGTGAAGTCAGAACTAAATAACCATGGATTTTAATTCTGCATGGTCGTGTTGTGCCAAGATGGACAGTCTGACTTCCCCATGGTGTGACACGAATTGCAAAATTCCTACTGCTGGATCAAAAAAGAGTGCATTGTTAAGGATTTCAATCAGGCGACACACACCTTGGTCTCGGCCTAATATGCAGTGCACAACCAAAATGCTTATCTTTTTATATTGATTCAATATTGAGATGGTACACCACTCATATCACACCCCCTTTTCAAATACCCCGGGTCACAATGGACCATGAACCAGGCTGGTTGGTAAAATACAAAATGTATTTATTTATCTTGTAATTCAAACGAAATCATACATTTTTTAATATGGGGTAGGAATCACCAATGGGTGATACTTACAATGAGAATGTGAACAAATGCACTGGATTTCGTCATCTGAATTTGACCTTCTAGTGAAACAGACACACAGCACAGCAGAATAAGAGCACTTTTTTGATTTAGGAAAGATAGCACCCCAGTTAGAATTTCCCCCTGCAATGTTCCCTCAACCCACAAATAATTGAATTCTGACGGGATAGAAAGACACTGCAGGTATTTAGCAATAATAGTCAAAATCAGAATCCAAATCTGACATTCCCTCCCCAAATAAGAGAGAAAACGGATTTCAAACCCCTTGCAATGTTATAATATGACACTTGGAAATGGCCAAATAAATAATAAATGTGTGTTAAAAACTTGAAGCAAATATAATTCCTCACTAAAGCAACAATGCAAAGACACTAACACTCCCAAAGAATGGATTACCAAAAGCATACAGTTTAAAAATGAGTGGAAAATTTAAAACAGATTGCAGCAAAATAACATGTGTGAAAGTTGCATTTTTTCCATTCCCTTCTAAAATTAACCAAACGGTTTTTAATAAAAACGGGTGAAATACACCGATTTGAAGTGCGGTTTTTATAGATCACAGGTACAAAAGGAAGTAAAATTAAGTCTCCAGCTGGTAAATTGAACGGGTTATGCAAGATATAAAAAGGTGCACTTTGAGTAAAATAAAGCAGTGAAAAAGGAAAGGAAATCAGTTGTGACAAGAACAGTTTTACTCTACACTAGAGTATTCAGGCTAGGCCACCAAGCGGGGACACAGTAAGCTCCAGGGTTGCTTCGCGAGTTCAACCCTATCACCCCAGCGCCCAACCCTGGCAGAAGCAGACCGATCACTTGAAATAGAACTAATGGCTTAGGATTGCACAAGACAAAATCACTAAAGAGATGGCGCTAGCACTAGAAATCAAGAGCAGGGTTGCAAGAATGATTCTGACAGTTTTACAAGTTATCAGGGTAAAGATAGGATGACTTAGAGAGTGGGATAAGGACAAAGGCAATATCTGCTATGTGTTTCTATGGGTTGGCAAAATACAGTCCACTTTTTAGTTTCGAATTTTGGACAGTCAATGGTTCTGGTCACTACACGGCAGGGCACCTGAGAAACAGCTGGGCAGTTCTGGTCACCGGATGGCACTGGACTGGCAATTCTGGTCACTGGATACTAAAGATCAGCTGGATGACAGGTTTGCAGGATGCTTCATAAAAACCACCACAGCTTTACCCTTTGGTTATTTGGGGATTTTATTGGGTTTTCAGAATTTAGGCCTTGCTGGAACAGGATCAGCAATGCATGGGTTTTGCAGTGGGCCCTGGAGTAGGGTCAGCAATGCTTTGGCCTTGTGGTTGGGATCTGGAGTCTGGATGGATGGAACAGGAACAGGTTGCTGGTGCAGGAAAATCAGGAAGAGTGTGTGTCTAGAGTCTTGTCAGGGACTCTTATTTATAATGCAAAGTGATATCATCATAGTATATGGTTAGGGCAGGCTTAACTAAACACGCCTCTAACAACATGATTGGACAAGGGTGATAGTCTCTGCCTCATTCTCAGCTGGTTGGATTTCAGGAAAATGATGTCAGAATTATGGTGTGAGTTTTACAATGTCAAAAAACCTCCCAGAGTTACTTTAACTAAAATCTGATTTTGCCACAAACATACATTTATACAATTGCAATCTCTTAACAAACTATATACACAGATTACATATTTTGTGCAGTACAATGCAGTCCAATCCTCTGGTCCGTGAGACCTTGTTTCGCCCTTCTACCAGTTTTTCACGGTTTTCAATGGCCTTTATATTACTCAAAATTCTATAACTTTATACATAGGTGGGTATTATCATAAAAGATGTATATACAAAAATGTGCATTTTCAACATGGATGCTTTTCTTGGAATACGCCATATTTTGCGATTTCTGTCCCCAAGGTATCAATGAATTCTACCAAGTCTTAAAAGAAAGCCCAAAAATTCACTTTTACACTGCGAAAATGCTACATTTTTACAAAGTCTTGCTGCACAGATAAAAGTCTTTAAAGTTTATTTATGAAATAGTCTTTGGAAACAAATCATAGTTGTTTGTCACTGGGTATTTTTTTTCCTTCCTTCAACTGCTACCAACTGTCCTTTCCTTCAAAGCAAGGTGGGGGGATTCTCAGCTTGATTGCAGGTTTTATTGACCCTTTACACTTCAAACTTCCTTGCCCTGGGAGTCCCATTGTCCGTGGGCTGGCCTAGACAAGATTCTTTCCAACCTAGCAATTATCATTCAGGTGTTAGTATCTGCTGAGAGTTTATGGTGTGGCTCCCTTCCTTAGGGAAAAGTTTCGGGCCCTGCCATCTGGAATAACAGTTTTTTGGGAGCTTTCAAATTCAGCCCATGTGTTTTAAAATCTTTATTTTCTTATTTTGGGTCCTGAATTAAAACAAACCTGTGAAATAAAATAGCCTATGTGTGTCTTATCACCAAAAACAACACTACCCCTTCACATTGCTAAATAAGGAAAGCTTTCATTCAACAATTTCGTTTTTAAATGGGCCATTTGTTTTTCTTTGGTTTGCAAAAGCCCATTTTACATGTGTGGTGAAAGCTAGCATTTCTTTCTTTAAATTCGGTTTGCCAGCTCCATCAGATTCCCACACTGGCTTTGCAGCCAAAGCCATTTTCTTGAAAGCAGGAGTTTTATCTGAAGCACAGATATATTGAAACTTACCTGGCTCAGAGAGTTAGACTCTCTTTGAACTGCTGAGAGTTGGATACTTTTGGGAAGAAATAAATGCGTGCTCCTGTGTGAGTAAAAAGTGAAGTTCCTTGTTGATTTCTCTCAGAGTTGGTTTTGACAGGGCCTGTCATTCAGGAATTATGCCTGGTTTTGCTGAGGCATAATGAAATATCCTGAGAATGGCAAGGCCTTTTTAATCACAGGGGTTTAAGAGAGAACAGAAAGAATTAGCGTCAAAGTAGGATTTTGCAAGGGTAAAAAAGTTTCATTTTGATGGGGAATTTTGGGTTTTCAGCAAAGCAGTGCTGCCTTTTGACTTGATTCCATTTATATATTTCAGAACACACTGGCACGCTCCTTCAGTGTGTCCCCTTGTTCCATCCGGCATGAAGTGGGCTTGTCAGGACCGGGCAGCCATAATTTTTTGTTGCTGCAAAAACACAGTTTTGAGGTCCTGATGTGCATGGGAGCTGCTCAGCCACATTGCTGTTTCTTTTTCTTCATGGGACAAAGCGGGATCAGTCAGGTATGAGTCCTTCTTCCATCAGAGAGAAGTGTGTCATGCGCCTCTCACTGTCCCTTTTTGGAACGTGGAACAACACCCCATCTTTCTCTTGGATCTTCCTTTATGGTGTTGAGCGACAATCCCGGACTTCCTTGGGTTTCTTCTTTCCAGGTCTCTGAGGAGGTCCACCTTGGTAGTGACGGTGCAACCAGTGCAAACCTATGAAAGAGAACACAAACCTGTTACTACCATTTCCCACTAACTGCCCACCAATCGGGATGACAGCAGTGGGATACGCAGGCATTCAATGATAACAATTGATAATGAAGAACAATACTCCTTGTTATATAATTATACCAAAAACTCCATCTGTTCCCTTCTGGTTCTTGTTTTTCTTATTCTCAGGTTTCAGATGTCTCCTCTACTGGATTATCTCTGGGCTCCTCAAATTGTTGCAAAGTGTGCCTTGGGTGACCACTCTTTAGCTGATTAATATGGACCCATTTCTCTTTTGTCAATTCGCCTTTGGGAATGCGGATTCTGTAGGTTACAGGTGAAATGTTGTCTACAATTTCAAAAGGTCCTTGCCAGCTAGGCAAAAATGTGCGCTCTTTGGTCTGGTTCCTTTGGAAATAGTACAAGTAGACCCTGTCTCCTGCTTGCTATTTCTTTTTGGTTGTTTTTAGATCATACTGAGCCTTCATCCCCACTGCAGATATTTCTAGATTCCGCTGAGCATACACAAAAGCATGTTGAAGATGTTTTCTTAGATTCTCAACATACTCATGAGTTGTGGAGGCGTTTATCAGTGTCTGCTCCTGTGTTCTATAGAGCAAATGCTGAGGTAACACCATCCTTCGCCCAGTCATCTGCTCAAATGTAGACATCTTTGTTGCAGAAGAAGGTGTAGATCTGATGGCCATCTGGACAAGCGGTAATCGGATGACCCAGAATCTGCCACAAACGTTTTTAGGATGCTCACAATGGTTTTATTGTACCTCTCAACTCAACCACTAGAGGAATGGCGGTACGCAATATGAAGTTTCCTTTTTACCCCAAGTATCTCCCACATCTTTGTCATCACTTCGCTGGTGAAGTGACTACCCCGGTCTGGCTCAATCCTTTGGGGTAGGGCAAAACATGAGAAGATGTGATTGATCATCAGGGCAGCTGCTGTTTCTGCCTCGCAATTTGGGGTCAGGAGACATTCCACCCATTTGATAAACAAGCATGTTACGTTTAACATGTACTTGTTCCCCTTAGAGGAGTGAATCACGGGCCCGATGAAATATACTTGTAACTCTGACCAAGGCAATATCATCCCCTCTTCTGGAGGGGAGCTCGGTGTGTGAGTGATGTTGACTGAAATTGTGCACACACAAGACACACCTTCAAGTATTGGCCAGGGTCCTGCCCCATGTGTATTGGTCATGTGTGTCCAGTATGCAACTTCTCACAAGATTACTAAACTGGTGTGAAAACCTTGATGACCGGCGTTGGCCGCATCATGGGTGTGCTTAGCATCAGGCATCGGAATGAGGTAGGGACCACCCACTGGTCACAGCCAGATATGCATCTCCTTACCAACAAACCGTCTTGGATTCTGAACATTTTTGGACATTTCTTCAACAATCTGAGGTCCTCTTCCCAATGTAATCGGTATCCGTCAGGGGAAGGTTCTAGGGTCCTGAATGTGTTGATAAAATTTACCAATATTCTGATCCCCTTTTTGTGGCGTGATTAAATCAGCATCTGGGGTCTCCTTACTCCATTGGGCAGTTCAGAGTTCATTGTGAGCATTTGTCTGCGATCTAGTGATAGCAGTGACCTGGATTTCCCCCAACAGGGACTCGATCTCAAGGAGATCCCCCTGGATGGCTCTGGTTTTAGCCAGCTGATCAGCTAGGTCATTTCCAGTTTTGTCTGGTCCCTCTATTCTGGAATGACCCTTGATCTTCTTCCAATAGATGTTCATCCTACTAGAGGGGACCAGATCATCAATATTTTGGATGAGCTTGCCATGTTTAAGTGGTTTATTATTAGCACATAGCATGCCTCTGGTTTTCCAATTAACCAGGTGCTTCATGAACCTGTTCCGGACATAATCTGAATCAGTGATTATGACCAGTTTGTGGAATTGGTGTTGGATGGCAGTGAGGATGGCTTGATGAACCGCCATCAGCGCCGCCACCTTACCATTACGGGGACCAATCTTGTACCCAGCAGATTGTTCTGGGGCATCATTCACCCAGGCATTCCCAACGCCGGCCACCATTTCCTTTTCCCGATTGTTGTCAACATGGTAGGAGGACCCGTTTACATAAACTGTGGGCATTTCCTTGCACTTGTCTTCTTAATAGACTTTGTGCAGGGAATTCAGGTATGCCTCCATACTGTCCTGGGTTTTAAGACGTTGGTCCTCGAGACAGTTTTCTCTGTCACAATCATTCAAGTCAGCCAGACCGTGCGCGAGAGGACTCTTCTTGTTTTGGCCATATCTGACTTCCACAGGAAAGCCTTGCATTGACAGAATCCAGGAAGTAGTTTGGGAATTATTCACATTTCCAGCCCAGATTCTGTCAGTTTGGAGGTATTGCAAAGGCTCGTGTGGAGTCTCCACTATGATGTGTTCCCCCTGGATGAAGGGGCGGTTATTTTTCAATGCCCATACCGTTGCCAGGAGTGCCTTCTCACAATCGTTGTTTTTTTCCTCCACAGAGGATAAAGTCTTGCTTGCATAGGCGATGACTTTAATGACCTTGTCATACTTTTGATATAATACTGCTGTCAAGCATGCATTTGATAACTCTGTCTCCAAGAAGAACTCCTTGTTTTTGATAGGGTAAGCTAGACAAGGCGTTTGTGAGAGGCTTCTTTTGAGTTGCTTTACTGCCTCGGCTTGTTCCGGACCCCACTCCCACTTGACCCCCCCATCAACAGATGAATCAGGGGTCTTGTGACCTCTGCGGAATCCTCAATGAACTTCCTACTGTAATAAATCAGTCCAAGGAGGCTTCCTAGCTCATGCAGAGTTGTGGGGTCTTTCAGTTTTAGGAGTGCTTCCACTTTCTTCTCATGGGGACAGAGACCCTCACGAGTTATCTCATGCCCCATGAAGTTGACCCTGGTTCTGCACCACTGCGCATTTTGGAAGGATAGTTTTACTCCAGCAACCCTCAACTGTGTCAGAACATAACGGATTTCTGCTATGTTTGTTTGTTTGTTTGTTTGTTTATTCATTTGTTAAGCGCACCAGACTCGTGAGTAAAAGGGCGCCGTAATATGGAGATGCAAGACTTACATAGTTGCGTATACACATGTTACAATATTTACATAATAGCAAGATATACAATTTTTACATGATTACAGGATAAATACAATGTACAGAAAAGGACGAAGAAATGAATAGCCAGTGAGATTAGATAAATAAACAGTAGGCACTATACAGAGGATAATTGTGCCACGTGGGGCCCTTTGTAGAATACTAGGCTCCCGAGTGGGTCACAGTGTGCAAGGTCTTCAGAAACTAGTGCAAGAGTCAAAATTAGTACAGTGGTCCACAGTTACTGCAGGATGACCAAGTCACTAAGGAGGTGGGCAGGTCCTCTAAGGGTTATGGGAGACTAAGGATCCATGGCAGTGATATGTTTTATTAAATTTTTTCTGAACTTTCGGTAGGGTTGGTCTGCTCTCAGCTCCTGAGGCAGTGAGTTCCAGCTTTTAGCTGCCTTAACAGTAAAGCTATTGCCCCCAATGTGGTGAGCTTGTATTTTGGAATCGTCAGACAGTTAGTATTCCCAATTCTGATAGGTCTGAGAGAAGTTCTTCTCTGGAGTTTGTCTATGAGGTAGCTGGGGCCAGAGTTGTTGAGGGCTTTGTGAGTCAGGGAAAGCATTTTTAGTAGTATTTTGTTGGATGTAGATAGCCATTTGTGTTGACATCTCAAGGAAGAGATGTGAGTTTTTTTATTTATGCCTAAGGCTGCTCTTAAAGCATTATTCTGAAGTGTTTGGAGCTTTTGAGTGGTAGATTTGTTTGCACCACTGTATAGGGCATTACAGTAGTCAATTCTGGAGAGTATTAGAGCTCTAGCCAGGATCAGACAACTATTGTCAGAGAGGAACGGTTTACCAGCTCTGAGTAATTTGCAGGTGTAAGCCATAGCAGAGGTAAGGGATTTGACCTGTTTATCAAAGGACAGTGTGGAGTCCAAGTAGAATCCAAGGGTTTTTACTTCCATGGAAACTTTAATGGTATTGCCGTCAATATTGAATGATGAGAATTCTTGGCCTAGTTTTTTGATATTGGCCTGCGAACCCAGAATTATAAGTTCAGTCTTATTATCGTTCAAACACAGGCCATGAGTGGCCATCCATGCTTGGATGATAAGGTAAACTTTGTTCACTAAGCCCGTGTCCGTACTGTAATCCCCAGAAAGTGGGAGGAGAATCTGAGTATCATCTGCATAATTAGTGTAGGTGATATCCAGCTGGTCCAGATCATCGAACAGTGGCTTAGTGAAGATATTGTAAAGGGTAGGCGAGACGCAGGACCCTTGGGGAACACCGCATAGGATGGGTGTAGGGTCGGCAGCTGCTGAGGGGGAGAAGAATCTCATGGTTCTCTCGCTTAAGAAGGACTCAATCCATTTGATGGCACCCGTGGAGAAGTGAGCTGCAGAATCAAGGTGCCGGCATAGGACCTTGTGGTTGACCAGATCAAATGCGGCAGAGAGGTCAAGTAGGAGCAAGAGTACTGTCCTTCCTTTGTCTCTCAACTCGTCTATTTGGGACTTTAGGTCGATTAGGGCTGTCTCTGTTCCATGTAGTGGGCGGAAACCAGATTGTCTGTTGCCTAGAAGTTTATGCAATTCCAAGTGTTTTTGAATTTGAATGTAAGCAGCTTTATCCAATATTTTTTGTAGAAATGGGACCGTGGTAATGGGCCGGTAGTTGGTGGGAATAAGAGGATCTAGTGTCTGTTTCTTGAGGAGGGGTAGCAACCAGGATTGTTTAAGGTTAGCAGGTATGGTACCAGTAGCAAATGAGGCATTTATCAGTTTAGTTATAAATGGAGAGAGTTCTCTGGCAGCATCTTTTATTAGCTGTGCTGGGAAAATATCGCCTTTACAGTTCAAGGGCTTCAAAGATAGGATGATTTTTTCTACCTCTAGGGTAGACATTTTAGAAAAATGGAAGGTATTATTGTGTGCCGTTGGTGACTCGTTAGGCAGGAGGGTGTTAGGCGAGTACTGTAAGTTCAGAACTTCTTTTTTTTGTTGAATTTTATTCTGGAGTGTATCAATTCTATTTGCTAAGGCATGATGGATGTCAGTACACCAGGATTTGTCCTTAGTGCAGACATCAGGAGTAATAATTGGGGATTCTAGTTCTTTAAGTATGCAAAAGAGTTCTTTCATACTTGAATTTGAGTTAGCAATACGCTTGTCGTATGAATTGCGTTTTGCCTGGCAGATTTCCTTCTTGTAGTGTGAAGAAAGTGAGGTTAGTTTGGCTTTGTTCTCAATAGAGGGGCAAAGTCTCCAATTACTTTCACTTTTATTCTTTAAGGTGCGTAGGTCTTTAAGTTGTGGGGTGAACCATTTGTTCAAGTGGCTATTGGTTTGCTCGGCCTAAGTTTGATAGGGGCAATTTTATCCAGTGTGGTGAGCATAATGTTGTTAAATTCCTGAACTAGGCTGCTGGGGTCAAGATTTTCAGGTAGTGCATTGAGTGTGGGCAGAATGGCAGGGATAACTTTCTCTACCGTGATACTTTTTTTACTCCTGGTTGAGCATGGTGGCGCTAGTGGTAGAGCCAGTAGAATAGGTCTTATAGTGGATAAGTGAAAGGAGATCAGAGAGTGGTCTGTCCATGCTGAAGGCAGGATGGATGAAATAGTGGCTGAGCAATTAAGGTCCGCTATCCAGTCCAATATTCTCCCTTTAAGGTGAGTAGGTTTATTGACTTTTTGGGTGAGGCCTAGTGCTTTGATCGTATTGGCTATTTCAGTAGTGTTTTTATCTATTTGGTCATTAAAACCTAGGTTAAAGTCACCTAATAGGAGTAGTTGCGTGGTAGGTTTAAGGTTATTCATAATTATGTTATGCAGGTCTTCCTCAAAGGTACCAAGAGGGCCCGGTGGTCTATATATAAGGTGTATAGTAAGGGATTGCGAGTTATTTATCTGAATTTTGGCAGTGAGAGTTTCACATGATTGTGATAGTAAGGTGGGGACTAGTCTAAGCCCAAGAGCGGTTTTAGAGATAATAGCAATACCGCCACCTCGGGCATTATCACGGTCTTGTCTGACTATGGTGTAGCCATCAGGGATAGCTAGCATAAGAGCAGGTCCTGCTGCATTATGGAGCCACGTTTCCGTAATTGCAAGGAAGTCCAAGTTCCCTTCAGTGATTAAGTCGGCAATATCAGTGGCGTGTGCGACTAGTGATCTTGCATTGAGAAGCGCTCCTTTGAGAGGGGAGGCATCAGGTGTTTTGTTCACTCGGCTAAGTTTGTCAGAGATATTGCAAACTTTGGGCTTATGGTTAAGTTGCGGGGTATTCGCGTTCAAGATGGACCTTGGACGGGGCGGCTTAGAGTTGGGTTTGTAATTTGTTTTGAGATTGGTGGCCGGAATGGCTCTTCTCAGTGGTTCGTGTAATTTGGCTAGTCTGGCGCGAAGTCTGTTATTTCTATTGGACGTTGCGCATGGTAAAGAGGCGTAGGGTATTATCTCTCGAGCCTTGTAGAGTAAGGAGAGATTAGGTTGCACCATGTTTATAGGGGTTAGTAGGCTAAGGTCTAAGGCAGGTACTGGTGACTGACCAGTGTATTCTTGGCTATTGGAGTCCACCTGTATGGCAGTAGCCATGGTACAGAACAGTATTGCAAGGTTTAGCATACTTCCAATTCCAGTATCAGGATGGAGTAGTATCATAGGTAGGGGATTCCGTTGCCGCTAAATGGATCAGATAGGTGGGTAGAACTGGGGAGTGTCTAGCGTGATATGGTCAGCGGTAATTAGGCAGGCATAGCATGCGGCACGTTAATGATAACTAGTGATCATAGGATACAGCACAGTCGAAATGTGGTCTACTAGTGACCATAAGGCACAACACAATCAGAATGTGGTCTGCTAGTGACCATAAGGCACAACACAATCAGCATGTGGTCTACTAATGACCATAAGGCACAACACAATCAGAATGTGGTCTACTAGTGACCATAAGGCACTACACAATCAGAATGTGGTCTACTAGTGACCATAAGGCACAACACAATCAGAATGTGGTCTACTAGTGACCATAAGGCACAACACAATCAGAATGTGGTCTTCTAGTGACCATAAGGCACAACACAAACAGAATGTGGTCTTCTAGTGACCAAAGGGCACCACACAATCAGAATGTGGTCTACTAGTGACCATAGGGCACAACACAATCAGAATGTGGTCTACTAGTGACCATAAGGCACAACACAATCAGAATGTGGTCTACTAGTGACCATAGGGCACAACACAATCAGAATGTGGTCTACTAGTGACCATAAGGCACAACACAATCAGAATGTGGACTACTAGTGACCATAAGGCACAACACAATCAGAATGTGGTCTTCTAGTGAGCTATGTGTTCTTCCACCATTATGATTTTTATCAGGACATCATCCACATAGGTCAGGTTACCCCTTTCACCCAAGTCGGGCATGGCCTTATGTAGGAAGATGTTGAATTTGTTGCCAGAGTTGTTGTATCTGAAGGGAGTCCTGGTCCACGTGTACTGCTGCCCTCGAAGGTAAAGACCAGCTTGTATTGGTCCTCCCTACTGACAGGCACGGTTCAGTACCCATTAGTCAGGCCAATGTCAGTGTATACCCTTGACCCCTGGATCTGGGGCAGCCCCAGGTCAATGTAGGGGAGAGGACATCAGGACATGTGGATCCGTTTATTGCACTCCCTTAGGTCAGCAAAGAGTCTTCACTGGCCGTATGGTTTTAATATCCCCAGCACCGGATTATTAAAGTGGCTGTGGACTGGACGAATTATCCCACGGGACTCAAGGTTTTTGATGATTTTCGTCAGGGACTCGATGGATGTGAGAGGCAAGCGGTATTGTTTCACAAACAATGAAGTCATTCCAGGGTCCGTGGGAATTGTTGTTGTATGGATTTCGGTGCGACCACAGTCATACGAGTCCACCGCAAAGAGATCTTGACAATCTAAGAAAACCTGTTTCAATTTTGATTTTGCTCCGGAACTTCAAAGGCATCAGCTAGGTTGACTTGCTCTTCAACCATTTGCCTGAAGCCTGGAAAGACTTCTGGTTTTGCTAGCTCAGCGGCCTCCTCCAACTGGGTGTAGAGGTCCATGGTTAGAGTATTGACCTTGACAGAGGGTTTCAGGTAGGCAAGGCTGTCATTGTGGACCTGGAAGATCACCTCATCCTGCCCGATGTCACAGGTTACCTCCTCACCATAAGGGCAGGAAGAGTACACCAGGAAATTTCCCCCTTGCCGGGTGAAGATCCTGTCTGGTGGTAAGTCATTGTCACTATCACTGTAAAAGCAGTCATTGGGTATTTGTCCTATCAGTTAATTTCCTAGATCCATGGAAAAATGTTGATCATCCACCGCCATTCCAATAATGGTGCCTGCGCCCAGAGTGATACTCCTAAGGTCGCTGTTATCCATCAATATTGGAATGGTGCTGTGTTCTCCACTGACTAATGATGTTGGGTTTAACCCCAACCCCTGCTGTTGGAGATGGGCATTGAGGTGTACATATGTGTCAGGATTTTGCAGTTTCTGTCCTCTTTTAATTTTTAATTCAAGTGGGAATAGTTGTGTGCGTCCTGGGATTGTGACCTCCTCTCCAATTTGAACTTCAACGGCATATGGCAGCAATTGGGCTGACCGAAATTATTTTTCTGAATCATCAAAATCCATGGGATTACCCCCTAGTCAGGACCAGGCTTTGTAATTTATCAGATCCAAATTAATGGCAAAACGATTGACAATGTCACTGCCTAAATAGAACGCAGCAGTGACATCTCGCACGACCCAACAATTATGTACTATGCCTTTGTTTCCTTTAGACATTTTGAGCATACACCTGCTAGGCAGGAGATGTTTGGAATTGGGAGTTTCCAGGCCCATTTCCCACTTATTGATCAATTTAAATGTGGGAATGGCTGGATCTTGTGGGAGCTTTCGGAACATGGCTTCGTTGATGAATCTCTTACCGTTGTTCATGCACACACAAGCGAGAACAGATTCCTTCGCCTCATTTAATTGAATAGAGATGAATAACTGTTCTCTAATTTTCTGAATGTCAGCTAAACTTGAACTGGTTTCTCATCGCTTTTGACTACGGAATTGAGACTTTCAGATTGTGAATTGGTATAACATTTCAAAGTATCTCCTTCCAGTGTGGAATGCCACTTGACCGGAAGGAAGGTTGATTTTCAGGAATGGAGAGGAGTTCCCATCAACAGTTTGTTGTCCTACAGCAATTACTGTCACGTCAGGTATTTGATTGTTCTGAAAATGAAACTCAATATGATCGGGTTTTTGTTCAACCATGTGGCATGTGCTGTTTAAACTAACATGGTTGACACTGTTTAAGTTTTATTGGCCTGTTAGGCTGAGTCCAGAGTACCTTATTCACATAATCTATTTGGGGGGACAACCTGCGCAGAATGTAATTCCCCAGTAGACAGGGTGCGGCCTCTGGAGTCACGACTATGACTGGGTGTTTCACCTTATGTCGCCCAATCGCAGTCCCCTCGACAGGAATTTCATTCCCATCGAAGTTCTGGAGTTTTCCAGGAAGAGGGGTGAGAGAGATCTGGTATCTCTCCCCCCTTAATGAATTTAGCTGATCAAAGGCCCTTTTTGATAGAAGAGTGGCTTTGGATCCAGTGTCTACCAGTGCCGAAAATGCACCCAGCCCTTGCACTTGGACCGGGGCATAAAATCTACCCACCTGCTCCTCAAGGGTCAAAGATAATGTGCATTTTGGGCAAGCTGGGTGGTCAGTTTCCTTATTTATGACTCCGACACTGGGGAAGTTTGGGCATAATTCTGTGTGGGAGTTTGGGGATCTGAAAGAAAAATTTGACATTTGGATATTTGGGGAGTTTTGGGCTCTCCTTTTTCTGATTCTGGGAGACCCCCCTCCCCTTTTGGAGGCAGTCACCAGAATTGGTTTGCGAGGTTTGGGATCCCTCTGTTACTATTGGGGTTTCCTGGATGCTCATTCTGGGGTTCAAGGATGGGTGATTCTGGCTCAGTCCCCACATCCAGCCAGTCTTCACTTAAATCCCTTGGGACCCATTTTTCTTTGACAGGAGTCCCCCCCATCCCTGAAGGAGAAAATATTTTCCCCAGAATCCTCAAAGGATTCTCCCTCTTCAAATTGGAGGACACTAACGTCCTCCACAAAGTGGGTCTTTTTGAGTTATTTATTTCTCCTACCCACCCTCTGTTCCTTGGGTTGCAGATTTTCGGGGGCAGGAGATTTCTGTTCCGGTTCCTTGGTGTCCAGGGGCTTTTCACGAGTAAGGAAGGAAGCTTCCTCCAGGGCTTTACACCCCTCTTCCCCCCGTGCCTCCTCCCCTGGAACCAGTGAGTTGTCAGGGTGCTCACCCCATCATTGTTCTGGGGTACCAGACCCTTGATGTGTGGGGTTCTGAGCCGCCATGTTTATCTGAGGGTTCTGTTGAGCCCTCAACATGCGACTCAGATCCTGGGTAAGGTTTTGGACCTGGCGCTCCAACTGGGACACCCGTTCCAGCTGGTACGGGGATCTCTGATCAACCCTAGATGGATCATGGGAAGGGTAACTATCCCTTCTCCCGTAGTACCCTGGATGTGGTGAATTTTGGTAACCCTCCACCCTGGGCCTCCCCTCTCCTGGATTGGATTATCTGGGTTCCTGAAATTGGGTAATGAAAGGAGGGTTGTCCTGCAGGTTGAGGTGTTGTGGGTATTAGGGGAAAAAGCTTAACCCAGCATTTGGGGAATTGCTGCCCCCCGGCGGGAAGTTAGGAGAGAAGTTTCCCGGGGCAGTACTTACCTGATTGGATCCCCCCTTGGGCTGGGGGAGTCCATACATACCCCAGGATTGGTTGGTTCCCCTTGTATCGGGGGCTGACATAATCGGTGGACTTAGGGGTCCGATTTGTGGGATTACCTCCCTGACTGCCACCTGTTTGTGATTGGCCTGAACGCCCTCTGGGTCTTTGATTTTGCTGTTTGGTGTGGGTACATTTCTAGGCCCCCATCTCTAGATCTAAAATGGGGGCAACCTTCACCTCCACCACCTTAGCAGCAGCTGGGGTGTTGGCTGGTTTGGGGTTTTTGTTCAGATTTTTATTATCTGCAGGTTTTTGGACCTCATAAATGCATGTCGCCTGCTCTATGACCCAGTCCAGAGATCTTTTCTTGTGAAGTCCCTCACCAGCTGGGTTATAATATACTTGGGAGTGCATGAAAGATGGTGGTTACAAACTCCCTGCTATCTGTACGAACCCTCCTAGTGGTTTGTGCAAAAGCGTGTTTGAGCTTCTGCACAAAATTTCGTGGCGCCTGATCTTCCCCACACTGCAGATTGTAGGCTGCTTTGTGAGCCTCTTGGGTGTTTCTGTGAGCGGAAAAGTGTTTCAAGATCGCCGCCCTGTAGGTGGACCATCTTGAATGGTTCTGGTCCTCCAGTCAAGCAAAGAAACTGGAGTACTCAGGGGAGAATGTCCATTTTACATACTCTATGCAGTTCTGGTTGTCTTTCATATGGAAAGTTTCCATCATCTGCTCATAGATTTCCAAGTGTTCCCAAACAGAATATTTTGCATTCTTGTGGTATGGGGTATGACACTCCTAAGGGCCTTAATGTCCCTAATGAGGTCTTTTGTCATAACTCTCTTGAGTTTGTTTGCTTTCTTTGGCTTAGTCACCTGAGTCCACTTGCTCTGAGACTCAGAGGCGCTACGACTTGAGGTCACCTCATGATCATCTAGGCTCACCCGGATTCTGTGAGCTTGAGAGGGGCTTGCAGAATGGTGGGGCTTAGTTTCTCCACTCCTGTGGGGCACAGGAGAGTAGTCTTCTGACTCCTCTCTATTCCCCAGGTTGGCAGAGCATTCCCCCCACTGCCCTAATTGGGCCTCATTTCATTGGGTTTTTCATTGAATTGGACCAACTGGTCCCTTGGGAACCAATATTTCTGTGGATCTAATTCCCTGACCCTCCCCTCATAGGAGACATCAGCCTTAATGTTTGGGTCTCTATACAGGGACGCCCGTCCCTTAATTTCTGGGGGGCGCTCACCTGTCAGTTCCATCATGCTAAACGTATTGAATTCTGCCGGCCCCATGGCTTCTGGCTCATGTGAACTGGTAGACATGAAGTTGACAGTGTTCACAGTATTAAATGGGTTTGAGTCCCTCAGTACAGAAGCCATTATGCTATGATCAGGAGTTGCCCTGTCCCTCTCTATCTGTTCAGGATCCCTCCAGTTAGTATTAAATCTAGCACTTTCTTTCTCCAACCTTGCTAGTTTCTCCTTCTCAGAATCCACTTTTTGATAATAAGCAAATATCTTAGCCTTTTGCTCAGCTATCAAGGCTTTACTGGCCTCTATGACCCACTCTTGCAGTGCCACTTTTTGTGGAGGCCATATCATTCTTTTCACAGAGGGCCTCATTGTCTCTCTGTGCTTCCTGTATGGTTTGAGAATAATGAGACAATTTCTGTTGCAGGAGATTCACCTCCTGAGTTTTTGCATCTTTGGTCTGGGTGTTCTCTTCCAGAGCACCTTCTACCCATCTGGCGTGCTCCAGTAGATTCCCATACTTTGTTTTGAGGTCATTTCGTTTCTGGAGGGCAAACTCACTTTCCTGTACTCTATTTTCAATTTGCTTACTTCGTGGCATAGGGCATCTTTCTCCTGATTTAGGGTGCCTCTCTGTTCAGCCAGGTCATCCCTTTGTTGCTTGGCGGTATTTAATTTTTGGGGCACCTGATCAAATTCTGCTTGAGAATGGAGGTCTCTCATAATTAATTTATTATTTTCCTCTTTCCATTTTTCGACCTGGTCTTGCAACATGGTTATTTGTCCTGAGCAGACCCTGTTATAGGTTAATTGTTGAGTCAGCTTCTCTGCACCCTCTTCTAGAGAGTCCACCTTTTCCTGACACTCTAGTCTTAATGCATCTAATTGGGCCTCTTAGAATGCATTATTTTGCTGTTGGAGAGCAAAATCTTATTTTAATTGTATGATGTAGTTTGCAGATTCTACCTCCAACTCTTGGCTCTTCTGTAATTTTTGTTCTGATAAATCTAAATCCGTCTGGATTTTATTTAACAGTTCAACTTGATTCTGTGCAAGAATCATGTTTTCCTTATGCCTTTCCCGCATCATTCACATGTGGAGATACATGTAGGCCGTGATTCTGGCAATTTTGATTTGCTCCTCTTTAATTTTTGGGGTCATATATAGCTCAATCAGAACTTGGTGTAATAGACCACTGTCCTGCCACGTGTCCAGGTTTATGGCAGTTACCTGTTGTGTTATGTCTTGTAGCCAGGCTTTTTTATCCTGTTCTGGCCACTCACCTCTGACAAATAGCTTGTGCAGAAGGCGCTCCCTAGCCATATTGATTTCTACTATGGTCATTTGGACATGTTCTTTCTTTCTTAATTTATTTATTTATGTAAGGGTAACCTGTATTCTATTGCTTTGCTGTCTATTTTGGGGTTTATTTTATTTTAGCATTTGTAGAGTGCACTACAGCCCAACAGGCAACGAGGCGCTATAAGGAGTTTTTAAGAAAGCTTGCTTGAGGGTTACAGTAAGCGGCCCCAAAGGTCAGTTTAAATACATTCGCTTATGCACATTTGCATGGTTACATATTATACAGATTGATTGTTACAGTTGGTTACAAATTCTGTCTAGGTATATAGTCTCCTGTACATGGTGAATACAGTAATAATGCAAACCTAGAGTGGCAGGCTCTTTAGATGAAGAGCTTGGTTGTTAAGGCCTTGCAGGTTGATTATAGTTTTAGTTTTAGACACAGGCCTGGTACTTAGAGTATTTGTTTTTTGGGAGGTGCTTGTACAGTGTAACACAGTATTCCAACCACACATAGTATTAGTACCGTGCAGGTTAGTCTGCTGTGCTAGACTGTCACGGGTGGTAACCAAACCCAATCCCAGACGAGCCCCCAAATTTGTTAAGGATTTCAATCAGGCAACAAACACCTTGGTCTCGGCCTATTATGCAGCGCACAACCAAAATGCTTATCTTTTTATATTGATTTAATGTTGTGATGGTACACCACTCATATCACACACCCTTTTCAAATACCCCGTGTCACAGTGGACCATGAACCAGGCTGGTTGGTAAAATACAATATTTATTCATTTATCTTAAAATTCAAAGAAATCATAGACTTTTTAATATGGGGCAGCAATCACCAATGGGTGATAATTACAATGAGAATGTTAAAAAATGCACTGGATTTAACCCTCTAGTGAAACAGATACACAGCACAGCAGAATAGGAGCACTTTTTGGATTTAGGAAAGATAGCGTCCCAGTTAGAATTTCCCCCTGCAATGTTCTCTCAAACCACAAATAATTGAATTCTGACGCAATAGAAAGACACTGCAGGTAATCAGGAATAACACGCAATGATCGGAATCCAAATCTGACCTTCCCTCCCCAAATAAGAGAGAAAAACGGATTTCAAACCCCTTGCAATGTTATAAAATGACACTCAGAAATGGACAAATACATTATGAATGTGTGTTAAAACCTTGAAGCAAATATAATTCTTCACTAAAGCAACAATGAAAAGACACTAACACTCACAAAGAATGGATAAACAAAAGCATACAGTTCGAAAATGAGTGGAAAGTTTAAAACAAATTGCAGCAACATGATTGTAGTGTTTTTTTGGTTGTGGTGTAGACATAGATCACAGGTACAATATGAAAGTGAAATTACGTCTCTAGCTGGTAAATTGAATGAGTTATGCAAGATATAAAAAGGTGCATTTTGATTAAAATGAAGTGGTGAAAAAGGAAAGGAAATCAGTTGGGACAAGAACAGTTTTACTCCACACTACAGTATTGAGGCTAGGCCACCATAGAGGGACACAGTAAGCTCCAGGGTTGATTCACGAGTTCAACTCTATCTCCCCAGCGTCCAACCCTGGTGGAACCAGTCCGATCACTCAAAATAGAACAAATGGCTTAGGATTACATAAGACAAAATCACTAAAGAGATGGTGCTAGCACTAGAAATCAAGAGCAGGGTTGCAAGTATGATTCTGAAAGTTTTAAAAGTTATCAGGGTAAAGATAGGATGCCTTAGAGAGTGGGGTAAGGACAAAGGGGTTAGTGAAATACTCACAGTCCACTTTTTAGTTTTGAATTTTGGACAGTCAACGGTTCTGGTCACTACATGGCAGGACACCTGGCAAACAGCTGGGCAGTTCTGGTCACCGGATGGCACTGGACTGGCAATTCTGGTCACTGGATACTAAAGATCAGCTGGATCGCAGGTTTGCAGGATGCTTCCCAAAAACACCACAGGTTTCCGCTTCGTTATTTGGTGCTTTTAGTGTTTTTTTTTAATTTAGGCCTTGCTAGAGCAGGGTCAGCAATGCTTGGGTTTTGTAGTGGGCCCTGGAGTAGGGTCAGCAATGCTTTGGCCTTGTGGTTGGAGTCTGGATGGATGGAACAGGAACAGGATGCTGGCGCAGGAAAATCAGGAAGAGTGTGTGTCTAGAGTCTTGTTAGGGACTCTTATTTATAACGCAAAGTGACATCATCATAGTAGATGGCTGTGGCAGGCTGAACTAAACATGCCTCTAACAACGGGATTGGACAAGGGTGATAGTCTCTGCCTTGCTCTCAGCTGGTTGGATTTCAGGAAAATGCTATCAGATTCATGGTGTGAGTTTTACAATGTCCAAAAACCTCCCAGAGTTACCTTAACTAAAATCCGATTTTGCCACAAACATACATTTATACAATTGCAATCTCTTAACACACTATATACACAGATTACATATTTTATGCAGGACATTGCAGCCCAATCCTCCAGTCCGTGAGAACTTGTTTCACCCTTTTAGCAGTTTTTTGTGCTTTTCAATGGGATTTATAGTACTCAAAATTCTATATATTTATACATAGGTGTCAATTATCATAAAGGATGTATGTACAAAAATGTGCATTTGCAATATGGATACTTTTCTTGGAATCCACCATATTTTGCCATTTCTGTCCCCAAGGTGTCAATTAACTCTACCAAGTCTTAAAAGAAAGCCCAAAAATGCACTTTTACACTGCGAAAATTCTACATTTTTACAAAGTCTTGCTGCAGAGATAAAAGTCTTTAAAGTTTATTTATGAAATAGTCTTTGGAAACAAATGGCAGTCCTTTGTCACTGGGTGATTTTTTTTTCCTTCCTTCAACTGCTGCCAACTGTCATTTCCTTCAAAGCAAGGTGGGGGGTTTCTCAGCTTGATTGCAGGTTTTATTGCCCCTTCACACTTTAAAATTCCTTGCCCTTGGAGTCCCATTGTCCGTGGGCTGGTTTAGACAAGTTTCTTTCCAACCTAGCAATTATCATTCAGGTGTTAGTATCTGCTGAGAGTTTACGGTGTGGCTCCTTTCCTTAGGGGGTTGTTTTGGGCTCTGCCACCTGGAATAACTGGTTTTTGGGAGCTTGCAAATTCAGCACATGTGTTTTAAAAACTTAAATTTCGTATTTTGGGTCCTGGATTAAAACACACCTGTGAAATAAAGTAGCCTATGTGTGTTTTACCACCAACAACACAAGCCTTCACATTGCTAAATAAGGAAAGCTTTCATTCAACAATTTCCTTTTAAACAGGCCATTTGTTTTCTTTATTTTGCAAAAGCCCATTTTTAATGTGTGGTGAAAGCTAGCATTTCTTTCTTTAAATGCGGTTTGGCAGCTCCATCAGATTCCCACACTTCCTTTGCAGCCAAAGTCATTTTCTTGAAAGCAGGAGTTTTATCTGAAGCACAGATATATTGAAACTGACCTGGCTCAGAGAGTTACACTCTCTTTGAATTTGCTGAGCTTTGGATACATTTGGGAAGAAATAAAAACTTGTTCCCGTGCGAGTAAAAAGTGAAGTTCCTTGTTGATTTCTTTCAGAGTTGATTTTGACAGGGCCTGTCATTCAGGAATTTTGCCTGTTTTTTTCTGAGGCACAATGAAATATACACGGCATGGCAGGGCCTTTTTAATCACAGTGGTTTAAGAGAGAACAGACGGAATTAGCAACAAAGAAGCATTTTGCAAGGGTGAAAAAGTTTCATTTTGAAGGGGAATTTTGGTTTTTCAGCAAAGCAGTGCTGCCTTTTCACTTGATTCCATTTAAATGTTTCAGAACATACTGGCAAGCTCCTTCAGTGTGTCCCCTTGTTCCATCCCGCCTGAAGTGGACTTGGCAGGACTGGCCAGCCATCTTTTTGTGTTTCTGCAAAAACGCAGTTTTGAGG
The DNA here is from genome assembly GCF_040938575.1 of Ambystoma mexicanum. NCBI lineage: Eukaryota > Metazoa > Chordata > Amphibia > Caudata > Ambystomatidae > Ambystoma > Ambystoma mexicanum. Next base: position 805,719,832 of record NC_090941.1, read on the forward strand.
TCCTGGTGCGCACAGGAGCCAGCGCAGCCATATTGTTGTTTCTTGCGCAAATGCAGTTTGGTGATGTGCTGAAATCCTGTTGAGTGGGTCAATATATCCCACAGCATACAAAAAAGTGCAGATGATGTGCCTTTTTTGTCTGCACTTGTTTGCAAAATGTGCAGGTCACCATTTTCTCAAAGATGACCTGAGCATTTCAATGGGGTGGTCATAAGTACATACAAATATGTGCTATCCAGAACCTTTGCAAGCATTAGTGTTGGGAGCATGATCTCAACATTAATGTATGACACACTCCCAGCATCCACTGGTGTGCTGGTGTGCTCATTCAAATGCCCTTTTTGAATATCGTACAACATTCATGTGCGCACATCATGAGATGCGCAAATGCATGTAATAACTTGCTTAAATACATGTTTGATGAGTATGCCCTCTAGTTTCTAATCAAAATACTTTGGACCTGATTCATGGAATTATCTGTGTGGAAAATAGGGAGTTTTCGCGCCAAACTGCCTGCAAAATCCCATTTGTTGATTCATGGAATCGACTGCGTGGCCCTTTTTGGTACTTTGAAGGGACTTGGCACAGGGTTGGCACGTCTCTGTGAGCGGCCTAGTGCCTTGCGTGAGACACCATGCAGAGCGTAAGCGTGGCTTCCGCAGAGAAGGGGCGGAACTTGGAAAATAAGGAAGAACAAGGGAAAATGTGGGAGTTACGAGGGACGGCCCGGAGGCAGTCCATTGCACTCCCACTATTGCTCAGAATGATACTTATTCATGGATCCGACCATGCAACCTCTAGAAAATGGCCAGGCAAAGCCCTCATACTATCCGCCACCCGAAGGCAGGCGTAAAGTCACTTGATCATAGGATTCACTGTGCAGAGGTAAGATTGGATGTCGGATTTCGGGGTGAATGTACGCAGCTGGGGTTCCTGTCTAACTTAGGGATGCACGTATGCAGTGTAGCAGGGTGCAGGAATGGTTTATGGTGGTTCGCACACAGATTTCCTGAGTTTTACCTGAGTTATGAAGTATCACAGGCATGTTTTCCGGGTGCCGGTAACAATTACGGGGGACCCTGTGCAGGGTCCCCGAGATGTAGGCCTGCTTGTGGCGGACCCCATGCACTGTTTGAAGGGTGCATCTATTCACGCCCGGGGGAGCACGCTAAGGTGGCTGTTTTCACTTTGCGTGTGGGCGTGTTGGGGTACTTCTGGACGCTACTTGCGTACGTGATAACTTTGGGCAAACAATTCCATGAATGCGCGTAACGCACATTTTTTATTCTGCACGCAAATTCGCAGAGTGTACTTCTTAGCACGTGACCCTTGTGGGATAGATGCACACTTTTCCATGAATCAGGCCCTAAAAATGTATTGAAGCATGTTCATTCATAGTGTAACTGGTACTGCGTCAATAGTAATGTATGACAGCGTCTCCTAACATGTCGAACCGTATGTAAAGTACATAGTAAACACGCCATTGGCAAAGCCAACAGTTTTGCTTTTGTGTAGGCATGGCAACCACATTTTGCATGCACTGCCATAATGGTAATATCTGCCTATAAAATGACACCACCTGGCAAATGGTGATAGTGCCGTAGCATATTATGGCAGTGCCTGGCTAACGCCTAATACCTATACAAAAGTGGAAAAGTTTGCCGTTGCCAATTCTTATTTTTAACAGGAATTCAGAGAAAGGAACAGATGCAATTTACATCAAACAGCTGAAGTCACACTTTGTTAAGACAGTTGTATTACATAAGGAGATGGGTTATAGCTGAAATTAAGACATTACCTTTTGTTAAGACCACTATGAAAGAGCAGAACTAGACTCATAAATACTCCAGGGGAATGTGTTTCAGGTGTAGAGGGGCAGGTCGTGGGCAGAAATGATCGTAGCGACGCGCATTGCCACGGGCAGGCAATAGGTGGTTAAATAACCTAACAATATCCATTGGGTATGCGTCGCTAGTCACGTCTGATTGTTCTCCTTTCTTTGCTTCCTGTGACTATAGTTGTGGCTTATAGGCAACACTTTCTGTGTCACCTAATAGAAAACTAAATGTAAATGAAGTAAATGGGATCCTGCTTCTCTCTCCATGTATAATGCCAGGAAATGGAGCTCTGAAAACACGTCGACACGGTAAGTAGTGTAACTTCAAAATGTGACACAGCAAAGGGGGCAGGCAAGTCACAATGAACGGCTTGTCAGCATCCACCTAATACTGCGCCCCTCACTTGGAACCAGCGGCATCAATGCGTGCAAGTCCACAGAGAAGGTGAGGAAAGACAGCATCTAAATGATTTGTAAGAACATTCCTCAACTAAATTATTTTTTTAAAAGCCCTCTTGGTGCCCGCGTGAAGGTGTGACGCTGCTCAGCAGTTTGTGAGGCTTTGCATGCGCGGGATCCGGCTGTCATCTGTATTCCTTCAGCGGCCTCCACGCGCACTGACAGTGAGAGCAAAACAACGTGGGCAGGGGGGATTAAAGTTGGCCAATCGGAGCCGAGTGGCCCGTGGCCAATCAGGAGCGGCCTGGGTGCGAGCGCTTTCCAGCTGGAGTTTTCTGCAGGGAAGCATCCTGGTGCGTTCCTGCGAGCTGCCACGCCGAAGGACTCCCTCCCTCCGCTGCACTCACTATCCCTGGGAAGAGCGCGCCGTGGAGGAGCCGAGCCACCATGAACCGAACGCAGCCCTGTGGCGCCCGCAACAATAACTGCCCCCTGACTGTCATAAGAAACGAGAGCCAGGACTATCTGCTGGAGGCTGCCGTGGACCACTCTCTCCATCCATATGGATACCACTCCCCGTGAGTACGCTCCCTTTTACATGTGTTGGTGATGCCCTGGAGTGAAATGCATACGTCTGGTGTGCTCATGCTATATCACACTGTGTCACACTCGTATAAATGAACATGGAAACTACCGTTGCCAACAAAAACGGGCACTAATACACATCCCTGTAATGCTGACATTCTGGTGGATGGATTCTGCAGTTTTGGGATGTTTCTCATCACTGTGGTGGTGTTTACCAGCGTACACCGTTGAACGCTGATTGACGGACCGTCACCGCGCATGTTGAGGTATAAAAATCAACGGTATAAAATACTTCAGAAAACCGGGTTGTAGCGAAGGTGAGAGCTGAACCAAAACAGGCTCTGGCGTCCACACGCTTTTGGGAGATGTGCACTGCATTGTAAGTGCAAATCTACCTAATCGGTTATTGATGGCTCCTCCCTGGTGGCTCCTCCCACCTGCACTGGTCTGAAGCCAAAAATAAAAGGGTGTTGACAGTGTGCCACCTCTCCACACTCCGCCCCACCCCCCAAAATAGCAACCAGCGATGACACATATATGTAAAGTTGATGAGCAAAAAAGATTTGTAAATGGACTACAAAACCTATAGAACTATGATTGGGAATCAACTCCTCAAACATGAAAAGAAAAGAAGTATTGAATGCAACTCAAACATTGTACGTGTTACCCGAGTTGTGATGACTGGATCAATGTACCAACAATGTCAACAAGTGCCTGAATTCTCACGGTGCCATTTTGACAGTATGAGTTATGGTTTCCGGTGCGTCATTCACATAAGCGGGCAGTATTATACGACGAAGGGTCAGTCCCAAAGCCAAGACTAAATAGCAATAGGGCAATTCCAGAAGCGCTGTCCCAACATGCAAGTGTGTGTGTTTTGGTCAAAGTGGCCAGGTTTTTTTTAACCAATCTGGGCCCGTTTTTTTGTCCAAGACACTCTGCTAAATTAATTCACTGTGAGGCTTGTACTTTCCATAAGTGATACTGAACACATCTTTTTTATAATGCTATTTTTACACCACGTTTTGTCAAAACTATTTCCCCTTGGGTATTACTCAAACAGTCGGTTACGAAAGCAACACATCACCATTTGCAAATGGACTGGGGAACACTTTTCCATTGTTATCCGAGGGCCAGTTGTAGCACCCAGCATGACCCTGCTAAGAGGCCTCGAATAGTTGGGCTGCTAATAGTCCCCAGACCCCTGTAAGATTACTTTCACGTGACTTGTACGGCGGGCAGGAAGTGGGTGCCGCGAGCACAGCCCCGCACTTTCCACTGGGAAGCAGCTGCTCTGCGTCACACGTTCTCCAGAGCGAATGCGGCTGCATGGATGGGTTGTCACAATGCATTTACGGTTCTTGATAAGTGATTCCCATATACGTGCTCACGTGTGTGCAAAGCTACATATTCCAGTCTGTGGCTTTTTCACTGCTAATAGTTTTATTATCATGACTATTGTTAGTTCATCTTTACTAACATGCTTAATACTAGAGACGAGCCGCTAAGAGCTTTCCCTGGATTGGAACCTTTGCCACTCTTGCTTCCAAGACAAATGCGTTGCCTCTGCGCTATCCTCCCTCCGGATTATTACTGTTGATGATGATAATGATGATGACTACACACTGAATTGTCGCTAGGCGCCAGAATGGTGGGTATTATTATCATCAAACGTCAACATACTCCTTTTATCAGCCTCACAAGGATGAAAGGCAGAGTCTCCCTGGCATAGTAACATCCTATATTCTCGTCTGGCAGCCGTTCCTCCCACTGAATTGTGTAACCGATCACCTTGTTTACTCTACGATTTATGAATAGTCATCTATCGACAGCAATTATCGGTGAATGATTAAACTGCACCTGTTCCTTCCCAGTATGATTTCATTATGCTGATGCATGCAAACATTCTGTCGCTTCTAGCGCGGGCTAATTGCAGCGCCACTTCCTGCCAACGCTAGGCCGGTGTATACACTGATAATTGCGGCGTGATACACCGCTATGCAACTTCAAAGCTTCCCCTGATGTTATATGATGTGCTTTAGCACCGAAATGCCACTAGACGCCAACAGCTGTCATAGGATGGGCTCTAACCCTAGACGCGAACAGCTGTCATAGGAATGGCTATAGCCCTAGACACGAACAGCGGAATCGGTGGCTCGTCGCGCGCACTGAGCATGGCGCATTACAGCGCACACTTCCCTCGAGTGTGTTTGTATACACTCTCCCCGCCGTGTCATGCATTTCCCCCGCGTAAAATGCAAAGCCTCTCTTGATGGCGTGCTCGACAGGCCATCCTCTCGGAGAGCAGAGGCAGTGTTTTCAGGCCTCCACGGGGCTCCAGGCAGATGCACCATATAAGGCTGGAATAAGGTCGCGCATCAGATGCTTCTGAATTCCAGGAGCATTCAAGTCATCTTCGGAGCTTATGAACGCTTTGCAATTGAGCGCACGACTTAACGAACTGTTCCTGTGTGTGTGAGAGAGAGTGCGCCGCAGCTGAGGAATGATGCAGGATGGTCATACGGCTTAAGCAGGCCGGGTGAGTGCCGGCACGCGCTCACATGCGCGAACCCTTCGGAAATTCACTCTGTGGTATATGCATTAATTTCCATCAGCCTCCCCCGTCTCGTAATTAGTGTCACGGAGATGCCAGATTAGCGCTTTAGAGTAAGCGCATTCAGGGGAAATGGTGTGTCGGGAGAGCAGCGACTGCCAGCCCATGCGAAAGTAAAGCAAGCATGTGAGGTCTCAGCCATGCCCTCTGCAGAATAACCTATCCCAAGTGACCAGTATTAGAATATTATAAATAGGCATAAGTGAAATTCCGCACCACGGAACTCGAATGTTGAACTGGAAGAACAATTCACCCTACAGATGTTCTGCCTACAATTCGTTATTTTTTTATATTTTATTTTTTAACCATCGGCCTCCCAGTTTAGGCAGACATCCACCCAACCCAAGAGGGAGAATGTTGCATAGGCATTGGGTGTGCAAATATTACAGCCAATTAGAAGACTGGAATTTTCCATATGTGCTCTGATTGGCTGAAAGTACCATTATTGTAGCCAAGCAGAGTGCACAAACCATTTCAGCCTTCTGAGTGGTCAGTATGTTTGTGACCCAGGTGCTGGCCACAGCAAAAACACCAGGTGGAATGCTGGGAATTCCACTCTGCCCATAGCGTGAAATCAGCAGAGGATTTGACTGAACCCGCTTCACTAGAGAAACATTTTCCCGCCTGCAGTCACTCCTTTGCTACTGGCTCCTTCCCACTAATCCTCAAGCACTTCATTGTGCACCCTCTCCTAAAAAAGCCTCTGCCGACCCCTCCTGCCCGGCTAACTACCGCCCTATCGCCATTACCTCCTTCATGGGCAAACTCTTGGAGAAGCTGGTCATCTCCCAGCTGATACACCTGTTGGTTGTCTCCACTTCCACCAGTCTGGCTTCAGAGCAGCCAGAGGCATGGAAACTGCCCTCCTGAAGACCCATGAAGACTTGCTGTCAAATCTCAATTCCAACTCTGCTACCGTTCCCATCCATCTTGACCTTTCCTCTGCCTTTGATATGGTGAATCATGTCACCCTCATAAATCGTCTCTGTGACACCCTTGGCATCTCTGACCTGACACTGGACTAGTTGACCTCCTTTGTGTCTGACCGACCATCCCAGGTTCAACTGGGCCCTTTTCTGTCCTCCATCTCACTCTCGACCTGCGGCATCCCTCAGGGATCTATACTCTCATCGTGGCTCTTCAACATCTACTTTGCCCCTTTAGCCCATATGATCTCTGCCTTCTCTCCTCACTTCCCCATTTGATCTCTGCCTTCTCTCCTCACTTCCAATGTTTTGCAGACGACACACAGCTCTCCTCCTAGCTTCCTTCCACTGTTTCGAATTCATCCTCACTCCTTTTTGATTGTTTCACTGCCATTCAGGCATGGTGTGCTGCTAATGATCTCTGCCTTAATGCCAGTAAGACTGAGGGCCTCATTACGAGTTGGGCGGTATTCCGGCAGTAAATCTGCTGGAATACTGCCCAACTGAATTACTATTAGCACCACTTGCTCCAGTGGAAATGCTGCCGGATTAAAAGTGGCGGTGTAAATCTCACTTTTTTTAGTCCAGAGGACTCAATGGGGATTTTTATGCCGGAAATGCTGTGGCAGTATTTCTGCCGAGGTGATTCCGATGATTTTGCTGATTTATTGGCAGTAGGTGGGAGGATTTACCTCCAGCATTTGGCTAGATGTACATCTCCCACTCCAGGGACAATCCCGTAGTATGGCAGAGTGGTAAAGCTGGTGGTAAATGTTTTACAGCCAATTTTACCACTTACCGCCTTACTTGTAATGAGGCTCTGAGATCCTTCCCAGTGGGACCCCAAGTAGAGAGTGGGGGGTATATCTGTCTCTTACGCAGGAGCCTCCCTATGGAATGGCCTCCCTGCCCCTCTCAGACTTGAGCCGGATCTCCTTAAGTTCTGGAAGCTTCTCAAGATCCTCCTTTTCTCTTCCTCCTTTCTTCTCCCCCTCCTTGCTAATGTCCCCCTTTGCCGCATTGACTGGCTGACTGTTTCCTTCGGATTCTTAGCCCATTGAGCCCTGTTTTCGTACTTAGCATGTAGACCCTCATTCCCCACTACTCTCTGTCTTCCCCTGGCACTTGTCTTCTTGGCCTTCCCTTATCACACGCCTAGCCCAGGGGCCACTTCCCTCCTTCCTCCTTCTTCCTTCCCCCCATCACTTGTGCGCTATCTGCTCTGACCTGCACTTCCTTTCCCTCTTTTGCATCAGCGCATTCCCCTCTGACCGTAACTTCCTTCCTCCTTCCCACTCCTCTGCATTTCTTTTTACTGCACTTGCATGATTCAAATGAGACAAGACCTATTAGGACCCCCCCCCCCTGTCTTGTTGCGCCTTGAAACACCTTTTGCTGTATAGGTGCATTATAAATACCAAATAAATAAATAAATACAAATATCTAAGTCACAGATAAACGCAATGCAGGTAATACCTGCCTAACCTCTGGTTTGGACCGGAGACTATGGGTTTTTGCACTCTTTTCCAGGTCCTCGGGAGGAGTGTGGAGTGTCCTGGTTTTTATCCGCAGGCCCAGGGTTGCTGTTGCTACGCCCATGCCTCCATCCGAGTGTCTACAAATGACCGTTGCTGGTAGCCAATTCGGTGGAGTCGTGACCGGTACCCAGTAATGGCGTGCATTTGGGCTCCGAGCTTCCCAATATTGGACCATTTCTTGCCTTGCAGGGTTCTAATGCTACGGCACGTCATCAGACTACAGCTTCCTCCAGGCAGGCTTTCAGATCAGGCCAACACGGCTTGAATGAGCTGGTTGAAGGCTTTTGCCAAGGTAAGTCAAAACTGTGCAGGCTCGGTTGTAACGAGGCCAACAAATTATTATTTTTCACAAAACACAAGTGTCAACTCATTTTGTTGGCGTTCACAAGTCGTCCGGAAACACTGACATCTTAGTTGTTCTTGTCCCAGAGATTGGCATATTTACATTTCCTAAAACATGATGGTTGTTTTTATGGGGGGTTTGATTAGAAATGGTGTTTTAGGCATGTGCTCGTCCTCTGTGAACAAGTGCTTATTGAAGGCAGTGCTAATGTTGCAAGTATGTGCAATTTATTGCGGAGGTGCCACCACAGTGCAGTAAGTGTCCATGGCCTTATGAAATTCAGTGTTCATCAGCATGCAGGCTATTAAAAAGTAAAATCTACTGGCAGAGAACCGAGCAGAAAAACTGTAAGCGATGCCACTGACAAAATGACTGCAACATTTTAGTTGGTTTATTTGATTTAATTAGCACATATATTCAACCTAATGTTTTAATTCTGTTAACATGTGGGCGGGTCAAATGGGTGGAGCCTTGAGCAACTGGGTAGAGTCTTGTGTGGCTATGGGCGGGGCATACATCTCAGGGTTTTTGATTTTCAAATGTAGGCAGGTGATGGAAATGGGTGTTTCATACAAGCACAGAACTCTGAGGCAATTTACCCTTACAAGGTACTGATGTGGGTACACTATTTTATATGTTGCTAATGTGATGGTGGTTAGTATCCTTTTTAAAGTGATCAGTAGGCATCTTGAGGCTGCATTTTTGGGGGGAAATCAGCCCTGCATGCAGCCTAAAAAGAGTAGCAACTTTCTCTAATGAGCTTCCCCTATTTGCAATGGGTCTTCCCTGACCTTGTGAATCGAGATGTTACTATACGATCAACTAGTTGTGATGTCACAAATACAATGTTCTAATATAACCGACCACCTGTGAAGCCAGAACCGGAGAATTATAAGCATGTTATCTTTAATTAAATGTCGGTATGTTGATCTTACACTGAGCTGGCACAAGGGTTGCACCAAGTATTACTGGCCCAGAAGACTGAGTTAAAGGCCAGAGTGCAGCGAGGATATTTAAGAAGATCACAGTCCCAAAGATCTGTTAAAGGCCGAACGAGGGCTCTAAAAAGGCTTTGTGACCTGCGTCACTCTTTCATATGAAAGAAAAGAGTGAAAAGGGCAGTCATGGTGCAAGTATTGTCTTTATAGTCCTACATAACACACAGGTTAGCGTTCTCTACTTCATGGGGGTAATTTCCACTTTCTTTGATAATATTTAAATTCACCTGGACGGTGAGATAGGATCGGCTGTGGTTATCTATGCACAGGCCTGTTCATAGAAATAATCCACCTGGCCCTTCACATGACATTGGCTGGAGATGCTCTCTTTGGTGCCATTAGTCGTGGAATGCGGCATTCAGAACACTCTGCAAGCTTTGCTAGTTCACAGCACCTGCAGAGTATCCAATGAGAATGCCTAATACATATTCCAAGGGTTATAATTAGTCTTGTGTAATGATTAGACCCTGCATCCTTTGCATTGAAAGCAATTTGCCAGCTCTGTTTCTCGCATTATGTTTGAGCCATGCGCCAGCCAAATACTCCCAGGGTATGTGCATTTGTTTTTTGACGCGGCATGACTGCTACATTGTAATGTGGTGCATGCCAGTAGATGTGGATAGCACACCCACCCTCTGCCGTGGCCATGCGTTAGTTAAACCAGATCACAGGCAAACGCAGTGCAGCCACAGCTCTGCAATGTGGAGGAGACGTGACTCACAGTTACCATGGAGAATAAAAGTTTTAACAAGTTGCTTGTCAAAACATGAACACATCCTTGAGAAGGAGGTGACACGTTCTTCAAAGTAACACAGCGGTGAGCTGTTAACAAAAGACATCCTGCAAATCTCATTTTCAGACCTCTGCTCCTCAGGGTTGGCTGACTATAGGTCCCTGCCCTAGGGTGTCTTTCACAGAGATCACATTCGGGAATAGGCTACTTTAAATTGTTGCTGATCCATGTCCAAACTCTACCCGTCCCTGCATTTAGTGTTCGGCCAATCGGTGTAAATAATTCAAAGCGACTGGGAGCCAGGCGCGAGGGTTCTGAATGAGCTTTGCCACCGGCCTCAGGACCGTAAGCGATCAATACCTGTCTTTGAGGAGTAGGTGTCTCTCACGCTCTCGCCTGCCCTCTCCAAGCCAGAGCCCACTTACAGTGACATTATGTATGTGTTTGCAAACAGACTGTCATGCATCTCTCACCGAGACAGAGGAGTGTGTACAGGGATGCAGGAACAGCCGTATTTCCATTGGGAACAGAAGCACCTGGGATGGTATTGCAAAAAAGAGGTCGTAAACCAGCATTGACAAAGCCAATAGTTCCGGATCTTCTACAGGCATTCACCAAAGCTTGCCTTTATATGACCATGTGCCTACACCATATGTCAGCCGTTGCCATCTTATGGGTGCCATCACTGTCCAGACATTTCTTTATGTTTTCCTTTTTGTTGGGCAGTGAGAAAAAATAAATAAAAAAAAACAAAAAAACTGCTCCATTTAACAACAGGGGTTGAATACAAAAAACATAATTGACATCTGTATGACAATGTTTATGTAATATAATATACACTTTCACATGTTCATGGCAGTTAATCCAATCAGCAAATCAAAAAATGTACATGAATAATTAAGTTAGTAAACAAATACACCAAGGAAAGGCAGTACAACTAGCATTCCCGTCATCCCCTTACACAAAATCCTTAAATGCTTCCTAAATTATATTAAATTTAGTAATCTGTCTTCTCATTGTAAAAAGACATGTCTCAAAATAATAATTTGATAAAGTCTCTACATTGTAACACAACACTGATGGAGACAGGCTAAGTTCCCAACGCCACAATTAAGCGTGCCACCGTGATTGGTTTAAATAAGATACAGAGAACAGTCAATGTTGCTTTAAAACCTTTATCCTGTTCTCAGATGCTACCCCAGCTTCTCCCATAAGAAAACCCAAATAGCACTGAAGTTTAAGACAAAGATAAGAGCAAATGCATGAGAGCGGCTCCTGCCAACCCACAATAAGGGCATACATTCTAGGAATTAAGATAGCCAGTTCAACCCTGGAGGGGGTACAATAGCAATTACATATAACATGAATGATGTGCAAGTGCATGAAGAGAAGCACTATATGTTTAAAGTGCCATACCTAAACATAAAGCCGGAGAGTTATCGAAACCAACCGGGAAATATGTATTCCCGTCCTAATACACTTTGCTCACAGTCCTTAAACAATTACATCTAAAACGCCATTGTAGAAACAACCCCTCTTCCTTTATTTTACTTTTACACGTCATATCCCCATATCTCAAGAGGGACAGTAATGGATTTTCTACTAAAAACATTTCACATTTGAATGTTGTTATGAAATAACTTGATAGGGAGCCCATATGTATCTCATCACTGTTTATAGGTAAGTCATATTCTTGCTGTATCATGAATGCTCCCCAGCCGTTGCAATGAAGACTCAGTCCAGAGTTTAGGTGCCCTGCCCCCAACGGAAAACATTTCTGGGAGCCCGGGATTAAAGCATGATGTAGATTCAGAGTGTTATTGGGGTATTGTCAACATTCTGCACATCTGATCTGAGCCCAATTCTGAACATCGTTGTGGACTCTTTAGCCGGAACCGTCTTGAAATACATTGGATCCCCATATGTAGTGCCCCCGTGTACACAACCTATGCTGCGAAGCAATACAATTGCCTTCATTCTAATGCCCCCACAAAAACAAACCCTTCACATATTTCTAACAGCGACGTCCAATTATAAAACGGAATATTTGTAAGTGAAAGACTTCCATTTAATATTGATAGTTGTCTTTGTGTTAAGCAAATAGGCAAATCCCTAAACGAATGCAAACCTTTTGGTAAGACAGTCATTTGGATCAGATTTACTGGACACATTGTAGTCAAGTGAATGGTACCCAGGTGCGTTAAGAATCCCTTAATTTCTCTGAAATAATTGTCAACAAATTCTGCAAATAGCTTAAATTCCTGACAATAAAGCAATCCCCAGTTATGCGTCTACTCTTACTGTTGGGTCCTTGTACACTAGTACATTGCTGGGGTATTGACATGATTCTGCCCAGATATCACTATCATAAGGAACTTGACATGGCAGGCTTTTTTCATCATGTAGCTGGCACCGTAATCATTTGCCCAGGCACCAACATCATATCAATGTATTTCCATCAAAAGGCCACATACCCGCAACATTGTAATGCAACATTTGCAGACATCATATGTGCAATAGCTGGCAAATAGTCTGAATCTCAGGGCATACAGTGGGAGTTCTTAGCAAATTCCTATCCTGTGCTTAGACATGAGCCAACATTTTTGGCTTTGCCAATGCTTACCCCTGAAGCCATTTCTTCAGACTAAATGCAGCCTGTGTCTTAACAACTGCCCTTCATACACATGAGATATGAGGCATGATGGAAAAAATGAACACAAAAACAACAATCGATTCTGCTACTGCACGCTGTGTTAGGACAAAGAAATAGCCTTTTGTGTTCAATCCTTCATGATGGAGCGGATCCATTTGGTTATGCTGGGAAATCCCCATTCCAACATTGCCGATATTTGCTGTAGCCAAACCAAATCCACAGGATGAGTATCATTCTTCTTATCCATCTTTCCTTGATCTACACTTTAATGCCAATAGATATAACACACTCATTCCATGAATCGGCCTGCTAGTGTCGTGTTGCGATACCCAAGAGCCAAAACGAAAAAGTGGGACTATGACCCATGGAGGTTGAAGACGGTGGCGCAGGTTGATGGTGTAACATATGATAAAACGTGGTGCGAATAGATGGCCAAGCAGGTGCTATGGACAGCAAATGGGGCAGGGGGTAGCGGAAACGGGTTCTCTTGGATAGCGTTTAATTTTGCACTGTTCTGTTAAAACACATTTCAGTTAATATATAACGTTTATGTGGGCTTTTGGAGAGTTTTCACCTGAAAAGTCTCAAAATTCCAGAAATGCACTTGGGCTGAACATTAAAATTTGATTTCATTATCAACCATATTATTGCAGTATATATTTTGTACATACATTAGTTCCACAATCTTCCGATGTAGACAGGTTCAAGTGAACAGTTAACGTTGTGATTTACAAAATAACCAAATTGTTTGTGGGGGGGGGGCGAGAAACTCAGACTTTTTAATGTCTCATTGTAGTTTTATGAAATGGGCCATGCTTCCTTTGAACCAGCTCTGCCAGATACTGAAAAAGCCTCCAAACTCTTTCAGGGGTAGTGGTGTTCACATACATTATATTTGTATGCACCTTTGGGTCCTCAACAAATGGGAAGGGAACACAAACTAATACCATAAAGATACAGCCATACAAGAACAATGCTATGTGTTTTGGAATTCAAGCTTCCGCCCAAGGCTTTAATAATCACAACATTCATGCATATTATAATAAATATGTGCTTATGCACACATAAATCATACTTCCCATAATGTGTCTTATTGATCATAGCAAGCCTGTATGCAGTTCCCACCACACTGTGATAGGATCTACAAAGCAGCTCTTAAGACGGTCTCACACGTTCGTTTGCTGTTTACTAGTCCAGCAGGAGCCCAAGTGAATTGATTGCTTTCAAGGGCCCAGGCAAATCAATTTAGAGGTACTCTTTCACTGCAAAACGAGTTCTGGAACTGTGAACATTGCTATAAAAGAGTAGTGGAGCTCAATTCCCATCAGTTCCTGCTCACTTCAACCTCTGATTACAATCTATTTGCTGCTGGTGCAAAGCTAATAGGGCACACGTGTTTGCTGCGTGGAAGCTGCAGATATGTCGCTTGCACGGCATAGGCTGCAGATATGTTGGCTGTGGAAGATTTCTCAGCAGTGTGTAGCCTCCGATGCACATTGCACACATTGGTCTCGCCAATGCGTGTCCACCCCACTAAGCACTCTTACCAGCAGTGAGAATAAATCAGTGTTCCCCCCACTTCAATCCAAACTAAAAACCAGTTGGGAAGTGCGGAAAAGCATCTCTTAAGTGGGCCTGGCACTTTCAAGCTGTACAGTGCATCTTTTGCCGCACTCACAACAGCTTGCTCGGCTTCAGAATGAATGAAGGAAGTCTATACAATTCTTGCAAATTCGAATGTCTCTATTGACACATTAATTTCGAATCCTGATAAGGCAAAAGGCATGATATATTGTTGTGATTGAATTGCTACTCTAACCCAATGCTTACAATATAGACATAATTGTGTGCAGAGATTCCATCCTAAACGTGTGAAGACTACGGAACCCTATTTTTTGATATTTCCATCTTCTGAAATGCGGTCTGGCTATTCTCAGATTGTGCTTTGACCTTTGGCCCACAAGACAGATCCAGGTCAGGCGTAAACTGATACCTAGCCATATGAAATTTTGTCGATTCTGTTTGAATCAAAATTCTGAGGCATCTTTTGAACATCTGATATCATGTTGTCCGGCACTGGTCGGAGTAAGAACGACTTATTTTGGGCGTCATTGTATCACCATAGGTTCCCCAGATATTGACCTACGATGGTCATACTTACTACGTGCAGCAAATGTTTGTATACAGATATCTATTGTTAATTTGTTAAAGGCTTTGAAATTAGATTGCAACTAAATCAAGCCAATGTTATGTTATCTTATGACATTTTATCTTATGTTATTTTCTGTTATTATTTGGAGCCCTCTTCTGCGAACCATGTAATGTGAGGTTGGTTTGTTTGTTTGTTTTATATTTATAATAATGTAACATTGAGGTTTGGTGTGGCAATACGTACCTTTTTTATCAAGTTTTTTTGTGAAATACATTAAAAAGCTGATTTATTTCAGCTAAAACAATAAAAGAAAAAGAAAGAATGCCAAACACATTTTACATGAAAATGATGCAGCTTTGAGGAAACCTCCGGAAGGCATTTTACACCAGCCATCCATAAGAAAGAATGTGCCAGTCAGTGCAGCCTCTATAATCACTTTCACGCTGTCTTCACGCTTCTTAGGAAAGTCCTGGCAAGTGCCCAGTGCCACTGCTCAGACTGGCAACAGATGAGCAATGGTTAAAGCGACAAATAGGGCCTCATTACGAGCCTGCCAGTCCGGTAACAACAATGCCGGTAAGCCTACCAGCACCATTGTTACCGGACTGGCACAAACCGAGTCTGCGGGAAGCACCAGCCCTTTTATTAACAGTGCCGGTGCTTCTGTCATGTGTCATCCCAATTCCCATTGAGTCCTTTTTCTGGCGCCTGACTTCCAGGAACACCCGGATCGTAATCCCCCGGTGTTTACGTGGAGCCAGGCGCAGTATGATATGAAGAACCAATGTCACCATGACGGCAACTTTCTTATGGGTAATTTAGAGATCTTTGATCAATAAGGTTAAAAGTTACAAAGGAAAATGTTCCCCCATTTTCTTTTGTAAAGTGTTCTATCCTTAACCATGGAGTCACCATTTTGCTGCCAAACTATTTGGTAAATGGCAAAATCCCACTGAAAAATGCTTTGTAATTCAGGCCCCCATATATTGGTAACATGTAGAGCACGATTCATGGAATTTTTTGCACGGTTCAAAGTGACTTTTCACTGCTGAAAAATGACTTTCCACTGCCGACTCATGGAACTGTCCAAAGTGTATTTTTGCCTTGCAAAGTCATAAAAAAAAAAGATTTATTCACATTTCAAAAAGAACAATACACAAAATGTCATTATAACATCTCAAAATCTAACGTCTATAAAGTGAAGGAAAAAATGTAATCAATTCAGCATATCATGTGCACAGTTCCATGTATCTGGGTTTGAATCTGCACTGCAAAGTCACTTTGAACCGTGCAAACACATCCATGAATCGGAACAATAGGGCCTGATTCACAGACCGTTTCCCTGCCGGATTGCGCAAATTATAAAATGTTTCTGTGAACCAGGCCCATCGTGCTAAATATATAAATATGTCATGCACATGACATGTTTGTAATTTGTACGCTTATCAAAGGCATGTTTCGCAGTCTCACATAGATTTATTTATTTAATTGTGGGTGTTTTTAAAGCAATTATATTACATCAAAGCACTTGCAGGCTTTCATAGCTAAGCCAGAAGGCCACATTCTAGAGGAACGGAGATGAAGGACTGCTAGAAAATGCAAAAGAATTAGCAGCTGAGGCCACACTCCAGGAAGTGTTGACAACTTGATCGAGGGCAGAACCTCTGTCTGCTCATCTCTCTCCTGGCTTGACTTTGCATGTTGTGTGTCTTGTCCCTCTTATGTGCGCGCCCTGAGGCCTGTGGGTATGCGGTGCGATATAAAAATAAAATAAATGAAAATAAATAAATAAGGCCCAAAGTTCAAGAGCA
This sequence comes from Ambystoma mexicanum, assembly GCF_040938575.1. Classification (NCBI taxonomy): domain Eukaryota; kingdom Metazoa; phylum Chordata; class Amphibia; order Caudata; family Ambystomatidae; genus Ambystoma; species Ambystoma mexicanum. The sequence continues at coordinate 805,736,421 of NC_090941.1, forward strand.
GGAAAGAAAGCCGGATGAAGTGAAAGGCAACAAAATCATTACAATGCAACGTGCACACAAGTGCAGAAGGGGTAAAGTGATATCGAGGACCCTGCATGCCTTCCTGGCAGAGCTAGAAACAGACTACTCTAGAGACCCAGAGAATACTAATGTGGGGTAAGAGAGACCAACAGCTATTTTATGATCTGCCCCTTTGTGTGTAGGCTCAGTTTGGACATGGACAGCCCAGGTTCTGTAAAGCTGTTATTGGGGTTGATATTTTAAAAGGCAAGTGCGTGAATCACAAACTATTGCAGTTAAGTGCATGGTTATAGAGGTTCTGAGTGCAGGCACTCATGTCGTCAGATGCTGCCATGATGGGAACACTGTGGGTGGAAGTAGGGGAAAGGGGATGGCGAGAAGCTAAGCAGGAGGCTCGACATGCATTGTTTACATTTATTTTGTGCTTTATGTATAGCACAGATAGGTAGGGTGATGTATGCTGAGAGCCAGCACGTGCCACTGTAAAGTATTGCATTTAAGCTGGAGTGCACAGTTTACAGAGTTTGTTTGTTGTGCTGGTCCTCCTCTGCACGTCTTCCTCTATTCAAGAGACTACAGTCCTGATTCATGGAATTTTTGGCGCTTTGCACTGCCAACAAACACCCTGATTTACAGAGTGGTGCAAAGTGTATTCGTTCAGTGCAAAGTCACTTTGCACTAGTGCAAAGGTGGTGCAAAGTCATTTTGCACTGCAAAAATACACTTTGCACTGCTTAAAGAACCATGAATCGGGCCCTGGCGGTGAGTAAGCAAGTTATGGGTAGATCATATTAAAACATAAATGTGGTTGTTGTCTTCTTCTCCTTCCTTCATTGTGCCCCCCCCCCAAATACAAAGTATAGAACTGCATCTGACTTTGCTGCAGTTTGCTACCTCCCTCAGCAGGTCCCTGCTGTGCACAGCAAACACTTGGTGACCTGCTTCCCTTCACCTCTGCCCTCAGCACCAAACCTCCCCTGTCAAATATAACATGAATTGGCAAAAGCAAATAGTTCTGGACTGTTTAACAAAACACGATCATTTATGGATGGATATAATTATGAAAGGAAGGATGAGTGTGATTGTTTGGATGAATACTGGGGATCACATGGTGTGGATGAATGGGATTGAATGGCTATGCACGTGTATCTGTGGGATGGGTGGAAAGTAGGATGAGTTGTGATTGGATGCATGGATGTGACCAAGTGGAGTGATGCATTGGGAATTTTGCATGGATGCTGTGGGGATATGGTGCGATTGAAGGGAATTATGACTGTGAATGGATGTGCAGGTGATTGTGAGTGGATAAGTAAATGGTGTATGCGTTATGATTGCAGGATGGATGGATGGGTGTGATTGTGTGGATTGAGGTGATTGGTACATTTGTGGATGGGTGAAACAGTATGGATGGATGGATGCAATTGGAAAGATGGATAGGTTTTATTGGGCGGGTGGTTTATACTATGGATGGGTGCTATTGGATGAATCAGACATATTTAATATAAAAAGACATAGACAACGGTACCAGTTCCTTGGAATTACAGCATTAAGTGCCATATAAAAATGTCTTATCTCATATAGACAACAGGCATTACAAACAGGGTGTACTTGAAAAGTTGATGGGTCACTGACATTTTGACAGCTCACTTTACATGAACAATTTGCTAGTATTCTAGGTCTTTGGAACCAAGTGCCCTAAGATCCTCACCCAGCTCCCCATCCCACCACATTGCTTGATCCTTGGGGTTGAGTTCCCATATCGGATAACATTGGAGTCTGACACCAGCATCTAGCAATATTTAACAATGCCCTGCAGCACAACTGTGTGCAAAAATGTAAAGAGGGCAAAACAAAATGCAAGCCCCATCAGAAGTTGACGAGCCTAATTTAAAGTATGATTCATTTAAATTAATTCCATTTGTTTTCAGTAACACACACTTTGAAATTGGCAGGTTTATAACACAGTACAGAGGTACTGCCTGACAATGTGCAAACTGTTTAGCCTCTTTGTAACCATTTGCAGTATATAGTGATTCCCCAGCCTGTAAATGTTTATTAAGACCTTACAATTGCTTCTATGGAGGAAAGAAAGATTTCTCCACCACAGTGTCGTAATGAAGGGACTGCAGGAGTCATGGAGTTGGAATGTCTTAATTCAAAACAGGTGGAATTGTACTCATGAGGGGCAGCACATTTACATGCTGCTAAGCTAAAAAGATGTTAACATAAAACGTATTCTTTTGCTGCCATTTCAGGAAAAAGTGCATGATATCACAACATGGGAAAGTGATGCGATGCAAAGGGGTCAGCAAATAACATGTGCTTTTTTAGTGGCCTCATCACAACTTTACCAATATACTAAGAAGCATGGAAAGAAAACATGCCCTTAAAAGCATCCTTCAAGAAATCCCTCACGACTTAGACAGTTTCACTCACTCCTACCAAATGGCTGCCATTCTCAAATTCCTTTCATCTTGATGAACTCATTCAGCATCACGGAGCAGCTCAATGGCACCAGTGTGCATTTGGATATGCATCTCCAAGAACTATGTCAGTGAAAGAAAGCTCTCAAAAGCCAACCCTAAAAATTGCCAAACTTCTGACATTCTTCTTAACTATTCAATCCCCGTTTCACTCGTCCTGTCTTGTTATTAATTCTCTCTGCACGACTATATGAGCAGTAACTATTTATACAAATATTTCAACTTACATCGGAATACTATCTGCTTACATCATGTTTGTAAAAACCAGGATGATGGTGCAGGGTCGTGTGAAGGTAGAGCCACAGAGCCCATCTAGCATCTGCTTGTCTCAGACCAGTATAGATCCAGCGGCGCCGGGGAGGGCATGGCGAAGTATGGCCATATCTCTTTCTTTCCCCCACATCCTTTGGGTCTACAGAGGCCCTGCAGAAGCTGGGCAGACAAGACGCAGCATAATTCCTTTGTACTGTGGTTCTGCTGGGGGCATAGGAAACAGGAAGAAGCAGGGACAGGATTCTGCATGCCCTTCTACATTCTAGCAGGAGGCAGAGAGTCAAGTGGTTGCATGCTGCTGTTATGCCACTGCAGTATGCAATTGCCCCTTGATCTGCCTCCTGCATTGTATTAGAATCTAGGAGGCCAGGAAGCATTTCTCTTCATATTTGCTGCAGTGTCAATGTGCCGGGTAAAGCACAGCTTCTGGCATATTTGGGTGGTCAGTCACTTTCTTTCTGGAAATTTATTCCCATAAACAAATAGTTCAAAAACATACAATTCCAAAACTCCATGAAGCTCATTTTGCTCCATTGTGAAATTTGGCAGCTGCGTGCTGTTACGTGTATGCATACACATAGACGGCTCTGCGCGACCAAATTTTGGTCATTTGCCCGACTGAGTGGAAAGAAAAGGCAGCGTACACGTCTACGCCACCTTTTGCCCTGCATATTTGCATTCACACGCACATGAATAAATGCTGCCTACAATAATCGCATGGCAGGCAGAGTTTAATTAAATGCTGGCATGGCAGGCAGCATTTCATTCCAATTGTGAATGCTTCCTGCAATTTTGGCAGGCAGCGTTTACTCATTTGCTCGGCAAAGTGCAAATGGCAGGCAACGTGTAGGCATGGCAGCAAGCGTTTAATTTTAATTGTAAATGCAGCCTGCCATAAGGGCATGGTAGGCAATGTTTACAACTGGCTCCATAGGAATTCCCAACGTCTGAGCTGACATGAAAATGCATGCTGGGGCATTTGTATGGCAGACAGGAAGGGAAGCGGTGGAAACACAAGTTAGGTTCCGCCCCTCCTCTCCACCATACAAATGAATTAAAATGGGGCCTGACATGAATGGAAGGCGTAAAAACCTTACACAAGGCTCTTACGTACCCATAGAAAATGAACTCCCATATGTTCAAACCATTAGATTAAAGCAATAAAACCAATCATGCCATGCGAAAAGCATATTTGTTCAATGTAACATTTCATAACAATAAAAGGTACAAAACACAATTATTAAAAAACTTTCTACAGCAACAAGTTGGATATTAATACATATTCAGAAACCATGTTCAGCCTAAATCTTGTCTACATTAGTCATTACGATCACTCCACATGAGTTCCAATGCACCTTGTAGAAATCGAATAATTGCCCAAGCAAGACATTTTGTGTTTTCCCTCATAAGATAAATGAAGACTGGGCGACATAGTCATAGCCCTTCATTCTTCCAATACATAATAGATAACTTCTTCTGAGGGAAGAGTATTTAGGACAAAGCAATAACAAGTCGAGAAGGGTCTCAGGGAAGAAAGGGCAACGTGGACAGGACCTTTCATTAGTGTGAGAATTATTCCACTCTCCATGCATCACATTTAATTTTACACAGTTAAAATGTGCTCTAGTGAATAAAAAACAATGATGTATTAATGGTTAAACATTTAAATACATAACCATAGAGTCGGAGCAAAAATAATCTCAATCTGTGTGTTTACTAGATTCTTTGTGTAATCGATCCACTGCATAATGACTTAGTAACAGGCCCTTCCATATCTGAGTGTTGACTTTCCCACTGTGATCAATTGACTTCTGCCCTGCAGGAATACAAAGATGAGTAGAGGTTAAAACACTCACTCAGCCCTCACACACCTACAAACCGAGCGCCAACACAATCACAAAGGTAAGACAAGCACAGTGAAGAGATTTACCTCCTTTGCTTTTTGTGGTAATGTGGGCTGAGGCAAAACTAGATTCTTAATAGGGGGGTGAATGTGGTTCAATAGCGAGCGAAACAGCAAAGTATAACTGTTCAAAATAAAGGAATATCTAATCAAGGTTTTATACACTCTATTTAAACACACCAGGTACAATAATAACTAAGTAGAAAAACACTACATGAAAACCACCCCTTAGGAAATGATATGATATGATATGGCATTTGTAACGCGCCTATACACAAGTGTTTCAAGAATACAGAATAAGCAAAGATAGTCAATGCAGCACTCTGGGTAATGAATCTGGGGTGAAATAGAAGCAAAATCAACAATGTTCTTGAACAGGGATATATACATGTGAGTAAAAAGGGTTACAAGTGTCTTAACTAGTGTTTAGTGCCCAAAAATGGACCAACAGGGCAGTTAGCAGTCAATAGTACCTTCTTTGCGGTTCTTGGTGCTTCATCAGTGTCAAACCAGATTTCCTGGTGCTGTGTGAAGATCAGGAGAGAGCAAAAGAAAGCAATGGAGGGTGCTGCTGGTTTAAATGAGCTGAACAGTGCTTGAAACATGCTCCAAGCAGTTGAATGGTGGAAAACACTAGGCAACCGGCAGAATTGGCTCTCAGAGTGCTGTGAGTAATAATCCAAGCGTTCAGGGACAAGATGAGTCCTTTCCCTGTGCTCCCAAACATGGGGAAGGCTTGTACACAACTGCAGGGGTCCTCCAACACAGTGAATACCCAGGTACTGCTGTGCTGTGGTTGGCAGAGAGAGACGGTCTTGCTCCAGCAGCATGTCATTTCTTAGGTTGCTGTGAGTCCCAATCCAGGGGTTCAGGAACAAGATGGACACTTGTTTTGGGGCTCCCAAACACGGCAGAGTCTGGCACACAACTTTAAGGGTCTTCAACATGGTGACCTCCTGGGTAACGCTGGGACTAGCAGAGAGGCAGTTCTTGTTCTAGCAACAGATCACCCTAAATGATTCCTGTGGTTGGTTGATGGACAGAGCTTGTCTCTGCATTGGAACACCTGCCTTCACTTTACAATTGGAAGACTTTTGCAAAGGACTGCTCTCTCAGCAGCATCCAGTTAAATGTCCAGACTGGGTCAAGATGAGCTTAGATGATTCCCAAGATGATTCAGAGAAGTGGCAGAAGACCCCTTCTTTTGTAGGAAAAAGTCCCCAGTTGATCGGACAAATGATAGCCTGCTTTAGGGGTCCAATACCTGCTCTTGAAATAAGTGGACTTCGCCCTTATAATGTTGCTCCAGAGGAAGTGGCAGGACTGGAAAGAGAAAGAGAGGCAGAGAGAGTCAGAATGGCAGAACACTCCAAATACTGTGCAGATCCATCCCTTGCTAATTCCTTACTCTGACCCTCTCTTCTCATAATATCACAGGTGTTCTGAAATGCGGTGGTGGTGTGACGTCTAGCTCTTTGTGAAAGGGTGTGCCCCTTGGTTTCTGCTCTGAGGCCAGCATCCTGTGGAGTGGTTGTCCTGGGGGAATAGGTGTTGCCTACCCTATACAAATGAACAAAGAGAAGCACTCCCCAAAGGCTTGCCCTGTCAGTGAAGCCTTTGGGGAACTCACCCCAGGGCTGTCACATGTGCACAGTCAATTTAATGTGGCCGAGAAAACCCTGAAAGATGATGACCACCATACCTAATTCACGTTTTATATCCCACTAGGACAACAGCTTCTGGGTTATGTCATTTTTGGAGCAGGGGCACATATTGTAACTACAGCCCATGTGCTGCAGAGACTTGGGTGTCACTGCAGCTCTCAAGAGGGCACCTGTTGCCTCTGAACCTGCTCTGTGCCACTGGTAGAGCAGGTGCTGTGAACTAGGATACTGATGCAGCAAGGCACAAGTGCACATTATGCTTATGCATAGTGTTAGGCGGAAACCTGTGCAGTTCCCTCTGGGACCACTGCAAAAGATTTAGGACTACAGGTGTTTGGCGGTGAACCCACTTGGTAGCAGTCTGTACCACACAGATTCACTTGGTAGCTGTGGCTGAGCAGTCAGACTTCCCTCAAGAAGAGTTGAGCAGTATGTGGAGTATACAAAATAGGGCAATTCTTCCCAGAAAGACAAGCAAACACGCAACGAGGCTTAGTGTAAAGACATTAAGGTATTTATTTATAACGAAATGTCTATTAAAAACACTATGACACTTGCACGGCAAACAAATCAAACACAATTACTCTACGAAGAAGAAACAATCAATCCCCCTAGCAATATTTCGACAAGTCTAGGTTCTACCGGCACCACTTATTTACAGACAGAGGTGTATACCTCAACCTAGATGACACTCTAATATTAGTTAGGACGGGAGAGAAAAAGATAGGCAGGTTACGAAATCAACATAGTTCAATACTTCACGGGTAAAAATGTACGGTAAGAAGGCAAGAACCACCATAGATCATAAAGTTCAGAGGCCAGGCCCACTCGGAGAGAGGCAAGGCGATATGTCCCAAAAAGTCTCTAGTGGAGATGCATTCAAGTCTTTGTAGCAAATTGTTATCGGCAGATTGAACCAGTTCAGAACAATAAATGAGAAAAGCTTGGGGCGACCCAACGGAAAGGAGAGGATTAAGACACCTCACTCGAACCGATTGAAAGGGAAGCCAGGCGGACACGGAACCTTGTTGTGGAGGGCAGCTCCGGCGGGGGCAGTTGTTCCTGGTGGTGGATGCACGTCGGGTCTTTGCCAAGAGTAGAGATGTTCTCGTTGTCGAAGAAAAGTGAAGTCCGGTGCACCACCAGGGAAGAGACCAGCCGCGGAGTGCTCCGTCACAAGGCACCACCTTTTGGTCGCGGTACAGGGGTAGTGGCTATCCGGTTGCCGAGGTGCGCTGCACGGGCAATTCGACCACTGCGTCCTGAGGCAAATAAAAAGCAAAGGGGACTGGTTGTTCCCACCAGTCAGGGGAAGAGACTCTCCGGCAGAGAGATCTCCTCTGTCGTCGGGAAGTGGTGAGTCGGCTCAGCAGGGCTCCACCGGAGGTGTCGTCGTTGCAGGTCGGCTCAGCGTTACCCTCGTCGGATTCTTAGGTCCTGTGGCGACGTCTGAAGATCCAGTCCCAAAAGCCCTGCTTTTATGCAGAAAACCTCCATTCATTCAGCCTAGCTGTCAATCAACACATGCTAAGTGGTGAGCGGGAAGGCTCACCACTTGGGCCAACCACTCCAGAGTGCGACCGGAGTTGGCAAGGCAACTCGGTCCAGGGTGCCTAAACCCCCTCCCACACCCCTGTGGTAACCCAGACAGAATGGCACCACTTTGGAGGGTCTCTGTACAGAGCCCGACAAAAATGGAACAAAGGGCTCAACCTTTGGTTTAGGAGTCACAGAGACGAACACAGAGGCCATTTTAAAAACCGAGTTCTGGCAGAAAATACCATCCGATAAACTTATTTACGATAAGTAGACCGGTGGTACGTTAGAGAATAACGAGGAAAAGTATCAATCTCCAACAATGGGACGAATCCCATAGGGTTAGGTTCGGGGTCGAACATAACAAGTAGTTTCCACTGCCACCAGCCAAAACTCGACGAGGGGGGACGGGACAGTGCCCCCTCGAGTAACAGATCCAGGAGTAATCGAATTACCCCTACTAGTACGTCCACAATAAGATGGTTTGTACTAGTTCTGTTAGCAAATTTAGGTCTAGTAAAGCCAATGGTGACTTTAGATGCCCGGGGAGACAGTAGTCAGACCCTGGGTATGGAGTCTATGGTGGGGGTCCGCTAGGACGCCCCAGCGCTACGGCACATAGGGTGCGGTGTAACACACATAGAAAAACATATGAGACCCTATGGAGTAAAAGACCCCATAGCCCATAGAACACTTTGACATTCAAAGGAATTACACACATACATGTCCAAGAGTGGGAGGAAAAGAGTCTCACTCTTGGCAGGATGGAAAAAACAAACTCCCGAAATCCAGCAAAGCTGCTGGGGGACTCACTAGGTTAGGAAATTCAGCCTAAACAGAGAATTCTCCCTAACACATAGATGTCATTTGGGGTCGGCAGGGGTCACAGCTGCGACCCCCGAGGTCCCCCTTGCTACCCCTGTGGCCTCTCTTGCTACCCATAAAAAAAAATAAAACATTTCTTTTTGTTTTTTTAAATGTAAGCTCCTGGGCTGTGGCCAGCGTATGTAGATATATGTTTCTGGATAGCTGGTTTTCCTGTTCAGGCCTTTTAAAAAAACAGAGGGTTCCACATGTGTAAAACTTTCAGCAGTGACCCTAAATAAGAAAGAATAGGAATAACAAAGAATTTATCTTTCTGGAATTCTATACCATAATTGCTTTACTCTTTAAAGGTTTATTTTGGCATGCTTCAGGCGGCGAGTCACTGATTTAATCTGTTCTTAAACACCTCAACTCAGCCTTTCAACCTTCTGAGGTCGATAAATGAGTACCGACACAGGTTGGGTGATATTGTATGTATATTTGTTATATATAAAGCGCTTAAGCGTAAGTGCTATATGATAACACATCATTATCATTTGGCCATTAGCGTCTGCTTGCATTCACAGTAATTTGTAAATATGGGCCTATACGCGCTGATATTAATGATATATATGGTGATCCATTATTGTATGAAATGTATATCGCATTGTAGTGATATTATAACCATATTTTTGTAGTGTACTTAGGAACAATGCTATGTGATGTCGACTACTGTTTTGTCAAGGGGTGAAAGGTTGTGTTCCATCACTTCTTGTAATGTCACTTCAGGGTGGGGTCAAATGACATCCCTTCCTGGGATGTCATCAGAGGTCAAGTGTCATGTGATGTTACTACTGCTACTGTTGGCATTTTGGTGAAATTACATCCCTGTGCTTATGGCATGGAGTTATCAAAGGGGAATCTGATTATCAGATTTACCTTTAAGAGATGGATGTACCTGCATAATTGTATTATTTCATAAAACTCCAGGGCTTTCACACCTTTGCCAGATGGCAGTTCATCACTCCCACATGGGGAACTAAGATTGCTAGTGAAAGAGGTAGATATCCTAATCAGTTCCCGCTACAGCTTATTTGCCCAGTAAATATCAAATGCCCTTACACTATTAAATATGTGTGCCAACATGTCTATGTTTAAAATTGCTTTAAAATTGTTATAACTAGGGAGACAATGGGCCTCATTATGCGTTTGGAGGTAGCCATGCCCTTAATAAGGGCATGGCTACTCCCAAACTCGGGTCCGGGTCTCACAAAAGGGGATTTACCGGGCCATTCCGACCTCGGCGGGCCCGGTAATTCCCTTTTGCGGGACCCAGAGCCGGTACGTCCCCATTCCCATTTGAGCCCCCATAGGGCTCAATGGGAATGGGGAGGATGGTAGCAGTGGTACCGTTCATAATGGTACAGTTGCTACCATCCTGTTCTGCTCGCGGGTGCCGCTCTGCACGCCTGGTCTGAGCAGGCATGCAGAGCGGCACCCGCGAGCAACACTCATAATGTGGCGGCCCGGTATCAACAGTGCCGATGCCTTACCATCACTGTTCATACTGTGTCTGCCACTGTTGTAATGAGACCCAATGTGTACTTGGTGCGCTACCTAAGGCATCTTCAATAGAACATAAACCCAACTCTCTGTGAACGGCGTAATTAGCATCTGATTGTGAAAGTCCTAAAACTCCTTTACAAAAAGCATTTTCAGTGGCTTATAACTTCATTTTGTTTCTGTAAACAAAATTCCCACTGCCATGCTGTGCCATTGGCCTTTGCTTTTGAATTCTTGGCAATAACTCTACTGGTTGAGTTTTATAGGCACTGGCAAATAAAAAAAAATGCAAATATTGCCTGCCTCAATTTAGAAGCCTGTTTGATCGGTATAGGACGAAAGTACTGAGTTAAAATTACCGACCCCACCAAAAGACCTATAAAGCATACCACCAAAAGTTCTAACTACTAAATGTTCAAACCGTTGGTGGTATGTATGTTTTCGTGAGATTGGTAAAAAAAAAAAAGGATGCAGGGGCTGCTGGGATGTCCCGCGCAACACCCACTCACCATACTTTACAGTATAGTGAGTGGAGGTTGCGGGGGACACCCCTGCAGCTGACCCACCCAAAGAAAAAAAACGGAGCTTTTAAATGCAGACATTTCCATCGCGGGAAAATTTGCTGCAAATAAATCACACAGATCCGTTTGATCATCTGACTTTGAGGATTCAAATTAGTAAAATGAATGCCTAAATAATCCAAGTGCTTGACCACAAGTATAGAAATGTTATTTGAGTAAAAGGTCTACACTTTTTTCTGCACATTTTGGGCAAAGCAGAAAGTAGTGGTCTTTGCAACATTCACATCTAAATCCACATTATTCATGCACACAGAATAGGACTGGTATTTCTGAGTGCTGCAAGAAGAGGGGTTAGAAGAGTCAGTGAGGAAAGAAGCACAGGCAAGTTGTGTATCCTTATGTATTGCCAGAGGAAGAACCCAACCAAGGGGCTGATTCACGACACATTTGTCAATTGGTGCGTCCCATTGAAAACAGCTTTGCAAATCAGGCCCTATGAGTGTTAGTGAGCTTGTCAATGCCCTATGCAGAAGCAATGCATAGCAGAATGATGTATTTCAAGAACGAAAGTCCACAGTCCATGTAGAAAATAACATCCACAAGACAACCAACAAAAGTATTGAGGCATGCATGATACCATTGAAGAACCCAAATGGCCACATGTCCTCACAAAGGGACAACATGAGCGCATGGTGCATAAGCGAAACCTTCGTTTTTATTAGTAAAACTGGACAGTCATTTTCAAGGTCGAAAGGGTTGAGAGGAAATCATAGGACATAACGGAAAAAAAGCAACAAAGTCACTAAATTACACAAAAGCACATCCCCCTAATTAAAAAACATGTTGGGAGCACTACAATTAAAGTGAATAGTATATGAAACTGCTCTAAAAACCTTACATTCATCAGAAATGATCACATAATTTTAAGAAAGCAGTGGTGAAACCACAACAGACGTGACTGATCATGACAGCACAGGACAGTGACTTGGCACTACTTTTCTTTTTAAAATTCTTCATTAAAATATAAAATAAGAACCACGCTGGTTCTGGTGTATGCCTCAATGCAATGTGAGATTGCTGTACAAGAGGTATTGCAAAGAGCATAATACAACAACATTCACAAACTGAGATAGTATTAAGAAATGCAATCAACGACCAATCACATTACTAGAGACACGGCAGCACAAGCCACAGAAAATTAATACAATCATTATACAGCATTAACTTTATGACAGGATTATAAATACACAGAAAACAACTACCATCTAATGTGGGACTAGAATGGGCAATTTGATCTGCCCATGTAACATTGCCACCCACTAACCAGTCTTGGGTGTTTATGTCCAGTTCAGAGGCAAAGAGCAAAGCACCGTGGCAATGCAGGCATTAAAGGAAAGGCTTGAATGTGTACTCCCTATGTGATTAATGTTATTTCCTTATAGGGCAACACTATTTCTTTTAAAGATTTATCAGCAAAGGGCTAAGAGTCTTCATGGATGCTTACGTCTAGACCACAGAGCACACTTTCAGGCTGAATCTAGAAAGCCAAGCATAAGGAAGACGGGGAAATGCAAAAGCGACAGAATAGTAGGATTATATTTCTCCATGGATTATGTAGTGCTGAGGCAGTGGGGGGAAACGATCATGAAACACCAGGTATGGAATAAAAAAGCAGCCACAATTCGGAGTAAGCTTGGTACACATTGCCTGCACACTTTTAGAAAAGACACTTTATAATCTCCAAGAAAATCTTATCTATGGGGCATTGCTGGCCATAAGAAGACCCTGTCATATTTAAAAGTGGAGAAAAGTAGATCATTAGCAAACCACTGATATATGAGACCAATTGCCATCAGTGAACATAAAAATGACGCTTAACCTGGGGAATACCCCCTAGAGAACGGGTAGCATTATCAGATTACGGAGAGTCAGTCAGCTACAGTGCCAGTCTTGGAAAACTGACTAGAGCTGTCACTGTCGACTCTCTGCAGAAGTAAATCACAATATCATATGTCACGACTATACCAGTACTTTAATTGAGAAATGTAGGATCTATAACGATACATCAAGGCTCCTAATGATGGAATGATTTGCCAGAGCGGTAAACCAGTTTGAATCAGTCTCATGCCAGTCAGTCAGTCAAAAATACTTTATTCGGATAAACATATCCATAAAAGTGACAACAATCACAATTTATAAAACATACATATACACCCTTCATAAAAATGACAGAATGGTTCAAAAAGAAAAAAGAATAATTTTCAAATCAGCACTCCCATAAAAACAAGAATCTTATCCGTTACCAGATCCCCACGAAGGGACAACATGCACACATGCACTGCCCAATATTACTGTCCAGACCAAATATCGTCCGCTATGGGGCAACTATATTCCCATTCTTAAAGGGAATAGTTCAAATGATTAAAGTGCAAAGTTTAAAGCAGCTAAAAAAAGGCAACAGGGTCCCAAATCTATTCCACCCCTCCTGAAAATACAATTAACAAATGAGCATATTCTCCAAAAATTGCAATGTCCAAAATACATCTACTTGGCGAGGATAAGACGGCACCACATTGGAGTATCATCCTTTACCAGCGAGGGCTTCCGTCATTTTCATGCCCGTCCTTTCAGTTTCCTTTGTCACACTAGCCAACCTTGACGTATGAAAAGAGACAAGGCCCGGCTATCATTGGCAATTTTACATTTAGTAAGAAATACAATGCTGGATGGTACTGCGTAAACCTATCGTCTTCAAACACTGGCACCAGTACCTGCTTCCCCAGTGCTGCGTACATGGAGCAGAAGAAGATGAAATGAGCCAGATCCTCCACTTCTGCCCCACACATGGGGCACCTTGCTTGAGAACTCATTCCTGACCTTTTTGACAGGACTTCATCCAGCGGTAAACAGTTAAAACATGCTCTTTTACTAGGACACCTTTGGAATTTTCTATTAGTTGGTTTTGCTATTTCCAACATCTCCTTTTTTTCTTTTATCCAGGCTTAAGCTCTTTCTTTAAATTCACGACTCATCAATCGATTTACTAGAGTTGGATTATCATAATACGTCACAGCATTCATATTCTCTAACATTTATTTTATATATGAGAGCCATTTGATGTTCTCCAGCCCTAGTTGGTTCTATGTCATTTCATATTTTTTGCCCCATTCTCTATTGGTTTTCTCTATTCCCGACTCCCCACCCCTTATACGCACTCCCCCTATATTTTTCGAAGAGTTTTTCCAATAAAACATTTTCATGAAAAAAACATTGAAAAAAAGACTGTCGATGAAAGGACGTTGTACCCCCTATTTTGTTTAGTACATTTTTAAAACGGTGATGGGTCAGTGTGGCATTTGGATTAGCCCATACCCTAATCTGCAATAAAATGTGTTCCAGTGCTATCTCATCCTGAATATACGTTAAGCCAATCTCATTATGGGTTGCATAGTGCGGACATAACCTTTTAGAGCCAACACCTTCTTCAGGAAAGCATTCTCTTCTCTCTGAATAGCCTTTTTGATCTACAAAACCGCACACGTCCAGCCCATATTTAACGACAAGATAGGTTGACTTTATCGTATTTAGTGGCTGCTGCTTATGTTGCATGATAAAGCAAAAGATGCTTCGTACTAACTGCCTCATTAAGCAGCTGCTTTCTAAAGTTAGCTTCTGTTGTATACATTTCCCAAAAATATAATCCCAAATTGAAAGAACAAAGAAATATCGAGGCTGAGTACCACAAAGGAAATACACCAATCACGGGCTAAAAAGATTCACAGATCTTCCATTACTGTACAGTTTACAAAGTGACATGGATAGCTATCTGGCTCCCAACATCCGCAATGTCTACCAGCCTGACAGAGAGAGGTGAGAGAGTGCTGGACGTCTAAACATTCGTGCTTTTGTACAATTTCAAGTAATATTGTCCAGCCTCTATTCACGTTAATAATTAGTGGTCTAGAGTTCATGCCTTTTTCACATACGGATCATACATTATACAAAGGATTACATAGGTTTGCATTTCCATGGAGGCACAATGGCGATGTATGTTCTCAAATCCCACGGTAAGCTTCATTCAATATCCCTTTACAATTGCATTCGGCCTGTGTCTAGGCTCGAGGTTTGTTCTACATTGTCCCAATGTGTATACAAGGATGAGTCTTGTGAGCACAGACAACAGTTCATATGCAGTGTAAGGCCTTATTGCCTAGTATAAACAGTCAGCTCTTGGACAGTCTAAACATTAACAGAACTCAAAGGTCGGGAAGCTTGGTTACAAGTTGAAAACATAGTCCACCATTTTAGAACGAAGAACACACGAGTAGAAATCAAAATGGTGGATGAATCTTAAAATGGCGGCGAAGTTAACCCAAAATCGGAACTTTGCAATGCGGTTTTCCATGTAGCGCAACTAGGCTTAGGCCAATCTAAATATAAAGGAGGCACTATACAATTACCGTTTAACAAACCCTCATTTTGACCTAAGCCAAGAGTTTTACTAAAAATAGTCGCTTTGCTCGTAACTCCACGTCTCAATGTCCGTACATCCTGAATCACATTCACCAGATATATCAATTGCCATTAGATCTTTGACAGTAATATACTTCATCACAAATACATTAGTCATCTTCTCAGGTGTGTGCACTTTCGGTCCTAATGTTCCTACAGTTTGCGCACAACATCCCCCTAACATAGCACATATGGCAGGAAGACACTGTATGCAACAACAACAGAAAAACAGAATACCAAGGATTACAATTAAGACTGAGAGAAACCTCCATCCCCAAGACCGTAAGAAGTCCCAGAACCAAGTACTAAGATCACAGTTTCCCTTGGGAACATGCACTTCTGAGCTTAGGACGTGCAGATTTTGTATTGCCTTAAATATGGTCATGGAGGAATAAGGTACGAAAACACAACAAGCGGATCCCACCAATTAGCATACTCCACCACGCTCAGCCAGGATGACGTCTAACACCATCCAGTTCTGTAGAGCCACTAATCTAATTGCCTTTTGTTCTAGAGTCATGTTGTAGAGTATGTCACTGATCCGGTTGATGGTTCTCTCCAGTACTCTTGCCAGTCCCCTAATATCCTCGGAATTCATGATCTGTTCCCAAAACGGTACAAAGGATTTTGCTACATCACCTATGACTTGTGAAGGAGTATCACTGTTCTCATTCCGCCTTGGACCAGCCCTAGAGATCTCAGTGGTACTAGCTACATATACCCCTGGTAGCAAGATACCCAAATAACAAGTTCCCTGCCAATCCCAAGGTAGCCACGGATAAGCCTCATTACCGCAAACAAAATAAACAGGATCACCTACATACAAAGGTCTATCCTCACTGGTCAAGTTTACAACATTGGTACAACCCTCGAAAGTACCCATTGACTGATAGTGTAAGAAGGTGGCGTGGCATCCCGGTTGCCTACGTGAGCCATCTTGAAAGAGATCAATGATTGGAAAGGTCGAGATAGTCTATCAGAAGGCATAATAGAAGCAACATTTATCTTGCTCCTATTTGGAAAAAGTGAGCATCTCAGAGGCATCAGGACACGCCTTTCAAACTCATTCCAATTAGTCCCGTCAAAGTTCCCTGAGATGCTATCATTCCAACGACCAAACAATAGTGCCCTTAGAGAGGCGTAACATGCAGTAGTTAAAGGCAAAGTATGAATATACCAGCCCAACCCTTTTTCCCCAGGCTGTGGCAAATGCGAGCAGATCCAACAATTCGTTCTATTCGGAATCACATGAGTCGCATTCATTTTTAACAGAAGTGTGTTGTTGTGATGACTCTGTCTGTGTTGGGAGTCCCTAGGAGATAGAGTGTGCAGATACACGATAGGTGTAGACATAGTGGGAACATTCTCAGTAGGCAAACATGTTTCAAGTGGACGCACTCCTTCGATATACGAAAACCCAAGAGCAATTACTACTGTAAGAGTGGTTAACACAATTATGAGAAAACAATACGTCCTCAAGGACCATGTATTTGACTGTCCAATGTCTTTGTTGGCCACACAATCGATCGGTTGCTCCGCACGAGTAGAGATAATGACAGGCATTGTTCCTCAAAAGCTCTTTCCCGAAAAGTTCCTGCGAAAACACTGTAGTCCGTTTGCTGGTGATCTCCTGATCACGTGGTTTCTTGATTGAAGATAGTTTTTCCCAGTTCCCAGCCATTTGCTTATGCTTCAGTGCAAAAGTGGCAAAGGACAAGCTCAGCAATCGTTTCCTGTGGGCACAGCCGTGCTGTGCAGTAAGTCTAGTGCCGTGGACGCAGATTGTACCTCAAGACTCCAGGTACTGTGTGATCTGCGAACAGTGTGTCGTTCCTTCCTGATGGAAGTGGTGAAATAACAACAGAATCGTGCAAAGGTGTGGAAGGATCCGAAGAAGAGTTCAGAGACAAAGCAGCAGTCTCCCCAGGCCCTGCAGGCTCAGGAAGTGTCTCCGAAACACCCTTGATGCTGTTCAAGACTGATTGACCATTGGGAACAGAACAAGTAGGTTTCTTCTTATCTTCTCCGTCGTGTGGTAAAGGGAAAGGTATCCTCTTGACATGTGTAGCGTGGATCCAATGTTGTTTCCCAACTACTAATACACAGTCTGTGTGGCCAATATGACCTGGAAAGGTCCTCTCCAGCGCTGTGTGAGACTGGATGCTCTCTCAAATGACTTTGTGAGCATCCAGTCGCCGGCTCGAATTCTGTGACCTGGCCCCTCGTATTTAACTGGAAGGGCTTCTCGCACCTGTTGATAAATCAAATACAAATTTTGATTTAACCGATCACAGTATTCAGAGATAAGTAAATGCTCTACATCTTTTAGATACCTATGCTTGGGGAGGTTCCAAATGTTGGCTGGCCTCCCCATAATAATTTCGAATGGGAGAGCCCAGTCCTAGTCTGTGGGGTTGTTCGCATTGACAGGAGTGCTATCGGTAAGCCGTCCGGCCATTTCAAATTGCTGCCGGCACAGACCATAGCAATCTTATTCTTTAAAATACCATTGTGGCATTCTACAAGTCCAGCACTTTGAGCATGTCTAGCTGAATGGAACTGTTTATCGATCTGTAATCCTGCGCATACTTGCAGAATAACAGCAGCGATAAAATGTGGACCATTATCCGACCAGATGACCCTTGGCAAACCAAACCTAGGAAAATATTCCTTAAGCATGGTTTTCACGGTTGTCGTTGCTGTGGCATCTTTCACAGGGGAGGCTTCAACCAATTTGCTAAAAGCACAAATGACTATCAGGACGTACTTGACATTATTACAGCGCTCCATCTCAATGAAGTCCAAGTGAATTACTTCAAAAGGCACAGAGGGTGGACCAAAACTACCCCTTAGTGTCGACGTACCCTTCACCACATTATGCTGTAGGCAGACCATACAACTCTGGACAAAACTCTCAGCAGTTTTTGGGATGCTAACATTTACCCAGACACATTCTAACATTTTGTAGATCTTCCTAGCACATATATGAGTGGGACCATGGGCCATCGTGATCATAGCGGTGACATATGCATTGGGTAACATCCATCTTCCCTTTGAATTATCTACCCAACATCCTTCTTGATCCATCCTCACCAAGCCCTCAGCCCATTGTTTGGTTTCTTCTATAGTGGCATCTGCATGAATATTTCTTATGGAGTCAATCCCTTCATCTATTGTACAAGTGTTTGTGGCTTCCCTTGTAACATTCATATCTGAGTATAGGTCAGTAGCAGTCTGTTTAGCTATCCTGTCAGCAAAAGCGTTCCCCTTTCCTACATCATCTATTTTCTGATGTGCCGATGCACTTCATAATTGCTAGTTGAGTGGGAAGCGCAAGCGCTGTGAGTAGCTGAACTATCAAGGTGCCATATTGGATTTTCGTTCGATGTGAGGTCAAGAAACATCGTTCTGCCCATAGTCTAGCGAAGTTGTGAACCACCTCAAAGGCATACTTGCTGTCAGTAAATATATTCACTTTAAGCCCTTCGGAAAGTTCACAAGCTCGAGTCAGTGCAATAATCTCTGCCGCCTGCGCAGAGTTATGCGAGATTCTCTTGGTTTCCACAATAGTGCTTCATGTAGTGATGGCATAAGCAGCAGTGGATGTACCATCCGGAAATTTGAAGCAGGAGCCATCGCAAAACAGCTCCCCTTGTGGATCATTCAAAGGTGTATCTTTTAAATCAATTCTGCCTTTAGTTTCTTGTTCTGTGGTATAAAAGCAGTCGTGTGACATTTTGTCACTGCAAGCAATATCTTGCGGAAGAGTTAACAGTTCAGCCGGATTCAATACGAAACACCTTTTAATTTGGATATGCGGTGCAAACAAGATCAATTCATATCTTGTTAATCGTGCGGAAGTAAGGTGTTGTGTTTGCATTCTGTTCAATAGAGCGTCTGCAGAGTGAGGTACCAACAAGGTTAAAGCATGGCCTAGGACCATACCCTCGCTCTGCTTTACAGACACAACAACAGCAGCGACAGCTCTCAAACATCTCGGCAAAGTGCATGCGACAGAATCAAGGGTGGAGGAAAAGTAACCGCACTGCTTATTCTTCCCCCCATGTTCCTGTGTTAACAAAGCCAAAGCACCTCCATCACGTTCATGCACATACAACTCGAAGGCCTTTTCATAATTTGATGTGCCCAAAACTAGTGCTGAACACAGTGCAGTCTTGAGCAGATCAAAAGCGTTCTGGTGTTCCAAGTTCCATGGTAGTGGCAAAGAAATGCCCTTCTTTGTCAATGCCAACATTGGTTTGATCACTAGCGAAAAATTAGGGATCCACTGTCTACAGTAAGAAGCCATTCCTATCAATGCTCTGACTTCCTTCTGTGTATTTCAGACAGACACGCCAGAAATGTTTTTAATTCGTTCAGGTGTCAATCTTATTCCCTCCTTTGACAGGAGATAGCCTAAATAGCCTTTTTCAGTGAAGCTTTATGTCCATGTTTTGCTAGATGGATAAGCAATAACACAGTGCCTTCCTTACACGCACTTTCTGAGTATGCAGCTAAAAGAAGATCATCGACATTTTGCAGTAATATACAAGTAGTAGGCAACTCAAGTGTATCGAGCTGCTCTTTCAAAGCCCTACTATAAATGCTCGGACCCTCCCTTTACCCTTGTGGCGCACAGGTGAATGAAAACAAGCATTCCCCTAGGGTGAACGTGAACAAATATCTACTATCCACGAGTATGGGAATGCTAAAGAAGGCATTCCTAAGATCCACAAAAGGGGCATGGCTTGGAGCACCATCGATGTGGCTGCTCCTCTGATGCCAGCCATAAGAAGCCCGCTGTAACATCAAAAAGATGCGGCTTCCTGTGATCCTGCCGGGTCTCTAACAACACCCAGGGCCGTCGGAACTCCTGGGCCAACGAGGGGCCAAAGATGAGAGCATAATGCTCTTCGTAGACCCAGCAATCCCGCTGGTTTCCCGCAGCCCCAGATGGCCACGAAAATCCAAGAAGGCGGGCGCCCTCATCTCTCGAATCCAGGGACAGAGCTGAGGGTATCTGGGGTGGCCCCAGCACTTAAGGACCCCCAAGACAGCCGCCCAGCTCCAGTGATCCCGATCCGGGGAGCCGGAACCTCTGTGGAACACGCAGTGACTGCCTCGGACTGGCACCGAGGGGGAGGTGCCCATGCATCATCCCGCGCAGCTCCTGTGGCAACCCCGCCTCCGGCGTGGTGCGCGATGGTATCTGCGGTGGCCCCCTGGGCTGGGGAGACCCCCTCAGTTCTTCTCAGCCGGGCCTATGGCCCCCGCGGGCCACGGCTCCTTCTCGGAGCGAAGATCCAGCACCAGCTCCAACGCCCACATGGGAGGTAGCGCGGGGCACGGCCCCTCTCTTGGAGGAAGATCCAGCCGCTGCATTAGAGGCAGTGCGGAGGGCACACATCCGGGTGGGTCCCACTTGGGGTTGGGGGCCAAAGCATTCTGTGTCTGAGCCCCTGCTGGTGGGGATCTCAGACCTCTCCCTGGCGGTGGAGCAACGGGCGGAGGAATGGGCTCCTTCCAGTTCCCCCCCGCCTCCCCACCCTGGTGGCCCTTGGACCATGTTGGAAAACGCCATCCTGCACATAGCCTGCAGGCCCAACTCCGGGGGCACCCCGACCCATCTCCTTCCCTCTCCCCTGGCTAAAGGAGCAGAGGAACCACAGCTCTCCCACTCCTCGCTAATCCACACCAGTAGGTGCTAGCTCAACATAAGGCCTGCACCACCAACTCCAGGGGCGCCCAGGCCCACTCTCCCAGACATTGCTCCTTCCCCAAACAAAGAAGCTGAGGATCTGCCTTCCCCCCATCCACCACCGGATTTGGGGGTCCCACGCCACCATCAGCACATTCTATGGTGCCTCCCTCTGGGGGGCAGTGGGGACCCTGCGCGCCCTCCTGGAAGACCAAACCCCTCTAACCAGCACCTTTAATTTGGCAGGAACTCACAGCCACCCTGCGCCAAACACAATCGGAGCCACCAGGCAGTTGTTCTAGCACCTCAGGCCCTCCAGGCCATTAGCGGCACTCACAATTCCTAGCCCAGGCGGTTTGTGCACCAAGGCTAGCTCCTAAGAACCAGCACTTCCATCGGACCCTCACTTCCCGGGACGCCCCGGCCCACCTCCTCACTCAAATTCCATCTGCGACTCCTGAGAGACCCTCGCTATCAGACTCCAGAACCAACACACCCCAGCCTAAAGCAGCACCTCCAAGGCAGAACGCAAACTCGCCGCGCTAACATAGCCCCTACCCCACAAACTGGCACCATGTCCATACAAACAAAGCGAGCAAAAACGCTGACATAGCCACCATGCTTACAGCCCCAGACGGGGGAAAAAACGGACCCTGCCGGGCCCACCTCACAAGATCACCAAAAGGAGGGCGGTCCCCCAGCCACCATAGGGGACTTACTAGCATTCATGGCAGACATTAAGGCCAAATTCAGGTCCTGCATGACAGTACTCTCCACCAAACTAGAACAAACCGACAACAGAGTAACTGAGATTGAACAGAGGCTGGGTGAGATCGAAGACCACTCCCAGGACCAAGGAACCACACTGGGTGACATCCAACAAACAGTCAGGGCCCTGCAGGATAAGTGCGAAATCCTGGAGTTCAAGCAAGAAGACTTGGAAAATAGGGCCCGCCGCAACAACCTTTGGATCTGAGGTATTCCTTCCTCAGTCCCGGACAAACAACTCACAGAATACATGGGGGACTTCTTCCAAGCCCTTCTCCCACAACTGGACAAATCCCTATTATTGCTAGACCGCACCCATAGACTGCGCCAGCGTCGAGGGGTAGAATCGGACCTTCCTCCAGATGTCATCACCAGGGTCAATTTTTTCTCCACAAAAGAGGCCATCTCCACCATCAGCCGCTCACAAGATGAGCTCACTTTTCAGGTCCCGCCTCTCCAGATCTACCAAGATCTCTCGCTGTTAACTCTCCCGAGGAGAAAAGCACTCCGACCCTTAGCCCTCTTCCTTCAAGAACGTCAGGTCTGGTATAGATGGCTTTTTTCAACAGCCCTGCAATTCTCATATAATGGTACCCTGCAGAGGATTAGCCATCTGGAGGATGCTAGCAAGATCATGCACCCATCCTCCCCCAAAGAGGCCACCTCGGCGGTCTCGGAAGCGACAGGGACCGGGAATCCGTTGCCTCCCCACAGCCTAGATGGTCCTCATGTATGAGAGCTTCCGAAACAACAGGAGGAGGTAAATGGCACTCAGGCCACACCACATGAACCATTGCGGCACAGTCAAACTGGGCGCCCTGCCTTCCTTTACAACGATTTGCTACTTCCGACACAGCCGAAGATTATTACTTCTCAATGCGGCGGGCTTCACCCATGGCCCATGCCCATTCCAAGGTACGTTCCACCTCTATGTCCTTGGAAAACCAAGTTGATCTAATGACTCAATTGGCCCAGTTGGCCAGGTGTTTGGCCACACTCACAATGCCGACCACCCCGCCAGTTAAAAAGTTGGCCTCCCGTTGGCTGCCCTTTTAAAAACCACAAGAGCAGGACAACACACACTTAACCTTCACCTATGATGGCGACTAACTATCTCTCCTCTAGCCCCCTCCCGCCGGAACTCGACACAGCTGGGTCCGGGGCCCGTGAGCATCAGACACTTCAGTGCCTTTCGCTAAATGTTAACGGGCTGAACTCCCCCTCTAAACGCAAATTGATCCTACAGACACTACAAGATGAAGAAGCCGGGGAGGCTATGCTCCAAGAAACTCATCTCCTCCCAGCAGACTTTGGGCGCCAACGATCCCGTCTATATCCACATCAATTCCTTGCCTCAGGAGGATCTAAGAAGGGGGGCACGGCGATCCTCTTTAGGAAAGACTTAAATCCCCAGATCATGGACTCAATATCGTGGCCAGAGGGACGCTTTGTGGCAGTTAAATGCCTCTTACTGGGAGATCTATACACCTTTGTCTCAGTATACGCACCCAACTCGGGACAAGCAAGCTTCTATGATTCTCTGGGCGCCTCCCTCTCAGGCTTCACGGAAGGCCAGACAATAATGGGGGAGGACTTCAATGGAGTGCCGGACCCCACCAAAGATAAATCTCACCCCCACTCCCCGGGAGATTTCACGCAAGCCCTTAGCCTCTAACGCCTATTCAGAACTCTGGAGGTGGTGGACTCGTGGTGAGTGCTCCACCCTACCGAGAGGGACTTCTCCTTTTTCTCCCATGTCCATCAAACCTTCTCGAGGATTGACCTCCTTCTAACCTCACCCCAAACCCTCGCTTACTCCAACAAAGTCTCCATCGGCCCAATAATCTTATCGGACCACGCACCAATAATCATGGAGCTCCAAACCCAGGATCCCAAAGCCAACCCCACATGCAGATGGTCGCTCTACAACCCGATCCTCAATGACATGCTGATTAGAGACAGGATCGCAACCACTATTATAAATGTCCTTGAGGAAAACCCGACCACAGACACTTCCCCCACAAACAAATGGGATGCAATGAAAGCAGTGATCAGAGGAGCCCTGATAGCACAAGGGGTGGCATTCCACCGGAACAGCCGACAAACCCAGCAAGCCCTCGAAAAGGAACTACAAACAGCAGAGGATGCCCAAAAAAAGATGGGGTGGTCCCCCATGACTCAATGAGCCGTCCGCACAGCTAGAAAGAAGCTAGAGGCCCACTACACCGAACAACCTGCGCATCTAATGGCCAAGACTAGGCAATTCTACTATGCCAAGAACAACAAAGCTAACAAGCTATTTGTAGCCAAACTGGCCAAAACAAGACGAACCAACACCATCACGTGGCTCCGCGACCCACAAGGGAGGATGCATTACCCTGAGTCGAAGAAACAACGGCTGGCAAGGGACCACCAAACCCAAGTAATGACTGCACCTTCACGGGACCGATCCACACAGGGGGAATACCTATGGAGGCATCACTGCCACGCCTGCCCGCCGCAACAAGAGAGAGCCTAGAAGCACCGATCATGGACGAGGAGGTCGACGAAGCTATAAAAGCCCTCAAAACACGAGCCCCGGGCCCTGACCGTGTCTCCTTGAGATTTTACAAAGTATTCAAATCCCAACTGATCCCCCCTACGGTGACACTCTTCAACTCATTCAAGGAAACAGGCTCAGTGACCCCCTCAATGCAGGAGTCTACAACAATCCTCCTCCCTAAGCCAGGGAAAGACCCAAGAGACCCAGCCTCACACAGGCCAATTGCCCTGTTGAATATAGACGCTAACCTTTATTCCAAGATCTTGGCCAACCGGGTCTCGCACATCCTTCCAGCCTTAATCCACCCCGATCCAACGAGCTTTATCCTGAACAGAGCGGCAGGGGACAATATCAGGAGAACCTGAACCTAGTAGAGATCGCCCACCGAAACTCCCAGGGCCTTGCACTGATGGCCCTAGATGCTACCAAAGCAATCAACAGGGTAGACTGGTCATTCATGAAGCTCACACTAGAGGCCTTTGGCTTTGGTCCAATATTCCAATCTATGATAATGGCCAACTATAAATCCCCTAAAACCCTCCTAAGGATCAATGGCTCCCTATCAACCCCGATTCCCATGACCTGTGGGATAAGGCAGGACTGCCCACTATCACCCCTTCTCTTTAAGCTAACAATGGAGCCTTTTGCCCAAAGAGTCAGACGGAACAAGCTCATCAAGGGTTCTCAAGTAGGGCCATCCCAACACAAAATTGCATTATACGCTGATGCTCTCAGAACCCAACTCCTCAGCTAACCATGCCCTGGCGGAAATAGCTAACTTCGGGATGGTCATCGGCTTCGCAGTCAACTTCTCTGAGTCAGTGGGCCTGTGCGTTGGCCTCGACCGGGAGTAACAAGAGGCACCCCCTACTTTGGAGTCCATATTACAGCAAACCCAAGAGGCACATATCAGGTAAACGTCCCCAGATTTTTTAAGAGAACTGGAAGGAGACCTGATGCACTGGTCCACTCAGGAAATCTCATTAATGGGACGGATCACAGCCACCAAAATGAACCTGTTTCCGCGATTCCTCTACTCTTGCTCCTCCCTCGCAGAGGCCATCCCAAAGCCGGCTCTCCAGGATCTGCAGAAGAAAATGCTGAAGTTCATATGGAGAGGCAAGAAAGCCAGAATCCCCCACAAAACTCTGCTTGGCAACTCGAGACTGGAGGGGTTTGGGGTCCCCGATCTCCGGGCCTATAGGGCAGCAGCACAGCTGGCACACATACATGCTTGGCAGATCATCATAGACCGCCCTAGATGGGTAGAACTGGAGCAAGCTCAACTACCGCTCCCCCTGCAATTCCTCCCACATATCCAGCCCTCCCCGAGAGAACACTGGAAGACTCTCCTGCTAACTACCAAACACACGCTAAGCTCATGGGACTGGGCCCTGAAACAAAAAGGAATCCCAATGGGACAAAGCCCACTCTCCCCAATCTTCCATAACCCAAACTTCTCGCCAGGGACGAACCCCCGAAACTTTGTTGGGTGTCCTGACCCACGTTTGAGCTATCATGCTGCAACATTTGGTGCTGTGGGCTTAGAAAATCCAAGATGGCCAAAAAGCCCACATGTGCGCCAGAATCCAGGAGAACCACGCAGTTTGTGCGCACACCAAAATGGTTGCCTAACTTGCCACCCACCAGTGCGAGCATGATGGGCCAGGGTGCCATGAGTGGAATGGGTGCCAAAGGTAAAACAGCAGCACATGTTAGCTAAAAAAAAACGCTTTAAAATTACCTTTGGTTTCTCTGAATGCCAGCTCAAAATGCCTATTTTCAAACATTGCAACACATCCAAAAATCTCACTGAACACCAGCAGACATCTGGCAGAATGAAGTTTTGTGTGCCTACAAAATCTGGGAAGATGAAGAGCCCAAAATAATGTTGATAACAAGACTGGCTGAGTGCTAAACTGAACTGAAAGACACTAAATCGAAATGTTTAGAATAAATGAGTGACCTACTTTTGAGTGTCACATAGTTTGTCACTGTTGAAATGTCATAGTTTTGAACTTAGAATCAGCACTCTAGCTGCATGTGTAAAAATTGTAAGTTTGATTTAAACTGGGAACCCAAAATGACATGTAGCTAAAAACTGGCTTAAAGAGATTCCAATTCTGCCTGACATCTACCCCCACAGGAGTTGAAACTTGATCAGCAGGTTCCCAGGCCTGGCTGCATTCTGTTGCCCCTGCCAAAAGGAGGTCACACACTCTCTGAATGAATTACCTGAGGACTGCAGGAAACTAAAAAAAGGGCCCAGGCAGATGGTTTATTGGGGGGGGGGGTCGTAAATGGCTTCCTTTTGAACAAAGCCCTTCCTTGACTCAGGCAGATGGTTTATTGGGGGGGGGTCGTAAAGTGGCTTCCTCTTGGCAGAAACGGGGAGGGGCAGCCCCCTCAGAGGACAGGCTGAGCTTAAAGAAAGTAGGCAAACTGGTTTCTCTACCATGTGACCTGGGAAGACACACCCCTGTTGGCCAGAATATGATTTTAAAAAAGATGTATAACTCATGGTGCGGACTTGCCAAAATTATCTAAATAATACCATAATTCTTGTGATTTTTTTTGCCCACATTTTAAGAGGTTTACGAGCGGAAAAGAGGATGTTACTCTAAATGTATGCATGTTAAAAATCTGACACTTACTTATCTAAATGCCCACATGCCTTGCACACAATTGTATAAATTTGGAGAAAAATCCGATATGGGGAAAGCTACTAAAAAGTGCAAAAAGTTGCCATTTCTTTACCCAAGCTCCTAGAAACGCCAGGGTCGGAACAGTGCCTCCCATCAGTAATGCATGATGTGTGTATGCAATGACAAACAACTGTGTATCTGTGGAATATGTATTTGGGTCAAATATAGATTTGTGTGCAATTTGACAGGGGAGTGTCCTTTCTGCAGGCCATAAAACAGCATCACCATGACTCACATTTCCTTTCCCCTATCAAGGAAGAGAGAAAAGCTTGACCAATGATCAGTTGAGAGAGGGGCTGGCTTAGTGATGCTGTGCACACACCCACTTTCAAAAGACATAAAAATAGCCACTGGAAGCTAGAGAAGACATTCAATTCCATTTGCTGCGGAGCATGCTGATCGACGACTTCACATCCAGAGATCCAGACTTCAAATCCATCAATCTCCAAAGACCAGAACTTTACTTCAGAACTTAAAGCAAGGGCCTAAACCCACAAACTGAGAACTCTTCTCAGCAGGCCTCAGCAACCTTAAAATCATTTGCGAACTATTCCACAGCCGGGCAAGCTGTTTGAATTATTTTGCCAAGAACAATTGCCAGAGACCAGACCAGAGATCCAGTGTGACCCAGATCGCTGTGAGCAAAACCAGAGAGCTGACCCAGATCACTGTGAAGTGCCGAGACCAGAACCGGAGTCCAGTCCAAAACCTGACCAGATCCGTGGCGAGGCCTATTTCAAATTTATATTGTGAATACCTAGCAGAACTGTGCAGAACCAATCTCTTAGTTAAAGTAATCTAATCCAAACTATTTTAACCTAAGTAGAACTGCCTCCTAGAAATCGTATCATCTGTCATTTTTAAAGCTGCACAACTGTCACCTGTCAATTCTGCAGCTGCAAGCTGTCACCTGTCATTTTGAGTTTTACTTTAAATCCGAAAATCTACCTTTATTTAATCGTCTGTATCTCTGGAACCATTTGGGCTAGGAACGAAATTTAACTTTCATCTGAAAGCTTAGAACTCACACTTGCGAAATTTTCCGAAATTTATCACAATTTTGGCTCAATTTCTCCACTTGTCAAAATAGCAGCTCCATTCTTTCCTTTGTTAAAATTTGTTTGCAACTTGGTAATAACTCAGAGCATTGCTAAAGTGAGCCTGAACTAATACCAACACGCATCTCCCACTCACCGTGAACCTCCTAAAGGGAATTAGAAGCATTTTCAGCATATTTCTCACTTCATTGCCACGACATTCAAAGCACTTGGGCCTGTGTTTTAAAACTCATACCTGTTTTCTCTAAGCTTGCTGGTGGGGAACTGAATTTCGTATTGTATTTGATTGCATTCCTGAGAACTGTGTGCTCCTCTTTCCATCTCCTTCCATGTCTTACATTGCATAGGGGAGAGGGGTGAATTGCCAGAGAAAAAGTGATTATCTTATCTTTTGCTAAAATCATATCAAGTATTTCTGTACTGCATTTTATTCCTCATTGCTTTTCCCTGTGAAATCATAAAAGTATTTTTGCTACTTTTTCCATCCTATACTAACTCCTCATTGATTGTAAAGAAGTGTGTTAGTGCCAGATTACCCATTGTTGATCAACATCATATGTCTAAGTATACTATCAGATATTAATTTATTATAAAGTGTGATATATATATATTGTTTAAATTCTCAAATAAACCTTTTAATTTGCAAAACAAACCTACTTCTTGGCTCAGTGGGGTCAGGGGGATTCTAAGAGAGGGGTGTTATATAGGGGTAGTCATCCAGAACTCATGAACGGGACATAAAGATATATCAATAAGGGTTTCCATTCAGTATCCCAGACTAGGCATTGACTTAGCTGTAGTGTTGAATTGAATCCTCTTACAAAGTGGGGGCTCGTCCGGGATATTCTGGGTTAGATTTATCACTTGTGCAGATTAATACAGTGTGCTAACTGACAGGAGACATACATCCGGTCGGATCACCACACTGTGTTACGCTGTAAAGCACTCCTCAAAGGAACGCTTGAAGGAAACGGTCTGTTTTGCAAAAATAAAAACAAACTTCTGTAAGTCAGGAAGGAACTCAAATTCCAGAATGACGACACTGGTAGACATCAAAATAGCCAGAGAGCACTTCTTACATAAGCTATTTGTGAGAGGCGAATGGACTCATCAGGACCAGACGGTCTGGTTGCAGGCAATCGCACCCCAGATCACTCAAACAGGGTCAGATAAATGGAGAGACCAGGGTCCCTTACATGTGGCCCTGAGTGAACTATATATGGCCCCTAAGGCCAAGGATGAGCACAACAAGATTGCCAGGGTAGCGGCATATTTATATTTACATATGGGAGCCATGCAGGACAAATGTGCTGAAGGCCAAGATCTGGCGAGTAGGCAACTGCTGGCATTCCAGAAGGCCCAATCTGATCTGAACTCTTCTGAGCAGAGGCTGCACAGAAGCCAGGAGTCCAAAAATGAGAGTAGACAGTACATCATTAAAATAAAGAAGGATATGGATATCCTGCAACAGGAAAAGGCTGACCAGGATACCAGAATTCTGGCTTTCCAGAAGGAGCACCAAGACAGTTTGGACTCCTTACTGCAGTGCCATAAAAAGCTGGAGCAACAGATCAATTTCAACAGGACATGCACAGAGCAGGTAGCCACCCTGCAAATCCAACTAGACAGAGAAAAAGAGAAGAGCAATAAATTGATTCTGAAAGACCTGGATACCCAGGCAGAGCTTGATGAAGAATGCCAGAAAGCTGGTGCCTTTCAAAGGCAGAGGGACGACCTGGCGTCACAAATGCAGGCTCTTGGTCAGGAAAGGGATACCTTAGGCCAGGAAGTCTGCCACTTAAAAAGGAACATGGAAGAAAATCACCTGGCCCTCCAGGGACTGGATGACCTCCAAAAAGAACACCAGAACTTGTTAGAGCACACCAGGAGGGTGGAGGATGCTCTGGCAAGAAAGGAGCAGGCCAATAGGGACACGGCTCAGGAGGTAAGCCTCCTGCAGCAAAGACTGGCCCAGTGCTCCAGGACCAATCAGGAGGCACAGAGAGAGAATGAGGCTCTCTGTCAGCACAATGATAGGCTCCAGCAACAGGTAGCGATGCAGGAGAGACTGATAGAGTCTAGTAAGGCCTTAACTGAGGAACTGAAAGCGCAGGCTCTTGCATTGCAACAGGGAACAGGGGCGGATAGAGATGAGGTTCGCTGGGAAAGAGAAACTCCTGAGCATAACCACA
This sequence comes from Ambystoma mexicanum, assembly GCF_040938575.1. Taxonomy (NCBI): domain Eukaryota; kingdom Metazoa; phylum Chordata; class Amphibia; order Caudata; family Ambystomatidae; genus Ambystoma; species Ambystoma mexicanum. The sequence continues at coordinate 805,766,664 of NC_090941.1, forward strand.
TGAGCCCTAGTGCCAGAGGCCTTCACCTCTACCAGTCCCTGGACTCTTCCACCCCCATGCTGCCTGGCGCTAGGGGTGTAACGGTACACCGGTATACCGGTATAATTACCGTGACCCTCCTCATTTAATCACAATAACCTTGACCTTCTACATACCGGTTTACCGTGTGTGTTCAGCATCAAAGCAGTTTTGTTTTCAGTGGCTTCCCCTTACACAGATGAACACGTGGGCGACAGGCAAGGCAGCAAAGCAGATTTGTTCAGGGCTGCACACGCAGACAGTGAAGTTCGGACCACTTTACTATTTTGTTTAAATTGCATGCAGCTGCCTGTCACTTTCAAGTAAGCTAACACCCCCACTGAGCACAACAGATAAGCTGATGTCAACGAGGCGAAGCTGCATTCTGCACGAGGCTCCAGTGAAAAATGGAATTGGAATCTTGTGCCACTGCTGTATTGCTTGGGCCCTTTTCCACACAAAAATAAACACTTTCTGCATGACAAAAAGCCTCTCATGTGCAATGCGAGAAGGGCTGTTGTCTATGTCCAGAGCCTGTGTGTGTGTAAAGAAAGCTTTGTATTTTTTTCCATTTTGTTTTGCTTTCGTTACTTATTGAAACAGAAAGTTATTTGAGAGAGAGTCAAATCGGCAGGCCCGTTGCACAGCAACCACCCTGCCAGCAGGATCATAAAGCTATCAATTTGGTCCAGGCCCTTTGAACACTCCACAGAAGAAAACATTAACCCCTGTCCCGCAGCACACTTTGCACAAGCTGAGTGGTGGTCTGGGGCCAAGCTGCTTTGTTTGGGCAAATGCCATTTCAGTGAGCCACTGTCTCCAAGGTTTGGAGTGTGGACACTGCAGAGTAAAGTGCTAAATATAGTTTAGGAGAGGCCTGTGGTCAACAAACTTAAGGATAGTCTTTGCTTCTGCTCGCCCAACTATGTGGAGGGCCCAGACCTGCATGCTATCAGTTTACACCCATCAGAAAAGTCCAATCATACTGAAAAAGGCTGCTTTATACGCGAACATGAGCTATGTTGTTTGTTCCTTTTACATGGCAACCGTCTGCATTTTGAAAACATTTCTGAAGTGCCGTTAAGCTTATAGACTACTTTCGTGGCATGCAGACTGTTCCAAAAAGAGAAGTATGCAATTGCACGAGGTCCCGAACCATTTTAGTAAATAGAATATGTCCCATGTCCTGGTTTTCACAGGGGCTTGGCGGTGACTGAGCATGAACCAAATATTTAAAATGTTTGCACGTGTTCATGGTTTCTTTGGCCCCACTTTTGGGATACGGAGTGATTGCCAGGAAATATCCATTAAGCAGCTGTTTTGTTAAGGGTACCTCTAGATCTGGATGAAGATGCATGCTTACCCATTTCAAAATGCAGAACGCAGCCTGTATATGATAACAAACACAGTGTTAGTTTATGATTTTCAAATTCAAAGGGGCAGTGAGAAAATGTTAACTATGTTTTATGGGTACAAACAGTTTCTGGTGGGGCAGTTTTGTATCCCAGAAGGACATCCCTGATGACAAAAACAATACATTGTAAGGAATGAGAAGGAACTAGTTCATTCAGTGCAACATAAGGATTATGGATTATATAAATGACATTTTAGATTGTAACAGATTATAATGGAGAACGTGTTTTCTAATGCATACTACAATGGGTGAAGTCCCTGGTTTTATCATTGAATTTGAATAATCTCCAAATATATCACTGCCGCACCACACCCACTAGCTGAAAGCAGGGTGAAAATGGTCTGTGATTATTGATCACCTTTTGGAGCAATTTATCTTTGGCCATCAAATATACATTTGAAGTGACACAGCTCAGCCTGTGCCTTAATTTTGTGGTGTGTAGATTATCAAGGGGCATTAACAGCAGAACAAAGAAAAGCAGCCTAGTTGTGGAGCTGAAACCCTAAATGACCCCTTAAACAATGCTATTGGCTTAACAGGGCCCACAAAGGCTTTAGGGTCTACTTCAATAGAAAGGGTTGAAGTTCATGCCTACCTATACCCTCATCCAGACATTTGTCCAGCGTGGGAACAGGGCTTCTTTACCCTGGTGATATGCGCAGTCAGTTTTTGCTATGCACTCAGTGCAGCCAAAGTGCATTCAGTAAATGAAGAAGGGAGTTTGGTTTTCCCAATTAGCAATTGCCCACTTTTGTCACTTCTACTAGAACATTTATATACAAAAGATAACTTTTTGTGGGGCAAGTCTGTTAAGAAAAGTCAAAAATGGTCACAAAGTATTAATTAAGGTTACTTTAACATGTGTGCTATACCGCGATAACCGTGGTATACCGTTACTTGGCAAGAAGGTTATCATACCGTCCATAAATCCATACCGTGACACCCCTACCTGGCGCACATGAGCACGGGGCCACAGGGATGGCAGATTACTATCCAGCTAAAAGTATGGGGCTCATAGGCCAGTACCACCCAGGAATGGAGGGGCGGGCATCCGGGTATGGGCACCCAAGCACAGTGCAATTTAGTGGGGAACCCCAGGAGAGTAGGCCCACTAAGGGCATCCTGAAAACCTCTGCCCAGTTAGGTCAGTGGGGGGGATACCCAGCAAATCTTGGCAGCAAGGAGGGATCTGAAGACTCCTCTGAGCGGTACAGGAACAGGAGACCAGGACCCCACATTCTGCCAGCCATTCCCAGGCTCGCAGAATCCGGGAAAACCTGGAGGATCAGACGGGCACCTCTGGGAGCAGTGCTTCAGATTCAGAGGATGAATGGACCTGGGTGACCCGAACCAAAAAGGCCAATAAGGCAAAAAGGGCCTTGCTTAAGGACCCATTGAAACAAATAAAGGCAATAAGGAGTGTCATCACGCCTTATCACAAGAACGCCAAGTATTCTGTTTGGGAACACTTGGAGCTTTACGAGCAAATGATGGAGACTTTCCATTTGAAGGACAGCCAAAGCTGTATCCAGTACGTCAAATGGACATTCTCCCCAGAATACTCCAGTTTCTTCGCGGGGCTGGAGGACCAACATCATTTAAGATGGTCCACCTACAGGGCGGCCATCTTGAAACATTTTTCCGTGCACAGAAATCCTCAAGAGGCTCGCAAGGCAGCCTACAATATGAAATGTGGGGAGGATCAGGCCCCACAAGAGTTTGTGCAAGAATTAAAGCGTGCTTTTGCGCAGACCACCAGAAGGGTACGCACGGATAGCAGAGAATTTATCAATAGGTTTTTCCATGCCTTACCCAAATACATAATGACCCAGCTCGTGAGAGATTTTCATGAGAAAAGATCTTTAGACTGGGTCATTGAACAGGTTACCCGGATCTATGAGGTGCAGAAGCCTATCGAAAATAAAAATGACGCGCCGAAAAACCCCAAAACCAACAGCACCCCTGCTGCTCCCAAGGTGGCAGAGGTAAAGGTTGCCCCCGTTTTAGATTTGGAGATGGGGGGGCCTAAAAACCTGCCTGCACCGAATAATTCACAGCTCAGAAGGCCCTCGGGCCAGTCACAGACAGGGAGTCGAGGAGGTAGTCCCACAAATGGGGTCCCCCGCTCCCCTGACTATATAAGTCCCCGCTACAAGGGAAACCAACCAATCCTGGGTTATGTGTGGACTCCTCCAGCCCAAGGGGGGGGATCCAGCCAAGCACCTGACCCGGGGATCTTCCCTCCTAACTTCCCCCAGGAGGGCAGAAATTCTCTAAATCCTGGGCAGAACTTTTTTCCCCAGGTATCCACCCAATTTCCAACCCCAAAATCATCCATCCTTCTTTCCCCAATTCCCTGAGCCCAGACAACCTAATCCGGGAGAGGGGAGGCCAAGGGTGGAGGGGTACCCAAATCTTCCCAATCAGGGGTACTACCAGAGAAGGGATAGCTACCCTTCCCGGGATCATCCCAGGGGAGAAAATAGAGCCCCATATCAGCCTGAGCGGGTTTCACAACTTGAGCGCCAGGTCCAAAATATGGCACGAGATCTGGGTCACATACTGAGGGCTCAACAGAACCCTCAGATGAGCATCCCACCGCAGAATGCCCCAAACTCTGGACCTGGTGCTCCAGAACAATGACGGGGGCAGCACCCCGATAACCCACCGTTTCCCAGGGAGGAGGCACAAGGGGAAGGGGGGTGTAAAGCCTTGGAGGAAGCTTCCTTCCCAACTTGTAAACAGTCCCTGGAAAACCAGGAACCAGAAACAAAATCTCCTACCCCTGAAAGTCTGCCACCCAAGGAGCAGAGATGAGGTAGGAGAAACAAAGGACCCAAACAGACCCACTTTGTGGAGGAGGTACAGGTCTTCCAATTTGAGGGAGAGGGATCCTCAGAATATCCTGGGAAAAGGATCTTCTCCTTCAGAGATGGGGGAACTCCTCCCAAGGAAAAATGGGTCCCAAGGGATGCCAATTCAGACTGGGGAGATGTGGAGACTGAGCTACCGCCGCCCATCATCTCATCCCAGAACCGACAATACCAAAATCCCGTGGGTCAAACCCATCCTGAGGACTGCCTCCAAGAAGGGGGGGTGGCCCAGAACCTGAAACCATTTCCAGTTGCCAACTTTTTCTTTCAGATTCCCCAGGCTCTCCACAGAATTCTGCCCAAATCTCTTCGCTAGCAATGTCCAAAACCAGAATGTTAGCCCACCAGTTCTCCAAAAATGTGCATTATCTGTGCCCCCTTGAGGAGAAGGAGGGAAGATTCTATGCCCCGGTACAAGTACAGGGGCAGGGTACAATTTTGGCACTGGTGGACACTGGATCCCAAGCTACCCTTCTGTCCAAAAGGGCCTTTGATGAACTAAATGCAGGAAGGGGGGAGAATTACCGTATTCCTCTCACCTCTCTTCCTGGACAACTGCAGAACTTTGACGGGAAGGAAATTCCCATTGAGGGGACTGCAGACTTGGACATTAAAATTGGGCGACACAAGGTGAAACACCCGGTCATAGTAGTGACTCCAGAGGGCACCCCTTGTTTACTAGGGAATGACCTCCTGAGAAGGTTGTCACCCCTAATAGATTGTGTAAACAAGGTCCTCTGGACCCAGACTAGCCGACAAATAAAATTAAAACAGAGTGTCAACCATGTTAGTTTAAACGGCACCTGCCACATGGTTGAACAAAAATCTGACCAAGTAGAATTTCACTTCCAGAACAACCAAACTCCAGACGTGATAGTAATGGCAGTAGGACAACAGACTGGTTATGGGGGTTCCTCTCTATTTCTGAAAATCAACCTTCCTTCCAGTTTAAGGTGGTATTCCACACTGGAAGGAAGCACCCTGAAATTCTTTACTAATCCACAATCAGAAACTCCCACTCCTATAGTCCAGAAAGATGTGAAATCAGCTCAGAGCCTGGCTGATATTCAGCAAATTGGAGAGCAGTTGTTCATCCCTGTTCAGTTAAATGATGGGAAGGACTCTGTTCTCGCTCGAGTGTGCGTTCACAACGGTAAGAGCTTCATCAGCGAAGCCATGTTCCGCCAACTCCCAAAAGATCAGCCATTCCCACATTCAAACTGATAGACAAATGGGAAATGGACCTGGAAGCACCTAATTCCAAACAGCTCCTGACAAGCCGGTGTATGCTCAAAATCTCCATTGGCAACAAGAGCATAGTCCATAATTGTTGGGTCGTGTGAGACGTCACTGCCGCCTTTTACTTAGGCAGTGACATTCTCAATCGCTTTGCCATTAGTTTGGACCTAATAAACTTCAAAGCTTGGTCCCGATTAGCGGATAATCCCATGGGCTTTGATGATCCAGAAAAAGCATTTAGGTCAGCTCAATTGCTACCTTATGCAGGTGAAATTCAGATTAAAGAGGAAGTCACCATCCCAGAAAGGACCCGACAATTCTCCCTGGAAGTGAAAGTTAAAAGAGGACATCATTTGAAAAACCCTGATGCTTACATACATCTAAACGCTTCTTTCCAACAGCAAGGGTTGGGGGTAAACCCAACTCCATTAGTCAACATAGAACATGACACCATTCTAATATAGGTGGATAACAGCGACTTAAAGACTCTAGCCGCAGGCACCATTATTGGATGGCGGTTGATGACCGACATTTTTCCATTGATTTAGGAAATGAACTGTTAGGACCAATCCCCAAGGACTGTTTTGACAGTGACAGTGATGACAATACAACACCAGACAGGATTTTTACCCGGCATGGGGGGAACTTCCTGGTGTACACTTCCTGCCCTTATGGTAAGGAAGATGTGACTTGTGACTTCAGGAGGGATGAGGTGATTTTCCAGGTCCATGAGGGTTGCCTTTCCCACCTGAGGCCTCCAGTCCAAATCAGCACTCTGACCAGGGACTTCTCCACCCAGCTGGAGGAGGCCACTGAGATAGCCAAACCAGACGTCTTTCCAGGCTTCAGGCAGATGGTGGAAGAGAGAGTCAACCTAGCTGATGCCTGTGTGACTCTGGAACAGAAGCAAAAGTTGAAACAAGTTTTCTTGGATTTCCAAGATCTCTTTGCGGTAGACTGATATGACTGTGGTCGCACCGACATCCACACCACAACAATTCCCACGGACCCTGGAATGACTCCAGTGTTTGTGAAGCAAAATCGCTTGCCTCTCGCATCCATGGAGTCCCTTACTGAAATAATTAAGAACCTAGAGTCCCGGGGAATAATCCGTCCAGTCCACAGCACTTTCAATAATCCGGTGCTGGGAATATTGAAGCCAAACGGCCAGTGGAGACTCTGCGCCGACCTTAGGGAGCTCAACAAACGGGTCTATACTTCCCGATGGCCTCTGCCCTACATTGACCAAGGGCTGGCCCAGATTCAGGGGTCACAGGTATTCACAGCAATAGACCTGACCAATGGATACTGGACCGTGCCTGTCAGTAGGGAGGACCAATACAAACTGGCTTTTACCTTTGGGGGCCAGCAGCACACATGGACCCGGACTCCCTTCGGATACCTCAACTCCGGCAATGAATTCAACATTTTCCTACATAAGGCCATGCCCGACCTGGGTGCGAGGGGTAACCTGGCTTATGTAGATGATGTCCTCATGAAAAGTTCATCTGTGGAGGAACACATAGCAGAGATCCGTTATGTTCTGACACAGTTGAGGGCCGCCGGAGCAAAACTTTCCTTTCAGAAAGCACAGTGGTGTAGAACCCGTGTTAATTTCTTGGGGCATGAGATTACTCCTCAGGGTCTCTGTCCCCAAGAAAAGAAAGTGGAAGCACTCCAGAAACTGAAAGACCCCACAACTCTGCGGGAACTAAGGAGCCTCCTTGGACTGACTAATTACAGCAGAAAGTTCATTGAAGGCTGCGCAGAGATCACTAGACCCCTGATTCATCTTTTGAAGGGGGGGTCAAGTGGGAATGGGGTCCAGAACAATCCGAGGTGGTAAGACAACTCAAAAGAAGCCTCTCACAAGTGCCTTGCCTAGCTTACCCTGTCAGAAACAAGGAGTTCTTCCTTGAGACGGGGTTCTCTAATAAGTGCTTGACGGCAGTATTATACCAAAAGCATGACAAGGTCAATAAAGTAATCTCCTACGCGAGCAAAACTTTATCCTCTGTGGAGGAAAAATTCAACGATTGTGAGAAGGCACTCCTGGCAACGGTGTGGGCATTGAAGAATTACCGCCCGTTTATCCAGGGGGAACACATCATAGTGGAGACTCCACACCAGCCTCTGCAATATCTCCAAAGTGACAGAATCCGGGCCGGAAATGTGAGTAATTCCCAAATTACTTCCTGGATTCTGTCAATGCAAGGCTTTCCTGTGGAGGTCAGATATGGCCAAAACAAGAAGAGTCCCCTCGCGCAAGGTCTGGCTGACTTGCATGATTGTGCCAGAGAAAACTGTCTTGAGGACGAAAGTCTAAAAATCAAGGACAACACGGAGGCATACCTTAATTCCCCACACAAAGTCTTTGAAGAAGACAAGTGTGAGGGAATGCCCACTGTCTATGTGGATGAATGCTTGTACCATGTTGACAACAACGGGGAGAAAGAACTGGTGGCCGGCGTAGGGAATGCCTTGGTGAAGGAGTTTCCAGAACCCTCCGCTGGATACAAAATTGGTCCCCGAAGTAGTCAGGTGGCAGAGCTGATGGCTGTGCATCAGGCCATCCTCACTGCTGTCCAACATCAACTCCACGAACTGGTCATAATCACTGATTCAGATTATGTACGGAACGGGTTCGTGGAGCACCTGGTTAATTGGAAAACCAGAGGCATGTTATGTGCTAATAACAAACCCTTGAAACATGGGAAGTTAATCCAAAACATTGATGATCTGGTCACATCGAATGGGATGACCATCTACTGGAAAAAGATCAAGGGTCATTCCAAAGTAGAGGGACCAGACAAAACTGGAAATGACTTAGCTGATCAGCTTGCCAAAACCGGGGCCATCCAAGGGGATCTAATCGAAATAGAGTCCCTGTTGGGGGACATCCAGGTCACTGCTATCACTATGTCCCAGACAAATGCTCACAATGATCTTTCAACTGCCCAATGGAGCAAGGAGACCCCTGATGCTGATTTGATTACAGCTCAGAAGGGGGATCCAATTATTGCTAAGTTTTACCAACACCTTGAGGACCCTGAGAACTTTCCCCTGACGGATACCGATTACATTGGGAAAGAGGACCTAAGAGTGTTGATGAAATGTCCAAAAATGTTCCGAATCCAAGACGGTTTGTTGGTAAGGAAATCCCAAGCTGGCCATGATCAGTGGGTGGTTCCTACCTCATTCTGAAGCCTGATGTTAAGTCACGCCCATGATGCGGCAACCGCCAGTCATAGGGGGTTTCACACAACACTGGAAATCTTAAGAGAGGTTGAATACTGGCCACACATGGGCCAGGACCTCAACCAATATTTGAAGGGTTGTCTTGTGTGTGCACAATTTCAGCCAACATGCCTCACACACCGGGCACCTCACCAAAAGAGGGGAATGACACTCCCATGGTCAGATTTGCAAATTGACTTTATAGGCCCCATGATTCGCTCTGCTAGGGGGAATAAGTACATGTTGACGGTGACATGCTTGTTTACCAAGTGGGTGGAATGTCTCCCAGCCCCAAATTGCAAGGCAGAAACTGCAGCTGCCCTGATGATTGACCACATCTTTCCCCGTTTCGGTCTACCTCAAAGGATTGAGTCAGACAGAGGTAGCCACTTCAGCAGTGAAGTAATGACAAAGATGTGGGAGATACTGGGGGTCAAAAGAAAGCTACATATTGCTTATAGGCCAGCTTCTTCTGGAGCAGTGGAACGTTACAACCGGACAATTGTGAGCATCTTAAAAAAGTTTGTGGCAGATTCTGGGCCAAGTTGGGATATCCGATTACCTCTGGTCATAATGGCCATCAGATCTACCCCTTCATCTGCAACCAAAATGTCACCATTTGAGTTGATGACCGGGCGCAAGATGGTGCTTCCCCACTATTTGCTCTACAGGACCCAAGAGCAGACACTGATAAATGCCTCCACAACTCATGAGTATGTGGAGAATTTAAGGAAACACCTTCAACATGCTTTTGCCTATGCTCAGCGGAATCTAGAAAGATCAGCCGAGAGTATGAAGACCCACTATGACCTGAAAACTTCCAGGAAGGAATATCAGGTGGGCGACCGGGTCTATTTATACAACATCCAAAGAAACCAGGCAAGACAGCGCAAATTTTTGCCTACATGGAAGGGACCCTTTCAGATTATAGACAAGAACTCCCCTGTGGCCTACAAGATCCGCATCCCCAAAGGCGGTTTGGCAGAGGGGGAAGACAAGTGGGTCCACATAAACCAGTTGAAGTGTTGCCATCCCAGGCACACTTTGCAGCAACTGGAGGAGTCCTCTGCAATCCCAGAGGGTACCGCTCCAGAGTAATTCAATTCCAACCCTAAAATATCCTAGATATAGCCTATCAAATTCTGTGTTTCTCAAGTTTATCTGTTCCTGACTCTTAATTTAAAAAAATGTGCATGCTCATATCTGTTGAGTTCTAAAATATATATGCCACCCCACTATATGAATGGTGGGGGAGAAATGTCCATGAATAGGTATTGCCGCTCTTCCTTTGTCGTCCTAGGAGAAAGAAAACCTGGAGACTGGCCAAGGAGGACGATCCGGAGACAGTGAGCAAAGATCTGAGGGGCCCGGGGTACCGCCCAATATTCCCAACAGGACCGGCGAGGAGAACCGATCGATCAGTACCCGATGGGGGAAAAGATGCTGAACTGTGCCATTTGCAGAATTGGAAGAAAATTATGCGGACATACCAGTGCGTGGGTCAAAACCTTCTATGCACCCGACTCCCCATCGACTCAAATTCAAAGTGCAGTCGCATGGGGGGACCTTGTTGGGTGTCCTGACCCACGTTTGAGCTATCATGCTGCAACATTTGGTGCTGTGGGCTTAGAAAATCCAAGATGGCCAAAAAGCCACATGTGCGCCAGAATCCAGGAGAACCACGCAGTTTGTGCGCACACCAAAATGGTTGCCTAACTTGCCACCCACCAGGACGAGCATGATGGGCCAGGGTGCCATGAGTGGAATGGGTGCCAAAGGTAAAAACGCAGCGCCTGTTAGGTAAAAAAAAACGCTTTAAAATTACCTTTGGTTTCTCTGAATGCCAGATCAAAATGCCTATTTTCAAACATTGCAACAGATCCAAAAATCTCACTGAACACCAGCAGACATCTGGCAGAATGAAGTTTTGTGTGCCTACAAAATCTGGGAAGATGAAGAGCCCAAAATAATGTTGATAACAAGACTGGCCGAGTGCTAAACTGAACTGAAAGACACTAAAATCGAAATGTTTAGAATAAATGAGTGACCTACTTTTGAATGTCACATAGTTTGTCACTGTTGAAATGTCATAGTTTTGAACTTAGAATCAGCATTCTAGCTGCATGTGTAAAAATTGTAAGTTTGATTTAAACTGGGAACCCAAAATGACATGTAGCTAAAAACTGGCTTAAAGAGATTCCAATTCTGCCTGACATCTACCCCCACAGGAGTTGAAACTTGATCAGCAGGTTCCCAGGCCTGGCTGCATTCTGTTGCCCCTGCCAAAAGGAGGTCACACACTCTCTGATTGAATTACCTGGGGACTGCAGGAAACTAAACAAAGGGCCCAGGCAGATGGTTTATTGGGGGGGGGGGTCGTAAATGGCTTCCTTTTGAACAAAGCCCTTCCTTGACTCAGGCAGATGGCTTATTGGGGGGGTCATAAAGTGGCTTCCTCTTGGCAGAAACGGGGAGGGGCAGCCCCCTCAGAGGACAGGCTGAGCTTAAAGAAAGTAGGCAAACTGGTTTCTCTACCATGTGACCTGGGAAGACACACCCCTGTTGGCCAGAATATGATTTTAAAAAAAGATGTATAACTCATGGTGCAGACTTGTCTAAATTATCTAAATGATACCATAATTCTTGTGATTTTTTTTGCCCACATTTTAAGAGGTTTTAGGACCCGGTGGTATGATCTGGGGGTTTACGAGCGGAAAAGAGGCTGTTACTCTAAATGTATGCATGTTAAAAATCTGACACTTCCTTATCTAAATGCCCACATGCCTTGCACACAATTGTATAAATTTGGAGAAAAATCCGATATGGGGAAAGCTACTAAAAAGCACAAAAAGTTGCCATTTCTTTTCCCAAGCTCCTAGAAACGCCATGGTCGGAACAGTGCCTCCCATCAGTAATGCATGATGTGTGTATGCAATGACAAACAACTGTGTATCTGTGGAATATGTATTTGGATCAAATATAGATTTGTGTGCAATTTGACAGGGGAGTGTCCTTTCTGCAGGCCATAAAACAGCATCACCATGACTCACATTTCCTTTCCCCTATCAAGGAAGAGAGAAAAGCTTGACCAATGATCAGTTGAGAGAGGGGCTGGCTTAGTGATGCTGTGCACACACCCACTTTCAAACGACATAAAAAGAGCCACTGGAAGCTAGAGAGGACATTCAATTCCTTTTGCCGCGGAGCATGCTGACCGACGACTTCACATCCAGAGATCCAGACTTCAAATCCATCAATCTCCAAAGACCAGAACTTTACTTCAGAACTTAAAGCAAGGGCCTAAACCCACAAACTGAGAATTCTTCTCAGCAGGCCTCAGCAACCTTAAAATCATTTGCGAACTATTCCACAGCCGGGCGAGCTGTTTGAATTCTTTTGCCAAGAACAATTACCAGAGACCAGACCAGAGATCCAAAGTGACCCAGACCGCTGTGAGCAGAACCAGAGAGCTGACCCAGATCACTGTGAAGTGCCTAGACCAGAATCGGAGTCCAGTCCAAAACCTGACCAGATCCGTGGCGAGGCCTATTTCAAATTTATATTGTGAGTACCTAGCAGAACTGTGCAGAACCAATCTCTTAGTTAAAATAATCTAATCCAAACTATTTTAACCTAAGTAGAACTGCCTCCTAGAAATCGTATCATCTGTCATTTTTAAAGCTGCACAACTGTCACCTGTCAATTCTGCAGCTGCAAGCTGTCACCTGTCATTTTGAGTTTTACTTTAAATCTGAAAATCTACCTTTATTTAATCGTCCGTATCTCTGGAACCGTTTGGGCTAGGAACGAAATTTAACTTTCATCTGAAAGCTTAGAATCTAGGCTTTCCAACACACTCTATACTCATGTCAAAATAGCAGCTCCATTCTTTCTTTTGTTAAAATTCGTTTGCATTTTGGTAATAACTCATAGAGCATTGCTAAAATGAGCCTGAACTAATGCCAACACGCATCTCCCACTCACCGTGAACCTCCTAAAGGGAATTAAAAGCATTTTCAGCATATTTCTCACTTCATTGCCACCACATTCAAAGCACTTGGGCCTGTGTTTTAAAACTCATACCCGTTTTCTCTAAGCTTGCTGGTGGGGAACTGAATTTCATATTGTATTTGATTGCATTCCTGAGAACTGTGTGCTCCTCTTTCCATCTCCTTCCATTTCTTACATTGCATAGGGGAGGGGGGTGAATTGCCAGAGAAAAAGTGATTATCTTATCTTTTGCTAAAATCATATCAAGTATTTCTGTACTGCATTTTATTCCTCATTGCTTTTCCCCTGAAATCATAAAAGTATTTTTGCTACTGTATCCATCCTATACTAACTCCTCATTGATTGTAAAGAAGTGTGCTAGTGCCCATTGTTGATCAACATCATGTCTAAGTGTACTATCAGATATTAATTTATTATAAAGTGTGATATATATATATATTGTTTAAATTCTCAAATAAACCTTTTAATTTGCAAAACAAACCTACTTCTTGGCTCAGTGGGGTCAGGGGGATTCTAAGAGGGGGGTGTTATATAGGGGTAGTCATCCAGAACTAATGAACTGGACATAAAGATATACCAATAAGGGTTTCCATTCAGTATCCCAGACTAGGCATTGACTTAGCTGTAGTGTTGAATTGAATCCTCTTACAACTTCCAGAACTGGATCAATGGCCCTGGAACAGCTATACACCGGGAACACACTGCCCACCTTTGAACAATGTAAGGCAGTGTTCCAACTACAGGAAAGAGACAGATACACTTACTGCCAACTCCGGCACTGGTGCTCGCACCCCCAGACCCTCCGGGCTGCCACTCACCCCATTACTCCCCTTGAACTAATGCTGAAGAACCTACCATCCCGGAGCAGGATCTCAACCCTGTACAGATGCTTCCTGGGAGGCTTCCTAAGCGCAAGAACGTGATGTATGGCCCAATGGGAGGTCGACCTGGGTCACCTGATTGACTTCTGACCTGCGTGGATATCTGGACACGTACCCACTCCTCATCTACCTGTGTGACCAACAAAGAATGTGCATAAAAGCTCATGTTGAGATGGTACTACCCCCCCCCTCAGACTACACCACATGAACCCATGGGTGGGCCCTTCCTGCTGGAGAGGATGCCCCAACCTGGCTCTTGTTTCCACATGTGGTTGGCTTGCCCAAAGATCCAGCAATTCTGGGAACAGTGCTTGGCAACTATCGAACAAATTAACGGGATGACACTCTCCCTGGAACCTGAAACGGTCCTTCTGGGGGTCCCGACCCCGGAGTATACCCCCGTTCCGGAAACAGAGCGAAACTAGTAACGCAATGCCTCCTAGCCGGCAAAACTGTGCTAGCCTGCTTCTGGAAGTCCCAGGATGGCCCATGCATGGTCCACTTGTGGGGAAAACTATGGGACATCCTGATCGCGGAAAAAGTGACTGCGGCAAGGGCAGGAGTCCTGCATCGCTTCCACAATGTCTGGGACCCAGTGCTGGACTATGACCAGCGATTCCCCGCCTTAACAATTAAACCACTCAACACTCGATGGGCCCTGAATGATCAAGAGCCCGCCTGAGTGGCGAGGGCGGCATACGGTCCCGCGGAATGGGGGAACGGGGGGAGGGAGTCTGGGGACCGGGTGGGGAGAAGAATATAAGCTAAAGGGAATTGTCAAAAAGGTGTAAAACCCTTATGCAATGTTGTTTGTAAATTGTCCTGCCTTGGTTTAAAATAAACATATTTTTTAACAAAAAGAAGCGTTACCCAGGGCCTGACCTCCGGTGGAAGGCACCTGGGGATGCATATAATGCAAGGGCTGCTGCGAGTCAGTCTCTTTTCCAGCAGCCTCTGCCGCCTTTTGATCCCCACCCACCCGCACCCTAGGGTTCATCAGAGTGTTCATTTGCTAGTGAGAAGGAGTAAGTAACAAAATAGTTTGAATGGATTTAGAGTAGGAGGTAGTAAATATGGTGAGGCATTCGCAACACTTATTGAGTACAGTCTTGACGGTATTTAGAATTCTTTATAAATTGTTTTATGTAGAAAAAAAAAAGATCCACAACACTGAAATGAGTAGCAGAAGCTGGAATCATCCTTGGTATCGTCGTTACATCAGGCACAATTGGAAATTGTGGAGCAACAATCTTATTGATAGCGCGTAAATCGATAATGAAACGGAAAGGAATTGCATTTTCCCTTTCTTACACTGGCAAAATTGGACTATTGCACAAACTTCCTGCAATTTCTTCAATTACCCCATGATGAACAAAATCAGAAACTATGCACTTCAACGCTTGCTCACCATCAACTGAAATCTTATACTGTGGAATTCGTGGCAACTTAACTCCTGGTTTCAAAATGATTTTAACAGGCTAAATTTGCAAAATACCAACATCATTGTCATCAATCACCCACAAACACTCCGGAACTTCATTAAATTCTGGCGGCAAAAGTCTAGTCAGAAACTGTGAGGCAGAAAAACTGTTGGGGTGAAATCGTCAAACGCACTCCATCCGAAGAACAATGAATTATCGCATTTAATTCCTTCAACAGATTCAACCCCAACAAATTCTCTCCACAGTTAGATGTCAGAAGAAACGGACAGTGATCTGTAAATGGACCCGGTGAAATTGGTACCGGCAAAGAAACCGGACTAACCACTGGCGTGACAAAAAACCCTACAGAAACGTTAATCTGCCATGACAGTGGAATGTCTGGAACCTGTGAATTATCAATGGAACACTTCTGTGCTCATGTGTCTATCAAAAATAGATGCTTCCTGTTCCCTACCATCATCTCAAAGTAGGAACCTTTCTAATTAATGGGAATAGGCGTTGGTTCCAGACCCTGCTTCGGGCTGTCCTAACGGAACAATATATCATGAAAGACAAAAATCTTCAGAGAGATAGGCAGTAGAAGGATTATCGAAGATAGTTCTGCTATCCATACTAGATTGCTGATTATCTTGCGAAAAAGAAAGAGAATTTTGAGCAAACTGGCTTCTACCAGGACCCCCTAGCGCAGGACGGCCTCTGGATCGTCTACCCATGACACCATATGTGTTATTCGACCTTTGCTGGAGGACCGGGCATTGTGCTCGCCAATGACCCTCTTGTCTGCAATAAGCACATTGGTTCGCGTGTACAGGACCCAACGGCACATTACCTTGTGGAACACAATGTCCTTGAAACTGTGTACTACACCCTCTAGGCCCTCTAACTATCTGTTGCAACAATAACTTAGTTTTCAGATCTCCTTTTTTCTTTTCAATCCTTTCTTTCCCATTATTGACTCTATTCTCATAATACTGAGCCATATGCAATACTTCAGACTGTGATTTAGCTTGCCAAGCACTCTCGGAAGTCATAATTTGTGACTGGATATCAGGCAACAATCCACGCACAAATTTGTCCACAAATAATCTTTTTCCTGACTCAGTGCTTATATCATATCCGCTAAAATCTGAGAATACTTGTTTGAACCGATTAAAGAATTCGGTAGCACCTTCAGATTTTCCTCGGGTACAAGCAGTGAGTTTGTCCCAAACAATCCTACTCTCGCGAATTAAGGTCTTCAATTTTGCTACTATTCTATCTGGCAAAGTCAGTATCACCTGTGGTGGTCTTTTACCAGCTTTCCTTTATCCATCTTGTCTAACCAAGCTATCCCATCTCTCACCTAATCCCGCTGCATCATCTACAGTCCTAATCTGTTTCCATAAATCAGCAGGTAGGAGCACGGGAAACAACAAATCTATATCGCCCAGAATAAAAACCGACGACTGCAAGACAGATTCTATTTCTTTATAAAACCCTGTCAGATTTTTCCTAATGTCTGGAATGGACTGTCTAATAGTATTCACTTCCTGTCTTGAGAACGGGACGTGAACAAACTGTGATACATAATGTGCATCAATATCATAGGTGGCTACACCCGTGCAGCATTAGCTAGGACCTCAAATTCAGGAACAAATGTCGGAGGAACCTCTCTCATAGGCAACTGAGAAGTAGGCAACTCCAAACGCTTACTAAGCAACAGAGCTAAATCGAGTGCTAAAGTGGTGGAAGCAGTATCATATGCGAAAGCTCTCTTATAGATTCTCAATAATTCTGCGGGACAACAAACCTTTCCTTTTATACATTCATCCTGCAGGTATTCTACCATTACCTGTATCACTTTCCAATGAATTTCTGTAGTATACTGACTATATGTGTCATATACTTCTAAATGAGATATCGACATGTTTGAAATCCATCTAAGTGCATCTCTTTTGCAAATTCTTGTTTCTTCACTCATCGACTTACAAGGAGGAAGGAACCGTTTCTGTACATAAAAAGCATCCAAACTATCACCATCTATTTCATCATTCTGCAACCTTTCTAACTTCCTTCTGAAGTAAAATACCCTCTCGACATGCTCATATACTTTCTCTGCAGTATCTCTTGAATATGCTAAAACATTAAAATCCCTCAACCATTATGGGATATCTGTGTCCTTCAGTCTATTCCACATTAGAGTCAAATGTATTCACATCCCTTCGATAAAGACATTTTGCTCAGGAAGACTTTCTAGATTAGAGAGTGTAGCTAAGACATCAGATCGTTCACCTTTCTCTATACATTGTCTAGCCCATGCATTCAAGTCTCTCTTTCTCTCTTTAGAAACTGTATTTCGAGTTTTAATTTTTGATTCGACACTCGCTCCTCTATCAGCTATAGGTGGAGCAGAACCGCTTGGAAAAGAAAGTGTAGATAAATCTTGTACAACAGGCAGTGGAGACACTATCACTGGCGCCAAAGACGAATCTACTGGAACCGCAACAGTCAGTAAAGGTAAAGGTACAGACGGAGGAACAACAGGAAATGGAGCAATAGCTGGCGGCGGAGGAGCCATAGGAGGAGCAGGAATTGCTATGGGAGGAGGAACAACAGCAGGAAGAGGTAAGACAGCAGGATCAGGTACATAAGTCTGGTGCAGTGGCACCAGACTTACGTTCATTTAAGAGTTTATCAATTAGTTCATCTGATATATGAAAATCTTTAGACGGATATATTTTCTGCATACCAAGTTGAAAAGCCCTATCCATGTTTCCAAAAGACTCTGACTGTTTTTGTTGATCATATAATAATGCCTTTTCGGCGTTTGACATATGCCGATGTGTATAATAATAATAATTTGGCATTTATATAGCACTACATACCCTCAGGTATCTGAGCGCTGCTTACTATTAGCCACGGTGTGTGGCGCTCATTTATCGACCTCGGAAGAATGAAAGGCTGAGTTTGGCCCCGCCAGGATTCGAACCTGCGTTAGCAAGCTCTGCAAGGATGTCAAAGCGAGTGCTCTCCTTGCTGTGCCACTTGACCGGCTATGTCTGTGTATGTTTCTCTTTACTTTTAAGTTGCTGCATAGCTTCTTTTTTCTAATTTTGTATTACATCGAATGCTGCAGGTCTAGCTTTTTTTCTTTAACAATATAGATTCTAAATACTTTATACGGGAAATCTCAAAGCTACCATTGATTGGCCACTGGACTTCGGAAGCATGTCTAGTTTGTCTGTGCCAAATATCACTGAATACTATACTACCAATGCCGTACTCACAGTACGGAGTACATGCCGACGACCCCTCCTGTGGTGCCGGACGGCCAAATTCCAAAGATTGTCTGTCTCTGCGGAATAACACCCTGAAACAGGCAGACAATTTCCCAGGCATATCAGATCACTGGTGTTACCTAGCAACGATTGCGCTTGTGAGTACAATACTACAACCAAATATCAGGATACTTAGGAATCGGAAATGAATCAAATATTGCAATACTTTCTCTGTGCTTGATGCTAGTATTCACAAACTACTTATTGCCACTATGCAGATCCATATGTGGATAGCGCACATGATTATAGTCCACACTGTGTGTTCAATCTGATATTATCTTTATGTTGAAATTATACGGTTCATAAACTTAATCACCAATAGCCGACACGCATTTAAGAGGCAGAGGAACGAGGGATTGAACCCAGGAAAAGGTCACAGGGAACTATCCCAGAGATTTAGAAGAAGACACCACGAATTTTGTCTTGTTTTCCTGGCAGCACTATAAGAGACCAAGAAAGTAATACGGGACAAGGCCTTGAGAACGACCACAACGGTCGAAACACGTGTCGGCTATTGGTGATCAAGTTTATGAACCATATAATTTCAACATAAAGATAACATCAGATTGAACACGCAGTGTGGACTATAATCATTTGCGCTATCTGCATATGGATTTGTATAGTGGCAATAAGTAGTTTGTGAATACTAGTATCAAGCGCGGAGAAAGTATTGCAATATTTGATTCATTTTCACTACTGTGTGAACCTATGTGGATGGTTCTCAGATTGCGAGACTCCCGCTGCTGATGTTTAGCTTGTGCTAATTTTTTTAATAGGTTGGTGAACAGTGCACGGATTCGAGTATCAATCCACAGTAATTTCAATACTTAGGAATCGGGGCACGACTCACCTGATTCAAAGGACTAAGGGAGGTCCGATCGGATTACAAAGGACAACAAAGGACCCTCATGGTTGGTGATTTCGGCAAAACTGCCTGCCTCATTATATGGACCCTCGTCAAGATGCTGTCTCGCACCACAAGCTCACCGTCCAGGGATAGGGTCGCGCAGTACTGTTGACGTGTCGTGTCTCATCCAAGAAGGGGCCCCCTTTCTCACCGTCCGATCCCGGTCCGATAGCCGCGTCAACTCTTCAACGAGATGGCATCAATTCCGAGGGTCCCTATTCGGGCGCCATCTGAAAGAACAAGGAAATATCGAGGCTGAGTACCACAAAGGAAATACACCAATCAAAGGGGCGCAACCAAATGTGCTGCTAAGAACACAGCTGTGTCCGCTGGTACACGGCCACTTTTCAAGCAGCCTAAGTGCTGTGTCTCCATCGTCGCTTAGCACCTTCTGTGGCAACTGCTTGCATGCCCTTTACCACTGCAGCGGCCATATTACAGAAACTGGTGAAAGTGCAAATAGCACTAGGGCAAAGTTGTCTTAGTGAAAGAAAATCATTATTTTCAATGTATTTGTTTACCAGGCTCCAAGTACTAGGACTATGGCAACCATTGCCCTGGCGCAAACATACGTTGAAAGAACATGGGACTGGGAAGTGTTTCCCTTCGTACTAATTGCACTTGCACCATTTAAACGTTTATACTGACCTAGTAGTCTGTTGTAAAAGGGTTACACCCTTTTCTTGATATTATATGATATGATAGTCTATTTATAGAGCGCCTATACACAATGGGCCTGATTCACAGAAACATTTTAGAATGGCACAATCCGTTTTGAAAACACTCAATGAATCAGGCCCAATGTGTTTCAAAGCGCTTCAAGGCAAGGGAGGGAACAAGGGGAAATACAATGACAATTCTTACGGGCCATGAACAGTAAGGGTGTGAAAATAACTTTCGTACTCGGCCTGATGACATTTCAGATAGTACAAGAGCTAAGACATAGATAAAGAAGAGTGGTGGAGAGTGGGAAGGAAATGGAAACAGACAGGCGACTACCGTACTAGGCCTGACGACATTTCTGGTAGAGCCAGAGAAAACCAAAAGGTGAGGGAGAGGGGTGCAGAAAGGGAGGGGAGGAACACAACAAGCGACTATGATACTCGGCCTGACGACATTTCAGATAGTGCTGGAAGGGGGGGAGAAGCAAGGGTAGGGGGAGGAGACAGAGGAGGTTGCTATCATGCTAGGTCCAGGGACAATTCTGATAGAGTATGTGAATAGAAGAAAGTAAGGAGAGGAGGAGAGGGGATAGGAAAAAGGAGAGGAGGAGAGAACAGAGAGTAAGCAGTCAAAAAGTGTGGAGAAGGAAGAGGGGAGAGCGAATACAATTGGAGAAGTCAGTAGTAAATTTTAGCCCCTTATCCGGGGCAGCAGGCCATTACCAGCAGTGTGGGCCCACCATCCTGTTTATTAACACCCCCTTATTCTCATCAACCTTCATTCAATACATCAAGCAGGTCAACATCACGCAACATCTTCAGCAGTTTTCAAAAAGAGTATATTCTACTAATGTGAGCACACTTTGAACCACACTAAATGGGCCTAATTTACAAAATGCTTACCATAGAGCAAAGTGACTTTGCACGGCAAAAGTACTCATTGCTCCAAACTAAATGGGCCTAATTCACAAAAAATGCATTAAGTCTACGCTAAGTAGCGCATACATAGTGATTTGATTGTAAATTAGGGGTCTTCTTGCTTAAAAAAAGGCTAAGTCTGCAGTATTTAGCGCAGATTTAGGGGCTGATTCTCCAAATGGATTTTTGCACCATGCTAAATGCAGCATTCACGTTGCAAAGAGTACTTTTGCACTGCAAAATACACGTTGTACCGCTCTGTGAATCACAGTGTTTGTTGGCAGTGCAAAGTGACTTTGCACCGTGCTACAACTTCCATGAATCAGGCCCTAAGTGTTTTTTGGGTAAATTAGGCCCATTTAGCATGGTGCAAAGAATACTTTTCCAGTGCAAAGTGACTTAACTACGTGCTAAACATTTTGTAAATGCCCTTAGACGTTATTTTAGGTACTTTGGTTTAGAGCAGCATGGTGGCTCATTCCTAAGAATGTGAAGCCCACTTAGAGTCTGTTACAAGAGGACACCACTATCTGTGCACAGCAGAGCTGGGAATGGAGGTTCTTTCAGTCTAGGCAGAAAGCCATCAACTGTTACCAACATAGTGGGGAGGACACATACACATCAAAGATACATGACGCCAATGGGCCACCCTGCTTTAGAATCCCATACATCTCAATATTTTTCATGCAAGCCGCCTCAGTCCCAAATTCGTTGATGGCCCAGTTATCCTTATATAGTGCACAAAGCAACACCATTGAGTATGCATTCATGTGGCAGTGCTTTAGATGAGCCCGGAGGAGGTCCAAACAGTATGAAATGCTGAGATAAATTACACAGAACAGGCATGTACAACTTTTCCCATCATATTCTGTGTATTTAGTGACCACATGTGACTTAATGATGCTTGAACCCCACCCAAACCCATGGATCCACCAGACACAAGCACCCCTAGGCAATCCGATGAAAGAGCTAAATTATTGGATGAGAAATCTAGGCAACGATAGAATAACAGCCATTTATGAGATGGGATTGCATGGAATATTTACCTCACTGAGAAAATAGAAAGAACTATGTTGGGCAAATAACACTTATTTGCCCTACAAAGCACTGTTTGTCTTCTCCATAATGTTTATATTCCATGCTAAGCCATCCTATAATTGTGTGGTATTTTCAAAACAAGAGGTATTTACAATACCACATTTTTGTACTGTGTCCTGCGTACTCCTAATGAGGCCCGGAATGTTGTAGGAGGATAGAAGCAAAAAGCTTATTTATGCAATCTAAAAGAGAGATACATCTGCAGGAAGTTGTTTCAGTATAGGTCTCCTTTTAGGTCTGGCTTGAGAACGTTTTATCTCCATGCCAGATCTTTGAATATATATATTACTTTGTCCCTGGTGTCTATTTGCTGCGCCATCATGGTAAAAGCTCTGTTACAGTGGAAGCCATTTTTTAAAAGTGCGTAGAACTATTTCATTTGAGGTGATAGTTGTTGAATGTTGTTTTTAAGAGCTTGTTTTATTTCCGTAGTTCTTGGAACAGTTATGTGGTTTCCACTTTTTTGCTGCACCACATTGGTGTTTTATGCTTGTTGTGATCATTATTATTATTACGAAAATATCTGATTATCACTATTAGCGTGGGAGAATAATTCAGCCATGATGAATGGTGTATACACCTATACACCTGTATGATGCTCCCAATCCATAATGGCAGCCATTATAACAGGTAGTTGCAAAGCCAGTAGGTATGGCTTTTCAAGTTTAGGGGGCTATATTTTTTGGTAATGCCCTCACAGGACAACTCCTTGTACCTTCTACATAGGCTTAGCCAGACTTAGGGCCCAATTCTCACCGAGGTGTTAAGTACCAAAAAGGACGTTAAAAGGGTTAACAACCTTTTCGGTACTTAACACCTATTCTGAAGGTGGCGCATTCTTCCGAAGTCGGAAGGAATGCGCCACTTTCGGAATACATGTGGTGGTTGCTAGGATGGGTTGAAAACCAACCTAGCAACCACCACATTTGTAAACTGGATTTTTGGAAGCCTACTCTTTTGGCACTCCTCCAGTTTAATATTTGCGCTAAACTAGCGCACATATACGGTACCCTTTTGGTGCCGTTAAACTGGAGGAGTGCCACAAGAAGCCTTGTTTGGTGAAAATGGAAGTGTCCATATACACCCGTGTTGTATATGGACACTTTCATGAACACCAAAGCAAACAGCTTCAACGTTGCTGCAACCTTGAAGCTGCTCGCTTTGGTGTAAATGAAAGTGTTCCTATACACCGCACGGGTGTATAGGAACACTTTTATTTAAACCAATGTGAGTAATTTTATTTTAACTACCTGCTAAAATAATAACTAAATTCTATAACAGCGCCCGGGCTGTGTGAGCACTTTAAAAATGTAAATAAAAAAAGTGGGAGCACTTGCAGATAAATATTTTTCAAAGTAGCATCATTCATTCTTGCTTAGGTACTCAAACTACATTTGTCAGCAGTTGGTGTTTTGATGCACGAACAGCAGGTTTCCCGAGAATGAGCAGTTGTCTGTTTACTGCAAAGAATTATATGTGCTGACACATTTCAGCTGATCAGGGAAGTTTTACTTCTCCATTTCTATAATGCAAATCATGGGGAAGGAATGAGTGTGGTCTCAAGAATGAAGCCCGCAGACCACGACTGGTAAAGACTAAATAACGATTTCCCCTGTCGCCTGGAGGGAGAGGACAGTCTGCGAGATTACCACATCTAACCTATTCTCATTTCACTATTCTACAATGTTTTTTTTAAAAGAATATGCGTTTTCACTTTGCAGTGGTAGTTTTCAACCTCTAGTGACAATCCCTCTGCTCGCCAGAGAGGGGTGCAGGAAATACTCCCTCCAAATCACTTACCATGTATTCAAAAGTATCCTTGTGGTATTTGCATGGTAGCTGGGGTGCTGTTAGCCCTTTCCTTAGGGTTTCATTATTTTCTCTGTGAGGCTGTATTCGTGCAATACAACTTGACCTTATTTCACACTCCAGGTGTGTGTGGTGAATGGTTCTTTGTGTGTCCCTCTCCTACTGGAAGAGGCTGGTATGAATTTCAGTAGTATTCAGTTACAAAATGCCCTTGCTGGCCACAATAGTGAGAGACCCTTGCTCCTTGCCAGTTGCCCAGTTTCCTTTTTTCAGGGTAAAAATGCAACTTTGAATTCAAGTGTGTTGTTGGTGTGTGGTTGTGTTATTGGACCCCCTTGTGAGACTTCCCTCTCTGTATAACATTCCTAGTCCACGGCGAGTTAAATTCTTGTTTGATTTGATAGGTTAGGGATATGGAATGCCTGGTTTGAAGGAATCCTATTCTGATAAGAAAATAATTCAAGAGGTGTGGGGGAGTCAAAGGATTCTATGTGCTATGCCCAAACTTGAACCTCAACTCACCTCAGGGGTGTTTCATTAATAAAGTGTAAATGTCGGCACAGAGGGAGGCGTGAGAGGCCATGGTGCCAGCAGCCACCTCGAACAGATCCAATTCCACATTAATGCCTGTCAAATTATCTACAGCTGGAGTGATGATTGGGCCTGGAGAAGAAAGTACAGAGAAGTGTAGTGAACTCCCACTTGGAAGAGACTTTATCCTGGCGGAGCAGCTATCACGTGATATTGCTAAAATGATGGCTGATGAGAAAAGGAAACCCTCATAACCTAAGGAAAGAAATCTGCCGATTGATATGGTGGAAGTGAGGGAAACCCTGACACTGGCAGGATCCTCATGTGGAAGGAGAATGTGTTGGGGGACTCTCTAGTTCTGAGCCACGACAACCCTATACACATAATCTAATAGAACTGGCAGCGACTACACAACCTTTCAACTAATACTGAAGTTAAGGATAACGCACAACTTCACCTAATACCCTTGAGAAACAAGAGAAGGAGGAGAGTGTCAGATAGCTCTATGAGCTCTGTGTCATCCGATTGCCCTGTGCCAGATTTTGTAAAAAGGACATTAAGACCAACAAGAGACCAAGGTGTCTTTGTGAACCACCCTACAAGCAGAGGTTTAAACACCAGCACTATCTCTGCATTAACCATCACATTGGCCCCCTTTTTAAAACTGCACGAATCCATAAATGGCAACCTGAAAGTTCAAGGTATATTATTAACAATTCCGCATCCAAAAATGATTTTTATTGAAGGTTTTGTCTCAGCTGTCCAAGGAAATCTGAACAAGAACACAGAACAAACCTTGAATATGTTCCACCGAATCCTAGATCCTATCATCAACAAACACAACGAAAGAAGAGAACTTAGGTCGCAGTCTGAAGTACATGGGGCAACAGCACCCTCAGTAGGGAAAACTATGAGAGACGAAGAAATTCAACTTGTGGAAGTAGAAGAGCTCAACAAATGTCTGCTACAGGATGACATGGACTTCAGTGAGTGAAGTGAAAATGAGGTGGTGCTGGTGGAGAAAACACCAGAACCTGCTGGGCAAGAACCACAAATAACCCAGGAAGTTTTACACCATGGTGATTGTTCATCTGAAACTGAACAGGATGCTTTCAATTGTCGAGCTGAAAATGAAGGCACTACTAAAGAATACTGAATTTTCTCACAGAAAAAAGAGGGAAGCAAGCTGCTAAACAACACCAGAAACAACATTAAAAAAACTTGGTCCGGGTTAAAAAAAACGCAATCAAATGACTCAAGAAAGTTCTTCAGAAGTGTGGACATACCACCTAGACCTACAGAAGCATTAAAGAACAATGCAGAAGCCATTAAAGCAGTTTGGGGTGTTAAGCATCTGGACCTGGTAGTTGAGGCCCCCAAAGAAAGTATGCACTCGGGCCACTAGGCCAGCCAGATAAATTCACAAGGTGAACTTATAGAGCACTTGTCAAACCTGTATACATACTCAATGGAAGGGGAAGGGGAAGTTGACAATCCTCGGAAGGAAGTTAAAATTCAAAACACATCTGGCGATTGTGCGATCAACAGGTGCTTGCTCTTAGGAAGATGCTTTAACGGCTAAAATACACATGGCTACCCCAAACTTTCTAACATTAGACTATAAGAGGCTGGCTCTGACTATAAAGCCCAGGTGGAAACTATGGAAAAGTTGAAAGTGTATCAGTGAGTGACTCAGTGACTGAATGGCAACAACCGGACGATGATAACACATTTGGTCAAATGAGATCTATCCTGTTGGAAAGAGTTTTGCATCTGGAGGATGCTATGACAATCAACATTGGTAATATATTGAAATTCCTATATCATATCCCAAAATAGAGATCTATAAGCTCCAACAATATTGAATTAGTAGAATGTTTAAATGATGCCCACCAGGATTAAGTACTGATTCATTTTACCTCTAATCTAATCAAGCAGACTACTCTAGAGGCGGTGCCATGTTTGCTGCTGTTGGGCTTTGACCTAACGGACATGGCTCCTGAAACCTGTTCTATACCTAATTAGGCTGTTGGGAGACAGGGATATAATATCAAGGAGACCAATACCTCAATGATAGAGAATTTGGTCAGTGCTACTGAGTACGTACCAAAAGTGCTCCCGGTTAACAATACCACAAATACCAAATTATTCTCTAACTCAAGAACGCCTTTCACTATAACAATTGGTGGGAAGGAATGTTTGAAGAGGAAGGTTGTTATGCAGAAAGAATCACGAACATGGCTGGCAGAGACTTAAGTATATGAATAACATAAAAGATTAACTTAGAGCCCCTATTGAAACAAAAGAACTAGCACTGGGATCCTGGAACACAAGGGGATTGAAGCATTTATTTGGGAGATGTGAATTTTGCTTTGATAGCTTTGACATATTGTGCCTCCAAGAGGCGTGGCTCTGTACTGCCCCAAGTCTTGACAGTTACTCAATTTTTGTAAACCCAGCGATAAGGGGACAAAAGAGAAGACCTGCAATTTGTATATTTCTAGCTCTGAGGAGTGGAATGGGATTTGAAGTTGTGGCAGTTCACTGCCCAAATCCATATATCCAGGGGCTGGTCATACGGTGGAATATTATGAGATCTTTGGGGGTTGAATGGTTTGTAACTTTTTAACTTATACTGGAATCTAGCAGGAATTAAATATCGTAATTTTCTGAATTCGATCATGGCTATAATAGATGAATGCTATGAATCATTACCTGACCAAGGTAATCGTGGTTTGTGGAGATTTAAACATGCAATGTCTAATAATAATAACTAAATATGTAAAAGAAGCTATCCTTAGAAACCTCCATCTTTTAAACGGGCAAGTCAGAGGAGATCCCGGGACATACCACTTGGAAGAGAGGTGACCAGATGGGAATCCTTGATTATATTTTTGTGTTTGGCAATATACTCCCCTGGGTGTCTACATTTGAGATAATTCCATCTACTTGTAGTGACCACAGCATCCTAAAAATGAACTGGGTCACTATGTGTATGTTGAATAAAGAAGTGTATCCTCTAAAGGTAGAAATATCCCAAGGTAGGAATCATCTGAAGATGAACCGAAGCAAAATAAACCTGCTAAATGAGAGATTCTCTGACCATATAAGAAGGTCCATGAGATTGGAGTCACAGAAACATAGTAGATTATTCTCCATTCTTATGGGACTTTGTTGAAGTCTACAACACGGAAAGTAGAAATACTTTTAGTCACAAACAATTCTATGATAAAGATTTAGTAGCAGCAAAAAGAAACCTTAGAGCTGACATTAGGAAAATACAAGTTGATTCTGGTCCTGAAATGCTGAGCTGCTTGAAAAAAAGAAAGCAGTCAAATACAAACTGGGTTAGATTACATAGAGGACTGATGCTCCAGCATGATGCAGATAATATGCTGGCAGAAATGTGCACAAAAGAACAGGAGAGATCTTGCAACTCATAAATTCCATAGACACCCCGCATCAGCCATTACAAGTAAATACAGTGTCTGAAGCGAGTTGAGTGACCCACTTCACTAATCTGTTCGATTCATTGGGTGAACAACCAATAGTAGAATTGGAGCCAGCAGTGTGTGAATGGTCAATTAATTTTGACAATGAAAATATTGTTGCCCTGATAAAGAAAGCCAGCAAATCCCGAGCACCAGGCCCGGATGGGTTGGTCAATGCAAATGCTCATGGAGGTGCCTTAATTGTGGGCTGACTTTGTAATGGCATTGTTTGCGCAGGTCAAGAAATTAAAAAGGGTGCCTCAAACATAGAAGTTGGCTTTCCTCGTTCCCATTTTCAAGAAGGGTACTAGGGCTGATCCAAAGAACTATCACCCTATTGCCTTTTTTGATGTGACGGGTAACATGTTTGCCTCGTTGGCTTTGGAGGAACTGTCAAGCTGGTTGCTGGCATCTGGACACTACAACATCTATCAATCAGGGTTTGTCAAGGAGGTAGGCACAAGTATAAACATGTTTCTATTCAACATTTTGAAGGCACATACAATTAGAAACAATTCAAGGCTATACCTTGCATTCATTGACCTGGTCCAAGCATTTCAAACCATAGACAGAAACCTCCTATAAGTAAAATCAACGAGCTGCGGCTGACCAGCTGACCTATTACAAAAAATTGAGGATGAAATTGGACTCGGCAGATCGCCCTGTCTGGATCAATTAAAACTGGGAAGGGTCTCAAACAGGGGTGTCCCTTGGCCCCAGTCCTATTTAACTTGTTCATTTCTAACCTGGAGGAAAGCTTGAGCGGGGTTCGATGTTTTACACCTAGAATCAATGGAAGGGTGTTGGTTCATCTTCCCTATGCAGACGATCTGGTTCCTTTGGACCAGACACCAATTGGTCTGTAGCATCAGTTCAATGCCCTACAGCTGTGCTTTGAGCAGGATCTAAGTGTTTTAACAAATATAAAAATAAAGAATGAATTTCTCTCCCAAGCCTATTGTTTCTCCATGTTTAAAACCCCACCCAATCCCCTGCCCACCACATTTAACATTTAACCCTTAACCCCACCACCACATATATTTTTTATAAAAATAGTAGGTATTTGTTTTGTTGTTTTTGTTTCGTTTTAAAATGCATTCTTAACTTTCTATTTGTTAAAATCACTGAATACTTACTGAGCAGAACTGACTGACAATAAATGTGGCAAAGTCGCAAGTCTTGACACTGCAATCGGCACATGGCAGACGAATGAAGCCAAAAAACTGGAGTTTAAACCACAACATCTTTATGTATTTAGGGATGTTTGTAAACGTCAGATTGAATGATGGGCTAAGAGAAAAGTTGTTGAGCACAAACTACAAATCTGCCATCTCCAGGCTGTGTCTTATTGAAGAAATATGGGAGATACTCATTGTTCGCGATTGTAACTTTCTACCGATTGAAGGTGGTTTCTATACAGACATATGGCACAGAAGCCTTTTTCGCTTTGTCATTTAATCTATGGCCAGTGCTGGTGGGTCTCTTTTGGAAAAAAGTGCTCTGATTGCCTAATGGAGTCCCACTACAGGTAATCAGATATGAATTGTGACTTATGTACCTGTACATCAAGACAGTATGGAAATCGCTATCACTCTACAGTAAATCTATCACAAAAAATGCTGTAAGAGGATTGCAGCTGATAACGGGATACTTATTCAACCACAATAAACCGATCCAAGAAGATTGGACGTCTGCTTGTTGCAAGATACTTTTAAATCTAGATACAAATGAGGAGGTATTACTAAGAATCCCTTTGACAATTAAAATAAAATTGTGGTTGAAAGATTGGATAGAAACACAAGACAGAACTATAAATTATATCAGCAACCTTTTCTAGAATGTCGCCCTTACAATACTCTCACTGAGTGCTCAATGAAATTTCCTGCAGCTTGTATCGAACACAATATTTATGCTTCGGTCTTAATCTGTACCACACTAAAGAAATGTTAGCTTCTAGGGGTACTTTAAAACACAATTTACTTGATGAATAAGCTCTTTACAAATGCACAATAAATAAATACATAGGAAGCAATTAGGGGAAAAAGATTTGTCATGCAGATTTTACAGAACAATAATGAAACATTTCAGCACATTTTGCTATTTTGCACAGGCCTTCCATTCACATTGGGCCTCATTACAAGGTTGGAGGTAGTCGTGCCGGTAAAACTGGCAAGTTTACCTCCAAACTTGCAAGAAAGTCTGGCACCCGTGAATGGGCAATTACCGGGGTATTCCGGCCCCACCGGAACCCGGTAATTGCCCTTTCGTGGGTGCCCGAATTGGGTGATCCCCATTCCCATTTCAGCCCCATAGGGCTCAATGGGAATGGGGATGCCTGTAGCACCGGCACTGTCCATAACGGCGCCTGTGCTACAGGCATGCTGTGCTCGCGGGTGCCTTTCATTCCGCCAGGTTAGACCTGGGGGAATGAAAGGCACACGCGAGCACAGCTTGGAGTTTGCCGGTCCGGATACAACGGTACCAGTGAGCTTACCGGTACCATTGTATCCGGACCGGCAGACTCGTAATGAGGCCCATTGTCTGGGAATGTTTTCTGATGAACTCAATTCTGTGACACCTGAAGATTGGTGGGTCATTTTTATGTGTGAAGAGTGGGGGACACTAGTCATTGCATTGATATGTAGAATTTATCTTAATTTTGAATGGACATTTAAGAGCTATTCATGATAGTGATAGGTGTATTAGACAGGAAGAAGTTTAATTTGATATTTATTGAATATTATGAATGAAACTGAAAGATGATTATATTTAATTGATTGTATGTTATGAAATTATAACATTTGTTCAACGAATTTCATTTGTTTATATTAGTTCAACTTAACCGTAACGTCCCTTTAACAAAGTCTTTTTTACTGAATTTCATAGATTTTCACCGGTACACCCTTAATTTGCTACACGCTCCTTATATTATACTCACCCCCAAATGTAGCAACTCTAGAGTCCACATACACTACAAACGTCTTAACACATCAGTTAACATTCACAAAAAGAAAATGTTGCACCCTTCAACCAACAAACACATATACATAAAACAACATTACTTGTATTTACCACACCCAAATATAACTTTTTGAACTAATCATCATTGGAAAATGTACAAATTATTTTTTCATTAAGCACACATTATAATGTAACGCACCAAGCACAAACCATAGCTCTACTCCTCTATTATCACTTCAGTACAACTCTTCCCACAGGCTCACAAACATGTCTCTGTTATTTATACGGGCACACACAGGTCAGGGATCTCCTTGCCCGACAATGAATAGATGACAATGTGGAATCCCAATGGTTCCAATTAGCTTTATATCTAACAACAGAAAATACATACAAAATAACTGACCCCTCAGTAGCGTGCAAATACTGCAATACAAAGCTTGACAATAACGGAATGCCATCACGTGCTATTACAAACAACTGAGAAATCTTCCCACTTCCAAAACCTCTCCAACAACTTAACTTATATGAGAGAATTGTAATCCAAACAGTACACCCATTTCAAACTTATAAAAGGACAAATTGCCTCCATGTGAGTTACTAAAAGGCATTTGTGGCAAAGTAGTATATTTGCTATCAGATCTTAAAGAAAATGTAAAAACTCTAGGAATAAAATGGCCAATAGATCAATTATTGATTGTACTAGTTAAGAGTGTACCAACAAAAGAGAAAACAATAGGGCAACAATTAGTCGACTTAAACAGAGTCAGACAAGCCCTACAATATCTCAAAGAAAACAATGTATACTACAAAGATATAAACATAGAGGAAAACTTAATAGATACCACCCAAATAATTCAAGATTCACCACCAACTCGCCAATTTGTAGATCCTGTTACTGCAGCCAACATTGTAGACAGTATACAATTCACCCACTATACTCCAAAGAGCACATGGGAGAAAATTGTTCTTTTCCTCTAATCTTTCCTACAGGAAAAGGAGGAAGATATGATGAAAGACCCATACAAATGATTGCATCAGAATATCCCTCTTTATGAATGTATTCTCAAGACCCCAGATTCAGACAAAATGTAGAATACATTTTCCAACTCCTGTTCAAAAGTGAACTAGCACCTCTATGTTATGGAGTTAAACACACATTAAAAGCAGGCTCTAATTGTTTAAACATGTCCGCTTGCCGAATGCTTCAAAAGATAAAAGACAAAGATGAAGTTTTCCAGTCAAGTATCACAAATCTCTTGGCAAACATCCATGGTACAAAAGAATACTGGTTCTGATGTCACCCTGATGTATATTGTATGCAAAGGAATGTAGGCACACCCACATATTTAGTTATTTTAAGTTGTGCAGAATACACATGCGAGGACTTGCACGACTTCCTATGCACTGCGAACCAAAAAAAAGAGGGAATAGAGAAATGAACACCAGGAGTACTCTGTTCTCTTGACCATGTCAGTATATCAAGGCAGTTTCACCATTGCTTCATTGCCATACTGCACTTCATCTGCAATCAAACTTCCCCATATACTTGGAGAAGTGGAACACTTATTTTGGAAAAAAGAATATCAATCCCAAGGAGCACGACACATCCACATGTTTTTGTGGGTAACAGATGCTCCTAAATTTGGCCATGACAGTGATGCAACTGTTTTGCAGTTTTTTGAAAAATTCATTACCAGAGACATCCCTTCAGAAACCACACGTAGCGACATATGTACACAGATCTTACGCTTCCAAAAACATAATTATGGCAAATACTGCCGACGAAGATATAAAAACAAAGGTAAATATATACCAAGTGTCGCTTTGGCTTCCCTAGACCAAGAGAATAGCTTGATGTCTTCTGTTATACACTTTGTAAAAGGCAAATCCCCTAAAAACACATATACACTAAAAGGGATGACGCATCCAAGTACATCAATGATTACAATGCAATTATTGGCCTCTTGTGGAATGCAAATATCGACATACAATACATTGCGCACAATTCCACTGCGGCTACAAGATATGCCACAGCCAAAGCACCAAAGCAGAGAAAACAGAGCTAAAAGACCCCTGGGATGACATATCATCTTACAAAACACTGTCACAAATATTGTAAAGCTGCAGTATAAAAATGCTCTCACATAGACAATGCGGGTGCTACAAAGCTGCAGACCATTTAACAGGTACAGCCTCAAATGGCAAATCTGAGCACGTTGTCTGGCTAAACCTTGGCCCAGCTTCATACTGAAAAAGAGTACTAAAATCCAATCAAGAGATAGAAATAATAGCCACAAATTAGCCCAAAAGCCAGGACATTAAAAAAAAACTATTTGACACATACTACCCACACAGAAGTACTGCTTTGGAAAACATGTGACTGTATGACATAGCCCAAAACTACGCCTACAAAAACTATGTCACACCAGATGAGACAAGTGCTAAATATTCAGTCTCAGCTTGTGAAGGAAGCCTAGTGAAACTTACCAATCCCAGCTTAATTAATCACATAAAGTTATAATTTAAATCTCTGCAACATAATAACTTTATTAGATGGCCCTACTGCAACTTTTTAAAGCTTGTAGAAAAGATTCAGACTTATTAGGTGACCATGACTTATTTGACGCTGCATTCAAAGAAAATGAAAGCAGTGTAACAAATGTCAGTTTCAAACAATGCAAACAAATGTTGCATACTCAACGCCAACAAGAAGACCAAACAGAAGCTCTAATAGACAAAGACATTCCTGAAGGCAGTCAACCTTCCATTCCAGGAACCCAAGGACCACTTGGCCAACCACTCATTCTAAATGAAGCAGAAATAGCCATGACTGAGGTATAAAATGCCATGCATCCATCTAAACAATCTGAAAACGTGTTAATACTCAAATCACAGCTAAATGATGAATAACTCACAAGTTATCTAGAAGTCACTGAATAAATTGAACATGGTTTTTTAACATGAAACTACAACTTGTACTTGTACGAACAATAAACTTCTGCTCCTGTATGTAAGTGATGAAGCTTGTTCCGGTAAAACGTTCTTAATTTAAATAATCAGCACATTTCTACAAGACTTGACAAACAACAACCTTTCATCTGTTGTAACAGCCCCCACAGGTGTAGTTGCCTATAACATAGGATGTGCAACTTTAGACCAACTTATGCTCCTGTCTATAGAACACCGAAACAAATTACAATACTACAAATTATCAGCAGAACCTGCTACTGAATTGTCCAGAATTCTGAAACAAATGAAAGTGCTCATGATAGATGAAATAAGCCTGGTTTCCAACCTCATGTTGGCTTTAATTCATCTCAGAATGTAAGAAGTTCTAAAAACTGACTATGAAGAACTGTTTGGAGGAAAACACATCATTTTTTTTGGCGACCTCTTACAGTTAATAACAGTAAAATTTCAACCTATTTTCAAAAATTAGAACACAAACAATGCCGTTACATACTTGGCAGCATTGAAAATGTAAATCTCTGGCAACATTTCTTTGCTACAGAGAACAAACTCAAAACATGCAACAGTCTGCAGATCTCACCTATGGCAACATTTTAAAAAGCATTAGAACTGGCCTGCTTATTAAAGATGCAAAAATCCATCTTAAATACTAGACTAATCCATGAGGTATATGGGCAAAACACATCTGCTCCTGATGTCATGGAACAATTAACTCAAGAAAATATAAAATGCATGTCCTTAATGCCAAGCCTTGCAAGCTGTAGTCAATTCAACGATATAATGTTGAAAAAAGAAATCAACCCATACTTCATATCAGCTTCAAAGATAAACTAGAAGTACACGGAATGACACTCCCTATGTGTCAGTAAGCAACGGTACAACTAAGTAGCTTAGAAAAATGTATCTCCAACACAACTGCATTAGAAAACGTATTAACTCTGTCTCTAAACTACAGAGTAATTCTAAAAAGCCACCTTGATGTAGAACAAGGTTTAGTCAATGGAGCAATTGGCACAGTTGTTGGCTTCCAAACATATCCACATGACAACAACAGTTAGTATGTCAACATCCACTTTGACAAAATTGCAGAAGTTAAACAAATAGGCAGCACAATAGCCAAGATCAGAGGGTGGCTAGGTAACCAGTGCAGAATCAGTGTTAGCCCGGAAGTCAGCAGGGGAGAGCAGGAGAAAAAGCAAAAGCAAAGAGAAAGGTTTTGTGGAGCTTCTGGAGCCAGAGAAAATTTCCATCAAGTTTCAGGGAGGCAGGGAGGCTGTTCCAGAGCGAGGCCCAGCTGAAGAAAGATATCTACCACCAACTGGTTGCTTGGAGATCAGACTGACCCTGAGGGAGTGTCACAACCCTTTCTGCCCTGGCATTCACCAACCGCAAAACACAATCACACACTCTTATTTCCAGAGCCCCTTATGGATTATTCAGATTTCTCCAATGCCCCAAGTTACTCAGGTGGACCAGAGCATTGTGCTTTTGGGCCCAATAACAAACTAATATGGGGAAGACATGAGACACCGTAGCACTAGGGAGCCACAGTCTAGTCTTTATACATTTCTGGGTGTGGCCGGCTATTTAAGTCACGCCCAGATTTAAATCCACACTTAGCGTTGAAACTGTCTGCCGACAGCGGACGCTCACCGCGGTTCTCTGGACCCGGCTCCCTGCTCCTGCAGTTCTGCCTTCGATCTCCAGCTGTCATCGCAGCCTCGCACTCACCTGCTCTGCCCGCCACACTGTCCGCGACGCTCCAGCAACCAGTCCCGCAAAGTCAGCTCACCAACGGCAGGTCCACGTCCCCACCATAGACGCGGCTCCTCCATCTGCTCCCGTTCAGTCACGCCTCCGGAACAGCCGTCATCTGGGGAGAGAAAAAACACAAGAGAGGCACGTTCTTCACTGCATATTGACAAAAGCCTCCAGAAGGGAAAACACAACAAAGGCGAGCACTCCGTGCACTTAATCCAGCTCGTACTGCAAAGCACAAGAAGAAAGACACAACACAGAAAAACACAAGGGAAGGCACGAATTACTGCAACCACAAACACAAGAATAAAGAAAGGATAAGAAGGACAGAACCTTAATAAAGGAAAGGCTGCACAAAAGCAAAGACAAGGTTAGAGAACATTATCTGGCCAACACAACGAGGACAAGCAAAAAGCCAACAAGATTGGTTAAGACATTGAACAGTGACAACTCAAGGCGCTGTATTCTTCGCTACGCCACAGCGGGTCTGGGCAGGACCACCCAGTGAAGTAACTGGTGGAATAGAACATGCGCCCCTGCTAAGAATCGAAGCAGGATGGAGAGTCTGTCTTTTAATTACACAAGGTGAGCACACTTAAGGGAAAGATAACATAAGGGCTAGGGAAGCAAGAAGGGAAGTGGGTACAGATACTCAGGCCCTTGTCCTCATCACTGGTTTACTCGTTATTTCCCGCAGACGCAGTCCTTCCAGTGAGCGCTAGAAAACCCAAATAGAGACTCCTGATACCCCTGCAGAGCTAAGGTGAGCGTGACAGAATGCTAAGCCAACTTTGAAACCTCTTCCCAGGTACCATGGAGACTTCTGATACTGACCAGTTAGCACAGTTGTTAGGGGAATTACAAGCTGAGGTCCATGCAGCCCGGCAGAGGTAAACGCCCTACGGCGAGAACTGGTCATGAATAGAGACCGAACCGAGGAAATAGCTCATCACATACTGCAACATCATGCCGGACAAGCTCCTTTACCAGGGAATCAGCGTTCTGTGACCCCGAACGGTTTTCTGGGGACCCTAACAAATTTGCGGCCTTTATAAACCAGTGTCATTTGCATTTCCTATGCAGAGCAGGGGTATTCCTGAATGAACAGTCACGGGTGGCCTTCGTTTTGTCTTATTTGGGAGGGAGTTAAGTGGACTGGTCCATCCCCCTGGTGTGTCGGGATGACCCACTATTATGCAATTTCACAGGTTTTCAACAAGAGCTGGAAAAGCTCTTCGCGCGACACACTAGAGGCCTAACTCTGGACAATGAGCTCCTGTCATTATGACAAGGAAACCAAGACTTGCTAACTTACATAGCCACGTTTAATAGGCTTGTGGCGGAGACTAACTGGCCCAAGGAGAAGAGTACCACGCTTTTTCACAGGGGACTACAGAGGGAATTAAAGGACGTCCTTGCCCAAGTTGTAAATCCTCCCGATGATTGTGCAGAATTCATTGATCTCGTTTGTACGGCTTGATCACAGGCTACAGGACCGGAAGACTGACCAAGCCCGATCAGAGGGAAAAAATATGTGTGTACGTCCTCGGGAATCACAACCTCATCAGCCAGAAAACCACCCTGAACCCATGCAAATTGGGGGTGTCCAGGGCCCCTTAACCAAAACTGAACGGGAAAAAAGGCGTCAGCAGCAACTGGGTTTGTATTGCAGTAAGGTGGGACTCTTCCTACGGGATTGCCAGGTGAAACCGCCCAGGAAGGCGCTAGGAGCATTGGATATTGAAGATGCTAAATCCGACTCGGAAAACTCCAATGCCCGGCAAACGTAGAGGTCCGTTCGTTGAGCAAGGAGAATGTTAGGCGATCCTCTGCACACCGATCCACTGCACACCAGAATACTGCTCACATTTCCCCAACACCTCCCTCCAGCGTTCAAGGCTCATGTGATTCGGTTTACCCAAAGGACCGAAAGCTCCGTACCAGGTATGATTTACGGGCTCGATTGAAACCCTTCCTGCACTGGCAGTTGCCATGGAGAACATACAGCATAAGGGGCGGCGTTACATCTCCACGCCGATCACGTGATCCAGAGTGGCGTTCCTCACGTGACCTTGGTGGACGTCACATGACCCCAAAACGCACAGTATATAAGGCTTTAGACACGGAACACTCATTGCTTCTCAGCTGTCTTCAGACCCTGTTTGGCGTTACGTTTTGGTTTGCTTTTCTGGTTTACCTTGATCTTGGAACTCTCTCTTGGACTCCTTCGGAATACCCCTTTGTACCTTTGCTTGGAACTGTTTACCTGTTGCTGAATTTCGGACACGAACCTGACATGCCTTCGGATCATCCCTTGGTACCTTGTTGAACTTCTACGCCATTTCCCTTTTTGGGATTCAAGTCACGCCTTCAGTCTTACAGGTGGTTTATCCTGCATCCACACTTGTCTGCGGTCCTCATGTTCTAGGGACCGCCTCATCTGAGTCTCGAACCTCCCTCCTAGGTTTCCTGGGTTTTCCAAACACCGGATAGGTAAGGCTATTCAGATTCTTTGGTTATTGTGATTATATACTGTAATTGCCTTGTACTTAACCTCGTTCTTTTTGACAGCAGAATTGGTGTTCCAGAGATTCCGTGGATCCGGGAAGTAACATCTCCCACCTGTGGCCCCAAAGGTCGCACAGCAGGTTTCTTTTAGTTCCCCTGTGCGTCACTTGAGGACGGAGGTTTCAACGGTCTACACGACACTCAAGTCAGAACAGAGAAGGACCTACAGACCTCTCACTTCGTCATCCCAGTGGTCTTAATTATTCAACAGCAGCCCTCTCGCATGCATGCTCTTGAGGCCTACATAGACAGTGGAGCTGTAGGCAATTACATCGATCAGGATCTTGCGGACCAAATGGGTCTTCTCACTTATCCAAAGGCTATGTCGGAGAACGTAATGGCAGTAGATGTTACCCAGTTGTCCTTGCGGCCAGTAACCCACTGCACAGAAGTCGTAACACTCCTTTGTCAGGATGGACATAGAAAAGCTATTGCCTTCGACCTGATAAGTGCCCCTCAGTTTCGTATGATACTAGGAATTCCATGGTTGGAGGCCCATAACCCACAAATCGACTGGCGAGCGAGGGTGTTAACCTTCTCCAAGGAGTGTTTCTGTTCCTGTTACCAAGAAACGGTGACACAAGAGGATTCAAGACAAAGTACCCCAAGAAAGGCGGAAGTGCTCGGTCTTCTAGGCGTTCTGCCCTCTGCATATTCTGATTATCAGAACGTATTCCATAAAGAGCAGGCTAACACCTTGCCGCCACATTGACTGTCAAATAGACCTCCTTCTGGATGCCCAGGTTCCATGCAGCCGAATGTATGCGTTAACTGGACAAGAGAACACCCACCTAAAGGCATACCTAGAACAGTATTTGACGAACGATTTCATCCGACCTTCCAAGTCCCCAGCAGCCTCACCGCTTTTATTGGTTCCAAAGAAGGAGGGGGACCTGAGAGCCTTCATCGATTATCGACTGCTAAATCAAGTGACGATCAAGAACAGGTACCCCCTGCCACTCATCCCGGTGCTATCGGACCAGGTGAAGGGGGCACAAATCTATATCAAGCTAGATCTACATGGGGCGTATCACTTGGTGCGGGTCAAAAGTGGGGATGAATGGAAAACAGCATTCTGGACAAAATATGGCCTTTTCGAGTAACATGTAATGCCTTTTGGACTATGCAATGCCCCGGCGGCTTTTCAAAATGTTATAAATGACGTGCTAAGGGATCTAATAGATGTCTGTGCCATGGTTTACATCGACAACATGTTGGTATATTCCACCATTCAACAGGAACATGTCAGCTATGTGCGAGCCGTCCTTGACAGACTCAGAAAACACCAACTCTATGCAAAACTAGAGAAATGTTCTTTCCATGTGTCAGAAGTGGAATTCTTGGGATTCATCCTGACCCCTCAAGGAATTAGAATGGATAACAGGAAGGTGGATGCTATTTTAAACTGGCCCTCTCCTACCTCCCTCAAAGGAATCCAGAGTTTCCTAGGTTTTTCGAACTTTTATCGTCGTTTCATACCAGGCTTTTCACAGGTTGTCCATCCGATCACCTCTTTGCTACGGAAAAACAAACACTTTGATTTGCCCCCAGAGGCAGAAAAAGCCTTCCAGACTCTGAAAACAAAGTTTACTTTGGCCCCGATTTTGCGCCACCCAAGACCCGACCTACCATATATAGCCGAAACTGATGCCTCTAGTACCGCCATGGGTGCAGTGCTGTCACAGAAGGACCCCGACTCCGGCCAGTTACATCCTGTGGCGTTCTGGTCAAGGAAATTCTTACCAGCTGAAAGGAATTACACAATTACTGATAAGGAACTTCTGGCAATCAAAGCAGCCTTCCGAGAATGGAGGCACTGTCTCCTAGGAGCTCGACACACGGTCACCGTCATCACTGACCATCGCAACTTGCAATACCTGAAATCAGCAAAGGCGCAGTCGTCTCATCAACTCCGCTGGGCGTTATTCTTCACAGAATACGATTATGTTATCACATATCGGCCAGGGGTGCGCAACGGTAAAGCTGACGCGCTATCACGGCTTGAAGATGGGGCGCTGGCATACGAACAAATCGAACAAATCGCCATAATACCGGAAAACAAGATACTTGGGGCCATCACATCCACGTCACTGACTGATCTGAAAGCTGACATTCTACGTCACATGACAGAAGAAGAATTGCAAACATGGACCACCAAGACCAAACAACACACATTAAGCAATGACATACCATGTTTCCGAGAACGTATATACGTATATATCTTCCAACGGAAGTTCAACAAGAGAAGGTCATCGCCGCTCATCATGACACATTATTGGAAGGACACCCTGGAATAGCCAAAACCATGGCCAAGATACAAAGAAATTATTGGTGGCCCACCTGGCGAATGGACGTCATTCGTTTTGTACTCTCCTGTGGCATCTGTGCGCAAAACAAATCCCAGAAACAGAAACCGGCAGGCCTCTTACGTCCGTTAGCTGTTCCACCGACGGCATGGCACACCCTGTCCCTGGATTTCGTTACCGATCTTCACTCCAGTAATGGCTACTATACCATACTGGTGATAGTTGACTTGTTTTCAAAGATAGCCCATTTTATTCCATTAAAAGGACTACCCACAGCATTCACCATGGCAAAAGTTTTCTTGGAACAAATAGTCAGACTACATGGATTCCCAACTATTGTAATTTCCGACCATCGCAGTCAGTTTATTTCCAAATTCTGGCGTTGTGAGTTGGCTCAGGTAGATGTTCTTTTATCAACCAGTCACCACCCCCAAACTGATGGCCAAACAGAGCGCACAAATCAAACGCTTGAGTAATATCTTAGATGCCTTCTCCACCAATCCGAAACACTTGGAAAGATGTTTTATAGATTGCAGAATATGCGTATAACAACTCGCAACATTCCACTACTGGACAAAGTCCATTCTACATCCTGTATGGATGGCACCCGCGAACATCAATTTTCGACCCACCAGAGGAGTTAGAAATGCCAGCTTTAAAAACCCTGCACTCCACCATCAGACGTGTATTTAAAGAGGCTATGGACCTAATGGCACAAACCGAAGAAAGACAGAAAAAATACACAGACCAGCATCGAAAGGCAGCACCTGGGTATCAAATTGGAGATGTTGTATGGTTAGCCTCTAAACATATTCCATTGAAAGGACCCCAAACATTTCGTCCAAGATATCTAGGTCGATACATCATTGAAGCCATCATCAATCCGGTGGCAGTTAACTAACCCTACCGGCAAATATGCGAATCCACACGGTATTTCATGTTTCTCATCTGAAACCTGTCCAACCTAACACACGGGTACAGGCGCCGCCAGCCCCTTCAATTGCATATGGGGAATTAGAGTATGAAGTCAGGAACATACTAGATTCCAAAATTGTCAAATCCAGATTGTATTACTTGATTGAGTGGAAAGGCTATGGTCCACAAGACGCATCCTGTGTACCCAGTGAACATGTCCAGGCTCCTCAATTGGTTAAAAGGTTCCACCACACTCATCCAGACAAACCTGGACCCAGGGTTTCCAATCTGAGGGGTGCCTTGGGGGGGCAGTATTGTCACAACCATTTCTGCCCTGGCTTCCACCAACCGCAAAACACAATCAAACACTCATATTTCCAGAGCCCCTTATGGATTATTCAGGTCTCTCCAGTGCCCCCAAGGTACCCAGGTGGACCAGAGCATGGTGCTCTTAGGCCCAATCACAAACTAATATGGAGAAGACATGAGTCACCGTAGCACTAGGGAGCCACAGTCTAGTCATTATACATTCCTGGGTGTGGCCGGCTATTTAAGCCACACCCAGGCTCAAATCCACGCTTAGCGTTGAAACTGTCTGCCGACAGCGGACGCTCACCGCGGTTCTTTGGACCCCGCTCCCTGCTCCTGCAGTTCTGCCTACGATCTCCAGCTGTCATCGCAGCCTCACACTCACCTGCTCTGCCCGCGACGCTGCCCGCGACGCTCCAGCAACCAGTCCTGCAAAGTCAGCTCACCAACGGCAGGTCCGTGTCCCCTCCATAGATGCGGCTCCTCCATCTGCTCCCGTTCAGTCACGCCTCCAGAACAACCGTCATCTGGGGAGAGAAAAAACACCAGAGAGATATGTTCTTCACAGCATATTCACAAAAGCCTTCTGAAGGGAAATCACAACAAAGGCGAGCATGCCGTGCACTTAATCCAGCTCGTACTGCAAAGCACAAGAAGAAAGATACAAATAAGACAAACGCAAGGGAAGGCACGAATTACGGCTACCATGAACACAAGAATAAAGAAAGGATAAGAAGGACAGAAGATTAGTGAAGGAAAGGCTGCACAAAGCAAAGACAAGGTTAGAGAACATTATCTGGCCAAAACAACAAGGACATGCAAAAAGCCAACAAGATTGGTTAAGACATTGAGCAGTGACAACTCAACGTGCTGTGTTCTTCGCCACACCACAGCGGGTCTGGGCAGGACCTCCCAGTGAAGTAACTGGTGGAATAGAACATGCGCCCCTGCTAAGAATCAAAGCAGGATGGATAGTCTGTCTTTTAATTACACAAGGTGAGCACACTTAAGGGAAAGATAACATAAGGGCTAGGGGAGCAAGGAGGGAAGTGGGTACAGATACTCAGGCCCTTGTCCTCATCACTGGTTTACTTGTTATTTCCTGCAGACACAATCCTTCCAGTGAGCACTAGAAAACCCGAACGGAGACTCCTGATACCCCCGCAGAGCTAATGTGATCGTGACAGGGAGTTGGAGGCAGATAAGTGAAGAGCTTGAACAGGGAGATATTTAGGAAGTGAGAGTTGAAGGTATTGAGGCCCCAGGGCCCAGAAGGCTATGTGGATAATGCAGAGGGTTTTGATCTTCATCCACACAGCCACTGGGAGCCAGTGCACATATTTTAATCCCGTAGAGATACGATCCGTGGCCTTGAGGCCAAGGACAAGTTGCGCAGTCCTGTTCTGGATGAGTTGCAGAGGGTGGAGATTGGAAGCATGCAGATTTAGAAAGAGGCTGTTGCAATTGTGCACACTAGAGAGAACCACAGCTGTGGATACAGTGAGCTTCTGGGAACTTGATTGAGGTTCATAAGATTCATTCAGTGGTGGTTTTGGTGCAATATTTTTATGATTTATGTAGGAGATGGGTTAGTGTGGATAAGAATTTGTAGCATTGTTGGAAGGAAAGAAGAGAGTTCCT
Source organism: Ambystoma mexicanum (assembly GCF_040938575.1). Taxonomy (NCBI): domain Eukaryota; kingdom Metazoa; phylum Chordata; class Amphibia; order Caudata; family Ambystomatidae; genus Ambystoma; species Ambystoma mexicanum. The sequence continues at coordinate 805,809,940 of NC_090941.1, forward strand.
GTTTCGATATTGCAATGGGTCATATGGGTAAATGAAAACATAGCATATATCATTGAAGTGCCACTTGATGGTAGGTGATGGGAGAAAAAAAAGTATGTTTTTTAAATACGCAATGGATGTTCAGTGGCAGATACCATGCTCAGAGTTTTAAACATACTGCAGGAAAAATATTCATACCTCTACTTTGTGGGGATGGGTGGCCATGTGGATGTATGTGGATGCAAAAATCTTCTAAAACTTTCTACTGGACGTGCTTTCAGTCTGAATGTGTAATGGGACATATGAAGTGTTGTACAGAACTGACAGTGTTAGATGCTGACGTCTTGTATGGGATTGGTCGATGCGTGTACAGTGCCAGCGCGAGTTTACCATAACTGGCGAATTTCTGGGGGTTTTCGGTTTTACCTGTAAAAATAACGTCCCTGTAACAACGGTTTTCCATTGAATTTCATGGGTTTTTTAGTAGTGCAACTTAAACATAACGTCCCTTTAACAACGTTTTTTCAGTGAATATATATATGTATATATGCACTTCGCTTGACGGGAAGGAGAGGGAAGGTGGGCAGGAGCCCCTCCCACAGTCCACTGCATCCCCACAGAAGCTGCTCTTCACCGAGCCTCCCCGAGGCAACAGGGTAAGCCATCCAAGCCCCCCTGCGTTACTACAGCCACTTATGCAGACCTGGTTGGGGCCCCTACGATTCTGTGGCCTCCAGGACCCAATTAATCAACGCAGCAGTCTGCTGCAGCACACACGGCTGAAAGTAATCAAAATGGCCGGCGCAACCTGTATTGTTATAGGTTGCTAAGCAACCGTGTGCGAGCCGCTCCAGGATTGGGCGCTCCATCCCATTTCCGGACCCAACCTTCGCCGGAAGGCATCAGCCGGCACCATCTCGTCTAAGGCACCCATCCAAGGCTTCTTATTGTGAAGCCTATCTGTGCCTATCTGAGCCCGCCGGACTACCACCGGCACAGAACTCTGCCCAGCGACCACTTCGCACCTCATGCGTGTACCCTCCTGATGGCATGCCTCGCAACTAGTTTTGTTGCACTTACTCCGATGCCCACTTCGCCACGATCTCAGGAACGGGCTGAAGCCCCTCCCAGCAACCCTCCAGCCAGACCAGTTATTCTGCTCTGATCGTATGAGGCCACAGGCAGGAGCCGGCACACCCGCATCTGATGACCGCACACTTTCCGTGCCGCACACCTTCTGTGCCAAAAAGAATGAAACCAGCGCACTAAGCGTGCAACAAAGGGTAGTACCTGCATCTACCCTGTAAGGTGAGCACATCACAGCCACTTATAGCCATGCCAGCTGCCCCAGCTGCCCCATGCTGCCTTTGTCCGTATGCTGCCTGTCCTGAAAATGGCCGACATGCTTTTCTGCATGGAAACGAGGCCCGCTTTCGCTGCTAGGTACTACTTTTAGCTTTCCACTTAACTATAACAACGGTCCTATCTACCTTACACCCACAGTACAGTGCCTAAACTACTCTGTGTTGTGCCTTATGGTCGCTTTCAGAACACATTTAAACTGTGTTGTGCCTTATGGTCACTTTCAGAGCACATTTAAACTGTGTTGTGCCTTATGGTCGCTTTCAGACCACATTTCAACTGTGTTGTGCCTTATGGTCGCTTTCAGACCACATTTGAACTGTGTTGTGCCTTATGGTCGCTTTCAGACCACTTTTGAATTGTGTTGTGCCTTATGATCACTGAACCTATCCACCCTTGCCTACCGCAGGCTAGGTCCACCCAACCAGACTGTGTCACCCTCCACACACAGTCCCACCCAGCATACTATCATGCCTATAGCGTCCTGCAAGCTCACCGCTGCCACCATCACACTGCTCACTCTCCTTGCAACACTCACTGCTCTCCAACTCTTTTCTCCTATCCATCCCCTCTTACCCACACCACCGAGGCCACTCCTCTACCCCAAGCATCTCGATACCACGGCTACCACACACTCCATGCCACCACGCACACCTTCTATCGTAATCATGCATAGGCTAGAAAGACTTAGAGCTCTCACACAGACCACAGACCTGCCCACCACTCACCAACCATGCCACATCCCATGATACCACCTCACATAACATACCGGAGACCATCACTCGCACGTCCAAACAAAACACACACACCGCACACTAAATGCACCAACAAACCACACACACATAACATCAAATGTGCCCTCCTCAATGTCTGATCTCTCCCAGCTCATGCATCTGATATTCATGAACTCATAACCAACAACAACATTGACCTTCTAGCAATCACTGAAACATGGTTACATGAAGCATCAGGCCCCTCCGTTGCACTTGCACTACCACCTGGCTTCACCATACTCAGACAAGACAGGCCAGATCGTACAGGAGGCGGAGTAGCCCTCATCTATAAGGAGAGCCTCCAGCTCCGACCTGTCATTCACCCCTCGATCAACAACTCTGACCTCTTATCGGCCAAACTCACTCTGTCACCCAACAGCACCATTAACATTCACCTTCTTTACCGCCCCCCAGGCAACACCCCAGACTCCCAAGATAACATCATCCACATCCTTAGCAATAATATCAAAAGCTCCACCAAAACCCTTCTACTAGGAGACTTCAATCTCGGATTCAATGATACCAAGGACAAATCCGCAACCACTCTCACCAAGGAGCTTAATGACCTGGGCTTCACCCAAAAAGTATAAAGTCCTACCCACGCCAAATGCTGCATTCTTGACTGGATTGCAGATCATAACTGCCTCTCCACTATCACCTCTAACTCCTCTCTGCCCTGGACTGACCACAACTGCATCGAGTTCTCTATTACTATCACCAAAAACCACAAAGCCCTGACCCCTGCTAGCGCTGCACAAGTCAGAAGCAAAGAAAACCTCACAGAGGACAACCTGTGCCCATACCTCAATACCACCAAGCTAGCTCCCCCATTCGCTAATGACCCCAATATCCTAGCAGACATCTACAATGATGTCATTACCAAAGCCATTAACAAAATAGCCCCACTCGAATGGAAAAAAGAGAAGAAATCCCTGCATACCAACTCATGGTTTACTGAAGAACTGCACTCAATGCGATCCCACAAAAGAGCAGCACTAAAGAACTGGCAATCTGACCCCTGCACCAGTACTAAAAACAAATTCAATTCAATCGCCCTCCAATACAAGATAGCTATCACCGATGCCAAAGCCAATGCTTTCAACACACAAATCTCCAATGCCAAATCACACTCTAAAGAAATCTTCGCCATCTTCAATGAGCTCATCTCCCTCCCCCCCATTACTCCGGACGAAATCATCAAAGATGAAGCCTGGTGTACCAGCATTCAAGCTGCCATGCTAAACAAAATTGACCTTCTCCAAAAGAAAATCAAAGACCACTGCAAAATACTTCTTCAACAGACAGGAACCAAAACCACTAACACCCCACCCACCTCCTCCAAGCCCACCATACCTGACTTCTCCTTCAGAGACGTCACTGAATCAGAAGTTATGAACCTACTAAAAAATCTCAAACCCTCACCCTGTAAAGGCGATATTTGCCCACCTAAACTCGTCAAAGACTGCGCAGACTGCTTTGCGCCGCTCTTAACGGCATCATCAGTGCGTTCTTTAAAACAGGCATCATCCCAGCCAACCTCAGAGAGGCTTGGGTTCCGGCCCCTCCTAAAGAAACCTACTCTTGACCCCTTACAACCTAACAACTACAGACCAATAACAACAGTGGCATTCCTCCTGAAACTACAGGACAAAGCCGCACATTGCCAAATCCAAAATTTTCTGGAAACTCACTCCATCCTCGGGACCAGGCAGTCAGGCTTCCGGAAAGGACATGGCACAGAAACAGCCCTAGTGGATCTGAAGAGTCAGATCACCCAAATCGTGGACAAAGGCAAGCTCCTTCTAGATCTCTCAGCCGCCTTTGATTTAGTTGATCATAAGACTCTCACATCACACCTCACACACTCAGCCAACTTCTCTAAAGAATCAGCTCTCTGAATCACCTTCTTCCTAGAGGGAAGAGCCATGAAAGTCTTCTCCGACATCGCCAACGCCTCTCCCATGACAATCCACTGCGGGGTCCCCCAAGGATCATGCACTGCACCTACACTATACAACTAGTTCAATAAGCCCCACTTTGACAAACTCGACTCATATGGCATCACATACACGAACTACACGGACGACACACAAGTACTTCTTCCCCTTTCAGGATCATACAACGAAGACGCTAAGGCACTCCCTACAATCTACTCCATCATCAAGGCATGGATGGTAGTTAATGGCCTTTGCCTCAATGGAGACAGAACTGATATCTTGATATTAGGTCAACAAAACTCTCTAGACAAACTTGACAAACTGTACGCTAACTTCTCCATTGACAACTCCATCATCCCCATATCCACAGCCGTAAAGACACTGGGAGTATACCTTGACTCTTCTCTATCAATGACCAGACAAGTTAACGCAATCACTTCCGCGTCTGCGCACACCACCAAACTCCTAAACGCCATCAAACCTTACCTCTTCAAACCCAACTGCCTCTCCATAGCGAGAGCTACCATTGGAGCAAAACTGGACTATTGTAATGCACTCCTAGCAGGCACATCAGCCAAAAACCTAAACAGACTACAAGTCACGCAGAACAATGCTCTCCGGGCTGCTCTTAGTATCCCAAGAAGAGAACATATCACCATGTCAGACACTGAGCCCACTGGCTCTCGGTCAAAGAGCGGATCTCTCTCAAAATCCTCACACTCACTCACAAATGCCTCTCCCTCTCCGCCCCGTCCTATCTCTCAGAAACCATCCTCAAACCATCCTCCTCCCGTCCCACCAGGACGCAATACACCAACCTACTCTGCATCCCACGCATGAAAAAAGCCAAAGCCGGAGGTCTTAGTTTCCCCTACAGTGCAGCCAAGACCTGGAATGCTATTCCGGCAGACATCAGAGCTGAAAACTCCCTCCCTATTTTTCGCAGGAAACTAAAAACCGCATTCCGCGCAAAATAATAGGCAACTCTCTTAAATCTTTGTAAATATACTGCATTGCTAATGTGTACATGTCTACTGTACATATTGTATTTGTTTGCAAATATTGTAACCAATGTAACTAAGACATTGGGCCTCATTACGACCCTGGCGCTAAGGGGTCTGCGCCAGCGTTAGCTGCGCGGACCCCTTACCGCCAACTACGAGTTTCTGGAGCGCCATGGTCATTTTTCCGCCCGCTTTTTGCGGGCGGAAAAATCCATGGCGCTCTGGGACCTTGGTGTTAATTACGCCACCGTATTTTACGGTGGCGTAATTAACTCCTTCCCCACTCCCATTGAGCCCTATGGGGCCGAAATGGGAATGGGGAAGGGTAAATGGGTCAATGGGGACTTACCGCCCCGCCGACCTCGGAATGGGGCGGTAAGTCCGCCATCCGCCATGGCGTAAAGGGACTTTGCGCCATGGCCGGAAAGTCCGTCGATGGCGGAAAAAATCCGCCAGGGTCGTAATGAGGGCCATTGTCTGTAACAAGCGCCACGATGCCCCAGGGCTGACGTGCGCTCTACAAATCTGAATAAATAAATAAATAAATAAATAAGGATATATTTAAACAAGACAGTCTCCCAGGTCAAAGCGGGGAAACAATAAATGCTCGACCACACGTAGAACGTACTTGGAGAAATTCGTTTATTACATACATTGCATCACAGCATGATAAAAAACATATGGCTAACTTGTAGCCAATCTTGGCGAACCCGGAAAAATCACTTACCCTTTAGGGTTAGAAACGCCATGCTTTACTCGAGCTTCATCAGGCTGAAAATCAACAACCATGTTGACTCGCTTCCCAACATTTTTGAAGTATTTGCCAGACCCTGCCTCAACCCTAAAGGTAATGCGCCGCACTAGAGTACTGCCCTCAATGCGGGTGGCCATCTTAGAGTGTCATCCTTACCATTTCGGTATCCCACATGGCAAAATAGAAAAGTGTCTCAATACATCTATGTTAATCTTAACACATTGCAATCATTTCTAAATCATGAGGCAATGAACGGCAAACCGAATCTTACCGTTACAACAAATAATGGAAGCATGTTATGCAAGTGGATTGTTAAGTAGTGTCCAGCCACTGTTGCCCGATAAAATAGCAGTGCAGGAGCAGCCAAACCCATAATCTGGCGAGTGCAACAACTCAGCAGCAGCAGCAACAGCAGAGTGATGTCTTTCGAGTGACAGACACTCTATCAATTCAATAAACACTGTGGTGCACGCACAATAAAGTGCAGTGGTCGCAACTCTCTATATATAAAACCAAAAATCCAAAGACCTTATTAAAGTGTGCATGCAAACATAAGGCTAAGCCTATCACGAAATAGTGATATCAATGACCTTTCCCAGCCAGAGCCTTCAAGTGTTATTTCTCTTATAATAAAGTGCATGTGCATTCCAACATGCATATAGAAAACATGAAGCAACCTGCTCTAGTTTGAAATTATATCAAAACACAGCACACAGGTCAAGTTACCTCAGGACATCTTCCCCCAAAAGCAGTTCCAAATGTGTAAACTTAATGTTTAAAACCTCAGGCCTAATAGCTTCAACACAAAGTGACAAGAATCCTCACTACTAATGTGTTAGCAGTAATAGCGACAGTTATACATTATTTCATTCAATCTTTTCTTTGATTGTTCTCGATTGGCTCATCGATCTTTCTGGACGACATGTATAAAACGTATGGCATATTTCCAAGAAATGAATAGCTAACACATGCTGCTCAAGCAAGACTGTATACATGCTTGGCGGTGTAAATATTTATAAAGTAGTACCCAGAATGACCTTTGAATATACAGAAATATAGCTGCAGTTAGAGTTAGGTCTGAAAAAAAAGTCCTGAACGCTCACGCTCCAACTGCAACATGCAGTTGAAAAATAATGGGCTAAACAGTACATAATTCCCTTTTCAAATGTAATTCTGATTGTCCTCGATTCATTTTACGCTCTGGTGCGCAAAAAAGAATCACAGATGGCCTTGAGAAGAACTTAGTGTAGACGGCAATCGGTTCCACTAACAACGATACCTTTACTATCAATTGTGTTTTTGAAGACTCCTTTAATTGAGTTACATGTTAACAACACTGGCTACTCATCCAGCGATTGCATGTCCTCTTTACATTTTAGGCAAAAACAATTCGCATTTTAAGTGCAAAATGTAAACACTAAAGCGACTTAGTGAAGCAGTCCAGTTGTAAAGAAACAATACAAACAAATATCAGTTTCCATAGGAATCCATTTGCATTTATTAAGCTGCTGTCACCATCTGGTTAACATCTAATTGCAGTGGCAGTATATCATTACACCATACTTAAATATTGTGGGCGATTTCAGTTCTGTGCCTTCTTCTGCTCTAAAATGCATTATATATGCGACAAAGTTCAAAGCTGGCGTGGCTAATACGCGTCCGGGTTCCTGAAATTTGACATGAGGTCATGCATTTGCCCACAAAAAGCTTCTGTGCAAGAGAGATGTTGATTACAAGACTAGGGTAATATGCTTAATTCTGGGAGAGTGGAAACGTTATTGCCCTTTAAATAGTCAATGATCATGCATTGCTGTTCGAACTTTCTAATCTTAACAATTTCTTACCAGTCATATTTGCCTGCCTTCCTGTATCGACTTGTCGGTTTTCAAAAAATTAGGAAGAACCACTCGCCAATGCTGCAATTTGTTAATTTGTGACTGATAGTCCATCGAATTTATCCACCTTTCCAAGTATTTCAAGCACTGCAATAAAAAAAACATATCACACTGTTATTTGAAGTGATGAATTGACTTACACAAAGAACATTAACCACACTAGACTTTCCTTAACATAGTCTGTTCCAATAACTCATTGCAGAAAAAAATGGTACAATACGTAGCAAAACACCATTTCTGGTACGGTGTACATTAGAAACTTTAACTTTAAGCATCTTATGATATAAATGCACATTTCTAGTATCTGGATATCTCAAAAAACCAAACATGCTTTATACATAATATTTTATTTGTATTCTTTCTTCCTTCAAAGTATACAAACACATTTTGGACATTCTCATTCAGGCCATAAATATGGCTAAAAATCCAGAAAATGAACCGCTGTTCTAAATTACCCAATTTCTTCTCAGCAATGGGTTGGTTATTCCCCGTAACTTTCAAGATAACCGTCCATGTGAATTCATTGAATTTGTGTGCATTCTCTACAAATAGTTTCACAGCAGGGGCTGACATGATTTTATTTTTAATTCACATTCTGTGTTGGGAGTTTTCTCCATGCGTGTGCATGCCATCCTTGTCTGCATAGCACTTAGCTGAGGACTTCTAGGCAACAGACACCCAGGGAGGTGTTGTAAGTGGAGGGTGGCATCCTGTGATCATTCATGATGTGTGGGCAGGCCTTCATTTGCCCAGGAGTCTGCAGGGAATTTCACTTAGTGGCATGGATCAGAAAATGTAGACGTGGCTAGTGCTTTACATGGGCTAGTCGGCCCTGCCTCTCAGTATCAGCACTTCTTATTTAGAGCATTTGAGTATATGCACTTCTCAACACCTGAAAGAGAGTGTCATTACTCAACTATGTTGCAAGGTGAAAATGAAAGCTTTGCATTTCACTTTATCGCAACTTAAAGGATTAGCCTTTGGGGAAAGCAGTGGCCTCTCCCTCCTCTCTCCTCCTCCCGCGGTGCCCCTAATGTATCCTTTAGGGCCCACTGTGCAGACCAAAAGGAGAGACAAACATGCATCCACTGTGGTTTTAGCACACCAGGAGCGGAGCACTGTTTCCCCTAGTGGGCTTCACATGCTACCATTGGTGTCCTTTGATGGAGCAGGGATTGATTTGGAAAGCCTTAGAAATCACCCTTTTAAGAGCTGTCTAAGTTTATACCAGTGCCTATTGTTATATGTAAATGTTTAAGTAATTTCAGTTGTGATGGAAGGTTTTCGACTGAAATCTCCCACACAGCTCCGTTTACCTGCTGAATTTTTATTAGGCAATGAATGCGAGCAACCATAAAGCTCCCCTTCTAAAGCTTAGTTTACAGCTGTGATATCCGCTAGATTGATGAGCAAACATATTCAACCCTTCTTAACACCATGCATAACAACAAACTGGAAGTTTGTGTGAAAGGATCTCAGATGCGCTGCTTTACTAGAGTGTGCACCCGTTGGCACACAATGTAATCTCACTGGGCATTGCCTGCAAACAGGGTGTTGCATAAACGGGACCTGTGCCCAAGGTGCTTCGCCGAAACGTCCGTCACCGAAAGGGCTGCGCCGGTTTGTGTGGCCTCGTAGCCTGGTGAGTACCTGCACTTCTTTTTTTCCATTTAAAGCACTGGACGTGGATCACCAAGAACAGGAAGGTAGGCACAGGGAGAACATTGGCACTTGATAGCAATAGGCCCAATTATGCGATGAGCGTGCACAGACAGGAAAGGGTGCTTCCTTTGATACTGGCACGGGGAGTAATGAAATGTGGTTGATAGTGTGACAAATGAAGTAAGCTAAGGAAAGACGGTTTGCCTTCATTCAGGCCATACGTGCAGGAGATCTTTTGATCCCTCGCCTATGTGAAAATGCTGAATAGAACCAGCTCAGAAGGTGTTCGCATCTGGGTGGATGCAAAGCTGTATTGGCACACCTGTGACCAATGCCTTAACATGCAGGGTAATCCCAAAATCAGACTGTAATTAGAACAGCCGACTGTGTCAGCTTCTGCAATGAAGTTGGAATGGCGGGTTCAGTGCATGCAGGGCCGTTCTAGGGGCATGTGACGTCATTATGAGGCTATTGATGCGAGGGGAGTACACATGGTCACCTATCCTGATAACCCTTGCATTGCATAGCAGCATTGTTATGACTTACTTTCTGAATAAGGTTAGCATCTTTCTGATATTGACCTAGTTAATAAATAGGCACGAGACTCAGAGATGACAAGACACATTTAATTTGTGCATTGCTTTTAGTTGTGGATTATGGATGAAGAAAATGCATACACACACATACACATCAATGTGAACATTAGTGCACCCATGAACCAACCCTTACGCACTTCACACAACAATTCACTGTGTGGTTCACAATGTCCATTTGATCAGTGGCATGCATTAGTTCATGTGGTGCAGATTTGATAGAGGGGTAAACGCTTAACTGAGACAGCAATGAGAAAGAAACACACCCGTTTATCTTTCATCCAATTGCACGATGTGTGCATAGTGCAGTCTGTAAGAGATCTGCAGCTGCACACTTCTAGGCCTAGCGCACAGGCTGCAAAGAGCCACATAGCTAGACATACGTAGATAGTAGGTAGACAACATCATGATTTCTGCTGTTAGTTCCCACCGTCTACAACAGCGTAGTGGAAAATCTTGACTTCCTTCTGTCCCTAGACACCCTCCCAGAACCACCTCACAGAAGCTTGTATTATTCTGTGAAGTACTCTAGGCAACAAACTATTCACTTGTCAGTGAGGGGGCGGGAGGGACACAAACATTGGGCAGATTCCTGAATGTGGTGTGACATTTATCTCATGAAGGGCAGAGTCTGCCTTCTAACATCCATCGCCGTCCATGACTAAAGATGTGAAAGTTATTGGCCACATGAGTAATTAGATAATTATCTGTTTAAATTGTATGCAAGTCAATCAAATTCATTTTGAATGCAATGACTGACATCATTTTAATCCAACCTCCGATAAATGAATTTGTTTATGCACTTTCAAACTAATTAGGCTGCCTAAAGTATTATTTATTACTGCAAACAATCTTGCTAGGAAAACAGAGTATGTACATGTGTTCGTTATAGCACAGGAGTTGGGCTAACCTAATTGGTCAACGGGGACTTGCATGCAAACTTTACTGTTAACTTGCAGTAACTTTGGAGTTACAAAGCGATAGTTTCAACAAATCCCAGGTGCCTATACAACAACAGAATACATTATGCAAGCTAAGAGTGAAGAATGACACACTCTAAAGAAAATATAACATCTGTTTATAAGTATTCCCGCCTATAAAGGGAAAACATGCAGAACACACAGTCCGGCACATGTTCTCATGATTTGTGTAGTCCTACGCTCGTTTGGAGGGTGCTCTGATATATGCATTACCCGTAACAGCCAGAGGAGACTCCTTACGAAATGTGCAACACCTAAAATCAGGTATAAATAAAGTGTTAAGAGGTTAAGAGGCACACAATAGGAACACATAGTCCACCAGGACACCACGGAGGGAGCAACAAGGCCACCTCATTGCTTTGCACCAGATAGCCATTTTATTAACAGCAGAACAATTGGGAGGAACAGCAGAAGCCTCAATAGAAGAGGACGGAATAGAGGTTTTTCAGGAGCAGGCTGCCACCCCAATATTTAAATGATCCAGCTAGACATGGCAACAATGCACTCAATGAGATTGGATTGTCTATAGCTCCACTCAATAAGCCAACCACTATGTTTCACTTAAGTGCTAGTGGCATAACTGGACCATGGAATCATGGAGCACAGCTTTTGATGTAGGCTATGGATGCCATAATGTGTCACATCGAACAGCACTTCACCTTCCCCAGTGAACTTTAAATGCAATGAACGCAACATTATATACACCATCTGGTTCCCCGAAATAGGGCCCTGAACTGTACACCCATGTGTCCCCATACAACCAAAGGCCAGAGAGCAAGTCTTTTGTAACGGGGTGATGCATCTCAGCAAATGATCTACGAGGCAGATCTCCTTTTTACCCATGTCTGTAGACACTTCCCAGGTTCATCCAATGGCTATGATTATGAGGATCAGTTGCTTGACAAGGATCATGGAGGAGCTACATCATCAATAACTTTGGCTCCTCTGTATATGTGCATTGCAATGCTTCTAAAGAAATGCATAGCCCAGCCAGACAATCAAAATCCAGCATTAACCTCGGAATGAAAAGGTTACCATAAATTATTGCTTACCTAAAAGTATTCAATGTATTCTGCATCTCTGCATCTGTTGGGATGTCTACACAAATCATTGATGGAACACAATATCTATAACAAAGTCGCTGAAAGACTTTGCATTAACCACTTGACCCGACATTGACATCTGGGCAACAATGCATGTGCATTTGAGAGATTATTGGTGTATGATCAGCAGAGAGAACACAATTACAATGTAATTGGCCATGTGCACACACGACAATCAATAGTCATACCCCGACCACCTTGTTGCAGCAGGCACTGTTATCCGCAGTAACCCTGGCTGATGACACTGGTTCACAGTTCATGACACCAATGGAGCAACTGTACAAACAATCACACATTTTGGGGATCAAAGCTCTAAACTGCACCACCCAGCACAATGGATGGTGGGTGCTCCGCTGGTTTATAGAATTGTGTACAATTCAAATTCTGTCCCCAAAAGCCCTGTGCAAAACCCAGTACCAAGTCCAACAGACCAATCTTACAGTAAGGGTTTGCACCCATAACTTGTTGAAACTAAGTGATAGACCCAAAGAGCAAACACGCCACCCATAGCTCTACCAGACCTGAACATCTTCCCAAACTCCTTTCCAAGGGCCATCCCAGTGCCTTCTTCCCTCCAGTGGCAGAAGCTGACACAATCCCTCAAGTTTCCCTTCTGTGTCATGACCCTAGAAGGTGCGAACGATGACTAACAGAGAAACCAGAGCCTGCAGTATCTGTGGCTGGGCCAAGAACCATGAAATGAGCTGCAAAGATAATCAACGCTCCAGAGAATGTATCTTCCATCTCCTGCTGCATCTGTTGCCTGCTTCACTGCCTACTGCAACCAGACATTCTATGGACCACTGCACCATTACACTGCAACACTCAACGTTTTTCCGACACAGAAACAGTTACACTGTTCTGGAAACTCTTTGTAGTTACAGTGAAATTAACTGTTTCAAAGCCTGAATCTGGTAGGATCTTAGGTAAACCCGGCCACAATGTTCCAATATATAGAATTGGGCATTGTAGTGCTGCACATTTGAAATGTCCCAACCCACCAGCTGAATTGTAGCACCTGGCATATAGTATAGAGTATAACACTGCTGCTGCTGATAGGTTTGTGCCTGCAGAAAAACGTTGGGCTGAAACTGCAGAGAAATCACACCTGCATTCCCATAGAATGCAAAATTGAGATATTTGCTAAATAGAATTGCCTGTTGAATTATAGCACCAAAGAAACTTACATATAGGACTGCTGCTACATTTGAACCTTTTTGTGTAAATCACGTCAATAAAGGGATAGCAGTCGTGAAATCCTCAATTTAAAATGTTCCAGGCTCAACCTAAAGGATGTGTGAACCATGAAGCTAAACCAACATTTGCTTTCATCTGACTCATCTACAGAGCTTTTCACTGTAAGATTTCATCCAACACACATCAGCACCAGAAATACCAATTGACATGATTCGAAATGCTCAAGAACCTTTATAGTGCAATGCACTATACGCCTGACAAGTGTTGTAAAATAGCACAGACATGCTGCATCCTACACAACATTGCTTTAAGGTGCAATGTGACCATGCCAGACTAGAACCAGGAGGAAGATAGCTGCGTTGAAGGGGCAGATGAAAATGGGACAACTGGATAAGATGGTGAAGTACGGTGAGATGGAATGAGGTAAATTATATCTTCTTCTGATTATCTCACTGTGTTAGGCTTATTTATATTAAGACACTCTATCCGAAGGTTCTCCTCTTTAAACCACTGTAAAAACCAAGCGTCCATTGTCCATTATTACCCAAGGGTCTCGGAAGGATAGCACAGGTGCAGCATGCTCGCCTTGGAAGCAAGATGGCACAGAGCAACACAGGTTCGATCCCGGGTCTGTGCTTATAAGCGCGTTATAAATAACCTATCCTATCATATCATATCAAGGGTAGGACACACAAGATTTAAAGCCCTGATTTGTATCCCCTGCCTGAAACGACTCTTGGAAAATTCAAAGTCTCTGTTCAGGGGTTGGCGATTTGTGCTCACTGGCACTTTGGGTGTCCTGCCCCCTGGGATCTCTTGATTGTAGGGAAAAAGTAGAACAAGAAAGGATGCACCAGATGCAGTATATGTTCATGGAAAATAGGTGGCACGCTAGAAGTATATTCAAGGTTTGATTATTTATCATATATAAACATATATGTATATACATATATATATATACAAAAAATTGCAGGGCTTGCAGTAGAGGCCCTGTAGTTATGGATAGGTTGCTCAACTCATAGGAAGAGCACTTTTTGGGCAGTTTATAACTTCACTCGCCCTGGACGAATCCTTACCAAACCTTTTCCATAGACGCGATGTAAACATAATGTTGCTTATGCCTGCAGCCCAAACCTGTGGCAGCAGCAGCAGCTTGGTCCAGAAAGCATGCTTTTGTAAATTTGGTGTAAATCCATCCAGTAGTTTTCTTTAAAACAGGCTAAAAGTAGGTTTAAAATAAAATAGATATCTGGGTTTGGTCTGCGGACTCATTTCCCTGTTTGCACCGTGGACAGACCACTGATTGGCTGAGGGGCCGCTGTGATGTCCGCGGACATCAGACGCACCCGGTGATTGGATGGCAAAAAGTGTGAGGTGCGTCATATTTTTCTGAAACACCCGCCTTGTTGTATCCATGGACAGCCGCACTGTCCACGAATAGCGCAGTGGGGCTCAAGCCTGAGAAAGACACTTTAAGTCATTTGGTGTTGGAAAGAGGGGCTGCAAAGGGTGGGGGAGTGAAAGAGATATGATATGGGGCTATTGGTTTAGGTGGAAGAAGAGCATACGGGTGGCGCGGCAGTCCGCGGACACCGCATAGTCTGCGGACAGTGTCTTGGGTGGGCAGCTTACTTGCTGACTGCTAGCAAGCTTTTTTAGGGTAGGGGAGAGGAACCTAGGTGATATGAGGATATTTGTGTAGGTGAAAAATAGGCCATGCACCTGAGAATGTAGGCACTGGCACAACCACCACAGCATAATACGGCCATGCATCCAAGAATCTGGCCAGCGCTCTCGAACATTGTAATAATAAGTCTTCGGCGGGCAGTTTGAGAAACATGTTTAGGGTTATTTGGTGCCTACATGAGAGCTTGGTTAGAGTAGTGGATGGAATCTAGATGATATGGGGATATTGGAATAGGTGAAAAATAGGGTTGGTGGTGTATTTCAATGTCTGCAGATATCATTTGACTTGGCAGTTTACCGGCAAGTTGTGGTGTGGTGGCTGTGGCCAGATTCTTGGGTGCATGGCCGTATTATACTGTGGTGGTTGTGGCCAGTGCCTAGATTCTTGGGTGGATGACTGTAGGCGGTAGGCCATGCACTGAAGAATCTGGCCACTGCCCACACCCATTGTAATAATATGTGTATAGAAATTGAATCTGATCATTGCAAACCACCATTATAATAGTATGTTTATAGTAATTATACATAGTGTGTGGGCAGTGTATAGTGTTTGTAACATGGTGACACAATACAATTGAAGTGCAAATGGTACTTATGAGTGATGTACCATTGGGGTACAGGTTGACTTTGCTGTACATGGTAATGCAGGAGAAATCTTTGCTTCCGCGGAGAGCTTCTTGGGCGGGCAGCTTACTTACTGACTGCAAGCAGGCTTTGTTAAGGTAGGCAAGTGGAATCTAGATGATATGGGGATATTTGTGTAGGTGAAAAATAGGCCATGGACCTGAGAATGTAGGCACTGGCACAACCACCACAGCATAATACGCCGATGCACCCAACAACCACTGTAGTAATACGTCTTTGGCGTGCAGTTTCAGAAACATGTTTAGGGTTATTTGGTGCCTACAAGAGGGCTTGGTTAGAGTACGGCAGTGGACTCTAGATGATGTGGGTTTATTGGTGTAGGTGAAAAATAGGGTAGGTGGTGTATTTCGATATCTGCAGTTATCATTTGACTTGGCAAGTTACCAGCACATTGTGGTGAGGTGGCTGTGGCCAGTGGCCAGATTCTTGGGTGCATGGCGCAGGCCATAGGCCATGCACCCAAGAACCTAGGCACTGGCCACAACCACCACTGCATAATACGGCCACGCACCCAAGAATCTGGCCACTGCCCACACACTTTGTAATCATATGTGTAGAAATGGAATCTGACCATTGCAACCCACCATTATAATAGTATGTGTATAGTAATTATGCATAGTGTGTGGGTAGTGTATAGTGTGTGTAAAACGGTGACCCAATACAATTGAAGTGCAAATGGTACTTATGATTAATGTACCATTTGGGTACAAGTTGACTTTGTTGTACATGGTAATTCACGAGAAATCTTTGCTTCTTTTTCTGTAAAAGAAAAACAGCATAATATGTTAGGTAGGATAGTTCACAATGTCACATTGCATACCATCTCACATATTCATGTATTTTTAAGACCCTCATAATTAGTACATTCCAAGTACAATACTTCAAACAACTTTACTGTGCATTTTGTGCAGTTGCTGTTTTTGTTAGCATAATCATTGGGAAAAAAAATCCATACATGATTAAAAAAGCCCTAGTACATTTATTTGAGGTTAGGTGTCACAGTATGTTTGTTTGAAGTGTGTAGTACTTAAAGGAATGTTTAAGGTGCACAAATAAGTGTATTTGTTGTTACAAGCAGTATTGCAGGCGGAAGGACCGTAATGCTGTAAGTGTATTTAGATATCTGTTGGCATATTGAAACTGTATTATATTTGAAAATGAGCCTTGCAGTACTATATATGTAGTTAGATACCAGTTGGCGTGTTTTAACTGTTGATAGTTTTATATTTCTGAATGGTATTATTTTATGCAGTTTGATACTTGTTGGTATATTTCATCTATTTTGCTACTGAAAAGTAGTATTGCAGTACTATGGGTCCAGTTAGATACCAGTTGGCGTATACTAACTGTTGATAGTTTTACAGTTGTGAAGGGTATGTTTTGAAGCAGTTTGATTCGTGTTGGTGTATTCTAACTATTATACAATTAGAAAGTAACATTGCAGTATTATGGGTACAGTAAGATACCAGTTGACCTATTCTAACTGTTGATAGCTTTACAGTTTTGAAGGGTATGTTTTGAAGTACTTTGATACCTGTTGGTGTATTCCAACTATTTTACTATTGAAAAGTAACATTGCGGTATTATGGGTGCAGTTAGATACCAGTTGGGGTATTCTAACTGTTGATAGTTTTATAGGTTTGAAGGGTATGGTTTGAAGTAGTTTGATTTCTATTGGTGTATTCTAAATATTTTCGTATTGAAAAACTAACATTGCAGTATTATGGGTGCAGTAAGATACCAGTTGGTGTATTCTAACTGTTCATAGTTTTACAGTTCTGAAGTGTATTTTCTGAAGCAGTTACATACCTGTTGGTATATTGTAACTATTTTGCTACTCAAAAGTAACATTGCAGTATTATGGGTGTAGTTAGATACCAGTTGGTGTATTCTGTTTATAGCTTTATAGTTCTGAAAAGTTTTTTGCAGCTGTTTGATACCTGGTAGAGTACTCCAGATATTTTGCTTTTCAAAAGTAGCATTGGAGTAGTATGGCTGCAGCTAGATGCCAGGTGGCGTATTGTAACTGTTGATAGTCCTACAGGTCAGTGACTAAACTTTGCAGACCCTCATAATCAGTATGTTCTAAGTACTTTGGTTGAAACAACAGTACTGTGTGAATTTGGGAGTTGTTTCTGTTTGTATAATCATTGGGTCATTGGGAAAAAAAACTATACAGCATTATAAAAATGTAGCACATGTATGTGAATTTAACTTTCACACTATGTTTGTTTGAATTGAACAGTACTAAAGGGAATGCCTAAAGTGCAATAACTCTTGATAGTGTCACAGGTCAGTGATTAAATTTAGGTTTAAGGAATATTAAGTAGGCATTTGTTAGATTTTTTTGGTACCATCTATGTTGTACCTTAAAAGCATTAATATGACATATTGGCTATGTGAGTTTATGTGCAAGGTGGAACGGTTGTCTGAATTGCAAGCATTGCATAATATGGCATGGTTTGCATTTTGTTCCAGCTGATGAAACTGAATGGATTCACAATTTGGTATAGCTACATACACAAATCGTTAATTAGGGATGTGCACTTGTGCAACATAGTTGGAGACAGTGCATGTATGTTTCCACTTGTATGTAATCTGGAAGATGTCATTCATAGGTATGTTTTTGGTTTCAAGTACTTGCAGTAAGTACATTCGAAATTCTTGTGGATCTTCCTGTGTGTTTACGGTGTATTTTACCATTCCTACACATTAGTCCAATTCTTGCCTTATTCCTGAGACACTGTAAGTGTTGAAAATTTTTCACATTTCTATGAAGTACGAGCATTTGCAAACACAACTGGTCTGACCCGTTCAAGTAAATGTTTTGAACAATTGGTGGCAATTGGAACAGAAGATTGGTTGTTATATTTGCAAAGCAATTTACAACAGTTGTGTTGGAACATTTACATGGACTGGAGAGTTCTACCTCTGTCGCTGGTAGTACTCTCTGGTCGCTATTACGCTGTCTTCCGCAAAGCACTGAAGACCAACCTCTTCAACTAAGGCAAGCACGTTAGTACGCCACCATTAATTTACCTCATGTATAGCCCCAGCAGGGCTCCCCCTTTCAACCCTAGGACAGTCATTGTTAATCTCTTCCTGTATCTGCCATTGCATTACTGACCTGGTCCCTCTGTAACCATGGAATCAACAGGCCAAACACTGTGTTATTGTATCTGCTATTCACGTGTCCTTGTTTTTCATCACACTAAAGCACCACGTTGGGGTTCCCCTGTAACCTTGGAACCAGTAGGCCAATACCATGTAATTTCCCATTTGTTTGTTAAGGGGTGTGTCAGCACCTTCCACTTTGTGTATTTTTCCACCTGCAACTAAGTAAGCCCTACTGTAACAGCACCACGGTGCCTCAGGGCCGTTTTGTGAACTTTATAAATATAATACATAAATAAATAAATAACTAATTAAGGTGATGAGGTTTCGTTCTACTGCATCCATGGGGAAGTTGTTAAAAGAGCAGTGTGGTGTTTGGGTTGGTTTGGGTTAGCCACAGTGGCAGAGAGGAATGTCGTGCCACAGTATAGGTCCGACTTCATTGTCTGTCCAGTCAAAAGGTGGCAGGAAGACATAGGCTCTTTACACGTGGTAAATATGAGTTCAAGTGTGCCGTCTTTTTTGGAGGTTGGTTATGAGACGGGTTGTGTGATGTCCATGCATCAAGCACTTTAAGTAGAGTCGTTCTGATTTTCTTGGTAGTGTGGCTCGCAGGCAGGTTTAGGTATGTAAGTAAGTTGTCAGTTGTGTTGCTGAGGGATGCTGTTGTGATGGGATCTTTAATTTCGTTAATAATGTTCTTGCTCACTTGGGGTGTCCAGTAGAACATTTGGAAGGTAGCTGTGTGAGCTTGTGTGAGCAGGACGTTGCAAGTGAGGAGTTTCACGGATGCCAGTGTGGTGTGCTCCTAGCTGATACAAACAGGTCAAATAGAATAACGGCAGAGTTCTTTGCATTGTGTTGTTCTGCACACATTAATCCCCTCATAGGATGCATGGGAGTCACAGGGTTTTGAAGGCAGGCAAGTGGACTGGATTCTCCTTTAGTATATATCCGGAGATAAGATGCAATGGGCCAGTGAAGACTGCTGAACAGTGAACAAATCAAAATGGCAGTTTGACAGCATGGCCAACCACTCCCTGTGATGGTCACTGATGGCATCATTGGTCCTCTATAGGGTGGGTGGGGCCACAGGTGGTAGTGGGTGGGTCTACGTATGTGGGTGTACGTTCGTATGACCTGGAGGGAGCATCTCCTAAAGCACAGGCCCTGGCCTTTCTGAGAAGGAGCCATTGGAAATATAGTGGGGCCAAATACAGATCTCTTCCACACCCATATCAGTAGCATGAAATAAATGCATCCCCCATGGAGAGCCACCTAGAATTCCACTCAGTGCTGCAGGCTTGCCCTTCATTACGTCAAATACCTGATGAGATGGACAGGTGAAAATCCTACAAGTAGTGAAGGTAATGTATTTAAATAATAATGCAATCCGTTCAAAATGTTCGCACTTCCATTAGTTAGCGGCTGGGCCACCATACGGCTATGTATTACCACATGAAATAAATACATTATGAAACTAGTTCTAAATGCAGGTATTCCTTATGCATCACCTTTGATGTGAATCCCGTGTGAAGCCACATTTGAAAGAAACAAATTCCGGACAGGCAAACAGCCTAACAGTTGCAAAAAGTATTGGCACGGCACATAATTAGGGACTCGAAGGAGATGAAAAAACGATGCCAAACTCAAGAAACTAATGAGGCGCACAGGAGTGCAGGATCACACAAGCAAAGCAGCGGAAATGCATTTCCCTTCTCAAAACATCTCAAAGTCATGATGAAAGGTCGTGCAAACATGGAATGTGCTTTAATTGGAAGAATCAAATACTGTTTCAGTGTCAGCGCTGTGCTTTATAAGCACTGATATTTTCTATTTTATTGACATTAAAATGTGGAAAATTACCATCTGTTTTCATAATCATCTGCAAATGTATCCAGACATTCATTTTTATTGAAACGTCTGCACTGATAGAAATTATTTCTTCTTCTCGAACACTGGACTTGGCTACTCACAAAGAAACTCCTAGGTCTGCGACATAGTTTCTTTTTGCAGCAGCGGTAAACTACGTCTTCAAGGAAATGCAAACAGTCTGGTTTTCGATGGCTAATTTATCTAATCTTATAAAGGTTTTCATTAACTTAAAATATATGCAATGATATTCACATGTTATGGTTTTAACAATTAATTTGTAAGAACATGCACATTCACTGCTATGTTATGCTACTTGATATGTGTATAGCGCCTTACTGTGCTTGTTATGGCTTCAAAGTGATGTGGGATGAATGGCCCTTCGGCAGGCTGTAGTCTCTACAGACATGAAAAAAATCATTACGTTACCTGCAATTAGTATTCATACTTTCAAGCAACTCTCCAATTATCAGCAGAGATGACTAGTATAGTGACATATAATTGTAGTATTATGCAGCATGTTCAGGCGCGTTGTGGGTGTGTCAGGGACTCTGACAGCTAGACCACATTTTTCATGGGACAAAACCCTAAATGTTGGACAGATCCTTGTATAAATTAGACTACCCACAAGAAAAACAGTCTACAGTCGAAGGCTCTCCTACAGTTTACCTGAAGAACACACACACAATGAATAACATGCAGTCACATGCAAATTACATGCACATGTGTCAGATATGTTAAACTACATTCAATGCATGTCCACTTGTAAAGAAGTGACATACCTATATGACAATCAAAGGTCAGATAAGTGGCATTAGCAAGCACCTTTCCTTGTCCAAACCCCAGGCACTGTTGTGTCACTGCCTCGGGATCAGAAGACTTTAGTCTGCTGGTGGAAAATGCACCTAAGGGAAGGAAGAGGGAGGAGAAAGGATAGGACGAGAACGCAGGAAAAGAAAAACAGAAGGAAGCTTGAAATGTGTGAACATGTGAAATAAACAGATGTAAATAATGGCAGGTGGATGTATTGTATAGAGATGCATGAGAGGCTCAAGTGGTGTCTGGGAAACCTTAGGTTAATGAAAGGCATGCAAAACGAAGCTTTTCTTCTACTGAAGCGATGAAGTCCTCTGCTTCAGACCATTGTCCCGTAGGCAAAGGATATTCACATATACAAAAAATGCAATACAACCGAGATTTAGCGTGTTTGTTTCATGCTAGGAGTTTTCTTGCTTCTAAGTGCTGTGAAAGCGAGTATTCAATGTACCCTTCTCTGAAGAAACTGCCTAGCAGTGAGAGCTTTACAATTAGAATTAGTTAAGGGATTATTGGGATGAACGTACAGTTTTCAGTATTTTGAACAAAGGGAAATGTAATCAATACAAGGTATGATAGCTCCACTTATTGGACACAAACTACCAGGTTTTATATACAGGAAATCGGGAATAAGTACAGGCACTCTTAAATGAGGGAGGTTGTTGGTCTGTGAGGCCACTGGGAGCTAGACCGTGGACCGGGCTGCCAAGAACTTCTTGAGGTCTGCTAGGAGCTTTATGGAGGTGGTAATGGTGGTGTGGGAGATTGTATTCCTCTCGGCCTGAGTCTGGGATCTTTTGGAAGTTAATCTCATAGTCAAGCTTTGCCTACCCTTCTCAACCTGGGCTGCAGTTACCTCATTATGTTAATAGAGGGACACAGGGTAATCATAAGTTCAGAAGAGTTGTAGAGTCTGCTTTTGCAGGTCTACAATGCTCGAGGTGAAACCTTCTGATTAAGTGACTCTTACTAGTCATATTTAATTATTACGCGGACTATGGAGTGCTAAATTTCTCCTACCACTGCTTCACAGCCGTAGGGCAAGTGACATGACATAACATAAATAGATGTACTAAAGCATGTCATAACACAATGTATCATATACTTGTTCTCATAATTAAACACTAATATGCCCAAAAAATTGAAGGGCACAGGATGGATAATAAGTAAATATATACATAGGTAGAACAAAAAATGAGCAAAACTCCCTTTTAAAAGCAAAAATGGCATTCACTAATTTGGAAAGAAGAATTGAAAAAAAAGAAGTATGCAACGATGACAGTGTGAAAGAGGGCTACCACTCACGTCAAGAGAGACAGGTGTACAAAAAAATGAAATCAAACAATGGGGGTAAACAAAAACTTAGGGTTCTCCCTCGTTTTTCACATTCATGACTGCAAGCCAGCGGAGTTGCATTAAAACCTCTCAAAACACAAACTAATTTCCTCCAAAGCAGTCTCCAATCCTTGGGGACAGTACCGAGGCAGATATATTCTTCACAAACCTTTTCAGATCCTAGGCAAACGTCACTTAAATATTTGGAAGCCCACCTTCCTTTGCACCTACAATAACCCTCAGAATAATCAGTTTTCAAGCAGCATGTAGGTGTTTCCAAATAGCAGTAGCAGTCTAAGTATACATTTTTTGGAGGCACACAAAAGGAGTGGCAACAAAAAGAAAATCCATGGTGGCATTTTTGTATCTGGTAATCAGACCACTAATTCCCTGGCCACTCCTAGCACTCCATCCCAACCTCTAATTTCCATCAATAGTGTTGGGATTCAGTGAAACCAATATATGTTTCCAATGAACCGAGAAGAGTGCCATGTCTGCACCAAGGGGGTCTACTGCTGGGGGACAACTAGTGCTAGCTGCCATTTCCTAAAGCAGGGGCACAGTGAGGGAGGCCATATTCCCTGCAAGTGACAGTCACTAGTCTATACCTCCTCGGGGGCAGAAAGCGGGTCCTCTCATTGAACATTGGTAAAGCATGGAGATTTCTTCTCACATAGGTATGCAAAACTAACCAGTGTCATACATTTATATTAATCCAGACTAACACGTCTCAGAAAATGCAATGTTATATATACATTTGCAAACATATATTTTATCTGAATATACCTTACTTGAAGGGCCTTATGTAGGAGCACAACATATTGAAACAACAGGCATTTACCTGTTACAGTCCCTAAAGAAACCATGATCGACAACCACTAGACACTGCTCCTGAAGTAATAAATGACATCACAGAAGACATGCACACAACCACAGTTTATACACGGGCATAAGAAACAAAAACAGGGGAAGGAAAACGGCATAATCCAGGCAGTTTATGCTGAGTTTATAGTTTGAGGCAAAACACAAAACAAAGGCCAAAGAGATGGTAAAAGTTATTTTTAAGAGTTTTTTTAATCCATTTTAACAAACACCACCTATGACAATGAGTGATGGCCAGGCTATAGGTTCTTTAAGAAATTAAACTGGGGAATTACATTAGTTTTGATATTTTGACTTACAACTACATCTTCCCTTAAACGAAAGTTTTTTTTTCAATTCATTGTTAACGCTTTTATTACAAACATGTTAACAATAGCAGAACTTACATTTCTCCAGTGAATATATTTTTCTTGGTAATGATGAGGAGTTTCGGGGTACAGAGTACTGAACAGTACTAGTGAACTTAATTCTATATGACTGAAGGTATATGTGACTGCCTAGCCATTGCATGTACAGGTTTTGCTTGTGTACCCTTCTCCTATATAAAATGCACAGTTCTGCTCATCCTGGATCCCTGGATTCTGTGATTCTCTATCCCTCCCACATTCAGGGGCACTGCACATCTGAAAACAAAACCGTACTTTCTTGTTAGGGAGAAATGTGTTCCCTGCGAGCTGATAATCTACAGTTTCAGGGTGAGGTAACCATAAGTAGAATATAGTGACTCCCCAACAAATTTCAATTCTTGCTAAAGAATCTACATTTTAAGAGACCATGAGACCCAAAACATCTGAGGTTTCTGCATAGCAATTGCTGGGACATACAGTGCCTGCCTTTAAAAGAAGAGAGCTGTGAAAGAGAACACCTCCTAAAGACAAAGAAAGTTTCAGTTCCTCCATACGGTAACACATGATGATTGATTATTTATAACACGCTTAATACCCAGAGGTTTCTAAGCGCAGACTCGGGGATTGAACCCGTGTTGTTCCGTGTCATCTTGCTCCCAAGGCGAGCACGTTGCCCCTGAGCTATCCTCCGGAGACCATGAGTGGGAATTTCTGAGCTTTCAAAGCTATTGCTGCAATTCTGTAGTGGCTCTGTTAGCAGAAAACATCTCCTTCATTTTGACACCCAGCTCAGGCCTGCTCATTTTTATTACACAAGAATTGTTAAATGCAGCAAGTTATAACACAGAAGTGTTCATTACCTTAGAAGATGTAATTGCATAAAGTAGTAGTAATCTGGACCTTACAAAAGACAAATGGTGCAAGAGGACTGGTGGAATGGAGTCCATGGCGCTCTGCAGACTGAAGATTGATTGTTTCACTAAGCACAGCATTGTGCACAGCAATCAAGCCTCGGTGATACCCTAATCAAGGCCACTTGACATATGTAACTTCGGTAGACAAGAATCATCCCTCTAAAAGGTGCACATCCACAACTTGTGTCAACCAAAGTATAGCCTGCAGTGGCTCACCACTAAAATGATGCTCCTTGTAGCATACATACACTCTCATACATACTAAGGCAGACACACACACACATACATACATACACACACACACACATCCACGTACCAGCATACAAAGGTGCAGTGGCCTCCTTAATCTGGTTCCTCATCGCTACAGCTGCTCCAACATGCAGAGCCAAACCTTTCTAAGCTTTTCCCAACAATGAAAGAGCTGGAGTACCAGGCATGCCCAGGAAAAAAGTGGCCTAGAATAGAGATTTGCTTTTCCACATCATGGTTTCTGCCCAGGCTGGAGGTAGGAAAAACACTGAAAGATATTTCTAGGTCGTAATTACTCAAAAACACGTTTTTATTCAGTGTTCTTATTTCATAAAAACGCAGAGAATTAATCATACAATTCTTTCAAAAAAAGGAAAGAAAATTAATCATACAATTATTAAAAGGGAACAAAATTTAACAAGTGAACCGCCCATTATTACCAAAGAATTAATCATTTTAAAAAACACCTAATGTGTCAATTAACAAAACATTATTCAGCCATACCAATCACACACATCCAAATTCATCCACAATTGATAAAATCACATTACAAAAAAAAGAAGGGCACATCAATTGCAATGTAGAACTTCATAAGTACATTATCAATATAAAAACAGGGTTCCCAAACAGAAAGGATTCAACGGCCCTGGAATGAACCAGATCCAACCTGTTGCGACATATTTTTGTTCAAAACGTCTTCATCAGGGGAAAACAAAACACTAAAAAAATACAAAAATACAGAAGACATTCTTGAGGGCATAGTCCATTATAATTATATACAACAATTTAATCCAAAAATACCCAGAGAGTGCTGTAAAAGTCTCAAAAGGAGCATAGGGAAGACAGAAACCTTTAATTCCCTGAGTCCACACTGTTACTGAAGTATGGTGAGAGCAACTCCATACCCAAATGCAGATCACCACATGACTGGAAACCAACACCTGCGGGTGACCGACACTGAGGCAAGCTATCTAAATTGGACCTACCTATTTCAAGAGCAGTTACCCAAAACAAAAAACAGAAAAGTGCAGAGGTAGTTCAAAACGGGATAGCCTGGTAAATGGCCCCAAACTTGCCAAACTCCATGTTCCTAGAGAGGGGGATGAAATATCCCAAGCACTACCGTATTGTCTCAGACTCAGGAACAGATAAATGGTGCAATATATAGTTAAAATGCACAGGGCAAAAAAGCTGAAAAGGCCTTCAAAATCACTAGAAGTGAAACTTACCTGTGTGAACTCGTTTCAGCATCAATTACGAGAGGGGACCCAGAAATGAGTCATAGTGACAGAGCTAGGAACGCTGGCCATTACCTTCGGATGGAAAGAAAAAAATCGAGGTGAACCAGCGTTTCACAAGCAAAAAGCTCAGACGTGGAAAGCAAGCAATGCGAGCCACATAAAAAACATGTTGTGTGCATACCGGAGGATTCTGAAAATGGTGAAAAAAAAGTATGCGAAACGCCTGGGTGACACAGCCTCGATATCTCCACTGTGGCATCAGAATACTCTGTAGATTCAACGGGTCATATGATAATGAAAAACACATAATCACGTGCCCATGTTTTTACCATAGAGCCATGTAACCTTGTGTCAACTTAGGCGGCCATATTGGAGTGGAGTTTTGGAAAGATTCTTATAGTGTTGTAAAACAACATAGGAGGTCAGGACAAAACTGCAAAACGGAACCACATCTGGATAACTAACCCTCAAGTATGTTTAGACCTAGTTCAATAGTTTTTAAATTGAACATCCACAATTGTTCTTTAAACGTGAGTTTCCGGGGAGTACCTGCACTGCTGGTTCCTGTTGCTTTATCAACACAGAACCATATGAGGTCATCAGCAGAGTGTCCTTGTTCATTGTAATGGACTGCCAACGGGGCATATACATTGTTAGCCCGTAACTCATAGTGTGCTCAATAATTCTTGAGGGAACCTGCCGACCGGTCTTGCCTACGTAGATTTTATCACATGGGCAGATAATCGCATATATGACATTGGAACTTTTACATGTCGTAAATGATCTCAAATGCCATGTACGATTGCCAGTATCAAAGGATTGAACTTTTTTCTCCCCCTTCCATGGCGGCCATTCAAGTAAATCGCAAAAAAAATAAACAAAAAATATTGCTGCCATGGAAAGGGAGAAGGGACTCTACACGTATTCCCTTCTCCCTTTCCATGGTGGCCTGAAAAAAGAAAAACAACGAGAGGGTCGTGCAAAGGCATAAGCAGGCTTACCATCAGGTAAGGCTCGCAAACAAACCAATCAGCTTGTTTTTACGGGAATATGAAACCTGCGCGGGTACTAATTTGTATAATGTAACTGTTAGCATTTCCAAGAAACTGAGAACAATATAAATGAAACCCATTGTACTACAAAATATACATATACACAGTGTTAAAATACCAGTGCATACTCCCTACACGGAAAACCAAAATGCACATTCAAACCAGTCATAGCACTCATACCCTCCGGCATACTTACTCATGCAAAACACACTAACGACACAAACTTTACAAAAAAGTAGAAATAAAGGACTCAATACAAGCACATCATGGGACAGTTGTATTGTCCCCAAGCCTGTTATTTGCTTGAAACACCAGTTGAAATTAATGCACATTTGTTCTAGCAATATACAATGTCAACATTTCAAAACTATTGCTAAAGTATAACTGTTGCTTAGTTTGATTGTCTTCTGTCGACTCGAGTTTTGGCTCTACGGGTCCTCTTTCCAAAGTGACCCAGCCTCTTCAGGACCACATATCTTTGATCGTGAGGCAGAGCATCTTGTTTCCTAAAAGAGAACCCCCACGTAGAAAAAAACACAACAGGGGGTTCCAAATTAATATACTGGCCATGCTGGTTGGTCAATGTTTATCGCATGCAATTTGTTCACTGAAGACATTTGTAGGTGAAAACCAATGCAAACTAGCTAATCGTACATGCAGTCCATGGGGGGTGCTTGACTATTTTAGAAGATAAAGCAAAACCACCTTAGTCTGCAACCATGCAACCACCGGCTTGCGACAAGCCCGAGATCAGAGACCAAGAAAGCCAAACGAGGCACACAAGTGCAACCTTTCCCGTGTTCGCACCCTAACCACTGTGTAAGCACAGAAGTGGTTGAATACCTATGTTTACAAGCCTTGTAGCAAACAACAATATCTTTCTGGTACAGATCGAGGAGTCACCAGCACTACAAAACAAGACAAAAATAGTGCAAGCAGATACATAATTAGATTGGATCAGTGCTCTCGTCTGCATCTGATGCAGAGTAGCATTCCAAATATAGAGCGCCCACTTTATACTAACATTCCGCCTCACACTGGGTATCAATCAAAATACATGTAGGCGCCTGGGCATTTCATAGAGAGGAAGAAAGGCAAAAAGCCTATGAAACAAAAAAAGAGTGTGACTTACTCTCGCTAATCTAACTAATGCAAACCTGCACTGCAGTGCTTCACAACTGTACGTCGGTACACTCCCCGGCACTGCTATATTATTCTGATATCATCGGTTGTCTCGTGCTCC
Source organism: Ambystoma mexicanum (assembly GCF_040938575.1). NCBI lineage: Eukaryota > Metazoa > Chordata > Amphibia > Caudata > Ambystomatidae > Ambystoma > Ambystoma mexicanum. The sequence continues at coordinate 805,838,575 of NC_090941.1, forward strand.
TATTCCGCGCTGTGGAACAGAATTCACGTTATGTCAGGTGCTTGCAGTATCTAAACGTGGGAAGGCATATAAAGAAGTACTAGCCCATCAGAGCTGACCATATTGGATGGGAACAAGGAGTCAGCCATGTTGGATGTGTGCCATTGCCCATTGTGGGTATAAGGGTGTACACATTACCCAAGAATGCGCACCCAAGACTACTGTTTGCTGAGTTAAGCAACAGTCTGTCAAAGGATCATTTGCCATAAATGGAATGCAGAGGGGTGCTTACAGGTGTGGGGTACAATGACCTGACTGATGCACAGAGGTGCGCGTCCTTTGCTGTCTAATAAACACCACCTTATTAGGTTAGGCAAGTGGTCTTATCAGCAGTGGTAATAGTCATCACACGTGTCCTAACTGTGAACAAACACTGCTGATAGGGACACATGTCTGATCTGATAAGGTGGCAAATGCATATCCTAGCCCCCAGCGGATCGGGGTTGAAAGCCAGAGACAGAAATGTTTGCTGTAGAAAAGACCGAAGATTATTTTTCTGAAATAACCTTTGGTCTCTGACTTTTGGCTCCCACCCCCACACACACAAGCCCACCTCCAACCTCTACTTACCTTGCTGCTGACTCGCTGTGTCCCTGCGACACCTGCACGCTTTCACTTCCGTGATCGAAAACTGGGGCCGCAGGGTACTTTCCTTTTTTTCTTTTTGTTTTAGATTTTTTGGGCAGTCCTAAGCATCGCCTGCCTGATCTGTTTGAACTTTTCGGCCGTTAGTAATATTTGAACGTCAGAAATTAATAATAATCTCCAACATTTTGGATGATTCCGGCCCCAACGGCAAGTCCTAGAACAACAATCTATCACATCTTCAGAAAAGTTGAAACACGCAGCTGAACATTCACAAAGGAGGACACAAAGAAGGACACAATCGAATCTGGTCCCTGAAGAGGGTCCCCTGGACAGAAATGCATTGGACTTTTATAAAGAGCCTGTGTCTTTGAAATACATTTTTTTTACTTTTTGAAAGTCATGAGGATGACCCAGCCGAGTTTGTAAAAAGGAACAAAGAATTGAATTTTGAATTTTATGTATGAAACTTTGAAAAGACATATTTGAATTGCATTATTTGTAAGATATGTGAGTTACTCACGAGAGGTCCTCCCAAACGCCTAGGTCACCCAAACCTAGGAACCATTCCTACTGTATTTCTAATTATTTTATAAAATATATATGTCTAGAATTTGGGCGCTGGACAGAGTGATCTGCAAAGGGCTCTCTCTCCTTTGTAAAAAAGCATGGTAAGCTAAAATGTGATTGTACATTCTCCTAAATAGGCACATCTCCATAAGGTTATATAAGCAATAGACCCTGATGTGGGTGGACATTACTGGTCAGGTAATGGCTTAGGGCCTAGGTTGCAGGCTTGAGGGAGGAGAGGGCCTTAGTATTGGCACTGGCAACATTTCCTGACCGACAATGTCTGCTGACTGAGGGGTTTGTAACTATTACCACCCTGGCAGGCTAATAGTTTTCCGTTTCAAGTTGGAAAACATCACAGTTGCCATTTCTCAACTTAAAAAAAACTATGAAACAAAATGCCCACCATCGACAACGAAAAAAAAGTTATATGTAGTCCCTTCTCCTTTTCCATTGCAGCATTGGCAGAAGAGGGAAAGAGGTGGACAGTAGGAGTTTCTGGAGCTACGACACTACTGGTAAGTGGGGCCTGGGTTGGGATGATGCAGGAGTAGGGGGGGAGGAGTAAGTTGTGAGGGGTTTGTGGAAGGTGGCTTGGGGCAAGCAAAGGCTTCCAACCCAGGATAGAAGATGGCCACCTGCTGCTTCTCAGGGAGCAGGGAATGAAGGCAATGTCGTGAGGTAAAGCCTTCTTCCCAAACTCCCTGATTGTCTGGGGGGTCCCATGATATCCCGTCCCAGGTGCTAATTCACTTTATTCAGGTCCAGTAGAGGGCTCACATTGTTGGTATTTTTGACTAAATATGTTCAGTTGAGAAATGTCTGGTCAGACAAGCAATTTTGATACTTTAACCCCTTCAGTGCCAAGGATGAGTATGCTCCTCCTTTTTGGTAAGACTTGCAAAATAGCCTGGCAGTGAAGCTAACAAGTTCCCAGTGTATTTTTAAGAGGTAACAATGTATTACCGGAGTGGTGCAGAGTGGCAGTCATTGCAGTCAGAAGCACCGCACTGCCTTTCAGTGTCTGTTCTCACTGACTTTTGTTACTGGAGGAGGCGATGTGCTTGAAAAGCCTGTGTGAGCCGTGGAGCAGATCGGAGTGGTGCAGAGTGGCAGTCTTTGCAGTCAGAAGCACCATACTGCTTTTTAGTGTCAGACTGTTCTCCCTGACTATCGTTAATGGAGGAGGAGCTGTGCTTGAAAAGCCCCTGTGAGCCGCGGAGCGGAGAGATGCAGAGTGGCAGTCATTGCAATCTGTGTTGACTGTGTGGTCTGTTGCAGCCCTCTGAAGTTTGGGAAGACCAGTGAAGTCCGCGAGTTCATGCACAGAATATTTGATTGCAGCAACCTTGGCAGGATGAGCAGTGAGTGCTACAATTCCTAAGGGATATGGAATATTTTTGGCCTGCACCATTGTACTGCCAAACCGGCATCTGGAAAAGGCTTACCTGTATGTATGACATACGAATTGTCAAGAATAGTTTGGCCCCTTTAACTGATTTTTGTGCTGATTACTGATGCCGAGATGCTGGCAGCAATACATCTACCTCTCCCCATGTCACGGGAATATGGTTTGGCTTCGGACGTTTGCATGGTGGAAAATACGTCTCAGCTGGACTTGGCGCAGCAGGGTGGGGTGAACATTAAAAGTGTCCCGTCGGATGGTGCTGGGCATCATCCTCCGGGGAAATCTTATTCAGATTTGATGACCTCTTTCTTTGCGCCATGAGGTCATCTGGTGAGGACTGTCAGAAGGATCTAGTATCACCCTTATTCTCTACAAATACAATTGTTGCCTCACGAGCGGACATGAAAGGTCCATCACTCTCTATCTGCAGTGGAGAAGACTCAAGATTTTTGGATTTTCCTCAGGGGATTGGCCAGCGGCACATTCCAGACCTTGTCTCTGCTTTCTCTTCAATTTGCTCCCCCCTCGCTTTTGACATCCAAGAACTCAGGTGTTCCATTTGTAATGCATAGGGAGGGGGCCCCTCCATGGGACCAATCACTGGTGGAGACCAGGTTTTGTGATTTTTGGTCTCTTTATATCTGAGTCTAAAAATGGAAACAAAGGCTGACTCAGTGCTTTTGGAATCACTCTTGTTCAAGTTTGAAAATGTAAAATTGCATGTTTAGGCAAAATAATTGTTTTCTCACGGTTTGGCCAATACAAAGCTTGTGCGATACCATCAGCTGGGTCTATTGCAATTGGGACGACCACCATCGACCGGCACACCCCCGGGTACTCGTGGGTTAGAGCCCTTGCTTAGTGATGTGAATGTGGCTCCAAACCAGCAAGAGCTGGTGCTTTTTCGGGACCTTACCTTGGAAAGTTTCATTATCTGTGAGGGTAATGTAGTCCCCCCAAGTGGACGGACTCCTCGTGATGTGGAGATTGAATCACATCAGGGAGATTGCACGTCGGCGATGTAACGTTAGCAAGAAGCCTCCTTTCACTAGGAGACCAATATTGGGAAAGGAGGCCGCTATCCAGGGGGAATCCTCCACACCAGAAGGAACCGATAACTACATCCAAACATCCCCAGAGGTGCCCAGAACTTCATCAGTTTCACAGCAGAAAACTCTGAAACAGAAAGCCTTTTTAAAATAAATGACTAGAAATCGCTCTGCCCTGAACATTTATACTCAGGCGTCTTGGCATTTTTTTTATAGCTTCTTATCCCAGCCTGTTGTGTAAATGGCACTTTCTAAAGTGGCTAGGAGAGAGCCTCTGCCTCAGCGCAAGGAAATCACAACACCTTGTCCTGGAAAGCCTAACACTATTATTATTGACAAGCAAGAGCTGCCTGTAATCTCCGTAGTCCACACTCCTGGAGATGAAAAAATGTCTACTGCTTTGTTGGGCTCATTGAGAGTAGATTCTCGGGGAAAGGACTGTGTACATTCAGTGACTGTGTTGCCTGAGGCTTTAAGATCTGTTCAAGCATTTTTCCCCAGTGATCCTTCCTCGCAGAGGCACCAAGCGTGAGAGTCACATACTTTAATCTTTGGCTCAGGGGTGGGCAATGACTTGGGCGTGCAGACGGCACACGGCATTGCCCACCCCTGAGCCAAAGATTAGAGATGTTACTTAAATAGAATATACTTTCCAGACAGGTGGAGGATTGATTGATCTGCGGTTTATTTTAAATCTACGCCTGTGGCCGACATAGTTATACAAGGGAGGGATTCATTGCGAGATTATGGCTATCACTTGTCAAAACACGTGGAGACTAAACCAGTGGGTGATCCGGTTAACAGAGTAGGAAATGATCAACCGTTAAGTGTAGAAATGTCATCCTTCAGATTAAACATGAAGACCTCAGAAGAAACAAGGGATTGGTCTTGGCTATTCAATGCGATGAAATTCTAAGATCTACCCATTGTTGTATTCCGGACATGTGAGGAGGACCCCCTTTTCCATCTAGTCGTGGAACACACAGGGCCACTCCTACTTGTTTACTAATCCTGCGGTGTGTTTGGAGTTGAAGTTGCAAATGATTGTTTGTCTTCAAGAGACTTGGCTGCAAATTCCTCCATTGTTTGATTGGGACATTGTACTCTTCCAAGCTGCAAGGCGTGGGGTGGTAGATCATCCATTTGTCGGTCTACTCATTCTGGTTGGATCAGTAAGTATCAGTTGGGTTCTGAAGATCGCTGACTAATTTTCTGGCACCTTACTGACCCATGTGCTAATAGTAGGTGAATATTTCAGAGCTTGCGACTATTTCGGATAATTTGAGTAGGTTTTCTAAGGCGGGCATGGCTTAAATGTGGATGGTCAGATTCTTTTGGCAGGTGATCTTAACTCTGAATGCAAGGATTCTAAACTATGTACAACATCATTGTCAAAAAAGCAGTTCAGATGTAATCAATTGCTGAGTTGCCTAAGGGATCTTGGATTATATCTATTGAATGGATCTGTGGACAGGGAAATTCCTCAATGTCCAACTTGGAATATAGGGAAGGTGCACTCCACCATTGATTGCATTTATGCGGGGGATTGGATGTTGGAAAACTGTAGTTCAATGACTGTTCTTCCAACCTTACTTAGCGACCATGCTAGGCTGATAGCTAAATTCGCATTAGGGAATGTAGTTGAGGAATCTGATGTTTAAGATCAAATTGATTTGTCCGTAAACCCTATGGATAACCAACCACCTTTGTTTAAATTATACTCTGTCTACCAGGGTGAATAATTCCTCGGCAGAGGTCTTGAGGTCCTCTATGGATTGGAAATATCTGGTGTTTTCTGTCACCAATTTTGAGCTTTTTGTTAAAGATTTAATACAGCATAACCAACCGTCTAGCTCTGTATCCCTGTCAATAAAGCCCAAAAAGCACATACACATAAATGTTTATAACGAGGAAGTGGTATTAAGAAAACACCAATTAAGGAAGGACATAAGGTCTTTAAACCAATGATTGGATATTTTGTTCGACCAAAAGAGAAATTTGATGAGGCATACGCAACAAACTCATAGGAATTGGCTTCGAAGTACTTGTTGTGAAATAATTCAAGAGGATGTACAAGCAATCTTTGTTGTATTAAAAAACAAAAATGCACAGGCCTTTTGGTATCTTTTGAATAATGTTGATCCCCCACAACCAGGGAAAGAAATAAATGCAGTAACCGTGAACAGCTGGGTTTTACATTTTACAACTTCATATGCATGATCCAGGGGAAACATAGAGTGTCATATTCCAGTTTGGGGCATTAGGGATCGGATGGATCCAGCACTGTTTGATTACGATAACCTCTTGGAGATAATAATGAGGATTAGTCTATCTCAGGTGACCGTCTCCAACAAATTATGAAACTATTTGTTTAAAATCAATTCAGAGGCTTGGGTAGCAACTCATTATATTCTGTTTAGGAGTGTGGTATTCCTAGATTTGTTTCCAGTAACCTGGTCCAACGCTCATATCGTACCAATTTATAAGAAGGGACCGAGAACCAGTCCTTAAATTATAGACCTATTGCACTTCTAGATGTGGACAGCAAGTTTTTTGCCTCGATCTTCTTGTCCCATCTAGAGGAGTGGGCTGTAGCGGCTGGTAGACTATCAAAATGGCAAACTGGTTTTCACTGGAAACTAGGGACATATTTAAATGTGCTAATAGTTCAAACAATTCAATATCTGGATTGGGAGAGAAAATACAATTCCATCTTAACAGCTGCATTTGATGCTGTTGATCATGAACATCTGTGGTCTTAGCTTTATCAGTGGGGAGTTCTGCTGGGGCTATTGAGGCTAATTGTTGGCCTGTATTCCCACTCAGAAAGTCAAGTGCATCTGAATTATTCAGGCACACTAACACGCCCGATTTCCAGGGTATCAAGCAGGGTTGTGTTTTAGCTCCCTGCATGTTCAACCTTTATTTATCTGATATTGTTGAACATTTGAAAGCAGCAGCATGCATTATGCCAGTGATACACAAACTGAGGCCTTGTTGGTTGTCCTATGCGGATGACTTTGTCATCTTCGATTGTAGGTAGGTAGTACTTCAAAAGCTTATGGATGCACGCGCTTCAGATCAATCCTAACAAGACAAAAATATTGCAATGTGCAAGGGTCTATGCAAGGGGCTAAAATAAAATGACGTTCAGATGGCACATAGGCTCAAAACCTGCCGTAAAGGTGAACGCAGTGATATATCTGGGATTTTTCATATAGGCTAACCCGGCATGGGCTAGGCTAAAAGAGTGGCTGAAGGATCGAATTTTGATACTAACTAACTAACCAGGGTGGATTCACGTTATGGTACGTATTCCTTGAAATCATGTCTACAATTCTATGAAGAGAAAATTGTTCCCAAGATCTTGTACGGGATGGGTGTATACCCTGTATCATTATTAGAGGTGCTGCCACTCTTGAAGCCTTGGTCTGGCAAAGGGTCCTGCATGTCCCTATTTCACTTCCCATACATGCAATCCGTTACGACTTGAGGATTATCTCCTTGCAAGCACAAGCAGAATGGACACTATTGGCGCTGGTAAGAAAGTCCTTAATGCGAGAGCCTGGCTCCCTGTTTGGGGTCTTGACAATTATTCTCGAGTCAGGGAGCTCTAGATGGTTCAATGAAGTGTTTTATCATTGTAATATCCTTTTACTAGAAATGACTAGTTCTGTTGTAGAGTTTAGAGAGAATCCTTGCAGAGTGAAGAAACTCTTATTTGAACGCAATTGGATTAATACAATCGAGAAAATGCATGGATATCTCTCGCTGTGTCATGTGAAGTGGGATTATAAGAAACAAGGCCTGCTGGCTGCTTTTGTAGCAATATATCCAGCAAAGTCAGTTAGGCTTGCCTTTTTTACGCTTTCACTGGAACTTGCATCCGACAAAACAGATCATTGGCCATTTGAAGCTGATTAGATGGGTTGTCATTTTTTTGCAAGGTAGAGGCCGAGAGTGAAACCCTTGAGCATTTCATTTTAGTTTGTCCAGCCATTCAGGCACAGGGATGGAACCATCTAAAAACAATTCGATCAGCTCTTGAATGGGGGGAAGGGTGAGCAAGTTTGTTCTGCATGTCTGTCAAGCCATACAACTTCTACTGTGGTTGCAATAACTACCTTCTTGTGAAATCACTTAAACTTGAAGAATTTTGTAAACCGGGTGTCATTGAAACATAGTTTTTACAATCACATGTTTTACATTTGGAGCATCTTTTTTTTTTACTTGAGGGAAGTTTTAACATTGATTAATATTGTGAATTTCTTTTTTTTCTTTTTAATCTTGAGTGAAGTTTTAAAATTCATGAATATTTGTGAATTTCTTTTTTTATATATTGCAAGTAGTTTTTCTTCTTGAGTATAATATTTGATTACATTGATTTTATTCTTTGTGTGTACTGTATTAATGATAAAAAAAACAATTGAATAAAACAAATAAAAACATTACTTAGAATTAGAGGCCACCCATTCTGAAATAGTACTGCTAAGCATTCAAGATGTGGACATTAATTTACCCCCTTTTTTTTGCAAATGGCTGTCTTGTGATCTCCTTTTGCATAGATAGCTTAAAATTACTTTCTTTATTAATTATTCCACACAAGAGTCTGTGAATGGGATATAAGTTATCCTGCCTTGAGTCCTTGAGTTTCTTGTAATGTTTCTCAAAAGAATGTACATGTACAGTAGATATACACTACCAGATTAAAATGGCATTCATTTAATTCTAAAGTTATTGGTTATGTGATGCTATTAATAGGCAATTATCAGATGACCTAAACGAATCAAGGTTGTCTGGCACTTTCAGTTTCCCTTTTTGAGATATTAAGAGGTTGTATACACATTTTTAAGGGCGAGTAGCCCACTGTTTAATAACGCCCCATTGTTGCAAACTCAAGTCCATGAACTCATTATTCATATGTGCGTATGCCTTTTTGTCAATATTGCTCACAGAAGCATGCTTTTCTAGGTTGGGAATGCTGTGATAATGATGGTGCACATATCCCTCATTTCATCAAGGTTAGTAGTATGTTGTCTTGTAGGGAATTCCAGTGGTGGGCCTGATTTAATTCAAGCAACCTCACCTTTTGACAATACCTTCCAATCGGATCTGGTCTAGTAACCATTTTCCGGATACTTTAAGATGAATTGGAGGAATTCAGTATTAATTGAAGTTCAATTATGTATAGGTATGCTTATATATTCATAGTAATTATGCTATTTACTTGAATATGGTGGACATTGATTTTGCTTGCTTTCAATCATTTTGAAATGTGTTAATTTAAACACTTGCATCATGTATTCGATCCATCTTTGTTCTCCAAATGATATTTGGCGGAAGAAGAGATCATGAGGCTCTAGCCCAAGGGTCTCCAACCAGTAGATCAAGAGCCACTGATAGCTCGCCTGAGGCTTCCCAGTAGACACCAAAATGAACGCCTTGTGTTTATGTTGGTGTCTGAAGTCCCTCAGTCTCCTCCCCTGACCCCTCTCTCTCCTGTTCCTGCACAGCAAACATTCAAAAGCTGTGTGAACAGTGAGAGGGGGGCTGCATCTGGGCTTGAAGGACTCAGTGCAGTCCCAACAAGGGGTTATTGATCAATAACAAAAGTAAATGGGAAATGTGTTTTGCTGCCATTGTCACCAAGAGGTGCACATGATGGCTGATTAGAAAGGGAAGGGGTGAATACATCTGCATGCCATGTGAAATAAAGTTAGGGTTGTGATTATTTCAGTCTCACTGTGTTTCTTTGTATTCATTTTGGTTAGCATTACTTTGCATGCTGGTAATTGTAGGCTTTCAATCAGAATGGGGAAAATAAAGCTACAGCTGAAATCGTTTTTTACTTGGTGTGTGAGTGTGCAGAAAAAGGACAATCTGTGCAAGTCCCATCTTTCAAGAATAAAATGTACATCTAGCAGTATGTGTTGCTGTTTCTGGTAAAACTGTGAATGTATTGTTTTTATTTGAAGATATTGGGGTCTCTATTTAAAGGCAGTAGTATCCCCATCATATTAAATGTTAAGATGCAATTTGCCATGCTATGGACGAGCCCCTCCATGCATGCCCCAATACAGGAATTTAAGCACTTACAGCAATTTTACATTTAAGTAAAAGTAGAAAACTACTAGCTGCAGTGCATTCTGGCGCTTGTCCACTTACATTTTTAAAACTAAACCCGAATCTAAAATGACATGTGCTATCAAGGCTTGGACTTAAAAAACATGATTTGAGATTTCTGTTTCAGCCTATGTTTTATGAAACAAGAGTACAAATGAAGTAATTAGGTGAGGAAAGTGAGCAGTGGGTTGTATGTATATATTTTGATATGTATACATTTAATACAGCTTAAACCTAGTTACTAAGTAACAGACCACTGTACAAAACAGGGAGGTGAAAACAGGTAGATAACATTGAGGAGAGCCATGGGATGGTAGAACAATCAATTGGGCTGGACCCTTTAGATATGAACACACCATGGCAAATTTAGAGATATCTGTGGGGAACCTGTCTGCATATTTATGCATATGTGCACATTTTAGTTGGGGATTTCAGCCTACCAATACTGGGTTGAAATGGTGTAATTTATGAGCACTGTTTCTGCTAATAAAATTGGGCAGAACACCATACAATTTACAAGCAATTCTCTATCGCATGAACATTTCCAATCAATGACTGCTCACCAACAGTATGGGGCATGTGCTGGTAATGCACTGTAAAACGCATGCTAATGCCACTACAAACAATATGTCATAATTGTGTTTTTAAACCAATTTGTGATGCTGGACCACTGAATGTGTCTAAGAGAGCAGTATGTGCAAGCTAGGCATTTCCCACTGGTCATACAACAGAATGACCTGCAGTATTCTTGTAGGGAGAATCAGCAATCCTGTGAGCTGTTCACTGTGATACTGCCTCCTTCATAAAAGGCATTATGAATAAATCACCTCTCGCTACAACCATACTATCTTTGCTCATAATGTTAATATAATGATTCATATATTGTTTGGTTGGATTGTTATATGATTTGAGCATGGCTCAAGTCATCGCTATAAAACGGAATGTTATTTTAGCTCAGTGATTTACAATTCATTTTGCATATCACTTGATCACATGGTGTCCACATGTTCATTTGTTCATTTTTGGCAATTATTTTGACATAAAAATGTTTACGTGTAGTCAACAAAGTAGGTTTTGGCTTACTTTTCCTTGGCTGTATTCTGTGACCTGACATGTGAGGAATTGGAGACATACTAAACTGTTAGTGGATTTTATTTTTTGACAGCGCTGAACATAGAATATATGGATTTAAAAAAAAAAAAAAAACATGCAGCACATTGTTTCAAATACTCCTCAGATTGTTTTTGCACATGCATCCCAAAAGAAACAAATACATTTCCCTTATTGAAATCCTGGATGCATATTCAAGCATACCAACCAACAAAAGGCAAAAGATCTACCATATCCGTGCAGAGTGGGAAAACTATTTTGTTTTTTCCAGCATAAAAACAAAATGTGCTTCTTTATTCTTCAGTGCCCCAGTTAAAGTGGGAAAAAAGCATACCGTTGAGAGACTTTTTGCAATACTACACAGAAATTAGGAAAATAATGTTCCCAAAGGATGCTTCTGTGATCCTAAAAGTAATCAAACTAAAAGCTGCATTGCAAATGTTACAGAGACTTACTCCAAAGAAGCTATTTGTTGAACAACACATGTACTTGTACACAATGTGCAATTGTGAAGGACACAGTCACTCTTTTAGCTGATTCTGTATTTTAAAAACGGTCCTGAATTTATTTCTGCCATGTCAGGTGTGCAGTTAGGGGCAAACACTATGGCAAGGACAGTATCTTCACTATCAGCCAATGTGATTGCCTCTCTCTGCGGATCTGCCCTTTTCAAACATGAATTTCCTGAAATCAAATCTTTGATCCCATCTGACAGCATCTGAGTGCTGCTGCTGTTTCAAGCTGCACACAAGATTACTGTGCACTGGTTAATAGCATGCAGTGTCACTCTTCACATTGAATGTGCAGACTGGTTTCATACATTGGGATGTGCTTGCCAATTTTTAGGAGCCATCTACTAATACAAAACAATGAAATAAAGATGTTTTTGAAGTCATTAATATCATGGTAAATGCATGTTATTCCATTTTATATATAAAGATCAAATAAAGTGGCCAAAAATACTTGGTTCAAATTCTCATACTCATGGACAACACCACACCAGCAACTTTCGCTAGTAGCTCCTGCCTATTTGCCATTAACTACAAGTAGCCCTTGCTAACGTAAAGGTTGGAGGCCCCTGCTGTAGCCACTGGAACTAAGTGTACGCTTTGGCTCAGATATCTATATTGTACCCGATTTGTTTTGGTACTTTACATGTTGTTTATAAAGTAAGCATTCTTTATTTGTGCGGTAGACCATTTCTGGAAGCACTGTTCTAACTCCCTGTTTAATCAAAGATCTTTAACTAATATTTTCAGTAATCATACAATACGCTGATATTGCTTGAATTAATGTTAAAGGGATTCTCTACACAGTAGCGGGCCCTTTGTAAAATTAGACAAACACTAATTCTTCTGGTCTTCTGTGGCTGTGCGCCACCACACCACTTCAGTATTTGCATGAGCTAAAGTACCAGTAAAATACCAGAACCTGAAAGATACAATCCAAAACCCTGACATCATCTTTTGACACAGAGCTGCCCTTTTCCTTGAAGTGTGGTGTGTCCGGAGGGGAGCATCCCATCAACTAAACAAGCTCAGGGTGGACCTTTCAGCCCTGAAAATAGATTATTGATTATGAGTACCCGACCAGGGGTTTGCAGTGGCATCCCAGTCAATGGGGAGGCTCAGAATGTGGGCATTACCACATGGTAATGCCGCTGCCCTGAGCCTCCTCACAGCCGGCGGCCGCCACCTCCCCTTGACAGAGAATCAGGTAAGCCTTCTCCCACGCCCATCCCCTTCCCACCTTCCCCACATCCACAGAATATCCTAACCACTTAACTTCTTTTTTGTCCATTTCGAGACCCGACGCGCTGGGAACACTTCAGTCCCCAGCACGCCCGCTCCCGATCTGCAACGGGCAGTCACGGAAAGGAAGAAGGGACCACGGTTAGTCCCTTCTCCCTTCCCATGGGGCCATTTTGTTTGTTTATTTTTTTCCAATCTTTTTAATGGCTGCCATAGAAAGGGAAAATGGACTTCGATTTCCCTTCCCCCGGCGGCCATTTTTTTTTACATTTTTTGTTTCTGTTACGAAACGCTGGAGCGTTTCGGGACAGAAAACAAAATGCTGTTAGTACCCTAGTCTAATGGGACGGGATATTAATGACAATAAGCCCCTCAATTGCGGGCCATTACTGCATACGGTAATACCCCTGGGGCCTTTGTTAAGGCCCTTGCTATGCTCAGGCCTGCAACTATGGGCCCTGGGGGCATTACCTAATGCGGTAATGGCCCGCAGCCGAGGGGCTTTTTGCCTAAGTGATCAGGGGATTGTTTATGATGTCATATTTTATTGTTATGTCACATGTACAAATTCTGTAAATAGGGGAGAATCCATGAGCCAGTATACCCAAGCACAATATAATGAGACTGCATCATGCTGGCTTCCTGTGGAATGGTGTGCATTATGCACAAAGCTTTGTAAAACAGAAGACTGTGCTATTTAAGTAATTCCGCTCCATAGTGCAGCCTGATCAGGAATCACAGGCACAGAAACACATTCTTCACTGGCCACAGCAAATTAAGAAAGGTAAATCATTCAAGATCAAATATTTAGGGTCCAGGACCACCTAATCTAGGTCATATTATGTATGCTCTATGTTCCCAATAGAACCACCTAACTTTCAACAGTTATCAAAATACTGTTTAAGCAGTACTTTGCCCCTGCATCTAAGACACTCTGGTAAAACACACAGAGCCCCCGCTCCCAGCACACATGGACAGGGTCCTTACACACAGTTTATGCTTCATAACCCTCATCACAGGCTAAAGAACATTGATGGAAAATGACATCACCCAAGGCCAACTGTCAGAGCTACTTAAAAACCCACTTGCTGACACATGGCAAATATGCCTAAAGATCCAGCGGCAAATTCTTACAAACTAAATGCAGGGCTCTGAAGTGGCCATCAGGAAATGCATGACAACACTTAAAAACAAAGGTATCCATCCCTACAACCCCCATTGCAATGACTCTGAACCCAGCTGTGCAGGGTCTGTGGTATATGCCATCAACCCAAAAATGAAAGAAAACTTCAACACGAATGTTTGTTGTTTTGCAGGCAGTGGTACAGTATCAAACACTACTTACAGGTGTCTTTAATATGATGCACTTGGCATGGAAATGGCAGCTTGTCACTTTTCATTGCCTTTAACTGAGCAAGAGATGGTAAATAATAAAGCTGCTAGTCCCAATTTAAGGATTCTTTTAATAACAAAGGATTTTCCAGTAATAGAAAACTAGGCAGTATTTCTAAATAATGGCCGTTTTACCACTCATCCTGATTAGAAACCATCTACTTGAAAATTGAGGTATGTTCCCCACTCACAATGGCAGTAATGGTGCTGGTTGTATTATTGCATGTGTTAATCCTGCTACTCCTTAGAGAGGTCATATGGATTTCATACCAACAACCCGAAGCATGCAGTGGATTGCCATTAGCACAGGCAGTGACAGTCACTCAGTATGACGGTATTGACACAGAGAGCTATTGTGCTAGAGGAAAGCTCTCCCATATCAATCGAACGAGATCAATGCTGTCTTTCTTTAGCCTGGCGGAATACGAATTGCTGCAGCAACAAGGGGATTTTACATTTGAGCTCATTAAGGTACACACCAAGAACATCGTGCATATGTGTCTTAGCCCGGACCATGGCTGGGTCATCTCAATATTGCTCACGTCGACGCAGTGGAGTAACGTTGCTGAAAATGTTGGTGGGGGGGGGACATGTCAAATGAAAAAAAAATGCCCCATTCAAATGAATGGGGACAAAATCGTGTGGCATGAAAGTTGGGAGGGACAAACACCCCTGTCCCCCCTAAAATTACGCCCATGCGTAGACGTCCAAGCTAGAACGGATATTTTGATTCACAAACAGAAAAACAGTGCTTTCTCTGATGCTCTAATATAAGAAAAAAGTCGACCTATAATAAGCCTCATCAAGATGATTACTTGGACCTGCTAGGAATCGGCTTGCCTGTCTTTCTGTGTGCTGTGTGTGTCATTTTATATGTTGCATCCTTATGAGCGCTTCATTACAGCACTCATTGTCTTACGTCTTGCACACTTTTATTACATATTGTGCTGCAGTATATTTACAGCAAAGATCGACATTATCATGAGCGGAAACAAGCAGCCTCAGTATTGGCTAGGACCCTATTCGCAACATTAGAGATGTCAAGGACTTAACCACTCTTAGGCCTAATTCATGAAATGTTTAGCGCAGTGCAAAGTGACTTTGGACTGCCAACAAACAAGTTGAATCGGGCCTAATTCACAGAGCGGCGCTAAGTATATTTTTGCACAGCAAAGTCACTTTGAATTAGGCCCGCTTCAACGTGTTTGTTGGCAGTGCAAAGTCGATTTGCACCGTGCTAAACATTCCATGAATGTTCCCTTAAATGAATGAATTCCCTTACTCTTTACATGCCTCTTGCTAAATATTAGATGGAGGGAAATGGCTCAAACCTTCATTTACTTTCCAAACGCCTGGACTAGGATTAATGAGTGGGCTCTTTGAGGTAGATAATTTAGCCAACTACATATTCACAATTGTCATGTATGTGATGTTATATACGCACCTCCGAGCCCTTTATGACAAGGGTATAAAGAAAAAGTTACAATAATTTGCTTACCGTTAGAATGAAAATCTAGAAAGGATACAGTTGGCATGATATGAAAAGATAGGATACATAGAGTAACATGCAGAGTTTACAGATTATGGCAAAACAGGCAGAAGCAGTCTTGATGAATAGGTTGGCTGATCCACAGCTCTGCTTCGGCTGAAGCTGTGTGTGGTTGTGCATGTGTGCATGTGTGTGTGTGTTTGTCACATGTAACGGTTTATTGAGAGACCACCATCAACATGAGGAGTTCCTTCCCTCCACACTCAGTGTGTCATCAACAAACTGTTTAGCAGAATATTTTCTTCAACCCTATCTCAGACACATATCATGCCCCTTGGATCCCCCCCCCCCCTGAGCTACCAATGAGCCAAGAACCAGGCCAGTATACAGGAAATATAGTTGTATTTATTTAGATTAAAAGTAATAGAAATCAAACAAACTACACCCGCCACCTTCTTTGTGGCTCACCATTAACTTCTTGTTACACAAATCAAAAAACACAAATCACAATTCTTTACTTTCTGCAAATTTCACTTCAAGACCTAAATAAAGTGATCAATTACCAAACCAATTATACATGTAGTGCTGTGCAATTTTGAATTTCCTGCTGGCTTAAAAGCTAGCAGTAGGGTTTCAAGATTGGTACAAATACATACGCAATTATGATTTCACCCACATGTTTGGTTTAAAATAAACACAGGCTGATTTAGCGGTTTGTTTTTTAAACCCCCCCCCCCCCGTCCTCCTTCTTTGATCTTTGTTGGGGAAGTCGGACAGAGAAATTTGAATGATTTGGGGAATTTTGGATTTTAGACCCCCTCCACTGAAAGGCCTGTGTTGGGGAAGCTGGATAAAAAAGACTGGACTGATTTAAGAACAAAGACAGCGCTCTTCATTAAAAAAGTTGGGGTCAACAGGACAAAAAGGATTACCCTACTAAATGATAGGCTACAGTTTTCGGCACACACTGGGAAGTGAGCTTTGTTAATTTCGAATTTTAACAAAAATCTCCCCGTAGTGTTCCACCAAATGGGGAATCAATAAAAATAATATTTTTATTTAAATAGGCTAAGGATCTACACAGTTTTGCCCCCCACTATCAAGGGAACAGGTTTAACAAGAGCAGATTCCCCCACCTTTTGGCTACAAAGGGCTCAAGTCTATTTACATTAAACACCTAGGTTTAAAGTTCAGGACAGCACGCTGCATGTCAGGAACCTGTGAAAGATAGGGAAGGGGTCTGGTCTCTCCACTCTCAAGGATGGCCTCCTGCGCTCCACCATTGGACCCAGTCAGCTTTTAGGCCTTCCTAGCAATAGGCAGCTCCACCCAGATGCAGCAATCTCCTCTGGTGTTCCCTTGCAGCTGTCAGATGTTAGGTTTCCTCAGCGCTCTTCGATGGTAAATTTCAGCAGCTCTGTCCACTTTATCCTAGTGCAGTCCCCCTTATATAGGAGCGATAATACCACCAATTTTACAATCTTGGGGGAGTACAGTGCAAGAGGTTATGCCAATAAGATTGGACAGTTAGCCTTCTCTCTACTACCCTCTCCAGCCCCTCTCTAGAGATTGGTTTAAGTCGCTGGAGCAGGCATATGCCATCTTAATTTACAAGCCCCATCTGTTGTCATGTCACATTTTTTTGGCAACAACTAGTTATGTGGCAAAACTTCATCATTTACTAATAACTGCCATAATACACCATACACATATTTTCTGATTCAGCTAATCATGGGAAATTAAAAATGCCATGTCTGTACCATTTTGCACAGCCATGTGGCAATTGTCTTCTGTTTCTGTAAAAAACATGACAGTTATGAATATGCAACGTATTACCCATATTCTAATTGTATCCTCCACCTGTTCACCAGCTCTCACATTTGGAAAATGTTCAGATCAGCCAGGAACCTAGTTTAACTCACCATTACAGTTCCCTAACTCGTAGGTGCATGAATTTGATGTCTCCAAAATTGCCTGTAATTTACCTAAAAAATGGTACATAAATGATGGAAATCCACCTTATGGTTGCTGGGACAAAGGCCTACATGATAACAGTGCTTTTAAATTATTAGTAAATATTCATGTGGGAAAAATGGCAGTTATCCTGCCTTGAGGCCATATGGTCTCACTGGGTCAGCCTGTAACCAGAGTTTTTTAAATATTATCTTTGTGTTTACATCTTGTTCTTTGAAGTTAGTTGCCTATATGAAGTTTTAGCTCCCAGTCTTCACACCTTTTAGTTATGATCCAGCCAAGGGGAACTGTCCTGCTATCATTGCCTTCAGAGCCATCAAGTCTGAGGAACATTGGGGTTTCCACACCGTTAACAGGACACACTTTATTGCAGCTGTAATTAGCTGGGGGATGTGATATCCAAACTGGCAGTTGGGGATTTTCTTGTGAAGTTTTCCCACCCACAAGCCAAAAGGGTTTTCCTTGGACTGACATTTTTCCATGGAAAACAAAGTGGCTCTTCAAGTGTCACTGGGATTTTGTTTGCGAAACATAATATACATTACTTTTTGTCAACATGCATCATATATTTTTCCATTAAGTTTTTCACATTTAAACTGCAAAGCCGTGTTTGTGTCAGTGTTGACAAATCCTGCTTTTCATGTGAAAGGGGCTTCAGTTTGGGGCCTTTGAATTCATCCAAACACATAATGATCTGATCTTGCTAAATGCTGATTCTCTGGATCTGCATCAGCGATTCTATTCATTTCCTTATTGTGCTTGGAGAGAGGAATTAAAGTGTGTTCCTTTTGAGTAACCCCAGGATACCCAATAGTGCCCAATCATTTAGGAACTCATCACAATTGCTTTGTGGGCATGTTGTTTTGAACAAACAGAACATCAAACCAAGGTGTGGTGTTGTGCGGGAATCTGATTCATACAAATATTTTGAAGAGAGTGAGCCCGCTTTACACTGATTTATGTACAAACAGAACTTTCAACCTAAGGACTGTGTGACTTTCTACAACTCTTCTTTTCACAGATCATCACTGACGGCTGCCTCCATTCTTTTAGACATTATGAAAGGGAGATGTTGAATAAAGAACGATACAGAAGAGTGGTGCTCAGTAGCTAACAAGATACAATTGTGTAAAATCATGTTAAAAACATGAACCAGGTTCTTAAAACCGGTTCTACTATCACACAGGTCATGTCTCCCTTTGTGAGAGTTCACCCTTTTAAAGGCATATTAGCTCCTTTGATCTCACATGGCTATCCAGCTGCAATAAAAAAGGATGAAAAAAACACAGTTGGGTGAAGAAAACTTCCTTAGGCTGGGCTATTGGTCTGCAAGACAATCTTCCATTAAACTAGGGCTCTGCAACCATAGGTTCTGAAGATGTCTTGGACTACAACTTCCATCAGTCCTACCCAGCATAGTCAATGGTGAGGGATCATATGTATTTATTTATTTGTTTATTTGTTTATGGTTTAAAAAAATACTTTACGAATGTGTTTTTTAAGATGAAACTATTTCAAAACAGAACAAAATCATTTCCAACTAACATATCAAACAAAATTATTCCTTCAATGCATAATCTTAATACTCAATGCCATCAATTTTTTTTTAAAGAGTTCATTATTATCATTATTAACAAACTGTAGTTAGGTCTTACACAATCATAATAGCAAGCAGCGTTAAAAGAAAAGCATCGGAACCAAACTAAGAAAAAAAACAGAAACAAAGAAAAAGAAAAAGAAAAAAAAGGAAGATAGAAATGAATGGTGAGGTATCATAGGAATCGTAGTCTAAAGCATCTGGAGTGCCTCAGGCTGCAGGTCCCTGCATTAAACTGAATGAAGCTGCGCGATCATCTGGATTTAACCTTTTAACTGCCATGGCCCCCCCAGTACCAAGGCCTTTTTTGGTGATTTTGGTATTTCGCCATTTAATGCCTTCTAATTTTTCTGTTTCATTAACCCATTAAGTGCCAAGGACAAGGTATCTCATCCTTGGCAACAGGGAGTTAATCCCAAGGACGAGATACGTCGCCCTTGGCACTTAAGAGGCATAACAAGACCACATGATCTTTGTGAAGAAGTGCTGTGTTTGTTACACAAGTGGCTAGTGCTTGGATGGCTACACGCTTGTGTCCCACTTCACAATGAAAAATGAAATAACAAAAGCAAGGATATTATAGTAGAATCTGGTTCGAAGTACAAGTATGAAGAGAGTGAGGCTGCTAAAAACAGATATAAATTAACCATACTTTGAAAATAAACGATCATAAAGCATTAATTGTGTATGCTACCATGCTCTGTAGACAGTTGGACTCCAATTGTATGACAAGAATACAGAAAAGCAAAGGAGCTAGCAAGCATGGGCCAGATGTACAATCTGGCCGAGACATAGCGACAAGCTGTTTTTGTGCAGTGCTGTAATCTGGACCAGAACTTTGTTCAATGAGCTCACTGAGATCAAGGTAGAGGGGCGGTACATAACAAAATGCACGCAGGCCACTCTATTAATATTCATCTGCAATGTTTATGTCACTTGGGAGTGCTGGTATCATCCTCCCTGTCACGGTGCCTGCACCTCCTAAGAGCAACACAGCTCAGCACAAAGTGGAAAGATGCCCCTTACTGTCTGCTCCCACGTCAACACTAGTCACCTCCTTGCTAATGCTTTGAATCCCCATTTGCAGTAGTTACCCACTTGAGGTTGCAATTTGCACATTCTCACCGCAACCTCAACTGCATAGAAGAATGTTACTTACACACGTGTGTTTTCCACAGCACTAGAACATAAGAGCTCGTTGGTCTGGCCCTGTTAGGTGTCTTGCATATGATTGCAGTAGAAGATTGTGTGGCACAATAAATACACACACCCAAAAAAATAATGAAATAATGACTTGGAAAAAGATCAGTTCGACGATCAAGTGAATGCACATACACATTTATTTATATAATGTGCACATTTATTTTTATATTGTGTGAAGGGGAAACACCTGCAGTGTCATCACCCGCCTACTGAGAGATGTTCCAACTTGGGGAAAGGAGGGAAGTCACAGCCAAGCATCTGGTTTAATGTATGCAGATGAACGCGAGAACGATGATGCTACTAAAAGTCAGATCAATCTTTTGCTAAAGCGATCTTTTCTGCAATATTCCCTGTCGAGTTACAGCATCACTTCTGAAGCTGCAAACCAAAGGCTATGTGCTATTTTTTAGGGAAATTGTGCCGGTTGTGTCCATGTGTCCATGTCTGGCAGGCTAGCTGATCTAGTGCTTAAAAGTATACATTTCGTAAACAACTATGCCCATGTTCTCTACCAGTGGAAATAGCTGACAGAGACATGCCGTGTATATTATCATGTAGTGATGTCTGCCCTATGCATATGCAAATAGCTCCTGATCTATTCAGATGCTGTCATGAACATTGCCCTGAAAGACCCAGTAAAGGTAGGGAAAACAGTAGACTCAATTAAACTAGCCGTTAGAAGGTCTTAATTTGGGGTTATGTTTGGGTGGTGACACTATTAGGACTCTCTAACACCAGGCTGTGATGGGCACCACCGTGCATAGCCCACCTCAGGATAAGAAACCAGGAGCCCTTAAGGTGCGCCCCCACACCGTTTCATATCCACCAGGCAGACAGGAGTAAACCACCAAGCTGTACAATGGGCCTTGAAGCCTGTTTTATTGATTAGGTAGTCTGAGGGTGTGATGTCATGGATTCTGCCCTAAAATTACCCACTCAGCCCTCACACTTCTACAAAAAAAGACCCACTGCAATCATAAAGGTAAAACAGGCACAGTTAAGAGATTTTCCTCCTTCGCCTTTTGTGATAATGTGTGGCAAAGCAAAGCTACGCTCTTAAAATGGGAGTGAATGTGATTAATTAGCGACCCAAACAGCAAAGCATAACAGTCCAAAATAAAGGGAATGTCCAATCAAGGTTCAATAAAAATAGATGCACTTTAATAAACACACACCATCTCAAGCACTTTTTATACATTAAATCTGGGGAAATTCTTCAGGGGTGCTAGTTTGCCTGTGAACATTTTACAATGTGTTATATAACAAAGTCGAAAACCACATTGATCTTCAGATTTAAGACCCAAAATGGAGTGAAAGGGAAGGTCATCCACCAACGTAGTCTGCTTGTTCCTACTGCAAGACCCTCTTCATTTGGTCAACTAGAGAGGATGGCGTATGCCCACTGGCAATTTTCTCAGTTAGGAATGCCGTTGTGCCGTTGATGCAGTGTGTGCCGCTGTACTTCCAGGCCTTGTGGGGCTATATGCGGCAGGCACCATGCACGGTGTCTGTAGTTGGAACTGGTTCAGTCCCTGACTCTGTGTGTGCTGATGCGCGATCTCGTTTTCGAATCCAGTATTGCGGCGGTATGCCGACAATATTGCGCCTGATTTTAATTTCAGATAGTGGATTTCACAATAAGGAGTGGAGTGTACTCCTATTTTTCGTGGCCTTTTAGAACTTTGCAATGAAAGTACCGTACATGGTGTTAGTGCTTGGGGCTAGTTCTGTCCCTAGCTCAGTTCATACTAGTTTGCAATCTCATTCTTAAGTGCGAGTGGACAGCAGTGTGCCGACACTGCCGCGCTAGGTCTGCAGTTCGAACTGTATAACTTTGTTGTAGATAACCAGCATTGGGAGGGTGGAGAAATGTGCTTGCCGTGTGCTATAGTTGTCGGCTGTTAAATGCCGTGAGCGCGAGTTGATCTCCAACACCGTCAAACTGGAGGGCCCTGTTAGTCTGCTTTAGGCTGCGGATTGCAAAACCTACACCTTCTGCCAAACAAGATTGCTAACAATGGCTGCACGGCTGTAGTCAATCTCTCGTCAGAAGTGTTCCCATCCCTCACAATGCCCCTTTTGCCATTTATCAAGCTCTATGAGGCTATAACAACTAACTTACAGGACAAATCTACTGTGATTATGGGCGTTTCGAATAAACTGAAGACTCTGGAGACATTGGCAACTAAGATGGAGGAGAGAATAGACGAAGAGGCAGAGACCTCAAACAACTGGCAAAATCGCCTCTGCGATCTAGCATGGAGGGAGACTACAGAGACTACAGAAAAGTCTTCTATGATGGAGGCTCTGCTGTTATATGGCGAGGGGATGCGGGCTCAAATTAAGATGCTGCAGAGGCAAAAAAATATGGACAGTGAGTTCCAAACAATTGATTTGGACCATTTGGACCCAAAAGCTTCGATAAAGGCGGTATCCCAAAAAGAAAGTTTGCTGAAGAGGCCAAAGGATGGAAATGTTTTCTCCTTGTTTAATACTCAAAAGGAAATTGATGATAGAACTAGGCAATTTATGGTGACTACTATAAAAAAGAAATCTAGGCAAAATATGAAGAAAACAAAGAACAATCAAATATAAAGAGGAAGTCCAAAGGCTCAAGCGTGTTTTTAAGGAACTTGCACTCCCTCTAGCTAACGATAATAAACCAGAGCCAAAGAGAGCAAGGAAGGAATTGGTGATTGTGGAAGATTTCCAGGTGGAAAAAGCTAAGAAGGGGGGTGAAGAGGAAGTGGATGATGACATCATTAATTTATCAGGAGATGACCTAAGTGACCTCATAAAAGAAATTGAAAGAGAGGAGAATGAGGAAAGGTGGAAAGACATTAGTACTTCCGAGTGAGCAAAAATTGAAAATCAACTTTAAGAAATGATAAAACCACTACAAAAAAATAATATGAAACCTAAGGAAAATCAGAAAGGCTTGTTGCCTCTGAAAGAAAAAAAAACCCTTTAGAACAATGGAGGATAAGAGAAAAGGACTGGACATAAATTAATTGGGAGAAGGTGCTTGGGCGATCTTGGCAGGGGAAAACTGAAAAATCCCCAGGGGGAAGATTAATCAAGGGGAAAAAAGGAAAAATCTAGCAGTCCCCAAAGAGCCACCTTTAAACTATATGTTGAAAGAATCATGGGAAGTGTTGATTCACCAGTTCTAAAAAGAAGCAATTGTCTTTGCTTGCTGAATTGAATTGTCCTAAATCATCAGATTACCTTAAGAGATATTAGCGTCATGGAGTTTGTCTTGGATAAAATAACGGATTGGTTTATCCTCCATTTGGTGGTACAAGACAAGAAGGACCTAATCTCATCTTTGAAAGATAAATTCCTTCCCTTGGGCTATGAGTGAGTGATTTTCAGGAACGGATAAAACAGAAATTGGAGGGAATTAACGACGCAGAAGGAAGTCAGCCAGAAACCCAAAGAGAAAACCCCCCAAAATAATCAAAGTGTTGCCGAAACAACAACCGCTCTAACCAGAGGGAAAATATGAAATCCTTGAAATTTACAATTGACTATCAGAATAACAAGAAAGATGGAAAAAGAGCAGAAAAAAGGGGCAAGTGGGGGCAGCTATTATTGGTGTTGGGTATCTAGTGCATTGTCCGATGGTCAGGGGAATTAGATTCCCCAAGGGGGGGGCAATTACTGAGGATTGCTTCATGAAACACACAGGGTTTTTGGTCCTTGTTCACAGAAAGAATCGCCGAATTAGAAGACTTTAATTTATGTTTCCTGGAAACCTGGTGGAGGACTACACCTGTGTACGATGGATATGCTGTATTCTTAAATCCAGCACCACAGGGGACAACCTGGCGACCACACTCAGGCCTTCTGACCTTAGTGAATGTTGATTCAGGCTGGACTATTACGAATGTTAAATGCCCTAATCCTTATATGCAAGTTATGCTATTAGAACAAAAACAAAGGTCTTGGCTTAGCCCGATGATTTCGATTAATGTATATTGGCAGGTGATTATGAATAAGGACATTGAGGTTGTGGAAAGTATTGGAAAGGAAACAGATGAAATAATGTGGGAGATGGAAGATGTTAAATTCCTTATATGTGGAGACTTAAACATCAAACTATTAATTAAAAAAAAGGTCATCCCTTGTTTAAGAACAAATGGAATGTAAAGGAAAAGGAGTGGATGAGTGCAACGAAAGCAAGAAATATGTTTATATTAAATGAACAAACGGTGGGGGACATACCAGGGAGGTGTACTTGGAAACACAGAGAGCAGAGTTCATGCATCGACTTTTGCTTTGACTACGGAAATCTTAGAGAGAAAGTGGAGACTCTTAAAATCATGCCACAGCAATGGAGCGACCATGACATGTTGGCGATTTCCATTAGAGATAATTAGGGTGAGGTGGAAAGGGTATACATGTGAGAGGTGAAATTAGAAAGGGGTGGAAACTGCCTTAAATTAAAACAACATGATGTAATCCGGTTAAGTCGATACAGGGACTCTTCTCTAGCTGATCCCTCCCTGGTGGAATACCAATGGATCCTCCAAGAAGTGGGTAGGGAGATGGAAACGGGTGTAGAAGAGGAGGCTCAACACACATGTATGACTAATCCCTGGTGAAGAGGAGGCAATTGTTGAGGGCGCCCATCTGAAGAATAAATAAAGAGGGTGATAAGACTCATAGAGAGGAGAGAATATGGATGGCCAAACAGCAGTACAGAAACGGGTGCATTGGGACAAGGAGTATGATAGCCCAGAATGACTCGGAGAGCATGCTAAGGGTGGTCTGTGTGAAGAACACCAGAAATCTTTGGGACTTAATTAACAACGACGGCGCCCTTAGATCAAGCCTCATTAGTGGCATGGTCTCTGAGTCTGAGTGGGTAGCTCATTATACAAACCTATTTGCAGATCCAGGATGGAGGGAAGGAAAATTAGAAAAGAAACATCTTCAAAATTGGAGATTTGCATTTGACGATCTAGATTATACAAATCTGAGCTCATCTAGAGCGGAGGGACCAGATGGCATATCCAACCAGGCATTGAACAAAAATCTAAACCAATGGAGTACAATTCTGCCTGTTCTCTTTGCCCAGATTATGTCAAATAAGAGGGCACCAGCATCATGGAGGGAAGCGAACAACGTGCCAATCTTCAAGAAAGAGGATTGGGTTTATTTATTTATTTTATTTTTTACATCTGTATAGCACACAAACAGCCCATGGGCATCGTGGCACTGTTACTTGCAGGGAGCTTAGTTACAGGGAGGTACAATATATAAGGCAGGTACAATATACATATTTTACATTTTATATAGTTTACATTGGTAACACATTAATGCAGTCAGCTAGTTGCAGATACATTTGCAGGTTTATCGGGAGATGTGGCGCGAGGTCCTATAGGGACTGTGGTGTTGATTAGGTGAGCAGAGTGGTTTTCATGGCTTTGCGGAAGGCAATGACTGAGGCTTCGGCACAAAGCATCATAGGAAGGGCGTTCAAGTGTAGGGAGGCAAGGTAGGGGAAACTAGTGCCTCATGCCCTGGTTCTTTTTACCCTGGGCACGGTGGGCATGTTTGCGTAGGGTGTTTTGGTTGGCCTTGTAGATGTGGCGGGGTGGATTCTTTGTGATAGGCAAGCTGGTGTAGAGAGGTGGATGCATTTATGGGTAAGAGTCAGGGCTTTGAATATAACCCTCTCCTTTATTGGGAGCCAGTGGGCTGATTTTCTGGCGGCCGAGATGTGTTCTCTTTTAGAAATACCGTGGGCTGCACGCAAAGCACTCTCCTGGATTACTTGCAGTTTTTCTAGATTTTTAGTGGAGGTCCCTAGGAAGAGTATGTTACAGTAGTCCAACCTAGAGCCGGATAGGGCGGTCACAAAAATCTACCGCCCTATTGCCCTCCTAGATTCTATTGGAAAATTGTTTGCAATGGTCCCGAAAAAAGCGGTATTTTGGATATGAGACAAACTGGGTTTGTAAAGGTTGTGGATACCCCTTTAAATCTCTTCATGATTAATATCATGAAAGAGAAAGCCCTGGAAACAAAGACTTGCTTGTATCTGGCATTTCCTGATCTCGAACAAGCGTTTGACGGAGTCATAAGGGAGAAGCTCTGGGGTAAATTAGGAGCATGGAATTGCCCTGAAGATTTGGTAGAGGCTATAGAGGTGCTGCACAAAAACACTTCAATGCAGATTAGACTCTCGGGCAAAAGGCATAGGTCACAAAAAATACCTACTTACCGAGGGTTGAAGCAAGGATGTGCTTTGGCTCCATTCTTATTCTGTTTGTATAACGCTGATTTGGCAGTAGCACAGAGAGAGATAATTACTTTCTCTCCGAAGATGAATGGCACATTTGTACCCAGGATACTTTTTGCAGATGATATGTTAATTTTAGGTATTACGCCTATCGGTTTATCGTGCAGAATTCATGCATTTAATATATATGTAAGGGAAAACGGCATGAAGATGAACGTGATCAAATCAAAGATACTGTTAAAGATATCAGTGTATAAAAATAAGGTTGAAAAGTTCACTTGGAGAGTGGAAGCCAAACCAATGGAAGTGGTGGAAACAGTAACCTATTTAGGAGTGGTGATAAATAGAAGTATTAGGGATCAGGGACACTATATTCAATTGAAACATAAACTGGCAACTCTAATAAAGTAGGGAAGAACCTTCCATAGAAAATAAGGGCGATTGACAATGATTCCGATCTTGTTGTTTTTTAAACAAAAAATTGCACAAGTATTAACTTTTGACTTCGAAGACTTATTACATCCACCCCGGGATATTTGGGAGAAATTAGAGGGCCAGTTCTGATGCACATTGCTGCAACTTCCGAATGCACTACCAGTATGTGTCATCAGACAAGAACTAAAGTTGCAATCACTGGAATCTCTAGTCCTATTTAAAATCAGTGGCTTTCTATAGGAAGTACAGGTATGAAAAGGATATTGCCCCTGTGCAATCTTTAATTCAACCAAATATCTGATTCAGTGGTATGCAAAGATTGAAAAGATTCTGCAGCATAATGATACCAGTCCAGATGCGCTAGAAGTAAATTCGATCAAAGTTAAGCAAAAATTGCAGACAGGGACTGGGTCAATACATTGGAGAATTGTGATTGAGTAAAACTGAGCTGTTCAGATCATTAGAAAGAAAGGGCATGAACTTCATTCCAAGCTACCTTCAGAAATTCCCATCACTGTACTATCACAATATGTTGCTTAGGTGTAGGCTTAATTGCCTGCCAACGGGTGATGTTTTGTGGGCACGGAAGATGCCAGGCATTGAAGATGATGCATGTACCTTTGGCAAGAAGAAAGATATGGTAGAGACACTAAGCCATTGGGGAACAGCTTGTGACTCATTAAAAGGAATGAGACAACTCTATCTAGGAGAATTCTTTAAGGGTGAAAGTGCGCTGAGTCCAAATTAGTGGTGGGACTGTGTGTTAATTGGAGAAAAGCCAGGTTTAATAATTGCAGTGCTGAAATTTATTAACAGAGTATTAAGGATGAAGAAGGAACTGAATGAAATAATACATATGTAATTGTATATGTTTACATTTTCTTTTTACCTTGTTTTATGGTTCCTTTTTTAAGATGTAATAATGTTAGAGGGTTTGCGAAACCATTGAAACATTTAAATAAAGACATTTAAAAAAAATATTTCATAACTGTTTTAATATAACACAGGGATGAGTACAATTACCATGTTATAGATGTAATAACACCAATTTTAAAACCCTGTTCTAACAGATTATGTTTTGCTTAGAGGTAGTAATTTCATATGGCACTTGAAACTAATCAGTTCTAATGTCAGAGCATATATAAAGCATGTCTGAAACTATCTTGGAAAAGAAGTGCATGTGGACCCTTTATCTAGCATAGCAAGATGTAACTTTGATACATGGTGCCGGGGAAGGGAGAGACAGAGTGTTAGTGCAATTACGGTGTCATGCAGTTCACAGCCCTTATTGTATGGCTTTTTTGCCAATAAAGTGCATTTGCTTATAGCAGCGATTCAACAAATTGTCAAGTGCTTTGACGTAAAGTGCATAATGCATTAATTTAGAGCAGCAATTACTTTTGTAAAGTGTCTAGTGCTCTGCAGCTTCTTTTTCTTTCTGCCTTTCTCCGTCTGCCTGCATGCAGACACAGACTCCCGGCAAGGTAAACCCCATTCCACTGGGCTTACTTGAGGTGCGCCTGACGGCGTATGCATCAGAACTCAATTGTTTTAACTCTGACTATAATTGTGCCTGCTTAGGCATGTGTACTTTGTTGAAGTTCATTGTCAATTTAGCCTGATGCTGCTCCATCCTGTGCCTCGCTTTGTTCACCATTTGTATTACATCCATGGTACCACCATTCCAAGATGGCCGGCTCTATTTCCTGCACCGGAATGCTGGGCTTGGTGTTGCTGTGGGTTTGGGATTGGCTGATGGTCTGCATATCTCGCCCAATGGGAAGGCTTGGCACTCCTCGCAAGGCACACTCCTAAGGCCCTGTCTACCCCTGTCCACCATGGTATGCCGCAATGCCGCTTTGGGCTCCCCTTGAGTGTCTCCAAGACCCCCACCCACCCCTTGCCCCCTTGTGTGTCTCCAGCCCCCCACCCACCGCTTGCCCCCCTTGTGTGTCTCCAGGACCCCCCACCCACCGCTTGCCCCCCTTGTGTGTCTCCAAGCCCCCCCACCCACGGCGTGCCCCCCTTGTGTGTCTCCAAGCCCCCATCTACCGCTTGACCCCTTGTGTGTCTCCAAGCCCCCCCACCCACTGCTTGCCCTTGTGAGTGCCTCTTTTGCCACCCTCATCCCTACCGCTGTGAGTGTCTCTCTGCCCCCACTCACCCCTTTTGCCTACCTTAGCGCCCTGTGCCCCTCTCCTTCCTCCTCTTCTCCTACCCATCCCTCACTCTCCCCTTCTTCTCTCCCTTTCACTCCTTCTGTCAAATTCCAGCACTGCCCCAATTGCTGTCAGGCATAGTAATTCATAGCCGCCAGTCTTTGCAGTCACCTTCCCTCCCTTCCTTCCCTTCCTTTCCTTCCTTCTGCAAAATTCCAGCACTGTCCCATTTGCCATCAGGCATAGTAATTCTTAGCCGCCTGTCTTTGCAGTCACCTTCCCTCCCTGCCTTCCCTTCCTTTCCCGCCTTCTGCCAAATTCCGGCACTGACCCAATTGCCATCAGGCATAGTAATTCCTAGCCGCCTGTCTTTGTAGTCACCGTCCCTCCCCTCCTTCCCTTCCTTTCCCTCCTTCTGCCAAATTCCAGCACTGCCCCAATTGCCATCAGGCATAGTAATTTTTAGCCGGCTGTCTTTGCAGTCACCAGCTCTCCCCTCCTTCCCTTTCCCTCCCCTTGCCCTATGGATAGTTCATCATCACCCCAATTGCTGTCAGGAATAGTAATAGTAGCTGCCTGCCTTCTGCAGCCATCTTGCCCCCCTATCTTCTTCTATTATATCTTAGCACTTACATTTATCATTTGTCTCTTGACCTCTGATAACAGCTTGTCATCCTTCCTCCTTACCTCCTTGTTCTTCTCCCCTCCCTACCCAGCACTACCTTGAATAGTCATTGACCTCTTAAGATAGCCACTTGTTCTGTTCCTCTCCTTATCCCTTCTCTCCACTCCCTCACATCCCTCCTCCCCCTTCTCTTGTCATTCATGCACTGCAACAATTATCGTCAGGCATGGTAATGTTACTGCTAGTCTTGTCTCCTGTTTTCCTTCCTCTCCTCTGCCATATTGTTCTATGCACTTGCTATCTGATATGATATGATCCTGCACAAGGGTAATATCACTGCAATGATGTTCTCCAGTTCCTTAACATTTGTTTTAAAACCTTATTTTAACAAAGTGCATTCCGATGTAACAACAATTTTAGCAAATTGCTTAGTGTTCAACAATAAAGTGCATAGTGCATGAGAGCTTTTGTGCGTTCAGCGAGATATTTTTGACCTTTTTACATAATAACCAAATCAAATACAGAGAAAATTGGAAAATAATTGTTGGTGAAAATAATGTTTTGGACATAGAAGGTGAAAGGCACAAGAGAATATTAAACATTTATTATTATACGTGAGAGTACTTTGCTCAGTGTATATCCAGTTATCCAATAATTATTAGTGTATAGACTAACAAACAGTTGTTATTTCTATTCTCCATATTCTTCACATAAGGACTATTTTCTAGAAAATACTAACAAATATACTGAAGAAAGAACACATTCACAGAAAATTCTAAATAACAAATTCAAAAGACAAGTAACAAGCTACATAAATCAATTAAACGAGAGAACCAATAAGTAAATTCAAACGAAGAAGAGAAGAGAGAAAAAGAAAACAACTAGCACTTGAGGCAATCAGCAGGAAAATACAAAGATCATGTGTTTTGTTTTCCTTTTTTGCCTTATTAGAAATTTAGGGACCCAAGCACATATATTTCTTTGCCACAGCTTTAGGTTCCTAGAAAGGTATAAAGGTTTTCATCTACGTTGTCTCCTTTTGGTTTTTTCATTTCTAAGTCTAAAATGAATTTGTTTCCCATCTGTCAGAGTTCAAGTTTGCGATTGCAAGCTCAAGGGTTTTCCTTGATTTGATGTGGCCCAAAAAGGCTTAGGGCCTCATTACACGGTAGGCGGTGGACCAAGGTGCTTATAGCACCTTGGTCCATGCCGGTAAAATACCGGCACCGCCTTGGTGGAAAGGGGAATTACTGCCTATTGAAACGTTGGCGGGGCGGTAATTCCCCCTTCCACCATTGCCCTTCCCCATTCCCATTTTTGCCCCATAGGGCATAATGAGAATGGGGAAGGTGCTAATTACGGTACCGCAAATTTGCGGTGCCGTAATTAGCACCAAGGTCCCTTAGCGGGTTGGTTTTTAACGCCTGCTAAAAGCAGGCGTTAAAGTACCAACCCGCTAAGGGACCTCGTAGTAAGGCGGTAAGTGTGAACGGTCACCGGTACCATTACCGGTGACCGTTAACCCTTACCGCCTTCCATGTAATGAGGCCCTTAGACTTTCCACCTTGCTCTCATGTATATCTCTGAAATGTATGGTCATTGGGTAGGACGGATCAATGTTTTTAATTGGTCTCATGTGTTGCAGAATTCTTAGTTTTAATTTACCAATAGTACTACCTATGAACCATAAATCACACGGACATATTAGAGCGTATACTACAAATTCTGTATTGCATGTAATTTTTGTCTTCAATTCTAATGTGTGACCCAATGTAGGATGTTGATAGTTTGTTTTATTTAGGGCATGTTTAAATGCCTTGCATTTGGTGCATTTATAGAAGCTGGCAGAATTCACATTTCACCAAGGAAGAACATTCAAGGTTTTTGTTGTTGGAGGCATAAAACTGTAAACTAGTGAATCTTTGAGAGACGCTGATTTTCTAAAAGTTAGACACATGTGCTCCCAGAAGTGGAGATAAAGCTTCCTCTAGTTGTAGCACATGCTAATAGCGATGCAGAATCTTGCGTATGATATATATTTCACTCAAACACATCATCTGCACATAGAACAAATAGAAAATACTTTACAAAAACCCGCTCCAAAGGAAGAACAGAGAAGATGCGACAGACTGAAGAAGTTAGCACTCTCAGCATAGTTTCAGGTAGGTAATCACTAGCCACAAAAAGAATATCTTGAATGAAAACTTGAGCAATTCTGACCTAACCAGTCTCTAGGGTACAAGTTGACTGAGGGGGCAGTTCAGAGTTAGAAGTACCCGGATTCAGTTCTTGCTGGGTTGACAAAGTCAGACCCGGTGTCAAACGTAGAGGTGAGTGTATCAAGATCATTTTGGGCACGTTACATAGTGGAGAAGCATGCAGCAATCAGGTGGTGAGTATGGGCAACGGCAGATGCTCTATATGTTAGAAGAACAGTTCTCAATTAGACAGGTTGGGGCAGTCCCAGGAATGCTTTGAAGTTGATCAGGCCGAGTCAGGCTTTTGTCACTGCAAGTGGTTGATCAGTGAATCTCCAATGTTTCATGTAGGCAAGCGACAGACTTCAAAGAGGCAATCTTGGGTGCGTCGATGTGCAATCAACGAGTCATCAGTTCAAGGGCTAGCTGGATTGAGCTATGGTTGTAACCCCCGGTTAGAGTCAGTGTGTGAGTCTCCAGTGATTAATTTCAGGTCCCGGGATTGAGCAGTCATTTCGGGCCTAGCTGGTGACAAGCGTTAGCTAGTACACGATGCAGTGTCGAGCTGGTTGAAGGTAGAAGTAATTTTTGATGTAGTGGAGGAGCTAAGCAACCAATGCCGGCTACTTTCCTTCTTGTTCGAGGTGCAGAGAACACAGAGAGACCAGTTCAGGTGTGGTAGAACAGGGAACCTCAGGTGGTCTGGTCCTCCCATTCTTGTGAGGCCTGCTCAGAAGGACTCATGGATAGGATGGTTCCATTCAGGGCCTTATCTCACAGCCCAGGAGATTCTGGTGCACAATGATAGGTCTATAATCCACAGCAGAGGTTACTCCCAATGTACCCTGGGATTGGTAGGGAACAGACCTTCCTTCTGCCTTGGCTGATTCCTTCTTCACCTCTGGCTGAGGACTTTGATTAAGTCCAGTGAGATCTTCAGAATGAATCAGGGCCCTTTAAGCATCTGAGAGGAAATGAGCAAATCTACTGGAGGAGTAGGACACCCCTTCTTTTAAAGGCAAAAGACTTCAGGGGATTTGACTAAAGCTAGCCTGCTTTAGTAGTACAATCCCAGCTCTTGGATGGAGTGGACCTTGCCTTTCTGAAGTCCAAAAGTGCTTTGTTCCAGAGTAAGTGGAGGGGACAGGAAAGAGAGAGAGAGAGAGAGGGACAGTGAGAATAAAGATGGTGGAAGTCTTCTGCCATCGACCAGAGTACTCCTGCCTATCATAATCCTGCCTCTTCCCTTCTCACTGAGAACAAAGACTTTTAGAGATGTAGCACACTGTTGTGAGGCTATTCACTTTGAATGGGTGTGCTCCATTAATACCTGGACTCCAGATAGTGTTACGGGGTACAGGCCATCACAAAGAGATGTTTCTAAGAGAAGGCCCATCCCTCCAGGTTCTTGTCCTGCCATTTGGAAGGGTACACCCAGCTGAAAAGAATACACATCACCCTCCACAACAGAGCTCACTCACAGGAGTTGACAGATGTGCAACATCATTTGGAATGTGGCTATGCACTACATCTAAACCCAGGCATAGAGAATAGAGAATATCCTGCCACCATAATGGGGTACTTATGATCATTGTTGTTTGGGTACAGGGGTGCATATCTTAAATGCTGCACCTGCATGGAAGAGACATTTTGGTCACTACTGCTGTCACATGGGGATCCGCGACCTCTGGACCTGCTCAGTGCCATGGGGAGAGCAGGCACTGCAAATCAGGATACTGATGCAGCAGGTCATAGATACATAATATGCTTTTGGCATGGAGCTTTCAAAGATGGACTACCTGCATCATTTATTATTTAATAAAATTAAAAAAAAGCCAGAGCTTTGCACCCTTGCCAGGTGGCATTTCATTGCAGATAGGCAAATTACCAACCACACAACAGATATATCTTTGGGTGAAAGAAGGTGCTGATAACCGGTCATTGGTATTTCAGTAGACAGAGGGGGCAGTTCAGGGTCAACAGTACCTGGTTTTGGCTCTTGTTGGGTTGTCAGATGCTGAACCCGGTGTCAAAAGTAGATGCAAGAGGTTCAGGCTCTGTTCAGGCACGTTGGATGCTGTGGGCCCACGAAACAAGCGGGCACTGTGTAGAGGTGAATGTGGTTGCTCTGTGTGGTCGAAGGCGGCCTCTCGGTGATGCAGGTTGAGGTGGCCCCTGGATCTCTTACAGTTGTGCCAGGCAGAGTGTGGCTTCTTGCCGCTGGTGGTGTTGATGCATTATGCTCCAGAGGTTTGAGTCAGTGGTTGATGGCTGTTCGAGGGCTAATTGGGCCGAGCTGTGGTTGTAACCCCTGGTCAGAGTCGGCATGTGACTCAGCAGTGATTCAGGTTAGGCCTCAGCATCAAGCATTAGCTTCGGGCCTAGCAAGTGACGGATGCAGCTAGGGCACACTACAGCGTTGAGCTGATGGAAGTGCAATCAAGAGTTTGGATTGGGGGAGGAGCGCAAAAGCCAGTACCTGTGTCTTTCCTCTTGTTCAAAGTGTGGTGAATATGGAGCGACCAGTTTGGTGCGGCAGAAAAAAGAGCTTCATCTGGTCTAGTCCTCGGGCTGCTGTTAGGCCACTCAGAAGGATTCAAGGATAGGAGAGTCCCATTCTGGGTGTGCGCGCCTAGCTACAGCAGAGTACCGGTGCAGAGTGGCAGGTCCCGCTAAAAAGGAAAGGTTCGCCCCAAAGTGCCCTGGAAGTGGCTAGGTGTCAAATGGGCACCTGTGACCTCTGAACCTGCTCTTTGTAGGGCAGGTGCCGCAAATCAGGTTACTGGTGCTGCAGGACACAGGTACCCACTATGCTATTGGATTGGCGTTTATGAAAGGGGATTCTGATTTCCCTTTCGGAGGTGGAATTACCCGCATCATACTATTACTTTAATAAAATGCGAAAAAAAACAGGGCTTCTAAACCCTCTCCAAATGGCACTGTCACAGAGAGGAAATTACATTTTTTATGTGCATCTGTCTGTGTTTAATGACTGGTTTGAACAGACCACCACCTTCCAAGGTAGGGAGTATATATTATATATTAAGGGCCTTTATTTCTTAACTGTTTTCCATTGTGTTTGCTATTTACTGTATAGCGTAAGATCTCATTTGGGGTAAATCTTAAGATCAGCCTAAAGAGTCAAGGGCAGCCAAAGGCAACTTAGAGAGCCTTTGTTTCATCACCGTTTGAATTAAGTTAACGGTAGCTGTTGTGAAAGCATGAGCCTATTCTACTGTAGAATTTTCTAGGAAAACCTCCTCATAATGTAAAAAATTACTCTGATTTGAAGAACTAATGCTTCCTGTTTAACTCAGAGCTCAACCAGTATCTTTCACAAAGGAAGTTTGGTTAATGAGAGACATACATTTTCTTTCCATCTGAACCCACAGTTCACGTTTCATAGAATGGATCAGATAACATTTGGCAAATAGGAACCCACAGTAATTAATATTATCAATGCTGCACTAATCTCACTGATGTTCTGGTGGGAAAAATGGGCGACCTGGCTAGTATCGTGGGAAAAGCAATCTGGCACTGTTCTTCCATTGCCATAAGGGCAAAGGGAACTTCTTACCAAGATCAAATGCATTTGTTTTGCATTTAAGCCATGTATCATGTCTTCAGTGCTGAGAATTGTATTTTGGCTGTCAATTTCTTCAAAGATGCACTCAGAACACGACATAGGCCCGCTGATAATCAGAAAGGAGGCATGCCATCTTGTAAGAGATCTGGTCTGCTATAAATGTTCAGCCACGGATAAATAGAAATACAAAAATCCGTGCTGTCCAAGTGTAAAGATCACACTCACTAACACAACAATCTCTTTAATAGATAGTTCATAAGACTTCAAACCTGGATCAAAAATGACACCTGATGGCACTGCTGACTTTTTTCACTAAATATTCCGATTCAGTTATGAAGTGCTGCTTGTCCATGCACTTTCCTGTAGGTATTAGCTAAAGTCACCAGGATGCCTTTCTGTCACGTGGGCCATCTTCCTTTTCATAGGTGCTAAAAAGGTTTTTTAGCTTAACATTGGAAATAAATTGCATAGACTCCTGAATGCAAGATGACTTCCACAGAATTATGCTGCGGTCAACATCTGAATGAAAGAAAGCAGGAAACCTGGGTGGAAAGATGCATCTCATTAGATGACTTTCATTGTAAAATCCAATTTTGAAGACTGTGTGGCATAAGAATGTAGGCAGCATTCACCGTTGTTTGGCCTTCAAGGAGAACAGTGTTATGTATGTTGGTGAGGCGGGGTAAGTCAATTTTACATATCACCACGGTTTCAAATATATAGTAGTGTAAACTACGATTATTTGTGATCAGAACAACCATAATGAGTTACTTCTGACCACAGTTGAACTGCATATTATACTCAAAAATCTAACCCATAAACAAAAGAGGCTGCAACCTTTGGATCTCCAGATATTTGGGCCTACAACCTCCATCAGTCTTAACATAGTAGTAGCCTAAAACCCACTTTGTGTCCAACCTGTGCAATGCATAGCTTATTGAGGGAACATTGATAAGAGATCAAATACAGAATAAAAATGTGTGCATGTGTGTGTGTGTGTGTGTGTGTGTGTGTTTGTGGGTGCACAGTTGAACATGAACCCCTTATCTGTATACATTGAGCAACAGTCATAGTTCAGTGCATAGGTAGAGAATAAAAAGACATCTGCATTCAGTTGCCACTGAGATTACAAAGTTTAAACCTCACATTTTATGTATTTATTTTTTGAATTTTTATTTTCAAAATTTCCAGTATACAGAAAACAAGATAACAAAAGAGCAATATACACACATCTTTACAAGGAACACCCAACTATATACAAACCCCCACCCACCGAGTCACATCCTATTGAATATCTAGCCTAATACAATAGAAGAAATGTACCCCAGATCTTGTTGAATAATGCACTTTTCTTCTCCCTTAGATACAAAACCCTTTCCATATCAGCAAGAATATGCATCTCTGCAATCCACATCTCAATTGTAATGGGAGTAGAGGTTTTCCAATGTCTCAAAATCAGTTTCTTCCCCACCATTGCGCCACGAAAGATCAATTTTCTCTGTGAAGTATTCAAATCACCCAGATCATCAGTACTGCCCAGCACAATGGTCTTAAAATCCATGTAAATTCTTTCATCAAGAACCTTCTCACAAATCCGGTCAAATTCAAACCACATACCTCTCACCCTTGAACATTCCCACAACATATGTTCAAAGGTGCCCACCTCACGTACACATGCCCAACATTCGGAATTGTCACTCATTCCCCTCTCGATCAGTCTCTCAGACGTCCAATAAGTTCTATGCAAAATCTTGATCTGATGCGATGTTTCAACAAGACTGAAAGAAAACAATTTCACATTCTCACAAATTCGCGACCAATGATCTTCCGCAATGTCCTCACCTATCCTCCAGTTCCAATCCAGTCTCACAGCATCATTTGTCTTGAAGTTAGAAACAATTTGTTTATAAAACTAGCAAACTAGGCCACAGCCACTCACCCCCGGATTCCAACCAAGGAAATCCACATTGATTCCCTTTTCCACATTTACATCACCCACCGCTCTCCTGATCTTCCGATAATCCGCCAGACAAAAAGTAGGAATTTCAAACTTCAGCCGTATCTCCCTTGCAGTCATCCAAGTCGTACCAATAAAAAGGTCCTCAATCCACTGAACCCCAGCAAGGAACCAATCATGTCAGAACAAAACTTTCCCTTCATGTGTAACACTCGGATTCAGCCAAATTGAAGCACTCGGATCACTCAATGCATTGAAACAAAAACATTCATTCAAGACCAACCATGAAGTCCGTAGACTCCTAGTCAATGGATTCTCCAACTTCTTTCTGCAAGGCTGACTCGTCAGCAGAGCCCTAGGTGATAACGGGCTCACATGGCTAGATTCAACCAATCCCCACAGTCTGATTTAAGACACGCAACTAAAGTACGGGACATGAAAGCCTGATGATATTCTCTGAAATTTGGGACTCCCAATTCACCTCTATACAATGGCAACTGTAGTTCACTAATCCTCAGGCGCAGTGGTTTATGATCCCACAAGAAACCTTGCATGAGTCTATCCAGTTCCCGCCAATATTTTTTCTTAATCTCTAACAGGACCATGCTCAGAACATAGTTCACTCTGGGAGTCGACACCATTTTCAAAGCATTCACCTTCCCCCAAAGGGAAAGGTGCAACAAGAACCATCTTTCCAAATCCGATTTGAAAGTAGCGCACACCACATTCATATTCACTCTCACAAAATCAACAATCGTAGGTAAAATCGAAACCCCCAAGTACAGCAATTATTCAGTGCACCACTTGAAGCCTAATCTAGTAACTAATTGTTTGTCACACAACGGTTCAAGGGGCAGAACTTCCGATTTTGCCCAATTAATCTTGTATCTAGAGCACTGGTGAATGACCTCCAGAATATTCATAAGTACAGGCAGTGATTTAGCAAGATTCTTAAGGACCAATAGCAAGTCATCAGCATATAACCAAACTTTTAGTTTCACACCCCAACAATCAATACCTTGTAGGCCATTATCGGCTGTTAGTGCAATGGCCAAAGGTTCAATACTAAGTACAAATAATAGAGGAGACAGCGGGTGACCTTGTCGCGTGCCACGTTCCAATTCAAAAGGTTGAGACCTCACACCATTAGTTTTAACATCGGCCGTGGGTCTGGTATATAATAGACTAATCCAGGAACAAAATTGGTTCCCAAAGCCCATCTTTTCCAGAACCTTAAACATAAATTGCCAGTTGACTCTCTCGAACGCCTTCTCGGCATCCAGTGAGAGAACTGCAGAGTCCTCTGACAGTTCAGATGCCTTAGTGATAGTGCACAGTAGTATCCCCATATTGCTGGACGTAGTCCTACACTTAATAAAACCAGACTGATTCCGATCTATCAGATTCAGTAGTACATTTTCAAGCCTTAACGCCAGAATCTTGGCCAGGATCTTAATGTCCACATTGATCAAACTAATTGGCCTATAACTGGACACCAACGATTCATCCTTATCCTTCTTCAGAAAGACCGAAATCCATGCATGTCTAGTTGTATCTGGAAGTAATCTCCTAGCTCTAGAGGTCTTGTACATGTCTGTTAACAACACCAAGGCAGAATCAGGCAACCACCTATAAAACTCCACTGGTAGCCCATCAGGCCCTGGAGACCTACCCACATTTATTTTAGAAATCGCATTCTTGACCTCTTAAAACTGTTACAGGTTCCTCCAACAATGTTGATTCATCCTCAGAAATTTCAGCGACTTGAATTTTCCCCAAAAAATCTCCACTAGTCGCATCAATGTAAATCTCATTTTTATACAAATTCTCATATAACTTCTTGAACACGTCATTTATCCTCACCGGATCGAATGTAGTATGTCCACCAAAGTCTGTAATTGATGTGATCGAGCGCTCCAACTCTTTTATCCTCAATCTGTAAGCTAGCCAACGATCACATTTCTCACCATGTCCAAAGTAAGTGCACTTTTGCTGGAAATACTTCTTGTCTACTCTATTTCATATCAACATAGTCAGATCTCTTTTCAATCGATTTAACACAAGAAGTAAATACAGTTTGGCAGGATACACCATCAGTTCTCATGATAAATCATTAATTTTACTCTCTAATTCCATCTGTGTGTTGTCCCATTTCATTTTTAAACCACTCGCCAAATTAATAAACATGCCTCGCATAGTGCATTTAAACGCCTCCCAAACTATCCCCAATTCAACTTCTCCATTACAATTTTCCTCCACAAAATAATCTATTTTGGAAGAAAGTTTGTCCATCTCATCAACATTATCCAACAGGTAAATTGCCTATGCACAGTAAAATTCCATCTTAAATCCATAACCACATGAGCGTGGAGAGTAAGCACAATATTTCCAATACTACTCGCCTTATAACTTTGTAACATATCTCCAGACATCAACACCATGTCAATTCTCGAATATGTTGCATGCGCACCAGAATAAAAACTGTATTCCCTTACCAACGGATTGTCCATTCTCCAACTGTCTTTCAGATTATGCTCCTCCATTAAATCCCTCAGCGCCTGAGATTGCAAATCAGGTCTCCTGCAGAATCTATTATCACTCCTATCTAATGTAGAGTCCACGACTGTGTTGAAATATCCCCCCAAGACTATGCTACTAGTCTCCAGATCCTGGATTTTTGACCCACCTCCCTGAAAAAGATACCATCATCTAATGTTGGTGCATAAATATTACAGAAAGTAACCACTTTGAATATTCACCAGAATAGCAACCATCCTTACACCCTTATCACATAACACTTTTACAACCTTAATCGGGGCAAGCTTCCTTATCAAAATTACCACACCCCTAGACCTCGAATCAAAAGAAGAACCGAACACTCTCCCAACCCAGCCTTTCCTCAAACCATCCAAATCCTCTTTAAGAAGATGAGTCTCTTGGAGGAAATAAATGTCCCCTTTGAAATCTTTCTGTTTTTTCTGTACATTGTTTAGACCATTCACATTCCATGAGATGACCCGT
Source organism: Ambystoma mexicanum (assembly GCF_040938575.1). Lineage (NCBI taxonomy): Eukaryota > Metazoa > Chordata > Amphibia > Caudata > Ambystomatidae > Ambystoma > Ambystoma mexicanum. The sequence continues at coordinate 805,879,096 of NC_090941.1, forward strand.
AGTTGATCCCCATCCCCCAACCCAGAAAGTCCACCCCCACACAATCCAATCTAGACAACAGGCCGTGATTCATGTTTGTGACCCTGACCCCAAACCATAACCCAACCCCCAAAAACAGATGCAAAACACCAAGAACAGCAAACAAGAAAACACTCCCAAACACATTCCAGGTAGTCCAACGTCCTGGACTCCTCTCCTAAATAACCTGAACTCCCCAACAAGCCTCCCATGTTCAAAAGTAACCCACCAAACCTCAAATAGAAACATGACTACCGCTACTCAGATCTCTATCTACCACAGCCGCACCCCAGGAAGTTAAGTAAGTACAAATGTCATGAACCATCATCACACCCCAAATCATATATATCCATTTCAGATATATCCATTCCAATCCTCACTAAACCACCCATGCTCCCACCTATAATCAAAAGGTAAACCAGCACTAAAAGCTAGGATTTGAACAGAGAGAAATGCAAAACAATAGCCCCACGACTAAACCATCAACAATTGTCGGAAATGTTAAACCCAATTCTAACACACACATGACTACATCTCCTGGGTTTCATAAACAAAGTTAGACTGCAGGAATTACCCAGAAAAATTGATAACCAACCCTCAATATAATAACAATTGCACCCCATTATTATGAGCAACCTAAAACAAAATAAGCAAATAAGACCCACACTGCTGCCTACGTCCATACATTAGACATTAATACACCGTCCATCACTACCAATAGTTATAGGTAAAACCCACACTCCCACATCAATTACCAACAGCTGAAGCTGCTATAAACATCAATTCCACTACTAACCTTGCGGTATGACATACAACACCACCCCATCCAACTTTAGACATCCACCACTCACACAAGACAGAGAAAAATGTACATGAGGCAGGGTGCAAATAAAACCATACACACCATATATGACTGACCAAGCTCCCCACCCCTGAAGCAAGAGGTACATGAAATGAAAGATGGGCACCTAATCGAGGCCTACTCTAGAGACCATGTTCATCTTTATCCCCATACGCGCAAAGAAGCATATCAGCCTCTATGTTCCCAAACATACGGAAGAGCCACATGTGAGCTGCACCTTAATATGAAGAAATCCCACCTGTTAATTCAAGTTCCTAACATTCAATATGCCATTCTCTTAAAGAATTGAATCAACAATTGTTAATGAAAAACACATTCAAAAGCATCATACAAGAAGAAAGCTTCACAAAGCAACCAAACCACACGAGTCGGCATAGGCAAATTAATCAGCCCCGCCCATGCAACCGGTCCAAATGGCATACTCATCAATACTGAAAAAAGGCTCAGAAAAAATAATGTTAAACACATACATTACCCCTCTTTCATTATAAGAGAAGGGCAATGCCTCCGAACGATTGTAATAGATCATCCATTACCAGCCCAATGCCCCCCCAGCATAAAGAGAGCTGTAGGTAGTCACAGTGAAGATATTGATAAGCCCACATAAAGTTCCACCCCTTAGCCCCCCAACAGCAGGTATCACATTAATTCACATTGTGTAACACTCGTCAAGTGAAGACCATGACTCTGCGACATGATGCCTGCCCACACCTACGACAACGTTGTGTTCACCCACAGTGAAGGTCTGAAGAATGAGCACCGATAAATACAAGGAATTAATCAAACCTGGGTAAGTGCAGGGGAATAGCTATAACTGGAAGACATCCCAGTGTAGTAATATAAAAGAGACCAGACCCATCTGCCCACCCATGAAATATGCACAGCACACATACCACTGTGTCATATTAATCCAGGCTACGACAGTCCGGTGGATTGTGGCAGATTGAACACACTGGGTCGGGAAGGCAACCCAGGAGAAATGCGGTAGCACATATACATCTGCATCCCAAACTGCAGAAATGTCCTTCCAGAACAATACATTAAATCAGTTAGGTGGTCAACAAATTGTCATTCCAATGTCTACAGTTAGTCCTAGCGCTCTAAATACATCCAAGATTCAACCACCATATGCAACCACTGCCAATTCCAGTTACTACATCACTGCGTGTTCTACATCAGTATTTACATATTGACATACATCCGGATACCCGATAGTACACAATACGTTCCCCTCGATACCGCTTGTATAGGCACCCATTCAGGTCGACTCCAGTAAAAAAAAAACTCAAGTCATTATATTGCCGCATGAAACCATATTCAAAAGCCCTCAGGTGCACGGGTTCACTGCCTGCCAATTGAAGTAAAAGGCCCATTGTTGTTGTAACAGAAAACGAAACTAACTGGCTATCACAGCAGACACACGCCAGCAATGGATTCATCTGTGATTGAGGTAGGGAAGCACATTTCATATAGAAGCATTTCGGAACACACATAATACAATTGCACCGAGATGACCGGGGCATCCAAGTCCATCGGCATGAACAAGAGGCGTAATGTTCCAATCTCACCGGAGAACACTGGACAGGCCACGCAGCGGAGTACAGTTTCTTCCTCCAACGCTGATGCAAACTTACAGCGTACTACGTATGCGACACCTCCTCCTGGAACCCTCCCGCATCAGCCTCATCCGGGTCAGCTGAGCAATCACGTGACATCCCGATCGCTTAAGGTTCTTTCTTCTGAACAGTTCCGACATCTCGCCGAAGCTCCAACATGACGGTGAGAACGTTTTCATTCAAAGAATAAAGCGATCAACTGCAATTGGACACAGCACCATTTTCTATGTATCAGTCCCAATGTTATTATGTTGTGAATAATTAATTATGAAATACATTGTAAAAAAAAAAAAAAGGGGATGGATCAAGAACAAACATACCTACAGGTGCAGCTGTGGTAGAAGTCATAGGATATGGCATCCAAAGGCACACATTAGTTACTCATCCTCTCTGGCCAGCTTTCCAAATCTCTCAGCCATTTAAGAGCCTCATTAGGATCAGTGGTAGATTTCTCCCCTTCTGGAAGCACCAAAGTAAGCCAGTTGGATCTGTTAAGGAAAGCCTTCACCCCCAAAGACCGTGCCAGTTCCTTAGGTTCTTTAAATGACTTTCTTATCTCCACCACTTCCTTGGGGTAATCCGGATAAATAAAAACCCTCTGTTTTTTTTATAATAAATCACCTCCATATTTCTTGCTGCTCGTAGGACATCTTCCTTTACCCTGGTGCATGTAAAGGAGACCAGCATCTGTCTAGCTTTACCTTTAAGGCCTGTCTTCCTGCCAATCCTGAACACATTGTCAATGTCCTTCAATGTTATTTGTTCATATTTCAGTGTGTTTTTCAGGATGTCTAGCATTTTAATGGCCAAATCTTCATTTTCTTCCTCCTCCAAACCAACAAGCCGTATGTTTCTACATTTAATTCTCAAATCCAGCTCCAATGTTTTAGCTTTCCCTTTGCTGAGATCGTCCTTCAGATTCTTGTAAGCTCTGAAGCTTTCCGAAATTTCAGAAGACATGGAAGCAGTTCCACTCTCCAAAACTGAAACACGGCCATCAATTTGAGCCAACTTCATTGTCAAGTCTTCCATTGATGATTTGACATCAACCACATCCTGAGCTACTTTTCCCAGGTCTTGTGCCACCTTTAGAAGCAGGGAATATATATCGTGCGGGCTAGGTATCTCTGCCATGTTGCAGATTTGGTTTTCTTTGGCACAGGATTATCCGCAGTTTCAATTTTCTTTTTGGAGTTCATAATCTTCAGTTATCACATATAGGAGAGGGTCAGGAGCTGCTGGTTTATGCTGCTGCCTCTGCTGCCTGCATTTCGGAATCTTAAACCTCACATTTAAATTCATCCACAACTGCCCTGTATATAGCAACCTCTGCCAGACACTCAGACAGGACTGAAATAGCCTGTCTCATGAATAGGATATACATCTGAACGTCATAGATGCACTGCTGTACAGCACATCAGTGGAAAACATGTTCTAGACGTTTTGGGCAAGCATACTGTTAATAGTATGTGTAAGCTTGATAACTAATCTCTTCATTGCTGTGGGATGTTTAATGGCTTCCTATTTGTCCAGGCTTAACCCGCCTCTTTGCCTGTGTTTGTTCAAAACATAGGCGCATCCATCAAACATACACACTCCTAAAGGTGTGGCAGCCCACTGGCAATATCCAACTCGGATAAGAGACTATCAGATAAACCAGGAGCAACAGATAGATTCCAGTCGGGAGGTGTCCCTTATCTCCCAAAAATATCCTGCCGTACAAAGAATGCAAAGTGAAAGTTAGATGCACAGTAAGTCATCAAACAATCATACGTTCTTCTGGAATAGCCTCACTACTACCCATTCAAGGCACAGATAGAGCCAGAATTAAGAATACGGTGAGGTAATAAGAATTTGATTTTGATGTATTTCTGCCATGCTTAAAGCAGAATAAACTGCATCCAAGCACAGATGTTGTTAGGTTTTCAATTGCACCAAAAACCATAATTCTTGTACAGAATAAAGAAAGAGAAAAATAGATAGTTCCTTTAGCAAAATAGATACATTTCCAAGGCTTTCCAAAAAGAGACAATGGATGTCAGACTCCACATTATCAAAGGGAATGAATTCCATATCCTAGATCTATAAATTGCTGATTGTCTGTCACCTCTGTGGAAAAACCGAGATGGCAGAACTGCTAGTAAATGCATGTCAGCTGATCTGTAGGAGACCATCCTTTTGACACATGGGTTGGTGCCAGGTTGTTTAAACATTTAAACACCAATCAGATGACCTTAAAATCAATCCTCTCCTTGACTGGCAACCAGTGAAGTGATCTCTGCATTGCCGAGATGGATGCTGTTTTAGGTGCCTTGAAAACAAGACAAACTGTTGCATTTTGAGCCCTATGCAGAAAGGATGCCATTACCATGATCTAATCTTGAAGTAATCAATGCACCTACTACAATCGTGTGGTTCGTCTGAAATATAAATTCGAGGGGATGTTGTAGGGGACATAAGGACTACAAAATAGATTGTTGCCACAGGCATCCTAGGTTTTTGAACCGGGTGCAAAGGTCATTGGTATACCAAAAATAAATGGTGGCGGTGGACTACAGGTAGGATCACACAGTAGTCTTTTCAGCCCGAGAAAAATAAGCTCAGTTTTATTTGAGTTGAATTGAAGCCTGTTAACTGTCATCCACCAACCTACCTCCTCGACACATTGCACAACGTTGTGCAAAGACGTCCTCTCATATATGAGTGTTATCCACAAATGAATGGTATCCCAGGTTGTATTTGCTAAGAACGGCCATAAATGGCTACTTGTATATGTTAAACAGACACAAAGAGGAGCCTTCAGGGACACCAGAATCCATTGAGATAACATCTGACAAATAATTAGCAATTTTAACAGGTTGGTGGTGGGTGGACAACAATGATCAAAACCATTTCAAAGCATGAACTGACACTCCAGCGACCTCATCCATTCTGGACAATAAGACTTTCTTATCCACCGTGTCAACTGCTACCAAGGGAATTTTGCATCACCCGCAGAGTGAGATCTACCTCATCAGCAATTTTTAAAATTTCATCCCACACAGCCATCAGAGCCAACTCTGTGCCATGGCCCGGAGCAATCAAGAATGAAAAGTGTCCAGCACTGCAGATGTTTCCACATGTTCATGGAGCTGTAAAGTAACTACTTTCTCTGGAATAATGGCCGGCCAAGGTAGGCGGGCCACTGAATGGTAGTTCTGTAGTTTCTTGGGGTCCGGGGCTGTTTTGTTAGCACTGGAGATTTTCAGGTTAGACAGAACTAAACCTTGGTCCAGCAACAGGATGACAAATATGGTCGGAAACTGAGCCAAGGACTTTGCATGCTTTTGAGCCACAAAAGCAGGAAGTGAGTCTAGCATATTGTTTGTAGGATACAGATTTTGTAGAAGCGTAGTAATAAGTTCAGGGGTGACTAGGCTAAAATCAAATAGACGATAAGGGATTTCCACTTAATAGATTCAATCTGGCACGTAGCTTGATCTTTCTTCTCCTGGATAGATTTAATTTTATTCAGGGAAAATGCATTGGGCCTCATTACGAGGTTGGTGGTAAGGGGTTACCGGCGCTGGTATGGATGCTGGTGCAGGTAACCCCTTACCTCCATATTCCGAGGTCCCTTAACGGGTCTTACTAAGGCCGGCTGGTTTTACCAGCCGCCCTTAGCGGGAGCTGCTAAGGGACCATGGAGCTAATAATGGGACCGCTGTTTGCGGGCCCATTATTAGTTCCTTCCCCATTCCCATTGAGTCCTATAAGGCCTCAAATGGTAATGGGGAATGGATTTCAGAATGGGGACTTACCGGGTCCTCCAAGGTTGGAATTACCCGGTAAGTCCCTATTCCGACACCCGGACCCGGAATGCGGTAAGGCGGTAGCCATGGTGCTAGTAGCACCATGGCTACCTCCTACCTCATAATGAGGCCCATTGACTCAATTTGTTTGATGCATCAACAGTGTTATGCAAGCTGTAATACTCGGGGGAGTGATGCTAGTGAATAGTTACTTAAGTTTGTTCTTCGAAACTGAAACATGATTCTGTTGAATCGTAGTTTAGCCTCAAATATGGCTTCCCTGTGAACTTTTAATAAACCTTTTGAGCACTCTAAAGTAGTTACATTTCTACATTTTCTACAAGCTCTTTCCTTTTTCAATAGAGAGTCAACTGTTTGAGTCTAGCAGACTGTATGACTATTTTATCAAATTAATTATGCAACAAGGGATTTTTTCATGGCTATAATATAATAACAAAGCAGCCCGAAGCAGCTGTGGTATAATTACAGATGTATATCTTTGATGGAGATTGTTTCCAAACACTGACACGTTACCTTTAATTTCGGAAGCAGGAATTAATAGTTAAAAAGGGATGCTTAATATCTAATTAATGGCTTCAGGTAAAAGTAATCAAGCCCCCTTTGTGTCTGTGGTTGTGTGCTTTGCAGAATTGGACATTCAATTTACATTCATACTGTGAGAAAATGACATCTGCGCTCGAGGTGTGCAAAGCCCCAACCATTTTTTATGTTTGCTATGCACAATGATGCTGTTTTTTCTCTCTCAGAAAGTGACCTCTGCTAATCAAACCCCACTTTCTAAACGTTCAATCCTGAAAAAATGCAGTGTACATGTTTACTCTACTGGGTACATCACCCCAAAACCCACCCCACCATAAAACCCGGTCGGCGCAACCACCGTGTTTGGGTGAATCTCTGGGAGCCTGCTGAATAATTGCAATATTCAAATCTCTCTCACAAGACCTGACGAGACTGAGTAGCTTGTACACGGAAATGGGCATTGTACAAAGATTCAGCAGAGAGAATCATATTGACGATGGATTTGGGTACTCACGCATTATTCGGGCAAATTCTTTAGAAGACTTGGATTTAGGGAGTCTATATGAGGAACCAGCCTCTTTCTGTTTGCCCTGTGGGTTTTGTTTGGCTGCAAAAAGGTGGGCATGGCTAACCCACACCAGGAGTTGAAGAGAGAGATTTTTTAATGTTTAGGTTGGATTTATTTTTTTCTTTGGGGATTGTGTGTTTTTTGTGTTGAAAACGTTTTGCTTTTAGCCAATACACCTTTATTTTAGTTTTCTTACTTTGTGTGCCAGGCCGTTCCTTTGCACAGCCATTTATTTTGATTGTTCGGGCAGCGCTTTTAGTTTGTGTTGTGATTTGAATTAGAAAACATGGTTACTTAAGTTGGGACCAGCCTTATTTGTTGCATACCTTGAAAGTCAATTTACCTGGGGAGCCAGCTTATTTTTGTCTGGGAAACTTTCCTATTTTAGATGGGAAACCACCTTATTTTTTGGGTGGCGGGGAAATGGCAGGCATTCAGGGGGACATTTGATGTGGTGCTGTCTGTGAAGGACGAGTACAACAATATGGATACTGTGGATGTTGATCTCATACCGTTTGACTTGGAATGAAAAGAGGGGGAATCACAGTTTATGAGCATTCTCCAGTGAGGCACACAATCTGCCTTTACCTGCAGATGAAGTAGTTAGAGGGACTGCTGGCTCTGATGATGCTCCTGGGCTTGATGGGGGTGATGATGGGGACAGTGTCCACACTGACACAAAGGTTGCAGAGGAGATTTAACCAGGGCACAGCAAGACCCACAGGGGTTAAGAGGAGACACAAAGCCCAGTGAGAGTTAAAGAAAGTTCCAGGAGTTCCTCAGAAAGTATAGCGAGGACAGGAGGACAACCCCCCACCCCCTTTGCCATAATCATCCTGGGCCTCATATCACTTAAAGATGCCTGATGGGGTTTTAGCATCAGAGGCTGAATCTATAGAGTTCACCTCATTCCCTTGGTCAAAGACAGTTAGGATCTGGAAGATCTCTGCTACTCATTCATCAGTAACACAGTCCCCCTGAACCAACTGCGTGCTGGCACTGGGATGTGCATGATGGTTTTTCCACCAACTCCAAAACCATACCAGTGATGATGCTGAGACTGCAGCAGAGACCCCCCAGGAGAGATCATGGGCAATGACGCCAGCTTAGGAAATGCCGAATATACCCAGCTGGGAGCAGGTCCTACTCACACACAAACAGGTAGGTACCCACCCACCCACAGAAGGGCCCGGCCAATCCCAGTTGCCATTCCAGGTAATGTGGGAGACAGGGTCAATGTGCCGGACGGCAGTGCCGTGGACAACATTGGCCGCAGGTGAAGATGTTGTGCCTAGTGTGCAGGCGCATATTCAGCCTGGGAGAATTGGTGCGTAAGGCAGAAAAGGCTGGTGCACATCATATTTTTGAAAAGTATCACCCAAGGGCATCACTGAGAGTGATGGCTTGTCAGAAGAGAACTTTTGAAATATTTAGTTTTTTTTCTGCAGGGCCAATTTATTTGTTTTCATTAAAACAAAAAAACATAAAATTATTATATTTTTAAAAAATTGTTGAAAACCAAAAAATAAATACCTTAGAAAATGACATGTTTAACTTTGTTCAATTTAGTCCTGTGTAATTGTTTGGAGTTGAAGAATAAACATTTTAATGTAAAACGTTGAAAAGCAGTTGTCCTCCTTCAGGGTGGAATTCTTTTGGGCAGGATTGGAATCATATGAAACTCACGAAGACTGTACTCATTTTTTTAACCGTCCAGTGAGAGAGTCTGCAAATAGGGACAGTTCTCTTTCCTAACACAACAGTAATTATTCAAAATGTGTGAGCATCTACCATGATGCAACAGTGTAGTATGTCTTGCTGCGATTTGGTAATGATGATTTGCAGTGAGTCCCACCATGTGAGGGTACTCGACTCAAACGTAACAGTGGTTCATTGAGCAACTCTTCCCTAAGGGGGGGGGGGCTCATATTACCTGAGAGAGACATACAAATTTGGGCTGTTCCCCCACCCATGTGGGGCTGCACAACAGGATAGTCTTAAACATTCAGTGTGTGGCCTCATCTCTGTGAGACAGCAGAGACATACAAACTGAGTTTGTGCCCTCATCCATACAAGACAAAAGAGATGTACACTTTCCGGTTGTGTCTCTATCCCTGTAAGGCAGGAGAGATAGAAACATTAAAGTTGTGTTCCCACCCCTGTCAGGCAGAAGAAACATACACATTCAGTCCATATCCTCACCCCTACGAAACAAGAGGGATGTAAGAATTGTGTCTGTGCTCTCAGTCTTGCTAGACAGGGGGGGCATACAAATGCAGGCTTTGTTCTCTTTCCTGTGAGACAGGAGAGACAAAAAGAATTGACTTTGTGTCCTCATTTCTGCGACCCAGGCTTGACATACAAAATAAGGAAGTTCCCTACTCCTGCAAGACAGGAGAGACGTACAATTTCAGTGTTTACCTAAACTAGCTGCTCGGCAATAGAGACCTAAAAAGTCCATCAAGGGCATATAAATTGAGTGTGTCCCTCATCCCCACAAGACAGGAGAAATGTAAGCATTGAGTCTTGCCTTCATCTTTTTGAGACAGAAAAGATGTAAACATTGAGTGCATGTTCTCATTTCTGCTGGACAGGAGGGACAAACAAATTCATTGTGTACCCTCAACCCTCTGTGACAGAAAAGATATACAAATTCAGGCTGTGCCTTCACCCCTCTGAGACAGGTGAGACATAACGTTCAATCTATTTCCTGTGCCCTCACCCGTGCAGGACAGAAGAGATGTAAAATACAGGCTGTGCCCCCACACCTCCGATAAAGGAAAGATATAAAACATTCAGTGTGTACCATTGTTCCTTCATTTACACAGAGACATACTCATGTAGTGTGTACTCTCATGCATACAGGGCAAAGGAAATGTAAAACATGCACATATGCTCTAATCCATGTAAGACAGGAAAGATGTGAACATGGAGTGTGTGCCATTATCCCTATGAGACAAAGCAACAACAAAAACTGACTGTGAACCCTCATCCCTGCGAGATTGGTGAGATTAAGAGAGTTGGATGGATGCCTCTTACCTTGTGACACAAAAGAAACATAAACATGGAGTGCCTCAGCTCAACTATTGGAATGTATATGGTTAATTAATCATGCACATCTTTTTTACACTTTCCTATCAAACACAAGTAGCACCACACTTGCTACTTCAAACTCTGAGTGCGTGTGCCATCAACATTGCTGCTCATCATCACCTCAGTCACCACCTTCCATCACCACCACAATACAATGTATTATCCAGAGTCTGAGCTGGTTTTATTGATGGAAACCACAGCAGCAGCCACAGATCCTCTACTTCTCAGACTGCCCTTTCCAAAGGGACAAAGCAGTTCATCCTCTGTTTCAACTATGATCTGCTGCGGACTTTGATAATCCTGTTGCTTGGCTATCGAAAGCATAGTATCTTGCCCTAGTCAACATGGACCATTCATTTTCATGGATACCAGTATTGCTATATTAGCTACAGAGGTTCCTCCTGTGGACCTATACAGTAACACTATACAGTAAAACCAGCTAGGGGCATGTTAGAATGTCATTGGCTACACAGACACAGACTGCATCGATAACCATTACTGCAGGGTCATCTTGACTAGCTGGAATATGTTGCAAAAGTATACATCCACTGTCTGAGGACTGAGTAGCTGTAGGCCCAGTTCCAATACCTGTTTCTCTCCCAGGCCAAGACACATTGAAGAATGGAGAATCTGGAAGTGAGTCCCACAGGGTTGTATGTGTGAGAGTTGTACACCTCACATGGTGCCACTGCACCTAACACAGTTGCAGTGGAGAGAATGCTACCAAATGAATATAAACCTCTTGGAATCTGGTGGGGATGCTCAGTTATTTTTGTTAACTGTCCTTTAAAGGGACGGTCTAGTAAAACATTTTATTTAAAAAATAGATAGGCAACATTAAAAAAAATACTAGAATTCTCCGTTTTAAAACTTTCTATGTAAAATGTTGAGCTATTCAAGCTCAAAATTCGCAAAAGCAAGCACATGGGCGCATCCATTTTGTGAAATGGAGGCCCTCCTGTGCTGGCTTTTGCTTTTGCGGCACTAATGAAGGAAAAGCCAGCCAGCTGTAGTAAACAAAGGCTACCGCTGGGTGGCTTTCCCTTCATTAGTGCTGTAGGCGGAGGACGGGGACCGGAGACCAGAATATGACAATTCATTTGGGCAGTCATTTGACAGTTTTTACTGAAAATGTGTCTACGGCAGATTGCTAACGCCCGAAAAGACTGGTGTTGCAGATGTTGCAGTGTTTTGGTGTTTGACAAGTGTCGCTCTTTCAATGGGACTGGCTTTGTGTTAAATTGTTGCACAAAACCATAAATTTCACTGGGAATAAAAATGTGCTCATCGCAATATGGTCACACAGTTTCCATTTTTTTTTGTGCAGACTGCAATGGAAAGCGAAGAAGGACTATGTATGCAACACCCGGCTTCCCTTTCTATGGTGGCCATCTTGGAAGAGGATTTTATTTCTTAAAGCGGGACCCCAGAGGCGCCCGCTTCAAGACACAAAATCATCTGTTTTAATACCACGGGTTACTGCTTTGGAAATGTACATTGCAAATGGCTTGCATCCCCCATTTTAGGAGTGGAAGCGGGGTAATGATCCAGAGACCTTGTTATGCACTTTCGGTTCCATTGCCCTCATAACTTGCCCTGCTGACACTTTGTCCACTGTTCCAGTCCCTGGAACGGAGGATGAACACTACAATATTCCCATTAGCATAACAGAAACTATAAATGGAACTGTTTGAAAATCTTATTGCGTCTATGTACTTTACTACGAAATATAAAGCAGATGCAATGTATGCGTTTTTTGTTGACTTTTGTTTGGAAGGATAGCTAAGACCAAAAGTTGTGGACGGAACTGAGGAAAGAGGCAGCAAACAGTAATATGGAGGGGTAGGTGGAAGGTGGAAAATGTAGTGGGGTGTTATTTGTGAGCTAGGGCCAGTGTTTCTACAGCTGCTTCTTCACCACACTACTGGTGTTTTTTTGGGGAGGAGGGATGGCTTTAGCTAATGTTGTTTTAAGATGAATAGCAGTTTTGTTAAAAGTATGTGCTGTGCACTACGTTGTTATAAGTTGTGTACGATTAGGTGTTGGAGTTCTGCACAGAAAATGTTGCGGTTGCATGTTCGCACAGCAGCACAAAATGTACCCCCACACTGTCCATGAGGCACATATCTTATTGTGAATTGTGTATGGGTTTTCGGACACGTCACCATGCTGTGCGCCAGCATATGATCGTGTGGTATTCCTCGGATGGTGTGCAGTGAAGGCAAATGTTCGTAACTGGTATGGTTACGTGTCACTACTATAAAACTATTGACTTCACTAGAACAATTTTGTACAAGGCACGATATGGGTCAGTATATCAGTAAAAAAAACTTTGTTAAAGGGACGTTATGGTTCAAAGTAAAACCGAAAAACCCTTGACATTCGCAAGTTATGGTAAGCTAAGCAACCATAACTCGCGCCACCTACGTGCATTGCTAAGACTAACACCCAGGACATCAAAGACCGGCCAACTTATAATGAAGCTCGGATCTGTTTAGACACTCCGCTGCTTTCACATCCCTTGCCCTTCAACCCACCATCAGTCCACTCGTCTCGATGGCAGGAGATCAGTGCATTGCACATGCAAACTAAAGCATGAACGCTGAATGATTTGAACATGAAATAGTGAAACCCTGCACATATACGTAAAAATAACACATCAGTGTATATTGTAGTAAGCCCAGATATGAGTACCCCAAGGTCATTGCAAAAATACAAATTGCCAGACCATTAAAAAACAAGAACCACGTACAGCAGCAAGCAGGGGTTGGGGCCATTTGAAGCCACATAGGTGTGTGTTCAAATCAGCAGGCCTGCGTCAGTTTCCAGGAGGTACCCATTAATAGCAGCACCTACGCAGTGATGTGGGAGAAGAAGTATAAGGAGAGGAAGGGTGTACAGACAGACAGAATAATCTTACTTAACACAAAGGAGGTTAAAACGTGTCACTGTTACACAGAGGTGCCAGGATGCCCTGTGTCATATGTGTGATTTGCAGACCCATAAGCCGAATGGGAAAGATGAAACTACAGGGCCCAGCATGCAATAGGAAACAATAGTAAACACAGTGCAACGACACAGCTCTCGTTACATATTCCCAAACGTTATGTTGTATGAATTAGCACCTTAATGACACCCTATCCACGGAAGAAATATGTGATGCTCCCAAGACCTGACAAAAATGTGCAATTGTATACCTTACTCAGAGGTCGAAGTGGGTGGGAAATAGTAGTGGAGTTAAGGATTTTGTAGAAAAATTGGTGTTGTTTCCAGTGACGGATAGTGAATTTTATTAATGGCCAGGACGGGGAATACAAATTTGCCATAAATACGTGATAGCGACCCAGCGTAACAAGTGATTCTTAAATAAATGAGAAGGTTTCAGAGGGTTTGCCCCACAATAACTTTTTTTTAAAATAATAGGTTAAACGGTGCATGGCGCAGCAAATTTACTGAGAAAATTGGGTAATAAAATCCCAAAATACAAAGTTTACAAACAGATTTCTAGGGTAAGTCACCAACAGTGCACAGGAGCATTTCCCAACACATTTTCATGATGATTTTTCCCACTACAATGCAATTTTCTGCAATTGTAAAAAAAAAAAGGTATTTAATGCTGATTGCACCCATACATGCCCATGCTGGTTAAACCAATATATGCTAATATTTACATGTAAGAATTTACTAGTGTTTCCTTTGACCATATTACCAGTAAAGATACTATAGGAAAACATGTTTATACTGGCAATTGTAACATGTCCTGACTGGCTGCACCGTGTTGGCTGGTGAGGCTACATAACAAAAACACGCATCATATTGGCTTTGCCCTTAACTTCAGTTTAAGATGGCATGCCACAGTAATAAAACGTGTCCAGCGGCAAAGGTCTGGTCAAGAATTGAGAGACAGAAAGTTGCTGTGGTGAAATCGTCAAGTGCACTCCATCAGAAGAACATGAATTACTGCATTTAATTCCTTCAACAGATTCAACAAATTCTCTCCACAATTCGTAGCCAAAAGGAATGGACAATGGTCTGAAAATGGACCCAAGGTAATCGGTACCGGCGAAGAAACCGGACAGACAGCTGGTGTGCCAGAAAACCTTACAGAGACATTGGTTTGCCCTGACAGTGAATGTTAGGAACCCACAAATGGTCAATGGAACACTTCTGTGCCCCTGTATCTATCAAAAATAGATGTTTCCTATTTCCCACTAACATCTCAATGTAGGGACCTTTCTGATTAACGGGAATAGGCATTGGTTCCAAACCCTGTTTCGGGCAATCCTAGCGAAACAGAATGTCGTCAAAAGGAAGTTCTTCAGAGAGGTAAGCAGCAGAAGGATGATCAAAAATGTTTCTATTATCCACACTTGATGCCTGATTGTCCTGCTAAACAAGGTTGCTGTGAATCCTGTGAAAACTGACCTCTACCAGGACCCCCTACACCTGGGCGACCTCTGGATCATCTACCCATATTTCCAAATGTGTTATTTGACCTCTGCTGGAGGATCGGGCATTGTGCACGCCAATGACCCTCTTCTCTACAATAGCCACACTGGTTGAGGTTTACAGGACACAAGGGCCCAGTTCCCTGCGGAACGTACTGACCTCTAAATTGCGAATTACCCCCTCTAGGGCCTCTAAAAATTTGCTGCAATAGTAATTTCGTCTTTAAGACTCCTTTTCTCTTTTCAATTCTTTCTTTTTCGTTATTGACACGATTCTCATAGTACTGAGCCATGTGCAATACTTCTGACTGAGACTTCGCTTGCCAAGCGCTCTCGGAGGACATAATTTGCGACTGGATGTCAGGCAGCAATCCACACACAAATGTGTCCATGAATAATCTTTTCCCAGACTCTGTGCCTAAGTCTTGTCCAATGAAATCTGAAAATACCTGTTTGAACCGATTAAAGAACTCGGTAGCACCCTCAGACTTCCCTTGGACACAGGCAGTAAGTTTGTCCCAAATAATACCTACCTATCACTTGCGGTGTGCCACAGGGCTCTTGTGTCTCCCCTACACTGTATAATATATTTACCAAGCCCCTTTTCGATGATTTGGATCATCTCGGTATCACCTACATGTACTACGCAGATGATACCCAGATCCTCCTTCCGATTTCTGGAGATTAAATGGAAGGATTTGGCCTTGGTGAATAGAGTGTACATCATCATCCAGGCATGGATGGCCACACATGGACTATGCCTGAATGATGATAAAACAGAACTCATTATCCTTGGTACCACCACCAGCTCAAAGAAACTAGGCCCTGCCTATTGCTCCTTCATGATTGATGGCAATTGCATCAAAGTAGGACAAGAGGTTAAAACACTAGGCTTTTACTTGTACTAAATCCTCTCCTTAAACAGACATGTGAACTCCTTAGTCTCTTCTATGGCTTACACGTGTAAACTGATCCGTGCAGCCAAACCCTTTCTGTCCGACACTAGTTGCTTGACCCTCACTAGAGCCCTCATACTGTCCTGCCTGGTTTAGTATAACGTTCTTTATCTTGGGTCCTCTAAAGCCACTACCAGCAAACTTCAAACGCTTCAGAATAGCACTCTCAGAGCAGCACTGGGTATTTCCATGAGAGAGCATATTACAGTTTACTGCCAACAGAATAATTGGCTCTCCATCAATGACAAAATTCTCCTAAAAACTGCCTCATTCACTCACAAATCCCTCAATAACGCTGCCCCATCTACCTGATCGACAGATTTCATAGACAGACCTCCCTGAGACCCACAAGAACAGCCTATAAAGACTGCCTTTCTGTCCCCAACTTTAAACGCTCTACCATAGGAGGTCACAATTTCCCAGTGAAAGCAGCTAAACTGTGGAACTCTCTACCGCCAACCCTCAGAATGGACTTGCCCTATCAGAACTTCTGTTCAAAGGTCATTTCATGGTTGAAAACGTAGTCCGACAAACATATCCATGCGCATAGACTTTATACTCCTGCCTTCTGTACTTATTCTACCGCCTATTGCCTGTACTCACTGCTGCCTATCTGTATTTATGTATATACTCCTGTTATTACGTTACCCTGTGTATGTATATAATTTTTTGTTGTACTAAGTCTCGCAATGTCATGTAAATGTTGCGCACTGTTACCCTAGGGTATGCTCGCCCATTACAAATAACAAAACAAATATAATTCTCTTTTCAGGAATTATAGTTTTCAATTTCGTAACTATTCTGTCAGGCAAAGCAACTATTACCTGAGGCGGCCTTTCAGCAGCTGGCCTTTCTCCATCGAGTCTAACCATGTTAGTCCATGTATCTCCTAGCCCTGTACATCATTTACAGTTCTAATCTGTTTCCACAAGTCGACAGGCAGGAGTACGGGAAATAACAAATCGATATCACTTAAGGTGAATACCGATGATTGCAAGACAGACTCTATTTCTTTGTAGAACCCTGTCGGATTCTTCCTAATGTCGGGAATAGATTGTTTAATGGTGTTCACTTCCTGTCTTGAGAACGGGACGAGAACAAACTGTGACACATAATGTGCAGGAATATCTTGAGCAACGACGCCTGTTGCAGGATTAGCGTGAATCTCTACTTTTGGGACAAATGTCGGAGGGACCTCTCTCATAGGCAACTGAGAAGTAGGCAGCTCCGAACGATTACTAAGCAACAGAACCAAATCGAGCGCTAAAGCAGCTGAAGAAGTGTCAAACGAAAAAGTCCTCTTATAAATACTCAATAACTCTGCAGGACAACAAATCTTCTTTTTTACACACTCATCCTGTAGGTACTCTACCATTACCTGTATCACTTTCCTCTGCATTTCTGGCGTATACTGACTATAAGTGTCATATACTCAGTTATCGATTTCCGACAAGGAAGGAACCGTTTCTGTATGAACATAACGTCCAAGCTATCACCATCTTCATCTTCATTCCGTAACCTTTCCATCTCCCTTCTATACTCAAGAATCCTCTCAACATGCTCTAGCACCTTCTCCGCAGTATCTCTAGAGAACGCTAAAGTATTCAGATCCCTCAATCCTTGTGGGAGATCTATATCATTCTGCCTGTTCCACATTACACATAAATGAATTCCTAATCCTTCAATAAAAATGTTTTTCTCAGGAAGATTGTCTATATTAGAAAGTGTTGCAAAAACATTAGCTTGTTCACCCTTATCCATGCATGCTTAGCCCGCGCAGTTAACTCACGTTTTTTCTCTGAAGACACAGTATTACGAGTTACAACCCTCGATCCTGCTCCCCGACCTACTAAAAGCAGTGTCGAATCACTTGGAAGAGGCAGAGTAGGCAAGTTTTTAACATAAGGGAACAAGAGGTGCTATTACTGGTACAGAAGGCAAAGGTGGAGGAATGGGTGGAGGAGCAACAAGCAACGACAAAAGGAGGAACAACAATAGGAGGAGCCGGAGGAACTATGTGAGGAGGAATAACAGCAGGAAGAGGAACATACGGAGGTGGCGCAGTTGCACCAGGCCTTCGTTCGTTTAATAGTTTATCGGTAAGTTCATCAGAAACATGAAAGACTTTAGAAGGGTACATTTTCTGAATCCCAAGTGAAAAAGCCCTACCCATAGTCCTAACTAACTCAGACTGTTTATTTTGGTCATACAACAACGCTTTTTCGGCATTTGTCATATGATGGCGCGCATGCTTTTCTCTACTCTTGAGCTGCTGCAAAGCTTCTTTTTTCCAATTCTGTAATACATCAAATGCTGCAGGTCTAGCCATTTTCTTCAATAATATAGATTCTAAGTATTCAATACAAGGGATTTCAAAACTACCATTGATTGGCCACTGAAGTTCGGAAGCATGTCTAGTTTGTCTGTACCAAATATCATCAAATACTATACTACCAATGCCGTGCTTACAGTACATAGTACACGCCGGAGACCCCTTCATTGGTGCCGGTCGGGCAAATTACAAAGATTGTCTGTCCTTGCAGAATAATACCCTAAAGCAGGCAGACGATTTCCCAGGCATATCAGAATACTGATGTTACCTGGTCAATAACTGAACTCGCGAGTGCAATGCGCCAAACCAAATTATCAGGATACTTAAGAATCAGGTCACGACTCACCTGATCAAATCCTAAGGAGGTCCGATCAGATTACAACATTTTCCAACAAAGATTTCCTCATGGTTGGTGATTTCAGCAAATCTGCCCGCCTCGATATATGGACCCTCGTCAAGATGCCGACTCGGATCGCTTGCTCACCGTCCAGGGATCGGGTTGTGCAGCACTGCTGAGGTGTTGCGTCTCATCCAAGAAAGGGGCCCCCTTTACACTGTCTGATCCCGGTCCAATAGCCGTGTCAACCTTCAACGAGCTGGCATCAATTTTGAGGGTCCCTATTCGGGTGCCATCTGTAAAAGCAAAAAGGGAATATCGAGGCTGAGTACCCCAAAAGGAAATACACCAAACACGGGTTTATAAAGATACACAGATTTATTCTATAACTGAACAGTTTTCAAAGGAACAAAGTATCAGATAGCTATCTGGCCCTCAGTACATCACAGCGAATACCAGCCCTTTCGGTGTGAGAAGTGAGTGGGGCCGAACATCAGAACACTCACTCTTTTTATACAATTTCTAACATGATGTCCAGTCCATCTACCGGTTAATCATTCCTCAGGTTAGGGGTTCGTGCCGTGTTCACTTCTAATTTATTCACCTATATGCATATGGATTATTCCTAGTTTATACACAAATAAGTCACAATGGCAACGGTGTACCTTTAGATCTAACATTAAGCCTTCGTTCATGTTTTATACAATGCAGTTCAACAAGTGTTCAGTATTTAAACAACATTGTGCTTAATATATGCTCGCTGATCAGTTTCGTTGGCACAGGTAATCCTCGATCTACAGGTCAACGAAGGACAAGGTCTCATTACATGACCCTAACATTTGGCCTGCGGGCAGTTTAGGCATTAACTTACAAGTAGAGGTCAGAACGGCCAAGTTACAAACAGAAGAACACTGTCCCCCATTTTAGAACACAGGGTGACTTTGGAGTGAGAATGAAAATGGCGAATGAACCTAAAATGGCGGCTAAATCGATCTAAGATCGAAACTTTGCAACGCGGATTTCTTCGCAGAGCGACTGGGTTTAGGCCAATATATACAATAAAGGAGGCATGATATAATATCCCGTTTAACAGTGTTAGTACAAAGATGAGTAGATGTCAAAGCACATATTCAGCCCTTTCACGTCTACAAACCTAATCACAAAGGTAACACAGGCACAGTTAAGAGACATAGCTCCTTTGCCTTTTGTGGTATTGTGGTCAGAGGGAATGATAAACTGATCCAGTAGCAACCCAAACAGCAAAGCATAACAGTCTAAAATAAAGCAATGCTCATTCAAGGTTCTATAAACATATACATGCTTTAATAAAACACACCATATGCAATGATAGCTAAATAGGAACCGCTACAAAAACCCACCTCTGTAAAAAGAACAGGAAGAAAATCCAAAGACAGCAAGATGCAGCACCCTGAGTAATGAATCAGTTGCCAAAGGCAAATAACAACCACAATGATCTTTAGAAGGATATGTTCTTGGGTACACAAGACTTTCAAGTGAAATAGCCAGTCTCTAAGGCTCCAAAATTGCCCTGATACAGAGGGGGTATGCGCAGTTACCAGTCCATAAACCTTGTTAGCGTTCATAGTGGTTCAACAGCATCAAATCAGGCTGCGAGCTGCTGTATATGCAATTCGTGGCAGTTCAGGTGCAACGATTCATGTTGATACAAGCAGTGAGCTGGGATCGAGTTGGGTTGAATGTGCTGGCTAAAGCAATTCAAAGGAAGCATTCGGGTGATGCAGGTGAGATCGGTCAACAGAATGGGTTCCAGGACAAGACTTGTAGATTGACGAGTATGTATTGCTCTCCTCTGAAAAGTGCACGGAACTACCATAAATCACCAGTGCAATTATAGAGCAAATACTTCAACCCAAAAACAGACACAATAATTCACAGCCACGCACACTTTAGAAGATAATCAGCTCTTTACGGCTATTTATTCAAAGCTTACAGGTACAACTCACATGGGCATAGATCACAGAAAACATAAAGAAGTCAAAGAAAGAAATACATAACCGTGGGCGTAGCTTAATGGAACTTCATCTCGCCAGCAGCGGCTGAAAGTCCTCCCTCCGACTGAAGTCTTTGTGCTTATCCCGTCTGACCGTTGAGGGCTTCCGCATATATGCCCTCCTCAACAAGGGGTGGCAACTTCTCGAACCTTCTGGCAATGCGCTTGCGCATTGATGGGTGACCGTTGGTTGCCAGCTGGGTCAACCGAAAGTAACCTCAAGGAGCAAAGCACTTCTCTCTCCTAAACGCCCCGGGAAACAATTCCATAACTCATCTCAAAACCTTGGCACAGGCCGAGCAAACCCAAAACAAACTTCGCTATCAGGTACCAGCTAGCACCTGCAGATCTTAGCTTTCCCAGTGCCGTGTCCTTGGCTGGGAAGGCCTGCATTCCAAGCCCATCAGCGAATAACGTTGAAAACATGTTGTTTCGCAAAGCAAGTGTAGCTTTCCACTGAGGCATGGATAAATATCCATCATG
This sequence comes from Ambystoma mexicanum, assembly GCF_040938575.1. Classification (NCBI taxonomy): domain Eukaryota; kingdom Metazoa; phylum Chordata; class Amphibia; order Caudata; family Ambystomatidae; genus Ambystoma; species Ambystoma mexicanum. Next base: position 805,900,172 of record NC_090941.1, read on the forward strand.
GCTCTGAGTGCTCCCAGAATGCAAGTGTAGCTTTCCACTGAGGCATGGATAAATATCCATCATGGCTCTGAGTGCTCCCAGAATGCACTGAGCACCAGCGCCATGTTTTAGCTCAACCATCACAATCCACCCTTGGATATTTACTTTCCATAGCCCAGTGGCAAAGGAGGCGGTCTTTGAAACCGACGAAATATCAGAACCAAGTTGGGAATACATGGAATACAACAACAGCAAGCTATTATGATAGCTAATATAATAGAAATACAAGCGAAAGCATAACGCAGTGTACCTCCAATATCAGGAACCCATGAAAATAACCAATCCCACCAATTTCTGTTTTGATTTTGGGAAACTTGAAAGATGAGATCTCTCAAACCTCAAATATGACTTTCAGTGGATCGAGAATGGTCACTTAAATTGAAACAACACATCCCTTCAACTGCGTTACAACCTAAATTATGCTTCAGCAATAAGTAATCAACAGCAGCTCTGTTCTGCATTAAAACCTTTAACCACTAAACACGCTAATTTCATCAAAGATTTGTAACCCCACAGCAGCTAAACCCCAAACACCTACTAATGAAAGTGTTAATGCTAAAACCTCAGCTTCTGATATCAAATCTACATGTGAATCACAGTCAGGAGAATCCATACAGATGCAAAGGTTGACCTTTTATCTCGAGTTATCACTGAGTGTAAAGGAAACATCATTAGTCCTAATCGAGTCAAAGCACATGTTACCACATGGAAAGAGCCATCATGTTTCAAATTCAACCATCTCTAATTATAGCTCACACACTTGGCAGCATTACTACAAATCAAAGGCCTTAACATATGCATAGCTAACTCTGGTGTGCGCATTCCTTTTATCTCAAAATATTATGCTCCTGCTCCCCCAACCCTGCTGCCCCAACAATTCATGAAACATTTTCTTGGAAAAAACAAAACATCAATTCAATTGGAAGGGCAAAACATTTTGTTTCCTTTTTTTTTCACACATTAATCTCAAAATGCATTTAAGAATCAGGTTTCAACATGTTGGCATTCAAGTGCTGTTTCACACAGCTCTTTGTGGTGCATGATGTCACAGTCCACAACTCATTGTCCACAGTTCTTTAGGCAAGAAAGGCAAAACAGATCAAGAAGGTCATTACAACCGTCGACTAAACCATTTGAATATGCAGCATCAAATGTTTGACAATATACCAAGTCCGCACCGTGACAGTTCAGCAAAAGTTATTACTTTGTTGGACACTTCTCACAGGTTGCAGAACAAATGTTTTGCACGCACGCACGTTAGCAGCATTGAGTGCGGTGCAGGACAGGTTCAAAGTTGACATAGCATTTCGCAGTGACTCGCTTTCTCTGAGAATGCGTCTGCTTGACTGATCAGTGTCACCCGGCAATTGCACACGTCTACCCCCCAATCATGGCACGCTACTTTCTTGGTTATTTGCCTAGTCAAAATACAAACAGAAAGGTTAGCATTTCATCAAAAGGTACACTATCAGTGTTATCCACATTAGGATGTCATCAAGACTTCAATATCAGCGTTGTCCACCCCTTCCTTTAACACCACACTTCTGCATGTTACTGGGGGCTTATTTGCACTCAACCATACGGGGTGTAACCGCCTACTCACAAACTCATTTGTGCAATGCGATCATAGTTGGTCAATGGTACCTCAGACTGATCTGTGATTTTACAATAGCCATATAATAAGTACCCAGGTCACACTTCTCAATGGATCAATGTTTTTCTTTGTCACCAACGCGATCACAAATGCCAGGCGTCAACTTGCTTCCAGTGTTTCATGATCTTGATTTAGATTGCCCTGCTGGCATCATTCCATTTTTCATAGGTAAAGACCTTTAGTCCAATACCGCCTGCAGTTGCACAAGCAGCTTTGTTTATCTTCCCTCCAGTTCTCCATACAGGCAGTGTCTTTCAAGCCTCTGGTTTTCCACTTGTCATTTTCTTAAAGGGTGTTTGCAGATTTCTTGGGCCACCCTTTTGAGAGCGATAGTTTTAGTCAGTTCCTTTATTTGCTTCAACAAATCATTCATTCTTGCACTAAGCCGTGAGGCTTCTGTATCATGGCTAATGTGCAGTGTTCATGTTATACTCCAAAGCCTCGCTCTGCATGTTGTCTCTTGCAAAACGGCTACCTTTGTCAGTTTTTTTTTTCCTGGAACACCATAATGTCTGTGTCAGTTACTCCAGCCCTGGCAATGTAGCTTGCATTTTGCCAGCTGTGTATTTTCACTCACAAAGCGTCTAGAGGTTTCTTCTCCAGTGCACAGCGCTTTACTTCAGTTCACATCACATGGGGCATGGGATGCAGCTTGCACGGCAATGTCTCTTGGAATGGGCAGCTGTGTCTTTTCTTAGCCCATTCACAGATGCACAGTTTCCCCAAATGTTTATATGCGTGATGCGCCCAGTCTGCCATTTGATACTGGGCAAATTCCTTGCTTGCGTACATCATCATGTGTAAGGTAGATTGCGCTCTTTTTCATCTTCACTCACAGCAATTATTGCCTTCAGTTCAGTTTCAGCATTCTGTAATTGCACCCCCCTCCTCAGTTTTTGCTCACACTGACGGTGTCTCTCACAGGGGATGGAATGCAGGAATGTCATTGTTTATCTTTCGCGCAGCAAGCTTATCTCTTTGCTCTATAACTCTTAAACTGTGACGGCTTCAATGGAAGGCACTCGTTTCAGACAGTTCACGCAAATTAACTCTTTCCTGCACTGCTCCAGCAACTTAGAAAAGCTCCCATATCTGCCAGCTTCAGTAAACACCATTTCACAGGAGCGCATCATTTTTCTTTTCTGCCTTCCTTCAACAGTGTTTTTTTTTTTTTTTTGTTTTCGCGCACCTTGCCCAAGACAGTGCAAGTTATCTCCAAGCCACAAGCTCCACACAGCAAGACTCCCATGTTCAAAAGAGGCATATGTTCTTGTAATTTTGCAAAATGTCTTTTTAGCCTGTTAAAACTGATGTCCCATTTAAAGGCATACATTTTTTTTCTTTTTCCTCATAACCTTGTAGTTTGGCTTCACAAACTCACTCCAATGCACAGTGCGATCTTTCAAAAGAACCCACAGCCCACTAAATCTTTGTGCTGTCTTATCACACACATATTTTCCATTCTGTTGTACCATTGCCAGAATATAACCACTTATGTCAGTGCATTCAAAACATGTCATGTGTAGTGCAGCTCCCTGCACGTTATCTGCTAAAGCAACCCACACTCTGTATTGCTTGTGGGCCGTTAATTTGTCAACAACATTTTCACTATATATCACAATCAACTTGTCCTTGTCTCGTATAAAACATACATCCCTTAATAACAACAGTACTTTTGCTTTTAGCAGCAATTCCATGGTATAGCGTGCGAACAGTCAAAATACTCTAGGGGCAATTTAGAAAATGTAAATTGTCTTTTCCCCCCAAACTCTTGCAAACTGGTTCTGCAATTTCAAATCAATACACAAAAATCGAAAATTCAAATGCCATTCACTCACTTTTTTTTTCAAGTGAGCCTCTCACCCATTGTAAACATGGCACAGCAGGCAATTTTAGTGTGTTCCTTAAACATAATGCACGGCCAGCACATGGAATTTATAGTTACCAAAAACAAACCCTTTAAGCTTTCAACACCGATGTTACTCTTTCTCCTAAACACGGCTCATTCCCACGTTATCTTCAGGAATGTGAACACTTCAAAAGCATACATTATAAGAAAGGCGCATCCTCGCCTCCTTGATATTACAGCCCCCCACTCACTAGCACACTGGGGCTGAATCGCAATGTTTAATGTTTAAACACTAGTTCACAATTTGCTCATCAAATACTTGCAATTGTTTCTTTCTCTGCTCTCATGCCAAAATAGAGCAAGCTTTCACTTTGCAACTTTGTCAAGGGAAACCGCATGAAAAAATTCTTTCCTAATTGAACATAAATCTTTAATTCATCATTCATCGGAGCACTGTGAACATAGACATTTTTTCCTTTCTGCTGACGGCTTTTCGGCTCCTTGGTTTCATTTCCCAGCAGTAAGTCAGCCACGACTGCTTTACTGAAGGGGCAAGATCTCAACCACAAATGCTATCGGCCGCGGCAGGCCCACACAAAAGGTGCTGTCTATTGGCTGTCTCAGAGCTGCAGTGAGACGACCAAGGAAAGGCGACAGCCTGCTCTGCATTCTCTCACACGATCATCATTTCACAGCAAGGGAAAAGGAAAAAAAAACAAAACAGCTTAACACAGTTCAAAACTCACTGCCCAATTAAAACAACCTTTCGCTCGTTCAAACAGATTATTTGGAACACTTCATAACAAATAACTTGGCTTCAAACAGATTATTTGGAACACTTCATCACAAATATCTCTGCGTTCAGACGGATTCTTTAATATTTGGAGTAATTCATCACAAATATCCCATCTCGTCACCAAAAATGTATTGCTCTTCTCTGAAAAGTGCACAGAACTACCATAAATCACCAGTGCAATTATAGAGCAAATACTTCAACCCAAAAACAGACACAATAATTCACAGCCACGCACACTTTAGAAGATAATCAGCTCTTTACGGCTATTTATTCAAAGCTTACAGGTACATAGAAATAGCTCATACAACTCACATGGGCATAGATCACAGAAAACATAAAGAAGTCAAAGAAAGAAATACATCACCGTGGGCGAGGCTTAATGGAACTTCATCTCGCCAGCAGCGGCTGAAAGACCTCGATAACAGCCAGGCCAAGAGCACAACAACCCACAGGAGTGTCGGACCGAAGCGTCCCCCCTCCGACTGAAGTCTTTGTGCTTATCCCGTCTGACCGTTGAGGGCTTCCGCATATATGCCCTCCTCAACAAGGGGTGGCAACTTCTCAAACCTTCTGGCAATGCGCTTGCGCATTGATGGGTGACCGTTGGTTGCCAGCTGGGTCAACCGACAGTAACCTCAAGGAGCAAAGCACTTCTCTCTCCTAAACGCCCCGGGAAACAATTCCATAACTCATCTCAAAAACTTGGCACAGGCCGAGCAAACCCAAAACAAACTTCGCTATCAGGTACCAGCCGGCACCTGCAGATCTTAGCTTTCCCAGTGCCGTGTCCTTGGCTGGGAAGGCCTGCATTCCAAGGCCATCAGCGAATAACGTTGAAAACATGTTGTTTCGCAAAGCAAGTGTAGCTTTCCACTGAGGCATGGATAAATATCCATCATGGCTCTGAGTGCTCCCAGAATGCAAGTGTAGCTTTCCACTGAGGCATGGATAAATATCCATCATGGCTCTGAGTGCTCCCAGAATGCACTGCGCACCAGCGCCATGTTTTAGCTCAACCATCACAGAGTATCACTCATCAACCCTACTGCTGGAAAGAGTTGATGAGTGATGCTCGAGCAGTTTGAGCAGAAGGTCTGCGATGGTTCAAAGTGGTGATCCTGATTCTCCCATGTGTGGTTTGACAAAGTAGCAGTTCAAGGATGAGCTGGGTCATGTCGTTTGGTAACTTCTGGCTCGAATCAGCGAGGACTCTCCAGTGGTTTGAGTCAGTGTCCGGATAGTACGATGTTTATCAAGCTGGTTCAAGATGCAAGCATGCTAATTTAAAGAGTTTGGTTGAGTGCCAATGGCCGCACTGGCAGGTCCTCTGGTTGGAATGTGCTGGACCCAGTTTGAAGCCAGTTCACTCAGTTCTAAGCAGTGAAAGCTGGGATCCTGCCTATCTTGGCTCCCGGGAACCTGTGAGCCTCAATCCAGGTACTCAGGAACAAGAGAACACCTTGTTCTCGGACTCAAAACACAAGGGAGCCTGGCACGCAACTGCAGGGGTCCTTCAGCACAGTACGGTCCTGGGTACAGTTATGTCTTACAAAGAGGCAGGTCTTACTCCAGCAGCAGGTCACCACCAATGTGGCCTAGGGAAGGCTAGGGAGCAGAGTTTGCCTATACATTGCCATTCTTCACCTCTGGCAGAGGGCTTTGGAAAGGACTGGTTCCTCAACAGAAGTACAATAAAAAGTTCCTTAGGTGTTTGTTCCAAAGTGAATCAAAGAAGTAGTCTGAGACCCCTACTTTTGAAGGTAGAAGTTGACAGGTGATTGGACGAGAGCATGCCTCCTTTAAAGGGTCCAATCCCTTTTCTTGAGGCAAGTGGTCTTTAATTCTAACATCACACTCAGTGTACATTTGGCTATAGAAAGTGGAGAGAACAGGGTGGAAGAGAGATAAAGAGAGAAAACAAGATAGTCGAACCTTCCTGCCGGTGGTCTGAGCTCCCTCTGTGTACACTAACCCTGATCCTTTCAAATTAAAGGCCCTTTTGGTATTCAGTGCCTGGGTTAGAGGCTTGTCCTTTTGTGAACAGTGTTCCCTATGATTCCTCTTCCAGGATCGCTTCAGGTGGAGTGCATGTGTCACTGCAGAGGTTGTTACCTGCCCTCACAAAGGATAAAAAGAAACCCCCAGGATTACACTCTCCTTGGGAGCAGCAGAGGAAGCTCGGCTAGGGGAATACACATAACACATTCAGGGCTGAGCTGGGCCTACAGGGCTGACACATGTGTGATATAAAATGTTTATTGTTTGGATAATTATGAGCGATACTAACCACCATACCTTAATCTCGATAATGTCTTATACTTACAATTTAACGTGCCACCAACCAGAATAGCAGCTCTCATAGTTATGAAGTTTGTGGAACAGTGGAGCATATCTTAAATGCAGCCCCTATGCTACAGGAACTTTGCTGTCATTGCCACTGTAAAGAGGGCACATGTGAGCTTTGAACCTGCTGTTTGACACGAGAGCAGGTGTGCAGGTCAGGCTACTAATGCAGTAGTGCACAGGTATATGCTATGCGTTTGGCATGGAGTTTATGAAAGGAGAATATTATTAGCAGATTTCCATTTCTGAGAGGGAATTACCTGCATCATTTTATTAATGTAATACAAAAAAAAGAAACATGGCTTCTACACCCATGTCAGATGGCAATTCCTCACAGTTGCACATCCTTTTCTTGATGTATGTTGTGTTGTGTTTGTGACTATTTCTCCTAATCCCATTTCCAACCTTCCCTCAACATTAAACATTTCTCTAGAGATTACATATATGACAAGCTATCCTTTTCTCTACCCCTCACTAGATGACACACAATGTGCGTGTGCCATGCACATGTTATGTTTGTTTTGTAAATAGACAAATCCCCAGTGACTGTCAAGAAATATATGGATGTGTCTTAAATCAAATGCAAATGACGTGTTCTAATATTTATGTGTGTTCTTCGCTTCATGCTATATTTGTACTTCTGTGGTATGTTCCCCAGGCATTGCCTGCATTATGCATGAAAAACGCACTGATATTGCACGGGTTGTGCTCAGTGTGCAAGTAATGACCAGCCAAGGCCAGTCATTCCAACCAAAAACACATCGTGTACAGTCCGCTGCCCACATTTCTGCATTATGTCACCTTGCACTGGTTGTGTGGTGGGAAAGAAAGTACTGAGCACTCACTGACAACCAATCCAACCACAGACTTAAGGTACAAGGTCCTCTGCACAAGTACATTTTATGATATTGGGGGTTAATGCTGTGATGATCCAGCACTGACAATGCGTAATTGTCTGCACATATCTCCTTTGCACCCCTCTTAACAGAGTACCATGATATATATATTACGACTGGTGCATTTTGTAACCCCAAGAATATTGATTTTGCTTGTTATCTGCAACACTCTCAAAGTCTATTTCTGAATCATAGCTACCATCTGCGCCCGCATGTAGTTAAGTCCGCTTGGTGCGCGTAAGAACTATCCAAAATCAAAATCAATCTGCTGCCATGTAGCCATTTTAGGGCTCTCTGAAAGAAATGCTCAAAGTGCTATTGCCTAACAATATGTCTAGCTATGCATCAATGATTTATTTTAGGTGTACTCCTATATGCCACAGTCTTCATGCTCCAAGGGAACTCTGCACCCATTTTAGGAGAGAGGGTCTAAGAGCCACCCGCAAGGTAAGTGCAGTCAGAAACTATGCCTTCCCTTCTGGGTTTTCCAAATAAAAACAACTGAGTTTGCGCTGCAGAATTACTTTATTCCTGTGCACAACATGAAATCCTTGGGGTCTCGCCTGACCACAGTTACATATAGTATTCTGTCCGTTTATGTCCATATATATCTACGGGACTATTCTACAGAGATTAATACGCACACATTAATATCTGCCAAATATATGCTATGTGTTCTTAAAAAAATTGCAGTTTCAGTTCCATATTTACCTCTTTTGAGGTCTGAGAAGAGCCATTCTGTACATAGTGTCTCCATAGTACCAAATGTGCAAACACAGTGACATTAAACGTTTTTGCCTGTGAATTCTATTGCTTTTCATAATGTTCTAAGACCAGACCTTTCCCTACCTTTAGCCATTCCCGGTACCTCCCCCTGCCTGGCTTTGATCACTAATTCCCATTCACTTATTCAAACGTCTCCTCCTTTTTCAATACCTTTCCCCTTCCACCAATTATTTATCTGTCACTTACTCCCACTCCTCACACCTTGGGTTGCCCTCCACACTCTACTCCAACGGCCAAAAAAACCATAAAAACACTCCCATTGGACATGCAAACAGGGTTCCTCCCAGGTACCCTCACACGCGGACATTAGGGAAGCCATTGCTGACTTATCCGCTAGCTTGTGAAACGCTCCGCTTTCACATTCCTTTATCTCTCCCATTTTGGCAGGGAAGGTCCTTTCGGAAAAGGAAACAACCCTCTCGAGACTATTATTCCCCTTTCCATTCTTCAGCTGAAGAGCTTCTACCACTTTGAGCGGACTTCTCAGTCAGCAGATACTAGCAAGTAGATGTTGCTCCTTGCGCTATTTCCTCCAGTTTCTTCTTCACAACACTCTGCTCTATATTCCATGACACCAGACTCTCCACTCCACTTACCACTCCCATTGATTTCCTCCTACTCATACCTTTCCACTATACATTTCCTTTTAGCTAAAATTTAAGAACACCAGCAAACAAAACTCTCAACATCACACTGAAGATTCTCCTGGTCTCCCATCAAACATGTTCCCCTCTTACCTGCTAACTACTTTCATTTCTAATACATAAACCCTGCTGGAACATTTCCCAAAGATCTATGGGGCTAGGCACTCTGAAAACCCCAGCTACAACTCTCCTGTGATAGCACTGCCTTCCATATCCCTACACACCTTTTGCCCCATGACTCAATCCGCAAATATCGCTTTTGACAGCCACAGCCAAATACAATATTTACAAGCTCTCTGTGCCATGCCCTCCTCGACATACTCTCTTCTTGCCTGAGGCATAGTTCTCATCTCTAATAATATTCCTTTGACTGAAGGGGCCCCAGACAAGGGCCTTTCACTTTTTTCCCATCTGAAATCCCTAGTGAGGGACACCCATTGACTAATTCCCTTTCCATATTTAAGCCCAGGCCTACAAACAAAGGATTCCCCCTCCTTCGAATTGATCTGAATATTTGATACCGTACACATATGAATATGTGCAAAGATAGGTTTAATGTTGTGATTGTCCATTTTTAAAATCACCCAAAACCCAAGTTTGATACTTTTTTTGGACCAACTGCAACATTATACTGAGATGATACAATGCATTTGCTTTCGAAATCCCAGAGACTTCTTCTTCATATTGTAGTCACAGTACAAAATGAGAAACAAACAGCAAGCTGAGCATTTATGTGATATAGAAAAGTGGCAGTTATCATGTTGTAGTCTATTGGAGGCATAACGAATATGCATGTAATGCAGGCCACCAACTCACTCAACCATAAAGAGGCTTGGTGGATCTTCAAATTGAAAAGCACTACCAATGGGCTTAATGAGATAGAACCCACAGGCTACGGTAGATAATCACGCATACTGTAGTTCTCTCACATTCCTTTGGCTCCTTGCCTCCTTATTTACCATCCAAGGGATTACAATGGACTCCAGTTGTTTTAGGACCAGAGCTTACTCGGAACCCCACGCCTGGCCCCATTATATTGCTTTTATAGCTCATTTTTACTTTTTACAGAGGGTGCTCATTATTTTACGCCATAAACCCTTTGGCCATCTACCCCGTCCTGTGGCATCCCCCGCACTGTTTCTCATTTAGTGTTTGCCTGGTCATTTTATTCAGATTCTGTTTGGTGGCCATCTGAAAGCAGTTGCCCGCCCCTCCCCTTTGGGTTCTACTGAGCCCACACGGGCCCGCGCTCTTCGCGTGGACGGTTCGCATTTCCATTCATAAGCCCCATGGAAGACTCCCTTTCTCAGCGCACTTGAGCTGGAGTATAGCATTCCCCCTAGTCACGCACACACAGAAGCGCCACCGCTTCTCCGGTTCGCACATGCGCAACCGCCAGGAGACTGGGAACAATACTCCCTTTGCGCATGCGCGCCGCGTACATCCGCACACAGCTCGGCTTTTCTCTTACATATACGCACCGCACAAGTCGCACTTTGCAATCACGGCCTCAGACGCCTATCCTAAACTAGCTCCGGACTTCATTTCGAGGTAAATGCACACCCTGCCCCCTCCATCCACGGCAGGGCCCCCTCATGCTGTATTATTAATTCTGCTTATACACTGCTTCACTTCAGAGGATAGCTACCATTTTGGAACCAACTCGTGGGCCACCCAGCCCCGACCACTTCCATGGCCCCCAGACTTCTAAACGGATGCCACACAGCCTGCATCCAGTTCCAGTGACTCCCCACACAGAGGACACTGAGCAAGGAGAGCGTTTGCCACTTTTCTTTCTCCCCATAGCCTGAATACTCAGTTTACCACTTTTTATTGGTAACTTCAGAAGCTTTAGTTGAATTAGAGTTCTGTGTACCTTTAACTTTGTAGCGGACCACAACCTGCTGACACACCCTAGAAGCTAATATCATACTGCACCTTACTCAACTCGGGTGCAACAGCAATTTCCAGATTACTCCAACATTGCCGCCCCCCAGGTCAGTCCCGTGTCTCCCTTGTTTTAATCCCCATTTGTACCAGTGGTGTACCACATTTTTGGAATACATTATGTCCTGTTTTTAAAGTTTTTAACTCCCACTTCAGGCACTAATAGAGTCCCCCTATCTCTCTTCTAGGGAGACCTACTCCAGGCCCAAGATGAAGGCACTTTGCCGAAACATCTAATGGACCAGCATTTCCATACTTCACCTGGTCCCTCCAACCTCTTGATTCAGATCTAGACGTCGACCACGAGTTAGGTCACCCTCCAGCGTGGCTACATACAACCAATTGTTTCACCATTTATTGCTTTCAGTTTGGTTGTTTTCTGTTGAATACCTGTAATATCACTTTTCACTATAGGTGGTGGTTACACAGTGTTATCAAAGCACTATTTTGTTTTATCTTTGGATATTTGCAATTAACTTTGCTAAAACAGTTATATTAGGGATTGGTTAAGACTATAAATTAACTACCCTGAATACACTGTATCTGTGAATTTTTGAATTTTTTACTGTTTTTTTAAATAATTTCAAAAAAACTACAAATGCGTGACTATGAAATGCATTTAACAGCAAAATAAAACAAAAGCTGTAAGATGTTTTCTATTTTTGTCTGAATTTCTCAATGAGCATTTCCACATTTAAAGTGTTTTTGCATCTCTATGACATAATAGAAAAAATCCAGGCCTACTGCAGTCAATAAGTAGTCCACAGAACTTTAGACGGCAGAACAAACCCCCTATGTATACCTTATCTACAAAGCAACAAGTCTGATACCAGCAGAGACATATAAATGTCAACAAAGGAATCAAGACTAAGGAGTGAACTGTAAAGAAGGCACAATTCACACGCAGAACACTGTTGCTCATATTCTGTTAACAAACATAGCTGCAATGATTCCTAAAGTGTCATATCTATGCTTAAAATCCCATTACTGTAACCAAACTCCATTGTTTCTGCATACATTTTCTGCATTTCCCTGGTAGATCAACACATAAAATTACCTCACGTGATTGCAATGCCCAATGACGATTCAGAATGACACTTTGCACCATTGCGCCAACTAAAGTCAATTTAGCAGGGAAATTGAAGAATATATAAAACACAGATGTCTAAATGAATTTTTAAAACACTTATGTCTAAAATAATACTTTCATTGGCAGACAATGAACAAAAGGCTTTCCATAATATTTGAAGAAACACTCAAACTAGGCACTTGCAGATGGACCTAGCCTTAAACCTAATCATACATCATTGTCTGAAAACAACTCAAAGGATTTAACAAGCTCAGCAAAACAAAAGATAATTAAACATACCCTTCCATTCCAAGAGAAAAGGTCAATAAGAACTCTCAAAACAAACAAAGAAATTATATTAAATCAGCTGACAAAGGTGGTGATGTTGTGATTATGGATAGACAAGAAAAGAATATTTCTTGACACAAATTGTTCCCGAAATTTAGTGATGTGGCACAAGATGATTAACAAGGTATAAACCGATGAGGTATATCACAGGCCTATTGAGATTCATACCCACACACAACAGCCTTTGCTTACATAAAAATGCATTGCCCACAAAAGGTCGGAACAGCCTTGGGCACAAAATTGGCACATGAATAATGTAATTTTTTTTATGGCAGCCATCAAGCAATGGTTCTTAGAACACACATGTCAAAAGCAACTAACAGACCTTCTATATGCTGTAACTTCTTGATTTGGACAGAAGGGGAATATTTTCTTCAACAATTCAACAAATCATTCACTATTTCTGCCAGTGCATCACATTCACCATAGATACTGCAATTCGAGCATGAACTTCCTGAATACCACTATTTCTGTTAGATGGAATGACTACCTGGAATTAACAATATATATGCAAAGGCCAGCTTTCCATCCAAGTGACACCAAAACAATCTATCCAGTACCAATGTTCATGTTCCCACAGGAAGACAAGGGACAATCAACTTGTCATATCCATAGATCTCATACATCTTTCTTGCAAAAGTGTTACCTAGCCAGAAACATGTACAGAGAATGTGTTTCTGCATTAACAATACCTCGAGTCAACCTTCCACAGTTCAAATGCAGAAGAGCTAGAGAACAAACAAAGGTAGTGACTACTTATCAACAAGTATTTACAAAACTGAACAGAAATCTTATAGACCTACTGTCATTATTCAGCCGGGATGATGAGCTAAAGGACAGGTTTGAGAAAAGGCTATCAATTGCATAGAAGAAACTGAAAAATATAGCTCTGACCCTGGCAGACACACATTTCCACTAAATAAAGAAAACAGAATGATTAGTAGCACACCACTTCACACAGGATAGACATAAGCTACACAATTTGTCACTGATGGTGAGAAAAGGTATCCTCTCCAACACAAGTCAGAGAAGAACGTGGGAGCTCAAGTACTCGAAGAAGGTCAACTTATTTTATTTTTATTTTATTGGATATTTCTAAGGTGCTTATACAACATATGACAGTGTTTCAAAACATCACAAGGCACAAGGGAGCAAATAAAGAATGAAATTGAATAGAAAGGAACATAATCCTACTAGGATTTGTGACATTTGGAGCATGCAAGTGCAGAGAAAGAAAAAGGGGGGTGGATTTGGAGGGAAGGTGCTATTAGGGTACCCTTGAGGAAGTTCCAGATGTGCCCGTTGGGGAGGCAACAGCTAAGTGTATGGGTGGAGGCATCCCAGGCGAGGGAGGTCTACCACCCAAAGGTAAGTGTAGAGCGGATGCACCCACCTAACAGGTGGGTGTGGTCCTAGAGGGCAGTGCAGGGGGGGTGCTAAGGCTGATTTGGCAGAAGGCCAGGTCCCTATTAGATTCTTGAGGGACCAGGCTCCCAATCTCAGCAACAGGGGATGGTTAGCACAGGAGAGGGTGAGGTATGGATGAGGAGAAGAGGAAGGTATTGAGTGGTTGGAGGAACCTGAGGTGATCTGGTTTAAGACAGAGAGAGAGAGGGAGGCTGAGAGATCTGCCCCCTGATCTCTGCTTGGAGAAGCGTTTGATAAGGAGCGAGTTGGAGCCAGAATATCGAAGGGATCTGGAAGGAGATTATTAAGTGAGAGAGAGTTGCAGGTAGCGTGGTCCCTGGCTCCAGACAGCCTTGTGGATGATGCACAGGGTCTTGAACTTGATCCTTGCAGCAACTGAGAGCCAGTGGAGATATTTTAGAGTAGGAGAGATATGGTCCCAGGGCTTGAGGCCAAGGACATGTCTTGCAGCCCTATTCTGGATTAGTTGAAGAGGACAGAGCAAAGAAAGAGGCAGATGGGGGAAGAGGTTGTTACAGTAGTGAAGCCTGGAGAGGACCAGAGCTCTAGAGACATAGAACTTCTGGGGGAAGGTGTGCAAAGGTAGAATGTCCCTAAAGAGGTGAAGTTGAAAGTGGGCCTTCCTGGCAAGGTCCAAGATGTGAGGAGTAAAGGAGAGGGGGGAGTTGTAGATGACCCCAGTGTTTCTAGCCTCAGTGTAAGGAGATGTATTTGAGTTCCGTAGAGGACGGCCAGAGTGCAGGAGGTAAATGGGGAGCAGGTGTCCCAATAGGAAGGCTCTCGGTCTTACCAGCATTAAGACAAAGATCATTGGAGGTGCACCAAAACTGAATAGCAGATGAGCAGTCAGGGATGATCAAAGAAGAAGATCAGGAGGAAAAGGAGAGTTTACAGAAGAGTTGTGTGTCATCTGCATAGTACTAGAAATGAAGAGAGAAGGCAGTGATCAAGTGAGCAAGAGGTGCAAGGTAGATGTTGAAAAATCAAAGCGAGAGGATAGAGCCCTGGGGAACATTACATGTAGAGAAAAGGGGCCCAGGAGTACCTGGGAAGGGCAGTCAGTTAGGAAGGAGGTCAACCAATCCAGTGACCATTCTGAGATACCAAGCATATTGTCAAACCGCTTTATGACGATAGAGTGGTTGACTGTGTCAACGGCGGAAGAGAGGTCAACGAGAATGAGAACAGCAGGAGAGTTAGAGTCAAGATTTGTGAGCAATTCTTCACAGGTGTGCAGGAGAGCAGTTTCCATGCTTCTGGATGCTCTGGTCATGTAAGCAACCAACAAGCTCAGTGTGTTGGGTCAGTTGGGGGATGGCCAACCTCTCAAGGAGTTTCCCAAGGAAGGGTGTAGTAGAGATGGGGCATTAGTTGGCTGGACAGGAAGGGTCGGCTGAAGTCTTTTTTTAGGAGAGGGTGCACAAGGGAGTGCTTGAAAGAAGAGGTGAAAGAACCAGATGCTAGGGAGTGGTTGCAGAAGTCAGCAGGAGCCGGGGCGAGGGAGGAGATGTCAATAAGGGTTCTGGAAGTTCAGGGAGGCACCTGTTTGGATGAAACCTTCATGGAGCGGACTACTGTAGAGATCTCCTCCATTGTGATAGGTGAGAAGGTGGAAAGAGTGGGAGGGGGTGGAAGAGCAGCCAAGGGTGGCGGGAAGGCAGGGGAGGAGTGGTGGAAGAGGAAGAGGAGAGAGAGGTCAGATTGTCCTGAGTTTTAGAGGTGAAAAGGGTGGCCCATGCAATACAGAGGGCCTTAGAAGGAATAGGAGGGATGGAGACTACAGATGGATTGGTTAGTTCCTTGCGGATTTTGAAGAGTTCAGCTGTGTTTACTTAGAGGCTCCACAGATATGAGCCTGGATGTGAGCTCTCTTCTTGGAGTGGATAGAGAGATGGTATTGCCTTTGGAGTAGGCGGCAGGCCAGTTTGTCAGAGAATGAGCCCGAGGTCTGCCACTTCCCTTCAGCAACTCTGCACTTGCCTTTCAAAGCGGTTAGATCAGAGTTTTACCAGCTGTTAAGTTTGGAGGCAGGTTTCCGGCAGATCCTCAAGACAGGGGCAAGAATATCAAGAGTAGGTAGAGAGAGGTACAGAGATCACGGAAAAGAGAAGAGACAGAGGCAGTGGAATCAAGATGAATGTTGAAGTCTCCAAGGAGGATGAATTTAGAGGTAGAGGTCTGAAAAGAGGAGGTGAAGTCAGCCCATTCCGAAAGAAGCAGGCTTCAGGCCAGGCGGTATGTAGATAGTGGCAAGGGTGAGCTAGAGAGTCGGGGAGACACCAAGCTTGCTGACAACACATTCAAAGGAGTTGGGCTGGGTGGGTATGAGAGAGATTGGGACCCACTCAGTGAAGACCAGGGCTATTTCACCACAAGGTCGGTTGGGCCGAGGCTTGAAGAGGATCTTGTAGCCATCAGGGAGAAGAGAGTCAAAAGCAGTGACTGAGCGGACATTGAACCACATCTCGGTGAAAGCAAGGACGTCAAGATCAAAGTCTTCAAGAAGGAGGCAGATGTCAGAAGAAAGTTTGACAACAGAACAAGCATTTAGAGTGGCTAACTGAAGCCGGTCACCACCTTTGAAGGTTTCCCAGGAGTGGTACGGGGAGGTGGTACTCCAGTCTGAGGTGGTGAAGGAGGAGCAGAGAGAGAGGAAAGAGGTGTAGCAGTGGAAGGTTGGAAGTTCATGTTGGCTAGCAGGCACCGGTCAAAGAGAAGATGGTTTGGTTGAGGGTCCTGAGCCATGACAGTGCCATTGTGATTGGCATTAATGATGCACTTAGAGGATGAGAAGTGTGCCAAGAGTACTTGCCATCTGTAATGGGTAAAGAGGAGAAGGCGGAGAGGATAGAGATTGGATGGGATGTCCATAGGTATGGAGAGGGGACAGAGAAAAGGATATCAGTGATAGTCTGTCTAGAAGTGGCACTAACATAGGTATCAGCAATAGGTAGACCAGGATTAGAGGCCAAGAGATCATTTTTAAGCTTTTTTCTTCCAGACTTTGTGCGTGTGCAGGGATAGGTAACAGAGTAACAGTTAGAATAGATGGTGGAGATGGAGAGTGCAATAGAGGTGGAGGAAAAGACAGACAATATTAGAGGCTGCACAATGCACGGGCAAACTCAACCAGGCAGCCTAGCAGCCAAGGGAGGCAAGAAAGGTGCAGGGATGTAAACACACAACTAAGTTCAAATTTAACAGAATGCACACAAAGGCAGTACAAAGTGGAGGGTGCAGAGATGTAAACACACACCTAAGTTTGAATTTCCCGGAAAGCACACAAATGCAGTACAAAGAGGCAGGTGTAGAGATGTAAACACACACCTAAGTTCGAAATTCACAGATAGCACACACATGCAGTACAAAGTGGAGGGTGAAGAGATTTAAACCCACACCTATTTCCCAGGAATGTTTTCAGTGAGCAGGTATAGAGGCATAGCTGAATTGAGGTTGCAAATATAACAGGAGTAAAAATGCAGCAAAGATCAGTGTAAACAATCAGGGCCTAGTGACATCACAGTTCGCAATAAGATAGGAGAGGCAATAGGGTGCATAAGAGTAGTGGGGGGGAGTAGGGTGCAAGGTGAATACAGTGTCAAAACAGAAGTAGGAGCAACGTAATGCAAAGTTCAGTTAGCACAGTGTGAGGCGTGTTGGTTTCCGATGAAATGTTGAGAGAGGCTGGGTGATTGTAAGGCAGCCTGAGTTTCCCAGGAGATTGGGTGTGTGCAAGAAAATGAGCATGTAATCAGAGAACAGAGGCCTCAAGAGTAGCACAGGAGTGAGAGGCTTAACAGCAGAGAGGCAATAGAGGATCAGGTGAAGGAAGCAGCAACATGTGCTAGGCAAATAAGAACCTCCATGCCTTCCAGGACCTGAACAAGCTCAGACAGGGTCTAATACGACTCTTAAAATGAGGCCTTTGAAATGGGGGCCACGATCGCCTGGCGGCTCCCTGGGCAACTGCCTTTGAATTTTATGCGGGCCAATCATCTCTGCCTCCACACAGAGAGACTCAAGACAGCATCAGGCGGTGTCGGCCATGATTCAGGAGGCTTCTCCGGACCAAGTGGAGTCCCACCACACACTCCAATGTAGTTGGCAGTTGTGAGCCCTTGTTACGCTCACCTGGTATCCACGGGAACGCCACTCAGCCCTGGTTGGATGATTTGCACTCTCGAACCATAGCCCGGTCCCTTGGCAAGGCCTCCGGTTCAAGATGGGTCGGCAATGTAGGAGAGCGGGATTCAATACCAGATTGTCTTTATGTTTTCCCACCTCCCTTGGCCTCAACTCCTCCCTCCCCTTTGGCCCTCTCCTCATCTTAATATTGTAAAAGGTGGATTCTCCATCCTGCTCCTCGTGGCAGGTGCGCGTAGATGTGGGGGTTGAGCAGCGACCAAGTTACTTCACTGGTGCAAGCCCCCCCTGTGGGAATCCAGGCCTGCTGCGACTCTGTAGGTTTGCTGCTTTACAGTCTTCATATGCAGTTCTTATGTTACTCTTAGTATGAATAATAATGTCTTGCTTCTTTCCTTTTAGGTATGGAAAGGTATTTTGGTGTTGTCATGCAGTTTAAAGATGAGCATGGCCCTGTAGGCGAAAGCACAGTGTTTGCGATGCTGTCTGGTGAGTAATGCGATGCACAGCGCTGTTTCGCTTTTTATATTGCTAACCTGTCTTTTCTCTCCTTGCAGGTTGCAATGTTCCTCGCCCGAGCGCCGTAATGTTTCAGCAATGGTACTGACCGGGAGATGACTACCCAGGTAAGAATTGTGTGGCTTTCTTCATTCGGGAGGAAACGTGAGTAAACGCTTACTAATGCTGTCTTTCCTTCTCCTCTTTCCAGGTTATGGTATTCCAGGTGAGTGGAACTGAAGTCGGCGATGGATTGAAGACAGGATACTGTTCCAGGTAAGTTTCGTAGTGTTCTTTCTCTCTCTGCAGGTCCTTGGTTTCAGGTAAACTTGCATCAAAGAACTGGACACGGTGAGCATTATGCTGCCCACAGCAGAATAACGCAAAGCATGTTCTTCTGTTTGGGTGTGGTTTAAATAGTCTCAGGTAAAGTAGTCCAGGTAAAATAGTTCCAGGCCTGCCACACCCAAAGTAGTCCAGGTAAAGTAATCCCAGGCCTGCCACACCCAAAAGACTATACCCCATAGCTCTGTTCCTTGTAACTGAGCTATGTGTCTGCCTCCATGTTGGCTGATCCCCACTAGTCCCAAGTGAATAGTCCCTTTCTAATGTTGGTCTTCATGATGGTTATGAGCCTGGTGCCAGGACTGACTCCAAGAGAGACTTGGATGAGATTTTAAGGCCTTTGACCTGGCCCTAACTGGAAGGCTGACTTGCCAGTGAGGGCCAGGGGTAAGGGTCATGACAGCCCTGCAGCAGGAAAAAAGAATGACTGGGCCCAGGCATGGTCAACACAACCCTATAAATGAGGCCCTTGAAATGGGGGCCGGTGATCACTTTCCGGCTCTCTGGGCAACCGCCTTTGAATTTTATGCCAGCCAATCGTCTCTGCCTCCAGGCAGAGAAACTCATGACAGAGTCAGACGGTGTTGGCCATGATGTAGGAGGCCTCTCCGGACCAAGTGGAGTCCCACCATGTGGTCCCATGTAGTTGCAGCTGTGAGACCTGCAGCAGGAAAAATGAATGAATGGGCCCAGACAGGGTCAACAGAACCCTTTAAATGAAGCCCTTGAAATGGGGGCCGGCGATCGCCTCCTGGCTCCCTGGGAAACCGCCTTTGAATTATATGAGGGCCAATCATCTCTGCCTCCATGCGGGGGGACTCAAGACAGAGATAGGCGGTGTTGGCCATGATTCAGGCGGCCTCTCCGGACCAAGTTGAGCCCCACCACTTGGTCTGATGTAGTCAGCAGATGTGAGCCCTGTAGTAGGAAAAAATAATTAATGGGCCCAGGCGGGTTCAAAATGACCCTTTAAGTGAGGCCGTTGAAATGGGGGCCGGCGACCTCCTTCTGGCTCCCTGGGCAACCACCTTTGAATGTTATGTTGGCCAATTGTCTCTGCCTCCAGGCAGAGAGACTCATGACAGAGTCAAGCGGTGTCGGACATGATTCAGGAAGTCTCTCCAGACCTAGTGGAGCCCGACCACGCAGTCTGATGCAGTCGGCAGCTGTGAGCCCTGCAGCAGAAAAAAAAGAATGAATGGGGAACCTATATAATGAACTTTGAACGTAGATGATTGATTACACTTTGAACAATTTGAAGAAGAAAAATCACATCAACAGTGCCAGAGTACAAAAAGGGTATGTGGGCAAGTACCATCTCTCACCAGCAGCTGTGGGACATTACCATTCGCACAATTTAATGGATGAGGACACATGCTATTGACAATGCCAATCTTGCTTAGCATGATGCACATTGACAAAACATTAGAGTATGTCATTCAGTCATTGATAGGGTTTCTTTGTAGCTGTCATAATTATGCAAGCCAGTAAGCTAGGAATTGTAGTTAAATTATCAGACAGCCCAAACAATATATTGATGCTGCACAACCTATGTAATTAACGCCAGCCTAACACTGTAGTTTTCACAGTGGTGCAAATGTTGTTCTTAAATGGACATTATAATTACGACATGTAATTTTATGGGTTTGGGTTTTGGATCAATGCTGAAACCATTGTGTTTAAAACACTCTGAACTTTGATTGCAGCAACAGAACTTTTGACAAACCTATCAACATATTTAGACTATGTGTTAAGTATTGTAAATGACAAACAACACACCCTGCTTTCAAATTGTATGTTTTAAAAAAGTACAGTTCACGTTTGCTCTACAATATCATGAGTGTTTTTCCAAACATATTAGGCCACACTTTAGACATATGTGTGCCTACCTTTGTGAACACAATATGTGCACAGTGCTCTTTGATTTATTTGGACCTTCCTAACATACCATTCTCAACACAGCTCAACACGCGTCCCTTTGTAGGAAGGAAAATCCTTTACTAGCCTGGGGGAGCCCCGCCTTCCTTTTCCATAGCGGCTTTGGAAAGCTGAGAGAAAGGTCCGGCTGCAGCGGCAAGGGCTGCCGCTGCTGAAATAAGGTAAGTGAGGGTGCAGGGGGTTAATAAAGAAAAAAAACTGGTACGGAGCTTGAGGTGAAGGTGGCAGCGGGTAGAGCCGGCTGAAAGTTAATTCATTATATGGATCAGTTGGTTAAATAAAAGGCATCAAAACTCAAATATAAATATGGAATGAACAATTTCATATTGTAACACAACCATTCTACATTAGCCCACTTGGCTACCCCTTCTGGATACAAAACAATCATGAAAACAGTGCGGAAAGACCAAGAGGGATTGCAATAGTATGCAAGAATCACTGTAGCATTTACTCTTTTCTGGAGCTTCTCGACTCCTGTACATTCTATGGTGGTCAACTGAAGGATCTCTATCTCCTTTTCTCTCTTCTATAGATCACCAGGCTATAATTCCAGGTTCAGAGAAGACACTCGATACTTCATTGCCAACTCTCTAGCACTGCAGCACAATCATATTATCCTCTGCAATTTCAACATCTTGAGAACAAAAACTGAAACTGTAATCAATGGTGCTACCTCTCCTGAATGCAGACTCAACCCACAGATCAGGCCATACGCCCTCAAGTTCAGCTTCTGAGCGTGATGAACACTAAAAAGAAATGGTGCACAGACAGATTTCAAAATACACATCTAATAATAGAAAACCTGCACTCAGGTGGAAGTTTGTTTGTTTGTTTGTTTATTTTATTTATAAAGCGCTCCGGACCCCGGAGTAAATGGGCGCTGGTACATGTTACAAAGCACAATACATGGCAATTAACAGTGATACTTTTAGCAAAAGTTATATACAGAGAATACAGGCCATGGCCAATTAAGACATAACTGGTACATGTACAATATATACAGATAGTAACTGTGTCTAACAAACTAATTGATTTTGTGTCTAACATACTAATTGACTTTGTGCCAATAGCCACCCAATGGCAAGTTTCCTGAAGGACTGGAAGGAACTGGCTGACTTAATGTTTAGTGGCAGGGAGTTCCAACGTTGGGAGGCGAGGACAGTGAAGCTAGAGCCTCCGGCTCTTTTGGAGATAAATCTGGGACATAGGGTGTTGGAAGATCTAGTAATTCTGTTGGATTGCTTCCAGGTGAACTTATTGGTAAGATAGGGAGGGGCTAAGTGGTTGAGAGCTTTGTATGCAAGGCAGAGAGTTTTGAGGTCAATTTTTTGTTGGATGGTAAGCCATTTGCATGTGATTCTAGTGTTGGAGATATGCTCTCGCCTAGGAATATTTAGTGCTGCTCGTAGCGCATTATTTTGAATGACTTGGAGTTTACTAATTATAGCTTGGTTGGCACCTAGGTAGAGGCTGTTGCAGTAATCTTACTTGGACTGTATGAGGGCTCTTGCTAGAGTAAGGCAACTATTAGTAGAGAGAAAAGGTCTGCAAGCCCGAATTAGTTTTCCTGTGTAGACGGTGGAGGAAGTGGTAGAATTGACTTGCTGGGTGAGATTGATATTGGCATCAAGATAGAAACCAAGAGTTTTCACGTTTTTGGCGACAGGAATGGTGTTGCCATCGATGATGATTTTAGAATAGGTGGGGCTCAGTTTTTGTAGGTTGTTAGGTGAACCGACAATGAGCAGTTCGGTCTTCTCGTCATTCAGGCAGAGGCCATGTGTGGCCATCCATGCCTGAATGACAGAGAAAATTTCATTGATCCTGGTGACATCAGTATTGTAATTGCCTGATATGGTGAGGAGTATCTGGGTGTCATCCGCATAGTTTGTGTAGGTGACACCCAGACGATCCAATTTATCAAAGAGAGGCTTTGTAAAAATATTATAAAGTGTGGGGGAGACGCATGAGCCTTGTGGGACACCACAAGTAATGGGGATGGGGTCTGCTGCTGCCACAGGGGAAAAGACCCTCATGGTTCTGTTGGCCAGGAAGGACTGTATCCATGTGACAGCAGAAGGGGAGAAATAAGCAGCAGAGGAGAGGTGGTTACAGAGTATTTTATGGTCCACCAAGTCGAAAGCTGCTGAGAGGTCTAGGAGGAGTAGGATAGCAGCCTTACCCTTGTCTTTAATGTCGTCGATCTGTCTTTTGAGATCAACAAGGGCAGTTTCTGTTCCATGCTGAGGTCGAAAGCCAGATTGACGCAGTCCCAGTAATTGGTTGGATTCTAGATAATTATGGATTTGCAAGTAAGCAACTCTATCCAGGATTTTTAGCAGGAAGGGAATGGTGGTGATAGGCCTATAATTAGTAGGAATGGCTGGATCCAGGGTCTGTTTTTTTTAGAAGAGGGAGGACCCATGACTGTTTCAAGTTGTTGGGTACTGAGTTGGTAGAGAATGATACGTTTATAAGTTTAGAAATAAATGGGAAGAGGTCTCTTGAGGCATCTTTTATAATCTGTGCGGGACAGCAGTCCCCTTTGCAGTTTGACGGTTTGAGAGAAGTTATAATTTTTTGCACTTCTAGTGTGGTTACCTTTTTGAAGGTGAAACCACAGTTGATATTGAACATAGTAGGTGAACTAGGGGTGGGTAGGTTACTGTTGGAGAGTTGTAGTCCTTTACTTTCAATTTTCGTTTGCAGGCCAGTGATTTTATTCGCAAGGGCGTTTTGGATGCTGGTGCACCATGATTGATCCTTCACGGACGTGTCCATAGGTGGATTGGGGTTTTCTAGCTCCTTCAAGATAGTAAATAATTCTTTAGTATTGGAGCTAGCATTGTTTATTCTTACATTAGAGGCTTCCTTTTTGGTGTGAATTATTTCTTTTTTATAGAGGGAGGATGCATTGGTGAGATTAATTTTGTGTTCCTCAGATGGATTCATTTTCCACAGGGTTTCCATTTTAGTTTTCTTGTTTCTTAGTATTTTAAGTTCTGGTGTGTACCAGGAGTTAAGATGGGCTTCAGGTTTACTTTTACGTAATTTTAAGGGGGCAATGATGTCAATAGCTTTGGACATGGCGTCATTATAGGTGTCTACAAGTACGTTAGGGTCCGATGTGTCAGGGATCATGTTAAGGGTAGGTAGAACCAATGGAATGAGGGTTTCTACGGTAATGTTACGCTTATTTCTAGTCAGACAAGCTGGTGCCAGGGGACACTGTATGAGGTTCGGGTTGTTGGTGCTAATATCAAATGAAAGTAGGAGATGGTCAGTCCATATGAGGGGTTGGGGGTCCTTACAGGTGATGTTGCAGTTGTAGGCAGCAAGCCAGTCTAGGGTTCTGCCCTTCTGATGCGTAGGTAAGGTGATGAGTTGAGTGTAGTTGTGTTCACAGAGGGCATTAGCAAGGGAAGATGCAGGGGTATCGTGAGGATCATTGTAACCCAGGTTAAAGTCACCTAGGATAATATTCTGTGAGAGAGGTTTAGATTTCTCTGCTATGAGGGAGGTTATATCTTCCTCAAAGGACCCTGTGGGGCCACGGGGTCTGTATATTAGTTCCAAGGTGGTCTTAGGTGAGGTTTGTATTTTAATGGAAAGGTGTTCACATTAATTTAGTATGGGGACAGTGACAGATCTAATATCAAGCGAGGATTTGAATATGAGAGCTATCCCTCCTCCACGAGCATTGTGTCTGTCGGCCCTAAGGATGGAGTAGTTGTCAGGAACCACAAGGGTTAGATAGGGACCTGCTGCTGCATGAACCCAGGTTTCTGTGGTGGCAAGGAAGTCCACTGGAAGTAACACTCCAAATAATCTGACAGAACAACTTCTTTCTCCACAGGACTGCCTACCATGCCTAAATATATGCCTTCCCTTTATCAATGACTATGCAAACGTCTCTCTGAACATTTTCACACCAAAAAGCATTCACTAAAGGAACAATTCAGTCCCAACTGGCTTCAACCATGAGCACACCCTTGCTTCCCATCAGACATTATAGTCATTTTAGCTCCTTTCATTCTCATCCCAGAGGTTCCCAGAAGGGAACAACCTCTTTGACTTGGCCAAGGCAGTTTTCAATTCTTTTTTTGTCATACGACATAGCTGCTCCTGATCTTAATGTGGGATGAGCTAAAAAAACTAAACGGGCACAGATGTTGCGGTGGCCTACAGAATCATAGACCTCTGCAGAACTTTTGATGGTATGACGTCCATTCATCTACATGCATTTTTTCAATGGGTTTTTTTGCTGATTTTCTTTGAAAAAACACTAAAAAAATAGGGGGCTGTCAGGAAGGGTATATAAGGGGTGGAGGATTGGGGGTGACTGGGGCATTGTTAGATTGATAGGTGGTTTGGGCAGGGAACACCACCAAAAAAAAAAGAAATTCTCAAAAAAATTATTCAGCAAATAACCCATCAGAAATATGCATGTCAATAAATGAGCATAGGACCGCTTTTGATATTGTAGACCAGGCTGGTCTAAAAAAACTTTACAATCTGGGCATAAGAGGCACACAACTAGTGTGGATTGCATTGATCCTGAAGAGACTAAGAAAATTAGTCACCTTTCCCCATATAGCTACGCCTCAGCACACAAAGATTTTTTTTTTCCATGCTGGTAAGGATCCTCACTTTCTCCCCTTGTATAGAATATCTACCTCTTCCATTCCTCTGGTAGGGCACCAGTCCCAGATCAGGTGGCGGCAGATGTGTTTATGCACAATCACTTCATCTGGGTGCCGGTCTTCACTGCTTTTGTGGCCAGCAACAAGTTCCCAGACAGCTGGAAGGAATCTACAATAATTGCTTTATTCAATAAACAATATAGACTAGATCTAGGTTGCTACCAGCCAATATCTATGATTGATTCCACTGTGAAATGCCTGGGCAGCGTGATCTATATGCGCATTGTCAATTGAGCTCAAGCTAATAACATCCTGCCTGAGGAGCAGTATTGGTTTAGGGCAAGAGTTGGCACAGTAGAACAGGTCCTCAACCTAAGCCTGATATTGGACAAATCCAACAAAGGCTACGAATGTCCAATTTATATGCAGTTCAAACCTGAGTCAAGTTTTGACAGGGTAACACGAAAAAGCTGTGGAGTTTGCTACATACCATGGGCATGTCAGTGCCCATTCTAAAACTATAGATCACACTGCACAGTGATCATAAAGCTGCAGTGAGACTGGATAATAGAGACAAATTATCTACGTCGTTTAGGGTAGTGTGAGAGGTCAGGCAAGGGTTTGTCTTGGCACCTCTGCTGTTCAATCTTTATGTTAGTACTCTGACAGAGGAACTAAATAAAGTAACCAAGAGCATGCCCAAATATCTCTGTGCTGTCCTACTCTGACAATATTGTTTTATTTATTTATTACATTTCTAAAGCGCGCCAAGCCCTCAGGCAACTGGGCGCGTGACTTAAGAATACGGTTACATATATATTAATTGACTTAAGAATATGGTTACATATGCATTAATAGACTTAAGAATAACGTTACATCGCTTCACAACGCTTAATCACTTGTAGGTGAGGTTGGTGCATGGTAGTAAAGCTAATTAACAGGAACTACGCTAATTCCTGGTTTCCTGGTTAAAAAGCCAAGTTTTCAGTTTATTTTCTGAAGGACCATAAGGAGGGGTCTGTCCTGAGTTTGGGTGGTAAGACGTACCAGTAGTTAGTTGCAAGAACGGGGAAACTGGAGCCGCCCACTTTCTGCCTTTTGAATCTTTTTGATTTCAGTTGCCATTGGTCGGATGAACGGGTCGGTCTAGCAGATTGCATTATTGAGATCATGTTGGATAGTCAGCGCATAGCTGTGTTAGTGAGACATTTATGGGTGAGGGACAACATTTTAAATTTAATGCGCTCTCTGACTGGTAGCCAAATAATGTTTCTCCTGGGCGTGGAGATGTGGTCTGAATTAGAAATATTGAGAGCTGATCTAATACCATTGTTTTGAGTGGTTTGGAGCTTTTTAATGTTCCAGCGAAAATGGTATTACAGTAGTCTATCCTCGAAAGTATTTGAGCTCTGGCTAGTGTGATGCGGTTCTCCACCGTGAGGTAGGGTCTGCAAGCCGTGATGAGTTTCCAGGTATATGAGGAAGCCGAGGAGATGGCATTCACTTCCTGAGTGAGGGTAAGTGAGGAGTCCAGGTATACACCTAGTGTCTTGACTTCTTTAGACACTTTAATGTTATCTATGTCAAATGTTTGGTAAGTTGGCGGGAGGTTCTTGAGTTTTGCTGGGCTACCTATGATCAGAATCTCTGTTTTATTTTCTTTGAGACAGAGTTCGTTTTTGGCCATCCAGGCTTGAATAGTGAGGTAGATCGCATTGAGAGCAATTGCATATGTGTCATAGTCTCCTGTGATGGCTAGAAGTATTTGGGTGTTGTTGGCATAGTTTGTATACTGGACACCCAAATTATCTAGTTTATCAAAGAGCTGTTTGGTAAATGGGTTGTACATGGTGGGGGATACGCAGGAACCCTGTGGTACTCCGCATAAGACTGGGGCAAGGTGTGTGGCTGCCGAGTCTAACAGACTTGCATTGATCTGTTTGAGTGGAACAACTCGATCCAACTGATGGCATTGTCAGAGAAGTGGGCTTCACTGGCCAAGTGGCGGAAAAGGATCTTGTGATTTACTAAGTCGAATGCCACAGAAAGGTCCAGTAGGAGTAGGATGGCTAGGTCACCTCTGTCTTTTATTAGATCCATTTTGGTTTTAAAATCAACTAGGGCTGTTTCCATGGCATGGCCTGGGCGGAATCCTGATTGGCGGAGGCCAAAAAGGTTGTGTAGTTCTCAAAAGCTTTGAATTTGTACATAAGCCACTCTATCTAACATTTTTAGAAGAAATGGCACGGTTGTAATTGGACTGTAGTTGGTGGGCACGTTGGTATCTAGTGTGGTTTTTTTTATTAAAGGGAGCACCCAGGCTTCCTTCAGGTAGTCCGGTACTTCATTGCAATTGAAGGAGTTATTGATCAGCGCTGTGATAAAAGGTGCTAAATTATCTGTGCAGTCTTTGATCAGTTTTGCTGGACAGATGTTTCCCTGACATCTCGAAGGTTTGAGGCCTGTTAATGATTTTACCTTTAATGATTTTACCACACACCGTGTGCCTGAGGGTTTGTGGCGCTATATAAATGCTAAATTATTATTATTATTATTATTATTATTATTATTATTATTATTATTATTATTATTATTATTATTATTATTATTATTATTATTATTTTGACAGTATCTTCGGTACTGATAGGAGAGAATTCAGATTTCGGGAATGGTTAAGGGGGGGGTTTTGTTCAATATTTGGTGGAGAGGAGGTGTTGAGTTTTGCTTTTTTCAGATTGATCTTAGCTTGAAGAGAGGATATTTTATCCATAAGTGCCTTTTGTATACTTTGGCACCAGGCTTGGTCTTTGAGGCAGTGTGCAGGGGTTTGTGAGGGAGTTTCTAGCTCTCGTAGGACTGAAAAGAGCTCTTTGGTGCTAGAATTAGCATTTTCAATGCAGGAGTTTTAACCATTACTTTTAGCACAAAGGGTTGCTTCTCTATATTCTGAGGCAAGGGTTACAAATTGTACTTTATTATTGTCAGAAGGTGTTTTTCTACAATTGCTTTCAGAGTTTCTTTTTTTGTTTCATAGGTTTTTTTTAATTTTAGGGTGTACCATTGGTTGATATGTGGTCTGGGTTTAGCTTTGAGTGTGGCCAAGGGGGCCACTTCATTGGTGGCTGTCTCCATTGCCTGGTTGTACTTCGTAACCATCAGAGATGGATCAGCCGAGTTAGCCATATATAGGAGGTGAGTGGTAGGAGTTCTGTTGGTGCATACTCCGTCAGAGTTGAAGAAACTTGTTGCTGCCTATGTCGAGTACATGGGAGGCAGGATCTTTTAATAAATGCCAAGAAATCTAAAGCCATGTGTGTTGGCAGGCCTAGTAAAAACCTACCATGTATTCTTGCATCTGGCCAAAAACTAGACTGGGTCTATGAATTCACCTATTTAGGGGTAACTTTTATTAGCAGGGCAGATTGGGCTTATCACATCACTGAGTCAGCGTTAAAGTTTTCTCAAGCTTGTGGTGCTTTAGACAGGTTTGGATTAGAGATGGTTGGTTAACCATTAAAAGTACACTCAACATCTATCGGGCTAGGCCCATAGCATCGTGTGTATACATGGCTGAGGTGCGGAGTCAGACTCCAGTATCACCAATCCAAATAGAGAAAAATAGATTCCTACAAAATGTTTTGGGGGCTGCAAAGAGCAAAACCTGTTCTACTGAGAACTAAGGCTGGATTATATAGATGATCATATAAGCCTAAAGTCCCTGACATTTTGGATAAGATTATGGTCTGAAGCCAAGTACCATTTTATGTAAGAGATCATAAAGGATCTGATGGTCTTAGGCGCTGGCAGTATTTGGGTCACTTGGGCTCACGAGTATCTATGTCACTCCTGCAAACATCTGAAAGGATGATTTATCCATGGTTCGGCATAAATGTGTGGTTCATAGAATGGAATAACATGGTAGTCTAGAGTCCAAGAAACAGTTTATACTTAAGTATAAAGATCATGGCTGCAATGGGCTCAATGCTGACTGCCTAAACTAGTTTGTTAGCAAATGTAAGAGTGCCACTCTGTTGCATTTAAGTGTACGCCGCTAATGTCATTAATCAACATTTATGACTGCAGGAATCACATAGCTTGGAATTGAGCTTTCGGGGCCCATGTAGTTTTACTCCAACAGGCGATTTTACACATGCTCGTTTTTTCTGTCCGATTTTTTATTCTCCAAGGTTGAGATTTTTCCAATTTTAAGGAATTCAAACTCTTGATCTGTTAAGGAAGCAATTAAATATATATATTCACTGTCAAGAAGAGAGGTTGCAGCCGCTGTATATATGTTTTTGGAAGTAACATTGCAGCTGATCACCAAAAAATGTGTTGGAACATACAAGAGGCCAAGGCTGACAAATTATATTGGATTGTCTGTAAATGTATTTTAAAATCGGATTAATGTATTTATACAGTTTTCACTATATTTCTGTTTACCTTGTTGTGTGTTCTTGATATGTTTTATGTCTTTTATGAAGTTTTTATATGCTTCAAAATATTGTTTACTACCTCTTCCACCTTCCTGCCTAAATCAGATCTATCGAGCTCACCTTGTAAAACTATATACAGTGGGCAAAGCCAAAACTAGTCGGTTTCTTATGTCGCTTAATTGCTTAATCGCAGTAAAGCCTGAAGATGGACAGGCCGGACTCTAGTAACAGGTGTCTTGATTTGTTTTGAACAGCCTTATTGTTTTACAGGCTTGCGTACATATCTTTGTACCTGGTGGTATTTTTTTGAAATTTTATATTGGTGATAACCATACGTAATTGTTATCTGTGAAGTCATTTCAGCCCAAAGATTTTGAAAGACATACATGTCGTGATTGTTTTTACATTTTTCCATATGAAAAATGTGGCTGAATTCTTTCATATACTCTGCGTCCTACAGTCTGTATCTAAACAGTGTTATTAGCAACATGTACGGATACATTCAGGTTTTCTGTGACATACATGTTTTCATTGTTGATTTGATTATATATTGTTTGTTTCCCCTAGAGCGTCATTCCCTTGTCTTACATGTAATTGACCCTTGATAATGGGTGTAATGTAGAGCATCCTGTCCAGTGTAGTCAACTTGCATAACTAAACATATGTGATCCTAGCCCTCCCCAAAACACTATCATCCTCCCGGATGTCATGCCATATCTGGAAAGAATCAATGAATGGATAGCATGCATTACCTCCTCTTAAATTCAGGAAATCCAGAAATGTCGACTTGTTTAATTCCTTTGAGTGGTCACTGCTGCTACTTGTCTCCAATTTACCTCATCTCTGCTAAACCCTGGCTCTATTATGAAAAAAACAAAATTCCCACAGCAAAAAACGTATGCCAACTGGTTTACCCCCTCCCAAATTGAAAGAAACCCAGTTAGAAAGAAAATGGACCTCTGCTTGTAAGACTGATGACAGAACAACATTTCCAGCCCACACACCTATCTCCCAAAATCTGATCCAATTAGGGAAATGATGATGCTGTAATGATGACAGTAAAGATTAATCCAATGTTCAGAAAGAATTGTTTGAAATTACTGAAGAATTCTGTACATCTCCCGTGATCTAACCCCCTCAACACAGAACCGTTGCGATAAACTAGTTTTGTTTTTTTCTGATTATATTTGCAATCTGGGGTCTTCATCTTAAATTATAAACAAATATAACTGGTACTCAGTACTTCCTTTATGGGAACACAAGAGGCTAACTTAGCATGTTAGTTTGTCTCATGAACAATTTCTGCTCCTGATAAAAAGCAGTACGTGTGTTGGTTCTCTGCTCGATGTGTATCCCCCAAAATATTCTTTCAGATTGTTGCTAAGCCTCTTCAGCATCTAATTAATTACCATCCGAAGCAGTGCATTGCACCTCTGTGTGTGAAAAGGTCACCTATTATACCCCTCCTAATGAAGCCCAATGCATTTATGAAGGTCTTAATCAACTACCATCCTATTTCTAAGCTACTCTCTGTGGCAAAGCTGGTGGAACAAGTAGAGCCACGGCCAATATAGAAGATAGTGACCATCTCGACTCAATCCTGGCAGACCTTTGCCAAGCACGGAGCACCAAATCAATGTTGTAATCCATACTAGAGTATCTACAATTATAGGTGGATGGGAGAGAACTGAGTGGCCTTGTACTCCTAGATATGTTGGCCACTTCTGGTACAGTAGAATGTAGAATTCTCTTAAATGGACTAAAATAAATAGGGGGTGGAACCAGCAGTTCAGTGGATTGCTTTCCTCTTATAATAGTGGTCCTGTAGCTTCTCCTTACCCCATACAGGTCAAGAATTCTCCCTCTAAAATGCAAAGTTCTTTAGGGGTGCACCATGTCTCTATTCCTCTCTACGGCTTATATTTAACTTTAAATGCAGCTGGTCATAAATTGTGGAACTAAATACTATAACTATGCTGCTGATACTCAGATGACTGTATAACATATGGACTCAACTACTTCATCCTCGCAACTTCAATCTTGTATTTGAGCCATAAGTATGTTTTAAAATAGTATACAAATAAGTCTGAGATCTTAATTGTTGACACCCAAGCTGATTTTCAGCAATTTCATTGTTGTCCACACAAACCCAGTAACAGGTCCACCCCCAAAAAACTATAGACTGTGGGAGATATGTGTGAGGTCAGCCTTTCCATGATCCCCCAGACCATGTCCTTGATTATGCTAACAGCCTATTCCTGTGGACACCTTTCCAAATCCTGACTCGCTTGCAGAAAGCAGCAGCCAGATAAAACTCAGGCATAAGTGAAGGATAACAAGTCTCTGACTTTTAGTATCTTCCAGGGATGCTCTGTTTTCTTTATTACGCCTTTTATAGACAATGCCCCTGATTTATCCAGACTAAAATAGAAATATTTCTACCAGCTAGTAATCTCCATTCCGCTTAATCCTTATTGATTACTCGTCCAACATTTAAAATCATGAGATGGTGGAAGATCCCTCAATTATGGATTACTTCTTTTCTCTTATAATGGGAAATACACAGTTTAATTTTGTTCAACAAAAAATTGAAATCCTAATATTTCATGATGTATTTCAGCTACCTGGCTTCACCACAGATCTGTGACAGATTTATTGCCATACGAGCCATGAGGCCACTTGTGGAGATAGAGTGCTTCATAAAACCCGCAACATACCATAACATCACAATGAATCGTGCTGATAAAATGAAAAGAGGAGATTCCAGGTCAAAATGAGTAATAATTATAAAAAGGAAAGTGTATGGCTTTACAGCCCACAAGAAACCCTTCCCTGCACAGGCCAAAGGAGAAAGAAGATCTAAGAAATGGTACGAGTACACCATTTCAAATGTTTAGAAAAGCTCTGCATAGCAAGGGAACTTGTATCCTAAGAGCTTAATGGTGATGCAAAGTAAAAACCCCAAGAAGAAAAACTCAACCTTTGATTGAATCCTGGAAATATTACTTGGCCGCAGTAACATTATATACTCTAACCAATATTGATAAAACAACCAAGCACATAGCCAAAAAGGCACACGTCATGTGGCTACAGATCTCCACACTTTGCATAAATAACCCCTTCATCCCAATGCATTATTTCCTAATGGCAGTCCAAGCCCTTGTGATCTGGCACATGGACTGGGGAAACTATCGCCTTACTGGGCTTCCAACATACAACTGGCCCCCTCTAGGCAGCCCACCAAGCCACAGCCCACCTTATTTCATATGCCTGCAAACAGTATCCCTACAACACTCTGCAAGCTTCACTGGATACCCCTCACCACTAGGGTTACATTCGAAACTGCATGTATTACTTACAAAGTAGTTGCATATTGAACACAAACGTATTTGTCGACGAAACGCCTCACCTCTGGAGGCTCTCAACCCTAATCCAGCCAAACTAATAAAAGGTTGGAGTCTAAGCTCGCCCGTAAAGAGAAGACTGTCAATCAGTCCATCTCCTGCTAATCTCCGACCGTCTGGAACTCAATCCTGGCAGATGCTCGAAATGCCCCCAATACTCCTGTTCTACAAACCACTAAGACATAGCTCTTTTACAATACCTACCGGTCAAATACAAATCCATCTCTCCATCCACCAACAGCACTGTGCTACATATGAAATGCCAAACCCAATACCTGCCACCTCCTGTTGTAAAGTGCTCTGCTGCTCTTGTGCAAGATATTAGCAATAGAATATATAACAAACATAAGAGTATATTCGACAGGATCAATAGTTTTCCTGTTTGTTCCTAATCTCCTACCTCAAACATATCAATCAGTATGCCCAGAAGATACCTCCAAAACATCACCCCAACCTGTCCAGTGTGGAGTCCCGCAGCGATCCATCATCTAACCAATGATCGTCTACATCAACCCCCTCCTCCCCAGCCACATACATTCACAAACCCACGAATATTCCGATTATGCACAATTCAACCATGCAATAACATCCACTGAAAATATCCAGCAACCTTACCCTGAACCAGACCTGCATGTCCATTGCCTACTTCAAAATGAACCCCAATCAGATGGAATTCCTGCCCATCAAAAACACCTTCACATCCAGGCCTGGCTCTCCAAAATGAACCCAGTGGAATTCACCCCACAGCTGACCCCCTGCTCATAGTCTCTCAGATCCCCTATAGATATGCGTCTATCCTTGAAAGGGTCCCCCTAGTTGCAATACAGGGAGATAAATAAATATGCATTCATCCAGCATTGGTATTGCACATGCTCTTCTCTGTCATTCGCTTATGTCAGCTACATAAACTCCAACCCAGTGCTGGAAAACACCCATGGGGCCGTTTGTAGCTACCCGGTGTAGCAAAATCTGTGAAATTACACTAATGGAAAAGATCAAATCAGACTATGCCCATCATACCTTTAGACCATCCATGTTGCAACATCTCTTCTTTGTTTGAAAAATTATAAATCAAGAGTCTGGAAATTAGGGTGCAGGGGATGGGAGAGGACCTGGTATGTGTTGTCCTGCTACTCTTTTACAATATACTGCAAGGTTGTTAATGCAATTGAACTATATTTCTTCAATTGATGTCCTGTTTCTGTCCAAACCCAACATTTGACTAATTTTCTTTTGTATTTTGCTTTAAACCTCACTATGCAAGCAATTTAGTTTATTAAAAAAAGAAAACGTACATATCGAAGGAAACTCAGACTGCATGGTAACAACTACCACAACTTCAGGTTGTAGAAAATCAAGCCCTTCTTACCTGAAAACAGCTTCAGATCCACCATAAAGCGTCTTGGCCTATCTCACTTGACTGAGGAAACACCCTTCTCACCAGCCTACCCACCGTCCTTCATGCACCTGCTTTTCATAAGCATGACAACATAATACCCGCACTCATCGAACTCCACTGGATATCCCTGCAAGCATGCATCACCTTCAAAGCTAGCTGCAACATATACAGGCTGTCAATGTTCATGCTCCCTATTACCTGGTAGACAAAGTCACCATCATTGTGGTCAGGGCATCATCATGAGTAAGGACTTGGCTAGACTGGAGCAGAAGAAATGCAAAAACGAAAGAAGGAGGAAACAAGCATTCTCGATCTATGCCCCAAGATTGTGGAACCTGGTACATCAAACCTGCTCCCTCTCTTTGACAATTCTAAAAATAAATCAAGACACTGTATTTCAAGGTGGATGAAAACATCACATAAAATACAACCACCAAATCAACCTATGTCACTTTCCCACCTGACAACCACGATACATAGCCCACTTCCCCAGTTTTGCCCCCAAAACCACTCTCGACACTGTTACATTTTACCCACAAAATGTAAATGCTAACTATTCTTTGCTATGTTGCAAGGTTATTCCCCTCTTTAACTCTAATGTATGCATGTGACCCTTACCAAAGTACAGCACACAATAAATAACCAAAATAAATCAACTAAAGTCTACCCAAACCTGCACTGTCACTTTATTGATTATATTTACGTATTTATGAATGGGACTTATAACTACAAACCTAGCTGGGAAGCGACACAGCGCTGTATTGAGCGGACCTGCCCAGAGGTTGCAAGTAGGGTGCAGGGGTAGCAAAAGCGAGGTGCTGGGAAGAGAGATCATGGTGGGGGGTCGGGGGGCTCCAATAGGTTGTTGTTGTACATCATTGTTGTTGCTGTTATACATGACCATGCCTAATAACTATCTGTGTGTCACTTTATTGTTTGACATTATGGGACTCATTATGATACTGGCGGGAGCCGTGCCGGAATAAAATGCTCCCCATTCCCATTTGAGCCCAATAGGATGCACTGGCACCACTCAGAATGGTGCCGGGGCATCTGACATGCTCTGCTCGCGGGGTGCCGGTATGCCCGCCAGGCCAGTCCTGGTTGGTGGGAAGGCACCCGCGAGCAGAACTCGTAGTTTTCTGGACCAGCAAACTTATAATGAGGCCCAATGTCTTGTTATTGCTTGCCCCTGTATGCATCATTTCTCTTTATTGAATTCATTCAATCATTCATGTTGTCATTTGTATAGCGCCTTTCACCGTAATCATGGTGCAGGGCTCAAATCGAGGGTTCACGCAGGTGGAACGAGTCCACACACCTTTTTCAGAGGGTGGACTCAGTCCCCTCCAGCTAAAATTAGAAACATTGAGGGGCCGATTCATGGACCAAACGTGTGCCGGAAATCCCAGCGCAAGCAGGCGCAAGGAGGCGCAAGCGTGAGAAAGCAAGCGCATGCGCACGCGTGAGATTCCACATGCATGTCACACACACAAATACACAAACCCCAATAATCACAACCATTATCACCTCTCCAGGGGACAGTGCCTACCCTCTGAGCAACCACATGATGACGCCAATCCGGTACCCCACCACACCACCGCAGGTAAGATACAACGCGGCCCATATTGCAACCAGGGCCATAGTGGAGCGCACATTCGGAGTGCTCAAGTCACGCTTCCGCTCCCTTGACTGCTCTGGTGGGCAGCTACTCTATGCACCCCCACTAGTGTGCAGCATGTGTCCTGCACAATGTTGCAACACGGCATGGCGTACCGGTGGACATGGTGGTGCCCCCACATCCCCAACCACTGGCACAGTCGCTGCCCATGGGTGGGGATAGGGCACGGGGCGAGGAAGCCCGGACCCAGCTTGTGCACACATTGTTCACCTAAACTCCCACCCCTGCGGAGTGCACACAGGCCTGGCACATACCGGGTGACAATCGATGATGACAAAGAGACAGTCAACTGTCACAACCTTACCACCGTGAGATTGTTGCCATGGAAGTGCCACATTGTGAGCATCCCTAGCTACTTAAACACAAGCAATCCTGTGTGACCATAAGTCACACATGCAAGGTGTGAATCACACACACCTGCAACACAGGCCATGACTATCACTGGTATGTCACCCAAACCCTCCCAAACCACAACATGATATGGCAAGCAATAGCCATACACCAACACAGTAACAATAAGGTACACATTGCCATGTGAAAAATGTAAATTGGCATCAGACAATGATGCCTGACATGGAATCAGATGAAATGACTGACCAACAACCTCCCACCCAAAATAAGTCATACCCAAATGCATCCCAAAAGTCGTAGTTGTAACATAACAATGAATGCCTGTCTCCATGCACATTGTGCATTGCAAAATCAACACTGCAGCTTCTGTGTGCCGTGTCCACCTCCTGCAACACACTGCTCAGTGCCCAGCACAGTTAACAGCCATTGCGTGTGATGCACACCCTAAGCATCACATCTAAGCAACAAACCACATCAAAATGCAAATTAGGCATGTACAGGATCCACAATTCGTCATAGGACATGTGCTGCAGGGACACAGTGGGCACCAGAAGGAAAACAGAGTGTACACGTGGACATGGAAGGGTGGTTGTACATGTAGTGCATTATAGTGCGAGTGTGTGGGTCAGTAGGGACTTGCACTCAACATATGCATGTGCAATCAAGTGACCATCAGTGTCCTCTACACATCACATGTGAACATTCACCATGTGTACACCCCAGCATGTCAAACCACAACTATCCCCTCACACCTGAAAGGTAAACACAACACATGAACAGGCAGTGATCAGCAGAACACATCATGTACATAGGATACCACAATTACAACATCAGGGTGCCCATCACACTGCAGGGCAAGGCAACTATCACCAACAAAGCACCCCCCCTCCCTCACAAATCACCATGACCCACTGAACAACTGCACCAGGGTTATGGAGCCTTCATCCTTGAATTTCCCCTGGCCACAGGATCACCATTCCCCTTTGTCACCATCTCCCACCTTGTGTGTAAAAAGTTGCCAGCACCCTCAGAGTCCACCTTGATTTGCAAAAACACTACATCCAAGAGAACTCAAAGCAGACCACCACAGAAGCCAAGCAAAAAGCCTGCAGGCAGAAAAACTAACCAGAACAGCCTCCAGTAAATGACTTGAAGTAGCAGTACCTCACAAAGGCCAAGTACTACCACAATGACGTAACAACCAAGGTAGCACAGTAAAACAATGTCACAACAGGATGTGTACCATGTGTGGTACATAACATAGAATGATGCACCACAAACTGATGTGTGCTGTCGCTGTTCCCGTGTACAGGCGCAGGAGTGGCACGAACCAACCACCCCCACCGTGGTCTGGGTGGCTGCAAGGTCAAACTCACACAGGCCTCTGAGACCCTGGTGGGGATGGAGGGTCAGGTATATGCAGTCGGGACAGGTGTTTGCATACTGGATAATCGGAATGAGGGGAAGGTGAGGGGAGTAGGATTGACAGGGGAAAGTAGGGATTGCCCAAAAATGTAGTACTCTCATTAACACATACACAATCATACCAAACTTGTTCATCATGCACATAGCAGCAATTCACTGAAATGGAAGTCAAAGATACACTTATCTCTGGGGTGAGTGCTGGCCTCCTGCCTGCGCACTCTCAGGTCCGGTAACAGGAGCACTTCAATGCTGCAAAGAGAGCCACAGTTAAAAATCTGTGTGTGCCCATAACACACAAACACACCACCAAATATGCCCCAAACTAACAAACTATTTTACAAACAGACAATCTGGTGTGGATGTTTCGTACCCATACGTAACATTACCCCTGTGATGGTTCATACACAGTCAATGCAGTAAGTCAGGCGCCGGTGGGTGCGTGGCAAATGGAACACCAATGTGTCACAATTCACACAACATGCAATGTTCCCTGGGTAAGCAGACAGACGCATATAGCAAGATGACTTCAGAACAAGTCGTGTTCCACCATGACCGAAATAAAGTAGGCAGTGCATGTTTCAAATTCTACATGGAAATGAAATGCACTGCACCCGAGTCTGTCCCTTGCTGTCTGTCCCTGTGAGCTGCTTCTTTCCATGTCTCGGAACGCTACATGAGTGATACAAGTGCCTCAATGGGCCATGGTGGACCGGAGGGTATGTGCCATTGCCCCTGCAGGTGCCCCAGACAACCTTACAATCAACTAGCCATGAGTCCACCAACACATCTGAGCTGTATTGTGCGCTTCAACACCAATATTCATCCAAGCTCACCCTCAGTGCTGCTACTAAGAATGCATGTGCAAATGGCCTGGTGGAAGGTTTGCTGTGTTGTGGCCCCCCTGTGCTGCTGAACTTGCCTGGAGTCCCTTGAAACACGTCAGCATTTTTAGGATGTATGATTGCAGTCCCTGTGCTTCTGCTTGCGCACACATGTGCATGTGGGCACCACCAAACGTGTCCAGATTCCAGACGTCCAATGGCCCATGTCTGCTGGCAAAGGTGGTCTGGAGGCTCACCCCCCTGCAGAAAGGGCATGAAACACATGAATAATGCATTAGAATCATCTGTGTGTGTCTCTTCAGACATCACATCACTGGACCATGTCAGAGACGTACATCAGAAATCACACCATCAGTCTGTCTTTCACAGCCAAAGTGTGGAACACACTATCTACGGCATGAATTGCAACAAGTACATGTACAGTAAAGATAAGAAACATACTACACAATGCATAGCAATGAATGTACACATGATTCATGAAACACCCCATCTAGCAAAAGCAGAACAGTGGTCAATAGCACCCCAATCATCCCCACTAGGGGTGTTAACACAAGTTCCACAGCAGCAGACATGCCACAGATATGACAGTCCAAAGCCCTTGTGTAATAGGCTGTTACACCGAACCATCCTTGCGAGCCCATGGAAAAGGGAAGCAGGAGTGGCATATGTGAGTCAAGGACCCCAAGCAGCAAACACATACACAAGACAAGCCTGAAGGGCCCATCTGGAACAAACAGTGGATGCTTTCAAAAGCCACAAAGCACCACACTGTCACATGAAAGCACAGTAGACAAGCAATGTTAAACTATATTAACTAATTACGATAACTATGAACAACCTACATTACCTAATTAAACTAACTATCAAACAGAAACTTAACTAACTAAACTAAAAGAAAAATCAAAAATGGCCAAATACGACCCGGAGGGGGGTACCCATTAGGGGGTAGGTACAGGGTGCTGCTCATCACTCACATGCGATGATGCTGAGCAAAATAAAAAACCTCTGTGGGCTCAACGCCTGCACAGCCCGACCTATGTGGGAGATAGATGGTCGTCCGTGTCTGGCTCATCCTGGAAAGGAGGACGTGGCACAGTAGCCTGACCACGCCTAGCTGCAGTTTGCACCTCGTCGGCAGGAAGTCTGCGGACGGGTGAGACTGGTTCTGTGTGGCGATGACATGTAGGTCTGCATGCAGAACCGCCCGTGATACACATGCTTCCTCTTGCAGGGTAGCAGATGTAACACAGAGTTCCTCCTGCAAGGCCTGTCTGGACAACCGCTGCACCTCCCGGCAAGCCTGTAGCTCAGTCGAGATGGTACACTCAAGCTGTGAAAACCTCTCCTCTGACCGCTCCCTCTGGGACATCAGAAGGACACCCAGAGTGGATTTGAGGGAAGCATACTCCCCCCTCAGGGCCTCCATGTGTGCCTCTGCGTGAGCAGCAATTGCTTGACACAGAGACGACATTTCAGCCTGGCGTGCCCTGTCTGAGGCCGCCATGCCCAGTCTGAGTGAGCGGGCCGTGGACCGTGCCGCCTGCTGCTGGAGAAGCACCTGCCTAGCAGGGGGGAGCACGGATTGGGCCACACATTCCATGCTCTTAGCGATGTTCTCCATTGCTGCCCCCTGCCGTTCTGAATTGGCAGTCATGTCATGCTCCCCTGCGGGACCCAAGGAATGGGTGTCCTCGTCGTGTTGGCACCACCTGCGGCTGCACGACTACATGCCCCCGTCGACGTGATGTCCCAGGCACATCAGTGACTGGTGTTGAGGGTGACCCTGCATCCCGATCCACCACCGGCGGAGGTTCTAAGACTGTCTGACACCTCAGTGCAGGTGTCGCGGACAGAGGAGTGTCCACATCAGAATCACTCACCCCTGACACTTAGACCTGATGCTCATCCAACTCGACATGGATGTCAGAGACGTCATCAGGGCTGGACTCATAGGCAGCCAGAGACAAGATGGCCTGTAGCACTTGGGGGTTTTCGTGGCCTGCCACCCCACGACCCCCACTTGTGCCGGGTTGATGTAGTGATAACAACCCTGTGCCTGGCATGACAACACCATCCTCTGGCTCCATTGCGTCATCATCTGAAAAATATAGAGAAAAAAGGTCACTACACATGTCAGAAGCACACAACACACACACACACCGACAACATCAGGCAGACATGTGACACACAAAATAGAACCTGGCATGCATGCTGGGTCAACTTGGAATTGCTTCTGTGATCAGACCTGTTGAAAGGTGGTAGTTTGCAACGAAGTGGGTCTATGCAGTGCAGCCAATGTGTATGTTACTCACTACCTTCATGTACAAGTACTTCATGGTGTGTGTCAGAAAATGTGAAGGCAGTGCAAGGTCAACTTCAGGCATCGCGTGCAATGTGCATTCAATGGGTAGCATATCTACAAGCAAAGCACCCCTCCACCCAAGTGCAAAAGCATGGATGCCTAGCATGGTATCAAAAGGCTGACCATAGACCTGTGTATTGACAGGCAGTGTTGACTAGCATCAACAGCTTCATGTGAGTCAATTGACAACACTGCAAATGATGATGGGACAGTCAGCAGGACACATGATGAAACGTCTGGAGGCCACCCACGTGTGAAGAAGAAACTACACCAGTTGGACAGAGTCATTGGCCATTAAACAGGCTGAGGCCTTTGACCCACCCAGATTGTCAGACCCTAAACATCTGTGCAACACAGTACTGAGCCACAGTTGACATGGGAAGGCTGATGAAATGCCATGCAATGTATGTCACCCAGGACTTGTATTACAGTAATCATCCAGTCAAGGACACATAGGGGCAAGCGTGCAATGCACATGGAGCATGAATGGGCACTCATGTCCCTGCGGGGCATCTGACCTCTGCACAGTACAAGTGAGATACCCTACATCAAGTACTAAGGCTGTACCACACAGCATATGTCTGGCAGATTGGTTGCGGGAAGTTAGCATGTACACAGGACGCATTAACAGGGAAGTACCCAACGGCGATATTGAAGCAGACCAGTGCAAAGGTGGAATTGGGGTGCAGAGCGGGGGCTGGAGGGGCAAGGGAGCATGTCTACATGGAGTACCCGCATGCAGGCAAAGGACACATGCACGTCAGTCATGCTATGACATCGTGCCTGGGCTGAGAGGAAGGTCACCCCACGCTACATGCAGAAGGGCCAGTGAGCTGGAACATGGACCGGAGGGGCATACTGGTAACCAGCATGTGAGTAGGGTGCGATAGTGTTGATGCGGACAGTCCCCGTCTGCTCCACATGTCCACCATCCAGCAGAGCAGACATGCATCACAGAAGCATTGCATTACTTGCACATCAGAACCATCACATACATCACATGTAGTGGCAATCATGCACAACACATCCCACAAGTAAAACACACACGTCCTCAACAAACACGCATCAACACTCACTGGACTGGGCATCAAAGTCCGGCATCTCTCCCACTCCTTTGACTGATTCAGATGGTATGAACTCTGCAACGAGTCACTCATGCGGAGTGAGGATTTCCTCCTCTGGCGCAGGCCCACCACCAGTCACCAGAGTCAAGTTGTAATTTGAGGCACTCTTAGCCTTAGCACTGCATTTGATGTCATTTCAACGCTTTTTGCACTCTTGCGCCGTGCGCACCTCATGGCCAAATGCACTGACATGTTCCACAACATGCTTCCAGTGGGTATCACGTTGGGCAGCCATAGTCTGACTATTGGCACCCACTAGCATGTCACGGCTGTGGCCCCGCACGTAGCCCACGAGGAAGTCCAGTTCCTGGTTGCAGAAAGGCTTCTTCCTCGACGTGCAGGAGGTTGTGGCTGTGTGTGGGGTCCCAGCCTGTGCTGCAGGTGCAACCTTCCTCCTCTTGGATTGTGGCTCAGACCCTGGCTGGCTAATGCCGCCCTGACCAGTATGGCCAGTGGGTTCGGTGGATTGAGCCAAGGGAGTGGCAGGTGGAGGGACGACCAAAGGCCTGACTTCTGTCAGTGGCAGCTGGGTGCCCTCTAATGGACCCTGCGCAGCAACATCCGCTGTGGCAGGGTCATTGACCGCAACTGTCCTGGTTGGCAGACTCACAACCAGGGTGTTGTTGGGTGCATCTGCCCCTGCACTTGCCAACACCCGGCTGTTCG
The DNA here is from genome assembly GCF_040938575.1 of Ambystoma mexicanum. Lineage (NCBI taxonomy): Eukaryota > Metazoa > Chordata > Amphibia > Caudata > Ambystomatidae > Ambystoma > Ambystoma mexicanum. The sequence goes on from NC_090941.1 coordinate 805,943,228, forward strand.
GGGCAGCAGATGACATAACTGCCCCAGGGACACGTGTCTTGGTCAGGGCAGCCCTGCGTGCCCCTACGGTTTGCCTCCTGGCCTGTTGGAAATCTTCCAAGGGCTCCTCAAGTGCCAACGCAGGCTGCGCTGGCAGACCCTGAGCCTGGGTGGCGGTGTCCACAGCTGCACCTGCAGTTACCACTACCCGTGCGCCCGTGGCAGTCGATGTGGAACCACAGGGGGTGGTGGCATGACTACACCGACACATGGCACGACATCGTGCACAAGTGGCGCACCCCTGCCTCTTCCCCCTCTGCGGCCGCCCTGGACACCCTGGAGTCCCCCTACTCCCTGGTCACCCCGGCCACGTCCCTGACCATGCCCGCCATGAGGAGTACGCCCAGCTGAGGCGCCCCTCACCTTTGGTGTCCTCCCAACCATGGCACATATGTAGTAGTGCCGGCACAGATGGAGTAGTGCCAATGGGAGGTGTACACCACAATTGACCTGGGCAATTGGGGTGAAGGGGGTGGGAAGCAAGATGTTAACAGCCCCCCTGCACCTGCAAGGCTGTATGTGACCCCGGTGATGTATTGACGGGTCATGCAATGCTCAGGCACCCCAAAACTGCTGGAAAACCGTGCACGCAACCCTGCAGCCTACGTGCGTGGAATCAACCTCCCGCAGTACACGGTGGCACCCAGTAGCACGAAAAACGTGTATGCGTGGGACACGCAGGCTACTATGACATAAAAAATGGTGCGCTACACAGGGGCACCCGCAGTGGGAAAAATAGCGTGCGCGACTCACCGTCTGACTAGCGCGATGCAGAAAAACACGCGTAGCCAATACCCCCACCAAAAGAAGAGATACGTCCTTGATAGCTGTGAAGTTGTGATGGCGCACGAAACAACACGAAGCAGCAACACACGTTGGTCTCCACGAAAGGCACGTACAGGGAACTGCTGGCCCTCTCACCTTTAACCCATGCTGAGGGAAACACCCGCGCGCGTCATGTCACTTACGCGCGTAGGCCCGTTCCTCGGATTACATGCATTCACATGGGGACGTGCATTTTTTTCGCCCATGCGCTAATCCACTATGCCCACGTCATGGGGGAAATACCCGCACACGCCCGCGCGCGTCACCTCACAGAAGCGCAGAAGCGCTTACGCGTGAAGGGCCTTTGGTCCAGTGAAATCGCTGACGTGCTTACGCGGTAAGGGCCTTTCCTCCAATTACACACTGACGTGCAATTTGTTCACGTGCCAAATCACTCCGTATGAAGCTGGCCACGCGAAAAAAAACGGAAGACCACACTCCTGCTCTGAAGGCCATTTTCCTGCCCCCCAGAGCCCCAAGCATGCTCCCACCTGCCATCTGCTGCTGCCTGACTGCCTGCTGCCCACGTGCCCTGCTTTTTGGTGCCTACGCATCAGCCATCTACAGGGGTCCAGTTGCTGTGTCCAACCCTGCTGGAACAGAAGACTCCTGACTGGGATACCATCGCTCCCCTGCCCAGCGCCAGGACCCAGTTGCCCACCCACGCCTGCCTCGGGGGTCGCCATGTCAGGGCAAACACCTTCTGAGACCACTGGTGACCCCCAGCCAGAGGGGCAGAGGGCTACCAGCTTCAGTCAGAAGGAAGTTGGTGTCCTGGTGGAGCATGTCCTGGGGCATTATGATACCCTCTTCGGAACATCACGCTCCAACAAGGAAGGACGGGATAGGATCTGGGATGACTTTGTGGTTGCCATCAACACGGAGGGGGTGACAACCCGCAACATCAAGCAAGTCAAGAAGCGCTGGGAGGACTTGAGTTCCAGGACCCTCATAAAGGCCCGGCGCCTCGTGGAGGGGGGCCGGGGCAGCACGAGTACCATCCAGATGAGGGTCCTGGAACGCGTAGGCCCAGCGCTCCACGCCCAGATCCTTCAGAGGCAGACCCGTCTGGAGTTGAGTGTTAAGTGGCCAAGCATTGCTGTGTGAGACAGGGCATGTTGCAGGGTGCTGGTTGTCTGATACTTGCCTGTATGTGTGACATAGGCCATGTACGTATGTGTGTGTGCAGGGACATCATGGTCATGCATGTGAGACCAGTAATGTGTGAACCACATGGTAGGTGCATGTGTTACAATGCAACATGCGGAGCAGCATGCGGAATGCACACATTAATGCATGCCTGTATCTGTTATTGGACATGGATGGGGTGTGAGAGATGGGTGCTGCTGTCATGGACATGTATGGTGTCCATGTCTGTGTGTCTGACTTGCGTGTCTGTGACTTGTAAATGCCATGGATGCATGACACATGTCTGTGACAATGTTCAGATTCACTGATGCAGCCTACTCATCCTTGTATCCACTGTGTCTGGGGTGTATGAGGCCAGATGAATGAAACTACGGTGAAGTGTGTGCATGTGATAGGCATGACCCATGATGCATGTGAGTTTCAAACCAGCATTGTATGTTTCAAGAGTCCCTTGGACATGTATGCTAATGTTCATTGCATGCGCCATGCCTGTTACTGCATGAGTTTTGCCTGCACTGACCCATGTGTTCTGGAGGGACATGATGGAAGTGATGTTTGACAGTGCCACTCATCTGCTATTGCTTCCTGTCTAGGGGACCATTGTACAGTACCCTGATGCTTGTGTTCTATGTCTCCCTTTACACAGCTCCAAGTGATGAAGAGGGCGGAGACGGCGCTGTGGAGCAAAGCGGCGGGGATGCCCCCACCGGCTGGCGACGCAAGGCCCAGTCAACCTCCCAGAATGTACCATCGTCCGGGAGTGAGGGGACTGGTGCTGCGTCTGCCACTACGGCTGCAGCGGAAGGGGTGGGTGAGCCCCCACAGGGGCTTGCAACGGCAGAAGATGGTATGGAGCCATCCAGGTTGGTGGTTTCCACAGAGGAGGAGGAGGCCACTACTGAGCCGCACATGGGGCCTGGTGGGGGTGGTACCACTGGTGCAAGTGGTGCAGTCCAGGGGCAGGAGGCAGCACAGGTCGCCGTGGAGGGGCCTGTGCATGTCACTGTCCCTGACACTGTGACTGCACCACCATGCACCAGCAGGGATGCCCCATCCCAGGCCCGTCCGCAGGTAGGGGGGATGTCCATGTCATCTGACACTCCTCTACCTGTGGACGAGGGGACCCATGGCCGTATGGAGAAGGTCCTGATTGGTGTCGTGTTGCGCACGCGTGACATTCGTGTTGATGTGTGTGCTTCCCGGGGGGAGCACGCACGTCATCACGAAGAGCAGCGTGCCAATGTGGCCCAGTTGGGAGTATCCATGGTTGGGGGTTTTGTACATGTGTCAGCGACTCTGGCGGCCCTCTCCTCCTCTGTGGAGACTATGCACCAGTCGTTCGCCATGCCGTCTTCCGGGCCAGATGCCACCAGGGCCCCCTGTGGACCTGCCTTGACCAATGCAGCCAGCTCGGTGGGGATCCCATCCCTGCCACAGTCGGGAGTCGGAGGTCCAGCAGGGGTGGACACCACAACAACTGGAGCCCAGCAGATGGAGGATGTGCCGGCATCATCGGGCAGGGCACGTGCACGACGGCGTCGGTGGATTCCATGTGCTGGCAGAGGCAGTTGCGTCGGAGGCAGTGGCAGGCTCAACGTGGGAGGCATCATGGCTCGGGGCCATCTACATCAAAGGGGCAGGCATCGGCTGGAGGGCAGGTGGACCCTGGAATGAGAGTTTCTTCCGTGTGGCAGTGGTTGGGCCAGCAGATAGGTGCGGAGCGGTGGCGGGCGGAGGAGACACAGCTCACAATGGTCAGGGCGGAGAACTCCATGCACAGGGCGCTGAGGCGGGCTGAGTGCCTCAAGGGAATTTGCAGGGAGTTGGAGGTGGACATGGCGTTATCCCTGCGAGACCTCGGGCCAGAGAACAGGCCCGCCTCCAAGACATTGAACAGGAGTTCGATGATGCCCTGGCCCATGACATCAACAAGTGAGCCGTTGGACTTGCCCGCCGCCATTGTATATAGTTTATTAGTGTTAAGTTTCATTTATTTTTTCTTTCATTTCGGGCTCATGGACTATGCCCCACATTTTTGTATATAGTTAGTAATTAGGTAGATTTCATTGTAGGTTTCATTTATGTCATTGGGCTCATGGACCCTGGATTTGCTATTTGTACATAGTTTTACAGTGGATTTTTCTCCTTCATCTTTTTTTTTCTTCACCATGGAGCAATGGATATTACGCTTTTCTTTCCCTTTGGATTTGCTTTGTTGGACGTTGACTTTGGACACATTTTGATTTGGATTAATTTGGATTCTCATTTTGTTTATTTATCATTTTTTGGGACATGCTGCATTTTGATTATTATTGGCATTATTGTGTGTTTTGATTTCATTCCCTTCATTTTGACTTGAATACATTTTTGTTTCTTACTTCAATGTGTGGTCTTCTCTCATTGGTTTCATGCATATCACAATGTGGGTTTTCTCAGTCATGTGTTGCCATTGTGTGGGTCTGACAGACTTGTACTCATGCGCATACTGCTTATTTATGATCTATCGTGTAATGGGGATTTCAATTTGGAGTGGATGTAAAGCTTGGTTGGGTGTTTGGACTGGGGTGGCGTGGGTGGGATTTGGGTGGCCATAAGAGCCAGGGATCTAGATTGTGATGACGTGTTGGCTGGGGGACATGTGTCGGGGCCTGCTGGCATTTGCCCCTCACTGCTGGGGGATGGTGGTGCTGATGGACATGAGCGCGGGCATGCTGGCAGGTGCCCCCCACTGCTGTGGGTTGGGGGTGCTGGGGGACATGTGTCGGGGCCTGCTGGCAGGTGCCTGTCAATGATGGAGGGGGTGGGGCTGCTGGGGGACATGTGTCGGGGCCTGCTGGCAGGTGCCTGTAAATGCTGGGGGGGTGGGGAGGCTGGGGGACATGAGTGGGGGCCTGCTGGCAGGTGCCTGTCAATGCTGGGGGGGTGGCGGTGCAAGGGGACATGAGTGGGGGTGCAGGGTAGTCCCCTGTGTTGTGGGCTGCCTGCAGGGACCGTGGAGGGGGTAGAGGGGACACCTGGGAGGACCCACACTGCCAATTCACGTGTAGGACTCCCTGCGCACCCCCGAAATATGCGTTCCCCGCTCTGACAGCAAAATCACGTGTAAAACTTCCCACGCACCCCTGAAATACCCGTACCCAGGCCAATTGCGTGTACAACTTCCTGCGCACCCCTGAAATACACGTACCCTGCTGAAATCGCGTGTAAAACTTCCCGTGCACCCCTGAAATACACATACCCTGCTGAAATCGCGTGTGAAACTTCCCGCGCACCCCTGAAATACACGTACCCAGGCCAATCGTGTGTAAAACTTCCCGCGCACCCCTGAAATACACGTACCCTGTTGAAATCGCGTGTAAAACTTCCCACGCACCTCTGAAATACACGTACCCTGCTGAAATTGCGTGTGAAACTTCCTGCGCACCCCTGAAATACACGTACCCAGGCCAATCGCATGTAAAACTTCCCGCGCACCCCTGAAATACACGTACCCTGCTGAAATTGCGTGTAAAACTTCCCACGCAAACCTGAAATACACGTACCCTGCTGAAATTGCATGTGAAACTTCGCGCGCAGCCCTGAAATACACGTACCCAGGCCAATCGCGTGTAAAACTTCCCACGCACCCCTGAAATACACGCACCCTGCTGAAATCGCGTGTAAAACTTCCTGCGCACCCCTGAAATACACGTACCCTGCTGAAATCGCATGTGAAACTTCCCGCGCAGCCGTGAAATACATGTACCCAGGCCAATCGCGTGTAAAACTTCGAGCGCACCCCTGAAATACACATACCCTGCATAAATCGTGTGTAAAACTTCCCGCGCACCCCTAAAATATACATGTACCCTGCTGAAATCGCGTGTGAAACTTCCACGCACCCCTGAAATACACGTACCCAGGCCAATCGTGTGTAAAACTTCCCGCGCACCCCTGAAATACACGTACACTGCTCAAATCGCGTGCAAAACTTCCCGCGCACCCCTGAAATACACGTACCCTGCTGAAATCGCGTGTGAAACTTCCCGCACACCCCTGAAATACACGTACCCTGCTGAAATCGCGTGTGAAACTTCCCGCGCACCCCTGAAATACACGTACCCTGCTGAAATCGCGTGTAAAACTTCCCGCGCACCCCTGAAATACACGTACCATGCTGAAATCGCGTGTGAAACTTCACGCAAACCCCAGTAATACACGTACCCCGCTTGCCGTGCTGGTACAGGGTTAGCGCAGCCCTTTGCGCTGGATTGGGGATTTTGATGGCTTTTCCCTGCGTGAGGGCCGTTCTTGGGGGCGTAACTGGCGCTGCTGCAGGGTCGCTGCGCCACGGTGCGCCACGGCTGGTTTTGGTAGCTAAAATCCATGAATACGCTGTGCGCGGAAATGGATTTTAGCTCACGCGGCTGGTGCAGAGATTTGCACACGCACACTGTGCGCCAGCCGCGTGCGCCACTTGTGCGCTAAATTCTATGAATTACCCCCTGAATGTCCTGTTTGAATTTATGAATTAAAGCCGAACTGCAGTCGTCATGTTTGCAGGCCGGACACTTCACCACTGCACTATATAACCTGATGAAAAATAACAAACTAAAGGTGAAATATCCCATTTCAGCACTGCAAGTTCCAGGGAAATAATTTGTATTGGTCCTTGGAGTTTAAACATGCACACCTTTTAACGTTTCCAAACAACAATATTAGAAGAAAATATCCTCTCTTGGTTTTGTGTGTGTGTTGATTTTATGAGAGGCAAATGCCATTCATCCTGTGCAATTTGGGGGGTTGTGCAAGCCAATTAAATGAAATGTGCATATGTCACCTTGATATGCTAATTTATGACACCACATCCCATTGAGTTTGTTGCTGAGTCCCCCCACTTTCACTTTTAGGACTTGATCCCTGTTATGGTCCCAATGAGCTTTTGGTTGAACGCCCTTGGAGGGACCAGAGTCCAAATTTGGGAAAAAGTTGGGAGTCGCTATTATGCGTGTGCCATTCAAATTCTATGTGTGTGGCCAAGACCCTGCTAGTCACCCATGTCTGAATGGCATGTGGATGGGCGCAGCGGATGTAAAGTATGAAATAAACAGGGGTGGGTATTCTTTAAAGTGATAGAGAATTATGTGAGAAGCTACAGTTCGAATTTTGTCATTACACATGCTTCTTTCTAATGACTGAGATGTAGTGCAGCAGTGTTTCTGTTATATGTGAGTGCAGGGTGTACGGAATGAGCCTGTGCCTTCTGCTAAGCTACTAAGGTGCGGAATGCAAGGGGAGAAAATGGGTTCGCTTTACAAGGTTATGTATGACATTATGGCATGTTAAAATGCGTGCTACAAGTGACTTAATTTGTAAACGGATAATTGCTGGGCCCAAATAATTTCTAGCATGCCTGTGACACTACAGGGAAGGCAGCACCCCAACCAGAGCTGCTCCCCACAGTGGCAACATATTTGGAATTAAGGCTTTAACTCACACTGGCTAATTGGGGTTGAGTGATGCCCAGACTATGGCAGATATGTGACTGATAAATACCAATCAACATAACATGAAATAACATAACATATTACATTGTGTCTTTCAATGCCACACATGTTTGAGTGCTTCTTTAAACATAATATTATGGTTAACATTTTGCTGTGACTCTATATGTGGCAAGTGGAATCTTGACGCTCTAGCCAAACAAACATGCTTTCCTCAAAATAGATGAACAAATGCAAGCAGAATCCTTACTGACCTAATTAACCTTCTTGTCAAACACTGAAAGGTGATCTTGGTGTGTAGGCTGGCCTTCAGAACAGGTACTCCTGCTTGGAAATTGACTTTTCCTGGGTATTGCACCCGTATTGGTGTTGCTAGCTGTCCTGTGGTTTAGTTTAGTTTAGTTTATTATTTGTATAGCGCGCCATACCCTGGAGTATCAGGGCGCAAACAGACAAGGATATGCTCAACTTGGTTACAGGTACATAGAAATCAGATGAAGGTGCAGAGATGCGCTGAGCTTGGTTACAGATATGCTCGGCTAATTGCAAGTACAGGAAAAGGCAGGAAGTGTAGACATAGACATCAGCAATATTACAGCAAGCAGATATGAACAAGGAGAGATCAAGGACAGGGGAGCAAGGAGCATGCTCCTGTTCGCGTAATATAAAGTTATATACAGTAATGTACAATGTGACAAGTGGACTAGTTAGCTGTCGTTGGGGAGAGATCAAGGACAGGGGAGCAAGGAGAGATCAGGACAGGGGAGCGAGGAGCATGCTCCTGTTCACGTAATATATAGTTATATACAGTAATGTACAATGTGACAAGTGGACTAGTTAGCTGTCGTTGGCTCTCAGCCACCTAGTGAGGTTTTGTCTAAATTTTGCGAAAGGCTGAGGTTCTCTGACATCATGCGGGAGGGAGTTCCATAACTGCGCAGCCTTGACCGGGAAGCTATTTCCTCCTATAGTGGCAAGTTTGAAACGCGGGACTTGGAGGCAGTTTGCGTTGGCTATTCTGGTAGGTCTGGAAGAAGTCCTTTTGCGTAATCTATCCATGAGGTAAGGTGGAGCTTTGTTGTTGATACATTTGTGGGTGAGGGAAGCGATTTTGAGATGAATTTTGTCTATGGTGGCGAGCCATTTGTATTCTCTTCTTGTCGAGGATATATGCTTGTTTCTATTAATCTTGAGTGCTGCTCTCAAGGCATTATTCTGGAGCACTTGAATTTTGTGGATGGTCTGTTTATTAGCTCCAATGTAAAGTCCATTACAATAGTCTAATTTGGACAGTATCAAGGCTCTGGCAAGTGTAATGCAACTATCTGTGGAGAGGAATTGTTTGCTGTGACACACTTGCCAGTCGTTACAGTAGCAGTGCTGCACCAATGAAATGCAGGCTGACTGGAGCAGTGTGCTGGCCTGGCCAACTCTAGCGCCCAGCATTGTCATCTTCAAACACATTGCTAGTCATGAAAATCTAGCACTGCTGCACCAGCACTGGTCATCAGCATAATACATTACAAAGAGCAGGACCAGAATGCAGAGACATGTGGCCAGTGCACACTGTTTTTGCTTCTTGGATGACTGCTACTTACTGACAGTTAAAAGAATAACTTTGGCAAAACTCCACAACAGAATGAAACGGGGTCTGAAACAATAAGTGCTAGGGCTCAAACACAAATGCCCCCCTGATCCCCCTAGTTAAGCACTGCTTGTCACCTACCTACACTGCATTCCTTTATTCTTTCACATTGTGTCATATGATCATATTTGTTCTCCACCTGCACTGCAAAATGTCATCATTTGACAATATTCTGTAATCCAGGTCTTATTAACTGTGCGAATTTCACTTTGTGTCTTTTTTCTTTTCTTTATTTTTTAATATGTTTAATATTTTTTTATTTTAAACGGGATAGACTCTCTCCCTCGTCCGCCCCTTTTCCATTTCCCATAACCCTTTACCTGCCTCTTATTTTATTTTTTTGAAGCTGCATTTGATATGCACCACAAACCTTGGGAAAATCATTGAATTTGAAATTGCTCTCATATTTTCCAAGAAATTGGTTCTAGTTTTTCAAAAGTATTATGTTCCCTTTTCTGCTCTCTAAATGGCATTTGAGGAATGCGAGGAGTAAAACGCTGGCTTCTAATACATTTATCTGTTACATTATTGCTGCAATTGCCCTGCAATTTCTGTTTATTCTGAGGAGCAATGCTCAGAAGCTACACTATGATCAGTTTCCTTGTTAAGAGAAGCTCCAGTGTTGCATGGCCGTGGAAAATATACCATCGACTTTGACTGTCGAGCCGTATGGCTTGTCTCTGCAGGGACATTGTGTAATTGCCTGCAGCTCAAAGTGGAGAGCGCAAACCTGCCTGTCTAGTCCTATTCCAGGAGGCGACTCCTCAGGGCACTTGTTGTAAACACTTGATCATATCTGAAATATGCTCAGCTATAAAATGAATTCACGTCTTTAATTGTGCTCCCTACCAACACCTTCCACACCATGTCGAGAATGTTCCTGTGCTTTTGTGACAGTTCTACAGGCTTTCTGGCTCAGTTGGATACAGTTTTTTTTTTATATATACAAAAAGAAAGTCCAGTATTTCAACCAGTGTTGCTTAACACTCTTCCCCCATCAACGATGGAGTCAAATATCCAAAATACTTTATTTAAATCTCATCTATTTCATAAAAACAATCATAAAAATGATCATAGTACATAAAACATATATCATATGTTAAAACCACACAAGTAAGAACACCATAAGTGAAAAATGTTATAATCATTTCTTTAGGATCATACACTCTGATTCCTATGCCACACAATTGATGGCCTATTTCCTATTGGTGTAATGTAAACAACCCAGTTGGATACAGAACAAGCATTGGCAAAGCCACTAATTTTGGCGTTTACTACTGCACTTTGCATATATATTCACCAGGATGCAAGGAGGAGCGTGCAGCATTTCAAAGGGGGATTCAATAAGGGGTTCGGGTGTGCAAGAGAATAAAAAGGAAGGAGAATAGATCAAGGGAGGATCTGACTGAGAGAGGGTGCTATCAATCAGGAGAAAGAGGAAATTTGAGCAAAAGAGGTTGAGTGAGAGGGGAGGAAATGAAGGAAGAGTGTGAGAGGAAGGACTAGTGGGGTGGAGAGTGAAGGTGGGGTGGTTCAATGTGGGTAGAGAGAGTGGGAATAGGGTGGATGGCGGTAGAGAGAATGGCAGTAGGGTGGGTGGATTGGGTGTAGGGAGTGGTGTTAGAGTAGGTGGTTGGGGTTGAGAGAGTGGAGGTAAGGTGGGCAGTTGAGGGTGGCGAGTAGAGGTAGACTGAGTGGGGGCAGAGTGAGAGGAAGTATGGAGTAGAGATAGTGGAGGTAGGGTGTGTTGGGGTAGAGAGAGTGAAGGTAGGATGGGTCGGTGGTTGAAAAGAGAGTGGTGATAGGGTGGTTGGGTAGGGTTAGAGAGAGTGGAGGTAGGGTGGGTGGGTGTAGAGAGAGTGGCAGTAGGGTGGGTGGGTTGAGAGAGGGTGGTGTTCAGGTGGGCATAGAGAGAATGGGGGTAAGGTGGGTGGTGTTAGAGAGAGTGGTGGTCAGGTCGGTAGAGGTTGAGAGAGTGTGGGGTAGGGTGTGTTAGGGTAGATGGGGTATGGTGTATGGGAATAGAGAGAGTAAAGTAGGGTGGGCCGAGTAGAGAGAGTCGGGGTACAGGAAGAAAGAATGGGGGTAACATGTGTGAGGGTAGAGAAAGTTGGGGTATGGTGGGTGGGAGTAGAGAGAGTGGTGGTATGGTGGGAAAATGGGGTGGTGAGAGTGGTGTTAGCGTAGGTGCTATGGGTAGAGGAGTGGAGGTAGGGTGGGTTTTTAGGGTGGAGAGAGTGGATGGAGGGTGGGTGGGGTAGAGAGAGTAAGGGTTTGGGGTAGAGAGAGCAGGGGTATGGTGTGTGTGTGGGTAGAGAGAGTGGACATAGGGTCGGTGGGGTAGAGAGTGAGTGGGAATAGCATGGGTAGATGGGTGTAGAGAGAATGGAGGTAGGGGGGTGAGTGGTGTTAGGGAGAGTGGGTATGGGGTGGGTGGGGATACAGAGAGTAGGGGTAGGGTTGGCTGGGATCAAGAGAGTGGGGGTAGGGTGGGTAGGTGCAGGTAGCGAAGTGGGATATGGTAGAGAGAGTGGGGCTAGGGTGGTGGGTGGGTTAGAGAGTGGGGGTTGGGTGGGTGGGGATAGAGAGAATAGAAATAGGGTGGGTGGGGTAGAGAGAGTGGGGGTAGGGTGGGTGGTGGTAGAAAGAGTTGGGGTAGGGTGGGTGGGGGTAGAGAGAGTGGGGTAGAGAGGATAGGGGATTGGGGTAGGATGGGTGGGTGGGCTTGGGTGGGTTTGGCTAAATAGAGTGGGGCTAGGGTGGGTGAGGATAGGGAGAGTGCTGGTACAGTGGGCAGGGATAGAAAAAGTGGGTGCAAAGAGTTTGTGGGGTAGAGAGATCAGAGTGGGGTAGGTAGAGAGTTTGTTGATTGGGTAGGTGGGGTTTAGAGAGTGGGGAATGTTGGTGGGGGTATAGAGAGTGGGCAAAGGGTGGGTGTGGTAGAGAGAGTAGGGTGAGTGGACGGGATAGAGATAGTAGGGGTAGGAGGGTAGTGGTGTGGGATGGAGAGATTGGGTAGGGTGAGTGGGTGAAGTAAAGATAATGGGGTAGGGTGGATGTGTTAAGTAGAGAGAGTGGGGGTAGTGCAGTGGGTGGGGTAGAGAGATTCAGGGTAGGGTCGGTGGGGTAGAGAGAGTGGGTGTTCGGTGGGTTTGGATACAGGGAGTAGGGGTAGATATGGTGGGGTATTGGGTGGGGGTAGAGAGAGCAGGTGTGGGCGGGTGGGTGTACACAGTGGGGGTAGGGTGGGTGGAGTAGACAGAGTGGGGATTGGGTGGGGGTAGAGTTGGTGGGTTCTGGTAGAGAGAGTGGGGGTGGAGAGTGTAGGTAAGGTGGGTGGTAATAGAGATAATGGGGGCAGGGTTAATGGGTACTAGAGAAAGTGGTGTAGGGTGGGTTGGGGTAGATATAGTTAGGGTAGGGTTGATGAAGGTAGAGAGGGTGTAGAGTTAGTGGGTATAGGGAGAGAGAGTGGGGTTAGAGAAAGTCGGGGTAGGGTGGGTGGGAATAGCGAGAGTGTGGGTAGGGTAGGGTGGTGGAGGTAGAGAGATTTGAGCTAAGGTTCTTCAGAGCAGGAGATGGGAAAGATGTTTCTCTCACAGCCTTTGCTGCATGCTGAAGAGATACCCAGGCAGAGAGATGCAGACAGTTCCTAGTGATTGCATTGAATGCCAAAGCATCGAATGCCTTAGCATCTAAAAAAAAACAATGAAAAAAAAGCTTTGAATGCATTTCTTTTTTCATTTTTTTTTTGTGGGGGGTCACCTCCCGAACCTTTAAAACGCATTATACTTAAAATAAAACCTTTACCTTTGAGAAAAATGCATTTTATGCTTTTTTTCGATGCTTTTGGCATTCAATGCTTTGTATTCGATTCAATGACTGGATACCAGGCAGACAGTGAGATGTAGCTGGGTACAGAGCTGTGCCTCAGGGTACAGAGGGCTCGAAGCAGGACTTGCAGCCATGGGGTATGCGTACTGCCCCCCTCCTCGGATTGCCTGGCACTGCATCTGTAAAAAACTCACACGATTGCTGCAGGAAGTAGCTAAAAAATAGCTCAATTCCAAATCCCTGCGCTAAACTACCTACAAGATTCGAGCTTTCAATAAAGGCTATTTAAATAAAATGTGAAGCATGAGGAGGTGGGTGTCATAAAGGCTATTCATATAAAATGTGAAGCATGAGGAGGTGGGTGTAGACTAGGAGGGCAGAAGAGGCGGAGTTAGGAGCAGGAGATGGGAAAGAAGTTTTTCTCACAGCCTTTCCTGCATGCTGAAGAGATACCCAGGCAGGGAGACACAGAGAAGTTGAGAACAGTGAGGTTTAGCTGTGTACAGGGCCCTGCCTCGGGGCACAGAGGGTTAGAAGCAGCGCTTGCAGTCCTGAGGTAGGCATGCCACCTGCTCCCCTGAAATCCTGGCAGAGCATCTGAAAACAAACTCACTCAAAACGATTGAGCTAAAAGTAGCCCAAAATAGGCCAACATGTGCCACAAATAGCCCAACAGTGCAAATCACTACACATCTGTGAAATGGAGAGCCCGGCGACTTGATACTTGCAAAACTGCAAAATAGAAATCACCTTCTTTCAGGATAAAACACGATCATTATGCATTAATGCCCACAGTTCTGTGGTTTAATAGATGGTAACTGCCCAGTGCATAAAGACAATTGCCGTTAGTATACTGTAAAAACAGCTGTCAGAGGCTATAATTTCATTACAATACCGACACAAACATCCCCTAAAGGCATGCCCTTTGCCTCCATTGAGTTTCATATGTCTGTCGTGATTCAGGCATGTGCAAAGTCCAAAAAGAGCAACTCTAGCCTCGAAGCTACCATTTAAAACAGAAAATCTAAAAAAAAAATGACTCTGTATAATGCCACACAGCTTTCACTTGAGGGGCAAGGAAGGAGTCTGTGAACACATTAGCAAGGAAGATGGAGTACACTTTAGGCGAGGTTGGAAGGAGAGAGCTGGTTGGAGGAAGAAACATAAAGTAAGGGGGAGCATTAGAAGGGAGGTTGGAAGTAAGACCTTTGAAGAAGTGGAATGAGGCAGAGTGACGAGGCGGAAGGAGTGAGGAGAGAGGTGACTGGAGGATAAAGGAAGGAGGGGAGCAGGTTGGAAGGGAGATCTTAGAAGAAGTTGGAATGAGGCAGAGTGAGGTTGAAGAAGTGAGGAGAGAGATGGCTGGTGGAATAAGGCCAGAGGAAGGAAATCTACACTTTAATAGATCAGCATTGCACACAGACACTTTATATTTAAAGTGGGACTGCTCACCCTTTGTAGCATTCAGGGACATACTCTGAAAAGCTCTCTAGGACTTTGACTTTACTCTCCCGTTCTTTGTGTTAACATCGGTTACTTACATTTTCTCCTTGATTTGTCGGCAAACTTCGCCTTGGTGGACAACGCAGTCTTATATAAATATCTAGCATCGGACGCCCACTTCTCGAATGATGCAATAGCCTGGGTCCAGTCTTTCTTAGAAAATAGAACGATGAGAGTCTTCTCCCCCGCGACATCGGCAGACCCGATCCAGACCACTTGCGGCGTTCCACAAAGATCATGTGTCTCGCCACTATGTATAACATATTTACCAAGCCCCTATTCGACAAATTGGACAGATTGGGTGTCACCTACATGAACTATGCAGATGACACCCAGATCCTCATACCCCTTTCAGGCAATTTTTACACAGGTACAGCCTTGGTAAATAAAATGTATCTCATCATTCAGGCATGGATGGCAGCCTCTGCCCGAATGACGAAAAAACAGAGATCCTGATCCTTGGATCCGATGCTAACCTAAAAAAATTGAACTCTAACACTCTGCATTCAATATAGACGGCAACACAATCAAAGTAGTCAAATAGGTAAAAACACTATGTTTCTACCTCGATTCCACCTTAACCCTATGGAAACAGGTTAACTCCTTGGTATCCTCCACCATTTACACCTGTAAGCTCATCAGAGCCTGCAGACCATTTCTACCTAAAGCTAGTTGCATCATTCTAGCCAATGCCTTATTATTGTCCAAATTGGATTACTGCAACACCCTGTACCTAGGAACCAAAAAATATATCCTTGACAAACTACAAATGCTACAAAACAATGCCCTTAGAACTAACCTAAACATACCAAACAGAGAACACATCTCCAACACTAGGAGAGAATACCATTGGCTGAAGATAAGCAACAGAATCCTACTAAAAACAGTCTCTCTTACCTCCAAATGTCTTAATAATGCTGCACCCCCATACCTTACAGAAAGAATGGTTAGGAGAACCTCGACCCACCTTTCCAGAACAGTCAACTCCCCTGTATAGAGATACCTAGATTTAAGCTAACAAAATCTGGAGGAAGCAGCTTCCCGTTGAAAGCTGCACAGTCTTGGAACGCATTACCTCTAGCCCTTAGAACTGACCAGTCCTATTTCAGCTTTAGGTGCAATACTTTATACTGGCTACGCTCTAATGACATTTGATCCCCACTGGATACCCGCCATATATTCCTATGTACCTGCTTATGCATATAACCCACTGTACATTTTCACTGTACCTGTTTGTATTTGTTTTCTTGATCCATGTATTGTACTTACACCAGTGTGTAACTAAGCTTTAAGCCTCCTTGTACCTGTTGCGCCCAGTTACCTAAGGGTTCGGTGCGCATTACCAAATAAACAAACAAGCAAACAAACTTAGCCCCGTGCTGAGCAGACAAACACAGACTCCCATGCTAATGTGCAGTGGCGCATAATGGGTGCAACTGCGCTTCACCAAAGGCAAGCTAGTCAGCACGCTTCCACACCAAATCGCGCACCAAGGCTGGCGATTCTTGGAGTTTACCACTAGCTAAAGACATTTTTATTAACGTTGTAGAGCTATGTTTTTGCTCAAAGCACATGCTACATGATACCACAATAATTGCCATAAAAAGAAAAAACGTATACCACCCAATACCCCTGAATAAAGATATGTGCGTTTAACAGCATTTTGCGGTAGAGTTACGCCTGCCATTTACAACCCAATATGTAACTGTTAGACAGAATTGCATGCGGTACCCTCTGGGACCACCGCATACAATTAGGACTGCAGGTGTAAGCAAAAACCAAACTTTGGTATACGTCTGTACTACACAGTTTGTGGTAGCGAGCTGAGCAGCCAGGCTTATCTGAAGAGGGAATGTGAGCAGTACAAGAGGTTATATGAGGTCTTACAATCACAGTGGTTCAAGTAGATACCACACTAAAGGTTTCTTGGTAAAACACGTATTAATTTATTACACTATCATTTAGAAAACATTCACTAGAAGGAGGCAACTTAATATTATACACAAATATACTTCAATACCAAACCCATAAGTTTCTGAGTAAATTAGGCTCCCATGAAATAGGAGCAAAATGGCATTTCAGTTACTTTGAAAGGGAGCAAAAAAGCACAAGTTAATAGAATAGATCACACATACTTTCTTAGGCAATGCAAAAAGGTTCAGTTCGCTAGAGGACTCGATTCAGTTCAATAGGCCTAGGCCAAAGTCAGTGGACCAATGTCTTGGATAGTAAAGAGCAGTTCTTGTAGTAAACGGTAAAGTCTTTGCCAATGTTCTCAGAAGTAGTTTGTAGGAAAAAGAATCATATGTTGGGTCACAAGCTGATTAGGCCTGCAAGTTGGGAAAGTTCCACAAACTTTCACCGCGAGAGGTAAGTTCTCTCAATCGGGTTGGCACAGTATCTTAATATGAAGAACAAGAGGCAGCAGAAGATGTTGGTTCCTGGCAGTTCCTGCAGATCTCACTGTACAGGATCATCGAAAAACGTGGACAAAATGGAATCATTTCAGTTCGAGTAGCTGTCATCAAGCACACAAGCTGGTGTCCTTCCCCCTGGTTAATCCTAACCAGCTCCGAGAATGGTATCCAGGTGGCTTACGAGTTGATTGGTCCCACCAACACAAAGGAAGAATTCGTCCTTGAATGGGCTTCTCTGTCGAGATGAACTTGGCAATTCAGACCTGCAGCAGGGCTTCACTGGGCAAACCAATGGTCCAGGAGTTGCAGCAGCCGTCCTCTTCCAGCTCGTCTTTGGTTCTTTCATTCCAGTGGTGGACTCTGCTTTCCAGTCCAAGAGACTTGCTTTTAAACCGTTTTCTCCCTTTCATTCCAGCTTAGCTGCCACTCACCCAGCAGGGTGGCTGTCCTTGCAGGTCAGTCAGCCAGCCAATCACGCCAGAGTGCATTTCGGTCTCATAGAAGACTAAGCACAGGGAGTTTTGGGCACCTCCCTCACTTCCTGCACACCGCAGACACTCAGACGGCAGAGGCTGTCTTCAGTCCTGAAGCCCGCCAAAGGCATAGAAACAAAGGGACCAAACCTAGTTTGGCGCACAGAGACAAACTCTAGAAGTACCTTTCCAAAAGAAATGGTGAAAAAAGAAGACCAGGACCTGTTTAAACAAAGGGGCTTAATACACCGTCTTGAAAAACATGGCTCCTGCGACTTTTAGCCACCAGTTTTCACGGTCGGGAAAAATCATGGTAGTTTGTTGTAAAACAACTGCCACCAACCATTTCGATAGAAAAGGGTAGCATTTGACTTCTACATGATTTTCTAGACACAGGGTATACTAGGTAATCCCTCCAGCACTCTATAGGAAGATAGTGTGTGCTGGGTCTAGGAATTTAAAAAGACTAGTAAAGTCAATTTAACCTTTCACTCTCTGGGAAACATTAGTTGATCCCAGAGAAGGTATTTAAACCTTTGGGAAGTCTAAAAAGACATCCCTGTGTCACTGCACTGAGGGTGCTGTGTAACACACATGGAAAGATGCCTATGGAGTTATCTTAAAACTCCATAATCAAAGAACACAAGATTAAAACACACATCAAAATACATGAAAGAATGGGAAAAAAGGCTCACACTCTTTCCAGGTAAAAAATCAAGTCCTAAAAATCCAGCAAAGTTGCAGGGAGTCTCTAAGGTGGAGACATTTAGCACATTTATGAGAATTCTCCCTAACACTAACTTCCAAGCAATGGGTTTTTAATAATCTTGAAATTCGCTGTAAAAAGTGGCTGTGTGAGATATGATGTGGTATTTATATTGCGATCAATAATCAATACCCAGAGGTTTCTAAGTGCGGACCTCCGTGTCGTCTTGTTTGCCAGGCAAGAACATTGCCCCTGAGCTATCCTGCCCAGCCACTGTATAAGTCTGAAAAAGAAGCTACATTTCTACTCTCTCACTCAGACTTTTTAGATGCTAGCATCTCATCTATCAATAATCAAATACCTACCAACTACAACATTAAAACTCAATCCCACATGAATTGCAACGGTGATGGTGTTGCCATCATCTTCAGACAATCCCTACGTGTCAATAAGCTTCCCTCTTTCCATGTTGAATGCCATACTCACTGGAATTTTCCCACTGAATGACTTTAGCTTTATTTTATTGCTACTCCATTAACCACTGGCATAACAAACAAAAAAGATTTCATTGACTTAATATTCAAAAGAGAGCAGAATATTTTACTTCAAAATACTCATTTGGTTATTAAAGGGAAACATACATTTCGTGCATGACAAAATAACTGATCCCCACACTTTGCGCCTCTTAGAATGTATAGAGTAGCTACAACTCTCTTTTCGAGTCTCTACTCGTATACATGAAGCCAGTCATCTCCCTGGCCAAATACACTTTTCTATTTCAGCCATTAACATTGTATGTTATGCTATGTTATGTTAATTATACGTTTACGGCGCACATACGCCCGACGGCATCTTGGCGCTAGCAGTCAAGATGAGGGAGTGATTGAGCAGAATGAACACCTAAAATAAAAAGGTCTTCAAAGACTGCTTGAAAGCCAGATGGTCAGTAGTAGCTCAGAGAGCCCATGGCAGAAGATTCCCTGTCCTTGTGGCCACCACAGAGAAGGCACGGCCACCAGTCCGTGACCGACGGGCCCGTGGGATTGATAGCAGAAGAGCAGCCTGGGAACGGAGGGGGCGAGCAGGAGAATAGTGGACACACTTGTCCTAAAGATTGTAGAACGATTTAAGGGACTCTTGGTCCAATCCTTATGGAGTGCACTTTTCTATTGCATTCGGTATGTTAGCTCTAGGGAAGCTGGTTGGAATACAGTTTACAAAATTCCACTTCTGCAAACCTGTTGATAAGGGGACATTGCATAATTGTAACATTGATCGCCCCCTATTCGTGTGCCATCATTCTGCAGCAATTAAGCTCAATGACTGTGGAGCTTGTGAAAATGATAGTCCCTATAAAATTAAGTACCAGCAGGGACTGGAAACAAATATTCATCCAAGGAGTCAAGCAAGCATGACGTCCCATTCAAAATCTTGAGAAAACATTATTGAATCATTTAACTCTCTTTCAGACGACGACGACGTTGCCGTTACAAATCATTTTGAAAAGCTCACAGAAACATCAATAGATATGTGTTCAATGTTCAAAGAATTGGTCACCCCTCAATACAGAACATCTACTGCTACCCCTTAAAGGGCTCTAGTGCATACATGATCAAGCTTTATCTTGGACAAAATCGCAATCATTGAAAATGTGTCTGTCCAGAGGAACACAACGAAGTACACGCACCACATGCAGCAAATATCCAGATCCTCTAAAATTACTCCTTTTCTAGAAAAAAAATCATAATCAACTTCAGAGGAGGTGGAGATAATCCTGACATTTAAAAAATATTCAAAATCTCCCCATGACTTTCTTCTGCCATAAGTGGCTAAAGGCATTCTTCATTTGTTCAGCAAGAAAAAGCAATCTCGTTCACCTTATCCCGCAATTCATGTTTGTTTCCATACACAGGAAAAAGTGCAGTGGTTTGACCATCACACTAACAAACATATCACAGGATCCAACTAATCCAAGCAATTCTAGACACATCTCCCAACTCTCTTACTTAGTCAATCAAATTGAGGGGGCATTAATGTCTCAGCTGCAAACCTTCATACAACTGAATGAAATGCTGAACACAGCTATTTCAGGATTTTAGACCAACTATACAACAGAGCTGGAGATGACAACCATTCTCCAATGAGCTGAGGGGAAGGGTTGGCTGGGGAGGATTTAGGGCGAACATCCTACTGGACATTATGTTATACCACGGCATTTTACTGAATCATCTGGAACAACGTGGACTCGAGGAACAGTCTTAAACTGGATTATGTCATTGCCTTCAAGATGTACTTAGGCAGTTGACACTGGCAAGTGTGCATCTCGCCGGCAACTATTAACTTGTGGCGTGCCATAGGGCTTAACGTTATCTCCTCTACTCTTTACTCTTTAACATGTATACAGATCAGTTAGGCAACGTTATTCATTAGCATGGTTTGCTTTTTCCAAACTGTGCTGATGACCCAGCTTTGCATACATCTATCAGGCAGCAGTGCAATCTCAGCTAACATGTGATACAAATGCCTAGTTTCCACTGAAAGCTGAATGGATACAAACTACCTGAAAATCAACCCCAACACAATTAAATGTTCTAAACCATATGAACGTCTGCGCTTAACCTTAGCTCATGCCTAGTCCCTGTACAATTATTGAGACTTCCGGATATCTTCATTCACTCAGAATTGCCACTAAACCAAGAAGCTTCTTTGGTGGCTAAATCATGTTTTTTTCAGCTCAGAAAATCTAAAATAAATATTGCCCTTTTTATCCGTCACACATACGATCATGATTGTAAGTGCCTTTGTTAAAAAGTACACTTGTTGAGGCAGCAGGGGAGCTGTAGGTTCCTTTATTTATGCCTTCAGGAATTACAGTTCAGGTTACACTGAAATTTAGAAGCTTCAAGTCTTAAGCGCTCACCACCCAGGCTGAATCATTCTAGGCTGAAACACAATACTTCAAATGAACACACATAAACATCCCAAGCATCCAGGGAACATTCTCTCAGTGACATCATGGCAAGACACCATCAGGCATACTCAGGCACATCTACAGGAAATAACAGCCTTTGTCTCATTGGCTTTGGGCTTCGGCAATAGCATTTATTTAGGTCTCCCAACAAATGTAAAGAATCAACCGCAGAATGCAGCATACAGTGGCATCATTTCTGCTGCATCTCAGGAAAGTCATCCTTATTTCACCTGGTCTAGCATCACTCCACTGGCTACCAGTCGAACAAATCACTTTTAAATCCATGTCCCTCATGCATACTGTGATATACGGACCAGAAAGACTCCTCTACCAAAATCTCCATCACTACTATTCAGGTAGTAAAGCTTGTATCTCAGTCCTCTTGCCCTGTTATGGTTCTAACCTTCAAGAAAGCAATCAAAGGCAGCAGAGCTTTCTCCACACTTGCCCCTAAAATCTCAGACTTACTTCCCACAGCATTAATGGATGAAAATAGTCTTTTATTTTTTATACGAGACCTAAAAACATTTTAAATGTATTTTTGAACTGACAGATCATGTTCACTCCACACCCAAGCATCTGCTTTTTCTTTTACAGCTACAAGAGGCCCCTCGGTGAATGAAAGTGTTCACCAAACCCCGCACGACCACAATGCATAGCATTGAGTGGCTGTTCTGACTGGTGCTTTTGTCTGATATTTTTACTGAATTAAAATTGACAAGTTGCATGTGTTAAACTAATGGTTTTTTTTTAGCAAAGTCTCTTCACTGTATGTTGTTTCATACGCTCCATGATAACAAAACGGTTAGCAAACTTTAAAGTATGTGTTATAGGATATCCGGACTAACTATTTTTATGAAAAATACAACCCTGGCATTAAGGGGCTAACGGCGCCGTAAAAGGCTGCAGTGCTGTTAAACCCTTAATGCCAGATTCACACTTTAACGCCTACTTTTTGCAGGCGTTAAAGTCCAACCCGCTAAGGGACCTTGGTGCTAATTACGGCACCATAATTTACGGTGCCGTAATTAGCGCCTTCCCCATTCCCATTGAGCCCTATGGGCCAAAAATGGGAATGGGGAAGGGTCCATGGTGAATGGGGATTTACCACCCCGCCAACCTTGGAATGGGGCGGTAAATCCGCCATCCACCATGGCGGAATCCAGCATGCACCATGGTCCAACGCCAGGGTTGTAATGAGGCCCATTGGTTTATATTTTCAAAACTCAAAATCCCACCATAGTGCTCTGTATGATATGAAAGAATAGCAAATAAGGGACATTTGTCTGGCTAAGGTTTTTGCATAAGTATTACCACTTTTAAGCAGACCTTTACTCTGAGATGTGTGACAAGTCAGTGAACTGACCTTGTCCCAAAAGCCAAAAGTGACTCTGAGAACCAGGAAAAGTAGCATTACAGGGACCCAAGGTCAGTTCCTTGAGCTGCATGGAGGAAGACATGCCTGGAGCTCCCAGAGCTCCCTTCCAGGTCACATTACCCCCTTGATCTACTACTAAGCGGCACCTAGGTGAACCAGGTGAGGATTCTCCCCCTACTGCCTAGCCAACTAAATGTGGTAATCAGGAAGCCAGAATTGACAACTGTTGACCACAGTGAAAATAATGTATACCATAGCATTTGCACATATGTAAGTCATGCTTGTTTGCAGATGTTCACCAGTGTGGGGCTGGAGCTATGCATAACCAGACTGCAGCACATCGAGCAGCAGGACTGAATTAAGGCGCCGCCCCCCTCTGGCCTGCTACTAAGTTTGAGCCACCAGCACCTCAGAGAGATATTGCACTGGAATACTGAATTCAGTCAGAGCCACCAGAGCTGCTGGTGAATCGCAGAGGGCAAATGCAGAGCTGCTCACAGAAAGTAACATTTACGGTTCTGCAATTTAAGACAAAGTTGCCACAGAGAGAGGGAAAATAGCAGTGCAATTTATGCAAGGGTTAACAGACCTCAACAAATAAAGCGTCTTGTTAGACGGGCGGGACCACCTGGATCAGAAGCTACATATTCAGAAAGCTGCTCTTTGGGATGGTGACTGATCACTGGAGCTGGCAGAGTGAGCACATTGGCAATTGAAGAGAAGCAATAAAGCAGTGAAGGCTCTGAGAATTGAGGTGGAGGGGTGGGGGTAATTTAATGTTTTGAGTGAACTCACTGGCTTGTGAAAGATGAAGGGCTTGAGATATCTGTGAAACTGCGAGATCCAAGGGATTAAAATAGTTGACAAACCTGAGCGCTGTTAGAAGCTTCCTTTCAGAGCATTGCCAAAGATGGGGCATCCTAACCCACATTAGAGGTTCTGGAAGTGGCTGGAAAAGTGATCAGGGTACTGTATCCCTAATGGTTTATAAGTTGGGCACTACCTCCCCAAAGGGACCCAGGCACTTAATCCCTCAGAGGTTCAACTAGTGAGGCTTGCTCTTTATCAGTAAAACTCTGTTTTGTGGTTATCATGAAGCATTCTGGATCAATGAGACTGTGATTTGGGTGCCAAGAAACATGTTGGATTCTATATCATTTTGCATGTGTTTAGAAGGGGGTGTCAAGAAGCGTGCTCAGAACTATATCTCCGAGACTTCATTTAGAAAGGGGTTGACAAGAATCTTGCTGGGTCCCATATGCCTAACACTGTGTTTGGGGGCCAAGAAGGGAGTTGGATGCAAGATCTCAGAAACTGCATTGAGTAGGGGGTTGACAAGTAGTGTCCTTGTTGATATGTGCCTGAGAGTGTGTTTGAGTGAAAAGGAGTGAGCTGGGCACTATAAACCTGTGACTGTGAGACCAAAACCAGGAGTGGAATGGAAATTGGGTGAGACAAATATCAGAAACACCTGATACACAACAGTTTATCTTCCCATCCTACACTTGCTGTTTGGAGTATTTTGAAAGATCAGCATCAATTTTCTTTTTATCCCATTGATCATATCTGCAAGACTAAAGTCTTCTTGAAATATATTATTCTGTCATGTCTTTCTGTGTGTCTACTACAACGTTTCCACAAAGGCAACCACCATCTACAGTCAATTAGGTTCCAAATATTTATAACAATTAAGCCGCACATAAACAGCATATGAAGAGGACAGAATAATCACTGAGTGGGTGTAAAAGATGTGCTGTGTGAGTATATGAAATCCTTTGAGGATTCATCCAATTTTCTTAAAAGACATTCTCAATCAGCTCTTGCCACACAAAATATCTCCCTGCTTTACACAAAGGTACTGTGTGGCAAAAAGTGGTCCACGGCATTTGTGTGATTCTAATCCTCTGGGGTGCCATGTTGACATCTAGGGGTATGGGGAAATGTGTTCTGACACATGCTATGCAACACGGCACACACCATAAATATTTTCCCCACCTTGTCTGACCTGTACATTAAGGCACCTCCTGTCTGATGGAGACACCAGAACGGTCTCTCCGGCAGGGCAAATGTGCAGTCAACACAAGCCTGATCGTAATGTGTTCCTAATTATATGACACTTCCTTTGCTATTGATGGGTTCCAGACAGGTGCCATCAGCCACGGGAGCTGTGGATAGCCAGAGTCACCTACATAGGCACTAGGGCTAGCTGTTCTTGCAGAACAATCATCAGGCATACCCACTAGTAATGGGATGATAGTCTAAATTGCACATTGACATTAAGTAAGGGGCCGCTGCATCTAATCAACCCGTTGTCACTTTTACCTCTGCAGGAGTGGTAGGTTGGGAGATGCTCTATGGAAATCAGGGCATTCATTTCTTGGCTAAGCACCATTGAAAACATGGGCTCTGACATGCCATCCAGTGTGCTGGAAAATGCCTGAGGTGAAAAGCGCAGGAATGACACAAGCTTCAACAGTGATGGGATGGTTGTTTTTATGTTGATGCTTTCTAAATAGGCCTGTGTCAGGATGAGTAGCTCAGCTATGGTCTCCCTTTTAAAAGTGATACAATCATATTACGGGCCCATCAGTTAGTGCCCAGGATGATGGCCTGACCCAGTGAATGGGCACTCTCCTTACACAGTGTCTCCTTCTCCTTTGTTCAGATTGTGTTCTGTGACACTGCTGCTGTGCATGCCTCCGCAGCTCAATGTGTAGCGAGAAATTCTGAAGCTGGAGGATTGCTACTGCTAGTGGCTGCATGGATTTTGTAAGTGTGCTTCGAAAAGTTGTGGTACTAAAATACAGTTTCAGTTCCAATTGGCTGGACCTGCAGATTCCTTTCAGTCACCAGGATTCATTTACTACCACCTGCTATGTAGAGGTAATTCTAGTGTGTTTTCGGCTGAACTAGTGCCTGTTTTTGGTGGTATTTGTGCGGTATTTCATCTTGTGCAGAAATTGCCCCAGGGGATGCTGATGGTTCTCCTTGGTAATTCGCAGAAAGCTAATTCCCCCAATGGAATTAGCAATGGGGGAATTAGCACCCTTTTTGGAGAAGAAAAAGTAACATGTAACTGCCACCTTTTTCCATTTGCGCTGGAAAATAATGAGTCCCCGTCTCTTGAGGCCATGTATGTATAAATCTCTTTTCCCTGGACTTCAATAGGAGCATACAATCTATTATCCTTCATTTCCATTTTCATAGACAGTGTGAATTAGTCGACAATTCAGAATGTATTTTCATTATGTTGGCTTTTCCTGATAATTCTATGACGTGCAATGTACACTGGTGAGAAAGAAGGAGCAGAGCTGGGATTCATGTGGCTGTGTTGGCAGATGATGAAATGTGGTATGGGCCAGCTAGCGAGGTTCAAATCTGGAGAACCCGGTTTTTGGGATGTCAGGAGATGAAGCCCCCACACCATGCCCCACTGGAGGAAAAGATGGAAGCATATACAGAGGTTTCCATGGAACAGAACAAGGATATTTCTTCATTTATTTATTTATTTATTTATAAAAATCAAAGGGAAAGTAATGCTTTTTTTGGCACACAAACGTGCACAGAATGTACCATTGTTATCAAAGTATGGGTCCCTTATAATATGGTGAGAGAATGTGACGTGAAGACCAGATGTTACAGGGGAAAGTGGAAATAAACCAGGAACAAGGGCAGGACAGAATGACAACATAGGAACGGCATGGTGGAGAAAGTGCTGAATTAAGGATGGAGGGGTGATGGATAAGTGCTACAGGGTTGTCCATGTAGGGTAGGGAGTGAGGAAAACAGGGTTATGCAGTAGCGTAGAGTGCAAGGAAACAGGTTTTTCAGGAAGAAGGGGAGCTTTGCGGTTGGATTTAAATAGTGTGAGGAGCAGCATTCCAGAGTAGGTGAGGGAGGAGAGAGAGAAAGAGGGAGCACAGGGGGCTTGAGTGGTGGCAAGGAGGTGACCCTTGGATGATCTTAATGCATGAGGAGGAGTAGGGTGTAAGATGAGCAGTTAGGTAGGCTGTGTCGAGTCAATAAATAGTTTTGAAGATGAGGAGAAGAAGTTTATATTCAGCCCTTTGTTTCAAAGATAGCCAGCCAAATTGGTGACAGGAAGAGTAAGTAGAGGTAAAGAGAGAAAGGTTGAAAAGTGTGCAGACCACGAAGTTGAGGGCTTTGTCCAGAGGTGAAAAGGCATAATTGGGATGGCCATAGAGGACACTGACACAGTAGTCAGATCTAAAAATGACTAAGGAGGAAATTACCTGTTTAGCAGTATGGGAAGGAAGATGACAGATTTTCCTGATATTGAGGAGGATGAGTCTGGATGCAGTTGCAGATTTGGAGATGAAGCGCAATAATTTGTTTGATGGGTCAAAAATGACACACAGGTTATGAGTAGAAGCAGAGTAAGGAAGGTAGTCAGAGGAGAAGCGAAGAAGAGGAGGAAGAGGAAGAGATGGCCTATTTGGCTGGGAAGTAGAAAACTTCAGGCTTAGTGGAGTTGAGCATGAACAAGTGAGACACTGTCCAATATTTGATGGTAGAGTGACAGGTTGACATTTTTCATAACAGCTTGTTGGATAAGTTATAGGAGACCTGAATACCATCAGCAACGGGTGGATAGGATAAGCCCTAAGAGGAGATCAATGCACCAATAGCTGTAGTATAGAGAGTGAAGGGAAGTGGACCAAAGATAGATCCTTTGGGAACTTCAAAGGCAAGCGGGTGAGTGGGGAATTATGACTGTTCCAGGACACCTGAAAGTGTATGTTGGCAAGGTATGAAGCATAACAGGTGAGGGCCTTATCTCTGATGCCAAGGAGAGATAATGTAGAGAGAAGGTAAGAATGGTCAGCAGTATCGAAGGCAGCAGAGAGGTCAAGAAGAATAAGAATAGATGAAAGGTTTGCA
Source organism: Ambystoma mexicanum (assembly GCF_040938575.1). Taxonomy (NCBI): domain Eukaryota; kingdom Metazoa; phylum Chordata; class Amphibia; order Caudata; family Ambystomatidae; genus Ambystoma; species Ambystoma mexicanum. Next base: position 805,970,553 of record NC_090941.1, read on the forward strand.
TGCCAAGCGGAAGAGATGAAGTTTCTGACATTGAGGAGAACTGTCTAGGTAGATTGCAGAGGTTGGAAGCCAGATTGAAGAGGGTCAAGGGGCTGTGAGTATCAAGGAACTCAGTGAGTCAATTGAGTACTACTCGCCCTAGGATTTTGGAATAGTGTGGTAGAAGAGAGACAGGGCAAGCATTGGCAGGACTGCTTGGATCTAGACCAGGTTTCTAAAGGAGAGAGCTAACAGAAGCTGTATTATAGGATGAGGGAAAAGTGGTATTGTCAAGAGAGGAGCTGAAGAGGTTAGTAAGAAGTAGAGCAAAACGGGGAGCTATGTGCTTCACAATGTGGGGGCACATGAAGCTTTAGTATTCAGCAGTAGCGCAATAATCTTATATGGGTTGGTAGGAGCAAAGGAAGACATAGTAGCGGGAGAGGAGGGTAGGAGTGGTTGAGAAAAGTGAACAGGAGGAGGGAATCGACAGTAATCAGCAAGGGTATTGTGAATGGTTGAAATTTTAGACGCAAAATAGAGAGCAACATTGTTTGCAGAAAGAGTAGAGCAGATGGAGGTGGGGTTAGGAGGTGGGAAAGGTGGGTTGAGAGATTTCTTAAAGGGGCCTAGGTTGTGAGGATTGCGATGAAATGACAGAGAGCTAGAATGCAGAGTCAAGAGTAGAGGATTCGTTCTGAAGAGCAGTGAGATAGAGTTGGGGATCAGAGGAGTGTCTTGATCTTTGCCAAGTCAAAGCTTTTTTCCCACTGCTTTCAGGATGTGGATTAGAGGTGCAATCCAGTGCATGTAGGGGAGGATGAACGAGTGAGTGTAGTAAGAGGATAGTGGGGGGTAAATGGTGCATAAAGAGCAGTGTTAAAGTTTTTGAAGGCTTTTACAGTGGATGGAAAGGTGAGTTCAGCGTAGGAGGAGAGAGAGTGCTGTAGGTCAGAGAGGTAGTCAGAGAGTTTGGAGAAAGGATACCTGCTCTTAGTGATAGATTTAGTGGACAGAGAAAGTGAGAAAGAGGCAAGAGTGGAAATTGAAGAAAGACAATAGACCGATTGGAGGGAAAAGGCATGGTGGAGCTCTTAGAGGAGGGCAGTTGAGAAGAGATTCAAACAACGTCAAGTGAGTTTCAATTTGAATGGATGAGCAGACAGTGGACAGAAGAGAGTGAGTGGGTAAGTAGATAAGAGTTAAAGTCAGTGGATAGAACAGCAGAGAGTGAGGGGAGGTTGATGTCACCAACAACAGTGAGGTATTGATCTGGAGGGAGAGAGTCAATTAGTTGGGAGAAGTGGTCAAATAATTGACCCAGCAGACCAGGAGGCCAGCACAGAGAGATAATATGTGTGCCATAGGGGACAGTGATTGTGGTGCTAGTGTATTCAAATGAGGGAAAAATATCAGGAGCAAGGGGAATAGGAGAGATATGAGGATTGGAGAATATAAACAGTTCTACACCACCACCCCTGCCAGTGGGGCGGGGAATGTGAGAAAAGGTATAGGCAGGGTCATGAAGGGTGGCAAGGGTTGCAGAGTCAGAGAGTGGGATCCAGGTTTCAGTAAGGGCAAGGAGATCAAGAGAGGGAGAATGAGAAAGGAAGTCTTTGAAGGTAAAGGAGGTTTTATTGTAGACAAACTGTGCATTCCAAAGAGCAATAGAAAGAGAGTGAGATGTAAAAGCATAGAGATGTTCAGTCTGAGAAAAAGAGAGGTGCAGGGGGTTAATGCAAGAAGAGGATGTGTAATGGAAGTTAACGTTTGAGTTGGTTTTGTGAATAGAAAGAGTAGTGAAGCGAGACGAGAGGTGGCATCAAGGAGAAGAGATGACAGGAATGGGGAGAGAGTTTTGATGGTTCTGATTTGAGGAGAGTGAAGTGAGAAGTAGAAAGGAAAGGAAGAGATAGCATGAGAAATGCATGTTGAGGGTGCAGTTGAGAAAACACAAAGGGTACATACAGAGAAGTAGCGCAACACAGCAAAGCAAACGCTGATAGTATAAGAGACAAAGAGACTGGCCAACTGACGGTCTTCACCGTTGACTGTTCTGTGTTTAACTGGGACACCCCTGACTGGATGCCCCTAGGGAGTTCAGAATGGATGATATATGTTTGTGTCACCTATCACCTAGTTCATCAGGGATTGGTCTCTGATATATGGTCCCTGGTGTTGTTGGGATGAGGCAATTTCTTCCTGATCGGTGTTACAGAGGAGCCTCTTGTGACCTTCGGCTGGAGATAGGACTGATCCAAGTTGGCCACAGGAAGAAGTGTCACTGATCCAAGATGTCCACAGCAAGTGATGTCACCAAATCCAAGATGGCCACTGGATGTGATGTCACGAATCCAAGATGGCCACTGGAAGTGAAATTCCAGACAGAAAGTGAAGCCAAACACCAGACAGGATGACACAGTAGCGATCAAGCTGCTGTGACAGAAATGCTCTCATAGAACGCAAATTGAAAGATAAACAAAACAGACCACATTGTATTTGTCAGTACTTTTTCAAATTAGTATAATCAGATTACAAAAATAATAATGAAAAATTGGAGGATTCTTGAGAAAACCTCTCAAGAAACCCATCTGTGCTTTTAAAAGAAGCAAACATTTGAGAGACTTGATCATAAGGAATGATATATCCATGAGTACTTCGACTACATGAGGTATTCCACTCTGAGAAATTTGAGGGACATGCTCCATGTGGGAATTTCCAATGCTGTGAACAAACTACTAAAAGCCGGGAAGTGGACATAGGGCTCCCGAGACTTTGGCGACAAAACGAGTTTACTAATTGTTTTATGCAGTATGTTGCACATGTGGACTACTGTCCCCTGGAAGACAGAGACAAAAGTAAGTACGAGAGTGACTGAACACAAAAGCTATATAAGGAATTAGATCTTGACAGCACCTCTCATCTCACACTTCAATGAAAAACACCACACACCTAATGATTTTAGATGGACTGTGCTTTACAAACTTAAAGGAAGAGATGGGGCAATTGATAAAGAATGCCTGATGAGGAAAAAACTGGAATTTATATTCCTCACTAAAAGTCATGAGGTTGGATTAAATGAGTTTATTGAGTGGCATAAAATTAAATAATATTCGAATAGAAAATTTTGGTGGGACAGGACTTGATTTTTGCCATTCTTTTTCTGGCTGTGAGTAAATCAGTGATTGTTATATTCCCTTTATAAAATAATTGGATCTGCGTTGAGAGCCAGATATGTCTACAGTTTTGTAATTCTACTTGCACTCTTTCCAAAGTTTGAACCGTTTAATGGCTGCACGTTTGACACATGTCGGTGCTAAAGGTCTAGATTACACAGAGGCAGACAGCGTCAAAACCTGATGTGTAATGTGTCGGTGCACTGAATTTAAGTTTTAAGGAAAGAACCTAAAGTGTAGTGTACACTGCACATACTTGCGATGAAAATGTAAATTGGGAGCACAGTAAAGCAGCGATAGTACATGCAACTCCCCTTGCTGGTTGTGAAAGAGCGTACAAGAGCTAAACTCCTCCTAATGAGCTAAGCGGTTTGGGATAATGAAAGAAGGTTTGGCATGTAAACAAGTTGAATACCATTTTGTTGCAGTATTAGGCTTGTGGTCTAGAAGTCCAAGGGGGATGGTCTATTGATGTGGACAGAATTACTTTTTTGTCATTTCAGCTGAGTATGAATGTGCACCTATTAAGGAGGAATGCCAGCATAGTAAAAGCCATGTGAGTAGTTTTAATGGATATGTATAAGACAGGACAGACAAACAAACCCCCTCTTAGAACACCCCTACTCCACGGTCGGGGGCAGACCTAATCATATTAAATACACAAAGGAGGAAGGTACAGAATAGTTAGAAACCCATCGTCTTATTGGCCTAATAATAGAGGTAAATTCATCTACCACAGAACAAACTGAACAAAATGAATGTCCTGCACACCCTCAGTATACTATTAAATTTCAATTCAATTTATTCAAAAAAATTATTATTCTTTTCTTAAAAAATATATTTTTTCATTGTAAAGAACATTCATACATTTTACAAAAACGTACAATCACCCATGTTTATCCCTTGAACAACCTTCAATTAAAGGAAATCAGCTGTGTACATCAGAAATACATCACAGAATTCACAACATATAAACAAGACCGTACATAAAGAATACATTTTTTAAAAACATGTGTCTCAGAATGTTTTCAATGACGGAACATTCATCGGGGGAATTTTTGTTAGAGAAGTGGATTCCTTCAACACCAATAGTTCAAGGATCAAGCAACAGATTCTTTCCAAAACGGGGGGTTCCTAAAAATCTTTGATTGATTCTTAAGTCTCCTGCAACTCTCTTCTTTAAATTAGTTGCCTCATACTTTAAACATCAAGTTCTTCAAATACAACTTCATGCTTATGAATAGCAAAAACGAAACAGATGTCTGAGTCATTTATTATTTAGCGACGACACCTTTGGTTTACGACCATTGCTGGACTACAGATTTAAATTGCTCCACATCGTACCAATTTGTGAACACCACACTGAAACGTGAGTTGCCAAAGGAACGCGTGACGCCAGTAGTTTTAATGCAACCATGTGGCTTAGTGTTCAAGATATTAGCACAACTAATTATGTGTCGCCTTGTTTATATACTCTGCAGGTGATTGATGATTACAATTGTGTTGCTTAGAACATTGTGAAGAGGATTACTGCAGTTAATTTTGGATTTCCTACCCGTGAAGCATATTATTTGCACGACCCATGGAAAAGAGACTTTGAGACAAGAAACCTTGAATGACATGTGCAGCCAACAAACTATTGTATTCATACGTTGTAAACATTGTTGAATAATTTGGAATTAAGTTAGTTTGAATATGTCCCCATAAAAATACCACTGTCTGATGGAAGTTCTGCCTATAACTAAAGGCTGTTGGAAGAACGAAACATGGTGGGTTATAATTTAAACAAGTTAGTCGGCACTATTCATTGAATAAAGACAAGAAACACACTAGTCTAGGCTGACGATAGGGGCATTCCTTGGTATCCACATTTACAGTTGAAATACGTCATACAAATATGTAGAATGTTTTTATATAGATTGTGGTTGGGTATGAATGTGTTGGATCGGTGAGATATCAATGATGTGTACAGAGGTTATATGTGGAGTGATGTAGATAGTATTGCATGGTCGAAGGAATGGCTATATGACTGCACTAGGACTTTATGAAATAGTATACTGCTGCACTAGCTCTTTAACAAGAAAGAATCAAGTGCATACGTTGACATGTGGTCTTTTGACATTGTAAAGGTGTATTGAAATTAATGAAATTAAAGTTATTGGTTATCATGTTATATCACTCTGCTGAGTATTTGTGTATGCGTTTCTAAGGTGGACATATGGCTGTATAACTGTATGTAAGGGATGACCCATGCACATATGCTGTTTCCCTTACGTCTTTGTGTGTCTTGATTGATAGGTTGGAAGTGTGTCAATCATCTGTTCTGGAAGATGCTGCTAGGCTCTGTGTTTTCAGCCCGTAGAGCCATACATGTTTCCACGGATTGTTGGGATGGCCCTGTGTATGGGAGCCTTGCCTCCAATGTAACCAGATGCCAGTCTAGAGACTGCTGAGCCTCTGCTGCTTCCTGAGTCACGTTTCCTTAGTAACCTAAGAGCTCACACCAATCCTCAGCAGCCATGAGCCTTTCCAGTTTGGTGTCCTGTGTGATCTAGATTGCTGGCACTCTCTTCCTTTCCCTTCCGTTTAAATATGATGTATTTTGCCAGAACTGAGGGGAGATTATCTTTACATGAGCTGGTCATATGCCTACATTTGTCATTTCTCCTTAATGGACAGGCTCTGGTGAAAATCTCCACTGAGAACAACCCCGGCAATGGTGTTCTTCTGATTCGCTCAAACGACCTGAACCAAATGAGCTTGCATTTGGTCCATCTTCTTGCATGTTATTTTCACCTGCTTATAAACAATGCATTCTCTTCTCTGAGTTCCAAAAACTGGCTTTGGGAGAATATTACACACTTAAAAAAAAAGAGATACACCCCTTAATCGACTTACACTGAGGTTTCCATCATACAGGCTTCAATAAAAACATTTCTGAGTTCAAGTTCAGGGCAAGGACTCTGCAGGAATTAACATATTTTTACAATCAGGAATGGTACAGGTTAGCCCTTTTCTTTAGCTTGAGTGTGAATGGTCCCTGTTGGAGTGCAAACAGTTAAATCATTTACCTAGGAGGATGCATCAGTCAATAAGTTCTATTTCCTCTGCTTTATTCAAGATTTATTTTCTGGGGGTCTCTTTCTAATATCATGTGCTTCATTTGAGTTTTCTTTCATGTTCTCAATATACTAAACCTGTTTCTCATTTCAGTCAACCTTTGGAAAAGATCCCAGCCAACAAAGAGGCCTATGGAGTTTAAGATGACCCTTCTCTCCCCATCTATCTCCCTTTCTCTCAAGCTAATTGTCACATTTTCCTCTAAATATAAATTCACTTTCTCACTTTCATTTCATTTTGCATTAAGGGATAAAGCGGTGTCAACAAAGATATACAACTGCAAATTTAGGACTATGTAATTGAGAATGAAAGATGCTTCCGCTTTGGGTTTGCATACAATTGATCCAAGCACACTCTTTCATCTTCCACCTTTGAGACAGTTGGTGACTATGGAATATGTAAACAAACACGCACCATCAAATAGATTCCATAGATTCACAGTCAATCAGTGAGGCTTTACCATTTGGGGTTCACGTCAACTATACATACAAGTCTTGTCCCCAATGATTATTTATGGTTTGGAAGCATTCCTTAACATCGACCTGAAATGGTTACAGATGATAGAAGGAAAATTCTGGCGCTCTATCATGGGTCTACCCCCAGGTATCCCCATGGCAATAATAGGGCTCGAACTGGGGTTGACCTCATTGAAAGCGCAAGTGTTAAAAAAGCAAGCCCTACTCTATTTGAAAATGAGCAGTGTGACCAATAAAGGGCTATTAATTGCTGTCCATCAAGAGATTTCTAAGGCAAACTCCCCTTGCCCCTATAAGGTACAGATGACCACATTTCTAGCAGCTATCGGGTGGCAAATTAGGAAAGGTAGTGTTACAGAAGAGGCACAGAGGGCTCTGGGCAAACGTATATATCTTTGGGACTGGTTAGAGAATTACGATCAACTAACTGAAAAGCTACCAGTTTGTCCAGAATAGACTGCACAACTTTAAAAAACCTCAGAGCTACCTTAATCTGTGCCCAGATGCGAGACTAAGACGTTTCATTATACTACTAAGACTCGAACAACTACCTACATTAATGATCACTGGGAGAAGAGCCAAGATTGCACCAGAACTACGGCTCTGTCGATTATGTAACCAACAGAATCAGCCAGAAAAGGCCAGACATGTACTGGCAGAATGCCACAAAATGTCAAGTATTATAAATCTCTGCTTGGGCAAGCTTGTGCATAGTAACGGATACATCAAAGAGGAATTAATTTGGCATCATTGTATTAATTCCAACAGCATGAGGCCCCTGATGGCATTGTACAATATCTGGTTGAAGGTGGAAACTTGTCTCAACATAACTATATAGGAAGTTACTACGCTGAGCCATTGTATGGACAGTGCATAGCCTAAGTGAATTTGCCATCTGCCATGGGCCTGTAATTAAACTGGTTCTGTTATAATACTACATCATCAATGTCCTATTAACTAAGTGAGTGGAAGTCTGCCCTGAGGAATAACTGTCATCATGTGGCATTGTACGGTTGCTGATCATTTACCAGACCGAGATTATAGACATCTCAATCCAGATGATGACGACATTATTGCTTGATTAGGGAACATAATGTATTTCTTTGTCTCTTTTATTTTTCTTAGAATTATGGATTCGCATTTGTATGACTCGTGCTTCTTTTGTTTCTTTACATGATAATTGGTATTCCTTTAACGCTCTTGTTTTTTTATTTAATGTTTTATTAATGTGTAAAGTTTCAATGTAAACTAAATCAGAATAAATAAATATATATATATATAGATCTTCCACCTTTGTAGTTTTCGTTTTGAATATGTATTTTCCATCCTGGTGCACTGTGCACACATGCTTCATTGTGTGCAGCTTCTCGGGCAGCTTTGGCACCATGAATTATGTGTTTGTACCCTAGCATTTGATTAGTGCCTTCTCTCAATTTGTTCACCTATCCCTCCAGGTGAAAGACCTTTTCCCCACCTTTTATATTCAGAGGAATACCTAGATCATAGCTAGATTCCTTCCTGGTCGATTTACTGTCTCTATTGGAGGGATGGTTTGGGTATTTGAGGAAATACTGAGGAAGGAATTACTTTTTCTCACTCTGGTTTTGGGGTCATGTACCTCGAAACAAAGGAAGACGAGGACTGTTTGTTTTGTTTGGGTAGGAGTGTTGGGTGTCCTGACCCACGTTTGAGCTATCATGCTGCAACATTTGGTGCTGTGGGCTTAGAAAATCCAAGATGGCCAAAAAGCCCACAAGTGCGCCAGAATCCAGGAGAACCACGCAGTTTGTGCGCACACCAAAATGGTTACCTAACTTGCCACCCACCAGTGTAAAGAAAGATCTTTGTTAACAAAATCCACTGTTACTGATGTCAAAAAGTTGCTGAAATCGTGACTCATTGGACCACTTTAAAGATTCAACCCTTTTGTGGGGTTCCACATAACCATCTTACTGTAAGGAGCCCCATCAAAACAATGTTAAGCAAGGATTATTTACTACCATGTAAGAACCATTCCTGTTTAGAATGCATTAATCCAAGAAAGATCCCAAAATTGCATGCAGTACCAACAAAATCCTCAAGGCGGCGCTAGCGGTCTAAACTCTGACAGGAGAACTGAGTGCAGTTGCTGACAAAGGGATTTGACTCAGCTGACTTCAAAGGCTGCATTTTAATTAAAATTTAGCCACCTGCTGTTCCCAGAGGCCTGAAGCCTGGGAAACCCTCTCACCTCCAGAGATTCACACCAGGAGTTAGAATCTCACATGACCTCTTGATTGATAGAAGGCAGACTGGCTGGGAGCCTCCTGGAGACCACACAATAGGCTCTTGCAATTGAATAGGATATGTTGATTTTGACTGTTTCCTGTCAACAAAGGCCTGCCTGCTAGAAGACACATGTGACTGACCCACCCAAGTCTTGGAGGCGGACTCCAACACTCTGAGAACTGAATTGAAAGCAAAATATATATTTTACAGAAACACTGATAACTCTTTGTAATCAAATGACAGAAATGTATAACTTTGAGAGCCTTAATTTAAAAAATGTACCTTCAATTCAAGCCCAAACTCCAATTTGTGTGATGTTCTGGGGCAAAACCCTGCTATTTATGTATACTACAGACTCTGTGTTTAAGCTAGAGACATGTTAATTTACTGGAGTATGTATGGACAGGCCGTGTACATGTGTACAAATCTGGAGAAAAATCTGATGTTGCAAAACCACTAAAAAGCACAAAATATTGCCATTTCTGAATGCAAGCCCCCAGCAAGAGCAGAGTTTGAACAGGGGCTACCATCAGTAAATGCATGATGGATGCATGTAATTTCAAACCACTGTGTATCTATGAAGTGTGCATTTTGATCAAATATAGATTTTGTGGGCAAACTGACCAGGGGAGGATCCTCTGACCCATAAAACCTACAGAATCACTCTGACTCACAGTTCCTTCCCCAATCATGGGAGAGGGGAGAATTGGGCCAATGGGCAGTTGAGAGAGGGGCTGGCTAGTGATGCTGCACACACACCCACTTTCAAAACACATAAAAGCAGACAGTCAGGACAGATAGGGACATTCAATTCCATTTGCTGCAACGCGCTCTGCCGGACCACACCACATCCAGAAGATACTAGATTCCACACTTAGACTTTAAAACTCCAAAGAACTTGATTCAGAACTGAAAGCAAGGGCCTAAACCCACAAACTGAGAACTCTTCTCAGTGGGCCTCAGCATCCAGCAAACCTAACAGCGATAGCAGCATCCAGGAGCCGTGCAGATCAGCGCTGGGTCCAGAGAAAGCTGTGCAGAAAGATCCAGAAGCAGTGCTGTACCCAGAGAAAGCAGAGCAGTATCCAGAACCAGAGGCAGAGCAGAGCTGACCCAGACGGCTGTTCGCAGAACCAGAGAGCTGACCCAGACTGCTGTGCGCAGAGACCGTCCGTGGCGAGTGAAGAAAACCTGACCAGATCCGTGGCGAGGCCCATTTATTTCAAAAATATATTGTGAGTACCTAGCAGAACTGTGCAGAACCAATCTCTTAGTTAAAATAATATAATTCAATCTATTTTAATCTAACCAGAACTGTCTCCTAACTGTCACCTGTCATTTGCAAAGCTGTCACCTGTCATTTTCTAGTTGCAAGCTGTAACTTGTCACTTTGAACTTTTAAAATTTCAAATCTGAAAAACGACCATTACCATATCGCTCATATCTCCGTGACCGTTTGTCTTAGAGACTTGCAGTAACTTTCCTCTGAAAGCTGGGAATCTTGGCTTTTGAACGAACCTAGAACCGCATTCCTACTCCCTATATTTGTGCCGCAATCACGAAAAACCCACTCGCGAATTTTACCGCAATTTGCAAATTTCTCCACGTGTGAAAACAGCAGCTTCCTTGCTTTCATTTGCCAAAAATTCGTTTAACCTGCCAATCATTCCTAGAACATTGCTAAAGTAAGCCTGAACTAATTTAAACCAACTAATCCTCAACCTGAACCTCCAGAGGGACTTAAAATCATTTTAGCACATTTTCCAATATATTGCTATCTCATATAAAAGCATCTTGGGCCTGTGTTTCAAACTTCTGTAGTCTAAGCTTGCTGGGGTGAACTGAATTACATTTGATGCATTTCTGAGAACTGTGTGCTTTCCTTCCATTTCCTTGCATTGCATAAACGGGGGAGGGGATTGCCAGAGAAAAGTGATTACATTGTTTTGTTGAAATCATATTGAGTATTTTCTGTATTGCATTTTCATTCAACATTACATCCATCTGAACTTATATAAAGTATTCTCTACCACCTTATTCTTCTGTTCCTATTCACAAGTGTACTGGTGCCAGACTATCCATCATTGATTACTGCTCAGATTAAGTGTGATATTCAATTATTAATTATTATAAAGTGTGATATATATATTGATTGTTTAAATTATCAAATAAACCTTTTAAACTTGCAAAACAGAACTACTTCTTGGCTCAGTGGGGTCAGGGGGATTCCAAGAGAGGGGTGTTATATAGGGGTAGTCATCCAGAACGCATGAACTGGACATAAAGATATATCAATAAGGGTTTCCATTCAGTATCCCAGACTAGGCATTGACTTAGCTGTAGTGTTGAATTGAATCCTCTTACAGGAGGTGATTGGTTCATTTCCCGTGATAAATTCTGATTTTGATTCATTAGGGATCCTTGATGTATCTTTCCATTCCTGATAGGAAATGTATTGCTAGGCGATATTAGGCATGTAACCCTGGTGTCTGGACTGATGTGTGGCCCATCTTGTGTAGGGTGCTTCGTTTGCCAGGTGGAGGACTACTCAGTTGACTGAAAAGATGCTCTTCCTGTCTGTCAGTGTAATTGATGAAGTCATTATTTTTCCCCATCTCTAAGCATAACAGGGGCATTCCATTCAGCTACGGTACCTTAATGGCAGCTGGTGTTAGTTTGAGGCTTGGCAGGCATATGGGACCTCAATCCGAGTTTGGCCATAATTCGGTGGTAATTCTGCCGAATTACTGCCAACATCGATTACCATTATTGCCACTTGGACGGCATATACACCATGTGATACCAAGTGGTGGCAATTCCTATGTTTGCACTCCATAGGACTACATGCCGATTTTGACATTCATCACAGGTTTGTTTGTATAGGGACTGAAATATGTTGAATTTTTTTTTTCTTTTATGTATTTTACTATGTATGTGGAGTGTGTAGTGGGTTTTATGTAGTTCTACAATGTTTATTAATTAATGGTGTAATAAATTACAATTTCTGGGCTTGTGAATGCATTGCTAGACTTATTTTGTGAGGACTTAGTAGTTTTGAGAACATGTTGCGTCACTGTGTTTATTATCTATTATGATATGCCCATTTCTTTTCTTGATACATATACTTCTATTGTGACCCAGAAAGTAGAGAAAAGATGACTCACCCTTCTTTGAGGGTGAGTTTTTTGGGTGGTGTTTTGCCCTATTTGTTTTAAAAAGCACGCAAATGTATGCCATGTGGCATCCTAACAGCAAAGTTCAAGGAAAACTCTGAACACAGATAGAAGAGTAAACAAGGTACAGTATTGCCAACTCAGCAAACATTCACTAGAGTGTTCCTGCTGGGTGGAAGTGGGCACAGACACTGGGGGCAGAGGTTGAGAGATGCAGTTCAGTGCTGTACTGGCATCAAGTTGGGGCTCCCGCCTGACATCCAAATGGCAGCTGGGCCATTTGAAAGCTTAGAGTACTAACTGACATGGAATGAGAGATGGAAACTAAATAACCAATACAAATAAAGAATTGCAGGTTGCAAACCAAGCCTATGAAGTGAGACCACATAGTATGGAAGCAAGGCTTATCAGAAGCCATTTCTGAGAGCATTGCAGTGGTATGCAGGCTGGAGACAACCTGGAGAAGACCAGAGCAAAACAGGCCAGAGCACTGCACAAAAAGCCAATCCAAAGACCAGAGACTGGACCTAACACTTAGTAGATGAAGGGTATATGTGGTCATCAGTCACCTGGGAGGGAAAGCCAATCAAATGCGGCAAAGAATGAACATGGAGACATTGGGTGTGGACGCAATTAGTCCCCTCAAGGAAGAACACATCTTACTAGTAGGAAAGGCACAATATCCCACGCTTAGAGTGTGAAAGAAATCATCCCCCTCAATATTAGCAATAAGGGCACTGTGTATCTTAGTGAGGATGAGAAGGAATCCATACCCCTTATTGAGAGTGAGAAGGGCACCACATACCGTATTAAGACTGAGAAAGGTACCATATAGCTTATTAATAATCTAGGGCATTATAACCCCAGATCAGGAAGAAGAGTGCCACTATCCTCATGGCTTGATTACAAAAACTGATATGGCTATTATACCCCTATGAAGATGAAGTGTAGCAAACAATTGGCTTGGTCCTCTATCCCTGTGACTGTAACTTGAGTAAAGGAACTGCTCTGTGCTATATCCCTGTAACTGATAGATGGAGCCAAGAAGTGACTAGGTGCTAAATCCCTCAGACTATGTTCACTATAGAGAACCTGGGGATAAGAGTATCTCAGAGAGTAAGATACACCTGACTGTGTTATAGGTCATAGAGCTGACCCATCGTGATACTTTTTACGCAGGTTATTCTCAGAGAAGATAAAGCTCTAGGCTATATAGAAGTTTAGTTCATACAACACCCATTTGCCAACAACACTTGTTTGAACCTTTGTTTTTATGTGTTACACCATTTGAGGATCCACCATGAGATCTACAAAAATTGTGCTATTAGAGTTTAACCACATATTTTGGAAAGACATGCCAGCATGTAGATTTAGTGGGCCTCATCACGACTTGGGCGGTAACGGTAATGCTATTAGCGCGGGCGAATCAGCCCTACCGCCGAACCCCCCGGCGCTAATAGCGCCGGATCACGAGTTCGGCGGTAATGTAAGTCCCCATTCCCCACTGAGCCCATTCGGGAATGCCCCATCCCCCATTGGGCTCAATGGGGAATCTACGCGCTAATACCGCCGGGGGATTTATCGCCGGCAGTAATAGTGCGAATTTTCAGCGGATTTCCCCCCAGCTCAGAGCTGGGGCGAAATCCGCCGAAGCCCTGATTCGGCGGACCCTTAAATCCGGCGGTAATAGCGCTACCGCTGGATTTAAGGGTTACCGCCGAAGTCGTGATGAGGCCCAGTATCTTGTCTATCAGTATCCACCTCTATACAATCTGGGCAAATTCAGAACTCACTTGCTAAGTTTCAGAACACACTTGCCAATAAAAACAAAATGCCACAAACACTAAAATTTAGGTTGAGGGTGACATTTTCTGGAGAGCTGACTTGATGGGTGAGCGATAGGGTTTGTGTGGACTAGAGTCTACAATTGCAGGTTTTGATATTTTAAAATATGTGTTGCCAACTGCAAGGCACGACAATTATAAAATATATTTGGGCCTCATTAAGACTTCGGAGGTAGCCATGGCGCTATTAGTGCCATGGCTGCCTCCAAAATCATGTCGGGGTTCCCTGAATGTGGAATTACCAGGCCATTCCGAGTTCAGAGGGCCCGGTAATTCCTCCTTCAGGTAACCCGGACCCGGTTCTTCTCCATTCCCATTCGAGCCCCCATAGGGCTCAATGGCAATGGGGAGGGGGCTATCAACGGGCCCGTCAATTACGGGCCCGTTGTTAGCTCCCTGGTTCCCTCGAGGAACCCGCTATGGACGTCTGGAAACCCAGACGTCCAGAGCGGGTCCCGTGCGGGGACCTCGTAATAGTGCAGAGTGGGTTTAACGGCGCCGGCACCATTAACGGCGCCGTTAAACCCATTCCGCACTACTCATAATGAGGCCCATATTCTTTTTCAGGTTAGACAGGCCTGTAGAGCTTTCCAACGTTCTTCACAGTTTTTCCAGAAGGCTCCCTGTGTCTCACTAGTCTCTGAAATGGTACCCCTGCTCCTATGTCTCCTTCTCTTTATGCCTAGTTAATTGTAGATTCTCTTAGGTCCCTGCCTATGAGTGCTGCAATGTAAGACACACATGTTAGAGTCACACTACTGATGATAGCCTTTTCTATCTTGAGGGATCCTCTCAGCATGGCTGTCACCAGCTGGACATATCTGAGACCTTGATTGACGTTCTTTGCCAAGAAACGGTCTGTCTTTAATAGAAGCCACACTACCTCCAAGGATTGGACACTGGAATACAAGTGGTTCCAAAGAGCAGCAGCCTAGGATATTCCTCTGCGGGAAGAAAAACCAGTAGATGGATGGGTAGGCTGGACCTTGAAGGCCACTCCAGATTATGTTGGAAAGTGCAGGAGACTTTGGCTGGAGGCACAAGAAGCAGGGTGCCAGGACACACTCAAGCAGGTAACAGACCAGGAAAGACTACTAAGGAGAGAGCAACAGGAGCCAGGAAGAACACAGGGGAACAGAAACTGGAGAAGGAAAAGTCAAGGAGAAAAAACAAAAGATCATCAGATCACTATGAGGACACACCAGCGTCTGTTTCCAACCTATCATATGGACCAGCCAATTCCAGCGTGTCTGAGCATCCGGCACCATCTCTGAATGGGTGCAGCAACATCATGAGAACATCATCAAAGGGACGCCCAGACACCATCTTGGAGTGGGCCAAACGAGGACACCCACGGAGGTCCTGCAACACAGAGATGAATGCTATCAGCACCACAGCGACCATTGCTGAGGTGGGTGACAACAATGGCCTACATTTCATACTATAGCAAACTGCTTTTACCAGAAAATAAATATGAATAGGATTACGGTGCTGAACTATCCTTGTAGTGCCTGTACTACAATGATCAAAATCCAATTCTTCTCAATTGTGTTTGAACTTCTTAGCCCTTCAATATAGGTAACAATGACTTACAGTTTGCATTCTCTATAGCTGGCTCCCTTGGCTACATGGTGACTTTAACATTTTATCCTGTTGTTCTGGTTAGTGCTTTTACACTTGACTCATTTGTATACTCTAGTGCTGGTAGTTATGTTCTACCTGACTGGTTTAGGATTCTTTCTTTGTCTCTCTTAGTAATTGTCCTCTCAATGTTCTTGACTGGGATGATATTGTTCTTACATTGGCATGCTTGGAGTTCTCAATTCTTGTATACTTAGTTCACTCAACTTATGTAGTGCCTTTGGGTTCATTGAAGTGACCGATCCAGAATCCCATAAATCATGTTCTTCAGATGTTTGCTTCTCTATATTGGTGCCTTTTGGAAATGTATTGATTCTTCCTTGATTCCATTGGTTTGACATAATCGTTGTGCTCTTTGCAGTTTTGAAACTGTAACTCCCATGAAGCAGTTTCTTCATTGGTGCACTTCTCTTTGGTAGAGTTTCTGAGCACATATTCATTCTTCCTCGGTTCCCTTTCTTTATCAACTCCACATGCTTCATTGTTAGAATTGGAACCACAACTCCCATTAGGCAATCCTATGTGATATATTCCTATTTAGTAGTGCCCCTGTGCATATATCAATCCTTTATTTCTCCCCATAGCTTTCCAGTGCCACAAGCATAGCCCCTGGAATTGGAAACACAGCTCCCATTAAGCAACATCTCCGCTGGTTCTACATTAGCACCTATGCACTTATATAAAATCTTCCTTGGTTTCCTCAGTTTTTCGGCACCATTGTGCTCATTCAGGAGTTGGAACCACAACTCCCATGAAGCAAGTTATTCACTGGTTCCTTTAATTTTATCAACTCCACTTAGCTCTTTGGAGTTTTAGATCCACAACTCCAATACACCAGAGTCTTAAGTAGTTTCCTTCATGTTTTTAATGTCCTTCCATCCTTGGATTGTTGGAACAACAACTTCGATAAAGCATTACTTCTTCCTTTTTCTATCCCCCATTGGATTTCCATACGTTGGTACCTCAACCCTCCTCTGGTCATCGAGCCACAGCTCCTCCTCATGCTCTGTTTGCTCCTCTTCACCCTGACACCATCTTCCCAGGTGGGATGTTCAGGGTTTTCTCTGTGCACGCAGCTTTGCTATTAGAGCTGTTCTGGGATTGGCTTTTTTTCCGCCTACACTCTGCTGTTGTTTCCACTGCAACCTTGTTCACAGGGCCATGTTCATGAGACTTTGCAGGCTCCACTGAATCCCCCACTCAGTCTGCAGTTGTCCCATTTTTTGCCTTCTCATGAATTTCTTTTGACACTGATTTGTCTCTCTGTTGATGGTCTCAGAGGCTCACTGCCAAGAGAGAAAGAGCCCATTCTTCTTAACCCCCAGAGCATGATGTGGGTACTTCACCTAGCTGCTTCTTTCCTTTTGACATGCCCTATGAATAGTCGGAATCAAAGTAAATAATCTGTGTTCTGAAGAAGTTACTTCACCACAAAATATTATCTTATGTGGGGAACAATGTGCAACTTATATATGATATCAGTCTTTCCTCGCCATCTCTATTTTTAGAAGAGATTGTCCTAAGCCAACATGTGTGGAACCTGTATGGTACCTGTCTGTAAAAGAAAGACGTAATGAAGTCTAGAGTAGAGTAGAGTAGGCTTGTGCTGGTGGGCCGATACTGGCCATGTACGCCCCCGACACAGGGCTGATTGCCACAGTATCCTTTCAGGCACAGGAATGTTCTTATATTGTTTTTATTCTCCTGTCACAGTATGGATGTGATGGATTCCACTTTCAGAATCTGGAATATTATAATGCTGGTCGCATCTGTATCCAAGAGATACTTGACAGATGTAGCTATAAATACGCTTTTAGCTGGTTTACTGTTAGCATGCATATGCTAGATTTCAACAGATGGAGCAATTGTGTCTTATATGCTTCCCTTTGTATTTGTGTTGTTTCATCCAAAAATTGGGCATCAGCCTATTTAACATGACTGGAGCTCTGTGTAAGACCAATGAGAGAGCACTAGAATGAAACGTTTAGTTGAGGCTCAAACACATCCATGTTAACGAGGTCTAGAGGTCCCTATCAATAAACCTGGGTCAAATTGAGGATGGATATAAATGTATAGTTTCCTAACGATTTAATCAGTTAATCAATCAGTGTTTTGGAAAGGCATCACATTTGGAGACACTGCTTAATCTTCTGAAATAAATGTAGACTATCCAGGTATTTTCAGATTTTGGCAAAAGCATGATCGACTCGTGTGATCTGCATCTTCACACCATCTTTATGCCTGTTCACCTCAACATTCAGTTGCATAGCGTACATCCTTTCACACACTGGTACCAAGGTTTCCTTCTCAAACTGTAAGTGATTTCAATCCAGCACACATCTAAGTCAACGCCTAGCGTGTAATGCACAACTGAAATCATTATTTATTTGTGTCTAAAAGTAATTTTATTCTGAATGATGTACCACTCATATCACGCCCCTCTCCTGGAAACCCTCCCCCCACCCCCCGGTCACACTGAACCAGGAATCAGGCTGGTTTGCAAAGTTAAAATATTTAGTTATGTATTTACAAATTAACCACACTATGTTTTAATGGTTACATAATGATCACCAATGGGGTGATGTAACACCAAATAATCTCTTTAATACACAAGGAGTAATAGTGAGCAAAACAATTCTGCACAGAAATAATACTTTTGTGTGTGTTCAGATCAAATAAAAGTGTGGTTACTAGTTCCAGCTGCACACCCCTCAACCCACCAACAGGCAATGCAAAGAGATAAGAGGAGAGAGAGCAGGCATTCAGGAATGGCAGAATTCAACACAGAATATCAATCCCAATTTCCCCCAGCAAACACAAGAGAAAACGTAATTGATTGGCAAGCTGTCAAAATGGTTTTTAAAGTTATCTGAGAATGGACTGGCAAAACACTAAATATGGTCTAAATTGCTGAAATTGTATACATTCTTATGGGAGCCACTTTGGATAGTTACACACAAACACTAGCAATGATTGAATACTAAGAAACAATGTGAAATCTTAAAATTAAGGTCGGGAGCAATCACGTGTAGGAATTTCCCTAAAACAAAATTTGCTGCAAACTTTTCAGTGTGTTATAATTGCGATAACGCGAGAACTATATTTTTTAGATTTTAGATGAAAATAAAAGCTGTAGATGTTAGGTACAAGCAAACATTAAAATAATGTTTCTAGCACAAAAATTGAGGAAGTTATGGACATTTTAGTGAAGGTCGTTTTTTCGAGATAGGCACAAAAATGGAAAACAGGAATGCACTTTTAAAAGACAAATGGGATTTCTTACACTAGATTATGACTATGGAAAAAGAGAATGCCACATATGAATCTCCACAGTTCCTGGTCAGGGAACACTTCACGTGGTGGATACTCAATTTCTTTCCGGGATTCACTTTATTTACTCCCAACACTAATGACTTATGATTTTAGAAAACAGATGAGAGAAACTCAGCGGAAGAAAAGTTCTGACAATTCAAAAATACTCCTAACAATACCGGTTCTGAATACAAGAGAGGATGGGTTTCAGACAGGGATTAACTATGGACTGTACACATGCTAGTGACACAATTCTATCTATAGATACTCACTAAATATGTTTTTAATCAGAACCGTCAGGATTCTGGTCCATCATTTCTGGTCAGGGAAGGGAATCTGGTTCTGGGACAGACAGCTGGGCACATCAGTTTGGACTGGGTCTGTTCACAGCACGGCACAGGACTGGATCGGATCTGAAATGGCTCTGGTCACAGCACGGCATAGGACTGGATTGGATATGCCCTTTTTGGTTCTGATGATAATTATTTCAGCAGGCAAGCAGTACAGCACAGCCTGGCTGTCTTTTGGTTCCCCTTAGGTTTATGGGGTTGATTCTAGTTCTGGAAATTTACGGCCTAGCTGAAAATGGTTCAGCTATGCAATGGGCCTTTCTGCTTTGCCAAGTTTCTGGAGTCTGGAGCAAGGAAGATGTGAAGTTCTGCTGCAGGGTGCTCTGCCAGGATCAGGATAGTGGGTGAATCTGTCTGTCTTTCTGAGTGCTGAGCTGTCTCTATTTATGCTTATGATAAAGGGGGTGTGTGGGCTGGTTTAGCCTAAGCTCGCCCCTTTGCCAGGCATTGGTCAGGGCCTCCTATCTGCTTTCATAGGAGAAAAACGGGTTGTCACGTTAATGGTGTGGGTTTATGAGGCCTAGAGTCCACCCCTAGCCTCTCGAACACAAAATATACTTTTGGTACAATACATATTTCCACATGTGCAACCTCTATAACAACCATATATACAGATTACATATTTAGTGTAGCAGATACTCCTCCAAGCCCCGTCGCAGTGGGATCTCGTGTCTGCTTTTCACAGAATTATGCCCTTTTCATCCGGAACACAATGTCCAATTTAGAAGCACATTTCTACAAATGTGCGTGTTGAACATGGGCATAAGTGTATGAAGTTTTATACTTCTGTCAGAAATACATTTTGTGTAATATCACATTTTCCGCCGTTTCTTCCCAGAACATATCACAGAGTTCTCGTGCCGCTTAAAACGTGCAGCCAAAATTAGCTTCACAAATCTGTTGTTTATACATTTTTCACAATTTTAAACTGTAAGTTATCAGTCTTTTTAAAATGTGCTTTTTGTCCTTGTTAAGCAACAAATGGTCGTTTAGCTCCACCTCTTTTTGTCTCCCTGCAGTCCAGAAACATCTCCTCCTTGTTTGTTCCTTGGCAGAGGCCATTTATGACCCTTCACACTTAGCATTTCCTTTAGCTGGAGGATGTTCATTATTTCCTCCCCCAGCCCTGCAGCCCAGATTCTTCCCCCACCCTATAATTATCACGTGAGTGTGATTTCCTGGAGGAAGGAGAGGCCTTGCCTCTGTGAGGAAAGCTGTTATTCCAGTTTGGGTAGGCTTTAGCCAGGCTTACATTTAAATGTTAATTCTGTTGCAGTTTGCCTTAGCTTAACCCAAACTTGGGATTTCAAAATATCATCTAGAATTCTCATTCTAGGTTTTAAACCAAGGGATTAAACAATTACAACATGGGTTACTCTCAGTAACAGGCCATTTACATTGCAAACCTTTGCTTTCAGCTTATACATTTTTAAAGTTAATCAGGCAGGCTTCTGACAGCTGTCATTCAGGTCGCCCAGGGTACTGCACCCAGATTTTTGACAGATTCCACAGGCAGGCCATTTTTGCTGTGAAAATCTCTTTATGCCTTCGGCTGTCCAGGACCTGGAACGTTCACAATTTTTTAAACTAAGTGAATTGTAGCACCCAGTAACAATTTTGGATGCTTGAGGGTGTTTTTGTACTGGCTTTCTGCAGTTTCAGCAACAAAGAAAAAGGATTTAAAGCAAGATTTTGGGGTTTCCTTGAGCAAAGCACTGCTTTTTCCTTCTGTGCTTCATTTTCACTTGTTGCGGAGCCCAGTGATATGTTTCAGGAGTGAGATCTCTGTTCCACCACTGACAACATGCATGGCAGATTGGGCAGCCATCTTTTTGTGCTTTGCAAAGCACGATTTTCAGAGGTTTTGGTGCGCACACTGGTTTTGAGGCCATTTTACTATTCTTGGCACCATCAGAGCACAGTGACGCCGCATGGTAGAGCAAAAGTGGGTCAAGACATCCCGCAAAACTTACCCTCTCTGCCTCTGCATACCTTGCTTTCTGCCTCCCAACTTTCCAACTCCCCTTGCTTCAGTAACCCATCTTCTATTTCTCTGACATGCAGCTCCACTCCGGGCATCAGGTTTTTACTGCCATAGAAAAAAGACTCTCACTTCTTCTCATGCTACAATGGACGAATGGGAAAACATAATAACAAAGTTTGATAATCTTTTTTACATGCCTTTTTAACAGGTTTATCAACTTCGAGAAGAGCATGCTAGGTTTGTTAAAGTCTGCCAGTAGGTGACGAGTTTGATTGCTAACTATTACATTATTTAGGGTTGAGGGTCATGTCGATGATCACTGGACCTAACCCAGGATACACACTCACACAGGAGTCATTGCAGTTCCCTCAGGAGAGGGTTGCTGTAAACTTTTCTAGGTTTAACACCTCTACATCTCACAACTTGTATGTCAAATTCTTGGCACTACTTCCCCAGTGCAAAGCACACAACATACATGTTCTTGCTGCATTTGACCCTAAGCTTACCACTACAGTAAAATGAATACAGCAGAACGGGGGTTTATGTTTTAGCATGCTGCTGCATTGGAGGCAGCTTTACAAAGCTAGGGATTTCCCAGGGAAGCCACTGAGTTGGATTTCCCTTCTATTAATAAGGGAGTTTACATGGGGGTTCGTAATAGCCACTGAGAAATAAGAGCAAGCTGCCCCTAATTGTGTTCAAAGTGGACCAGGAGCATGTGGTGGGTAACTACTCTGAGCTGTTTTTGTGCATAGATTTTAGAGATCAGAATTATCAACGGTTGCTAGGAGGAAGTGACGCCTTGAAAAAGTTTCACAATATTGAAATGCTTCATGACTGCAACAAATTAAACCCTTTGCACATCAGAACAATTCTCCTGACAAGAGGTGCAACATTCCAGTCGCCAATGGGGACAGGTGACTACTGCCAGGCTCATACAGCTGTTTGCCTCAGTTTGCATGATACAAATCATTCCATAGAGCCAGGAAGGCGTCACTGCTTATTGGATAGATCTTGTAATGACTTTTCTGGAGGTATTTGTCTTGAAAAAAGTCTGGGTCATTGTTAGGATTTCTAAACCTAGGTGACATGGGCTAATGGCTTCAGACAGAGATTAAACTTGGCAGGAAAGTTCTATACTCATTGATCACTAACATCGATTCCTATCAATAATCATTACATGATCTCTGACATTGTGGTGTGTGTGAACATGACAGAAAATAGTCACCTTTGCCACTGAGTGCAATCATTTATGTGCTAGGCTTCTTCATTAATCCTAGTCTTTTGAGGTGTTGTTTATGTTAAACCAGGTCTAGGTTCTAAAGTGAATTTCGGTACTGGAGCAAGCAGGTATTAAATGCTGTCCCATAACTCGGTAAAGCTAGCAACACAAACCAAGTACCCACTTTTAATCCGCCCCATGATTCTTGTGGTATTGATTGAAGCATTTCCCCAATTTATTTGCACACATTGGGGGTCATTCCGAAGTTGGAGGTAGCCATGGTGCTATTAGCACCATGTCTACCCCCTTACCGCATACCGGGTCAGGGATCCCTGAATGGGGAATTACCAGGCCATTCCATCCTTGGAGGACCCGGTATTTCCCCATTCTGGGAACCCATCCGCATTCCCATTCGAGCCCCCATAGGGCTCAATGGGAATCCCGTTGTTAGCATGCTGGTCCTTTAGCGGCTCCCACTAAGGGCGCATGGTAAAACCAGCCACCCTTAGCAGGACCCCCTAAAGGACCTCGTAATGTGGCGGTAAGGGGTTAACGGCACTGGCACCTTTACCGGCGCTGTTAACCCCTTATCGCCAACCTTGTAATGACCCCCATAGGTTGCAAATTTCAATGAACGTGACCATTTTGTTCCTTTTGGTATTGGTGTTCTGAAACTGAGTAATTCACATGCAAATGATCATGTTGCAAGCAGAGATATTTATTTATTTATTTATTTATTTATAAATTTATTTATTTATTTATTTGCATTTGTTAAGCGCACTTGCAGCCCATAAGGCATCAAGGTGCTGTTACAGAGAATATGCAGGTTTAAGATTACAGACATGTGCCAGGAGGGCTCTTAGTTACAGATTGTCAGGAATATATGCGATGAATGATGCAGAATCAGGTTTAGACAAAAAGTCTGGTTTTGATAGCTTTACGAAAGGCTAAGTGGGCCTCAATGAGTCTTATGTGAGGTGGCAGGGCGTTCCAATGCGTGGCTGCTTGGGTGTGGAAGCTGAAACCCCCAGCACGCAATTTGCGTGTGGTAGGCGTAACAATTAAGTTGGCGTAGAGGGAGCTGAGAGGTCTTGTGGCGGTGTGCCTGGTGATTCTGTTAGTCAGGTAGGGGGGGGGCACGTTTGTGAAGGCATTTGTGGGTGAGAGCCAGAGTTTTAAAGACAATTCTCTCTTTGACAGGGAGCCAGTGTGCTTGCCTTTTGATTTCAGTGATGTGGTTTCTTCTTGCGGTGCCGGTGGCTGCCCTAAGTGCATTGTTTTGGGCTAGCTGGAGTTTGGCCAGGTTTTTGTTAGATGTCTCCACAAGAAGGGCATTACAATAGTCTAGTCTTGACCCGATGATTGCCCTGGCAATCATGAGGCAGCTTTGGGGGGCCAAGAAGGGCCTGTTAGTAGCGTGTTTGCTTTTGAAATATTAATTGTTACCCCCAAATAACAGTCTTCTTTTGTTTTTATTAGAAAATAAGGGTTTTGTGGGTTGGAATTCAGGGGATTTGAGTTTTCCTGGATATATACCCAGAAGTGGGTCCGAATTTGATGATGCCTAAAAAGGCTGGAACACATTTGAAGCTGATGGTGTTCTCGTACAAAGGGACTATAGCCAGCGGTTCTCGTCAAACTGTTCTCTTTGGGGTTGAGGTCAAAATGATTTCAATATGGTTTTCCCATGTTCTGTAATAGCATAAACAACAATCATGTGTTTTCTTTTTCTAATTGACTCTCCGTCAGTGGGATGCATGTGCCCTGAAGTGGGTCAGAAACCTATTTGATATGGTGGATCCCATTCAATATTTGCAATTACTATAAACTGGAAATGCCACCAATAAAATGTCAAAGTGCTTAAGAAGCATTGGTTTATGTAAATAGATCCATAAAATGTTCCATACCCACAGACGTCTTTACACTGGGAGACAGCCCTCTTCTAAAATTCTGCGCAGCTTCCAAACCTCTGGAAATGAGAAGCAGGGTGCCTCAGACCCCAATGGACTGACAGTTATCAAATATAAAGATGTATGGTCTTTCTAATGTTATCAAAATGTGCTTAGATGCAAAAGGGACTAGAAACCGCATTTGGGCTTTTTGCCGCCTTCTGTCTCTCATCCATGTATTTCAAGAGTACACTTGCTTTGCACCAGGGAATTTATCATAAAATTGGTTATGTGCTTATTTTAGGTTTTGATAATGTCCTTTGTTTCTACCATGACTACACTATGTGCTGCAAGTGATCATTAGAAAGGAACACTGTTAAATTGTAAGAGCCAGTTTACAATGTTAGTACAATTAAATGATTTCCTTTTGTATGATAGCTCCCTTTGTCAAGTGTACCCACCATATTGGCTCTCAAAATGCCATCCCTTCATGGAAAGGGTTGCTCTCAGATTACAATCAATTATCTATTTCTTCTAAGCACCAATGCAAATTTTCATTTTACCGGATGCACACTGATACAGTATGTCTGAACCTGTGCATTCGTTAATTTGTGAATTGTAGACAGTACAACATGGTCCTATCACAGGGATGGAGTCAGGGTGGGCCTGTGGGGTCGGTCACCTCTCCTGGCTCCACCAACGGATGTTCTTGTATGGGGCTACTGCCATACAATGGAACAACCAGGGTGGACATGTTTTCTTATAGTGTCATTACTGGCATTATGTGCTAAGCAAACATGAGTATGTTCTTGTTTTGTTTTGTTTGTTTGTTTATTTGTTTATTTATTTGATAATGCGCACCAAGCCCTTAGGCAGCCGGGCGCAGCGGTACAAAGAATACTCGAAACTTGGTTACAGTGTTACATAATTGGTACGTGCATAAATTACATTACAGAGTGAAAAACAAATACAGTGCAGGATGCTGAGTAGGCAATTCTTATAGAGTATATACAGTAAATGAAGGGAAGCATCAGTTAGGAAGCCTATGGTTACACTTGTAAGTACAAGGAAAGTGAGTCACCAGCCTTTGGATTGTGCAAGTCAGGGAGAGGAGAAGTTATAGGTCATTGGATCGAAGCCATTTGAGAGCGTTGAATCTGAGTCTAGTGTACGGAAGTGGGCATCTAAGGTCAATAGGGAGTGTGTTCCAAACTTGTGCAGCTTTGACTGGGAAGCTGGTTCCTCCAGCTGTGGAGAGTTTGAATCTGGGAATGTCAAGCAGGAAGGTGTTGGCGGATCTCAGTGGTCTGGCGGTAATTTTCCTAGTGATTTTTTCCGAAAGGTAGGGAGGTGCTAGGGTGTTGAGACATTTAGAGGTGAGGGATATCGTTTTGAGGAGGATTCTGTCTTTATTTTTAGCCAGCGGGCCTCTTTCCTAAATTTAGAGATGTGCTCTCTCCGAGGTACGTTCAAAGCTGCTCTAAGAGCGTTATTTTGCAATCTTTGAAGTTTGTCAGTGACATACTTGTTGGCTCCTGAGTACAGGGCATTGCAGTAATCTAGTCGGGACATGACGAGCGCATTGGCGAGGGTAATGCAACTGGCGTTGGACAGGAATGGTCTGGCAGCTCGGATTAATTTGCAGGTGTAGGCGGAGGTAGAGGGAGTTAACTTGCGTTTTTAGGTTGAGAGAGGAGTCCAGGTAGAATCCTAATGTTTTTACCTCCGACATGACCTTAATAATGTTATTGTCGATGTTAAAGGAGGTGTAGTTTGGAGTTAGTTTTTTTAAGTTAGAATTGGATCCAAGAAGTAGGATCTCGGTCTTATCGTCATTCAGGCAGAGGCCATGGGATGCCATCCATGCCTGAATGAGGGTGTATATTTTGTTCACCAGAGCCAAGTCCTCTTCATAGGTGCCCGAAAGGGGTATGAGGATCTGGGTGTCATCTGCATAATTAGTGTAGGTGACACCCAGTCTGTCCAACTTGTCGAATAGTGGCTTAGTATTATATTGGTATTCTGGCTAATATTGATTCATCCAGCATGGAAATGTCTGCGTGCAGTCTGGGTGGCCATGTTTTTATGCTGGCATATATTGTGGGCAAAGGCATCATGAAAATGCATTGTGAAATGCTCATGTACACTGTTGGTGGCTTGCATTTTTTTCATTTTTGGATTGGAGTTAGCGTACAAAACCAATTGCAAAGTGTTTGGCTTTTTACTCACTTTTTCAAAGGAAGTGTGCTGTAAAAAGCCCAAATTTAACACAATATTTAAAAGAAATCTCGGATCCCGATTGGTTGGTTCAGGCTCCTTCTCTACGCTCTTTAACTCTGGTATATTTGTGTGACATATTTAGACCCCTCCAATCAAAAAATGCACCCCCTGCCACTGGTTGTGGCACCAGCTTCATGCATGTGATTTAAAGCGGCCATTACTGCCTGAGATAGGTTGCCCTATCTAGGCCAGTAATGGCCACTTTAAATCATATGCATGAAACTCTTCATCCTTCATGCATGTGATTTAAAGTGGCCATTAGTGGCTTAGATAAGTTGTCCCATCTATGCCAGTAATGATCACTTTAAATAATATGCATGAAGTGCTACAGCCTTCATGCATGTGATTTAAAGTGACCATTAGTGGCAAGGATAGGTGGTCCCTTCTATGTCAGCAATGGACAATTTAAATCATATTCATGAAGCGCTTCAGCCTTAATATGTGTGATTTAAAGTGTCAGTCGTGGTCACCTTAAATCAAATGCATGAGTTGCTTCCACTACTTATCTATACAAAAACATAGAGGTGATGACTGCAAGGTTTAGAATTAATCTTAAGCCTCTGGCAATTGCTCGGGGCAACCCTCCAGACCATTGTTCTTCGCCTGCCATGGCATTACAGAAAGTGGAAAGACCATTTGATATGATATGATTGGTTATTTATAACACACTTAATGCCCAGAGGTTTCTAAGCGTGGACCCGGGGATCGAACCAGTGTTTCTCCATGTCATCTTGCTTGCAAGGCAAACACGTTGCCCCTTAGGTATCCTCCCGAGAGATGCAAATCAGACTTGATTTCACTGTCAAAGGGGCAGTGCAGCTCCAACTGCTAGGTCACATCCCTTCTGCACGAGACCACACACATCCCCAAACATGTTTCGGCCTCATTGGGCGTCATCTGTGAGGAGTAGCTTGGGTCTTTAGGCCCAGCAGGCGTAGATAGGTTTAAGTAGCAGCCTTATGCATGTTATTTGTAGTTACAGTTGCTGCCATAGATAGGTTGTGGCAGCAGCCTCGCGAAAATAACATAGTGCTCCAATGTAGTGTACTTTTGGTGGCATGGCATTTCCTGGATTTCTTCTTGTGAACCAAATATATATTTTTTGGCATATGTACCACTTTTTGTCAAATATTATGCTGCTAAATTAATTATTGCAGGACAATCACGTTTCCACTCCAATTATTCTGTACTCCCTTGCTAGGTCGGGGTGCTAGTGCTAAATTGAGGATATATGTAGGCCCCTCAACACAAAAAATCAACCAAGCACGGCCGCACATGACCGTGCATGAATCATGACAATTCTTGGACATTTTTGTTGTTTCCGTAGAGAAACTATTATACATTGTATGGTTCGTCATCCTATATTTCTTGAAAAATGCATAATTTCAGCACATTATTTAAAAAAAAATCTTGGGGGGGTAAACACCCCCGAACCATCCTTAATTATTTATGTCTCCCTCTCTATGCTTAACTGCTCACGCTAATTTGAGGAAAAATATAGGGCTTACCCATAAATGGTTTGGAATCTTGGTGCCCTTTCTATAGTTATTCGCCCCTCCTGGCACCAAAAGCTGCCTCCGCCACTGCCGTAACCCACATGACATAACCCATCTACATCTCCGTAACCTCCCTCATGTGGACAATGCACCCTATGTTTGATGGCGCCATCCCTCCAGGACACACAGGATGCCAATGTGTCTCCAAATAGCTTACCAGTCCCCACCTCAGGAAATACCTCTTTCACTACAGGACTCCTTGCACATTTAAAAAATAAAAAAATAAAAACTGTACCCCCACCGGCCCTCCTACAAAATTGTGATGTTTATTTTCTCTGGTTGTGCTGCTGTCGGCAATGGTTGAAGTGCCTCTAGCAAATACAAATCTGAAAATGTCACTCTCCCCCACATGAGGAGATCCACATAGAGTGAGACAGGGAGACAAAGAGAAAGAGAGAGAGAGAGTACTAGATCATCGTATGATTTGTCTGGTACAGCAAGTATCCTGTACCTAATTTGTGAAATTAGTAGAAGCAAGGTAATGTGCCCTTCAACCTTTATATTGAATCTTATCAAGTTATATACAGTTCACAGTGGCTACATTTCATATATAAAACTTGCCACTGCCAAGTGTTCCTTTGCGGGAATCCCCTCAATGATACAACAACAATAATATTCCAAATGATCACAGTGTCTCATGTCATGAAATAATTGCACCCGGAGAAGAGGCTGCACCAGCGGCCAATAACACACTGTGTACTGCCTGCTGTTTCCAGGCAACAAAGCTTCTCCCTGTTGCCTCCCCATCCTCCTCACCCACCCCCAAAAACAATCCATACCCTTTCCCCACCTCCCTCGCCACTTACCTCCTGGACCGGAGATTTGTGCTCCGGTTGAGGTGCACCTGGCATCCTTGGCTGCCACCATAGAACTGAAAAAGGGACTAAGTACCTTTTACTATAGTGGTCGGTCATCTTGTTTTTATTTATTTTTATGTGCAATTGGGCTCGCGCAAAATGCGCCAAGCCCAACTCCGGTAAAAAAATAAAATCAAACCATTTGCACCCCAGATGAACCCCAGAGTACAAATGGCAATCACCCCTGCATAGGGGGATGGGCAGACATGGATAGCAACGGCCCACAGTCCTTGCTTTGCTCGGGCCTGCCTGGGCTCGGACTGGCGGGCTGTTACCAGCCATTTCCGCCCCCGAGATGGGGGGGACATTGCAATATTCTTTACTGGTAGTCATATTCTAAATGTAGATGTTGACAGAGACAGAAGAAATGATTCAATGCATTTCAGACCTCCACGGGCCTTCATCAGGGAAAGCAGCTGTAGGAAATATACACCATATAGAAAATCTATTGATGGCCACACAAATAATTATATTGGAAGAATAAATAGAAAACTAAGTACATCAAGAAGAATGTTACTATACCCATGTCCTTCCTGTAGCTTGGAGCTTTCAGGCAAACCTAAAACAAAAGACATAAAATACATACATACAATAAAGGAAATATACATATATTTCATGGTCCTTGCTTGCCTCTCCCTTATATGTGTGATATATTTGACAAAAGTAAATACAAATGATAAATCAAAGCAGTTTCTCTTGCATGCCTGATTTTGCAGGTGATTTTGCCATACCCATTTTTTCTTCTTATAGGAGCAAATAAAAATAAAAATGACACTCAATCATGTCAACTGTACAACGTAAAATAAGCAAAGATCATTTCTCATCTAAAATCACGTACCCCTCCGCTCTGAAAGTGTGTGGGGAGGGTATTGCTAAAACCTGCATTCTGCTTTCAAATAAAATGGCCTGTGTACTTTGTGGCATCATGACGTCACAATTCACATGCAACCTGTAATATAAGATGACAAATCCAAGATATGGAGAGTCATTGTATCTTTCACCAAGCCCTGCTGGTAATTCCGAGAAAACTGCATTACCATCTCCGCCACCCAATATCCCAGTATTACTGGGATATTAAGGGTGGCAGAGTAACGGTAAATTCCCATTCCCATGGTGTCCCATAGGACTCCATGGGTTGGGATGGGAACCACTGAAGCACCGGCATCGTTGTTAATGGTGCTGTTGCTTCTGTGACTTATCTGCTGGTAGGATCCTGAACTCCCGGCAGGTCGGCCTACCCATAGTTCACTGTCCCTACCGGCAGACTCAGACTGACTGGTCCGGTATCAATGCAGGTAACAATGCTGGAGCCGGTCGTACCGGCATTCTTTCCAGCATTGTTACCGGACCTGCTGACCGATAATGAGCCCCTTGGTCTTTAATTCTCTATCAATTATTATGATTCCAGAGCTAGAATGGTGAGCAACTATTTTATAAACAAACTTGTTTATCTTATGGAAGGATTACTCTTTGCTTTTGAAGAAACCTAGAAACTGAGAAAATGCCCATGCATTCAAACATCTCCTGTATGAAGAACAAAGGAATATGTATGTATTAATGTCACACAGTGAAGGCAAGACATGGCTTCAAACAAACATTATGCAATGTTTTATTTCTCTGCAGGTGCAGCAGCATCTGCCTGCTGGCTTTGGGAATTTGCATTTACGTTTCTTTGAGCAGAATAGAATGATATTCAATAGTCAGAGCTTGAGAGGCAACATCTGGCTGCTAATAACGTGGTATATTTGACATTAGGCAGCAGCAAAGCTCAGAACACTTGTTCATGCCGTGTTACGTTGCTGTCTTATTATGGGCAAGACATCTTCCCCCAAACCCCCTTTAGATGAAGAGTATCAGCCATATCATGATCTGCCGTACAATCAGCTCATGCTTTCAAGGCTGCACAAGCTGTTAATGTGTCTGATCAGAAATATATAGAAATGAATATTACTTAAATTGATTGACACATAATGCAGTGATACCAAATGAGCTGGTTGTGGGTTGCACTCCACACTGACAATGCAAGGGTTGTGGTGATGAGCAGAAAGATGCAGGTTTGAGGTATATTCTTATCACCTCGTGTTAAAGTCTTCTCCCGCAATCATTCCCCTGTTTCCATGTTAAATCCGATATTTCCTTAGTCGCAGTAAGCCATGGTTGGTGGTCATATCAGCAGTCTCTTCCAAACTTGACTCTGCATCGTTTGCCATTGGACGAGGACAAACATTGTAATGAAAAACATTCTCATTCAGAATGTGTCTTTTTTCATCCCATTGAGAGATAAAAAGAATGCAAAAATCTCTCCAATTCTGTATAACCTCCATCTTCGTCGCTCTCTCTGAATTACATTCAAGCCCGCTGCACTGCTCATCATGACTCTAATCGGATGGATCACCCATTTTCTTTGAAACAAATCTGAGAAATACAACCTGCTGATACTTTTGAAATCAAGACAAATGATTTGATGCTGAAATATTTTCCTTACTCATCCTCAGCTATCGAGTTCCCTTCCTCCGGGTGTCAGAAGCATCACTTTAGAAAACTGTAAACACATGGCTGTTTCCAAAATATTACTGAACCCACAGTTTCTCTCACACTGATCACTGTCTATAGACCTTTGGATGGACATGCACTCAAACAACCCTAATAACTATAACAACTGGAATTCAGTTTGCTACGACTAATCCAATCATTGTTCTATACCTTTCTTTGGCCATCCATTAGGATGTTTGGCTAATATTTTGGCACTCCTCTGATGCGTTTTTGTATTGTACAAATGTAACTATTGCTTTAGTTGTAAGCCACTGCGTTGTCAGGGGTAGACCTTGATATTAAACAATGCCGGAAGGATAACAGGTGCATGCTCTCTTTTTCACAAAGTACACACGCATATGAAAAGTCTGTTTTTTAATACAATGAAGGCACCCCTAAAATTTCCTTTGCACGGCCTTTTGTGCAACACAGAAAAGTAAAGTATTGCCCTTCCCCATTGAACACATTTCTCTTAAAAAATAAATGGTAATTTTAGAAATAGCAGAAATGCCTACTGGCTAACTAAAATAATGCTGCTAGTGAAGAACCATACATTGTCTCTATTTCTATGTCTCTATTTTGGTTAAGCCAGAGTTTATTGTGAAATTATAATGATTTTCGCTCCTTATCAACCACTTGGACAAACACTAGAATTTACATATGAATGAAAGGGAATAGTGAGATACAAGGCTTACCTTCTGGGCAGCTTAATATCCAGTTCTTGCCGCACTCTACAAACTATGATCAATACCTAGATCAATACTTGTGTATATAGTTCCAAGATAATCATATTCAATTGCAGGTGAAGTGGGGTAAGAGATGTCATTTCCTTCGAAACACTATCACAGTAGTTGGGTCTTTCCACCACAGAAAAAGTGTAAACTCCAGTTTAGGAATTGGGTGGAGGAGGAGGGCAGGGCCTGATAACCACCAATGCTGTATAAGGTAACGCCTGAAACACCAAACGTTGCAACTTCGTGACTGTTCCATCTTCATTGTGCCCTGCCCTGACCTAATCGCATGAAAGCCTTAAAAGGGTGTGTGTTTGCAGCCTTACTTACTTGGGTTGACCCACATCTTCCACAGATGGCTTTGTTGGCCTTTGCAGATCCTTCCTTCTGGGATGGCTAGCAAGTGCTCACTTGACAAGCCTGGCACAGCGATTTTGGACCAAGCCAAGGATGTCCATGGACTTATAGGACTTATAGAGACTCCTGTTCCCTTAAAGCATGAACTCTGAGCACCCTGTACCTTCCTATGCAGGAGCACATCAAAGATGGAGAGTGAGTGTCTAGCACGTGACCTGCAGTTTTCTCATTTTTCCACAGATCCGCTTTTTCAGGTTTCAGACTTTTGCAGACCTAATTGAATAAAACCTGTCAAGTCATCCAGCTAAAGGTTCATCCTCCCTGCACGTGAGGGATGTCAGGTCGTTTAGGGTGTTTTCTGAAGAAAGACTCTTTACCTTGAGTGCCAGCAAGTCAATCCAACCTTGTAGAGCACTTAACGCTAGTTTCTGTAAACTTCATCCATTGGAGAGGCTTGAGGTAAAATAAAATGTAATCTTAACGGAGCTGAACACAGCAATCCGCCAATTGTATCCCAATCTGTGTGTCGTCGTAAGGCCTATAGAATGGGCATTCTCCCAATGAGTTCATTTCTTTAAAACAAACTTCTTCCCTGAGGGTTGTTGCAGGATGTATCCATCTCTTTGGAACTCTTGCAACACTATCTGCAACCTGCCCCTCCTGGGGACTTTTGAGCTTTATAGCCAATCCTCTAATAAAATGTCAATAAGGTGCCTTGATGTGTCGGGGCTGTCGCCCTCGCATACTGTAGCACCATCCAGATGGGTCAGCTCAAGCTATTTTCATCTATACAAGTGTCGTTAACCCGAGGAACTGAGAGGGGTTACATCATGGCACAGATTCTTTCATGGCCTTCTAGGCCCTCATCTGTTGCCTGGTCCCGCTTGCCTGGTTTGAGATGCAGAACATCTTTTATTTGCAAACCCAGTGATAGTAATCCTTGTGTGTTCAGCTAGATGAGCTTCGTCACTACTGCTTCCATTCTCACATTGTGGTTTCTTACAGCGATTATCATATTACAATATGTGTGTATGACTGAGAATATTGGTTCAATTTCCAAAGTTATTCAATACAGTAAAGAAATGACTACATCTCTAAAAAAGCAAGCCTTCTGATAAATATACCTCAGCTTTCCAAGTTAACACGAAATGCTGCCAGTGCATTTCACAGTTCTGAGAAATAATATTTTTGGTTGCAACATATCTGATTGTGTTTGCAAGGAGTTATCAAATAGATAAACACTGATAGACAATGAAGGCTGCGGCCATACTTGGATATGTGGCTGTACAGTGCACCAGGGGCTACTGCTCCTGATTCTCAAAACAGAAAAACTGGACATTCACAACCAATTGTATTGAAAATGCTTGTGCACCGATTGTGCTGTGCGTGTGCAGTTTTCAATCACTCCTATCTGTGACCCATGTGAGGGTGGTAGTTGTACTTCCACTAACACCCAATTCACATATGCAGAATGGGAGGCAGTGTGGAGGTGTGGACGTGGACTGAAATTGCAAATGAGAATCATGCCAACAATCATGTTGCTCAGGGCATCATGGGCCACAAGAATAGGAGCAACTCACATGATGCGTTTCTCCATGGTCTCAATTTACCACTTTGTTTTAGAGGGCTATTTAAATGCTGTCATATCTTTTGTACTTGCAGTGATGATCTGTCAAAACGAAAATATGTTTCGATAAATAATACAGATATTTGTCTGTATAAGCAGCCCGGGGTATGTGTAGTTCAGTACCCGTGGTTATATTTTTTAATTTCTTTTAAAGATATTTTTATAACTATTGTGATGGCCGGGGTGAAAACTGCCATCCGGGTCTCTCATTCATGCAGTAACCAGGACAGACTGCTTAGCTTCAAAGTGTGGAAGGGGCCAGCCTCCTCAGACCATGTTGCTTGATAAATGAGCCCACCTTACAAGACCACTTAGAGGAATGGGGCCAACCCTTTTCTTGCTTTGAAACTAAGCAGGGTCAGCCCCGCTTTGAAGTTAAGTCGGATTAGTCCAGGTTACTGCATGGATGGGCGACCGAATGGGCAGATGATTTATTTACTTTTTTGCCTTTTGCTGAATTGCAGTCTGGTATTTGTAGTCTCCCAGTCTATAATAATGAAAAAAGAGGTATTATTACAGCAACAATGGATGTCCCGTCCCTGCAGTAACTGGGATGAACCCTGCTTAGCTTCAAAGTGAGGAAGGGGTGAGCCCACTAACGCCATGTTGCCTAATATATGGGCCCTCCGCTGCCCTCCCCTTAGAAGAACACTTAGAAAAACGTGGCCTAAGGGGGCTGGATCCTTCCTCGCTTTGAAACCACGCAGGGCCGGTCCTGGTTAATGCATGGATGGCAGACAGTCCACGGTCTTCAATGCAGTGTGTTTTCTTAGTTTTAAATATCTTATAACACACAGCACCCGCATTTTTATAAAACAGGAAGATTAAATTAACAAAACACATTTATGCTGAACAGTGCTATCAGAGAACCGTGGCCTTAAGGAATTTGAGACACAGCACTTAAACATTATGCTACAATGGTTGGATTTTCAGTTTCATATCTAGCCTTTAATCATTAAACATATTAAATTATAGGCTAGGTATGAAATGTATTCCACATGAAACAGCAAGCCATTGAGGCATACTAGTTAAATGCTGGGCCTCAAACTCTGGCAGACCAGGGGTCAAGGTTGTATGGTTTGTTTATTTAACTAATTTAATTTAATTTAAAGAAATGCAACGCAAGTGGGAGGTGGTGAGTTTTGTTGCAGTGCAGTCTTGTGATCTTATTTAGCAAGAGGGCATGTCCAAACATCCCTTGGTGCCAAAAAGGGGTGTACCACTTGGAGAAAGCTGCTTAAAACAAGGGGCTTGGAGCATGGGACAGGACATTTCGGCATGGCCAGTTAGGTGTATGCTGTTATGACGTGACCTTTTCGCCACAGGTTCTGTTTGGGCGCTCCCAGTTAGACACAGGCAGTTGGGGCAGGGACCTATCGGCGCAAGGATGTTTTGGTGTGAGAGGACGCAATATGAACCTGAAGGCATTTCGCATTTTGTACCTCTCAGCGCAAGGATGTTTTTGGCATGAGAGGTTGCAATTGGCATGAACCACTTTACATTTTGTAATATGTATTAAGCGTGAAAAATATGTATTGACTGCAACATTATAAGACAGGGTGTGACATGTATTGCACCGTCGTTGCAGAATTTAACACATATAAAACATGAAACACATTTATTCACTGCAACATTATAAACTGCATGCAAGTATCCCTCACAAACAACTTTACACCATGCACACACACACACACACACGCTCCCATCAAACACACACATTGCATGCACACCCTCTCAGATGACATGCACACCCTCACACCACATATTGCCCCTTACACTGCACATATATTCAAAAAGAGGACTACACCATCTCTGGGCAACATTATAAAACAGAAAAACTGAAATACAAAAAATCACATTTATGCTGGGCGCTGTTATCATAGTTTGATACACAGCACTTAAACAGTATGCTACAATGAAGTTATTGTTTGAATTTTCACATCTTTCATACCTAACCTTTTATCGATGAACATATTAAATTATAGGCTAAGTATAAAATGTATGCCATATGAAACACCAAGCCATTGTGGTCTAGTAGTTAAATGCTGGTCCTTGAACTCTGGCAGACCAGGGTTCAAGGCCGTATGTTTGTTTATAAATGTAGTTCATTTAATTTAAATAAAAGAAAACAGCAAGCCATTGAGGCCTACTAGTTAGATGCTGGGACTCAAACTCTGGCAGACCAGGGGTCAAGGCTATATGGTTTTTTTATTGAACTAATTTAATTTAATTAAAAGAAAAGCAACCCAAGTGGGAGGTGGCGAGGTTTATTGCAGTGCAGTCCTGTGATCTTATTTAGCATGAGGGCATTTAGACGTGGCTGCAATGTCAGTCACATCCAAACATCCCTTGCGCCAAAATAACGGTGCCGAAAGGTGAGTGCTGAAATGGCCACTGTGGCGGAATGGCTGTGCCAAATCTGCCCGCACCAAAATTATGGCACCGAAAAGGGGTGTACCGCTTGGAGAACGCTGCTTAACAATTGCAAATTATTTAATCTCACTGCACATTGCCTAAAAAGAAATTGTGTGTTCTCAAAACATGCACTCTAAAGGCCATGGCTAGTGGTCTGGTAGCATTTTGAAATGGACAGTGGGCACGCCCAAAGGCCATGCCCACTGACCATGGCCGAAGACAATGCTAGTGGTCTGCAAGCGTTCTAAAATCTATGCAATAACAAAACCCTTGAAATTCAAGGAAACAACGTTAGTTGCAGGGACGCTAAGGTGAGCAATATTTTGTAACAAAATCTTTGAAATTCAAGGAAAAAACTTTTGTTGCAGGGACGTTAAGGTGAGCAATACATTGTAACAAAACCTTTGAAATTCAAGGAAAAAAACTTTAGTTGCAGGGACGTTAAGGTGAGAACTTACTGCGACAAAACCCTTTAAATTCTGCTGAAGCCACCTTAACTTTGCGCCCCCTGTTGCGCAGACTATGACCACAATGACATAACAGATGACATAAGTGATGACATCACTAATTGCATTACAACAGTAACTGCATTAAGCATGGCCTTCAGCCATGGTCAGTGTGCATGTCCAAATATATTTTAACACATGAATGGGTTCTAGTCATAGCCTTCAGTTATGGACAGTGGTCACAACCTTCACCCGTGTGCACTGAATATTTTAAAACACTAACAAGCTACCAACCAAGGATGTTGACCTTTACCAGTGGATGCAGCTTTCAACAGTGTCCACTGTCTATTATATACACTGAACAGGCACTAGCCATGGACTTTAGCACAATACTGGCCAGTGGCCACAATCTTTGACTGTGCCCACTATATATTCTCACATATAAATGGCCCACTAACCATGGCCTTTGACCCTGATCAGTTTGTATAACATTTGGCCATGTCCATTGTAAATTTTAAAATAATAAAATTCAGTAAGTGATGGCCTTCGGCCATGCCCACTGTGTATTACACAACACTAACCAGCCACTAGCCATGGTTTTCAACACAATACTAGCTAGTGGCCATGGCTAGTGGCTGTGCCGACTGTATATTCTGACATATTAATGGGTACTAGCTATGGCCTTTAGCCATGGCCATTGACTACGTACATTTTAAAACAGTGACAGGCTACTAAGCATGACTTTTAACTATGCACATTGGTATGTTTCAACACTAACCAACCACTAGCTGTGGCCTTTGGTGCTGGCCAGTGACCCCAGCCTTTGTCATGGCCAAGTCCATGGCCTAAATTGTTATTAATTTAATTAAAGTTTTCATGAGCTAATTTATAAATGATGTTATGTCTAATTCCATTTTAATCGAATCCGTTATATTCAATGCAATTAGAGTTGTCACCAGTGATGGCATCAGCGATGTGATTTGTAATTTCATCAGTGTTCCCATGCAACATGTAGTTAGTGATGTCATCAGTGATGTAATCTGTGATATCATCATTGTGGTCATAGTCTGCGCAACAGGGGACGCAAAGTTAAGGTGGCTTTAGCTGAATTTCCAGGGTTTTGTTTCATTAAGTTCGCACCTTAACGTCCCTTCAACTATAGTGTTTTCCTTGATATATATATTATGGAGAGTGCATATTGCTTTCCAGCTGCCACACATTGCTGTCGCACAGGGCAGTGAGCTGTAGGGAAGGATGGATATGCTCTGGGGTAAGTTAGACCAATCAGGTCAGTGTGTATTCAACACATGCTGCTTCTGGTTTTACAATGGTGCCAATATTTATTGGAAGAAAGATGGTATTTAGCTACTTTGTGATTTTAAGAAGTTCCCTTTAGAACTTGACGCTTTTGGTCGTTTTGTAACCAGCAGCGGAGGTTCTTTGATAGCTGAGATTTAGTGACTGTGTTTATGAGAAGTTTTCAGTCTGCATATTTTTGAATGCGATGACAAGACGTGTAAACGTAAGAATAATCCCTATGCATTCAACAGTTGGCAGATTATAGTAGGACAATTAATTTTGTTTGTATGTTCTTTAATCACTTCACTTTGGTCAAGTTGGGTGGTATTGAGTACTGGTTAGTCATTATTTGTTTCCTGTTAAAG
The DNA here is from genome assembly GCF_040938575.1 of Ambystoma mexicanum. Taxonomy (NCBI): domain Eukaryota; kingdom Metazoa; phylum Chordata; class Amphibia; order Caudata; family Ambystomatidae; genus Ambystoma; species Ambystoma mexicanum. Next base: position 806,009,452 of record NC_090941.1, read on the forward strand.
ATAGATTGAAGTCGGAAAATTGCTAAATATAAAAAGTGTGTTAACAATAACAGATGCATTAGGCATGAATGCCTCTCGACGAGAAAATCTTATTGTATTTCTCAAAAGCATAAGTAGACCTTGTTTCTGTAGCCGGTCAATATCTTAAGTGAAGTCGCCATGATTAAACCGTTAAGCTGGTTTGACTTGCAGTGCCATACCTATACTGATGCCGATGTTGGAGTATGTTTTAAGATTTTGCAATACAGGCATCGTGTGTTGAAATCCGTTCTGCCCAGAAAAAGCAGAAGATGGAAACTAAGGGCCTAATTCATTGAACTTTTAGCACGGTGCAAAGTGACTTTGAACTGCCAACAAACACTCTGATTCACAGAGCGGTGCAAAGTCTATTTTTGCAGTGCCAAGTCACTTTGCAATGCAAAATTACGTTTTGCACCACTCTGTGAATCAGGGTGTTTGTTGGCAGTTTGAACCAGTTCAAAGTCACTTTGCACTGCGCTAAAGGTTCCATGAATTAGGCCCTCAGGCTTCTACCCTCAGTGTCCACACTTGTACCACAGTTTGACTCACATGAGTTTCAATCATAAAGGCAATACGCAGGGAAAGGTAGATAGTACGGGCCTCATTACACGGATGGCGCTAAGGGATTACCGGCACCGGTAAGGTCACCGGTGCCGGTAATCCCTTAGCGCCATACTACGAGGTCCCTCAGTGGGTCCCATCCTTAACATGTGGCCAGACCACACGTTAAGGAAGGGACCCGCTGAGGGACTTCAAGGCAAATAACGGTACCGCTAATAGCAGTACCGTTATTTGCTCCTTCCCCATTCCCATTGAGCCCTATGGGGGCTCAAATGGGAATGGGGAGGGCCTTGGTGAATGGGGAATTACTGCCCCCACACACCTTGGAATAGGGCGGGAATTCCGTCATTCACCAAGGCGGACTCGGTAAAATACCGGCGGCAACCAAGGCGCTAATAGCGCCATGGTTACCGCCGTCCGTGTAATGAGGCCCTATGTCTCCTTCATCTTACTTTCCTAACGTGATCCATGAGCAGGTTATACAATAAGGAGAGTTATCAGCAAAACCTTCCACACAACAAACATTTTATAAGCATCAAAATAAAAGTAATGCCAGTGAGTGCAACTAAGCCTTTGCCATCCAAGGCTGACCATTATATTTCTGACATGCCACTTGGCTGTAGAAAGTAAATGCCTCTATGGAAGAATCAAATTAATTAATTTCCATAGGCTTTCATGGGACTGACAACATAGACTGATTTGGTGCTTTCAGGCTGGGCCAACCTGCCAAAGTATATCAGAAGTCTGCTTTACAAATGCTGTGTACTCCTGCCATATCATATATCTAAAGAATGTATCTCCTACAGACTGAAGAGATTAGATGAGAATTCATTGTTATCTATTCATAGTTAGAACAACTAAAAGTAGCCGCCCTGCTAATACATTGTGTACATGTATTAAGTTTAGGTTCGATAAAGTTTACGTTAGATAATGCGTATATGCTAAAAGGTCAAGCGGATGCCAAAAGCTGATTCTCAAATGCTGTTTCGTAAGTGCTATGCAAGAAAACATTTATTTGGACCATATTATGGAATGCGATAAACATGTTTGCAACTGTCTAATAATGATGATGAATGAACAGTCAGTGAACATTTCCAAACATGTTTACACAAGCTTAAGGATATATGAATTGCTCATAGGAGAGACATGCTTATCATGGCTTGTGGACTGTTGATTAGAGATTCCACTTGCTTGATAAGGGCTTGAGAAATGTTAATCAAACATTTCTCTATGGCTGGCCTTACTCTAAATACAGTGCTAATGAAGCAAATGATAACAAACATATCCATAGGGTATGCCATTGCCTCAGCTAACCTCTGGCGACACCACCTAGAACGGGTAACCCCTGAAGGAACCTGCCTTCTCCGCAGTGGAGCCCACACAGAATTCAGAGGGCATGCCACTGCCTCATCTAGCCTCTGTCAACACCACCTAGAACAGGTAACCCCTGAAGGAACCTGCCTTCTCCGCAGTGGAGCCCACACAGAATTCAGAGGGCATGACACTGCCTCAGCTAGCCTCTGTCAACACCACCTAGAACAGGTAACCCCAGAAGGAACCGGCCTGCTCCGCAGTGGAGCCCACACAGAATTCAGAGGGCATGCCACTGCCTCATCTAGCCTCTGTCAACACCACCTAGAACAGGTAACCCCTGAAGAAACCTGCCTTCTCCGCAGTGGAGCCCACACAGAATTCAGAGGGCATGACACTGCCTCAGCTAGCCTCTGTCAACACCACCTAGAACAGGTAACCCCAGAAGGAACCGGCCTGCTCCGCAGTGGAGCCCACACAGATTTCAGAGGGCATGCCGCTGCCTCAGCTAGCATCTGTTAACACCACCTAGAACAGGTAACGCCAGAAGGAACATGCCTGCCCCGCAGTGGAGCCCACACAGACTTCGGAGGGAATGCCGCTGCCTCAGCTAACCTCTGTCAACACAACCTAGAACAGGTAACTCCAGCAGGAACATGCCTGCTCCGCAGTGGAGCCCACACAGATTTCAGAGGGCATGCCGCTGCCTCAGCTAGCCTCTGTCAACACCACCTAGAACAGGTAACGCCAGTAGCCACAGAAGGAGCATGCCTGCTCCGCTTTCTAGCATGCGGTGGAGCCCACACAGATTTCCAGGGACCACCCTTCATCTTCAATGACCAGGAAATGTAATTGTATGCAGGCAAACCTGGAACAAAACAGCTAATTTGCTTAACACCAGTATCCCCGCTGTGCTGCCATCACTCTAAAATCCAATAGCACATGACCACACAGATACACAGTCGGCCTATGTGTTATCTGCATGGTGTTCACACCGTGTGTGCCCTGCTGATTCTACAGCTCAGGGGAGCACCATAGGTCAAATGCATCTTTAAAGGCCATTTAGAATTCAAGAGTGAAATGTGAATTGGGGAAATACGAGTCAAAAATTGTAAAGGAACATTTATTTCAGACATAACAAGTTGAGGAAAATAGAAATGATAAAACAATACATGTGTCATGGCAAGCATCATGAGGAGCAGCACATTCGGAGATGGCCCTTAACAAAAAAAGTGACGCTTTTTGCACTCCTTTGTAAGATGAGAAGTAACCTTCTTGTGACAGACAACAATGAGTTAACATGCAATGCAGCAGTGCTTGGAACAGGTTGATTTCTTACAATGCTTTAATCCAGTCTGGAGGTGAAATATGAGCTCCTCAATTCTGCGCTCAATTGTGATGCCAAATGCACATGATTACAATATTTAACAACTTTGTTTACTAGTGAATTCAATGCTACCTACACTATAAAAAGCGGCCCCAGGCTCATCATTCCCAAGACTGTTTTCTGAAAAATGTCTCAGATTAAGATGCATCTGTTCCTTCTACAGGAACATGCTATCCTATTCAGAGAGGGGGAGAGGGCTCTCCTTTTGGACAGCTCCAATCCATGAATGCACAAAATGAAATGTCAGCATGACCCTTAAAGGACCTATCGAAATATAATTTCGAGCACTTCACAAACTCTAACCTTGGCCTACAACCAAGTTGACTGAATTCTGGGTGGCATTTATGCATTTATTTATTAATTCATTGGGATTTTGTAATGTGCCACATTGTGAGCAAGCCACTTTACTGTGCATGAGGCATAAGTGGGAGGGGTTGAGGGAGGTGGAAGGAGGGTATCAGGGAGAGAAAGCAATAGAAAACTAATTACGGCTGAAATCCCATCATCGCTGGAACAAAGGTTGCCTTGTGAACACCCAGAATACATTACAAATACTATAGTGTTGTAACATTGCCATACTTGGCCCATTTGAAATGCAAGGCTTCTCATTCACGTTTCCTTACCCTGAGACAATGGCCACAGCTTTTCAAAATGCCACTGCGTGTGATATAACAGGCAATTGTCATAGGGATCATATTGCACCATCGTATTATCATTAGGGTACTTACTAAGTGCAGACCTATCTTCGGGAAGCAAAATATGGTACTTTACAAGTCATAGGTGAAGGACACAGGGAAGCAAGCAGAGATACAAGGAAACGGGGAGCTAACATTGTGGCAGGGGACGTGGGGCAATTTGGAAGCAAGGTGTCTACAAGCAACCAGGGCAGTAAACAAAGGCAACAGATCCCCGAATCTCAGGTTAGGTGGGAAGTGGAGGGTGTGTGGACCTAGGCATTAGGGAGTAGCCATTCCTTGAATAGGAGGGTCTTTAGTGCCTTCTTGAAATGTAGAAGCAAAGGGATGAGTCTTGGGTTGATGGGGAGGAGGTTCTAGTGATTTGGGGCATTGACACAGAAGGCCCTTCTTCTTGTTCCTTCCTTCCTGCACCTGTGAAGTTCAAGTCTGCACATATCCTTATTTCTGGTGGATCATAGGAAATCTTGGGGAAGAGATGCATGTGATTTGTGTACTGGTGAATGTGGATGTTGTACAGAGCCAGGAGGGTCCTGAGCAGTTCCTTATAAAGGTTGAAGATCAAGGGGAGAAGATGGTTCCTTTCTGGCCTCCACAGCTGATGGGTAGCGTTGGAGAATTAGTGGTGTTTACCAAGATAGTATTTAAAGCAGCTGATTCCGATAAAGTGACGTAGAATGTCCGTGAGTGTCTGGTGGTCTACTGTGTTGCATGCTGCTGAGGCGTTGAGGAGAACCAGGAGGCAAGGATGGCCATCGTCGAGGATGGTATAGGCATTGTTGATCACCTTGATGGTAGCCGTTTCTGTGCTGCATCTGGGTCTGAAGCTAGATTGATAGGACTGAAGAAGGTGTTGACTTTGATGTGTTAGATGAGTTGCATAGCTTCTGATTTCTCTGTGTTCTTACCTCGGAAGGGACGATGGCTAATGGGCCAAAAGTTGCTAAGGTTGTTATTGTCCGGTGTTGATTTCATGAGAATCAGGAGGATTTCTCTGGTCTTCAGGGTCGAAGGGAAGGTGCTTTGAGTGAGAGATCTTGATGAGTTCTTAGCAATTGCCTGGTAAGGGTTGAGTGCTTTAGTTGGAAAGTTCTTGACTACATAGGCAGGAATGGTGTTGTCTGTGTACAAGTGGTCTTGAGTATGTTAGTTGGCAGCCAGGCCTTCCATGAAAGTTGTCCAGGTAGTGGTGGTGTTGCAAGATTGTACGTGTGCTGTTGAATAGGTGCCTATGTGCTGGTGGATTATGCTGAGATTGTTGATGAACAAAGAGTTGACAGTGATGGGTTATTTTCAAAGGAGTGCAGTACGGGGGGCTCAGGCATATGGTATATGCAGTGCTTGATGGCTTTGAAGAGGCCAATGCCTTTATTGTTGGGCTTGGATTGGAGGTTTGGATAGCAGGGGAGGCAGATGTCTTTGTGTAGCACACAGATCCTTTTTTTCTGATAGCTATTTTGTTGAGTTTGTGTTCTTGAGTGTACCAGGGTGAGGAAGGCTTAGGCTAGGTTGGTTAAGCATGCTGGATGAAGTTGCTTGCAAGCTTGGTTTGGCGTTCTTGGAGAAGCAAGTCACAGTCTTGGCTAATCTGCGGTAGATTGGCTCATGTAAAGTGGAGTTTGTTGATGTCTACCATTTATCCTTCCACTGGGAAGTGTTTGAATGATTTGAAGGCTTGTTTGGAGGTATCAGATGGGTGTACTTGACTGGGTTGGTGTGACTAAGGTCATAGGGGATTATCAAATGGTCCAACCAAACAAGCAGGATAGTAGAGCTGTGTTGGAGGATCAGTGGTGAGGCTAGATCTCCTGGATAACAATGGTATTGATTAGAATGGTGCCCTTTTCTAGCTATGTGGCCAGCCACATACAAGATTGTGTTTTTCCAAGTTTTTCACAAGTGGAGGTTTCAGGCCATCTATCTTACTCTTGGTCGCATCATGTATTTATTTCCTTCAAAATGTGTGTAGGTTATGTTATGTTATTTTGCATTTGTATAGTGCCTTATGTATCATTGGTATGATCTCAAGGCGCTGGTAGGTTGAACGCCCTCAGGAACCACAGCTCAAGTCGGTTGAGAGAGAGAGAGTCGTAAAGTGCGTTGGCGCACCAGGTATGTGTGCAGCTGGTGTGGTTGTTGCATGATAGCTGCTTCTTAGCGGTAGGTGTGGTGCTGAGGAGATCAGTTGAATGTGTTCAGTCTGGAGGGTGGACATACAGACTGAGTTCTGGCTGCGTTAAACCTGAGGAGACGCCTAAGTTAGCCGGTATCTGCTAGCTAGCTGTGTTTTATTAGGATGATGGGTAGTTTGATGAGTCATGTTAGTATGAGAACCGCATGAATGGCTCAATCAATTCGAAGAAACTACTCCGTAATTGGGAAAATATGTCTTTGGAGAATTTTCATAGGCTATTCTGCAATCTTCTTAGCCCATCAAGGGATGATGCCCATATTTTGGATTCGTCCACTCTATTGCAGGACTTCTACCACCAAATCCTGTCTGTGTGTAATTCCCTAGTCCCCAACTAAGTTGAAGTCATTGAAGTTCGAATGCATCGTACTAAAAAGTGAGATTCTGAGAGTTACAACAGGCAAAGGTCAACTTTGGAAGCAAGCAAAATTGGCAAATGTGAGCCTTATTGTGGGGATCATAGGACAGTCATCAAGGTGGTATGCATACGTTGCAGGAACATTATAGATGTCTACATTACTGTCAAGGTAAAACATCCCAGTCAGCATTCCATGGCAGCCACCCTTATGACTATGTGTCTTGAACAAGACCCAGTCAAGTGGTTTTAATGTATGTCATGTTCACATGACTGGATGACATGTTGGAGTTGGCCTTGCAACACCACTAAGGAAAGGGGAAAATATCTTGACATTAGATGAGCATGATGCCATGCAAAACGAAAAAACACTGACATGCATCGTTTTCCAGAACTAGGCACAGACACATTAATAATCAGAAAATGAAGAAATGTGAGATTGGTGCATCTTGACATTATGACCTATTGCACTAGGACAGAGGTCTGCAACTTTTTGCTCTCCAAATGTTTTGGACAACAACTCCCATGACCGCTAACCAGTGACTATGCTGACTAGGGCTGATGTGAGTTGTAGCCCAACACATCTGGAGAGCCAAAGGTTGCAGACATCAGCACTAGGATGACCATCACATTGTCTATCACGATGCAGAAAATCGGACACACAAGTGGGTATTAATGACGAATCAAAAAAAGTGCTGGTACATGATTGTCGCTGGTAATTCTAATGGTAACTGGAATGGTAGTGGAGAGATGGCACTGAAGGTTGCTCTTAGACTGGGAGAGATGAAGTAGCAACTTTTTACTTTTTTAAGATTTCATGATTTGAGGAAGTAACATGTCCTGTGTCATTTTAATTTTTTACATATAATCATGAATTAGTGTTAATGGATTAGAGTTTTTATTAGTGACATATCACTAGATAAATAAACTAGAAACAGTAATAGGTTGACAGCTTAAGCATGCCAGGGGCATGTGATACAAATCAGAAAGAAAAATGAAAGATGCACTAAAAAATACAAGAATAATTTGTGTGAAGAATGTTATAAAATTGTCAGGGAATGGATGGAATTCAGAGGAGTCATCTATAAATTACAGTTGTCTGTATATGTATGTTTAATATGGATTAAAATGGAAACCGATGTTATTTCCTCCACTGTTCTAAATCTAATTCTTAAAATAGAATACCTGAGGTAGATGTGGAAAACTATTTAAATATGTTCCAGGCTATGGTACATAAATGCATGCCGACATTTACTGAAAAGGGTGTGTGGGATAGAAATGAATTAAACAAAGATGATGAAACGTACAAGCCTACCATGTCAAGCTACTTCTATAACTCACTGTTCAGAAGTGCTGCACACTAAACAACCTAGATGGGATCATAGTATTGCATTGTTTTCTTTATTCTAAAACGTTTTAAATGTACATTCTTTTTCAGCGAGATGTTGCTATATACATCAAGCAAAACAAAGCAAGCCAATAGGACAGCTGGTTGGGAAAAAATATCAAAATCCAATGGTTGCATTAAACTCAAATAACACTAAAACAAGGACTGACAAAGCCAATAGGTCTGGCTTTTATATCAACATTGCAAAATAGGGTGACCAGGGATACCATGACGGTCCCTAATTTAGACATCTGCCCCAGGTTCTAAACGCGTTTCAATGATTAAAATTAATTGCACTGTTATAAAAGAGAGGGACAGGCAAAGATGTAAGCTAGAATAGAACACAGTGGCCCTCATTACGACCCTTGCGGAAAGGGGTTTACGCCGGCGTAATGCATGGCGTACCTTTCCGCCTTACTACGAGTTCCCGTAGCGCCATGGTGCTTTTTTCGCCTGCTTTTTCCGGGCGGAAAAATCCATGGCGCTACGGGACTTGTTGTTAATTACGCCACCGTAATTTACGGTGGCGTAATTAACGCCTTCCCCACTCCCATTATACCCTATGGGGCAAAAATGGGCATGGGGAAGGGTAAATGGGGATTGGGGACTTACCGCCCCGCCAAGGTCGGAATGGGGCGGTAAGTCCGCCAACCCCCATGGCGGAGTTGGCAGCTTTGCGCCATGGACCATGGTGCAAATTGCACCATGGTTCTCCGCCAGGGTCGTAATGAGGGCCAGTGTCCCTTACACTTCAACCGCACCCCCTTTCTCTTTTCAACATCATTAATCAGTAGTAAAGATGTCTGTAGTTTTATGTTTGCAAATCATGTATAAAGAAATGTCACTCGAAGTGTGCCACCTCCGCTCAGAAGTGCTGCTGTTTTTCAATATTAATAACTCCTGTGCAGGCATCTTTTCCCTGACAGAATTCGAACTCTCGAGCCAGAGACATGTGCTACATTTTCCCCATGACCTTCTCAGCATTGACAAACAATATCCCAGCTGGTGGAGGTCAGAAGAGGAAAGAACCTTGCACACCATAGCTGAAAGACATGCCAACATGCACAATGGCCTTCAAAAGATTCTGGGACTTCTAGTGTTGCTTTACCGATCACCTGTCCCAGACTAAAAGTCAATGGGCCTCATTACACGGATGGCGGAGAACCATGGCGCTATTAGCGCCATGGTTCATGCCGGTAAAATACCGGCACCGGCTTGGCTGAAATGGGAATTACCACTCCATTCCAAGGTTGGCGGGGCGGTAATTCCCCCTTCCACCATTGCCCTTCCCCATTCCCATTTTTGCCCCATAGGGCATAATGGGAATGGGGAAGGCGCTAATTACGGTACCGCAAATTGCGGTACCGTAATTAGCTCCCTGGGTCCCTTTGCGGGTTGGTTTTTAACGCCTGCAAAAAGCAGGCGTTAAATCCCCCAACCCGCAAAGGGACCTCGTAGTAAGGCGGTAAGGATTTACCGGTACCGGTATTTTACCGGTACCGGTAAATCCTTACCGCCATCCGTGTAATGAGGCCCAATGTGCTGACGTGAGGTTTGGTTGTGAAAATGTGGTCAAGATATTGTGACTGTATTTGTCGGGCACATACCATTTACCAGCTTTTCCTATCATATGTGTAGGTACTTCCATCATCTGTACTGATGCATCAAATGACAACTTTTACCACTGACATACATTGTGCACAAAGTCCAGAAGCTCATATAATTGCCAGGTATTGATGTGCAAATCCCAGGCACTCAGATGATTTTCTAGATATTAGCGTCAACTACCCAGGCACACACACCATCAGCCAAAATTATCGATGAAGTGCATAGATAGTCACATCATTGCCAGGTATAATATTCAAAGGTCTGAGCACTCATACTGATTTCATGTCATGACACCAAATGCCCAGGTACTCTCAACATCTCCAGGTACTGCCATCAGATATTTCTGTGTCCCGTCCGGTCAAATCCCACGCTGCATGCAACACAACCCCAATTCCCATGCAAGTAATATGCAATCATATGATGACACATATACAAAATTAAATGCTCTACATCCAAGAACACCTGGATAATAAAGGACCACCACCGCCTTACCCTACCAAGGAGATACCACTTCTGGCACCAACCACTCCACTGCTAACCATCTTTCCTCCTCTTCCCCCTACTGGAGCTACTTGTTGCTATATCAACCATGCAGGATTACTGGAAGATCTTGTCCTCCTCAGTTATATACAGGCATCACAAGTCATTTGGCACTGACCCATGTATTCATATACACTCAGCTTTTGGATTTCATTGAAACAAACATCCTCCTTGAGTCAGCGCACGGATTTAGACAAATGAAGGGCACAGAATCAACCCTTTGCTCAAGATGGGACACACTAGAGGGCAAATGATCATTCCTGGAGTGCACTCACCCTTCTTAACATTTCAGAAGTGTTTGATTCCGTCTTCCACTAGATTTTTCTAAAGAGACTGGATGACATTGAAATAAAAGGACCAAACCTATGTCATATCACCTCTTTCCTCACCAACAGAACTGAAGCCCCCATATGGGCCCCTGGACATCTAGGTCACACTACCTGTCATGTGAGTATCCCAAGGATCTATGCATAATGGAACTCATCAGTGGATTCAATCTTACCTGCTACAACTACCCAGATGGCACAATATTTCTAAAAACGGAAAAACAACCAATCAGTGACCTCATCAGACCTAAAAAGATGCATTGGACACCTGGTTGTATGATTGACAGCAAACAGACTAAAACTCCATCCTACAATAACGGAACTCATTCAGCCCCATCGAAAATCTTGTCAGTCCCTTGGGTGATTCAGCTGGTCTCTTACTCAGCACCTTCATCCATGGTAAGGAACCTTGGAACCACAATGGACAGGGACCTCAAGCTGTAACCGCAAGTGTGAGCCATCCTTGGGAGCTTTTTCTATAGATTTCACACTCTCCAAAGAATATTCTTTCACTCACACGACCACAGTCATGATATGTATAGTCCTAACAAGACTGGATTATGCACACCACTGTCATCGCTGGCTCCCAGAGTACCTAATGGAAACTACAGAGAGTACAAAACGCGCTTCTGAGACTTCTCCACAACATGAAAAGATCTGGCACATTACCCCGGTACTTGGCGTGTTTCAATGGATACCCGTTAAGAAAATAATACAATTCAGAACCTTCTGCACTACCCACCTTGTGTGCCATAAAAGGGTCTTGCCTGTTTCTTCCCTGCCAACACTATGGACCCTGCCGGACACTCAGGTCCACTAAAGCCACTGTATACGCTGACCCTGATTTCAAGAGAAAGAGACTAGGAGGATCCTCTCTTTGCACACTGGCTACTGCAATTCACTTCTTAAACATCTTTATATGTACGATAAACCACTGGGCGTTCAGGAAACAACTCATGTCACTACCCTTAAGCAAATGATATAAACAACAACAAATCCAAGGTAACCCAAGAGAAAATCGCGCATCCTCACTCAGGCTGCCAAATTGCTAACCCTTCAAAAGAAGAAAAGCCTAGTTCATCACTGAATAATTAAGATGGAATCCCAACCACTGGTTACAGGGTCTGGATGCCCCTCTGCTCTCTTACAGCACTCTCAATCATACCACAATCTCTGAAAGAAAGACAAGATGTCGCCAAAAGGCTAGAAAACAGTTCTGAGCTCAAAACATTTCTCGATGTTTACCCCTCCACGCTAATTATTCATGCTTCTCTCTTTCAAAACTACATCATTTCATTTCCCATCATATGACCCAATCAGTCCAGCACACTATTCTCAGACTTTGACCTTTGCCTTTTCCTATCAACACCCCACACCCCCACTCCAGTGCATCCACCACTGCTCTATTAAATGCTGGGGCCGTCCATATGGCTAACAAGACTGGTGTACCAAACCCCGTCGCAAATACAGTAGAACCCACATCAGCACAACCACACAGGTTCTTCAAACTTCAACTCACCAACAACACAGCTTGTCAGCACCTGCCTTTCCCACTATCCCACTAACACTGCCCATCCACCATTTGTCTACAGATCCACACACAGCAAGGGCAACATTATCAGCAAAAGGCTGTAATACAAGAGCACATTACATGTGTGACTGGCCTAGCCACTGACAGTCCCCTATGGACTACTTGTCAATGCCTATTAATAATTAACATGTCAGCATTTATAGCATTCGGTACTCACATTACACTCCAAGAAGGCCATAGAGAAGGGTGGGACTTAGATACACGGAGAAGCGACTCAGAGAGGACCAGCGCAGAAAGAAGCAGGAACCCTTAAGCCCAAGATTATCAGTATATAAATTATTGTGTTTGTCTGCCTGTAGAGAAGTAGCATCTGCATTTTTGGGAAACTGGAAAACGTTAAATTTGGATGCCCTTTAACTTCCCTGATGCCCTTTTGTGCAGGTGGACAGTGTACAGTGATTTAAACAAATCCAAAACAACGGATGGATTAATGATGAATCAAAAACAATGAAAAATAACGAATTTTTGGGTACAAATATAAATGGGGTGGGGGATAAGGGGTCAAAAGGTGGGGAAGGGGATGGAGTGGGCTTTCAAACATAAGGAAATGGAGGGCTTGGTGGGCAAAATACATGTTTAAAAAATGTTGCTATTTTTCGTTGTTATAGGTTCGTTATTAATTCATTCTTTGTTGTTTGATTTGTTTAAATCACATGGAACCCAGGTGGACCATCCGCCTGGTTGCTGCAGAATCCTGCACAACAATCTCCATCTAAGACTGACCCTCTCAAAAAAGGTGACTGATGCCATTTTTCACAATGAACCAGTAGACATGTTCATGGACTATTCAGAGCGACCTGTCCACATCAGTCAAGGGGATCTAATCAGCTGCTTTACTGTTCTGGATGAGTTGCAGAGGGTGCAGGGTGGAATCAGGGAGGTTGAGGAAGAGACTGTTGTAGTAGTCCAGTCTAGAGAGAACCAGGGCTCTGGAGACAGTGTGCCACTGGTGGAAGGTGATGAAAAGTAGTGTACCTCTGAGGAGGTGTAGCTGGTAGTTAGACTTTTTCAAGATGTCCGAAATGTGAGAGGAGAAGGAGAGAGTGGAGTCGAACATGACCCCAAGGTTTTTAGCCTCAAAGGTGGGTTCGGGCGCAGGGCATAGGGAGGCCGGTGAAAGTGAGAGAGGGAAAGCGGGAGCAGGGTTCCTAATGTGAATGATCACAGGATTACTGCCGTTGAGGCGGAGGTTGTTTGCAGCACACCATGACTGAATAGCGGACAGACAGTCAGAAATGAGCGTGGAGGAAGAGCCAGCTGAGGGTAGCCTGAAGGATAGTTGCGTGTCGTCCGTGTAGCACTGGAAGTTAGAGGAGAAAGTGGCAATCACACGTGCCAAGGCAGCCATATAGATGTTGTAGAATCAGGGGGTTAGGTTAGATCATTGGGGAACGCCACAGGTTGAAAGGGAGATAGTCAAGAGAAAGGCTCTGAGAAGGGTGGTCGGAGAGAAAGGAGGTTTGCCATGACAGAGCCTGAACTGTGATTCCCAGGGTGTCACACAGACATGCGATCAGGATGTTATGGTTAACCGTGTCAAAGGCAGAGGAGAGGTTGAGGAGAATGAGGACAGAGGGAGTGTTAGTGTCAAGGTTTGAGAGCAGGTCTTCACAGGTGTTCAGGATAACCGTTTCCATGCCTCTGGATGCTCTAAAGCCAGACTGATGGTCGTGGAAGCAACCAACTGATTCAGTGTGGAGGGTCAGCTGAGAGATAGCCAACTTATCCATGAGTTTTCTCAGAAAAGGAGTGATAGAGATAGGGTGGTAGTTTGCCGGAAAGGAAGGGCCAGCAGAGGGTTTCTTGGGCATAGGGTAAACAAGGGAGTAATTAAGAGCAGTTAGAAAATTCCAGTGGAAAAGGAGAGATTGCAGGGATCAGCCAAGGCTGGGGCGAGGGAGTCAATGTTGTCCTTAATGGTTTTGGAGAGTCAGAGGTCCATTTGTTTGGATGAGGCCTTCATAGACCGGACCTGTCTAGAGACCTCATCGGGTGTGATGGGTGAGAGAGAAGAGAGGGGAGTGGAGGAGGGTCTAGGGAGGCTCTGGTGTTGGTGTGTGCTGTGGTGGAAAAGAGATGGAGGAAAGGATATCTTGGGTTTTTGTGATGAAATGTGCAGCCAGGGCCGAGCAAAGGTACTGGGTGGGTGTGATAGAAGAAGAGGCTGCTGTAGGAGTGGCCAGTTCCTTACAGACTTTGAAAAGTTGGCCGTATTACTTGATGCATGCCTGAATATATGCTCTTTTTTTAGAGCGGATTCGGTCAGTATTGCCTTCGACAGGCCAGTTTGTCAGATAGTTCACCTGGCTAATTCCATTTATGCTCAGCTGCCCTACATTTGCGTTTAAGGGCAGCTAGATTGGAGTTGTGCCAAGAGTTGCACTTTTTGGAAGGCTTCAGTCAAACCCTCATGACAGGTGCAAGAGTGTTGGAGATTGAGGTTAGCGAGGGCTGTGTCAGGGTGGGAGTCAGCCACAGGAATGGGAGGAGGAGAGTAGGTGGAGTTAAAGGCAGCCCCTGTCACTTTTCTCATGGCACCTTTTTCATGGGAACACCTAGGAAGTCCAAACAGAGACAATTTCAAGTAAGCCAGTTAACCACAAACTGCCAAAACTACAGCACAAAATTAACTCCTTCCCCCCAGATGAACTAATGGTGAACTTAGACTGGGCTCATATTAACAGCACCAAACATACATGTTCCATGGAAGGGTCACAATGAATAGAAGTGGTAGCCTACAATGTTTTTACACCAGAGGCATGCTTTGAGTTGGATGGAGTAGAGGAGAGAGTCCCCGAAGATACCAAAGCAGGATACGAGGGTAATGGTTGACACAGGAAGATTGATAGAAATTGGGAGCAATCAATAGGTTTGCTGGCAATAGTAAAACAAACTTTAGATGGCTGTAGCCTTGACAGTGAGACCCAGAAGCAACCCAACACCAAAGAGAGGCCTTGAGGAAAGGGGGAATATACAACGAAGTCCCCTGGCTGATCTGTTATTTGATATTGGGATGCTACCACACACCACTTGGCTACAAGCTGAAGCTTCCTTTTCTAGATCAAATATGTGCAGTTCAGGTCCTCTCTATTTCCTCAAAGCATAACCCAATGTCCTTACCCTGGATGTCACCCTCTCTTTTCTCCCTTAGATCCACTCTCCGCAGTGCCGAAAGGTTCTAGAACAAATCTCATTCTCTCTCTGACCTTGCCTCCATTTCCTTTCTTTCCTCTCTTCACTCTTCCTATGACACCCCTCTTCTGTTTGCAAAAAAGAGATGCATTTTCTCTATGACAGCTTCTTTTTCCCATCATCCTTTTCATCTTGTTCAGCTCCTTTCTTAAATCCTTTCTCCCAAACCTTCTCTTTGTTTCTCACTCTGAGCAACTTAATTCTCTGATCTGTTTATATCGAATATTGTCAATCTCCATTGCTCATTTTCTATTCCTGCCCATCCCCTCCTCATGCACTGTTACCAACCCATGATAACATGTTTCCCCCTTTTCTCCCCCTTTTGCTTCTCATACACTCTCCTCTTTTCACCTATTCTTCCTATTCTGATAGTGCCACCTAACTGCATCTTGCCCATCCTGCTTTGTCTCTTCTGGACCATCTCACTTTTTCCCTTATACCCTAGGTCTATCTTCACATCCTTCCTTATCTTACTTGCCTCTTCTATCTTTCTTTTTCCTTAGTAATTTTTCCTTCCTGCTTTAGACACGCCACTATTATTTCTATTCTTAAAAAGCCTAGCCTTCCTTTAACCCCTCGTCTTGTGCAAATTATCAACTGACTTCTCTTCTTCCTTTTCTTTCAAAACTCCTGGAGTGAACAGTCTATGCCGAGGTTTATTCTTACATACACCTACACTCTTTTATCCCTCCTTTACAATCTGGTTTTGGTCCAGCCCATTCTACTGAAACAGCCCTTCTTCATGTCACTAATTTTCTTCATTCTGTGTGAAACAATACACATTTGTCTGTCCTTATTCTTTACCATTCAGCAGCCTTTGATGCTGTTGATAGCCCAACTCTCCTCTGTCTTCTCTTGCCTCACTTGACCTTTCTGGCACTGTATTTCACTGGTTCGCTTCTTACCTTTCAAATCGCTTCTTTTCTTTCATCATTTCATTTCCCATCATATGACCCAATCAGTCCAGCACACTATTCTCAGACTTTGACCTTTGCCTTTTCCTATCAACACCCCACACCCCCACTCCAGTGCATCCACCACTGCTCTATTAAATGCTGGGGCCGTCCATATGGCTAACAAGACTGGTGTACCAAACCCCGTCGCAAATACAGTAGAACCCACATCAGCACAACCACACAGGTTCTTCAAACTTCAACTCACCAACAACACAGCTTGTCAGCACCTGCCTTTCCCACTATCCCACTAACACTGCCCATCCACCATTTGTCTACAGATCCACACACAGCAAGGGCAACATTATCAGCAAAAGGCTGTAATACAAGAGCACATTACATGTGTGACTGGCCTAGCCACTGACAGTCCCCTATGGACTACTTGTCAATGCCTATTAATAATTAACATGTCAGCATTTATAGCATTCGGTACTCACATTACACTCCAAGAAGGCCATAGAGAAGGGTGGGACTTAGATACACGGAGAAGCGACTCAGAGAGGACCAGCGCAGAAAGAAGCAGGAACCCTTAAGCCCAAGATTATCAGTATATAAATTATTGTGTTTGTCTGCCTGTAGAGAAGTAGCATCTGCATTTTTGGGAAACTGGAAAACGTTAAATTTGGATGCCCTTTAACTTCCCTGATGCCCTTTTGTGCAGGTGGACAGTGTACAGTGATTTAAACAAATCCAAAACAACGGATGGATTAATGATGAATCAAAAACAATGAAAAATAACGAATTTTTGGGTACAAATATAAATGGGGTGGGGGATAAGGGGTCAAAAGGTGGGGAAGGGGATGGAGTGGGCTTTCAAACATAAGGAAATGGAGGGCTTGGTGGGCAAAATACATGTTTAAAAAATGTTGCTATTTTTCGTTGTTATAGGTTCGTTATTAATTCATTCTTTGTTGTTTGATTTGTTTAAATCACATGGAACCCAGGTGGACCATCCGCCTGGTTGCTGCAGAATCCTGCACAACAATCTCCATCTAAGACTGACCCTCTCAAAAAAGGTGACTGATGCCATTTTTCACAATGAACCAGTAGACATGTTCATGGACTATTCAGAGCGACCTGTCCACATCAGTCAAGGGGATCTAATCAGCTGCTTTACTGTTCTGGATGAGTTGCAGAGGGTGCAGGGTGGAATCAGGGAGGTTGAGGAAGAGACTGTTGTAGTAGTCCAGTCTAGAGAGAACCAGGGCTCTGGAGACAGTGTGCCACTGGTGGAAGGTGATGAAAAGTAGTGTACCTCTGAGGAGGTGTAGCTGGTAGTTAGACTTTTTCAAGATGTCCGAAATGTGAGAGGAGAAGGAGAGAGTGGAGTCGAACATGACCCCAAGGTTTTTAGCCTCAAAGGTGGGTTCGGGCGCAGGGCATAGGGAGGCCGGTGAAAGTGAGAGAGGGAAAGCGGGAGCAGGGTTCCTAATGTGAATGATCACAGGATTACTGTAATTTTTCCTTCCTGCTTTAGACACGCCACTATTATTTCTATTCTTAAAAAGCCTAGCCTTCCTTTAACCCCTCGTCTTGTGCAAATTATCAACTGACTTCTCTTCTTCCTTTTCTTTCAAAACTCCTGGAGTGAACAGTCTATGCCGAGGTTTATTCTTACATACACCTACACTCTTTTATCCCTCCTTTACAATCTGGTTTTGGTCCAGCCCATTCTACTGAAACAGCCCTTCTTCATGTCACTAATTTTCTTCATTCTGTGTGAAACAATACACATTTGTCTGTCCTTATTCTTTACCATTCAGCAGCCTTTGATGCTGTTGATAGCCCAACTCTCCTCTGTCTTCTCTTGCCTCACTTGACCTTTCTGGCACTGTATTTCACTGGTTCGCTTCTTACCTTTCAAATCGCTTCTTTTCTTTCACTACCCCTGTCTATCGCCCCCTTCAGTTTGGTGACCCTCGGTGCTCTGTCCAGGGACACCTGTGATTTTCCCTCTATACTATCCCTCTCTCCCAACTTATATCCTCTGTTAAACTCTCCCCCCAACTTTTACACTGACAACACCCAATTGTTCTTCTCCTTCTCCTCATTTTCTGATTTTCCTCAGACCAATGTCTCAGCATGCCTTTCTACCATCAACACTGGATGCAAACCCACTTCTGGTACTTAAATCTAGCCAAAACCTAACTCCTCTTCTCTCCTGCCCCAATTCTATCTCCTGCTGGCTATCCTGCAGATATTACCTTCCCACGTGCTTTTCTCCCTTTCTCTTCTACCACTCGTAATCTCTGTGTCACCTTTGATGATACACTTTCTTTTTCTACTCACATTTCCACTACTGCCCGCACCTATCGCTATCACTGATGTGACTTTCAAAGTGCTAGTGCTTTCCTATACCCCACGCCATTAAACCTCTCATCTTCTGTCTTGTCTTTTCCAGACTAGACTACTGTTGCTCCCTTCTTCTTGGCCTTCCAGCTTCATATCTTGCTCCCCTTCACTCTGTCTTTAATTCTTCCATTTGTCTTATGTTTTCCCTCATGACTGCATTTCAACTCAACTTGGCTCTGCCTCCCTTCTCTCCTTTGAAAGTCAACTGTAATTTCATTTCCTTTCCATAGTCTATAAATGCCTTCATGGTCTCACCCTTTCTTATCTCGCTTCTCTTATCTTTTTTTCATACCCCCACACACTATTTGTGCTCCCAACATCTCTACCTTCTTCTGTTCTAAAACCTCTCTATGCTACATCCCGGTTTCCACTCTTTTACATTAATCTTCCCTAAATTCGGGAATTCCCTTTTTCTTTCAATTTGCTTTGCCTTCTCCTTTCATCTATTCCATGCTGCTTTGAAAAATCATCTACTCACATTATTCTAACACATGTACAGTGTTCATTTTTAGCTCATCTTCTTCATTTGTTTGTAATGTCACTTTACCTTTTGTTAGCGCTTTAGCGAAAGTTCAATACAAATGTAATAAAATACATATAGTATTGACCAAAATAGTTTGCAGTTTTTCACCTTCTTGCAGATTTGTATCTTTAAATACCAATACAGCCTTTCTTAAACATATATCTGTCTCTTCTAAGGCTCCTTTAATATCTGCAAAATCCTTGTAAAACTTGTGTCAGGCCTTTCACGAGTATATCATCTTGAAAACAGTGCAGCTTGCCAAGATGACTGAAAAGTATTGAATATTATTTGTACAGCACCAGAGGAAACAAGCCTGAAACCATCAATTTAAATTGAGAGCCAAACCTGCTTAATGAATGTTATAACATGCTTGCTTGAAGGATGAGGCTTGGCTAGATAATATGTTGAGGCTAGATCTGGTGTCTCAAATGTACATACAATCTGATTTTTGAACTGGCCTTTCGGAGCTACAACAAATGTCAATACCCTGTGCTTTTTGTTGTTTATAACACCACCTTCATATGTGCCTGCTTGGCTGCTAGGCCTCTGGTAAGTTATTTGTGCACTAAGCAGCTTCCCAGTCTGATTCCCTATTCCTCCCCGCCGCTACTTACATGGCACTCTCTATCTCCTACCCTATCTCACTGACGAAGTATGGAAGAGAAAAGCATGAGAAAGCACTCCTGGCCTATAATCCAGGCCGACCAATTGCTGACACCTATGTCAATGCTACTTCCAGGCAGACTATTACTGACATCCTCTTTTCTGTCCCCTCCAGGACCTATGGACTCCCCACGTGGTCTCGACATGTTCCCCTTTCTCGTCTTCACCCATTAATGGTGGCACTACATGGGAAGTACTCTTGTCAAACTTCTCATCCACTAAGTGCATCATTAATGTCTATCACAATGGCACTATCATAGCTCAATGTTCTCAACCTACTCTTCAGCTTCCTGACCAATGGCTACCCTCTCTGATTAACTACCTCTCTTGTCTTGCTACTCCCCCTTCCTGTTCGCCTCTAACCCCTCCTCCACCACTAACGGGAGTACCACGCCCCTGTTTTCCTCCTCAGAAAACTTTAAATGGTGGTAATCAGTTACAGTTAGCTACTTTGAATGCTTGGTCTGCTGTCATGCACTCCTCTGACATGTGTCTCCTTCTTGAAGACTTTGACCTCAATGTCCTCGCCCTTACCAAGATGTGGTTCAATGCCAGCTATGTCACTGCCCTTGACACTCTCCTTCCCGAGGGTAACAAACTTCTCTCCAAGCCCAGGCCCAACCAGCCTTGAGGTGGACTGGCCCTGATTTTGCCAGAGTGGGTCCCTGCTTCTATCATACCTACTCAATCCTACACCTCTTTTGACTGCCTTGTCTGTAGGCTTTGGGTTTCTCCTACTCTCTCACTCACCCTTGCTACAATCTACTGGCCTGTGGCTCTATCCTTCATTTCCTCTCTGAATGGGCCGACATCACCTCCTCTCTCTTGACCTTTACTTCCAAACTCATCCTCCTTGGTGACTTCAATATCCTCCGCAACTCTCCTGAATCAGCCACTTCACAGTTCTGTGACCTCTGTGACTCCCTCTCGCTTAATATTCTTCCTTCTGGTCTGACCCACTCGGTCAGATACACTATGGATGCCTTCATCTCCGGAGACATCCCTATATCTAACCCGGTCACCACCCTCCTCTCCTGGTCTGACCACTCTCTCCTCTCCTCCCACTTGGGGTCCATTGGCCCTCTGTCTGAGCCACCTCCCAAACTGCCAGCCTCCTTCACCATCATTCCACCGATTAAGCAAGTGTCAGTTTCTGCTTTCATCTCCACTTTCATCCACCCTCGGATCCCTGCTCCTGACTCTCCCTCTGACTCTGTCATCATTAACCTTCACCTCTCCATCTCTTATACTCTTGGCATCCTTGCCTCTGTCATGAGGATGTGCCTGAAGCAAGCCTCCAAGTGCAACAGCTGGTATGGCTCTGATCTAGCTACTCTGAAATGTAAATGCAGAGTTGCTGAACGGAAGTGGCAGAACTGCGGGCTGATCCTCTGACAAACTGGCCTGTCGCCTGCTCGAAAGGCAAAATCGGTTTTCTGTCCACTCCAAGAAGAGTGCCCACATCCAAGCTTTCATCTCTGGAGCCTCTAATATCATAGCTTAACTCTTCACAATCTGCAAGGAACTCATTGGGCCTCATTACAACGATGGCGGACCCGTAATGAACGGTGCCGGAAGGCACCAGCACCGTTCATTACGGGCCGCCTCATTACGAGGTCTGCAGCAGGTTCCACTCAAGATGCCTGGCCAGACCAGGCGTCCTTAGCGGGTTCCGCTAGCAGACCAGGATGCTAACAACAGGCCCGCCATTCATGAGTCTGAGCCAGACCTCCTCAACTTCCATAAACTTCTCAAAACTCTGTGTTTCTCTACCTCTTTCCCTGCTTCCCTTCCATGCTAATCATCCGCTGCCACTGAGACTAGCAGCTGGGTCCTTCATGAACCTCACAATTTACCAGGCCCTTTACCTAGTCTACAACAGCACCCTCCCCCTTTAAATACACTGAACTTGCGTGCCCACCACCTGGCAGCTGTGCATCCCACCCTTGAGATTCCTCCGCCCTAACACTTAGCCAGTGGCCTCCCATCTTGACACCCACTGGCACTTCCCTCCCGGACCCCCACCAGTCTTTGCCCGTACCTTTCTCCTCCCCTCCTTTCCTGCACTTCTCCTCACTGAACTTGCACATCTGAATGTCACAAAGCCTAATAGGACCACAATGGGATATTTACTGTTTTTACCACTATTATTTACTCCCCTTGCTCCCTTCACACTTTTACCTTGTGGCACCCGGAAACACAATTTTGTTGTATACACACCTAACAAATGCTCAATAAAATAAAATAAAAATAAAAATAAGTGCACTTGTCAGTTCAAAACCCTCAACTGGCTCAATGGCAACCAAGTCAAGCAACCCCTTGGTATCCTAAACCCACTGGAATTACTCCTCACTTTAGATGACTCTTGGATAGTGCCATGTGATCATTTGGTAATATGAACATAGGCTTTAAGATAACCATGATTATATGGAAACACATCAGACAACTCACAACACACTTCCCCTCCCTTACACATATCAGTAGTTACCACCTCATGTGATAACACACTGGAATCACATTTTATGTGGATACCATTCCACTCCTTCCAGCGAAAAAGGGCAGCTCACTTCTTTGCAGAATAAATGTTGCCTTCACGGTCCCTTCCTGCAAACTAGCAACAAAACACACACGTATGGGACTCCTGTCATCTCTGTATATACCTGGGTTGATGCCTATAAAAGGCAGAGTATACCAACAATGGCAATGCCAGGGTCCAAGCGTTCAGTATAAATGAAGTATTTTCCGAACACAAAGTCTATTGCACAACAATTTAAACCTTAACTCTCAGGTCTTGACCAGTTTTTTTAATGTGAGTGTGAGCTAGGGTTTAATATGCAGTGTTATGGATTTTGCTTTAGGAAAATACGTCATGTGTTCTGAGTGTTTGAACCTTAACATTGACATTTCCAAAGAAAGATTTCAGACTTCTGACTTTTATAGGTAGTAATAACCTTTAACTATTTTTAAAAACGTTTATTCTTTCCACTGATTATAGTCGGGGCTACATGAAGCAGTGATGTAATAGTTGCCAGGGGACTATTACCAGCCTCCCCATCAACATGCAAGAGCAACTGGGCCCTGGAAATCCCCTTCACCAAGAACGGAAGACACAGCCATAGAGCCATAGGACAAAGGTTTACTGTCTTTATTACAAATTCAAATGATAGGGATTGCAGCATGAACAACAAAACATTCTTCACACGCTCTCAGTGACGAGGCAGTGGTCAGCCAATTTTGTTAGTGCGTGGCATCACAAAATGTGGTTACATCACAAAAACCTAACAGGGGAAGGGATTGGTTTGTGAGGTGAACTACATATATGTTCTATAAGGGATTATTATATACATTGGGTAAACCATATCTGGTGGCTCCCCCTGAGACCTCCTCCAAAAGTATCAAATGAAAATGTACAGTTTAGTGAAATGTGGTTGTCCAATGCAGCATAGTGTGAACTTATGGTGGAGGGTGAATAGGAATTGGACAGAAAGGGTCTTCTCAGCCTTGGAGCCTTAGACAGGTGCCAGGCCAGAAGCAGTAACTCACAGTAGTGAGAATTACCCCAAAGGGGTGGCATGTTCCCAATAATTTACCTTCTCCAAACTACTACGCAGTAAAACCAAACACTCGTCTTTAAACTTGTGTTACATTTTGATCCCCCTGCCTTCAGTTCCATGGGAACAGCCATCTCTATCTGGCGCTAATGAATAGGCACTGTCTGGCAGGTTTAGGTCACGTGTGTAGGGACCACAAAATGGATTTCTGTTGTCTGTAATTATCATGATTTTTGTTTCGGTTTCCTTCAGGTGCTCTATTCTTTCTGCTTATCTGGAAATGTTCCTTCTCCCTCTGCCCTTGGATGTCTGTGCATGGTAGCCGTGCTGGAAGCCTTTCCTGCCAGCTTCTACCGGATCAGCCCTTCTCCCATTCACTCCAATGTACCTGTGGCGTCCATCTTTATTCGCATGGCCGTCCCTGTTTGTTGCATTAAGCGTCATCAAGCAGTTCATATGTATTCTAATGCTTCTTGCTGTTTTCTTCTCAGCAAAAGATATGCAAGTGTCAGTCCTCTAGCTATTTGAGTCATAAGCATATCCTTCATGTCTATCAGCAATAAACTAAAATGTTGGTGTAGCTTAGTGCATGGATGCGTATGTGCTTCATGTCTGCGAAGCTTCGTGCAGGGATGCGTATGTGCTTCATGTCTAACGTAACTATGTCGTGGTGTCAGTTGTGATGTCATTGGCTTTGCCAGAAGTTGAAGTCAGACAACTTGTTCAATTGATGACAACTGAATATCTTGAATACTGTCATCCGGGTATGGTCTGAATGGTTGTCTGAGTGAGTAGCGTTTCTCGCATTTACAATACAAAGATATTGGAGAGGAGGGACTCACAAGCAATGTTCTTCTCACGTTTCTCTGTTGCCGAGCTGAGAGCGGGATGGGTGCTATGAGGGCTATGTTTAGCTCCCCTTCTTCATTCCCCACTCTTGTTGACAAGTCAACCACACTGCCCAAATTATTTTCCCTGGTCAAGTACGGCTTCGGAATCCATGTCTTCGCCACTCCTTTCAAGTGTCCAGCACGGCTCACTTGTTCGTCTAGGCTCCAGGTCAGGGAGAAACAAACTCCATCGCGTTTGCACCACACCAATTTTCTCCAATAGTAGCCTGGATCTGGGGGAAAGGAGAACATTGTACCTGGCGGGAACAGAGGACACTGCTTCAAGTGTGATTGCAATACATGTCCTACTAATGCTGGTGTGTTCAGTTGTACTGGAGGGCATATCCTTTCCCAGTTTGGCAGTAGTTGCATGTATGCTTTGGATCCACAGGCCCAGTAGTGATCCATTAGTACTGCGGTACCAACCTTCATGCCTGGTATCTTCGATATTTGTGTACACTCCTGATTTTCTCCAACCTTCACTGGACCGTCATTCTGGAGACATAATTTCCTATATTAGAATTGCCAGAGTACAAAGTGTGATATTAATTGATGTATATATACATCTTGAAACTTATTTATATAATGAACTGTGTTAGCAAATAACATAGTATGTGGACATTCCTTTGTGAGGGCTTGGGGACTACACTGCACTTAAGAACCAGCCTGTATCACCTGCTGAGAGCTTAAGCCATGGTTGCTCATCCATTACTACCACAATAGGGAACCTTCCAGAAGTACAGGTAGCCCCTCCAGTCTTTACAATAAGGAAACATTCTCAAGTGGTATGATTGGCATAGGACCGGATTCATTCTCCACCGAGGTGAGCAGTTTTGCACTTGTTGCCCATTCTTTGAGGCAATCGTCATTTTCTTTCTGCACCACTTCTACTGGAATGTTTAGGAGTGTGTGTTCTTTGCCCCCTACCATTCCCTCTTCCCATCCTTCTCCTGTGAATATGTGTCCATATACTAACAGCTGAGGTTTCTCCCAGCATCCTGGCACCCCTCCTCTCTTCCTTAGTACTGTCTTTTGGCGTTGTACCACCTTTTGTGTCACTATTCTAACTTACCCTTTGTTTTGTCCATCAGAATGTATTATATTGACTTGTCAGTGCTCCAAGAGTCGTCTATCATTTCTTGGGTCTAGATGCCTTCATACAGGAACATCTTCTGGGACATCCATCTTTGTGTAGCCCATCTTCCTTGAAATCACCCCCTAAAGTGCAGAGTGATAGGTGCATACGGCATTGTGCTCTGGCTGTTGGAATCTCTATAGTTATGAATGGATCAGCACAATAAACCTTGCAGAAGCTTCCAGGTTTGTTACTGTTGGATTTCTTTTAAATTGTACATAAAGTCCATGAAACTATTTGAATGAGTCTTTGAAATACATTATTATTGTAGTGTTATGTAAATCAAGCTCTGCTGTGGTAGTTCCAAGCCAAAGCAGCAAGAAACAATCATTCCCAAACAAATTAGATATTTGCAGTATTAAGCAGTGCAATGACAAAAGTATAACCTTATGTTAGTGATGCATATGTGTGTGCCACGTCAAGAAGGAAACCATAAAAGAACAGTGATATCATTGGTCTAAAGGTTGCAACAAGTTTAGAAAAGTGTGTCTCAAATGTATGTAGGTATAAAATGATTTGCCACAAATCAGTTCAAGATTTCATGATGATTACCTATTGTAAGGAAATCACAGTGTGCCTATCCTAACTTTTCATTTGACTCTTGCCTAACTCTGGTATGCAAACTCATTTGCACACATTGCAGTATTTCTTCTTCTTCTTGTTCTTCTTCTTGCATCCAATCGTCTATGAGTTAGGCCGAGGAGGTCTCACCTGTGCAGGGTTTGACATCTCCAAAATATTTCCAGCCCTTTTTTCCAGCAAGCTTTACTGCTTTGTCCAGTGCCTGCTCTACCGAATAGGTGCCCTTGAAACAGGGCGTATACCTTGAGTTTATGAAGATCTGCAAAAAAACCACTCTATCTCCTGGATAAGGAAGGGGTTGCTGAAGCAGTTAAGGGTCTTTTACTGCTGCATTATCTTCCTCATCCTTCTTCGACCTCCCCACCAGTACAATTGATGCTGTTGAGAGATAAAAGACGCACTAACCATCATTGAAGCAACATAGTCACGCATTTCATCACCTAAAACAGTGGATGTACTGGGGCCATCTGTCAGCGCTCTAGTGGGAAGGAGTCGCATGCAATGTCTGGTCACCACCTCATGAGGGGTTAAATGGTGGTCAGATCCAAGTTGATTGTGCAATGTGAACAATGGTAAAGGCAGGCGATGCAGCCGTCTCTTCTTTATAATGTTGCTTTTATTGTTGCTAATTTCTCTTTGAGCAAGCCATTGAGGCATGCACAAAGCCTATTGGCTTGTGGGTGATAAGCACAGGAAAACATATGCTTGATTCCCTTTAGGGTTGTGATGTGCTTGAAAACCTAATTTGCAAAGTGAGGCCCATTGTCTGAACGCAGGACCTCACAAGAATACCTCTCTGACAAGGAATTTTGCCACACTCAGGGCAACGGGGTGTGGGCATGCACAAGCTTCGATCCAGCAAAAGAAAGGGTATACCATAACTATCATGCATCTATACCCTTGGCATGTTTGGATAATGTCCACATAATCTATATGGAGATGTTGGAATGGCCCATTAGGGTGCAGTACTGCTCCTCGCACTACATGTAACATGTGACCCGCATTACATTTCTTGCATACTATACAGGAATCTATAAACGTGGCAACAAGTTCTGCCAGGTTTGGACAGAATCAGTCTTTCCCAATGTGTGCAGCAAGAAATCCTCACTAAGATGGGTGAAGTAGTGCAGCTGTGTTAGCGCAATCTGTATCAATGCCATGGGAATCACCAGCTTCCCTGTGCATTCCTGTCCCCATACTGCAACTGTAGGGGATATTGAACACCCTCTCTTCACCCAGAACTCCTTCTCTTCCATTGGCGCTCGTCCCTGAAATTCTACTATCTGGATAACAGGTAATGAGCTGCACCTATAACATAATATCATGTTAAGGTCACGTTTGTACGCATGTAAGGTGTTTACTTTGGTTAAATGTGCTGCTCACATTGCTTCTGTGTCTATGATTTTGTTGCCTTGGGAGATTGCCTCCTCCCCCCTTGTGTGTGCATGACACGTCAAAACTGCTATGGTTGATGGGAGTTGTAACGAGTCTATGAATATGGCAAGTAGGGGCGCGTGCTGCACTGGTGTGCCATCCACATGTCAATAGCCCCTTCTCTTCCAATGTGGCAGTCCTGAATGTACGGTTGGTGTCACGTAGGCAGAGTCAGAGTATGCAGTGATCTCCTCTTTATGTGCTTCTAATGCCATGATGAGAGCCACTAGTTCTGTCTCTTGTTCTGTAAAATGTGAAGGCAATCTCGCACTTGCTACTACTTCGACTGTTCTGATTGGTTTAATTTTTACCACTTCCATCCCAATATGTCTTTCCCCCATTGTCTGGTCTATGATTGAAGACCCATCAATAAAAAGTACCTCTCCTCCTTTGAGTGTGTTTTCTCCTACTCTAGGGATGTCTTCATCGGGTACTTTATACGCGGCACAGTCGTGTACATAGTCTCCCTCCACTACTGGTTCTGCTATAAATTTCACTGGGTTTACAATTCTGCATCTTACTACCTTTATCACCAGATTTTAGATAAACACCTCATATCCTGATGCTCTCTGTGTGGTCAGTGAGCTGTTGGGCTTTTCGAAAATGCTGAAAGGGCATGCTCCATGTGTAATGTGGTACTACAGCTCATTGTGAATCTTGCTGAATTTTCTACTGCAAATGCAGCAGCAGCCAACGCTTGTCCACACAAATAGTTTCCTCTCATTACTGGGTATAATCGCCCACTATAGTAAGCTATTGTTTTGTGCCCTAAGGTTGTTTTCTGTGTGAGCACTGCAGTCATCACTGCTCCATTGGAGTGTGAGAGCAAATAGAATTCCTTGTGGTAATCGGGAATCCCTAACACTGGGGCTGTACATATTGCCCTTTGTAGTTCCTCAAATGCTTCAGTCATCTCTTGCGTCCATGTCAGGTTACCAGCCCGCCTCTGAGCCTGCCACAGCCTGCTTAAAAAGGGGTCTTGTGTATGTGCTGCAGTCAAACACCCAGGCTCTACAGATGCATTACAGATGCCCAAGAATTGTTGCATTTCCCTTACAGTCTGTGGCAGTTGCATTCTGAAGTTCACCTTCAATCTTTCTGGGGTTACCTTCCTACCTTCCTGTGATATCATCTGTCCAATTTTGCTTTGGCAATATAGCAGCTTCACCTTGTCCACCTTGTAACCTTTTTCTGCTAACGCAGTCAGTAATTGTACTGAGCTTTTCCTGCACTGTTCGTCTGACTTGCTACAAATGAAGATGTCATCTACGTACTGGATAATCATGCTGTCCAAATGTATATTCCATAGGTCTATTTGGAGCACCCTGTTAAATACAGAGGGTGACTCACAGTACCCTTGAGGAAGTCTCATGTGTTTCCACTTAGTGTTTCTCTATAGGAACGATGCCAGATCATGTGATTCCTCATGAAGTGGGACAGTGAAGTAAGCGTTCTTCAAATCTATCACTGTGAAGTGGGTAGCTTCTGGAGCAATACTAGTATTGACACTAGTTTGGGAACTAGTGGGAATTCTGCTTCGACAATATTGTTATAAGGGCACAAATGTTGAATAAAATGCCATGATCCCCCTGTCACCTTCTTCATCGGGTACACCGCTTCATCGGGTACACTACACTGTGATTCTGATGGCACCAAAATTCCTTGCTGCACTAACGCTGAGATTGTCTCAAAAATGCCTGTGCCTGCTTTATGGGACAAATGGTATTGTTTTGCCCTTAGTAATATTGCCCCTGGCCTGAGCTTGATTTTAACAGCACCCACTCCTTCAACAGGCCAACATCATACGGGCTGTTGGTCCATAAAATACTCAGCACACATGCTAAATCTTCCTCCAGAAATGGTGCTGGTGCCTTGTTCAGTAGGGCCATTCTCTGAGGTACTTCCCTATGATGAATTCTCACCCAGCAAGTAATGCTCATATAGAACACTGTCTCAAGGTCTGAATAGTCATCTACAAACAATACTTCATCTGTCAAGTCATTCAGTCAGTGCCCTTCTCCTACCGTGATTACTGTTCTCCATGCCCATCCTGAGTCATCGGTCCCATGTTGCACTACCTTCTAATCTCTCACCATAGCCGTCTCTAGTTCCAGCGGGAACACTTGTCCCTCCTTCTCATCAAAGGAGATCTCTGGCCTGAATAGAAACCTGTTGGGTATGCATGCAAGTTACCTTGTATCCCTGAAAGTCATGCTAATAGTACTTGTACTCCATATTGGAATAGCTCTGGGTTCATCGGCACCCCGCTCTGTACAGTGTGACCGCAATTCATTCATGTAGTGAATTCCTGGGGTTCAATACACTAATCTGTGTTTGCTGAATGAAATGGTCATGTTGAGTCGGGTCATCATATCCCTACCCATTATGTTGACCGGTGTCTGTCGGGAATATAATATTGGCAAGGTAAGGTAATGTTCACCTATAGCAATCGGGAGTTTGACGGTGAAAGGAGCCAAATCTGTAGCCCCCTAGAATACCTTCACATTCATGGCAATGCCTGACATTGGCTATCTCCCCCCTGTGATACAGGATTCAGTGGACCCCGTATCCATGAGAAAAGAGAACATTTTGTCACCTATGGTCACCCCCACATGTGGCTCCTCATTCGTGTCGGGTGTACCGAATGGGATTGAACAGATCAGGTGTGTCTGTGGGCTATCATATTGTGGGTACATGGTCATCCCTGTCCCCAGGAAGGGGTTGCCTCCTACCACAGTCTCTCCCCCAGTTTCCTTATGGGAATCTGCAGTGTAGAATCTGTGTGTCTTGTGGTTATGGCAGTCTGCTCTACCAGTGCCTGCAGGGTTGTCTGTGGTGGCTGTGTGTACTCGGTATGTATCACATGGGATGTTGTGACTGCCCTGGTGTCTCCTGTGCTGGTGTGCTGGTGTCATTTTCAGCATATATGTCTGCATCTGCTCTTGGGCATAGTAGTCGGGCTGATCAGGCAATTGATATGTTGCCACCCCATTCTGCTCCATTCCGCCTCCTTTTCTGCACTGTCTCACTATGTGACCTACTCTACCCCACTGAACTTGTCCCCACCCAGCTGCATTGGGTGTCCATACCATCTTCCCCGGGGCACTCCTCTTCCCTGTGGCCAATGGTTGGTATCTCCTCTTCCTGCAAAACCTCCCCCTGCCATCTGTGGTCAGTTCTGTGTGTTTTGAATAATGACTCCCTCTCCACTCATCAACATAGCCCCTTCCATTGTATACTTTGATAGCTTCTTCTGTACTAATTTTACCTCTTCTTCTTTCCTTTCCTCACGCTTTCATGCATTAATCAGCAATAATGTACTATGGTAAACAGAATGTCTGACCATGGTTTTGCTTCCATCACCACTTACTTCTTTACTTGCTTCTGTACCTGCTCTGGTAGTCCTTGGATCAATATATGATAAAATAATCCCACGGTTCCCTCGTCTCAAGACACCAATGCTCTTGTCGCTCCTGAATATACTGAAATGGGTCTTCATCCTCACATATTTTGCATGCCATAATCGCACTTATGTCAGAGATGTCCGGGTACTGTACTCTCAGAGCCTGCCAAACAACTGCTGTGCAGTTGTTAAACAAGGCGGTCACTCCAGCGGTACCCTACCTGTTTCCACACATCGTCAGCTACCTTCTCAAGGATTGCTGAAAGTTAGCTCTTCATGTTGCCCACTGCTAGTGTCATCCCTGCCATCGGTCTTTCTAACTCATATATCCATTTCCCCACTTCTGGGGTCAACGAGAGCAACTTGCACCTCAAATTATCCTTATCCATCTGTTGCCATGGTATATATTGTGGTTGTCTGCCAGCCTTTTCCAGCAAAGGCAAATGTGTATATTTGACTCCACTGTCATGCTTCCCTACATCTTTTGGTGGTAGTGAATGCTCTCATCTTACTTGCTCCTTTCTGTCCTGGTAAGGCCTTACCCACAAATGGAGTAACTTTGTCTGTGCGATGTGATCTGTCATTGGGATGCTCAAGGTGTCCGTACGGTCTTAGCTTGGTCTTCCTGATGTTTTCCTCTCCATCCCATAATGTCTCCCCTTTGGGGCTTGCTTTCCTGTGAGGGGGGCATGGCCTCCTACCCTCGTCATCATCCTACCGGTCTCGGGAGGATAGCTCAAGGGCAACCTGCTTGTCTTGGAAGCACAACGACGCAGAGCAACACAGGTTCGATCCCCAGGCCCATGCTTGGAAACCTCTGGTTATTAAGCACCTTATAAATAACCCATCACAATTACAATTACAAAATCATCCCTATGACCTCATCCGACCCCATGGTTCCCCGACTGTCATTGCTGTCCTCTTCTTCCTTATCTTCAAAATTAAGTCTCCTTAACACGTGTTTCCCCTGCTGCTTCCCCGTTATTCTGTCCAGGGAGTTACTCTTCCCCCTATACTCCTACTTGGTTTTGGGACAGGGGTGCTATCCCTCCTGATCCTATACAGTATCCCCATTCTCCTCGGTATCCCCTCTTCCTTGTCATCATCTAACTGTGTTGGTCCTGTCATGATGTCTGCTACCTCCTTGAGACATCTTTCTCTGCTTCTCTCCCTTTCCTGTTCCTGTCTCCTGTCCCTTTCTTCTTCTTCTCTATCCTGACACTCTTTAACAAGCCTCTCGATTTCTAACTTTCTTTTCTCTCACTTCACATGTAATTGCCTCTCCTTTTCTTCTTTCGCCTTCTCCTCGGTTCTTCCTCTATCTCCTTCTGTCTTTTCCTCTGTTTCTCCTCCATTTCCTTATCTTCTGCTCTCTTCTTTTCCCTTCTCAGTCGCTCTTGTTACTATCTTCTCTCAACTCTCTACTTCCTCCATTATTTCTGCCCATTCACTGTCATCTTCTTCCTTCTTCTTGTGTCTCTGAGCTTCCTCTTATATGCCTATATGCTAGCCTGTATTTCTCGCATCTAATTTAAGCAATATCTGTCTCCTATCCACACATTCGATGGCACCGTTACTTTTCTATCTCCACTGCTTCCTGATGCCCCTTTAATGTTCTTTGTCAATTCCACTTGAGGGTCGCTGCGTGCTGTGCATTCACCGCCTATTCTCTTGCTCACAGGCTTCTCGCCACTAAGCGTGTACTTGCTACTATGCGCAGGTTGTGCATAAACAGGATTGGTATACCCTGCAGCTGATTTTAGTTCCTTGAAGGGGTAAAATACCAGATTTTCTGTTGTGCGGTCTGTGGTTTGAGGAGGAGAAGCCATGGGTACTTTGCCCCTTGCATCAGGCTGGCTCAGCATCCACTTCTTCTTAGATGGGTCATCTTCCCTGTCCTCAAACATTTTCCTGAGCTCCAATATAGCTAACCGATTACTAAATGTTGTCCCTTTATAAGCGGCATGTAAATACTTGGCCATGTGTTGCAGCACTTATTTAGCCTTCTGTATCACAAGTCCATTCTGCGCTATACTTGTGCATTTTGTCTTGATACTGTCGAAGGAATTTGCACACATGCTTAAGGGATGTGTCCCCATGGTGGCACGTCACTTTCTGACTGCTGATACCTACTTGACCTCAAGTCAGGGTTAGTTTGAAACGTGTTAACTCTTTATCAATTTATATATTTCACAATTACCATCAATTCTTAATCAACTTTTCCAACCTCATTACAAGTCTCAAAACCTTTCAGCAGCCTCTCTGGCTCACCACCGTCAACAGGAGCATGCTACACACACCGCCCACTCTGTGTTCTCTGCCCTCGAAGGCCAACCTGCAATTCTTTCATGCACTCATCAAGCCTCCCTCAAAGGGTGCACCCTCTATGATAATTCAAACATCATCTTGCCATGTTAAAAATCATCACTTTCCTGTTTCTCAACTCTCTTGCTGCCACGTCTGTGCCCCACTATGGGCCTTCACCTCCACAACAACTCTCTGGGCCTCATTACAACCTTGGTGCTAAGTGCACCAACTTTACCACCATGGTGTAAACTCCGTTTACACCATGGTGGATGGCGGATTTACCGCCCCATTCCAAGGTGAGTGGGGCGGTAAATCCCCATTTCCCATTTTCCCTTCCCCATTCCCATTTTTGCCCCATAGGGCATAATGGGAGTGGGGAAGGCGCTAATTACACCGCCGTAAATTACGGCGGCGTAATTAGCACCATGGCAGGTTAGCGCCATGGATTTTAACGCCTGCTAAAAGCAGGCGTTAAAATCAGAATCAGGCGTTAAGGGTTAACGGTGGCGTTAACCCTTAACGCCTGAGTTGTAATGAGGCCCTCTGTGTCCTATTTACCAAACCTATATGTGACATTACAAATCTAAGGCAAAAGTCTTGATACTTCAAATGCACCCCCAAAAGACTCATACTACCCCGAACCACAACAATATGAATAACATAACATATATACAGCCATCTTCCTGTCCTTGAATCACAGGTATTTCCAACAAATACTTCGTCCTTCTTCTATATCGTCGCATAGGATTACATCTCCATGAGATAAACTAAGAAACCACCTTCCGTGACCTAAGTGAGCTACACTAGCGCCTAGACACATGATTTCATATATAAATCATCCAGAAACTAAGCTAACCGCCTGGAGTACATGTATACATTTTATTGTCTTTTGTTTTTTCAACTGTAATCTTAAGCTAAATGCTCGGAAATAGGTGTCCTTCCAAAAACACAAAAAAACTGACAAACAACAACTTCCCCTTCCTGGTGTTTGTGATATGGCTGGGTCTATACCTACACTCTGAAGATCCACTGAAGCCCTCGATCACCACCTTTCCCACAATCTGCCACTCTGCCATCCTTTCTGCTTGGCGTCCCACAGGGAGCGGGCAGGAATTTCTCCAAGGAGGCTCCTGACGACCTCTTAGTATGCACTTGTGGTTTTTGATCCGTCCCTCATGGGTCGCGATGCAGCTCTTTCGGCACGCTGCGGGACAGGGTGGTCTTTTCGCTGAGGGGGTCTAGTGACCATCCTCTACTACCACTACTACCTCTACTACCACCTATAATAGTGGCTAGGGAACGATTAACAGCCTCCCCATCTACACGCAAGAGGAACTGGGCCCTGGAAATCCCCAGCACCAAGAACGGAAGTACCAGCCATAGGACAAAGGTTTACTGTCTATTACAAATTTAAATGAAAGTGATTGCTGCATGAACAACGTAACATGCTCTCAGTGTCTAGGCGGTTGTCAGCCGATTTTGTTAGTGCATGACATCACAAAATGTGGTTACATCCCAAAAAACCTAAAAGGGGAAGGGATTGGGTAGTAGGATTAACTACATATATGTTCTATAAGGGATTAGTATATCGATTGGGTAAACTATATCTAGTGGCTCCTCCTGAGACCACATCCAAAAGTATACAATACAAAATAACAGGTTAGTGAAAAGTGGTTGACCAATACAACATAGTGTTAGCTTATCATGGACGGTGAAAAAGGATTGGACAGAAAGGGTCTTCTCAGCCCTAGAGCATTGGACAGGTACCAGGCCAAGCGCAACAACTCAAGGTAGTGGGAATGACCCCAAAGGTGCTGCGTGTTCCCAATAAATTACCGTCTCCAATCTCCTAGGGCGTGAGACAGAACATTCGTCTTTCAACCTGTGCTACAAGTGCATCCCCCTGCTTTCAATTAGATGGGATCAGCCATCTCTATCCTGCTTGAATTAATATGCACTGTTTGGCAGGTACAGGGACCATGAAATTGATATCTCTTGCCTGTAATTATTTTTGGTTTGGATACCCTGTGGATGCCCTATCCCTTCTGCTTATCTGGAAACCTTCCTTCTCTCTGTGTCCTTGGCTCTCTGTGCACGCTAGCCGCGCTGAAAGCCTGTTCTGCCATCTTTGACTGGATCAGCCTGTCAGCCGTCTCTGCGTCTCGAGTTCTCAAAGCTTCTCCCATTCACTCCAAGGTACCTGTGGCGTTCATCTTTATTTGCATGGCCGTCCCTGTTAGTTGTGTTAAGCATCAGTAAGCAGTTCATATGTATTCTTATGTGTCTTGTGCTTTTCTGCCCAGCAAAAGGTATGCCTGTGTCAGTCCTCTAGCTATGTGAGTCAAACATATCCTTTGATTCTACCAGCAATACATTAAAATGTCTGCATTGCTTTGTGCAGAGATGCATTTGTGCTTCATGTCTAAAGTATCTATGTCATGGTGTCAGTTGTGACACCATCGGCTTTCCCAGAAGTTGTAGTCTGTCAACTTGTTTGATTGATGACAACTGTATCTCTTCAATACTGTCATCCGGGTATGGTCTGAATGGTTGGCTGAGTGGGTAGCGTTTCTTGCATCTGTGATACGTCGATGTTGGGTAGGAGGGGCTCACAAGCAAAGTACATCATTTGTTTCTCTGTCACCAAGCGGAGGGTGGGATGGGTGCAATGAGGACTATACTTAGGCCCCTTCTTCAGTAACATGGTTGACAACATGTAATTTCAATTGGCAATCAATAGACTGGACGGGCTAATCTCTCACAACGACTCTGGCAAACATGACTACATGTTTATTTTATTTGCAGAAATTGGTGAGAATCAACCACTCTCCCTTATCTCTCTCCTTCCTTCCTTCCTTCCTTCCTTCCTTCCTTCCTTCCTTCCTTCCTTCCTTCCTTCCTTCCTTCCTTCCTTCCTTCCTTCCTTCCTTCCTTCCTTCCTTCCTTCCTTCCTTCCTTCCTTCCTTCCTTCCTTCCTTCCTTCCTTCCTTCCTTCCTTCCTTCCTTCCTTCCTTCCTTCCTTCCTTCCTTCCTTCCTTCCTTCCTTCCTTCCTTCCTTCCTTCCTCCCTCCCTCCCTCCCTCCCTCCTTCCCTTCCTTCCTTCCTCCCTCCCTTCCTTCCTTCCTTCCTTCCTTCCTTCCTCCCTCCCTCCCTCCCTCCCTGTTTCCTTTCAAACGCTGGTTATATTTGTTTTCCCCTGAACCTAAATGTGCAGCTACAAAAAGTATGTCCAAGCGAAATGAAAACATGTCTAAAGGAGAAGTTATTTTTCTTCTAAAATAAATGCTGAAAAATAAGATCATGATTTTCAACATTCGATATCTGAATTACAACGCTTAAGAGATAAAGCACTTAATGGGCGGCTCAAAGGAATATGGGAGCACGTCTGAATTGTACATGTTGAAGAACGTCTGAAATTGCTTTCACATTAGCATAGGTTGAAAAAATCATCTCCGAACATCTGGTGAATCTTCTGCGCTGAGCCAATGGCTCTCCATCACAATTAGGCAGGCTTCAGTGCAGCAGTGCAGTTCCTGGCCCTTTTCCGGAACACATGGAAAGAAACTTGAAGCAGGGAATACAATTCCTTGAAATAATAGATTCTCATGTCTATATGCACTTATATTATATTCAGAATAACAGCATGTACAGAAAAGATGTCTGCTTGTTGGTAGATTTATGCAAATATAGGCATGCCATTTGTGTCAAACACTTCAGTTTCATTGGGTCCAATACACAGTACTTAATGTTGCTCCAGGGGAAATCACTACCACTAGTACCGGGGAGGACTGATGTCTACCTGGCGGGAATCCCCGGAACTCACTTAACAACAACTCTTTCATGCAAAAATTGCAATACGAACATACAATGTTATTTAT
Organism: Ambystoma mexicanum; assembly: GCF_040938575.1. NCBI lineage: Eukaryota > Metazoa > Chordata > Amphibia > Caudata > Ambystomatidae > Ambystoma > Ambystoma mexicanum. The sequence goes on from NC_090941.1 coordinate 806,046,288, forward strand.
TCCAACATTAAATAGTAAACACTTATTAATATGTGCAATTACTGCAACAGTTCTTCTAGTGACACTTAATGAAAATGTGAAAAAATTATGAACAAATAACATTTCTAGCACCCCAAGTGCATTCAACGTTTTATACAATATAACATATCATCATTCACGCTGCAAAATGTGGCTTGTGATCCAAATCAATAGCACCTAACTCTGCAATAACTATCTAAAAGAAAAGATATATACACTTCACACAGCCCCAATGGTTGTTGTGTCAGATTGGGGCTGTGTGAAGTGTATATATATTTTCTTTAGATTGGTATCTTTAAATGCATCCTCGTCTAGCTCCTTCCTATTTGTCTTCTCGTCTCGCATCTATGTTCACAGACTGGCTTTCTTCCGACAGTTCTCAAACCTCCTTGAAGGCAATCTCGCATCCAGTCCCCCAACCACTGCAAACAAAAATAATAGATGCTATTATTGCCAAATGCATATTTAATATGCATGGCACTCAAGGCGATGGGTGGCTAAGTCAGCCCTGCTGAGTTTCTAAATCGTGACCTAAAGGCTGGTTCCTGTCTGAAGCCAACTTGTCTTTTTGGGCTATCCATCCAGTCTACATGTGGCGTTCCCCAAGGCTCTATCCTCTCACCCTGGTTTTCCAACCTCTACCTGGCTCCTTTGGTCCACCTAATCTCTACCTTCACCTCTAACTTTAAGTACTATGGATGACGGTCAGTTTTCCTTCAGGCTCCCCTCAGCCTCCTCTCCTCTCTCGCTCATTCCTGACTGTCTATCCACGACTGAGGATTGGTGTGCCTCCAACTATCTCTGCCTTAATGCCAGTAAGACTGAGATCCTTCTCAGTGGGACCCCTGCCCCTGCTTTCCCACTCTCACTCTGGCAGCCCACCGTGGCCCTCTTCCTTCGTCTTCCTGTGAGGCAAAAAACCTTGGTGTCATCTTCGACTCAACTCTCTCCTTCTCTCCTCAGATCTCCGAACATCAGCATGAAGTCCCACTAACAGCTACACCTCTTCAAAGGCACTCTTCCCTTTCTCACTTTCCCCCAGAAGCTCACTGTCTCCAGAGCCCTGGTTCTCTCTAGGCTGGACTACTGCAACAGCCTCTTTCTCAATATGCCTTCCTCTACTCTCTGCCCTCTGCAGCTAATCCAGAACAGGACTGCAAGACTTATCCTTGGTCTGAAGCCCACGGATCATATCTCTCCAGCCCTGAAATCTTTCCACTTGCTCCCGATGGCTGCAAGGATCAAGTTCAAGACCCTTTGCATGTCCACAAGGCTTTCTGGGGCTGTGGCCCACACTACATCCAACTCACTCTTACAAAATAACTTTCTTCTTGAGCCCTTTGCTAAGCTACCTCCAACTCTCTAAGGGTTAGACACTTCTCCAGGCAGAGAGTGGGGGGTAGATCTCTCTCTCCTCTGCAGGTGCCTCTCTCTGGAATAGCCTCCCCGCCCTTCTCAAACTTGAGCCGGACCACCTGAAGTTCCAGAAGCAGCTGAAAACCTTCCTCTTCTCCTCTGCTTTCTCTCTCTCCCTTCCCTGCTGGCCTACCTGAGCTACCTGTCTGCTCTACCGACTGGTTGCTTGGCTACCATCAGAGTCTCACTGGCCCAAGCTCTTTCTCGATCAGTCACCCTTGCACTCCCTCTTGGTCTACCATGCACTTAGGGGCTGTAACTGTAACCCTACACTCCTTTGTTCTCCATGCACTACCCAGAGCCGCGCTGCCCTGGCTGCACTTACTCAGAGCATTGCTGCCCTGTTTTCCCCTCCCCTCTCCCTTGCACTTCCCCCCTCCCTTTCCCATTACACTTCTCATTCTCGCACTTTGACGATCTGAATGACACTTGTCCTAGTAAGATCGTTTGCCTTGTCCTCCCTCTGTCTTCCCTCCCTTGTCTTGTCGCGCCTAGAAATGCTTGTGTACAGGCACGTTATAAATGACTTATCATATCATAGCATATGAGAATCATGTCTGCCTTCTCTCTCTTGCATACCCACGGGTCACAAGGTCAATGTGAGGGTACTGAAGAAAAAACTCATGGTAGTAGTTGTGACCCATGGCAGTTATATTGGAGAAGAGGCAAACAGATTAAAAAATGCTTGTGAGATAATTGGAGACATAATGGAGACCTCCTTTAAAATGTGTGCCTTTTTTCGTGAACATATATTCATCTTTCCAAGTGGCTTCCTTCGTATGCAGCATGTTGTTCCTGTGACAGTGTAGTCTTGTCTTGTTACTGGCCTGGAGTGCTTACTATCAGAATGTTGATGCGTGAATGCAGCTCAGGAGCATGTTGAGTGGACCTCTGTGTGTGAATGTTCTGAGAGTGTCAGTTGGGGGCCTGAGCTGGGATGATTGGATGGCCGGTGGGTCTACTCCTCTGTTAGTACTGTTAATACCCATCCATGTTCCTGTCGTGATCATATGTAACTGTAAATATTAAAAGAGTAACTGGAATATGTACAAACTGTACATACTGTATAATAAAGCTTTACCTGGACCAATCCTAGACTCCACAGCAGGTCTGTGTATGAGTGCTGGATGCTGATGACTACAGAGAGGCTATACAATTGTTCCCTATTCCTGAAATTCCTAAAATTAACAAAGGAGGACAGAGGTGTAGTGTATGATATACACACAAGGAACATGCAGTATCAATGCAGTTTTGTGCCTAATGACAATGGGCCTCATTACAAGTTTGGAGGTAGCCATGCCCTTAATAAGGGCATGGCTACCTCCATGGGGGGGTAGCCATGCCCTTAATAAGGGCATGGCTACCCCCAAACTCGGGTCTGGGTTGCCTGAATGGGGAAATACCGGGCCATTCCGACCTAGGAGGGCCCGGTATTTCCCCATTCAGGGAACTTGGACCCGGTACATCCCCATTCCCATTTTAGCCCCCATAAGGCTCAATGGGAATGGGGAGCATGCCAACAAAGGGCCCTTTAATGACGTGCCCGTTGTTAGCATGCTGGGCTGCTTACGGGACCCGCTAAGGACGTCTGGTAAAACCAGGCGCCCTGAGCAGGTTCCGCGAGCGGACCTAGTAATGAGGCGGTATGGGGTTAAGGGCGCCGGCAGCTCTATCGGCGCCGTTAACCCCATACCGCCAGGTATGTGTATTAGCACAGTATATTTGTAAAGTTCTTTGCTGTATTTTGGGGGATTTCCTACATCTTTTAACCATTCAGTTGCTTTCTAATCCATCCTCTCTAAAAATATATGATGCAGGCCAAATTGCCATCCAAATCCACATTTAATAAAGTAAAGTTGTTTCTGAGCTTCTTCTTACCCAAATCATAATATGAAAAATGTCCTGTTTAAAGCATGCTGGGGATCAGCTTTATAAACATCACTCTAATCCTTGTATATACATGTTTGTTATATTGTTCACTTTCATTCCCCGATTGCAGCAGATGTGCGTGTCCAGATTATGGTAATCAGGAAAGTGCATTTTCCTACCACGTGCCCCAGGACGCATATTCAGCTTGACCATTGCATGAATGAAAATGCAAGCTGTTCAGTATGTGACTCTTTTGAACAAACAATCAGCCATTTTCTGGGATCCAGATATTTATAATCTGCATGTAAAATGTATCATTTGCTCTGGCATTGTTCCTTTTTAGAATACCATGTGTAATGTTATATAAATTTAGCCAATGGAACATATACAACGTATATGTATTTGTGACATCTCAGTAGGGCAATTAATCTGGTACCACATTTTTGTGACTTTACAAATGGCTGATCATTTCGTTATCCTCTGGATGTGACGTCAATTAACATGTTCTGACAAAATGTGTAGCTCTTGTGAGACGGGGGCACATGCTTCACACTGAAGGAAAACTGCCCGGGTACAGGCAGCTGTACGGTGCAAAATGACACTATATTTCAAGGTTTCTTTGGTCATTTTCAAAAGAATATTTCTCTTTGCGCTGTTGTTTTATACAGAATAATTTACCTTCTGGAATTTGAGATAAAGGAACACTCAAATCACATAATAGTCCTCCTCTGCAATAATGTAAAACTTGGAGAAAAGATGAACAATTATTAGGTGGCTAAAATAAATTTCAAGCTCCTTTTGAAGCATCTGAAATCACCTTAAAATGAGAAATTTTAAATAGTACAAGAAGATACGCATCATCGAGGAGAACAGATGGAAACAGAAATTGGTGAAGAAACTCCCAGAGGGAGTCAACCAACCCTTGCAGGTAGTCAAGAACCATTCAGAAACCCACATTATCAAAATTAAGCCGAAATAGCAACTATTGAGGAAGAAAATGCCCTGGTACAATCCAAGCAATTTCAAAAGGATTTGTTAGAGCTCATATCGTAGTTAAATGATGAATAAATCTGCGTTTACATCAAAGTCACTGAACAAATAGAACATGGATTATGATATGTTATGATATCATATTTTATTTATAGCGTGCCCATACACAAGTGTTTTAAGATGCTACGAGGCAAGAGAGGGGTACAAGGGAGGACAAGACAACGATCTTACTAGGCCCAGTGACATTGAGAATGCAAAAGTGCAGGGGAGAGGGAAGGGGAGGAGTGGAAAGTGCTGAACATGTGATCAAAACAACAACAGATAGTGTGGCCAGCAGGTGGAAAGTGCAAGAATTAAGCACAGACAACGGGTGTCTAACACATGCAGGTAAGGGGACTGTAGGGTTGCAGATACAGACCCAAGTGCAAGGGTTGCCAGGAGACAGTGCAGGTATGCAGCTGGTTGGGCAGGGACCTGGGCCCGAATTCATAGGGTAGCCAGGTGCTCAGTACAGAAACAGACAGAGATCAGCGGGGGAGAGGAAGAGAGAAGGCATAAACAAAGAGGAAGGTCTTGAGGTGCTTCCGAAACCAGAGATCGTTCTCCTCCAGTTACCGAGAGGATGTTCCAGAGGGAGGCTCCAGCTGAAGAGAGAGATCAACCACCAACTCGTTGCTTGGAGAAGCATCTGACCCTGAGGGAGTGGAGTTGAGGAGCAATGAGCTCGAGCAGGAAGGTATTTCGGAAGGGAGAGTTAAAGGTATTGCGGACCCAGGCCCCAGAAGGCCTTGTGGACAATGCAGAGGGTCTTGAATTTAATCCTTGCACCCACTGGGAGCCAATGAAGATATTTCAGGGCTGGAGAGATATGATCCCTGGGCTTGCGGCAAAGGACATGTCTTGCAGTTCTTTTCTGGATGAGTTGCAGAGGCCGGAGAGTAGTAGCAGGAAGATTTAGAAAGAAGCTATTGCAGTAGTCCAGTCTAGAGAGAACCAGATCTCTGGAGACAGTGAGCTTCTCTGGGAAGGAGAGGAAAAGAAGAATACCTCTGAGGAGGTGCAGTTGGTAGTTTGACTACTTAGAGATGTCAGAGATGTGTGGAGAAAAGGAAAGCTTGGAGTCGAAGACAACCCTGGGGTTCTTAGCCTCACAGGCGGGAGCAGGAAGAGGGTCAAAGGAGGCAGGCAGAGAGTGACAGGAAAGGAAGGTGCAGGAGTGCCGATGAGGAGGATCTCTGTCTTACTGACGTTAAGGCGGCGGTCATTGGTGGCACATCACTCCTGGATTGCAGACAGACAGTCAGATATGAGAGTGGGAGAAGAGGTGGCTGAGTGGAGCCGGAAAATGAGCTTTCTGTCATCCGCATAGCACTTCGAGCAGAGAGCATCAATGCCGTGAGCAAGGGGTGCCAGGTATTGGTTGAAAACCAGGGAGAGAGGTTTAGACCCCTGGGGAACACCACAGGTAGAGAGTGAGATGGAGGAAAGGAAGGACCCAAGTTGAACCTGGGAGTGTCGGTTGGAGAGGAAAGAGGTCAGCCTGGCCAGGGCCTGATCAGTGATACCCAAGTTATCACAGAGGCGGTTGAGCTGGATGGCATGTTTGACCGTGTGAAAGGCAGAAGAGAGATTGAGTAGGATGAGGATAGATGGGAGTTTAGAATCAAGGTTGGAGAGCAGGTCTTCACGGATGTTTAGGAGAGCAGTTTGCATGCGTCTGGCTGCTCTAAAGCCAGACTGATGGTCATGGAGACAACCAACAGAATCAGTGTGGAGGTTAAGCTGGGAGATGCCCAGCTTTTCGAGGTGTTTTCCCAGGAAAGGAGTGATAGAGATTGGGCAACAGTTAGTCGGTTAAGAGGGGTCAGCTGAGGGTTTCTTGAGAAGAGGGTGCACAAGAGAGTGCTTCAGGGGGGAGGGGAAGGCTCCAGTGGTGAAGAAGTGGTTGCAGAAGTCAGCCAGGGCAGGAGCAAGGGTGTCAATATGGTCCAAGAGTAGCAGGAAGAGGAGGAGAGAGTGAGCGGGTGGACAGGATGTCCTGGATTTTAGAGATGAAATGAGAAGCAAGGGCCGTGCAGAGGGCCTGGGAGGGAACAGGAGAAGTAGAGACTGCAGCAGGATTGGCCAGCTCCTTGTAGATTTTAAAGAGTTCAGCCGATTTTGTTAGATGCAGCAGAGACTCAGGCTTCGATGTGGGCTCTCTTCTTAGTGCGGACACAGAGCCGGTATTGCCTTTGGAGCAGGTGGCAGGCCAATTTGTCAGAGGATGCACACGATGCCCGCATTTCCTCTCAGCCACCCTACACTTGCATTTAAGGGTGACAAGGTCAGAGTCGTAACAAGAGTTGCACTTGGTTTTGGGCTTCGATCGGATCCTCATGACAGGGGCAAGAACATCGAGAGTGTCAGAGATAGCAGAGTAGAGTTTGGACAGGGCTGTGTCAGGATGAGAGTCAGCCAGAGGTGGAGGAGGGGGAGAGAAAGTGGCACCAAAAGCCTCAAATGGAACACGCTTAATGGGCCAGATGACCGAGAAGGTAGGTGGCAGTGCTGGGGCTGGCTTGGCCTGCAGGGTAGAGATGGAGGAAAGGAGAAAGTGATCGCTCCAGGAGAGAGGAGTGCTGAGAGGGTTAGAGAGGGGTAAGTCAGAGGAGATGAGAACATCCAGAGTGTGCCCTGCAGAGTGAGTCGGGCCGGAGGGAAGAATAGAAAGAAATAGGGAGTCACAAAGGTTGCAAAAGAGTCCAGAGGAGGGACAGGAAGCATCCAGGTGGCTGTTGAGGTCTCCAAGGACGAGAAGTTGAGTGGTCAAGGCCAGGAGGGAGGAGGAGAGGTCAGCCCACTCGGAGAGGGAAGAGGTAGTCTGACCAGGTGGCCGATAGATAAAAGCAATGATGAGAGAGTGACCAGGAGAGAGAGAAAGCCTGCAGACAAGGCATTAAAAGGAGGAGTAGGCCTGCATATGAATCACAGAGGCAGGAATCCAACCAGGAATCCACTCAGGAAGATAAAGGCTACACCCTCACCAGGACGGTTGGATCCGGGCGCAGAGAGGATCTTGTAGCCATCAAGGAGGAGAGTGTCAAAGCTTGTGACAGAGGTGGCCGTGAACCATGTCTCAGTGAGATCAAGGTGTCGAGGTTGAGTTTTTCCAGGAGGCGGCAGATTTCAGAGGAGTGTTTGACAGCTAAGTGAGAGTTGAGAGTGGCAACCTTGAAAGACTTCTGGGGAGGGGTACAATCAGAGGTATGCCCTGCGGGGGTATATAAGGAGCCCGAGGGGGGGCAGAGGGGGGGCAGAGGAGGAAGGATGAGAGGACGCGAGCAAGACGGCATTAAAATTTGGTGGAAGACTGTAGCCTCCATACAAGGCGCGGACAGCGCCAGCGATTGTCTGAATCAGCTCCAGCTGACAGCGTGGATGCCCGGGAACGAGTCACTCGAGTCGAGTAGCATGTCCATTTAATTACCAGCAGATGGATGTTCGCGGCTCCACTAAGGATTTGTTAGTGTCTAGTGTGAAGAAAAGTTTACTCATCCGTCCATAAACATTAAATGTGAATGTGAATACGGTTGCATGAAGTTCACCACGAAGAAAATCAAATCTTTTTAATGTATGGTGTTTAAGGAGCCAAGACCTGTTTTTGTTTGATAAATAGCCATGTGCTACCCCTGAAGAAGTACTCACATTGTACCAACTATCGTTAGAGAACGAAACATGTCGGGTTCATCAGTGTGTTGTACAATAGCCAACATCTAATAATGAAGTATTGAACTGTTTAGAACCGCATACCAATATTCATGCAGATTCACCGAATAAGGACACAAGGTGTAGCAAGAGAGTATCCTATAGTATAGGGACTGTTTTTGGTAATTATTGGGAGTGTTTATCACTTTACAGAGTCATCTTATCTTGTACAAACAACCGGTCATTTATGATAACAGTTTGTGGCATAAGGTTTTTAGAGGTTATGATTTACGGTTTAATTGCACTTTATAATTTATAAAATGGAAATTAAATTAAATGTGTGTTTTTAATAGTTCAGTGTCATACACTGAATTTTACAACTATATGAATATGTCCATACAAATGTCAATTTAATAAAATATTATAAGTATATGTATTACCCAGAGGTCTAATTGGTTTGTTTGCCTAGGTGTTTTAAAGTCTGGTGAATTTCATGTTAAAGGAGGGCCCACGTGGAAGCCACGAGATTCTCTAGTTTTGAAACGGTCGCAAGCCTTGCTAAGGGGATGAATCTCGGGGCCATTTGAAGTTTCCCCATAGTCTTTCATGTGTTATATGTTGAGAGGGCAAGGTAGCCAAGGGGGAGGAGGAAGAGATGGGAGACAAGGAAGCCGAAGAGAGAGAAGGCACAGCAGGAGAAGGAAGGAAGTTGATGAGGCGTGGGAAGCATCTATCAAAGTGGAGAAGGTTGGCTTGAGGGCCTTGTCATGTAGACATTAATGATTACCTTAGCGGATTGGAAGGGGGCCAGGAGGGTCTCCCACCGGGTGCCATCATTAATGGGAGAAGAAGAGAAAGGAGAGAGCACAGAGACCATCTGAGGAGTCCACAGGTCTGGCGAAGGAACGAAAAAGAGAATGTTGGTGAGGGTCTGTCTGGAGGATGCGCTGGTGTAGGTGTCAGCGATAGGGAGACCAGGGTTAGAGACCAAGGTATCCTTTTTGAACTTCTTCACCATGAGAAGAAAACATGCAATAGTAATTATCAATCTCTGTTCATATATATTATTGGTGATGTTTCTAATTAAAACAAAGTGTAAATGTTTTCAAGAATAAACAAACATAACCTTCCAGGTGTTTTTAAAGGGCCCACAGGTCTAGCTGCTTACGGCATGGGATCTGTAACTGTACATCAACTCTTACTCCTCGCAGTTGTGCATCAAAACAAACCAGAGTAACATTAGAGCATTTGAACTAGACAGAACACTCAATAAAATGAAACTTCTAATACAGTAGGTAAGCATGGTTTCAGATTAAATGCAAACCTTCTTTCTACTCCAAATGCAAGATGTTCTTAAGACTGGATAGGAAAATAGATCATTGTATTTGGCGATCGCCTGCAGTTAACACTAGTCAAAGGCCAACCTGTATTCAAAATCTTAGTTCACAAAGAATGGTGTACCACACTCAGCAGCATAGACAATGAAAACCTGTTGCGTCCCTTTTGCTACTGAGAACTTCTCAAACGTTGTGTCAGTCAGCAGACTGCACATATTTTAAAAAATTAAGAACGTAAGAATTAGTGTACTAACTGGACAGATTAAAAGAAACTTTAAAAGTAGCCCTTTAAATGAACGTAGAAAAAACTTCAGGCCCTCAACTGATGCACCAATTAACACAGAAAAATTAACAATGTGTGTTTTAAGTCAAACCTTACAGACGGTACCCAATTTAATGAGAACATTTTTCAAAAGTAAATGCATCCCATAGTCCATATCGTTGTTAGGCCTAGTACGGCAGCTTATTGATTGTATGCTCTTTCCTCCCGCCACCCCCTTCTCTCCTTCCCTCCTATGCACTTGCACTAGTAGAAATGCCTCAGGCCTGCTAGTTAATTTTGTTAGATCATTCAGAAACTTCAATGCCTAAGAATAACTACTGTATTCCCTTGTTTCCTTCCCGCCTTGAAGCGCTTTGAAGAACCTCACTTGTGTATAAGCACTTTAGAAATAAGCAATTACAATTACAATTTCAACTGCATAGGCGAATTCGAAGTACATAGCATGACACTCTCTATCTGCAAGCAATCCACTGCCCTCCTAAATCATCTCGAAACAATCTGTATGCAATACAGCTCGATTAGAAAAAAAAAACACTCAATCTCTGCCTCAAATGCAGACTAATTCTTCTATATGCAAAGGAAAATAATATCCATACACAATGCCTAAATAATATTCCATGAGCCAAAATGCAACCATTAAAAATGTAGTTGGATTGAACATTACTGTTAGAATACAGCAACGGTATCTAACTACTATATAACCTGAAGAACACTGACCAATTAAATAACGTAAAACCTACCATACTAACATCAAATAATCTAATACGAAAACAAACTCGTTTCTCTAGAAAAATAACACTCACATAAATACCACCACTGCTGACTACTGCAAAAAATGAACGAACTGCCTAAATCATTACAGGAACTCCAATATATGAATGTATACCTATGGATGTTACTCTTTAATTTAAATTACAGTTGGAATAGGCCAACTACTTTTTAACATTAACTACACCACAAAATTCATAACTATCAATTTAAAAAATATCCTCGCTCAGCAACTAAAAAATGGGTTTCCCATGACTCAACGATTAGAAATATGTCAGGACAACACCAATGTGATGCACATGAATGGTGTACAAAACACGACACACATATTTTATTCTGTCTATGGGCCAAAAAAGGTTAATGCGTGTCACAATTGTATATATCGTTCTACCTCGAATGATGTGCATCTTCTTTGCAGACATATTATAAAGTACTCAAATAAGTTTCAGAGTGATGTCATCAGCAGTGACAGGCAGCACCCAGCCAAGAGCTTCAGAATGTACAAAAATAATAATCACTGCATCCTAGCGTCATACGTGCCATGTAACAGTGAGCCCTGAACCCAAGAGACTCCTGTAAGTGCTGTCAATCAGTGACAGGCAGCACACAGCCAAGAGCGTCAGAATGTACAAAAATAATGATCAGTGCATCATCCTTCCCAAGAAGAGCGGACTCTTAAATGTTCTCTAGCAGGCCTAGGACTACTTTTCAAATGTAGATGCACAGCAAACATTGCATCAAAAGGGACTAGAAAAAGAGCACCGTAGCCAAGCCCAAGACCCACTTTTGCCTGCCCTGATAATAACAAAACCTATGAACATCTTTTCAAAGATATCAAAGTTCACAAACAACAATGGAAACAGTGAGGTCAAGCATTCACAAATGGCAATTTCCGCATCATTTTTTGTCATAGCGTGTTGGATCCATGCTCTGGTGTGTACTACACACCTGACCTCCTTTTCAAATATTCAGACAAAAGCACATCTTCACTGCCAGGGAGAAATGGACGAACAATATCACACATCAATCCCTATGTGCTAGCCACATCATGACTGCCCTGATCACACTCATTCAGAGCAAACATTACAACAACAGGGTAACGCAACAGAGGGCCTACATCCTGCCTGCAGCCAGGGCCAGATCCCATGTTTCCCTGTCACTGGTGATAACAGCATCCTCAAACATATCTGCAAAGATAGCAACGTTTAAAAACAACCGTGGACACATCCTACTTTTATATTTCCCCAAACAATCACTGCCTTATCAGTGCCACAGAAGAGTGGACCTGTGCCATGGAGGGACCCACTTTTCAAATATTCCGACAGAAAACACTATATCATCTGTGACAGTGAAAAGTGGACACACTTCATCGCACATAAAGCCCTACTTCTGTCAGTGGGCACGGGCACTATATGCTGCCCACATAATGAGCACACGTTACCATTTGTGTCCAATGACCTACGTAGATGATCACAGACAATGCAAGAGAAAAAAGCTGCTTATTTTGTACTTTGTTGCCACATTTACCAACCCATAATAGATAGCCTATCACCCCCTCTCAGGATAATACACGATCCTCTCATTATAGTACATGATAAGACTGTCCTAGAAACGTCATTAACAATTCAAACCATGAGATGTCCGCCTTACTTCTCCATCCTACACTGGAATTGTAGATGTATTTTCTAATGGACTGCGAGCAAGATGTATTAGGATGGGAATAACATTTCCCAATTTCGACACCTCTCCTGCTTTATGTTTATGTATGGCACTTAAACAATATATTGCTTTTCTTTATCCAATTGCACATAATACATTTTATATTTACGAGCCGATTCATGGAATAATTAGCGCGGCGCAAGTGGGCAAAAACGTGCGATTCGCAGTGGAATAGCGAAAATCGCAGTGCAATTGCGAAAATCGCACGAAAAGCAGCGCACGTCGATTCATGGAAGGCCGTGCGCGAGAAAACCAGCGGATGTGCGATAAAAAAGTGCGCGGCGCACGTTGGCGCAGAGGCCATCTAACAGCGTGCGCCAGGTCACAGCGAAAATCGCACAGGCCACAGCGAAATTCGCACAACAAAAGTAGGCGGAACACGGGCGTAACACTCGGAATGGGGAACAACTTGCCAAAACGTGGGCGTCACGGGGGAAGTACAGGGCACAAGTGCGCGGAACGCCCACACGCTCGCCTACAACACGTATTCATGGAATAGAATAGGGGAAAAAAGCGCACGCTCAAACCAGCGCACAGGCACAAACACGACCGCCACAAGAAAGCAGGCGGTAGCGTCTCTGCAGCTGTAAGAAATGTGCGCCAAAAGGTGCGCCAACAAATCGCACCTATATACTGCCATGATGAATGTCCCATACTGTGGCCCTCCAGGAAAAATGACGTGCAAAGGGGTACCCACAAACACGGACACCCGCTGACAAAAAATACGTGTGCGTGTATACCGGGGTGCGCGGGAAGTCTAACACGCGATTTCAGCAGGGTACGTGCATCACAGGGGTTCGCGTGAAGTTTCACACGCGATCGTGCCTGGGGGAGCGGGCTACGTGTATATCAGGGGTTCGCGTGAAGTTCCTCACGCGATCGGGCCTGGGGGAGCGGGCTACGTGTATTACAGGGGTTCGCGTGATGGGGGAGCGGGCTACGTGTATTACAGGGGTTCGCGTGAAGTTCCTCACGCGATCGGGCCTGGGGGAGCGGGCTACGTGTATTACAGGGGTTCGCGTGAAGTTCCTCACGCGAATAGCCTGTGCGCGTGTATTTCAGGGGTGCGCGGGAAGTTCCACACGCGAATAGCCTGGGCGCGTGTATTTCATGGGTGCGCGGGAAGTTCCACACGCGAATAGCCTGGGCGCGTGTATTTCAGGGGTGCGCGGGAAGTTCCACACGCGAATAGCCTGGGCGCGTGTATTTCAGGGGTGCGCGGGAAGTTCCACACGCGAACAGCCTGGGCGCGTGTATTTCAGGGGTGCGCGGGAAGTTCCACACGCGAACAGCCTGGGCGCGTGTATTTCAGGGGTGCGCGGGAAGTTCCACACGCGAACAGCCTGGGCGCGTGTATTTCAGGGGTGCGCGGGAAGTTCCACACGCGAATAGCCTAGGCGCGTGTATTTCAGGGGTGCGGGGGAAGTTCCACACGCGAATAGGCTGGGGGCGCGTGTATTTCAGGGGTGCGCGGGAAGTTCCACACGCGAATAGCCTGGGCGCGTGTATTTCAGGGGTGCGCGGGAAGTTCCACACGCGAATAGCCTGGGCGCGTGTATTTCATGGGTGCGCGGGAAGTTCCACACGCGAATAGCCTGGGCGCGTGTATTTCAGGGGTGCGCGGGAAGTTCCACACGCGAATAGCCTGGGCGCGTGTATTTCATGGGTGCGCGGGAAGTTCCACACGCGAATAGCCTGGGCGCGTGTATTTCAGGGGTGCGCGGGAAGTTCCACACGCGAACAGCCTGGGCGCGTGTATTTCAGGGGTGCGCGGGAAGTTCCACACGCGAACAGCCTGGGCGCGTGTATTTCAGGGGTGCGCGGGAAGTTCCACACGCGAACAGCCTGGGCGCGTGTATTTCAGGGGTGCGCGGGAAGTTCCACACGCGAATAGCCTGGGCGCGTGTATATCAGGGGTGCGCGGGAAGTTCCACATGTGATTTGACAGTGTGGGTCCTCCCAGGTGTACCCTGTACACCCTCCACGGCCCCTGCAGGCAGCCCACACCACAGGGGACTACCCTGCATCCCTGGTCATGTCCCGCAGGCAGCCCACCCACCATGGGCATGCCCCCCAGCAAAGGCACATGTCTCCTTGAACTAATGAACACCAACTCATGTCCCCTTGCACCCCCACCCCCCAGCACTGTGGGGCACCTGCCAGCAGGCCCCCACCACCCCCACCCCCCAGCACTGTGGGGCACCTGCCAGCAGGCCCCCACCCATGTCCAACTCATGTCTCCCACCACCCCCACCCCCCAGCCACCAGGGTCAGCCTCCACCAGGCCCCCACTCATGTCTCCCACCACCCCCACCCCCCAGCCACCAGGGGCACCCTCCACCAGGCCCCCACTCATGTCTACCACCACCCCCAAACCCCAGCCACCAGGGGCACCCTCCACCAGGCCCCCACTCATGTCACCCACCACCCCCACACCCCAGCAGTGCAGGGTCACCCTCCACCAGGCCCCCACTCATGTCACCCACCACCCCCACACCCCAGCAGTGCAGGGTCACCCTCCACCAGGCCCCCACTCATGTCTACCACCACCCCCACCCCCCAGCCACCAGGGGCACCCTCCACCAGGCCCCCACTCATGTCACCCACCACCCCCACACCCCAGCAGTGCAGGGTCACCCTCCACCAGGCCCCCACTCATGTCTACCACCACCCCCAAACCCCAGCCACCAGGGGCACCCTCCACCAGGCCCCCACTCATGTCACCCACCACCCCCACACCCCAGCAGTGCAGGGTCACCCTCCACCAGGCCCCCACTCATGTCTACCACCACCCCCACCCCCCAGCCACCAGGGTCAGCCTCCACCAGGCCCCCACTCATGTCTCCCACCACCCCCACCCCCCAGCCACCAGGGGCACCCTCCACCAGGCCCCCACTCATGTCTACCACCACCCCCACCCCCCAGCCACCAGGGTCAGCCTCCACCAGGCCCCCACTCATGTCACCCACCACCCCCACACCCCAGCAGTGCAGGGTCACCCTCCACCAGGCCCCCACTCATGTCACCCACCACCCCCACACCCCAGCAGTGCAGGGTCACCCTCCACCAGGCCCCCACTCATGTCACCCACCACCCCCACACCCCAGCAGTGCAGGGTCACCCTCCACCAGGCCCCCACTCATGTCACCCACCACCCCCACACCCCAGCAGTGCAGGGTCACCCTCCACCAGGCCCCCACTCATGTCTACCACCACCCCCACCCCCCAGCCACCAGGGGCACCCTCCACCAGGCCCCCACTCATGTCACCCACCACCCCCACACCCCAGCAGTGCAGGGTCATCCTCCACCAGGCCCCCACTCATGTCTACCACCCCCCCCACCCCCCCAGCACTGTGGGGCACCTGCCAGCAGGCCCCCACCCATGTCCAATCCATGCCCCCCTGCACCTGGGTCCCAACATTCCCCAATCATGTCCGTAATGCCCATCCTCCCCTGCCAAAAGGCCCAACCAACTATCACACCCACCCACATATCAAAGGCAATTACATGTTACACCCCCAATTTAAATAATGCAATTTAACACATGTCTGTCACACACAATGGCTGCAAGTGAATGACAAAACACCCAACATGACATGCCTGAAAGCAATGAGATGATACGACACATTGAAGATTAAAAAAATAATATGTATTTAACAGCAAGTAGAATGGAAATGAAATAAGAAAAAACACAAAGCAAATCAAACAAAACAAGATGAATGTCCAAGAAAATAATCTGAAAAATTAAAATAAGCCAATGAAGAAGATCATCCTGGGTCCATGAGCCCTACCAAATTAAACCTAACTGACTACTAACTAAAAAGTGAACTATATACAAAAAAGTGGTGCATTGTCCAATCGCAACCAAAAAAAAATCAAAAAAACAAAGGAAACCTAACCCTAACTATACAACTATATACAAAGGCAGCGGGCTATTCGGACGGCTCACTGGTTGTTGTCATGGGCCAGGGCATCATCGAACTCCTGGTCAATGGCTTGGAGGCGGGCATGTTCCCTGGCCCCGAGGTCCTGCAGGGATAACGCAGTGTCAAGCTCAAACTCCCTGCGAAGACCCTCGAGGCACTCTGCCCGCCTCAGCGCCCTCCGCATGGAGTCCTCCGCCCTGACCATCGTGAGCCGTTCCTCCTCTGCCCGCTGCCGCTCCGCACCTATCCGCTGGCACAACCTCTCCCACACGGAAGCCACTCCCATTCCAGGGTTCTCCTGCCCTCCGGCCGATGCCTGCACCCCTGATGTTGATGGCTCCGAGCCATGATGCCTCCCACGTTGAGCCTGCTGCTGCCTCCGACGCAACTGCCTGTGCCAGCACGACGGCATCCAGGCTGATGGAAACCACCGACGCCGTCGTGCACGTGCCCTGCCCGATGATGCCGTCACATCCTCCATCTGCTGGGGTCCAGTTGCTGTGGTGTCCACCCCTGCTGGATCTCTGACTCCCGACTGTGGCAGGGATGGGATCCCCACTGAGCTGGCTGTATTGGTCGGGGCAGGTCCACAGGGGGCCCTGGTGGCATCTGGGCTGGAAGACGGCAAGGAGAACGACTGGTGGATAGCCTGCACAGAGGAGGAGAGGGCCGCCACATTGGCCAACACATGCAGGAAACCCCCGAACATGGCCGATCCCAATTGGGCCACGTCGGCACGGTGCACTTCGTGATGACGTGCGTGCTCCTCCCGGGAAGCACGCACGGCATCACGAATCACAGCCGTGCGCATCGCGACCCCAATCAGGACCTTCTCCGCACGGCCAGGGGTTCCCACGTCCGCAGGTGGAGGGGAGTCAGGTGACATGGACATCCCCTCTACCTGCGGACAGGCCTGGGACGGGGCATCCCTGCTGGTGCATGGTGGTGCACTCACAGGGTCAGGGACAGCGACATGCACAGGCCCCTCCACGGTGACCTGTGCTGCCTCCTGCCCCTGGCCCTGGACTGCACCACTTGCACCAGCAGGGATGCCCCCACCAGGCCCCATGTGTGCCCCAGTGGCGGCCTCCTCCTCCTCTGTGCAAACCACCAACCTGGATGGCTCCTCACCGTCTCCCACCGTAGCAGGCCCCTGTGGGGGCTCACCCACCCCTTCCGCTGCAGCCGTGGGGGCATCCCCGCCGCCTTGCTCCACAGCGCCGTCTCCGCCCTCTTCTTCACTAGCCGCTGCGTAGAGGGAGACAAAGAACACAAGCATCAGGGCACTGTACAATGGTCCCCTAGACAGGAAGCAATAGCAGATGAGCACCACTGTCAAAGTACACTTCCATCATGTCCCTCCACAACACATGGGTCAGTCCAGGCAAAACACACACAGTAACAGGCATGGTGCATGCCATGGACATTTCCATGCATGTCCAATGGACTCTTGAAACATTCAATGATATGTAACTCACATGCATCATGGCTCATGCCCATCACATGCACACACTTCACCTCAGTCACATCCATCTGGCCCCAAACACACCAAACACAGCGGATACAAGGGTAATTTGGCTGCTTTACTGAATCTCTGCATTGTCACACACACATGTGTCATGCATCCATGGCATGCACAAGTCACAGACACGCAGGTCAGGCACACAGACATGGCTACCATATATGTACCTGGCATCAGCACCCATCCCTCACCCCCACCCATGTCCAGGTACAGAGACTGGCATGCTCTCATGTTCAAAATCTGAATAGGGCTCCCCATGCGGCATTTCAACACATGCAACAACCATGTGCATCACACATCACTGGTCGCACATGCATTACCATGATGTCCCTGCACACATACATGCATACATGGCCTATGGCACACATACAGGCAAGTATCATAGAACCAGCACACCGCAACATGCCCTGTCTCACACAGTAATGCATGGACACTTACCGCTCAACTCCAGACGGGCCTCCCTCTCAAGGATCTGGGCGTGGAGCGCTGGGCGTACGCGTTCCAGGACCCTCATCTGGATGGAACTCATGCGGCCCCGGCCCCCCTCCACGAGGCGCCGGGCCTTCACAAGGGTCCTGGACCTCAAGTCCTCCCAGCGCTTCTTGATCTTCAGGACGTCGCGGGTTGCCACCCCCTCCGCGTTGATGGCAACCACACAGTCGGCCCAGATCCTCTGCCGTCCTTCCTTGCTGGCGCGGGACGATCCAAAGAGGGCATCATACTGCCCCAGGACATGCTCCACCAGGACACCAACTTAATGACAGTGAAGCTGGTGCCCCTCTGCCCCTCTGGCCTGGGGTTGCCACTGGTGCCAGATGTGGAAGTGCCCGACATGGCAACCCCAGAGGCAGGTGTGGGTGGGCAACTGGGTCCTGGGGCTGGGCTGTGGAGCGATGTAATCCCAGTCGGGAGTCTTCAGTTCCAGCAGGGGTGGACACAGCAACTTGACCCCTGCAGATTGCTGATGCGCAGGCACCAAATGGCAGGGCACGGTGGCAGCAGGCAGGCAGGCAGGCAGGCAGCAGCAGATGGCACGTGGGAGGCTGCTCGGGGCACTGGGGGGCAGTAACTCGGCCTTCTGGGCAGGAGCGTGGGCTTCCGTGTGTTTTCGCGTGGCCAGCTTGATACGGAGTGATTTGGCACGTGAAAATCCTGCACGTCAGCGTGAAATCCGAGGAAAGGCCCTTAGCGCGTAAGCCCGTCAGCACGCATACGCGATTCTATTGGACCAGAGTCCCTCAGCGCGTAAGCGCGTCTGTGACGTGACCCGCACGGGTGTTCCCCACTCAGCACGTGATGACGGGGCACAAGTGGAGATACTGCACGTCAGAGTGTCATCGCGTGTAATTGGACAAAAGTGCGCGTACACGCGATTGGCCTATGTACGTGTATTTAATGGGTGCGCGGCCACTTACACACGCAAGTACGTCAGCGAACCTGTATCCCGTGGTGCGTGTGAATTTCCACACGCTATTGGACTGGGAACTGGATTCCAGGGGTGCGCGAGTCACACGCTGTATCCCGTGGTGCGTGTGAATTTCCACACGCTATTGGACTGGGAACTGGATTCCAGGGGTGCGCGGGTCACACGCTGTATCCCGTGGTGCGTGTGAATTTCCACACGCTATTGGACTGGGAACTGGATTCCAGGGGTGCCTGGGTCACACGCTCGCCTAGAACACGCGCAAAGCATAAAATTGCGGACTTTAACAATAACAAGCTCAGACGCCAGGATGAACATACCGTTCCTAGCAGCAGTGGCAGTGGGCTACCAAAGGAGGAGGAGGAGGATAGTCAGGGCCAGAATATTCACACCCAGAACCAGCCTTTTCGGGATGCCTGATGACCAGGTGTATGGGAGGTACAGGTTTCCACCACACATCATACTGGACCTGGTGACTGAGTGGGAGGATGACCTCACATCACCCACCCTGTGCTCCCAAGCACTCAGCCCCCTGGAGAAGGTCCTCAATGTACTGCACTTCTTAGCCACTGGATCATTTCAGCGGACAAGTGCCATAGTGGGTGGGGTGTCACAGGCCACCCAGTCACGCTGCCTACACCAGGTCTTGAACATCATGACTGCACGCCCATCAGTCCGCAGGCACATATACCTGCCCAGAACACCTGCAGAAAGGCATGCTGCCGCCCTGGATTTTTACGCAGTGGCACGATTCCCCAAAGTGCTAGGTGCCATCGACTGCACCCATGTGGCTCTACGTCCCCCCAGGGCATCTGAGCACATCTATAGGAACCGCAAGCACTGGCATTCCATCAACGTGCAGGTAGCATGTAATGCCAAGGGAATCATCACCTCAGTATATGCCAACTATCCCGGCTCCACCCACGACAGCTTCATTTACCGAATGTCCACCCTAAGCCGGGACCTAGAAGCTGGGCGGCATGGCGATACATGGCTGCTTGGTGAGTATGTATGCCACTGCACATGCATGCATGTTGGATACTGAGCAAGGTCACAACCTCACCAATGATACCAATCCCCACCTCCACAGGGGACAGTGCCTACCCTCTCAGCCCCCACATGATGACGCCAATTCGGAACCCCACCACGCCACCCCAGGTAAGATATAACACAGCCCACATTACAACCAGGGGCATAGTGGAGCGCACATTCGGAGTGCTAAAGTCACGCTTTCGCTCCCTTGACCGTTCTGGCGGGCAGCTGTTATACGCTCCCCCAGTAGTGTGCAGGATCATAGTGGCAGCATGTGTCCTGCACAACGTTGCAACACGCCGGGGCCTGGCCGTGGACATGGTGGTGGCCCCACATCCCCAACCACATGCACAGCCGCTGCGCATGGGAGGGGAAAGGGCACGGGGGGAGGCAGCCCGTACACAGCTAGTGGCTAATTACTTCACATAGAAATCACACCCCTGTGGAGTGCACACTGCCCTGGCACATTCCATCTGACAATCAATGATGACTCAACCTGACACTGATCCTGAATGTCTGGAGAATGAACCGGGAATACCATGTCAGCCTGAGATTGTTCACCTGGAAGTGTCACAATGTGTGCATCCCTACCCACACAGACACCACCAATGCAGTTTTGTGAAGTTACACATTGAAGCAGCTAAAATGAATACCCACTTGCAAAATGCAACAAGAGGACAGTGCCATGTCAGCCAACCCAACCCCAGCACTGCCACACGACACACCGTGCCATGTCATGCTAATTGCAGGTAAACAAAGTAATCCCCACAACATGACATCACTCTCACTATGTACAGTTGCACTATTAGAAACCTGCAACACCTGAAATGCTCACAGCAATGCCGGACCAACAACATACTTGAGCACGTAGTACCATTAACATGACATCACAAATGTTACATATTAGTAGTCTCACCACCTGGAAATGCCTGCACTCCCACCACTACCAACTGTGCAGTGTTGGCGCCATGTAGAGTTGTAGGTGCACTGCTGCCAACATGGTCCCCATCTCCAGACTAGAGGTCCTTGTGTGGACTTGAGGAAGGGACCTGCAAATTGGGAGGTAGACACAGAAGAAGAGTTACACATCAATGCAACATGCAGTGTACAACACAACAGCAATATGCACTATGAATGTATACACAGTATTGACTACAGACTGGCCACACAGCTCATGGGAGTCCAACGTCACTGTGTAATTCACTGTCACTTGGGCACACCCTTTGCAAGCCCATGGAAACGGGAAGCAGGAGGGGTGTGTGTGACTCAAACCCAAGCATCTGAACCAAATACATTACAAGCCTGCATGTGCCCAGCCACAATGCAGCGTATGCCCACAGGAACCACGGAAGCCAACAGATCGAAGCCAACAGATCGAAGCCAACAGATCGTCCCAAAAAAATTGGGAATAAAAGAAATCAAAATAAAAATAAAAATAAGAAACAATCAAAAATGGCCATTGATGGGCCCGGGGGGGTTGGGGAGGCCACCCAGGAGGTCCGAGGACAGGATGCACACCAGAACCCACCTGCGTGGATCCTGGGAAGATAAAACACCTCCATGGGCTCATGGCCCACACGGCTACCCTATTGTGGGAGTATCACTGCTGTCGCTATTATCACCCTGTGCAGCTGCATCCGGAGGTGGTTGCACTATGGGAGGCAGCCCACGCAAGGCCCTAGTCTGCTCCTCCATGGCTGCAAGCATGCGGGTGTGGTAGGTCTGGTTCTGGAGGATGAGTGTGCGGAGGTCCCCATGCAACAACTCACGGGATGCCCGGACCTCCGCCCTCGTTGCCTGCATCTCAGCTGAGAGCGTACGGGTGAGACGCTCCAGCTGCTGTTCTGTCCTTTGGTGTGTTGAAGCCTCAAGCTCAACAAGAGTCGTCCTGAGGTGTAGGAGCTCCTGCCTCAGGGCTTCCCTGTGGCCCTGGGATTCAATGGAGATGGCCTCCTGCAGAGTCGCCAGTGCCGCCCGCCTGTCCCTGTTGGACCCCAACATGTCCTCCCTGTGTGACTGGCAGATGGAGTCGGTTGCCTGCTCTAGTCGCTCCATCAGCCTTTCTGGGGGGACAATGGAAGTGGCCACCCTATCCATGGCCTGAGCCATCATCTCGGATGATGCAGCCTGTTGGGTAGCCATACCGTAAATGGATTGCTCCCATGCGGTATTGCCGGGTGGCGTACGGCCACCACGTCGGCGGGCACCACACCTGTCTGGGGCAAGGCGAACTGCGCCTTGCTGTGCCGGCACTGCCTGAGGCTGCAGGACTGCATTCCCCCTCTGATCTGCTGGCCCAGGAACAGGATCAGATGTCGCGGAGTGTGACCCTGCATCCGTAACCACCGAAGGCGTAGCTGCCAACACTGACATCCCCATGGAGGGTACTGACCCTGGTGCAGGTGGGTGAGACAGAACAGAATCCCTCCCTGGAACACTCACCAGCGACGGCACATAGGTCTCATCCGAATAAACACCTGAGTACAGCTCGGGGGAGGTGCAGCCAGAGACACCCCTTGAGAGCACGACCTGCAGCACTTGTGGGTTCTCCCCCACCACCACACCACGTCCCTCACTGGTGGTTGGTCGGCCCTGGGACACCTCCTGGGTCTGCGCCATCTCCACAACCCCAGCAGTATCAGGTGCGTCTTCCCCTGCAAAGACATGTAAACAAAGAAATGGAAACAGGCATTAGCACCATGGCACACATTGAGGGCTGAGAAGCAAGAGAACCAGTACTTGATTGACACATGTCCCACATGACTAAAACCCTCCCATGCATGCACCCTCACTGCGTATGAAGTGCAGGCAAATGGCACACACTGATGACACCAAGATGGAAGATGAACACATTTTCTGCATGCTGCCTGGCAGTGGCATCACACATTGGCCTGTGATTGGCAGGTGAAACACACATGCCATCACACAGATGGCATGTACCATTGCTATTGAGTGAAGATGGAGAGGAGGGCAGCACCTATTCATTCAGTCCAGTTCCCGCATGTAATAGCTTTTCTAATTCTAACAGGTCAGATTTTTCACCTGGAGCTGCCAGTCTGAAATGGTCAAATTGCACAGGGACATGTGTGTACAAATGATATCCAGGTAACAAAGTCACTCCACTTTACCATACCCATGTCAGACATGTGACTAGTGGACAGCGACATGCCTAGTGAAAGTGGTGGAATGCAAACAAACTGACTGAATGAACAGTGAAAAAGAAGCAAATATGTTGTGTCAAGGTGACACTTCAAGGGCAACTGGCGTGCAGTTGTGCTAGATGTCTACTGTTGGCAGAAGGGATACTGCTATGGCCAAATGCAGCTGCGCAGGAAGGATTGCATGAAGCACATGGCTGACCCATACGACTCAGGCGCACACACTCTCACCTGGCACCCGAACAGAAGCCCTCACACACACACCATGCACATGGATGACACACACATGCATGTGCACTCACCGGACAATGCCTCGTAATCAGCCAGATCTCCCACGCCTTGGATCTGTTCCTCCGTGACGTAGGTCCCAGCGACTGACTCATGTGGAGTGAGTTCCATGTCTACTACTGGAGACCCACCTCCAGTCACTAGAGTTGCGGCATGACTTGAGGCCAGCTTACTCTTTGCCCTGCGCTTTAGGTCATTCCAGCGCTTATAGCAATCATTGGCTGTGCGCCTCACAATTCCAAGGGCACTTACGATGTCCGCAACGGTCTGCCAGTGTGCCTGGCGTTGTGCAGGTGTGGTCTTGGATCCTGCAACAATGACCATCTCGTTGTCATGTCCGGACACATACTCGACAAGTGCATTCAGTTCGTCATCCGTGAAGCTGGGCTTCCTGGACGGGCCGGACTGTGTAGCCGTGTCTGGGGCATCAGCCTGTGCCGGACGAGCACTCTTCCTCTTCAGCTTGGAAGGTGGTGGTGATCCTGAGTGTCCTGCGCCGCTCTGGACACTAGGGGCAGGAGCCCTGGTGGACTCTGTATCAGGAGTGTGGGATTGCACACTCAGCATGGGAGTTGGTGCAGGCATTGGCTCTAGTGTGATGGTGTCAGGGGGAATGTCAGCAGCATGGACTAGGACCGACACTGTCCTGGCTGGGTGTGTGAGGGCTGGGGTGGATGGAGCCGCAGCTGCCCCTGCAGCCTCTCCGCCCTGCCTCCTTGGTGCAGCAGATGACCTTGCTGCCCCAGATCCACGTGGCATGATGGCATCAACGTGCACCAGCGCACGTGTCGTAGCCCTGCTGACCTGGAAGTCAGCCATGGAGTCAGCCAGGTCTGGTGCCACAATGGGCTGGTCCAACAAGGGCTGAGCATGGATGGTGTCAGCCACTTCAGCCTCAACGGGAGGGGGGGAGGGGGGGGGGGATGATGGGTGCCCTTGACTGGTCCTCCACACATGGGGGGACAGGCTCACCCTGCAAGTTACGACCACGTCCCCTACCGGATCCACCACGGCCACCACTTGTGGCTCTTCCACCTTTGCCACCCTTACGGAATCCTCGCCTCCCAGCCATGGCACTGATATTAATGTGCGTATGGGAGTGGCTGTAGACAATTGTCCTGGGCAATTGGGGGTCAAAGGGGTTGGGTACCAGATGGCAATTGTACCCTAGTGCTCTAGCACGGCTGATTGTAACCCCTGGGGAAAGATGACGGGTCACGCAATGCACAGGAGGCCCAAAAAAGGGAGATGACGTGCACGCAACCCCTCCTAGACCACGTGTGCAGAAAGAAAAACCTGCACTACGCTGTGGCACCCAGTAACACAAGAATGAACGTATGCGTGTCACACGCAGCCTAGAATGACCTCTGAAGGGGTAGGCTACACACGGGGCAAGCACAGAAGTTGGATACGTGCGTGACTCACCGTCTGCCAGGTAAAAGAGCATGAAAAATGAGCGCGTTTGGCTGGCTAAACCCCCGCCAAAAGAAGATGTGTACGCTGTCTGAGAAGACAGGACAACAGTAGAAGGGGACACTGTTTGAGGGAACAGGCCCAGGTAAACCAGTAAAAGAGAAAAAAGAGAAAAAGCTGTCAGAGGTAACAGGGAATACGAACTGGAAACGCCGTGAAGTAAATCGCGTGTGAAACGACAAGAAGTACAGAATTCACCCACTCGCTCTCCACGAAAAGCACGTACAAGGAAATGGTGTTCTACATGTACCTTATATACTGGCCCACACGTACAGCGTCACTTACGCGGCGTGTACGTTCACCAATCACACGCTTTGTCACTCCTGCGTGTAGATCCATTTTCACCAATCACATGCTTTGTCACTTCTGCGTGTAGATCCATTTTCACCAATCACACGCTTTGTTACTTCTGCGTGTAGATCCATTTTCACCAATCACACGCTTTGTCACTTCTGCGTGTAGATCCATTTTCACCAATCACACGCTTTGACACTGGGACGTGTCACGCAACAATTTCCTGCACGTGCAGGTGACTATAGGCGCGCATATGCTGTTGACGGGTTTACGCGCTAAGGGCCTTTGCTGACGTGTGGGATTTCACTCCCTATCAGGCTGTCCACGCGTTCACACACGAGAGACCACGCTCCTGGCCAGGAGGCCAAATTACTGCCCCCCAGAGCCCTGAGTACGCTCCCACCTGCTGCTGCCTGACTGCCTGCTGGCCACGTGCCCCACAGTGCTGGTGGGTGGGGGTGTTGGGAGACATGGGTGGGGGCTTGGTGGAGGGTGCCCCTGCACTGGTGGGGGTGGTGGGAGACATGGGTGGGGGCCTGGTGGAGGCTGCCCCTGGTGGCGGGGGGGGGGGGCGGGGGTGGTGGGAGACATGGGTGGGGGCCTGGTGGAGGGTGCCCCTGGTGGCGGGGTGGTGGGGGTGGTGGGAGACATGGGTGGGGGCCTGGTGGAGGCTGCCCCTGCACTGCTTGGGGTTGGGGGTGGTGGGAGGCATGGGTGGGGGCCTGGTGGAGGCTGCCCCTGGTGGCGGGAGGGTGGGGGTGGTGGGAGACATGGGTGGGGGCCTGGTGGAGGCTGCCCCTGCACTGCTGGGGGTTGGGGGTGGTGGGAGGCATGGGTGGGGGCCTGGTGGAGGCTGCCCCTGGTGGCGGGGGGGGTGGGGGTGGTGGGAGACATGGGTGGGGGCCTGGTGGAGGCTGCCCCTGGTGGCGGGCGGGTGGGGGTGGTGGGAGACATGGGTGGGGGCCTGGTGGAGGCTGCCCCTGCACTGCTGGGGGGTGGGGGTGCAGGGGGACATGAGCAGGTGTGCAGGGTAGTCCCCTGTTTTGTAGGCTGCCTGCAGGGGCCGTGGAGGGTGTACAGGGAACACCTGTGAGGACCCACCCAGCCTAATCGCGTGTGACTTCCCACGCACCCCTGTAATACACGTACCCAGCCAAATCGCGTGTGATGATTCCCACGCACCCCTGTAATACACGTACCCAGCCAAATCGCATGTGATAATTCCTGCGCACCCCTGTAATACACGTACCTGGCCAAATCGCATCCCTGTAATACACGTACCCAGCCGAATCGCGTGTAAAACTTCCCGTGTACCCCTGTAATACACGTACACAGCCAAATCGCATGTGATAATTCCCGCGTACCCCTGTGATACACGTGCCCTGGCTAATCGCGTGTGAAACTTCCCGCCTACCCCTGTAATACACGTACCCTGGGCAATCTCGTGTTCAACTTCCCGCGTACCCCTGTAATACACGTACCCTGGCTAATCGCATGTTAAACTTCCCGCATACCCCTGTAATACACGTACCCTGGCCAATCGCGTGTTAAACTTCCCGCGTACCCCTGTAATACACGTACCCTGGCTAATCGCGTGTATAACTTCACGCGTACCCCTGATATGCACGTTACCCGCTTTGCGTTCCTTGTTTGGCAGCCCTGTAAACTGGTCCAGGGTTAGCGCAGCCCTTTGCGATGATTTAGCGATTTTGATGGCTTTTCCTTGCGCGAGGGCGTTCTTGGGGGCGTTACTGGCGCTGCTGCAGGGTCGCTGCGATACTCTGCGCCACGGCTGGTTTGGGAGCCTAAAATCCATGAATACGCTGTGCGCGGAAATCGGTTTTAGCGCACGTGCCTGGCGCAGTCAATCGCATGCGGACACTCTGCGCCAGCCGCTTGCGACACTTTTCTGCGAAATTCTATGAATTACCCTGTTAATCGCTAATATACCCCCTCCAGGGTTGAACTATATATGTCCTAATTCCGAGAATGTATCCCCTTGTTGTGAGATGGCAGGAGCAGATTGTATGCATATGTTGTTTTATTTTTCTTAAACTTTAATGCTATTTGAGTTTTCTTATGGGAGAAACTGAGGGTAACATCTGAGAATAGGATGAATTTGGGAAGCTCTATCCTAGTTTATGATTTTATGAATTTCCCTAAAAAATTTCAAAGCAACATTGAGGGTGCACTCTAATTCTACAGACATGCACCGCATTCCAATTTTTGCAGAGTGAATATGACTTTCATGCTCCGGTGGGAGGGCAGACATGGCCAGTAATGGCCTGCCAGCCCAAGCAATGGTACACCTAATCAAAACGAGGGTTTGGCTCAGTCTCTGGGCTGTTACTGGCCATGTCCAGCCTCCCACCGGGGCATGAAAGCCATCTGCATTCTGGGGAGCATCCGGGGTGCCTATGACTTTCTTTTTTTCCCTCCGGTGATTGGGAAAACAACCAACGCCAATCTCTGAAGGAAAAAAACAAAGATGGCTGCCGCCATAGGGAAAAAGGACTAAGTCCCTTTTCCATTTCTATGGTGGTGGCCGGAGCTGGAAGTGTGGCGGACCGGAGCTCAGAGCTCTGGTCCTGCAAGTGGGAGGGAGGGATGGGTTGGAGGATAGATTGTGTTTGCTTGGGGGAGATTAAGGGGTTATGGAGGAAACAGTGAGATGCTCCCTGTTGCCTACCCACAGACAAAATAAAAATAAAAATGGCGCCACCCGGGGAAGAATGTATATTCTTGCCCGCTGTTCCAGCCACCTGATTGGTCAATGGCTCTTCCCCGGGTGTGAATGGACACCCTGTGAACATTCTTAGAAAATGGGCTTCTTTATTTGACTTATAGTAAACGTAGGCCACCAAATACTGATATTCCTGCACCCCCGTAAAGTTTCACTGTTCATAAATTCAGTGAAATGTTACATTTGTGTAACCTTTCTCCCACACTGTCTTTGGACAATGGCCACCAACCCAGTATGGTATTGCTATCAGGAATTCCTTCGTTCCTCACGTTTCTCAGTTCACTAATCTGTGCCTTTCTAGGCTGTGCACAAACATCAAGAGGCTCTCTGGCTGAGAAGCGTCTGTGGGCTCCAAATAAGGGAGTGAGTCCTCAGGCCAGTCCGAGACATCACTAATTTTTTACATACTTTTTGGCCAGTATTGAACAAATCAGTTAGATTAATTAACACCTTATTTTCAAAAGCAACCTTACAGGAACAGGCTGCCGCTCTTTGCACAAATATGGTGAAAATCCATCCTGTAGGTAAAACTGAACTGCGTACCATTCAAGTCAATTGGGATTTAAAAGATTTAGGGATCCGCTATTACTTCCCAATCCGCTTAATGAAACCCCAACAAAGTTCCCCACAAAGCTAGAGTTAGGCCTATATTATGTTGGAAAGATTTGTGCAGATTCATTGAATGTCACCAAATGTATAAGCAGTCATGAAATTGTTCTGCCAGGGGTAGACAAACTTAACCATAACTGCAGCATCGCTATCACCTACCCTGTAAAAGATCTATTTATGCATATATTTTAAAGTATGACAGTCGCCACCCTATAGTTAAGATACAACTTATTGCTAATAACATTTCAGTCAAAGGATGGATTTGAATGAAACGTTCCCAAAAATATGTCTGTATGAGAAAAGTGTGCTTTTGAATGAATGGGTGATCCCTATTTTTTGTTCATGGGGGGTCAAATCTGTCGGAAGGGACAATTTATAAGGAAAATATGGGAAAAACAGATTGACTACCCCTCTCTTTCAGTCCTGTATGAATCATAGGCAAGGGTAAAGGTGAACCTATACTTTTATTTGTAAGGTCTACGCCTTGTTGGGAAAAATTGCACAAAGGCTGCAACTTTTTACAAAATGTCTGTCTCTTTAATGATCATAAAAATACCTTAAAAACTTTACAAACATAATTAATTGTCAATCATACCATTCAATCACCAATCATCTATTCTAACAGGGGAATACTAACACTTACAAAAAAACTTATTGCATAACAATTAATCTGAATATGCATTCAGGACATCGGAAAAAGATATTAGATTTTCCCTCTAGCAGTCGACATATGTTTCGGCCCGTTGTCGTGTACCACTTATGTCAACTGTGGTCACGGAAATGAATGAGGGGACATCTTCAGGACAACAATTTATTTTTAGAAGATCAATCTTGTTCCCCATTGAGACTCAAGCACATCTATAATTCATAAACTGTGGTTTAGACTATTGAGCTTGGTCAGACATTAGGGTGTGGCAGTAATGAACATCCCTTGTCCTCGTTCTCTGGTTGCTGATATTTATATCTTGTAGGTGCGCTTGTATCTACTGCATACAAGCGTTGGAAGCGGCTTAGTACACCTTTATTTCCACTTGTTTGACTGGCCGGCTAGAAAATACACAGCGTCATCTCAGTGCACGAACGGCACAGATTTAGGGTTGCATTTCCGGGTGTTGGTCAAACAAGTGGAAATAAAGGTGTACTAAGCCGCTTCACCCTGTACACCTCTCTCCTTGGTTAACTCATCTCCTCATTAAGATTCTCAGCACTAATTCTTACCTAATGACACTCAATTGTTCTTTTGTTTCCCTTCATTTACTCCTGACATTTCAGCTCATTGTGCCTCCACTATTCACCACTGCATGGCACTCCACATATTTTACTGAAATACTCAAAGACTAAGGTACTCCATCTTCCCACCTCTAATGCCCCATGACTTCTTCCCTCTCCTATTTAGATTACTCTTGAACTAGTCGAACTGCAAACTAAGGGGTCTTTTTTAATGTAGACCTCATCCTTCAACACTTAATTATTCTACCTCATGTGCAGCCAGGTTTAGCCTAATTGCCATTAGGGAAATATGCCCCTTCTCCCTCAAACTTAACTAAAACCCTTACCTTACCTTGGTAATCAGTCGCCTTGACTAATTTGCCTGCCTGCTCCTTGCCTTCTTCCCTGATTCAAAAGGTTCCCATCTTTCCACACCCGACTCTCTATGCTCTTCATCACACAACTCCCACCTTGAAACCATGCTGGTTGGCTACCTATGAAACACTGGCCCCTCTCTAAATTATTATTTCCTGTGTTAAAATCAATAAATGAGCTTGCCCCCTCCCGCCAGGGTCACACTATCAACCAATACTCTACAGTGTGCAACCATGGATCTTCTAATCTCCCCAATCTCACAATGCACCCACTATCCTACGCAACCTCACATTTCCACTCAATCTCCCTTCTTGTTCCATTCTACTGGAATAGCATTCCTCCCAATGTCAAATGTGCCACTACTATCCACTACCCGGAACCTTGTTTAAGATCTGTCTGTTTAATCTTGAAGGTGCTCTCTCTACCTACACACACATTTCTCACTCTCCATGAACTCCTGTTACCTTACATCAATCTCCAATGCACATTCTGCCCCACAATTGCAGAACAATTGGGAACAGTGAAGTGTGAAGAGTAGCCATTTACCAGCCTCTTTGCCTCTTTGCCTGTGAGCCTTTGCTTTTGTCTTTCTCACTGTTGCACCTGTGAGTACCCAAAGCTTCAAAATTACTGCACTGTCTCTCCACACTGTGCTACTAACCTATAATGAATTGACTCCTGCTCCTCCCGCTGCTCCTCTTACTCACCTCTCACTACACCTTTTCAATTAAGCTACAACTTCCTCCTTTCCAATCCATATTATAAAACTCATAACTTGAAACTCGCATTAATCCATTTCTCGTCCACCTCCTTCCAACAAACAAAGCCAATAAGCTAAGCATACCTCCTCTAACATCTATCCACCTTGCCTTTCTTCCTATGAGACTCAACTTCTCTACTCTTCCTTACCTCATCAACTGAACATTGCACTCTGGAATGCTCAATCTGTATGCAACACAACTTCCTTTATCACTGACTACCTTCACTCCAGCTCTCCTCCCCTATACGTTCTTCCTATCACTGAAACCTGGCTTTCTCCATCTGACGCTGCCACTCTGGCAGCCCTACACAACTCCAAACTATCCTACGTTCACTCTCCTCGACTGAATGGTAGAGGCATAGGACACCTACTCTCTTCCCGTCTCAACCTCAATGCCTCACAAATCTCCAATGCCACGTCCACTCCTGCCTCTTTTGAACTCACCATATCTATTATTGCTCTGCCTCAGTCGGATATCATCATCTCCATCTATCACCCTCCTGGTTCCACTGGACCATTCTTTGATGATCTTGGGCAACTCCTTAATTCTCTTTCCACTAAACATCACCTCATTCTCTTAGGTGACTTTAACCTGCCCTCTCCAACCACTTCTCTGAAATCTGAACTTCAGCCTTTTCTTTGTGACCACGCTCTCCACTCTATCCATAACTTACCTAGCCACACAGGGGGTAGCTCTTTGGATCTCTTATTCGTCTCTACATCTCTCTCAGTATATATACGTGAACATTTCAAGAAAAGAAAAGTCGTATGAACAAAATGATCATATTTCAGACATTCGAAAATAACGTACATACAAGAAAATCAAGTAAGAATAAGTAAGAAATTAGAGAAAATAGTGAACAAAACTGAACACAGAAGTGAAAAACAAGGTTTGGCAAAAAGCTGACAGAGCAATTAACGTGGATTGTATTTAAAAAAAGAAAAGAAACATGAGCAGTTGCATTTCCCTGTATCAGTATTGTGTAGTGAGTGCTGCTCTAAAACTGCCTCATAAATGAGTTTCACTTTTATATGCGAAAACGTGGATGATATATATTGAGTTTGACAACTGCAGTGACCTTAAATAGCATCTTGCAGCGAAATACCAGCTCAAGAATACTGTATTATATGAAACAGTAAAATGAAATCATGCACCCATAATTTTAATTAGAAGACATTTTTGGCTCTGAATAACATGACGGAAATAGGTACACATGTTCAGGTATAAATCAACTTGAATTAATGGTTTTGTAAAACATAGAGAAAAAACTTTTATCAGCCAAGCGTGTCTGTGCTCAAGTAACCACTTATCTTAATATTTTGTATTTTGCTCAGATTTTCACTTTAAACGAAGTAACAACCACAAATATGCAAATCGAATTTAAATAAGATCTGAGTAAATTAACGCTGCTGACAGACTGTTTAAAGAGACGGTTTAACTTATCTTTTAGTCATACAGAGGCATTTGCTGCATTTCCGTCAATGTGCATATTCTCTATTGAATATGAAACTATTAAAACATTAGTTGAAAGAAAAGACAGATGTTAAATAAAGTTTTCCTTGTTTCATAATCATCTCGCATGATTATGAAACAAGGAAAAGAAAATCCGGTAGAAAAGGATGGGGTAAAATACATGTGTATTAAGAGTAAAAAATACATTGGAAGCAATGCAAAATCACAGTATTGTGTCAGATTTCAGTCTGACTATTCAGATGCGGTTTTTATGCATTCGACATTGATGCAGATACCTCTCTCAGCCACTAGTACTACTATCACACCATCCATATCTGATCGCTCAATTATTTCCACCACCGTCTCCTTTCCACCCTCTGACCTTTCCTCACCACTTGCTTTACCTATTACTAAAAGGAAATGTAAACCTTCTGCCATTTCCCCCCTTTCTCTCCAACCTACAGTTCTCAATCTTCTCCTGCACACCCGATACCACTTCCACCAACACTGCCTTTTCCAGCTTCCAATCCCTACTACATGACTCATTCTCGTCTCAATTCCCACTGCTTAATTTCACCCCTGAGTCTCAGCATCCTCAACCATGGGTCACATGCCCTCTCCACATAGACATGCGTCAAATGCTGTGCAAATGGAGGTGTATCTACTCGCATGAGGACCTGCAACTCTACCTCTCTGCAATGTACTCTCTCAAGTCCACTCTTGATAATGATAAAGGGAATATACCTAACCCTCATTGACTCTCACTCCAACCATCTTCTCCAGCTCCAGGGTACCCTA
Source organism: Ambystoma mexicanum (assembly GCF_040938575.1). Classification (NCBI taxonomy): domain Eukaryota; kingdom Metazoa; phylum Chordata; class Amphibia; order Caudata; family Ambystomatidae; genus Ambystoma; species Ambystoma mexicanum. The sequence continues at coordinate 806,079,440 of NC_090941.1, forward strand.
AACTCACTACTCACTCCTCCTAAGTCTATGACTAACAACTCCACTCTCACAGCCTATGACCTAGCTGAATACTTTTCTGCCAAAATGTCCAACATGAGAGACTCTCTCCTGACCTTCCTCACGCTCCCTCCTCCTACATTTTACACTCCACTTACTCTACCATCGTCCTCTGCCTACATCTGCCACTTTAGTCACACTAATAGTTACACTATTAGTGTGACTAAATTGTCACTCTATTGATGAAGACTAACCCCTCTTGTGCCACATCAAACCCTCTTGGTCCTAAGCGAGTTAAGCCTATTCCCCTATAGTGGCCTCTCACCTTGCTGATCTCTTCAAGCTGTCCTTCAACTCGGCTTACTTTTCCTCTGTTTTCAAAACAGACACGTTCATCCCTCTCCCAAAAAAGCAAGGGGCTGACCTGAACCTGCTGGCTAACTTTCTCCCTGTGTCTACTACTCTAAAGTTCTCAAAATGGTTGTGTTCAACCATCTTACCAATTTCTTAGACATCCACAACCATCGAGACCCCCTAAAAGCAGCTTTCCGCTCCGTTCACTCCACAGAAACTGCTCTAATGAGTGTGTCCAACTTCATCACCTCTGATAAGCACTCAAACCTATCCTCTATACTGATTCTTCTTGACCAGTCTTCTGCCTTTGACACTCTCGATCACTCTGATCTTATCAATACTCTCTTTCTTCTTTGGATTCACGATCAAGCTCTTGCCTGGGTTGAATCCTACCTTGCCCCTCATCAATTATCTGTCTCCTGGAGCACCAACACCTCTCAACCTACTCCTCTAAATGTTGGTGTTCCACAAGGCTCTGGCTTGGGCCCGCTCCTCATTAAACTGAACCCTTCTGCTCTTGGGGCACTAATCTCCTCCTTTCGTTTCTCGTACCAACTCTTCACAATTGAGACACACAAATCTTCTTCTCTTTTCCTGAACTCTCATCTAATCTCTCTATAAAAATTTCCAACTGTATCTCTGCCATTCATTTTTGTATGGCTTCACACTGTCTGATGTTAAACTCTACCAAAACAGAAGTGCTCTTCTTCCCTGTCAAAAACTCTTTCTCATCTCTTCCTCAGTCTATCCAATTCTCACCTGAAACTCTCCCCTTCTTGAGCTAAAAACCTAAGTGTCATCTATGACACGTCTGACACCTTCTCTACTTTCATCTCCTAAACTGGAACAGCAGCTAATCTCAACCTCCTAAATACTAGGAAAATCAGGTAGATCATTCAACACCGCCAAGCATCTCATAACCACTCTTGTCTTCACTTAACTGGCCAACTGTGGCAGCATCTTCTTTGGTCTCCCCAATTATGATTTCTGTCCCCTCAAAAAGATCATTATTTTTGCAACCAGGACTCTCTTTGAACTCCCTCACTTCACACCTACTTCCTTGTACTGTCTCCAGGCCGGATGGCTGATGATGCAAATCGGGGCCAGATTTAAATGTCTTCTCTTGATTCACAACTCTAGCAATGGTAAGGCACCACTGGATCTATCCAATTCTATTCTATAAGCCTTCATGTAATCTCTGCTCTGTCTCCTCATCTACACTTGTGGCTTCTCACCCTCCCTGTGCTTCCTCTCACTTCTGCTCTTTCTCTCTTCTTGCACCACGTTCATGGAATTCTCTTCCCCCAGACGTCTGAGAAACAGTCCAAAAACCAAACTAGCCCTTCACCCATCATGGTCACGTCCCGAGCACAGCTGGCTGTACCACCTACCTGCACTTAAAAATGACCATTGTTGGTTGTCCTTAATCTATGTATGTGCACTTATGTTTTGTCCCCTGTGACTGTTAGATTTACTCCCCTCCACAACCTGATCAGAATGTCCCTCGAACTCACCTCATTGTAAGAAGCTCATTGTTTCCAGTCAAATCTTATTTCTGATCTATTGTATGTTCTTTTGTGATCAAACGAGCATTCTTCTTCCTGTATACATAAATGTATTAAGACAGGCAAGATTAGACGTTTTTAAGTGCAGGTCGAGGGTATGCCCAGCAGTGTTAGGGATGTGGTAATGATGGATGAAGTGCTAGAATGGAGGCAGAGAAAGTGAGGGTAAGAGGAAAGTTAGAGACAAGGGAACATGTTATCTGGAATGCAGATGAAAAGTAGGTTAAGATGGTAACTCAGAGGCGAGGAGGTAGGCTTTTAGTTTGGTGTTGAACAGAGCGTTGTGCAAAATATGCAAATGGAAGGTGTTTTTTAAAAGAGATCCAGCAATATTCATCTAAGAGTGTGTAGGCTAAAAGAATCAAACTGTATATGGTGTTTCATAAATGCATAATGTAAGTAATGTGCATCAAAGGGAAGGCACCCACTAAACTAGCAATGTACATTTTAAAACAATAACAGGTATTAATAAGAAAGTACATGATATATTATGATGAAACCCCAAAATAAAGAAAATCAGACTTATTCATCGTATAACTTCAACCAGCTGTGCATCTCATCATATGCCAACCTGAAAAAAACATGAATGTGTGTATTTCTTATCTTTTGGTTCTGGAGGACTTTAGCTAAACCCTCCAATGAACTCAGCACATGCCCCTGTATGCTGGAGCTGTGTAAAGCATAGCTCCACCCACAGCTTCTTTTTTATTTATTTTGTATTATTTGTATATGGTTTAACCAAACCTTTACAAGCATTTTACTTGAATAAAGAAAAAATAAAACACTTTTAATTTACAAGAAAAAGAAAAAAATACATCCATCATATAACTTAGCTTATTTACATTGATTAAAAAGAAAGAAAGAAGATTAAAACAACTCCTATAACAGGAACCACAATCAGTAACAGATCTCCACGAGCTAATAAGCAAGAACAGGAAACCATAAAAAAAGAAGAGAAAAGTAAAGTAAAGAAATTGTCACATGTAAATGTAAAAACACATAAACCTAACTTAAAATTGTCTTAGGCAGTCAAGTTTAAGGCCTTTTAGGAACCCAGATATTGCTAAGCCCTCTCGAGTATTTTGTACATTTAGGCAGCGTTTCCAAACCAAGTCAGTAGAGGAGCATAGGTGAGACTCCCTCCAAGGCCCCAAAAAGGTGTTCCTCATGTCAACCAGTTGTACGCAGCTTAAAATAAGATGTTTTGCAGTTTCCTGCTCGGAATGACAAAATCTACATAAAGTTTCCTCCGTGTTTACTAGCTTTCTTTTAAATAGAGTGTCATTAGTCGGGAGAATGTTCCATCGCAGGCGTAGCAGCAAGCCACGATGATGTCGGTTTGGAAAGAGAGAGAGAACTTGGAAAGGGATCCTCTTTTTTTATGCTCAAAAGCAAGGTGACTCATAGATGTATACGAGTGGAAAGTTTCTAGTGTTGAGATCCAATCTTTATCTAGCAACCTCTTTAAGATCGGGTTGCTGATTAAGGTTTCCAAGTTTGAATCTATGTTTTGAAGGATCCTCTCACAATTGGTGGCAAATGTTAATAGGAAACCAGAGGGATTTATATTATTTCCTATCCACTCATATAAAGTATTTAAAGTAGGGGCCTTAATTTTCCCATATAGCAAGAGCATCCTCCATTGTACTCGAGCCCATATGGAAGTATATCCCAACTCAAACCGGATTGCAGTTAGGGGGACTGCATTAGGGATGCCAAGGATCTGTCTACAGATTCCGCCCTTTATCTGGTTCAATTCATACATGACTGCATCAGAGCACAGTTCCAAACCATATCCCAATTTAGGGACCACTTTACCTTAAAAAAACATGAGCGCAGGTTTTATCGAAATGTCCCGAATTTACAGTCAATTTTCAGTATTTGGGTTCCCAATAGTTTAGCTTTCTGTGCTAACATTTCCAATTGTGCTCTAGACCCTTTATATGCACCCAAATGGAGCTGTGTAAAGCATAGCTCCACCCACAGCTTCACCGCAGCCTCTACGGTGGCAACCTTTGCCAGCTGTCACCAGACCATCTTATGTATGTGTGTTTATTACATATACTATTGATGTGTTATCTTTTGCTCCATCCAGTTGCCGTCTTTATAAGCAGCTAGGTTCTGACACACCTTGCTCCAAGTAAAAGCATTGTTAGGTTTCTAAGGACATCATCATCATCAACATTTTTTATTCGGCTTCCACCATTAAAAATACACAAATACAAACATATAAATGTTTCTTTTAAAAAAAGTATTAAAATACATCTTTTACATAAGGTTTCATCGCTCAGACCTCAATCACATTGTTAATAAATCGAGCCACATAGTAATTAAGCAGTAGATCTGGGTGGACAAAGCTGTCTTTAACACATTCATCAGTTCCTCCATTATTTCAATCACATGACTTGCAATGGTGTAACCTCAGTGCAGAGGACGTTTAGATGCATCTGGGATAGCAAACATCTTAACCCTGGAGGCAATTTAAAAATCAAATAATCATCAGCACCTAAAGAGTCCTTAATTTGTACCCACAATGACAAGGAACTGAGAGTGTTCATTGTGGCCAAGCTATTTTCTCACCAATCAGCTTTGACTGCAATTAAATTTTTCTCTGAAGATCAAACAGCAGAAGCTCATTTAGCAGAGTCATGGGGTTTCGAAGTTCCCCCCTAGCACAAAGGGATGAAATATGGGACCACCAGGGAGAATAATTTTGCGTCATCCCCTTACTTAATTGAGTAATTACATTTTTGACATTCACATTTATGAACTCCGCCTCAGGCAAATATCTGAGGCTAGCAGCAAAGGATGATGGGGGTGGAGAGGGTGTACCTAACTCCAATCTTATTGCACATATAGTAATGCAATTGAAAACACCCGTAACAGTTTATAACTCCAAATGTCAGCACTGTAAAGGACAATCGAAGAAATGTTGGCATTAAAACTCTTGCACATGGGCACCAAATGTGCCCTTAGTTTATGCACAACCCAAGTTCCATTTCTTGAGAGAGTGATACCAAGATAAGTACAATGTTTAACAGTGTTTACTCTGGTACTGTCTAGAGACCAGTTAAGTGAGCATTGTTTCTTGCCTAATGGCTTTTTGTCAGGTTTAGTTCAAGCTTTAAGGAGTCAAAATAGTCCTTGAGATCAGTGACACTTTTCTGTAAACCAAATTAAGTTAAGCGTATTCGAATGGTATTGTCATTATTCAGCATGCTACATACTGAAAACCACAGAAAGATGTTTCAAAGTCTGTCACCGGTAGTATGAATAATATAGGGGCCAAAGGGCATCCCTGTCTAACTCCCCTAGATAATTTAAAGAGGGCAGAGATCCTGGGCCCACATCTTACCACCAACAATCAATGTGTTCCTACATATCTACTACAGTTATTTAAGAAGCCCCTCAGGTATCAGAACCTTAGCCAATTCATACCATAGAATATTCCTGTCCACACAATGAAATGCCTGCAATAAATCAAGAAAATGTAAGTTAATTCCATGGGCCCAAGTGTATTTGTCTGCCAAAACAGCTGATAGCAGGCATTGGTCGATTGGTGAACAGCAGAGAAATGAGAGCCAGCCTGATTGTTAGGGATAGCATTAGGGGTGTTTATCCACTTCTCTAGTCTGCTGGCTATACAGGTTGTAAGCTTTCCTGATGTTTCCAGCAAAGCTAACAGTCTATGACAGCATGGCTCTGTGATGTCACCCTTTTTAAATATTAGAGCAATAATATTTAAAAAGGGTGACATCACTTTAAGACAATTTTCTATTATTATTATTATTATTATTATTATTATTATTATTATTATTATCATTATGTTATTTATTGAGCATGGACCTAGCTTCGAGAAGCAACAGAGCATTTTACAGAGGTTTACAACAGTACAGATGCATAACAGAGTGCTTTTCAGAGGAAAGAGCAGAACAGATATACAGGGTGGGTGGGATACAGAGGGGCACATAGGCAGGGAGGAGATGGGCAGAGGGCATTTAGCGAGTCAGGTGGCACGGAGTGACGTGATGGCCTAGGTGTTGAGGAAGAGAAACTTCTTGAAGAGGTGGGTCTTGAGTTCCTTTCAGAATTGTAGGAACATGGGGGAGACTCTGATGATGATGGAGAGGAGGTTGCATAGTCTTGGGGCGTAGGCAGAGAAGGCTTGTTTTCTGGTCCTTTCCTTTTTGCAGCAGCGTATTTCAAGCCTGTTTGGTCCTGGCTTCTGGTGGTGAGCTCTCCACCGGAGATGCTGAGTTTCTCTGTGAGGTAGCTGGGTGACATGAGGGCAACTGCCTTATAGATGATGCACCAAGACTTGAAGGTGATTTGTGCATGTAGTGGGAGCCAGTGAAGGTCAATGAGGGCCGGGGGGATGTGGTTGTTTCTGCGTAGATCTTTGATAAGGCGTGCAGCCATGTTTAGGACACTTCTCAGGGACACAAGGGAGGACGATGGGAGACCTTCGAGGAGGCACTGCCCCCATCTAGGTGGGACTGGACCAGTGCTTTAACGTTGGATCTAAAGCTGACCAGACGCAGAAGGGCTTGACTTTCCACAGGAGGGAGAGCTGATACCAAGCTGTCTGAGTTTTCTTAGCAATGTGCCTCTTGAAGGAGAGTTTTTTGTCAATGTGGAACCCAAGGGACTTGGTACGGGAGGTGAGCTTGAGTGTGAAGCCCCCAGGGTTCAGGGTTGATAGCAGGGTCTGTCTGTCTGGGTGTTCGGTGTTGTTGGTGAGGAGTAGGAATTCGGTTTTGGAGAGGTTGCGCTCCAAGTATGCACTGGACATCAAGGACTGGATCAGCAAGAGGCAGGGTTTGAGCCTGTGGATATCCTTGATGGAGTTGATTGTGAGGTATAGCTGTGTGTCATTGGCTTCATGTATAGATTGAAGATCACTGAGGAGAGGATAGAACTCTGTGGGACTCCGCAGGTGAGTAGTAGCATTGGGGGTCTAGAGGAGTTCATCTGAACAAACTGCTGGCGGCTTGTGAGGTAGGCTTTGAACCGGCATAGGACAAGGTTGCTCATACCCATGCGTCGATTTATGGTGTGCGTGAGCGCTTGGTGGTCTACTGTGTCAAAAGCGGGAGATTGGGGAGATTCTAATACTAACCATCGAAGACTGGATATTGGAATCCCCCGACTCTGAAATTTGCATAGTAGGGGATTTTAACGCCTAATGTGACTTGGCCAAAGGGGAGATGGATAGGTGTAAAGAACTGTGGGATGAAACGCTCATTACTGTTTCAATGGAAACACAGGATTACTGTTTGGTTGGGGAGATGAATCCCCAAACCTTACAGGGATGCCGATGGATGAATCTGATGTCTTGTTGGGGGTTAAATTATTTGGAACCTAACACAGGGTCTGGTACTAGGGAAACCTGGACTAATGGGAAGGTTGGGTATAGGCTAGACTATATGTTTGTGAACAAAAATCTAAGTCACTCTAGTATCTCTTTTGAACATGTAGATACCCCTTTGAGTGACCACACACCACTTAGGGGCAAATTCACCAATGGACCAAAAATACAGAGATGGGAAGTAGCTAAAGTTATGAATATCCAATTTTCTGCAGGTGGAAACAGGATCACTTGGTCTGATAAAAATGTTGCCTCTTTCAATGGTTTGTTTGATCGCCTCACCATTGATGGCCAGGACATTGCCCATAATGGCTTAAATTTTATCTCTAACCTGTTCGGTCTAATACGTAGATCGAATAGTAATATTATTTTGAAAAACATTAATGGTAAAAATCATTCCCACAAATTTGACCAAGTGATTCAGGATAGGAAAAAAGAAATGAAGCGTGATAGTCGGGAACGTAAGGCGTTAAGTGACTTAGACGATGAAGAGAGAAGTAAGAGATCCATTAACATTAAGACTCACTATAAAAATTGGTTAAAGGATTATAAATATAATATCAATAACGCTAATTGGAGGTGTATATATATGCTGTGTAAAACCCACGATTAAAAAAAATGTTGGTACCTATATCGCCAATTCCTGATGGACGAAGATAATAGAGAAAATAATGACGTGGGACAAGATGTTTAGAAGCAGTATATTATAGATCTCTTCTTCAAGACAAGTCACATCTCTGTTATCCATACCTGTAATAATCTGTGTGGCACTTACAAGTTCCCCTTTGGTATTCTGGACAGCCTTAAAGTTATCTCTAAAATGAAATCTTCACAAGCCCCTGGCCCGGACGGGCTGGCCAATATTGTTATAAAACAAAATTCTAAGAAATGGGCTGTACTTTTTCTCCATCTAATTATTGGTATATGGAAACAGGTATTATACCAGATAGCTGGAGGAAAGCTATAGTTATCCCTATTTTTAAAAAAGGGACAGAAAGTTGCCTGACAACTACAGACTACTAGCAATGGCTGATAGTAGCTGTAAAATGTTTTGTTCCCTGTTAGTAGATAGACTGAACTACTGGTTAGAGGAGAAGGGTCTCCTTTCTGCCCAACAAACAGGTTTCAGAAAACCCGGATAATATGACCATGTTGAAACATATCATAGCTGGCTCTAAGGATAAGGAGGAAAAATTATATGTGTGTTTTATAGATTATTCGAAAGCTTTTGACAGTGTCAATAGGGTCCTGCTGTGGGAAAAATTGAGGGAAAAAAGGATATGTCCAAAAATTTATAGGGAGACCACGGTGTCCATCTGTCTGGGTAAAGAAGGGATATTATCACCCGAGATTTGCACCAATACTGGCCTCAAGCAGGGATGTGTTACTTCGCCAATACTGTATAACTTGTACGTTTCAGATATATGGGAGAGTTTTACTGCCTTAAAACATTTTCCTCCCATTGTGTGGGGGAAAGCAATATGTGGACTCATGTATGCAGACGACACTATCCTTATGGATAAAACTCTGGTAGGATTGCAAAGAATGCTGAATGGCCTGTTCTCTTACTCTGAGGCAAATAACCTTAATATTAATATAAATAAAACCAAGATTATGGTATTTGGAGCAACAAACCAAGAGAAGAAAAGATTTACCTCTAGATGGCACATCAAGTCTATTAAATTGGAAGTTGTCGAGGCCTACCCATACATGGGGATGCCCATTCTGAGCAACCCCTGCATAAATTTTTTCCAAGAGGCGGTAAACTTAATAATACTTAAGAAATGGAATGTTATACGGAAATACATGGCTAGTAAAGGAGGTCACTCTATCGAAGGCTTTCTTGAGGTATATAAGAGCTGTATTATTCCCGGTATTATGAATGCTCTTGAAACAGTGGAGAGCAAATATCTGAGCAAACTAGATCAACTCGAAGGGAAGCTCTGGAGACCTGTTTTAGGATTACCTAATGCTGTGCCTATTCAAGCAATAAGATGTGAATTGGGGCTCATATCCCTTTTGACCCTGTGGAAAATTGAATGCTGTAAACTTTATTTTAGAATAATATCGGGGGAAGGGGAAGAAGGAAATCTGCTTAATCTTATAGGAAAAAATAAAAGCGAAGGCAGGTTCAAGAATACCTATCTTGTAAGTTTACAAAATACAGTACTATCCTTCCTTGAAGCTTTAGGTTATAAGGATCCAATGGTGAAAGACAACAGTGTATGCATTTTGAAAAGTCGTAAGGAAAAAGCTTGTACCTGGGACTTGTGTGAAAACCAATCCTACCTCTATACTAAGTCCCGATACGTTGCTTATGCTCTCCAAGGTCTTAAACCTGCCATCCCGATAGAATACATGTGAAAAACTAGTAATAGGGCTTTAAGAAGATTTATTTTGCAATTACGCCTGAATACCCTCCCTTGTAACAAAGTAAACGGGACATGGACAAATACCCCCCGAGCGGAAAGACTGTATAGGCACTGTAAAATAGACTACAGAAAAGGTAGCAGGCGCCCCTCTCTCGAAAAAACACGGCGTGATAACCTGTTCAGTGGTTTTTAACCACTTTGAGAGTTCGCAGCCACCTGCTTTTTGCTCATTGTACCTTTCACAGATGAGAAATATTCATTTGCATATCAGTCTTTGTCCCACCCCCATGGGCAGTCCAGCACCGAAATACTATGAAAATTCCCCTCTGAACAAGAGTACCAAAAGCAACCCCATACACATGTTTCAGCCTTGTTGGGCCTCATCAGTGAGGTGAAACTGTGCCTCTCTGAGCACAGTGAGCAGGGAGTCCACGTCTGGTTGCCCCCAGGTAACTTAGGGTGACCAACCCCAAGTTCCTTCCAAAAATACAAAAAAGGTAGCAGACACCCCTCTCTCGAAAAAACACGGCATGATAACCTGTGCAGTGGTTTTTAACCACTTTCAGAGTTTGCAGCACATGCTTTTTGCTCACTGTACCTTTCACAGATGGGAAATATTCATTTGCATATCAGTCTTTGTCCCACAAACATGAGCGTTCCAGCACCGAAATGCTATGACAATTCCCCTCTGAACAAGACTGTAAAATAGAGGTGGAGACTGTAAGACATATTCTTACCATGTGTACTAAATTAAAGAAATGTTATTACAAAGGGTATGTACGTATAGTTGGGGATCTTCTAATGATTGAATCTGGCCAATTTTGGTCAGTTATTTATGACGGAGAGATAAAGGCTTTTATTTGGGCAGCTTTTTATATTTGGAGCCGAGCAATCTGTTAGTGAACTATTCTAATTGTCTCTTTATTTAGGTGTCTCTCCCTTCTTTCCCTCTTTCCTTTTATGATGTGTTTTTGATTGGAAATAGCTGTCTGTAATATGTTTGCTAAATGGTTTTATTACTGAAATGTAATTGTTCCTGTTGATATATTCCTTTCTGTAGTGTATAAGGTTTTAATTAACCAAATTGCACTTTAAACTAATAAAAAAAATAATAATAATTACTAACAAACACTGTATGGCGAGGTCATGCTCCCAGACATAGGGCACGCATGCTCCAGACTCAGGGGATATATCGCACATCGAGAGATCTTCCTCCATGTTTGGTCCATTAAAGGGTGCTAGATTATCAATACATGATTTAAACACACTTTTCTAGATGGAGTATAAAAGAAGGCCAGGTTCTGTAGGTGTTCACTTACTTGACCTGCATGTTCTTATGCATGGTGGGAATGATATTAAACTTCTATGTCAACGCACCCTGGGAAAAAGCTTTGTGGCTTTCTTGTGTGTCATTAGTCATTATAATATAGATGGCTTGTTTTGAAAACGTGATATTTTATTGTTGATTGATATTTTTTTAATGCTGTAAAGGCCTTTATATGAATATGAATGCATTTTGTTACTGATATTCTGGGGCCAGATTACAGAAACTTTGCAGCTCTGCAAGTGTAAAATTGCCCGGTATTAGCACTAGAGCAAAGTTTGCCCTATTTCTAAAAACACTGGGCCAAATTAAAAAACCATTGCACCATGACAAGTGCAGTTTGAAATGGTATAATCACCAGGGCAAAAAGTGCCCTAGTCGAAAAACAAACATTTTCAATGCATTTTTTCACAAGGGCAACATTTACCCTAGTGCTAATAACATTCTGCATTAGCACTAGGGCACACTTTGCCCTGGTGCAAAAATGCAGTGAAAATGTATCTGTTTTGCACTAGGATAATTTTTACGCTAATGCTTATAAAATGCCAAACTGCACTTGCCATGGTGCAATGGTTTTCTAACACGTCCCACAGTTTTTAGAAATAGTGCAAACTTTGCCCTAGTGCTAATACCGTGCAACTTTACACCTGCAGTTCCTTCCTGAGATGCAGGAGCTTTGGAGTGGTCCGGATTCTGCTGGCATCATGTTCCAGTAGCCTGGGATGTAGTCGTGTTTCCTTGTGTACCAGTCTATCCTTGAGCCTCGCACTGGTCTGGTTCCTGCAGGAGATCGTCTTACCTGAGCCCACCGGTTTTGTGCCTGGCTAGGCTGAGGTTCAGGAAGTACTTGACTTGTATGTGATACAGTCCGTTTTAAGAGTATCCTGGCTGGACTCGGCAGATAGAGTAATTCTCCTAGGAAGGGAGCAATGTGATTGCCTTTATCAGTTTCCGTTAGAAGGGCTGCAGCAGCTTCACCTGGCTGAGGATATGCTTTGTTTATGTTTTGAGGGGTATTAGCAATTCATTTCTCTGATTACTGTTTCATAATTTACATGTTTCCGGCCACTAATATGGATGCTGCTTCCTTCACAATGTCGAAATAATGGATACGATGGAATCTCCTGCGACGGTGTAGCCCGGATCATGCATCAGAGCTTCCTGTAAATTAAAAGCAATAGGTTATCACCTGGGCCTAATCTACAATTAACACGTGTGCCCATCACAGAGTATTGCCATGGAAGCACGCCTGCACATGTAAATGTGACCTTAAAATAATGATGCCTTGAGGAAGAGGTGATAGGTTTTTTAATAGTGACAATTATATCTATCTATCTATAGAATTTGCATATTGCGGCAGCACGCCCAAAGGCCTCAGGGCGCTCACATGACATACTACAGAAAAACACAGATAGCCTCAGTAAGAAGTGGCATCACACGTCATCATTCAAGTCCTTTGTCGCCCCTTGGGCTGACAGTTACATGGATAAAGTAGACATTAAAGTATTTTCAAGATTCAAAGCTTCAAATAAAGGAAACTTGAATGCTTCATCAACTTCAGAGCCCCTCCAGAAATAGCTAAAACCCTGCCCATCAGGAGGGTACTTTCCATGTTGCAAGGGGATGTGTTTCAGAAGAGCATTATATGAAAGTGCAGATAATAGCATTGGTACTTAACGTACCATTGCCAGCGCCTCGGCAAATGCTCGCATTAACAGCAGAAATAGCCTCAATGTTACTCTTGCACTTGCACTCACATTCCTGATCTTTAATGCACAACGCAACGCCCCTCAGCGTCTGTGTGAATGAGTATGAATGACTGTATCTCGCCACTGGATGGATTTCTACTTGCTTCTGAAGTGGAGAATTCTCCTCTTGGCACCAATCAGCACTGATTGCTAACGAGCCAGATACAACAGATATCACACATGGAAGAGCCACGTTCCGGGGCAGCACACGTGATTTCCAATGAATTTAACACAGGCCAGCTGCCAGCTCTATAGCACAGGAGCTATGGACGATCGTGTGCTCTTCCCATTTTGAGAAGGGGGACAATACGTTGTCTGCTGGCATCTAGATGATATGTATATCGTAAGGCGATTGGGGCCACACTCTTAGCTGGCTTGGTGAGCGACACAGGGGTCTTCATACTGAATGTGTTGTACCATGAAGTTAAGTCTAGTGTGGTCTGATTGGTGCTCCGGTGCATTTAGTGAACAATGCGGTCAATAGACCCCTTATTCCTTAGCTCATATTTATGTATATATTTATTTTTGTTTTTGTAGCTTCCATGCAGCAGACAATGTGTTCTAGTCCCCACTGCATTTAAACTCATAACCACTCCACCTGCTCATATACAAATGTGCTCCGTGGCAGAGTATTCACCCCCTGGATGGAAGGAATCATGAATTGATGGGCCCACACTTAACTGCCACCCCACCACTGTTTACCGCCCTGTCCCCCAGCGGCACCATATAGTGAAAGGGGTGAACAGTGTTGCAGTTACTGGGTGCACTTTAAGGTGGACACCTATAGTAGTGCTCTCGTGCTTCCTCATTTTGTCATTTTAACATCCTTCTAAAAGGACTCTTGGATTCCAGAGTGTCCTGGCCCTGCTTTATATTTAATATGTTTCTTCGTTTCTAGATGCGTTGGTCAAGACGTTTGCCTGGGTGTCACTGCCACTTCAAATAGCCTTCTATTGAATTCCAACTGACTTTTCAAGATGGTCTGTGGGGCCCTGGTACGCTACCTTCCTGTCTGAACATCCTACCCAACAACATATCAGCCACCTCTATACTGGGCACAGCCCTCCAGAGAGGGGGTGTATCAGCCATTGTTACTCCCTAAAAATAGGCATATACTCCCCAAAAATAACATTAGGGAGCAAAAAAAAAATACAAGAAAAAGGACACATTGGACCGTGAGCCCCTGCATTCGCCTACATAGCTCCACGGATATGTTTGGACCAGTGGTGAGCGTAGTACCACAGGAAGAATCTACTAGAATTACTGCTTGTTCCGAAGAAGTAAACATGTATATTTTACTGCGTATCAATAGCTAGGTGCAAATAAATAATTATTACAAAAACATTTGGGTTTTCCAGTTAAAACATATGTTTTCTCTATATAAAATAAATCCTGGGAGTAGTACTTGCATATTTACTCGCATGTTGTCCCAACTAAAAAATAGGGAGTACAATACTATAACTTCAAAATCTTATCTGGAGCACTGACTGTGCACATTGTTATGGAGGAGACCAACTGCAGCGCTCCTGCACGTGCTCAATTTTCCATTTCAACCAACGGACTCTTGAGTTCCAGAGTTGCCTGGCTCTGTTGTATATGTACCTTTTGATTTATTTATGATGTTTGAGGGTAACGTATCTGCCTGGTTGTTATTGCCTCTTCAAATAGCCTTCTATTGAATTGTAACTGACCATTCCAAGATGGCCAACGGCACGGCATCCTCGCTTGCTGATTGTACTTCTGTGACTCCCCAGCAGCCTTCATGTTTGGAGCAGCTTATCAGCCACCATCACACTGGGCACATTGCTATGGAAACAGCAGCACACCTGTACTTTAATTTCCTTGTAGTGGACTCCTGAGTACCGGAATTGTCGGGCTCTGTTTTATATTTACTTTTGTGTGCCTTGCATACACTTTGGGTCACAGTGCCTGACGAGATGTCACTGCACCACGTAATTGCTTTCCCTTGCATACTAATTGATCTACAGCATGGTTGTTTTGAGTACACTGCTCTAACCACCTGACTCCATGAAAACCTTCATGTGCTGCGCAGATTCCCAGAAGTGCAGCAGTTAAGTGCAGGTGGCAACTGACAGGTGCACCGAAGGCTAGCTTCCCCACACATATCTGCGCTTAGGTGCAGATTTCCCACGCTAATTATATTACCTTCCTGGGTGTTCTGTTATCCACTTTCCCCATATTCCACTTTTGTTGAATCTATTTGGAGACCGATTGCTGGGGCTTTAAACCTGTGGTGGCATGGCCCCCCTGCTGCCTCTGATTGCATCCCTCTGGTATACCCAGAAAATGCTAAGACTACAACAGATGGCTTGGGTGTTACTGTTGATAGTGGGTGTGCACTAGATCTTATTTTCTATTAAGCCAACTTGTGGCCTTTACTCCACCATGTCCTTTCGCATGTCATGGTCAGATCATTGTGTTACATTTTACAGTCAACTGTTCAGCTCCCTCCCTCTAATCACCCCCTTCCCCTGCCATATCTTCCAGATTATGGAGTGGATTAAAGACTCTGCACCATTTTACCTACAGCTTGTCACCGGCCCCCAATTAAACACAGAGCTGACTCTGTTCAGTTCTGTAGGAATGCCCCCTAGATGATCATACCAGAAAAAATGCAACCCACAGAAATTGGTGTGCCAACAAAGAATTCTGCTGCCGCGGAACGTTCTGCCAAAATCTGCATGAGCAGAACCTTATGAGCATACAAGTCATCATCAGTGACTTCATGATATACAGTAAAAACCCACATGGCTGGTTTGCGAGACCCTATACATTGCGGCCTGCTTCATATGGGATGCCAAGCCATTGGTCCCAACCCTGTACATCCATCTTCCTTCATGTGGGCAATGTTTATCTGTCATCAGTGCGAGGCTGAGTAATTGGCACATATTTGCAAACTAAACAATACATCTTTATTTATGTAACAAAGCACCTGGTATGAGCAGACAGGGGCCCAGAGGGAAAGCTGACTTCACACTAACTCACACACTTCACTCACTCCCAGACAGGCCGGCACCTCCCCAAGGTCTTCCACCCTCGTCGTTTTGGAGTATCATTTACTCCCTCCCTGCACCACACTGCACAAATCACTTGATGTAGACGTGAGGGCAGGAAAGCCATGCTTTCTGATCTATTTGATAGATCAGGTGTCCAACAGGTTTATGGTCAGTGGTCTGGTGTTATCTGGTACGTTGGAATTCAGCGGTCCTAAAGCCAGGTCATTGGGTTGCTATAATTAAGATTGGGACTGACTGTGCCCTCCTTCTCATGGGATTGCAACCTTAACGGACACTTAGTCCTCATCCCGTGGCCTTGCGTGGCACATTCTTCCCTTGGCGTGAAGGATGGCAACATTTTAGAGCAATAGAGGCTTTATGGGGCAGTGACGCTCTGGCCTTTCTCATCAGTATGTTGGATGCAACCTATTCCCTTGCTCATGCATGTTGCCTAGGCCTAGTGTGCTGATTATCGTGCTATGATTAAGCTTGGTGCCACAATATGGCTGCTAATATCGAAGATTGCTGCTATTCTCGCATATGTGTTGTGCCTACAAAACATGCAATAATGTAATCATACAGAAACCTTACGGGCACATGCCGCTGGTCTCTCATAGTACCTGCAGTGGTCCTTGTCTTATCCTAAAATGCCTGGGGTGCAGGAAGAGCGTGTCCCCTTCCCAACAGTTCCTTCTCTTCTTGGTTGAGGTGCAGCTGATCAATTTGCCCCCTTTATTCTGGAACTCAATTTTATTCCAGACCGTCTGCCCCATGGTTTTCAGATACTTTAAAATCTACTCATAAAATGTTAAACACAGTCTCACATGATAGCTTCTATTACCTCTAGCTATGTGTATTATCAGGCTATACACACTGCTAAAAGCTCAGATTTCTCTGTCTCACAATGTTCAAAAACACATTCTCAGATGTGTTATTTACTTTATAAACTGCTACCCTCCTCTATTAAACTTTGACTAAAGATCAATCTGTTGGCAACAAAATGTCAGTGTTTAATTTGTGTGGGTGTTTGCCAGGGCTCAGCCCTGGACTTTATTTCTGAGCCCTGGCACTTATTGTCTCAGACTCAGTTTGATTACGATATGGAGTTTTGGCGACTTTATTATTGTAACTGCCAGTCACATAATAAACAACTATAGAATTAGGGCAAAATATAAATGATGATTTTGTTGAAAGACGCACTTAAACATTTGTCTCATGTCAAGACACAACAAGTATGTAATTTTATGTGTATGTTGATCGGTATTTGTAAATCACACATCTGTCGTGGTGACTGAGTACATGCATCAACCGCAAGGACATTTTGGGAGTTGCAGCTTTAACCCCATATATGTGGACAGCATGGGGAGCAGCCATGGGTGGTGGCAACAGTGGGCGGGGAGCTACCCATCCAGAGGTATCATGAGTGTGTTAGAAAATATTTGTGCCCCGGCACTTATTATTTTGACAAATTAAGCACTGTAAAATGTAATGCATTTACACAAACACTGCCATCCAGCTGTCCCTTCTGAATCTTCTATGGTGGACAGTAACTCTGATTTTACCCAATCTGTGCTTCTTCAAAGCTGAGTGCAAGGTCTCTGACTTTCATTAGATGATGTACATCTCTAGATTCACATACAATCGGGTTCTCAACTGTATTCTACTCCTGCAAAAATCCTTTAAAATGTACTCAGAGATGTTGACGGAACATCTGACACTCATGCTCAAAAGTCATGAATTTTTCCAAGATGCTCCTTTCCCATTGCTCTGACATTGGTACTCTTACTACCCATTTCAATAAAAACATCATTAGTCTCACTTATACCTAACAACCCATCTCTCTTCTGCCAGCTATGCTCAAACTAATAAATGTGTGGTCTCTTCTGTGCCCACAAGTATCTTGAAAATACGAATGGCATTCACCCATTAGTCAGGTGTTCTGAATCAGTAGTGGTGACTGCCTTACACATGTGGTTAACATCTGATGGTGTCATTGTCCTAATCATGCCCTTAACATGTTTGCCAAGCAAGGCAGGGCTTGTCATTTGAGACAAGATTGTGGCCTGTTTCGAGGCCTGATATAGTGAGGCACCCCCGGCCTATGGGTATTGTCCTTTTTTACTTACCTCCATACCCCCTTCTCTGTGGGATGCCCCAGTAGTGTACATTTGTCCCCTATGTTTCATTCTGTACCTCTGTCCATTAGTGCAGCTCATTCATGACTATGGTTTCCATTTCTATTCCAATGCTGGTGATACACATATCCTGTTCTTGCTAGAACAGGATCTTACTTCTGGCTGTCACCAGTTCGTTGAGTGTTTGGGACATTAATTTAAGAATGGAGATCGCTGGTTGAAGCTGAAAACTGATTAGATGGATATGCTGATTGTTGGAGGGAGTGCAGTATCTGACCTCCAGATGTCCCTACTTGCTCTGTTACATTAGTCGATAATTTTATTTTTTATTTGGATAGCTATCTTATTTCCTTAAATGAATGTAATATTCAGTAGCTGCTTCTTTGCTAAGAAAGCACTAAGAAAGATTCTTCTGTGGCAGCCAACCTAAGAGCCGCTGACGTCACACCTCTTCCATCTTTATCTTTGGATTGTGGCAATAGCCTCTACCTAGGCTTTGTGAAATTTCTTATACATCGTCTTCATTTTGCTCCAATTTGTAAGTAATATAGCAGCGGCAAGCCATTATGTGTTGACATACACGTAGTCGGCTCCCCGCTGCCAAATGTTCATCAATTGTACAGGGGAGTGAAAAAGTACAGGGCGAAAGGTGGTGCACAAAAATGACGGACTCCATAGGGATCTCCAGCATTTGTGCCAACATGAACATCTGTGGGATATTTTGACCCACTCCAAGTTGCCTCACTACATCACTTTACTGCAATGGTGAAAGAAACAGTTCAAAATGACCGTACTGACTCCTGTGCGTGCCAAAAACTTTAAAACTGCATTTCTGTCACAACCAGAAAAAGGCTGCACACCCTGCCACACACAGTTCAGGTGGGGTGAAAATAGAGTCCTCACTGCAGGAGCATGCAGTGGGCTCTGCAACATTTTACATGGAGAAAAGTGAAAGAAACAGCATCATTGTGCTGAAAACCCAAAAATGCCTTTTAAACTGACACTTTCCTAATCTTAAAAAGTGCTGCTTGGCACCAAATCCATTGATTTCTCATAAACCACTATGATCAAAAAGGCCCTGAAATGCTCAGGATCATCCATTGTGGCTCAGAGGAACCGCTCCTCATTTGAATGACAGCTCTAGGAAAAAGTATCTTTGTAAAAGCAAACCCGAGGTTTTGTTTTCATTTTCACGGGAAACGTGGCTAAAACTTGGCAACAAGTATCAAGAATCAGCTGTCCAGAGAAAGGCTCTAAACAAATGCTTGATACATTTATCCATGCTGCAAACGATTCCAGCACTCAAGGGGAGAACTAGAGCTTACTAAAGTGTGTATTTGCTGCAGAGGAAAACCAAATTTAAAATAAATAAGTTAAATGTGCTTTTTCCTGAATGAAGAGCAAAATCACCTATTTTAAAGGTATATCATTGTGTAAAGGCTTGATTATTCAAGCATGTGAAAGGATTTGCTACTGTGAAAAATACACATATAAACTGTTTAATTCTATATGTTTAAAGTTAAGATTTAAAAGTATACATCAAAGCAAAAACCCAGGCTGAATGGAAAACTATGTCAAAGAAAAAAAAACTGCTATCCCAGAGTGCCAGCCCTGAGAAAGGGTGACACCTCATAAGACTCTGGAGCAGGAAATGCTAATTGCGAGCATGGGGGCTTTAAATCCCAGGACAATGGGGGGTTGCCCAGTGCATCAGACATTCGTCTTTGCCTAAGGCTGAGACAATAGCAGGCTAAGACTCTCACCTGTCAAGTGTGAAAGGCAGGAATCTTCAGTCAAAGGAAAGAGGCCCCTCCTCCTGTTTCAAAGGAATTTGACAGCTGCTGCCAGTTGAAAGAAAACAAAAAAAAAACTGCTAAGGAGATTTGGTGTTTAAATGCCTATTTGTAACTGAACTTTAAAGACATTTAACTTTGCCACAAGAATGAGGACAAATCTCACAGTTTGTAGTTTTAAATCTAATGTTATGCTCTTTCTTTGAAGATGTGATTGATCCCTGTACTGCATAAGGAGCAGAAGTTGTGAAGAATAACAGTTTGGGGGGAAAGTATGGAAATTACACACATGACATTGTGTACAAATATTCCAGGGGTAAATGTGCATCTAAGTACACAATTGGGAAATTTTAGGCCACATTTCTCATGGTTAAAATTGCCAAAATGTCACAGAAAGAAAAAACCAGGTCCCACAGAATGGGGATTTGGATTTAAATGTGACCCATGAAATATGTAACCTATGCATCTGATTTTCTCAGAGGTCATCACTGTATAAATATGTATTTGTGGGAAAATTAGATTTTAGTTCTAGGAGCTAGGGGAGGTTCCTAGACATTGTGAAAATTACACCATAAAACATGACATCCTTTTCTGTTATCCAACCAGCAAAGAGCCCAATCATAGCATCATGGGTGTGGACAGTAGGATTGGCCCTGCCATATAATTTAGTGATGTCATTTGGCATGATAAATAAGGGAACCTCATAGCACACATGACACTGATTCCTGACTTCATCCTGATTTTCTTCCTGGAGCCCTGTTCCTGAATTCTCCATCCTTGTTCCTGATTACTGATTTTACTTACCAAGCTAAGGCCTCAGCATTGCTAAATTCCTTTTTAAGCTAGGCCCAAATTCTGAAGCAATCCCAAAAATCCAACGGAACCATCTGATCCAGTTTGGCTTGCTACTACCAAAGGCTTGCCTGCTACAAACTCGCCATCCCACTGATAACCAATCTCCAGAAACCAGAAGGGCCAATCCAATCCAGTCCAGTCCAGTGCAGTCCAGGTGACCAGAACCACCCAGCTGACGCTGTTCCACCAGATGTGCCCTGCTGTCCTTGGTTAGACTGATCTGTGTGATGACCAGAACCCTTGACGGTCCAAAATCATAACTTAAAGTGGACTGTAAGTATCAATAGGAAGCATAGAAAATCATAGCATACCTTGTTTCGTTTCATCCCAATCTCTAAACCATCCAATCCTTACCTTAATAACTTGTCACATTGTCAGAATCCTTATTGCAATCCTGTCTTTGATCTATATGAAGCATAAGTAACCTGGAAAATGACTGTGCCAAATCTTTTCAGAGTAAATTTATTGCTCAAAAAGAATGTGCCCTTATAACTGATGACACGTGTTTCGGTCCTCCAAGGACCTTTTTCAAATCAGGGATATTTATTTGTCTTGTAGTCATGTAAAGTGCCCCTGTCACATAATGTGAAAAATAAGCTTCCATATATTGAACGGGTAAGTCCCTGCTGTTCACAATAAAAGAATCCCCTCAAGATTCTTAGCAACTTTGCAACCTCTCATCTAAAGGAGCTTTGCTTAGATGTAGTTTTTGTTAGGGGGGCATATGTTTCTCTGAAGGAAACTCTGACAATTTTCTGGTCTGACCATTTTGTGCAATTTCTTTCACTAACTTTTGCCCATTGAGGATAAGGCCGGTATTAAGGACAGACCTGTTATCTACACCCGGAAGATTAAGGACCTGGATAAAATCACTGGTGATGAAATCAAGGTGGCTCTTGGTAACATTGATCCTCAGCTTCCTAGTGATTATTTTCTTGTTGCAGGAGCTTGAATCTTAGATGATGTATATATCAAGATGGCCCCTTTGAAAATCAAACTAATAAGAATCGCTAAGCCTTTACGTAAGTCAGTTAGTAGGACTGACCAACAATGGCAGGGTACACGAACATCAGAAAATGCAAACAGACCCAAGATAACATTGAGAGATTAGAAACTGGCTATCTTTCAAGCCAAAAAAGTATTTCTAGGCAAAAAGCTGAAGGCTGCGAGCAATCTCCCTAGGGAGTTGTTCTCTATTGTTTCCAAATTTTGCAACCCTGCCTGCAAATCTACACTGATTGAACCATCCTATGTCCTATGCTAATCTCTTCAATTCTTTTTTCATGGACAAAATTGAAGGTATCAAGGCGGACATCGCCAAAGAAATTCAGATCCCAAGGGTGGCCTCTTGTGATCTATCCAGTAACCAACCTACAGTGGATTTGAGTGATCAAACAGGGCAGGATATTTTACCAATTTTCAACTTCCAACAGGCAGCTGAAAAAGACATACATCGTCTGTTGGATACACTTAAGCTTACCAATGATTCTCTGTTTCCTCTCCCTGCTTACATGGCCAGGTGTCTGTCATCAGACCTGACCCCTTTTGTGACTAAATTTGGCATCTCTTAGTTTAAAACATGCACTAGTCACACCTCTACTAAAGAAATCCACGTTGGATTCTGAGATCCTCCAGAATTATCGACTAATAGCCTGCCTTCCCTGGCCTGCAAACATTCTGGAAAAGGTGGTCACAGGTCAGCTGCAGGATTTTGTAGAGCGATAAATGCTACTGGATAAATTCCAGTCTGGCTTTACACCCAGTTTTGGAATGGAAACAGCCCTTCTGGCCATACAGGATGACCCGTTAAGGGCTGTGGATCAGGATGAGCTCTCCCTACTGGTTATGCTGGACATGTCCGCAGCCTTTGACACAGTTAATCATATTACTTTCCTGGGTCGACTACAAGAGGTTGGAAGGGTATCAGAACATGCTATCCATTGGTCAGATCATTTCTGACCAATCGTTATCAGCAAGTGAGGTTGGATGGCTTACTGTCTGATGCCATTAGATTGATCTGTAGTGTGCCATAGGGGTCATCATTCTCACCGCGACTGTTTAATTTGTATATCTGTCCTCTGTTAGAGATCCTGATGCATCATGGAATTCACTTTAATTCCTACGCAGATGACACCAGGATCTTTATCAGAATTGTCCATTTGGACTACACATTTAGCAGATTGGCTCATTGCTTGGATGAGGTGAGTAGTTGGATGTCCAACAATGAACTCCAATTGAATTCAGCCAGAACAGAGTTGATTTAATTTGGACCTAAACATCTTCTACTAGCGGCCAAGAGACTACACTGTGAGGGACGAATACAAATTTGTCTCGAAGGTCAAGAATTTAGGCTGCATTTGGCAGCATGTTCTGCGCAGCGAACGCCAAGTTGGAGCAAAGGTTCAGGCAGTGCACTATGTTTTGAGGCTCCTTCGACGGGTATTACCTTACATCCCAAGGGAGGATCATAATGTGGTGGTAGGTGCATTAACAAATGCACACTTGGACTACTGAAACAGCCAGTTGCTCAGCATCCTGCTTAAACAAATGCAAAGACTTCAAAAAGCTCTGAATGCAGCAGTAAGAACTATCTTTGGCCTAGGCAGAACTGCACATGTCTCGCCATCGTGGCGTGCTCTGCACTGGCTGGCAGTAGATGACCGGATGCATTAATGGTCTTGGCCCAGCATACTTAAGAGATCTGATTCAACCATATCAGTCTCTTAGATATCTACAATCTAGTGATCAGCATCTTCTGGTCGTCCCTCGCTAGGCGTATACCTCAAGAGGAGACAGAAGATTTGCCATTTTCAGCCTGAAACTATGGAACTCACATTCATTGGGAATAAGGACTCTTATATCATTGCCTCAATTTCGGGGGGCACTGAAGACCTTTCTGTTTAGATAGACTCGCTGGAGTGTCTCACTTTTCATTCTAGGTTGCCTCACTTTTTGGACTTAGATTTTGCATGTATCAGTGATTGCTACATCTGCACCTCTGTGCGGTTTATTCTGTCATGTGCGTGTTACAAATTAACAAAAAAAAATGTTTAAGCACGCATTGCAGTCCTCCCTCTTGTGAAACTCGCCCATTCCCCCATATTTTTGGGGCCTGCACCCCTTTCGAGATCCTCACCCAGAGATCCTCCTAGCCAATCTACTTGCCCCTTCCCACACTTCTCCTTCCCACTATGCCATCCCCATTCTCCCAATTTGGAGCCTTCTCCCTGCTGCCTGTCGCCCCACAGAAACTAAGATCGCCTTCTCTTTTTTTCAGGAAAGGAAACACACACGGTACATACAGTTCTCATTTTCTATTAAAAAGAAACCGGACAATTGCCTTGGGCGCTATTAGCCGGTTCAGCTTCAGTGGTACTGGCCCTGCTTCCTTTCTGGCTTGAATTGGTTAGCTGTTACCACTGAAGTCTGCCCCGGGGTTCAGTGGTTAATGCTATATTAATATTCCTCAAAAAACCTAAGCAGGTCACTGGAGAATACCATTCTTTTCCCGAATCACAAATGCGCACTAACTGAAGTGTTTCTTTGAGGTGTTTTCGTTGTAAGTGCCAATTGTTCTACTTAGGGGCTGATACTACTGCTCACTTACATGTTTATTTATGTATTTACTTTAACAGTTTTACAGTTTTACAGACCGCCAATCCAAAGACATATCTCGTTTATACTTAACATACATTATAAAGTGGCATATACTTTGTCATGCAATGTTCAAAGCTTTATCATATGGTTTACAATCGAAAAAGGACGAGTGTTCCATTATTTTCATTTTTTGGATTTATTATGATAATTGCTCATTGGAAACATTTAAAGAAGAGGTGATGCTTACACTTTTCAAAGATATTCTTGAGTCATGTATTTTGTCATGACCCCCTTTCATCCAGGGTCATATAGGACCCGACGTGTGTATTTGTATTTGCCCTTGAATTTCTATGTGCAATCTATTGCAAAATGCAGGAAACGTTTCAATTCATAAATATATCCTTATATCCTCGGCAAAACTATTTATGAAAGTACTTATCACTAATTTTGCTGTTATTTAAAAAAAAAAACGAACGTCAGCTGCTACAAAAGTCATTCTGTTTTCCCGGAAATGTTAACATCAGAAACAAAAAAACTCACTCTAAACTGCAATTGAAAAATCCCAATGAGTAATACTCGTAACATACCCTAGCGGTGAAAGAACAAGAAGTATTATATTCCCTCCTATAACATACAATGTCATTTCAATTGAATCCACTCTAGTAGTTTCAAAATCTGAACAAAGGAACAATACAGAAATGCCTTTTTTCCGGGAAAATAATTACATGGGGTAATACCACGTTTTAACAGTGGCCATTTAGAAGCAGACAACCCACTAAGAGAAGCGAAGCCTGGCCTGCCAACGTGACCAGACTTCCTTTGTCAATACTCACGTAAAAAATAAATAAATAACTTGTTTGTTTAGATTGTACCTTCACAAAGTGCTCACGAATGTATAAAACATGTGTATACATTGTGCAGTAGTGAGAATGCATGTGTGACATTGACTCATAATAATTTTACAGGAAATCATTTAAAATCTATGTTGCCATCTTAATTTACATAGCCAGCACTATCTACATCTCAGATAAAGTGTTGCACTATATTTATATATATATATTCACCATCCTGCTGCACATTTGTACATATTCCCTTTTGGCTAGTGTTGTGACGACCTTCTAGTGCCTGTATATATTCTGTCTTGCTTGTAATCTGTAACTGACCTTCTATGGCCTGTGTATAGTTTGTTTTGATTGTAGTCTGTAACTGACCGTCTATGGATTGTATATATTTTGTTTTTGCATGTAATCTGTAACCATGTAACTTCAAGCCTCGCATATTCTGTACTGCTGTGCCCAGCTACCTTCGGGTTTGGTGCGCATTATAAGCGAATAAAACAAACAAACAAACATTTGGCATTTCCTTTAGTACGTAATGTTTTCAATATTTGCTCAGTGAGCCCCACCTATTAATTATTTTTTATATCCTGAAAAAAAGGAAAGTACAGGGAAAAGGGTACGATGCATGAAACGTGCAGGAGGGTAAAAATGCAAATTGCTAATTATTAGGTTATTGTTAAAAGTGTGGACCTAGTTCGAGAGCAGCAGAGCGCTGTAAAGAGGGGGGACAGCAAGTATTTGGGCTGGCATCGTTTAACAGTAGCGTAGTACTGTGAGTGGAGGTGTGTGCATCGGTATGTGCATCCATTGGAATTAGTCCTTGGTCAAGAGTTGTTGAAAGGTACAAGTTTTAAAACGGTTGTGGGGTGCAAATAAAATGCTCTGATAAGCTGATCATCGTGAAGAATTTAGCTCAGCATTGCTCACGTGTTGCATGGTGTATAGCTTCTCATCATACACATGCACTTTGTGGAGAGGCCTTTGCATACAGCACTGTGTAGGCAATTATGCTCCTCACATACCCTATTCTATTTTAATGTATGTTTTTCACCCTATTACCATCCCCATGTCAGATACCCACTTGTCTCTTAGACATCCCACTGTTGTTTGCATGAGACTTTCCACACCGTCAGGTGCCCACAGTGATTCTGACTGTCCCACTGATATGAGCTCAGAGTACGCAATGGTGATTGGCCATGCTCTTTCATCCCCTCCCCCAGAACAAGCTCAGTTGAATCGCTCACCTGCCGGTTCCCTCTCACACAAGGAATCCATCACCTTCCACCTCATCTACAGACCACCTCACAGCAGTGACTCTTTCATTTCAGACATCTCCAACTTACTCTCCTCTGCCAAATTAGCACATTCTAAACATTTCTTTCTAGGTGATTTTAACATCCCAGAGTCACAGGCTGACAACCACACGTGAAGGACATTTTTCACACTGACCACTGCCATAGACCGTAAGCAAATTGTGCTGTCCCCGACACACAACAAAGACAACACTCTAGACTTATTCTTCACATCATCCCCCTGCGTCACCTGTGCAGAACCTCTCTCACTTGACAGGTCTGACCATGTCGCCATCCCATTATCAGTCACCCACTCGACTGTGGCTCACAAAGGTCAGGCTAAACGCCCCCTCATTCAACGCCGCTCATCAAAAACTTCCCGGTCAATGAATGTGAAGCAAACTTTGCGGACTTCCTCCGCACCTGTAATGCCTTGGGCCTCCTGGAATTATTCAGCAACTCTGCTATGAAACTGGTGGACATTCATGCATCCCTAAATTCCAATCAGCCAAAGTCCAAACCATCCGTCCAATGGTACATCCCCAAGCTAACCTCCAACAAACGCTCATCAGAGCCCTAGAGAATGGTGGCGCAAAAACCATAACTTGGGAGACTTCACCAACCTCAAATCTCTCTGTGAAAACCATTGGATTCTGGTTATAGAGACCAAAGCTGTTTACTACTCCACAACCATTGCAGCAGCCTCCAACAGGAGCAAAGCCCTCTTTGAAGTAGTAAAGCATTGCACCAAACCCTCCCTCGACCCCAAGGTACTAGTGACTCAGAACAAATGCAATGCAATCAACACATTTTTCATTGAAAAAATAAACAGAATCAGAGAGACCCTTTGAATCAAACTCTTGCAGCATTAGCATTCCCTGCACCCCAGCACGCACACTGCTCCTCTGGACTGAATTCCCTCCTCTCTTTCTGCCGGATCTCCTAAAAGTGATTGCCTCCCTCAAACCTACTTCTTATTCCGACAATATAATTCCAGCCTCCATCATTAAACAATTGACGTGTTTGGCACTCAATGCACTCCTCAGCATCGTTAATGCCTCCCTCACAGAAGGATCATTCCAGGACACCTTAAAAAAACTGCTCTCATATGACCTCTTTTCAAAAAAGCAACCCTAGATCTAGATGACTTAGCCAACTACTGGCCCATTAGGAACCTCCTGCTTATTGGTAAAATCTTGGAAAAAGTAGTTGCTACTCAACTACTTGCCAGAATCAAACAACTCCACCTCCTAAATGATTGTCAGTTAGGGTTCCTCCCCAAGTGTAGCATCGAAACAGCCACCATCCAGGTGGTGGATAATGCCTTCCAAATCATAGATAAGGGTGACTCATGCCTCCTTGTCCCCTCGGCTGCATTTGATACTGTCGACCAATGAATCCTTCTCACCATCCTTGCTGACAGGATGGGATTCTCTGGGACTGTTCTGAATTGGTTTACCTCCTACCTCTCAGGCAGACACCAGGCTGTTCAAATGAACTTGTTGCATTCTAACCGACTCCAGGACTCTGCAGAGTCCCCCAAGGTCCCTTCCTCTCACCCATCCTTTTTAACCTTTACATGGGGACTTGGGGCACTCTCCTCAAATATTCCAATACAGCCATAACCAATACACAGATTATACTAGTTGTACATGAGAGTAATTAGCTTGCAGGACATAAATTGTCTCCGCGATTACCTAGCCCTCATCCAGTCCTGAATGTCTACTACCTACTTTAAACTGAACCCATCCAAGACTGAATTCATCCTAATTGGGCTGCCCGCTAAAAAACAACTTGTCCATCAATGGACTAATGATATGTTTCTAGAAGGATTTGATCCAAAACTCCCAGACTCAGCAAAATCCTTAGGCTTCACCACTGACAGTGGTCTGCCCTTCCAGAAACTCAAAGCAGGAAGGCCCAGCTAGCCTGACTGAGAATCGCTACCCATCAAAAAATCAAACCTGTCATCCTGCTGCACGACTTATGGACCGTAGTTCAGACACTTGTGGTCTTACACATTGATGGGGGAATTGCTTTCCTGACAGGGCTTCCAGCTGCTCTTGTGGCTCCCCTAAAAGCAGTCCACCACGCTGAAGCCATTCTTATCACAGGAGCATGACATTTGATTGAATTACACCCATTTTACATGAGCTACAATGGATTCCACTCCAAGCCAGGATACTGTTCAAGACTGCATGTATCATCTACAGAGCAGTCACGAGGAGCACACCAGCATAACTGTCGGCTAAGCTCCATATATCTGATGGCACGCGTTCCTCGTGCTGCAAATCGACCAACCGACTTGAATAAGAACTTGTCCACAGAGAGGACCCGCAAACAATCCTTCTCAAGTCATGTACACACCCTCTGTAACAAGATCCCAGTGTCGGCTCGGAATGCCCCCACAATTCTCCAATTTCATAAATCTCTCAAAACATGACTCCTTCAACAACACCTAATGAAGGACTCATTCCAATGGACACACATACTGATGCCAGACCTCACAGTACTGCGCTACTGATAAAAGATAGCAGACCAAATGATGACTACCCACACTCTGTACAGTGCTCCGCTGCTCTTGAGCTAGGTCCATGTTTTAAACAATAAAAATAAGCAAAAATGCACAACGAAATCTGACACTTAAATTCTACTCATTTTATCTTGCCATTTTATACGTTGTATTTGTGTTGTTGTTCATACTCAACTTTGTTTGCTTCAGAACTTTAGATGACTGGTCCAGTGTTAGTCCTTTAATTTTTCAATGGATATTTTAGATATTTAGTAGGTAGTAGTAAACTGCCTAATGAAGCATTTATAAATATGCCATCCAATACCCCGAAATCTGGGAGTTCTCAAATTCCCTGGCCCACTACAAGGTCCTCTGTAATTTCCATATTATTAGTTGTTAAGGAATAGCCACCACTTGAATTCTCATGAATATTGAACCATTGTTTTATAACTTTGTATTTGTACTTATTTGAAGAACAGACATTTGAATTTCGACCAAAAATGACGTACAGTAACACATTTACAGATGGCAGAAGCATTCCTACGAAGGGTGCCTTTACAATAGCATGATGAGAACATGTAGAGAGACAGTTTGTGATGGTGTAAAAATGTTAGGACATATACCAGAGACAAAACAAAAGAAACAGAAACACAATTTATATATGAAAATAGATAATTTACAATGGTAACATTAACCAAAGGAACATTAACCAAAGGGGGCAAGTGCTTTAACCATAGGAGGAGTATTCATTAAACATACATAATTGCATGATTAAGTGTCACTGCATGCAGAGGTGGGGTCATGAAGGGAGGATGGGGAAAGGGCAGAGGGAGCATCCTCTTTAAGAAGTAAGTGAAGTTAAAACTGAGCTTTGAAGAGATCCACACTTGGGTTGGATTTGATTGTTAATAGCAGTGGGTTCTAGTGTAACAGGTGAGTAGGGAGAAAGAGTGGAAGTGAGAGAAGGCACAGAGAGGGTATAGGATGGTGAGGTTGAGTGCAGAGTAAGATGGGAGGGAACTGGATGATGACTAAACTGATATACAATCAGGCAGGTGCTGAGGCGAAAGACCATTGATAGCTTTGTAGGCTAGGAGATGGAATTTGAACAGAGGGTGATTGTGCATAGAGAGTCAACCAGCATGCGGTGGATAGGTAGAAGTTGTGGAGGATCTAGGTAGGTTGCAGAGAGTGTGGGTAGCAAAGTTGAGATCTTTGTCTAGAGGGAGGAAGTAGTAGATACGAAGGCTACGAATTAGGCTTGAATAGTAGTCCAGTTTGCTGAGAAAAAGAGTGAAGATTAGAGTTTTTTGTAGAGTTTTTAGCGAGAAAAGGACAGATTTTCCTACTGTTAGGGAGTTAACATGAGCAGCATAGACATTGGTAGTGATTACATGTTGCAGGTTTAGGTTTTTATCAAAGAAGACTCCAAGATTGCAATCCTTGGATGAGAAAGCAAGAACGTCAAGCTGGAAGGAAATAGGAGAGGGAAGCATAGGGATCGCATTGCAAGCTTGTATGACGTCTGCTTTTGAAGAGTTCAGCATGAGGCAACATATATCCATTCAAAGGCGAATTGGAGTGAAACAGTTTGAATCTGTTTTGAGATGGATGAGGTAAAGGGGAGAAACATATTTGAGTGTGTTCAGCAAAAGGTGATAGTGAACGCCAAATAATGAGATGAGTCTTTCTAGGGCACAGGTATGGGGAAGGTGTGTGGAAAGCAGAGAGAGTGCTCCACGGGGGACACTGACAGGGAGACAGGTGGGATCAAAGGTTTGCGAGCCCAACAATATTTTAAAGGATTGACCTTACAGGTATGCAGCGATCCAGGCAAGATCAGATTTGCAAAACCTAAGGTCAGGAGAGTGAGGAGGAGAGAGGTGTCA
This sequence comes from Ambystoma mexicanum, assembly GCF_040938575.1. Lineage (NCBI taxonomy): Eukaryota > Metazoa > Chordata > Amphibia > Caudata > Ambystomatidae > Ambystoma > Ambystoma mexicanum. The sequence goes on from NC_090941.1 coordinate 806,110,097, forward strand.
ACAGTGCCAAAATCTGCAAGAAGGTCCAAAAGAATGAGTATAGGAGAAAGTTTGGAGTAGTGAGCATTAGAGAGAAAGTTGGAGACATGCAGGAGTGCAGTCTTGGTGGAGTGTTTCCCATGGAAGCCAGATTGAAGTGGATCTCCAAGGTCGTTATCCTCAAGGCATTTAGTCATCCAATTGAAAGACCACCCGTTTAAAGGCGTTTGAATAATGAGGCAGGAGAGAAACGGGGCAATAGTTTACTGGGACGTTTGGGTCAGCAGAGGGTTTCTTCAATAGAAGTAAGACAGTATCAAATTTGAATGGGGCAGGAAAGAGTCCAGTGTAGAGACAGATAGAGGTTAAAGAGCTCAAAGAGAAAAGGGCTATTGAGATTTGGTATTTGACCACTAGGGGAGCAAAAGGGTCCATAGGAGCGTAAGATGGATTGGCATTGTGAAGGATGGGGGATTATTCAATAGGGGAGGTAGTGGGAATTAATTGAGCAAAGAACGGTAGTGGGGAGAGGTGGTTGACGAAGGAGGGTTGGCCAGTTCGAGAACGGTGGGCTGTGAGAGTGTCATGAATTTTAGAGATCTTAGAGTAAAAGTAGTGAACAAAGTCATTAGCAGAAAGGGAGAAGACAATGCATATTGACTTTGGAGGTGTGATCAAAGATTGGAGGCTAGATGAAAGTTTGGAGGGTGATTATGAAGGAGAAAGGAGTCTAGGTTTCTGAAGTAGGAGGATTTGGCAGTGTTCAGTGCTGTGATTAGGGTAGCAAAGTTTTTTTGTAGACTTTGAGTAGGGAAGGTGTCCGTAATTTGACCAAGCATTGTAGGTCACAGCACATGTTTGTTTTGAGGGTTTACATTTCAGTGGTTATGCAAGGCTGAGGACAGGGACGAGAAGGTGTGTATGTGCTAGCAGGATAGTGTTGGTCAAACAGAGTGATAAGTGCATGGTGAAAGCCAGAGAAAGCACAGTCAATGGAAAATGCACGAATAAGGCAAAGAGACAGGAGACAGGTCCTCACATGCTCAAGGTAATGGTCAAGAGAGTCCTATCAGAATGTCCTTTTAGTCATTGAAGAGGGTATATGAGGAGTAAAATATGGAGGAGCTGAGAAGTTAGAGGGAACAATGTGTGATCAGAGGGAGATGGGTCAATGATGAGGTCCGAGGAGGAGAGTGAACTACAGTGACAGACAAGGCCTAGAGAGTTCCCACCAAAGTGGGAAGGCTTGTCATGGAGGGAGTGAAGGGTGTGGTCAGATAGGAGGGATTTAAGTTAAAGGCAGGTGACTGTCGAGGGCTTGGAATGGTTGAAAGTCCCCCAGCATGACAATGGTCATGTCGGTAGGAGGTGACTCAAGGGGAAGGGTCAGATCGGGGAAGAAGGAGGTGAGAGGGCTAGGAGGTCGATAGAGAGCCAGAACAGTGAGTGGAATAGGAGGGGCAAGTTGAATAGTGGCATGTTCAAAAGAGGAAGAGTTGATGTCAGAGGGGAGTAGAGGGGCAATGTTGAGGACCTTATTAATAATAAAGTCAACACCACGGCCCTTCCCAAAAGGGCTGGTATATTGGCAGAAGGTAGCAGGTTCAGTGTTTAGAGCTGCTAGTGTAGCAGAGTTGTGAGGGAAGATCCAGGTTCCTTGGTACTGTGAGGTAACAGAAGCTCTGCAGTGAATGGATAGTCAATGGGTAGATGGACCCCTAAGCATGGAATCAGAAGTCAGGTAAAGGGTGAGATTGGTGAAGTCCTAGCTTGAGCAGGGGTTCTGGCCCTAGGCCCCTTCCAGTTGCATCAGGCACAACCAGGAGCTGCAATTTGCAGCCTTTGGGCCTTAACTGAAGATGCCCAGACTGATAACTGATAGATTAATGCCCCATCTCCATAACCATTAATTCAGTATATCTATGCACTGGGTTATACTATATTGGAGAATACTGTTCATGTTCTTCTGAAAATAATATGAAATCTCTCACAGCCTTACTACAACTACAGGCATAGATACCATAAGGTGAGGCTATGCATCATCTCTGTTGGGGAAGACATGTTAAGCCCCAATGCGGGGAAGAGATTTACATTGTGTAAAGTGTATTATGCCTCAGCGCAGTAGAGTTGAAAGGAGATGTAGCCACTAAAATAAGTGATTCAATGGAGTTAGAGGATTGGAGAGTTACTTTGTATTCACAGATCTCAGGTACAATAGGTAGTAAAATTATTAGTACAATAGACAATTTATTGTGCAATGTATCATTTGTAGCGCTTAGACACATGAAGCGGGAAGCTCCACGAACATGGGAACAAAAGGAAGTTAACGTGGGGATAAACAGTAATTCTGAACATTGTACATGTAAGGTTCTGACAAAGGCTTAAAATGTAAAAACATTCTAGTATATGCCTACATTGCGTAATGTGAATGTTTTTTTCACTCATTTTAAAAGTCGATGTAAGTTGCAGAATTTGTTGTTTTACAGGGAAGGGAATTTTCAGCTGGCTTCTAAGGCGGCAGGACTGAGGGTACAATAGGGGAATGAAAGCGAGCCACATATGGCCAGCTGTGATAATATCGCAGAGGTAAGCAGGATGCAAAACAATTTTTTCAGAGTCTTGAAGGGATAGTTAATAAACCACATGCAGGCCTGATGTTTTTATGGGCTCCAAAGGAGATAAGCTGGTTGTGGGTCAAAGATTATATGGTCTGCAATGGCAGTGGCAAGTAAGGCTACGTGAGGTAATGACGGAAAAATAATAGACACCAGGGGATTTAAATTTTATTGTTGTTCCAAAGGAATAACAGCCCTGTAGAATCACCATCTGAAGTTAATGGCTTTCGGTCACATGATATGAATAATAAAAAAACATATGGCGCTGAAAAATTGCTTACGCTGCCTGAAGATTTGTGGTCCTTATTGGAGGGGATCTTCTGGAAGTCAGTATTGGGAGTACCAAGAAGTATCCCGTTACAGATTATCAGAAGGGAATTAGCGCTAACGTCTCTAAAGGCCATCACTAGGTGGAACTCGATATCCTTTTATCGGAAATGTTTGGAAAAAATCTTAAGGGGAGGTTTCAAAACTTTAAAACAAACAATGATGGATCCTAAAGAAATCATCCTTAAAGAGTGGAGAGACATATGCCAGAAGCTAATAGAAGAGCTGAATGAAACCGCGGAATCACTGATCCAAAAGCCGGGCAGTCTAAAAAAGAAGCTGTACTGTAAAGACTGGATCACCACCAGTGAGGAAATTTGTAAGTATAAAAATTGAGACGTTCGCCAAGAGAAAGTTGAATAAACTCCCTAGGTACACACAATTCTTTCCCAACTGGTTCCTGAGACATCAATACATGAGATTCCGTCTCAACGTCTTTCTGCCCAAAATGGCCAAGACAAATCTAAGCGGACAAGCGACAATTCCTTTATGCAGTCCATGGCTCAAATCAAACACTTAGTAATTAACTGCCTGGCTCTAATGACAGAAAGACGCAGTGAGATGGGAAGTGTCATCAACAAATATGGGGCATCTACTGAAAACGAGTGGTGGACTATGCTAATAGAAGGCGAGAAGCCTAACATCAAAGATGCATTAACAAAATTCATGTTAAAAATTTCTGCAAAACTGGATCTTCGCAACTTTAGTTTGCCCGCACATTAGAGACAATGAAGACATCATTTTTCTTTTCACAATGTTCAATATCATGAGTTTGCTTTTGTCTTCGTTTTTATTGTCTCTTTTTCCTTGTTATTGTCTGTTTTCTCCATTTAAAAAATCTTATTTATTTTACTGTTTGTATGTATTTCCGCATTTGCATTGTATTATTAAAAATGGCTAAATATTTTCTAAATGGAAACCATATGAGTCACAAAAAAAACATAGTTATTTATGAACAATGTATGTATCATGTGGAAATACGTAATGTCTGATGATGAAAGAAGATTGCATGTCAAAAGAGGTGTACCTCATGGAAGTATCCAATGGACATTTTAGAGTTAGAGGATTAAGTTACTTTGTATTAGTGTTAGCCAATGGAGGGTTGGAGGATGACCTTGTAACACAATGTGAGTGATTATGTCAATTTTTTAAACTGTATATAAGCTGCTCTTTTGTTTCGCTCTGGGAACTGGGTTCGCTTTTCAACTCTAAGGAACTGACTAGCCCCTCTTGATCGTAAGCATGCAATAAACCTGTTTTCTGACAGAAGTGAATTTGTCTCTTCATGGAAGCTTTACTTTTGCATTGTAATTTTTTAGGCATGTCCCAACATCTCCACTACATTTTCCCAACTTTTCCATGTCATCGATAACTGGTCTTGCAGATTGTGCATATAGTAGACTACTAGACTTCCTGGGCTTTAAACCATGGTGGAGTCTGAAAGTAAGATACTAATTTAAAGATAATATACATCTATGCAAAACAGTTCACAGTGTAGGAGGATTTGAAATTGAACTGCAAACTAACAATGGTGGAATGGGCTTGGTGTTGGTAGCTAAGTTTTAACACAACCAGAGTAAAGCCATCTGTTAGATCATGCGAATGCAGAGCAAGCATTGAATGGGAGTGGGAGCAGGTTGGAACACCTCTTCAACCCTCCTTTTTCGGGTCTAAAATGGACTGCAATTAAACATGTTTTGATTAATAGCCAGGGATTAAAACAAAAGCCCAATTTTTAACATACAATTTATTTATTTGTGATAGCCTTTATCTTCACAGCTTGGTCTTCCAAGGGATCTGTCCGTGCACTTGGGGGGTTCAGATGATCCATATCAGGATCAAATAAATTGCAGTTTGGAAACCCTTGATGACCAATATCCTTTTTTATCTGCAAACAGAACACCACTTTTTAAATTACTATAATTAAGAAAAAACCTACTTTAATGAGATGTTCATTATATTTGTGCTAAATATTTTAAAAAATTCTTTAATGTGTTATATTTGGTACTAGGCTTACCATAATGGATATGGCAGAGAATGCTTCTGTTTTGTTTAAAGACATCTAGGTTTATGTAGGCATCAACATTGATTAAAGTCATGGCATAGGCAGAGTAGAGGTTTCAATGATCGGCTTTCTGAAAATGTAACAGCCAGATAGTGCAGTTTAAATCTCAGCACCATCAAAGTCTTTTGTAAATGTACCTCAAATGCGGTCACCAATAGTGATTTATTATTTTCATTTCTTGATTTTGGCTTGCATCTACAAATGCTAGAGCCCAGATTGATGGCCCAGCAATAATCTCATAGGTAGTGATTGATTGATTCATTCCATTATTTTTGATATAGCACATTGTACAAATGAGAAAACCCTAGAAAAAGTAATATGGCACTAAAAATTCAAAATGTAGTATTATACAATAGATGAGTATATGAAGAAGAACATCTATAAGCAACAAACCTAAATACAAAATTCTAAAAGAAAGAAATAGTTACATGAACATGAGACCAATGCAACATTGCTGAGACCAGTCCTCTAGGCCAAAAGACAGTACAGCCCACCAAAGCTTCCAAGGGTGTCTGGCCCAATAGACTAAAGGTCTTCAGGTGGGTGAGGAGTAATAGTGTATTAGTATTCTGCCAGTCTAGTCTCTGAAAAGGGAAGGAAGACTGTGGGGGAGATCATGGAGTAGAATTAATTGACCAGGTAAATGCAAGTCCCCCTAAATCTGCCCAGGTAAGGGGAGACAACAAGGGGTGAGATTTACAAAACAGGTGTTCACAGGGAAAATCCTGTGAAAAGCTAGGAATCCATATGGGATAGATTCCCATTCTCATGTCAAAGGAGAGGGCCAATGTAGTAGGCTACTGCAGGACTGTTTGTGAGAGTGCTGGGGAAGATCCAAACACTGAGGTGACTCCCAAACTGGCCATACACAATCCAGGTCCCTCCCACACAAAAAGAAACATTCTCTAAAAAGTTTCACAGCATCACAGGGACACGACTGCTGTTAAGGCCTCCACAGCAGGCCCTGACCTGCTCCAAGCCCACACAGGTACGGATAGTTTCCCAGTGTGGTATCCCTTAGTCTCCCGTATGTCTTTCTCCTCAAGCAGCCTCACACGCTTCCGAGCACTCACAAAACACTGCACTGCCATTGGTTTATGTTCCTGTGCTCATGCATGTAGCAACCCATAGCATGCCTCTGCCTCTTCCATCTGAATGAATGATTGATTGAAATCTGTGGTATTGTGAAGCCATAAAAAGAGATATACAATAAGGTATTGAGTACAGGTCTGTAATGTTATGTTATGTAATGTAATGTAATATGGCATTTGTATAGGGCTTATTCTCATTGGTATGGCCTCAAAGAGCTATAGGTGAATGTCCTTGGGGTCCAAAGTCCATGGTATGGAAGAGGTGTCAGAGGAGTTTAGAATGCATGTGTATTTTAGCCAATACCAAGGTATGTCTTTTTTATTTATTTGTTGGTTATTTGTAATGCACCTATACACAAGTGTGTCAAGGCGCAGCAAGGCTAGGGGGGTAGGGTAGCAAGGGAGACAAAAAATGCGATCTTACTAGGTCACTTGCCTTCATATCATGCAAGTATAGGGGGAGAGTAGGGTAGAGCAGGAACATGGCAGAGGGTGCCATGAAAAGGAGATTTCCTGAGGAGTCAAGAAGGACAGGGCAGTGAGGAGAAGCAGGGGAAGTGGGAACAAAGAAGTGTGATGCAGGGGGCTGGAATGGCTTGGGTGCATCCAGTCAAGTGCAGGGGGTGGGTCCCATAAGGGCAAGTGTAAGATGAGGAGGAGGGAGGGGTAGGTCAGGGGAGACCAAGTGCAGGGGTAGACTGGACAGGCAGCCTGGTGTCGGTATGACTCTGAAGGAACCAGTCTGCCAGTCAAGGGTAGAGGGGGCAAAATTTGCAGGGGAGGGACAAAGGGAAGGAAGCAGAGAAAAGCAAGGTCTTGAGGAGCTTCCAGAATTTAAGGGGATCCGGCTCAAGTCTGAGAGGGGCAGGGAGGTCATTCTACAGCAAGGCACCTGCAGAGGAGAGATAACTACCCCTACTCCCTGCTTTGAGAAACGTCTGATCTAAGACATTTAAAGCGTGATGACCGAAGGGCTCTAGATGGTAGGTATTTTGGGAGAGTTAGATGTAGCGAGTTCCCAGGCCCCAGAAGGCCTCATGGATGGTGCAGCAGGTCTTGCAATTTATCCTTGCAGCAACTGGGAGCCAGTGGAGAGATTTAAGGGCTGGAGAGATGCGCTTCCTGGGTTTGAGGCCAAGGATAATGCTTGCAGTCCTATTCTAGATTAGTTGAAGTTGGCAGAGGGAGGAGTTAGGCAGATCAAGGAAGAAGCTGTTGCAGTAGTCCATCCTGGAAAGAAACAAAGCTCTGGAGACATTGAGTTTCTGGGGAAAGGTGAGGAAAGGGAGAATGATTCTGAGAAGGTGATGCTATAAATGGGCCTTTTTTTGGCAAGGTCAGAAATTTGAGCGGAGAAGGAAAGGGAGGAGTCGAAGATGACACTAAGGTTTTTAGCTTCACAGGAGGAAGAGGGGAGGGGGCCCATGGAGGGTGACAGAGTGTGGCAGGAAAAGAGGTAGCAGGGGTCCCAATGAGAAGGATCTCTGTTTTACTGGCATTAAGAAAGAGATCATTAGTAGTGCACCATGCCTGAATAGCAGAGAGGTATTCAGGAATGAGCGAGGATGAGGTGGAGGAAGAGGATTGTAGTCTGAAGGAGAGCTGCTTCTCATCTGCATAACACTTTAAGTTCAAAGAGAAAGTGGAGATTAAGTGGGCTAATAAGATGTTGGGAGTGAGGTGGAGGAGAAAAAAAAGGTCCCAGTTAGACCTGGGAAGGTTTGTCAGAGGGAAAGGAGGTCAACCAGTCCAGAGTAAATCCAGTGATAGAAAGGGTGTCACAGATTCGATTTGTCAGGCTTGCATGGTTGACCATGTGAAAAGTTAAGGAAAGTGAAAGAAGGATGATAACGGAAGGAGAGTTAGCATTACATATTAGTGAGCAGGTCTTCACAGGTGTTCAGGAGAGCAATGTTTGTGCCTCTGGTATCTCGGAAACCATACTGGTGGTTGTGGAGGCAACCAACACATTCAGAGTGGTGGATAATCTGGGAGATGGCCAGCTTCTCTAAGAGTTTGCCCAAGAAAGGGGTGATAGAGATAGGGCGGTAGTTAGCTGGACAGGAATGGTAGGCAGAAGGCTTTTGAAGGAGAAGGTGAATAAAGGAGAACTTGAAGAATGAGGTCAAAGATCCAGTGGCAAAGGAGTGGTTGCAGAAATCGGCCAACGCTGGAGCTGATAGTTCTGGAGGAGCAAGGGAGCAGCTGTTTAAATGAGATTTTCATAGGGCAGACTTGTTCAGAAACCTCATCAGGTGTTATGGAAGAGAAGGAATGGAATGCATGGGGGGAATGCAAGAAAGAGTGTAGGGAAGAGTGGTGCAGAGTAGAGGAGAGAGAAAAGAAGATGTCCTGAGTTGTGGCCACAAAGGGAGAGGCCAGAGACGTGCAGAGGTGGCCAAGTCCCTGCTAGCAACCAATGTTGATTTGACTTGTGGATGGGTGCTGTGAGGTTGTCGGCAGAGTGTGTGAGTCTGGGAGAATGGGTATCAAGTACTAATGTTGCCATGAAAAAAGTCATCTGGTTGAGGACTTTTTTTATTTTTAAATATGTTTATTTTTTTTAAAAAAGTCACCAACTCAAACACATTCCCCAAATATTGTAGGACTGGAAGTAATAATATATAATTACACCTCTCCTCGAATATTTGGGGAAAGAATTTTGGTAGCCAGGAAAAAGTCACCAGAACCTGATGAATTTTTCACTGCAACATTATTGCATGGATCTGGAGAATGATTATGTGTCCAGCTAGAACACATTTTTGTCATGGGACTTAGCTGCATTCTAATGTCAGATGTGTTGTGCAATATTTCTTCAAGTAATGTATGATTTCAGATGTGTGCGGGTTGGTAGCCATGCCTGTGACTATTTTCCATCAGCATGGTGTGGGATTATGTACCTGTGATTCCTGGCTGGTTTCTTATTTCTTTGATGTGGCACAGATCCTGTTCTGCACTCTGCTAGAGTCTTTTCTCTGCATCGGTCAGTGCACTCATTGATGCCCCAGCCTATCTGACAGGGGGTTAAAATTACCTGAGGGGTGGAATGAGTTTGGCAAGAGGTAATTGGGGAAAAGTTAGGTCTTGAGGGCCTTGTGGAAGGCAAGGTGATCCTCTAAGCGGCAGATGCTAAGGGCAATCACGTTCCGCATTGTGGGAGCTTGGACGGAGAACGCAGATCCCCCTATTCTGGACGATTTGATGGGGGATGACAAAGAGGAGTGCTGTGCCTGATCAGGTTTCTATCCCAACAGGGAGCCAGTGGAGGAAACAGAGTACAGGTAATCTCTGGTGCCAAGGGCTAGAAGTAGCCTAGCTGTGGTGTTTTAGACGCTTTGGAGTTTTCTGAGTTGAGATGCGGGGGCACCCAAGTATAGGGAGTTAGTTTAGTGTACACACGAGAGGACAATAGTCATGATTACTGTGACTCTGTGAGAGAAAGAGGGGCATGGGATGATGCGTCAGAGAATGTGAAGGAGTAGATAGCACAATTCAGACACAGAGTTGATGTGGTGTGAACGTATCATATATGTATCTATTGCACATCCCATGTCCTTTACTCAGTTTGATGTAGTGGGAGGAGGTCCTAGGGAGGATGGCTATGGGGTGGGATGGAGGAAGAGGGCAGTCATCCACAGATCATGATTTTGTTTCTCTGGGGTTGAGCAGGAGGTAGTTAGCCATCATCCAGTGATTGATTTCTGTGAGGCATGACCTGAGGTCAGGGGGTTTGTAGAGGACTCAGGGATTTTGAAGATGCTCTGGGTGTTATCTGTGTAGTTGGGGCAGGTTAGGCCGTGAGACAAAATGAGAGCAGAGAGGGGGTTCAGGTAAAGGTCAAAGAGCCAGAGGGATAGCAAGGTGCAGTGTGATACTCTGTTGGTGACAGGTGGTGGGGTCGAGGAGAATGGAGGAATGAGGGTAATTTGCGATCGGTTGGTGAGGAAGAAGGATATCCACATCACGCTGTATCCCTGATGCTGAGTAAGTGGAGTCCGTCCGTGATGGTGCGTCGGTCGATAGTTTCAACAGCCACCAAGAGGTAGAGGAGGATAAGTGCGGCACAGCCTTCCGAGTCTGAGGTTCTTTTGAGGTCATCTCAGAAAGAGACTAGGGATGATTCAGTTCCTTATAGGGGGTTGATTGCAGACTGGGCGGGGTCAAGGAGGAGGTTGGATTAATTGAAAAGGCAAAGCTGGGAGTAGGCTGTTTGGTAAATTAGTTTGGTTGTGAAACGGTTGTTAGAAATAGGTCTGTACTTGGCCGATGGTAGGGGCTCAAGGGATGATTCTTTGAGCAGGGAGTTGATGTGTGCTGTCTTGAAAGCTGCTGGGACTGTTTCTGATGTGAGGGAAGAGTTAATGATAGATCTTGCGATGCTGCCTGCACAGGTTGAAGAAAGGGTATCTTTTAGGTGGGCGTGAGGGAACGGGTCTCCCAGGGATTCCGAAGGACAGCTGCAGGCAAGTAGCTTCAGGAATTCAAGTGGCGAGATGGAAGAGAAGGAGGAGAAGATAGGGTGTGTGGTGGGAGGGACTGTGAGGATAGCCATGGGTACAAGCGATCAGGATGGGAGCACTGCTTGTTTAACATTGATAGTGTGGTTTCTTTCCACTTCTATGTTGTGGAAGGCATCCAAGAAGGCATCACAGAGTGCTTGCAAGTGGGGGGGGCGGAAAAAGTGCATGGAGGAGCTTTGAATTCTAAGATGATCCTGTGGAGTTCCCTACTGGTGTTACGTGCAGTGGAAATTCTGTTCCAGTAGAAGGATATGTGGGCCTTCCTGATTTCTGCCTTGTAGGCTTTGATCTGACAGGCATATGCAACTCTATTCTGGGCTGATGGGTTAAACGCCATCTGTGTTCAAGGGTGTGGTTATGTGTTTTGAAGGATATGAGTGATGGGGTGATCCATTTGGAGGAAGGGCCTGGTCTGTGGGAGGAGTATCTGAAGGGGGTGAGAAGTCTGAGGGCATTGGTGAGCTATTGGTCAAAATGGCAAATGGAGGGCAGACCTCCCTGGAGAGGGAGAGGGAGTAGGCAGGCAAGCAGGTATTCCTCCACCTCCAGAATTACTTTGAACTTGTTCCACAGAGGGAAGCAGGTGTATGGTCCAGGGAGGAGGATTTGGTGTCGGTAGTGTGAAAAAGATGGCTGCATGGTCCATCCAGATTAGTGAATGGGGGGTGCGTGGAGATCAGATTAGAGGTGAGAATTGCATCTAGCGTATGTCCTGTGGAGTGTGTGACACCTGATACCAGTTGAGTCATGTGGAGGGCTCCCAGCTTGTCCAGGAATGGCCGAGTCATGGGGTTATGCAAAACTTTGAACCATATATTGAGATCTCCTAGCATGTTGAGGGAGGAGTGGTCAATCAGGATGGATGTTAGGGAATGCTGAGGGTATCAGCAAACAGTATGTTGTAGCCATGGGGCCTGCATGTGAGATAGAAGCTGTGAGCAAGAGAGAGGGGTGATAAGAAATTTCACTAGAAGATATTCACATTCTGCATTGCTGGCTTGTTCCTCGAAATGTGAGATGGTGAGGTGTGATTTGTGCAGGATGGCTATCCCGCCTGCAGGTTCTTTTGTGCATGATGAGAGTGTAGCCTGGGTGGAAGGCCTCATGAACAATGGGTCCTCTGTCCTCAGTGGATTTAGATTTCTTTGATGAAAAGGATGGCAGTTTCTGGCCACAGATCTGGCATTAATTGGAATGCATGAATGTCTGCTGCCAAGAAGGACATTTGCAGTTGCAGTAGTGGAACAGTGGGAGTGAATAGTTGGACAGTGGTTGCTAGCTCCAGGATATGGGAGCAGAGGAGGGCAGGCTGAGGGGATGTGTGAGGGCAGGGGCAGAAATCCCCTAAATGGGGGCCCATGGGCATGCTCGCTGTGAAAAAGAGGATGGTTATGGGGAGCTGTGAGGGGAGGAGTGAGGTGGTTGGTAGGATGAGTGGGATTGTTAATATAAGGTGAGGTGTCTCTATTGTGGGAGGAGGGTGTGGATGTTGGGAGTGTTCTAGTTCTGTGAGAAGAGTGCTTGTGTGGTGTGAATCCTTAGGAAGAGCTCCGGTGTGGTGGTAGGTGGAGGGGGTGTGAGAGAGGGAATTGCAGTGGTGTCCTTCATCTGACGTGTGGGACCAGTGATGGAAAGGGGGGACTGAATAGGTGTACTGTGGTGACTGGGGCTGTTCAGTGGGGTTGATGTTGAAAGGTGGTGGACAGTAGGGGAGTGGAAGTTTGGAGATGTGATCAGGTTGCTGATTTCTTCAAGATAGCAGGTGGGTTAATGGAGTATTGTAAAATAGGTTGAAAAGTTATTTTACTGGGTTCGGTGAATTGTGGGAGGTTGTAAGGGTGAGATATGAAGTCATGGATCTCTGGGGGAGAAAGGGTGAAGTATGCAGAGATTAAATGGTCTGGATGGTGCAGTGTCTGTGTTTCAAAGGATTCTGAGGTGCCAATGATGTGTGTGTGAGGGTCGACAGGGCAGCAGAGAAAGGGGTATTGGCAAGGGTAGCCAGGGAAGGGTTTAAGATATGAAGATATTGGTGGGTCAGAGTGGGAGGGTGGAGGTCTGTGTAGGAAGTGTGGCATGAAATGTCTGGAGAGGTGGGTGGGGGGTATTTACCCCCAGGGGGTGATTATGTGGAGGGGGCGAAAGAGGGTGGGGAAGGGGGCTGGGTTAGGAGTTGGCCAGGTGTCTGGTGAGTCATTGTGCCACTCTAACCTTGGAGCTGCTTTGCATAATGGATGCTCCCTGCCTTGTCTCTGAATGATAGATTCACAATTATGGGCCTACAGCATGCTAATGCCAATAAATACTGCTAGATTCAAAGTAGAGTAAGCCTTTTAGATCACAGGCTTTCAGTGCTATCCCAGTGGGAGGATGCAGGGTAGTGACACAAGACAACTGCTTGACTACATAACATGCAGGAAACCTATAGATCCCTTGCCCAGTGGTTGTAAAGGTGTAGGGTATTGGCACTAGGTACCGTTGGATTCAAAATAAAGGTGACTTTAAAATCAGGCACTAAGCACAGTTGGATTCAACCTACAGAGGACTTTAAAATCCCAGGCATACAGCACTATCCCAGGGGAAGGTGTGTGCAGGGTTATGGCCCAAAACAGTGGCTAGATGCAGGATATATCCATATTCAAAACAGGGGTTAGAATCACCCTAGTGGCTAGTATTAAACCAGTAGCTAGATTCAAATTGCAGCCGATTCAAAACAGTGTCTGGAGTCAACTACGCAGCTGGATTCAAAATGAAGCTAGATTCCAAAAAGTGGCTAGAATAACAAGCACATCCAGATTCAAAATGCAGCTAGATTCAAGACATCAGCAGGATTCTGAATGCAGCTGGATTCAAGACAGCGTGTAGGTTCTGGAACGCAGCTAGATTCAAAACGGTGGCAAGAATCAAATGCAGCTAGATTCAAACAGTAGCTAGAGGTAAATGTGTAGCTAAATTCAAAATAGAGCTAGATTGAAAACAATGACCAGAGTCAAAACGTAGCTAGATTCAAAATGCAGCTAGATTCAAAATGCAACTAAGTTCAAAACAGTGACTAGAGTAAAAAGCACAGCTAGATTCAAAATGCAACTAAGTTCAAAACAGTGACAAGAGTAAAAAGCACAGCTAGATTCAAAATTCAGCTAGATTCAAAATGCAGCTAGATTCAAACCAGTGGCTAGAATCAAAAGCAGGGCTAGTTTCAAAATGCAGCTAGATTCAAAGAGTGGCTAGAGACAAAAGGCAGTCAGATTTCAAAATGCAGCTAGATACAAAAAGTAGCTAGAATCAAAACAGTGGCTAAAGTCAAAGACACAGCTATATTCAAATAGCAGCTCGATTCAATGCAGCTAGATTCAAACAGTGGCAACATTGACAACAGCCACATTCAAAACAGTGGCTTGAATGGAAAGCGCTGCTTGCTTCAAAATGCAGCTAAATTTAGAAATGTGATTGGAGACAAAATGCAGTTAGATTCAACCTGCAGCTAGGTTTAAGATTCAGCTAGATTCACACAGTTGCTAGAGTCAAAAGTGCAACTAGATTTGAAATGCAGCTAGATTCAAAATGCTGCTACATTCAAACAGTGGCTAGAATCAAATGTGCAGCTAGATCAAAAATGCAGCTAAATTCAAACAGTGTCTAGAATCAAAAGCGTGGCTAGATTTCAAATGTAGCTAGATATAAAATGCAGCTAGATTCAAACAGTGACTGGAGTCAAACGTGCAGCTAGATTCAAAATGGTGGCTAGAGTCAAAATGCAGCTAGATTCAAATAGTGACAAGTTTCAAATTACACTGTGCTAGCTGTGCACCCAAATCATCATTGTCCCTTATCTGATTGTTGCAGCCGACAGATGGGGTATTGGCTGGGCTGGGGTACCCAGGGCGACCAGGCAAATAGGCAATGGAGGTTCCTCAGGGATGTGAACTTTGCCTAGGCCCTTAGCTGGCTGCCTGGGCAAGGCTGCCCTGGGGCTCTAAACCAATCATGCTTCCTAGAAGCAGCAGCCAATTAGAGAGGGGTGGGTGTGCGAGGGGAGGGGAGAGTACTGGTGGAGGAAAGGAGTGGATAGGGAGGCCTATGGAAGCACAGGCAGCGTGATGGCTTGAGAAAAGATACAGGGCAAGAAATGGTTCTTCTGGGGGGTCGCAGGCCTTATCTAGGAAGACAGAAGGTCCTGAGGCTCTGAAATCAAACACTGGAAAGGGCAGAGGGTTTCCTCTTCAGTATTATGTGAACGTTGTGCTTCCTGGAAGCACAGCCAATCAGAGAGGGGGTGAGTGTGTGAGGGGAGGAGAGCATGCTAGGGGATGAACAGAACAGAGAGGGGGCCAAGAAGAGTGTGGGTAGTGCAATGGCTTGTGAAAAGATGCAGGACAAGAAACGGCTCTTCTGGGGGTTGCAGGCCTTACCTAGGAAAACGGAAGGTCCTGAGGCTCCGAGATCACACGATAGAATGGGGAGAGGGATGCCCCTTCAGCGTTATGTCTGTGCTGAAAGTGGGAGCAGAAATGACCTTCAAGGGTATATAAGTCCTACTATTAAGCATTGGAGCTATACTCTAGAAATGTGCTGACCCCATCCTATAAGGACAGGTCAGGTCCCTTTCCAGATTGCGATGGGTCAGGGACTTTGTTCTCTCAGGCCTCAGTGTCCTTGATGTGATGTACTTCTTGCATGTTGTTCTAATACGGACTGGGACACCCATCTGATCTGCAGTCATGTGTTACGCTATTTCAACAAAGGACCATGATACTCTTCATCGCCTTGGAAAAGCGAGCGTTGGCATCTAGAGCTGTGCAGACCTACAGATCAAACGTTTTTTGCTCCAAGTCCAAGATAATGGTTTACTGCTAAACTCCATATACCATCTCCTTCTGCAACATGAACTTTTTTCAGTCTATTCTTAATCAGCTATACAGCAAGGCCTGGTTGCCTGACCCCCATGGTCGACTGTTCATTTATCATTTTAGGCTTCCAGAAGTTCCCAATGCCAAAACCTACTAGCAACTGAATAACTCCATCATCGGGAGTACTGTACCCCTCCACCCGCAACCAAGGTCCTTCCCACGTATGAGGTGCCAGACAAACAAACCATCCTAGGAGCCCTTATTATGAATGGATACTCCAGCTTTTCAACACCAATAAGATACTCCTTATGATCAGGTGGGTGGTCTCCCCTACTCAACTTACACCCTATGAATATTGATTCTCCTGCAATGTGTTGGTTGATTACTGTAGCACAAAACATGCATTGCAGTTGGCAATAGAGGTCTATCAAAAAGACCTCCTATACCTGAATAAAGAAGTTTTTCACCCCCACATGAACCTACCAAGGTAATATAACCTGTTAGTACGGGTTTAGAGTTCATTAATAGAATTATTTTAGAGAATTCAAGCTGCTAAAGCTCACTCTTTTCTTTAAATTGATAGGTTCTGCTTGTTTTAACCTCTTTGCCAGTGGAACATGCTGAATAGGAATTGATTTGGACTAACTCTCCTGAAGAATGTTCAGTCCTTGACTCTTTAAGAACAGAAACATGTTCAGATCACAACCTCTGAATTGCAACAGAGGTCCAAACTAAAAATACACACCAATTAAGTGACTAGTATATGCGATGACATTGTGTTTGTAACACTCCATTTGTTCTCAAATGATGGCCATTGTTTGGCTTCATTGTATTCCTATAGATCAATATACTTTTTTACCTGAAACCTAGAACCCATGTGCAAATAAAATGTATAATGATTTAATGCTATTTTAATATTTGTTTAAATCTAAATAAAACTGTATTTTTTGTGAAGAATGATTACAACCTTGCTCTTTGATAAAGTGTAACCTGTCACATTAGCTCTATCTCATTTATACTAATAGTGTACTTCCTCCCGGAACTAGATAGAGTTCACACTACAAACTCTAGTTTGTCCATGGTACACCAGGATTCCTCAGTTATTATCAGCACGCTCTTTCAAATCATCCATATTATGACAAGTAGTCAGGGTCATTATAAAGGATACTCTGATAGCCAGCTGTGATCTTCAGGTTACTTTAATCAAGTTACATCACAAAGAGATAGGAAGTACAGTACTAGGAAAACCCACTGGCTCCCACCACCCAGGCTACATCATTACCAACTTCCCTGGGTGAAATCTCATACAATCAGCATTCCAGTCAGTCACACTCCAGGCACACAGCATGCATTGAGGGAGCAGGATAAAGCAGGGGAATAAACATATAATAGGAATACCATTCCTAACACCTGGCTTCCTTCTACCTAACCAGACACATATCACAACACACTTCCTTTTCTCCCACACCACAGACACATACCTCAAACATGCGCTCAACCCAATTCCAAATGCAAAAGAAAGGTAACACAAACAGGTGTAACTAACTCAATGGCAGAAGGACCACACCAAAACAACTACCATCCTAAGCCAACAAAACAAAAACTAAACACCTTCCGCTCACCGCTACCACCGGAGAGCCTCAAACCTGCCATGTTCGAGCACTGCCTGCCCCTCTGGGTAACCAAACACACATCCACAAACCCTTTCAACAAAAACTAAACACATTCTATCCACCACTGCCACTGATAGATCTCAGAGCCTCCACCTCCAAGCGCAAACGGTCCCTATATGGACAGGCATGTAGTCCCACTGCACTAAAATGAGAAATTCAACTAATTCCTGGATACAACCAATCTTAGCAGATCTAACCAAAAACAACTGGGGCACACACCCACACACACTCAGCACGCATGCACAAACCCAAACACACTACTCCTGCACCTGGGCAACAAACACGCACAGTAGAATCCCAAACAAAAGAAACCCTATGAAGCCCAGTTTGATTGCCACACAAACTGAGCCATAAAACACCTAGGATCTCAATAGAATCCTACACTACTACCACCAAAAGGCGCTAATGATGACCTGCTGGAAAAATAAAGTTGCCAAATACCTACAGGAAAAAACACACATTTATTGGCATTCACTGTGAGAGAAAATAGAATGAAAAATAATCAGAAAATCCTACATGAAGATGGTGGAGGCTAACTCTTCACCCAAAGAATTACTCCATCCATACCACCTACCTCTAGGTCTCAAAGCTTACCTCACTTGGGAATGAGAACACTCCCGTCCAGCTAAACCTAACCGTCAATGCAAAGGACACAGTAACACACTAAACAAATGACAACTGGATGTGAATGTGTCACAACCACACCAGTACAACACAGCATGCAGACAGTGCACTGTCCCAAACCTGTTACCTACCTAACAACATCAATGAGATACTCTTCTCACCCATGCTCAAAACATCATCCTATTTTCAATGAAGACACGTGACTCACACCCATATTGGCAACTTCAAAACACGCGACTCACTGCTACACAACACATTTACATGGGTCACTCTACCTACCCATCCTCATCAACACTTCATCACCCATACACCACAATGTGTCACCATGCTCACACATACTCAAAACCCAGAAATTGTGTGTGGGTCTTGCATAGAAAGAACATATATAGTGCTACATAGTGCAACAGCACATATTGTCTACATTACTCTACAGTGACTAAAATCACACAGCTAGTTTGCAATATGTTGTGTTGTTCACATAAACTTCCTAAAAGTCCATGTCACATATCTAGTAGGCAAACCTAAAACGTCCTGTAAATCCTCAAAACATTTTAAACTTCATTACCACAGTTTCATGCTAAAAGTCCTTCGTTTCAACCTCACAATATATTTATCCTGAAAATCATCAATACATTAAACTAGCACGTTAATAACATCCCAAAATAACCTTCAAAGCTGTCGCACTGTCTCATACAACTCAATGCTGTGCATTGCAGTAATACCTGTTGGCCAATCATCCTAACAATCCTGTACATCCTTGAAATCTGGTGGCCTGTGGTACCTTGTGTCATGCAAAGTATTGCCTTGTAATTTTTCAAAGGATGATTTCTACCTTCCATGGTGCAATGGCTATTTAACTTATATTTGTAAGGTGCCAAGACGATGTAGCTATTTTTGAGTAGCAAGCTGAAAGGGCAGCAGCATCAGTGGTCGAAGTGTATGAAAAGAAGTAGTGGAACTATGTTCCCTGCTGGCCTGCCCCCACCACCACAAACCCCATCACCACGCTCTCCCACACACAATACAAACCCCCAAATGCTTGCACCTGTGGTTTAAGGGAACGTTCAGTGCAGAGCACTGAAAGTGCACGTTCTACTTCTTCCTATTCTTTCATTTTAAAACGGACCCATTCTGGAACTGTTTCTTTTTAAAATAAAAGTATAGGAGCTGTAAAACTTAAGTTAAAAAAGTAGAGGAGCACCGCTCCCGACCGCTCCCGCTCACTTCGACCACTGAGCTGCATTCTAGTAAAAGCTACCCATGATACCAACAACATTTATTACATCTCCCAACACCTTACAAAACAGAGGGTGGTAAAAAGGGTCAAGGGAAAACATTCTTGATGCTCACTCTCTCGTGATTGAAAGCAACGGAAGCAGAACCCCTCTGGCAAACTGCTTCCGCCTAACAATTCAAACTGCATGGCTTACAGTGTAAAATATTTCCAAAGGATTTACTAACACCAAGATTGACTACAATCAGTCGAGGTCATTCGGGACTGTTGCCATCCCTGATGCTGTGTTTCTGCCAAGGCAAAAGCCAGCCTAAATGTTGGCTAAAATGTCAGTGCTCTTTGAACATGGATGGAGTTTTGCCATTTGTTGTTCTGACAACTGTGCTTCAAAGGGAAGAATATAGATACGGTACGGATTGCTTTGATCTTTAGGCTACAATGATTGCTTTTTTAGTAGCATGGTAAACACCACCGTTAGATCAGGAGGAGATGAGCCGTGAGTGAGGGAATTATTGATACTGTATTGGATCTCAAGTATAATCTGTGGGATTTGAATCAAAGTTTGAAAAGGCTCACAAGTAATAGATGCAGGGGGGCATTCATTTGTACTGGCCTCAATGAGTAATTGTGTGTCTTCAAGTGAGAAACATCCAATAGGTTAGTAGAATCATGTGATCAATTAGGAGTTAAAGCTAAACCAGTATTGGTAATTCCAGGTACCATGACAGTTATGTGAGAAAATGATTACTAATTTTATCACAGATATTTTATATTTTTTGTTTTCAAAGTCAATAGCTAGTTTAATACAATGTGCTTTCATAAAAGTAACTGAAGTGGTGGTGGGAGAGTTTCTTTATAGCTGTGTATTAAATGAAAGATGTTTTTCTGCTCGCATCTGCGTTGTTGGGTGTCCTGACCCACGTGTGGACTATTATGCTGCAACATTTGGTGCTGTGGGTTTAGAAAATCCAAGATGGCGGAAAAGCCCACATGTGCGCCAGAATCCAGGAAAACCGTGCAGTTTTTGCGCACACCAAAATGGTCGCCTAACCTGCCACCCACCAGTGCAAAGAAAGATGGTTCTGTTCAAAATCCGTTTTTATTAATGTCAAAAATTGCTAAGATCATAGGCCCGGAACCACCAAACAAAAATCCAATTATGGTTGAATGTTTTACTTTACTCTACTGCAGATCCACATCAATGCCATGTCAAGCAAGGATCATATGCTATCAAGTAAAATACTTTCTTTTTGAAATGTATTAATTCAAGACAGCTGTCAAAAATAGGTGCAGTACCGGCATTGGACACTGACCGGCGCTGGCGCTCTATAAATCCTGACAGGAGAGCTATCTTGCAGAACTGTGCAGTGAACAGAAGGGGGTCTTATGTAATTAAAAGTTCAAAAGACTTGCCTTTCCTGAGAACTCTTAACACCCCAGAGACCCACACCAGGTGGCAGGATATCACATGGCCCTGTTGATTGAGAGGGAGGGGACTTCCCTGCAGCCTGCTGGACCCAACACAATAGACCCTTTCAATTGAATGGGGTATGCTGATTTTGGGTGTGGACTGTAAACAGAGCTCTGCCTGGAAGGAGAGACATGTGATCCCTGACTCCCCCAGTTCCTAGGGGCGGGGCAGACAGGACTGTGGATTCATATTGCAGCAAATATATGTTTAAGTTAAATGCTTCTAAAATCTTGTATTAAGCTCACAGAAATGTGCAATTTGGGGATCCTGAAAATGAAAAATGCCCTCACGATTTGAGCCCAAATTCCACTTTATACGGTGTTCTGGGACCGAACCCCGCTATTTATTAATATTGCAGACACTGTGTTTAGGATAGAGACATAGTAATTTCCAGTAATATGCTCAGACAAGGGGTGCAGGTCTGTGTAAATTTTGAGGAAAAACCAATATGGCGAAAGTCACTGAAAAGCACAAAATGTTGCCATTTGTGAACCCAGGCTCAGAGGGGGATCAGAGTTGGGCGAGAGTGTATCTTAAATTAATCTGTGAAATGTGTATGTAATTTCAACGACGTGTGTATCTGGGAAACCTGTTAGTTATGAAAAATTCATTTTCTAAGTAAAAGCAAAGGGGCGTTTCGTCAATAGACTGTAAGACTCTGACTCACTCTGACACACTATCCCTTCTCAAATCAGGTCACAGAGAATCCTTGACCTATCAAATCATTAGAGGGTTGGGCATGCAGAATGAGCCGACCCACCCACTTTCAAAACACATAAAAAGAGACTGCTTGGACAGGCAAGAAACTCATTTCCATTTTCTTGTGGAGCATTTTACCGGACCACACAACATCTAGAAGGAACATCCAGAACTTAGACTCCAGATAGACTACAGAACTTAAAGCAAAGGCCCAACCCACAAGCTGAGAACTCTTCTCAGCAGGCCTTCAGAATCTAGCAATCCAACCAAACTATTCTACAGAGGGGCGAGCTGTTGGATTCTTTGCCAAGAATTTTTGCCAGAACCGGTAGCAGACCCAGAAAGCAGTGCTTTATCCAGAATCCACGTGATCCAGACCAGCAGAACCACAGACCAGACCGCTGTGAAGTGCTGACAGCAGAACCACAGACCAGACCAGAACCAGAGATCCAAACCAGAGAATCAGTACCAGAAACCATCCGGAGTTCAGTCCAAAACTGCTGACCAGACCCTGATAGCCTATTTCAAATTCATAGTGTGAGTACTCAGCCAGAACTGTGCAAACCAATCTCTTAGTTTAAAATAAACTAATTCAAACTATTTTAACCTATTTAGAACTGCATCATAAGAAATCGTGTGTCCATTCTGCAAAACTGTCATCTGTCATTCTGAGCGTTACTTTTATTTTGAGAATCTACCTCCATTAAATCGTCCGTATCTTTTGAACCGCATGTGCTAGGAACGTGGTTTAACTTTCATCTTAAAGCTAAGATTATAATCTACTCCTTACAGTTCCTCCATAATCGCGAACGACGCACTCAGAAAAAAGTGCCGCGAATTGAGAGTTTGCTTCATTTCAACCACGTGTAAAAATATTTGTCTTTTGCTTCCATTACTGAATCCTGTTTTCAACCCGATAACCATCCCTGAATCATTGGTAGGGCTGACCTGAACTGATTTAAAGTATCTCTCACTCACCCTGAACCTCTAGAGGGAATTAAAATCATTTTTTAGCATATTTTTCCCTTCTTTGCATACCACATTTAAAAGTATTTTGCCTGTGTTTTAAAATCATCCCTGTGATCTAAGCTTGCTAGGGGGGAACTGAAATTCGTATTGTATTGTGATTGTATTCCTGAAAACCGTGTGCTTCACTTCCATCTGCTTATATTGCATAGGGGGGTAGTGAATTGCCACCAGGGGAAAAGTGAACATATTATCTCTTGTAAAACCCTATCAGTTATTTCTGTACTGCATTCTTTCCATCACTGATTTTCCTTAAAACCATAAAAGCATTCTCAGTTACGTTATCCTCCCTACACTAACTTCTAAGTAATTAAATCAGTGTGCTAGTGTAACATCATCCATTGTTGATCACTGTCATATGCCTAAGGGTGATATCAAATATTAATTTATTATAAAAGTGTGATATGTATATATATATTGTTTAATTTTTCCAATAAATCTTTTAAATTGCAAAACAAACCTACTTCTTGGCTCAGTGAAATCAGGGGGATTCATAGAGAGGGGTGTTATACAAGAGTTTATCATCCAGGGTATAACTTGCTATACAAATCTATAAATAAGGGCTTCCCTTGAGCAATCCTAGACAAGGCACTGACTTAGTGGGAGTGCTTGATTGGAGTCACTTAACAGATTGGGGGCTCGAGCCAGGGATTCTGGATTAGGTCTATCACTTGTGCAGATTAATACAGTGTGCTAACTAACAAGATATATAAATCCTGTTGGATCGCCACGCCATGTTACACTGTAAAAACACCCCTCAAAGGAACGCTCTAAGGAAACAGTCTATTTTGCAAAATAAAATACAAACTTCTGTAAGTCAGGAAGGAAATCAATTCCCAGAATCACGACCTTGGTAGATATCAAAATAGCCAGAGAACACCTCTTACATAAGCTATTTGTGAGAGGTGAGTGGGCTCATCAGGACCAGGCAGTCTGGTTGCAGGCATTCGTACCCCAGATCACTGAAACAGGGTCAGACATATGGAGAGATCAGGGTCCATTACATGTGGCCCTGAGTGAACTATATATGGCCCCTAAGGCCAAGGATGAGCACAACAAGATTGCCAGTGTAGCGGCATATTTATATTTATATATGGAAGCTATACAGGACAAATGTGCTGAAGGCCAAGATCTGGCAAATAGGCAACTGAGGGCATTAGAGAAGGCCCAATCTGACGTGGCCTCTTCTGTCAGAGTCAGAAAATGATAGTAAACAGTATATTATTAAAATAAAGGAGGATATGGATATCCTGCAACAGGAAAAGTCTGACCAGGATAACAGATTTCTGGCCTTGCAGAAGGAGTACCAAGAAGGCTTGGACACCCTAATGCAGAGCCAGAAAAAGCTGGAGCAACATATGGACTTCAATAGGGCATGCGCAGAGCAGGTAGTCACCCTGCAAAGCCACGTAGATAGGGAGAAGACAGAGAGCAATCAACTGATTTTGAAAGTCCTGGATACCCAGGCAGAGTTTGATCAAGAACGCCAGAAAGCTGGTGCCTTTCAAAGGCAGAGGGACGACCTGGCGGCACAGATGCAGGCTCTTGGCCAGGAAGTCTGCCAATTAAAAGAAAACATTGAAGAAAATCACTTGGCCCTCCAGGGCTGGGTGACCTCCAAAAAGAGCCCAGTATTCCAGGACCAACCAGGAAACGCAGAGTGAAAATGAGGCTCTCTGTCAGCACAATGATAGGCTCCAGCAACAGGTTGCCGTGCAGGAGAGACTGATAGAGTCTAGTAAGGCCTTAACTGAGGAATTGAAAGCGCAGGCCCTTGCATTGCAGCAGGGAGCAGGGGCTGACAGAGATGAAGTTCGCTCAGAAAGGGAAACACCTGAGCATAACCTCAGGAGCCCTAGTACCAGAGGCCTTCATCACTCCCAGTCCTTGGACTCTGCCACCCCCATGTCCCCTGGTGCACATAAGCACAGGGCCACAGGGATGGCAGATTACTATCCAGCCAAAAGTATGGGGTTCATAGGCCAGTACCTTCCAGGAATGGATGGGCGGGCATCCGGGTATGGGGACCCATGCACAGTGCAATTTAGTGGGGAACCCCAGGAAAGTAGGCCCACTAAGGGCATCCTAAAAACCTCTGAAAACCTCTGCCCAGTTAGGTCAGTGTGCGGGGTATCCATCAAATCCTGGCAGCAAGGAGGGATCTGAAGACTCCTCTGAGCGGCCCAGGACACAGGAGACTAGGTCCCCACATTCTGCCTGCCATTCCCAGGCTCGCAGATACCGGGAAAACATGGAAGATCAGACGGGCACCTCTGGGAGCAGTGCCTCTGAGTCAGAGGATGAGTGGACCAGGGTTACCCGAACCAAAAAGGCCAATAAGGCAAAAAGGGCCTTGCTTAAGGACCCCTTAAAGAAGATCAAGGCAATAAGGAGTGTCATCAACCCTTATCACAAGAACGCCAAGTATTCTGTTTGGGAACACTTGGAGCTTTATGAGCAAATGATGGAGACTTTCCATTAGAAAGACAGCAGTAGCTGCATTCAGTATGTAAAATGGACATTCTCCCCAGAATACTCCAGTTTCTTTGCGGGGCTGGAGGACCAAAATCATTGAAGATGGTCCACCTACAGGGCGGCCATCTTGAAACATTTTTCTGTTCACAGAAATCCCCAAGAGGCTCGCAGGGCAGCCTACAATTTGCAATGTGGGGAGGATCAGGCCCCACAAGAATTTGTGCAGGAGTTAAAGCGTGCTTTTGCACAGAGTACAAAAAGGGTACGCACGGACAGTAATGAATTTGTTAATACGTTTTTCCATGCCTTACCCAAATACATAATGACCCAGCTCGTGAAAGATTTTCACGGAAAAAGATCTTTAGACTGGGTCATTGAGCAAGCCACCCGCATCTATGAGGTGCAGAAACCGGTGGAAAATAAGAATCAGCCCAAAAACCCCAAAACCAACAGCACCCCTGCTGCTGCCAAGGTGGCAGAGGTAAAGGTTGCTCCCGTTTTAGATTTGGAGATGGGGGGGCTTAAAAACCTGCCTGCAACGAATAATTCTAAGCCCAGAAGTCCCTCGGGCCAGTCACAGACAGGGAGCCAAGGAGGTAGTCCCACAAATGGGGGCCCTCGCTCCCCTGACAATGTAAGTCCCCGCTATAAGGGAAACAGTCCAATCCCGGGTTATGTGTGGACTCCTCCGGCCCAAGGGGGGATCCAACCAAGCGCCCAACCCAGGGAACTTCCCTCTGCACTTCCCCCAAGAGGGTAGAAATTCACCAAATCCTGGGCAGAACTTGTTCCCCAGGTATCCACCCAACTTCCAGCCCCAAAATCATCCATCCTTCTTTCTCCAATTCCCTGAGCCCAGACAACTGAATCCGGTAGATTGGAGGCCAAGGGTGGAGGGGTACCCAAATCTTCCCAACACGGGGTACTACCAGAGAAGGGATAGCTACCCTTCCCGGGATCAGCTCAGGGGAGAAAATAGAACCCCGTATCAGCCTGAGCGAGTTTCACAGTTAGAGCGCCAGGTCCAAAATATGGCACGGGATCTGGGTCACATACTGAGGGCTCAACAGAACCCTCAGATTAGCATGCCACTGCAGAATGCCCCAAACTCTGGGCCTGGTGCTCCAGACGGGGGCAGGACCCCGATAACCCACCGGTTCCCAGGGAGGAGGCACAAGGGGAAGGTGGGTGTAAAGCCTTGGAGGAAGCTTCCTTCCCCACTTGTAAACAGCCCCTGGAAACCCAGGAACCGGAAACAAAATCTCCTACCCCTGAAAGTCTGCCACCCAAGGAGCAGAGAGGAGGTAGGAGAAACAAAGGACCCAAACAGACCCATTTTGTGGAGGAGGTACTGGTCTTCCAATTTGAGGGAGAGGGATCCTCAGAGGATCCTGGGAAAAGGATCTTCTCCTTCAGAGATGGGCGAACTCCTCCCAAGGAAAAATGGGTCCCAAGGGATTCCAGCCCAGACTGGGTAGATGTGGGGATTGAGGTGTCGCCGCCCATATTTCTATCCCAGAACCAACAAGATCGAAAACCCATGGTTCAAACCCACCCTGGTGACTGCCACCAAAAAGGGGGGGCGGCCCAGAACCGGAATCAGGGGAACCTAAAACCGAATCAATAGACTGTGTAGATGTGGGGATCGAGCTGTCACCGCCCATCATCCTATCCCAGAACCAACAATACCAAAAACCCCTAGTCCAAACCCATCCTGGTGACTGCCTCCAAAAAGGGGGGGCGGCCCAGAACCAGAACCAGGGGAACCCAAAACCATATCCAGTTGCCAACTTTTTCTTTCAGATTCCCGGGACTCTCCACAGAATTTTGCCCAAACCTCTTCTCTCTCAGTGTCCAAAACCAGAAAATTAGCCCACCAGTTGTCCAAAAATGTGCATTATCTGTGCCCCCTTGAGGAGAAGGAGGGAAGATACTATGCCCCGGTACAAGTACAGGGGCAGGGTACAATTTTGGCACTGGTGGACACTGGATCCCAAGCTACCCTTCTATCCAAAAGGGCCTTTGATGAACTAAATGCAGGAAGGGGGGAGAATTATCGAATTCCTCTCACCTCTCTTCCTGGACAACTTCAGAACTTTGACAGGAAGGAAATTCCCGTAAGGGGACTGCAGATTTGGACATCAAAATTGGGCGACACAAGGTGAAACACCCGGTCATAGTAGTGACTCCAGAGGGCACCCCTTGTTTACTAAGGAATGACCTCCTGAGAAGGTTGTCACCCCTAATAGATTGCGTAAACAAGGTCCTCTGGACCCAGACTAGCCGACCAATAAAATTAAAACAGAGTGTCAACCATGTAGTTTAAACGGCACGTGTCACATGGTTGAACAAAAATCTGAGCAAGTAGAATTTCACTTCCAGAACAACCAAATTCCAGACGTGACAGTAATACCAGTAGGACAACAGACTGGTGATGGGGGGTCCTCTCTATTTCTGAAAATCAACCTTCGTTCCAGTTTAAGGTGGTATTCCACACTGGAAGGAAACACTCTGAAGTTATTTACTAAACCACAATCAGAAACTCACACTCCCCTAGTCCAGAAAGATGTGAAATCAGCTCAGAGCCTGGCTGATATTCAGCAAATTGGAGAGCAGTTGTTCATCCCTGTTCAGTTAAATGATGGGAAGGACTCTGTTCTCACTCGAGTATGTGTGAACAATGGTAAGAGCTTCATCAGCAAAGTCATGTTCTGCCAACTCCAAAAAGATCCAGCCATTCCCACATTCAAACTGATAGACAAATGGGAAATGGACCTGGAAGCACCCAATTCCAAACATCTCCTGCCAAGCAGGTGTATGCTCAAAATCTCCATTGGCAACAAGAGCATAGTCAATAATTGTTGGGTCGTGCAAGATGTCACTGCCGCCTTTTACTTAGGCAGTGACATTCTCAAACTCTTTGTCATTAGTTTGGACCTAATAAACTTCAAAGCTTGGTCCCAATTAGTGGATAATCCCATGGGCTTTGATGATCCAGAAAAAGCATTTATGTCAGCTCAATTGCTACCTTATGCATTTGACATTCAGGTTAAAGAGGAAGTCACCATCCCAGAAAGGACCCGACAATTCCCCCTGGAAGTGAAAGTTAAAAGAGGACAAAAAGTGAAAAACCCTGATGCTTATATTCATCTAAATGCTTCCCTCCAACAGCAAGGGTTAGGGGTAAACCCAACACCATTAGTCAACATAGAACATGACACCATTCCAATAGAGGTGGATAACAGCGACTTAAAGAGTATTACTCTAGCCGCAGGCACCATTATTGGAATGGCGGTTGATGACCGACATTTCTCCATTGATTTAGGAAATGAACTGTTAGGACCAATCCCCAAGGACTGTTTTGACAGTGACAGTGATGACAATACAACACCAGACAGGATCTTTACCCCGGCTTGGGGGGAACTTCCTGGTGTACACTTCTTGCCCTCATGGTAAGGAAGATGTGACTTGTGACTTCAGAGGGGATGAGGTGATTTTCCAGGTCCATGAGGGCTTCTTTTCCCACCTGAAGCCTCTGGTCCAAATCAGCACTCTGACCAGGGACTTCTCCACCCAGCTGGAGGAGGCCGCTGAGATAGCAAAACCAGAAGTCTTTACAGGCTTCAGGCAGATGGTGGAAGAGAGAGTCAACCTAGCTGATGCCTGTGTGACTCTGGAACAGAAGCAAAAGTTGAAACAAGTTTTCTTGGATTTCCAAGATCTCTTTGCGGTAGACTCATATGACTGTGGTCGCACCGACATCCACACAACAACAATTCCCACGGACCCTGGCATGACTCCAGTGTTTGTGAAGCAATATCGCTTGCCTCGCGCATCAATGGAGACCCTTACTGAAATAATTAAGAACCTTGAGTCCAGGGAAATAATCCGTCCAGTACACAGCACCTTCAATAATCCGGTGCTGGGAATATTGAAGCCAAATGGCCAGTGGAGACTCTGCGCCGACCTTAGGGAGCTCAACAAACGGGTCCATACTTTCTGATGGCCTCTTCCCTACATTGACCAAAGGCTGGCCCAGATTCAGGGGTCACAGGTATTCACTGCAATAGACCTGACCAATGGATACTGGAATGTGCCTGTCAGTAGGGAGGACCAATACAAGCTGGCTTTTACCTTCGGGGGCCAGCAGTACACATGGACCTGGACTCCCTTCGGATACCTCAACTCCGGAAATGAATTCAACATTTTCCTACACAAGGCCATGCCCGACCTGGGTGCAAGGGGTAACCTGGCTTATGTAGATGATGTCCTCATCAAAAGTTCAACCGTGGAGGAACACATAGCGGAAATCCGTTATGTTCTGACCCAGTTGAGGGCCGCCAGAGCAAAACTTTCCTTTCAGAAAGCACAGTGGTGTAGAACCTGTGTTAATTTCTTGCGGCATGAGATTACTCCTCAGGGTCTGTGTCCCCAAGAAAAGAAAGTGGAAGCACTTCAGAAACTGAAAGACCCCACAACTCTGCAGGAACTAAGGAGCCTCCTTGGACTGACTAATTATAGCAGAAAGTTCATTGAGGGCTACGCAGATATCACCAGACCCCTGATTCATCTCTTGAAGGGGGGGTAAAGTGGGAATGGGGTCCAGAATACTCCGAGGCAGTAAGACAGCTCAAAAGAAGCCTCTCACAAGTGCCCTGCCTAGCTTACCCTGTCAGAAAAAAGGAGTTTTTCCTGGAGACAGGGTTCTCTAATACGTGCTTGACGGCAGTATTATACCAAAAGCATGACAAGGTCAATAAAGTAATCTCCTATGCGAGCAAAACTTTATCCTCTGTGGAGGAAAAATTCAACGATTGTGAGAAGGCACTCCTGGCAACGGTGTGGGCATTGTAGAATTACCGCCCGTTCATCCAAGGGGAACACATCATAGTGGAGACTCCACACCAGCCTCTGCAATATATCCAAAGTGACCGAATCCGGGCCGGAAATGTGAGTAATTCCCGAATCACTTCCTGGATCCTGTCAATGCAAGGCTTTCCTTTGAGGTCAGATATGGCCAAAACAAGAAGAATCCCCTCGCGCAAGGTCTGGCTGACTTGCATGATTGTGCCAGAGAAAACTGTCTCAAGGACGAAAGTCTGAAAATCAAGGACAGCATGGAGGCATACCTTAATTCCCCACACAAAGTCTTTGAAGAGGACAAGTGTGAGGGAATGCCCACTGTCTATGTGGATGGATGCTCTTACCATGTTGACAACAACGGGGAAAAAGAACTGGTGACCGGCGTAGGGAATGCATCGATGAAGGAGTCCCCAGAACCCTCCGCTGGGTACAAAATTGGTCCCCGAAGTAGTCAGGTGGCAGAATTGATGGCTGTGCATCAAACCATCCTCACTGCTGTCCAACATCAACTCCACAAACTGGTCATAATCACAGGTTCAGATTATGTACGGAACGGGTTCGTGGAGCACCTGGTTAATTGGAAAACCAGAGGCATAATATGTGCTAATAACAAACCCTTGAAACATGGGAAGTTAATTCAAAACATTGATGATCTGGTCACCTCAAACGGGATGACCATCTACTGGAAGAAGATCAAGGGTCATTCCAAAGTAGAGGGAACAGACAAAACTGGAAATTACTTAGCTGATTTGCTGGCCAAAACCGTTGCCCTCCAAGGGAATCTAATAGAGATCGAGTCTCTGTTGGGGGAAATCCAGGTCGCTGCTATCACTAGGTCCCAGACAAATGCTCACAATGATCTTTCAACTGCACAATGGAGTAAGGAGACCCGACATGCTAATTTGATTACGGCTCAAAAAGGGGATCCAATAATTGGTAAGTTTTACCAACACATTGAGGACCCTGAGAACTTTCCCCTGATGGATGTCGATTACATTGGGAAAGAGGCCTTTAGAGTGTTGATGAAATGTCCAAAAAATGTTCCGAATCCAAGATGGTTTGTTGGTAAGGAAATCCGAAGCTGGCCATGATCAGTGGGTGGTCCCTACCTCATTCCGAAGCCTGATGTTAAGTCACACCCATGATGCGGCCAGCGCCGGTCATAGGGGGTTTCATAGAACACTTGAGATCTTAAGAGAGGTTACTTACTGGCCACACATGAGGCAGGACCTCGACCAATACTTGAAGGGGTGTCTTGTGTGTGCACAATTTCAGCCAACATCCCTCACACACCGTGCGCCTCTCCAAAAGAGGGGGATGACACTGCCATGGTCAGATTTCCAAATCGACTTTATAGGCCCCGTGATTCGCTCCGCTAGGGGGAATAAGTACATGTTGACGGTGACATGCTTGTTTACCAAGTGGGTGGAATGTCTCCCGGCCCCAAACTGCAAGGCAGAAACAGCAGGTGCCCTGATGATCAACCACATCTTTTCGCGTTTTGGTCTACCTCAAAGGATTGAGTCAGACAGAGGTAGCCATTTCACCAGCGAGGTAATGAAAAAGATGTGGGAGATACTGGGGGTCAAAAGTAAGCTATATATTGCTTACCGGCCAGCCTCTTCTGGTGCAGTAGAGAGATACTACAGAACCATAGTGAGCATATTAAAAAAGTTTGTGGCAGATTCTGGGCCAAGTTGGGATATCCGATTACCTCTGGTCCTAATGGCCATCAGATCTACCCCTTCATCTGCAACTAAATGACTGGACGCAAGATGGTGCTTCCCCAGCATTTGCTCTACAGGACCCAAGAGCAGACATTGATAAATGCCTCCACAACTCATGAGTATGTGGAGAATTTAAGGAAACACCTTCAACATGCTTTTGCCTATGCTCAGCGGAATCTAGAAAGATCAGCTGATAGCATGAAGACCCATTACGATTTGAAGACCACCCGGAAAGAATACAATGTGGGAAACCGGGTTTATCTATACAATTTCCAAAGAAACCAGGCCAAACAGCGAACATTTTTGCCTACATGGAAGGGACCTTTTGAAATTATAGACAAGATCTCCCCAGTTGCCTACAAGATCTGCATCCCCAAAGGTAGTTTGGCAGAAGTGGAAAACAAGTGGGTCCATATAAATCAGTTAAAGTGTTGCCATCCAGACACACTCTGCAGCAACTGGAGGAGTCCTCTGCAATACCAGAGGGGGCCGCTCCAGAGTAATTCAGTTCCAACCCTATAATATTCCACATATAGCCTATAAAATTGATGATTCTTGAATGCAAATTGTCTCCTGATTAAAAAATGTATATGTTCTTGTCTCCTGATTTAAAAAAAATGTATATGTTCATGTCTTTTGATTTATAAAATGTATATGCCGCCCCACTATATCAATAGTGGGGGAGAAATGTCTATGAATAGGTATTTCCGCTTTGCTTTGTCATCCTAGGAGAGAGGAAAACCAAGAGACTGACCACTGAAGATGACCTGGGGACCGGGAGCAAAGATCCGAGGTGCCCGGGGTACCGCCCAAAACTCCCATCAGGACCGGCGAGGAGAACTGATCGACCCACCCTGATGGAGGAAAAGATACTGAACTTTGTCATCTGCGGAATCGGAAGAGGATCATGTGCACATCCCAGCGCGTGGATCAAAACATCCTTTGCACCTGACTCCCCCTCGACTCAAAATCAAAGTGCAGTCAGGCGGGGGGGCTTGTTGGGTGTCCTGACCCACGTTAGGACTATTATGCTGCAACATTTGGTGCTGTGGACTTAGGAAATCCAAGATGGCGGAAAAGCCCACATTTGCGCCAGAATCCAGGAAAACCATGCAGTTTTTGCGCACACCAAAATGGTCGCCTAACCTGCCACCCACCAGTGCAAAGAAAGATGGTTCTGTTCAAAATCTGTTTTTATTAATGTCAAAAATTGCTAAAATCATGGGCCTGGTACCACCAAACAAAAATCCAACTATGGTTGAGTGTTTTACTTTACTCTACTGCAGATCCACATCAATGCCATGTCAAGCAAGGATCATATACTATCAAGTAAAATCCTTTCTTTTTGAAATGTATTAATTTAATACAGCTGTCAAAAATAGGTGCAGTACCGGCAATAGACACTGACCAGCGCTGGCGCTCTATAAATCCTGACAGGAGAGCTGTCTTGCAGAACTGTGCAGTGAACAGAAGGGGGTCTTATGTAATTAAAAGTTCAAAAGACTTGCCTTTCCTCAGAACTCTTAACACCCCCAGGGACCCACACCAGGAGGCAGGATATCACATGGCCTTGTTGATTGAGAGGGAGGGGACTTCCCTGCAGCCTGCTGGACCCAACACAATAGACCCTTTCAATTGAATGGGGTATGCTGATTTTGGGTGTGCACTGTAAACAGAGCTCTGCCTGGAAGGAGATACATGTGATCCCTGACTCCCCCAGTTCCAAGGGGCGGGCCAGACAGGACTGTGGATTCATATTGCAGCAAATATATGTTTAAGTTAAATGCTTCTAAAATCTTGTTTTAAGCTCACAGAAATGTGCAATTTGGGGATCCTGAAAATGAAAAATGCCCTCACGATTTGAGCCCAAATTCCACTTTGTACGGTGTTCTGGGACCGAACCCCGCTATTTATTAATATTGCAGACACTGTGTTTAGGATAGAGACATAGTAATTTCCAGTAATGTGCTCAGACAAGGGGTGCAGGTCTGTGTAAATTTTGAGGAAAAACCAATATGGCGAAAGTCACTGAAAAGCACAAAATGTTGCCATTTGTGAACCCAGGCTCAGAGGGGGATCAGAGTTGGGCGAGAGTGTATCTTAAATTAATCTGTAAAATGTGTATGTAATTTCAACGACGTGTGTATCTGGGAAACCTGCTAGTTATGAAAAATTAATTTTCTAAGTAAAAGCAAAGGGGCGTTTCTTCAATAGACTGTAAGACTCTGACTCACTCTGACACACTATCCCTTCTCAAATCAGGTCACAGAGAATCCTTGACCTATCAAATCATGAGAGGGTTGGGCATGCAGAAGGAGCCGACCCACCCACTTTCAAAACACATAAAAAGAGACTGCTTGGACAGGCAAGACATTCATTTCCATTTTCTTGCGGAGCATTTTGCCGGACCACACAACATCTAGAAGGAACATCCAGAACTTAGACTCCAGATAGACTACAGAACTTAAAGCAAAGGCCCAACCCACAAGCTAAGAACTCTTCTCAGCAGGCCTTCAGGATCCAGCAATCCAACCAAACTATTCTACAGAGGGGCGAGCTGTTGGATTCTTTGCCAAGAACTTTTGCCAGAACCGGTAGCAGACCCAGAAAGCAGTGCTGTATCCAGAATCCACTTGATCCAGACCAGCAGAACCACAGACTAGACTGCTGTGAAGTGCTGACAGCA
Source organism: Ambystoma mexicanum (assembly GCF_040938575.1). Classification (NCBI taxonomy): domain Eukaryota; kingdom Metazoa; phylum Chordata; class Amphibia; order Caudata; family Ambystomatidae; genus Ambystoma; species Ambystoma mexicanum. The sequence continues at coordinate 806,144,022 of NC_090941.1, forward strand.
GAACCACAGACCAGACCAGACCAGAACCAGAGTTCCAAACCAGTGAATCAGTACCAGAAACCACCCGGAGTCCAGTCCAAACCTGCTGACCAGACTCTGATGGCCTATTTCAAATTCATAGTGTGAGTACTCAGCCAGAACTGTGCAAACCAATCTCTTAGTTTAAAATAATCTAATTCAAACTATTTTAACCTATTTAGAACTGCATCATAAGAAATTGTGTGTCCATTCTGCAAAATTGTCATCTGTCATTCTGAGCTTTACTTTTATTTTGAGAATCTACCTCCATTAAATCGTCTGTATCTTTTGAACCGCGTGTGCTAGGAACGTGGTTTAACTTTCATCTTAAAGCTAAGATTATAATCTACTCCTTATAGTTTCTCTGTAATCGCGATCGACGCACTCGGAAAAAAGTGCCGCGAATTGTCAGTTTGCTTCATTTCAACCATGTGTAAAAATATCTGTCTTTTGCTTCCATTACTGAATCCCGTTTTCAACCCGATAACCATCCCTGAATCATTGGTAGGGCTGACCTGAACTGATTTAAAGTATCTCTCGCTTACACTGAACCTCTAGAGGGAATTAAAATTATTTTTAGCATATTTCTCCCTTCTTTGCATACCACATTTATAAGCATTTTGCCTGTGTTTTAAAATCATCCCTGTGATCTAAGCTTGCTAGGGGGGAACTGAAATTTGTATTGTATTGTGATTGTATTCCTGAAAACCGTGTGCTTCACTTCCATCTCCTTATATTGCATAGGGGGGGAGTGAATTGCCACCAGGGAAAAGTGAACATATTGGGCCTCATTACACGGTAGGCGGTAAGGGTTTACCGGTACCGGTATTTTACCGGTACCGGTAAATCCTTACCGCCTTACTACGAGGTCCCTTTGCGGGTTGGGGAATTTAACACCTGCTTTTTGCAGGCGTTAAAAACCAACCCGCAAAGGGACCAGTGGAGCTAATTACGGTACCGCAATTTGCGGTACAGTAATTAGCGCCTTCCCCTTTCCCATAGAGCCCTATGGGGCAAAAATAGGAATGGGGAAGGGCAATGGTGGAAGGGGGAATTACCACCCTGCCAACCTTGGAATGGGGCGGTTTGCCCTGTGGATGACCGCAGCTATTCTGGTTTCGCACAGATCTGAACAGCTTGCTTTCTGTCTGAAAGGTAGGAGAACCAAATGACAAATGTGCCTGAAAAGCAGTTCTTTGCACAAGGTGGCTGGTCAGAGTGTGTTCGTTGACAGTATCAAAGGTGGTGGAATGGGTAAGAAGGACCAGAAGGCAAACGTCCACTATGTCTAATCTGGATCAGACAGGATCATCTGGAGAGCATTATTAAACACCTGGATAGTAGCTTTTTCTGTATTTGGGGCAGAACCCAGGTAAGTAATCCCAGAATAGGTAATGGCAGCTGATCTCCTCATAGAGCTGATTGGCTACTGTCTTCACACTGATTTTACTGATAAATGGCAGGCTGGTGATTGACTATTATTCGATGAGGTCATCTGCATCCAAGATGCATTATTTAAGAATTGGGTAGATCAGTTATACTTTTAGGCAGCTTGGGAAAATGGTGACTAATTGAGGCATTAACTATTTGGAGGAGTGTGGTGAAGGCACGTCTTATTTAAAATGTCAGATGGTAGAGCATCATGACTATGACAGGTTGGTTTCCGTGAGGCAAGAGTTTTGGACAGAGCCTTAGAAGAGAGGAGGGTTAAACCAGTCCAGGTCTGGGGTACGTGAGGTGATATTGTTACTGAATGTGTGACCGATTTACATGCATTCATGTGTTGTGTAATTGGTCAATTTTAGTGATAAAGAACTTATTGATGAAGTGGCCTTCCTCCATGGACTTTGGTATTTCTGGGTATGGTAGAGGGTTCGACCAACGTTTAACCACAGCAAAGAGAGGTGTGCTCCTCTTAGAGGTGGCCATGATCATTTTGTAGTAGTAGAATGCTTATGCTCAGATGATTAGAGCTCGACCTTAATGGTGTTGAGGTCATCAAGCTAGTGAGATGAGCACCAGCATAGTCATGCACTCAGATGGTGCATTTTTTGTTAAACAGATACTGAGTATTTGATTGGACTCAGGGTTTAATTGGCATTATGCAGTTTCAAGAGGGTTTGAAAATCAACAAACTACTTTAAAGTTTTGTTGAGGTTTTCCATAACAGTATCCAGTCTAGGGGGTATGGTTTTAGAGGTTGATCAAACTGTTATCCAGTGCTTCCATAAGAAACATTTTAAAGGAGTGACGGGGGCGAGAGCCCTTTCTGTCCAATAGTACAGAATGGGATTAATGCATTTCATGAGGGGGGGGGTAAAAGAACAAAGCGAGAATGTTCCCCTTGATATGGGTGGGGCTTTGCACATGTTAAGTTAAATGTATGGAGTCTGCCAGGATAAGGAGAGTGCCTCTGGTGTGTCATTCATTTTAGCTTCAAATTGTAAATTGAATTCACCAAAGAGGACTTTGCATTGCTCAGCAAACATTTGCCTATTTACTACACTATTCTGACTTCCAATGGAGAACACATACAAGGTGGCAGCCTTCAGTTGACATTCAACAAATCAGTAGAAGCTACAATTATTTCCATTCCTTTTTAGCATCTTTGTGAATCCCTGTTGATCCAATGCATGATACATTCCCTTCTAGTGATGCACTTCCCATAATATATTGTCCTAAAGGAGGGCCCAGTACTTTTGTTCACTCATTCATTGACCACTTTGCAGATCTGTGCATATCAGAGCTCTCATTTCGGGAGACTTCAACATCTGGCCCAAAACAGATTTTTTCTTTAAGTTAAACCATGTAATATTACATTAAAACCAGTCGGTCAATGCACTTACTCAATAAGGTGGTCAGAAACTAGTTTTGATCTTCTCATCCACCTCCTTGATTTTAACTGAATCACCATTGGCAAATAATGTTATGATCCATTTTTCAATAGCTGCTCTTTTAACATAGGCACTACAGTCTTTCGTGAAGACAAACCGTTGAAAAGAAACTTCCCACTTTCATCCTGAAGTCTTCCCCCTCATCTCCCTCCTTTAGGCAACCCCACTAACCAATCAGCAACAGACCTGACTAGGATATCTAGAAACATACAATGAACTCAATGAATCAAGATTCAGACAATTTCAATCCACAGACTTTTCAACAAGTTAAACATAAACATCAACCACATAACGCTTGGTTCACACCTGAACTAAAAGAGGCAATACATGTTAAACACACTTTAGAGTGCAGCTGATGCATTCACTATTCAGATGAAGATAAAGCAGCTTTACATCTGCATAGTGCATGCTATAAAACAATGGCACTCACTGCAAAATAAGCGTTTTACTCCTCTTTACTTGATCACGCTGTTAAGTGACTCCAATCAAGCACTCCCACTAGTCAGTGCCTTGTCTGGGATTGCTCAAGGGAAGCCCTTTTTTATATATTGTTATAGCAAGTTATACCCTGGATGATAAACCCTTGTATAACACCCCTCTCTATGAATCCCCTGATCTCACTGAGCCAAGAAGTAGCTTTGTTTTGCAATTTAAAAGATTTATTGGAATAATTAAACAATATATATATATATATCACACTTTTATAATAAATTAATATTTGATAGCACCCTTAGGCATATGACAGTGATCAACAATGGATGATGTTACACTAGCACACTGATTTAATTACTTAAAAGTTAGTATAGGGAGGATAAGGTAACTGAGAATGCTTTTATGGTTTCAAGGAAAACCAATGATGGAAAGAATGCAGTACAGAAATAACTGATAGGGTTTCACAAGAGATAATGGGCCTCATTACACGGAAGGCGGTGGACCATGGCGCTAAAATACCGGCACCCCTGTGTCATCCACAGGGCAAAATGCTCTCCCCAGTAAGTTTCAACCTGTGCGTCATTTGCTTGGTTCACTCCTTGATGGCTCAGACATCGATCCAGATCCATACACACACTATATCCATCTGTACTTCTTAGTGAACTGTTCCCCCAACATCAGATGCATCTGGAAATGCATTGCCACCCATCCAAGCAGGTAATCATCCAAAGATGGCTGAATTACATGCACATGGCTGGGTTCACTAGTCAACTCATACCCTCTGTCAAATCCCTTGGGTTAATCATGGACAGTAATACCTTCTTAGAGCAGCATATCAACAAAAGGCTCAGACCGCTTGGTATCAGCACACACTGCTTCACAAGATTAAGCCATTTCTCCATCCAGAGTACTGGCAGACCATGGTACAGACCCTCATAATTCCACTTATTGATGGCCCCCTGTACAGTACTCCATCACACTGCAGCATGTGTCATAACAGGTCCAATAAATTGGACCACATCACCTCACTTTTTAAGAGACCTACACTGTCTACCTCTCTCAACCAGGATTCTCTTGAACATTGACTGTATCAGATGAAAGGAAATCACAGCACATATCCCTTTGCTGGGTGGCACACTGTCTTCCAGGAGCCAGACCATTGCAAGACTTGGAACAAAACTGGCATGCAGGGTGATTTCCAGGAAACAGTACTTTACCTGGTATTTAACCTGCTATGCCTCATTGAAATACCAGCCAGGTTGGGATCAGGACCACTCTAACATGCCTGCAATTCAGAAATACACTTGAAACTCTAGGTGTTATCTAATGTCCACTGCCATGAAGATAGGTGTGGGTGGAAGGCGGGTGAGTGGTCCCTTTTTTTAGAAACTTTCCTTTCCATGCTGTCATGATGCTGTCTCTCCCTTCAGTGTTGTAGTCATAATAGTGACATGGCACATGACATGGGAAGACAGGCTATAGAGGCACCACATTAGGCTCTTCTTGGGCTGGTTGGCCAGTTCATGTAGAACAGAGTGTGGGACAGAGTACATATCCTGCAGTCAGCCATATGATCTGGAATGTGGTGCATGCAGTCAGTGAATAGGGTTGATGGTGCTGGAAAGGGGGTCTACCTCGTGTTAGGTGGGGAAGAACAAGCACCAGAACACCAGGCAGAAGGAATGGAAGCTGGGATCTGGGTAGGAACTGTTTTTTGGAGGAATACATATTCTTACTTTTATCTCTTCGGTTCCACTTTAATTGTGAAGAATGGTCTGCATTATAAAAATGTGCAATTTTGAAAACATGCTTCTGGAAGGTGATGTTACTGCCTACGATGAGCCTGAGACATTTTGGATAGGCAAAGAGTTGAGCAGTGGACCTTTCCAAGTGCTTGCCATTCAGCTGTATTTGGATGATTTCCTGTTTGGAGAAGTCTCTGAGGACAACACATTATGCTTTAGTTGGGTTTTTGAAGATGTTTCATGGGTATTATATCTGTATTGTTGTAGAGAAATGTTTGGAACGTAGTGATTACATGTACAGGTTGAAAATCACTGCCCAGCAGAAATCTGTAGGTGCCTGCGGGGTGGCTGAATATCCAGGCTCCCTTCTGAACAGTGTGGTGTCTATCTGATAGGTAAAGTTAGAACCAATTGAGCATTGTGCCTGAGAAGCTTGTTCTTTGCACAAGAAGGCAAGTCTGAATGTGGTGGTCGACCATATCGAAGGTGGTGAAAGTGTCCAGAAGTCCCGAGAGGCAGGAGTCACCTTTCTCCATGATAAGGACACAATCTCCTTTCTCGCCCCTGCTCTTGCCGACTTATGTAACCACTCCTTCGCCAATGGTTCTTTCCCTTTATCCCCCAAGAATCCCCTTGTACACACTTACTTAAAAAAGCCGCCTGCTGACACCTTCTTCCTGGCTAACTATCGCCCTATATCCACTACCCTCTTGTTCATCTGATCTCCTCCTTCTCTCCTCATTTCCACTGTTATGCTGATGACACACAGCTTTCCTTCAAACTTCCCTCTACCACCTCCTCCTCCTCCTCTTTCATTCCTGAGTGTCTGACCACCATCCAGGAATGGTGTGCAGCTAATGATCTCTGTCTTAATGCCAAGTAAGACTGAGATCCTTCTCATTGGGACACCTGCACCCTGTTTTCTTCCTTCCCTCTGGCCGCCCTTCTTGGGCTCTCTACCCTTACCAGCCTGTGACACCAAACAACTTGGGGTCATCTTTGACTCCACTCTTGCCTTCACCCCTCACATCAAGGATCTTGTCAAGCAGGCCCACTCCCAGCTTCACCTCCTCAGAGGCATTCTCCCTTTCCTCACCTTTGTCCAGAAGCTCAATGTCTCCAGAGCTCTGGTCCTCTCTAGGCTAATCAACTGCAACAGCCTCTTCCTCAGTCTCACCTTCTCCTTCACAAGCCCCCTTCAGCTAATCCAGAATAGGGATGCAAGTCTTATGCTTGTCCTCAAGTCCAAGGACCATATCTTTACAGCCCTAAAATCTCTCCACTGGCTCCCAGTGGTTGTAAGGTTTAAATTCAATACCCTCTGCACCATCCACAGGACTTTCTGGGGCCTGAGACCACGCTATCTCCAACTTTCCCTCCCTAAATACTCCCTTGCCAGAGCCCATCCGTTCCTCTAACTCCAACTTTCTGATTGTCTAACGTTTCTTCAAGCAGAGAGTTGGGGCAGGTCTCTCTCTTCGGCTGGTGCCTCCCTTTGAAACAGCCTCCCTACCCCTCTCAGACTTAAGCTGGACCATCTTAAATTCCTTGCTAATCACCCTACTACCGCTGAGACTAGTGGCTTGGTCCTTATGAATCTCACATTACACCAGGCCCTCTTCCCTGTCAACTCCAGCACCCCGCCCCCAGCACTGCCGCTTGCAGGTCCCCGGCCTGGCAGCTATTCATCCTTTCCTTAGGACTTGTCTGCCCTAGCACTTAGCCTGAGGACCCTTCCCTCGGTTCCCCATGGCACTTCTCTCGCAGGCCCCCAGCAGCACTTGTCCACTCCTTCTCCCTTCCTTCCCCCTCACCAATCCCTATCTCCAGCACTTCTCTTCACTGCACGTGTACGTACGAATGCCACAAGGCCTAGTAGGACCACAATTGTATATTTGCTAGTTTTGCCAATGTTATTCACTCCCCTTGGTCCCTCCCAACTTTGCCTTGTGGAACCTGGACATACCATCCTTTTGTATTAGCACCTAACAAATAATCAATAAAAAAAAAAAAATGTTAATCACCTCGATAGTAAATGTTTCTGTGAAACATGTGAGACAGAGCCCAGATTGGTAATCTTTGAGCACGCCTTGTGGCTGATCTGCTCATAGAATTGATAAGCTAGAATGTAGTTAACTTTGCGTTACCATATTTGTTGTATTCCAGGGAAAGAATAGGTTGGTGATTCATCATTGTAAACAAGTTGAAATGTATGTTTTCTACGTGCAATGTTGTTGCTCTAACTCAATTTAAATTTCAATCCCAGTGTATCAATCTCTCGTTTCTATAACATTTTCTACATGTTTTCCATTTATGTTATTTGCTTTATGAAACATTTAAAATAAAAGGAGAACATTTATTTATCCAGTTTTGTATTCTGCCCTACCTAGACTTATTATATTGCTAGTTAAGTAGCTTTATTGGAAATAGCATTTGTTGCAGAAATGTACCAGAAAACTCACAAAAAATGGTGTAGTAGTTTAAAAAGGTTGCTTGCAGTTCATTTTGCTCCTGGCGTAGCATGAACAGCATGCATAAAACGCTTGTCTAAACATTTTACACATGGATTTTACACTAGGCCACGTTTTCATTAATTTGTATGGCGGATAGGAGGAGTGGATAATAAGCTACAATTCTGCCTCTCCCTTCCTCTCAGCCATGCCAATTATATAGACTTTTGCACAATAATGTAGTTTCATGCTTGCGTAAATCCAGTGGATGCCTTTGGAGTCTGCCTTCATTTTATACCAACAAAAATTAGGGGCACTCCATAGGAATCCATTGTAAATGCTGCCTTCCATGAGAACATAGCTGGCATTGTTTACTTTATTTTCATGGCAGAGTGCAAAAGGGGGTTGCACAAGTGTGAACACTACATTTTTGCTCTTCACTTGTTCACTCCACCATGAAAATGTTGAAAAGTGTATGGAGGAGACCTGCCTATGCAAAGTGAAAATGCACCCCCTCCCCTCCGTGCAATTTACGGGCACCTGCAAAATAAGCACCATCATTCTTCTACCCTGCTCCCCCCCTGCAATTGTCTCCCCCCCTAAATCCTACCTCTGCAGGAGTCTGTCCTGATACATTTTGGTTTCACCATCATTGCCTTTTGCCAATGCTTTGACTTGACTTTATGGACTTCATTGACTCACAGTGCGTCACCCTCTCTCAACTCTCATGCTGGACTTCCCCTGCATCTTGTACTCATGGTGGCCCTGAGTCATGCTGTTTCCATTTTCATCTTGAAACCTGGTTTGCATTTGCTGTTCTCTCGCAACATTATGTGTTACTACTGACATCTGCTATTGTATTCGCTCTCCCTTCTTGCTTCTCCACGTTTTAACTACTAACTCTCTGTTCGCTCCTCCACTCCCTTTCCCCCTTTCCTATCTCCTCCCCTCATCCTCTTACTTTTTCCTATGAACTTACTCTATCAGAATTGTCCTTGACCTAGTATGATAGCAACCTTTTTTGTCTGCTCCCCTTCCCCTACTTGTTTTCTCCCCCCCAGCACTATCTGAAATGTCATCAGGCCTGGTACGTTAGTCCCTTGTTTTGTTCCTCCCCTCCCTTTCTGCACCCCTTCACCTTGTGTTAATCTCCGGCTTTACCAGAAATGTTGTGAGGCCTAGTATGGTAGTCGCCCGTCTGTTTCAATTTCCTTCCCGCTCTCCCCCTCCCTTCCTTATCTATGTCTTAGCTCTTGCACTATTTGAAATGTCGCAAGGCCGAGTACGATAGTTAATTTCACATTCTTAGTGTTCATGCCCTGTAAGAATGTCATTGTATTTTCCCTTTTTCCCTCCCTTGCCTTGAAGCGCTTTGAAACACACTGTGTATAGGCACTATATAAATAAACTATCATATCAAATCATGTAGTTTTTGTTGAACTTTAGAATTGCCATTTTGAGCATTTTTCATTTCAGTTTTCTTTATGGTGAGCTGTTTCTGTGTTCTAGAACCTGGTCTCCTCTAGCAATCAACTTTGGCTTTTAAAAAGATGCCTCTGTTTTCTGCTCATACCTCTTTTTATTACCCTAATATCTGTGCTTTATTCATGCTCTTTAGATGCTTTTGTGCCGAAGGAATAATTCCTAGACTTCCCTCAGTGCATTAGTGTACAATTAAGGGGATTTAGAGGTCCCAGAAAACGTTTTAATAGTTTTTATCATAGGCTAGATAGCTTTGAAGCCATCATTCTCAAAATGTCTCCTTGTGTATGCACTGACTCAAAGTATTACTTATATTTGTGGACATTGCTGCAGATTGTGGTAGTTATTCTCTGCATATGCTTTCACACTTGCCTTGAATTTAAACGTACTATTTTTACAGACCTGAATGGTTCTAAAGGCTGTGAAAGATAATCTGTACCCTAAATTATGTTTTTTTTTTTGCTTGGAGGTGTGTGCATTGGAAGTAAGTCCTATGGTGTAGTGGTTTAATCTGGCTTTCATGCCCTGGTGGGGGCGGGCATGGCCAGTAATGGCCCGCCAGCCACAGCCATTAGCAGTCAATCTAAAGAAAATGAAAAAATATGGCTGGTGCCATATGGAAAAGGGATTAAGTCCCTTTTCTATTTTTATAGCAGCAGCCGGGATGAGAGAGGTGCAGAGCCGGGAGCTGAAAGCTCTGGTACAGAAGTTAAACTGGGATGGGAACACGAGGTGAGGAAAGGGGTTTGTTGGTTTTGGGGTTTGGGGCAGGTGGGGAGGTGGTGAGGCAACACTCACATAAACATTTTCTTTTCAAATGTACCACCCAGGCAAGGGCCTCAGGTAGCTGGAACAGCAGGGGGAGAATGTATATTCTCGCACTCTGTTCCAGCCATCCGATTGGCCAATGGCTCTTTCCCTGGAATGAAATGTAAAGTAGGATCCAGTATTAAAAAAACATTATTTTCAATTTCTCATTTTTGTTTTTAGCCTTTCTCATTTTTCATTTCAGTTCTCTTCGTGTTGATCTCTTTCTGTTTTGAATTTGTGAATGGCACACTTGTGTTTTGGTTGGAGGAGACTGGATGATGAAGATACTTATTTTTAAGATAACTATGTTTATTACGCAGTGAAGAAATTACAAATTGTCTGTCTGCTTTAGGAAGGCTATGTTTAGTGTGGGAAAATGTATCTGGTTCAAAATATGGTTCACTCCAGCAAACCCTCTGTAAAGTGGATTTGGGCACTTTCTAAAAACAGAAACAGGTATTATAAGTAGGACGTCTACCTAGTTTCATTATAGTGCATGTGAAGTTTATTTTGAAGTCTCAAATGGATCGTGTAACGGTGTTGAAGAACGAGACAGACACAAACGTGGCATGATTTTGGTTATAGACTTTTATTTTTGAAAATGGAAAAGAGCTCCTCACTATCCCTAACCTCTATTAAAAACAGTAATCATAATCCCTTTTTAAAGAGACTGCCTCCACCTCCGGACATGTTTCAGCCCCATAGTTTGACGACCACTGATTTAGAGGGACCTGCTGCTAGCCTGCTATGTAATGAGTGATGTTGTCCATCATGCCTCCATCTCATCCTCATGCTGCCACACTCATATCCGGTCCCTCTCATTCCACACCTTACCTTGGTTGCACAGTGCATTACTATCACCTTCCCCCTACATGCTGGGTGACATGCACAGTGACAAGGAGCTCACTTCTAAGCCCTTGTAGTAAGTCCATGGTGGCTTTCATAGAAAAAGGGAAACCTATTTTTAGCAAACACACTATTAGCACACTGCACAACATGCCTGAGAGCTAATACAAATGATTTCCATGCTTGCAGGTAGGCTTAGACAGCCTGCAAATGCAGGAATAAACACAATATGTGTAGTACAGTACTACACATCACCAAGGTAAACATATAATGGACATGGTTAAGAGTTTACTATTATATTTAAAAAAAAAGTAGATCTAAGCTCTTTTGAATAATTGCATGGTGGCTTTTAAATAGACATAATTTAGCTTCTATTAGCAAAGTTATTTCTGGTATAAGCTATGACAAATATACACTTCTGAAAATGTTTTAGTTCTCAGGAATTGAACAAAAGGATGAAAATAAACAAAAATAACAGCAGAACATGTCTGCTAGTGATGGTGAATAGGCGCTCAATAGTCAGGAATATGCTGTTTGCTTCAAACAGTAATTTGTTTGAAACTAGGCATTGCAAGCAAGTGTTGACTGTATTATGGCAGCTGAAGCCTCATTAGCAGGTTTGAAGCATGTTGCTGGTATTTAGTGGTCTTTTTGACACTATTCATGCTGTCTGTGTTTTTGGAATCTTCACATTGTACTCTTGTATTGCGTGCACATATGTTTGACTATTTAGGATGTTCCAAAAGAGTACCTACTTTTTCCATGACTTATTATCCAATTGCTTAAACCCCACATGACATGCTTGGCCTTTGCTTTCAGTATTCCCATTTCCAAACCCAGGATTCTGATGAGCATACAAGTATCTGCTGTTGACTTGCAGAAGATTTCCCTTTTTGAACAGGTGGTTCATCGCAGCACACTACCTTCTCCCGAATCTCCAGGATGCTTTCTGGCATTTGTTTTTTGATTAAAAAAAGGTACACAAGGGAAGATCCTTCTAGGAAGTTACATAGGAACCAGCCAGTGCTGGCTAACAATAAAAGAACCATAGTGTACATTCTCATTTCCCATTCTAGTATTAAAAAAAAGAAGGTGTCAGCGTAAATTGAAACATTATTAGTCTATTTTAGAATATAGTAGATCCAAGGATCCACCAGGATCCGTGAAGTTGCTTGAGGGGATATATGCCCTTAAGCAGTGGAATGGTGGTGTAGAGGACATTTTTAGTAAACAACAGATTACAAAAACAGAACAGTCTACATCTTGCAGAAACTGCAGCTCAGTACCTGAATCTGTGGATCCATTTTCTGAACATGGAGAGAGGGTTACATGGTAGCACCTTTCGTAGATTGTTAAGAATAGTGAAGGTATTTCATGTTCTTTGCTTCCAGATCTTTATATAAGGTGAAATAATCTTTTGGCTTGTGTACATTTTAAGAGTAGTAGACAAGTTTCACCTTATGTATAAGTTGTGTGCAACAATTCAGTAGGAAACCTTTGTTAGGAAATTATCTTGATGGTGTGGAAATAATAAAGATATATATTTTCAAAACAATTGTATTTCAATGCAAAACTCTGTAAGGGACCTTATGGTTAAGCTCTGTTTGCAGAAAAAAGGGTTTTGATATAAGTGACGTTCAGAGCTTTAACCTTATAAAACACTTCCCGTTATTAATATCATGTAAATTCATTGAAAACACTAGTACAAGGAAAATTATGATAGCAGTGCAAAATCTAAAAACCATCAATTCATGTGAGATGCAGTAGTCTATGCAACCATAACACTTCAGATGACATCATACATTGCATCATCAATGACATCACCAATAACATCACACATGACTTCACCAAATGTATTTATCCGTAAGACAAAACTGAAATCAGACTGTAGATGAGCATGACATATATTAACTTGAACTTAAGTGCAAAGGTAACTTTATGCCTCCAGCACTACACTCTACTATTGATGTCTTTCATGGAAGACTCTTGGGGGACCATAGGAAAATCACATACAAAATACCTAAATATCACAATTTGAGCCAACAAGTCAAGACATTCATTAGGACTTTATGTGAAGATGACACTATAGTAATTTATCCTGCTGATAAAGGTTGTGCTGTAGTGATTATGAATGTCAAAGACTGTGAAACAGATTTTGCTAGACAACTTGATGGCAGCCATACATATGTTCAACTAGGCTATGACCCCACTCTTCAGACTGCAGATAATCTCAAAGTCTTGCTACAAAAGGCTAAAGATCTTAAGTGGAGCAATGGTAAAACAAAAAATGTTTACAAAAACCATATCCGAAGGCTCCTGTTTTTTTATTTAGTACCTACAATACACAAGTCATTGGTAAACCCACCAGGCATACCTATTTTATTGGCCAGAGATGGCATTGTATAGCCCCTAGGGGTATACATTGACACAATCTAGCAACCTCCCATACAGAAGTATCCTAATTACATCAAAGCTACAACTCCCTTCCTCAATATTCCTAACTCATTGGACCTGGATACACATGACATTTTGGTCACTATAGACGTGAAAAGCTAATACACATCTATAACACACACTTTTGGCATTGAACTGGTGCAATGGATCTTACTCAAGAGGTTTGGGTAGGACTGGCCAAAGAATTTGTAATCTGCCTCAAAGAATGTTTCTTAGAACATTCATATTTTTTGTATAAATCACAGTATTTCCTTCAGATTAGTGGTATGGCTAAGGGTGCCATCATGGCACAGGCCTATACAAACAGCGTTATGCTGAAATTTGTAGAGTATTATGTAATGCATCACCCAGTTTGCCATAAAGACATTAAGTACCGTGGGAGATACATAGATGACATTTTTATAATCTGGTCAAGAACTAATTAAACCTTGGATGACTTTCTTGGGTATCTTAATGCAATCAATACTCAGATACAATTTACTCGTGAGATTATAAATCCTGGAATACATTTCTTAGATGTGCAAATTGAGCCTGAGGAGTCTGGTTTCAAAACAAGTTTATACCATAAATTGACCAATCAGAATAATCTCCTACATCACTCATGTTTTTTCCGACCTTCAACACTTAGGCACCTTCCGTATAGTCAACTTTTTAGGGTGAAAAGTAATTGTAAACAATGATGATAAATGTTTAGAAGAATGTACTAAAATTACTTACCATTTCACGGAAAGAGGTTATTCAGTCAAAGTGCTTACAAAAGCACAAGATAAAGACAATCAACTTTCACGTACTTTCACGTACCTCCCTATTGAGTACTCAAGATAAAACTACCCATTCTACACTGCAAGTGTTTGTTAGCAAACATTGATCATTACTTTAATGTGAGACCAAACTATGTGACCTATTTAATAGTAAACCGGTATGTGCTTACCAAAGAAGAAACAACTTGTGAGACCTATTGTTCAATGCCCAAACAACTGGTGTACCTCAAATCAAACCTAAAACGACAGGTACCTATCCATGTCTTAGTTGTTGCAATTGCAACAGTGTGATTAAGGGTAACATAGTTTGTCTCTCCAGAACGGGAGAGTAAATCACATTACTCTGTTACGCAACATGTGACACATTGAATGGGGTATACACTATTAAGTGTCCTTGTGGACTCTACTGTGTGGGGCAAACAGGCCATGAAGCCAAATAAAGGTGGAGTGAGCCTTGATCTAATATTAGATTATGGAACCATAACTCTACAGTAGTGTGACATTTTGAACAACATAAACACCAGATTTCACAGGCACGCTTCCAGATTCTTGAGCAAGCGGACACTAAGAATCTCAGGATTAATGTTACTAAAACATTGGAACAGAGGGAAGCATTTTGGATGGGCAGACTTGATTCTGTCCATACAAATGGTATGAATGAAGAGGTTTATTTGAGTTGTTTTATATGAACTCAGTGTCAGAATGCCATGTATTTAACATCTTGCAGCCATGACCCGTGATTACATCATTGTTATGTATTTATGCATTGGTATTTGCAGCTATATTTGGCCTGAGAGAGTCATGTACAGATATAGTCTACCTATGTATGGTGAAGTAATATTATCTTAATCCTTGAGTTCATTGTTCTTATGTTAACTTCTTTGTGATGATTTAATCATCTGAGCTCTTGTGTAATTATGCATGGTAACTAGTTGATCTGGGGGTAGTGGATGCTAACTGATAGAACTTGATAGAGACGAGACATTAAGATTTCTATTTATACTTTAATGATATTTCTATTTTTAAAGTACGGTATCATGGTAGTTGTCTTTATTCAAAAGACTTTTAATGGGTGCAAACATGTTATTCTGACTCTCATTTACCATCTAGGAAGTAGATACCTAGTTAGTCGCTATGTTACAGAATGTTCTGTCACCTTGTTATTTTTTGCTTTAGGAACATAATCACTTATTATATTAATATTATAACATGGAACACTTTGCTAATATTATCAGTGTTATTATTTTTCTGGTTTATGTATTACTTAATATCATTGGGCCTCATTACACGGTAGGCGGTAAACCATGGCGCTACCGCCATGGTTCATGCCGGTAATTTACCGGTACCGCCTTGGAGGAAAGGGGAATTACCGCCCCATTCCAAGGTTGGCAGGGCGGTAATTCCCCCTTTCACCATTGCCCTTCCCCATTCCCATTTTTGCCCCATAGGGCTCTATGGGAATGGGGAAGGCGCTAATTACGGTACCGCAAATTGCGGTACCGTAATTAGCTCCACTGGTCCCTTTGCGGGTTGGTTTTTAACGCCTGCAAAAGCAGGCGTTAAATTCCCCAACCCGCAAAGGGACCTCGTAGTAAGGCGGTAAGGATTTACCGGTACCAGTAAAATACCGGTACCAGTAAACCCTTACCGCCTACCGTGTAATGAGGCCCATTGTCATTAACATTAGCAACTGCTCTTTGTTTCAATAATATTTGTATTGGCTTTTCTATCATTGTTATGTACACAGATGCATGCACTTTATATACATTACTTGATTGGGGTGAGGTAGCTTTAAACATACTAGCCGCATGTGGCAGTGTCTGATACTTACATTTTTATATACCTTTACTGTCATTGACTATAGCAATTGTCATTACTATACTTACGGATGTGTACTGGGAGGTGACGACACTAACAGTATGGAGGCTGCAGTATGCAGTGCCTGACATTCATTTACACGCCTGTCAGGACCCGTGCACCATTACGGGTGATGACTTCATCACGTACTGATGCCGTCATGTGTAGGGCCATTTTGACTACATCAAACAGGTAAAGAACACAATTGATGGTGGCACCGTTCCATTTTGTAGCTGCCTGTAACAGGGCCCTATTCTGGAGGGATTGTATACATGACAAAATGTTGTCGTTTACACATGTTTTGTCTCGTTAACGTTTTCTGGCTGGCAGGAAACTCTAAGCATGCATTATACATGCTTTTTATAACTTTCCAGAATTCTGCTGATCACCAGTACCCCAGAAACGCAACGGCAAAGGTAGTTTTCTTTTACTTTTACTTTTTATAGTTCTGATATTGATATTATCTTTCTAATGGGAATTTTTTAGACCCATATGGGAACTTGCTTTCATTACATTTTTGCATAGGTCTTTAAGTGGAGATGGGACACACACGTCATCAGACAGGTTTGATTGGTTTGCTTATTAAGAGTTAGTTGCAGACTACACTTCTTTTACTTTTCGGTTACGCTTGAACATCATTGTCAGTTTGACATTTCCATTGTTTGCTAATGGATGTTGGTTTGTGGCGATAATGGTGCAATCAAAAGCAGCTACGAATAGGTAGTTGCCCTTCTTTGATGGTTAAATTGTATGTGTATATCCAAAAAAGACATACACACTATTTATTATTATCATTTTTGTATTGCTTGTAGCGATAGCCCTGCAAATGGACTTCTCTAAAATCCTTCGGCTAGAGTCTCTAGACGTCTGCTATTAAAGATTGCTGTAAAGAAGATGTATGACTTCATTTTTTCTTTAATTGTTTTTGTTTAATTTCTCTATAAACACTACAAGTAATGTGATACATACAGTCGTTTTTCTACAGAGGTGGCGAATAGCACTGACCTGTCAGCCCTTTGATTGTGTGTTCTCCTGGTATTGGTGCATTCCAGTATTCTGGTAGACACCACATATTGATTGACATGTTCAGCAACCATATTTGAGAGCATTATTATTTTATAAAGATGTTTGAATGGTGCCTTGGTGCCTGCTTCCGCCATTAATCACCAAACTATGTAAACATCCTGACAGAATATGCTTACTAGGTCTTTTTCTTTAGGCTATAGTGGCCTTAAAATAGACGTCCATGCAACTGTAAAAGGCATCAAACCTGATTTTGTAGAATGCAAGAAGGTGGATGCACCCAACCTTACAAACTCCAGCTGCTCTGGCCTACAACACCTATACACATGAGCTATGATAGTTAGATGTAGGTAGATCATTGCAATTACAGGTTAAAACATATGCATGGTGACAGGAAGGCCTCTCATGCGCTAGGCAAAGGTTACATAATGTGATAGAAACTATCAGTTGGGGTGTCCGCATGGAGCATTGAAGTAGAGCATGGTGGTATAATCCCCGGGAGGATAGCTCCTGGGAGGATAGCTCAGTGGCAACGTGCGTGCCTTGGAAGCAAGACTACAGGAAGCACACAGGTTTGATCCCCGGGTCCGTGCTTAGAAACCTGTGGGTGTTTAAGCACGTTATAAATACGCAACTAAGACCAAAAAAAAAACAATTACGCAACCAAAAAAAAAGCAAACAACAGCGCCTCGATGCCTGTGGCTGTGTGAGCGCTTTAAAGATGATAAATAAAAAACAAAAATAATCAGGCAGAATGATTGAACGCCCAGGCCCACCAGAGCCATGAATATGGTTTAGCTTGGACTCAAGTTCCAAATATATAATCAATATATGTAGTTTACTTCGAGAATTCTGATACGCAATCAGGTAACATCTGGTAGTGAGGAAATACATAGAATGATCAGAGCATTTACAGTTTGCAAATGGTCTAATCTTTCTATGTTTCACTTACTAATTCAGTTTAAGAGCATCATGATCACAGGCCAAATCCCAAGCCACTGATCTTAGTCCATTCCCCATGAATAATTCCTGCATATGCAGAGATTCCAGTGTATCTATACACCTTGTTCTCAGTGTACTAAATTCAGGTCAAGACCTGTGGCTGTTGCCACCAAACAGGAAGAGCTTCATAGGTCATTGATGTTGTGCTGGCTGAATATATTGTATAACATCTTTGTATAATTAATACAATATAAATACATGGAGCCAGATAACTGAAGCATTTCAGCAGTGCAAGTGTAGATTTGAACAGTAATCGCACTAGAGCAACGTTTGCACTAGTGCAAAAGAATTTGGGCCATATTATAAAAACTTTGCATCATAGGAACGTTTGGCAAGAAACTGTTATTTTAATGAATTTGTTGACTATGATATGGTTTTAGCACTAGGGCAAACTATGGCACACGTTGACCTGGTGCAACAATGCATTAAAAGTAAATGTTTTTTTTTCCACTAGGGCAATTTTTTCTCTTGTGCTAAAGCCATGCAAAAGTGACCCTGACATGGTACAAAGATTTTCTAATATGAACCCAATGTTTTTTGCACTAGGCCAAACTGTACCCTTGTGCTAATTTCATGCAAAATTCCACTTGCATCTGTGCAGCGTTTCTGTAATCTGGCCCATGATGTAATTGGTGCTGTCGTATGCGTGTCATCAGTGATGCCTTCAAAGATGCCATCTGTGATTTCATGTGTGTTGGCCTCCGCAGTGAAGGGTGGGGGTGCAAGTTATGGTTTGCCTAGCTTAACATCACTGTTGAATTTCTGTGATTGTTAGATGTTGTTCTGCGGCCATAAAATCTCTTCAATAAAAGTGTTTTGACTGAATGTGCATGGTTTTTCATGTATGCGCAGAAGATGCGCAGAAGAGATGCTGCCCTCTTCATGTGCCTACAGACTACACTAACAGGCCGATTCATGGAATTAATGTGTGCCGAAAATCACTGCGCAAGCGTGCGAAAGCGTGCGAATCACAGCGCATGCGCGAAAATCGCAGCGCAAGCATGCGAAAGCCGTGCACATCGATTCATGG
The DNA here is from genome assembly GCF_040938575.1 of Ambystoma mexicanum. Classification (NCBI taxonomy): domain Eukaryota; kingdom Metazoa; phylum Chordata; class Amphibia; order Caudata; family Ambystomatidae; genus Ambystoma; species Ambystoma mexicanum. The sequence continues at coordinate 806,162,826 of NC_090941.1, forward strand.
AAGTCTGTGCACGTGTAAATCCTGGGATGTGTGCTAAAATCATGCATGGTGCACGCGGGCGTACACATCATCAAACGGCGGGCACACAGCAAAAGCACACATAGCACGGCGCACACAACAAAAGTGGGCAGAACACGGGGTGTAACACGTGGAATGGGGAACAACGCATGAAAATGTGGGCATTACGGGGAAAGTACAGGAGGTAAATGCACGGAACGCCCATACGCTCGCCTACAACACGTATTCATGGAATCGAACTGGAGAAACGCGTGCGCCAAAAAAGATGCGCTAATCCGAAAACACGTACGCCAGCAGGAAGCAGGCTTAGGCGGCCCTGCGCAGCATGAAAGTGCGCACAAACAACAAACAAGCTCAGACTCTACAATGAATATACCATTCCTCGCAGCAGTGGTCGTGGGACACCGCAGGAGGAGGAGGATAGCCAGGCCCAGAATTTTTAGACCCAGGACCAGCCTTTTTGGGATGCCTGATGAACAGGTGTATGGGAGGTACAGGTTCCCAACACACATAATACTCAACCTGGTGAGTAAGAGGGAGGATGACCTCACATCACCCACCCTGTGCTCCCCAGCACTGAGCCCCTTGGAAAAGGTGCTCAATGTACTGCACTTCTTGGCCACTGGTTCATTTCAGCAGACAAGTGCCATTGTGGGGGGGTGTCACAGGCCACGCAGTCACGCTACCTACAACAGGTGTTGGCCATCATGACTGCACGCTCTTCAGTTCACAGGCGCATATACGTGCCCAGAACACCTGCAGAAAGGCAAGCTGCCGTCCAGGACTTTTACGGGGTGGCACACTTCCCCAAAGTGCTAGGTGCAATTGATTGCCCCCATGTGGCTCTATGTCCTCCCAGGGCAACTGAGCACATCTATAGAAACCGCAAGCACTGGCATTCCATCAACGTGCAGGTAGCATGTGATGCCAAGGGAATCATCACCTCAGTATATGCCAACTATCCAGGGCCCACCCATGACAGCTTCATTTTCAGAATGTCACCCCTAAACCGGGACCTAGAAGCTGGGCGGCATGGCGATACATGGCTGCTTGGTGAGTATACATGCCTCTGCACATGCATGCATGTCAGATACTGAGTAATGTCACAACCCCACTAATGATACCCATCATCACCTCCCTAGGTGACAGTGCCTACCCTCTGAGCACCCACCTGTTAAAGACTCCAATCAAGCATTCCGAATAGGTCAGTGCCTTGTCTGGGATTGCTCAAGTGAAGCCCTTATTTATATATTTTTATGACAAGTTATAATCTGGATGATGAACCCTTGTATCACGCCCCTCTCTGAGGATCCCCCTGACCCCACTGAGCCAAGAAGTAGGTTTGTTTTGCAAATTGAAAAGGTTTATTTGAAAAATTAAACAATAGATATATATCACACTTTTATAATAAATTAATATTTGATATCACACTTAGACATATGACAGTGATCAACAATGGATGATGTTATACTAGCACACTGGTTTAATTACTTAGGAGTAGTATAGAGGATAAGGTAGCTGAGAATGCTTTATATGGTACAAGGAAATGCAAGGTGGAAAAGAAGCAACACAGGAATAAACTTGATATGATTTCAGCAAAAGGTAATAGAATCACTTTTCCCCTTTTGGCAACTCACCCCCCCTTATGAAATAGCAGATGGAAGGAAGAGCACACAGTTCTCAGGAATACAATCACAGTACAATACGAATTTAGTTCCCCCTAGCAAGCTTAGAGAAACAGGGATGATTTTAAACACAGGCAAAGTACTTTAAAGGTGGTATGCAAAGAAGGGAACAATATGCTAAAATGATTTTAATTCCCTCTAGAGGTTCAGGGTGAGTGAGAGATACTTTAAATCAGTTCAGGCCAGCCCTATCAATGGTTCAGGGCTGGTTACCAGGTTGAAAACGGAATTCCGTAATGAAAGCAAAAGACAAATATTTTTACACGCGGCTGAAATGAAGCAAAATGTCAAATCGCTGCAATTTAGTCGTGTGTGTCGAGCGCAAATACGGAGGAAGTATAAGGAGTAGCAAGTCGGTTAGAACGCTTAGAATCTCAGCTTTAAAATAAAAGTTAAATCACTGTTCTATCACAAACGGTTCAAGAGATACGGACGATTTTGTGAAGGTAGTTTTTCAGAAATCAAATTTTAAAGTTTCAGAATGACAGATGACAGTTTTGCAGCTTTGAATCAAAAGAAGGGACACAATTTCTATGATTCAGTTCTCAATAGGTTAAAATAGTTTGAATTAGATTATTTTAAACTAAGAGATTGGTTTTGCACAGTAATGGCTGCGTACTCACACTATATTATGGACAGGAATGCGACTTTGTCACGGATCGGGTCAGGATTGGCTGCGGTTCTCTCGCCACTTGGTACTGGTTCTGCGCACAGCGATCTGCGTCAGCTCTCAGCACTGCACAGTTCTGGTCTCTCTGGATCTCTGGTCTCTCTGGATCTCTGGTCTCTGGAGATTGATAGATTTAAAGTCTGGAGTCTCCCGGCAAAGCATCCTGCAAGAAAGTGGAAAGTCAATGTCCCTGTCTGGCTTCCAGTGGCTCTTTTTTATATCTTTTGAAAATGGGTGTGGATGCTAACTTTCTTTGCCCAACCCACTCACGATTTGATAGGTCAAGGATTTCTCTTTGACCTGATTTGAGAAGGGAACAATGAGTCAGAGTGATGAGGTAGGTTTATGGGTCAGAGGATCCTCCCCTTGTCAAATTGCACGCAGATCTATATTTGATCCAAATACACATTTATCTATGTACCATTTTTCTAATATTATATGTCAAGTTAACATATTTTCTGTAGCACCAAACCATCCGATCCCTGTCTTTGTAAGATGTTGTGTCCACTTATGACAGAATTCTGCCCTTTTCATCAAGAACACAACCTCAAAACTTTTCCAGATTTTCCACAAATGTGAACAAGGGATATGGGTTTCAGATGATAAAGTGTCAGATTTTTAACATGCATACATTTGGAGTAACAACCTTATTTTCCGCTACTACTTCCCAGAGCATACCACAGAGTCCTGATACCTCTTAAAATGTGCACAGAAAAATCACAAGAATGATATTATTTATATAATTTTTACAAGTCTGCACTATGATTTATCCATCTTTTTAAAATTATGCTCTGGCCCCGAAGGGGTGTGGTTTTCCAAAGCACATGGTGGAATTTCTGGTTTGTCCACTTCCCCCAAACTCAGCTTGCTCACAGATGCAGTGCCCCTCCCCGTTTCCTTCCAAGAAGAAGCCATTTACGACCCCACTAATTTAACATTTGCCTGGGCCAAGGAAGGCTCATTGTTTAGTTTCACGCAGTCCCCAGGTGCCACTCCCCTAATTCAATCAGAGAGGTGTCATCTCCTTTTGGCAGCGGCAGCAGACTGCAGCCAGGCCTGGGAACACAGCTGCTGATCAAGTTTCAACTACTGTCGTGGGTAGTTGTCAGGCAGAATTCACTCTCTTTAAGCCAGGCTTCAGCTAAATGTCACTTTGGTTCCCAGTTTTCGACATTCAAACCAAACTTGCAATTTTTACACATGCAGCTAGAACACTGATTCTAAGTTCAAAACTATGACATTTAAACAATTTCAACCTATGTGACACTCAAAAGTAGGTCACTCATTTATTCTAAACATTTCGACTTTACTGGCTTTAAACCCAAATTCACTTAAGCTGCTGACATCCCCAGCTATTTTCAATACATACATTAGACAACTCCTTCCTTCAAGTCATTTCAGAATATAGTTTTACATTGTATCCACCTCTTAGTAAGTCTTTCTTTGGCCTGGTTTGGTTCATTTGTTCAGTTTTACACAAATGTCTGGTGGTTTTAAAACGCCGGCTTTCTGGTAGTGGTGAGCACCAGTATTGCATCCATTTTTTACATTAATAACAACAGATTTTGAACAGCACCAGATTCCTTAACACTGATGGGTGGCAGGTCAGGAGACCATTTTGCTGCACGCAAAACTGCACGGTTCTCCAGGATTCTGACTCAAATGTGGGCTTTTCCGCCCTGTTGGATTTCCTAAGCCCACAGCACAAATGTTGTAGCCTAATAACTTGAACGTGGGTCAAGACACCCAACACATCTGATGACGCCAATTTGGAACCCCACCACACCACCCGAGGTAAGATACAACACAGCCCATATTGCAACCCGGGGCATAGTGGAGCGCACATTCGGAGCGCTGAAGTCACGCTTTCGCTCCCTTGACCGCTCTGGTGGGCAGCTGCTATACGCGCCCCCAGTAGTGTGCAGGATCATAGTGGGAGCATGTGTCCTGCACAACGTTGCAACCCGCCGGGGCCTGCCGGTGGACATGGTGTTGCCCCCACATCCACAACCACATGCATGGGCGATGTGCATGGAAGGGGAAAGGGCACGTGGTGAGGCAGCCCGTACGCAGCTGGTGGCTAATTACTTCACCTAAAATCACACCCCTGTGAGTGTACATGGAGGGGTCCAGTTACTGTGTCCACCAGCTTCAGTAAGAAGGAAGTTGGTGTCCTGATGGAGCATGTCCTGGGGCATTATGATGCCGTCTTCGGAGCATCACGCACCAACAAGGAAGGATGGGGAGGATCTGGGAGGACGCAGTGGTTGCCATCAATGTGGAGGGGGTAGCAACCCGTGACATTAAGCATGTCCGGAAGTGCTGGGAGGACTTCAGGTCCAGGACCCTCTATAAGGCCCGGCGCCTCGCGAAGGCAGAGGTTGCAGAGGGGTGCTGGGTCAGCATGAGCAACATCCAGATGAGGGTCCTGGAACGCGTAGGCCCAGCGCTCCTCACCCAGAACCTTCGGAGGCAGACCCGTCTGGAGTTGAGCGGTAAGTGGCCAAGCATTGCTGTGTGAGACAGGGCATGTTGCAGTGTGCTGGTAGTCTGATACTTGCCTGTATGTTTGACATAGGCCATGTATGGATGTGTGTGTGCAGGGACATCATGGTCATGCATGTGAGACCAGTAATGTGTGAACCACATGGATGGTGCATGTGTTCCAATGCAACATGGGGAACTGTATGTGGAATGCACACATGAATGCATGCCAATCTCTGTTCTTGGACATGGGGGGGGTGAGGGATGGGTGCTGCACTCATGTACATGTATGGTCCACATGTATATGTGTCTGAGAAGTGTGTGTGTGACTTTGAAATGCTATGGATGCATGACACATGTCTGTGATTATGTGTAGATTCACTCATGCAGTGCAGTCACCGTTGTATCCACTGTGTCTATCCACAGTGTCTGTGGTGTACAAGCCATGATGCATGACCCTCCGGTGATGTGTGTGCATGGGATCAGTGTGAGCCATGATGCATGTGAGTTTGAAGGAAACATTTTGGTTAAAAGAGGCCCTTGTACATGGATGCTGATGTTGATTGCAGGTGCTGTGCCTGTTTCTATATGTGTGTTGCGTTCATTCACCCATGGATTGTGGAGGGACAGGATGGAAGTGACATTTGACAGTGCCACTCATGTGTTATTGCTTCCTGCCTAGGGGAATATTGTACTGTACCCTGATGCTTGTGTTCTATGTCTCCCTCTATGCAGCGTCAAGTGAAGAAGAGGGCGGAGACGGTGCTGTGGAGCCAAGCAGCGGGGATGCCTCCACCGGGCGGCGACGCAGGGCCCAGCCACCCTCCCAGGAATTTGCTATCATCCGGGAGCGAGGGGACTGGTGCCGCATCTGCCACTACGGCTGTAGCGGAAGGGCCGGGTGAGCCCCCACAGGGGCTTGCAATGGCGGAAGACGATGTGGAGACATCCAGGTTGGTGGTCTCCACAGAGGAGGAGGAGCCCGCTACTGAGACGCACATGGGGCCTGGTGGGGGTAGTACCACTGAGGCAAGTGGTGCAGTCCAGGGCCAGGGTCAGGAGGCAGCACAGGTCACCGCAGAGGGGCCTGTGCATGCCGCTGTCCTTGACCCAGTGATTGCACCACCATGCACCAGCAGGGATGCCCCGTCCCAGGCCCGTCCGCAGGTAGGGGGGAGTGCCACGTCATCTGCCTCTCCACTACCTGCGGACGAGGGGTCCCATGAATGTATGGGCTCCGTCCTGATTGGTGTCGCGCTGCGCATGTGTGACATTCGTGATGACGTGCGTGCTTCCTGGGTGGAGCACGCACGCCATCACAAACAGCAGCGTCGCGACGTGGCACTGTTGGGAGGGGCCCTGGTCGGTGGGTTCCTACATGTGTCACGCACTCTGGCAGACCTCTCCTCTTCTGTGGAGACTATGCGCCAGTCGTCTTCTGGCCCAGATTCCGCCAGGGCCCCCTGCGGACTTGGCCTGACCAACACAGCCAGCTTGGTGGAGATCCCATCCTTACCACAGTCGGGAGTCGGCGGTCCAGCAGGGGAGGACACCACAACAACTGGAGACCAGCTGATGGAGGATGTGCAGGCATCATCGGACAGGGCACCTGGACAGCAGCAGCAGCAGCAGCAGCAGCAGGCTCTAGGTGGGAGCAATGATGGCTCGGGGCTGGAATGGGTGTGTCTTCCGTGTGGCTGCGGTTGGACCAGCGTATAGGTGCGGAGCGGCGGTGGGCAGAAGAGGCACGGCTCACAATGGTCAGGGTAGGAGAACTCCATGCAGAGGGCACTGAGGCAGGCCGAGTGCCTTGAGGCCATTCGCAGGGAGTTGGAGTCCAACATGGCATCATCCCTGTGGACCCTCGGGGCCATGGAAGAAGACCGCCTCCAGGACATTGAGCAGGAGTTCGATGATGCCCTGGCCCGGGAAATCGGAAAGTGAGCCATCAAACTAGCCCGCCGCCATTGTATATAGTTTTTAGTGTTAGGTTTCATTTTCGTTTTCCTTTATTTTGGGGTGTTTGGACTTTGTCCCACACATTTGTATATAGTTTTTTTATTAGGTAGTTTTTTTATTCGGTTTCTGTTCTTTCGTTGGGCTCATGGACCCTTGGCAATTGATTGTACATAGTTGGACAATGGATTTATTGGAACTTTTTCTTTGGATTTCACCATGGATTAATGGACTTTACTTTTTATGTTTTCTTTGGATTTGCTTTGGTGGAGGGAGAGTTTGGACTATTTTTCTTTTGGATTTCTTTGGATTGGTTATACTTTTCATGTACTCATCTTTTGGACATGCTTTTCATTTCATGTTTGCAATTTTTTTATGCTTTCATTTCATTGCTTTATTTTTGTCCTTAATACATTTTGATATTTTACTTCCATGTGTGTAATTCGCTCTTTGAGTTCATGCATGTGAAAATGTGGGTTTACACAATCAATGCCAACCAGTGTGTGTTTGTGTGACGGACATGTGTTGATGTACATAGTTGACTTTTGGTTTGTGTCTTGAGATAGGCATGTCAGTGTGGGGTGGATTGGGAAATCATTGCGTCTCAAGACTGGGGTGGCGTGCCGTGGTATTTTGGTGGAGATGTGGGCCATGATTGTGCATCTTTATGTCATGTAGGGGGGGGACATGATTTGGGGCCTGCTGGCAGGTGCCCGTCAATGCTGGGTGGGTGGGGGTTCTGGGGGACATGAGTCAGGGCCTGAGGCTCACTGCTGGGTGGGTGGGGGTGCTGGGGGACATGAGTCAGGTCCTGCTGGCAGGTGCCTGTCAATGCTGGGTGGGTGGGGGTGCTGGTGGACATGAGTCAGGCCTGCTGGAAGGTGCCCGTCAATGCTGGGTGGGTGGGGGTGCTGGCGGACATGAGTCGGGGCCTGCTGGCAGGTGCCTGTCAATGCTGGGTGGGTGGTGGTGCTGGGGGACATGAGTCAGGGCCTGAGGCTCACTGCTGGGTGGGTGGGGGTGCTGGGGGACATGAGTCGGGGCCTGCTGGCAGGTGCCCCTCATTGCTGGGTGGGTGGGGGTGCTGGGGGACATGAGTCAGGGCCTGAGGCTCACTTCTGGGTAGGTGGGGGTGCTGGGGGACATGAGTTGGCGCCTGCTGGCAGGTGCCCGTCAATGCTGGGTGGGTGGAGTTGCTGGGGGACATGAGTCGGGGCCTGCTGACAGGTGCCCGTCAATGCTGGGTGGGTGGGGGTGCTGGGGGACATGAGTCAGGGCCTGCTGGCAGGTGCTCGTCAATGCTGGGTGGGTGGGGGTGCTGGGGGACATGAGTCGGGCCTGCTGGCAGATGCCCCTCACTCCTGGGGCGTGGGGGTGCTGGGGGACATGAGTCAGGGCCTGAGGCTCACTGCTGGGTGGGTGGGAGTGCTGGGGGACATGAGTCGGGGCCTGCTGGCAGGTGCCCCTCACTGCTGGGTGGGTGGGGGTGTTGGGGGACATGAGTTGGTGATCACTAGTGCAAGGTGACATGTGGGCTGGCTGGGGGGCATTCCCATGGTGGATGGGCTGCGTGCGGGACATGACCAGGGCTGCTGGGTAGTCCCCGGTGGTGTAGGCTGCCTGCAGGGGCCGTGGAGGGGGTAGAGGGCACACCTGGGAGGACCCAGACTGCCAATTCATGTGTGGGACTCCCCGCGCACCCCACTGGATACACGTACCCCGCTCTGACAGCGAAATCGCGTGTGAAACTTCCCGCGAACCCCAGTAATACAGGTACCCCACTTGCACAGGGCCAATTGCGTGTGAAACTTCCCGCGCACCCCCGAAATACACGAACCCCGCTCACACAGGGCCAATCGCGTGTGAAACTTTCTGCGCACCCCCGAAATACACATACCCCACTCGCACAGGGCCAATCGCGTGTGAAACTTCCCTCGCACCCCCAAAATACACGTACCCCGCTCACACAGGGCCAATCGTGTGTGAAACTCCCCACAAACCCCAGTAATACATGTACCCTGCTCGCACAGGGCCAATCGCGTGTGATTCTCCCCGCGCAGCGGGGTACGTGTATTCGGAGGAGTGCGCTGGGAGTTTTACATGTGTTTTCGTGGTTGGGGGCCTGTATGTTGGTCCACTGGCCTGAGCCCCATGTACAGGATTTGTGCACTGTACATGGCGCACGTGGAGGGGTTCGGGCGTAACTGGTGCTGCTGCAAGGTCGCTGCGCCACTCTGCGCCACTCTGCACCACTGCTGGTAATGGATGTTGAAATCCATGAATAGGCTGTGCGCGGAAATGGATTTTGGCGCACGCGGCTGGCGCAGACTGTCGCACACGCACACTGTGCACCAGCCACGTGCGCCACTTGTGTGCTGAATTCTATGAATTACCCCCTTAATCTTCAAATAACAGTACGTTTATGTATTTTAAATATGTGAATACACAGTTCATGAATCATAATTTCAATATAAGTCCAGCCAACAGCTCAATAAATCATATCGAATGAATTGTTGATATACTCGTCAAGTACTCCATAAAAGCCAATATAAGTGCATATCAGTCAATTAAAAAACGTCACTTTAAATGAGAATTGTGTCCACATGTTTACAAATTAAAAGTAAACATTATTTGTGTAATAGATGTTGAAACCATCAGTTTGTTTCTGTCACTACACATTGCAGTTCCTCATCCTTCTTCATGAGGGACCCACACTTCCTACAATCATCATTACAAAAAGCTGTGTCAGTATTAACTGCAATAACTGGTAACCTATCTTATATAGCATATCTTTAGAACCAGCTACTAACTTTATTATGGCATCCCTGTCATTCAAATGAGAGCGAAATGATCCAGAGGTAAGTACATTAACAGTGAAATTAGTGTGAAAAAATCCTTGTAGTAGTCACTATTAATAAAATGCAGGATCTTCACTAGAAAATATCTCCATTCAATCTATTGGTTTTAAAATATCTCCATTAGAATGCCACTAGAAACAGGAAATATATATTACCATAGAGCTCTCGCAAAAAATAACACTCTTTTACCTAATACAACTATTACCACAAACTCATAAAATCTCTATATAATTCTACAATAATCCCCAGCAAAATAAACAGTGATTATCTAATTCAAGGTACATACTGTTCGCAAAAAACAACTCAAATTAATGTATGTGCTCATCCCTTTCAAGCTCAAGGCAAACAATGCATTAATCCAATATATTTCCTGCTGTTTAAACAGTTTCAAAATATCCCCCCACCCCTGGTTTCAGTAACACACATTGTAACTGTGCAATAGAATGTTGATGGTGTGCAAAAGGTACCACTTCAGGCGTTAGCAAATATTTTAAACACAAACCAATTAGGGATTCCTAGCTAAGTGTGCCAAAGGCTAATTTATTGAATAATTTATTTGTCATAAATAATCTACAGGTACATATTGTGCACATGGACATTATTCAGATATAGACTAATTAATCGCACACACTAAGAACACATGGCGCAAAAGAATGACTGATTTTGATTCAAAGTAGACAACTGCTCACCCGTTCTTGTTAATTTGCCATGATCACTCAAATTTTACTTTGCCCATAAAAACTATCAATTTAAAGCCATAGTTTAAAATTGTAATGTAATGCAATGTGGTCTTGTATAGTGCCTGTCTGCCACTATTGGTGGCCTCGCTGCTCTAGGCTCAGTAAGAGGAAAAGTGGGCGGGGTGGTTCATAAGTGGGAAGTGGGAAACTCAAATACGTAACATGTGGTGTTGATCAGTGCAGGTCGGAAATACCGGGTTCCTGATTGCTAATCTACTTTCTACAGGTTTGGAGGAAGAGTCCTGGGAGTATGTTATCCATAGGGAAGATCTGATAGACTACAGCACTTTGGGTCTGGTTAGTTGCTGATGTGAGAGAGTGCAACAGAGTTAAAATGGAGAGTTTAGTTAGTGTTGATATGCTAATGGCTAGCTAGGTCTGTGGTGGCATTCCGTGCAGGATTTGTATGTATAGAGTAAGTTGATATGAGATCTTAGAGGGGATTTGGTTACGCGGGGGAAGGCAGGAGTAGACCCTATAAGATAAAACCTACAATCCTGTATTCCTACCCCAGGGAATTTGCAAACATGTCTGATTCCTCCAACTCCCAATGGTACCTCTCTCTCTCTATCGCTCTCTGCCTCAAATAGGTACATTGTACACCATTAGAAGCAAAACAAGCATCTGCAAGTTGGCAGATGAGGGAAAACGTCATGTGGAGTCTCATAAATTGCATTACCTTCTCTGACATACAGAGACATGAACTTGGGGTTCAGTGTAAGAGCAGCTTAAAGGGGACCACATGCACCCATTTCAATTCCTTAACATGTTAGTCAGCCGGTTGGGAGATGCCTCAAACATTACTCTAACATGCTCAATGGCCTGCTGGGAGTTTTGCCCATAGAGGTCAGGGCCTGTTGAGCCGGAGCAAGGTGTGTGTCAGTCATTCGGGCTGGGGCATTGGTCTGGGCAGGGGCCATAATGCCTGCTCATTTCTTCAAGAGGTCTACGAACAAGGCCCAAACTCTTCACACACAGTCCCAAATGAACACCAGGAAACAGTCTTTCTGCTATGTTCCAGCATACTCGAATACCATAATAATAATGTAGCATTTATATAGCGCTACAAACCCTCAGGTATCTGATCGCTGCTTATTATTACCCACGGTGTGTGGTGCTCATTTATCAATTGATCCTGGTTGCTAACAGTACACATTTGACAATCCTTCAACTTAGAAAAGAATTTAAGAGTGTTCTTTTTAGGGAATTCTTTGGCGTGGCTTAGAATCTACTCTCTGCAGATAACCACAGATTTGGGAATGCACTTGAAATGTACCCATCTTTTCATTCTAATGCATGCACAGTGCTGCGTTGCTCCTGGGCTAGATTTGCACTATAAAAAACACAAATACAAAATTGAAAGTTGACTCCAAATGTCTTACTGAAAAACATAGGTTTACCCAGTTTTCTATACTCATATGGCTCAATAATAATAAAAGAACACCTTCTGTAATGTCAGTTCTCATGTAATGTACAATTTTATAAACATGTAAAGGAACACATGTAACACATGTCAACATCCCTGTTCATGAAGTAAGATTTTGTCCAAGAAATGTTTACGTGTTTACTTGTAGATCATCGAGATTGACCTTTACATTCCAGTGCACAGAATTATAAATGTTTGCATTTTTTTAGATGACACCTGCTTTTCTGATGTATGTAACAAGAAGGGATTTAGAGAAACGTGTCCTAAAATTTATTTTACTGATCATTTTGTATCCTGTGGCTAAATTGTCGGTCCATTTACATATACATCCTGTTCAAGAGTATAATGGGATCTTTTGAAGATGTGTCTCCATCTATACTCACTACATGTGGCCATGTTATGCAGAGTTATTGTTTTTTCCCAGTAATACACACATGCTGAATGAAAACGTTGGGCTTGTAAATACTTATTAAATACAATTTCCCCCTTGTATATATTACAACAACAGTGAGTGTCATGAGTGAGTGTCATGAGTGATGTCATATGTGGTGTCATCAGTTCACTCTGGTGATCAGTGATGTCATCAATGATGTTATAAGTGAAATCCTAAAACATATAAGTAATGTTGCCCATCATGTCATCATTGTGATCATGGGCTGCACAATGATGGAGCACAGAATTAAGTTAAAAGCATTGGGGCACAAAATGATAATTATGGCAATTACCAGGTCATTACGGCCTTGCCGACCCGATAATTGCCATTTGAGGGCACCAGAAAATATTCTTCCCCATTCCCACTTGAGCCCCATTCGTGAATGGTGCTGGTGCATCCGACATGCTCTGCTCACGGGTGCCGATACGCCCGCCAGGTCAGACCTGGCGGGCGAAAAGGCACCCGCGTGCATAACTCGTAGTTTGCCGCTCCGGTAGTAATGGCGCAGGTAGCTTACTGGTGCCGTTTCTACCGGACTGGCAAACTTATAATGAGGTCCATTGTGTCTGACACCTAGGATCCGGGATGCTACCAGCCCTTTGTTTCTGCAAAACACATTTCAGAAACCTGTTCCCTCTCACCCTCAGAGATCTGTTTCTGCATTACTTTATTACGTTCCAAAAACACGCTACAAGCACTGTAGTGATCCGACCTTCTCTGTGTGCACCACCACTATAGGGAATGCACTACCTCTTTCGTTGAGAAAACTCGAGGACCATTTTAAATTTAGGAGAGCTTTAAATAAATATATTTTTTGATATAAAGATGTTCGTTTTCTTCCTACAGCCTCTGCAACTTTACGTCCTGTTCACGTTTACACAAAGAAGCCTCCTTTGTGCTGTCAGTGTGTTTTACCAATCTATAACATAACGTATGCAGCACTACCCACTAGTGCCCATGCTGATCGTGTTCCATTAAATTTACTATTTCCTCAGCCTACGTTGCACCCAGTGCTTGCAACAGATGTCCCAGGATAACACTGGCTAGCTCGGAATCTCAGGGCAGGGAGACTCGTGGGATTGTGAAGATGGTTGGCACATACAGCCACCAGCAGAACTGAGATATCGTAATTTTTCTTTCTGTTGGTTTCTTCTTTGTTCTTTGGGACCCATCTAAACGTCAGCTGAGGTACCGATGCAGACGCTCAGTTTAAGTAGAAATGTGGGGTCTAAGTTGAAACTTACCATTCATGCATCTGGTCACACGGTTAGTTTCTTGGCTTACTCCTGAATTTACACTTGGGGCCCCATTAGATGGGCCTTGAAGTATAGCAGGCTGGACCAGACGATATTTATCAAGAGCTCTTAACAACCAGCCATTTGAGCTTGGAGACTTGCACTAGGAACAGGGTGTCTCCTAAAGGATGCTGTATTTTATTGCAAACACACACCCCATGTTTAGAGACTGTTGAACTTACAACTGCACTGCAGGGCATGTCACCACAATAGGAAAGGATGTTCTGGCACTAGAAATGGCCTAAAAACAGAGGTTTTTTAATCATCCCTTAAATAGTGGCTGTCATTCCTGACCTGGAGGTCTCGTGAGGTTGTGCCTGTACCATTGACTATTGTGCAGCTTCTGCCCACAACAAGTGACTGTATGTGTTTTTTCTTGCAATACTTTTGGAAGGGTGCAGAAGCCCTAGTCTGCTAGTCTGCGCTGGCACTACAGTCAGTCAGGTTAGGTTATATGGCTTACCAGCTTTTCTCAGCCTTGATAGCCTATGCTTAAAAAATACACATTTATGATATTAATCATTTTAATTCTAAAATATGTACACTACAACAAGAAAATGATTTTTCTTTAAAAAATTGATAATTATTAATTACAAAAACAATTCACAAGAACGTTGTCATGCTTCCATTAGACTCTGGTCAAGACAAATGATTTTGGATCAGTATGTACGCCAAGAAAGGGGAATTCAGATCAGTGTGTTCATGAAGAAAGGTGATTTATGTTATGATATGATATGATCGTTTATTTATATAGCACCTATACAAAATGTGTTTCAAAGCGCTTCAAGGCAAGGGAGGGAACAAGGGAAAATACAACCACATTCTTACAGGCCATGAACAGTAAGGATGTGAAATTAACTATCGTACTCGGCCTGACAACATTTCAGATAGTGCAAGAGCTAAGACATAGATAAGAAAGGGAGGGGGAGAGTGGGAAGGAAATGGAAACAGACATGCGACTACCGCACTAGGCCTGACAACATTTCTGGTAGAGCCGGAGAAAAACAAAAGGTGAGGGAGAGGGGTACAGAAAGGGAGGGGAGGAACAAAACAAGCGACTATCATACTAGGCCTGCCGACATTTCAGATGGTGCTGAAGGGGTGGTGGGGGGAAAAAAACAGTAATGGGAGGGTGGAGGAAACAGACGAGGCTGCTATCATATTAGGTCCAGGGACAATTCTGATAGAGTAAGTGCATAGAAGAAAGTAAGGGGAGGAGATAGGAAAAGGGAAAAGGGAAAGGAGGAGAGAAAAGAGAGTAAGCAGTCAAAAAGAGTGGAGAAGCAAGAGTGGAGAGCGAATACAATTGCAGAAGTCAGTAGTAACACATAATGTTGCAAGCCAGGATAAAAGATGAAGATAGGAACAGCATGATTCAGGGCCACCATGAGTACAAGATGCAAAGGGAGTCCAGCATGAGAGTTGAGAAAGAGTGACGCACCGTGAATGAATGAAGTCCATAAAAGTCAAATCCAGCATTGGCCACAAAACAGTGATGTGAAGGAAGGCACCAGGTGGGCGGGGCTTGCTAAGTGGTGAAAAAGAGCAGCAGGCAGGAAGGTACCAGGTGAGCGGGGCTTAGGCCACGTGACCGAGATCCACTTGCACCTGCTCCCCATCTGCAAAGGAAAGGAAGCTGGAGGGCTCCTTAAGTAGGGAAACAGAGCAGCAAGCAGGAAGGAACCAAGTGGGTGTGGCTTGCTAAGTGGTGAAAAAGAGCAGGAAGCAGGAAGGCATCAGGTGGGTGGGGCTTGCTAAGTGTTGAAAAAGAGCAGCAGGCAGGAAGGCACCAGGTGGGCAGAGCTTAGGCCAGGTGACCTAGATCCACTTGCACCGGCTCCCCATCTGCAAAGGAAAAGAAGCTGGAGGGCTGCTTAAGTAGGGAAACAGAGCGGCAAGCAGGAAGGCACCAGGTTGGCGTGGCTTGCTAAGTGGGGAAGAAGAGCGGGAAGCAGGAAGGCACAAGGTGGGTGGGGCTTGCTAATTGGTGAAAAAGAGCGGCAGGCAGGAAGGCACCAGGTGGGCGGGGCTTGCTAAGTGGTGAAAAAGAGCGGGAAGCAGGAAGGCACCAGGTGGGCGGGGCTTGCTAAATGGTGAAAAAGAGTGGCAGGCAGGAAGGCACCAGGGTTCTATTCATTACAATAAATGTGCACTATGTTTCGGGCTCCACCCCTTTTCTAGCGCTGCAATTAGAACATACAATTGATACAGTCAGTCACTGCAGACTTCCTTGAGTTGGCAAAGAGATCCTGCTTGGAACCTCCAGACTCGTACCAACACCTTCACGGCTGGACGCAAACTGTCTCTCACTCTGTAGGCGGATCAGGTTGCACAACTCCCTTGGGGGCAACGTCATAGCAGGTCATATTACGTAATAGTCACAAGCGTCAGTCAGAATGCACACATCACCCGGTTAGTGTGCGACACCATCGATCCCAACTGCTCACTTTCCATAGTACATATGACTTAACAGCACCCACACATTGCATATTACAGAAGTTCTCCCAATAGCAAGGTGTGCAGCAAATAACTCAATTTGCTCAGACTGCCTACCATGAAGGCCCATAAGCCTTGTAGATGTTACATTTATGAACAATGTATAAAAGGGACAACTAGCTCAGTTCCAAAACCCTCTTTTGTTGTTTCTCTGAAACCTGTTCACAGTCTTAAAGGACAGAAAAATCTCACCAATCATTGAAAGAAATTAATGGCCAGTCATGCATGCAATCCTCTAAAACTTGACAAAAAGCAAGTGTAGCACTTTTTTTTTAACAAGATTTAATTATGTTTATCTTGAGGTAGGACTTTGTAAGGGTAGACTCATCGAAATACATTTAGTCCTCATTGGAGCAATATGCTTCAATTATAAGCTATCTCTCACTCTGCCTCAAATAAATGTATATTGCTAGAAAAATGTTGATCTATTCTTTCATAAAATTGGATGTTAATGTATTATTATTCTCTACTTTTTTCAACACAGAAGAAGTTCTGAGAATAGACTAGCAAATTGCCGGCAGACCATACACCGTGAAAAAGGACGAAGGCAAGCCAATCGAGGGCCAGCGTACATGTTCAATGACCGTTCAACAAGCCTTTCTTTAGACGAAGAGCGCTTTTTGGATGCTGCAGAGTATGGAAATATTCCAGTGGTGAGAAAAATGGTCGAAGAATGTCTCTCACTGAATGTGAACTGTGTGGACTACATGGGCCAGAATGCTTTGCAGTTAGCAGTTGCTAACGAGCATCTAGAAATAACAGAACTCCTGCTGAAGAAAGAGAACCTGGCACGTGTTGGAGATGCATTGCTACTGGCAATTAGTAAGGGCTACGTCCGAATAGTGGAGGCCATCTTGGGTCATCCGTCTTTTGCAGAAGCCAAGAGGTTAACAACGAGTCCTAGTCAATCGGAACTCCAGCAGGACGATTTCTATGCATATGATGAGGATGGGACGAGGTTCTCGCACGATGTTACGCCCATCATTCTGGCTGCTCACTGCCAGGAGTATGAAATCGTCCATACCCTGTTAAGAAAAGGCGCTCGTATTGAAAGGCCACACGACTATTTCTGCAAGTGTAATGAATGCAGTGAGAAACAAAAGCATGACTCTTTCAGCCATTCTAGATCCAGGATCAATGCCTACAAAGGACTGGCAAGTCCCGCCTATCTCTCCTTATCCAGTGAGGATCCTGTAATGACCGCCTTAGAACTTAGCAATGAGCTGGCTGTGCTGGCAAACATTGAGAAGGAATTTAAGGTAGGATCTTTCTAACAGGTACTCTTACTGTTGCATTGCCGTTGGATAACCCATGTATTTGTACGTTGAACCTTTTGTGTGTGTGTTGAATCCCATCTCACCTGCTTTAAAACCACTGAAATGCTCACCAATTAAGAAAAGGATTACCCACATGACAGTATGCCCAACATATGAATACTACTGGAGACTAGGCACCAATGTGTGTCCAAGCTTCTAGATCCCGATGGCCAGGCTTAACCACAGTTCCTTAGCCATTCCGGGGCCAGAGCTACAGAACAAAATCAGACAGAATGTACAGAGATACAAGACCAGGAGAATGTCAAGTGATATGTAAAAATAGGCATGCTCATAGAATCCCAAGGCTAACTGCATTGTGCTCTCCAACTAGGAAACATGAACGCACCATGCTTCCTGTAGCTCTTAATGGGGGACACACGAAAAGGTCTATTAGTACCCTCACGCAATGCTGGGACTCTGTCACATGACACACAATGTACTCTCCTCTATGGTTTAGCTGAACATTCACTGCTGTCACCTACGCGTGAAAGATTTGCACCGTGTAGCTATGCTATCTCATGTGAAATCGCATCGCTTGCTTGCCTGTTCTACAATGCAGTGCTCTGAAGTGATTTCTTTCCTAAAGGGCCCCTCTACCAAACACAATAAATGAATATGTGCGTGTGGCCGTCGAATGCTTGGAGCACGTTAAGCTGGAGCCAAAGTGGCACAACTACCAAATTAAAACAGCTAAAATGTATTTTCTGTTGCGTGTAACTCTGTTAGTTCCTGAAGTTCCTTGAGGAGTTGCTTTAAACACTTGAGGGATACAATGAAGGATGCAGATATTAGTGTTCCTGTGCCCACACAGTCAACTGATTGATGCGCCTACTATACAGACCAGGGGCCAGATTACAGAAACTTTGCACCGGTGCAAGTGCAAAGTTGCACCGTATTAGCACTAGGGCAAAGTTTGCCCTATTTTTAAAAACAATGGGATACATTAGAAAACTATTGCACCATTCCTCATTCCGTGGACCCGGACCCGGACGCGATTTCCAATAGCGCATGGCTACTGCCGAGGTCGTAATGAGGGCCATAGGGTTTTAAGAAAATGTGCACAATATATATGGATTTTGATTCATTTGAGCACCGAAGCATAGCAGCCATTGTGGCAGGCTCTGGGTAGTTTTGACATTTCCATTTTATTGAAATTCATAAAGCGCTTTCGCAAAATCGCTTTACAGATATTAAAAAAGCAGTACAATAGAACATGGCAAGATAAGAGCAATAATCATGTGTTGATTAACCGAGGTAAGACACGAGAGAAGATGGGCTTTCAGGAGCAGTCGAAAAAGTATGAAGAGATGCAGAGGATCAGATGTCAGATGCAAGAGAGCTCCAGAGTCTGGGTGCAAGAAGGGAGAAGCAACGACAGTGGGGGAGGTAGCACAGTGCAGCATAGGGACAGCAAGAAGATGAAGATATCAGGAGCGGAGAGGTCACAAGGGAGAGGTCAGAGAGGATATATACGGTGGGGCAAGGCCATGGTAACATTTAAATGTGATGCAAAGAAAGTCAAAGGGAAATGAGCAAAGCTATGGAGAATGGCGGAGTGGGGGGGTGCTGAAAAAGAAGCCAGATAGCAGAATTAAACATGGTGAGTGTTGAGGTGAGAGGTAGGGAGACCAGTGAGGGGGGTAGAACAGTAGTCAAGTCGGGAAAAGATTGAAGTGATAATGAGTTTAGCAGCATGAAAGGAGAGAAAGGGGTGAATATGATGGATATTAAAGAGATGATGCTGGCACGTCTGTGCCATAGTAGAGATATGATGAGAGAAAGAAAGAGCTGAATAAAATCTGACGATAAGATTCCAAGCTGTTGTTGAGAAGGGGAGAGTGGAGGGAGGAAAGAAAATAGAAGCAGCTGGGGGAAAAAAGGAGGGAGAGGATTGAGGGAAGAAGAGGACATCTGTTTTAGAGGGGTTAAGTTGCAGGAATTGGAGAGAGGAAAGACAAGCGGAGACAACAAAGTAAAATGAATCAGAAAAGAAGGAAAAGGAGAAGAAAATCTGGGTGCTCACCACATAGAAAATGGCACGAGAGGTCAAAAAAGTCAATAAGTGAAGTGACGAGTGTTAAAATGGATTTCTGAACTCTGTCCTGGAGGGGCAGAGGTTCAGAAGGCCAGCCTAGTTTCTTGGAACAGGGAAACCTCTGGACAAGCCAGACCAATCAGGGTAGCGATGGCGGCAGTCAAGACTAGGTCTCAAGAGGGGTGAGGGTGACTGAAAGCCCGCAATGAGCACACAAAGCAAGGATGCTTACAAATTACTCCAGACAGGTGTTATATTAAAAATATAGACACATTTATTACAAGGCCTTTGTAACATCGACCATAGTAAAGAATCACAGTAAAACTCCATTAAACCAACACATCACAAGCAATACAATATATATACAAGACCAAGGGGTCTAAAGAGTTAGAAGCACGAAATATGCAGACCACCTAGATGGGGAGGAAAACATAGATGGGGAGGAAAACAGGCAGTGCAAATAATCGTTAGACCCAGTTCGACATCAGAGGCCACCTAACTAGAAGGAAGTCTGAGCCCTACGAAGAGTGGAGCCTTGTGCTCAAAAGTACCTGCACACGCGGGTGCCAAAGGGCAAAGGAGAGTCTCCTCAGGGAGATCAGGCAGTTCAGAGAGGTGAACAAAACGATGATGAACAGTTCCCCGCTACTCCACTTGTGGGCAGAAGCAGGGCGCGAGTGCGGAAAAGGGCTGCTGTTTACGACAGCGGTGGAGAGCCACAGGCTCCTGCAGGAGGGCGACCGGTTAGGGTATTGACTACTCACCGGTCCCCGATACAGGCAGACCCAGGCTTCTCTGGTTCCGTTTTGGTACTGGCAGGTTCAGATGCGATCAGCAGGATGTCTCGACGCTATGTAGATTCCGCGACAGCAGGAGTCAGGGTCGAGGGTGTCCCACATGCAGCGAACATGCACAAGTTTGTTACCACAGCAGGGCAACTCGGCAAACGCATTTATTCCGGTCCCAAAGCACACATCTCACTTCAGACCTGGGAATGCCAAGTGTACGAATCGTGTGAGAGTGCCGTGGACACGGGATTAGCAGTAAGCCAGACGTCGGTGACCGACCAACGTTCCTATGTAGGCTGTTCAGTCCACTGGATGGCCCAGGTACGCTTCCGAAGGCTTACGTACAGGATTTGGTGAAGATGCCGAGAATAGTTGCACCCACTATTCTAAAGGGTCGAAGCGCCAGTACAGGCCTTCTCGTTCGATCAGAGGCAGAGGGGTCCCACAGGATGACAGCAGTGCAGGGTGCCAAACCTTCCGCGGGTCACCAGCGATTCCTCGACTCAGCTTCTTAGTTGCTGGATACTTGGCTCCTTATCCTTTGTTCATGAGAACTCAGGAGATCGACATGGTAGTGGTGTTTCCAGCCTCCTCTTATCCAGAGTTCCCTTTGCGCCAAAACGGAGAGGACGCAATTGGAGATCTGCTCACAAAACACTCACACCATATATGGACCTATCATGGACCATGGTGGTCCCAGGTATTCAAGACACTCTAGACTCTCTGGCACCCAGGATGTGTATTGGGAACAGAATCAAAAAATAGGGCACCTGGTGTGGAACCTATTCTACCCAGGAGGGTTAACTAGGAAAACAAAAGATACAAATGAATAGGTCCAAGGATGCTAGGCTCAGAACAACACCTCCACATGTATTATCAAACTCTGCATTGCTAAGGAAGGAATCACTCTTCAATAGTATGTTGTAGAGATAAATCTCATTTTTTTATATTAAAGTTGTGTGCAAAAAGACATAAATCCAACATTTAGAGAAATTAAGACATCAAAATGGTTTGCTAAAACAGAACAATCAGACAAAAAAACAGAAAGATATTTACAACACACAGTGCCAAAAAAACATTTTTTGGAACAATCTCCAAATTGTGTGTGTGTAACAAACCCGACTCCTATTAGGATTTGCCAAGAAATTCACATATTGCAGTGTACATTTTCAAGTCAACATTTGTGGAAAACACATAGAACAATGGTGGGTACACAAAATTATTTTTCTTGCGTAAACAGCATTAATGTGCTGTAGTTTTGGGGGGAGTAGTGCATCTACACCAGGTGTTTCAGCCGTTTCTAGGTGGGCTAGGTGTGCCTTATCTTTAACACGGCCTTCATCAGGACGGAGTTCTGTGTAGATTGACGTCTGCGCTATGGGTTAATAGATTTCACAGGCGCTAAATTTGAGATCTGCTAGCCGAATGGGCTGGTCTCTGTATGGTCCTCTCGCCTGAAAGCTTTGCAGTCAGGCCCCTGCAGTCTCAACTGTGACACAGCAGCCTGAGGAGCTCCAGCTCATACTTTTTTGGCAGACAGGCTGCCCATGCTGCAACCCTCACAGCTGTGCAAGCCGTGTCTGTTTCCCACTGATACCACCCTGGATCAGCATTTTTCGACCTCCAGCGAGAGGACCATACAGAGACCAGCCCATGCGGCTAGCAGATCTCAAATTTAGCGCCTGTGAAATCTATTAACCCATAGCACAGACGTCAATCTACACAGAACTCCGTCCTGATGAAGGCCGTGTTAAAGATGAGGCACACCTAGCCCACCTAGAAACTGCTGAAATACCTGGTGTAGACGCACTACTCCCCCCAAAACTACAGCACATTAATGCTGTTTACGCAAGAAAAATAATTTTGTGTACCCACCATTGTTCTATGTGTTTTCCACAAATGTTGACTTGAATATGTACACTGCAATATGTGAATTTCTTGGCAAATCCTAATAGGAGTCGGGTTTGTTACACACACACAATTTGGAGATTGTCCCAAAAAATGTTTTTTTGGCACTGCGTGTTGTAAATATCTTTCTGTTTTTTTGTCTGATTGTTCTGTTTTAGCAAACCATTTTGATGTCTTAATTTCTCTAAATGTTGGATTTATGTCTTTTTGCACACAACTTTAATATAAAAAAATTAGATTTATCTCTACAACATACTATTGAAGAGTGATTCCTTCCTTAGCAATGCAGTGTTTGATAATACATGTGGAGGTGTTGTTCTGAGCCTAGCATCCTTGGACCTATTCATTTGTATCTTTTGTTTTCCTGTGTATTGGGAACAGACATCCCAGCCCACATCCTGGAGGCACAAACAAGGCATGCAGAAGCCCACAAAAGCTTTGTGTTTCGCGGGGAAGTGCATGAGCAAATAAGGACTGCCCTGGGTCGGCTCGACCTGGGGGAAGGTGAAGGGACAAGACGGTCAGCGGACAGGACAAAGAACCTCGTGGCATGGCTATTTTAGCATGGCAAAAAGGGGTTCAAAACACAAAGAAACAATAGCTGCCACCAGTCCCGTCCGTGACACACTTGCACATTTCATGATAAGCCCAGCGAGAGTGTCTAGGGCCATTGGAATGACTAGAGACCCAAGAGCGCCGTAATGTAAGTTACGGTGCACTCTTGTTTCATGTTGCTCAAAAGCTGCAACAGGAGGAAAGGACTAAGGAAAACAAAGTCTCCCGGTACTGACCGTCTTAAGGGCATGTCAGTTTCCCCGTAAGAATGGAGCGAAAGCCCAGAGGAGTGCGGCGGAAGGCTGCGCTTCTCCGGCAAAGTCTAGATCAGAGTGTAAAACAACAGCAAAAAGTTTGGGGGTTGCCACATGGAAGGAAAATTACCTACAATCATGAAATCTTTCCTAACACTCGCCTCTCCCAGACTAAGGACAGGGGGAACTAATCCGCCCCTGAATGAGTTTCTTGTTCAGGTCGGTTAAACATCCTGGACAACCCATCAGCATTGCTATGTTGGACACCTGGCCTATGCCCAATAGTGAAGTCAAAGCCTTGCAGACTTATGGACCACCTAAGCAACTTTGGATTCTCTCCCTTCATGTTCATTAACCACTTTAAGGGCTTATGGTCAATTTGCACAGTGAAGTGGGTCCCATAGAGGTAGGGCCTCAGCTTCCGTAGGGCCCACACACCAGAGAAACATTATTTCTCTACTGTGGACCATCTGAGCTCTCTGACCTTAAACTGGCGACTAATGAAACCAATAGGGTGTTCCTTACCCTTCTCATCTACTTGCGATAGTACAGCTCCTATCCCAGTGTCAGAGGCATCTGTCTGCACAATAAAAGGTCTTTGGTAATCAGGGGCCCTGAGAACAGGGGCCTGGCACAAGGAGTCATTTAAGCCATTGAAGGCCTTCTCACACTCGTCGGTCCAAGTTACCTTCTTGGGATTCTTCGGAGTGGTGAGAGTAGTCAGAGGGGCAGCTATGGTACCATAGTCTGCCATGAAGTTGCGGTAATACCCCGTGAGTCCTAAGAAGGCTCTCACTTGGGTCTGTGTAGTAGGGGTAGGCCAGTCTTGTACTGCTTGTACTTTACTGGGTAGAGACTGTATTCTCCCTCCACCTACTTCATGTCCAAGGTAAACCACTGAGCCTCGTCCAATCTGGCATTTACTAGCCTTTATGGTCAAGTGTGCTTTCTGAAGAGCCTGTAGCACAATTCCGAGGTGTTTCACATGGTCTTCCCAGGTGGCGCTGAAAACTGCTATATCATCCAGATATGCAAGACAGAATTCATCCAATCCTTTTAACACATGATTCACAAGCCTCTGAAAAGTGGCAGGTGCATTCTTCAACCCAAACGGCATTACCCTGAACTGGTAAAGACCGTCTGGAGTTGAGAACGCTGTCTTCTCCTTGGCATGTTCTGCTAGGGCTATTTGCCAATAGCCTGCAGTGAGGTCACACGTGCTGAGATACTTGGAGGCACCCAAGGTATCCACCAGCTTATCTGTTCGAGGCAAGGGTGTGCATCTGTCTTGGTGACAGCATTCAGAGCCCTGTAATCCACGTAGAACCTCAATTCGGAAGTACCTGCCATTGGAACCAAAACCACACGGCTGGACCAAGGACTACTAGAGGGTTCAATCACCCCAAGATCTAACATTTTGTTGACCTCTGTCTTAATGTAAGACTGTACTTTGTCTGACATTATGTATCCTCTACTTTTGGTAGGTACGCTGTCTCCGGTGTCTATGTTATGCTTGCACCAAGGTGTCAAACCAAGGGACTGCGAAAACAGGGGGGAAAATTGCCTAAGCAAACTTTTCACCTCAGCCTGCTGATCAGAAGTCAGGTGAGGGGCCACTCGGACACCCTTAAAGGAGCTATCTGAAGGACCTCTCTGGAACAGGTCAGGGAGAGGTTCAGACTCCTCTTCCTCAACATCTGAAGCCAGTAGCAGTGCTGCGATTTTGACTCTTGGGATGAAAGCCTTCAGCCTATATACATGGAGCACTTTTGGAGCCTGTCCAGGCCTTCCAAGGTCCACTAAATAGTTGACCTCACCCAGGGGCTCCACCACTGTGTAAGGGCCTGACCATTTATCCTGTAAAGCTCTAGGCCTTATGGGACTCATGATCAGGACTTGCTGACCAGGTATGAAATCGATGAGGGAAGCTTTCTGGTCATACCAATGTTTCAACAGTGCTTGTCCTGCCTTCAACTTGTCACTAGCCAGACCCATCAGGAGTATTATCCGTTTTCTGAGCCCTAACACATAGTCTATTACGTTGGTAGTAATAGGGGGAGTGGGCATCTCCCATCCCTCCTTGACTATGGCTAAGGGTCCCCGCACAGGGTGACCAAACAGAAGTTCGAAGGGGCTCAAGCCAACACCCTCCTGTGGTACCTCTTGGTAGGCAAACAGTAAGAATGG
Organism: Ambystoma mexicanum; assembly: GCF_040938575.1. Classification (NCBI taxonomy): domain Eukaryota; kingdom Metazoa; phylum Chordata; class Amphibia; order Caudata; family Ambystomatidae; genus Ambystoma; species Ambystoma mexicanum. The sequence goes on from NC_090941.1 coordinate 806,187,930, forward strand.
TAAAAGAAGATCCCATTTTCTTCTTTGGGGTTCTTCCAGAGCCCCAATCATACTCTTTAACGTTCTGTTGAACCATTCCACCAGACCATTGGTCTGGGGGTGGTATGCGGAAGAGAACTTGTAGGTGACTGCACATTCTTTCCACATAGCCTGCATATACTTTGACATAGAGTTGCTGCCTCGATCAGACACAACCTCTTTAGGGAAGCCAACCCTAGTAAAGATGCCAAGTAGTGCTTTTGCAACTGACTTGGCAGTTACAGTTTTTAATGGGATGGCCTCAGGATACCTGGTAGCATGGTCGACCAGCACCAGGATAAACCTATTGCCTGAGGATGTTTGCGGGTCAAGGGGACCAAAAATGTCGATCCCTACCCTTTCGACTGCTATTCCCACATCTGGGAGTGGTACCAATGGAGCTTGGATTTTTGAGCCACTCTTACCAGATAACTGGCAGGAGGCACAATTCCTGCAGTGACTTTCTACTTGCACCCCATCTTGGGCCAGTAGAAGTGCATGGATAACCTTTGCTTGGTCCTCTTAATACCAAGGTGACCGGCAAGGGGCACTTCATGCACCAACTGCAGGAGGAAGGGTCTCACAGCAAGGGGAACCACCAACCTCCTATAGTATCCTTCTGTAGACTCTTTGGGCTCACTATACAGGAGTCCACCTTCCCAATAAATCTGATGCTTCCCAGGAGATTCACCCTCAAGCTGGGAGCAGGCCTGTATCCTTAGGCCTTCCAGAGATGGGCACTCATGTTGGCCTTTACTGAATTCTTCCCTGTCAGGACCACCTTCTACTAACAAGTCGTTTAGTTCAGGATGGTCATTAGGGTCAAATACTTCAGGTATCGCCGCCTCCTCGTCAGGTCCGGGCGATTGACCAACTTCCTCCACCGCAGTGGTAGGTGAGTTCGGGGGAATAATTTTGTTCCCTCGTTTTGGTTTTCTGACTCCTTTAGCCTTGGGTTTCCCCTTTGGCTGGGGCAGCTCACTGATCTTGGTCAGTGCTGCCCTGGTTTGAGACCTTGTGCAGGGTCTGTCGCAGTGTCTCCCACAAGCCCTAAAGCTCGGAGATCGTTGCTCAACAAGACCTCTCTTGGGATGTTCCTCTGAATGCTCACTGGAATCCTGATTGCTGTACCATTGATAATAAGATTTACAGGTATTACTGGAAAAATGCGAGGTGGGCCGTCAGCCAACTTAGTGGGCATCAGAGTAGCTCTGGCAACTTCCTCTGAGTCTACCAAGGTAGAATCCACTACAGTTTGACTGCATCCACTATCCCTAAGAGCTGGAGTATCTACTCTATTGATCAGCACACTGTCTTTAAAGTAGTGCTTGGTATTATCTGGAATCCTAGCATAAGCCTCTGCGACTTTAGGCTCCCAGGAACCCAGGGAAACTAAAAACTATCTCAGCTTCTATCCCACTGGGGAAGGAGTATGAGGAGAAGGATGCTCCTGTAATCTCTTCTTCCTAGTAGGAGGAGAAGGCCAAATTAGCGGAGTGGACCCCCAGAGGTTTAACCTTACACCGGGGATCCCCCTTCACATGGTCAGTTGCTCCACAAGCAAAACATGATCCATTGGGTCTGTTTACATAGGGAGGCTTATTATAACCAGAGTTCTGTTTCGGTGGCTGACCTCTACTACCCTGTGAGTTCTCTTGTGTCTTACCCTTATTTTTCTTTTTGTGGCCCTTTTGAGAAGAAGATTTATCAGATTCTCCACCCTCCTTATCTTTGGACTTTTTCCCTTCCTCCTGCTTACCAGGCTGAGTCTTGTCCTCATGGGACACTCGATGTGACACCCCCAAATCTCCTGCAATGGCAAGCTTCTTTGGATCTATCTCCTTAGAATCTGCCAAATGCTGCTTAAGCTCAAGGGAAGAAGGCGATAAAAATATGTTACAGAATGACAAGACTTATCGTACCTTCAAAGGTAGAAACCTTATAACATTCGACCCAGCCAGTCAAGTTTTTTAAGGATTCGGTTACATAAGATATCCAAGTACCACCTTCTTTTTTCTTATACTCTCGGAATCGTTTTAAATATTGGGCAGGAGTCTTTCCAAACTTTAAAATGAGAGTTTGCTTCAACATTGCAAAATCTGCTCGCTCAGCCTTCGACATTTCCATAATGGCACTGCAGCCAGAATGGGGCAGTCTGCTGAGTAATCAGTCAATTTTATCAGCATTGTCAACTTGTTGAACTTCACATGAATACTCAAATGTATTCAGCCAGTCCATAAGTCCCCCAGTAACGGAGACGTTTGTCAGAGGACAGTTCTTCAAATTTAGCTTCATCTCAGAGGCAGAGATGTTAGAGGTGTTGAACAATATGAAACCAACCACTTGTGCAGAAAACATCTTGCCACCTAGCATCATCCTTCAACATAAAGCTATCTTTGCGCCGATTCTTCAGAGAATAGTAAATACTTCATTTAAAGAGGGCATAGTGCCGGGAGACCTTAAGAAAGTTACTATCACCCCTCTTGTCAAAAAAGCAGGTCTGGATCCTAAAGATCCTGCGAATCTTCGCCCAATAACCAACTCAAACTTTGTTCTCAAGTTATTGGACAAGGTTGCTACACAACAACTGCAACAATTTGTCGAAAAAGAGGAGATCCTGCATCAGCAACAATCGGGATTTAGAGCCTCCCATAGTACGGAAACAGCCATGCTGGATCTGCAGAACCAGATGCTTAGCTTAATAGATAAAGGCAAGCTAGGAGTGTTAATGCTTTTAGATCTAAGTGCCGCCTTTGACCTGGTGGATCACCATCTTCTCATCAAGGCACTCAGAGAGAATGTGGGCTGTTCAGAAGGAGCCATAGATTGGCTTCTGTCCTTCCTTTCGGACCGTCAAGCCAGAGTCCATTGGGGCAGTAGCTTCTCCGATCCCTGCGGTATCTTATTCGGAGTTCCACAAGGGGCCAGTCTGTCCCCTATGCTGTTCAATATATACATGCGCACTCTGTGCAGCTTACTGGTGAAGGAGGGGGTGTCGTTTACAAATTACGCAGATGACACCCAACTCATATTAGAACTGGATGGCAGCCATCATGACGCAGACAGTGAAGTAATAGCTAGGGTTTATGAGAAAATAAATGTCTGGATGCAGACAAATTGGATGTGTCTGAATGACTCTAAAACTGAGCTGATGCTGTTTGGATCTAGTCGTCAGCTTGCCAACTTGGGGGCAGAGTATAAGTCATTTAAAATTAAGAATGCCACTATCCAGGTAGTCCAGAAAGTGAAGACCCTGGGAATGATGGTTAATGCAGTGGTAGACTCTCATGCCCAGACTAGCTATGTACAAAAAAACACGGCATATTATTTAAGGCTCATGAAAGCCATTAAGCCGTACCTTAATGAGGGTAACATGGCTACTATAGCCAGAGCCATTATATTATCAAGGCTTGATTACGGCAATGCCCTGTTGTTAGGGGCTTCCTCTAGGGATGTTTCCAGTTGTCAGGTGATTCAGAATAACGCGGTTAGAATGGTCAAAAATCTGAAGAAAAGAGACCATGTCACTGCAGATAGAATAGCGTTACACTGGCTTAGAGTCGAGGATCGTATAAAATTTAAAGCCCTCTGCCTGGTTCACAAATGCCTTTATGGCTCTGCTCCAGAGTATCTGAAAAAGAGACTAGTGCCTCACACCCCCAGTAGAAGTCTCCGTTCCGGGGGCAAATGCCTGTTGATCGTTCCCAAGTTCAAGCTGAAATTAGGGTTGGGCAGCTCCTTCTTGGTTCAGGCGCCTAGCTTGTGGAATAGTGTTCCGGAAATACTCAGGTCCGAAACAAACCTTCTTGTTTTCAGGAAGGGTTTAAAAACATATCTCTTCAGATGATGAACTAGGATAGGATGGTTTAAGGACAACTTCATGGTTTAGCCTTGGGCTGGCTTCTTTCTGTGTTCTATGTTGTGTTTCTGTTCGTTTAAGCGCCCTGATGCCCTCGGGCTACCGGCGCTATACAAAAATGAAATACATACATACATACATACATAATGTCATTCTTTTCCTCATACACACTGAGCTTATCTTTTGGAAACCATAGTTGAGAGAAGGCCCCAGACCCATGTCCAGGACCCTTGGATCCATTGGCAACTTGAAGCTTGGCCAGTTCCAACTGGTGATCCCTGTCTTTCTGTTTTTCTGCCTGTTCGATTTTTAGCTTGACCCTATTGAACTCAAGCTCTTCCTGGAGTTTGGCCATATTGAACTCAAGCTCCTTCTGCCTAAACAGCAGCTCTTGCTTCTTGAATTCAAGCATGGCTTCCCCATCAGCACTGGCAGAGGAAACATTGGACATTTCATCCTCCTATCCTCATGGTCACGGTGGACCAGTGCAGCGGCAGAACTGTCAGTTCTACCAGTGAGAGCAGCCTCACCTCCTTCTGCACTGTCCTCGGAAGCTATAGCGTCAAGCTGAGCTTCTTGCCACGCCATGATTCTTTGGATCATTTCCATTTTTGTGCCTTGCGAGGAGACACCTCTTTCAGCACACATCTTTTTCAATGTTTCAGATTTAGAAGCATTTAAAGTTAACAAGGTACCTGTTCCCATACTGTTTGATAGGACTATGGCCTTTAAAGAGTTATACTACGACAATTCACTACGTGTCCTGTTAGGAATAACTTGAAATGCCCTCGCTTGTGCGCAACACTGGATACATTCAGTCGTATCCCATCGATGTACACCAATTTGTTAAAATGGATTTCTGAACTCTGTCCTGGAGGGGCAGAGGTTCAGAAGGCCAGCCTAGTTTCTTGGAACAGGGTAACCTCTGGACAAGGCAGACCAATCAGGGTAGCGATGGCGGCGGTGAAGAATAGATATCAAGAGGGTTGAGGGTGACTGAAAGCCCGTAATGAGCACACAAAGCAAGGACGCTTACAAATTACTCCAGACAGGTGTCATATTAAAAATATAGACATATTTATTACAAGGCCTTTGTAACATCTACCATAGTAAAGAATCACAGTAAAACTCCATTAAACCGACACATCACAAGCAATACAATATATATACAAGACTAAGGGGTCTAAAGAGTTAGAAGCACGAAATATGCAGACCACCTAGAAGGGGAGGAAAACAGGCAGTGCAAGTAATCGTTAGACCCAGTTCGACATCAGAGGCCACCTAACTAGAAGGAAGTCCGAGCCCTACGAAGAGTGGAGTCTTGTGCTCAAAAGTACCTGCACACACGGGTGCCAACGGGCAAAGGAGAGTCTCTTCAGGGAGATCAGGCAGTTTAGAGAGGTGAACAAAACGATGATGAACAGTTCCCCGCTACTCAAGCGCGTAAAGCAGGGCGCGAGTGCGGAAAAGGGTTGCTGTTTACGACAGCGGTGGAGAGCAACAGGCTCCTGCGGGAGGGCGACAGGTTAGGGTATTGACTACTCACCGGTCCCTGATATAGGCAGACCCATGCTTCTCTGGTTCCATTTCGGTACTGGCAGGTTCAGATGTGATCAGCAGGATGTCTCAATGCCGTGTAGATTCCGCGACAGCAGGAGTCAGGGTCGAGGGTGTCCCACATGCAGCGAACACATGCAGCTAACACGTACAGGTTTGTTACCACAGCAGGGCAACTCGGCAACTGCATGTTTTCCCGGTCCCAAAGCACACGTCTCACTTCAGACCTGGGAATGCCAAGTGTACGAATCGTGTGAGAGTGCCGAGGACACAGGATTAGCAGTAAGCCAGACGGCGGTGACAGAGCAAGGCTCCTTTGTAGGCTGGTCAGTCCACTGGATGGCCCAGGGATGCTTCCGAAGGCTTACGTACAGGATTTGGTGAAGATGCCGAGAATAGTTGTTCCCACTATTCTAAAGGGTCGAAGCCTTCTCGTTCGATCAGAGGCAGAGGGGTCTCACAGGCGACAGCAGTGCAGGGTGCTAAACCTTCCACGGGTCACCAGCGATTCCTCGACTCAGCTTCTTAGTTGCAGGATTTTTGGCTCCTTATCCTTTGTTCGTGAGAACTCAGGAGATCGACATGGTAGTGGTGTTTCCAGCCTCCTCTTATCCAGAGTTCCCTTCGCGCCAAAACAGAGCGGACCCAATGGGAGATCTGCTCACAAAACACTCACACCATAGGTGGACCTATCACGGACCACGGTGGTCCCAGGCATTCAAGACACTCTAGACTCTCTGGCACCCAGGATGTGTATTGGGAACAGACATCCCAGCCCACATCCTGGAGGCACACACAAGGCATGCAGAAGCCTGTGAAAGCATTGTGTTTCGTGGGAAAGTGAATGACCAAATAAGGACTGCCCCGGGTCGGCTCGACCTGGGGGAAGGTGAAGGGGCAAGACGGTCAGCAGACAGGACAAAGAACCTCGTGGCAGGCTATTTTGGAGGCCAGGCCACCCAGTTGGGCCAAACGTGGGAAGCGTGGTTAACATGGCAAAAAGGGGTTCAAAACACAAAGAAACAATAGCTGCCACCAGTCCCGTCCGTGACACACTTGCACATTTAATGATAAGTCCAGCAAGAGTTTCTAGGGCCATTGGAATGACTAGAGACCCAAGAGCGCGGTAATGTAAGTTACGGTGCGATCTTGTTTCAAGTTGCTCAAAAGCTGCAACGTGAGGAAAGGACTAAGGGAAACGAAGTCTCCCGGTACTGACTGTCTTAAGGGCATGTCAGTTTCCCCGCAAGAATGGAGCGAAAGCCCAGAGGAGTGCGGCGGAAGGCTGCGCTTCTCCGGCAAAGTCTAGACCAGAGTATAAAACAACAGCAAAAAGTTTGGGGGTTGCCACATGGAAGGAAAATTACCTACAATCATGAAATCTTTCCTAACAACAAGACTCTGAGTACAGACCCTTGTGGAATGCCATAGACGAGAAGAGGTGGTGTGGCTGACTAAACAGGCCCATTAAGTGGATTCAGAAAAGTAGGACTGGAACCAGAGAAGAACAGGACTTGAGAAACCAAAAGACCCGAGGGCGCCAAGTATAGTAAGGTGGACCACAGTCTTGACTGCATCAGAAAGGTCAAGGAAAGGAGAATGAGGACAGAAGAAGCCTTATTGTGTCGTGGAGACTGGAGACGTGCAGAAGAACAGTTTCTGTAAAGTATGCAGAGTGAAGGCCAGTATGCACAAGGGGAAGAACAGAGTGAACATTAAGATAGGAAGCGATGTGAGAATACACGGCACTTTCTAAGAGTTTAGAGAAAAATGTGAGAAGATAAAAAGGTTGTAACTTAAAGGGAGAAGAGGGACCAAGTGTGGGTTTTTTAAAGATTGGAATAATTAAAGGGTGCTTGAAAAGATTAGCAATGGTGGTGGAAGAAAGGGAAAGATTGGTAAGTGGGATACAATAGGATGTCAGGGGGATAGATCATGGGAATGAGAGTGGAAGCAGTGGGGCGTACATGCAAAGAAAGCAGGAAGTGTCAGTGTCTGTGAGGAGTTAAAAGGAAAAGAAGTTGGTGAGGGGATTGTAGATTTGGAAGAGAGCAATTTAGGGGAAGTGAGCAGGGGGAGCTGTAGATTGAGGATCATAAGAGGCCTTATTGGTGTAGAAGTTAGTGAATGAGAGTGTAGAGGAGATAAAAGGATCAGGAGAGGGGGTAGAAGGTAGCCCATTGATCAACTGAAACAGGGGACAAAGGTGTGGGCAAAGAGATAATGTGAGGGATGAAAAGTATTTCATTTTTTATGCTTTGAAGAGTGAAGTGTCATATGTGAAGTGAAGAATAGATAGTCGGGTATGATCGCCTGGGGAACGGGCTTTCTTCCAAAGAGGCTCGGCTTTGAGAAAGGATGAGCAGCGAGAGAGAACAGTGGGCAAGAGCCATGGCTGAGAGGGTGTATGAGACTTTTGAATTCTAATGTCAAATCACTCAGCAAGCGACATTTTCCTATGGCTCTACTAATCACAGGGCCTAATGTGCAATGTTGCTGGCTTGCCTTCTTTCAGCTTCCCCTGCTCTGATTTTGTTTCCTTATTATCTTTTTCTGCGCTCTATTTGCAAAGAGATTCTGTTGTGCAGCCAGTGCATGCAACCAGCAGCGACTAGCTCTTTAGCATGGTTTTATCTGAAAGGTAAAAGTAAGTAGGCTTGATATTTTCATTCAAATGAATATATGAATTTCTGAAAACGATAGAGGATGGCGTCCTTCTATTTAAATGCTTTTGAGAACATTAAATGCTCCTGTGAACCTCTGCGGATAGCATGATCGTGCTTCTAAAGCCGACTGCTGATTCTCAGAATGACAAATTACATTAGATCGTGGCTTTACTCAGAACACAAAACGATGATGCACAAAATAAAGCGACAGTTCAAAATTTCATGAGAAATCAAGTTGAATTATAATGAAATGGAACTGACCATAGAAAGGATTTGTGATGTGTTTGCTAAAGAGTGAAAAATAACCAATACATATACATGTTTAATTATGAAGATGGAAATGAGTTCATTGTTTTTAGGTGTCTCTTATCTTATAATTATTATAAGCAATCGTAGAGCCCCCCCAATCACGGACCATATTCTCTATCATGTTTCCAAAAGTAGGATAGAGGACACAAGGGGGAGCACTTGTGGGAGAAGCCAGAATTTCAAGGTTTTGTGGAGTGAAAGGTGGCCAGAGGTATTTCGCATTGGTGAAAGGAGCTACTTACCATGCTGCAATGTTAAAGAAAGATCGTCCTCTGGAATGTGATCTGCTAAAGCGAGCAGTGGCAAGAACTGTGTATACAGAGGAGCATATGTTTTTGACTGAGGAGTAGCATTTGAATTTGACGTTGAGGAAAAGATGGTCAAAACTGTTTAAAGGAAAGGTAAAAGATATATTAGATACTACGATGTCAGATGTATCTTTACGTCCAGTTTTGTGTAAAACCAGCAAGAATTTGGAAACGTAAAATATATTTTTTATTAGTTTCTGTTAGAGGGTGAGGCCAGCCAGATGGTTTTATGTCAGGACATGTAATGATCATGTTACTCCACAAGGAGAAGAGTTATGGAGACAGTTGACATTACTTAACATTGCAGTTAATATCACTTCGTGTGATCGGCTGTCAAGGAGATCTCTGACTGCACCACAAGGGGGATGTGATGGAAATGCCATAAAGAAGGAAGAACCCACAGTGGCTGTAACCTCAGAGTGAAAGGTAGCTGGGTGGGACCAATCTGCACTGCTGACCATACGGTTAGGATACACTCAATCTTTGAAACATAAAGATGTGCATTCTAGCAAATCCTGCTCTGAGAATCTTAAATTGGCTACTGTTACTCCTATACCTTATTCACAAAGCCTCAAATCTGGAGCCATTTTCAGCACCTTTCAGATGCTCGTTTGCAAATGTGTTTCACAAAGATTTGCTCAAGGGCATCTCAATAATGCTCCAGGCACTTCTAAACTTACTCTAGCTTTAGACTTTGTGAATCACTTATAAGCTATCAGAAGCAAATCTGAGATTCACCAGACATCGCCAATGCAGGTGAGTGCAAATCTTTGTGAATGGAGCCATAGGCCTTTCTGTGTGTCCTTCATGCAACGCGTAGAAAATGATGATAGACAAAAAAGGCCCTGTTTACAAAAATGTGTTCATGAGCAAACCACGACATCCCTGGAGCATCTCAGGTTCATGCCAGTATTCTTGAGCCACTTTCACGGAACTGAGTCCTTAAACTGGAAGCATATTTGAGAACCTCAATCCATCGTCATAATGGGTTTGAGCAACTCTTCACGATTATTTTTTATCATGGCCATCTCAAAGATGCTGCAGGCATCATCAAATCAGATGTACTGGAAGCATGTGTCAATGTTGTGAAAGACTGTGTATATCTGAGATGCTTCGGGCACTTCCTCATTTGCACTAGTTCATTTTTTTTTTCATTTTAACCAATGCATCTAAACCATAGAACCCTGGATGAATCTTTACCAAAGTGTGCAAAACAAGTATATGGACGCAATAGAAAAAAGATTTGCTCTGATTTTCACCAAATTTGGGGCAGGAGCAGCAGCTTGGTCCTGAAAGCGTGCATTTTTTAAATTTTGTGTAAATCCGTCCAGTTGTTTTCTTTACAATGGGCTAAATGCAGGTAAAATAAAATTGTGATATCTGCGTTCGGTTTGCGGACTCACTTCCCAGTTCGGTCCACAGACGGGCATCCGATAGGCCTAGAGAGTGACGTGATATCCGCGGACATCAGATGCGCTCACTGATTGGATGGTGAAAAGTGTGAAGTCCGTCAGATTTTTGGTGGGATTTTGTCAAGAGGGGGCTAAATTAGAGGGGGGTCTCAATATTTTTAAATGGTTTATAACTTTGTTGCCTTTTGACGAATGTGGACACAAGTTTCCAGAAAGATTATAGACCCAACCTTGAATGTTTGTGTAAAGTCTGAATGGGTTTTGTCAAGTGGGGGCTTAAGTTATATGATTATTGTATGTACATACATGTTGGCACTTTTGAAAAAATAATACATGGGCAGATTCCCAGCAAACTCATGTAAGGAGCATTGGCAAGGATCTTAAAGCATGGTTTGCAAATGTTCCCATGTTTTATGTTTTGACAAGAGTCATAATGTAAGTACAAAAAATAGTGATATACTTTTGGTGACTGATGTATAGCTTGTGGCCATGGGCAGTGCCCAGATTGTCCGGGTCATACCATAAGGTCATGACCTGGACATTCTGGCTACTGGCCATGAACATGAGGGATGACAAATGGGGTTAAAGTGGCCATGTCTACCTCAGACCTGCTATGCGGTAAAGTTATACAAACGTGGGATAGGTTTGAAAGAGAAGAAAAATGAGCTTGCGGTAATATGGTCATAGGGATCTCTCTTCGCCTTCTACAGGCTGCCATGGAAAAGGAAGGGGGCTCTGTACGGAGCCCCGCCTTCCCTTTCCATAGTGGCCATCTTGGAAGAGAATTTTCCTTCCTACAGTGGAACGCCGCAGCCATCCCCGTGTAGGAAGAAAATACCTACTTATTTTAGCACCCCGGGTTACCGCTTTGGGAATACAAGGTGCTAATGGCCTTCATCCGCCATTGCAGGGCTGGAACAGGGGATAACGGTCCAGAGCCTTCATTAACCGCCCTCGCTGCTCTTGGACCGATAACTGTGGCTGCCAGGCGTTATCCCTGTTCCATGGAATGTATTAATTAATTGATTGTTTATAGCACACTTAATACCGGAGAGCATTCTCTAAGTGCGGTACCAGGATTCCAATCTGTGTTTCACAGCCTTGTCTTTTTTCTAAGACAAACACGTTGCCCATAAGCTATATTCCCAGCCCACATCTGCTTCTATTTAACACCTGCTAAAGGCAGGTGGATTATATAGGAATCAATTGTAAATGCTAACTGCAAAGCATAATTTACAAGCAGCATTAATATAGTCTACAAAACAGAAAATATATTGAATTGTTAAAGATGCTTTAATGTTTTTACTCTTTCACTTATCCAAACCGTTTTGTAAAATTAGAAAATTGCATGCAGGGGATACCCAACAGCATGTTTGGGTTAACGTTGGGGGTCCATTGCAGGCACTTTTAAAAAAATTGCTAAATGGCAACATGTACCCATGTTAGGCCATTATCACAAACTTCATCTGCGACAAATGATGCAAGAGGGATGGGATTCATTTCGTAAGGGATGGTGCGTGAAATGGAGCTGTAAAACCAAAGCTTTTTTCCCGTTGTAGCCTATTTTTGTCTGCTTCCAAGTTGGAGAAGGTGTCAAGGGTTTTGGCCCATGTTGAATCAATAGACTGGGTAGATGTGGGGATGAGCTGTCGCCGCTCATTATTCTATCCCAGAACAAACTAAATCAATAGACTCGGTGGATGTGGGGATGAGCTATCGCCGCCCACATTCACGCCAGAATAGGAGAACCGCGCAGTTTATGCGCACACCAAAATGGTCGCCTAACCTTCCACCCACCAGTGCGAGCGTGATGGGCCAGGGGTGCCACGAGTGGAATGTGTGCCAAAAGAAAAACAGCAGTGCCTGTTAGCTTAAAAAGCCCTTTGAAATCACCTTGGTTTCTCTGAATGCAAGCTCAAAATGCCTATTTTCAAACATTGCAGGATATTCAAAAATCTCACTGAACACCAGCAGACATTTGGCAGAATGAAGTTTTGTGTACATACAAAATCTGGAAAGAAAAAGAGCCCAAAACCATGTTCATAACAAAACTGGCTGAGCTGTGGAGGTCAGCAGCTTAAGTTAAACTGAACTGAAAACCACTAAAATCGAAATGTTTAAATTAAATGAGGGAACTTCTTTTGAGTGTCACATAGTTTGTAACTGTTGAAATGTTATAGTTTTGAACTTAGAATCAGCATTCTAGCTGCATTTGTAACAATTGTCAGTTTGATTCGAATGTAGAAAACTGGGAACAAAAAGTGACATTTAGCTGAAACCTGGCTTAATGAAACTGGATTCGGGCTGACAACTATCCCCGACAGGAGTTGAAACTGGATCAACAGCTGTGTTCCCAGGCCTGGCTGCATTCTGCTGCCCCACAAAAAGGAGGTCACGTGGCCCTGTTGATTGAAAGGGGAGTGGCAGCTGGGACTGCAGGAAATTGAACAATGGGCCTTCTTTGGCTCAGGCAAATGTTATATTGGGGGGTGGCGTAAAGTGGCTTCCTCTTGGGGGAAACTGGGAGGGGCAGTGCCTCTGCTAGCAGCTGAGCTTGGGGGAAGTGGATAAACCAGTTATTCCACCCTGTGATGTGGGAAGCCACACCCCTTTTTGACCAGAGCATAATTTTAAAAAGATAGATAACGCATAGTGTAGACTGGTCAAAATTATATAATTAATGTCATTGTTCTTGTGATTTTTCTGTGCACGTTTTAAGAGGAGTTAGGACCCTGTGGTGTATTCTGGGGGGGTTGCTAGCGGAAAATAGGGTCTCACTCCAAATGTCTGCATGTTAGAAATCTGACACTTTATCATCTGAAACCCATATCCCTGGTGCACATTTGTGTAAAATCTGGAAAGGTTTAGAGGTCGTTATCTGGATGAAAAGGGGAGAATTTTGTCATCAGTGGACACGACATCGTACAAAGACAGGGATCGGATGGTTTGGTGCTACAGAAAATATGTAAACTGGACCTATAATATGAGAAAAATGGTACATAGATAAATATGTATTTGGATCAGAAATAGATTTGTGTGCAATTTGACAAGGGGAGGTTCCTCTGACCATAAAACCTACAGCATCACTCTGACACTCCATTTCTTCCCCCCAATCAAGGGAGAGAGGAAAGCTTGGCCAATGATAAGTGAGAGGGGCAGGCTTAGCTAGGCCCAGGCACACACCCATTTTCAAAACACATAAAAAGATACTGCTGTGACAGGTAGCGAGATTCAATTCCATTTGCTGCGGAGCATGCTGACTGACGACTTCACATCCAGAGATCCAGACTTCAAATCCATCAATCTCCAGAACCTGTAGCAGAAATTCTCCAGAATTTAAAGCAAGGGCCTAAACCCCCAACTGAGAACTCTTCTCAGCAGGCTTCAGCATCCTTAAAATCATCTGCAAACTATTCCACAGCCGGGCGAGCTGTCTGAATTCTGTGCCAAGAACTTTTGCCAGTACCCAGAAAGCAGTGTTACATCCAGAATCCACTTGATCCGGACCGGAAGCAGACCAGAGATCCAGAGAACCACAGGCCGCTGTATCCAGAGAGCCAACCCAGATCGCTGTGAAGTGCTGAGACCAGAACCGGAGTCCAGTCCAAAACCTGACCAGATCCGTGGCGAGGCCCATTCCTGCCCAAAATATATTGTGAGTACCGCCAGAACTGTGCAGAACCCAATCTGTTAGTTAAAATAATCTAATTCAAGCTATTTTAACCTAATTAGAACAGCCTCCTAGAAATCGTGTCATCTGTCATTTTTAAAGCTGCACAACTGTCACCTGTCAATTCTGCAGCTGCAAGCTGTCACCTGTCATTTTGAGTTTTACTTTAAATCCGAAAATCTACCTTTATTAAATCATCCGTATCTCTGGAACCGTTGGTGCTAGGAACAAGATTTAACTTTCATCTGAAAGCTTAAAATCTAGGCTTTCCAACGAACCTAGAACCTACTCCCTATACTTTTTCCGTAATCACGAGACACGCACTCTCAAATTTTACCGCGATTTGCGATTTGGCCCGATTTCTTCATCTGTAGAAATCAGCAGCTTTTTGCTTCTCTTTGCTAAAATTCGTTTGCAATCTGCTAATCATTCATAGAGTATTGTTAAAGTGAGCCTGAACTAATATAAAGTAGCCATCACCTACCCTGAACCTCTAGAGGGCATTAAAAGTAATTCTAGAATCTTTTCACTTCCTTGCAAACCACATTAAAGTAATACGCCTGTGTTTAAAACTCATCCCTGTTTTCGCTAAGCTTGCTGGGGGAACTGGAACTGTGTATTGCATTACAAAGTGTGATTTGTTGGGATTCTTGAAGACTGTGTGCTCTCCTTCCATTTCTTGTATTGCATAGGGGGGGAGTGAATTGTCAAAAGAAAAAGTGATCATATTACCTTTTGCTAAAATCATAACAAGTTATTTATGTACTGCATTTTATTCCACCTTGCGTTTCCTTGAACCATATAAAGCATTCTTTCCCACCTTATTCTTCTGTTCCTATTCATAAGTTACCTCTTGCTGACTACTGCTCATATTCACAAGTGTAATATCCATTATCAATTTATTTATAGAAGTGTGATATATATATATATATATATATATATATATATATATATATATATATATATATATAGTTTACATTTTCAAATAAACCTTTTAATTTGCAAAACAAACCTACTTCTTGGCTCAGTGGGGTCAGGGAGATTCTAAGAGGGGGGTGTTATACAAGGGTTGTCATCCAGAGTACTGAACTGGATATAAAAATACATCAATAAGGGTTTTCCTCAGCATCCCAGACTACGCATTGACTTAGCTGTAGTGTTGATTGAATATCGCTTACAAAGGGTCATGAGGAAGAGCATACATCTCTGCCCTGTTTTCCTCCTCTGCTGCTCTGCCTCTTAACTCATTTTCTTCTTTCAAGAAGGAATAGATGGAGCCTTGAGAGCTGGATCTGGAGTGCATAAAAGGAAAGGAGACAAAGGTTTGGGTGAGCTGTGTCAGAGTGGTGATGCAGGGTAGACACATACTTGTGCAAGGGGAGCATTTGAGTCATTTACACCCCAAGGTGGGAAAAAAAGAACATTAATTCTTGAAAAAAATGAAGACCAATTTGCTGTCTATTCTAGGGAAATGGTCTAAGGGACCTACCTACCACATTGAAGCTGGCAGATGGAGTTATAGCTTAAGCCTCTAAGAATAGTGGGGCGAATAACTGAGGAAATGAGAAGGAAACGAATGCTGAAGCAGCTCCCATGCTGATTGAAATAGAAACTTTGAGTAGTTGAAAGGGAATGTTTCAATACTCCATGCAAATGGGTCTAAAAGGACATACAATGGACCTCCATCAGCTCAGATGGTGAATTCATGATCTGCTTGGTTCAGCTAACATGAGTAGGGATAATGAGTCAATGCAGTATTGGTTAGTAAGCCGTCACGCAAAAGACCCGAACCACTTGAAATGCCATAGAATCCTTACGCTGCCTGTGTTCAGAATGTAGTTTAAGCCAGTCTTTAGTTCTGCCAGTGCCCAGAATGGTGTATCTCATCTTATGAGAGGCCTGGCAGTGCTTCATCTCCAACATTTAATATATATGAAAATGAACCATTACATTGACAAATGCTACTCTAATACACCTACCAATAGCAAATCACCAGCTCTAATGATGAAGGCATAGTGTCCCTTTAAACTTACACATTAAAAAATAGAGAGGTGTGAGTGACGTGTAATCCTCAACTCCAATCATTTGCACTAGGGACGGACATTCTATTCTATAAGCTCTGCTATTTCCATCTCTTAGTTAATTGTGCACATATCAGTTAACTGCGGTGCAGGCCAAATTCGGTTCTCATGCCAACAATCACCTATTAACTATCGTAGCAAATCACACAGAACTCTGCTTTCAATACATACAACTGTTAAATGCAATGTTACAGTTATAGTCACTGCTGCCAAAAACTGTAATTTACCTGAAATTCAATGTAATGCAAGGTAACATTTTAACATGAATTGTTATCAATGTTAACATGCAATGTAATGCACCAATGAAACATGTAATCTAAATATGCATGTAATGTAAAGGACTATCTAGCATATGATTACAGATCCTTCAACTGCAATCAGTTTCTCTAGGAATAGATACTGGGTATATGCATTCTGGTCTCTCCACCTTCTAAAGCAGTATCCTCATGCTATTTAACTGACTCTGGTGGCAAATTCAGCTCTAAAGCCAACACTGAGAAGTACACTGGCATAGTAAATAACACAGCACCCCGCATCCTACACATAAAATGGTATCACATTATTTTGCCGAATTAAATTACAATGTCGCAATTCACTTTGACAAAATAACTGCGATGCGGGGAATACATATATTTAATTATTTATTTATTTATGTATTTATTGTTTGCTTGTTAGGCACTTATACAATACGAAAATACTATTTCAAAGCACCCACAGGACAAGGGAGGGAGCAGGAGTGGGAAGTACATTGAAACACATAAAAAAACACAATAGTTAAGAGCAGTGGGGGAAAGGAAAAAGAGGACGAACCTACTATGACTTGCGAGTATTCAGAACGTGCAAGTGCAGCAAGGAAGAGGGCAGTCGGGTAAGTGGTGGGGAGTATGAGCTCAAGGGTGAGCCACAGGTGAAGTGCTAGGAATGTTGAGTGCTACACGGCCTGGAGCCACGAGGGGTCTAAGTGCAAGCCCCCATGGAAGAGGGTGTAAGTGCAAGCGCAGAGGATAGACAAGCGATGGGCCGATTGGGTGTGGGAGGTCAGGGCCCCGAGGATGCATAAGGGCCCAGGACACCCACCACAGGAACGGTGGGATTAGCAGGGGAGAGAAGAAGGGAAGGAGGAGGTGAAGAGGAGAGTCTTAAGGAGCTTGTGGAATGTAAGAAGATCCTGCTCAAGGCGCAGAGTGAGGGGAAGGCTGTTCCATAGGAGGGAGCAGCAGAGGAAAGTGAACAACCACCTGCCCTCTGTTTAGAGAAACGCCTTACACACAGGGTTGGAGCCAGAGGAGTATAGTGGTCTAGATAGAGAGTATTTAGTAAGATAAAGTTGAAGATGGTGGGGTCCCTGAGCTCAGACCGCCTTGTGGATAATGCAGAGGTATTCCAATCTAATCCGTGCAGCCACCGGGTGCCAGTGAAGATAATGGAACCATACAAATATATATTTGTATGGTTAGGTGTATAGGTGGTGTGGGGGATTTGGTGGTGGTAGTGGTGGGTATTGGGGGTTTGTGAGGCCCATTTCTTGTATTTTTTATAAAGCAGTAATTCGACTTCGAAAAAAAATTAACATAGAACCCATAAAACCTCTAAGATATAATGTTACAATACTAGTCATCTCTGCCACAAATTGGTATTTAGCTGCAATCGTACACAAATATGCGCTTTTCATGTACCCTCATGTAAGTCTCCTCATTTCAGAAGCATGTTTAATTCAATCTACACTGGCACTCCTTGGTATACTCTGTCTGCTTCTAGATGACCATTCCATAAAGCAATATCTTAGAACAAGCTAAACGCTCTTAAGAGTTATGAACGCACACCACTTCCCAGTCTATACGAGTTTGTCATACAGTTGTTTGGAACTGGGTAATGTTTCAAGCAATTGCATTTTCGAAGGTTATTCTAATTTTCTTACTGTCATGAATATTTACATTACTCAAGTTGAGGGAGATCTTGTGTATGCCTTTGGCATTAGTAACATTAGAGATAGTTAAGATTAATTATCTGCATTAATCCATTTTACTTTACATGCAATGAGCTTTCAAACTAATATGAGTCTACAGAGGGTTGGTGAACAAAGAACACAACATTGCAACATTACTGCAGTATTGGGTATGTACCAATGGGTTGGACCATTTCAAAATAGCCGCGGTTTAACAAACATGAGACTAGGACATGAACGTTTTTTCCAAAATGGCACTGTGTTATTTTAAATACGGACACCAGCAACACAGTGGTCAGACGAGATATGCAAGTACTATTTCTAGGATAGCAAATGTGCTATTTTTAGCTATACTATTTTAAATTATGATAGTAATAGTGCATTTACTTTACGAACATGTAGTATAAGTGTGTTATAACAGTTAATCCCCATACTTTGATGAAATAATGGAGACATTTCTTGGCGAAAATTATCCTGAAACATAAGGTACATTTTATAATTTTCCACTGTTAAACCAGGTTTAGAATACAATACAGGAAGCCATTACTAACAAATGCAATACATAATTGTTTCAGGTCTTGAAGAAAGGAAATTCCAAAAGTTGGAGAATATGTCACAGACTTCTTAGAATCTTCAAAAATATGTTGATCCTCAATCACAAAAGCTTTATTGAGAGAGGCCTACTGTAGCGAATGCATTGTTTTTATTTGATAATGATACAATGCAATTGATTACGAGTGAATTTGGTCCCTGAAGAAGACAGAATGCTAAAACCAGTTTGCATATGAATGTTGTTGAAACATATGATGTCGGACGACAACTATCCATAGAAAGTTAAAAAGACCTTTGAGTTTAGCAATTGTAATTGGAAGAAGAGTCCCCTATATGTTTATGAATTGTTTGTAATGCTTTTAAATTAATTGGATCAATATGTGATTATGTTTCTCTTTTTCAGTAGTTGTAAATGTATAAAGTCACACTTGAATGATTGTGAGTGATATGAATGTTTTCTTTTATGATAGCAATCCCGTTTGTAAGATTATGTGGCTGCTACTGTATTGTGCTATTGTCAAAATTTCACTGTTCTGGCCCTGTCACATGAAATTAATGTCATTCAATTATAATTATTATAAATATATTTTATTGCTGCAACACTATGTTGAGCCACTGTGTGCTGTTTTGATTTATTCTGTACAGTTATGTTTTGTAAAATAGTTTTAAGCAACCTCGTTTGTTCACAAGATGGTTACAGGGCAGGAGGACATTTTTAAGTTAAAGTAGCAGCCAGATTAGGGGCTAGTCCATGTAAAATATGAGACGCTTCTCGCTCTCTTACCAATGTTTAAATTAGTGAGGAATGTTAGAGTGATATATTCAACTATGCTTCCAGCAGATGTCAGATGGCAGAGTCTTCCAGCTTCTTTGGTTGACCACCAGCCCACAAGGAAGGTAGCGTGTGCCTGCATGGCAGAACAATCAGGACTCCTGTTCCTAGATCTAGGGTGACCTGCATCTCCAGATGACCTGGCAGATGTTTAGTCTGCACCAATGTAGTGTTTTACCATGGAACCAAATGGCACATTCATATTAAACATCAGCATTTGCCACCACCAAATGTGTTTATGCATTTCACTTGTGTCAAATGCATAATGCTCACTCATCTTGCCCAGCCCCACATCCTTATTGCAGAACATGCACACGCCTCTGCCTATACCTTCCTCTCAGGTTGCGGGAAGTACTGCCCCACCACGGCACCCAGATTAGAAAGTATTGGAGCAGTAAACTTTCTTTTGTTCCATCCTCTAGCCAGCATTGTCCCCTCCACAAAACATAAGCCACCATCATCTGCGCCATCTGCCTCCTCCTGCTTCCACTCCTTTGGCTGCCTTGCTGCCTCCTCCAGAAGCTCCTACTCCAGCACCAAATGTGCAACCTCTGCCTGCATCCACTTCCTGTTCCAACTTCTGCTGCCCTCCCCCTGCATCTCATCATCCTCCCCAAGTACATTTTCATCTGCTTCCTCCTGCTTTTTATCGCCTCCTCGTCTTCTACCACTTCATGTGCCACCTGCTGTGTCTCATCCCCCTCTTCATGTACCCCTTCATGCTGCCCCTCCATTTTGGATGTATGCCTTCTTTTGCATTCACTTTGCCATACATTCACTTTGTTAGCTTTGCGTCTTCTTTCTTTGCTTCTTCTAACATTCATTTTATCATTGCAGGGGGAGATCCCTTAAAATACCCCTTCTTTTCTAACCCATATCGTAGCCCACCCTTGGCCCTAGCCATAACCTTACAGCTAACCTTCAACATATTCATTGCCAACTTGACAATGTGACAATGCAGATGAAGTAAAAGCAAAATAGGTAAATGCAAGAAGAAGTACATCTGTGAACAAGGGAATGTGGAAGAGGTAACTGTGGAAGATGATTTCTGGGTAAAGAGGGATACCATCCATTTCTGCCTCATACTGTTCTACCTCCTGCTGCCCGGCAATTCTCCCTTCTACGGTTCCTACTGTTGCACCTCCTGCTGATGACCCTCCTCCTCGTCCAAACATGAAAGGCTCCCACCTGTTCCTTAAGATGTGATGAGCACTAAGGGAAAGGTTTCAAAAAGTATTTTCTATAACAAAGGGTTTCAATGCAGGTTTCAGTTTTCTGTTTCTCTGGTGGTGTACAATAAAGGGATTCAACCAAATAACATTCGCAAATGGTTTCTTTCCGCTTGATGTTTCCCTTTCTTTGGGAGGAAGGAGCACAGTTAAAGGGAAAGGGATTTAAAAAACAAACAATCACAAATGGTTTCTTTTGATCACTTTGTTTTCTTTTAGAAAGAAAGTGAGAGCTAAAAAGGAAACAATAAGAAAGGAGTTCAGAGAAGGGTTCTCAAAGTGGAAGTCAGACTTTATGGAACGCCACAAAACAAGCACAATACACATCACAATTCAGCAAACAGTGAAAAAAATGTCAAAAAGACAGTCAAAAAAACGTTTTCAGTGGCTACAAAATAAGCTCTTCTACTCTTACTCGCTGTGGATCAGCCCTGATCCTGCCTTTATTTTCCAGGTACAACCCAGAGAGAACATAGGCAGGGTCTCTGATCGGATTGCTGAAAATTGTTGCTGTTCAGTAGTTCTGACTGGCCTGCCAATGCATTATCAGCAAGGTGGAAGTCTCGGGTTTCAGGTGCTATTTAGGGACTCGTGTGGGACCTGCACAAACCTTTGGGGCCGCCGAATATTGAAGGCAATGTTTAGCCCATCCTGCATGAGGGGGTTTGTAGGGTTACGCCCACCCTTGCTTGTTAGTGTGCAAGAAAACAAGGGCCCTTTTGAGAAATGGCTGCAAAGACAAGTTATATCTACACAAATAATATGACAATTATAATAGCTGTCAAAGTATAGACCGAAGGCCGATAGTTGTGAATTGCTCACAAAGCCCTCTATCTAATATTGAAGAATTCTATGATATAATTGCTTATTTTATTGATTAGATTTGTGTTTAATGACACGCAAGATGCTTTGGAGAATTAACGGACTGGCTTTACTTTATAGCATGGGGATGCGATCAACAGCATACATATGGCGAAATCTAATTGTTTTTGACTAATAGTAAGTGCTCTTTCCTAAAAACACAAGCTTTTCTCGCTATAGTGCTGCTGGCAATGCAGTGGGTGTGCTGGATCCGAATCATGCGCAGCTGAGCACAGCTTGGAAAGCGGCCGGTGTACTGCAAAGACATGTGCAGTGGGATTTTGGTGTGATGCCACCATGTGGCACAGTGCAGAATAAAAAGTCTGCACCAGCTTGAAGAAACCTTTGAATGAAGAATGCTGTCCACGATCGCAGAAAACATTATTGGGGATGCCTTCCTCATTCCTAAAACCCCATGAGACCCATACTTCAACCGAGCAAATCTGCGTTTTTCACGCAAATAATTCCATGAATCAGGCTGTTAGTTTTGAATTATGAATTATGATAGAGTTCACCTACCATTATTTATGTAAGCCCTCTTAAGCACAGCATAGATAATTAACATCTTTAAAAAAAAAACAAGAAGCACTACGCGAATCAGGATTCTCGTTTTTCTGAGTCATCCATTAAGTAGAAATGCAAATAATTTAGTCTCACCCTGGATAATTGGAAACAACTCTATCTCCTATAGTTTAGGAAGAGGCGAACCCAGTTGTGTGATCCGCCTGTGTAGTTTGGTTGGCTCTGTTTTTCGTGCCTTTAATTCTCATTGACTCGTCCAGAGCGCCGTGTAACCCCTTCGCTAGTATCTTCTGCATTCATCGAAAGTGAAATTGAAATTTGAAACTGAAAGCAGTTTTCAAAGTCTTAATTGTGCCAGCAATTCCGTCTGTGCTGTTGTCATGGATTAAGACACAGTTTCTGCGGGGAATTGTTCACAGACTTCCTATAACTGAGAAGTGAGAAGATACAAATGGCATGTCTAACAGAGAGAGAGGCGCTGGCGCTGGCGCTGGAGCACAGAGCCTACGAGTGCAAACCGTGGCCTTTATTCCTTAGTAAATCGCACAGCTGACGTTGCCAATGCCCCGGTTAAGCAACGATGAATGCACGCGATTTGTTTTAGAAAGGTGTTGTCACCTGCTCTGGGCTCGTTTAAAAATATCTCTGGTGTATTTGCAAAGCAGACCAGTGTAATCATTATCATGCATGACGTAAGGCTATTTCCTAGCACCTGTTGTCAAACGCAATAGCTGCAAATGATTGATGGCAATCTTTAAAGAAGCCCATCTCCAGTGAAGCCGACGTCTTGAGGCCAATTTCAAAAACTGACTGCAAGTGGCGTTGCACAATTTAGCAAACACCAATGCAAAATAAATTCATTAAATGCAGCAAACATTTTAGTTTGTTTAGTGTGCAGTTGGAGACAAAGAGCCTAATTTAGAGAAGCGTTTTATAATGGTTAAACCCCATTGGAAAACGCTCTGTAAATCAGGCTCAACATGTGCAGTTGGAAAAATAAATGTTCATTTGCAAAGTGGTAGATGAAAAATGAAAGAAAAAATGTTTAGGAACTCAAAAGATAATCATAGACAGCGTTGCCATGTAAAATGTAATAATATATATATATATATTCAATGAAAAAACATAGTTAAAGGGACATTATGGTTAAATTGCACTAATAAAAACCGGAAAAAAGAGAAATGTGTCAGTTGTGGTAAGCTAAGCAGCCATAACTCACGCCATTGTTGTGCACTGCTAAGACAAACACCAAGTACATGAAAGATGGACATCACAAATGTTATTGATGACATCACTGATGACATCACATATCTGGGCCACTTGTTTTTATTCACTGACATGTATAGACTAGTATTTCTTTTTACTGATAATGAGAATTTAAAAAATTGAGAAGGTGCTATATATAAACACTAACCTTATATCTTCTTAAAGTATTTTCTATATAGTTTTATATCACCCTATAATGCAGATACATAGGGCAATAAGCAAGCCTCAAGCACACAATTATTTGGTGATACATGATCATAAACTCTAATGTTATTGCCATTTTTTGGTGCTTTTGTTTCTTTCTTCCTTACTTTAGTTTCCCTGTATGTGGCTCTAATTTTATGCATTCTGGGTTTTTGCATATATTGTTTGTACTAAAACAAGTGTCTCACAAGTTTGAATTTGTTAGCTATTTATTCAATGTTTAACATTATGCAAAACTTTGAAAAGGTAGCATTTATTATTTTACTATTGGAAATTACCAGATTAAAAATATTGTACTTCTTTGGTACATTCTACAACAGTTGCCTAAGTGTATGTATGATTAGGTTCCTGTATTAACAGCAACACTTGAATGTAATGTTTTCTTTAGATGAGAACGTTCTTTAATACATTAACAGGCCGATTCATGGAATAATTAGCGCGGCGCAAGTGGGCAAAAACGTGCGAATCGCAGTGGAATAGCGAAAATCGCAGTGCAAGTGCGAAAATCGCACGAAAAGCAGCGCACATCGATTCATGGAAGGCCGTGCGCGAGAAGACCATCGGATGTGCGATAAGAAAGTGTGCGGCGCACGTTGGCGCACAGGCCATCTAACGGCGTGCGCCAGGTTACAGCGAAATCCGCACAGGCCACAGCGAAAATCGCACATAGCGCGGCGCACGCAACAAAAGTAGGCGTAACACGGGGCGTAACACTCGGAATGGGGAACAACTTGCCAAAAAGTGGGCGTCACGGGGGAAGCACAGGGTACAAGTGCGCGGAACGCCCACACGCTCGCCTCCAACACGTATTCATGGAATAGAATAGGGCAAAAAAGCGCACGCTCAAACCAGCGCACAGGCACAAACACGACCGCCACAAGAAAGCAGGCGGTAGCGTCTCTGCGCCTGGAAGAAATGTGCGCCAAAAGGTGCGCCAACAAATAGCACCCATATACAGCCATGATGAATGGCCAATACTGTGGCCCTCCAGGACAAATGACGTGCAAAGGGGTACCCACAAACACAGACAGGCGCTGACAGAAAAAAAAACGTGTGCGTGTATACCGGGGTGCGCGGGAAGTCTCACACGCAATTAGGCAGGGTACGTGGATTTCAGGGGTGCGCGGGAAGTTCCACACGCGACATGGCTGGGTACGTGGATTTCAGGGGTGCGCGGGAAGATCCACACGCGACATGGCCGGGTATGTGGATTTCAGGGGTGCGCGGGAAGTTCCACACGCGACATGGCCGGGTACGTGGATTTCAGGGGTGCGCGGGAAGTTCCACACGCGACATGGCCGGGTACGTGGATTTCAGGGGTGCGCGGGAAGTTCCACACGCGATTAGGCAGGGTACGTGGATTTCAGGGGTGCGCGGGAAGTTCCACACGCGATTAGGCAGGGTACGTGGATTTCAGGGGTGCGCGGGAAGTTCCACACGCGATTGGCCCAGTGCGAGCAGGGTACGTGTACTTTAGGGGTGCGTGGGAAGTTCCACACGCGATTGGCCCAGTGCGAGCAGGGTACGTGTATTTCAGGGGTGCGCGGGAAGTTCCACACGCGATTTCAGCAGGGTATGTGAATTCCAGGGGTGCGCGGGAAGTTCCACACGCGATTGGCCCAGTGCGAGCAGGGTACGTGTATTTCAGGGGTGCGCGGGAAGTTCCACACGCGATTTCAGCAGGGTATGTGAATTCCAGGGGTGCGCGGGAAGTTCCACACGCGATTGGCCCAGTGCGAGCAGGGTACGTGTATTTCAGGGGTGCGCGAGAAGTTCCACACGCGAGTTCATCAGGGTACGTGTATTTCAGGGGTGCGCGGGAAGTTCCACACGCGATTGTCCCAGTGCGAGCAGGGTACGTGTATTCCATGGGTGCGCAGAAAGTCCCACACGCGATTACAGCAGGGTACGTGTATTTCAGGGGTGCGCGGGAAGTTCCACGCGCGAGTTCATCAGGGTACATGTATTTCAGGGGTGCGCGGGAAGTTCCACACGCGATTGTCCCAGTGCGAGCAGGGTACGTGTATTCCATGGGTGCGCAGAAAGTCCCACACGCGATTACAGCAGGGTACGTGTATTTCAGGGGTGCGCGGGAAGTTCCACACGCGATTTCAGCAGGGTACGTGGATTTCAGGGGTGCGCGGGAAGTTCCACACGCGACATGGCCGGGTACGTGGATTTCAGGGGTGCGCGGGAAGTTCCACACGCGACATGGCCGGGTACGTGGATTTCAGGGGTGCGCGGGAAGTTCCACACGCGATTAGGCAGGGTACGTGGATTTCAGGGGTGCGCGAGAAGTTCCACACGCGATTAGGCAGGGTACGTGGATTTCAGGGGTGCGCGGGAAGTTCCACACGCGATTGGCCCAGTGCGAGCAGGGTACGTGTATTTCAGGGGTGCGCGGGAAGTTCCACACGCGATTGGCCCAGTGCGAGCAGGGTACGTGTATTTCAGGGGTGCGCGGGAAGTTCCACACGCGATTTCAGCAGGGTATGTGAATTCCAGGGGTGCGCGGGAAGTTCCACACGCGATTGGCCCAGTGCGAGCAGGGTACGTGTATTTCAGGGGTGCGCGGGAAGTTCCACACGCGATTTCAGCAGGGTATGTGAATTCCAGGGGTGCGCGGGAAGTTCCACACGCGATTGGCCCAGTGCGAGCAGGGTACGTGTATTTCAGGGGTGCGCGGGAAGTTCCACACGCGAGTTCATCAGGGTACGTGTATTTCAGGGGTGCGTGGGAAGTTCCACACGCGATTGTCCCAGTGCGAGCAGGGTACGTGTATTCCATGGGTGCGCAGAAAGTCCCACACGCGATTACACCAGGGTACGTGTATTTCAGGGGTGCGCGGGAAGTTCCACACGCGAGTTCATCAGGGTACGTGTATTTCAGGGGTGCGCGGGAAGTTCCACACGCGATTGTCCCAGTGCGAGCAGGGTACGTGTATTCCATGGGTGCGCAGAAAGTCCCACACGCGATTACAGCAGGGTACGTGTATTTCAGGGGTGCGCGGGAAGTTCCACACGCGATTTCAGCAGGGTACGTGTATTTCAGGGGTGCGCGGGAAGTTCCACACGCGATTACAGCAGGGTATGTGTATTTCAGGGGTTCTGGGGAGTACTACACGTAAATTGGCCGTGTGGGTCCTCCAAGGTGTACGCTCCACAACCTCCACGGCCCCTGCAGGCAGCCCACACCACGGGGGACTACCCTGCACCCCTGCTCATGTCCCGCAGGCAGCCCATCCACCATGGGCATGCCCCCCAGCCAACCCACATGTCACCTTGCACTACTGATCAACAATGCATGTCTCCCACCACCCCCACCCCCCAGCAGTGCAGGGGCACCCTCCACCAGGCCCCCACTCATGTCTCCCACTACACCCACCCCCCAGCATCCAGGGGCAGCCTCCACCAGGCCCCCACTCATGTCTCCCACCACCCCCACCCCCCACCATCCAGGGGCACCCTCCACCAGGCCCCCACTCATGTCTCCCACCACCCCCACCACCCATCCACCAGGGGCACCCTCCACGAGGCCCCCACTCATGTCTCCCACCACCCCCACCCCCCAGCATCCAGGGGCAGCCCCCACCCGGCCCCCGCTCATGTCTCCCACCACCCCCACCCCCCAGCCACCAGGGGCAGCCCCCACCAGGCCCCCACTCATGTCTCCCACCACACCCACCCCCCAGCATCCAGGGGCACCCTCCACCAGGCCCCCACTCATGTCTCCCACCACCCCCACCCCCCAGCATCCAGGGGAAGCCCCCACCAGGCCCCCACTCATGTCTCCCACCACCCCCACCCCCCAGCCACCAGGGGCAGCCCCCACCAGGCCCCCACTCATGTCTCCCACCACCCCCACCCCCCAGCCACCAGGGGCAGCCCCCACCAGGCCCCCACTCATGTCTCCCACCACCCCCACCCCCCAGCAGTGCAGGGGCACCCTCCACCAGGCCCCCACTCATGTCTCCCACCACCCCCACCCCCCAGCAGTGCAGGGGCACCCTCCACCAGGCCCCCACTCATGTCTCCCACCACCCCCACCCCCCAGCAGTGCAGGGGCACCCTCCACCAGGCCCCCACTCATGTCTCCCACCACCCCCACCCCCCAGCAGTGCAGGGGCACCCTCCACCAGGCCCCCACTCATGTCTCCCACCACCCCCACCCCCCAGCAGTGCAGGGGCAGCCTCCACCAGGCCCCCACTCATGTCTCCCACCACCCCCACCCCCCAGCAGTGCAGGGGCAGCCTCCACCAGGCCCCCACTCATGTCTCCCACCACCCCCACCCCCCAGCATCCAGGGGCAGCCCCCACCAGGCCCCCACTCATGTCTCCCACCACCCCCACCCCCCAGCAGTGCAGGGGCAGCCTCCACCAGGCCCCCACTCATGTCTCCCACCACCCCCACCCCCCAGCCACCAGGGGCAGCCTCCACCAGGCCCCCACTCATGTCTCC
The DNA here is from genome assembly GCF_040938575.1 of Ambystoma mexicanum. NCBI lineage: Eukaryota > Metazoa > Chordata > Amphibia > Caudata > Ambystomatidae > Ambystoma > Ambystoma mexicanum. Next base: position 806,215,680 of record NC_090941.1, read on the forward strand.
CACCACCCCCACCCCCCAGCAGTGCAGGGGCAGCCTCCACCAGGCCCCCACTCATGTCTCCCACCACCCCCACCCCCCAGCATCCAGGGGCAGCCCCCACCAGGCCCCCACTCATGTCTCCCAGCACCCCCACCACCCAGCCACCAAGGGCAGCCCCCACCAGGCCCCCACTCATGTCTCCCACCACCCCCACCCCCCAGCCACCAGGGGCAGCCTCCACCAGGCCCCCACTCATGTCTCCCACCACCCCCACCCCCCAGCAGTGCAGGGGCAGCCTCCACCAGGCCCCCACTCATGTCTCCCCCCACCCCCACCCCCCAGCAGTGCAGGGGCACCCTCCACCAGGCCCCCACTCATGTCTCCCACCACCCCCACCCCCCAGCAGTGCAGGGGCAGCCTCCACCAGGCCCCCACTCATGTCTCCCACCACCCCCACCCCCCAGCAGTGCAGGGGCAGCCTCCACCAGGCCCCCACTCATGTCTCCCACCACTCCCACCCCCCAGCAGTGCAGGGGCAGCCTCCACCAGGCCCCCACTCATGTCTCCCACCACCCCCACCCCCCAGCATCCAGGGGCAGCCCCCACCAGGCCCCCACTCATGTCTCCCACCACCCCCACCCCCCAGCATCCAGGGGCAGCCCCCACCAGGCCCCCACTCATGTCTCCCACCACCCCCACCCCCCAGCAGTGCAGGGGCACCCTCCACCAGGCCCCCACTCATGTCTCCCACCACCCCCACCCCCCAGCAGTGCAGGGGCAGCCTCCACCAGGCCCCCACTCATGTCTCCCACCACCCCCCAGCCACCAGGGGCACCCTCGACCAGGTCCTCACAATCCCCAATCATGTGCGTTATGGTCAGCCTCCACAGCCAAAAAGCCCTACCAAGTAACCCATTCACCCACATGGAAATGGAAATTACATGTCACACCCCCAATGTTCATGAAGCTAATGAACTCATGTCCGTCACACACAATGTTTGCAATTGAATGGGAAAACACCCAACATGACATGCATGAAACCAATGAGATGATACCACACAGTGAAGCATGAAAACAAAATTGTATTGAAAAAAAGAAAGAATGCTAAAGAAATGAATCAAACTACAATGGGAAGTAAAAAAAATCAAGCTGCATGTCCGCATAAAAATAAAGAACTGCAAATCATAATCCCAAAAAATTTCCTCCAAAGTCAAATGTAAAAAAATTATCCATCAAATCAAGAACTATGTAAAAAACTTGAAAGGGTCCATGAGCCCAACTGAACAAAGGAAACCTAAAAAAACACCTAACTAAAAAGCAACTATATACAAAAAGTGGAGCAGTGTCCATCGACTTCAAATCATAAGAAAAAACAAAGGAAACCTAATACTAAAGAACTATATACATAGGCGGCGGGCAAGTCCAGCGGCTCACTCCGTGGTGTTCCGGGCCAGGGCATCATCGAACTCCTGTTCGATGTCCCGGAGGCGGTCCAGTTCCATGGCCCCGAGGGTCCGCAGGGACGACGCCGTGTCCTCCTCCAACCCCCTGCGGATTGCCTCAAGGCACTCGGCCCGCCTCAGGGCCCTCCGCATGGAGTTCTCCGCCCTGACCATTGTGAGCCGCGCCTCTTCCGCCCGCCGCCGCTCCGCACCTATGGCGTGGCCCAACCGCTGCCACACGGAATACACTCTCTGTCCTGGGTCCTCCTGCCCTCCGGCCGATGCCTGCCCCTCCGATGTCGAAGGCCCTGAGCCTTCATGGCTCCCACCATGTTGCTGCTGCTGCTCTGCCTCTGCCCGTGCACTGCCTCCTGCTGCCTGCACATCCTCCGCCGGCTGGGGTGCAGTTGTTGATGTGGCCACCCCTGCTGGACGTCCGACTCCCGACTGTGGCAGGGATGCCTCCTCCACCAGCCTGGCCGCACTGTCAGAGGCAGCTCCACAGGGCACCCAGGTGACTGATGGGTGGGAAGATGGCACAGAGGACGACTGGCGCGTAGGGGGTCCAGTTGAGGAGGGGGTCGGAACAAGCCCCATCAGACGGAGGAATCCGGTCTGGGTGACCTGTCCCAGCAGGCTGACGTGGTCAACGAGCCATACGAGATGACGTGCAGTCTCTCCATGAAAAGACTGCAGGTCACCTCGCATGGCCCGTTGACGCAACGCCACACCAGCCAGGACAGGCTCAACCCGGACCTGGATAGCCACGTCCGCAGGCAGAGGAAGGCCAGTTGACGTCAGATCATCCCCTGCCTGAAAACGGGTCTGGACGTAGGCATCCCTGCTGGTGCAAGATGATGCAGGGACAGGATCGGGGACAGGATTGCACACAGGCACCTCCGCGGCGGCCTGTGCTGCCTCCTGTCCCTGGTCCTGGACTGCACCACTAGCACCAGTGGGATCCCCACCTCCAGACCCCGTCTCTGGTGCTTGCATGGCCTCCTCCTCCACCAGACCCCCCACCAACCTGGATGACTCCGTGCCATCTTCCCCTGTTGGGCCCTGTGGGGTCCCAGCTGCCCCTTCTGCTGCCGAGGAGTCCAACTCCAACCTCTGCCTCTTGGACCTCCCCCCGGCAGCTGCGGCCTGGGACGCGGCACCGGACTCCTCACTCCCCGACGAGATGACAACACGGGAGGGGAGCCGGGCCTTGCGTCTCCGGCTGGCGGTGGGATCCCCGCCGCTGTGCTCCACAGCACCTTCTCCGCCCTCTTCATCAGTTGACGCTGCAGACAGGGAGAAACAAAACACAGGCATCAGGGCACTGTACAATGGACACATACAAACATGACAGTTGCACATGAGTGGCATTGGCAAACCTCAGACATGTCATCACAATCCCCAACACACATGTCATTGCAACTCGCACACATGAGCCATACCACAGCCATATCGCAACTGCCACCACCATCCATACACATACAACAGCATGAGCAGCCAAAGGTGACCCAGACATCACATGCAACACAGGAAGTGCACCACACATATACACACACCACCACACTTGCATGCATGTGTACACCTCTGCCAAGTGTCGCACTGTTCAGACGGGCATCCATGTCACATCTGCCAATCAGGCTTACACATACCGCAGTCACATGCATCCATGTTGCATCACTGTTGCACCCTTGTCAAATACACACACATGCACATGTACACAGTGCTCATACATGCAGCCCAAAACAACATACATGCGTGACATCACGGACATGTCTACTTACATACACATACATAAAAACATGTGTGCACGCACAACTGCATTTGCCATGCAAGCCTACACACACAAGCACCATCCATGTCTCACACATTACAGCCCTCGCATGTGTCAGCCCCACGGCCCTGTACACCCCCACCCATACTGGACCCCATACAAACAGTTGTGCAACCTGCACAATACCGAATAATCACCACACGCACTGCTCACAATCAGGATGCATGTACACTCACCGCTCGACTCCAGACGGGTCTGCTTCTCCAGGACCTGGACGTGGAGCGCTGGGGATATGCGTTCCAGGACCCCCATCTGTTCTTCCGACAAGTGGCCCCGGCGCCCCTTGGCATCCGCTGCCTTCAAGAGGCGCCGGGCCTTGTTCAGGGTCCTGGACCTGAAGTCCTCCCAGCGCTTCCTGACATGTTGTAAGCCCCGGACTGCCACCCCCTCCGCGTTGATGGCAGTCACGATGTCAGTCCAGATCCGAGTCCGTCCTTCCTTGTCGGCGCGGGAACTTCTGAAGAGGGCATCATACTGCCCCAGGACTTGCTCCACCAGGACACCAACTTCGGTGGCACTGAAGCTGGTGCCCCTCTGCCTCTCTGGCCGGGGGTTGTCAGTGGTCACAGATGGTGTTTGCCCCGACATGACAACCCCAGAGGCAGGAGTGGGTGGGCAACTGGGTCCTGGGGCTGGGCTGTGGAGCGATGGAATTCCAGTCGGGAGTCTTCTTTTCCAGCAGGGGTGGTCACAGCAACAGCACCCCTGGCTGTTGTGCAGGCAGCAAATGGCAGTGCACGTGGGCAGCAGGCAGTCAGGCAGCAGCAGATGGTAGGTGGGAGCGTGCTCGGGGCTCTGGGGGGCAGTAACTCGGCCTTCTGGGCAGGAGCGTGGTCTTCCGTGTGTTTTCGCGTGGCCAGCTTGATACGGAGTGATTTGGCACGTGAAAATTCGGCACGTCAGCGTGAAATCCGAGGAAAGGCCCTTAGCGCGTAAGCGCGTAAGCACGCATACGCAATTCTATTGGTCCAGAGTCCCTCAGCGCGTAAGCGCGTATGTGACGTGACCCGCACGGGTGTTCCCCACCCAGCACGTGATGACGGAGCACACGTGTAAATACTGCACGTCAGAGTGTCATCGCGTGTAATTGGACAAAAGTGCGCGTACACGCGATTGGCCGTACACGCGATTGGCCTATGTACGTGTATTTCAGGGGTGCGTGGGCACTTACACACGCAAGTACGTCAGCGCACCTGTATCCCGTTGTGCGTGTGAATTTCCACACGCTATTGGACTGGGAACTGGATTCCAGGGGTGCGCGGGTCACACGCTCGCCTAGAACACGCGCAAAGCATGTATTTGCGCACTTTAACAATAACAAGCCAGAAGCCAGGATGAACATACCGTTCCTAGCAGCAGTGGCAGTGGGCTACCAAAGGAGGAGGAGGAGGATAGTCAGGGCCAGAATATTCACACCCAGGACCAGCCTTTTCGGGATGCCTGATGACCAGGTGTATGGAAGGTACAGGTTTCCACCACACATAATACTGGACCTGGTGAGTGAGTGGGAGGATGACCTCACATCACCCACCCTGTGCTCCCAAGCACTCAGCCCCCTGGAGAAGGTCCTCAATGTACTGCACTACTTAGCCACTGGATCATTTCAGCGGACAAGTGCCATAGTGGGTGGGGTGTCACAGGCCACCCAGTCACGCTGCCTACACCAGGTCTTGAACATCATCACTGCACGCCCATCAGTCCGCAGGCACATATACCTGCCCAGAACACCTGCAGAAAGGCATGCTGCCGCCCTGGATTTTTACGGTGTGGCACGATTCCCCAAAGTGCTAGGTGCCATCGACTGCACCCATGTGGCTCTACGTCCCCCCAGGGCATCTGAGCACATCTATAGGAACCGCAAGCACTGGCATTCCATCAACGTGCAGGTAGTATGTAATGCCAAGGGAATCATCACCTCAGTATATGCCAACTATCCCGGCTCCACCCACGACAGCTTCATTTACAGAATGTCCACCCTATGCCGGGACCTAGATGCTGGGCGGCATGGCGATACATGGCTGCTTGGTGAGTATGTATGCCACTGCACATGCATGCATGTTGGATACTGAGCAAGGTCACAACCCCACCAATGATACCAATCACCACCTCCACAGGGGACAGTGCCTACCCTCTCAGCCCCCACATGATGACGCCAATTCGGAACCCCACCACGCCACCCGAGGTAAGATATAACACAGCCCACATTACAACCCGGGGCATAGTGGAGCGCACATTCGGAGTGCTAAAGTCATGCTTTCGCTCCCTTGACCCTTCTGGCGGGCAGCTGTTATACGCTCCCCCATTAGTGTGCAGGATCATAGTGGCAGCATGTGTCCTGCACAACGTTGCAACACGCCGGGGCCTGGCCGTGGACATGGTGGTGGCCCCACATCCCCAACCACATGCACAGCCGCTGCGCATGGGAGGGGAAAGGGCACGGGGGGAGGAAGCCCGTACACAGCTAGTGGCTAATTACTTCACATAGTAATCACACCCCTGTGGACTGCACACTGGCCTGGCACATTCCATCTGAAGTCAATGATGACTCAACCTGACACTGATCCTGAATGTCTGGAGATTCAACCGTGAAAAGCATATCAGCCTGAGATTGTTCACCTGGAAGTGTTACAATGTGTGCATCCCTACCCACACACACCACCAATGCAGTGTTGTGAAGAAACACATTCAATCAGCTAAAATGAATACCCACTTGCTAAATGCAACAAGAGGACAGTGCCATGTCACCCAACCCATCCCCAGCATCGCCACACAACACACCGTGCCATGTCATGCTATGTGCAGGTAAACAAAGTAATCCCCACAACATGACAAGTGTTGCGATGTACAGTGTCCCCAATTGAAACTTGCTACACCTGAAATACTCACTGTAATGCAGGACCAACAACAAACTTGAGCAGGTACTACCATTGACATGACTTCACTAATGTGATAAATCAGTAGTCTCACCACCTGGAAATGCCTGCACTCCCACCACTTCCAACTGAACAGTGTTGGCGCCATGTAGAGTTGTAGGTGCACTGCTGCCAACAAGGACCCCATCTCCAGACTAGAGGGCCTTGTGTAGACATGAGGTAGGGACCTGCAAATTGGGAGGCAGACACAGATGATGAGTTACACATCAATGCAACATGCAGTGTACAATACAACAACAATATGCACTAGGAATGTATACACAGTATTGACTAGACTACCCACACATGTAGTGGGAGTCCAATGTCACCATGTACTTCAATGTCACTTGGGCACACCCTTTGCAAGCCCATGGAAACGGGAAGCAGGAGGGGTGTGTGTGACTCAAACCCAGGCATCTGAACCTAATACATGACAAGCCTGCATGTGCCCAGCCACAATGCAGCGTATGCCCACAGGAACCACGGAAGCCAACAAATTGTCCCAAAAAATTTGGGAAAAATATAAAATTAAAAATAAAAATAAAAATAAAAATAAAAATATAAAAAAATCAAAAATGGCCATTAAAGGGCCCGGGGGGGTTGGGGAGGCCACCCAGGAGGTCCGAGGTCAGGGTGCACACCAAAACCCACCTGTGTGGATCCTGGGAAAAAAAAACACCTCCATGGGCTCATGGCCCACACGGCTACCCTATTGTGGGAGTATCACTGCTGTCGCTATTATCACCCTGTGCAGCTGCATCCGGAGGTGGTTGTACTATGGGAGGCAGCCCACGCAAGGCCCTACTCTGTTCCTCCATGGCTGCAAGCATGCAGGTGTGGTAGGTCTCGTTCTGGAGGATGAGGGTGCGGAGGTCCCCATGCAACAACTCACGGGATGCCCGGACCTCCGCCCTCGTTGCTTGCATCTCAGCTGAGAGCGTACGGGTGAGACGCTCCAGCTGCTGTTCTGTCCTTTGGTGTGTTGAAGCCTCAAGCTCAACAAGAGTCGTCCTGAGTTGATGTAGCTCCTGCCTCAGGGTTTCCCTGTGGCCCTGGGACTCTATGGAGATGGCCTCCTGCAGAGTCACCAGTGCCGCCCGCCTGTCCCTGTTGGACGCCAACATGTCCTCCCTGTGTGACTGGCAGATGGAGTCGGTTGCCTGCTCTAGTCGCTCCATCAGCCTTTCAGGGGGGACAATGGAAGTGGCCACCCTATCCAAGGCCTGAGCCATCATCTCGGATGATGCTGCCTGTTGGGTAGCCATACCGTAAATGGATTGCTCCCATGCGGTATTGCCAGGTGGCGTACGGCCACCACGTCGGCGGGCACCACACCTGTCTGGGGCAAGGCGGACTGCGCCTTGCTGTGCCGGCACTGCCTGAGGCTGCAGGACTGCATTCCCCCTCTGATCTGCTGGCCCAGGAACAGGATCAGATGTTGCGGAGTGTGACCCTGCATCCGTAACCACCAAAGGCCTAGCTGCCAACACTGACATCCCCATTGAGGGTTCTGACCCTGGTGCAGGTGGGTGGGACAGAACAGAATCCCTCCCTGGAACACTCACCTGCGACGGCACGTAGGTCTCATCATCCAAGTCAACAGCTGAGTACAGCTCGGGGGAGGTGCAGCCAGAGACACCCCTTGAGAGCACGACCTGCAGCAGTTGTGGGTTCTCACCCACCAGCACACCACGTCCCTCACTGGTGGTTGGTCGGCCCTCGGACCCCTCCTGGCTCTGCACCATCTCCACAACCCCAGCAGTATCAGGTGCGTCTTCCCCTGCAATGACATAATGACAAAGAAATGGAAACACGCATTAGCACCATGGCACACAATGAGGGCTGAGAAGCAAGAGAACCAGTACTTGATTGACACATGTCCCACATGACTAAGACCCTCCCATGCATGCACCCTCACTGCGTATGAAGGGCAGGCAAATGGCACACACTCATGACACAAAGATGGAAGATGAACACATTTTCTGCATGCTGCCTGGCAGTGGCATCACACATTGGCCTGTGATTGCCAGGTGACACACACATGCCATCACACAGCTGGCATGTACCATTGCTATTGAGTGTAGATGGAGAGGAGGGCAGCACTTATTCATTCAGTCCAGTTCCCGCATGCAATAGCTTTTCTAATTCAAACAGGTCTGATTTTTCACCTGGAGCTGCCAGTCCAATATGGTCCAATTGCACAGGGACATGTGTGAACATATGATATCCAGGTAACAAAGTCACTCCACTTTACCATAGCCATGCCAGACATGTGACCATAGGACTGAGGAATGCCTAGTATAAGTGGGGGAATGCAAACAATCTGTCTGATTGAACATAGAAAAATAAGCAACAATGTTGTGGCAAGGTGACACTACAAGGGCAACTGGGGTGCTGTTGGGCTAGATGTCTACTGTTGGCAGAAGGGATACTGCAATGGCCAAATGCAGCTGCGCAGGATGTATTGCATGCAGCACATGGGTGACCCATACGACTCAGGCGCACACACTCTCACCTGGCACACAAACAGATGCCCTCACACACACACCATGCACATGGATGACACACACATGCATGTGCACTCACCGGACAATGCCTCGTAATCAGGCAGATCTCCCACGCCTTGGATCTGTTCCTCCGTGACGTAGGTCCCAGCGACTGACTCATGTGGAGTGAGTTCCATGTCTAATACTGGAGACCCACCTCCAGTCACTAGAGTTGCGGCATGACTTGAGGCCAGCTTCTTCTTTGCCCTGCGCTTTAGGTCATTCCAGCGCTTATAGCAATCATTGGCTGTGCGCCTCACGATTCCAAGGGCACTTACGATGTCCGCAATGGTCTGCCAGTGTGCCTGGCATTGTGCAGGTGTGGTCTTGGATCCTGCAACAATGACCATCTCGTTATCATGTCCGGACACATATTCGACAAGTGCATTCAGTTCGTCATCCGTGAAGCTGGGCTTCCTGGACGGGCCGGACTGTGTAGCCGTGTCTGGGGCATCAGCCTGTGCCGGACAAGCACTCTTCCTCTTCCGCTTGGAAGGTGGTGGTGATCCTGAGTGTCCTGCGCCGCTCTGGACACTAGGGGCAGGAGCCCTGGTGGGCTCTGTATCAGGTGTGTGGGATTGCACACTCAGCATGGGAGTTGGTGCAGGCATTGGCTCTAGTGTAATGGTGTCAGGGGGAATGTCAGCAGGATGGACTAGGACCGACACTGTCCTGGCTGGGTGTGTGAGAGCTGGGGTGGATGGAGCCGCAGCTGCCCCTGCAGCCTCTCCGCCCTGCCTACTTGGGGCAGCAGATGACCTTGCTGCCCCAGATCCACGTGGCATGATGGCATCAACGTGCACCAGCGCACGTGTCGTAGCCCTGCTGACCTGGAAGTCAGCCATGGAGTCAGCCAGGTCTGGTGCCACAATGGGAAGGTCCAACAAGGGCTGAGCATGGATGGTGTCAGCCACATCAGCCTCAACGGGAGGGGGGAGGGGGTGAGGGGGGGGATTATGGGTGCCCTTGACTGGTCCTCCACACATGGGGGGACAGGCTCACCCTGCAAGTTACGACCACGTCCCCTACCGGATCCACCACGGCCACCACTTGTGGCTCTTCCACCTTTCCACCCTTACGGAATCCTCGCCTCCCAGCCATGGCACTGATATTAATGTGCGTATGGGAGTGGATGTAGACTATTGTCCTGGGCAATTGGGGGTCAAAGGGGTTGGGTACCAGATGGTAATTGTACCCTAGTGCTCTAGCAAGGCTGAATGTAACCCCTGGGGAAAGATGACGGGTCACGCAACGCACAGGAGGCCCAAAAAAGGGAGATGACGTGCACGCAACCCCTCCTAGACCACATGTGAAGAAAGAAAAACCTGCACTACGCTGTGGCACCCAGTAACACAATAATGAACGTATGCGTGTCACACGCAGCCTAGAATGACCTCTGAAGGGGTAGGCTACACACGGGGCAAGCACAGAAGTTAGATACGTGCGTGACTCACCGTCTGCCAGGTAAAAGAGCGTGAAAAATGAGCGCGTTTGATTGGCAACACCCCCGCCAAAAGAAGATTTGTACGCTGTCTGAGGAGACAGGACAACAGTAGAAGGGGACACTGTTTGAGGGAACAGGCCCAGGTAAACCAGTACAAGAGAAAAAAGAGAAAAAGCTGTCAGAGGTAACAGGGAGTACGAACTGGAAACGCCGTGAAGTAAATCGCGTGTGAAACGACAAGAAGTACAGAATTCACCCACTCGCTCTCCACAAAAAGCACGTACAAGGAAATGGTGTTCTACACGTACCTTATATACAGGCCCACACATACAGCGTCACTTACGCGGCGTGTACGTGCTAGGCCCATTGCCACCAATCACACGCTTTGTCACTTCTGCGTGTAGGTCCTTTTTCACCAATCACACGCTTTGTCACTTCTGCGTGTAGGTCCATTTTCACCAATCACACGCTTTGTCACTTCTGCGTGTAGGTCCATTTTCAACTATTACACGCTTTGACACTCGGACGTGTCACGCAACATTTTCATACGCGTGCACGTCGATTTACACGCAGACGTGTTTGATTTTCGCGTGCCAAATCACTCGTATCAAGCTGGCCACGCGTTCACACACGGAAGAGCACGCTCCTGCCCAGGGGGCCAAATTACTGCCCCCCAGAGCCCTGAGCACGCTCCCACCTGCCATCTGCTGCTGCCTGACTGCCTGCTGGCCACGTGCCCTGCCATTTGCTGCCTGCACATCAGCCAGGGGTGCTGTTGCTGTGACCACCCCTGCTGGAACCAAAGGCTCCCGACTGCTTTTCCGTCGCCCCACAGCCCTGCCCCAGGACCCAGTTGCCCGCCCACTCCTGCCTTTGGGGTTGCCATGTCGGCCACTACAACAGGTGGCACCAGTGCCAACCCCCGGCCAAGGAGGCAGAGGGGCACCAGCTTCAGTGCCAGGGAAGTTGGTGTCGTGGTGGAGGCTGCCCCTGCACTGCTGGGGGGTGGGGGTGGTGGGAGACATGAGTGGGGGCCTGGTGGGGGCTGCCCCTGGTGGCTGGGGGGTGGGGGTGGTGGGAGACATGAGTGGGGGCCTGGTGGGGGCTGCCCCTGGATGCTGGGGGGTGGGGGTGGTGGGAGACATGAGTGGGGGCCTGGTGGGGGCTGCCCCTGGATGCTGGGGGGTGGGGGTGGTGGGAGACATGAGTGGGGGCCTGGTGGAGGCTGCCCCTGCACTGCTGGGGGGTGGGGGTGGTGGGAGACATGAGTGGGGGCCTGGTGGAGGCTGCCCCTGCACTGCTGGGGGGTGGGGGTGGTGGGAGACATGAGTGGGGGCCTGGTGGAGGCTGCCCCTGGTGGCTGGGGGGTGGGGGTGGTGGGAGACATGCATTGTTGATCAGTAGTGCAAGGTGACATGTGGGTTGGCTGGGGGGCATGCCCATGGTGGATGGGCTGCCTGCGGGACATGAGCAGGGGTGCAGGGTAGTCCCCCGTGGTGTGGGCTGCCTGCAGGGGCCGTGGAGGTTGTGGAGCGTACACCTTGGAGGACCCACACGGCCAATTTACGTGTAGTACTCCCCAGAACCCCTGAAATACACATACCCTGCTGAAATCGCGTGTGGAACTTCCCGCGCACCCCTGGAATTCACGTACCCTGCTGAAATCGCGTGTGGAACTTCACGCGCACCCCTGAAATACACGTACCCTGCTGAAATCGCGTTTGGAACTTCCCGCGCACCCCTGGAATTCACGTACCCTGCTCGCACTGGCCCATTCGCGTGTGGAACTTCCCGCGCACCCCTGAAATACACGTACCCTGCTGTAATCGCGTGTGGGACTTTCTGCGCACCCATGGAATACACGTACCCTGCTCGCACTGGGACAATCGCGTGTGGAACTTCCCGCGCACCCCTGAAATACACGTACCCTGATGAACTTGCGTGTGGAACTTCCCGCGCACCCCTGAAATACACGTACCCTGCTGTAATCGCGTGTGGGACTTTCTGCGCACCCATGGAATACACGTACCCTGCTCGCACTGGGACAATCGCGTGTGGAACTTCCCGCGCACCCCCGAAATACACGTACCCTGATGAACTTGCGTGTGGAACTTCCCGCGCACCCCTGAAATACACGTACCCTGCTCGCACTGGGCCAATCGCGTGTGGAACTTCCCGCGCACCCCTGAAATACACGTACCCTGCTCGCACTGGGCCAATCGCGTGTGGAACTTCCCGCGCACCCCTGAAATCCACGTACCCTGCTGAAATCGCGTGTGGAACTTCCCGCGCACCCCTGGAATTCACCTACCCTGCTGAAATCGCGTGTGAAACTTCCCGCGCACCCCTGAAATACACGTACCCTGCTGTAATCGCGTGTGGGACTTTCTGCGCACCCCTGGAATACACGTACCCTGCTCGCACTGGGACAATCGCGTGTGGAACTTCCCGCGCACCCCTGAAATACACGTACCCTGATGAACTCGCGTGTGGAACTTCCCGCGCACCCCTGAAATACACGTACCCTGCTGTAATCGCGTGTGGGACTTTCTGCGCACCCATGGAATACACGTACCCTGCTCGCACTGGGACAATCGCGTGTGGAACTTCCCGCGCACCCCTGAAATACACGTACCCTTATGAACTCGCGTGTGGAACTTCCCGCGCACCCCTGAAATACACGTACCCAGCTCGCACTGGGCCAATCGTGTGTGGAACTTCCCGCGCACCCCTGAAATACACGTACCCTGCTCGCACTGGGCCAATCGCGTGTGGAACTTCCCGCGCACCCCTGAAATCCACGCACCCTGCTGAAATCGCGTGTGGAACTTCCCGCGCACCCCTGGAATTCACGTACCCTGCTGAAATCGCGTGTGGAACTTCACGCGCACCCCTGAAATACACGTACCCTGCTGAAATCGCGTTTGGAACTTCCCGCGCACCCATGGAATACACGTACCCTGCTCGCACTGGCCCATTCGCGTGTGGAACTTCCCGCGCACCCCTGAAATACACGTTCCCCGCTTGGGGTTTGCTGTTTGTCAGCCCGGTGAACTGGTCCAGGGTTAGCGCAGCCCTTTGCGATGATTTAGCGATTTTGATGGCTTTTCCTTGCGCGAGGGCGTTCTTGGGGGCATTACTGGCGCTGCTGCAGGGTCGCTGCGATTCTCTGCGCCACGGCTGGTTTGGGAGCCTTAAATCCATGAATACGCTGTGCGCGGAAATCGGTTTTAGCCCACGTGCCTGGCGCAGACAATCGCACGCGGACACTCTGCGCCAGCCGCTTGCGACACTTTTCTGCGAAATTCTATGAATTACCCTGTAAGTAGTTTATGATAGATCTCCCGATCACCCCTGACATCTTGTTACCAACATTATAAACACTACCCCTTACCGGGACTGTTCATCAAAATGATATTAATATGTGATGTCATCAGTGTTGCCATAAATAACATTTGTGATGTCATCATTCACGTACTGGGTGTTTGTCATAGCAGAGCACGGTGGGGCGCGAGTTACGGTTGCTTAGTTTACCATAACTGGTGAATTTCTGGGTGTTTTTGTTTTTACTTGTAACCATAATGTCCCTTTAGCAACATTTCTTCATTGAAGTTCATGGGTTTTTATTAATGCAACTTAACCATAACTTCCCTTTAACAAAGTGTTTTCATTGAATTTTATGGGTTTTTATTATTGCAACGTAACCATAACATCCCTTTAACAAAGTTTTTTCAGTGAATTTTAGGGGTTTTTACCAGTGCACTCTAATTTGCTACAACTTACTAATATCATACTTACCCCAATATAGGAACATGTTTGTCCAATTTAGAAAGTTTCATCTTAACACTCCCTACCTTCTAGTATGATTTTGAACCCTTCTATACACTTTTTGAAATAGTTTCCACTGCTCTTGTGTTCGCCGATGATTGCGAATATCTAACCTCACTGCGGACTATCCGGACAGTGCCACATGACTACATGCTTGTGCACGCATGATGACATGTCCACAAATGCGTCCGTACTTTGCAAATGGGTCCATGCTTTGTGAACAATTCAAAACTGCATTTTCGGCTCATCTAGAAACCCTAAATCTCAAAATTGACCCTTGCAAAGCTCCTACACCTATTCTTACACATTATCGATTAATAATCTAGCACACAGCATATACTTGAAAGAATATTATAAAAACAATTATTTATCTTAAAAATGGCATCTGCTATTGCCATCCCTCCTCCCCAAGACCCACCACCAGCTGGAGGACCTATACTTATGAAAAAAGCGCAATATTTCAAAAGAGAATCAAGAAGACCAGGAAGATGAGGTAGAAGACGTGCCTACCTCTAGCACCCAGAGAGAATGATGGGTGGGGCAGTTCTTTACCACTGTAGGAAATGTACAAAAGGCTAAAGTTACCAAAGTGAAATGCACTGACTCTGTCACGAACAACCTGGGCATTACTCCTATGGGACCACCCCCATATACCGCCACACCAAATCCAACCACTGCAATGCCCTCAGAAAGGCTGTTCATTTGTTAGGAAGTAGTAGGCTGTCTTCTTCTACCTGATCTTCCTCAATCAATGCTGTGACCACAAAGCCTACTTCTTTGGCACACAAAATCCCACCAGCTACCTTGCAATTGATTAAAAAGTCTGTTGATTCATAACTTTCGAAAACAATAGTACTTTGTATATACTGCAACAAACCACTCTGCAGTGGGAGCAAGTTCGAAGGGCTTTTGAAGCTGTAATCAAGGAGCATGGGAAACACTGCCCTCTACCTTACATTTAACACACATGCAACTTCTTCCACTATCTCCCTTCCCCTCTGTATCTGTGGCTGGTGCCCCTCCTCTCATTTCCCTCCCCACCTTACTTTCTGGCATCTCCTGCAAAAAAAAAAAAGAAAACCGTATAAGAAAGGTTGTTTCAGAAACCACCTTTTACAGTTAAAAAAAGAACTAAAAATAGGATTATAAACGCCATCTACTATACATTTTAGTAAAGTATTTAGATTCAATAAGATTCTCCAACATTCCCATTAGCTTGTTCTACTATGCTAATAGAAATATGGGAAAATTGTATACTAGAGAAAAAGGATAACAGCACAGAAACAAATTTCTGTCCAAAATTCTTCTCTCTAGTATTCAATAATCACCATAATCCATTGCCGTTTATAACTATCCACAGTCTCCGCATTCCCCTATCTAGCCCATGCCTTATTAGAAATACCCGGATTGCACATGCTGTTGGGAGTCCTGACCCACGTTTGGACTATTATGCTGCAACATTTGGTGCTGTGGGTTTAGGAAATCCAAGATGGCGGAAAAGCCCACATTTGCGCCAGGATCCAGGAAAACCGCACAGTTTTTTGCGCACACCAAAATGGTCGCCTGACCTACCACCCACCAGTGTGAGCATGATGGGCCAGGAGTGCCATGATTGGAATGCGTGCCAAAGGATAAACAGCAGTGCCTGTTAGCTCAAAAAGCGCTTTGAAATCACCTTTGTTTCTCTGAAATGCAAGCTAAAAATGCCTATTTTAAACATTGCAAGATATTCATACTTTTGAACTTAGAATCAGCATTCTAGCTGCATGTGTAAAAATTGTAAGTTTCTTTTGAATGAAGAAAAACTGGGAACAAAAGTGACATTTGGCTGAAGCCTGGCTTGAAGAGATTGAATTCTGCCTGGTAACTACCCCCGACAGGAGTTGAAACTTGCTCAGCCACTCTTCCCAGGCCTGGCTGCATTCTGCTGCCCCCACCAAAAGGAGATGACACCTCCCTGATTGAATCAGGGGAGAAGCACCTAGGACTTGAGGGAAACAGAACAATGATCCTTCCTTGGCTCAGGCAAATGTTAAATTAGGGGGGGTCATAAATGGCTTCCTCTTGAGAGAAACGGGGAGGGGCAGTGCCTCTGTGAGCAACTGGAGTTGGAGGAAGTGGACAAACCAGAAATTCCACCATGTGCTTTGGGAAACCACACCCTCTGGGCCAGAGCATAATTTTAAAAAGATGGATCATTCATAGTACGGACTTGTCAAAATGATATCATTAATATCATTATTCTTGTGATTTTTCTGTGCACATTTTAAGAGGTGTTAGGACTCTGTACCATGTTCTGAGGCAAAACCCCATGAATTACAGAGATTGCAGACACGGGTTCACGCTATAAAAATGAAAATTTACTGGAATATGTGTAGAAAGGCGGTGTACATCTCTGTAATTTTTGGTAAAAATCCAATATTGGTAAACCAACTAAAAACGAAAATAAGTTGCCATTTTTTAACCCTGGCTCTTAGAAACATCAGAGTTGGAACAGAGACCTACCCGAAGTAATATATGATATGTACATGTAATGCCAACCACTTGTGTATTTGGGAAATATGTTTAGTTATGAAAATGATTTTCTAAGGTAAAAGCAAAGGGGAATGTTGTTTCTTTGGAGCCATAAACATGACACCTGATGACATAGGATGACTCACTACTCCCTTCTCAAATCAGGTCAAAGAGAAATTCTTGACCTATCAAATTATGAGTGGGTTGGGCATAGAGAGTTAGCATCCACACCCATTTTCAAAAGACATAAAAAGAGCCACTGGAAGCCAGACAGGGACATTCATTTTCCAACCTTCAACTGAATTCCTGCACAGCACAATGATGGAGAACTCCAGATCCAGAACTCCAGAGATCCAGACTAACTCCAGAAAAAAACCTCCAAAGACTTGAACTTTTCAGCAGGCCTCAAAATCTTTTGCAAACTATTCAACCGCCGGGCTGTGCGGTTTGCTGCTTGCTAAGAGTCCTGTGTATCCAGAACAGAACCAGTACCCAGAAAGCCGTGCGGTATCCAGAATCCACTTGATCCAGACCAGCAGAACCAGAGACACAGACCAGACCGCTGTGAACAGAACCAGTTCCTGATTGACCCGCCGAGCAGAGAGAACCGCAGCTAAACTTGTTGACCAGGTCCGTGACGAGGCCATTCCTTTCAAATTTATAGTGTGAGCACCCAGCTAGAACTGTGCAGAACCCATCTCTTAGCTTAAAATAATCTGATTCAAAACATTTGAACCTGTTTAGAACTGCATCATAAGAAATTGTGTGTTCCTCCTGTTGATGCAAACCTGTCAAAGCGCATCTGTCATTCCGAAACTGTAATTTTATTTCTGAAAAACTACCTTTACAAATTCGTCTGTATCTTTGGAACCGTGCATCCTAGGAATGTACTCGAAAAAAGTGCAGAGATTTGACATTTTGCTTCATTTCAACCACGTGTAGAAAGATCTGTCCTTTGCTTCCATTACTGAAATCCGTCTACAACCTGATAATCCCTCATTAATCATTGTTAGTGTGGACCTGAACTGATTTAAAGTATCTCACTCACCCTGAACCTCTAAAGGGAATTAAAATCAATTTTAGCATATTTCACTCCCTTGCAAATCACCTGAAAGTCTTTCGCCTGTGTTTCAAAATCATCCCTGGTGCTATAAGCTTGCTAAGGGGGAACTGAATTCGTATTGTACTGTGATTGAATTCCTGAAGACTGTGTGTGTTACTTTCCTCTCCTTACATTGCATAGGGGGGGATTGAATTGTCAGAGAACAAGTGATCATATTATCTTTTGCTGAAATCATATCAAGTTTATTTCTGTACTGCCTTTTATTCATCTGTGCATCTCCTTGAAACCATAAAGCATTCTCAGCTACCTTATCCTCTATACTACTCCTAAGTAATTAAACCAGTGTGCTAGAATAACATCATCCATTGTTGGTCACTGTCATATGTCTAAGTGTGATATCAAATATTAATTTATTATAAAAGTGTGATATATATATTGTTTAATTTTCAATAAATCTTTTAAATTGCAAAACAAACCTACTTCTTGGCTCAGTGAGGTCAGGGGGATTCAAAGAGAGGGGTGTTATATAAGGGTTTATCATCCAGATTATAACTTGTCATAAAAATATATAAATAAGGGCTTCCTTTGGGCATCCCAGACAAAGGCATTGACTTAGTGGGATGGCTGAATTGAAGTCACTTAACAATGCACACCATGAAACAAAACAGCCCTTCTACACGTTTTACAGTTATGTTTGTAACACTCCCTCATTACCTGCTTTAAACCATTCACACATGTATCCACCAATCACTTAAAGAAACTCTACACATAGCCTATCAACAAATTAAACTTCCACTCACCAACTGCCACATAATAATGTTCTACAAATCTTGTGCATCTACATTTCCCATACCGATTGTACATTGTACATTGTCCTCCTATAAATGCACATATGCATTGTGCAGGGACAGAAGTTCATAAATAAAAGGGGCAGTACAGATGGTACTCATGGAAGCCCAGGAATTAGTACCAAGGGATGCAATGTGGGAGGCCACTAGCTAACTGCTGGGGCAGAAGAGTTCCAAGGGTGGGGTACATCTTAACCGTAACACCAATTTAACAAAGTTTTTTCTGTCCATTGGGTACGTTTTCATAAGTGAAAATGTTTCATAATGTTACATCACTGTATATAGGTTATTAATAATTTCTCTTTGAACATATATGAAATAATTACAAACCTTCTTTAACAAACATATTTGTCGCAAAGCATACTTAAGATAGTAGTTATCAGCAGCGTATACCCCAATAGGCAAATCAGAGTAGAAAAGTTATATCACAATTGTTTGTACTTACGTCTGAACAATTTCAAAAAAGTAAAACACAGGACAGATTTCCAAAAGCATCCTTTCAGGTTCTTGGTGATGCTCCTTGCGCAACTTTGCTGCAATCCCATCCAGCTGCAGTTGCAAGCAGATTTTTTTCCCCCATTTAAACTTACAGCTTCGGCCATGCCGCATGCCCAATAAGTAAATCAGAGTAGGCATTCGTCCTTGCAGAGGGCCAGGCCCATTGTCCATGCACCAAACTTATATCACCGTTTCTTATGCTCACTTCTGGACACTTTGGAAAAATAAAACACAAAACAGATTTGCAAAACCATTCTTTCAGGTCCAAGCTGATGCTCCTCACACAGGTTTGTTGCCATTCAGTATAGCACTCAAGCTGTATCCACAAGCAGAATATTTCTTCCCATTGAAACCTATGAATCGGCCATGCTGCATGCCTGAATATTCAAATCAGAGAACAAGTTTATAAATAATTGCAGGGTGGTAGAATGGGTAGATCACTGTGCTTCCTCTAGTACACAGATTACCCTGCTGCTGGTAATGGGGTTCTTTTATGAAGGTGCCCTTCCTTCTCCAAGTGTTAGGTTTTGAATAGGAGAATGAGCCCTGTTCACCTCAGTGCTGGGTTATTCAACAAGTAACTGTTGTCATAATGAAGCAGTCTTCAAAACCATTCTTGATGATATTTTCATTGCTAGAAGTCAGCCCACACGTGATTCGACTGTTAAGGGTCTTTCTCAAGGCATGTGGATTGTGGGCCAGTCACTGCTGCAAGGTTGCGGAAATGAGTCCAGCATCCAATTCCAATATCTTGTCCCACTTAGATTGCAAAAAAGGGCGGGAAATTATTTCAGGGGGTGGTCTGGTGACCACGTGTGCATCTAGTTTGCTGTGCTTGGTAATTATCTGCTGATTAGCATCGTCTCTGAGTTTATGCAGTGATAGCCACAGTGATCTGTTGATGCAACCCTCAGCCACAGTCAGAATTTTAGCCACGGCAGAATGAGTTTCCCCATTCAAACCTATTCTATTGTTGAAAAACATCACCACATAGCCACTTCCTAGTGGCCATACCCAATTTAACCCCAATGTCAGTCCCTTGTCGTCATGGCCAGCAGCCAGATTATCCAAGTCATGAACTTTATCCACAGGCTATGACTCAGACCATCTAACCACTGCCCAACGGCAGAGCATGACGGCAAAGAACGGCAATCAATAAGTATAGACTCCAAATATAATGGCTAGTAGACTGCAGGTGGTGAAGATCAGAGTTGATGATATACTCACTGAGTAATGTGGTTGGCGCGAGGTAATGTAGGGTGTAGGTCAGTGAAGCAGATCAAGTGGGATAGACAGTGTCAAGGTAAGTTTGTTGCAACCGCAATCGATATGTTGTTCAGACTTCCACTCATAAATGAAGTACGCTGCAATACGAAGTGACACTCGAAATGGAGTGGATTTTCGAGGAGGGGGCGAAAGGGGGTTGGCCACGCCACGCTGCATATGTGGAACAGGTGCGGAACAGGCCTTTTCTTCGAGTGCCTTTCCAGAAGAGGGCCGACTGCCACCTACCGGCAGGGGCCTTGTGGGTAAATCAGAGACGGTTGCTTAGCAACTCAAAACAGCCTCGGTTTCAATCCGAAAATAACGACAGCAATTTTATGATCAGGCACACGGCCTTGGAGAACAGCTGGTCTCGGGGCTGCAGTAATGGTTTACCTCCGTTCCTCCGATAAGGGGCTGGTCAGCTGGATGGCTCTATGTAGGTCTGGCCATCTGTTTCTGATGTTGTGTTCCGGACACCAGACCACCAGACCATGCATTCCAAACATCCTTTGAAACCTGACATGGTCTGCTGGTGGCAGTGCTGTTGAGGGATGCTGAGTCATTATTTTCTCACTCCACTTAAGCTGATTATGTTCCTGGATATTGTATGCAGTCACTCACACATTCACTCTTTACACTTGTACTTGTCTGCAGCTAGCTCCCTTCTTGTTCTATATTTTATTGAAATGCCTCCAGCATTTCTGCCATATGTACTGTTTCATTTGTTAGACTTCTCATACCTCCCCCTTGTCTACTTAACTTATCAGAATGTTCCAAGGCTTCAAATAATCAAACCCACATTTTCATCTCGCCTGTTCTCGACCCCCTGTTTTTTCCTCTTTCCATTTAGGTCCAGAGTGACTGCATTCTCATTTGGTGCCTTATAAAAGACTAATAATTAAAAAACAACATAAATACATAGCGTTTATGATATTAAACAGAACCCTCGCCACTTCACCGCAAAGAGTGTATCCAAACTGTCTAATATTCAATCAGAGCCTGCAAAGATTAAATATAACAGCGATAAATCAGAGCAAATGTCCATCAAGTAGCTTGCTAAAACCTGAAATAGTTTTGTGGTTTTGTGTGTACTAAAATGTATTTGTATTAATCCCACAATGAGCTTTCTGATTTGGGAACAACACATCCTCAAATAACTAAACTTGCTACGTTTGGTGACTGCATAGTGGTCTGGTCAACAAGACCTTGTACTGAGAGGTTTTTTTCTCTTCATTAAAACGTTCTTATGGCCTAGGAATAGTTCTGCAAATCCTCTGTTGAAAGAAACCTCTTCTTCTCGATAATGATTTTCAAAGGGCCGTCCATAACTTATGACGATTTGGTCCCCATCTTGAGTGTATCCTCAAATGCATCCTCTTTTGTTGGTCTCCATAATTTATCTCAAGAATATGTTGTCCTTTTTACCAGACACTCTTTCTTTCTTTGCAATTTCAGGTTGTCAATTTCGTTTGTCTCAGTAAATCCCATTTCCATTATGCCTTGTATTGAGACCTTTCTTTGGCCTCCATATAGTTCACAATCTAATACGTGGTGCCGTACTAAATTAGTTTTATTAATTAATGGCAAAGTGGTGGGAAAAAGACTGAAAAGGCTGGATGTCCTTTACCTGATCTCTAACCATCCGTGAACACAGCTTTTCCAAAATAGAGAGAAGCTATGAATCTCCGAGGTACCGTTGGTTCACAGGTCTGGCAGCTTGGCTGAGCTCAAAACCTGAGCCCCACAGCTAATGACAGAGATGCATATACCGTAGCAAAACAATTCAAAACACTAACGGAGTTGCATAACACAATATCCAGACAAATGAAATATTAACAATTCTAACAAATTATAACTTGGCCCCATTGTTCGCATAACAGCATGTTAGTAAAGACTTCTCTTTTGGCAACGTTCTCTCCATACCTCAAGCCTTTTGCTTTTGTTTTTGAACCTGTCCTGGCGTTTTGCTCTTTTTGTCATAGGGCAAAGGATCTGTCCTTGTAAGTACTGGGAAACTATGTTTCCATGTTTTCTTTTACTTTTTGTAACTTTTTAACATTGCACATAGCATTGCACAATACAGTGCAATGTGGGTACATTTGTATCAACCTAGCCTTTTACACATGGGATTTCTGGTTACTTTCAGATATACCATAAGAGAAGCTGGTGGCAGAAATTATATTTTTACCATGTGTGTGTTATTTCTATTCTGCACATTTGCATTTACCATGTATTGCTACTAATCATGGCTAGTTGCCTAAAAAAAACATGCCACAAGATTATTGCTTGTTCTTTGGCTATATAGTTGTTTGGCCACCTTCCTGCCTTGCCAGATAAGGACATCCCATATAAAATCATGCACTTGCCTAGGAAAGCTGCAGCTTTCGCAGGCTAGTGATGCCCTTATAAGTGTGTAGCTCAGGAAGTGGGTGGGACTGTCTGGTCCCACTCCATATCCATGGTGCCAGTGAATCGAGTTGTGGGGCATGAGTGAAACCAATAGTTGTCCCTGTTTTTAAGAATATTGGCTGTTTGAATGTTGCAGATCCTTACCATTGGTGGGCTTGGATTTTGGAAAAGACTGCAAATAACCCCATAAATGTTTAAGCCACATCAGGCATCATTATTGAGGTGTAGTTTGAGTATGTAGGCCCAGTCTCGAGACTCACATCTGGGTTTGCCTGTCCCACTCAGGGTTACATAAAAAAACAAAGGAGGTGATGGGTGGAAGGTTGATAAGGAATCTTAACCTTTGTCATTGGCCTGGGCCCTCAGGCCATGATGTAATTGCTTGGGTTGCTGAAGGACGATGATCTGGGTGGTTGCCCAGAGCAATGCTAGAGGTTAAGATTAAACTAAAATCTTCCAGTTATCATTCCTTTTGTTTGCTTTATCTGTTTCGGCCTTACCCCTTCATCAAGTGACACACTATACCTGGCCTCATACACGGAATCAGTTACCTGGTCTGAACAGCTATTGTCACCGTATGTTTTGCTCCCCTTATCCTTTGCAAGACCCACCCATTGTTGGATCTCTGCAAGGCATTCCTTACTTTCACATTTTCTATTTCCACCATGACCATAGAAAAACTGTATCATATATGGACGCGGTACATAATGTCGCCAAGAAAGGTTTGTGGCGAGATTATATAGGTGACCATATATATAGGGATAGGGGGAGAGGGGGTTGCTGGAGTGTTCCATGTAATAATGGCCCCACAAAAAAGGCAATATTTCAGCAAATTCTTACATGGTGACATATTTGTAGGAACATTTTCATATGGAACCAGAAAAACTACTCAACACAATTAAATCCACAGCATCAACCTCTGTTCCATCCCACATTTAGTGGACAGATGCTTCCCTGATCTTTTTGTTCACCAGCTATATAAAATATTCAATGTCTCCAGAACATAAGTTATCTTTCTTTTATGTTTGAATCAGGCAAGCGACTATCCCTTGCTAGAAAAAACTCTACTACACCCAGCTGCACAGCAAGTTACAGACCATTCTTTAACTCATCCCCAGACCGTCCAATTACTGAAAGCATGTCCTGTCTAACGTCTACAGGATTTTGTAACACAGCAATTTCTTCTTGCCATTTACTAAAGCATGTGGCAGGTTTGCCACATACCACATACTAGCATCTGTACAGGCCATGAGATGGAGTTTGCATTGGTTATAGTTTGGGATGCTGCAGCCTGGGTATCCTCTACACATGTCTACCTACGGAATCTCTTAGCTTCCTTTGATATGGGGGACCACATTGTGCTAGAATAGGCCGAGTTGTCTATCTGTTTCCCCCAACATTTTTATTAGTTTGTTTCTTTAATTGCCAATAGAGTGCAACATGTCCATCTTGGCTCCTTAATTTTCGCAAGCCCCAATTTCGCTTATGGAGAACGCAAAGGTTTCCGACACCCCTGCCATAACTATTTAGTTTATACATCCTAAACACATCCCGTGACATGAGGCAATTCCAAGTTTCCAAGTAGAAGCAAAAGATTAGGTGAAATACCCAATCATACAGCCACTCTCTGAAATCCCAATCTGGGTTTTATGTTAGTTGAAATTTTACTAAATGCAGTTAGTGTGACCATTACAGCTGATTCATGAAAAATTCAAAGTTGTTGTAGTTTTCAAGGTCGGTTTTATCCATCAAACCAAAGTTTTTTTATGAAAGAAATCACAAATAATCACTAATATTGTTCTTAGTTAGGAAGGATTTGCCACAAGTCACTCTATCTGTAGACTTATATAGTGCCAATGCATTTCGGAATAAAACAATTCCTTCATCAGGGCAAGCCTAATCCATTTAAACATAACGTAACATATGCATAAAATTGTGCCAGCCATACCATGGATAGGGTCCATACATAATCAAGCCCATATTTAAAAAAAGGACATGCGCGTGTAAACATGAACATAAACATGAACAGTCATCATTCACATGGTTAAATAAAATGATTAAATAAAATGACATAACCCAAATGGTTAAAAATGTGAATGATTGCACATACCCAGAAGTATCGTATGCAGAATCAGAAGGCAGGAAACAATGGAAAATAAAGAAAATGCGGAAAACAGATCAGTGCCACGGTAAGTAATGGTGTCATGTAACTGATTTAGGAGGGAAAATGGTCCATTACCTTATGTAGGTGAATGGTGGCGATTTCTAAGCTTCAAAAAGCAGACAGCAGCACCAAGCTCGGTGAGCAGTGGCTGCAAACAAGAAAGTATGCATAAGGAACCTTTCAGAGCCTATACTGATGTATCGAGTGGAAGTTGCCTTACCGCTTGAAGGATATGGTGCGGAGCTGTTCTCTCTGTGTCTGCCGAAAGCAGACTGTCCTTGTTGCATCGGCGCGTTGACGAGCAACCTGATTTTATGTGACACGTGATCGCGGCTCCTCGCTGAAGAGCGCGAGCCACGATCCGTGTCTGTAAGCACGCCCATTGGCATGAAAATCTTGAAAGCAAATAATTATGGGATATCCTGGACATATTCTGGAAAAAGTCATCACCAAAAAATGAAACAATGAAAAAAAGAAAAATGCGAAACTCATGGACATGGAAAAAATACTGAAATACCAAAAAATTACTGAAATACCAAAAAATTACCAAACCGGCTAATCAATGGGAATATCAAAATGAAGGGGGGAAATAAAGAGGGAGAGAGCTGTTCATTGAACATAGGTCAAGAAATGATGTTGTACAGTTATTCATGTGTGCCTAAATATAATTGCACAATAAACAAACCCTTAAAACCAAAACACGTGGCTATATTATGCAATATATGTGTGTCCCTTACTGCCGCTAGTGGTGTCGTCTTGGAAGACGGCACCTTGGGTCCTGGATGGGACTCCAGGAAGCGCAGCATGTGGGTCACTATATCCAAATCATTTACATATGTATGTGAGAAGTTATATCCATTCCGAGTGACCATCAACATCCAGGTCATGTGTGTAATGGTGTCATCTGCACCTAGGTGCTGATCCAAACAAACAATTGCGACATGCATTTAGAAAAACAGAAGAATGTTAGCGGAAACAGTGAAAGTTAATCTCCTCATTTAGTCCATTCAGTACCAAACTGCCAAGTTTATCAATCCAATACGTTTCTTTGCGATTCAAACGTTGGCATATATCCTCATGAGGACTATTCTTAGTTAGCACTTCCAAAATCACAAATCATATCTGTGACACGTTGTGTCCATTGGCCATCCAGTGACGTGCCACGGCACAGTTAGTGTTTGCATTATGAATACAGGACCGGTGTTCACCCCACCTCAATTTGGCTGTTCGTGTTGACTGTCCAACATAGAATTTCCCACATGGGCATTTAATACCATAGATGACATTACTACTGTCACAAGTGCCAAAAGTTTTAAGCATAATTTTCTGCCCTGTTCTTGGATGGTTAATGATGTTCCCTTTGATAACAAAGTTGCAGTTGACACAATGAAGACAGGGATAGGTTCCTGTTCGCTGTTTCATAGGTTCTTTAGTTGTGGGTTTCGTTTGCACCAGTTCGTCTCTGAGGTTCCTACTGCGTTGGTAAGCAAAGACATTTTCTCCCTGAATAGATCTTGTACTCGGATGTCATTCTTAAATATCTCTCAGTGCTTCATGATAGTTCTCTTGATTTTATTACTTTGTGTGGAAAACTTGGACACATATACCGGTGACTTAAGCTCTCTCTTGTTCTTGGGATTCTGTCCTGAGAATAGAGTCTCACGTGACAAAGCATCAACCTTGTCGGATGCTAGATCCAATTCATCTTGCTTATATCCATGGGCCAGAAATTTTCCTTTCATCTCCATCTGTTGCATTCTGTAGTCTTCAGAGTCACTCACTATCTTTTTAACCCTTAGTAGTTGACTGTATGGCAGGTTCTTAAGTAGGCTCGGCTAGTGAAAGCTGAGACGGTGCAGGAGATTATTGCGATCTGTCATCTATCGAAACAGTGAGGTTCTGTAGTTGGTCAGTTGCTTCCTAACTTGGACATCCAGGAAAGCTATAGTGTCATTCGAGAGCTCCCTAGTGAACTGTATCCTTTGGTCAATGTTGTTAAGATATTCAAAAAATGTCTCGAAGGACTCTCTGGTCCCCTTCCAAACCCCAAGTTGTCATCTATGTATCTTGTCCATATCCGGATAGCCTTATTCCATTCATGTTTGTCCAGTACATAATCTGTCTCGAACTTATGCATGAAGCTGTTGGCATATGAGGGTGCCATGGTGGCCCCCATTGATGTTCCTACGGTCTGTAGAAAAAATTGGTTGCCATACTGAAAATAGGAATTCTCTGCAATAAACTGTAACAGTGCCATTTACCAAAGTATGTGGCAGGTTTGCCAGATACCACATACTAGCATCTGTACAGGGCATGGGATGGAGTTTGCATTGGTTATAGTTTGGGATGCTGCAGCCAGGGTATCCTCTACACATGTCTACCTACGGAATCTCTTAGCTTCCTTTGATATGGGGGACCACATTGTGCTAGAATAAGCCGAGTTGTCTATCTGTTCCCCCCAACATTTTTATTAGTTTGTTTCTTTTATTGGCAATAGAGCGCAACATGTTCATCTTGGCTCCTTAATTTTCGCAAGCCCCAAATTCGCTTATGGGGAACCCAAAGGTTTCCGACACCCCTGCCATAACTATTCAGTTTATACATCCTAAACACATTCCGTGACATGAGGCAATTCCAAGTTTCCTGACAATCTTACTTTATTGAGAAACTGTTTTGCATTCGCACCTCCACTATTTAAGAGGCAAGTTGTCTTTTTGGTGAATGTGTTGATGACACTCAATCTTGGATAGTGAAATGCTGTTTCATCTCAATTATGTAATGAGTTAATTAACCCAGCCTAGAGTTTCTGTTTCAGTCCTACACAATCCTGTATCCCACTGGAAAGGAAGTGGTGTCCATTGTAGACATTGTGTTTCCATCTATGACAATACATTCCCCTTGATCTAGTACAAAAGGAAAACATAAGCCAGACAACCCAAATTGCCATGTAAGGCATGCCACACATTATGCTTAATTTAGCTATGAGTGTATATAGTTGCACATAACTCCAGGAAAACTGATGCATTTCCTTATCAGGCCCCACTATAAGGCTGACTTTGGACATACAGGTCCTACCTCTCATTGGTAATTATCTGGGTTATGCTTTTAACGGTCAGGTGTTTCGGGCTCTAATTCCTGGATGCTACTGTATTTGCTTATCCTCAACGCTGTAGTGTGCCTGGCATGCCCTTACACAGAAATGTCCTTTGCATGGTACCACCGCAGTGACCAGGATCTCACTCTCAAGCACCCTTGTGCCTACGAATATTAAGTAAAAAAATAAGTTTTAAATTTGCCCCCAAAAAAAGATCAATTTAGAAAGACTGCTCTGTGACCACACAGAGTGCTCTTTCTAAATCAAACTGTGAAGCCACTACCGCACATGAGTGAATGCAGGGTCTGACAGGCGCGGGCAGGAGAGCAAAGGAGCCTCGAGTCAGGTAAGGGTTTAATGTTGTGTTCGTGTGCATGTGTGTCTGTGTATATGTGTGTGTTTCGGGAGCGAGAGTGCAATGGGCAGGGGTGTTATGGTAGGACACATCGGTTCAGGGGATTAAACCACCCTGATTTAATAGAAAGCGGGTGGGAGAGTGAGGGGTGTACAGGGAATCGGCTTCTGAGGGGATGAAAGGGAGGGCCGGAATAGGATATTTCAGCATTTTAAAGGCCACACAAAATGACTGAAAGAAATCGCCTTTTTTGTGTTCGGCATTAAAAATGCAGAAATATCACATAGTACCACGAAAGCTCACCAAAGTTACCAAGTTAGTATAAATAATACATGAATAGAAGCTGCAATTCAAGGCTGACAGTAGACCTTCTACTCGTATGTATACCAATTCTACAGTAAAAAAACAAAAGTCCAAGGCATGATGTATTGGGTTCTCTTTGCAATACCTCCCTGCATGCCAGCAGAACACGTGGAGCGCCTACATTCATTTTATAAAACTATTCAGGCTGCCTGAGACAGTCAGCATCAGTTATTAATAGGAATCCCAAGTTCACTCTGAAAGGGAGGCCATTACCTAATCATTAAAGAATGGGTCATCCATACATCCTGGTGTACTGGAAACCCGTAAATCCTCACTAGAAACAGGTGTATCTGGTCTTCCCTAGTCAAAAAGCTTTTCTCAACGAAATCGTTCCTCCTAAAAATATCAAACCCCAGGTCAGCCTTGATCAATTTGAGCAGTATTAAGATTGTAAAAGATCAACGTCCATCTGGTCTAAGACTTATTGTACAAATATGAAATTGAAAGAGAAATTGAGTATTAAAAAGATGAAAAAGGGCAATTGAAGTTTCTTTTGGACAGACAATTGCATTCTCTCTGTTGTAGAATCTATGTTGTTTACTATCTCGGTTGGTTAATATTTCCTGGGCAGTGATATTCTGCTCTGAATTTGTCAAATAACTCTTTGCTGTCTCTAGATTATGTACAATCCTGGGAGACACAACTTTTGGATGGAGAGAGCAGAAACTAACTTGGAATATTTTTTCTAAATACTGTAAGTGTTCAACTTCATGCAGCATGTTCCACAAAGACTGTAGGACAACCCAAAACTGGTTTAAAACTTTCAAATCATCAAATGCTGACTGCTTTCATTGGCAGGTCTCATTGTTGTACCGTTAGTGTTAGAAGATCAGGTAGATGTGCACAATATGTCACATTTCATATTTCCTCCAAAGAAACGTTAACCCAATGACTCCTTACACACCATAACTTTAAAGGAACATTTAAATGGATAAAGCATTGGAGAGTGCTAAATAAAACCATGTAGCATTATAACTGGGCTAGAAAGTAACCATATCTGAGATATTTTTGCATCATGGAAAATTGGAAAGTAGAATCGTGGCATTACTAAGGCAGTCAATGAATCACATACGCAATTTGGGATCACCGTAAAGATGGTCGAACACCTGAAAGAAATAAAAGACTCTGTGCTTCCTCCGCAGACAAATAAGTGACAAAATTCATAGCCGGTCAAGTGGCACAGCGAGTAGAGCGCTCGCTTTGACATCAGTGCAGAGCCTGCGCATGCAGGTTCGAATCCCGGCAGCGCCAAACTCAGCGTTTCAGCACCACACACCGTGGGTAATAATAAGCAGCGCTCAGATACCTGAGGGTTCGTAGCGCTATATAAGTGCCAAATTATTATTATTATTATTATAGACAAAATCTAAAAATCCTTACAAAATTATCTAAAAGGAAACATGGAATACAGGAATTCAAACAACAATCAGGGCATAGACCATTTTCATTATTTTAAGCTCACACCTCACTGTCTGGACAATAACATTGCACCCTCTGATAACATTTTCCAAAGAACTTTAGACTTTCTGAACTGGCAAACTGGCTATTGTATTCTAAATCCGAGAATAATGTATGATGCACTTCTACTGGAACTTATGTTAAAACTGGAGGAAGCAGTACACCTGAATAGGTAAATTGTCTAACAAATTTTACATGAGATACCCTGCCTTTGGTTACTTGGTTCCAAAGATATTGAGAGAGTCTTTTTTGTGAATGATGAGAGAACAGATTTTGTCCAATTGACGATCCAATCAAAGAGAGTGCCAAAAATGTTAAGGGTCGAAATCAATCGCTTAAACTCATGGACTGTGATTGGGTCCCATGCTCAATGAATAATATATGTAACCAAGTAAAAGCTAATGTCCTCATTCATAAATCATGGATAGGTGAATCACTGAGGGTCATTTGCAAGAACTTCCCAGTGAGCAATCGCACAGTTCAGATCAAAGCTCGCCCGACAATAAAACCAATAGTCGATACCATTGATTGGCGATGGCTACCATAGAGTCTAGCAGCCAATTGTAAAAAACTTAGAGAAAGAGGCATGGACCTTTAGGCCTATAATTGATGCTCACAAATTAAGGATACTCGTCTGGAATTTGAGGGGCCACAAGAGTTTTATGAGCAATAATAACATGATAAGTTTAATTACAGAAAGCTACATTCTCCTTTTGCAGGAAACATGGCTTATTAAGCCAGTTCATCTAGACATTCGGTGCACGTCATTCCAACAGATGGCGACCCCTAGTCATGGAAATTGAACCTCAGGGAGTTTAATCACCCTGGTTAAAAATTCTATTTGTACATCTATTGAAACCATTTCAAATTCGACATATGGTCTAGTGGCAGTGAAGGCATACTTGAAAGGAGTAGCAGCTCATAACTCATGTTCCTAATTAATACATATTGGAACCCCTTGAATTCCAACCTGGATTCCTTTTTGTTACATTATCTGATGTATATGAAATGATTAGGGTTGAATTGTCGGAAAATAATATCATTTTGGCAGGGGGCTGTATAATGCATGGGATATGAAGGTGGCAAATGGTAATGTTAGATAGGAAATCCCAGCCAAACCTACTTACACTGGGAACCACGTGTCTCCATCCCTTGATTACTTGGTGCTTAGCGCACCACTCTTTGATCACTGTGAATTGATGAATATAATAGAGAAAACAACTAGCGATCGTAGTCGCTAAGTGCAGTATGTAATATCAGGACTGATGTTTCTCAATTGGGAAAGTATGTCAACTTTATAGCACACATTAAAGGTCATCGACTTGTAAAGAAAGTAGGCAATAAGTGCACATTTTCCCTGTGAGTTACAGTCGCCCTAGGAAAAGTTACAATGGAGTAACAACTCTTGATAATCTCTCCCTTAACGTTTATGTCTTTTCTATACGATAGTAATGATTCTGTACATAACTTTTGATATGGAAACTCAATTAAAAAAGCGTGCATTAACATCCACTTTGAGACTGTTACAACACTCGTGTTTATTTGAAAGTGATTACACAAGGGAGGTTAGAAAAGCTTGGCAAGCCTATAATAACTGGCTGCATGCTCGCAAATATGAGAGAAGGAAAAGAGAGGGTGAAACCATGCTCCAGACAATAGTGACAAAAAACTCACAAAAGTTTGGTCCTTGATAAATAATCTTACAGCAATCCAAGAGAGTTTACAAAGAAATGGTGTATTTGCGGAAGCCAGGGACGCCATATTGGATCCCTATATTGACCTTCAGCCTCTGCGCCTCCCATAGAAATTCCAGACTTTGACTGGTCTCTAGATTTCGTTATGGAAGATATTGAGAAATTGATTGAAAGAGCGTCAAGCTCTGGTGCAAGCAGCCCAAATGGAATTAGCAATGCTGTCTTCAAGATGGATACCGAGTTAGAAGATTGGGCATCTTCAACTGGGAAACTTAGCAAAATGCAAACAGGGTTTCGTAGGGAGATGGGTACGACTATCAATGTATTTATAGTTAACTGCCTACAGGAGCATGCTGAAAAGATAGGGGGCCTCCAATCTACATCGCTGCCATCGATTCTTCCCAAGCTTTCAACACTATTAATCAAAACTGGCATATCCCATAGCATCTGTTAGCCCTTCTGATGGCAATTCATAAAGACACAAACCATAATCTGTCCAGGTGAGGTTGAGCGGGCAGGGGCACCTGATGGAAGTCCTTAAGACATTCCTTGGACTCTGACAAGGCTGTGTATTAGCCCATGCCTTTTCAACCTCTACCTAGCAGACTTAGAGTCATGCTTGGAGGAGGTTGCTTTGGCTTCATCAATAGTTAGTTGCCTTAAGGGCTGCCGGTTGTCCTATGCAGATGATGTTATTCTTGAAGACCAAACGCAGATCAGTCTGCAAAGATGATTAACACTTTCATCTCATATGCTCATGAAAATGATCTGATAATAAACAGATGAAATGACCATCATTAGACTGTCTCGCAGACACAATAGGCCATACGTTTTTACATAGACTGTGGTAGATAACATCATTACCCCGATGTCAGACTTTAAGTATTTGAGGATGGTATTTGCATCACACCCTAACAAATCAGCAGTTATTTCACAATTTAAATCTAAAGTGACACAAACTGCAGATCAGTTAATGTGGCTAAAATGTAGATACTGTCACTTTACGATTAAAACAATGCTCAAATATTATAGACTGAACATTGTTCCATCTGTAATACGGTCAAGAAGTGACTTTTATTGCACGCAAAATTGATTGGGACATTATAGAAGCCTTAATATGGAGAAAAGCACTCAATCTTCCATCTTGTGTACCCATTTCTGCATTGCGCTTTGAGATAGGCCAGATTTCACTAAAATGCCTGTATCAATGGAAAATATTGACGCTATATAGAAATCCTATAGCACCTGCTATGGGGTCCAATTTTGGTGATCTCATAGCAGATGTCCAGACAGAAAATTGTGGGAACCCTATTGGGCGCTTCTGCCGATATGCAAACAATGTATTTGCATATCCCAGTGTAGTCTCTGCCGTACATGTATCAGCCCCAAACTTGGTGAAAAAGCTACTCTTTTGCAACGATTGGGATAAGCTGTATAACAGCCTGACGTGCAATACCCCAATTTGTACCTTACCAAAATACCATGACAGATTTCCAAATCC
This sequence comes from Ambystoma mexicanum, assembly GCF_040938575.1. Lineage (NCBI taxonomy): Eukaryota > Metazoa > Chordata > Amphibia > Caudata > Ambystomatidae > Ambystoma > Ambystoma mexicanum. The sequence continues at coordinate 806,248,889 of NC_090941.1, forward strand.
TTATTGATGTCTGTAATTTCTCCATTTTAGACCCCATATAATCCAGACAGGAGAGATTGTATATATTTGCTCTGGGGTGAACCCAACTATTCTGGGTTGCTTATTATGTAATGAGGTAGGTATTACGCAGACTAGAGAACACCTCAGAATGCAATACTTTCCAAGATAGTAGATACGGACTGCTCAGAGGATTTGTTCACAATATTGGCTGGCTAAACACTAAGGACTTCTTGGATCAGGTGGTTAGTGGCCAAGAGGTGAGCCTGACGATCGCTGTATTGAAGCCACTGGGTTCTACTTGTGCAATTTCTATTAACAAAATGTGAGCCTAAAACTGTAAATCACTTAACTTTATGTAGGAGAATCTAAGATTTTCTATGTTGATGGTATTTGAATTGTCCGGTTGGAGGATGTTCCCTTTATCAACCTTTTATATGGGTTTATATAGATTATTCATAGTCATGGTGCTATTATATTGTAATGTACTGTATATCATTCTCTTTATTTTAATAAATAGTATTGTATATTGCTGATAATGTTATTCTTTTCTTTTGAAAAAAACGTATGTAAGGTGATGCCAATTCATAATTAAAAAAAAGATAATCTGCATGGGTTCTTCAGTACCTGCATTTCCTCCTCAAATGTGGCCCCTCATTATACCCACATCTGGTCTCCCTGTGTCAAAAGCCTAGATGTCATCTTAGATGGGCTAATAACGTATGACTCAAAAATCGAGGAACAGACATATTGTACAAGGTAGGAGAGACGCAAGAACCCTGAGGCACTCCACAAGAGATGGGGATGGGGTCTGTGGCTGCAGTGGGGGAGAAGACTCTCATAGTCCTATTGTTGAGAAAAGATTCAATCCATACTATGGCTTCTTTAGAAAAGTGGGCTGCCAAGTCCAAGTGCCTGCAAAGGACACCATGATCCACCAGGTCGAAAACAGCCGATAAGTCCAGAAGCAGGAGGAGGGCTGACTTCCCTTTATCTCTGAGCTCGTCAATTTGGGATTTTAGGTCTAATAAGGCTGTTTCTGTCCCATGCTGGGGCCGAAAGCCTCACTGTCGCGCCCCCAGTAGGTGGTTAGATTCCAAGTGTTTCTGTATTTGTAAATAGGCCATTTTGTCTATGATTTTTAGTAGGAAGGGCACTGTTGTAATGGGACGTAGTTAGTGGGGATGGCGAGATCTACTGTCTCTTTTTTAAGTAATGGGAGCACCCAGGATTCTTTAAGGTTGCTTGGAATGACGCCGGAAGAGAATGAGGAGTTGATAAGTTTAGTGATGAAGGGGGCCAGATCTCTGGCAGCATCCTTTATCAGTTCGGCAGGGCATTGATCACCCTGGCAATTAGAGAGTTTAAGCGATAGGATGATTTTTTCGGTCTCAGTGATGGAGACTTTGGAGAATTTGAAGCGGGGAGGCTAGCTGTATCTGTGGGTGGTGTGGAAGAGTTTGTGGGGGAGGAGTTTGTAGATAGAGACGCTTTCTTTTTGGCAATTTTAGCTTGTAAAGTAGAAACTTTGTCCGACAGTGCTTGCTGTATGTTGGAGCACCAATGTTTGTCTTTAACAGAATTATCAGGTACTGGGATGGGGGCTTCTAGTTCCTTCACAATAACAAAAAGCTCCTTTATACTTGAATTGGCTTGAGTAATTCTGGAATTGTAAGTTTCGCGTTTGGCTGCAATTATTTCACTTTTGTATAGGGCAGATGTTGTAAGGAGGTTGGCTTTATTTTCCTCGGATGGAATTAGTCTCTATGCTACCTCACAGTGTCTTCTTTTGACTCGTAGTGTTTTCAAGTAAGGTGTGTACCAAGTGTTAAGGTGGGCTTTAGGTTGACTTAGTCGCATTTTAAGTGGTGCAATTGCGTCTAGTGAGGTAGACATGATTTTATTATATTCATTCACCAGGGCCTCGGGACCTACATTTTCCGGTAAGGAATTGAGAGTGGGGAGAATCAGCGGGAGTAGATTATCGGGGGTAATGTTCTTTTTATTCCTAGTTGGTATGGGAGGGGCAGGCTGGGTGGAGGTATGGGTTTGTCGATTAGTAGCTAGTGAAAATGTCACAAGGTGGTGATCTGTCCAAATATGAGGTGAGATGGATGAAACTGAGGCATTGCAATTATAGTTTGCTACCCAATCAAGAGTCCTCCCTTTATATGTGGGTAGGCTGGTGAACTCTTTGAGTGAAGCCGAGGTCAGTTAGGATATTAGCAACACTAGAAGCGTGGGTCTTTTGGGTCAGTGAAGCCCAGGTTAAAGTCCCCTAGTTGGAGGACTTGGGAAGAATTTTTTAGGTTATTAGATAGGATGGTAGAGATATCCTCCTCGAATGTTCTAATGGGACCTGGGAGTCTGTAAGTTGAATGGATAGAGAGGGTCTGGGTATTGTTAATAGATAGTTTAGCAATAAGGTGTTCACATGATTTGACATCCAAGGAGGGTGCTAACCTTATCGACAGATTAGATTTGGCAATAAGGGTTATACCTCCTCTTCGTGTTTCATGTCTATCGGTTCTCAAGATGGTGTAGCAATTGGGAATGTCCATCATGAGGGCAGGACCTGCAGCAGCATGAAGCCAAGATTCAGAAATAGCCAGGAAATCATAGTTTTCAGATTGGATAAGGTCAGATATCGCAGCAGCATGAGCGACTAATGATCTGGCGTTCATTAGTGCACCTGTACGGTTGGGGCTCGAGATAGGGACTGTGCAGGGTATTTCTGTAGGCTGGACCTTAAGTATGGTAGTGTGGATACAGGCCTGTTGGGGGTCGAGGCTATGCCTGTCGTTTTTCGGTTCAAGTGGCATTTGGATTTCAGATTGGCAAGGTGCATAGAACTTTTAGTGGGATTGCAAAATTGTGTTCATCTAGAACGTAGTCTGGCGTTCCTAGTAACAATGTTGCATGGGTACTTTTGGATTGGGCTTGAGGTGGGAGTACTTGAGTATATCATAGTGGATGCGTTGTCTACCTTCAAAGAAATAGCGTTTGGTTGGCCTCAGTAGAGAGGTGGGCAGAACCAGATGAAACCCACAACGCTGATAAATGTAAGTAGGCGACCAAAGGCGCAGATGTGATAGCAAGAAGTTAGCATACTGGAGCAGGTGGTCTATAGCTAGGCAGAACTGTTATGGAAATACTTACAAAATTGGCTACATAGGCTAAGCTAGCAATAACATGGCTATGAGGAGATGTTTGGCCAAAATGTTTGAGAACAAGCATTACCAATACGTTACTAGTACAGGTAATATGCATAGGCAATACAGGAAACCAATAAGAAGTTAATACAGGTAATAGGCAGGGCCGTGCAAAAAGAAGGAACATTCATATGCTTGTTCAAAGTGATAGGCAAATGAAGTGCGAAAAACAAATATGATGTTAAAGCAAATAGTAGACATGTAGGTCTGAGCATAGCATAGATAGGCTGAGACAATGGTCTAGAAGTTTAATCTAAACAGAATGTCCGATCTAGAGTGGTTATAATGCATTTGCCGGCTAGGCCAGTTTAGTTTGCACATGTATGAGGTAAGGCTGTGGACCAGGCGGGAAATATTGTGGTCAGGTAATAGTGTCACAGTAATGGTACAGTGTGGGCTGTCATGAGGCTTCAGAAGGGCTGCCTCGTGATCTGGTTTGGTGTGTCACAGTCTACAATGGACCTGACAAAGTGCCCATAAAATAATCTAACTCCCATTTTTTAAAAATGCAAGAATTTAAGCAACGGCAGAGCATGGCGGCAAAAAGACTACAGGGCACTGAACGGCAATCAATAAGTGTAGACTCCAAATATAATGGCTATAAGACTGCAGGTGGTGAAGATCAGAGTTGATGATATACTCACTGAGTAATGTGGTTGGTGCAAGGTAATGAAGGGTTAGGTCAGTGAAGCAGTTCATGTCGGATAGACAGTGTCAGGGTAAGTTTGTTGCAACCGCAACCGATATGTTGTTCAGACTTCCGCTCGTAAATGAAGTATGCTGCAATACGAAGTGACACTCGAAATGGAGTGGATTTTCGAGGAGGGATGAAAGGGGGTTGGCCACGCCACACTGCATATGCAGAACAGGCGCAGAACAGGCCTTTTCCTCAAGGGCCTTTCCAGAAGAGGGCCAGCTGCCGCCTACCGGCAGGGACCTTGTGGGTGAATAGGAGGTGGTTGCTTAGCAACTCAAAACAGCCTCGGTTTCAATCCGAAAATAACGACAGCAATTTTATGATCAGGCACACGGCCTTGGAGAACAGCTGGTCTCGGGGCTGCAGTAATGGTTTACCTCCGTTCCTCCGATAAGGGGCTGGTCAGCTGGATGGCTCTATGTAGGTCTGGCCATCTGTTTCTGATGTTGTGTTCCGGACACCAGACCACCAGACCATGCATTCCAAACATCCTTTGAAACCTGACATGGTCTGCTGGTGGCAGTGCTGTTGAGGGATGCTGAGTCATTATTTTCTCACTCCACTTAAGCTGATTATGTTCCTGGATATTGTATGCAGTCACTCACACATTCACTCTTTACACTTGTACTTGTCTGCAGCTAGCTCCCTTCTTGTTCTATATTTTATTGAAATGCCTCCAGCATTTCTGCCATATGTACTGTTTCATTTGTTAGACTTCTCATACCTCCCCCTTGTCTACTTAACTTATCAGAATGTTCCAAGGCTTCAAATAATCAAACCCACATTTTCATCCCGCCTGTTCTCGACCCCCTGTTTTTTCCTCTTTCCATTTAGGTCCAGAGTGACTGCATTCTCATTTGATGCCTTATAAAAGACTAATAATTAAAAAACAACATAAATACATAGCGTTTATGAGATTAAACAGAACCCTCGCCACTTCACCGCAAAGAGTGTATCCAAACTGTCTAATATTCAATCAGAGCCTGCAAAGATTAAATATAACAGCGATAAATCAGAGCAAATGTCCATCAAGTAGCTTGCTAAAACCTGAAATAGTTTTGTGGTTTTGTGTGTACTAAAATGTATTTGTATTAATCCCACAATGAGCTTTCTGATTTGGGAACAACTCATCCTCAAATAACTAAACTTGCTACGTTTGGTGACTGCATAGTGGTGTGGTCAACAAGACCTTGTACTGAGAGGTTTTTTTCTCTTCATTAAAACGTTCTTATGGCCTAAGAATAGTTCTTCAAATCCTCTGTTGAAAGAAACTTCTTCTTCTCGATAATGATTTTCAAAGGGCCGTCCATCACTTATGATGATTAGGTCCCCATCTTGAGTGTATCCTCAAATGCATCCTCTTTTGTTGGTCTCCATAATTTATTACAAGAATATGTTGTCCTTTTTACCAGACACTTCTTTCTTTGCAATTTCAGGTTGTCAATTTCGTTTGTCTCAGTAAATCGCATTTCCATTATGCCTTGTATTGAGACCTTTCTTTGGCCTCCATATAGTTCACAATCTAATACGTGGTGCCGTACTAAATTAGTTTTATTAGTTAATGGCAAAGTGGTGGGAAAAAGACAGAAAAGGCTGGATGTCCTTTACCTGATCTCTAACCATCCGTGAACACAGCTTTTCCAAAATAGAGAGAAGCTATGACTCTCCGAGGTACCCCTGGTTCACAGGTCTGGCAGCTTGGCTGAGCTCAAAACCTGAGCCCCACAGCTAATGACAGAGATGCATATACCGTAGCAAAACAATTCAAAACACTAACAGAGTTGCAGAACACAATATCCAGACAAATTAAATATTAACAAAGCTAACAAATTTTAACTTGGCCCCATTGTTCGCATAACAGCATGTTAGTAAAGACTTCTCTTTTGGCAACGTTCTCTCCATACCCCAAGCCTTTTGCTTTTGTTTTTGAACCTGTCCTGGCGTTTTGCTCTTTTTGTCACAGGGCAAAGGCTCTGTCCTTGTAAGTACTGGGAAACTATGTTTCCATGTTTTCTTTTACTTTTTGTAACTTTTTAACATTGCACATAGCATTGCACAATACAGTGCAATGTGGGTACATTTGTATCAACCTAGCCTTTTACACATGGGATTTCTGGTTACTTTCAGATATACCATAAGAGAAGCTGGTGGCAGAAATTATATTTTTACCATGTGTGTGTTATTTCTATTCTGCACATTTGCATTTACCATGTATTGCTACTAATCATGGCTAGTTGCCTAAAAAAAACATGCCACAAGATTATTGCTTGTTCTTTGGCTATATAGTTGTTTGGCCACCTTCCTGCCTTGCCAGATAAGGACATCCCATATAAAATCATGCACTTGCCTAGGAAAGCTGCAGCTTTCGCAGGCTAGTGATGCCCTTATAAGTGTGTAGCTCAGGAAGTGGGTGGGACTGTCTGGTCCCACTCCATATCCATGGTGCCAGTGAATCGAGTTGTGGGGCATGAGTGAAACCAATAGTTGTCCCTGTTTTTAAGAATATTGGCTGTTTGAATGTTGCAGATCCTTACCATTGGTGGGCTTGGATTTTGGAAAAGACTGCAAATAACCCCATAAATGTTTAAGCCACATCAGGCATCATTATTGAGGTGTAGTTTGAGTATGTAGGCCCAGTCTCGAGACTCACATCTGGGTTTGCCTGTCCCACTCAGGGTTACATAAAAAAACAAAGGAGGTGATGGGTGGAAGGTTGATAAGGAATCTTAACCTTTGGCATTGGCCTGGGCCCTCAGGCCATGATGTAATTGCTTGGGTTGCTGAAGGACGATGATCTGGGTGGTTGCCCAGAGCAATGCTAGAGGTTAAGATTAAACTAAAATCTTCCAGTTATCATTCCTTTTGTTTGCTTTATCTGTTTCAGCCTTACCCCTTCATCAAGTGACACACTGTACCTGGCCTCATACACGGAATCAGTTACCTGGTCTGAACAGCTATTGTCACCGTATGTTTTGCTCCCCTTATCCTTTGCAAGACCCACCCATTGTTGGATCTCTGCAAGGCATTCCTTACTTTCACATTTTCTATTTCCACCATGACCATAGAAAAACTGTATCATATATGGACGCGGTACATAATGTCACCAAGAAAGGTTTGTGGCGAGATTATATAGGTGACCATATATATAGGGACAGGGGGAGAGGGAGTTGCTGGAGTGTTCCATGTAATAATGTCCCCACAAAAACGGCCATTTTTCAGCAAATTCTTTGCTTGGTGACATATTTGTGGGAACATTTTCATATGGAACCAGAAAAACTACTCAACACAATTAAATCCACAGCATCAACCTCTGTTCCATCCCACAATTAGTGGTCAGATTCTTCCCTGATCTTTTTGTTCACCAGCTATATAAAATATTCAATGTCTCCAGAACATAAGTTATCTTTCTTTTATGTTTGAATCAGGCAAGCGACTATCCCTTGCTAGAAAAAACTCTACTACACCCAGCTGCGCAGCAAGTTACAGACCATTCTTTAACTCATCCCCAGACCGTCCAATTACTGAAAGCATGTCCTGTCAAACGTCTACAGGATTTTGTAACACAGCAATTTCTTCTTGCCATTTACTAGAGCATGTGGCAGGTTTGCCACATACCACATACTAGCATCTGTACAGGGCATGCGATGGAGTTTGCATTGGTTATAGTTTGGGATGCTGCAGCCAGGGTATCCTCTACACATGTCTACCTACGGAATCTCTTAGCTTCCTTTGATATGGGGGACCACATTGTGCTAGAATAGGTTGTGCTAGAATAGGTTGTCTATCTTTTTCCCCCAACATTTTTATTAGTTTGTTTCTTTTATTGCCAATAGAGCGCAACATGTCCATCTTGGCTCTTTAATTTTCGCAAGCCCCAATTTCGCTTATGGGGAACCAAAATGTTTCCGACACCCCTGCCATAACTATTCAGTTTATACATCCTAAACACATTCCGTGACATGAGGCAATTCCACGTTTCCTGACAATCTTACTTTATTGACGAACTGTTTTTCATTCACACCTCCACTATTTAAGAGGCAAGTTGTCTTTTCGGTGAATGTGTTGATGACACCCAAACTTGGATAGTGAAATGCTGTTTCATCTCAATTATGTAATGAGTTAATTAACCCAGCCTAGAGTTTCTGTTTCAGTCCTACACAATCCTGTATCCCATTGGAAAGGAAGTGGTGTCCATTGTAGACATGTGTTTCCATCATTGACAATACATTCCCCTTGATCTAGTACAAAAGGAAAACATAAGCCAGACAACCCGAATTGCCATGTAAGACATGCCACACATTATGCTTAATTTAGCTATGAGTGTATATAGTTGCACATAACTCCAGGAAAACTGATGCATTTCCTTATCAGGCCCCACTATAAGGTTGACTTTGGACATACAGGTCCTACCTCTCATTGATAATTATCTGGGTTATGCTTTTTACCGTCAGGTGTTTCGGGCTCTGATTCCTGGATGCTACTGTATTTGCTTATCCTCAAGGCTGTAGTGTGCCTGGTATGCCCTTACACAAAAATGTCCTTTGCAGGGTACCACCGCAGTGAACAGGATCTCACTCTCAAGCACCCTTGTGCCTACGAATATTAAGTAAGAAAATAAGTTTTATATTTGTCCCCAAAAAAAGATCAATTTAGAAAGACTGCTCTGTGACCGCACAGAGTGCTCTTTCTAAATCAAACTGTGAAGTCACTACCGCACATGAGTGAATGCAGGGTCTGACAGGCGCGGACAGGAGAGGAAAGGAGCCTCGAGTCAGGTAAGGGTTTAATGTTTTGTTCGTGTGCATGTGTGTCTGTGTATGTGTGTGTGTTTCGGGAGTGAGAGTGCATTGGGCAGGGGTGTTAGGGTAGGACACAGCGGTTCAAGGGGTTAAACCACCCTGATTTAATACAAAGCAGGCGGGAGACGGAGGGGTGTGGAGGGGATCGGCTTATGAGGTGGAGAAAGGGAGAGCCGGAATAGGATATTTCAGCATTTTAAAGGCCACACAAAATGACTGAAAGAAATCGCCTTTTTTTTCTGTTCGGCCTTAAAAATGCAGAAATATAGTTTCTTTTGGACAAACAATTGCTTTCTCTCTGTTGTAGAATCTATGTTGTTTACTAGCTCAGTTGGTTAATATTTCCCGGGCAGTGATATTCTGCTCTGAATTTGTCAAATAACTCTTTGCTGTCTTTAAATTATTACAATCCTGGGAGACTCAACTTTTGGATGGAGAGAGCAGAAACTAACTTGGAATATTTTTTCAAAATACTGTAAGTGTTCAACTTCATGCAACATGTTCCACAAAGACTGTAGGACAACCCAAAACAGGTTTAAATCTTTCAAATCTGAAATGCTGACTGCTTTAATGGGCAGGTCTCCTTGTTGTACCGTTAGTGTTAGAAGATCAGGTAGATGTGCACAATATGTCACATTTCATATTTCCTCAAAAGAAACGTTAACCCAATGACTCCTTACACACCATACCTTTGAAGGAACATTTAAAAGGATAAAGCATTGCAGAGTGCTAAATAAAACCATGTAGCATTATAACTGGGCTAGAAAATAACCATATCTGAGATATTTTTGCATCATGGAAAAATGGAAAGTAGAATCCTGGCATTACTAAGGCAGTCAATGAATCACATACGCAATTTGGGATCACCGTAAGGATGGTCGAACACCTGAAAGAAATAAAAGACTCTGTGCTTCCTCCGCAGACAAATAAGTGCCAAAATTCATAGACAAAATCTAAAAATCCTTAGAAAATTATCTAAAAGGAAACATGGAATACAGGAATTCAAACAACAATCATGCCATAGACCATTTTCATTATTTTAAGCGCACACCCCACTGTCTGGACAATAACATTGCACCCTCTGATAACATTTGCCAAAGAACTTTAGACTTTCTGAACTGGCAAACTACGAAACATACTAAATATTATTACAACATAAGAAGCAGATGCGTGTCATGTTTTGCCCAAATTAGTTTCACTACCTTCTTTTCTTGGTTCAGTCTGGTTACCCTACTGGACAGATAAAAAATAATGACCTTCTCAGACCCAACTGTTTTCATGTTAACTCTTGTAATCCAGACACATCAGGAATCTGTAAACCAATACATATTGAAGTAATCAATGCCTTACTTACAGAAGGAATACTGCCAAATGGGCTTTTTAAAAAGCTGCAACACCACCTTGGTTAATCAATTATGGATGTGAACGCCAGGTGTCATTACCATTCTGTTTCTGTCATAACCCCTCATCAGTATTGGCAGACAGCGTGGCATCTCGCGGCGTGGAGGGACTTCAATTACCTGCATGTAAGATGTGGTCATACCTGCCTGCATGCCGCTTACATTACATGATAGAGTCATCACATGGCACATAAGGACATGGTAGTGTACCATGGGGAACAGAGCCAGACAGACCGCATAAGAAGCTCCAACAAACTCAGGTCAGAGCTCTACACTGGGTCTGAGTTTTGAGTTTCCTTGTTACCCAACATGTTCTGGTTTAGGCTGGTTTCTCCCTTCCTGGCCTGATTCACTCAATTCCTTTCTTGTACTGTGCTTTTGGCTACCTGATCTGTACTCTTGACTCCTACCTACTCCTGTCTTTCTCCCCTTTGTCTCACGCCTGTTCCTTACCTTGAATTCCATTGTGCATTAGGACCCCAACCGGCCAATAAACCTGGGGGTTGCCCAATAGCACTTTAAGATGAGGCAGCAGGACCCGTGAGATGGATGGGGATGCAGATTAATACTCTAGCATCAAATCAATAATGACAACTCAATGGTTTGGCAAAAATGGGGAGTTCATGAATATCAGCTATTGCTTGATCTTCCTTCTCGCTTCAACAACTCCAACAAACTTCATAAAAATGACATCTTTTATACTAAAAACTCATCATCACTGATGTGTAACGCTTAAAATGTCGCATGCAATTCTATTGGTTATAGGAGGTAACTTTAATATGGGTGCTATATCTGTATATGGTAACGGAGTGAGGGGATTGGATAAACAGTCCTTCAAAATGGCTACTGTGGACGTCACTAAATGTACAACCTCTAATTGGTTCTACTAACTATAGGGCCCTAGATTACTTGGTCCATTATAATTGGGTTGGCACCAACCCCACACATACTTTTCCACTTGCTTAGCAGCGTGCAGAATAGCCGGCCAGGTGCAGGGTGCTCGTTTGCTCCCCCAACCTTCCTCCAATTATTGCTACAATCAATCATCACCTCAATGGTCATGTGTTAATTATTTTATTAATTATTTTATTTCTTTGTGGTTGGCCTCGAGACTGCATATCTGTCTGGAAAAGTTCAGATATCTGTGCATGGCACAAGGCCATGTGTAGGTGTGAAAGCTCCATCTCTTCTTGCTTGGCTGGTCACGTGATTTAGACACCGTGAAATCATCTCATTCTCCATGCAATTCGTGTATTTGATTTAGTTTTGCCCACCACCTGCCTTCTGCTGCTTATCTTGACCTCTCTGAACATGATACTCTGTTCTTTGCTTCATTAATTGTATCTATTGTTGATCTATTTCAGCCAATACGACCTTGGTTTCTTGGCACGATTTGCATGCGTCTGAGTTTCTCTCTGTCTTTAGCTTTCGATTCACGTGCAGAGGGACTGCTCTCCTGAGACCTTTAGTAACCTTTGGTTGATTCTGCTCTTGTGCATAGTGGAAGTATACTTATATAAAATGCTTCTTTTTGATTAGCTTGCCACAATTTATCTTACTACTAAGCATAAGCAAGCCGCACGATTTTCTCAGCTTTCTTGCGGTTGCATATATATGTAGACGTGTAAACTGGCTGCATGTCTTCATCACAATCGTCAGTTTGTCTCACTTGTCGATATGGTTTCCTCAATGGGTACCTTACTGTCCAAGGTTTCTTATGTGCAGGCTTCAATAGGTGCTGTCAGTCTGATAGGTACTTGGCAGAGCCCCACTGAGGCTCTCTGCTAGTTTATTTTCTCATCATACGTCACATACTTCGGCGTGAAAGTTCCTGGTACTTCAACATGAGCGATTTGAGTGTGGGTGTGCTTGGGACCTCCTCTACACCCTTGTAGTGACTAAGTACCTGTGCTGTGACCTGGATCTCGGATTTACCTTCTGGTTAACTTCTGCTTAACCTCGGTGTACCAACCGGGGCTTTCTTCATTACCCTGGATTTTGGCTTTTATTTACTGATTATTCTTCATTTTAATTAGTTGCCCTCTTTTGGAGTCCCTGTGTATTTCAACGTATACCTCTCGCATTGGAATTGTTGACCCTTTACCCCATTGTCAGTACTCACCAAAGGATGAAGATGATGGACCTACCATTCTATTCAGTATTCTTGCAAACCCAAGCCTAAAAGGCAGGGTTTGCGCAATGAGGTTGACCTTTCTTTTGATATACCCTTCTGTTGGTTTAAATAAATTCAAACAAAGATGTAGTTCAAATGAAAGAGCATAAAGTACCACTAGGTACGTGCCAAGCTGTGGAAACACGGATAGGTCTCAATACACTCTATTGCACATATGAAACGCAAGGAATAAGGTCAGCGCTAATCTGATGAAGCCTGGGGTTTAGCTGGATTTTCAAGAGGTCGCCTGGTGCCAAAAAAAGGCTCTGTTCTCACAGTTTACATTAAAAAAAAATGTTTTTTAATAAAATGTTTTTTATGGGTTGCAAGGGAGACTTCAGGGGTCGCAGTTGCCCAAATGACGTCCCTGGCATGGAAACGAGGATGCATGGGTACTTACTTCAATCAGAAGCACTGGTGCCATTTTGAGGATGTTCTTCATGGTCCTCGGGACGAGGATGCAACGCGCTGATGTTGCTCCCTGTATCACGTAACCATGGTGAGAGCGCGGCAGTTGCAATACAATGCCTACGTGCATGGCATCTGCTTAAGCGCCATGGCAACCGCCAGCGCCAAAGGAAAGGAGATGCTGAGGTACGTTGTTTACATATCAGAGGCACCTTATCGTGCAGGTTCCTGACACCCACTGTACCACATCACCACCTAGTTCCTGGATTACTCCTGAATCCATGGATCATTTGGCAGACTTGCACTTCCTTCATTCTATCCCTTAGTTTTGTCCACGTGCTGGCGTGTCAGGGTCCATTGACTTCAGCCTGATTTTGGTCGAGTCTCATGCCATTGTGTGGGCTCCTGACCTATGGACTCAGTGCTCAGGGAGGAATCCTGAATCCAACTATTGTTTTTGCTGTTGCTCTTCTTGCTCTTGGTGGGTGTACTTCCTTGTTTGTCCTTTACAGAGGATAGTTCTAATAGTATATGGGCCTCATTACGACCCTGGCGGTACGGAGTGAACAGCGCCGTAAAAGGTGCCGGCGCCGTTCACTCCGTACCACCGCATTACGAGTTCCCCTCGCGGGACCCAGTAAGCACACCTGGGAAAACCAGGCATGCTTACCGGGTCCCGTAAGGGGAAGAGGGAGCAAACAACGGGCCATCTCGTAATGGCCCGTTGTTTGCTCCCTCCCCCATTCCCATTCAGCCCTGTGGGGGCTGAAATGGGAATGGGGAAGGACCGTGTCGGGGTCCACGGAGGGAGGAATTACCAGGCCTTCCGAACTCGGAATGGCACGTAAGTCCTCATTCTGAGGACCCGGACCCGGATGCGATTTCGGCAGCAGCCATGCCACTAATAGCGGCATGGTTACCGCTGAACTCGTAATGAGGCCCTATGTCTTTTGTTTCCACAGCCAAGGGCTCTCGTTGTTTGAGCCAGTTTTCTTCCCGTCTTTTTGGCTTCCCTAATGGAGCCTGTGTTCCTAGTACTGTTCCACAGGTGTCTCAAGAGGGTAATGTAGAGCGATACTTGCAGACGCATTCCGTGCTACTGATAATTTCAAAGAGTAAAACATTGGATCAATTGAAGTTCTATTGCAGGCTATGCAGTGGCAGGCTGCAGTAATTAAGCAATAACCTCCACCAATCCTGGTGGGGCAAAGGGGAGAATTGGCTATGGGTGGAGAAAAACAGGAGGTATGGGCGAACTCCTTATGAGAGATAGTTCAGAAATGGTTAAAGAAAATGGGCAACTGTTATTATTTATTATTTATTTATTGTGACTCTGGTTGAAACCTGTCAACCTTACACAAGCTAAAAAAAACATTCACAACAGTCAATACAATATATAAAACCCAATATATGATTTTTAAGCATGCACAAAACAGAAGAAAAACAGGAAAACACATCACATTATTGCAAGAGAGTTATCTAAATATTACTTTTAAAACCACTCTAGAATAGATCCATATAAGTCCAACTTCTATTATACCTAAAAACCTTGTACTCCAACAACAATTAAAATCCGTAGTTCCTGAAAAGGAAATGCATTTTAAAATATCACATTGTACCACATATACCAGTTTCAAATTTAATTTCAATACTCTCAACCATAACTCTGCTCTGTGCAAAATATGCAATGAAAAATCAAACACACGGGCAGATATGTAGTTACCAAACTACAGCCTCTCCTAGTCAGGAGTTTGGTAACTGCAGGGGGTCTCCACACCTCTCTGTACACATACACAGTAGAGAAGTGTGCAAATCAGTGGTCAAAGTATAGAAAAAGAAGTAGTGAAACTATGTTTGCTGCAGACCCCCACTCCCCACAAACTCCATTGCTGTGCCGCTCCCACGTGCAATCCAAACCCCAAAACAAACACGCACTGACGTACAAGTTTCAACTTCTTTCTGCACCTTTATTTTAAAACTAAGGCATCCCAAAACGGTTTCTGTAAAAAAAATAATAGTATATGAACAGAAAAATTTAAAAAAGTAGAGGAGCACTGCTCCCAACCGCGTCCGTCCAATTCGACCACTAGTGCAATTGAGTAGGCAAGAGACTGCAGCTTGTCACATATCAGTCTATTTTAACATTAAGACAACCCTCCTCCTCTCTCGGTGCTTCACCTATCGCTTCAGTATTGACCTGGGGCATCAGATAATGTGTTTTTACGATCAATTTGAGATCAGATCTAAGCATTTAGTGGGGGAAACCAGGCCCTAGACCTCCAAGAAATACTTATTATCCCTGCTGCAATTTTAGTGTTATGGTTGTTAAGAGAGAGAGTTAGATGTAGTGGTCAATATTCAAAGGGTTTATCCAAGGGCGAAAGACTCTTGTACAATTTATAACAGTTCACTTTATCGTATGACCCAAGTCACTCTCCCTTAAGTTTTTCTTTACCAGCCCCAGGTTTGCGATCAAGGAGTCAACATGTACACCACAGTCATTCAAAACGTGAAGTTGGGAAACTGCAGGTGGGAGAGTTGAAAGTCGGGTCTCTTGCATAGACCCAAAATCTGACTCTATGCAGAGAATGGAAGATATATATATATATATATATATATATATATATATATATATATATATATATATATATATATATATATAAAAATATATATATATATATTTTTTTTTTTTTTGTATAGTTCCAGTTCGGATTAATGGCAGGGTGCCTCATGGTTTAACATAGCCTATATAACTACCAGCCATTTCTGGCATTTTCGAATGAATGCTCAAGTTTCTTCAATCGTTCAATTATTGATTAATCTTAGGAGCTTTGAGCAAGTTTGAGATAATATGTCGAATTTAGCTCTTTGTTTATCCTAACATTAACAATACTAAGAATCATACAATGTTAACGTGTGATACACAATATATGCCATCCATGTAACCTAATAATGTCTTCCTTTTTAAAATGTCTAGTTTGGGTTTTTGTGACTGATAAATTGAACCTGCACAAAATCCAAATTCTCTAGTAAAGAGATCTATCCATCTTAAAAGTATCTATTATTTTTTAAATAATCCGATCTCCACAGTGTTGACCAGTATCTTATTCTTCATTTTGTAGAACGACTACAAGAAACTGTCTATGCAATGTAAGGATTTTGTTGTTGGACTTCTCGACTTGTGCAGAAACACAGAAGAAGTAGAAGCCATCTTGAATGGGGATGTGGAGAACAACCATGCTCATATTGAACCTGGGGGGCGGCCAAGCCTAAGTCGCTTAAAACTTGCCATCAAGTATGAAGTAAAAAAAGTAAGTCTTGCCTGTGAGACTAAAGTATTACCATAATGGTTATAAAAATATTAAGTTGGTTGAAAAAATACAAGCACTATTTCTTACTTTGAATCCAGAAAACAATGTAGTGTTCAAATTTCAATATTGCCACTGAAACAGTCTCTTCTATCCTTTGGGCAACACTTTTAACATAACACCTCTCTTTAAAAAAGAGTGTTTTCTACATTTGCAGAATACGCCACATCTAGAGCAAACGGAAGGTGCACTTAAATTAGTGGGGAAACGTAATGCGCTGAAAAGCAACCATAATAAAACGTGTCTAAAAGTTGTTCTGACATCAGTGCATACCTGCATGTAACCCATTGGTCTGAAACCTGGATGGACAAAGCCTTTGATAACGCAGCTCATTACGCTAGAGTGGACTATTAGATTAACTAGGAAGCATGTTAGAAAAGCACACACCTGCGAACTACAATCTGTACTGCACATACATAATTAATGGAGTATACACATTTGATGAACCTTTGTACTTGTGCAATATGACACATAGATGAGGAGGCAGAATTTGCTAACGTAGGGGCCTCCATGGATACCTGGTTGGAAATGCAGTTTGAGTAGGGCTTTAAGTGGGCCGGGGCTATCCGGCTCCTTAATGTCCCCTGCCAACCCCAGCCAATAATGATTTATTTTCTAAAGCCTAAAGCTCTTGCTCATGTGGGAGAACCTCAGGCTTTAGAAAAAAAATATTTGTCTGCATAATGTTGGAGCCTGCACCTGCCAGGCATCCCTTTAACCAAGTGAAGCCCACGGGCCGGCACCAACATAATGGAAGAAGAGGTGAGGCTGCTGGAAGACAACGTCTTTTTTCTATAGCCTGAAGTTGCCGCTCATTCGCGGAAGCTTCAGGCCTTAGGAAAAAAAGGCATTGGCTTCTAGCGGCCTCGCCTTTTCATCCTTATTGGTCAGGTCTCCCCACGAGGCAACTAATCAGGGTGATCACTGCACCTCTTCGTTAAAGGAGAGCCGCTCCACCATTAAGGATGAAAATATGTTGCACTGATCTCCACTATGCATCCCTTTATGTAAGAGATGCAGAGATCATCACCCCCGCACCTCAGGGTGAAACGGTGATGATCCCTGCAAAGGGATGCGTCAGCGAGGGGAGGAGTGGTGGCTCTTACTTGCATCCCCCGGTACACACCCTTTATGCCACATCCCTGAAGAGAGCCCCCCCCCCAGATGTCATATGCCACTTAAGGCACTGAGGTGGACTGATGTCCTTCCACAGCTACTCAAAGTCCTCCTTGGGATCATCTTTTACATATATAGATGTGAGGACAGGCTTTTGGAAGTAGAGGGGGCAATACCAATACATCATCACCATTCTACACACCATCCTATTTGGCTGATTATTATACACAAGTGCACACACTGCTTGCATCTTCCACTCACCATGCTGCAAGTTCTACTCATGCACCAAACTCAAGGTGGCATGCTAGTCAACAAGCAATATGTGTTTCAATCAATCAGTCCAATACTTTATTTCGGATAAGTCCAGGTGCAATATCATACAAGTAGAAAAAGGTTGAAATATAACAATCACATGATAAGATTAAAAAACCATGCTAAAAAGGATGTAACTTCGGATAAAATCATGGACCCTGATTGAAACTGCATTGAGCATACAATCTTGTAAAAACACACACCTTACATCTCACCCACTAGACTTTGGTCAAATATCTAGAAACTGCAGAGCCCACCTCCCCATAGCATGTCGTTTTGCAGATGGCAAGGAAGTCATTGGAGGAGCGGACCTGATATTTCTATAGGATTGGGAGGATCCATCCTTTCCTTAATGTATAGTTTGAGCAGTCAAACAAAAAATACATCATTGCAGAGCCTTACCCAGAGTCTTTAGCTCACTATCTTTCACAGAGGAGAAATGTCCAAAACATATCAGTCTTTGTCCTGTCCTGGAGCAGTCCAGCACAGAAATGCTAGGCAATTTGTCTGAATGAGAGTACCAACAGAAACCCCAGACACATATTTCATTCTGGTTAGACCTCATCAGTAGGGTGGAGCTGTGCCTCTCTAAGAATACTGAGCAAGGGGTCCATGTCTGGATTCCCCTAGTAACTTAGGGTGCGACCCAAAGTTACTAAAAATATGCAAATAACAAGGGGGATCTTGGGAGTCCCACTGCCAGTCATTAGTCCTGGTTACAAGAGCCTTACCCAGAGTCTTTAGCTCACTATCTTTCACAGAGGAGATATATCCAAAACATTTAAGTCTTTGACCTGCTTAGGGGAAATCCTGCACTGAAATGCTAGCCAATTCTCCTCTGAACAAGAGTACCAACAGCAACCCCAGACACGTGTTTCAGTCTGGTTGGACCTTTTCAGTAGGGTGGAGCTGTGCCTCTCTAAGAATAGTGAGCAATGGGTCCACGTCTAGATTCCCCTAGTAACTTAGGGTGGGACCCAAAGTTATTTAAAATATGCAAATAACAAGGGGGTCCTGGGCGTCCCTCCGCCAGACATTAGTCCTGGTTATGAGAGCCTTACCCAGAGTCTTTAGCTCACTATCTTAAGATAACATTATCAGGTGCACTCCCCTCTGTGCACGCAGACCAGTCTGATAGGTCTCTTCTATCGTAGTGGTAGCTGCATCATATATACATTTATAATCAGGGAATTGTGTTGATACTAAATCCTGGTCAATGATTTCATTTTCAGGACTTGCTCATGCAGCATTTTTTCCTGGTTAAACAGCAGCACACGCCTCTCCAGGTCAGTGCTTTTTGGCGTGTTTAACACAACAACACCACAGATAAAACATACTTCTGTTTCCATTGATCTATAGATGTTTCATATTCTTACTGTAGTCTGTTTTACAGATTTCGATTACCCCATTAGAAATACTGCATTATGTATGTTTTACATATAGACCCCACGTCCAAACTGGAAAATGGAAATCCCCAAATGTGTAATCGTGGACAAATCATGCCTCCCTCTGCCTCGTTTCTTATATATGGCTGAAATGAGAGCACCTAGAAACATGGGTGCTATATGCATCTAAATAATCTGAAGGTCGTTTTCCATCACTTCCTGTGATGTCACTTGGGATCGGGTCAAATGACATCACTTCCTGTGATGTCATCAGTGTGTCAAGGGTCATGTGATGTCACCTGCGCTACACCTGGCATTTTGGTGAAATGACGTCCCTGAATAGCTTTCTGGACTTCCGTTTCTGAAATGTTATGACAAACTAAATTTTGGATTTGCACCATAGCAGTAGTTAATGCACTCTCTTTGTCATCACTATATAATTCTCTAAAGTGACTGGACCACTCGTGTTGTGGGAAGGATATTTCAACATCCGGGCGGTTTCCAGGTTTGTTTGACATTAAACCAGCGATAAGGTAACAGAAGGTTCTCTAATCACTGCTTTCTGGGGCTTGAATAAGACGTTCCCAGCACAATCTGAAGCCTTTATCTTTTGTGAGATTAAGGTTTTGTAATCAATACTACGTAGCTGATGGATTGTCGGTGCATTTGGAGTGGTTTTAATCGCATTCAATAGGGCTGCCTTGGCCAGTCTACAGTCCTTATCATACAATGAGCTAAGCATCCTGGGAGTGTGCATGACCTTTGGAAGGGGTTTAGTCACAAAAGAGGTAATACGGCTCACTATAGAAGTATAAAGTGCTTCGGCCAAGAGAGGATCATGGACAGTTTCAGGGTTCAGATGGTCTATGGAACGTAATAAGACATCATATAATAGCAGGGCTGCAGTAGGGTAATCGATATTGGCCCACTTTAATCTCCTTCAATTGTTACTTAATGATACAGCAGTACAGAATGTATCCAGCCAGTGGATCACGTGTAAACATGTTGCTCAGTCTACAGCAGATTGGGTACTGATCACTCCCGACCTTAAGGATTACTTTCTGTGATTTAGCAATGTGTCAGTGTGATGGTTCTAAGAAAATATAGTCTATTCTACTAGATTGTGTCCCTCTCTTAAAAGTTGATGGCGATGGGCGGCCCCCTGCAAGGCAATCATTTCAACTACGTAAACCTAGTGTAAATATGAGACAGGCTGCAGCTTCCTGTGAGGATATGAACGATTAGAGGTAGGACAATCGGGGGTAGGGATACCCCAAATGTCCTCTGCTTCCTCAATTAGATTATCAGCAGAGGACAAAGGTTCTATTTGATTGTTAAAATCACCCGACATAATAGTTTGGGCTTCCTCAGGTGTGATCCCATGTCCTTCATCTAAAATAAGTGTTTGGAGTATATTTAACAATGCTAACACCTGCCCATTGTCACAGCATCTGACATAAATACTAAACAAAAGAATACTGTGACCGGTCGGATAACCAATATTAGGATGTAATACATTTCTTCACCCTGAATCTATTTCTATAACAGTATTTAACTTTATGCTAATCCAAAATACAAGTCCCCCACTTGAGGAGCCCTTATGGCTTTTTATTGCTGGAATACAAAAGCGTGAGTACTTACTTTAAGTGGATATTGAGTTGCCCAGGTCTCCTGGAAACAAATAATCTTGACGTTTTTCCCAAAAATAGTGATTTGCTTTGAATGCTGGCAATGTTAAGAAACGGTGTTGTGTTTCATGCCTGTCTTCTTCAATGTATGCGGGGTTTTGTATGCTCCCATATACCGATGAATGTATGCATGCCAAACCTAACTGGTGTTTTGAACTGTAGAGACGAGCAAAAAACCACATTTCTTTTTTCTCAGAACGACATTCTGGGCATTTCTTTTAAGCCAGACCATAATTATTCCACTATTGGCAAAGGCAACACTAACTGAATCTCTTGTGTAAGACAACATGGGAATCAGGTGAACAGAAAGAGTGGGCACCTGGTTAGCAGTATTTTGCAGCAGGTCATGCACCGCTATGATGTCTACCCACAAAAAACATGCACACATGTTTGCATGCCACTAGGAACCACAAATTACCAATGTATCCGCATAATCGTAGTCTTGACAGTGAGAAGTCCAGATATAACGTGCAGTCAAAGCCTCTGCAGAATTCACAATAAAATGTGCAGGAGGATGTGCAGCACTCTTCGTTGAAGCCGGTGCAGACCCTGTACTGTGGATTCAGGGTCTGCAAAGTGGCATCTGACAATGAATGCATTGCTACATGCAGATTCAAGCATTTCATAAATGCATCATAGCATCAGGGAGCATGGTAAGTACTAATAGTGGTGAACAAGCAGTCCAGGACCATCAATGTTCCCCTGTTGCAGGACACGCCCATCACTCTACCAATGACAGACAAAGGCATTCTGAGACACCAGAATACCCCTCACACATTGTCACCTGCAAATTGTATAGGCTAGTGAGCATGGCAAAACACGGTAGCGTCACCTACAAGTAGGGTCGAATTCATATAAACATACTTCTCACACGTACGGAGCTACAGCAATTCTCCATCAAGGAGAAACATTCCCGTTTTATTAGCCAGAATTGTCCCACTGTCTTGACGACCAAGAATATGATGGAGCAACAGTTGTTTTGCTTTTGTTCTGCTGGTACACTTGTGCTGCCCTATTCCTAGGGAGGCCATGGATTTTCACTTGAAATGCTGCCCTTATCCTTTTGTCCAATGGCCAGGGGTCAGGATGGTGCCTGGGTACAGTGGGCTGGATTTGAAGTCAGTAGCAATGTTCCCTCTAAATATTCTTCTCTAAGTGCGGAAATGGTTTTTCTTTGTGCACACATTATTTTCCCTGTGCAAAACTTTTTGAGCATGCAGTTAGTGACATACCATTTGTGAAGAGTTGGAAGGCAATTTCCCCTTCCCAACCACCACAATTCTTTACAAATCAGTGTAAAAGGAGCATTGTACAACTCTTTTTCTGAAAATATAGGCTAAATAAAAATTATTTTATATGTGATTATAAGGAGAGGTCATCAACCGGTCCAAGAATTCAAGATATGCCATAGTACCTAAAAAAGTACTCATGCGCAGAGAGAAAAACGTGTATGCACAAAGAAAGCTTTGCATGCTCAGGAGAAACAATAAGTTTATTTTTGGCTATTCATTTGTCAGCACTGTTCAGAGACAATACAAAAAGTGCTTAATGCCATTGGGAAACAACTTATGTTTATGGCAAAAAACAAGTATAGCTAATCACTGATGTGGCTGTCAAAAATTCAGACATTATGCAATTTTTGCAAATTGAATAATTGTAACTGAAACTAATGTGTCAGAAAACATGCCAATAAGAGATGTGTTACTTTAATGGAGTAATTCAAGGGCCAGGGGAAAATGCCTCTCATAATTTGTGTAAGGACAATAATGGCATCAGAATAACTGCACCACAAAATATGATGATCAGAATTCCTGGGCCTCTGCTCACTATCCACATTATGTTGGTATGTGAGTTGTGACAACATTTACTCAAAACCAGCCTTACAGCTAGAAGGAATATACACCATCCATTTCACTCCCTAAAAAACAGGGCAATGTGCCGAATTAATATGGGAACCCATGAACATAAAGAATCTACCCCTGCTTCTACCCACAAAGTTCCACTGATATCTTTTCGAATCAATGACCAGCAGAGCCGGGCCATTGGTAGAAACTCGAATAATATTACTGCCCGACCTCAAGAGGAATTTGAAGGGGAAAGAACATATTTCAATAAGCATGAAATATCCCTACTGGAAAATCCAACTACTTTCTTACTCCCTGAAAAATCTTTTGATTCCAAGTATGGAGTCAAATTGACATAGTAAGTGAAATTACGGGGCACATAATACAGCATATAGTTTTGCCCATGCTTGCTCACCACAGCCAAGATAAAAATCAACAAGTGCCTTACTGAGGTTTCTTCTGGTGCCCTGTTGAAGAACATTACATATATATGCCCTGTCAACAGTAACAATGCTCACAGCACAACATATGAGTACCTTCTTCTTTAACTAGGGACTCCTTCTCTGAAATGCACTGTTATCAGTTGAACAAGATGCATGGGGGTGCATGGGGATGCTAGAGGCAATAAATGCAAACCCATGATTATATTATAAGCCCTCAGCAGCTGAGCATGGACAGAAAGAGAAAGTGCAGTTTCTTAGACTGTTAATATAGTTTCCTGTTCTTTAGCATACACACATTACCTTCACTGTACTGTACTTCCAAAACATCTGATTGGGCTTTTGAAAGTTGCTGATTTTTTCTTCACCCCAAAGGAGTGTTCTCCTGTCCCCTTCCACCCGTTCCCCTCCCTGGCTCCTGTACTAGCCTCAAATATTAGTTGACAGGGCTCTGTAAAAAGTGAGAGATTGCAGCAGTAAAACACTAACTGGGATATTTGCATACCTACAATACTTTGCAAGCAAATCTAATTTAAAGCCTCACATTGAGATTATGTGGAGTTTAAGAAAATGTCACAATTACTATGAAGTGTATACAAGATTGTTTGCAACATACCCGGCCTTTCAATTGTTGGGTAGGATTATACAAGTGTTCAGTGAAACCATTTTTGTATAGCAGTGACTTAACATATCATTTGTTAACGTCTATGCTCCATGGAACTATGAACATTTTGAAAGGTTGAATATTGTGTGAAAAACATTCTAGTTATCTGAATATTGTTGCCCTAATTTCATATACTAATAATGCCAGGCAGAGTCCATACCAATTATCCCCTACAGGCCAAGTAAATGATATTGCAATGTTGCTCTCCTCTTATTGGGTAATATTAGCAATGCTAAAGTAGGAGACGCTGACCATGACATTTGCCTACTCAAAATCCTTACAGGGCGAATTCATATTTTAGTTTTATAATACGTTAACTTGCAAAGGGGCTTTTTAAAGTGCTTGTGTGACATATGTACAAAGAATAGGAGGCATGGGATGAGGTTACACATCATAGTAGACTGCTTACTTACATTCAGTATCCAATATTTGAGCTGAAACTTGGGTTACATAGTGTGGGTAATGCTTTTGCTAAGACACCATGAGTAACAGAAATTCTTGTGCTTGAACGTCATTCATATTATAACAAACAGAAAACAAGACTAGTATCCAAGTCTGGTAACCTTTTGCAGAGCTAAGGTAGGCAGAGTGAAGGTTGTCTGGTAATGTTTGAATGTGGCCGTGAGCAGAGCCTGAGTCATGTGGTAGAATCAAGTATAGGAGTCATCGGTCGGGAGGCAAGATAATTTGGTTAATGTGTGCAGGCAAATCTTAGTTTTATGTTCTGTTCTTACAGCCACTTTTACATATTCGTTTTTTAACCTCTTGTCGGTGTACTCTGTTTTTAGGGTTTTTAGGTTTTCAAGGTCAAGCTTGTATAGCAGGGCAATGTAAATAGGTTAGACCAGAATATCAAGAATAGTTCGTATAATGTATCTTTATTTTGAGAGAAAGCAAGTATTAGGTAGCTGCTGTGGCTTGTCCCTTATTACATCTTTATGAATAGGTGGGAATTTTTTGTGTGCGCTGCTAAAATTGTTCTGAGCGGCACCCAGAAGGAAGCTGGGCAAGCGCACAAGCGCACAGCTAGATGGAACATTGGTCAGTAGTGTAACCCAGCCTATTGATCTTCAGTACCCATTCTTTCCCTTGGTTGTCTGGTAGGTTCCTGGAGTAGTCGGGAGTCATGTGTTTTAGTAGGAGATTATGTCCTGGCTTTTGGGATGGAGCTATTGGGATGCCCTCAAAAGCCTGGTCCCTTTCTATAAGAATGAAAAGAGGTCTGCTACCAGTACGATGAGAGGGCCTAGACCTAGAGGGGTGGAAAATGCGACCATTGTTCAACATGCCAGCATGATTATCATTGTTGTGCTATTAATTAATGTGTTCCTAAGGTTGATCACCAAACGGATGGAGAGTTATCCATTTCTGGTGTTTGTCATGTTCCAGTACCTTAATTACATCTGCCTTCTTGTGGTCACAGATGTTGAAATCATAAAGGCTGTATAGCAAACCCCTTTAAAAGCCAGGTCAGAAAGATTTTCAACTTGCTGGTACATTTTCGCTATCAGTGCCACTCACTCTGCCCCCTCCTTCATTTGGTGTATAGATTCTGAAAGTCTTCGGTTAGTGCCTGCGTAGTATAGGAGGCATACATACTGCTACTATGTTTCCTCCATAGGTGTACAAGACCCACTGGAGTTGGGAATCTTTTATTGCATGCTTGATCACTGCTTTGCAATTATGCACTACGCTATCAACCCAGGAAATGCCCTTGCTTGCTAATCCTACATATCCAGAATTCCCTGTGGGGAGTTATATTGCAAGGAACATTCTAACAATTATTCTTTGCTAATCGCAACTATCTGGGAATGTCTTGGTAGTACTACCTATCGGGAATTCTATTTAGCAGAATGGCCGACTGAGGACGTCACTAGCACCTATACAGCAAAAACATGAGTTTTGCAACAGTCTTCGCCAAAACAATCTTTAAGAAACAAAGAGATACCATGGCCTTGACAGTCACTGGAAGCTGAACAGGAACAAAATCCCCCTGGAAAACACTCAAACACCCCACTATGCTAACTGTTGCATCTGCACCAACAAATAGTAGAATGCAGCAACACCCCTCAAATAAATCAGCCTAGCTGCACACATACTTACACACCTCCTCGTTCACCTCAAGTCTTTAGAAAGCAGCTATACCCCTTGAAATCAGCCTAGCTACACACATAATGTCACCCTCAAGCACCAGCACTGCCAGAATGCAGATACCGTAGTCCATTGGTCTTGCTGCACACATTCTATGGATCTTACACAACCACTGCATCACACCTGGCACTAGTATGCAGCTACACAATACCTTTTGCACATTGAGTGCACACATACAGAGTGCACCCGAGAACGTTGTACTATACTACTCTCTCGACTTACCTGTACCGGTGTCCTTGAGGGCGTTCAACCCACAGCGATTTGGAATCTTTGCAATGGTAAAAGGCACTATACAAATGTAAAATAACATAACATAACAAATAGCAGAATGTGCTGCCAGTTGTTTCTGTTTGCACTCAAGTTAAGTATCTGCTTAAATGGGGTTTTAATATTGGCTTTGTAAAAGAAAAGATGTGGAGTCAGGGCAACAACAGAAGACACATTTCCATTTGACCATGCACCTCCAGTTTTTCCCAAGCACAAATGAAGAAGTAACTCACATGAAAAGCAGAATCACAAGCGAGCCCTTCCTTCTACCTCTTCCTTCTTCTCTGATAATGACTATCATACAGAGGCAGCTGAGATAAGAAGGCTATACTTGTCTAAAGAAGTGGTGGTGTGTATGATTCCTCATCTGAGAGAAGACATTGATTGTCCTACTTCAGAGGAGACTTCAACCTCCACATTTTAAGAGTAATGAAGTCCTTTTGGCTATCCCTAGATGACAAGATTTGAGACATGTTTTCAGAAAATAGGCCGTTCTGATCCCTCTCCAAATAAATGAGAAGGGAGTGGTCCTAGAGGAGCCACATCCTATTCCCAAAACTATGGGTCATGTGAACCCAATCCTCATTGATTTTTGGGATCACATAGAGGTTCCCTCTAATGATGCCACTCCTCTGAATGCAGAAGACGAGAAGGTGGGTGCGGGTTTCAAGTATTCATTAAAAGCACAGTTTTTTGTATTCAAGCCATATAGCTCGATTACTCAAACCTTTGTCACAATTAATTTATACATATTCATAAATAATATTTCTTCAATATAATCTAATGATCAGTTAATAACATACATTATAAACATCATACATTTAATTAAAACAAATTAACATCACATTTGAGTTCCTAGGAAGTGAACATCTAGTAAAGGCAGTCTAGTTACAACGTTCTCTAAGTAGGTCTAACTCGGAGGAAAGGCTCTCTTCTAAATATAGGCTGTTTAAAAACTTTGCTACAGCAATGGTGACATTTGTGCCACACCTACTAATTAATATATTCCACCACTGCTTCTGGGTTAAACACCTTTAAGGAATAAAAACATTTCCAAGATAATTAATTATGCTGCAATTCATTTCACAACAATTTAACATCAAGTGCTTTAAAGTTTCCAACTCTGTATCAATCTATGTTTCCGGGCACTCCTTTCCCATTTCTAATGGGTTCCCAAAACCTCCTTTGTAGGGAGTAGGTTCAACCGTACTCTAAAGAAGAGAATCTTTTTATTTTTTATTTTTTATTTTTTTATTGTGCGTTTAGTTTATATTCAATCAAGAACAAACTTTTGAAGAAGAGACTCTATATACTGAGATAGGAAACTTATCTAGGTATTATTTAGGTATTTCAGAAGGACATTTAACTTCACCCTTAAAATTACTAAAATGTGTATACTGGTTACACACAGCCTGAGTGGTAAGCCATTCGCTAATCCATAGCTTATCTTTAACTTTAGTAAGATTGTGTATATCTGCCTTTTTTAATTCATGATTACAATCCAACTTCCACTCACGCAAATAGTTTCCGTTCTTCCGTCGAATGTCTGCTCTATACTAAAAAATGGAGAACTTTCAGATGCTAAAATACATTTCCTAAATAGAGAGATCCTTTTCCATAGCGCCATAACATATAGCGACAAGAGTCCTAGTTCAAATCTCATTATTGGCATAGGTGTACTTTTTGGAACAGCCAATATTTTCGTCATAAAAACCCTTCCATCAATTGCCAATCTACTCCTGTAGACGTAAATACGTTTTCGACCCATAAAGAGCTACTGTTTGCTTATAAAAGGTTAAAATTGGACACATTGAAAATCACCATCTTATTAATTATTATCCCTTGAGCAGCTACGACTTCAGCTTTTGTATTAACATCATCCTGTTAGGTAGATCATGTTTCTGATCATTCAGACAAAAGTCTAAGTTGTGGAGTTGTGTAGCAGAGTCAGTCTGCATCAGTCTACACAGTGTTTTGTTTGTTTGGAGGAGCTGCAGCGACTTGCTTTTGACCCCCTGACTGCTTTTGGCACTGTGACTTTATAATCTGGGTGTGCCTATAAAGCAGGAAATACCGCACGGAGCGCGGTGCGGAGTCGTGCAGCAGAGTCAGTCTGCATCAGTCTACACAGTGTTTTGTTTGTTTGGAGGAGCTGCAGTGACATGTTTTTGACCCTCTGACTGCTTTTGGCAATGTGTCTTTAAGATCTGGGTGTGCCTATAAAGCAGGAAATACCACGCGGAGCGCGGTGCAGAGTCATGTAGCAGATTCAGTCTGCATCAGTCTACACAGTGTTTTGTTTGTTTGGAGGAGCTGAAGCGATGTGCTTTTGACCCCCTGACTGCTTTTGGCACTGTGTCCTTAAGATCTGGGTGTGCCTATAAAGCAGGAAATACCACGCGGAGCGTGGTGCAGAGTCATGTAGCAGAGTCAGTCTGCATCAGTCTGCAATGGGCCGTTGCAAGTGTTCAGGGGAAATGACTGCAAATACGAGTCATACAGGCCCGGTCACCAGGCGAAAAACTTTACAACAGCAACAGATGTTAAATCCATGGACTGTCTTGAAAGCCGTCACAGCAGTCAAAAACTCGAAGGTAAGCGTTTTGCCATCTGTGCCTTCTACGCTAGACTCAATATCTGATGTCATATCTGTGCTTGGCCCCACGGACAGTCTTGTGGCTGTGCCCGCTTTAATGCCTTCTGTAAGCATCGGCTCCCTTACCAACGATACAGAGTCCGATTGCTTGCAAAAAAACATTCATATGAACGGAGAAGCTGAAATTGACTGGGCCATTTCTTCCGAGGCTGAGGCCGAGGAGGGTCCCGAAGCTACGTTGGTGCTGGATGCCGACATTCCACCAGCTCCGAAATTGCAACAAGCCGCCTTACTAAACCTAATCAGTTTGGCCCCTGCCCCCTCGAGTACGTTGATCCTGACCAACCCAGTGCAAACGGGCTTGAATTTTACAACCCACGACACCACAGATGTTTTCTTTTCTCCGTTTGACTTTACCGACACAGAGTTAATGGAAGCTACACACTGAGAGCATTTAAATGACAATAATGAGCCCTTGCCTGAATTTGCTTCTCCTGCAAAAATTCCAAAAATCTATCCTGACGCCGACATCACCACACAAAAAGTGAATGAGGCACAGAAGGAATTCGAAGTAAGAGACCTACAAGTTACTGCGGGCCACAGTGACATACTGAACGTAAATAATGTCTCACGGGACGACCACCCAATGGTTCTTGCGGATCATGAACCGATGTATGTAAACAAGGTCCCGACTATATTCCAGGATTCTACTTTAGGCAAGAAGAAATCTTTTGAGCTTGCCTACAAATCAAGTAACCAATCCTGTAACCAGAGATCAGAGACACGAACTGGTAACAATCTCACTGCACTATCATCTACTGTGGATATATCTATGTCACCTCAAAATTCTGAGGTTACCTCAGGCACTGTATATGGAGCTAAACAGCAGCTACAGAAACAAGCAAACCATACTATGATTGCACAACAACATAGAAAGGCCTCTTCTAGTACACCTCGCAATTCAGGCTCACGATCAAGAAATTCTCATTTATCCAGAGAAATAACCATTCCGCCGCCCGAAAATGCTTCTGTGATTGGAGACACACTCAGACACAGCAAACAGCATGCACTCAGGAATTGAAGAACATACTGGGCCAAGCTCGAAATCGAGCCTTTCCTGTGATGCCTCCACCCAGATTTATAACAACGTTCTTGCTGCTTCATCGATGGCAATGCTTCCTTTTGGTAAACTGTATGAATCTCTACCCAAAGCATTTAAAGATCAGACTGTGCTAATTATTATTTTAAAAGAAAAAATGGAAAAATGTGAAACCTTGAACACCTTTCTTCAAACTCAACTTTTACGTGAAGCTGATCAAATGACACGCTGGCAAGAGCGTTTAAGTGACCTAGCTGCCCGACACCACTGTCAGATTGATACTCTGACAGCCTCCTGGAAGCTGTTAAATTGATGCATCATTCCACTGCCATGGTGCCCCACAAAGTAGAGTCGATGTCAAGTCTAGCCTCGAAAACTGTTGCTCTACCTAGGGCACTAATGGCACAAACTCAACGAAATGTCTCACAGCCTGTTGATAAGCCAACCAACATTCTAATCCTAACAGAAAATACTGAAAATAGACTATTCACCGAAAAAGCACCAAACAGGAACACCCTTGTCCAGGCTGAGAAGTTGAACCTCCAGAACACCAAGCAGATTATCATTCCCACTGTGGCAAGTCCTTCGGCTTCATTTGGTATATTTGTGGGTGCAGCCAAATCTTTCACTACGAGCCAGAAAGTGACAATTCAACCTACTACAAATTTAGCAAAGTACCAAGGCCTTGAAGGCGAGCGTCCCCAAATAGCACGACCCTCCCCGCAATTTGAGGCAATAATGGACTCTCCCAAAAGTGGGAATAAGGCTAGGACCAAGTGCGGGTGAGCTTAATGGAAGTTTTATCTAAGTCAAATAGGGCATGCAAAGAACTCCGCAAACTCTGAGAGCGCTCTGCCTGACAATCGCAAAGACAGGTGTTTATATTTACAAAAAGTGTCATAAGAACCTACACACTATAGGGGGCACACGTTCATGGGTATTGGGTGGCGTCGACTAACTATATGTGCAGCTGTGATGCGTCGCTTCGTGGTTGGTGGACAACGCCGGGTGCCAACGTGGGGTGGGCAGGTCAGCTGGGCTCATCCAGGAGGTGCTGCCAGGCCAGGCGTGGTCAGTGTCATTGATGGACGACTTTCTTGGCTTTCTGCCCTAATGGCCATGCACACCCATTTCATTCAATACTGCAATGTCAGTTGTCCTGTAAATCCTACAATAGGTTATTCTACAGGTTAATACAACACAGGAAGAATGCACATTGAGTGGAATACTTTGACGATACATCAATACATGGTTACTGTTTTCCTGTTGACTAGGTATCATGGATCATGGGGTCGGGTCACAGGGTAAGGGGTGAGCTGTCCGAGTTTTAGGTCTCGTTAGAAGTAATGACGGATGCTTTTACACAATGTTGGCGCAATATTAGGTGTCTTATTTTACAAGCGCCATTAATCTGAGGTGAACTGGTGGGTCGTGGGACCTATCAGGGGGCACCTCTGGCCTTCGGTTATGGTCAGGTTTTACTGCTGGGCTTTAAATAATTCAGGTGGCTGGCCGTGGCCATGTGGGCTGCGGGGGAACATGAATTCTTGAAGCGGCTCCAGCCGAATTGGGGGAGGTGAGCCGGTGTAGCTCGGGCCTTTGCTTTCTCTGGCAGTCGTCAATGGGAAGGGAGGAGAAGTGTCCTTGGATATGCCCACGATGATACTCTTCTCGTATGCAGCAAATAATATTGAAAACAAAGGGATTTGTATAATGTATAATGCTTATTAATTTTCTAAAGGGGTAACACGTCTACATTCTTTGCACCTTTACATAATCATTTCAAATATGTTAACTATGCCAACATTTTTTATTAATCACTACAGGGTGAGTACTCGCAGAAATAGCAGTTCTTGCATTATATGGTAAACACGATACGTGAGGTAGCGTTAGGGTTTGTGGAGTACGCAGGAACAACAGACCATTATGGTTGACAGCAGTAATACACGTTAAACTCAGACATTCACAGTTGATTGCATTCTATGTATCTCTTTAAGCAATTTACATGAGCTCACAATACTGTCGCGCTTGTGTTCCTTTGCACTCTAGCAGCATCAGGTTAGTCATGGCATAAGGACTTGGTATCGCTCTCTTTACATTACCCCTAGAGAAGCACATAGTAGGAGGCCAGGGGCAATGGGTATTTGCACATAACTGAGGAGGTTTGAGTATCGTGACCATTTTGTCACATAATAACACATTCTTCTATTCTTACAGTGTTTGTAGATTTTTGACAAGTGGGTCGTGCAGAAGGAATATAATTGTGATGCAATATATATATATATATATATATATATAAACAGTTTCTTGGTATTGGATTGAGGCTTTCGTTTCATCGAGGATGATTTACAGTTATTTTCCAAGCCAGCCCCGCTACCCGGGTCACGCTGCGGATAATGATGCACTGCGGAAGGTGAATGATACAGTGTTTGCTCTAACACTAGCTCATGTCTGACTGTTCATGCGAACGGGCTTTCAGCGGATCTGCCAGGGAGCAGAGGCAACAGGGGTAGGCGAGGACTCTCTGAAGTTGGGGCCGTGCTGCAGTGCACGAGGAATCATGTCTTAAAATGGCGTTCTGGTTTTCAAAATGGTTTCCAGGACCTAGCCTAATACAGTACGTTTGGTCAATGTGTCAGCCAGTGGTCCACCCACCACCTGGGCCCTGGTGGCAGAGGGTCCACTGATGAGTCATGGACGTCGCAAGGAGGGGACTGCAGGGGAGGGGGGTCCCTTGGACCTGTCCTCCCATACATTTCCCCCCTTTCGTTACTTAAGTAATGAATACTGTAACTCCCCCAACCTCTGGCGTTCCTTTTCATCAGCCACCGCTTCGTCCCACGTCAGGGTACCCTTTATGGGCATCCAAGCCCTACACCCCCCCCTCAGGCTTTCCCCCCTTCTTGCATATTCGTCTGGTGTACAAGTCAGATATATACAATCTCTGTCCCCCTCCAAATCCACCCACACCTCCTGATACCATTCACGTTCCTGGGGCTCTCTAATTGTTGTGTGCCAGAATCTGTCCACTATATCCCCACTGTGGTATATTGGCACCATCTGGTATTTGGGCCCACCCTCCTCACCTGTTTGCAGCTAAGCTTCCTGCATAGCTTGTACTGTACCTCGAGCATTGCCCATTGTCACCATCATCAATGTACCATTTGGTACTGCGTTTGCACAACATTGAAGGCCCATCTGGCACACACAAAAAATTAGAAGTAAAAACACTACTGTGGGCATTAGTAGTTTGACAGTCATTCCCAACCATGATGGGACCCAGGAGAAGAGGTTGTCGAACCATGTGCTTGCTTCTGCCCCACCTTCGGTGATCATTCTTTCTCCTAAATTGTGTACTGCTGCGATCACGTGAGACAATGTACCATTATCTGCGTCTTCAGAAGGTACAAATGTGCAACATGCACTCCGATTTTTCGGCAAACACCTCCGTCCATCGCTGTTAATAGGTCTAAGACATACCTATTTTGCATTGTCATTAGCCGCAGGGCTCTCAGCTCTATCTTGATCACGTTGAAACCTTCTTCAGTGTCATTTGCTAACTGGATCAGCTCCCAGCGCGTTATTTGGAGCCACTTAGCATTTGCCCGTGCCTGGATGCTTGGAATGAGTGAGGCAAAGAAAGTCTCTGCAGAGCTAAACAATCAATATCTGTCTGGGATCTGTGCCAGTAGTTCTGAAGATGCTTTGGATATGTAATTGGGTGATCGTCTATTTCGGGACAGCATTTCTTCCTTATTGCCAGAGGACAGAACATACATTTGCGGCTCTTCTGTCGGTTGGGCCTTGCTCTCACGGCGAGCATCTTGCACTTTCCTGCCCCCACCGATGTGGCTCTCTGGTATCACCATTAGAGCAGAATGTAGTGTGGCCAGTGAGCAGCTGCTGCTCCATGATTGTGGGAGATGCAAGTATGCCTGGCTGCCACACACCCAGTAAGTGTCCATGAGGGCTGCTGTCCCCTTCGTCATATCTGGGATGGTGAGAGTCCTGTTGCAGTTTTTGTTTACCCCCATTACGGTTTTTCCCTCTCCCTGGAAACGCAGTTCATATGTTATTTCTTTCTGCAGTTTGAACGGTTTTTCGATGGCAGTTACCCAGGTTAGCTTTGCGATATGCTCCTTCCAGACTGGCGTACACGTTATTTCGATCCACTGCAGCTATTCAGGTGACACTCCTCGTAGCGCCTCAGCTTTACATGTCACTTCTTCATCTTTCCATTTATTGTCTGTAAATAATGTCCCTTTTATTATAAAAAACGGTTCTTTAAGGCATATTATTTCTTCCACTTTCGGGTAGCATGTTTTCTCGTTCTGCAGCATGCTAAAAGTTATTTCGTGTGCCTGGAAGGTGTTCTTAATTCTGCACAGCGTGAGATGAAGGAGACATTAGGCATTTATAAGAGGCAATTCTTTTGGTAGCAGCACCTTGGGTGTTCCCGAGGCATGGGGGATAAGGGAGCAGACATAGCAACTCTCGTTTGTTGTTTGCTTGGCAGTTGCGCACATGTCTGCATACCATTTATTAGTCTGGTGACGGTGTCTTGGGTCTTCCATTTTATCTAAACCCAGACCGTAATACTCGTCATACTTCCTACTCCCCACCTCCCTTTTCCTTCTATTATTTCTAAGGTATCTCCCAGCTTCACGGGCGAAGTGTAAACTAGACCCTCCTTTTACCACACCCTCCTCATTCCATTCATCATACAGAGATGCAAACTTTTCTGCCATCTTTTCGTTCTCTTCTTTTATTCTATGATGTAATGTACTGTCTGCTGTAGGGGTAGTTACATGTGTGGGCAGGGTAGTGGGGGTATTGTAAAGCCATGACATGACAGAAGGGTTGCGGTCATTTTAGCTGTGGGCATTGTAGTCAGAGACATTTGGCAGGGGAGTTGTGCTAACAGTCATTTAAACACTGCTTTCCTTGGAGGGGTTGATTGTTTTGGGCGGTTTCGTGTTACAGCCCCATACAAGCTGGAATCCGTTCCATACCAAAAAATCACCTTCTTTTACCCTTTCAGTCGTTCTGGTTTCATTTGTCATATTACTTCCGTCCCCCCACCCCCATCATTCTTCTCGACAGAGATGAATGCTATGAACCAATAAGTGCTTATGCCAAACAGTATCGCAAGGAATGATAGGATACACACAGACAGTCCACATTCATACGAATATCTACAACGTTTTACTATAGCATCTCTACATCTAGACATTCTATTGCTATCCATTGCGGGATGCCCGTTTGTTGTTCCTATTTAAAACATAAAAGTGCATTAAGTATATACATGTAAACATTTCTTTTTGTACTGCATCTACCAGAGCATTATAGGGAGAGAGAGAGGGAGGGGGTGGGACGGGCACAGAGAGAAAAAGAGAGAGAGAGAGAGAGAGAGAGAGAGAGAGAGAGAGAGAGAGACATTTTCTCATTTATATTTGATCACTTTTTTCATATTTCATTTCAATCATTAATGTTACCCAGTTATCTTTTTCTTTTACCTGTCAGTCAATTTGTTCATTAGCATTATAATATACTGTTTACACTTCCTTTTGCCTGTACTTTTTCATTCCACATTTTCATTGTTGTTGTTTGCTGTTGTCTGTGCCTCCTCATTCACTTCCTCCTGTACATTATTGTACGCCCTCCGTACATCTGTTAAATGTATCCAGTACCAGAGTCCTTTGACCTTGATTGCGGTGGGTGTACAAAAAACTACCTCGTATGGGCCGTGGAACCTTGGGCATCCCACCTACGAACAAGACTTCTAACATAAATGTAATCCCCTGGCATTAGTTGTCCTTGGGTGTTCTGTTCCACAAATGACACAGCTGTGTTCCCTTCTTCCCTTGTAAATGGCGGTGAGAGTTGTCTTGAGATTGCGTCCGCTGACCTAGTCAATTTTTTCAGGTAATCAGTAAACTCATCTCCTAATATCGTGGCGCTTCTGTGTGCATCTGAGTGTCTGCGCAGCGGAGAATGTGCTGTGTGCATTCGTCGACCCGTCACAATCTCGTGCAGGGACAAGTGGTGGTCCTTACTTGGCTGATTCCTCAGCTCGAATAGTGCAAGGGGTAAACAATACACCCAGTTTTTTTTGAGTGAGAAACATAGTTTAGACGACCTTCCTTTTAACAGGCTGTTGATCTTCTCAACAACGCCATTACTTTGAGGGTGATAAATCGAGCAAAGCTTATGTATAATCCCCAATAATGCAGTTACTTCTTTGAAAAGCACTTTTACAAAATGAGTGCCGTTGTCTGAGCGAATCACGTTGCAAATTCCCCAGCGCGGGAACACCTCTCTCATTAGGAACTTTGCGGTGCACTTAGCATCAGGGCTTGCACATGGACCAGCTTCGACCCACCTGGAGAACGGACATACAACTACTATCATGTAGCGTGCCCCATTACACCTTTCCCCCATGTCTGCATAATCAATATGCAGTTCTCGGAAGGGTCTTGTAGGTCTTGGAATTGTCCCTCTGAGTGTCCGTAAGGTCATCCCAGAATTGTATATCTGGCAGGTTGTGCACTCCATTGCTAATCTTGATATGTGTTCTTGGAGCCCAGGCACAAACCAATCTTCTTGTATCTCTGCTGCTATATGTTATTTGGCATTGTGTGCTGGAAAGTGTAATTGCTGCAACGCTATTTCCATCAGTTTAATGGGCATCACCACTGTACCTGTGTTATTTTGGCGCCATAATAAAACTGTTGCCGACTGGCTGCAACCCCTTTTTTCCCACAAGGCTTTTTCCTCATTAATCGCTCCTCCCTGCAACTCTAGTATTTGTGATATGAGCATGGCATTGTACCCTTCTGGTAGTTCCTCACTTGCTTGCTGTTGCAATAGGTACTCACCTGCATTTTCCTTTTGAAAATATGATGCCTCCTTGGCGGCAGCGTCCGCTGCCGCGTTTCCCAAAGATACAACATCTGTATTAGACGTATGGGCTTGGCACTTGACGATTGCCACCATTGTAGGTTCTTTCAGTGCCTCAATTAATTCCTTTAACAGTTTGGCATGTTGTACTGGAGTCCCATCTGCCCTGCGAAACCCTCTCCGCCCCCACCGGGCCAGACCACCGTGTACGGTGGTCGTCATGTAGGCTGAATCGGTGTATATCGTTACTGTACATCCCTTGGTTGCATGTAATGCTTCAATTAGGGCGATAAGTTCTGTTGCTTGAGCCGAAAAGTGTGATGGCAGGCGATATTGTACTAGCACCTCGTACTCACTACCGCCATTCCCACGTGTTTTTCCCCTGTCTCCATGTCGATTGATGCTGATCCCATCTACAAAGTACACCTCTCCTTCCATTAGGGCATTTTCACTTACCACCGGGACCTCTCCCAGTTCTCCTGTGTATGTTGCACAATCGTGCTCTTGCATGTCTTCTAATGTACACGGTTCTGTGATGAATGTCGCTGGGTTTACTGTTCTACACCTTACTATGTGGATGTTGGCGCTGGACAATATTATCTTGTAGACCATTGCCTGCTGTGTTGTCAGTGTGCTTTTTGATCTCTCTAGTATTGCGAAAAGGGAGTGTTCCACAAATAATGTAACAGAGCACCCCATTACTATAGTGGCACTTTTCTCAATGGCGAATGCGGCGGCAGTGAGAGACTGCTCGCACGCGAAGTGACCTTGCATTACTGGATCTAGGGTGCCACTGTAATAAGCCAATGGCTTGTGTCCAATGGATGTCTTTTTGGTCAACACAGCTGTCATAAGAGTTCCTTTGTAGTGGGAGAACAGGTAAAATTTGCGCTCATAGTCCGGATTGGCGAGTACTGGAGCACTTGAAATTAACTGTTTCAGTGACGCAAAGGAGTCACTCATTTCTATTGACCATTGTATTTCTCTGTTCTCCCGCTGGGCCTCTTTGAGTGCTTGTAGTAAGGGCCTGGTGTATTCTGTGTAATCTAGTATCCATGCTCTGCAATAGCTGCACATTCCTAGAAATTTTCTTTGACCATTTTTGGCTCTCTTACTGATGTGATCACTTCTACTCTGTCAGGTATTATCTTTTTGCCATCCTTTGATATCAGCTGTCCCAGGTATAATACTTCTGGTTGACAGTATTGTAGTTTCCCTCTGTCCACTTTGTAGCCTTTGCGGGCCAGCAGTGTTAAGAGTGTAACTGAGTCCTTCCTGCACTCATCCTCATTCTGTGCGCAAATGAGCAGGTCATCTACGTACTAAATGATTGTACTCTTAGCTGTCAGGTTTCCCAAGTCTTCGTGGAGGATGCGATTGAATATGCTGGGACTCTCACAGTAACCCTGTGGCAACCTGCAATGTTCATATCTCTTCGCCCCTAGTGTAAATGCTTTCAAGTATCTGCTTTCTTCTGCCAAGGGAATGGAGAAAAATGCATTTTTCAAATCAAGTACTGTGAAATGTGATGCATTTTTTGGGATAGTACAAAGTATCGATGCAGGGTTCAGGACTAGAGGAAACTCTTTTTGTATGACGTCATTTAGTGGGCGTAGATCCTGGATCATCCTCCATGCCCTTCCCTTTGCTTTCTTGATCGGGTAAATGCAAGTATTACATGGGGAATTTGAGGGTATTATTATTCCCTGGGCCAATAAGGCACTTATCGTTTCCTTTATCCCTTCCTCAGCTTTGTGGGACAATGGGTACTGTTTGACTCGGGCAGGATTGCTCCCGGTTTAAGCTTTATTGTGACTGGGGTAACTCCGTGCAACAACCCTACATCATGGGGACCCATAGTCCACAAGTTGCTTGGCACTAGTTTCATGTCATCATCAAAAAAGGAAGGCGGTGCTCCTACCACTGCCATCAACTGTACGGGCACTTGTCTCACTTGTACCAAGATATCACATGGTATTGCCATCTCCATTATTATCTCACCGTCACTTTCTGAGTCAGAAAAGAGATCCTCATCTGATAGATCACGTAAGGCAATGTCAGCATTGATGCACAACACAATGCGCCATTCACATCGATCTATGTCCATACCAATTACTGCAATTCTTTTGGCTGATATCTGTACCACATGCAAATCTAGAGATATCACTGAACCAGGTGCAATGTCTGGGCGTACTATTGGGCGGAAGATGAATTCTGTTGGCACCTGCCATTCTAAGTTTTTTAGCTCAGGTACTACTCGGGCTAGTGTTTTCAATCCTTCAATGAACACATTTGGATTTACCGGCATGCCACGTATCTCTGGTGCTGTTGCTCGCGCATGTACCACCAGCATTACACGCAACGGGCATATTCCTGGGGTGGAGCAAACTATTCCTCTTTCTGTGAATGATATAGTCATAATGAGCTTGCTGAGAAGGTCCCTTCCTAGCAAGTTGATCGGTGACTGTTCATAATAGAGTAGGGGTGTCCTCACTGTTTTACCCCCCACTGTCACATCCAAATCTTCTGTGTAAGGAACTTCAATGATAGCCCCAGAGAATCCCTGCTTCTCCAACCTACGATTATATAGCGGAAACCTGCCTTCACGTATGCATGATTTTTCGGCTCCCGAACCCACCATAAATATGAATTGCTTGTCTCCTATCTGCGCCCCCACTAATGGTTCCTCCGCTGCATTGTAGGTGGTAGATAGAACGGGACACGCAATTGTTCCCTGTGGGCTGTCCTATGCTGGTTGCCTCATGGCTCCCACTTCACTAAAGACATTTCCTGACACTACTGCCACACCGCTGTAGGGGGCTGGGGCAGGTGCCCCATTTGCAACTGTTGCAAAAGGGTTTCCTGGTGTGTATTGCATAGGTTCGTCGTTCTGTGGGTGGCCCTGTGCTCTATTGTGTTGAACTGGTCTTTGGTCTACTTACCCTTGCTCTTGTTGCCTCTGCTGTCTTCCCATTGGAAGGCCGTATGGGCTTCCTGGGTGGGGGTTACCGTATTGCTCCATCTCCTGAAATCCGTTGTTTGGTCTGTTCCTGCATTCTCAGGAGAAGTGTCCCCACCTCCCGCAATTCCAGCAGCTCCCTTGTGCACCTCTGGGACCTTGCCCCCCATATCCTCCATTACCACCATACCCCTTCTCATCCCCTCTGCGACCCCTGTACCCACCTCATCCCCCTCGAGGGGCCCAATCTTGCCATTGCGGACCTCCGTACGGCTCCTGTCCGTTCCACTGTGGTTGCCCCGCTCCTGCCCAATTCGCTGTCATCCTCCCCTGTATTGCTACCAGCCCCTCCTCCTCCTCTTCTCCCTCCCTGTTATGTGGGAGCGCCGCTACTGCTGCAGTGACCTTCACCAGTTTCGTTTGTACTAACTTGGCCTCATCTGCCAATCATTTTTTGTGCTATTTCTTTCTCACGCTCTTTTATTCTTTTGCAGTGGTGGACTATTATACTCTGTATTTCGGGCCACCCCTTCGCCTCAATTCCTGCAATTTTGTCAAGTGCTTTTTGTACCTCTTTAGGCAGGCCTCTCTTTATTATGAAATAAAATAATGATGTTGACTGCTACCAGGACGTGCCCGTTTCCGCTCTCCACATCTCCTGTACCCGGAAAATGTAATCCATAGCATCTTCCCCCTCATTCATTGTACATTGCATAACCGACTGTAAGTCTGGGGTGTCTGGAAATGTTTCTCTTAATGCGTCCCACACTCATTCTCGCACTGTGTTGAATGAGGCACCATCATGGCGGTCACAGTTTAGTGTTATCCCCGGGAAACCAGCTTTTATCCACACTCTATCTGCTTGGTCCCCAACTGCTGATACTAGCAGGCTTTTCACATCACCTACCGCCAAGGGGACTCCAGTTGTGTGCTTTTAAAATGCATATATCCACTTACCTGCCCCTCCTGACAGCGGTGGTAACAGCTTTAACAAATTGGCTTTATCCATCTGAGCCCAGGGTATGTAATTTGGTCTCCCTCCTCCCCTGTGTATCAATGGGAGTTGTAACTTCCCCTTTGTCACTTTGCTTGTACTCACCTACGTTCCTTTCTTTCCTAATGGAGCCATTCTCCCGAATATATTCCTTAATCGCCCTGTCCATTCCTCATCCATTGTTCTCCCTAAAGATGCACCATCCATCCTCCCACTTTCTCCTCCCATTGCCGCACTTAATCTCCCACCTTCTTCTTCATTGTCCTCCACATCACACCACAAGTCCTCTCTTCCCCCTGTGACCATTATTTCATCATCAGCATGTTCACTCACCTCATCTAGTTCTATTATTCGCATGGGCTCTTCTTGTATTCAGAACAATATTTCCCCCTTCTTCCACCCCTCCTCAATTGGCTTGTCATGACCCTGTGCCCTTGGCGTTTGCTCTGACCGGGCAATATTAGTCCCACTCTGCTCACAAATGTTTTTAATTCTTGACAATTCTTCTCTCGCTAATGAGAGCCTGGAATCTAAATCTTCTGTTAGCTTTTCCATATCTACTGTGGGTGTACTTATCTGTCCACGCTGTCTATGGCTCTCATATGGTGGGGGTGCAGTCGGGCCATGGGTCATTGTAGTTGTAGTTGGGGGCACATATGTGGGGTCAATATACCCCTCTGCGGGCACCGGTTTATTAAGTATGGGGTACAGCCATGTTACTACACATAATTTTCCTTCCTCTATCTTCTCTTTATCATCTTTGGGTATCAGTGATGGGTTATCGGTGGTGGATGGCAAATTGGTCCCTAACTCCTTCTTTTTGAGAGGGGGCACTTCTTCAAACAATCTCCAGAGATCAAATTAACATCACATTTGAGTACCTAGGAAGTGAATATCTAGTAAGGGCAGTCTAATTACAACCTTCTCTAAGTAGAAGGAAAGGCTCTCTTCTAAATATAGGCTGCTTAAAAACTTTACTACAGCAATGGTGACATTTGTGCCACACCCACTAATTAATATATTCCATCACTGCTTCTCGGTTAAACACCTTTAAGGAATAAAAACATTTCCAAGATAATTAATTATGCTGCAATTCATTTCACAACAATTTAACATCAAGTGCTTTAAAGTTTTCAACTCTGTATCAATCTTACAAAATCTATGTTTCCGGGCACTCCTTTCCCATTTCTAATGGGTTCCCAAAACCTCCTTTGTAGGGAGTAGGTTCAACCGTACTCTAAAGAAGAGAATCTTTTTATTTTTTTATTTTTTATTTTTTTATTGTGCGTTTAGTTTATATTCAATCAAGAACAAACTTTTGAAGAAGAGACTCTATATAATGAGATAGGAAACTTATCTAGGTATTTTAGAAGGACGTTTAACTTCACCCTTAAAATTACTAAAATGTGTATACTGGTTACACACAGCCTGAGTGGTAAGCCATTCGCTAATCCATACCTTATCTTTAACTTTAGTAAGATTGTTAAAGGACACTTCGGTGTGTATATCTGCCTTTTTTAATTCATGATTACAATCCAACTTCCACTCAATCAAAATAGTTTCCGTTCTTCCGTCGAAGGCCTGCTCTATACTAAAAAATGTAGAACTTTCAGATGCTAAAATACATTTCCTAAATAGAGAGATCCTTTTCCATAGCGCCATAACATGTAGCGACAAGAGTCCTAGTTCAAATCTCATTATTGGCATAGGTGTACTTTTTGGAACAGCAAATATTTTCGCCAAAAAAAACCCTTCCATCAATTGCCAATCTACTCCTGTAGGCGTAAATAAGTTTTCGCCCCATAATCAACTACTGTTTGCTTATAAAAGGTTAAAATTGGACACATTGAAAATCAACATCTTATTAATTATTATCCCTTGAGCAGCTACGACTTCAGCTTTTGTATTAACATCATCCTGTTAGGTAGATCATGTTTCTGATCATTCAGACAAAAGTCTAAGTTGTGGAGTTGTGTAGCAGAGTCAGTCTGCATCAGTCTACACAGTGTTTTGTTTGTTTAGAGGAGCTGCAGCGATGTGCTTTTGACCCCTGACTGCTTTTGGCACTGAGTCTTTAAGATCTGGGTGTGCCTATAAAGGAGGAAATACCACGCGGAGCACGGTGCAGAGTCATGCAGCAGAGTCAGTCTGCATCAGTCTACACAGTGTTTTGTTTGTTTGGAGGAGCTGCAGCGACATGCTTTTGACCCCCTGATTTCTTTTGGCACTGTGTCTTTATAATCTGGGTGTGCCTATAAAGCAGGAAATACTGCACGGAGCGCGGTGCGGAGTCGTGCAGCAGAGTCAGTCTGCATCAGTCTACACAGTGTTTTGTTTGTTTGGAGGAGCTACAGCGACATGTTTTTGACCCTCTGACTGCTTTTGGCAATGTGTCTTTAAGATCTGGGTGTGCCTATAGAGCAGGAAATACCATGCGGAGCGTGTTGCAGAGTCATGTAGCAGATTCAGTCTGCATCAGTCTACACAGTGTTTTGTTTGTTTAGAGGAGCTGCAGCGACGTGTTTTTGACCCCCTGACTGCTTTTGGCACTGTGTCTTTAAGATCTGGGTGTGCCTATTAAGCAAGAAATACCACGCGGAGCGTGGCATGGAGTTGTGTAGCAGAGTCAGTCTGCATCAATCTACGCAGTGTTTTGTTTGTTTGGAGGAGCTGCAGCGACGTGCTTTTGAACCCCTGACTGCTTTTGGCACTGTGTCTTTAAGATCTGGGTGTGCCTATAAAGCAGGAAATACCACGCGGAGCGTGGTGCAGAGTCATGTAGCAGAGTCAGTCTAAATCAGTCCGCAATGGGCCGCTGCAAGTGTTCAGGGGAAATGACTGCAAATACGAGTCATACAGGCCCGGTCACCAGGCGAAAAACTTTACAACAGCAACAGATGTTAAATCCATGGACTGTCTTGAAAGCCCTCACAGCAGTCAAAAACTCAAAGGTAAGCGTTTTGCCATCTATGCCTTCTACGCTAGACTCA
This sequence comes from Ambystoma mexicanum, assembly GCF_040938575.1. Taxonomy (NCBI): domain Eukaryota; kingdom Metazoa; phylum Chordata; class Amphibia; order Caudata; family Ambystomatidae; genus Ambystoma; species Ambystoma mexicanum. The sequence goes on from NC_090941.1 coordinate 806,292,348, forward strand.
ATATCTGATATCATATCTGTGCTTGGCCCCATGGACGGTCTTGTGGCTGTGCCCGCTTTAATGCCTTCTGTAAGCATAGGCTCCCTTACCAACGATACGGAGTCCGATTGCTTGCAAAAAAACATTCATATGAACCGAGAAGCTGAAATTGACTGGGCCATTTCTTCCGAGGTTGAGGCCGAGGAGGGTCCCGAAGCTACGTTGGTGCTGGATGCTGACATTCCACCAGCTCCGAAATTGCAACATGTCGCCTTACTAAACCTAATCGGTTTGGCCCCTGCCCCCTCGAGTACGTTGATCCTGACCAACCCAGTGCAAACGTGCTTGAATTTTACAACCCACGACACCACAGATGTTTTCTTTTCTCCGTTTGACTTTACCGACGCAGAGTTAATGGAAGCTACACACTGAGAGCATTTAAATGACAATAATGAGCCCTTGCCTGAATTTGCTTCTCCTGCAAAAATTCCAAAAATCTATCCTGACGCCGACATCACCACACAAAAAGTGAATGAGGCACAGAAGGAATTCGAAGTAAGAGACCTACACGTTACTGCGGGCCACAGTGACATACTGAACGTAAATAATGTCTCACGGGACAATCGCCCAATGGTTCTTGCGGATCATGAACTGATGTATGTAAACAAGGTCCCGACTATATTCCAGGATTCTACTTTAGGCAAGAAGAAATCTTTTGAGCTTGCCTACAAATCAAGTAACCAATCCTGTAACCAGAGATCGTAACCAATCCTGTAAGCAGAGATCAGAGACACAAACTGGTAACAATCTCACTGCACTATCATCTACTGTGGATATATCTATGTCACCCCAAAATTCTTAGGTTACCTCAGGCACTGTGTAACGCTCACCTGATTCCCACGGAGGCGCTGGTCTTGGCAGGGTGGTAACTGTATCTTGAAAAGTGAAGTGCAGGACTCGATTGGCTTCCGTGTCTGGGCCTCTTCGCACTGTGTGTCTAACTCGAAGAGTAAGATGTCTGCAGGTGAAAGAATATGGGGTTAATGACCTGGGATTGTCGGGTGTCTCTCTCTCTCCCCCTCTCACTTTTCCGTGGAGCCCCAAGGTCAACGTGCTCACCTTAGATAGGTGAATGCTGGACTCTCCATCTGCGTCTGGTGCAGGGTGCCGTTACCAGTTCCTTCACTGGGTTGAAACGTAGGCCTCTTGTCTTCAGAGGATTGCTAACCGTCGTTAACTGCACGAACTGTGAGTTTCCGGGCACCTTGAATGTCTTTACAGTCTTTAGGTGCGTGGGCACGTTAGTATGGAATAGGGCTCTGTATGATTTTCTTTTCAAATGGTGCCTTTTGTCTTGCAGGGCTCTTGAGGCGGAAGATGGTGGTTTGAAGAGAGCCGGAGTTCGAGCCAGCGCATAGGAATGAAGTGCTTGGGAGTGCGTAAGTAAGTGCCTGTTGCCTGCTTTCGAAATGCACTCCAACTGTCTCTTTTCTTTTGCAGGTATGAGTTTGGATGCTGAAGAGACTCTGGAAAACGCCGGGGTATTTGCAGGCGCCTAATTGTGGAGGGCACGATGGCGCGTGAGTAAATAGCCTGCCTAATGTCTCTCCTTTTCTCTTTCAGGTGCAGGAATGCAGCGTTGAAGAAAACCGGAATTCGAGGGGTGCCGGTAAGTAAATTCCCCCCAGGAATAATTATGCTTTTGTCTTCACATGCTTTTACAATGGCGGAGGAGCAGCGCGAAGAGTTGGTAACTGCCGATGGATCAGGTGAGGAAAGCGCTGCGAGTGAAGGTTGCTGTGCTAACCTGTTGTTTCTTTGTCTTTGCAGGTGCTTCTGAAGGCTGGATACAAGAAAGGTAAGCTTTTGTTCTCACAGGTTCAGGATCGGAAGAATGAAGACTGGAACCGACACGGTGAGCGTTCTGCTGCAGATGCAGAATAACGCGAATCACGTTGCATCAATCGGGTGTGGTTTAAATAGCCTTGGAGTGATGAGGCGTCTTCCTCCACTGCCTTGCCCAGGAAAGAAAAGAGTTCCTGTTATAGAAGAGTTCCAGTGTTGTATCCAGGGAGTGGAGCCTGCCCCACCCAGGTAAGAAACTAGTCCCGGCTCGTAGAGGATTCCCATATGGCTGGTAAGTAAGCAGCATGGTCTGCTGCAGGTAAGTCCACCCAAGCATCTTTATACATGTTATGAGCCCGGCGCTTCCAGTGCCGGGACCAGTGATTTTGATGAGCCTGGTGCCACCGGCGCCAGGACAGGGTCCAAAAGGTCCCAATGGGGACCGGCTGGTGCCTAGGATGAAGGTTAGAGGCCTGCTTCCAAGGACGTTGGGCTGGTCCTAGCCCCTTGGAAGCAGTGATCATGACACACTGTATATGGAGCTAAACATCAGCTACAGAAACAAGCAAACCATACTACGATTGCACAACAACATAGAAAGGCCTCTTCTAGTACACCTCGCAATTCAAGCTCACGATCAAGAAATTCTCATTTATCCAGAGAAATAACCATTCCGCCGCCCGAAAATGCTTCTGTGATTGGAGATCCACACTCAGACACAGCAAACAGCATGCACTCAGGAGTTGAAGAACATACTGGGCCCAGCTCGAAATCGAGCCTTTCCTCTGATGCCTCCACCCAGATTTATAACAACGTTCTTGCTGCTTCATCGATGGCAATGGTTCCTTTTGGTAAACTGTATGAATCTCTACACAAAGCATTTAAAGATCAGACTGTGCTAATTATTATTTTAAAAGAAAAAATGGAAAAATGTGAAACCTTGAACACGTTTCTTCAAACTCAACTTTTACGTGAAGCTGATCAAACGACACGCTGGCAAGAGCGTTTAAGTGACCTAGCTGCCCGACACCACTGTCAGATTGATACTCTGACAGCCTCCTGGAAGCTGTTAAATTGATGCATCATTCCACTGTTATGGTGCCCCACAAAGCAGAGTCGATGTCAAGTCTAGCCTCGAAAACTGTTGATCTACCTAGGGCACTAATGGCACAAACTCAACAAAATGTCTCACAGCCTGTTGATGAGCCAACCAACATTCTAATCCTAACAGAAAATACTGAAAATAGACTATTCACCAAAAAAGCACCAAACAGGGACACCCTTGTCCAGGCTGAGAAGTTGAATCTCCAGAACACCAAGAAGATTATCATTCCCACTGTGGCAAGTCCTTCGGCTTCATTTGGTATATTTGTGGGTGCCGCCAAATCTTTCACTATGAGCCAGAAAGTGACCCTTCAACCTACTACAAATTTACCAAATTACCAAGGCCTTGAAGGCGAGCGTCCCCAAATAGCATGACCCTCCCCGCAATGTGAGGCAATAATGGACTCTCCCAAAAGTGGGAATAAGGCTAGGACCAAGTGCGGGTGAGCTTAATGGAAGTTTTATCTAGTCAAATAGGGCATGCAAAGAACTCTGCAAACTCTGAGAGCGCTCTGCCTGACAAACGCAAAGACAGGTGTTTATATTTACAAAAAGTGTAAAAGAACCCACACACTATAGGGGGCACATGTTCATGGGGATTGGGTGGCGTCGACTAACTATATGTGCAGCTGTGATGGGTCGCTTCGTGGTTGGTGGACAACGCCGGGTGCCAACGTGGGGTGGGCAGGTCAGCTGGGCTCATCCAGGAGGTGCTGCCAGGCCAGGAGTGGTCAGTGTCATTGATGGACGACTTTCTTGGCTTTCTGCCCTAATGGCCATGCACACCCATTTCATTCAATACTGCAATGTCAGTTGTCCTGTAAATCCTACCATAGGTTATTCTACAGGTTAATACAACACAGGAGGAATGCACATTGAGCGGAATACTTTGACGATACATCAATACATGGTTACTGTTTTCCTGTTGACTAGGTATCATGGGTCATGGGGTCGGGTCACAGGGCACGTGGTGAGCTGTCCGAGTTTTAGGTCTCGTTAGAAGTAATGACGGATGCTTTTACACAACGTTGGCGCAATATTAGGTGTCTTATTTTACAAGTGCCATTAATCTGAGGTGAACTGGTGGGTCGTGGGACCTATAAGGGGGCACCTCTGGCCTTTGGTTATGGCCAGGTTTTACTGCTGGGCTTTAAATAATTCAGGTGGCTGGCCGTGGCCATGTGGGCTGGGGGGGAACATGAATGCTTGAAGCGGCTCCAGCCGAATTGGGGGAGGTGAGGCGATGTAGCTCGGGCCTTTGCTTTCTCTGGCAGTCGTCAATGGAAAGGGAGGAGAAGTGTCCTTGGATATGCCCACGATGATAATCTTCTCGTATGCAGCAAATTATATTGAAAACAAAGGGATTCGTATAATGTATAATGCTTATTAATTTTCTAAAGGGTTACACGTCTACATTCTTTGCACCTTTACATAATCATTTCAAATATGTTAACTATACCAATGTTTCTAATAATCACTACAGGGTGAGTATTCGCAAAAATAGCAGCTCTTGCATTATATGGTAAACACGATACGTGAGGTAGCGTTAGGGTTGGTGGAGTATGCAGGAACAACAGACCATTATGGTTGACAGCAGTAATACACGTTAAACTCATACATTCACATTTGATTGCATTCTATGTATCTCTTTAAGCAATTTACATGAGCTCACAATACTGTCGCGCTTCTGTTCCTTTGCACTCTAGCAGCATCAGGTTAGTCATGGCATAAGAACTCGGTATCGCTCTCTTTACATTACCCCTAGATAAGCACATCGTAGGAGGCCAGGGGCAATGGGTATTTGCACATAACTGAGGAGGTTTGAGTATCTTGACCATTTTGTCACATAAAAACACATTCTTCTATTCTTACAGTGTTTGTAGATTTTTGACAAGGGGGTCGTGCAGAAGGAATATCATTGTGATGCAATGTATATATATATATATATATATAAACAGTTTCTTGGTATTGGATTGAGGCTTTCGTTTCATCGAGGATGATTTACAGTTATTTTCCAAGCCAGCCCCGCTACCCGGGTCACGCTGAGGATAATGATGCACTGCGGAAGGTGAAAGATACAGTGTTTGCTCTAACACTAGCTCATGTCTGACTGTTTGTTGGAACGAGCTTTCAGCGGATCTGCCAGGCAGCAGAGGCAACATGGGTAGGCGAGGACTCTCTGAAGGTGGGGGCCGTGCTGCAGTGCACGAGGAATCATGTCTTAAGATGGTGTACTGGTTTTCAAAATGGTTTCCAGGACCTAGCCTAATACAGTACGTTTGGTCAATGTGTCAGCCAGTGGTCCACCCACCACCTGGGTCCTGGTGATAGAGGGTCCGCTGACGAGTCATGGACGTCACAAGAGACTGCAGGGGAGGGGGGTGCCTTGGACCTGTCCTCCCATACATTTCCCCCCTTTCGTTACTTAAGTAATGAATACTGTAACTCCCCCAACCTCTGGCGTTCCTTTTCATCAGCCACCGCTTTGTCCCACGCCAGGGTGCCCTTTATGGACATCCAAGCCCTACACACCTCCCTCAGGCTTTCCCCCCTTCTCGCATATTCGTCTGGTGTAGAAGTCAGATATATACAATCCCTGTCCCCCTCCAAATCCACCCACACCTCCTCATACCATTCACGTTCCTGGGGCTCTCTAATTGTTGTGTGCCATAATCTGTCCACTATATCCCCACTGTGGTATATTGGCACCATCTGGTATTTGGGCCCACCCTCTTCACCTGTTTGCACCTGAGCTTCCTGCATAGCTTGTACTATACCTCGAGCATTGCCCATTGTCACCATCATCAATGTATCATTTGGTACTGCGTTTGCACACCATTGAAGGCCCATCTGGCACACACAAAGAATTAGAAGTAAAAACACTACTGTTGGCATTAGTAGTTTGACAGTCATTCCCAACCATGATGGGACCCCAGGAGAAGAGGTTGTCGAACCACGTGCTTGCTTCTGCCGCACCTTTGGTTTTCATTCTTTCTCCTAAATTGTGTACTGCTGCGATCACGTGAGACAATGTACCATTATCTTCATCTTCAGAAGGTACAAAAGTGCAACATGCACTCTGATTTTTCGGCAAACACCTCCGTACATCGCTGTTAATAGGTCTAAGACATACCTATTTTGCATTGTCATTAGCTACAGGGCTCTCAGCTCTACCTTGATCACGTTGAAACCTTCTTCAGTGTCATTTGCTAACTGGATCAGCTCAAAGCGGGTTATTTGGAGCCACTTAGCATTTGCCCGTGCCTGGATGCTTGGAATGAGTGAGGCAAAGAAAGTCTCTGTAGAACTAAACAATCGATATCTGTCTGGGATCTGTGCCAGTAGTTCTGAAGATGCTTTGGATATGTAATTGGGTGATCGTCTATTTCGGGACAGCATTTCTTCCTTATTGCCAGAGGACAGAACATACATTTGCGGCTCTTCCGTCGGTTGGGCCTTGCTTTCACGGCGAGCATCTTGCACTTTCCTGCCCCCACCGATGTGGCTCTCTGGTATCACCATTAGAGCAGAATGTAGTGTGGCCAGTGAGCAACTGCTGCTCCATGATTGTGGGAGATGCAAGTATGCCTGGCTGCCACACAACCAGTAAGTGTCCATGAGGGCTGCTGTCCCCTTCCTCATATCTGGGATGGTGAGAGTCCTGTTGCAGTTTTTGTTTACCCCCCTTACGGTTTTCCCTCTCCCTGGAAACGCAGTTCATATGTTATTTCTTTCTGCAGTTTGAACGGTTTTTCGATGGCAGTTACCCAGGTTAGCTTTGCGATATGCTCCTTCCAGACTGGCGTACACGTTTTTTCGATCCACTGCAGCTTTTCAGGTGACACTCCTCGTAGCGCCTCAGCTTTACATGTCACTTCTTCATCTTTCCATTTATTGTCTGTAAATAATGTCCCTTTTATTATATAAAAACGGTTCTTTAAGGTATATTATTCCTTCCACTTTCGGGTAGCATGTTTTCTCGTTCTGCAGCATGTTAAAAGTTATTTCGTGTGCCTGGAAGGTGTTCCTTATTCTGCACAGCGTAAGATGAAGGAGACATTGGGCATTTATAAGAGGCAATTCTTTTGGTAGCAGCACCTTGGGTGTTCCCGAGGCATGGGGGATAAGGGAGCAGACATAGCAACTCTCGTTTGTTGTTTGCTTGGCAGTTGCGCTCATGTCTGCATACCATTTATTAGTCTGGTGACGGTGTCTTGGGTCTTCCATTTTATCTAAACCCAGACCGTAATACTCGTCATACTTCCTACTCCCCACCTCCCTTTTCCTTCTATTATTTCTAAGGTATCTCCCAGCTTCACGGGCAAAGTGTAATCTAGACCCTCCTTTTACCACACCATCCTCATTCCATTCATCATACAGAGATGCAAACTTTTCTGCCATCTTTTCGTTCTCTTCTTTTATTCTATGATGTAATGTACTGTCTGCTGTAGGGGTAGTTACATGTGTGGGCAGGGTAGTGGGGGTATTGTAAAGCCATGACATGACAGAAGGGTTGTGGTCATTTAAGCTGTGGGCATTGTAGTCAGAGACATTTGGCAGGGGAGTTGTGCTAACAGTCATTTCAACACTGCTTTCCTTGGAGGGGTTGATTGTTTTGGGCGGTTTCGTGTTATAGCCCCATACAAGCTGGAATCCGTTCCATACCAAAAATTACCTTCTTTTACCCTTTCAGTCGTTCTGGTTTCATTTGTCATATTACTTCCGTCCCCCCGCCCCCATCATTCTTCTCGACAGAGATGAATGCTATGAACCAATAAGTGCTTATGCCAAACAGTATCGCAAAGAATGATAGGATGCACACAGACAGTCCACATTCATACGAATATCTACAACTTTTTACTATAGCATCTCTACATCTAGACATTCTATTGCTATCCATTGCGGGCTGCTCGTTTGTTGCCATGGTTGTTCCTATTTAAAACATAAAAGTGCATTAAGTATATACATGTAAACATTTCTTTTTGTACCGCATCTACCAGAGCATATTAGGGAGAGAGAGAGGGAGGGGGTGGGACGGGCACAGTGAGAAAAAGAGAGAGAGAGAGAGACATTTTCTCATTTATATTTGATCACTTTTTTCATATTTCATTTCAATCATTAATGTTACCCAGTTATCTTTTTCTTTTACCTGTAAGTCAATGTGTTCATTAGCATATTAATTTACTGTTTACACTTCCTTTTGCCTGTACTTTTTCATTCCACATTTTCATTGTTGTTGTTTGCTGTTGTCTGTGCCTCCTCATTCACTTCCTCCTGTACATTATTGTACGCCCTCCGTACATCTGTTAAATGTATCCAGTACCGGAGTCCTTTGACCTTGACTGCGGTGGGTGTACAAAAAACTACCTCGTATGGGCCATGGAACCTTGGGGCATCCCACCTAGGCACAAAACTTCTAAATAAATGTAATCCCCTGGCATTAGTTGTCCTTGGGTGTTCTGTTCCACAAATGACACAGCTGTGTTCCCTTCTTCCCTTGTAAATGGCGGTGAGAGTTGTCTTGAGATTGCGCGCGCTGACCTAGTCAATTTTTTCAGGTAATCAGTAAACTCATCTCCTAATATCGTGGCACTTCTGTGGGCATCTGAGTGTCTGCGCAGCGGAGAATCTGCTGTGTGCATTCGTCAACCCGTCACAATCTCGTGCGGGGACAAGTGTGGTCCTTACTTGGCTGATTCCTCAGCTCGAATAGTGCAAGGGGTAAACAATACACCCAGTTTTTTTTGAGTGAGAACATAGTTTAGACGACCTTCCTTTTAACAGGCTGTTGATCTTCTCGACAATGCTATTACTTTGAGGGTGATAAATCGAGCAAAGCTTATGTTTAATCCCCAATAATGCAGTTACTTCTTTGAACAGCACTTTTACAAAATGAGTGCCGTTGTCTGAGCGAATCACGTCGCAAATTCCCCAGCGCGGGAAAACCTCTCTCATTTGTAACTTTGCGGCGCACTTAGCATCAGGGAGTGCACATGGACCAGCTTCGACCCACCTGGAGAACGGACATACAACTACTATCATGTAGAGTGCCCCATTATACCTTTCCCCTATGTCTGCATAATCAATATGCAGTTCTCGGAAGGGTCCTGTAGGTCTTGGAATTGTCCCTCTGAGTGTCCGTAAGGTCATCCCAGAATTGTATATCTGGCAAGTTGTGCACTCCATTGCTAATCTTGATATATGTTCTTGGAGCCCAGGCACAAACCAATCTTCTTGTATCTCTGCTGCTATATGTTATTTGGCATTGTGTGCTGGAAAGTGTAATTGCTGGAACGCTATTTCCATCAGTTTAATGGGCATCACCACTTTACCTGTGTTATTTTGGCGCCATAATAAGTCTGTTGCTGACTGGCTGCAACCCCTTTTTTCCCACAAGGCTTTTTCCTCATTACTCGCTCCTTCCTGCAACTCTAGTATTTGTTATATGGGCATGGCATTGTACCCTTCTGGTAGTTCCTCACTTGCTTGTTGTTGCAATAGGTACTCACCTGCAGTTTCCTTTTGAAAATATGACGCCTCCTTGGTGGCAGCGTCCGCTGCCGCGTTTCCCAAAGATACAACATCTGTATTAGACGTAGGGGCTTGGCACTTGATGATTGCCACCATTGTAGGTTCTTTCAGTGCCTCAATTAATTACTTTAACAGTTCGGCATGTTGTACTGGAGTCCCATCTGCCCTGCGAAACCCTCTCCGCCCCCACCGGGCCAGACCACCGTGTACGGTGGTAGTCATGTAGGCTGAATCTGTATATATCGTTACTGTGCATCCCTTGGCTGCACGTAATGCTTCAATTAGGGCGATAAGTTCTGCTGCTTGAGCCGAAAAGTGTGATGGCAGGCGATATTGTACTAGCACCTCGTACTCACTACTGCCATTCCCACGTGTTTTTCCCCTGTTTCCATGTCGATTGATGCTGATCCATCTACAAAGTACACCTCTCCTTCCGTTAGGGCATTTTCACTTACCACCGGGCCCTCTCCCTGTTCTCCTGTGTATGCTGCACAATCGTGCTCTTCCATGTCTTCTAATGTACATGGTTCTGTGATGAATGTCGCTGGATTTACTGTTCTACACCTTTTTATGTGGATGTTGGCGCTGGACAATATTATCTTGTAGGCCGTTACCCGCTGTGTTGTCAGTGTGCTTTTTGATCTCTCCAGTATTGCAAAAAGGGAGTGTTCCACAAATAATGTAACGGAGCACCCCATTACTATAGTGGCACTTTTCTCAATGGCGAATGCGGCGGCAGTGAGAGACTGCTCGCACACGAAGTGACGTTGCATTACTGCATCTAGGGTGCCACTGTAGTAAGCCAATGGCTTGTGTCCCATGGATGTCTTTTTGGTCAACACAGCTGTCAAAAAAGTTCCTTTGCAGTGGGAGAACAGGTAAAATGCACGCTCATAGTACGGATTGGCGAGTACTGGATCACTTGAAATTAACTGTTTCAGTGACGCAAAGGAGTCACTCATTTCTTTTGACCATTGTATTTCTCTGTTCTCCCGCTGGGCCTCTTTGCGTGCTTGTAGTAAGGGCCTGGTGTATTCTGTGTAATCTAGTATCCATGCTCTGCAATAGCTGCACATTCCTAGAAATTTTCTTTGACCATTTTTGGCTCTCTTACTGATGTGATCACTTTTACTCTGTCAGGTATTATCTTTTTGCCATCCTTTGATATCAGCTGTCCCAGGTATAATACTTCTGGTTGACAGTATTGTAGTTTCCCTCTGTCCACTTTGTAGCCTTTGCGGGCCAGCAGTGTTAAGAGTGTAACTGAGTCCTTCCTGCACTCATCCTCATTCTGTGCGCAAATGAGCAGGTCATCTACGTACTGAATGATTGTACTCTCAGCTGTCAGGTGTCCCAAGTCTTCGTGGAGGATGCGATTGAATATGCTGGGACTCTCACAGGAACCCTGTGGCAACCTGCAATGTTCATATCTCTTCGCCCCTAGTGTAAATGCTGTCAAGTATCTGCTTTCTTCTGCCAAGGGAATGGAGAAAAATGCATTTTTCAAATCAAGTACTGTGAAATGTGATGCGTTTTTTGGGATACTACAAAGTATCGATGCAGGGTGCGGGACAAGAGGAAACTCTTTTTGTATGACGTCATTTAGTGGGCGTAGATCCTGGATCATCCTACATGCCCCTCCCTTTGCTTTCTTGATCGGGTAAATGCAAGTATTACATGGGGAATTTGAGGGTATTATTATTCCCTGGGCCAATAAGGCACTTATCGTTTCCTTTATCCCTTCCTCAGCTTTGTGGGACAATGGGTACTGTTTGACTCAGGCAGGATTGCTCCCGGTTTAAGCTTTATTGTGACTGGGGTAACTCCGTGCAACAACCCTACATCATGGGGACCCGTAGTCCACGAGTTGCTTGGCACTAGTTTCATGTCATCATCAAAAAAGGAAGGCGGTGCTCCTACCACTGCCATCAACTGTACGGGCACTTGTCTCACTTGTATCAAGATATCACATGGTATTGCCATCTCCATTATTATCTCACCGTCACTTTCTGACTCAGAAAAGAGATCCTCATCTGATAGATCACGTAAGGCAATGTCAGCATTGATGCACAACACAGTGCGCCATTCACATCCATCTATGTCCATACCAATTACTGCAATTCTTTTGGCTGATATCTGTACCACATGCAAATCTAGAGATATCCCTGAACCAGGTGCAATGTCTGGGCGAACTATTGGGCGGAAGATGAATTCTGTTGGCACCTGCCATTCTAAGTTTTTTAGCTCAGGTACTACTCGGGCTAGTGTTTTCAATCCTTCAATGAACACATTTGGATTTACTGGCATGCCATGTATCCCTGGTGCTGTTGCTCGCGCATGTACCACCAGCATTACACGCAACGGGCATATTCCTGGGGTGGAGCAAACTATTCCTCTTTCTGTGAATGATATAGTCATATTGAGCTTGCTGAGAAGGTCCCTTCCTAGCAAGTTGATAGGTGACTGTTCATAATAGAGTAGGGGTGTCCTCACTGTTTTACCCCCCACTGTCACATCCAAATCTTCTGTGTAAGGAACTTCAATGACAGCCCAAGAGAATCCCTGCGTCTCCAACCTACGATTAGATAGCGGAAACCCGCCTTCACGTATGCATGATTTTTCGGCTCCCGAATCCACCATAAATATGAATTGCTTGTCTCCTGTCTGCGCCCCCACTAATGGTTCCTCCGCTGCATTGTAGGTGGTAGATAGAACGGGACACGCAAGTGTTCCCTGTGGGCTGTCCTACACTAGTTGCCTCATGGCTCCCCCTTGACTAAAGACATTTCCTGACACTACTGCCACACCGCTGTAGGGGGCTGGGGCAGGTGCCCCATTTGCAACTGTTGCGAAAGGGTTTCCTGGTGTGTATTGCATAGGTTTGTCGTTCTGTGGGTGGCCCTGTGCTCTATTGTGTTGTACTGGTCTTTGGTCTACATACCCTTGCTCTTGTTGCCTCTGCTGTCTTCCCATTGGAAGGCTGTATGGGCTTCCTGGGTGGGGGTAACCGTATTGCTCCATCTCCTGAAATCCGTTGTTTGGTCTGTTCCTGCATTCTCAGGAGAAGTGTCCCCACCTCCCGCAATTCCAGCATCTCCCTTGTGCACCTCTGGGACCTTGCCCCCCATATCCTCCATTACCACCGTACCCCTTCTCACCCCTCTGCGACCCCTGTACCCACCTCGTCCCCCTCGAGGGGCCCAATCTTGCCATTGCGGACCTCTGTACGGCTCCTGTCCGTTCCACTGTGGTTGCCCCGCTCCTGCCCATTTCGCTGTCATCCTCCCCTGTATTGCTACCAGCCCCTCCTTCTCCTCTTCTCCGTCCCTGTTATGTGGGAGCGCCTCTACTGCTGCAGTGACCTTCACCAGTTTCGTTTGTACTAACTTGGCCTCATCTGCGAATCTTTTTTGTGCTATTTCTTTCTCACGCTCTTTTATTCTTTTGCAGTGGTGGACTATTATACTCTGTATTTCGGGCCACCCCTTTGCCTCAATTCCTGCAATTTTGTCAAGTGCTTTTTGTACCTCTTTAGGCAGGCCTCTCTTTTTTATGAAATAAAATAATGATGTTGAGTGATACCAGGACGTGCCCGTTTCCGCTCTCCACATCTCCTGTACCCGGAAAATGTAATCCATAGCATCTTCCCCCTCATTCATTGTACATTGCATAACCGACTGTAAGTCTGGGGTGTCTGGAAATGTTTCTCTTAATGCGTCCCACACTCGTTCTCGCACTGTGCTTAATGAGGCACCATCATGGCGGTCACAGTCTAGTGTTATCCCCGGGAAACCAGCTTTTACCCACACTCTATCTGCTTGGTCCCCAACTGCTGATACTAGCAGGCTTTTCACATCACCTACCGCCAAAGGGACTCCAGCTGCACGCTTTTCAAATGCATATATCCACTTACCTGCCCCTCCTGACAGCGGTGGTAACAGCTTTAACAAATTGGCCTTATCCATCTGAGCCCAGGGTATGTAATTTGGTCTCCCTCCTCCCCTGTTAATCAATGGGAGCTGTAACTTCCCCTTTGTCACTTTGCTTGTACTCACCTTCGTTCCTTTCTTTCCTAATGGAGCCATTCTCCCGAATCTATTCCTTAATCGCCCTGTCCATTCCTCATCCATTGTTCTCCCTAAAGATGCACCATCCATCCTCCCACTTTCTCCTCCCATTGCCACACTTAATCTCCCACCTTCTTCTTCATTGTCCTCCACATCACACCACAAGTCCTCTCTTCCCCCTGTGACCATTATTTCATCATCAGCATGTTCACTCACCTCATCTAGTTCTATTATTCGCGTGGGCTCTTCTTGTATTCTGAACAATATTTCCCCCTTCTTCCACCTCTCCTCAATTGGCTTGTCATGACCCTGTGCCCTTGGCGTTTGCTCTGACCGGGCAATATTAGTCCCACTCTGCTCACAAATATTTTTAATTATTGACAATTCTTCTCTCGCTAATGAGAGCCTGGAATCTAAATCTTCTGTTAGCTTTTCTATATCTACTGTGGGTGTACTTATCTGTCCACGCTGTCTATGGCTCTCATATGGTGGGGGTGCAGTCGGGCCATGGGTCGTTGTAGCTGTAGTTGGGGGCACATATGTGGGGTCACTATACCCCTCTGTGGGCACCGGTTTATTAAGTTTTGGGTACAACCATGTTACTTCACATAGTTTTCCTTCCTCTATCATCTCTTTATCATCTTTGGGTATCAGTGATGGGTTATCGGTGGTGGATGGCAAATTGGTCCCTAACTCCTTCTTTTTGAGAGGGGGCACTTCTTCAAACAATCTCCAGAGGTCTAATATCTCCTTCCTATTGTGGAACTGCTTCCCCTTATATTTAATAAAAATGCAGGTAGCTACCATATCTAGAACATTTTTGTCGAACGATCACCTTCTGGCCATATTTGGGCAGTCCTTCTACCTTTAACTCTGTGACCCACTGATCGTGGTATTTTCTGATGCGTTCAGTATACTCAGGTAAACTCTTACAAATATGGGCCAGGGGTGTTTCTGCCCCCATGGTACGTGCTTGGCTTATATATCACTATATATACGTATGTTTAAAAACCTGTGCGTTTCCAACACTTGAGCAATATGGGAGTGGGTGTGTCCAGTTTATACTTTAAATAACTTCGGTGGCACATACAAGAGCAAACCCCCCTTTTGCACACTGCCAATATTTTCAGCACAAAAATTCAAAAGAAACAGCTTAATTCATTGGGCTTACCACCTTAGTATGTCTCATGGTCACACTCACCATGACCACACCATAATCATACGCATTTTACCATTCACGAAAATCATCATAACATGGCTACGTTTTGACACATATAATGCATATACAATGCTAGTCAACACTCTATTGATAGTTAACCCTTAATCTTTTCCTCCTTCCCTAGTTGGTCCCTTCTTTCTTTGTTTGGTATGAGGTCAACCTTTAGCTTGAATCTTTTTTATTTTTTGCTCAGTATTAACCTATTTTTATTCATAGACCCAGAAAGAATGAAAGAATAGCAGTTACTAATATATTCACTGTGCCTCCCTTTTTTACCAGACACCTTCATCTTATTCTCCATTTGTTCATATATTCCCAGCACTAGTCAAGATAGCACTATGCGGCGCCGCCTTCTACCCCCTTTCAGAGCTAGGTTGTCGTCTCTTTATCTCTTTTCATCTTTTGATCCTAATGGCCATATGCAAAGAAAAAATAAAGGAAATGTAGAATAGCTTTTAGTGGGCCCAAAAGTGTCCCATTTTAAATGACCTCGTTTTTTATCCTGCTCCCTTCCCCCACTCCCTTTATGGTCACTCGCACTGAATACTCACGTGCCTATCTTGAACCGAGAGTCCCTGAACTGGGTCCATCCAGGCGGCGCTGCCCCAGCTCCTGTGAGCGGTACTCAAAGGGGATTTTTGAAACGGGATGCCGTACCCTTTCTCTATTGAGTGCGCACTTGTAAGCGCACCAGTCGCCGTAGGCGGGTAGCTTTCCGGAGCAGGCGTACCGTGCGTCTTCCTTTTCGACCGGAGATGTTCATGCCAGAGGGGACAGAAGGGATATAGTAAGAGATGTAATCACGCAATCGGAGTCACCAGTGAAGGCGAGCGTCCCCAAATAGCACGGTTTTCCCCTCAATGAGAGGCAATAATGGACTCTCCCAAAAGTGGGAATAAGGCTAGGATCAAGTGCGGGTGAGCTTAATGGAAGTTTTATCTAAGTCAAATAGGGCATGCAAAGAACTCTGCAAACTCCGAGAGCGCTCTGCCTGACAATCGCAAAGACAGGCGTTTATATTTACAAAAAGTGTCATAAGAACCTACACACTATAGGGGGCACACGTTCATGGGGATTGGGTGGCGTCGACTAACTATATGAGCAGCTGTGATGCGTCGCTTCGTTGTTGGTGGACAACGCCGGGTGCCAACGTGGGGTGGCCAGGTCAGCTGGGCTCATACGGGAGGTGCTGCCAGGCCAGACGTGGTCAGTGTCATTGATGGACGACTTTCTTGGCTTTCTGCCCTAATGGCCATGCACACCCAATTAATTCAATACTGCAATGTCAGTTGTCCTGTAAATCCTACAATAGGTTATTCTACAGGTTAATACAACACAGGAGGAATGCACATTGAGCGGAATACTTTGACGATACATCAATACATGGTTACTGTTTTCCTGTTGACTAGGTATCATGGGTCATGGGGTCGGGTCACAGGGCACGGGGTGAGCTGTCCGAGTTTTAGGTCTCGTTAGAAGTAATGACGGATGCTTTTACACAATGTTGGTGCAATATTAGGTGTCATTTTACAAACGCCATTAATCTGAGGTGAACTGGTGGGTCGTGGGACCTATCGGGGGCACCTATGGCCTTTGGTTATGGCCAGGTTTTACTGCTGGGCTGTAAATAATTCAGGTGGCTGGCCGTGGCCATGTGGGCTGCGGGGGAACATGAATGCTTGAAGCGGCTCCAGCCGAATTGGAGGAGCTTGGGCCTCTGCTTTCTCTGGCAGGCTTCAATAGGAAGGGAGGGGAAGTGACCTTGGATATGCCCACGATGATAACCTTCTCGTATGCAGCAAATTTTATTGAAAACAAAGGTATTCGTATAATGTATAATGCTTATTAATTTTCTAAAGGTTACACGTCTACTTTCTTTGCACCTTTACATAATCATTTCAAATATGTTAACTATACCAACGTTTCTATTAATCAGTACAGGGTGAGTATTTGCAAAAATAGCAGCTCTTGCATTATATGGTAAACACGATACGTGAGGTAGCATTAGGGTTGGTGGAGTACGCAGGAACAACAGACCATTATGGTTGGCAGCAGTAATACACGTTAAACTCATACATTCACATTTGATTGCATTCTATGTATCTCTTTAAGCAATTTACATGAGCTCACAATACTATCGGGCTTGTGTTCCTTTTGCACTCTAGCAGTATCAGGTTAGTCATAGCATAAGGACTTGGTATCGCTCTCTTTACATTACCCCTAAAGTATGTACTCTTGGCACCATCTGGTATTTGGGCCCACCCTCTTCACCTGTTTGCACCTGAGCTTCCTGCATAGCTTGTACTATACCTCGAGCATTGCCCATTGTCACCATCATCAATGTACCATTTGGTACTGCGTTTGCACACCATTGAAGGCCCATCTGGCACACACAAAGAATTAGAAGTAAAAACACTACTGTTGGCATTAGTAGTTTGACAGTCATTCCCAACCATGATGGGACCCCAGGAGAAGAGGTTGTCGAACCACGTGCTTGCTTCTGCCGCACCTTTGGTTTTCATTCTTTCTCCTAAATTGTGTACTGCTGCGATCACGTGAGACAATGTACCATTATCTGCATCTGCAGAAGGTACAAAAGTGCAACATGCACTCTGATTTTTCAGCAAACACCTCCGTACATCGCTGTTAATAGGTCTAAGACATACCTATTTTGCATTGTCATTAGCTGCAGGGCTCTCAGCTCTACCTTGATCACGTTGAAACCTTCTTCAGTGTCATTTGCTAACTGGATCAGCTCAAAGCGGGTTATTTGGAGCCACTTAGCATTTGCCCGTGCCTGGATGCTTGGAATGGGTGAGGCAAAGAAAGTCTCTGTAGAGCTAAACAATCGATATCTGTCTGGGATCTGTGCCAGTAGTTCTGAAGATGCTTTGGATATGTAATTGGGTGATCGTCTATTTCGGGACAGCATTTCTTCCTTATTGCCAGAGGACAGAACATACATTTGCGGCTCTTCCGTCGGTTGGGCCTTGCTTTCACGGCGAGCATCTTGCACTTTCCTGCCCCCACCGATGTGGCTCTCGGGTATCACCATTAGAGCAGAATGTAGTGTGGCCAGTGAGCAACTGCTGCTCCATGATTGTGGGAGATGCAAGTATGCCTGGCTGCCACACAACCAGTAAGTGTCCATGAGGGCTGCTGTCCCCTTCCTCATATCTGGGATGGTGAGAGTCCTGTTGCAGTTTTTGTTTACCCCCATTACGGTTTTCCCTCTCCCTGGAAACGCAGTTCATATGTTATTTCTTTCTGCAGTTTGAACGGTTTTTCGATGGCAGTTACCCAGGTTAGCTTTGCGATATGCTCCTTCCAGACTGGCGTACACGTTTTTTCGATCCACTGCAGCTTTTCAGGTGACACTCCTCGTAGCGCCTCAGCTTTACATGTCACTTCTTCATCTTTCCATTTATTGTCTGTAAATAATGTCCCTTTTATTATATAAAAACGGTTCTTTAAGGCATATTATTCCTTCCACTTTCGGGTAGCATGTTTTCTCGTTCTGCAGCATGCTAAAAGTTATTTCGTGTGCCTGGAAGGTGTTCCTTATTCTGCACAGCGTAAGATGAAGGCGACATTGGGCATTTATAAGAGGCAATTCTTTTGGTAGCAGCACCTTGGGTGTTCCCGAGGCATGGCGGATAAGGGAGCAGACATAGCAACTCTCGTTTGTTGTTTGCTTGGCAGTTGCGCTCATGTCTGCATACCATTTATTAGTCTGGTGACGGTGTCTTGGGTCTTCCATTTTATCTAAACCCAGACCGTAATACTCGTCATACTTCCTACTCCCCACCTCCCTTTTCCTTCTATTATTTCTAAGGTATCTCCCAGCTTCACGGGCGAAGTGTAATCTAGACCCTCCTTTTACCACACCCTCCTCATTCCATTCATCATACAGAGATGCAAACTTTTCTGCCATCTTTTCGTTCTCTTCTTTTATTCTATGATGTAATGTACTGTCTGCTGTAGGGGTAGTTACATGTGTGGGCAGGGTAGTGGGGGTATTGTAAAGCCATGACATGACAGAAGGGTTGCGGTCATTTAAGCTGTGGGCATTGTAGTCAGAGACATTTGGCAGGGGAGTTGTGCTAACAGTCATTTCAACACTGCTTTCCTTGGAGGGGTTGATTGTTTTGGGCGGTTTCGTGTTATAGCCCCATACAAGCTGGAATCCGTTCCATACCAAAAATTACCTTCTTTTACCCTTTCAGTCGTTCTGGTTTCATTTGTCATATTACTTCCGTCCCCCCACCCCCATCATTCTTCTCGAGAGAGATGAATGCTATGAACCAATAAGTGCTTATGCCAAACAGTATCGCAAAGAATGATAGGATGCACACAGACAGTCCACATTCATACGAATATCTACAACTCTTTACTATAGCATCTCTACATCTAGACATTCTATTGCTATCCATTGCGGGCTGCCCGTTTGTTGCCATGGTTGTTCCTATTTAAAACATAAAAGTGCATTAAGTATATACATGTAAACATTTCTTTTTGTACCGCATCTACCAGAGCATATTAGGGAGAGAGAGAGGGAGGGGGTGGGACGGGCACAGTGAGAAAAAGAGAGAGAGAGAGACATTTTCTCATTTATATTTGATCACTTTTTTCATATTTAATTTCAATCATTAATGTTACCCAGTTATCTTTTTCTTTTACCTGTAAGTCAATGTGTTCATTAGCATATTAATTTACTGTTTACACTTCCTTATGCCTGTACTTTTTCATTCCACATTTTCATTGTTGTTGTTTGCTGTTGTCTGTGCCTCCTCATTCACTTCCTCCTGTACATTATTGTACGCCCTCCGTACATCTGTTAAATGTATCCAGTACCGGAGTCCTTTGACCTTGACTGCGGTGGGTGTACAAAAAACTACCTCGTATGGGCCATGGAACCTTGGGGCATCCCACCTAGGCACAAAACTTCTAACATAAATGTAATCCCCTGGCATTAGTTGTCCTTGGGTGTTCTGTTCCACAAATGACACAGCTGTGTTCCCTTCTTCCCTTGTAAATGGCGGTGAGAGTTGTCTTGAGATTGCGCGCGCTGACCTAGTCAATTTTTTCAGGTAATCAGTAAACTCATCTCCTAATATCGTGGCACTTCTGTGTGCATCTGAGTGTCTGCGCAGCGGAGAATCTGCTGTGTGCATTCGTCAACCCGTCACAATCTCGTGCGGGGAAAAGTGTGGTCCTTACTTGGCTGATTCCTCAGCTCGAATAGTGCAAGGGGTAAACAATACACCCAGTTTTTTTTGAGTGAGAACATAGTTTAGACGACCTTCCTTTTAACAGGCTGTTGATCTTCTCGACAACGCCATTACTTTGAGGGTGATAAATCGAGCAAAGCTTATGTTTAATCCCCAATAATGCAGTTACTTCTTTGAACAGCACTTTTACAAAATGAGTGCCGTTGTCTGAGCGAATCACGTCGCAAATTCCCCAGCGCGGGAACACCTCTCTCATTTGTAACTTTGCGGTGCACTTAGCATCAGGGCGTGCACATGGACCAGCTTCGACCCACCTGGAGAACGGACATACAACTACTATCATGTAGAGTGCCCCATTATACCTTTCCCCCATGTCTGCATAATCAATATGCAGTTCTCGGAAGGGTCCTGTAGGTCTTGGAATTGTCCCTCTGAGTGTCCGTAAGGTCATCCCAGAATTGTATATCTGGCAAGTTGTGCACTCCATTGCTAATCTTGATATATGTTCTTGGAGCCCAGGCACAAACCAATCTTCTTGCATCTCTGCTGCTATATGTTATTTGGCATTGTGTGCTGGAAAGTGTAATTGCTGGAACGCTATTTCCATCAGTTTAATGGGCATCACCACTTTACCTGTGTTATTTTGGCGCCATAATAAGTCTGTTGCTGACTGGCTGCAACCCCTTTTTTCCCACAAGGCTTTTTCCTCATTACTCGCTCCTTCCTGCAACTCTAGTATTTGTTATATGGGCATGGCATTGTACCCTTCTGGTAGTTCCTCACTTGCTTGTTGTTGCAATAGGTACTCACCTGCAGTTTCCTTTTGAAAATATGATGCCTCCTTGGTGGCAGCGTCCGCTGCCGCGTTTCCCAAAGATACAACATCTGTATTAGACGTATGGGCTTGGCACTTGATGATTGCCACCATTGTAGGTTCTTTCAGTGCCTCAATTAATTACTTTAACAGTTCGGCATGTTGTACTGGAGTCCCATCTGCCCTGCGAAACCCTCTCCGCCCCCACCGGGCCAGACCACCGTGTACGGTGGTAGTCATGTAGGCTGAATCTGTGTATATCGTTACTGTGCATCCCTTGGCTGCACGTAATGCTTCAATTAGGGCGATAAGTTCTGCTGCTTGAGCCGAAAAGTGTGATGGCAGGCGATATTGTACTAGCACCTCGTACTCACTACCGCCATTCCCACGTGTTTTTCCTCTGTTTCCATGTCGATTGATGCTGATCCATCTACAAAGTACACCTCTCCTTCCGTTAGGGCATTTTCACTTACCACCGGGCCCTCTCCCTGTTCTCCTGTGTATGCTGCACAATCGTGCTCTTCCATGTCTTCTAATGTACATGGTTCTGTGATGAATGTCGCTGGATTTACTGTTCTACACCTTTTTATGTGGATGTTGGCGCTGGACAATATTATCTTGTAGGCCGTTACCCGCTGTGTTGTCAGTGTGCTTTTTGATCTCTCCAGTATTGCGAAAAGGGAGTGTTCCACAAATAATGTAACAGAGCACCCCATTGCTATAGTGGCACTTTTCTCAATGGCGAATGCGGCGGCAGTGAGAGACTGCTCGCACGCGAAGTGACCTTGCATTACTGCATCTAGGGTGCCACTGTAGTAAGCCAATGGCTTGTGTCCCATGGATGTCTTTTTGGTCAACACAGCTGTCAAAAAAGTTCCTTTGCAGTGGGAGAACAGGTAAAATGCGCGCTCATAGTACGGATTGGTGAGTACTGGATCACTTGAAATTAACTGTTTCAGTGTCGCAAAGGAGTCACTCATTTCTTTTGACCATTGTATTTCTCTGTTCTCCCGCTGGGCCTCTTTGCGTGCTTGTAGTAAGGGCCTGGTGTATTCTGTGTAATCTAGTATCCATGCTCTGCAATAGCTGCACATTCCTAGAAATTTTCTTTGACCATTTTTGGCTCTCTTACTGATGTGATCACTTTTACTCTGTCAGGTATTATCTTTTTGCCATCCTTTGATATCAGCTGTCCCAGGTATAATACTTCTGGTTGACAGTATTGTAGTTTCCCTCTGTCCACTTTGTAGCCTTTGCGGGCCAGCAGTGTTAAGAGTGTAACTGAGTCCTTCCTGCACTCATCCTCATTCTGTGCGCAAATGAGCAGGTCATCTACGTACTGAATGATTGTACTCTCAGCTGTCAGGTGTCCCAAGTCTTCGTGGAGGATGCGATTGAATATGCTGGGACTCTCACAGTAACCATGTGGCAACCTGCAATGTTCATATCTCTTCGCCCCTAGTGTAAATGCTGTCAAGTATCTGCTTTCTTCTGCCAAGGGAATGGAGAAAAATGCATTTTTCAAATCAAGTACTGTGAAATGTGATGCGTTTTTTGGGATACTACAAAGTATCGATGCAGGGTGCGTGACAAGAGGAAACTCTTTTTGTATGACGTCATTTAGTGGGCGTAGATCCTGGATCATCCTACATGCCCCTCCCTTTGCTTTCTTGATCGGGTAAATGCAAGTATTACATGGGGAATTTGAGGGTATTATTATTCCCTGGGCCAATAAGGCACTTGTCGTTTCCTTTATCCTTTTCCTCAGGCAGGATTGCTCCCGGTTTAAGCTTTATTGTGACTGGGGTAACTCCGTGCAACAACCCTACATCATGGGGACCCGTAGTCCACGAGTTGCTTGGCACTAGTTTCGTGTCATCATCAAAAAAGGAAGGCGGTGCTCCTACCACTGCCATCAACTGTACGGGCACTTGTCTCACTTGTATCAAGATATCACATGGTATTGCCATCTCCATTATTATCTCATCGTCACTTTCTGACTCAGAAAAGAGATCCTCATCTGATAGATCACGTAAGGCAATGTCAGCATTGATGCACAACACAGTGCGCCATTCACATCCATCTATGTCCATACCAATTACTGCAATTCTTTTGGCTGATATCTGTACCACATGCAAATCTAGAGATATCCCTGAACCAAGTGCAATGTCTGGGCGAACTATTGGGCGGAAGATGAATTCTGTTGGCACCTGCCATTCTAAGTTTTTTAGCTCAGGTACTACTCGGGCTAGTGTTTTCAATCCTTCAATGAACACATTTGGATTTACCGGCATGCCATGTATCTCTGGTGCTGTTGCTCGCGCATGTACCACCAGCATTACACGCAACGGGCATATTCCTGGGGTGGAGCAAACTATTCCTCTTTCTGTGAATGATATAGTCATATTGAGCTTGCTGAGAAGGTCCCTTCCTAGCAAGTTGATAGGTGACTGTTCATAATAGAGTAGGGGTGTCCTCACTGTTTTACCCCCCACTGTCACATCCAAATCTTCTGTGTAAGGAACTTCAATGACAGCCCAAGAGAATCCCTGCGTCTCCAACCTACGATTAGATAGCGGAAACCCGCCTTCACGTATGCATGATTTTTCGGATCCCGAATCCACCATAAATATGAATTGCTTGTCTCCTGTCTGCGCCCCCACTAATGGTTCCTCCACTGCATTGTAGGTGGTAGATAGAACGGGACACGCAAGTGTTCCCTGTGGGCTGTCCTACGCTAGTTGCCTCATGGCTCCCCCTTGACTAAAGACATTTCCTGACACTACTGCCACACCGCTGTAGGGGGCTGGGGCAGCTGCCCCATTTGCAACTGTTGCGAAAAGGTTTCCTGGTGTGTATTGCATAGGTTTGTCGTTCTGTGGGTGGCCCTGTGCTCTATTGTGTTGTACTGGTCTTTGGTCTACATACCCTTGCTCTTGTTGCCTCTGCTGTCTTCCCATTGGAAGGCTGTATGGGCTTCCTGGGTGGGGGTAACCGTATTGCTCCGTCTCCTGAAATCCGTTGTTTGGTCTGTTCCTGCATTCTCAGGAGAAGTGTCCCCACCTCCCGCAATTCCAGCAGCTCCCTTGTGCACCTCTGGGACCTTGCCCCCATATCCTCCATTACCACCGTACCCCTTCTCACCCCTCTGCGACCCCTGTACCCACCTCGTCCCCCTCGAGGGGCCCAATCTTGCCATTGCGGACCTCCGTACGGCTCCTGTCCGTTCCACTGTGGTTGCCCCGCTCCTGCCCAATTCGCTGTCATCCTCCCCTGTATTGCTACCAGCCCCTCCTTCTCCTCTTCTCCGTCCCTGTTATGTGGGAGCGCCTCTACTGCTGCAGTGACCTTCACCAGTTTCGTTTGCACTAACTTGGCCTCATCTGCCAATCTTTTTTGTGCTATTTCTTTCTCACGCTCTTTTATTCTTTTGCAGTGGTGGACTATTATACTCTGTATTTCGGGCCACCCCTTCGCCTCAATTCCTGCAATTTTGTCAAGTGCTTTTTGTACCTCTTTAGGCAGGCCTCTCTTTTTTATGAAATAAAATAAGGATGTTGAGTGATACCAGGACGTGCCCGTTTCCGCTCTCCACATCTCCTGTACCCGGAAAATGTAATCCATAGCATTTTCCCCCTCATTCATTGTACATTGCATAACCGACTGTAAGTCTGGGGTGTCTGGAAATGTTTCTCTTAATGCGTCTCACCCTCGTTCTTGCACTGTGCTTAATGAGGCACCATCATGGCGGTCACAGTCTAGTGTTATCCCCGGGAAACCAGCTTTTACCCACACTCTATCTGCTTGGTCCCCAACTGCTGATACTAGCAGGCTTTTCACATCACCTACCGCCAAAGGGACTCCAGCTGCACGCTTTTCAAATGCATATATCCACTTACCTGCCCCTCCTGACAGCGGTGGTAACAGCTTTAACAAATTGGCCTTATCCATCTGAGCCCAGGGTATGTAATTTGGTCTCCCTCCTCCCCTGTTAATCAATGGGAGCTGTAACTTCCCCTTTGTCACTTTGCTTGTACTCACCTTCGTTCCTTTCTTTCCTAATGGAGCCATTCTCCCGAATCTATTCCTTAATCGCCCTGTCCATTCCTCATCCATTGTTCTCCATAAAGATGCACCATCCATCCTCCCACTTTCTCCTCCCATTGCCGCACTTAATCTCCCACCTTCTTCTTCATTGTCCTCCACATCACACCACAAGTCCTCTCTTCCCCCTGTGACCATTATTTCATCATCAGCATGTTCACTCACCTCATCTAGTTCTATTATTCGCGTGGGCTCTTCTTGTATTCTGAACAATATTTCCCCCTTCTTCCACCCCTCCTCAATTGGCTTGTCATGACCCTGTGCCCTTGGCGTTTGCTCTGACCGGGCAATATTAGTCCCACTCTGCTCACAAATATTTTTAATTATTGACAATTCTTCTCTTGCTAATGAGAGCCTGGAATCTAAATCTTCTGTTAGCTTTTCTATATCTACTGTGGGTGTACTTATCTGTCCACGCTGTCTATGGCTCTCATATGGTGGGGGTGCAGTCGGGCCATGGGTCGTTGTAGCTGTAGTTGGGGGCACATATGTGGGGTCACTATACCCCTCTGTGGGCACCGGTTTATTAAGTTTCGGGTACAACCATGTTACTTCACATAGTTTTCCTTCCTCTATCATCTCTTTATCATCTTTGGGTATCAGTGATGGGTTATCGGTGGTGGATGGCAAATTGGTCCCTAACTCCTTCTTTTTGAGAGGGGGCACTTCTTCAAACAATCTCCAGAGGTCTAATATCTCCTTCCTATTGTGGAACTGCTTCCCCTTATATTTAATAAAAATGCAGGTAGCTACCATATCTAGAACATTTTTGTCGAACGATCACCTTCTGGGCATATTTGGGCAGTCCTTCTACCTTTAACTCTGTGACCCACTGATCGTGGTATTTTCTGATGCGTTCAGTATACTCAGGTAAACTCTTACAAATATGGGCCAGGGGTGTTTCTGCCCCCATGGTATGTGCTTGGCTTATATATCACTATATATACGTACGTTTAAAAACCTGTGCGTTTCCAACACTTGAGCAATATGGGAGTGGGTGTGTCCAGTTTATACTTTAAATAACTTAGGTGGCACATACAAGAGCAAACCCCCCTTTTGCACACTGCCAATATTTTCAGCACAAAAATTCAAAAGAAACAGCTTAATTCATTGGGCTTACCACCTTAGTATGTCTCATGGTCACACTCACCATGACCACACCATAATCATACGCATTTTACCATTCACGAAAATCATCATAAGATGGCTACGTTTTGACACATATAATGCATATACAATGCTAGTCAACACTCTATTGGTAGTTAACCCTTAATCTTTTCCTCCTTCCCTAGTTGGTCCCTTCTTTCTTTGTTTGGTATGAGGTCAACCTTTAGCTTGAATCTTTTTTATTTTTTGCTCAGTATTAACCTATTTTTATTCATAGACCCAGAAAGAATGAAAGAATAGCAGTTACTAATATATTCACTGTGCCTCCCTTTTTTACCAGACACCTTCATCTTATTCTCCACTTGTTCGTATATTCCCAGCACTAGTCAAGATAGCACTATGCGGCGCCGCCTTCTACCCCCTTTCAGAGCTAGGTTGTCGTCTCTTTATCTCTTTTCATCTTTTGATCCTAATGGCCATATGCAAAAAAAAATAAAGGAAATGTAGAATAGCTTTTAGTGGGCCCAAAAGTGTCCCATTTTAAATGACCTCGTTTTTTATCCTGCTCCCTTCCCCCACTCCCTTTATGGTCACTCGCACTGAATACTCACGTGCCTATCTTGAACCGAGAGTCTCTGAACTGGGTGCATCCAGGCGGCGCTGCCCCAGCTCCTGTGAGCGGTACTCAAAGGGGATTTTTGAAACGGGATGCCGTACCCTTTCTCTATTGAGTGCGCACTTGTAAGCGCACCAGTCGCCGTAGGCGGGTAGCTTTCCGGAGCAGGCGTACCGTGCGTCTTCCTTTTCGACCGGAGATGTTCATGCCAGAGGGGACAGAAGGGATATAGTAAGAGATGTAATCACGCAATCGGAGTCACCAGTGAAGGCGAGCATCCCCAAATAGCACGGTTTTCCCCTCAATGAGAGGCAATAATGGACTCTCCCAAAAGTGGGAATAAGGCTAGGATCAAGTGCGGGTGAGCTTAATGGAAGTTTTATCTAAGTCAAATAGGGCATGCAAAGAACTCTGCAAACTCCGAGAGCGCTCTGCCTGACAATTGCAAAGACAGGCGTTTATATTTACAAAAAGTGTCATAAGAACCTACACACTATAGGGGGCACACGTTCATGGGGATTGGGTGGCGTTGACTAACTATATGAGCAGCTGTGATGCGTCGCTTCGTTGTTGGTGGACAACGCCGGGTGCCAACGTGGGGTGGCCAGGTCAGCTGGGCTCATCCGGGAGGTGCTGCCAGGCCAGACGTGGTCAGTGTCATTGATGGACGACTTTCTTGGCTTTCTGCCCTAATGGCCATGCACACCCAATTAATTCAATACTGCAATGTCAGTTGTCCTGGAAATCCTACAATAGGTTATTCTACAGGTTAATACAACACAGGAGGAATGCACATTGAGCGGAATACTTTGACGATACATCAATACATGGTTACTGTTTTCCTGTTGACTAGGTATCATGGGTCATGGGGTCGGGTCACAGGGCACGGGGTGAGCTGTCCGAGTTTTAGGGCTCGTTAGAAGTAATGACGGATGCTTTTACACAATGTTGGCACAATATTAGGTGTCATTTTACAAACGCCATTAATCTGAGGTGAACTGGTGGGTCGTGGGACCTATCGGGGGCACCTATGGCCTTTGGTTATGGCCAGGTTTTACTGCTGGGCTGTAAATAATTCAGGTGGCTGGCCGTGGCCATGTGGGCTGCGGGGGAACATGAATGCTTGAAGCGGCTCCAGCCGAATTGGGGGAGCTTGGGCCTCTGCTTTCTCTGGCAGGCTTCAATAGGAAGGGAGGGGAAGTGACCTTGGATATGCCCACGATGATAACCTTCTCGTATGCAGCAAATTGTATTGAAAACAAAGGTATTCGTATAATGTATAATGCTTATTAATTTTCTAAAGGTTACACGTCTACTTTCTTTGCACCTTTACATAATCATTTCAAATATGTTAACTATACCAACGTTTCTATTAATCAGTACAGGGTGAGTATTTGCAAAAATAGCAGCTCTTGCATTATATGGTAAACACGATACGTGAGGTAGAATTAGGGTTGGTGGAGTACGCAGGAACAACAGACCATTATGGTTGGCAGCACTAATACACGTTAAACTCATACATTCACATTTGATTGCATTCTATGTATCTCTTTAAGCAATTTACATGAGCTCACAATACTATCGGGCTTGTGTTCCTTTTGCACTCTAGCAGTATCAGGTTAGTCATGGCATAAGGACTTGGTATCGCTCTCTTTACATTACCCCTAGAGAAGCACATAGTAGGAGGCCAGGGGCACTGGGTGTTTGCACATAACTGAGGAGGTTTGAGTATCGTGACCATTTTGTCACATAATAACACATTCTTATATTCTTACAGTGTTTGTAGATTTTTGACAAGGGGTCGTGCAGAAGGAATATCATTGTGATGCAATATACATATATATATATGTTCTATCCCTAGGGAGGTGTTATCTAAAAACCACTTTGTTTTTACCTTTATTGATCCATGTTTGTGTTCAACCTTAGAATGTTTGACTTGGCTACATTTATATTCAAGCCATTTAGAGATTGCAATAGTGCATCACGTTGCCTCTGTAATCTAATGGCTGTTTAGTCTAGGAGGACCAGATCATTAGCATACAAGAGTCGCTGAATGGGGCTAACGCCCAAACTGGGCAGAACACTTCTAGCTTTATCCATGTGGGATCCTAGATTAGAAATAAACAGATGGAAAAATATGAGTGCCAGAGGGCATCCCTGCTTTAAGCGCCAGAAAGTAAATATTGGCGTTGACAGCACCCCCTGATAGATTCATTGAACTCTCAAGGGGGTTTGACTATGTAAACTATGAATTTTCTCAGCCAAATATCTTGGACATTCCCACAATAACAGTTTCTCCCAAAATTGCAGCCTGGCAAGAGTATAAAATGCCAGTTGGAAGTCTATAAAAGCAAGGAAAGTGGCATGTTCTTAGAAAACACTCTTTTGTCGAATAAATTAAAAAGAAAACCATTTAAGCCCATTTCTACCCCTTTTTACAAATCCTGATTGATTAACATCATAAATCCCTTATGCAGCCATCCATCTCTTTATTTTTAGTAATATTAAAGCAGCATATATTTTCCCTGATGGGTCTAAAAGAGTGATAGGATGGCAATTCTTTGGGACCGTCCTAGCTCCCTTTTAAAAAATGTGAATTATCACAGCATGTTTGCAAGATAAGGAATATGTCATGTCTTCTCAACTTGGGTAAAGATCTCCATCAAGACATTTTTTATTTATTTTTTTTATTTTTTTTATTTCAGACAGTTTATACAAACTTTTGAAATATAAAACTCCAAAACAATAAATCACAGTATAAACTAATTCTAAAAATAAATTTCCAGATATTCTTTAAAAAGTAGAGAGAAAGCAAATGAAGAAGAGAAACAGCACTCTTAGCACCAATTCTCATCTGCTGCAGTAGAAGTTTTCTTTCTGTAATGGACGTGTGACACGGACTCCAGCATCTTTTGCAGCTGTTCTAGGAACCTCATAAGTGCCAGCGTTAGTGATTTACATTTGCTGTTATGCATTTGCCTCCACCAATCGTCCTCGTTATAAGTCAGGCATTTGTCCAACTCTTTCCCCAGAAATGTCCTGCGTAGGTCTCTTAGGCTGTGGCAAGAGAGGACTAAGTGTTTTAGGTTTTCCTCCTCACTTAAGCAGAATCTGCAGCATGTATTTCCCCGGCTGGATAATTCATCTATGACTTAGAATTTCTTTAGTTTCTAAAAGATTTAATCGAAATTTCAAGTAAAGCCTTCTTATACGGTTACATGGTGCACTAATCATGTATTTCGGAAGAGTGTTGAGTTTTTTTGCTTCACTTGGTGAATTTTTCATACATTGGTGATTTGATCGTTTCTCTCCAGTTTCGATCCAATCAAGTTCCAGCAACTTTTTCTTTAGTGCATTGGGGTTATTCCAGAGTTTTTTTTCATCTGTGCCCAACTGAATCAGGATGTCTTTGCATTGTTGTCTCCATTCTGTTAATGCAGTTTTCCTTTGCGCTTTCCGCTCAATTAGAACTTTAGAGGCTGTTAATCTGCTTCTTATTCGTAGGTCTTTCTGAATAGTGTTAACGTGTTCCAAATTCATCTTGCATTCAGAGTGGAGACACCCACTTCATACAATATGCAGGCAGTAGGACAACTTTGGGGAATCTGGAGAATTTGCTTCCAGAAGGAACCCTCACATCTTGCCCAGATCTTTAAATCACAACCAAACATGTTTTCAGCTCCGTAGGTTAGTATAGGACTAACCTTACTCTAGTAAAATTTTCTTATCGGGATATAA
This sequence comes from Ambystoma mexicanum, assembly GCF_040938575.1. NCBI lineage: Eukaryota > Metazoa > Chordata > Amphibia > Caudata > Ambystomatidae > Ambystoma > Ambystoma mexicanum. The sequence goes on from NC_090941.1 coordinate 806,322,703, forward strand.
GAACATTTTCCGTATTTTTTTTGCAGTATTATTCCCTGTGATGTTAGTTGTTTACAATTGCTTAGGAGTTTTTTCTTCATTGGTTCGTCATTTATACTGGAGTTTACTATTTTTCCTAGGTATCGTGTGTATGGAACTTTGTTCAAGTTCTTTGATCCGAGTGCCCAGCTTGACCTGTTTTGACCTGGTAACCTACCCCGTTTTCCAGGACTAAAATTTCTGATTTTGCTAAATTAATGTCCAACTCTAGATCTTCTGTGAAGGTTTTTAATGTAGTCAGTTTTCTTTGTAGGCCAATGGGTGTGAGATCTAAAATGACCATGTCATCAGCATAAAGGATGTGATTTATGTGAGTTCCATTCACCGTCGGAGGAAATGACACAACACTCTCTAGGGCTAAGCCGACTTCGGATATCTAGAAGTTAAAGAGAGTGGCCCAAAGGGGGCATCCTTGCTTCATCCCCTTTCTGTTGGTATAGGGTTTGTTAAATTTCCCAATCTATCCTGACGAACATGTATATGGGTTTCAGAGAACAACTCTTTGATTGCTTGAATCAGGCTGACAGCACACCCTCTTTCTTTGAGTTTTGTCCATAGCGTTTCACGATCAACACCGTCGAATGCATTAGCCATGTTGATAAATGCTAAATAGACTTTTTGACCTGTTTTGATTTCATCTATTTTCAACAGGTTTAGTATGAGGAGATTTAGACAACATCCTACTCCTTTAATGAAGCCAGACTGTCGAACATAAAAGATCTTCTGTCGTCTTGTCCATTTCGGCAATTGGGCGAGAAGCAAAGAGCTACTTTTTTTGGATACATGATCGAATGTCATCTCGATCGATGTTAAGCTCCCACAGATGACTTGTTTGCAGGATGGGACAGGTTGATTTTTTCACTTTTTTGAATAAGTGCGTATAATGTCTTTCCCACTCTTTTTCGTTTACCATATTCGTTAAGACTGCATTCTCGGGATTCTCATTTATTATTGTCCAAAAGCCTTGTGAATTTCTTTGATTCAGTGCATTCAGCATTATCTCAGCATCTCTTTGTTCAAGCGTGGCTCTGTGCACTTTACACCAGTTATTAAAACCGTTTTTCGCTTTTCTTATCACACATTTGCAATCACGATTTATAGAGGTATGGATTCTTCTTAGTTCTTTCCTAAGCTCTCTTTTTTTTTGTGCGACTTGAGGGTCGTACTTGTGTCTTTGATAAGTGGATTTGTTTTGGGCATTTTTTCTCTTTACTTTGTAAATTTCGAACAAAGATGATATTCTACCGAATCAGTCAGGCTTTGCTCATTTTTTGGTCTCATAATTTCAGTTACTGCTATGATGTCATTATTTCTTAATCGCAGTCTATTGTGTCCAGGTCTACAGCAATTTGTTGGTGCCATTGCTTGCGATGTTGAGGTTTCTTTCGCTTCCAATCAATGGTGACTACATATGGTCACTTTGTTTGGTCTTTGTGACTTTAGGGAGTGATATTTCTTGCGCCATTACTTCGCATACAAAAATATAATCTATTATAGATTTTTGGGGGCCTCTTTCCCAAGTCTGCTTTGGTGGAATGTCTCCCATTATAGATCCGTTCAGCATTTCCAAATTTCCATTCATCATTTCCTCAAGCCATCTTTCACTTTTCAACCTCCCCTTGTGGTTAGCCTCTAATTTTGATCGCTACACTTCTATCAGCTTCAAGGGGAAGTCTCCACACAATACGATTTGAGCATTTGGATCTCCTATTAAGATGTTATCGATAGAATCTAGAAGATCATCCTCACATTTTTGGTGGGTTGCTGGAGTTGTGTTGCAATAGACATTTACCACGTAAAGAATTTCTGATGTGGACCTCGAAGACTCTGATTGTTCGAGACATACCAACTGGAGGTAAGGTGACATAATCTGGGATGACTTCATCCGAAACGCGCAGTTTCGTTTGATGAGGATTAGTTGGCCCGACATTGGGCAACCCTTTTTTTTGGTAATTGCTGGATTTATGGCGGTGTCAAAGCCCTCAACACATGGAGTTCTAGCTAACCCTGTTTCCTGTAAACATAATATGTCGGCTGTCACTAGGATTTCCGGGAGGGACTTAAGAAGATGCGAAAACCATCTCATATTCCAGGTGGCAAGCACAGCATTATTAAGTTGGTCTCGGCATTAGCTCTTAGGTGAAACATTTAAAGTTTTTGCTATCCATGCCCAGCGATTTGTTTCGTCTTCCGATTTCTTGGCTTCCTCGGTCACAGAAAAATCAGTTTGTCTACCCACTGTGTTCTCCACAGTTATTTTGATTTTCTTTTGTCTTATTTCCTCATTTGAGATTGAGGTTTGAGAGACCACCTCCTCAGAGGTAGCATTTGTATTCTCTAGATTGGCAGTTTTATCTTTCATCAGTGATAGGTTGCTGCACACTTTTGCCTTTCCATTTTTATTTACAGAGTTTGGTTCCATGGATTTGGGGCGCTCATTACTCGCCGGGGTGTTATCAACCTGGTACACTTGATATCCTGAGTGCAACTGCTGTCTCCCACACATCATCACGGCGTGTGCATCTTTCTTGTCACCAATGTGTAGCAAGACAAATTTTCGATTCATATCATCGATAATTTCCACACGATCAATTCTTCAGCTTTTTATTGATCTCAGAACAGGAATTTATTGAAACAGCTGTAGTATGGTGTACCTGTTCAACGACGCGTCATTTTTCTTGAACTCAATCTTTTGATCAGAATTCTAAATAGCTGTGTTACGCATGGGACATTCGGAGTCGGGGGGGGGGCCTGGTTTGGAACCTGCCTGTCTACCTCCTTCATCTTTTTATTGGATGCCTCGTTGTCAGTCTCATCAACGTTCAGCTTGTCTTTTCGGGGCTCATCGCTGGTGCTGCTTTGAGGTTGATGTTCATTTTGCACTTGCGATCTAGCTTTGGTGTTGCATAACTTAGTCTCCATGTTACGCAAGCTTAAACAAGGTTTTCTTCTAGTGTGAGGAAGGGTTGAATCGACACCGCCTTCTCAGTTCCACTTTTTTTTGGCGTCTGGGGCCACAGCTTGCCTCACTTTTGGGATTCCCTATTTTACGGCTGCAACCTTGAAGGATTCTGACCACGTTCATGTTTCGGACTGCTGGCTTTTGTCTCCTTTCTCTGCTTCGGAGTGGCCGGTTTTCTTTCCTCTTCTTCATCCTCTTCGGGACTACTGTAGGTCGACATATTCAGCAACTGTTCTGTCTCATCCTCTTCATCTTGAATCACTAAAATGTCTTTGCTCTCCTTCATCAATCCACCATCCTTCGCTCCACTATCCATTGATTCTTTGCTGGTGGGTTCTGCTAGATCCCCCCCAGCTTTATTTTTTGTGTAAACTGTGTTGTTGAGAGTAATATTCAGAGCTTTTATATTTCTGAAGAAGTTAGCAGAGTTTCGAGAGTTTTTATTCTTTTGTGCTTGCATATTTTTTGTTTTTTTCTTGCATTTACCTTGCTTCATTTCACTGTCCAAACTTTTGGGCTTTTCAAATATGTTGAGCCATTCTCTTTCTTTCTTATTCGCCGTGGGTGGTACAGACTTATTTTTTGATGGTACCGTCTGGGCATCAGAAAATTCTGGTCTTACAGCATGGTCAGCCTCCAGGTGTTGCTCAGCCTCCTGCTCTTTTGAGTTTACCGGATCACCTGATGGCTCTTCAGTGGCAGACACATTTCCTTGTTCACCGGGCCCGGCAGTTCCCGCTATCTGTGCCCCTGCTTCTTTCTCGCTCCGCTTCACCTGGCTGTTCTCTCGAGCGGGACTAATCGTTAGTTCTTTCTCATAGCAGCAATTATGCTGTGGATTTTTCTTTATCATTTCGGCCATATAGAAAGGATGATGCTTTTTTGTTTGGAGGCCTTTTGTGTTTTCAGGTTCTTCCAGGTTGATCACTAGACCAGTGGGAGGCCATTTATCGGCCGGTATTTGCATTGAGTCAGCCCCAGCCCTTCCATCTCATTTATTTTGCAGCAGAAAGAGAGCTTGTCTGGTGACTTCAGCAAGGAGTCTTTTGTCTTCTGAATTATTTTTTAATGACTCTTTCAATGCTATTAAGAAGATGTCATTGCCTCTTCTGGTCATCGTGATTTGTGACATCATCTCCACCATGTCTACTTTTAGTTTTACTATTTTTGAGTTAAGTAGAGCAACCAGAGTCGTTTGGTCACGTAAGTTCTCATTTAGATTTTCAAACAGTTTTGTCAATGGAGCCACTGCTATTGTGGTTGCAGACATCAGTATTGGGCTTAACTCAGAGATTACATTCTCAATTAAGGCGGGCATTGTTTGTTGACATCTTAATCCCTTCAAACATTGGATTTTTGAGCCCTGTTGAATCCTATTTCTTTTTACTGGTGGGTTATCTTCATCGTCCGAGTCAGAGGAAGAGGACGTCTCGATCTCTTCTCATTCTTTCTGTGGCATTGGATGTGCACACTCCTCGTCACTTCCATTTATGCTTGTTTTTTCCTGGCCCTTAAAGCATTTCTAGGCGCAGCTAGCCTCGTTATCTGAACTTGCCGCACGCATAGCTCTTTTTTGGGAGGTTATGATTTAATCATTTCTTGCCTCGAAGGACAGCGTATTCAGTTTGAGGCTCATCACTTCACTGAGGCTCTTGTTCCTGTAGTGCGTTTTCAATGACATGGGCAAAGTTCTTCCACATGATGTTGAGTTGGATACTCTCATGGGTTGCGCTAGTGTGGAATTCAAAGCTGCTAGATCTTTTATTACTTGGTCAGCAATTACTAATGAGTTGTGACGGCAGGGGGGCTGAGTGTGGTTTGGTGCATCATTTCCGTCATTCCAGGAGTCTAAGTGCTTCCATACTTCATCAATAGTCCTTTTGTCGCAGATGCTGGTCCTGTTGCTTCAGGTATCAGTTCAAGACGTTGGGCGTCAGCCAACACCTGGCCAGCCTTTGGGATCTGGTCCCTATTTATTAGGTTGGTAGTTGGCTTTTTTTGTTGCTCTGGCATATGCATCGCGGCAACCCTCAGCCATGCCATTAATTTTAATGGGGGGACTAGCCCTCTCGTTGGTTCAGTATTCAAAGATTGACTCTGAGGCACCGTGTTGGGGCTTTCACTCATCGAAATTTAGTTGGAAGATGTTAAGTGTTCTATGAGCAACCTGGCGTCCAGTGACCCATTAACAGTTTTGTTCATCTCTGTGCTTGAGGTACTGCAGCTGGTATTGGGTTTTAGCCCTTTTAACACTTTTAACACTTCTGAGTCCACATCCGCATTGCAGACCTTGGACAGATTCCCAGTTTGTTCACTTTGATCTCCGTGAGGTGGTAGGTTTGGGCGGTTTGGGTGGGGATCGAGTGCAGCATTTAAGGGCTCATGGGCGCTGCAGTACTCACTGTTCCACGGCATGCTCCACGGCAATGCCGTTGTCTTTATTCAAGCCGTCTCACTCCTATCGGGAGAGGTAACTGTTCCGTGGGGTATGGGGGGGCAGTGTATTAAGGCAGAACACGTGACTTCCGAGAAGCAAGCAGCGTGTCCTGGCGCATGCATAGGCTCGCTCTCAGTCACAGATTTATTACAAGAAATCCCTGGCTGCCCAGGCACCCTCGCCCCCTCCCCCTCTCTGTCTCCTTTTCTTTCACTTTCACTTCCAATCTCTCACATTAGTGTAATATCACTTAAGTGTGATGCTCGGTGCGCAAGGTCTGCTGCAGAAGTTCCATCCGAAGTGGCGGCGGGATTATCAGCGGAGAGCATTGTTAATCTGTCTCCGCTTAGCGGCTTGTCGCCCACTCGGCTGCTCTGGTTTTGGAGAAGGGGCGTGGCTTCCATCAGAGCACGTTTAGCCTGAGCGCGAGTCGCAGGGATTCCAGTGGTCATACTCGTCAGATTGCAAGGTCAAAATCAAGTGCGCCACCACAGCACCCATGGCTCCCAGGGAACACAGGTAACACACTCCAGCCACACTCCTCTACGCTCCGTGTAGTGCTGGGGGTTTTGAAGTAAGGCTCCACCTTTCCACAATGGAGGCTGAAAAAAGACTGTAGCAAGTCACCACTAGGCAGCCCACTCCACAGGTAACACAATCCAGCCACACTCCACTACGCTGCGCGTAGTGCTGGGGGTTTTGAAGTAAGGCTCCACCTTTCCACAATGGAGACTGAAAAAAGACTGTAGCAAGTCACCACTAGGCAGCCCACTCCACAGGTAACACACTCCAGCCACCATCAAGACATTTGTCCAGATATCAGGATGAGCTCAGCATTAAATTTGAAAGTCCATCCAGACCGGAGCTCTTGATAAACTAGATTTCATAATCAAGCACAAGGTATCTTCTCTATCGAATTCAGACAGCCGTGTATCCAATTTAGGATTCATCTAATCTTGCTCGTTATGTGCAATGTTCTTATACAAAGCAGTGAACTAGTTCCCCATGCCTGCTCCTCTATCAGATTAGTCTGCAGAGCAGTCTACATGCTGTCACCCTGCTTCAACAATTTCCATATCTCCCCAGATTGTTTTGTTTTTGTTTACCCCCTTAACCAATTTTAAAATGTAAGTTTTAGTCTTTGGGGCTCTTTGGGGCTCTTTTACCATTACTTTTATATTGGTCTGAGGGAGATTATGAATTTCCTGTTTCAAACGCTTTTTCTGATTCATATGTGTACTTTAACATGCTTATGTTTAAAGTAGCGTCACCTCATTATCGATGGTTTGGCTGCAAGCGTCAGTAGAGCATCCATTTACATTAATAGGAAGCCAATTACTCTATTTTCATTGCTTGCATATGCATTAACCAAAGATTTATGCAAATGTTCAACTTGGTTCTCATCCCATTTGAATCACAATCTACCCTAATTAATTTTCAGGGCTGGTGGCCAGTAGTCTTTAATCGAAGTAACCCTTGGGAGCCACCAGTTAGTGAGGAGAGTAGCGTGATCAGAAATATAAATGGAAATACTTCCAGAGACAAAGAAGTAATCTATTAGGGCTACCTGGTTGCCTCTCCAACATGTGGTTTTTGCCAGAATATCATCTTTTACTGCTCCATTAACCATGTACAGATCTCTCGCTTCATCAAACCAGCCCACTTGGAGCCTTGTTCCCTGGCCTGTATTCCACCCATTGTTTGGGCTGGGAAATCTCCATCCAATTCAGGACAAATTATGTTTAGATCCCCTCCCAACACAATCGAGGAGATGTCCAGGCCATGTAGAGTAAGATCTAAAGATTCCACTACAGCATTAAGAATAACTCCATAGCGGCTGCAGCAGTATTACAATAGATATTAAACAATGCTGACATCCCCAAAGATGATCCCCCTGTTATTGCCCATTTTAACTTTGATATTTGGATACATGGATTGGGATGAAACCATTCATATAATGATAGCCTACTCGCAGTTTGCACAGCTTTTAATAACCCAGAAGACGGTCTTCCCTATAGACCTTTGAGGGCAAGCATTAGCAGAGTAGTAAACCCATCATTTACCGGCTTAGAGTTAAGACAAGTTGCTTACATTTATATTAAATCCATAGTTGCAAGCAGGGAGTTTGCCAATGAAATAAATGGGCTGATCCTCTTGTGGTTATGATCACCGTGATTGAGTTCGTAGGGAGATCTAGTTAGTCTTTGCTCAGAATTAAGGCAACCAGGACCATGTATCTTCTTTTAGTGATATTTTTTTAGAATTGTAATCTACTATAATGCTTCTATCTGCCCCTTCTGTACCGGAGCAGGTGATTTTTGAACAAGAGTAATTATTGCTGGTATTAGATTTCAAAGGGATGTATTGGTCTTTAACTGACATCTCTTCAAAGCTGACCTATTGACTTCCGAAAGATAACAACGCTTGGGCAATAATAGCTTTGCTGCTTCAAGTAGATAAGACCTAACCATTTTTAAGTTTATGTGGAGACATTCCCGATCTTATTCATGTTCTGAACGAATTTCGACCTGGTCAATGTCTGCATGTTTCTCAAAACAGGGATAGTGTTATAAGTCTAAGCACATTTGAGCAATTTAGGATAGTGTTGTCCCTAACAATTGGAGTTCTTTCTAATATTAAGCATGTACTGGAGTCATCATCTGAATGCTCAGATGAAAGCGTCTTCGGTAGATCATTTATCTGTCTCCTGCACTTATTTCTCATTCCCAGTCTTTTCTGTTCCAATGTAAGAAATGTCATTTCCTGTTTAGCACTTACATTCATTTTCATTTGCCCTTGTACTTCTATATTAGCTGGTTTGGCCGCAACTTGATTTATACCAGTTTCATCAATGCCCTATCCATCCTTCATGGGGTACTGTGATAGATCCATCAACTCCCTCAGCCCTGCTTCCTCATTGATGTTAGCTGGTCCTTCAATGTCTGGTTTTCTCTTAGCAGGCCTGTGGTTCACCTTCCGCTCCTCGTTTTGATTCTTCGTAGAATAGTTTTTTCTGCTTAACCATTCTCAAAGGCTTTAAATGAGCTTGCAGCATAGACAGCACCTGCATACATTTCCATGAGCCATACTTACTGTTCTTCACCACAGCCTTCTGAGTTTTCGATTTCTTAGCCTTATTTTCCCCTTTCACTTTGGGTTTTGCTCTTTGGTTAAAGATAGCATAAATTGGTTGTCACTCTTCTGCTTGCATGTCATTAGACACGAATAAAACAGAAGGTGGTGTATCTAGGTTAGAGGAGTCCATCGGCCGAACCACTTCCTCTGGAGGGTTAGTATATGATACATCCCTGGGTTCTATATTATGTAAGGCTATAGACAGGTCAGGATTTAACTCAGGATCAAATTGTGCTGAATATTCCACTATTTTGCGTAAGGGGTTTATTCAATAGGCAATCAAAATCTGGCGGGTCTTATATACCCTTCAATGCAAGAAACTGTGGGGGGCAGTTCGGCAAGCAATAAAGCTTGGCCGTTGATCTTAGCGTTAATCGATTTGTATAGCTTAACCAAGGTGATAAATTCAAAAGTTCAAAGTTGGAATCGAGGTTTGAGAATGGCGGAGCTCCCGTGTTGGATTTACCCTCTAGGCCTGTGAGAATTGATTAGAATAGCTAGATGCCTAATCGTCTAATGAGGATGATAAGTTGGGGTATAACCCTGAAGAGGCAGTTAATGGCAACTCCTGGTCTTGTTCATATACCTTGTAATTCTGCAACGGTTGCAACATGCTTCCCCACTTAAAAAGTATTTGTTGCAAATTGCATTCTTCCATTACTTCTCTCCCCAGAGCCAGATGCTGCTCCGCTTCCAAGTTATTGATATTCCCTTTCTGAATAAGGGTCTGTTCTTCTATTAGTCTATTTGGCAATTTTTCCACTTAGAGAGGATTACTACTTCCTCGCCTCAATCCTATTTCCAGACCCTGGGCTCTCGTTTCTGACATCAAGGTTTCCTCCACAGTCACCACTGGTGGGGCCCCTTGTAACTCGTGTGCTAAACCTGTAACGTTCATCTGTTTCTGGAAAAATGCAGTGATTTTTGGGGTTGATGCGGTTTGCATAGCTATTTTAGATGTTGATAGGGAGGCAAGCTGAAGATCTGTGACGGAAGTATACCAACTAATGGAGATGTTAAAGCCGGGATACAGTGAGAGTCATTTTGAACTGGACCATCCTGAGTCTGAGGTGGTTGTGTAGAATCACAAGACATGGATGTCATTTTACTGCATAGAGCACACTTGTATGATATAATATTCACACAATCAGTTCCAAGAAGTGTCCAGCCGAATTAGAGCTAAATGCAGTCAACAATGATCATGTACTTACCCCCTCGGCGCAGTTGATATGGGATGACTGTCGCAGACTACCTCGTATGCCATGACACTTCATGCCCTGCGTCTTTCAATTAAAGCAACAGTACACTGCAAAATCATGCACAAGCTCCAAACAATGTGTCTCTCAGAGAGGTCTGCCACAGGCTGCTTTACTTGCTTTTAGACTTTTATTTTATTTTCACAAGCCTGCATAGTTATGCAGCCAATTCTGTCCATAAGGTCCATAAGGACATTATAGGATACTACTTCAGGAAGCCACTGGATGATGCAGGCATGAAGTACTGAAAGCAATTGCGCGATTGATCTTCGTGCATAAGAATGTGATCAAGATACTACGCTGTAGGACCTACCGTGACTGCACCACCCAGGCAACTGGCATAACCTTAACAGATGGAACGTTACCAAGAGACTATGTTCTTACCTACCAAACTCTGGCAGTTGATACCACACACATCACACCAGGCTCACACATTCACAGGCGCAGTAGGGTTAGTGTCAATGCAGCCTTCTTCTACAGATGGCCCCAATACTGGCTGTAAACTGTCATGTTGCTAATCTTAACCTAAGCAATACTAACGTATACAGTGGGAGCAGCCTATTTTACAGTGCAGAAATGTATTAATGTGACGTCACAACACTTTCTCAGTCACAGACTTGTATTACTACAATCACGCTTGAAAGCCTCCCCTGACCACTACACTTAAATGCATTAAACTTAATTCCCAGGGTGGAAACTGCACGGGTGTAGCATTGGTCTCGGACATGAGAGCTGCATGCACTTTGCAAGTTGAAATCCTGCTTCAAGGTTGACTTAGCTACTCATAATGCTAACGCTCTCGCTTGTCTCAAAGCGTATCAGAGGGCCTCATTACGAGTCCGGCGATAACTGAGGTGGTAAAACCACCTGGTTACCGCCGGACTCGTATTACCATTCCGCCTCCGTGATTCCCGGAATTACCGGGGCATTACAACCCCGGTTTCCCGGGAATCACGGAGGCGGAATGGTGTTAATCCCCATTCCCATTGAGTCCTATGCGACTCAATGGGAATGGGGATCATGGAAACACCGGCAGCATCTCGTAATGCTGCTGCTGTTCCCTCGTCCGCCTGTAGGCGGGCGGTGTTAAACCCGCCAGGTCAGACCTGGCGGGAACATCACCTCCCGCCTGCAGGAGTTGTGATCGCCCGACATGGAAACAACGGTAGCGGTGGGTTTACCGCCACCGTTGTTTCCATACCGGGCGATTTGTATCTTTAACAAGTATGGGAATCTTGACTGAGTTATGACAGGGTGACCCCACTGATAAATCTAGCTTACATGAAAGAGCGCAGCTGCTGTCAAAGGCTGATATAATGAGGCTTTGTTCTTTTATAGCAGGATGGGTTTAGTAAGCAACCTTGACCTGTTCAGACCACCCCTCACATTGGAAAGCATGTGTCCTGTTGGATATAAATGCATGGGGCTCAGAGGGAAGGGGGTGCTCGGAAATTGGTGTCTTGTGTTGCTGTTGGGTTTTAGCTGTCACTGTTTTCTGCTATTAAAGTGTTCACCTATCCACCGGACTTGTGAGGGATCCATTTTCCTCTACACTGCACACTGCCACCAGAATCCACAAAGGTGTCACTGCCCCCAAATCCTCACTCTTCTTCTGGGGCATAGGCCCATTTATCTCAAATCCTACTATGACAACATTCTCTTACATCATACAACCATTACATGACACCACATACAAGACATCACTCACTCCAGGCTCGCACACACAGGCAGGTTTGGAGACGAGGGGAGAGTCAGTGCAGACTTCCAGTCTGTTCTCAGCCTTTGATGAGAGATGGACATGGTCTTCTCTACTGGAGGGAATTCAGACAAAAAGGCTTTGGATTCAGGTGTCCCAGTAGCTGTTAGAAACACCTGTGGAAGTGGTATTGGAAGGTGGATGGGATCTGAGCACATCAACATCAGGAAGCTTTAACCTTTTGGAACAAGTATGTTCTATGCCAGATTGATAAAAAGGGCGTATGACGGCACCCATGTTACTAAGGCCCATAGATGGTACCCTTGTTATGTGAGCATGACTAAGGGAGCCATTTATAAATATAGGCAGTTATGCTTCACCAGCCGTCTGCTTACTGTTCAACACCTTGTTCTGTACTGCAGGAAGTCTCCTGAAAGGCCTGATTGGTTGTTGTCTCTCTTGTTTTTACAAGTGTGTTTGTGTTTTATGTAGCACAGGCCTAGCTTGAGATCAAAGGAGTGCTGTACTAGAATTCAATGACCAGGACGACAGTAACAGTGCCTCCAGAGTGGCACAAACAGATTCACCAAAGTCTGGCATTGGAATTCCATGAATAGCATGGTTTTCAGTTTTTTTCCAGAACTGGAGGAGCATTCAAACTGTCTTGATTGCCACTGAGATGGTGTTAAAGTATGCCATTGCAATGCAGTAGAAGGACTGTTTCTTGGACTATTCCCTGCGGGCTAATGTTTCCAGCCTAGCAATGGTCCATTGCCTAGGGGAGAGCAGTTAAGTTTGCCCACGAGGAAGGCAAGAGTCTGCCTTGTAAGTGATAATGGCATTTTTTTAAAGGATCCTGCCAGGAATGGAGAGCCAGTGAACATAGCACTGGATGGAGCGATGTGGTTCAATATTTTGGATCGATGATAAGGCAGGCTTTGGTGTGATGGACTGTTTTGCGGGAAGCCAGGTGTACTATGTGAAGCTCATGGTTAGCCCAGCAAGAAGGATATTAACCCCATCAATGTGTGTAATCAGGAGAGCCTGTACCACACTCCAGAATTCGTAGGGAGGCTTAATCCTGTGGAGCAGCATGATCTGGTACCACCTGGACTGGGCTTTACGTTGATGTGGTGCTGAAAGAATATAGAATATGTTGTCCATTACGAACTGGAGTAATTTGGCATACAAGCAAGTGGGGGGAGATGCAATCCAGGTGCATCTCGTTCAGCCATCTTTGCATTCTTGTTTGAAGGTGTAGCAGAGGAGCATGAGTTTCATTTTGGTTGGGCTTAGATTTATGTATGTGCTTTATCTGATCTTTTGTGTATTCAATTATCTTGATTGGCTTTTCCGGCCTATGTTAAATGATCCAAGACTATTTAAAACATCTCCATCACTGAGTGTACTCTTCAAAAAGAGTGTGTCCATTATTCCCACATCATTTTCGAGAAGCAATGACAAACGTTCTGGTTACAAAAATGACCTTACTTGTGAGCAACAGCTCTGCCATGCCGTCAATAATATGTTGAGGGTCACCTCTAAACCTACCATTCAAATTTATATAACCTAAAATTATTGGCCCTTTTATTCCCAAAACACAATGCCCACATATCTGAATCAACACCAAGTACATCACACAAATCTACAGCTTCATATAAAGACCCCAACACAAGCCCCTGTCACATTTGCATCTTTACAGGTAATCTTATCTGTTCTTCAGACATCATATGTTTTTCTTAAGTGATGGCTTGTCCCCACTACTGAGAGCTCATCATATATTATAACTATGTCATCAGTACAAAACCCCCATTCAAGCAAAGTTGAGGATGTGCAGTACCTTTGTTTTGTAGAATTTGTCCACCACTTTTTGTTTCATGGGTCTGCCACGGCATGCATTTTAACCTTTGTTCCTTATGCTTTTCATGCCCTGCCAAGAGGGCGGACAGGGCCTTTAATGGCCCGCTCCCGCTACCATATGGAAAAGGAGCTAAGTCCCTTTTCCATGTCTATGGCGGTGGCCAGACGGGAAGAACGCCGGGATGGGAGTGCAATGCTCCAGTCCCGCAGGTAAGTGCAGGGGTTGAGGAGAAGAATCGGGTAATTTTGGGGGCAGAGGGGCAACAGGGAGAGGCTGCAGCCTCCCCGCACTGAAAGAAAAATAAAAGGCGACACCCTGGGAAGGAGCTCAGGTGTCTGGAACAGGGGGCTTCGATTGTGCATTTCCACCAGCTATTCCAGCCACCAGATTGGCTGAGTGCCCTTCCCCGGGTGCGAAAAAAACTGTATTTTGTTCTTATGTGGTTGTCAATCTATTTCTTCCCAATTATTGCTTACCCTCACCCTTCACCCAGGGCAATGCCATGGGCAGATACATGTGTGACTGGCACACTTGATCCGTACTCCATACATAAGGTCTTTTAACCACATACCTTTTTACGTGTTTCAAAATGACTAAATACCAAAGACCATCCCTAAAGCTCGCCCACCACAGCACACAAGCTCAGCCAGAACCAGGAAGCCACAAGAAAGGGTGTGCTTTGACCAGAGGCCAGATTTACTAAGTCACTGCATGCCTGGGGAGGGTCTGGGTCATTATAAGGCCTGAGGGGGGTTTCAGAGGGTTGTGCCCCCAAAGGATCAAGCCAGGGTGACAGGGTGAGTGGATTCGGGGGGGAATGAACCACAATGTTGCTGAAGACCTCTCCAAATCAGCCTTAAAAATGCAATCTATTTTGGGTTTGACCTTCAGCATTAATGTTCTTGAAGTAGAACCATACATATTGATATCCACCGTAATTATTATGTCATTGCACACCTGCATGTATGTACCTGTCCTGCAGTTACTAAATACTATTTCTTCCAGTTATGACAGCAGGCCTATAGTAATGAGCGTTCTGGGAAAAGTGTCTTATCTAATGCAGACATGCTCTTTAATATTTTGTATCATTGCCGGATGTTTTAACATGTTTATCTGTGATTATACGTACATCTTCTGCTTTGTGTGTCAGAACAAAATGAGGGAGTGATTTATATAACTCGAATTTTCATTGTTTGCAACTGTCTATGAGGGATTTCTTTTTCTATTTTAGTCTTTGTATTATTTCCATGAATCCTATTTCTCTGTTCTCAGATTTCTTGCATTGGTATTTGCTTCTGTCATCATGGCAATGTGTGATTGTGTTATATATTTTGTATATCTCTGATTGATGGACTTTAAGTAGCCACGACTCTGAAATAAAGTCAAACAAACCGATATAAGGTCCTGGACTTTTTATATATGTTCAAAGCTGCGAGATTGGTCAGTGACATTCAGCTTAATGCCAACCTGAAATCAATTAGTTATTCCAAATGATAAAAAGTTTGCTTGTATACACTGCAGTATTTCATGTCGATGCTTCCCTCCACCCAGCCAATCAGTTAAATGCATGCCATGTATTTTAATTTCATTCCATTCTCTGTTCATTTTATTTCCCCTTTGCAACAGTTTGTAGCCCATCCAAACTGCCAGCAACAGCTCCTTTCCATTTGGTATGAGAACCTGTCAGGATTGCGACAGCAGACCATCGCAGTCAAATGCCTTGTGGTCCTGGCGGTCGCAGTGGGCCTCCCATTCCTCTCTGTTGTTTACTGGGTGGCGCCATGCAGCAAGGTATGTTTGCAAAATTGTAAAGTGTGACAGTTTGGACTTGCATGACGTTTTAGGAATGTAAATTGAGTATTGTGTTGCCCAGAAGAAAAGTGCAGATCACATACTCTTTTGTTATTGGTACATTTGGCACATGGAAGAATCACAACAGGGCATGCTAGTGAAGGGTGAGAAGTAAGATGCAGACTGAAGGGGAAAAACAATTATTCCAATCTCAGGCAGTTACAGAATTTTTCCCTTCTTTGGAAATTAACTATAATGCTGCAAGGAATGGGTGCCCTCAAACCTCGTTTTCCATGGAGTTTAGTTTTGAAAACTCTCCTGCAATTTGCAAACTTTCAGGATGAGAAAGGTCACTTCTTTAAGGCAGGGTGTCCCTTTAAAAAAGTAGATGCCAATGTTCCCATGCCACTAAACATTTGATTTCTTCTCATTTTTTTTGCTCTGACTTTTCTATTGTTCCATTTCTCTATTTGGTCAACCTCTCGCTCACACTGCCCCACTGAAATCAGTCTTCAATGCTTCTGTTCCTCTTCTCTATCTTCTTCCTCCACAGGATTCTATTGTCCCTTCGGTATCTGAACTATAAATCGAGAATAAATGCATTGAATTGAAATCCAACGAAATGTATTAATTGAAAGTAATTTCCATCGAAATGCACTTTCATTGAATACATTTAGTTGGATTTTCGATTAGGGTTAGGGTTGGGGACAGGGTTAGGGTTGGGGTTAGGGTTAGGGTTGGGGGGGTGCCCTTGGAGGTTGGGGGTTGGAGGGAATACCCCCAATAAAGAAAATGTTACATGAAGCTGCCCAGGATCATTGCTCTGGATCATATTGAGCATTTAGTCATCAGTGGTAGGTTTAGTCGCTTCAGGATGACCGTGGTTGGTATTTACGGAAAGAGCTATGTCTCTAGAGCATTGTGTAACGTCATATAATCTTTGGTGTGTGTAAGTGACTTCAATCCAGCACTCCAAATAAGTCAATGCCTAATCTGGGAAGCCCAATGGAAGCCCTTATTTATATATTTTATGTCAAAGTTCTTTAAATCTAGATGATGAACCCTTATATAACACCCCTCTCTTTAAATATCCCCGACCTCGCTGAGCCAAGAAGTAGGTTTGTTTTGCAAATTAAAAGGTTTATTTGAAGAATTGAACAGTATATATATCACACTTTTATGAATAAAATAATATCTTAATAGCACATTTATTAATATGAACAGTGAGCAGCAATGGGTAATATTACGATATCAACAATCTCTTTAATCAGTTAGGAGTAGGAATAGAAAGGATAAGGTAGCAGAGAATACTTTGTATGATTCAAGGAAATGCAAGGATTTGAAAGAATGCAACACAGAAATAAACTTGATATGATTTCAAACAAAAGATAATATGATCACTGTTTCCCCTGTGACTACTCACTCCCCCCCACTATGCAATATGAATAGATGGAAATTAGGGCACACAGGTTTCAGGGATACAATTAATAA
Source organism: Ambystoma mexicanum (assembly GCF_040938575.1). Lineage (NCBI taxonomy): Eukaryota > Metazoa > Chordata > Amphibia > Caudata > Ambystomatidae > Ambystoma > Ambystoma mexicanum. The sequence continues at coordinate 806,339,371 of NC_090941.1, forward strand.
TGCAGTTCAATCCCAGTTCCCTCAGCACGCTTATGGAAAACATGTACGCTTTTAAATCAGGCAAAGAATACTTTGGATGTGATTGCAAAGAAAGTGAAAATATGCTAAAATGATTTTAATCCACTAAAGGAGATTTAGCACTAGTGAGAATTACTTTGGATTGGTACAGGTCAACACTAGCAATGATTCATGAAGGATTATCAGATTGAAAACGATTTCAGCAGTTGGAAACAAGAAACAGCTATTTTGACATGTAGTTAAAATGGAGCTAAATTGCAATTCGCTGCAATTTTTATGCGTGCGTGAAACGAGATTACAGAAAAACTATAAGAAATTGGAATGTTGGAAAGGTTAGGATCTTAGCTTCAAAATGACAGTTAAATTTAGGTCCTAGGACGTGCGGTTCAAAAGTTACGAAGGTTTTTGTGAAGGTAGATTTTTCAGAAATAAAGTCAAGATTTCAGAATGACAGATCGTGCTTTAAAGATTTACCAACAAGGATAGGCATATACTAAGGAGCTATGAAGAAGCAAAACACTCAACGGGCAGCCACCAGAACCACAGCGCCACCGCTCTGATCTCTGTCTGTCAAAACACTTGTCCCTCTTCAGAAAATATTAGCACAAAGATGATTATTGCTACAATTATCAAGAATTATGTGGAGGAGAGAAGAATTTAGGATAGACAAAAGAGGTTCTATAATGCAGTTCTGGAAGGGTGAAATGGAATAAGATTACTTTCAACTAAGAGATGACTATGGACATTTCTATACTAAATACTCACTCCTAGGCTTTGGAATGGAATGGGTCCATCACAGATCTGGTCAAGGGTTTGGACTTCACTCGCCACCGGACAGGTTCCAGGCACTCTGGGTTCTGCTCTCAGCACTGCCCTGCAGTCTGCACGGCCTCTTGGACTGGATCTGACGGATTCTGGATACAGCTCTGCTTTCTGGGTCTGGAACTTGGTTCTAGCACAGGGTTCTAGATTAGCAAAACAGCACAGCCCAGCTGTTGAAGGTGAGAACCCCTTGGGAGTTTAGGGGTTAGAATCAGGTTTCTAGATTCTGCAGGCCTGCCGAGAAGGGTTCAGCTTGTGAATTAGGCCTCTCTGCTTCAAAGTTCTAGAGTTTGGTTCTAGAGTCTGGTCTCTGGATCTATCTGGAGTCTGCAGTCTTCCTGCAGGGTGCTTCGCCAAGAATAGTTGAGTAGTGGAAAAGTGTGTGTGTCCTGTCTGTCCTAGCAGTCCTTATTTATGTATTTCCAAAGTGGGTGGGGAGGCTGATTCTCTATGCCCAACCCTCTAAGGATTTGATTGGTCAGAAGATTTCCTGTCCCCTGACTGGAGAAAGGATCAGCGTGTCACCCGGTGTCATGTTTATGGCTTAGGTGAAAACACTCCCCTTTGTGTCTGTGCAGCATATATGATTTTTCATAAAACAAATATTTACAATATACACAACTTGTTAATGCTACCTAAATTGCATGACATATTGCCTAAGGTACATTTCTGTGCCACTCTTATCTTCCTAGGAGCTTTGGTTCAGAAATGACCACTTTTTGCGCTTTTGGTGGGTTTCCCAATATTATTTCTGCACCCATTTTTAGACATGCATTCATATCCTCTCTGGGCATATTACTGTAATTTTTTATGTTCATAGCAACAACACAGCAGCTACAATATGAATAAATTCTGTGGTTTAGTCTCAGAACATCACACAGAGTCCAGCTTAGTCTTAAACTGTGAGTGAATTTTTCATTTTAAGAACCTCAAAGTTTCCCATTTTTATCAGTTTGGTACAATTTATTATAATCATTTTTATAAAACATACATTTGCTTTCAATTCAATTCACATCTCTGTCTGGTCCTCCTCCTAGAGCTGGGCTGACTCAGAGGGTCACATGTCTTGTTTCCTGCCAACAGTTTGTAGCATTCCCTATTCAGTCCAAGGCATCTATTATTCCTTTCTCCGGGCTGCAGAGCAAATCTCCTCCCTATTTGATTAGCATGCCAATGCGACATCCTCCTTCTGGTGGGAATGACAAGGTGTGAAGGGTTCTCAGGGGAAGCAAGCCTTTTGGAGTTTTAACTGCATCAGCTTACTTTCTGATCAATTGTAACATAGTTCCTTGTGAAAAAAATAACATTTATAAACTTAAAATAAGCAACATATCTTTAAATCAAGACTTTTTCAACATGAAATCACTGTGTGGCACTGTATATGGCATTTTGATGGAATTCTCTTCTTTGGCATATTTAACTTCTGAAACAAAAGTTCTCCTGTCAGAATTATAAATCGCCAGCACCTGACAGAGGCGAGTAACGGTACTACACCCATTTTGACAGCTGTATTTCCATCAAGTATCTTTAAAATACGATTTTGTTTTGAGAACATATGATTCTTGCTGACATTGTATTGATGTGGATTCTTGCAGTAAAAGAGGTTGGATCTTTTAGGTGATTTTTGAGCCATGAATTTAGCAATTTTCGACAATCAAGAAAACGGATTTTCAAATAGCTCTGTGTTTCTTTTTCAATCAGCATTGCTATTTCCAAGTGGTTTCAGGCTATTTTGTGGGTAGCCCAATGGTGTTTTTTGGCAGTGATCTCCTGTGCTCACAAAGATAGGCAAAAGTGAATGGTGGCCTATTTTTCAGATTTTCACTGTGCAATTTCTGGTGATTTCTATCGAGCAGCATGCTTTCCAGTGGCCATCATGATGTTTCTGCTACTAGCAATGCACAGTGATGTCGCAGGGCTTGGATGAGTGGGTTGATACATCCCACAAGCCTCCCTCTTGTGATGGCCCTTGATCTTCCATCAATGGAACTTCACAAGACTGGGATGCAAGCCTCATCTCTCCGGATTCCACAAATGGCAAGGTTCATCGTCTTTTCCATCATCAGGGGTGGATCGATCGGTTCTCCTCGCCAGTCCTGATGGGAGTATTGAGTGATACCCCAGGCCCCTCGGATCTTTGCTCCCGGTCCCCAGGTCGTCCTCCTTGGTCACTCTCCATGGTTTCCAGTCAACTATAGGTTATCTCTCCTAGGATGACAAAGCAAAAACATATTCATAGACATGTCCCCACCACTATTAATGTAGTGGGGCAGACATATACATTTTATTAATCAGGAGACATTTTTATTATTGTATTTTATAGACTATGGGCCTCATTACGAGTCCGGCGGTAACCAAGGCGGCAAAACCGCCTGGTTACCGCCGGACTCATATTACTATTCCGCCTCTGTGATTCCCGGAATTACCGGGGCATTACAACCCCGGTTTCCCGGGAATCACGGAGGCGGAATGGTGTTAATCCCCATTCCCATGAGTCCTATGGGACTCAATGGGAATGGGGATCATGGAAACACCGGCAGCATCTCGTGATGCTGCCGGTGTTTCCTCGTCCGCCTGCAGGTGGGCAGTGTTAAACCCGCCAGGTCAGACCTCGCGGGAACATCACCTCCCGCCTGCAGGAGTCGGGATCAGGCGGTCCAGAAACAACGGTGGTGGCGGGTTTACCGCCACCGTTATTTCCGGACCGCCTGATTTGTAATGAGGCCCTATATGTGGAATATTTTAGGGTTGATATTTTATGGATCTGGAGTGGCCCCCTCTGGGGTTCCAGAAGACTCCTCCAGTTGCTGCAGAGTGTGCCTAGGATGGGAAAACTTCAGCTGATTAATATGGACCCACTTGTCTTGCCCTTCTGCCAAACTGCCTTAGGGGATGCGGATCTTGTAGGCGACTGGTGAGATCTTGTCTACAATTTCAAAAGGTCCCTTCCAGGTAGGCAGAAATGTTCGCTGTTTGGCCTGGTTCCTTTGTAAATTGTATAGATAGACCCGGTCTCCTACATTGTATTCTTTTCTGGTGGTCTTTAAGTCATAGTGGGTCCTCATGTTGTCGGCTGATCTTTCTAGATTTCGCTGAGCATAGGCAAAAGCATCTTGAAGGTGTTTTCTTAAATTTTCAACATACTCATGAGTTGTGGAGGCATTGATCAATGTCTGCTCTTGGGTCCTGTAGAGCAGATGCTGGAGAAGCACCATCATGTGTCCAGTCATCAGCTCAAACGGTGACATTTTAGTTGCAGATGAAGGGGTAGATCTGATGGCCATTAGGACAAGAGGTAATCAGATATCCCAACTTGGCCCAGAATCTGCCACAAATGTTTTTAATATGCTCACAATGGTTTTGTTGTAACGTTCTACTGCACCACTAGAGGCTGGCAGGTAAGTAATGTGTAGCTTCCTTTTAAACCCAAGTATCTCCCATATCTTTGTCATTACTTCGCTGGTGAAATGGCTACCTCTGTCTGACTCCTTTTGTGGGTAGTCCAAAACGCAAAAAGATGTGATTCATCATCAGGGCAGCTGCTGTTTCTGCCTTGCAGTTTGGGGCCAGGAGACATTCCACCCATTTAGTAAATAAGCATGTCACAGTCAACATGTACTTATTCCCCCTAGAGGAGTGAATCACGGGCCTGATAAAGTCGACTTGCAAATCTGACCATGGCAGTGTCATCCCCCTCTTTTTGAGAGGCACACGGTGTGTGAGGGATGTTGGCTGAAATTGTGCACACACAAGACACTCCTTCAAGTATTGGTCGAGGTCCTGCCCCATGTGTGGGCAGTATGCAATCTCCCTTAAGATTTCAAGTGTTGTATGAAACCCCCTATGACCGGCTGTATCCACATCATGGGTGTGACTTAACATCAGGCTTCGGAATGAGGTAGGAACCACCCACTGATCATGGCCCGCTTGTCATTTCCTTACCAACAAACCGTCTTAGATTCAGAACATTTTTGGACATTTCATCAACACTCTGAGGTCCTCTTTCCCTATGTAATTGGTATCCATCAGGGGAAAGTTCTCAGGGTCCTCAATGTGTTGATAAAACTTACCATTATTGGATCCCCTTTTTGAGCCGTAATCAAATCAGCATCTGGGGTCTCCTTACTCCATTGTGCAGTTGAGAGATCATTGTGAGCATTTGTCTGGGACCTAGTGATGGCAGTGACCTGGATTTCCCCCAACAGGGACTCGATCTCTATCAGATCCCTTTGGATGGCCCCGGTTTTGGCCAGCTGATCAGCTAAGTCATTTCCAGTTTTGTCTGGTCCCTCTACTTTGGAATGACCCTTGATCCTTTTCCAGTAGATGGTCATCCCATTCGAGGTGACCAGGTCATCAATATTTTGAATTAACTTCCCATGTTTCAAGGGCTTGTTATTCGCACATAACATGCCTTTGGTTTTACAATTAACCAGGTGCTCCAAGAACCCGTTCCGTACATAATCCGAATCTGTGATTATGACCAGTTGTGGAGGTGATGTTGGACAGAAGTGAGCATGGCTTGATGCACAGCCATCAACTGTGCCACTTGACTACTTCGGGGACCAATCTTGTACCCAGCGCAGGGTTCTGGGGACTCATTCACCCATGCATTCCCTACGCCGGCCACCAGTTCTTTCTCCCCGTTGTTGTCAACATGGTAAGAGCAGCCATCCACATAGACAGTGGGCATTCCCTCATTCCCGTTTGGCTTCAATATCCCCAGCACCGTATTATTGAAGGTGCTGTGGACTGGACGGATTATCCCACGGGACTCAAGGTTCTTAATGATGTCATTCAGGGACTCCATTGATGCGAGAGGCAAGCAATATTGCTTCACAAACACTGGAGTCATACCAAGGTCCGTGAGAATTGTTGTTGTGTGGATGTCGGTGCGACCACAGTCATATGAGTCCACCGCAAAGAGATCTTGAAAATCCAAAAAAACTTGTTTCAACTTTTGCTTCTGCTCCAGAGTCACACAAGCATCAGCTTGGTAGACTCTCTCTTCAACCATCTGCCTGAAGCCTGGAAAGACTTCTGGTTTTGCTATCTCAGCGGCCTCCTCCAGCTGGGTGGAGAAGTCCCTGGTCAGAGTGCTGATTTGGACTGGTGGCTTCGGGTGGGAAAGGCAGCCCTCATTGACCTGGAAAATCACCTCATCCCTCCTGAAGTCACAAGTCACGTCTTCCTTACCATAAGGGCAGAAAGTGTACACCAGGAAGTTCCCCCCATGCCAGGTAAAGATCCTGTCTGGTGTTGGGTTGTCATCACTGTCACTGTCAAAACAGTCCTTGGGGATTGGCCCTAACAGTTCATTACCTAGATCAATGGAAAAATGTCGGTCATCAACCACCATTCCAATAATGGTGCCTGCGGCTAGAGTGATACTCTTTAAGTCGCTGTTATCCACCTCTATTGGAATGGTGTCAGGTTCTATATTGGCTAGTGATGTTGGGTTTACCCCCAACCCTTGCTGTTGGACAGAAGCATTTAGATGAATGTAAGCATCAGGGTTTTTCAATTTCTGTCCTCTTTTAACTTTCACTTCCAGGGAGAATTGCTGGGTCCTTTCTGGGATGGTGACTTCCTCTCCAATCTAAATTTCAACTGCATAAGGTAGCAATTGAGCTGACCTAAATGCTTTCTCTGGATCATCAAAGCCCATGGGATTATCCGCTAATCGGGACCAAGCTTTGAAGTTTATTAGGTCCAAACTAATGGCAAAGCGATTGAGAATATCACTGCCTAAGTAAAAGGCGGCAGTGACGTCTCGCATGACCCAACAATTATGGACTATGCTCTTGTTGCCAATGGAGATTTTGAGCATATACCTGCTTGGCAGGAGATGTTTGGAATTGGGTGTTTCTAGATTCACTTCCCATTTGTCTATCAGTTTGAATGTGGGAATGGCTGGATCTTTTGGGAGTTGGCGGAACATGGCTTCGCTGATGAAGCTCTTACCGTTGTTCACACACATTCAGGTGAGAACAGAGTCCTTCCCTTCATTTAACTGAACAGGGATGAACAGCTGCTCTCCAATTTTCTGAATATCAGCCAGGCTCTGAGCTGATTTCACATCTCTCTGGACTATAGGAGTGGGAATGTCTGATTGTGGATTGGTAAAGAATTTCAGAGTGTTTCCTTCCAGTGTGGAATACCACCTTAAACTGGACAGAAGGTTGATTTTCAGAAATAGAGAGGACCCCCCATCACCAGTCTGTTGTCCTACTGCTATTACTCTCCCGTCTGGAATTTGGTTGTTCTGGAAGTGAATTCTACTTGGTCAGATTTTTGTTCAACCATGTGGCATGTGCCGTTTAAATTAACATGGTTGACACTCTGTTTTAACTTTATGGGTTGGCTAATCTGGGTCCAGAGGACTTTGTTTACGCAATCTATTAGGGGTGACAACCTTCTCAGGAGGTCATTCCCTAGTAAACAAGGGGTGCCCTCTGGAGTCACTACTATGACCGGTTGTTTCACCTTGTGTCGCCCAATTTTAATGTCCAAATCCACAGTCCCCTCGACGGGAATTTCCTTCCTGTCAAAGTTCGGAAGTTCTCCAGGAAGAGAAGTGAGAGGAATTTGGTATTTCTCCCCCCTTCCAGAATTTAGTTCATCAAAGGCCTTTTTGGACCGAAGGGTAGCTTGGGATCCAGTGTCCACCAGTGCCAAAATTGTACCCTGCCCCTGTACTTGAACCGGGGCATAGTATCTTCCCTCCTTCTCCACAAGGGGGCACAGATAATGCACATTTTTGGACAACTGGTGGGCTAGTTTTTTAGTTTTAAACATACAAAGAGAAGAGATTTGGGCAGGATTCTGTGGGGAGTGTTGGGAATCTGAAAGAAAAAGTTGGCAACTGGAGAATTTTTGAGTTCCCCTGGTTCCGTTTCTGGGCCGCTCCACCCTGTTTGGAGGCAGTCACCAGAATGGCTTTGAACCAGGGGATTTTGATGCTGTTGGTTCTGGGATGGGATGATGGGTGGCCCTAGCTCAGTCCCCACATCTACCCAGTCTGGATGTGAATCCCTTGGGACCCATTTTAATTTGGGAGGAGTTCCCCCATCTCTGAAGGAGAAGATCCTTTTCCCAGGATCCTCTGAGGATCCCTCTCCTTCACATTGGAAGATCTGTGCCTCATCCTCAAAATGGGTCTGTTTGGGTCCTTTGTTTCTCCTACCCTCCCTCTGCTCCTTTTGTGACAGGCTTTCAGGGATAGGAGATTTTTTTTCCAGTTCCTAGGTTTCAAGGGGCTGTTTACAAGTGGGGAAGGAAGCTTCCTCCAAGGCTATACACCCCCTTCTCCTTGTGCCTCCTCCCTGGGAACCGGTGAGTTATCGGGGTGCTGCCCTCGTCATCTTTCTGGAGCACCAGGTACAGAGTTCGGGGCATTCTGTGCCTGCATGCTCATGTGAGGGTTCTGCTGAGCCCTCAACATGCGACCCAGATCGTGTGCCATATTTTGGACCTGGCGCTCAAGCTGTGAAACCCGCTCAGGCTGATACGGGATTCTGTTTTCTCCCCTGGGCTGATCCCGGGAAGGGTAGCTATACCTTGTCTGGTAGTACCCCGGGTTGGGAAGATTTAGGTACCCCTCCACCCTTGGCCTCCCCTCTCCCGGATTAGGTGGTCTGGGCTCAGGGAAGTGGGGAAAGAAGGATGGATGATTTTGGGGTTGGAAATTTTGTGGATACCTGGGGAAAAAGTTCGGCCCAGGATTTGGTGAATTTCTGCCCTCCTGGGGAAAGTTAGGCGGGAAGTTCCCTGGGTTAGGTGCTTGGTTGGATCCCCCCCCCTTTGGCTGGAGGAGTCCACACATAACCCAGAATGGGTCGGTCTCCCTTGTAGAGGGGACTGACATAGTCAGGGGAGTGAGGGACCCCATTTGTGGGACTACCTCCATGACTCCCTGTCTGTGACTGGCCCAAGGGCCTTCTGGGCTTGGAATTATTTTGTGCAGGCAGGTTTTTATGCCCCCATCTCCAATTCTAAAATGCGGGCAACTTTTACCTCTGCCACCTTAGCAGTGGCAGGGGTGCTGGTCGTTTTGGGGCTTTTCTGAGCATTATTTTTATTCTCTATGGGCTTCTGCACCTCATAGATTCGGGTGGCCTGTTCAATGACCCAGTCTAGTGATCTTTTCTCATGGAAATCTCTCACTAGCTGGGTCATGATGTATTTGGGTAAGGCATGGAAAAAAGTGTTAACAAATTCTTTGCTATCCGTGTGCACCCTTTTGGTAGACTGCGCAAAGGCATTCTTCAACTCCTGCACAAATTCTTGTGGGGCCTGATCCTCCCCACATTGTAAATTGTAGGCTGCCTTGCGAGCCTCTTGGGGATTTCTATGAACAGAAAAGTGCTTTAAGATGGCCGCCCTATATGTGGACCATCTTTAATGATTTTGGCACTCCAGCCCTGCAAAGAAACTGGAGTATTCTGGGGAGAATGTCCATTTTACATACTGAATGCAGCTACTGCTGTCTTTCAAATGAAACGTCTCCATCATTTGCTCAAAGAGCTCTAAGAGTTCCCACACAAAATACTTGGCGTTCTTGTGATAAGGCGTGATGACACTCCTTATTGCCTTAATCTGTTTTAAGGGGTCCTTAAGCAAGGCCCTTTTTACCTTATTGGCCTTCTTGGTTCGGGTAACCCTGGTCCATTCATCCTCTGACTCAGAGGCACTGCTCCCAGAGGTGCCCATCTGATCTTCCAGGTTTTCCCAGATTCTGCAAGCCTGGGAATGGCTGGCAAAATGTGGGGACCTAGTCTCTTGTGTCCTGGGACGCTCAGCAGAGTCTTCAGATTCCTCCTTGCTGCCAGGATTTAATGGGTAGCCCCCCCACTGAACTAACTGGGCAGAAGTTTTCAGGATGCCCTTAGTGGGCCTACTCTCCTGGGATTCCCCACTAAATTGCATTGTACTTGGGTGCCCATACCCGGATGCCCACCCATCCATTCCTGGGAGGGACTGGCCTATGAGCCCCATCGTTCTGACTGGATAGTAATCTGCCGTCCCTGTGGCCCTGGGCTCATGTGTGCCAGGGGACATGGGGGTGGCAGAGTCCAGGGACTGGGAGAGATGGAGGCCTCTGGTACTAGGGCTCCTGAGGCTATGCTCAGGTGTTTCCCTTTCCCAGCGAACCTCATCTCTATCAGCCCCAGCTCCCTGTTGCCATGCAAGAACCTGAGCTTTCAGTTCCTCAATCAAGGCCTTACTAGACTCTACCAGCCTCTCTTGCATGGCTACCTGTCACTGGAGCCTATCATTGTGCTGAGAGTGAGCCTCATTCTCTCTCTGTGCTTCCTGGTTTGTCCTGGAGTACAGGGCCAGTCTTTGCTGCAGGAGGGTTACCTCCTGAGTCCCGTCCCTACTGGCCTGTTCCTTTCTTGCCAGAGCATCTTCCACCCGCCTGGTGTGCTCCAACAAGTTCTGATGCTCTTTTTGGAGATCACCCAGTCCCTGGAGGGCCAGGTGATTTTCTTCCAGCTTCCCTTTTAAGTGACATACTTCCTGGCCTAAGGTACCCCTTTACAGAGCAAGAGCCTGCCTCTGTGCCGCCAGGTCATCCCTCTGTCTTTGAAGGGCACCAGCTTTCTGGCGCTCTTCCTCAAATTCTGCCTGGGTGTCCAGGTCTTTCAGTAATTATTTGTTGCACTCTGCCTTTTCTCTATCTAGGTGGCTTTGCAGGGTGACTACCTGCTCTGTGCATACTCTATTGAAATCCAGTTGTTGCTCCAGCTTTTTCTGGCTCTGCAGTAGGGAGTCCAAAACTTCTTGTTACTCCTTCTGCAAGGCCAGAATCCTGGTATTCTGGTCTGCCCTTTCCTGTTGCAGGATACCCATGTCCTCTTTTATCTTAATTAGATGTTGCCTACTTTCGTATTCTGACTCCTGGCTCCTCTGCAGCCTTGCTCAGAAGAGTCCTGATCAGATTGGGCCTTCCCTCATGCCATCAGTTGCCTACTTGCCAGATCTTGGCCTTCAGCACATTTGTCCTGTATGGCTCCCATAGATAAATATAAATATGCCGCAACCCTGGCAATCTTGTTGTGTTCATCCTTTGCCTTAGGGGCCATATATTGTTCGCTCAGGGCCACATGTAAGGGACCCTGATCTCCCCAGATATTTAACCCAGTTGCAGTGACCTGTTGTGTGATTGCCTGCAACCACACATTCTGGTCCTGCTCAGTCCACTCACCCCTCACAAATTCACAAATAGCTTATGCAAAAGGTGCTCTCTAGCTATCTTAATGTCTAGCAACGTCGCCATTTTTGAAATTTGATTTCCTTCCTGATTTACAGAAGTTTATTATTTTATTTTGCAAAACAGACCGTTTCCTGAGAGCGTTCCTTTTTGAGGGATGCTTTTACAGCGTAACACAGCGTGGTAGCCCAACAGGATTTATGTATCCTACTAGTTAGCAAACTGTATTAAGCTGCACAAGTGGTAGGTCTGATCCAGAAATCCTAGCTACCGAGCCACCAATATGTAAGTGACTTCAATCCAACACTCCAACTAAGTCAATGCCTAGTCTGGGATGCCCAATGTAAGCCCTTATTTATATATTTTATGTCAAAGTTTTTTAAATCTGGAAGATGAACCCTTATAAAACGCCCCTCTCTTTGAATCTCCCCGACCTCACTGAGCCAAGAAGTAGGTTTGTTTTGCAAATTAAAAGGATTATTTGAAGAATTGAACAATATATATATATATATATATATATATATATATATATATCACACTTTTATGAATAAAATAATATCTTAATAGCACACTTATGAATACGAACAGTGAGCAGCAATGGGTAATATTACAATATCAACAATCTCTTTAATCAGTTAGGAGCAGGAATAGAAAGGATAAGGTAGCAGAGAATACTTTGTATGATTCAAGGAAATGCAAGGATGGGAAAGATTGCAACACAGAAATAAACTTGATATGATTTCAAACAAAAGATAATATGATCACTTTTTCCCCTGTGACTACTCACTCCCCCCACTATGCAATATGAAGGGATGGAAATGAGGTCACACAGGTTTCAGGAATACAATTAATAATGCAGTTCAATCCCAGTTCCCCCAGAACGCTTAGGGAAAACTGATACGATTTCAAAACAGGCAAAGAATACTTTTAAATGTGATTGCAAAGAAGGTGAAAATATGCTAAAATTATTTTAAATCACTAAAGGAGATTCAGCACTAGTGAGAATTACTTTGGATTGGTGCAGGTCAACACTAGCAATGATTCATGAAGGATTATCAGATTGAAAACGAATTTCAGCAGTTGGAAATAAGAAACAGCTATTTTGACATGTGGTGAAATGGAGCTAAATTGCGATTCGCTGAAATGTTTCCACGTGCATGAAACGCGATTACAGAAAACCATAAGGAATTTGAGTGTTGGAAAGCTTAGAATCTTAGCTTCAAAATGACAGTTAGATTTCGGTTCTAGGACATTCGGTTCAAAAGTGAAAGAGGTTTTTGTGAAGGTAGATTTTTCAGAAATAAAGTCAAGATTTCAGAATGACAGATCGCGCTTTAAAGATTTACCAACAAGGATAGGCATATACTAAGGAGCTATGAAGAAGCAAGACACTCAACGGGCAGCCACCAGAACCGCGGCGCCACCGCTCTGATCTCTGTCCGTCAAAACACTTGTCCCTCTTCAGAAAATATCAGCACAAAAATGATTATTGCTACAATTATCAAGAATTATGTGGAGGAGAGAAGAATTTAGGATAGACACAAGAGGTTCTATAATGCAGTTCTGGATGGGTGAAATGGAATAAGATTACTTTAAACTAAGAGATGACTATGGACAGTTCTAGACTAAATACTCACTCCTAGGCTTTGGAATGGAATGGGCCCGTCACAGATCTGGTCAAGGGTTTGGACTTCACGCGCCACCGGACAGGTCTCAGACAGTCTGGTTTCTGCTCTCAGCACTGCCCTGCGGTCTGCACGGCCTCTTGGACTGGATCTGACGGGTTCTGGATACAGCTCTGCTTTTTGGGACTGGACCTTGGTTCTAGCACAGGGTCCTTGGCTAGAATAGCAAAACAGCACAGCCCGGCTGTTGAAGGGGAGAGCCCCTAGGGTGTTTAGGGGGTAGAATCAGGTTGCTAGATTCTGCAGGCCTGCTGAGAAGGGTTCATCTTGTGAATTAGGCCTCTCTGCTTCAAAGTTCTATAGTTTGGTTCTAGAGTCTGGTCTCTGGATCTATCTGGAGTCTGGAGTCTTCCTGCAGGGTGCTTCGCCAAGAATAGTTGAGTAGTGGAAAAGTGTGTGTGTCCTGTCTGTCCTAGCAGTCCTTATTTATGTATTTCCAAAGTGGGTGGGGAGGCTGATACTCTATGCCCAGCCCTCTAAGGATTTGATTGGTCAGAGGATTTCCTGTCCCCTGACTGGAGAAAGGATCAGCGTGTCACCTGGTGTCATGTTTATGGCTTAGGTGAAAACATTCCCCTTTGTGTCTGTACAGCATATATGATTTTTCATAAAACACATATTTACAATATACACAACTTGTTAATTCTACCTAAATTGCATGACAGATTGCCTAAGGTATGTTTCTGTGCTACTCTTATCTTTGGTTCAGAAATGACCACTTTTTGTGCTTTTGGTGGGTTTCCCAATATTATTTCTGCACCCATTTTTAGACATGCATTCATATCCTCTCTGGGCATATTACTGTAATTTCCTATGTTCATAGCAACAACACAGCAGCTACAATATGAATAAATTCCGTGGTTTAGTCTCAGAACATCGCACAGAGTCCAGCTTAGTCTTAAACTGTGAGTGAATTTTTCATTTTAAGAACCTCAACGTTTGCCATTTTTGTCAGCTTGGTACAATTTGTTATAAGCATTTTTATAAAACATACATTTGCTTTCAAATCAATTCACATCTCAGTCTGGTCCACCTCCTAGAGCTGGGCTGACTCAGAGGGTCACATGTCTTGTTTCCTGCCAACAGTTTGTTGACTGTTACACCGCAAATTAGCATTCCCTATTCAGTCCAAGGCATCTATTGTTCCTTTCTCCGGGCTGCAGATAAAATCTCCTCCCTTGTTGATTAGCATGCCAATGCGACATCCTCCATCTGGTGGGAATGACAAGGTGTGAAGGGTTCTCAGGAGAAGCAAGCCTTTTGGAGTTTTAACTGCATCAGGTTACTTTCTGATCAATTGTAACATAGTTCCTTGTGAAAAAAAATAACACTTATAAACTTAAAATAAGCAACATATCTTTAAATCAAGTCTTTTTCAACATGAAATCACTGTGTGGCACTATATGTGGCATTTTGATGGGATTCTCTTCTTTGGCATATTTAACTTCTGAAACACCAGTTCTCCTGTCAGAATTATAAATCGGCAACACCTGACAGAGGCGAGTAACGGTACTACACCCATTTTGACAGCTGTCTTTCCATCAAGTATCTTCAAAATAGGATTTTGTTTTCAGAACATATGATTCTTGCTGACATTGTATTGATGTGGATTCTTGCAGTAAATGATGTGGAACACCGAACAAAGAGGTTGGATCTTTTAGGTGATTTGTGAGCCATGATTTTAGCCATTTTTGACAATCAAGAACATTTATTTTCAAACAGCTCTGTGTTTCTTTTTTAATCAGCATTGCTATTTCCAAGTGGTTTCAGGCTACTTTGTGGGTAGCCCAATGGTGGTTTCTGGCAGTGATCTCCTGTGCTCACTAAGATAGGCAAAAGTGGATGGTGGCCTATTTTTCAGGTTTTCACTGCACAATTTCTGGTGATTTTTAGCGAGCAGCATGCTTTCCAGTGGCCATTATGATGTTTCTGCTGCTAGCAATGCACAGTGATGTTGCAGGGCTCAGATGAGTGGGTTGATACATCCCACATGTGTGTCGAATATGAGGTGGAAGCGAGTTCCACAGAGATGGCTCCAAGGTTGAGAAGGCGGACCCTCCAATCGTGACAGAGTTAGCGCGTGGAATTACCAGAAGGAGGGCAGTGCTTGATCTTAGGGTGCAAGGTGGGAGGTAAGGTTTTATTTTGTGTCTTGTGGGCCAGTCTTGTGCACTGCTCGGGGAGTGATGCATAGGGCCTTGAAGGTGGCCCTTCGTCCGACAAGGAGCTAGTGGAGGGTTCGGAGAGCTGGTGAGATGTGGTCCCCAGGACCCAGGGCAAGGAGCATTTTTGCAGCAGCTTTTTGGGTTCTTTGGATTTAGCAACAGTGATAGAGTGGCTAAGGGTGTGGGAAGGGTTAAGGTAAACCGGCAGGTTTCATTTATACAAGGTGTTCACAGGGGATCCAACAATGACATCTATATCTACATTAGGTTTGGAGACAATACAGCACAAATCTTCAATTGTGCTGTAAAGATTGGTTGTGTGGTTCGCGGCAAGAGTGGAGCAGACATTTATATTAACATTTTTAGCCTAGAGACATTATCGTAGACATCTTCGGTTGTGCTGCATGCTACAAGAGAGGGGCAGACATTTAAAACATTCTTGCTCTTCTTTACATTTGGGTTACGGGTATAGTTATGTAAGTGAACAAATGTCTGGTGTGAAGATGGGCATCAGCCATTGACATTGGCAGTCAGAGTTGTACTAGCTCCAATCATGATAGTATTTGCATTTGAATTACAAGCACTCCTGGGGATGCCGGCATTTTGGGTGATGATGTTCCGTTTGTCGCAGTTCCGGGTGCTGGTGCAGAGATGGTTGTTAACGATGGTGGGACTTGGGCAAGGTATAAACGTGCAGTTGTCTATAATAGGCTCTATAGTGGGAACAGTGTATGCCCGGCATGGCACTGGCAGGCTATGTGACTTTGGCCGCAAATGTAAACCCATCGGGGCTTATGCATTGTGCCATAGAAGAGTACAGCGCTGTGCACATTCTGAGGTAGTGGTTTCTGGAGGGGGTTGAGCAGAGATATGAAGGTCATTGTGCTTGGTAGGTGCAGAGGTGGAGGTTACTGTTTCTTAGGTCCCTGCTTAGTGGTGCTGCAGGTGGGTGGTGGGTTTGGCCTCCCACTGTGCGTTAGGGTTGCGTTTTCATTGAGCATGTTGACACGCTGCCAGCCAGTAGACTTGGGACGGTGGGCCTCACGCGTGATCTTTGTGGTAGTGGTGATATTCGTTTGATGTCTGGCAGTAGCATGAGGGGTCTGTGTAAGTAGCCTCTGCATAAATAATTATTCTGAGGTGGCAGACAGAGGTGAGTATGACGTGGGCTCCATTGCTAGATTGTGGTCATCTGATGCATCTGTGCGGCAGTGTGCGGGCCCGTGAATAAAGGGTAAAGCAGATTTAAGACATAAACTCGTTGAAAAGGGAAATATTTCTTGCGGATATGCGCCTAAGTGGACAGGTGGGTTTTTCGGGTTGATTCATAGATAACTACATTAGGCAATCGGTTTACCTAAGGTACGGCACCGGAATCCTGCCATCGCACAGAGGGGCGGTTGTAGCCAGAGGTAAGATCTCTGTGTCTCTGCATCGCTGGCTGAGACTGTCAGAGACACCTCTAGCTCTTAAATCACGGGCTTGCATCAGGGCCGGCTGCACCTCCAGACTTAGGGTTGCACTTCCTGATTTTTCGTCGAGGCAGCCAATCTACTGCAGGGCTCTCCGGAGTCTTCGATGAGCAATTTAAGTCCAAGTAAATGACAGCGGACATGTTTCTCCCCCCCAGGCACCTCGTTGTGCGGATGTGAGAGGGAAGTTGATATGAGGCTGCTAGCTCTGTGCTACTGCAGAAATGGAAGCGCACCGGCAGAGACACCTCGAGGCCTTAAATCACAGTCTTGCATCAGGGATTGGGGGACTCACTTCCCGATGTTCGGGAAGGGCATCCCCAAGTCTGGAACTCTTCAAAAAATATTCTGCATTAATTATTTTGGGGCCAGCCTATGGCCACTTGCAAAGTTGACCGAAGGTACCCTCTTTATTGAAACATCCTGTGACAAAGATGTAAGTTCTGTGTCACAGAAATAAATGATCATGTATAACCTGAACCTTGCAAAGCTGTCTGAAAGCCAGCCTAATTGAGTGTGTGTTAACAGTATAGATTGTTAGGTGCCATAGGTAGTGATGACAATCTTATTAAAGTGTTTCATGTCACCGCCTTCAGGCAGCAAGGTCCTTCCTTAATTAAGGAGAGTGAGTACCATATTAGCAATTTAGAGGTTTACATAGGTGTGTCCCCTTTGGCATTCGAATCTGGAGAGCGTGGCAGGCAGCCCGGGCACACAAGTTACTGCCATAAAATCGCACTTTGCTGTGCCCCCAGGCTGCCACCCGCACACCGTACATGGCAGGCGGGAACAGTCAGCCGGAGCATGCAGCAGGTAAGTGGGGGTGGGAGCGGATGGAGGGAGCAGGCAGTGCCACAGAGCTGTTTGTGGTTCAGTTGAGAACACCCCGACAGGGAGGTGGAGAGGGCCGTGCACAAAAGGTTGCACCTCGGAATGCAGCCTTTTGTGCTCCAAGCCTGGGTGCAACTTTTCAGGAAATTCCCCTAAATTGTTGCAATACACACATTTTTTTTAATTTTTTTTTTTTTTTTATTTGATTTGATTTAGCTGAATTCAATCAACTTTTCAAATTTACATATTTATACAATTAATAAAATGAAATGTTGCAAATAAATAAATACATGGTTCATTATTTGATACAAAATTCGCATTGGTACAAAATATAAAAAAGAACATGCGAGCGATTTAAAATCACATATATACATTGAATTTCAAATAATCACATGTTTATATAAAATCTTCTCGATGCGAACCCATAATGATTTCATTCTCCCATGTTATGGCAAAATAGAATTAGATACATTGTGTAAAATTTAGTCATACCAGTTTAGAGATGTATTTCTGTTTGTAAAATGGTTTCCAGGAAATGTACCATTGATTTCATGATTGAAAATCTAGGACTGTTTACTAGGATACTCCATATCTCCTTTTCATCTCGGTCCACATACAGATTTATAAGTTCGGTAAATTGTTTTGATCGTAAAGATTTTAAGTGAGGACATGTCACTATCAGATGTTGCAGTGTTTCTATGGTGGTACCAGATTTACAATAACGACAATAAATCTGTTCAACATCTATCATTTTTCGTCTCGCCAGAACTTCTCTTGTTGGCCATAAGTTCAGTCTTACACGTAAGAACTGATTTCTAATTTTAGCCGAAGGACACCTCCGAAGATAGCTAGTCATTTGTCCCAGACAGTTAGAGCGAAAGATGTTTATATTGAAATCTTTATACCTTGCACAATTTTCGTAGTTATGAATCCACGCCCATTGGTAGTATCTTGTTTTGGCTCTAGTTGGGTTCTCTATTAGATTCTGTAGAGAGATGTTAGCTTCCAATAGAGTGTTCAAAACTAGATTACGCCATTTATCGGGGAAGTACTGATTTGATGAGATTAGATAGTTAGCAACTGTGCTTAATATGTTATTATTAGACACTCCAAGTAGGCATTTGCGAAAAAAAGCACACATGCTCCATTTGACCCTACTGTTTATTGATTTGATACCTAGTTCGAGTCGAAGGAGCGGCATAGGGACGCAATTTGGCAAATGGAGCACCTTTCTCCAAAAGGTCGCCTCCATTTTATTCCACATCTGATCATTGGTATATAACTTGGATTCAGCACCGTATGTAAGTATAGGACATACTTTTTGTTCATAAAATAACAATAAATGATTTAAAGAAAATTTACCATACTTATAAACTAAAATTTTTGCCTGAGATACAAGAGATATGAGTTTGGTTTGTAATTTTTTTGAGTGGAATTGATCATTCACGCTATTTTGAACGAAGATACCCAGGTACTTATATTCTACAACTGTGTCCATCAGTTTTTGCTGCAAGTACCATGCAAAGTTTTGTAGTTTGCGTTTTCCCAGGGACCTGCAGATCATAATTTGCGATTTCTCAGTATTTATTGATAGATGATTCTCCAGAGCATATTTGGATAGCGCAGATAGCAAATTCTGTAAACCCACAGGAGTTTGAGAAATTAGCACTAAATCATCAGCGTAAAGTAACCACGGGATGCGCTGTCCACCTATCTCGGGTGCATCTGAAAGTATTTGACGAAAGGAGTTACCCATATCAAGAATAAACAAATTAAATAGAAACGATGCCAAGATGCAACCTTGTTTTAGTCCAAGCGAAGTGGCAAAAGCTGCAGAAAGAAGACCCCCAATGGAGAGTCTTACACGCATGGAGGTGTCAGTATGTAGCTGAATGATTATTGCTAACAAGGAGGTAGGACATCCCAGAGTCTTTAATTTATGAAACAGCAATTTACGACTTATAGAATCAAACGCTGATTTAAAATCAATAAAAGCAAAATATAAGGTTTGTTTCCTAATTGCATATTTAGATTTGAGCATGTTTAGCATTATAATGTTTGGAAGTGTACCCAAACCGCTAACAAAACCCGATTGCAGGGGATCAATTTTGGAATCTCGAAATGCCCACTCCTTCAACTGCTTCAAAATAATTCGAGAAAATATCTTCCCAGGCACATCAAGGAGCGAGATAGGGCGGTAGCTTGCTGGTTTAGTCCGCTCGCCCTTTTTATAAATCGGAACAACAATTGACTGTTTCCAGGACAAGGGAATATTCTGTGTTGCATTAATGGTTTCAAATACCATGTACAGAATGTCGGCCCAGATTTCCGGGAAACATTTGAGTTGTTTATTCGAAAGGCCATCTGGGCCAGGAGCTCCCGAGTTACTCGCTTGCGATATGCATAGAAGGATATCATCTCTATCGAACATGATATGAAAAGGTGAAAGCGGGCCCGGGCTAGCTATGCCCGATTGATCCGATGGAGCAGTAAAAGCAGTGGAGTAATATTGGATCCACTCATCCTCCATGACATCATTCATTTGAATGGCCACTTGGTGCCCAGATGTAGCTTGGTTTATGATGTTCCAAGTTTGCGCGGAGTTTTTAGTGGCCAAAGCTTTTAGCATGTTAAACCCATCGCTTTGGTAAAGTTTGGCTCTTTTACCTCTTATCCAATTTGTATATTTAGTTTTAATTGTAGTTAGGGCATGGTTGCGCAATGACGGGGGAAGCTTAGCAATGCTTCTTTTATCAGCTCTGAATTTGGCTTTTCTCATTCTTATTTCATGATCATGAATGTGAAGGTGAGGAGTCTGCTTGTGCTTATGTATAGTTGAACCTCGCTGAAAGAGTTGCATCAGATCATAATATATTAAGTCACTATATCCAGAGACTCCATTTCTAGCTTTTAACTCGGCTTGATAACAATTTCTAAATGCTGTCAGGGACGACTCAGACCACGTCAATTTATTCCTTGTGGAATTTATGTTACAGATGCCCGGAATATATGCAGGCAATGATTGGTTTGTATTTAGAGTAGAAGACCAAATCATATTTAACATGTTATGATCACTAGCATCTGTTTGAAGGATTTGGAAAGCTGTGATCTTATTTAGCATACGGGTCGTGGTATACATGAAATCTATAATTCCCGTGGACCCATTCCGATGCCAAGTGGGTCTCGGAGGGACATCCTGTGGCAAAGTTCCATTCAGCACAAGCAGACTCCTGGACCTCACAAAAGATGACCACTTATCAAGTCGTTCTCTTTCAGAGGTACGTGGAGGACCCAAACAATGAAGATTTAGATCGCCAACCACAAGTATATGTTCTGTTAAACCTTCAAGTAAAACAATGTCAAGTGCCTTAGCCATACAGTCCAGAAAACAGTCATCCTGGATACCCGCCGGGTTCCAATAAACATTTACAATAGCACATGTAAACATCCCCATCCCGACTCTTGTCATTTGTAGAAACGGGTTAGGAGAGTACCATGGTTTGATTTTTAGGCCTGCCGACTGCTTCACTGCCGTCAGCAAGCCCGATGTAGGCCGACCCCACCGACTTTTTACTGCTGGGGTTAAGAGGATATCAAAGTTGTTCCATGAAGGCATCTCTGTGAGCCATGTTTCTTGTAGTATGATGACATCATGATCAACCAAGCATACATTCTTATTGTTTAACAAATGATTATGGCCTCTGGAGTTCCAGCTAATAAATGACACTGTCACACTTCGCAAATCCTTATCCTAACAATCACTTGCTTTGGTGTTGCACTTACATGTTTTTGCAGTTGGGGGTTGGTCTTGTTTTAAAGTATATATTGAATTAGATGTCGGGATATAACTTGATACGGAGTTTGTGGGTTCTATCATTGTCTGGAGCTTGAAACCCAACTCGAGCAATTGAGTTTTTACAGCCCATATGGTGTTTACCACTACTCTCGAGTTGAACCATAAATTAACAGATGTACAGTTTGATTGATTCACAAATTCAACTAGTTCAATATCAATTGTTCCAATATCATCTAACTCTGGAATTTCCCCAAAAATTGCAAGGACAGAAGCTCGATTAAGATTGTATTGCTTTGCTGGTGCGGGTAAACAAGTGAGGGTCAGAGCATGAATAGCTGGACGTTTAAATCCTACAGTTGTTATCTTTTTGTTACCTATCGATGGTAAAGTTTTAGGGTTCGATGGTATTTCCAGACTGGCTTTAGGCTGAGAAAGACCATGGTTCTCAAAGAACTTAACCAACGAGGACTGAATCAACATATCCATATTTCCCGCAATGCCAAGCTCATGAGGGGATTTATTTGATGTTTTTGTTGGGGACACTTGAATCGGCATTTGAGATTCAGAGTTTCCAGGTGCGATATTCGAGACTTTCTGTGTAGTTGTTTGGGTACAATATAATTCAGATGTAGCCAATTTTGGTTTTGCTACCTCGTTTGTACTAAATTCTAGCTTTCTGGGGGCTGGCTGAAGTGCCATATATTCATCAATGGCGTGCCTCAACTCTTTGAGTCGTGTGTCTCTGTTCACGCATGGTTTTGATGAAACCATATTAGGTGAAGGTGTACTGGGGATCTGTTTTTGTTGGACATTTTCGGAAACATCAGTGGCAGCACGGATCAGATCATTTAAAGGACTATGATCTGGAGCTGGAGTTATCGATGCTACATGATCGTTTATTTTTCGGTTTCTTGCTTGAGAAGAATATTTTTTGGCAATCGCTTTGGCCGCAGTTACAGAATTAGCAGCTGGAATGGAGATGTTTTTAACAAAGGTTTTAATTTGTGAGGAACCTTTGATTGTAGATTTAATATTTTTAGATTTTTTTGCAAGTGGAGGTTTTTTAAGTCCCCGTTTGTTGTTTGAGTCAAACAAGGGATATGTGGCTTTTTGGGAATGTTCCACCCCAGTGTTAATTGGGTCGCACGAGAGGTCAATTATGGGATTCGCAAAACAAGGAATAGTCTGGTAAACATGCAGGGGAACTGCAGTTGGAAAGTAGGTCTGAGATGCTATTGACCTTTTGTTGCTTGTTGGGCAGTCAGTTTTGGACATGTTTTCTAGTTTACTGGCAAGTGTTAGATGCTCTGCCAGTAATTGATTTAATTGGGCGGAGTGCAGGTCTGCTTTCGTTATTAGGGCCTCAAACAACTTTGCTAAGGCCATAATGGCCGTGTTCATAGACATTAGAGCTACTCCTGTGTTTACAGTAGAGGAATCAGTGAATCCAGCTTCTTTAGTGTTTTGGGTCGGCATTCTCCGCGGTGTAGGGGCTGTAAAAGACAGATTGGCAACCGACTGGGCTGCACTGACGTTTGTGAACAAGATTGGTGATCTAGACAAATTTTCAGAGCGAGTGTATGAAGAGAAGGCCGTTGCATTATAGTCCAAATCAATGATGGGCACAGTTTCAATATTTGAGAGAGGGTTTAGGCTGGGACCTGTTTTTAACTTGTGAGCTTCATCTAGAAGCAAAGACTTCGAATCAGATATCTTTCTATGCTGAGCAGTAGTGCCTGTCAAGACATTCTTTAATAGAACGCTATCTGTGAGAGACACGTTTTCTTCAGCAAAGACCACAGAATCAGTTACACCAGTGTCAGCGACTGTAACCCTTGGTGTTGTGCCTTCTTTTACTACTACCTTTGTATCAGGCTCAACTAAGGCGATTTCGTGATCTATAGGGGGTGCTAGCACAGGACTGAATAAAGGAGGACCATTGTTGTATTTAGAATGTAGTGAGGAAGTTGGGATAGACGAGTCACAACAAAATGGACGGATATCCATACTTGCCAGTATGTCCGTTTTTGTTTTGGATTTTCCAGTGACATTGCTCACACGAGGGGTGGAACTCAGTCGTGGTTTTTTGGATTTTGTAGCTGTCGCTTTTTCAGCAGAAATGTCATCATTTGAAAAGTGTGAGGTTAAAACTGGAGGCATGCCTGTTTTTAAGGAAACAATGCTGCGTTTCATGTTGAACAATTCAGTACAAAATAAAAAAAATTATATAGATAAATAATAATAAGTAAAAGATGGATAGGTAGATGACTGATGTCTTGTCCCAACAAATACACACATTTGCAATGCATTTTGTAAATGTTAATGCATTGGGAGCTATCTGGGAACTAGACAGAATAACTCAAGTCCGACAGAGGGAGTAAAAATCTTGGGTAGAACTCATCCATGGCATTGTTGTATAGACAAAAGTGTGGCAACAATGTACTAACGAGTAATTAATTACCTATAGTGTAGCATACTCATCGGTACTTGCTCTGAGGTCATTCTTTACTGACTGATTGAGTCACCAGCATTAGAGACAACATTCCACTTGGACGTGTCTGCGACAAACTGTTCAGACCATCAGTAATCCCTTTTCACTCTGTCTTTAAAATGGGGTATGTTTGCCGAATGTGAAATGTGCCAGTGACACCAGTTGTGATGTAGCCAATGATCCACACAATGGGCCTCATTTTAAGTGTGGAGGCATCTCGGTGGCAAATCTGCAGAGATACCACCAAACGGAGTTCCTGTTACCACCACTTGGTCTGGCAGTATTACCGCCGGATTACAAGTGGTGGTAGGCGGTGGTAGCCGGCTCATAGCTGGAAATGCATCTTCCAATTTTCCGCTAAAATCATAGTTGGGCGAAGTGATAATGCGGCAGTATATGGTAATACTGCTGCACTTTACCTGCCCACCAACTTGTAATGAGGCCCAATATACTGAGAAACAGGGTGACTGGGGCATCGCGTCAGTTTGTAGTGTATTCAATTTCATTATTTATAGACTGACCACTGCAAGCACAAATGTTTATGGTACATAATAATTATTGATCAGTAACTCATTCAGACACCTTCAGTATACTTTTATTATATATATATATATATATATATATATCATTTATACATTCATAAATGCATTTCTACTGCCTTGTTATAAAGTGATGTCAAGTAACATGCCTCAGTTGTGTGAGAACCGCCGTGTTCTCCTGGCAGCTTGCAAAGTGGAATATGCATCAGTCCAATGAAGGTGTCACACTTTCCAGGCCTATCACTAATAGTGCTTCTTTTGCGAAACGTTAATGTGCCTTTTCGGTATCAGGCAGGAAGGAACTAATCGTGTCGGAAGCCAATTACGAAAGGAGTGACTCACTGCTGGAAGCTGGAGCGGCACATCTGTTTACACGTAATTACAATTAGCAGTAGAAAAACATTCGATTTTATGAATTGGAGATAATGAAAAGTTGCCTGACACTGCTCCAAGATGTGGGCGGAATCGTCAGTCCTAGGCTTATTTCTGTACTCCAAGCATCTCTGGCAGTTGTACACTGCACTCAAATCCTGAAGCCTTATGGCAGCTGATCATATACATGTTTTGGTAAAAAATAAAAACGTATATTTGTATTATGAAATACATTTGTACTCTCATTAGGTTGTGTATATTCCGACAATGCTTTAATAAAGCAATATTTAAATTTAATCAGGTCGCATTAATCTGCTGGATCAAGGTATGTGCTCACCCCAGTTTTCACCCATCACTTAATGCTCGTCCACCACAATTCAGCAGCACACCATTGGCTCCTGGAACACAATTTGCAAGTTGGAAATGTCTATTTACCTGGTCCTTGGAGTGGTTATCATGCACCACTGGCACTAGCAGACGCCTTTGTGTGAAGTACGTCACATAGCGAGTAACCCTCATTTGAATGGCGTATCTGTGTGGACGGTTTACATGAGGACATTTGCCAATTCGCTCCCATTGTACATTGCTGGAATAACCCATGACCTATTCAGAAGGCAAATGACCCAACTTGAAACCAATCTTCTACTCTACATGTCAAATTGCTCAAATTGGAAATGGGGAGATGGGGCATGCTTTAGTAGAATATTGTTTTAAATTACATAGATATGGCTGAAGCGTTAAATGTGAATGTGAGTGCATTGAGTAAAGGTATTATTTAGGAACAAAATCTCATATCGTATTGATTTACCATAGGGACAAAGCGAGCAGTCGCAAATATACAAACGTGTTCAAATCAATGACCTAATGTCTATGACTAGGACACAGGCAACATGGTCATGCATGACCGTTTTTGCCCTGTGCTTGATTTATCCTTGGATCTAAATTCTGGCCTTATTTTGAGTGGCACGAGCAGAGATGATTTACTCTCGTTGCTTAATAATGCAGACACCTTCCCTACCCCACAAACCCACTAAAAAGGGTGCTGCAAATGTTATTGGAATAGCTCAGAAGCCGCCAAACTGGCCTCATATTCATCCTTTGAACTGAAACATTGCTGTCAGGGCCCAAGGTAGGACGACTGTGACTGGCAGCTGTGTAATGGAATCACTACAGTGGTGTGCTTACTCTGAGCATGTATTCATTCTAGACGGATGCACATTTGTGTAAACGTTAGACACTTCCCCAAACTTCCCAATAGTCTGGAATTCACTAATATTAAAAAATATATATACAGTATGGGAGATCTTGAACTGCAGAACCCCTGATCCTTGCATCCCATGCACAATCCATCCACACCCCACTCCCACGCACCTCCAACCCACAATCACCATGAACACTATAACTCTAAAACAGACACGCAGCCTCATGGTCATTAATGTAGTTGTTGCAAAACTTTATTCGGCATGAAACTATGAACGCATAAATATTACCTCGCTCTAAAATACCCTGAAATACATTAAAATCACACTAAGTCAAATTACCAATTGCACATCATGAGCTAAAGGAATTTAAAATGATTAAGAACATCAGGTTAAAACTCATATATATATATATTTTTTTTTAAAATATAAAATGCTTTGGTTTGCATTCAAACCTCTCATTTTATTGCCTTCTCCTCTGGTTGTTATTCATATTACAATGTAATACATTGAAGCCCCTGCCGAATATACTTATAAAGTGCAAATGCATATATATTGCTTACCATTGAATCTGCAGTGCGGTCTTTGCCCGGTATATGTATTTGTAACTTAGCGACACCAGCTGGATTATTGTTGCCTTCCTGATCCACCCCCGATGCAAAGATGTTGACACAAGTACACTATAATAAGAGCTCCAAAGTCATTGCAGATTCTCAATGATAACTTGGTTCTCCTTATGGTATTCAGCCTTAACTGTGGGAAAAGAGATGTCTCGCCTTCCCGTCTCTTTATCCGACACAGAGCAACAGAAAACGAGTGATCGATTCTTTTGCTGCACCACACAACGGGCAACTGGTATTGCCAGACAGGCCCCATTTGAAAGTAAAAGTTGTCACTCTCAATGTGTTGTTATGAAGCTGAATGCAGAGTGCTTGCACATACCCTGGCCTAATCACATCGAGGTACAATTCGAAGCCCGGATCAGTTTTAAGGTTTAGGCACAAGCAGCCAGTGCTCAGCGACATACAGGAAGCCTCCATTTGGTACAGAATTGCTTCTGAGCGTACACTTGAAGGAACATTCATAGAGCCGATGTTGATAGATTCAGGAGTGTTAAAAAAATTGGTCAAATGAAGCCTGGAAAGCTCTGAACGCACAAGCCTGAGCCAATGAAGCGAGTTTGAGCCATTCAGGAATAACACATGTTTCAATGCTGCTTGGTATTTCACCAAATTGGGGTTGGACCGAATCTTCACCCAATATAACAATGGTTTAGGCCCAATAACTATGGCAATAGGATGGAAATCACATTCCCAGCGTAGGCTGGCCAGGGGTGCTCCAGGGGGTTGCATGAACAGTGATCTGATAAAGCTGTTCTCTGACACACTAAGCTGGGGGACACGTATCACAGTGGTGCCCACTTACTTCACTTCTTGGAATTTAGTTTGGCCCAGAGCTCAGCTCCATAAGTGGCTGCTAAAAAGCCCTAAGCCCTATACACTTGGAGCATGGGTGACACAGCTCTCCTGCCATATGTTGCATAGTACTTCCTAATGCCGCCACTGTACTTTTCCAGAGTCACTGTGGCTTTCAAACGATGACCTAACCACAAGCAGTTCTCATCAAACCTTATGCCCAGATCATCACATAAACTCACGTGTTCCGAGCTGATATCATTCACTTCGATCTTTAGGTTAATTTATTAAATGTACCCAAACATCATACTTTTAGTTTTCTCCGCATTAATCATCATGCCCAATTCCTTGCAATTGTTTTCAAAGATAGCCAAATTATGTCTCAGACCCATTGGGCTGGTGGACAGGATCACTGCATTATCAGCATAGAACAATGAAGGGAAACATTCTAGGCCCAGTTTTGGCATATCAGGACAATTTGTCACAAGTTCCTCAAACAGGCTATTGGCATGCATACGAAAAAGATTAGGGGCCAACATGCAACCTTGGTGAACCTTTCTCTCTATACCAAATTGTTGTAACTGCTCCTCCCAGACCCCACCTAACTGTTGCCCTGTTGCCGGTGTAGAGTGCCCTAATAATAGAAAGCAAGTTCCTTGGAACACCCTTCTTGGCAAGAGCTTGCCAAAGAAGGTTGCGTGGAACACAATCAAAGGCTGTTTGTAAATCGTCAAAGACAGCAAAGATCTTAACTCAATTGATGGAAACATATTTGCCCGGTATCAGGCCTAATCTAAAACTCTGGTCCACAGTACATATTCCAGCTCGAAACCAGATTTCAGGTGGTTGATTAACTCACTTTCATTAGCCCACCCTTGCAGGCGACCCCTTTTAAAATATTGATATGATTTCCGCCTCACACCATGACTGTGGAATTTTGCCTAGGTCAGCAGCGGAGTTAAACACACCGCACAGGATTGGTGCTCAGATTGACCTCTCATCCTTGAAGAAATGTATCAGAATTTTGTCCAGGACAGGCGCCTTCCCGGCCCCCAAAGCGACAATAGCTTCCTCAACCTCCTTGACCGATATTGAAAGTGCATCGGTTCTGCACCCAAACAACATGGCTCTGACCTATTAAGCCCCACCACACCGACTCTGCATAATTACTCAAAATATTGCTACCAGATGTCAGGAGGAATTTGGCATTTCGAGGGCTCTGGTTCATTCAGTTCCTTCCCCTCTACCACTCTCAGTTATTTTTCTGTCATATTACAAAGAGATGCAGCTCAATCTTGATATACATGGGTGGTTTGAGCAAAACACGAACCATAGCAGACCATTTCATACAACATCTTCCATGACCCGTGATGCACACTGTAGAGGCTCCTGGATCACTCCTGCTAGCCGCACTCTTCATGTCACAGCAGTTACCCCACCTAAATACACTATAAATCGGATAATGGTCACTTTCACACCGTTTGAGGACCTCACAGCTAACAGCATTGGCCAACTCAATTGCACTTACAAAAACATAATCTATCTGTGAGTGACTATTAAGCCCAAAATATTTACATTCAGCAAGTTCATCTGGTTTGAATGAGCTATTACAAGCTCTGAGGCTAGTCGAGTAGAAAATGCACGCTGCCTCAACTGCATGTTGGTGAGCCCTAAGCGGCTGATCACATTGTAGAGCTGTTATAGCATGGACACAATCCTGGTCGTCCCACATACCCTCAAGATCATACAATGGCCGTACTTGGAGGTTAATGTCACCCATAGCCAACATAAATGGGAATGCCACATTATGATTTTCAAAGCCCCGAATGATCTCTAATATTTTATGTAAAGGCTCCGGGGCAGGGGGGCTACACCATAAGGCCGTTGTAGATGTTAAATAGCCTCAAGACATTGCAAATCATTAGACTCTGTCAGGTGGTTTATAAAGGGTACATTTAAACGAGAGCTGATCCAAATAAGGAGTCACCCATTTGATCTCCCTCTGGGGTCTTTGGTAGCCAGAATCTGAAATGTATTTCATTTCAAACACGTTGTTTGGAATAAAGTAGAAATAGAAACAAAAACATGACATTTTTCTACTTGTTTTGAGAGCCTCCCTTCAGAAGCAGTCTAATTTTCTTATCAGTCTTCAAAATGTCAAGTCTTACCTAAAGAATGAGTTCAAAAATTACAATCAGTTTCATTATCTTTGAAGTTGTTAAATCATTAGATCAAAATCTCACATGTAGTCAAAGTGTTAATCACCTGAAATAGGGTGAGTTGTTACACATCAAGGGAAAAGAGACAGGTTTTGGACTTTTTCCAGAAAACTCTAGTAGGAATGGTCTGATCTGAAGTCCACAGGTATGGAGTTCCACAACTGGGCTGCCATACCCGGGAAGCTACTTCCCTCTGCTTTCTTGAGCTTGTATCTCGGGACCTTGAGGCAATTTGCATGAAGGTTTCTGGTGGGACGTTCAGATGTATTTTTGGCAAATTTGTCTACTAAATGTTTAGGGGCCGAGTTAGATAGACATGTGTGTGTAAGGGTTAATGATTTAAATTGAATTCTATCCTTGACTGATTGCCATTTAGTGGTTAGTCTGGCGTTCGAGATATTCTGCATTATTGGGATATTTAACGCTGTTCTTAACGTATTATTTTGCAATGTTTGGAGTTTGTTAACATTGTGTTTGCCAGATCCTAGATAGAAAGCATTAAAGTAGTCTAATTTTGAAAGCATTAGTGCTCTTGCTAACGTAATGCAACTTTCTGAGGAGAGAAACGGTTTGCATGCATTAATCAAATTGCAAGTGTAAGCTGTAGCTGAGGCCTTCGAATTGACTTGTCTGATCAAGTTCAGAGCTGAATCCAGGTAGAAACTCAAGGTTTTTACCGCTTTAGACACTTTGATATCTATACCGTCAATGATGAGTGACTTAAACTGGTAACTAAGTTTGTTCAGTCTTACTGTTGTGCCGATGAGCAGGAGCTCTGTGTTTCCGTCGTTAAGACTAAGGCCGTGAAAGGCCATCCACGCTTGGACAGTGAGGTAGATTTTATTTAACCGGGCAACATCAAGTGTCGTCTGCGTAGTTAGTATAGGAGACACCCAAACTGTCAAGGTCATCGAAAAGGGGCTTAGTGAAAATGTTGTGCATTTTAAGGTAGACACACGAGCCCTGTGGTACTCCACAGATTATAGGTGCAGACTCAGCTGATGCAGTAGGTGAGAAAACTCTAATGGATCGATTATCCAGAAAGGATTGGATCCAAGCAGTGGCTTCCATCGAAACGTGGGCAGCTGATTTCAGGTGATTACAAAGCACAGTCCAGTAGGAGGAGGAGGGCCAATTCTCCTTTGTCCTTTATCTCATCCATTTGGTTTTTCAAGTGAATAAGAGCAGATTATGTACCGTGTCTAAGTCTAAAACCAGACTGACAGAGTCCTGTCAATTTGTTCACCTCAAGGTAGGTCTGGATCTGAAGGTAGGCCGCCTTGTCTAGGATTTCCAATAGAAATGGTACAGTTGTAATAGGTCAATAATTAGTAAGAGTTTTAGAGTCAAGATTAGGTTTCTTTAGAAGGGGGAGTACCCAAGTGTCTTTTAGATTAGTTTGGACTGTGCAGGAGTCGGAGGAAGAGTTAATTAGTGTATTGATGAATGGCGCTAGGTCTCTAGCTGCCTCTTTGATTATAGTCCCCGGGCATGTGTCCCCTTGGCATCTAGATGGTTTAAGTGAAGTTATTATGTCTTCCACTTCCTGGATAGAATCCAGGAAAATTTAAGTTGATTGGCCTGTTTTTTAAGAGTCGTTGGCCCTTTCTGTAATGGTAAGTCATTGGATGGCACGTTTAGTTTTTTAACTTCCATTTTTTCTTGTAGAAGTGATATTTCATTGGAAAGTGCAGTTTAGATATTGGTACACCAGGTCTTGTCCTTGGTGCAACTGTCAGCTGGAGGAGAAGGAGACTCCAATTCTCTTAAAATGACAAAGAGTTCCCTTGTACTAGAGTTCATTTTGCTGATTTTATCATTGTATGTGTCTCTTTTGGTTTGTAAATATCACATTTGTATCTTGAAATGATTTTGATGAGATTCTCGTTGTTCAGAACTGAAGGGTTGTTTTTCCAAATGGATTCTGCATTACTTTTTATAGTATTAAGAGTATTAATCTTGGTAGCCAAACAGACCATAGGCAGCGACTAACACCAACAACAGTCAACAAACAAGTGACACCTCGTGAACTGAAACTTTCAAATACCTCTAGAAATATTGCAAAATTGAACTTGCACCAATGCAAAGTCTCAGTATATGAGCCCAGGAGGAAATATATTGTGCCATGTGTTAATGTTGTCTACGGCTTTCAGAACATGACATAGCTATATGATTTGCAAATATTGCGTTTATGCTTTCTGGCCTGCATAAGTTACCCGCTCTGCTTTTCAGACTCATGTAATGACCTTATAACTTACCCTATTACATGAACTAAATGTTCTTGGACTCAGGAGGGCAATGATTTTAGACCATTAGTTCAAAAATAATTGACTCTTTAGATGCCCTTTATTCACATTCCGTAAGTATTCATATTACTAAGAAATAAATCCAACTGGTTATACATGAATACATGGACAAGCATAAACACAATAAGTATACATCACTGTTAGTGCAGTTTTGGGAAAAAGCTTCATCTCGTCCACAGCAACACTAGCCAGTCCTGAGGGAGGTAGGCAGAGAGATCACGCATCAACTAACGGGGTCTGGAGCGGACATGCTCCCTCTCAGCGAGATTTCAACACCTGGGATCCAAATCCTCTGTCCCCTCATGGGGACTGCACCTCTCTTCTTATGGGGACAAATTCCCACCCCTCATAAGTTGCAGACTGCCCCTGGCTGAAGAACAGACAACAAGCATTGGAGTCAGCAGTGGAAAAATCCAGACAGTGGAAGAACCCAGCTCGTCACTTGCGCTCTCGTTCCCAGCATCCCTTTTCAATGCACCTGCACATCCCTGACTCCCCTCTCGGCTCATCCTTGAACAAACAATACACTAACTATCCTCCATAGTGAGCTCATCTGCTTCATGCTATAATATCACGACCGTTGCAGAAATCATTTCTGCCTTCTAACTGAGCTCGCAAAAACGTAGACTTTCATTGCGGTTTGGAAGTGAATGTCCAAAATGGCCATGTACCAGCGCTGTTATTTAGCTCCTTTTCGCACACTCACTACAGAACCCCAGATGAATGTTATTGCAGGTATTATCTTCCAATCAAAACAATGATGAAGGAATGGCACGGAATATTGGAATATTGGACAAGATGACAGCTTCACACATGAGCTTCCATGTTTCAGCCTCTTCTTCTTATTTTTGGAGGCTGTTAATACTCTGCATTCAGGTCAAAATATTTATGCTCTCTGTCTAAACCCAGCTGCCCCAACTGCACTTGCGCGAGAGTACCCACCTGCAGATATTGCTGTGTGTGGGCCATGGGTTATGTTGCACCATGTCTCTTGGTACCCTGCCACAAACAGGGACTGGTGATGCAAAGTTGGCCTCCTGCCCTTTCATCTGAGAGCCGAATCTGCCACCATTGAATGGAAAACTCCATGTGAGATGAGAGGAAGTTGACTGCATGGCCTGTCTTTTTCTGCCTGCATTGCTTCAGCCCCCAATGTAGCAGCCCAGTGCCAGGTAAGTCTGCTGAGGATCCCCTCCTGAGCCAAACACTTCAAATGCAAGCACAGGGAATATGGCTGTGGTCACTAGCTCGGAATCGCCTGGCAGCAGTGATTGACCCACCACCATCTTTTCCAGCTTGATTATAACTCAAAGCCCTAGGTGCTACAAGAGGCCTATGTTAGGCAAGATTGTATGCAGTACCCTTTTGATGCACTACAACAACCCTGACCTTCCTTGCAATAGGAACCCAACCTTTGGTATAAGTCTGTACTAGACAGGTAGCGTGTTAAGCAGCCAGGCTTATCTCAAGAGGGGTCAATGTGAGCTGTAGGGGAGTTACACAGAGATTCACAGTGACTAGTTTTCTAATAAACGCTTACACACAATGTTTCTTGAATAAACAATTATTAATGTATTGATCAGTCAGTTCAAATAAGCCTTCTTCAGAAGGGAGCAATATAAACAACACACAAATACACTTCAAAACTACATACTCTTAGTTTCTAAATCAGTAAAGACCCTTTGGGGATGGCCCACAGTGACAACCTACACCCTCAGGTGACTTCAATAGCTTGGGTGCTGGGGACATTAATATCTTACTGTTTGCCTTTAGAATACTCTTAGAACTTGGTCAAAGGGAAAGGTTATTAGAACAAACAAGAGACCACAAATATTCTTAAGCAGGCAAATACTGTTGGATCTCCTGAGCAGAGCCATTCAGCATAACAGGTTAAGCCAAAGTTAATGGGGGAAAAGTTTATATGAGCTGACGCACTTCTGGTAGGTAAGTAGAAAAAGTCTTTTTAACAATGTTTTAGAAGTCTTTGAAGAAAAGAAGAATCAATGTAGAGCCACAAGCTGTTCAGGCTCATGAGTAGTAGAAGATGCAAGCAACTCTACAATAAGAGGTAAGTTCTCTCAGACTTTACAGTACCTTTGGATTGAAGAAAAAGTATAGCAGATGAATCCTGTTCCTGTGCAGCTTTGCAGATATCACTGTTCCTGGACTTCTGGGGACTCCTGCACTGCAATGGGACGGTCAAAACTCGCAACCGGCAATCTTAAAACAAGTGGCACTTTGGTGTTTCAGATCCTCGCGACTACCGCAAATAGCAACATCGCAGGTTCTGGCTGTTCAGATGGACTCTCCTTGCTTCTGGGTCCCGCATTCTGTTGAGGCGGCTTAGGTTCGGTCAGTCCTGCTGCCTGGGAGTCCGGAGGATCTTCCTGGAGCTCTTGGCCAGCTTAAAAGCAACACATACAATTTGGTGTTCCTCTCCCTAGCATATCGGTTTCCAGCAGCAACACTATGGAAATGCAACCAGCTCAGAGAGAATGTCCATGTGGCATACTTTGGAGTTGATTGATTGATCCCACCAACTCAAAGGGAGAAGTCATCCTTGCAGGGGCTTGTCTGTCAATACAAATTTGGAGTTTCAGCACAGCAGCAGGGCTTCACTGGGAAACCAACGGTCCAGGATTTGCAGCAGGCGTCCTCTTCAAGTTCTTCTTCGGTTCCTTTGTCCAGTGGTCGACTCTGCCTTCCAAATCAAAAGCCTCACCTTTTATTCAGTTCTTTCCCATTCATTCCAGCCTAGCTGTCAGTCCCCCAGCAGGGTGGCTGTCCTTGCCGGACAGTCAGCCAGCCAATCACTACAGAGTGCATTTGGGTCTCCTAGGAGACTAAGCACAGGGAATTTCAGGCACCTCCCTCACTTCCTGCTCCCACCAGACACCCTGGAGCCAGAGGCGGGCTTCACTTGTGAATCCTGCCAAAGGCAAAGTGAACAAAGGTACCAAACCTGGTTTGGCACGCAGAGTAAATCTCAAGAAAGACCTTTCCACAAAGAAATGGCGATAAAAGAAGACCGGGGCCATTTTGACAAAAATGGCACTCTTGAGTGCTTTAATGCAGCTGCGAGCACAGCCCGCGGTAAATGCACACCATGGTAGTTAAAAGTAAACCACTGCCACCTGCCATTCAGTGAGGAATGAGTAACATAAAATGGTTACATGAGAAGCTAGACAAAGGGGATACTAAGTAGCCCCTCCATCACCCTATTGTAAGATAGTGTGTGCTGGGTCTAGAAAGTTACAAATGTAAGTAAAGTCAATTACACTATACTGCTCTGAGACACAGTAGTTTATCCCAGAGAAGTTATTTAAACCTTGGGGAAATCTGAAAGACTTCCCTGTGCCACTGCACTGAAGGTGCTGTGTGACACAATCTAAACGATAATGACTATGGAGTTTGTCAGACTCCACAACCAAAAGAAACACAGAGTTCAAAATCACATTAAAATACACGAGAGAGTGGGAAGTCATCAAAATCCAGCAAAGTTGCTGGAGGACTCTAAAGTGTAGGGAATTAGCACATTTCTGAGAATTCTCCCTAACAGCCTAGAGCACAAAATTACTCATCAAGTGCCTTTCTACCCAGCTGTATGCAATCACATGAAGTCTTTTATTTGAAATCTGAGCTGTAAAGCCTCTGTGGCCATGCACGCACATGAGGATCTGCAGAAATTCTGGTGGTGCCCACGCACTGGTCACTACACTTTAACACCTATCCGGTGGGGAAGTAACACAGCAGTGATCTATAATAGGTCATATAGCCTAGTTGGGTGATAAGAGAATCTTATTGAAGTAAATCTGACCCCAGCCTTTTTATTCCCTGTCCATGGCATAGGTAAACACTGCTCTAACAGAAGATGGAATAATAAGTCACTGATGATGAACTTTCAAGCAGATCCTCAGAAGCAGCCTTAGAAGGCACAGACTCTTCACACCATGACATGTATACTCTGCTGCAGGAGATGGCATCTCTCTCACATAATCTGGCTATGTATGAGACAGCTGATGACCCTGCCGATGCATATCATTCAACACTTCCTAAGGCTGTAGGTCAGGTTGTCCCCTTGAAAACTCAGTGTGACTCTAAAAAGAGCTCTAAGTCATGGTACTCTCCTGAAGTAAACGCATTGCAAGTAGCCAAATGTAAGGCCTATGATAAATGGCTTAAAGTTAATTCTGTGGAAAACAGGGAAGCCTATGCCTTGGAATCTAAGAATTATAAGTCTGCCATTATTCAGACCAAAAAGGCAGACTATGATGAAAGGATTGAGAATGCTAGCCCGGACACCATAGAACTATCTCAAATTCTGAAAGAACTTGAAAATCCATGCCCCTCAACAACTCAACTTACAAAAGACAAGGCATGGAGTATGACAATTCAGGAATCTATGGTTAGGAAAATACAGTCGATCAGAGATCATATCTCTAGTAAAGGCTCTAATCTACAAAAAACAAAATCTGAGGCAGTTGCATCAATGGCCAACACCTCTAAGACCTGCTTTGAGTTTAGGTTAGTGACAGAATCAGATGTCTCCAGTATTATGGCCCGACATAAGCCCACCTCTGCAAAGGAGATGATTGGCCTGCAGCAGTTTGTAAGGCATGTGTGCCGTCCCTGATTGAAATCATTACTAAGTTCATTAATAAATACTTTGTGGAAAGTCATAAACCGAGTAGCAATAAACAGGCTTGGATTTCGCCATTACTCAAGAAGCCTAGACTCCAATTTTAGGTAAATCACAAATGTTCCTTTCTTGTTCAAGATCCTTGATCGTGTTGCCTACCTCCAAGTTCAAGAATTATTTACAGCAAATAACAGCCTAGTTCAGCGCAAATCGGGCTTTAGAGCCACACATGGCACAGAAACTGCAATACTGGTCCTAAGTGCTAACATCTTACAGACAGTGGAGAATGGTGATACCATACTACTCAGGCTTCTTAATTTATCCATGGCCTTTGGTCTGGTCAATCATAATATACTTGTCAACAGGTTAGTACATTCTGCCTTGTTCTCAGCTGCTGTAGCGAACTTGATAAACCTGTGTCGTGCACGATTCTACAAGGGTCATGTTTGTCTCCCACATTGTATAACACCGTCATGAAGCCAATTTTCGAGCTGATAAATACCAGAGGTATAATGTATACCAACTACGTAGATGACACTGTGAGGCCGATTCATGGAATAATTAGCGCGGCGCAAGTGGGCAAAAACGTGCGAATCGCAGTGGAATAGCGAAAATCGCAGTGCAAGTGCGAAAATCGCACGAAAAGCAGCGCACATCGATTCATGGAAGGCCGTGCGCGAGAAAACCAGCGGATGTGCGATAAAAAAGTGTGCGGCGCACTTTGGCGCACAGGCCATCTAACTGCGTGCGCCAGGTCACAGCGAAAATCGCACAGGCCACAGCGAAAATCGCACATAGCGCGGCGCACGCAACAAAAGTAGGCGGAACACGGGCATAACACTCGGAATGGGGAACAACTTGCCAAAACGTGGGCGTCACGGGGGAAGTACAGGGCACAAGTGCGCGGAACGCCCACACGCTCGCCTACAACACGTATTCATGGAATTGAATAGGGCAAAAAAGCGCACGGTCAAACCAGCGCACAGGCACAAACACGACCGCCACAAGAAAGCAGGCGGTAGCGTCTCTGCGGCTGTAAGAAATGTGCGCCAACAGGTGCGCCAACAAATAGCACCTATATACTGCCATGATGAATGTCCTATACTGTGGCCCTCCAGGACAAATGACGTGCAAAGGGGTACCCACAAACACGGACACCCGCTGACAAAAAATACGTGTTTGTGTATACCGGGGTGCGCGGGAAGTCTCACACGCGATTTGGCCGGGTACGTGGATTTCAGGGGTGCGCGGGAAGTTCCACACGCGATTACATCAGGGTACGTGTATTTCAGGGGTGCGCGGGAAGTTCCACATGCGATTTCAGCAGGGTATGTGTATTTCAGGGGTGCGCGGGAAGTTGCACACGCGATTTCATCAGTGTACGTGTATTTCAGGGGTGCGCGGGAAGTTCCACACGTGATTGGCCCGGTGCGAGCAGGGTACGTGTATTTCAGGGGTGCGCAGGAAGTTCCACACGCGATTTCAGCAGGGTACGTGTATTTCAGGGGTGCGCGGGAAGTTCCACACGCAATTTCATCAGGGATACGTGTATTTCAGGGGTGCGCTGGAATTTCCACACGCGATTTCAGCAGGGTATGTGTATTTCAGGGGTGCGCGGGAAGTTCCACACGCGATTTCATCAGGGTACGTGTATTTCAGGGGTGCGCGGGAAGTTCCACACGCGATTGGCCCAGTGCGAGCAGGGTACGTGTATTTCAGGGGTGCGCGTGAATTTCCACACGCGATTTCAGCAAGGTATGTGTATTTCAGGGGTGCGCGGGAAGTTCCACACGCAATTTCATCAGGGTACGTGTATTGCATGGGTGCGCGGGAAGTTCCACACGCGATTGGCCCAGTGCGAGCAGGGTATGTGTATTTCAGGGGTGCGCGGGAAGTTCCACACGCGATTTCAGCAAGGTATGTGTATTTCAGGGGTGCGCGGGAAGTTCCACACGCGATTTCATCAGTGTACGTGTATTTCAGGGGTGCGTGGGAAGTTCCACACGCGATTGGCCCAGTGCGAGCAGGGTACGTGTATTTCAGGGGTGCGCGGGAAGTTCCACACGCGATTTCAGCAGAGTACGTGTATTTCATGGGTGCGCGGGAAGTTCCACACACGATTTCATCAGGGT
This sequence comes from Ambystoma mexicanum, assembly GCF_040938575.1. NCBI lineage: Eukaryota > Metazoa > Chordata > Amphibia > Caudata > Ambystomatidae > Ambystoma > Ambystoma mexicanum. The sequence continues at coordinate 806,377,688 of NC_090941.1, forward strand.
ACGTGTATTTCAGGGGTGCGCAGGAATTTCCACACGCGATTTCAGCAGGGTATGTGTATTTCAGGGGTGTGCGGGAAGTTCCACACGCGATTTGATCAGGGTACGTGTATTTCAGGGGTTCTGGGGAGTACCACACGTGAATTGGCCGTGTGGGTCCTCCCAGGTGTACGCTCCACAACCTCCACGGACCCTGCAGGCAGCCCACACCACGGGGGACTACCCTGCACCCCTGCTCATGTCCCGCAGGCAGCCCATCCACCATGGGCATGCCCCCCAGCCAACCCACATGTCACCTTGCACTACTGATCAACAATGCATGTCTCCCACCACCCCCACCCCCCAGCCACCAGGGGCACCCACCACCAGGCCCCCACTCATGTCTCCCACCACCCCCACCACCCTGCCACCATGGGCAGCCCCCACCAGGCCCCCACCCATGTCTCCCACCACCCCACCCCCCAGCAGTGCAGGGGCACCCTCCACCAGGCCCCCACTCATGTCTCCCACCACCCCCACCCCCTGCCACCATGGGCAGCCTCCACCAGGCCCCCACTCATGTCTCCCACCACCCCCACCCCCCAGCAGTGCAGGGGCAGCCTCCACCAGGCCCCCACCCATGTCTCCCACCACCCCCACCCCCCTGCCACCATGGGCAGCCTCCACCAGGCCCCCACTCATGTCTCCCACCACCCCCACCCCCCTGCCACCATGGGCAGCCTCCAGCAGGCCCCCACTCATGTCTCCCACCACCCCCACCCCCCTGCCACCATGGGCAGCCTCCACCAGGCCCCCACCCATGTCTCCCACCACCCCCACCCCCCTGCCACCATGGGCAGCCTCCACCAGGCCCCCACTCATGTCTCCCACCCCCCCCACCCCAAAGCAGTGCAGGGGCAGCCTCCACCAGGCCCCCACTCATGTCTCCCACCACCCCCACCCCCCAGCCACCAGGGGCAGCCTCCACCAGGCCCCCACCCATGTCTCCCACCACCCCCACCCCCTGCCACCATGGGCAGCCCCCACCAGGCCCCCACTCATGTCTCCCACCACCCCCACCCCCCAGCAGTGCAGGGGCACCCTCCACCAGGCCCCTACTCATGTCTCCCACCACCCCCACCCCCCAGCGGTGCAGGGGCAGCCTCCACCAGGCCCCCACCCATGTCTCCAACCACCCCACCCCCCAGCAGTGCAGGGGCACCCTCCAGCAGGCCCCCACTCATGTCTCCCACCACCCCCACCCCCCAGCAGTGCAGGGGCAGCCTCCACCAGGCCCCCACTCATGTCTCCCACCACCCCACCCCCTGCCACCATGGGCAGCCTCCACCAGGCCCCCACCCATGTCTCCCACCACCCCCACCCCCCTGCCACCATGGGCAGCCTCCACCAGGCCCCCACTCATGTCTCCCACCCCCCCACCCCCCAGCAGTGCAGGGGCAGCCTCCACCAGGCCCCCATTCATGTCTCCCACCACCCCCACCCCCCAGCCACCAGGGGCAGCCTCCACCAGGCCCCCACTCATGTCTCCCACCACCCCCACCACCCTGCCACCATGGGCAGCCCCCACCAGGCCCCCACTCATGTCTCCCACCACCCCCACCCCCCTGCCACCATGGGCAGCCCCCACCAGGCCCCCACCCATGTCTCCCACCACCCCCACCCCCCTGCCACCATGGGCAGCCCCCACCAGGCCCCCACTCATGTCTCCCACCACCCCCACCCCCCTGCCACCATGGGCAGCCTCCACCAGGCCCCCACTCATGTCTCCCACCAGCCCCACCCCCCAGCCAACAGGGGCAGCCTCCACCAGGCCCCCACTCATGTCTCCCACCACCCCCACCCCCAGCAGTGCAGGGGCAGCCTCCACCAGGCCCCCACTCATGTCTCCCACCACCCCCACCCCCCAGCAGTGCAGGGGCAGCCTCCACCAGGCCCCCACTCATGTCTCCCACCACCCCACCCCCCTGCCACCATGGGCAGCCTCCACCAGGCCCCCACTCATGTCTCCCACCACCCCCACCCCCCTGCCACCATGGGCAGCCTCCACCAGGCCCCCACCCATGTCTCCCACCACCCCCACCCCCCTGCCACCATGGGCAGCCTCCACCAGGCCCCCACTCATGTCTCCCACCCCCCCATCCCCCAGCAGTGCAGGGGTAGCCTCCACCAGGCCCCCACTCATGTCTCCCACCACCCCCACCCCCCAGCCACCAAGGGCAGCCTCCACCAGGCCCCCACCCATGTCTCCCACCACCCCCACCCCCCTGCCACCATGGGCAGCCCCCACCAGGCCCCCACTCATGTCTCCCACCACCCCCACCCCCCAGCAGTGCAGGGGCACCCTCCACCAGGCCCCCACTCATGTCTCCCACCCCCCCACCCCCCAGCAGTGTAGGGGCAGCCTCCACCAGGCCCCCACTCAAGTCTCCCACCCCCCCACCCCCCAGCCACCAGGGGCAGCCTTCACCAGGCCCCCACTCATGTCTACCACCACCCACACCCCCCTGCCACCATGGGCAGCCCCCACCAGGCCCCCACTCATGTCTCCCACCACCCCCACCCCCTTGCCACCATGGGCAGCCCCCACCAGGCCCCCACTCATGTATCCCACCACCCCCACCCCCCTGCCACCATGGGCAGCCCCGACCAGGCCCCCACTCATGTCTCCCACCACCCCCACCCCCCTGCCACCATGGGCAGCCCCCACTCGGCCCCCACCCATGTCTCCCACCACCCCCACCACCCTGCCACCATGGGCAGCCTCCACCAGGCCCCCACACATGTCTCCCACCACCCCCACCCCCCAGCCACCAGGGGCAGCCTCCACCAGGCCCCCACTCATGTCTCCCACCACCCCCACCCCCCTGCCACCATGGGCAGCCCCCACCAGGCCCCCACTCATGTCTCCCACCACCCCCACCCCCAGCAGTGCAGGGGCAGCCTCCACCAGGCCCCCACTCATGTCTCCCACCACCCCACCCCCCTGCCACCATGGGCAGCCTCCACCAGGCCCCCACTCATGTCTCCCACCACCCCCACCCCCCTGCCACCACGGGCAGCCTCCACCAGGCCCCCACCCATGTCTCCCACCACCCCCACCCCGCTGCTACCATGGGCAGCCTCCACCAGGCCCCCACTCATGTCTCCCACTACCCCCACCCCCCAGCAGTGCAGGGGCAGCCTCCACCAGGCCCCCACTCATGTCTCCCACCACCCCCACCCCCCAGCCACCAGGGGCAGCCTCCACCAGGCCCCCACCCATGTCTCCCACCACCCCCACCCCCCAGCCACCAGGGGCAGCCTCCACCAGGCCCCCACCCATGTCTCCCACCACCCCCACCCCCCTGCCACCATGGGCAGCCCCCACCAGGCCCCCACTCATGTCTCCCACCACCCCCACCCCCCAGCAGTGCAGGGGCACCCTCCACCAGGCCCCCACTCATGTCTCCCACCACCCCCAGCCCCCAGCAGTGCAGGGGCACCCTCCACCAGGCCCCCACCCATGTCTCCCACCACCCCACCCCCCAGCAGGGCAGGGGCACCCTCCACCAGGCCCCCACTCATGTCTCCCACCACCCCCACCCCCCAGCAGTGCAGGGGCAGCCTCCACCAGGCCCCCACCCATGTCTCCCACCACCCCACCCCCCCAGCAGTGCAGGGGCACCCTCCACCAGGCCCCCACTCATGTCTCCCACCACCCCCACCCCCCTGCCACCATGGGCAGCCTCCACCAGGCCCCCACTCATGTCTCCCACCACCCTCACCAGGCCCCCACTCATGTCTCCCACCACCCCCACCCCCCCAGCAGTGCAGGGGCAGCCTCCACCAGGCCCCCACTCATGTCTCCCACCACCCCACCCCCCTGCCACCATGGGCAGCCTCCACCAGGCCCCCACTCATGTCTCCCACCACCCCCACCCCCCTGCCACCATGGGCAGCCTCCACCAGGCCCCCACCCATGTCTCCCACCACCCCCACCCACCTGCCACCATGAGCAGCCTCCACCAGGCCCCCACTCATGTCTCCCCCCCACCCCCCAGCAGTGCAGGGGCAGCCTCCACCAGGCCCCCACTCATGTCTCCCACCACCCCCACCCCCCTGCCACCATGGGCAGCCCCCACCAGGCCCCCACTCATGTCTCCCACCACCCCCACCCCCCCAGCAGTGCAGGGGCAGCCTCCACCAGGCCCCCACTCATGTCTCCCACCACCCCCACCCCCCAGCAGTGCAGGGGCAGCCTCCACCAGGCCCCCACACATGTCTCCCATCCCCCCACCCCCCAGCAGTGCAGGGGCAGCCTCCACCAGGCCCCCACTCATGTCTCCCACCCCCCCACCCCCCAGCAGTGCAGGGGCACCCTCCACCAGGCCCCCACTCATGTCTCCCACCACCCCCCTGCCACCATGGGCAGCCTCCACCAGGCCCCCACTCATGTCTCCCACCACCCCCACCCCCCTGCCACCATGGGCAGCCTCCACCAGGCCCCCACTCATGTCTCCCACCACCCCCACCCCCCTGCCACCATGGGCAGCCTCCACCAGGCCCCCACCCATGTCTCCCACCACCCCCACCCCCCAGCAGTGCATGGGCACCCTCCACCAGGCCCCCACTCATGTCTCCCACCACCCCCACCCCCCAGCAGTGCAGGGGCAGCCTCCACCAGGCCCCCACTCATGTCTCCCACCACCCCCACCCCCCTGCCACCATGGGCAGCCCCCACCAGGTCCTCACATTCCCCAATCATGTGCGTAATGGTCAGCCTCCACAGCCAAAAAGCCCTACCAAGTAACCCATTCACCCACATGGAAATGGAAATCACATGTTACACCCCCAATGTTCATGAAGCTAATGAACCCATGTCCGTCACACACAATGGTTGCAATTGAATGGGAAAACACCCAACATGACATGCATGAAACCAATGAGATGATACCACACAGTGAGGTATGGAAACCAAAATTGTATTGAAACAAATAAAGAATGCTAAAGAAAGGAAACAAACTACAATGTGGATGAGAAAAAAAAAGCTGCATGTCCGTATAAAAAAAAAACAAAATGCAAATCAGAATCCAAAAAAATGTCGTCCAAAGTCAAATGTAAAAAAATCTCTATGCAACAAAGAACTATGTAAAAAACTACCAAGGGTCCATGAGCCCAACTGAACAAAGGAAACCTACTAAAAAACCTACCTAAAAATCAACTATATACAAAAAGTGGAGCAGTGTCCGTCGACTCCAAATCATAATAAGAAACAAAGGAAACCTAAAACTAAAGAACTATATACAAAGGCGGCGGGCAAGTCCAGCGGCTCACTCCGTGGTGTCCCGGGCCAGGGCATCATCGAACTCCTGTTCGATGTCCCGGAGGCGGTCCAGTTCCATGGCCCCGAGGGTCCGCAGGGACGACGCGTGTCCTCCTCCAACCCCCTGCGGATTGCCTCGAGGCACTCGGCCCGCCTCAGGGCCCTCCGCATGGAGTTCTCCGCCCTGACCATTGTGAGCCGCGCCTCTTCCGCCCGCCGCCGCTCCGCACCTATGGCGTGGCCCAACCGCTGCCACACGGAAGACACTCTCTGTCCTGGGTCCCCCTGCCCTCCGGCCGATGCCTGCCCCTCCGATGTCGAAAGCCCCGAGCCTTCATGTCTCCCACCATGTTGCTGTTGCTGCTCTGCCTCTGCCCGTGCACTGCCTCCTGCTGCCTGCACATCCTCCGCCGGCTGGGGTGCAGTTGTTGATGTGGCCACCCCTGCTGGACCTCCGACTCCCGACTGTGGCAGGGATGCCTCCTCCACCAGCCTGGCCGCACCGTCAGAGGCAGCTCCACAGGGCACCCAGGTGACTGATGGGTGGGAAGATGGCACAGAGGACGACTGGCGCGTAGGGGGTCCAGTTGAGGAGGGGGTCGGAGCAAGCCCCATCAGACGGAGGAAACCGGCCTAAGTGACCTGTCCCAGCAGGCTGACGTGGTCAACGAGCCATTCGAGATGACGTGCAGTCTCTCCATGAAAAGACTGCAGGTCACCTCGCATGGCCCGTTGACGCAATGCCACACCAGCCAGGACAGGCTCAACCCGGACCTGGATGGCCACGTCCGCAGGCAGAGGAAGGCCAGTTGACGTCAGCTCATCCCCTGCCTGAAAACGGGTCTGGACGTAGGCATCCCTGCTGGTGCAAGATGATGCAGGGACAGGATCGGGGACAGGATTGCACACAGGCACCTCCGCGGTGGCCTGTGCTGCCTCCTGTCCCTGGTCCTGCACTGCACCACTAGCACCAGTGGGATCCCCACCTCCAGACCCTGTCTCTGGTGCTTGCACGGCCTCCTCCTCCACCAAACCCCCCACCAACCTGGATGACTCCGTGCCATCTTCCCCTGTTGGGCCCTGTGGGGTCCCAGCTGCCACTTCTGCTGCCGAGGAGTCCAAATGCAACCTCCGCCTCTTGGACCTCCCCCCGGCAGCTGCGGCCTGGGACGCGGCACCGGACTCCTCACTCCCCGACGAGATGACAACACGGGAGGGGAGCCGGGCCTTGCGTCTCCGGCTGGCGGTCGGATCCCCGCCGCTGTGCTCCACAGCACCTTCTCCGCCCTCTTCATCAGTTGACGCTGCAGACAGGGAGAAACAAAACACAGGCATCAGGGCACTGTACAATGGACACATACACACATGACAGTTGCACATGAGTGGCATTGGCAAAACTCAGACATGTCATCACAATCCCCAAAACACATGTCATTGCAACTCGCACACATGAGCCATACCACAGCCATATCGCAACTGCCACCACCATCCCTACACATACAACAGCATCAGCAGCCAAAGGGGAGCCAGACATCACATGCAACACAGGAAGTGCACCACACATGTACACACACCACCACACTTGCATGCATGTCTACACCTCTGCCAAGTGTCGCACTGTTCAGATGGGCATCCATGTCACATCTGCCAATCAGGCTTCCACATACCGCTGTCACATGCATCCATGTTGCATCACTGTTGCACCCTTGTCAAATACACACACATGCACATGTACACAGTGCTCATACATGCAGCCCAAAACAACATACATGCCTGACATCACGGACATGTCTACTTACATACACATTCATCCAAACATGTGTGCACGCACAACTGTATTTGCCATGCAAGCCTACACACACAAGCACCATCCATGTCTCACACATTACAGCCCTCACATGTGTCAGCCCCACGGCCCTGTACACCCCCACCCATACTCGACCCCATACAAACAGATGTGCAACCTGCACAATACCGAATAATCACCGCACGCACTGCTCACTATCAGGATGCATGTACACTCACCGCTCGACTCCAGACGGGTCTGCTTCTCTAGGACCTGGACGTGGAGCGCTGGGGATATGCGTTCCAGGACCCCCATCTGTTCTTCCGACAAGTGGCCCCGGCGCCCCTTGGCATCCACTGCCTTCAAGACGCGCCGGGCCTTGTTCAGGGTCCTGGACCTGAAGTCCTCCCAGCGCTTCCTGACATGTTGTAAGTCCCGGACTGCCACCCCCTCCGCGTTGATGGCAGTCACGATGTCAGTCCAGATCCGAGTCCGTCCTTCCTTGTCGGCGCGGGAACTTCCGAAGAGGGCATCATACTGCCCCAGGACTTGCTCCACCAGGACACCAACTTCGGTGGCACTGAAGCTGGTGCCCCTCTGCCTCTCTGGCCGGGGGTTGTCAGTGGTCACAGATGGTGTTTGCCCCGACATGACAACCCCAGAGGCAGGAGTGGGTGGGCAACTGGGTCCTGGGGCTGGGCTGTGGAGCGATGGAATTCCAGTCGGGAGTCTTCGGTTCCAGCAGGGGTGGTCACAGCAACAGCACCCCTGGCTGATGTGCAGGCAGCAAATGGCAGTGCACGTGGGCAGCAGGCAGTCAGGCAGCAGCAGATGGCAGGTGGGAGCGTGCTCGGGGCTCTGGGGGGCAGTAGTTCGGCCTTCTGGGCAGGAGCGTGGTCTTCCGTGTGCTTACGCGTGGCCAGCTTGGTACGGAGTGATTTGGCACGTGAAAATCCTGCACGTCAGCGTGAAAATCGAGGAAAGGCCCTTAGCGCGTAAGCGCGTCAGCACGCATACGCGATTCTATTGGACCAAAGGCCCTCAGCGCGTAAGCGCGTCTGTGACGTGACCCGCACGGGTGTTTCCCACACAGCACGTGATGACAGAGCACACGTGGAAAGACTGCACGTCAGAGTGTCATCGCGTGTAATTGGACAGCACGTCAGAGTCTCATCGCATGTAATTGGACAGCACGTCAGGGTGTCATTGCGTGTAATTGGACAAAAGTGCGCGTACACGCGATTTGCCTATGTACGTGTATATCAGGGGTGCGCGGACACTTACACACGCAAGTACGTCAGCGCACCTGTATCCCGGGGTGCGCGGGAATTTCCACACGCTATTGGACTGGGTACTGGATTTCAGGGGTGCGCGGGTCACACGCTCGCCTACAACACGCGCAACGCATTAATTTGCGCGCTAACAAAATAACAAGCTCAGACCCAGGATGAACATACCGTTCCTAGCAGCAGTGGGCGTGGCCTACCAAAGGAGGAGGAGGAGGATAGTCAGGGCCAGAATATTCACACCCAGAACCAGCCTTTTCGGGATGCCTGATGACCAGGTGCATGGGAGGTACAGGTTTCCACCACACATCATACTGGACCTGGTGAGTGAGTGGGAGGATGACCTCACATCACCCACCCTGTGCTCCCAAGCACTCAGCCCCCTGGAGAAGGTCCTCAATGTACTGCACTTCTTAGCCACTGGATCATTTCAGCGGACAAGTGCCATTGTGGGTGGTGTACCACAGGCCACCCAGTCACGCTGCCTACACCAGGTCTTGAACATCATGACTGCACGCCCATCAGTCCGCAGGCACATATACCTGCCCAGAACCCCTGCAGAAAGGCATGCTGCCGCCCTGGATTTTTACGCTGTGGCACGATTCCCCAAAGTGCTAGGTGCCATCGACTGCACCCATGTGGCTCTACGTCCCCCCAGGGCATCTGAGCACATCTATAGGAACCGCAAGCACTGGCATTCCATCAACGTGCAGGTAGTATGTAATGCCAAGGGAATCATCACCTCAGTATATGCCAACTATCCCGGGTCAACCCACGACAGCTTCATTTACCGAATGTCCACCCTAAGCCGGGACCTAGAAGCTGGGCGGCATGGCGATACATGGCTGCTTGGTGAGTATGAATGCCACTGCACATGCATGCATGTCAGATACTGAGCAAGGTCACAACCCCACCAATGATACCAATCACCACCTCCACAGGGGACAGTGCCTACCCTCTCAGCCCCCACATGATGACGCCAATTCGGAACCCCACCACGCCACCCCAGGTAAGATATAACACAGCCCACATTACAACCCGGGGCATAGTGGAGCGCACATTCGGAGTGCTGAAGTCACGCTTTCGCTCCCTTGACCGTTCTGGCGGGCAGCTGTTGTACGCTCCCCCAGTAGTGTGCAGGATCATAGTGGCAGCATGTGTCCTGCACAACGTTGCAACACGCCGGGGCCTGGCCGTGGACATGGTGGTGGCACCACATCCCCAACCACAGGCACAGCCGCTGTGCATGGGAGGGGAAAGGGCACGGGGGGAGGCAGCCCATACACAGCTAGTGGCTAATTACTTCACATAGGAATCACACCCCTGTGGAGTGCACACTGCCCTGGCACATTCCATCTGACAATCAATGATGACTCAACCTGACACTGATCCTGAATGTCTGGAGAATGAACCGTGAAAACCATATCAGCCTGAGATTGTTCACCTGGAAGTGTCACAATGTGTGCATCCCTACCCACACAGACACCACCAATGCAGTTTTGCGAAGAAACACATTCAAGCAGCTAAAATGAATACCCACTTGCAAAATGCAACAAGAGGACAGTGCCATGTCAGCCAACCCATCCCCAGCACCGCCACACGACACACCGTGCCATGTCATGCTATTTGCAGGTAAACAAAGTAATCCCCACAACATGACACTAGTGTCACAATGTACAGTGTCCCTAATTGAAACTTGCAACACCTGAAATGCTCACAGTAATGCAGGACCAACAACAAACTTGAGCAGGTACTACCATTAACATGACATCACAAATGTAATAAATTAGTAGTCTCACCACCTGGAAATGCCTGCACTCCCACCACTACCAACTGTCAGTGTTGGCGCCATGTAGAGTTGTAGGTGCACTGCTGCCAACATGGACCCCATCTCCAAACTAGAGGGCCTTGTGTAGACATGAGGAAGGGACCTGCAAATTGGGAGAAAGACACAGATGATGAGTTACACATCAATGCAACATGCAGTGTACAACACAACAGCAATATGCACTAGGAATGTATACACAGTATTGACTAGACTACCCACACATCTAGTGGGAGTCCAATGTCACCATGTACATCAATGTCACTTGGGCACACCCTTTGCAAGCCCATGGAAACGGGAAGCAGGAGGGGTGTGTGTGACTCAAACCCAAGCATCTGAACCAAATACATGACAAGCCTGCATGTGCCCAGCCACAATGCAGCGTATGCCCACAGGAACCACGGAAGGCAACAAATTGTCCCAAAAAAATTGGGAAAAAAATAATTAAAAATAAAAATAAAAATAAAAATAAAAAAAAATAAAAAATGGCCATTGAAGGGCCCGGGGGGGTTGGGGATGGTTATACAACAGTTCATCAAATCAACGTAGTGGAATTGTCACTTCTTTTCCACCACAACCTTCTACCACATTCACAGTACTTCAAATGATCTTCCTGCCAGGACCAACTACCCTTTGTCCCTATCGTGATTGACTCGCCTGCCAGGATAAACCTCCTACTACTACAACTTGTACTCTGTAGTAAGGCTTGTTCCAAACTTTCCACTTTTGAATCATCCTCAATGGGGAGAGTTGAACCAACAACTGCTTCTCGTGTTATTCTTTTTGATTTTCAACACAATTGGCTGAAAGGTTCTTGCACAAGTATATTGCACCAAATTACAATGAGTCTCACATTTATATGCAGGTTACAGTTATCTCCCCCCTTGATCCCTTTTACAAGGAGGGCATTGCTCCTGCAGTTTCTCATTTCTATCTACACAACCTTTTGGTTCATTATTACCTAGCGGTATCAGGCCAACTAACCAGTATGATCTGGTGTCCCCTTCTGACTCGCTGGTGCTGCTTCTTCGATCGTCGTGACCTCCTCAGCATTTGGCAGCTCCAGTCAGTCTGCCACTGCTCGCACTGAACTTCAATGGAGCGTTCCCAGCTCCATAATCTCTCCAGTGAAAACCTTCGACCGGAGCAGGTGACGGAGCACAGAGAGCTTCTCTCTCCCGTGTGGTAGCTGGCCTCAATACTGCTTCCTGCTGCATGTCCTCTGCATAAACCAGGAATCCCGACCTCTGCCACGTTTTCTGCATGGCGTCCCGCTGTCAGCACAGCGGCAACTCCTGCTTCTGTTTCTCCCTGCTGTTCCTTCTTAGCACTCACCTTAAAGGCCTTTAAATGTTAAAGGAACGGTGCTCCAGTGTGGGTCATTACAACAACCAGGCCAATCATCAAAGTTTAGTAACTCTGGACCTCTCTTCCTCATCTCAGTGGGCCAGATATGTGATGTCATCAGTGATGTCATCAATGACATTTGTGATGTAATCTTTGATGTCCTGAGTGTTAGTCTTAGCAGTGCACTGTGTGGCGCGATTTATCATTGCTTAGCTTACCACAACTGGCGAATTTGTGAGGTTTTTTGTTTTACTTGTAACCATAACGTCCCTTTAACAAGTTTTTTCAATGAATTTCATAGGTTTTTCTTAGTGCAACTTAACCATAACGTCCCTTTAACAAAGTGTTTTCAGTGAATTTCATAGGTTTTTACCAGTGCATGCTATTTTCCTACAACTTACTAATATCATACTTACCCAATATAGCAACATTCATGTGCAATTTACAAAGTTTCTATGCTTTTTTGCAACTATTTCAACTGATTTTGCATCCGTTGACACCCATTAACATCTGACTTCATCACAGACATTCCAGACAGGGCCATGTGACCATACGCTGGCGCGCGGCACGATGACATGTCAGAGAACGTGTCTGCAATTTGCGATCAGATTTGTGCTTCGTGGACTGTTCAGAACTGCATTTCCTACTGATCTGGGAACTTTCTACTTCAAAATTTCCCTTGAAAAGCTCCAACACCTATTCTTACTCATTATCCATTAACAATCTAGCACACAGTGCATGCTTGGAAGCGTTTTAGCAACACTGTTATTTATCTTAAAAATGGCATCACCTATTGCCATCCCTCCTCCCCAAGAGCCACCACCACTGCCAGCTGGAGTACCTTCACAACAAAAAAAGCGCAGTATTTCCAAAGACAATGAGGTAGAGGAAGTGCCTACCTTAACACCAAGAGAGCATCATGGATGTGGTGGTTCTTTACCCCTGTTGGGAATGTACCAAAGGCTAAAGCTGCCAAAGTGAAATGCACTGAGTGCAACTTTGTACTGAGTTGCAGACTCCCCGAACAGTACTCCTACACGACCACCTCCATGTGCTGCCATGCCAAATCCAATGACCACAATGCTCTCAGAAAGGGTGTTCCATTCTTGGCATGTAGGAGGCTATCCCACTCCACCTCATCTTCCTCAACCAATACTGTAACCACACAGCCTACTTCTGTAGGACACAAAATCCCACCTGCTACCTTGCAAGCAATAAAAGATGCTGTTGATCCATATTTATTTAAGACAACAGTCCTCTGTCTATACTACAACACATCATTCTGCAGAGGGAAGCAATTTCGAAGTGTTTTTGAAGTGGTAATCAAGGAGCATGAGAAACACTGCCCCCTACCTTAGAAGTAACACATGTGCAACATCTTCCCTTATCCACCTGCCCCTCCATATTAGTGCTTGGTGCCTCCCCACCTTTCGTTCTAAGTCTCCTGCCAAAAAAAATAAATACATCAAAAAACAAAAGAAATGTTTCTTTAGGAACCACCTTTCACAGTTAAAAAATAGAACTAAAAAAAAACATAGACTCCATATACTTTACATTTCTCAGTAAAGTACATAGCCTCAATAAGATTTTCCAACATTTCCATTAGCATGTTGTGTTATGCTAATGGGAATATTGTGGAGTTCTTCCCCCGTTCCATGGACTTGAACAGTGGATATCAGCCCGGCAGCCCAAGTTATCAGCCTAAGTGAAGTAAGGGTGGATAGCGAGGTCTCTGGACCATTATCCCCCCATTCCAGCCCCAGCCCCTGCAATGAGGGATGAAGGCCATTAGCACCCCGGGTTCCCAAAGTGGGAACCCGGGGTGCTAAAAAAAATGGATTTTCCTTCCTACACCGGGTGCCTGTGGCAAAGGGAGAACCCTATGACCATATTACCACAAGCACATTTTTCTTCCCTTTCAAAGCTATCCCACTTTCGAATAACTTTACCACAAAGCCGGTCCCAGGTGGACATGGCCACTTTAACCCCATGTGTTGTGCCTCGTGGTCATGGCCAGTAGCCAGATTGTACGGATCATGACCTTATTCCATGACCCAGACAATGTGTCCACTGCCCATGGCCACAGGCTACACCTCAGTCACCAAAGGTATACCACTATTTTTTGAACCTACATTATGATACTTGTCAAAAAATAAAACACTGCCACATTTGCCAAACCATTCTTTAAAGTCCTTGCCAATGCTCCATACATACGTTTGCTGGAAATCCACCCCATTCAGAATTTACAAAAACATGTATATCTAGAGCTAAAATCTTTTTGCAAACTTATGTGTAGATTTGTCAAATGGCACAAAATGTATAAGCCTTTACAATATTTTTGTATCCACCTCTAATTTTGCCCCCTTTTGACAGAATCCCTCCAAACTTTGCAAAAACATGTATATCTAGATCCATAATCTTTTTTTCAAATCTTTGTGTAGATTCGTCAAATGGCACCACATTTATAAGCCTTTACAATATGTTGGAACCCACTTTTAATTTTGTCCCATCTTGACAAAATCCCACTAAACTTTGCAAAAACATATCTAGATCTATAATGATTTTGCAAACCTTTGTGTAGATTTGTCAAATGGCACCACATTCATAAGCCTTTACAATGTTTTGGGAACCCCGCTCTAATTTTGCCCCCTCTTGACAGAATCCCACCAGTCTTAGGGGAATCAGGTCAAGAATATAATTACAAAATGTAATGTATTTTCATTAAGTGGCACCAAAGTTATAAGCCATCCAAGATCTGCTTTTCACCAACCCTGTAATGCAGGGGTGCCTGCAAACTTCACAGGACTGTTCGCTGACTTTTACAGCGAAAAACATCTGTTTTTTTGCTTCTTGCAGCCATATCCCATCCCATCCTCATCGCCCCTCATCTCACCAAAGATTATTTAATAAGTGTGACAAGTGCAATGTTGGGTTTTTTAATATGTTTTTACTGCGATGTCCGTGGACACCTGCCGCTGTCCGCGAATCCAAGATGGCGGGTGTTTCCAAAAATCTGTCGCACTTCACCATCCAATCAGTGGGCACGTCCGATGTCCGTGGACGGTTCTATGTTATTTTGCCATGGGATTTTTCGTCGCGGGACTTTTCATCAGCGTTTTTTTTTTATTATTCCCTTTCACCCACAAATATTTATTTAATTTTTAACCCCCCCCAAAAAAATTAAAAAAAGGATGATTTTTTTTTCGCTAAAAAAAGGCGATGAAAAGTCCTGTGACGAAAAATCCCGCAGCAAAAGAACGGTATACCCCGTGGACACCACGTTGCCTTCTAAACCAATCGGAGCTCTGTCCACGGACCAAACAGGGAAATGTGTCCGCCGAACAAAACCAGAAATCACTAATTTTTTTGGACCTACTTTTTGGTCATTTAAAAAAAAAATGACTGGGTGGATTTCCACCAAATTTACAAAAGTACCAAAAACCAATCCACCGCTCCTGCCGCACATTTGGTGCAAATCCGTCCAGCGGTTTGAGCTGTAGGCATGAGCAATGTTTTTCTCCATTCAGTCTATGGAAAATAAATGTGGGTCCCCCTTTAACTTTGCCCCCCTTGACGAAACTTCACCAAACTTTGCGGGCCATATACTTCTTTTGCAAAGTATGGTGAGGATTCATCAAGGGGGAGCAAAGTTATAAGCCACCCAAAAAGTGCTCTTCCTATGGATTTAGCAACTTAACCATTAACTACACGACTGCTACCGCGGGCTGTGTAATATATATATATATATATATATATATATAAATATTCAGTGAAAAAACTTTGTTAAAGGGACGTTATGGTTCCAAGTAAAACCGAAAAACCCCTGAAATTCGCCAGTTATGGTAAGCTAAGCAACCATAACTCGCGCCACCACCGTGCACTGCTAAGCCTAACACCCCGGACATCAAAGATGACATCACAAATGTCATTGATGACATCACTGATGACATCACATGTCTGACTCCCCCTTTTTTCCTTTCCTGACATATCTAGGCCACATGATTTTCTTCAGTAACAGTCAGGAACTAAAAATTGTAAATTACTATATTCGTAGACTTATCCTTCAAGTATGTTCTTAGAATAATTCCCTTATGGTCCAGTCATATCATATGAAACATATACATAGGGGAAGACACAACCTTGAAAGACAGCAATCCTTTTTGTGTATTAAAATTATCAGTAGATTTATCAGCACTTTCTGATACTTTTGATGTTTTTTTATTGATGTACTTTCCCTGTATATGCTCATATTTTTATATGTTGTACTCACACTATTTTCCTTAGCGTCCAGACACATCATGTCATATATATGGATAGGGTAAGTAACAGCTTTGAAACAGAGCAATCATTTCTCTGCATAAAGGTAATCAGTTAGGTTATGAACACTTTCTGCTACTATTGCTGTTTCTTTTTCTTACTTCAATTCCCTTGTATATATTCATATTTGTATCTGGTGTTGTCTCTTTGTGATTTGTCTATAATAATGCAATTATGTAGTAAGTGGGTTTTATTACCTACTTATCACAAGTTTCACTGTACTCAAAACTCTAATATGAAAACAGTTATCATTTCACTATTCAACATGGCAAGCTTATGACTATTGCACCTCCATCATGTATGCTGCACACAATGCCTATGTTTCTACATGAGTACCTTAGTATACTGGATTGAAGTTAATAATAGAATGCTATTTATATCAATGCATAGCTTGATGCACTGATTAGCACTTGATATTTATTCCAATAATCTTTGACACTTTTTTATTAACATTACACTAAGAATCCCTTGTACAGACTTTTCATGAAAGGTACATGCACATGTGATGTCATCAATGATGTCATCAATGACATTTGTGATGTCATCTTTGATGTCCTGGGTGTTACGCTTAGCGGTGCACGGTGGTGGCGTGAGTTATGGTTGCTTAGCTTACCATAACTGGCGAATTTCAGGGATGTTTCGGTTTTACTTAGAACCATAACGTCCCTTTAACAAAGTTTTTCACTGAATTTCATAGGTTTTTAGTAGCGCAACTTAACCATAACATCCTTTTAACAAAGTTTTTTTACTGAATTTGATAGGTTTTTAGTAGCGCAACTTAACCACAACGTCCCTATAGTAACTTTGACTTTATGTACATGTAATATGGAACATACTGAACCCTTTATACTGAATTTGACTATCCGCGGACATGTTCGAACAACAGTACCACCACCTAAAAACTCTGGGGGGTATGTGTAATCGTTATATCATAACATAGGAACATTTAACAAATTCACAAAGCAGCACACATACAAAGTATATGTAGTAATACTTAAGAAATGTAACCCATATATGTAACACACTAACCATTCATTTAAATACAATATGTTCTAAAATGGAATATACCAAAAGAAGATAAAGTGGCTTCCAACATAATTACCTCACAGACACTCCACAACTAAGAGCAAGACCAGACGTACAGACTACTCATCACATACTTTCCTGAAATAGTAAGTGCACTTCATTTTACTCATATATTTATAAACTTTCTGTATTAGATAAAAAAAATACATTACTTTTTTGTTTTCTCACAGAAATGTGTAGTACTCTGGAGTGGCTAGAAGAGCATTTCCCACAAGACAAAATGTCAGAAGATAGTGCACCTAATGGTACACACTTTACTATATAAACCAATTAATAAATATTATTTTGTATACATTGAACATATACTTTTTTTTTACAGCCCATACAAAAATTGCCACTACCACAGAAAAAGAAGCGGTGGATAACACTCTGGCACACATTAACCAAAAAATGGACCAACTTATGGCAAATTTTAACGATTTAATGAACTTTGTGGAAGATCACCTAAAACTACCAACAACATACCATTGTTCCACCTGTACTTGTCCCCCCTCACCATATCCCACTCATTTAACCCCAAACCCTCTCCATGGACCAAAACGTTTTGATGACATTTCCATCCCTTCTTCACCTGATCCCAATTATGTTGAAATCCCTAATTCTCCTGTTTTTGTTTCTGTTTCTGCCCCACCTTCTCAGTCATAAATTGTTTATATATGTCAAATAAAGTTACTTTTTTATATTGAGTTGTAATTACTTTCAGTTCTTTGTGTTAAAACCAATTTAGGTGTCCACGGACAGTGCGGTTGTTCGGAAATGTTCGTAAATAAATGAAAATGTAAGTGTCCTGAGGACACTATATCTGTCCGTAATGTTCTCATGCAAGTTCAAACTGTTCTAAGAACACTCGTACTGTCCTGAAATGTCCGTAAATAAACGAAAATGGAGGCGTCCTTAAGAACACTATGCCTGTTCGTAGTGTTCGCTAGCAAGTTGAAACTTTTCTAAGAACACACCTGGTGTCCTGAATTGTTCGTAAATAAACGAAAATGGAGGTTTGCTTGGTACGCTATGTCTATTCGTATTGTTCACAAGTAAGTTAAACTGTGCTAAGAACAAATGGCTGTCCGTAACTGTTAGTTTTACGTGTGACGCACTTTGAATTAGTTCAGGACACGAACACTGTCCGTAGAACATCAACACGCATGCGCAAAACAATGTCCGTACATTGGGTGTCCTGCGGACGGCCGCTTCCTTAGCGAACATGCTCACGAAGCAATCATGTGACCGCGCCCACGCTGATCGCATGTTCTGAATGCGTGCACTGTTCGTATCCCCGAACAGTTTAAAAGTACATTTCCAAGTAATCCACAATATTTCTCATTAAAAACTCACCATACCACAAATCCCACATACTAATCCTAAATTTCCACATAGTTTTTGTGACTTTTTGAGCCTCTTTTGGTGTTCGATCTGTTTTGTGGACGGCGCGCATGTCCGCGAACCGCGTACAAGCACCCCTATAAAAGACCACGCCCTAGAGCTCATTCTCATTGTGTTTCTGGCTATTCCACAGAGCAAACTGCATTTTGCTGCATGCTTTGCAGATTTTGAGATTTCCATCTCCAAGACGATGACATCCATTGCTCCACTATTGCAACCTGGTGCTATATCTGCCTCAGCACCACCCCCACCCCCTCCACCACCACCATCTCCCCAAGGGCCTGAAGAGGGGAACAGGAGTGAGGATACAGAGGAAGAAGAAGAGGATGACGAGAATGAGGTAGAGGAAATCCCTACTACCCACCCTCAGCGTGATTCTTGGGTGTGGCGGTTGTTTTCCATTCATGGGAATGTTCCTAAGGCTCGTGCGAACCGTGTCACCTTCAATGAGTGCAAAATGGTACTCAGTCACGGGAGGCATGGTGCGTACAGCTTTGGGACCACGACCATGAAGCGACACCTGAACTCATTCCACACTGGGGCCATTCGCCAGGTTGTACTTTGGAAAGAGTGTAGTAGGTTGATTGCCTCTACTTCATCCTCCGTTTCTGATCCTGTAACCACAAGGAACACCTCTGTGGGACAGCGTCTTCCTCAAGCTGCCTCACAGGCCATACAGAATTCTGATGACCCTTACCTTTCGAGGGTCACAGTTGTATATATGTACTGTGACACAGTACTCTGCAGGGGGAGCAACTTCAGAGTGCTTTTCAGACTATCGTCTCAGAGCATGAGAAGACCTGCTCACTACCCAAATAAAACCCACTGTACATCTTCCTCTCTCAGCTCGCCCTTTCTTATCCTTGTGGTTGGTGTCCCCGGCTTTACCCTCCTTTCCCCTCCTCTCCTAGTGTGTTGTGTATAAAAAAACAAAAAAAATACAAAATAACAAAAGTAAAAAAAAATAAGGCTCTTTTCAGAGCCGCCTGTGACAGTTAAAAAATAGAAGTGAAGATAAATAAAGCAGGGCCCTTTGTATATCTTAAAAGTCTGCGGACAGTTCGCGAACATAAAAAAAATTGGGGTGCTACCCTATTGTAACCATTGCATTTTTCTCTGGGAGCAAGTGGTGGCTCTGAAAAGAGCCTTTGGGAGGGGTTTGTATGTCAAAAATTATAAATACTTAACACCTACTTCAAAATGGATACTGTATTTCTAAAAAAGGTCGCAATGCATTTTGTACATTTCTCAGAAAAATCTGATTGCCAGCATAAGTAAGATCCACTCCATCTCTGCGAAAAATGTATGTACTACGAAACATAATATTTTCATTGTGAAAAGAGGACATGCCAAAATCTCTTAGGAAGGCACAAACAGCCTTATTGACATTACGCCTTGCTTTCTCCATTTGTGGACCACATGAGAAAGAACAAAGCCACATTTGTCTCTGCGCAATCCGTGAAAAAATTACTTTGGAGTTTGGAAACATGTTCATTATCTTCTGAAGTCCTTCTTTCATTGCAAATTGAAAAGAAATTCCAGACACATGTCCTAAACTGTTCCCTCCACAATGAATTACAATTATGTCTGGATGTTCCTCTATCTTCAAAGTTGCACAGAGGGGTAGCAAGTCCAACCACTTCATTCCACGCACTCCATGCCAGTGCACTTCCACATGTGGGAATCCAAGATTTATAGATACTCCACAGCTTTCTGCATGCACCTTCAACCAATTAACCACGAGTCTCCCAAAATCCACACAATCTGTTTTTTGAAACACTCAGCCATAGCTATCTGTTCTTCTCTCAGCAAAAAGATTATCTGAGAAAACCTCTCCTAGCACAACACACTCAATAAACTTTACTGACCAATCCCTTCCTACATTCAATCTCATTGCATGCCTCCCCACCCCAAATTCCCCGGATGTAATACGCGGTGTCCTAGAACTACCGCCATGTCCGCGAACATATCGTAACATTGACAGCCCTTCTACCATTTCCACTTCACTCTCTGTACCATTCCCTCATTGGATGTAGCTAAGAAATCACATGACCATCCACCAATCAAATCCAAGACCTCTACATGTAACTGCATCATCATAGATCAGCACTGCAAATGTACGGTGAGTCTCTCGGAGTACAAGTCTCATACCATTGGCAAGCACGATCTACGAGAAATACTATACAAGTCTCCAAGATTTCTACTTGCAGCTTCGTCCTTATCCATATGCATGAACACAAACTACAGGTATGCATATTTTCTATACAGTACATGAACACATTTTCTAACCGACTTTTACCTTGTATAATCTGAAAAATGAATCTACGATCATTTTTTCATTGTCCTAAAATGAACAGTGACTTACAAACCTTTATACTGTTTAATTTCTTCATACACACACACAAATGTTAAACCAACATTTTTGAAATGAAATATATAGATTACATATAATCAAACACAATTACATGCACACTCTATGATCACATCTCAAACAATAATATTTGTACAAACACATAATTGGTTTTAATTTTTTCAATTTATATAATTACTTACATTTATATAGGACAAGCAGGCTATGACATTGACTCACTATTACGTGGAAAAGCAGGCTATGACATTGACTCACTATTACGAGGAAAAGCTTAGTTACAGGAATAGTGGTATACAGTGCTACATTATGAATTTCACAAGCCATAGTAAAGATATTTTCTTTCCTACAGTTAGTCATAAGATAGTTTTAATGGTTTTGAGGAAGGCTGCTGAGCATTTCAATTTAAAAAATCTATGTCTAAATTAAAAACAGTGCTCTATACAAACCAAATTACTAATTTCTTTCTTTTACAATTGCAGTGAAGACCATTCTCCAGAAAAGAAGCAGTCGAATTTGAAGTACAAAGAACAACGAAGAAGCAAACAGCTAATTTTAGAAAAAAAGTAAGTAAAATGTTACCATAATATTTGAATTATTACGGAAACACACTGTAAGGTTAATTCATGCTATTCCTGTGCCCAAAAATAGAGATTCTGCACCATTCTGACCAAAAATCGCCCCGTTTTAAACAGTGATTTACTGGCAGAATGGCCGACAATTTCCTATTTTTCAACACACAAATTACCCAATTTAGCCGCTAGAATTTAGATGTTGTAGAACAAACAACTGTTTTAATTGTATAGCTTTAGATATACTATTTATACTTCTCCAAACCACTGGCTTACTTTTTTCTGTCATCTGAACCCCAGTTTAGTAACACATTAATTCAAGAATACCCATCCCTAGTAGTTGTACTTCCCAAAGCACAATCACACACCATTACATACATCTTTATCATCTTACTCAAACACTCATGCACACACCACACATGTATTCCAAACACCCCAACCCATACCTTCTGTATTTTTTTCAACAGACCCTAAAGAATGCCTACCAAAAAGCAACTCCGTAGAAAGGAACGCAGAAGTAGAGCAAATGAAAAGAAAACTCTCCAACATAAACATCCATCTATAGCAGAATTTGTAAAAAAAAGTTGAAACACAGCAGCTAACACAGTCATGTAGTGAAACAGAAGAAGTTTCTAGTACAAAAACGTTGCCTCCTCTATCAAAAAGTAAAATAAACCATAAAACAATTAACAGAAAATCAACTATCACTACAAATAAAACTTCATCTATAAATCTTGATGTAGTACAAAGTAAGCATACCAAGAAAAGTATTTTAGCCAAAATGTTCCGTCACAAAGTCCTTCAAAATCTTATGAAAACAGGAGAGAAATCAGGTTCAATACTTCAAACCTATCATAGAAAAGTAATCTTAGAAGCGTTGATAGACAGTGCAATTCTTCTCAAAAGAAAGTTATTTATTTTAGTGTTGAACAAAACTAATAACTAAATTACAAAAGAGACTTCTCAATAAATGAAATGTCAACAGAAATAACTTCTTAAATATCTGTGGAGGTGAATGGAGTAACACTACAAGCACAGAACCATACTTTAATGAAGAAGCGTACAAACAAAAGCAAACAAATACAATTGCCATACATAGCAGTGGTCGAGGTTATGAACAAGTTAATAATACCATTATGGAACAAGAAGTACTCCTTACAAAAATATGCCCTGAAAACGTAGATGTACCCCTCCATTCAACTGAATCAGAACATCTAGTGTACAAATGGCCATGCACGTCAATGTGTAACATTACCAAAAAAAATTTCAAGTCTTTACGCCAATTCCTCAATCAATATGTGAAAAGCAAAGACAAAATCAAAATTAAACTACTGCATAATATGGATGCTTGTCCAGTACGCAAGTACACAGGACCAAGGACGTTCATTGGCCTATATTACAGGACCTACTTGCAAAACAACCTTCCATGATATCAAAAGGATATCAACATATCATGCAAGTATAAGAAATCTAGTTTATAAACTTTACTATGCTAAAAGTCCTGCTTTAGCACTAGCCAATTTAAATAACATTCTTCTACATGGTACAGCAAAAGACCTACTATAAGAAATCGACGATATCCAGACAAAATATTTTGGAAGTGAAACCCACTTACAAGATTAATTAGCTGTAAACCAACTTCGTAACAATTCTGCAAATGGCAACCTTTCACTACACACGTACAAAAAAGAAATACTAAAATTTGAAAGTACTTCAGCTGAAGTACCAAACCACGTGTGTGTATGTTCCTGCAGAACTTTCTATAAAAGTAACACAAAAACGGTAGACCTATCATACAAAATAGAAGACAATGAAGAATCTAAATGGTTTGAATTAGCTCTCTACCTTATAGCAGAAAACAAATACGAAATAACTGACCCCATAATACTTTGCAGTTACTGCACCACAAAACTAGACAACAACCAAACTCCTTCACGTGCTATCACAAATAACTTGGAATTATATCCACTACCAAAACCCCTTCAACAACTTAATTTATATGAGAGCATCATAATTCAAACAGTGCACCCATTTCAAGCAATAATACGCCTTCAACCAAAAACTGCAAAATTACCTCCCTCTGAATTAGTGAAAGGTATTCGTGGAAAAGTAGTGTATTTACCATTAGATCTAAAAGAAAATGTGCAAACTCTAGGAGTGCAACGTCCAATGCAACAATCTTTAATTATCTTGGTAAATGGAGTACCTACAAAAGACAAAAAAAACTGGCAACAACTGGTAGATTTACATAAAGTTAGAGAAGCCATGCAATATCTTAAAGAGAATAATGAATATTACAAAGAAATTAATATTGAAGAAAACTTGAAATATACAACTGAAATAATTCAAGAGACACAAGAAGCTGGTCAATTTGAGCTCCTAGACCCTGCTACAATATCAAACACTTTAGACCATTATACAATTCATCCATTGCACTCTAATGACACCATAGAAGATGCACTGGAAACGTACCAAATGCGTCAAACAAAAGGATCACCAATCAGCATATGGGAAAAAGTATAGAAGCATGTACTTTTCCTCTACTCTTTCCGACTGGCAAAGGAGGAAGATACGATGATAGACCTATTCAAATATCAGCATCAGAATATCGCTCATTACGAATGTATTCTGAAGATCCCAGATTTCGCCAAAATGTGGAATACATATTCCACCTACTCTTTGAAAGTGAACCAGCAACTTTATGTTACAGAGTTGCACACATATTAAAATCAGGATCACACTTTCAAAATATGACACCTACACAATTATTACAAAAAGTTCAACAAAAAGATGAGGTTTTACAAGCAAATCTTACAAATCTATTAGCAAATATGCGTGGTACTAAAGAGTACTGGTTTCGACGTCATGGAGATGTACGTTGTATGATCAGAAACCTTGGCCCACCCACTTGGTTTGTTACATTAAGTTGTGCAGAATATGCATGGGAAGATTTACATGCTTTCCTACGCATATCAAACGAAAACAAAACAAACATAGATATACTAACACCTGGAGAACTTTGTTCTCAGGATCCTGTTAATGTTTCAAGATATTTTCACCATCGCTTCATTGCTATGCTACATTTTATTTGTAATAAAACTGTTCCTCCCCTTGGAGAAGTGCAACACTTCTTTTGGAGAAAAGAATACCAAGCCAGAGGAGCACCACATGTCCAATTGCTTTTATGGATTAAAGATGCTCCTAAATTTGGTCAAGACAGTGATGCCACTGTTTTACAGTTTATTGAAAAATATGTCACTTGTGAAATTCCATCAGAATCCAAAAATAGTGATCTTCATGCAAACATTTTACAATTCCAAAGACACAAATGTGGCAAATATTGTCGTCGCAAATACAAAAACAAAGGGAAATACTACACCAAATGCCGATTTGGTTTCCCTAGACCAGTTACAAATACAGGTCAAGTGAACAACCTCATGTCTTCAGTTAGACATAGTGTTAAAGATAAGTCACCTAAAAATACATATTGCATAAAAAAGAAAAGAAGAAGAAAAATATATCAATGATTACAATGCAATCATTGCCCACGTATGGAATGCAAACATAGATGTGCAGTACATTGCAGACAATTCTACTGCAGTTGCTCGATATGTCACAGCATACTTAACCAAATCAGAAAAGACAGAGCTCCAAGACCTCTGCAATGACCTGTCATCAGATAAAACAGTGTCTCAGAAATGATAAAGCTTGGGCATAAAAATGCTGTACCCGTAGAGAATGTGGATCCTATGAAGCAGCTGATCGATTAACTGGTACTGCATTGTATGGTAAATCTGCAAATATAGTATGGCTAAGTCTTGGTCCAGCTAAATCTAGAAAACGAGTTCTAAAATCATACAAAGATATAGAAACAATAGCCAAACATGATCCCAACAGCCAACACATTTTAAAAAACAATTTATTGGACACATACTACCCAAACAGGAGTATCACTTTGGAAACCATGTGTCTATACCACATAGCCCAAAACTACACATACAAAAATAATATAAAACCTGATGAACAAAACTGTAAATACAAAGTGACAAACTGTGAAGGCAGCTTAGTAAAACTCACCAAACCAAATTTAATTAATCATATCAAATTGTCATTAAAGACTCCTCAACATAAAGAAGTATATTACATGTCCCTGCTACAACTCTTTAAACCATGGAGAAAAGAAGAAGAAATACTAGATAACTATGACTCATATGAAGACGCTTTCAAAGCAAATGAAAGCAGTATAACTGATGTAAACTTTGCACAGTACAAAACAATGTCGCACAATGAACAGCAACACGAAGAAGAACTCCAGGCCCAACTAGATAAGGACACTCCTGACAGTAGTCAACCTTCTGTCACAGGAAGCCAAGAACCACTGGGAGACCCACTAATAACAAATGAGGCAGAATTAGCTATGATAGAAGTAGAAAACACCATGTGTCAGTATGAAGATAAAGAAGACTTAACTATACTACAATCAAAGCTAAACAATGAGCAACGTACCATGTTTAAAGAAGTAACAAAAGAAATTGCACATGGTGTACAACATGAAAACAAAGAATGCACCTGTCAAAATTACAAACCTATACTATTGTATGTCAGTGGTGAAGCTGGTTCTGGCAAAACATTCCTAATCAAAATCATCAGTAAATTCCTTCAACAATTGACAAACAACAAACTGTCAGCTGTTGTCACTGCCCCCACAGGTTTATCAGCCTACAACATAGGTGGTGTCACTTTACACCGATTACTACTCCTGCCAGTAGAACACCAAAACAATTAGATTATTACACACTTTCTGAAGAAGCTGCAATGGAACTACGCAGAGTATTGAAACAAATGAAACTGCTACTAATAGGTGAAGTGAGCATGGTGTCCAACCTAATGTTGGCTTTGATTCACCTCAGATTACAAGAAATACTCAAAACAAACTATGAAGAGCTCTTTGCAGGAAAACACATTATTGTTTTCGGAGATCTTCTTCAATTGACACCAATTAAAGGTGAGCCTATTTTTAAAACATTAGGACACAAACTCTGCCGTAAAACTGTTGGCAGCACAGGAAATGTCAACCTTTGGCAACATTTCCAATACAGAGAATTAACAGAAAACATGCGCCAATCTGCAGATCTCACTTATGTCAACATCTTAAAAAGTATCAGAGTTGGTATACTTTCTAAAGAAGCAGAAGCAATATTGAAAACCCGGCACATTCATGCACTTTATGGTGATAATGCATGTGCTACAGATGTTATGGAACAATTAGCCCACACAAATGTCAATTGTATTGCCTTAATGCCAACTCTTGCAAGCTGTTTCAAATTCAAAGAAATAATGTTAAGTAAAGAAATGCAACCAATAATGGAAATTATCGCCACAGACAAACTAGATGTACATGGAATGACACTTCCCATGTGTGACCAAGCCAAAACAAGACTAAATAGTTTAGAAAAATCAATCTCAAACACAGCAGGCTTGGAAAAGATATTAAAATTATCCTTAAATTGCAGAGTAATGCTGAAACGTAACCTTGACGTGGACCAAGGACTAGTTAATGGAGCACTGGGTACAGTTGTTGGCTTTCAAACATACCCACGTGACAACAACATTCAGTTTGTCAATATTCTCTTTGACAAACTTTCAGAAGTAAAAAGAATAGGACGCTCAACAGCTCGATTCCTTCTCTTCAAAGACATGTATGTACGCAGAGAACAATTTTCTCTAACTCTTGCATATGCAGTCACCATTCATAAATCACAAGGTCTTACCCTAGACAAAGCAATGATAGACATTGCTAACACAGTCTTTAAAGAAGGCATGAGCTACGTAGCACTATCATGCTTACGTACACTTGACGGTCTATTTCTAATCAACTTTGATGCAAGTAAAATAAACGCTGATATTCCTTGCATTTTAGAATACAATAGACTTCGTTCACTATACACTCCCCATCTAAACACATGTTCTGTTCCACAAAAAGTAAAACATTATGAAAGAAAAATAAATCAAACAGAAAAGCAACAGGATGTCACTGCAAATCCTCCAAAGAGAGTAAAAGAAAGTAATACTTCATCAAGTGCCACAAGCAAAACAGAATCAATTAGGGAAAGCAAACCAGGTACTTCTTCAAGGAAGGAAGACAAACTCCAAAAAAAGCAGTTAGATACAGAAGGTCAGGTCATTGGGCTGTGTTCGTGCTGGTAGAGAGATTCCCAGACCCCCCTTTGTTTGCATACATTAACTTTGGGTTTCACCCTAAGTTAACAGGGCAATCCAGACGTGGACCCCTTGCTCACTGTTCTTAGAGAGGCAACAGTTTCACCTCACTGATGATGCCCAACAAGGCTGAAACACGTGTATGGAGTTACTGATGGTACTCTTGTTCAGAGGAGAATTGCCTAGCATTTCGGCGCTGGACTGCCCCTGGGCAGGACAAAGGCTGATATGCGGGGAAATTTCTTCTCTGTGAAAGGACAGTGAGCTAAAGACTTGGTAGAGTCTCTCCCAAGAGTTATTCACCCAAGAACAGGTCATTGGGCTGTGTTCGTGCTGGTAGAGAGATTCCCAGACCCCCCTTTGTTTGCATACATTAACTTTGGGTTTCACCCTAAGTTAACAGGGCAATCCAGACGTGGACCCCTTGCTCACTGTTCTTAGAGAGGCAACAGTTTCACCTCACTGATGATGCCCAACAAGGCTGAAACACGTGTATGGGGTTACTGATGGTACTCTTGTTCAGAGGAGAATTGCCTAGCATTTCGGCGCTGGACTGCCCCTGGGCAGGACAAAGGCTGATATGCGGGGAAATTTCTTCTCTGTGAAAAGGACAGTGAGCTAAAGACTTGGTAGAGTCTCTCCCAGGGGTTATTCACCCAAGAACAGGTCATTGGGCTGTGTTCGTGCTGGTAGAGAGATTCCCAGACCCCCCTTTGTTTGCATACATTAACTTTGGGTTTCACCCTAAATTAACAGGGCAATCCAGACGTGGACCCCTTGCTCACTGTTCTTAGAGAGGCAACAGTTTCACCTCACTGATGATGCCCAACAAGGCTGAAACACGTGTATGGGGTTACTGATGGTACTCTTGTTCAGAGGAGAATTGCCTAGCATTTTGGCGCTGGACTGCCCCTGGGCAGGACAAAGGCTGATATGCGGGGAAATTTCTTCTCTGTGAAAAGGTCATTGAGCTAAAGACTTGGTAGAGTCTCTCCCAGGGGTTATTCACCCAAGAACAGGTCATTGGGCTCTGTTCGTGCTGGTAGAGAGATTCCCAGACCCCCCTTTGTTTGCATACATTAACTTTGGGTTTCAATTAGCCCACACAAATGTCAATTGTATGGCCTTAATGCCAACTCTTGCAAGCTGTTTCAAATTCAAAGAAATAATGTTAAGTAAAGAAATGCAACCAATAATGGAAATTATCGCCACAGACAAACTAGATGTACATGGAATGACACTTCCCATGTGTGACCAAGCCAAAAAACGACTAAATAGTTTAGAAAAATCAATCTCAAACACAGCAGGCTTGGAAAAGATATTAAAATTATCCTTAAATTGCAGAGTAATGCTGAAACGTAACCTTGACGTGGACCAAGGACTAGTTAATGGAGCACTGGGTACAGTTGTTGGCTTTCAAACATACCCACGTGACAACAAAATTCAGTTTGTCAATATTCTCTTTGACAAACTTTCAGAAGTAAAAAGAATAGGACGCTCAACAGCTCGATTCCTTCTCTTCAAAGACATGTATGTACGCAGAGAACAATTTTCTCTAACTCTTGCATATGCAGTCACCATTCATAAATCACAAGGTCTTACCCTAGACAAAGCAATGATAGACATTGCTAACACAGTCTTTAAAGAAGGCATGAGCTACGTAGCACTATCACGCTTACGTACACTTGACGGTCTATTTCTAATCAACTTTGATGCAAGTAAAATAAACGCTGATATTCCTTGCATTTTAGAATACAATAGACTTCGTTCACTATACAATCCCCATCTAAACACATGTTCTGTTCCACAAAAAGTAAAACATTATGAAAGAAAAATAAATCAAACAGAAAAGCAACAGGATGTCACTGCAAATCCTCCAAAGAGAGTAAAAGAAAGTAATACTTCATCAAGTGCCACAAGCAAAACAGAATCAATTAGGGAAAGCAAACCAGGTACTTCTTCAAGGAAGGAAGACAAACTCCAAAAAAAGCAGTTAGATACAGAAGGTCAGGTCATTGGGCTGTGTTCGTGCTGGTAGAGAGATTCCCAGACCCCCCTTTGTTTGCATGCATTAACTTTGGGTTTCACCCTAAGTTAACAGGGCAATCCAGACGTGGACCCCTTGCTCACTGTTCTTAGAGAGGCAACAGTTTCACCTCACTGATGATGCCCAACAAGGCTGAAACACGTGTATGGAGTTACTGATGGTACTCTTGTTCAGAGGAGAATTGCCTAGCATTTCGGCGCTGGACTGCCCCTGGGCAGGACAAAGGCTGATATGCGGGGAAATTTCTTCTCTGTGAAAAGGACAGTGAGCTAAAGACTTGGTAGAGTCTCTCCCAAGAGTTATTCACCCAAGAACAGGTCATTGGGCTGTGTTCGTGCTGGTAGAGAGATTCCCAGACCCCCCTTTTTTTGCATACATTAACTTTGGGTTTCACCCTAAGTTAACAGGGCAATCCAGACGTGGACCCCTTGCTCACTGTTCTTAGAGAGGCAACAGTTTCACCTCACTGATGATGCCCAACAAGGCTGAAACACGTGTATGGGGTTACTGATGGTACTCTTGTTCAGAGGAGAATTGCCTAGCATTTCGGCGCTGGACTGCCCCTGGGCAGGACAAAGGCTGATATGCGGGGAAATTTCTTCTCTGTGAAAAGGACAGTGAGCTAAAGACTTGGTAGAGTCTCTCCCAGGGGTTATTCACCCAAGAACAGGTCATTGGGCTGTGTTCGTGCTGGTAGAGAGATTCCCAGACCCCCCTTTGTTTGCATACATTAACTTTGGGTTTCACCCTAAATTAACAGGGCAATCCAGACGTGGACCCCTTGCTCACTGTTCTTAGAGAGGCAACAGTTTCACCTCACTGATGATGCCCAACAAGGCTGAAACACGTGTATGGGGTTACTGATGGTACTCTTGTTCAGAGGAGAATTGCCTAGCATTTTGGCGCTGGACTGCCCCTGGGCAGGACAAAGGCTGATATGCGGGGAAATTTCTTCTCTGTGAAAAGGTCATTGAGCTAAAGACTTGGTAGAGTCTCTCCCAGGGGTTATTCACCCAAGAACAGGTCATTGGGCTCTGTTCGTGCTGGTAGAGAGATTCCCAGACCCCCCTTTGTTTGCATACATTAACTTTGGGTTTCAATTAGCCCACACAAATGTCAATTGTATGGCCTTAATGCCAACTCTTGCAAGCTGTTTCAAATTCAATGAAATAATGTTAAGTAAAGAAATGCAACCAATAATGGAAATTATCGCCACAGACAAACTAGATGTACATGGAATGACACTTCCCATGTGTGACCAAGCCAAAAAACGACTAAATAGTTTAGAAAAATCAATCTCAAACACAGCAGGCTTGGAAAAGATATTAAAATTATCCTTAAATTGCAGAGTAATGCTGAAACGTAACCTTGACGTGGACCAAGGACTAGTTAATGGAGCACTGGGTACAGTTGTTGGCTTTCAAACATACCCACGTGACAACAAAATTCAGTTTGTCAATATTCTCTTTGACAAACTTTCAGAAGTAAAAAGAATAGGACGCTCAACAGCTCGATTCCTTCTCTTCAAAGACATGTATGTACGCAGAGAACAATTTTCTCTAACTCTTGCATACGCAGTCACCATTCATAAATCACAAGGTCTTACCCTAGACAAAGCAATGATAGACATTGCTAACACAGTCTTTAAAGAAGGCATGAGCTACGTAGCACTATCACGCTTACGTACACTTGACGGTCTATTTCTAATCAACTTTGATGCAAGTAAAATAAACGCTGATATTCCTTGCATTTTAGAATACAATAGACTTCGTTCACTATACACTCCCCATCTAAACACATGTTCTGTTCCACAAAAAGTAAAACATTATGAAAGAAAAATAAATCAAACAGAAAAGCAACAGGATGTCACTGCAAATCCTCCAAAGAGAGTAAAAGAAAGTAATACTTCATCAAGTGCCACAAGCAAAACAGAATCAATTAGGGAAAGCAAACCAGGTACTTCTTCAAGGAAGGAAGACAAACTCCAAAAAAAGCAGTTAGATACAGAAGGTCAGGTCATTGGGCTGTGTTCGTGCTGGTAGAGAGATTCCCAGACCCCCCTTTGTTTGCATGCATTAACTTTGGGTTTCACCCTAAGTTAACAGGGCAATCCAGACGTGGACCCCTTGCTCACTGTTCTTAGAGAGGCAACAGTTTCACCTCACTGATGATGCCCAACAAGGCTGAAACACGTGTATGGAGTTACTGATGGTACTCTTGTTCAGAGGAGAATTGCCTAGCATTTCGGCGCTGGACTGCCCCTGGGCAGGACAAAGGCTGATATGCGGGGAAATTTCTTCTCTGTGAAAAGGACAGTGAGCTAAAGACTTGGTAGAGTCTCTCCCAGGGGTTATTCACCCAAGAACAGGTCATTGGGCTGTGTTCGTGCTGGTAGAGAGATTCCCAGACCCCCCTTTTTTTGCATACATTAACTTTGGGTTTCACCCTAAGTTAACAGGGCAATCCAGACGTGGACCCCTTGCTCACTGTTCTTAGAGAGGCAACAGTTTCACCTCACTGATGATGCCCAACAAGGCTGAAACACGTGTATGGGGTTACTGATGGTACTCTTGTTCAGAGGAGAATTGCCTAGCATTTTGGCGCTGGACTGCCCCTGGGCAGGACAAAGGCTGATATGCGGGGAAATTTCTTCTCTGTGAAAAGGACAGTGAGCTAAAGACTTGGTAGAGTCTCTCCCAGGGGTTATTCACCCAAGAACAGGTCATTGGGCTGTGTTCGTGCTGGTAGAGAGATTCCCAGACCCCCCTTTGTTTGCATACATTAACTTTGGGTTTCACCCTAAATTAACAGGGCAATCCAGACGTGGACCCCTTGCTCACTGTTCTTAGAGAGGCAACAGTTTCACCTCACTGATGATGCCCAACAAGGCTGAAACACGTGTATGGGGTTACTGATGGTACTCTTGTTCAGAGGAGAATTGCCTAGCATTTTGGCGCTGGACTGCCCCTGGGCAGGACAAAGGCTGATATGCGGGGAAATTTCTTCTCTGTGAAAAGGTCATTGAGCTAAAGACTTGGTAGAGTCTCTCCCAGGGGTTATTCACCCAAGAACAGGTCATTGGGCTGTGTTCGTGCTGGTAGAGAGATTCCCAGACCCCCCTTTGTTTGCATACATTAACTTTGGGTTTCACCCTAAGTTAACAGGGCAATCCAGACGTGGACCCCTTGCTCACTGTTCTTAGAGAGGCAACAGTTTCACCTCACTGATGATGCCCAACAAGGCTGAAACACGTGTATGGGGTTACTGATGGTACTCTTGTTCAGAGGAGAATTGCCTAGCATTTCGGCGCTGGACTGCCCCTGGGCAGGACAAAGGCTGATATGCAGGGAAATTTCTTCTCTGTGAAAAGGACAGTGAGCTAAAGACTTGGTAGAGTCTCTCCCAGGGGTTATTCACCCAAGAACAGGTCATTGGGCTGTGTTCGTGCTGGTAGAGAGATTCCCAGACCCCCCTTTGTTTGCATACATTAACTTTGGGTTTCACCCTAAGTTAACAGGGCAATCCAGACGTGGACCCCTTGCTCACTGTTCTTAGAGAGGCAACAGTTTCACCTCACTGATGATGCCCAACAAGGCTGAAACACGTGTATGGAGTTACTGATGGTACTCTTGTTCAGAGGAGAATTGCCTAGCATTTCGGCGCTGGACTGCCCCTGGGCAGGACAAAGGCTGATATGCGGGGAAATTTCTTCTCTGTGAAAGGACAGTGAGCTAAAGACTTGGTAGAGTCTCTCCCAAGAGTTATTCACCCAAGAACAGGTCATTGGGCTGTGTTCGTGCTGGTAGAGAGATTCCCAGACCCCCCTTTGTTTGCATACATTAACTTTGGGTTTCACCCTAAGTTAACAGGGCAATCCAGACGTGGACCCCTTGCTCACTGTTCTTAGAGAGGCAACAGTTTCACCTCACTGATGATGCCCAACAAGGCTGAAACACGTGTATGGGGTTACTGATGGTACTCTTGTTCAGAGGAGAATTGCCTAGCATTTCGGCGCTGGACTGCCCCTGGGCAGGACAAAGGCTGATATGCGGGGAAATTTCTTCTCTGTGAAAAGGACAGTGAGCTAAAGACTTGGTAGAGTCTCTCCCAGGGGTTATTCACCCAAGAACAGGTCATTGGGCTGTGTTCGTGCTGGTAGAGAGATTCCCAGACCCCCCTTTGTTTGCATACATTAACTTTGGGTTTCACCCTAAATTAACAGGGCAATCCAGACGTGGACCCCTTGCTCACTGTTCTTAGAGAGGCAACAGTTTCACCTCACTGATGATGCCCAACAAGGCTGAAACACGTGTATGGGGTTACTGATGGTACTCTTGTTCAGAGGAGAATTGCCTAGCATTTTGGCGCTGGACTGCCCCTGGGCAGGACAAAGGCTGATATGCGGGGAAATTTCTTCTCTGTGAAAAGGTCATTGAGCTAAAGACTTGGTAGAGTCTCTCCCAGGGGTTATTCACCCAAGAACAGGTCATTGGGCTCTGTTCGTGCTGGTAGAGAGATTCCCAGACCCCCCTTTGTTTGCATACATTAACTTTGGGTTTCAATTAGCCCACACAAATGTCAATTGTATGGCCTTAATGCCAACTCTTGCAAGCTGTTTCAAATTCAATGAAATAATGTTAAGTAAAGAAATGCAACCAATAATGGAAATTATCGCCACAGACAAACTAGATGTACATGGAATGACACTTCCCATGTGTGACCAAGCCAAAAAACGACTAAATAGTTTAGAAAAATCAATCTCAAACACAGCAGGCTTGGAAAAGATATTAAAATTATCCTTAAATTGCAGAGTAATGCTGAAACGTAACCTTGACGTGGACCAAGGACTAGTTAATGGAGCACTGGGTACAGTTGTTGGCTTTCAAACATACCCACGTGACAACAAAATTCAGTTTGTCAATATTCTCTTTGACAAACTTTCAGAAGTAAAAAGAATAGGACGCTCAACAGCTCGATTCCTTCTCTTCAAAGACATGTATGTACGCAGAGAACAATTTTCTCTAACTCTTGCATACGCAGTCACCATTCATAAATCACAAGGTCTTACCCTAGACAAAGCAATGATAGACATTGCTAACACAGTCTTTAAAGAAGGCATGAGCTACGTAGCACTATCACGCTTACGTACACTTGACGGTCTATTTCTAATCAACTTTGATGCAAGTAAAATAAACGCTGATATTCCTTGCATTTTAGAATACAATAGACTTCGTTCACTATACACTCCCCATCTAAACACATGTTCTGTTCCACAAAAAGTAAAACATTATGAAAGAAAAATAAATCAAACAGAAAAGCAACAGGATGTCACTGCAAATCCTCCAAAGAGAGTAAAAGAAAGTAATACTTCATCAAGTGCCACAAGCAAAACAGAATCAATTAGGGAAAGCAAACCAGGTACTTCTTCAAGGAAGGAAGACAAACTCCAAAAAAAGCAGTTAGATACAGAAGGACAGGTCATTGGGCTGTGTTCGTGCTGGTAGAGAGATTCCCAGACCCCCCTTTGTTTGCATGCATTAACTTTGGGTTTCACCCTAAGTTAACAGGGCAATCCAGACGTGGACCCCTTGCTCACTGTTCTTAGAGAGGCAACAGTTTCACCTCACTGATGATGCCCAACAAGGCTGAAACACGTGTATGGAGTTACTGATGGTACTCTTGTTCAGAGGAGAATTGCCTAGCATTTCGGCGCTGGACTGCCCCTGGGCAGGACAAAGGCTGATATGCGGGGAAATTTCTTCTCTGTGAAAAGGACAGTGAGCTAAAGACTTGGTAGAGTCTCTCCCAGGGGTTATTCACCCAAGAACAGGTCATTGGGCTGTGTTCGTGCTGGTAGAGAGATTCCCAGACCCCCCTTTTTTTGCATACATTAACTTTGGGTTTCACCCTAAGTTAACAGGGCAATCCAGACGTAGACCCCTTGCTCACTGTTCTTAGAGAGGCAACAGTTTCACCTCACTGATGATGCCCAACAAGGCTGAAACACGTGTATGGGGTTACTGATGGTACTCTTGTTCAGAGGAGAATTGCCTAGCATTTTGGCGCTGGACTGCCCCTGGGCAGGACAAAGGCTGATATGCGGGGAAATTTCTTCTCTGTGAAAAGGACAGTGAGCTAAAGACTTGGTAGAGTCTCTCCCAGGGGTTATTCACCCAAGAACAGGTCATTGGGCTGTGTTCGTGCTGGTAGAGAGATTCCCAGACCCCCCTTTGTTTGCATACATTAACTTTGGGTTTCACCCTAAATTAACAGGGCAATCCAGACGTGGACCCCTTGCTCACTGTTCTTAGAGAGGCAACAGTTTCACCTCACTGATGATGCCCAACAAGGCTGAAACACGTGTATGGGGTTACTGATGGTACTCTTGTTCAGAGGAGAATTGCCTAGCATTTTGGCGCTGGACTGCCCCTGGGCAGGACAAAGGCTGATATGCGGGGAAATTTCTTCTCTGTGAAAAGGTCATTGAGCTAAAGACTTGGTAGAGTCTCTCCCAGGGGTTATTCACCCAAGAACAGGTCATTGGGCTGTGTTCGTGCTGGTAGAGAGATTCCCAGACCCCCCTTTGTTTGCATACATTAACTTTGGGTTTCACCCTAAGTTAACAGGGCAATCCAGACGTGGACCCCTTGCTCACTGTTCTTAGAGAGGCAACAGTTTCACCTCACTGATGATGCCCAACAAGGCTGAAACACGTGTATGGGGTTACTGATGGTACTCTTGTTCAGAGGAGAATTGCCTAGCATTTCGGCGCTGGACTGCCCCTGGGCAGGACAAAGGCTGATATGCAGGGAAATTTCTTCTCTGTGAAAAGGACAGTGAGCTAAAGACTTGGTAGAGTCTCTCCCAGGGGTTATTCACCCAAGAACAGGTCATTGGGCTGTGTTCGTGCTGGTAGAGAGATTCCCAGACCCCCCTTTGTTTGCATGCATTAACTTTGGGTTTCACCCTAAGTTAACAGGGCAATCCAGACGTGGACCCCTTCCTCACTGTTCTTAGAGAGGCAACAGTTTCACCTCACTGATGATGCCCAACAAGGCTGAAACACGTGTATGGGGCTACTGATGGTACTCTTGTTCAGAGGAGAATTGCCTAGCATTTCGGCGCTGGACTGCCCCTGGGCAGGACAAAGGCTGATATGCGGGGAAATTTCTTCTCTGTGAAAAGGACAGTGAGCTAAAGACTTGGTAGAGTCTCTCCCAGGGGTTATTCACCCAAGAACAGGTCATTGGGCTGTGTTCGTGCTGGTAGAGAGATTCCCAGGCCCCCTTTGTTCAGATACAGAACTACCTGGTCCATTTAAACTCTCAAATATAGTTGGTGTAAGTTGCTACGCAAATGTAGCAATGAATATTCTATTTCAATTACCACCAATTGTTGAGAACATTTACTTACACAGTACAGACCCATTGTGTTTGCAAATGTTAGTACTTCACAGAAATGCAGCAAACAATCCTGACAACACATTTAGGGGCCGATTCATGGAACAAACGTGCGCCGAAAATCTTTGCGCAAGCAGGCGCAAGCAGGCGCAAGCGGAAAAAAACATGGAAGTCCCTGCGCGTTTACACCCCGGGATGTGCGCCAAACCCGTGCATAGCGCACAAGTCACTGCAACATCCCGAAAGGCGTGCGCGACGCGGACAGTGAAAGCGCACAACCTCTGCGCATACACCAGAAAGTGGGCGGGACACGGGGCATAACGCGCGGAATGGGGAACAACGCGCGAAAATAAGGGCGTAACTGGGGATGTACTGCAGGGAAGCAGACGGAACGCCCACACGCACTCGAACCACACGTATTCATGGAATCGAATAGGGCAAAGCCACGCACAGCCAAAGACACGCACAAGCCGAAACACGTCCGCCACACAAAGGCAGGCGGTAGCGTCCCTGCGCATTACAAAAGTGGCAACATACAGCAATTGGGCCTGTGCGAGCGGGGCACGTGTATATCGGGGGTGCGCGGGAAGTTACACATGCGATTGAGCGGGGCATGTGTATATCGGGGGTGCACGGGAAGTAACACACGCGATTGAGCGGGGTACGTGTATTTCGGGGGTGCGCGTGAACTCTTTCACGCGATCGGGCATGGGGGAGCGGGCTACGTGTATTTCAGGGGTTCGTGTGAACTTTTTCACGCGATCGGGCCTGGGGGAGCGGGCTACGTGTATTTCAGGGGTTCGCGTGAACTTTTTCACGCGATCGTGCCTGGGGGAGCGGGCTACGTGTATTTCAGGGGTTCTCGTGAAATTTTTCACGCGATCGGGCCTGGGGGAGCGGGCTACGTGTATTTCAGGGGTTCGCGTGAAGTTTTTCACACGATCGGGCCTGGGGGAGCGGGCTACGTGTATTTCAGGGGTTCGCGTGAAGTTTTTCACGCGATCGGGCCTGGGGGAGCGGGCTACGTGTATTTCAGGGGTTTGTGTGAAGTTTTTCACGCGATCGGGCCTGGGGGAGCGGGCTACGTGTATTTCAGGGGTTCGCGTGAAGTTTTTCATGCGATCGGGCCTGGCGGAGCGGGCTACGTGTATTTCAGGGGTTCGCGTGAAGTTTTTCACACGATCGGGCCTGGTGGAGCGGGCTACGTGTATTTCAGGGGTTCGCATGAACTTTTTCACGCGATCGGGCCTGGGGGAGCGGGGTACCACTCACCGCCTGCCTTGCGTGTAGAAGAACGCGTAGCCAACACCCGCTGTGAAGTAATAGCGTGTGAACCCCAACGGATGGAAAACACACGCACCGCACGAAAAGCACGTACAGAACAGTGTAAAGGCACGCGGGATCTCCAAGCCCTGCCAGGGCAACGCCCGTGCGCAAAACGTCACAGACACGCTTACGCTGTAAGGGTCTTTGGTCCAATGAAATCGCGTAAGCGTGCTGACGCTCTTACGCGCTAAGGGCCTTTCCTCGATTTTCACGCTGACATGCAGGATTTTCACGTGCCAAATCACTCTGTATCAAGCTGGCCACGCGAAAACACACGGAAGACCACGCTCCTGCCCAGAAGGCCGAATTACTGCCCCCCAGTGCCCCGAGCAGCCTCCCACGTGCCATCTGCTGCTGCCTGCCTGCCTGCCTGCCTGCTGCCACCGTGCCCTGCCATTTGGTGCCTGCACATCAGCCATCTGCAGGGGTCCAGTTGCTGTGTCCACCCCTGCTGGAATAGAAGACTCCCGACTCGGATAACATCGCTCCACAGCCCAGCCCCAGGACCCAGTTGCCCACCCACTCCTGCCCCTGGGGTTGCCATGTCGGGCACATCCACATCTGGCACCAGTGGCAACCCCCTGAAGGGGCAGAGGGGCAGAGGGGCAGAGGGGCACCAGCTTCACTGCCACCGAAGTTGGTGTCCTGGTGGAGCAAGTCCTGGGGCAGTATGATGCCCTCTTCGGATCGTCCCGCGCCAACAAGGAAGGACGGGAGAGGATCTGGGCCGACTGTGTGGTTGCCATCAACGCGGAGGGGGTGGCAACCCGCACCATCCAGAAGGTCAAGAAGCGCTGGGAGGACTTGAGGTCCAGGACCCTCATAAAGGCCCAGCGCCTCGTGGAGGGGGGCCGGGGCCGCATGAGTTCCATCCAGATGAGGGTCCTGGAACGCGTACACCCAGCGCTCCATGCCCAGGTCCTTGAGAGGGAGACCTGTCTGGAGTTGAGCGGTAAGTGGCCAAGCATTGCTGTGTGAGAAAGGGCATGTTGCAGTGTGCTGGTTGTCTGATACTTGCCTGTATGTGTGACATAGGCCATGTACGCATGTATGTGTGCAGGGACATCATGGTAATGCATGTGCGACCAGTAATGTGTGAACCGCACGGTTGTTGCATGTGTTTAAATGCGACATGGGGAGCCCTATGCAGATTGTACACATGAGAGCATGGCAGTCTCTGTTCCTGGACATGGGTGGGGGTGAGGGATGGGTGCTGATGCCAGGTACATATATGGTATCCATGTCTGTGTGCCTGACCTGCGTGTCTGTGACTTGTGAATGCCATGGATGCATGACACATGTCTGTGACAATGTACAGATTCACTGATGCAGCCTAGTCATCCTTGTATCCACTGTGATTGGGGTGTACGGGGCCAGATGGATGTGACTGAGGTGAAGTGTGTGCATGTGATAGGCATGACCCATGATGCATGTGAGTTCCATTACATTGTATGTTTCGAGAGTCCATTGGACATGTATGGAAATGTCCATGGCATGCACCATGACTGTTACTGTGTGTGTTTTGCCTGGACTGACACATGTGTTGTGGAGGGACATGATGGAAGTGTACTTTGACAGTGGCACTCATCTGCTATTGCTTCCTGTCTAGGGGACCATTGTACAGTACCCTGATGCTTGTGTTCTATGTCTCCCTCTACGCAGCGGCTAGTGAAGAAGAGGGCGGAGACGGCGCTGTGGAGCAAGGCGGCAGGGATGCCCCACGGCTGCAGCGGAAGGGGTGGGTGAGCCCCCACAGGGGCCTGCTACGGCGGAAGATGGTGAGGAGCCATCCAGGTTGGTGGTTTCCACAGAGGAGGAGGAGACCGCCACTGAGGCGCACATGGGGCCTGCTGGGTGCATCCCTGCTGGTGCAAGTGGTGCAGTCCAGGGGCAGGGGCAGGAGGCAGCACAGGTCACCGTGGAGGGGCCTGTGCATGTCGCTGTCCCTGACCCTGTGGGTGCACCACCATGCACCAGCAGGGATGCCCCATCCCAGGCACGTCCGCAGGTAGAGGGGATGTCCATGTCATCTGACTCCCCTCCACCTGCGGACGAGGGGACCCCTGGCCGTATGGAGAAGGTCCTGATTGGGGTCGCGATGCGCACGGCTGTGATTCGTGATTCCGTGCGTGCTTCCCAGGAGGAGCACGCACGTCATCACGAAGAGCACCGTGCCGACGTGGCCCAATTGGGATCATCCATGTTCGGGGGTTTCCTGCATGTGTCGGCCAATCTGGCGGCCCTCTCCTCCTCTGTGGAGACTATACGCCAGTCCTTCTCCTTGCCGTCTTCCGGCCCAGATGCCACCAGGGCCCCCTGTGGACCTGCCCTGACCAATGCAGCCAGCTCGGTGGGGATCCCATCCCTGCCACAGTCGGGAGTCAGAGGTCCAGCAGGGGTGGACACCACAGCAACTGTACCCCAGCAGATGGAGGATGTGCCGGCATCATCAGGCAGGGCACGTGCACGACGGCGTCGGTGGATTCCATCAGCCTGGATGCCATCGTGCTGGCAGAGGCAGTGGCGTCGGAGGCAGCAGCGGAGTCAACGTGGGAGGCATCATGGCTCGGGGCCATCAACATCGGAGGGGCAGGCATCGGCCGGAGGGCAGGAGGACCCAGGACGGGAAGTGTCTTCCGTGTGGCAGCGGTTGGGCCAGCAGATAGGTGCGGAGCGGCGGCGGGCCGAAGAGGCGCGGCTCACAATGGTCAGGGCGGAGAACTCCATGCGGAGGGCCCTGAGGCGGGCCGAGTGTCTCGAGGCAATCCGCACGGGGTTGGAGGAGGAGACGGCGTCGTCCCTGCGGACCCTCGGGGCCATGGAACAGGACCGCCTCTGGGACATCGAACAGGAGTTCGATGATGCCCTGGCCCGGAACACCACGGAGTGAGCCACTGGATTTGCCCGCCGCCTTTGTATATAGTTATATAGTTAGTGTTAGGTTTCCTTTATTTATTTATTTTATTTGGTTGCGATTGGACAATGCGCCACATTTTTGTATGTAGTTCAGTTTTTAGTTAGTTGTCATAGTTAGGTTTCATTTGGTTGGGCTCATGGACCCGGGATTATCTTGTAAATAGTTCTTCAATGGATTTGTCTATTTTTTGGATTTTTTTCATCGCCATGGAGCAATGGTTTTTGTTTATCATTTACACTTGGATTACTTTTCTGACTGTGACTTTGGACACCATTTTTTTGGATTGTGCTGTGTGTTTTTGATTTTTTTCATGGACATTCTTCTTCTTTTGGTTGTTTTGCTTTGTGGTTTTTCTCATTTCATTTCCATTCAAGTTGATTTTAAATACATTTTTATTTTCATCCTTCAATGTGTCGTATCATCTCATTGCTTTCATGCATGTCATGTTGGGTGTCTTAACATTCACTTGCAGCCATTGTGTGTGACAGACATGTGTTCATTTGCATTATTTACATTGGGTGTGTAACATGTCATTGCCTTTGATATGTGGGTGGATGTGATAGTTGATTGGGCCTTTTGGCAGGGGAGGATGGCCATTACGGACATGATTGGGGATTGGTGGGACCCATGTGCAGGGGGGCATGGATGGGACATGGGTGGCGGCCTGCTGGCAGGTGCCCCACGGTGTTGGGGGTGGGGGTGGTGGGGAACATGAGTTGGACATGGGTGGGGGCCTGCTGGCAGGTGCCCCACAGTGCTGGGGGGTGGGGGTGGTGGGGAACATGAGTTGGACATGGGTGGGGGCCTGCTGGCAGGTGCCCCACAGTGCTGGGGGGTGGGGGTGCTGGGAGACATGGGTGGGGGCCTGGTGGAGGCTGCCCCTGGTGGCTGGGGGGTGGGGGTGGTGGGAGACATGGGTGGGGGCCTGGTGGTGGGTGCCCCTGCACTGCTGGGGGGTGGGGGTGCTGGGAGACATGGGTGGGGGCCTGGTGGAGGCTGCCCCTGGTGGCTGGGGGTGCAGGGGGACATGCGTTGGTGGGCAGTAGTGCAAGTTGACATGTGGGTTGGCTGGGGGGCATGGCCATGGTGGATGGGGTGCCTGCAGGACATGTGCAGGGTAGGCCGCTGTGGTGTGAGCCACCTGCAGGGGCCGTGGAGGGTGTAGAGGGAACACCTGGGCTCCCC
Organism: Ambystoma mexicanum; assembly: GCF_040938575.1. Lineage (NCBI taxonomy): Eukaryota > Metazoa > Chordata > Amphibia > Caudata > Ambystomatidae > Ambystoma > Ambystoma mexicanum. The sequence continues at coordinate 806,420,051 of NC_090941.1, forward strand.
GCGCACCCCTGTAATACACGTACCCTGATGGAATCGCGTGTGGAACTTCCCGCGCACCCCTGAAATACACGTACCATGATGAAATCGCGTGTGGAACTTCCCGCGCACCCCTGAAATACACGTACCATGATGGAATCACGTGTGGAACTTCCCGCGCACCCCTGTAATACACGTACCCTGATGGAATCGCGTGTGGAACTTCCCGCGCACCCCTGAAATACACGTACCATGATGAAATTGCGTGTGGAACTTCCCGCGCACCCCTGAAATACGCATACCCTGCTCGCAAGGGCCCAATCGCGTGTGGAAATTCCCGCGCACCCCTGAAATACACGTACCATGATGAAATCGCGTGTGGAACTTCCCGCGCACCCCTGAAATACGCGTACCCTGCTCGCAAGGGCCCAATCGCGTGTGGAACTTCCCGCGCACCCCTGTAATACACGTACCCTGATGGAATCGCGTGTGGAACTTCCCGCGCACCCCTGAAATACACGTACCATAATGAAATCGCGTGTGGAACTTCCCGCGCACCCCTGAAATACGCGTACCCTGCTCGCACGGGCCCAATCGCGTGAGGAAATTCCTGCGCAAACCTGAAATACACGTACCATGATGAAATCGCATGTGGAACTTCCCGAGCACCCCTGAAATACGCGTACCCTGCTCGCAAGGGTCCAATCGCGTGTGGAAATTCCCGTGCACCCCTGTAATACATGTACCCTGCTGATGTCGCGGGTGGAACTTCATGCGCACCCCGAAATACACGTACCCTGATGGAATCGTGTGTGGAACTTCCCGCGCACCCCTGAGATACGCGTACCCTGCTCGCACGGGCCCAATCGCGTGTGGAAATTCCCGCGCACTCCTGAAATACACGTACCATGATGTAATCGCATGTGGAACTTCCCGCGCACCCCTGAAATACGCGTACCCTGCTCGCACGGGGCCAATCGCGTGAGGTACTTCCCGCACACCCCAGTGATACACGTAGCCCGCTTGCTGTGCTGGTACAGGGTTAGCGCAGCCCTTTGCGCTGGATTGGGTATATTGATGGCATTTCCCTGCGCGAGAGGCGTTCCTGGGGGCGTAACTGGCGCTGCTGCAGGGTCGCTGCGCCACTGTGCGCCACGGCTGGTTTTGGTGGCTGGAATCCATGAATACGCTGTGCGCGGAAATGGATTTTAGCGCACGAGGCTGGCGCAGGGATTCGCACACGCACACTGTGCGCCAGCCGCGTGCGCCACTTGTGCGCTGAATTCTATGAATTACCCCCTTAGTGTTTATGGAATGAGACAATTGGACTACTGTGCTGGAATGGTGAAATTCACTATAAACTCACAGGAAGATCCACAAGAATTTCTAATGTACTTACTATTAGTACTGGAAAACAAAAACATACCTATAAATGAAATCTCACAGATTTCATACATGTGGAAACATACATGCACTCTCTGCAACAATGTGACACAAGAACAAATCCCCAATGAACGCTTTGTGTATATATCAATACCTAATTGTGAATCCGTTCCATTTCAGCAACTTGTATAAAATGCAAACCATGGTAGATTATGTTCGACCTGCAATTCAGATAATCGCTCCACGTTAGTAATAAAAACACATAGTAAATATGTAATACTAATGCTTCTACGTTACAATGCAGATGGTACCAAAAACAACTGCAAGCTGACTGGATTCACACATGGTCAAATATCACTTGGTAGGAAAACCTTCACAACAATAGGTATAATCCACCACGCAGGAGACACAACCAATTCAGGGCACTACACTGCATATATAAAAAAGAAATGTGGATGGTTTGAATGTAATGATAGTACCATTACTCTAAAGTAGAGATTACCAGCAAATCTTACAAACGCTTATTTCTTAAAACCAAAATTTGATAACTAAACTGTACTTGAACCTTAAGTACACTTGTAGTAAAAAAATATAAACTGTCACAATATTCCAAAAGCTATCTAACTGCCCAAAGATGCTACAATAACGAATCAGATAAATTAATACCACTCAAATAGAGAAAAAAACAGACAGTTAGAATACGCCAATTGGTATCTAACTGTCCCAAAATTTAGAAATATCCAAACAGATAAATCAATACCACGAAATTATATCAAAAAATAAACAGTTAGAATATGCCTACTGGTATCTAACTGCTCCAAAATTTTACAATATCCAAACAAATACCTATTATCTTACTGCTCCCAAAAACTGAAACAATCCAATGTATAAAGCATTAGCCAGAAACAACAAGTAAACACTGAAAACAAACAAACAAATAAACTGTAACATAACACAAAAAGGTTTTTTTTTTTAATCCAACATGGATTTTTTTTCTCCCATAGACCCAATGATTTTAGCAACAAACACAGAAACTGAGCAAATTGCACGGTACTCTGGTTTGTCATCTACTAAATATGAGGGTCAAAAAAAAGAAGAAAATGTTGATTGTACAATGTAATAAGTCTTTATAAAATACTAATACTAACATGCTATTTTCTTTTATCACAGAAATGAACAAGAAAAACATGGACTCCCATTACTAAACCAAATAGTAAGTATAACATGATAAATACAACCATCGCAGCATATCACACCCATACTGGCTTATAACAATGTTCCTCATAAATTTGTTTTTGACCCAAAGTTATAAGCCACTATGAGTGTGATATGCTGCGGTGCTTGTGGCCAGAGCATAGACTCTTGGGTGCATGGCATATGAGTGTGATATGCTGTGGTGGTTGTGGCCAGGGCATAGAGTCTTGGGTGCATGGCCAAATGGCCATGCACCCAACATCCCAACACCGCAGCATATCACACCCATAGATTCAAGCATTGCAACCATTTTAATGTCCGCGGACACAAGGAAGTTCCTAGAACACATTCAACTTGCCAGAGGACGATACGGACAGCGTCCTCAGGACACCCCCATTTTCTTTCTGCGAACATTCCAGGACCCCACGAGTCTTCTTAGAAAACGTTCAACTTGACACCGAATCCATTCTGCTTATTTACGAACATTTCAGAACAGCCGTGTTGTCCGCACAACAACAAAAGCGTCTAGCACATAAAAGAAATACAACATTGCACCTATCTCATACTCCCCCACCCTCCCCAAACACTCTTACACACCAACACACTCCACTAAATACAATTTTTAAACCAAGTTTCACCTCGCTGTCCGCGGTCGTCCGCGAATGCAAGATGTCGGAGGCCACCAAAAATCTGACGCGCTCCACGCCCCACGCGTCCAATCAGCGAACACGTCAGATGTCCACGGACATTGCGCAAGCCGCTCGGCCAATCAGTGCACTTTCCGCGGAGTGAACCTGGAAGTCCGTCCGCGGAGCGAACGGAGATATCACTAATTTTTTTGCCTTACATTTTGGTCATTTAAAAAAAAACTACTGGACGGATTTACACCAAATTTGCAAAAGCACACTTTCGGGGCCAAGCCCCCGCTCCTGCAGCAAATTTGGTGTAAATCCGTCCAGCGGTTTGGGCTGTAGGCGTGCGCAACGTTTTTTCCCATTATGTCTAAGGGAAAAAACAAAAGTTTTGGGACCCCCCTATAACTCCCCCCCCCTCGACCAAACCTCTCCAAACTTAAGCCACCCAAAAAGTGCTCTTCCTATGGAAACACCAACGTAACCATAGCTACATGGACGCTACTGCGTCCATGTAATAATTTCCATAGGAGGAGCATTTTTCGGGTGCCTTATAACTTTGCGGACGGACTTCCCGGTACGCTCCGCGGACAGTGCCCTGATTGGCCGAGCGGCTTGCGCGATGTCCGCGGACATGCGACATGTTCGCTGATTGGACGACGTGGTGCGTGAAGCGTGTCAGATTTTCTGTGGCGCCCGCCATCTTGCATTCGCCGACGACCGCGGTGAAACTTGGATTAAAAATTGTATTTAGTGGAGTGTGTTGGTGTGTAAGAGTGTTGGGGGAGGGTGGGGAGAATGAGATAGGTTCAATGTTCTGTTTTTTTTATGTGCTAGACACTTTTGTTGTGTTCGATTTGTCTGTGGACAACACGGCTGTTCTGAAATTTTCTATATAAACTAAATGGTGGGATGTTCTGAGGACGGAGTATGTGTCCGTTTTGTTTGCAAGCAAGCTAAAATTGAGCTAAGAACACTCGAGGTGTCCTTAAATGTTTGTACATAAACAAAATGGGGGTGTCCTGAGGACGCTGTCCGTATTGTACTCTGGCAAGTTGAATGTGTTCTAAGAACACTCGCGGTGTCCTGAAATGATTACTTACCGGTAATCTTCATTTTTCCTAGTCCTACTCTTCCTCGTCACAATACTGACGACCCTCCTTCCCCTCCCTGTGGGAAAGGTCCCATGCTCCGGCTTGGTAATATGAAACTGAGTGATGTGGATGTGGGGGAGGAGTTATAGGAATTTAAAGAAATAGAAGAAGGTCCTGTGTCGGAGGCAGGGGCCTCATGAAGTAAGTACTGGGACGAGGAAGAGTGGACGTGGAGGTAATGTTTGCAATTAAACAAAATGGGGGTGTTCTGAGAACGCTGTTTGTATTGTTCGTTGTCATGTTGAAAGTGTTCTAAGAATCCTCCTTATGTCCGTTGACATTACAATTTCCTATGGGCCTTACCCGACTTTTTGTCCACTAAACAAATGATAAATCAGGCTGCTGTGCACCGACATTATGTGATAATCCTATCACTTGCCCCATCGACCTGGCTGACCTGCTTTTGCGACACTAAATCATATCTCCCACCCCTAAGCCTGACATTATCAAAGCATTCATATTCCCTGTCTCTCTCCGTGATGTTACAGGGTGCGTAGCCAAACGCGCCCAGTCGTCTCCAGTCCTACGCGACTTTACACAGAACCCGGAAAACAACACAGATCATCTCACAACACAGCATGCCACAATTCGGAATATGAAACTGTGATTTAAAAGCAAACAGCAAGATTGTACATTTCGTAAAGTACTTTTATTTGACATCAAATGTTTAGAGAATATTCAGCGATTTGCATTTGTCTTTGCTGTCGATCCGCAAAAGTTCATCTTGAGTCACGCGCTGTTCCTTTGCAGTATACAGGGTGTTGGTTTATGATAAAAGAAGCACTATGGTGGCACTGATAATCAGAAGGCTGTTCCAACAACGAGGCATTAGACCACCATAATGATTGGTATGTTGCTTCTAGCCGCTAGTACCGCGTAAGGGCCTATTGGTCCTTGGCGATTGTCCCATAAAATGGTGAGTGTCATGAAGTTGTTTATAAGTAGCTGCACCTGGCAGTTAAAAAATCCGTCGGCTGGGGACTGAAAATCGTGGAATTGACAGTAGGGAAGGATGTACCTGTTTTAAAAACATAAATTAGTCTCACGAGCCGATCTTCATTAAAAATATTCATTTTATTTATTAGGGCGTGAATCTATTTGCTAGTGAGGATAGTGCAACGGAGTATGTTAACTTATTCCCACTAACCCACCCTCTCTCCTCTGCCTTTTTCAGAGCCGTCTGAGCGCCAGGGGACCACTTCGGCGGTGATAGTGCGCGGTACAAAACAATATGCCACGTTGAACAAACAAGTACAACTTAACCGGGCTTTAATGCCATGCTACTGTTATTATATTCCGGTATAAAATAATCTAAAGGGTTACTTACATTGGCCCTCATTACGACCCTGGCGGATTTTTTCCGCCATCGGCGGACTTTTCCGCCATGGCGCAAAGTCCCTTTACGCCATGGCGGATGGCGGACTTACCGCCCCATTCCGAGGTCGGCGGGGCGGTAAGTCCCCATTGACCCATTTACCCTTCCCCATTCCCATTTCGGCCCCATAGGGCTCAATGGGAGTGGGGAAGGTGTTAATTACGCCACCGTACACTACGGTGGCGTAATTAACACCGAGGTCCCATAGCGCCATGGATTTTTACGCCCGCAAAAAGCGGGCGGAAAAATGACCATGGCGCTATGGGAACTCGTAGTTGGCGGTAAGGGGTCGGAGCAGCTAACGCTGGCGCAAACCCCTTAGCACCAGGGTCCTAATGAGGGCCATTATATTGGCATTTTCCATTTTCTACGCGTAATGCAGTCCCTAAATAGGACTCCGTCTGTGCCAACAATCTTTCTCATAGTGATATAATATATAAAAGCAGTTTCATTTCAGAAATGTCATCCTTATCGTCTCTTACGTTTTTGCACCCCTCCTTCAAAAGAAGTCTTTTGGCACGATCCCTGTCTGTCAAGGTCAAAAAACAATAGAACCTTACAGTGCGAGCCGTGGGCCACACCGGCCCACGAGCAAAAAATGGAAGCAGCTGACCTTCACTGTGAACAAGCATAAATTCTTACTTTGCAACATTCTGTGTAAAGCCATCCCTGAGAAATTGCTTTTTACACTCCATCTTTGTATATTGTCTGCGTGCTAATGAAAGAAGTTTGTTAAAGGGAGTTTATGGTTAACTTGCACTACTAAAAACCTATGATATTCAGTAAAAAAACTTTGTTAACGGGACATTATGGTTAAGTTGCGCTAATAAAACCTATACAATTCAGTAAAAAAACTTTGTTAACGGGACGTTATGGTTAAGTTGCGCAACTAAAAACCTATGAAATTCAGTGAAAAAACTTTGTTAAAGGGACGTTATGGTTCCAAGTAAAACTGAAAAACCCCTGAAATTCACCAGTTATGGTAAGCTAAGCAACCATAACTCGTGCCACCACCGTGCACTGCTAAGCCTAGCACCCAGGACATCAAAGGTGACATCACAAATGTCATTGATGACATCACTGATGACATCACATGCACATTTACCTTTCATGAAAAGTCTGTACAAGGGATTCTTAGTGTAATGTTAATATAAAAAGTGTCAAAGATTATTGGAATAAATATCAAGTGCTAATCAGTGCATTAAGCTATGCATTGATATAAATAGCATTCTATTATTAACTTCAATCCAGTATACTAAGGTACTCATGTAGAAACATAGGCTTTGTGTGCAGCATACATGATGGTGGTGCAATATTCATAAGCTTGCCATGTTGAATAGTGAAATGATAACTGTTTTCTTATAAGAGTTTTGCGTACAGTGAAACTTGTGATGCGTAGGTAATAAAACCCTCTTGCTACATCATTGCATTATTATAGACAAATCACAAAGAGACAACGCCACATACAAATATGAATACATACAAGGGAATTGAAGTAAGAAAAAGAAACAGCAATAGTAGCAGAAAGTGTTCATAACCTAACTGATTACCTTTATGCAGAGAAATGATTGCTCTGTTTCAAAGCTGTTACTTACCCTTTCTATATATATCACATGATGTGTCTGGACCCTAAGGAAACGAGTGTGAGTACAACATGTAAAAATATGAGCATATTCAGGGAAAGTACAGTAATAAAAAAACATCAAAAGTATCAGAAAGTGCTGATAAATCTACTGATAATTTTAATGCACAAAAAGGATTGCTGTCTTTCAAGGTTGTGTCTTCCCCTATGTATATGTTTCTTATGATATGACTGGACCATAAGGGAATTATTCTAAGAACATACTTGAAGGATAAGTCTACGAATATAGTAATTTACAATTTTTTGTTCCTGACTGTTACTGAAGAAAATCATGTGGCGTAGATATGTCAGGAAAGGAAAAAAGGGGGAGTCAGACATGTGATGTCATCAGTGATGTCATCAATGACATTTGGGATGTCATCTTTGATGTCCTGGGTGTTAGGCTTAGCAGTGCACAGTGGTGGCGCGAGTTATGGTTGCTTAGCTTACCATAACTGGCGAATTTCAGGGGTTTTTCGATTTTACTTGGAACCATAACGTCCCTTTAACAAAGTTTTTTCACTGAATTTCATAGGTTTTTAGTTGCACAACTTAACCATAACGTCCCGTTAACAAAGTTCTTTTACTGAATATATATATGCAGCTTAATGTATGAATTTGAAATGACTCTGCTGAAGGCAGGTCGATCCTGTGAGCCACAATAATGAATGCATGTGTCCCAGTCCTGAAAAACATGTACTAAGCAAAACAGCTAGGTTACTAACATCCTGAATCAGTCACTAGGATCCTGTAATCAATATGGTGTCTTCCCAATGTAATCTTGCCTCAATACACACATAGGGCCTCATTACGACCCGGGCGGTAAGGGGTTAACGGCGCTGTAAAAGGTGGAGGCTCTGTTAACCCCTTACCGCCTAATTACGAGGTCCCTTTGCGGGTCCCTACCTTAACGCCTGGTTTTACCAGCCGTTAAGGATTGGACCCGCAAAGGGACCTTGGAGGTAATTATGGTACCGCAATTTGCAGTACCGTAACTACCGCCTTCCCCATTTCCATTGAGCCCTATGGGGGCAAAAATGGGAATGGGGAAGGGTCAATGATGAATGGGGAATTACCGCCCCGCCAACCTTGGAATGGGGCGGTAATTCTACCATTCACCATGGCGGAATCGGTAAAATACCGGCGGCAACCATGGCGCTACTAGCACCATGGTTACCGCACGGGTCGTAATGAGGCCCATAGTAGCAAAGAAATGTAAGTAGTAACGTATTAGGCATTCCAACCTGCTGCTCAAATGAAACAGAGCCAAATGTTGTACATAGAACTTAATATACGTTCTCTGTATGGCATGATCACTTCGCAACGCCATGCTGCCGTGAGGTGCACAGGACATTCTCATTAGAAAAAATATTCAATACAATAATGTGCAATGAGGATCAATATTCATAACAGAGTCTTCATGGTATCCATCTCATCACAGAAAACAGTGTACATTTAATTCCTCATTCATACCACCAGGTGTGAGTGAGTACAGACGATGCACCGAAAGTGCTTCCCTCTGTTCAAGCCTTCTTTAGCTGTTGCCTCTGAATCCCTTCTTAACAATCACTTCCAAAACTCGGAATCTCATCTGTACCATCGAATGCCCTTGTTCTTTGTAATGTCAAGCCACTGATTGGTTCATTTTGCCTGTACATATGCAGGATCTATTCTCATTCTAGTGTATTCTTGCCTTCCTGGATGTCTGTCCAAAGTACTACAAGCCACATGGACATTCAATAAATTACATGTCATGATCAGCTTTACAAGTTGCATATCTTCTCAAAGGGGTTCTCTTCCCAGTTCCAGGATCCCTTTATTATGCTGTAACAAATTCCACAATTGAGACAAGGGTATGTACCTGCATGTCTTAGTACCTATCTAGTGGCAGCATGACTTTCTGTGCCAACACGTAAATCATGTCGATTCTGACTGCATTTAGATGCAAAAACAAGGGGATCTGATACACATCCTTTTGTTCTATCATCATTCTTTCATTTTTCCCAATGTTTAAGGATGCTTTTTCGAATCCCGTTGATTTGCAGTGAGAATTTAGATATATTAACTAGAGCCGGTGTATTTCTAACTGTGTTGGTATGTAAAAGGGATGCCCTGGTTTTGGTTACAGTTCTCTCTACCACTGCCTGAAGATGTTGCTCATGGTGTCCACTAATTCTAATTGTATCACACAACTTCTCAAGCTCCTCTCTACATTGCTCAATGTCAATAACAATCCTCTTTATCCTCTGTAGCTGAGTATATGACAACTTCCTTAGTGTGTGGTCTAACTCCCGGTTGAATCTGGACCTGAACATTGTGGTAAAAGTATCTCTCATCCATGTCCAGCCACACATAAAAGAACTGATACAACCTAGCCAAGTGTGATCAATCACTGAGACAATGTCCATGGCCTATATGCAAAGCCTCTCACACATTACAAACAAAGCCCACTTTGCCTTGTCAACTGACCTCAATATCAATTGATGTGAAGAAAATATTTGATAGTGTTGAGTGGCCCTATCTTTTTACACTCTACTAGAATTTGGCTTTTCTGGCAGATGTATGAGCAGCATCAAGAACCTGTATGAACAACAAGAAACATATATTTTCACTGGCCAAGCCATCTCAACCCTATGGACACTGGAGAGAGAGAGAGAGAGAGAAGATGGTATCCTTTCCCCACTGCTGTTCCCTCTCTTTGAGCAAAATGCTGTTAAGGCAGGTCATATCCTATTCTCCTTCCAAAACCCCAAAGCTGACTTCCAGGGTCTTTAAACACTCTGTTCAGAGCCATATCAGGGTATGAAATCAATTGGAGAAAACAGAGATTCTCCCAATGATGGACAGAGGTATTTACATTCATCATTCTATTATACCAAAAATGAGACTGACCCATGAAATCACCTACCTTTGAACCAAACGTCAAAGATCTCTCACAACAATGGTTAGTGTGAATGCTGGTGAGCTGTGGGAGATGGCTTAGAGGCTCGAACCGATCTGGAAGACCCACCCAATGCAGAGGTGGTCATTTCTAAAGATGGTATTACTGCCTTAATTTACCTGCTTTAGTATGCTTCTGTTGCTGACGCCACTCTCCTTCTTTAAGAATATGACCAGAATACTAACAGTGCTCCTCTGGTAGGATGATACGGTATGTATTAAACTGGAGAACCTCTTCAAAGAAAGATGCAGAAGTGTGCTTCCCTAGTCAGTCTGAAGAACCACTTCCCTCCCCTCAACAGCTAACACAGTTTTGTAACAATCCAGAGTGATTTGGAAGGGTATACATTACAACGAAAATATCCTGTTAGGTTTAACCCAAGAGCCACATTCTGCCTGACCAACAACCTTTGCATTGATCAGTGATAGCCTTTCTGGAGGTTGGGAGATGACAGGATACCTGCTTATCTTGGACAGAGCATTAAATAAGGACAGTTGGATATCTTTATCAATCAACAAAGTCATATAATCTCTCACATGAAGACTTTTTGAAATAATTTCATCCTTCTTGACCGAAATGGGTAACTCCCTGCCACAAGACTAAACCTCCAACAAATGCTTTAAAACCTCTGGCAATAAAAGGCAGGCAATTTCATCAGCATATGATAATTTCCCTCCCTAAATAGAGTGATCCTAGTCAGAAGATGTGAGGATGTGCCATTGCAGGTGCATCCCTCCATATGGTATTGGAATCAACCCCCCTTTAAAGTTTCTGATGTACAATCTTGAAGATCATGGAGGTGAACCGAGATATCCTACTTGATGAATCAGCTTGTCTGTCAACCCTTGGTGAGCCACGGATCCAAGAGGAACTAGCCAATCAACAGTCAAAGTGGAGAAACTTAGCCCTGGCAAATTCAAGAAGGGTTGTAATGAGGTATTAGAAGTCGACATTAATGAACTTATTTACTTAGTGGACGGAACTGATGTCTCAGGAAGCCCACATTAGAATATTTGAAAAAAAGGCTGTGAAGGGGAACCTAAGCAGTGGATAAAGTGGACTTGGGTCACTCTCCTATCTGCAGTCTACCATTTTATCTATTGTTGTTGTACATGTTTTAGGGAAGTTGATGGGGAGGGGGACAGCATTAAGGGGAACCTTAATCGGTTGGATTCAATATTTTCTCTTTATGTTCACCCGAGATATTCTGATTGAAAAGTGCAAATAAAAATGTATTCTGAAAAGATAATATGCAGGTGTATGACCACAAACATGTTTTTCAGAGTTGGCTAACATGAATGCAATCCCTATTATGCCCTGCGTTTAATTTGGTGAGTTTGCTAACCAATGGTAGCACACCTACAGGGTTGACTCTTCATTTGGCGTGACATAAGTCACTCATGTATATTCAGCGTCTGTTCACACTTTTTGTGTTGTTTGGCATATTGCTCCCATCAAACGAGCTTTAGATAATCCTTGCGCTTTGTCACCTTTCTTGCAGTTGGGAAAGATCCTGCGTGGGCCGTTCATGAAGTTTGTGGCACATGCCGCCTCTTTCACCATTTTCCTCGGTTTGCTGGTCATGAATGCCGCTGACAGATTTGAAGGCACGAAGCTCCGGCCCAACGAAACGTACCCAGACAATAATGGAAAACAGTTGTTCAGGGTGACAACCTCCAGCTTTTCCTGGATGGAGCTGCTCATTATCTCTTGGGTAATAGGTAAAGATTCCTTTTCATTTAGAATATTGGGATGCATCTGTTTGCAGAACGTTGCACTTTTCTCTACATTCTTGATGTTACGAACTCTAAGGCACATAGGTTTATCGTGACAAAAAAAAACAAAAAACTGAAATAACAAAATCTATGTTTTACTAACCGCCCGGTGCACAATAATTTACTGTGAATGAAAAGAAAGTACAAGAAAGACTGTCTTCATGTCTTGGAACTAATCACATTTTGCAGCTGCAGGCAATTAGTCACTTATCAGTGACTCCGAAAAAAATGGAAATGTTTTCTTATTAGTTACATCCGAAAATAAATATGCTACTTCTCACCCGGTGGCATTCCGTTTTTTTTTTTTTAGTTTGTTTAACTCATTTGTCTACAGCAGGTGACTATTTTTAAAAAGGCCAATAAATAGCAAGCAAAATACAGGATATTTTCTGCATTAAAAAAACAGTCACATTAAATGTGCACATTAAAACTAGAAGGATCTATGAATGTGTTTCAAAGATTCTCCCCAAATCACATTTTAATTTTGTAATCATGGGTTTGTGTTCATGAAAACTAAATGTAATAAAAATATAACTACTAGGAATGCATAGGAAATTAAAGCATAAAGTAGAAAAACATTCCAATAGATATCGGTTCTCCTCTCTGATTGGAATCCATTGGGAAGAATGAAGGAACATCTTCTACAAGTTTGCCCCTGTGGGGTGAAGTAGATGATTTGTCAGCATGTATACATGCAGTAGAGCACCACTGGGCACTGCCTCAATAGCATGGGTGCCCAGTGTGTCCAGTAAGCACTACACTTGCGTATTAGCATTGTCAATTGCTGGTGTTTATTGATTAAAAATGAATTAATGTTTTGTATCGCACTTAATACCAGGGAGCAGTATCTTAGCACAGTAGTAGGGAATTCAAACCTGTGTAGCTCTGCATTGTCATGCTTCTAAGACCAACGCATTGCCCCAGAGCTACCTTTCCAGCCTTCTCCTGGCATTCTAATGGCAGTATTATAAGCACAGGCAGCGTCATGCCTATTTACCACCCCAATCAGTGGGGGCCGGCTGGGCGTAACAGGAAGGTGGTGGATGTTGGGGAGAAAAGATGCTTTATCTATGGCCATTCTCAGTGAGCGCATTATCTGGAGCATGAACCTAGGACAGGATGTATAAAGATTTTAATGTGGAAAGTCGAGCTTAAGACACTGTGCCGGGATACTTAAGACTCATCCCGAGTAGTTTCTACATTTCGAGATTCATAAGGTTTCGACTGAACTTGTACCCACCAAGGAGATCTTGATGGTGAGGAAAATATGGAAGGGAACAAATCTTAATTGCAGGTTTTGTGATACGGGGCAGCTGTGAAAACCTTGCATCATTTCATATTATTTTGTCCTGGGCTGTCGGAAAAATTGACATTGCATCTGGGAATGACTTTTGAAAGATCTAACACCTCAACTGCAGAGGATTGGTGGCCAATGATAGTCCGTGGTGAACATGTGACAATGACAATAGCACTGACCAATTATGTGAAGAACATTTTTTGTGGACAATAATGTGTTTTATTGATGATGCATTTTTATATTTTAAATGTGGGTTTTGATACTTTTTCTAAATGGTTTTATGAATTTTAATACTGTTTAAGTGACATTGTGTAACAGGTGAAAGGTGTATAATTAAACCAAAAACCTAAATAAAAATGTAAAAATCAATAAAAGATTGCCTTTGAGTTGCATAATTGAGTGCTGGGAAGTGGCTATGAGGATTCACTGATTCCCTGTCAGTAGGTGACACGTCCTGAGATGTTTTATTTAGTTTTTCTATGTGCTTTGAAATGTGATGTATGTGTGATTGGAGGTAATGTGTGAGTTCTGGGGGATTCCCTTGGAATTACTGACCAGTACCAATGTTTTGTTTGAAGATGTGTTGTCTTGTATTTGGGTGGGAGTTCAGTGGGTGCTGGGGTAGTGGCTTTAAGGATTCCCTGCATTAGGTAACACATGTAGTGAGGCGTTGATTTGTTTTGGAGCACTGGATAACGGTATCGTCTGTGTTTGTAATGTTGAGTGTCTTGCATGAAGTTTAAGATGGATTTCTGGGGTTTGTGTATTGTGCGTGTATTTTTTCGTGGTTAAATTGTTTGGAAGCAGGTTTATACCTGATGTTAAAGTCCTTTATTTCTGTAACAATGTGCATACTTGAATGTGGTGGGGAGTTCTTTTTTCAAGTCTTTTTTTTATGCATGGTTTGTGATTGGGAGCATGTGTGATGCTTTTGCAATGGAGTTGCAGGCCTGATCATTTATTATGGTGTGCATGCATGAGTGCACCTATACTCAGACAATGGGAATCAGACTTGTAAGCCAAACTCATGTACTTAAAATCATGGGAAAAAAATGGGAAAAACCCTATTTCCCATGTTTTTGCATGATTTTAAGCATAGTTGCAGTAGTTTCCATGTAGTAGATAGCCTGTCAAATAAACAGAGACAACAGTATGCTTTAATGTGATTTTTTGTGTTGGATTATGTGTGTATGTATTAGTGTTTAATTGGAATGAACAGAGAACATATGTGTTTTATTGGCCTTGGCAACACAGTGGCGGCTGGCCTACAGGTGTATGTCATGTCTAGGATGAGTGCACTGCATGCTGGTGGCGCTATAAGACTATATGCTGCATGGGTATGCAGAGGTGTGGTTACACAGGGCGCGTGTCAGTGTGACACATGTTGCATGTTGTTTTATGATTAAAATTGCAATGTTCTGCATACAAATCTAGGAGTAACAAATCAAGCGTTTGCATGTGATAGCACATACCCTTTAGATTGTGCAACAAGAATATGTGTGTGTGTCCATGTGGATTTGTGTCTTTGTACAGTTTAACATTGGTTCCGCTATAGCTTTTCGTGGTCCTTTGTGTCTCCATGTAAGACACACTGGGCCTCATTCCGAGTATGGCGGTAAGGGATAGCGGCCACCGCTAACGAGAGCGGTGGCGGTAATCCCTTACCGCCATACTCCGAGTTCCCTTAGCGCCATGGTGCTTTTAACACCTGCTTTTAGCAGGCGTTAAATACCATGGCGCTAAGGGACCTTGATGTTAATTACGCCACCGTAATTTACGGTGGCGTAATTGACGCCTTCCCCACTCCCATTATGCCCTATGGGGCATGAATGGGAATGGGGAAGGGTAAATGGGGATTGGGGAATTACCGCCCCGCCAACCTTGGAATGGGGCGGTAATTCCGCCAACCACCAAGGCGCTGCCGGTCCGGGTACGGCGTCAACCAAGGCGTTAATAGCGCCATTGGTTAGCGCCGTACTCGGAATGAGGCCCACTGTTGCATTGTATATTTGTTGTGTTTTTTAGGCCAGTATGTCATGTCATTTATGGATAGTTTGGGACTCCTCAATTCAACCGATCCAGTGCTTTGTGTTGAGCATAGCCTCAAAATGGCAGACAATCTTGATTGTGAAATGAAGTTGCATGGGCACTTTAGGGATAAATGGGATTACAGGAAGAAAGAAAAACTATGGCGAAAAAGTAACAACCCCACTTATTGTAATACTGAAAAGGTAGCCCTTTATCTCTGTAATAAATCCGTCCTCTCTGCCAAAGCAAGCTTTCTGCAAAACCATGTTAAAATAGCGATTAATAAGACAAAAAAGTGGTTTGATGTCATCAAGCAATTATCCAATCCAAGTTGGCATCCATCTCCGAAGCTGGAATGAGTTCAGTTCGTTTTTTCAGGAAAAAGTCAATGTGACCCAAAACAAGCATGTCTCCCTACTCCTTTCACCCCCATTTCTGAAACAAACCCTGAAACAACTATTCATACTCACATTTTTAATGTCAGCCTATCAACTACTGAGGAAATAATTACCCTAATTATGGTACTGAAACCCATAAATGATACCTATGATTACCTATCTGCATGTCTGGCCAAACATCATGCTACTGAATTATGCAAATTATTTACTTGCGTAGTTAATTCCTCCCTGTCTCAATGTACTGTCCCCAAAGAACTCAAAGGATCAATCCCTAACCCCTTGTTAAATAAATCCTCACTGGACCTTTATATACTCCAGAATTATCACCCTATTGCTGGCCTGACATGGCCTGCAAAGCTTCTCATGAAAGTAGTTACTAGCCAACTACAAAGGTTTATGGACGAACCCCTTTCAATTGAGTTTCAGTCCCGTCATGGAACATAAACAGCACTTCTTAACAACTAGATGACATTCTGAGATCTGATTATGAGGGCAACCTGAGCTTGCTCGTCAAGCTCGACCTTTCGGCAGCATTTGACACAGTTAATTTCAATATTCTTCAATCTAGATTGAATGAAGTTGCTAATTAGTCAGAAGATTCTTTAAAATGGTTCACTTCTTTTTTTATCTGAGCGAACCCAAAATGTCACAATAAGAATATATTACTCTAGCTCACTATCGGTCCCATGTGAGGTTCCACAGGCTTCCTCTCCATCACCTCTGTTGTTTAATATTTACATTCGGCAACTCCTGAGTATTTTCTCTAAATTTGATTTGCATTATCACTCCTACACATAAAACATTCAGAATTATTTGTATGTAATTAAGATGGTTGACATCCAATATAATGCAGGTAATTTTTTTGTCCCAAAACATCTCTTGGATCATCCTTCTAAGATACCATCCTTACCCGACTCATTTCACATTCCAACATCCTATGTTAATCCAGTAAAAAATATCTTGGCTGTATCTGGCAGTCTAATTTGGACTGCAATCAGCAGGTTAGTGAAACAGTGAAGTCTATATATTTCTGCCTCAGACTCTTATGACCTAGTTTCCCTCTAATCTCAGAGAACGATCGAGCGGTGGTTGTCAGCTCACTGATCAAATCTAAACTGGACTACTGTAATGCCATCCTTTCAGGTAATCCAGAAAACAAATCCACTGTCTTCAAAAATAATACAATGCAGCTATAAGACTTCTTTTTGGTGTGCCGAAATATACATCTATTTCCTAACACGACAGAGAATTTCATTGACTGCCAGTACAACAGAGGATTCTTTTTTAAGACACAAGTTTAGTTTTTAAGAGCCTGTGTGGCCTTGCCCCCACCTATCTTGCAACTAAGTTTCTGCCTTACCATCCTGCTCGGTCCTTACGATCTTCTGATCAACACCTTTTGGTTGTATGTTCTTCCCACTTTGTGCACCAAGGTGCTAGATGCTTCTCGCTGATGGGCCCTTGCACCTGGAACTCGCTCCCTGCTGATCTTTTTATAACCGACTCCTACTTCTCCTTATGAAAAAATGTAAAACCTACCTTTTTCAAAGTTTTTCACAATTCCCCTTTTTCATCCTGAGTATCATTTACGCACAGATACAGCTTTTCTGTCCAGCTTTCTCCATTCATGAGGAAATATGTGCATTATAAATGAACAAAACAAATCAAATGTGTGCCTTCATTCATGATCATGGGCTGCCTTGCATCTTTGAAGTACATGTTTTCCACTTGATGGTGTCCATTCTACAGACCATGGAATCTATTCTATACGACAATATATTAAATGTTTTGTCACCTTTGCAGTTGTGTTTAAGTGAACACTTGTTTGTTTTACACTATTATTTTTTTTACTAATCTCCTTATCGCACGTTATTGTTTTCATTGAATGTTTTGCAACAGTCTGCCAGTATAACTTGTCTAATCCCATTGTGCACATTTTGCAGTATATCCTGTATTATGGTTCATTTTCTGCTGTCCCTATACCAGATGCCTACAATGTTTTTTGAATAGGTTACAGGGACAAACAGTGGCTGGAACCAACATGTTTTATAAATAAACAAAGCTTTGTTAGAAATCTGGTACAGACGGGGGCAAAATAATAAACAGTAACACTTTGTCAGGTGGTGGATTCTCATGATATGGGCAGTGTATAGACACAACATGAAAGAATATGTTACTGTAAGGGAGAATTCTCCAGAATGGCTAATTTCCCTTACCTACTGAGTCCTACTGAGTCTCTCAGCAGCTTTGCTGGATTTCTAGGATTTATTTTTTTCACCTGGTAAGAGTGTGAGCCTTTTTTTTCCCACTCTTGTGTTTTGCTGTGTGTGAACATGTTGTGTGTTCATAGACTGTGGAACCTCACCTACTCCACAAGCATCCTCTTTTTTACTGTGTGTTACACAGCACCTTCAGTGCAGTGACACAGGGTTGTCTTTTAGACTTCCCAACTCAGCTTCCATTTTCTGGGACTGACTACTGTCTCCCAGAACACATAAAGTTGCCATTAACTTTATTAGCCTCTGTAAAACCAAAGATCCAGTCCACCCTATCTTACATAGAGTACTGGAAAGGGTTCCTAGTTATCCCTTTTTGTCTGTTTCTCTTGGAGCATTGTTTCGCTCCCTTTTCATCAAGATTTGGCTGTTGGCAGTGGTAACTACCCTATTTTACCTACCGCTGTAATCTTAAATAACCTTGGTATTGTTTTATGCTATCTTTGTAGCCTTGAACTTAAACCCGCTAGACCATATTTATTTTATTACGGTTCCGGCTGGGTTTATTCACCATTTATTTTTGTAAAAGTCTTTCTCGTGTTTTATTCTGCATGCCAAACCAGGTTTGATTCCTTTGTTCGCCGTCTTTTTGCGGGCTTCTAAGCAGAAGTCCTCCTTAGGTGCCTGTATGTGTGGGAGGGACAGGATGATTGGCTGTGTGGGAGGATCTGAAATGATCTGAAATGATTGGCTGTGGTGACTGTCCCGGAGGACAGCCACCCTGCTGTGTGATTGACAGCCAGGCTGTGTGAATGGGGGAAAACTGCATAAAAAGCAGGTCTCTGGGGCTGGAAAGGAAGAGTCGCCACTGGAACGAAAGAACCGGTGAGGAGCTGACAGAAGAGGACCGCTACAATGACTGAACTGCCCAGTGAAGCACTGCTGCAGGTCTGAATCTTCAAACTTCAACGACAGAGAAGATCCTCCAGGAATTTTCTTCCCCTGTGCTGGTGGGACCAACCAGTTCGTCCAAACCGCAAGCCAGGACTCCCTCCTCTGGTCGAATTTGCTATACAGAGCTGCAGTGGGCCGGATAGCCAGGAAGGTCGGACCCTGCTTGGGTTTTAAGGTGCGCACCTTTTATTTGTTGCTTTGCTCTTATGCTGGTTTCTTACTTGGGCAGTGCAGGACCCTCCAGTCTTCCTACTTCATGTCAGTCCGACAGTCGCTTCAGGAACCGTGAGCCTACAGGAACTGCCAGAAACGTCCGCCTCAGCTACAGCTTCTTCTCCATTTAAAGGCACTGTTCAAATCCGGTTGTTCATTTCGTTCAGCCGCGGTGAACGTGTGTGAAATCTTTCTCCAATCCGAGGGCGTGTCCTTCTCTCCTCTTTAAACTAACTTTTTTGCCGACTAACTTCGTCCGGAACTCTTGGCAAAGACTTAACCGCAAACTACTCTGAACTGTGTGATCTTCAGCAAAAGACTTTTGTCCTATTGACTTTGGCCCTAAGCCTTTTTGATTTGATTCCATCACTGTAGTTCCTCTTTCTAGATTGCCCTGCTTACTCACCTGTTGGTGCTGCTCAATTTCTGCCTAACTTTGTCTTTCCCTCCCTTTTAAATTGCTGGAGTGCCATTTTGCTCCCACTTCATTTGTGAGCTTAACTTGTCTGGAATCTATTGGGAGTGGTGTGGTGTATTAAGTGTGTGATTTTTAAACTGCTTTACTTTAGTGAAATGTTATACAACTCATGTGCGAATAAATGTATATTCTTTTACTCAGAAACCTTGAGTCAGTGTTTGTTTGAATCATAGTAATTGCTGTCCTTTGTGTAACTATTGATACTGCTCACTTGATCTTGAGATAAGTCTGGCTGCTCAGCCATCACTACCACTTTTACTGTGTATTACAGGCTTCTACCAAAGGTGAATTTGTACTGTCGCTTGTAGTTTTAATTGTGTGTGGTGTTCCCAAAGGGTACTGCATATAATTCTGCCTAACACTGGTGTACAGCGGTGAGGATCAAGTATAGTAATTACACTTAGACTGCTGCTATTACCTTGGATCAACTAACCACAAGGCTAACATCAGTAAAAAGCAATAATAATCATGCCTGATATGGAAAGCTACCGTCAGGAGACCATCCTTAGTGTCAATTTGTATTATTTGAAAAATATGTGTTGGGAAAGGAATCTCTCTGCCAAAGGCAAAAAGTCTGAATTGATTGAAAAGTTGTTAAAGAACCAAAGTCTGGGGAGTGGGTCTGAAATACCTCACTCTCCAGCAAATGTGGAAAATAATGAGGATGATAATGTGTCTATTATTGATGAGTTAGAGGAAGTAAATGTGTCTCCTAATGGAGGCATCACTGCTCCCTTATCTGCTCAGCAACCTCAACCTTTGTCCACTGGGACCCCATCAGGTCTTACACTCAGTCCTGAATTCATTGCTCTAGAAAAGATGAGGCTTGAATTGGAATTCAAACGTTTAAGGGGCCGATTCATGGAACAAACGTGCGCCGAAAAAAGTGGCGCAAGCTGACGCAAGCGTGAAAAAGGAAGTGCACGCGTGCGATTCATGGAAGTCACTGTGCGTGTTTTTCTCGGGATGTGCACCAAACCCATCTGTGGCGCACACGGGCGTACACGTCATTGCAGCATCCCGAACGGTAAAGCGCACAACATCGCGCACACAAAAAAAAGGTGGTGGGACACGGGGCGTAACACGTGGAATGGGGAACAACGCGTGAAAAAGAAGGCGTAACTGGGGAAGTACTGCAGGGAAATGCACGGAACGCCCACACGCACGCGAACAACCTGCATTCATGGATTCGAATACGGGAAACCCGCGCACAACAAAAGACGCACATGGGCGTCAACGCGTCCGCCACACGAAGGCAGGAGAAAGCGTCCCCGCGCACAGTATAAAAGTGTGTGCAAACAAAAAACACGTATATACAGCTACGATGAATGCCCCATTTGTCACAGCACGGATCGTGGAACACCACAGGAGGAGGAGAATAGCCAGGGCCTGCATTTTTTTTACCCTGCACCAGCCTTTTTGGGATGCCTGACGACCACGTCTACGGCAGGTATAGGTTTCCACCTCATATCATCCTAGACCTCGTCAGGGAGTGGGAAGATGACCTTACTTCCCCCACCCTGTGCTCCCAAGCATTGAGCCCCTTGGAGAAGGGGCTTAATGTCCTTCATTTTTTGGCCACTGGGTCATTTCAGTGGACCACTGCCATAGTGGGGGGGGTCTCACAGGCCATGCAGTCACGCTGCCTCTACCAGGTGTTGGCAATCATCACTGCATGCCCCTCAGTCCGCAGGCACATATACATGCCCAGAACACCCGCAGAAAGGCCGGCCGTGGTCCAGGGCTTTTACAGGGTGGCACATTTCCCCAAAGTGCTTGGTGCCATAGATTGCACCCATGTGGCCCTACGTCCACCCAGGGCCACTGAGCACATCTATCGAAACCGCAAGCACTGGCATTCCATCAACGTGCAGGTTGTATGCGATGCTAAAGGAATCATCACTTCTGCCTATTCAAACTACCCTGGCTCCACCCATGACAGTTTCATATACAGAATGTCCTCCCTGAGCCGGGCCCTGGAAGCTGGGCAGCACGGCGGCACATGGCTACTAGGTGAGTACAAATGCCTGTGCACATGCATGCAAGTCACACACAGACAAATACCCAAACCCTAATAATCTCAACTATCATCACCTCCCCAGGGGACAGTACCTACGCTCTGAGCAACCACATGATGACGCCAATCTGGAACCCCACCACACCACCCCAGGTAAGATACAACGATGCCCATATTGCAACCAGGGGCATAGTGGAGCGCACATTCAGAGTGCTCAAGTCACGCTTCCGCTCCCTTGACCGCTCTGGTAGGCAGCTACTATATGCACCCCCAGTAGTGTGCAGGATCATTGTGGCAGCATGTGTCCTGCACAATGTTGCAACACGGCGGGAGGTATCGGTGGACATGGTGGTGCCCCCACATCCCCAACCACAGGCACAGGCGCTGCCCGTGGGAGAGGACAGGGCACATGGCGAGGCAGCCCGGACCCAGCTTGTGGCCACATTTTTCACCTAAACTCCCACCCATGCGGAGTGCACACAGGCCTGGCACATACCAGGTGACAATCGATGATGACAAAGAGACAATCAACTGTCACAACCTTACCACCCGGAGAATGTTCCCACGGAAGTGCCACATTGTGTGTATCCCTAGCTACATAAAAACAAACAATCCTGTGTGACCAAAAGGAACACATGCAAGGTGTGTATCACACACCCCTGCAAAACAGTCCATCACAATCCCTGGTATATCACTCAAACCCTGCCAAACCACATCACCCTTGTCTGCTACACCATGACATGGCATGCAAAAGACAAACACATGACCAATAATATACAAAGAGACATGTCATAAATGAAATCTGGCATGAGACAATGCTGCCTCACATGGAATCAGATGAAATGACTGACCAACAACCTCCCACACATACAAAGTCAGACACATATGCCTTCCAACAGTCGTAGCAATAACACAACACTGAATGCCCGTTCACATGCACATTGGGCATGGCAAAATCCAAACTCCCGAACCCGTGTGCTGTGTGTGTCTCCTGCAACACACTGCACAGCACACAGCACTTTGAGCAGCCATTGTGTTGCAGATACACCTTGAGCATCACATGAAAAAAACTAATGAAATCTACAACCAAATGACGCATGTACAGGGTACCCAAATGGCAATAGATCATGTGCTGCATGGACACAGCGGGCCTGAAAATGCAATCTGTGTGCACCTGTGGCCATGGAAGGGTGGATGTACGTGTGGTGGATCATTGTGCAACTGTGTGTGTCATTAGGGACATGCACTCAATATATGCATGGGAAATCAAGTGACCCACAGTGTCCTGTACACATCACATGTGAACATTGGCCATGTGAACACCCCAGCATGTCAAACCACACCAATCCCCTGACACCTGAAAAGTAAAGACAACACAGGTACAGGCATTGAGCAGCACAACACATCATGTACATAGTACCCGACAACTACAATTTCAGAGTGCCCAAAACACTGTAGGCCAAGCCAACTGTCCAACAATAAAAGGCCCTCAACTACACATCACTTTGACCTTCTGAACAACTGTCTCTGGGGTATGTCGCCTTCTTCCTTCAAGTCTTCCTGGCTACAGGATCACCCTACCCCTTGGGCTCCATGTTCTAGCTTGCGTGTAAATAGGGTCCAGCCCCCTCAGAGCCCACCTTGACTGGTAAAAATGCCACATCGCAGAGAACTCCAAGTAGGCAAACCCACAAACCAGTGAAAAAGGCTGTAGGCACCAAAAAACCCTGGAAGAGTCTCCAATAGATGACTTGAGGTAGCAGGGAATGTCAAAGCACATGTACAAGCACACTGATAGAACAACCAAGGTAGCACAGTTGAACAATGGTCCAACAGGATGGGTACCATTCATGGTACAGAACATACAATGATGATGCAACAACTGATGGGTACTGTCACACTCCGGTGTCCAGGCGCAGGAGTGGCACGAAGCAAGCTCCCCCTCCGTGGACTGCGTGCCTGCAAGGTCAAACTAACACAGGCCTCTGAGACCCCGGCGTGGAAGGTGGGTCAGGGATATGTTGCATGGACAGGCATTGGTATTCAGGATAACCGGAAAGAGGGGCAGGAGAGTGGATGTGGATTTGCAAGGTAAAGTAGGCAAAACACAACTAATCACAAAAACACATACTCAGTCAGAGAAAACATGTTCATCATGCACATTTTACCAAATCAGTCAAATGAAAGCCCAAGAGACACTTATCTCTGGGGTGAGTGCTGGCCTCCTGCCTGTGCACTCTCAGGTCTGTTAACAGGAGCACTTCAATGCTGCAAAGAGAGAGTGAGTTACTAATCTGAATGTGTGTTTACAACAAATACCCCCCCATCCATGCCCCAAAGTAAGTGTCATCTCCACAAACAAAACAAACAAACTCCCCTGTCTGCTGCTATGTACCCATATGTTAGCTTGGGCCACCGATGGTACATACACTGTCAATGCAGTAATGCCGGCGCATGTGGCCACGCAGGAAATGGAAGACCAATGGGTCCAGAATCAGACATGATACAATGGTCCCTGGGTGAGCTTCTAGACGCGTATAGCAAGCTGCAACTTCAGTACAAGTTGCATTCTGGACGCCGCAGATTAAGTAGGTAGTGCACGTGGCAATTTGCACATACAAATGACATGCACTCACCACAAGTCTGAGCCTCGCTGGTTGTCCCTGTGTGCTGTATCAGTTTCTGGCCAGGAACGCTACTACCCTAATTACTCTGCTTCAATGGAGCAGTGGGTACTCGAGGATATGTTTGATGGTCCCTGCGTTTGCTCCTGACAACTAGTAAAGGCACTTTGCATTTGGCCCTCAACGCATGTCAACTGTACTGTGTGCTTCTCCAACAATGCCTGGCAAAGCTCCACAGCAGGAATGCCACTTAGCATCCATGTGCAACTGGCCTGGTGGAAGGTAGTCTGCGGTGTGGGCCCTTGTGTTGCTCACCTTGCCAGGATCTCCTGGAAACACGCCTGCTTCTGTCGGAACACAAGCCCTGTGCATCTGCTTGCGCACACATTGTCACTTTGACAGGCCAAGGTTGCAGGCTACTGTCTACGGCATGAAGTGCATCAAGCACATATATAGGCAAGAAAATAACATACATCACAATCCACATCAATTAATGGAGAAATCAATCACATACTCACCCAAATTCATTACAGACATGGGGTGGCTGAAACACAACCAATCCCCTCTAGGGGTGTTAACACAAGTAGAACAGCAGCAGACAGACCACAGTAATTAAGGAAGTCCAAAGCCCTTGTGAAATATTTTGTAACACCAAACCATCCTGGCAAGCCCATGGATAAGGGAAGCAGGAGTGGCCTACGTGAGTCAGAACCCCAAGCTGCAAACACATTCACAAGACAAGCTTGAAGGGCCCAGCTGGTACAGACAGTGGATGCTTTCAAAAGCCACAAAGTACCACACCGTCACATGAATACACAATAGACAAACAATATTAAACTATATTAACTAATTAAACTAACAATGAACAATCTACATAACCTAATTAAAATAACTATCAAATAGTTAATATTAACTAACTAAACTAAAAGGAAAAATCAAAAATGGCCACATACGACCCGGGGGGGCACCAAGGAGGGGGGAGGTACAGGGTGCACCTGAACACCCACATGCAATGATGCTGAGACAATAAAAATCCTCCATAGGCTCAACGCCTGCAAACCACAACCTGTGTGGAAGATAATCCGTCGTCCGAGTCTGCCTCATCCTGTAAAGGACGACATGGCACAGGAGCCTGACCAAGCCTAGGCGCAGCTTGCCCCTCATCGGCAGAAAGTCTGCCGGACGGGTGAGCTTGGTTCTGTGCGGCAATGACACGCAGGTCTGCATGCAGAACCTCCTGTGATACACGTGCTTCCTCTTGCAAGGTAACACGTATAGCACTGAGTTCTTCCTGAGTGGTCTGGCTGGACAACCGATGCACCTCCCGGCAAGCATGTAGCTCAGCCGAGATGGTATGCTCAAGCTGCTTAAACCTCTCCTCTGACCGCACCCTCTGGGATGTTAAGAGGGCATCCAGAGTGGATCTGAGGGACTGAGACTCAGCCCTCAGGGCCGCCATGTGTGCCTCTGCGTGAGCAGTGATTGTTTGACGCAGAGACAACATTTCAGCCTGGTGTGCCCTGTCAGTGGCCGCCATGCCCAGCCCGAGCAGGCGGCCCGTGGACTGCGCCACCTGCTGCTGGAGAAGCACCTGCCTAGCAGGGGGGAGCACGGATTGGGCCACACATTCCATGCTCGCTGCAATGTTATGAAGTGCTGCCCCCTGACGTTCTGAATTGGCAGTCATGTCTTGCTCCCACTCAGTATACCTCGGTGGTGCGCGGCCACTGTGTTGCTGGGCTTGACACCTGCGGGACCCAAGGACTGTGCGTCCTCATTGGGTTGGCACCGCCCGCGGCTGCACGACTACATGTCCCCGTCTATGTGATGCCCCAGGCACATCAGCGACTTGTGTGGAGGGTGACCCTGCGTCCCGATCCACCAAAGGAGGAGGGCCCACCACTGTCCGGCCCCTCAGTGCAGGTGTCGTGGACAGAGAAGTGTCCACATCAGAATCACTCACCCCTGACGTATGGACCTGATGCACATCCAACTCAACATGGCTGTCAGAGTGGTCATCTGTGCTGGACTCATAGCCAGCCAAACACAAGATGGGCTGGAGCACACGTGGGTTCTCGTGGTCTACCACCCCACGACCCCCACTTGTGCCGGGTTGTGGTTGTGATGACAACCCTTTGCCTGGCATGACAACACCATCCTCTGGCTCCATTGGTTATCACCTGATAAGTGGAGAGAAAAAAATATTAGTACACATGTCAGATGCACATGACACACATACACATAAACATCACACAGACAGCCAACACATGAAGCAGACACGTCACACACAAAACAGAACCTGCCATGCATGCCTGGTCAATTTGACATTGCATCAGAGAGTAGGCATGTAGAACGGTGTTACACGGCTCAGAAGCGGGTTGATGCAGTCAGAACATGTGTATGTTACTCACTATCTACATGAACAAGAACTTCATGATGTGTATCACAAATAGTGAAGCCAGTGGAAGGGCTAGTTCCGGCATCATGTGCAATGTGCATGCAATGTGTTGCATGGCTACAAGCAAAGCCCCCCCACCTTGGTGAAAATGCAGGGATGCCTTGCTTGGTAGCAAAAGACTGAACAGAGACCTGTGTATTGGCAGACAGTGTTGACTAGCATCAATGGCATCATCTGAGTCAACTGACAACACAGCAGATGATGATGGGACAGTAAGCAGGACACATGACAAACCCTCAGTAGTACACCCAAGTGTGCAAAAGCAACTACACCAGTTGGACAGAGTCAGTGGGCCTGAAACTGGGGGAGGACTGTGCTCCACACAGACTGTGACAACCTAAACATGTGTGTGATACAGGACAGGGCCAGAGTGGGCATGGGATGGCTGTAGAAATCCAAAGAAATGTTGCTCATACAAGACACATACTACAATGATCATCCAGGCAAGGACACATAGGGCCATGTAATTAATGCACATGGAGCATGAATGGGCACTCACGTCCCTGCGGAGCATCTGCCATCTGCACCGTCCAAGTGATACACCCTGCATGAAGGGCAGAGGATGTACCCCACTGCATGTGTCTGTTAGGTTGGCTGGTGGAAGCTAGCATGTACACAGGAGGCTTGAATAGGCCATTGCAGTGTGCCAAAATGATGCGCAAAAGTGCAATGGTGTAATTGGGGTGCAGGGCGGTGGAGGGGCAAGGGGGTATGCCTATGTGGAGTACCCACATCAGGCAGAGGACACATGCACGTTAGTCATGCAATGACATAGTCCCAGTGCTGAGAGGAAATCCGCTCCTGGCTACATGAAGAAGGGCCAGAGAGCAGAAACATGGACCAGAGGGGCATCTGGGTGACTAACATGTGAGTAGGGTGCAAGTGTGGTGATGAGGACAGTCCCCGTCTGCTCTACATGTCCACCATCCTGCACAGCAAGCACGCATCAGTGAAGCATTGCATGGCTAGCACATGAAAACCATGTATACATAGCATGTAGTGGCAGTCAAGCACAACACATCACACAGGCAAAACACACATGGGCTGGACATACACGCAACAACACTCACTGGACTGGGCATCAAAGTCCTGCATCTATCCCACTCCTTCGACCAATTATTGTGGTATGAACTCCGCAACAAGTGCCTCGGCGGAGTGAGGTGATCCTCCTCAGGTGGTGGCCCACCACCAGTCACCAGAGTCATGCTATAATTAGAGGCACGCTTGGCCTTAGCACTGCGTTTGAGGTCATTCCAACGCTTCTTGCACTCGGCAGCTGTGTGCACCTCATGGCCGAATGCACTCACATTATCCGCGACATGCTTCCAGTGAGTATTCCGATGGGCAGCGATAGTTTGACAATTTGGCCCCGCTAGCATGTCACGTCTGTGGGCCTGCACGTAGTCCACAAGGGAGTCCAGTTCCTGTTTGCAGAAAGGCTTCTTCCTTGATGTGCAGGAGGCCAGGGCTGTGTCTGGGGTCCCAGCCTGTGCTGCAGATGCAACCTTCCTCCTGCCCCTGCACTTGCCAACACCCGGCTGGTCGGGGCAGCAGATGACATTGCTGCCCCAGGGACACGTGTCTCGGTCAGGGCAGCCCTGCGTGTACCTACGGTTTGCCTCCTGCCCTGTTGGAAATCTTCCAAGGACTCTTCAGGAGCCAAAGCAGCTTGCGCTGGCAGACCCTGAGCCTGGGTGGTTTTGTCCACAGCTGCACCTGCAGCTACCACTACCCTTGGGCCCGTGGCAGTCGATGAAACGGACTGTTGGGTCACATGGGTGCCAGTGCCAGATGCAGAAGCTGCATCGCCCGGAACCACAGGGGGTGGTGGCATGACTGCACCGACACATGGTACAACATCGTGCACAAGTGGCGCACCCCTGCCTCTTCCGCCTCTGCAGCCACCCTGGACACCCTGGAGTCCCCGTACTCCCTGGTCACCCCGGCCACATCCCTGAACACGCCCGCCACGAGGATTACGCCCAGCTGAGGCACCCCTCACCTTTGGTGGCCTCCCAACCATGGCACAGATGAAGTAGTGCTGGCACAGATGGAGAAGTGCCAATGGGAGGTGTACACCACAATTGTCCTGGGCAATTGGGTTGAAGGGGTGGGATGCAAGATGTTAACAGCACCCCTGCACCTGCAAGGCTGTATTTGACCCCGGTGATGAAGTGATGGGTCACGCAATGCTCAGGCACCCCAAAACTGCAGTAAATCTGTGCACGCAACCCCTGCAGCCTACGTGCGTGGAATTAACCTCCCGCAGTATGCAGTGGCACCCAGGAACACGAAAAACACGTGCCCGTGCGACACACAGGCTACTATGACCTCGAAAACGGGTACGCGATACACAGGGGCACCCGCAGTGGGAAAAATAGCGTGTGCAACTCACTGTCAGACTAGCGCGATGATGAAAAACACGCGTAGCCAATACCCCCACCAAAAGGAGAGATACATCCTTGATCCGCTTTGAAGTTGTGATGGCGCGTAAAACAACACGAAGTAGCAACACACATGTCAGTCTCCACGAAAGGCACATACAGCGAACTGCTGGCCCCGCTCACCTTTAACCCGTGCTGAGGGAAACACCCACGCGTGTCGTGTCACTTACGTGCTTAGGCCCTTTCCACGAATTACACGCATTCACACACGGACGTGTGGTTTTTTCACGTCCTGATCCACTATGCATCCGTGTTGAGGGAAAGGCCTGTGCGCACTACGTCACAGAAGCGCTTATGCGCTAAGGGCCTTTCCTCGAATTACACACTGATGTGCACTTTTTTCACGTGCCAAATCACTCTGTATCAAGCTGGCCACGCGAAAACACACAGAAGACCACGCTCCTGCCCAAAAGGCCATTTTCCTGCCCCCAAGAGCCCCAAGCACGCTCCCACCTGCCATCTGCTGCTGCCTGCCTTCTGCCCACGTGCCCTGCTATTTGGTGCCTGCACGTCAGCCATCTGCAGGGGTCCAGTTGCTGTGTCCATCCCTGCTGGATCAGAAGACTCCCGACTGGGATACCATAGCTCCACAGCCCAGCCCCAGGACCCAGTTTCCCACCCACGCCTGCCTCGGGGGTCGCCATGTCGGGGCAAACACCATCCGAGACCACTGGCGACCCCCAGCCAGAGAGGCAGAGGGCCACCAGCTTCAGTGAGAAGGAAGTTGGTGTCCTGGTGGAGCATGTCCTGGGGCATTATGATGCCCTCTTCACACCATCGCGCGCCGACAAGGAAGGACGGGAGAGGATCTGGGAGGACGTCGTGGTTGCCATCAACGCGGAGGAGGTGGCAACCCACGACATATAGCACGTCTGGAAGCGCTGGGAGGACTTCAGGTCCAGGACCCTCAACAAGGCCCGGCGCCTCCTGAAGGAAGAGGATGCAGAGGGGTGCCGGGTCCACCTGAGCAACATCCAGATGAGGGTCCTGGAATGCATAAGCCCAGCACTCCACGCCCAGATCTTTCGGAAGAAGACCCGTCCCGAGTCGAGCGGTAAGTGGCCATGCATTACTGTGTGAAACAGGGCATGTTGCAGTGTGCTGGTAGTCAGCAACTTGCCTGTATGTGTAACATAGCCCATGTATGGATGTGTGTGCACTGGGACATCATGATAATGCATGTGAGTCCAGTAATGCGTGAACCACATGGATGGTGCATGTGTTCCAATGAGACATGGGAGATGCATGCGAAATGCACACATGAATGCATGCCAGTCCCTGTTCTTGGACATGGATGGAGGGTGAGGGATGGGTGCTGCTCTCATGTACATGTATGGTGTGCATGTCTGTGTGTCTGAGAAGTGTGTGTGTGACTTTGAAACGCCATAGATGCATGACACATGTCCGTGACGATGTGTAGATTCACTCATGCAGTGCGGTCACCGTTGTATCCACTGTGTCTGTGGTGTAGGCGCCATGATGCATGACCCTCCGGTGATGTGTGTGCATGGGATCAGTATGAGCCATATGTATGTGAGTTTTAAGGCAACATTTATGGTAACAGAGGTCCTTGTACATGGATGCTGATGTTGATTGCATGCTCCATGCCTGTTTCTGCAAGTGTGTTGCATACATTGACCCATGTGTTGTGGAGGGACAGGATGGAAGTGACGTTTGACAGTGCCACTCATGTGTTATTGCTTCCTGTCTAGGGGACTATCGTACGATACCCTGATGCTTGTGTTCTATGTCTCCCTCTATGCAGCGTCGAGTGAAGAAGAGGGCGGAGATGGCGCTGTGGAGCTAAGCGGCGGGGATGCTCCACCGGGCAGCGACGCAAGGTTCCAGCCACCCTCCCAGGAATTGCCATCATCCGGGAGAGAGGAGACTGGTGCCGCGTCTGCCATTACGGCTGTAGCGGAAGGGCCGGGTGAGCCCCCACAGGGGCTTGAAATGGCGGAAGACGGTGCGGAGACATCCAGGTTGGTGGTCTCCACAGAGGAGGAGGAGCCCGCTACTGAGCCGCACATGGGGCCTGGTGGGGGTAGTACCACTGGTGCGAGTGGTGCAGTCAAGGGCCAGGGTCAGGAGGCAGCACAGGTCGCCGCGGAGGGGCCTGTGCATGTCGCTGTCCCTGACCCTGTGACTGCACTACCATGCACCAGCAGGGATGCCCCGTCCCAGGCCCGTCCGCAGGTAGGGGGGATGCCCATGTTATCTGCCTCTCCACTACCTGCGGACAAGGAGTCCCATGACGGTATGGGCTCCGTCCTGATTGGTGTCACGTTGCGCACGCGTGTCATTCGTGATGACATGCGTGCTGCCTGGGGGAGCACGCACGCCATCACGATGAGCTGCGTGGCAACGTGGCACAGTTGGGAGGAGCCATGGTCGGTGGGTTCCTACATGTGTTGCGCACTCTTGCGGACCTCTCCTCCTCTGTGGAGACTATGCGCCAGTCGTTCTCCCTGCCGTCTTCCAGCCCAGATTCCACCAGGGCCCCCTGTGGACCTGGCCCGACCAACACAGCCAGCTTGGTGGAGATTCCATCCCTGCCACAGTTGGGAGTCGGCGGTCCAGCAGGGGTGGAAACCCCAACAACTGGAGACCAGCAGATGGAGGATGTGCAGGCATCATCGGACAGGGCACATGGACAGCCACAGCAGCAGGCTCTAGGTGGGAGCAATGATGGCTCGGGGTCATCAACGTCAGAGGGGCAGGCATCGGCCAGATGGCAGGAGGACCCTGGAATGGGAGTGTCTTCCGTGTGGCTGCGGTTGGGCCAGCAGATAGATGCAGAGCAGCGGCGGGCGGAAGAGGCGCGGCTCACCATGGTCAGGGTGAAGTTCTCCATGCGTCGGGCGTTGAGGCAGGCTGAGTGCCTCGAGGCAACTCGCAGGGAGTTGGAACAGGCCATGGATGCTTCCCTGCGAGACCTCGGGGCCAGGGCAGAGGCCCGCCTCCAGGAGATAGACATGGAGTTCGATGATGCCCTGGCCCACAATATCACAGAGTGAGCCGCAGGACTTTCCCGCTGCCATTGTATATAGTTAGTTAGTGATAGGTTTCCTTTCTCTTTTTTTTCTTTTGGGACCCTTGAACAATGCCCCACGTTTTTGTATATAGTTGTAAATTAGGTAGGGATTTTTATATAGGTTTCATTTCATTTGTTGGGCTCATGGACCCTTGTTGTAATATTTGTACACAGTTGGACAGTGGATTTTTTTTAAACATATTTTACCCTCACCATGGATCAATGGATTATTGAATTTTGATTTCCTTTGGATTTACTTTGTTGGACAAGGATTTTTGACAAACTTTATTATGGATTAATTTAGATTGTGTCATTATTAATTTTTTTTTTAAGACATGCCTTTTTTTCTTGTTTCTGTTCTTTACATGCTTTGAAACTTTTTTGATATTTTTGTGCACAATACTTTTTGATTTCTTACTTCCATGTGTGGTATTTGGTCTTTGGTTTACTGCATGTCACAATGTGGGTTTACACAATCACTCGCATCCAGTGTGTGCGTGTGACGGACATGTGTTGATGTGCATATTTGACTTTTGGTAAGTGACAAGTAATAGGCCTTTCAGTGTGGGGTGGATGGGAAACTTGGTTGTGTCTGAAGACTGGGGTGGTGTGCAGTGGGATTTTGTTGGACATGAGGCCCATGAATGTGCATCTTTATGACATGTTGGGTGGGTGGGGATCTGAGTCGGGGCCTTCTGGCAGGTGCCCGGCAATGCTGGGTGGATGGGGGTGCTGGGGGACATGAGTCTGGGCCTGCTGGCAGGTGCCCGGCAATGCTGGGTGGGTGAGGGTGCTGGGGGACATGAGTCAGGGCCTGCTGGCAGGTGCCCGTCAATGCTGGGTGGGTGGGGGAGCTGGGGGACATGAGTCGGGGCCTGCTGGCAGGTGCACAGCAATGCTGGGTGGATGGGGTGCTGGGGGACATGAGACGGGGCCTGATCCTCAATGCTGGGTGGGTGGGGGTGCTGGGGGACATGAGTCGGGGCCTGCTGGCAGGTGCCCGTCAATGCTGTAGTGGCTGGGGGTGCTGGAGGACATGAGTCGGGGCCTGCTGGCAGGTGCCCGGCAATGCTGGGTGGATGGGGGTGCTGGGGGACATGAGTCGGGGCCTGCTGGCA
Organism: Ambystoma mexicanum; assembly: GCF_040938575.1. Taxonomy (NCBI): domain Eukaryota; kingdom Metazoa; phylum Chordata; class Amphibia; order Caudata; family Ambystomatidae; genus Ambystoma; species Ambystoma mexicanum. The sequence continues at coordinate 806,453,381 of NC_090941.1, forward strand.
GGTGCCCGGCAATGCTGGGTGGGTGGGGGTGCTGGGGGACATGAGTCGGGGTCTGCTGGCAGGTGCCCAGCAATGCTGGGTGGATGGGGGTGCTGAGGGACATGAGTCAGGGCCTGATCCTCAATGCTGGGTGGGTGGGGGTCCTGGGGGACATGAGTCGGGGCCTGTGCCCGTCAATGCTGTAGTGGCTGGGGGTGCTGGGGGACATGAGTCGGGGCCTGCTGGAGGGTGCCCAGAAATGCTGGGTGGATGGGGGTGCTGGGGGACATGAGTCGGGGCCTGCTGGCAGGTGCCCGTCAATGCTGTAGTGGCTGGGGGTGCTGGGGGACATGAGTCGGGGCCTGCTGGCAGGTGCCCGTCAATGCTGGGTGGGTGGGGATGCTGGGGGACATGAGTTGGGGCCTGCTGGCAGGTGCCCGGCAATGCTGGGTGGATGGGGGTGCTGGGGGACATGAGTCGGGGCCTGACCCTCAATGCTGGGTGGGTGGGGGCGCTGGGGGACATGAGTCGGGGCCTGACCCACAATGCTGGGTGGGTAAAACTTCCAAGGCCAATCATGTGTGAAACTTTCCGCGCAACCCCGAAATACCTTTACCCCGCTCGCACAAGGCCAATCGCATGTAGAACTTCCTGCGCAACCCCGAAATACACGTATCATGCTCGCACAGGCCCTATCGCATGTGATTCTCCCCGGGCACCCCCGAAATACACGTACCCCTCTCGCACAAGGCCAATTGCGTGTATAACTTCCTGCGCTCCCCCAAAATACACGTACCTCGCTCGCACAGGCCCTATCGCGTGTGATTCTCCCTGCGCACCCCTGAAATACACGTACCCTGCTCGCACAGACCCTATCGCGTGTGATCCTCCCCGCGCACCCCCGAAATACACATACCCCGCTCGCACAAGGCCAATCGCGTGTATAACTTCCCGTGCACCCCCGAAATACACGTATCCCGCTCGCACAGGCCCTATCGTGTGTGATTCTCCCCGCGCACTCCCGAAATACACGTACCCCGCTTGCACAAGACCAATTGCATGTGTAGAACTTCCCACGCACCCCCGAAATACACGTAGCCCGGGCACACAGGCCCTATCACATGTGATTCTCGCTGCGCATCCCCGAAAATACACGTACCCCGCTCGCACATGGCCAATCGCGTGTATAACTTCCTGCGCACCCCCGAAATACACATAGCCCGCTCGCACAGGGCCAATCGCGTGTGATTCTCCCCGCGCACCCCCATAATACACGTACCCCGCTCGCATTCATGGTTGGGGGGCTGTATGCTGGTCCACTGGCCTGTACGCCATGTACAGGATTTGTGCGCTATTCATGGTGCACGGGGAGGGGTTGGGGGTGTAACTGGCACTGCTGTAGGGTCGCTGTGCCACTCTGCGCCACGGCTGATTTTGGAAGTTAAAATCCATGAATACGCTGTGCGTGATAATGGATTTTGGCACACGCGGCTGGCGCATACTGCCGCACGTGCACACTGTGCAACAGCCGCGTGTGCCACTTGTGCGCTGAATTCTATGAATTACCCCCTAAATGTTCAAACTGAAAAAAAGCACCGAGAACATAAGCTCAGAGAAATGGAGTTGAGTCATGAATTAGAAATGACAAGGTTATGTCTTTACAATGCTTTTCTCCCAGCGTTTTCTAGGTCTTCCAGTCCTAAGAGACCCCATATGCCTAAAAAAATTGTGGGTATGTATGAGGTTAAGCTTGATATTTTGGATTGGTTGGCAATGTTTGAATATAACCATGGGATTCAAGGTCTTATAGGGAATCAGTGGCTTCCCTGGCTCTTCTCTAGGCTACCCACTGTTGCATCTGTTGTTGTGATAGAGTTGGGGGAGGTGGATAGGATGGATTATGAGTGTGTGAAGCTAGCTTTAATTGCTGGATTTGGGAAGACCCCTTCCCAGTACCTTAAGAGGTTTAGGACCCTCAAAAAGCATGATGGTTCCCCTTGGGCTACCTGGGTATGTGAATGTTTGAAAAACTTAGATGGTTGGGTTAAGGGTTACAGAGTGAATACTTATGAAGGTATAAGAAATCTTGTTATGTTGGAGTCGATTTAGGATGCCTGCTCCCCTGAGCTCAGACAGCACTTGGCTGGTTCTAACAAGATAGATCCAAAGAGGTTAGCTAAGGCTGCTAACTTGTGGGTTGCCAACAGGGCTAATCACAAGGATTCTCTGGCAACTCAGAAGAAGAATGAGGGAAAGCAGCCAAAGAAAGATAAAAGGAGAATTCTAATACCTCCAATCAAAAAGAGGGCCACAAACAGCAACATAAGGGTAAACCACAGGGAAAACCGAATTAGGTCCCAAACCAGATGGAGGTCAGAACAAACCCCCATTCATCAAGACATTTGGGAAATGTTATGTTTGTGGGTCAACTAACAATGTGAAAGGGGATCCCAGATGTAAGGGTAAACCTTCAGGGATCCACACTGTCTTCTTAGCCTTCTCCCCAGAGCAAGAAGTACCTATGGCAAGTGGAAACTTTCACCCTCTGGCTGATGAACCCATGAGAATCTCAGCTAGTGTTTTTTTAGTGTCCCTGGGCTTGTGGGAACAACAGAATTTAGATGTCTATAATTCCATCCCAGATAATACTAAAGAGTATTATAAAGATAGTGTTCTTGTGAATGGCCAGGAGACTCCTGCCATCAGAGACACTGGAGCCAGCATAACTGTGGTGGATGAATCATTTTTCAAGGTGGCGGATGTTGCCAAGGCACCCAAATGCCTCACCAAGTTAGCTGGAGGCTCTGTTCAAATGCTTCCCCAGTTATCAGCTCTCATCCAGTGTAATGATATGAGTGTCAAAATACCTGTTAGTGTGCAGAGTGAAGTACTTGGGAGAGTCATGTTGCGTAATGACCTGAAAACTCTTGGAGTAGTGTCAAGCACCCAAATGCCTCCCAATAAGAGAAGGCAGGAGCTCACTAGGCCTGCAAGGGAGAGGACCTCGAGTAGCTCTCCAGAGGAGTTCATAGAGGAAACTATCACTCCCACTCCACAGGATTTGCTCACTACTATTTCTATTTCCAGTAAGAGGAGGCAGGAGCTCACTAGGCCTGCAAGGGAGAGGACCTCGAGAAGCTCTCCAGAGGAGTTCATAGAGGAAACTATCACTCCCACTCCACAGGATTTGCTCACTGCTATTTCTAGGAAGAATGAGGCAAAGAAGAAGCCTCAAGGAAAAAGACAGGCAGCACCCCATGCTACCAACACGGACATCCCCAAGACTGTCCAAGGTCACACCTGTGACTCCCCCACCTGCTGAGGCAGAGTGTGAGGTGCAACCTTGTGTGGTTGAACCAGTTTATGAAGAATCAGACCTGGAAGAAGACACAGTTTTAGTTGGAGATCTTTTCTTGACCCTGTTAACCATCCTGAGCTGCAGTCTTTACTGGCAGAAGGTGGGCCCAACAGGGCAGAATTCAGCAGAGGACAAAGAGAGCATCATACTCTCGAGGTTCTTCGACAACAAGCTGCTAACCAACCTGACTGGCAAGAGGTTGGAAAGTATAGGTTAAGCTGGGAAGATGGCCTCTTCTACAAAGAACAGACTGAGTCTATCCATGGGGACTGCAAAAGAATTGTAGTGCCCCTTGCCAACAGACTCCAAGTACTACAGTTGGCCCATGAGATACCTTTGGCTGATCATTTGAGTTTCAAAAAGACCAAAGAAGGGTATTCTTAATACTTCTGGCCTAAGATGGGTTCAGAAGTTGACAAATTCTGTCGGAGCTGTCACACTTGCCAAACCTCTGGCAAGAGTGGATACAAGAATGTGTTACCCCTGGTGCCTCTCCCAGTGATGGGAGTTCCTTTTGAGAGGGTGGGCACCCTTGAGCCTCCCACATCTTCAGGGAACAGGTTTATCCTGGTTGTAGTAGACCATGCTACAAGATAACCAGAAGCCATACCTATGAGAACTCTTACAGCTGAGGCTGTGGCTAAGGCTCTACATGGTATTTTTACCTGAGGCGAGTTTCCTAAGAAAGTGATATCCGACAGGGGATCCAATTTTATGTCCCACTGCATACATGCCATGTGGAAAAACTGTGGTGCACTTACAAGTTCTCTACAGCCTACCATCCACAGACAAATGGACTGATAGAGAGGTCTAATCATACTATAAAGAGCATTATAGGTGCTTTAGAGGAACCCCTTAAAAGAAAGTGGGACCTTCTACTGCCATGCCTTCTCTTTGCTTATAGAGAAGTCCATCAGGAGGGAGTTGGATACAGTCCCTTTGAACTTCTCTATGGCCATCCAGTCAGAGGTCCATTGGCCCTGATTAAGGAGGGGTTGGAGAGTGCTCCTTCCCCCAAGCCGGTCAGAGTGACTGACTATGTGATAGGTCTCCAGAGGAGAATGTCACACATGATGGCAGAAGCTAGTGATAACTTAAAAGCAGGTCAGGTTCTGATCAAATATTGGCAAGACCAGAAGACCAGCATGGTTGAGTTTACTGAAGACCAGCTTGTATTAGTTATGGTGCCAACAAGGCAGAGGGCCTTGCAGGACAAATGGATAGGACCCTTCAAGGTTGTGGGCAAACTTGGAGAGGTGAACTATTTGGTGGACTTAGGCAGACCTAAGGAGGCTCCCAGAGTCTTTCACACCAACCGCCTGAAGTCATATGTCTCGAGACAAGAAGTCGGAGCTTTGCTTCTAGCTTTAGCTCAAGAGGAAGAGGAGGGTGAACCTCTACCTGAACTCCTCAGAGGCCAACCTTTGGATGAGAAAATAGAAGGAGTCAATCTCTCTTCTCAGCTGACATCTGAACAACAGGAGGAGTTCAAAGTTCTGTTAAATCAGATTGCCTCCCTGTTTTCACTTTCACCAGGCTTTACTCCTTGGGGCCAGCATGATATTCTCACTGGTGACTGTCTACCTGTAAATAACAGAGGTTAGAGAATGTCAGAAAATGTGAGAGACCACATCAAAGGAAAGGTCAACAAGATGCTTGATCTTGGGGTTATAGAGCCCTCTACATGTCCATGGTCTAGTACAATTGTTCTAGTACCCAAGGCAGGATCCAAAGAGTTGAGATTCAGTGTGGACTACAGAGCTCTAAATGCAGTCACTAAGACTGATGCCCATCTTTTGCCAAGGTCAGATGAACTGGTGGTTAGACTTGGTTCAGCCAAGTACCTCAGTGAATTTTATCTGATGTCATGCTATTGGCAAATAGCCCTGACAGACCATGCCAAGGAGAAAACTGCATTCTCAACACCAGCAGGCCTCTACCAGTTTAAGGTTATACCTTTTGGACTAAAGAATGCACCTGCTACATTTCAAATGATGGTCAATCAAGTTCTGAATGGGATGGAGGATTTCTGCATGGCATACTTGGATGACATTGCAGTGTTCAGCCCTACATGGAAAGAACATATTGATCACTTAGGACATGTTTTTCAGGCTCTTGAGCAGGGCCATCTGACCATAAAGGCAAGCAAATGTCGAATTGGTCAGAACAAAGTGGTCTACCTTGGTCATGAGGTAGGAGGTGAAATAAGGCCATTGCCTAGCAAAGTATAAGCTGTAGAAAACTGGACCACCCCTACTACTCAAACCTAAGTGAGAGCTTTCCTAGGTCTCACTGGGTACTGCAGGAATTTCATAGAGAACTATGGGACCATAGCTTCTCCCTTGAATGTGATCTCCTCTCCAGAATTCCCTAAAAAGGTTAGATGGAATGAGGAGTGCACTCAAGCTTTTGAAAACCTGAAGAAAGCCCTTTTGTCAAGCTCCTGTCCCAAGAGCTCCTGATTATCACCAACCCTTCATTGTGCAGACAGATGCATCCAATACAGGTATAGGTGCAGTCCTTAGTCAACTGGATGAGAAAGGTAGGGAACACACCATTTGCATCAGCAGTAGGAAACTGACGGAACTAGAAACAAGGTGGGCAAACATAGAGCGTGACTGTTTTGCCATTATGTGGTCTTTGTAGAAGTTTAGACCATACTTGTATGGATGTACTTTTGTGATTCAAATTGACCACCAACCCTTGAGATGGTTAATGCAAATGAAAGGGGAAAACCCAAAACTTCTGAGATGGTCAATCTGCCTGCAAGGGTTTGATTTCACCATTGAGCACAGAGCAGGATGTCACCACCAGCATGCTGATGGTCTCTAGGATGTTTTTAACTGACTAGAGGTAGAGATTCATCCAGGAGTGGATTAAATCCTCCTGTCCCTTAGTCTGGGGGTGCTAGTGTTAGGGAGAATTTCTCCAGAATTGCTAATTTCCCTTACCTACTGAGTCCCTCAGCAGCTTTGCTGGATTTCTAGGATTTATTTTTTTCACCTGCTAAGAGTCTGAGCCTTTTTTTCCCACACTTACATGTGATTTGCGGTGTGTTTTTAACATTTTTTGGGTTCATAGACTGTGGAGCCTCACCTACTCCACAGGCATCATCTTTTTTACTGTGTGTTACACAGCACCTTCAGTGCAGTGACACAGGGTTGTCTTTTAGACTTCCAAACTCAGACTCCATTTTCTCGGACTAACTACTGTCTCCCAGCACACATAAAGTTGCCATTAACTTTACTAGCATTCTGTAAAACCACAGACCCAGTACACTGTATCTTACATAGAGTACTGGAAAGGGTTACTAGCTATCCCTTTTTGTCTGTTTCTCTTGGAGCATTGTTTCGCTCCCTTTTCATCAAGACTTGGCTGGTGGCAGTGGTAACTACCCTATTTTTCCTACCGCGGTTATATTAAATAACCTTGGTATTGTTTTAGGCTATCTTGGTAGCCTCGAACTTAAACCCGCTAGACCATATATATTTTATTACGGTTCTGGATGGGTTTATTCACCATTTCTTTTTGTAAAAGTCTTTCTTGTGTTTTACTCTGCGTGCCAAACCAGGTTTGATTCCTTTGTTCATCGTCTTTTGGTGGACTTCTATGCAGAAGCCCTCTTTAGGCACCTGTATGTCTGGGATGGACAGGATGTGAGGGAGGGGTTTAGGGCTTCCTGCACAGGGTCTTCTTGGAGAACCATGTCGCACTCTGAAATGATTGGCTGTGGTGCGTATCCCGGCGGGACAGCCACCCTGCTGTGTGATTGACAGCCAGGCTGTGTGAATGGGGGAAAACTGCATAAAATGCAGGCCTCTGGGGCTGGAAAGGCAGAGACGCCACTGGAATGAAAGAACCGACAAGGAGCTGACAGAAGAGGACACCTACAATGACTGAACTGCCCGGTGAAGCCCTGCTGCAGGTCAGAATCTTCAAACTGCAATGACAGAGAAGATCCTCCAGGAATCTTCTTCCCCTGAGCTGGTGGGACCAACCAGTTCGCCCAAACTGCAAGCCAGGACTCCCTCCTCTCGTTGAATTCACTGTACAGAGCTACAGTGGGCGGGATAGCCAGGAAGGTCGGACCCTTATTGGGTTTTAAGGAGCGCCCCTTTTATTTGGTGCTTTGCTCTGCTGCTGGTTCCTTCCCTGGGCAGTGCAGGACCCTCCAGTCTTCCTACTTCATTTCTGTCAAACAGTCGCTTCAGGAACCGTGAGCCTGCAGGAACTGCCAGGAACGTCCGCCTCAGCTACAGCTTCTTCTCCATTTAAAGGTACTGTCCAAATCCGGTTGTTCGTTTCGTTCATCCGCAGTGGAAGTGTGTGAAATCTTTATCCAGTCCGAGGGTGTGTCCTTCTCTACTCTTTAAACAACATTTTCTGCCGACCAACTTCGTTCGGAACTCTTGGCAAAGACTTAACCACAAACTACCCTGAACTGTGTGATCTTGAGCAAAAGACTTTTGTCTTATTGACTTTGACCCTAAGCCTTTTTGATTTCATTCCATCACTGTAGTTCCTCTTTCTAGATTGCTCTGCTTACTTACCTGTTGGTGCTGCTCAATTGCTGCCTAACTTTGTCTTTCCCTCCCTTTTAAATTGCTGGAGTGCCATTTTGCTCCCACTTCATTTGTGAACTTAACTTGTCTTGAATCCATTGGGAAAGTCTGGGGGTATTAAGTGTGTGATTTTTAAACTGCTTTAAATTAGTGAAATGTTATACATCTCATATGTAAATAAATGTATATTCTTTTACTCAGAAACCTTAAGTCAGTGTTTGTTTGAATCATAGTAATTGCTGTCATTTGTGTAACTATTGATACTGCTCACTTGCTCTTGAGATAAGTCTGGCTGCACAGCCATCGCTACCACTTTTACTGTGTAGTACAGGCTTCTACCAAAGGTGAATTTGTACTGTCACTTGCAGTGTTAATTGTGTGTGGTGTTTCCAAAGGGCATTGCATATAATTCTGCCTAACAGATACTCTGGGATTTTAAATTGATTCTAAACACTATATTCTTCCAATTCTTAGTAAGTCTGGGACTGGGTGTCTCCCAGCAGATGAACACTAAGCAATACATGTATAGTCTTTGTTAAGGGGTTCCCACACCATTTCATCTCTATTCCTCCGAGGGTCTCCTCTGTGCCTAAACAGAGGTTTAACGGGCTATCAGAACCTCCCTTTCTCTTGCTCATTGGTTCTGCGCTGTGTTTGTGTTCTCAGATTGAAGGCGTCCTCACAACCTTATTTACTCTTCTGCTTGGGGTCTTCCCCTGTGTTATTAATCTCAGGTTTAAAGATTTCCCTCACCCATGTACATTCCTTTACAATGGAAGCCTCCACCCGGGTCTCCTCTTCAGGCTACAGATTGATGGCAGGCTCTGCAAGTGCAGTCATAGTGGGGATGGCACTCAGCTAAGGGCCAAATAATCAGGGAGGGTAGGTGATGCCTTAAGCTCCTGCCTGACACTCACTAGGTATTTCACCTCCCTTCCCTCCCCCAAGGCACTCATTCTCCAGCAACCTAATTCAATCTCTCTCTCATCCTCCTTGTCTCCCCTAAATCATAGTTTCTCCATGGTCCTGTCCCTCCCAATCTCTTCTCTCTGAGCTTCTTCTGCCCCTCTTCTTTGCATCATAGGTGATACCCAGGGTGATGCTGGTTATACCTCCTTTTTTTCCTCACTACTGTTACTGGTAAAGTATGCCTCTTCCTCCTTATCACCATTCAACTCTTTCACCACAGTTTTCTCTACCTCCTCCTTCATCACCTCCTTTCACTACTTCTTCTCTTTACATACGTATACCACTGCCCCCTTAAACTTCTGTCTCTTTCTCTGTTCCTTTACATCTTGCAGCAACTCACCCACCACCTTATCTCTTTTCTCTATCTCCTTCTCTTTGCCTGTCTACCTCTCCTAGCCTGATAATGCTTCTTTTCACCTCCAATTGCCTCTTCTCTAACCCGATAGCTCTTTATCTTTGTAAGAATTGCTCTTTCTCCAAAGACACCTGGATAATTCTCCTCTAAGCCCGATGGGTCTTTCTCCTCCCAGTCCTCTGGTGTATCCTTCTAATAGGCTTCTGGTTCTCTTAATTTTCCACCTCCAGGGTTTGCCTTTCCACAGCATGCTGGGTCTCCCCCTACAGCCTCCAATCTCTGTCATACCTCACCCTTTGTGTCCTCTCCTGAAGCCCCTTGTCTCATGTTCTTGTTCCAGCTCCTTATCAAGCTCTGTCTCCAGCTCTGTCTCCAGCTCCTTCTCTAGCTTCTTCTCCAGCTCCTTCTCAATTTCCTTCCCCAGCCCGCTTTGAATGAGCTTTTTATACTAACTCTCACAGTCATCTGCCACATACTGAGCTTTTTTAGGGGGTTGACCAAAAGACTGGACCAGCTATTTCAAGAGTCACAGCTTCCACCCAATGAAAACAAAGCATACCATAACATTCACAAAAACACTATGATACAACCAGGTATGTTAGGGGACAAGACAATGGGAGAAAACATGCATGCTTTTAGATCAGATTTCATAAACAATGGACACAATTGCTAAATTCTGGGCAGACAGATCCCTAGGGCACCAAGGATCTCCTGAAGCGAATTTCTGGATTTCCGACCGAAAGGGGCCCAAAATCAGATACTACAGGTCATCACATGAAATCCAGGGCTGGAATCCCTCCACAAGATTTCCAGAAACTACAACACATTCTGCAAAAAGATGAATGACTGCAAGAGACTTTGCCCCCCAACAGCCTGATTGGGCATTGGGATGCAATTGTGACAGGCAATTGCTTAAATATAGATGGGCAGAATTGGCAACAGACTCAGTTGAGCTGCACAAACAACTGCTCAGCCTCTGACTTAGTGGCAGATCAGATGAACATGAAAGCTTGCAAAAAAGGACTTTGTCAGCCCAATTAAGGTACCAAATTGTTTTTTCTTTTAGATCAACTCCCTCTCTTTCTCTCTCTCTCTCTCTCTCTCTCTCTCTTTCTCTCTCTCTCTCTCTCTCTCTCTCTCTCTCTCTCTCTCTCTCTCTCATACCCTAATCCACAAGCAACCACCCCTCTTGGCTAGCTGAGGAAGGAGATGGTCTGCCAATGGGGATAAGCAGGCAGGACAATGACGATTATAAATGCTGGATAGAGTCTTCTAGGCTAGAATGCAAGAGCACTGAATTAGATGCGGTCATTCAAGGGAGGAATCCCACACACCCAGAAAGAACCCTATTTACCTGGCTATTCACAACACCTGGCTGTGAGTTTTGTGGATGGAAGAGAAGGTTGGAGTATTCATGGGGCAATCCCACCTGGTTTGGAGAGGAAGCAAACATATTCTGAAAACTAGGGACCTCCCGAATGGCATGAGGGCAGAAGCATATATATGGAAGGGGTATGGAGAAGTACTCCTTACAGGTTGGATGTAGCAAGCAGTGTGGATGGAGCCTACAGGGAAATAGCGTTAGTACAAATAATCCAGTTCGCCCATTGGGGAGAATCCTGAAAGCGTTGATGCTGATGAAGATTTGAAAGACGTCCAAGGTGAATATGAGCCAAGCCAATCCTAGTACAGCACAGGGGCAATCCACGGGCAGTTCAAGGAGGTGAGTATGGACAGTTAGGTAAGTTTTCTATTGTTCAACTGGTGTGGGACTTTATAAGACTTATCTCTTGGTATTAGGGACCCAACTCTTAATATAGGCCTGTACTACATAAGTCGGTAGAGTGGTTGAGCAGCCAGGCTTATCTTAGGAGGGAGTAATGTGAGCTGTAGAGCAGTACAAAGAAATCAATGCATACATAGACCCAAGAAAACACGTACTCACTTAAAGTTATTTTAAAATATATTTATTATAAATACACAAGGCACACAAGCAAATCTAAAATGCAGCAAATAACAATACCATTCCATTTAGACATGGAATAAAAAATATAAAGCGGAACAATAATGCAGGTAAGTAACTTTTGCTATGCTTTACATATCCATCAGACAGATTACATCAGTTAAGGTCAGTAACAGCACTTATATTTATCACCTTTGCAAAATTCAGATTGGACAGAAAATGTAAGGTTAGACAGAATACAGCGAGTAACTGTTAAATAACAAGTTCACTCTGCCAGAGGGATATAGTCAGTCTGTTTCCAAGTAATAAAAGTGCTCACAATTAAAACCTATGGAGGACTCAGCATTGCCAAAGCCAGTAGGATCAAGAAGATGGACTTTGGGAAACCAGCACAGCCAAAGTCAAAGGGACAGTTCCAGTTCTGATGAAGATCTCCAGAGGAAAAGTTAGTTAATCAGTCAGTGGTTCATGAACAAAACACAGGAGATCCAGGGGAGCCTTCCTGATAATGCATAAACTGGAGGGGCTGCACAGAGGTGTTCTGGACAACTCTTACTGGAGGAAAACAGCACTTCACAAGCCAAGAAGCACCAAAAATGGCACAAGATAATTACAAACCAAGCCCCACAGTACCTTGAAAATGAAGAAGAAATTGTAGCTGTCTTCCTTCTATGTGCAATGTTGCACACCCTAATTCCTGATTCTTGGTTGTGGTGACAAAAGGGGGGACCTTTGGCAGGCTTCTGCAACAGCACTCAGGAGAAGGGGTTGTCTGTAATGGATGAAGCTCACTTCCACGGCTCTTTGTGGTTTTGGCGCCTTTTTTTCAGCACCAAGAAGAAACAAATATCGCTGGTTGGATTCTCTTTGATTACTCGGTCCTGAACTCTGGTGAGGGGACTTTTGGTGAAAATGTCCCGCCTCTGGAGGTCCACACAGAAGCCTGCAAGATTCAGCTGGATTTTATCTTCACAATATGATGCACTCAATTATGGTCTAGGTACAGCAGGTATTGGTGTTCTGCAGCCCAGAAAAGTTGCAGGATGTTGGGAGATGGGCCAAAATGAAGAAGGTCTCGAGTCTAGTTGGTCTCACTAGCCTAAGGGAGGAAGTCATCCTTTGCAGGTCTTCCCTGTCGGTTTGAAGACAGAGTCAGCACAGCTGCAGGGTGTCATTGGTGCTTTTGTGGTCCTGGGAGGTGCTGCTGGCACCTCTGCTTGTCTTCTGCTTTGGATTCCTTGTTCCAATTCTTGACTTTGCATATAGTCCCAAAATCCTCACTGGAACCCATTCATTCACACACAAAGAGCAGTCAATCACCTGGAGGTTGGCTGTCCTCCAGGACAGCCAGCCGCCCAGTTAGAACTGGTTTCAGCCAGGCATACCTACAGACAAAGGACAGTGAAGTTCTGGGCTCCTCCTTCACTTCCTGCCTTCCCAGACACTCTGGAGCCTGGGCGGGATTCAGGGCTGAACTCATAAAGGACTCAAATCTAGTCCAACTGATAGAAGAAAAGCCCAAGAATATAGTCTAACTGAGAGAACAACTCAGCCCGCTAGAAGACTGCAGGAAAGGTAGTAAAATGAAACCACTGCCACCAGCAATTTAAGTTAGTCAGTGTAACAAAAGTTACATGAGGAGTGGGAGAAGAAGTTACAATGTAAACATCCAGCACCCCACATAGGGTAGTGTGTACTGGACCCACAAAAGAATAGGTAAGTTGATAACAGTTATCTTACCATTCTTGGGAACTGTGGTTCTCACAAGAAAATGTATTTAAACATAAAGAGAAGTCCAAGGGACTCCCCAGTGACATGGTACTGAGCGTGATGTGTGCCACCAAGCACAAATCAGATGCCTGTATTAAATATAGGGAGCTTACCAGACTCCTTAAAACAGTAAGAATAAAAATCCCAGTTAGAGAAAAAGAATCATTAAGAGGTAAATTGTTCCACTAACTCAGGAGGTTAAAATCAATAAAGGTCCAGAGTCCAGCAAAAGTGCAGGGGGTCTCTCTGGTTAAAGGGAATTAGCACAGAAACTGAAAATTAGCACAGAAATACTTGTCCCCCCCTAGACTAAGGGACAGGATGATTGAATCCACTCCTGGATGAATCCCTTGTTCATACTTCCTGGAGAGACCATCAGCATTCTGATGATTGGCTCCTAACCTATGCTCAATGGCAAAATCAAACCCTTGGAGGCTGATAGACAATCTGAGCAGTTTAGGATTGTCCCCCTTCATTTGCATTAACCATCTCAAGGGTTGATGGTCCCTCTGAATAAGGAAAATAGAAACATAAAAGTATGGCCTAAACTTCTTCAAAGACCACACAATGGGAAAACATTCTCGTTCTATGGTTGCCCACCTTGTTTCTCGGTCATTCAGTTTTCTACCGAAGAAGCACATAGGTTGTCCCCTGCCTTTCGCATCCAGCTGACTCACAACTCACCCTTTTCCTGTGTTAGAGGCATCTGTTTGCACAATACAGGTTTGGGTGTAATCAGGAGTTCTCACTACTGGAGCTTTGCAGAGGGCATTTTTTAGCCCTTCAAATGCCTTGACACATTCTTCATTCCATCTCACTTTCTTTGGAAATGCGGGTGATGGGATGACATTTAGTGGAGAAGCTATGGTCACATAGTTCTCTATAAAGTTATGGTAGTACTCAGTGAGACCTATGAAGGCTCTCACTTGGGTCTGAGTAGTAGGGGTGTCCCAGTACTGTACATCTTGTACTTTAATCGGCAAGGACCTAATCTCACCTCCTCCTGCATCATGTACAAGGTAGACCACCTTACTCTGAGCAATTTGACAATTGTTTGCCTTTATGGTCATTTGGGCCTGTTCAATGGCCTGCAACCCATGTCCAAGGTGATGAAGATTCTTCCCAAGTGGGACTGAACACTGCAATGGCATCCAAGCATGTCATGCAGAAGTCCTCTAACCAATTGAGAACATTATTCACCATCCTTTAGAATCTGGAAGGTGCATTATTTAGTCAAAAGGGCATGACCTTGAATTGGTACAAACCTCGAGCGGTAGAGAAAGCAGTTTTTTTCTTTGGCATTGTCTGTCAGAGCTATTTGCCAATAGCCTGAGATTAGGTCAAATGTGCTGAGGAACTTGGCAGCTCCAAGTTTTTCCACCAGTTCATCTGTCCTTCTCACAAGACTGCAAGTCCTTATCCAATTTCTTTTTCAATCTGATTCCCATCCTAGTTAAAGGATGGGCACCAGTCTTCGTGACTGCATTCAGAGCCATATAGTCCACGCAAAACCTTAATTCGTTGGTGCCTGCCTTTGGAACCAGTGTAACTGGACTAGCCCATGCACTTGTAGAGAGTTCAATAACCCCAAGGTCAAGCATTGTGTTGACCTCTTCCTTTATATGAGTTCTTACATGATCAGACATTCTTTAGTCCCTGCTTTTGACAGGGAGACTGTCACCAGTGAGGATATCATGCTGCCCCAGAGGAGTCAAGCCTGGTGTTAGAGAAAACAGAGGGGCAAACTGAGTTAACAGAGCTTTGTCCTCCTCTTGCTGCAGTGTCAAATTAGAAGAGAGTTTTACTCCATCTATAGTTGCATCTGAAGGGTGTCCGTCCCATGAGGAGATTAGGGAGAGGTTCACTCTCCTCCTCCTCTTAGTCAGAGTCTAGAAGCAAAGCTCCTAGTTCTGGTCTGGAGACATACACCTTTAGACGATTAGTGTAAAAGACCATAGGAGACCTCTTGGGGTTGCCCAGGTACACTAAAAAATAAAAAATTGAATTAAATAATTGACCTCTCCAAGTTTGCCCAAAACTTTGAAGGGACCTATCCATTTGTCCTGCAAGTATCTTTGTCTTGTGGGAACCATAACAAGAATGAGCTGTTCTGGAGTGAACTCCACCAAGTTAGCTTTCTGGTCATGCCAATGCTTGACCAGGGATTGACCAGCCTTCACGTTTTCAGAAGCTTCAGTCATCAGCTGCACCATCCTCTTCTTGAGGCCTATTACATAGTCAGTTACACTGACTGGTTTTAAGGATGGACCACTCTCCAATCCTTCTTTGATCAGAGCCAAAGGTCCTCTGACAGGATGACTGTAGAGGATCACAAAGGAGCTGAAACCCTCTCCAGCTTGAGGCACCTTTATAGAAGCAAAGAGAAGGCATGGCAGTAGAAGGTCTCACTTTCTTCTCAGGGGTTCTTCTAAGGCACTTATCGTGCTCTTCATTGTACGAGTAAACGTTGCTACCAACTAATTTGTTTGAGGGTGGTAGGCAGTTGAGAATTTGTAAGTAACTCCATAGTTGTTCCACATGGTCTGCATGTTGTGGGACATAAAATGTGACCTCCTGTCAGAGATTACTTCCTTAGGAAAGCCTGCCCTGGTAAAAATTCCAAGTAGGGCATTAGTCACTGGCTGAGCAGTTACAGTCCTCATAGGTAAGGCCTCGGGATATCTAGTAGCATGATCTACTACAACCAATATACATTGGCTGCCTGAGGAGTTTGGAGGCTCCAGGGGACCAACAATGTCAATCCCCACCCTCTCAAAAGAAACTCCCCCCCACTGGGAGGGGAACTAAAGGTGCCATATTCTTGGTACCACTTTTTTTGAAAATTGTTTATTTTTATTATACATATATTCAGTTAAGAATGTATACATATACAACCACAGCATACATAAAAATCAAACATTAAATCCAGATCCGTCCCAGCACATTAATTAAAAGTACAATGTATCAATTAATAGCTCCATTAAAATGTCATTAACATAGGCATAACATGTCATCATATAAAAAATGAGATTGGCATCATTCCCTTCAAATAAGCGTTTCCACATAGCACCAGTGTCATTTTTATCAAGGCTATTACAATGGGCCTTTAATTGGTTAATTCTTAATGCATCCGAACTAGCACAATAAAACATTAAGGGTCGATTCATGGAGCAAACGTGCGCCGAAAATCCCAGCGCAAGCAGGCGCAAGGTGGCGCAAGCGTGAGAAACCCAGCGCACGCGCACGCGTGCGATTCAAGGAAGACGCTGTGCGTGTTTCCCGCTGTCCGTGCGCCAAATCCTGCCATGGCGCACGCGGGCACACACGGCGTGCGCTACGCACACAGCAAAAGCGCCCATAGTGCGGCGAACACAACCAAAGTGGGCGGAACAGTGGGCGTAACACGCGGAATGGGGAATAACGCGTGAAAAAGAAGGCGTAACTGGGGAAGTACTGCAGGGAACTACACGGAACGCCCACATGCACGCGAACAACCCGTATTCATGGATTCAAATACGGGAAACCCGCGCACGGCAAAAGACGCACACAGGCGTCAACTCGTCCGCCACACGAAGGCAGGCGGAAGCGTCCCCGTGCACAGTATAAAAGTGTGCGCAAACAACAAACACGTATATACAGCTACGATGAATGCCCCATTTGTCGCAGCACTGATCGTGGGACACCGCAGGAGGAGGAGAATAGCCAGGGCACACATTTTCACACCACGGACAAGCCTTTTTGGGATGCCTGACGACCAGGTCTACGGCAGGTATAGGTTTCCACCCCATATCATCCTAGACCTGGTCAGGGAGTGGGAAGATGACCTTACATCCCCCACCCTTTGCTCCCAAGCATTGAGCCCCTTGGAGAAGGTGCTCAATGTCCTGCATTTTTTGGCCACTGGGTCATTTCAGCAGACTACTGCCATAGTGGGGGGGGGGGTCTCACAGGCCACGCAGTCACGCTGCCTACACCAGGTACTGGCAATCATGACAGCGCGCCCCTCAGTCCGCAGGCACATATACATGCCCAGAACACCCGCAGAAAGGCAGGCCGTTGTCCTGGATTTTTTCAGGGTGGCACACTTCCCCAAAGTGCTCGGTGCCATAGATTGCACCCATGTGGCCCCACGTCCACCTAGGGCCACTGAGCACATCTACCGAAACCGCAAGCACTGGCATTACATCAATGTACAGGTGGTATGTGATGCAAAGGGAATCATCACCTCTGTCTATGCAAACTACCCTGGCTCCACCCATGACAGTTTCATATACAGAATGTCCGCCCTGAGCCGGGCCCTGGAAGCTGGGCAGCATGGCGACACATGGCTCCTAGGTGAGTACAAATGCCCTTGCACATGCATGCATGTCACACACACACACACAAATACACAAACCCCAATAATCACAACCATTTACACCTCCCCAGGGGACAGTGCCTACCCTCTGAGCAACCACATGATGACGCCAATCCGGAACCCCACCACACCACCCCAGGTAAGATACAATGCCGCCCATATTGCAACCAGGGCCATAGTGGAGCGCACATTCGGAGTGCTCAAGTCACGTTTCCGCTCCCTTGACCGCTCTGGCGGGCAGCTACTCTATGCACCCCCAGTAGTGTGCAGGATCATTGTGGCAGCATGTGACCTGCACAATGTTGCCAACACGGCAGGGCGTACCGGCGTACCCGTGGACATGGTGGTGCCCCCACATCCCCAACCACAGGCACAGGCGCTGCCCATGGGAGGGGACAGGGCACGCGGCGAGGAAGCCCGGACCCAGCTTGTGGCCACATTTTTCACCTAAACTCCCACCCCTGCGGAGTGCACACAGGCCTGGCACATACCAGGTGACAATCGATGATGACAAAGAGACAGTCAACTGTCACAACCCTACCACCCTGAGATAGTTGCCATGGAAGTGCCACATTGTCTGCATCCCTAGCTAATTAAACACAAGCTATCCTGTGTGACCAAAAGGCACACATATGACATGACATGATATGGCATTTGTAACTTGCCTATACACAAGTATTTCAAGGTGCGATGAGGCAGGGAGAGGGGAACAAGGGAAGACAGACAACGATACTACTAGGCCAGGTGTCATTTAGATTGTGCAAGTGCAGGGGTAGGGGGAAGGGAAAAGTGCAAGGGGAAGGGGAGGGGGGAGTGCAGTACAGGGTAAGTAAACTAAAAAACAAATAAATAGGCCAGCTGGTGGCAACTGCAAAGGTAAGTGCAGACAAGTGCTGGGAAGGGGGGGCTGTAGGGATAGAGAGACAGTCCCGCAGTGCAGGGGTTGCCAGGGAGGCAGTGCAAGTGGAGAGTGGCTGGGCCAGGGACCGAGGTCGGTGAGAGTGGCCCAGTTGCAGGTCCAGTGCAGTTCCAGTGAAGAATTTTGCAAGGGAGAGGCAGAGAGAAAGCAGAAGCAAAGAGGAAGGTCTTGAGGTGCTTCCGGAACCGGAGATGGTTCTCCTCAAGTTCCAGTGAGGCAGGAAGGCTGTTCCAGAGAGAGGCCCCTGCCGCGGAGAGAGATCTACCCCCAGCTAGTTGCTTTGAGAAGCGGATGACCCTGACATGCAAGGTGTGAATCACACACACCTACAAAACAGGCCATGGCCATCATTGTTATGTCACTCAAACCCTCCCAAACCACAACATGACATGGCAAGCAATACCCATACACCAACACAGTACCAATAAGGTACACATTGCCATGTCAAAAATGTACAGTGGCATCAGACAATGATGCCTGACATGGAATCAGATAAAATGACTGACCAACAACCTCCCACCCAAAATAAGTCATTTCCAAATGCATTACAACATTGTAGACGTAACATAACAATGAATGCCTGTCTACATGCACATTGTGCATTGCAAAATCAACACTGCAGCTTCTGTGTGCTGTGTCCAACTCCTGCAACACACTGCTCAGCGCACAGTACAGTGAACAGCCATTGTGTGTGATGCACACCCTGAGCATCACATCTAAGCGACAGACCACATAAAAAAGCAAATTAGGCATGTACAGGATCGATAATTGGTCACAGAACATGTGCTGCAGGGACACAGTGGGCACCAGAAGGCAAACAGAGTGTACACGTGGATATGCAAGGGTGGTTGTACATGTAGTGCATCATAGTGCAAGTGTGTGGGTGAGTAAGGACATGCACTCAACATATGCATGTGCAATCAAGTGACCATCAGTGTCCTCTACACATCACATGTGAACATTCACCATGTGTACACCCCAGCATATCAAACCACAACTATCCCCTCACACCTGAAAGGTAAACACAACACATGAACATGCATTGATCAGCAGAACACAACATGTACATAGGATACCACCATTACAATGTCAGGGTTCCGATCACACTGCAGGGCAAGGCAACTATCAACAACAAACCGCCCCCCCCCTCACAAATGACCATGACCCACTGAACAACTGCACCTGGGTCATGGAACCTTCAACCCTCAATTTCACCTGGCCACAGGATCACCCTTCCCCTTCGTCACCATCTCCCACCTTGTGTGTAAAAAGGTGCCTGCACCCTCAGAGTCCTCCCTCATTTGCAAAATCACAAAATCCAAGCCAGAAAAACGAACCAGAACACCCTCCAGTAGATGACTTGACGTAGCAGCACCTCCCAACGGCCAAGTACTACCACAATGATGTAACAACCAAGGTAGCACAGTAAAACAATGTCACAACAGGATGTGAACCATGTGTGGTACATAACATAGAATGATGCACCATGAACGGATCTGTACTGTCACAGGTCCCGTGTACAGGCACGGGAGTGTCATGAAATAACCAACCCCACCGTGTCCAGGGTGCCTGCAAGGTCAAACTCACACAGGCCTCTGAGACCCTGGTGGGGAAGAAGGGTCAGGGATATACAGTCGGGACAGGTGTTGGCACACTGGATAACTGGAATGAGTGGCAGGAGAGGGGAGGAGGAATGACACATGAAAGTAGGGAATGCACGAAAATGTACTACCTGCATGAACACATACACAATCCGAACAAACTTGGACATCATTGTCATGGCCTTCTGTAGTCCAGGCTTAGGAGTGGCACGAACCAACCACCCCCTCTAGGGTTTTGGCGCCTGCAAGTTTGGGGCTTACACAGGCATCCGCAACCCCAGCGGGGAAAGAGGGTTAGGGAACGTTGCTTGGATAGGTACGGGAAGCAGGAACACCGGGTAGAGGGTACAGGGTTTAAAATTGGATAGGACTACGGGTGATTAGGGGAAAACAAACATACCAAATTGAATTACACATTCATCCATGCATTAGTGCACCCCCCAGCAAGCCTATGCAGAGCAGTTTGAAAGAAAAACAACAAGACACTTAGCTCTGGTTTTGAGTGCTGGCCTCCTGCCTGCACACTCTCAGGTCCGGTTACAGGAGCACTGCAATGCTGCAAAGAGAGCCACAGTTAATAATCTGTACGTGCCCATTACACAAAAACACACCACCAAACATGCCCCATAGCAACAAACTACTCTACAAACAGACAATCTGGTGTAGATGCTTCGTACCCATATATAACATTACCCCTGTGATGGGTCATACACAGTCAATGCAGTAAGTCAGCCGCCGGTGGGTGCGTGGCAAATGGAACACCAATGTGTCACAATTCACACAAAATGCAATGTTCCCTGGGTAAGCAGACAGACCCATATAGCAAGGCATGACTTCAGAACAAGTCGTGTTCCACCATGACCGAAACAAAGTTGGCAGTGCATGTATCAAAATGTACATGGAAATGAAATGCACTGCACCCAAGTATGTCCCTTGCTGTATGTCCCTGTGAGCTGCCCCTTTCCATGTCTCGGAAGGCTACATGGTTGATACAAGTGCCTCAATGGACCTTGGTGTACCGGAGGGTATGTGCCACTGCCCCTGCAGGTGTCCCAGACAACCTTACAATCAACAGCCATCAGTCCACCAACACATCTGAGCTGCATTGTGTGCTTCAACACCAATATTCATCCAAGCTCACCCTCAGTGCTGTGACTAAGCCTGCATGTGCAACTCACCTGGTGCAAGCTTTGCTGTGTTGTGGCCCCCCTGTGCTGCTCACCTTGCCTGGAGTTCCTTGGAACACGTCAGCAGTTCTAGGATGTAGGTCTGCAATCCCTGTGCCTCTGCTTGTGCACACATGTGCATGTGGGCACCAACAAACGTGTCCAGAATTCAGATGTCCAATGGGCCATGTCTGCTGGCAAAGGTGCTCTGGAGGCTCATCCCCCTGTAGAAAGGGCATGAAACACATGATTAATGCTTTAAAGTCATCTGTGTGTGTCTCTTCAGGCATCTCATTACTGGACCATGTCATAGATTTACATCAGAAATCACACCATCAGTCCGTCTTTCACATCCAAAGTGTGGAACACACTATCTATGGCATGAATTGCAACAAGCACGTGTACAGTAAAGATAGGAAACATACTACACAATGCATAGCAATGAATTAATCATGAAACACCCCATCTAGCAAAAGCTGAACAGTGGACAATAACACCGCAATCATCCCCACTAGGGGTGTCAACACAAGTCACACAGCACCAGACATGCCACAGATATGACAGTCCAAATCCCTTGGGTAATAGGTTGTCACACCGAACCATCCTTGCGAGTCCATGGATAAGGGAGGCAGGAGTGGCATATGTGAGTCAAGGACCCCAAGCAGCAAACACATACACAAGACAAGCCTGAAGGGCCCAGCTGGAACAGACAGTGGATGCCTTCAAAAGCCACAAAGCACCGCACCGTCACACGAAAGCACAATAGACAAGCAATTTTAAACTATATTAACTAATTACACTAACTATGAAAAACCTACATTACCTAATTAAACTAACTATCAAACAGAAACTTAACTAACTAAACTAAAAGAAAAATCAAAAATGGCCACATACGACCCGGGGGGGAGGGGAGGTACCCAGGAGGGGGGAGGTACAGGGTGCTGCTCAACACCCACATGCGATGATGCTGAGCCAAAAAAAAAAAAACTCCATGGGCTCAACCCCTGCACAGCCGAACCTATGTGGGAGATAGATGGTCGTCCGAGTCTTGCTCATCCTGGAAAGGAGGACGTGGCACAGTAGCCTGGCCACGCCTAGCCGCAGCCTGCCCCTCATCGGCAGCAAGTCTGCCGGACGGGTGAGCCTGGTTCTATGTGGCGATGTGACGTAGGTCTGCATGCAGAACCTCACGTGATACACGTGCTTCCTCTCGCAAGGTAGCACGTGTAACACGGAGTTCCTCCTGCAAGGCCTGGCTGGACAACCGCTGCATCTCCCGGCAAGCCTGTAGCTCAGCCGAGATGGTATGCTCAAGCTGTGCAAACCTCTCCTCTGCCCGCTGCCTCTGGGACATCATAAGGACACCCAGAGTGGATTTGAGGGAAGCATACTCCTCCCTCAGGGCATCCATGTGCGCCTCTGCGTGAGCAGCAATTGCTTGACGCAGAGACGACATTTCAGCCTGGCGTGCCCTGTCTGAGGCCGCCATGCCCAGCCTGAGCGAGCGGGCCGTGGACTGTGCCACCTGCAGCTGGAGAAGCACCTGCCTAGCAGGGGGGAGCACAGATCGGGCCACACGCTCCATGCTCTCAGCGATGTTCTCCATTGCTGCCCCCTGCCATTCTGAATTGGCAGTCATGTCTTGCTCCCACTCAGTATACTGCGGTTGCGCGCGGCGACCGCGTTGCCGGGCTTGACCCCTGCGGGACCCAAGGACCGGGGGTCCTCGCTGTGTTGGCACCACCCGCGGCTGCACGACTACATGCCCCCGTCGACGTGATGTCCCAGGCACATCAGTGACTGGTGTGGAGGGTGACCCTGCGTCCCTATCCACCACGGGCGGAGGAACCAAGACTGTCTGATCCCTCAGTGCAGGTGTCGCACACAGAGGAGTGTCCACATCAGAATCACTCACCTCTGACACATGGACTTGATGCTCATCCAACTCAACATGGATGTCAGAGTCGTCATCAAGGCTGGACTCATAGGCAGCCAGAGACAAGATGGACTGTAGCACTTGGGGGTTTTCGTGGCCTACCACCCCACAACCCCCACTTGTGCCGGGTTGATGTAGTGGTAACAACCCTGTGTCTGGCATGACAACACCATCCTCCGCCTCCATTGCGTCATCACCTGAAAAATAGAGAGAAAAAAGGACACTACTCATGTCAGAAGCACACAACACACACACCAACAACAAACGCATCAGGCAGACATGTGACACACAACATATAACCTGGCATGCATGCTTGGTCAACTTTGAATTGCTTCTGTGATCAGACCTGTTGAAAGGTGGCAGTTTCTATGGAAGTGGGTCTATGCAGTGCAGAAAATGTGTACGCCACTCACTACCTACATGTACAAGGACTCCATGGTGTGTGCCAGGAAATGTGAAGGCAGTGCAAGGTCAAATTCAGGCATCACGTGCATTGTGCATTCAATGTGTACCATATCTAGAAGCCACGCACCCCTCCACCCCAGTACCAAAGCAGGGATGCCTAGCATGGTATCAAAAGGCTGACCATACACCTGTGTATTGACAGGCAGTGTTGACTGGCATCAACAGCTTAATGTGATTCAAGTGACAACACTGCAAATGATGATGGGACAGTAAGCAGGACACATGATGAAAACTCTGGAGGCCGCCCACGTGTGAAGAAGACACAAAAACAGTTGGACAGAGTCATTGGCCATTGAACAGGCTGAGGCCTGTGAGCCACACAGATTGTCAGACCCTAAACATGTGTGCAACGCAGTACTGAGCCACAGTTGACATGGGAAGGCTGATGAGATGCCATGCAATGTATGTCACCCAGGACTTGTATTACAGTGATCATCCAGTCAAGGACACATAGGGGCATGCGTGCAATGCACATGGAGCATGAATGTGCACTCATGTCCCTGCAGGACATCTGACCTATGCACAGTACAAGTGAGATACCCTACATCAAGTACTAAGGCTGTACCACACGGCATATGTCTGGCAGATTGTACGCTGGAAGTTAGCATCTACACAGGACACATGAACAGGAAAGTACACATTGGCAAGATTGAAGCAGACCAGTGCAAAGGTGGAACTGGGGTGCAGAGTGGCGGAGGAGGGGCAAGGGAGCATGCCTACATGGAGTCCCTGCATGCAGGCAGAGGAGACATGCACGTCAGTCATGCAATGACATTGTGCCTGGGCTGAGAGGAAGGTCACCCCACGCCACATGCAGAAGGGCCACTGAGCTAGAACATGGACCGGAGGGGCATACTTGTAACCAGCATGTCAGTAGGGTGCAATAGTGGTGATGCGGACAGTCCCCGTCTGCTCCACATGTCCACCATCCAGCAGAGCAGACATGCATCACGGAAGCATTGCATTACTTACACATCAGAACCATGTACACGTCACATGTAGTGGCAATCATTCACAACACATCCCACAAGTGAAACACACACGTCCTCAACAAACACGCTTCAACACTCACTGGACTGGGCATCAAAGTCCAGCATCTCTCCCACTCCTTCGACCAATTCAGGTGGTATGAACTCCGCAACGAGTGCCTCATGCGGAGTGAGCTCTTCCTCCTCTGGTGCAGGCCAACCACCAGTAACCAGAGTCAAGTTGTAATTAGAGGCACGCTTAGCCTTAGTGCTGCGTTTGATGTCATTCCAACGCTTTTTGCACTCTTGCGCCGTGCGCACCTCATGGCCGAATGAACTGACATGTTCCGCAACATGCTTCCAGTGGGTGTCACGTTGGGCAGCCATAGTCTGACTATTGGCACCCACTAGCATGTCACGGCTGTGGCCACGCACGTAGCCCACGAGTAAGTCCAGTTCCTGCTTGCAGAAAGGCTTCTTCCTCAACGTGCAGGAGGTCGTGGCTGTGTGTGGGGTCCCAGCCTGTGCTGCAGGTGCAACCTTCCTCCTCTTGGACTGTGGCGCAGACCCTGGCTGGCTAATGCCGCTCTGACCAGTATGGCCAGTGGGTTTGGTGGATTGAGCCAAGGGAGTGGCAGGTGGAGGGATGGCCAAAGGCCTGACTTGTGTCAGTGGCATCTGGGTGCCCTCTAATGGACCCTGCGCAGCAACATCAGCTGTGGCAGGGTCATTGACCGCAACGGTCCTGGTTGGCAGACTCACAACCGGGGTGTTGTTGGGTGCATCTGCCCCTGCACTTGCCAACACCCGGCTGTTCGGGGCAGCAGATGACATAACGCCCCAGGGACACATGTCTTGGTCTGAGCAGCCTGGCCTGCCCCTATGGTTTCCCTCCTGGCTGTTGGAAATCTACCAAGGGCTCCTCAAGTGCCAACGCAGCCTGCGCTGGCAGACCCTGAGCCTGGGTGGCGGTGTCCACAGCTGCACCTGCAGCTACCACTACCCTTGGGCCCGTGGCAGTCAATGGAACGGACTGCCGGGTCACACGGGCGCCAGTGCCAGATACAGAAGCTGCATCCCCCGGAACCACAGGGGGTGGTGGCATGACTGCACCAACACATGGCACAACATTGTGCTCAAGTGGCGCACCCCTGCCTCTTCCCCCTCTGTGGCCGCCCTGGACACCCTGGAGTCCCCCTACTCCCTGGTCACTACGGCCAGGTCCCCGACCACGCCTCCCACAAGGAGTACGCCCAGCTGAGGCGCCCCTCACCTTTGGTGTCCTCCCAACCATGGCACAGATGTAGTAGTGCCGGCACAGATGGAGTAGTGCCAATGAGAGGTGTACACCACAATTGACCTGGGCAATTGGGGTGAAGGGGGTGGGAAGCAAGATGTTAACAGCCCCCCTGCACCTGCAAGGCTGTATGTGACCCCGGTGATGTAGTGACGGGTCATGCAACGCTCAGGCACCCCAAAACTGCAGTAAAACTGTGCACGCAACCCTGCAGCCTACGTGCATGGATTCAACCTCCCGCAGTATGCGGTGGCACCCAGTAACACAAATAACGCGTACGCGTGGGACACGCAGGCTACTATGACATCGAAAATGGGTGCGATACACAGGGGCACCCGCAGTGGGAAAAATAGCGTGTGTGACTCACCGTCTGACTAGCGCGATGCAGAAAAACACGCGTAGCCAATACCCCCGCCAAAAGAAGAGATACGTCCTTGATAGCTGTGAAGTTGTGATGGCGCGCGAAACAACAGGAAGCAGCAACACACGTCGGTCTCCACGAAAGGCACGTACAGCGAACTGCTGTCCACGCTCACCTTTAACCCGGGCTGAGGGAAACGCCCGCGCGCGTCACGTCACTTACGCGCATGGGCCCTTTCCTCGGATTACACGCGGACGTGCAATTTTTCACGTGCGCTGAAACGCCCATGCACATCACGTCAAAGAGGCGCTTGCGCTTGAAGGGCCTTCTGTCCAATGAAATTGCATATGCGTGCAGACGCGCTTACGCGCCAAGGGCCTTCCCTCGAATTACACGCTGACCTGCAGAATTTTCACGTGACAAATCACTCTGTATCAAGCTGGCCACATGTAAGCACACGGAAGACCACGCTCCTGCCCAGAAGGCCGAATTACTGCCCCCCAGAGCCCCGAGCATGCTCCCACCTGCCATCTGCTGCTGCCTGACTGCCTGCTGCCCACGTGCCCTGCCATTTGCTGCCTGCACATCAGCCAGGGGTGCTGTTGCTGGGACCACCCCTGCTGGAACTGAAGACTCCCGACTGGGATTCCATCGCTCCACAGCCCAGCCCCAGGACCCAGTTACCACCCCACTCCTGCCTCTGGGGTTGTCATGTCGGGCACTGCAACATCTGGCACCACTGACAACCCCCGGCCAGAGAGGCAGAGGGGCACCAGCTTCACTACCACCGAAGTTGGTGTCCTGGCGGAGCAAGTCCTGGGGCAGTATGATGCCCTCTTCGGAAGTTCCCGCGCCGACAAGGAAGGACGGACTCGGATCTGGACGGACATCGTGACTCCCATCAACGCGGAGGGGGTGGCAGTCCGCGACTTCCAACATGTCAAGAAGCGCTGGGAGGACTTCAGGTCCAGGACCCTCAACAAGGCCCGGCGCCTCTTGAAGGCAGCGGATGCTAAGGGGCGCCGGGGCCACTTGTCGGAAGATCAGATGAGGGTCCTGGAATGCATTTCCCCAGTGCTCCACATCCAGGTCCTTGAGAGGCAGACCCGTCTGGAGTCGAACGGTAAGTGTACATGCATCATGATTGTAAGCTGTGCGTGTGGTGATGTGCCAGTAGTGTGCAGGTTGCACATCTGTTTGTATGGGGCCGAGTATGGGTGGGGGTGTACAGGGCCATGAGGCTAACACATGCCAGGGCTGTCATGTGTGAGACATGGATGGTGCTTGTGTGTGTAGGCTTGCATGCCAAATGCAGTTGTGTGGGCACACATGTTTGGATGAATGTGTATGTAAGTAGGCATGTTTGTGATGTCACACATGTATGTTGTTTTCAGCTGCATGTATCAGCACTGTGTACATGTGCATGTGTGTGTATTTGACAAGGGTGCAACAGTGATGCAACATGGATGCATGTGACAGCGGGATGTGGAAGCCTGATTGGCAGAT
This sequence comes from Ambystoma mexicanum, assembly GCF_040938575.1. NCBI lineage: Eukaryota > Metazoa > Chordata > Amphibia > Caudata > Ambystomatidae > Ambystoma > Ambystoma mexicanum. The sequence goes on from NC_090941.1 coordinate 806,480,913, forward strand.
GTGACATGGATGCCCATCTGAACACTGTGACAGTTGGCAGAGGTCTACACATGCATGCAAGTGTGGTGGTGTGCCTGCATGTGTAGTGCACTCCCTGTGTTGCATGTGATGTCTGGCTCACCTTTGCCTGCTCATGCTGTTGTATGTGTATGGATGTGCTGGCAGTTGCGATATGGCTGTGGTATGGCTCATGTGTGCAAGTTGAAATGACATGTGTGTTGGGGATTGTGATGGCATGTCTGAGGTTTGCCAATGCCACTCATGTACAACTGTCATGTGTGTATGTGTCCATTGTACAGTGCCCTGATGCCTGTGTTTTATTTCTCCCTGTCTGCAGCGTCAACTGATGAAGAGGGCGAGAAGGTGCTGTGGGGCACAGCGGCGGGGATCGCACCGCCAGCCAGAGACGCAAGGCTCGGCTCCATTCCCAGGTTGTGATCTCGTCAGGGAGTGAGGAGTCTGGTGCCGCGTCCCAGGCCGCAGCTGCCGGGGGGAGGTCCAAGAGGCGGAGGTTGGAGTTGGACTCCTCGGCAGCAGAAGGGGCAGCTGGGACCCCACAGGGCCCAACGGGGGAAGATGGCACAGAGTCATCCAGGTTGGTGGGGGGTTTGGTGGAGGAGGAGGCCGTGCAAGCAACAGAGACGGGGTCTGGAGGTGGGGATTCCACTGGTGCTAGTGGTGCAGTGCAGGACCAGGGACAGGAGGCAGCACAGGCCAGCGCGGAGGTGCCTGTGTGCAATCCTGTCCCTGATCCTGTCACTGCATCATCTTGCACCAGCAGGGATGCCTACGTCCAGACCCGTTTTCAGGCAGGGGATGAGCTCACGACAACTGGCCTTCCTCTGCCTGCGGACTAACTATCCGGGTCCGGGTTGAGCCTGGCCTGACTGGTGTGGCGTTGCATCAACGGGCCATGCGAGGTGACCTGCAGTCTTTTCATGAGGAGACTGCACGTCATCTCGAATGGCTCGTTGACCGCGTCGGCCTACTGGGACAGGTCACCCAGGCCGGATTCCTCCATTTGATGGGGCTTGCTACGACCCCCTCCTCAACTGAACCCCCTATGCGCCAGTCGTCCTCCGTGCCATCTTCCCACCCATTAGTCACCTGGGTGCCCTGTGGAGCTGCCTCTGACGGTGCGGCCAGGCTGGTGGAGGAGGCATCCCTGCCACAGTCGGGAGTCGGACGTCCAGCAGGGGTGGCCACATCAATGACTGCACCCCAGCCAGCAGAGGATGTGCAGGCAGCAGGAGGCAGTGCACGGGCAGAGGCACAGCAGCAGCAGCAACGTGGTGGGAGCCATGATGGCTCGGGGCCTTCAACATCAGAGGGGCAGGCATCGGCCGGAGGGCAGGAGGACCCAGTTCGGTAAGTGTCTTCCATGTGGCAGCGGTTGGGCCACGCCATAGATGCGGAGCGGCAGCGGGCGGAAGAGGCACGGCTCTTGTGGAGGGCCCTGAGGCGGGCCGAGTGCCTCGAGGCAATCCGCAGGGGGTTGGAGGTGGACACGTCGACGGCCCTGCGGACCCTCGGGGCCATGGAGGAGGACCGCCTCCGGGACATTGAGCAGGAGTTCGATGATGCCCTGGCCCGGGACATCCAAAAGTGAGCCGTCGGACTAGCCCGCTGCCCTTGTAAATAGTTCTGTAGTTAGTGTTAGGTTTCCTTTGGTTTTGCATTTTTTTTGGACCTTTTGGACAATGGGCCACATTTTTGTATATAGTTTTTTTTTATTAGGTAGTGTTATTAGATAGGTTTCATTTCTTCTGTTGGGTTCATGGACCCTGGATTGTTTATCTGTATATAGTTGACTGTTGGATTTTCATTTTTTTTTATGATTTACCCATGGAGCAATGGTTTTCGATTTTAATTTTCCATTGGATTTACTTTTGTGGACTGTGACTTTGGACACCTTTCCTTTGGATCATGATTTGTGGTTTTGCATTATTTCACGGACATGCTGGTTTTTATTTTTTTTAATTCCCATTTTTGTTTGTTTATTTTTGATTCAATTTATGTTGCTTTTAATACATATTTTTTGTTCAAACTTCAATGTGTAGTATCATCTCATTGGTTTCATGCATATCATGATATGGGTTTTGAGATTCACTGACACCCATTGGGTGTATGTGAGGGACATGTGTTCATTTCCAAACTTGCAATTGGGGTTCTATCATGTTATTGCCATTTCTAAGTGGGTGGATGCAATACTCGGGTGGGTGTTTGGCATTTGGAGGCTGACCATATGGGCCAGGGATCTAGATTGTGATGACATGTTGGCTGGGGGACATGTGTGGGGGCCTGGTGGAGGGTGCCCCACAGTGCTGGGGGGTGGGGGTGCAGGGGGACATGAGTGGGGGCCTGGTGGAGGGTGCCCTGCACTGCTGGGGGGTGGGGTGCAGGGGAACATGTGTGGGGGCCTGGTGGAGGGTGCCCTGCACTGCTGGGGGTGGGGGTGCTGGGGGACATGAGTTGGACATGAGTGGGGGCCTGCTGGCAGGTGCCCCACAGTACTGGGGGGTGGAGGTGCAGGGGGGCATGAGTTGGGGGCCTGGTGGAGGGTGCCCTGCACTGCTGGGGGGTGGGGGTGCAGGGGGACATGAGTGGGGGCCTGTTGGAGGGTGCCCCATAGTGCTGGGGGGTGGGGGTGCAGGGGGGCATGAGTTGGTGGCCTGGTGGAGGGTGCCCTGCACTGCTGGGGGGTGGGGGTGCAGGGGGACATGAGTGGGGGCCTGGTGGAGGGTGCCCCACAGTGCTGGGGGGTGGGAGTGCAGGGGGACATAAGTGGGGGCCTGGTGGAGGGTGCCCCACAGTGCTGGGGGGTGGGGGTGCAGGGGGACATGAGTTGGACATGAGTGGGGGCCTACTGGCAGGTGCCCCACAGTGCTGGGGGGTGGGGGTGCTGGGGGAAATGAGTTGTACATGAGTGGGGGCCTGCTGGCAGGTGCCCCACAGTGCTGGGGGGTGGGGGTGCAGGGGGACATGAGTTGGATATGAGTGGGGGCCTGCTGGCAGGTGCCCCACAGTGCTGGGGGGTGGGGGTGCAGGGGGTCATGAGTTGGACATGAGTGGGGGCCTGCTGGCAGGTGCCCCACAGTGCTGGGGGGTTGGGGTGCAGGGGGACATGAGTTGGTCATGAGTTGGGGGCCTGGTGGAGGGTGCCCTGCACTGCTGGGGGGTGGGGGTGCAGGGGGACATGAGTGGGGGCTTGGTGGAGGGTGCCCCTGGATGCTGGGGGGTGGGGGTGCAGGGGGACATGAGTGGGGGCTTGGTGGAGGGTGCCCCTGGATGCTGGGGGGTGGGGGTGCAGGGGGACATGAGTGGGGGCCTGGTGGAGGGTGCCCCACAGTGCTGGGGGGTGGGGGTGCTGGGAGACATGAGTGGGGGCCTGGTGGATGGTGCCCCACAGTGCTGGGGGGTGGGGGTGCAAGGGGACATGAGTGGGGGCTTGGTGGAGGGTGCCCCTGGATGCTGGGGGCTGGGGGTGCAGGGGGACATGAGTGGGGGCCTGGTGGAGGGTGCCCCACAGTGCTGGGGGGTGGGAGTGCAGGGGGACATGAGTGGGGGCTTGGTGGAGGGTGCCCCTGGATGCTGGGGGTGGGGGTGCAGAAGGACATGAGTGGGGGCCTGGTGGAGGGTGCCCAGCACTGCTGGGGGGGTGGGGGTGCAGGGGGACATGAGTTGGGGGCCTGGTGGAGGGTGCCCTGCACTGCTGGGGGGTGGGGGTGCAGGGGGACATGAGTTGGACATGAGTGGGGGCCTGCTGGCAGGTGCCCCACAGTGCTGGGGGGTGGGGGTGCTGGGAGACATGAGTGGGGGCCTGGTGGAGGGTGCCCCACAGTGCTGGGGGGTGGGGGTGCAGGGGGACATGAGTGGGGGCTTGGTGGAGGGTGCCCCTGGATGCTGGGGGGTGGGGGTGCAGGGGGACATGAGTGGGGGCCTGGTGGAGGGTGCCCTGCACTGCTGGGGGGAGGGGGTGCTGGGAGGCATGAGTGGGGGCCTGGTGGAGGGTGCCCCACAGTGCTGGGGGGTGGGGGTAGAGGGGGACATGAGTGGGGGCCTGGTGGAGGGTGCCCCTGGATGCTGGGGGGTGGGGGTGCAGGGGGACATGAGTGGGGGCCTGGTAGAGGGTGCCCTGCACTGCTGGGGGGTGGGGGTGCTGGGAGACATGAGTGGGGGCCTGGTGGAGGGTGCCCCACAGTGCTGGGGGGTGGGGGTGCAGGGGGACATGAGTTGGGGGCCTGGTGGAGGGTGCCCTGCACTGCTGGGGGGTGGAGGTGCTGGGGGACATGAGTGGGGGTGCAGGGTAGTCCCCCGTGGTGTGGGCTGCCTGCAGGGGCCGTGGAGGTTGTAGAGCGAACACAGCTGTGAGGACCCATACAGCCAATTCACGTGTAGTACTCCACGGAACCCCTGAAATACACGTACCCTGCTGATATTGCGTGAGAAACTTCCCGCGCACCCCGAAATACACGTACACAGGACATTCGCATGTGGAACTTTCCCCGCACCCCTGAAATACACGTACCCTGCTGAATTCACGTGTGTAACTTCCTGCGCACCCTGAAATACACGTACCCAGGACATTCGCGTGTGGAACTTCCAGCGCACCCCTGATATACACGTACCCTGATGGAATCGCGTGTGGAACTTTCTGTGCACCCCTGAAATACACGTACCCTGCTGAATTCACATGTGTAACTTCCCGCGCACCCCGAAATACACGTACCCAGGACATTCGCGTGTGGAACTTCCAGCGCACCCCTGATATACACGTACCCTGATGGAATCGCGTGTGGAACTTTCCGCGCACCCCTGGAATACACGTGCCCTGCTGAATTCACGTGTGTAACTTCCCGCGCACCCCGAAATACACGTACCCAGGACATTCGCGTGTGGAACTTCCAGCGCACCCCTGGAATACACGCACCCAGCTGAAATCGCGTGTGAAACTTCCCACGCACCCCTGATATACACGTACCCTGATGGAATCGCGTGTGGAACTTCCCGCGCACCCCTGAAATACACGTACCCTGATGGAATCGCGTGTGAAACTTCCCGCGCACCGCTGAAATACAAGTACCCTGCTGAATTTGCGTGTGAAACTTCCCGCGCACCCCAGTAATACACGTACCACGCTCGCACAGGGCCAATCGCGTGTGAAACTTCCCACGCACCCCAGTAATACACGTACCCCACTTGCCGTGCTGGTACAGGATTAGCGCAGCCCTTTGCGCTGGATTGGGGATTTTGATGGCTTTTCCCTGCGCAAGGGGCGTTCTTGGGGGCGTAACTGGCACTGCTGCAGGGTCGCTGCGCCACTGTGTGCCACGGCTGGTTTTGGTGGCTGGAATCCATGAATACGCTGTGCACGGAAATGTATTTTAGCACACGCGGCTGGCGCAGGGATTCGCATGCGCACACTGTGCGCCAGCCGCGTGCGCCACTTGTGTGCTGAATTCTATGAATTACCCCCTAAATGTTCAGCAGTTTTGCAAGTTGATTCACCACATAGGCGACATTGTTGCAGATTACAGGGTATACCTCTTTGCACACCCAACGTATTCAACACCTGTGTCCGGTTACATTTTAGTAATAAATAGTTGCGTATGATAGGACTGTTTGGAAGTGCCTCACTGTATTTCAGTTTAGTACAGCGATCCAGCCCGGAATTGATGAATTGGCCACTATGCAAATTGGATGCAAGCTGAACTAAGCTACTCTCTGATCAAAATGCATTTCTTGACTCCCTTACCCATAATGTAATACTTTTCCGGGACTGCGACTGACATTGCAGATCATAACCTGCGGACCAGCGTTGCTATTAAGAACACATTTTACCTATGGTTCCAAAATGTTCATAGTTCATATTCTGTTGTCAATCAACAAGCCTAAGTATTTGAAGCAGTCTACAGTTTCTACATCCAGATAATTACATTTTCATGTGAATTTAGTGGCAATATGATGCTTATTTTTGCCAGAAAAAGCCACGATTTTGGTTTTTGTGATGTTGATCTGCAGACCATTAATCAAGGCGTAAGCGTCAAGAGCATTTTACATGAGTCGAAGTCCCCTAGGAATTTAATCGTCAGCGTATGCAAGCCACCCAATCCCTGCTTCACACCTCTAGAAGTGGAGATTAGATTGGATAGTCCGTCATTGCTGTAGAGTCTGACTCTCACACTGGTGTCATCATGGAGTAGCTCGATCATATTAAGCAAGCCAGACAGAATATTCCAGGACTGCAGTTTATTCCATAGTCTGTTTCTCATAATGGTGTCAAATGCAGAGCTATAATCTATGAACGCTCCATGAACAGGTAATTGGTGTTTATTCTAGGCATATTCGATTCAGGTAGGTAGGGTCAACAGATTATGGGCTGTGCTGGCTTTACTTCTGAATCTGGATTAATTAGTGGGCAACATTTTATTATTGTGGATCCATTCGGGAAGTTCAATTAAAAGGACTTTCACAAAGACCTTTGCAGGTATATCCAGCATGGCTAGCATATGGTATTGTGAAGGATTTTCCTGGAACCTTTTTTAAACACAGGGAGGATGTTGGAGGGATTACTCCGAGCTCGCCAATATTGACAAACGAGGCATGGAGGGCATGAGCCCATATTTCAGGAGATTTTTTAAGTAAGCTGTTACAGGAGCCATCTGGTCCAGTGGCTCGCGAGGATGGTAATTTGGAAATCATTTTTCAGATATCTGTTATGGACGCAGCGCATGTCCATTTAGATGGAGTTGTAAGGTGCGTATCATTGGCTGGAGATGTAGAGTCTAGTGTTTTACCAACATGATCAGCCCATCTGTCTTCTGCAATGCTGTTTATAGGTAGATTTCATTTATCTGAGCCACTAGATATCGCCCTTATGCCTCTATATTTATTTGATCTGGCATTATTAGCTAATTTCAGCCATAGTTTAAATTTAGCGTTTGTGAAGAGGCGACACAACCAAACTCGATAGTTCAGTTTGAGTAACTTCCAATTAGTTGCACGTTCTTCATCATGTACTCTGTGTGACTTGTTTTTAATATGTCATTTCATTTCCTTACGTAATGTTTTTTTGCAGATTGAATTTGCATGACATCCGGTTGTCTAGAGCCCGGATTTGCAAGTCCAACGTTCACTCGTACAAGTGTGTGTACGTTTTTTGAGTGTAGTTACCTTTATTTATGCCATTAACTCTTTAAATTCAGGTATGATGGAATTCTTTTGTAGTGTCCTATTATTTGTCCAGCGTTCAGTAAAAGTAGGCAGGGCTCGATCGCCGACAGCCTTAGCACGTTCAAGGTTGGTTGGGTTCTATTGTCTTCTATTTGCACATGGGTTCAGGAAGATGTCACCATTCATTTCGTAGCTCGGCGCAGCGATGGAAGCAGTGAGTAGAATACAGATTGGCAGGTGGTGCTCTCATCACGGACCAGGACTGACATGTCTTTCATCAGATGTAATGCTGCATTATTAACAAATATATAATCTATTGTAGATGCTCTTTTATCACTGATCCGTGTGTACGTTATGTGTGTGTCACACTCACAGTGGCCATTGAGCACAGGTATAATGAGAGTAGAACACCTCGGCACATCCTACCCTTGTCTGTTGCTCTTATGGCATTGGCACAGAGTTGATTTATGTGAATCAAAGGATGTATCTATATTGCTGCCAATTTTACCATTGAAATCACCCATCACTAATATTGGTATCTCATTTGGAATCGATTGAAGTATTTTATTTATGGTTGTAGTATTAGATGAGTGTGCAGCAAGATTTGTAGGATCATATATATTGATCAAGACAATCTCCTTATGGTCAATCATCTCGCATTTAATGATAACCACTTGTACAATTAAGGTAGAATGTAACACATTTTCAATGATCCAAAGATGTTTAGCTGAAAACAAGAGCCCGCTTTTAGGACGTCCTTTAGGGTCCTTAGTGGCCAATATTTGGTGGGTACTGCGACCATCGAAATCACATTCGCTCATTAGCCATGTCTCTTGCAGACCTACAATGCTGAAGCGATCAAGGTTGACTAATACACCATCTTCATCATTGTAGTGGGAGTATCCTCTGGTTTTCCAAGAGCAAACAATGTTGTAGCTACCTACTATTGTTCACAAAGTGTGATTTAAAAGCTTTTGGTAGCCATTGCCAATAGCGATTGATGTCAACCTGGGAGCTTTGGCACAGCTAGTTTTAATTATTTCCATAGCTGTTGTGCACGTCAGTGCCTTTTTACTTATGGTAACTGAGGTAGTTCTGGTGTTGTTCGGTTGTATAACTTCTGTATTAGACACTGGGGGATTTTTGGTTCAATGTATTATTGATAGTACTCATTGAAGTGTTGATACAGCTATAACCCAGTTTAAAGAGGTTGTCTTCATGATGTAAAATATAGTCGATTGTACATTCAGAAGTGAACCATAGGTTATAGAGGTGACATTTTTGAGATCTTCGAGTTGGTCAACGACCACAATGTCTTCAGAAATAATTGTACGAGGAGGTACCGGTTTATGCAGGATTTCCAAAACATCAGCTCTGTTTAACGATGGATGTAAATCAATGCCATGCATTCATCTAAGTTGTAGAACCCTAATCCTTTCAGCAACTTCTTTGGGTTTATTCACCTGTTCTAAATTGTCCTTCCTAGTGCTGCTTGCATTATAGCTCAAGGTTTGTGTTTCAAAAGCATTTACTTTGATAGAAACACCATGTATGCCTATGTCATTGCCAACTGCTCACTCCATTGGTGTGTTTATGGCAGTGTCAGAGTCTTTATAATTTCCGATAGAGGTGTAAGCTTCGAATAGGCAGTGTACCGCCTCGAGGACACAATCTCAAACCCCAGGTTTCGGTATACGTTTGGTTTGCTCATTTGTCTTCAGCCCGGTGAGATCAAATGTAACTTGTTTGTTTGTCATGGCTTCTGGCGGGATGTCACTTAGGTATTGTCAAATATCAGTTGCTTTCAACAAGTTATTGCTTTTAGGTAATACGGTTTTGCTTGTAGGTATTACAACTGTACACACAGCACTTTGATAAATTGCCAAGTGGATTGGTTGCGTTTCTAGGTACCACTTTTACCAGAAAGTGTGGCAGCTTCTAAAATGTTTATCACATCTACACCCATCGTGGGCCAGTAGAAGTGCAATGAACGTCTCTCTTTGGTCTTCTTGGCACTCAAGTGACCAGCCAGAGGGATCTCATGTGCTAGTTGTAGAAACTTTGTTTTTTTTTCTCCTCGGGTACTACCAGTCTCGTTAGGTCCCATGGAGTAGACTCTGTAGGATCACTGTAGAGGAACCCATCCCCCCAGTAGAGTCTATGCTTCCCTGACTCTTGTCCTTCCAGCTGGAAATCTGTGTGCGACATAGACATTCTAGAGAGGGACACTCTCTTTGTCCTCTGCTAAAATCTGCCCTAGAGGGTCCAAGTAAAGTCTGCAGCTCAGGATGGTCTCTAGTATCCAGATCTTCCAAGCAAGGAAGGGTGTGCTCCAGTTCTGTTTCACCAGTAGCTGGTTCATCAGGAGTCTCTTCAACCACCAACATATCTTCAGCTGGAGGTGGGGTCACTGGGGTGACTTGGGACTTTCCTCTGGTGGAAGTCCTTTTTCTTTCCTGAGACTGGATTTCTCCTTGATCTCGTTCTTCTTGCGAGAAGTGGAAGGTTGACCTGACTGTGGGTTTGTGAAACTGAATTGCTCTTTCATCTCAAACTGAGTGTCTCTCAAAGTTGCCTCTCTGGCCAATCTTGTCAGCTCCTGTTTCTTTTTTTTACTGGGAGGCCTGGGTGTACCGCAATCCCCTATCCACTCCTAAAGTTTTCAACTCATTACCCAATAAGACTCTCCCAGGTACTTCAGATTGCACACTAACAGGTATTCTTACAGCCATGATATTACACTGAATGAGGACTTGCAATATGGGGACCATTTGGAGAGGGCCTACGGTGAGCTAAATGGGACCTTTGAGTGCCTTAAGTACATCCCCAGGTTTGAGAAAATGTTCATAAACCACTGTAATGCTGGCCCCAGTGTCTTTACTGGCAGGAGTCTCCTCTCCATCTACAAGTACACTGGCATTGTAATAGTCTTTGGTGTTGTCAGGAATTGTATTATAAACATAAATATTTTGCTGTTCCCACACACCCACGGACACTAAAGAAACAGTAGCTTCAACTCCAATGGGTTGTTCAACTAGTAAGTGAAAGTGAGTACCTGTGATTGGAGTTTCTCCCTCCCTCAGGGATGAAGAGTAAGGAGACAGTTTGGACCCCTAAAGGTTTACCCTTGCATCTGTGATCCCCTTTCACATGGTAAATAGACCACTGGCAGGAGTCTCCTCTCCATCTACAAGTACACTGGCATTGTAATAGTCTTTGGTGTTGTCAGGAATTGTATTATAAACATCAATATTCTGCTGTTCCCACACACGCAAGGACACTAAAGAAACACTAGCTTCAACTCCAATGGGTTGTTCAGCTAGTAAGTGAAAGTGAGTACCTGTGATTGGAGCTTCTCCCTCCCTCAGGGATGAAGTGTAAGGAGACAGTTTGGACCCCTAAAGGTTTACCCTTGCATCTGTGATCCCCTTTCACATGGTAAATAGACCCATAAACCACACATTTACCACAGCTTCTCTGGAATGTGTTTTTTTTTATATCCTCCCTCTGATTTGGCTCCAGAGGTTTAATTAGACCTGTATGGTTTCCCTTGGAATGTACCCTTATGGTGTTTGTGGCCCTCTTTGTATGGTGGAGGGTTACAAATGTCTTTCCCTTTTTTTCTTGTGCTTTTTCCTTTCTTCCTTTTGTATGAGTTTCCCCAGAGTCCTTGTGAGTGGCCCTGTTGGCTACCCACAAGTCAGCAACTTGTGCTTATCTCTTGGGATCAATTTCTTTTGAGTCGGCAATGTGTTTTATCAGCTCTGGGGATCAGGCATCAACAATAATTTCAAATTAAAACAAATTCCTCATTCCTTCAAATGAGCTGACCTTGTAACCCTTTACCCAGCCATCTAAGTCCTTCAGGCATTCACACACCCAGGTTGCCCAAGGAGTTCTATTTTTTTCTTACGGTCTCTGAACCTTCTAAGGTATTGCGAAGGAGTCTTTCCAAACCTGACTATAAGAGCCTGTTTGACTATTTCATAGGGCCTCATTACGAGGAAGGCATTAGGGATTAATGGGGCCGGTAGAGCTGGCGGCCCCATTAACCCCTACCGCTTCGTTACGATGTCGGCTCGCGGGACCCGCAAAAGACGCATGGTTTTACAAGACGTCCTTTGCGGGCCCCCCTATCGGTCTAGCATGCTAACAACGGGCCTGCCATTAACAGTCCCGTTGTTAGCATGCATCCCATTGCCATTGAGCCCTATGGGGGCTCAAATGGGAATGGGGATGGACCGGGTCCGGGTCCCCTGAATGGGGAAATACTGGGCCCTCCAAGGTCGGAATGGTCCGGTATTTCCCCATTCAGGGAACCCGGACCCGGTACCCGGAATGGGGGTAGCCATGCCGCAAAAAGCGGCATGGCTACCTCCTTCCTCGTAATGAGGCCTAATAATCTTTTCTGTCTTCAGTATTCAACTCCATGACAGCATCACAGCCATTCTGGGGGAGCCTAGACAAAACCCATGGAACTACATAATTCCCACTAATATCTTGCAAACTACAGTTAAACTCAAATGCACCCAACCAATCCAATACATCAAGCTTTGAATAATACACACTCACCACCTATCTTGGCTGGCGAGGTTCCTTGGGACCATCAGACTGAGAAGACCCTGAAAAGGAAGCAGAGTCAAGGGACAATATCTTCATCTCATATTCATGTTGCATTACCCCTGCCCTGTGCCTTCTCTCTTTGCCTTTGTCCGCAGACTGAATAGTAAGTTTCCTGAATTCAAGTTACATTTTAATTTTTTTAAGAGATAGATAATCTGGGTTTAAATTGGGACCTGGCGGGTTCTGGGTAGGAGGTAACTGAGGTACAGGAAAAGGCCTTGGAGGGGGGGATTGAGGACACTCTACACCTTCTGATCCATTAGGCAGATTAGAACTAAGCACCAAACTTTCATTCTTAGTATTCCCTTCCATATCAATGTTTAGAGTAGGAATTACAGGCCTACTTATTTTTGGAGGGAGTAATGTGAGCTGTATAGCAGTACAAATACATAGTACATACATAGGCCCAAGAAAACACTCACTTAAAGTTATATTAAAATATATGTATTTATATATACACAAGGCACACAAACAAATCTAAAAAGGAACAACTAACAAAAACATCCAATTTAGAAATGGAATACAACATTTAAAAAGGAACAAAAATGCAGGTGAGTAACTTTTTATATGCTTTACGTATCCAGCACACAGAGTGAAGTCAGTTAAGGTCAGTAACAGCACTTATATGTATCACATTTTCTAAATTGAGATGGAGGGAAAGTTTAAGGTTAGACAGAACACAGCTAGCAACTGTTAAATAACAAGTTCACTCTCCCAGAGGGATTTCGCAGTCTCTTTGCTAGTAATAAAAGTGTTCACAATGTGAAAAACCTGAAGGCGTTTCACGACTCAGTCCCCGTAGATCCCTTATTCAGGTGGCCAGGGAAGGGCCATTGGTATTGGATCCTGACACTAGGGGTGGACTAGCCAGGAATGATCACCTGGGTAGTGGGTCCTCGGGGAGTGGGGAGGAGACACCAGAAGGTGAGACATGGTATTCCCCATTTCCTGACAGTTATTTACCCCATATTCCCTCTACCTTTTTGGGATACTACAACTCCCTTAACTCCCCTACTTTCCTTATCAGCCCAACAACTGGAACAAGGAAGAGGAAGACTCAGACTAGGAAGATGACCACTAGTAACATGCAATGGCCTTGTCCCTCTAATGAGATCAGTCAGTGTCAGGCACTCAGTCACAATCACACACACACCTGAAATTCATGGACCGTTTTCCAAACTATAAAAGCTGGGGTTCAAAAAGACACAGAGAGTGAGAAAGGCACCAAGAATGAAGGCAAGCTGGATGGCGCGATGGAAGAGCCGCTGAGAGAGAGAGAGAGGAAAAGGAGAACGGGACACAGGGATGCTGACAGGCTGCAGGTTGAGGCAGGAGAAAGCATTGCCGGGAGAGTTCAGAGAAGGGAGCCAAGGGGCCGGATAAAACCTTTTCTCCATGTGCCAGGAAACTGCTTGTTTCCTCCCTGGAGCAACGTGGCCGCCCGAGAGTATCTGAGGGGCAGGTGGGAAAGACCCTGACCTCAACAAGCGGAAAACAGAAGGATGCCCAAAAGCAATCACAGCCGGTGAGTTTAAAGAGAGGGAAAGCCCGGTTTGTGATAGGCACGATTGTGGAAAGCTACAGTGTTGCACACAAGGCTACACGTTGAAGGATAAAGACATTGGGCCTCATTACGACCCAGGCGGTAAGTTACCGCCTGGGCCGTGACTTTACCACCATGGCGTAAACTACGTTTACGCCATGGTGGTTGGTGGACTTACCGCCCCATTCCGACCTTGGCGGGGCGGTAAGTCCCCAATCCCCATTTACCCTTCCCCATTCCCATTTTTGCCCCATAGGGCATAATGGGAGTGGGGAAGGCGTTAATTACGCCACCGTAAATTACGGTGGCGTAATTAACTCCATGGTCCCTTAGCGCCATGGATTTTAACACCTGCTAAAAGCAGGTGTTAAAAGCGCCATGGCGCTAAGGGACCTCGTACTCAGGCGGTAAGGGTCGGCGCTGTTTACGCTGCCGTAAACCCCTTACCGCCTGGGTCGTAATGAGGCCCATTGAATTGAAAGCTCAAATGTATTCAGTCGGCGAGGGAGCAAATGAGAAACAAAGTAACGAAACAGTACCATATGAGAAGGCATTTTGTTAAATGCTCCTTGAAAGATAACAGAACTGTGAATAATGAAAGCAAAATGTGTTGAAAGCCATTGAAGGAAAGGGCACGCGGGAAAGAGACTGTGTAGAGATCCTGAAAGGCTAATGTGAAAGTGAATTGATATTTTTGTGAAATAAGGAACAGAGTGGCTGAGGGCCCGTTCTGCAAAACCAAGTGCAAGAGGCACAGGCATAGAGAAATCAATGCTATTGTCAGAGTGCTCACGCGTAAGGGTGAGAATACTGTGCGGTTACGAAAGTCTCTAGCAAGGCGATAATGATAAGGACCCTGCTGTCGGAGTGGTCATGCATGGGGGTGAAAATACTATGCAGTTGTGAAGGTCTTTGATAGGTGAACATTGTGAAAGAGAAGTACAAATATATTAAGCAGAGCTGTTTAGCTGGAAAGTGTTTTAGCCATGTTTGAGTGTTTGAAGACAGGCAAATGCAGCCCGTAAAAGTAACTGAGAAGGAACTTTGTGAATATCTGTTTGTTTGAGAATTGTGAAGCCGGATGAGGGACGCCCAAAAGAATCCATCCTTTGAAGAGAACTGTGAGGCATATTGAACTGACATTGAAATAGGCAAGGGAAGCCTAACAGATGTATGAGAAATCTTTGAACTATGCAATCTATCCACCTTGAAAGGACTTTGTAAGATCCCCATTGAACTGAACTTGGGGAACAGAGTGGTGACCCACTTTCATTGCCATTCTGATATTCTTTTGATACACTCTTTATTTTCATACATTTTCCCACACTTACTTATTGTGAAATGTGAGGGCAAGTATAGGTTTCCGACACAGACTTATTCCTTTGTTTGACTGTTTGACTTGGACCATTTTGTTTTTACTTTGATGGTCGAGGCTATTCCAATTATAGCATTAGGGACAGCTAGGAAGTCTCCACTACAGTCAAACTTAATAAAGGTGTTGAAATGAGTAACTTTTGTGTCTGTGTCCTTACTTGTGATACCATTCCTGCCTCACAACAATTAAAACCTGTGGAGGACCCAGCATTGCCAAAGCAAGTAGGATCAAGAAGATGGAATTTTGCGAATCCAGCACAGCCAAATTCAAATGGGCAGTTCCAGATCTAATGAAGATCTTCAGAGGAAAAGTTAGTTAATCAGTCAGTGGTCCATGAAGAAAAGACAGAAGCACAAGTGGAGCCTTCCTAATAATACACAAGCAGCAAGGCCTTCACAGAGGAGTTGAAGAAAACAGCACTTCCCAAGCAAGGAGGTACCGAAAAATGGCACAAGGTAATTTCAAGATCCATAGTACCTTGTAATTGAAGAAGAAATTGTAGCTGGCTTCCCTCTAGGTGCATCGTTGCAGACCATGACTCATGCTCCTTGGTTGTAGTGACAAAAGGGAGAACTTTGGCAGACTTCTGCAGCAATACTTGGGAGAAAGGCTCAGCACGAATGGATTTAGCACCCTTCAGTGGCTCGCTGTGGTTTTGGTGCCTTTTTCTCAGTGCCAAGAAGAAATGAATATTGCCAATTGGATTCTCTTCGATTACTCGGTCCTCAACTCTGGTGAGGGGACTTTTGGCAAAGGATTCCTGCTTCTAGAGGTCCACACGGATGTCTGCAAAGTTTCAACCAGATTAAATCTTCAGAAGACAATACATTTGATAATGGTCCAGGTACCACGGATATTGGTGTTCTGCAGCCCGGGAAAGGTGCAGGATGCCAGGGGATGGCCAAAAATGAAGAGGTTCTTGAGGATAGTTGGTTCCACCAGCATAAGGGAGGAAGTCATCCTTGGTGGGTTGATTTGAAGACAGGGTCAGCATAGCTACAAGGCTTCACCTGTGCTTCTGCTGTCCTGGAAGCTGCTGCTGGTGCCTCTGCTCGTCCTCTGCTTCAGGTTCCTTGTTCCAGTGTTTTACTCTGCCTGTGGTCCCAAAATCCTTGCTTTATATGCTGGAACTCATTCATTCACAATCATAGAGCTGTCACCCAGTTAGAACTGGTTTCAGCCAGGCATACCTACAGACAAAGGATAGTGAGGTTTTGGGCTCCTCTGTCACTTCCTGCCTTCCTAGACACTCTGGAGCCTGGGTGTGCTTCAGGGCTGAAGCCTGTCGACAGTGTGCTTCAGGGCTGAAGCCTGTCGACAAATCTCAAAAAGGATTCAAATATAGTCTAACTGATAGAAGAAAATTCCAGAAGGAAAGGAAAAATGAAAAATTCTGAAAAAAGAAGACAGGGGCCATTTTGAGAACATGATCATCAATGTGTGCTGTATTGCAGCTAAGAAAACTAGTAACCTGCACAAAAGGTAGTAAAAAGTAACCACTGCTGCCAGCAATTTAAGTAAGTCAGTGTAACAAAATGTTAAACGAGGAGTGGGACAAATAGTTACAATGTAAACCCCTAGTACCCCACATAGGGTGGTGTGTGCTGGACCCACAAATAAAAAGGTAAGATAAACATTATCTTACTATTCTTGGGAACTGTAGTTCTCACAAGAAAATGTATTTAAACATAAAGAGAAGTCCCAGGGACCCCCCCAGTGACACTACACAGAGGATCCTGGGTGCCACCAGGTAGACAGCAGATGCCTCTATTAAACATAGGGATCTGACCAAACTCCCTAAAACAGTAACAATAAAAATCCCAGTCAGAGAAAAAGAATGAGTGAGTGGTAAAATGTTCCACTCACCCAGGAGGTTTAAATTAAAAAAAAGTCCAGAGTCCTGCATACGTGCTGGGAGGTCTCTCAGGGTAAAGGGAAGTATCACAGAAACTGAAAATTCTCCCTAAAATGGACCAACGTTAGCAAGCAAAGAGATCTGTAAATAAACCACTGTACACAGTCGAGGCCACTCCTTAAATGCAAGCAGGCATATGTACACAAAGGGGTGTAACAACTACAGAGTCTCAATCCAAGCCTGCCCTCAAGCAGAAGTTGGGTGTGGTGCATGAATGTGGATGTTGGGCCTCATTACAACTCAGGCGGTAAGGGGTTTACGGCGCCGTAAACAGCGCCGACCCTTACCGCCTGAGTACGAGGTCCCTTAGCGCCATGGCGGATTTAACACCTGCTTTTAGCAGGTGTTAAAATCCATGGCGCTAAGGGACCATGGAGTTAATTACGCCACGGTAATTTACGGTGGCGTAATTAACGCCTTCCCCACTCCCATTATGCCCTATGGGGCAAAAATGGGAATGGGCAAGGGTAAATGGGGATTGGGGACTTACTGCCCCATCAAACTCGGAATGGGGCGGTAAGTCCGCCAACCACCATGGCGTAAACGTAGTTTACGCCATGGTGGTAAAGTCACGGCCCAGGCGGTAACTTACCGCCTGGGTCGTAATGAGGCCTGTTATGATATTTACCTCTAAATGTCGAAATCGTCGATTTCTATTGTTGCCACATGCCAAGGATTTATGGTGAAATTAGGCACACTTGAAAAAGTCAAAATTGGTTCAGCCAAACTTGAGATATTCACCTAGTAAGAAAACAGTTTTTATCAACATGTCTATACTTGTTCCACAGGGGGAGAGTGCCAATCAGTGAAGTTTGTACTGCCTGTAGTGGACACCCATGCCTGACCTTGCTCTTGTATCCAAGTCCCCTTTGCACATGTACACAATTAAAATCTAATTTCTACACATTTTAATGTGCTTCCCAAATTCGGAAATGGGGTGCAGATTAAAATGTACAGAAAACAAACAAACTTCACTGTGCATTTCTGGAAATTGTGCCGGGCAATACACGACAGAACCTGTCACCCAAATCTCATACAAGTTCACCTAATTCTAGTGAACATTCGGGTGATTCAAGGTCCGGCCAAATGTTAGTAATGATAGGCTCAGTTACTTGGATGATATGGCTGGCATTGTCATCATATGTTTGTGGACAGATAGCATTGCTATTGTTATGATGCCTACCCCCGGAGCACCAGGCCAGGCCCAGCACCCCCGGGAGCAGGCATCACGCCCCCGGGTAAAAGCCCAGCTGCCCTTTATAGGGGCTCTTTGGACTCTGTCCTGGCGCCGTTGGCGCCAGGCTCATGTTGGACATCAGTCCTGGCTCCATAGGCGCCAGGCTCATAAGGGGAAGTGTTTGGTGCACTTACCCGAAGCAGACCATGCTGCACATTCACCTGATGCAGACCATGCTGCATGAAGAACCAAGCCAAATGAGGCTTAGGAGGGACTATTTTTCTGAAGGAACTATTTTGTTACTTGGGTGAGGCTGTGGAAGAATACTCACCTGGAACTTCTTCCAAAGCTATTTAAGCCACGCCTGGACAGCCACACGTGCTTCGCGTTGTTCTGCATCCCAGCAGCTGAACGCTCACCGTGTCTGCTCCTGCACCTGGACTGCAGCCACGCCCGCCTCGAACCTGGAACACCTGTAAGGGAATAAGAGAAGAGAAAGATGAAAACCAAGAACTTATTCAACCTTCTTACCTGCATCCGAAATCTTCACGCCAGCATTCCTGAAGGAAGACTTCCATTTAAAAGCACTGCGTTGCTCGCTGCAGCGCCGCACTTCACTCACCTGTTGCCGAGACGCCGCCCGGCTCCATCGCGGCTCTCAGCACCGGTCGCCACATCTCTGCACCTAGGGGAGAGAAGAAGAGATAAAAGGTGAGCAAGGGAACACAAGAGGAAAGCCGAATTTTCAGCCATATTACTTACCGGCTTTTCTTGGTGAACCATTCCACATCTCGGGTCGGCGCCGCATCTTTGGCAGGCATCGCACCCCGGCCCCTATGGGGAAAGGACAAAAGACATTACTGGGGAACTAAAAAGACATTTAGAGGGGTCGCCCTCATCACTAACTCACCTGATTTTACCACCGGCAATTTAACCCCTCAACGCATCGCCTTTGTTCTGCACCTGAAATAAAGGACAGAAAAAACAACATAAAAGGAGGCTCACACTTGAACTTTTGCATCTTAATACTTACGGTGTATCGCTCAGAAAAGTCAAGTGGATGTGCCAGCGCCATTCTGAAAACCAGTGAAGTAACTGGACGAACGCGCGCCCCTGCACCAGAAGCAGGATGGAGAGTTCATCCTTCCAAACCATAAGGTGAGCTTAAACTGGGGGTTTTGGAGGAAGTCAGAGAAGAACGAAGGGGGAAAGGAGGGAGCAAGCACACTATTCAGTAGACAGTTAATCCCCTTTCTCATCTGCAGAAGGATATTCCTACAGGCCAGACAAGCAAGATTTGGGGGTCCTGTTCAATCGGTGGTCCTAATTCTGCGCATCACGCTTGAAGAGGCCACAGCAACCCAGACCAGACCAGCGCCTCCGTGGGAGCCTGGTGAGCATTACAGAATGCGAAGCCTTCCTACAAATTCCCACCCAGGCGCTATGGAAACTTCCAAGACTGACCAGTTGGCCCAACTACTGGGGGAATTACGTGCCGAAGTACACGCCGCTCGTCAAGAGACTAATGCTCTCAGGAGGGAAGTGATTGTAACAAAGGAAAGAGCTGATGTCCTGGCTAGACAGCTTTACAAGGTCAAGCTGGACAAACTCCTTTACCCGGTTTCCGGAGGGAACCCCGCACCTGTGCTTTCCAGTAACCCGGTACAGATTAATCTACCTGGAAACATGCCGCTGGCCCCACCCGAACGCTTTGCTGGGGACCCCAAACGATTCACCGTATTCATGAATCAGTGTCGTTTGCATTTCCTGTGCAGACCTGGGGCCTTCCCTAATGACCAGACCAAGGTAGCCTTTGTATTGTTATATCTCAGCGGCAGTGCTGCCGATTGGTCAGTTCCACTGGTAACTCAAGATGACTTGATTCTTTGTGATTTTCAAGGATTTCAAGCAAGCACGGAAAGGTTATTTGCTCGTCACTCCCAGGGGCAGGCTCTAGATGAAGAACTTCTATCTCTGCGACAGGGCAATCAAGACCTCCTTTCCTACATTGCAACCTTTAATAGACTAATTGTGGAAACTGGGTGGCCTGAGGATAAAAGAATCACGTTATTTTATCGAGGTCTACGCGGAGAACTTAAAGATGTCCTGGCCCAAGTTGTAAATCCTCCCCTAGAATGCTCAGAATATATAGACTTAGTGGTCCAATTGGATCACAGACTGCAAAACAGAAAAGCAGATCGGTCCAAGTTTGAGACCTGGGTGTTAGTCTAGACCCACGCTAACCTCAAAGTGGCTGAAGCCTCAGAGCCAATGCAAATCGGAGGAGTTAAAGGACCTTTAACGCAAAAGGAACGTGAAAGAAGACGGCAGATGCACTTATGTCTTTATTGTGGATCCTCTGGACACTTTCTACGAGATTGCCCGGCAAGGCCGCCCAGGAAGGTGGTAGGAGCCGCTGATAAAATCCATGAAACCTCTGTATCGGGAAACGACCCCGCCCGACAAGCGTAGGGGTCCGCTTGCCGAGCTTGAAAACGAACTCTCAGACCTCGCGTTTCACTGTGCCAATGGTCCTCGTAGATCCGGAACAGCCTAAGCGGTTGCATGAAATAAAGGCATACATCGATAGTGGGGCTATAGGAAACTACGTGGACCGTGAATTGGTCTCCAGGATTAACCTTTCGCTGCGTCCTAAACCAACAAAGATGTCATCACCACAGTTGATGGAACTGAAATTGCCTCGGGTCCGGTAACACATTCCACAGCTAAGGTGACACTTGTAGGTCCGGACGGCCATCGGGAGGCAGTTGTGTTTGATGTAATCAAGGCTCCACAGTTTCAGGTTATTCTCGAAATCCCTTGGTTAGAGACACATAATCCTCAAATTGATTGGCGAGCGAAGAGAATAACCTTTCCGGAGTGTGCACAAACCTGCTACCCAGAAAATCTGAAGATCAGTCTAGCGTCAGTAACCTCTGTCTCCATGCAACTACCTCCGGAATACCAAGACTTTCAGGACGTCTTCCAAAAGGAACAGACCAACATGTTACCTCCTCACAGATCGTACGATTGCCAAATCAATCTGGTGCCCGGTGCACAACCCCCTTGTAGCAGGATTTATGCCCTTACTGAGCGGAGAATCTGCATTTGAGACAATATTTAGATCAATACCTAGCCAATGGTTTCATTCGCCCGTCAAAGTCTCCGGCATCCTCGGCTTTGTTCTTCGTGCCAAAAAAAGAAGGCGACCTTAGAACTTGTATCGATTATCGCGCATTGAACCAGATAACTGTTAAAAATCGTTACCCTCTGCCTTTGATCCCTGAACTCCTTGACCAGGTGAAGGACGCTTGCATATACACCAAGTTAGATCTCCGGGGGGCTTATCATCTGGTACGAGTAAAAGAAGGCGACGAATGGAAAACGGCCGTCCGTACAAAATATGGACTATTCGAATACCAGGTGATGCCTTTCGGGTTGTGCAACGCGCCTGCTGCCTTCCAATTCTTCATGAACGATGTCCTTCGGGAACTCATCGATGTCTGTGTTGGCGTGTATATCGATGACATTCTGGTGTACTCCTCTTCGGAATCTGATCACAGAAAACATGTCAGGGCCGTCCTTGAGAAATTGCGCCAACACAAACTGTTTGCAAAGCTGGAAAAATGCGTTTTCCATACCACCGAGGTTGAGTTTCTTGGATTCATCCTGACACCTAAAGGGGTCCGAATGGACTCACAGAAAGTGGATGCCATCCTCAAATGGCCATCACCTAGTTTGGTGAAAGGTGTCCAAAGCATGCTTGGTTTTGCCAATTTTTATCGCAGGTTTATCCCAGAATTTTCACGGGTGGTGCAACCCATCACTGCACTCTTGCGGAATAATAAACGTTTCGAATGGACTGAGGAAGCTGAACAGGCCTTTCAGGAATTAAAAGCTAAATTTACGTCTGCACCTATTTTGAAACACCCGCATCCTGATCTCCCATATATAGTCAAAACCGACGCATCCAGCTTAGCCATGGGAGCTGTCCTGTCTCAGAGAGACCCCGAAACCAACCAATTGCACCCCGTAGCATTTTGGTCCAGAAAGTTCTCGCCGCCGGAGATAAATTATGCAATCACCGACAAGGAATTATTAGCCATGAAAGTCCACCTTTAAGGCTTGGCGGCATTATCTTCTTGGCGCCAGGCATACCATCACCGTGATCACTGATCACCGAAATTTACAATATTTAAAAACTGCCAGGGCTCAGTCTTCACAACAGCTCCGATGGGCTTTATTCTTTGCTGAGTTCGATTGTGTAATCACCTACCGTCCCGGCTGTAAGAATGGCAAAGCGGACGCGCTATCTCGAATTGGAATGGGAGAAATGGACACAAACTCAGATCCTGTGCCGATAATTCCCGAACAAAGAATCTTGGGGATAACCACTTTACAAACCCTTGAAGACATTCAAGCACGGGTAAAACTATTCTTGGACTCTTCAGCCTTGCAGGATTGGATCAAAAGGGGGTCTGACTTTTCAATCAACGATGGCTTACCTTACTTCCGAGGACGTTTATTTTTGCCAGAAAAGGAATTGTAAGAACTGGTTATTTCCCGTCATCACGATACTCTGATGGAAGGACATCCTGGCATTGCCAAAACAGAGGAAAAAATTAAACGACAATTCTGGTGGCCGTCCTGGCGAAAGGATATTAAATCTTTCGTGATGTCCTGTGGAGTTTGCGCCCAAAACAAAGGTCAAAAAACAAAACCCGCCGGTCTTCTTCAACCCTTAGACATTCCACCAGCACCTTGGCACACCTTGTCACTAGATTTTATCACAGACCTGCCCTCTTGTAATGGATACAATACTATTCTGGTTGTGGTGGATTTATTTTCCAAGATGGCCCATTTTATTCCGTTGAAAGGATTACCTTCAGCTTTTGTTCTTGCCAAGGAATTCCTCGAAAATATCATCCGTCTGCATGGATTCCCGTCCATACTAATCTCCGATCGGGGAAGCCAGTTTATTTCTCATTTTTGGAAAAAATGTTGTCAACTGGCACAAATCGACGTAAGACTCTCGACCAGCCACCACCCACAGACCGATGGTCAGACGGAGAGAACGAACCAGACCCTTGAACAATATCTACGATGTATGTTGCACCAATCGGAGGGTAATTGGAAGGATATTTTATGGGTGGCTGAATATGCATACAATAACTCGATACACTCTGGAACTGGTCAGAGCCCCTTTTATACCCTATATGGACATCACCCTCGTACTTCAGACTTGGACTCACCTTTGAGCCTCGAAATGCCCGCAGTGGACCATTTGCATTCTACGATTACTCAAGCCTTCAAGGATGCTACTGCACACTTACAACATGCGAAAGGGAAATACAAAAAGAATGCAGATCTGCATCGAAAGGAGGCGCCTCCATACCAAATAGGGGATCAAGTATGGTTGGCTACCAAACACTTATCGCTCAAGGGACTTCAGACTTTTAATCCAAGGTATTTAGGCCCTTACTCGATTAAAGCTATAATTAACCCAGTGGCAGTCAAGCTAGATCTACCAGCTAACATGCGGATACACCCCGTTTTTCATGTGTCGCTTTTGAAACCAGTGCAACCAGGAACCAGATTAATAAAGCCACTTGGACATCAGTCCTGGCGCCATAGGCGCCAGGCTCATAAGGGGAAGTGTTTGGTGCACTTACCCAAAGCAGACCATGCTGCACATTCACCTGATGCAGACCATGCTGCATGAAGAACCAAGGCTTAGGAGGGACTATTTTTCTGAAGGAACTATTTTGTTACTTGGGTGGGGCTGTGGAAGAATACTCACCTGGAACTTCTTCCAAACCTATTTAAGCCACGCCCGGACAGCCACACGTGCTTCGCGTTGTTCTGCATCCCAGCAGCTAAACGCTCACCGTGTCTGCTCCTGCACCTGGACTCCAGCCACGCCCGCCTCGAACCTGGAACACCTGTAAGGGAATAAGAGAAGAGAAAGGTGAAAACCAAGAACTTATTCAACCTTCTTACCTGCATCCGGAATCTTCACGCCAGCATTCCTGAAGGAAGACTTCCATTTAAAAGCACCGCGTTGCTCGCTGCAGCGCCGCGCTTCACTCACCTGTTCCCGAGACGCCGCCCGGCTCCATCGCGGCTCTCAGCACCGGTCGCCACATCTCTGCACCTAGGGGAGAGAAGAAGAGATAAAAGGTGAGCAAGGGAACACAAGAGGAAAGCCGAATTTTCAGCCATATTACTTACCGGCTTTTCTTGGTGAACCATTCCACATCTCGGGTCGGCGCCGCATCTTTGGCAGGCATCGCACCCCGGCCCCTATGGGGAAAGGACAAAAGACATTACTGTGGAACTATAAAGACATTTAGAGGGGTCGCCCTCATCACTAACTCACCTGATTTTACCACCGGCAATTTAACCCCTCAACGCATCGCCTTTGTTCTGCACCTGAAATAAAGGACAGAAAAAACAACATAAAAGGAGGCTCACACTTGAACTTTTGCATCTTCATACTTACGGCGTATCGCTCAGAAAAGTCAAGTGGATGTGCCAGCGCCATTCTGAAAACCAGTGAAGTAACTGGACGAACGCGCGCCCCTGCACCAGAAGCAGGATGGAGAGTTCATCCTTCCAAACCATAAGGTGAGCTTAAACCGGGGGTTTTGGAGGAAGTCAGAGAAGAACGAAGGGGGAAAGGGGGGAGCAAGCACACTATTCAGTAGACAGTTAATCCCCTTTCTCATCTGCAGAAGGATATTCCTACAGGCCAGACAAGCAAGATTTGGGGGTCCTGTTCAATCGGTGGTCCAAATTCTGCGCATCACGCTTGAAGAGGCCACAGCAACCCAGACCAGAGCCTCCATGGGAGCCAGGTGAGCGTTACAGCTATGCACTGCCATCCTATGCCAAGGTTTGCCCACCATGTGGCAGCTGTTGCTCAGATGCTCACTCTACATGACAAGCTTTACCAGCAAATGTGAAAGCACCTCCATCGCGTGCCAGGTGTCATCAATGTATTTGGAGGAGTAGGGCAGCCGGTGGAGAAAAAGAAGGACAGGGACATTATTTTCTTTGGCTTCCCTCCACCAGCATAATAACAGTAGTGCATTGTTCGGCTCTACCTCTATCCGAACCCGTTTCTCGTCTTATCACCAAAAATATTAGAGGTACCAGGAACCAGCACGCGGAAGGGAGAGAGCAGGGCATTGCACTTCTCTCCTCCTCTCCACTGGCATACATGCCCCAACAGGGCCAGTACTTAATGCATGGGAGGTTTGCTTTGTTTCCCTGAAGTATTTTAGTGGTGTTGAAAAGCAAAACGCAGCCTCCTGCTTGGACAGTGCTGCTGTGTTACTTGCATGAGAGTGTTGTGTTGTTATAGCTAGTGTGTTCTACTGTGTTAGGGAGTATATGAAGAAGGGCATGGTAAGCTCAGTATGGTCTTTACTGCCTTGCTGGATGCTGGTGAGAGTATGCTATATATTGAGTCATCCTTGTGAATTCCTGATTGATAAAGAACATTGTGTTGCTAAATTCACTGGAAAGGAAAATGAAACATGCATTGTTTTCTTTCCTATTTTCACACAGGTATGATATGGTCGGAATGCAAGGAAATCTGGTCCCAAGGTCCTAGGGAGTACATGTTTGAACTATGGAATATTCTCGATTTTGGCATGCTAGCAATTTTTGCAGCATCTTTCATTGCAAGATTCATGGCTTTCTGGCACGCCTCAAGAGCCCAGAACTATGTCGATGAGAGCGTCAAGAACTTGACCAATGCGACGCTGCCTCCTGAGATAGAGTACTATACATATGGTGAGTCAGCCGGCCATGAAAGCAACTACGAAGATCACAAAATGTATCCAAATAAGCAGATATAACTTGGTTTGTATAGCAATGGATCTTGTCCTAATGTGATAATTTACTTTTCATTCTAGCAGGCCAAGTTTTCTTGCATTAACAATGTTATCAGTTTTCACACAAAAAGAAAAAAAATCACATTTCCAGAAATTGTTTAAATGAAAAACAGGTAATGAACTGACCATTACACCGAGTTAAAATATATGTTTAATTTCATACCACCCACTTTGAGCATATTAACCTTGCACTTCACTTCCTCTCGTCACGTACCTCACAGTTTTGAGGTCTCCCTGAAGTTTACTTTGTTTTCCGTCGCTTCTCCAGATCTCCCAGAATCTTTGAGAAATTCCTGTATGAAAGGGTGCATCTGAAAGTGGAGGATCCTTTCTGTGACAAAGTTTCCCATGGTCATGAGCATGGTAGTGTGGTGCTACTAAGTGAACACATAGATTACTGCAAATCGATTTGAAAAGAGACCGATTTAGAAAGACCGCACTCAGCGGTCTTTCTAAATCATTCTGTCAGCCCCTGTGACGCAGGAGCTGACAGGCACAGCCGGACTGAGAGGATGAGTCGCCGGAGACAGAGGTGATTGTGTAGGTGAGTGTATGTTGGTGTGTATGTGTGTGAAAGGAATGTTTGAGAATGGGGAGGGGGTAAATGTAACTGTTTGCGTGTGTGTGAATATGGTGGATGGTGAGTATGTATACCTGTGGCGAGACGAGGTGGGGGAGAAAGGAGGAAGAGGGCATATGGGGTGAACCCTCCCAAGAATTAATGCGATTTGGGGTTTTTGAGGGCCGCACATAAACGAACAAAATAAATCAGTCTTTATTATGTGCACCCTTCAAAAAGCGGAAAAGTGACATAGAACCAGTGTGGTAGGGGATAATGCAGGATCCTTGGTTCATAGGTAAGCGATTAGGTGCTTGGGAAGGTCAATCTGCCTATCTCGATATTTTTTCACAGACACTGGTTGTTTATGCAGGCACAAGGTTTCTTCCTAAAACAGCTAAACATGGTTCTCTTTTCACCAGTATCAGCAGGCAATTTCACTATTTCTGTGTGCCTCCATGGTCTTCTCAGGATAAGAAGCAGTTCAATAATTAGAGTTGAAGAGAGTATTTTTACTCTATCTCTGTCGAAGTCACGACGAAGAGTAAACAGATTATTTATTACTTTTGTGGGGATTTGGAAAGGCATGAAACCTTCATTAGTGGTATAATTTGTTAAGATGGATTTCTGAACTCTGACCTGGTGGGCAGAGGTTCAGAAGGACAGCCTAGTTTCTTGAAACAGTGTAATCGTCTGGACAAGCCATACCAATCAAGGGAGCATTGGTGGTGGTCAAGACTAGGGCCCTCATTACGACCCAGGCTTTGGACCATGGTGCTAACAGCTAACAGCACCATGGTCCATGCCGGTAACTTACCGACTCTGCCATGGCGGAATGGGGAATTACCGCCCCATTCCGAGGTTGGCGGGCAGTAATTCCTCATGCCGCCATGGCCCTTCCCCATTCCCATTTTTGCCCCATAGGGCTCAATGGGACTGGGGAAGGCGCTAATTACGGCACCGTAAATTACGGTGCCGTAATTAGCTCCTAGGTCCCTTTGCGGGTTGGTTTTTTAACGCCTGCTAAAGGCTGGCGTTAAAGTGCCACCCACAAAGGGACCTCGTAATCAGGCGTTAAGGGTTTAACGACGCCGCCACCTTTTACGGCGCCGTTATCCCCTTAACGCCTGGGTTGTAATGAGGGCCTAGGTCTCAGGAGGGGCGAGGGTGACTGAAAGACCTCAATGAGCACACACAGTAAAGGGCACTTACAAATCACTTCCAGTCAGGTTTATATATATAAAAAAATAAAAATACATGTATTCAAGGCCTTTGAGTTTCAACACAATAGTTATTAACAGTAACACTTTTAAACCAACACAATCCTACTAAAATACACACATACAAGACCCCTAAAGGGGTAATGCACGAAATGGGTCCACAAACTAGAAACAGAAGGAAGCAGGTAGTGCAAAATAGTCTTTAGGCCGTTCTGCAGTATCACAATCCTAACTGAAAGGCAGTCCAGTCCCTATGAAGACGGGAGCCTATTGCACAAATGTACTTGCAATGCTAGGCACGCGGTAGTGCAGATGGGCGAACCGGCGTCTCTTGTATGATATGTAGCAGCTCAGGAAGGTGGGTGAGGTGATGCAGAATAGGTTCCCACTATTCGTAGAGGGTCTACCCAAAGGGGCAGAACAGGTTCCAGAAGTTGGGAAGTGTTTGATAGAGCAGGCTATCTATGTAAAGGAGAGGGCCCTCAGGGGTCACTCATGTGTAAAAACAGGTGGATGAGCTAGGGGTCACCGGTAAGGGTTTCAAGTACTCACCGACCCCTGGTGCACTCCGGACCAAACTTTGGCAGTTCAGTCTAATTCAGTTGCAGGTTCAAATGCAGCAATTTTGCTGCTCTACGGCTTTCAGTGACAAAGTTACAGTGTTGATTCCCAAACGGGACAGTGATGATTTCTTCGCTCCTGGTGGATGTATCAGGCCAGTTTTACTGTAGCCGGCTTCAGGGCACAGATTGGCACAGCTGCAAGGCACCTGCAAAGTTCAACACCATGGCTGGGCGACACAGTAACCATGTATACTCCGGTTCAGGCGCTCTCAATTATTCCAGACATGGGAACTCCAGTGTATGAAATTCGGTGTGAGAGTGCCGTGAACACAGAGATTGCAATTTATCAAGTTTCAAAGTCCTCCTCGAAATGGCGCCGATATCAGAGCAAAAGTCCTGCGCAAGCTGATCAGCCCACTGGTTGGTGCAGGTACACTTCCGAGAAGGCTTACTTGCAGGGTTTGATGAAGGTGCCGATAATAGTTGGTCCCACTATTCAAGTGGGTCAAAGCGTCTTTGCAGACCTTCTAGTTCGATCAGATGCAGAGAGGTCCAGCGGGATGACAGTGGGCTCAGGGTGCCAAACCTTAAAGCGGGTCACCAGCGGTTCCTTGACTTGGCTTTTTAGTTTCAGGATACTTTGATCCATTTTTTCGTTAAGGGAGAACTCAAGAGATCAACATGGTATGGGTGTTTGAAGCCTTATCTTATCCAAAATCTCCTTCGTGCCAAAATGAAGAGGACCCAGTGGCAGATCTGCTCACATGCAGGCACACCATACGTGGACCAATCACAGACCACAGTGGTCCCAGGCATTCACAGCCCACCAGACTCTCTGGCACCCAGGATGTGTATTGGAACCAGACAGTTCAACCTACATCCTGGAAGCACACACACAAGGCATGCAGAAGCCTGCGAAAGCTTGGTGTTTTGCGGGAGAATGCATGCCTGGATCAGCTCAACCTGGGGAAGGTGAAGGGGCAAGATGGCCAAAGGAAATGACAAAGAACCTTGTGGGATGGCCATTTTGGATCCAAGCCACCTATTTGTGCCAAACGCGGTAAACACAGTTTACCTGGCAGGAAACAGTTAACATTATATGAAAAGAAAAGCTGCCACCAGCCCTATTCAAGACACATCTGCACTAATCCTAAATTATCCTTCGATGGTCTCTAGGGCGTTTCGAATGACAGGAAGACCCAAGTGCACTGTGCTTGTGCACTTGCAACATGTTGCAGAAAAGTTGCAACATTGACAAGGACTAAGGGAAACAAAGTCTCCCAGTACTGACTGTCTTTAAGGACAT
The DNA here is from genome assembly GCF_040938575.1 of Ambystoma mexicanum. Classification (NCBI taxonomy): domain Eukaryota; kingdom Metazoa; phylum Chordata; class Amphibia; order Caudata; family Ambystomatidae; genus Ambystoma; species Ambystoma mexicanum. Next base: position 806,510,268 of record NC_090941.1, read on the forward strand.
GTCAGTTTCCCCATTATAAAGTGAGCGAAAATCCCAGAGGAGTGCAGCAGAAGGCTGGTGCTCCACTGGCAAAGTCAGACTATGGTGTAAAACAGCAGCAAAAAGTTGGAGGGTACACAACTGGAGGGAAAACTTCACATACATGGGAATCTTTCCTAACAGGCTGGTGGGTTGGGCTGATAATCATTAAGCCATAAAAGCTCTCTGGCGTTTCACTTTCTCTTTTGGTGCACGGTCATTCCACAAGGAGAGTTGGAACCTGTGAGAAACATCTTTGGGTATTTTTCTTATCATGGTGTCCAAGACAATTTTGATGACTACTCTTACATTGATGTCACATTATCAGGTCCAAGCAGGCTTCTCTGGCTAGTCACAGGTAGTTTCAACATTATTGCAAGCTGTGAAATTTGCCTGAGATCTTCTAAATGGCTGAATAGACAAAGGCGTTGTAGCATTTAACACCACATATGTTTATTTGTAGTTGCTTGATCCGAGAAACAGGGGTACAGTCAAGGTTGCATTGGGCACTGTGAATTACCAATGTAATACTGCTAACAGGAAGAATGCTTTAGAGCTCTTTCCCCAGTAGCCTACATTTTCCCTACCACCTGCATCATCAATATGTTTAGTGAGCTAAGGGCACTTTAAATTCCACGTTGCACTGCACAATTTTTCCAAATGGCAGGATATTAGTAATCACACACAATATGATTTCCGAAATAAGTGAATGCATGTATCGAGTGATGCAAAATTATCAGGACTGTGGCATGGTACTCGCTTGATAATTAAGGAGGTAAAACTGGCATCCATAAAGCAATCTTAATTTCAAACAATTATTTGTATTAAAATGAGTACTATGTATGCATAAGTAGTAAGGGTAGTACCAATATCATTATTAGTTTGTTATAAAAAAAGAATAATAATAATGATAATAATAATAATAATAATAATAATAATAATAATAATAATAATAATATACATATGAATTGTTATATGGATCATGGATTATCTTAATCTAAATATTAGTATTAATAATTACTATATAGAGAATAATGTACGCCTGGTAATACGTTGCCCTTGTTTCCATGGCCATTATCTGCTCTAATGACCACTCTACCCAGGACTGGTGCATTTGATTGGACATTTGCAAAGGGCTCCTCATTGCTGGTACTGCACCAGTACCTTTCACTGTCAGAGGATTTTTCAGGAGACTTTTTTGGCACTATGGCAGCACACGAAAAGTTATTGGACCACAGACATAGCATATACAATAACAAACTTGATATTATTTCAGCAAAAGTTAAGATCCATTTAAACTGCAAGCCCTTTGCTGCAATGGGCATGTGGGTAACGTTATCCAAGACAAAATCAATGCATTCAATACAACCCTGCCACCTCTTTTAAGCCATCTTACTACTGAGGTACACATGGGTGACGGAAACGTCATTGCAAATGTGTCAGAGTAGTCTGGTCCTGACTCTCAAGCGGCGGTCTGGGCTCATGCAGTGAATGCTCCATTCACTATTGTCCTTTCTAAATATTTGCCTTTACAGATAATGAAGTGTGCATCAGTGAATCCGGTAGGATCAAGTAGTGGTGGCCATGCAGTTGCCTTTGCCACTTCCCTGAGCGTCTTTCAAGCCCTTTGATATGATGCAACATTAATCATGGTGTGTGAAGGGCCTCTTAGTGTGCAGTATAAAGGGGGTCAGTGCATTGTTGGGCTCCAGGAGTCAACAGAGTAACACTTCAGTGGATCAAGTACAAGTTCCAGCATATGGGGCTGGCTGCATCCAGAAAAAATAACCAATACTGCTAGTGCTGCAGCTTTGGAAGCCTTTCTGAGTACTGATAGCATTGAGCATGCTAATTGGTTCACTCTGCTCAATCCGCTCTTAGCTCCAGCACCCACACTAGTTAACCTAAATTGTGTTGGGCAATAGACCTCTGCCCGCCGCCTCTACCTTCTATTCTGCTCTCTTAGTGGACTAAAATGAGGCACCGACAGATCATTAGGGGAACTTGTATCATCAATCAATTATGACCTTTTGTACTGACACAAAGCACATTTATCTTTGGAACACATTTAATGCAGGCTGTTACTTAAATCTGGATGCCCTACAATCAACAAGATGCCCTAAGGGATGGTTAATCTCTTGTGGAATCTGTACCAGCTATTGCCTCAAGGTGGTGAGAGAATTTTCTATCCCCTCTACAAAGTGATCGATGATAACAGTGCTAGTGACAGCAACACAGATACTATAGAATCTTGAATATTAGCTGGTAAGAAAAAAGATTAGACCAGGTAGATCTAATGGGACCATACTGATAATTATCAACCACCTTCTGCTAGCATCACCCAACATTCCTCACTTCTATTATTAATACTATCATGGCCTGTCAAGAAGAAACACAAGCATTTTCATAATAAAGTTTAAGATCCTAATAGAAGCAGTCTTGATGGGTCTTCCATCAGATGAAAGTATGCATGAATAAGCAGGAGGATTAGACTACAAACATATTTCTTACAATATCAGCAGCAATATTTGACTATTTGCAAGAAGGTGGGCGAATGTTGAAAATTGAAGTTGTCCTACCTACTGTCATGTTATAGATTTAAAGATGGTTGCATCTGGATGGCTGCAAGCAATCTTAGCTGATATCTTGCTTCAAGTGTTTCCTGATTGTTCCAACTGGGATTTTGCAACCGAGAGTCAATAGGCCCATCAATCTTTTTCAGAGGTCCCAAATACTCTAGGGCACCATTCATCTGCAGGATCAGTTGCACAAAAAGGTTTGCCCCCAGGAGAGCTTTTTTGTACAGCCTGATCCACGTCTGGATTCCCTTAGTAACTTAAGGTGAGACCCAAAGTTACTTAAATTATGCAAAAAATAAGAGGGTCCTGGGAGTCACTCTGCCGGGCATTAATCCCGGTTATGACAGCCTTACCCGGATTCTTTAGCTCACTATCTTTCACAGAGGAGAAATATTGGAATATTTCTCCTCTGTGAAAGATAGTGAGCTAAAGAATCCGGGTAAGGCTCTTGTAACCGGGACTAATGTCCGGCAGAGGGACTCCCAGGATCCCTCTTGTTTTTTACTCTCACATTTGCTACTGACTCATTTACCAAGTCCTTCTGAATTATTAAACATGTGGGTGTCCATTCACTGTGATGAAATCATTTTGACATCTGTTTTCCCAGAAATAGACAACCCCAGTATAATCATCTTGAAGACAATAATCTCACTCCTGCCCTCTGGGACAAGAAACAAATTGTGTTGTAATAATATATTTCTCCCTAAAATGTATCATGAGAAAATCCACAGGTGATTTCTCTATAGTACACAATGCTGTCCTGGTCGCACTCTCCCTTTCCCTCTCCTTTGCACTTCTCACATCCCCCTCCCCTACTCCTTGTGTTACTGCACTGGCACGATGTGAATGACACAAGGCTTGTCTCCCCTCCGTACCCTCCCTGTATTATCATGCTTAGAAACACATGTATACAGGCACATTATAAATGGCATATAATATCATATATCACATCATATCATAAGAATATTGCAAGTCACAGAGGGGTTATGTGACCAACTAGAGGAATGAGGGCCAAGGTCAAAGGTTACAGGACTCTGAGGGGACTTGCAATAAACGTATTACATATGGTAGGGGGTAATTGCTTACTTATAATACATGGCCACGCACTGTCATCCCCTTGAATACTTATGCTCCTGCTTAATCTAATGTAAGAGATATTGCATTTGCTGATGTATATAATCAGTGTAGAATCTGTTTAGATTTAAAAAAGCCAATATGCAGCTTTGAATGTGTTGCAGAAAAATTGTTTAAACTTTTCAATAAAATGTATTGAAATACATTTTGCTTAGCTCTAAGATAAGTTATAGTAGTTTCTTGCTCGATTGTTTTAAACAGGATCAATGCACAACAATACCATGAATAGTTTCTTGGCCATTAATCACTGTAAAGTGTCACAGAAAGCTATTTAACAAGCCAGGAATTTGAAAAGCTTTGTTAAAGAGGCCAGTTTCTAGCCATAACTACTTACAGCCAGCCTTCCCAGGACATAAATATACCCCATCCAAGAAAGCAACACACAGGCAGCTGGCTGGGAAAATGTTGTTTAATCCCCTCTTTATTGGATATAAACACTTCCTGAAAAACACGACCATTTTCTGTTACACTGACCTCCTTTATGCTAATCATCATGACTGGTTGTTTTTTCCAAATTTCACTAAAACACAAGACATATTTCACAACCTTAAAATGGGAAAAAGCAGGTTTTGGAAATAACGCATTGTTTCAGACTTCTTAGCACACTGTGTCCAAGACATGGGACCTCATTATAAGTTTGCCAGTCCGGGAACTATGGTACTGGTAAGCTTGCCGGACCGGAAAACTACGAGCCAGAGTGGCACCCATGAGCATAGCATGTCAGATGCACCGGCACCGTTCATAGCGGTGCCTGTGCATCCGGCTTCCCCATTACCATTGAGCCCTATGGGACTCAAATGGGAATGGGACAGAATTTTTCCCGGTGGCCAGGAATGGGCAAATACCGGGTCCGGAAAGGCCGTAATGACCCAGGAATTGACATTTTTTGGGTGCTGGTAAAAATAAAATACCAGCTACCGCCAGCCTCGTAATGAGGCCCAGTGGACTATCTCCTTTGTTTCTTATTGGCTAATCCTCCTTTCTTATCTTAACTCCGATTTTATGCCAGCTTCATTTGTAAGCAACACCAGTAGAAACTATCTATTCTGCTATTTAAACTGCTGAATAACGGCATATTGGCTTTTGCCCAATGCGCTCACTTTTTGCAAACTGCAAAATATTTTCTGTTTGCTCAACACTGTACCTGTAGCCATTTATAATGCATGATGTGGCATTCAATTCGTTTTGAAAGAAATTGATCTTTTTGCTGACCTATATTCAATATCAGTAATCTATATTTTGTGTTAATTATGTTGTGCACAATGTAAGCATTCCTTTGTGTATGCTGTCCTAAATATTTGAGTGCAGCGTCATCTATTTTCTACTGCATAAGGGCAGCGTGGCTGCCTCAAAGAGCAATACTTCTGACTTTTAAAATCTTAGTCAGGATGATGGGACACATGCCGAAATGACATGTTCACCTGTCTATTACCAGAGAGAGGGAAGATCTTCTCCTCTTCATTCCTCCCTCTGGTCAATATATTTGAGCACATAATTATTATTTACCCTCCCCCACATTCAATGTACCTATGCATCCCTATCAAAACCACCCCCCTCAACTCAGTGCTCTTTTTCAAATATGGGAGCTATTGTGAAGGACACTCTTAAAGAACCAATAGTATCTCCAATCATGTTATGTTCTCCTAAGCTATGGTATATGCATCCTTTTTTTTTAAAGGTGTGGCACATTTTGCCCTCTTCTATTATATTTGTGCATTTATGTATCCCCAAAAAATAACATTGTTTACTTTCATCTTTTTTCCACCCCTGTTATCCAATTAAACGTTCATTTACATGCACAGAGAGTGATCCTGCCACTACGTGAATCGGGAGATATTGTTAAATGACATTTATATATTTTCTCCTGAGTGGACCCAACAGCTCATTCATATGTTCTTTCTACTCTCCTCTTTTCCTCTTTTTCCTGTAGGTAGTAGGTGATTAAGTGACATTTGTACAACTGCATTATTTCTATTTGCCAGCCCACACCATTTCCTTTGTCCCTGTCCCATTTGCCAGCTGCTTGGAGATTATTTCCTGGCCATGGTCTTGCTTAACTTCCATTAGAACATCTTCCTTCGGGTTCTCATTTCTTTTCCATATTGAGTTCATGGATCTTTCAACAGTCCATTATTGCTTTTGTTTGGGCTGCTTAGCAGCACTTTCAGTGGCCCCTTAGGATGCATTGTGTTCTTGATTAAAATAGTCAGTGAAGGGGACATTGTCATAATTATGGACATAAGGTAAGGGTAGACCATAAAGAGGATTGTTTCCTCTTCTTATTTCCTTCAATTCTGCACCAATGAGCATCTTGGTGGGCCCCTAAGCCCTTTTTAATTACATGTTTAGGGCCTGTCTCCCTGCTTGTAGGCTTGTGTGCAGAGGTCACTTGAAGTGCAGGTGTTCTCTGTCCACCTGAAATACAAAAAACTGGGTGAGTTTCTTGAAAAGGAAGTACATTTTATTATCAGTGCTTCCTCCTAACACCAAAACATTACTACTTCAATGCTACTATTTCTTTAAAGTACTCCTAACTCCTAAAATACCTGCCACTAAATGTCCTCTTTTTTAATTTAATTGAATGACTGTTCTTGTGTCACCTGTGTTTATCTATGCTTGTACATGGCTGTGCCTGTAACCTGGGACCAAAAAAGCACTAAGGTATGTTGTTTTACCCTTACTAGCCCCACCCTCTTCATAAGTTCCCACCCCGCTGTGTCCTTCTTGGTGCCATGCTGAGCTCAAACGCCATCTCCAAACACTTCTCTGAATTGAAAAATGAAACATTTCTCCTCTATTCTTGATAGAACTTATTGTAAATGGTTTTGTCATTTTTAACATTATTGGGGTTAAATTGTCCCCTTCTTTACAATCAAAATAATAAAAAATAAAACATCCAACAGGACAAAACAAACAATGACTCAAAAGCAATAGTCTTCTTCTTCAGCCGCTCTTTTTCTTTCTTCTTGGTGCATCCATGGATAAGGTGTCATTCACTTCCTGTAGAAACGAAATTGAGGCAAAAGTCATGGTAAGCAAACAAAAAGAACTGTACTTCCCTAAAATAGGCCTTCCTTCCTTCTTCTGCATGTAGGGTGCTGTCCTTGTTGCTTGTGTATTTCCTTGGCGTGATGGTGCCATCTGCTTGTATCCAGGGCAAGTAGAACGCAATTTCATCTTTTTAAAGTAGAGGCAATGGTGCACTATGCTTTATCTTTTTTAAGTAGATTTGTTGGGTGTTGGAAGTCCTGCTTTTAGCGCTCTTTGTTTTGCTTAAAATCTTCTATGTACTCTTCCTTGTGTAGTCCTTCTCCTGATGTCGCCGTACCGCAGTCTCTTCCTTATTTGCTTTGTTTATTCTGGCGAAATACAATTAACACTTAGTGTTGCCCTTCCTACCCTAATATGCTTACCCATGACGGTGAAAAGAAGCACATGTTCAATTTAAGTACATGCAAGTGTGACCTATATGCATACAATATTTGCCTATCACTTCATTTTCATGGCCCACTATTTCTTTGTTCTTTTACTAAAACATAACATATATCAAACATACTTTCAATGCTTTTCATTGACATATTCATAAAAGGGTTACTCCACCTTAATTAAGTAATGTTAAGTAATGAATTGTGTCACTGTGATGCTAGAAATGCTGTTTGGGGGACAGAGCATCCTTTTCCTTGCCCTACCACTTCTCTGTGTGTGTTTCTGTATGTTTTCTGCCTCTCAGGTCCAGCCTAGACCTCTGGCAGTGCAGCTTTTCATTTTTCCTTTTGTGAACAACACCCATGGGATATCCAATGTGTACACCCTATACCCTTTGTGTGCGTTTTTGGCACCTCTGTGTTGCCCACATAGCAGGGTATGGGCTGAAGGCAGCTACCTGCCGACTTGACAGTGGCTTGGAGTGTCGTCCATGTTTTGGACACACAGCCTAACATAGGAGGCTGTGTGTTGTGGACATGCCCTTGGGGTGGGAACTGTATGAATGGAGTCTGAAGTAAGCTCACGTTCTGTGTTGTGGGTGTCTGGTTATGGTTGTGTGGCACATGTGTGGGCAAGACCTGACTGAAACTGACTGAAACTGGAGTGAATGCAGTGTATTGTTCTGAAAGGCTGGGTGCTAACTCCAAATGACATTCTGTGTTATGGGCCCCTGGTTTGGGTGAATGGCTTGAATGCCTGTGAGCCTGATTGGTTGCCTGCCTGCATGAATACACTGATTGGCTGACTGAGCCTGGCTCAGCCTGAGTGAATGGGGTACAAATGTGTATAAATAGGGACCCCTTATTCACCAATTTGTTCTGAAGCTGAAACCTGAAGTTTGAATCTTGGACCCAGTCCGAGGAAGGAGTCTGCAGCTGTATTTCTTGAAGGAATCTGAAGACTGCTAAGCTGACACAAGGACGGAATCAAGAGAAGAACTGGCTAGGTGACCTCTTCCTGAGCTACGGGGGACCATTGTGCACCTGCTGCTCTTCATCAGTCCTGTGTGCTGCTGTCCGGAGAAGGGGTCTTCGTGAGTTCAGAATAGGAGCGCTTGGACATCTTGATCTGAAGAAGTCCAGTTGTGTCGCTCATGGTCTGCAGGAGAGTTTGTGTCCGGTGGAAGCCAGATTGCTATGTATCACCCAGAAGAAGGGGTACCCTGACATAGTGCTCTTTGGCACCAAGAGCTGTGAATGTTACAAATCTGCCTTTCTACCTTGATCTATGAAGTTACACCTTACTTGGGATTCCCATGCCTTTCAAAGAAATATCAACAGTTGGTGCATTATTTATGAATTTAAGTATAGTGTGGTATCACACAGATTATATATATATTGTTGTCGTTATTAGAATAGTGTTGGCTGAGTACAAGGTTATTTATTGATGTGTATATTTAACTGAACCGTATATATCTAAATCTTGATGGTAGTAAAGACCAGTTTTATCACAGAAAATAGTGTGTGGGCATTCCTTTGTGGGAGCTTGGGGAATCATTGTACTTAAGAACCAGCCTGCATCACCTCCTGAGAGCTTAAGCCTGGCTGCTCGTCAAATGTTACCCCTTGAGAGCCTTGGCTGAGGTGCTCTGTGCTCCTGTGCTCCTGCCTCAACCATACAGAGGGCAGAAATACAGATAGCTCCCTCCAGTCTTTACAGTCGCCTTTTTACAACTTGACCAAATACTTCTTGTTTGCATTGAAAATGTTGTATCATTCAATATATACAGCACTTAACTCAGTGGGCCTTCTGTTTGTGAGCAGAGCTAATAAATGTTGATGCATCTTAGAATGCTTTGTAAACAGGAGAAGATTATTTTGTGGTTAACTCAATGCACCATATTTATGTGGACAAACTAAACACTTGGTGCTTACACGGTTGTGAATAAAGAGTCTTAAAACTGTTTCTGCAAATGAAACTCATTACAGTTATTTTTTTGTCAAGAGAGTTCATTCATTGGTTGTAATATAGTGCCTTCTATTGTTGCATGGACAAATATATGTTGGTGAGAAGTTAAAAATAAAAAGTTGTATAATTCTTTTGTGAATGAATAGTCTTTGAATTATTTTGGAAAATAGCATACATTCAGTGTCAGTAAATAAAAGTGTCATCCTATTGTGGCCAGAGAAATACTTACATGAAAAAGTCTTCGAATTTTTGGGAGGCAGACGATTAGATGCATTGACTGTAAGACATTGGGCCATTTTTGGCAGCCATGTCAACTATTTGTTGGTCGCTTAGGTACAAATACAGAGCCTTAGAATCCTTTTTAGGCAACAGCATGCATTCAGAGGCTGCAAATAAGAGTGTTGTTTTATTGTGACCAGATTAAATACTTATTGATTGCATAAAAAAGTATCATAATTCTTAGGAGGCAGGAGAACATTATATTTACTGTTTAGCTCAGTTTAAGTTCGCTCTTTTTGTCCAAGACCAGATGCGTGTTGCTTACAGAAAAAGAAAGACGTATCTTTTTTTTCCGAGGCAGAAGATAATGTACAGTGGCTGTAACTGAGAGTATCGAATTTCTGTGGCTATAGCAAATATTTGATGATTGCAAAGGTGCTAATAGAGAGCCTAAAAAATCCTCTTATGCAAGAGGCTACATTTAAGGGCTGTAACAAAGTGTGTCAACTTAGTGTGTTCTGGTAACATATCTGTTATTTGCAAAGACAATGCGTTATTATTCTGTGGAACAAGAAAACATTTTATTCAGTGTCTAATGCAATTCACAATATCTGTTGTGGGAAAGCCAAATACATGTTGCTTTCGTAGACAATTTTCAGAATTGTTTACAGTCAGGAGGAGATAATCTTCAGTGTCTAACTAAATGCACCAACATGTTGTGGCTGGACCAAATACTTGAAGCATGCGAAGTTTTAAATAAAGAGGCTTAGCATTATCTTTTGTAAATGAAAAGTATTAAAATTATATTTATGTAGGAGAGTGAATTCCATGTGAGTAACTGGGTGCGTTGCCAGAGTGAATTCCATGTGAGTAACTGGGTGCGTTGCCATACTAAATATGTGTTGCTTGCATAGAAAAGCCTTGGCCGGCAGGAGTAGATTATATTTAGTGGTTGTAAATGTGTCTGTGATTTCAGAAGAAGGCAGGAGAGAATCCCTGGACCACCTTGCCTGACCTAAGTGTATGTGGCATTGCTGATCAGATTATGAAGAGCATCACAGAAATGTTTGGAAGCGAAGGGAGGTAGATTATATATAGTGGCTATACCTCAGTGCAATGGATTTATGTGGCCAGAACAAATCATTATTGCTTGAAAAGTTGCAAATAAAGAGGCTTAAAATGTTTACGGTTAGAATTTGCTTCAGGATTCTAGAACTGTCAGCATTGGAGATGGTAGCGCTGAAGCCTAAGCTCCTTCTACCCCTGAGCCTAGTTGAGATCCAGCCTTTGACAATAGCCTGTCAACCCTCAGTGAACTCTCAGCGTTCCAAGCCAGTTAAAAGGCAAACAGAGAGGATGGGGAGGGAGACCATCATATCTGAATGGATAATCATGTGGAGTTGCTGATTAAAGTTACAGGAGATATAACAAATATCAAATTACATCTCTTTAGCTCTGATAAGAACCAGCATCCAATCCCTGGCAGGAGTGTTACTTTTCAAGAGAGGGTCTCATATATAGAGGAGGAGATGAGAAGGATGGCTGGTCAGATTCATGTCCTGCAGGCACACAATATCAAATTGACCATAAAACATTTATTAGGAGTGTTTCTCTCATAGAAACAACACTTGTTAATCAAGCTTTCATAAAAATCCAAAGTGAGACAAACCAGTATATCTATCCTGGAATCTCTTATTGAAATAGTGCATCAATTCCCAGGAAAGCATTTGGAAAGTAAGAGAATACATAGGAGTGTGTTACCCATGCTAGCACCTGGTCAGAAACCTCACAAATGTATTATAAATAACGTGTGTATGATTTCCCCCTAAGAAGAGGATTTTAGAATGGCCAGGAAACTGGGCGATTTAAATTGGCGTTTCTGCAACATTTTAATGTTTGGTGGCCTGAGTAGGGCCATCGTGGGGAAGGCAGAGGACGTTCAATATGTCAAAAGACAGGGTGGTAGTGGATGGACAGGTTCATCTCTTCACAGAGCACCAGAGATCAAAGGCCTTCCTCACTGACTTAGATCCGAAAACTATGGAGGAGGTTGTAACTTTACTGGTACGGTATGTCCCTTACTTCTATCTGGACATTGCCTTGGGAAAAGGAGGTGCAACGGGCGAAATATAATGCCAACATAGTGGCAGCTAAGTATTTAAACTAATTGACATATTTTAATAGGGTTTGAACTTAATGTGCTGTTTCTGTTTTGACTGCTTGTCTTAACCGTCTGGCCGGCACAGGGTCATGAGTGGCTGCATGTTCTAGGCTCCCGTGGCACCCTGTCATCACCGCTATATTGGCTGCAGAAAGTCTGCACTCCCATGATGTCAACTGCTGTCTGGGAGGTAAGCCCTGCTGGGCTGCTTTTGCTGAATTTATACCTCAAAACCTTTTACAAATGACCACCGCCAGTTCTATCTTCCTGGAGAATCAGAGATGCTCACTCTCTGGGCTGCCCCTACTCATTGGGGATTGGCCGCAAGTTGGAAGAACTGCCCTAATGCAGGGGAGCCAGCAGGCTAAGCAAGCTCCCTCTAAAGGCCCACACTGAAGGCCTTCATTTCTTGTATGACCTGTCTGGCCATGGCCAGAGTGCCGGTCACCCCCCCTATTCTCAATCCGATCCCTATCTTCAATCAACACTGCTGTAACACCAAGCCATGCTTTCATTTGCTGTTCATTGCACTTCCTGGAACAATCATAGCAGGTACCGATGCTGCCTGAAATTGCGATCATTCAGCTCATCCTGCATTTCGCCGAATCTCTGTCCTACCTGAAGCTCTCTCGGCCCCATCTTAATGCCTGTGACTGTCCATGCATGCCAGTGATATGATATGGCGTTTATAACGCGCCTATACACAAGTGTTTCAAGGCGCAACGTGGCAAGGGGGGGAACAGAGGTAGGAGAGACAACGATCCTACTAGGCCAGGTGTCATTCAGATCACGCAAGTGCATGGGAAGGGGGGGGGAAGTGCGTGGGGGGAAGGGAGAGGGGAAAGTGCAGTACATGGGAAAGCGGAATAAATAGACAAAAATAGGATAAATAAGACAAATAAAACAGCCAGTTAGTGGCAGGTGCAAGGAAGTGCAGACATAAGTGCTGGTAGGGGGACTGAAGGGATACTGAAAACGGTCCCCAAGTGCAGTGGTTGCCAGGAAGGCAGTGTAGGTGGGACAATTGATGGGTGGTTAACAAAGGGGGACTGTTCTGATGTGTAACGTTTTTTGGCGGGGGGCTACTTATGGATTGTAGTAGGCCTAGGTAATTTCTATTGTGTCCAAGGAAATACAAAAACACTTTAAATGTGAAGATGTACAAGAAGGAGTTCAGACAAAAATAGATATCGTTTATACAGCTTATACATTTATTTTGCTGCTGGATGCATTTAATAGTCATGCATCAGTATTATTAATAAAGAGGTATTTGTAAAGAGAGCAAACAGAAATGCAAAAAATTCATTCACAGATACTGAGTGTGCAGGGGGGTTAATTCATAGCCTTAGCCTTGCCCTCACACAATTGTTATGGCAAAATAAATTGCAAAAAAGCAATGAAAAAACAAGATAGTGCTTTAAAGAACACTGTGTAACCACCACCTCTAATGATTAACGTGTATTCAATACAAGACAACCAAAACAGAAGCATTAAATGAGGAAACTCTTGGTTGTCTGTAGCCAGGCTGGAGGGTGACCTAACACGTGGGACAATTGATGGGGCCTGCACCAGAGATCAGAAAGGGTGGCCAGGTAACCAGTGCAGTTTCAGTCAGGAATTCAGCAGGGGAGGGGTGGGGAGAAAGCAGAAGCAAAGAGAAAAGTTTTGAGGTGTTTCCGGAACCGGAGATGGTTCTCCTCGAGTTTCAGGGAGACAGGAAGGCTGTCCCAGAGAGAGGCCCCTACTGAAGAGAGTGATCTGCCACCAACTCGTTGCTTGGAGAAGCGACTGACCCTGAGGGAGTTGGAGGCAGATGAGCGAAGAGCTCGAGAAGGAAGATATTTAGGGAGAGAGAGTTGAAGGTACTGCGGCCCCAGACCTCAGAAGGCCTTGTGTACAATGCAGAGGGTTTTGAACTTAATCCTTGCAGCCACTGGAGCCAGTGCAGAGATTTCAGTCCTGGAGAGATACGATCCATGGGCTGAGGCCAAGGACAAGTCTTGCAGTCCTGTTCTGGATAAGTTGTAGAGGGTGGAGAGTGGAGGCAGGCAGATTTAGATAGAGGCTGTTACAGTAGTCCAGCTTAGATAGGACCAGGGCTCTGGAGACAGAGAGCTTCTGGAGGAAAGAGAGGAAAGGAAGAATACCTCTGAGGGGGTGCAGCTGGTAATGTGACTTTTTAGAGACGTCAGAGATGTGAGGGGAGAAGGAAAGAGCAGAGTCGAAGATGACCCCAAGGTTTTTAGCCTTGCAGGTGGGAGTGGGAGGAGGGCCAAGAGAGGCTGGCCCGAGAGCTGTAGGGAAGGAGGGAGTGGGTATGCCAATGAGTAGAATCTCAGTCTTACTGGCATTAAGACAGAGGTCGTTGGTGGCACACCATTCCTGGATGGCAGACAGACAGTCAGAGATGAGAGAAGGAGAGGAGGAGGAGGCCGAGGGTAGCCTGAAAATGAGCTGGGTATCATCCGCATAGCACTGAAAGTTGGGACAGAGAGCGGCGATGCGGTGGGCAAGGAGTGCCAGGTATTGGTTGAACAGCCAGGGAGAGAGGTTAGATCCCTGGGGGACACCGCAGGTAGAGAAAAAGATGTCGGAGAGGAAGGACCCAAGTTGGACTTGGGAGGGTCGGTCAGAGAGGAAAGAAGTCAGCCATGCCAGAGCCTGACCAGTGATACCCAGGTTATCACAGAGATGGTTGAGCAGGATTGCATGGTTGACAGTGTCAAAGGCAGAAGAGAGATCAAGCAAGAAAAGAACGCAAGGGGTGTTAGAGTCAAGGTTGGAGAGCAGGTCTTCACGGATGTTCAGGAGAGCAGTTTCCGTGCTTCTGGCAGCTCTGAAGCCAGAGTGATGGCATGAAGACAACCAACAGATTGAGTGTGGAGATTGAGCTGGGAGATGGCCAGTTTCTCCATGAGCCTGCCCAGGAAGGGATTGATGGAGATTGGGTGATAGTTAGCTGGGCAGGAGGGGTCGGCAGAGGGTTTCTTAAGAAGAGGGTGCACAAGATAGTGCTTCAGGGGGGAAGGGAATACACCACTGGCGAAGGAGTGGTTGCAGAACTCCACCAGGGCAGGAGCCAGGGAGTCGATGTGATCCTTGATGGTTTTGGAGGAACAGGGGTGAACCTGTTTCGACAAGACTTTCATTGATCGGACTTGCCTAGAAACCTCGTCTAGAGAGAAAAGGGGAAAGGCAGAGAAGGAAGGGGGAGGGGTGGTTGCAGAGGGGACAGAGGAAGTGCAGGGAATAGTGGGAGGGGGATAAGAGGAGGAGAGTGACGACAGGATGTCCTGAGTTTTAGAGATGAAGTGGGAAGCCAGTGCTGTGCAGAGGGCCTGGGAAGGGATGGGAAGGGATAGGAGAGGTAGAGACTGCAGCAGGATTGGCCAGTTCCTTGCAGATTTTAAAGAGTTCAGACGAGTTGTTAGATGCCGCAGAGACGCAGACTTGGATATGGGCTCTCTTCTTGGAGAGGACGCAGAGCCGGTATTGACTTTGTAGCAGGCGGCAGTCCAGTTTGTCAGAGGATGAACTTGAGGCACGCCATTTTCTCTCGGCAACCCTACACTTGCGTTTTAGGGTGACGAGGTCAGAGTCATACCAGGAGTTACACTTGGCTTTGGGCTTCAGGCGGATTCTCATGACAGGGGCAAGGATATCCAGAGTATCAGAAATAGAAGAGTGGAGTGTGGAGAGGGCTGTGTCAGGGTGAGAGTCAGCCAGAGGGGGATGAGGAGGTGAGAAGGTGGCAGCGAAAGCCTCAACTGACACGCGCTTCATGGGTCGGATGACTGAGAAGGTGGGTGGCAGTGACGGAGGTGGCTTGGCCTGCGGGGTAGGGAGGGTGGCGGATGCTGCGTTAACACTGCCACTAACCTTCATTCTCACAAGTGTCTGCTTGCATGGCATATGAACTTGCACACCTGTCACACCTTGCTCTATCTTTTTTCTTCATTGTCAACCTGTCTGGTAGCTCTGTTCACCCATTCCTCCATTGACTTGACACCTTTGAATAGCCGAATAACGTTTTTGCACACAAGTTTTGTATTGCCAAGGCAGCCCCCACCCCATGAAGTGAGGCTCTGCATGCCTGTGTTTTGCCTACCTGTACTTGCATATAGGATGCATACAATGTTGCATTTGACCTATCTGTACTTGCAGACATGATGTAGTCCCCATACTCTGAGGGGAAGTTCTGCCTGACTGTGCCCCCATACAGTGTCACATTTTACCTACCTTTACTTGCAGACCTGATGCATTCCAATACCATGAGATGAGGATTTGCCAGATTGTGGACCCATACAATGTCACATTTTACCTACCTGTATTTGCATACCTAATGTAGACCCCGCACCATGAAGTGAGGTTTTCCCAGACTATGCATTCTTCAGATACCCTCATAATGTAACCTTCAGAGTCGGTCTTACACACTTGTGGACAGTACTCCTGCACTTGTAATTGTAATGTAACTAGCACCTAGATGCCTCTGGCTTTGTGGGCTGCAATACATGTTGTTAGGCAGAATCCTATGAAGTTCCCTTGGGGACCACTGCAAGTAGATTAAGACTACAGGAGTAAGCAGTAAACCCAATTGGTAGCAGTCTGTACCACCCAGATTTACCTGGTAGCTGTGGCTGAGCAGTCAGACCTCTCTCAAGAAGAGTTAGGCAGTATACAGAGGATACACACTAGGGCTGAAAACGCAGTAGAACAAGCAAACACTGACCAGAGCTTTGTATCAAAAGTATATAATTATTTAGTTAACACACACTTTAGGAAATACACTAGCACTGTTAATCAAAGCAAGTTCAAAACACAATCAGAAAAGTAGTCACACCTCCCTTAGCAATTACTAGACAAGTCTAAGTCAAAACATCACTTTTTGTCAAAACAGAGGTGAGCGCATAACTTAGATGGCACTCAAATAATTAGGTTAAAGGGAGAGAAAAAGGCAGGTCATAAAAATAAAACAGTTCCCAACACTTTTAAAAGACCAAAACAAGTTAGTGAAGGCGGAGTCTACTGTAGAGCCAAAGTTCATAGGGCAGGCCCACTTTAAATGGAGCAAGGTGAAATGTGCCCAAGATCACACAGTTGCGAAATGCATTCAAGTCTTTGTAGAAATGTTCAAAAGAGGTTGGGGTGGTTCAAAAGATAAAGTTAGAAGGTCTGGGGGCCAACCCAGTTGGAAAGCCAAGGATTTAAGGGTCACCTTGGGCTAACCGAAGAAAGGGAGGCCAGGTGGAACACAGTACCTTTAAAGTTGAGGAAGCTCCAGCGTAGTTAGTTGTTCCTGGCAGCGGGTGCAGTTCATGGTTTCGACCAGGAGAAGAGAGGATCTCGTGGAGGAGGAAACTTGGAGTCGTTGCACTGCCCAGGGAAGAAACCAGCCGTGGAGTTCGTCGGCGAAAAGGTGCGTTCCTGGTATTCACGGTCACAGTGGTGCAGCTTGGCTATCCGGCCGCCGGGGTGCTTGGCACAGGCGATTCAACCAAGAGACGTCCTTGAAGGCGAAATGGCGAACTGGTTGATCCCACCAGCTCAGAGGAAGAAGACTCATTCAGCAGAAGATCTTCTCTTGTCGTCGGGAAAGTGGTGAAGTCGTTGAAGTAGGGCTCCACCGGTGGTGTCGTCATTGCAGATGACTCAGCTTCTCCCCTCTTCAGATTTCTTAGGTTCTGTGGCGACTTCTGAAGTTTGAGCCCCAAAAGCCCTGCTTTTATGCAGAAAAACCCCCATTCAACAGCCTAGCTGTCACTCAAACATGTTAAGTGGTGAGCCGGGGGGCTCACCACTGGCCCAATCAGAACAGAGTGCAACTTGGGTTGCTAACACAATGCAGTCCTGGGTGCCAATTCCCCCACCTACACATCCTGTGGAACCCAGACAGAGTGGCACCAGTTGGAGGGCTTCTGTGGAGAAGCCCGCCAAAAAGTGGAACAAAGGGCCCAACCTCTGTTGGAGTTACAGAGACAGACACAAACGCCATTTTAGAAAAGAGTTCTGGCAAAAAGACCCAACCGGTGATTTAATAATAAATAAATAAACCAGCAGTATCTTTAACATTGCACCAAAAAGTGGTGCGTTTAAAATCAATGGGAAAATCCCATAGGAAATATTCTGGTGGAATATTTTGCGTGGTAACCACTGCCACCAGCCAGAAACTGGACCAGGGGGGACTGGACAGTGCCCCCTTGGAAACAGACCCAGGGGCAATCGAATTAACCCCTTCCAGTACTTCCACAATATGATGGTTTGTACTGGTTCTGTTCACAATTTTGGACTAGTAAAGTCAATGGTGACTTAACATGCCCTGGGAGACAGTAGTAAGTCCCGGGTATGGAGTCTATGTTTGGGGGTCACTAGGACATCCCTGTGTTACTGCACTGAGGGTGCTGTGTAACACATACACAAAAACAGATGATACCCTATGGAGTAAAATACCCCATAGCCCATAAGCACACAAAAAGTCAAAGACATACCTCAAATCATGCCTAAGAGTGGGAGGAAAAGAGTCTCACTCTTAGCAGAAGAAAAAAACAAACCCCAAAATCCAGCAAAGATGCTGGGGGACTCACTAGGTTTGGGAAATTAGCCTTATAAGAGAATTCCCCCTAACACATGTAAAAATAAATACATTAATAAATAACATATTGATGTCTTAAGATGTTGCTGGGGTTATATGAGGGTCCGCATTGTCTCCTATTTTGCTCACAGTGCTTATCTGCATTCATGTACTGTTTTACTCCCATTTCTTTGACTCAGGTTTCCGGGACTGGAGGGTTTGGTCAGCCCTCTTTGCAGCTTGTGCTGGTGGAGAAAAGGAGGGGACAGTTTGTCCTGTCTTTCTTTTTGCCTTGCTGTGTCATCATCACTGGGGCTGTTATGACAATATTATGCTATTATCCACTGGATGTGATAATAAAGTAACAAATATTATGTTTACAGGAAACCTGGTTAACCTCACACTTTGATATGGATGATTTCTCTACCTTGCCTAGACTCTGATTATGTCCAGAGAAAGGGCATCCAAAGGGGGCACTCTGCATAGGTGTAGGAACATGTATGTGTCTTGTGGAATACCCACCTTTTAATTACCATCAGAACATACTCTCTGGCCATATTCATAACTTAAACTCTGGAATAAGGGCCACATTGGTAGTGACCATTTACGGCCCCCCGTGGGGGGGCCCAAACCTCAGATTTGAGGCAAGTGTTGAGAGACATTCTCCGGAATTGGTCCTCAAAATTCCCAAAGAGTGGCAACATATTGGCCGGGAACTTCAACGTACACTGTGTCCACCTTAGACGGGGAACTGAGCTAACAGGGAGGAAGGGACTGGATCCCAGGGCGAGGGGTTGGCATGAGGCCTTGGATGAGTTTGACCTCTCCCCGCTGACGTCCTAGGAGGGTGAGAATCAAACTACATGGTCTAATAGCACATGCAACATCTGTTTTTAAATACCTGGCCGAACCTACAACTATTCCAGCGCATACTAGTGATCATGTAATGCTTAGTATGAAGTGTGGGTTACAGATAATTAAGCCTGCTACTATTGGCAGGGGCAACCCGGCTTTGGTGGACGAATTCCAGAATTGAATGTTTTCACAATGGGAACATTGATTCAAGAGACTTTTTGGTTGGATTCAGAAGAGAGAGAAGAGAGGGGGATTTGTTCTATGCGGTCTTCATTGGCCACCGAGTGTCTTAAGGATATAGATTCGGAGTGTATGATTGTCAGAATGAAACCTTCTGGGGCCAAAGGTCTGTATGGGCTGCCTAATGTAGTAATTTATAGTGATATGATCTTTTGGGGCTCCTTGTTGTGACACCTTTTTCTCCACATATGTGATGAGTGAAGTTTTCCTCGTATGTGGAGGAGTTTGATACTCATCCCTGTGCATAAGATAGGCCCTCATGACCTGCTGGCTAATTTCAGGCTTCTGGCGATGCTAGATTGCAGTGCTAAATTATATGCCTCCATTCTCCTTTCTCTTTTCACTGACTGGGTGAAGAGGGAGGGCCTTTTGCCCTTTCACCAGACAGGCTTTAAGAAGGGGAGTGGAACAATTGATCCTATATGGGCACTTTTGACTTTAATGTCAGCCGCTCATTCCTATACAGGTCCTGCTCTGTACCTCACTTTCGTAGACTACTCCACTGCCTTTGATAGTGTTATTAGATCAAGGCTGTGGGAGAAGCTGGGAAGGTAGGGTATATACCCTTCATTACTGTATTTTATCAAAGCACTTTACTTTGACACTGAAGTGTGGGTAAGAACATCATAGGAAGGAATTCTCACTAGGGCCTTTGATACCAACAGAGGGCTCAAGCAAGCATGCCCCTTGGCCTCCTTGCTTTATAATGTATGTGTGTCAGAGCTAGCAGTAGCACTTAGTGTGGTACGTAATTTCCCACCACATTACACCAATGAAGTCCTCCATTGTATTACGTATGCGGACAATATGGTTATTTTGGACCATATGCCCATAGGGTTACAAGTTTCTCTAGAGGCTCTTCATGTTTTTGCCCCAGAGTGTTGGGTTTGAGCCGCAACCCCACCACAACAAAGGTAATGATCTTGTGTAGGAGAGCCTACGGAGCGCCATCTTTTCAATTGAATTTAGGTGGGTTCCTTTTGGAACAAGCAGACGAGTATGAATATCTAGGAGTGGGTATCAGATCAAAAATGACCTTGGTACATCTATCCCAATACATTTGTAGCAAAGCATGGAGGTAATGGATGGTATTAAAGAAAACTATCGACTCCCACGGGGGGCAGTGAGATCAGTGTTCAATAGTCTCCTGTATTATGAATGCACTTGAGGTTTTTCCAATGAGACTAGTTAATTGGTTACCAAAATTGGAGGAAAAGATTTTATGTTCTTTGGTGGGTTTGCCAGTGATGGTTTGGTTCCCGTTGAGGCCTTATGGCTGGAACTTGGGTTTCCTTCTCTGATGTCACTTTGGAGGTTGGTGGCACGCAAGGTGTGGGAAAAAATTAAGTTTAGAGGGCCGCAGGAGGAGACGTTGCTGAATTTGACAATTCCCCATGCTGGGCGATTTTCAAAAAGTGGATGCTATAGAGAATTGGTCCAGCTGGTTTCTTCCCATTTCAAGGAATGATGTATAGATACTCCTCCCCAATCATGGCAGGACTTTTATTTTCTGAAGCTGGAGCAGAAAACAAGACAATTGGATACTTTGCAAGCAGTTAACCATTTAGCTAAACTCCGTCAATATGTAGTATAGTCTCAGCATGGCTTTAGTATTGACTCTCCGAGGAGCTATTTAATAAAATTAAGTACCCCGGCTCTGACTAGATTTATACTTCCAGGCTTTGAAAATACAGGGCCATGCCTGGGAATAGCATGGGGATGCCGGAGGTGCAGATTATGTACGAGCCATGTTGAGGCCCAAAAGCACATTCTTACCAACTGTGGTGCACTTGAAGGGAAATATGGGAAAGGTTACAGGAATTTTAGGTTAGTGTCATCAGACCAATTGTGGGCTGTGATTATGGCAGCAGAATCATTGGTAATAGTCTCCGCCCCTTACCATATTTGGCAATGGGCACTGGTCAAGTTGAACATTTTAAATGAATGAATTATATGTTGGATCCTTTCATTTCATAATTTTGTAAGAATGTTTTTATGTATTTTAGCATTGATTATGGAAAAAATGCAAGATGAATTAATGAACTGAATGTTTGATTGTTTTGAATTGTGAATAATCTGTAGTGTAAAAGGTTGCCAGTGTTTTTCCAAATGCACTAATAAATAAAAATAAAAATATTATATTATTCACCACTATATAAGGAGGGGTTTGTCCTAGAAAGTACCTGAAAACTGGGGAATTTGAACCCTTGACAATGGCACTGTGAATCGATAGACAAGTGAAGAAAGGTTTCATTGATGCTTTGGGCACGCTATTTCAAAAACTGCATTGTCAGAACAGATGAGGAGTCAACTTGAGATAATGGTTACATTACAAAATGGAGTATATATGTACGAATGGCGTGGGCAGCCTCTACTGAAGGTGCGTAGGGAACCTGTGTCCTGGATGAGTATATCTTTTTTCAGTGGCCAACAAACATACACCATTGCCACTTTGAACCAAGAAAACCAAGTCATCTACACCCTGGTATACACAGGAAGTCACAGACAGTACAGGTGTCATCCACAAACAAGAACACATCTTGAGAAAAAGACAAATACAAGAAAATCCTCTCTTTAGCTCTCAGGGCCCTTATCACCTCAGCCAAAGCAGCATACTCACAGCATCCATAGAAGAACACTCAAACAAGAGCAAATCCCTCTTCAAGGACATCCAACACTGCATCAGCCCTGTAGTACCCCAGTCCATGGAGAGTTGTAATGTAATCTACATGTTCCTAACAGACCAAATTGAGAAGGTCTGTTGCCATAGTGACAGCAGCCTCACCTCCATAGACACCCCTTCCATAAAGCCACAACATGCCCTAAGAGTGTCAGAATTCAACACTGGAAGAACTCACAAATATCCTTGCATCACTAAATGGCACCACAGACAAGGACTATGTGATTCCAGACTCCATTCTGAAGAACATCACAAAAAAGGCTCTCACTCCTCTCCTCCATAGTCACAACACCACAATCATGCAAAGCATCTTCCCATATACATTGAGAAGTGGTGCGATTATACCCCTACTAAAGAAGCCTCCACTCTACCCAGACAACATTCCAAACTACTACCCCATCACCCATCTACCCTTCACAGTTACACTATGTGAAAAGAACACCAAACACAGTCAACCTCAGGAATACCAGTCCGTATTCTGACCATGATGCAGCACCAAAACTAGCTCCATCTAGGTCACTGATGGGGCACTTTTAATAATGCACTAAGATGACTCCATGCCTCCTGGTCCTGCTTGACCTCTCTGCCCGATTTGACATGGTCAACCTCAAAGCGATACCCTGCTCTCCATCATGGTATTCAATGCTGCATTCAGTTGATGGTTTCACTTCTACTACACCAACAGACACCAGCTTGTTCAGATGGGCACCTACATTTGCTAACAATTTCCAGTGACCTCTGTAGTCCCACATAGCTCCATCCTCTCCACTGTCATCTTCAACCTCTACATGGGGCAACCATACACACTCTTGGCCAATTCAACATCAAAATCCACCATTATGCTGATGATATAGTGCTATACATGAAGATTAACTGGCTGTTTGGCATTCACCAACTGAAACACTGCCGCACCATCATGCAAACCTGAATGTCAAGTGCCTACTTGAAACTGATTCCTACCCAAACAGAGTTAATACTCCACAGGGGCATCACCATATGTACCCAAGTGCAAACTTGTCTGACACAGATGGATCTCACGGCCTTCCCCACCCCAAACCACCCTTAGTGCATATTCCCTCAGCTTTTCCATCGATTGCAACCTCTTCTTCAAAGCATGCATTGCCAAAAAGACAAATGCAGCATCCAGCTCTCACTCCTGCACCAAATCAAAACCTTCATCCCTGCCTCAGACTTCAGATCAATCGTCCAGTCCCTGGTGCACTCCCATCCACCTGGCAAGTGTTTCAACCATTTCCCCGCGGTGCATGCCTCATTGCAGGACTGACGAAATGCAATTCACATTTCGCTCTGTCTCAAGAAACAGCACTGATGACCCCTCCAAGCTTGTTTCAGATTCAAGACTGCATCACCAATAAATCTCTAATGTCCCAGACACCATCATACTGAAAAGATCACTGTATAAAGAGGTCACTGCAATACTCAGTTTCAAGATTTTGCCAGACTGAAATTAGGGAGAATTCTCATTTCTGTGCAAATTCCTTTCAACCCTAGAGACACCCAGCTCTTTTGCTGGACGTTAGGACTTTTTCATTTTTACCCTGGAGAGAGTGAGCCCCTTTTCTCTCCCTCTCATGTATTTTGATATGATTTTGATTATCTGTTTTGTTTGTTTTTGGAGTCTGACAAACTCCATAGGCATCAGCTTTTTGTATGGTGACACACAGCAGCTTCAGTACAGTGTCACAGAGAAATCCTTAGATTTCTCATAAGGTTTAAATACATTTTCTTTGGTGAACTACTGTTCCCAAGCATAGTACAGTGAAATTGACTTTACTTACCTTTTCTCTTTGTAGGTCCAGCACACACCATTTTATGTGGAGTGCTGGGGGGTTACTTAGTAGCCCCTTTTCCTAATTACTCATGAAATGTTTTTATGTTACCCTTGTGACTTTAAAGGGCTGGTGACAGTAGTTTAATGTTCCTACCATTGTGATTTTCTACCGCAGGCTGAATCCTCAGCTGCAGTATAGCACCATGGGTGACCATTGTGTCAAAATGGCCCCAGTCTTCTTTGTTTGCCATTTCTTGTTTGTGAGGTCTTTCTTGGGTTTTACTCTGCACGCCAAACCAGGTTTGAGCCCTTTGTTCATTTTGTTCAGGTGCTGGTGAGCTTCTCTTAACCATAGCTTCCCACCAATTAATATATCCATCCATCATCACCTCAGAAGTCTTCTGTCAATTAGGACTTTGAACTTGTCCTTGGGAGTGTTCCTTGCTCTGGGAAATTCAGGGGAGTGAAGGCACGCTCTGCCCTCATGCCCAGGTGTGACCACCATGCTCGTCCAACTTCTTCATCCCACATGACTGAAGACCGCAGGCTGGCTAGCTGTCCTTGCAGTACAGCCACCCTGCTGTATGAGTGACAGCTAGGCTGTGCATGAATGGGAGAAACCTGCTTAAAAGGTCCGGCTTCTTGGACTGAAGACAGGGTCGACCATTGGGAAGAACAACCCGATTAAGAAACCATGAACAAAGCTTGCAGCATCCTCCTGGACCTTTAAACTACCCCGTGAAGCCGTGTTGCTGTGCTGGAGCTCCTTTTTCTGATCGACAAGAGAAGCTCCGGAAAGGACGACTGCTTCCATTGGGTTAGTGGGACCAACTAACCTCGAGATTAACTTTACTGGAAGACTTCCCCAGCTGGCTGTACTTCTTTACTGCCGCTGGAACCTAGTGGCAGGGTTGGGGAAATCCATAGTCGAGTGCAACGTCTGTAAGCTGGCAAAAGCTCCAGGAGTCTCCTGAGGACCGAAGTTTGAGTCACCTCACCAGAGTGCTGGACTCAAGGAGTGCAGAAAGCCCAACCGGTGTCCAAGATCTGCGGTGGTGCTGTTTACAAACCGCAAAGTGCCGCTGATCCGAAGAATGCCCATAGCTACCGCCAACCTTTGAATTGCTGTGCAGGAGTCCTCCACACGTCCTCCCTCTTGTCCCCATGACTGAGGCCCAGGAACACCACGACTGAGGCCGAGGAACGCAGGATCTGCATCACTGTAACCCAACAGAAGCCAGCTGGATCCTCTTCTTCTAACCAAAGGTATTGTTCTGACTTTGGGGTACTTACCTCAGCATCAGTAGCTTGCATTTCTCAGTTGAGGCTTGCAGTAGCTGTGTTTGTAGAGTTGATTGTAGATCTAACTTTCACAAGTGTAATAGTTTGTGACCCTACAGTGATTTCTCTCCAACAAACTCTAACTTTGTTAAAGACTTTTCCTATCTAAGAAGTACCTCAGCTCCATATACTTTGCTTCAATTGACTTGGGCTGCTCCGGCTCCCTGCAGACTCTTCTATTCCATTGACTTTGATTCTTACTATCCCTCATAGGTGATACATTGTTTTTTAATTAATATTGCTGGGATAGGTTTTTATCTAGACTTCACTGGGAGAGTTAAAAGTGCTCAAATGCTCTGAGAATCCATTTAAACTTTTTCCTTCCTTTAGCCTTACCTTTCTCCCAACCTCAGAAATTACAAAGTGCAAAAGTGATATATAAATGCCATTACTGTCTTAGTTAGTGAAGTCTCCTCAGGGTGCAGGAAGGGTGTAGGAAGCATCTCTAAAGAGTATCTACTTGCTTTGCCTTGATTCTGAGAACGTATTTTGATGTATATTTTCATTGCTGCACATTGCCCTTTTTAAAGAATGTTTATTTAAAACTTACCATTAAATAAATAAGTAATTACTTTACTAGAAAACCTTGAGTGTAAGTGTTATTTGGATACTTGTATTGGTGAATTTCGATGTTACAGCACTACAACTCACATTTACACCTCTTGAGATGAGTTTGGCTGCTCAGTACACTACCAACTTGTGTAGTATAGGTGGGTTACCTAATACCAAGACAAGGGTTGTGTAGTCTCCCCCAGGGTTACTACCTCTATTCTTGCCTAACACTGCTATGCTCCGACGCCCTGGAATAAACTTTCTGCTAACATTAGGTTAGCTCCCTCCCTTCATTCATAAAAGATCTGAAGCTCAATGACACTTCACCAACAAATGGGGGTCATAGATCAACACGATGATCCTCCCCCATCATTTCCCACCCTCCTTATTGTACAGTGCCCCATTGCTTTCTAGATGGTTTTGCACTGTGCATATTACATGCACACATGCATACACTATCAATGTATATAACATAGATGAATTGTCTATCATTGATTGGGTTTGGAAGAAACAAAAAATGCTATATGTGAAACGTAGAGGAGCAGCATGCTATAGAAATAAAACAAGTATGTTTTTTTCAAAATAGTCAATTAGGAAAGTAACTAACCACACCATTAGACATAAGAGTACATTTTACTATTGAAGATATTACTCTGTGTAAATGTAACAATAGAATCACGTACAACAGCTGCTATAATGAATGTATAGAACGAGGGTCCCTTTTAAGACGGCTGCCATTCTTGCAAACCATTGGATTTGAATTGTGCAGGGGTAGTAAACAGTGAAACAACACCCCGTTGCTTTTAAATAGAATGGCTTTCTTAGTGTTTTTTTTCTGAAGAACCCTGTTATAGTGAAAAGCACCAACTCGTCTTTTTGGATGAAATACAGTATATATGTTTTTCAATATCAAGTTTGATAAGAGCATCTATTAAGTAAAGTAACCACCTTAAACCCTGGCATGTGTGCCACCTGAAAGTTATAAACTCTTGTATTCTTGGAAAATGCATACATTCCTATGCACATAGATACAATGGCACTGATGAAGGGGATTGGGCACACATTCATACTTCTGTTTGTTTTCTCTCTACTTTCTTCTTATCCGCATGCTGGCCAGGAGGCTTGGCCTGAACTGAGGCATTGTGCATTTCGGCCACGCCCTCTTGCAGATACCTGTGGGCATTGGATAGACATTTCTGCAAAACATATTTAGGTTATTACAACACAAGATGGACAGTATTTAAGGCTGGGTAGTTTTCTGCACATGCACTGCTCATAATTAAGGTGGTAAGGGGCATGGGGGCTTTTCTCTCTTCTTCAGTCAGTTACAGTTCTGAATTTTGCTCCCGTGTATATAGATTCTTCACATAGGATGGGCCACTGCAGGGGCGTTGCTAGGGGGGGGCTAAGGGGGCTATAGCCCCTGATCTTTTGGTTGTAGCCCCGGATAGAATCTCAGGAGCTACAGCCAAAAGACTAGCTAGCCCCCAGTCCCAACAGTTCCGACATCAACTTAGCCCCGGGACTTTTCCAGACCTAGCAACTCCCCTGGGCCACTGTTTCAGTTAATGTGTCTACTTAACTTCTCTTTTACGCACGTATGCACATGTGTGTCTGGGTGTACCTCCACAACGGTGTGCTCTATGCTTGAGCTGGTGGGTGGTCCTCTTTTGGGAGGAATGTGTGATTGGTATGGGCATTTGTGAAGTTTAAAGAATGTGGTATGTATGAGACCAATTGGATGATATATTTTTAGCCCATTCAGATATGTGACACAGACCATTAAATGTCAGCTATAAGCTTGTTAAAGTTATGACTGGCGTGGTGTTGCTGCAGGAGAGCCATCTCCTGGACAGGCAAAGACCTAGAAAAGTAATCATAAATGGCATGTGGAAATATCCAGTTGCTTTGAATGCAAGTCGAGAGTGGTATTTATACGTCTTTGCAGAGGCCTGCAGAACATAATAGATTGAGGAGGGCAGGTTTGTTCTGCCGGAGATCTCTGCAGACAATGCTGGTCGTGGCATTGGTTCTATTTATTATCGAGTAGCCAGTTCTTCAGCGGGGTATCTTGTGTCATTTGACTATTAGCATAAGAGATAATCGTAATGGAGAGGGACTTCAACTCCATAAATAATAGCCAACTTGGTACATCCTCCAGTGCTAGTTTCACGTGTGGACAGTTGTGCAAATTCCTTGGGAGATTTATGGACATACTATGCTTGACTGATATCTGGAGAGCCCTCCATCTGTTGGACGAGGATGTTGTCTTGATTTGAGCAGGAATAATAAAAGGACATGTAGGTGGATAATGGCTGTTGGAAAATGTAATATCAGAAATGAAAAAATACCTGAATCGTCCGAGGTCAATCCAGGAACAGCAGACCTTCTTCTAGTATTGCATTTGATTATGACTAGGGAGAGACAGGAACTTACTATGCACACAGCTCATGTTAGGAGAGAACCTACCAAGGAAGTGTGTATCAAAGAGACATCACTGCAGACCACTCAGAATGACTTTTCAGCTTCTGGATCTGAGATAGCCAGGGGTCAGATAGAGTTGGCAAAAGATAGATATGAGGCTTTGTCCACACGATTGGCAGAACAGTGACTCTTTCGCTCCAGGCATCCTTACTGGGAAAAGGGGGCCAGACAGGCAAATGCTGTGCCCACAGGTTGAAAGCAAATATGGACCCGGAGCACGTGAGTCTGTTATTGGGTGAGGGGTACCACCCTCTTATGATTGATGAAGAGATATGCACTCAGTTACAAAAATACTATAACGTCCATTTTCAGATGCTTTTGAACTGTCAGATGATGGCTTGGGGGTATGTTTTGAGAGGCTACTTTTTCTCCAAGTGTAGGGAACCATGATAGGCTGGATGAGCGAATTAGTCCACTTGAGGCTATGTTGGCATATGGTCGCCACAAAGTGGGTAATGGCCCGAAGGCTAGATGGCCTTCCACCAGCGTTCTCCAAAACATTTGCAATTAATCTGACCCTGATCCTTTGTGATCTGTTTAATTACTTGTCGGTGTGAGGGAAATATTGTGACTTAATATGTGAGGCTTTGATTCCATTGATACCAAAACCAGGGAAAGACTGTGCAAGGGGTGAACATTATAAACCTATATCCCTGTTAAAAATTATAGTCAATGTTCGTTCCAGGATATTCATGGACATACTGGAGTATTGTGCCCACAGTCTGCTAAAGGGTTCACAGGTTGGCTTTCTGACAAATAATGTCGGTTATGACAATATTCACAGTCTCATTGATATTATTGACGTTTCTAGCAGAGGTTCTTACACAGCAGAACTTGCTTTCCTGGATGCTGGGAAGTCTTTTGACCCAGTACATTTTGGGTGCCTGGAGTACTAGAATTGGATCTGGACTAGGTTTCAGTGCATGCACAAAGTATGTTGTAACAGTGCACTATCTCGGAGCTTTTACCTAGCAAGAGGCACACATCATGGATCTCTACTCTCCCTCTTGCTCTTTAATATTGTATTCGACCCCTTAGCAATCCGTATCAAGCGAGATGGCGAGGCACAAAGCATTTGATGTGGTCATCACAAGTATAGAACAATGTCTTATGTAAAGGACATGTGATGTAAAGTGGTCTTGAATAGTGCCCTGCTGCCACTTTTGTTGGATTCACTTCACGTGGCTCTGTAAGAAAAGAGGGGGGTACTTAGTGGGTCAGTGGGAGAGGGAAATGCATAAACTGTGGTGCTGATGGGTGCACATCTAAAGTACCCAGTTCCTAGACTACATTGCTTTGGATCTCATTAACCACTGATGTGAGGAAAGTTTATTAGGGCTAAATAGAAGACCTTAGCCACGCTTGATTAGTGTTGAATTGCTAAAAGCTAAGCCTGTGGAAGCTGTATGTTGGGTGTTTGTGTTTGTTGTATACAGTGGTAGAAGATCTTAGTAGGAATTAGCGAGTCAAGGGAAGAGGTGAGCTTTCCTTGCAAAGCAAACAAACTGCAACCCTGAACTCCTAGATGCACCATAAGTTGCATGCTAATGAGTATGAGAGACATTAACATTTGCTTCAAAGAAAAGTTAGCTTGAAATGTGAAGACTCCAGGCAATCATTTCTCTATCTTTAGTATGTTGGTCTGTAGGCAGATAGCTACCTCAAACCGTACTCTAACATGCTCAAGTGCTGTGCTCAGTGGCATGCTGCAGCATTTTCCCATTAAGATGAAGCACTTCGGGGACAAAAAATGGTGTTTATCTGAGCACAGGTCAGAATCCTACAAACATAAATATCCCATAGAGGGCTACCCTGCTGTCTCCCGCAGGCATCAGATCCCTCTTACACAGTGCAGACTGCCACAGGACAAAATTAAATCCCCCTCCCCCACTAGCCACGACTAATCAGGTGTTGAAGCAGAACCAGAACTTTCATTTTGGAATGATTCTGCAACCATGCAAGAAGTTCTTCGCAATGAAATGGGGAGCAGAAAAGACAGGGCTTGGATTTCTCAAAGTGTCCCACATGCAGATTGACAAGGAGATTGTTAAGTCGTATTTTGGGCATGCACTGTACTGACTGTTTTTGCTGTGCTACACTGCATCAAACAAACCCATTACGACCAGTTTCCAGCATTGGAGTTTTTCTCTGCTCTCTATTCTATTGGGAGGAGCCATTGTTTCCGGCAATGCCCCGACTACCATATTATCTTCAGAACAGTGCGGAGCGCGTGCGGATCAACAAGTGGATCATTGAGTAGTCTTTCGGGCATAAACTGTACTGACTGCTTTTGCTGCACTACGCTGCATCAAACGAACCCATTACGACCAGTTTCCAGCATTGGAGTTTTTCTCTGCTCTCTATTCTATTGGGAGGAGCCATTGTTGCTGGAAAAGTCGCTGACTACCGTATAATCTTCAGAACAGCGCAGAGCGCATGTGGATCGGCAAATTGATCGATAAGTGGTCTTTTGGTCTTGTGGCTCGAGGGGCGCAGAGAAGCAGGGACGGAGCTTTGATTGGTGGGCCTATAAGCCCCACTTCCTGTGTAACAGTAAGTATGGCGTGGAGTGCATAAATAATTTGCATAACTTCTCTTAAATGTGCTATGTCTATACCCAAACTACGGAGTGTAAGACACCTGATTACTGAAAAGGGACTGGCGGCACTCAAAGAAAGGGAAGAAGGGAAAACACCAGACCAGTGGCGGCCGCTATCATAGGCTGGCAGGGCTCTGCCCCCCCATCCTAGGCCCACACCAGGTGTGACGGTGTTCCCCAGTAGTTAACAGATTCAGAAGACATTTTTCTGAATCGGTTAGCATTTGCCAGCAGCACAGGGGCGCTGTGGCGAATACCGGCCAATGGACGTGCCCCGCTGTTTCTATCATGGGCCGGCTGCTACAGCGGGGTGGGTCCCATTTTACACTGCTTTTCCCAATTTAAAGTGCGTGGAGCTCGAAGCTCCACTCACTCTACGTAAAGTTTCTAATCCCTTTAAACTAGTGGGCTGGCAGGGCGCTTGAAGGGTGGCCCCGCCAGTATCAAAATGTGCACAAACAGTGCAACGAAGAATCGATACCCTGGCCTGCACAGATACAGTAATGTCATTGGCTGTTTGCCAGCCAATGACATTTGAGTGTGGGGTGATGGCAGAGGGAGCGCGTGCGCCACCTGTTAGTGTAGAAGACGACGAGCTGAGCAGAGAACAGCAGGCCCACTTCACTTGCGGTGCACCACGGCCTAGTTAACCCTCGCCAAGCGCCAACTGCGGTAAGTTAACTATTCACCTTACTGTTCTGTTCATGTGCATTAATATGCTATTGTCTCAGCCCGAGCCGAGTTGTCAGCATATTTAAATGAATGCCTCTCAGCAGTCGGCCTACGTGGCAGATAATTATGTTTTGATTGGTTTTCCAATATCGGGACTCGGGTCGGTGGTAGGCTGACTGGCTAAATCTGGCCTGCGGGGGTTGGGACCCATGTCTTGCGACTCCTGCTCTATCAGTTCGATCAGCCGATACGGTTATGTTTCAAAGAGTTACGTTTATTATTTACGTTGTTTGCAGAGAGGCATTGTCGATGCCAACCTGTAAAGAACGTAAATAATACACCTGCAGAAAACACCAGATTGATGCAAAAACACCCTGGGGCCTGGGTGGCTATGGCATGGGCCAACTAGAACAAGCTTCAAGAAATAATTCTCGGTGTTCCCAATTAATAAATCAGAATTACTGTTGCCTTTATAATTGTAGGTGATCGTCTAACAATCACGTACGAGCAGTAAGCCTCTGAGCCGATTTTCTGTATGTATTGTGAAATGGCTATCGGGTGCCACTGCCAACAGATTAGAGTGCTCTCCCTGTTTAAGAGTTTTAACGCAGTTTACACCTTCTAATACTACTCTGTCACCCATCCCTCTCACAGGCCTTCCCAACCCTGACCTGATAGCCCAGGGTATCCCCCTCTTCCCACAATAGGGGACCAAGGAGGGAGAGTGGAGCAAGCAGTGGAGAGGCAGAGACCTGACGCCGGGTAAGAGGCTGGGAACAACTAGGAGGTGCATCAAGTTGCGTTCAAAGACCAGTGTAAGTTAACAACTGCCTGCAGTACATGTCGATAATAGAGGTTGCCTAATGTTCTATCAGCTAAGCCAGGTGGGGGAGGAAGGGTACTACTACTAGGCAAGGGTTCAGCAGTAGTTGGTAAAATGGAATGCCCCTTTATTTCAGTGAATGTTGTTTCTGGGGGAACTGGGACATGAAGCAGCATTAACACCCTTGCACCTCGAAATGGTGACTTGTGCGTCACACGTACCTGTCAACTACCGTGAATGACTACATTTCCTATAATGCACCGTGTGTCCGTGTAGATTTTGGAGCGCTTACAGCAGCTCCTGTGAATATTCAATCCATCGAGCTAGCACCCAATGTATGTAGTGCCTGTCCACAGTGCTCGGAGAGCTATTGCCCTGCCAATGCATTGATTAATACATTTGGCAATGCCTGATATGGATCAACTAAGCACGTCACCTTGTGAATCGGTCGCCTACCCAAGTGTGCTGTTGATGAATGGCCTTTGTAATGCACAAATATCTGCACACTTTCCACCTCCCTTATATGAAAAAACTGTAAAATGATAACATTTATCTGCTGGGCATTTCCTTCTACCAGTACCCCTCCTGCTCCGCGCCTTCCGATCCCGCTCCCAGTATCCCCTCCTGCTCTAAGTGACCCCACCTCCTGCCCGCTTCCCAAATCAGAACTAGCCCTGCAGAATGTTTTCTGTTTATTTGATCAGGAAGCTCTCAGGGCTGTCTCTATTCGCGTAGCACATTCTTCACATCTGTTTTTTAATTTAGGACTGCATGTTACTTTGCCCTTATTGAAATAAAAGTAATGGAATAATACGGACATGTTTGAATATTTTTGGACAGTTTTACAGAAAGTCACACAACCCCCAGTGTGGTGCCTACTGCCTAGAGTGTTACTACTGGCCCACCCCAAGCTTTGCCCTCCTTGAACTCTGGGCATCAGATGCAGCTTCATTTTTATACTCATTTTTATTGAGCAATCGTGTGCAGGAATTGTATGCCTTGCATTCTCAGGCTGGCCTGTACAAACCAATCAGTTGTCCGGTTTCCCTGGTGAATATGGGTATGCTGGGCTTGTGAAGCAGCTCCTTGATAGAAAAGACATGGGGCCTCATTCCGAGATGGACGGTAAAGGGTTAACAGCGCCGGTAAGGGTGCCAGCGCCGTTAACCCCTTACCGCCCTATTACGAGTCTGCTTGCGGGACCCGCAAAGGGCGCCTGGTGAAACCAGGCGCCCTTTGCGGGTCCCGCTAGCAGACCAGGGAGCTAACAACGGGCCCGTTAATGTTAGCTCCCTCCCCATTCCCATTGAGCCCTATGGGAGCTCGAATGGGGATGGGTTCCCTGAATCGGGAAATACCGGGTCCTCCAAGTTTGGAATGGCCCGGTATTTCCCCATTCAGAGAACCCGGACCCAGTCTGCGGTATGGGGGTAGCCATGACGCAACTAGCGCCATGGCTACCTCCATACTCGTAATGACCCCTGTAGTCTGGACAGGAAAGCGCTTGGCATCAAAAGTTCAAATGATGGCTTTTCGTATTCTGCTTGCATAAACAGTGCTAGACTTCACAGCCACGACCTTCCTAAGCAGTGTCGTATCTGCCCTTTAGATGTCCCTAAAACAGCATGGTTTGCTTTGTTCCACCCACTTGTTTATTTGATGGCTTTTAAAATGTTCTTTACTCTATGGTAAAGTCAACTGCAGTATGTTTTTATGTGGGGATACTGCCATATATTGGCAGAACAAACCTGGACATGTTTTCTTATAGTATAATTACTGGCATTATGCGCAAAGCAAAACTGAGTATATTCTTATATGGGAATACTAGGGTGTAATGGTGCAGTCAGCATGAAAATATATGGGCACAACCAGTGTGAAAATGTTTTATACTGCCACAAATTGTGGGTAAAGGCATCATTCAAATGCGTTGGACAAATACTCCTGTGCACTGTTGGTGAATTGCATCTATAGGATTTTTTTATGAGTTACCCTGCAAAACCAATTGCAAACTGTTTGGCTTTTTAACAGATTTTTTATAAAGTGTGCTCTAAAATGCACCATTTTAACCCACTATTTAAAATAAATTCTCGTGGGGAGAACCCGCCCAACCCACTCTTGATTGGTTTGGGCTCCCCAGCTACGATCGGTCACTATGGCATGTGTGCAAGAAATATTTATGCCCCCTAGTTAAAAAATTCAGCAGCCGCCACTGCGACCCGTTGGAGTCCAGTGCATTGACTAGCATGGAACCAATTTATCGGGAGTCCAGGGAGGGATGGGGGGGGGGATTTATCTTCAGCTACAACACACCCTGTCTCCCCTCTATTCTTACAAGTAGTGGGGAGACTACCTCTAAGTACCGTAACACAGAACCTGGCCCCTGCGCAAGTACTCAACTCTGCAACGAGCCCATGTATGACAAATACAGCCGGCACCAAGTCTAAACATTGCTCAACACTGACAGTGGAGTTGGGAAAATGAAGCTTATACTCCCCCACGATTGTAGCCAAGCCCTCGACTAAGGAGGGGGTGTCCACGGACAAAGAGTCTAGGCAGTGGAGGACATGTTACAGTTTGGTTTGCAGTTAGTTCCTACAACAGCCTTGAATGAGTCTATGGTACTGGACAACTCTTTTGGAAGGATGTGACAAAATGTAGAGGGGGTATCAACAGAGCCCACAGGTCTAATACACTAGGGATAAGACCATCTGGAGATCCAACAGGCTTATACTCAAGTTCCCTAGCAGAAAACATGGGAATGCCACTCCAGGAAATCCAAAACCTATCCTTGAACAACCTACGAACAGAGACTTTTCCACACCCAATAACACGGAAATATGAAGGAACCCTACAAAGTGATGCCTCCAGTGGACTCTCTGAGGCCAGCATCGTTCTTGGCCCTGCACCTTGTTCTAGAGTCCCTGCTTAGGTCGTATGACAATATTAAGGACATTGCCCAGGACAACGCCTGGAAATTGGGAGCGCTTGACTCTAACATTGCTTTACTATTGGAAAGATCAAAGTCCCTACCTTCTGCTCCCTTACGGAAAGTGGTAGGCTTGGGGATCTTTTCTCCTGAGTGCATGGTTGTTGATGAGGCCACTTGGGAAGAACCAGAGGGCATGCATTGGTGCAATCTCCAAGTCCCCTGTTGGAACAAAGTGATACTCCGGGCACTCCGGCGGTCCTATTAGACTTTCAAAATAGGGAGGTGGATTCAGTTCATGTTGATGGGGATGTCGGAAAAAACGACACGGATTCTCTCCAATACCAATGAGATCTCCACCAACAAAATTCTAGAAGACAACGGAAAAAAAGAAGTAGCAGTAGAAGAAAAAAAGCAAACATCTTCCGGCCCCTAATTTGAATAAGCAGAACAGGGTCCAGAAATGCATAAGTACACTGTCGGACAGTGATGCAATCAAAGACCTAGCACCGGAGCCTCAGCAAACTGTCTTGCAACTTTTCCGGCTCCACTCGATGACCCAACATCTCAAGTGGTGAGAGCCAAGAACAAGGTAGCATCAAAACAAAGTAAGATAACAACATTTCTGGGAAATTCAATTCCATACAACTCAGCCTATGTGGGAATACGAACTGTGGTAATGATGGCTTCAGCAATCCTGGTTGATCCTTCTCATGCACCAGCTTCAAGTCCAAGGGCAGTGCAGGCACCAACATTGACTCTAGCCACAGAGCTTGTGATCCCAGCAACAGAGCCTATAGAACTAATTCCCAGTCCCAGACGGTTTCATGATCCAAGTAGGCAAGTCAAATTCGAGGGCACTGTCATGGGTTGGGAATTTGTGTCACAGGGAGATGACCAACATTCTATGAACAGAACGCAAATACTGAGGGGATTCCAGGAAATTCCAGCACTTTGGAATCTTACATCATTGTGTGGGTGATTTTCACATCGAACTTAATTGCACAAATTGTTTGGAAGGACCGAGATCTGCTGAGGATGGTGGGATATTAACTATTTCACCTTCATGCTCCAGTAGTGGTGGCAGATTGTTTTACTCCAAAAATACCCTTCCCTAAGCGGGACGCTCAGTCCTCGAGTTCAAATTCAGTGACAGGGTCTACCACGGTATTCCTGGAGGACTGGTCCTGGTTGGAAGCAACTGTTCAAATGTCTTCTAAACTCAGATTGTCACAAAATGCCCTCTTGGATGGGGGTGCAATATTGTCTCTTGGAATGTGTGTGGTTTTATGAACTTAATCAAGGGCCTGCAAAGATGTGTGGGAGATGCTAGCATACTCCTATTCCAGGAGACTATGGCCCTGAGCACTTTCGAGCTTGAGGGCTTCTACACTTACTGCAAGGTGGCAACCAGGCATAGTGGGGGCCGCCCCCAAGTGGGTTTGGACATTGCAATTGACTCCAGTGTGAAGTGTCGACATCATGAGGTTTTAACTCCTCTGGATAGCTTCTTGGCATTAAGTGTGACATTTGTGGATAGCACCAAAGACTTTCTCTTGGCTAAAATATACTGGAATCCTGTAAAGTATTCTTTGCCAGCTTTTCTGTACAGGCTGTACAGGCTGTTGGCGGGGTGGCTAGATGGGACTAACACTGGTATGGCAATCTTGAGACATGTGGGGGGCTTTAATGCCTGTTGTGCAGATGGCTGTGGTGCAAAAGAACACAATGTGTGGTCCTTCAACCTCCCATTGGGGGATGAAGTTCCAGCTAGTTTGTGGCTAAACCATCTGTATAACTGGGACTTTAGTATCCGTTTGGCCACAGAGCGTTCTATGGACAAATCCCATTTTTTGTGCAGGGGTACCAAGAGATCGTGGATCAATCACTTCTTTGTCTCCTCCTCGTTGCTACCTCTCTACGACCTGCTTGTTAGGGTTTGCCTGCGGGCAGTGGCCATTTGCCCTTGTTACTTACACTGTGAGCACATCTTGAGCTCTTTCTGATTGAGATAGCTACAGCATTCATCTCACTGGCTAGGGGTGGCCTGAGGGTGAAATGGAATGCAACAGTTTGTAAAAAGTTTCTGAATATCTTCGATAGTGCGACAAAGTCAGGGGGAATGCTTAATGGACTGCTTCTTGGTGGAGTCTTTCAATTCCACATTGAATACCTATCTGGGACTCCTGGTAAAGAAGGCAAGGCATAATAGTGATAAAGCTCACAGCGATCGGTAGATGGTAGCATGGCCTTGGAAAAAAACATTAAAGACAGGATCTGAGACATCTGAGGCTTTCTTCACATTCGCCTTCAGAATATGTGACAGCAAGGAGCAAAATCCAAGCCTGCAATAAGAGACTGGTTAAGTCCATCAAGTGAGAGTCCCATATCGCTTCAAACCAGGTGGTACTTCAAACTTTGGTGGGGAACAACAACGCCAACCTTTGGTCCACAGTTAAGCAAACCACTAATGATCCTTCTTCTCAGATGGGTTGTGAGATACCTGAATATATTTGGTTGGCCTACCTGCAGGAAAGGTTTGCTCGGCCTAAGAGGGAAGTTTACTGCCCGACTCTTAATATGGGTCACAGGGATTGGGGGGGTCTGCCAATGGGAGGAAGAGGACATTCGGGAGGGAAGGCAAAGGTCTCTGCAGCCCGAGGTGCTGACGGTATTCCGCCAATGTTTTTGAAGCAGGATCCAGAGGATCCAGAGGTATAGGTTGGTCCCCTCCTGACTCTATTTGAGAGTACATATCAAACGGGCAAGGTCCCAGTACTTGCCATCAATCAATTGTGATACCCATCTACAAATCGGGTGATAAAACAGACCCGAAAAACTTCAGACGATTGCCCTACTGGATGCATCAAGTAACATTTTCACTTCCTTACTGCTGAGAGATTTTTCCCAACAGATAAAAGCTTTGAAACTTCTTTCTAGATATCAGATCAGATGGGCTTTTGATCTGGCATGGTGACTTCCCTTAATGCCACAGTAATCTTGTATCTGTCAGCAGCAGTACAGAAGGGAGTGGTGGGCCAGGCTTACATGGCATCTATAGACATGTTGAATTCCTTTGATACAGTAAGCAGGGAAACCCTGTGGAGGAAACTTCTGCAGTGGAAAGTGCCATTGAGAATGGTCCACTTTTTGGTGCTACTGCATAGCGAATCATCCCTCAGGGTTAGGTTGACCAGGGAGGGTGCTACCTTGTCACCGGTTCTTACCTTTGTGGAGGATAGACAGGGCTCTGTGGTAGCCCCCACCCTGTTCAACCTTTACATCTCAGATTTGCAAGTTTTGCTTGAGTCAGGAGTTACAAACCCAGTCAAAATCAGAACACTAACACTTGACTGGCTCGCTTTTGCAGATGATGTCATTCTTTTCGATAAGACTCTGTTGGACTTCATAGAAAACTGGCCCTTTTCCATCATTATGCTGTCCGAATCATCTTAAAAACCAATGGGCAAAAATCCAAGGTTGTCATTTTTCCAACCAAAAGATGTACAAAAGCTTTTATGTGGAAAGTGGGTGACCAGCCCCTAGAAATGGTTATGTCCATAAGATATTTAGGACATAACCTATCAAACATCCAGACCAGGGGGGCTTTGGTGCCTTTGATCAGGTTTTATCTCCAGAATGTTGAACCGACTATTCTTTATGTGCAGGATATTGTCCGCTTTGTTATGGAGGCTTCTCTTAACATACTGCAGGGTTAACTCTGGCAAAGGAAACAAACCTTGGGCCTGAACAATACTGTGCCCTACTTAGTAGTGAGCCATGAGTTGGGACTTACTTCTTTGGCAGTAAGAGCCTTGTGGAAGAAGTTGGCAGAACATGCCATATTTTTAAATCCACCTAACAGTTTTTTTTTTTTTTTATCAATGTTTTGACGATTTGTTAACTCTTCAATCAGCATACACGCTGAATTATTTCAAAGCTACTATGTGTGAGATTTTGTTCCTGATAGGGTCATCAGCAGAGGAACTGAAGGTTACTCCAAAGGTGGTGATGAGGAAACTCTTTGTAGGTGATTGGGCGGAAACCCTGGATTTGCTGGGGATTTTTTCTCATTACAGGGAGTATGCAAGTTTCAGAAGGAGGAGAACAGATCCCTTGATGTATGTGTCCTTGTTTCCTTGCCTGAAAAACCGGGGTGTCTACTTGCACTTCCGTTTAAATCAATGTCCTACTCTTGAACAGAGAAGCAAGTGGGACAAGTCAGTAACTACCACCAAATGTAGGTTTTTCCTGGACAAATCGGTGGAAACACAAAACCAGATTGTCCTGTACTATGCAGCTTTTGGGGAGGTGAGGCTGCGTTACCTGGGCTCAGTGACATTGTCTGAGATGGTTTGGGTGAGGATGATGTGGGGCAATGTGGTGAAATTGATTTTGGCTTTGTATGCTTTTTTCTGTATATTTTTAGGGAACATAGATACATTTTAGTTATATGTTTATATCATCATGTTTAATGAAGCAAAACAATTGTGTAACATTATTAATTAATTGGAAATGTCTTTTTAGCATATGATTTAAATTATTTCCTTTTTGTGAAAAGCTTATTTTGTAGGCTAAAACACAAAAAACATTTTTAAAAGGTTTCCCACAAAGCTGGATGCACC
Organism: Ambystoma mexicanum; assembly: GCF_040938575.1. NCBI lineage: Eukaryota > Metazoa > Chordata > Amphibia > Caudata > Ambystomatidae > Ambystoma > Ambystoma mexicanum. Next base: position 806,549,930 of record NC_090941.1, read on the forward strand.
ATCCCGTGGCTCAAAGGTGGTGCGGCAGATCCAGCAAGGTAAAGAAAAGCATGCTGACTGTGAAAGAAAGAGCATGTGGGGGGCATAAAATGGGCAGTCCAATAACAATGCGATTTTCAAATTGGTAGTCTCTCTGGGCCCTTGCTGGGTAAGGATCTTTGCCTGAGCTCCTTACAAAGCTTCGAGCAACTGCTAATTAATGAAACTAGGGCAAAAGCAGGAATGCAATATAAATCTCATTTGAGGGGCTAGCTTTTTAGAGATAGAGAGCAGTTGTCACGCATAAGCATTTGCACAATTAGACAATTAAAAAATGCTAATAGTTAATCCCTTAGACGCTGGTGGGCCATCAATGTAAATAGTGTCAGTGTTAGGGAATCCGGCTGGACAAAAAGCATAACAAGGCCATATTGGTTACTCTCCCACTTACCAACGATTGTGCCAATGAAGACGTTATAGTATTGGATTGCAGGTGAGAAACATAGGAGTGAAGTATTTGATTATTGTTATTATGGTATTTATTGAGCGCGGACCTACCTTCGAGAAGTAACAGAGCACTTTGCAGAGGTATCCAACAATACAGATACATAACAGAGAGCTTTACAGATGTATACAACACAACCAATATACACAGGGGGTAGGATACAGAGGGGCACAGAGGAGGGGTACAGCTGTACCAGATGGCAAGGAGAAGAGGGGCGGGCAGCCCCTCTCCTTCTAAGTGTCATATTAGCTATGGACAGGACAAATGTCATAAATGCCCCTGCCTCTCTCTGTCTTGAGCCGGATCTCCTTAAGCTCTGGAAACTCCACAAGACTTTCCTCTTCGCCTCCTCCTAATCTCTCTCCCTCTCCCCTGCTAACCACCTCTTTCTGCTCTGTCGCTCTTTCTCCTCTACTTCTGCTCAGTTTCGCTGACTGGCTGCCTGGTGTACCTTCAGAGCCTCACAGGTCCCAAGCTTTCCTCACCAGACTACTGCACTTTCCCCCAAGCCTTGCACTTGTCGCAGCACTATTGCAATTAGGTTACGACCCATGAGAGTGGTATCTCTCTGCACTTAACCCATGTTCTGACGGGACTGGGCTTACTAGGTCCCTATTGCCCCCACTCACTTCCTGTTCTGTGCACCTGCATGATCTGAATGTGCCACATCTAGTAAGATTGTTTGTCTTGACTTCCTTATGTCTTCCCCTCCCATGTGTGGTTGCCCTTTGTAACACTTGTGTAGAAGCACATAATAAATAAACAATCAATCAATCATTAAATATTGACAAGTTGGGAGGTAAACTGGAACTGATTTCACAAAACGAAGCACATTGAACTTGCATATTTGCCCCTAAGTGAATGTCATGAGTATGTGCCTACTCTTGAATATTCTATTTATTTATTTTATTGATTTGTTTTCATGCTTACATAGCGCTTTTATCCAAAGGGCTTTACATGAAAATACTGATGGTACAAAAACATGAATAAAAAACACCACAGCTAGGGAATTTACATGACAGGAAAAGCAAAAAGAAGATGAGATTTTAAATGTTTTTTTTTAAACTGAGAAACTGAAGAACAAGTTTGAATGATCTAAAACCTGAAGAAGCTAATGGAGGACAGGGGACAGTCAGAAAAAGAGTGTTGCAGAATGGAGATTATGAGATGGTTGATATAATGATAAAAGGGAACAAAGATTAGGAGGAAGTAAGGCATGTATACATTTAAATACAAGAAAGAGACACTGATATTAAAAATGAAACTGAATTGGTAACCAGCATGAAGGAGACAACTAAGAAGTGGTTATAGATCAAAGGCTAAAAAAAAGGGTCGAATGACAAAAGGGTTGTGTCAATTCGACCGAAAAAAGGATCAAATGTTTTTTTTTTGGGAGGGCCCCAAACCCCCATTTTTGGGGTAAAAAACCCTTTTAAAGCTACACTAGAGCAAAAAAAATCTATATTTTTAATTTTTTTTCAATCCTTTGGTTTTCGGTCGAATGCACTCGACCCTTTTGCATTCGACCCTTTTGCTTTCGAGCCTTTAACTGGACACCCTAAGAAGTAACGTTATGTTATGTTAATAGCATTTGTCAAGCGCAAGTATACCCAAGGGCATCATGGCCCTAAGAGAGACGGTGAGGAGTAGGTTTCAGGGCGCCGTTATTAAAAAAGCAAAGTCTTCATATTCCGTCGGAAAGTAAGGTGGTCGGTAGTCATCCGCAGGTGGCAAGTTGTTCCACATTTTTGCAGCAGCAACCGAAAAAGCACAACCACCTTTGCGGACCAACCTGAAGCGGGGCACTACCAACCGAAGAGCCGCTTGGGATCGGAGGGCACAATGGGGGGTAACGGGGGAATTTAGCTTGCAGGAACTCTGCTTCAGTACCATAGAAGGCTCTATGCACTATGCACATGGATTTGAACAAAATCCAATGAGCAACAGGGAGCCAGTGCAATTGCCTCAGCAGAGGGGTCATGTGAGTACCAAATGGAGGGCAGAAGATGTATCTGGCCACAGCATTTTGGAGCAGTTGCAGCTGCCCAGTCAAATAGCCAGGTTGAGCCAGATAGAGAGAATTGCAGTAATCTAGAACACTCAGGACCAAAGCAGCAACAACAGGTGCCTGGTTTACTGTCTGAATGAAGGGGAGAACCTTTCGGAGAAGTTTAAAGTGGCCAGATTTACATACTGCACTGACCTGTTCATCCATGGTCAGTGTGGCCGAGATCCGTATACCAAGAAGACAAGACTGGTACAGGAAGAGGACCGAGGGATGAAGGCCAAAAATCAGCCGTGCAGAACAGTTGAGGACTAGAGGTACTGACCACTAGAACCTCGGTTTTACTTCCATTAAGTTTCAACCAGTTCAGCGACATCCATATTCCCAGTTCCTCAAGGCAGCGTCTGAGACGGGATGCCATTTCAGATTTGGTTAGATCAAGGCGCATAGGAGTAAAAACGGAACCTGTGTGCTGCAATGAGGAGCAGGAGATATTTTATGTAGATATTGAATAAGATAGGGGAAAGTGCCTATCCTTGAGGAACTCCGGAGTATAGAAGGGCAGGGGCAGAGTGAAAGGGGGCAAGAGAGACTGATTGAGAGCTATCTGCAAGGGACGCTGTAAACCAGTCAAGCACTTGGTCAGAAATCAGAGAGCCAGGAGATAAGAACAGAATGGTTGACAGTGTTGAAGGCAGTCGACAGATCTAATAGCAGAACTGCCCCGACACAGCCCTGATCAATCAGACACATCAGGTCGTCCATTACTGAGTTTAGAACAGACTCAGTACCTCTGTCCGGCCAAAAGCCGGACTGGAAGGAATCAGGAAAATTAGAAGATTCCAGAAATGCTGAAAGAAAAGGAGGAACCAGCGCCTCCAGAACCTTCATCAAAAACGGCAGAAGAGAGATCGGACGGTAGTTGGCCAGCACCTCAGGATCCAATGAGGGCTTCTTCAGCAGAGGAATGACCAGAGCATGTTTAAGGGAGCATGGCATTTCTCCTGTTGCAAATGAGATGTTACCAGCAGATGTAACATAGTTAATTAAATCAGTGGATGTCTCCTGTAGGAGAGCCAAAGGTATGGCATCTGCTGGAGAGGCTGATTTTAATTTCTGGATAGCGAGGAGAAAATCAGAATTAGAGAAAAGAGAAAAGGTAGATCAGGATCCTGCCATAGGAGGAAGTATAGCAGGGGCCATATCCTTCATGACGGACAGGGCCTCAGTTTTTATGTTGTCTCGAATAGTCACAATCTTCGTCACAAAAAAGATGGAGATGGAGTCACATAGTTCCTGAGGGGGGGACTGCATTATGTCCTGCCTTGGGAGTCGACAAAGTTTAGACTAGGTCGAATTGGGCTTTAGGTTTATTAGTACCCGGCGAGAGTCAAGCAGAATGCAACACGCATTCTGATTATCTCTCGCCAGGTCCTTACCCGGCCGAGAATCCTTCGATTCTAGGCCGAGATTCCAGCTGCCTTGTCCTTGGCGGGGGGCGTGGCAGCCCCTCAGCCAATGAGGAGGCTCGAATCAGGCCATCCCCGCTCCGAGCCTCCACATGGCTGAGAGGCTGCCTTTGCCCCACGCCGGGGACTCGGTAAGCTTTTTTTTTGTTGTTTTTTTCTTTCCCTTACCTCCCTCCCCCCTGCCCTCCCCACCCCACTTACCTTCTTGCTCCTGCATCTCCACATGGCTGGAGGCTTCCATCGTCCCCTGCCGGGGATGCAAGTATGTTTTTTTTTTCCTCCCTCCCTTCGACCCTCCCAACCCCACTTACCTTCTGCTTCTTTTTTTTCGGGAGTAGATGCCATGGAATGGGAAAACGGACTCCGTTTTCCCTTCCCCGGTGGCCATTTTCTTACTGCGCATTTTGGGACAGAAAAAATTGCTTTTAGTGCCCCGGTCACGCATATATTGCGGGCCGGGTCTTAATAGCAATATGACCCTCATGGCGGGGGCATTACCGACTCAGGTAATGTCCCGGGGCCTTCGTTAACTATGGGCCCCGAGACATTACCTGAGTCGGTAATGCCCCCGCTGTGAGGGTCATATCGCTTAAGTAATATGATCAGACCTAGTAAGACAAAACAGAGTTATAACACAGAATGCAAGATGGAGAGTAAAGGAAAAAGAGCTTATTTAGGAAGTACAGTGTAAAGAGAGAAACAATATTATAAAAAGGAAAGAACCATAGACGGAAGCAACATTTTTGTAGTAGAGAAAGTGAGCAGATGACAGGATTTCTGAATGAATCATAGCTGGAAATCATAGCTGGAAATGGCAAGATGTGACCACCATAGTGATCTGAGCCTGCAAAGAAAATCAAGAGTCAAAAATAATACCTAAATTGCAAGCATGGATTGAAAAGGTGAGTTGTAGTGTTGTGAAGTATATAAACAGAGGAGAAGACAACATGAAAGAAAAGGATTTCCATTATGTTTTGGATTTAAACAAAGAAAACAAGAAGACATTTATGGAAGCTTGTTGAGCAGACAGATGTTGACGAATGGAATCTGTAAATGATTCAAACAATACAAGAATCTGGATGTCCTCTGCATAAAGGTGGCCTTGAAACCCATAACCAGAGATTAAGGAAGCTAAAGGAGAAGTATAGAGAGTGAACAGAGGAGACCTGAGAATGGAACCCTGGGGAACACCATGAGGCGATGAGTAGGAACAGGAAGAGAAATCTTTCGAAGATATGATATGATAGGATATGGCATTTATAACACACCTATACACAAGTGGTTCAAGGCTTGACGAGGCAAGGGAGGGTGAACAGAGGGAAGACAGACCGTGATCTTACTAGGCCCGGTGTCATTCTGATTGCGGAAGGGGGAAGGGGGAATGTGCGAGGGGGAGGGGAAAGTGCAGTAGATGGGATAAAAGAATAATAACAATAAGGAAAGTACGGCCAGTGCAAGGGTAAGTGCAGACAACTGGTGCTAAGTTCTTGTAGTGGGACTCTAGGGATACAGAGACAGTCACAAGTGCAGGTGTTGCCAGGAAGGCAGTGCATGTGTGCACCTGGCGGTGAAGGGGACCTGGCCCGAGATCAGAGGGTGACCAGGTAACCAGTGCAGTATCAGCCAGAGATTCAGCAGGAGAGAGGAGGAGAAAAAGCAGAACCAAAAAGAAAGGTCTTGAGGTGCTTCTGGAACCAGAGATGGTTCTCCTCAAGTTTCAGAGAGGCTGTTCTAGAGGGAGGCCCCAGCCGAAGCGAGAAGTCTACCACCAACTTGTTGCTTGGAGAAGCAACTGACCCTGAGGGAGTTTGAGGTGGATGAGCGAAGAGCTCGAGAAGGAAGATATTTAGGAAGAGAGAGTTGAAGGTATTGAGGTCCCAGGCCCGAGAAGGCCTTGTGGACAATGTAGAGGGTTTTGAACTTAATCCTTGCAGCCACTGGGAGCCAGTGCATAGATTTCAGTCCTGGAGAGATACGATCCCTGGACTTGAGGCCAAGGACAAATCTCGCAGTCCTGTTCTGGATAAGTTGCAGAGGGTGGAGAGTAGAGGAAGGCAGATTTAGAAAGAGGCTGTTGCAATAGTCAAGCTTAGAGAGTACCAGAGCTCTGGAAACAGTGAGCTTCTGGGGGAAGGAGAGGAAGGGAAGAATACCTCTGAGGAGGTGCAGCTGGTAGTGTGACTTCTTAGAGATGTCAGAGTTGTGAGGAGAGAAGGAGAGTTTGGAGTCGAACAGATGACCCTGAGGTTTTTATCCTCACAGGTGGGAGCAGAAAGAAGGCCAATCGAGGCCAGCCAGAGAGTGGCAGTAAAGGAGGGAGTGGGTGTGCCAATGTGGAGAATCTCAGTCTTATTGGCATTAAGGCAGAAATCATTGGCAGCACACCATTCCTGGATGGCGGACAGACAGTCAGAGATGAGAGAAGGAGAAGAGGTGGCTGAGGGTAGCCTGAAAATGAGCTGAGTGTCATCCGCATTGCATGTGAAGTTGGGGCTGAGCGCGGCAATGCAGTGGGTAAGAAGTTACAGCTATTGGTTAAACAGCCAGGGAGAGAGGTTAGACCCCTCGGGAACACCATAGGTAGAGATAGAGATAGAGGAGAGGAAGGACCCAAATTGAACCTGGGAGGGTCGATCAGAGTGGAAAGAAGCCAGCCACGCCAGGGCCTGACCAGTGATCCCCAGGTTATCGCAGAGACGATTGAGCAGGATGGCATAGTTGACCATATCAAAGGCAGAAGAAAGATGAGGACACAGGGGGTGTTGGAGTCAAGTTTAGAGAGCAGGTCTTCACGGATGTTCAGGAGAGCAGTTTCCATGCTTCAGCAGCTCTGAAGCCAGACTGATGGTCATGGAGGAAACCAACAGATTCAGTGTGAAGATTAAGCTGGGAGATGGCCAGCTTTTCCAGGAGTTTGCCAAGGAAAGGCATGATGGAGATTGGGTGACAGTTGGCTGGGCAAGACGGGTCGGCAAAGGGTTTCTTAAGAAGAGGGTGCACAAGGGGGTGCTTCGGGGGAAGGGAATACTCCACTGGCGAAGGAGCGGTTGCAGAAGTCGACCTGGGCAGCATCCAGGGAGTTGATGTGGTCCTTGATGGTTTTAGAGGAGCAGGGGTGAACCTGTTTTGACAAGACATTCATCAGATCGGACTTGTCTGGAAACCTTGTCAGGGGAGAATGGGGGAAAGGCAGAGAACAAGGGAGGAGAGGTGGCTGAAGAAGGGCCAGAGGAAGTGGAGGGCTTGGAGGGAGGAAGGGGAGAAGAGGAGAGAGATAACAGGATGTCCTGAGTTTTAGAGATGAAATGAGAAGCCAGAGCTGTGCAGAGGGCTTGGGAAGGGACAGGAGAGGTAGAGACTGCGGTACGATTGGCCAGTTCCTTGCAGATTTTAAATAGTTTGGCCGAGTTGTTGGAACCGCAGAGACACGGGCATTGGATGTGTGCTCTCTTAAGGTCAGAGAGCCGGTATTGCCTTTGGAGCAGGCGGCAGGCCAGTTTGTCAGAGGATGTACCAGAAGCACGCCATTTCCTCTCAGCCACCCTACACTTGACAGAGACAGTGAAAGAATGATTGGTTGTTATGTTTCTTGTGAAATGTTGTTTGCATTTTTTGTGATTAATGAAAAAGGACCATTTGTTCTTATTTCTGTTATGCATGTTAAAATTATAATAAAATATGTTTAAATAGAAAAAAGAAAGATCTGTGTTAAACCAAGTAAGAACTGTACCAGAAAAGCCCAAATAAGAGAGAGTAGTGATTAAACTGAAGTGATCGACGGCTGATGACGGCCAAGTACAGTCTGTGTCTCAATGACGACAAAACCGAGCTTTTACTCATTGGCTCCAGACAACGCCTAAACAAACTCAACCCACAATACAACTCATTGAACATAGACGGAAATGTCATCAATGTCTCCAAAAATGAAAAAAACATTAGCGGTTTACCTCGACTCCACCCTGTCACTCTCAAGACAAGTTAATGCCACAGCCTCTTCATCTGCTTACACCACTAAACTAATAACCGCCTGCAGACCATTTCTGTCCACACAAAGCTGTATCACACTTGCCAGAGCCTTGATACTATCAAAAATTGACTACTGCAACTCCGTCTATCTAGGCACCAGTAAGCAGAACACCACAAGCTCCAAATTCCGCAAAATAACGCTCTCAGAGCTGCCCTTAATATCCCACGTTGCGATCACATAACCCAAGCCAGACAGACGGCCAACTGGCTCCCCATATAAGACAGAATCACTTTCAGAACTCTCATGATCACCCCCAAGTGTCTCAATAATACCACCCCTAAATACTTGACGGACATATCTGTTGGAAATCTACATCAAGACCCACCAGAGCCAAATATGCCCACTACCTTAGCATTCCCAAATACAGACTCCCAAAATCAGGTGGAACCAGCATCCCAGTTCTAGCGGCTAAAACTTGGAACTCCCTGCCCCTGCACTTAGAGATGAACATTCCTTCCTAGCATTCCGATACAAAGTAAAATCCTGGCTCTTCTCCCTGACCACTTCTACCTAAGGTACACCCTCGCAATTACACACTGCTTGTACATTTTTGTAAAATGTAAAATGTCTTCCACAGTGTCTCTCGCTGCATGCTACTTGTAAATTCTAGTATACCCCATTTATTACCTATAAGTTATTTAACCCCCGCCTTCATACTGTAATGTACTATATCTTGTATATTTTCTTGTACCCTTAATTCTGTATGTATACCATGTCGGTAACATGTTCTTCAAGTCAAGCGCCTAGCTACCTCAAGGTTCAGTGCGCTATATAAGCAAATAAAACCAAACCAAACCAATCAAAGACAGCTTAAAAGAATCAGGATGGAAGGCAGCTTAAGATGGCGAACGTGGTGGACGGAATTGGAAACAGATAAAAGAGCCGTTTCTACCAAGAAGCCTGACCAAAACCCAGATTGTTGAGAAGGAAGAAGATTTTGAGTTTTGAGATAGAGCAAATGTTGGGAGTGAACAAGTCTTTCACGAAGTTTTGACAAAAAAGGTTAAAAAAAGAAAGCGGACGAATATTAGCAGTGTTGGAAGAATCGAAGGAGTTTTCTTTTGTAAAGGACCACTCCGAGCAGTTTTGAACATAGAAGGAAAAATCCAAACATATTATATATTTTCCTGCCACGATTCCTTCTGGTAACAAGGTAACACTTCAAAACGGTAGACAACAACATGTTCAGTGCTTTGTGTGGGGGCTAGGGGAAACGTTCAGGATCCCAATGCATACTGTGACATTCCAAATCAATACCAGAACACTTTGCAGGAAGAGCTGGGTGTTTTAGCAATAGGTAATGGGCAGTCATTGGAGACAGAGGGAAAATGTGTGTGACAGACCCTTGAGAGATGATGAGTATTGGAATGCTGTCCACACGCTTCATGAGGCTGCATAATTGTGCACATCCCTTGGGACGCTGCCTAGACTGGCAGCATCCTGCAAAAGGCGTATGAATCAGAAGAAGGACTTTGTAAAAAGGTGGGAAAAAATCTGACTGCTATGCGAAGATGGGTTACATAGCAATATACTTGCAGATACATAGTAAAACATGTTCACCCAGCAGAGGTTGTTGTTCTATCTTTACTGGACTCCTAAGACTATGTATGATTCTCAGCTACTTTTCTCAGATGTATGTTGCGGTCACCAGAGAGAGAAGGGGGGGGGGGTATGCGAGGTTTTGTAAGAGTTAGATAATGTTTGCCGACTTTAATATAAAGAACTGAGGTTGTAATTGGTGCAACATTTAGCAAATCCTCTCAGCTTGTATTGTTCTGCTTGTACTGAAACCCAATTTCTAGGCATACCTCTGCTCATCGGATGGCGCCACTGCTCTGCTCTTAGAAAATACCCATGAGTGGATGAGTGTGGCTGTTGCAGTGAGGAAGAAACAGGTTTTGAAAGTCTGGGCAGGGAATGGCAGGGAAAGGTCGTTGATTGAAGACTGGCTCTTTCACTTACAATGGTTGTTGAGTTCCAAAATGATAATGTATGAAAGGGTGAATATGGAAGATGTATGCCTAGAAATTGGGTTTGAGTACAATGATCTTTGTACAATAGAGTAGGATGGATTGAGTTAGCTTTTGGAATGGGTGGGTGTACTTTTCAGGGGCGGTGGAACAACGATTGTGCAGTGTGTTTAGGGGGTATTGTGGATGTGTCTATTGTCTGTGCGTCTTTTGTTATTACATTCTAAGATTAAGACTGTTTTGTTTACAGCCCTTGAAAAGCCTCAATGTGGAACACATTCTGCACCCCAGACTTTTAGAATACTGTCCTTTCCATTTGTGATTTTGGCTCTTTATTTCTATGCCTTTTGTTCTTGTTATTGATACTTATTGGAGTACCTCTGATTGTTATGGATTATTGTACTACTGTTATTTGTAATGATAGCTGTTATGAAAATCTTGAAATAAAACATTGTTTTAAAGTATTATTTTCAGGCCAGTCCAAATGATTGCTGCTTGCATTGAAAGTTCTCAACATTTTTGGGCGTCAGACTGATTTTATATTAGGCACATCTTGATTGACAACAGGTCGAAAGCCCCTAAACATGCAATCCGGTGTATAAGGATTGTAGTAACAGTGAGTTTTACATCAGCCAGATCAGCTGCTGTCTGCCTCAACAATGCCAGGAGTGTGTGTTATGAATGTAAGGCATCATTGTCAAAAGCACCTGTAATGCCAGAGTAGCAGTAAATGTTCAGGTATTATGTTCAGAGGTTTCCCAGGTTCAGTCCACTGTGCCTGGGTCAGAACAGGAAGACATGTAGATTGCCACTACTGATGAGCCAGGACCCACTGCAATCGGTGTAAATGAGCATTATGAGTAGTATACAGCAGCATGATGATCCAGGAGAAACTGTACAAAGTATATAGGAGCAGGATGTGAGACTTCCTAGTTTCCACCACTCACATCCAATGACTCTGAAACTAACGATGATGGTGAGTTAGATGAAGATTATGACCCATTTAATTATAGGCAGAACTCACACAAGACTATGGATACTAATGCAATGGGGGTAAAGGTGGACAATGCTACAGGTATAGGGATTTCTCATTCTATAATGGTACAGTAGGCTAATAATGATGGTCCGCAAGGTAGCCCCGAGCAATAATATAGGTTATGATTAATTCCCAACCATCAACCTTTCTTTTACTATTGAGATACTGCCATATTATTCATTTGAAAATGCCACTTTCAGTCAGTTCAGTTGCTCACCATTTGTGCGTTCCTAGTCAATGTTGCTTTTCATGCAAGGCTGTTAACAGAGGGGCTTATTGAAGAGGGGCAGATACTACATCAATATATGGGCCATCATAGATGTGTGGACCAATAGACAGGGCGTTAGCTCCATGGCAATAAACATACATTGAGAGGCCATCCCTTCCCCTGCCAGCTGAGCGTTATCTGGATCCTCATATGTACTTGAGAACATCAAGTGAATGGAGTCTGGCACCAGGCTATTTTGTGTATGCAAAGATTTGAAGGCTGAGGCCACAGAGTAATTGATATTTGGAAGAATATGTAAGTTGCAGCACCGTGGTTGAGTCCTGGACAGCTACAGATGGGCTTTGTTGGTGCTTAATGGTTTGAGTTATCTTGCTGCCCTATAAATCAGCAACACCATTAATGTTCCATACATTGTTTAGTCGCTCTGCTTATGATAATACATTTGTATAAGCAATTGCCACCACTTGAAGGACATGATTCCATTGGTCAAGAATATATGTCAGCTCAGACCACAGTGCAAGAAATGTGTTGAACCGATTTTGGGTTACCACAAATTGCTACATCACCACCTGAACACTGCAATTGCCCCTGCTGAAATTCTACTTTGCAAAATGTGGACCTGCTAAGTGAACAATGAAATTTCACAATTAATATTGCAACAGTTGCAGCTGAACCGAAGGTGGCTTCCATTAATGAAAACAGTCACAGTTGCTGTCTAGTGTATGCTGTGCGTTATATCCTAATGCGGAGGTGACCACGCATGTTAGCCAGCACAGTGCACCAGTCAGCATGCTATTGCCACTGGTGTACCCTCTCAACTCAAACTGTCACACCTCAGATAGCGTCCCTCATTAAGTGGTCACTGAGCCAGCAGGGAACAACAGGCATTTCATCTCCATGCTAACATGGGAGGTCGAGGGTTCTCATTGGCTTGCTTATGTGGCCAAGTCCGCCTTCCACGTCCCGTGACGATGTCATACGTCAGTCACATAGTAACGTCACGAGTCTTCTAACTCCGGTAGCATTGGAAATTACCTTGTCTGTGCTACGGCCCAAGCACAGATAGTGAAATATTCGCTGCAGCACACATTGCAAGGTATCAGACACTCTCACGGTCCTTGAGCAGCTTTTCCTCTGCTTTGACGTCTGTCTCTTAATTATATATTTTCTCTGTGATTTTAAACTCCAGCTGGCTTTTTCATAATGCTTATAGGAAATGCCAGTTTGCTGACATTTATTTCTCGGCTAGTGAACAAGTCCTCCTGTATGACACTCTCAGGTTGGATGTCGTTTTTTAGTAGGTTTGACAGTACTCAGAGTATACAATACGTTTCTGCCCCATGTCATGTGTTTTCTTTGTAATATACAGACTTGTCAAGTATATGCTGTGGAAAGTCTTTGGGCCGGTGATATGTTGTTGCCAATCTGGATGTCACTTAAGGTTCTTGATTTGCAGTGAGTGTTTTCACTGTGCTATTTATAGTTTGAGGCAGCTTGTCTTTACAATAAGAAAATTCATCTTAACCGCTTGTGATTTTAATTCCTTTATTGTTTATTCGTATACAGGGTCAGTTTGAGGTTTGGTCCTGATGAAGGGGGTCTATTTTCCCACAGAGCTCTATTCCCTCACCCTGGTTCTTTAATGTCTATCTGGATCCTTCTTATTGGGACCACTGATATTTCAAGTTTCAGAAAAGTACAGAAAACTTGGCTGTTTAACCAATATTGAGCTTGCATGCTATCCTGCCAACGTCTAATTAACAATGGCATTAGCTGAATGTTGAATGTGCATACCCTCTGTCTTATTCATCTTGCAATTGCAGCCTTGTAACCACACTGTATCTCAGAGCCTTGCCGGGCACAGGCATTTCCTCTCCGTTGACTGTAACATTGTACAAGAATTTAAATAAGCTGTCTGTAACCTCACTGTGATACCATAGATTCTGGGCGTGTAACAAATGTAATAAATAAATAAATAAGAATGAACCCTTAAAGCTGCCTAGTAAAAATGTGTATGAGTACTGTCCCTGAAAAACTTCTAACACTGTATCAGGATAATTGAAAGAACCCAAAGATAGGTTGTTATATGTCCAATGCATTCTGATCTCCAAAAGATTGTTTCTGACAATGCTTGCCATAGAAATTATGTAATTTTGTATCAGCATTTTTTAAATGCCTTAACTTCTCCTAACGTTATCAAAGGCTTGCAAATAAAGACAACACTGATAGAAATGTCAGCATACCAGTGACAGTGATTTCACCAGTATACAGTGCAGCGTAAGAATTTTGAATGTTTTACTGTGAATACCCAGCAGTAAAAACAAGAACAATTTTACTGATTAAAGAAAATTCTTCTCTCTGATGGCAACAAGTGCTATTATGTACTATTAGCACCCAGCACATGGGTTATGGGGGATGCTTCCTCCCAGCCAAACAGGAGGCTCGGAATGGGATCTGATGTTTTAGACCCAGCTCAGAGCCTCCTCGGAAGAGGAAGGCTGCCATGTTCCCCATGTAGTTCCCTTCTCGCTAATCCATGGTGGCCATCTTGGTTTGAGGAATTGCAACAGCACTGTTTCTCGCCTTAAAAAAAAACCTATCAGCATGCCAGTAAACATGCCAATAGGCTAATAGAAATGAACCCCTCTGGGCAGGAACATTTACCAGGGCATGCAATGCCAGGCTAACGTTAAAGCCCTAGCAAAGCAATGGCTTCTAACTGGCCCGGTAAAGCCCCCGCCCGTCGGGGCTTATTGCCTAAATAACAAATTCCAAAGCTCATCTGTAATCCAAGGGAATTTCTACACAGAAGTTGCGTATCATTCAAACCCTACATGTCTGAACGTGTGTCAAGTAAAGACCCTTTGTAACTGGCCAACCAGAATGTACACCAGTAACTAAACAGAATATTTGTTGCATGCATAAGACAGCTAACGTTAAGCTATCAGTAACTTGAACTATTTCTTTCTAGCCAGAATAAAATGGTTGCCGTCTGATCCTCAAATTATCTCAGAAGGACTCTATGCAATCGCTGTGGTTTTGAGCTTCTCCAGAATCGCCTACATTCTTCCGGCCAACGAAAGCTTTGGCCCGCTGCAGATATCTCTTGGCAGAACAGTGAAGGATATTTTCAAATTCATGGTAATATTTATCATGGTGTTTGTGGCCTTCATGATTGGAATGTTCAATCTGTATTCCCACTATCTCGGAGCAAAGCAGAACGACGCCTTCACAACGTAAGTGTCACTAATGAACGCCATGATACGATACTCTACTAGCATTCTGACTATTTTCAATTTGTTCCGGCAAGTAGGCATTCAGATAACATTTAGCTTCCTTTTCTTCTGCCATTATGTGTTTCATGAATCTCCAATATGTTTCAATCATTTAAATCACATGTGCATTTAAAGTACAAGATCTCCTAAAATAGCTGTTTGTGCTCAACATAATTATCATAATTAAATAGTGAATCATATTATTATTATTATTGTTATTATTTGTGGTGGCGGTGTTATTTTTTTTTTAAATGGTTGTTATTACTTTTAACATGATTATACATAGGAGGGCAGAAAAATGCAGCGGCATGTAGAGCGTAGCCTTACTACTGGTTAGTTGTGACATTGCTAGTCCTCCGTGACAAGAAGAAGATGTGGAAGTTTTACGGCAGTTGTGGCAGTTGAGCCTTTGCGTCATCATGATATCTGCTACCAGCAAAGTTGAAATCGGTCCTTTGAGCAACTGCCAATTAAACAATTAAGCAGATACCTCCTAATAGAATGTTTTCATCAGAAATCCCAGCGCATTGAAGATCAGTTTTTAGTCTATATGAGAACATATATGATCCTAATACAGCAAGAGTGGAGTCTATCTCTAGCTAAACCCTTGTCTTGTAATGGGATTTGCAAATGACCTTTCTTCAAAGCTTCGAATATGTCTCTTTTAAAAAATAATACCGAATGCATTATTGTTTTCTTTCTTTCTCACAGTACATATTTTATCGCAGGTCTGCAATTAGAGCAACCTCATTATGTGTACAGTGGTAAGAAGAAAAACAAGCACTAACCGAACTGATGCATGTTTTTCCAGTCTGTTGCGTTATGAGTTACATGTGTCAATGAACGCAATCTTAAGAGGAATGAACAAGTGAACTTTATTCCAAGACTTGCAAGTATCGCACAGTGTAACAGCCCACCCCGCATCTCAGGGCAACTAAACCTCAACCTCAAACTCAGCTCCCCTTATAGCGCCATACAGGCTTGACCTCTCTTCCCTTCTTAACTTCCCCTTGGATTCCTCCCACCCATTATTATTATTATTATTATTATTATAATTAGTTATTTCTTATAAAGTGCAACACGCGCATAGGCCTCAGCACGCTAATACATAAACAACAAGAACACAAACAAAAAATTAAAAAGAAGCCGCAGAGAAAAGTCACAGTATCGCTAAAATGAAACAAGCTAAGTATCAAATAGATAGGTCTTTAAAACAGCCTTAAAACGGTCTAGGTGAGGAATGCAATGCAAAGCACGCAGCAAAAGATTCCACAGAGCGTTAAAAGTGTGCTGCGTTTTAACCTGAGTTGTCTCAAGACGTCCCTCGTCATTAGAATGCAATTTTCAACAAACTGACGCCTGCTTAATGCGCCGAGAAAGATAGATGCGGCCAGAATCATACAGGCACTTATGGATAAGTGTCAGTATCTTATGAGAGATACGTGCCTTAACAGGCAGTCAATGAAGCATGTGCCTAACCAACACAACATGATCCCGGTGGGAAAGACCAAAACCAGCCTGGACAGCATCATTCTGAATGACCCGGAGCTTTCCACACGTTGGACGGTGAAATACCAACAAGTAGGCCATACAATAGTCGATCTTAGATTCAATAATGGCATGGGCACAATTATGGTCCGATAAATAAGGCTGAATCTTCCTTCCAATTTTAAGGAAGTACACACAAGAGGATTCAATATGTGCTGATCCATCGTCCATTCAGCATACAAAATTACTTCCAGAGCCTTCACCTTAGAAGCCACAGGAATGACGCAATCTGAGATAAGAAAGGAAGTACAATCGTTGCCAAGCTTCCTAACATGGGACCCCAACCCTTGAATTAATAACTCAGTTTTAGCATCATTAAGTGCCAAAGCATTCTGGGCCATCCAGGCCTGAGTAACTGAATAGATGTAATTGATTGCCCTTGAGTCTTCTTCATAAATAACCATCAATTGAAGAGGTGTCTGTGTATCCTCAGCATAGTTGGGATTTTTGACACCCAGACTATCCAATAAATCAAAGCCAGATGAGTATAAACATTATACAATGTAGGGGCCAAGCAGGAGCCTAGAGGCACAGCGCAGGTCAAGTTGGTAGGGAGAGCAGAGGTGTTCCCGGCAAAAGAATGGGCTGTCTGTCAGCTAAAAAAGCCTTAAACCATGAGGACGAAAAGGGAGAAACATTGGCTACCTTAATAAGGCACTCAACTAATATAGAGTGGTCTCCCAGATCAAAGGCTGCAGAAGATCTAAAAGCATTAGCATGGCAGTATGACCACCATCAATAATACCATTAATGAGTGCGGTATCAGTGCCACACCTTGCATGAAAACCTGACTGTCTTTCACTAAGGATCTGATACGTTTCAAGATGGTGCTGTACCTGAAGATAATCAACCCGGCCCAGAATTTTTAAAAGAAAAGGGGCCCAGTTAATGGAACAATAGTTACCAGTAGTACTAGGCACAAGCAATTCTTTTAAAGTCAAGGCAAAATCCAAGCTTCCGCAAGACTACCCGGTACAATGCAGGAATGAAAGGGGGCATGAATGATTTTAATAATAATCAACACCATGTATTCGTGCAATCCCTGAACATGGAAGCAGAACAAGCATAATCTTAAGAATGAAGTCCTCAGATACTTGGCTAAAACAAAAATGAGAGCTCTCTGATGCATCCCAGAGATATTGAGAAAAAGGGGGAAGTGAAAATGCTTGCTGTTTATTGATTTCAATATTCTGAATGTGTGTTTGTAATTTAGCCATCATGATCATGGCATCTTGAATAGTTTGACACCAAGTATCATTCTTCTCCACATGAGTATGTATGGGCCCTTTACCCTCAAGTAAGTTCAGAATGCAAAACAGCTCCCTAGAGTCAGATTTAGCATCATTGATATGAAAGTCAAAATCAGCTTTTTTGGCGGAGGTAATGGCATTTTTATGTTTATCAGCAACATCAATATAGATAGCTTTCTTTTCATCACCACTTGCTCTCAAATCACCTCTTTTGTTTTCAGAGCTGGATACTATCATCAGTGAACCAAGCACCCTTCTCTACACCCATATTGAACAATAAACCCTTTCACATTCTGCCTGAGTCCTTTATCAGTTCTTATTACCTTTTCATCATCACATGTCAATTTATTACCGATTCAACTCATCATGGCTGACAACATCTGGTCTAATCCTCCTCAGACAGGGGTGTTGGTCCAAGGCCTACCTGCATATTTCCGCTTGTTCTCAAAGTGTCATTGTCCCATCTGGTTATAACCGGTACAATCCAAAGATAGCAGATGAGTGTCCTTCACCCACTTCCCTCAAACTCCTCAAAAGTGCCTCTCCTTGCACTCTACTCTGCACTGTAGTCTGCATGTCCACGCATTGATTTCCCAAAAAGTGCATTGGAATGGAAGAAGGATTTAGAGAATGGCCTCAATTCAATGTCCTTTCAACAAAAGAGAGGCCACCTCGCTAGTTAGGTTATAGACACATAATTCGGTGGATATTGGTGGGATACTCACATCTGTGGGGGAAGTGCAAACCTAAAAAACAGAAGTCTTAGGAGAATTCAACCTGACTTCATCAGTAATTATGTTTCAAAAGCAAATTTTAATATAAATAGTAATCATATAAAACACATAAAAACTTCGCTGAACATTAAACCTCACAATATATACATATAGAAACCCTTTTTGAACAATGTCTCTAATTGTGATGCTTCAGTAAGCATATATTTAGAGTGCATCAAGGTTAATTGATACTCATTTAGATACTACTCAGTTGTATCTGTATAGACCCAACATGTTTCGTTCCTTCCAATTCAATTCAATGCCCTCTGAGATTTAAAGAAAAATAACAACACTCTGGCTCAATATGTGAACAGACATCATACTGGTATCATAAAATAGAAAGAAGTGTCATAATACATCCAGAAACATTTCCCATTTCATGAATTCTGCCTGGTTTATTTGGCTATGAGACAATGATGTTCTATTAATCCTGTATCATGGCCCGGTGCTGCAATCATTGAAAGATCTCCCCTTTGACAGTTCTTGCGCAGCTGAAACTATACCTCTTGCCTTAGTAATTTCCCCCGATTCACATGTTTTCCTTTGCACGGGGAATTCTACCACTCTCCCTAAATATTGATTTCTCTGCTTTTCATTTCTTTACAGAATCAACTAAACCTAGGTATTCTATTAGTATTGTTTATTATTATTTAGATTTGCAATAAAAACAACGTTCACAGGGATCGCCATTAGCAAAAGACATCAACTGTTTAAGTTCTTGTGCCAATGCCATTGTTTCTTGGAGTACCTTAAAAGTGCAAAAGGGGCATAGTTATCAGAGTTTGAGCGAAAAAGCAGCTGAGATGGAGGGGGTGGTAGCAATTGCAATGTTGTGACTTCTCTGACAGCAACTGTGAGACACAAGTTATTAACCATGTCGGAATGAGAGAGAACATGTTGAGCCGCAAAGTGGCAGTAATGTAAGGCTGTTCAGACACATCTTGGTGAACTGCACCTAAGATACCCACAGAGACACATACTGTACAATATGCCACAATAAAAGGCTCACTTTTCCTCACTATTCACCATCTCTAATATCTGAAAACGTTTGGTAATGTTTGTTACTTTCCGGAATTCTTCATCAATGGTCTCTATCTACCATAATGGCACCATTAACGCCAGTCTTTAAGAATTTCCAAATGTACTGTCACTACTTTTCTTTCTACTACTGGCAATACACATTAAATTGTCTACTTTCACTATGCGCAGAAAAATGTATATCAATCTCCGGTAGTAGTTCTACACACTTACCCTTACATCAGAAAAACCGTCTTCCTGCTAAGACAAACCCTGAATCTGCTGCTTCCGAACAGATCCTGTTTCCCACCAGCATAATCTGTCCTTCACCTAATTTACGTATACATTGAAATTGGAGTGGCTGCAAAGGCCATCATTTCCGATTCGAGCGAATCCCAAACTACAAATCAAGGGCTATTCGTGGGGGATTAGGTCAAATATCGGACAGCACTGTCAGGTGGCTTCTTTTCCCTTGCTTCGTAGTGCTTCATCCATGTTGCATCCTGCCCATGGCATTGTTCGGCTTGCTGTTCGGCTTGCTGAGGTGCACAGACCTCAGATTGGGCTCTGTGCAGTGAAGGAGCAGTCTTTTGCTTCACATGACCACCTGCTGTATCTACAGAGGTTCTTCCAGGGTCACAGCTACTCCGGTACTCCCAAAAAGGCATCCATCTTAAGTGTGGATCTGTTAGTCCCAGTATCTACTAAGCAGGCTTCTGCCTTCCATTCTATTTGACACTGAACACATGTACCTTCCTGATATGCTGCAATCGAAGGGGCTTCCAGAGCCTCACCCTTTGTCTGTCGGAAAACATCCTGACACATTGGGGTAACATTGGGCTCTCTGGGGGTGATTGAATTTCTGTTGGGGTTGTACAATGATGTTGGGGCTCCATGCAGAGCTTCTGGGGCCTGTGTGACTCTCCCTGTTGAGGTGCTAGGGTATTTACCGGCCCTACATCACCTTGATAAATCAGTATCAGTGCTCTGTATGTCCGCTCGTTTTTCCAGTCTCCCTCCTGACTACAGTAATTGCAAGTTAAAGGCCAGGCATAGCCACCCTGGCACCCTGCTGATTTGGCGATCCCTGCTGCCTTTGCTGATCGGGCAGGCCCCAGGCCCTTTGCTGGTCTTACAGCAGCCATGATTGTTAATGAGACTGATGCTGAGGGTAGGCGTTTACCTGTCCATTTTGAAGTACCAATCTTATTGGAGGTCTGCCTCTGCCCCTTGGCCAGCCCCCCCCCTTTGATGATCAGCCCGGCCATTTTGCATCTGTCCCTGCATCTCTCCATGAATGGTCTGCATAACTTGCCACACAGTGATTCGCAACCTCCACCAGCCCCGCCAGTGTTTTGGTTTACCATCCAACACACATATTCTTAAACTGCACAAGGACCTTGGGTAAAAGAGCGACAGTGAAAGAGTTTGCTATTGCTTCTTGGGCAATTTCATCTGGCTTCAAGATGCCGGAGTGTTGAGTAAACACCACCTTCAATCTGTCTAAATAATCTGCCGGTGATTCCCTATTTTCTGTTACAGTTGGATATCTTAGCCCAGTCGGGCTTTCTCAGACATATTTCGGAATGTTAGTCACTATACTTTCCCTAGCCTGGACTAATGTATCCCCTATTCCTGGATGAAGAGCTGGAGATGCAGTCCTTCTACTAGCCTCTGTTGTACCACAGGGGGCATGGTTAATCTCATTAATTGATTCATGTCAGCACAGAAAGGGTTATAACATTGTAACACTGTCAGTAATTCTTCCACAAACTGGTTCTTCTCCTGCCTAATATATGGGAACTAATTTCTAAATTCTAATGAGGTTTGATAGTTGCTGCTGGCTGGCACTTGTCTAAGAGGCACCTGAAAGACCTGAGGAACTCTTCATTAGACTGTGCTCACATTGCAGATGACGTATATGAGTGATGTTCATCTGTCAACATATTCCCACTGACAGCGCCTTGTCCACTTCGTCCAGGGTTCGCGAGGGCTGTAGGTAAAGATGGCATAGGACGTTGTGGGAAGATGTCAACTTCAGGTGACTGCCCCTTTGTGGCTGTCTTTGCCCTGCCCTTAAGGCAGCTCACATGCTTGTGAAAAAAAAATTCAATAATATCTTTGGCCGATTCACTATCATATTCCTCACGTTCATCCTCCCCTTTTTCCTTTCCCCTTCTCCGATTCCTGAATTATTTTAGAGCACAAGGGTATCTTCTTGTCCCCTGCCCCTCTCAACCTCAAATGATTTATCTGCCTTCGCATCTTATCTTTAACTTCAGAGAGTCCCCGTGCATTACTATAATTCCTTTGCGCCTTTGTCTCCTCTAACCAGGTTGCAAATCCTACCAACTGTTTTTGTGTTATTTTGTATTTTGTATTTGTATTTTATTTATTTGTAGTGCACACCTTGCCCGAGGGCATCTGGGCGCATGTTTAAGGCATTTACAAGTTTAAGAGGCAGTTACGAGTTACAACACAAAGGATGACATATTCAAGTTACAATTTACACATATATACATAAAGTTAGAACATTGAAGAGGCCAGGGCGAAGCGAATCTGAAAATACAGTAGAATATGTACAGAGAGAAAATGGTGTTGGGTAAACAGATGTATCAATTGTAGAGAGCAGGGGCATTTTATTCATTTTCTCTTTTTATTTCTCTAGCACCCCAACATATCCAGAGTGAAGGTTCCCTCAGTTTGAAATTGTGCATGTTTATTATATTGGATCGAAAAATACCAGGAGTGTATGAATAGTGCTGCTGAATTGGGTAAACATATATTGGGTGGGAAACACCTTTGGGGGTTGCTATGACTGTTTTGACTGTTCCTTGCACATTGCTGTCCCTACTTTTGCCACCCATTCAATCTCCTACTTGCCCCGTTGCCCAGGCACACCTCTTCTAGTCACATTTTGAATAAACTCCTTTGCAGTCCTGAGAAGGGAGACTTACACGAATAACCAAATACATAGCTGAGCAGTCCTGGTAGGGATACAGACTCTTGATTCGCCTATTTAATCAGACACTAATTCCATTTTGATTGGTCCATCCCCTTTTATTTCCAGTTTCCATTTCTAAATAATTAGAAAACAGTAGAACCGGGGGTTTAAACCCAAGAAGCCCATCTGCCTATTAACATGGATGCATCCAATCCACCAAAAACATAAACATAAACATAAACAGCCTACCTAGTTGTTCAATACACATATTTTGCCAGTTTTATGTCATGATGAAATGAGAAACAACCAGGAGAACAATGCCATAAAACAAGCAAATCCGAAGACCAATACAACATACCCAACCCAGAATCTACATCTCATATTAGCATACCCATAAAACAGATCCACATTTTGTTTGTCTATCCCCTATCCTCTAGAACACTCTTATTCACCTGTGCAGCCCAGCATGCATGTTCAACAGTCCTGGCGTCCTCACTGCGATACCCGCCCTGAAGTTTTTACCAAGGTCTCCTACATTTGATTGTAGCATGCTTCAGAGTCTTCAGGAGGACGCAATCAAGGGTCCAGCAGAGTGCGGTGTTGCACGACAGATCTGAGTCACAAGCATCATTTATCACCCAATTAGTCTTCAGAGGGCTGAACAAGCAGACTTCAGTCCAAGGCTTGCAAGTATCGGACAGTGTAACATCCATCCCTGAAACCAAGGACAACCCCACCCTCCTGCTCACCTCGCCTTATAGATCCCTAGCGGCTGGACCTCTCACTACATTGTAACATCCACTTTCATTGCTCCTGTCCATATAGAACAATAGACTCTTTCACATTCAGTCTTAGTCCTTCATCACTTCTTATAACCCTTTCTTCATCATGAATCCAATTATTTCCAGTTCAACTCGTCATGGCTGACATTATCCAGTCCCATCCTCCCCAAGCAAGGGGCGTTGGTCCGCCACCTACCTGGTATTTACATTTGTACTCACAGCTCCATTATCCTGTCTGGTTATAACTGGTAAACTCCAAAGATGGTGGCTGAGTGTCCTTCCCCCAGCGCCCCTAAATGCCTCAAAAGTGATGACCCTTGCACACTACTCTGTGCCCTACTGCGCATGTCTTCTTATTGATAAGTAAGCATTGGCAACAGCAAAAAGGTCTAGAAAATGGCTTTGATTCAATGCCCGCTGGGATTTAATGAAAAATAACATTAATATGGGAACAGACATCATACTGGTATCATAAAACAGAAATAAGTGTCATAGTACATCTGGTAGCATTTCCCATTTCATTCCTTCTACCTTTCCTCATGTTTATTTGGGCACATGATGTCATATTCATTACTTATAGCGACACAGGGCTGCCATTTTTGACACATGTAAAATAGAAGGAAATACCACCAGCATATGGAGGAATTATTACTGGGGGAATTATCAATGCAATAATTCTTCCAAACCCCAATAGAGACCTATGTGACCCCATTATGGAAATAAGAAAAACTGGCAGCACTGCGGATTTACTAAAAGGGCCCATGGTAACAGGAAACAAGTTTGGCAGCATTGTTACTGACAATAAGCCCAAACTAATAAAGAGTCACCATGCATTAATTGGTCAGCAATGTCAACATGTATGATAAAGGATATAAACTCCCCAACTGTACATAAAAATAATACTGCACATCACACCATGGTTTGAGTTCCTTTACAGAAAATGACTAAAAACAGGAGACACAGGTGAGGGAGTGAAAAGTGGTCAGAGCCTTAAATAATTATTGGATATATGACTAGCTGGGCTACACTTGAGGCTATATTCCTGAGAGTTGTTCATGATCATGCTTTTCCCTCTGTATGCAGTGAATTTGCTTTGATTTTAGCCATGTGTGAATGCTGCACGAACCAGTATGTAAAAGTCAACTGACATTAAAAACCTGCTGGCTGGCAATATACAGAATGACTTTGGTCTCTGCCTTCTCTTTGCGCATGCTAAAGAGCAGGCTTGTTCTGTAGAGGATGCTAAGAAGCTGTCAGAATCCGTAGAGATCCCATGCCTCTCCACCTATATCAATATACTGATTTGGGCAGAGGCACGGTCAATTTCCATGCGTGGGTGAAGAACTACACCGATAACCCAATTCTAAACAGTACATCAACTTAGTGTGTGAGGGATTAAGACTACTTTTGCAAAAGATAAACGTGGTTTGAGGTGCGTCAGTAAAGCAAAGGTAGAACATCACGAAATCACATGAGATCACATGGTCCAAGATTCCTCCAAGTGACACAGCAGGATATTTAAAATTGATAATGGGTCATTTGTAAGTTATTCCTTAACTACATTTTAACTTTCATCTTAACCTTTATTAGAACTTGAGCCAACATACATTTTGTTTCACACAAGAACAAATAACCATAAACAAATCTAACAAAAGCTGATGGATGATTTACTTTAACAAACTGAATAGACACGTTGTTTAAATGGCAGGCGTTACACATCAGTCTGCAGGGTTTGCGAGAACAAACACATAAGTAGAGAATGAAAAGTGCATCTAAACACAAATGCCCGCCCATGCAGTATACTCTACAACGCATTAAGTTGACTTATAAGCTCTTTGTTTTCCAAATTTGACACAATAACAAATCCATCATGTAAGGAATGCATGTTTCCGTATGTGTAGAATGATCACAATTTTGGGAAATTGAAGTTGAGTGCTGTTGATATACTGAGCCTGTAAATCCATCCCAAAACCCCAATGTTTTGGTACCATTGATATTATACCATTTTGTCTCTCAACTGAAAGGTGACTTTTTTCTAAACTGTTTTCTTTTTTTATCCTGTTGACAAGTGATCATGTAACACATTACTTGTGTTAGAATGACATTCTGTGGAAGCATTTCGATAATTTCCATAAAGATTCAGTATAATATTGGCACTAGTCTATCTTCTTGGGTACTCCCCCCCCCTATTTTTTGTTGTTGAGGGACCAGTTTCAATTGGGGAAGATGCAGAAAAGCCTATCTTTTTATGCGAAACTGGTTACCTCTCCCTTACTTTTCGACACACTCACATGCCCACACCGTTCACTTGCACTACTGCTTACCCATTGCAAGCACACAGCTGAAGAGAGAGAAAAGATCATCATACAAAAACACTTTTTCATTTTTTTAAAAACACAGAATGATTGTTCAAAGACCTAAAAAGTCAGTGACTGGGGGTTAATATGTGGAGACTAACAGTCTGTACTGCAGCCTTGCTGTAGTACGGCTTCATTTATAACTCAACATCAATTTGACAGGTATCTCTTTTTAATGAAGCTAGCAGTTCCACCAAGGGCATCAGAAATATGAATCAGTTATCAGTTGCAGTCATAGAAGCGAAGGCCACTGGCCTGAATGGACAGTAATCATAGTGAAAGGAAAATATGCTAGAAGCACTTAATTTCCCAGCTGCTTCGCCTGGCACCATGACAACCACTGTTACACATGGACACTGCAAGTACCCAGAGTGTAGGGGACTTTTTGTATGGAAAAATAATTTGCGCTCCCTTATCCAGAGAAGCGTGCCTGATGCCATTTCATGAGAGATTTCTAATAGGCCACTTTTAGGACTAGAGCCATGCACAAATCAGGAAATTGATTTGTGTGTTAATGGACTACAATGTAAGTGATGAAATGAAACTTACTTTAACTCCATTATTGAGAGTCAAATGCACCAGAACCATTTAATTTTCCAAGCTGCTGCACCATCAGACTGGTAAGTACTCATCAAAATTCTACTGTGCCGTCAGTCACACACTTTCATCAACATTCTTTTTTTAGGTTAATGATTTTTATTTAATAAGCATAACACAATTCATAACAGCAACCATAATTACAATAACTGTGAATTAGTTAGATAGAATGCATGTAGTGTACATAAGGTATTCATATATAGTGAACACTAGCAATACTTAGATAAATATACTTGAGCCAATATAAATAACAGATAAGTAGTATGAAAAGGTCACTGATACATTTCCGTAATATGTGTAATAAAAATCCAAGACAAATAAGGCACACAAACAAGAGACCACACGAAACATGAGGTAAGAGACGAGAGGAGAGGAGGTGGAAAGGTGTAAGGTAAGGTGGTCAATAATCATCCAGGTTCATCATTTTACATAAACAGCAAATCAAATTTGGCAAGAAATGTATGGTCATTTTATAGTGAGACATATGGCCTCATTAGAGGTCGGGCGGTTCGGAATTAACAGTGGCGGTAAACCCGCCGCCACTGTTAATTCAGGACCGCCCGATCCCGACCCTTGCAGGCGGAAGGTGATCTTCCCGCCAGGTCTGACCTGGCGGGTTGAACACCTCCCGCCTGCAGGCAGACGTGGAAACACCAGCACCATCACGAGATGGTGCCAGTGTTTCCACTTCCCCATTCCCATTGAGTCCTGTAGGACTCAATGGGAATGGGCATTAACACCATTCCGCCTCCGTGACTCCCGGGACACCGGGGTCGTAATGCCCTGGTATTTCCGGGAGACACGGAGGCGGAATGGTAATAAGAGTCCGGCGCTAACCAGGCAGTTTTACCACCACAATTACCGCTGGACTCGTAATGAGGCCATTAGTCTATGAACTATGAGCTGACATATTGTAATAGTCCAAGTAGTTAATGAAAGGGGCCCATTTCAGATTATAAATTGGCATTTCACCTGCTCCCATCTGTTTCTTGTGTCTTCTGTTTGTCTCCCAGTACGTTTCCCCACATTTCTATTCTTTTCTCCATATTAGTTACTCTTTATAGACATGTTTTATAATAATCCATGTTCAATTAGCAATATCTCCAACTTCTAGTCTACTCTTGTTTAAATTGGTACAATTAGTTAATTCGACTAATGAATGTCTTGTATAAAGATTATATTCTTGCTTGTTAAGATTGTTTACTCTGTTCATCCTTTACGGTTAGTCTGTAACTTGCTAACACATGTATCATTATCAGTATCAGTATCTTGAACAATAAAAAAACATTAAATCTAAATATGAAGCCATGCAATGTTCAATTCTGTGAGTGTGACAAACGTTGTTCCACCAGTTCTTGCAGGAGACGTTTTGAAGTTGCTTCCAATTAGTGGTGATGAGTTTGATGGCGATAGCTATGAGAAGATCGTATAAAGTGGAGGACGGGAGAGATATTTGTCCTTTAATTGCAATGCTGCCAAGAAAAACATTAGCAAAATAACGAGGAATCTGAACTTTAAAGATGGTCATCATGTAATTCTAAACATCCTTCCACAACTGAAAAACATGAGGACAGTCAAAGAACATATGTTTGTACGAGCCCGGAAAATCTCCACAAGACCAACACATTCCATCAGCGTGGAACCGAGATTTTGTACTTCTTAATGGGGTAATAAAGGCTCTATGCATAAAAAATAGAAGGTTTTGAGTAATGTTGGCCAACATAGAGACCCCTCTGATTCTAGTCCATAACAAAGACCATGGGCCTCATTATGAGTCCGGTGGTAGTCGTGCCGGTAAAAACCGCACGGCTGCCACCGGAGTCTTATTTTTTCGTGTGCCTGGCAATGGGGACTTACTGGGGCATTACGGCCCCAGCAGTCCCTACGGCCAGGCGCCAAAAAAATAAAATCCCCTTTCCCATTCGAGTCCCATTGGACTCAAAGGGAATGGGGAGGACGGGTGCACCGGCACTGTGTGCAACAGTGCCTGTGCATCCGTCAAGGTCTGCGAGCGGGTGCCTTTCCACCCGCCAGGTCAGACTCATAGTTTGCCGGTCTGGAAACAACGGTACCTGCAAGCTTACCGGTACCATTGTTTCCGGACTGGCAACCTCGTAACGAGGCCCCATGTGTTATCATCTAAAGTAGTGCAGCAATCTGTTTCCCATTGAGTTTGGACAGTCCATTTCAACATTAATGATTCAACAGGATCCAACAGTTTATAAAGTTTGGCAGCTTTGATATCAGAGGTAGCAGAGAGCAACTGTAACTTCGTGGTGTCAGGAGACCATCAAGGCATGAATTAACCAATTTATTGTAGAAGGTCAAATCTGATAAGGGAAGAGAGAAAGATTTCCTGAGATCCTGAAATGATGTTAGGGCATGATGATGAACAATTTGGTCAATATATCTAATTACCTTGGTGAGCCAGAACTTCCGGGAGAGGGTCTTACTATTGGTAGTGATTGATAAGGAGAGAGCTCTCGGGATGAGGATTTAATTGAAGAAAAAAGAAAAATTTCAAGGGCAGATCTAGATACTTTAATGAGGTCAGAGAGAAAGGAGGTTGCATGATGAAAGAGAAAAATGGTGTCTGTAACGTTGTGAGGATGTGCCATTTGTTTTTCAAGTTTACACCAGGATGGGGGGTCATTTGAGTCTGAGGGGGCGTACCAGAAGCTAGTCTACTTAAGTAAGAAAGCATGGTGATATTTTTTGAAGTCAGAAAGCGGACTCCTCCTCTTATAAAGGGAGCTTTGTGTTTGTTCAGAGCAATACTTTTAGATTTACCTTTACCCCAAAGAAAGTTGAGTAGGATAAAATGGATGGATTTGAAAAGAGTGGTGAGGAGGGGAATGGTAAGCATTTGTAGCATATATAAAATGATGGGGGAAACCATCATCTTGTTGGTGTCAAAACGACCCCATCAAGAAAGAAATAGAGGGGGCCAGGTAGAGGTAAGTTCGGAGAGCCTATTGAGTAAGATGTCTATATTAATTTTAATGGTACTATTGATAGTGGGAGCAGACTGTATACCAAAAATCTAAAAGAGTTAGCACACCATTTGAAAAGTGTGTAATTCATGTTTAAGACAAAGGGAATTCAGGAGTAGTAACTCAGATTTGTCAAGATTGGGCCTCATTACGACCCAGGCGTTAAGTTACCGCCTGGGCCGTGACTTTACCACCATGGCGTAAACTACGTTTACGCCATGGTGGTTGGCGGATTTACCGCCCCATTCCAACCTTGGCGGGGCGGTAAATCCCCATTTTCCCATTTACTCTTCCCCATTCCGATTTTGCCCCATAGGGCATAATGGGAGTGGGGAAGGCGTTAATTACGCGACCGTAAATTACGGTCGCGTAATTAACTCCATGGCCCCTTAGCGCCATGGATTTTAACACCTGCTAAATGCAGGTGTTAAAACTTCCATGGCGCTAAGGGACCACGTACTCAGGCGGTAAGGGTCGGCGCTGTTTACGGCGCCGTAAACCCCTTACCGCCTGAGTTGTAATGAGGCCCATTGAGTTTATAATATTATACTGACGAAATTTCCTGTAGTACTACTAATAAATATGGAAGATGGTGTTTAGGGTTCTTTAATAGGATAGTAATACTGTCAACGTATCCAGCGACCTTAGTTTCATGATTACCAACAGAAATACCTGGAATGTTTTTGTTTTGCCTGATGAGTTTTAAGAGAGGTGTGAGAGATCGCACATATAGAATGGTGGAAAAAGGGCAACCTTGTTTGGTGCCTCTTTGTAACGAGAAATTATGCGATTCTACCATTGATGAATATGGAGGATTTTGGGTTTGAGTAAAAATGTTTTACAAGAGAGATGAAGCCAGCACCGCAAGCATGCCATTTTATAGCCAGGAACATTAAGTCCCAACTGACTCGATCAAAGGCCTTTTCAGCATCTAATGCAATAGTGGCACAGTCCTGTTTGTCATTCTTATCCCTGGCGGTAATGTGTAAGGCCTTCAGTAAATGTCTGGCATTGGCAGAGATGTTACTGCCCTTAACATATCCAACTTGATCCACTTTCATCAATTTTGAAAGGTGAGATTCAATTCTATTAGCTAATATATTGGCGAAGATTTAACTTTCTACATTAATAAGGGACATGGGCCTATAACTTTTAGGGAGATCGAGATCTTTTCCTGGTTTAGGAAAGAGAATAAGAAGGGCTTCAGAAAAGGTGCCAGACGAATATCCTTTCGACATGAAGGAGGAGAATATGGTTTTAAGTCTGGGGGTAAACTGGCACGAAAATTGACAAAAGAATTCAGTAGATAGGCCATCAGTCCTGGAGCTTTGCCTCTACTTAGCCCTTTGATGGCTTGGTTGATTTCAATAGTTGTAAATTCTCCTTTAAGGTCTGAGAGATCAGTTGTGGGGTAGGGGCTTCTATTCATACCACTAAAAAAGTTAGAAATCATGGCTTCTGGTATAATAGAGTCCGGGGAGTATAAATCAGAATAGTATTCCTTAAATATTTCAATAATGCCCGAAGCATTGCTAATGACAGTTCCTGAGGTATTTCTGAAACTAGCAATACGTGATTTTTCTTTTTTGACTTTGAGATAGGATACAAGGGCCCTACCTGCCTTCTTCAAAGTTTGATAGATTTTGTATTTATATTTTTAGAAAGTACCAGAGGCTTATTCAGTGAGTATTTTTATTAATTCAAAAATGTAGGGAGAGGACTGTATGCCGGTCAGAGTTAGAAGAGGAAAGATAGAATTGTTTTCTGCCTTAGTGAGAAGCAAGTAAAGATTGTCCATGTCTTTTTTTCATGCTGGAATAGGCCATAATGTGTCCTCTACGGGCGACCTTAAAGGAATCCCAATTATTACTTATAGAAGTATGATATGATATGATATGATATGGCATTTGTAACGCGCCTATACACAAGTGTTTCAAGGCGCAACGAGGCAGTGGGGGGGGAACAAGGGGAAGACAGACAACGATCCTACTAGGCCAGGTGTCATTCAGATCGCGCAAGTGCAGGGGTGGGGGGAAGGGAAAAGTGCAAGGGGAAGGGGAGGGGGGAAAAGTGCAGTACAAGGTAAGTAGCATAAAAAATAATAAATAAGGCCAGCTGGTGGCAAGTGCAAGGTAGATGCAGAACACGTGCTGGGAAGGGGGGCTGTAAGGATACAGTGACAGTCCCGCAGTGCAGGGGGGTGCCAGGGAGGCGGTGCAAGTGGAGAGTGGCTGGGTCCTGGACCGAGGTCACTGAGAGTGGCCCAGTTGCAGATTCAGAGCAGATTCAGTGAAGAATTAAAGCTGTTCAGCAGGGGAGAGGGAGAGAGAAAGCAGAAGCAAAGAGGAAGGTTTTGAGGTGCTTCCGGAACCGGAGGATGGTTCTCCTCAAGTTTCAGGGAGGCAGGAAGGCTGTTCCAGAGGGAGGCCCCTGCGGCAGAGAGAGATCTACCCCAGCTCGTTGCTTCGAGAAGCGGCTGACCCTGAGGGAGTTGGAGACGGATGAGCGAAGGGCTCGGGAAGGAAGATATTTAGGAAGAGAGAGTTGAAGGTATTTGGGCCCCAGGCCCCAGAAGGCCTTGTGGACAATGCAGAGGGTTTTGAACTTAATCCTCGCAGCCACTGGGAGCCAGTGTGGAGATTTCAGTCCTGGAGAGCTACGGTCCCTGGGCTTGAGGCCAAGGACAAGTCTCGCAGTTCTGTTCTGGATGAGTTGCAGAGGGCGGAGAGTGGAGGCAGGCAGATTAAGATAGAGGCTGTTACAGTAATCCAGCTTTGAGAGAACCAGGGCTCGGGAGACAGTGAGCTTCTGGGGGAAGGAGAGAGAGTATCATTGTCAAAGTTAGCTTCAAAATATTGATGTCTAAATGCGAGTAGTGACTGGTTGAACTTCTGGTCCTGAAGGAGAGAGTTGTTAAATCTCCATCTAGAGGAAGGTCTTTTGATATCTGAAAGGTCCAATGCAGTGATGAATGGGGCATGGTCAGAGATAATAATATTTGAAATGTGGGAGTCGGTAATAGAGTTTGTAGGGGATTTGGTAGGGAAGATGTAATCAAGGCGTGAGAGGGTATCATGGCGATGTGAATCGAATGTATAGTCTAAATCAACCGGATGTGCAAGTCTCCAGGAATCAATAAGACCTATCTCAGTTAGGCATTTCTTAAAGGCTTTATGTGACTTGGAATTATTAAATGAACATTTGGATTTTCTATCCAGGAAGGGGTCAAATATGTGGTTCATGGCCCCACATAGTATAAGGTTAGGAAAGTTGGATGTGAGAATTATCTGTTTGATAGTGAGCCAAAAATCCGGATCAGGAAGGGTGGGACCACATATACACATGATTGTGATGATGTCAGAACCAATGAGCAATTTAAACAGGCCCATCTTCCATTGGTATCCACATGCTGACCAACAATCTTATATGATCGTTTTTTACTAATCGGAATTGCAACACCATTTCTTTTACCTACAGCAGCACTTGCTATTACATCCTGTAGCCAAAACAATCTTAGTTTCATAGCTTCTGGGATGGAGCGATGGGTTTCTTGCAGACATACAATGGAGGGATTAAGGTTTTTCAGATGGGAGATGATCTTATATCTCTTAATTGGGTGTGATTACAGCCTTAATATTCCATGTTACACATCTAAACACCATTGTGATTCACACAAATGGTTATTATAGGTGAATTAGGAAGCTAAAGGGTAAAAACATTATTACGTGTTGTAAACAAAATAAACCATATAGCATTCTGAGCCAGAATATGATGACATAACAAATGCACCATCAATTGTAAGGGTGACAAAGAAAGGAAAACACAAAGGGAACATGGGAAGGGAAGGGTAACTTTGTCCAGAAGAATAGAAAGAAGAGTATATGCAAGGTATTGAAGAACATAACAGTGATAATATATAAAAAGTTAGAGATGAGAAGGAGATCAGGCACCATTAAGATAGAAAAAAGGGAGAAAACGGTTGGAGCAGATGACACCAGCAGGGCAAAAAAAAAAAAGAAAAACAGTCCTGATGAATGGAGGTTAGCCAGCGGTGCCTGTCCCACTACTCTAGTAGGTACATTTTAAAAACTGCAGCAGAACGTGGTATAGGAAAAATAATCAGGTTCAAGATGTTGATGGGATGATGGCCAGAGATGTGTCCATATTTTCAGTTTTGAGAGAGCAGATGAACGAATTGAGATCCACAGGTTCATCAAATATAGAAGTACTGCCTTTGAAGGTTTCTTTAAATGAGTATGGATGATAAAATCCGTACCTGACATTGAGCTGTTTTTGCGAAGGGCGGTATGAGAGGAACTCCTTTCTCTATGTTGGGCAGTCTTCTTGGCAACATCTTGTGTAATGTAGATCCTGTTCCAATGCCAGATTAGAGAGTTCTTTTCTTTGGATTTTGATATAATGAGCTGTAATTGGGTGTATTCCAATAACAAAAAATCATAGTGCGCGAAGAGCGTTGCAATGGTGATGAGCTTCTGGCAGGGCCAATGGGATGTGCACATTGAATATTGAGGGATACTTCTTTAGGTATATGCAGAACTGCTGAAAGTAGTTTTTGAAGAAGTGAGATGGCATCCTTTCCCTCACAACCCTCCAGAACCCCTATGTAAGGTGTTTCTCCCTTGTTGAACTGTTTTACCTATCTGTATGGGTGGGCTGCAACCTGTAGAAGACCTTAGTAGTGAGTCTAACACCTCACTGCACACATGTGCATCATAGTATTACCCAAGGGGGAAAAATAGATGGCCCCAGTAAAGACCCAAGGATGGTCCCTCACAGGCGAGAAAGCTAAAAGAGTGCTCCTGGTTAAATAAACAAACACAGTCTGGCGTGTGAAAATAAGCGGAATCCGCTTTCCTTTATATACTTGTATGCTTTAAACCAAACATTAATACACATGTGCTATGCCTTGTTGAACCCTAAAATGAGTCTTTCTCGTTTAACACAGAATGGGAACAGTGTTTAACAATTTAATTTCATCCAGCATACAAAATCATTAGTCTCACATGTTCTGCCTTAGAGTGGCCTTTGCATGTCCATTGGAGCCGACCTGGACCCAACTCATTCACATTTGTTAACTATTTCTTCATATGAGTGAGTGTTGGCAACTGAGAACATGTGCCTACAACTTTGTTAATTTTGTCTTCATATACCTCCAAGCAATCCCCAGAGAGTGTGCACATTTGCATTAATTAAATATCTGTTCAACTCTAATCCTGTAGATTACATGAAAATGTGCGCATTCCCCTTGGTTAAATATGTTTTCAACATCTCATCTAGATTACATGAGAAAATGCACATTCACCTGAGGTACTCAAAATTTAATTTGGAGCTGGCCATAACTGCCCCTTGCACCAATAGTAATCAGACTACCCTATGGGGGTATCTCCCTTTCTCCTAGCTAGCTCCAGCTACCCAGTAATGAGACCGTGTTGAAATACCCCCCCCCCATGCACACAATGGACTAGGCCTCCTCAGACAAAATATCCCTGTGGTGATTTATAAAGCACTGCCCCTCCCAGAACGGGTGAAGAGTTAGATAAGGGTCTCACTTCACCAGCCTTGGCCTGAACGGGCCGCGGTAAAATTTGTACGGAACACTTAATGTGCCACTGCGGTCTCAACCCCGCCGGGCACCTCTGTGCTTTCTTGCAAATGTCTCTAAAAGTAGGCCTAGACTCCTGCCGCAGGATCGCTCGTTAACTTACTATTTCCTCTCTCAGTCCCGTGGTATGGGGATGAAGAAAACATATAGTCATCCAGACACTCGTACACCCACGGGTAATACGGCAGTCGGCACATGCCAGGCCCAGGATCCCGTTCTCCGTGTTTTGCTTTCCTGCCTGCTTCCTTATACGATACACGCTCACAGTCTCTCCCTCAGTAATGGACATCAGCCGGAAGAAACACATGGCAAGGGCGCCCTCCGGCACTCTCTCTCGACCCCGGGTGGGGAAGAGAGTCTGGTTTCTGTCAGGCAGACTGCCTGGCACCCAGAGGAATCTTCTCTGGGACCAGAGGGCCTGGGTGTCCACAGCGGCAGCCTCAAGCGCCTTTCCCTGTTCGTCTCAGACCTCTTCTCTCTCTCTCTCATCGATCCCCTCCAGCCCTTATCCTACGCAGGGACTCTCCAACTCAAACCGCCAGCAGGGGAGCACACTCCCGTCTTGAGATAAACATCACCTCAGATACAACCATGCTCTCCCTTCTGGTGGAACCTATCATTATGGTTCTACACCTCTCTCAGCGCGACAAACAACAACAGAAGCTCTCCTTGGAAACGCGCTGCGCACTGTGAAACAAAAGTGTACACACAACTTACAACCATAACAAAGTGACATATTACATGCTAAAAAAAATAGGACATGTGTTTACAGTTGTAATGCAAGGTTTATTCTATTTTCTAAATCTTTGTTATGTTTTTGAAGATCTTTATCAGATTTTCCCAACAGTAGCACTCTTGGGACACTATCTCCCATGAGGCCAATTCTATTTTCCATATCTTCCATCCATTTTTCAAAGAAATTCCACCTTTCGTCCAATTGTTGTAATTTTTAGTTGGTGGTTTCAATGAAAGGCTTAAGAGGCCTCATTTCTTGTAGTATGATTTAAATTGTAGGGTCTACAAGGGACTGCAGTGGGGTCAGTCGCGTTTTAACCTTTTAGTGGCAGTAGATGCGGCCTGGGTTTCTTTTGAGGCTACAGGCAGTTTCTGATTGTTTTTCCCAGAAGCTATGTTAGGTTCATAGGAACAACAAAATGAAGAATACATGAATAAATGATATGTCACCAGCCCAAAGAGAGTACAATTGTGGAGCAGATATCAAGAACCGCTTAGAGTAAAAGCATGTTCTTAAAACGTAATATTTCAAGAATACAGTACTTCAAAAACTCTTGTTATCCTGAAGAATGAGCAGGTATTTCATTCAGATAATAAAAAGAACTTGACTGATGCTGTAACAATGGGTTCTTCTTCCAAATACCTTAATCTTGTTTATTTTCCTTGAAATGTGTGTGCGTCCACTAGGTGGCACTGTCACAGCAGCTAAAATCCCGCTAAACCAGAGCCAGCGAATTGCGTAATGCTGTAACCTAGGATTATCTCACATGTGATGGGGACACAATGTCCCTAGCAGCCGTGAGCTCTGGAATACGGCGTGGGCACTCCACAAAATGCTGGGGCTCTGCACAAAAAAGGAACAAGAGACTTCCACTATGCCTGCTGCGTTCGTCATTGGATATGAGGGATAAAAATAAATTGCTATGTAGCAGCTGCAAGGTAGGATTCCGAAGTGGTGGGCCGGAGCGACACACTTAAGCCGTCATTCCTAACGGTGCTAAGCCATGCCCCTGGATCAACATTCTATCAGCATTTATAAATGGCTAGTAGGAGAAGACAAAATGGAGCCAGTCACTACATAATGGGGGAGAGAGTGTTAATCCCTGCTCACCAGAAGCAGCTCCCAAAGAAAGAAAAACACAAAGACACAAAAAACACCAGCTGCTAATAGCCCTTGATTTGGTTGGGCCAGCACAACCCACATAAAAGAAAGGGGTAAGCTGGGTGTTTTATCATTCTGTCGGAAAGCAACATACAGGCTCTGATTGGCCCACTAAAGCTCTATAGGATGATCCGATTTTGGAGGTGCTGATTGGTTTACTTAAAGAAATTCTATCTAGTGAACCTCTTGTGAGAGTTTATGCTCAATTTTGGGCAGCAGACTGGTACAGGGGAATGTTGCAAGGACCGCCGAATATTGACAGAGAGAGCGATATTCAGCTCACCCAGAGCAATTGAACAGGCAGCCCGAATTCTAGGAAACATTCAGGGACTGGTCATCTCTAGTACTCACAATTCATTATTGTTGAAAACCAGATGAGGGAATGGATATTAGTACCCAGTGAGGGTCAATCAGGATGTAACAAACAATCTGATTGGCCCTCGACAGGGCTTTACTGAACCGGGAATCCCTTTACAGGCATTCCTTTCCTTTGTTCCTGGCGGGGGCGCGTGGCAGCACCTCAGTCAA
The DNA here is from genome assembly GCF_040938575.1 of Ambystoma mexicanum. Classification (NCBI taxonomy): domain Eukaryota; kingdom Metazoa; phylum Chordata; class Amphibia; order Caudata; family Ambystomatidae; genus Ambystoma; species Ambystoma mexicanum. The sequence goes on from NC_090941.1 coordinate 806,586,734, forward strand.
TGAAGAGGTTTGAAATGGGGCAATCCCTGCTCCGAGCCTCCACATGGATGGAGGATGCCATCCTCCCCCACTGAGGATTCAGGTGTTTAGTCCCTCTCCCCATCATACCTCCTTTCCCTCCCAACCACAATGACCACCTTTTTTATTCTTTTTCGGGAGTGAACGTGCTGGTAACACTTCTGTCCCCAGCGCGTCCATTCCCGATGGCCACAATGTAAAGGGAAAATGGACAGCGTTTAGATTTTTTTTTTCTATTCCGAAACGCTGCAACATTATTGAACACAAAAAGAATACTATTACTACCCCCGTCTTGCAGGCTGGGGTACTAATAGCAATAATCCCCTTACCGCGGGGGCATTACCGAGTCAGGTAAAGCCCCAGGGCTTTCGTTAACTATGAGCCCCGGGGCATTACCTGACTCAGTAATGCGCCCGGGGCTCTGGGCTTATTGCTTAAATATTATTGCATATGAACTAAAAACATCACAAGAATTAGTTGGGATCCTAGTTTACATGCTCTGTCTAACTTGATTGAGTTTTGACACAGGATAACACTCATATTTAAATTCACATTGCAATAGAAAAGGTAGCCCATAAACATGGCAGGAATTAGGACTACTGTCAGAAATTATGATTCACAGTTATTCTGGAAATCTGACAGTGTGTTGTAGAAAACCTTGAGTGAAGCAGCCATATTTACTCATAATTGCTGAAACTGTGCAATAACCCCTAATTTTAGGTAATCCTACTATGAAGACTAAGGGTCTAATTGTGAGTTTGGTCATAACTGAACAAACAGGTCGTACCTGCATTATTGCCTGTTTTTTTCTGATCCCTGTTAATTGGTTTGTCAAACTACATGCTGTAAAACCTCCTGCATGGGGTAGCATTACCGCCAAACATATTATGTGCTCATGGTATTATCACCGGCATTAATTCCTCATGCATGCCAACATGCCCCATTCCATTCAGGAGAAGTAAGTACACTCCTGGATTTAACTTTGCATTCTGGGGCTCATATTCTTGGTTTTGTAATGGGAATGTCCAGGACTATACATCCCAGAATGCAAAGGTATAACCAGGACTGGAATATCACCTCCTGAATGGATTGGGGATTGTTGGCATGTGTAATGCATTCACAAATGAAGGCCTTCAAAGTAGGAAATAATGAATACTCTTAATTGGGTTGAGGCACCATGTTGTAATGTAGTCTTGTCAAGGCATGTCACTGGCCTGAAGTGCTTGATGTCAGAATGTTGATGTATGAATGCAGCTCAGGAGAATGTTGTGTGGCTCTGTGAGTGAATGTTCTGAGAGAGTCAGTTGGGGGCCTGAGCTGGGATAGATGGATGGCTGGTGAGTTTTATCCTCCTCTGTATGTAGGTCCATTACCCCTGCTTGTCCCTTTCCTATACTACATGTCTTGTATATAACTGAAGAGTAACTGGATTGTTGTATATACTGTACATCTGTAAAATAAAGCTACCTGGAACTACCACTGACTCCACAGCAGGTCTGTGTGTTGAGTGCCAGCTTTATTAACCACAACAAGACTTTATAACAATTGGCAACGAGGCTTCAAGAACCCTGGATGAAAAGAAGCCTAGGAAGGAGAAAGGACAGAGGGACAGAAGGAGAAGCTTCAGCAATTTAACGACAGTTACAAGAGCTGTGGGGAGGGAAAACAGCAATTAAATGAAAAACCCACTGTTCCCCCATGCATTAATGAAACCATCCTGCCCAGCAAGGAAAATAAGTAATGAAGTTCATGGGATTACCTGGGAGGGAGGCCCTCATTCAACAGATATAACCCAGGAATCCTACATCAGAAAAAAAAAACAGATTGGCGTCCCAGCTATGGGAGCATGGATATTTTTGTCCAGAAAAAGGGAGTGTTTTTTTCTAGATGACATTAATATTAGACACGTATTTTGATAAATGTGCACAGAAGGAATCCACGGCCTACAGAGTTTTAAAAAGAGGCGCACATAACAGTAGACATAATTGTAGCCTAGAACCTGCCTCATTTAAATGACGTTGCGGTTGATTGTGACGGCTGCTGTCGGAGGATCAACGAGGTCTGACCTCGTCAAGCTCACCTTGTGTATGATGACGTGGAATGGAATGTCAACAGAACGTGCAACGTGATCCAGGAAATCTGCAACAGGATTCAGGAAGTATTTTATTGGGTGACGATTGACAAAACAAAGCCGTGATTTGCTCTCCTACAGTGTGAAAAGAAGCCACAGGAGTAAAAGTGACCCAAGTATGTATATTCACGCACGTTTGTGAACGTGTTCACAATGGTGCAGGTTGGTTCACTCATCACAAGAAGTCAATGGAACAATAACGGTGGGTGAAGAAGGAACTCTCTGCGCTGAAGGGACTATACCAACATTACGGTAGTAAGATGTGTCCCATTCAAGGGTGATTATTGAATTGTTTATGTAATGTGGTGAGATCGGAGTTTATGGTGTTCCGTGTTGGCATGAAAACGGTAATATTTTCAAAAGTGACAAGTTTAACAACTTTTTTACTTATGTTGGAGTTAAATTACACGATGAGCCATTTATTATTGTTAAGTGAGTTTGGAATGAGACTTTGGGATTTCTTGGCAGTTTGAAAGAGAAAATGAGACTATGGCATAGGTATTAGCAACCAAATGCAAACTGGACAAGGCACTGAGCACAGGAAGCAAATTATGAACAGTGACTATAATATGTGGAAAAAATGAAGTATTTAAATGTAATATGTGTCATTGCTGATTTTTTAACATTTTTATTTAGAAAATTGGGGCGTGGCCATGATCATTTTGGAATTAATACAATTTGGGTGAAAATGCAGCACTGTGCATTTTAAGGGACATTTGTAAGTGAATTTTGGAAAATTTCGTATTCTCATTATTCAAAGACAATATGAGAAGTTTTAAACTGGTTAATGTAAATTCTATGGTGAATATTGCTGATGTTAGTAATACAATGAGAATTACATGATGAGTTTATGCAATGTGTATTAGTTTAAACGTGCAATGTTCAGTCGGTTTAGTGAACATTATGAGTATTGGGTTGGAGTTTGGGTATAGTGTTGAGAAAATTATAATACATGTATTAAAGTAGTAAATGTTGATAGGATACTATACAGAATATTATTGGAAATGAAGGTTACCTGATGGTTATGTTGGGCCATTGTCCGTGTGTATCGCAGTTTATGTTTGTAGTCTGGTATTTAAGTGTCATTGGTATCAAGTACGCTCCAAATGGGGGTACAAGTGTATAGGAACAGATTATATGGTACACTCAAATTTGAGGTGCATATGGTGTATTAGTGCAAAGAATTGGCCAACTAAGAATTGTTGTGCCTACCTAGTAAGTATAATTAAACTTACAGATGAAGGAATACCAAACAAAAAGTTTTGGTGTTCAAGTTAAGTAAAAGGAGTCAAACAAAAAGGTTTGGTGTCCTATAAGTGAAATGTTAATTGATTTTGAGTTTAACAGGATTGCTCATACAAAGTCTAGGAGCCAGCCGATTAATAAAAGAAAAATGTAAATGTGTACAGAAATTTATGCCAGCAAGTTTATACATATTTTAGTAATGTTTTTCTTAGTTAAGTTTATGCTCATTCAAAAAAATGTGCAGTGCTACCAGGAGCACAGAATATGTTTAAATGTTGTTTCATGTGTGTCGAGTTCGGTAGTGTTGTGGTTTGGGTGACGCATGCATGTCTATACTGGTTTAAGGATGCACGTAGCGCGGGTGGGTATGAATGTGCTTGCCTGTTGTGAAAGGTTGTACCTGTGTGTGTGATTGCCATGTTCCACCGTCCCCTGTATATGGTATGTTTGCCACAAATGAATGCTGTGTGCAGTGTGTGTGTGGTTTATATTCAGGTTGATGGGAAAGCCTCTGCCGTGTGAAAGGGAGATGTTGTGGTTTGTGTCTGGGTATGAAAGGGAGATGTTGTGAAAGGGTGTGTCAGGGTATAAAGGGAGATCTTGTAATGTAGTCATGTCATGTCACTGGCCTGGAGTGCTTGATGTCAGAATGTTGAGGAATGAATGCAGCTCAGGAGAATGTTGTGTGGATCTGTGAGTGAATGTTCTGAGAGAGTCAGTTGGGGGCCTGAGCTAGGATAGATGGATGGCCGGTGGGTTTTCTCCTCCTCTGTATGTAGGTCCATTACCCCTCCTTGTCCCTGTCCTATACTACATGTCTTGTATATTAATGAAGAGTAACCGGATTGGTGTATATACTGTACATCTGTAAAATAAAGCTACCTGGAACTACCACTGACTCCCCAGCAGGTCTGTGTGTTGAGTGCCAGCTTTATTAACCACAACAAGACTTTATAACACACCACTGTTACCCTTGGTGTTAACTGTTACTCTGTTTGGCAAACTCGAAATTACGCTCTATGGTTATAGGATGCAATTGCTGAGGAGTAAATGAAAATGGAGGGTGTACCCTTGAGGATAATGCTTATCAGGTCTGACTGTAATATAGATGTTGCAGGATTTGTTATGAGACTAACATTTACTGGCATATTCCATTAATAGATGGACTTCTAACAACTTCAAAGTTTCTTCTAAGGCAGATGTCCTGCCCTCTTGGAAACATGAGCATGTGTGACATGGTTTGCTCATAAGAGAGATCATCATGTAATTCCATGAGTCTTGTTTGGCCCATTTAGTTATTTCCTCCTTTGACATGGCCTGGTTGATTTCAAGGCAAGGAGTAAATGTGGGTATTGTAGGCCTTTGCCTTTAATACTAACTCTCAGCAGCAGAAATGCCTCATCACAATCATTGGAATGTTGAGGATGGGAATCCTAAGGCCATGACAAGCACATGACACTTTCTTTGCTGCTCTCAGCCCAGACAGGTTGGTTTCCGGGCTTGCTCCCTGACTCCTTTGATTTTTCTTGTTTCGCTTTATGGCTTAAGCTTATTAACGATGCTTATTATGCTTAATAATTATGTTGATTATGTTTTATCCTCTGTTCTTATTTTATAGCTATTTTGTGATTGTTTGTTACATGCCTTGTTGGTTTGGCTACATGTCTTAATTCTGTGGCACAGCTGTTGCATTTTCTAGTGTCTGTGCGCTCATGTTTTGGTGTACCTCCTCTTGATACAGTATAGTGCTTTATTCTGTTTTCGTAAGCATTTTCCTCCTCCCTCTTTTGGACCCCACCTGTTGTTCCCCCGGCAACGACATTTAATTCTCTGAATCTTGTTTTGTCCCTCGATCCTTTCCTCCTTTGCATAACGTGATGGTTTTACCCTTTTCCTATGACCGAAACAAAGAGGCTTACATCTATTGGTCATTTATATTGCGCCCATAACAGCAAGATGCTTCTTGATGCTCTTTGTGCGAAGGTATCAATAATCTCTACACTGTAGCAATTTTTGTCTGGCTGATGCTTTTTTATGGCTCCTAAAATAAGTAACAGCCTTCCCATCAGTCTTTACAACATGATTGGTGAGAGGTTTGTTGTAAAGTTGATTGGATAGTACGATACCTGATGTTTTTGGACTTTAACCTAATGTAACAAAAACATAATTTCATTAGCATTTACGAGAAAGAATTGTAGCGGGTGGATCGTACCACATACCTTATTGGGCGACAGGTGTAGGCGGGCAGATATTATACTTATTATATACCTTTACTGGATAATTGTTGCACCTCTTACCGGTCTCCAACCCTGCACACTTGAGTCCAAGGATGAGTAGCTATGAAGTGAACAATTACAAAAATCTTGACCAATTAGTATGCAAGATGTGACAGTGTGACACATAAAATATTTCTTTTAACTCTCCTCCTATTGACCTCAGCTGATGGCACCATCATACTGCTCTCATCATTGTGAACTGCTTACCATCAGTTAATTTTGCAACTCAATGGTTAGAAAGATTTCTTGTGTGCCCTTCCTGTTCTCATGATTTCATTTGTCGTGTCTCTGACCTTATGTGCTAGGGCTCAGCTGCTTTCAGGCTTCGGTCTCTCACAATTGCGCAAATGTGTATGTGTGTGTATATATTTATAAAGCGCCCAGATACCTCAGGGTTAGGCGCGCTATGCAACTGACAAAATAAATAAATAAAATAAGGAAATATATGAAATTCAGTGAAAAAATATTGTTAAAGGGATGTTACGGTAAAGTTGCATTGATAAAAACCTATGAAATTCAATGAAGAAATGTTGTTAAAAGGACATTATGGCTACAAGTAAAACTGAAAACCTCTTGAAATTCACCATTTATGGTAAGCTAAGCAACCATAACTCATGCCACCACTGTGCACTGCTAAGAATGATGAAGGCCATTTTATATCGATAGCTATTTAAACTGCTATAGGCCGAAACACATACATGTCGACTGTATGAATATTTGTGTATGCCACACACGCCAGACACCAAATATCTGATGTTTAGTTCAACACTAACGCCAATACCTGTATAATACACAAGGGGATGTATGTTGTTAGTCACCAGACAGTCAAAAAGTGTATTCATTTATGTGTATATTGTCGTATATTTTTCTTTGTTGGGAATGTGTTGGGATCACTTACCTCTGTCGACGATTTCACCTATATGTAATGCACAGTAGCATTTTTGTGTTGTAAATATTTTTCAATTTGTGTGTTTCTTTTTGTACAAATGAGGTAACTCTGATCAAATGTCTTGTGGGTGCGATTTCTCGCCGTCACCATAACCAGTACAAAAGGGACCCTATAAAAACTCAAACAGAAAAGAGTTGAGTAAACATTGCTTTATTAACACACAAGCATTCGCGAATGGGCCACAAGTTCAACCGTCTCGCAAAGCAAGTCGTCAAAGTGCCGCCCTTTCCCCTGCACATCGTGGTCCTTTTATACCCATCTGTTTTACATTGTCATACATTGCTGCACATAGATTATGTCCACCACAAGGCGGTTCCTCCCAGTCATGACTTTGCATCAACGGTCAACAGTTCAACATCTGCTATTGTGGTTTCCTGTTATCTGTTATTCGCTCTCTCTCGTGCCCCTCTGTGTCCTTATCTCTGTGCACGAGGCTGTGCTTACTCATTCCTTCCCCACCCGTAATCTGCAGATAGTTTTAGCAGGCTCAGCATGCTTCGACATACAGTGACCAAACACAATTCTTCTGTTAAAAACAAGTTCTTGCCAGGTCAGCAGGTCTTAAATGCCGCTGTATAAAGAGAAGGCCTCTTCTTTTAACAAAGGGTACATTCTTTTAACACATATGGTGATTAGTACAAACTCCAAGTGTGAGCACAACATTACATATGTATGCGTACCTTCAATCCACCCTTTGCTCACACTTGAGCATCAATCTAAACAGTCCTAGCATAAGCAGATGGCAGGAAAGCAACATCATCACATACTGTATGTACCATAATCTTCTCCAGGCCTCCCATGTCAAAAAATTCCTGTTGTACATGGCTTTTATCCATTGGATTTAGGCGCGTTATGCTGGAAGAACACATGGAAACACAGCACGACACACATACCGGGAAGCATTGGATGCAGAGACAAATTCCTACAACTATTGCCGCTAGAACCAGTATAGGCGTAAGAAGTTGCCATCCAATTTCTTTCAGGAGCTTCATCCACCAGCTATCTCCTGACCCTTCCTCCTGGTGGATGCTATCCGCCACTTTATGCAGTTTGTTTACTCCATCCAGGATTCCTGTACTCCCTTCTGGTATGTAAACACAGCATTGGGATCCCACCAAAAAACAGACTCCGCCCCTTTCTGCAGTGAGTATGTCTAAGACATACCTATTTTGGAGAGCCACTAGCCGAATTGCTTTCATTTCATAAGTGATGTTTTCCATTAGGTCTGCAGATTCTTCGACTACGAACTCAAGGGCCCTGTTTAGCTTTTGGATTTCTTGACTGTTCATAAAGATGCCCACTGGAGGAACCAGGACCCCCATCAGATCTATAAACGTTTCCCATCCTGTAGGTTGATACGTAGGAATTTTTGGGTTTACTGCTCGTTTATTTCTGCTGTGTATTTCTTTATGCAGAGTAGACGGGGCATATACCATCACAGCCGGCATTATTCTGGCTATGTAACATACCCCAACAAAATCTTTGGCTAACCACAAATAAGCCCTCTTGTTACAGACGTAGGCATGTCCTTCAATCTGTAACAATCCCTTCGTGTAGTTATTTAGATTCACCATTTGACTGCACCCCGAGATCATTCTTTGATTACCTCTTGCGCTCCTCTTAAAACATATATTCTTTGGCCTAAACTCTTGTGTGATGGTGATAGGGGGAGGAGGTTCTCTTACTATCTGTACCATAGCAGGTGCAAGCCCGATTCCCTCAGTTTTGATTTTATAGCGTATCTTTTCCTTTAGAAGTGTTTTGTTCTCTCCTCTAACATAACAAGCGGTATTCGGTATCATGTATTGCTGTGCTGACACTATTCTCATGTAAATTAATGTACACCCGGCATCCTCAGTAACTGGCGATGCGTACACTGGGATGCCTTCACTGCTATGTCGGGGCATGTGGGTGCAGATCCAGCAATCAGTTTTATTCACTACCCCATATGTTGTGTTTATTATCTTCACGTATTCATTTTTAGCATAGTCTTCCGGGTCGTGTTGGTCATAGGCATCTCGATTCCTGCTCTTGACCCAATCTGTTCTCCCTGTTTCATTTGACTCGGGCAACAGGTTCTTTAATTCATATCTAGATGGATGTTCCAGATACCAGAATATTATGACAAATGCTATTACTACTACTATCGTGCATACAGAAAACAAAATTGTGCCTCTTGTGGTACAAACTGGTATTTTCCTCTTACCTTCTGTGTTTGAGGAGCATACACTTATCCGTTCAGGGACTAAACCAGCATACACGGGTGTAGACATAGTTCAGTATATGGCTCAGTATACAGCGTATATCAGTTGCAACCTAGCGATATAGCAATATCCCCTATTTAAAGCACCAGTGTCCTTATTACTCTAATAGTGGTAGGTCTCACTGAAAACCTTCATCCGATCTGTCCCACGTCTCGTAGTGCCTGTCCCAGGAGGGGAACGCCGAAGGCCCTTCAGGCTACAAGCCCGTCGTCTTCAGTAAGGCACAATTCTGCTAAAACCAACAAGAGAGTCCAAATGTTCATCTCCCTAATGATCAAAGTTCAAAACAGTGTCCTTACACGTTGCTTGGCACATACACGTCACGGGATCGGAGGCGATGGGCACACCTACTAATGGCATCTGGCAGTACTGTTGCAACCTGGGGTTGGTTGGTTCCCTTTTCTGGAGGAATCAGTAATGGAAGCGTCTTCTTGACGTGATTCACGTGGTACCAGTGCGGTTTGCCATCAACTTTTACCGCAGTTTGTGTTGCGAGGAGCACCTGAAACGGGCCCCTACATCTGGGTTGCAGTCCGCTGGTGCGGTCAAAGGCTTTTATAACAACCCAGTCACCGGGCTGCACGTCGTGACCTTCTCCTATCAGAGGAGATGGAGCTACTGCGTTCACCTGTGCATTAATAGAAATCAGTCTATTAGTTAACCCAATACATTACTGTTGTAATGCAGGCCATGCTTGCTCAGACAATCTCTTAGGTGATATGGGGGTCCCAATACTTGGTGGGCGCCCCATAACAATTTCGAAAGGAGATAAACCATGTGTACGCTTAGGCATAGTACGCATACTCAATAATGCAATAGGCAATGCATCCGGCCATTTCAGTCCCGTTTCAGCACAAGCCTTTGCCAGTTTGTTCTTCAGTACCTTATTTGTGCCCTCTATAATCCCAGCTGATTGAGGATGAAAAACTGCGTGGAAACGTTGATCAATACCAAGGGCCTTGCAAACTTTGCTTACTACTTCACCAGTAAAATGAGTCCCATTGTCAGACCATAGATATCTGGGGACCGTATACAAGGGCACCCAGTGTTTCAATATGCATTGTGCTGTGGAGGTGGCACTATTGTCCCGCAGGGGATATGCTTCCACCCATCCTGAGAACCCAAATTTCATCAACAAACAGTAGGAATGTTTATTTACAGGCTCCAGCTGTATAAAGTCCATATACACCACCTCAAAAGGGCAGGTGGGTAACTTACTGTGGCCCGCCGGGGCTGGTACACCTTTCCCCACATTGTATAGAACACATATTTCACATTGTTTTGCCCATTGGCGACAATACATTCCCAATCTTTTGTTGTACCACACAGTACTTAAAACTTCTTCCATAGTTCTTGCGTTAACGTGGGTTGGACCATGAGCCACGCTCACTATCACAGGTAAGTATGCGTCAGGTAGTACCCAGGTGTTCGTTTTGGTATGTGCCCATAGCCCATCTACCGTCTCCTCGTATTGATCATCCTTGTGCCAAGATAGTCTTTCTTCAATGGTTGCATCTGCTTGGATTTCCTTTACGCGCTCCTTCGTCCCTTCCATAGTCACATCCCTCCCCACTATGAGCTGTCGGGCTTCCCACCGAGTGTCCCTTGTGGCAGCTAGTTTAGCCATCTGGTCAGCCAAAGAATTTCCCTGCGTGACATAATCCAGTGTTTTTTTATGCGCTGAGCACTTCACTACGGCCACCATTTTGGGCAGCGTAAGGGCTTGCAATAATTCAGCAATCAATCGGGCATGTTTAATAGTATCACCTTGGGAGGTTAAAAACCCACGCTCTCCCCAGAGTTTACCAAAACTGGAAACCACCCCATGAGCGTAGGCTGAATCAGTATAAATTGTCACTTTCATACCGCTGCTTAACACTAATGCTCTCGTTAGCGCAATTAATTCTGCTGCCTGGGCCGATTTTTCACACACTTTCCCACTCTCAATCAACCATTCCCCTGTAGTTACTGCATACCCTGCTGTTGTCTACCCATTTGGCAGTTTGAAACAGGAACCATCACAGAATAATATACCCTCATTATCAACCAGTGGGGTGTCTTGCAGGTCTGCTCTACCCTTAGTGTGTTCTTCCATTTGGATCACACAATCATGCCTAATGTCATCAGGTGAGGTGGGCAAAGGAAGCAGTGTCGCTGGATTCAAAGTGTTACACCGTTCAATTTTTACATTACTGGCAAACAGGATCATCTCATACTGTGTGAGTCTAGCTGTAGTCAAATGCTGTGTATGCACTCTATTCAGAAGAACATCTACCGTATGTGGAACCTTTACTGTTACTTCACTCCCTAGGATGATACCTGCACTTTGTTTTAGGGCTGTCGCTGCTGCAGCTACTGCTCTCATGCATGGGGGTAGGCCTCGAGCTACTGAGTCCAGAGTGCTTGAAAAATATGCACATGGTCTCTGTTTACCCCCTTGTTCCTGTGTCAAGACTGACACAGCGCAACCTTCCTGTTCATCAACAAAAAGGCAAAATCTCTTAGTATAATCAGGTGTGCCTAAGGCCGGTGCGTGGCATAGAACATCTTTCATAGCTGTCAGGGCTTTTTCCATCTCAGGTGTCCATTCTAATGGGCCGTTTTCTTGTACTTCTTTTAAGGCTTTTAGCATGGGCTGGATCAATACAGAGAATTCAGGAATCCAGTGCCTACAGTAGGATAAAACACCAATTATCCTTCGGAGACCCTTTGCCGTGTCTGGACCTTTTATGGACTGTATCAAAGCAATGCGATCAGTAGACAGGGTTCGCCCCTCTTCGGAGAGCTCAAAGCCTAAATAATGGACCTTTTGTTTTACATACTGCATTTTGGCTAGGGCTACCTTGTGCTTATTCTCTGCTTAGTGCATTAGCACCAATCGGGTCACATAATGGCATTCCTCTTCGGTGGCTGCACATAATAGCAAATCATCAACATATTGTATCAGAGCAGTGTTAGCGGGTAGGGCTAGGTTATCCATCTGTGTTTTTAGTGCTTGGCTGAATATGGCAGGACTTTCTGTATATCCCTGCGGGGCTCTAGTAAATCGATACTGTCTATCTCGAAGAGTGAAACTAAACAGGTACCTGCTTTCTTCGGCAATAGGAATGCTGAAGAAGGCATTTTTCAAATCAATTACCGTAAACCATTTCGCTGTTTTGGGAATTAAAGTGAGTACACTTGAAATATTAGGGACAACTGGATATCTGGGTTCTACTATTTTGTTTATTTCTCTCAAATCAATAATAAAACGATAGGGTAAGGCTTCATCACCTTTCTTGTGTACTGGAAGGATCGGAGAGTTACAAGGGCTATCATTTGTTGGCTCTACCACCCCTAACCGTATCATGTCCTGTACTATTTGATATAGTGCCTGCTCTCCCTCGTGTGATATGCGATATTGTTTTATCCTGGGCAACCTGGCACCGGGCTTTAGTTTGATTACTACTGGGGAAACATCCAACACTCCTACATCATTCCCATGAGTGGCCCATAGTTCATTCGGGATGTCTTGGAGTTCCGGGGGCAGGGTTTGCATTACTCCTATCATACTCATAGGTTTGCTTATGGTCATTCTCACTCCCTGGGGGGAGCAATATTTTGTGGCCCCTAGCGTTTTTAATGCATCAATACCTAACAAGTTTTCTGGGCAGTGATTGGTCAATAGCCACCCATTCTCCCATTTTACCCCATGAAGTTCCGCTTCTACTATTTCACTTACAGGAGTCTTTATTGGATTTCCCCCAAATCCAACTGATACCTTGCTTTTATCCGATAATGGGACAGCGGGGACGGCTCTGATATTCACGGAACTGTTTCCAGCTCCCGTGTCTACCAGACATCTCAAGTTTCGGTGGGGGCCGATCCTAATAGAGGCATAAGGCCCCCTTTGGTCTATAGGAACCTGCACCACTCCCGCTATCTCATTCCGGCATCCTCAGGACATATCGCTTGTGTTATCCTGAAAATCATCGTTATAATATACCCCTTCTCCACATTCTTCACCCTGGCATACACCTTGTACTTGTGTCGTTTGTCGTGGCTGATACAGTAGATTGGGGGGAGGCGGGGCCGGCCAGGGAACATCCCCTCTTGCTTGTCCGTCAAAGGCATTGGGTTGAGGAGGTTTAAACATTCTATTGTCTTGGTTGCCGTACCCACCAGTCCTATTTCCTGGGGCAAATGTTGTCTGTGAAGGGGGCCGTACGCCCCTTCCTCTCCCACCACTCTGGGGACACTGGGATTTCCAGTGTCCGGGTCTCTTGCAGAAGGCACATACATCTTGGGGTAGCCCATCCCTCCTCCCATATAGCGCACCTCCTTGCACTGTACCTCTTCCTGTCCCTTGGCCCCCTATCATGTTGCTACTATAGCCCTGTGACGGGCCGTTATAATTGTAGTTATACCTGCCTTGGGGCCCTTGATGCAACTGTTGCATCAACACTTTGGTTTTTAAATCCTTCTCTTGTCGTGCCTTTTGTTGTCCCTTCACTCTTTCCCCTCTTTCGTAATACCTAGCCATTTCGAGGAGATCCCGGGGGTTCCTAGTCATCCATGTACTTTCTGCCCTCCTAATGTTCTCCTGAATTGGCCCGTGGAGCCCCTCTACAAAGTTTGTGGCAAATTACCGTTGGCCCGTTTCAGACCCTATCTCTAGCCCACTGTGCGCTTTGAATGCTGCTTCATAACGCAGAAAGTACTGTGCTACTTCCTCACTTGCACCCTGTATCACAGCGGACAGTTTCTCCACATTCACATCAAATAGGGGTAACACCTTTTCTAGAGCCCTCAGGACTGCCATGCCATGCCCCCTTAGGGGTTCAGGATATTCCTCATGCAGTTTTCTATTTTTGCTCGCATCCATTACATCTCTCCATTATATTGTTTCATTGTCTTTGGCACGAAAGGGGGTCCATATTTCTTCTGGGACAATGGCTAACAATATGTTATCTACATCCTCTACGGTAAATAACCCTGGTCTTAATAACTTTCCTACTTCTTTGTAGAATCCTGCCGGGTCTATACGGGGGTCGGGGATGGACTTGGTGATATGCATTAATTCAATTCGGGATAAAGGGACATACACATAGGTGCGCATCATGTTACCAGTGGCTGCCTCTATGGTGGGTTGGCACTCTCTCATTGGCATTAATAGTAACTTTTCCGTATTTGTTTGTTCACTCACAGGGGCCTGCGCTGGTGGCGAAACAGAGGATTGATGACTAAGAGCTTTCTCTTTTATTTTTTTATTATCTTTTAATAGTTTCTCCACCTTAGCCATCCTCCATTCTTCCGCCCCTGAATCATCCACTCTTATATTAGATAGCAGTTTCTTATCCAATTCCGTCCTAATCCTATTCCACTGGGACACATATCTAGGCTCCTTTTCCTCTTCTATATCATCCACCCTAATAAGAAGATATTTAATTACGTTTACTTGTATAGGCCAGCCAAGGCCCTCCATCAGACTCACCAGGGTGGACATGGACTGCGAGTGTATGGATGCTATCATACGATTAGCTACGTTTTGGCCCGCCTGGTCTGTATCTTTGAGTTTAGCCTCTCTTTCCCTCACCTCTCTTTCCCATGCCCTCTTTTCCTTCTCCCATTCAACACCGCCCCTTATGACTTCCGCTATTATGTCGGACATACATCCCCATAACTGAACACTGGACGCAGTCACTGGTAGTAACGCGACAGCGTCCTGATATGCTGAGGGCAGATCCGCAGTACTCTGTCCTCTCAATTTACAGTTACCCTCATGAAAGGTATATAGTTTAGTGGCCACTGTCCTAAATTCCAAAGGTGTCAAACGCCCCAATTGGTCCCGTAGGCTGTCATTGAGGGGTGTGCCATACAGCCCGGTCATAAGGATTTGCAAGTCTCCATCTCTATCCTTTTCTACAGTAGTCGTTCTCCTATGGTCTATCAACCTATCTGGGTCTCCATACTTCATTGGGAATTCCACCCTTTCACCCTCACTGTCTGCCGGTGGAGCTGTAGCTCCTGGAAACAATAATTCAGTCGTTGTTTTTTCTGCTTCTAGCCCTATCACATCTTCATATCGAGGCACCGGCACGGCAGGATACATACCCCCACTGTTCTTAATCATCATATGTCTATCCAACTGATCTAGCCTCTCACCCTTCTCTTTTATCTCTAGATCATGTAATTTTTGATTTACCGTTCTCTTCTGCTCCTTTGCTTTTTGTTTTATTCTGAGCATTGCGCCTGCGCATTGCTTCTACCCTCCATAGTCGTATAGCCTCAAACTGTGCGGGTCTAACCCGTCTTTTTACTAACTCTATTTCTATTTTGGATATGCGGTCTATGTCAAAGGACCCGGTATCTGGCCAATTATGTTCAATCGAATCTTTTGTATATTCAGACCACTCCCTTAAAAACAATGTCGAGTTCAATCCATGTTTAATCAACATATCAAATTCCTTCAAGGGGGGCATAGTGTCTCTTGCCTATACCTCCCTTGTGGGAAGCCGTTTGACCCATCTTGGCGGTATACCGCAATTGCCTAAAACACTCACCTTTCCCAAATATGCACCTATTGGCTAAAAATAATAATACATCCTCCTGGCGTATCTAACATATCATATCATCATTTCAACATTACTTCTTCATAGACGGACTTACCACCGTCCTCTTCACAAACCCTGAATCATTATTTCCTTATTCCATCATGCATCCGTCCATACCACTTATCTTAAGGGTCCCGCCAGAGTGTTCCGGACCCGAAGGGCGACAGCCTGCTGTTCCACCGCCAACGGAGCCGGAAAAACAAGGATGACGCGTTGGTTGCAATCAAAGGTGCGGATTCAGTTGTTGGGGCCCCGTGATCAATTCCTTCTCCGGTTCCGCCGCGGCGTTCCTCACCCAGTGACGGACTGTCGCTCCTTCGCATCCCACTTCTGACACCAAAATTGTGGGTGCGATTTCTCGCCGTCACCATAACCAGTACAAAAGGGACCCTATAAAAACTCAAACAGAAAAGAGTTGAGTAAACATTGCTTTATTAACACACAAGCGTTCGCGAATGGGCCACAAGTTCAACCGTCTCGCAAAGCAAGTCGTCAAAGTGCCGCCCTTTCCCCTGCACATCGTGGTCCTTTTATACCCATCTGTTTTACATTGTCATACATTGCTGCACATAGATTATGTCCACCACAAGGCGGTTCCTCCCAGTCATGACTTTGCAACAACGGTCAACAGTTCAACATCTGCTATTGTGGTTTCCTGTTATCTGTTATTCGCTCTCTCTCGTGCCCCTCTGTGTCCTTATCTCTGTGCACGAGGCTGTGCTTACTCATTCCTTCCCCACCCGTAATCTGCAGATAGTTTTAGCAGGCTCAGCATGCTTCGACATACAGTGACCAAACACAATTCTTCTGTTAAAAACAAGTTCTTGCCAGGTCAGCAGGTCTTAAATGCCGCTGTATAAAGAGAAGGCCTCTTCTTTTAACAAAGGGTACATTCTTTTAACACATATGGTGATTAGTACAAACTCCAAGCGTGAGCACAACATTCCATATGTATGCGTACCTTCAGTCTGCATACAGTTTAATTTACCTGTAGAGATCAGGGAATTGGCAGGCGCCCCTCTTTTTCTTCCCTTGCACAGCTCCTACACCTATTTTGACTGATTATCCATTTGCAATTTAGGACAGAGCACATGCTTGCAAGAATATTAGCAGAGGTGTTATTTATGTTCAAAAATGGCATCAACTATTGCCATTCCTCCTCCCCAGGAGCAAACACTACCACCACTACCACCAGCTCGAGGGCCTAGACTACGAAAGAACTACCGAATAATTCAGAAAACAATCAAGAGGACCAGGAACATGAGGTAGAGGAAATGCCTATCTCTTACACTCAGAGAGAAACATGGGTGTGGCAGTTCTTTACCACTGTTGGGGTGTGCCAAAGGCTAAAGCTACCAAAGTAAAATGCAAAGTTGTCCTGAGTCACCAATCGTAACCTAGGCTGTAATCCTTCGGGGAACCCCTCCATGCCCAGCCACATCAAATCCAACCACCGAGTTGCTCTGAGAAAGGCTGTTCCTTTCACAGGAAGTAGTAGGCTGTCTTCCCCTACCTTATCTACCTTATCTTCCTCAACCAATACTGGCACCACAGAGGCTACTCCTGTGGGACACAAGATCCCGCCAGCTACCTTGCAAGCTAGCTGTTGATAAGAGGCTGTTGATCCATATCTTTCAAAGACAATTGTACTCTGTATATACTGCAACACACCACTCTGCAGGGAAGAGCAGTTTCAAAGTGCTTTCGAGGCTGCAATTAAGCAGCATGAGAAACACTGCCCCCTACCTTAGATGTAATCTGCCCAACATCTTCCCCAGTTCACCTGCCCTTCCATAGCTGTGCTTGCTGCCCCTTCCCTTACTTCCCTCCCCACCTTACTTTCTGGCCTCTCCTGCAAAAAATAATAAAGAATGAATAAAATAAAAAAACACCAAAAAACGGTTCTTTTAGAAACCATCTTTCACAGTTGAAAAACAGAAGTAAAAAAGAAGCTTATAAACTCCATCTGCTTTACATTTTTCGGTAAATCAGGGGTGTCGCTAGGGGGAGGCTAGAGGGGCTATTGCCCTGGCTCCTTTGCTTGTAGCCCCGGATGCTGATCACTGGGCTACAACATTATTTGCTGCCACCTGCTGCGCTGGAAAGGTGGGTGGGTGGCACAGGTAGACACAGGCAGCATGCAGCCCAGGAGGCAGCAGCAACGTTCGTGATTTGAATCAAAAATGGAGTGACACGAACATCGCTGCCTCCTGGGCTGCTACTCGTGCTGCTGCTGTGCTGACTCATGGGGATGAACAGTCTGCGCTTGCGCAGGGAGCCAGCCGACTAGCCACCGCCGGCCCAGGAACAAACGCACGTGCCCTGCATGCGCACTTGCGCAGAAGCAAGTTGCAGGTCATGCCTAGCCCATGCCTTCAGACACTGATGCATGCTCCCAGTCCCTGCTGCGAGGAACTCGAGCTGCCACAACAACGCCACCATCAACTGTGACCCTCCCCAACTGCATCACCTACCCGCCCCCCACCCCTGTGAAGCTGCAGTGCCAGCCCAGCCCCATACCGGTGGCGGTGTGTGCACCGGCACCAGCTAAGTTAGGTCAGCAATAGCCGCGGCCCGCGGCCTACGTTATCGTTTCAGTTTGTAATTAGAATTGGAAGTTCGAAACCGAACCAACATTATTTTAGACAGTTAAGTCAAGTGAACTGTCTAAAATAATGTCGGATGGACGGTTCGCTTCGCGCACACAGACATCTGCTATAATTGGACGCCTGCCTGCTATTGTAAATGCTCCAGTAGGACTGTTTCTCCAAGTAAGTGAGAATATGATAATAAACGCAATGGTGGCATTTGCATCTGAAAGCTCCCACAACAACACCAGTTGGCTATTCAAATCTGAGCCTCCCAAAGACAGTTAAAAAGTCGCACACAAAATCACACTTTTTAAACTAACTACCCTTTTCAATGATGTTTGCTTTTCTGACATGAACAACAAGGGGTGTTTTTTGTAGACCTTTGCATTTGCCGGACTACATGCATATTCAAAATCTGATTGTTATTTTGTGCCAATCACTGCCGTAATGGTCTTAAACGGGCCCGTTACCATGCTGAGCCTCTGACAAACAATGTCTACAAGCATGCAACCGTATTACACTTTTTATTTGTTGCGCATGTATGTTTAACTCTTGAGAGCAAACGTAAAACTCAGATGAGATTGTTAAGGCTCATATTACTTCTGAACTGGATAATTGTCTGTTCGGTTTAATATGTGGTGTGTACTTTCCAAGTCATGTCTATAAAACACTTGTGTCTTCTTAGCCCTTGAAAGACAAACATGAATACACATGTGTACCAAACAGAGCTAAGATGGTGTGTGGTTGTGTGCCAAAATGGCAGGTAGGTTCAAACTCTGCCTTCTATATACCTAAAGTGGGTGATCCCGGATAAATTATTCTATTTCATTCTGGCTTATCTGACAAATTAGGGATGTGATACAACTGTATTACTTGCACAGTGTACACTACTAATAAGAAAACCAACCATGGTTAAACAGACTACAGCGCGGCTCCAGGCACAATAATCACAGTGACTATTCAGAGAGTGCACTTTTTACAAACAGCTGCTTCAGTTTACTTTTTCAAAGCGGGATCCATTTTTTGTAAAGCCATAACCGTTTCAGAGTCAAGAATTAGGTAAAACACCTTTTGCTTTTCAAGCCTGGAAAGGAAAAGGTGGACAACGTAGGAAATGGAAAAGTAACAATCTGGCCATAGAAAGCAGTGGGAATGACTCTGGGAGCGATTTAAGGAAAATTAAAATACTGTCAGTATGTTTAAGAATTATGCTGAGGCTCCACAACTGGGAATCATATTTTAATAATGTGCAATCCAAGGAAGTCTTTGGACTCTATTTTTGAAGTATTTTTCCTTTTCTGGACTTAAACAAATCCACAATGGGCTAATGAGATGCACTCATTCGGACACTCGTCTCGTGGCGTGCTCAGGCCAGAGCCTCGCAGGCCCTAACACCAGCTGTGTCTTTGCCTATGGGGTGTATAGGAGCTTCTGCCAGGGGTTTTGGGCTGCCTCCTGTTTTGTGCTCCTGTTGGCAGTTTGTGCCTCCTGGAAGAAACAAGAGTCCTGGGGAGGAAACAACCAGTGACAACTCCCACACACGCACCTGCTGAGGAACGTGCCTGCAAACCCAGTCCCTTCCGTGACTCAACAGATGTCTTAAGGAATGTGCAGAGAGAGGAAGGGGCGGGGGGAATGCAGACTTGCCACTTTTCCGCTTCACTTTCTCAAAAATGTCTAAACTTGTTTCCGGCTTAATGCTTGTGGTACGTTTATGTGATGTTCAAAGTTGTGGGTGTAGGACAGGTACACAACCCCATCCAATGTTGTTTCCATTTGACAGTACAGTATCCCAGTGTGCCTGCCCATTAGGCCATGAAGGGCCAGGGGTGTTTTGCTTCCACAGCCGTGCATGGCTGATTAGGAAATCAGTCTCATGCAATACAATGTAATGCCCTGTTTATGTTTAAGATTACAGTTTCACCTGCCGAAACCACTCAGCTCAAACCACTTCGAAGCCAAAGGCTGTGTTTTGGGCAATAGTCCTGCTTTCACCAGTAGCTGCAGGTACTTTCCTGGGAGCCGCTAGCACTGCCATTCGTGTTTCAGAGCACCGGTTCAAACTAGCTGTTGTCGTCATCAGAAAAAGACAGTCTGCAAGGACAGCTCAGACGGTCACAGCTACGCTGCTTCTCGTGCTTGCAACAGTGGTGCTTTGCAGTCATTGTGGAGCAGTGCAGGAAGCCGGTGCTGAGGCGGGATGGTGGCAGTAGGGGAAGGGGATTAAAGGCAGAAGAGATACAGCAGGATATCGTGTCCTGGGTGTGATTTAAGGTAGCTCAGCTTGTTAACTAAATGTCAATAAGAACTTACTTGACACATAAAGCGAGGCCTGTGTGTCCCGAGGGGGAACACATAGTCCATCCTCTTGCCCAAAGAGCTGGATTGCTATTTGAATAATGACTTTTTTATGCCATCCCGACACACATCAGCTCAAAGGGCTCATGTGTATACGTGCACAAGCTAGAACCATCTCCTCACAAGGATGCCCTTCCCTGGAAGAGCAGAAAGACGGGTGCTCTGAAATGCCAGGAGGACAGGGAGTCAGCTGAGCTGCACGCAAATTACTGGAGGAAGGCCAGCTCAATTGTTCATTTTAACACTTGAAATCTTAACGTGGGGCGTAGGGTCAGATCATGTAGTTATGTTAAGTCCAAACTTGCAATGGGCTCTAGGCCCGGATCTTTTCCAAACCTAGCAACACCCCTGTAGTAAAGTATTTTGATAAGATTCCCCAACATTCCCATTCACTATGCTAATGGCAATAATGGACAATTGTATACTAGTGAAATAAAAAAAAACACAGAAACAATTTTCTGTCTGAAACACTTTTTGCTAGCATACAATAAGGACCATAATCCATGGCCCTTCAGGACTATCCGCAATCTCTGCAGTCCCCTCTCTAGGCCATGCTTTATTAAAAATCCTGGATTGCACATGATCACTATTGCACAAGACAGCCCTTCTACACGTTTTACTGTTATGTTGGTAGCACCCTCATTGCCTGCTTTGAAACAGTCACACACATATCCATAAATTAGTTAAACAAACTCTACAATTAAACGTATACACATATTAAACTTCCACACACCAACTGCTACTTAAACATGTTGTACAAATCTTTTCCATATGCATTTCCCTTGCTTATCACAGAATATTTTAAACACTGCTGCTATAAATGCACATATGCATTGTGCAGTAAAAGAAGTGCATGAATGGAAAGAGCAGTAGGGATTACCAAGTGCTCATGGAAGCCCATAAGGAAAGTCCCAAGACATGCCAAAGTGGGAGGCCACTAACTACCTGCTGGGGTAAAGGACTCCCAAAGGTGTGGTAGACAGCTGCTGGGCTGTACACCCAGCAACAGCAGTGCGGAAGGTTGGAGGGGTGTGTTGGTGTCAACTACACATAGGGCCTGGAACCTGTGAGGTTTATGAGAGACCAAGCCACCAGTGTCAGTGGCAGTGGTATGAGCTATCAGGGAAGGGTTTAAGTAAAACAGGGACCCAAAACCCAAAATCACAGTTTTCAGATGTATAAAATGAGCTGGAATGCTTTTTGAAAGAGAGGGACCGGCCAAAGACAGAGACTTGCCTCCCGCTCTGTGTTACAAAAGCAGTATGTTCGACATATTACAGTCCTTGCAATTAGCAGGAGCCAAAGTACACATTTTTGGGCTGAAGCAATACCATCCGTGGGCTTCAGGTCAAGGATAAGTCTTTCAGCTCTATTCTAAATTAGCCAAAGGGGGTATAGAAAACACATGGGGAGGTTAAGGAAAAGGCTGTTGCGATAGTCCAGCCTACACAGTACCAGGGCTCTACAGACGTTACGCTTCTGGGGGTAAGTAAGGAATGGTGCAATGCCGATAAGGATGTCAAGCTCAAAACATGGGCTTTCTTTACAAGCTCCAAAATGTAAGAAGTAAAAGAGAGAAAACACTTAAAGGTAACCGCAACATTTTTGGCCTCACAGAATGGTAAGAGTAGACAGCCCAAAGGCAGCACCCACAGGGTAGAAGAAAAAAAGTGTGCGGTTGTCGCAATAAAAAAGATCTCTGTTTTAAACCATTGAGACAGAGATTGTTAGCCACACATAATGCCTCAATGGCGGTCAGACAATCAGGGGTAAAGAATGAGGTGAACAAATAAGTTCAAGAAGTTTAAAGAAAGCTGTGTGTCATTAACATAGCACTGGAAATGCGAAAAGAAGAAAGACATCAGGTGAGCCTGAAGGAGAAAATAGATATGTAATTGCCACAATTATAGGATTAATTCCTGGGGTACTCTGCAGGTACACCGTGAGGTGCTGGAGTACACACAGCCTAGTTGCAGCTGGGAAGGTTGGTTAGTGAGGAAAACAGATGAACCAGTCCAGTGCCCAGTCCATCATGCTAAAGGTTATCATGTAAAAATGTAATAAGGATACAATAGTTCACTGTATGAAAGGTGGAAAAGACATCAAGGAGCACTCTGCTTAATTGTACTGCAATCAAAAATACTGTATACACTTTAATTATATAACTCCACCATATTCCAAATACTGTATACTCCTCCTCCATTACCTATAATGACCATACATATATTACAATACAATGTGTTGCCACTGGCCACAACCACCACAATATACTTAAACCATATAACAAGTACAAACAATACAACATCAAATAAGAATACTTGCCCTGGGCCCCCTACAATTGGAATAATGTCTGCAAACACTAAAATTAACTGTGGACTCTGCAGAATCTGCTAACCATTTTTTCACCTATAAAAACAGCTCCATATCATCTCTTTTCCACTCCCTTACCTTTCAGCAACCAAACAACCTCAAATATGTTTTCCAAACTGTTCACAGCACTGTCCATGGACTACCGTGCTGTCCACGGACTGGATGGCACCCACACCTACTTTTATGATCTAGAAAACAACTCCATATCATCTTAATTCCACACCCCACTGTTTCAGCCCCTCTTTCGACCACCAAATAACCCCAAAGTTGTTATAATTTTTTTTTCCACAGTTCTATCCACGGACATCGGCGACTGTCAGTGGATCCAACATGGCGGCCATTCCAAAAAATATGAAGCAACTCACACTTTTCACCATCCAATCAGCGGGTACACCTGATGTCCCCAGACATCACTCCACCACCTGATTGGTCCATGGGGTGTCTGCGGACCGAATATGGAAGTAAGTTCGCGGACCAGACCCATATATCACTACCTTTCTTTTACCTACTTTTTGGCCATTTAAAAAAAAAACAACTGGAGGGATTTACACCAAATTTTTAAAAGTACGCTTTTGGGACCAAGCCACTGCTCCTGGCACACATTTGTTGAAAATCCATACATTGGTTTGGACTGTAGGCTTGAGCAAAAAAAATTCCATTTTGTCTATGAGGATTTTGTGCAATGTAAATTGTCATAAAATTGTCTTTGTTTACTATTACATTGATGCAGTGTGAATTAGGTGTGAGCTGCTGTAGTGATCACTGGATCATAAGCATTTCTATTGTATGGTCAGTATTGCTCTACAAGATTTCTTCTTTAACAGGAAGCACTCTGTAATTGAAATTTACCCTACAGGGGGCAGTGTTGTGCAGGGAATATTCTATCTCTACGACCATGCTTCTTCATGTCTTGCTGCTCATCTGCTGCCAATAAGTGACATTCATTAAGTTATGTTTGGTTGTTTTGCCTAGAGACATGAATTGTTATAACTCTATGGAATATGGTTGTGGTAACTCAGCAGACCTGACATGCTTTGACCAATCAGTGTACATTGTCTTGCCCTTAAACTGTTGGGTCTGGTATCTTTTCTGTTGCACTTTGGTGACTTCACTACCACAAACTTAACCCTGGGAAAGCATGTTCCCTTTGCTTTAAACATGCATTCAGCCTTCGTCTGTATGAATTGTTGCAACCTGGAATGTGTGTGCTTTCATGGAAGGGTCTGGTTAATGTTCTCTGCTGTGAGGTGATGGGGAGTTTTCATGATTCAAGAAAAACTAATGACATCTTGTGGCCGACATGTATTGTGTATTCAGCTAATGTAGAACAGCTACGATAATGTATTCATCCTTATAAACACTTCCTCTATATTTCTCTGACTGATGTTAGATGCTGCTGAATATGGCTAAGGGCACATGGTTATGTTTATCTACAAGGTGTGTGTTATAGTCTAATTAAAGCATGGCTACTGGTGCCTCATTTGGCCAATGCAGGAAACCCTTCATTACATGGGGCTGCTCACTTCTTTGATATGTGCCTTTTCATAGTGACTTTCACAGCTTGTATTTATGTGCATGTTTAGGATGTTGAATATACTCTCCCATATTTTCATACTCCCCTGCACCACGCAACTATCCTCCACCTGGGCCAGCAGCTGTGATCATGGGCACCACCCTGCCTGTCAGGGTAATGCCTCAATGCAAGCCCAGGCAGGGGTGGTGACAGGCGCAGAGCATCTGTCAACCCTTCGGGGTTCAAAATGTTGAGAATGGTGCTCTACCCGTGCCTGCACTCATGTCTTTTTTGAATTATATTAGAGTAAAGGATCCCTTACATGATCATGTGCAAGAGTCCTTTACATAAATGTTGCATCCCTTTTATTTCTGGTGACAGGATCTCTGTGTGCCTTCACACACCAGGGATCCTTTTGTTTCTTGTTTCTTTTTTAGTCCCCTGCAGGGTTGCATCTGATTTCTGGGCTGCATCTTGCATAAGAAGCCTAACCAAATCCAAGACTTTGTGGCCTCCACCCGCTGCTGTGTAAAGGAGGTGCCAACCCCTCCCCCTGAGTGCAGGTAACATGATAGGCAGATCAAATGGTTCTATTATGCAGAAATCAGGATTATAGTACCTTTATTTAAGGTAAGAAGTGCACATAGCCCTGCACATCTTTGGGTTGGAATGACCCGGGAAGTGAAGGGTGCTTTAAATATCACACACATACCATGAGTATATAAAGATATATTATGAATAGGGATACAAAGTGAGAAATGCTTAAATTAATAAATAATGGCTCCATGAAGGATTAGTACAGTGGCAGAGATATATTTCAAAATGGATACCTCAAGCACACAATGACGTTCAGTTTTAAGGCAGGTGTGAGAGACTATGACTCATCCCAAGAGTTTTCAGACAAGCAACAGATGCTGGTAAATTTGAGATAGTCTTCGGTTAGCCAAAAATGGAACTTGGCAGGAAAAGTAGACAAGATTGATGATGAAGTCTGATAAAGGCAAGGGAAACTTGGATGCATTTATCTATGTTGTACTGAGGAGAGGACAGTGTGTTCAGCTAAGTCTAAAAATAAGCTTATCAGTTTTGTACGTCAGAGAAAAGTGTGGATGCCAACTATGCCAATGTGGGCTTGGTGTGCATCAGATAAGCTATCCAATCATAGAGAAGTGAGTTAGTTTTTTTCTCTGGCTAAGAGGACCTATTTACATAAGGATGTTTCATCATCAAAACAGCCTATATAAGCAGGTTGGAGGGAAAATGTTGCTGAGTGTGTCTAGAGCATGTCTTGAAAGTACAGCTATTAAAGACTGCAGAGACCCTCCCTGAAGTCTGATTTCCTTTTGTCTCTGAGAAGTGTTTATAAATACCAGAAGCTTGATGGGATGGGAAGATTACCACCTGGTCAGCTGCTTGATGCCAGCCCATTAATAAGAACTACTGGCCAGAATGCTGTGTGTTTGCAAGCAGCAATGTTGGTGCTGATGTGATTCTTATTCCCAACTGTTGGAGAGCATGTTCTGCTACTTCTGACCAATTACATGAGACTCCTCTCATCAGTAATTTAATAATTGCTAGATATTTGCCAAGCACACTAACATTTGACTTTCTCTGGTACTGCCAGTTATTGGTCAATGCAGTATTGTCTGTAGTGTTTTGACAACCATTTAAATACCATTGAAGCATGCCTTGTGTTTGGATGGCATTCTTTAATAAGAGACCACAGCATAAATATGGGTAATTCCTCCCTCATCTCTCTTTGCCCTCTTAGCTGATGGACTCCTTAACATCTATGATTTGTAATCAGTGATATGTCTCTAATCACAGTTTAGCTTTCCGTGAAATGTTTAAATCTCCCCTATGTTTCACTCCCTCTCTTTCCAAAAGTCCAATTTGTAGGGATAAACTACCTAGTGCTGGTGATATTGCATTTAAGTTGGAATAACAGATTCTAAAGGTAATCTTTTAGGCCCTAATGAAAACAATCTGAATTTGATTTTTGCCTTGGTCCTGTTATTCCCTATTCTCAACTTATAAAAATGTTATCAAACTGGTCAATGTTGATCGAATATACAATATAGTATTTAATATAGTTCATCTTAAAGGTTTCTGGAAAATCATTTAATATTGTGCTCTTCCTCTGTTTTTATTGGCCTTGCTGCACATGACTCTGTAAAAAAACGGTGGGTTGGAGGTTGCTAGTGGATAGTGGGACAGTCAGATGTGAAATCTGTGGTGTTGATGAATGCAGATCAGAAGTACTCAGTACTGAGTGCCAATATTCTTTCTATGGATTTGGGGAAAACTTTGGGAGTATGCTATCTGAAAGGGAGTGTGCAGGAACAGAAATACTAAAGCGCTCTTTGGCCTAGAGCCACTGATATAGGGTGAGTGTGATAGGGATAAAAAGGAGGACTTAGACATATCTTGACTACAGTGGCATAACACAAAATTTGGGGGCCATGCTGAGGGTCCCCCAACTGGCAACAAATCACAGGCCGTGCCACACTCTGGTCCGGCCTAGATTACCATGCTTATGCAATGCACACTGAAGGGGTATGCTGCACACTGCACTAGGAGAAAGATATAAATATGTCTTTTAATGCAATCTGCAGCACACTTTCTGAGAAAAATTGGCTAAAAAGGCCACAGTGTTTGCAATTGTTTTGTAGAGTAACACCAATTCAATACATGCAAGTCACCAACAGTGCACAGGAACATTAATGCTTTGCTATTAAAAATGCCATGCCACAATGAAAACATGTCCACCTGGCTGCACAATGTAGACCAGTGTAAACACGTAATAACATTACAGTAAAGCATGTCAGGCCACGTTTAGACAAATAGACTGGTTGCACCAAAATTCCAAATGAAGCAGTAAAACTCATCAAGAAGAGAGCACACATTCAAGCCTATGTCTCTGTGGCCTCTAACAACAGGCCCAAAATCTGCAAGGAACTGGCCAATCCTGTTGCAGTCTCTACCTCTCCTGTTCCCTCTGTATGGCTTTGGCTTCTCACTTCTCAGGCAAAACTCAAGACATCCTGTCCTCTGTCTCCTATTTCTCTCCTACTTCCTACCTTGGCCCCCCTTTGGCCATCTCTCCCTCTCCTCCTTCTTTCTCCTCTTTCTCTTTAATAACACCTGAAGATGTTGCTAGACAAGTCCCATCTATGAAAGTGTTGCCCAAACAAATGCTCCCCTTCTCCTCCAGAACCATTGAGGACCATATTGACACCCTCGCTCCAGCCTTGGCCGATTTCTGTAATCTCTCTTTCACCACTGGAACTTTCCCCTCTCCCCTTAAACACTCCCTTATGCACCCACTCCTCAAGAATCAGTCTGCCAATCCTTATCTTCCCGGCAAACTATCACCAAATCTTCATTACCCCTTTCCTGGGCAAACTCTTGGAAAAGCTGGCTTACTCGCCACACTGAATCTGTTGGTTGTCTCCATGACCATTAGTCTGGCTTCAGAGCTGCCAGAGGCTTGGATACTGCTCTCCTGTACAACCATGATGATCTGGTCTCTAACCTTGATTCCAGCATTCCTTCTGTCCTCATCCTCCTTGATCTTTCCTCTGCTTTCGGCATGGTCAACTACATCATCCTGATCAATCGACTCTGTGAGAACCTTGGCATCATGGATCAGGCTGTGGAATGGCTGACTTCCTTCCTCTTGGACCGCTGCTCCCAGGTCCAACTTGGTCCCTTTCTCTCTGCCACCCCCCTCTCTACCTGTGGCATTCCCCAGGGCTCTATCCTCTTACCCTGTTTTTTCAACATCTACTTGGCCCCTTAGTCCCACCTGATCTCTACCTTCACCTCTAACTTTCAGTGTTATGCGGATGACTCTCAGCTTTCCTTCAGGTTCCCCTCAGTCTCCTCTCCTCTCTCACTCATTCCTGACTATCCATGATTCACAATCGTTGCACCTCCATCAATCTCTGCCTTAATGCCAGTAAGACAGAGCTCCTTCTCATTGGGACACCTGCCCCTGTTTTCCCTCTCTCACTCTGGCTACATGCCTTGGGCCCTCTTCTTTCACCTTCCTGCGAGGCAAAAAACCTTGGTGTCATCTTTGACTTCACTCTCTCTTTCTCTCCTGACATCTCAGATGTCGCCAAGAAGTCCCACTACCAGCTGCACCTCCTCAAAGAGACAGTTCCCTTTCTCACTTTCCCCCAGAAGCTCACTATCTCCAGAGCCCTGGTTCTCTCTAGGCTGGACTACTGCAACAGCCTCTTTCTCAATCCCCCTTCTTATCCTTGGCCTCAAGCCCAGGGACGGTATCTCTCCAGCCATGCAATCTATCCACTTGCTCCCAGTGGCTGCAAGAATCAAGTTCAAGACCCTTTGCATTGTCCACACAGCTTTTTGGGGTAAGACCTGCACTACATCTGATGTTCTCTTCCAAAATACCTTCCTTCTTGAGCCCTTCGCTCAGCTAATTCCAACTCGCTAAGGGTTAGACGCTTCTCCACGCAGAGAGTGGGGTGGGCTAAATCTCTCTCCTCTGCAGGTGCCTCCCTCTGGAATGGCATCCCTGCCCCTTTCAAACTTGAGCCAGAACACCTGAAATTCCTGAAGCAGCTCAAAACTTTCCTCTTCCCCTCTGCATTCTCTCTCCCTCCCCTGCTGATCTACCTGACCTACCTGTCTGTTGTACTGACTGGTTGCTTGGCTACCTTCAGAGTCTCACTGAGTCCAGGCTTTTTCTTGATCAGTCACCCTTGCACTGCCTCCGGGCCTACCATGCATTTAGGGGCTGTAACTAACTCTACAGTCCCT
Organism: Ambystoma mexicanum; assembly: GCF_040938575.1. Taxonomy (NCBI): domain Eukaryota; kingdom Metazoa; phylum Chordata; class Amphibia; order Caudata; family Ambystomatidae; genus Ambystoma; species Ambystoma mexicanum. The sequence continues at coordinate 806,615,833 of NC_090941.1, forward strand.
TGTTCTCCTTGCACTACCCAGAGCTGCGATGCCCTGGTTGCACTTACTCAGAGCATTACTGCCCTGTTTTCCCCTCCCCTTTCCCTTGCACTTCCCCCTCCCTTTCCTCTTGCACTTCTTGTTCTTGCACTTGCATGATCTGAATGACACACAGCCCAGTAAGATTGTTTGTCTTATTCTCCCTCTGTTTTCCCTCCCTTTTCTTGTCATGCCTAGAAACACTTGTGTACAGGCGCATTATAGATAACTTATCATATCATATTAATTTATCACAGAGGCCTAGAAAAATATACAATTCCGTAGTAAGAAATTACTAGACTAGCAGCACCCAAATGCCAGTCTAGCCAGGTAAATACACTTAGCAGGACGGCTTTATCAGAAATTCCCAGTAAAACAATTAAAAAAAAAACTCATACCAACCTGAGGAATGACTAGACTGGCTTCACCAAAATGCCTCTCCAGCCACTAATACCACATATCATACCTGCTTAGCCTGTACATGGATGACCATTCAGATTTATCGCACAATCCCGCCCCCACACATTCCCTCTCCCTCCCATCCTCTATCCCAAACTCCAAAATCAGATCTTTGGCCCAGAATTACCTCCACACCCCTCTTCCTTGTCCCAGTTCTTATGTATGAAGCTCCTTGCCGCATGGGTAAGTACTGGGATGAGGAAGAGCGGGACTAGGAGTAATGCAGATTACAGGTAGCTAAGTCAGTCCTTACCACCATGAACCTCTCTGGTACCACTGAGGACCATATTGACAACCTCACTCCAGCCTTGGCCGATTTCTGTAATCACCCTTTCACCATTGGAACTTTCCCCTCTCCCCTTAAACACTGCTCTGTGCACCCACTCCTCAAGAAGCAGTCTGCCAATCCTATCGTTCCAGCAAACTATTGCCAAATCTGCATCACCCCTTTCCTGGGCAAACTCTTGCAAAAGCTGGCCATCTCCCAGCTTACTCGCCACACTGAATCTGTTGGTTGTCTCCATGACCATCAGTCTGGCTTCATAGCTGCCAGAGGCATGGAAACTGCTCTCCTGAAGAACCATGAAGATCTGGTCTCTAACCTTGAGTCCAGAATTTCGTCTGTCCTCATCCTCCTTGATCTTTCCTCTGCATTCGACAGGGTCAACCATGTCATCCTGATCAATCGACTCTGTGAGAACCTGGGCATCATGGATCAGGCCCTGGAGTGGCTGACCTCCTTCCTCTTGGACTGCCGCTCCCAGGTCCAACTTGGTCCCTTTCTCTCTGCCACCTCTCTCTCTACTTGTGGCATTACCCAGGACTCTATCCTCTCACCCTGGTTTTTCAACCTCTACTTAGCCCCTTATGTATGAGGCTCCTTTCCTCATGGGTAAGCACTGGGATGAGGAATAGCGGGACTAGGAGTAATGAAGATTACAGGTAGCTAAGTCAGTCGTTATCTCCATGTACCTCTACCTCACTGCAGTACTTGTGTATGAGGCAGAAGGCCTCATACACAAGTCCTTCCTCATACACAAGTACTGGGACAAGGAAGGATAGAGCTTGGACTAAAGACGATTACCAATAAGTAATAAAGACATTAAACACAAGTAATGGCACAACAACTTTGAGCTGACTGGGTTTCAGCACTCCCCCTCGCCCCCTGAAATTTTGGACTATGTTTGCTCGATCTGGCTGACCTACAGAGCAGTTGCCGGACAGAAAAGGACACAGATGTTAAAGAGCACCTGAGTTTCACTATTGACAAGGGCCCCTCCGAAATGTAGGCTTTGTTGTGCCCCTGAACACAAGCACAAACACCATTCACTATATACACACCCACACCCAGCCATCCATACATTTAAGTGTGCACTCTTTCACCATACAGGCACACAGGCAACCACCCATACATTTAAGTATGCACCCATTCACTGTACACGCACACATGTACAACCAGCCACCCATACTTTTTTGTGCACCCTGTTACCATACACTCACACACACACACACGTCTTGGGGTTGAGCAGAGCCATATTACACTCTGACTTCATAAAGAAATTATTTCCATTAAGGACCGAACCATAAAGGAAATAATTTCTTTATGAAGGAAGAGTGACTTAAAAAATAATAAAAATATTTTTGAAGTCATAGGACTCCCCCACCACATGACATGGAGGCCTCCAGCTTAGAGTCTTCCATGTCATGCAGTGGGGGTAGCCCCGGACTTAAAAAATAATGCTTCTTTTTGTATTCACTCTGCCTCCATCAAGAATTATTTTCTGTTGCAGATTTTATATTCAGAAGAAAAGAGAGGAGAGAGGGAAGATCCGCACTCTCCGCGGATCAGATGGAAAAATCCAAACAAAAAGGCGCAGCTCACAGGAGGAAGGTCATAAGAAAGTTTAATGAAATGAAGACAAAAGTGTGTAAAACACGGCTGGGAAAGCAGCAGAAACTGAGGCAGGACGCCTGTAGGCACGACGTGCAGACAACGCGTTTCACGCTCAACATATATAAAACATTGCAAACTTTTAAAAAAAATGTTTTAATCCAAGTGGGGCCCCCTCCCAGGACATGTGGTGGTGGGGCACCCCACACCGCATGGCCTGCAGGGGCCCCCATTATGCCAGTGCTTAATTAGTGTTGATGTGCTAACAGATACAGGCCTGTGGAGGTCGTCTCTGGGAGATTTAATTGTGTAGTATAAAGTGGTAGGACATCTTAGAGGGTACTCGGCTAGTAGGGGGAAGAACGGAGATGGCTTTACAAGGCAAGACATTCTAGTGTTCACCCTGCACTTCTACCAATGAGCACTTGCAGACTGAATTATCCTGGTTCTAGTGGTGACAACCAATCAGAGTTCACATAAGCAAAGTTAATTACTTTTTTCCTGTTCCAGAAGGTTATTCAAATACCATGTAAGTGTTTGACTCCAATAAATACAGGAAACAATAGCACTTTTAGATGCACCCATTCAACAGTGATTCATCCCCTGCTCCTCCCTCCCCATGCCCACCCCCTCCCTGATAGGCTGTTTGCTTCCAGGAAGCACAGCATTATGTATCACTTTCCATCGGGAGTCTGCACGAGTGTGGGACCCCTCCAGCTTACCCTACAGTAAGACCTTGACCCCTCCCAGCTGCCCTGAACAGGGGGTAATTTCTTCTTTTGTCACAGTGCAGTCTGCACTTTTACATATGGTGGACCAACACAGCTAAAGATCTAAACAATGGGTACACAACATACATTATTGAGAAGCAAACGTTGGCCCGAATAAATTAATGAGCCATGTGCAGTCATGGTGTGATAATTCAGATAGTTAAATAAGTAGAACCATTTAGAGTCATTTTTGTCCAATAGGATAAAACGCTTCGCCATACAGTGTTTGATTTTATGACTATGACAGATATTATTGCACCAACCTTTAGAAGATAAGCTCTGAAACTGCTTCTAATTTGAATTAATCAATGTAATAGCAATAGCAATAAATAGATCATACAGGATGCCTGGACCCACAAGAGTATCACTGGTATTTGCAATGTTGCCTATTAGAATGGACTATTAATTTTAAAGATAATATTTAGCTGCAACCATACATCTTTCCAGAACTTCTGGACATGGGAGCATACAAATAAAATATGCTTGAGGGTACCATGTGCAGTCCTACATGAACAAAACATACCATCAGAAATTGGGTTAGACTTATATAGTTGCATGGGAATCAAAAATGGTCTGGTTAAAAAACAAGGAAATATTCTGAGAGATGTTGGCCAAGGTGGAAGTGCATTTCACTTTAGACCAAATTCAAACCCAGGTTTGTTCATGAAATACAACCCTACAGTCATCTTCCCATTGGGGTTCAGAAGCCCACTTGACCATTGGCTGTCTCCTGTGTAATAATAGTGTATACAGTTTCTCAGCATTTGCAAAGCAAGCCATCACCAAAGAATTTAACCTTAGGGGATCAGGTCTTAGTTCATTCTTAATATATAAATCCAGAGTATCAAGGCAAGCATTCATAAGTTTACAAAAGAACTGGAGGTCTTGTCTCAGAAGAGAGAATGTATCTTTAAAATCATGAAAGGATGTCACATGAAGACCAGGACATATGTTTTGGATATACCTGATACCCTTATTTAGCCATGACCTCCTATGCATAATTCTACCAGAAATAGTAATTGACTTTTTATGCCATAAGTATGGTGAGAAACAAAGGGATGGCGATGTCGTGCCATTAAAGAGAAGCCTCATAGGGCATTGCAGGAGGCTTTTATGGGGCCTGAAAATCTAGATAAAAAGTTACCAAAGAAATACCTAGGGTCACATAGTTTAAGTGGGGAAACCATAAGCTTTTCAAAGATAAACCATGTAGGGACGTCACTATTATCAGTAGTAGAGAACCAAATTTACATTTGCACTTTTAGAGGCAGCCATACCTCGGTTTTTCACCCCCTGCTCCTCCCTCCCCATGCCCATCCCCTCCCTGATATGATGTTATTTTACAGGAAGAACAGCATTATGTATCAGGCTAAAGCAGCTGTCTTCCTTTCCATCTGAAGTTTGCACCAGGGTGGGACCCCTCCAGCTGACCCTGCGCATGGGGTTGTTTTTTCTTTTGTCAGCCTGCAGCCCACACTTTTAGAGGCACCCCAATTTGATGTTTCATCCCCTGCTCCTCCCTCCCTATGCAAACCCCTCACTGATAGGCTGTGAGCTTCCAGGAAGCTCAGTGTGTCACCGCGATCCCCATGGTAGCCTTGCCTGGACAGCCAGCAAAGGGCCAGAGGCAAAGGGCAGCTCTCACCTCCTGTTTGCACCTGTTTCACGTGGGGAGGCAGGACAAAGCATCCTACTGCTACAACCAGGAAAGGTGGAAAGATAATGGAGCTCAGCCATTGCAGAGTCCCCAAAACCCTGCCACTATTACATCATTATCACCTGGATCTGCCATCATGTTGAATCTGCTGTCTTTTTTTTACTGTATTGACTCCTCACATTGTTTTAAATCTTTCTGCATTCTATGGTTTTGTTAGTGTGTTGACTCCTGGCATTGTTTTAAATCTTGCTGCACTCTATGATTTTGTTACTGTGTTGACTCATAATAGTGTTTAAAATCTTGCTGCGCATTATGGTGTTGTTACTGTTTTGACTCATAATAGTGTTTTAAATCTTGATGCACATTATGGTGTTGTTACTGTCTTGACTCCTGGCTTTGTTTTAAATCTTGTTGCACTCTATAGTTTTGTTACTGTCTTGACTCCTGGCATTGTTATAAATCTTGCTGCGCTCTATGGTTTTGGTACTGTGTTGACTACTGGCAAGTGTTAAATCTTGCTGCACTCTATGCGTCTGTTACTGTGTTGAATCCTGATACTGTTTTAAATCGTGCTTGCTGTTTTAAATCTTGCTGCACTCAAAAGTGTTGCTAGGTGAATCATTATAGTTTAGCCACTGCCAAATCTAGGTGAAGTCTCAGAGTATAACCATTGTTGAACCTACGAGAACATTCATCAGGTTATAACCACTGTTGAATCTAGGAAAGGTTCCAGAGTATAGCCACCATTGAATACATGTGAAATCCACAATATAACCACTGCTGAATCTAGAGGAACTGTCAGACTATAGCCACTGCTGAATCTAGGAGATGTTTTATAGTATAGCCACTGCTGAATCTAGTAAAGGTTTCAGACTATAGCCACTGTTTAACACATGTGACATCTACAACATAACCACTGTTGAATCTAGAAGAACTCTCAGAGTATAGACACTCTTGAATACATGGGGCATCCACAACATAACCACTGCTGAATCTAGAAGACACATCAGAGTATACCCACTGTTGACGTTTTAGAGTATAGCCAATACTGAATCTTTGAGAAAATGTAGGATATAGTCACTATTGAATCTAGGAGAACTCTTAGAGTATAGCCACTGTTGAATCTAGGAGACATAACTGAGTAGAGACACTGTTGAATCTCGAAGAGGTTTCAGAATAGCCACTGCTGAATCAAAAAGACGTTTCAGAGTATAGCCACCATTGAATACATGTGATATCCACAGTATAACCACTGTTGAATCTAGGAGAACTCTCAGAGTATAGCCACTGTTGAATTTAGGGGAGGTTTCAGATTATTGCCACTGTTGAACACACGTGACATCTACAATATAACCACTGTTGAATCTAGAATAACTGTCAGAGTACAGCCACTATTAAATCTATGAGAACTCTCAGAGTACAGCCACTGTTGAATCTAGGAGAACTCTCAGAATATAGCCATTGTTGAATCTAGGAGAACTCTCAGAGTACAGCCACTGTTAAATCTAAGAGTAGTACTTGAGTATAGCCACCGGTGATTTCATGTGAAATCATCACAGTATACCACAGGGAGGCTATTGCCACTGTTGATCACCATACAAATACAAAACTATGAGGGCCCACAAGGGGAGACAGCTATACAGGGAGGCTCCACGGAAGACCAAACCACAAACCACCATAGGCCGCCAAAGGGAGTCTTTTGCCATTGTGAACCGAATACAACTACAAAACTACAGGTCACCACAGGAAGGTCATGGCCTCTGTGAACCACACAACTAATAAGCCACAGGGCCCAAAAGGAGAGACAGCCAAACAGGACACACAAGGGAAGAACTAACCACAGGACCAAAGGTCACCACTGAGAGGATTTTACTACTGTTGAACCCAATTCAAATACAAGGGCCCACAGAGGGAGAAAACTATACAGCACCCCATAAAAGCAGATCAAACCTAAGGGCATCACAGGGAGGCTTTTTCAACTGTGAACCTTATAGAATTACAATAACAAAATCACAGATCAGCTCAAGAGGTGATCAAACCAAAAGGCATTAAAGGGAGGCTCTTGCAACTGTGAACCAGATAAAACCAGCCCTACAGATAAGAGGTATTGGCCAATTTTACTCCCTAGAAATTGGCAAACACTCCCAAAAAATAAAAACAGGGAGTAAATATATCCCAAAAAAGTAATAGGAAAAAGACGCTACAATATTGTGAACCTAATTTCATCCACACAGCTTAATGGGTATATTAGGACCAGTAGTGCACGACCACAGGACCACAGTAGACCACAGGAAGAAACGACTATTTTCACTGCATGAATAAACATGGATCTTTTAATGTGCATGAATAACGGTGCAAAGAAATACATTTTACAAAAACATTACTGTTTTTCAGTTAAACCATATTTGTACTTGCTTATAAAATACTCTCATTGGGAATTGGATTTACAATTTGACTCCCCAAAAATCATTTTACTCCCAACTTTAAAAAATAGGGAGTGGAATACTCACACGTCCACATCTTATCTGGAAAGCTCCCTACAAAAAAATCGCAGGTCCCCACAAGAGAAGAACAAACCGAAGGGCTTCACAGGGAGGTTGTCACAACTGTGAACCTGAAACAAGGACAACTACAAAACTGTGGAATCCACAAGGATAAACAGCCATGCAAACCACAAAAGGAACTACAGGCCACCCAAATGTAGTCCATAACGCCAAAGTTAGCCATCAAACTACCAGGTTTAGTCCCCAACAATCAGGGTTAACCATAGTCAGTGTCAGAGTCAGAGAGGTTAGCCCTCAACCACTATGATTAGTTATTAAAGCCCGGGCCAACCCTGGTAAACACCCCTGCCATGATAGCCCCACTGCAAAAGAGGCACCCTCAGAGCAGACCCCATCATAAAATGCCCTACCCCAGGAAAGACAGACACACAAGGGGCAACCGTAAAAGAACAAACGAAATGGAACAAGGATAATGCACCCACACACTCAACAGAAACAGGTCCACTCACCAGAACAAGACCTACATTGCTCTACATAACACCCTTCCTGTCAACCTGTCAACCTACAACCCAATCAAACAGCCATCTATCCTCAAGAACCATAAGCACATTAGCAGGATAACTGGAAACCTTGGGGATAGTTGGGAAGCACACAGAATTGAACCAGAAAGAAGCAACATACCATTCATCACACAAAATTGGCACAACAAAAGGCACCATCAGCATTGGCAGGAAGATGAGCATGAAGAAAACACCAACAAACCAGAAAAGGCGATATGGTGGAAATAATGACCAACAACAACACAACCACCAAAATACACTGCCAAATATTGAATAGACAACAAGAAACAGAAATATATGGTGTAATCTAGTCAACACCAGATCAATATCCAAGCACACATGGAGGGGTGGCCATCTCCAAGCTTACTCGCCACACTGAATCTGTTGGTTGTCTCCATGACCATCAGTCTGGCTTCATAGCTGCCAGAGGCATGGAAACTGCTCTCCTGAAGAACCATGAAGATCTGGTCTCTAACCTTGAGTCCAGAATTTCTTCTGTCCTCATCCTCCTTGATCTTTCCTCTGCATTCGACAGGGTCAACCATGTCATCCTGATCAATCAACTCTGTGAGAACCTGGGCATTATGGATCAGGCCCTGGAGTGGCTGACCTCCTTCCTCTTGGACCGCCGCTCCCAGGTCCAACTTGCCCCCTTTCTCTCTGCCACGGCTCTCTCTACTTGTGGCTTTACCTAGGAGTCTATCCTCTCACCCTTGTTTTCTTCTACTTGGCCCCTTATGTATGAGGCTCCTTGCCTCATGGGTAAGTACTAGGATAAGGAATAGCGGGACTAGGAGTAATGAAGATTACAAGTAGCTAAGTCATTCATTACCTCCATGTACCTCTACCTCATTGCAGTACTTTTGTATGAGGCAGAATGCCTCACACACAAGTACTGCCTCATACACAAGTACTGGGACAAGGAATAATAGGGCTTGGAGTAAAGAAGATTACCAATAAGTAATAAAGGCATTAAACACAAGTAGTGGCGCAATACCATTGAGCTGAGTGGGTTTCAGCACTCCCTCTCGCCCCCTGACATTTTGGTCTATGTTGACTCGACCTGGCTGACCTACAGAGCAGTTGCCGGACAGAAAAGGACACAGATGTTAAACAGCATCTGAGTTTCACTATTAACAAGGGCCCGACCGAGCAATTACTAATGTACAGCATTTCACTGTTAGCACCTGTTAGTACCTGCATTCAAATGCCACATTTTTTAGGCAAATGAAATTGTGATGTGCGTTTAGTACTTGCATGCCAGGGGAGTGATTGGAAGGGTAGAGGGGGAAAAGGAGATTGCTCATTCTCACAGCAGTCCATACGTGGGTGCTTTCACACTTAAAGGAGAGAGTTAACTGCTTGTAACATTGAAGCTGCACTAGAATAGTCTAATTAAAATGCATAAAGAAGTTAGATGACCCCACACAAATAAGGTTGCCCCTCCCCCAACCTTTGAAGGTTTAGCCCCCCCAAAATGTAGGCTTTGTTGTGCCACTGAACACAAGCACAGACACCATTCACCATATACACACGCACACCCAGCCATCCATACATTTAAGTGTGCACTCTTTCACCATACAGGCACACCCAGGCCTCCATGGATACATTTAAGTGTGCACCCTTTCACCATACACTCACACAGGCAACCACCCATCCATTTAAGTGTGCACCCTTTCACTGTACATGCACACATGTACACCCAGCCACCCATACTTTTTTGTGCACCCTGTCACCAAACACTCACACAGACGGTAGCATCCATGTAGTTATGGTTAAGTTGGTGTTTCCATAGGAAGAGCATTTTTTGGGTGGCTTATAACTTCGCTCCCTCTGGACGAATCCTCACCAAACTTTGCAAAAAAAGTATATGGCCCACTCTGAATTTTTTGCAAAGTTTGGAGAGGTTTGGTCCGGGGGGCAAAGTTATAGGGGGGGTCCCAAAACGTTTGTTTTTTCCCATAGACAGAATGGGAAAAAACTTTGCGCAAACCTACAGCCCAAACAGCTGGACGGATTTACACCAAATTTGCGTCAGGAGCGGGGGCTTGGTCCCGAAAGCGTGCTTTCGCAAATTTGGTGTAAATCTGTCCAGTAGTTTTTTTTTAAATGACCAAAATGTAAGGCAAAAAAATTAGTGATATCTCCGTTTGCTCCGCGGACGGACTTCCCGGTTCGCTCCACGAACAGTGCCCTGATTGGCCGAGCGGCTTGCGCGATGTCTGCGGACATCTGACGTGTTCGCTGATTGGATGGCGTGGGGCGTGGAGCGCGTCAGATTTTTGGTGGCGCCCGACATCTTGCATTCACGGACGACCGCGGACAGCGAGGTGAAACTTGGTTTAAAAATTGTATTTAGTGGAGTGTGTTGGTGTGTAAGAGTGTTTGGGGAGGGTGGGGGAGTATGAGATAGGTGCAATGTTGTATTTTATTTATGTACTAGATGCTTTTGTTGTGTTCGATTTGTCTGCGGACAACACGGCTGTTCTGAAATGTTCGTAAATAAACAGAATGGATTCGGTGTCAAGTTGAAAGTTTTCTAAGAACACTCGTGGGGTCCTGGAATGTTCACAGGGGGATTCCTGAAGACGTTGTCTGTATTGTTCGATGGCAAGCTGAAAGTGTCCTAAGAACACTTGCGGTGTCCTGAAATGTTCGTACATAAAGAAAATGGGGGTGTCCTGAGGACGCTGTCCGTATCGTCCTCTGGCAAGTTGAATGTGTTCTAGGAACTTCCTTGTGTCCGCAGACATTAAAATGGTTGCAATGCTTGAATCTATGGGTGTGATATGCTGCAGTGGTTGTGGCCAGGGTATAGAAGGTTGGGTGCATGGCCATTTGACCATGCACCGAAGACTCTATGCCCTGGCCACAACCACTGCAGCATATCACACTCATATGCCATGCACCCAAGAGTATATGCCCTGGCCACAAGCACCGCAGCATATAACACTCATAGTGGCGTATAACTTTGGGTCAAAAACAAATGTATAAGGAACAATGTTATAAGCCAGTATGGGTGTGATATGCTGCGATGGTTGTATTTATCATGTTAGTAACGGGAGTCCATGTTTTTCTTGTTCATTTCTGTGATAAAAGAAAATAGCATGTTAGTATTAGTATTTTATAAAGACTTATTACATTGTATAATCAACATTTTCTTCTTTTTTTACCCTCATATTTAGTAGATGACAAACCAGAGTACTGTGCAATTTTCTCATTTTTTGTGTTTGTTGTTAAAATCATTGGGTCTGTGGGAGAAAGAAAATCCATGGTGGATTAAAAAAAACCTTTTTCTGTTATGCTACAGTTTATTTGTTTGTTTGTTTTCAGTGTTTACTTGTTGTTTCTGGCTAATGCTTTATACATTGGATTGTTCTAGTTTTTGGGAGCAGTAAGATATTAGGTGTTTGTTTGGATATTGTAAAATTTTGGAGCAGTTAGATACCAGTAGGCGTATTCTAACTGTTTATTTTTTTTATATAATTTCGTGGTATTGATTTATCTGTTTGGATATTTCTAAATTTTGGGACAGTTATATACCAATTGGTGTATTCTAACTGTCTATTTTTTTCTCTATTTGAGTGGTATTAATTTATCTGATTAGTTGTTGTAGCATCTTTGGGCAGTTAGATAGCTTTTGGAATATTGTGACAGTTTATATTTTTTTACTACAAGTGTACTTAAGGTTTAAGTACAGTTTAGTTATCAAATTTTGGTTTTAAGAACATTAAATAAGCGTTTGTAAGATTTGCTGGTAATCTCTGCTTTAGAGTAATGGTACTATCATTAGATTCTAACCATCCACATTTCTTTTTTATATATGCAGTGTAGTGCCCTCAATTGGTTGTGGCTCCTGCGTGGTAGATTATACCTATTGCTGTGAAGGTTTTCCTACCAAGTGATATTTGACCATGTGTGAATCCAGTCAGCTTGCAATTGTTTTTGCTACCATCTGCATTGTAACGTAGAAGCATTAGTATTACGTATTTACTATGTGTTTGTATTACTAACGTGGAGCGATTATCTGAATTGCAGGTCGAACATAATCTACCATGGTTTGCATTTTGTACAAGTTGCTGAAATGGAACGGATTCGCAATTAGGTATTGATATATACACAAAGCGTTAATTGGGGATTTATTCTTGTGTCACATTGTTGCAGAGAGTGCATGTATGTTTCCACATGTATGAAATCTGGAAGATTTCATTTATAGGTATGTTTTTGTTTTCCAGTACTAATAGTAAGTACATTAAAAATTCTTGTGGATCTTCCTGTGAGTTTATTGTGAATTTCACCATTCCAGCACAGTAGTCCAATTGTTGCCTTATTCCATAAACACTATGGGCATCATCACAACCCAGGCGTTAAGGGTTTAATGGCGCCGTCGGCGCCGTTAACCCTTAACTCCTGATTACCATTTTAACGCCTGCTTTTAGCAGGCGTTAAAATGCAAGGCGCTAACCCGCCTTGGTGCTAATTACGGCACCGTAATTTACGGTGCCGTAATTAGCGCCTTCCCCACTCCCATTATGCCCTATGGGGCAAAAATGGGAATGGGGAAGGGTAAATGGGGAATGGGGATTTACCGCCCCAACTCACCTTGGAATGGGGCGGTAAATCCGCCATCCACCATGGTGTAAACAGAGTTTACACCATGGTGGTAAAGTAGGGAACTTACCGCCTGGGTTGTAATGAGCCCCTATACGTGTTGTCAGGATTGTTTGCTGCATTTCTGTGAAGTACTTATATTTGCAAACACAATGGGTCTGTACTGTGTAAGTAAATGTTCTCAACAATTGGTGGTAATTGAGATAGAAAATTCATTGCTACATTTGGATAGCGATTTACACCAACTATATTTGAGAGTTTAAATGGACCAGGTAGTTCTGTATCTGACTGCTTTTTTTGGAGTTTGTCTTCCTTCTTTTAAGAAGTACCTGGTTTACTTTCCCTAATTGATTCTTTTTTGCTTGTGGCACTTGATGAAGTATTACTTTTTTTTACTCTCTTTGGAGCATTTGCAGTGACATCCTGTTGCTTTTCTGTTTGATTTATTTTTCTTTTATAATGTTGTACTTTTTGTGGAACAGAATATGTGTTTAGATGGGGGGTGTATAGTGAGCAAAGTCTATTGTATTCTAAAATGCAAGGAATATCAGCGTTTATTTTACTTGCATCAAAGTTGATTAGAAATAGACCGTCAATTGTACGTAAGCGTGATAGTGCTACATAGATCATGCCTTCTTTAAATACTGTGTTATCAATGTCTATCATTGCTTTGACTAGGGTAATACCTTGTGATTTATGAATGGTGACTGCATATGCAAGAGTTAGAGAAAATTGTTCTCTGCGTACATACATGTCTTTGAAGAGAAGGAATCGAGCTGTTGAGTGTCCTATTCTTTTTACTTCTGAAAGTTTGTCAAAGAGAATATTGACAAACTGAATTTTGTTGTCACGTGGGTAGGTTTGAAAGCCAACAACTGTACCCAGCGCTCCATTAACGACAGACCTTGGTCCACGTCAAGCTTACGTTTCAGCATTACTCTGCAATTTAAGGATAATTTTAATATCTTTTCCAAGCCTGCTGTGTTTGAGATTGATTTTTCTATACTAGTTAGTCTTGTTGTGGCTTGGTCACACATGGGTAGTGTCATTCCATGTACATCTAGTTTGTCTGTGGCGCTAATTTCCATTATTGGTTGCATTTCTTTACTTAACATTATTTTTATTGAATTTGAAACAGCTTGCAAGAGTTGGCATTAAGGCCATATAATTGACATTTGTGTGGGCTAATTGTTCCATAACATCTGTAGCACATGCATTATCACCATAAAGTGCATGAATGTGCCGGGTTTTCAATATTGCTTCTGCTTCTTTAGAAAGTATACCAACTCTGATACTTTTTATGATGTTGGCATAAGTGAGATCTGCAGATTGGCGCATGTTTTCCGTTAATTCTCTGTATTGGAAATGTTGCCAAAGGTTGACATTTCCAATGATGCCAACAGTTTTACGGCAGAGTTTGTGTCCTAATGTTTTAAAAATAGGCTCACCTTTTACTGGTGTCAATTGAAGAAGATCTCCGAAAACAATAATGTGTTTTCCTGCAAAGAGCTCTTCATAGTTTGTTTTGAGTACTTCTTGTAATCTGAGGTGAATCAAAGCCAACATTAGGTTGGAAACCATGCTCACTTCATCTATTAGTTGCATTTTCATTTGTTTCAATACTCTGTGTAGTTCCATTGCAGCTTCTGCAGAAAGTTTGTAATAATCTAATTTGTTTTGGTGCTCTACTGGCAGGAGTAGTAATCGGTGTAAAGTGACACCACCTATGTTGTAGGCAGCTAAACCCGTGGGGGCAGTGACAACAGCTGACAGTTTGTTGTTTGTCAATTGTTGAAGGAATTTACTGATGATTTTGATTAGGAATGTTTTGCCAGAACCAACTTCACCACTGACATACAATAGTATAGGTTTGAAATTTTGACAGGTGCATTCTTTGTTTTCTTGTTGTACACCATGTGCAATTTCTTTTGTTACTTCTTGAAAAATGCTACGTTGCTCATTGTTTAGCTTTGATTGTAGGATAGTTAAGTCTTCTTTATCTTCAAACTGACACATGGTGTTTTCTATTTCTATCATAGCTAATTCTGCCTCATTTGTTATTAGTGGGTCTCCCAGTGGTTCTTGGCTTCCTGTGACAGAAGGTTGACTACTGTCAAGAGTGTCCTTATCTAGTTGGGCCTGGAGTTCTTCTTCGTGTTGCTGTTCATTGTGCAACATTGTTTTGTAGTGTGCAAAGTTTACATCAGTTATACTGCTTTCATTTGCTTTAAAAGCGTCTTCATATGAGTCATAGTTATCTAGTATTTCTTCTTCTTTTCTCCATGGTTTAAAGAGTTGTAGCAGGGACATGTAATATACTTCTTTATGTTGAGTCTTTAATGACAATTTGATATGATTAATTAAATTTGGTTTGGTGAGTTTTACTAAGATGCCTTCACAGTTTGTCACTTTGTATTTACGGTTTTGTTCATCAGGTTTTATATTATTTTTGCATTTGTAGTTTTGGGCTATGTGGTATAGACACATGGTTTCCAAAGTGGTACTCCTGTTTGGGTAGTATGTGTCCAATAAATTGTTTTTTTTTAAATGTCTTGGCTGTTGGGATCATGTTTGCTATTGTTGCTTTATCTTCGAATGATTTTAGAACTCTTTTTCTAGATATAGCTGGACCAAGACTTAGCCATACTATATTTTCAGATTTACCATACAATGCAGTACCAGTTAATCGATCAGCTTCTTCATAGGATCCACATTCTCTATGGGACAGCATTTTTATGCCCAAGCTGTATAATTTCTGAGACACTGTTTTATCTGATGACAGGTCATTGCAGAGGTCTTGGAGCTCTGTCTTTTCTGATTTGGTTAAGTATGCTGTGACATATCAAGCAACTGCAGTAGAATTGTCTGCAATGTACTGCACATCTATGTTTGCATTCCATAAGTGGACAATGATCGCATTGTAATGATTGATATATTTTTCTTCTTCTTTTCTTTTTATGCAATATGTATTTTTAGGTGACTTACCTTTAACACTATGTCTAACTGAAGACATGAGGTTGTTCACTTGGCCTGTATTTGTAACTGGTCTAGGGAAACCAAATCGGCATTTGGTGTAGTATTTCCCTTTGTTTTTGTATTTGCGACGACAGTATTTGCCACATTTGTGTCTTTGGAATTGTAACATTTTTGCATGAAGATCACTATTTGTGGATTCTGATGGAATTTCACAAGTGACATATTTTTCAATAAACTGTAAAACAGTGGCATCACTGTCTTGACCAAATTTAGGAGCATCTTTAATCCATAAAAGCATATGGATATGTGGTGCTCCTCTGGCTTGGTATTCTTTTCTCCAAAGGAAGTGTTGCACTTCTCCAAAGGGAGGAACAGTTTTATTACAAATAAAATGTAGCATAGCAATGAAGCGATGGTGAAAATATCTTGAAACATTAACAGGATCCTGAGAACAAAGTTCTCCAGGTGTTAGTATATCTATGTTTGTTTTGTTTTCGTTTGATATACGTAGGAAAGCATGTAAATCTTCCCATGCATATTCTGCACAACTTAATGTAACAAACCAAGTGGGTGGGCCAAGGTTTCTGATCATACAACGTACATCTCCATGACGTTTAAACCAGTACTCTTTAGTACCACGCATATTTGCTAATAGATTTGTAAGATTTGCTTGTAAAACCTCATCTTTTTGTTGAACTTTTTGTAATATTTGTGTAGCTGTCATATTTTGAAAGTGTGATCCTGATTTTAATATGTGTGCAACTCTGTAACATAAAGTTGCTAGTTCACTTTCAAAGAGTAGATGGAATATGTATTCCACATTTTGTCGAAATCTGGGATCTTCAGAATACATTCGTAATGAGCGATATTCTGATGCTGATATTTGAATAGGTCTATCATCGTATCTTCCTCCTTTGCCAGTAGGAAAGAGTAGAGGAAAAGCACATGCTTCTATACTTTTTCCCATGTGCTGATTGGTGATCCTTTTGTTTGACGCATTTGGTACGTTTCCAGTGCATCTTCTATGATGTCATTAGAGTGCAATGGATGAATTGTATAATGGTCTAAAGTGTTTGATATTGTAGCAGGATCTAGGAGCTCAAATTGACCAGCTTCTTGTGTCTCTTGAATTATTTCAGTTGTATCTTTCAAGTTTTCTTCAATATTAATTTCTTTGTAATATTCATTATTCTCTTTAAGATATTGCAGGGCTTCTCTAACTTTATGTAAATCTCCCAGTTGTTGCCAATTTTTTTGTCTTTTGTAGGTACTCCATTTACCAAGATAATTAAATATTGTTGCATTGGACGTTGCACTCCTAGAGTGTGCACATTTTCTTTTCGATCTAATGGTAAATACACTACTTTTCCACGAATACCTTTCACTAATTCAGAGGGAGGTAATTTTGCAGTTTTTGGTTGAAGGCGTATTATTGCTTGAAATGGGTGCACTGTTTGAATTATGATGCTCTCATATAAATTAAGTTGTTGAAGGGGTTTTGGTAGTGGATATAATTCCAAGTTATTTGTTATAGCACGTGAAGGAGTTTGGTTGTTGTCAATTTTTGTAGTGCAGTAACTGCAAAGTATTATGTGGTCAGTTATTTCCTATTTGTTTTCTGCTATAAGGTAGAGAGCTAATTCAAACCATTTAGAATCTTCATTGTCTTCCATTTTGTATGATTTTTGTATGATAGGTCTACCGTTTTTATAAAAAGTTCTGCGGCAACATACACACACGTGGTTTGGTACTTCAGCTGAAGTACTTTCAAATTTTAGTATTTCTTTTTTGTATGTGTGTAGTGAAAGGTTGCCATGTGCAGAATTGTTACGAAGTTGGTTTACAGCTAATTCATCTTGTAAGTGGGTTTCACTTCCAAAATATTTTGTCTGGATATAGTCGATTTCTTCTAGTAGGTCTTTTGCTATACCATGTAGAAGAATGTTATTTAAATTGGCTAGTGCTAAAGCAGGACTTTTAGCATAGTACAGTTTATAAACTAGATTTCTTATACTTGCATGATGTGTTGATATCCTTTTGATATCATGGAAGGTTGTTTTGCAAGTAGGTCCTGTAATGTAGGCCAATGAATGTCCTTGTAGTCCTGTTTACTTGCGTACTGGACAAGCATCCATATTTTGCAGTAGTTTAATTTTGTTTTTGTCTTTGCTTTTCACATATTGATTGAGGAATTGGCCTAAAGACTTGAACATTTTTTGGGGAATGGTACATATTGACGTGCTAGGTCATTTGTACACTAGATGTTCTGATTCAGTTGAATGGAGGGGTAAATCTACGTTTTCAGGGCATATTTTTGTAAGGAGTACTTCTTGTTCCATTATGGTATTATTAACTTTTTCATAACCTCGACCACTGCTATGTATGGCAATTGTATTTGTTTGCTTTTGTTTGTATGCTTCTTCATTAAAGTATGGTTCTGTGCTTGTAGTGTGACTCCATTCACCTCCACAGATATTTAAGAAGTTATTTCTGTTGACATTTCGTTTATTGAGAAGTCTTTTTTGTAATTTAGTTATTAGTTTTGTTAGTGGTTTCATTCTGTTTAACACTCAAATAAATAACTTTCTTTTGAGAAGAATTGCACT
This sequence comes from Ambystoma mexicanum, assembly GCF_040938575.1. Classification (NCBI taxonomy): domain Eukaryota; kingdom Metazoa; phylum Chordata; class Amphibia; order Caudata; family Ambystomatidae; genus Ambystoma; species Ambystoma mexicanum. The sequence continues at coordinate 806,633,885 of NC_090941.1, forward strand.
GTCTATCAACGCTTCTAAGATTACTTTCCTACGGAAGGTTTGAAGTGTTGAACCTGGTTTCTCTCCTGATTTCATAAGATTTTGTGACGGAACATTTTGGCTAAATTACTTTTCTTGGTATGCTTACTTTGTACTATATCAAGATTTATAGAAGAAGTTTTATTTGTAGTGATAGTTGATTTTCTGTTTATTGTTTTTGGGTTGTTTTACTTTTTAGAGAAGGCAATGTTTTTGTACTAGAAACTTCTTCTTTTTCACTACATGACTGTATTAGCTGTTGTGTTTCAACTTTTTTTTACAAATTCTGCTATAGATGGATGTTTATGTTGGAGACTTTTCTTTTCATTTGCTCTACTTCTGCGTTCCTTTCTACGGAATTGCTTTTTGGTAGGCATTTGTTAGGGTCTGTTGAAAAAAGTACAGAAGGTATGGGTTGGGGTGTTCTGCAATGCATGTGTGTTGTGTGCATGAGTGTTTGAGTAAGATGATAAAGATGTATGTAATGGTGTGTGATTGTGCATTCGGAAGTACAACTACTAGGGATGGGTATTCTTGAATTAATGTGTTACTAAACTGAGGTTCAGATGACAGAAAAAAGTAAGCCAGTGGTGTGGAGAAGTATAAATAGTATATCTAAAGCTATACAATTAAAACAGTTGTTTGTTCTACAACATCTAAATTCTAGCGGCTGAGTTGGGTAATTTGTGTGTTGAAAAATAGGAATTTGTGGGCCATTCTGCCAGTAAATCACTGTTTAAGACGGGTTTTTTTTTGGTCAGAATGGTGCAGAATCTCTATTTTTAGGTACAGAAATAGCATGAATTAACCTTACAGTGTGTTTGAGTAATAATTCAAATATTATGGTAACATTTTACTTACTTTTTTTCTAAAATGAGCAGTTTGCTTCTTAGTTGTTCCTTGTACTTCAAATTCGGCTGCTTCTTTTCAGGAGAATGGTCTTCACTGCAATTGTAAAAGAAAGAAATTAGTAATTTGGTATGTATATAGCACTGTTTTTAATTTAGACATAGATTTTGTTAAATTGAAATGCTCAGCGCCTTCCTCAAAACCATTAAAACTATCTTATGACTAATTGTAGGAAAGAAAATATCTTTACTATGGCTTGTGAAATTCATAATGTACCACTGTATACCACAATTCCTGTAACTAAGCTTTTCCACGTAATAGTGAGTCAATGTCATTCGCCTGCTTTTCCTCATAATAGTGAGTCAATGTCATAGCCTGCTTGTCCTATATAAATGTAAGTAATTATATAAATTTAAAAAAATAAAACCAATTATGTGTTTGTACAAATATTATTGTTTGAGATTTGATCATAGAGTGTGCATGTAATTTTGTTTGATTATATGTAGTCTATATATATTTTATTTAAAAAATGTTAGTTTAACATTATTTGCGTGTGTGTGTGTGTATGAAGAAATTAAATGGTATAAAGGTTTGTAAGTCACAGTTCATTTTAGGACAATGAAAAAATTATTGTAGATTCATTTTACAGATTATACAAGGTAAAAGTCGGTTAGAAAATGTGTTCATGTACTGTATAGAAAATATGCATACCTGTAGTTTGTGTTCATGCATATGGATATGGACAAAGCTGCAAGTAGAAATCTTGGAGACTTGTATAGTATTTCTCGTAGATCATGCTTGCCAATGGTATGAGACTTGTACTCCGAGAGATTCACCATACATTTGCAGTGCTGATCTATGATGATGTAGTTACATGTAGAGGTCTTGGATTTGATTGGTGGATGGTCATGTGATTTCTTAGCTACATCCAATGAGGGAATGGCATAGAGAGTGAAGTGGAAATGGTAGAAGGGCTGTCCATGTTACGATATGTTCGCGGATATGGCGGTAGTTCTAGGACACCACGTATTACATCCGGGGAATTTGGGGTGGGGAGGCATGCAAATGAGATTGAATGTAGCAAGGGATTGGTCAGTAATGTTTAGTGAGTGTGTTGTGCTATGAGAGGTTTTCTCAGATATTCATTTTGCTGATAGCTATGGCTGAGTGTTTCAAAAAACAAATTGTGTGGATTTTGGGAGACTCGTGGATACATTGGTTGAAGGTGCATGCAGAAAGCTGTGGAGTATCTATAGATCTTGGATTCGCACATGTGTAAATTGCACTGGCATGGCGTGCATGGAATGAAGTGGTTGGACTTGCTACCTCTCTGTGAAACTTTGAAGATAGAGGAACATCCAGACATAAATGTAATTCATTGTGGAGGGAACAGTTTAGGACATGTGTCTGGAATTTCTTTGCAATTTGCAATGAAAGAAGGACTTCAGAAGATCATGGACATGTTTCCAAACTCCAAAGTAATTTTTTCACGGATTGCGCAGAGACAAATGTGGCTTTGTTCTTTCTCATGTGGTCCACAAATGGAGAAAGCAAGGCATAATGTTAATAAGGCTGTGTGCCTTCCTAAGAGATTTTGGCATGTCCTCTTTTCATAATGAAAATATTATGTTTCGTAGTGCATACATTTTTCGCAGAGATGGAGTCCATCTTACTTATGCTGGCAATCAGATTTTTCTGAGAAATGTACAAAATGCATTGCAAACTTTTTTAGAAATACAGCATCCATGTTGAAGTAGGTGTTAAGTATTTATAATTTTTGACATACAAACACCTCTCAAAAGCTCTTTTCAGAGCCACCACTTCCTCCCAGAGGAAAATGCAATGGTTACAATAGGGTAGTACCCCAAATGTTTTTATGTTCGCGAACTGTCCACAGACTTTCAAGAAAAATACAAAGGGCCCTGCTTTATTTATCTTCACTTCTATTTTTTAACTGTGAAAGGCGGCTCTGAAAAGAGCCTTATTTTTTTTGATTTTTGTTATTTTGTATTTTTTTGGTTTTTTTATACACAACACACTAGGAGAGGAGGGGAAAGGAGGGTAAAGGGGGGACACCAATCACAGGAATAAGAAAGGGCGAGCTGAGAGAGGAAGATATAGAGTGGGTTTTATTTGGGTAGTGAGCAGGTCTTCTCCTGCTGTGAGACGATAGTCTCAAAAGCTCTCCGAAGTCACTCCCCCCTGCAGAGTACTGTGTCACAGTTAATACATACAACTGTGACCCTCGAAAGGTAAGGGTCATCAGAATTCTGTATAGCCTGTGAGGCAGCTTGAGGAAGACGCTGTCAGAGGTGTTCCTTGTGGTGACAGGATCAGAAACGGAGGATGAAGTAGAGGCAATCAACCTACTACGCTCTTCGCAAGGTACAACCTGGCGAATGGCCCCAGTGTGGAATGAGTTGAGGTGTCGCTTCATGGTAGTGGTCCCAAAGCTGTACAAACCATGCCTCCCGTGACTGAGTATCATTTTGCACTCATTGCAGGTGACACGGTTCGCACGAGCCTTAGGACCATTCCCATGAATGGTGAACAACCGCCACACCCAAGAATCATGCCGAGGGCGGGTAGTAGGGATTTCCTCTACCTCATTCTCGCCATCCTCTTCTTCCTCCTCTGTATCCTCACTCATGTTCCCCTCTTCAGGCCCTTGGGGAGATGGTGGTGGTGGAGGGGGTGGGGGTGGTGCTGAGGCAGATGTAGCACCAGGTGGCAATAGTGGAGCCATGGATGTCATCGGCTTGGAGATGGAAATCTCAAAATCTGCAAAGTATGCAGCAAAATGCAGAGTGCTCTGTGGAATAGCCAGAAACAGAATGAGAATGAGCTCTAGGGCGTGGTCTTTTATAGGGGTGCTTGTACGCGGTTTGCAGACATGCGCGCCGTCCGCAAGACAGATCGAACACCAAAAAATGTTCAAAAAGTCACAAGAACTATGTGGAAACTTAGGATTAGTATGTGGGATTTGTGGTATGGTGCGTTTTTAATGAGAAATATTGTGGATTACTTGGAAATGTACTTTTAAACTGTTCCGAACACGAACAGTGTCCACATTTAGAACACGCGATCAGTGTGGGCGCAGTCACATGATTGCTTCGTGAGCATGTTCGTTAAGGAAGCGGCCATCCGCAGGACACCCAATGTACGGACATTGCTTTTGCGCATGCGCGTTGATGTTCTACGGACAGTGTTCGGATACTGAACTAATTAAAAGTGCGTCACACGTAAAACGAACAGTTACGGACAGCCGTTTATTCTTAGCACAGTTTAACTTACTTGCGAACAATGCATACAGACATAGCGTCCCCAGCACATCTCCATTTCCGTTTATTTACGAATAATTCAGGACACCACGAGTGTTCTTAGAACAGTTTCAACTTGCTAGCGAGCACTACGAACAGGCATAGTGTTCTTAAGGACACCTCCATTTTCGTTTATTTACGAACATTTCAGGACACTATGAGTGTTCTTAGAACAGTTTCAACTTGCATGAGAACATTACGGACAGATATAGTGTCCTAAGGACACTAACATTTTCGTCTATTTACGAACATTTCTGAACAACCGCACTGTCCGTGGACACCTAAATTGTTTTTAACAAAAAGAACTGAAACTAATTGCAACACAATATAAAAAAGTAACTTTATTTGACATATATTAACAATTTATCACTGAGAAGGTGGGGCAGAAACGGAAACAAAAACAGGGGAATTAGGGATTTCAACATATTTGGGATCAGGTGAAGAAGGGATGGAAATGTCATCAAAACGTTTTGGTCCATGGAGAGGGTTTGGGGTTAAATTAGTGGGATATGGTGAGGGGGGACAAGTACAGGTGGGACAATGGTATCTTGTTGTTAGTTTTAGGTGATCTTCCACAAAGTTTTTTAAATTGGTAAAATTTGCCATGACTTGGTCAATTTTTTCGTTTATGTGTTCCAGAGTGTTATCCACCGCTTCTTTTTCTGTAGTAGTTTCAATTTTTGTATGGTCTATACAAAAAAAAAGTATATGTTAAATGTATACAAAATAATATTTATTATGTATTAAGTGTGTACCATTAGGTGCACTATCTTCTGACATTTCCTCTCGTGGGAAATGCTCCTCTAGCCACTCCAGAGTTCTACACATTTCTGTGAGAAAACAAAAAGGTAATATTTTTTTTTTATCTAATACAGAAAGTTTATAAATATATGAGTAAAATGAAGTGCACTTACTATTTCAGGTAAAATATGTGATGAGTAGTCTGTACGTCTGGTCTTGCTCTTAGTTGTGGAGTGTCTGTGAGGTAATTATGTTGGAAGCCACTTTATCTTCTTTTGGTATATTCCATTTTTAGAACATATTGTATTTAAATGAATGGTTAGTGTGTTACATATATGGATTACATTTCTTAAATATTACTACATATACTTTGTATGTGTGCTGCTTTGTGAATTTGTTAAATGTTCCTATGTTATGATATAACAATTACACATACCCCCCCAGAGTTTTTAGGTGGTGATACTGTTGTCCGAACATGTCCGCGGATAGTCAAATTCAGTAGAAAGGGTTCAGTATGTTCCATATTACATGTACATAAAGTCAAAGTTATTATTGTTAAGTTGTGCTACTAAAAAACTATGAAATTCAGTTAAAAAACTTTGTTAAAGGGACGTTATGGTTCAGTTGCGCTATGAAAAACCTATGAAATTCAGTAAAAAAACTTTGTTAAAGGGACGTTATGGTTAAGTTGCACTACTAAAAACCTATGAAATTCAGTAAAAAAAACTTTGTTAAAGGGACATTATGGTTCAAAGTAAAACCGAAAAACCCCCGAAATTCGGCAGTTATGGTAAGATAAGCAACCATAACTCGCGCCACCGTGCACTGCTAACACTAACACCCAGGACATCAAAGATGATATCACAAATGTACACAACATACAGTATTGAGAAGCAAACGTTGGCCCGAATCAATTAATGAGCCATGTGCAGTCATGGTGTGATAATTCAGATAGTTAAATAAGTAGAGCCATTTAGAGTCATTTTTATCCAATAGGATAAAACGCTTGGCCATACAGTGTTTGCTCTTATGACTATGAGAGATATTATTGCACCAACTTTTAGCAGATAAGCTCTGAAACTGCTTCCAATTTGCAGTAATCAATTTAATAGCAATAGCAATAAATAGATCATACAGGATGCCTGTACCCACAAGAATATCACTGTTATTTGCAATGTTGCCTATTAAAATGTAATTTTAAAGATAATATTTAGCTGCAACCATACATCTTTCCAGAACTTCGTGAAATGGGAGCATTCAAATAACATATGCTTGAGGGCACCGTTTGCAGTCCTACATGAACAACACATACCATCAGCCATTGGGTTAGACTTATGTAGTTGCATTGGAATCAAAAATGGTCTGGTTAAAAAAAAGGAAATATTCTGAGAGATGTTGGCCAAGGTGAAAGTGCATTTCACTTTAGACCAAATTCAAACCCAGGTTTGTTAATCAAATACAACCCTACAGTCATCTTCCCATTGGGGTTCAGAAGCCCACTTGACCTTGGCTGTCTGCTGTGCAATAAGAGTGTATACAGTTTCTCAGCATTTGCAGAGGAAGCAATCACCAAATAATTTAACCTTAGGGGATCAGGTCTTAGTTCATTCTTAATATATATATCCAGATTATCATGGCAAGCATTCATTAGTTTACAAAAGAACTGGAGGTCTGCTATCAGAAGAGAGTATGTATCTTTAGAATCATGAAAGGATGTCACATGAAGACCAGGACAAATGTTTTGGATATACTTGATCCCCTTATTTAGCCATGACCTCCTATGCATAATTCTACCAGAAATAGTAATTGACTTGTTATGCCATAAATATGTTGAGAAAGAAAGGGATAGTGATGTCGTGCCATGAAAGAGAGGCCTCATAGGGCATTGCAGGAGGCTTTTATGGGGCCTGAAAATCTAGATACCAAATTACCAAAGAAATACCTAGGGTCATATAGTTTATGTGGGGAAACCATAAGCTTTTCAAAGATAAACCATGTAGGAACGTCACTATTATCAGTAGTAGAGAACCACATTTACATTTTCACTTTTAGAGGCACCCATACCTCGGTTTTTCACCCCCTGCTCCTCCCTCCCCGATATGCTGTTATCTTACAGGAAGAACAGCATTATGTAGCAGGCTAAAGCAGCTGTCTTCCTTTCCATTTGAAGTTTGCGCAAGTGTGGGACCCCTCCAGCTGACCCTGCGCATGGGGTTGTTTTTTTCTTTTGTCAATCTGCAGCCCACACTTTTAGAGGCACCCCTATTTCGATGTTTCATCCCCTGCTCCTCCCTCCCTATGCAAATCCCACATTGATAGGCTGTGAGCTTCCAGGAAGTTCAGTGTGTCTCCGCGATCCCCATGGTAGCCTTGCCTGGACAGCCTGCAAAGGGCCAGAGGCAAAGGGCAACTCTCATCCCCTGTTTGTACCTGTTTTGCATGGGGAGCCGGACAAAGTATCCTACTGCTACAATCAGGTAAGGTGGCAAGAGAATGGAGCTTGGCTATTGCAGAGTCGCCAAAGCCCTGCCACTATTACATCATTATCACCTGAATCTGCCATCATATTGAATCTGCTGTGTTCTTTTTACTGTATTGACTCCTCACATTGTTTTAAATCTTTCTGCATTCTATGGTTTTGTTAGTGTATTGACTCCTCACATTGTTTTAAATCTTGCTGCACTCTATGATTTTGTTACTGTGTTGACTCAGAATAGTGTTTTAAATCTTGCTGCACATTATGGTGCTGTTACTGTCTTGACTCATAATAGTGTTTTAAATCTTGCTGCACATTATGGTGTTGTTACTGTCTTGACTCCTGGCTTTGTTTTAAATCTTGCTGCACTCTATGGTTTTATTACTGTCTTGACTCCTGGCATGTGATAAATCTTGCTGCACTCTGTGCGTCTGTTACTGTGTTGATTCCTGATACTGTTTTACATCTTGCTTGCTGTTTTAAATCTTGCTGCACTCAGAAGTGTTGCTAGGTGAATCATTAGAGCTTAGCCACTGCCAAATCTAGGTGAAGTCTCAGAGTACAACCATTGTTGAACCTAGGAGAACATTAATCAGGTTATAACCACTGTTGAACCTAGGAAAGGTTTCAGAGTATAACCACCATTGAATACATGTGACATCCACAATATAACTACTGCTGAATCTAGAAGAACCGTCAGAATATAGCTACTGCTGAATCAAGGAGATGTTTTAGAGTATAGCCACTGCTGAATCTAGGAAAGGTTTCATACTATAGCCACTGTTTAACACATGTGACATCTACAACATAACCACTGTTGAATCTAGAAGAACTCTCAGAGTATAGGCACTCTTGAATACATGGGACATCCGCAATATAACCACTGCTGAATCTAGAAGACACATCAGATTATAGCCACTGTTGATGTTTTAGAGTATAGCCAATGCTGAATCTTTGAGAAAATGTAGGATATAGTCACTATTGAATGTAGGAGAACCCTCAGAGTATAGCCACTGTTGACTCTAGGAGACATAACTGAGTAGGGACACTGTTGAATCTAGAAGAGGTTTCAGAATAACCACTGCTGAATCTAAAAGACGTTTCAGAGTATAGCCACCATTGCATACATGTGATATCCACAGTTTAACCACTGTTGAATCAAGGAGAACTCTCAGAGTATAGCCACTGTTGAATTTAGGAGAAGTATCAGAGTAGAGCCACTGTTGAATCTAGGGGAGGTTTCAGATTATAGCCACTGTTGAACACACGTGACATCTACAATATAACCACTGTTGAATCTAGAATAACTCTCAGAGTACAGCCATTGTTGAATCTAGGAGAACTCTCAGAATATAGCCATTGTTGAATCTAGGAGAACTCCCATAGTACAGCCACTGTTGATTCTAGGAGTAGTACTTGAGTATAGCCACCATTGAATTCATGTGAAATCACCACAGAATACCACAGGGAGGCTATTGCCACTGTTGATCACCATACACATACAAAACTATGAGGGCCCACAAGGGGAGACAACTATACAGGGAGGCTCCACGGAAGACCAAACCACAAACCACCATAGGCCATCAAAGGGAGTCTTTTGCAATTGTGAACCCAATACAACTACAAAACTACAGGTCACCACAGGAAAGTCATGGCCTCTGTGAACCAGACACAACTAAGAAGCCACAGGGCCCAAAAGGAGAGAAAGCCAAACAGGACACACAAGGGAAGAACTAACCACAGGACCAAAGGTCACCACAGAGAAGATTGTACTACTATTGAACCCAATTCAAATACAAGGGCCCACAGAGGGAGAAAACTATACAGCACCCCATAAAAGCAGATGAAACCTAAGGGCATCACAGGGAGGCTTTTTCAACTGTGAACCTTATAGAATTACAATAACAAAATCACAGATCAGCACAAGAGGTGATCAAACCAAAAGGCATCAAAGGGAGGCTCTTGCAACTGTGAACCAGATACAACCAGCCCTACAGATAAGAGGTATTGGCCACTTTTACTCCCTAGAAATTAGCAAACACTCCCAAAAAATAAAAACAGGGAGTACATATACCCCAAAAAAGAAATAGGAATAAGATGCTACAATCTTGTGCCCCTGATTTCATCCACACAGCTCAATGGGTATATTAGGACCAGTAGTGCACGTAGTACCACAGGAAGAAATGACTATTTTCACTGCATGAATAAACATGGATCTTTTAATGTGCATGAATAACGGTGCAAAGAAATACATTTTACAAAAACATTACTGTTTTTCAGTTAAAACATGTTTGTACTTGCTTATAAAATATTCTCATTGGGAATTGGATTTACAATTTGATACCCCAAAAATCATTTCACTCCCTATTTTGTAAAGCTCACACTTCCACATCTTATCTGGAAAGCTCACTACAACAAAAATCGCAGGTCCCCACAAGAGAAGAACAAACCGAAGGGCTTCACAGGGAGGTTGTCACGACTGTGAACCTGAAACAAGGACAACTACAAAACTGTGGAACCCACAAAGATAAACAGCCATGCAAACCTCAAAAGGAACGACAGGCCACCCAAATGTAGTCCCTGATCGCCAAAGTTAGCCATCAAACTACCAGGTTTAGTCCCCAACAATCAGGGTTAACCATAGTCAGTGTCAGAGTCAGAGAGAATAGCCCTCAAACACTACGATTAGTTACTACCAGCCAGGGCCAACCCTGGGAAACACGCCAGCCATGATAGCCCCACTGCAACAGAGGCACCCTCAGAGCAGACCCCATCATAAAATGCCCTAACCCAGGAAAGACAGACGCACAAGGAGCAACCGTAACAGATAAAACAAAATGGAACAAGAATAATGCACCCACACAATCAACAGAAACAGGTCCACTCACCAGAACAAGATCTACATTGCTCTACATAACACCCTTCCTATCAAACTACCACCCAATCGAACAGCCATCTATCCTCAAGAACCATAAGCACATTAGCAGGATAACTGGAAAAAGCTTGGGAATATTTGGGAAGCACACAGAATCAAACCAGAAAGAAGCAACACGCATTCATCACACAAAATTGGCACGACAAAAGGCACCATCAGCATTGGCAGGAAGATGAGCATGAAGAATACACCAACAAACCAGAAAAGGCGATATGGTGGAAAAAATGACCAACAACAACACAACCACCAAAATACACTGCCAAAGATTGAATAGACAACAAGAAACAGAAAGATATGGTGCAATCTAGTCAACACCAGATCAATATCCAAGCACACAGCATAGAAATGCGCCCTCCTATGCGATGGAGAGGTAGACATGTTGGCTAACTTGGCTAAATCAAAACTAAAAGGTAACTGTGCACAACTACCTACCCAGCAACGTCAAATTCAAGCATGCACACAGAGAAGTAAAAAGAGGAGGAAGACTAGCAGTTGCATAATAATAATAATAATAATAATAATAATAATAATAATAATAATAATAATAATAATAATAATAATTCTTCTTCTTCTTATTATTATTATTATTATTATTATTATTATTATTATTATTATTAACCATGATCACCTGATCAGTCTTGGAGAGAGACTTCAACATCTGGCTCGAAGAAGAGAACATTAACTCACCCAAAACATCAACTGTTCAACTTGCAAACATGCATCTATAACAACTGGTGAAAGGAGTGACACACACAGCAGGGCACACTCTAGATGCAAACTTCTGCAACAAAAACCTGGTCACAACTGTACCTCTGATGCAATTCTGAAAAAAAACTAGAGAGCCATTAATAGTGTGGACCTAAATGTGAGACTGGAAGCTGCAAAACCAGGAATCACCACCCTAGACTCAGCCAGCATAGATGAAAGAACAGACACAATCCAAAAATGGATTGTGAAAACACTGGATGACATTGCACCATAAAAACCTTTCACCCCCTCGCTAAAGAAAACAATAGCAAAGTGGTTCACACCATATCGCAAAGCACTAAAAACAAAACAACATGAAACTATAAAAGGACTGGAGGAGAAACTATGAACAACACAAAAAAACACATACCAAAGACTGATTAGATTATACAAAGTCTAAATATTCAAAGCAAAAAAAGCATACTACAATGATCGGATCACAAAATCAAGCAAGATAAACGAAATAAGAAACTCATACACATGCAACAATGCACCAACCCCTATGCAAAAACTATGCGACAATCTTGCAGATCACCTTGAAAAATAATATCACCAGCATCCAGCAAATCATGGAAAGCAAGCCAAAAAGCAGCACTCAGCACCTCAACCAGCCAACACCAGAACCCCCGACTAGACTAAACAATCTCCTGCTGATCTCATCAGATAAATACAAAAGCCTGGTGAGCAAAAGCAACAGAGCGGGCTCTCCAGCCGACCCAAGCCCACCCGACATCTACAAGATCATCCTCACCCAGAAGACACTGGCAGAATATTACTGCAAACTCTTCAACCACTCGCTAGTAATAATGCCACGAGTCTTCAAATCAGCCTACATCAAGCCACTTGTCAAAGATACTTCAAGAAACACACAAGACCTAACCAACTGCAGACCAATTTCAAATATCCCCTACCCGGCGAAATCACTAGAAAGCTACATCTATGAACACATCTTGGAATATGTAGAAAACAACCCGCTGTTGGATTAGACACAAGTAGGCTTCATACCCATGAGAGGAATGGAAACTGCACTACTATCTATACAGGACGATCTAAAGACCAACACTTTGCCGGTTTAACATCGGAGAAGTGTGGTTATTCTTTGCCCTTACAGAGGAACTGATAATGGAGCAGAGGAAGTGCAGCCAGTAGATCTATTAAGTCTGCAAAGGAGCATCAGAAAAAGCCCTTACAGAGGAAGTGATATCAGAGCAGGGGAAGGGCAGCCAGCAGATCTATTAAGTCAGCAAAGGAGCATCATAAAAAGTCTGCTTGTACTTTTGCGTACCGATCTCAACTACAAGAACTCTTACTGCTTCCAAAGCAGTCCCTTTTTGCTGTCTAGCTGAATTCGAGAGGGAGGAGGAAGAAAGACCTTCAAAAGACCATTTGCAACGGGGAGAGGCCGCAGAGTCGGTCGGAGAGTCTTATGGTCTTGTGTACCTTGTAGGAATCTTGCTATGACCTGCATTGGATTTGACCCCACTCTGTTCTTATTTGCAGCCTGCTCATGCTTTGGAGTACCGATCTGAACTACAAGAACTACATTTCCCTCTTACTGCTTCCAAAGCAGTCCCCTTTAGCTTTCTAGCTGAATTCGAGAGGGAGGAGGAAGAAAGACCTTCAAAAGATCATTCACACTGTGGAGCAGCCACAGAGTCTGTCAGAGAGTCTCATGGTCTAAGGGCATGTGGGCATTTTGATTAAGGTAAGTATCAAATGACCTTATGTTGTGATAACCATTAATTGGTACAGATGTGGTGATGCGATTGGAACAACAAAACACAAACCCGGTTAACAGTTGAAACATAATAAAACAGTAGAGTAGAGATTTATATTACACACCACGCTGCCGCTACAAAGTGAATCTAGAAAGCTAGACAATGGTGGCATCGACTGGCCCAAAGACGGGGCATGAAACAAGGAAAAACAGGGCTAGTCAAGTCTTGAAACTTCAAACGGACAAACAGACGGATAAAATCATTAATTCGCAATCGCGCAAAGTTCAGGAAAAAACTACTGATTCCTTACAGCAAGTTAGAGCATTAGGAAGCGGAAGGAGACCCACTCTGGACGAGAATATTTAAGCCGAGACCAGAGTAAGACATCAGTGCCATACATAGACAATGAAAATAGACTAACAGAAGAAACCAACGATCAGCGAGTAGAAATGGAGATGACAGAAAAGTCCACTCTTGATCAAAATCAGCTAATGAATGGAAACTGCACTAACTATTAAATAAAAACAATAAACGAAGACTACTTACAAACCCGGACGAATCAAGACCAAATGAAAGATGAAATACATAGGAACATGGGAAATCTGCAACTGATAAAAAAGAAACAACTATCAGAGATAATGGAGAGAAATGATAGAGAAAAAAATGATACGTCAATAACAACACTAAAGATTAGAGCTCAACAAGTGAAAATCAAATGGCAGCAGAGATATAATAGTCAATACATTGAAAATAAATCAATGCTCCAGAATACACAGCCGGAGAAGCCAAGAATAGCAAGACTATCTTTAGACGTAAAGGAGATCCCTTATGTCAAACCATGAGAAACGGAATCAAATATTTGGGCCAAATATACCCAACGTGACACCAAATGATAAAACAGAGCTAACATCAACCCCACAAAAAAAGGAACAAAAACTTAATTAATACTAAAAGAACAAATCAAGAAGGAAATGCTACACTGACAGACAAACATGGAGAATAAGACATCTAGTGCACTTGCACTGGTTGGTAATAAAAAGGATCATAATACAAAACAGCAGAAACCTCAAACAAACGAGAAAGAAGAAAATACTAATGAACAAGAAAAATAATACAAAACAAAAACAACGATGAAATTGACACACATAGATATTGGGAGTGCCAGAAGAACACAAATAAGCAGCAACAAGCCATTCCAACGACTATGCTTGATCTACAAAATTCTTTAATGGCTGCGTCTACGTTGCATTAACCCCGTTTTTAAAATTACTAGAAGCACACAATGTTGTGATGAAAGAGCAAACAACTTTACTGGCACTAATACACACAAAACAAATATACATAGAGACGTTCATAAACCGCATACAAACAATATTAGACAGCGAAGCAGAGACATCGGCCCAGTGGCAGGCCCGGCTGTTTGATATTGCAAGGGCTGACCGTAAAGAAAAAACAGATATGACAGCCACATTATTAAACACAATGCAATACTTACAAAAAGACAAGAACAGAAAATGCTCAAATATGCAATAGGATCAAGTAACAAAGCAAATAATGGATCAAAGAGACGAAAATCACTGGAAAATACAGAATAGAACTCAAAAAATCAGAAAAGAGAAAGGACAACATAAAGGACTTATGGAGCAAACAAAACACATGAAAATGTAAAAAAGACCAATGAAAGATCAGAAATGAATCATTGGTGAATAATTCTACTCAACAAGAAAACAAAATGTTGCAACAAAGAAAACTACCTGTTAAAGTCCTCACATTACAGAAACAGAGCGAAGACCAAAAGATCAAAGGCCTAGACGATGAGAAAGAGCCTGCCTTTTCCATCGTTGAAGGCCCCCAGAAAAGTAAAAATAAGTTCAAACATAAAATCTCGGAACAGAAAGAAAAAGAAAATGTCAACAACTAAAGCAAAGTCAAGAGGCTCTCGTGCCTTCTTAAGAAATATAAAAATACCATCGCCAACTAAACCTCAGAAGTCAAAAGAGAAGGTAAAATAAAAAAATCCACAAGTTAAAAAAACATCAAGCGTGAACATGGAAAGAAACCTATGGCCGAAAGTAGCAGTCGTGAGACTAACTGAATAAGAAATCACTCAAAGAGAGATTATGATGAATCTATCAACATATGCATTTGATGAAGAGGGAGAAAACTCAATCATAATAGGAGAAGAAGATATTGTGATAGATGAAGATAACTCACTGAATACCACACTGTATCAATACAGCGATCATTTACCATCAAAAGACTATATAAGTCTCTCATGCGCAGAAATTTCAGATACCAAATTAGAAACCACTGTAGGATCCTTAAATGAGACCAATACTATGATAAACACACAGATGCACATGACAGAAAGACCAATACACAGAGAGGGTGACGATGAGTCAGTGTACCTACCAATATTTGATGATCCCAGAAGTTCAAATTCGGCAAAGATAATAACATCAAGTCACTATGGAAGCGTGAAGACCTTGTCCTGAATAGAACTAATGTTTTATGCTTATTCCATGCAAATCTAAACTTGAGAAGGTAGAAGACTTTAAAACAGTAGAATTGCTCTATGAAAAAGAAACAGATCATGTTTCAGTACACCTAAATGGTTGACAAACTGCAAAAATCCTAAATGAAGCCAAAAATGTGTTTCAACCCCTAGGATTTGAATTAACGTACAAGAACTGAAGGGATGTTACAAATACAAAAACGTGACAGATGGACAAGCAAAGACCTTTGAAATCTAGATGCTCTGAACACAATAGTCACCCTCAGAGGAATAACAATAAAACAACTAAAAATGCATAACATAATAATGGGAATAAAATTACACCCTTAGAATTAACCTGCTGGAACACGAGGGCCCATGTACATTTCTTTGAAAACCAGAATCAGAAATTAAGAACTGCAGATATAATCTGCTTGCAGAAAACTTGGATAAGTAAATAGCCGACATGTCATGGCTACACGGTATTCATGAACCCTGCAATCACGAGACATAAAGGCTGTCCATCATCAGGATTATTAACAATGATTAGAGCAGCAAATAACCTACATGTCATAGAAACAGACAACTTGAATCCCTTTGTCCAAATTGTGATAGTGGAAATGATTTCCACTGCCAATATTAAGATTTGACTAAAAAATAAACATCAGACTCATCAGATAGTGTGTATATTTAATACATACTGAAATCCAACAGCGATCAATGATAATTCCTTTATGGATGCGATATTCACTGAAATAGATGATCTTGAAATTCACTAACCAAATAGAGAAATAATTATATGTGGCGATTTAAATATATACACCTCATTTGCAAGAACGGCAAAGAGATCCCAGATAGCAAAATCACAAAAAAGCGCACACATGGAAAAAAGATTGTGCGCTAAGAAACATCATACTCATAAATGGTCACAAGGAGACATACCGCCAGTTCCTACATGGAAAAAAGGTAATTCTGTATCCTATCTTGATTATATCTTTGTAAGAAGCTCACTATGGGACGACCTTGAGATGATGAAAGTGGCAGAGAATACGAATAGTGATCACAACACTCTGACCTTGTCTTGGAAAGAAACACAGAGTCATGGATTGAACCGTCACAGAATATCAGACAAACAAATAAAAATATTCCCTGAAATTTTTTGAATTACCGAAATAAGCGATAGTGCTAAATTGCAATATGAATGGCTCTTTTTGCCATTCAGACAGTTAAACCAACAACAAGATCCCACCAACTGACGTATTCTCATGCTTTCAACAGACAAATAGCAGAGAAATAGCAGCTAAGAAAAAGACACTACACGCACAAATAGGTATATCTCAAAAAATACCACTAGAAGAAAAACTGAGAAGCATTAAAAACACGAACAACAATATAAAAATTGGCAAAACGATGCAGAATAGATGCTAGCAACGAAATTCTAGAAACAGTGGAATTTATTAAATAATAGCAGTCAGAACAAAGATCTACTAATAACAGATGTGACAGAACGATATTGGATTAATCACTTTACTGAGCTATATAAGAAAAAAGAGGACAATATACAAAGCGCAAAAATGAACTTAGATAGGAACCAATGGAACTTTGAATGGTCTTATAACGAAGTACTAGAGATCATTACCCATTTGAATCCATCGCGGGCACCAGGATCCGACGGCATGAGCAACGCAATGCAACATTAATAAAAAACCTAAAACCTTGGCCAAAACTATGTCAATAGCTGTTCAGGATTGTAATTGCACAAAAATGAATTCCAACAACCTGGCAAGCTGCCATAGGAATTCCAATTTACAAAAAAGGTGACAAGGAAAAAACCAACAAACTATCGTCCGATAGCTTTGTCAGAACATAAAGGAAAAATATTTGCACTAATATTGCAATAGAGACTGACAGAATGGATAAGACAACAGAACAATACGAACATAGACAAATGGGTTTCTTCAGAGTTTTCGGAACGAACATTCATCTATTTATTCTTAACCTGCTGAACCTAGAAGCTATGAGATTACCAAATGGCCTTTGACAGTGTGCATCGTTTAAAACTGTGGCAAAAACTATGATCATGGAAATGCCCGACCAACATCTTAGAACCAATAAAAGCGCTATATACATCAACCAATGTGCGAGTTAGACTATCGCCAACAGGGGCAGTGTCTGAAGAAATACCCACCTGGCACGGTTTGAAGCAAGGCTGCCCATTGTCAGCAACACTTTTTAATATTTATACATCAGACTTTGAACAAAATCAAAATGTTCTAACAACTAATCCACCAATTTTGAATGGGACACCAATCAGGTGGTTAATGTTCGCAGACGACCTAGTAATGTTCAACAAAACACAAATTGGAATTCAAAAAAGAGTCAACGTTCTGCAACGCTATGCAGGAGATGACGATTTAACCATAAACTTGGCAAAGGCCCAAGTAATGACACTAACGAAAAAACACAGAAAAACAAACAGAGAAATAAACATTTATTTGAATACTACAAAACTGGAGAATGTCAAAACTATGAAGTACTTGGGCATGTTGCTTGACCAGATGATCAGAGGAAACAAATGCTTGGTGCACTTACCATCTAAAATTGACTCATTGGTTTGCCAATGAATATTGATCCATAAGAAATACGGGAAATGTTCCTTCAAACCTGTGATTACGTTCTATAAGCTGACGGTGATAGCTATTGTAACATATGGCAGAGAAACATTGTTGAATATCCATTGGAAGATATGGAACTACCTGGAGGGAAGCTTCTGGAGAAAAATATTAGCATTGCCCAAGACATTCCCGGTAGAAGGTATACGATTTGAATTAGCGTTACAATTGCTACATTCTATTGTAAAGTGGAAAACACTGGATCTATACAGAAAAATAACAACTGTCGATGAAACACCTGCAATCCAGATACTTCGGACATGAACCGCATCATCGAACGATCCGATTCTAAATCAATGGAGGGAAGGAAACAAATATGTAATGACAAACCTTCATATTACTGAAGACATCTTGATACACTGACCTAATGAAGCAAAGAATTAACTACAGAGAAACGACTGGATTCAGACAATTCAAAAACAATCACAATACCAGCTAGCGCTTAATTGTCAGATGGACTGTTGACCATTGCACCAAATACCACAATATTTTAACCAATTTCTCTGCCAAAAGACGAGAGATATGTTTCTCCACTTACGTCTGAATCTACTACCGACAAGAGAAGTGCTAACTAAAATGTAACTAATTAACAAGGACTTAATCTTTTGTCGTTTTTGCAGAAATGAAAAACAGATTGAAACCATCCACCATATTTTTATGGAATGCCCATCTGTAGACAAGGAAAAACCACATTTTGCAGTAATGTTACCTAGCGAAGAGAAGCCGCAAAATAGAGAGACACGATGGACAACCATAATCCTCAGCAATCAGAAAAGCCTGACATTCAGAATTATTCAATTTTGGTTAAAAATAATAGACAAAGTTACAGAGAGCTGAACAAATAATACTTTGCAATGGCATGATGACTGCTAAATAGAGTACTCATCAATTTTAGAATGATAACAGAATGAAAGATGTTAATTTATTTTTATTCTGTTGAGAAATGAGGTGGAAATGAGACATAATGTATGATGATTTGGCCTAATGGAAAGCTATGGCAAAAGATACAAGTTTGTAATAAAACTAAAGTCTTAAGAAAAAGAAAAAAAAAGACCAACACAAATGCAAAATTCAACTCATCACTAATACTACTCGATTTCTCAGCAGCTTTCAACACAGTCAATCAAGATACACTCATCAGAAGACTAGAAGATATTGGGTAGGGCAACACAGCTCTCTTGACAGAATGAACAAAAACAACCTGCATTGCGCCATTCAAGTCAACACCCCAGAACATGCAGTGCCCCACAGGGCTCATTGCTATCCCTGTTACTCTTCAACATCTACGTGAAACCCTGGTCAGCCTCATCAATAAACAGTTGCATGTGATAATGTGCCTGCAAAAATGTCGCCTGGCAAAAATGTCACCAAAAAAATGCTATTTTTTGCAAGGGCCATTATCACATTGAACATGTAGGGGACACCCCTGAACTCCCCAAAACCTTCAACCCTGCTCCCCTTGACCCATATATATGGTCACCATACATAATGTTGCCATGACCTTTTCTCTGCAACTTTATGTATGGAAACCCTATATATGGGGGTAATATTACCGGATATCCAATAAACATGGCATCACCTGCTATAATTTCACAGATGACACTCAAATAATGTATAAAATAAATGCCAGTGAAGAACAAAACCCAACACTCACCGAATGTCTCACGGAAATAACCCATTGGATGAGCACCAACAGCCTTAAACTTAACCTGGACAAAACCGAAAACATGATAGCAGCCAATGACCCACTGAACAACAATCACACTCCATGGCCCATAGAGCTACAAAACCCACCAGAACTACCCAGAGTGGTAAAAAACATTTTAACCCTAATGAATTACGAGAACCATAAGTCAATGCAGTAATAAAGAAATGCTTCTTCCACCTACACATGATCAGTACTTCCTTACCTCTCTTTCAGACACAGAACACTTGACGTCATCTCTCTCGTCCTGTCAAGAATAGACCACGCCTACAGCATCTACCTCAGAATGCCCGAATACCTCATGAGGAAGCTACAACAAATTCAGAATGCAGCAGCAAGACTTCTTAGAATCACTAGGAAAGAGCACATCACCCCAACACTAAGAACACTGCTTTGGCTACCAGTCAAAAGATGAATCTTGTTCAATACTCTCGGCATAACACACAGAGCGCTCCATGGCCAAGGAGCCAAATTCATACATGAAACAATCACCATCTACAAACCAACTCGAACACTAAGATCCAGCAACAACATCCACCTCGAAACAAATCAATCCGCAAAACAGAAAGTCTGAGGGTCAGCATTCTCCTGCATAGCAGTGAAACTGTGGAACTTGCTTGCAAAGAACATACAGACTGTAGGAGTTCACCTATAATTCAGGCAACTACTAAAAACATGGCTCTTTAATGCACCAAACTGAAGAAATCACTAGAGGGAGAAACCCCACCACTGCAAAGCAAGAAAACAATATGAAACTGGACCACCCAAAACCAATATCCCACACTAAACCAAAAAGGAACAAATAAGCCCAAACTTTAACCGAATGCAAAACACAACCCAGACAAGCCATGACTAACGCTGCTAATAGCTCTCTAAAACTCTGCATACCCACCACCCAACCCAGACCTTCACCACTAAACACCCAAACCTCAAAACTACAGGCACTCTACCAAATTTCCACAACACCCCACACGCACATGAAACACACACAACCACACACAAAATAGCACACAGTGACAATTTTTTTCTGAACTGAAGCTACCAACAGCACATCCAAGCTTTCTTGAACCCGTACCTCTCAACCCAAATAACTAACCACCACAATCCCCTTCCTTTTCAGATCCACCTGAGCACCTGGAGACCATGAAGAATGGCAGAAGTGTGTGTTACAGTCACAATAACATAACATAACATAACATATCTGAATACCCCCACATGGCACCCGTACCCTTAGCCATGTACGACCCTGCACAAACCAAATACCATGCACCGTTAGATGCATATCTTGCAAACAGCACCCGTACCAAGACCCGCCACCCCATCATCATGAAACACATCCCTAAAGATCCAAACCATACAAAACAAAACACAAAACAATAACAACTACAACATAACAAATAATGCTACATACATTGTATGATCTTAAACCTACCAAACCAATGAATAGTGATGGACTTTGCCATGACTGCTTGTCCAGGTGTTCCAAGAAGATTACCTGCCGTACTCACATCCAACCAAAATGCATGCAAACCTCTCTGCACCCTCATGTCAAATCCACAAAGATGAAAAACCTGTATCGCAAAATGTTCCTGTGTGTACATCCTGAGCCCTCCAATCATGTAGAACAACTGAATGTGAACTTCCCTTGCATACTCCTCACCCCCTTGATAAAAGAGGTGAAAACCCCAATAGCAAGTAGATTACATACAACTCCTAAATCTTGACATGAGGCCACAACAGAAATACAATGGCCTGAATAGTACTGGCCTCTACACCTCAACATTAAGCACCATTTAGCTTTTCAGAGACCTGACCTTCCCCCATTAACCAGAGGATACCATATGCAACAAACACAGAGCATTATGATGACACCGGCCTCACCCCAGACAAAAAGTACAATATCATTCTCCCTCATGTATGCTGATGCCCAAGATCTTGTGGTAAAAAGGCCAGAAATCCATATCAAGTTCCTTTAAATTCTTGAAAAATCTTTTTCAAGCGGTACATGTGCATGCTCCATCCAGACTGCCTCTACTAAATATGCCACAGTGTTGTGGCATGTCTTCCTCCTACAAATCAACTTGCTCCATTTGACAGCCCGGAATGTCTCAATTGGCTCTGACCATCCTTGTTGGAAATTCCTCTTTCCCGTTGTTGAATGGCCCTGAACCATGCCCTTCACCGCCTCAGCAGGTGCAGTTACATCTCCTGTTCCACATAACGAGCCACACCTACTATACCTCACAGATGGACCCTGATCTCCTAGAGTTTCCGCTCTGGTGCTCTGCGTCGTTTGGGCAGCCACCATCTTTGCCCACAGATCTGCCACCTGCGACTCTTCAGCTCTACCGCTCCCCTGCTCCCTTCGGCTGCGATGGATGAGAACACAAGCACATCATGGTGTTCCATGCCTCACGTTGATGTCAGCATGTCTGGTGATGTCATCAGATGGGTGTCTGCCACTGAAAAGCACGTACCTACCCTGGTGATTGAGGAGCTCTGTCTCCATTGCCACCAGATGTGGTGTCTTTCCCCATCCGCGTCCGCAGATTCTCCAAGTTGCGCTCAGCACTGCTCCATGGCAGGATCTCCATTAAGACCCCATATGACGGCTCTAGCAGTACCAAGCATAGACGCTGCGCCATCTCCGTGCTGCCCCCTCCGACTTCGCTATGCTGCTGTTATTGGCAGCCGCTGCTCCCAGGGACAGCTTCACACATGGATGTCACCAGGCGTCTAGCTCTGGCCACCTTTCCTTAGCTCCTGGGTGCTACTGCCCCAAAACCAAACAACACGTTCTATATTTGTAGCTCACCTCCTCGCAGCAGCTCACCCCACTCCTTACTTGTCATTGTGAAGATGGATCCTTAGGGTGCAGTGGCTGTGTAGTTATTTGCTGTACCCCCACCAAAGCTTCCTTGTTCCTGTCCTGCCGTCAACAGGGGGCCACCTCATTAGCAACGAAGTGCCTTTGTTCTGTTGGTGAAGAACCACGTTAAGTTTACATAAGGTAAGTTAGTTCCTTTATTCCTGTTCCAGAGTGTAAGTATGATAGTTATAAGCACGGCAACATTACTATCCACACCAAACCAAGTTCTCCTTCCAACTGTCACTCTAGGAACATTCTAGGAAGCATTGCCCTGACATTCCAACCTGCATTTCCATGCACACATCCAAGCATTCTGGCAAGCAGACTTCTACTCAGACACGTACCATTTTAGTTCCTCATATTGACAGTGTAAATTCCTCTCGCTCCTTCTCTCTCACTCCCTATCTCTCTCACTGTCTCTGACTCTTGCTTTCTCTCTCTCACTCTTTTTCACTCTCTCATAGATACATTGTACCCCATGTGCAGCAAATTAGTTGGGCAAGGAGGAAAGGGGGAAGTCTGGCTATGCCACTCATTACCAAAAGCTGTATGCTAAGGGTTATGGGAGAAAATAACGTTTGGTTCAGAGAAAGGGCTGCTTGGAATATGAGAAACCTAGGCACCATTTCACCTTCCATGGTATTGTGGCTGTCAGGCTGAGAGGCAGCACAAACCTGACTATAAAATTCAGGTGCATAACTCAGTAGCTAGTGTGGGCTTTTGCCCATCAATCTAACGTCCTTAGGGCAGCAAAACTGAGCTTGGCAGGCAATCAGGCAGGGGCCAATATCCCTTGTTGTTTCTCCCAGAGGTGTACCACAGAGTCCCACACAAGCATCACATTCCTCTCACACAGTGCAGGCAGCAAGAGGCCAACACATCATTACCCATGCCCCTACCAGCCACCTCTCACATACTCTCAAGCAGCACCTTCATTTCGGGATCGTCCTCATGATGAAATGAGGGGCAGAAAAGATAAAGGTGGAGTCTGTATTCCTCAAAGTGCCCCACTAAGCTAGGTTCACTATTCCTTAGCCTGAAGAGGGTTAGACAGGAAGTTGAAGTGAAGCCTGCTGACAGTGAAAGAAGGGGCATGTGTGGGGGGTAATATAGCTAATCAGTCAAATAATAATGGTTTATAGTCTTTGCATCGAATGCCAAAGCATCTAATGCCATACCATAGAAAAAAGCATCGACAAAAAAGCATCCAATGCATTTATTTTTTTCATTTTTTTTAATGGGTGTCTCCCCCAGTCCCTCTTTTTTTAACCTCAAAACCCATTATAATTAAAATACACCCTTTACCATTGAAAAAAAATGTATTTGATGCATTTTATTGATGCATTTTTGTCTGTGGTAAGGCATTCAATGCTTTGGCATTCGATGCAAAGGCTAGATACCATAATAACGTACTCTCGAATTTGCAATATCTCTGGCCCTTTGATAAGCATGGGTCACGCCTCAAACTCAATGGAATGCTTTGTGAAGTAGATGCCTGATGTGCAACAGGTTAATAGTGATATCAGGGCAGACTATGGAACTATGAAGTGGTTTGGGGAATGAGGGGGGCAGATCATGGAGCTGTGTTGCTACGCCAATACGAAATTACAAAAACAATCTTCGACTGGACAACCAGGAATGTTGTGGGTCTTCTAGAAAGGTTAGCTGCCAATTTGTCAGAAATGTACAGAACGTTTAAGCAGTCTCAAAGACATTTCTGGCAGAGTTAATGAGGCAACTGGCAGACGGTTATACACACCAGCAGGAGTAGGTTGAGGTTCTGTGGTCATCGTGAAGGTAATGGCTTCACCACTGCTAGAATAGATTGCAGTGGAAAGTGCAGGTGCCACAAATCATAAGGCTTTGCGTTAGGCCAGGGTGTCAACTGTCCCTGATGCATACTTGCCAACATTCTGTGACCAAAAAGATGTAAATGAATTCTCATAACAATGACATCACAGGAAAATACAAAACATACAAACAGCACAACATGGAAAGATGTTGAAATGTTAAAAATGTGTAATTCTGAATGGTAACACCAAATTGTCGGCAGATTCTGTGTGATGGTGTTACACTCTGCCACTTGCTTTCACTGGTGTTTCACCTAAGGGTAGCCCCGGCAAGAGTGCAGGACAGAGTCACGCAGCTGTCAGGTCAGTGGATTGGTCTGAGTGCAATCAAAGTATTCACCTACAAGTCCACTGTATAGACAGACTAATTGATGTGTTGTTTAATGCTTGCCACTGTAAAAAGCAGTAGGATCTGTCACTGAAATCTGTAGTCAGTAGTAGTGCTTAAAAAGCAATAGCCTGCTGCCTAAATCTGTAGGGTTGGCAAGTATGCTGATGTCAACTCTTTTGGCAAGAGACCTCGTAATCTCCAGTAATATTGAATCACAATACTTAAAGCTTGGCTTCCAGTCACCAGAGACCTCAAGTTCTTGCCTGTTTTGATTATTAGTGGCATTAAAAACCATGTAGAGAACCCAGCGTTGCTGTTCTCGTGGACTTTAAAAACTGCCACAGATAGGACCTTTGAAATCTGCACGGGCTCGTAAGTCTTCCTTGGGGTCGCCAGATTTTACTTCACCACTGATCATTGCAAAATAATGAGAAGCGGTCACGGCACGCACTAGCCTTTTTACCTTTGGATAATTATACAGGCATTACTTGTTTGTAGGTCAAATGTCCTTTTTAATATTCGTTTTCTGTACTCCAACTGTTTACATTTACGGAAGCTTTGCTCTCCTTACTCAGGAACTGCTATTTATCTGACACCCCCCACCCCTTTTGAAAAGTGAGGTTGCTGAAGAGAAGAGTGGCATCAACTATTTGTGTTGTAGGTGGATTCCACGATTACTGCAATGATTGCAAAATGTCCTTGTTTCATATATCCTCTTCTTGCGGCCGGTCATAGTGCTTCAGAAGTAGTCCTGCAGCTAGCTGAAAGAGCTTGCAAAATGTTCTTCCTTGCTAACTCCCAACATGACTATTCACCACTTAACAATATTATCCTTGTGCTTTCTACATTTTATATGTTTCATGGGACAGTCATGGCAGACGGTTCTACATTTGGCAGCCTGCCCCTCTGGTGTGAAGACTGCAAAATCCCAAATCATGGCTTATCATTAAAAGGCCTCCATCGAGCTACTCAAAGTGTTGATGCCAGCCACTGAAACATTTGATAAGGATGAGGAAAGGGGAATCCGCTTGTAGAAATCATTGCTGGTTCTGGACTTTGTCTTCCAGTGTTTCGGTGATTCTTATCCAATAGCTCAGAGCTGTTTATTCCAGAAAGGGGCAGAAATAGTGGTCTAGCCCAGGGTTAGACTGGGACATTAAATCTGCTTGGTAGTAACTCATCACAATGGCTGACTTTGGCCAAAAGCGGGCACACACTAGCATGTTGGGCATTGCTCTATTACGCTGTGGGCCAGTCTGTGCCTGGTCTAGCCTCAACATCTCTCGTTAGCAGAACCAGACGTTTACAAAAAAAAATAATACTAAGGGCCTCATGATGAATGTAAAGCAGGTGATATTTTTGTTTTAATGCTGCCTTTTTACCGCTAGAAACCCATACGTCAAAAGACATCTGCTGTACTGTCGGCTGCAAGATTGTTCCGCTGGGGCAGTATATGTCCAGGTCTAGAATTGAGTGTCCTATACCAATGGGCCTAGCTTTCATACTGTAGTAGGTATCCCCATATATTAAACGGCGATGGAGGCTACACCTAGCTTTGAGAATCCTATACAGTGGGAGAAGGACCTATGTTTCACAGTGCATTTGGTTTGGGCATATGGTAAACAAAGACGGAGGCTACGCCTAGATCTGAGAATCCTGTATAGTGTGAGAGAGGCCTAGGTATCACAATGCAGCAGGTTTAATCATACAGTAAAAAAAGATAGAGGCTACACCTATAATCGAGAGACCTGTATAGTGTGCAAGAGACCCAGGTCTCAAAACGCAGAAGGTCTCATTCCATGATAAACAAAGGAGGAGGCAACACCTAGATTTGTGAATCCTGCATGGTGAGGGATTAGGGGACTAGGCTTCACAGTGCCCTAGGATTCAGCCTATGGCACAGTAGGTTTCGTAGTGTAAGAGAGGTTTATGGTTTGTTTTACCTAGATATGGGAATACCTTTGTAGAGTGAGAATGTTAATGTTGAGGGCTTCCTTGAGTGAGCGATGCCAGTTAAGAGTGGCAGAGAATTACTTAGTGATATGTGTGTGCTACCCTGGGCTACTTATTTAATTGTTGGTTGTCTATCATGTGGGTCGGCGGGTGGGGGCACGGTGACAATGTTGTGAGTGTTGCGAGTGTGCCACTGCGAAAGCTGCTGGCTTACCTGGAGTGCTTGTCTGGTGGGAGTGTTGTTTTGGGTGGATTGATGGTGGATCAGGTGTGCCACAACGAAAGCTGTTGGCTTACTTGGAGTACCAGTCGGCTGGGAGTGTTGCTGAACAATATGTGGTGGTGTGTCAGGTTAAACCATTGCAAGAGCTGCCGGCCCCTGAAATGTCATTGATGCAGGGGTGTTTATTGTAGGTGTATTCACGGGGAGCAGTGGATTAGGAGAGTATTAGGAAGAGCCAGGTTTTAAGGGCCTTCCTGAATTTCAAGTGGTTTTCTGTGTTGCAGATATGTAAAGGAAGGGAATTCCAGATGACTGGCGCTTGGAAGGAGAGGGAGGAACCGTCAAGCCTGATGGAGCTGTGGGGTGGGATCACTAGGCGAAATGCTGTGCGCAGATCTGAGGTTCCTGGAAGGTTGGTAGGGGACAATTTTGTCTCTGAGGAATTCAGGGCCGGTGTTGTGGACTGCGCAATGGGTGATACACATGGCTTTGAAGGTGATGCGTCGAGCAATAGCGAGCCAGTGGAGGACTCTCAGGGTAGGGCTGATGTGTTCTCTGGTGGGCAGGTTAAGGAGCATGGTGCTGCTGTATTTTGGATTCTTTGGTGTTTCCTTAGTTGGGATGCTGGGGCTCCTAAGTAGAGGCAGTTTGTGCAGTCTAGGAGGGAGAGGATGATGGAGTTGATGGCTGAGAAACAATGGGGATAAGGGAGGTAGGGGAAAATCCACCTGAGGATACGTAGGTGGAAGAAACTAGGTTTTTGATACGTTGGTGGTGTGTTGGGTGAACGATAAATCTGAGTCAAATTTGCATTAACACATTAGAGGGTGCCAGTGCTTGTCCTAGTGATTTGGGCCACGAGATTGGTTGGGGGATGAGTAATGTTTTCCCGCAGACTAGGATTTCAGTTTTCCGAGGGTTGAGGATGAGGTGGTTGGTCGTCATCCAGTGATCGATGTCAGAGAGGCACAATGATAGGTCCAGGCTGGCAGAGCCTTCAGAGTTTGTGATTTAAAAGATGATATGGGTATCGTCTGCATAGTTGTAGCAGGTACGGTTGTACGAGCGGATGCTTGCAGTAATGGATTGTATGTAGAAGTTAAAGATTAGCGGTGACATGGACGCTCCTTGTGAGACACCTTTACAAACTGGACGTGATATGGATGTGAACTGGTCGAGGTGTATGACTTGCGACCGGTTGGAGATAAAGGAGGAGATCCACGAAAGGGCTCTGCTTTTGATTCCTAGTGTTTGTAGTCTGACTAATAGAATCGAGTGATCAATGGTATCAAAGGCTGCAAAAAGGTCTAGCAGCATGAGAACCGCACAGCCATTGTCGTCAGCTGTTTTTTTAGGTCGTGCCAGATGGAGACTAGGGAGGATTCTGTTCCTCTTAGTGGTCTGAAACCTGATTGTACTGGGTCTAGGAGGTTGTTGGCTTCGGCAAATTGGCCAAGCTGTTTGTAAGCAGCGCAGTCAATCAGTTTTGCGATGAAACCCATATTGGAGCTAGGTCGGTAGTTTTCGGGGAGGTGTAGATCAAGTACCGGTTTTGTGAGAATGGGTTTGGTGTATGATGTTTTTAGGGCTTTCCAGAAGGATGCTGATGTGAGTGAGTGATTAAGGATTGCTAGCGCGAGGTTACCAGTGGAGGTTAGTATTTCTTTTTAGCATTGAGGGTGGGCGGTAGTAGAAATCAAGTTTGCGGTATTAGCAGTGCTAATATGAGCACATTCTAAAGGGTGTCTGTGTTTTGACTGTTCAAGTGAAAACATCAACATAAAAAGATAACCCGACAAAAACCTTTCCACATAATTTGAAATGCAAAGAACCATTGCAGTAAAAGCCTAAAAAAAAAGAAATAGGATCTTGTGGAGTTAAAGCAAGCAGCATGCCCTGGGCCAGCAACTTCTATGGCATTTTAGTAAGCCCTCAGAGGACTTGACCGAGAAATGAGAACATCTGAAGACATTATCTGTTTGGACGCCCACTCACACTTAGAGCTTTTTTATTTGATTTAAGCATCATCAATAGACCCACCGAATCAGTTCAAGGATATTGAGATGTTTTGAGACTCTTTGAATGAACAAATACATTAACAAAGAACAACCTTAGTGATACACAGATGATAAAACGTTTATCCCAGTTTATGGGCTGCCCCTTAGTCGAGCTTAGTCTAGCTAGCACAGATCCAGGCCCCATGACGGCCTTTTATTTTGTTTACAGAAGCTCTGGAATGAAGAAATAGCAGAGAACTTTGTTGAAAACTCTTAAAGTTGGTTGTGGAATTCCTGCAGCATTTGTAATTATGAAATGTTCTTACCTGATGATTTTTGTACACTATCTCTTCCATCCTCCATCAGCTCTTGCAGGG
The DNA here is from genome assembly GCF_040938575.1 of Ambystoma mexicanum. Lineage (NCBI taxonomy): Eukaryota > Metazoa > Chordata > Amphibia > Caudata > Ambystomatidae > Ambystoma > Ambystoma mexicanum. Next base: position 806,663,160 of record NC_090941.1, read on the forward strand.
CGGAATCTTAGGCCTAACTCAGAGGGCGGGCCTTGCATCCTTTCACTAGCCTTTGCATCATCTGTAATTATGAATGTAGCAATCACCTATGCTTGGTTCGTACAGGGCCGCTGACACCCCACCAGGCTCAGCCTAGGTAGGCCTGAGCAAAGTGAGGCATGTGCCCAAAAATACTGCATAGGTAACAAACCAGAGTAGATGGGGTAACCAATCACCGTAATCACAACAATGAACAATGTGAACACAGTGGGAGATGACGAGGGTGAGGGAGCGGATAGAAGACTAGACAGAGAAGAGAGGGGGTGGAACTGCCAACACATTCCCATGATAAGCAGGTTTAGCACAATGCTAAAAATCAAATTTAAAACAGCAGCAATCAGTATGTGCACACAGCTCAAATCAAATTTAAAACAGCAGCAGAAAATCGGGATGTGCACACAGCTAATATCTAATTTAAAACAGTAGCAGACAATCAGGATACGCACAAAGTTAAATTGGACTTTCAAACAGCAGTAGACAATCGGGATGTGCACACAGCTAAAATCAAATTTACAACATCAGCAGACAGTCAGGATGTTCACACAGCTAACATCAAATTTAAGACAGCAGCCGACAATCAGGATGTGCATAGAGCTAAAATCAAATTTAAAACAGCAACAGACAATCGGGATGTGCACACAGCTAAATTTGACTTTAAAACAGCAGCAGATATTTGGGATGTGCACACAGCTGATGAAAAAACAATTGGTTCTAGGTAATCAGATATATGAGCAATATAGTACAGGGGTGTAGCAGTGGAGTAACAGTCCAGGAAAGACATGGGTGTTGTGGTTTGGTATTTTGAGCCAAAAAAGAGACAAAGGAGTCTTCTGCAGATAGTAGAGATTAATGTCAAGAGGTTGATGCCGGCAGCATAGAAATGGACCACACTTAAATGATTTCCGAGGGGGCGGTCACATAGCCCAAGAGCGCAGGGATATTGTCCCCATCGACCAGGTGAATAATGAGGGGTTGGCCAGAGTGGAGGGGCCCACAACGCCCAGCCAGGACCGGACAGAAAAAGACAGGAGCCTTAGGAGTGGGGCCTTGGTAGGCAGGTTGGCATTCGCCTGCCGGCTATGCTGATTGGCCATTTATAGAAAATACAGGCCCAATTAGTTGGGAGTCCTTCACTGGACCCAGGAACTCCAGTGAAGGAGCAGACGGCCATGTTGCAAGGGAGCAAAGAAAGCAGCCCAAGGTTGAAAAGCAAAGTACCCTGCACCCGAAAAACGTGGTGCACATGTTTCTTTTCCCAAAAATATATTTTCCAATGTATTTCGTTTTTGATTAAAGAATTAACAGGATTGCAGGAGGTGCATCTGCGCCACATGCATTATGCAGATATTAACCCCCAAATGCATCCAGGGCTTTCCTATTTCCTGGAGACTATCTGAGTGAGCCCATGCCTTTTGGAGAGCAGTAGAGGCCGTGCTGGCCGTATGCCTAGAAACAATAGGCAGAGGAAAGGCTGGCCTCCGGATCTTCACTGAGGGGTCTGGGAGGCGGGCCGGCATTCACCTGCTGGCTATGCTGATTGACCATTTGTAGAAAAAGCAGGCACAATCAGTTGGAAATCCTTCAGTGGACCCAGGCACTCCAGTGCCTACTGGAGAAGGCGACCATGTTGCAGGGGGGCAAAGAAATCAGCTCAAGGTGGAAAGGCAAAGCACCCTGCAACTGAAAAATCTGGTGCACATGATTTTTTTTTTTTTTTTGTCACAAGTTTTGACACACTTCTCCTAGAAGGCTACAAGATACTCTCACTGCCTAGACCAAACAGACCTGGTGGGGTAGCAGCAATGCTCTTCCCTTTGTGGATCCCTGTGTCTGCCATTCCCACACAGTCAATTCATCCTTTGAGTGCCTGGTCTGCAAGCTCTCCCTCTCTCCTAGCTCCTCACTCCTGCTGGCCACCTTCTATTGGCCACCTAGTCAACCCTCCCTCTTGCTTTTGGAATGGGCTGACCTGGCCTGCTCTCTCCATTCCTCCTCTTCTCAACTCCTCCTACTGAATGATCCCAACATCCATCTCAACTCACCCGATTCCTCAGGACCTTTCCACAATCTTTGCAACCCTTTCTCTCTCTTTTCATGTTACCCTCTGGCCCAATGCACACCACTGGCCACACCTTGGATGCACTCATCTCAACCGACATGGCTCTAGCTATCTCTCTCACTACTTCTCTCGCCTGGATTGATCACTCTCTCCTCTTGCATTGGTAAAACCGGCACTGCTTCCCGTCTAAAATGTCATCTGACCCACGAAAAGAGTGTCAGAAGCTGCTGTTGCCACTACTGACTCTGCTCCTTCTACTCCTGAAGCTGACTCCCACCCTGACACAACCCTCTCTAACCTCAACCTCTCCATTTGCAACACTCTTGATATTCTTGCCCGTGTCATGAGGGTACGACTGAAGCCTATCAAACAGTGCAACTCTTGGTACAACTCCGAACTGGCTGCCCTTAAACGCAAGTGCAGAGCAGCCGAATGGAAATGGGATTCCTCGGGTACACCCTCTGACAAACTGGCCTGCTGCCTTGTTCCAAGGCAGCAAAGACACTGCATCCACTCCGAAAAAAGAGTCTTTATTCAAGCTTGCATCCCGTCAGCATCCAATAACATGGCTGAACTTTTTAAAGTCTGCAGGGAACTAGCCAACCCTACCGCATCCTCCTCCACCATCACACCCACCCAGGCCCTTTGCTGTGCCCTGGGTGCACACTTCACCTCAAAAACACAGCACATCCTATCCTCTCTCTCTTCCTTACCACCTCATACACAAGAAACTCTTGCACTGCCTTGGACACCTCCACTCCTCCCCTTCTTCTCTCTTCCGTCGCCCCTGGCAAACCTGAGGAAGGCACTAGACAAGTCTGGTCTATGAAAGCCTCTTCCAAACAAGTGGAACTCTGTCCCTTCAAAACCATCAAGGACAACATGGACTCTCTCACCCCAGCCTTGGCCGACCTCTGCAACCTCTCCTTCACCACTGGAGCTATACCCAGTACTCTTAAGCACTCCCTCGTGCTCCCTCTCCATTCAATACCTTCTGCTGAGCCTTCCATTCTGGCAAACTATCACCCGATCTCTATCGCTCCTTTCCTGGGCAAACTCCTTGAGAAGTTGGCTATTTCTCAGATTACCCTCCACACTGAATATGTTGACTGCTTCCATGACCACCAGTCTGGCTTGAGGGCATCCACAGGAACGGAAACTGCTCTTCTGAACACCCATGAAGATCTGCTCTCCAACCTTGATTCTAACTCTCCCTCTGTCCTCATTCTACTTGCCCTCACCTCTGTCTTCGATGCAGTGAACCACAACACCCTGATTGCACGTCTCTGTGATACCCTCTGCATCATTGATCAGGCCCTGGCATGGCTAACCACCTTTCTCTCCAATCGCCCATCCCAGGTGGAATTGGTGGCCTTCCTCTCCCCTATCACTCTCTCTATGTGTGGTGTCCCCCAGGGATCTAACCTATCTCCCTGTTTTTTCAATGGCTACATGGCCCCCTTGGCCGGTATGATAGCCACCTTCACCTACAACTTTCAGTGTTACACGGATGACACGCAGCTCTCCTTCAGGCTACCCTCGGCCTCTTCCTCACTCATACCTGACTGTCTGTCTACAATTCAGTCATGGTGTGCTGCAAACAACCTCAATGCCAGTAAGACAGAGATTGTCCTCATTGGGACCCCTGCTTCCGCATACGCTCTTTCTCTCTGGCCGGCCTCCCTTGGCCCTTCGCCACCACCTACCAAGCAGGCAAAAAATCCGGGGGTCATCTTCGACTCCACCCTATCCTTCTCATCTCACATCATGGCCATCTCTAAAAAGTCCCACTATCTACTGCACCTTCTCCCCCAGAGGCTCACCGTCTCCGGATCCCTGGTCCTCTCTAGGCTGGACTACTGCAACAGCCTCTTTCACAAACAAGCTCTCTTCTTCCCTCCATCCTCTTCAACTCATTCAGAACAGAACCGCAAGACTTATCCTTGGCCTGAAGCCCAGGGACTGCAACTCTCCGGCATGGAAATCCCTTTACTGGCTCCCTGTGGCTGCAGGGATTAAGGTCAAGACCCTTTGCATTGTCCACAAGGCTTTCTGGAGCATGGGCAACACTTTCTTCCTACATATTCATTTTCCTGAGCTCTTCGCTCGTCTTCCTCCAACTCACTGTGGGTGGGTGCTTATCCAAGTAGAGTCTTGGGGGGGGGCTACTGCAGGTACCACCCTCTGGAACAACCTCCCTACCTCTCTCTGTCTTGAGCTGGACCTCCTTAATTTACAGAAACTCCTCAAGACTTTCCTCTTCACCTCCTTCTCTCCCTCCCCTGCTAACCATCTCTTCTGCTCTTTCACTCTCTCTCCTCTACCTCTGCTTCAGTTTTGCTGGCTGGTTGCCTGGCACAACTTCAGAGCCTCACAGGTCCCAAGCTTCCTCGCCAGTCTCCTACACTTGCCGCTGGGCCTTGCACTTGCCGCAGCACTACTGCACTTCGGTTACGACCCATGAGAGTGGTATCCCTCTGCACTTAACCCATGCTCTGACGAGACTTACTCACTTTGTCCCTATTGACCCCCTCCCACGCACTTCCCGTTTCTCTGTTCACCTGCATAATCTGAATGTACCATGTCTAGTAAGATCGTTTGCTTGTGTTCCCTATGTCTTCCCCTCCCATGCATGGTTGTGCTTCGAAACACTTGTGTATGAGGGCATAATAAATAAACAATCAATCAAATCAAGGGAAGGGCCTCAGGTGGCTGTGAAAATGCAGGCAGTACACTGTGTGTTGTTCTCCTTCACATTTCCAGCCACATGCACAATTCTCCGGGTGCAAATAGTGGATTGATAGAATGAAGTAATTTAAAAGCGGATTTATGCTCTCCAGACACAGACTAGCTGTGTGCCTCTTTGTAGAAAAGTCCAGGTAGCTTTTTAAGAAGGAAACTAGACTACCATGATGGCTATTGTCAGCTTCCATACACCTTAAACATTTTATGCTTACGTGTCTCCATATGCCCAAAAGCAACTACAGCCAGTGGCAAATGTGTTTAGTTTGCTGAAACAGAGCAGACATGCCACAAACTCCTAAGAAATCACCAAACAATGCACACCCGCCCCACCCTGATGGCTATCGTCAGCTTCCATAATCCTCAAAGTCTTTAAATACACATGTGTCCATATGCCCAAAACAACTACAGCCAGTGCCAAAGGTGTTTAATCTGCTGAAACAAAGCAGACATGCTACAAATACTCCGAAGAAAGCACCAAACACTGACCCCACTCAACCGGCAACCAACTCATCCCTCACTTTTTACTTACAGCTAAATCTACCAATTTTTACACCACCCGTCAGATAACCCAAAAGGTCTATCACACTATATACAGATTCATGACATACCCTCTACCTATCAGCATCTCACCCTTCTCTAAGGCATCCACCTCTATCACCTTCTCTCTGGGACCAACTTTGCAGCCAACACTGCCAAGCGCTTGTTTTACCCGCACTAACACAGCAGAATAGCATGTTCAAGTAACGGGGTGCTTCTGTCCAGCACTCACCAACATGACAGCCGGCCGTTCCTCACCTTTCCTGCTTCCCCACTAACATGTGCCCCCCAGACCCAATAGCAGCAAGGCCAACATTATTGGCAGACGGGCGTTATGCAACACCACTTTACCTTAACTCACCGTACATATATACAGTTACTTTAGATTTCCAGTTATTCTTGACTAAATCCATAGATGGAACACCCATTGACCATGCCCCCAAATGACACAATTCAGACCATTCACTCGCCAAGCACACAACATTCTCCCGAGCTGTCAGTCACACGCTTGGCTCAACATTCTATCAGCATTCATGCATGGAGAGTGGAGAGGTCAACATGCAGCCAGTCACTACATAGATCTAGTATATAGAGTAAGTACATCGTGATAACATGGACAGTGAATTACCCACGCTTCAACTAGCAGAAAATGCTAAATTAATAAGACACTCCATCACAGCCAAAGCCCTGCGTTACTTACAAACAGGGTCGGGCTGGGGCATCAAATTGTCTCGGGCACCAATGAATAAGTGACCCACAGTTGCAAATAGCAATGAATTCCTTTTGTGGCAGACTGTTTGAGTAGTACCCAATGGGATGGTTTTTGATTAAGTATGATGCAAATTGTGCATTTTATTAAGTAAAACTGGTCCAAACTACTAGGCGTAAGGTGAATTAACTTATCAAACGGGCCCAGATGGGCCAAAAAAGTGGTCAACCGTTAACAACAAAACTGGCCCAAACTAGCATTTTTTTTTTATGTTTCGAGGATTGCCCTATTGTCGCATGCAAGTCCGACCATGCTTACGAACTCATAAGCAACTTCTCCAAACACCTCTAGAGGGCCCAATGAGAGCAAATGGTCAGAGGGCAGCAGGTTTCACTCCTTACCCATGAGACGTGCCGTCCTGCAGAGGTTCCCTGCTAGTCACAGGTGGACGGGCATACACGGGAACCATCGTCGGCAAAAGAGCATTCCTTTTCAGGACCTAGCTCGCGGTCATTAATGGGTTATCTGCCAGAGTCATTAACTGAATGAGTGTGCCTGCCGCCGACTTTAAACACGGGCTTGTTCTAATTACTCTTTCTCTTCAACAAAATGCACCAGAAATTCATGCCGCTTTGCAAACGCGCTCAGTACAATAGTAACTACACATCTGAAAAAGATACAGCATGTATAAAACAGATGTATAATGCAATCAGATGTCGCAGACATGCGCGATTAATGGGATGCGTCGTGGTTAGTGCGAGTCCAGTTGGAAGGGTTACATAGCTCGTCTTCTGTTCCAAAATTCACATGATATCAGGCCTGAGCATTATCTAATGGTAAATAGTGTCACTGGTTGACTGATTGCTGTTTGCAACTAACACAAGCATGACTGTGATATCCACAGAATAGAAGGACATACGCGCTGATTGTAAATGTGAAAGTGTAGCCAAGGGCCTTAATGAAAACGTCAACTCGCATTAAGAGGAAGCCTTAATGGCCCGGCTTGATTGTTTGCCTTGTAATGTCGGATCACTCTGCAAATCGGATGTTTAACATCGTGCCATTTTCTTCTAGAGTCGAAGAGAGTTTCAAGACCCTGTTCTGGGCAATATTTGGCCTCTCCGAGGTGAAGTCGGTCATCATTAATTATGGGCACAAGTTCATAGAGAACATTGGGTACGTCCTTTACGGCGTGTACAACGTGACCATGGTGATTGTCCTGCTCAACATGCTCATTGCCATGATCAACAGCTCCTTCCAGGAGATAGAGGTACGTGCTCCTTTTCCAAGCCTGTGAGTCTTGTTGCTGCGTGTTTTAACTCATCACTGCTATATGTTTTTGGGGCCATTCAAACAATGGTCTATGGCTTACTGTCTCCTATCTCCTTTTCCACCCAGGAACTCGTGTGTCAGTGATTTTCTAGAACAGCATATATCAGAACTTACAATGCCAGCCCTCTAGATTCCTTAATTGTCATATGTGTGGTGTATTCTCCCGGTGCCGTGTTTGAAATGGCAACATGAAGGTAGAACAGTAACATTTGGTGCTGTGATGTGCGCTTGTCGTTGCGTATGTGTCAGACGCCAACTGCTTCCGTGAAGACCAGAGTGAAGCATGTCCTAATTAGACAGTGTCCTACCCGCAGGTATGGCCAATGCGTTGCTGGCTGGCCCCTCTGCTTGTGGACTGTTCTTGTGGCTCTGGTAAGATGATGATGTGGGTTGTGACCTAGTTTGATTAAGCAGAATCTCAAGCTCTGCCTTACTTGTCATATAAACTAAAAAGCTGGCTGCTTATAGCAGGAATTCTGCAGCACTGCAACTGTAATTATGCGCGTTCTGGTTAAGCGAACCCAGGCAAATGTCTCGGAGTGTACGCCTTACAAATCAACCATAAGTAAATAAAACATTGCTCTAGGGCCGGGTTGTCCCGCACAAGGCCTCGATGGCTGGACAAGTGTTTGATTTTCAGGATACCCATGATTAATATGCATGAGATACAGATGCATGTAGTGATTCTCTAAGTATGCACATTTATTCTAATGACTATTAATGAGGGATATCCTGAACACATGTTAGGGTTCCGGACCTCGATGCCTGGAATTGTACAACCCTGCTCTAGTGCAATACATGTATTATTTCAATTCATGTTTGCACCAGCATAATGTATGACCTCGTGCTAAAAGTGATTGGTAATGATGAATTATAAGAGAATGTTTTCTAACTAGGCCAATATTTGCTCTATTGCTAATACCATGAAACACTGCACTTTCACCGGTCAAAGTTTCTGTAATGAGGCCACTGTCTCTATGAAATAAAAAGCGAGAACGTGATGGTGGCTTCCATAGAGGAGTATTGCTAGAAATGCTCGAGGGCCAATGTTGATGCTAGTTTCATTGCAAGATCCAGCTAGTGTATGGCAAGCATGGTCTTTGCAACAAACAGATTTTCTGAGGTTTTCTGTTGTTGCTTTTGTTATCCTTATCCAGGGGAAAATGGGCAGGTTGACAGATACTCCATGTCCCAGAATTATTTGAATAAAAAGTCTTAATTCACCTCTGAAAAAGAATGCGCGCCTCTGAAAAAGAATGTGCAATGTCTTCAACAAGTAACCAAGGCTTAATAGTTTGGCAACTGATTAAGCAAAATGCTTTTCTTCAGTAGTGGTTGAGCAAAAAGGTGGGTGTGAAAGAAGGGAGAACAATTTGATAAATTATACAACTGAAACATCAAAGAAGCAATCCAATAAATTACCAGTAGTACATGGAGCTACTTTTCCTCCAGTTGTATTTTTGACAGGTGGCAATGCCCCTTTTGTGCCCTTAGCCCCACCCCCTTTTGATATCGAGTGGATTGAACCCCAATCTTTTGTACTTACATCTTTTTGATAAGAACCCCAACATGTTTGATATACATTTTATATCAATTTGATAAGAACCCCTATCATTATGATATACATTTTATAAGTTTAATATACATTTTATATAATGGTAATATACATTTTATAACACATGTGTATACATTTTGATATCCATATCATTTTATGATAGTAAAATAATTGTAGATAACATTTTGATATTAATTTTATTTTATAGTTTTAATATACATTTTCCATACATTTTATAAACATTTTGATATCAATGTTATTACACAGCCGATGGTAGTGGCCGTGTAGCTATGGTTAAATTGCTAAACCCATAGGAAGAGCACTTTTTGGGTGGGTTATAACTACGCTCCCCCAGGATGAATCTTCACCAAACTTTGCAAAAAAAGTATATGGCCCACTCTGATTTTTGGTGAGGTTTGGTCAAGTGGGGGTCAGGGCAAAGTTATATGGAGGGTCCCAAAATGTCTTTTTTTCCCATAGACATAATGGGAAAAAATGTCTGTCGCGCCTAGAGCCCAAACCGCTGGATGGATTTTCACCATATTTGTGGCAGGAGCAGCGGCTTGGTCGCAAAGCGTGCTTTTGTTAATTTGGTGTAAATCCGTCCAGTATTTTTTTTAAACAAACAAATCGTAAGGCTAAAAAATTAGTGATATCTATGTCTGCTCTGCGGACACACTTCCCTGTTCGATTGGATAATCGGCTTGCGTCATGTCCGCGGACATGCAACGTGTTGTCTGATTGGCTGGGATGAGGCGTGAGGTGTGTCAAATTGTTTTGATGCGCACGCCATAGTGGATGCGCGGACATGTGCTGGAAGTGAGCATAAATCCAATTTTGGGGAGTGTGTTGGTGTTTATGAGTGCTTGGAGAGGGTGGGGGACTAAGGGATGGGTCAAATGCAGTATTTGTTTAGGTGGGAGAAGGCCGTGATGTGTTCGCGATGACAGACATACTAAACACTGGGCGCATTACTGGCTATTTTACTTTAGTATGATGTTGATTTTGGGTCGTTAGAAGAAGATTGGGTGAAGAGAGTATGTATTGAAGAGTTTGTACATTGGTTGTAATTATTTTTTAGAATGTTAATTGAAGTGGATAGTTTTTAGGTGGATGCATTATGTTTTTGGGTTGTGGTCATTTGGTAGGTGTTTGTTTCTATGGGTGTGTTATGCTGCGGGGATTGTGGCCAGGGCCTAGAGTCTTGTTTGCATGGCCTACAGCCTACGGCCTTCGACCATGCACCCAAGACTCTAGGCCTTGGCCACAAACACCACACCATAACTCTACAATGCCACCAAAAAGATTTATTGTGGTATGCGGGCCGCCTTGGGGATACGTTTTGAAAAATGTGAATATTGATTGGTAGTAGTGTAATAGTGTTTATAGGATACTGAGATGATGTGTGTTTGTTTATTGGATTGTGTTCAGATTGTTGGCATTGAAGACTCTAGGCATTTTCGGTTGTATTTATTGGTGAGGTGTGTGTTTGCATGGCTGTGTTATGTTGCGGTGTTTGTGAGTTTAATATTATATACTTCTTACTGTTTCCTCTGTTAGGGCTGTATGAAGAGTTTTGGCTAGGCCATGCAGTCAAGAGGTGGATTTATTATGTTTTTGGGTTGAGTTCATTTGGTAGGTGTTTGTTTGTATGGGTGTGTTATGCTGTGGTGTTTGTGGCCAGGGCCTAGAGTTTGGGTGCATGGCAGAAGGCCACAGGCCGTAGGCCATGCACCCAAGACTCTTGGCACTGGCCACAACCACCACAGCATAACTCTACAATGCTACCTACATTTTGATTGTGGTATGTGGGCTGCTTAGTGGATATGTTTCACAAAATGTGAGTACTAACTGGTAGTAGTGTAATAGTGTTGTAGGATAGTGAGATGATGTGTGTTTGTTTGGTTGTTTGTTGGATTGTGCTCAGATTGTTGACATTGAAGACTCTAGGTATTTTGGGTTGTATTTCATTGGTGAGGTGTTCATTTGTATGGCTATGTTATGCTGCAGTGTTTGTGAGTTTAATTATTATATACTTACTGTTTCCTTTGTTGAGGCTGTATGAAGAGTTTTGGCCAGGCCATGCAGTCAAGATTGTAGTGTTTGGCAACAAGCGCTGCAGCATAGGATACCCATGGAAGTAAAAATGTTGGATTGTGGTTTATGGTAAGATGTTTGCTTGAATGGATGTGTTATGCTGTGATGTTTGTGAGTCCAATTATTATATACTTACTGTTTGACTTTTTGTGTTGGTATGCTGTTTTTCCATGACATGGGGCCTCATTACGAGTTTGGAGGCAGCCATGCCCTTAATAAGGGCATGGCTGTACGAGTTTGGAGGCAGCCATGCCCTTAATGAGGGCATGGCTGCCTCCAAACTTGGGTCTGGGTCCGTATAGCAGTATAGGTTTGTAATCTTGGCAGGTACAGTTTTTCTTTTCATGTTGCACACCATGTTCAATTTGTTTTGTTACTTCTGTAAAAAAGGTACGCTGCTCAGTGTTTAGTTGTGATTTCAGTACAGCAAAGTCTTCTGTAAATTGCTCATACTGACACATGTTTAATTAAGTGCCATTTGGTAAGTTTCTCTAAACTGCCGTCACAATTTGCTACTCTGTATCTACCTTTCTTTTCATCTGGTTTAATATTATTTTTGTATGTGAAGTTTTGGGCTAAGTGGTATAGACACATGGTTTCCAAAGTGTTACTCCTGTTTGGGTAGTATGTGTCTAGTAAATTGTTTTTCAAAATATCCTGGCTGTTGGGATCATTTTTGGCTATTGTTTCTATGTCATCATATGATTTGAGAACTCTTTTTCTAGATTTAGCAGGACCAATACTTAGCCATACTATATTGTCAGATTTTCCATACAAGGCAGTACCGGTTAAACGGTCTGCAGCTTAATAGCAGCCACATTCTCTATGAGAGAGCATTTTTCTGCCTAAACTGTACAATTTATGTGATAGTATCTTGTCAGATTATATGTCATCCCAGAGGTCCTGAAACTCTGTTTTCTCTGCTTTGGTTAAGTAGCCTGTGACATATCGTGAAACTGCAGTGGAATGGTCTGCAATGTACTGCACATCTATGTTTGCATTTCATAAGAGGGCAATGATTGCATTGTAATCATTGAGGTATTTTGATTCTTATGTTCTTTTTATGTAACATGTGTTCTTAGGTGATCTACCTTTGACACTATGTCTAACTGAAGACATGAAGTTGTTTACTTGACCTGTTGTTGAAACTGATCTAGGGAAATCAAAAAGCGTTTGGTGTAGTATTTCCCTTTGTTTTTATATTTGCGACAACAATATTTCCCACATTTGTGTCTTTGCAATTGTAAAATGTGTGCATGAAGGTCACTATATGTTGTTTGTGAAGGGATTTCACAAGTGACATATTTTTGAATGAACTGCAAAACAGTGGCATCACTATCCTGACCAAATTTAGGAGCATCTTTAATCCACAAAAGCATGTCGATGTGTGGTGCTCCTCTGGCTTGATATTTATTTCTCCAAAAGAAGTGTTGCACTTCTCCAAGGGGAGGAACAGTTTTATTACAAATGAAGTATAGCATAGCAATCAAGCGATGATGGAAATATCTTGATTCATTCACAGGATCTAGAGAGCAGAGTTCTCCTGGTGTTTTTATATCTATGTTTGTTTTGTTTTTGTTTGCTATGCGTATGAAATTGTGTAAGTCTTCCCATGCATATTCTGCACAACTTAATGTCACAAAGCAAGTGGGTGGGCCAAGGTTTCTTATCATACAGCGTACATCTCTGTGACGTCGGAACCAGTATTCTTGTGTACCAAGCATGCTTGCTAAAAGATTTGTAATGGCTGACAGTAAAATTTAATCTTTTTCTTGCACTTTTTGTAGTAATTTCATAGCTGACATATTTTGAAAATGGGTACCTGATTTCAATGTGTGTGCAACTCCGTAGCATAGAGTTGCTAGTTCACTTTCAAAGAGAAGGTGGAATATGTATTCCAGGTTTTGTCGGAATCTGGGATCTTCAGAATACATTCGTAAAGAGCGGTATTCTGATGCTGTTATTTGTGTGGGTCTATCATCGTACCTTCCTCCCTCTTTTTTCAGTAGGAAAGAGTAGAGCAAAGGCATGTGCTTCTATACTTTTTTCCCCTATGCTGATTGGAGATCCTTTGGCTTGTCGCATTTGGTGCGTTTCCAGTGCATCAACTATGGTGTCTTTAGAGTGTAATGGGTGAATTGCATAATGGTCTAAAATATTGGATTCAGTAGCAGGATCTAGAAGTTGAAATTGACTAGTTTCTGATGACTCTTGAATTATTTGAGTGGTTTACCTCAGGTTTTCTTCCATATTAATTTCTCTGTAGTATTCATTGTTGTATTTTAGATATTGCAGGGCTTGTCTAACTTTATGTAAGTCCACGATTTGTTGCCAAATTATTTTTGTCTTTTGTAGGTACGCCATTTACTAAGATAATTTCTTTGCCTATGTGCATTCTTTATATTTTATTTAGAATCTGTTAGGTGAATGTGCTTTAGAAATGAGTACAATAGTAAGCGCACAGAGCACACTTGACTTTGTAAGTCAGTGTTATTGGATGTTAGGAGATAGAAAAAAAGAATGGTATGCTTTGTTTGCTATTTTTAAAGGGTAAGTGGCAGGAACTGTATGGAAAAGTATGCACTGTATGTGTTTGTGAAGGTGTGGGAAATAAATCAGAAGGATTTGATGGGGTCAGCAGGTTATTACTCAGTAGGTGATTAGTAAAGTACTGGGGGATTCTGTGGTGCTTGGAGATGGGAGAGTCTGAAATAAAGTAAGGGTTGCAAGGAAGGATCTGGTGCTGGTGTTGCAGACTGAAGGCAATGGGGAGATGTTGTATGTCTTGATTTACAACACTGTACATAGTTGTAGATGATGTGGTAGATATGACTGCACCTGTGCATAGTTGAATGATGTTGTGAAATCTAGAACGGAATAGGCAACCAGCTGGAATGAGAGAGATGTCCTGATTGGAAGAACAGTTGTAGAGGCAGTGGTGTTGTTTCAGCTTGGAGCCTTTCAAATGATATTGGCAATCTGTGTGCATAAATAAAGATGCATGTACTCATCCTGGCTGCGTGTAATTTTATAACACACTAGAAAGCCTTTTTCCATAATTATACTGTTATTTCTCCCATCTTTTAACATGAAATGACAATTTGTTAGATAGCTGTATGTGTCATTTGTAAAGGAAGTTGAAATGATAGAATGTATTTGAAAAATGCAGAATGTATAGAAAGGAAATTGTATGTACATCTTATGAACTGTAATGCATTAAATGCTATCAGGGTTAAAATGTGGTTAAACACGTGGCGCTGGTGACAGAAATGATAGAATGAATTAAGAAAATAACAGTTTGCACATTGCAGTTAATAATATGGGTAAATAAAAATTTGGAGAGCAGACAACTTTGCAAGTGACACTTGATGATAGCAGATGAGAGAAATGACATTAAGCTTGTTTTACAGGTTGCACAGGGAAAGTGGTAGTTACTCTGTTTATATGCATGTATATAAGAGATGTACATGTACCATACATGGCAATCCTCATGATTTTGGCGGGAGACTCACGATTTTTTTGTGAAAAATATTGTTTTTTTCCACGTTCTCCCACCAAAAATACATCTGTGCCCAATGCAGTCTTATGACACAAATGTTGTCTCCCGATTTTTCGGAGGAAATGTCCCTCCCAGGTTGGTCGGAATGTTGGCATTTATGATGTACTGTGCAAAAAATATTCATACCTGTACATTGTGTTCATGTATGTGGATGTGCATGAATCTGCAAGTAGAAATGTTGGAGAATGTACTAGTAGTTGCTGAAGGTGCTTTGCAGTCACAGCACAATTGTACTTGGAATGATCAACAGTACATCTAAAGTGCTGAATTGTGATGATGGAGTTAGATGTAGAGGTCTTGCATGTGATTGTGGATGGTTGTGTGACTGCTTCACAGTATCCAATGAGGGAATGGTGCAGAGAGTGAAGTGGAAAGGGTAGAAGGGCTGCCCCAGTGTACTTACGTGCTCCGCGGACAGAGCGGCTGTTCGCAGACAGGACATGCCACATCCGGGGCTTCCGAGCATCAAATGGGAGTGTATTTTGAGGACTAACCCATCAGGTGTTGAGGTTCTGCTTCGTATTGAGAGAGGGTGTGTGTAGTGAAGATGCGCTGTCCGTGGACACCCTAACTGCCTTTTTAAAAAAAAAATAAGACACAGGGGAATATACTAACAACACACTTAATATTTTATTATAGTATAACAGTATAAAAATTACGAAAGAGAGGGGGGAGCAGAAACTGAAACAAATACAGGGCAATTAGGGGTTTGGACATGATGAATGGGAGGGGAGGAAGGGTTGGAAGTCTCATTGTAACCGTTTTCTTGATGGAGAGGGTTTGGGGATAGTTGGCTGGGACATGGAGAGGGAACAGGTAAATGTGGGACAATGATATTTATTTTTTTCTTTTATGTGGCCCTCCACAAAGTTTTTAAAAGAATGACGTTTTTCATTAACAGATCCATTTTCATCTCCATTCGCTGCAGATGATTTTCTAACGTCTCTCTCGGTATATTATTTTTAATGTCTGTATGGGCTGTTAAAAAAAATAGTTAAATACATATAAAGTAATGGTTATTAATTGGTTTATATAGAGAAGTGTAGTGTCTACCATTAGTATCACTGTCTGCACTAATTTCATCCCAAGGGCAATTTTCCTCCAGCCATTCCAAAGTACTGAACATTTCTGTGTAAAAAAAAAAAAATATTAGTTTTAGTGTACCTAATACAGAAAGTTTATAAATATATACAATAAATGTAGTGTACTCACTAGTTTCTTGCTACGTTTTGCTGTTACTGCTGCGTAGGTGTCCTTTTGATTTTTGCTGTGCAATTTCTGTGAGGTAATTCTGTTGGAGTCATATTTATTGTGTTTTGGTATATTCCACTATTTTGCATATGCTATGCAATTGGACTGTTAGTGTTTTACATACACAGTTTCACTTCTTATTTATTATTGAATGTAATTTATTTATGTGCTGCTTTTTTAACATGTTTAGTGTTTTTTTTTGGATGATATAACAATGTAAGATACGCCTTGAGTTTTTGGATAGAGTTGATGTTGTCCGTCCGTGAACAGGCACATGGTTCACAGATATCAGACGCACTAGTGCAGGTAGGGGGTTCAGTATGTTCTATGTTATATGTATATAAACTAAGGGCATCCTAGTAAATGTTTATCAAATTTACATTATTTATATGTGTAGATTCAGTGAAAAAACTTTTTTACAGAAACATTATTGTTAAGTTGCGCTACTAAAAACCTATGAAATTTGGTGAAAAAAACATTGTTAACCCCTGAAATTCGACAGTTATGGTAAACTAAGCAACCATAACTCACGCCACCACCTTGCACTACTAAGACTAAAACCCAGGACATCAAAGATGACATCACAAATGTCATTGCCAGTAATTTCTGGGCTTCCATTTTTTTGGGGACAAAGTGATGCTCTTCCTGCTCGGTGAACTTGCGCAGCATGGCGGTAGTGTTTGGACATGTGGAGATTTGCCCTGGATCACACAAGACGCAGAATTGAGTTAGGTGTTTTTGCGAAAAATCACACCTGAGTGCAGCATGGATTTAGGAGTTTTTGACCATGATCACACAAGCACATGACATGGATTTAGGAGTTTTTGCACCAGAACACACATGCAAGTGGCATGGTGCCATGATAATTTGCACCTGATTACACATGAGCGCAGCATGGAGTTTTTGCGCAGGACCACACATGCTAGCAGCATTTAGTTAGGATTTTTTGTGCCAGATAATGCATGCACGGAAGCTGGGTATTGATTTCAAGATGCGAGATAAGAAGTGCAAGCATTTCATAATGGTGCAAAAAAAGTGTTGCCACATCCCATAGTTTTTTATATAAATGTTTCCTGTTTATCATTCATTCATGATTCCTAGCATTTTATATCTGGTTGATATTAAATGTATATCCAATTATAGCTGTCAATACTGATAGCCCACGCCAACGGGACGTATTCACTCTTCAGTATCTTAACTGCATCATTCTGTATGAGCCTAGATTCATAGACCTCATCTTCAGAGCTCACTTCGCTCAAGGAAGCCCGCCTGGGCTCCACAGCCAGGTGTCGCTCCAGAAATGTATATCACATGTATAGCTAATTCATATACATTTATATGTATTTTAATATAAAATTGATATCAAAATGTATATAAAATGTATATAAAATATATATTAAAATAATGAAATAAAATTGATATAAAAATGATATACGATTTATATAAAATGTATATTAAACTTATATAAAATGTATATTTGAATTATAGGAGGTCCTTATCAAATTGATGTAAAAAGTATATTAAACATTTTGGGGTTCTTATCAAAAACATAGAAAAGATATTGTGGTTCAATTCACTCGTTATCAAAAGGGGGTCGGACTAAGGGACCAAAATGGGTGTGGCCGCCTGTCAAAATTAACATTGGATGAAAAGTAGCTCATGTACTACTAACCCCATATATTAAAAGGCAAAAATAGCATGAACTGTTTATGCCAAAATAGTATTAAAACACTGACTGGGCTAAAATAAAAAGTGCATCCGGGGTAGAGTGCTTAGCCATTCAGCTGGCTGGAAATGCAGGAGAGAACACACAGTGTACCGCCCACATTTCTTCAGCAACCCAAGGTCCTTCCCTTTTCCTGGGTGCTGCCATCCTGATTGTGCGGATGCAACACTGGTGTAATGTTAAGGATACTAATGGGGCGTCACACACCAGACCAGTACTCTTGAAACTGGCCAAGGCTGCAGCGCACAATTAAATCACTTGTACTTTATTTTACTAAGGATCCAGATTGAGATGGCACCCAACCCATCTCACACCCCCTTTTACAAATACCCATAGCCACAATGGACCACCACCCAGACCGGTGGGTGATAATACAATATTTATTTATTTTGAAAATCCAAATGAAATCACACAAGTTCAATATTGGGCAGCAATTAGCAGTGGGCTGATGTTAACACTGTAAAATGATAGAATACACTTAGTTTGACCTTCTAAGATAACATATACAAAGCAGAAATTAATGGGAGCAATATTACTTTTTGGGTAGATAGCACCTCAGTTAAGAGTTTCCCCTGCAACGCTCCCTCAAACCCTGATCAACTGAATTTTGGGTAGATAGAAAGGAGTAGCAAGGAGTCAGGTAGACTAGGCAGCAAACAGAAGTGAAATCCGACCTTCCCCCACAAAATGATTTAAGAAACTTTGCAATTGCACAAAATAGCACTGAGAATTAGTAGATATATGTTTTACATGTGAGGTTGAATAAATAAGGTGGCAATGAGTATGACAGTATCAGAGATCCAAGAACACGAGCAAACTACACAGCAATGTCCTAACAACAGGCATAAAATTCAGAAAATCAACTTTGGATGGAACACACACTGCAGAAAATCACACATGGAGAAATTACATTTACTAATTTTCACTGGTTTAAATGTCAAAACAGCTTTAAAAACAGGTGAAACAGACAAAATCAGAATGCAGTTTTTATACTAAGAGACAAATGCACATCACTGGGATGATATGAAATTGAAAGGGTAACTCTAAATGAATGACTGGATTCTTAACAGGAAAGGAAATTCGGTTTAAAAATGAAAGCAGTTTGACAGGAAAATTCAGTTTTGGAAAGAAAATGACAAGTTTCATTTAAACTATATTTTAGTGACTAGATTGTTAAAGAAAGAGACAGTATGCTCGAAGGTTAATTTGCAAAGTTAAGCTGTTCTTGCCGTGTTCAGCTCTATATGGGAATTAATTAAGTTATTCAAGATATGACTACGGATTTATACAATGGATTATAAGCATGGGGAAAAATGACGGTAAAACCTAGAAATCAAAAACAGGATGCACAGAGGATTCTTACTAGTTTAACAAGTTACCTGGGTATTTTCAGGATTAATGGGGTGAAACAAAGGCAAAGTACCAGAATGGGATATGTTATGTTTTGCTATGGGATGGGGTTATACTTACAATCAGCATTTGAATTTGCAAATTGGGACCGCCAACCGGGTTTCTGGAAAGTGGGACGAGGATCTGAGCACAGCACAGTGGCAGGCTCTCCTAGAAGGGGACAGCTGGTAACCAGGGGCTGGTCTCAATAGATATCGAGGTGCATCAGCTGGATAAAGCATATAGCAGGATGAACAGGTAGCGCTGGATGATCCCAATGAGGATTCAGCCACCTTTCCCTTTTTTCCCTGAATTAGAGGGATGGTTGTGGGTTTTAATTCTAAAGGTGGTTCAGCCTGAATAGGAGGGTCTGGATCCGCTATCCCTTTCTTGACAGTGGAATCTAGAATCTGCTGGGTGTGTAGTAATGTCTGCATCTCTGGAGATGTTGTAGTGGGAAGTCAGGCTAGTCACTCAGTCAGCGAGCCAGTCTTTTGTCTCTCTGAGACTCTACCTTATATAAGGCGGATGACATCATAGGATTTACTATGGGGACAGACCTTTGGTTTAGCATGCCTCTAACAACTGGATTGGTCAGGGGTGGCAGTCACCGCCTTCCTGTCAGCCGGTTAGACTTCAGGGACATGACATTAGTTTTATGGTGTATGCCTAAAATGCCCATGGCCCTCCTACAATTATTTTTGCCAAAATCAGTTTATGACATATATTGTACATTTTTACAGTTGTGGGACTTTTGAAAATCACATAGGCAGATTCCGTATTTTACACTGAACCTGTCATTCCGAATCCCAACTTTATCCTATGTTCTTAAGTCTTTCTAATAATCTTTCAAAATTTTGGGTGGGAAAAATGTCACCTAAAATTCTACAATTTTGTATATGGATTCATTTTATCATATGGCATGTTTGCATTAAATTTCAAAGTTGCACCAAGTATACTTTTCCCATGAATTACATTTTCCGGACATTTGCATCCCCTACATGCTATGGAAAGCTACAATATCTTGTTTTGATGGCACAAAAATTACATTTAAACTGTTAAACCTTCACATTACTGCGTTGTCCGGTTGCAGAAATAGAAGTCTTAAAGTTTATTCAATAAGAACAGTCTTTTGCCCCAAAGGGGTCTTTCAAATAAAGGAATTTTTCCCAACCCAGAGCCAAACGTCAGGCACTAGCCAGTCTGAGTCCACTGTTGCCATTGAGTTGCCTTTGAAGCTCCCCAGCTTGAGTGGAGGGGAGGTGCTAACAGAAAGTCACACCTATGTGTCCTTGAAATCCTTTGTCCAAGGCTCAAGCACTGCTGCAGTGTCTGACTAGGTTGTGAAATGCTTCACCCTTGCCTATTCATATGCCCAGGGTGCTGGTCCACTTGGGGGAGGCAGATCCTGTAGTCAGGAAAGGCAGGGCCCTCTGAAGCCCAGACCTGTCACACCTGTTTCTTGCTGGCTTCACAGCAAATGTATGTATGTATGTATGTATGTATGTATGTATGTATGTATGTATGTATGTATGTATTTATTTAACCAGAAAGCAAGATTGCTGGAATGAAATATCCTATATATGTTTTAAAACAACACCCCATCACATTTCTATGCAAGGGTGGGGCCTTCATTCAACATTTCACTTTTAAACAGATATTTTCTTGTTTGTAAAAAGAACCATTTTGCACGTTGTTAATTTTCCTTGGCTGTCACTTTAAAATGCAGCCTTCCTCTCATCCAATTTCTGAACCTTTCCAAAGCACTATGTTTTCAATGCACAGGCATCTGTTAAGATAAAAGGTCCTTTGAAACTGACATGAGCTCAGAGAGAGAGAGGGCTTTTTATGAAGAGTTTAGCTGTGATATTATGTTGCAAAAGTAAAGTGTTTTGTGTACAGCTGAAGTGAAGTTCTTTGTTATTTCATAATCATGCCTGGCACAGCCTATCATTCAATGAGAAATGCCCCCTTTTTGCTGGAGCACAACCTGCATCTGTATGGACATAGCTGGGTCTCACTGGATCAGAACTGTGTACTGTTGAACAGATGAAAAAGAGCATCAGGGCGTAGTCATTTTAAAAGGCAGAATATTTTCTTTTTCAGTGAAATGTTTTGAGCTGGCAGCATCATAGCAAACGACTTCTCTCTGGTGCAAATGAAGAAATTACTGGCAACAATTCTCTGTGTGTTCTGTGTTTCATCTTGCCCCATGTGTTGCTGGTAAGACAGCACAGCCATTAATTTGGTGACTGCAAAATGTTGTTTTACTGCAAGGCGATAGTGCTCAACAGTGCCAGCACAGCCATTCTGCTGCGGACTGCTGAGATGTGGTTTGGTAATGTAGGGGAGTTCTGCTGGGTGGATATATGTACCCTACAGATCCCACCTGACGTTCCCGAGACTTCTTCTTGAGGGAAAGTAGGGCATCATGGGGTTCATCAGGTGGAGTCCTTCTTTCATCAGGGAGTGGTAATCCATGATCCTCCCTTTGTCTTTCGTTGGAGTGTGGACACCCCCCTTCCTTCCTTCCCTTTTCCTCATCCCTGGGGAAATCCTCCTAGGTCTGTCAAGGAACGGAATAGGTACTAACTAGTGGATAAATAAAGACAGGTTACAACATTTTCCCACTGACTGTCTTCCCAGAAGGTTCACAAAAGGGACAAACATACCTTACATTCATTATAGTGCTTTAACAGTATCAGCAAATAATTCCTTAACCAGGCAATGATAGCTATTGAATGTTTTACCCCATGCGTCTTTGTGATATCTTGCAATGTTAATGAAGAAAAGTACTCCCTGTTAGATAGACATACCTATGGACCTACCTGTTCCCTTCTGGTTCTTCTTTTCTTGTTCCCATTCTCCAGGTGTCTGCTATATTTGACTTTCATTGGGCTCCTCAATCAGCTGCAAAGTGTGTCTGGCGTGACAACTCTTTAACTGATTAATGTGGACCCATTTCTCTTATGACAGCTCTGCTTTGGGGATGCAGATTCTGTAGGCGACAGGTGAGATTTTATCTACAATTTCAAAAGGACCGCGCCAGGAAGGGAGACATTTTCTCTCCTTAGTTTGGTTCCCTTATAAATTGTACAAGTAGACCCTGCTCCTACTTGGTATTCCTTTTTGGTTGTTTTTAAGTCATATTGAGTCTTCATCCCCTCTGCTGATTTTTCCAGATTCCGCTGAGCATACACAAAAGCATGCTGAAGGTGTTTTCTTAGATTCTCAACATATTCATGTGCTGTTGAGGCATTTGCAAGTTTCTGCTCTTGTGTTCTATAGAGCAGATGCTGAGGTAGCACCATCCTGCGTCCAGTCATTAGCTCAAATGGAGACATTTTGGTCGCAGAAGATGGTGTAATCTGATGGCCATCAGGACAAGCGGTAATCAGCTGTCCCAACCTGACCCAGAATCTGCCACAAACTTGTTTAGAATGCTCATAATTGTTTTATTGTTCCTCTCAACTCCCCCACTAGAGGACTAGCGGTATTCAATATGAAGTTTCCTTTTTACCCCAAGTATCTCCCACATATTTGTCATCACTTTGCTGGTGAAGTGACTTCCTCGGTCTGACTCAATCCTTTGGGGTAGGCCAAAAGACGAGAAGATGTGGTTGATCATCAGGGCAGCTGCTGTTTCTGCCTTGCAATTTGGGGCTGGGAGACATGTACTTGTTAGCCCTAGAGAAGCGAATCACAGGCCTGAAAAAATCTACTTGTAAATCTGCGCAAGGCAGTGTCATCCCCCTCTTCTGGAGAGGAGCTCGGTGTGTGAGTGAACTTGGCTGAAATTGTGCACACACAAGACACCCCTTCAAATATTGGTTGAGTTCCTGCCCCATATGTGGCCAGTATGCAACCTCCCACAAGATTTCTAAAGTAGTATGAAAGCCCTGATGATTAGCTGTGGCCGCGTCATGGGAGTGACTTAGCATCAGGCATCGGAATGAGGTAGGTACCACCTACTGGTCACATCAAGAGATGAATCTTCTTACCACCAAACTGTCTTGGAATAAGAACATTGTAGGATATTTGTACCCATGCCAGTGTGCAACCCACTATACCCTTTAGCCAATGGGGGAAAGGAAACTACCAAAAATGGATGTGCTAAAACCTGTGCGCACCAAATCTGAAAAACTGCGCATGGTTCATAAATCATAAAAGGCTGCATCACCCTGCCACACAGAGTCAAAGTTGATATAAAAACAGGACTCACTAGATGTTAAACCCAGTTTAAAATGATTCTTTTTCCGGAAGAAATTGTAAAATTTGCCTATTTAAAGCAGGTTTGTGAAGGGCTTAATTCTTTTAAATGGTCAAAACGCTTGTAAACTGTGCTTATTTTTATATGTGTGAAATGAAAAGACTGTAAAGTGAATTTAAAGCAACCCAGTATTGGAGTTAAGTAAATACTTAATTCTGACCTGACAGTGCCAGCCTGGGAAAGATTGACACTTCAAAATTGACACTCTCTTGCTAAAGGAAGCCTTAATGGTTTCCACATATTGGCAACAAGGAGCACAGTGGACGCATTAGACATTCGTCTTTGGCAGAGCC
This sequence comes from Ambystoma mexicanum, assembly GCF_040938575.1. Lineage (NCBI taxonomy): Eukaryota > Metazoa > Chordata > Amphibia > Caudata > Ambystomatidae > Ambystoma > Ambystoma mexicanum. The sequence continues at coordinate 806,686,721 of NC_090941.1, forward strand.
AAGAACAATGGCAAACTGCCTACTGATCTCTACAGGGGAGCTTCCCTCTCCAGGAAGAGGACACACCTCCCTGATCAAAGGACTGTGACAGCTGTTGACTGTAAAGGGGAGTTACAAAGAAAAAAGAACTGCTGGAACTTTTTAATGTTTTGTGATGAAATTTGCAAATCTTTAACTATGCAATCTGAAGGAGGATAAATCTAAAAATTGGTAGATGTTAACCTAATTTTAGGCTTTTGCTTTGAAGACATTAATGAACCCTGTACCACCTAAGGAACCAGAGTTACAGGAAAAACCTCATTGTAGCAAAACTCTTAATGCTACAAGTCTAAGATTGTATATTTATGCTCCAGTGATAGTCGCCCAGATATTTACTGAATTAGAAATTAATAGTCCAGACTGTTATGATTAAAATTGATAAAATTCTATAGAATGACGAAGACAGCTCTCACAGAGATGAGGATTGAATGTGAACATAACCCATCAAAAATACAATGTATGTGTTCAATTTTATTAGGGGACACAATTTTAGAAATGTACATTTGTGCAAAAGTTACGTTTTGGTTTAAATCGATGTGGGAGTTCCAAAATCCAATCATAAAGATGACATCTCTGCTCTGACTGCCAACCAGAACAAGACAAGTCCCTGTGGCCACTCACAGCCATGGGGGTGTGTTTTGAAATTTTGCCACACCAATAACTTTGTGATGTCACTTGTGAGGATAAATATAGGAACTTCACTACACATAGCACACACTGCTTCCTGAACTCATCCAGATTAAAGCGCAGCGCTTTGTTCCTGACTTCTTCATCTTGTCCAGAACTCCTCACCTTGCAGCTGACTCCAGATTTCCTTGCAGAATCCAGACTTTAGCATTGCTGAACTCTTTCCAGCTAGATCCAAATTCAACCATCCCAAAATTGAGGGGATTTAATACTGATCCAGTCTGACTTGCTACCATTAAGGCTTGCCGCTGAAACTTGCATCCTGCTATCTACCGTGTCCATTGACCAGAAGGGCCCATTCAAATCCAGTCTGAGGTGCAGTCCAAAATTGACCAGAACGGCACTGCTGATCCAATCTTGCCAGAGGTGCCCTGCTGCCAGTAGTCCTGACCCGGTCCAATGACCAGAACCCTGACGGTCCAATTTTAATTACAAGGGACTGTAAGTATCAATAGGAAGAACAGTGACCCATAGTATATTTGCATTGTCTTATCCCAATCTCAACCCATCCCATCTTTAACTTCAGAACCCTGGTATTGTCAGAACCATTCTGATTTTTCTCATTTGTTTTACAAAACAATAAGTAATTAGTGATTCTGAGTAACTAAAGTAAATCCCAGATAGAAATAGAGTATCCACCACGTGAAGGGTTACGGTGGCCACGTAACTGTGGAGATTCCCAGGTGGCATTCTCTTTTTCTTAGTCTTAAATATAGTGCAATCAAACCAATCTGTCATTTTTAAAACCGAATTTCTATTTTCATTTTCGCGCCTATTTTTCAAAAACGCCTCTTACTAAAACCTCTATAACTTCTTCAATATCATATATAGAAACGGAATTTCAACTCTCACTGATACCTAAGATGCGTAGCTACCTCCACAACCAAACCACATTGCAGAACAGTGTATTTCAACCATTTCTATCAAACATTGAAAAGTGAAATTTTTGCAGCAAATTGACATTTTAGCAAACGTTTGCACGTGTCTTTTTCCCATTCAAAGTGTTTCTCAAATCCCATCCTGATCTAAAGTGTGTACTGTTGTTTATATTGTAGCTCCTGTTTGTTATGACCTGTTTAGTGTTGCTCCCATAAGAATGTTTTATCAATTTTAGCATTATGCACCTTTTTGCATTGTGTCACTAAGCCATTTTCACCTGTCATTTTAAAAGTGTAAATTTCCAAAAATGTTTCTCCCTCTTGTTTGGGGAGGGAAGATTGCATATAAACTCTAGACATTGGGCCTCATCACGAGTTGGGCTGTAGCCCTTAAAAGCGGTGGTAACGGTACTACCACTGCATTTAAGGTCTGGCCCTATCACGAGTTGGGTGCTAAATCGGCTGTTTTACCTCCAGCTTTTTTCTGGAGGTGAAAATCCCAATTTCGGCGGTATTACAGCCGGCTGTATTAGACCGCAGTATTAGCACCGAAAATTCCCCATTGGATCCAATCGGGAATGGGGATTTACCGTTAAGGGCCAACCCGTGATCCGGTGGTAATACCACCGGGCCGGTCGGTGCTAGGGCTATTACAGTCGGCGGTATTACAGCTGGGAATACAACCCAACTCGTGTTTAGGCCCATTGTCTTTCATTCTTGAATACCTGCTGATTACTGACATCTGTGTAGGATTGCTCATTTGTGCCTTAAAGTACTTTTCAGGGGGAAATATTAACCTAAACGCTATCTGTTCACAAACCAAAACTGTTCTTTTTCCTGTGTTTTCTATCCTGCATTTCCATAAGTGAATTCCATTGCTCTACTTATATTTTGAATTGGATTGTCACCCCTTGGTGATTGCTGCCCCATATATACATATATATATATATATATATATATATATATATATATATATATATATATATATATATATTTATATATATATATATAAAAGTGTATGTGTGATTTGAATTTAAAATAAATAAATACATATTTACCTTAACAAACAAGCCTGATTCCTGGTTCAGTGTGATCTGGGGGGGGTATTTTGAGACAGGTGTGATATGAGTGGTATATCATTCAGAATACTGAACTTATAGACACAAATAAATAAGTATTTCATTGCGCACTACATGCTAGACGAGACCTGGGTTTGTGCCTGATTGAAATCCTTAACAGATTTTGGGGGCTCGTCTGGGATTCTGAATTCAAGATGCCACCCGTGACAGTCTAACACAGCATACTAGCCTGCAGGGTACAGGGACAGTTCATCAATACCCTGAGGTCCTCTTTCCCAATGTAATGGTATCCATCAGAGGAAAGTTCTCAATGTGTTGATAAAATCTCCCAATAATCAGATCCCCTTCTTGTGCCGTGATTAAATCAGCATCTCCAATTAGTGTAAAGTCAGGTGTTTGATTATTTTGGAAATTAAACTCAGCACACATGATCAGATTTTTGTTCATCCATGTGGCATGTGTCATTTAAACTAACATGGTTGAGACTTTGTTTTAATTTTATTGGACGGTTAGTCTGAGTCCAGAGGACCATGTTTACACAGTCTATCAGGGGAGACAACCTGCGAAGGATGTCATTCCCTAATAGACAGGGCGTTCCCTCTGGAGTCACGACTTTGACCAGGTGTTTCACCTTATGTTGCCCAATTTTAATTTCCAGATCCGCAGTCCCCTCGACAGGAATTGAATTCCTGTCAAAGTTCTGGAGTTGTCCAGGAAGAGGGGTGAGAGGGATCTGGTGTCTCTCCCCCCTCCCTGAATTTAGCTGCTCAAAGCCCTGTTTTGACAGAAGAGTGACTTGGGATCCGGTATCAACCAGTGCTGAAAATGCTGAAAGTGCTGAAAATGCACATTGCCCTTGCACTCGGACGGGGGCATAGAATCTCTTCACCTTCTCCTCCAGCGGGCAAATGTAATGGGCAGTTTGGGCAAGCTGGGTGGTCAATTTCTTTATTTTGGACTCCGACAAAGTGGGGTTTTGGACATTTTTCTGTGCCGGAGTGTGGGAATCAATAACAAAAATGTGGCATCCTGAAATATGTGGGATTTTGGAATCTCCTTTTTCCCTTAGCTCCCCCCTTTTACCTGGTGGCAGTCACTAGAACCAGTTTGTGGTGAGGATCCCTCCATTAATATTTCTTTCTCAGGATGACCATTCTGGGGTTCAGGGATGGCTGAATCAGTCCTCCCCACACCAACCCACTCTTCATTCAGATCTTTTGTGACCCATTTTTCTTTGGGAGGCGTGCCCCATCCCTAAAGGAGAAGAATTTCTTCCCAAAATCGTCCAAGGATTCTTCCCCTTCAAACTGGAGGACACTAACTTCCTCCACAAAATGGGCCTTTTTGATTTCTTTATTTCTCCTACCCACCCTCTCTTCCCTGGGTGGCAGATTTTCAAAGGCAGGAGATTTTGCTTCCGGTCCCGGGGTGCCAGGGTCTTTTCATGGGTGAGGAAGGAAGCTTCCTCTAGGGTTTTACACTCCCCTTGCTCCTCTGGAACCGGTGAGTTGTCAGGGTTCTCTCCCCATCATTGTTCTGCGGTGCCAGGTCCTTGGTTTGAGGGGTTCTGAGCCACCATGTTTGAGCCCTCAACATATGACTCAGATCCTGTGTGAGGTTCTGGACCTGGCGCTCCAGTTGGGACACCCGTTCCGGCTGGTACGGGGGTCTTTGGTCAAATATAGGTGGTTCACTTGAATGGTAACTATCCCTTCTCCCAGAGTACCATGGGTATTGGCGATTCCCTGGGTAGCCCTCCACCCTTGTCCTCCCCTCTCCCGGATTGGGTGGCTGGACTCCTGAAACCGGGGAAAGAATGGAGGGCTGTCCTGCAGGTTGGGGTTTGGTAGATACCGGGGAAAGAAACCCAGGATTTGGTGGATTACTGCCCTCCTGAGGGAAGTTAGGAGGGAAGTTTCCTGGGGCAGTACTCACCTGGTTGGATCCCCCACTTGGGCTGGCGGAGTCCATCTATACCCCAAGATTGGTCTGTTGCTCTTGTATTTGGGACTTATGTAATCAGGAGAGTTAGGGGTCCCATTGGGGGGATTAACTACCTGACTGCCACATGCTGCTGATTGATCAGATGGCCTTCTTTGCCTCTGATTTGGCTGGTTTTGGGAAGGTTTGTTTTAGGCCCCCCATTTCTAGGTCTAAAATGGGGGCAACCTTCACCTCCGCCACCTTAGCTAGCAGTAGTGGGGATGTTGGTTGGTTTGGGGTTTTTTGTCTGGTTTTTATTTTCTGCAGGTTTTTGGACCTCATAGATTCGGGTAGCCTGCTCTATTACCCAGTCCAGGGTCCTTTTGTCATGAAAATCCCTCTCCAGCTTGGTCATTATGTATTTTGGGAGCCCATGAAAATAAGTGGTAATAAACTCTGTACTATTTGCGCGCACCCTCCTGGTAGTTTGTGCAAAGGCGCGTTTTAACTCCTACACAAATTCTCTAGGGGCCTGATCCTCTCTGCATTGCAAAATGTACCCCGCTTTGCGAGCCTCCTGGGGATTTCTGTGGGCAGAAAAGTGCTTCAAGATGGCCACCTTGTAGGTGAACAACCTTGAATGGTTTTGGTCTTGCAGGCCAGCAAAGAAGCTGGAGTCCTCTGGAGAGAACGTCCATTTGGCATAGTTTATGCAGTTCTGGCTATCTTCGATGTGAAAAGTGTCCATCATCTTTTCATATAGTTCCCGATGCTCCCAGACAGAATATTTTGCATTTTTCCTAAAAGCCTTGATCTGCCTAATGGGGTCTTTCACCAGAACTCTCCCCTGTTTATTTTCCTTCCTCAGTTTCAGAGCAGCTACTGTTTGAGGTCCCCTCATTATCTTTAGCTCGCAGAATGGTGAGACCTAGTTTCTTCTCCCCTGTTGTACCTCAGGCTCTCTGGGTCACTCCCCTTGGACTCCCTCTTTCTAACAGGAGATTGGTCTTCTGACTCCTCTCTGCTTCCAGGGTTAGTGGAGGGTCCCCCCCACTGCCCTGTTATTATGGAGGTTTTCAGAATGCTCTTTTGGGGCCTAATTTCTTGCTGTTTTTCTGCAAATCGAACCAAATGGTCCCTTTGGAGATAGTGCTTCTGCAGGTCTAATTCCCTGACTTCCTCCTCATAGGAGGCTTCCTGGCCAGTGACATCAGCCATAATATTTTTGTATCTATACAGGGACACCCGTCCATCAATTTCTGAGGAGCGATGACCTGTCAGCTAAATCATGCTAGTCCTATTTAATTCTGACGGCCTCATGGTTTCTGGCTCGGATGAACCAGTAGAAATGAAGTCAGCAGTGCCTTGTGCATACAAAGTATTAAATGGGTTTGAGGCCCTTAGTACAGAGTGCATCACACTGTGATCAGGGGTAGCCCTGTCCCTCTCTACTTGTTTGGGGTCCCACAAGTTTGGATTTAGCCTAGCATACTCTTTCTCGAACTGCCCTAGTTTTCCCTTCTCAGCCCCTACCTCTTTATAGTAGGCAAAGGTCTGAGCCTTTTGCCCTGCTATCATGGCTTGACTGGCATCTATTGCAAGCTCTTGAGCTTCCACCTGCTTTTGGAGTCGATTGTTCTCCTCCAGAGGGCCTCACTGTGTCTTTGTGCTACCTGTTTGGCCTTGTAACACTGAGACAATTTCTGTTGCAGGAGGTGAATCTCCTTTTTCTGCATATTTTGAGCCTCTATGGCCTGCTCTAACTCAAGTTCCATTTGTCTCCTATGTTCCATTAATTTTTCACATTCTTCTTGTATGCCAGTCAGTCCCTGAAGGTCTGACTGCCTTCTCTCCAGGTCTGTATTTAATCCGCACACTTCCCTGACATAGGGCATCTTTTTCCTGATGCAGGGCGCCCCTTCATCCAGCCTGGTCATCCCGCTGTTGTTTGATAGTATATAATGGCTGGCATTCTTGGTTAAATTCTGTCTGTAGGTGGAGGTGGAGTTCTTTACTGATTAATCTATTATTCTCCCCTTCCCACTCTTGATCTGATTTTGTAAAGTCATTATCTGCTCTGAGCAGGCTCTATTATATGTCACTTGTTTTAATTTTAGTTGACTTTCTTTCAGGGATTCAAACTTTTCCTGATACTCCTTTTTTAATGCATCTAATTGGGCCTCTTGGTCTGAACTATTTTGTTGTTGTAGAGCCAAGTCCTCTTTTAGCTGTTGGATGTAGTTTTCCAATCCTACCTCAGTATCTTGGCTCTTTTTCAATTTCTCTTCTATTAGTTTTAGTTCAGTCTGGATTTGGGTTAAGAGCTCAGACTGGTTTTGCGCAAGGGTTCTGTTTTTCTTCATGTTTTGCCTCCATAACTCCCATATGGAGCTACATGTAGGCTGTGCTTCTGTCAGTTTTAATCTGCTCCTCTTTAACTTTCGGAGTCATATACAACTTGTTACAGGCGTGATGTAATAGGCCACTGTCTTGCCACATATCAATGTCCATGGCGGTGACCTGTTGCTTCATTTCTTCTAGCCAGACTTCCTCATCCTGCGCTGCTTACTCCCCTCTGACAAATATTTTGTGCATTTGTATCTCTACTTTGGTCATTATGGAGAGTGTTGTTTCTTTATTAATTCATGTATATAATGGTAACCTGTATTCTGTTGCTTTTTGTCTAGTTTGGGGTTGATTTTATTTTAATTTTATACACAGGCCTGATACTTAGGGTATATGTTTTGGAAAGCACTTTCTACAGTGTAACACAGTTCTCTAACCACACAAAGTATCAATACCTTGAAGGTTAGCCTGCTATGTTAAGCTGTCATGGGCGGCAACACTTTCTCAACCCCGTACAAGCCCTGAATCCTGTTAAGGATTATAATGGGGCGTCACATACCAGACCAGGACTCTTAATACTGGCCGAGGCTGCAGCGCACAATTAAAACAATTTTACTTTATTTTACTAAGGATTCAGATTGGGGTTGCACCCAACCCGTCTCACACCCCCTTTTACAAATACCCTGGGCCACAATGGAGCATGAACCAGTGGGTGGTAATACAATATTTATTTATTTTGAAAATCCAAATGAAATCCCACAGGGTTAATATTGGGCAGCAATTAGCAGTGGGGTGATGTTAACACTGTAAAATGATAGAATACACTTAGTTTGACCTTCTAAGATAACACATACAAAGCACAAATGAATGGGAGCAATATTACTTTTTGGGTAGATAGCACCCCAGTTACGATTTCCCCCGGCAACTCTCCCTCAAAGCCCGATTAACTGAATTTTGGGTGGATAGAAAGGAGTAGCAAGGAGTCAGGTATACTAAGCAGCAAACAGAAGTGACATCCGACTTCCCCCACAAAATGATTTAAGAACCTTTGCAATTACACAAAATAGCACTCAGAATTAGTAAATATTTATTTTACATGTGGGGTTGAATGAATAAGGTGGCAATGAGTATGACAGTATCAGAGATGCAAGAACAACAGCAAACTACACAGCAATGTCCTAACAACAGGCATACAATTCTGAAAATCAACTTTGGATGGAACACAAAGTGCAGCAAATCACACGTGGAGAAATTACATTAGCTAATTTTCACAGGTTTAAGTATCAAAACAGCTTTAAAAATAGCTGAAGCATACAAAATCAGAAGGTGTCTTTTATTCTGAGAGACAAATGCACATCACAGGGATAATATGAAAGTGAAAGGGTAACTCTAAATGAATGACTGGATGAGATTCTTAACAGGAAAGGAGGAAATGAAAGCAGTTTGACAGGGAAAATCAGTTTTGGAAAGAAAATGACAAGTTTCACTTAAACTATATTTTAGTCACTAGATTATTAAAGAAAGACATGGTACACTCGAAGGTTAATTCACAAAGTTAACCTGTTCACGCTGTGTTCAGATCTATATTAGAATTAATTAAGTTATTCAAAGTATGACTAAGGATTTATACAATGGATTATAAGGATGGGAAAAATGACGCTAACACCCAGAAATCAAAAACAGGATGCACAGAGGATTCTGACTATTTTAACAAGTTACAAGGGTATTTTCAGGATTAATGACAGGGTGGAACAAAGGCAAATGATCAGAATAGAATATGCTACATTTTGCCATGGGATGGGGTGATACTTACAATCAGCACTTGAATTTGGAATTTGGGACCGCCAACCGGGTTTATGGACAGCGGGATAAGGATCTAATCACGGCACAGCAGCAGGCTATCCTAGAAGGGGACAGCTGATAACCGGTGTGTCTTGTCTCAATAGCGAGGTGCATCAGATTGATAAAGCAGATAGCAGGGCGAGCAGGTAGCACTGGATAATCCCAATGAAGATTCAGCCACCTTTCCCCTTGCACCTCGGTGTGTATTAATGTCTGTATCTCTGGAGATGTTGAAGCAGGAAGTCAGGCTAGTGAGTCAGTCAGTCTATTGTCTCTCTGAGACTCTACCTTATATAAGGCGAATGACATCACAGGATTTACTATGGGGACAGACCTTTGGCTTGCCGTGCTTCAAAGAACTGGATTGGTCAGAGGTGGCAGTCACCACCTTCCTGTCAGCCGGTTGGACTTCAGGGACATGACATCAGTTTTATGGTGTATGCTTAAAATGCCCATGGCCATGCTTAAAATGCCCATGGCCCTCCCACAGTTATTTTTGCCAAAATCAGTTCATGACATAAATTGCTGATTTTTAAAGGTGTGGCACTTTTGAAAATCACATAGGCAGATTGCATATTTTACACTGAACCTGTCATTCCAATTCCCAAATTTATGCTATGTTCTTTAGTCGTTCTATTAATCTTTCACAATTTCTGGTGGGAAATATTTCACCTAAAATTGTACAATTTTATATATGTGTACATATTATCATAGGGCATGCTTGCCTTCAATTTCAAAGTTGCACCAAGTATACTTTTCCCATGAATTACATGTTCCCTGCCATTTGCATCCCCTACATGTTATGTAAAGGTACAATAATAATCATTATTATTCAATGTGATACAGATTGAAAGTAAATTAAAACTTTACACATAATGCAAATTACATAAATTAATATTAACTCATTAAAAAAAACAAATCAGCAGTTGTCATATACAGAAGAGAATATGTGGTAAAGCAACATTATTTCTTTAAGATATTTTCATCCTAAAAGAAAACAAAATATTCAAACAGAAACAATTATGTGTAGCTTGTAATCTTTGCCTACATATCAGCACAGTCTTAGCCATATACGTAGACAATAGATATCTCGATAAAAAAAACCAGCCTTGGAGTGATAATAAACGTACAGAAGGTATAAAACCCCTGCCTGATCAGGGTAACACAAGCAATCTTTGACCCATCATGATAAGATGTTTCAGATCAAGGAGCCCAGGGCTTTTTCAATCAGCTGCCACACATTATACAATGCAATAAACAAATGCATGTTGCAGGTGTTAGTGCAGTAAAGCCAGAATGAAGTTTCACAAATGGTTAGTGGATCGTGTACAAATTCCCCAAGATATTTAATGATTGAACAACCCAGAGCCGAACACTCAGTCAACAAGTGCTTGGCTGTCTCCAAACATTCAGGAGATTTTCACAAGCGACAAACTCGCTCACTGGCAAGGATCTTTTCCCCGGCTCCTATATTATACAGGGTGGGTAATTGCTCCAGACGGAACAAAATAATGAAACGCCTGAGCCTTTTGGTGGGGCAAAGATACAGATATGCTTGTGGTTGCATAAAATTATAGAGTCTATATTTTACAAAATGGAAGGTCTTTAGGCTGCTCAGGTGTGAGAAATTCTCTAACCAGTCCCATAGGTCCACCTTTTTGCCGAGTGCTGTCAGAACATCCTTTGAGACAGTCACCCCTCTGTCCGTCCAGCCTATATCCATAAGAAATGTGGTCATGTCTTTCAGGAAGGGAGAAGTGGTGTGTTTTTTACTCACTTCTTGATGGATTACAGCCAATAATGGATTGGAAGGGCTGCCCTTCATTTTAAGATAGAATCCTGCCCTCCTTTTAAGTACCAATGCTTTAAGTGAGGGGAGGCCCAATTCAGGGCCACTGGGACACTTGGAGGTAATCCCAGCATCCGGCGCCAGAATTTACCTTCCATCACTTGCAGCCAGGCAAGATCGAAAGAGAGAAGAGACTCAAGGCCGTAGGTAATCATAGGCGCAAAAAGCTGAATGTATAGGTGTCTATTCCCCCACAAGATAAAGCCGCCCTTCTTGTTTGTGAACGAAGATATTAATGCTATCACTTGCGTCGCCCTGGTTGTACGTCCTTGCCGGCACATGAGGTAGTCGCCGAATGGCTCAATTTCTACTCCAAGATACCGATAAGATGGAGCGTAAAGTATAAGATTATTATGTACCCGCAGGTTGACTCGGGATGCTCTTTTCCTAGTAAATCTAAGTACCTTTGCCTTATCTAGGTTTATAGTCAAGCTATTGTTCTTAGCGTAATCCCATAAGGTGACCGCAGAGCGCCTAAGTTCAGCTATGGTATTGTCAAATACAACCAGGTCGTCAGCATATGCTAGAACAGTGCAAGGTGTCTCGCCAATTTTTGGAGGGCAATTGTTAGCCTCGGCAAGTGCTGCAGGGATGTCATATACATAAAGATTGTAAATGAGGGGTGCAGTTACACATTCCTGCTTTACCCCCCTATTCTGGATCACCTGTCTAGTCAAAGTGCCTTCCTGATTTCATCTGAGGCATGCAGAGGTATTATGATGCAGCTATCTTATATAGTATAGAAGACCAGGCGGGCAGCCATTGTTTCTAGTTTAATCCATAGCCTTGCTCTAGGGATAGAATAAAAGGCAGACTTGAAGTCAATATATAGGGCATAAAGCGGGGGCTGCCCCTTGCTAAGTGCCGTGTGCGAAGCATATCAATCGCCCAAAGATTGTGAGAAGTGGAAAAATCTCACCGAAAACCACATTGGAATCTGCTAAGTATGTTAGTTTGTTCCACCCACTTCTGCAGCTCACTAAGCAGTAATGCGACAAAAAGTTTGCCAGTGATTTCAAGCATAGAGAGGAGCCTGTAGTTGTTAGGATCTATGTGGCTACCTTTTTTAAACACAGGGACGAGAATAGCCATTTGCCAGGAGCGGGGAATAGTCCCCTGAGCTAAGATCTTTGTAAAGGTGCAATGGCCCTCATTACGACCCAGGCGGTAAGGGGTTTACGGCAGCGTAAACAGCGCCGACCCTTACCGCCTGAGTACGAGGTCCCTTAGCGCCATGGAGCGTTTAACACCTGCTTTTAGCAGGTGTTAAAATCCATGGCGCTAAGGGACCATGGAGTTAATTACGCCACCGTAATTTACGGTGGCGTAATTAACGCCTTCCCCACTCCCATTATGCCCTATGGGGCAAAAATGGGAATGGGGAAGGGTAAAATGGGAAATGGGGACTTACCGCCCCGCCGACCTCGGAATGGGGCGGTAAGTCCGCCTACCACCATGGCGGAATTGCAACCTTAGCGGCATGGACCATGGTGCTAATAGCACCATGGTCCTCCGCCAAGGTCGTAATGAGGGCCAATGTCTTGTTTTGATGGCTGAAAAATTACATTTAAACTGTTAAACTTTCACATTACTGCGTTGCAGAAATAAAAGTCTTAAAGTTTATTCAATAAGAACAGTTGTTTGCCCCAAATGGGCTGGCTTTGTCTTCCAAATAAGGGCATTTTACTCAATGCACAGCCAAATGTTAGGCATTAGCCAGCCTGAGTCCAGTGTTTCCATGGAGTTGCCTATGAAGCTCCCCAGTTTGAGTGGAGGGGAGATGCTACCAGAAAGTCACAACTATGTGTCCTGGAAATCCTTTGTCCAAGGCTTGAGCACTGCTGCAGTGTCTGATGAGGGTGCAACATGCTTCATCCTTGCCTATTCATATGCCCTGGGGGCTGGTCCACTTGTAGTCAGGAAAGGCGGGGTCCTCTGAAGCCAAGACCTGTCAAACCTGTTTCTTTCTGGCTTCACAGCAAATGTATTTATTTATTTAATTATTTATTTATTTGTATTTATTATTTAACCAGAAAGCAAGACGTTTGGAAATATCCTATATGTGCTTTAAAACAAACCCCCATCACATTTCTATGCAAGGACAAGGCCTTCATTCAACATTTCACTTTTAAACAAATATTTTCTTGTTTGTAAAAGCAACATTTTGCATGTGGTAAATTTTCCTTGGCTGTCACTTTACAATGCAGCCTTCTTCTCATCCAATTTCTGAACCTTTCTGAATCCCCAAACATGTTTCTAATACAGAAGCATCTGATCAAGTAAAAGGTCCTTTGACACTGAAATGAGCTGGAGAGAGAGAGGGCTTTTTATGAAGTTGTTAGCTGTGATATTTTGTTGCAAAAGTAAATCATTTTTGCATACGGCTGAAGTAAAGTTCCTTGTTATTTCACAGATCTTGCATGGCACAGTGTCATTCAATGAGAAATGCCCCTGTTTTGCTGGAGCACAACCTGAACCTGGATGGACATAGCTGGGTCTCACTGCTTCAGAACTGTGTACTGTTGAACAGATGGAAAAGAGCATCAGGGTGCAGTCATTTTAAAAGAAAGAACATTTTCTTTTTCAGTGAAGAGTTTTGAGCTGGCAGCATAGCAACGCTGCCTTTGACGTCTTTTCTCTGATGCAAATGAAGAAATTACTGGAAGAAATTCTCAGGGTGTTCTTTGTTTCATCTTGCCCCATGTGTGGCTGGTAAGACAGCGCAGCCATTATTTTGGTGATTGCAAAATGCAGATTTACTGCAAGGCGATGGTGCTCAACAGAGCCAGTGCAGCCATTCTGCTGGGGACTGGGGAGATGTGGTTTGGTGATGTAGGGGAGTTCTGCTGGCCGGATAAATGTACCCCACAGTAAGGTTTCTGTAATCTGGCAACTGGAGGGCACTAAGCTCTGAAATGTATAATTTGACAAATGGCATGGCTATAATGCCCAAGTTAACAAATTGTAGCCCCTGTTTCCCAGCCCTGATCAGTGCACAGATGTTCTCTTCCCTTGCCAAGAGCAGGGACAGTGTAAATGGATACCACCACCTCCACCCACCAGTCCACCTGGATAGGGAGGGGCTCCGAAGCTGCCAAAATAAAATTGCTGATAACAGGAGATGAGCTTCACCCTGAGTTCTTAGATCACTAATGGTCGCAGACAGTAGAGTGCATTTCATAGGGATCCCAACAAGGACCCCCCTGTATTTATAAAAACGACTTTTATATTTATAACTTATTTTTTCCTAGGATTCCCCTGGTGTGAGCTCCATCTACATGGGTACCTGCTACATCAGCTCACTATTCCTTGAAGGGTTCCCGGGGATCCTTAGGGTAATTCTGATGCAACATACCCCTTAACTAACTCACGTACCAGTCCCATGGAGTGTGAGGCCATAGGATGACCTCTGTGGGTGGTCCTATCTTGCTAGGTGGCCTCAGGCAGGCAGACACACTCCTCCGCTACCTCTCACCAGAGTTCATCCACTCTACCCCTTTTTTATATATTCACTATAACAGCCTACACCAACTTAACATTTAATTTTAGTTAACATTCCCATTAAAACTCCTATTCCCTACATAACATTCCACTTAACATTTATTAATTATATATATGTACATAAAACAATGCATACATATATATATATTTACATACCACATATAACACAAGTAAAACACCATATCATAATAGGGTGACTTCTGCAGTCAGTAAACCTCTTCACAGTACCTTTCTGGGTCTGTCCTTATGGGCGCTGGCTCAGTGCTGGCTGCACAGCTGGCTGGAGGCAAGGCTAGATGGTGGTTGTTGGAGAAATTTGCTGGAGGCAAGGCTGAATGTTGTCTGTAATGCGTCCTGTCCCCTACCAGTAACGGCTGGGGCCTGGCCCTTCTTCTGTCTTCATGGTGACCCCATCTACCACATGGGGTCAGTCTCAGTCACCACACCGCAGGCCACCTCGCAAGCAGATGTCTGCCCTTAATCACTGCCTTGGGCAATCTTCAGGGTGGGCCCGTTGGCTGCCACATGCCTTCAGTGCTGCACCCACAGCTCTTTTGAACCTTCACAGTGGGCCCCATTGGCTGGGGTCCCACCCACATTCACTGTCACACCTGTGGCCATTTTAAGGTCAGGAAATATCCCCAAGGCAACAGTAGACCCTGCCTTGGATCACCGCTGTGTGACACGTCCTTTTCGTGCTTCTGGCCTGCCCCCTCTGCAATGTGTTGTGAGATGCAGGGGGTGGACTGCTCCTGTCTTCACCCATGCTGTACCTCTGGGCAGCCCACGGCTTTCCTTCACCCGGACCACTCAACAGAGCTGCCCGGGAATTCCTCCTCCTCCTCCTCACCTGTGCTGGATGGCGAGGCCAGCCCAGGACTTATATATGCCGCTCCACCCTACTGGGCGGAGCAGACTTTGACGCTATTCACCTCCCAGGATTCGTCTGGCATACGCTGCCTGGAGACTGGAGTCTGCTGGACCTTTCTGGTCTGGCCCCTGGTTGGTCTGACATCCAGCACAGCACCAGGGTAGCCGAGCTCCCTAAAATAAGCAGTGCAGCCCCCTGTATCTCTATCTGGGAGGGGTTCCCCATGTGCTATTCATTGGCATTTTCTGTATTAAGGCTCGCCCTCACCCCTCATCCCCAGTAAATCATTTATTTTTCTTACTCTCTTCTCCTTTCTCCAACTCTCCTTTTTTAAAACTCGTTTTATTTTAAATCCTCTTTGAAATCTTTTCTCTCCCTTGCCCAACCCATGCTGGAGGATGGATGATAAACACACATACACACATGTATGCACACACACACACACACACACACACACACACACACACACACACACATGAATTGCAAAATGACATTCATGCCTTGCAAGCAATGATTTCTAAAAAGGCAACTGAGTATGCATTTGAAACCATCACCTGCATTTGACATTCAAATGAAGGTGAAACAGTGTGGGGGATGCCTACTGATTTCCCAAAGATCATCATCAGGTAAATGAGCATTGACTCTACATTACCTCCAGCAGAAGCGTTTGCAGATGCTGCTCTTCTGACTTTCCCCAACACCAACGATCAAGGATGCAATCAAGAGTTTGGTGGAATGACTGTAGATGGATGCCAGCACCTTGTGAGATACTGTGCTATGCGTAAGCTTTTAGTTCACTTGTTCAGGTCACATGAGTGCAGTCTTGGCAGTGTGGAAGATTGAACACTCAACCTTGAGAACAGGATGCAGTCTTATGAAATGGATTCAAACCTCTCCTTCATTGATGTCTGTAAGTGACCTGTTATGACTAAAACAGACTATGTTCTATGTTAAAATCCAGTCCAATGGAGGCTGCTCTTCCAAAAGATCACCCTTTTTGGCCGACCCAGAGCAGCCTCCAAAGAGCATGTTTTTCATTTCATTGGGGGGTTTCACCCCCACCCTGAAACCATTTTCTCTGTTCCCACACCCCCTTCGCATTCCCCTCCAACATCACACCCTCTCCCTTCCCACCATTATGCCCTAATACCCACAGCAACAATCGACAGGGAATGCCTGATTCAACACCTGGTCCTTCAGGTTAAATTATCGCAAAACTCTACACAATGGACCAGTTGAGGAGAGGGATGGCCTCTTCTAATATGTTTGTCTTTTCATAAATACTGACAAACCAATTCTTTCAGCATTGACATAAATTCACTTTAATTTAAAACATAGACATTTAAAACTTCAATTGTACACATTATTTTTCAAAAAGTAAATTATTGAACAAAAGTTTTGTAAATATTACCATACTAACTACAAAAAAAGGTTCGACACTCATTTCCACTTTCCTCCCATTCATTCACTTTCATTTTGCATTCCACTCATACCTCATATTCACTTTTCTCTGACCATTCACATTTGGTCACCCTAATCTACTGTTGCATTCCTATCTAGTTCCTTATATCTACTAAAAGGTAACTCAATCTGTGCAGCTCTAAACTCACATATGTATATCATCTACACGTGTTTCAGTTGTCTCTGGACTATTTTTTAAGTCCCCTAATGAAGCAACCTTCTTCAGGATGGGAGAGACAGCAAACTCTCTATGTCCTGTCTCGTTTGGTGGGGTGAGCCACAGCACCTAAAAACAATAAAAGCAAAACATCAATCTAACTCAAAAATACCATCCATCTCATAATTTATTTATACACTTAATGTATGTGCACTGACTAACAAATAGTCATAATTTGTCTCACCACAGCTGTGTAATCTGTGGGAGTGAATCAGTCTAAGGATTTTATCCACCTTCACCTACACATACAGAACCACCAGAGTCTGGGTCAACCTGTAGAGTCAAGAACATTGGCAAATGCTCTTTTAGTGACTAAGCACCACCTTGATGGAAAAATCAAACAAATATCCCTTCCAGTAACTCCAAAAAATACACTTACATCAAGAAGTGGGACACTCAATCATCCACTTTGTATGTCTTCTTTTTCGTGTCAGAATCAACTTGCCTCTATCAGGGATCTTTCTTCAGACTATATACAAGAAGACCCTCATTAGTACTCTCAATCGTGCCTGATAGTATAGTCTCACATATTCTTGCTATATTCACATCAGGCAGTTCCCAAAGCCATGTTTATTCAATTTTATTCAATCTGCACTTATATTTTAACCTCAAGTAGGCATTTTCCCTGAACAAACTACATTCACAGTCTTGATGATGTTTGCAAATCACAAAACACGTATCACTCACTCCACAAACATGAATTTTTTTAAAACTTTTTTTATAGTACAAAGTTACAAAGTACATTGCTTCAACGGATTCACAAAAGTCAACCACCATAATGTGCTGTACGGAGTTTGGAAATGGTACAAAGGTAGTGCATACAAACAAAGTACGCATCAGGTGATTAAATTCCCATTTCAACAGAACTTGCATTTGTATTTGTGCTGTATATAGTGCAAACCTGCTTGAGAGCAACATAGAGGCGTTCGAGAGTTCAAGGAACAGGAGGGCAGTTCACTATGGGTCCGTAATGGTGGTAGAATTGTGGTCAGATTTATCTAAACGCACGGCTAGGACCAGCATGGTTTTCAGTTCTTTCCTGGCGCCATTAAACATACAATACAAAGAGGTAAATGTGCTGTGAACTAGAGCAGAGAGTACAGCAAAGGATGAAACTCAAGAAAGAGGGGACACAATGCTCCGTGGAGTGTATTTGCTTGGGGATCAAATCGGCCAAACTGTCAAGGAGCTAGGAAGCAGTCATTCTAAACAAAATGGTCTCAAAGCGCTAGCTGACAGGGATTTCCTAAGAGTCTTTTTGAACCTGAGAAGATTAGGTTCACATCTGAGATACTTGGGTAATGCCTTCCAGAAACCGGAAGCTACAGCTGGGAAAGTTGTCTCCCAGCCTTAGCTTTTTGAATTTAGGGGCTATCTGGAGATTCTTCCCAGGCGATTTCTTTTAGTTTTCTGGTCATAATGTCAGGGGCAGGCAATCAGAACTCTAATGTATTTTGGGTCCTTGTTGTGTAAACTTCTATGGGTCAGTCAGAAGATTTTGAAGCAAACTCTAAGCTCACTGGGGAGCTTGTGGAGTGTGTTAAGGGTTTTAAGGGTTGCTGATCCCTATAATGTATCTGGCTACTTATTTCTGCATGAGCTTGAGTTGGTGCATTTGAAATTTGGTGAAACCCACATAGATGGAATTACTATAAAACTGTTTTGAAATGACTACAGGCCCAGTGACTTCAATCTTTTTTTGCAGTATATAGTTTAGAAGGATTTTGCAGAGCAAATGTGGTTGATTTGAGCTTTGCTGGTGATGTTGCTGGCTTGGAGAGTTAGAGACAAATCTCTTATCCTTGCTGATACTCACATTCTTTCTGGATCCACTGCATTTGGGGCATTCATTATAGACTCTGGCCAGTGAAATGCAGTGGTCTATGGTTAGACAGAAAAAAAATTAGGATTTCCATTGTAGATTAGTTGTGGCATAGGTTATTCCATGTTAACAATTTGTTAGCTGATTCCAGGAATTCCAAGACCAAATCAGGTTGGTTTTCGCTCTTGTCTAGGTTAAAAGCAATCTGTGTGTTGTCTGCATTAGGGTAGTATTGGTCCAATGGTTTGATATAAGAATCGAACAATCGACGGGATACATTGCACTTCTCTGAAATGTCCTACTCTGAACCGAGTTGTATGACCAGTGATGGAGTAGGCCAACCATTTGAGGGCAAGGCCTCTAAACCCCATACAGGTGTCAAGTCTCAATCTTTAGGTCGAAATTTGAATTGTGTCTTAGACTGCAGTTATGTAAAGACGAATTAGAATCAAAGAGGTATTAATGTTCACATCTCTAAGAATCTCTTCCCTTATAAATATAAGGATAATTTGGGCCCAAAATCTGAGTCATATAAAAGTAATCCAATTAGCCAATAAAAGTGCACGCGAACCAAGAAAAACAAACGTTTATTACATGCAACCTTGGCCGGGAACAATTCACAAATCATTCAACATTACCTCATTAAATGGCAGTTTATATAGTGAAAAGTGGAGTTGATTTTCACACATTGTTGCAAGATGCATATAAATTCGTATTCGCTGATTGGACAGTCTCCGCAGTGCTATAGGTGAATCTATACAATGCTAGTCGTATTGGCCTATCCTATTCCTCGTGGCCATGCTAATAACTCCCTCTTGACAATGATCAAATAATGGGGTGATCTAGTTCCTCACAGTTTTGATTGGACAGTATTTAGGTTAAAATGTTGCAAAATATAACTCTATGATCATTGGCTGTATCCATCTGAAGTGTTCCTGGGTGGGCTGCTTCCACCCCAATTGACCAATACCTTTTTGAGGTGTGAACATAGTGGCAACAAAAAATAATACTTCCGATCCTTTATCATGGGAAGCAAAGGTTGGCACCAACATACTGTGCTCAACCTTGTGACTGTTTGTAAAGACTGGTAGGGGGTGTCTGTACTTCTGCTCTCTATATGGTAGAGGAGAGGCACAGAAGACCCCAGCAAAGATTCTCTATAAGGTAGCAATGGACGAGCAATCAAGGCCTAGCTTCTCAGGAGGTGATGCAGGCTGGTTCTTAAGTACAGCGTAGTCCCCGAACCCCCACAAAGGAATGTCCACACACTGTATTACTGAAAACACAGTCTTTATATAATTAATATTCTATGGTATGTACACGATCACAATAACACACATTCTACTCGGAAGTCAATAATGATAAATATATACAATTCTAAAGTGGTACCACTAATGTTATCGAGTCTCATTAAAGTGCATCAACTGTATGGTTAAAATGTCACACAGATTAAAAATGAGGAAACCAGCAATAGAGATAGGAAGGAATGCAAGATGGTTGAAACAATAGGCAGAATACTGACCCCTACCACTAGGCCCAGTTCTGTGTGGAGATCCCCCCACCTGGGCAACCTGTAAATAAAGATATATAGCACAAGCCCAGTCCATATAATGTTCGATAGTCTTACTTCTTCCTATTAAGGTTTCACCCCCCCAATGTACCTGGTGGAGTAGAGTTCTCCGACGATGCGTCGGCCGATCCTTCTTGAGTGCCTCCCTTTCAGGCGGGAGCCACGGATCGTCGAGAGGTGTCGGGGAACTTGGCGTTCGGTGTCGGGGAATTGACGGCCCTTCTTGAGTGCCCTCCCTTTAAGGCGGGAGTCACGGATCGTCGAACGTCCGACGGTGAACAGGGTGAACTACAGCAGGGAAGTGACAGCTTCGCTCCTAGCGTTGCTCGTCGACGACAGAGTGTTGGCGTCCTGCAAGGAAGAGGCGTGCGGGGCACTGCGGTGACGATAGTTCTGGACCGCAAAGAGATGATGAAGAACTGTGGCCCAGCAAGGGCGTCGAGTCGTCTGCGTCTCTGTGGTCTTTAGGTGGCGGGAAACCCACCAGTGGATGCTCCTCGGCACGTCGACAGTCAGGCCTTCTCCAGCGGGAGACAAGCGGATGACGTTGCAGACGAGAGCGTCCGATGATCAATGAAAGTTCTTAGGCAAACGGGAGCACGGCAGCTCTGGTCGGTGACGGCGGTCGCCTACAGTGGCAGACAATAGTCCGAGTGCTTCTCCTTGGAGTTCCTCAGCAGTCCCCGTATCGGAAGGTCTGTCTACCAGGGAGCATTGGCAAAGGTCATCTGTGCACGATGGTCCCTCGTAGCTCGGGAAGAGGGTGCCTTACCAGGTCCTCTCTGGGTCAGTCCTTGAAAACACAGCAGCTTTCAGATTGTGATGGAGAGCCACGGCACTTCTTCTCATCCAGCAGGTTTTCAAGGTCAAGCGTCAGTTACTCCAGTTACTCGTCGTAGTGGACTTCAGCTTCTGAACACTATTCCTAGCAGTGAGAGGTCCCCAGATATACTGTTGATCTCCCATTCATTCCGCTGGGTCACACTCAAGCATCCAATCATGACTACGGGCATTCATGCAGGCAGGCAGCCAATCAGGCACACAAGGTATTCAGGCCATTTACTTCTCTCCAGACACTCACAACAAGTTATGTGTATTGGGACAAGTACCGAGCCATTCAACACTCCAAGCAACATTCATACCGGTTTCGGGCAGGGTTGTCTCAGTCATTGTGTCAACCACCAGATACTAGACACCCACAACACAGAATGCATATTCGTCACACACTCTATTCACCCAGGTCCCACCCACAGGAGGTACCCACAACATACATAACCGGGAAGGCTCGTTGCCATGGTCATCACCTTACTAGCACACTCCACAGTTTGCCCGTCCAGGTGCTGTAGGCAGAGGATTGCAATGGATTGTGTTTTTTAAGATGGCCACCGGAGCATTTCCCATTCCCATTCCCATTTCCCATTCATTTCCCATTCCGGAGCAATGACATGCCGGTGCAGCCGTTTCCGGCATGCCGGTATGCGCATGCACACTGACTCAGAATCAACCTTTGATTCCGGCTGCAGTGCTTCACGGACACGGTTGCACCGGCATGCCGGTAATTTGCTTTTTTTACCAGCCAACTCGGAATGAGGCCCAGTGTACTAAATTACAAACCTAAACATTCTTAATATATTTTATATAAACAACATTTCATATTATACATAAAATATATAAAAACACATAATCACTGACCTTCAGCAGTTTCAAAGAATGAATAGATCTTCACAATAGCCAAACACAGAACATCTGCACACTCTAGAATCTGCAATCAGTTCACAAAATTGTAACTTTCATAGTTTTCAAAAATGAATAGCACAAAAAAGAGGACTGTACAAAGCAAATAAGTAAAAGGGTCAACAAAGTTTTTACTCCAACCTATTCCAGTCAATGATTCAATACATTCCATAACCCTGCTTACAGTGAGAGGATCCTCCCATAGCCATGGATGCAAATACATGTGTACCCGCGGCTATGGGAGGATCCATACATTAAAAAAAGCACATACTGCAAAGGTTTCAGATTTGAATCACACATGCCTTGAGGTGAGCTCAACCAAAAAAGACATGTAAAATTCTGTGGTAAAACATCCATAAAAGAATATGATCACTACACCAAAATTCAAACAGCTATAGCTGCGGGTAGAGCAGATGGGCTCATACCCTGTGACTACACCAGCCCACCAAAATGATCACTGTCCAATTGGAGAGCTGATAGCCATGGTTGTGGACAACTGCTGGTAGCCACAGCTACCTGTAACATGTTTACAGATTCAAAAAGACATATTAACAAGGTTTAAAAATTCAAACATCACAAAGAGACACATGAGGGCATAGAATCAGGAACACATGTAAACTTGTGTACTGTAAAATCCATGAAATATCATGATCAACACACACGAAGTGGTTTTGCTATACCTGCAGCTAAGGCATAGTTGTTGCCGCAGCTGCACCCTCCAAAAAATTATGCAACATCCCATTGGCATACTTGTACCCCACTAACCCCCCCTGCCGACAGGACATGCTCTTTCATTGACTGCAGCCGTAGCCCAGCTACTTATTATAAAAAAGCATCAACAGTATTTTCCTTTTCCAATATACTTAAAAAGTTCTCTTGGTGGCTTTTAAACGAGCCTTTGGGTTATTTTACCAATATATAACAACAAAATATATTTTCAATCAGAGAAATACTATTTACCTCTGTTACAATTCAGAAAATCCATTGACAATTTCTCTGTGCTCTTTCTTTAGATGATTAATTAATGTTCCTTTTCCTAAGAGAAAATAAACCTGTGCTTCCGGTCAAAAATATTTCACCACAATTGCACCATAAACCTCTCATTTCAAAAACTGTCTAAAATAATATTATAGAACCAAAAAAAGTTGTAAGTCAATGCTTTGACAACACAACACCAATGTCCTCAAAATCACCATTAATCCCATTCTCAAAATTCTCGAATTCTCCACAGTCTTCTGAACAATTTAATCCATCTCTTTTTGAAATTGGTTCCATGAAACAATAAATATACCACACAAATAGCACAATCTCCTAAAACTACACCTCACTCTCAATCAATGCCATTGGGCTATATAGAAAAACTCTTAATACAATGATATAATATAATCTACAGTTTTATTGGCATATGTAAACATCACTCAAAAAAGTACATTCTCTGATAGGTTCAACAGTTACCCACCACACAAATAATAGACAACCAATAAAACAATACATACCAGAAATTCCACCTTCTCTCCTCATGCAATCTTCCTCTATTTTTACATCTGAGGTGAATAGCAGTATTTCTTTCTATCACAGTACAATGGAACACTAAATAAAATGGCTGGAGGAGAATTATTCTATAGAAGAAGACATTAAAAAATAAAATGTTCATGAAAAGGGACCAGAAGAAAATACATTACATTCGAGATTTTGTGAGTCCATTCTTTATATTTATGTAAAATTAGACTAACAATAATATGTTATTGAACGAATATCCATCACCAAACAGATATCGTTTATCTAACTACTTTTAAATATCTATGCAACAACAGAAATATGTTTTTAAGTGTACAATATATTCAATTGTTTACAAATATTTCAAATATTTTCAGACAAAGAAGTAATTCAAGTATCACAAAGAATTAAAAAGAAGCACCACAATAACTACCCAGAAAACTAATCATGGATTCATTAACATAATTAAAACATCTTTTAATTGATGTTCAAAAGAAGTGCAAACAGTGGAAAAGAACATTGAACATTTAGGACAAATCATGGATAGCAATAGTCCAGATAATTGGGCTAAGGAAGAAAATGTATCATGTGTTCAAACTAAAAGAAAAAGAAAACCCATAACCACATCCCCACCAAACAAACCTGTTTTTAACTAACTTTGTTTCCATATTTACCTATTTAAAGTATGTACACTTATATATATTATTAATGAATAATAAGTATAAATGTTTTTACAATAACTGTTTACAAATACTACACTCAATACATCTTAAATAAAATTTCCAAGATGACTACCCACACACGTACATATTTTTTAAAATATATATTTATAGCCATGGCTACACAATGCAGGATGCCAGTGCTGATTCCTAGCCGCGGTTGCACGCTATACCGGCAGGTAACAACACGTGGTCTGGGATGGGTTTGGAATAGCCATCGGTAAACACCCCCAGTCGTTACTATTCCTAGGCGCAATCCACAATATGCCAATGGCACCCCTTTTTTATGTAGTCGTGGCTACAGGTTTGTGTTTTTTTAAATAAAAAACGGAATGTGGAATATGAATTACAAAAGAGACAGTAGTGATACAATGGTAGTTAAAAGGAGTTATGTAAGGTATATGATAAAAAATAGAGCACCAAATAAACTAAAATACTACACACAGTATACTCCAAAACAGTCCTTTTAGGACTACTTATCAAATATACATGTACAAATACATCACATATAAATACCCAAATACAATAAAATAACATCCAAAATATTTTCCTAAAATAACCAATCACTCATAGCTGTGGCTAGAGTTCATTGACGTTTTCTCTAGCTGTAGTGAAACTATGAAACTTTGGGGGTAATTCATAGAGATTTTTATGAATATATACCTAATAGATCATTCATAGAATATTCTTTTTCGGGTACAAACAGCATACTTTTTTGCACATTAAGGCCTATAGCCACGGGTATGGTCCAACAAACTCACGGCTACAGCCCTCCCCAGTTGTTGCTGCAGTTAACCACGCCTCCAAAAACTCAACAACCCATTGGGAAATACTGTAACCACAGTTAGTCATCTATGTTTAAAAATAAAAATAATATTATCCTTCTACCTGTAAGAAGTCAAAAAAACACACACACTTTAAGAAACACAATTTAATACACAAGTTTTTATGACCCTCATATCTTGTATACAGTGAATCACATGCACTATAAGATACAACATTTGTGCATACAACACTGTTGTTCTCTTTGCACATACTAATCATTGGGTAATTGGGAAATAAAATCCAACTTGAATAAAAAAAACATCCAATAATATAACGAAGTATCAAAACTGTCACTACAATAAATGAACAACAATAAATAAACTGAGTAAGAATAAACAGGGGAAGTATACTAGGTAGTTGCAATAGAACAGAAGAGGTAGGGTGAGTGAACGTGGTCAGCATGAAAATATAGGGTGGGATAAGTAAACTTGAAGACTGGGCTGCTGGGAGTGGCTTCAGCTCTACCTCCATAAAAAAGCAAGGTACATACACAGCAATTGGTAACAGTTGACAATATTACTGGGTGATGGACCAACACAGCAAGTAGGAGCTCGAGAAGTGATGTACAAATAATGTGCAAAGGTTTTACAGAGGGGTCCTTCAAACAAGCCGTTGCACAGTTTGGGAACCTCAACATTTATTCAACATCTTATCTGCATACATAGGAATGAAGTGAAAGAATAATCTAGAAAGGCCCATATGAAACATAAAGTCAATGTGCATCGAACAAAACCAGCAAACCAGTATTCATCATCTGCACCACAGAGTACACATACTATCACTATTTTTCCACCAACCATCCCCATCCCATCCTCCCTGCACCTGATCTGTCGAATTGTTTGGTAATATGTAAAACCTGTCAGAGCTGGATCAAGGCGGGAAATGCAACCCACGATGGCTACCTTCACAAGTTAACATATTAGTCGCAATGAATCCCACATTTATTGCATAGATCACACTCACTCATCCACAATCAACCAGTGCATCCTCTGTGTCCCCCCCTGTCTATAATAATGCATTGCAAGCCTGAATGACATAAACTGTGTAAACAAAACATAACAAAACAGCAGATTTGTGAACGCGGGATGCAAACGATGGCCAACAGAAGCACTCTGTTCAAGCACACCCATACCATCAAATCGTTCCACAGCTATTGGGTACCCGGTTGGTCGACCAGCAACAGGCTGATACCAGTTATCCATTCGGACTGGGGTCGTCCGGTCGTCACCCAGTGGTCGACAGTGCCTGCTCTGACTGATGTACAGCGCATCTTCGGATGTAGAAAAAGTAGCTGTGGCAATTGTGTCGCATCGTGTCTCAAGGCTTGTGTGTCCTATTCCAATTTGCCCACTCAACTGCTGTACGAATCTAAGTGATTTGGCCATGGCTGAAACTACTGCGGCTGAAACGTTTGCATGAGAAAGGTGCAAACTACCAAAGGTTTGCACCTTTCTAATGCGAACATACATACATACTCACACCCACACACACAAAACACCCATAACACCCCCCCCACCCACACCCTCAGCACACCCCCACCCACACCCCCAACATAAACAAACCCCACTTACCTTCATCTTCACGCTGGGTTCCTGCAGCGCCAGTTCCCTTTCACTTCCGTAATCGAGAACCGCTGCCACATGGTCCTTTTCTTTTCTTTTTTTTTTAAACGGAAGGCTGCAGGGGTGACCCCCGCAGCCCCTGTTTCTTTTTTTGTTTTAATGGAAGGCTGCGGGGTGTCCCCCGCAACCCCCTGCTCACTATACCATGAAGTGTAGTGAGCGGGGCGATGCAGAGGACACCCCCGCAGCCCCTGTTTTTTTTTTTTAAACGGAAAGCTGCGGGGTGTCCCCCACAACCCCTGCTCACTATACCATGAAGTATAGTGAGCGGGGCAATGCAGGGGACACTCCGCAGCCCCCTTTTTCTTTACAATGCTACCACCAAAGGTTCAATTTTTTGGTGTTCGAACCTTTGGTGGTAGCATTTTTAGAACTTTTGGTCATTGCGACCATTTTTTGTCAGTAAAATCGGCCTATACCCTGCCTGGATGCTCCTCAAGAACCTTCAGTGCAGTGTGTCAGCCAACGGTTGCATCCCACAATAGTCAAATTCCAGTTCAGGTTGAGCTGACCACAGACAGCTATAATTCGAAGGGTCTTAGTCCCTGTTCTATTCATTGGATGCATCCCCTCATCATATGCAACAGAAAAGGAACGCATTTGTGCCCATCGTCTGCATCCCCTCTGGCCTCCAGGCTATTATGTTCCATCCACATGTTCACCACCTCTCAGCTTTCAAAAAAGAGTGCCTTCCCGTTGTGCAGCACTTTTAGTCTTGCCAGGTACATAAGCATGTATTTGAGCCCCAATTGGCAGAGCCCAACCCATTACTACAGAAGAAATGGGTGAGGCAATTGCCTCCCTCTCCACTGGTAAAACACGAGGGACCGACAGTCTCCCAGTAGAAATTTATAAAGTGTACTGTTCAAGCTTAGCCCCAACATTATTAAAGGTCTTTGAGGAGGCATTTGACAAGGGCATACTCCCGGGTAGCATGGATAAAACATTTGTGATACCTATTCCCAAACCTGGGAATCCACAGAGAGGTGCGACTCCTACCGCCCCCTTGCCATGTTAAATTATGATGTGAAAGTACTCACTACAGTACTGGCTGCATGCCTCTGTACATCTATCCCTTCCCTGATACATGATGGCCTAACTGTGTTTGTACCAGGCCGTAACACTACACTGAACTTCCAACGACTGCAACACATCATTGACCAAACTAACCCAGACAATGAACATTATGTGTTTGCATCTCTAGATGCTGTCAAGGCTTTCGACTCGGTATACTGGATGACCACTGCACTGCAGGGTTTCAGTTTAGGGAGCACTTCATTCACTGGGTGACATTATTGTACACTTCTCCAGTGGCCAGGGTGAAGTTGGGCAGGCAGATATCAGGAACAAGAAATACACAAAGGGGAACACATCACTCTTGCCCATGCTCTAAATACTAGCATTAATGCCTTTGGCTGTATATTTAAGACAGGAATAAATGGAGGCGGGCATTAGAATTGGGGGATCCACACATCTCATATGATTATATTCAGATGACATTCTACTTTAGCTATGTGAACCGCAACATATTTTGCCTATTGTGTTAGATGTGCTGGACAATTTCGCTAAGTTGTCTGGGATTTCCTTCAATACACAGAAATCCTGTCT
This sequence comes from Ambystoma mexicanum, assembly GCF_040938575.1. Lineage (NCBI taxonomy): Eukaryota > Metazoa > Chordata > Amphibia > Caudata > Ambystomatidae > Ambystoma > Ambystoma mexicanum. Next base: position 806,714,811 of record NC_090941.1, read on the forward strand.
TTTCCCCTTGGCAGGACTAAGTGGGAAAGATGAAGCATCTTTACCTGATCTGTGGCTGAAATGGGAGACATATTGCATCACTTCCTCTTATGGGTAGGGTTGCCATAGTCAAAATTATCATCCTTCCCAGGTTCTTGTACAGTTTTACAAACGTTACTTATTTCATAGAGGCCGCATTTTTCCGTTCCCTCGATGCTCTTGTACGAGACTTTCTGTGGGGCCCAAGACGATTCAGATTGGCACTCACAAACCATTGGCAGTGTTTTGTGCCTACCTTACAAAGATGGCGGGGTACAGCTACCAAAGCTGGAACCCTATTATTTGGCTACTGAACTACGTGGTGTGCCAAAACGGTTGTCGGATGAACTTACATCTGAATCCGAGCTACTTCAAACACTGGTGAGACCTGCCTAGCTTGAAGAGATTGTGTGGCTCCTGGACTGTTGCATTAGTCCTCAGTCCTTCAGTGTGAGATTAGGTAGGAAGATTTGGTGTAGAACGCTCAAATTTCTCTGCTTATGGTACCCTTACTCACCCAATTTCCCAATTGTAGCGGATGTATGTGCAAATGTTTACGACCTAAGTGCTGTTAGGCGCTGGGAGAATCTGGGTATACATACCTGAGGCAATATGTATGAAAATGGGACATTTAGGGATTTGGATAGCCTGACACAGCGGGAGGTCCTCCCCAAGGGCCAATTTCTGAGACACATGAAGCTGGCAAGGGTGGCTAGAAGTAAATGGAAGGAGTGGCCTGCTGAACTGCAGGAGGACACATTTTTGACCCTGATGTACACCCTGTAAGACATTTGGAGACCTGTGTCTAGATTGCATAAATATCTGCTAGATGGGTCTAGCGTTACAAACACTAAATTGAAGGTGCGTTGGGAAGCTGATGTTGGCTCAGAAATGACTGACAGACAATGGGAGTTAGCACTACGTTGCATTAAGCACGTATCCTGTAATGCAAGATTTAGGCTAATGCTCCACCACACATACATGACCCGTAGCAGAGTGGCCAAATTCAACACCAGCATGCCTTCCATCTGCCCCTTGTGTAACCAGGAAGGCACTGATCTCAAACATATGCTGTGGAAGTGCATGTTAGCGTAGAGTTTTTTCTCCCGAATTGAGCCATCTCGTAGGAATGCTGGAATTACTAGATATCAATGGAACCCACTTGAATATTTATTGGGCATATACTCTAGACCATGCAAATACAATCATGTTACCAAATGTATGGACCTTGCATGTATACTTGCGAAAAGACCCTTGGCCATGTCATGGAACCTTAAAAAGGGCCCGCAATATGAGACATGGACAGGGAGTTCTGAATTTGGTGTGAAGCTGAAATTAAAGCGTGGCTTGGAATGATACAGGTACAGGAGGATGATTTAGCCATTGCCTTTGAGGCTGGGAAACTGCTCCCTGAGTTGATATTTTACCCCTCGGATGATAAACCACCTTGAACGTACTTCCAATGTGAACCTGCTCTTTTCTATTAAATGTGCTGAACTTCTACAACCCTGGACCTCTAATAGCCATAGCCACTATAAGCTGTCTATTTAGCTAGCTGACCCAATCTGCTGCCCCACTCTGGAATAGCGAACAACTTGCTTCTTTTATGCATGCAATCCCTCGTTATTTGTTGGAAAGATTTCTTATGTCTAGTTATTTCCAGTTGTCTTATTTTAATGCTGGGATTTATTATTGAGCATTCGCTGCAGAGTTGTAACCCAATCGCCGAATATGTACCTTGCACACTGATACTGTAACAGCTTCACTAATAAACAGACTTGAAAATAAAATAGGTATATATTCTGATTGGTCTTACTCTATCTGATGGTTCCACGCAGGACCACCTGCAAATTAATAAATTGATAACGGTGAGTATATGTCATCCCTTTACTACTTGATTGGCTAATGCCATTTTGTTAAAAAACAATATTATTTGAGAGCAATGATGGGTTGGCTTTGACTTTGCCAACCTTGATTCTCTGTCAGGTCATCATCACATGATCAATATTATATTGATGGTGGAGGACATTCAGGTGCTGCATTTCCCAATTATAACCCACAATCTCCGATTTCCTACCCATGAGTCAGGATTCTTTGCTTTGGACTGGGTCCTGTCTTGTATTTTCTATTCTGAGAATTTAGAGGGACTGAAAGTCTTGGTTTCTCTGTATCTGGCACTAATGAATAGACCGTGTTCTTGAATTATGGGTTACGTGTGAGAAGACCACGTTTGGAATTACTTTACCTTGCATTTTATGAGTATTTTTAGCTAATAAGCATGCAGGTGTTATGTCTCCTCTACCACTGGGGTCATTCTTCAGCTTATTTCCCATGGATCCTTCTGATTTATGATTATCCAGTGCCTGGCTTGTGATAGTCGATTGTGCTTGTTCAGACTTTAATTCATTTGGAAGTATACTCCTTACGTCGTGGGAATCCTCATCTGGTGCCTTCTCTGCAACATTCAGACCCTCCCTAAGTTCTTGGTAACCTTGGCGTGCTGTGCAGCTACTGTCCAATCTGCTAATTTCTGTGCTCTTTTAGCTAATTCAGCGGGTTTGCTTTCCTGTAGCTTCGATGCTCCTTCAAGCTCTCCCATTCATTGAGCATGGCAGCGTCGGCCTTTCTATCCAAAATGTCTGCTTTTCATTGTTACTCTTCTGCATTAAGCAGCATGTGTTGTCTAGTGTCTATTGAGTGCAATGTATGTTCTTCATCTATAAATGCAGATTGACTTAATATCCATGTGACTTCATGATGAATGCATATCTGCTTCGTGTCTCGTGCGTCTACATGTGTCAGAAGTGGGATGACATCACTTGCTTTTGTGATTGTTCACTTACAACATGTCCATGTATGGCATATCTTGTAGGCTTATCTCTTCTTCGATCATTTCCGGTGTAAAACCGATAGGGTTGTCTCAGTGAATAACGCCTTTTGTGTCTGCAGTATGGTGGTGGAGGAGGGGCAGCTGTCAGGACTGTTATGCTTCTCTCAATTTGGCGATAGAGAGGCGGGGTAGGGGTGGACGGCATGGATGACGCATTCATCTGTCACTCCACAATTCTTTACAGCATTAGGGGTCTATGTGTGCTGTTAAGTCACACAGTGATTTCTATGTGTTTTTGTGACTACTCTTAACCACAATGAAAATGTGTTGTCTATAATAATCATTTTTATTTAGACAGCACTTATAACACAGTTGTTGTTGTTTTGTAAAGCTGGGAATGCCAAGTGTTTATATCACCTGTTTTTAGGGGTTGTATTTTATTCACTATGAAAGATGAAAGGCTGAGTCCGTTTTTCCAAGATTTAAAACTGTGACCTTCATTTTGAATGCAGATCTCAGTTGCATGCACTTTAGTCACTGAGTTGTATGTACAGCTCTCTGACCTGTTAACATTGTCCTTTTTTGGCAAAGAAAGTGGAATCCTAGTTGAGTGATATAGGCATGTATTGCTTTCTAAGCCCCCCCCGGTCAACTGGGTTAATTCAAAGACTGTGGATCCTGAAGACTATAGATCTGTAGATGGTCAATGATTGGCATTATGAATGGGATACCATTCATGTCAGGTACCTAGGGATTGTATTCTGTGCCATCATCTTTGAGGAACTTTGTGTCAGATGGCATGTCTACATATGGGCTTGTGAGCAATCAAACTGATTCTCTTGCAAAAAACAGTATGCACGTAATATGAAAATGATTGACCATAGCGTGGAACGGCTGTTTCGTACCTTCATCTGGGAAAACAAAAATGCTTTGATATCCTGAGAAAGTCTATAAACAGCTTTGCCAAGAAAGATTTATGTTGTCCAAAGTCCTTAACGTTAAGGGAAATGCTTAGAAACTCAGCTGGGCAGACATAGAATCTATCTGTATGAGAGTGACATGTTTAAGCAAAACGAGGTCTTCAACAGATCCCTGGGGGTCATATTACCATTAGTACCCCGGCATGCCATACTTAGGTACTAATTGCAATTTTTCTCGAGTAGTGAAATGACTTGAGGAAATAAAAACAAAGAAAATTTCTGCCAGGGATCGGGGAGAAGGGACTATGCATAGTCCCTTCTCCCTTTTCATGGCAGCCATTTAAACCAATGCCGAAAAAAAAGCAAACAAAACAAATGGCCACAATGGAAAGGGCTAAGGGACTACACATAGTCCAGTTTCCCTTTCCATGGCGGCCAGTCACGGAAAGCACTCCGGATGCCGCAGAGGCTCAGAGATTTCTCAGGCAGGTAAAGCCTGGGCAAGGGCCAATGAGCTTGCATTTTACAAGCTCATTGACCCTCACTGGGTACTAATGAGCTCTACAGTCACATTTATAAATAGAAATATGCATGAAATGTTCTGCACAATCTGTAGTGCAATTAAAGAACACTTCAGAAACCATGGCCATCAACAATGTATCCTTCTAACTTAGATTGGTCCACTATGGATCAACCAATAGATTAGAGTCAAAGGAAAAAGATGGTAGATTGATCACAGTGGGCCAATCGGGGATGATTGATGATTGTGGAACAGCTCTAAAATGATTGTTTCCTCAAATCGTTCTGAAAACTGCTGAGCAATTTGTTCTTCCATAGGGTGAACTATGCAATTCCTTCTGCAGTTGTTGATGGTGAACGAACAAAAATGCCTGGAACACCATCAGTTATAAGCATGATTTTTATGTTCTGCCATAGAACCCCTTACATGATTATAATGCAGAGGTAGCCTCATAATTGTTGATTCTGGAGTGATGGAAATATATCAAAAGTGAATTTAGACATGGCAGAGTGTCTGAGTCAGCAAAAATATGTTTGCCCCACATTGGTACTCAGTCAAGATGTTAAGGGGAAACTAGAACACTTGAGTCTGTGTTGGAAGTGAAGGAGTACTGACGGCTCCTAAACCAATATGTTCTCCTATTGCAGAATGCTTCAACATGGTCAACTAAAGGCACACCTTCAACTAGATGTGAATGTGGTTCTAGTCAATAACTGCATCTCTTAGGTGAGTGTGTGCCAGAAGGTATGGATAAATACAATCAAGAAAAAGTCTTAGGGCTGAGGACTAGCTGGTTAAAATGAGCAGGCTCAGATTGAAAGGGAGAGGTTCAAGATTTGGGAACATGAGCAAGCCTTTGAGGAAATCTAGAGACACTAAACGGAGTTTAATGATACTTAATGAGTCAAATATTTCATGGTAAATGCTGTCAATCTGGGCAGCGAAATGATCTGTATCGACGATTACTCTAAAAACATTTCAAGATGACACAATATAAAGACAAACATAAACTGACTGGCAATCTGAGACAAGTTTGTGAGCACTGAAGTAAAATATGCATCTCAAAATGTGAAGTGAGGGACAGGGAGCCAGTAAGCTATTTATATTTTCTGGATTTATCTTATGATATGCTCTGCTCTGAGTCCATGCAAGCCCTGTTCTCCAACCACCAATAGACTCCTACATCACCTCGCTCTCCTCTCCTGCTGCCGTTCTTGCATCGCGTTATAAGCTGTATGATGCAATGCAGACTCAACACTACACATCCCCTTTCTTTCACCACGATACTTCCACTGACAGTTCTGCCACCACTGCTAACAAGCGTAGTCATCCAGATATCAAAGTCTCTTATAACTCCACCCCCACCTTGAAGTGCATAGCAAAATACTAGCTGTGCGTGACACAGGCGATCTTCTGAGACTTTCAGATGGTCTTGATTCTGGCTCCGTATCTGCTGGCCCTGACAAGGAAGAATCTCTGCTCAAATCTGCACCTCTTTTAGATGGTCTTGACTCCATCACTTTTTCCATATTCCACATCCTTCCATCTTTCAGTCTCAATGCATGCTTGAATACTTCACTGACTTCAATGGGCCTAGACCATCGACAACCATCACCACGCAAAACCCTTGGCAAATTGATTGTGACACAACCACCCACGTAGGGAACATTGCATCTTCTAAACCACTTGTTTTCCTGGGCAGACTTGTTTTCTCAATTGACACTTCCTAATTTTCTCTTCTACACCCTGCACCTCCACATCCCCCGCCCACCCCGGAAAGAGTCTTGTTATACCCTTTCTTCCACTACTGTGTTCAAATGGGGATAGGACCGTAGTGCAGTGTGATGTAGCCCTATGGGCAACTATTGTCCTCCTTACCACCTCCTTCCATTATTTCCCATTGGACCATGCCCATCTGATAGCTTCCTTGATTATTCCATTATGCCTCTCCACAATTCCATTTGCCAGTGGATGATACATGCATTGGTTTTATGCACAATTGCCCTTTTTTCAAAATATGCTTCCATTTCCTTTGATCTAAATTGGAGTCCATTATCAATGAGAACCACACACGGGTAACCGTCTTGCACACACAATTCCTCCAAAAACTAAATCACGCACTTTTCTGGTGACATGAGGCATCACTTTCACCTGCGCCCATCTAGACAAAACATCCACCACCACAATGCAGTACATTTGACAACCATCGCTCCATATTGGTCCTAACACGTCCATCGCCAATTTCTCCAATGGTCTCTCAGGTATGTCTGTCAATGCCATTGGCTCTCTCTCACTCACACATACTTTGTCACCATCAGCACAAAGGATACAGCCCCACACTTGCCTCTCGATCTGACCATCACAGGCTAGCCACTAATAACTGTTCCTTATTATGTTCTTCATCTTCACAATCCCTTGATGGCCCTCATGATGAAGCCAAATGACCTTCTCCTGGAGACCCTCTGGCTGTATCAATGTGTCCACTCTCATGAGAATACCATCACACAAAAGCAGCTAATTTCTCAGGTTCCGCAGACCTTCAAAACCTGCTTCCTTTGCTGTGGCTTTACTCAGTTGCCCGTCCACCAAATCTTTAATCACAATTTGTAGTTTGTCAACCTTTGCCATTTCACCATGCCACTCCTGTTTAGAAATGGCAGATTTGTCACACTTCACAAATGTCTTCCTGTCTCTGACCCACTACTTTCCTGGAGTCCCTGTTGGAGAAGTGTTGTCCTTCCTCTATTGCTACCACTAAACAGAGGGGTGTGGACTTAAAAGCCTCCTCTGTCCGCGGAGCGGCGCGGAGTCGGTGCAGAGTCTCGTGAGTCTCTGACCCACTACTTTCCTGGAGTCCCTGTTGGAGAAGTGTTGTCCTTCCTCTATTGCTACCACTAAACAGAGGGGTGTGGACTTAAAAGCCTCCTCTGTCCGCGGAGCGGCGCGGAGTCGGTGCAGAGTCTCGTGAGTCTCTGACCCACTACTTTCCTGGAGTCCCTGTTGGAGAAGTGTTGTCCTTCCTCTATTGCTACCACTAAACAGAGGGGTGTGGACTTAAAAGCCTCCTCTGTCCGCGGAGCGGCGCGGAGTCGGTGCAGAGTCTCGTGAGTCTCTGACCCACTACTTTCCTGGAGTCCCTGTTGGAGAAGTGTTGTCCTTCCTCTATTGCTACCACTAAACAGAGGGGTGTGGCCTTAAAAGCCTCCTCTGTCCGCGGAGCGGCGCGGAGTCGGTGCAGAGTCTCGTGAGTCTCTGACCCACTACTTTCCTGGAGTCCCTGTTGGAGAAGTGTTGTCCTTCCTCTATTGCTACCACTAAACAGAGGGGTGTGGACTTAAAAGCCTCCTCTGTCCGCGGAGCGGCGCGGAGTCGGTGCAGAGTCTCGTGAGTCTCTGACCCACTACTTTCCTGGAGTCCCTGTTGGAGAAGTGTTGTCCTTCCTCTATTGCTACCACTAAACAGAGGGGTGTGGACTTAAAAGCCTCCTCTGTCCGCGGAGCGGCGCGGAGTCGGTGCAGAGTCTCGTGAGTCTCTGGAGGCTCACGAGGCTCACGAGGCACCCGCTGTTAGCCCGCTGTCATCCAGTGTATGGCTAATATGAACCGCGAAAAGCAATCATCGCGAATCGTTCACCACCCATTAACGCGTCTACAGCTGCGCAAGACCGAACGAGGAGTATCTTCGGAGACAACTGGCACTACGAGCCCAAACGAGGAAGAGCCCGCGATTACACAAGTAAGAAAAATATCCGGTCTTTCTTCCCCGGCCCCTCGCACCATCTCCCTCCCATACCCCAAAACATTTAAGCCACATGAAACTCGCACAAATATGAGAGCTAATGAATCTGTATTTGAGATAACTGACATGACAACTGACATGAAACACACAGCTGATGGCCCACCCCAAACTCACCCCGTGGCTAAAAACCATGAGATCTTACCGCACAATCAGTCAACTCCCGCGAGGTCTGTTATGTTGGGAACTGCTGGAGTTAGTTCAGCTGCAGTGAGCAATAGTTGGCGCGCCGAGGAGGAGGCTGCCGCGAATGATGTATTGGTTTGCCATGCGCCAAGAGATCAGGGCGGCCAGCATGCCTGGGGGAAGGTGTGGGGTGACCATGTCTCCACGGCGACCATGGGGGGGGAAATCTCCTTATCTGAACCGCCACGTTTGCGAGTGTTGGCCGTGCGAGCCGCCCAGGTGGCTGAACTGGATGCGAACCCCTTGCCTGTGAACACAACGCCAAGAGACAGACGCCTAACTTCCGAATGTACAAGTGACTGGTTAGAATGCGCGCCGATCTGTCCAGGAGTCTTCGAACCTGCGCAAAAGCGCCATATACCCATCATTCACCCTGTGATCATACCCGAGCCTGGTGAAAATGACACAGACTGTACTATAGAGACTCGAGAAAAACACACAGACTGCCGCAAGGAGCGCACGGCAGATTCACACTTGATGGAAGAGACAGATGTAAACTACAGAATTAATAATCCATCCTCTGAAAAACTGGAAAGACGCAATGATGTTTCTCGCCAAGACAAGGCGGGGACTGCTTCGCCACAAGAAAATGCAGATCCTGTTTGCCCTAAGAGCAACAGTAAGAAAAAAAGTATGCAATCCCCTGCAAAAAAACAAAATTCGCTGGCCATTGTAAACAAACTGCTGTTAGACTTGACTGAGCTAAACGGCTCTCTAAACTCGAAATCGGCTGTAGTCAACAACTCAAAATGCAATCTGGAAGAAATACATAACGAACCATGTCGAACAAAACAAACACCACCAATACCAGTCAAAGTCTCTACCCCGCGGAATCATTGGCCAAGTGGCGCAAGAAAAAGAAGACGGGTGGCTGAAAGTTTGTCACCTCCGTTCGAATGCTCACAAAATAGACCCAGGCTAATCAACCATACTTCTTCTATAAACTTAAACTTAAACGACAATCACCAAGAGAGATGTTCCTCACCCAAGATAACTCTCAGTCTAAGCCCAGAAGAACGGCCAGCCTCTTCCAGCAATGATGAATCTCTCGCATACTCTCCAGAAGAACAAAGGTATAATTCAAAACCAAAACGCTTGAGCAATAGAGCTCCATCAATTAGAAGCAGGAACGATGCAAACGCTCAGAAATTAATCAAGGAAGCTTTAAACGAATTAAGACCTTTTGTCATGTCTTCACTGACAATAGCGATAGCCCCCATGCTCAAGATGTATGAGCAAATTAATGAGAACATAAAAGATCTCTCAACCCTGTCTGCTTTGATGAATTCGAGACTGCCTCTTGCAGATACCCAGGGAGCCATGACATCTGCCAAATTATGCGGAAACATTCAAAGAATAGACCAGTCCATTAAGGACCTAGCAGACCAAAAGAGAAATAATACTGAAGATAAGAGAGTTCTAGCAGAGGTGACCAAAGAGGCACTGGGTTTATTAAAACAAAGTCAAAAAATAAGAAGGGATGAAATGGACTCAAACACAATGATATCTCTGCAATCTACATCGAGGTCTGTGGTCAACCAAAAGAAAGGTTCGGAGGGGCTGAATCAACAACTGGTGAGCCAGCTCACCACGGCACTACCATGCCTGTCTAAATGCCCAGACAAAGAATCAACACAAGTCTGCCTTGGAGAATTAGAAGGTATGGAACCACCTATCGTGGGAACTACATCTCCCTTGTTGTCACAAACTACACAGGACTCCTGACCACTGCTAAAAGTGGCGAAAGCTACTCATAATAATTACCCTGTTACGTGCCAACCAAATATTTGCAATCAACTGGAACAAGAGAAGACCGCAGTCGTCCAGGAGTTTACTCCCCATGCAGAAGCGTGGCCAACAATCTCTGCCAACGCTGATGGCATCATAGGATCTGGAGATATCCATTCACAATCCCCACAACTTACTCAAATTCCTCCGTCTACAGGTGAAAAGACAAATGGTGCGAATACCCTTAACACACCAAATGAAATTGATATTTCAGCTCCATGTTCAACAAATGAAGTGGAGGACTCCAATCCAAGTGGAGGAAATAGCGCTGGTCAAAAATCTAGCAAGGGCAAAACCTACGATATATTTCAGAAACCCAACCTGACCATTCTAAGCCAAGAACTCGAAAAGAAGTCAAAAAATCAAAAATGTAAGAGAAAACGAAATAATTTAGGCTCAAGAAAATTTCTCAGGAACCTGAAGGCAGTGAATGTCTTTGTAAACGCAGAACAGCCGAGCAAAAGTCTCCAAAAAGCTCTGCCAAATTCTAAAACAAACGAAAAACCTATTGTAGAAGATACATTTGTCATAGAGGACAGCGCAGAATTTGTACAGAGTGAACTCCTTGACTTTTCTACCTACGAGGAAGAGTCATGCAATGAGGAAACTGAAGAGCAAACTGTGGAGGATTCTGGGAATCCAAGTGTTCCGCAACCTGAGAATAAGCAGGTGATAAAACACACACAAGACATGGCAAGCCGTGGAAGAATCTGCCAATTAATACTGCCTATTGAAGACCCAAAAGCCCCAGATCCAGTACAACAAAAGATCAAGTTCGAGACAATGGATGAGAAAAGAAATCGGCTAAGAGCTGCTAACGGTCCGATTGAAACATCACACAACCGAAATGATTCCGGAACTACAATAGAAGGTCCAAAGGTGATGGACGCCCCTGAAACTTCGAGTTGCCACACTCCACCCTGTAAATCCTTGTTTAAAACATACCCAAAGGATCTCACAGTAGGATCAATCACTAACAAGAATGTCAGTACCAGGAGACAAGTCGCTCAAAAAAATAACCTGCAAAGTGGGAATCATAAAAAGTCTGGGAGGCACGTATTGATTCTGGAACGCATCTTAGATACAAAAGATGGCCTAACGCTAAATAGAAATAACGTTCTTCGCCTATTACACCATGTGCCCGGCCTTCGGTCCATAGAGTCAAACGACATTCAAACAGTCGAATTTGTAAGTGATCATCAAAACGACAAAGTTCGGCTTCACATTGACTCTAGACTAATATGTGACCTACTCTTGAATGCGATCCAGTTCCTACTGACCTTGGGATTTGACATTCATGAAGAAAGAAACACATCACGGGAAGACAAATTTTCCATCGACACCCAAAGTGGAAACCCGGTAGACGTCAAAAGACTTGACAAACATGTTGTGAAACCTGATGCGGCTCAACCAGGATCCACCAGCGAGCACGCAGCTGAGCAACCAACAATACTCCAGATTGAAAAGGAGTTTAGCGACAAAAACCAAGTACGTTTTACATTTGGCGAACAAATAAAAATCACAATAAATGGAAATTCAAACCCAGCAATAATCGAAAACGATAAAACACAAGGTGTAGAAATGCAAAGTAAGTGCTCAAACTGGAATTGGCTAGCAGGTGCCTTAGGCAGCAAATCAAGCTAACGCCAACAAGGGCCAGACGGCCCGTTCATAAACATACTCTCTTGGAACACGAGAGGATTCACACATTTATTCAATGACACAAAAAACTGGAGTAATGATCACACCGTTATCTGCCTACAAGAAACATGGATGGCAACCTGTCCTGTATCTGATGAATACGAGCTGGCTATAAACCCGGCCATCACAAGAGCCAAGGGACGTCCATCCGCTGGTCTCTTAACAATGATAAAGAAGAACTCTGGCTGGAACTTAGAGAAAACAACAAACGTATCACCTTTCATACAGTATTCTGTGATTGCAGCAAAAAATGAGGTGAATAACAACAGAACCCGATTTCACATCATCAACATCTACTGGAATCACAAAAATGCAGGGAAATATAAATTCATAACAATGGTGTGCGACCTAATTGATGGAATAAACAGTGCTCATCATAACCCAAACATTATCTGTTGTGGTGATCTTAATCTGGACTGTGTGAATGAGGCGAAGATGCTTGGACCTAAAACTCCGCTACAAAATCTGGCAAAAAAATGGTGTGATGAGCTCGAGGAAAGAAATGTCATCATCTTAAATGGGAACATCATGGGGGATATTCCACCAAAAAAAACGTGGAGATCTCTGAAGCAGACCTCTACCATCGACTACTTCTTCATATCTGACAGTCTGCAACAACGAGTTATTGCACTCAACATCACAGCAAACTCGAACAGTGATCATAGTCAACTAGAACTGGTAATCAAAATGTCGAACATCAAAAAGCCACAACAATGGCACAATCAGATATATGTTGAACCCAACAGATCCCGATTGAGAATAAAACCCCAAGAAGTAAAGATCCTAACAAAATCTTATGACAAGCATATTCTGAGTGCAACAGAACAGAGAGCCGAATACAATTGCCTTCTACAACAATTTATGATGGTAGATTCGGGGTTGAGAAGACCTTCTCTTCAACCAATACACCGATATGACAAACAAGTTCGCGAAAGAAAACAACAACTGCGAAAGGAATTGAGGCAACATAGAAATTTGAACGTTGAACAACAAAAGAAGGCAATTAAAATCAGCAAACAGAAATACAAAAACTGGCAAATTTCGCATAAAGCAATTATGTATCAAAACAAAAGCGAAACAATGCTTGCCAGCCTCAATAACAAAAATTCCTCAGAGTTTTGGAAACTAATAAACAATACCAACTGCACGCAAGACGCAATCCAAGCAAATATGGTGAATGAAAAAGATTGGATCACCCACTATAATTCAGTATACGAAAAAAAAAGTACCACCGTCGACCCGATGCTCCCCGAGCTTTCAAAATGGGACTTGCGCTTTGACAAAGAGGACATCCTACAGAGTATTCAAAGATGTTCCTCTTCCAGGGCACCGGGACCAGATGGTTTGACGAACTTCATTCTCAAACAAAACCCTGAAGAGTGGGCAAATTTTCTGTCAAAACTATTTGCCACAATTGCTAACGAAGCAAAAGTCCCAACCAGTTGGAAAACCGCAATTGTCATTCCAATCTTCAAAAAAGGCAATAGAGCCGAACCTAAAAATTACAGACCAATTGCCTTGTTAGACGTCGTGGGAAAAATATTTGCGACTCAAATACAAAAACAACTTCAAGATTGGATTCAGGAGTCAAGTCATCTGGACACCCGCCAAGCGGGCTTTGTCAAAGGTGTAGGCTGTGGCCTAAATCTTCTTTTGCTAAATCTACTCAAGATGGAAGCAATAAAAGGAAACAAAAAGATCTACCTGGCATTTGTGGACTTATCACAAGCCTTTGACAGCATAGACAGAGAGCTACTTTGGAAAAAAATGTTTGATTGGCAATGTCCACTCAGCCTACTTTTAGCAATAAAAGCATTACATACTGACACAGAGATAAAAATAAAGCTGGACAAAAGCGGCACCCTATCGGCTCCAATAAAAACTTATCGAGGAGTGAAGCAAGGGTGCCCTCTGGCCTCTATTATCTTTAATCTATTCATCTCAGACCTAGGTGATGCATACAAAGGTGCAAACACTTTTCCCCCAAAAGTAAATGGAACAGATCTTCATTGGCTCCTGTATGCAGATGACCTTGTCCTCTTGGACTTGACGCCAATAGGCCTACAACGAAAACTCGGGATCTTAGCGAAATACATCCAGCTAAACGGATTAAATGTAAATACACAAAAATCAGAAATCTTAATCCTGCAAGATCTGCAAAAGAATAAAGATCCCATTGGAAAAAAAAAGTTCACGTGGAAAATGAACGATGAAAAAATCGAGCAAAAAAAACAATCCCTGTATCTCGGTATGCTGCTCAGCTCAAGCATAAACGATGCTCCATGGGTGGGAAAAGTTAAGTCAAAATGCAAACAATTGACAGCGCAGGCTTGCATTATTAACTCAAAATTCGGGAAACATTCACTAACACCTGTCTTAACATTTTATAAGACAAAAGTTATACCGGCCCTGATCCATGGAGCTGAATGTGCCTTTGGATGTCCAGCAGAACTATGGGCCTCTCTGGAACATTCGTTCTGGTCAAAAGTCTTGTGCCTACCGCCTGGTGTACCAACTGCCTGCATAAGACATGAGCTGAGTCTTCTGTCTATTAATGGAAGGATAACGTGGAACACTTTAAATGAATTCTGTAAAGCATCTGCTAAAAAGCCGAGCATTCAATACAACATTCTAAAAACCTCGGCTATAGAGCATGGTAATTCTGTGTTCTCAATGTGGCTCCAACGCTGTGAAAAAATCCTTAGCGACATAGGAGCGGACAGAAATCTACTGCAGGAAAACCCGAACAAGGTTAAATCCTTGTTATGGATCCAAGATTGGATTGATACGGGTGATACATGCAAAAAACACAGAATCATGAAGCTGATGCCAAACAGTGAGAGAAATTTGAACAAAACTCAGCCATATTTACACAAATTTCCAGACAGAAAACGCAGAACATTATTCATGAAATATCGTCTCAACCAATTTGCAACCAGAGAAAATCTAAACATACGGAATGACATGAATCAAATCTCTACAATGTGCCGACTCTGTGGGAAAGATACTGAAACGCTAAAACATCTGACGTTGGCATGCAGCCGTCTAACACAGGAACACACAAAGCACTTTGGAAGATTCATAAGGGCAAAGCCTTCATTGTCCGCTGAAGAATGGTGGATACGACTTTCCCAAGATGCAGATCGCAGCTTAACAATTGAACTAACCTTCTTTTTAGAATCAATGATGGAGAAGTTACTAAAGGCCGAAATTAATTCGGAATTACAACAGCCGAAGCCATCAGAGACGGGTGAACAACCAGCTTAAGTGGGTGAATCATTCTCTCCCTAAAAACACCTAGCTTTGAAGCTCTAGCGATCGTAAAACTAACCCAAAACACTGTATCGTCAAATTTATGTCATATGAGGGACTTACAGATTGGTTCATCCTCCTTGAGGGTTCCCTAGTCTGGTGGTTGCTCCTAAGCTTCGTTTACACACTCTTCTTGTGGGCTTTCTAGGCTGATGGCCTTTTACAGTCTTCCCAGCTGCATCCTGTTCTTACTTTTTTAAAGGTTTGTAACAAACCATATAAAAATAAAAAAAAAATAAAAAAAAAAAAATGTCTTCCTGGTCTTCATTGTCATTTCCCGCTTCTGCACTGTTTGTTATACGTGACAGGCAGTCAACAGCATACATCCTTACACCTGGAATATATAGAATTGTAAAGGCAGACTCCTGTTGTGTGGACACCCACCTTCTTATCCTGCCAGACATTTTATCCAGACCTTCAGTTGAAAATATTTCAACCAACGGTTTGTGTCAGTGTGTAGTTCAAATTTTGAGCCCCAAATAAAACTCTTAAATTTGTCAGTAGCCCACTTCACTGCCAGAGGCTCTTTTTAAATAGTTGCATAGGCTTTCACCAGCCAGAGACGCTAATGCTATCAGATGCTCCTTTTTCCCTCAACCTGCGAGAGCACAGCACCTAATCCGACATTACTAGCATCTGTAGAAATCAAAATCTGTTGTCCTCTCTTATAATTCTGCAATGTTCGTGCCACTGCTAAAGTTTGTTTAATAAATCGGAATTCTTCCTCACAGTTTGTATTCAAAAGAAAACTGCACTTTAGATCTCAATAGACTTCTTAAGTAGCTTGTGTGATCGGCAAATCCCTTAATGAACTTGGCATAATATACGGCCATTCCTAAAAATGTCCTTACTTTCTCTTTACTGATGGGTGTTGGCATTCGTTCTATTGCATCGACTAACTCCCTCTTAGGCGAAATGCCATCTTTGGAAACCAGATAACCCAAATATTCAATTTCTGATCTGTTAATTTTAGATTTTTCCTTGCTGAGTACCAATCCTGCTCTAGCTAGTTTCTTGAGAATATTCTCTAATATTCTATCATGCTCTTCTTTGTTATTCGCATAAATCAGCACATCATCCTGAAAGAAAATTACCTCTTCATCCCCATCAAATATTCTATACATAACTTTTTGAAAAACAGAAGAGGATGAAACGAAACCAAATGGCATCCTGCGATATTCAAATAATCCTTCTGGTGTAATAAACACCATGAGATGATGTGGTTCTTTGTGCAATTTAATTTGGTGATAGGCTAGGGTAGGGTCGAGTGCCAAAAGAAATGTTGCAGGACCCATAGTGGCGATAAACTTCTGAAGGTTGGGAAGTGGATGCTTCTCTGGAATGACATGTTTGTTTAATTGGCAGAGCTCCACACACACTCTGACCTTTCCTGACGCTTTCTGGACCACCACCAGAGGTGACACCCACTCAGCTGCATCAATACCTTCTATAATACCTTCCTTCTCTAATTTCCTTAGTTAATTTTTTACTTCTCCCCTCTTGGAAAGTGGTATGGTGCGCAGCTTCTGTCAACAGGTTTGCATTCTTCTTTTAATAAAAGCGATGCATAAATCCTTTCAGGTATCCGATTCCTTCTCTCAGCGCGTCTAACTCCCCCTCACCCTTCAGGTGTTTTACATCTTCTATTGAGTATGCTGCTTCATCAGCATTCGGATCCAGTCGTGCTTTCAGAAATGTTTGATTCGATGCATCCAACTTAAGACAGACGATGCACCCCTCTTTGATACATAAACGCGACCTTCAGCATGTCTACCTTTAAAATCCAATGTTGCCATGAACCAGCCAATCAGATCAATCGTCACCCCACCATATGCTCTGGGGTTTATGTCTACTTCAAGCAAATATTCGGGACCAATTTGTTTCCATACCCCCTCTGGAATCAGAGTGTATTTAGCAGCAGAGTCAGCCATCATAGTGATCAGAGACCAATTAATTTGATCCATTGTTATTGGTCTATTTGTCATGTCTTCATCCCTGACGGCAGCTATACACTCTTCCCCGTCATCACTTTCTTCTTCTCCAATCCAATTGGTGGAATCCTTCTTCCTCCAGCATTTCACTGTATATCCCCTACTCTTGCATATCCTGCATATCATCTTAAGTGCTGGGCATGTTACACTGTTGGCAAGGTGGAATGGACTGTCACACCTATAGCATGTTCTGACCATTCTCTGTCCCCTTGTGGTTTGACTTTGGCCACATACTTCCATGCCCCATGTCCTTCCTAAGTCCTTACCCATTGTATCTCTGTTTTCATTATTGTAATTGGAGCCTCTTCTTTCATTATTCCATCTTCTCATCCCAGTTTGGGTGCTTATCACCGCTATGAATTCCTTAACTGGCTGAGAAGTAGATACTGGTGCATGTTTAACTGCAATTTACTTTATCCTGTCCTCCAAGGTCTTTACACACCTTTCTGTATGTTCAACTTCTTTGGCCGCTCTGAATACTGTTTCCAGTGGTGGGTCATCCTCTGCCCACAGTCATTCTCTTACTTTGCTACTTCTACACTCCAACATAAATTGATCTCTAAGTCTCTCATCCAACTGTTGATTGAATCTGCATGTTCCTGACAACATGTGCAATGCGGGTATGTACTGTTCAACACTCTCTCCTTCTTCTTGTATGTGTTTGCCAAACTTGTTCCTTTCTAGGATTGTGCTCATTTTCTTGTCATAGTGTTTGTTCATTTTCTTTATTACTTTCTCATATTCATTCACATCTTGGCCTTCATCCATAAATCTTTACATTTTACCTGTCCAGCTGGTCCTAGGCGATGTAAAAACAGAGACTTTGTCCGGTCTATGCTGTAATTTGTGCCACATGCAACATTGACATAATGTTCAAAACCTTTTTGCCATTTTCTTCCTTTGCAATCAATATAAGAGCATGTCTCATGCAAAGCACTTATACTATGCATAGCAATGACCATTGAAGTAATGGAGAGAGAGAGCAGGAGGAGGGGATGTTGGCGACTGTGCCTGTAATATTATTGATCTTGGAGCCAGTCAATAAAACCAGTTTCCATCCCTTATCATCGTTATGAACCTGGCCTGCTGCTCAAGCCCATCATTCGAGTGAAGGTCAATAACTAGCGTAACTGACTGGCTCAGCTATCAATATTGTTTCATTAGTACATTTGTTTGAAATGCAAAATTGGAACAGCCAATCAAGTTACTAGGAATGCCAGATTGCAACTGCATGTCACGGGCCACAATGAAAGCTCTATCACAACAGATGACTAGGGTAGAAGCAGGTGAGAGAGTGTGGTGGCTTTGAAATTATTGTTAGCACTGACCCTCTGTACGCACCTTTACTGGACTTCACAGCCATACTTTAGGTGTGGTCATGGCCCCAAAATCAAGATGATGTTTTATTATATGTGTAAATCACGGCACCATTACCGATGTGTGTGTGTCAACAAAGTATACATAAGCCAAAGGTGTGATGTAACACGTATCATTACCAGAGTATGATTTGAATAGAACAATTTGTAGACTATAATGTAGACTTTAATGTATAGAATTATATGTAGATGTTTCTGTCCTGCATACCTGTGATATTTAAAATGTGTGCAAAGATTTTAAAAGTTTCCAACAGTGTTGGAGATATGTATCTGATGTTGTTTGTTGTGTAGAATTATTAATTCTGAGTGCAGCATTTTATGACTTATATCTCTTTCAGGATGATTCTGATGTGGAATGGAAATTTGCCAGGGCTAAATTGTGGTTTTCCTATTTTGAAGAGGGAAGAACTCTTCCTGTGCCCTTTAACCTAGTACCAAGCCCAAAGTCCTTCATATGCGCTTTACTGCGAATAAGGGCAGGCCTTTCTAAACTGCTTTCCTGTCACAAGAAATCATTTTGCGAAGACTCAGAGATGAATAAGGTAGGTGTCTTTACTAAGGTTGTTATACTAGTTCTGGAGAAAACATTGGACATGAAATTCTGTAAAATGAACATCCACACATCTTGCTTTTGGAAATATCAAGGGTCAGTTATGATTGCCATTAAATAGTATTTATCTGTGCATGCACTGACTTCTTAATAGTTTAGTTCAAGATTATCTTCATTGGATTTCTACATATTTGAAAGCAGTCATATATGGATTTCTCCATATTTATGCAAAACACATTTTACGTGAGTATTGATTTCTCTACAACAATAACATTAGTGCAGTTTGCTAATCTGAATCAAGTTTGTGAGCACTAAAATAAAATATGAATCTCAAGAAGTGCAGTAAACTATACATAAGCGTTTCATCATTTATGATGGAAATGCGATGTAAGCTCAGGCAGGAATATCAATGTACTTGCTGTCTTTGATTGTAGCTTTCATACCCCGGTGGCAGGGCAGACATGGGATCTAACTGCCCGCCAGCCCAAGCTTTGTAGGTCGACCGAAGCAAGGGCCTCAGCTCGGGCTGTGGGACATTAAATCCAATGTCTGCTGCCTCCCCTCCCCGCTGACGGGGGCGTGAAAGCTACAATCAAAGACAGCAAGTACATTGATATGAAAGCCATTTGCACCCCTGAATCTCCCGTCAGAATGAAAAAAAGGTTTAAAATGGGCGGCACCATTAAAATAGAAAAGGGACTAGGTCCCTTTTCGGATGACGCCAGCCTTGCCTTGGAAAACAGGTTCCAAAATGGTCGTCAACATCCGAAAAGGGTCCAAACGCCTTTTCTATTGATATGTCCGTGGCCATTTTTATTGACTTTTCTTTACACCACGGGCAGTGAACGCAAATCATTCCTGAGAAAGGCAGATTGTGATTGGTCAATCCGCCTTTCTCGTTTGCAAATACAATATCTTGATTTGATAGGTCCACCCATAAGTTATTAAAGGAAATGGCATAATCTCATCTCTGAACCATATAACATGTTACATTAGTATTGTATAAACTTCAGTATGTTCCAGTCTTCTTTTCCTCAAATCTACATTCTTTTTCTTGAAGCTAACTTACATACTCTTCAATGACTGTTGCCAGTTTCTGCAACAATGATGCAAACTTCCATTGTGACCACTCTGCTTTTCGTGAAATAGGGGTTTTGACAGCACAACACACCCATCAGTCTCAGAGTGCTGGAATAACAGAAGACTTTATTATCCCACAGAGAGGTAGTCAATTTATCGACCTTGGAAGGATGAAAGGCTGAGATGACCCTGCCGGGATTCGAGCATGCCACAGCAGGCTGCACATAGATACCAGGGACGAGCGCTTTGCTCATTGTTCTATCTAACCTGCTTGTGCTCACTGATCTATGTTAAACACATGGACAAAAGAGTGAAGTGTACTGTGCCCTCATACCATTCACCAACACTGCTACAGGAATGCATTGACAAGTTATTCCTCCATATAAACTGATAAAGATGTTACACCGTTTACATTCTAACATTAAGTAGTGGATCAGGAATTTTGATGTAAATGTGTTAGCTGGTCAGTATGCTATTCGAATGTGTTAACTCTCCAAGGTACCCATCGTGAGTATAGTAGTACAGGTAAAAACATGCAGAATACATTTATATGTACTTCATGGAGTAAATAACTGGTTCTATGTTAAAAAAGCACATGTAAAATACCCCATTATTAAAACAAAGTGGTGAAAATTAAGATGTAAAAAATAATGCAATCACTAATAACGAAGGAAGTCATAAAGTAAATATATTAAAATTCACCCTAACAGTTCCATTTTTTAAATATGAATATCTGCGCAAAGCATTTTTTTAAAAAATTGAAAATGTCCTTAGCAATCTAACATATTACAACGG
Organism: Ambystoma mexicanum; assembly: GCF_040938575.1. Taxonomy (NCBI): domain Eukaryota; kingdom Metazoa; phylum Chordata; class Amphibia; order Caudata; family Ambystomatidae; genus Ambystoma; species Ambystoma mexicanum. Next base: position 806,735,673 of record NC_090941.1, read on the forward strand.
GGGTACACCATATCTGAAGCACCCTACAGTTGTGACTTAAACAACTCATTGTCAAACAATATAATGTTAAGATGAAAAAGTGTGGATGAACCCCACCTATCCTCGAATCTGTATATATTTTTGAAAGTGTGTTTGTATGTTCGGGGATTGCCTCCAGCCCCATAACTAACATTTTGCCCCCAGGTCGGTATACCAGTCTGGGGTGAATTGGCGATAATGAAATCTGACGAACCCCACCCATTCACCCTGTACAGGACGGGGTACAGCCCTGTGCTATCAGTATTGGCAGTTTCGGGAGCTTGCCGATATTGCGATTCTTGCCTCCTGCCCCACAACAGTTGGTGGGCTTAACTTTTGGCCCGAGGTCAGCATACCAGTCTGGGGTGTACTGGCCATAGTGAAATGTGGCCAACCCCACCCATGTGCCCTGCACAGGGCAGGGTCTGGCACTGTGCTATCAGTATAGGTGATTTTGAGAGATTGACAATTTTGTGATTTTTCAAAAATAGGAAGTTATGACACAATATAACATAGACAAGGCTATAGCAGACCCCCACGTGTATGTCATCTACAGACCCGGGCAACGCCTTGAAGGTACACTGGGTGCACTTCTTTTGATGTGGTGCCTTTATTTTTGTCTCAGGCTATCTGAACATATGCCTTTACCTTGATCCCACATTTTAAACTGTCAAGTTGTAAATGTATTACCTTCAAAGGTTTCTTTTCACTTTTATGGGGGTGTTTTACTTAGAAAATAACACCACTTTGAAGCTTCATTCTTCAGCTGTATGGCCTTTATGGGGAATCTTTCAAGAGCTATTCTGTTCGCCAGATAACCCATATTTACTGGGATCCTGTTGTTTCCATAAAGTACTGTACTTAGCTGTACTTCGACAATACTTTGAATTTATATATGTATTTGGACGGTAAGGGGTAAAGGGGGTGGGAAGGAGCTTGTGGTAAAGGTGGCAGTGAAGGGCAAGGAGGGATGGGATGACCCCCTAAAAGATCATTTGAAGTAAATTTCGAAATTCCGAAATAATACCCTCAAAGTAAATCACTACAAATGAGTATGCGGTGGGAGTGGAGCTTTGTCTTCCCAACCAATGGGGAGGGTTGGATCAGGGGCATTACCGTGCAGTAATCCTGCTGCTATGAGACTCCTCGGGGCTGGAGACTTTCATCTCCCCGCTGGGGAAAGAGGTAAGTGCCCCTCCACTGCTTCCCCACCCCCCCTTTTCACAGATTTCCCTCCCTCCCCCTCCTGCCCCACTTACCTTTCTCCTTTCTAGGGGGTGGACACACTGGGTACACTTCTGGCCACGGCATGTCCACTCCCATTCTGCGACACGCCACCATGGAAAGGGAGAGGGACTACATGTAGTGCCTTCTCCCTTTCCATGGCAATTTTGTTGGTTACATTTTTTTTCAATCTTTTCAATGGCCGTTATGGTAAGGGAGAAGAGACTACATGTTGTCCCCTCTCCCGTCCCATTGTGGCCATCTTCTTTGTTTACTGTTTTTACTATTTTAAATGGCTGCTATAAAAAGGGAAAACAGACTTTGTTTCCCATTTCTATTGCATTTTTCTCACCTGCAAAATGCCAGAGTGTCTTGCAACTAAAAAAGCACACTATTAGTACTCCTGTCTAGTGGGTCGGGATACTAATAGCAATAAGCCCCTCGCCGGGATGGGGGCATTGACCCGGCAAGGGCCCCCCACCCCTGGCTCGGGGCTTATTGCTTAAGTAATGTCATTCTTAAACATAACATGCTAATATTTACCAAGTGCATTCAGTTCGATGCACCCCACGTGTGCCACAATCAAAACGGTGATTTATCCATGAAAAAAAAACAAATGTAATATCATATTCAGTGTTTCAGTAATCTTAGCGTAAGCTGCCACATTCCTACAGTTTCCTAGTAGCACTGTAAATATATCGGCCTTATAATGACGAACAGCTGAGTCAGTCCTGGCATGGGAATCAAATCTGCAAAGTGCAGGGTGTCCCGATGTCAGAGGGCAGTACTTTGCTCTGTGAGCTATCTGCCAAGGAATGTTATGCATGTCACTATCCATGAAGGAAGCGCCCATACCAATAAGGCTATTGCACTGGCATTAACTAGATGGCCCGCTGGCTACACACAGATCTCTGCAACAGGTATATTAACCTGCTGAAGTATCTTATTGGGACTGGAATCTGTGACCTGCAGATGAAACCTATATATGTAGCATTTGATCAATTTACTAAGCTATTACCAGTTTATTTAAGGCCCTTTCTATACAACACACCTCTCCCTCCATCATTCGGTAGTACTGGGAGTCTTCTTTTTACCTCCATTCTATACAGTGATATGAAGAAGAATTAAACAATATTCATAGTGCACTCAAACAAGTTCCCTTTAGGCAATTAAATAATATTAGCTGTAATTATAATATCATTTAAGGGTCCTCATTTTATTGGCCCCAAGAGGATGAAAGGCAAAGTCAGCCAATTCAAATGCATTTACCCTCTTCACTTTCTCACCGGTAAAAGGGATTTGCGTCAATACTCGATTTAAATGGGGTGAGCCAAGATTGTTTGAAAAGCCCTGTGAATGGCTCACTATTGGGATACTAGTGGTGCTACAAGGCAACACAGAGCTCCATAGATGCCGGAGCACTGCGACACGAGGATGCACGTTGCTATATCATGTATTGGCCTAACAAGAAGTCTCATCTTCGAGAGTGCTTTTGCAAAGGCATATAATAGAAACAGAAATTGCGATATGGCTGATGTGAATAGAATGTAATTGATTCCCTTTTACTGTACGCACATTAAATGTAAACACAATATTTTTCTTTGTGCTGTTCTGTTTTTTAAGATTGCTTCATTATGTGTTCTTCAATATATTTGAAGTGGTTAGGGATGCAGTTGTGTGCCTCTATTTTACCTGTAAAGGGGAATGCCCATCTATTTTGAACCAATGTTGTACCCCTATTACCCTATATGTGCTGCCCATGTCTCCTTTTCCGTTGTTGTTATATTTCACTGGTTGTAAAGTGCACGCCCCTTTGAACTTTCACTTAAGCCCCTGTGGTGTTCACATCAAAGCCTGGCATTCCCAGAGGACGTGCCATCTGCCATTCTCTGCCCTTTTCATTGGTTTAAAAAGAGAATGAGTATGAATGAGTATGAATGATTTCATGAGCAATTTTAAGTCGAATGGTGAAAGACTGGACTTCGGCGGGTGGGAGCGTGCACCCTTTTATTTCCCTGTACATAGAGTTCCTTCCCTGATCTGCACAGAGCACTGCTGCGCACTAAGCTCCCACTGCTCTAAACAAAGGCCCCCATTGCACACATTGGGCCGATTTACAAAAGCGTTTTAAAATGGCGCAATCCCATTGAAAAACGCTCTGTAAATCTGGCCCATTGTTCTGTGTCTCGCTATTCTGCACAGCGCCCTCACACCAAGCACGTACTACTCTAAGTGCGGCCTCGCCGCTTTGCACACACAGTCCTCACAAACAGTACAATTGAGATAAAAGTACAAGGGTGTCTCCAGTTCCAAAGGATTCCTGTTGGCACCATTACAGGATGGATTCCCATGGAGCTGAAGGAAATCTGTTCTAAGATGCGAGGAAATCTTGAGTTGAAGAATGCTTCCTGGATCCGTCTGTCTCCTGATTGACCCATTTATGCTATGATATGATGTGCCATTTATAACGCGCCTATACATGAGTGTTTCAAGGCGCCAGAGGCAAGGGAGGGGAATCAGAGGGAAGACAGAGACAGCGATCCTGCTAGGCCAGGTGACATTCAGATCGCGCAAGTGCAGAGGAGGTGGAAAGGGGGAAATGAGCAAAAGGGCTGCATTTGCGTTATGCCCTGAAGATTAGTTCTTGGAATGTGTGGTCATTTATCTCCTCGGGTAGCTATCGAAGGAATAATTGGCTTATTTGTCAGGATCTGGATTCGCATTAATGAAATACCCCTTTATATGCGTTCTCCTTTTCAAGGTACTGTCCTTGTGACTCATGTAACATCTTGGGAATTCCCAGAATACTATTTGCTCATACGCCTTCCACATGTTTGCCACTCAATGAAGTCCTTGGGACTTTCTCTTCAGTCCTAGTATGCAATATTGGTATCTTGTATCACTTTCGCAATCACAAATGCTTTGTAACTTTGCCATCTATTATATCTCCTATTTGCAATATCTTTCTAATTCATGGTCATATGATATGATATGATATTTTATCTGTGTTGCGCTCATACACAAGTGTTTCAGAGCCCGACAGAGCAAGGGAGGGTAACAGGGGGGAACAAAAAACAATCTTACTAGGCCCAGTGACATTGAGAACGTGCAAGTATATGAGAAAGGGGAAAAGTGCATGGGGGAGTGGAAAGTGCGGAGTAGCGGAGAAAAGATAAATAATAATAAATAAAATAAATAGATAATAGAGGCAACAAACAGTGGTAGTGCAGCCAGCAAGTGGCAAGTGCTGTGTTTACGGCAGCAGGCTAGGTAGGTCTAAATAAGTGCAGAAAAGGAAGAAAACGGGGGGCGGGGAGGGGTCCTGTATGGGTACTTGATACAGTCCCCAGTGCAAGGTGAGCCTCCTCTGTGCCTCCTGATTGGTCCTGGAGTACTGGGCCAGTCTCTGTTGCAGGAGGGTTGCCTCCTCAGTCCCATCCCTACTGGCCTGCTCCTTTCTTGCCAGGGCCTCCTCCACCCTCCTGGTGTGATCTAGCAAGCCCTGATGCTCTTTTTGGAGGTCACCCAGCCCCTGGAGGGCCAAGTGATTTTCTTCAATTTTTCTTTTTAAATGGCAGACTTCCTGGCCTAAGGTATCCCTTTCCTGACCAAGAGCCTTCATTTGTGAAGCCAGGTCGTCCCTCTGCCTTTGAAAGGCACCAGCTTTCTGGCGTTCTTCATCAAACTCTGCCTGGGTATCCAGGTCTTTCAAAATCAATTTATTGCTTTCCTCTTTCTCTCTGTCTAGTTGGATTTGCAGGGTGGCTACTTGCTCTGTGCATGCCCTGTTGAAATTGATCTGTTGCTCCAGTTTTTTCTGGCTCTGCAGTAAGGAGTCCAAACTGTCTTGGTACTCCTTCTGCAAAGCCAGGATTCTGGTATCCTGGTCTGTCTTTTCTTGTTGCAGTATATCCATGTCCTCTTTTATTTTAATGATATACTGCCTACTATCATTTTCTGACTCCTGGCTCCTCTGCAGCCTCTGCTCAGAAGAGACCAGGTCAGATTGGGCCTTTTCTAACGCCATCTGTTGCCTACTTGCCAGATCTTGGCCTTCAGCACATTTGTCCTGCATGGCTCCCATATATAGATACAAATATGCCGCTATCCTAACCATCTTGTCGTGTTCATCTTTAACTTTAGGAGCCATGTATAATTCACTCAGGGCCACATGTAATGGACCCTGATCTCTCCATTATCTGACCCTGTTTCAGTGACCTGTTGCGCGATTGCCTGCAACCAGACCGTTTGGTCCTGATGAGTCCACTCACCTCTCACAAATAGCTTATGTAAGAAGTGCTCTCTGGCTATTTTCATATCTACCAAGGTCGTCATTCTGGAATTTGAGTTCCTTCCTGACTTACAGAAGTTTGTATTTTATTTTGCAAAACAGACCGTTTCCTTAGAGCGTTCCTTTGAGGGATGCTTTCACAGTGTAAAATAGCGTGGTGATCTAACCGGATATGTGTATCTGGTCAGTTGGCACACTGTATTAATCTGCACAAGTGGTAAATCTAACCCAGAATATCCCGGCTCCGAGCCCCCATTTTTCTAAGCGATATTCAATCAACACTACAGCTAAGTCAATGCCTAGTCTGGGATGCTGAGGAAAACCCTTATTGATGTATTTTTATGCCCAGTTCAGTACTCTGGATGACAACCCTTGTATAACACCCCCCTCTTAGAATCCCCCTGACCCCACTGAGCCAAGAAGTAGGTTTGTTTTGCAAATTAAAAGGTTTATTTGAAAATCTAAACAATATATATATATATATATCACACTTCTATAAATAAATAAACTTGTGAATATGAGCAGTAATCAGCAAGAGGTAACTTATGGATAGGAACAGAAGAATAAGGTGGGAAAGAATGCTTTATATGGTTCAAGGAAACGCAATGATGAATGAAATGCAGTACAGAAAATAACTTGATATGGCTTCAACAAAAGACAATGTAATCACTTTTCCTTGACAATTCACTCCCCTCCCCCTATGCAATGTTAGAAATGGAAGGAGAGCACACAGTCTTCAAGAATCCCAACAAAATGCAATACGAAATGTAGTGCCCCCCCAGCAAGCTTAGAGGAAAGCAGGTAGAGGTTTGAAACTCAGGCCCAAAAATAATTTGAATGTGATGACAATGAAGTGAGAAATGTGCTAAAAATTCTTTTAATTCCCTCTAGAGGTTCAGGGTGGTGAGAGATGCTTGTTGGTATTAGTTCAGGCTCACTTTAGCAATGCTCTATGAGTTATTACCAGGTTGCAAACGGATTTTAACAAAGGAAAGAATGGAGCTGCTATTTTGACAAGTGGAGAAATTGAGCCAAATCGCAAATCGCGGTAAATTTTGCGAGTGCGTGAATCGCGATTGCGGTAAAAGTATAAGGAGTAGGAAGTCGGTTCTAGGTTCGTTGGAAAGCCTAGAATCACAGCTTGAAAGTTAAATTTCGTTCCTAGCCCAAACGGTTCAAGAGATAGGGACGATTTAATAAAGGTAGATTTTCGGATTTAAAGTAAAACTCAAAATGACAGGTGACAGTTGTGCAGCTTTAAAAATGACAGATGACACGATTTTTAGGAGGCAGTTCTACTTAGGTTAAAATAGTTTGGATTAGATTATTTTAACTAAGAGATTGGGTTCTCCACAGTTCTGGCGGTACTCACAATATATTTTGGGCAGGAATGGGCCTCGCCACGGATCTGGTCAGGTTTTGGACTGGACTCCGGTTCTGGTCTCGGCACTTCACAGCGATCTGGGTCCGCTCTCTGGATACAGCGGCCTGTGGTTCTCTGGATCTCTGGTCTGCTTCCGGTCCGGATCAAGTGGATTCTGGATGTAACACTGCTTTCTGGGTACTGGCAAAAGTTCTTGGCACAGAATTCAGACAGCTCGTCCGGCTGTGGAATAGTTTGCAGATGATTTTAAGGATGCTGAGGCCTGCTGAGAAGAGTTCTCAGTTTGTGGGTGTAGGCACTTGCTTTAAGTTCTGAAGTAAAGTTCTGGTCTTTGGAGATTGATGGATGTGAAGTCTGGAATTGAATGTCTCTACCTGTCCCAGCAGTCTCTTTTTATGTGTTTTGGAAGTGGGTGTGTGCATGGCATAACTGAGCCTGCCCCTCTCTACTTGTCATTGGCCCAATTCTCCCCTCTCCCATGATTGGGGGAAGGAAATGGATTGTCATCATGATGAGGTCTGTTTATGGGTCAGAGGATCCTCCCCTGGTCAATTTGCCCACAAATCTATATTTGATTCAAATACATATTTCCCAGATACATCATTTGTTGAAATTACATGTACACATTATATATTCCTTATGGTCCATGCTTGTCCGCCTCTGATCTTCCTGGGGGCTTGCATTAAAAAATGACAACATTTTGCGCTTTTTGACTGGTTTACCAATATCGGACATTTACCAAGAATTACACACATGTGCGCAAGGAGTATGATGAAGTGTCAGATTTTTAACATGCAGACATTTGGAGTAAGACCCTATTTTCCGCTAGCAACCCCCCAGAATACACCACAGGGTCCTAACGCCTCTTAAAACGTGCACGGAAAAATCACAAGAAGAATGATATTACTTATATAATTTTGACCAGCCGCACTATGAGTTATCTATCTTTTTAACTTATGCCCTGGTCAAAAAGGGGTGTGGCTTCCCACATCACATGGTGGAAGAACTGGTTTATCCACTTCCCCCAAGCTCAGCTGGCTCTCACAGGCACTTCTCCTCCCACTTCTCCCAAGAGGAAGCCACTTTACGGCCCCCCCCAATATAACATTTGCCTGAGTCCATTGTTCAGTTTCCTGCAGTTGCCCCTCCCCTAATCTAATCAGAGAGGTGTCAACTCCTTTTGGTGGGGAAGCAGGATGCAGCTAGGCCTGGGTGGAGTGGCTGAGCAGGTTTCTCCTGTCGGGGGTAGTTGTCAGGCAGAATTCAGCTAAATGTCACTTTAGTTCCCAGTTTAAATCAAACTTAAAATTTTTACCTATACATTAAATAATTACTTCCTTCAAGTCATTTCAGAATATAGTTTTACATTGTATCCACCTCTTAGCAGGTCTTTCCTTGGTCTGGTTTGGTTTCCTCTGTTCAGTTTTACACAAAAGTCTTGTGGTTTTAAAACGCCGGCTTTCTGATAGTGGTGAGTACTGGTATTGCAACCATTTTTGGGATTAAGAAAATGAATTCCCCACAGTTCTGAGTTGCTTTTTGGCAATCAGCATTGCCATTCCCAATGGTTTCAGGCTACTGTGTGTGTAGCCCAATGGTGGTTTTAGGCAGTGCCCTCCTGTGCTCACAACATAGGCAAAAATGGGTGGCAGCCTATTCTTCATGTTTTCCCTGTGCACTCACTGGGGAGTTCTGGCCATCATGATGTTTTCCATGCCAGTACTGCACAGTTTTATGGTAGGGATTGGATGCATGGGTAAAAACATCCCACAAGCCCCCCCTCTTGGTATGGCCATTCTGTCCTTTCACTGATGGAACTCGCAAGATCTGGGATGTTCGCCTCCTCTTCTTCCAATTCCATAGATGACACAGTTCAGCATCTTTTCCTCCCTCCAGTCGATCAATCAGTTCTCCTTGCTGGTCCTGATGGGAGGATTGGGCGGTACCCCGGGCCCCTCGGATCTTCGCTCCCGGTCTCCGGATCGTCCTCCTTGGCCAGTCTACAGGTTTTCTTTCTCCTAGGACGACAAAGGAAAGCGGCAATACCTATTCGTAGACATTTCTTCCCGACCATTGATATAGTGGGGTGGCATATACATTTTATAGTCAAAACATTTGCGTTCTTATTTTAACAAAAAACAAGATACAATCAAAAGACATTTTTTTTTCCAAATCATAATATTTTAGAGACTATATGTGGGATATTTTAGGGTTGGAATTGAATTACTCTGGGGCGGTCCTCTCTGGTATTGCAGAGGACTCCTCCAGTTGTTGCAGAGTGTGCCTGGGATGGCAACACTTTAGCTGATTTATATGGACCCACTTATCTTCCCCCTCTGCCAAACTGCCTTTGGGGATGCAGATCTTATAGGCAACAGGGGAGATCTTGTCTATAATTTCAAACGGTCCCTTCCATGTAGGCAAGAATTTTCGCTGTTTGGCCTGGTTCCTTTGGAAATTGTATAGCTAGACCCCGATCACCCACCTTATATTCCTTTCAGGTAGTTTTCAAATCATAGTGGGTCTTCATGCTCTCGGCTGATCTTTCTAGATTCCGCTGAGCATAGGCAAAAGCATGTTGAAGGTGTTTCCTTAAATTCTCCACATACTCATGAGTTGTGGAGGCATTTATCAGTATCCGCTCTTGGGTCCTGTAGAGTAAATGCTGGGGAAGAACCATCTTGTGCCCCGTCATCAACTCAAATGGTGACATTTTGGTTGCAGATGAAGGGGTAGATCTGATGGCCATTAGGACCAGAGGTAGTCGGATATCCCAATTTGGCCCAGAATCTGCCACAAACTTTTTTAAGATGCTCACAATGGTTCGGTTATATCTCTCTGCTGCTCCAGAAGAGGCTGGCCTGTAAGCAATGTGTAGCTTCCTTTTAACCCCCAGTATCTCCCACATCTTTGTCATTACTTCGCTGGTGAAGTGGCTACCTCTGTCTGACTCAATCCTTTGAGGTAGACCAAAACGGGAAAAGATGTGGTTAATCATCAGGGCAGCTGCTGTTTCTGCCTTGCAGTTTGGGGCTGGGAGACATTCCACCCACTTGGTAAACAAGCATGTAACGGTCAACATGTACTTGTTTCCTCTAGACGAGCGAATTACAGGGCCTACAAAGTCGATTTGCAAATCTGACCATGACAGTGTCATCCCCCTCTTTTGGAGAGGCGCACAGTGTGTGAGGGATGATGGCTGAAATTGTACACACACAAGACACCCCTTCAAGTTTTTGTCGAGGTCCTGCCCCATGTGTGGCCAGTATGCAACCTCTCTTAAGATTTCCAGTGTTGTGTGAAACCCCCTATGACCGGCGGTGGCCGCATCATGGGCGTGACTTAACATCAGGCTTCGGAATGAGGTAGGGACCACCCACTGATCATGGCCAGCTTGGGATTTCCTTACCAACAAACCGTCTTGGATTCGGAACCTTTTTGGACATTTCATCAACACTCTTAGGTCCTCTTTCCCAATGTAATTGGTATCTGTCAGGGGAAAGCTCTCAGGGTCCTCAAGGTGTTGGTAAAACTTACCAATAATTGAATCCCCCTTCTGAGCTGTAATTAAATCAGCATCAGAGGTCTCCTTACTCCATAGTGCAGTTGAAAGATCATTGTGAGCATTGGTCTGGGAGTAGTGATGGCAGTGACCTGGATTTCCCCCAACAGGGACTCTATCTCTATTAGATCCCCTTGGATGGCCCCGGTTTTAGCCAGCTGATCAGCTAAGTCATTTCCAGTTTTGTCTGGTCCCTCTACTTTGGAATGACCCTTGATCTTTTTCCAGTAGATGGTCATCCCATTCGAGGTGACCAGATCATCAATGTTTTGGATTAACTTCCCATGTTTCAAGGGTTTGTTATTAGCACATAACATGCCTCTGGTTTTCCAATTAACCAGGTGCTCCACAAACCCGTTCCGTACATAATCCGAATCTGTGATTATGACCAGTTCATTGAGTTAATGTTGGACGGCAGTGAGGATGGCTTGATGCACAGCCATCAACTCTGCCACCTGACTACTTCGGGGACCAATTTTGTATCCAGCGGAGGGTTCTTGGGGACTCATTCACCCATGCATTCCCTACACCGGCCACCAGTTCTTTCTCCCCGTTGTTGTCAACATGGTAAGAGCATCCATCCACATAGACAGTGGGCATTCCCTCACACTTGTCTTCTTCAAAGACTTTGTGTGGGTAATTAAGGTATGCCTCCATGTTGTCCTTGATTTTTAGACTTTCGTCCTCGAGACAGTTTTCTCTGGCACAATCATGCAAGTCAGCCAGACCTTGCGCGAGGGGACTCTTCTTGTTTTGGCCATATCTGACCTCTACAGGAAAGCCTTGCATTGACAGAATCCAGGAAGTAATTCGGGAATTACTCACATTTCCGGCCCGGATTCTGTCACTTTGGAGGTATTGCAGAGGCTGGTGTGGAGTCTCCACTATGATATGTTCCCCCTGGATAAACGAGCGGTAATTCTTCAATGCCCACACCGTTGCCAGGAGTACCTTCTCACAATCGTTGAATTTTTCCTCCACAGAGGATAAAGTTTTGCTTGCAAAGGAGATTACTTTATTGACCTTGTCATGCTTTTGGTATAATACTGCCATCAAGCACGTATTAGAGAACCCTGTCTCCAGGAAGAATTCCTTGTTTCTGACAGGGTAAGCTAGGCAAGGCGCTTGTGAGAGGCTTCTTTTGATTTGTCTTACTGCCTCGGATTGTTCTGGACCCCATTCCCACTTGACCCCCCCCTTCAGGAGATGAATCAGGGGTCTAGTGATCTCTGCGTAGCCCTCAATGAACTTTCTGCTGTAATTAGTCAGTCCAAGGAGGCTCCTTAGTTCTCGAAGAGTTGTGGGATCCTTCAGTTTCTGGAGTGCTTCCACTTTCTTTTGGGGACAGAGACCCTGTAGAGTAATCTCATGCCCCAAGAAATTAACATGGGTTCTACACCACTGTGCTTTCTGAAAGGAAAGTTTTGCTCTGGCGGCCCTCAACTGTGTCAGAACATAACTGATCTCTGCTATGTGTTCTTCCACAGATGAACTTTTTATGAGGACATCATCTACATAAGCCAGGTTACCCCTCGCACCCAGGTCGGGCATGGCCTTATGTAGGAAAATGTTGAATTCATTGCCGGAGTTGAGGTATCCGAAGGGAGTCCGGGTCCATGTGTACTGCTGGCCCCCAAAGGTAAAAGCCAGTTTGTATTGGTCCTCCCTACTGACAGGCACGGTCCAGTACCCATTGGTCAGGTCTATTGCAGTGAATACCTGTGACCCCTGGATCTGGGCCAGCCCTTGGTCAATGTAGGGAAGAGGCCATCGGGAAGTATGGACCCGTTTGTTGAGCTCCCTAAGGTCGGCGCAGAGTCTCCACTGGCCGTTTGGCTTCAATATTCCCAGCACCGGATTATTGAAGGTGCTGTGTACTGGACAGATTATTCCCCTGGACTCAAGGTTCTTAATTGTTTCAGTAATGGACTCCATGGATGAGAGAGGCAAGCGATATTGTTTCACAAACACTGGAGTCATGCCTGGGTCCGTGGGAATTGTTGTCGTGTGGATGTCGGTGCGACCACAGTCATATGAGTCTACCGCCAAGAGATCTTGGAAATCCAAGAAAACTTGTTTCAACTTTTGCTTCTGTTCCAGAGTCACACAGGCATCAGCTAGGTTGACTCTCTCTTCCACCATCTGCCTGAAGCCTGGAAAGACTTCTGGTTTTGCTATCTCAGTGGCCTCCTCCAGCTGGGTGGAGAAGTCCCTGGTCAGAGTGCTGATTTGGACCGGAGGTTTCAGGTGGGCAAGGCAGCCCTCATGGACCTGGAAAATCACCACATCCCCTCTGAAGTCACAAGTCACATCTTCCTTACCATAAGGGCAAGAAGTGTACACCAGGAACTTCCCCCCATGCCGGGTGAAAATCCTGTCTGGTGTTGTATTGTCCTCACTGTCACTGTCAAAACAGTCCTTGGGGATCGGTCCTAACAGTTCATTTCCTAAATCAATGGAGAAATGTCGGTCATCAACCGTCATTCCAATGATGGTGCCTGCGGCTAGAGTAATACTCTGTAAGTCGCTGTTATCCACCTCTATTGGAATGGTGTCATGTTCTATGTTGACTAATGGTGTTGGGTTTACCCCTAACCCTTGTTGTTGGAGAGAAGCATTTAGATGAATATAAGCATCAGGGTTTTTCAATTTTTGTCCCCTTTTAACTTTCACTTCCAGGGAGAATTGTCGGGTCCTTTCTGGGATGGTGACTTTGAAGTGGGAGAATGGAAGAAAAGGCTCCCACCAATCCCCTCTCTCCCTTGGCCTAGACGATCGCGGCCCAGGCACCCGCCACAAGAAGAGTTTGCCCATCTACCAGACGACCAAATACCCTGATACAAGAACATACGGATGTGCCCTCCCGCGTGCCCACCCGCGTGCCCGCCAGCCTGCCATACCCTTGCCGATGCCTGCGGCATGGAAGGACTCGACTGAATCATCCAGCACTAACTCAACACATCGTTAGAGATGCCATGACGGCCTAGCCAACGGTCAGAATACCCGTGCAACATACACACTGGACACTCCCACACCAATCCACACGAAGAACATACTCAGTGCTACGACATAGGTGACGGACATACCCACAGACGCGCATCTTTATTATTTTTCACATAGGCCTCTCAAAATGCAGAAACGCCAGACGCACAATGAACGCATCTAAAAAAGTTTGCTCACGCTTCTCCTAAAACCATGCGCAATAATGAAAAGTATAATGAAGACACGATACTGGAGATAAAGCAATATGATACCATAACCTAAAGCGCCTGTGTATCAGATGGCTCCACTTATACACCAGGCCCAAGTAGGCCTCAAGCAAGAGTCCCTTGAACATCGAATGAGCCAGAGTTCAGTTGCTGATCCCGCAGAATGAGCCCGGCGAAAGCAGACAGACATGGGCACAATGTTGCTAATTCGCATGCCACAAGCCAACGCCAAGGTCACACCTGCAATCAAGCCAGGCACACAGTGAAAAAAAAAAAAAAACAATATTAATCGTGCAGAATTCTGCCTCAACCACGGTCCCACCTCACGTGATCAAGCCAAACCTGACAGGGTGCCAGGCCCGGGAGGAGGGAGACGCCTGGATTCCCCGCTTCAAGACTCAGGCAGATACTATTAAGCGTCTCGAAGGACATCTGCAGCGGTGGGAGTAGCCGGCCTTCCAGCACATGAATAAATCTCACATTGTCTGTACATACCCATAGTGAAACATTGTTGCAAATGACAGGTGCACCGCGAGCTGGGAACAGCGATGGTCCCTGACTGGGGGGCTCGTGTGTGGACCAATCAGAACATGGGGCTCTTATCACTGACGCCACTAACATTGACCAATCCTCAGGGGTCTCCATGTAACAATTTTCATGTATCAATATGAAGGGACAACCCAAGTATACCACCTGACTAACCCTCAACCACTAACAATGCTCTCTATACGTATGCTATACTAACCCTACCACTCGAGGAGCCAATCCAGAGTGGCGATAGGTTTCTTGCTAACTTTCCCAGGTGACGCAAGTAGCGCGTCATACTAAGGTAAAAAGGGCCTGCGAGCCCAGGATGAAGAGTGTGTGTCAGGACACCCCTGCCGTTTGTTCAATAAACAGCAGAATCACCTTGCTTCTTGCGTGTGCCTCATACTCATTTTTGGGATACACGGGAGGAGTTGGGGCCTCCCTGCCCGGGGGTCCGCGGACGGCTCAGCCGACCCCGGGAGAATTTCCCCCCGACAAGTTGGAGGCACTGCTGAGATCTGTTTGAGGTCTGCTTTTATTTTTATTTTTCCGAGTACTCCCGTTGCGAGGAGGCCCGGCGGCGCGGCCCCCTCTGCCGCTGCCCCCTCTGCTGCTGCCCCCTCTGCCGCTGCCCCCTTTTGAGGACTAGAGGACCATCGCGGAACTGCGAGAAGACCGGACAGTGCAATCCGGATATTGGCCTTCGGGAGCCGGTTGAGAAGTATCCCGCCCGCGGTTGGCGAGTGTCCAGACGTGGTCCAGACGAGGGGAGGTGGCGAGCCGCTTGGAGGGGTGCACGCAGTCGAGTGGCCCCGCATCAAGAGCACTTGGTGAGTATGCCACGCACAACAAGCAATGTGAAATTGTGAGGGAGGGGGGAGGAATTGAATACGGGAAGTGGGAGGTGTTGCACAGGTGCGCCGTGAAAGTTTGACAAATTAGTGTTGGCAATGAAATGAATGGTAGCCGGACAAGTGCGAGAGCAGTCCGCTACGTTACGGGAGAGAAGGAGCCGGAGCACGAAAACATCACGTGCGACCGCTCGGAGACACTGATTGGCCTAGGTTGCGACCACGTGTAAGGGTGTGCGTGCGTGCACGGTTTCCTACGATTTGGTGATTATTGATCAATGAGTAGATGAGGATCCCTATTGATCGAGCAGGAAACTCGATAGATAGATGACGGTTCCCTGTAGGCGGTAGCAAGCTGGTTGCCCAATACGGAAGATAATTGGCTGGTTAAGCCCTCCTGTCGAGGGGCGTATCACACGCGAGGCGACGCAGCATGCGCAGTCCGATTATATTGTTGATTACCTTGTTCCAGGCGTGACAGGAAGACAGCTTTGGGGTTAACGGGGGTGGATTGAAAGTATATTTTGAACTTTAAAAAACATGTGAAGAACTTACCAGTAGTTTGAAAAAATCGGTGACGTCACCAGTAGGGTTTTGATAGGATATCTCAAGCACAAGGCATTTTTATTTTTGAAAGTGGGGGGAAAGAGAGTTGTGGTAGGGGAGTGGAAACAAAGATAAACGGTAGTGAATCGATGGGGGGAAAGGCGGAAACGGGGGCGTGGCTGCACATGGAGAACGCCGGCCACGGCAAGTGTAAAGGAGAGAGGAGGAGCAAGTGGAAGTGGGGCGGCTGTATAAGAACGTAATAAGGGGCACGCAGCCGCAGGGGGCTACGTGCGCCTCGGCCGCAGGGGGCCGTAAGGGTGGAAAAGAAAGAAAAGAATATACAAACGTGAATGCTATATTTTACTAATTTTGGTTACCGGATTATCACAAGTCCCCAAATTTTCGGGGCCAGGTAAGAGGCTGTATATTATAAACTGTCAGTAAGATAGCGGCTACCAAATAGAGGAAGGACAGCAAGTAAAAGAGCTACCATGTCATACGGGGCAGGATCGGGAGGGTGGGGGAACACCCTTACTACCCCGCTACAACACATATGTAAAACATTGTCGCCCCATAGGGAGAAACTGATCAAGTATAGCATTGAATGGACACAGGGGACGGATAACAAAATGACGACACCATGGCCACCTAATGGTAGTTTCGATCCATATACCCAACATTCGCTATTGACCTATCTGCATAACACATACAAGGGGAAGAAGTTGACACACCACGTGGAGGTGTTTAACTTATGGAGAATGTTCCAAGGGTCCCAACCAGGACCAAACGGAATGTTTATTATGGATGGAACAACGGAGGGAGAAAAGATTAAAGAGGAAGGAGAGAATGGGGAAAAAGAGAGTGAAAGCCCACAGAACACGGGGAATGGAGAAGAGGGAGAGAAGAGCAACAACATAAGTGAAAAGCAAATAAAAAAGGAACAGACCGGCGATATACCCCTAGCGAAAGTGGTGAAAAAGGAGGAAGGGGGGTTATATCCTTTAACAGAACTACGGGACATGGTTCAATTGAGGGCGGCTGAGGGGTACTCGAACCCGCCATACAGCCCGCCACCATATATAGCCTCAGGTAGCCACACAGAAAGGGAACAGAATAGCACGACGGGATCCGCCTGCACGAAAATGCCCGCAGGGGAAGGAGGGATTGGCCAGGAACGGATCGCAGAAATAGGACAGGATGAGTGGGTAGCCGCGCAGATATTATTAAAATTACGAGGTTCATTAACAGAAGAGGAGGAGGAGGTAGTGAGGAAGATGGACGAGGATGACACCAGGAGGAGCAACGGGAAAGGGGAAAAGGGGAAAAGAAAGGGGGAAGAGCTGTTAAGACAGTCGGAAGAGATCTTGGAAGAACGACTAGCAGGATTAAGGGATGAGCAGAATACACTGATCAAGCAGCTCGAGAAAGAGGAAAGAGAGAGAGCATGAAAAAAGAAAGAAAGCAAGGATGAGCTGGACAAAATGAGGGAACGAAATGAGGAGAAAAAGAGAGAAGCATAAAGGGTGAAGGCAGTAGCAGAAAGGGTATCCAGAGCAGCACTGCGTGACAAAATGAGGGAAGAAGAAGAAAAGAAATTGGAACTATATAGAAGAAAATTACTATTAGAAACAACAAGGAAATACGAAGAAAGAAGAATGATAGAGGGCATATTAGAACAGGAAAGAGCGAAATGGGAGAGAAAGAGAGAAGAAGAAAGAATAATGGAAAAGATGAGTATTAAAGCAATGGAGGAATTTATAAAGAAAAGAGAAGAAATTGGTAAGGAAATAGAGAAAGAAAATGAAGGGGAGAGAGAAGAAAGGAAAGGGGGGAGTGAAGTAAGAAAGTGCATATACAGAGACACAGAAGCAGCAGCAACATCACAACAAGGGGGAACAAGTGGCAAAGGAGGCAATGAAGGAATAGACTTAATAGACTTACAAACAGTAACGATTAAGGGGAACAAGACATAATGGGGGTTGCCATCAATGGAGGACTTTTGCAGTGAGGAAGAAGGAGGAATAGAGAGGGAAGGGAGAGACAGTGGAAGGGAAAGCTTAGATAAACTATACATCACTCGGACAAACGGAGGATCACCTTGGATATGCAGGAGAAAGGAAGAACTGGAGGGAAGTGAGGAGGAAGAACAAGGAACAGTGGAAAAGCAGACACGTGCAGCCACACCGTCACCATCCCGTCCTACATGCTCCACTACCTCACGCTCATTACGTGCGGCGTGCCCATCTAAACTAGCGCCCTTCCCACACGAACTGACACCCTATGCAGGGAAACTTAGAGACCTCCCTGGACGAAGGCAGAGAGAACAAACACACACGCCCATATTAAATAAAGGAAAAAATATAAGAAAGGGAAAAGAGGGAGGCGAAACAGCTACGTGCTATATGGACCCCATTGATGACATAGAAGATAGAGAAGAAGAGGAGGGGTGTACGGATTCGATTGTGTGGGACCCAAAGGGCCAACAAGGATACAACCTAATGCCACTCCTGGAGAGGGGAGGGGTTAGACCACAATACGTCCCCTGGAAGCATGCAGGCAAGGAAAATATAAAGTGCAGACTCCCATCATTAAGTGGAGGTGCTGGTAAATGGATATATGAAATGGAAAAACACACTGCAGGACAGAAGTTGGCAGTGGGGGATGTAAAGGGCCTTCTAATATCAATATTAGGGGATGCAGCGGATGACATCTGGAAGAGAGCAGGCTTCCCTGGGTCACAATAACAAACACATCACACGATGGGGCACCATTCGCAAACTGCAGGCATGCATT
This sequence comes from Ambystoma mexicanum, assembly GCF_040938575.1. NCBI lineage: Eukaryota > Metazoa > Chordata > Amphibia > Caudata > Ambystomatidae > Ambystoma > Ambystoma mexicanum. The sequence continues at coordinate 806,754,082 of NC_090941.1, forward strand.
ATGGCAGGCACTGAGGGTACAGTACCCGGACACATCAGACATAGGAGCAATTACCTCGCGCAAGATGCGTGACAACGAAGATCCTGTTGATTATATCCAGGAAATTCAAGAGAAGTGGCGCATGGAAACTAGAGAGCAATGGGACAAAACACCAGCAATATTCTACCATATACTAATACAAGGGCTCCCAGAAGCAGTTCAGAAACAACTGAAGAAAGTAGTAGGGATGGAAGCAAAAACATGGCCAGAAATACAACTGACGATAGTGCATCATTGCAGAACATGGCAAGAAAAGATGAAACAAAAGGAAGAGGATAGAAAAACGGAAGAGGCTAAATTAGTACAGAAAAAACTTAATAAATGTACGATGGAAGGTGCACTAATAACCACACCTACAACAATGACTCAAAACCCCACACAAGTAGTGGCTGCACAAGATCCCTCTCAAATACAATCATCACAGATCATAACACAACAGCAGCCGCCACTCCCGCCATATACAACTAACATGGGAGGAGGATACTCAACACCAGGAGCTGGGTATTATAATTACAACAGGGGGCGGGGAGGAATAATGAGAGGGAGAGGATACGGATATAATACACAACAGCAGGTGGGAGGACTTAGAAATTACTACCCCACCGGGCAACCAGTATACCAGGACAACACAGGAAACTTCCCATGGCAGAACAGGGAACCACCGGTGTGTTGGATCTGTGGATTAGTAGGGCATATGTCACGCACATGCAGAGTGAGAACAGGCACACCATCATGGAGTGAACAGGGACAACAAGGACACACAGAGGAACAGCAGGGCATCCAGCAACAGCAGACATTGCAACGGGGAAATGGACAACAACAACTGGTAACACAACCACAGCCACAGGTATATCCACTACCACAACAACAGGTAGCGATAGCACAACAACCCCAAACACAGCAGGTACAACAACCCGCACAAATCCAAGATAATAACATATCGTCTACCAATACACAACTACAGCAAACACAACTGGGTAGGGTGACGGTCTTGGGACACAACCCTTACACAGGAAGTGGTCAATCATTATACCCCCAATAGGACAGCCCACAGGCGGCCTTGGTGTGTCCCATCCTGTCAGTAACACCTAATAGTGCGGAGGAACCACGCATAGAGGTAACGATAGGTGACAAAAAATGATCATTCCTTGTTGACACTGGGGCGACCCGGTCCTGCATAAGGGAAGGTAAGTTTAAGATGTCAGGTGAAGCCATTAACACCCAAGGATTCTCTGGGGCTAGAGGGTTGGTTCCCTTTACTGATAACATTCCCTTATCTATAGGGGATTATGACATGTCAGTCCCACTTTTGTATCATAGGGCCTCACCAGTAAATATACTGGGGAGAGACATCATGAGCAGACTGAATATGACGATCTCCTTTACGGAGGACGGCATAATTTGCTCAACCCCAGGAATTAACATGCTCACTGCACGACAAATTATGCAAGCATACTGTGGACAGTCAGTGGTTAGGGCTGAGCCAGTGGATGGTGAACTGTTCCAATACGGGACAGACATGGCATTTGCATGGATGCCAGGGATTGAAGGAAAAGTTTGGAGGAGACCAGCAGCCTACTTGTTTAGACCTGAAACGCCCACAAATGAACCAGAAGGAAAGGTGATTTCGGTGAACATAGAGAGTATAATAGCAACTGCTGATTACATCGCAGTACATGCCCAAGACAGAGAAGGAAGAGCATGGAGGGCGGTGATAGCACTAGCAGAAGGATGTAGACTCACCCAGGTGTCAGATGAGGAGCTCTTCTCGGAAGAAAAGGAAGAAGGAGAAATGGTGTTTATGATGAGTGTAGAAATATGGCTAAGAGTGACGTACAAACAAGTGGCACAGAAAATTGCAATGGCACTTGAGGCACCCACGTCCACCCCAGTTCCCTTCCTCGAGTAGGATATGGCAAAAGTACCCACATCATTATGGACTACCAGTCCCTATGACGTGGGGTGCATAAAAAGCATTGGGGGAGTAAGGATAAAATTGAAAAAGGGCGCAATTATACCCAGAGTGAAACAATACCCACTATCAAAAGAGGCAGATGAGGGCATATATGAAACAATAACGGCCCTTATTAACAATGGCATATTGGTCCCATCAGAATCACCATGTAACACAGCTGTGTACCCAGTGCGCAAGGCCAAGGGGGGGTCTTGGCGCTTGATACAGGACCTCAGGTCTTTGAACAACATAGTGGAAGCAGAATACCGTATAGCAGCAAACCCGGCCACAATCTTGTGCGGCATTCCAGCAGAGGCATCACGATTCACAGTGATAGATCTCAAAAATGCTTTCTTCTCAATACCCCTACACCCAGATTCACAAGACCTGACAAGCTTCACTTACAGAAACACAACGTGGAAACACACCAGATTACCACAAGGGTACTGCGAATCACCCTCAATATTTAACAGAGTAATACAGATGGATTTAGGCAACATTGAAGTGGAAAGCACAGTGTTGCAATATGTTGACGACATAATAATTTGTAGCACCAGTGAGAGGAGATGCAGAGAAGACTCAGTGAAGATGCTGACAATACTGGCTGAAAAGGGATTCAAGGTAGACAAGGAAAAATTACAGGTACTTTACATTGGTCAGCTCATATCCCAATACGGAAGAAAGATTGCACCACAAAGGGCACAAGCCATTTCAAAAACGCCCCTGCCACAAACAGTAAGGGAACTACAACAGTTCCTGGGACTATGCAACTACTGTAGAGCATGGGTATTTGACTACAGTCCATACATAAGACCCCTACTTGAGAGATTGAAAGAAGCTAACAGAGGGGAGAAAAGGTTGGGGTGGACAATGGAAATGAAAGAGGCTTTTGATGAACGAAAGGATGCAATATCCACTGCCCCGGTACTGGCCACCCCAGATTATGAACGACAATTTTCATATTCTCACATTGCGACTCAGCAGTGATGAAAGCAGTACTGGCTCAAAAAACAAGCATGGGCTACAAACCAGTAGCGTTTTACAGCGGCCACCTGGATCCTGTGATGTTAGGACATTTCCCCTGCGAACAAGGTCTCGCCGCAGCTGCCTTTGCGGTAGAGAAAGCATCAGCAGTTACCATGGGGTGCCCAACCACACTGTTTGTAGAGCATGCACTATTTGCTATATTGAACAAGCCTAAGTCCACACTGACCACGCAGAGGGCGTCAGGTTATGAGATAATTTTATCCAGACCAGAACTATCTATTGTTAGATGTAGCACTGTTAACCCTGCAAGGTTCATAGCAGAAGTAATTGAGGAAGGAGACTATGTACACGACTGTACGCAGACTACTGAAATATACTCATGCACTAGAAAGGTTGAAGAGAACGCACTAGATGGAGGTGAGCTCTTGTTCATTGATGGGTCATCAACAATTGACCAAAGTGATGGTATAAGGAGAACTGGGGCAGCAGTGGTAAAAATGACGGAGGTACCGGTGTGTGTGGCGATGAAATGTGTACAATTACCACAGCATTATTCTGCTCAAGCAGCAGAATTAGTTGCACTGATCTTGGCGTTGAAGGAAAGCTTTGACAAACGAGTGACCATATATTCTGACAGTGCATATGTCACATCCACAGTCCACTCAGGTCTGTCAAAATGGAGGAGAAGAGGGTTTAGGAGAGCAGACGGCACTCTAGTACAACATGCCCTCTTGTTGGATGAACTAATTGAAGTAATAAATGACCCCCAAGAGTTAGCATTGGTCAAATGCACTGCACACACTAACGGAGAAGATCATGTCTCAAAAGGAAATGCAGCAGCAGACGCACATGCAAAGTATGCTGCATATTTTGGTGAGATATGGAACCCCCCAGAGTCAGAGAGAGGAAGAGGAAGGGGGATAGCTAAAGAGATGTTGATAAGAGAAGGGTACACACATCTCCCGGCCACACAGATAATGGAACTACAAGCAGCTGCACCAATGGCAGAAAAAGAAATATGGGTAAAAAGAGGATGTACAATGTCCCCAACTGACGCACTATGGCGCCAGGGTAACACTGGAAAGATGGTAATGCCACTGACACTATTGAACACCGCCCTGAGCCAACTACACCACCCAGCCCACACAGGGAAGGAGGTCATTGCAGCACGAATTAGGGAAGACTGGTTCTGCCCCGAGTTAAACTCACATGTGACAAACTTCATCAGCAATTGTCTCACATGCCAACAGTTCACGGCTGGTCACACAAGTGATTAAAGGCACTGTACCCCGGCCAGAGGGACCCTTCCTACACATCCATATTGACTATGTTGATATGATTAACGTATGTCAAGGGAATAGGTATATGATCGTAGTAGTATGCCCATTCTCCAGGTGGATTGAAGCTGGACCCTGCTCACACCCAGACGCATTCAGAGCAGCTAAATTCCTAGTGAGGGAAGTCTTCCCCAGGTGGGGAGTGTGCGAGGTACTGCGTTCAGACAATGGCCCGCACTTCGCCAATGAAATGTTTCAGCACATCACATCCTTACTGAATATCAAGCATAAATTTGCATGTGCATATCACCCACAGGCCAACGGTATATGCGAACGCCTGAATGGCCTACTAAAGGAGGCAATTGCAAAAATACAGCAAACAACAAAGAAGAGTCGGTTGTATTGCCTTCCACTAGCCCTATTTGAGTTGAGGAATAGACCAGGCTCCGACCACCACCTCACCCCTCACGAGGTGGTGACCGGACGTCAAATGCGCCTTCCTCTGACGCCAACCTCAAGAGCATTTACTGACTATGAAAGCACTGCAGCTGTTCTTGGTGATGAAATGTACCAATATGTGTCTTCTTTGATTACTAGTGTAGTGTTTCTGTCTCAACAGCTCGAGCGCACGCGGGGCGGGTCTAAGAGTGATCAACAAGAAGATGAGGACAGAGAACAAGAAAAAGAAAAACTGTGCAAAATTGCTAAAGGTGACCACGTATTACTCCGCAATTTCAACAGGAAGTGGAACAGCCCACGTTTCACTGGCCCCCACCTGGTACAGGAAGTATCAACAAGAGCAGTAAAGCTACAGGACAAACGTGCCTGGAATCACCTACACGACGTAAAGATCTGCAAACTCCAGACCCGCCCTAGCGTCACCAACAGGGCCATTGGAAGAACAGCAACACCGTCACCGACGGAGGAAGAGATTTCTACCACAGCCAACGGCCCAAGTGTCTCCCTACCCCACCACCCCCTAGATTCCCCAGAGACAACTACTGGCATAGAGAAGGGTAATTCCCACACCGCCCACCCAATGGTCACACGATCAAAGAGTAAAGAGACTTCCGCCAGTTGAGCCCTAAACCCCCTGCCTATCGACGTCCCTCCCACTGCAGCAGTAACCCAACTGAAGGACATTATTTTGCACATATACACATGTAAACACTTGAATGTTCTCTTTTTTTCTCTCGCACATGCAGGTACCGTGTATTATTATACTGCTAAGAAAGTAAATAACTAACAAAGTTCACTGCCCAGGAGTAGATGCTACCATCAGACGATAACTACCCTGAAGAATTCTCACACCAATTTGTCTATCACATAAAAAGGCCAAAGTACCTAAAACGAAGGAGGGTACGTGTCTACTACACAGCATTTCTCTTGGCCATAGAACAGTCGATGCCCCATCTCCACCCTTACTTGCCTGTCCTAAGAGATAGATCACTTAGATTGGCGTGGGAACAGCTCTTCGCCTGGGCACTGAACGACTACTTGATAGGGAGAGCTTGAAAACAACAACTAACACTAATAACGAGCATATTGAGAATTTTCAGGCGGGCAACTTTAACGTCGCAAGAATTAGCTGCCGGACTGCAGCAAGGTAAGAGCAAAATGCCGGTGAGATTAGCATCTGTAATAAAAATGATAGGGATTTTGATGATCACCGGGTTCTTGGCTGCCTCTGTATGGCAGAACAGTTGTGCTATCCATATTTTGGCTGTTCCCAAATCTAACATACCCCCACCCCCGGCTGCAACAGGTGTTACGTCAGGTGGTACTAGCAAAATCCCACACAAGGGAAATAGAGTTAAACGCAGCCCATACTCAGACAACAAAGGTATTGACGACTACATACAAGATTCAGCACACGTCTCGAACAACATGTGGTACCAACACATGACTCAAATAGGTAAGCAGACAACAGAAGACAGCTGCTACGTCTGCTCATTGATCCCATACGCCATGAGCGCTTCCCGAACTTTCGTTGCCACGGAAATTGATGAAAAAACAACACGATGTATAATATATTTGGCACTGTTCCAAACGAAAGGGAGATTTCAAGGGAACACGGTGAACCTGGTATGGAAAACACGAGACACATACCCGTACGAAAACAACTTCCTCAAGGATTACTTGAGTTACCACAATGCCAGTTTGCACGCTGAAGCATTCAGATACATAACAAGCGGTCCTGAAAAAGGAGAAACAAAGAAAGTAACATTACAGTACCTACCATGTGATTGGTACGCCACTGAAGTTCCTGGTAAACAAGGATGTTGGGAAAGACCACTAATAATAATAACAGGGAAGGTGTACCTGGGTGACAAGTGGGACATAGGAGTGGTTGGCAGCAACATGATAACGAGAGAGGATACTAAGAGTATTGCTGAACACAACGACAGATGTTGGATGACCTGGGTCAAGTACGTACCCCTGCTAACGTGGATAGAGAAGGATGAATACCCAATAACAATACTGCCGCTGACTGCGCCTAAATTATGCTACCAACATAAAGGAGAAGTGGACGTGGGATACAACACCAACTGTGCAAGTGTGACAGAGTTACCTGAGGGGGGAGCAGGAACAGCGGTGGTGATGGACCATTACTGGACCTGCGGAGAAAAGGCATACCACACACTGCCCCCTCTGTGGAATGGCATATGCACAATGGTACACGTCAATGTACCATCACTAGTGGTGCCCCAGAAACATGTGAATGTGGCAAACTTTCCCAAAATGGATGAAGGAAACAAGAGGAAGAAGAGATCTGTACACTCCCAGAAGGAACCAGAAAACCAACACAGCGGCAACAACACTGTCCTGAATAGAAAGAAAAGACAAGGAGAACCTTTGACAGGAAATTACCTATGGGGACGGTCGGAAACAGCACTCACTTCAATCTCGCCAGAGCACAGACTATTCAGCAGAGCAGCAATGTTCTTCTCCTCAATAATACATCCGGGACTACAGGCTTACGCAAACGCAAAATGGCTCCAGATAACTAGATGGGAACTAATGATAACAATTAATTCTACAGTAAATGGATTCAACGCAATAAAAGAAGAACTAAGAGCAGTGAGGATGGTAGCACTACAGAACAGATATGTACTGGACCTCCTCACAGCAATGGAAGGAGGAGTTTGCGCAAAGATAGGACAATCATGCTGCACATTTATTCCTGCTAACGATGCTGACAATGGTACACTGACGGAAGCAGTATCACAATTGGCCCAGATGCACTCCAAAATGATGGATGAAAGTAAAGGCGTGAAAAAGGACGACGGCTGGTTTTCGATATTATGGTCGTGGATGCCATCTTGGCTGTCAGATGGACTGAAGATTATAGTTGGATGCATTATTTTGGCTGGAGCTGCACTGATCTTGATAAGATTTTGGAAGGCCCGGAAGGCACAAACCACTGACGAGATGATCGAAATGGTTGGTATGCACCCCTTGATGCCAGCAGATGATGGTCAACACACAGGCATAATAATAAAGGAAAGAGAGAAGTTGCGCAACCAGATCATCACCAACCATCTGGACCCACCATCTGTGAAGCTCGAAAACCCAAGAAACCCAAGAGCTACTTAGGGAAGTGGGTATACTGCACACCTGGAGGAACGTGTGTATATATGTATTGGTCATTCGAAGACCATGTGAACCACTATGGACATTTGGGAGGAGTAACTAAAATATGGAGAGTGAGAGGAGATAAGGAAAAGGATATGTTTGTGGTCAACAAGTCGACCAGAGGGGGGACTGAAGTGGGAGAATGGAAGAAAAGGCTCCCACCAATCCCTCTCTCCCTTGGCCTAGACGATCGCGGCCCAGTCACCCGCCACGAGAAGAGTTTGCCCATCTACCAGACTGCCAAATACCCTGGTACAAGAACATACGGATGTGCCCTCCCGCGTGCCCACCCGCGTGCCCGCCAGCCTGCCATACCCTTGCCGATGCCTGCGGCATGGAAGGACTCGACTGAATCATCCAGCACTAACTCAACACATCGTTAGAGATGCCATGACGGCCTAGCCAACGGTCAGAATACCCGTGCAACATACACACTGGACACTCCCACACCAATCCACACGAAGAACATACTCAGTGCTACGACATAGGTGACGGGCACACCCACAGACGCGCATCTTTATTATTTTTCACATAGGCCTCTCAAAATGCAGAAACGCCAGACGCACAATGAACGCATCTAAAAAAGTTTGCTCACGCTTCTCCTAAAACCATGCGCAATAATGAAAAGTATAATGAAGACACGATACTGGAGATAAAGCAATATGATACCATAACCTAAAGCGCCTGTGTATCAGATGGCTCCACTTATACACCAGGCCCAAGTAGGCCTCAAGCAAGAGTCCCTTGAACATCGAATGAGCCAGAGTTCAGTTGCTGATCCCGCAGAATGAGCCCGGCGAAAGCAGACAGATAAGGGCACAATGTTGCTAATTCGCATGCCACAAGCCGACGCCAAGGTCACACCTGCAATCAAGCCAGGCATACAGTGAAAACAAAAAAAAACAATATTAATCGTGCAGAATTCTGCCTCAACCACGGTCCCACCTCACGTGATCAAGCCAAACCTGACAGGGTGCCAGACCCGGGAGGAGGGAGACGCCTGGATTCCCCGCTTCAAGACTCAGGCAGATACTATTAAGCGTCTCGAAGGACATCTGCAGCGGTGGGAGTGGCCGGCCTTCCAGCACATGAATAAATCTCACATTGTCTGTACATACCCATAGTGAAATATTGTTGCAAATGACAGGTGCACCGCGAGCTGGGAACAGCGATGGTCCCTGACTGGGGGGCTCGTGTGTGGACCAATCAGAACATGGGGCTCTTATCACTGACGCCACTAACATTGACCAATCCTCAGGGGTCTCCATGTAACAATTTTCATGTATCAATTTGAAGGGACAACCCAAGTATACCACCTGACTAACCCTCAACCACTAACAATGCTCTCTATACGTATGCTATACTAACCCTACCACTCGAGGAGCCAATCCAGAGTGGCGATAGGTGTCTTGCTAACTTTCCCAGGTGACGCAAGTAGCGCGTCATACTAAGGTAAAAAGGGCCTGCAAGCCCAGGATGAAGAGTGTGTGTCAGGACGGACGCGTACGATCCTTGACCCATCCCTGCCGTTTGTTCAATAAACAGCAGAATCACCTTGCTTCTTGCGTGTGCCTCATACTCATTTTTGGGATACACGGGAGGAGTTGGGGCCTCCCTGCCCGGAGGTCCGCGGACGGCTCAGCCGACCCCGGGAGAATTTCCCCCCGACAACTTCCTCTTTAATCTGAATTTCAACTGCATAAGGTAGCAATTGAGCTGACCTAAATGCTTTTTCTGAATCATCAAAGCCCATGGGATTATCCGCTAATCGGGACCAAGCTTTGAAGTTTATTAGGTCCAAACTAATGGCAAAGCGATTGAGAATGTCACTGCCTAAGTAAAAGGCGGCAGTGACGTCTCGCACAACCCAAAAATTATGGACTATGCTCTTGTTGCCGATGGAGATTTTGAGCATACACCTGCTTGGCAGGAGATGTTTGGAATTGGGTGCTTCCAGGTCCATTTCCCATTTGTCTATCAGTTTGAATGTGGGAATGGCTGGATCTTTTGGGAGTTGGCGGAACATGGCTTCGCTGATGAAGCTCTTACCGTTGTTCACACACACTGGAGCGAGAACAGAGTCCTTCCCATCATTTAACTGAACAGGGATGAACAACTGATATCCAATTTGCTGAATATCAGCCAGGCTCTGAGCTGATTTCACATCTTTCTGGACTATAGGAGTGGGAGTGTCTGATTGTGGATTGGTAAAGAATTTCAGAGTGTTTCCTTCCAGTGTGGAATACCGCCTTAAACTGGAAGGAAGGTTGATTTTCAGAAATAGAGAGGACCCCCCATCACCAGTCTGTTGTCCTACTGCTATTACTGTCACGTCTGGAATTTGGTTGTTCTGGAAGTGAAATTCTACTTGGTCAGATTTTTGTTCAACCATGTGGCAGGTGCCATTTAAACTAACATGGTTGACACTCTGTTTTAATTTTATTGGTCGGCTAGTCTGGGTCCAGAGGACCTTGTTTACACAATCTATTAGGGGTGACAACCTTCTCAGGAGGTCGTTCCCTAGTAAACAAGGGGTGCCCTCTGGAGTCACTACTATGACCGGGTGTTTCACCTTGTGTCGCCCAATTTTGATGTCCAAATCTGCAGTCCCCTCGACAGGAATTTCCTTCCCGTCAAAGTTCTGCAGTTGTCCAGGAAGAGAGGTGAGAGGAATACGGTAATTCTCCCCCCTTCCTGCATTTAGTTCATCAAAGGCCCTTTTGGACAGAAGGGTAGCTTGAGATCGAGTGTCCACCAGCGCTGAAATTGTACCCTGCCCCTGTACTTGTATCGGGGCATAATATCTTCCCTCCTTCTCCTCAAGGGGGCACAGATAATGCACATTTTTCGACAACTGGTGGGCCAATTTTCTGGTTTTGGACATTTCAAGAGAAGAGATTTGGGCACAATTCTGTGGAGAGCCTCGGGAATCTGAAAGAAAAAGTTGGCAACTGGAGATCAGAGCCATTGTGGGTTCCCCTGGTTCCGGTTCTGGGCCACCCCCCCCTTTTTGGAGGCAGTCACCAGGATGGGTTTGAACCAGGGGATTTCAGTATTGTGGGTTCTGGGATGAGATGATGGGCGGCGGTAGCTCAGTCTCCATATCTCCCCAGTCTGAATTGGCATCCCTTGGGACCCATTTTTCCTTGGGAGGAGTTCCCCCATCTCTGAAGGAGAAGATCCTTTTCCCAGGATCTTCTGAGGATCCCTCTCCCTCAAATTGGAAGACCTGTACCTCCTCCACAAAGTGGGTCTGTTTGGGTCATTTGTTTCTCCTACCCCCCCCTCTGCTCCTTGGGAGGCAAGCTTTCAGGGGCAGGAGATTTTGTTTCCGGTTCCTGGTTTTCCAGGGGCTGTTTACAAGTTGGGAAGGAAGCTTCCTCCAAGGCTTTACACCCCCCTTCCCCTTGTGCCTCCTCCCTGGGAACCGGTGGGTTATCGGGGTGCTGCCCCCGTCATTGTTCTGGAGCACCAGGTCCAGAGTTTGGGGCATTCTGCATTGGCATGCTCATATGAGGGTTCTGTTGAGCCCTCAGTATGTGACCCAGATCCCGTGCCATATTTTGGACCTGGCGCTCAAGTTGTGAAACCCGCTCAGGCTGATACGGGGCTCTATTTTCTCCCCTGGGCTGATCTCGAGAAGGGTAGCTATTCCTTCTCTGGTAATACCCCGGATTGGGAAGATCAGGGTACCCCTCCACCCTTGGCCTCCCCTCTCCCTGATTAGGTGGTCTGGGCTCAGGGAATTGGGGAAAGAAGGATGGATGATTTTGGGGCTGGAAATCGGGCGGATACCTGGGGAAAAAGTTCTGGCCAGGATTTGGTGAATTTAGGCCCTCCTGGGGGACGTTAGGAGGGAAGTTCCCCGGGTCAGGTGCTTTTCTGGATCCCCCCCCTTGGGCTGGAGGAGTCCACACATAGCCCAGGATTGGTCAGTTTCCCTTGTAGTGGGGACTTACATAGTCAGGGGAGCGGGGGACCCCATTTGTGGGACTACCTCCTCGACTCCCTGTCTGTGACTGGGCCAAAGGGCCTTCTGGGCTGTGAATTATTTGGTGCAGGCAGGTTTTTAGGCCCCCCCATCTCCAAATCTAAAACGGGGGCAACCTTTACCTCCGCCACCTTGGCAGCAGCAGGGGTGCTGTTGGTTTTGGGGGTTTTTGGCGCGTTATTTGTATTTTCGATGGGCTTCTGCACCTCAAAGATCCGGGTGTTCAATGACCCAGTCTAAAGATCTTTTCTCATGAAAATCTCTCACGAGCTGGGTCATTATGTATTTGGGTAAGGCATGGAAAAACGTATTGATAAATTCTCTGCTATCCGTGCGCACCCTTCTTGCACAAACTCTTGTGGGGCCTGATCCTCCCCACATTGCAAATTGTAGGCTGCCTTGCGAGCCTCTTGAGGATTTCTGTGCACAGAAAAATGTTTCAAGTTGGCCGCCCTGTATGTGGACCACCTTGAATGGTTTTGATCCTCCAGCCCTACAAAGAAACTGGAGTATTCTGGTGAGAAGGTCCATTTGACGTACTGGATGCAGCTACTGCTGTCCTTCAAATGGAAAGTCTCCATCATTTGTTCATAGAGCTGCAAGTGTTCCCAAACAGAATACTTGGCGTTCTTATGATAAGGCGTGATGACACTCCTTATTGCCTTTATTTGTTTCAATGGGTCCTTAAGCAAGGCCCTTTTTGCCTTATTGGCCTTTTTGGTTCGGGTAACCCTGGTCCATTAATCCTCTGACTCAGAAGCACTGCTCCCAGAGGTGCCCGTCTGATCTTCCAGGTTTTCCCGGATTCTGCGAGCCTGGGAATGGCTGGCAGAATGTGGGGACCTGGTCTCCTGTGTCCTGTAATGCTCAGAGGAGTCTTCAGATCCCTCCTTGCTGCCAGGATTTGATGGGTATCCCCCCCACTGACCTAACTGGGCAGAGGTTTTCAGGATGCCCTAAATGGGCCTACTCTCCTGGGGTTCCCCACTAAATTGCACTGTGCTTGGGTGCCCATAGACGGATGCCCGCCCATCCATTCCTGGGAGGTACTGGCCTATGAGCCCCATACTTCTAGCTGGATAGTAATCTGCCATCCCCGTGGCCCTGGGCTCATGTGCGCGAGGGGACATGGGGGTGGCAGAGTCCAGGGACTGGGAGAGATGAAGGCCTCTGGTACTAGGGCTCCTGAGGTTATGCTCAGGAGTTTCTCTTTCCCCGTGAACCTCATCTCTATCCGCCCCTGCTTCCTGTTGCAAAGCAAGAGCCTGTGCTTTCAGTTCCTCAGTTAAGGCCTTACTAGACTCTATCAGTCTCTCCTGCATCGCTACCTGTTGCTGGAGCCTATCATTGTGCTGGCAGAGAGCATCATTCTCTCTCTGTGCCTCCTGATTGGTCCTGGAGTACTGGGCCAGTCTCTGCTGCAGGGGGGTTGCCTCCTCAGTCCCATCCCAACTGGCCTGCTCCTTTCTTGCCAGGGCCTCCTCCACCCTCCTGGTGTGATCTAGCAAGCCCTGATGCTCTTTTTGGAGGTCACCCAGCCCCTGGAGGGCCAAGTGATTTTCTTCAATTTTTCTTTATAAATGGCAGACTTCCTGGCCTAAGGTATCCCTTTCCTGACCAAGAGCCTTCATTTGTGATGCCAGGTCGTCCCTCTACCTTCGAAAGGCACCAGCTTTTGGCGTTCTTCATCAAACTCTGCCTGGGTATCCAGGTCTTTCAAAATCAATTTATTGCTTTCCTCTTTCTCTCTGTCTAGTTGGATTTGCAGGGTGGCTACCTGCTCTGTGCATGCCCTGTTGAAATTGATCTGTTGCTCCAGCTTTTTCTGGCTCTGCAGTAAGGAGTCCAAACTGTCTTGGTGCTCCTTCTGCAAAGCCAGAATTCTGGTATCCTGGTCTGTCTTTTCTTGTTGCAGTATATCCATGTCCTATTTTATTTTAATGATATACTGCCTACTATCATTTTCTGACTCCTGGCTCCTCTGCAGCCTCTGCTCAGAAGAGACCAGGTCAGATTGGGCCTTTTCTAACGCCATCTGTTGCCTACTTGCCAGATCTTGGCCTTCAGCACATTTGTCCTGCATGGCTCCCATATATAGATACAAATATGCCGCTATCCTAACCATCTTGTCGTGTTCATCTTTAACTTTAGGAGCCATGTATAATTCACTCAGGGCCACATGTAATGGACCCTGATCTCTCCATATATCTGACCCTGTTTCAGTGACCTGTTGCGCGATTGCCTGCAACCAGACCGTTTGGTCCTGATGAGTCCACTCACCTCTCACAAATAGCTTATGTAAGAAGTGCTCTCTGGCTATTTTCACACCTACCAAGGTCGTAATTCTGGAATTTGAGTTCCTTCCTGACTTACAGAAGTTTGTATTTTATTTTGCAAAACAGACCGTTTCCTCAGAGCGTTCCTTTGAGGGATGCTTTCACAGTGTAAAACAGCGTGGTGATCTAACCCGATATGTGTCAGTTGGCACACTGTATTAATCTGCACAAGTGGTAAATCTAACCCAGAATATACCAGAATATACCGGCTCCGAGCCCCCACTTTTGTAAGCGATATTCAATCAACACTACAGTTAAGTCAATGCCTAGTCTGGGATGCTGAGGAAAACCCTTATTGATGTATTTTTATGTCCAGTTCAGTACTCTGGATGACAACCCTTGTATAACACCCCCCCTCTTAGAATCCCCCTGACCCCACTGAGCCAAGAAGTAGGTTTGTTTTGCAAATTAAAAGGTTTATTTGAAAATTTAAACAATATATATATATATATATATATATATATATATATATATATATATATATATATATATATCACACTTCTATAAATAAATTGATAATGGATATTACACTTGTGAATATGAGCAGTAATCAGCAAGAGGTAACTTATGGATAGGAACAGAAGAATAAGGTGGGAAAGAATGCTTTATATGGTTCAAGGAAACGCAATGATGAATGAAATGCAGTACAGAAAATAGCTTGATATGGCTTCAACAAAAGACAATGGCCCTCATTACGACCCTGGCGGAAAGCGACTGACCGGACCGCCACAGCGTAAATAGCGTTTCCGCCATTGCACGAAGGAGCAAAGTGCGGCCCATTCCGACCCATCGGGCACGAGCACCACGCCATGGCGGAAGTGCAAAGTCCGCGATGGCGGAAATGACCCCAAAACGGCCCACACCGCCGCCGTACGGCGCCCTAGGTGCAATACCGCCACCTATCTCAGCGGATACCGCAGTGAGCGCCAACCGGAAAGTACGGTGACCGTAAATATACGGAAACGGAAGTAAAAACATGGGCCCGGAACGGGAAACATCCCGCCGTACACCTATAAAACCACAAAATCCACACAACCACTAAAAACACTACCCTGAGACACACCCCAACCCGTCATCCACCCTAGCGAAACCGAGAAAAATGGGAAAAGTAGCGAAGAAAGCGTGCGACCGCAAGCGGCAGGTCCACTTCTCCCGTGAGGAACTCACCGTGCTAACAGAGACCCTCCAGGAGAATGCTGCCGTCGTCTTCTCCACGCAAATGACCAGGACGGCACTTGCGAACAAGAAGGCCATATGGGCTCTGGTGGCACAGCGGGTAAGTGCGGTGGGGACCGCACCCCGCAACCCACAGCAATGCAGAAAGCGATGGGACGACCTGCGGATACGCGTCCGTAGCATACTGTCTGCCAACCGCAACATTGCCACAGCCACCGGGGGAGGTCCTGAATCACCCATCAAGTTGACCCCTGGGAAGAAATCTGTGCCTCCACCATTGGAATGGAGACCATAGAGGGAGTCGGAGGGATGGAGAAAGGAGTGCAGACATCCGAAGATTCAGGTAGGTGGGCCAAATAAAACAATGCTAAATCCACAATGTCCAATCATGTGAAGTACCATGTGTCCACATAGTGCAACAGAAACACATGTCCAGGAGAACGTCCACACACATCGGCCTGATAGCGCACTTTAAAACTCACAATAAATACATAAATAATTAAAAACCCCTAAAACACCCACTACACGTGCAGCTGGCACACCCTAACTGCAGGCTGCCAAACAACTGCACCCTCACTCCACACACAAATGAAAGCACCTCCAAGGCCCCGACCCAAATCACCCTCAGGTACCACCCCAATGCATGTGATACAATGCCATTCCAATTCCCACAGACCCATTATTAACCCTCGCCCTCCTTTACTCCACCACAGGGTCCGATCCAAACGACGAGCATCAGGACACCCCTACCAGCACACCTGCAAAGAGGGCCAAGACCAACGGCCAAAGACCCTCCACCTCAGCTGCACGCATCAAGACACGGCAGCAGCACAAATCAGGTGGCAGCACAGAGGAGGGAACATCAACAGGCACCCCAGCAGCCAGCATGCCCACAACACCACCACCACAGGTCCCCCCAACGGATGCCACAGAAGGCACTGCCTCTGGTGGCAGCAGCACCATAGGTGACACCCCATTGATGGCAGCATGCTCCGACACAGAAGACGGGGATGTCGAAGTCAGATCCATCCATGACCTGTCCCAATCCCCCTGTCTGTCCCATCCCGTACAACATGAGGATACCATGCAGGGGCACCCACAAGACGACGACTGGCCATCCCCCACAAGCCCTGTGGCAAGGCAACATGAGGTCACCAGCCCCTCTGTGACACCCCCGCAAATGGCCATGGCCCAGCAGAGGCAACAGTCCCTCGACCAGTTAATCGTGCAACAGCAGCAACTGGCCACGCTCCTCAAGGACCATGCCGATGAATGTGGGGGCACTAAGGCAGACATAGAAACATCAACTGAGACACTTAGGGCAGAAATGGAGAGGAGTACAGAGACACTAAGGGCACAAATGGAGAGTAGCACCGAGAGCCTGAGAGTCCAAATGGAGAGTAGCACCGAGAGCCTGAGAGTCCAAATGGAGAGTAGCACCGAGAGCCTGAGAGTCCAAATGGAGAGAAGCACCGAGAGCCTGAGGGGGGAACTGCATGCGACGTCCAAAGACATATGTGCCGAACTTGCCGCAGTGCGCCGTGTGCTCACTGAGCTCTCACAAACCCTTAGGGACATGCATGGACGTGAGCAGGCAGAGACATCATCCGTTGCAAGTTCCGTCCAGGGCAGCCCCCAACGTAGATCCGGGAGGAACCTGCGCTCCACAGGCAGGGGTGCCCCTGATACCCGCAGAGGGGGCTTGCAATAGCGACTGCCCACTGACAATGAGCATCTTTGGACACTGGTGTTCGGGGGGGAGGTAGGAGGGTGGAGGGGGTGTTTTGGGCTCACTTGGGTGGCGGGTCGATAGGGTGTTCAACATGATATCACATATGCCATAAACAGTGCACGAACAACCAATGAGATCTGTGGACAATTATCTTTGTGTACTAGGCCATCATAGGCGTACAGTCCATATTGTGCATGTACCAGACACACACAGTGCCACGAGTACCGTGTCCATGTATCAGCCACCAGGCGTGAGTGCTAGAAGCATGCATCAATGAGATGCTGACGAATGTCACGGCCCTCCTGTGCCTCGCAGACTCCTTGAGGTGCTGCCACATCCCCACCCTCATCATGACCATCATCAGGTGCTTGCAGTTCTGCGTCAGGGGGCATGGGCACATTTCTACGTACGCACATGTTGTGGAGCAGGACACATGCCATGACCATCTTTGCAACCTTCACATGGCGGTACAGGAGTGCCCCGCCAGACCTGCTGAGGCAGCGGAAACGAGTCTTCAGTAGGCCGAATGCCTGTTCAATGACTACACGGGTACGTGAGTGGGCATGGTTGTAGTCCTCCTCATGCTGGTCCCGTGGGTTCCGGACTGGTGTGAGGAGCCATCTCTTCAGTGGATATCCAGCATCACCTGTATGTGGACGATAAACGTATGATGTGGAATGCCATTGCTACGTACGCACACCCCCCCCCTTCCTGCCAGGTCATTGCCGAATCACATACCCCACATTATCATGCATGTAATGAGACTCACCGAGTAGCCAGGATCTGTTCCCTGCGTGTCGCTCCATGTAGCGTGGTATTGTAGAGTTCCTCAAGACCATAGAATCATGGGTTGATCCAGGGAATCGGGCACAACAATGTGTAATGATCCTGTTGGAGTCACACACCATTTGTACATTCAGGGAATGAAATTGTTTTCGGTTGCGGTACTGGGCCTCCATGGCATGTGGGACGACCAATTCCACATGGGTGCAGTCGATGGCACCAATGCAACCCGGTATGCCGGCAAGTGCATGGAATCCCACTTTTGTGTTGGTAATTTCCTGCTCCGAGCGTGGTAGAGAGATGTAGTCGTCTGCGTGCTGCAGGAGGGCATCGAGCACTTGCAATAGTGTCCGTGAGAACAGTGGCTGAGAAATGCCATGCAACTGTCCGACTGTGTGCTGGTAGGTGCCTGTGGCCAGGAAGTGGAGTACAGACACCACCTTCAGTAGGGGTGGGATGGCGGTTGGGCTATCTATCATGCTGACAAGGTCAGCCTGTGTCATGTCCACAATGGCGGTTATGGTGTCCCGGTCCAAACGGTAGAGGGTGTGGATCTGCTCATCAGTGAGGTTGAACGGATGTGCTCGGAGGCGTGGGATTGCGGGCTGCCTGCGTGGTGGTAGTGGCTGTGCTGGCGGCCCTTGCTGGCCCTGCCTTGGCCTCCTCCTCCTCCTGCGTCCCCTCCGTGCGGCCGGTTGTAGTTGGTGTTCGTCTTCTTCTTGGAGTTGGAGTACTTGCAGTGCTATCAGGTCCCCCAGGGCCAACATCGCGAGTCCTGCCGGTAGCATTTCGGAGTGGGTGTGGTTGTGGGAGGAGACTGGGTGTGCAATTTATGTGTCTTCAGGCTGTATGGCCTCCACCTGTGGTGATTCATTCCACCTGTGCAAGCTGCTCTCCCCTTTGGCCGAGCACGTCCCGCACACAACGCTGCAATTCGAGTAATGGCATCTTGCTATAGCAATCATGTATTTGTACCCGATGGCCGTGTAACATTTGTTGATATGTACATTCGGCTGTGGTCCCATTGTTTCGCATACAATCTTTGCAGTCGCGAACAGACTTGTGAAGGGTCAGTGGAACGTAGTACTCGAGTAACGGTGGGCCCTCATGCATCACTGTACCGAGTTGCAACGACGGGCGGGGCGTCCCATTTGTGAGTGAAGGCAGTTGCCATTTTCACACACATCCGCACTAGATGGATTAATTTGTGATTTCAAACGGCCACAGATGCCTTTTCGACGTGATGTTGAAAATGAGGAATTCGGAGGGCTGCGCTTTCGGTTTTCAGCTAGCGGCGAGGAGATGCCCACAGGTCTGACTGCAAATATAACGTTCTATTGTTCAATGTCCTTGAGACAGGGGCCATGGCGAGGATGCAATGATTGATATGAATAGTTTGGGATGCGCAATAGCGACGTGGGCGATGAGGCCGGACGTTCCCAAATACATGTTACTTCACAACACTGGAATTACGGCCTGGGGCACAGTGGATTTTGCAGGCTGCATAACGCACAGACTCAATGGATATTTCTAATGTTATGTGAGTAAATATTCAGGCGTTTTAATCCCGGGATGAGGGAATGATGAATGGATGCATGGGCAGATGATTTGATACAGAGTTTGCCATGTACAGGGCTTCTTGGAATCTATCCGCCTCCCCTGCGCTATGTGATGCAGGGCTGCCATAGAGGGACCATCGTCTATCTGGCCTTGTTGAGCCCTCCCTGTCTCGACGCGCCTTCAGACACTTGTGTCCATGCACGTTACCAATCCCATCTGATGGATTCTGTTTTAACAGACGCATGCACGGGTACACTCGTTTGTGATGGTGTTTGCACCTCGATATAGATGGTTATGAGTCGCAAGTGGTTTTGGGGTGGTGATGATCCTTTGGAGTGGGCTAGCATGCATATGGCTGTGGATTTAGTGTGATCATTGGAGTGAGTTGTTGGAATGTAGTTCTGATGGCCATTCTGTTCTTTTTCTTTTCTTTTGGTTGACAGGTATCTCCTCCCCTTTTGCCACTGCCATCTGTATGCCACTCCTGCAGATGGCTTTTACTCCCGACACCTGCTGCTTCGTGTTAATCAGTGGAGCAGCATTACGATCTTATGGGACGATCGCCAATGGGCCACATGCCCTTACGCAGTACTAGTGGCTCGGAGCAACATTTCGGCCTTTCAGCTGGACTAGTGCCTCCCCATTGGGACGGCCCTGCGGTCCTGTGCGCTTCCATGTTGCCTTTTCGTACGTGAATGTGGCTCTGTGTACCATGATGGAACAGGGCGTCACACAAGTAGTAGCTGGTCATTTCTTGCGGATGCAGCCCACAATGGTGAAATGTGTTTTGGAGTTCATGGCCTAATGGCTGTATGGGCTTGGTGATTTTGGTGTGCATTAAATTTCTATTCTGATATGGGCCGTGTAGCGTTCTTCTTTGCGAGTGATGTGGCATATTCCTATTTGGGGAGCGATGTTTTGTGAGGAGACCTGCATTGGGTTCCAGCTTCGGAGTTTAGTTGCGTGGTACTGTGCTGGGCGCGTTTGCCTACGTAGCCCAGTGAGGTCAGGGATGGGGGCTGCCAATATGACTGTTTGAATGTTGTCATGCTCAGGGGCGGGGGATTGGGTTTTGTGTGACAGATGCCGGTCAGCCAGGTGGACTGGTGGAATGATGTGATTTTCGGAATATTGCTGGTCACAGGTGCCTGTGTTTGCGTGCGTTTCTTGGGGGGGGACTGTGGTCATGTCCATTGGAATGGCTTCTGTATTCATGCCATCTGTGCCCTGCAGCTCCCATTGGCCCCTCTTGTGTATCTTTTGTTCGTTGGCATGCATGGGTGACTTGTGCATTTCACTGGTTGCATTGTGACTTCATTGCACCTACGGGGAGTTGTACTTTGTGGGCAGGGAGCGGTGTACAGGCACTCAGTGGGGCCGTTTACGGTTGATTCGCGATGCCGTACTTCTCACCATGGCGGAATGGTACTTTCCGCCGTGCTTGATGGCGTTAGGTACATGTCCGCTAGGGTCGGAATTCGCGTACCCTTGCGCCATGGTGGTATTTACGGTTTGGCATGGCGCGTGCGCGCGTACTTGGTGCAATTAGCGTTGGCGTTCACTACGGTGTCGCTAATGGCTTCGTACTTTGCGGTGACGGGTCATAGTCGCACCGAGCGCTATTCGATGGCGGTATTGCATTTCCGCCATCGTTTTTCGATTTCCGCCAGGGTCGTAATGAGGCCCAATGTAATCACTTTTCCTTGACAATTCACTCCCCCCCCTATGCAATGTAAGAAATGGAAGGAGAGCACACAGTCTTCAAGAATCCCAACAAAATGCAATACGAAATGTAGTTCCCCCCCAGCAGGCTTAGAGGAAAACAGGTAGAGGTTTGAAACACAGGCCCAAAAATAATTTGAATGTGATGACAATGAAGTGAGAAATGTGCTAAAAATGCTTTGAATTCCCTCTAGAGGTTTATGGTGGTGAGAGATGCTTGTTGGTATTAGTTCAGGCTCACTTTAGCAATGCTCTATGAGTTATTACCAGGTTGCAAACGGGTTTTAACAAAGGAAAGAATGGAGCTGCTATTTTGACAAGTGGAGAAATTGAGCCAAATCGCAAAACGCGGTAAATTTTGTGAGTGCGTGAATCGCGATTGCGGTAAAAGTATAAGGAGTAGGAAGTCGGTTCTAGGTTCGTTGGAAAGCCTAGAATCACAGCTTGAAAGTTAAATTTCGTTCCTAGCCCAAACGGTTCAAGAGATACGGACTATTTAATAAAGGTAGATTTTCGGATTTAAAGTAAAACTCAAAATGACAGGTGACAGTTGTGCAGCTTTAAAAATGACAGATGACATGATTTCTAGGAGGCAGTTCTACTTAGGTTAAAATAGTTTGGATTAGATTATGTTAACTAAGAGATTGGGTTCTGCACAGTTCTGGCGGTACTCACAATATATTTTGGGCAGGAATGGGCCTCGCCACGGATCTGGTCAGGTTTTGGACTGGACTCCGGTTCTGGTCTCTGCACTTCACAGCGATCTGGGTCAGCTCTCTGGATACAGCGGCCTGTGGTTCTCTGGATCTCTGGTCTGCTTCCGGTCCGGATCTAGTGGATTCTGGATGTAACACTGCTTTCTGGGTACTGGCAAAAGTTCTTGGCACAGAATTCAGACAGCTCGCCCAGCTGTGGAATAGTTTGCAGATGATTTTAAGGATGCTGAGGCCTGCTGAGAAGAGTTCTCAGTTTGTGGGTTTAGGCCCTTGCTTTAAGTTCTGAAGTAAAGTTCTGGTCTTTGGAGATTGATGGATGTGAAGTCTGGAGTCTCCCGGCAAAGCGTCCCGCAGAAAATGGAATTGAATGTCTCTACCTGTCCCAGCAGTCTCTTTTTATGTGTTTTGGAAGTGGGTGTGTGTGTGGCATAACTGAGTCTGCCCCTCTCTACTTGTCATTGGCCCAATTCTCCCCTCTCCCATGATTGGGGGAAGGAAATGGATTGTCATCATGATGAGGTCTGTTTATGGGTCAGAGGATCCTCCCCTGGTCAATTTGCCCACAAATCTATATTTGATTCCAATACTTATTTCCCAGATACACACATTATATATTCCTTATGGTCCATGCTTGTCCACCTCTGATCTTCCTGGGGGCTTGCATTCAAAAATGACAACATTTTGCGCTTTTTGACTGGTTTACCAATATCGGACATTTACCAAGAATTACACACATGTGCGCAAGGAGTATGGACATTAACTGATGAAGTGTCAGATTTTTAACATGCAGACATTTGGAGTAAGACCCTATTTTCCGCTAGCAACCCCCCAGAATACACCACAGGGTCCTAACGCCTCTTAAAACGTGCACGGAAAAATCACAAGAATAATGATATTACTTATTTAATTTTGACCAGTCCGCACTATGAGTTATCTATCTTTCTTAACTTATGCCCTGGTCAAAAAGGGGTGTGGCTTCCCACATCACATGTCGGAAGAACTGGTTTATCCACTTCCCCCAAACTCAGCTGGCTCTCACAGGCACTTCTCCTCCCACTTCTCCCAAGAGGAAGCCACTTTACGCCCCCCCAATATAACATTTGCCTGAGTCCATTGTTCAGTTTCCTGCAGTTGCCCCTCCCCTAATCTAATCAGAGAGGTGTCAACTCCTTTTGGTGGGGAAACAGGATGCAGCTAGGCCTGGGAAGAGTGGCTGAGCAGGTTTCTCCTGTCGGGGGTAGTTGTCAGGCAGAATTCAGCTAAATGTCACTTTAGTTCCCAGTTTAAATCAAACTTACAATTTTTACCTATACATTAAATAATTACTTCCTTCAAGTCATTTCATAATATAGTTTTACATTGTATCCACCTCTTAGCAGGTCTTTCCTTGGTCTGGTTTGGGTTCCTCTGTTCAGTTTTACACAAAAGTCTGGTGGTTTTAAAACGCCGGCTTTCTGATAGTGGTGAGTACCGGTATTGCAACCATTTTTGGGATTAAGAAAATGAATTCCCCACAGTTCTGAGTTGCTTTTTGGCAATCAGCATTGCCATTCCCAATGGTTTCAGGCTACTGTGTGTGTAGCCCAATGGTGGTTTTAGGCAGTGCCCTCCTGTGCTCACAACATAGGCAAAAATGGGTGGCAGCCTATTCTTCATGTTTTCCCTGTGCACTCTCTGGGGAGTGCTGGCCATCATGATGTTTTCCATGCCAGTACTGCACAGTTTTATGGTAGGGCTTGGATGCATGGGTAAAAACATCCCACAGCCTTTTTCTTCAATTCTCAGGGTACAGCATTGCGTTCTTGCATGCATCCTCTTTCTCATTAACATAAATCTATGGGACTTTAGTTCCCAGAATTCAGCATTGTATTTGTACTTGAAATCTCTTTTTAATTCAGAGACTATTGTATCCATTTCCGAGAATGCAGCACTGCAATCTTGTTTGAAATTTCTTTCTGATGCATATATCTCATTTGTACTTTACCTTCAATTCTAAGAATGCAGTTCTGTCATTTTCTTTGTAATCGCTTATTTACTGAACGCCTTGACTCCAACTCTCAGAATGCAGGATTGTAATACTTTACTTACTTTTTTCTTATTAATTCGAATTGTTGGTTGGCCCAAACACTAAAATCTTCAGAGTTTTTTTTATAATCGTTCATTTCACACCTCGATGAGATTTGTGTCTGGTTCTCCATTTCCGGTCCTCCACTCCTGTGTGATCTGTGCCTTCTGGGATTTGGGAATGGTGCCCAGGGGCTTGCCAGTCTTTCAGTGCCCCTCCGGATTCTGTAATGATATGTTCAGTGATTGTGCCATGCAGCATCTCAGTCAGACATTCGCCGGCTACTCAGACTCCCGTGTGCTCAGCTTCCCTCACAGTTCTTTGCATGGGTGCTGAATGCACCAGTCTTGCAGTTTCTCCTTCAAATGTCCAAAGGTTTGTCTGACTCGTTGACATATATCTTGAATTCCTTTTCTTAGAAGATGCATATACTATGAGCAATTCTGTAAGGTATTTATTAACCTCCCCATCAGGCCCTTTATAGAATGCACTGCAGTTGGATTTGTAGCCTGTGTTCTGCAATAGCGAGCCTCTGGTGAATTTAATATGGAGCTATTTTTAAAAGTGTATATATGCTGCATACTTGCACCTTGAACCTATTGTAATTAAGCTTTACCCTGATTGCTGCTTTCTTTGTTTAATATCTCAGATACCTCCTTAGGCATGGGTTTGTTATATTTCTTCTTCTGGTAGGTAAACATTTTATTCACAAAACTTCCATTAACAAAATATATAATACCACAGTAAACAAACAGCACAAAATGCGTGTAAAACCTTAAAACCTTAAAACATTCTTGAACTGATTTTAAAAATGGCTTTAATGAATTTCAAAACATCATCCATATATCTATATATCGATATAATCCAGAATAATCAGCCAGAACGTGCGCTAGTATTGTTTTTAATAAAATGAGGCATAAACCATTTCCATTTAAAATCAATAACATTTTTACATATCAATGAAAAGTTTTGCCCAGCCCACATGAACATTTCTTATTTTTGCATTGTATTGTATTGTAGTTGTCATGTATATAGTGCCATTTTCCCATTTTGATGGCCTCAATGCGCTTTGTGGTTGGAACGCCCTCAGAGACCGAAGTCCAGATATGGGATAATTCTAAGAGTTTAGTTTAAGATGCATGTGTGCATTCTGAAAGAGAAAAGAGGATCCAAACTGGAACCATCCCGTCCCCTGCACACCTTTACAATGCGTCAAACAGGCGCCTTAGAATTAATTCAAAGAGGTTTTTGTTGTCAGTCCACATTCAAGAATAATGAAAGACAAGCAAAATTCGAATCACAATTAGAAATGCAGTCAGTTCTTTGGGTGTAAAAAACAAATATTCTTTAATTCCAAACGCAGAAGCCAGAAAGGATTTAGTTCAATGAGGATGGCTGACGCGTTTCGAGAAGTCTCTTCTCTTCTTCAAAATCCAAAGATCATATATAAGAACTAAATGAAAACAGTGTAGAGAAAATAAAAGTCAGAGTCTAATTGCTACTGAATAGTTTCCACAATGTACTACGTATTTACAGACAAAATGGTGTATTTCTGACAATGAAATAACAAAAACAATCTCTCAGTGGTTACATTAACATAAGAAACCGTAGTATAAATGGGGTTCCACAATTTGTAATGGGATTATATCCAAAGCCACACAAAACCAAACAACAGGTGGCCAATGTGTCCAAAATTCAGACAGATAGCTAGGTAAAATAAGGTGGGCAATGAGTGTTATAAATAGAGGCGAAAATTATGCTCACCATGATAAACGGAATCCTATTGTGTTATAGCGTATGGAAGTCGCTCTGGGAAACAAAGCATATAGCTGAATGCTGAGTTATAAAGCAAGCCGGCACAGAAGCGGGATACCAGTGTGCTGCAAATAAAAAAGTATGGGAAATCAGGGTCTAGTGGGTGAGAGAGAGTGTAACCAATATGACAATGAGACAAATGTAACCAATTTGCAGGAAATAACTCACCCTGGCCGGAGGAGTATCTGTGAAAGTGCGTTCAAGTTCTATCGAGTGGATGCTGGTTACGGTAAATGATCACTTTTCTCACACGGAGGCGCCGGATGCAGCGTTCAATCTGGAATCTGTCCAATTGCTGTGAGTGTGTGACACACGGTTGCTATGTGAATGCCTACTCAGGCATGTTCTCAGGATCTACAGAAAATCCCAAAATGCTGAGCGTTAAACTATAAAACCCATAATATGGGGAAACATAAAACAGTTGATCCCCTGAATGGGAATGGCGTGGAAAAGTGAGACCTTACTTATGCGGACGCGTGATTCAATATCCAGTTACAGCGATAATAATCAGTGCGCAGTGAAAATCCAGCGCGTCTCGCACTTCACAATGAAGGGTATGCGAATGTAGATGGAGGTGGTTGCTAGGTGAGGGACGCTACCAGAGAAGCAGAGGACCCTCTCACATGCGTTCATGTGCAGCGTGGTTCATTGAAATAGACGACGGACTTACGTTGTGATTCTAAGGGAATGAAACGCTTAACAAAGCTGGTGCAGAGCGGTGGCCATTTTGGAATGTATAACCTGTGTGGAAAAAAGCCTGAAAATCAACATAAAGGTGATCAGATTAGGGTTGCATGGTAGATAAGATCATGTGGTAGATAAGATCGTTTAAGTTGAGGTTGGTTGGCTATGGATTTACAAAATGTACAAATAATATCACAGAACCGTACTTGCTAGAGAAAACAATAATCAATGCCTTACATTCAGTCTATCAATTGATATCTGTAAAGTAATGTAGTAAACATTGTATCATAGTAGCATTCATAGGCAGTCATGTACAATTACTCCTTGTCTACAGATTGATAATGAGTTGACAATACATTTGGAGAGGCCAAATAGAGAGAGAGAGAAGAAATGGGTTATAGAGTGCCTTTTTAGATAAAGCATTTCAACGAAAATTCATCATTGAGTCCCCTAGGGAGCAGTGTGTTCAGTGAATGTATCCAATATTTCTCTCTACGAGAGAGTATTGTCTGGTAGTCGCCACCTCTATGGGGTTTTCTGACTACTTCTAGGACTTGGAATTTAATTTGTGCCACAGAGTGGTTGTTCTCCATGAAGTGTCTCGAGGGGTGACTTTGTGTTATTGCACCTGATGTTAGATTTGTGCTCTGTCAGTCTTTCTTTCACTGATCTCGTTGTCTGACCCACATAGAGTTTGCCACAATGGCATTTGATCGCATAGATCACTCCAGTGGACAAACAGGTAGCATAATGTCGTAGTTTGATCTTTTTGCCTGTACATGGATGTACAATGGTGTCGCCTTTGATGACATTGTTGCAGTGTGAGCAGCAAAGACACGGAAAAGCATGTGTGCATTCTGCCAGGTTTAGGATTTACAAGGGCTGGCTAGACTCCAGTTAGCAAGCCAGAGGTCAGGCACATGGCCGGGTGCTGTCAGCTGTTGAGGCAGATTGCTTGTGCAGGAGACTCGATGTGTGCCCAGCTAGACCGAAATTCGCCATAGGTTGTCGCTGCATACTAATGGCAGAGGTGTTGAGGCTATGCGAGCATCTAGACCAGATTTGTTGTAGCCATAGCTGCATTCTAGTGTGCATGGAAGGGGACCCGTGCCTGCAGCAAGTGTCCACAGACGTGGTGCGATTTATGCATAACTCAAACTCGGATGGCCTTTATCTTCAATGTCTCTTTCCTAGGTATCCCAAGGCAATTGCTCGGTCTCACAAACTGAAAGCCACCTAGATTTGAGAACTTGAGCAGTGGGAGAAACGCCTATGTTTAAGACACAGCAGCAGATGGAGAAACACCTAAGTCTTGCCCAACTAATTCCTTTGAGACTTAACAGGAAGCACATTTAGCTGAATCATCAGTATAATCCCCCTAAAACCAGGGGACTTTAATTTGCTTATATAACTGTTGGCCTCTAGATACTCAACTTCTGGTGCACTATTTTTAAGCAGTAGCTTCTGATGACATTTGGTCATGTTATTTAAGATTGAAACCTTGTCAAAGCCCCACCTACTTAACAGGGGTATCCCACTAATGTACCCATTTACTTGATTCGAGGCAGGAGATGCCACACTCTCTAGAAATGCATTGTTTACATTTTGATTTACAGTAGAGCCTAACAGGAGCCTCAAGAAAAATTCTAACAACGTGCACTGAGCCTGAACCATTATGCTTCTAGCTCCCAGTTCAAACTGCAAAGCCATCTCCAAGGCACTAGGAGAGAAGCCTGTCACTTTCCTCAGGAATATAGTCATCATGCCCTCCAGGCACACCCAATCACAGTGGCCTCAAATCTCACTTCTTTATAACGTTGATGACTGAGTTTGGGCCTCCAGCACTTTAAACTCCTCCCACATACTGCCAATAAAATCTTAGGAGCACACTGAACCCTGGTACAGCTCTCTCGGCATTCATCCTTATATGCGAGACCCAGCTGCCACTGCTAGAAAGAAATTAACACTAGGTAATTAAACGAGCGCACTACCTCATATTAATGGACCAGAGACCATAAAAGTTGTGTTTGTTAGGTTCAGCTTCAACCTGTGTTTGTTAAATAAGTTATTCTGAATGTTTAGGTGCACATTATATATTTCCTTTTGCCAAAGTGAATCTCAGGTTGATAAGCAGTGGTTGCATATTTTTGTGATCTAGGGCCACAGGATTCTCTATACCCCCGAACCCCCTTTAATTTAAATATATATTAAGTTCTGGGGATTCTGTTGAATCAGCTGGAAATCCCGACCCATCCTGGGCTTCAGTTACATTTTTGGAGAGGAAGACATACAATTCTGAGCCTTAACATTTGGGAACTCATTTTTTGAAAGTCAAAATACCTCTATGTTTGAAATGGTGAGAGTACACGACTTCCATGATCTTCAACCTTCTGTTGTGCAAGTCATGGAAGAAAAAGGAGGTAAATGTAGCAATTGTATACTAGCCAAACAGTGTGAAGGGAGGCGCCCGGATGGCAATGCAAGGAAAATATAACATCCTTCAACAAGTTTAAGAAAAACGCTCAAGCTTCGTCAGCTGGAAGTCACATTTAAGCATTCAAATATAACATCTACTGTGGTGGTTCACGAATGAGTTCACTTTATTGAATGTAAATAAGATAATAGTGTACATTTACACTTAACAGTTGTAATTCTCTTCAATATTTTCATGCTATCTAAACATTTTATCCTAACAAAAACATCCAATTGCTGTTTTAATTTCTTATAAATGTGCTCTGTTTGTGATTCTCAATAAGTTTGTCAGACATTTTACGGGTTAGCCAAAATTTGTTTTTCTTTTTCAAATAATTGCAAACCATAAGTATTCGGGATGATACTTTGAGTGATACTTTTATTAAGCTTTATATATCCTGTCTGGCAAAGATCAGTAGGTGTTAACTTTATATTTTATATAGACAGTCATGCAATTCCATTCCTAAAATGTAAGTTGTTACATAGATCATAATTATCATAATTATAGTATTAATACTGTAAAACACTTCACCATCCCCATGCTTTACAGTCAAGCTTAGGTTAGTGTAGCTAAATCTTGTAGTGTCAACTATATTTAATTTTGTTGGTTAAGATGCATCATATGGACGAGTGAACCCTTTTGAAAATGTACATGATCACACGATCAAATGCTTTTGATGGCAAACCTAGTTCTGTAACTTGCAGGTTGCATACATGTGTGCAACTGGTGCTCAGCCCATGAGCTATCCCATACTCCTTGACATTCCTTTATCCCAGCTACCCTGAAAGTGAGATGACCACAACCTGCAATATTCCACCTAGTTTGCCCAGTTCTCTGCTTGCTGCGCCATCCACGTTGCTTAGTCTCTTTCTTTCCTCTTACATAATGAATACACAAAGCTAACTAGATGTTTACGCAAAGTAGTGATCAATAGTTTCATCCAGTCTCTACATCTACAGATCTACTGCACTACAATAGACTGTAGTTAGCCTCCAGAGGTCACTTTGTTCGATTGCATTATAGATTAGCACCTGTAGGAGACAGCTGACCAAATTGTTTTCACAGCCTTTTTATCTTATCTATTTGTGTCCATTCATGCAGCTCACCTTTTCAATTTTTCAGACACTCATCCAGGGCTCACAAGGTATTTTCACCCATTCGCTTTGTGAGTAGATTTGAACGGGCGAGTACCATTTGCAAGGAATGTTTGGAACTTTATTTAACATTGGGCCTCATTATGACATCGATGGTAGCCCGCTGCCACCGTTGTCATTGTTTTTCTGGTGCCCGCGAATGGGCAATTACCGGGTAATTATGGCCTTGCCGGACCCGGTAATTGCCCATTTGCAGGCAATGGAAAAAAGATGCTCCCCATTCCAATTCGGCCCCAGAGGGTTGAATGGGAATGGGGAGGTTGGATGCACCAACACTGTTTATAACGGTGCCGGTGCATCCGACATGCCTTGCTTGCGAGTGCCACTCTGCCTCTCAGTTCCAACCTAGTGGGCAGAAAGGCACCCACGAGCACAACTCATAGTTTGCCGGTCCGGGAACTACGGTACCGGCAAGCTTACCGGTATTGTAGTTCCCGGAATGGCAAACTTATAATGAAGCCCATTGACTTTTTTTGCAGTAAATGTCAAATAAAAGTTTCACTGTGCATGGCTGACTTCTGGGTGTCAGCAATGTGTCAAAATTAAAGTGGGTTTGTTGTGACATGCACAATTTTACAGAACTTGCATTTAAAGGCCTGATTCATGGAAGTGTTTTATAATGGTGCAATCCCATAGGAAAACGTTCCATGAATCAGGCCCTAAATGGGTGGTCATCCGTTGCTCTGGGTCAAGTGCATTTCTCTTAGGTCCGATGCATAATCTTAGTTACCCAACCTGCAGGTCTATCTGAATGTTAAAGAATTTTCAAGACCCGATTGCTCTCACTAATGTCTTATTTCAGCGGTATGCAAAACTGCTGTATTGTTGCTAATTTCATGTCTTGGGTACAAATAACTTCTGGTGACATTGACAATATTAGTACAACATTGCTAATTCAAAGGGTCTGTTTGCTAATCAAGAGCATTTTAATAAGCAAACTCTGCTAATCGATTTTTGAAAACTATTTTATGCCTTGTACCTGATTCTTCAAAGGGAACCAGAGGGAGATCAAGCAAGATTACACATTTCCAAGCTCCCATAAACTAACGAAATGTAGTGCCCTGTGGACCATCCTAAGACGTAATGCATTATTAACCTGCCTCACTCACTGTCAGCTTGGCATAACTATTCCTATTTTCCCATGTCAAAAAGGGGGTATCATACCTGATTCCCTTCAAAGGGATCCAGAGGGATAGCAGTCAAAGTTCTAAATGTCCAGGGTCTCATAAACTAAAGAACAGAAAACAATAGAGGCATTGCAATGTTCTTTCATTAACCCTAAATCCTTGTCCCTGGCTCCAAGTGAATAAAACAAAATGCCATGGTATTACCAGTTTTCATTCTTTAACACCAATGCAATTTGGGGTGCACCTACAGCTCTCAGCAATTCTGGTGTCTTCCAGGAATAATTCAAAGATACTCTTCAGAAGACTCTGTTTGCAAGCTTTTAGTTATGGGACAGTGTCCCTCTTAAGCAGGCCATGCCAACCTCTCTCACGGGAAAACTTGTTTTGAGCCTTGATCGAGATCTGACTGACGAGGACGAGTGAGATTCTAACTTTATTGGCAATGCTGGGTGAAAAACAAAGTAGGTATTTTTGGGCCCAAAAATTGCTTTGCTTGTAACACGGTTACCAAAACCATTTTATCGAAAATGTTTAAAGTGGCAAAAAGGCCAAAGGGAATTACATGCTTGAAGAAATAAATCGATGAATTCATAGAAAATATCTTAAACATAAAACGTGTAATAAAAACTATAATCTCTTCTTCACTTCAACAAAGGAAACATTAACGAAAAACGGATTGAATCGTAGAATAAAAACAAACCAATCCACTAACATAGAACCAGTTCTGTGTTCCTATTCCTATTCTTAAACCAACAGAAGAAAATACACAATTCTTATTGTCTCATATAGCAAGTGTATCAGATTTGGAACCAATTTGCTATTGTCAGGAAGCAAAAAAGCTGACCTATTTACACCCTTGTTCCGTTTATGGTGCAAAATGGTGTGGGTTAAAAAAAACCTCCATAAACATTCCACACCCGCAATATTTTGGAACAGATTCTCTCCATAGAGCTCGAACCTCGGTGGAAAATGCCCCTACTCTGTGCAGGGAATCCACAGGCAACTTCACCAGCACAACATCCTGATGCCACCAGAGATCCCTATGCACTAGTTATTTGTAAAGCGCCTACACACAAAGCAAGTGTTTCAAAGCGCTCAAGGAGGGAGGGAACAAGGGGAAGAAACAACAGTCATTCAGAGCCCTTGAATTTTCCAATAGTGTGTGCTGAAAGTAAGCAGAGTATGTAGGCCACCTGTTACTGATTGCTATTGAGTGTGCATATGTGCACAATAGAGTTCAAAGCAGATTTCATCATGCCATGGAGTATTAGGCACTGGAACCAGGGGCGAGTATCCCGTGGTTAACACTGCATCGTGTGGTTAATTATTGCAATCCGTTGGAAAGAGCCCACTCGATGACAGCAGTAAAGGTCAGGCTCTTTCCAATGGGTCCCATGCTTCGTGTAAAGCACTGCTCTTACCGTTAAGTCATAGGCCAGTCAAAACCATAGGAAAACTCACAACATTTAGAGAATGTGGCTATTTCTAAGTTAGCGTAATAGCTGCAGAATCAAGTAAATTAACTAAGGCTGAGCAATTTATTTTGACCAAATTGCTTTTGAAAGGAATTCTAATCACCTCCCATTTATGATTTTCATAGAAAATGTCAGCACGGTGGTCTTCGTGCCTTTGCCCATCTTCCTATCGATCAGTTTTGAACTCCGCTCTCGGTCTCCTTGTCCAGCAGCTGCGTAAGGCTCAAATGTTCCTGGCACTTTCCTCTCTTCCTTAGATTTATTCACCTGCTCAATTTTTACTCTGTTATTTCTATCTACGCTTGCCATTTTCTCAAACCCTGGCCAGTCCTTTTGCTCATATCTCCAGTTCCATCTGCCCCTTGCCCATCTTGTGCTCAATACCATTTCCGTTCTTTGTCGATGCTGACTAAACCATGTCATTCCCTTCCTTCCTCTATATGCTGCCCTCGCTCTCTTGCAGCTCTCCACCCTCCTTAAATCTTATCTACCATCTTTATGTCTGCCTTAAAAATTATCATCATGCGGTCACCCTATTCCTTTCTTCTTTGAAATTGTCTACTGTTCATTACTTTCTCCAGTACTTTGGTGAAACAGCTTAATAATAAAAAAAAAAAAATGAAATGAAACAGTAAGTCTGCTGCTAACAGACATTGGGGCTCATTATGTGTTTGCCGGTTTAGTGCCGGTAATTCCAGCAGGATACCAGCAAACAGACCTACGTTACCAGCACCTGATATCCCGTAACTCTCTACATATTAGAGGTGTCTTCAACAGTAGGTAAATCCCCATTCCATAGAGTGCATTGGAAACCCTTGGGGGTATTGCTGGTATAATCGGTAATACCGGTGCCAGTAATAACAGCTGTTTTTTGCCAGTAGGGCCTGATTTACCTCCAGCACTTGGCTGGATATAAATCATTGAACCCCCTACTGGAGAACGTGTAGTTTGCCGCTCTGGAAAAGTGCCGGTAAACGTCATTACTGGCACTTCATTTCCAGACCGGCAAACTTATAATAAGCCCCAATTGTCTGTGCTTTACAATAAAGCATCTTGAAGCCCTTTGTGGAACAAAGCTGCTGCATGCTCGACACAGCTCTACACTTTTCTTTTTCTTATCTTCTTGGACTTGAGCTGAGGAAGCAGCGATCAATTTCATTCGCCTAAAACGAGTGGTGAAGAGTCTGCGAGTGCAGTTCCAGGAGTCTACAGGCTTGTTGTGATGTCTGCTTCTGGGTTCATTCATCATTTATTCATGTGGTGTAACCAGCACTGGCAGCCTGAGTATCTGTGTCCAGTGTGCTCGGTACACAATTCCCCACACGCGCTCACATTAGGCTCCGTTTACTGCTCCGCTTCCTCAGCGCAGGAGACCCTTTGCCGTGCAGACGTTCACGAGGGGCGCCAACTCCTTTTCATTTCAACCCATCTTCCTCTCCACAGCCCCAATCTGATAGCAATACAATGAGCTGGCTATTGATTTGAGTTCCTCTTTCCACAAGTCAGCTTTTCTCAATGTTCAAGGTCAGAGGGTCTTTCTCATAAGAGGAAGGAAGCAGGGCCTTGTTTAGAGCAGCGTTCTAGGAACTGTTGCACGCTTCTGAAATCAAACGACACAGGTGGTTTTTGCAGTCCCTAAAGAGCTAATGATGTATCATTTACACTTAAATAACATAGGAAATCGCTGTAAGGCCCGCTCACTCCTACTTTTAAGATTTGCCCTCCTGGGTTGTTTTCCTGATCGTGTGCATGCAGCTTCTTATGGCCATCTGTGGCTGAGCTGGGTTCTTCTCACACTCCATCTTTGGCATGTAGTGGAAGACATTCTCATTCTTGTGACCATTATATGGCGCAGATTTGCAAATGACAATTGTGGGGGATTTAGAGTCAGGAACGTCCGTCTGCTGCTTTCTCTTGGTGTGAGTCTAACAGACGGGTTCTGTCTCCCACCTGCACAGGTCCAGGCTGACATCTTCTCTTGATGCCACATTATTGGTACATTATTGGTACAAGATAGGCTTCATCCCTTGATCACTGTCCATGATGATTCTACA
Source organism: Ambystoma mexicanum (assembly GCF_040938575.1). NCBI lineage: Eukaryota > Metazoa > Chordata > Amphibia > Caudata > Ambystomatidae > Ambystoma > Ambystoma mexicanum. The sequence goes on from NC_090941.1 coordinate 806,788,838, forward strand.
AGCAAAATCATTACTAATTGCACTCTTATTATCCAGACGCAGTGTTCCGGTGCATACGTTTGTGGCAGTTCCAAATAGTTCCAAATAGTATCTGCAATTGATGGTAGCAGGAAAGCATTATTTTAGGTTTTTACTCATAGGTGTCACTCAAGGACGATCTAGTGTTCACAAACACTAATGCTGTAAGTGTCAATAAGTCAGGATTAGATTGGTGAATGGACACATATGCACCCGTGACATAGGCATTTGTAAACATTCTCTAAACTCATGCATTGCAGACAGTGGGTACCACATCACAAAAGGATGTGTGTGCAGCACATGACACTGATCCTTTCATGACGCCATGCACATGTTTTCATGCATCAGCTACGGAAGAGAGATATGTGGTTGTATCTCTCCTTCTCTCATTTGAGTCCATTGTCTCATTAGTGTAATTTCCATCAAGCCAATGGTGCGCAGAAGTGGAACAAGGGGATTTTCTTGGGTGATATAACAGCTCCGAGGAGTAATGAATGTATCTTGTCATTTCCCTGTGAAAGTTCATTGGCATTTCTGAAGGTTTTCACACGTTATTCTGATAAGTATGGAGATACGATTACAAATGGTGCCTATTCGTTTTCATTCCTGCATTGATGGCCACGAGGTTGTGGACTCCTTGTCAGTTCTGACTGACTCCTGGAAGCTGCACCTTGCCCCAGAAGCCTCAATTGCCTGCCTGCCTGCCTGTCTTCATTGCACTAAGTTCACAAGCGGTAGAAGCGTAGCAGAAAAGAAAGTGAATTACATCATTAGAATTTATTTTATAAAAAATAAATAAATAAGAGAAAGTGTTTTTTATTTTTTCATATACGCCCGACCACCGCTTTGCTTTGTATGTGCAGGTAAATGCACTTGGGGCAGTGGCACTGTGGCTGGGGCCGGCTCCTTTCACCTATGTGCCTTCTTTTTCTGGCACCATGTGGCAATTCCCAAGATGGGCACTGCCTTCCTTTTAGAAGGCCCTATCAGTTCTTCAGCACTGCCTCCACTCATCCTATTGGCTGCCTTTCCCTCTTCTGGCCTATCTGGGAACCGGCAGGCTTTAGCTGGCCCGCTCTACAAGGGCCCATTTCTAAGGCCCTGCCCGTTCCTGTCAGTGCCTGGCCATGCTCCAGGCCCCACTTCCTGATATCTTCAGTCAAAATGCTCCCGAAGAATATATTTACATTTAGCGCTCCGCTTGACTGCGTTTTCCCTAGCCGTACTATCAAGTGCGTTCTGCTACTTAGTGGCTGCATCAGCTCCATTGAACTAATCTCCTCTGCCTCTCAATTCATCCACCTTGCAGATGCCCCATGCTCTACGGTGACTCTGCTTTCTGCCTTCACTCGTGACTCATTCTCACTGTCACTAACTGCTGTATTGCTGTGTTGTACTTCCTCTGCCATCCCTCCAAGACTGCGTCTGTTTGTATGAAAATAATTTCTAGCTGCTCCTCCTTCCTGCATTGAAACTACTTGTTTGTATGAAAATCGTTTTTAGCTGTGCCTCCTTCCTGCATTGAAACGACTTGCTTGTATGAAAATTGTTTCTAGCTGCTCCTCCTTCCTGCATTGAAACTACTTGTTTGTATGAAAATAGTTTTTAGCTGTGCCTCCTTCCAGCATTGAAACTACTTGTGCCTGTGATGTGCCCCATCCTACTTGTTTGATCTTACACCTCATACCCATTTGGCCTACTGTGCCAAGTGGATCAGGTTCAGAACTGTGCTTTGCAGCATACTCTACCCCACCTCACCTCTCACTCTCTCTCTGCCTCTCATTTCCTCCCTCGTTCTGAGATGGCACTTTCCATCTCCCCTATCTTCTCCAACTGCTACAACATGACCTACCCTCCCTCTCACACTAAATCTGGACATAAAAAGCATAAACAAGACATCCGTGCTGCTAACCCATGCCTCCCAATTGCAGACAGCTATGTCAGAGCATCCTCAAGAGAAATCTTCACTGACATCCTCTTTTCCGTCCCATCTCCTGACCTATGGACGTCCCACCTCACTGCCACTCTCCCACCTTATTCTTCAACTGCCATTAAAGGCGGCACCAAGTGGGAAGTTCTCACTGCGGGCTTCTCATCTCGCTGCTGTATCAATGTTTACATCACGGGCACAGTTCTGGTTCAAGGTCTTCAGGCCAACCTCCTCCTATTTGACCCTTTGTTCTCTCATTAATGTCCTTCCTTGCCCTAACCCACCCCCTTCTATCCTCTCTACTCCACCTCTCCAGATGAATGCCCCATGTCCCGACACTCCACCTCAAAAAACATTCAAAGGCAGAGATCGTCTCCATCTGGCAACACTCAACTCACGCCCACCCATCAAAAATTCTGCTGACATCTGCCTTCTCCTTGTAGACACTGACCTGGACATGGAAACGTGCTTCAACGCCAGCTCGGTTACTTCCTTTGACTCACTCCTCCCGGCCAGCTATAAGATCACCTCTAAACTTTGACCCCACTATTGCTTTAATCTTCCCTGAGAGGATACCTCCTACCCACTCAGCACTATTTGTCCTTGAATAGCCTAGTGTGCAAATTGGTCATCTCTCCTTCCTCCACCTTGACCATTGTTACCATCTATCAGCTCCCTGGCACTTCTTCTCGTTTTCTGAGTGGGCAGACTTCTGTTCCTCTCTACTCTCTACCACCTCCAACCTGCTACTACTAGGTCACTTTAACATTCACCTAGACTTCCCTTGCCTTTCACATCAACCACCCTCTTCACTGACCTCTCCTCCTCACCTCCTCCCTATTCCTCCCCATTCTTCCCTCTGGCCCTACCCATACTGCTGGTCACATGTTAGATGCCATCATCCACTCAAACCTCACTCTCTCTTCTCCCCTGGTCATGCCTCTCTCCTGCCCTGACCACTCTCTCCTAACCTCCCATTTGGGTCCCTTTGGCCCTGTGACAACTCCTCATAAAGCTCTGCTAACCTCACTCATGAACATCCATCCGATGAAACGAGCATCAGCTGACGCCTTCTCTTCCACCTTCATTCCCCCTTGCCCACCCAAAACAGATGTTTCAGCTGATTCTGGCCTCATACACCTCTATCTGTCCATCATCAACACCCTTGACATCTTTGCCCCAGTCATGAGGATCTGCCTGAAACCTGCCTCCAAACGTAACACCTGGTATTACTCTGATCTTGCAGATCAAAAACATAATTGCAGGGCTGCTGAATAGAAGTGGCACACTTCAGGCTCACCCTCTGACAGACTAGACTGCCGCCTGATCCAAAGACACTACAGACTCTTCATCCATGCCAAAAAAAGAGCCCACATTGAGGCACGAGTGTCCTATGCATCCAACAACACAGCTGAACTCTTCAAAATCTGCAGGGAACTTGCCAAACCATCTACAGCCTATTCTGCCTCTACTCCTTCCCAGGCCCTCTGCAATGCACTCGCTTCTCACTTCACTTCAGAAACTTCAGAAACCCAGGATATACTAAACAGTCTTGTCACGCACTCTCCCAACCCAACCCTCCTCTCTCTGCCCAACCTACCATTCACTCTCCTCCTAACTCCTTCCCTTCCTTCACTTCTGTCCCCTCTGGAGAAGTCACCAGAGTTGTAAACTCCATGAAAGTCTTGTCCAAACAGGTTGATCCTTGCTCCTCCAGAACCATCAAGGAAAATATTGCCTCTCTCGCCCCTGCTCTAGCAGATCTCTGTAACCATTCCTTTTCCACTGGTTCTTTTCCATCTTCCCTCAAGCACTCCCTTGTGTGCCCCCTCCTTAAAAGACCCTCTGCAGCCCCTTCCTGCCCAGCCAACTACCATACCATTTCCAGCTCCCCCTTCCTGGGAAACTGGTTGAGAAGCTGGCCCTCCCCCAACTCAACTCTCATACCGAACTTGTTGGCCGTCTACAGGACCACCAATCTGGGTTTTCGAGCATCCGGAGGCACCGAAACTGCTCTTCTGAACACCCATGAAGAATTGCTCGCATCTCTCCAATTCCCCTGGTGTCCTCATCTTTCTTGATCTCTCTGCTGCATTTGACAAAGTGAATCATTCCATCCTCATAAAAAGGCTCCATGACACCCTTGGCATCCCAGAGCGGGCACTGGACTGGCTTACCTCCTTCCTAACTGACTGTTCCTCCAAAACCATTCTGGGCCCTTTCTCCTCCCCTTCTTCCTCTGCTACCTGTGGCATGCCTGAGGGCTCCATTCTTTTGCCCTAGCTCTTTAACATATACCTTTCTCTGCTGGCACAACTAATGTCCTCCTTCTCCCCCAACTTCCAGTGCTATGGTGATGATACACAACTTTTCTTCAAATTTCCCACAGGCGCCCTTGCACCCTCCTTTATCCCTGACTGCCTTCCTGCCATCCTGGCCTGGTGCACTGCCAATGACCTTTGCCTCAATGCCAGCAAAGCTGAGATTCTCCCTATTGGGTCCCCGGCCTTCCTCCATGGACCACCCCTACCCTCTCAACTGCAGCTAGGAATCTTGGAGTCATCGTCAACTCCTCCCTTTTCTTCATCCCTCATATTCAGGACATTGTCAAGAAGGCCCACTTTCAGCTCCTCCTTCTCAAAGGGACTCTACCCATCTTCACCTTCCCCAGAGACTCAATGTTACCCATGCTCTGGTTCTCTCCAGGCTAGACTACTGCAAAAGGCTTCTCCTAATCTTCCTTTCTCCAACTTGTGCCCCCTCCAGCTAATCCAGAATAGGGCAGCAAGACTTATCCTTATCCTCAAGCCCAGGGACTGCATCTCTCCTGCCCTACAAAGCCTTCACTGGCTCCCGGCCTCAGCACAGATTAAATTCAAATCCCTCTGTATCAATACATAAGACGATCTGGAGTGTCTCTATCTTCAATGCTTCCTGACCAAATATGCACTTTGCTAAACAGAGAGCTGGTCAGCGATCACTTTCCTCAGCTGCCTCCCTCCTGTGGAGCAGCTTCCCTCTCCCTCTGCGTCTTGAGCAAGACCTCCTTTTTTTTTAAATTTATTTTTACATTTATAAAGCGCTCACACAGCCCGCAGGCATCGAGGCGCTGTTACAAGAATTGTTTGTTTTTCTTAGTTGCTAATTATGTTTTATTTTTTTGTCTTAGTTACGTATTTATAACGCGCTTAAACACCCAGAGGTTTCTAAGCGCGGACCCGGGGATCGAACCTGTGTTGCTTCGTGTTGTCTTGCTTCCAAGATGCGCACGCTGCCGCAGAGCTATCCTCCCTTATGTTCCGAAAAAACATCAAGACCATTCTCTTTACCTCTTCCTTCTCCTCCTATCTTCCCTGCCAATCTTACAGCAGCGTGACTGATGTGCAGGGCCCTTGTGTGTCCTCAGGGCCTTGACCCCCCAGATCTCCTCTCATCCCAGCCGCTGTCTTCTGCTGCACTTACTTGGGCTCACCCTACCCATGGGTGCTTGCAATTACATTATGCTCTTAGCACTTACCCTGAGCACTACTCCATGAGCATCAAAGCACCTTATCCCTCACCATTCCCACCTATATACTTGCAGGTTCTGAACACTCACAAGGCATAGTAGGTTTGTCTCTTCCCTTTATTCTCATTATTTGTTGTACTAATAATGCAATTATTTATTCTTGCTGTAATTCATTGTCTACCTTCCCCTGTCCCCACCCTGTTTTCCCTGTGGGCGCTTTGCAACAGTTTTGTTAAATGTATACGCGCCTAATAAGTGAACAATAAATATTAATTTCCTTTTTAGCAAACAATAAATAGCGTTGTTGGTCAATTACCTGGCAATTTGTATTATTTGTGATACTGCTTGGATAATGGCATTTAACCAGTTATGTTTATGATGTATGTTGCTTTTTCTTGGAGAGATTTAGATGGAATAATATTTTGCCTAGTTCATCACTAAATGCATTTGAGTAAATAACCACTGAGCTTCATACTATAGTTTGCCGTCTGTGCTGAATAAAGAAGTATGTATAGATAGGTACAATGTTAACTCTTCCACAAAATGCATTCGGAAGGTCTATGTATTTATTTTACGTATAGGAAAAGCATTTTGAGCCCGATTTATTGACTTTTTTTGCACGCTTGAAAGTGGCTTTTCACTGATGAAAAGTGACTTTCCACTGCCGACACAAACCCTGATTCATGGAACTGTGCAACGTGTATTTATTTCAGTTCAAAGTCATTACTGCAGTGCAGAGAAAAAGAAATTCAAGTTCAATTTTTCATCCATTTGAGCACACTGTAACACTTGTCTGGGTCAGAGGTGCCTCAGAAGGGAGGATCATGCCTAAGAAAAACAAAGACTATTATCTGTAAAGTCCTGCAGACAGGAATCTGGGTCTACTGACCCGCAGCAGGCCTGAGTGTGTACTCTAGGCAAGTCTGCTGGCCATTGTCAAATCTGCTGACCTAGCGGTGGGTCTGTGGACATGTAGCCGGGTATGAGGCGGGTCTGAGGTGGGTCTAAGCTGGGTCTGTGAATCAAATGAATGCCACCTTGTGTAAGGATATGTCAGTTGGCTTGTGGGTCCGGATCTGTGCCTGAACTGGGTATCAAGACGCAAAGCTAGTTATATAGAACCTGAACCAGAGCTGCAGGCCTGGAGCGAGCACTGATCCATATCTGCAGACCCAGAGCTGTGCACATGCCCAGGCACAGCAGGCAACTCAAGTGTCTTTTACATTCCTGGACTTTACCTAACAAATGTCCAGGCCAGAATGTTCACTGGGCACAGCCACATCCAGTGGGACAATTGGAAGCCCTTGAACTGGCTGGTGCAGTGGGTAGACCTGGCATTAGGTACAGTGGCAACTAGCCATGGCCGAAGGCAAGCCACATGGGAACTCTTTGAGGTGGCAAAGGCATTGCTAAAGGCCGTACCCTGACCACAGGGCCTATTGGACATTGCTACAGATCATGCCAATATGGAACATCGGGTCTCACTAGTCATTACCAAAATCCATGGCCAGTGAGCACGTATGTGCTCTATGAGGCGAAGTAGACATGGCTGCAGGCCATCCTCCGGGTTTGGTCATCACTGTGCATGGCTGCAAGCCATGCAGATCAGCATATCAGGTGTCTTTGAGGTTAGTGAGCTATGGCTGACCATTGTACTCTGGGTGCAGTCTCCACTGTGTATGGGCGCAGGTGTGAGGAACCTTGTGGTCACAGTGTTCAATGGTCATGTCCCCAATATGTGGATATGATAAGATATATCCATCACGAAATCAAGATCACTGATAAAACGCTGTACATGTAGTGTAATGAACGATACATTTATCAACTAATAAAAAAAACACAGAATTTCACCAGTTATCTTTCAAGCAATGATATTAATGTTCAAGCAATCAAAACCCGGCCACATGTGCACGTCACCACAGATGCCATGCAGAAACCCACGGTGTGTACAGGGTATGAGGAACAAAATCCCCGAAGCAAAAACAGTAACACCACAGTATTACTCAACACGTTGATTCTTACTTTTGATTTCAGTAGCCAGCACACAACAAAGCCCAAATAGATTGTCCACGTACGTTTGCACAACATATGATAACATTGAAAAATGTATAGTGTTGGCTGAGCTCGAGAATAATTGAGAGAGGAAAACAAAGTGCTCTTCCGAAATGTACTCTGGCCTGGGCACATGCACAATCACTCAAGGCAAGGAGTGAAAGCCCTGTGATCGGTGGGGAGGGGGAAGGTGTAAGTGGGGTGTATCCCTGCTTTAGAGCTTCTAAAAACTGAAGAATTATCAGAGTAAAATTAGAACCTTTGCAAAATGTTCCAATATTGGTCCAAGTAATATGCAGTGCTTCCAGGCCGTGGTGGGGAAAGTGAACAGCAACGTCCGGTTGACAAGAACCTCATTTAGGAAAAGTTAGAAAAGAGACATTCAATATGGAAAAGGATCACCCCAATGACAAAGAACAGGAACTTTGATAGTGGAGTCCAGAGAAAATCAGAAATGTACATGTAAGGTAATACTCATAGTTTGCTGTCTATAGAGCAAGAGTAAGAAACCAAAAAGCATACTGGAGAAGGACCCCAAGGAAGAATGAAGCCAATCTTGCACCACAGAGCGGTAATGTCGAAAGAACACTGTCAAGTTGCAGATACCCCCGAACCGCCAAACCCATGCTCCATGGATAAAGGCAATATGGGACATTTCAGACAAAGGGTCTCATTACGAGGTTGCAGGTAGCCATGGCGCTATTAGCGCCATGGCTGCCTCCAAAACCCTACCAACTCCGCCCTGGTGAATGGAGCAATTACCAGTCCATTCCAAGGTTGGCGGGACTGGTAATTCCCCATTCACCAGGGCCCTTCCCCATTCCCATTTGAGCCCCCATAGGGCTCAATGGGAATGGGGAAGGCGCTAATAACGGTACTGCAATTTGCGGTACCCTTATTAGCTCCAGAGTCCCTTTGCGGGTTCCGTCCTTAACACCTGGAAAAAACAGGCGTTAAGGGAGGACCCGCAAAGGGAACTCGTAGTAGGGCGGTAAGGGATTACCGGCACCGGTCTTGTAAAGAAAATATAGTTGTTTTGATGAAACAACATGTTGAAAGAGTTTGCACAAAACATTCTGATTGCCAAAGAATGTGATTTAGTTTCCTTATTGTATTCTTAATTTAGAGAGTGGTTCAAACATCTATCAATATTCTGATTTCTGGCCATTATTTCTGTTGATTATTCACAAGCAAAGCAACCTCCAATGAATGATCTGGATTCTTTGTACCATGAAACTTTCCACTCCAGCACAGGAAGCCGTTGCATCCATGTATGTACCAACCTGCCCAGTATCCTCTGCTGTTCAAGGACTGGAAGCCAAACACAGATGATAAGCGTTTTTCTTGCCAGTTTCTGCCACCTTACCACCGTCATATTGGAACAGTCAAAGAAAAGCCATAGATGGTACCCTCTGCAGCGTTCCTATACTGCATCAAGTGTATGAAAGACGGTATGCACTCAGACAGCCATTCAGAATGTACATTCACACTGAAAGTGTGGAAGAATGTCTCATGGAAGAAAGCTACATGGAAGGATGTTGCCTGCCAAGATGTCATAATGCATCTGTGAACATCATGGATGGACATTAAAGTAAAATCTGACGAGGACAAAGTAATGTCATGAAGAAGATATGTGAACCTATGTTGAACCGATGAGAAAATATTAAGTGCCATAATTAGCGCCTTCCCCATCCCCATTATGCCCTATGGGGCAAAAATGGGAATGGGGAAGGGCAAATGGTGAATGGGGAATTACCGCCCCACTCACCTTGGAATGGGGCGGTAATTCCGCCATCCACCATGGCGGAATCCGGCATGGACCATGGTGCTAATAGCTCACATTGAATTTAACCAAGCTACCTCAGAGACAGGCCAAGGTTGTAAGAATCAGCAAACGCAGAAAGACATCCCCGTGAGCAGACCCGATGATAAGTCAAGGTTGGCCCATAGCGAAGATGCTATTTTGGGGAGAAGCACAAAGCACAAAGAGAGTACATGGATAAGCTCTGAATGAGCCAAACTGCTCATCAATTAAAAATGTATAAAGTTCATATGAGATAGAGTGAGCAAGTCTCTAGAGGCAAGAGGAGCAACAGCGCCTTGCACAATAAATGAAATAGCAGAAAATGGAAGGCTGACATTGACAAATTGGCGGTGTTTCACACATGACTCAGAAGTCGAAAACAAAGGCTATTCACTAGAGCCTTAAGCTAAGATAGTGGTGTGCTCACACTCCCTTCAATGTTCCAGAACAGTGAGCAGCAACACGGTCAACTACAAACGGAAGACTTTGGCTTATGACCTACCGATGACAGATGATGGACTAATTGGGAAAATGGAGAATAGTCTGACGGGATTCAAATACCTAGGTTTCGTTTTGCTTCATGTATGTCCTGTTAAGAAGCTAAACGTCCAAGATTGGGATAGAATGCCAACCAATCAATGGGGTTGGGGACAACCTAACACACAATATTGCAGGAGTCAATCCACTGATGTTTTGTTCGCTATAATCAGTACTATATGTGTTTAGCGGTAGTTCAAGGGGTGCACTACATACAAGGGGTAGCCAATGAAGCACTAATCCTCATATATTCTATAAGTAGATACGTTTCCTTTGCCAATCCCTACCCTCAATACGTTTCGTATTTTGCCACGTAGAATGATATCATAGGTGACGCATATTGAGGTATAAAACCTCCATGTAATTGATTGATATTGATTGATAGGTTGTTTATTACGTGCTTAATACCTAGAGGTTTCTAAGCGCGAATCCGGGGATCAAACCTGTGTTGCTCCTTGTCGTCTTGCTTCCAAGGTGAACACATTGCCGCTGACCTATCCTCCCGAGACAATCAAACATGGTTGTGAGTGTGCAAGCATCAGTCCGATGTCTGCCAGTTGATCCTGCTTTATTAAACTGAGAATAAAGTAGTACTTTGCCATACTCTTTGAGTCTGTCCAATTATTTGGTCTTAGATCTATTATTGTATTTCCATCTAGCACAAAAGATGCTTCAAGCTGCTAGAGCACACAGCTCCACCAACGCAACTCACCCCAGATGCATGGAACCCCTCCAAACTCCTATCTGTACCACTACAGCACACATATGTGTGCCCAGTGGCTGAGTATCACCAGACAGTGCATTTGTCCCCTGCTCTATTGTTCCAATTCTGGACCCACACTTATCCTCTAGCCAAGCTATTTGCTTGAAGTAGCATGTATGTGCCCCCGTTTTATGTCAATGAGGGACATGGAAGGTCACAAAGCCTGGAGAGCAAATGGAGTGAAAGCAGAGCACGCTGAAAACACAGACTGATCCCTGAACAGAGAACAGGACAAAAAAAAATGCATGCACATGATTTTAACAGTGGAGCAGTGTCTCTCTGTGCTATGCTGCTGGGCAGGTCCCCCATGCCCAGTAGCAGTGCACTGCCACTGGATGTGCCTATTGTGCTCTATGATGGTTTAACCGTATGCTCCAATGTTGGAGAGATACCTAAGTGCCCTGAACACATGGTCGGTGTCAGAATCCTGGTCAAGTGCATCTGGGACCTGATGACCTGCTTGTTGTGCCCTGGAGAGCCTATCAGAGCCATGCCACCCACCATACTATTTTCTATTAACAATGAGGAAGTGGCTCCAATCCCTGCACATGTGCCTCTGTGCCACCGAAAGAATCTGATTGTGTCCCGAAGAGATACCCAATGTTCCCTTATATCAGGTAAGTGGCCAAATGCCATATAGACATGCCTTCCCATGTGCTAGAAATGACCTGCCCGTGCCCCTACATTGTAGAGGCAACCTGTTAGCTCCTGTACTAGAGAGATGTTCCATGTGCACTGGAGAGGAGTCCACCATACATTAGAACTGCAAATGATCCCCAGCTGTTCAGTCTAGGAAAGATGCTTCCATGTTACATTGCAATTCAATGCACTCTGGAGATCTATTGCATACACCATACACCATACATACACCATACATACCATGAAGCTCTGTTCAACAACAAGACCTACCATTACAGCGCTTAGAGATGGGAGGAACATGGCATGAAGTGCTATATACATTGGCACAATTTGTGTTCTGGAAAGGTGTTGCATTAGCTTTGGAAAGGTTTCCATTGCACCATGAAGTAGTGCAGCACTGTGTCTAAATTTCAATCCCCTGTGCCCTAGTGCATGAGAAGTGCCTCTATGACCCCTGCCCGCTCCCACAATGTACCTGGCCAAAAGAAGGCCCTGCACTAGCCCAATGTGTTTCCATGCCTCTCTCTCTCTCTCTCTCTCTCTCTCTCTCTCTCTCTCATGAGTGGGTCAGGTGCCACAAAGGTGCAAAGTGTAAGAAGGCATCCGGTTGGTACATGATGGCCTATCTTCTGAAGGAGGGTCACAGTCTGCAGCTCATGCCCTGAGGCCTGAAACACCAGGTTTTCTGTAGCCCATTTATTTATGTTGCAAGTTTAACTCATTGCATATTTGCTGAGCTCACACTGAAGCAACTTAAAAACACACATAAAACAAACAGATAGGAAAAGAGGGAGGAGGAGTGAAAAGCGATAAGTAAAATACGGGTGCCGAGAGTACTCCACAGTAGAAGCAACTCATGGATTGAGTTGAAGCTGTCATTATTTGTAATGCTGTAAAAACGTTGAGCGACATTAGCAAAGGGCCAGAAAGGCAGAAACCAAATCAAAGTCTTCTTTGATCAGAAAGTATTTTTCAAATGTCTCTATGAGTCTCTCCCCAGTCAGTCACTCACTGTCTCTCAAGCACAGCTTGGCTCATTGGGACAACATCCTGGTCCCCAGTGGGTCTTTCCCTGTGATCACAGGTTTCGCAGTGCCTCTCAAGTAAACAAACACTGTTCTTCAAGTCCCAAGCGTTGCTGAAGTAGGGTCCAGAGTACCCCCAGACATGAGCTAGGTTGGGATGGTCACTATGTGCTTTGCCAGCCCATAAGGTGCTTCCCTCTCTCAGGGTCTGGTTTCTACTCCCTGAACCTGTCTAATTGTCTTGCTCATTCCGGCATGTGGGCCTGTCTCTAGGTCTCAGCTCTGACCCTTGGGCTATCTGTTGGTTAACATCCACTCCATTCCCCCACAATCTCTTTTCAATGGGTACACTCTTGTTCTAGTGTATGCCTTTCTAGCCTGTGCCTCCAGGGAGATTACCACAGTCAACCTATTCTCCTTCTGTTTCTTCCTCCCTTCCTAGTGCCCCCTTCTTTCTACTGACTCTAATATTTCCCCTTTTCTTCCGGGTTTTCTTCCTTCAAGTTCTTTTGTCGCCTTCTCTCCTTCTGCAGCCTCACCATTTTCCAAACCTCTTTCTGCAACGTTAGTTCTCTCACCCGCTCCACCCCCTCTGGTATCCTTAGTTCTTTCCACTTCTTTCCCTCCTGCACCTTCAACACTCTCCACTCATTCTCCTCCTTCCACAACTTCAGTTCTCTCTGCACTTCCTCCACACCCTGCACCTTTAACTGTCTCTGTAACTCCTCCACCTTCTGCTTTCTCTGCACCTCCTCCTCACCGCACCTGATCGCTCTGCCATACCAACACTGATATTCACCATTTCCTTTCCAGCGGTTTTATACAGCCTCCACCCTGCCCTTTGGGTCGTGTTGCTATATATGGGCTGCAAGTGTGAATGCAATTGTTCTGTTCTTGGCATTATTTGTGTAGTAAATGATCAAGTGGCCCATTACGTGCCATGGACCGAACTTTTATTAGGCTTGTCTTCCATCTTGGAAGTCTTAAATTAGCGCATGCACAGGGCAAAGGAAAAGGGAAGTCGATGACGGGGTGGTGGTGGGGACAGCAACTGCTCTGTGTTGTACTTCCAGACTGCAACACCCGTGGAAAGAAAATCGCATTGAGAAGTCAGGTTGATAATTCTTATTCTCTCATTATCAGTATTTAACTACCACAGGCCCTCATGGATGTGTGCCACAATGGTTGCGTTTGGCTCACATATGGAATGATTTAAAGGTCCAGAATAGGAGTAGACTGAATGTTGTGCGGTAGAACCGTGGACCCTCCACATACCACCCCTAAAACCCACATCGAGCAACACTTGATTGGGTCCGGCCCCTGAATGGTTTAGGGCCATGAAGGGGACTTTGTCACATACACCCCCTTCTTCCTTCAAGCCCAACTTCAGTTGTCGTGGGCGCTACTTGACAAAGTCCATATTAATCTGTAGAAGTCCTTCCCTATGATCCATAGTAAAGAAGTAATGTCAGGGGGAAACGAACCTTCAAATGATTTGAGTGTTTGTTTCTTTACACCTGGATAGACAATGCAGAGGGTTGGTGTTATGCAACAGTGTTCATATGAAGTAACTACACTTTATGTACCACAGTCATCCACTGGCAATTTCCTTCAACCACCCCTCAGTTCCTTCTCAGCATTCCACCCCAAATTGCCTTGCCACATTCCAATCAAGAATATTTGCCTCTCCCCTCAAAGATAATACCCTCCCCTACCACCAAGGAAGGTTAACAGAACTATTTACACTCTTATTTACACACATAGTCGTTCACCCATATCAGTGGAACAACTGGTCTTGTACCACTTCTGACACCCTAGCTGTCCTCCCAGTGTCGGTCCACCTTTCCTCGACCATCGTCCTGGTAAATTGGTGAGTCAGAACTCAAACTGACATTCAGTGAGGATTGATGAACACTGGAAGGTCGTGTGGAGTGACTTCCACTGTATAACCCCTCTGTTCCTGGGATAAAACACCTTCTGCTGAATACAAGGTGAAAGTGAGAGGTCCCCAATTTGCACTTTAAACACTCCCAATAAGAGTCAAACGGGACACATCCCTGAAGGGAATGAGACCAAGACCAAGTGCGTTTGATAAAATAGGGTAAGCAAAAACCACTTTGCCAACTCCGAGAGAGCTCTGCAGAAGACATGTTACATTCTGTTTTTAAAGCATAATTTCATCATCAGTGACGGGGAAGCCTAAGGGGCACATCAAAAATGGGGATTGGTTACTAAGGACTGGCACCTAAGGCCTCCATAGGTTTGTGTCTCGGTGATTGGCAGAGGCTCATGTGATGCTGTGATGCCGCTTCTTGGGTCAATCGGTCAGCTGGGCTCATTGGGCTGGCATGCTGTTCCAGACAGTTCCCAAAGTGATACATGTCAAGTTTTCTAATAGTTAATAACATTTGCCCTTGTGGCCACATATACTCATTCATCTATCAACTACAAATCCTCATGCCCTGCAAATCTCCAAAGCCATTAATTTAGCATCAAAAGAGAGTAAAATGTATGGTTTAGATTATTTATTCCAGTTTAAAGGTTAAGGGTACCTTGACAGGTCTGGTGTTAGATCGTATTAGTGGAAGGGTCAACAATAAGTTATGGTGCTCTAAGATATATTTATTGAGAGGCCCTTAGGTTAGAATAACAGATTCACTTGGAATGTTCACCTGGCACTTCAAATGGGGACACAGGAATGGAGTGTACATCAAACATAGACATCAGATCATGAACAACATATATCATAGTGGTAAAGGGTTTTACTATGAGATAAGGGTCGGTTTATCCAAACACCATTGTATAACCCCTTTGGTTCATCGTGGCATGGTGGGCTGAGGAGAGGGGAGTTGGGCTTGTTTAAGATGCAGCCTCATGTTGCACGAAGAGACGAGATTCTTTACTTATAGGCTTCAACACACATTCATTACAGTGATATTATACCATCCATGACATGTGAATACTTGGTAATTATTAAACACTTCAAGGCATATTGTTGCTTTAAACTAAAATGAGGTAGCTTGTGCTTACAGGTGCAGTTTTATATTTGCATGTAAATTCTACTATTATAATCTAGTTCTATCACATCTCTAATATATACATCATACTAGTCTATTACATTGCATTCTCATACACATGGATCTTGGTGGCAATACTCCATTATACATGTCTCGTGCAACAACACAATATGCTGTCATTTACTATAACTCTCTTAACACTCCATATTCAAGAAAGTGGTTCATGAGCAACCTATTCTTAAATGTGCAGTTTTTAGAAGGGAATGTGCTTTCACATATTGACGCGTGAGCAAACATTACACACTCGAGGGTCGCTATCAGTTATTGAGGCACGTTCAAAGAGTGTGGGGTGGTATTCTTTATGGACTGGGTCTGCATGTTGGAAGCAGGTTTATAGAGACAAATGACTTTCTGCAGCCAGGCCTTGAGCTGGGCCTCGGCCGGGTCAGTGAGGTAAGACGGAAGACAGAAGATACAGTGTGAAGTTTGTTTCATTCGCACGGCCAGTCTCCCATGAGAACCAGGAGGCTGCAGGGATGACAGAGGGGAGGAGGTGGGGGGAGTAACTTGCTCACTGTGCGCATCTCAAGGGGAGAGCTGCAGGTCTGTGTTCTTGTCCCATGGCTGGGCCTGCCATGGTATGAAAACAAAATGGAGTCGGTGGACACACAAAATGAAGTCTTGTTAGGTTCTAGTCTGGGCTGTCCTCAGGGGTCACAGTTCTCTGGGGTATTCCCACGTGGGTGCTCCAGGCCGGGGCCCTGAACCCAAAGCAGTCACACCAAAACTCACCCAGGAAGTGTGTGTGCGTGTTGACTCGGAATGGATGGGGGGAATCTGGGACCCCATCCTCCCACACAAAGGCCAGGCACCTCCCGGACCAAACTTCCACAGGTTTCATAATCAATGCCAATTCCTCCTTGAAGGGCGAAAAATGTTCCCCTTGGCACTCAGCCTGGAATTGCACGCAACAATCCACTTGACCATTTCCTGGTGCTGTGGTTTGACTTAAAGTACAACATTGAATTGTTCCTTATGAGCAACATGCACTGAGTGAATGGCATGCAAAATTCTACCCCTATAAACTGGATAAAATTGGCTAATACTATCCAACTGGGACACAGGGAAATCCCTGGTTCTCTTCCTCAAGAGGGACAAATAACTATACTGCCGTCACCAAATGAGGCACTGTACAGTGTGCCCAAACCATGTGCCTAAGTGTCTCCCACCTTGCCTTCAATGTTAAATGAATCCTACCTTTGATCAGATGGTTCCCCCTCTCCACACACCCGTTGGCACACAGATGATATAATGCAGTTCTGGTGTGTTTAATGACCATCAACTCCAAAAATGCCTTCATTGCCTCTGAAGTAAACTGGGCCCAGTTATCTGTCACAATTTCCCAGGAAAATACCATTCTACAAACACGTAACAAAAACTTTATCATTTCTCCAGTAGAGGCCTCCACTACAGGTTGTCATTCCAAATATTTGGAATGATAGTCACAAGCACAAAAAAGAATTTGACTCCTTCAATTAGACCCAATACATCCACTGCCAACTTAAGCCCCGGCTCCTATGGAACCAGTACTGGAATAAGCAGCGTATCTCTGGTAACCTTAAATTTGTCAATAATTGCCTGCTCATGACACACCCTCACTACACTTTGTGCAACTACATCCATACCTGGCCACAAGAATGTCTGTCAGCGCCTTCTTCTCATGAGGTTGTATTGTATACGCTCTCATTTTCCAATTGAGCATGGTCTCCCTCAGTGCATTTGGAGGTACGATCTTAAAGTTCCTCCTGAACTTGCCATCAATTATGCAAAGTTCATCTTTCACTTCCAACTAGGACCACCAATTCTCCTTCAAGGTGAACATGTCTGGACAACCACTAACTCTCCACTCCATGATGTCCTTGAGCATTTCAAACTCTGCTTATGCCTGTCACCAAGCCTCATCCGATAATCCTGAGAGACACACCCTGGCCACTACAACATCATATTCTATTGAATTCTACCCTGGAACGGACCAATGTTTGAGGAATGGGAAGTCAAGACAGACAATCAGCTTCAGCATTCTAGATCCTATGGAGACATACCAACTCAAAGTGAAAGGATTTCAGACTCAAAAGCCATCTCGAAAATTCATGGAGAAGCATTTTGAATATGTCTGATTGCCCCTTGCTTCTTTTAGTGAAGTTACCTCAAAGATGTGACTTCCACCTGTATGTCCTTTGTAGATTGATTCCTTCATAGACGTAATCATTCTCTCTTTGGTATCCATATCTCCTTCAGCTCTACAAAAACATGCACAGCGTCCTTGCCTTTTACTTCTGAGGCATGTTGCATTGCTCACAGGGCAAAATTGAGTGTTGGAAAAATGTGTGGGAATGCCACACCTAAAACACTTGCCATTTTGGAAACTGTCCTTTAACTTGCAATCACTATTTATTGTTGACTGCAGTGAGGTCTCCTTTATCAATCTCCATTTGCTTAATGTGTTTTGCAATTTGCTCAATATTTCGGACTGTAGACACTTCTTCCAGTCATGGAGGAGTCGTTCTTGCATCTTAGGATCATTTGTGCACCTGGCCAATTGATCTTTGATGAGAGATGAAGCCAGTTCTCCAAAGTCACCGGTGTGACTTAATCCCCTTAAAATTGCAATATAATTTTGTAAGTGGATCATTTGGTTCTTGTATCCTTTGAAAAAACATGTCCCTTTCAAACACAGTAGTGGTTCTAGGGCCAAGATAATTTAGCAACTTTGTTTGCTCCATAGTAAATTCATGTACGTCCTCAGGTGCTCACTCATCTAAATCAGGTAATCCATTGCATACAGTGTTGCTTTCAGCACCCAAATTAAGTAAAGGTATCCCTTGTTTCCTTGTGATAGAACATTTTTTCTCCTCCTATAGCAACTGTGTAAGTGTCAAACTTTCTGATCCACCTCTTCCATGTTAGGGGAGGTGGACCTGGTTCGAGAGCAAATGGTGGAGGAGGTCTTTTTATTTTGCAAACACACTCCTGCATTGGTGCAGTAGCACAGCCACATGCCCCGGGTAGTTGATGACCACTCGCAGTACGTCACCACCTGAAGCAATCCTTGTCACCAGTAATATGGCAAAGAGACGAATGAAGTGAGTATGCTTTATTTATCATGTCCATCCACGGGCAACCTCCTTCAACTGCACTCAGTTTCCTCTCAGCATTCCACCCCAAATGTTCTCTGCCAGATTCTATTTATGAATATTAGCCCAAAACACATGTCTTAGGTCACAAAAAAAGGATGCCCACTTAGGTCACTTCTAATGGCCTCTATGACCCATGTAATGGCCAATCATGTTGGTTCTGTTGTAGCATTGTTAAGCTCTATGGGCTTTAACTTGAGACTGAAGAAGAGGATTCGCTGTTCTACCTCATTACTAATATGCATGAGGACTGCCTCTAGGTCTCTATGGGAAGCATTAACCTACAGTATGAACATGTCTATAAAATAGGCCTTATCAGGAGGGTTGAATGGCAAAGGGATTGCTTCAACCTCCCAAAAGCTTTAACACCCTCTGTCATTCTTTTTTAGTGGATTTGGCCTGTTCACCTTGGGATGGTCGGTCAGGGTGGAGGGTAGCATTGAGAAGTTAAGAATACATATTTTATATTATCTGATTAGTCCAAGGACGTCTTCTAGGTCTTTCTTAGTTTTGGAGGCTGGAATGTTTGATAAGACTCTACCTTCCTCAGGTTGCACAGTGCCTTACCCAATGTGATATCTGACTCTGTATATTACCCTTTCTGAGGTTTTTCACAGACTGAACTGCCTTGTTCTTTGGAAATCTTGAAATAGGTGTTGTATATGTGTTCGCCATGCCATGCTGTATATTACAATATCATCCAGGAATGCTCCCCTCTATACGGCCAAAGGATTTCAGGATAGTATCCATGACATATTAAAAAGTAGGTGGTGCCACGCGGAGTCACAACAGTAGTCTGGTAAATGGGTACAGTCCCAAGGTTGTAGAGATGGCTGCCTTCTCTTAGTCCACATATGCCAGGGGGATCTGCTTGTACCATATGGAGGGGTCCCACGTAGATATGTATTCAGCTGTTGGTTAGGTATCCACGTACTGGACCGTTACGGTGGTCGAGACCCAAATCTTCCCCTTTAATGGCGTGTCTTCACAATAGGATTTGGGCAGTTTGATTTAAAATGGTTTCGCAAAAACAAAAAGATTTTTAGGAAAACATCTATTATTCTGTCATAAAAGGCTGTCCTCAGAATGAAATAACATTAACTTTATTCAGTTTCATTTGAGGGCAGGTTTTTTAGCTTAAAAAGACCCCCACTCATCCCTGGTGAATTTGTCTTCTGGGAGGTGGGAATACTTGATGTAGTTGGGACCTACAGTCCTCACGTCTACTTCTTTTTCATTTTGATTTTTCTTTTTTCTTGATGTTGATAATCTGACACAAGTTCTCTGTGTTTCTGTGTGTATAATACACAGTGATGATCCTAGATCAATCCTTAGTTTTTTTAGGGTAGATCACACTATACTCTGGCATATTGCATTAGGATGTGCCAGTGCAGTGTTATGGTAAGCCGAACGGTTTCAGTGGTAAAAGATCACTTTCAACAGGGCTGTAACAGCTTAGCCAGTTGTATTGCCGTTGGAATGTAGAGGCTGAATGTAGCTTCTTTTCATCCAATTGGACCAAACTGTATGAATACAGAGCAGGAAGGGGAAGGAGGGAAGAAGAGAAGGCACATTCGTGAGAGATGTTATGGCTATACATAGGGCCTCATTACGACCCAGGCGGTAAGGGGTTTACGGCAGCGTAAACAGCGCCGACCCTTACCGCCTGAGTACGAGGTCCCTTAGCGCCATGGCGGATTTAACACCTGCTTTTAGCAGGTGTTAAAATCCATGGCGCTAAGGGACCATGGAGTTAATTACGCCACCGTAATTTACGGTGGCGTAATTAACGCCTTCCCCACTCCCATTATGCCCTATGGGGAAAAAAATGGGAATGGGGAAGGGTAAATTGGGGTAAAGGGTAAATGGGTCGGAATGGGGCGGTAAGTCCGCCAACCACCATGGCGTAAACGTAGTTTACGCCATGGTGGTAAAGTCACGGCCCAGGCGGTAACTTACCGCGTGGGTCGTAATGAGGCCCATAGTGTCTATTTATTACCGGATGTGGTAGGCGTCTTACCCTTCACTCTCGTTCTCTTTTCGGCCTAGGAAGGTCCTTGACGATTCACGTGTAGACTTCAGTTCCACTGCAGATATCACTTTTAATCCAATTTCTGCATAGGATAACTAAGTATAGAGACCATTAAATAGATTGGGGTCATTTATTACATCGTGGTACCCATTTTTTATGACATCGCTTTAATTACCTCTTCGATTACTTAAGGAAAATTCATAATGAACGAAAAAAGTACCAACATATCTCTAGTTGTGTATGTTAATAATGTACAGATTGGTCAGACCCGGTGAGTGGCAAACACAGGGGTGTAATACCATAATACAAGTCTATACACAGGATACCACCTTTGTGGGAAACTGGATTGGGGTTTAGATTTTGATTCTTGAACGGAGTACACATGTATGCTGTAATACAGTTGAACTGACCTGTTGACCTTAAGGTCTTTATCTTTTAGATGCGGGTCATACAGGCAAAAATTTTGACGGCTGGGTTCTGGCAGGCGAACTCTGCCATGGCACCACACTGTATAGGGTACAGGGGATACACAGAAAAAGACAAAAAGCAAAGAGGAGCCCGTTGGTCAATGTAGCCTTGTTGCACTAAATAGCATAAAAATGGCAATTGCTAGCCCTGCTGGGGCCAAACATGCTGAACATGGTGTGTCCTTTTCATTTTGAATGTTACCTTATAGATCTGTGCTGCGCGGGATACGTAGCTTGTCTGCAGTTCGTCTCCCCGAGCCGATGTGTAAGCCGCGAGTGTCCTGCGGCTTGAAAAAGGCACGTGATCTCGCTCACGTGATGTATTCTGTGCGCCTGGATCCCGATTGGAGCATGCATGGTTACTGCTTAGGGAGGGGCTAGTACGTGTGTAGTACTTAGCGTACGAGTGCTGGGAAATGTAATCGCTAAGGCTATGTATATCTTTGTCGTCTTTTGTGTAATGAGTGTAGTCCTTTTGTGTATGGTTCAACCCGTGTATATCTTTGTTCAGCTACAGTTTACCTAGTTCTCGGTACTGTTACCCAATGATTAGTAAATTTGAATTTGATTTTGATACATTTTGCAACGGCATCCGTAAGCACAACTAAATAGATGTCAGTCAACCATCACAGATGGGATGTGATTCAGTTATACACAGTGCAGGTGTTGGTTGGGGATGACCTAGGGGGTTTGATAATATGTGTCATGATGCCCGCCCCAGGGGAGCCTGTTCAAGCCCGGCGTCCCCGAAAGCGGACATCCAGTCCCAAAGGAAGGACCCAGCAACCCCATATAGGGGCCCTTTGGACAGTGTCCTGGCGCCTATGGCGCCAGGCTCATAAAAGACATCAGTCCTGGCGCCATAGGCGCCAGGCTCATTATGGGAATGCTTGGGTGCACTTACCTGATGCAGACCATGCTGCAGGATCCCGGCCTCCTTGAGGCCTGAAAGGAACTACTTTACCTGTGGGACTAATTTACCATCCGGGCGTGGTCGGGGAAGGATACATACCTGATTGGAGGAAGGATACATACCTGGAACTTCTTCCAAGGCTATTTATACCCCACCCGAACAGCCACACGTGCTTCGCGTTGTTCTGCATCTAGCAGCTGGACGCTCACCGTGTCTGCTCCTGCATCCTGACTTCTGCCACGTCTGCCAGCATCCTGGATCACCTGCAAAGGAAGAGAAGAAGAGAACAGAAGAAGGAAAAGTCCTTACCTGCTAAATCCGCATCCCGGAGACATCTTGCCGACAATCCTGAAAAGGAAGACTTTAATTTAAAAGCTCATCGCGTCGATCGCTGCAGCGCCGCATTCCACTCACCTTCACAGGGCGCCTCCATGTTCAGCAGCGATCATCCGGATTCGCAGTCACGCCCCAGCGCCTAGGGAGAAAAACTCCAGAACAAAAGGTGAGAGAGAGAAGGAAATAAGGAAAGCTAAATCTCCATGTTAAGACTTACCTGTTGATTAATTCCCTCTTCATTTCGGGTCCGCGCCGCATCCTGGCATTTCCGGACCTCGGCCCCTAAGGGGAAAAAGAGACATCAGCGTTAATGAGCGAATGAAAAGACATTACCAAAAAACGCTCATTAAAGACTTGCCTAATTTCTACAAGGATTTCACCTCTCATCTCGGGTCGGTGCCTGTTCCCCGGCATTCCGTACCCCGGCCCCTATGGGGAAAAAGACACTAGCATTAGTACATTAATGCATGGACACAAGGGGAACCTCTTATCAAAAAACTTACCTGGAAGCCAAGCAAGTTTGGTTCTCACCAATCCGAAAATCCAGTGAAGTAACTGGATACCAACGTGCCCCTGCATCAGAAGCAGGATGGAGAGCTCGTCCTTCCAGACCCTAAGGTGAGACGCTACGAGAAATCACAGAAGGGTTTCAAGGAGGGTGAGAGGGGAAAGTGGGATGCCGATTGCATTACCCCGGAGACAGTTAATCCCCTATTTTCGCCTACAGAAGGATACTTCTGCGAGCCAGACAAGCCAGATCTGGGGGCCCGGTCCAGCCCGTCTTCCGAACCCTGCGCTTCACCTTAGAAGAGGTCACAGCAGCGCGAACCAGGCCAGCGCCTCCGTGGGAGTCAGGTGAGCGTAACAATATGTGCCTTTCCCAATGAATTCCCAGTGACAAATGACAAATTAGACTCTGGTTCTTCACCTTGCATTACAATAAGCTCTATAGTAGGACACAGCTGAGCCTGAAGTCCAGTTGATATCTTTCTGAATCGATCCACTGCCTGATAATTAGGTGCTGTAAATGTGTCTAGATCCCAGTATGACGTCTACATGCCATGTCCTGTATTCAAATTTCATAAAGAATTTGGCATAGTCAATCCAATGTCCTCACTGTGTTTCTCTTTCATAATGTTGCAAGGGTTTGCCAAGATGTCGGTTCATTTAAGCCTCTTGCATCTGATTTTAATCTAAATATCCATTGCTTCCCACGGCGAAATGGTAGGTCATGCAGGTTTCCTCCACTTGATGGAGCGTTCACTCTCTCAATGATGGACCATGTAAAACTATCAGGAACATGGTTTTTGCAGACAAAATGTTCTACCATTGGTGCTGTTAGTTTTCTTGTTCGAATACATGAACAATGTTCAGCCAACCTGGTCCTAATGAGGCGTGTTGTCATCCCTATGTAGTGCAGGTTGCAAGGACAGGTTATGATATAGATAACATTCTTCGTGTTACAATTGGTCAGGTCCTTTTGCATCCAGGGGTATTTCAATCCAATGTTGATCTCTTTAGTTCTGGTAGTACTTGCACAGGAGCTACATGTACCACATGGGCCATGCCCTCTTGGTTTTTCTTGGTTCCATATTGTTGTCTGTGATGGAGTAACCGGCTCTTTATAGGTATGCATCAATGAGTCTTTTAGGTTTTTCCCTCTTTTGATTGCAAATCTGGGGGATTGAAGTTGGGATTCACCGACATTCAGTATCGGCCAGAGTCTTAGGGCCTCATTACACGGAATGGTTAACGGTCACCGTTAATGGTAACGGTGACCGTTAACCATTACCGCCTTACTACGAGGTCCCTTAGAGGGTTGGTGCTTTAATGCCTGCTTTTTGCAGGCGTTAAAAACCAACCTGCTAAGGGACCTTGGTGCTAATTACGGCACCGCAAAATTGCGGTGCCATAATTAGCACCTTCCCCATTCCCATTATGCCCTATGGGGCAAAAATGGGAATGGGGAAGGGCAGTGGTGGAAGGGGGAATTACCGCCCCGCCAACCTTGGAATGGGGCGGTAATTCCCCTTTCCACCAAGGCGGTGCCGGTATTTTACCGGCATGGACCAAGGTGCTAATAGCACCTTGGTCCTCCGCCTTCCGTGTAATGAGGCCCTTAGTACCTCTTTTTTATTTTGTTGGTTAGAGGGGAGTAGGTAAAGACAGCTGTGATGTTGTCATTTGGGGAGCTTGTATCTTTGCTGTTTTGTTCTAGAGTCACATCCCTTGGGATGTTCCTTGCTCTTTTTCGTGCTTGTTTTATAATCCTCCTTGGGTATCCCCGGTTTCTCAACCTTTGGCTCAGTTGCTTGCTTGTCATAATCTGTTACCTGTGAGCAGGTACGACAAAACCTCAAAAATTGTCCAAATGGTAAATGTGTTCTCAGATTTGCTGGATGGTAGCTAGTGAATTGTAGCAGGGAGTTCCTGTCAGTAGGTTTATTGAATACTACAGTGGATATAGCATTGTTTCGTATTTCAAGTTGCAGATCCAAAAAATGTAGAGATGTATGGCTATGGGTCTCCATGAAAGATAGATAAGGATTCTGTTGATTAAGCCATATCAGAAATGCTGCAAGTTCCTCATCTGTTTCTAACAGGTCTCAACATCACAGGTTTGCCTGTGGAGTCTCAATTCAGTGTACAATTGTTTTAACCATGCCTTGTTATTTGGCTTGGAAACAAAGAAGGAAGTCCTTTCATCATACTTTTGAGTGGGCTGTTGATCCTTTGTCTTTCTAAGCTGTTCAGGCAGAGCTGTTGCAGTGTATACCACTCATAATGATTCCAATGCTATTTCAGATGGTATTGTAATAGTATGCCAGATGACTCAGGTTCACGTCACAAAATCACAGCTTAGCAGTGTACCCAAGGCCCATCAAACCCTCCCCTGGCAATGACGGAGGACACAGTCATCGAAAAGTTAGAACTGTCCTTTATTTTCCAAACAGACAGAGATTACAAATGAAATATCAGAATCTCTGGCATCACAGCTTCTGGGCCCGTGTCACTAGCTTTTATCCTGTAGTGACATCACAATCGCCAACCCTCCCAAAAAACCTAAGTACCAAACCCATTGGGGAGCTCAGGTAATAACACCTATAGAGATCCCCTATATGAGTTGTTTGATTGGTATTCCCATGTCAGGTGGGTTCGCCTGAGACTTCCCCAAAAACGATCACATTGTTGTAGGGTTGCAGGATGACCATTGGCCCTTGCATCCTCACACCCCACCCCAGGATTTGAGTATCTTGATTGGCTAGAGCGGGACCTGGGACCCTGTTCTGTTCACAGTGCTCAGTGTACCTTTTCAAGGTAATGTGAAAGACTGTGTCTACCCATTGTTTCCACTGAAATAGCCCCCTAGCATGGGGAGTGCCTGCAGGCTGCAATGTTCGGTGGACAACACATATATCAATCTTGCCTGCTTCACTGGGAACTGCTGCTCTTCCCCCTGCGGTTAAATGGCCATTGTTTGGCTGGGCTGAATCATGTGGGTGAGGACCACAAAACTGAGCTTTTTTGGTCTGCAATTACTGAAGATTTTATACTGTTATTTTGCAAGTGGCTACCTGCCCCAGGAGCCAGGAATGTTCCACCCACCCTTGTCCTTGGCTGCAAGCACTGGCTCTGTGCTTCACGGTGTACAGTCTGCCGCTCTGGTTTTCTTCAGAGGTTAGTAGTACTTGAGCTCTTCCGGGTTCCTTATAGGTCCCTGAAGCTCCATATAGTTAGTTGAAAAAAAGCAGTTGCAAGCTCAATCTGTGTGAATTTCTGCTGTTGGCTAGTGGAAAGGATTCTGACAGTATGTGTATGTATCTGCCCTTTATCTACAGAACAGGGTGTGCATGTTCTTCATGTATCCATGTGTGTGTCTGCGTAAGTTCTTGCAGGGATGCAAGTTTACTTTGTCACTAACGCTGCTATGTTGTGTTGTCACTAATGACATCAGCACGGCTGGACACTATTATTAGTCAATCAGGTTCAGTGACGAGGGACCTGTGACCGCGAAGACATCAGCTGGATAGGGTTTAAACATCTGTCTAAGAGAATATATTTTCCCATACGTGGAATACACTGGTCCACCTGGGAATTGGCCAAACAGTGACTGGCATCTCTCGTTTCTCATCCTTTGGGCTGACATGCACATCGGGCACACAAGGGCCATTCTGTGGCCCTTCTCTCCAATTCCTTCCAGGCTTTCAGCCAATATAAGTGGTAGATCTATGTGGGTTTCCCGTAATCTTGCTATCTTACTAAATAATTGAGCTCTCCCAACACATCTATAATATTCTAAAGTCCTTGCCACTAAGCTAATAGTGTGTTTTCAAATGTTGGTAAAAGGACCAGAACTTATCCCCAGTTTGGAACCTTTAAAAGTGTGCTTTTTATTATGCTGCACTCTCGTCCCTTGACCGCTCTGCACCCTCAGCTCCCTCTTTACATCCCCCACTTTCAGGTCTTTCTGCACCTCCTCTACCTCCTCCATCTCCTTTGCATTCCCGGGCGTTTTTATAGAGCTTCAATCCCATGCACTGGATCTGGGTTACTATCTATGATCTAACATCTGATTGGTAATTGTTCTGTGCTTGGTATTGGTGACGTGGGAAAGGCTCAAGTGTATTCAATGGTTTCCCAGCCTTGCGTTCTGCACTGCACACTGAGGGCCTCATTACACGGTAGGCGGTAAGGGTTAACGGTCACCGGTAATGGTACCGGTGACCGTTAACCCTTACCGCCTTACTACGAGGTCCCTTAGCGGGTTGGAGAATTTAACACCTGCTTTTTGCAGGTGTTAAAAACCAACCAGCTAAGGGACCTTGGTGATAATTACGGCACTGCAAATTTGCGGTACCGTAATTAGCACCCTCCCTATTCCCATTATGCCCTATGGGGCAAAAATGGGAATGGGGAAGGGCAATGGGGGAAGGGGGAATTACCGCCCCACCAACCTTGGAATAGGGTGGTAATTCCCCTTTCCACCAAGGCGGTGCCGGTATTTTACCGGCATGGACCAAGGTGCTATTAGCACCTTGGTCCACCGCCTACCGTGTAATGAGGCCCTAAGTATCTAATCCAATTAACTGGTCGGCCATCTTGGTCTTCACAATCATGCACATGTATGGTGAAGTGCAAGTGCGGAGTCCAGGGCTGAGCGGCAGCGGGGAAGGCGACTGATCTTTTGATTGCATTCTGCTGTAGATTTCAGTACAACATCACATTGAGAACTCAAGATGGATCTAAACCATGAATGTTGTCTTTGCCTCACATATGGAACCTTTAAAGAAGCAGGTGCAGAACTAATGTGACGGTCCTCTGTCATTGGATCCCTGTTTTGTGGGGGGACAGTCCCGTGAATGACTGCAAGGCACACCATAAGAGGCACACAGGGGATTTCGTCACACGGGGTATGAGGTGCTTCCCATTTTAAAAGAAAACAAGGGGGAAAAGGGTAAACATGCACGGGGCAAAAGACATGGAAGGAACCCGTGTGAATTGTTCTGAGACAAGAATATTAATAGTTTAACCCTTTCCCTTCACTACCTGAACCTTTGGAAATTAGGTCATTAATACATTTTAAAAGCGCCTCAATTACCTTTTTATTGTGGACAATTTCAAAACCGCTAGCTTGTTGCACCAGCAGCATTCAAATGTTTGAGTCCCGGAGATTAGCACCACTACATGGATGCAATTTGTTTGCAAACAACATGTTCTACTGGCACACACAGGAGGCATACTTTGTGGCAGAGGGAACGTAAGAAAAATACTGCGGGCATTGTGTTAAATACTGGAGTAATCCACATGTTGCTCCATCACAAGCATTGGCAGAGCGTTTTTGCAGTAGAATCAGTGCAATGTGACGCATGACCGATTAGGAGTTTAATGAATGACCCCTCACTTTTCAAACTCGGACACATTTAGCCTGTTCATGCAGAGCAAAAAAAAAGCTCCAACACAGTCAGGAAAAGTGGGTTTTAGAGGCAAAAGCAACTGCTAAATTATTCAGCCTTGCTTCTAAAAACATGACATTGGTGGCAGTATCAGAAAACGTTCCCAGGAAATCGTGTGACTTTAAAATAGAAGTCTTACAAACCTGCTAAATTCTAGAGAAATGCGTCCGTAGATTAAATAGATTTTAAGTGTGCGTTCTATGTGTTCAAACATGTTGCAAAGACACAAGAAGCTAATATTGAGAAGAAATGTGGAGATAAGTGTGACACTGCCCCTACCAGCATTAAGGATGCAGGTGGTATGTGTATGTCCCTTGCTGATGTAAGTACAACTGCTGGATTTTGTCTGTTTCAAATTGAGGAATATTTTAATGAGATAAAGGAAACCAGAATGTAAGGAAATATGAAGCCCGGTCCTAGCAGTAAATTAGTTGCCTGCAAGTTGCCAACTCACTCGACACAAGAAATGGGAAAGTTAGAGGTAGAAGGGTTTATTATGCTTTTTTGACATGCTTGTGTGTGACATTGATGGTGTTTGATATCTTTTGATGAACATGTCATTTTTACAAGCGCTGCTGTGGTGATACCTCCTTTCGTATACAAGTCCCTCTACTCTCAAATACGGTGGGTGTGATAAGTTGGAGGTCAAAGGTGTAATGGGTGTACTGGGTAGTGTTTATGTGTAATACAAATGTACAGACATTAAGTATGTAATGTGGTGTGCACAATCGCTGGCAGAAATTAGGTTGGGCAAATTCCCAGTGTCTACAGTTCACACAAAACCTCTTTGGCAACATCTCATGCCAGGCAATATGCATTTGTTTGTCATTTCATGTTGTAAGAAACCATATGTAATGATTTATGCTGACATGTTTTGCATCTCTGGTCCTGTGTGTAGTTGCAGAGAGTCAATAATTGTCTCACACACAGAGTTAAAAGCACCCTTGTCTGCCCCTGATGTATGGGAAGATCACTAGCAGGTATCCACACCATTACTTTGTTTTTTGATAAAGCATTTTATTGTTTTACACATTACATTACATAATACTTTAATAAACCAATTAACAAGCTAGTAACCCGCGGACCAATTTCAAGCTTGATCAGTAAACACCATGCACTGTAGTTTATCTTGTTCACATCACTTCTACAAGCTAGGACAGATGTGGAGGTTAACAGCTCGTTACTCCTCTTCCCATCTCTGCCAGATTTTCCAGGCTTTCTCAGTGCATCCTCTGGCAGTGTATATACGTTGCGCCATTGATATGCAAATATCCACATCAGTTACCCATTGTACATATTGTGGTGTTACGTCGGATCCCCATAGTTTTGCTATGTTTCTTTTAATCAGTCCCTTGGTAGTTGAGAAAAACACGTTTTCAAGTCGTGTCATTTCTCCCTCTTCCTCAGCACCTAGCAGCATCAGTTTGGGGTCTCTGGGGATAGTATGTCCCAAAACTGCTGACAGCTTATCGCAGCAACGCTGCCAGTATTCTCGAATCCGGGGGCATTCCCATATTATGGGAAAGAACGTGCCTTCTTCTCTTAGACAGCGCAGGCAGTTGGGGTCTGTTGATCGGCCCCAGCGGTGAAGGGCCACTCTAGGGTAATATATCCTGTGTAATACTTTAACCTTGATGAGTCGGAGTTTAGCTGAGATGGAAGTTTCCCTTGGGTACATTAGAATCACAGTCCAATCTTTAGGTAATATTGGGCCAGGGTCTCTTTCCCATTTTAGTTTCAGGTTGCTAAATTCTGGTGTCGCAAAGGAGGATATGGCATTATCTAATACAAGGTTTCTCTCTATTGGTGTGCAGTCAGGCATATCGGATAGTGCAGGTAGGTGGGTGTGTATTGCGTGCTTCAACTGCATACATCGGTGTCAGGCTTTCTCAAATCTGATGTTGTCCCCGGAAGCTGCTGAACCCCCGCAGTCCCCTTTGGATGCTAACCTCTTAACTGGTATCAAACAGTTCAGTTGAGAGCACCCCCAAGGGAAAGGGGGAAAATGGGACAAAATAATAAACTTCAGGTTTTGCTCAGCTTCTTTATCTGTCAACCTGTTGGTGAAAATAACAACAAATTCACTTTAGTCACTAACCTTTGAATTCCTTGGCTCTGACTTCTCGTTATAATATTAAGTAAATAAACACACCACCATACCTGATTATCCTCTGTGAATAACTTAGAGGACGTGTGAATTCAAATGAAGAAAACAGAAAAATAGAGTCTCAGAT
This sequence comes from Ambystoma mexicanum, assembly GCF_040938575.1. Lineage (NCBI taxonomy): Eukaryota > Metazoa > Chordata > Amphibia > Caudata > Ambystomatidae > Ambystoma > Ambystoma mexicanum. The sequence goes on from NC_090941.1 coordinate 806,819,261, forward strand.
GCTCTTACTAATTTCTTCAATTCGGTTGTGAAAAAGCTGCTAATCTCTCTCAGTTTAATGAGTTAATCTTCAAGCAGTTCCAATGTCATTTACCCAAACAACCCACTGGAAATATTATACATGTAGTTTGTATTGATGATTTCTAGCTGCTTCAATACCAATTCCAAAAATGACACTCTGGCTATTCAAGTTAAAATGGTTTGTTTCCTGAATATATAAAAGTGTTCATTAATTGGATCTTTTGCTGGCAAAGATGATTGCTCATAAAAGAAGCGTTCTTTTAACCAGAATATGCACATGCGTGAAGATATTGTTTACTCCTTCTAAAATGGAAGCGCACAAAAACAAGGAAAAGAGTTCAAAAATGAAACTGGCATGGGCGCATGCGTAAATGAATAGTATTCCACTCTTCTAATATGAAGTGTTCAAACAGGAAGGAGAAAGTCCTCAGTTCCGGACACTAATCCTTGAAGAGGCAGCCCAGTGATGATCACGCGCCAGGTTAGAATGTTAGTAAATTAAACATAACGCTTCAGAGTCGCATGGCTACCACACTGTCACTTGCGCAGACAGTGTAAGATTTCTAACGCTAGTCCGACGCTAATAAAAGCACTGTTACCGAAAAAGGGTACAATACTCAATATTTTATACGGCCGAAAAAACACACGACGCTAAAATGATAAACAGACCTCCACACTCCAACTAGCCAATTGCAAAAAATGTGACGCAGTTCAGTAAATTTAAATACAGTTCTAGAAGTTCAAAAATAGATTCATGAAAGAACGAAATGAACTACTATTTTAACAAAAACTAATAAAAACAGGAACAAGTTAATTAATGGAATTAATATTTAACTCCTGCTTGAAAATCACAAAGATCCATAAAAGATAATGAATTCACTTAGCTTGCTTCTTTCTTTCACCGGAACGTTTTCTAAGTTTCTTCTTAAATCTCCAACACTTTCCAGAACCAAAATAACTAATTTTAGGCACAAGGGCCTAACTAAAGTTTTCTAAATCTTAAGAGCTTCAAACATAGGACCTTCCAGCTGGGCTTCTGACAATGAAAGGCGGTTTAGAATGTTCCAACAATGCCTTTCTGTTACTTCTGACCAATCACTGATCCTTTTGGAAGTCTCCATTTTGACTTGGGAAGCTCTCCACACTCTGCACAGAAAGTTAAGGCCCAAACCATACTTTATGTTAATCATATCCTCATTCTACCACATTCAACCAAATCCCACGAAACCTGACAGTACCCCCCCCTTAATGCCCTGTCCCAGGGCCAATTTTAGAAGGATACTTTCTATGAAATTTTGAGACTAATTGTGGTGCATGCACATTCACCTCGTCTTCCCATGTACGTTCCTCAGGTCCGAAACCTTCCCAGTCTATTAAATATTGTAGTTTCCCTCTTAACCTCCTGGAATCTACAATTCTTTTCACCACAAACTCTTCGGATGAATTCTCTAACTGAACTGGTGAAGGTGGATGTACAACTCTAGTCCCCGGAATCACAGGTTTTAATAGACTAATGTGAAAAGTTGGATGTATTTTCAAGGAAGTAGGTAGTTTTAACCGTACTGACACTGGATTGATTATCTTTTCTACTTTAAATGGACCTACAAAACGTGGAGTAAATTTGTTTTTGCCCTTAATTCTCAAATGTCTCGTCGAAAGCCAAACCAAGTCACCAACCTTATATTTAGGACCCAACCTCCTTTTTTGATCTGCAAATCTTTTGTACTTCTGTTTACTATCGAAAAGTACCCTTTTTGCTCTTTCCAAATTTTTTCTCATAGTTTTTAATCGAACCTCAACTCCAGGATTTTCTGACTCTTCAGTAATTTCAAAACTTAAAAACCGTGGGTGAAAACCTCTTCCAAGATAAAATGGAGACATGTTAGTTGAATCTTTAGCACAATTATTATAAGCAAATTCGGCAAGCCAAATCAAATCCACCCATTCTTCCCCTGCCTGTAGATAACACCTCAAATACTTCTCCAGTTCTTGATTTACTCTTTCTACTTGTCCATTGGTCTCGGGATGATAACCTGATGATAAACTGACTTCCACACCCAAATCCTTACAAAAAACCCTCCAAAATCTAGAAATAAATTGAGGACCTCTATCTGAGATAATTTGATTAGGCAGACCATGCAGTCTAACTATTTCTCGCAAAAAAACTTTGGCCAAATTGTCTGCAGTAACCTCTCCCTCCATTGGAACAAAGTGAGCCTCTTTTGACAAGAGGTCCACCACAACTAGAATAGATGTACAACCCTTGTCACAAGGAAGATCTGTAATGAAGTCCAGGGAAATTGTATGCCAAGGACGAGGTGGAATAGGCAACGGCTCCAACAACCCGACTGGTTTTCCGGTTTGACTCTTCATTTGAGCGCAAATAGCACAAGTTTTTACAAAATTTAAGATGTCCTGACGCATTTTTTCCCACCAGAAGCTCCTCCTGACCAATTCTAGCGTCTTTCTAAAACCTGGGTGTCCGGACAGCATAGATTCATGACAGTCTCTTATTACTCTCTCTCTCAATGCCAAAATAGGTAAGTAAAGTTTATTTTCAAAGAACGGCAATCCTTTCTCAATTTTTCGAACCGGATCCTTTCGGACCCATTCCTCCATTTGTGCAATTGACATGGACTTTCGAACTTCTTCCTCAACATCCTCAATTTTCTGTATTCCGGCAGAAATAAAACAGCATGGATCGATAATGGATATCATCTCCTTTTCTGATTCCATCTCACTTCCAGGAAATTGACGTGATAAAGCATCAGCCTTTCCATTAAGCCTACCTGGCTTAAATGTCACTACAAAATCGTAATCAGCAAAGAACAATGACCATCTTAACTGCCTTGGTGTGAGAGTCTTGGCTGATTTCAGAAAAAGCAAATTTCTATGGTCTGTTAACACAGTCACTGTATGTCTTGCTCCTTTTAAAAAATGCCTCCACTCTTCAAAAGCAAACTTGATTGCCAATAATTCTCGATCTGAGATCGTATAATTTTGTTCTGCCATAGAGAATTTTTTAGAATAGTAAGCCACTGGATGAAGTTGTCCGGTCTCTCGATGTCTCTGAGAAAGAACAGCCCCCATGGCAAGATTCGATGCATCCGCTTCTACATAAAAAGGCTGAGATGGATCTGGATGAATTAAAATAGGGGCCGAACTGAACCTTTTCTTTAATTCTTGAAATGCCTCCTCTGCCTCCGTCGACCACACAAATTTGGCACCTTTCTTTAAAAGTTTTGTTATGGGAGTAATCAATCGAGAAAATCCTTCAATAAATCTTCTATAAAAATTTGCAAAACCTAAAAAGCTTTGAATTTCTTTTACTTTCGTTGGTGTTGGCCAATCCGTGATGGCTTGAACTTTGTTCGGATTCATCTCCAATCCCTTGGGAGAAACAATGTATCCTAAAAATTCCACTGAATTAGTATGAAACTGAGATTTTTCTAATTTAGCAAACAAATGATTCTCTTTGAGTCTTTGTAGAACCTTTCCCACATGAATTTTATGCGACTCTAAATCCTGAGAATAAATCAAAATATCATCAATGTATACTACTACGAATATATCTAAAAAATCTCTTAAAATTTCATCCATAAAGAATTGAAAGGCAGCTGGAGCATTGCATAAACCAAAAGGCATCACCAAGTACTCATAAAGCCCAAATCGGGTTTTGAATGCCGTCTTCCACTCATCACCCTCCTGGACTCTCACCAGATGATAGGCACCACGTAAATCTAGTTTGGAAAAAATTGTGGCTCCCTGGACCTGATTCAAGATTTCCGAAATTAGAGGGAGAGGATACTTGTTTTTGATTGTAATTCTATTCACAGCTCTATAATCAATGCATGTTCTGAGAGACCCATCTGGCTTTGGTACAAAAAATAATGGAGATGCGGCTGGAGATTGAGAATGACGAATAAAACCTTTAGCCAAATTTTCTGCAAGGTACTCTTTAAGATAATCATTCTCCTTTTCAGTTAATGCATACACTCGACTACTTGGTAAAACCGCCCCGGGCTCCAAATCAATTTTACAGTCAAAACTCCTATGTGGAGGTAATTCTCCTGCCTCCTTTTCATCAAACACCTCCTTGTACCCTTGATAACACTCCGGAAGATGTCCTAACACCGCTCCTATATTATGTCCTGTAATACCTGCATCAGTCAGAAAAGAGGAAACTAAACCTTGTGTTTCTTCCCTCCCAGGATTACCTTTCAAAAGGCAATTTTCTAAACAGAAACTAGACTGTAATTCTACCACTCGTCTACTCCAATCAATGTGAGGATTATGCAAGGTTAGCCATGGCATGCCTAAAATTATTTTCAAAATTGGTGTATCAATTAAATCAAATGAGATTTCTTCTCTATGACCTCCAAGTAATTCCATAACCAAGACACCAGTTTCATGAGTTATAGGACCTGATGAAAGAGAAGTTCCATCTACAGCCCGAACTTGTTCCACAACTTCCTTCCTCACTAGTGGTATTCCCAATGCCTTAGCTACTCCCCAATCCATAAAGTTCCCGGTGGCTCCTGAATCAATCACTACCGGTCCATACCCTTTCTTTTCCTCCTTCAAATACAAGGATACATTTACAGTTATATGTGGAACCGCTGACTGAACTGTATTTGCAACCTGCTGTGCTTTTCCTCCGGCTGATGAAAATTTTTTGGGTGTAAAGGGACAATTTCCTAAAAAATGACCGCCCCTACCACAATATAAACACAAATTATTCTCACGCCTCCTAGTTTTTTCCTCTTTTGATAAAGGACCTTTTATTCTAATTTGTTGATCATTCACCCTTGGTTTTACTTCTTTACTACCCACCTCAAGCTTTGAACGCTCTCCTCTAATGACTGACCTCACCTCCCCCTGAGTACAACGACGCCTTTCTGCTTTCCTTTCACTTATACGATAGTCCAACTGAACTACTAAATCAATCAATTCCTCACAAGAAGAAGGGCGTTGGACTACACTGGACAAGGCATCCTTCAACTCCTCCTTGAGGCCTCTATAAAAAAGAGAAGACCTCTTCTCTGCTGGCCACTGGGATTCTAAAACCAAAGACCTAAACTGTGTGATATATGTAACCAAGTCTCTGTTTCCTTGACGCAAATCTAATAATTCACCATCAATTTCTAAGGACAGTTGTCTTTTATCAAACATTTTCTTAAATTCTTCCATAAAAAGAGAAACATTTTTTAAAGATAAACTCTTCTGCCTGACCAATAAACCTGCCCAAGTAGAAGCCTCTCCAGATAAATAAGACATCATAAAAGTAACTTTGGAAGCATCAGAAGGAAATAGTTCGGGCCTACTAAGAAAGTGCAACTCACATTGGGTTACAAATGTCTGAAATTTACTTGAATCTCCGTAGTAACGCTCTGGAGCTGCCAAAGGTACTGGCATAACTAATGCCCTAAAACCTCCCTCTGCCCCATCACCTCTACCCACACCTCTCTCCTCACCAACCCTTACCAATTCCGGGGGAAATTCTTCTCTCCCAATTCCCTGCGTCTGTGCCATCTTTTCACTTAACTCATCTACTCTTTGTCCTAATTTTTTATTCTCTTGATATGCCACCTTTAATTCTTCCTGTAATTCCCTCACTAAAACACTTAACGCTTCCATTGAGAACTCGGGGTTCATGACAGCTTAGGAGGACTATTTTTTCTGGCCTTTCATACTGTCAGGCTTTCTCAAATCTGATGTTGTCCCCGGAAGCTGCTGAACCCCCGCAGTCCCCTTTGGATGCTAACCTCTTAACTGGTATCAAACAGTTCAGTTGAGAGCACCCCCAAGGGAAAGGGGGAAAATGGGACAAAATAATAAACTTCAGGTTTTGCTCAGCTTCTTTATCTGTCAACCTGTTGGTGAAAATAACAACAAATTCACTTTAGTCACTAACCTTTGAATTCCTTGGCTCTGACTTCTCGTTATAATATTAAGTAAATAAACACACCACCATACCTGATTATCCTCTGTGAATAACTTAGAGGACGTGTGAATTCAAATGAAGAAAACAGAAAAATAGAGTCTCAGATGCTCTTACTAATTTCTTCAATTCGGTTGTGAAAAAGCTGCTAATCTCTCTCAGTTTAATGAGTTAATCTTCAAGCAGTTCCAATGTCATTTACCCAAACAACCCACTGGAAATATTATACATGTAGTTTGTATTGATGATTTCTAGCTGCTTCAATACCAATTCCAAAAATGACACTCTGGCTATTCAAGTTAAAATGGTTTGTTTCCTGAATATATAAAAGTGTTCATTAATTGGATCTTTTGCTGGCAAAGATGATTGCTCATAAAAGAAGCGTTCTTTTAACCAGAATATGCACATGCGTGAAGATATTGTTTACTCCTTCTAAAATGGAAGCGCACAAAAACAAGGAAAAGAGTTCAAAAATGAAACTGGCATGGGCGCATGCGTAAATGAATAGTATTCCACTCTTCTAATATGAAGTGTTCAAACAGGAAGGAGAAAGTCCTCAGTTCCGGACACTAATCCTTGAAGAGGCAGCCCAGTGATGATCACGCGCCAGGTTAGAATGTTAGTAAATTAAACATAACGCTTCAGAGTCGCATGGCTACCACACTGTCACTTGCGCAGACAGTGTAAGATTTCTAACGCTAGTCCGACGCTAATAAAAGCACTGTTACCGAAAAAGGGTACAATACTCAATATTTTATACGGCCGAAAAAACACACGACGCTAAAATGATAAACAGACCTCCACACTCCAACTAGCCAATTGCAAAAAATGTGACGCAGTTCAGTAAATTTAAATACAGTTCTAGAAGTTCAAAAATAGATTCATGAAAGAACGAAATGAACTACTATTTTAACAAAAACTAATAAAAACAGGAACAAGTTAATTAATGGAATTAATATTTAACTCCTGCTTGAAAATCACAAAGATCCATAAAAGATAATGAATTCACTTAGCTTGCTTCTTTCTTTCACCGGAACGTTTTCTAAGTTTCTTCTTAAATCTCCAACACTTTCCAGAACCAAAATAACTAATTTTAGGCACAAGGGCCTAACTAAAGTTTTCTAAATCTTAAGAGCTTCAAACATAGGACCTTCCAGCTGGGCTTCTGACAATGAAAGGCGGTTTAGAATGTTCCAACAATGCCTTTCTGTTACTTCTGACCAATCACTGATCCTTTTGGAAGTCTCCATTTTGACTTGGGAAGCTCTCCACACTCTGCACAGAAAGTTAAGGCCCAAACCATACTTTATGTTAATCATATCCTCATTCTACCACATTCAACCAAATCCCACGAAACCTGACAGATATGGCATTATCTAATACAAGGTTTCTCTCTATTGGTGTGCAGTCAGGCATATCGGATAGTGCAGGTAGGTGGGTGTGTATTGCGTGCTTCAACTGCATACATCGGTACCTCTCGGTGTCGGGGAGTCTGAATCGAGTGACTAGGTCTTCGAAGGATGCCAGTTTACCTTCGACAATTACATTTCCTACCTTGACTATTCCTGCTTCATCCCAGCTCTGCCATGCTGGGAGTTTGCTATTTCAGGCAGATTTCTGTTCCCCCGTACCATATGTATTGGGGTGACTTTCCTATCCCAACCAATGTGTTTGTGAATTTCTGTCCAAATTATTGTTGTACGTGCAGTCATGGTGCGAGGGAATGGAGTTATTAGTGTTTGATAAAGGCTTTCTCGTGGCGACAACCCCAGCAAGGCAGCAATCCCAGGTTTGATGTGGGGCAGTTCGTTGTCGCCATGTAACATGTCATTAATCACCGCCATCTGGCTGGCCCAGTAGTAGGTCTGCATGCATGGCAATCCAATTATGCCCTCCCATATGGATCACTGGAGCGTTCACAGCGCTATTCGTGGGTTTTACTTGGTGGCTGTACCGGCACCCGCGAGCAGAACTTGATGGTAGCAACGGTACCATTAATAATGGTACCGTTGCTACTACCCTCCCCATCCCCATTGAGCCCTATGGGGCTCAAATGGGAATGGGAATAATTTTTACCAGCGCCCAGAAAAGGGCAATTACTGGGTTCGGCAAGGTCGTAATGACCCGGTAATAGCCCTTTTCTGGGCGCCGGATAAATATCAATACCGGCGGCAGCCATGCCTGTACTACAGGCACGGCTACCGCCAGCCTCGTAATGAGGTCCTCTGTCTTCCCAGTCCTCCCACTATCAGAAGCCCTTCCATGATTGTGTATTTCTTAGCCTAATGGTCAGGGGTTCAATCGCTAATGCGAAGAGCATTGCTGACAGGGGGCAGCCCTGTCTGGTTCTGTTGCCTAACGTAAAGACCCTCGACGACCATCCTTCCACCCTGATTTCAGCCTCAGGGGAGATATATAGGAGGTGTACCCACCACTGAAATTGTTCTCCAAATCCCATTCGGAGCATAATTTCCCACAAGGCCTCCCAGAACACAGAGTTGAATGCTTTCTCAAAATCTATCGCCAACAGAAATAGGGGTTCCTGAATGGTAGGAGCCCTTTCTAGCGCCAGATGAAGTCTGCGGATGTTAATTTGCATGGATCTCTGTGGCATAAACCCACACTGTCTGGGTGGATCAGTGATGTTATCACTGTTTGTAGTCTATTAACTAGTACTTTTGCTAGGATTTTGGTCTCACTATTGATTAGGGAAATCGGCCTGTATGCGCCCCATTTATCTGGGGGTTTACCCACCTTTGGGATTACGATAAAACTGGATTTCCTAAAGTCAGGGGATAGGATTCCTTGTTCTTTGGATTGTAAGAACATTTTAAGTAGGTGTGGGGCCATCTATTAACTAGTACTTTTGCTAGGATTTTGGTCTCACTATTGATTAGGGAAATCGGCCTGTATGCGCCCCATTTATCTGGGGGTTTACCCACCTTTGGGATTACGATAAAACTGGATTTCCTTTGGATTGTAAGAACATTTTAAGTAGGTGTGGGGCCGTCTATTAACTAGTACTTTTGCTAGGATTTTGGTCTCACTATTGATTAGGGAAATCGGCCTGTATGCGCCCCATTTATCTGGGGGTTTACCCACCTTTGGGATTACGATAAAACTGGATTTCCTAAAGTCAGGGGATAGGATTCCTTGTTCTTTGGATTGTAAGAACATTTTAAGTAGGTGTGGGGCCATCTAATTCCCCCCAGTTTCTTCAATAAATCGACCTGGAAACAATTCGGTCCCAGAGTTTTACCCACTTGCAGTTGTGACATAGCTTGTATCAACCCGTCTTCTGTGATGTCCTTTTCCAAATGGCCGTTTGAGTGTCACTCAGCATGGGGAGAGAAACTCAGTCGAGTACTGAGGTCTCTATAGGATTCGAAGGGATTGGAAAGTTCAGCATAATAAGATGCAAAGCCTTCCGCTATGTCGCGGTCAGATTGCAACAGTTCCAAGTTGACTGTTGTGATTTCTCTGACCTAATGATAGCCTTCATCCCTTCATTCCAGCCAAGCCAACAGTTTGCCGTCTTTGTCACCTGTTTCATATACTCTTACGCGGATTGCTCTGTGTGCTTGTTTGGCACAGTCTAAGGCGTTTCTGGGCTAGTAGGAGGGGTCGGTGTGAGTCTGGTGAGCCATATGCGATATATGCTGATTCTTTTTGCTGCACATCTTGCTCTGCTTCTGCTAGTTCTTTCTGGTGTGTTTTCTTATGAGCCGTTATCCAGGAGAGGTTCTCGCCACGGAGTACTGGCTTATATGCGTCCCATAGTGTCACAGGATTGTCTACTGATCCGGTGTTTAGCTCAAAGTATGTGTTTGTGGTATTTTGGATATGTTCTATAGTTCTGGGAACTCTAGGAAATAACTGTTGAGACACCATGGGGGGTAAGGGGCTCTCCGTGGTGAGTACCATCAAGAGCGGAGAATGATCCGAGATGTTGCGTGGGAGTAAGGTCGCCTCACCTGCTTTATGTATGTCCGTTGCCGGGAGGAAAAAATAGTCCAGTCGTGAAAGTGAGGCATGGACCCCTGAGTGATACGAATATTCGTGTACTGTTGCAGATCTCGCCATACATCCTTCAGCCAAATCGCTAAAGTGAATGTGGTGAGTTTTGTGTTGATTCTGGGTTTCCTACCTCGCAGATGTGTACGGTCAACCTCTACATTCATAAGATTGTTGAAGTCTCTCCCAGTATTAGGATGTCTGTTGTGTTGTTGGTGAGTATGGGTGTAATATCTTTGCTCAGTTCAGTTATAAGCGAGGGTGGGGAGTAAAGCAATAGAATTGCAAGGGATTGGTTCCACATTGTTCCTTGTATGTAGACAAATCTACCACCCATGTCCTGTATCACTTTGTAGAGTTTAAAGGAGAGTTTCTTTTGTAGTGATATTAGCACCCCTCTCGAGCCCATGGAGAAACCAGTGTGTGTGGCCATGCGATAGTTAGTGCGTTGGAACAGGTTGCACTCTGTACCTGCCATATGTTTCACAGTGAGGAGTACAACATCAGGTGAGTGTCTATTCAGGAATTGTACGACCAAAGGTCGTTTGACCCCACTGCCCGGCTCATTGACATTCCATGTCAGAAGTCTCAGGGTTCTGACATTATTCCCGTTCAAAGCTATTGCAGGTATATTGGGTTATGGTGCATCTGGTGCCGTATCATGAGAGTGATCTGCGAGTTGTTAGCAAGGTACCAAGCTGATATTGTGGGGCATGTATGTGATATAGTCAGTGGGTCCGCAAACATCAAAAAAACATAGCTTCCCCTACCCCCTCCCTATACTCCATCCCAATCTGAAGCATCTGTTGCCGAAACATCAAACAATTGAAAAGAGGAAAAACCATCAACCACACTCCAAGTAAATCTAAACTAACTTGTTGTGGTCAGCCCTGGAACACTTCCAGTCTTTCAGTGCTGGAGTGTCTTCCCAGGGGTGGGGGCGTTCGTCTGCTCCGGCCGCTCAGCTTTGTGTCTATCCGTTTTCTGCGCATACATTTGCTGCACGCCATATCACAAGGTTATATTATGCCTCTCAATTGAGGTGGAACATTATGTCATGATCTTCAGGCATCTCGACCTCCGTTCTCTCCCTCTTGTGGTGGTGGTTCTTGTGCTGGTGGCTGCTGGGCCAATGGTTCTCTGTCTGGTAGCGCTCAAGAGTTTCTGTTTCTGTTTCTATTACTCCTCATCGGTCTCCAATCTACTTTAATGTGTTGCTCGGCACAGTTCAATGCTTTTTTAGGGTCTGTAAAGTGGATGGTCGTGCCCTTGTGATATATTTTGAATTGTGCAGGAACATCAAGCCGTATTTCACATTTAAAGACTGGATCTGCTTTTTGAGTTGGTCAAATGACTGTCTAACTTTTTGTACTTCCCTTGTGTAGTCCGGGAAGAACGTGATTCTGGATCCATTGTAAGTCAGTGTGCTTTTAGCTCATGCCATCTGGAGCAATGCATCGTGGTCCATGTAATTCAATAGCTTTGCTATCACAATGCGTGGTGGTGCACCCGATACTGGTCTCACAGTTGGCATCTGATGGGCTCTTTCAATCGAGAAGAACTTTGAGAATGTCCTTGGTTCAAACATATCTGTGAGCCATTGTTCCAGGAATAGTTCCATACTCGATCCTTTGGGTCTTTCAGGTATGCCTAGGATCCAAACGTTGTTTCGTCTTGACCTTCCTTCGCTTTTGTCTACTCTCTTCTCCATTGTCATGCTGTGACTTCGGCCAGTTGCTGTTCTAGGTCTCGTAGCCCATCTTTGTCACGGATATTCTGCCTCCCCTGTATGGGATATTAATTTCTGTAAGTCATGACGGAGAAGCAAGACATCCATACTGATACCATCCATCATTTGTTCCATGGAGGCAAGGAAATCCGCAATTGCAGCCATAACGTCTTTTAAGGATAGCACATTATCCGCTTTTGTCATGGTGTCTGGTTGGTCTTGGTCAACCTGGGTACTTGTCGTAGACGTGGTAAATTTATCGATCTTGCTTTGAGTGGTCAGTTTTTTGGATTTATCCTTTCCCATGATGGGCTCAACAGCTGATGGCTCACAATATTAGATTCAGTTTCAGAGGTTGATAGGTTGATAAGGGGGCCGTTATCAGGCTGGTATATCATATACAGCCGGTAGCCAGTCTTGTGCTGACCTTGTGACGGGTATTCAGTTTTGTGACTTGTGGAGTGTTTTTGCTGTAGGTAGCAATTTTCTTTTGCAGATGCTGGACTTTGTCAGCTGTTGTGGCCCCTTTTAGCATGACTCCCCCCCCAGGTCAGCGCTGCAGTACCAGTATTCCCAGGTAACTTGAGGGTTGCGAGGGGGGAGGTGGTGTTATACTCTGTTTTTTGTAGTCCTTGTCCCTACAATCATGAGGTTCCCTTTTTACTGCAACCCTGACCAGGTTCCTAGCCTTGGATTGGCCCCAATTCCTGTTGGATTGTTATCTGCGTTTATTGTGGGTGTGCTCTTTTGCAGGATTACTTCCTCCCAATTGCCTTTCCCAGCTGGATCGCCAAGAGTTCGATTCATTACCAGGCCAGTCAGCCTGCCTGTCCAAAAAGAATTGAGGGATATCAGAGCAAGAGGTTGGAAGAAGGACTCTCTCTGCCTACATGCACCCAGGGCAGTTCTCTGCTACGATCATGCCTTCTCGCCCTTCACTGAACCTACTTGTTTCCCGTGGTCCAGTTTCTCTATTCACGTGATCCCTCTGACTGCGGTGAGTCTGCAGGGCTATTTTCTGTGGAGGTTAAGTTCTTGTTCGATTAGTCATGCATACTATCTGAAACCGCGAGATTGCTCCAGTTAACCCAATTATGTTTCACACACGCGCCACACAGCCCTTGCATTGACAGTTTCACTCATGGTTGTGGGGAAGGGCAGGGGAGGCGGAAACTTATACTGTGTACCGCTCTGGCAGCAGTCCTTGGACGGATTCCCACAGTGGCTCTAGAGTAGTTCCATGACGGGGACGTTGGACTTGTGCATTGGGCACTTACCGACTTGTTGATCCCCACGCACCAGCTTCCATTCGTCACTCTGTTTGCAATTGGATTCATCCTCCTTGTGCGATGCGTCCACCCGCTTTAGCTGCCCTGATGTGTTATGCACAGGCAGACCCAAGGCCAGGCAGATGGGAGGATGCCAGTTAATTCCCCCCATTTTTACAGCTATGGTGTTCCCAAGGGACGGCGCTCCTATCCGCAGTTCTGGCGGGACTCAGTTTGTCTGAGCTGGTGGTCCGTGGGGCAAATCGTGGGTCGAAAGTGGTTGGTGCCTGTCTTCTCAGGCACAGAGTCCGACTGGTTGGTTGTGTTGAGCCTCTCAACGGGCGAAGAATGCCCTTTTCCAACCGCACCGATGCAGGAGTTCACCCATGGGCAGCCACCTACGTTGCTTGCTTGATCAACGTCGTCCCACTGGATACGCTCCCGCTGCAATGATTGGCAAGCAGCTTGTCAAATCACCACCCCAGGGCTTTGGTTTTCTTTCAGTGCGTCCCAGACAACTTCGGCTGTATTATGGTCTCTCTTGTAGCATCAGATCTTTATGCCCAGCACGTCCGGGTCCGCGTTCTAACTGCAGCCATGTTGTCCTTGTCTTTTCGCAGACATGGTGGATTCCCTCTGTGAGCCCAAAGTTGCTTATTCGGCTGTCTAAAACGCTGATGCTTCCTCAGTTTGTGCTCTTTGCAATTGTTTCTCGGTAGAGGTGCTTTAAGTCTAGATTCTTCACAGATAGCAGGCTGTTATACAGGATGATTTGGGCTGCCGTGGGAGCTTCAAGGACTCACATCCGCATCGCTCTGCTGCTGGTCACTCCCCCACACCATTACGTTTGATCCACCCTTCTATCATCAACGTCCTTAATAATGAAGGCTCTCTTGCTCCCCAGAGAGAAATTAATGAAGTTGCCTATAATATTCATAATTTTCCCCTACTACCTAAAGGGAGCATTAAACCATGCTGCGCCGACTTGTTCTCTGCCTGTGTTTTTCTGTCTCCGTACGAAAATGAACAAAGAGGCTGGGACACAAGCTATTATTGCTCGTCCCTCTTCAATGTTAAAGAAAAGGTAAGCGGTAAGAAGGGGGTTTGTGCAGTTGCAGGCTCAAAACCCTATACAAGTCTCCCCCTTCCTTAGGCATGGAAATGCAGTTAAAGGCCTCAGGTTCTTTCCCATCTGCATAGTTCCCATGCATGTTGTGCTGGTGTAGGCTATACATAGGAAAAATACTAAATTAACAATATATGAAGTCATGCTGTTTTCAGACTATAATATGTGAACATTCTGGCCCCTCATAGTTGACCTGTTGATGATACCAGGTGGGTCACAAATTCAAAAATATCAGGATAGTGCTGTTTGTAAGGTACTTTGAAGTGAAAGATTATTCCCTTGGAGTAAAATGAGAACAGAAATTGGTATATAGCGTGATCAAGGAACGGTTCACAAAATTATGTTCTTTGTTGGAGATTTCTGCCTCTTACTTCTGGGCTTGGGATGCACCTGCAAAACATGAAAAGTTGTCTGCACCACTGCAGGGACATTTTTCAATGAAGTACATGAAACTTTCACATACTGCAACCATTTCTAAGGCCCTTTTAAATACAATGTATTGTCAATGCTAAGGACATACAGTCAAATGCATATGAAAGTAGGAATGTCTGCCACATGTAGAAAACTACTAAGGCCCAAGCATCTGGAGTACGGTTATCAGTCAACTATACCTGATAGGAGACCCCAGGGGATTCCAATACTAGAGTGGGTTACCCCTGGAACATATATCAACTAGACAACAACTCCTCTCTAGTTGAACACAGTGTAGAACATTAAAGCACATTGTATTTACATATATTCAAACACAAAAGCAAATGTCTATGTTCTACAAGGCTAAATCTCTTGTCACGTATCCAAACGTATGGTCCTTTTATACAGTCGCTACATGTAACAATGGACAGATATTCAGTAATGTATTCTGTAAAGTGCTAACTCTGCTATACTTTCACACTCACTCATCTCAATAACTCTTAAATATCTCCACTCCTTTGTTGATTAAAGTCCATACCTGCTATACAGAACTCACTAAAACTCAATTGCATAAAAAACCCACCCCCATGCGATTGATGAAGTGTAACATTTGAACGCATAGGCCAACATGCTTTGTTCTGCACAACGTAGAGTAAACCATCAGAACTTGATCAGAACTTCATCAGGGGTAAACAACATTAACTCTCAATGCTATAAGAGACCAACACACAGTTACTTTGGTATACACCAATTATGCCAGCAGTTAGCATATTATCCCTTTGGCGCATCTGGCACGTAAAGAATTTGAGAAAAATTATTCATATTCATTCTCATCACACTACTGCTGCATTCTCTGCTTCTTGGAACCAATTTCCTCATTCACAGTTGGGTTGTAGTGTCTTCTCCATTCTTCTACCTCCTGTCTCAATTAATAGAACATGTTTTCTATATGTGTCTGCAAACAACCAATATGCCTATAGTCAGTCAGTATTTTGTAATAAATACATAGCAATGTATGTGGTCTCTTCATCAATCAGCCACACTTACATTGTTCATGTCTGTAGAATGGCTAAGAGTGACCAAAATACTATAAGCACTGTCACTCTAGTAAGAACTTCCCTGTCACTACTGAATAGTGTAAAGAGAAATTGTTGTAGCAAAACTTACTTAAACCTTCCATTTCTTCTTGCATAAGTCGATTTGTCTTAGTCCTGCCTTGCCATTGTGTCCATTGCTTATTGAAGGACTCTGATTAAGCGTGTTATTAATCGCCACTGTGAACAATATAGATACTACCATCATTCATTATTGGTAGAAGGTGCACTTGTGAATTCCAATAGGAAATAAGCAGTATGCATTTTAAATCATTGTATCTGCTACACATTTAATTTAAGTTTGAATAACACTGCATTTCTATGCGACTTGAAATTAGGCTCTGCAAGTCCCCGGGATCTACTTGGAGCGCAGTCCTAACCACATGACTTTGGGTCACAAGACTGATCAGGTGGCTTTTATTGTGTTCATGCAATATTCACATGTCTGAAGCAAGTTTAAATCAGTCTCAAAGCTAATGCAAGTCAAGGGATAGACTTTACTCCAAGAGAAAGCATATGTGTGCTCCTTTTAGCAGTGTTATGGAACAAAAACTCTTGTGTGATGCATTGCGGATTTCAGTCCCTTGTTCACCAACACCAATCTAGTCAGGCCTGAATGTTGTTTTGTATTCTTGTTGGAACATGATTTTGAATGTCTGCAAATGTATTTTCTCTTCTAAACATTCCAACCTATCTTCTAGTCTAATCCTCCTCGATTTATCTGCTGCTTTTGATACAGTTGATTGCTCTGACCTCCTCAATACTCTCTCTCTGCTTGGAATTTGTGATCATGCGCTTGCCAGCATCAAGTCTTACCTGGCACCTTGTCAATTCTCTTTTTTCTGGAACAACAACACCTCTCAATGCATTCCTCTTACTGTTGGTGTTCCGCATGGCCCTGTCGTGGGTCCTCACCTGTTCATACTGTACACTTTTGCTCTCAGGGAATGTATCTCCTCCTATCGGTTCTTGTTCCAACTCTTCAAAGACGACACCCGAATCCTTTTCTACTTTCCAGCCCTCACCACTGACCTATCTACCGAATTCCCTGATTGTCTCTCTGCTATTAAATACTGGATGGCCTCACACTCAAATTGAACTCCTGCAAAACAGAGGTAGTTTATTTTCCTACCAAATCCGCTCTCTCCCCTCCCTATCCAGTTTGCACCTGACACTCTTACCTACTCCTCTTCAGTCGGAAACCTTTGTGTCATCTACGACCATTCAACACAATTCTCTACCTTCATCCCTAAAACTGCAATGGCGGCTCACCTCAGCGTCCTTAATATCATGTAAACCAGGCACCTTGTTCCTTTCAAAACCCCCTAACATCTCCTAACCACTCTTATCTTCTCAAAACTGGACTACTGTGCCAGTATCCTCTTTGGTCTTCCAAACTATTCATTCTGACCCCTTGACAAGATTATTAACTTTTCTACCAGGACTCTCTTTGAGCTCCCTTGCTTCACCCCTACTTCCTCCTATCACAAGCTGTCTGGCTGACTAACTATGCAAAACAGAATCAATTTCAAATGTCTCTGACTAATGCTTAAATTCATCCACAGCAGATCACTGCCATATCTTTACTCTTCTATCAGCCCCTAAAAACCCACTTGCCTTCTTTCTACATCCTTCAGCACAAGTGTGGCACCTCTCCCACCCTGTGCTTCTTATGGCTATTGCTCTGTTCTTGCTCTGCTTACTTGGAACTTCATCCTCTATGAAATTCAAAACATAGTCCACATCAATGTATTCAAAAGCAAATTGAAAGCCCACCTCCATGCTTCTGAGCTACCCTCTTGACTCACATCTACAGCCTTACTACTTATAACTTCCCTCGTCGCTAACCATACTCTTGCCTCTGTTTTCCCAAATACACTAGCACTTAATAATTTGAGGTCACAGCTCATGCTTAGCTGGCGACACTGCCAACCCACTGACACTTACTTGTCCTACATTTGTCCACCATATTGTTCCCGCTATTTGTCCAATGTACCACTTCCCAAACCCAGTCATCATGGCACTCAAACTCTTACCATTATTAGAGGCTCAGTGTCTCCTGCGTATCTGCTATATTTCCTTTTGTAAGCTCCTTTGTGACCAAAATGAGGTATTTCCCTGTATGTATAAAAATGCATCATTGAATTTACCAATACTTTGGGAAAATCTCAGGAGTGAAACAAGAATCTACAAGCAGTGGCTGAGAAATTTGAGATGTCTCCTATATCAGTCCGACGCGGAAGAAATGCTGAAGGTTCTGTCCAATAGAAAAAACAGAGACTTTTGGGTGCTCATTAACAGATCAAATAAGCTCCCAAACTCGCACATGATCAACCCGTTGTGGAAGAAAAATGGACTGCCCACTTTTTGATATTGTTTGAATCACCAAAAGCTAACGACAACGACCTCAGTCGACCAGTGTACACAGCATGGATTGATCAGACAGTCTGCGTTGAAATCAAAACTGAAATCAAATCCTGAAATTAAAGGCGTCAAGAGCACTGGGGCCAGATGGACCTGCCAATTGCGATCTAAAACAACACCCAGACGATTGGTCAAATTGTATCAGTTCTATCTTCAAAGTCTGTAAAGAAAGTAGAACCATTTCCGATTCCTGGACAAAAGCAGTGATCGTCCCGATTTTGAAAAAGGGAACCAGAGAAGACCCCCTGAATTATCGGCTGATAGTCCTTTTGGACGTTATCGGAAAGGTTTTCGCAACAATTCTCCTGTCACACTTCCGCAAATGGGCCTTCACTTCATTGAGTTTCGACCCACTGCAAACAGGATTCCAGAAAAATGCCAGCACCAGCGCCAATATAATGTGCCTGAATCTACTTAGGGAAAGAGTACTATCAGGAGCACCCTGGATATTCCTAGCGTTTGTCGACCTGTCCCAGGCTTTCGACAGAGTGGACAGACTGAAATTTTGGGCCAAACTCAAGACCTGGCACTGTCCTGAAAGCATTTTGGAACCCATAATCCACCTTCATACAAACACCAGTATAAACGTACGCCTCAACAATCAAGGTTTAATTTCAAACTCTATACCAACTTTTCGTGGAGTGAAGCAAGGCTGCCCCTTGGCCCCAGCCGTATTCATATCTTTTCTTGGAGACTTTAAAGACAGTCAATTCAAGATCAGGTCTTTTCCACCAAAAATAGGAACCACAAGGGTCCCAAGACTTCTGTATGCCGACGATCTGATACTATTGGACCTCACTCAGATCGGTCTCAAACGGCAACTCGATAACCTCTCAACATACATCACAGAAAACAACCTTGAGATTAACAAATCAAAAACGAAAATAATGATTTTGCAAAAACCAGGAACCAAAAAAAAAGGGACTCCCCATTGGCACCTCAAGGAGACAAAAATCGAAGTGGTTGACTCATTTAAGTACCTTGGAGTTCACCTGGACAGTACTAAGAAAGCCCGGCATATGCAAGAAGTATTGTGGTCTAAAGCAAAGTACTTAGCAGCACAGATGAGAGCAGTTGATCGTAAATATGTCAAATTCTCACTCCAACCGGCCATCAGTTTCTATAAGGCCAATATCATTCCTTCATTAACATACGGCATGGTTGCGACACCTGCAACCCCCCTCTACTTTGGCAAAAACTAGAGGGCTATATTTAGAGAGCGGTGCTGGGCCTTTCGAATTCCGCACCTGTAGCCCCAATAAGACGGGAACTTGGCCTCGTCTCCCTGAAAGCAGTGGTGGACCACAGCATTCTACAGCTATACAGGAAAGTCATTCACCCAGAGAGCCTGGAAATCTACCGCATGATAGCAGAAGAAATTGAAAATGGCAAGAACCAGTCGATGAAGATGTGGGCCATGGACCAAAATCTAAAACTCCAGACAATCGCATGTTCCAAAGAAGAACTGAAGAACAACCCGGTTAGGATAAAAACTAAATTGGAATGTTTGGACTGGATCAATACCGTGAAAAAAGCAACCTCCAATAAACGTTTAGGTCATCTTCCTACGACTGTCAATAAACTGAAAGAACCTATGGCTTATTGTAAAAGATACCCAAGCAAGTCACTGATGACAACCTTTCTGAAAGCTCGCCTCAACGTCCTTCCTACGCAGGAAATCTTAGCGATCAGATCTGGATCTAATGAAAATGCCTGCAGACTTTGCAAAAATCCAGAGGAGACTGAATCCATTAGACACCTGCTGATGCACTGCCACGCCCTGCACCAAGCCAGGATTGCCTTTTTTAGCCCCCAGACGGCAAGCTCTTTTGTCGGCAATGAACTAACTTGGTGGAATCGCCTTATTACAGGTATAAAGACCCGATGGCATACCGCAGTGGCTAAACTTCTGAATTTGGCAATAGACAGAACAAAACAGAACATCACAATCGAGGCTTCGCCTATTTAATATCAACAGACTGTTGTCCAAACTTGATCGGAGTCTCCGTCAGGATTTCGTCGAGATTCCTTCTGGTTGGAAATCACTTTTGTAAAAATCTTTTTTTTGATTATATACAAATAAAATAAAAAAAATAAAAAATGCATAAATGCATTTTTTAGAATATAATATATACCTAACATTGATTAAGGGAAATGAATGCTTGTTTGTAAAAAACATTATTGAAATTCCTGTAAGTATGTAAACCTGTCTTTTACAAACTCATTATTTTTAAGCCTATAGTATTATAGTGATTTCCCTAGCACAAAGCTGGACAAAGAATTTATTCAGCTTGACCTTAATTGACCTTAATTATTTGAAATGTATTGTGAGTTTTGAGAGCTGAGTGGATGGTTTCTTTCTCACAATTGTGGTGTGGGACTGTATATTAAGGACATTCTTCCACCTACTATTTTAACCTATAAAATACAAATATGTATACATGGTGTGGATGTGACTTGAAGTCATTTGATTAGTGGCGTAAACCAGAAAAGATGCCATAGCAGAGCAAACACAGGAATATAAAGAAAGCACATCATGAAAGGATGATCCTGTTGCAGAGCCTATTTAAATGCATCCTGGTAGTTTCCAGCTAAAATGGCCTTCAGGTGCATTTAGCCATAGGCTCCACCTGCTGACCAGTAAATAACTAGTTGACATATCATGAGAACGCTGTCAGACTGTCTTCACACAAACCCTCTACGGCCTGGAGCATTGCACATATCTGCTATTGTTTTACCATAGTGTGAAGTAAGCGGAACAAATTGTTGACAAACACTGTGCTTTCTCCATTGGAAATACATGCAGATCATAAAAACTGCCTCCTTGTTTTAAAGCACTCCTCATACACATAGTGATAGTGGCAGTGCTTTAAAACAAGGAGGCAGTTTTTATGATGCATTTTGCCGTACTTACAGCTGATGGGTCCTGAAAGGAAATTATGGAGAGCGGTCCTGCAGCAAGACCATTTTCAGAAAAAGAGAAAGAAAACCGTTTCTCTTGCTTGGCCATCAAGGATCATGGCACGAGCTAAGGGAGTGGCTTATTTTGTTGTTCAGAAATAGCGGGATGAGTATTGTAGACTTTCATAAATCTGTTCCTGTAATTTCTGGGATGTAGCTTCCATTTTATTGTAAATTGGTGCTGAAGTGTAAGCATAATAGCCTCCGCCTATTCAGTAGATTAACCATTTAATTACTAAGAATACACAAATGCTTCCTCTAGCTGCCAATTCAAACCAATTATGCACATAGCTTAATAGATATCCTCCTAGCAATGGGAATGCTATGTCACATAACTCAGAGGATGTTGTATGCTCTGTATAAAGCAAGAAACTAAACTGATGTCAGTGTGGGATTTTCACGTGTTTCCGTACTGTAGCACCTTGAAGCGTCTTTTGTATTAGATGGAAATACAATAATAGGTCTTAGACCAAATAATCGGTCCGACTCAAAGAGTATGGGAAAGTACTACTTTATTCAACTGCCAGACATCAGACTGATATTTGCACACTTTCAACCAAGTTTATTTACATGGAGGTCTTGTACTTCAATATGCATCATCCATGTGATCATTCGAGGTGGCAAAATACAAAACCTAACATTGGAAGGGAACATATCTACTTAGAGAACATATAAGAATCAGTGCTTCATTGGCTACGCCTTGTCTGTAGGGCACTCCTTGAACTACCTCTAAACACACATAGTACTGATTATAGTGGACTGCAACATTGTATGTTAGGTTGTCCCTCAACCCCACTGATTGTTTGGCCTATTATCCCATCCTTGGACTTTTTGCTCCTTAGCAGCACATACGTGAATCAAAACCTAGGTGTTTGAATACCATTGGACCACTCCCCATTTTCCCAAGTAATCCAGCATCTCTCATCGGCAGGCTATCAGCAGGCTTTGACCTCGTTGCCTGCTCACTGTCCTGGAACAATCAAGGGAGTGTGAGCACACCACTATCTTACCTTAAGGCTCTAATGAATAGCCTTTGTTTTCAATTTCTGAGTCACATGTGAAGAGATCACAAATGTGTCCATTTCATCCTTCCAATACTGCTATTTGATTCAATGTATGAAAGGTATTGTTGCTCCTCTTGGCCTCTAGAGACTTGCTCACTCTATCTCATATGAACTTTATATAGTTTTAATTGACCAGCAGTTTGACTCTCACAGATGTTTTTGTCTTCTTCCTTCTATAAAGAATGTCCCACATTCAGAGCTTATCCATGTACTCTCTTTGTGGTTTGCGCTTATCCCCCAAAATAGCATTTTCGCTCTGGGCCAACCTTGACTCATAATTGGGTCAGCTCACATGGCTGTTTTTTCTGTGTTTCCTGATTATTACAGCCTCAGCCTGTCTCTGAGGTAGCTTGGTTATGTTCAATGTGTATCAGCTGCCATTTTTCTAATATAGCCGTCCTTGCCCCATTATATTTTCCTCTATAGCAAGGTTCTATATGTTGTCTTTCTACCTTGCGTTACTGCATATTTAAAGATATTGGTAAGTAAGTTACTTCATCTTCTTTAGATCCATGATTACTTTAGTTTTAGGTTCATGCTACTCTCTATGCTTCAGTTACATTGGCCCTCATTACGACCCTGGCGGAAATCGCGGTGCAAAATGCACCATGGAGCACGGCGGAAAGCTGCCGATAGCGCCATGGGGGTTGGCGGATTTTCCGCCCCATTCCGACCTTGGCGGGGCGGTAAATCCCCAATCCCCATTTTACCCTTCCCCATTCCCATTTTTGCCCCATAGGGTATAATGGGAGTGGGGAAGGCGTTAATTACGCCACCGTAAAATACGGTGGCGTAATTAACATCAAGGTCCCGTAGCGCCATGGATTTCTCCGCCCGGAAAAACCAGGCGGAAAACGGCTCCATGGCGCTACGGGAACTCGTAGTAGGGCGGACGGGTCCGCCGCGAATAACGCTGGCGTAAACCCACTCCGCCAGGGTCGTAATGAGGCCCATTGTCACTTAATTATTTCATATTGTTTCAACATAGGTTAAGATATATTCTTTACTACACCACTTTGTCCTCGCCAGATTTCACTTGAACGTCCATCCATAATATTCATTGATGCATTCTGACATCTTGTCAAGTGACATACTCCCATGTAGCTTTCTTCCATATGACATCCTTCCACACTTTCAGTGCAAGGGTACATTCTGTATGGCTGTCTGAGTGCATAAGGCATCTCATACACTCAATTCGGTATAGGAACAATGCAGCAGGTCCCATCTATGGCTTTTCTTTGATTGTTCCAATATGACAGCGGTGAGGGGATGGGATCTGGCAAGAAAACATTCACCTACTCTTCTACATGTATTTCACAAATAAATAAATAAACCTCTCAGAGTCATTTATTTGAGAGGGATCCAGTCAGAAGGTCTCTCACACATAATAGAATAACATTTTCTAGGTGAACCAACTACTCTATCTGGTTGCACTCATGCTCATAGCAACATAGGGTAATGCAGTCCTTCCCAAGACCTCAGAAGTTAACTGTTTGTTGTAGTGAAGAAAGCACCATTAAAAGCGATGTCCATGCAGCTTTGACACAGCCTTCCATGCTCTTGTTGGTGCCAATGTATTGCATGATAATGAATAGAAAGTTCATACTCTGGTATATCAGCCTTATTCTTTCTGTTGGACCGAAGGAGTAATTATGAACTGGGTCTGTACTTATGTGGTCAGATACCTGGTGTAATCATGGTGCAGGTTGGAAAGCATCCCCTCCCCATGTTTCATGGTTCAAGTAAATGATGTTATATATTACCTGTGGGCGCCATGATGTATGTGAATAGGCACTAATGTTACCAAGGAACAAAGGCTTGGCCAAAGCACTTGAATGTGGCTAATCCTGCCTGGTTACTGAATCTAAGTAGGGTCATGTCTGCTTGGAACTTGGGTGGGAGAGTGCCTGGAAATACCAAGTGCTTGTAGGCTTAGGCCTTGCATGTTGGGATTCAGGTATAGGATAATCTCATTCTTCCATCCTTCCACACTCAATAAGGTAGTTGCAATACCTCCTGTTGTGCATGACCTTGCAATGAAAGATCCTACAGGTTATTCCCATTTTATGGCATGCCTAAAAGCTGTGGTTTTCGTCTTCATCAATCCAGGTGTTTATACAGGGCCATAGTCAGAAAAATATCAGGTGGTCCCAGGCATGTTTCATTTTCTGTCAAACGCTAATGAGTTATGCATTGATAAGTTATACAATTTGTCCTTTCTTCTAGTGCAAGGATTTTTCCAGAGGTGTTCTAGGTCACAAGACAAGGGATGTAAATGTTCCATAAACAGGATGTTTCAGTTGAATAACTGCAGAAATATCCTATAGACGGATGGGTGAGCATGGGCTTCCTTCCTCAGAACAATGGGTTTTTCCTAGGCCATGCAGCACTTCTTGCTACAGGCAGGAAGCTGCACTCTGGGTTGTGCTGTGGGTGCTTTTCCCACTTGGAAGAGATGTTCAGGTCAAGACAAAGTAAGACCCAGAGAATAAATACACATTACATGTCAATGCTTTTCAGTATGATATGGGTACGGTAAGTACACTGCAAATACACCTGGCACATCTTCATAGACAGGTGGGTAATCAGATACAAAGGGGTAATTCTCTTATGTGCAAATATGATCTTTTTTCCCCTCTAGGAGATAAAGCATGGAGTGGGTTCGGAGCCATTAATATTCTGCATACATATCTTTTCGTTTCACCATGTTAAATTTCGGCATGCAGTTCTTGATGGAAGGGACTTACCCAAAGAGCACGTGCTCTATTAGATAAGGGACAGATGCCTCAATATGATACTTGTTATGCATAAACAGGATACGGGTAACATAATAAGAATGTCGCAGATTGATCCTTTGTTAGTGATGTGTATAATGACATGGTTATTTCACTTGTATAAAATATGTATTCCCTGGTGCTTGTCCACCTCTAGCCACGTTGGGCCTCATTACGGGTCCGGCGTTAACCCTGCCACTGCTACCGGCGGATTGCTGCTGGACCCATAAAAAATTACCAGTCCTGACTTCCCGGTGCCACCGGGCTATTCCAAGTCCTGCGGCCAGGAAGTCAGGCGGAAGTAATTTAGTTAGTCTTCATTCCAAGATTGTCCAATAGGACTCTATTGGAATGGGGACACAGGAGAACGGTGCCAGTGCTCCCGTGAAAACTCTTCGGGTAGGTGCCATTCTGCCCGGCAGAGTTGTAGTGTGCCAGTCCGGAAACAATGGTGCTGGTAAGCTTACCGGCACCATTGGTTCCGGACCGCCACACTTATAATGAGTCCATGCACGTTTTCATCTAAGGGAATAAATGGATGGATCCCAAGGTGGTCTCACCCTAACAAGTGTCCCTCTTCGATAGGGGTAGAATGTAGTTTTTCAAACAAGAGCAGTGCAAGGTTACGTTTGCCCTGGTCCAGCATTCCAGAAACTAGACAGGGCACTCCCAGTCCCAATCTTATTCCATCCTGTAATGATTATGTCAGTATGTCAGGGTTTGTTACAGAATGTTTCTAGCTTCTATCATGAATTCCAAAATGGTATCTGGTTAATACTACTCATAGCAGTGACAAGCCAGTGTATACGTCCCCCAAACCACCCATTGCAATAACAGAGAGACATGACAACTGGGGATGGGAGATTAAAAGGTTGTAGGTTTTATTAAATCCAGCCAGAGTTATTTGGCAGGTGATCAATAAACAATCATCATTAACGCTGCAGATTGAAATGATTGCTGATGATAAGCACTAACTCTTAAATTATACTTCCGGGTGAGAGGTTCAATTCCGGGTAGGTTTGTTCTGGGTGAACAGGTCATAATCGTTTCAAGGCACTCAATCCTTGGTTCAATGTGATAATATCCCTGCAAAAATGTTGCCATGCAAGAATGGCACCCTTTTTTTGTGATACCCCACAACACAGATTATATCAAGATAATTACCTACCGTTGTTGTTTTTATTGTAATCCCGGGGTCAGTTAAACTATTTATGTGTGTGACTTTGTATTATTTTATCCATTTTCAATTACACCTTGCTAGCCATAGTTACACTTCTCTGTGATCACAGCTGACCGCTATTAATTAAATGTAATGTTTGTGAGTCATCCAAGTGTGAGTAATGTCTCATATCCACTGCTTTGTGATATTAATAATATTCATCCACAATCAGATATAGCCATCTTGTTCTAAAAGTGTTCCTTACATGAAACATTTCTACCCCTCAATGCATCTACATATGTATTTTGTACTTGTCAACATTCAGGTGTAAAAATTGACTTGAGGTTCTGTCTCAGAACAACTGCTATCCAATGTCATCTGGTGGCCAGTCATGGCATCCATCGCTTTAACTGTCAATAAGTACCATTGAATGGTATAACATGTCCTAATTATTACTAGTGAAACAGCTAATTCTGTTGACTTTTGGCTGCGGCTCCTCAGGGTTACGATATATCGTGGAGTATCATCACATCATTCTTCTCTTGCATAAACCTTGAAGAATACAGGTTGCTTTTGGTCATTTTATATTTAAATTTTCAGTGGCATTGGTAGAATTGATATTGCTCCGTAATCCCAAGAGGACTAGGCCCGCTGCCGCCCGTCTCCAAACTCGCACGCTACAGACAGTCCTACATCATGGACAATACTCATGGAATACTTACAAATGTTTTCTGACAGTAAGCATGGGAAGATCAAAATTCATTCATACAGCAGTGAAGCTGTCATTGTCAAACTGCCTCTCTGATAGTGGGGTCACTCATACATCAAACAGAAAGTGAAGCTTCATATATTGTTTTCTCTATCACAGCTGAACACTAAGGGCCTCACCAGAAGTAAGTTGGGTGGTGCAGTACAAATGCGGTGGTAATAGCGTTACTGCCACATTACCACCCCGCCCCATCACAAGTTTGGGGAAAAGTTGGAGGATTCACCTCCAGCTGTGAGGTGGAGGTGAATGCACTGACTTTCCACCCATTTTCGTTGCAATTACCGCAGCACAATCACCACAGCTGTAATTGCGATAATACCGCCGGACCAAGTGGTGGTAACAGTAATTGCGCTGGGTGGTATTCCGGTGGATTTACCACTGGGATTGTAAGTGACTTCAATCCAGCATTCCAACTAAGTCAATGCCTAGTCTGGGATGCCCAATGGAAACCCTTATTGATATATTTGTATGTCAAAAGTTCTTTAAATCTGGATGATGAACCCTTATATAACGCCCCTCTCTTTGAATCTTCCCGACCTCACTGAGCCAAGAAGTAGGTTTGTTTTGCAAATTAAAAGATTTATTTGAATAATTGAACAAGATATAGATTACACTTTTATGAATATGAATAATATCTGAATAGCACACTTATGAATATGAACAATGATCAGCAATGGGTAATATTACAATATCAACAATCTCTTTAATCAGTTAGGAGTAGGAATAGGAAGGAAAAGGTAGCAGAGAATACTTTGTATGGGTTCAAGGAAATGCAAGATAGGAAAGAATGTAACACAGAAGGAAAACTTGATATGACTTCAATCAAAAGACAATATAATCACTTTTCCCCTGTGACTACTCACTCCCCCCAGTATGCAATATGAAGAGATGGAAATGAGGGCACAAAGGTTTCAGGAATATTAATCAACAATGCAGTTCAATCCCAGTTCCCCCAGCAAGTTTAGAGAGACACAGGAATTATTTTATAACAGGTCAAAATTATTGTGAATGTGATTTGCAATGAATGTGAAAAATGCTAAAAATGACTTTAATTCGCTAAATGGGATTCAGCACTAGTGAGAGTTACTTTGGATTGGTTCAGGTCAACACTAGCAATGATTATGAATGATTATCAGATGAAAACGAAAATCAGCAGTTGCAAACAAGAAACAGCTATTCTGACATGTGGTGAAATTTAACCAAAATGCAATTCGCGGCAACTTTTCCGCCTGCGTGAAACTATAAGTCATTTTAGGTCATTTTAGGTCATTTTAGGTAACTACAAGTCACTATAATGTCAGCTTCGGGTCTTAGCTTCAAAATGACAGTTAAATTTTGGTTCTAGGATGTGCGGTTCAAAAGTTACAGAGGTTTTTGTGAAAGTATGTTTTTCAGAAACAGAATCAAGATTTCAAAATGACAGATGCGCTTTAAGGATTTACCAACAAGGATAGGCTTATACTAAGGAGCTATGAAGAAGCAAGACACTCAAAGGGCAGCCACCAGAACAGCGGTGCCTTCACTCTGACTTCTGTCCGTCAAAACACTTGTCCCTCTTCAGAAAAATATCAGCGCATAGATGATTGATGCTACAATTATCAAGGATTATGTGGAGGAGAGAAGAATTTAGGATAGACAAAAGAGATTCAAAAATGCAGTTATGGATAGGTTAGAGTGGTTGGATTAGGTTACTTTAAATTAAGAGATTGGTTATGTACAGTTCTAGACTGGATACTCACTCCTATGGCTTTAGAATGGAGTGGGGCCCGTCAAAGATCTGGTCAAGGGTTTGGCTGGGATTCTCTCGCCACCGGACAGGTCTAAGGCCCTGGGTTCTGCTCTCAGCATGACACTGCAGTCTGCGTGGCCTCTTAGGCTGGATCTGATGGGTTCTGGGGCTTGGTTCTAGCACAGGGTTCTTAGCTAGAATAGCAAAACAGCACAGCCTGGCTGTTGAATGTGAGCCCCTTGGAAGTTTAGGGGTTAGAATCAGGTTGCAAAAGATTCTGATGGCCTGCTGAGAAGGGTTCAGCTTTTGGGTTAGGCCTCTCTGCTTCAAGGTTCTAGAGTTTGGTTCTAGAGTCTCTGTCAGGATATTGTCTGGATCTGATCTGGATCTTCTTGCAGGGTGCTTCACCAAGAAATCAGTTGAGGAGTGGAAAAGTGTGTGTGTCCTGTCTGTCCTCAGCAGTACCTATTTATGTATTTCCAAAGTGGGTGGGGAGGCTGATTCTCTATGTCCAACTCTCTAAAGATCTGATAGGTCAGAGGATTCCCTGTCCCCTGATTGGAGAAAGGAGCAGTGTGTCATCCTGTGTCATGTTTATGGCTTAGGGGAAAGACCCTCCCCTTTTCTCTGTACAGTATATCTTATTTTTCATAAAAAACACATTTACAATAGGCACAAATTGTTAATACTCCATAAATTACATGACAGATTGCCTAAGGTACATTTCTGTTCACTCTCATCTTCCTAAGAGCTTTGGTCCAGAAATGACAACTTTTTCACGCTTTTGGTGGGTTTTTCAATATTAGTTCTGCACCAATTTTTAGAAATGCATGCACACCCCATCTGGGCACATTTTTGTAATTTTTCATGTTCCTAGCATAAACACAGTAGCTACAATATTAAAAACTTTCGGGGTTCAGCCTCAGAACATCGCACAGATTCCAGCTTAGTTTTAAACTGTGAGCAAATTTTTCATTTTAACAATCTCAAAGTTTCACATTCTTGTCAGTTCAGTGCAATTTTTTAGAAGTATTTTTCTTAAACATATATTTACTCCAATTTTAAATCCACATTTCAGTCTGGTCCGCCTCCAGGGCTGGGCTGACTCAGAGGTCACATGTCCTTCTTCCTGCTAGCAGTTTGTTGTCAGTCACACCCGAATTAGCATTTCTATTCAGCTCAAGGGCTCCATTGTTCTCACTCAGAGCAACAGGCCAGGGTGCCACTCCCAGTTCCTTTTGACACCAGCCTGTCAATCTCTTAGCCAAGGGCAGGGGGAAGTCTCCTTTGTTCAGGGAGAGGTGTGGAATTTGTTTGAAGCACAGTGTGGGAAACATTTAACTCTGAAACCCAATGTCTAAAAACTGTCTTATCTTATAATATAACTAACATTTTTCACAAATACATCAAACCATTTCTTGCTTCAAGCCTTTTCAGAATATAGTTTTAAATTGTCTCCACCTCTTAGGCTTCTGATAGCAAGTCTTTCTTTGGCATAGTTTGGGTTCAATTTACAACTTTACACAAAATGGTTTTAAATCGCCGGCTTCTGATAGAGGTGAGTAACGGTATTACCCATTTTTGACAGCTTTCTTCCAGCAAGCAATCCTCAAAAGTGGACTTTGTTCAGATAACACATACTTCTGTGGACCTTATATTTATGCAGATTCTTGCAGTAGAATGATGTTGATCACCCAACAAGGAGGTTGGCTCTTTTTGGGTGGTTTGTGAGCCATGATTTTGGCAAATTTGACACCAAATGAAAACGGATTTTTGAAACAACTCTGTTTCTTTTGCAATGATTTTGCTCCGTGGGCAGCCAAATGATGGGTTTTGGCAGTGGTCTCCTGTGTTACCACTGACATCGGCAAAAGTAGATGGTGGCCTATTTTTAAGATTTTCACTGCGCACTTTCTGGTGATTTCTAGCGAGCAGCATGCTTTCCGGCAGCCATTTCTGAGGTTTCTGCTGCCAACAATGCACAGTGATGTTGCAGGGCTTGGACCAGTGGGTTAAGACATCCCACAGGATACCACCCAACTCCTGAATAGGCCCTAAGTCTCCAGTTTAGATAGCAGAAGTATATACAATACTGCTTCCTCTATGCTCATTTACTATGGGCTTTGACAAGACAAGGGTGGACAGAAGATAACGGCAGATTAAATATGGTCATCATCATTACTCCTAGTACACCTGTCTCATTACAGTCCCTGATTTCTGTAAAATGGGGTATGTTAAGGTTAACCTGTAGAGACTAATTGTTATTGTAGTGAAAGAATAAGCAGCTTCCCAACTGTTTTTTCCCACTCGCTTTTCACCAGAATATTTATTTATTTATCTATCTTACATCCAGCGAGGAACAATGCCTTTTTGATCACAAAAGAACGTACAATAGATAATAAATCAGATTTGATGCGAAGCACTGAGTTTATTAGAATGCTGTGACTTTGAGTGACATCCTGACCACCTTGTGGATGGGAGAAAATGGAACAGTCACTGGGGACAATACATGGGTGGACCTACATAGATTAAGGACAATTAATATAAGACATGTTTAAATGTAGGTATGCAGTAAAGCCAACTGTGTTAAGGATTTGACTGTGATGCTGGCAATGCATCAGACTGACAGGACCTCCATGTCCTTGTCCTGTACTACCTTATCATATGAGTTCTGTGTTATTTTCTGCCCAGGAGTCCAGTTGGTACCCCTGGCAGTGCAGTTCTTCCTCTTTTTGGTTTTGGTGAACAGAGACCTTTGGGATACCCTTATGGCATCCATAGGTGGGGGTACAACCCTGTACTCCTAGTGTATGTTATTGGGTATCTGTGTGTTGCCAACAGAGCAGGGTATGGGCTGGTGGCAGCTTCATGCTGATATGGCAGGAGCTCTGAGTATCCTCCATTTTGGTATATCCAGGCCCTTCCATATGAATCAGTGGATTCCTGATAGAAGGCACGATTACCCATGGGTTCTCTTCATTTCTATTGCCTGTTACCTTGTTTCCCTAAAGTCCGGGGAAGCCCTGATTCTGTCACTTCCCCTGACTGGCTGTTGGGTGGAAGAACCATATATGCTATTGTGTATTGTGGGGACGTCCAGTCCAGACTGTATGGAGCTTTCCCAATGACTGTATGTTGTAGTTACACCCTTGGGGTGGGACCTGTGTGAATAGAGTGTGTGACCAATATGAATTCTATGTTATGGCTGTCTGGTTTCTGTGTGGGTGACACAATGGGCATCATTACACGGAAGGCGGTAATCCAGGGTGCTATTAGCACCCTGGACCATGCCGGTAAATTACCGGCACCGCCTTGGCGGAAAGGGGATTTACCGCCCCATTCCAAGGTTGGAGGGGCGGTAAATCCCCCTTCCGCCATTGCCCTTCCCCATTCCCATTTCTGCCCCATAGGGCTCTATGGGAATGGGGAAGGCGCTAATTACGGCACCGCAATTTTGCGGTGCCGTAATTAGCTCCGAGGTCCCTTAGCGGGTTGGTTTTTAACGCCTGCAAGAAGCAGGCGTTAATTCCTCCAACCCGCAAAGGGACCTCGTAGTACGGCGGTAAGGGTTAACGGTCACCGTTGCCATTAACGGTGACCGTTAACCCTTACCGCCGTCCGTGTAATGAGGCCCAATGAATGAGACATCCCTGCCTTAAACTGACATGAATGCAGTGTAGTGTGCTGAAAGACTGGGTGCCTTCCCCAATCCACATTCCTTGTTTTGAGTGTCTGGGTGGAAGTGAATTGTCTGAATGCCTGTGAGCCTGATGTGCTGCCTGCCTGCATGAATGCCCTTCTGTGTGATTGGCTGACTAAGCCTGGCTCAGCCAGAGTGAATGAGGGACAGATGTATATATCTGGGGACCACCCAATTCCCAATTTGTTCAGAAGCTGAAGTCGAAACTTGAAGTTCATCGTTGAAGCCCAGCTGGAAGAAGATTTCTGCTGCATTTCCTTCAAAGTAATCTAAAAGCTGTCAAGTCTGTCGAGGACTGATCTGAGAGAGGACCTGGCTAGGAGACCTCTCCCTGAGCTATGAGGGACCATCATGCAAAAACTGCTGTTCTTCTTTGAAGCACCCTGGAAGCCAGTTCTGTGAGTTTGACGTTGGAGAAGGGGTCCGCTGAGAATCCTGAGGAGAGCGCTTGTACATCGTGGCCATCAAAAGTCCATTGATGTCGACCAGGGTTTGGAAGATTTCTGTGGACCCCTGGAAGCTAATCGAATCGTGTCACCCAGAAGCGGGGATACCTTGACAGCATGCTGCTTGACGCCCAGAGCCGAAATGCTCTGCATTGCCTGAGAACCTTTGACACAGGCCTCCCTTGCCATCACCGTCAACCACTTTATCCCGCCGGAGAAAGCGATGATTGTCTGCTACCAAGGAAAGTCTGCCATTGGGTTTCCCACCACCAAAAGCTGGCGAAGACATCCCGAGTACACTGACGGAGTGAAGATCCAAGTGGTCGAGTCCTGATCACCAGAGCTATCCCGAGGTATGTGCTGCAGCTACAGCACCGACAGGCCAGAGGACTCCCAAACGCGATTCCCGACACCCAGTGCCCGCTGCCAAAGAAATTGTAGCTGATGCAATGTTACAGACCCTGATTCCTGCTCCTTGGTCGTGGTGAAAAAAGGGAGGACCTTTGGTGGCCTTCTGCAACAGCACTCGGGGGAAGGGCTCATCAGCAATGGATTCAGCAGCTCTTTGTGGTTTTGGTGCCCTTTTCTCAGTGCCAAGGAATAAAAAGTATAGCCGGTTGGATTCTCTATGCTTTCTCAGTCCTGAACTCTGGTGAGGGGAGTTTTGGTGAAGAATTCCTAACTGTGGGGGTACACACAGATGCCTGAAAAGTTTCAGCCAGGTTTGATCTTTGGAAGATGATGCACTTGATAATGGTACCCCGAGTATTGGGTTTCTGCAGGCCAGGAAAATTGCAGGACATCGAGGGATGACCCAAAATTAAGAAGGTATTGAGACTAGTTGGTCCAATCAGCCTAAGGGAGGAAGTCATCCTTGGCAGATGTTCCCTGTCAATTTGAAAACTGAATCATCACAGCTGCAGGGCTCCACCAGTGCTTCTGCAGTCCTGGTATGTGCTGCTGGTGTCTCTGCTTGTCTACTGTATCTTATTCCTTGTTCCAGTGGTCGACTCTGCCTGTGGTTCCGAAATCCTTGCCTTTTATGCTGGAACCCATTCATTTACACTCATAGATCTATCAGTCACCTGGGAGGTGGCTGTCCAGCCAGCTGCCCAGTTTGAATGGTTTCATACAGGAATACCTACAGAAAAGGGACAGTGAAGTTTTGGGCTCATCCCTCACTTCCTGCCTTCTCAGACACACTTGATCCTGGGTGGGTTTCAGGGCTAAAGCCCGCCAAAGGCAAAACTCACAAGGGACTCAAATATCTTCTAAATGATAGAAGAAAACTGCAGAAGGAAAAGACAAATGAAAAATGGCTAAAAAGGAAGACACGGGTCAGTTTGGAAAAATGGTCAACCGTGGGTGTTGTTCTGCAGCTCAGAAATCAGCCTGTTTGTAACCTGCACAAAGGGTAGCAAAAAGAAACCACTACCACCAGCCATTTCAGTTAGTAAGTGTAACAAAATGTTACATGAGGAGTGGGAGAAGGGGTTACAATGTAACCCCCAGCACCCCACATAAGGTGGGGTGCTGGAACCACAAAAGAAGAGATAATTCAGATAAAAGTTTCCTTACTATTCTTGGGAACTTTATTTTCTCACAAGAAAATGGGCCTCATTATGAGTGTGGCGGAAAGGCAACAACGACGGCGGTTGTTTTCTCTCCACCACACTACGGGTTCTGCTCGCGGGTGCCGGACTGCACGCCTGGTCCGACTGCACGCCTGGTCTGACCAGGCGTGCACACCATCACCCGCGAGCAGAACTCATGATTGCACCAGCACCGTTATTACCGGTGGCGGTGCAACCATGCTCCCGACACCCATTCTGCCCTATGGGGCAGAATGGGGATCGGTAGGCCGGCCATAACGGCACCCGCGAATGGGCAATTACCGGGTCTGCCAAACTCGGCATGACCCGGTTATTGCCCATTCACGGGTACCGGAAAAAAACAACTCTGGCGGCAGCCGTGCCGTTAATAAGGGCACGGCTACCGCCAGAGTTGTAGTGAGGGCCAATGTATCATAATGAGAAGTCCAAGGGACTCCTCAATGACACTGCACAGTGGGTACTGGGTGTCGCCAAGCAAAAGAAGAAGCTGTATTAAACATATGGAGTTTACCAGACTCCATAAGACAGTAAAAATAAAAATCCCAGTCCGAGAAAAAGAATGAGTGAGTGGTTAAAGGTTCCACTCAGTCAGGAGATTAAAATAAAACAAGTCCAGAGTACAGCAAAAGTGATGGGGGTCTCTCAGGTTAAAGGGAATTAGCCCAGAAGCTGAAAATTTTCCACAACTGAATTTAACATCAGAGAGTGCACACAAATCCAATATATAATGCAAAGAGAAAGTTGGACATTTTGATAGGGAAATCAGAAGAGAGTTCAGGAAAAGAGAATGAGATTTGGGTTTCATCCACAAAGAGTCTATACGAGAACCCAAAGGAGGAAATTATTGCCCCAAGAGCAGAGGTGTGGAGGGGTAAGAGGAGAGTAACCAAGCCAGAGCCTTGTGGAACACCAACAGTTAAAGCAGTGAGTTGAGAGGTGCTGTTCCCCCAGGAAACAGAGAATTGGTGTGGTGCCAAATAGGATTCAATCCAGGCAAAGGCTTGATTGTGAATCCCAAGAAGAAAGAGAAGCTTAATGAGATCAGAGTGATATGTTGATGGAGGCAGAGCTCTCTGCCACAAAACTAGTTGTGCGGAGTGAGTTCAAATTGTGGTGGACATGGGAACTCTTTAGAGTGAATCGGGCTCAGTGGACATAATCTGTCCTTCTATCATGTACGCTCTATATCTTTCACTCACTCTCTCACCCACTCTGGCAATGCTTAACTGGAGTCTCATCCTAGCTATAACATGGACACATTATTTGCCCGCTTTCTTAAATCTTGGCAACCCCTCTTTGCGCTTTTTCTTTCAAAACGTTTAGAAATACCTCAAGAATTCAACAGCCCTGTTTTTCACCAATTCTGGCCAATCCCGCACTTTCCTCTATGGGGAGGTAATGGAGTTTGAATTGAACTCTTATCCCTCTTAACAAATGGCTTGGATTATTATTATTTTTATTATTGCCAGTGTCCTTCATATAGCATTCTTTGACCATTCCTTGGCTTTACTTACATGCCATCCTCATCCTTAGACTCTGTTATTAGGTCCATTCTTGAAGCAGATCTCCTTACTTTTCTCACTGTTGCTTTAGGTTCCGGTTAATCCAGAATGCTTACAGTCTTTCTGAGTGGAACACAGGAGACATGCATTCTGCTTACGTTACAGGTCTTGGTGGGGACTAAGCCTACCTAGCGGGAGATGAGAGGCAGGGAAAATGTCTCTGCAGTCCCTCTCAGTGGTTCTCTGGAGCACTCAAGTAATTATAACAGGTGGGGACCTACTATTACAGCTCTGGGGCCTACTGCTGGCTCCATAGTGGGGTGTGTTTTGCTCACTGACATGATGGGACTTTCTAACCTCAAATGCTGTTGTATGTTTGACTTAGCCTTTCATCTTTCAGCAGGTCGATATATCAAGTGCTTTACATTATGGAGTAATGAGCCCTGTTCTTACACACTTAGAAAGTTGAGGAGTTCAGTATTAAATGCTTTATAAGAACACGTTATTATTAGATGTTCAATACATGTTAAAAGTACTTTTGGGAGAACAAATTGTAGAGGAGTAGCCGAGTACCTCTACCGAAGGTCCCTCGCCATTTTGCCTATATGTTGGAAACTGTAAATTGCAACATGTGCAATGTCAGTAATGGTACCTATACCTCGAAGAGTCCTTGAAACAATGTATCCATTGAGAAAACCCTATATGATGAACCTGCAGAGAAATGACAGTCTTCTGAAGGAAGTTCCGGAAGAAGTGTGAAGATGAACGAAAGAGAAGACTGATGACATCACATGAAGCAGACATGACACACCCAGAAGAGATGCCAATGAAGAGAGTATATAAACCTTATAGATCCTGATGATGAAGTAGAGTCCAGTAACATTTTGTGAGCAAAATGAAGATTGCACGTGTGGAGAGCATTGAAGAAAATGCAAGCCATTTTACAATTGTACAGATGCTGTAACGCAAGTAGACTAAGTAATCATGAGGCTGGCTACACGTAGTGAATAGACTGCAGGCTGAGCCGCCAATATATATATATAAGTGTGTATAAAATCTGGATGTTCCATGATGCATTTTAGCAAACTAGGACCCCATGAATAGAAGGGCTGAAAGTGTGGCAGAGTTGAAGAAAACAGTTGACATCGAAAGAAGATTTGAGAAGTCTTGTTTGGCCCAGTGTCAAGAGTTGGGGCTGCCAAGAACCTGGTTATCAATTCGAGAAGATACACTGAACGTGAGAAGCAAGACGAGCTCCTGTTGAGGTGTAATGGAAAAACACTAGAAGTACCAGGTTTTATTCATTTAATAGTGTTAAGTGCAAAGAAGGAGCTCAAAACACGGTCTCCTGTCACATGGTCAGATGAAAATAGACTTTGGGCAAGCGCAGAGACCAGAAGATAAGGCCATGCTCACCCTCCCTTTTATTCTCAGGCACACTTATCCTTTGCAAGGCCAAGTTCAAATGACTAATTGAATGGCAGACAGCAGGAGTCATGATGGATATGATATGATATGATATGGCATTTATAACCCGCCTATACACAAGTGTTTCAAGGCGTAACGAGGGGAACAGATGGAAGACTGACAGCGATCTTACTAGGATAGGTGACATTGAGATCGCGCAAGTGCAGGGGAAGGGGGAATGGGAAAAGTGCGGGGGGAGCTGAGAGGGGCAGTGCAGTACATAGGATCGACAGTAAAATAAATAGAATAAATAAATCAATAAGTAAAGTGTTGCCAACAGGTGTCAAGTGAGAGTAGCGGACTGTACTGATACAGAAAAACAGTCCCCAAGTGCAGGGGTTGCCATGGAGGCAGTGCAGGTGTGGAATTGGCAGGGGAGGGGACCTGGGCCCGAGATCAGAGGGTGAACCAGTTCACTTTCAGTTTCAGCCAGGAGAGAAGGAGAGAAAGCAGAAGCAAAGAGGAAGGTTTTGAGGTCCTTTCCAGAACCGGAGATGATTCTCCTCAAGTTTCAGTGAGGCAGGGAGGGTGTTCCAGAGGGAGGCCCCAGCCAAAGAAAAGGAGGATCTAATGCCAACTTGTTGCTTGGAGAAGCCACTGACCCTGGGGGAGTTGGAGGCGGATGAGCGAAGAGCTCGAGAAGGAAGTTATTTAGGAAGTGAGAGTTGAAGGTATTGAGGCCCCAAGCTCCAGAAGGCCTTGTGGACAATGCAGCGAGTTTTGAACGTAATCCTTGCAGCCACTGAGAGCCAGTGGAGAGATTTCCGTCCTGGAGAGATAGAATTCCTGGACAATTCCTGAGGCCAAGGATAAGTCTCACGGTCCTGTTCTGTATGAGTTGCAAAGGGCGGAGAATAGAAGCAGGCAGATTTAGAAAGAGGCTGTTGCAGTAGTCCAGCCTAGAGAGAACCAGAGCTCTGGAGAAAGTGATCTTCTGGGGGAAGGAGAGGAAAGGAAGAATACCTCAGAGGAGGTGCAGCTGGTAGTGTGACTTCATAGAGACATCAGAGATATGAGGAGAAAAGGACAGTGTGGAGTCGAAGATGACCCTAAGGGTTTTAGCCTCGCAGGTGGGAGCAGGAAGAGGGCCAAGAGAGGCCAGCCAGAGAGCAACAGGAAAGGAGGGAGCAGGTGTGCCGATGAGGAGAATCTTGGTCTTACTGGCATTGAGGCAGAGATCATTGGTGGCACACCAATCCTGAATAGCAGACAGAGAGTCAGAGATGAGAGAAGGAGAAGAAGTGGCGGTTTGAGAAACTAGCGTGGCTTGACACAGCACGCAGTGTGCAGTATGTTGTGTTTAGGTCCTTTCCTCTGACTGGACCGGACCTAACCGAACCTGGTGGAGCTATTGGAGCTCGTCCGGCTGGAAACTCTATTTGGCTTGGGTCCCCAGGGGGCGTTCAGTGCACGGGGCGGTGCACAGTGGCCACAGGGGGCAGCAAGCTGCTGTGCTGTGCTGTGCAGTGCAGAGAGTGCCGATCCGAGTCGAGTTGAGTTAGTGTGGTGAGTTAAGGTTACCTTAGACCCGGCTCGCATTTGGGAGAGCTGACAGTGTACCTGACAGTGTACCTGAAACATACATTGCGCTGGGCCCGTGTTTTTTGCTCTTCCTCGCGGTTTGACCAGGCATCTTGGCTTGGAGCATTAGTTAGCCTTAACCTGGTCGTTGCGGCACATGGTGGCCAGTGTGGCAGTGATAGTCTTTCCGCTACTATTACTGAGAGGAAACGCTGTGGGTTTCGAGTTGCTGCTGGTGTTCGGATTGCTTGGCTGTCTTATCCATTGACTTTGCAGCGGGCTGCAGTTTCCGTGCTCACTAAATTCAAACTCATACCTTATACTTTATACGTTCAAGGCTGAGGCAGAGGCATGGCTCTGGTGGGGCTGGGGACGTTGTGTCGAGCAACTTGGAGCTCCACCCCCCGAGGCCTAACGAAGCAGCAAGTGTCCACAGTGCTGACGTGACACTGCTTGGAGCCTTGTAAGTACTTTTCCTTTGCCTCAAATCCATTGAAAACACAGCCTAGCCCACGCTTCCGAACCCAGGGGGAGGAGGCTCCTTGGGCAGAGACTCAAAGCCTGAAGAACCTCTCTGCTGGGTACTTTGCCAACAGAACATATCAGCGCAGAAAGGATTTTCCACGTCTTCTTGGACAGTATTGTTAGCCCTCAGCGCGAATGAGATGCTAGTCTAGTTGGCGAGGGAGGGGAATGGCGAGGGTTGCCTCAATTTACTTCAGGCTAGACAAGATGGAGATACCTACCTGGATCCTTTGATCAACTCCAGGAGGATATAAGTAATAAGTGCCGGGAAGATCTGGAAACGCTGACTGTGGCCTAGGAGGCTGACTACAGAGCAAAGGGATGTCCCTTTGACGTACAAGTCTGCATTAAGGCTAAAATGGTGGTGTCGGCTTTGAACATTTTAAAGAATGCCGACACACTGCTTGATACTGCAACCTGCGCGGATGCCAACTTTAAAGACTGCATGTAGGCGAGTGGCGCTAATTCAAGTAAAGCCTCTCCAAGGCCAGGGTCACCAATGCCAGTGGAAATAGAGCCTCTCCAAGAGATCGTATTAGGAGAGCAGGAGGTGGGTCCACAGTTTATGGCCATCCAACTCTTGCCTCCAAGACCTCAGCCTGCTGCCCCGAAAGATGTAAGGGATCTTACTGATGTATCATCAGGGGTCCCACCATTCGTATCCCTGGAGGGAGAAGAGTTGGTACTCCCACTCCCAAGAGAGTTTACAGATTTTCTAAGACCTCTGGTCTCATTCTTGGGAAGAATCAGGACCAGCCACTGACAAAAACGTGCTGGCAGCCAAGAGGGATCCTGCCTGAACTCCCCTCATTGAAATCATGTTTAATTTATAGAGGAACAGAGACACATATTCCAGCCATCCCTGAAATGCCAAAAAGTGAACCATTTGAGTCCCTTGCCAGGGCCTCTCCTATAAGATCTGCATTGTCCTCCAAGGGGGGCCAGCTTTGGGGGCTCCTTCTTGAGGGACATACAGGGGGAGTGAGGCTGGTGTGAGCGGGCAGCCAATCTGGCGGTAGAGCCACGCTTGCAAGAGGGTTAAAGGGAGGGGAGTTCACACCTTAAAAGGAGTGCAGAATTCCTGAAAGTCTCTAGACGTCACCCCCCAAAAAGGCTGAATCCAAATGTACCAAGAGATGCTGGTGGGCTAGTGCCCAACAAAGGTGCTTCTTCGGCTGTTCGAATAGCAGAGGACTATGCTAGTAGCCAAAAAAAGAATCATATACAGATGGGCTCGCGGATGCCACCTCCTTACCTTGACCACTGTATTACAGATGAGGACCTACTTTTGGACCTGGCTGCTGCCCAGGTGGAAGACCAGGCCCAGAGGGCTTCCCCTATTGATGGAGGTGTAATCGCAGTCATGACATTGACCCGCACTCCCTTTATGAAATTGCACGAAATCATGAGCGATCACATAAAGGACCAGTCTACTGTAATTGCAATTTTGCATTCAAAATTGATATTTCTGGAGGGCTTTATGACAGGCATCCAGCAGAATTCGGACAAAAATAAGGAAGAAATCACTAATATTCTCCACTAAATTATTGCAGCGGCTACAATTGATAAAACCAAAAGGAGGAGTGATGCCTTCCAAGAGCCCTTAACTAAGAGGCCAATTATTAACTCAACAGTAATATCCACATCCCCTCTGCAGAGCTTAAATGACTAAGGATGTGAGGACCATATACGCTTTGCCCAGGCTTCAGGAGCACAATGAGTGCAATCAAACATGGGTCCCCATGAGGCTAGATCTGAGCCGGCCCAACCCGTGTTGGAGCACTTAAAGCCTGTCCAACAGCTCCCACCTATGGAGATTCAAGCTATACCTACTGGGGAGGGTGGTGCCGGTGGGGTGGATCCAGTAGCCCTGGGAGTCCCAGGGGCAGCTATGCAGCAAAAAAAATATGATATCTTTTCAAAATTACTAGCGTCTGACATGATAAAGTCCCTGCAAACCAAGCGGCGGGCTTTGAATAAAAAACTAGCAAAGGAAAAGAATGTCCCAAAAGCACAGGTTTCCAAGCAAGCCCAAACAAAAACATCCAACAGTTGGGCAGGTGGCGGGTCCCAACAATCCATCAAGAATCTACTACCACCTATGGCTATTGGCACAAATCTCTAGGAGGTGAAATTGCGTGCAGTGACCTGAAATTGGTTGAGCCTTCATTGGACTTGGGGTGCCATCCTTCGGGGGCCAGGAAGCTGGAAAGCTCCTGAGTTGACTCCTCAAAATACTTAACAAATCTTTCCACATATTCTATGGAATACAAAGAACCTTCTAGTGACGAGACAGATTGCTCCCTAAGCCATGGCCCTCAAGGACCAGTCGCGGGAAGGACAGCGAATGGCCCTTTAGAGGCTCCACCAAAGGAAAGTGGACAGCTGGGTGAAAATATTGCTGTGGGCAGACGGCCAAGTGATTCTGACTATCAAGAGTTGCCTTTGTGGTAAAAGGTCTGGACGCGTATGGACATCTTGACACCCCTCTGGGAAAAACTCACGATAATGATGGATCCAACGTGAGGCAAAGTAAAAATAAAATCCGCCGACCATCCCAAAGTTTAAAACACTGCAAGAGAAACAAATGTTGTCTACTAATTCTCTAAATAGTGTGACCCCCCCAGAAACTACCCCTCATCTCACCAAGTCAAATTCCATTCCCCGGCTGAAAAGGTGGATCGAAACAAACCTTTGTTAAACAAAGGAGAAACCAAAGTAGAGAAAAGAGACCACATTCTCTTGATGGAGAGAATATTAATTATCAAGGAAAACCAAATCCGGAATAGAACAAATGTTATGCGTCTCATGAGCGCAATTCCATCCCTCAGCCAAATAAAATCTAAAGACCTATTGTTGGTGGAATTTCCAGACGCGCAACGCCTGGATAAAATTGTACTCCATCTTTCATCAGCAAGTAAGAAAGAAATCATCTTGAGCCAAGGGGCAAAGTTGTTACCACTAGGTTTTAGGCTTCTGAATCACAACCAAGGGTGTCAAAATTCCAACCATGGCCCCCAAACTCTGACATGCGCAGAATCTAATGGGACGAGGGCTGTTCAACATCGAACCCTTCCCTCCTTCCGTGCAAGTAAGATGGACATTGACGATGTATCCCACAGGTGACTCCTCCCCGCCCTTCGACAGCTTTTCAGGTTTATAATCCTAATGTTAACAAGGATCAGAGACATCAGCCATTGACCCGCCACAATCTGGGAACGGATGATTGGAGCTGACTGGCAGCGGCCCTGGCCGGAGAAAGCACAAGCTCATAGTGTGTGGAATCTGGGGGGGGACCATGCGGCTGCTGGCAAGGAGTGGTCAGATGAAAATGTGCAGCTGGAATACACAGGGTTTCCTTCACCTGTTTGGTGTGGGTATTCCAAACCTCCAAGAGTTGGACATAATCTGTCTTCAAGAGACGTGGCTGAGGTCCCCCCAACTCTCGAGGGTTTCTCCTTAATATTTAACCCGGCAGAAAAAGGCCCAAAGGGTAGGTCAAAGGCAGGTGTTGTCATAGCTTTGATGGTGGAAAGGGGCTTTGTCATCATCTCAGAACTCCAACCGTCCCCTCTGATCCAGACAGTAATACTTCTGATTGAATCGTCAGCCTTAGGACCCACCTAGAAGGTTATGGTGATAAATGTATACTGGAATGTGACCTTGAAGTGGAGCGACTGGTTAATGGATACAGTGCTTACACTTATCGACGACGCTAGGGCCACTCATACAAATCTGGAGGTCCTAGTGTGCAGAGACATGAATGTCCACTGTTTTGACACCGACCAACACCTCACCAAAGACTTCCTCCCTTCAGCCCCTAGGCAAGTGGTGAGAGGCCTAAATTGGAGACGAGAACTGATAGAAATGAATGTTCATTTGGTGAATGGACACATCCCAGGAGACTGCCCACCTATGCAAACATGGAAAAGAGGCTTGGAATCAGAAGTTCTTGGTCATGTGTTCGCTTCAGAACCACTACTCTGCGACATGACAAACCTGGTGGATTGGGAAACGGGCAGGAGAAACCACAGCATTG
This sequence comes from Ambystoma mexicanum, assembly GCF_040938575.1. Taxonomy (NCBI): domain Eukaryota; kingdom Metazoa; phylum Chordata; class Amphibia; order Caudata; family Ambystomatidae; genus Ambystoma; species Ambystoma mexicanum. The sequence goes on from NC_090941.1 coordinate 806,862,557, forward strand.
TGATTGCAATTGTGACAAATCGTCTGGTAAGGATCTGCAACATGATACCCTGGAAATCGAACCAGGAAGAAATAGGCTTAGGTTGAGGCCAATTTCAGGTGCCGATTCTTTACATTTCGAGGGAAATCGATCTCTACCCCAAAATTCACTTAAAGCCTTTGACTCTACGTTCCTAATATCGAACAAAATCGGATTTTCTTCATGCCACAAATATGACCATGAAGTGGGCAAGAAGAAAAAGGCAAGGAAGAAAAATCTGCAAGGCAAACTGCGGAGGCCAGGGAACATTCAAAAAGGATTAAACAAACCTTTAAGAAATGGCTCAAGTCTTACAACCATCGGAATCTGCAACGGGAGGCGGAAAACATGCTACACCTAATCTCCTCGAAAAACACAGCAGAGATGTGGAGACTTATCTATGACCTCCTGGCCCCTCAGAACGCTTCGTTGCTCAATCCGATACCAGCTGAAAAATGAAAGTCCCACTTTGAGTTACTATTTGCTAGCATCGTGGCATTGTACAAAACTGACAGTCACAAAATTCATAGGCATCTTTTGCAGCACAAATACAGTAAAGCTATTTTCTGCATGGTCTTGCACTGCACAGGCAGGCGTGCAATGCAACAATGCCAACACATTCTGTTGTCATCACAGCCTTTCTGCATATGAACAGATTGTGGATTTCTTTTCTGTGTAAATAGGAACTAGTGTCATAGAACTGCATGGAGGAGATGTTGGCAGGAAGTCACATTGGCAGATGCCATTTCAGCAATGCTTACATTTGTGAGAACGTGATACAGCAAGAAACCCTTTTCAATCGGTCATTGGAAGTTATGTTTTCTGCTCGTTTCATTTTTCACAGTACCCATCGTAAAAATAAGATCTGTGCATTGCAAAACATATATACTGTGACTCCGTCATATATACTGGGGCTCCATCGGCCAAACATGCACTTTAGACAGCTGGGATAGCGCTTTCACAAGCTCTCAGCGGTACTGGGTGATGGCCACTTGGGCTTCCATCTTGGATCCAGCCAGTTTGGACTAGACAAGACAATGGCCCTCATTACGACCCTGGCGGAGTGGGATACCGCCAGCGGTAATCGCGGCGGACCCGTCCGCCCTACTACGAGTTCCCTTAGCGCCATGGAGGTTTTCTCCGCCTGGTTTTACCGGGCGGAGAAAACCATGGCGCTAAGGGACCTCGTTGTTAATTACGCCGCCGTACTTTACGGCGGCGTAATTAACTCCTTCCCCACTCCCATTATACCCTATGGGGCAAGAATGGGAATGGGGAAGGGTAAAATGGGGATTGGGGATTTACCGCTCCGCCAAGGTCGGCATGGGGTGGTAAGTCCGCCAACCCCCATGGCGCTATCGGCGGCTTTCCGCCATGCTCCGCGGTGCATTTTGCACCGCGAATTCCGCCAGGGTCGTAATGAGGGCCAATGAGCTCTCATTCATTGCTCTTTAATACGTTGGGGGATGGTGGTCCAACATCTGAGGAGGTGGATGCCGATATCGTCAGACCAGAGCGATTGACCCGGTAGACTAACACCACGTGAGTAGAAGGCTCCTGATGAAAACCGAGGACAGACTAATCAATAAACAATAATAATAATAGTGACCTCGTGGGGGGTGGGAGAGGTTAAGCAGAAGTGGTATATAATCAAAGGAGCCAGACTATGTGGAGATAGGTGAGTTGGGTTAGATTGGATGGTTGGCTAGTGGAGTGCTGGACATTTATTCAGTTTGCAAACTTATGGAATACAATGTCTCGCCATAAAACCACTGAGTCTTTTTTTTTAAATGTTTACAATGATAATACCAAGCTGGACAGCTTGTCAACAGGATGTTATGTTATGTTATGTTATGTTACTTTGCATTTATATAGCGCCTTATATACCATTGGTATGGTCTGAAGGCGCTGGTAGGTTGAACACCCTTGGGAACCGAGGTTCAAGTCAGTAGAGAGAGTAGAGAGAGTCAAACGTGCGTGTGAGTACCGGATATGTGTGCAGCTGGTGTGGCATCCGTGTAATAGCTGCTTCTTAGCGGTAGGTGTGGTGGTTGAGAGATCATGAGTATGTGTTCGTTCTGGCAGGATTTATCCAGACCGATTGTGGCTGTGTTAGGCCTGAAGAGAACGCCTGGCTGGGGTGTTTAACCAGCAGTGTTTAGTTAGAGTGATGTGGAGTATGCGGCATATGTTGGTATGAGAACAGCTATACCGAATGGTGTCATAGTATATCTGTGTTCTAGTTGAGTGGTGGTGTAAAGAAGAGAGTAAGCATGGTGATGTGATATGATGGGTTACATGCGCTTTCAAACGTTCCATGCACTCCAAACCATTCCATGTAAGTCGCGCAGTCCTATGCGCTCTAATCCGTTCCACGCACTCCAGTCCGCCCCACGCACTCCAGTCCGCCCCATGCACTCCAGTCCGCCCCACGCACTTGAGTCCGTTCCACACAATCGATACCATTCCACGCACTCCAATTCGTTCCACGCACTCCAATCCGGTCCACGTACTCCAATCCATTCCACGCAGTTGGATACGTTCCATGCATTTGAATCTGTTCCATGTACTCCGATCCGTTCCGTGTATTTCTAAGTTGTTTTATGCACTCCATTCACGTATTTCACTTGTACCATCCACATAGTTCCAGTACCTTTCACATATTACACCAGTACCTTCCACATATTTCATGTGTACTATCCATCCGATGTATGACGTTCGTTGCTGCGGTGGTTGTTTCTGCGTGGAATTACTGATTTTTCGAAACTGCTGGCTTCTTGTGGGTGCGAACTCAGCTCCAGAACAGATCTTAACGTTTCCTGGGTTAGCCTTGGAAGTTTGAGACTGAACGGTGCTCTGGGAAACAAACTTTGCCTAGAGTTGCTCAGTCTTGTTCTGGCCCATTTCCTACCTTCTGTGCACCTCAATGCTTATGAGTTTGTATTCACCGCCTTGAATGGGATAGCATATATCATGGAACAATATGACATTCTAATTGTGTAGGTGGTGGTCGCCTCCACCCTGTTTGCTAAATGGGGTAACTGGGCTCTGCTCATTGCAGCTTACTTATTGTGGCCTGAAGATAACTCTGTTTGATCAAGAAGGAAACCCAAACTTTGCAATCGTCTATGCTGGTACCACAAGGAACAACATAACCCCTTAGGGTAGGAAATGGGCCCAAAAAGGGCAGAGTCCTGTCCAAAGGCCCAGGGGATAAACCAAGTCAAGCTCTGTAAGGGGGAAAGCTAAATACAGAAACAGCCGAAGCCTCACATATTGTTTAGCAGCTGTCCAAATTGGTACATTTGTCTTGCAGTTTACAGGCTTTTTATGTTTGGGTATTGTGACCGATGAAAACAGCAGACTCCATCTTCCATTACTCGCTCAAAAGGGTTTTTGCTAAATCACTATCAGATATACTTCAAATGTAACATTGTGGGCATTCTTATGTTCACATAATGCTCTTTAATGCAAATCACCAGGGTTGGGTTCTGTGAAGAAATACTGTATTGCTGGCCTGGCCTGGGGTCACGGCCCTCGGCCCCGCCCCCCAAATGAGGAGCGGATACCAGAGTAAATGTTTTCCGTTTGCACCGCTGTTTGAGAGCACATCTTCTTGCAGGGTTAGCGCTAGAAGAGTTTTTTTGGTCATTTGTATCCTTTCATCCGTGCATTATTAGAATACAAGTGTGGCTTTTTCTTTGCGGAGAATATATTCTCAGAGATTTAGAAATCGTAAACAGAATAGTTACTAGATGGCGCCTGCCTGCAATTACAGCATTTCATAGCCTTATACTGCCATCAAGTGGTCACAGATGTATGTGGCGAGAGTTCTCGGAAACAAAAATATTATTCATTTCTGCACATTCTCATAACATTCTGTTTGTAGTAAGAACATTAATATAAATCACTATGACCAAATTAGCTCGATGGCAACATCAGAGAAGGCACCTAAAACAGCTTCAAGTAAAGCACTTGCTATTCAACTGAATTATCAATTGTCCAAAATCAATTCTTTATAATTTTGGGACCCCCAACCTTACACCTTTCATAAGAATACAGAAACATGTGCCATGCGAGCAATTCATTTCCAACACCAGGTGCTTCCTACCTTTGTTAAACTAGGAAAGTAATACAGACGACTGTCTCCTACACACCTTTCGCACCGCCCACCACAGTGGCACCCCACGACTCTCTTAATACACCAGCTTAACCTTGAAATGGTCGAGCTTTGCAGATGGCAGATCAAGGGCGCTCTTTGTTTAAACCACAATGCATGCCACGCAGGCCAATGAAAAGCCAGGATGGAGAATGCCCACGTGCAGGTCAGCGCAAGAGGGTCGCACGTGTGCTGGGAATGAGAGGTGAACCCGGGGGCCTATCGTTGAGCCATGATGAATCCTGGAAGAGAAATGAGGGCCGTCTTTGATGAATTAAGTTGTCTTGGGGGGAGGCATCTGTGGCCATGCGTATGGCTACTCAAATGCACACTCTCGTGTGGACCTATTGCAATCGCATGCTGCTGCTCTTGTATATTAAGGATGTTACCGCGGGTGTATTATTTAAATTGCATACTCATTCTGTACTTTGGCTTCCTTTTCTTGTCTATATGCTCTGACAAGTAGCGTCGTTGATGACCTATGATTCTTCTGGCAATCGTGGCGGTGCCCAGACGGTGTTGCTCTCTGGGGGTGACTACTTTCTGCTTCTGAGTGGATGATCCGGCCATCTTGGGGTACTCGCACAGAAGCTGTGTCCCTGTGTGGTAAAATGAATGGCTCCCCGCGCACTAAGCTGGTGACTGGCGCACTACTAACACTACAACTTCACATGATGTTGGCTCTTTATGCGCTAGAATGTTTCACCATATACATTCAGCCAGTGCACTGCGCTTGCAATGCATGTAGCAAGCCAGCCAATTTTGCAATGTGGTGTGTGGGGAATGGCAGAACTGTCCTCGCTGTACATTTGGATTACAGTTGATTTAACCCCATTCCACAGTAGCTGTGGGTGGGCCGCGTGTGCCCCTCTGAATGAGCGGACGTTCACGGTCTATTCTCCTGCTGTTGGTGGGTACATAACAATAAGATCGATAGCCTTCCCCCAGCTACTGAACCCCATTGTATTCACAGCACCTGACGATGGTCACCTAGTCTCATCGCCATCGAGTGGTTAAGCAGTTCTGGCTCTCAGATAATCGTCATTATCTTTTCCTCCCTTCCCTGTTTCCCCTGTTGTGTTCCCTGCCCTCACCTTTTCACAGCCATCTCTTGGTTCTGGCACTTCTACTCAGCCGGATTGGTAGTGTGGGAACCAAACACTTAGGAGGTCTTAAGCTCGCTCAAATTTAAGAAGTTGAAGGCAGCGGGCAGAACTCTGCCATGACGCTCAGCTCGGGCACAAATGTGAAACGGGCACTACAGCAAGAGCCTGTCAAATTGGTCAGCTGTCATGGCAGGCTGGTTAAGTTTCACCCCTAACCACAGTGCATCACCACTGCTTACCACCAAATAGAACGATTGCTTTTCACAACCTTCGTTTTGTTGTTACTATGTGAAAATGTTTTTGTTATATATTGTATTATGTGAACTGTGATATAGTTTGTCTTACACACAAAAATTGACTGTTATGCCAGAAAACATTTGGTTCTGTGTTGTAAATCCTTTAGTCTGTAGGTTTTTTGGTTGAGACATTCTGTGATGTCATATTATTGAAAGAAATGTACATTTTATACCAATTTATAAAAACTGAAAAAGATTAACAAACAATCTTTTCTCAGAAGTAGACTGAGCGAGTTTTTCTTTTCTGTATGCAGAGGGAAATAGGTTTTATGAGTGTTTTTTTGTGCACATCTTTATCCAGACCTATTCAATTGTAATTTTGTTCAACTAGCAACCATTATCAGACACCAGCAACACATGCACAGTGGCAGAGTGGAGAAGCCCGCCCTGTCCATATCAATATGTCCTCCCACAAGGAAGCCACAGGCGTAACTGCTCTGCTTAACTTTCATATGGCTTCCACCTGCTGTGATTAGCTTCTGTTTGTGAAACAAATTGTCCTCTCAATTGGGCTAAATAATGTAATAGATGGGCCAAAGGAAGGCATAATGGATATTCAGCCTCCCGGCTCAGAGGAAAGGGGGATCTTGACAAAACAATAGAGTACTGCACCTCCTACAGCTAAGCGCAAACAATCCATTACATGGTAAAATACTAACACATGTGTGTTTGTTATGCTGGATCCTGCAGCCACTGCACATCACCTTGAGTTGATGCCCTGTTTGATTCCCAGTGCAAGAAACTTACCAGCGGTGTCTCCTATGCTTCGTTTATTTGTTTTCAGGATATTTGGAGCTAGAGAGACTTCTTATGTATGAAGGTTATGGAGGACAGAGGGCACAAAGCAAAGTCACAATGGGCGGTGGGCGGTGGGCATGTGCGCACTTGGAGGGATATTAGATATTGGGTTATTACTTGTTAAGGAGTTCAATAGGGCATCACACACCGGACCAGATCCCTCGCCCTTGGCCTTGAATGTAGTGCTCAATTGGAATGCTTTTACTTTATTTTCTACAAATTCAAATTGAGCCAATACCCAACCCATCTCACACCCCCTTTTACAAATACCCCGGGTCATAATGGACCATGAATCAGGCCGGTTGGTGGGAATGCAATATTTATTTATTTTAAAATTCAAATGAAATCACACAATTTTTATATTGGGCAGCAATCACCCATGGGGTGACAATTACAACATACACTGAATAAATACACTTGGTTAAACTCCTACTATAACATATCCAAAGCACAGATGAATAGGAGCAGTTTTGCCATTCGGGTAGATAGCACCCGGGTTAAGATTTCCCCCTGCAATGTTCCCTCAAACCACAATTAATCAAATTCTGAATGGATAGAAAGAAGCAGCAGGGAGTCAGTGATATGAGGCACCAAACAGAATCAAAATTCGACCTTCCCTCACAAAATTGCAGTAAATGGCAATCGGAATTTGACAAATAATTAACTATATGTGTGGTTAAATAATGATGTACATATGTTTTATCACAGTATCGGGGATGTTATATCACTAGCAACTATAAGGCAAGGTATCACAAAAGGTATACAGTTCATAAAGCAAGTTTAAAGGAAGAACACGATGCAGCCGAAATCACACGTGGAAAAGTTGCATTTTATAAAAAAGAAGTTTAAAAAAAATAATGTTTTTTAAGAAAAATGGGGGAAATACACAGAATCGGAATGCGGCTTTTAGGCTGGGTGATAGATGCACATCACAAGGACACCATGGAAGTTAAATAGTGACTACAGCTGAAGAATTGGATGAGATTTTCAAGGTGGAATGAGGTTCGCGTTAGGTAAAATAAAGCAGTTTAAGAAGAGAACATCAGTTTTAAAAAGAAAAGGCAAGTTTTACTTAAACTAAATTATCTAGACTACATTGTTAAAGAAAGACACGGTATGTTCCAAGATTGATTCACTGTGTCAACCTTTTCACCCCGCATTCAACTTTATGTGGAAATTAATTTGATTATTCCAAATATGACTAAGGACTTATGATCTATGCAAGACAGAAATGAATAGACAGGGGCGCTGACACTTGGAGTTCAATGACAAGATGCACAGAGAATTCTAACAGTTTTAAAGAAGGAATCAGAGTTTGGCTAGGATTACTTAAAGCGTGTAACAAAGACAAAGGATCAAGACGGGCTAGGCTATGTGTTGCTATGGGATGGGGAAATTCTCACAATCTGCACTTGAGTTTGGGGTTTTTGGACAGTCAACCGGTCTGGACTCAAAAGCTCTGGTCACAGGATAGCGGTGGACACTTCTAACAGCAAGCAGCTGGGCAAGTCTGGTCCCTGGATGGCAAGGGTACAGGAGGCATGCAGGTAGTGATAAAAAGGGTACCACAGCTTTTCCCCTTTGCTATTTGGGATTGTTGTGGGGTTTGCTGGATAATTGGCCCTGCTTGGATAGGGTCAGCTATGCTTTGGCCTGTCAGGATAGTCTGGAATCTTGCAAAGGTGGATCTGGAATGTCTGGATATGCAGACGCTGTAAATTCAGGAGGGAGAGAGTCTAGAGTGTGTCAGTCTCTCTTATGTATAAGGCGGGTGACTCATAGGATTTATTGTTGGGCAGAACTAAGCAAGGCCTACTCCCAAGAACCAAATAGGTCAGCCTGTGTTAGTCGCCTCCTCAATTTATAGAGGAACAAAACATCGCTTCAGGCTTAGCCACTCAGACCAAACTCAAAGACAAATCTAAGTTCACACCCATTTTACCTCCAGAAAACGCTATCAATACTTTCAGTAAAGTAGTTCAAAAGGAACTTAGAAACATCTACATCATTAACAACGACAACAGATGTGGCAAGCCCAAACATCGGAACAACCTCACATCCTCTCAAACCCAAGCACTAAAAGATCTCAAAAACAATCAAGATATCACCATCAAATCATCTGATAAAGGTGGGAATATAGTGCTACTCAAAACTGATGACTACATACAAATGGCTTTAATACATCTAAGAGATCGTAATTGCTATGAAATTATCAATGCTAATCCGTTCACCAAGATAGGGGAAAGATGGCAAATCATGAGCAGCCACTGGAAATACCGAGAATTACTAACTGAAGAAGAATACCAATATATGATCACAACACATCCCATAACCCCGACCATCTATTTTTTACACAAAATCCAACAAAAATTCACCAATTTATCACCAAGCAGGCCAATCATCAATGGCATTGGATCCATCACTGAACATATTTCGGAGTATATAGACCATCAACTGTAACCATTGGCAAATTCACTTGCATCATACATCAGAGACACCACCCATATCATTCAGCTCACCGACAACATACCTTGGAACAAAGACTACTGGCTGATAACCATGGACGTTACATCACTATACACCAGCATTCTTCATGATAAAGGACTCACAACCACAGAGTATTTTCTGAAAACCCGTTCCATCTCTTTCAATGATCACAACAACATGATTTTAGAGATGTTACAATTCACATTACAAAACAATATCTTCATTTTCAACAAAACTCTTTACCGGCAGACACAAGGTACAGGCATGGGTGCAAAATATGCCCCCCTTTACGCAAATCTTTACATGGGCCCCTTTGAATTAGAATTTGCATGGCAACACCCATCATTTACCCACCTTAACAATATAATTTTTTGGGCTAGATACATTGATGATGTATTTCTGATTTGGAACGGACCACTCTCAGCATTTAAGGAATACTTCAACTATCTCAACCAATAACACCATTTGCACAACACTTTATTGTAAACCAACAGCCGTTAACAGTATACTTCATGCCTCCAGCAACCATCCCAAGCACATTATCCGAAATATACCCTATGGTGAATTTCTGAGAGTTAAAAGGAACTGTAAGAAAAATTGATGACTTTACACAAAAAGCAACAACAACAGTGAACAAATTTATCACAAGAGGATATACAACCAAACCTGTTAAAAACAGCTATCGGAAATCTCTGACCAGGGCCAGACAATCATTGCTACAAGTAAAGTCCAAAATCAATTCCACCATAGCTAACACAAATCAGAAAATCAATTTCATCACAAACTACAGTTCAAACAACTCAACCATTCGGAAAACTCTCACCAAATATTGGAACATTCTCAAATCAGACTCTGATCTCACAACCATATTGGAAGCCAAACCTACTATCACTTTCAAGAAAGCCAAAAACCTCAAGCATGAATTAAGTCCATCGCACTTTGAGTTTAACACCTCTGCCAGATATCCTAATCCACAGACCATGTGGCTACAAAAACCACTCAAAGGAAATTACAAATGTGGCCAATGTTCCATGTGCAAATGTTCAGATAACGGAAGAACCACTGTCATTAAATCAAACGACACCATTCACACCATTCAACAGTTTATCAATTTCAACAGCAACTTCGTCATATACATCATCAGTTGTCTTTGCAACAAACTATATATCGGAAGTAGCATCAGAAAAATTAAAATCAGAATCAGTGAACATATTTGGGCAGTCACCAACTAAGACACAAGATCTCTGATAGCCAACCACTTTCTGGAATCACATCTACCAACTCAGATTAACCTAATTAAATTCTATGGAATTAACAAACTGAAACCCGCCCCAAGAGGAGGCAATATGAACAAAAACTCAGACAACAGGAAGCATGCTGGATCTGTCTAATGGACACCTGCAAAACCGGTCTGAACACAGACCAGGAGCTATGCCACTTCCTGTAAAGTCCGCGACTGGACAAATTCACCTATATTTCTATCCACTCAATACTCACCATCCAAGTAACATCATTTCAAGCAACATCCATCTTCTCGTTACCTTTCGTGCCCTACCTATCTAATCAACATCTATACACATTTTTGCTGCCACCGTTCGTGCCTTACTCATCCTGTTCTCCCAATACTCTCTGCATTTCACCATACTTTTCTTCCAGACTAACACAAACCCCTTGCCACAGCCTTTTTCTCATGCAAACCCAGAGCATGTCTTGTGCTTACATATCCTGCTCCTCAGGACAATTTGCATCTCTGACCGAGCTGATATATGGCTGAAGACCTCCACCCATTCAAATCTGATCTATCTCCTTATTTTTAACCACATCTATTCTGCATAGTTCCAGTCAACACCAGACTCTTAACCGTTGCCTCTTGTTAAATCCCCCCCCCTCTTTTTTATTCTTTGATCAACACACTGCTGATTATTGTTGAAAACCTTCATTTTTGCTCCTTTTCTCTGTTTCTCTCGTTTTTTACCATGGCTTGAGGTGCATATATTTTCTTTGAACCATGCAGGCTCCATAGACGCAATATGAAATCCTCGAGGATGCGTGGACGCGATGATGTCATCACGCAGCAACGTGCATGCATATGACATCATTGCGCACACGCCACCCCGCAACGTTATACGTTCAAAAATATACCGCTGCACAACAGAACGGCAGTTACATCCGAACGAGAAGGACCTTCTAAACTTCAGTGGTAAGCAGATTTCGCTCTAACATCTTGCCAAAGCTTCTTTTCTTTGGCCTACTCAAACTCTCCATTGCTAATACAGCCATGAGCATATCCTTCCTTCACCTTAATGCCTATAAGGACTCTTATTTATATTTCTGCACAAGCTTACCGCCAACTACATAGAGCTTTGACTTTCATCACTTGCTTTCCAACTTATAAAGCCGTTCCTTTCACAGTCACTCACTTGGATTTTTATCGCTGTACTTTTAATTTACACCCTTAATCACTTATTCCAAGACCACAATATGTGATGCATTGTAACTCTGAGACCCCCACAATGTGAGCACCCAAAACTGCGTGCTTCTTATTATTTCAGATTAGACCACATGGAAGAGTTAATTTATGTCGCTTTGACTGAGCCGAATTAACAATAATCACCTTATTGACTCCACTAAATCTGTAAGTACTTTACCTGATGCATTTATCTATTTATACAGAGTATTACTCACAAAATCTAGAAGCATAAGACTCAATGGTCTCTCTTAATCTAACCTCCCTTCTCCTCTTCCTCTCAGACATTCTTGTCAACATAACTTACACTCCTCCTGAAGAACCGCCGCGACCCTGCGGCGGGGAAACACGTTTTGAGGAACTGTTGCTTGCTACACCTTTAATTTGAGGAATATTTTCGCTATACCATCAGGTTGAGACCATCACAAGACTGCTGTCTTAAGGAACCATTTCAACCAAAGAATTAATTATATTCGCAAACTCAAATTGGAACCTTATGTTATCAACAGGACAATACTGCTCCTCTTAACCTAAAAGACCTAGTGAATCTAACTAAGGACTTTCAACCCATAAAACCTAGTGCATCTAACTAAGGTCATAATCCCAACAAGGATTCACTTCAACCAAAGTAACAACAACTCAGACCTCAGCTCATCTGCATCTTTTTGGAAATTTAATTCGAATACCAAGACCTAGTGAAAGTAACTAAGGACATCATAATTTCTTATTAATTGGACTCCAACCCAAACCTAGTGAAAATAACTAAGGACATTATACTTCTCCATTCATCAGATTCCGTCTTGACAAGAAGCCTTTTCTTCTTCTTTTTTCTTTTTGCATATATACTCTAACTTTCGTGTTTAGAATTTTCGACTTACATGTGTCAATACTTACAATTTCAAATTAAAAATTGATTATTCTTTGAAACCTAACACTTGTGGCAATTTCTAATTTTGAGAAGCGCAACAGGAGGGCTTTTTCTCCTACAGCCTGTATTAGTCGCCTCCTCAAGGAGGAGACTCAGTTTAGGGGGTTGTTTTATGAGGTGCAAAGCCATCCCATAGTCTTTTTTGCCAAAGATAAATCTTAACATAAATCAAACGTTTCTACAGTTGTGGCACTTTTTCAAATTACATAGGCAGATTACATATTTCAGACAGAGCATGATAATCCCTCTCCCAGGTCTCTATGCCCTTATTTTGCCCTTCTAATATTTTTTCGTGATTTCTAATGGGAACCGCCTCATCCAAAATCCCACAATTTTAGGTGTGTGTACAAATTATCATAGGGCATATATCCTTTAATTTTTAACGTTCCATCATATGTACTTTCCCCATGATTCACATTCTCCTGGCATTTGTGTCCCATACATGCTGTGAACAGCCACAACCTCGTGTTTGAAAGCCACGAAAATCACATTTAAACTGTATAATGTTTACATTACTGTTCTGTCCGGTTGTAGAATTATCAGCCTTAAAAGTGTTTTCATCAAATAGTATTTTGAGCCAAATGGGGCTGTCCTTTGTCCTTCCACTAGGCCCAATTTTTTCCAGGCTACCACCAAATGTCAGTTCAGCCCAGGGTGGCCATGGGGGTTTCCCAGTTTGATTGAAGGTTATTGTCACTTCCCCAATTAACATGTAGGTGTCCCAGAATCTATTGTCTCAAGCTGAAGCCCAGACAAAAGTCTGATGGACGTGTGATATTTCTTTCTCTTGATTATTCAAAGTTTCCAAGGGCAGTAGTTAACACGTATGTGTTCCACAAATCCCTTTGTGGCTCCTTTGGGGGAAAACCCACTCCTGGTGTTAGCAAACCCGCCCCGTCCCACCCCTGCAGAAAACCTGTTTGGCTAATTCCACACTGCAGCCATGGCCTTTACTTATTTATTTTATTTCTTTGAATCAGAATCAAGTCGGTTGAAACAAAACATCCCATTTAGGTCTTCAAACAAAAGCCCCACCTGACATTTCTAGACCACGAAAGGGCTTTATTTAACATGACCCTTTAAAAACAAGCTTTTTCTAATTTGTAAAAGCACATTTTGACACATGGTGAATTCTGCTGGATGTGTCTGTCAAATTCGGTTTTCTCTCCCATCTTGATTCCAAACACTGTTTGTAGCCCCAGTCAGCTTCTTTTACACAACAGTCTGTATAGGGCAAAAGGTCCCTTGAAATTGACATATGCACAGAGCTATGATTTCTTTTGCAGGGTTTATCTTTACACTTTGTAGCAAAAAGTCAAGCGTTTTTCCGGACGGCTGAAAGTAAAGTTTCTGGTGACTCCCAGATCAGGCCTGACACAGCCTGTCATTCAAGGATAAGGCTATCTTTTGCTGGCACAATTTGAATGTGGATGGGCACAGTAGGATCTCCCGGGATCAGACCTGTGGAAGGTTGATCAGATGAGAAAGAGCATCAGGGCGCCAACATTTTAAATGCCAATTATTTATTTTTTCAAGGGGAAATGTTGAGCTAGTAGCAACGCAGTGCTGATTTTCCTTTTTCTTCTTGGGTGCCTGTAAGAAACACACTGGTGGCCTTTCTCTGTGTGCTCCCTGTCCCATCCTGCCCAATAGGTGCTTGGCAAGACCGTGCAGCCATTATTTTGTAGCTACAAAATGCAGTTTTGATGCAAGGCCCTGGTGCTCAAAGGGTCCAACACAGCCATTCTGCTGTTAACTGCTGAAGTGCAGCTTGGTGATATGGGGAAGTACTGCTGAGTGGGTAAATATATCCCACACACTCATGGCCCCACTCGCAACCCACTTTTTAAACTTGTACTCCAGCACCACAAATGTATGATGCTGGCTCTATCCCTATGGATTGGAACCTCCGATTACCCTCCTTGAAGCCATCACACTTCAAGGGCCCTCTTGGAGACATATTGATTCGATCGCACAACCATACTGTGAAGGATTGGCGTCTGGTGAGAATGAGACAGCCGATGCCTTTTTGATTTTTCATACATGAAATAAGGCTAATCCATCTCAGAAAGGGTGGCCTGCTAACCTGAACCCCTTTCATAATGCTCCATGCGAAAAACATAGTACACTGCTTCATTAGTCTGTTCTGCAGTGCCTGCTCTTCAGTGGCACAGAACAGGTTCAAAGGTCACATGTGGTCTCTTGGCAGCTTTGGGGACACCATGTCCCTGCAGAGAAAGATTGCTTTTAACTTCTGCAGCTCTGACCCCAAACCATGATAATTGTGGCCCTATCCGTCTAGTGGCAAAGTAATCGCTAAGCATAACCCATATCTGATTTTGGTATGGACACTTATAGCGCACACAATTATTAAAGCAACATCAAATTGTTATCATACAACTGCCAACCCTGTGAACTCAATTCAGCTATGGAAAACCTATGTGGATTCACGACTAACCTGTCTCTCCCTTTTTCAACTTGTAAGACTAAAGGCAGGAATGCTGTCTCATTTGATTCTCTGGGAGGATGGGTGGCACCTACCCTCAAGCACAGGAACTCTCGCTGGGAGAGTTCCACGACAGAATCGAGCTCTGTCACCTAACCATCCTCAGGGAACATTGGAGGTTACTTGCTTTTGGCACAAGACCTGCGCTCAAACCAATTTCCCCACTAGAATTGAAGGACGCCTGCAGGTGCCAACTAAGCTCCCTGTACTAAGAGTAAAGAGAAAAAGCACTCCCCTTGTTCCAGAGCCTCTGGAATGGAGAAAACAGCTGGACTCCTGTTGTCTAGGCGTCAAACTGTCCTTGAACGAAATTCAGCCTGGTTTGAACACTTTGAAACACACAGGGCCTGCGGTACGGCCCTCATCTCAAATCAGCATGACCATCTTACAGAATCTGGTGGGCTCATCGATCAGCACCATTCTGGTCCCACATCGAACCACCCAGAGCTTCACTTCTAACCTGACTCACCTCCTGGATCATTGCAGCTTGCCTTACTCGAGCCCTGATCAACCCACAAGAACAACTTGGATGCAATTCCAGCCTTCGTATCTGGTACCATGACATCAAAAATATCCAAGATGGTTACTCAAGTAGTTAACTTGTCATTTACGCAAGGCACCACTTCCACCTCTTTTGAAAAGGGTTAATTTCCCTGCTTCTAAAAAGTTCCACGCTGGCTCCACTGTCTTTGAACACCTTTAGGGTCATTGACAACTCATCTTGTATAGCAAATGTCCTGGATATATTGTTACCTAACAGCTGCAAACATTTATTGAACAAAACAAAATCGGAGAACTCTTTCAATCGTGCTTACACCGTAAGCACTGCCTTAATTGACCTCTGGGATGATATTCTTGTTACCGCAGACAAAGGTCATTTTTCCCTGCTGTTAATCCTTCTTGACCTATCTGTAGTTTTTGATGCCATTAATCATGCCATCCTACTGTCACTGCTACAAAACCTAGCAGGGTGGACTGATCACACTTTAGGCTGGTTTAAGAGTTTTCTTTCTCGAGTGCAAATGGTGAAAATGGGACCTTACGTTGGACTAAATGAGGTTATCCTGCAGAGTCCCTCAGGGCTCCCAGCAATACCCCTTCTAATTTACATTTATATGCAACCCATTCTGAATATTCTTCACAAATTCCAGCCTACATTTTCATCAAAGTCCCAGGTCCCTCCAAAACCTTTTCTCCTTTGATGGAAGGTCTTTCCAAACTCCACAAATTGTTCGCCTGGAGTGGTTTAGAACTCAGTCTAGCCAAGACTGAGCTTCTCCTGTTGTGTCCAAGGTAGATGCCTAAAACCCCTCAGAGGATTCTGAGCCTCTCCCCCATCGTTCTGAACTTCTCGCTTCATATGCCTTTATGGTGAGACCCCTAGAGATCATGTGGAATCCTGATCTTTCATTCTCATCCCAAATAAATGAAATCTCTAAATCTGATTTTTACTGCATCTGCCTTTGAAATGATTTCTTCCTTTCAATTCAAGGATGATCTACCTTATGTCACTGACACTCTCATTAATTCTTATCTCAACGCTGGCAATGCCCTGTATGTCAGATTACTTAGCTATTAGACACATAGGTTTTAAAGGTTTTCAGTGAGTTGCAGGCCCTTTCTTGCAAACCACAATTTCTTTGTTTTTTTTCGGGGAAAAGGATCTCTTAAAGTGAGACAAGGGTTCTTGCCAAAGGTGGTGCAAGGTGGTGTCAGAATTCCAATTTTCTCAGGTGATAGATCTTCTGGTGTTCTACCCACCTCTGCACCCCTCCAAGGAGGTTGACCGGTTTTAACGGTAGTAGCGAAAAATAAAGTTTTAAGCTTCTATGTAGCAAGAACGGCAGAATATAGAAAAATAGACCATTTGTTTGTAGCCTACTCCATTTCCAGAAAAGGCCTAGTTGTACCGAAGTGGACAGTTTCACGGTAGATCACATTGTGTATTTTGGGAGGCTACCATACCGCAGGCAAGCAATTGCCTCCTGGCCTCAGCGCCCCCTCTTCCAGAGGGGTCTCAATCTCTCCAGAACAGGACTGCGAGACTTGTCCTTGGCCTCAAGCCCAGGGACCGTATCTCTCCAGGACTGAAATCTCTACACTGGCTCTCTGTGGCTGCGAGGATTAAGTTCAAAACCCTCTGCATTGTCCACAAGGCCTTCTGGGGCCTGTTAAGACGGATTTCTGAACTCTGTCCTGGTGGCGCAGAAGTTCAGAAGGCCAACCTAATTACTTGGAACAGGGTAACCTCTGGACGAGCCAGACCAATCAAGGTAGCGATCGCGGCGGTCAAGACTAGGTCTCAAGAGGGGTGAGGGTGACTGAAAGCCCGCAATGAGCACACAAAGCAAGATCACTTACAAACTACTCCAAACAGTTGTTATATTAAAAATATATACACATTTATTTCAAGGCTTTTAAAACAATGACCGTAGCGAGAAAATCACAATATAACGATAGTAAACCAACACATACCATATCAACACAATATATATACAAATACGACAGTCTCAAGCATTAGATGCACGAAATGGGTAGTCCACCTAAAAGGGAAGGAAGACAGGCAGTGCGAAATAATGCTTAGACCCAGTTCGCCTTCAGAGGCACCTAACTAGATGGAAGTCCGAGCCCTGCGAAGAGTGGAGCCTTGTGCTCAAAAGTACCTGCATGCGCTGGTGCCAACGGGCAAAAGGAGAAGCTCTTCGAGGGAAATCAGGCAGTTCAGTTTAGTGCACAAAACAAGAAGAACAAGTTCCGCGACTCAAGCGCAGCCTCCACAGTGGGCAGAAGCAGAGCGCGAGTACGAAAAAGGGTGCTGTTTGACACAGCGGGGAAAAGCAATGGGCTCCTGCAGGAGGGCGACCAGATCCTAGCTATGCTACTCACCGGTCCCCGATGCAAGCAGACCCAGGCTTCTCCGCGTCCGTTTCAGTAGCTGGCAGGTTCAGAAGAGCAGGGAACGCCTCGTCGTCGTGATGAGTAAAAAGACGTCCCAATCGAAGAAACCCGCACAGTTTGTTACCACAGCCGGGCAACGGAGCGGCCGTGTGTATCTGAGCCAAATGTACACTACTCACTTCAGACTTGGGAACGCCAAGTGTACGAAGCGTGTGAGAGTGACAAGGACTCGAAATACTACACAACCTGGCGGCGGTTACAGAGCAAGACTCCCGTGTAAGCTGGTCAGTCAGCTGGATGGCCCAGAGACACTTCCGAAGGCTTACTGGCAGGAGATGGTGAAGATGCCGAGAATAGCTGTTCCCGCTATTCCAAAGGTCGAAGAACCAGTACAGGCCTTCTGGTTCGATCAAAGGCGAAAAGGGTTTCACAAGGCGACAGCAGTGCAGAGGGGAAGTCCTTCAGCAGGTCACCAGCGATTCCTCGGTCCAGCCTCGTGGTTGCAGGATACTTGGCTCCTGTATTCCTTCGTTCGTGAGAACTCAGGAGATCGACATGGTAGTGGTGTTTCCAGCCCCCTCTTATCCACGGTTCCCTTCGCGCCAAAACAGAGGGGACCCAATGGGAGATCCGCTCATCAACACTCACACCATTCGTGGACCAATCACGGACCACGGTGGTCCCAGGCATTCACACCACCCTAGACTCTCTGGCACCCAGGATGTGTACTGGGACCAGACATCCCAGCCCACATCCTGGAGGCACACACAAGACATGTAGAAGCCCGCGAAAGCATCCGTGTTTCGCGGGAAAGTACATGCCCAAATAAGGAAGGCCCCGGGTCGGCTCGACCTGGGGAAGGTGAAGGGAGCAAGACGGTCAGCGGACAGGACAAAGGAGCCTCGTGGTCTGGCCATTTTGGGAGCCAGGCCACCATTTTGGGTTAAGCGCGGAAAACGCGCTTAGAACGCCAAAAGGAGCTCAAAACACAAGAAACGATCGCTGCCACCATTCCTGTCCCTGAATCACTTGCACCGATCAGATACAATCCTAAACGAGTATTTAGGGCCTGTAGAAGGCTAGAGACCCAAGAGAGCTGTAACTTAGCTTACAGTGCCCTCTTGTGTCATGTTGCACGAAAGCCGCAACATGATTAAAGAAACTACGGGAAACAGCGTTCCCCGGTACTGACTGTCTTAAGGGCATGTCAGTTTCCCCGTAAGAAAGGAGCGAAAGCCCAGAGGAGTGCGGCAGAAGGCTGCACTTCTCTGGCAAAGTCAAGAACAAGGTGAAAAACAACAGCAAAAAGTTTAGGGGTTGTCACATGGAAGGAAAATTACCTACAATTACTAAATCTTTCCTAACACTCGCCCCTCCCAGACTATGGACAGGGGGAACTAATCCACCCCTGGATGAGTCTCTTGTTCAGGTCGGTTAAACATTCTGGACAACCCATCAGCATTGCTATGTTGGACACCTGGCCTATGCTCAATAGTGAAGTCGAAGCCTTGTAGACTTATGGACCACCTAAGCAACTTTGGATTCTCCCCCTTCATGTTCATTAGCCACTTTAAAGGCTTATGGTCAGTTTGCACAGTGAAGTGGGTCCCATAGAGGTAGGGCCTCAGCTTCCTTAGGGCCCACACAACAGAGAAACATTCTTACTCTACCGTGGACCATCTGAGCTCTCTGTCCTTAAGCTGGCGGCTAATAAAGCCAATAGGGTGTTCCTTACCCTTCTCATCTACTTGTGATAGTACAGCTCCTATCCCAGTGTCAGAGGCGTCCGTCTGCACGATAAAAGGTCTTTGATAATCAGGGGCCCTGAGGACAGGGGCCTGGCACAAGGAGTCTTTTAAGCCATTGAAGGCCTTCTCACACTCGTCGGTCCAAGTTACCTTCTTGGGTTTCTTCGGAGTTGTGAGGGCAGTCAGAGGGGCAGCTATGGTGCCATAGTCTGCCACAAAATTGCGGTAATACCCCGTGAGTCCTAAGAAGGCTCTCACTTGGGTTTGCGTAGTGGGGGTAGGCCAGTCTTGTACTGCTTGTACTTTACTGGGAAGAGGCTGTATCCTCCCTCCACCTACTTCATGTCCAAGGTAAACCACTGAGCCTTGTCCAATCTGGCATTTACTAGCCTTTATGGTCAGGTGTGCTTCCTGAAGAGCCTGGAGCACAATCCCGAGGTGTTTCACATGGTCTTCCCAGGTGGCACTGAAAACTGCTATATCATCCAGATATGCAAGACAGAATTCGTCCAACCCATTCAACACATGATTCACAAGCCTCTGGAAAGTGGCAGGTGCATTCTTCAACCCGAACGGCATTACCCAGAATTGGTAAAGGCCGTCAGGAGTAGAAAATGCTGTCTTCTCCTTGGCATGTTCTGCTAAAGCTATTTGCCAATAGCCAGCATTGAGGTCAAACGTGCTGAGGTACTTGGAGGCACCCAAAGTATCCACCAGCTCATCTGTTCGAGGCAAGGGGTGTGCATCTGTCTTGGTGACAGCATTCAGAGCCCTGTAATCCACGCAGAACCTCAATTCAGAAGTGCCTGCCTTTGGAACCAAAACCACCGGGCTGGACCAAGGACTACTATAGGGTTCAATCACCCCAAGGTCTAACATCTTGTTGACCTCGGTCTTAATATAAGACCGTACTTTGTCTGACATCCTGTATCCCCTACTTTTGGTAGGTACACTGTCTCCTGTGTCAATGTCATGTTTGCACCAAGGTGTCAAACCAGGCGACTGTGAAAACAGGGAGGAAAACTGCCTAAGCAAACTTTTCACCTCAGCCTGCTGATCAGAAGTCGGGTGAGGGGCCACTCGGACACCCTCAAAGGAGCTATCTGAAGGACTGCTTTGGAAAAGGTCAGGGAGAGGTTCAGACTCCTCTTCCTCAACATCTGAAGCCAGTAGCAGTGCTGCGATTTGGACTCTTGGGACGAAAGCCTTCAGCCTATTCACGTGAAACACTTTTGGAGCCTGTCCAGGCCTTCCAAGGTCCACTAAATAGTTAACCTCACCCAGGGGCGCCACCACTGTGTAAGGGCCTGACCATTTGTCCTGTAAAGCTCGAGGCCTTATGGGATTCATGATCAGGACTTGCTGACCAGGTGTAAAGTTGATGAGGGAAGCTTTCTGGTCATACCAATGTTTCACCAGCGCTTGTCCTGCCTCCAATTTATCACTAGCCGAGCCCATCAGAAGTACCATCCATTTTCTGAGCCCTAGCACATAATCAACTACGTTGGTAGTAACAGGGGGAGTGGGCATCTCCCATCCCTCTTTGACGATGGCTAAGGGTCCCCGTACGGGATGACCGAACAGAAGTTCGAAGGGGCTGTAGCCAACACCCTCCTGTGGTACCTCTCGGTAGGCAAACAGTAAGCATGGTAAAAGAAGATCCCATTTTCTTCTCTGAGGTTCCTCCAGAGCCCCAATCATGCTTTTTAACGTTCTGTTGAAACGTTCCACCAGACCATTGGTCTGGGGGTGGTATGCAGAAGAGAACTTGTAGGTGACCCCACATTCTTTCCACATAGCCTGCATATACTTCGACATAAAGTTGCTGCCACGATCTGACACAACTTCTTTAGGAAGCCAACCCTAGTAAATATGCCAAGTAAAGCTTTTGCAACTGACTTGGCAGTTACAGTTTTCAATGGGATGGCCTCAGGATATCTGGTTGCATGGTCGACCAGCACCAGGATAAACCTATTGCCTGAGGATGTTTGCGGGTCAAGGGGACCAACGATGTCGATCCCTACCCTTTCAAATGGTACCCCCACAACTGGGAGCAGTACCAACGGAGCTTGGATTGTCGCGCCAACCTTACCAGACAACTGGCAGGAGGCACAACTCCTGCAGTGACTTTCTACTTGCACCCCCATCTTGGGCCAGTAGAAGTGCATGGATAACCTTTGCTTGGTCCTCTTCATACCAAGGTGACCAGCAAGGGGAACTTCATGCGCCAACTGCAGGAGGAAGGGCCTAACAGCAAGGGGAACCACCAACCTCCTATGGTCTCCTTCTGTAGAATCTGTGGGCTCACTATACAGTAGTCCATCTTCCCAATAAATCCTATGCGTCCCAGGAGGTTCACCCTCAAGCTGGGAGCAGGCCTGTCTCCTTAGGCCTTCCAGAGATGGGCACTCACGTTGGCCTTCACTGAATTCGTCCCTATCAGGACCTCCTTCAACTAACAAGTCTTTTAGTTCAGCATGATCGTTGGGGTCAAATACTTCAGGCATCGCCACCTCCTCGTCAGGCCCGGGCGATTGACCAACTTCCTCCACCGCAGTGGTAGGCGAGCTCGGGGGAATATTCTCTTTCCCTCGTCTTGACTTGTCGACTCCTTTCGCCTTGGGTTTCCCCTTTGGCTGGGGCAGCGTATTGGTCTTGGCCAATGCTGCACGTGCTTGAGACCGTGTGTAGGGTCTTTCGGCAGTGTCTCCTACGAGCCCTAAAGCTCTGAGATCATTACCTAACAAGACCTTTCCCGGGACGTTTCTCTGGATGCTCACTGGAATCCTGACTGCTGTACCATTTAAAGTAAGATTTACAGGTATTACTGGGAACATACAAAGTGGGCCGTCAGCCAACTTAGTGGGCATCAGAGTAGCTCTGGCAACTTCCTCTGAGTCTACCAAGGTAGAGTCCACTACAGTGCGACTGCACCCACTATCCCTAAGAGCTGGAGTATCTACTCCATTGATCAGCACACTGTCTTTAAAGTAGTGCTTGGTATTATCCGGAATCCTAGCATAAGCCTCTGCGACTTTAGGCTCCCAGGAACCCAGGGACACTAAAACTACCTCAGCCTCTATCCCGCTGGGAAATGAGTCTGAGGAGAAGGATGCTCCTGTAATCTCTTCTTCCTCGTAGGAGGAGAAGGCCAGATTAGCGGAGTGGACCCCCAAAGGTCTAACCTTACACCGGGGATCCCCCTTCACGTGGTCAGTTGCTCCACAAGCAAAACAAGATCCATTGGGTCTGTTTACATAGGGAGGCTTATTGTAACCAGAGTTCTGTTTCGGAGGCTGACCTCCACTACCCTGCGAGTTCTCTTGTGTCTTACCCTTATTTTTCTTTTTGTGGCCCTTATGAGAAGAAGATTTAGCAGATTCTCCACCCTCCATATCTTTGGACTTTTTCCCTTCCTCCTGCTTACCAGGATGAGTTTTGTCCTTATGGGACACTCAATGTGAAACCCATAAGTCTGCTGCAATGGCCAGCTTCTTAGGATCTATCTCCTTCGAATTGGCCAAATGCTGCTTAAGCTCCAGGGAAGAAGATGCAAAAATGTGTTCCAGCATGACAAGATTTATCATGCCTTCGAATGTAGAAACCTTATAACCTTCGACCCAGCCAGTTAAGTTTTTCAAGGATTCAGTGACATAAGATACCCAAGTACCACCTTCCTTTTTCTTATACTCTCTGAAATGTTTCAAATATTGGACCGGAGTCTTCCCAAACTTTAAAATGAGAGTTTGCTTTAACATTGCGAAATCAGCTCGCTCAGCCTTCGACATTTCCATAATGGCACTACAGCCAGAATGGGGCAGTCTGCTGAGTAACCAGGCAATCTTATCAGCATTGTCAACTTGTTGAACTTTGCATGCATACTCAAACGCATTCAGCCAGTCCATAATGCCATTCCTTTCTTCATACACACTGAGCAGATCTTTCAGAAACCGTGGATGAGAGGAAGCCCCAGACCAATGTCCAGGACCCTTAGACCCATTTGCAAACTGTAGCTTGGCCAGTTCCAACTGGTGATCCCTGTCTTTTTGTTTTTCTGCCTGTTTGATTTTTAGTTTGGCTATGCTGAATTCAAGCTCCTGCTGCCTAAACCGCAGCTCTTGCTTCTTGAATTCAAGCATAGCCTCCCCATCAGCACTGGCAGAGGAAACATTAGACATCTCGTCCTCCCTGTCCTCGTGGTCGCGATGGATCAGTGCAGCGGCAGAACCGTCGGTTCTACCAGTGAGAGCAGCCCCACCACCTTCCGCACTGTCCTCAGAAGTTATAGCGTCAAGCTGCGCTTCTTGCCACGCCACGATTCTTTGGATCATTTCCAATTTCGTTCCTTGAGAGGAAACACCTCTCTCCGCACACATCTTTTTCAATGTTTCTGATTTGGAAGCATTTAAAGTTAACAAGGTATTTGTTTCCATACTGTTAGATAGGACTATGGCCTTTTTAAAGTTATACTACAACAATTCACTACGTGTCCTGGTTGGAATAACCTGAAATGCCTTAGTTTGTGCGCAACACTGGATACCTTCAGTCGTATCCCACCGCTGTACACCAATTTGTTAAGACGGATTTCTGAACTCTGTCCTGGTGGCGCAGAAGTTCAGAAGGCCAACCTAATTACTTGGAACAGGGTAACCTCTGGACGAGCCAGACCAATCAAGGTAGCGATCACGGCGGTCAAGACTAGGTCTCAAGAGGGGTGAGGGTGACTGAAAGCCCGCAATGAGCACACAAAGCAAGATCACTAACAAACACCTTCAAACAGTTGTTATATTAAAAATATATACACATTTATTTCAAGGCCTTTAAAACAATGACCGTAGCGAGAAAATCACAATATAACGATAGTAAACCAACACATACCATATCAACACAATATATATACAAATACGACAGTCTCAAGCATTAGATGCACGAAATGGGTAGTCCACCTAAAAGGGAAGGAAGACAGGCAGTGCGAAATAATGCTTAGACCCAGTTCGCCTTCAGAGGCACCTAACTAGATGGAAGTCCGAGCCCTGCGAAGAGTGGGGCCTTGTGCTCAAAAGTACCTGCATGCGCTGGTGCCAACGGGCAAAAGGAGAAGCTCTTCGAGGGAAATCAGGCAGTTCAGTTTAGTGCACAAAACAAGAAGAACAAGTTCCGCGACTCAAGCGCAGCCTCCACAGTGGGCAGAAGCAGAGCGCGAGTACGAAAAAGGGTGCTGTTTGACACAGCGGGGAAAAGCAATGGGCTCCTGCAGGAGGGCGACCAGATCCTAGCTATGCTACTCACCGGTCCCCGATGCAAGCAGACCCAGGCTTCTCCGCCTCCGTTTCAGTAGCTGGCAGGTTCAGAAGAGTAGGGAACGCCTCGTCGTCGTGATGAGCAAAAAGACGTCCCAATCGAAGAAACCCGCACAGTTTGTTACCACAGCAGGGCAACGGAGCGGCCGTGTGTATCTGAGCCAAATGTACACTACTCACTTCAGACTTGGGAACGCCAAGTGTACGAAGCGTGTGAGAGTGACAACGATTCGAAATACTACACAACCTGGCGGCGGTTACAGAGCAAGACTCCCGTGTAAGCTGGTCAGTCAGCTGGATGGCCCAGAGACACTTCCGAAGGCTTACTGGCAGGAGATGGTGAAGATGCCGAGAATAGCTGTTCCCGCTATTCCAAAGGTCGAAGAACCAGTACAGGCCTTCTGGTTCGATCAAAGGCGAAAAGGGTTTCACAAGGCGACAGCAGTGCAGAGGGGAAGTCCTTCAGCGGGTCACCAGCGATTCCTCGGTCCAGCCTCGTGGTTGCAGGATACTTGGCTCCTGTATTCCTTCGTTCGTGAGAACTCAGGAGATCGACATGGTAGTGGTGTTTCCAGCCCCCTCTTATCCACGGTTCCCTTCGCGCCAAAACGGAGGGGATCCAATGGGAGATCCGCTCATCAACACTCACACCATTCGTGGACCAATCACGGACCACGGTGGTCCCAGGCATTCACACCACCCTAGACTCTCTGGCACCCAGGATGTGTACTGGGACCAGACATCCCAGCCCACATCCTGGAGGCACACACAAGACATGTAGAAGCCCGCGAAAGCATCCGTGTTTCGCGGGAAAGTACATGCCCAAATAAGGAAGGCCCCGGGTCGGCTCGACCTGGGGAAGGTGAAGGGAGCAAGACGGTCAGCGGACAGGACAAAGGAGCCTCGTGGTCTGGCCATTTTGGGAGCCAGGCCACCATTTTGGGTTAAGCGCGGAAAACGCGCTTAGAACGCCAAAAGGAGCTCAAAACACAAGAAACGATCGCTGCCACCATTCCTGTCCCTGAATCACTTGCACCGATCAGATACAATCCTAAACGAGTATCTAGGGCCTGTAGAAGGCTAGAGACCCAAGAGAGCTGTAACTTAGCTTACAGTGCCCTCTTGTGTCATGTTGCACGAAAGCCGCAACATGATAAAAGAAACTACGGGAAACAGCGTTCCCCGGTACTGACTGTCTTAAGGGCATGTCAGTTTCCCCGTAAGAAAGGAGCGAAAGCCCAGAGGAGTGCGGCAGAAGGCTGCACTTCTCTGGCAAAGTCAAGAACAAGGTGAAAAACAACAGCAAAACGTTTAGGGGTTGTCACATGGAAGGAAAATTACCTACAATTAAGAAATCTTTCCTAACAGGGCCTGGGGCCTAAATACCTTCAACTCTCTCTTCCTAAATATCTTCCTTCTTGAGCCCTTTGCTCATCTGTCTCCAACTCCCTCAGGGTCAGCTGCTTCTCGAAGCAACAAGCTGGGGGTAGATCTCTCTCTGCGGTAGGGGCCTCCCTCTGGAACAGCCTTCCTGCCTCCCTGAAACTTGAGGAGAACCATCTTCGGTTCCGGAAGCACCTCAAAACCTTCCTCTTTGCTTCTGCTTTCTCTCTCCCTCTCCCCTGCTAATTCTTCTTTGAAACTGCACTGAACCTGCACCTGGGCCACTCTCACCGACCTCGGTCCTTGGCCCAGCCACTCTCCACTTGCACTGCCTCCCTGGCAACCCCTGCACTGCGGGACTGTCTCTGCATCCCTTACACCCCCCCCTCCCAGCACTTGTCTGCACTTACCTTGCACTTGCCACCAGCTGGCCCTATTTATTATTTATTTTTTTATTCTACTTACCCTGTTCAGCACTTTCCCCTCTCCCCTTCCCCTTGCACTTTTTCCCTTCCCCCTACCCCTGCACTTGCGCGATCTGAATGACACCTGGCCTAGTAGGATAGTTGTCTGTCTTTCCCCCCTGTTCCCCCCTCCCTGCCTCGTCGCGCCTTGAAACACTTGTGTATAGGCGCGTTACAAATGCCATATCATATCATATCATATCATATACAGCTCTGCAAAGTAGAGTTCGGTTTAGGGACATCTGCCTGGTCGCAACCTGGTCCTCGCTTCACACATTTATGAAGCATTATAGCCTGGCTGTCGCCTGTGGAGCTGACACTCGCTTCGCAAAGGTGGTGTTGCAGAATTGACTGCTAAAGGGCTTTCTTCCCACCTCTATTATTTTCACTGCTTTGAGAGTCTATCTGATGAGGAATCTGTGGGTGAAAAACAATCCATTGAAGGTGAAATTGCTTACCTTAGTGTTCTTCCTATGGATTCTTCTCCACAGATTCTTCATCACTCCTCCCATCCATACAAGTTTTTTTCCAAGCAGCTGAAGCTGGAACGGAATATCTATCTGATGAGGAATCTTGCGGAAGAAAAATCCATAGAAAGAACATCACGGTGAGTAATTTCGCCATCTTGCACCTCCATATCTAGATTCCCTTTTGAAAGGGCATTAGACAGCCAGGAATCTTATGCAATTTGCTGGTTATCCCTGGCCTCACTCACGTTGTCAGTCCAGAGGAGATAGATGCTTCTCTGTTATTGGATCCAGATTGTGGAGTGAGCTCTGCACCGAGATACGGTTGGTGGACTCCTTAGAGACATTGTGTAAAAAGCTAACAACTCGGCTCTTTATTTGAATTCTGCTAATTTTACACCCCTAATCCTCTTTGTGATTTTCACCTGCACCCAGATACCGATTTTCTGTCCAGTTCCCATTGGGATATGCGCATTACAAGTGTCTTAAAACATAAAACATAAACACAGCTGAGAAGCCCAGTTAGATGTTGTCAAACCATCAAGAACAGAAAAAGGTAGCTTGGAAGGCCCAACCCCCATAGTGCACTATTTGGGACAGACAGTACCTGATAAGCCAACCTTTTGCAAACTACTCTTACCACATCCACACCCCTCCTAAGAGTACAGCCTTGCCCTCGGCCCACGTTACCACAAAGGGCAGCTGTGTATGTTTCACTTATATGACTGGTAACACTGTTGGTTTGTAGTACGGCTAGGACTGAGTAGGTGGTTTAGTCACAACTAATCCCTATTCTCCTGCAGATTGATAGTCATTTTGTCACACATGCATTGACTAATTCTTGTACAACACAATCAATGCATTAGAATCTGCATTCACAGAGCATTGCTTGGCAACACTGGTGGGTTTTATTCTCTTTCCCTAATCAACATTTGTTTGATCCACTAGCAGTAATTTAAAGCTCACCTCCACTGCCACATACATATACCCTGCACCTCAACCTCCTTGTACCTTCATTATGTTTGTTCCTCTTTATTCCAATCATGTTGCTCTTTACCTCTCACCTATTTCAACTTTCATTTCCTAAAGAGACCCCAGTCTGTTTTACCCCAGGTGGGTCACAGTACGCCACTTTTAGGACACGCTTCTGCACCTGAAGTCCTCTACGGTGGTAATGTGCACAGTAAATGTTTAGCATCAGATTGGTCAGATGAAATGTAATTCTAGCATTGAGAAATTGATGCAAAAAGTAATCTATACCAAACGGTGAGCAAAAATATACAATCCTTTGACTGAGCAGTCTTTCTGAAGTCTTCATCAATCCATTTTACATCAGAACCAGGGCACAGACAGAGGCTGTAGGGTTCATCATGCTAAAGAAAAAGACAATATATTACCCAGCTAAACAGAAAATAAGGCACAATGCCCCAGTTATTGTTAGGTAGCTTTGCCTGGCTCTGTCTTGTGGGTGGGTTTGTCTATCGTCTTTACCTTATGACCACTAGCTGGTCCGATAAGGCTTTGCAGAAGAGTTTCTGGGTTCCTTCAGGCTCTCTAATCTCCTTTCATAGCATAATATACCCAGAAAAGACACTAAAAAAGATAGATAACACTCGCTCACGTTGTGCAGCATAAAAATATCTCTATTATGTCAAACTTATACATAAACAGATGTAAATGGACATTCATGATATACATGTATATTTAATGCAGTTGTCCTGATATCGTGCAGAAGATGTACATTATGTTAACATAGTGTTCAATCCTTTGGCTCAACTTGGAAAACAAGGAGAAATAGGGCCATTGTCAAATTGCAGCATTCAGCAATAGGAAGCCAGAGAGACTAAAACCGCATGAGCTGGATGCGCGTGCGAACACACAGCCTTGCTTCAGATAATATGAGATGAAAACACAACACTTTGTTTAGTAATCGCCGGTATTTTATGCATTGGAAGTCAGAGTCACCTAACGAATGGGACGCCACATCACAAGCCTTCTTTTAATAAAGAAAAACTTTTATTTTGATTACAAATTTGACACGGCAGTTTCATCAGAGAAACCAATTGTTTGGTGACAGACGCTGCGTCATGTTGTCAAAGATGGCATTTTTCCAATCGAATATGATGCGCGTCGAATAGTCCCCCAGTCTTGGATTTAGTACGTCGTAATTTCCCGTATCGTCGGTCTTGGGCACGGATGCCCCCCCTACACCCCCCCCCCCCCCCCCCCCGCTTGCTGACAGGTGTCTGGAATCTTGGCAGGCGACGAATCACCAGCTCCCCATTCCGTATCATTATCCTGCACTCCCACCAGTTAGCTGGGATGCTGGAGAATAACACAGCGGAATGGACAGGTCTGCAGGAGGCAGGCTAGATCAACCGCTCTCAAACCGTTAGTACACAAGTGTAGAGTTAAAAGGCACACCCCCAAAGAGACACAATAGGGCCTTGGAAAAACCAAAAGCCAAACACAAAAAAAACGTTAGCTTGTGTGCAGCTGTATTGAATCCCTCTACCCACGTGTCACCCCTAAACATCTAACTGGGCTTCTCAGCTGTCTTTATGTTTTATGTTTTTTTATTGGCATGTGCCCCTCAGCCCCTGATGCGTGTATCAACATAAACCCATCACCAGTGACATTTTCTATAATCTTACCACTTCTGCTGCAGCATTTCTGATTCCCTCTCAAACAAATGCCTTGCATTGCAACAGAGAATATCTTTCGACCTTCGCGCAATGAAAAACTCGACGAACTTATTTTGCTAATCATACATTGTATGTTTTATTCAAAACAATGCTGCCTTCTTTTTGCATGGAAATTCTCTTTCCGGTTCGAAGTTCACATTGTGTAGAACAATGGTAATTGAGCACAGGCTGTAGAAAGTCTAAGATGTCTGATTGTTCTTTCTTTAGCACGTTCTCTAAGTTGTGTGTGAATCACAGTACTTTGAAAGTGAACTATTTTATTTGTACCAGCTTGAATGAAAAAATAATCTTTTAGTTGTTAATGCAACAGCGGCGGAGAACCGACGTTAGTACTAGCCCTACT
Source organism: Ambystoma mexicanum (assembly GCF_040938575.1). NCBI lineage: Eukaryota > Metazoa > Chordata > Amphibia > Caudata > Ambystomatidae > Ambystoma > Ambystoma mexicanum. The sequence goes on from NC_090941.1 coordinate 806,892,630, forward strand.
TTGGAATTCAGCGACCTTTTTATGGAAGGCCAAAGGGGCACTTGCCCAGGGCCCCCACCTTGGAGGGGACCCCACAAGGCTGTCTGATCTAAAGAAGTAACATTCCATTGTTCACCAGACTTAAATAGCACGTCAGGCTATTTTATGGCATGCTGCTGAGGTTCTAAGCCCATTGCCTGTCTGTTTGGACAAATACATTCTGCCTTGATCAATTCATCATGTAATGCAATGCCTTCTGAGTCCACTGTGGTATATATAGTTTGTGCGTTCCTAATGGCACAACTCTGTGGCATTGTTTTCTTCCTGTGGGAATTATATTTATCATTATATTTATCATGTGTAATAATAGCTAAATTTGAAATTCATATTGATAAATTGAATGCCACAATCTTTTAGAAGTTAGCTCAGTGTGTCAAGCACTCATTGCAGAGATATATGTTCATATGCAAGATTAGAATAGCACATTCCAGCAAAGCTGGCTGAGCCTTTCCTATGTTTGAAGTTTATAAACCTACCTACATATGTACTTGGTTTTATAGCACAACAGGTGCTGTTATCAGCAATGTACCTGCACCAGACAGGGGTTGCTATAAAAAATAACATATCATCCTGGTCCAATCATCTAATATCTTTTACATAACTGTGCTGTCTTATGTGAGGTTTGCCTTCTTGCATGCATTGGCATTGTTTAGCCCACTACTTGATCTTTCTTCTTATGCAGGCCATTTGACTGGAAGGGTTGGTAAACAGAAGAGAGCATACCAAATTTTGCAGGCCTCAGGCAAGCACATTTTAATGTCTGCTTGTTTGACACAAAAAACGGTTTGCTTTTTTGTAAAAATCAAAGGTTTTTATGCAATTTTTTTAAATGTCACAAACCATTGTTTTGAAAGTATTTAAAGCTTCAAAATAAGAAAGACAAACCCAGATTAAATGTGTTAAATCACATTCGACCCTGGCGATTCTGACCCGTGACCGCTAACTACGATGCCATTAGCAGCATCGTAGTTAACGCTGCCGCTAACTGCTCCAAGGACGCGCGCATGCGACCTCCCACACCGTAATTATCGGCATGGCGGAAAGGCACGCGAATGCCGACCCAAGCGGACATGCACACAGACGACCATATCTCATTACCACGGACTGCCCAGGAGATTGCAAACACCAAAGTGGGTTTCCATGCACTAGCCGGCATACCTGGTTGCATTGGTGCCATCGACTGCACCCATGTTGAATTGGTGGTTCCACGTGCCATGGAGGTACCGTACCGCAACCGGAAACAATTCCACTCAATCAACGTGCAAATGGTCTGTGACTCCAACAAGATCATCACACATTGTTGTGCCTGATTCCCCGGATCAACCCATGATTCAATGGTCCTGAGGAACTCCACAATACCACGCTACATGGAGCAACATGCAGGCCCACGATCCTGGCTACTCGGTGAGTCTAATGTCATGACCATGGGAATGTGAAGTGGGTAGGTGAACGACGTACCAATGCATACTCCACCTGGCTGAAAGGGGGGGGAATGATGCATACTCCACCTGGCTGAAAGGGGGGGAGGAATGATGCATACTCCACCTGGCTGAAAGGGGGGGGGATGATGCATACTCCACCTGGCTGAAAGGGGGGGGATGATGCATACTCCACCTGCCTGTGAGTAGCAGAGACAACAGAGCCAGATCATACCCTAAAGCAACCCAAACTACACCCAACACCAGTCAACCCAATATCTGATGTATGCAGCCCTACCATGTGAATGAGGTTGTGTCCCAACCATGACACAACCATCTGCAAGTGCATTGTACCAATTCAGACCACATTGACTTCAACGAAATGCACCTACATGCACGTCAACAAACACCATCAACCGAAAGGCCTGTCCCCCATAACTGCGCACGAAGGAGGCACATGACGGACAGAAACATCAACACACCATTACACAGACAGCAGGGCGCCCAAAATGTCCCTATCAACATCAGTATTGCTCACTGGGGTCATGATGAGGCCGACAGCAATGTTGCAATGATGTGAGCATTGACATCACAGGACACGTGCCAGGCCACCAAAACAAACGGCATGAATGAACACAGTGGATGGGCACTCACAAGGCACTCGAGCCCTCTGCATACATTGGTTGATGGCATGCAAAACAGACCATGAGAGCCAATGATCATATACGGGTCGCATAGTGTGAATCAATTAGTGCATTTAGAAGTGGTTCAAAGTAATATTTGGATGCAAGCCATGGTGGCACATCATGTTCTGAATTAGACGTCATGACTGACACATACATTCTCGCCCACATACAGGTGATGCAGGCTATCCCCTGAAGGGGTGGCTCCTTACACCAGTCCGGAACCCACAGAACCAGCACGAGGAGGACTTCAACCGTGCACATACACGTACCCGTGTGGTCATTGAGCAGGCATTCGGCCTATTGAAGGCACGGTTTCGCTGCCTCAGCAGGTCTGGTGGTGCACTCCTGTACCGCCATGAGAAGGTGGCAAAGATGGTCATGGCATGTGTCATGCTACACAATATGTGCGTCAGACAAAATGTGCCCCTGCCCCCTGACGCAGAAATGCAACCACCTGACGATGAGGATGAGGAGGGTGCAGATGGGGCCGCACCTCATGGAGGAGGCGATGCACAGGAGGGGCGTGAAATGCGTCAAGATATCATCAACCAATGCTTCTAGCACACACGGCTGGTGTGTATCACATGGAGACGGCACTTGGGGCACTGTGTGTCTCTGGGACATGCACACTGTGGACTGTACACCAATAAAGAACACATACGCGATGAAAATGTCCACACATGTGATTTGGGAAAAAGGAAAATGTGTATTTAAATTGTAAATTGTTGTGCAACACCCCCTCCCCCCTGAACACCCCAACACACCCCCTCCCCCCTGCCCCCTGAACACCCCAACACACACCCTGTGAGTGGCTAAAGATGCCTGTGACAGTGGGCACACGCTATTGCATGCCCCATCTCCTGGCCCCCGGGGCACCCCTGCCTGTGGAGCGCAGGTTCCATCCTGATCGTCGGACAGGGCTGCTCTGGGCAGAACTTGCAGTGGAGGATGTCCCTGGCTGCTTACGGGCACACATGTCCTGAAGGGTGTGGGACAGCTCTGTGAGCACACGGCGCATGGCAGCAAGTTCCCCGCAAATGTCCCTTGAGGTGGACTACATTGCAGCCCTCAGGATCTCCGTACTGCGCTCTATTTCGGCTCTTAGGGGCGCCTTGGATTGTTCTATGGCTGCCCTAGCCCCCCACATTCCGCAGCATGCTCATTGAGGAGCGTGGACAGTTGTTGCTGACGTAAAACAATCTCCTCAAGGGAAAGTTCACTCTGCTGAGCCATGCCCATTCCAGATGGTGTCGCGAAGGGGCTGCTCACCTCCTGCAGACTTTCTGCTTGGCATGGGGTGGGAGGCCAGTCCCCTTCTCCTGGATGCCCTCTGTGGGCTCCTCATGGGGGCTGCCCCGGTACAGACAGGGGGAATGAAGCTGCTCAGTGGGGCGTCCTACATCGGGCTCATCAGTGTCAGTGTCTGAGCATGCTGCTATGGCAGCAGTTTCCCCTATGCTGCTGCTCCCTGCAGAAATGGTGCCTTCAGTGGCCAAGATTGTGGGGACGTGTGGTGCTGCAGGTGCTGGCATGCTGCCTGCTGGGGTGCCTGTCGGTGGGCCGTCCTGTGTGCTGGCAGATGATTCTGCCTGCTGCGATGTCTTCCTCACTGCAGCTGAGGTGGAGGGTCTATGCATGGTGGTCCTGGCCCTCTTGGCTGCTTTTGAGGCAGGGGTGTCCTCATCCTCGTGTTTGGATTCGGAGCCTGTGGTGGGGCAAAGGAGGGATAGCGTTATTGATGGGTCTGCGGACATTGGAATGGCAATGATTCTCCAGATTTTGGTTACTAGATGAAGCACATGTGAGGCAGGGGCATGCAGGTTGTCTCCTTTCTGTGTGGATGACGGATGGAGGTATGTGGTTTCTGCAGTTAGGGTGTGCATGCTACATGTGTACAGGGTGGAGGTCGCATGTGGCTGTGGGCAGTGACCAGCTGATGTATTGCATTTACACTCTAGGGCAACATTGTGCTACACATTAATGGACGTCAGTGACTATAGCATGTCTTGATTTGGGGCACCTACCTTCATCGCCTGATGTCGGCGCTCCTCTTTCCATCCCTCCTACACCCTCGATGCTTTTCATGCCTATTGTGCTGGCACATATTTCCTCCCACGGTTGGAGTTTTATTGGGGAGTCAGCTCCTCCCCCGGTAGCCTGGGCCAGGTTGCGATTGGCGGAGATGATGCTTCGGACGCGGAGCCTCAGGTCATCCCACCGCTTCCTGCACTGCTGTCGGTTGCGGGGTACGGTCCCCACCGCGCTGACCCGCTGTGCCACCATGGCCCATATGGCTTTCTTTTTGGCAATCGCCGCCCTGGTCATTTCGTTGGAGAACACCACCGCCGCATTGTCCTGGAGTGTCTCCGCCAGCATGCTTAGTTCCTCACGGGAGAAGCGTTCCTGGCGCTGCCGATCGCATGCCTTCTTCACGACTTTGGGCATTTTTAGGTAGGTATTTGGGTGTGTGATGGGTTTGGATGGGTCTCAGGGTCAGATGTGGTATGGTTGGGGAGGATGGCAATGAATTGTGTTTTTAAAAATGGCCGCCGTGCTCTTTCCCGTTCCGCTGCGATGACGCTACTTCCGCTTCCGCTTATTTCCGGGGACCGCTATTTGCGGTCACCGCTAATTGCGGTGACCGCTAAGATGGGTGGTGGTAGTGCACCTTGCGCAGCGTACGATGCCGGTAGGGGCCGTTTTCGGGTCTTTTACGCCATCGCGTTCTTGACATTACCGCCATGGGGTAATGCTTGTGCGCGATGGGTCGGAATGAGCCGCATTTTACGGCATCCGGCCATGGCGTAAACGTTAATTACGCCATGGCGGTAATGTTCCGTACTTACCGCCAGGGTCGTAATGAGGCCCATTGATTGTTATGCTGGTACTTATATACTTGATGATGGTGAGAATGAAGCTAGATCCATTCCCATTTTGCGTAAACACCCTTCAATAATATTTTGTTTTTATAATTGGTCATGTTTGGTAATGTGATCTGTGTACTTTCCAAGTCAGTTTTATAAAAGTAGATTGTTATAGTTCATGAAAAGAATGGGAAAAGAAAGTGTTCAAATTTAAAATTGCAGAGTTAGCCAAATCCACTCTTTAACCAGTGTTGAATCATAGGCATCTCTTTTAATCTTGTATTGCCTAAACTCTCAAAATTGCCAAACCCTAAACCTTTCAAAATTGGCAGCCCTTCCTTCTCAGGGTATGATCTTCATAAAAGCCTCACTCATAGGTTCACTGGCTATAGTGGTGCTTCCACTATAATAGTGAGCATTGATATACCACAGCACTTGTTCTTTCATCTCTAATGGCAACACTATATGAAAACCATATCCCACTTCTTATCTCAGTCTGTCTGGATACAGACACCTTCCTGGTAGCTTCTAATCTGCATCCACTATCCATTCTATGGTATGTGCAGATTTGTCCTTCCTTCCAATTGATATCCACTATCCATGTTTGAGCACTTTCATATTCTGTGAGGCAGCTAATGTGAGTTCTCTGTCTATTCTGGGTTATATGTATCCTGTATCTATATTAGAACAGAAGTAACCTCTTTGTAGACTGCTAATGTTGGCCTTCAAATGCTACTTGTTTATCATTCTGATTAGAGCAAGAATGAAAAGGGTAAGGGGACTTACAGGGAGTAGACATGCTTATATTGAATGCTGCAAGACAGCATATCAATCTATAGGTTGTACTCAGGACAAGGGGGTGGAGGTGCGACCAAATATTATTGATCACTTAATTCCTTTGCTTTGGTGGCGGGTGGCCCCAAAGATGTCTCCCTGGTCCTTTAGCGGCTCCCTTACCACTGCACTCGGAATGAGGCCCTATGTGTCTGTATTTGTAAGGTGGAATGATTATCGGAATTGCAGGTAGTACATAATCTGCCATGGTTTGCTTTTTGTACAAGTAGACAAGTAGCTGAAATGGAATGGATTCACAGTTAGGTATGGAAGCGTTCATTAGGAACTTCTTCTTGCACTACATGCCTGCAAAGAGTGCATGTATGTTTCAACATGTATGAAATCTGGAAGATTTCAGGTATAGGTATGTTGTTGTTTTCTAGTACTTGTAGCAAGTACATTAGACATTCTTGTGGATCTTCTTGTGAGTTTATAGTAAATTTGACCATTCCAGCACAGTAGTCCAATTCCTGCCTTATTCCATGAACACTGTAAGTGTTGTCAGGATTCTTGGTTGCATTTCTATGAAGGACTAACCTTTGCAAACACAATTGGTCTGTACCGTGTAAGTAAATGATGTCAATAATTGGTGGCAATTGGAAGAGCATATTTATTGCTACATTTGCATAGCAATTTACACCAGTTGTATTTGAAAATTTGAATGTACCTGACAGTTCTGTGTCCAAGTCATTTGTTTGAGTGTGCATTGCTTCTTTGAAGCGGTAGTTGAGTTACTTTGAGTAGTAGATTTTTCTTTGGTTGCGGTCCTTGATGAAGTATTACCTTCTTGTACTTGCTTTGGAGGAATTGTTGTGAGATCCTGCATAGATTGAGTCTGAAGTAGTTTTCTTTTATTTTATTTCTTTTGTTTTGCTTTTTGCGAAACAGGATAGGTTTTTAGATAGGGGGTGTAGAGTCAACGCAGTCTATTGTATTCTACAATGCAAGAAATATTAGCATTTATTTTACTTGCATCAAAGTTGATTAGAAATAGTCCTTCAAGTGTACGTAAGCGTGATAGTGCTAAATAGCTCATGCCTTCTTTAAAGGCTGTGCTACCAGTATCTATCAATGCTTTATCTACGGTAAGACCTTGTGATTTGCGAATGGTGACTGAGTAAGCTAGAGTTAGAGAAAATTGTTCTCTGCGTACATACATGTCTTTGAAAAGAAGGAAGCGGGCGGTTGAGCATCCTATCCTTTTAACTTCGGATAGTTTGTCAAAAAGAATATTGACAAATTTAATATTATTGTCACGTGGGTATGTTTGAAAACCAACAACTGTACCAAGTGCTCCATTAACTAGTCCTTGGTCCACGTCAAGGTTACGTTTAAGCATTACTCTACAGTTTAAAGATAAATTTAAAATTTTCTCCAGACCAGCTGTGTTAGTGATAGTCAGTTTTTCAAGGTGTTTAGCCATGTTGTGGCTTGTTGACACATGGGTAGTGTCATACCATTTACGTCCAGTTTGTCTGTGGAGGCAGTTTGAACTATTGGTTGCATTTCTTTTTTTTTAACATTGTTTCATTAAATTTTGAACATCTTGCAAGAGTTGGCATCAAGGACATACAATTGACATTTTTGTGGGATAATTGTTCCATGACATCAGTAGCACATTAGTTATGTCCATAAAGTGCGTGGATGTGCCTGTTTTTTAATATAGTTTGTGCTTCTTGATATAGTACACCAACTCTAATACTTTTTAACATGTTGGCGTATGTCAGGTCTGCAGACTGCCACATATTTTCAGTTAATTCTCTGTATTGCAAATGTTGCCAAAGGTTGACATTTCCTATGCTGCCAAGAGTTTTACGCCAGAGTTTGTGCCCTAAGGTTTGAAAAATAGGTTCAGCTTTCACTGGTGTAATTGAAGAAGATCTCTGAAAACAATAATGTGTTTTCCCACAAAGAGCTCTTTGTAGTCTGTTTTGAGGACCTCTTGTATTGTGAGGTGAATTGGAGATCATGCTCACCTAATCTATTAGCAACATGTTCATTTGTTTGAAAAGTCTGCATAGTTCCATTGCAGCTCTGTAGAAAGTTTGTAATAGTCTAATTTGTTTTGCTGTTCTACTGGAAGGAGTAGTAATCGGTGTGAAGTGACACCACCTATGTTGTAGGCAGCTAAACCTGTGGGGCAGTTAGCTTAGTTTAGTTTATTCATTTGTATTGCGCACCAGACCCGAGGGTATGAGGGCGCAGGAGCAACAAGGTTATTCACAGCTTGGTTACAAGTTACAATGCATTACAATAATTACAATGGGACAATGGATGGTTGAAGCAGTCACAATAAAGGCAAGTGTTTGCATATTTACAAGTATACATATTTACATAGTTTATAGCGGTGAGGTGGGTTGAGTGGTATTAGCGGTCATTGTTCTTTATCCAATGTATATAGTTGCGTCTAAATTGTGTGTAGAATTGGGGTGTCCTTAGAGAGGGTGGTAGGGAGTTCCAATGTTGGGCTGCTTTCACCTGGAAGCTGTTGCCACCCATTTTGGTGCGTTTGAACCTGGGAACTGTGAGTAGATTTGCGTTGGAGGTTCTAGTAGGTCTATTGGAAGTGTATTTACTTATTCTATCGACTAAGTAGCGGGGGTCAGCGTTATTGAGGCATTTGTGTGTTAGTGAGGCTACTTTGAGCTGAATATTATCTGTAGTGTTGAGCCAGTTATGGGCTCTCCTAATGTTAGAGATGTGTTCTCTCTTGGGGATGCTAAGCGCTGCTCTGAGAGCATTGTTTTGTAGCCTCTGTATTTTGTTAGTAACCTGTTTGCTAGCTCCTACGAAGAGGGCATTACAATAGTCCAGTTTGATCATACAAGGGCTCTGGCTACCGTTATGCAGCTCTGGGTGGATAAGAAGGGTTTGGCTACTCTTATAAGCTTACATGTGTAGGCCGTGGAGGATGCCATAGAGCTGACTTGTTTATGGAAGGAGAGGGAGGAGTCAATTTATATTCCTAAGGTTTTTACTTCCTTGGCTACTTTGATCTGGTTCCCGCTTATATTGAAGCTGGCTACAACAGTTACAACAGAAGACAGTTTGTTGTTTGTCAATTGTTGGAGGAACTTGTCTGAACCAGCTTGACCACTCACGTATAACAGTATAGGTTTGTAATCTTGGCAGGTACAGTTTTTATTTTCATGTTGCACAGCAGGTTCAATTTGTTTTTTTACTTCTTGGAAAAGGGTACGCTGCTCAGTGTTTCAGTACAGCAAAGTCTTCTGTAGATTGCTCATACAGACACATGGTATTTCTACTTATGTCATGGCTAATTCTGCCTCATTTGCTATTAGTGGCTGTCCAAGTGGTTCTTGGCTTCCTGTTACAGAAGGTTGACTACTGTCAGGAGTGTCAACATCTAGTTGGGCCTGGAGTTCTTCTTCGTGTTGCTGTTCATTGTGCAGCATTGTTTGGTACTGTGTAAAGTTTACATTGTTATAGTGCTTTCATTTGCTTTGAACGCGTCTTCATAGGAGTCATACGTATCCAGTAACTCTTCTTCTTTTCTCCATGGTTTAAAAAGTTGTAGCAGGGACATGTAATACAGTTCTTTATGTTGAGGAGTTTTTAACAACAATTTGATATGATCAATTAAGCTGTGTTTGGTAAGTTTCACTAAGCTGCCTTCACAATTTGCTACTCTGTATCTACCTTTCTTTTCATCTGGTTTAATATTATTTTTGTGTGTGAAGTTTTGGGCTATGTGGTAGAGACACATGGGGCCTCATTACGAACCTGCCGGTCCGGAAAGAATGGTGGTAGTAAAAGCCCACCCGCCTGCAGGCGGAAATGGAAACACCGGCTCTGTCATAGACAGAACCAGTGTTTCCATTGTCCCCATGGAGTCCGCCTCCATGGGAATGGGGACTTACACAATTCTGCCTCTGGAATTCCCGGGTCACCGGGGTCGTAATGCCCCGGTATTTCCGGGAATCATGGAGGCGGAATGGTAATACGTTTCCGGCCGTAACCTGACAGTTTTTCCGGCTCGGTTAGCACCGAACTCGTAATGAGGCCCATGGTTTCCAAAGTGGTACTCCTGTTTGGGTAGTATGTGTCCAGTAAATTATTTTTCAAAATGCTTTGGCTGTTGGGATCATTTCTGGCTATTGTTTCTATGTCCTCATATGATTTGAGAACTCTTTTTCTAGATTTAGCAGGACCAAGACTTAGCCATACTATATTGGCAGATTTTCCATACAAGGCAGTACCGGTTAAACTGTCTGCAGCTTCCTAGCAGCCACATTCACTATGAGAGAGCAATTCTAAGCTGTACAATTTCTGTGATAGTGTTTTGTCAGATGACATGTCATCCTGGAGGTTTTGAAGCTCTATTTTCACTGCTTTGGTTAAGAAGGCTGTGACATATCGTGCAACTGTAGGGGAATTGTCGGCAATGTACTGCACATCTATGTTTGCATTCCATACGAGGGGAATGATTGCATTGTAATCATTGATGTATTTTCATTCTTCTGTTCTTTTTATGTAATATGTGTTCTTCTGTGATTTACCTTTGAGACTATGTCTAACTGAAGACATGAAGTTGTTTACTTGACCTGTTGTTGAAACTGGTCTAGGGAGACCAAAGTAGCATTTGGTGTAGTATTTCCATTTCTTTTTATATTTGACGACAATATTTCCCACATTTGTGTCTTTGAAATTGTAAAATGTGTGCATGAAGGTCACTACGTGTTGTTTGTGAAGGGATTTCACAAGTGACATATTTTTGGATGAATTGCAAAACAGTGGCATCACTATCCTGACCAAATTTAAGAGCATCTTTAATCCACAAAAGCATGTGGATGTGTGGTGCTCCTCTGGCTTGGTATTCTTTTCTTCAAAAGAAGTGTTGCACTTCTCTGAGGGGAGGAACAGTTGTATTACAAATGAAGTGTAGCATAGCAATGAAGCGATGATGGAAATATCTATACATTCACAGGACCTAGAGAGCAGAGTTCTCCTGGTGTTTTTATATCTAGGTTTGTTTTGTTTTTGTTTGCTATGCGTAGGAAATCATGTAAATCTTCTCATGCATATTCTGCACAACTAAATGTCACAAACCAAGTACGTGGGCCAAGGTTTCTTATCATGCAGCGTACATCTCCGTGACATCAGAACCAGTATTCTTTTGTACCACACATGTTTGCTAAAAGATTTGTAATGCTTGACTGTAAAATCTTTTTCTTGCACTTTTTGTAGTAATTCCGTAACTGACATATTTTGAAAATGGGTACCTGATTTCAATGTGTGTGTAACTCCGTAGCATAGAGTTGCTAGGTCACTTTCAAAGAGAAGGTGGAATATGTATTCCACGTTTTGTCGGAATCTGGGGTCTTCAGAATACATTCGTAAAGAGCGGTATTCTGATGCTGTTATTTGTGTGGGTCCATCATCGTACCTTCCTCCTTTTCCAGTAGGAAAGAGTAGAGGAAAAGCACGTTGTTGGGTGTCCTGACCCACGTTTAAGCTATCATGCCACAACATTTGTTGCTGTGGGCTTAGAAAATTCAAGATGGCGGAAAACCCACATGTGCGCCGAAATCCAGGAAAGCTGCGCAGTTTGTGCGCACACCGAAATGGTTGCCTCACTTGCCACCCACCAGTGCGAGAATGAAAGGCCGGGTTGCCATGAGGGAAATGGGTTGCCAAAGGAAAAACAGTAGCGCCGGTTAGCTTCAAAGCGCTTTAAATCACCATTGGACTACCCGCACAGTAGTCTGAAACCATTGGGAATGGCAATGCTGATTGCCAAATGCAACCTAGAATTGTTGGGAATTCATTTTCTTAAATCCCAAAAATGGGTGCAGTACCAGTACTCACCACTATCCAAAAGCCGGCAGTTTAAAACCACCCTGTGTTTCTCTGAAGGCAGGCTCAAACTGTCTATTTTAAACATTGCAACACATCTAAAAACTCACTGGACACCAGCAGACATTTGGTAGAATGGAGTGTTGTGTGCCTACAAAATCTGGGAAATGAAGAGCCCAAAACAATGCTTATAACAAAACTGCTATGGAGTCAGCAGTTTAAGTTGCACTGGATTTAAAGACACTAAAATCGAAAATGTTTAGATTAAATGAGTGACCTATGTTTGGTGTCACATGCCTTTGTAACTGTTTAAATGTCATAGTTTTAAACTTAGAATCAGCCTTCTAGCTGCATATGTGAAAATGTTTAGTTTTATTTGAATGCAGAAACTGGGGAACAGAAATGACAGCTTAAAGAGATTCCAATTTGCCTGGCAACTACCCCCATCAGGAGTGAAACTTGAGTCACAGCTGTGTTCCCAGGCCTAGCTGCCCTTTTGCTGCTCACACTAAGGATATGCCATCTATCTGATAATTGAATTACCTGTGCTCTGCAGGAAAGTGAACAAAGCCCTGTCCTGGCTCAGGCAAAGGTTTTATTGGCAGGAGTCGTAAATGGTCGTAAAAAGTGGCTTCCTCCTGAGGAAAGGGGAGGGGCACTGCCTGTGAGAGCAAGCTGGCTTGGCAGAACTGGAAAAACCAGTATTTCTACCTTGTGCTGAGAGGAAACCACACCCCTTTGGAGCCAGAACATAACTCTAAAAAGATGAATAACTCATAGAGCAGACATGTGAAAATTTTATAAATGATACCATAATTCTTGTGATTTTTCTGCCCACAGTTTAAGAGGTTTTTAGAACCGGTGGTATGTTCAGGGGGGTTTTAGCGGAAAAGTGGATATTACTCTAAATGTATGCATGTTAAAAATCTGAAACTTCATCAGTTAATGTCCATACTCCCTGCACACATGTATGTAAAGTTGGGTCAATGTCAGAAATTGAAAAATCAGTTAAAAAGTCAATTATGTGCCATTTCTGAATGCAAGCTCTTAGAAACAGCAGATTTGGACAGAGACATGGCTAAATTCAGCCACACCATGTATATGTAATTTCAAGCAACTGTGTAACTGTGAAATATGTCTTTTATTATCAAATATAGAATGTGTGCAATCTGACAGAGGAGTGTCCTATCTGCAAGCCATAAAATGACATCCCTCTGACTCACAGTTCATTCCCCAATCAAATGATAAATGGAAGTTTGACCAATTAGAAGCTGAGAGAGAGGTAGGGTCAGTGATGCTAGAACACACCCACATTCTAAACACATAAAAGCAGACAGACAGGACAGATAGGGACCTTCAAATCCATCTGCCGCTGGAAGCTCTGCCGGAAAAATCCATACTTTACCTCCATCAAACCTCCAGAGAGCCAAACTAGAGACTTCAATCTATCCAGAACTAGAGACCCAGACCAGAGAACCAGAGAGAGCTGACCCAGATCACTGTGAAGTGCAGAGGCCAGACCAGACCAGAGTCCAGTTTAAAACCCTGACCAGATCCATGGCGAGGCCCATTTCACTCAAGAATATAGTGTGAGTACATAGCAAACTGTGCAGAACCAATCTCTTAGTTAAAATAATATAATTCAATCCTATTTTAATCTAAGTAGAACTGTCTCCTAACTGTCACCTGTCATTTGTAAAGCTGTCACTTGTCATTTCCTAGTTGCAAGCTGCACTTGTCTTTTTGAACTTTTAAAATTTCAAATCTGAAAAACGACCTTCACAAAATCGCTCATATCTCCGCATTCCTACCCCTTATAGTTTTACCGCAATCGCGGAACACGCATTCGCGAATTTTACCGCGATTTGCAAATTTCTTCACATGTAAAAACTGCTGCTGCTTGCCTTCCATTTGCCAGAAATTCGTTTAACCTGCTAACTATCCCTGCATCATTGCTAGTGTGAGCCTGGACTAATATTAACTAGATACCACTCACCCTGAACCTCTGAAAGGGAATTAAAAGCATTTCCAGCATATTTCTCATCCATCGCTAGCACATATCAAAGCATTTTGCCTGTGTTTTCAAAACTCCTATCTGTTTTCTGTAGTGTAAGCTTGCTGGGGTGAACTGATTTACATTGATTGCATTTCTGAGAACTGTGTGTTTTCCTTCCATTTCCTTGCCTTGCATCAAGGGGGGGAGGGGATTGCCAGAGAAAAGTGATTACATTGTTTGGTTGAAATCATATTGAGTATTTTCTGTACTGCATTCATTGAATATTGCATCCACCTGAGCTTACATAAAGCATCCTCTACCACATTATACTTTTGTTCCTATTTACCAGTGTGCTACCTTATCCATTTCATGTCAACTCATTAGTGATTATAAAGAAGTGTGTTAGTGCCAGATTCTCCGTTGTTAATCATTATCATATCAGATTAAGTGTGATATTCAATTATTAATTTATTATAAAGTGTGATATATATATATTTTAAATTATCAAATAAACCTTTTAACTTGCAAAACAGAACTACTTCTTGGCTCAGTGGGGTCAGGAGGGTTCCAAGAGAGGGGTGTTATATAGGGGTAGTCATCCAGAACGCATGAACTGGACATAAAGATATATCAATAAGGGTTTTCATTCAGTATTATAGACTAGGCGTTGACTTAGCTGTAGTGTTGAATTGAATCCTCTTACAAATTGGGGGCTCGAGCCGAGACGTTGGGTTAGATTTACCACTTGTGCAGCTTAATACAGTGTGCTAACTGACGGGATACATACATCCGGTTGGATCACCACGCTGCATTACGCTGTGAAGCATTCCTCAAAAGGGACACTCCAAGAAAAGTTCTGTTCTGCAAAAATAAAATACTAACTTCTGTAAGTCAGGACAGAGACCAATCTCTAGAATGACGACCTTGGTAGATATGAAAATAGCCAGAGAGCACCTCTTGCATAAGCTATTTGTGAGAGGTGAATGGACCGAACAGGGCCAGGATGCCTGGTTGCAGGCCATCACGCGACAGGTCACTGAAACAGGGTCAGATATATATAGAGATCAGGGTCCATTACATGTGGCCCTGAGTGAACTATATATGGCTCCTAAAGCCAAAGAGGAACACAATAAGATTGCCAGGATAGCAGCATACCTGTACCTATACATGCAGGATAGATGTGCTGAAAGCCAAAAACTGGCAAATAGGCAACAGATGGCATTACAGAAGGCCCAATCTGACCTGGTCTCTTCTGAGCAGAGGCTGCAGAGGAGCCAGGAGTCAGAAGATGATAGTAGGCAGCACATCATTAAAATAAAGAAGGATATGGATGTGCTGCAACAGGAAAAGGTAGAACAGGATACCAGATTTCTGGCCTTGCAGAAGGAATACCAAGAAGGTTTGGACTCCCTACTGCAAAACCAGAAAAAGCTGGAGCAACAACTGGACTTCAACAGGGTATGTGCTGAGCAGGTAGTCACCCTGCAAGGCCACCTAGATAGAGTGAAGGCAGAGAGCAACAAACTAATTCTGAAAGACCTGGATACCCAGGCAGAGTTTGATCAGGAGCGCCAGAATGCTGGTGCCTTCCAAAGGCAAAGGGACGACCTGGCGGCACAGATGCAGGCTCTTAGTCAGGAAAGGGATACCTTAGGCCAGGAAGTCTGCCATTTAAAAAGAAAAATGGAAGAAAATCACCTGGCCCACCAGGGACTGGGTGACCTCCAAAAAGAACACCAGAACTTGCTAGAGCACACCAGGAGGGTGGAGGATGCTCTAGCAAGAAAGGAGCAGGCCAATAGGGACACAGCTCAGGAGGTAACCCTCCTGCAGCAAAGACTGGCCCAGTTCTCCAGGACCAACCAGGAAGTACAGAGGGAAAATGAGGCTCTCTGCCAGCACAATGAGAGGCTCCAGCAACAGGTAGCGATGCAGGAGAAACTGATAGAGTCGAGTAAGGACTTAACAGAGGAACTGAAAGCACAAATGCAGGCTCTTGCATTGCAACAGGGAGCAGGGGCGGATAGAGATGAGGTCCGCTGGGAAAGAGAGACTCCTGACCATAACCGCAGGAGCCCTAACCGCAGGGGCCTTCATCTCCCCCAGTCCCTGGACTCTACCACCCCCATGTCCCCTGGCGCACATGAGCACAGGGCCGCAGGGATGGCAGATTACTATCCAGCTAAGAGTATGGGGCTCATAGGCCAGTACCACTCAGGAATGGAGGGGTGGGCATCCGGGTATGGGCACCCAAGTACAGTACAGTTCAATGGGGAACCCCAGGAGAGTAGGCCCATTAAGGGCATCCTGAAAACCTCTGCCCAGTTAGGTCAGTGGAGGGGGTACCCATCAAATCCTGGCAGCAAGGAGGAATCTGAAGACTCCTCTGAACTGCGCAGGACACAGGAGACCAGGTCCCCACATTCTGCCAGCCATTCCCAGGCTCGCAGAATCCGGGAAAACCTGGAAGAACAGACGGGAACCTCTGGGAGCAGTGCCTCTGAGTCCGAGGAAGAATGGACAAGGGTTACCCGAACCAAAAAGGCCAATAAGGCAAAAAGGGCCTTGCTTAAGGACCCCTTAAAGCAGATTAAGGCGATCAGGAGCGTCATCACGCCTTACCATAAGAACGCTAAGTATTCTGTTTGGGAGCACTTAGAGTTGTTTGAACAAATGATGGAGACTTTCCATTTGAAGGACAGCCAAAGCTGTATTCAATATGTAAAGTGGACATTCTCCCCAGAATACTCCAGTTTCTTTGCGGGGCTGGAGGACCAAAATCATTTAAGATGGTCCACATATAAGGCGGCCATCCTGAAACATTTTTCTGTTCACAGAAATCCTCAAGAGGCTCGCAAGGCAGCCTACAATTTGCAATGTGGGGAGGATCAGGCCCCACAAGAATTTGTGCAGGAGTTAAAGCGTGCTTTTGCACAGACCACAAGAAGGGTGCGCACGGATAGCAGGGAATTTATAAATACGTTTTTCCATGCCTTGCCCAAATATATCATGACCCAGCTCGTGAGGGATTTTCACGAGAAAAGATCTTTAGACTGGGTCATTGAACAGGCTACCCGGATCTATGAGGTGCAGAAACCGATAGATAGCAAAAGTAATGCCCAGAAAAACCCCAAAGCCAACAGCACCCCTGCTGCTGCCAAGGTGGCAGAGGTAAAGGTCACCCCCGTTTTGGATTTGGAGATGGGGGGGCCTAAAAACCTGCCTGCACCTAATAATGCTAGGCCCAGGAGGTCCTCGGGTCAGTCACAGACAGGGAGCCAAGGAGGCAGCCCCACAAATGGGGTCCCTCGCTCTCCTGATTATGTAAGTCCCCGTTACAAGGGAAATCGACCCATCCTGGGTTATGTGTGGGCTCCTCCAGCCCAAGGGGGGGGATCCAGACAAGCACCTAACCCAGGGAACTTCCCTCCAAACTTCCCACAGGAGGGCAGAAATTTACCAAACCCTGGGCAGAACTTTTTCCCCAGATATCCACCCGACTCCCAGCCCCAAAACCATCCATCCTTCTTTCCCCAATTCCCTGAGCCCAGACCACTGAATCCGGGAGAGGGGAGGCCAAGGGTGGAGGGGTACCCAAATCTTCCCAACCCGGGGTATTACCAGAGGAGGGACAGCTACCCTTCCCGGGATCAGCCCAGGGGAGAAAACAGGGCCCCGTATCAGCCTGAGCGGGTTTCCCAGTTAGAGCGCCAGGTTCAAAACATGGCGCGGGACCTGGGTCACATACTGAGGGCTCAGCAGAAGCCTCAGATGGGCGTGCCGGCGCAGAACGCACCCAACTCTGGACCTGGTGCTCCAGAACAATGACGGGGGCAGCACCCCGATAACACACCGGTTCCCAGGGAGGAGGCACAAAGGGAAGGGGGGTGTAAAGCCTTGGAGGAAGCTTCCTTCCTCACTTGTAAACAGCCCCTGGAAACCCAGGAACCGGAAACGAAATCTCTTGCCCCTGAAAGTCTGCCCCCTAAGGAGCAGAGGGGGGGTGGGAGAAACAAAAGACCCAAACAGACTCAGTTTGAGGAGGAGGTACAGGTCTTCCAATTTGAGGGAGAGGGATCCTCAGAGGATCCTGGGAAAAGGATCTTCTCCTTCAGAGAGGGGGGAACTCCTCCCAAAGAAAAATGGGTCCCTAGGGATGCAAATCCAGACTGGGGAGATGTGGAGACTGAGCTACCGCCGCCCACCATCTCATCCCAGAACCAACAGCAAGAAAATCCCCTGGTTCAAACCCATCCTGGTGACTGCCTCCAAAAAGGGGGGGGCGGCCCGGAACCGGAGCCAGGGGAACCCACAATGGCTCTGATCTCCAGTTGCCAACTTTTTCTTTCAGATTCCCAAGGCTCTCCACAGAATTCTGCCCAAAATTCTTCTCTCGCGATGTCCAAAACCAGAAAGTTAGCCCACCAGTTGTCCAAAAATGTACATTATCTGTGCCCCCTTGAGGAGAAGGAGGGAAGAAATTATGCCCCGGTACAATTACAGGGGCAGGGTACAATCTCGGCACTGGTGGACACTGGATCTCAAGCTACCCTTCTGTCCAGAAGGGCCTTTGATGAACTGAATGCAGGAAGGGGAGAGGATTACCAAATTCCTCTCACCTCTCTTCCTGGACAACTGCAGAACTTTGACGGGAAGGAAATTCCCGTTGAGGGGACTGCAGACTTGGACATTAAGATCGGGTGACACAAGTTGAAACACCCGGTCATAGTTGTGACCCCAGAGGGCACCCCTTGTTTACTAGGGAATGACCTCCTGAGAAGGTTGTCACCCCTAATAGATTGTGTAAACGAGGTCCTCTGGACCCAGACTAGCCGACCCATAAAATTAAAACAGAGTGTCAACCATGTTAGTTTAAACGGCACATGCCACATGGTTGAACAAAAATCAGACCAAGTAGAATTCCACTTCCAGAACAACCAAATTCCAGACGTGACAGTAATAGCAGTAGGACAACAGACTGGTGATGGGGGGTCCTCTCTATTTCTGAAAATCAACCTTCCTTCCAGTCTCAAGTGGTATTCCACGCTGGAAGGAAACACTCTGAAATTCTATACTAATCCACAATCAGGAACTCCTACTCCTATAGTCCAGAAAGATGTGAAATCAGCTCAGAGCCTGGCTGATATTCAGCAAATTGGAGAGCAGTTGTTCATCCCTGTTCAGTTAAATGATGGGAAGGACTCTGTTCTCGCTCGAGTGTGTGTGAGCAACGGTAAGAGCTTCATCAGCGAAGCCATGTTTCGCCAACTCCCAAAAGATCCAGCCATTCCCACCTTCAAACTGATAGACAAATGGGAAATGGACCTGGAAGCACCTGATTCCAAACATCTCCTGCCAAGCAGGTGTATGCTCAAAATCTCCATTGGCAACAAGAGCATAGTCCACAATTGTTGGGTCGTGCGAGACGTCCCTGCCGCCTTTTGCTTAGGCAGTGACATTCTCAATCGTTTTGCCATTAGTTTGGACCTAATAAACTTCAAAGCTTGGTCCCGATTAGCGGATAATCCCATGGGCTTTGATGATCCAGAAAAAGCATTTAGGTCAGCTCAATTGCTACCTTATGCAGTTGAAATTCAGATCAAAGAGGAAGTCACCATCCCAGAAAGGACCCGACAATTCTCCCTGGAAGTGAAAGTTAAAAGGGGACAAGAGTTGAAAAACCCTGATGCTTACATACATCTAAATGCTTCTCTCCAACAGCAAGGGTTGGGGGTAAACCCAACTCCATTAGTCAACATAGAACATGACACCATTCTAATAGAGGTGGATAACAGCGACTTAAAGAGTATTACTCTAGCCGCAGGCACCATTATTGGAATGGCGGTTGATGACCGACATTTTTCTATCGACTTAGTAAATGAACTGTTAGGACCAATCCCCAAGGACTGTGTTGACAGTGACAGTGAGGACAATACAACACCAGACAGGATTTTTACCCGGCATGGGGGGAACTCCCTGGTGTACACTTCCTGCCCCTATGGTAAGGAAGATGTGACTTGTGACTTCAGGAGGGATGAGGTGATTTTCCAGGTGCATGAAGGCTGCCTTTCCCATCTGAAGCCTCCGGTCCAAATCAGCACTCTGACCAGGGACTTCTCCACCCAGCTGGAGGAGGCCGCGGAGATAGCCAGACCAGAAGTCTTTCCAGGCTTCAGGCAGATGGTGGAAGAGAGAGTCAACCTAGCTGATGCCTGTGTGACTCTGGAACAAAAGCAAAAGTTGAAACAAGTTTTCTTGGATTTCCAAGATCTCTTTGCGGTAGACTCATATGACTGTGGTCGCACTGACATCCACACAACCACAATCCCCACGGACCCTGGCATGACTCCTGTGTTTGTGAAGCAATATCGCTTGCCTCTCGCATCAATGGAGTCCCTTACTGAAATAATTAAGAACCTTGAGTCCAGGGGAATAATCCGTCCAGTCCACAGCACCTTCAATAATCCGGTGCTGGGAATATTGAAGCCGAACGGCCAGTGGAGACTCTGTGCTGACCTCAGGGAGCTCAACAAACGGGTCCATACTTCCCGATGGCCTCTTCCCTGCATTGACCAAGGGCTGGCCCAGATCCAGGGGTCACAGGTATTCACTGCAATAGACCTGACCAATGGATACTGGACCGTGCCTGTCAGTAGGGAGGACCAATACAAGCTGGCTTTTACCTTTGGGGGCCAGCAGTACACATGGACCCGGACTCCCTTCGGATACCTCAACTCCGGCAATGAATTCAACATTTTTCTACACAAGGCCATGCCCGACTTGGGTGCAAGGGGTAACCTGGCTTATGTAGATGATGTCCTCATCAAAAGCTCAACTGTTGAGGAACACATAGCGGAGATCCGTTATGTTCTGACACAGTTGAGGGCCGCCGGAGCAAAACTTTCCTTTCAGAAAGCACAGTGGTGTAAAACCCGTGTTAACTTCTTGGGGCATGAGATTACTCCTCAGGGTCTTTGTCCCCAGGAAAAGAAAGTGGAAGCACTTCAGAAACTGAAAGACCCCACAACTCTGCGGGAACTAAGGAGCCTCCTTGGACTGACTAATTACAGCAGAAAGTTCATTGAGGGCTACGCAGAGATCACCAGACCCCTGATTCATCTCCTGAAGGGGGGGGTCAAGTGGGAATGGGGTCCAGAACAAGCCGAGGCAGTAAAACAACTCAAAAGAAGCCTCTCACAAGCGCCTTGCCTAGCTTACCCTGTCAGAAACAAGGAGTTCTTCCTGGAGACAGGGTTCTCTAATACGTGCTTGACGGCCGTGTTATACCAAAAGCATGACAAGGTCAATAAAGTAATCTCCTATGCGAGCAAAACTTTATCCTCTGTGGAGGAAAAATTCAACGATTGTGAGAAGGCACTCCTGGCAACGGTGTGGGCATTTGAAGAATTACCGCCCGTTTATCCAGGGGGAACACATCATAGTGGAGACTCCACACCAGCCTCTGCAATATCTCCAAAGTGACAGAATCCGGGCCGGAAATGTGAGTAATTCCCGAATTACTTCCTGGATTCTGTCAATGCAAGGCTTTCCTGTGGAGGTCAGATATGGCCAAAACAAGAAGAGTCCCCTCGCGCAAGGTCTGGCTGACTTGCATGATTGTGACAGAGAAAACTGTCTCGAGGACGAAAGTCTAAAAATAAAGGACAACATGGAGGCATACCTTAATTCCCCACACAAAGTCTTTGAAGAAGACAAGTGTGAGGGAATGCCCACTGTCTATGTGGATGGATGCTCTTACCATGTTGACAACGACGGGGAGAAAGAACTGATGGCTGGCGTAGGGAATGCATGGGTGAATGAGTCCCCAGAACCCTCCGCTGGATACAAAATTGGTCCCCGAAGTAGTCAGGTGGCAGAATTGATGGCTGTGCATCAGGCCATCCTCACTGCTGTCCAGCATCAACTCCGCGAACTGGTCATAATCACAGATTCGGATTATGTACGGAACGGGTTCGTGGAGCACCTGGTTAATTGGAAAACCAGAGGCATGTTATGTGCTAACAACAAACCCTTGAAACATGGGAAGTTGATCCAAAACATTGATGATCTGGTCACCTCGAATGAGATGACCATCTATTGGAAAAAGATCAAGGGTCATTCCAAAGTAGAGGGACCAGACAAAACTGGAAATGACTTAGCTGATCAGCTGGCCAAAACTGGGGCCATCCAAGGGGATCTGATTGAGATTGAGTCCCTGTTGGGGGAAATCCAGGTCACTGCCATCACTAGGTCCCAGACAAATGCTCACAACGACCTTTCAATTGCACAATGGAGTAAGGAGACCCCTGATGCTGATTTGATTACCGCTCAGAAGGGGGATCCAATTATTGGTAAATTTTACCAGCACCTTGAGCACCCTGAGAACTTTCCCCTGACGGATACCGATTACATTGGGAAAGAGGACCTAAGAGTGTTGATGAAATGTCCAAAAATGTTCCGGATCCAAGACGGTTTGCTGGTAAGGAAATCCAAAGCTGGCCATGATCAGTGGGTGGTTCCTACCTCATTCCGAAGCCTGATGTTAAGTCACGCCCATGATGCGGCCACCGCCGGTCATAGGGGGTTTCACACAACACTGGAAATCTTAAGAGAGGTTGCATACTGGCCACACATGGGCCAGGACCTCAACCAATATTTGAAGGGTTGTCTTGTGTGTGCACAATTTCAGCCGACATCCCTCACACACCGGGCACCTTTACAAAAGAGGGGCATGACACTGCCATGGTCAGATTTACAAATCGACTTTGTAGGCCCTGTGATTCGCTCGGCTAGGGGGAATAAGTACATGTTGACTGTGACATGCTTGTTTACCAAGTGGGTGGAATGTCTCCCAGCCCCAAATTGCAAGGCAGAAACTGCAGCTGCCTTGATGATTAACCACATCTTTTCCCGTTTTGGTCTACCTCAAAGGATTGAGTCAGACAGAGGTAGCCACTTCACCAGTGAAGTAATGACAAAGATGTGGGAGATACTGGGAGTCAAGAGAAAGCTGCATATTGCTTATAGACCAGCTTATTCTGGGGCAGTAGAGAGATATAACCGGACAATTGTGAGCATATTAAAGAAGTTTGTGGCAGATTCTGGGCCAAGTTGGGATATCCGATTACCTCTGGTCCTAATGGCTATCAGATCTACCCCTTCATCTGCAACCAAAATGTCACCATTTGAGTTGATGACTGGGCGCAAGATGGTGCTTCCTCAGCATTTGCTCTACAGGACCCAAGAGCAGACACTGATAAATGCCTCCACTACTCATGAGTATGTGGAGAATTTAAGGAAACACCTCCAACATGCTTTTGCTTATGCTCAGCGGAATCTAGAAAGATCAGCTGATAGCATGAAGACCCACTATGACCTGAAAACTTCCAGGACGGAATATCAGGTGGGGGACCGGGTCTATCTATACAACTTCCAAAGGAACCAGGCCAAGCAGCGCAAATTTTTGCCTACATGGAAGGGACCCTTTGAGATCATCGACAAGATCTCCCCTGTGGCCTACAAAATCCACATCCCCAAAGGTCCTTTGGCAGCGGGGGAAGACAAGTGGGTCCACATAAACCAGTTGAAATGTTGCCATCCCAGGCACACTCTGCAACAACTGGAGGAATCCTCTGGAATCCTAGCGGGGACTGTCTCAGATTAATTCAGTTCCAACCATAAAACATACCACATCTAGTCTCTAAAATATTGTGATTTGCATGAAACTGTCTCTTAGTTATACTGTTTTTTATCAAAATAAGAATGTAATGTTTCGTCATGATGAAATGCATATGCTGTCCCACCATCTCAACAGTGGTGGAAAAAGTCTATGAGTAGGTATTGCCGCTCTTCCTTTGTCGTCCCAGGAGAAAGAAAACCTGAAGACGGGCCAAGGAGGATGATACGGAGACCGGGAACGAAGATCCAATGGGCCCAGTGGACCGCCCAATATTCCCATCAGGACCGGCGAGGAGAACTGATCGATCAGTACCGGATGGAGAAGAAGATGCTGAACTATGCCATCTACAGAAGAGGAAGAAGATTATGCGGACAGACCGGTGCGTGGGTCAAAACCCTTGGGCACGCGACTCCCCATCGACTCAAATTCAAAGTGCAGTCGCGTGGGGGGGCTTGTTGGGTGTCCTGACCCACGTTTAAGCTATCATGCCACAACATTTGGTGCTGTGGGCTTAGAAAATTCAAGATGGCGGAAAACCCACATGTGCGCCGAAATCCAGGAAAGCTGCGCAGTTTGTGCGCACACCGAAATGGTTGCCTCACTTGCCACCCACCAGTGCGAGAATGAAAGGCCGGGTTGCCATGAGGGAAATGGGTTGCCAAAGGAAAAACAGTAGCGCCGGTTAGCTTCAAAGCGCTTTAAATCACCATTGGACTACCCGCACGGTAGTCTGAAACCATTGGGAATGGCAATGCTGATTGCCAAATGCAACCTAGAATTGTTGGGAATTCATTTTCTTAAATCCCAAAAATGGGTGCAGTACCAGTACTCACCACTATCCAAAAGCCGGCAGTTTAAAACCACCCTGTGTTTCTCTGAAGGCAGGCTCAAACTGTCTATTTTAAACATTGCAACACATCTAAAAACTCACTGGACACCAGCAGACATTTGGTAGAGTGGAGTGTTGTGTGCCTACAAAATCTGGGAAATGAAGAGCCCAAAACAATGCTTATAACAAAACTGCTATGGAGTCAGCAGTTTAAGTTGCACTGGATTTAAAGACACTAAAATCGAAAATGTTTAGATTAAATGAGTGACCTATGTTTGGTGTCACATGCCTTTGTAACTGTTTAAATGTCATAGTTTTAAACTTAGAATCAGCCTTCTAGCTGCATATGTGAAAATGTTTAGTTTTATTTGAATGCAGAAACTGGGGAACAGAAATGACAGCTTAAAGAGATTCCAATTTGCCTGGCAACTACCCCCATCAGGAGTGAAACTTGAGTCACAGCTGTGTTCCCAGGCCTAGCTGCCCTTTTGCTGCTCACACTAAGGATATGCCATCTATCTGATAATTGAATTACCTGTGCTCTGCAGGAAAGTGAACAAAGCCCAGTCCTGGCTCAGGCAAAGGTTTTATTGGCAGGAGTCGTAAATGGTCGTAAAAAGTGGCTTCCTCCTGAGGAAAGGGGAGGGGCACTGCCTGTGAGAGCAAGCTGGCTTGGCAGAACTGGAAAAACCAGTATTTCTACCTTGTGCTGAGAGGAAACCACACCCCTTTGGAGCCAGAACATAACTCTAAAAAGATGAATAACTCATAGAGCAGACATGTGAACATTTTATAAATGATACCATAATTCTTGTGATTTTTCTGCCCACAGTTTAAGAGGTTTTTAGAACCGGTGGTATGTTCAGGGGGGTTTTAGCGGAAAAGTGGATATTACTCTAAATGTATGCATGTTAAAAATCTGAAACTTCATCAGTTAATGTCCATACTCCCTGCACACATGTATGTAAAGTTGGGTCAATGTCAGAAATTGAAAAATCAGTTAAAAAGTCAATTATGTGCCATTTCTGAATGCAAGCTCTTAGAAACAGCAGATTTGGACAGAGACATGGCTAAATTCAGCCACACCATGTATATGTAATTTCAAGCTGTGTAACTGTGAAATATGTCTTTTATTATCAAATATAGAATGTGTGCAATCTGACAGAGGAGTGTCCTATCTGCAAGCCATAAAATGACATCCCTCTGACTCACAGTTCATTCCCCAATCAAGTGACAAATGGAAGTTTGACCAATTAGAAGCTGAGAGAGAGGTAGGGTCAGTGATGCTAGAACACACCCACATTCTAAACACATAAAAGCAGACAGACAGGACAGATAGGGACTTTCAAATCCATCTGCCGCTGGAAGCTCTGCTGGAAAAATCCATACTTTACCTCCATCAAACCTCCAGAGAGCCAAACTAGAGACTTCAATCTATCCAGAACTAGAGACCCAGACCAGAGAACCAGAGAGAGCTGACCCAGATCACTGTGAAGTGCAGAGGCCAGACCAGACCAGAGTCCAGTTTAAAACCCTGACCAGATCCATGGCGAGGCCCATTTCACTCAAGAATATAGTGTGAGTACATAGCAAACTGTGCAGAACCAATCTCTTAGTTAAAATAATATAATTCAATCCTATTTTAATCTAAGTAGAACTGTCTCCTAACTGTCACCTGTCATTTGTAAAGCTGTCACTTGTCATTTCCTAGTTGCAAGCTGCACTTGTCTTTTTGAACTTTTAAAATTTCAAATCTGAAAAACGACCTTCACAAAATCGCTCATATCTCCGCAACCGTTTGTGCTAGAGACTTGCAATAACTTTCATCTGAAAGGTTAGAATCGTGGCTTTCCTACGAACCTAGAACCGCATTCCTACCCCTTATAGTTTTACCGCAATCGCGGAACACGCATTCGCGAATTTTACCGCGATTTGCAAATTTCTTCACATGTAAAAACTGCTGCTGCTTGCCTTCCATTTGCCAGAAATTCGTTTAACCTGCTAACTATCCCTGCATCATTGCTAGTGTGAGCCTGGACTAATATTAACTAGATACCACTCACCCTGAACCTCTGAAAGGGAATTAAAAGCATTTCCAGCATATTTCTCATCCATCGCTAGCACATATCAAAGCATTTTGCCTGTGTTTTCAAAACTCCTATCTGTTTTCTGTAGTGTAAGCTTGCTGGGGTGAACTGATTTACATTGATTGCATTTCTAAGAACTGTGTGTTTTCCTTCCATTTCCTTGCCTTGCATCAAGGGGGGGAGGGGATTGCCAGAGAAAAGTGATTACATTGTTTGGTTGAAATCATATTGAGTATTTTCTGTACTGCATTCATTGAATATTGCATCCACCTGAGCTTACATAAAGCATCCTCTACCACATTATACTTTTGTTCCTATTTACCAGTGTGCTACCTTATCCATTTCATGTCAACTCATTAGTGATTATAAAGAAGTGTGTTAGTGCCAGATTCTCCGTTGTTAATCATTATCATATCAGATTAAGTGTGATATTCAATTATTAATTTATTATAAAGTGTGATATATATATATATTTTAAATTATCAAATAAACCTTTTAACTTGCAAAACAGAACTAATTCTTGGCTCAGTGGGGTCAGGAGGGTTCCAAGAGAGGGGTGTTATATAGGGGTAGTCATCCAGAACGCATGAACTGGACATAAAGATATATCAATAAGGGTTTTCATTCAGTATTATAGACTAGGCGTTGACTTAGCTGTAGTGTTGAATTGAATCCTCTTACAACGTGCTTCTATACTTTTCCCCATATGCTCATTGGAGATCCTTCTGCTTATCGCATTTGGTACGTTTCAGTGCATGACCTATGGTGTCTTTAGAGTGTAATGGTTGAATTGTATAACAGTCTAAAATAATGGATTCTGTAGCAGGATCTAGAAGTTGAAATTAACCAGTTTCTGATGACTCTTGAATTATTTCAGTGGCTTCCCTCAGGTTTTCTTCAATATTAATTTCTCTGTAGTATTCATTGTTGTCTTTTAGATATTTCAGGGCTTGTCTAACTAATGTAAGTCAACGAGTTGTTGCCAATCTTTTTTGTCTTTTGTAGGTACGCCATTTACTAATATAATTAAAGATTGATCTATTGGACGTTGAACTCCCAGAGTGTCTACATTTTCTTTGAGATCTGAATGCAAATAAACTACTTGCCATGAATGCCTTTCACTAATTCAGAGGAGGGTAGTTTTGCTGTTTTTGGGTGATGGTGTATTATTGCTTGAAACGGGTGCACTGTTTGAATTATGATTCTCTCACATAAGTTGAGTTGTTGCAAGGGTTTTGGTAATGGGAACAATTCCAAGTTATTTGTGATAGCACGTGAAGGTGTTTGGTTGTTGTCAAGTTTTGCAGTGCAGTAACTGCAAAGTATTAAGGGGTCAGTCATTTCATATATGTTTTCTGCTATAAGATAGAGAGCTAATTGTAACCATTTGGAATCTTCGTTGGGCCTCATTCCAAGATTGGAGATAGTCATGGCGCTATTTGCGCCATGACTGCCTCCATTAACAGTACCGGCACTGGTGTGGTTCAATGGGGACTTACCGGTGTAGTCCGACCTTTGCGGGACCGGTTAGTCCCCATTGAAAAAGCTATAACGGTACTGCAAATTGCAATACCGTTATTAGCTCTGAAGTCCCTTAACGGGTCCCATGCATAATGCCTGGTCAGACCAGGCGTCAAAGGAGGGACCCGCTAAGGGCTCAATGGGAATGGGGAAGGGGCTAATAACGGTACCGCAAATTGCGATACCGTTATTAGCTCTGAAGTCCCTTAACGGGTCCCGTCCATAACGCCTGGTCAGACCAGGCATCAAAGGAGGGACCCGCTAAGGGACCTCGTAGTAGGGCGGTAAGGGATTACCGGCACCGGTCTCTTTACCAGTGCCCGGTATCCCTTACGGCCCTACTCAGAATGTCTTCTATTTTGTACATTATGTCTACAATTTTTGTGCTATTTTCATAAAAAGTCCTGCAGCAACATACACACAAATGTTTGGGTACTTCAGCAGATGTACTTCTAAACTTTAGTATTTCTTTTTTGTATGTGTGCAATAGAAGGTTGCCATCTGTACAGTTGTTGGTAGTCTGTTGTAAATCTATTACATTTTGTAAGTGGCTTTCAATCCAAAATATTTTCTATGGATATGCTCTATTTCTTCGAGTAGTTGTTGGGCCGTACCATGTAGAACATTGTTATTTAAGTTGGCTAGTGCTAAAGCATGACTTTTGGCAAAGTACAGTTTATGGTCCAGATTTCTTATAGTATGGTTTGTTGATATCATTTTGATATGGTGGAAGATGCTTTTGCAAATAGGTCCAGAGACTTGTGGGATGTATTGACCCATTCCGCTATGCAGCATCACTCTGATAGTATGGTGCAAGGAACTGCAACAATGGCGGCAAAACTCTTGTGTGTGGCAAAAACATCCAACATTGTGCGTCTATATGCACAAAAAGATGGAGTCACAACCTGACACGGTGCATGTGTGGTGGAATAGAGCACACACTGAAGAAAATGTGCCAGTGGGCTCCATGACCAGCAAACAGAGTGCAGAGAGAGAAGCACTGCTTTACAAATGAAACTCCAAAAGGTGCCTATAAATGACATTTGCTTTGTTGCTAAAAACTCCTAAATGCCTATAACACAACATTTCTCAACATTCAAAATCTTGCTTTGGGCAAAAATTCATGTAATCTAAGGAAGCATTGCGAACATACAAAGTCTTAATGTGAAGAGCAAAACATTCATCAGACCAACTGGATAGTCTGTAAACTGACCGCTCGTGTCAAAATCTGGGTGCAGTACCTTGGGCTACCCAAATGACAGCTGTCAGATGAGTTACTGATGAAACTTCAAAGTGATCTAAACTAAAAAGCCTGCCGGATTAGCAAACATAAAAAGGATTGTCGATAAAAAGAATAGATCTCAGTTGCTTTTTATCCCACAGAGTTAAATTGAATTCTCATAAAGTCTGGAAATTGTGTTCATAGCGAAAAGCATGAAATTCTGTAGAAAGTTGAAAGAAGATCCCACAGATGCGGGATTTTGAGGAACAAATGTTACATAAAATATGGAATCTTTGTGTGTGATTTGTGTAAAGGTCACCAATGTAGAAATGTGTATTTAGTATAAAATTCGATTTTGGTACCAGTAGCTAAAGGGAGGTTTCTTAGAACTGTAAAGCAAACCATAAAATGTGACATCATCCGGCCTTGACCCAATCACTCAGTTGCAAGTCGGAGATGAGGTTTTGATCCAATCCAAGCTCACAGGGGCAAGCTTAGTTAAGCCGGCCCATGCATCCAGTTTGTGATGTCATTTTAAAGGATAAATAGAGACAGATGACAACACATAGGGACTGACTGATTCACTCACTTTCCTGATTCCGGCAAAACACTCTGATCCAGCATTCTACTTCCAGCTTTAACATCCTTCCAGATCCAGATGCCAAGACTCTTGCAAGCAGTAGATAACTATTGACTTTCTGCAAGGCTTAATCCTCAAACGTATTCTTGCAACCCAGTGAAGCGTTGTGGTGTGAGAAGGCCTTTTGAACCAGTATCCTGAAATTCTCTGGCTTGCTACCAAAAGACTTGCCTGAGGAACTCGCTCTCCAGCTGATTGAAATAACCACAAACAAGAAAGGAAGATCCTGTACAAAACTGGTGACCGGCCTAGCTGATCGAGTCCCGTGCCTGATGTGCTGTCTTTCCTAGACCAGACCTAATCCAATGACCAGAACTACAAGTCCCATTTAATTACAAAGGACTGTGAGTATTAATAGGAAGAACAGTGACCCATAGTATATTTGCATTGTCTTATCCCAATCTCAACCCATCCTATCTGTAAATTCAGAATCATCAATTGTCAGAACCTTTCGTGCGCTGATTTTTCTCACTTGTTTTATAAAATCATAAATCAGTAGGGTTTTTGAGTAACTAAAGTGAATCCCAGAAAGAAATTGAGTATCCACCACGTGAAGGGTTACGCTGACCATATAATTGTGGAGATTCATGTGTGGCATCCTCTTTTTCATAGTCATAATATAGTGTGATCAAACCCATTTGTCATTTTCAAAGTGCATTTCTGTTTTCCGTTCTCGCGCCTATTTTGCAAAAACAACTCTCACTCAACCTCTATAACTCCCTCAGTTATTATGATAGAAACGAATTTTCAGCTCCTACTTGTACCTAACATCGCTAGCTATCCATAGAACCCAAAACAGTGCGATTCGAAAAAAAAGAAAGTGTGGGTTGGGATATTGTGCAGTGTATTTGTGCTGTGTGCATGAGTGTCTGAGTATGATGGTAAGGATGTATGTAGAGGTGTGTGATTGTGCAATGGGCTGCTACATCAGGTTGGGAAGGCTATTCTTGTATTTGTGTGTTACTAAAATGGTGTTCAAATTGCAATAGAAAGTATGGAGCTGGTGAGGGGAAGCACTAATACTGAATCTAATGTTGCAGGGTTAATACAATTGTTTGTTTAGAATACTAGAATCCTACAGTGTTTGAGTAACAGTTAGAACATTATGGCCGTATTGCACTTACTTTTTTGGATGGAAAGAGTAGGTTTCTTCTGAGTTCTCATTCGTATGTCAGACACTGCTGCTTTTCAGGAGAGTGGTCTTCACTGCAATTGTGAAAGAAAGAAGTTAGTAAATATGTGTGTTAATAGCACTGTTGTTAATGTAGACATGGATTTCTTTGTTTTTGCAGTAGTAGTGCTTTCTGATAACTGTGCATAGCATGTACTTGCACTTTTCTTTGCCTATGTGCATTCTGTATATTTTATTTAGAATCTGTTAATTGAATGTGCTTTAGAAATGAGTACAATAGTAAGCGCACTGAGCACACTTGGCTTCGTAAGGCGGTGTTATTGGATGTTAGGAGATAGAAGAAATAATTGTATGCTTTGTTTGCTATTTTTACAGGGTAAATGGCAGGAACTGTATGGAAAAGTATGCAATGTATGTTTTTGTGAAGGTGTGGGAAAAAATAAGAAGGAATTAATGGGGTCAGCAGCTTATTACTCAGTAGGTGAGTACCATGTGATTCTTTGGTGCTTGGAGATGGGAGAGTCTGAAATAAAGTAAGGGTTGCAAGGAAGGACTTGGTGCCTGTGTTGCAGACCGAAGGGAAGGGGGGAGATGTTGTATGTCTTGCTTTACAACACTGTACATAGTTGTAGATGATGTGATAGATATGACTGCACCTGTGCATATTTGAATGCTGTTTTGAAATCTAGAATGGAATGGGCAACCAGCTGGAATGAGAGAGCTGTTTAAATTGGAAGTACAGTTGTAGAGGCAGTGGTGTTGTTTCAGCTGGGAGCCTTTCAAATGATATTGGCTATCTGTGTGCATAAATAAAGATGCATGTACTCATCCTGGCTGTTTGTAATTTTATAACACACTAAAAAGCATTTTTTCCATAATTATACTGTTATTTCTCCCATCTTTCAACATGAAATGACACTTTGTTAGATAGCTGTGTGTGTTGTGTCTGATTACTAATATGTGGGCCTGCAAAACGGATTGAAACATATGCCTAACCAAAACAGCCAAGAAAGAACTAGACAGACTGGTCTGCGTTATGACATACACTCCCCTCAGTAACCTGATAAAAAAGACTATTAAACAACACTGGCCCCTCATCAAGAACTTGGGATCCCTCCAGAAAGTTCCACTCTTCGCATTCAAAAAAGAATTGTAACGTCAAAGAAATATGGTACATACCTATGCCTCCTATACAAGGCTACTTTCGGTGTGGCAAATGTACAGCATGTCAATTTACAGAAACCACCAAAGTATTCTAACACAATGATATCAATTGGATGCTACGTGACCACACAAACTGCAAAACGAAACAGGTTGTCTACATCATCAAATGCCCCTGTGGAATTCTCTACGTTGGCAAAACCATGAGAGCAGTGAAAACAAGAATCTGTGATCATGCATAAAAAACAAAGTGCCTGACAAACCACTTTTGGAACATTACATTAAGAAAAATCACACCAACATGGACCTGAAATGGCTTGTGCTACAAAAGATCACCACTACCAAGAGAGGGGGGGACATAGATAGACCCCTCACCCAACTAGAACAGAAATGGCTGCACAGACTTAACACAGTGAAAATGGCCTCAATATCACCGTAGAGTGGAAGCATTTCCTGTAAAATTATCCACACTTCTCTATGAATATGGAAAGGTGCCTCACAGATTATTATACGTCCTGGCATGTTGCATCATTGTTAATGTAATATATCCCGATATCGGGTGCCACTGATTGCTATTAGCGCCCTGAATGGTATACAATGTGATTTGGGTTACAAATATGATAATGACCTTGATACATGGTATTGCAGAACATCCTTAACCCGGATGTCACAATTTTACATTAGTGATTACTATCAGCACCCGCAATGGTATACAATGTGATTTGGGGTACAAATCTAAATATTGACCTTTGTACATGGGATTGCAGAACATCCTGTACCCGGATGGCACATTTTGACATTAATACTTTCCAATCTAATTCATGTACTGATGCATGCTTCACTATGACCTCGAAATCTGACAAACATTAGTACTTTACGTTATTATGAATGGGCTGATGCATGCTTCACTGTAACCCCTAAATGTTACGTACATGTTCGCCTAGCTGACACACAGCAGGCCACTACTTTGCCTGTTACTGTGCTGACACCGCCTGCCACAGTCACCCCTCAAGTTAATCCGTACCCCTCGTCCTACATGTTGATACGGAACAGCGCCTGTTTTTTTGAGGTTTTTTTTAGGCTCTTTACTAAAATTAGAAGTGAGTGTGACGCGGGCACATGTATGGACAGCTTTTCGTGTGTGCACCCCAAAATGGCTGCTGCATATAAAGTAGTCCATTCCCATGGCCGCGTCTTTCTACCACGGACGCCATCACTGCAACCTGCACTGCTCATGCTCCACACGCGAGTTAAGACTGCCCCCACCACCGGGCTTCACTGCCATTTCGGCTGTTCACCTTTCCGGCTCCACTTTGGAGACCACGACACGACCTTTGCCCTGGTACATCCCAGCACCAGTGTAAACTGACAGCACTTTCATGCTCGATACCAAACTGTGCCTGACTTGAACACCATAAGCACTCCTCATGTCATCATACAGCATGCCACCTACCACAAGTAGATTCCAACTTTGGGGCACGATTTGTTAGCCGTACACTGCACTATTCACCTATACACTGCTAGACACTGTTTATACTCCCCTAGCACTGCAACACCACCTCTGTGTGTGTTGTTTATGATGCTTCTCACAGCCAGTAGCCGTGTAGCCTCACCTCCATCCTTTGGGGACCACACCCTGCACGGAGCCACCTCTACCTGAAAGTCGCCCACTAGCACTGCTTGACTGCACTGTGCACGTCATTTATTTTAGATTTCTCAGGCTCCGTTCTGAGCCTTTACTCTTGTTCCCACAGTGATGACTCTTAAGTTCACTCCCGGAACCCAATCCTGTATTGATTACGCCGCCTACTGTTGACTTTTCCACCAGCAGGCACAGAATAGGTAAGCATACTCTCACCTATAGCACATTCAGTTTTGGTACTAAACAACATGCTTTAGCTATTTACAGCTCCCGCTTCCTGATCTCTTCTGACTGGTATTGCCACCCTATGGATATTGAATCCTTCTCGGTGTACATAGACACCAACACGCATTGAGCCCCTGTGCTCCCCAGATCCGGTAAGCCCCGGTATCTTCTTGTATGTATTTACTCCTCGAATGCTAGACTACTAAGAACATTCTGACTTCTGATAAACTGTCTGTTTGTTTACCTCAACAGACCCCATAGGGTACTTCTCCCACATGAATATCCAGTCCTGATGAAGGCCTGCACACCATAATCTCATTTAGCTTACCCCATGGCCAAAATACTGTCGTGTTGACTTGTTTGTTGTGTTGTTGTTCAACCCTATATTGTGTCTCATGCAATTACGCTAACCATGCCACTACCTCACTAAATTCTCTAGTTTCCTTCCCAAGGAACACATAGAGGATGTAGAAGCAATATAACTTTGTCTTGCAAATACTCAACATGTGTTCCTTACAACTGAGGTACTACACCTTGTGAATCTGTTAATGTTGAAATATCCTATGTTCTAGAAATTGAAATGTATCTGAAACACCTACTGCAAACGAATTAAATCTGAACTGCAGTATATAGAATTGCCCTCTCATAAACTCTGTGCCTTAATTCTGCATCCACCACATTAAGGTGTGACGAATTCAGGAGCTTTGTGTTCTTTGATCAGCATTGAGGCTCTTATGACCTTGCTCATTTTGGTCCTCTATACAATGATTACTAATATAGTCATTTGTAAAGGAAGTTGAAATGATAGAATGTATGTGAAATATGCAGAATGTACAAAAAGGAAATTGTATGTACATCTTATGCACTATAATGCAATAAAGGCTATTATGGTTGAAATGTGGTTAAATACGAGGCAGTGGTTACAGAAATGATAGAATGAATGCAGAAAATAACAGTTTGCACATTGCAGTTAATAATATGGGTAAATAAAAATGTGTAGAGCAGACAACTTTGAAAGATGGCACTTGATCATAGAAGATGTGAGAAATGACAGTAAGCTTGTTTTACAGGCTACACGGGGTAAGTGCCAGTTACTCTGTTTATATGCATTTATACAAGAGATGTACATGTACCATACTTGCCAATCCAATTTCGGCGAGAGACTCCTGATTTTTCCGTGAAAATTATTGTTATTGTTCACATTCTCCCGCTGAAAATGCATCTTTGCAAAATGCATTCTTATGATGCAAATCTAGTCTCCCGATTTTTCGGAGGAAATGTCCCTCCCAGGTGGGTCGGAATGTTGGCATGTACGATGTACTGTGCAAAAAATATTCATAACTGTACTTTGTGTTCATGCATGTGGATGTGCATGAATCTGCAAGTAGAAATGCTGGAGAGTTTACTAGCAGTTGCTGTAGGTGCTTTGCAGTCACAGCGCAATTGTACTCAGAGTGATCAACAGTACATCTAAAGTGCTGAATTGTGATGACGGAGTTAGATGTACAGGTCTTGCATGTAATTGGTGGATGGTTGTGTGACTGCTTAACAGTAGTCAATTAGTGAATGGTGCAGAGAGTGAAGTGGAAAGGGTAGAAGGGCTGCCCCAGTGTACTTACGTGCTCCGCGGACAGCGTGGCTGTTCGCAGACAGGACATGCCACATCCGGGGCTTCCGAGCATTAAATGGGAGTGTATTTTGAGAATTAACCAATCAGGTGTTGAGGTTCTGCTTCGTATTGAGAGAGGGTGTGTGTAGTGAAGATGGCAGAGGTGGAGAAAGTCAGGGTGGTGGTGCTTGGAGATATGTTTGTGAATGGTTTGGAGCGGTGTGCTAAATCTCGGAATGTGGCTAACCATTTTGACACAAAAGGAGTGGAGGTGGTGTGGTGCACTGTGCCTGGTTTTATTTTGCAGGCAATGCTAGAATTTTGTCAGGATATGGCTAGGTATAATAGTCCACATGTGGTTGTTCAGCACTGTGGTGCTTTGCATTTGGGCTATGTCAGTGCCCCTACTTTGTTGCAAGGTCTGCAAACTTGCTGTTTTAGACAATTTCCAAATGCCAAGATTATTTTTTTCTGGTTTGATAACTAGGCCAATATGGGACAATAGTTCTGTTTTTTGTCCTCAGAAAAATGTTGCTAGTTGCTTAATCAACCGAGGCATGTTTGCTTTTATGACTAGAGCTGGCATGTTCTTTTGCAACAATGAGAACATTTACTCTGGTAATGTTGATTACTTTAAAGAAGATGGCATGTCTTTATCTTTTATAGGAAATGCCATGCTGTTTTGGAACATAAGGGTTGCTTTGGAGAAGCTAATGTGAAGATTTGTAGAGGAAAATTAGGGAGAAAAAAAACAAAAAAATACAAATAAAAGGTGTTTCCGAAGTATCTGCATAAAAACAAAAAAAGGCTTTTTTTCAGAGCCAACCGAAATGGGAAATGGGGCACACTATTAAAATTTTCATTCCCCACGCTCAGATTTTGCGATTTTTCCACGGACACGGTTGTCTGAGGACAGAGCGTATTACATACAGGATTTTTGAGGTTGAGAGGGATAAAAATAATGAGACATAGCATAGCAAGGGATTGGTCAATAGGGTTTACTGGGTGTGATGTGTGAGCAGAGAGTTTGTCAGAAAGTATTTTTCCTGAGAGGAGAGGAGATAGCTATGGCTGTGTGTTTCAGAAAGCAGATTTTCTGGATTTTGGGAGATTTGTGGAAAAATTGGTTGGAGGTGCATGCAGATCGATGCGGAGTGGCTGTACATCTTGGATTCCCTCATATGGAAGTGCACTGGCGCGGAGTGCGTGGTATGAAGTGGCTGGATTTGGTACCTCTTTGTGCTACTTTGGTGACACAGTGTCATCCAGACATTATTATTCATTGTGAAGGGAACAGTTTAGGACTTGTGTCTGGAATCTCTTTGCAATTTGCAATGAAAGAAGGACTTGGGAAAGTCATGGACATGTACCCAAACCCCAGAATAATTTTTCCCTGTTTTGCGCAGAGACCAATGTGCGTTCTTCTTCATTTGGTCCACAAACGGAGAAAGCAAGGCGCAATGTTAACAGGGCTCTCTGTGCCTTTTTGAGAGAAGTTGGTATGTCCTCTTTTAACAATGAAAACATTATATTTCATAGTACACAATTTTTCGCAGAGATGGAGTACATCTTACTTATGCCGCCAATCATATTATTCTGTGAAATACACAAAATGCATTCCAACCTTTTTTGGAATTACAGCAATCCATTTTGCAGTAGGTGTTGACCATGTGAAGTTTTTGAAACACAAAAAAAACACCACAAAAAGGCTCTTTTCAGAGCCACCACTTCCTCCCAGAGAAAAGTGCAATGGTTGTGACAGGGTAGCACTGCAAAGATTTTAGATGTCTGCGGACAGTCCTCAGACTTCTACAAATGCACAGGGCCTGTGCATTTCATTGACACTTCTCTTTTTGAACTGTGAAAGGCGGCTATGAAAAGAGCCTTTTTTTTGTTTTTGTTGTTTTATATTTTTTTGTTTTTTTAAACACGACACACAAGGAAAGGAAGGGAAAGGAGGGTAAGGAAGGGACACCAAGCATGGGGATAAGAAAGGTTAGTTGGAGAGAGGAAGATGTAGGCTGGGCCTTATCCAGGGAAGTAGCAGTTCTTCTCATGCTCCTTGACCACAGTCTTGAAAGCACTTCGAAGGTTCTCCCCCCTGCAGACTACTGCGTCGCAGTACATGCACAATACTGTGACCCTCGAAAGGTAAGAATCAACAGCATCATGTATGGCCTGCGAGGCAGCTGGAGGGATGCGCTGCCCCACAGGATTGTCTCTTGTGGTGGCAGGAGCAGAAACGGAGAATGCTGCAGGGGAACTCAACCTACTACGTTTATGGCAAGGTACAACGTTACGAATAGCCCCAACGTGGAACGATTTTAGGTGTTGCTTCATTGAGGTAGTAACATAGCTGTACAAATCCGGTTCCCCACGACTCAGCACCATCTTGCTCTGATTGCAGGTCACCTTGTGTGCACATGCTTTTGGTACTCCAACAACAGTGGTAAATAACCTGTGCACCCAAGATTCACAGTGAAAACTAGTAGTAGTGACTTCCACTACCTCATCTTCTTCATCCTCTTCATCACTCTCCTCTGTATCCTGACATCTGTTCCCCTCTGCAGGCCCAGGAAGGTGTTGGCGGTGGAGAGGTGGGGGTGCTGCTGAGACAGCAGTAGCACCAGCAGCAGCCATGAATGCCATCAGGACAGCTGTTTCAAAGAGCAAGAGCAATCCAATGAAACAAGGAGCAGTCTCTGTCCTGGAAGCCCAAAAACAGAATAAGGAGCAGCTCTGGGGTGTGGCCTTTTATAGGGGTGCTGGGACACACTTTGCAGACACCCGCGCTGTCCCAGGACACTTCAAAGACCAAGAAAGTGCTCAAAAAATTCCAAAAAGTATGCAGATCACCAGGGACATAGTGTGGGACATGTGGAAGAGTGAACTTTCCCAGGAAAATACCTTGGAACACCAAAAGCACTGGGTCGGGTCTACCCATGCGTGCGCGTGTTCTACGGACAGTGTTCAGATCCCCGAACAAAATAAATGTGCGTCACAACTTTGCAGACAGGCGGACGGGCTATGTGTTCTACGGACATATTCATTCTGGTTACGGACAATCGGAACAGGGGTAATGTTCTTAGGACACTTTATTTTGCATAGCGACGAACATGCGGATGTCATTAGTGTTCTGCGGAAACCCCCATTTTTACTACAGCCAATTCGAACAGTAATAGTGTCCTGAGGACACCCCCATTTTGGTTAATTACAGACAGGCGGACATCTTGTGTTGTCCTAAGGACACTGCCATCTTGATTGAGGACAGTGCGAACAGGTATAGTGTCCTTAGGACACCCCCATTGTGGTTAATTGGGAACAGGTGGACATCTTGTGTGTCCTAAGGACACCTCCAATTTGATTGCCAACAAATAAAACAGGTATAGTGTCCTTAGGACACCCCAATTTTGGTTAATTGAGGACATCCCGGACAGCCGCGCTGTCCATGGACACCCTAACTGTCTTTTTAAAAAAAAAAAGATATAGAGGAATATACTAACAACACACTTAATATTTTATTATTGTATAAAAGTATAAACATTATGAAAGAAAGGGGGAAGCAGAAACAGATACAAAAACAGGGGAATTAGGGATTTGTAAATGATGGATGGTAGGGGAGGAAGGGAGTGAAGTCTCATCGTAGCATTTTTCTTGCCTGGGAGTTTTTGGGGATAGTTGGGTGGGACATGGAGACGGGGTACAGGTACATGTGGAACAGTGATATTACATTTCTTCTCTTATATGGTCCTCCACAAAGTTTTTTAAAACAATGACATTTTTCATTAACAGATCCATTTTTAGCTCCATTCGCTGCAGAGGATTTTCTAACATCTCTGTTGTTATATTATTTTGAATGTCTGTATGGTCTGTTAAAAAAAGAATTGTTAAGTACACATACAGTAATGGTTATTAATTGGCTTATATAGAGAAGTGTAGTGTCTACCATTAGTATCACTGTCTTCACTTGGGGATCCAATGCAATTAGCATCATGGCTGCCTCCCAAGTCGTGTCCGGGTCCGGGTTCTTTGAATGGGGACTTACTGGGTCATTCCAACCTTGGAGGACCCGGTAAGTCCCCATTCAAAAAACCCTTCCCCATTCCCATTTGAGCCCCCATAGGGCTCAATGGAAATGGGGAGGGAGCTAATAACATGCCAGTAAATTATGGGCCTGTTATTAGCTCCCTGGTCCCTTAGCGGCAGGACGGCTGGCTTTACCAGCCGGCCTTAGTGGGACCCACTAAGGGACCTTGGAATGCGGCGGAAAGGGGTTAATGGCACCGGCTTCCTTACTGGTGCCGTTAACCCCTTACCGCTGCATTCGTAATGAGGTCCATTGCCTTGCTTCTCCATTGCTTCTCTGTTGGCACCCATCAACCTTCATCTGTCTCTGGGGCTCCACAGTCCGCCAGGTCCCACCTTGGATATCAGTTTGCGGTAGAACTTTGTGAAGGAAAGCGAGTTACTCATTTCCAAAAAAAGAAGAGGGACAAGCAGGTTAATGCCTTATCTTCCTCCTCCTTTATTCTTATAATGTGAACATCAACAATAAAATGCTAACATTTCATTCATTCCTTCACTCAGTCTTAAAAACATTCTTAATGTTCTGTTTAAGTGAGTCCTATTATGGTCAGGTGTGTATGTCGACCATGC
The DNA here is from genome assembly GCF_040938575.1 of Ambystoma mexicanum. NCBI lineage: Eukaryota > Metazoa > Chordata > Amphibia > Caudata > Ambystomatidae > Ambystoma > Ambystoma mexicanum. The sequence continues at coordinate 806,932,687 of NC_090941.1, forward strand.
AAAATTGAATTACTCACCTCTTAAAGTATGGATCTCTGTCACGAATGCAACTGACACCACTTTACCTCCCGCTGTTCTCAGCTGACTCTTCTAACCTTTTGATATCATGTGTGGGGTGACATGGCTTCAACTGGTTATGTGGAGAAAGTAGTCCACCACCATGTCATCTTCTTTCACCAAAAGCCTATAAACAACTAGGGTAATGTTATCCACATCTCTGAAGAAGCCATGCCAAGAAGCCATACATTTGGAATGTTTCATTTTTCCCTTTGCATGGTTGAATTTGTATACTCGATTGCCTACTTTGTATTCTTTTGGTGCCATCAGCTGCCCTTTCTATGGTCATCTGTGTGAACACAATTCAATGCTGTAAATGCCGTCATAGATTCACATGGATGTGGAGGCATTTATCAACATTTATTCATTTGTCCAGTACAATAAGTGTTGGCACAGCATAATGTTCCAGCTGGTGATCAGTCCATGGGACTGGTGTCTGTGGCCTTTGAGTGTGTAACTCCTATGGCCATGAGCAACAGTGGAAGTTGCAAGTCCCACCTAGGCCCTGCTTCTGCTACTTTTGTTTTGAATACATCAGCAATGGTCCTATTGCACCATTGCACACCACTGCCCAAGGAAGGTGGGTGTGCAGTATGGAGCTTGCCCTTAACACCAAAGATCTGCCACATTTTGGTCATTAACACACTTGTGAAACAGCTTCCACAGTTTAATGCTACCCTGTGGGGTAGGCCAAATCTGGGAAGTATTTGATTCACAATTAGGGTAGCAGCTGCTTGTGCACTGCAGTCAGGAGCAGGGATTCATTCTATTCACCACAACACCAAACACATCACACAAACGTGTACCTGTTCCAATGTGCTAAACTTTGGACTGGTCCAATGACATTACCTTTTAGATTGAACCAAGGAAGTAGTAACCACCTCTTCAAAAGTGGTGTCTATTTGTGGGAAGACTGGGATGAAATTGGGCACTACCTAAGCATGCCTGGGTATTTAGTCTAATATCTTGGAACATATTTGTATTTATTAATTGTGCATTTGTAAAGAGCTGATACATCAAGTAAATTGTGTTTCAAAGCACCCACAAGGCAACATGGAGGAAACATGAGAATTAAAGGCAAACATAACAATGAAGAGAAAGAAAGAATTATTCCTTCTAGGCCTTGTGAGCATTCAGAACGTGCAAATGCTGAGAGAGAGAAGAGATGAGGGAGGGGGGTACGTGCTAAGAGTTCAGTGGAGGGAAGTGCTGGGGAGTAAATGGCAAGCAGCTGTTAAGTGCCTAGCAGAGATCACTTGGTAAGAGTGGACAACTACCAAAACAGTAAGTGAAGGCATGTGGGTGCCCGAAGACAAGTGCTAGGAGTGGGCAGAGGCTGTAGGCAATTGGGGGGCAGGAACCAGAAGGACACACAAGGGCCCTGGTCACCAATATCAGTGTCTGTGGGGTTTAGCAAGGGAGGGAGAGTGTGAAGGAGGAGGTGAAAAGGAAAATCTTGAGGAGCTTCCGGAATTTGAGGAGACTCGGCTCAAAACAAAGAGGAAAGGGAAGGCTGAGTATAGTGATCAGCCACCAGCTTGCTGTTTGAAGAATCGCTTGACATGCAGAAAGTTGGAGTGTAAAGGTCTGGAGGGAGAGTATTTGCTGAGAACCAGTTGTAGACAGCATGGTCCCCGGCCCCAGACAGCCTTATGGGTGATGCAGAGGTATTTGAATGTGATCCTTGCAGCGACCAGGAACCTGTGGAGAGGTTTTAGGGCTGGAGAGATGCGATCCCTGGGCTTGAGGCCAAGGATAGGTTTTGCAGCCCTATTCTGGATAAGGTGCAGGGGATGTAGAGAGGAAGAGGCTATTGCAGTTGACCAGCCTAGAGAGTACCCGAGCTCTGGAGACATTGAGCTTCTGGGGGAAAGTGAGGAAAGGAATGATCCTTTGAGGAGATCGAATTGAAAGTTGGCCTTCTTGGTAAGGTACTGGATGTGAGGGAGGAAGGAAAGAGAGGAGTCGAAGATGACACCAAGGTTTCTGGCTTTAGATGAAGGAGAATGGGGAGAGCCCATACAGAGTGAAGGGAAGAAAGAGGGATCAGGAGTTGCAAAGGGAAGGACCTCAGTCTTGCTGGCATTGAGGCAGAGATCATTCGAGGAAATAAGGAGAGGATCAGATGGAAGTTTAAAGAAGAGTTGTGTGTCGTCTGCATAACACTGCAAGTAAGCGGAGAAAGTGGAAATGATGTGTGCAGGCATGGCACGATTGATGTTAAAGAGCCAGGGAGAAAGGTTAGATCCCTGGGGAATGCCACAGGTGGATATAGAGTTGGGAGAGGAGAAAGTGTGCAGGATAACTTGAGAGGGACGGTCAATGAGGAAGGAGGTCAGCCAGTCCAGTGACCACTCCGAGATACCAAGTGTGTCGTGGAGGCGTTTGATGAGGATGAGTGGTTGACCGCATCAAATGCAGAGGAGAGATAAAGTAGAATTAGAACAGCTAGAGAGTTAGCATCAAGAGATGCAAGAAGTTCTGCATGGGTGTTCAGAAGAGCAGTTTCTGTGCCTCTAGATGTTCGGAGTCCAGTTTAATGGTCGTACAGGCAACCAACAAGCTCAGTATGCTGGGTCAATTGGGGAAAATCAGCTTCTCCAAGAGTTTCCTGAGGGAGGGGGTGATAGAGATGGGGCGGTAGTTAACCAGACACAAGGGGTTGGCAGAACGTTTTTTCAGGAGGAAGCACAAAAGAGAGTGCTTAAGGAAAAAGGTTAAAGACCCAGTAGTAAGAGAGTGATTGCAGAAATCAGCAAGTGCAGGGGCAAGAGAGCCTATATTGTCTTTAATAGTTCTGGAAGAACAGGGGGAGACCTGTTTGGAGGAGACCTTCATAGAGCGGACAACTTTAGTGACCTCATAGGATGTGATAGGAGAGCAGGAGGAGAGAAAGGCAGAGGGGGGATGGGAGGCCATAGGTGGCAGGGGAGTGGGAGGAGGGGAAGAGGGAAAAGGAAGAGAAAGTGCTCAGGATGTCCTGAGTTTTTTTGTAAAGTGTGTGGCCAATGCATTGCAGAGGGCCTGAGAGGGAAGAGGCGAGGTGTAGACTGCGAAAGGGTTGGCTAGTTCCCTGCAGATTTTAAAGAGTTCATCCGTGTTGTTGGATGCACCAGAGACACGAGCCTGCATGTGGGCCCTTTTCTTGGAATGAATGGAAAATCAATATTGCCTGTGGAGAATGCAACCGGCCAGTTTGTCAGAGGGTGAGCCTGAGGTATGCCACATCCATTAAGCAGTTCTTAACTGGCATTTCAGGGCTGCACAATCAGAATCATACCAGGTGTTACGCTTGGTGGCATGTTTCAGGCAGATCCTCATGACTGGGGCAAGGATGTCGAGAGTGTTGGTGATGGCAAGATGGAGATTGCTGAGAGCAGAGTCACAGGTAGAGTCTACAGTGTGAGGAGGGGGGATGAAGGTGCATGCGAAGGCAGCATCTGACACTTGTTCCATTGGATGGATGTTCATGAACGAGGTTGGCAGAGCTGTGGGAGGTACGGCCAGATGGCAGAGAGGACGCAGGTGAGAGAAGATGAGTGAGTGGTCTGACCAGGAGATTGTGGTGGTGAGTGGGGCAGAGAGCAAAAGATCAGTGTGGATCAAGGCATTGAAAGTGTGATCAGCAGAGTGGCTAGGACCAGAGGGGAGAATGGAGAGGGAGAGCGAGGTGCAGAGGTCACGGAAGAGAGTGTACACTGTGGTTGAGGAGTCAATGTGGATGGTGAAGTCACACAGGGGATTGAGTTTAGGGTAGATGTGAGGAGGAGAAATCAGCCCATTCTGAGAAGAACAGGGTGATAGAGCCAGGTGGCCTGTAGATAGTGGCAATGGTTAGGGAGGAAGTGGGAGAGTTCACCAGGTTGCAGACCAGGCTCTCGAAGGTGGAGTATGCCTGGGTAGGTATTAGGGAAGAAGGGACCCACTCAGGGAAGATCAGGGCAACCCCACCGCCAGCATGGTTGGGCGAGGCTTGGAGGCGATTTTGTAGACATCAGGGAGAAGGGAGTCAAAAGCAATGACTGAGATGGCATTGAACCACCTTCTTGATAAGAGCAAGGATATTGAGGACAAGGTCTTCGAGGAGGTGGCAGATGTCAGCAGAGAATTTGATAGCAGAGTCAGCATTAAGGGTGGCTAGATGCAGCAGGTCACTGCCTTTGAATGTATTCTGATGAGGGGTACAGAGGCATGGTCAACCAGTCCGGGGAGGGGGGACAGAGAAAGTGGAAGAAAGAGTAGCAGGTGTAGGAAGGAACCTGATGGGGGAGGCAAGCACTGGTTGAAGAGGAGGAGGCTGGGTTGAGGACCCTGAGCCCTGACAGTGCCCTTGTGATAGACATTAATGAGACACTTGGATGATGAGAAGCCCACCAAGAGTACCTCCCATCTAGTGCCACCTTTAATAGGTGAAGATGTGAAAGGAGAGAGAGTAGAGATAAGATGAGGAGCCCAAAGATCTGGAGAAGGGACAGAAAAGAGGATATCAGTGACAATATGTCTGGAAGTTGCGGTGACGTAGGTGTCTGCAATGGGTAGACCGGGATTGGTGGTGAGAGAGGGAAGATAGGTGATAGTATAGCAGTTAGAATAGATAGAGGAGAAACTGCACAGCACGAACACAAACTCACCAGGTGGCCTTGGAGCCAAGAAAGCAAGAAAACTGTTGCAATAGAAACACTTGAGTACCAGAAATGTGGGTCTAGAGTTATTAAAAACACACCAGGATTAGAATTTACTAAAAGGCACAATAGTGCAATGCAAAATGCAGTGAAGAGTTGTTAGAAACGGACCAGGATTTGAATTTACCAAAATGCACAGAAATGCATTCAGGAGAAGGGATATAGTAAGGCATAGAAAGGTAGAATGGCATAGGCACACCTAGGTTCATCAGTATTGTGAGTTAGTAAAACGTTTGTGGGGTAGCTGGCTGTATGCTGGCTAGCTGTTCAATGTGGCTGAGAGGTGGTGGAGTTTGAGGTGCTATGGGATTTGGGGGCTGGATTTGGGGGGTACCTCCACCCTCTCCCAGGCCCAGACAGGGGCCTTCATGTGGACCTTGGTAGTGGGGGCCAGCTTACGCATTTCGGCTCCGAACAGAAAATGCGGCCAAACAGGAAGTGTGACTCCATTTTCATGGCACCCCTCTGAGGCCGTCCAGTGCTGAGGAAGAGGGTGGCTATATCAAAAATGATGTGGGCCCACAGAGCCAATGCTGCTCGCACTTGTGGCTGGTGCAGTATCATGGCAATTGGCAGCGGCACAGATGCGGGAAGACTGCTCAGCCCAAAAGAAATGATAGTGGTGTCGAGCACCACGGCTCACCCTAATGCCCAGATGGGCTTATCTTCATTAAAAAATTGCTCTGAGCCCTCCAGGATTACGGGCTTTGTGCTGGGTCTGCCTGAGAGAGGGGGGTCAGGACGGGCCTCGAGTGGGCTTTGGTGCTGGGGGCCAGTTTACACCTACCGGCTCCCTGTTGGCTCAGAAAAAGGATGCAGCCAATAAGGAGTAGCGTGACTCTGTTGTCATGGCACCCCACTGAGGCATTCCAGTGAGAGGCGGGGCAGCCAGGAGACCCTTGTGCTTCTGCGAGCATAAAGGAAGAGGTCAATATGCCAATTGTGTCAAAATTTCAAATGTCTTCTGGGCCCCCCTATGACCTGCTGTTATTGCCTCATTGGTGTGGTATCACAGAAGGAAACAGGGACCATCCAATGGACATGACCTGAAACAGGTTTGCAGATCAACAATCTATCTTGCAAGTGAAACTACTTTTGTGTCTTCATTAGAACCCTCAATTCCACATTTCACCTTCTACTGATCATCTGTAATAGGATTTTTCTCTGAATCTAAAATGTGGTTATAGCAGGTCCCTATCACAAGGTCATCCCTTCCTGCACTAATCAAGTCCTTGTCAGTGGTATAAAAGCGCCCCTGGAAAATGGGGCAATCACCTCCCATGCATGATTAAAATGTATGGTGAATAACCCCTCCCCAATTACTCGACACATTGTGGCCAGCTGGTCACTCTTTCATGTCCTACCTTATCCTCACCTGGCATTTTAAAATGGGCTCTGATCTTTTTCGAGTATACATTAATTTAATTATCGATAAGAAGATTGTCAATGGAGAGAATACGCTTCCCATATTTAAGGAGTATTTTTGTTGTGTTATCATTCCTTTTATTTTCCACCCTGGAAGGTATTCCACAATTCTATTTCCGGTGTAAACAGAATCAGTAACAATTACCAACTCATTTAATTTGTATTCCATCGCTGTGGTGATTGCTTTATAAATGGCAAACTGCTCTGCAGCCTGGCTACATCTGGGACGTATCCTATGATCTGATGGAGGGATGTCATAATTTCTGTCCTGTGCATTTACAATTCCTGCAACTAATCCTTTATCATAGTGTAAATGTCAGCATAGTGTTAATTTCTCTTTATGGGATGAGGAAAGGTTTTATTACAGTTAGCCGTGCAAGACAAACAAGCAGCATCCTAGCATTAACCTATTCCCGACCCACCTAACTCAAACCGCCCTCCAGATGAGCTCCTTCAATGCGCTCCAGACAGATTACCCCACAACGTCAAAAGGTATTTACTAATCTACTAGTCCCGCCTTTTCTAAAACAATTATTTGCTTTGTCTCCAGGGTATGGTCCTTATGTATGTCCATTTCCATGTGGTGCCACCTGACTAAGCAGTTCCAGATAATATTGTTGTGTCTGTCTTAGTCATGCTTGTCCATGTGGGAGAATGCTTAGTGAGAATGATGTCAATGTGAGTGATGTCACATGTTGAATGTGTATGAACATCGGAAAGCCAACCCAGTGTTCCACAGCTAGTCAATTGGAGAGATGTGACCTGGGTAGTGGGCACCAGTGGGGTCTCCTGTTAACATTGTATACACTACCTGGATGTAACTGTGTAACTTGAATAAAGTACTTATGAAGATTTACCTGTGCCCCTGCAGAGCCTGATTCATAACAATGGCGACGAGTTGGTCCTATATAGAGGAAAGGAAGAGAACTCAAGTGAGCTGCAGTGGGGGAACAGCCATCTGAGAACACTCTGTTTCCCAAGAAAAGACCCACCACCCAGGAGCGCTAAGGGAAGTACCTAGTGAGGTAGGCATATGATGAGGCTGTAAGGCAGCAAGGAAAGGAAAGGGACAATTGTGCTCCTAATGATTCCTGGCACAATTAGGGAGAAGCCCCGTATTGATTGAGTGTTGAGCAAGGCAGGTATTGATAGTTACCTGGGTGATCTCTTTCGTTGCTCTGGGTACCATGGTGATGCAAGAGCTCTGTGCGGCTCGGCAGATATGCGAAGAGTGATGACGTGATAGTAGGATAAAGCAGGAACTGTGAAGGAGCAATGTCCAGCTTTATGGTTAAAGTAAAAAAAACATCTGTCACTGGCACTCAGTGGAAGAACATGCTTTAAAGGAGACTCAGTGCTGCATGAATAGTAGGAATGGATAGGGGATTAATCGTCGGATGAGGATGCATGGAAGTACCGGCGGGACACCTGCAGGTTAACAGCTGTTCAGGGAGGACAGTCCCAGTGATCGAGATGCGGATTCCTAGATGAGTCTGGGAACTGCAAAGGAGGTGATAAGAGGTGATGTGCGGAAAAAGCGGTGCCTTATTGTCAATTTATCATTCCTGCATGAGGAGGCTGAGTATTGTTACACTTGATGATTTGTACCGAAGTGGATATATGTTTTGTATGTTGGGTACCAGTAAGGGATAGGTTGAAGGCTGCTCAAGGCAAGTAGGTGTAGCCTCCTAACGCTAGGAGGACAGTTGAATGTTACATGTATTGTTAATATAGGGTAATAGATGTGGAATGTGAAATGTCTCTATAGGATGTTAAAAGGATGAATACGTTTGCAGACTTTTCAGGACTAGAGTTCCAGTAGTGCGTCATGGACTCATAGGCCTTATTGAAGTAATGAGGACTCAATTATCTTGCAAGAGCACAGGTATGTTTATTTGCATAACAAACCCAGCACCCTGCCTGCATCCACCGCCAACCAGCCAGCTCTCGCAACTGTACACGCAACGCTCACATTCTGCTAAGAATCCTTTCGGCATTCAACTACATACATTCCAGGCATGCAGATGCAAACAGGACTGCATACCTCACAATGTACAACAGCAACCATGACAGAACAACATGAGGCTTACTACACATATCAAATACATTTTCTGGCTAAAGGACTTTAGCACATGTAGGGTGTCTAGCGTGCATATTTATATAGGATGTGAAATGAACTTTGTTGTAGAATATAGTGTGGCAGTGGAGCAAGCCAGATTGTGGTTGAGATGTGAAGTGAAGATATTTTGCATAGTCGAAGTGCACGATAGAGGTTGAATGTGAGATGGTAAAGTTATTTACAGTATGTTGAGTGCGAGCAGCTATATGGATGTGAGATGATGTTATTGTAACCATCATATGATATGATATGATATGAAATGATATGAGACTAGGGAGGGGAACAGAGGGAAGACAGACAATGATCCTACTAGGCCAGGTGTCATTCAGATCGATATGAGACTAGGAAGGGGGAAGGGGAGAGTGGGATGAAGTCATGATAAAGTTATTACATTGTGCCGAATGTAAGCAACTGTAATGAGGTGATGTGAAGATATTGTAGCCATGGGACTAAACAATGGTAAATATATTGCTGTGAGCCTGGCGCAAGCAACTATCAGGATGTTAGGTGAAGTCATTGCAGGACGCAATGTAAAGTAATTGCATGGTGTTAAGTACATGCACCAGTTTGGATGTGATGTGAAGTTTTCATAAATTGATATTCAATTTACTACAGTATGGGGATATGATGTGAAGCCTGCACCTGGCCTATTACCAGTGGATGGCAATGCAGCCAAGAAATAGAAATAGATTAGAATAGGGTTAAAATCGCTATTGTAAGGAAATCAGCCTGTGTGTGCATGGGGGATTCTGGGGTTTGTGTGTCTGTGTGTGAGTGAGTTAGTGGGTGGATGTGGAATTTGTGATTGCGAAAATGGATTTAGGAAGGAAAGGAGGTGTGTTGTGTCTGTCTTAGTTATGCTTACCCATGTGGTGAATGCTGAATGAGAATGATGTCAGTGTGAGTGATGTAACGTGTAGAATGTGTATGTGCATGAACAGCTAGTCAATGGGAGAGATGCGACCTGGGTGGTAGGCACTGGTGGGTCCTCCCCTTAACATCTTATGGATTTACTGCATGTAAATTTGTAACTTGTATAAAGTACTTATGAAGATGTACCTGAGTCTCCAAAGACCCTGCTTCATCACAATAATATGGTGACTATGACATAGTTTTAGTGGCATCCTCCTCAGGCAAGGGGCCTTCCGATCTAGATGAACGAACCCTTTGTGCAAAACAGTTTAGCCCAGTTGAGACCTGCGAGATAAATTGGGATTGAGCCGACTGCCTTGCGTCAGTATCCTAGGGCTGGCCGAATATCCAAAGTCTGCACTTTCCAGTGCGTCTTTGCAGTCTAATACGGCAGCAAGCAGCATTACCTGGTGCCAATAAAATGGGATACCCGTAGCAAGGTCCACTAGGATTTAAAAAAAAACAACAAGCACTAAGTTTGCAAGGGTGACAGCCTGGCAAAATGTGTAAAACAAAGTTTAATTCCCACTTCCTTCTTTAGTTTTGTCAAGGAAGTTCTTCCGGACCCACCCCACTCCTGAATCACGATCTCTCCCTTTCCCATTATTTTCTCACTTATTCTACACTTCTTGTTTGGTCATAGTTCAGCCTCTGTCCACAAAGGTGAATATTCACGTGATATGCACATCCATCCACATACACGTTCGGTAGATTTCAACATGTATCTTTCTCGAAAGCCTTAGGCTCAGTCAAGGTGTTTTCAACTTCTGGGGTCTTGGAAACTTTTAGGAATGCAGCATCATGTAGTTCTCCTAATCACTTGGGCTCTGGTCTTTTCTTATTCTGTACATACCTTACACACACTGGGAAGCATTGCAATGCTAATGCCCATTCAGTTATTTTTGATTGAGATAAATTCCCTGTCCGGATCAACTTACTATGTCAATATTCTTATGTTTGATGTGCAATTTCAGTGATCACCCACTCTCACTTTGTGTTGTCGATCTCACAGAGTAGATAACAATGTTTTGTCACACTCATTGAACTTTGTCTCAGTCTATGATAGAGCTTTCCTGGCACAAGCAATGATCTTGTTATGGGTGTTGTGCTTCTGATATGATATTGCTGAAATGCACATATCCGGATCCCTCCGTGGGTAAGCCAAACACGAAGCCTTGGCCAGCCTGTCCTTTAAATTAGCTACCGCCTCAGGTTGTTCTTCCCTAACATTTTCAGGCTAAACCGTGTTTTAGCAGTTTTCTTAGCAGCTGTGTGATCTCTGCATAGTCCTCAATGAACTTTCAATTGTGAACCATCATGCCCAACGTTTCACTTTGGTGTGATCTTTCATTCTTTGAATAGCCGCCACCTTTTTCTTCTGTGGGTTCAAACCAGCGGTCTTTGGTCCAGCCTTTTGTATTTGAGTACATGTCTAGTCTCAAGGTAATGTGCAATTAGGTCTTCACTGTTAACCAGGATATCATCCATGTATATTATGTTGACCCACTCGGCAGCATATGGCATTGCCTTGTTCAGGAAGATTCCAAGCTTACTCCCACTGTTAACATACCCGAAAGAGGGTATGTTCCCACCCACATCGCCTATCTTGGAATGTGAAGGAGAACATATGATGGATGTTCTGTGCTAAAGTGACACACCAGTCACCATCCACAATGGCTAACATGGTGAACACCTTTGACCCGTGTAGGTGTGCAAGACCCTGGTCGATCAAGGGGGCCAATTTGAGACATGATCTTTAGGTCGGCATGCAAGCTCCATTGACAGTTGGCCTTCAATAAAACTCATGAAACTATTTGCCCAAGTTTGAAGGCCATAAAGAACCTGCTTCAGATCCTGAAATTAGATTTGGAAAGAAACAGCAACATCAAAACAATAATGCCCAGCAGAGTGTAATTGCGTTCTGTTATCCACTTGTGTGCATCAAGGCCATACCAGGGGATGATGGCAATGACTGGTGTGTCTCAACAGAAGTTACTGCATGTGGTTTTTACAACAAAATTGTGGCATATGGGCACGTTGGTTTCATTTCCACAAGTCTCAGCTCAGCTGTCAGAGATAAAATAAGGATGTTGTGTCATTGCCAGAATCCCTGATGTTATGGGGTCAATCACTGAGACACACTTCTGATTGGTACCAGGATATAACCCACTGCTTTGCACATTTCACAGTCTTAGCACATGATGTGCTTATCCTCAGTTGTAGTGTAACTGCCCAAATGACAATGTTGTGTGAGAATCAAAGTCGGCTATTGAGTAAGCAAACCCCTCACATAAGAATGTGCACCATGATAAACCATGACACTTTAGTTCAGTATTACCCAAAGTGACCTTTTACAATTGACCTTTTTCACAATTGACCTAATTATAGCGGTTCTAACTGACTTTCTTTACAATTGGCCTTTATTTTATATATGTATTGGGTTGGTTTTGGATTATAAATAATATAAGGGGATTGGGTGGGGTGTTGCAGGGGGTTTTGAATTGGGTGATGGGCTCTGCGGGGTTTCTCCCTGCATATATGTCCTAATTGACCTTCTAAATTAGGTAAATTCTCCCGAGGTCAATTCTCTGGAGGTCAATTGTGAACAGGTCAATTAGTATACAACCCTTTAGTTCACTGCATGTCAATGGAAAGTTGAAAAGTAGGTTTCCTCTCCTGCATGTCTCTGGTGGGGATCTGTTGTATGCCCTGGGAAAGGTTTGGTGCATAATTCTCCTATGCTGCATGTTACAAAGCTGCGCCATTGAGCGAAATATACAAGTCCCTTGATCCTGTCCTTGAAGGAGAAGAGGACATCAGGCCTAAAGAAGAAGAGCTGTGGGACAAGTGACATATCAGGGACACCATTCTTGAGACTATATTTTCATAATGTCAAATACCAAGAAAATGTGAACTCACAATAAAAGTTACTGTGTACTCATGACGAAGATTATTTGTTCTAATGGTGTGGAGCAGTTTAATGTGCTCACCGAAAAAATAGTGACAATAGCTGAAACAAAGATTCAAAAAAGTATGTACATTTACCATTGTTTCTTGGGCGGGTTCCCAATTCAACAACCCTTATCCAGTTCTGCTCTTTGCCTGCCATAATTTCTAGGAACCAAGGGAAGTCACCCTGACAGAACTGTAGTATACTGCTATGTCTTTGCCTTGGCACTCATCAAATAACGTACTGGTGTAAAATTAAATAAAACAAATACTAACTAACTCTAGACATTGATAATCTAACCAAAAACTACAATCTGGGATGGATTGTATTAATAATCTTCTTTTTCGTTATGGAGCAGGAACGGAAATGTTATCTGCATGTGTTTTGGGCATCTTCCTCTGGCTTGGGTGGGGTTTTGGGATGCAGTTGAGGGTTTTATTGATGGTACTTGCCATTCTGCTACTTCATGCTTGCTGTCAGAAGATGGTCCTCTCATCCCTAGGCCTGAAAGAAGTGTTAAGATTGTGCAGGCAGGTAGAGTTCGCATAAATGACCTGTGCAATGGACTTTTGTGTGACATAGGAATCTGTCTGTAGCTGCAGTTGTGAGACATGCATGGCCGGCAGGAAAATGTCCGTGTTCCTTTCTACAGCATGGACTTGTTTTGCAGGATTCCTACTGATCACTTGTAGATTGTTGACAATGCACCTCTTGTCAGCATGTGCCAAACTGGTGGTAGCTTTGATGGAGGCCACATAGCTGATCAGCTTTTGCCAAGGACCGTGCACTGTTCCCCAGTGTTCATGATGAGCCCATGTTCCGAATCCTCTATTCCAGTGTTTCCCACATCCATCTCCTGAAGCGTATTTCCTCCCATTGGTGCCGAAGGGGAATCACTGTCACAGGACATGCTCCCTCCCTTAGGGGTTGCCGAGCAGCAGAGCTTAGTGTTGCAGTTTTCTACATACTGGAGGCACAGCAAGGCTTCATCTGACCCCTTCATGGTCATGTCACTTGATACACTTATTGTTTGCCCATGTCGAGATCCTGGCCAGAAAGCCTAGGTCTCCTCGTGATTCTTGGGGAGTAACTTCTGTGTGTGTGACAGCAAACAACGGACAACGGTGGTTTCACAGTATCCAGCAAGCAACATATCACAAGAGAAAGGATATTATACTTCATGATACTTATGTTCGATTAGCCCTCAGAAGAGTCAGTGCTGGCATATTTCCCACTCTTGCTGGTTTCAGGAGGGCAGAGATATTCTGCTGAATAGGGCTGTAGAATGCTTAAAAAGGTGGGCTTCTGGCTTATTTTATAGTCCACCAGTATCTCGTGGATGACATCAGCGAATTTCCCCTTCCACTTCCTCCCACTGCCAACTGAGGTTATCACTGATGGCACACCAAATGGCTTGGACTTGTCTGATATAGATCTTGGTGCCCCATGGTCCAGTGTCCACATACATGTTGTAACATCGGTGGTGTCTTGATGTGTGGACCATCCTAAATTCTTACAATGCTTGGGAAATGATTACACATTACCCTGGTGGAAGTGACCAGAGTAATGCCCAGAGCTCCATGTGGTCATTCTGTGCCATTGCTCAGGGCCCTGCCCTGATGGGGGCCCGGTCAGAACCAAGTACACCCTTAGGTGCCTTGAAATACAAGTGCACGTTTGAGGCATTGACATTTGGTAAGAGCGTAAAAGCCCTTCGTTTTTCGATGTTGATTAAATAATAAAATAGTGCGGGTATTTCAATCTCTTTTCCAAAACCATAATAATGATGCTAAACTATCACTTGGTGGCAGGATAATCGAGAAATATAAGTCATACCAATGTTTTGGTATGGTGGCTGATTGTTCACATAATTATTAAAGCCACATCAGATATATTCCATACCAATGTCAACCCTGTGAGAGCAGACCAGCTATGAGAGGTGGTGTGGATACCAGGCACCTGCTTGCCTGCATTCCAGTGAATTGGGCACAGGGCAGGATGCCTGCCTCTGGTGACACTCTGGTTGGGTGGGTAATTCATCCCTGTCAGGCCCAGTAGCTCACAACATGAGATCTCCTGAGAGCCTGGCTTTAAAGAAGCAATTCCATATCAAAGGCCTGCCTCACACTAGAGAACTGCACTGCAGAGAACCTTTGAAGCTGTAGGCTGAGAAAGAGTCAGAATGAGGACAATTTGAGACCAGAACAAGCTTGGGGGATTATTTCTCAATCCTGATTTTCGGTGGGCAGTAACCAAGATTTAGAATTACTCTCGATCATTGAACCGTTCCTTGGAATCGATCGACCTGCATCGCTTAACACTGCATGCAAACTGCACTGAGCACTGAACGAACCTGACTCGATGGTGACTCGCTACCTGGGATCAATTCAGCTCGCTCACTTTGAGCCAGGTTTGACCCACAAGCATCACATCTCAAAGCCTATTTTTACCCTGTTGAACCACTTAGAACTGGGATTCTGTACGTAAGAGCCCTGTCTCACTGGTCCATTTTTAGGGTGCCAGAGACTGGTTAAGGCCCTTGTTGCATCTTTTGCCAAAAGAGCATATCCGTTTGAGTGACATTACTGACATTCTTGCCTTTTTCATCCATGCTAAAGTATTCAGAGGGCCTACGCATAATTGTTCCGCATATTTTGTCTTCTTTTAAATAGGTGGGTTTTTACTGTGATTTTAATAACAAGTTGTATAATTGATTAGTTTAATTAAAGTATACTTTTTTATAGATCCTTAATTTGGCAGTCTTTTATTTTGGAACTGTTGTACTATTGCTGTTTGGGTTGCTATTGTCTGAAATTCACACCGTTTTTCAGAGTATAGCTTTGACTTGGCCCAGGTTGCCACAAAAGGCAAATAAAGTATATCTCCTGTCTGTGACTGTTTTACCTTTATGATTGGGATTACTGTTGGCTTGTAGAAGTGTGGGGGTTTGTTTAGGCAGTTTAGCCACTATTCATCTTTGTACTCTTGCAGATCAGTAGTCGCTTCATCACAGCGAGGGCCTTCGTTCTCCACTGGCCCACACAGTGAGTCCCAGAAAGTCAGGTTTCATACACCCCTGGGAACAAAGGCATGGTACTCTGCTGAGCCTCAGAGCATGTTGCAGGTGGGGTATAGGTGTCAACTGAACATGTTAAAATGCATTGTGAAAATGCAATTAGTAACCTGTGAGGGACAATGAGCTTGTAACGAGAGATCATTGGCCTTTGCTGGGTCGTTACCAGCGCAACAAAGCAATTGTCGGGCCAGTCGCAGCTGCATCCTGGCTGCCATGGAAAGGGAGAAGGGACTTTGTGTAGTGCCTTGTCCATGTTCCCTGGTGGCCAGCTTTTTAGTTTACTTTTTTCAATGGCCGCCACGGAAAGGAAGAAGAAACTACGTGTAGTCCTTTCTTCCCGTTCCATGGAGGCCATCTTTTTTTACTTTTTTCTTCATTTGTAAATGGCTGCCATGGAAAGGGAGAAGGCAATAGATATATTCCCTTCTCCCCATTCTGTGGCAGACATATTTTTTCTTTTTTTCAGTTCTGCAACAGCAAAGGCGTTACACAACTTTAAAAAAGTCACTATTGGTGCCTCTTTCTAGTGAGCCAGGGTACTAAGAGCAATAATCCCTCTCGTCGGGAGGGCATTACCATGTCAGGTAATGCCCTACGGCCTTGGTTAAGGTTCTTACTTCCCTCAGGACTGTAACTGTGGGCCCCAGGGCATTTCCTGTGACGTGATAATGTCCCCCACTGGCTCGGGGCTTATTGCTTAACTTATTACTGAATCTGCATTTGTAGGCTTCCCACTGAATCAGCACCACTTAGATACAAAATTCTATCAATTATTTATATTTGAACTGGAGGTGAACTTCCAGCACTGGCTACTGCGTGGCACTGTGAATTTGCTCAAATGGCTTAATCTACTTTCACATTGCAGGAGGAAGGATTTTTCAAGCTTTTTAAAATCTGCCATAACTTTTCTGATGTTTACTAAACATGCCCCCTAGCTCAAGCCTGTCAGACGGTACTGCCCTGAAGGTGCCTAAGAAGGGTCAAACCGTTACGTAGTTCGCTGCAGCCTTGAGAACTGTTTAGCTTTGGTTTAAAACTGCTTTGTTAAAAATAGCACTAACCTATAGACAAAAACATTTGCCTGGAGAAAGGTCTTGGCATTTCAGCTGATTTGCATACCTACAATGCTTTGCCCAGCTGGCTCTAAACTGGAGGTGAACTTCCAGCGATGGCTACTGTGTGGTGCTCTGCTGTGTGTGGCGTGGCTCAAATGGCTTAAACATAAAACAATTGACATGCTCCTCAGCATCATCAACGCCTCCCTTGAAAGACCAAAGAAATATCGAGGCTTAGTACCACAAAATGAAATACGGCAATCATGGGTCAAAAAGATACAAGTATCTTTTATTCTGTACAGATTCAAAGCAGACAGATGGCTATCTGGCTCCCAACACCTTGCAGTGTGTACCAGCAGACACAATGAGGTGTGAGAGTGCTGGACATCTTAACACAGATGTTTTTATACAATTTTCAAAACATTGTCCAGCCCCTCTCCAAACTAATAATTTAGATGCTAGGGTTTGTGCCCAGTTCACATGACAAATATTACAATATTGTGCAACGGATTTAACAAGTTTGCATGTCCATGAAGTTACAATGGTGACATTGGTTCTCTGATCCACAGTAAGCCTTGTTTCAAGAATCGCTACAGTGCAGTTCAGCAAAAACACACATTCTGAGTTTGTTCTACATTGTCTCATTGTTTAGATGAGGACGAGGCTTGTAAGTGCAGACAACACTTGGATTGCAGTTCATACGAGTCACAAGGTTTCTTTGCATAGAACAAACAGTTTGCTCTCGATCAGCCTAAATGTTGACACAACTCAAAGGTCGTTCGGCACAGCTGCAGTTCAAAACATAGTCCACCTTTTTAGGACACAAGCAAGTGTTAAAATCAAAATGTCGGATGATTCTTAAAATGGTGGTGACATTGATTAAAACTTTTAACATTTCAGATGCGGTTTTCTGTACAACGTGAATGGGCTTAGGCCAATATTCATGACAAGGCGGTATTATACGAATATAGTTTAACAAACCCTCCTTTTGGCCTAAGCCAAGAGCATTACTCAAACATTCGCTTTACTCAAAACCCCACGTCTCAATGTCCGTACATCCTGAATCACATTCTTCAGAAATATCGATCTGCAAAAGTTCCTTGATAGTATTATCCTTCATTACAGAAGCATTAGCAGTCTTCTTGGATGCATGTACCTTTGGTCCTATTGTACCTATCGTTTGTGCACAACATCCTCCTAACATCGAACATATGGTAGGAAGACATTGTGCACAACTACAACAAAACAGTAGAACACCAAGAACTATCATTAGGCCTGCAAAGAGCTTCCAACCCCATAAACGTAGTAATTCCCAGATCCAAGCACTAAGTTTCCCTCGGAGACATGTACTTCCGTACTCAAGGTATGCAGATTTTGTATTGCCTTGAATATGGTAGCGAAGGAGTCAGGTACGAAAACACAGCATGCAGATTCCATCAATTTACATACCCCACCATGCTCAGCTAGGATGACGTCTAACACCATCCTATTTTGGAGGGCCACTAATCTAATGGCCTTTTGCTCTAGCGTCATGCTGTACAGAATATCGGTGGTTCTATTGATGGTTTTCTTCAGTACCCTTGCTAGTCTCCTGATAGCCTCAGAGTTCATTATCTGTCCCCAAAATGGCACAAAGGATTTTGCTTCATCACCCATGACTTGTGAAGGAGTATCACCATTCTCATCCCGCCTTGGACAAGCTCTAGAGACTTCAGAAGTGGTAGCCACATATACCCCTGTAACTAGATACCCAATTAACAAGTACCCTGCCAATCTCTAGGTAACCAAGGATAAGCTTCATTGCCACAAACAAAGTAAACGGGGTCTCACAGATACAGGGTCTGTCCTCGCTGGTTGGATTTGCAATGTTGGTACAACCCTCGAATGTACCCATTGGCTGAGAACCATCCCTTTGTACACAGAAGGAAACCGAGTTCGGGCTATGATTAATAGTGTAGGAAGGAGGTATGGCATCCTGGTTGCCTATGGGAGCCATCTTGAAACAAATCAGTGATTGAAAATGTCTAGAGAGTCTATCAGAAGGCCTAATAGCAGCAACATTAAGTTTGCCCCTATTTGCAAAGAGGGAACATCCCAAAGGTGTTAGGACTCGTTTTTCAAACTCATTTAGATTAGTCGCATCGAAGTTTCCAGAAATACTATTGTTCCAACGACCAAAGAATAATGCCCTGAGTGAGACGTAGCATGCAGTAGTTAAAGGAAGAGGATGAACATACCAGCCCAATCCCTTTTCCCAGTGTTGTGGCAAATGTGAACACACCCAGCAATTTGGTCTGTTTAGAATCGCATGGGTCGCATTCATGATCATTAGGAGAGTGCTATTGTGATAAACCTGTCTGTGTTGGGAGTCTTGAGACAGAAGAGTGTGCTGATGCACGAAAGGTGGAGACACATTGTAGATAATTTCAGTGGGTAACAAAGTCTTAAGTGGATGCACCCCTTCCATGTACCAGAACCGAAGTGAAAATAGAATTATTAAACAGACCAGTACTGTGATTAGAAAACAATGGGTCCTCAGGGACCATGATCTTTGATGAACAGATTCTTTGTCAGCCACAAGACCAATAGCTTGTTCCGTACGAGTAGATTTAGGGAAGGACATTGTTTCTCAGAGTCCGTTTAGAAGCCTCTCCGTTCTTTTAGTTCATCCTTCGGTGGCTCCTGACCACGTGGCCTATCTTGCTTGAAGGTAACTTTGCCAGTCGCTGCCTCTTATTTACATTTCAGCGAAAGAGTGACGAGGGACTGGCTCAACGATGATTCCTTGTGGGCACAGACGATGCTGTGCTGTAAGTCTGGCGCCTCAGGCGCAGATCGTACTTCAAGACTTCAGGTACGGTGTGATCTGCGAACAGAGTGTTGTTGCTCTTCCTGAAGGAAGTGATGAAGCAGAGGCAAGATTGCTCAATGGTGAAGAAAGATCCGAAGAAAAACTTAAAGGCAAAACAGCAGTCTCCCCAGGCCCCACAGGCTAAGGAAGGATTTCCGGGACACCCTCAGTGTCGGTTAGAACAGACATGTGATGAGGAACTGAGTGAACGATCTCCTACTCTTCCCCTTTGTTGTGGGGCAGAGGAAAAGTTGTCTTCTTGATGTGTGTTGTGTGGATCCAGTGTTGTTTTCCCTCTACTCGTACAGCGGTCTGTGTGGCAAAGAGGACCTGGTACGGTGCGAGACAGGAGGCTCTTTCAAATGATTTAACGAGCATCCACGTGTCAGGTCAGAGTCGATGACCTGGACCCTTGTATTTTACTGGGAGGGCTTCTCACATGATTATCTCATAGGGAGAGAGCCCAGTTTTCGTTTGTGCAGTCGTCCGCATGGACAATAGAGCTATTGGTAATGCATCAGGCCATTTCAAATTGCTACTGGCACACATTGTAGCCAATTTATTCTTCAATATACTGTTGTGGCGTTCTACAAGTCCAGAACTCTGAGCGAATTTGGCCGAATGGAACCATTTATCGATCTGTTATCCAGCGCATACTTGCAGGATAACAGCAGTGATAAAATGTGGACCATTGTCTGACCAAATGACCCTCGGCAAACCAAAGCTAGGAAAATATTCCTTCAGCATGGTTTTTACCGTCCTCATTGCTGTGGCATCTTTTAAAGGGAAAGCTTCGACCCATTTGCTAAAAGCACAAATGACTACAAGAACATATTTGTAATTCTGACAATGCTCCATTTCAATGAAATAGAAGTGTATAACCTCAAAAGGCACAGAGGGCGGAACAAAACTACCCCTCTGTGTCGATGTACCCTTCCCCACATTATGCTGCAATTTATACCAAACACTCTGCAGTTTTTCGAGATATTTACATTCATCTAGACAGGTTCTAACAGTTTACAAATCTTTCTAGCACATATATGAGTTGGTCCATGAGCTATAGTAACCATAGCGGTGACATAAGCATTGGGTAGCATTCATCTTTGCTTTCCATTATCTACTCAACAACCTTCATCGTCTAAACTTGCTAAATCCTCAGCCCATTGCTTAAGCGCTTCTGAAGTGGCATCAGCCTGAATGTCTTTTATACAACCAATTCCTTCATCTATTATACAACTGTTAGTGGTTTCTTTTGTTATATACATTTCAGAATACAAATCAGTGGCTGTTTGTTTGGCTATTCTGTCAGCAAAAGCGTTTCCTCTCCCCACATCATCTGTTACTTTCTGGTGTGCTGCGCACTTCATTTTTGCTAACTGAGTAGGAAGCTCAAGTGCTGAGAGTAGCCAAACTATCAAAGTGCCATGCTGTATCTTACTTCCATGTGCGGTCAAGAAACCTCTCTCTGCCCATAATCTACCAAAATTGTGAACCACCTCAAAGGCATACTGACTGTCTGTAAATATATTGACACTAAGCCCTTGGGAAAGTTCACAAGCTCGAGTCAATGCAATAATCTCTGCGCCCAGCGCAGAGTTATGCAGAGTTATTTTGGTTTCCACAATAGTGCTTAATGTAGTGATTGCATAAGCAGCAGTGGATGTACCATCCGGAAGTTTGAAGCAGGAGCCATCGCAAAAAAGCTCCCCTTGTGGAACGTTTAATGGTGTATCATTTAAGTCCATTCTGCTTTTAGTCTCTTGTTCTGTGGTATAGAGGCAGTCATGTGACATCTTGTCACTGCAAGCAATTTCTTGCGGAAGAGGGAATAGTTCAGCCGGATTAAATGCAGAACATTTGGTTATGCGGTGCAAATAGAATCAGCTTGTTTCTTGTTAATCGTGCTGATTTGAGATTTTGCGTTCTGTTTAATAGAACGTCTACAGAGTGAGGTACCATCACGGTTAAGAAGTGACCCAGAACCATACCCTCACTTTGTTTTACAGATGCAGCGGCCGCAGCAACATCTCTCAAACATCTCAGCAAAGCACATGCAACTGGGTCAAACGTGGAGGAAAAATAACTGCACAGTCTATTCTTCCCTCCCTGTTCCTGCGTCAACACAGCCAAAGCGCATCCATCACATTCATGCACATACAAAACAAAGGCCTTGTCATAATTCGGTGTGCCCAAAACCGGTGCTGAACACAACGCAGCCTTGAGCAGATCAAAAGCTTTCTGGCACTCCAAGTTCCACCGTAAAGACAAAGAAATTCCCTTCTTTGTCAATGCCAACATTGGTTTTATCATTAATGAAAAATTAAGGATCCACTGTCTACAGTACAAAGCCATGCCTATCAAGGTTCTGACCTCTTTCTGTGTATTTGGGACAGACATGCTAGAGATGCTTTGTATCCGTTCAGGTGTCAGTCTTCTCCCCTCCTTTGACAGGAGATAGCCTAAATAGGTGACCTCCTGTCAACAATATTGACTTTTTCAATGTAGCCTTATTCCCATGTTCTGCTAGATGAATAAGCAGAAACACAGTACCCTCCTTGCAAGCAACTTCTGAATCTGCAGCTAAAAGAAGATCGACATACTGTAACAATGTACAAGTGGAAGGCAACACAAGTGTATCGAGCTGTTCCTTCACAGCTCTGCTATAAATGCTTGTACTCTCAGTGTACCCTTGCAGCACACGAGTGAATGTAAACGAGTGTCCTCCTTGAGTGAACGCAAACAAATATCTACTGTCATCATGTACAGGAATAGTAAAGAAAGCATTCTTTAGATCCACAACAGTAAAATGAGTAGCTGAAGCTGGAATCACCGTTAATATAGTTATCAGGCACAATTGGAAATTGTGGCGCAACAATCTTTCTGATAGCATGTAAATCAATAATAAAAACGGAAAGGAATTGCATTATCCCCTTTCTTATACGCCGGTAGAATCGGACTATTTTGCAAACTTCCTGCAATTTCCTCAATCACTCCTCGATGAACAAAATCAGAAACTATATTCTCTAAAACTTGCTCACCGTCAACTGACATTTTATACTGTGGAATACTTGGTAGTTTAACATCTGGTTTCAACACAATTTTAACAGGTTTCATTTGTAAAATCCCAATGTCATTATCATCAACCGCCCATAAACATGCCGGAAATGTATCCAATTGAGTCGGTAAAAGCCTAGTCAAAAATTGCAAAACAGAAGTTCCATGAGGTGAAATTTTCAAATGCACTCCATACGGAGAACAATACATTACGGCATTCAATTCTTTCAACAGATTCAACCCCAACAAATTTTCGCCACAATTTGTCATCAATAGAAATGGGCATGAATCGGTGAATGGCCGCAGTGAAAGAGTTACCGGCTGAGACAGCGAAATAACCACTGGCGAACCAGAGAACCCTACAGAAATGTTATTCTGTCCTGACAGTGGAATATCAGGAACCCACGAATGATCAACGGAACACTTCTGTGCTCCTGTTTCTATCAAAAATAGATGCTTCCTATTCGCTGCCTTCATTTCTGCATAGGGCCCTTTCTGATCGACGGAAATAGGTACTGGTTCCAGACTCTGCTTCGGGCTGTCCTAACGAAATAGTACATCATCAAATGCAAGGTCCTCAGAAAGATAAACGGTCGAAGGATTATCAAAAATGTTCCCATTATTTGCACTATGCTGCTGACTATCCTGCGAAAATGGCTGTTGATTCTGAGCGAACTACCTTCTACCAGGACCCCCTCTCCCAGGACGGCTTCTTGATCATCTAACCATGATACCATATGTGTTATTCGATCTCTGCTGAAGGATCGGGCATTGTGCTCGCCAATTACCTTCTTGTCTGCAATAAGCACATTGGTTCATGTGTACAGGACCCATCTGCGCATTACTTTGTGGGGCAAACTGTCCTCTAAACTGTGTATTCCCGCCTCTGGTTCCTCTTACTATTTCCTGCAACAATACTTTGGTTTTCAAGTCTCCCTTCTTCTTTTCTAGCCTCTCTTTTTCATTATTGACCCTATTTTCATAATACTGAGCCATGTGCAATACTTCAGACTGTGATTTTGCTTGCCAGGTGCTTTCGAAAGTCATAATTTGTGATTGGATATCAGGCAACAATCCACGCACACATTTGTCCACAAACAGCCTTTTTCCTGACTCGGTACTTAAGTCCTGACTGCTAAAATCTGAAAGCACTCGTCCGAACTGATTAAAAAATGTGGTAGCGTCCTCATATTTCCCCTGGATGCAAGCTGTAAGCTTGTCCCAAACTATGCTTCTCTCCAAAGACTTCAATTTTGTTACTATTCTGTCTGGCAGTGTCAATATCACCTGTGGCGGTTTCTCACCAGCATTCCTTTCTCCATCTATCTGTACCAAGTTAACGCATGTGTCACCCAGTCCTGCCAGATCATCTATAGTTTGAGGGCCTGAATAATGGAAGTGTTTTATAATGGTGCAATCCCATAGGAAAACGTTCCATGAATCAGGCTCCTAATCTGTTTCCATAAATAAATCAGCAGGTTGGATCACAGGGAACAACAAATCTATATCACCCAGCGTGAAAAGTGATGAATGCAAGACAGATTCTATTTCTTTATAAAATCCTGTTGGATTTTTCCTAATATCTGGAAACATCTGTCTAATGGTATGCACTTCCTGTCTAGAAAATGGGACATGAACAAACTGTGAGACATAATGAGCTTCAATAGTAGTGGCTGCTGCGCCTGTTGCGACATTTGCTGGAATTTCTACTTTAGGAACAAATGTCGGAGGACCCTCCCTCATTGGCAATTGAGAAGTAGGCAATTCTGAACGTTCATTAAGCAACAGGGCTAAATCAAGTGACAAAGCAGTTAAAGCAGTATCAGGCAAAAATGCCCTGTTATAAATGCTCTCTTATAAATGACCGTCAAATCTGCGGGACAACAGATCTTTTTCTCCATAAACTCATCCTGCAGGTACTCTAATATTACCTGTAACACTTTACTTTGCATTGCCGGAGTATACTGACTAAACGTGTCATATACTTCAATGGGAGAAATTGAAACATCCGAAATCCATCTTCACTCATTGGTTTACAAGAAGGAAGAAATAATTTCTGCACATTTGAAGCGTCCAATCTATCGCCATCCATATCATCATTCTGTAACCGATCTAACTCCCTCTTGAACTCGAAAACCCTCATGTACTTTCTCCAGTGTCCCTTGAGTGAGCTAAGACATTCAAA
The DNA here is from genome assembly GCF_040938575.1 of Ambystoma mexicanum. NCBI lineage: Eukaryota > Metazoa > Chordata > Amphibia > Caudata > Ambystomatidae > Ambystoma > Ambystoma mexicanum. The sequence continues at coordinate 806,957,053 of NC_090941.1, forward strand.
TCCCTCAACCCTTGTGTGACAGCCATCTCTGTCAAATTACTCCAAATATCAGCCAAGTGCATTCCCATCCCCTTTATCAAAATATTCTGTTTTGGGAAAACTTTTGTGGTCAGAAATTGTAATTAAGACAGCTGATTTTTCACAATCTTCTATTCATTTCTTAGGCCATGCATACAATTCTCTTTTTCTAGCTTTAGAAACTGTACTACGAGTTACTACTTTTGAATCAGCACTCAGCCCTTCAATTGGTACAAGTGGAGCAGAACCACTTGGAAAAGAAAGTTCAGACAAATCTTATACAACAGGTAGTGGAGACACTACCGCTGGTGGTAAAGACGAAGTTAAGGGAACAGCAACTGTTGGTAAGGGCAGAGATGCAGAAGGGGCAACAACAACAGGAAGAGGAGCAACAACTGGAGTAGGAGGAACAACGGGAGCAACAGGAACAACAACAGGAGGAGGCGCAACAGCAGGAAGAGGTAAAACAGGGAGAGTCACATAAGGAGGCAGTGCAGTGGCAGCAGTCCTACGCTAATTTAAAAGCTTATCGATTAGCTTGTCTGAGGCATGAAAGCCCTGAGACGGATATATTTTCTGTATCCCAAGTTGAAAAGCCCTATCCATGCTTCCAATAGATTCCGACTGTTTCTGTTGATCACACAATAATGCTTTTTCAGAGTTAGACATATGTCGACGTGCATGTTTCTCTTTACTCTTAAGTTGCTGCATAGCTTCCTTTCTTTAATTACATCAAATGCTGCAGGCCTAGCCTTTTTCTTTAACAATATAGACTCCAAATACTCTACAAGGGCAATTTCAAAACTACCATGAACTGGCCACTGAACTTCAGAAGCATGTCTAGTTTGTCTGTGCCAGATATCGTTGAATACTATACTACCAAGGCCGTACTTACAGTACATAGTACCCGCCAGTGAACCCTCAGATAGCGCCGGTCGGCCGTATTCCAAAGATTGTCTTTCTCTGCAGAATAAACCCCTGAAACAGGCAATTTCCCAGGCATGTCAGATCACTGGTGTTACCTGGCATCGTTTGAACTCGCGAGTGGAAATCTACAACCAAATATCAGGATTCTTAGGAATCGGGGCACGACTCACCTGATTACAAAATGCAAAGGAGGTCCGATCAGATAACAAAGGATCTTCTTGGTTGGCGATTTCGGCAAAGAGCCCGTCTCAATATGGGGACCCTCGTCAAGATGCCCTCTCGAACTGCGTGCTCACCGTTTAGAGATCGGATCGTGCAGTACTGTCGAGGTGTTGCTTCTCATACAAAGGGGCCCCCTTTTTCTCACTCTCCGATCCCTGACCAATAGCTGCGTCTTCTTTTCAGCGAGGAGACATCAATCTTGAGGGTCCCTATTCGGGCGCCATCTGAAAGACCAAAGAAATATCAAGGCTTAGTACCACAAAATGAAATGCGCCAATCATGGGTTGAAAAGATACAAGTATCTATTATTCTGTACTGATTCAAAGCAGACAGATAGCTATCTGGCTTCCAACACCTTGCAGTGTGTACCAGAAGACACAGTGAGGGGTGAGAGTGCTGGACATCTTAACACAGACGTTTTTATACAATTTTCAAAACATTGTCCAGCCCCTCTCCAAACTAATAATTTACATGCTAGGGTTCATGGCCAGTTCACATGACAAATATTACAATATTGTACAACGGATTTAACAAGTTTGCATGTCCATGAAGTTACGGGGTAGGTTTGCGGCAAGTGAGGGCCCTGTTCAATCTGTCCTGAATCACTTGTTTTAGTTGCCATCTGATGTTTATGGAATGTCTTGTGGCGACTACTCCAGATCGGGGACGTAAAGGATCAATTATAGTGATAAAGACTGTCCTGGGAATTGGAGACATGTTCCTATAAAAGTACCATGGGGCGAGTGATCAGGGGTCAGCGAAAAGGCGCGGGGTCCGTATTCAAGGCCCACGTGAAGCACAGGAAAGGCCCAGCCAAGCTCCGATCTGTTGACTTTGCCGAGAGGCATGGCTACATCAAAGGCATTGTGAAGGATATTGTGCATGATCCTGGTTGTGGTGCACCTCTGGCAAAAGTGGCATTCAGAGACCCCTATCGCTTCACGAAGAGGACTGAACTGTTCATTGCTGCAGAGGGCATCCATACTGGACAGTTTGTCTATTGTGGAAAGAAGGCCCAGCTTAATATTGGTAATGTTCTCCCTGTTGGAACCATGCCTGAAGGAACAATTGTGTGCTGTCTTGAAGAGAAGCCAGGTGACTGCGGCAAGCTGGTCCGTGCCTCTGGAAACTATGCTACAGTAATCTCTCACAATCCTGAAACTAGGAAAACAAGAGTTAAACTTCCTTCGGGTTCCAAGAAGGTTGTTTCCTCTGCAAACCGAGCTATTGTTGGTGTTGTTGCTGGTGGTGGTCGAATTGACAAACCAATCCTAAAGGCAAGTCGTGCCTACCACAAATACAAGGCAAAGAGAAACTGCTGGCCGTGTGTGCATGGTGTGGCCATGAATCCTGTTGAACATCCCTTTTGGTGGTGGTAACCATCAACATATTGGTAAACATTCAACAATCAGGAGAGATGCTCCAGCTGGTCGCAAAGTTGGTCTTATTACTGCTCGTCGTACTGGCAGACTGCGTGGTACAAAGACTGTGCAGGAAAAGGAAAATTAAGTCCATTTTCCCAAAAAATAAATGATCTGAAAACATGAAAAAGAAAAATGGTGACATTGGTTCTCTGATCCACAGTAAGCCTGTCTCAAGAATCGCTACAATGTAGTTCAGCAAAAACACACAATCTGAGTTTGTTCTACATTGCCTCGTTGTTTATATGAGGATGAGGCTTGTGAGCGGAGACAACAATCGGATTGCAGTTCATACAAGTCACAAGGTTTCTTTGCATAGAACAAACAGTCTGCTCTCGGTCAGCCTAAATGTTGACACAACTCAAAGGTCGTTTGGTTCAGCTGCAGTTCAAAACACAGTCCACCGTTTTAGAAACAAGCAAGAGTTAAAATCAAAATGGTGGATGATTCTTAAAATGGTGGCAATGTTGATCAAAAATCGAAACATTTCAGATGCAGTTTTCTGTACAATGCGAATGGGCTTAGGCCAATATTCATGACAAAGCGGGCCTATACGAATACAGTTTAACACCCTCACAGAACGCGCATTCCCGGAAACTCTAAAGACTGGTCTCATGTAAGCTCTTATGGTGGTGGATGATGCTCTACAAATAATGGATAAAGGTAGCTCATGCCTCCTCGTCCTTCTTTTCCTCACGGCTGCATTCAACACCATCGACCACTGCATCCTTCTCTCACTCCTTGCCGACAGGAGGGTATTCTCTGGCACTCTCCCGAATTGGTTTACATCCTACCTCTCAGGCAGACACCAGGCTGTCTGGATGAACTTGTTGCATTCAAACCGACTCTAAGTCTCCTCCGGAGTCCCCCAAGGCTCCACTCACCAATCCTTTTTAACATTTACATGGAGCCCCTGTGCACTCTCCTCAAAGATCCCAACATAGCCATCCACCAATACGTAGACAATACTCATCTGTACATGAGAGTAAATAGCCCGCAGGACATCATTCGTCTCTGCAATTAACTAGTCATCATCCAGTCCTGAATGTCGACTGCCTACCTCAAACTAAACCCATCCAAGACTGAATTCGTTCTCATTCGTCCACCCACTAAAAAACAACTTGTCCACCATTGACTCATTGATATGCTCCTAGAAGGATTTTGTCCACATCTCTCAGACTCAGAACAATTCTTAGGGTTCACCATTGACATCAACCAGTCCTTCCAGAAACACATAGTCAAGAAGGCCCAAATGGCCTAACTAAGAATCTCTACCCTTCAAAAAATTAAACCGTTCATCCTGCTGCAGGACTTCCGGACTATAGTGCATGTCCTTGTGGTCTTGCACATAAATCTCTACCCTTCAAAAAATTAAACCGTTCATCCTGCTGCAGGACATCCGGACTGTAGTGCAGGTCCTTGTGGTCTTGCACATTGATGGGGGAAAGGTTCTCCTGACAGGGTTCCCAACTGCTCACTTGGTTCCTCTAAAAGCAGTCTACCACGCTGCGGCACGTCTTATTACGGAGCACAGAAATGTCACAGAATTGTCCCCATCCTACGCAAACTACATTGGTTTCCACTCCAAGCCAGGAGACTGTTCCAGACTGCATGTATCATCTACAAAGCGGGTCATGAGTAGCACACCACCGTAACTGGTGGCTAAGCTCCACATATCTGGTGCAACACGCTCCTCGTGCAGCAAATCAACCAACTGGCTTAAATCACAACTCATACACAATGAGACGACACACAAACATTCCTTCTCTTGTCATGCACCCACCCCATAGAACTTGATCCCGGTGTCGGCTCGGAATGCCCCCACAATTCTCCAATTTCACAAATCTCTCAAAACATGGCTCTTTCAACAACACCTTACCAAGGACTAATTACATTGGAAACAAATACGGATGCACAGACTTCACAGGACCGTACTTCTATAAAAAGATGCCAGCCCAAATGCTGGCTACCCACACTCTGATAGCACTTTGTTGCTCTCTAGCTAGGTGCACGCTTTAAACAATAAAATACATCTATTTTGAATTTCTATTAAAGCAAGTAAAAGAAGCAAGCCTTGTAGTTTTTACCATCTCCTTCATTTCAGCGACGTATGCTTGTTGTCATGCACACGAGGAGTGTGCTTATTTTTAGATCTTCAGGTGTGTACAATAAATATCTGTGGGTTTTAGCCAAACAATGACTACAAGCAGCAAACCTTAAAATAAGGCTTGCTCCATGGCATGTCGATTCCTTCGACCATTTGCGCTAAAGTACTGAAACAATGGCAAACACATTTATTCACATTTTATGTTAGGATTTGGAAATGTTGTTTGTGTTTGTATGTAATATGTGCTGATGATGCTCCTTGATGAAAAGCATCAATACTCATCTGTGCCAATCAGAAGGTATTCAATATTCAGCAACAGATTTCAGCTGATGGTTCACTTTTTGGCTGTTTGATCCTTGGCATGGGTGGAAACTTTTATAATTCCCTATGGGACCAGATTTTCCACTATTTCCACATGAAGCTTTTTGCGAACCCCTCCCCTGGTCACAGAACATGTTACATCTCTGAAATGGTCACAAAGCTAAATTTCCGGATTTCAGCTTTAGAATTAATCACTTGACTTTAAGTGATTACAACATGGGTGTGGCCCCAATAATGTACAAAAAAACTGTGACACCGCCATCCTGTGTCATCTCCTGGGACGTTAGCACTGCACACATTGGGCCTCATTACGACCCTGGCGCTAAGTGGTTAACGGCGCCGTAAAAGGCTGTGGCGCCGTTAACCACTTAGCGCCTTACTACGAGGTCCCTTTGCAGGACCCGACCTGAACGGCTGGTCTGGACAAGCCGTTAAAGTAGGGACCCGCAAAGGGACCTCGCAGGCATTTACGGTACCGCAATTTGCGGTACCGTAATTGCCGCCTTCCCCATTCCCATTGAGTCCTATGGGGCAAAAATGGGAATTGGGAAGGGCCATAGGGAAATGGGGAAATACTGCCCCGCCAACCTTGGAATGGGGCGGTATTTCCCCATTTCACCATGGCGGACTCGTTACAACACCGGCACCAACCATGGTGCTAATAACGCCATGGTTTAGCGCCGGTGTTGTAATGAGGGCCATTATTATTTAGGATGCACGTGCTGGCTTTGTGTATCCCTTTTCTGTATAACTGTGCAGTACTGGTAATGTGATGTTTGCTACTAATAACGAAGGACTGAAAGTACCACAATGCACTGTGATGAGAGCTTGAAATGCAGGGCGGTCCCGATTTGCATGGCCCAACTAGACATCAATTTGATATTACTCTTGTGCTAAACATCTAGGATGATACTGTGTTAGCAGCAACAAGATGGTCTTGCAGCGATTGCTTATTGATGCACCTGTGAGCCTCCTCTTGAGCATGCAGCAGTGTATTAGAGCATGTGTGCTTTTTACTTTGAGGTGCATATTGCACTTTCCCCTCACACCGTACTTCTGAAGGCCAGAGCTGTTTGCTACTGCTAAAACAACATTTCCAGCCAAGGCTACTCGCAGTTCAGCCCCTCTCCTGTTATATTCATTGCTCCAATGTTCACTGGTGACAGGTGGTCCAAGTGCCCCTCTCCCTGGTCCTGTTATTGACGCCTATGATCCCAGGCGTTTTATTCTATGGCAAGGTGCCCCATCTGAGAGAAAAGTCTCGCCTTACAAGTTAAAGGGTAGTCTCATTCAGAAAGAATGTGACTAAGCAGTTGGAGCTGGGCTAGCCCTTTGGAGGGGGAGGGGGCATGCCTGAATTGTGTATGGTCTTTCCCCTTTCTGTAATGGTTTGGTAGGCAGAGGAATGATGGTGGGGAGGGTTGCCCAGAGCAAATGCCAAATGGTGGGATTAATTTGAAATCTTCCAACCATTGCCTCTTTTGTGTTGTCTAAATTACCTCAAGTGGGACAGGTATATCCAGACGGGGTCCCGAGCCTACCGGGCTAGCGTCCCAATTTACACCTCACTGATGATGCCCAATGAGGACGAAACGTGTCTGGGGATGCTTGTGGTCTCATGCAGAAGGGATATGATAAAGCAATTCAGACTGGTCTTCCCCATTCGAGTGGGACTAAGCATGATTTGCATATGGTCATCCCTTTTCTGTAATAGCTTGGCAGGCTGATGCATGATGGTCTGGGGGGCCGAGGGGTTGCCCAGAGCAGTGCCGAAGGTTGAGATTAAATTGACCCTTTCAGCCACCACACCGCTTGTTTTTCTACAGTTATAACGTGCTCCATGTTCGATTTCCACACCACATTTCTAATTTTCTCAGAATTAGGCTTAATTGCATAGGCGACATTTTGGGACATAATCGGGTTATAATGCAAGTGCATTAGCAGTCAATATTATGTTGCTGTTGAATTGATGCTGCTATAATGACGATATGTGGCCTATTGGTTACATCAACTGGAGTGCCACATTTTGAAAAAAAGTGACGAATGATATTGCAGCAATGAACGTCCTTTAATCTGAGGTTTCCTATGTTTTATCGTCTGTATTGCACCTATGTCCAAATTCACTTAGTGTTGCTGGTAATACATTAATTGTGAAGGCAAATCACTTGCAAGGGAATCCAAACGATTGCAAAGGACATACATGGTGAACTGTATCATCAAATGCAAACCATATTTTGAGATTTGTTGTTTAGCAAATATATGCATGGTTTGTTTTCACAGCTTGGCCAAAGTAAGCACTCAAGCATTAGAAGTTCAGCAGATGGAAATTTAAACAACATGAGCAGCATCCCAACAAAATATCAGGTAACATAAAATCTTTATATATAACGCTGAATGTATGTATGCGTGTGTGTATGTTTTTCCAGCTATACAAATCCACACCGTTGAACCAACTGCTTCCAAATTTTGCATGGATTCCTCATTTGTCTGGGGCAAGATTGTAGTCTAGGTTTGGATGCATAACATTCACTCCGTAGACACCCGCATTTAATTATGCTCACCCCGATTCACCACAGTAGGTACTAGAAGGAGGCAACATTTTGAAAAGTGTCTGAAGCAAAATGTTCTACGTGTTGGGTATTCCTTTGAAATATATTACTACTGTATACAGTTTGAAGGTGTTTATTAAAGCATTTTTAAAGGGAATAAAAAGAAATTACACTTTTTTATCACACCACTCGAAATATGGGAAATGGCAAGGTTACAGTTTATTTAAGTTCATTCACGAGAAGTTAGCACAATCAATCTTTCTTGGACATTTTCTCAAATGTGCTGAAGCCATTGAGTGACTGAAACATGCAGCAAAAAAACTGAACATCACTTGGAAAAGCTCCATCGGATGTATAGCCTCTGAAACACCCCAACAAACAGCAGCACGACTTGCCGAACAGAGGACAAGAGCAACTTTCTACAGGGGACATGAGAAACTTCTCGATCAGGACACTGGCAACGCCAGGTAGCCAGGCTAGTCTATGATATACACTGTCAGACTTTGTGTTTAGTGTCTGGATAACAATGTGTTTGATTTAAAAAAAAAGGCTCAATGTTAACTTAGAGGATTTACTCATCACTCCTGTAATCCCTGAGCCTGACATTGTATTTCACAGTAAAAAGATGTCACCAATGACTCATCCTTCATTTTTGCCTTGTGTCAGATTTCCATAGGAATCAGACCATTTCCTTACCATCTTTCTTTCCAAGTCCTACCACTCTCAGACAGTGCTGTGTGTACCCTAGATGTTGCGACAGCCTTGACATATTATTTGGAAATAACAAGCTACTGCAGGAAGTCTAAACATTTGTTTGTTAACTATGGAGTAGTTGAACATGGATTCCTTTCCTCTAACCAGTCCATAGCTGTATGGAAAGTGTCATGCACCCTTTCATTACCGGGAGGCCGACAAGACCCTACAGAGTGCTAAGATAGTTGAGAGACAGTTACATTGAAACAGTTCAACACAACCAAAACCCATGAAACTCAGTGAAAACACTTTATTTGAAGTGAGTTTGACACCAATAAACCACTGCAATTTGTCAAGTGTTGAAAGTTGTGCTGCCCGATCTCCTAGCCATCCTGTTGCACACAACATGAGGCTTCTGATAGCATTACATAAACCATCACTTATGACATTCCTTATGTCATCATCATCATCATCATCATCATCAATGACATCACTGGAAACTAGTGTGTACTTGTGATATCACAAATGATAATCTACGATATCACATGTGCCATTATTTATGTCATTACTTATAGAAACCCAGGACATCACTGTAAACTAGAGCACACTGAGGATATCCCTTAAGTCATCACTTATGATATAATCTTTATATTCACTAGTAGCACAAATTACAATGGAAAATTAGAGAAATGTGACGTTTTAATAAAAATACCCCAAGACACTTAAAACAAGCATTGGCAATGCCAATAGTTTTAGTGTTTCCTCTTGTTCTTTGCATTATGCATTTATAGGCACCCGGGTGCAAGGAGAGTGCAAAGTTTCAAAGGTGGATGCAATAAGGGTTGTGTAGGTGTGCAAGAGAATGAAAAGGGGAATAGATCAAGGGAGGAAGACATTGATGGATGGTGCCATCGATGATGAGCAAGAAGAAAATTGAGGGAGAAAGGGTGCGAGTGAGAGGGTAAACAATAAAATGAGAGGATGAGAGGCGGTAGAGAGGAGGTAAGGTAGGTGGGAGGGGGTATAGAGGGTATAGGTTGGGTGGGGCTAGAGGGGCAAATCTAAAATGTTTACCCTATTCTTAGCGTGCTTTGAAAGGAGACAGAAGGTCACAGGGGGCAGTATGGGGATCTGGGGTGCTGGTTAGCACACACACATGTGACCTACACAATTTGGATGATCAAACATTCGAACCAGGGGCCTGAGAAATTTCATGGATTCCCTTTGTAGAAGGTGGTACACCCCTAAAAACCAGCATCTTCCATATGCTACCTTCATTTACCTAATTATACCATGAAGAGTTGACAGAAATTACACCCCCAAAGTTTTACTCTGGTGGTGTACAACATACCACTGAAACTCAACTCTTCTAATTTGCTGTAAAAACGTAGGGTCTTGCTTGCCAAAGGATGGAGATGGGAAGAATGAGATCAAAAATTCCCCAAAGCAGAAATACAAGTGCTAATTGGTTGTGCTCTTGTTTTAACAGACACGGATGAGCGCCAACGACCTCTGCCTTAATGCCAGTAAGAATGAGATTCTACTTATCGGCACACCCACTCCCTCCTTCCCTGCAGCTCTCTGGCCTGCCTCCCTTAGCCCTCTTCCTGATCCTACCTGCAAGGCAAAAAACCTCGGGGTCATCTTCAACTCCACACTCTCTTTCTTTCCTCACATATCGGATGCTTCTAAGAAGTCACACTACCAGCTGCACCTCCTCAGAGGTATCCTTCCTTTCCTCTCCTTCCCCCAGAAGCTCTCTGTCTCTAGAGCCCTGGTTCTCTCGAAGCTGGACTACTGTAACAGCCTCTATCTAAATCTGCCTGCCTCTACTCTCCACCCTTTGCAACTCATCCAGAACAGGACTGCGAGACTTGTCCTTAGCCTCAAACCCAGGGACTGTATCTCTCCAAGACTGAAATCACTACACTGGCTCCCAGTGGCTGCGAGGATTACGATCAAAATCCTCTGTATTGTCAACAAGGCCTTCTGGGGCCTTGGGCCCAAATACCTTCAACTCTTTCTTCCTAAATATCTTCCTTCTCGAGCTCTTCGCTCATCCACCTCCAACTCCCTCAGGGTCAGCCGCTTCTCCAAGCAACGAGTTGGGGGTAGATCTCTCTCCGCAGCATGGGCCTCCCTCTGGAACATCCTCCCTGCCCCCCTGAAACTTGAGGAGAACCATCTCCGGTTCCGGAAGCACCTCAAAACCTTCCTCTTTCCCTCCACTTTCTCTCCCTCTCTCCCCTGCTAAAACAACTGAGCCTGCACTGAATCTGAAACTGGGCCGCTCACCGATCTCGGTCCTTGGCCCAGCCACTCTTCCTACACTGCCTCACAGCACTACACGACTGTCTCTGTATCCTACAGCCCTCCTCCCGGCACTTACCTTGCACTGCCACCAGCTGGCCCTATTATTTATCTTGTATTCTACTAATAACTGTACTTCACTTTTCCCTTCCCCTCTACTGTTGCACTTGCGTGATCTGAATGACACCTGGCCTAGTAGGATTGTTGTCTGTCTCCCCTCCCCCTCCCCTTGCCTCGCCGCGCCTTGAAACACTTGTGTATAGGCGCGTTACAAATGCCATATCATATCATATCCCACCGGGCTGCAATAACATTGCCCCCCCATTCAGTCTTCAGCTCAGTCTTTAACGGTCAGTGATCGAGAGAACAGCTCACTTTTCCCCAGTGAAATTAGCAGATCAAAAATGTAACCTCTTCATGAGACTGATCTGTTTGATAAAGAGAATGGGCTAGTGCTTTAAAAAAAAAAATCTGAGCATTTTTTCATAATCTTTGCTCAAACACATTTCCAAAATCTCTTGAAAAATGCACGAGACACAACTCCATCATCTTTGGAGCACACAGGTAAACTGAAAATGTAACTGCCAGATATGTAACACGCAGCCACCAGGTTAGGGACGAGCAGTAATGTCCGTCGTGTCTAAAGTGACGTATTTGTGCACCCTTTTTCGGCATTCCATCATTTAACAGACAGAACCTACGCTCAGCACCAGAAAGAGGCAAACCGACACATGGAAGGACAGGCAGACAAATGGGGAAGTAGGGGAGAGAGGGACACAAACACACAACAAAGCGAGTGAATGTGTGATACAGCAGATCAGTGTTTCAGAGGAGAAGAGTAAGACAGGTAGAGTTAGAGAGGGAAGGAGAACCAGCAAAAGCAAGGTATGTGTATTTAGAATATAGAATAAATGGTACATTAAAGAGAGAGAGGAAGCATATAAGCAGGACTGAAAGAAAAGGAAATAGGCAATTGGATTTTGGAGAAAAGGAGATGGGTGAAAGAATTGAAGAGAATGTACAGGATGAGAGATGAGTTAGTACGATGAGATGGGAAAGAGGCAACGGGAGAGAAAAGAGGGTGACACAGAGGAACTAAGAGTGACACACACAAACCGATTGCGGCACAGTTGCAAGGAGGGGAACAGCTGGAGGGTGAATAAAGAGACAGGCGAGAAAAGCCTCAGAGAATGAGGGCACAGGCCTGCTGGATCCTTTGGCTGTGCCTTCGGTAGCCTGGAGACCTGATGGTAATGAATGAGTCAGGGGCACATCTGCACTCAATGAAGGAGATCCCTGCCAAGTGGCTGCACTGTGGGATTGCTCTCATCTGTCTCTCTTTAAAAGGAACACATGGGAATTAGTGAATCAATTAACACAGCAAATAAGTGGGATGTCAGCGCCTCAGAATTCCATTTAACCCCTTTGAGCCGCCAGGATGGCCCTTCCCAAGGGACACACAGGTTGATTCTCCCTCTGACAGCCCTTGCTGGGGGTCCTGCCTCAGTCTGCTGGGTTTTGCACAGGGTAGTGTTATATCCGCCCTGCTCCACGCAACGCGGCGACGCAGGGTGCCTGAATAAAAGCCCCGCCCCCGCGCAAGGGTGGCAGTTCCGAGCACAGACTCTAACAATGTGTGGCGTGTTTCATTTCGCTCCGGCCGGAGCTGCGCCACTGCGGCCTACCTCAGAGGCTTTCAACGTTCTGCCTCCGCGCGGAGCCAGAATGTAACACTGGCGACAAAGGAAACGGGACCCAGCACACGTGCTCGGCGCCCTACCATCTCATTCCTCCTGCAACGCACGACCCATTGGCATCCAGGGGCCACTGTCACAGCGCCTGGTCGTGTGAGCCCACCGCACACGCAGTGCGCACGTGCAATCACGGCAGCGGGCACCTGGAACGTAGGTTGGCTTCAAAAGGGACTGTCAAGTGACAACGACACCCCACCATGGAGACCGGCACATCCACCCCCGGGCCCAGCGCGCCATCTAGACTTGCGGCGACTCTGTCGATATCGTCACCGCCGGCTCGCCCACAAAGCAGCTCCTCCACAATGATTCAGCCATTTGACCCATTCACGGATCCATCTTCGGTTGGCCCCGGTGGCAGCTATGGCTCCAAAAATTTGAGATGGCAATGGAGTGCAAAGACGTAACCTCCACCAGGAAAATGAGATCGCACCTATTATTGAATGTGGGGGACAAGGTGCTACAAATCTTCAACTCGCTAACCATTGCGGATGGCCAAGACATTTACCAAATATCGAAAGACACTTTGACCGCTCATTCTCACCCGCAACTCAACCCTGATTATGAGACTTTCATATTCTGCACCACATTTCAGGCATAAGAGGAGACCTTGGATGCCTACCACACCTGGCTCGGGTAGCTGGCGATGTCGTGTGAGTTCACGGATGTCGGCAAAGAAATACAGAGACAACTCATTAACGGCATCCAATCGGAGAAACTAAGAAGGATGGTGTTGGGTGAGAGGGGCATCTCCCTAACACGCATTCTGGAGCTGGGTCGTCAAAGGGAACTGGCACATGCCAGGGCCGCCAACATGGGCATGACTCTGCAAAAACTACAACCTGCCCTTGCGTTATCCATGGTGGCCCATGTCACCAATAGACAGTCCACTAGAGATGAATCTGGCGGCAACTACTCACCGGCAAGATGGCAGCAACGGATCCCGGGACCCACGGCGTGTGGATGGTGTGGTGGATCGCGTCATGGGTGGCAAAACTGCCCAGCACAAGGCACAACGTGTGGGGCATGTGGCAGAAAGGACCACTATGCCAAGGTGTGCTGATCATCGGGCGCTCCATTGCCGCCTCCGCAGAACCCCCAGGAGAAGAGTGGAACAAAGAAAAAGAAGCAGGCAATCACAAGGCGAGTCGAAATGACTAACTCGTCGACTGAAGAAGAAGGGGATGACATCACAGGGACTCAACAGGACCCCGGTAGAGAGCAGCGGACAAAAGGGAGGAAAGCCTACCTGGTGTCACCCCTGGATAGTGGGCACGCTACGAAGAAGAAAGGGCTCCGGAGGCGCAAATGCCAGGTCACCCTCCAAAACCAGCAGATATGGATGACCATAGACACGGGAGCCTCGGTGAACGTCATGCCCACAAGCACCTTCCAAACACTACAACCACGACCAGCCCTCAAGAACACAGACACTCTCCTGTTTGCATATGGCTGCAGAAAGCCGTTACCGGTGGTTGGCAGATTCCGCACCACCCTCAGCCATGGCGAAAACAGGCTACCGTCCAAAATATACGTAGTGAATGCGGGGATTGAATGCCTTCTGTGTGGCAATGCAGCTGAGGATCTAGGGCTGGTACAGTTCGTCATTCAAGGAAGCCCAAGAGGTCGAGAATATCCTTGCACAGTATCCCAACCTACAAAACGGGATTGGGTGTCTGAAAGGAAAGATGATCAAGCTCCATATTGATAAGTCGGTCCAGCCAAAGGCCGTCAAACACCGAAGGACCCACTTCCACATGCGCGAACAGGTGGAGATAGAACTTAAAGCACTGGAAGAGCTGGCATTATAGAGGAGGTGATGGGGCCGACACCATGGGTGTCCCCGATGGTGGTCACTAAGAAACCTAAACAGCCGGGAAAGGTCCACATTTGCATAGACATGCGCCTCCCGAACACCGCCATCAAGAGGGAGCGCCACATCACGCCAACCCTCGACGAAATTGTGGCTGACCTCACGGGATCGAGAGTCTTCTCGAAGGTTGACTTGAAAGCAGGATACCACCAGCTGAAGCTACACCGAGACTCTCGGTACATAACCACATTTTCCACACATTTGGGTCTGCGAAGGTACAAGCGGCTAAGCTTTGGGATATCTTCGACGGCCGAAGTCTTCCAACAGACCATTCAAGAAGTCATCCGGGGCATACCAGGTGTCCTGAATGTGAGTGACGACATCCAGATCCATGCCCAGGACAAAGGTGAACACTCGAGAAGACTACAGATGCTTCTGGGCCGATTAGAAGATGCAGGCCTAGCCATCCATAAGGAAAAATGTGATTTTTTTCAAGACAGAGATATCGTTCTTTGGCTACAAGTTTAGCAGCACTGGCATCTCACCGGACCCCCAGAAGGTTGTTGACATACAGGCTGTGAGTCCACCCATGACACCCACCGACGTCTGCAGCTTCCTGGGGATGGCCACGTACTGTCGGAGATTCATCCGGAACCTGGCCACACTGTCGGAACCAGAACTTACCAAGCTCAAAGCGAAGTGGGAATGGGGGAAAGAGTGCCAGGAAGCCTTAGAAAGTACCAAAGAGTCGCTTTCCGTGGATACGAAAATGGCGTACTGCGACACAGCGCTTCCGACTGAACTTTATGTGGATGCCAGCCCTGTCGGCCTGGGGGCCATCCTCATGCAGGTCACCAAAGAGGGCGAGAAGAGACCCATCGCCTATGTGTCACAAGCTCTCACGGCGACAGAGCAGCAATACTCTCACATTGAGAAGGAGGCAATCGCCGTACTGTGGGGGTGCCGCCATTTCCACCTCTATCTGTACGGCCGCAGGTTCACAGCGATCACGGATCACAAACCCCTCCTACCAATCTTCATGGGCACCTCCTCGCACCTGCTGGCCATAATAGCTAAATGGCTGCTCCATCTCCAGCAGTATAATTTTGAGTTGACGTATCAGCCGGGAAGCGGCAACCCGGCAGACTTCCTCTCAAGGCACCCTCGGGTGGCGACACCACAGGAGGTTTAGGTGGCCGAAGAGACTGAGGAGCACATCTGTCAGGTGGTGCGGGCCATGAAGCCGAAGGCTGTCAGCATTGATGACATCGCAGAAGAAACATGCAATGACCCCTTTTGCGACTTGGTAAAGGATGCCATCATTTCAGGTGACTGGAGGTCCATCATGAAAAACACGCACAACAGGACGGAAGAAGCAAAGGCGTTCCTCACAGGGATGTTCACCATCCTCCAGGATCTGTCGATAACAGAGCAAGGTCTGCTGCCCCGCGGAAATCGCATAGTCATCCCGCCAGGCATGCACGACCGAATAGTGGCCCTCGCCCATGAGGGCCACCAAGGGATGGCTCGAACGAAGGCTCGAATTCGACACCGAGTAGACTTTCACGGATAGACGAAAAAGTGGAAAAACTAGTCAACACCTGCCTACCATGCCTGATAACCGGAGCCCCGCCGTATCCAGAACCTATCCAGTCGGCGGAATGAGGCTCTGGCAGGTGGGACGCAATAAGCATTGACTTCTGCGAGAGGGCCTGTACCTCCTGGTGGCCATCGACGATCACTCCCGATACCCTGAAGTCGAGGTGGTCGAATCCACGGTGGCGGAAGTGGTCATCCCGGCCATCGAGAAGATGTTTGGGACACATGGACTACCTACCACGATCAAAAGTGACAATGGCGCACCCTTCCAAGGGGAGGAGTTCAAACACTACCTGCAAGATCTGAACATCCGGTATCACCACATCATGCCAGGGTGGCCCCACGCGAATGGGGATGTGGAACGGTTCATGAGAACAATCAATAAAGTGTTGAGGTTATCAAAAGCAAATGTCAGTCCGTGGAAAGTCGACCTCTATCGTGAGAAACTACAGGGTCACCCCACACTGCACAACTACTGTCCCCCCAGCTGATCTCATGTTCGGCACCGTCATAAAGTCGTCCATTCCCCATCACCCCAGCAGAAGACCGGACGAGCTCGACAATGGGTGCACCGAAAGAAGGAGTACAGATGCCAATGCCCACATGAGTGCCCAGAGGAGGTCTAAACCATCCAACCACCAGGTGGGCGACCAGGTGGTCATGTTACGGAACCCGACTAAGTCCAAGAAGGACTCCCACTATGAGACTCTCACATGGACCGTCCGGGAGACGCAAGGGACCATGACAACCATGCAAAGAGGGCACCGTCAGGTGACGCGCAATGCGCCGTGGTTCAAGGTGGTGCCGCGCAACCTTTGGACTGATGGGGTCTGTCCCCAAGAAGATGAGGTCTCCCTGCTGGTCGACGACGAGCCTGCCAATCTTCAGGGCGAAGAAGATGCAGGTGACAGAACGTGGGAGCAGTGGAGTGAACCGGACCTGGGTGAGCCGGAGGTGGAAGGTGAGAGATCAGATGAGACGGTGGAGACCAGCTCCCGGGGTGGGAGATATGGACTAAAAACCGCCACTCAGCCGCCAGCTCGGCTCAAGGACTATGTGTGGTAGTTGGCACCAAGAGAACTGTGAAAGTGAAAAGTGTCGGTATTTGTTGTGTTCCCAAGCATTGGTATATTCATATGGGTGTGTTTAGTTGTTATGTTTATTTATAATAAAGGAGGAATTTTATATCCGCCCTGTGCCCTGCAACGCAGTGACACAGGGTGTCTGAATAAAAGCCCCGGCCTCACGCAAGGGCAGCAGTTCCGGGCACAAACTCTAACAACGTGTGGCGTGTTTCATTTTGCTCCGGCCGGAGCTGCGCCACTGCGGCCTCCCTCAGAGGCCTTCAACATTCTGCCTCAGCGCGGAGCCAGAACGTAACAGATAGTAAAGCGACACAGGGCAGCAAGGAAGGGGAAAAGTGACAGCGCACTCTGACGCTGCTGGGATTACGAGTGCACAGAAAAGAGGCGAGCACGCGGTAAGGGCTGCCAGTCAGAGCTTGTATTGCAGCGCTTGCTAATGTATTGAAAACTCTTCTTTTATTGAAGTTGTTCATGTATGAATGCAAATGTCTACCTTCACGAAAAAAGGACATACTGCAGACTGGAGAAACACTCACATCATACTGAAATCACTCACTGCACAGCCAATCAGGTGCTCCTAACATCAAAAACACTTGACCAATCCATCACAAATCACTAGATGAGACATTTTAAACCAAAGTGTAATTAGTACAGTACTGTGTTTATTTCAAATACAAAATACAGTAAAATGTGTATCATAACTTAAACTGTAGTAGATATATGTTAAAGAATCAATCAAGTAAAATAACTTTTTAATAACATTAAAACATGACGGCCACCGTTTTGGATGGAAAAATTGGCATTCAAATTCACCACACAGTACAAATTCAGCTTTGGGCCTCATTACGACCCTGGCGCTAAGTGAAAAACGATGGCGGTAAATGGTTACCGCCATCGTTTTCCGCCAGGTCCAATCATGACCCGTGACCGTTAACTACGATGCCATTAGCGGCATCGTAGTTAACGCTACCGCTAACTGCGGTAAGGGTGCGCGCACGCGACCGGCCACACCGTACTTAGCGCCATGGCGGAAAGGTACGCAAATGCCGAACCAAGCGGACATGCACCTAACGCCATCACCCAGCCCGTTAAGTACCTTACCGTCATGGTGCTAATTACGCCATCGCAAACCAACCGTAAAGGGCCATGTAAAGTGAATGCACCTGCCACAGGTGCACAGAAACAGCACAGGTGAAGGCAATACAGACTCAGGAAGTACAAAAAGAGCACACCCCACCCCTTCCCACACCCAGTCACACTCCACAATGATACCAATACGACTAGCAATGTTGGGGCTGGAGGACCTGATAGCAATGCATGTGCTACAACAGCAACAACAACAACAGGCAGCACAGAGGAGACGCAGGAGGAGAAGGAGGGCAAGGCAGGCCCAGCAAGCCCCACTAGCACAGCCAGTGCCACCACACAGGCAGCCCCCAATCCCACGCATCAGAGCCTATCCATTCAACCTCACTGCTGAGCAGATCCACACCCTGTACCGTTTGGACCGGGACACCATCACCGTCATCGTAGACATGATACACAACGACATCGTCAGCATGATAGAAACTCCAACCGCCATCCCCCAGTACTGAAGGTAGCGTCTGTACTCCACTTCCTGGCCACAGGCACCTACCAGCACACAGTGGGGCACTTGCATGGCATTTCACAACCATTATTCTCACGAACACTCATCCAAGTGCTCGATGCCCTCCTCAAGCACACAGACGACCACATCTCATTACCACGGACTGCCCAGGACACTGCAAACACCAAAGTGGGTTTCCATGCACTAGCCGGCATACCCGGTTGCATTGGTGCCATCGACTGCACCCATGTGGAATTGGTGGTTCCACGTGCCATTGAGGTACCGTACCGCAACCGGAAACAGTTTGACTCAATCAACGTGCAAATGGTCTGTGACTCCAACAAGATCATCACACATTGTTGTGCCCGATTCCCCGGATCAACCCATGATTCTATGGTCCTGAGGAACTCCACAATACCACGCTACATGGAGCGACATGCAGGCCCAAGATCCTGGCTACTCGGTGAGTCCAATGTCATGGAAGTGTGCAGGTGAATGACGTACCGATGCATACTCCACCCGGCTGAAAAGGGGGGGGGATGATGCATACTCCACCTGGCTGAAAGGGGGGGGGTGATGCATACTCCACCTGGCTGAAAGGGGGGGGGAATGATGCATACTCCACCTGGCTGAAGGGGGGGGGATGATGCATACTCCACCTGGCTGAAAGGGGGGGGAATGATGCATACTCCACCTGGCTGAAAGGGGGGGGAATGATGCATACTCCACCTGGCTGAAGGGGGGGGGGATGATGCATACTCCACCTGGTTGAAAGGGGGGGGATGATGCATACTCCACCTGGCTGAAAGGGGGGGGGGATGATGCATACTCCACCTGGCTGTGAGCAACACAGAGAACGGAGACAGAGGATGGGCACTCGCAATGCACTCAACCCCTCTGCATACATTGGGTGATGGCATGCAAAACAGGCCATGGGAGCCATGAGCATATACTGGTTGCATTGTGTGAATCAATTAGTGCATGTAGAAGTGAGCCGAAGTAACAGTTGGATGCAAGCCATGGTGGCACATCATGTTCTTGATCAGACGACATGACTGACACATACATTCTCGCCTACATACAGGTGATGCAGGCTATCCCCTGAAGAGGTGGCTCCTTACACCAGTCCGGAACCCGCAGAACCAGCACGAGGAGGACTTCAACCGTGCACATACACGTACTCGTGTGGTCATAGAGCAGACATTCGGCCTATTGAAGGCACGGTTCCGAAGCCTCAGCAGGTCTGGTGGGGCACTCCTGTACCACCATGAGAAGGTGGCAAAGATCGTCATGGCATGTGTCATGCTACACAATATGTGCGTCAGACGGAATGTGCCCCTGCCCCCTGACGCAGAACTGCAACCACCTGACGATGAGGATGAGGAGGGTGCAGATGGGGCGGCACCCCATGGAGGAGGCGACGCACAGGAGGGGCGTGCAATGCGCCAAAGTATCATCGACCACTGCTTCTAGCACACACGCTGGTGTGAATCACATGGAGACTGCACTTGGGGCACTGTGTGTCTCTGGGACATGCACACTGTGGACTGTACACCAATAAAGCACACATATGCAATGAAAATGTCCACACATTTCATTTTGGGAAAGAAAAAAGTGTATTTAAACTATGAAACGTCGTGACACACCCCCTCCCCCTCTCCCCCCTGCACACCCCAACACACCCCCACCCCCTCCCCCCTGAACACCCCAACACACCCCCTCCCCCCTCCCCCCTGAACACCCCAACACACCCCCTCCCCCCTGGAATCCCTAAGAAGGTGCGGTAGTGTCTGTGCAGCAGGGTGTGCAGTTGGCCTGCTCGACTTTCAAGCCACTAATGTGAATCCCCTCGCCCCCGGGGCTCCCCTGCCCGTGCCTCGTAGATTGCGCTCTGATCTGCGGATGGGGCTGCTCTGTGCCGAGCTGGTTGATGAGGAGGGTCCGGCCTGCACATCTGGACGCATGTCCCTGATGGTCTGAACAAGTTCTGTGAGGACATTGCGCACAGCCGCGAGTTCCGTGCATATGTCCTTTGTGGAGGACTCTATGGCAGCTGTGACTCGGTCTGCCAACCTCTCCATGCCATCCCTTGCCACCCCACATTGTGCAACATGTTCGTTGAGGAGGGCGGATAGCTGCTGCTGGCGGGTAACTATATCTTCAAGTGTCTGCTGGTTCCGCTGGCCCATGCCCAGTGGCATTTGCATGTCCATTGGGCTGCTCACCTCAGGCTGGGGGGATGGGGTGGCTGGCCAATCCTCGGCCTCCGACTGCCCCTGTGTGGCATCCGCCTGCAGGGGGCATAGGTATGTGCAGGGGAAATGTGGCTGGGCAGTGGCCCTTTCCTCATCGATGACCTCGATGCTGCCTGCCTCACTGTCGGAGGTTGCCGCTATGGCAGCGATTTCACCCAGGGTGCTGCTTGCAGCAGAGCCTGTCCCTTCAGTGGGCACGACTAGTGACATGTGTGGTGCTGCTGCTGGGTCTGTGTTTGCTGTTGTGGGGGCTGGCACTTGCCTGTCCTCTTCCCCAGGCAGGGTTTGTGGCTGCTGGTGTGTTTCCTTTAGGACGGCTGAGGTGGATGCCTGTGACCTGGCCCTCTTGGTGGATCTGGATGCAGTGTTGTCCTCTTCCTGGAGGTCTGTGTCAGATCCTGTGGTGGAGCAAAGGAGGGATAGTGTTATTGATGGGTCCGCGGACATTGGCCGTGCATTGTGAGGGATGACATCTATACAGTGGGTACATGCAGCACATTTCAGGCAGGGGCATACAGGTTTTGTGCCTTTTGTGTGGAGGTAGCATGGTGGTATGTGTGTGCCAGCAGTTAGGGTGTGCATGCTGCATGTGTACAGGGTGGAGTCTGGATGTGTCTGTGGACATTCACCTGCCGATGTGTTGCATATGCACTATGGGGCTACATGGTACTTCACATGATAGGACTTTGTTGAGTTTAGCATGGCTTGCTCCGGCCACCTACCTGCATCTCCTGAGGTCGGCACTCCTCTCTCCATCCCTCCGACACCTTGGATGCTCTCCATCCCGATGGTGGATGCACATATTTCCTCCCATGCTTGCAGCTTTATGGGCGATTCGGATCCACCCCCAGTTGACGTGCCTAGGTTCCGGTTAGCTGAGAGGATGTTTCGGACACGGAGCCTCAAGTTGTCCCAGCGCTTTCTGCACTGCTGGGCAGTGCGGGGTACGGCCCCCACTGCACTCACACGCTGTGCCACTAGGGCCCATATGGCCTTCTTTTTCGCTATTGCCGGCCTTGTCATCTGCGCGGAGAATACAGCTGCAGCATTTTCTTGCAGGGTCTCTGCGAGCATGGTTAGTTCCTCCTTTGAGAAACGGTCTTGGCGCTGCCGGTCACATGCTTTTTTAACTACTTTGGGCATTTTTACTTGGCTAATTGGGTGGGTGATGGGTGTGGATAGGTGTCAGGGTTGGATCAGGTATGGTTGTGGAGGATGGCAATGGATTGTGTTTTTAAAGATGGCGCCGTGCAGTTTCCCATTCCGCCGCAATGACGCTATTTCCGGTTCCGCCTATTTACGGTGACCGCTAATTACGGTGACCGCTATTGAAGTTGCCGCTATGGTGTGTGTGGTGGTAGTGCTCCTTGCGTGGCGTGCGATGGCGGTAAGGGCCGTTTTTGGCCCATTTACGCCATGCCGTACTTTACATTAATGTCATGGCGTAATGCACGTGCCCGATGGGTCGGAATATGCCGCACTTTACGCCATCGACCCACGGCGTAAACGTTGATTACGCCATGGCGGTAATGTTCGGTACTTACCGCCAGGGTCGTAATGAGGCCAAAGAGTGCAAAAAGAGGTGTGGGTGGAGGGAAATGTGTGGGAATGGAAGGAAAATCCTATAGATTTCACTTAGCAATGGACGTCAAATGTGTGGGACACATAACCAAGCTACACAAATCCATCCTCACATGTCTTCGACATTGAAAAGCATTACAAACCTACATTGAAAGCCCGTATTTCAAGCTCTTATATTAAAGCTCTTGTTTCAATGATAATAGTTTCAGCTTTATAAGTAAGTAGAGAGACTAATTTCCTTTGTTTGTCTTCATTTGATATCTATATCCTCATACTGCCCCTCCCCTCGTCTGCACCTGTCTGCACACTTGCACGATCTGTAGGTACCATGCTTGAAGATCGCCTGTTTTTCCTTGTCTTTCCTCCTTGCATGATCACGCCTCAATGCACTTGGTAAAACTGCAGCATCATCGTCAGACCTATATGCTGTTATCTACACTGTTAACTGTATGATATGCACTTGTTCCATGCACTTACCCTACCTAGTGCACACTTGTAACATTCAGAAATTCATGGACTCTGAATGACTGTTGTTTTTCTCCTTGCTCCCTCCCTCCTTGAGTGCTTTGAAACACTTACTTGTGTATAGGTGCTTTACAAATAAACAATACCAATACCTGAAACTATTATCAATCAATTTATGGCTACTCGACACAGATTGAGGACTTTTTTGAAAAGGCTTATCTCCCTTGACACACTCTAGAGGAGGGTAGTTACATATTGCATAAAGCTCAGGAAATCTTCAGAGTTTTGTAGTTTTTCAGTGGAGTTTTAAGCTAAATACAAATCCAAATAAACTCCAGTGCTTTGCAATCTATATAATGATTTAATAAGGACCCTAAATGCAATGGCTCTACCCTAATCAATTGCATTGCCCCCCGCTTCCCAATTTCACTGTTTAACGTGAGTTGCAAATCTTCACAAGGATATTATCAATGGGACTTGACTGTACAATTACCAATGTTGACGCACTAAGCTTAATCTAGTTATGTGTGCTAAACTTTATTTCGGCAATTTCTGCCGTAAAAGTACACAGAAGAAAAGTTCATATGCATTATTACCAGAAATATATTAAAACAAAGAGACATCATTAAATATATATTAAGAAGCATCAGATCTTGCAAATGACACTCAGTTGTTTAAAATTACCTCTACTAAATAAAAATGTATCGCAGATAGAAAACATTACACACATTCTGGTCTTCTGTAAGTAGATCACAATTTAAAATATTACAATGATATACATTTGACTCATCAATACGAGGATCAGAAGTGAAAAGTGTGTAAAGTGAAATTAAAGCCCAGCAGCAAAATTCAAAGTAAGAATTTTATTACAAGATAACAAAGAAAGGTTAGGGTGAATACAAAGAAATTGATTCGACTCAACATTCTGCCCACAAAAGAATACCTAGCAGTAACCAAATCAATACCAGAAGAAGAAAACTTCTGCAGATTTTGCAAGCTCAGCAATGAAAAGGAAGCGATTCATCACATCCTAATGAAATGCCCATACCTTACGGAACGCCGGATCCAGTCCTACAATGCGATGACCCAGCAAAGAACCAGCCGCGGTGATGAAGATATGTGACTCCACATAATCTCACGCAAAAAAAAAGTTTGATCATTATGGTGATTAAATTTTGGAATTTCATTATGACAGAAGAAAACTGCCAATAGGGAACCCTTGCCCATAATACTAATGAATTTTTAATGAATGTTGTATCTCTTTTGTTAAAAATAATGTAAGGTAAAAATTTGTATGCAAACTAAAACGTTAATAAAAAATAATAAAACAAATAAATGGCATGCAAGTACAGCTTAATAGCGTACAACAACATTTTCAACTAAATTTCATTCCGTGTTCTCAGGCAAGTTGGACTAAAGTAGCAGAAAGTATATACAAGTGCCGGTTTGTAACACGTTTTAGAGAAGACTAGAAACTTTACCAGGTGGTAATGTTGGACTGATCAGACAACATTAAATAAGTTCTTCTTTTTCATGCCCTGCTCAGATAGACGGACAGGTCAAAAGCCACGCTCCCCTGTGAGCATGCCAATAGGAACGTGAATGGAGGTCTGTGCCTTATACCACTTTCCCTTAGAATGCTCCATAGCCACGTCTCCCTAATATCTGAATAAAAAGGGCAGAAAATAATAAAATGATGAACCACAAATAGATCATGGGATTGCACCCGCTTTCCATCTATATGTTTGTGCTGCCAAAGGCAGAACATTAAGCCTCACTTTAGTTAAAAGACTCCTGTGCTATAGCTTTGTCACAGAGGTTAGGTACCTAAGGGGCAAAGGGCAAATATAATCTGATTTGGAGTCTGCTAACCATTTCAGCCTCCCTGGAATCTGCAGTTAACTGAATAATCTTGGGCTTTAGAGTCTACTTTGCTACCTCAGCTAACAACTTAGTATTTTCAAAGCAGGCTTCCAGGCCCGGCTTGTGCAGCGAGGATCTAACATGGACAAGCCAACCAACTCTGCTCCAGCTTGTACATCTCATTAAATTGGTGACTAAGGTCTTAGACTCTTTCCATTGTCTGACCACAAACTGTGCCAAAACAGAATCGTCTGGAGCATGAAAGGTCCATTAGATATGTCAGAGCAGTCTCCAAGTGAGTCATGTATACCGAAATGGACTTTGGTACTAAAGTAATCGGTTCAGGAATTGGTTTTCTGCTTTCTGTCAGCAGCCCAGATTCCCATATTCAAATATTTCACTCCCGTACATTCCTGCTGGTATAGCCTTGCCTCTATGAATTGTCGGCTGGATGGAGCTGGATAGTTTTGGTAAATCTAAAGATGCCGCCTGACCCCTCTCTGATTTTGGGAGCTAATTTGGCAATCTGATCATCCCAAATTAGTCTGGTGTTGAACCTGGAGCCCAGGTAGCCAAAATATCACAGACCCCGAGTCGGTGGCCATTTAGATAGATTCTGGGATTAGACTTTATTTTACCAGACACACACATTTTTAATAATTTATTATGATTGACCTTAAGTCCCCCCGACTGACATATAGATCAACAGATGGAATAATTTAGGGATTGTTGCAAGGCGCATGGAATCATCTGCGTAGCCAGGGCTGGCAACCTCCTACTGCCCCACTTTAAAATATCCTCATTCAAGGCTGTCAAATAATTTTCTAGTGAGTTAGTGTATAGGTAAAAAGAGGGGGGGGGCAGCACACACCCCTGCTGCACCCGCTTTCCCACTTTGATTTCATTACTTAATTGTATTTATTTATTTATTGTGCATTTGTTAGGTGCTAATACAGTAAGTCAATTCTGTTATCAAGCACTCACAGGGCAGCAGGAAGGGAACATGCAATTGAAAAACAATGAAGAAAGTGATCAGCCTCTGGTCGTCTGTTTAGCGAAATGCTTTAGACACAGAGAGTTGGTGCCAGAGGGCCGCCGAGGTCTAGAGGGAGAGTATTTAGTAAGAGAAAGTTGCAGATAACATGGTCCCAGGCCCCAAACAGCCTTGTGGATGATGCAGAAGGATTTGAATTTAATCTGTGGCGCAACCGGGAGCCAGTTAAGAGTTCTTAAGGCAGGAGAGATGTGGTCCCTGGGCTTGAGGCCAAGGATAAGTCTTGCTGCCCTATTCTGGATTAGGTAGAGGGGTCGTAAAGTGGAAGAAGGTAGATTCAGGTGAAGGCTATTAAAGTAGTCAAGCCTAGAGAGAACCAGGGCTCGGGTGACATTGAGCTTCTGGAGAAAGTGAGAAAAGGGAGAATACCTTTGTGGAGGGAGAGTTGAAAGTGGGACTACTTGGCAATCTCCCGAGTGTGAGTTAGGAAGGAGAGAGAGGAGTCGAAGATGACTCCAAGGTTTCTGGCTTCAGAAGAAAGAGCAGGGGAGAGCCCATGGAGGGTGGCCAGAGTGAGGGAGAAAAAGAGGGAGCAGGGGTCCCAATGGGAATGATATCAGTCTTCTGACATTGATATGATATGATATAATATGATATGATATGGTATTTATAACGTGCCTATAAACAAGTGTTTTAAGGCGCGACAAAGATTGAGGCAGAGATTATTGGAAGTACACCAGGACTCGATGGTAGATAGGCAGTCAGTGATGATGGACGATGCAAGAGGGTCAGCAGGAAGTTTGATAAAGAGTTGTGTGTCATCTGCGTAGCACAGGAAGTTGAAGGAAATGAGGATTGCTAGCTGAGCAAGGTAAGTGTTGAAGAGCCAGGGGGAGAGGTTTGAGCCCTAGGGGACACCACAGGTGGAGAAGGAAGTAGGTGAGGAGAAGGTGCGCAACATGAATTGGGATGAACGGTCAGTTAGGAAAAAGGTAAGCCAATCCAGTGCCCGCTCCAAGATACCAAGGGTATCATGGAACCGTTTTATGAGGGTAGAATGTGTAAGAGCCCTCCCTGTCCTACCACGTGCAATACAAATATATGAGACACACCCCAGGGGGGGAATAAGGCTAAGAGGACAGGTTGCAAGCGTTTCAAATGTTTCATCTAGAATTGGCATCCAGAAAACTCTGCTGCCTGAGAGCGCTCTGGTAAACATTGCATGTACACGTCAATATAAAGTGAAACATTGTCATAGATGACGCAACTAACATAGGGTACGAGGCCAGTGCAGGATTGGATAAGAAAGTATAGATATATGTTGTCCTCTGGGTGTTGCTCCGTCCGGATTGGTTGTCCAGTTGGCGGGAGGACGAACGTCACGAGGTCCATCTACCTGTTTCCGGATGGTGTGAGGGTCAGGTCGCTGCGAGGCGGGGTGGCCACTACCTAAGCTAACATAATACAACCTAATAAAGCATGCACTAAATAATAGTCATTGCAACTCCTTTGATCAAATCATTGTAAACCTATAAACTTAATTTGTGTATTTACATCATCACTTATTGAGGCTTATATGGGGCATCAGGTTAAGGGTCTTGACCAACATGATAACATTGGTTGCGCCAGTGGTCTGGACTCATAAAGAAGAGGCTGAGGCAGGTTGACATTTGTTAGTAGTGGGAGACAATATACTGTGACAGAGGTCTTATGTTGGCTAAGGGTCTGCTGGGGTGGGCATCATGGCGGGGTCACATATCTGGTACATCAAGAGAATACCTGGCAGGGACACAGGGTGACACTGGCAGTAATTTTCCAATAGCGAGGGTAAGGGGGCATGAGCAGGTTTGTTGAGATGGATGAGCTACAGGGCCTGGCTCAAGCCGGTTCACAAACGGGACAGTGATCTCAGAGGATGAGTTAGATGTTACATTTGTTTTGTTGCAATTACCTCAGCTTGAGCGTGAGAATGGAGCTGTGAAGCTTTCAGACACAGTGAGAAAAAAGGTGGGGGCCATGTGCACGGTGTGTACGATGCTGCTGAGGGGAGAGAAGCCTTCTCGTATTATCGCAGTGAGGCCTAGTCAAAAAAGATGAGTCAAGGGTACACAACATGGATGCCACATGTCCTGCGCAATAGCCCCATCTACGCAAATGGCAGTCGATGCTGGTATTACATAACGGCGATGGAGGCATTCCCCACCATTGGAGGCACATGGTCCAAGCTGCACTGAATGCATGGAGGGACGGGGGGCCTACCGGCCCCTCGCTCCCATACTTTACCCCCTTTCATTACATCTAAAGTAACAAACCAATAGCTCTTTTGTTCTCGCTTCGATAATACTCAGCTTCAGCTACCGCTTCATCCCAAGCTGGTGTACACTTTATGGGCTTCCATGCCCTACATACGCTTTTCAGGCCGTGGCCTTTCCTTGCATATTCATCACGGGTGCATGTCATGTATATCCCTCCATCCCCGTCCACACCTAATTGTACCATTGCAGCTCTCTTGGTTCTTCTATGGTGGTGTGGTATAGGTTGTCAACCCTGTCCTCATTTTAGCGGTATACCGCTGTCATGAGACACTTTGGTGGGTTAACTTCTCCAGTTTGCATTTGTGCATCTATCATAGTTGTTACTGTTGCCTGTTGGCCCATCATTACCGTCATCATAGTTGAGTTAGGCATAGATTTTGCACAACATCGGATACCTAGTTGGCACACACAGAAAAATAGCAGGACGAAGACGATGAAGGGGACGGAAATTTTAATCACACTGTTGAACCAGAATGGTACCCAGCTGAACATGTTGTTAAACCAGTTGCTTGGTTCTATTCCTCCCTCTTTCAACATTCTCTCTCCCAGGCTGTGTACTGCTGAGATCACATGGGAGAGGGTCCCAATATCTGCATCTTCAGAGGGTTCAAATGTACAGCATGCGCTCCCGACACCGCCGTCCATTGCTGTGAGGAGATCTAGGACGTACCGGTTCTGCATTGTCATTAGGCGAAATGCACGAAGTTCCACCTTGATCACATTGAACCCTTCTTCAGTGTCATTGACCAGATGGATCAGCTCACAGCTGACTATTTGTAACCACTTGGTGTTAGTTCAAGCCTGGAGCCCAGGCGTTAAGAGGGAAGGAAAGAATGTCTCTGCAGAACTGAAGAGTTTATACTTCGCCGGGATCCCGGCAAGAAGAGCAGACGATTCAGTGGAGATATAGTTTGATGATCTCCTTTTGCGAGAGAGTCTGTCTTTTAAGTAACTTTCTGACAACAGGTCATACAACAGGGGCTCTGTTATTACTACTTGGGGTGCTACCGATTTGCCAACTGATTGCCCTGCTGCCGATATGCCAGACGATCCTTCACCTCCTTGGATATGGCTTTCTGGGATTACCATCAGAGCTGAATGCAGAGTGGCTAGGGAGCAAGTACCTTTCCATTACTCAGGAGGTGCATGTATGCTTGTTTGCCGCAGACCCAATACATGTCCATTAGTGCAGCTGTACTTTTCTTCTTGTCTGGGATTATGATTGTTGTGTTCCACTGCTTGTTGACACCCATAGGCACCTTTCCTTCTCCGTGAAAGCAAAGCTCATGTGGTATTTCTTTTTGTGTCTTGATGGGCTTTTCTAGTGCAGTGACCTAAGTGAGTTTTGCAATGTGCTGGGACCAAACAGGGGCGCATGTTTCTTTGATCCATTGAAACATCTGCTCCGAGAGTCCTCTGGGTGCCTCAGCTCTGCACTCGATCGTTTCATCATACCATTTGTTTTCCGTGAATCTTGTTCCTTTTATGACGAAGAATGGTTCTTTAATGCAAATTACTACTTGGCGCCTGCTTGTGCATGTTCTCTCGTTCTGCAGCAACTCTATTGTAACTGTGTGTTCCTAGAAGGTGCTCCAAATTGTACATAATACGAGATGAATTAAACATTGGGCGTCTGACAAGGGTACTTCTTGTTGCACTAGTATTTTGGGTGTGCCTGATGCGTGCGGTATGAGTGAGCAGACATAGCAGCTCTCATTCGTGGCTTGTTTTGTTGTGGCACTCATGTCGGAGTACCATTTATTTGATTGGTCAGGGTGGCGGGGGTCTTCTAGTTCATCTAATCCCAGCCCGTGATAGATATCCTATCTTTTCCCACCCGCCCCTCTTTTTCGTCTCTTCCTCGTCCCTCCTTTCCAGTAACTCATTTCTCTAACTTTTCGATAGTGTATAGGAAACACCTCTGCCCATGTTGTGTCATTAAACCCATTCACAGTGTACCCAGTGGATAGATCTGGGGACTCTTGGGTAGCAGTAACATGAAAATACATTATTGATCCTTGTGAGGTAGGTTCTCTGGTTGTCTGCATGTTCAACATTCATCTGGTTAGGTTCATTTACCCAAAAGTAGTCACCATCATACTTGTTTGTTTCATTATCATTTTTCAGGCCTATAGCAGCAAGTGGAAGGAGGGGGGCCTGCTGTGTCATTAGTGTGCACCATAGTGAGGTTTGTATTGGCAGAATAATCATTAGCAGAATAATTATCTCTCCACATTGTTTTTACACCTGCCCATATAAGTACTGACCCTTCTCGTATTAGCTGCGCCTCGCTCCCCCTTTTTTCATATCCTGTATGATACAAAACACAGTGTAGTACCAGGCCATGTAAAATAGCATTATAGAAAAGAATCTAGCGGAATACTTCAGTCCACATTCAAAATTATAGTACTTATTAGTTCTATTAACAACCCTATCGCTAACTATCATTACGCCATTATCTGTGAGCGCACTCCTTTCAGCCATTGTGTTACCTGTAGGGGCAATATAAAATTAAGTGACAAGCATTTATTTCATTAATTAGTTAATTACTTTTTGTCATATCATTCTTATTAATTTCTGATTTGTCGCTGCGCATATCTTGATATTACTTTTCCATATTTCCATTATATGTTATTTGTAATGAGCACCATTCTCTTTCAATAGTAAACATTTTTTCTGTACACTCATAGTTTCTTTTACTTTTCATCGATGCAGGTAGAGAGGTAGAAAGGGAGACCATGGAAAAAGTTATGGCGAGAAAATAAGGGAGAGAAAATAAGGGGGGAGAAAATAAGAGAGAAAATAAGGGGGAAAAAATAAGGTGGAGAAAATTATGGGGAGAAAATAAGGGGGAGAGGGACAGAGAGACATAGAGGAAGGGGTGTAGATGCATTCACATTCTTTTTTTTTATTACTTCTTATTCTTTGCTGTTTTAGACTGTTTCTCTAATTACTTTTCCATCCCATTGGCAATGTCAATGTTGTTTGTTCGCTCACATTGAGGGAGTGCACTATCGCATGTTTTTCTGATGTCTGAGAGATGCACCCAATATTTCAGTCCCTTTACTTTCACAGCTGTAGGTGTGCAATAAATGACCTTGTAGGGGCCATGAAATCTTGGAGAGTTCCACCGCCGAACAAAACTCTGCACATACACATTTTCCCCTGGCATTAATGGGGCCTATGGACTGTCTTTGGCCGGCATTGCAGGATCTGTCGCAGCATTCTCAGTAAAGGGTGGTGCAATTTGGCATGCTATGACACGTACTGCGTGTGTCAATTGTGTAAGGTATTCCTTAAATTCTTCCCCCAGCACTGTGGCAGCCCTGTGCGCATCTGATGCTTTTCTTTTTGGGGAGAGTGGCGTATGAATACGCATGCCTGTTACTATTTCGTGTGAGCTCAAATGATGGTCCTTGCTTGGCTGTGTTCTGAGTTGGAACAGTGCTAGGGGCAGGCAATACACCCAATTCTTTTTGAGTGTGTTGCACAACTTTAACAATTTACTTTTAGGCAGGCCGTTGATCTTTTCCACTACTCTGTTAGCCAATTGGGTGTTAAATTGAACAGTTTGTGGTTAACCCCTAGGAGCAATGTTACTTCTTTAAAGAGGTCTTTCACAAAATGTGTGCCACTGTCTGATCTTATCACATCATAAATGCCTTACCTTGAGAACACCTCCCACACCAAAATTTGGCGGCGCACTTCGCGTCCGTGTGGGGACATGGTCCAGCTTCCAACCACCTGGAGAAGGGGCATACCACCACGATCAAGCATCTTGCTCCATTACACCTCTCCCCCATGTCTGCATAATCAATGTGGAGTTCTCTGAATGGGCCCACTCGGCGTGGCAGTGTTCCTCGCAGTGTTCTCAATGTCATCCATGAACTGTATGTTTGACATGTGATACATTCTATAGTACATTTTGACAAATACTCCTGTAGGTTCGGAACAAACCAATGCTCTTGTATATCTGCTGCAATATGTTGCTTAGTTACATGTGTCGGAAAATGCAGCTGCTGGAACGCTGTTTCCAACAATTCCACTGGCATTACCACTTTCCCAGTTAGTTCCTGCCTCCATATCAGATCTGTTGGCAATTGCTTACACCCTTGTTTGGCCCACAACTCTTGCTCTTCTATTGGTGCCCTTCTTTGCAGTTCTATTATTTGCATTAATGGTGTATTGCTGTACACCTCTTCTAATGTTTCTGTGTTGGGCATTTTGACAATACATTCAATTGTTGGGGGCGCATTGAAATACGCGGCATCTTTTGCTGCTGCGTCTGCTGCTGCATTTCCCAATGAGATCGCATCTGTGTTGTTAGTATGGGCTTGGCATTTCACCACTGCCACTATTGATGGTTCTGCTAATGCTAGTTCATTTAGTAATGCAGCATGTTATACTGGCAACCCATCTGCCCTTAGGGACCCTCTTTGTCACCATCGTGACAAACCTGAATGTACTGTTTTTGTGGCATATGCTGAATCCGAATATATTGTCACTGCGCATCCTTTAGCTGTATGCAGTGCCCCTTAATTAACACAACCAATTCCACTGCTTGTGCAGAGTA
This sequence comes from Ambystoma mexicanum, assembly GCF_040938575.1. Lineage (NCBI taxonomy): Eukaryota > Metazoa > Chordata > Amphibia > Caudata > Ambystomatidae > Ambystoma > Ambystoma mexicanum. The sequence continues at coordinate 806,989,503 of NC_090941.1, forward strand.
ATGAGAAGGGAGGCGTTTTTGGACAATTATTTCATAATTCTCTTCTTCCATTCTTACCACTGCCATCCCCACGTATTTTTCCCCTGTTTCAGTATCTATGGATGCTGAACCATCTATGAAGTATATTTCTCCTTCCTGTATTGCATTCTCACTTGCTTTGGGAATATCATCTTCCTCTCCCTCGTATGTAGCACAGTCGTGTTCCTGCATGTCTTCTACAGTGCATGGTTCAGTAATGAATGTGGCTGGGTTACTGTTTTACATCTGACCACATGGACATTTGGGCTGGATGTTATTGTTTCGTAGGCTGTTGCCCTCTGTGTTGTTAAGGTTGATTTGGATCTTTCTAGAATTGCAAATAGTGAGTGTTCTGCGTACAGTGTCAGTGACAATCCCATCACGATTGTGGCGCTTTTTTCAATGGCGAAGGCCGCTGCAGCGAGAGATTGTTCGCATGCAAAGTGCCCTTGCATCATTGAGTCCAATGTTCTGCTGTAATAGGCCAGTGGCTTGTGGCCAGGTAAAGTTTTCTGTGTCAGTACTGCAGTCATTAACGTGCCATTGCACTGTTAAAATAAATAAAATTCCCTGTCATAATCTGGATTCACGAGAACTGGTGTGTTCGCAATCAGATCTTGCAACTTGAAGTTTTGCGTCATCATCTCATTTGTCCATTTTATCGGAGCATTATTCTTTTGGGATTCCTTTAGTGCTTGTAACAGTGGGCGTGTGTATGCCACGTAATCAAGTATCCACGTGCGGCAGTAATTACAAATACAGAGAAACTTTTGCATATCCTTTACTGTTTTTGGTATCATCATATGGCGTATGGTCGCTGCCCTGTCAGGAAGTATCCTCTTACCATCTTTGGAAATTAGTTGACCTAGGTACAGTACTTCTGCTAGGCAGTATTGCAGTTTTCTTTTATCTACCTTATACCATTTTGTGGCCAACAAATTCAACAACGTTACAGAATCTGCTCTACACTGCTCTTCAATTTTGCTGCAGACAAGCAAATCATCTACGTACTGTATTATTGTGCTCTGTACATCAATGTTTCCAAGATCTTCATGTAAAATCCAATTGAAAATACTGGGGCTTTCACAATACCACTGCGGTAGCCTGCAGTGTTCATATCTTTTCCCCCCTAGCATGAACGCTGTGAAGTACTGAGAGCTTGGGTCAAGTGGGATTGAAAAGAAAGCATTTTCAGATCCACTTCTGTAAAACATGTGGTATCTTTAGGTATGCTGCACAATATTGATGCTGATTTAGGCACTAATGGGATTTCTTTCTGGATGAGGTCATTGAGTGGGCGTAAGTCTTGTATCATTCTCCATGCCTCACCTTTCGCTTTCTTGATTGGGAAGATCGCTGTGTTACATGGGGAGTCGGATGGCACTATTATTCCTTGTTTTAGTAGTGCGTCTATTGTCTCTGTAATCTCTTCTTCTGCTTCCCTTGATAGTAGGTACTGCTTAACTCTTGGGGGTATGGCACCTGGCTTCAATTTTATTTTTATTGGTGTTACTTTGTGCAATAACCCTACATCATGGGGACATGTGGTCCAAATCTCTGGTAGGACCATTTCCATCTCTTTCTTAAATATTGTGGGCGGCACGTTGACACTAGCCAGGAAAGGATTGTGTATTTCCCTGTACTGGATCATGATGTCGCATGGTATACTTATTTACATTATTATCTCCCCATCACTCTCATTGTCAGTGAACAATTCTTCATCAGTTAAGTCGCGCAACATTATATTTGGATCTATGCACAATACTGTTCTCCTCTCGGATCCATATGCGTCCAGTCCTATTACTGCAATACGTGTGCTTGAGACTTGAACCCCTTCGAAATCAATAGACAAAATGGTTCCTGCCACAATGTCTGTATTTACAATTGGACGAAAGATAAAATCTGAGGGTGCCTTCCATTCTCTTCTTGTTATCTCTGGCCCAACTCTAGCACTCTGATACCATAAATGAACATGTCAATGTCAATGGGCACCCCTCTTACTGCTACTTCGTTTGTCATGGTGCTGATCATCAACATTGCTCGTACAGGGCACACTCCTGGCATTGAGCGCACTATCCCCCCTTCAGTAAAGGAGATTGTCATATTTAATTTGCTCAAAAGGTCTCTTCCCAACAAAATTATTGGCACGTCTTCGTGTTACAGTAAGGGTGCGCTCACTGTTTTTCCCCCCACTCTTACGTCAAGATCTTTTGTGTAAGGAACTTTTAAAATAGCCTCAGAGAACCCCTGCATTTCCAAATTTCTTCCCGAAAGCAGAAACCGTCCTTCCATGAGACATGATTTCTCCGCTCCTGAGTCTACCATGAAGATAAACTGCTTGTTTCCTATCTCTGATCCCACTAGTGGTTCCTCTTCTACACGTAGGGTAGTGGATAGGACTGGACACACAAGCGCTCTCTGTGGGCTGTCCTAATCAGCATACGTCTCAGTTCCTGGTACTGAGAAAACATTATCTCCTACCACCGCTGCGCCGCGAAAAGGTGCAGGTGCACCATTAGCAGATGTTGCAAACATTTTATTGTTCGCATTCCGTACAATATTTTATCTTGCCATAGGTTGTTGTACACCTCTCTGTTGTGGTTGCTGCTGCTGGGGTTGCTGTCTTTGTGGCACCTGGGGTTCATTGTTATACTGCTCATTTTGTCCGCCCTCTCCCATAGGTAATCCGTAGGGACTACCTGGGTGTGGATGACCATATTGTTGTTCATTAACCCATAGGTTGCATTCTACATTCTCTTGAATAGTGCCCCCACCTTCCACAATTCCAACATGACCCTTGCGATCCTCCTCTCATCCCAGGCCCACCAAATCCTCTATTTCCCATTCTTCTGAATCCCCCGTTGCGGCCCCCTGTACCCACCTCAACCTCTTGTTGGTCTCCTTTGCCATCGGGGGCCCTCGGTATTGTTCTTCTCCGCCCCACTGTTCTTGTCCTCCTGCAGCCCATGTTGCGGCCATTCTGGCTGGTACTTTTCCTACTCCGTCATCCCCTTCACAGCTCCTATCAGTTGATGTTGCTGCGTTCAGCGCTGTGACCTTCACCAATTTATTCTGCACTAACTTTGTTTCGTCTGCCAACCTTTTCTGTGCTATCTCCTTTTCTCTTTCTTTGATCCTCCTACACGGCTGTACAATTGTGCTTTGGATCTCAGGCCAGCTCTTGGCTTCTATCCCAGCTATTTTATCCAAGGCCTTCTGAACCTCCTTCGGGAGCCCTTTTTTAATTATGAAATAGAACAAGGCGGCGGATTGATCCCACGCCGTACCCGTTTCACTTCTCCACAGGTCTTGCAACCGGTGGATGAATTGCGTAGGCTCCTCCTCCTCTCCCATCGTGCACTGAATCACTAAGTGCGAATGTGGAATGTCTGGAAACTTTCTCCACAATGCATCCCATACCTGTGCTCTAACATTATTGAATGGTGATCCATCATGGCAGTCACAACTCATTGTCACTCCTGGGAACCCCGCCTTCACCAACACTGCATCTGCTTGATCACCAACAGCGGACACCAACAAACGTTTCACATCCCCTATTGCTAATGGAACCCCTGCTGTGTTCTTCTCGAATGCGTGTATCCATTTCCCTGCCCCACCCGAAAGTGGGGGAGTAGTTTCAACAAGTTGTTCTTATCCATTTGGGCCCACAGAATGTAGTCTGGCCTACCTGCCCCTTTATGTATTAGCAGCATTTGTAGTTTGTGTTTTCTTCGTGTCTTATTTACCGTTCCCTTCTTTGTCTTACTCACCAGCATATTTCCTACTCGCTGTCTTAACCTCCCTTGCCACCTTGGTGCAGCTCTCATCTTCTTGGTCGAATGGGAATGGCAGTGGAGACCCCGCCGCCGCTATCCCTTCTTCATATTCATCTAAATCGCTCCATACCTCTTCTACTTCTGCTTCTTGCTCCCTCTCTTCTTGCCCCTCCCCGCGCTGGCTATCTGGGGTTGTTGGTCGTATTATTCTCACAGGCTTACCATTTAAATGGAACAGAAACTCCCCCGATTGCCACTCCTGTTCCTGCCCTCTTGGTATTGGCGCCAGCTGTGGTGGTGCCGGCGTTGATTCCCCTGCAACGCTTGGTGGAGGCGTGAGGTCTGCCGCCGCCAATGGTGGCAGCTCCCCTCCCACTGGCAACATCTGGCTCCTATCGCATAACGCTCTTAATCGTGATATTTCCTATTGTGCATGTGCAAGTTGTCTGTCTAAATCAACGGTTAGTTGTGCTAAATTCACCGTAGGGGCACTAGTTGGGCCGTAGAGTCCTCCTCTGTCATATGGGGGTAGTGCGGTGGCTGATGCCGTCGCCGGAGTGGTCGGCGTGGGGCACATGGGCACATACTGGGGCTCACTATATCCCACTGCAGGCCTCGTCATCAGCGGGTATATTTTAGTAGTGTCGGTTTCTGTTGTAGTTGTTTTGCATTCTTCCTCCCGCAGCCCCACTTCCCTCTTCCGGCACCTTTTCTTTCTCAGCTGTCCTATCCTTACTTACCTCACCTGTGGGTGTTATTTCCTCAAACATTCGGCACAGATCTATCACATCCCTTCTGTTCTGTAACGATTTTCCCTTGTACCTTCCCAACAGGTGTGTAGACGCTAGATCCAGTACCCTCTTATCAAAAGACCCTCCCTCTGGCCATATGAGTGCTATGCTATCTCCCTTTATCTCCACCACCCATTGCTCATGATATTTCTGTATCTTTTCACTATACAAAGGGAAGTGTTGTTAAATATGTGCTAGTGGTATTGTTCCCCACATGGTGGTATACTTATTACCCTTGTTTGTGGTCACTTAATCACCCTTAGTTTGTTTTTCAATTTACAGACACATAATCAATTATTAACAGACCAACATGTAACACCTTAACTCATGTAAAAACATAAAACATATAACATGTAACATACACTACCTGTGCGCTTTGCTCCCTCTTTTAATTACTTTAGTTTGTTACCCCCTGCTCTAGCTTTCTCATGCACTCACCACCTTTACTCCCCTCTCGCTACCTCACCAAGAATTCTGCTTATACGGAAAAAGAATATGCTAAATTACTATTCGGAGTCTACTACATACACGAGACTCCTACTGTTTTCTCTTTATCTTCACTTATTTACCTGCACTGGATGAGACAATGCTACGCGGCGCCGCCTGCTACCCCACTCGGGCTAGGATCCCTTACTCTTCTTTTACCTCTTATCTCCACAAAACCTAATGGCCATATAAAGGATAGATCAGAAAAGCCTCAGTATCATTCACACAGACCCTACTTTTCGCCTTGAACGCTCTGTTACTTATTCCCTTTTTTTTCCCCAACCTCTCCTTTACCTCTGGAAGCTTTCGCAACTGGTACTTACGTGTTCAGTCAGGTGGTCCGAGAGTCACTGTTCATGGTCTATCCACAATCTGGTCCGCACCCCAACCAAGCTGTGGCCCGCCTCGGCGAGTAGCATTTTTAGATGGGTATTCTGTAACCGGGAACCCTTGGATCCTTCTTGTTGTGCACACAGGCTGGTCGGCCGCGGAGGCGATGGTTTTGCTGGGGGGCGTCCCGGATCTCGCCGCACAGCACGGGCCTCGGGGCACCTGTCCCAAATCACGTCGCGGGGGGTCACCAAATGTAAGAGCCCTCCCCATTTTAGAACGTGCAATACAAATATATGAGACACACCCGAGGCGGGTTGCGAGAGTTTCAAATGTTTTATCTAGAATTGGCATCCAGAGAACACTGCCGCCTGAGAGCGCTCTGGCAAACATTGCATGTACATGACAATATAAAGTGAAACATCGTCATAGATGACGCAACTAACATAGGGTGCTAGGCCAGTGCAGGATTGGATAGACAGTATAGATATATGTTGTCCTCTGGGTGTTGCACCATCCGGATCAGTTGTCCAGTTGGCGGGAGGACGAACGTCACAAGGTCCATCTGCATGTGTCCAGGCAGGGTGAGGGTCAGGTCGCTGCGAGACGGGGTGACCACTAACTAAGCTAACATAATACAACCTAATAAAGCATGCACTAAATAATAGTCATTGCAACTCCTTTGAGCAAATCATTGTAAACCTATAAACTTCATTCGTGTATTTACATTATCATCATCACTTATTGAGACTTATGTGGGGCATCAAGTTAAGGGACTTGACCAACATAATAACATTGGTTGCGCCGGGGGTCTGGACTCATAAAGAAGAGGCTGCGGCAGGTTGACGTTTGTTAGTAGTGGGAGACAATATACTGTGATAGAGGTCTTATGTTAGCTAAGGGTCTGCTGGGGTGGGAATCATGGTGGGGTCACATATCTGGTACATCAGGAGAATACCTGGAAGGGGCACTGGGTCACACTGGCAGTAATTTTGCAATAGCAAGGGTGAGGGGGCATGAGCAGGTTTGTGGAGATGGATGAGCTACAGGGCCTGGCTCAAGCCGGTTCACACGGGACAGTGATCTCAGAGGATGAGTGAGATGTTACATTTGTTTTGTTGCAATTACCTCTGCTCGAGCTTGAGAATGGAGCTGTGAAGCTTTCAGACACAGTGAGAAAAAATGTGGGGGCCATATGCGCGGTGTGTACAATGCTGCTGAGGGGAGAGAAGCCTTCTTGTATTATTGCAGTGAGGCCTAGTCAAAAAAGATGGAGTCAAGGGTGCACAACATGGATGCCACATGTCCTGCGCAATAGCCCCATCTGCGCAAATGCCAGCCGATACTGGTTTTACATAAGGGCGATGGAGGCATTCCCCACCATTGGAGGCACATTGTCCAAGCTGCACTGAATGCATGGAGGGACGAGGGGGGCTACCGGCCTTGCTCCCACACAAATAGTTAACCGCATCAAAGGCAGAGGAGAGATTGAGTAGGATGACGACAGCTGGGGATTTAGAGTCCAGAGAAGCAAACAGTTCTTCATGGGTATTCAGAAGAGCAGTTTCCGTGCCTTTGGATGCTCGGAATCCAGATTTAGGGTGGAGACCACCAACAATTTAAGTGTATGAGGTATGTTGTGGAAAGGCCTGCTTCTCCGGCAGTTTCCCAAGGAAGGCGGTGATAGAAATAGGGCGGTAGGTGGCTGGACAGGTAGGGTGTGCTGAGGGTATTTTAAGGAGGGGCATACAAGAGAGTGCCTGAGGGAGGATGGGAAAGATCCATTGTCAAAGGAGTGGTTGCAGAGATCAGCGAGTACAGGGGTGAGAGAGCCATTGTTGTCATTGATGGTTCTGGAGGAGCAGGGTTAAACCTGTTTGGAAGAGACCTTCATGGAGCTGACAACTCTGGTGACTTCTTCAGGTCTGGCAGGGGAGAAGAAGTCAGGTGAGAAGCCATAGGAGGCAAAGGAGTGAGGGAGGGGTTGGTGGGATTGTAAGGGTGCTCCGGATGTCCAGAGTTTTCATGGTGAAGTGTGTTGCCAGTGCATTGCAGAGGGCCTGGGATGGAAAAGAAGCGAAGGAGACTGCAGAAAGGTTGGCTAGTTCCCTGCATATTTTAAAGAGTTCAGCCATGTTGTTGGGTGCACACGATACCTGTGCCTGGATGTGGGCCCTTTTCTTGGTACGGATGGAGAGTCTGTATTGCCTTTGCAGCAGGTGGCATGCTAGTTAGTCAGAGGGTGAGCCTGAAGCTTGCTACATCCATTCCGCAGATCTGCACTTGCGTTTCAGGGCTGCAAGTTCAGAGTCATACCTTGTGTTATGTTTGGAGGTGGGTTTCAGGCAGATTCTCATGACTGGGGCAAGAATGTCAAGGGTGTTGGTAATGGCCAAATGGTCAGTGGTAGAATCTAGGGGTGGGGGAGAGGAGGGATGAAGGTGGATGCAAAGGCAGCAGCTGACAATCGTTTCATCAGATGGATGTTTATTAACGAGGTTGGCAGGGCATTTGGAGGGGCGGTCAAAGGGCAGAGGAGACCCAGGTGAAAGGAGAGGAGAGAAAGGTCTGACCAAGAGAATGGAGGGACCAGATGGAGGCAGAGAGAGAAGTCAGAATGGATGAGGCTGTCCAGAGTTTGCCCAGCCGAGTGGGTTGGGCCAGAAAGTAGAATAGAGAGGGATAGCAATGTGCAGAGGTCAAGGTTTTGCGCCTTGAAACACTTGTGTATAGGCGCGCTATAAATAAAATATCAAATCACATAGGAAGTGAGTGGATGCTGTGACAGCGGAGTCCAATGGGATGTTGAAATCGTCCACGAGAAGGAGATTAAAGGTGGTTGAAAGTAGGGAGTAACATACATCAGCCCTTTCACAGAGGAACAGGGTGGTAACGCCTGGAGGCCTGCAGATGGTAGCAATGGTCAGAGAGGAGGATGGAGAGATGACCGGCTTGCAGACCAGGCTCTGAAAGGAAGAGTAGAGCTGGGTCAGTATGACGGAAGAAGGAACCCACTCAGGGAATATCAGGGCAACCCCACCACCAGCGCAGTGAGATCATGGCTCGGAGATGATCTTGAAGACATCAGGGAGAAGGGAGTCAAAAGCAGCAACTGAGCTGGCATTGAACCATGTCTCGGTAAGAGCAGGAATGTTGAGGTCAGTGTCTTCAAGAAGGAGACAGATGTTGGCGGAGTGTTTGTTGGCTGAACAGACATTAAGAGTAGCCAGGTGAAGGAGGACTCTGCCTTTGAAGGTTTTCTGAGGTGGAGTAGAGGGACGTGGTACCCCAGTCAGAGGGGGAAAGACAGAGATAGTGTTGGGGGGAGAGGCAGGTGAAGGAAGGAAGTTAATGAGGGACGGCAGATGCCGGTCAAAAAGGAGGAGATTGAGGTGAGGACTCTAAACAAAGATAGTGCCTTTGTCATAGACATTAATGATGCAGCGTGATGATGAGACACCGGCCAAGAGGACTTCCCACTTGATGCCACCATTAATAGGCGATGATGTGAAAGGGGGGAGAGTGGATATGAGATGAGGAGTCCATAGCTCTGGAGAAGGGACAGAGAAGAGGATATCAGTGAAGACCTGTCTGGAAGTTGCAGTGATGTAAGTGTCTGCGATGAGTAGGCCAGGGTGTCTTTGTGTGCTTTTTTCCTTCCAGACTTCGTGAGAGACGGAGGATAGGTAATCTTGTGTAACAGGTAGAAAAGATGGGGGAGATGGTGAGAGCAACAGCGATGGTAGAGGTTAGTAGAGGAATGCAAGTAGAGTGGCTGAACAACACAGTTCTAGCTAAACTCACCAGGTGGCCTAGTAGTCACAAAGGGCACAAATGCATTTCATAAAGGAAATGCAAAGAGGGTGCAGAGATGTAAAAGCACACACACCTAAATTCGAATTTCAAAAATAGTGACACAAATGCACTTAACTTACCTCTAGTCCCAAAACAAGCCATTATGTAGAGCTGTACTTCGGGTTGCCTTGGAACTGACCAATACAAAATTAAAAAAGTGATCCAAAAGCAGTGTGCAACAAGTAACACAATTTATTCTGGGTCCATTCACAGCTGAGAAAGCAAGATTCATACAGAATGCAGAACAGAACTGTATGAAAGGTGCTGTCAAAGATATGCCCTAAAACAGAAGATTTTATAATCATACAAACTAATCAGCATCAAAACACATTGCAATATTAGGATAGTCTTCCATGTGATGCTGATTAGTAGAGTTGTGTCATTAACATATAGTGGGACATACATTATCCTGAAATGATTTTGTCCTGCAAACCTTCCCACACCACCCTCAACCACCTTTCTGACATCACAGTCCAACGTACAATACCCACCTCATAGTGCCAAAACATTGAGACATTTGAGATGCCCAGTGGATCTTTATTCATCTGCCGCCGGTCATCTCCATCCATTTCTCATGGGAATACAACTGATCAGGACACTGCAAGAGCCTTAAACCATTGACAAGTGACCATTTTAAATTTGCATATTAGGACCGCTTTGAACTTCTTCCCAGGCTAAAATGTGCAAACGGGCAATTTGAAAACTCCATGGGAGATTTTGAATTCATCAGTAGACCAGTTTCATAAATGAATATGCCAAATTATAAAATGATTGGGCATTCACTGCCTTTCCCTGGCACCCATGAGCTTCGCTTCCTGACCTCAAAAGTACCAAAGTCTGTTCCTTTCTTACCATATGATCCTGGGAATGTGCAATTAGCAATGTGCTGTCAGCCTCTGCTGCTACTGAGCACATTAGTAAAATGTGAATTTGTTTCTAATGAAAAGCATGCTCTGAGGCCTGTTTACAGTGCCTCGGCCTAATGTTAAGCTACGTATACTTACCTGCAGCCTATTTTTATTTCCTCTATGTTTTTTGCTTGAAATACAATTATTCAGGGCCTTTTCCAGCTTAGTGCATAGAATATAATTTAGTGGCTATCAATGAAGCCCCCTCCCATCTCAGCATGCTACACCCACACGTAGTTCACGCAGAGTCACCCACAAGCCATTCCTGTCTACTTGGTCTTGGAACTCTGGTCCATAAAGGCCATGAACACAGGAGAGCTCAAGATGTTCACATATTTTGCCAGGATCACTTATAAATTCAAACCCTGATAGCTAATACCTGTTCCTGGCCTAAAGGCAAGTTGTGTGTCAGACAGAACATTATTTTCCCTTGCCCATTGCTCTAGTCTCATTAACAGGACTCCTGCATGAAGTTTGTGTGATGCGTCCAGTATGGTTACAAGGCGCTAGTCGGATGGATCGGCTTTGCTCCCAATTTTTGAAAATCTGACAATATTCCCTATTTTCCAAATGGGTGTTAGCGTGTTCGTTTAGATTAATGCATTACAAATTTGGACCAAAACTGGTACACTTAAAATAATGTTAGGCATGCCATCGGTCTCTTGAGCTTTGTTCGCCCTTTACGTACAGATCACTTAGGCCACCTCCTCCATGGTGATTTCACAGTTGACCTTCATCCTCACCATGTATTTATTCTCTAACATTTTCCCCGCAGGAGTAGAGAGCCTGGAAGTGTTGTATCCAGCCATTCTCCATGATCTGAGTCCCGGAGACATCCCTAACACCCAAATCCAACTCTGTAGCGTTCCTTGGAACAATGTTCCAAAAGTCTCTACTGTTGTATTTTACTGCTGCATCACATAATTTGGCCCACTTCTTGGTTGCTATTGCCCCCTATTTATTGACAGCTCATTTGCATATTCTCTCCTCATTTCATTAATAAGTCTGATTTCTGAAAAAGGTGGGTTTTGAGGGTTGTAATTTAGTCCTTCTTTTTTATCCTTGCATGATTTGGAAAGCCACAGTTTCCTGTTTCTACTGACAAGTTCTACCCCAGAGCATTGGGGTCTAAAAATCTTGTGGCAGATCATAATTAGCTTGGAGAATGCAACCACAAATTCATCTGGTTTGACATTCGGGTTAACACAAGTCAGAATCTCCTCTATATTGGTACAGGCATCCTTATTCTGAAGGAGAGCCTGCCTTGCGATTGTCCATCGTACCACCCTAGTACCTTTCTTAAATCATATAGAAGAAGAAATAATCTTTTGCATCTGAAACTCTCCACCGTCCAGACCAAGTAGAAGTGGATTGTGGATTGTGGTGACTTTCATTCCTACAAAGTACAACAAAACTACAAACCCTACCCCCACCATGAGACAGGTATCAGTATATCATCAATTATACCTCCATGTCTCCCATGGAGTGGTTACCAGACGAGTACAAACTAGTCCTCCCATTAGTTTCTCTAAAACCAGTCTCAAGCAAGAGGTCCCACAAGAACAGTTCATTCACTGTTTTTGAAGGATCTGCCAAGATGGGTTTATGTAAGCACAATGTCATTTCCTCTACATTGTCTTGTAACAATTCTTTACCTCTGCCAAGTCTAAGGTTGAAATCACCACCTATTATTATAGACTAAGTGGCTTCCACAGGGCCCCGAATCAATTCCATGATCCTCTTAAATCTAGTTATACCAAGGGATGCTTTGGGCATGGGTGGAAGTGTGACAAATTGACTTTTACCCTGCAGGAGTACAAGGATTAGCAGAGGCTAAAGCACCTTCTCTGCCCTAAAATGTCTACAAGCCAAGAGCCAATACAAACAAAAAGGTAAAATAGGCACAGCCAAGAGATTCATCTCCTTTGTATTATCTGGAAATGTGGCCAGATTGAAGGCTATATACTCAAGTGGGGTCGGAATGTGATCCAGTAACAACCCAAACAGTGAAGCATAACAGTCCAAAATAAAGGAATGTCCAATCAAGGTTCTATAAATATATATATACTTTAATCAAACACACCATATGAAATGATAACTAAATAGAAAACACTACGCCAACCCATGAAGAAATAAATGCAGAATAAACAAATATAGCAAGATACAGCACTCTGGATATTGAATCAGGGGTGAAAAGTAAGTAAAAACCACAATGTTATTTAAAAGGACAGGTCCTTGTGTGAAAAAGGGCCCAAATATCTAGGGCCCAAACATGGACCAAGGGGGCAATTAGCAGTCAATAATACCTTGTTGTAGTTCTTGGTGGATTGACAGTGTTGAACCAGGCTCGGAGTGGTTGCACAAGCATTTTGAGTGAAGTTTGTGTGCAGTGAGCCATGTTGATCTATGCAGTGAGATAGCATTGAGTTGGCTCGAATGAGGTGGCTCAGATCGGTCTAGAGATGTTTGAGTTTTTCAGGCTAAACCACTCACCAGAATCTTTTTGGCTCTACCCAGTTCGAGAAATCTGGTAAGTGCTTGGTAGGGCCGGCGAGTGATGCTCCCGTGGTTTTATTGCTAGCATATAATATACTGCATTTTTTCCAGCATACAATGTACAGTAGAGAAACACAGCCAGGCCCAGTTTGAAACTGCAGGCATTCAGAACATACATAAAAAAAATAGTGTACTGCCAGGTTCAAATAATGAGGTGCACATTTTATATTGGATGCTTCATGTGTGAAGACTACATGGGAATACATAACTGATTAACATTACTAACAGTACTAAAGTGCTAATTTCACATAACATATAAGATAATTGCATATCAATTACATGATAATGCAGTCAATGCACAATGAGGCAAAATCATGTTTTGGGTGCACTGTTTAAAATTCATTATTGTCTAGAAGGAAACACACTAGCGCTTTTTTTTCAACTAGTGGATAGCAGAAATATGCAGGAAGCAAAAGGAAACAGTAGCTCTGGAATCGAAGTCTTCATTGTATTGAAAACGAAGGCTGACACAGGGCACATTCTTTTTATTCTGATTGGTAGAAATTGTAGGCAGACAAGCCACGTCAACAAAGGGCTGAATAAGAGTCTTCCTAAAGAAGAAAAGTGATTAGAGTTGGCAGCTCGTGCTGGGTTCTAGAGACAGACAGACAGTGCTGTCAGAGGGTCGAGCGCTGACATTGAATCTAATCATTTGGCGCTCCCCACACACGTATGGAGGAATTTCGCACTGAGACTGGGTCTGCAAACACATCAAGGTCATGCAGGGACTTCAAAGATTACTGGCCTCGGTAAGATAAGTGGTAAGTGAGGAACAGATGATATGCCGTACGTGTGTGGCTAAAATGTATTGCAGTGCAGGGAGGTTAGGAATGTTATATGTTTATTTTTCTCTCCATATTGAAAGTGTGGGAAAATTTAATTCATGTTTGCAAAATACCTGCTTGTTCTGTTTTGTTTTTTTTTATCTTGCAGGTGATGCTGTAAATATTATGTGGTAAGATTTTGTGGATTGTAAATGCCATGTAATACAAAATATATATGATATGATATGATGTGTATAGGCGCGTTATAAATGCCATATCATAAGTGTTTCAAGGCGCGACGAGGCAAGGGGGGGACAAAGGCAGGACAGACAACGATCCTACTAGGCCAAGTGTCATTCAGATCGCGCAAGTGCATGGGAACGGGGGAAAGGAAAAGTGCGCGGGGGAAGGGAGAGGGGAAAGTGCAGTAATGGGAAAAGGTGGAATAAATAAGAAAATAAATAAATGGCCAGCTGGTGGCAAGTGCTAGGAAGTGCAGATAAGTGCTGGTAGGGGGACTGTAGGGATACAGAACAACGGTCCCCAGGTGCGGGGGTTTCAGGGAGGCAGTGAAAGTGGGCAATAGACGGGCCTGGGCCAAAGATCAGAGAGGGTGGCCAGGTAACCCGAGCAGTTACAGTCAGGATATCAGCAGGGGAGAGGGAGAGAGAAAGCAGAGGTAAAGAGGAAGGTTTTGAAGTGCTTCCGGAACCAGAGATGGTTCTCCTCCAGTTTCAGGGAGGCAGGAAGGCTGTTCCAGAGAGAGGCCCCAGTCAAAGAGAGTAATCGGCCATCAACTCGTTGCTTGGAGAAGTGACTGACACTGAGGGAGTTGGAGGCGGATGAGCGGAGAGCTTGAGAAGGAAGATATTTAGGAAGAGAGAGTTGAAGGTATTTCGGCCCCAGACCCCAGAAGACCTTGTGTGCAATGCAGAGGGTTTTGAACTTAATCCAAACAACTGAGCCTTTAGTGTCATTCATGCATCTGTGAATTATTTCTGTATGTGAAGTACTGAGGGGAGGTTTACATCAGTGCAGTAGTGCATTTACCAATTTGCCACTGTAATTGAAATAGCAAACAAGAGAAAGTCTGTAGTAAATATCTACAAGGTAAAGGATGTGTGTGCAATTTAATGAGTGAGTCCTTCCTTGCATGCTGATGGGAAGGGGTGCCGTATCTGGCACATAGGTTACTGGCTGTACATAAACCAGTAATGCCAGCCACAAACTATAGGTGGCACTTTGAATACATTCATTGGGTTCTCTGGAGTGTGCTAAGTCCGGGGCTCCCTACAGGTGACTAGTAGGCATTCCAATAGAAAGGAAAGGTTTGCTTTATGATGGGGTTATAGTATAAAACAAACATGCTCACCACTATACCACAAGAATAAGATAATCCTGAAAATACCACAAGGTGAGCTACCACTAAAATTACCGCCAATACAAGCTAATAAGATATCGTCTCTAAAATAGAGTGATACCAAACCCACTCTAAATGTAAGGCTAGTTTACTGCAAAATTACCGCCAATATTTTTGTGGTAGGAAAATACTGCCAAATCCCAAATTTACCCCAATAAGACAAAGGGCCTCATTACGACGCGTAAAAGGCTGCGGCGCCATTAACCCATTAGCGCCTGATTGCGAGGTCCCTTTGCGGGACCTGACCTTAACGGCTGGTGTAGAGACCCGCAAAGGGACCTTGGTGCTAAGTACGGTACCGCAATTTGCAGTACCATACTTGGAGCCTTCCCCATTCCCAGTGAGCCCTATGGGGCAAAAATGGGAATGGGGAAGGGCCATGGAGGAAGGAGGAATTACCGCCCCGCCAACCTTGTAATGGGGTGGTAATTCCCCCTTTCTCCATGGCGGAGTCGGTAAGTTACCGGCATGGACCATGATGCTATTAGCACCATGGTTTTCCGCCTGGGTCGTAATGAGGCCCAACATCTCTTACAGGTTCGAGTTGAAGGTCAGCAACGATTCTAAGCAGTGATCCTAATGCTCCGGTATGTGGTTTGACTGAGCAGCACTTCAATGTCGACTCATTGTGTAACTGCTAGTTCGAGTCGGCGAGTGACACTCCAACAGTTCAAGTCAGGGTACGGCGACTAGTAGTTGAATTGAGCCAAGCAGGTGATAGGGTCTGTGAAGTACAATGCAGTGTTGGGCTGGTTAGAGGGCAAGCGCGTTGGTTCTAGAAGTTTGCTTGTATGCCAAAGGCCGTATTGGCAGGTCTTGTGGTTAAAAATTCAGTGATCCCAGTTTGAACACGGTTTGACCAATTCAAGGAAATTAAAACAGGGTTTCTGGCTATCTTGGCTCTGAGGATGCTGAATCTAAGTACAGGGGTTCAAGGAGGAGATCAGTCCTTGTTCTTGGGTTACACGACACAGGGCATGCTGGCACACAACTGCAGGGTTCCTTCTGCACAGTGAGGTCCTGGGTAAAATTCTGGCTGGCAGAGGGGCAGGTCTTGTCCCAGCAGCAGTCCACCTCCACTGGTCCCTGGTATGGTTAGAGGACGTAGCTTGCCTCTGTCATGGACACTCAGTCTTCACCACACTGGCAGAGGAATTTGCAAAGATCAACTCTCCCAACAGAGGTCCAGTTCGTCCAATGTGTTTGTTCGAAAGTGAATCAGAGAAGGAGTGGGAGAACACTCCTTTTAAAGATAAAAGCTGCCAAATGAATTTACTAATGCTACCGTGCTTTAGGTGTCCAATCCCTGTTCTTGGAATAAGTGGACTTTGCCTTCTGACATCACACCCGAAGTGCTTTGTGCTACAGGAAGTGGCAGCGACATGGAGGAAAGATGGAGGCAGAGAGAAACAAGATGGTGGAACCTTTCTCCAGCTGTCAGGAGCCTCCTCTATCTAGACAACACTCACCCCTTCTCTTCTCAAAAGAATCAAACTCTCATTTGGTATACACTACGCAGGTGGGAGGCTACTTCTTTTGTGAATGGGTGTGTTTTTTGATGTATGCTCCCAGGACAGCTTCCTGTGAAGTGGCCATCTCTTTGGTGTGGTTTTTCCCTACCCTCACAAAGGAACAATGAGGGGCAACTGCCAGGTCTACAGTCTTGGTAGCAGCAGCAAGAACAACCAGGCTGGGGGGAAAACACATAATCCTTTCACAGCTGAGCTAGGCTCACAGCACTGGCACATTCATGACTAGCAGGTGTACCCGTGCTTCACACAGTAATTCCCACTGCAGTCTTAGAGAGCATGAATCCTGTAAATAGATTCCAGCTACTTTGAGTTGGAGCATTGAGATTGCTCAGCAACGTCATTGGTGTCCCGATCTACACCTGAGGCAGCAGCGACCTCAACATAAGCGCTGTATATGTAGAGCTGAAGCATGTAAGGTTGAAGTGCCATACCGGTATGTGTAAGGCTGCAGCATGTAAGCTTCGTACTGTTGAGATGGCATTAATTTATCAACTTCCGTGGGAAATTACGTTTCTGTAATTATCATGAGTGATTTGTTATGATGTAACAGACAATGCCATTGAGGACACTATTGTAGAGACATGCACCGTTTCCTGTCACCCGCTTTACTACAAAAGCACCATTTTGTGTCACCCACATGACTTCAAAAGTGAGTGCCGCTGATGTCAGCTGGAATGCTGATAGTGTGGAAAGTTTAGAAACAATGAACTGCTGTGATTTACGTAGAACTGCAACAGAACTATGGCGTGAAGAGCCATATGGCAGGGTTAAGTATTGCAGACTGCTTAAAGAAAAAAGTAGTACAATGTATGGTTTATATTTTTTACATTGTCTCCACCATGGAACCTACCCACATGACACATTTCAAGTTTGTAGCATGTTGGGAAGTATGCTGAACATTTCGAATGGACACAAATTCCCGTTTATATATGGAGCGATATCAAATAGCTGTGGCTAGGATAATTATGAGAGATGCTGACCACCATACCCTAAACTCAGATATAGCCTATATTTACAGTTTAGCATGCCACCAGACAGCATCCTCATAGTTATGTAGTTGCTGAGACATGAGTGCCTATCTTAAATGCAGCCCCTATGCTACAGAGGCTTGCCAGTCGCTGCAGCTGCCGGATGGGTGTCTGTAACCTCTGAATTTGATCGGTGTCACTGGAGAGCAGGCACTGCGGATCAGGTTGCTGATGCATCAGGGCACAGGTTTACCCTATGTTTCTGACATGGAGCTTATAAAAGGGGAATCTAATTAGCAGATTAATCTTCCAGAGATGGAATTACCCACATAGTTTTATTAATTAATACAAATTTAAAAAAACAGGTTTCTTTCTACCCCCTTGTCAGATGGCAATTCCTCACAGTAAGAGTTTCCAATACCTAATTTACCTTAACTAAACTCAGAATTCCCAATGGCTGACAGCTAGTATATTTTTAGTAGGATTAGGAAGGCATTTATTCTTACATTCATTGACTGTTTTGGGTTTTCAGTATGCATTTGTAGCCCTTAGCTCTCATCTATATAGGGACTTATGAGCCATGTTTTTCATTAATTGATATGTTTCAAGTGAGTTCAGAATAGAGATGGGAACAAGGTAAGGGTTCCCTCCAGGGACGTCAATCGGGGTCGCCAGAGGTCGCAAGAGCGACCTCTGCCGTTTCCCCAGCGACCGCTGGCATTATTCTGCAACCTCTGACCTGGACTGGTGCCTGGAGCTGCTCTTCTTTTTTAAATAGTGTGTTCCAAACTATTTAAAGAGCAAGCTCCAATCCAGGCCAGTGGAAGCAGCAGCACCCTGGTGCCTTCATGTCTGTTGCTCAGCTATAGTTGCTTGGCAACCATCGCTCGTACAGGGCTGAGGCAGGAACTAAGAAGAGCAAAGCGTGTCTCGAGACATCAGTTTCGCGCCCGCCGGTATGCCCTTGTGCCCCTCTCACCCGCACTCCAGCTCGCTAGGCCTGTTCACGTTTGGGCAGGAGCTGCTGTCTCCTGGGGGTGAGGTGGGTGGGCCTGGGCAGGGGGCCAAAACAGCTGCACCAAATCGTCCTGCTCTGGAAGGAAAGGAACTGCGGTCCAGCCCACAGGGCACAGAAATATCTGCAGGCAGTGCCGGGGCAGGACTGGCCAGAGAGAGGCCCTCAGCTGGAGAGAATCCCCTCAGCCAGCGAGTGACTCTGGGACAAGCATTGCACCCTGCACCGGTGAGTGACTCCCCAACACAGGAAGAGGGCTGGCCCATAACTCGCACATGTTGAAAGGATACTGACTATGGATTGCATAGAGACTTCATGTGCACACTCGGGTCACATAGAACGAAACAGGGCTGCGAATTGAATTTACGCTCTGCAACTTTCCATTGCTTAGCTTCTTTTTCTCGATCTTACAGTTGCGTCCTTTAATCCATGTTCTCGCTCTCTCTCGCTCTCTCTCGCTCTCTCTCTCTCTCTCGCTCTCTCTCTCTCGACGATAAATAGCTGGGTTCTTCCCAAACTTAGCCTGGTGCTACCCAGTTTCAAAGCGCCCGGAAACCAACACTATTACCGTTATTATTACCCACAATGCAGCATTACGTTCCCAACATCGGGAAGCTAAAGGCATGAGTTTGACCAGGATGGGAGAGTTTAACTTGTGTCTGTGTGCTCGTATCTCCTCACTGGGAATGCAAACGCCATACAAGCGCTACCCGCACCTTCTATACAATTTATGCATTATGAAAATAAAGACCAGCTGCTGTGCAATTCTTTTCACTGAAAAGTGCTTCGAGGCAAAGGTGCTATACTAGCATAAACACATAGACGTTTTACTCTTGCAAAACTGATTTAAGCACGTGTGTGTTTTTGTGCAGGTGCCTTTTTCACTGGACTGAAGTACTAGATGTTGGTGAATGGATATCATGTTTTATTAAGTGCCCAGCGTTTCATCCTTGTGTCGGTTAAACCCCCCGCTACTGAGCATAGAACAAGCATTCAGCCCATGCTGGGTCCTGTGTAACGATGTACTATGCAACGCAACATGCCTGGTGTGTCACCAGCATAAGAGACTGTGAGGGTAGAAGCTGAGTCAGCCTGGTCGGTTACATACAGATCTTAAAAGTGACAGCTCAACCCACTGAGCTATGTCATAGCCTGGAGGACAATTTCGCTAATGAAACACCTCGCATTGTTCCATGACCTTTTCTCACCACCTCACAATGATACCGAACTGCACTATGCCATCTTAGTATTGTTCTCCACATGGACCACACCTCCCCCAGACTTCAACCGACATCTGCTTATCTCCCTTGTACTGCACCTGCATTGCAGTGCACCACTCTTGTGCTAACGACCGCTGCCCTACACCTTTCTAGTATTACACCATCACTGCACAACCCATTCTTCGCACTGCGCCTGCATTGTTGTATACCACTCTTATGCGAACCACCCTGCCCTACAACTTTCTACTTCTCAACCATTGCTGCACAAAACTGCACAACACCTTCCATGTACTGCAATTGCATTGTACTGCACCACTCTTGTGCAAACCACCCCATGCACCACAAGTTTCTAGAACTAAACCATTGCTTCACAAATTGCACAACACTGGCCTCTACCGCAACTGCATTGTAGTACACAACTCCTGTACTAACCACCCCTGCGATACACCTTTAAGGTACTAAACAATCACTGCACAAACTCCACAACACTTCCCTTGTACTGCACCTGCGCTTTACTGCACTGTACTGCACCACTCTTGTGCTAACCATCACTGTGCTACACCTTTCTAGTACTAAGCCATCACTGCACAACAACTCCCTTGTACTGCACCTGCACTGCACCACTCTCATGCTAAATGTCCCTACTTATGCCTGCCATGGCCTGAATCTGCCCTTCATTTCACCCCCATTCCTTGTTTTGCACCTTCATTGTAGTGCACCACTCTTGAGCCAAACGTCCCTGCATACACACGCCATGGCCTGAATCTGCCCTTCATTGCACCCCTATTATTTTTCTGCACCTGCACTGCGACTGTAGTGCGCCACTCTTGTGTTAAACGTCCCTGCATACACCTGCCATGCCCTGAACATGTCCTTCATTGCATTGGTTGTTCATACAGTGTTTTCCGTTCCAGCAGCAACAGTTTGTTACCGGCCGGTTGACAGTACTTTATTGCCTTACGTTTGTTGGTGCTATACACACTGATATTAATGCAACATATGGTGATCCATTCTTGTATGAAATGTATATCTTATCACAGTGATCTTGTAATTAGTGTACTGGAACAATGCAATGTGATGCCACTTCCCGTTTTGTCCAGGAGTGAAAGTGAAAGGTTGTGTGCAATCACTTCCCGTGATGTCACTCGGGGGTGGAGCTAAATGGCACCACTTCCTGTGATGTCATCATAGGTCAAGGGTCGTGTGATGTCACTTCCGCGACCCCTGGCATTTTGGTGAAATGATGTCCCTGGTTCCCTCTCTTACTTCCATTGTTTGATTTAGCTCAGGAAAGTCTTGCTCAGGATTATGAAAGATGGGATCTTCAAAGTAAGTATGAGTGTAGTCTCACATTGTATCTTTATCAAATGTATTGCATATGGGTTACTACAACAACTGAAAATCAAATTTGTCAAACAGCAGAATTGAATATTTTGGAATGGAAATGGTACAGAATTGTCGAAGACAGTCTCCCAGGACATGCAGACAATACAGAAAAGGTGATTGTGGACTAATAAGTTGCAGTTTCTTCATTTTTTGTTAGAGAGGGACGAAACAAATTTTAGAAATTAATGTATTTTCCAGACTACTATATCTATTTACCTATAGCACATATCGGGGACCGAAAAAGATTTGACACCTTTGTGGTAAAAATGCAAAAGGGAGGGGGCTTCATTGATAGCCACACTGTTACATGCACTAGGCTGGAGAAAGCCCTAAATAATAGTGTTTCAAGCAAATAATATATAGGTGATAACAGTGGGTTACAGGTAAGTATACGGATTTAACATTAGACCGAGGCACTGTAAGCAGGACAAAGAGCATTCACATTTTATGAACTTGCTTGGAAGTCGCAGAGGCCAGCAGCACATTGCAAAGTAAACGTTCCCAGGATTATATGATAAGAAACCAACACAAACCGCCTTTGATACTTTCAAGGTCAGGAAGCTAAACAGATGGGTGGAAGTGAATGCACAAGCATTTCATAATTTGGCGAATTAGTTTATGAAAGTGGTCTACTGATGGTTTCATAGTGCCTAATGGCATTTTTAAATTGCCCTTCAACACATCTCAGCCTGGGAAATAGTCTGAAGAGTTCCTAAGATGCAACATTACGCCAGTAACTTGTTAACAGTTCAATGCTCTTGTAGTGTGTAGTGTCACGGTGAGTATGAATCGTGGACACAGTGGATTTAGGGGTATATGTATTTATTATACTGAATAATTACAAGTATCTATATCAGGCCCCACCGACTGGTACATGCAGGCGTTGGTCTTTGAATGCCGCATCTCCCCCATCACCGGCGCTGTCACATTCCATATCACGCGCTCTTATCTCGTGCGTGCCTGGCTCACCGCAATGTTATTACAGCAAGTGAATGTACGATACTACACATCTCCCCTTCTTAACTTATCTGATACTACAAGTTTAATGTCCAACGTATAGACAGTCTTCTATTGGCTCAATGTTTCCACACAAAGTCTGTCAATCCACGAGGATCACAAATGATTCTTCCTCTGCTTGATTTGCGTGAGATATCTGTTTTAGGCTTTGGCAAGGAAACACTTTGCAAGTTCTTCTTATTCACTACATCCCTACCACATTCTTCTACATCACTAGAACCATCATTGCCATTGACTCTTCCATTATCACCATGTTTTGGCACATTCACTTTAGGCATATCCCAGACACATACCCTCTCCATATTCCAAACTCTACCATCCTCAACCCTCACTGCATGCTTAAACACTTCAACCACACCGACAGGTTTTGACCACTTGCACGGACCATTTCTCAAAACAGGTGGAAGCTTGATTCTCACCAAACCTCAGACTATCAAAGGTGACTTTTTCACATTTCTGCCTATGGATCTATCATGAGTTTTCTTGTTCTTCAATTGCATAGTTCTGATGCTCTCACACACATCTCCAAAATCCTTCTTTATTACAGTCATCCTATTCATCCAGGATGGTGTCAACTTAGTGTTGGCCTTCCGGCCTCTACTCATTTCAAACGGTGACAAACCTGTGGTACAGTGTGTTGTGAAACGATGAGCATTAATCTTTTGTCTGACAGCTTCCTCCCATCTCACACCATTTGCCCAGGCCCATCTCACCCATCTTTGAGCACTCTGTTAAAACGCTCGACCACTACATTGGTCTGCGGGTGGTATATTGCACTTCTTTTATGCACAATGGAATTTTCTGCACAAAACTTTTGCATTTCTTTCGAACGGAACTGGACACCATTGTCCGTTAATATACTCTTTGATAAACCTTCCCTTCCACAGACCTCTGCTAGAAATTCAACTACCATTTTGGCAGTCATGCATGGTTTGATCATGACTTCAACCCACCTAGTCAACAGATCAATGATTACTAGGCAATATTGTTATTTGCCCTCGCTGCAAATTGGGCCTAATATATCCATACCCAGGTTGTCCCATACATTACTCGGGAGATCTGTAACTACCATGGGGTATTTCTCATTCACACATCCTCTATCACTCTCTTTGCAAAGGATACAATCACGTATAATTCTCTCGATTTGCAGATCATATCCTGGCCACCAGAATTCATCACGTATTCTTCTCTTTGTCTTCACAACACCCTGATGACCCTCGTGGCCCAACGCAATGATCCTTTGGCGCAGACTTGCAGGTGGAATGATTCTGTCACTTCTCATAATTCTATTATTCTCCACCTTGAGTTCATTTGCTACTTTCCAAAATTCTAACAGCCCATTTTCTTCATACTTGGCTTTGACCAACGGACTACTACTTAATATGATTTGTCTCAATTTTCCAAGTGATATGTCTGATTCCTCTGCCTCTTCCCATTCCTTCTCCGATATGGATAGATCTTCAATATTAAGTACAACTTCTGATTTCATATCCTCATCATCATCTATCTCAGAGACATTAGTGAGTCTTGAAAGACAGTCGGCAGCACGATTTTCCGTGCCCGGTACATACTTCACTACACAGTTGTATTCTTGCAGGAGTATGACCCACCTTTTTATGTGATTCGAAACATTTTCCAAACCTTTATCCATTATGACGTGGACCAATGGCTTGTGGTCCGTGCGGAATTCCACTTTTGCACCCCAAATAAAATTTCGAAACTTTTCTGCAGCCCATTTGATATCCAATGTTTCTTTCTCAATGGCTGCATATGTTTTTTCCGCGCCTTTCAACAGTCTAGATGCAAAAGCTATTAATCTCTCCTTGCCATTGATCTCCTGTGTGACCACTGCACCAACATTGCTGGCATCTGTTGTGATGATGGTTTTCTCTCCGCTCCTGAAATTTTTCAGCGATGGTGCTTTATTCAACTCATGTTTTATCCATTCAAATTCCTCTTCACATTCTGTATCCCATGCAAATGACTTTCTCTTCAAAAGTTCTCGGAGTGGAATGGTGTGTATGGCAAAATCGCGCATGAATTTTGAATAGTACTCGGCCATGCCAATGAAAGTACGCACTTCCTCCTTAGATTTGGGTCTTGGCATATTTTCTATAGCATCTAATAGTTGTTTCTTCGGCCGTACTCCTTCAGCTGATATAGTATGTCCTAAATATTCGATTTCGCAACAATCAATTTTGCATTTCTCTTTACTTAAGGTCATTCCAGCTTCATAAAGTTTCTTGCACACATATTGCAATCTCTCATCGTGTGTCTTTTGATCAATAGCATGTACTAGTATGTCATCCTGGAAACATATGACACCTTGGTCTTCTGCAAACAGTTTATGCATGATCTTCTGAAAGACAGAAGCAGCCGATATAAGCCCAAACGGTAACCTCTTATATTGATATAAACCATCTGGCGTGATAAATGCTGTCATGCACCTAGATTCTCTATGTAATTTTACTTGATGGTATGCTGAGGTCAAATCAAGAGTGGAGAAATGTTTCGATGGACCAATGGTGGAAACTATTTCTTGGATGTTGGGGAGTGGGTGTCTGTCAGGAATTGCACATTTATTCAACTCCCGCATGTCTACACATATCCTCAATTTCCCAGATTTCTTCCTCAGGACAACTAATGGAGATACCCATTCACTGGCATCAATACTTTCTATGATACCTTGTTCTTCTAGGCTCTTTATCTCCTTTTTTACTTCCTCTCTCATAGATAGGGGAATGTTGCGAAGTCTCTGTGCTACTGGAACACAATCAGGTTTCATCCTGATTTTATGCGAGTAACCCTTCAAACATCCAATCTCATTCTTGAAAACACTTCTCATCATCTCTTCATTATTCTTTGTCTCATTCATTCTCATGTGTTTTCCTGACTTTTCATTGTCAATGTTCCTCACCGATTCATCAGCACCGGCATCCAACCTAACTTTGAGTTTACTTTGATCAGTCCAGCTTAATAAGGGAATTCTGCCCGTTCTTGTAATATAGATTTTCCCATTAGCCTTCCTATCTTTAAACTTGAGTGCACCCCAAAACCATCCGATAACATCAATTTTTATTCCACCATAGGCTCTAGGCCTTATGTCTGCTTCATGTAAATATTTGTGTCTCCTTTTATCCCACATATCTTGCGGTATCAAAGTGTATTTGGCACCAGAGTCAATCATCATGTGCATATTCACTCCATCTACACACACCATAGCCTTAGGACTTTCCAATTCCTCCTCATGCTCTTCATCCATTATAACAAATACGCACTCATCATCTTCATCATTACTGCCATTATCATCGCCGATCCAATTCATGGAGGAATTTTGTGCTCTGCAACATCTAGCATAATGGCCCTTGCCTTTGCATTTTCCGCATATGATCTTCAGCGCTGGGCACTCAGGATTGTCTGCCCAATGATCTGTACCATCACATCTAAAACATTTTCCAGTATTCTTCCTTCTTGGACTACTCCTTTGTCTTCGTGGAGGAGGACTCCTCCTTCTCGCATGTATCTTGGGTACTCCTTTGCTTCTTCTATCCTCATTCCACGAAGGTTTACGAGTTTTGTCCCACTTGTTCTTTCCACTGGTTACATCCATCACTTGGGCTATTGATTCATTATTCTTGTTAATGTTCATAGTGCCATTACTCTTTGGGGCATCATGTTTGACTTCAACAGACTGTACTCTGTTCTCTAGTTCTTGAACACATTTCTCGGTATGTTCAACTTCTTTGGCTATTCTTAAAACTGTATCGAGGGGTGGATCGTCTTCAGCCCATAACTTTTCTCTTACCTTGCTGCTTCTGCATTCCAGCATAAATTGATCGCGTAATCTCTCATCTAATTGAGCATTGAATTTGCAGGTCCTGGCCAATTTTCTTAAGATGGTTATGTATTGTTCAACACTTTCACCTTCTTCTTGGACTCTTTTCCCAAACTTGTAACGTTCAAGGATGGTGCTCAATTTTTTTTCATAATGTTTGCTCATCTTTTTTACTGAGCACTCATATTCATTCAAATCTGCACTATCTTCCGGCGATAGTTCAGGCAAGTCTTCAAATTTTTCTTGCCCAGCTGGCCCTAGACAGTGCAACAAAAGTGACTTTCTTTTTTCCACGCTGCAATTTTGGCCACACACCACCCCTGAGTAGTGTTTGAAGGCTTTAATCCACCTCTTCCATGGAATTGACGGTTCTCCCACCTCTGACAGGAAAAACATGGGGGATAGAACACCACTGAATGCCATGGTAAACTATGTGCGTAAGATTTAATGTTTATTGCCCAATGCAGTTCGACTGTGTTGTGGTTTTCTACTGCAGCAGCACAAATCTATGTGACAATAATTCTCACTATTACTACTCTGTGTGTCTTGAAAAGTTGAATAGACACTTTATGAGAGGTGCCCTCCTTCAGATTTGTTGTAAAAAGTATGTGCTCAAACTGTTTTGTTGACTTCAAGCACGTATTTTCCCTCAGTGCGCCTCTATACCAAGCTTTTCATAATGTATATCCAGAACTTCCCCTAGTGCTCTTCTATACCGTATATTACGGTTATTTTCCTATCAGTAGTGATAGGCTGGCCTTTATGAGGCGGAGCTACAATCCGGAAAGAGCGGAGACTTACTTGTTTTGGCCGCTGCAACGCTAAGGGAAGCGGAGCGGCCTCTGTAGAATAAGTCGTTCCTCCGATACCGAGGATTAAATAACGTGGCCGCTGCAACGCTCGGAGGGGAGAAGCGGAGCGGCCTCTGGGGAAATTGATTGCAGCACTTATCACGGACACGCGGGTCCTCAGGAGGCAGTGGAGCCCGAATCCTCGTCGCCACTTGTAGTGTCACGGTGAGTATGAATCGTGGACACGGTGGATTTAGGGGTATATGTATTTATTATACTGAATAATTACAAGTATCTATATCAGGCCCCACCGACTGGTACATGCAGGCGTTGGTCTTTGAATGCCGCATCTCCCCCGTCACCGGCGCCGTCACATTCCATATCACGCACTCTTATCTCGTGCGTGCCTGGCTCACCGCAATGTTATTACGGCAAGTGAATGTACGATACTACATAGTGTTATGATCGAACAGATGGAGATGACCGGCCACAGATGAATAAAGATCTGCTGGTCATCTCAAATGTCTCAATGTTTTGGCACTATGATGTGGCAATTGTGGGATGGGCTGTGACGTCTCAGAGTGGGTCGAGGGTGGTGTGGTGACATTTGTAGTATCCAAAGATTTTTCAATAATGTATCTCCCGCTATAGAGGAACAACAATTGCCCTCACCTAATGTTGCAATATGTGTTGATGCTAATCAGTTAGTATTATTATAAAAGCTTTGGTTTTTGGGCATTTCAATGACAAGGCTTTTTATGCATTTCTGGTCCACATTCTGTTTAAATTCCCCTTTCCAAGCTGTAACTGAGCCCAGAATAAATTGATATGAGATGATATGATATGGCATTTATAACGCGTCTATACACATGTGTTTCAAGGCGCGATGAGGCGAGGGAGGGGGAACAGAAGGAAGACAGACAACAATCCTACTTGGTCAGTTGTCATTCAGATTGGGCAAGTGCATGGGAGGGGAAGGGGGACATGCAGTACATGGGATAAAGAATAATAAACAATAGGTAATGTACGGCCAGCTGGTGGCAAGTGCAAGGGTAAGTGCAGACAACAGGTGTCAAGTGCTGGTGGTGGAACTGTAGGGATACAGAAACAGTCCCTAAGTGCGGTGGTTGCTAGGAAGGCTGTGCAGGAGTGCGACTTTCGGGGGAGGTGGTAGACCTGGGCCTGAGATCAGGGGGTGGACAGGTAACCAGTGCAGTTTCAGTATCAGCCAGGAAGTCAGCAAGGGAGTGGAGGAGAAAAGGCAGAAGCAAAGAGAAAGGTTTTGAGGTGCTTCCGGAACCGGAGATGATTCCACTCAAGTTTCAGGGAGGCAGGGAGGCTGTTCCAGAGGGAGGCCCCAGCCAGAAGGCCTTGTGAACAATGCAGAGGGTTTTGAACTTAATCCTCACAGCCACTGGGAGCCAGTGCAGAGATTTCAATCCTGGAGAGATACGATACCTGGGCTTGAGGCCAAGGACAAGTCTCGCAGTCCTGTTCTGGATGAGTTGCAGAGGGCGGAGAGTAGTAGCAGGCAGATTTAGAAAGAGGCTACTGCAATAGTCCAGCATAGAAAGAACGAGAGCTTTGGAGACAGTGAGCTTCTGGGTGAAGGAGAGGAAAGGAAGAATACCTCTAAGGAGGTGCAGCTGGTAGTGTGATGTCAGAGATGTGTGGAGGTCAAAGTATAGATGTAATTTTGTATATAGCTTTCTGGAACAATGTCTGCTTTAATTATCATTGGAATAAAATAATATTTTGGAAAGCTGGCTAACTGCTGGGATCATAACCCAAGGCCAAGTTTGGGTTAATGGCTCAATAGTTTACCTTTTAAATATAACCTACCAGGACCTGCCATACTTGCATGTAGAATTTTAAAAATGATCTTTCAAAATTCTGCTAGAAAACTAAAGTTACCCTGTTCACGAGAAACTTCCCCATGTGTTGGAGTTTCATGTAGTGCATGTGCTGTACACTAACTATTGAGACAACCCTTGCCTAAGGATGGCTCTCTTGCATGGATGTTCGAACGAGATGCAGTTTTGTGGCATTAGACCCATTACCACTGAATCCCCGAAAACAGTGGATAATGTACCATTTCAAAATGCAACATATGGGGCTCTCGGGGAATGAATGAAGCTAAACATTTAAATGAGCATCTCTGGAAAGAAAAGGCATATGTTGTGGTTCTTGAAGAGCATCAGTGATGATTGAAGAGAGGTACAGGAAGCTGATCATGATTATTATGGTTTTGGATCATAGGTGCAGTTTTAAATGCAATCTCACATTGCAGTGGTCTTTCTGTCACTGCAGTTGTACACCATAGCCCCTGTGACCTCTGAACCTGCCCTGTGCTGCCAAAGAGATGAGCATGCAGATTAGGAGACTGATGCAGCAGGGCAAAAGGGCACACTATGCTTTTGGCAAAAAATGCAATACTTTTTTTTTTCTTTTTTTTTAGCCGATCTCCCTTTCTGAGGTTGACTACCCGCATCATTATATTAGTAATACAAATTTAAAAATCCAGGGCTTCTACACCCTTGGCAGTTGGCACTTCTATACAATTAGGTAGATTGTTAAGCGTCTGCCATTGATATAGACATAAAAAAATCTGCCAACGGAAATAGGGTCTTTCTTTCACAGACCTGGAAGAGCATGTTCTGACATTAAATGGAGGATTGGCTGATGGAGCTCAGCGCATCAAAATGCTGTGAGAAAACAATGTGCAACTGTGATTATCTGTGTGTTAGTGTTTAGCTTTTTTTACGCCTGCTAAACGTGTCACGCTGGTCACTGTTCCCGTGTGGTTGACATGGTGATATTTTGTTTTCTTATGTCTTGTCGCCGTACAATAGAAATGTAGTGCTAATAGACCTCGGCGGTTTACATTCACAGGAAAATATTTGATGTGTTTTTAAAGCAGAGATTCATTAAATAGTACTGTTTTCTATGTTTGAAAAGCATAAACACCTTAAAGGGTATGTCTACGCAGAACTGTTAAATGAAGAAACCAATTCACGTGACTCAACACCTTAAAGGGTAGGTCTACGCTAAACTGTTAAATGAAGAAACCAATTCACGTGACTCATGAGCTCAGAAAACGCGTAGGCTACAATATTTGGATGGCAATTTTTGGCAGTTCAAAAGCAAGCAAGTGCCTGCCTCTTGTACCTTTTTGAGTTACTGTGTGTACCTCTTTGTTTGTCTGCAATTTGAAGTCTATTGTGACACAGGTGGGCTGCCACTGGTGACCTGATGATGTCAGGCTGCAGGAACAAAGACCTGTCTGCACGGAGTTTACATTGGGACTCTGGAGGAGGGGCACTCCCACGGCAACTCAATCTTTAAACTGCCCGCTGGCGGCCGTGTCCATACAGACGAACGATCAATACTGTGCTGGCAACATGCTTTATAGAGGGTGAAGGATTGAAGGAGGGATGGGAACCAAAGAATACAAAAGACAAGGAAACAAATTCAGCGGGAAAGAAAATAGAAAAGGAAAATGAGCATGGGTCATAACATGAAAGAAGAAAATGAGACACAGAGCTGAGAAAGGAGGGCAGAAAGAAAACGAAATGGGCGAGGAGGGTGACGGAAAGAAATGGCAGGAAACTTTTTTTGGGAGGGGAGGCAGAAATAAAGTAAAACATGGAGCATAGTTAGTTATAAGGACCTATGAGGAGGAGGTTGAAGAAGGAGGAGGAAGAGAGGGAGGGCGGGAGGGAGGGAAGGACAGAGGAAGGAAGGAAGGACAGAGGAAGGGAAGGACAGAGGAAGGGAAGAAAGGACGGAAGGAAGGAAGGAAGGAAGGAAAGGAGCGCCCGCCCCATTTGCCTTTGCTGTGACAGTCTCCTGACATCACCTGCACATGCCCTGCAGTGGCAGCAGGTCAGATTTAAAGGCATATGTGCATTTCCAAAAACATGCCGGAAAACAAAGTTCCAACATATAGGAGTGGCTTTTTCATTGTAGCAACTCTAGCTCAAATTCTTAGAATGATGTCCCACAGTGTAATGAAGTTGGACGCATGTAGGAAATCACGTGTAGTCCTTTATGATATAAGCACTTTTATTGATAATAGTGCTGATGTAAATAAGTAATTTGCATCTTTAAGATTAGGATATAAACATCCACCAGCCCCCAGGGTCAGCCCCACTCTAACTGTCTCCGATAGAACCTCCAATACACAACATTCCACACTACCACCATGTTCCATTCCTCATGACATCATACCAAGGCATCATGAAATATGTTGCTCACATAAACGAGATTTAGCCAAATCATTACATATCTCCCTCTCTTAAAATGATCAAAAAGAAACATAACCTCCAAATCACAACAACCTGAAGTAAAATAACCTCACAGCTCCACTCAAACAAAGCACAACATAGATGCACCCCCAAAAACCAAACCACTCAACTAACTGTGGGCCCTGCACTAAAACCAAACATAGAGACCAGCTCAAACCTCTATCATCAAACAAAACCAACACCATACCTTCCATCACTCCCTACAATATATTCATAACCACCTCCACTCTCCACAATAGAAAATGCAAGAGATAACCCACTCTCTCGCACCACTCACACCATAGGGCTGACGAGATCCCTATAGACACGAAAGAATGAAAACAGACCACCCACAGCGTCCGACAGTCACCTTGTGTCTAGAAAGCTCACCCTAAGGCCTCCAGGAAGTTCACCCCATAACATCCTGAACTTCAATGAACTTCCAAAATTCAACAATTCCATAAACCAAGGCCCGAGTTCCCAACTCCCCAAACACCTAAACTGGTATCTTTAATAGAAACACAACAGTTTCCTTATTTTCCCGGAACAGCATTTCATTCTAAGCATTGTTCACATCCAACATTCCTTTGATTGTCCACACACTGAACCCTGTGACCCTCTGCACATCACAACTTGTATTGACGACAATTAACATTTCTTCAAGTGTCGGCACACTGAACCCTGCGACCCTCTGTACATCACAACATTTTCATGCATACATGCCATTTCCATAAAGCACATCACAACCTTTTCATGCACACATGCCATTTCCATAAAATTTAACACAATTAACATTGTAAGCATTGAGATACTCTTCAAAGTCTTTGATTTACCAGTCAACCTGAAATGGAATAGTGTTATTCATAAATCATTCCACGCAAGATTGTCCTTGAATTTCTCGATGACCTGTAGAGCGGGATCAACATTACATCTCATCAATGCGGTACAGTAGTAAATACAAGTTCTGTAATTGAAACGCTCATTAACTGTCTAGACCCCTTAAGAATTTCCAACTGCTAACAAAGGCCACAGTACACTTCCATTCAATCCACTCAATCAACTCCGCAGGTGCCCATTCCACTCATTACCTACCATACAAAGGCCTCACATGACATCTTAATATTCTCTATCATAACATGAAAGTTCCTTAAAAAACTTCACAAAATCAGAATCCTGCTCCTCTAGCACAATAATGGAGGTGTCCACAGCTTTTCCTATAAGCTCTCCGCAGGACCTACAATGTCCCCAAGACTCCTCCCAATGAGCTTTTAACTCGTGGAACGCATCTAAACAGCAGTCACATAGTGTCACTCCCTTGTCTTTATAATCCCAACAGCTTAGAGGATGGCGACTTGTCTGGAGTTGAACACTCCCACTCTCTCTTACCGGGAATCGTGAACACATTTCCAACCCATCAGTTTGCTGAATACCTGATGCTCCTTGCTGAGCTTTGAAAACTTCCTGTTCATTGCCAGCTAACTTAAACCTCTTCCCGTATTTTAATACTTCCATGCTCTTGCGTTGATGAAATCTCGCTGCAGTGACTTTCAATGATGACAGCTCACCTGCCTGTGTTGCAGCACCAACACAATTCAAATCCATAGGAAGCTCACTCAAATCCACATTGCCTTTCCGTTTGCCCAGCACTCCAATGATCTTTTCACCAGAAGAAAGAACCCTCACGTCGTCTTCCGAATGCTTGGACGGCCGTGTCACGCCCTGTGACATCATCATTCCAGCAGCAACCAGCAACCACTCAGAGCTCTGTGCTCCAACTGCCGATTCTGCTTACTGTACGCACCCTGTGTACTGTTGTACCCTGGGGGAAGCCCCGTGGTGATGTGCGGGCTTCCCAGGGTCATGGTACCAGCGTGCGTAGGCGGGCGCGCAAGAACACATGCCGGAGACGTCTGCTCGTTCCGGTGCTCCGGCGCGAACTGCCGGGCACCGCCTTTATTAACTAACGCGCATGCGCCGGCCCGCTGGGCCGCGCATGCGCGCTTCGTGTACCACGTACACAACATCCCTCCTTTTCCCCCCAAACAACAAACACATTAAACAGGGGAGCCAACGTGGCTCAAATCAAACTGTACTTAACAGGTTTTGTTACTCATGATGCTGAGTCCATGATGAAATCTTGGAATCTTTGCGGTGGACGACGTCCTTCCCTGCGCGGGTACCTGGGCGAACCTCTCTTGAGGTTCTCTGGTCCCCCGGGGTCCTCGGGCGGCTCACCGCCTTCATGCGGCGCCTCCGCTGCTTGTCTTTGGTCAGGATTGGTTTCTTCCTCCGCTGCCACGGGTCCTATGCGCTTGAAGAAGGATACGTTTCTGGTTACCGTGCCTCGCGCATTCGCAGCTGTGACCATTGACCCTTTGACATGAGTTACTCCCATTGGTTGGGTTTTGTAAGTCATCGAGAGTTTTCCTTCCGGTTTCCTGTTCCGGACCAGGACGGTGTCTCCTACCGCTATCTCTTTATCAGGCAGCCTCCGCCTTGTTGTTTCGTTCTCGTTTCTCGCTGCTCTATCTGCTGTCACCCGTGCACTATCGATCACTCCTGGACGTCGGTCTCCCGCTTCGGGTATCAGCCCTCTGGGTATTCGCCTGAACAGCGCCTCGGAGGGTGCGATTCCGGTGGATCGATGTGGGGTGGACCGGTACTCACGAAGGAAGTCGATTAGGTTGTGTCGTAGGTCCTCCCCCCCATTGACAGAAATACGAAAAATTTTGTTTAGTGTCCGCATGAATCGCTCAACCTCTCCATTGGCCCTTGGCCATAGCGGGGTTACCTTCCGGTGCTTGATGCCTCGTTCCTCGCAGTACCTGGCAAACTGCTGTCCTTGGAACGCCGCTCCATTGTCTGAGCAGATCTCAAATGGGAACCCATGGGTGGCGAAAATTTTGTCCATCGCCAGGATGGTGTGATCACTGGCAGTGGATTCCACGAGTTCCACTTCCTGATACCTCGACCACTGGTCTGTGACGACCAGGAAATACAGGCCTCTTCCGGTCGAGCTGAAATCTGCGTGCACCGTTCCCCATGGCACGTCGCTCCGTTCCATGGCCTGAATGGGTGGGCCTCTTTCTACAGGACTCGTGGCCTGGCAGGGAATGCAGGTCCTCACGAACTCGGCCACCCTGTGCTCCAGATCGGGAAACCAGACCTTCAGCCTGAGGCGTGCCTTCATCTTGGCCATGCCTTGGTGCCCTGTGTGGGCCAACTGGAGGACTCTCATGACCAATGACCTGGGGATCACGATCTGGTGCCCTCGCAGCAACAGGCCGTCCATGGACACCGAGAGCTCGTGTCGCGCTTTCCACAGCAGTTGTAGGTCCCTTTGTACCTCTGGGTTCCTCCTGGCATTGTTCAAAAGGATGTCCCGCCACTCTCCTGTGGCCACCGCCCTTTTCACTCTTAGGAACGCCTCGTCGGAGTTCGAGTCGTCCGCAATGTCATGTCTCGATAAGGCCACTGGCAGGGCTGATTCAATGACGAGATGCACGGTGTCCCCGGCGTCCGTTATCTCCACTGGACTCTGGATATCCCTCGTGCCTGGGTGACGAGAAAGGTAGTCAGCTGGGTTATGGGTGCCTGGGCGGTATACTAGCTTGACGCCGTATTCAATGAGGGATAGCATCCATCTTTCGATGCGGGGAGGCGGCTTGGATGACGTTCCTGACAGGATAGGAATCAGGGGTTTGTGGTCCGTTATCACGACGACAGGTTTGCCGAGGATGTAAATTCTAAAGTGTTTGCACCCCCACAGGATGGTGAGGGCTTCCCTTTCTATCTGGGAATATCTCTTTTCTGTGTCGGTCAGGGCTTTGCTGGCATATGCTATGGGCCTCATGACCCCTCGTTCGTCAGCCTGCATGAGGACTGCCCCCAGTCCCACCGGGCTAGCATCGACCACAATCTCCGATTCCCGGCTGGGGTTGAAATAGGCCATTGTCTCCTGCTCTGACAGGGCCTCTTTGATGGCTTTGAAGGATCGTTGTTCAATCTCAGTCCACTGCCAAGCCACATCGTTCCTGGTAAGTGCCCTCAGTGGTTCCGACAGAGAGGCCAGGTCCTTGATGAAACGGCCGCAGTAGTTGACCATCCCTAAAAAGCTCCGGACCTCTGCCGGTGATGTGGGTGGAGGCGCATCTCTTATGTCTTTCACTTTTCCAGGGTCCGGGGATATGCCCTCCACATGGAAGGTGTACCCAAAGAATTCCAGTCGGTCCTTTAGGAATTCGCACTTTTCTTGGTGCAGGGTCAGACCCACCGCCTGTAGTCTCTCAAAAGTGTTCTCTAGCCGTTTAAGGTGTTCAATTTCCGACCTGGCGAAGACTAAGATGTCGTCGGACATGTTAATGACACCTTTCAGTCCGGACAGGGCTCCTCTGATGGCATTTTGTAAGACCTCCGCTGCGGACGAGATTCCGAAGTTTAGTCTCTTGTACTGGTACAACCCCTCGTGAGTAGTGAATGTCGTAATGTACCTCGACTCGGGGTGCAGCTCTAACTGGTGGTACCCAGACCTGAGGTCCAGCTTGGAGAAGACTTTGGCACCTTGGAGTTCTCCGATGATGTCATCTAGAGTGGGTGTGAGGTGACGCTCCCTTTTGATGGCGGCATTTGGGAGTCTCATGTCCACGCAGATGCGTACTGCCCCTGGCTGTTTCGGCTTTGGGGCTACTATGATGGGCGAAACCCACGGGGTGGGGCCTTCCACTCTTTCAATGATGTCCAGGTCGACCAGCTGTTGCAACTCCTCCTCCACTTGGGCTCTTAAGTGAAAAGGAATCTGGCAATGTTTGAGGGCTGTCGGCCTTATGGACTTGTCGATGTGTAGGCGAATGGGCTCTGCGTTCAGCTTTCCAATGCCCTTGAAGAGAGTTTCATACCTATGTAGCATGCTTTTCAGATCGGCATGGTATACTCCAAATGTGAAGTGGACAATGTCGAGTGCTTCTGACGCCGCACAGCTCAACAGGGAATGTGGGCTGACGCTGGTGACAAAGAACCTTGCTTTGATGGTGTTTTGTCCATGAGAAACCGGGGCTACGAACAAACCTTGGATGGGTAGGGGTGTTTCCCCACCGAACGCATATATTCGCGCCATGGACGCTGACAGCTCCGGCGGGCCTGGCAGGGCCTCATAATGTTTGGTGGCTAGCACACAGACCGAAGCCCCAGTGTCTATGAGAATGGGGGTGGGGACGTCATCGATGTTGACAGTGCATGTGGGTTGGCGCCTCGTGCCAGGACCTTTTACAATGCTGGAGATGAAGAAAATCTCTTCCTCCTCCTCCTCCTCCTCTTCTGCGATGTCTAGGTCTTGCAGACCCTGATCGATCGAGGAGATGCCTCTCACTCTGCGAGCGCCTCCTCGTCCCACTCTCTCCGGTCCTCTTCCCGCCGCAACAGGGGCGGCAGCCCGGCACATCCTAGCATAGTGCCCCGGTGTGCCACACCGGCCACACGTTCTCAACTTTGCCGGGCATTCACCTCCGTGGGGGAGGTCATACCCACAGTAGGAGCACGATGAGGCGTTGCCTGGCGTGGGCGGGGTATCAGGCCTTCTCGACGCCCATTTTGACCTTCCCGCTGCTGACCGTCCCACAGCAAATGCGTCTTCGTCATTCTTCGGTCGCGTGGCAGCGTCCATTTTCGCACCTCTGGCTTCCGCCAGCTCATGTGCTCTTCCCAGGTCCAAAATTTGCTGGAGGGTCAGACCAGGTTCTCTCAGTACTTGCCTTCGAAGTTTGCCAGAGCTGCACCCCTGCAGTAGCTGGTTGCGGACCATTTCTTCCTCATCGACCCATCTGCAGGAGGTCGCCAGGTGTCTCAGACGGGCACAGAATTTGTCTAGGGGCTCGTCGTCTAGTTGTCTTTCGGCGCCCATGACAAATCTATCGAAATCCACGTTAGCCATGGGGAGAAAGTGGTCTTTGAGTGCCTGCTTGACTGCGTCATACATGACCACGGGGATGACGAGGGAGTCGTAGATATTGTGGACTTCTGCGCCTGCCGAGTAGATCATAATCGCGATTTTGGTGTCATCGTCGTTCACCCCAGATGCCCTGAAGAACATATCTAGCCTCTTGACCCATAGTAGCCACTTCGGGCCCAGCTTGGAAGGGGGGCCAGTAGTATCGAATTCAGGCATGGGGGCTAGGGAGCTGCGAGATCTGCGTGGGATTGGGGCAGCGGCACCCTCATCGTCAGTCTCTTCACCCATTTCTGCGTCACGTACTCACAGTTATCTTTCTTAGAGAGGAGGGCGGCTTGTCCTGGGCTCGTAGTAGTGTTGGGGTGTAGAAACCCACTTCTTTCTTCTTAAATGCCACAGCCCTGCGCCTGCAGGACTGTGGGGTTTCCAAAAATTGTCTGTGTCCTCCAAACACAGCTGGTAGGTGGCGCACGAGCACCCTTTCGGGCCGCAACCACTGCCGCTACGTGTGAAGAGAGGAGCGAGCGAAATCAAAATGGCCGCCGGCACTCCGCGGGTCCGTAATACGGAAGAGCTTTCCGTCTCTCCGAGGCTGTCGGAGCACGGAAGCCATCCGTACCTCCTCGTCGCCAGTGTTGTACCCTGGGGGAAGCCCGGTGGTGATGTGCGGGCCTCCCAGGGTCAGGGTACCAGGGCGCGTAGGCGGGCGCGCAAGAACACACGCCGGAGACGTCTGCTCGTTCCGGTGCTCCGGCGCGAACTGCCGGGCACCACCTTTATTAACTAACGCGCATGCGCCGGCCCGCTGGGCCGCGCATGCGCGCTTCGTGTACCACGTACAGAACATGTACCACCAAAGACACTGTAATCCAATCACAGCTCGGCAGAGCCCTCTCTCTGCCTGGGTATTTCAAAGCACTTTACCACGTACGCGCCATACGTACCGACAGGAGTATACACCTACCCTTCCATGTTTACTCGAAACCTTCTCAGCACCAAGGTTATTGCGAGGCTGTCCCTCAGTGGCTCATGAATGCCACCCTCTAAGCGCATACTTAAAAATGTACAGCACATTGACTTGTGAGGCTGTCCCCCATAAGCGTGCCTCCCTCTCAGCGCCTGTTAGAGCTGGCCCCACTAATTGGTTTATTTTCATAATAAATTGCGCTCGCTCTGTCCGCTGTCACCTGGGGCCCTGAAGAAGGGGGTGAGGGGGCTGGTGGATGTCTCCTAGATCCTAACTCCTCTGACTGCCTTTACTTCGCCTGCTGTACACAGCACTCTCCAGCAGGCCACCAGGTCACCAACAGCCAGTCTCTGTGCCCTTCGTCCGTGCTGCCACAGTCAGAATGAAGCTTTTAACTCGTCGCTCTTTGCCTCTGGGCTGCTCCGTGTGTCAGTGAGTGGCAGTAATGCGTGGGACCATGCTATAAATCAGCAGTGACCTCTAATTTCCCAGTACTCCTTAATGACCCTGCACCGACAGTTTTTTTTTTTTTTCACTCACTGAAACGCTCCTGAATCTGGCATCCTCGTTGCCAATGTAACGAAGTTGGATGCATGTAAGAAATCACGTGTAGTCCTTTATGATATTAGTGCTTTCATTGATTATAGTGCTGATGTAAATAAGTAAGTTACAGCTTTAAGATTAGGATATAAACATCCACCAGCCCCCATGGTCTGCCCCACTCTAACCGTCTCCGATAGAACCTCCAATACACAACATTCCACACTACCACCAGGTTCCATTTCTCATGACATCATACCAAGGCATCATGAAATATGTTGCTCACATAAAAGAGATGTATCCAAATCATTACACACCGCTGATTGGTTGCACGTTAATCTATAAAAAAAAATAAGCCATGCATGGTCATGACATGGTGGCTACTGGGATCACAGAGTTATAAAGCAACTCACATTTTGATGTCATATTAGTGTCAGCTTGCTGAGGCGACTTGTTCATAACAGAGCTGGTGTGAATTAGCCATTTGGCCTCATTATACACACAACCATGCGGGAACCTGCCCGTGATGCTTCTCATTTGATTCCCCTGAGGAAGAGGTAGCAACTCTCTCTGAGAGGCCCCCTGTGAGCCTTTGCTTCAAAGGGGGTACTGAAGTGGCAATGGTCGTCTCCCACTAAATGCTGATTACTAGATTCTATTTGATATAGGCAGACGAAGTGGGTGGAGTTAGAGTGGTCCAGAGGAGAGGTTTAGCACAGGGAGGTGCCCACACTACCTTGTATCCTTCCAGGGCACTCAAAATGTCTACCCCTCCACACTTCAATCAGAAAAAGCACTCTGGGTATGACATCAAAAGGCAAAGTGCACTTGTTACATTAGCCTGGATTGGAAACATGACAAGAGCTTTCTCACTCAGGGCAAAAGTTCTGCCATCTCTGCATCTGAAAACCACTGCTCCTTCTAGAATCGCTGAATCAGCACTGCCATCTGGTCACCAACATTTTAGAGCTCCATCATTTTGCAGCTGCAGTTACCCCGACACTGTTGATCCAGCCAAGCCCACTTGCCGCCAAAGAGTGCTGAGTCTTCCAACACTGCTGACTCCACATTGTTTGCTATCCACAGATTTCTTGACATGCATGTCATCACTGCTGCACCATTGGAACCCGTCACCACCATTCTCTGACTTGACATTGGCTGAAAGCCGTAATCGCCCATACTCCCTGTTTGATGATGCAACATTCTGGCTCAACACTGTTGAGCTTCAAAGACAAGAACATAAGGTATTTGAAGTGGCCCTCTC
This sequence comes from Ambystoma mexicanum, assembly GCF_040938575.1. Lineage (NCBI taxonomy): Eukaryota > Metazoa > Chordata > Amphibia > Caudata > Ambystomatidae > Ambystoma > Ambystoma mexicanum. The sequence goes on from NC_090941.1 coordinate 807,029,172, forward strand.
CCTAGGTCCTTCTGAAATGGCCCTTGTGACATTAAAGCCCCCATTTTCTGCCTTTCAAAAGACTTATTTATGAACTTGACATTTTGATTCCGCTGAAATCTTTACGTAAGCACCCCTAGTATTGTTGTTTGCGTTGCATCTATACCAGCTCACAACCGTCCTGAAGAGTATAGCCTGCCCTTGGCCCACACTACCAGAAGACACAGAGGAGATATACCTGTCGGGCTGTGCATGTTTCACGTTTATTATTTGGATTGCTGCATGTTTGGTAATAGTGTGGGGCTGAGAAGGCGCTTTAGGCACTACTCATTCCTGCACTCCTGCAGAGCAGTAGTCATTTCATTACAGCAACATGTTCTTAACAGTCCTTTAGGCACATGTGCTTTAGAATTTCAAATTCCGACACTCAGTCGGACCCTCCCATGCTAGTGCACTGTTCTCCTTCTGACCTATTCACTCCCAGAGATCAAATTCCCAGACACATCTGCACTGACCACTAACACACAGGCCAGAGCAGCAGAACCTATCCCCCCTCCTCTCCATTGCAGCCTCCTCAACACTAGGTCCCTAGTAGCACATGCTCATGACATCCTCAATCTAATCACCTCAAATAATCTGGATATCCTTGCACTCACAGAAACCTGGCTCACACCAGCCACCGGCCCTGTACTCTCCATTGCCATCCCTAGTGGATATGCCATACTGTGTTGCGACAGGTCAGAGCAACAAGGAGCTGGTGCAGCCCTCATTGACATGGACACTATTCCTCTCTCTTCCAGTGCACCCTCGCTAACAAACTGTGAAGCCTTATATGCCAAACTTAAATTTTCAGCTAACTACACCATCAACATCCACTTCAGCTATCTCCCTCCTGGCCCACTCACCGCTTTTGACAACAACCTCTCCCAGCTCATTATCTCCAACCTCAAGATCTTCTCCCAACTCTTAATCCTAGGTGGCCTCAATCTTGGATACAAAAACCAATGAGACTTAGAAGCCATCATGCTGCCCAGCTCCTTAACAGCCTTTAATTGTATGCAACGGGTTACTAACCCCAATCACTCCCAATGATGCATGCTTGACTGGATTCTGGATCACAAAAGTGACATCACCATCGAATCTAACCTCCCTTGTCCATGGTCAGAAAACCACAGCATCTCCTTCACTATTCCATCTCCTCACCAAATCACAGCCCCTGTGCCAGACCAATCACCATACCCTTCCCTCTCACCTGTGGCACCCCCTCCCCTCTAACAATGACAGAGCCTTCTTGGTACAACACTATGCTCAGCAATACCATGGACTTCATGCCCCCCTCAAATCCTGGAAAGTCAAAAAAGCCAACATCTCAACTCTTGCTATACCCAGGAACTTAGAGACACCCGTACAAATAAAAGAGCAGCCAAAGCTGCCTGGCACAAAATACGCACACATGCCAACAAAGCCCCCGTTGTCAAGATCTCCCTCCTCTATCAACAAAAAATCCACACTGCCAAAGCAGGCACTTTTAAGGAAAGAATCACCAAGGCGTCATCCAGATCCCATTAACTCTTTCCTTTCCTCAGAGAACTGGAGACTCCAGCGTTGCCACCTTCCACCATCGTTAAAGACAACTCTTGGAGTAACATTGTCCAAGACATCCTTACCAACCAAATGGCAATGTTGCAAGCCATATAAAAACCTGTTGCGCTACTGAACCAGTTAACAGGCGGGGGTGGACCGACAGACAAATGTGAGAATGCCAGTTAAAGAGGTGAGTTTTTAGCTTCTTCCTGAAGCTGTTGTAGGAAGGTTCATCTCGAAGGTGGCCCCCCACCCCGACTCTCTTGAGGTTAAATCTCGGGGTCATGAGGCAATGATTGCAAACTGTTAAGCTGTTCTCAGTGGTCTTGCTGGGGTGTGCTTTATGAGTTTTTGGCACAGAGAACCATTGTTGCTCAAGCAGCACTTGAGTGATGGACAGGATTTTGAAGCTAGTAATGCCTATCTAGATAGCGATCCGCCCCACTTTTTTGTTATCGGATGGGGGGCTGTTTGTCAAAAGGGAAGACAAAATACTGAATGACAAAACAGAGGAAAACAGGCTAGCCCTCCCTCTAGTGTGAATAAACAGGGTCGTCACGATTCTCCGTTGCAGCTTTTAAAAATAACTGCAATGCACCTTTACCATTATTAAAAACATTTTATTACATAAATCTTAAACAATATCTTAATAAATTGCCAACACAACATATTCAGTTTCTCATATTTTGTGCAGAATCAACATGTGCAACAACCAATTCGGAATCAAAGTGCTCAATTGGGGGCTAGTAAAACGTAGGCTGTTACTAGCACAACAAAAACCTTCTCTACTCCCATCAAAAGAAGACAACAGGTTTGCCCATAACATAGACAGGGCTAACTGGCACTTCACAGGAAATGTGACTCCTGTAAGTGCACAAACAGCATCGGCGGAGTTGGGGGCTTCTCCAACAACAGCCACGCCTAAAGCCATCAAGGAAAAGGACAAACCCTCTGCCCCCACCCCAGAAGCTCTACAAAACTCCAACATTAACGATCATGAACCACGAAATCAAAGTTGGATCAACCTTCTAGAGGTAGCAGAGAGGTCCATACTTCTTTCAAACAGCCCGATTCTACCAACGCGCGGGTGTCCTGATACAGTCAGACCAATTCAACCTTCGTCACAAGTTTTGTCGCCCAATTGCGATCCAAAACGCTGATCAAGTGTCACTGACAACTATAAAGGCCAGGTACTTGTCACTTCAACTTCGCCCTTAAGTGAGTCTTGTAGACCCAACATACAAACTTTAGAAAAGGACCTCGGAAACAAGTACCCTCTGAAATCTAAAAATAGACTTCAATTTGAGAAAACTTTAGATTCCTTTTGCTCAAACTTTGACAATTACAATAATCAAAGAAGACACTCTTCAGATCACCCACCTAGAAGGCTGTCGTCTGTAAACATGCCAAATACGCGCCCACCGTCTCCAAGAAGGGGTAGACTTGCCCCTCATTGTTCCACATCTTCAAACGACCCACAACTAAAAAAAATGGACACATGCACAATGATGTCAGCATTAACGATAGCCCTCAATCCATTTGTCAAACTGTACGAAACAATCAGAGATACGATGAAAGATCACACATCAATCCAAGCGTCAATGCTAAATAAATTGACTTTTCTGGAAGGCTACATCATGGCTTTAGAGGCAAAGAAATTACAGACTGTTAACAAATCCATTCAAGACCTACCTACACCTCTAACTCAAGAACTAGTCCTGCCCACGAGATCTACGGCCCCAGGAAAGCCACTTACAAAATCAGAAGGCAAACAAACGCTACCATTTATCGACTTAACAGTCCCATCGTCTCTTCCGACCGAAAATTTCAGGTCACCTAAAGGAAATAAAGAAGTTAATCCCAAACGTAAAACAACTTCACTATTGGAACCAATTTTCCATCAGCAAGAGCCAGCCAGACCTAAGGCGATTATTCCCCAAAAACGCCCTCCGAATCCTCTGAAATCGAAGGTGCAAGTAAAAGATACATGTGAGTCAAACAAGGATGAACCTGAGATACTCAACCAATCCCTGAGAGGGGTCGAAGCCTTCTTAAATAATGAGGATATGATGAATATCACCCAACACATTACGGACATAACACCAACTTCTCATTCGGAGTTTCAAGAAATCCCAGACTCCACCGTAATTCTTTCACATTTACAACGACACATCAACAAAGAAACGGAGACCACTGAATCTCCATTCTTTATCTTTGAAGAACGAAGACATTGAGCAATCAAGAACAGTTACGGTTCAAAAGAACATCCACCCGTAGAGCCTTGCGCTACACCTCAACCCAGATCTAATCTTCGAAAACAAGAGAGAAACAAGTGTGGCAGCCATACACATCGGCTACCCACGGGACAGGAAGACAGAACACATAGAAGCCCCTGTGCACACCGCTCAAAAGCTCAGCAAGAGAAACCCCCATTAAGGGACAATACAAAGCAAGCTCCGAGGACGGTCTACAAATGAAAAATTGACAAATACCATACAAAACCTCAAATTCGATGGATATTAAAACTAGAGCAAATTCCGGGGAACCACGACATAGTGATACTAAACTGAAGAGCAGTCATTGACTTATTCAGTCATATTCCGAAACTATGTTCAGTGAAATCAGCCGACCTCCAGATAGTCGATCCAAGTCATCAGGGCTCTAAGGCGATCTCACATCTGTACATAGCGTCACTAACAACAAACATTCTCCTAAAATCCACTCTAGAGGAACTACTAATAATGGGCTACGATCTTACTGAATCCTTGAGGAAAATAAAACCATGCAATTACTGGGAACATAAAGAGACTCAAGAACATGCAAAAGTAACTGACCGACCTGGCACACTACGCCGAAAACTTTGTTCTGTACCGAAGGAAACCACCACCACAACCACCTCGGAACCTAAAGAAAGCTCCAACAAAGCTTCCCAGAAAAAAGAATCAACATCGTCTTCAAAACGTTCCGACAACTTCCTAAAATCGGTGTATAAAAACCCAAAAGTCCCCGACTTACATGCCAGGACCAAATATCCAAAAGAAGACCTGAAAATTCAAAAGAAAGTGCATAACAAGCTTTGCTCTAAGGTACCCACACTCCCCCCAAGTTCGTCACTGCACTCTATTTGGTCTGGCTGCCAAAAGCCCTAAAGATAAATCAACAAAAATAGCCACTCAAGAACAAGATCTACAGCAACACAAGTGACATTCAGAAATCCAACGACCAAGTCCGAATTAAAATGTGTTCATGGAACACACAAGGATTTCTCCACCTGACTGCGCCGGGTTCCATGAACCTGAACGACTACGATATTATCTGCTTACCAGAGACATGGCTTCTCCGACTTCCAATTCTCGACGGCTATGAGACCAATATAGTGTTGGCCAAGAAAGGCCCTTCAGGTCGTCCAACAGCGGGCCTTCTCATTGCAATCCGCAGTGGACGCGGCTTAACCGAAATACAAAAACTGAAGGAAAATCACTTCATGCTGGTAGTGAAATTAAATTGGCTAACAAGGGATGGAAAAACGAACAAAACATCGACGAAGATAATAATAGTCGTCACAATCTATTGGAACCCAACTACCATAGACAGCTCAAAATTCATCAATACGATCGAACAAGGACTCGACCAAGCCCAAGTCATCTATCAGCCGGACCACGTAGTGGTATGTGGAGACCTTAACATTAACTGCCAACCTCCTGCCAAAGCTACGGCGACTAAACCAAAAAAACTACCAGCAGATCAGAGGTCAACTAAATGGCAAAACCTGATGAAATCTAGATCATTTGACAACCTTGATCAAGTCTTGTCGACCCAAACAGATTACCAACTTGGGAAAGAGGGAACTCAACAATCAACCACATTTTTGTGTCACGCTCCCTACTGCTGCTCATCACCTCATATAAGGTGGTCAAAACATTGGAAAGTGACCACAACCTCCTAGAAACAACCTGGACTTCGAGCCCACCGATAAATCAAACAATGAGTGCAAATATTGAAGTAACTTCGAAGTGAACAAGACTCAGGATGACAGAAAAGTCCATAACCTCTAACAGCTCTATACAAATACTGTAGTAACCAACAACCCAGGACAGATGTGGACTATACCCCACTATTGACCACCTTTAGAGTCCCACAAAGGAAAAAAAAGTCAACAATGGCAGTCCAAAAACATATTTACGACAAATTGATCGCTGAAAAAAAGAGAGATCTGAGAAAAACAAAAAGGCAGGCACGGAAACTAGACTTTCAGCAGTCTTCTGTCAACATCAAAGTAGCCGAAAAAACTTACAAATCATGGCTGAGGGGCCATCGACATAAGCTTTACCAACAAGACGCTGAAGACATCCTCAAGGCTATTTCTGGCAACCATGCCAGAGACTTTTGGTCCCTGCTTGGTCAATTAGCTTGGGAAGTTTACTTCGAAACTCTCTTCCAGAGCCCCACAACCATCGAACCAATGACGGGTAACAGCGAAATTCCTTGGATCCGTTTGGACAACACTGAAGATATTCAAGACTTGATTAAAACATTGAAACCATCACGTGCTCCTGGCCCTGATGGAATCACCAACTTCGACCTGAAATCACACCCTGAACCCTGGTCATCTCTCCTGAGCCAAATCTTTAGACGCTGTTCCTCCACCAAGTCCATCCCTCCATCGTGGACATGTGCAAATGTAGTGCCCATCTATAAAAAAGGAAACAGGTCAGATCCAGCAAGCTACCGCCCCATTGCCCTTCTTGACCCCATAGGCAAACTGTTCGGGTCTCTTCTCCTAAAACAAAGCCCCTTGCCATGATAAACTGCAAACTGGCTTCAAAAAGAACTTGGGCACAAACGCTAACATCTTAATACTGAGCTCGCCCAAAAGTAAAATTTTGGAAGGCCAACCCCGTTTATTCATCACTTTTGTCGACCTCAGCCAGGCGTTTGATAAAGTCGACCGCGCAAGATTGTGGCAGAAACTTATCCAATGGAAATGTCCACCTGACATACTTCATCCAATCAAAGCTCTCTACTCTAATACGTCTATGCGGGTCCGCCTCAATCAACAAGGGGCCTTATCGGAGGAAATAACAACGGCCAGAGGTGTCAAACAGGGTTGTCCCTTGGCTCCGGCCTTGTTTTGGTCCTACTTAGGCGACTTCCAGGAATCCGAAAAATCAGTACGAACTTTCCCTCCAAAACTTGGAGGTGATCTGATTAGTCGCCTTCTCTACGCAGACGACCTAATTCTATTGGACAACACCCCTATAGGCCTATAACGCCAACTCACTAACCTGCAACAATATATGATGGTAAACAACTTGGAAATCAACGAATCGAAAACAAAAATGATGGTCATTGAAAAGTCTGTGAAAAAGAAAGATAAAACTCTCCTTAAATTGGGCACGACCACAATCGAGAGAGTTACTAACTTTAAGTACCTTGGCGTTATATTAGACAGCACGCCCAAAGAAAAAGCGATGCAATTGGCCCTGTATGCAAAAACTACTAAATTGGCAACCCAAGGAAAAGCGATTGACACCAAATTCGGCAGATTCTCAATCATTCCTGTGCGAGACTTCTGCAAAAACAAGGTCATACCATCGTTGGCCTATGGTGCGGACGCAATGCCGAATCTCCCTCTAGAACTGTGGCCAAAACTTGAAGCAATTTTTTGGAGATTAATCTTTGGCCTCCCAAAATCAACACTGATAACATTAACCAGACGTGAACTCACCATCTCATCTTTAAAAACAACTATAGACTGTAACAGTGTTTTGCTATACCGAAAATGTATACAGAAAGACTCCCCTTATGCTTACCACCTGATAAGTGAGGAAATTCAGCTTGGAACCTGCCAAATGCTGTCAAGATGGGAAACTAAGAATCTGACCATCTCAAACTCAGTAGCATGCGACACAGAAGAGCTTATAACTAACCCAGTTAAAGTCACCAAAAAAATCAGAGAGCTGGATTGGATCAACACCAATGAGACCGCAGCTAAAAATAAACTCACCAGCCACCTCCCTCCCTTCTTTAAGAAACTGGATTCAGTTCAACCTTACTTAAAACTTTTTCCGAATAGGTCGGCGTGCAATTACTTCTTAGAAACCCATCTGAACCTTCTAGAAACCAAAAAGTTTTAGCTATCAGACAATTATCTTCATCCAACTGCTGCCGAATCTGTAAATCTCCCACTGTAAAGGAAACCATTCGCCACCTCCTACTGAACTGTCCTGCGACGCAAGACATTCGTCTTACTTACCTGAAAGACATTTTCTCAAATGTTACTCTTCAAGACGATGAAATTTGTTGGAACAAACTGCTAGGTGGTGATAAACAGACATGGCTTTTATCCACAATAAACATCATGCAACACATCTTCAACGTGATCCTCCCTTTGCAGACCCAAACTATTGTTCCACTTGCATCTTCGAACTAATCTGCGCTACCTTTCGACTTCCAAGCACGCCAGACTGTTGGACTGTCGATGTGCTTCTGTTACTTCAGTGTTTTGTTAAAAATTCTGTAGAGATTAAAAACAAATAAAAAAAATTTTTTTAACAAAAAACGTACCTTTTGTGCATTGACAAATGTCTCAAAACATATTGCTCTTGAGCTTTAAGTAATGAGGGTAACTTTAAACACCTAATTCGGATATCTTTAGTATTTCAAGTGTTTTTACATAGTAGGCTCAGCACTATTGCCCATCCGGTAGCTCTACAACCAATTATTTCTACTAGCTGAACACTCAATAAAGATCAATTGCAGGATAAGATGAGTCGTTTGCCCTCAGGGAAACATTCTCTTTGCTGACTGTAACTATTTGGATGAGATTTACAATAAAGGTCGACACATTGTGTTGCCGCCCGTTTTGTCAGATCCACACATACCACAATGTTCTTCATACATTTATTGTGTGCCATTCACCACTACATAAAGATAGATATTACATGATGGAGTCAATCAAAGTATTGCCCTGTAATGTATTCAGAAGGACTAAGAACAAAAAACAAACAAATCCGTCAAGCACATAACATGAAGACAAATATTTTCCATCATACCTAATACCAGTCGTAGACCACCACAGACCTTAAATCTTAATTTCTTAGTGCTTGTTTCTTATTTATTTATTTAGCTATTTAATATACTTTTAGTTCACAGAACTTTTGTATATTTTAAAACATACATAATATGTAAACATTATAAGACATATTACAACACATTCCACATATTTGTATACTGTTGGCAGCTACGGCACACCCAATACTCAATCATGATCGATGCATTGGACCAAGTCCATATATTCCATACTTCATTACTCAAACTGTGTCCTAATAACTTCCCAAATCTGATATAAAGCAATAAGTGTTGTAGATGAATTGGAGTTTAAACACCAAGCCCATAATTCCTCGGTCAAAATCCTTTCATAGTTGTGAACCAAATGGCCCAGGTATTGTATGTAAAGATGGCCATGCTTCGAGCATTCGATGAGAATGTGCTTCACCGTTTCTAACTTTAATGGGTTTTACAAACTCTACAGAAGCGGTCCTCTTTGCACAATTTCAATCGTCCCCCCATGACTGACCGCACCAGCAATTAATTGATCCTCATGAGTAAATGCAGCTTTCTCACTTTAGGATCAGAGCAGATAACCAAATATGATTCTATGACAAGACTGGAGGTGAGCATTATGCTTCATCTTCTTTAATTTACTACTCCTCAGCAGTTTCAATGAACCAATAAAACCAATGTAACAAATATAACAAAACACTGAAAATGGTCTAAACAGACTTTTCTTCTACAATCCCCATAGTCTCTATAGTCCACCTCCCTCCATGCTCAGCTAAGACCACTTCCTGTCTCTGAGCTCCTCCTCTTCTTTTACTGCTCTTCAAGCAGATAAGTACCTTTTTATCATCTCCACATATGATGTAGTATGAGAGAGCTATACAGTAGAATTTAGACTGGGTATAGCTGGTGCAGCGCAGCGCGCGTGCAGGGAAAGACAATTGTTAGCATATATCCGGGAATATACATGAATATTTATTACGCGTTATCACAGGGGCACGCAGCATCATTGAGGCATGCGCAGCGCTTGTTTCGCCATTAAACATGTAGAGCCCTTAGCATATTTAGCCCGGCTCGTGCAGGCCAGGCTTCCACAACGCATTACCTGTGCCGTATGACCGGAACCCCAGGGGTTCTTGTGCCCACTGCCGTGGAAGCCTACCATTGCACTCGCAGGTGCGAGCGAGTGCCAGAGCCCTCTGGCCCCCTCCTTTGGGAGGCGGAATCAGCTTCGGAGGAGCAAGCGTTAAGGCCCTCCGGCGCCCTCCCTTGGGGAGGCAGAGCCAGCTCCGGAGCAAGAAAGTGTCAAGGCCCTCTGGCCCCCTCCCTCAGGGAGGCAAGGCCAGAACGCGACACGCTGCTTCCGCGTCGTGAACATTGCCTGCGACGCAGAGCGGAGAGATTAAACAAAGCCGGGCCCGCCGGTGATCAGTGCTCATAAGCAATTGACCAAGTATATACCGTAGCTCATAAGCAATCCTCTGAGCGAGTATATTACAGGAGCGTAGGAGCTCCGCTCAGCAACACGCTTGCCTAAGGAGCGTGAGACTGCCTTCTAACAGGGAGCAGCAGAGAAGCTCCCTAGGGCAATTAAGACACAAAGCCCAGGCAGAGACAGAAGAGCCCAGATCAGGCTAGATAGCCAACAGTCCGGTGCAGCAACGACAAAAAGAAAAAAAATAATAATAATAATAATTTGTTAACATATATTAATATTGAGTGAAAACGACTGGAAGAGAGCATAGATTCTCACCAGGAGCACCTACTAGTGAAGGGGCATGCTCTGACACCTGTATCAGGTATACCAGGCACACAGCAACCTCCCAGAATGTCTGAGTTTGAGTGGAGCAAAGAGGAGCAGTCATTGGACTTGGCTGCCAGCTTCAAGGAAGTGCTGGGAAACTCACTAATAGATGCAGTGGCACAAGGGGTTAATCCCCTACAAGACAGGCTGGAGACTCTGGAAGCAATCCTACAACAGCCCATAGATAGCACCATAAGGACAGAGTGCATGCCCACCGAACCCTCAGAAGCAGGGTCTAAGGGGAATACTAAGGCCCGAAAGAGGAAAGCCTCTTGGGACCCCCAGGGCCCTTCAGATGGGGCGAAAGAAAAGGCCCCGGAGGTTGTCGACGCCTTTGCAAAAGCAAGGAGCAGCATATTTGCAGCGTCAGACAGTGCCAAACCTCGCAACCCCCACTCCAGGGGAAGAGGAAGAAGAAGAGAACCCAGGCTCGGAAGAGGAGGTAGAAGGAGACTCTCCCTCCCAGGAGGAGGATGAGATAGAGGAGGAGGAAGTTAAGCCCAGCGGAGGAAAGCGAATCCACAAAGAGAAACACCTCGACGAGGTGGAAGAGGATATGTTCGATCTGGACAGCATCCCGAACCCAAGGTCATCTGACTGACAATCATCGCCAAGAGTGGCACAGTACATGACCAAGAGGTTAAGGCCCTCGACAGAGAAGTCCGACAGCGCCTTCGAGCAGAGTGTCCAAGACCAGAACTTTTGGGAAAAGTAGCCGAAACACTGGAGCTGGACCCCAAGATGCTTACGTTTGTCCCTAAGACAAGCAAAGATCCCCGTAAGGGCATCAACAGATCTTGGAATAGTTGCCAAGAGAAAGTGCTAGACCTCGCTGGTCCACTCGCACAAATTATGGACCTGCCAGAGAGAGCTAGAGACATGGGAGAAGAAGTAGACCCCGACGCCCTGGCGGGCTGGGTGCAGAGGGCAATTCGTTTGCTAGGCAATGCCAACTGCGCCATCGCCTCAGAATGGAGAAGGGTGCTACTGCTGAAGATTGATGCCAAACTTGGTGACCTTGCATCATACGAAGCAGGAGAGGCAGCACAAGGGCCCCTCTTCGGAGAGACATTCAGAAAAGAAATGGGCCGCTTCGTCGGTACCTACACTTCTCTGGAAAAGGCACAAACCTCGATCCACAAGATCTTCCCTAACCGGGTTTTTACCAGGACCAGTCGCCACAGGGGTCGCACGGCTGGTCGAAACCAGGGAGGAAGAAGACCCCCGAATCCCAGAGCTCAGTACTGGGAGAAGAGACAACAGGATTCCTTCTTCCCATCTAGAGGGCATTTCCCGAGAGGACGCAGAGGGAGATGATCCAGACGAGGGCAAGGATTCACACAAGGTGAAAGCAGTGCATTACCCTCCAGTAGGAGGGAGAACTAGTATGTTCTCGAGAAAATGGCGCATGCTTTCCAGCGGTGCCTGGGTATTGCAAACCATTCTAGGCATGCATCTAGAATTCATAGAGCCACCCATCAAGAGCGCACACGCACCAACAGCGTTTACAGCGCGCAGAGCAGAGTCTACTAGACCATGAGCTATATCAGCTAGCACAGAAGAATGCCATAGAGAAGTGTCTGAGAGACCCCAGTTTTTTAAGCAATATGTTCCTGGTGCACAGGAAAGAGAAAGTGCGACCAGTTATAAACCTCAAAGAACTGAACAGCTGGGTAGTCTACCGCCATTTCAAGATGGAGGGCATCCATCAGCTTCGAGATTCCCTCAGAGAAGGAGATTGGCTGACGAGACTGGACCTGAAGGACGCCTACCTAGCGCTACCAGTGGTAGAAGAATTCAGGACCTTCCTAGCTTTTCGCTGGAAAGGGCGGTTTTGGCAATTCAAAACAATGCCCTTCGGGCTTGCGTCGGCTCCTTTACCAAGCTAATGAAGCCAGGAGCAATAGCGATAAGGGAGAAAGGCATAAGGTTGATAATTTATCTAGACGACCTACTGCTGCTAACAGAAGATCGGGAAGCACTCCTTTATCAGACGAAATGGGTCAAGGACCTGCTGTCGTCCGTAGGATTCCTAGTCAATGTAGCAAAGTCCGACACAATACCTGTGCAGAGACTAGACTTCCTAGGTTTTGTCCTGGACACCAGTAAAGCCACGCTGGAGCTACCAGCACGGAAAATACGCGACATCAAGAGGGAAATAAGAGTATGTCTACAGAAACAAGTAGTTTCGCTCAGGACGCTAGCAAGAATAGTGGGACTTCTTGCAGCATCCATCCAAGCCATATTTCCCAGACCCTTACACTATCGCGCGCTGCAGAGGCTAAAGATAAGACACCTGCAGCAAGGCTTGAGATATCATCAGTTGGTACCTTTTGGATCAAGAATCCATGACAGAACTGGAATGGTGGTTGAAGAATATGGACGCCTGGAATGGGCGAGCCATTTTCGGAGATCGACCGGACCTGATCATAGAATCTGACGCCCTCCGCTTGGGCTGGGGTGCAAGATACGGGGACCTGCAGACAGGGGGGAAATGGAGCAAAGAGGAGCTCCTCCTCCACACAAATTGTCTGGAGCTGTTAGCAGGGTCCTTTGCAATTAGGGCCTTCACGAAAGGGAAGATGAAATCATGGTTTTACTGAAGATGGACAACATATCAGCAGTTCGATATATAAACCATCTAGGTGGAACCAGATCCAAGATGCTAGCAGAGCTAGCAAATGTTTTCTGGCACTTCTGCCTACAATCGGAGACATCAGTAACAGCGGAGTACCTCCCGGGACACTGAACGTTTTAGCGGATTGGAACTCGCGCTACCTCACGGATTCCAGTGATTGGAAGCTGAATCCAGCAGTGTTTCAGAAAATGAACAGGATATGGGGACCCCTACACATAGACCTCTTCGCATCCTGGTTGAATGCTCAGACAGCAGTGTACTTCAGCTGGAGGCTGGACCCAGATTCTCGAGGGACAGACGCGTTCCTGCAAGAATGGAGCGACGGTCCGCACTACGCTTTTCCCCCATTCATGATGCGGAGCAGAGTTCTAGCGAAATGTCGGAGGGAGAGAGCAGAGCTCCTGTTAGTAGCACTACTGTGGAAGTCACAAGTGTCGTTTACAACACTTATGGAGCTAGCAATAGATCTTTCGAGAGTTCTACTGGAAGGAGAACAACTTATCACGGACCCAGTTGGGTCGTATCATCCTCTGAGAGTGAGAGGGACACTCCCGCTCAACGCGTGCAGGATATCAGGAGACATTGGGCGCTGCCAGGCATTTCGGCGCAGGCTGCAGAGCTCATCGCAGAAACCTGGGCTCTGTCCATGAGAAGGAGGTACGATGCGGCTTGGGCCAAATGGATTAGCTGGTGCAAGAGGAGAGGTGTCCATCCCATCTCTGCACCTGTAGTGATGATACTGAACTTCCTAGCGCAATTATTATAAGACGGGCGAGCGTTCCGCACAATAGGAGTATACAAGTCTGCGATATTCGCAGGGCATCTGCTGATCGATGGAGCACCAGCAGGAGAACACCCAGCAATAGTTAGGCTCATCCGAGGAGCCAGATTTAAGGTGCCCCCAGAGCCTCAATACGAGACAGTCTGGGATGTATCAGTAGTCCTTGAACTGTTGGAAAGCTGGCCCGTAGACAGATACTCATCCCTTAAGCAATTATCAGGAAAGCTAGCAATGCTTTTGTGTCTAGCATCTTGTAATCGCGTAGCGGATGTGAGAGCGCTGGAAGTGAATAGAAGGTCCTTTGGGCCAGCAGGAGTGACTTTCACTATAGTGAAAAGGACTAAGACAGGTACTTCCTCAGTACATTACCCATATTTTCCAAACCGACCTAAGTGGTGCGTAGCGAGCTGCGTTAAGGAGTATGAAAGCAGGACAGTGGAGCACAGGACAACCAGTACTACGCAATTGCTCATAGCGCGCAGAAAACCTTTTCAAGGCGTAGCCACAGCTACCATAGCTAGATGGGTTAAGGAGATCATGCATGCTGCAAACATTGACCTAGAGAAGTACGGAGCACACTGAGTACGGGGAACTATGGCTTCTAAAGCCTTTAGAGCATGAGTGTCTCTAAGAGATATTATGCTAGCAGTGGATTGGCCAAATGAACGCATGTTTAAAGAGTTTTATTTTAACCTGACCGAGAGCCTAGTGGTCGCTGTGTTGGGAAGCTTTCAACAAGCATAATGCTCGCCTCCAGTCTTGTCATAGAATAAAGATTACCCCTGCTAACTGCGCAGGGAGTATTAATTCTATTAAAGACTAGGAGGCAAGCATTATATTCCCACCCAAGTTATGTATTATGCATATCATCTGTACATTGTGATGGATAATACTGTATATGATAGTGGTAATACATGGACACCACCCTGATTTTTCTGCTTTGTATTATTCCTAGGAGAAGAGCAGAAGAATATTTGAGATAGGAGACTAGCAACAGTAGCAGTCTGGTGCCGAAGAAGATCGGCATTCGGTTTGGAGTGGTTTAAGTCTTTGCTCTGTTGGCAGGACATAGTGTGGAGTTAAGTGACATTTGAGAGCGAGTAAAAGAGAGGAGCAGCTCAGAGACAGGAAGTGGTCATAGCTGAGTATGGAGGGTGGCGGACTACAGAGACTATGGGGATTGTAGTTCCAAAAGAAGAAAAGTATGTTAGACATTTTCATTGTTTTTGTTATATTTGTTACATTGGTTTTATTGGTTCGTTGAAACTGCTGAGGAGTAGTAAATTAAAGAAGATGAAGCATAATGCTCACCCTCTAGTCTTTAATAGAATTAATACTCCCTGCGCAGTTAGCAGGGGTAATCCTCATTGTGGGTGCATAAAGGGATACAACACTTGAGAAACCTGTTGATAGCCATGTAATGTTCCCAAATGAGCATAGTTACACAGCCCGTCCCACTCATTTAACTTACGCAAGAACACTTTTTTCAGTTAGTATAGTGTGTTCCACACGTGAAGTCTGGTTTCCAATTGATGTTTTCAAAAATATTGTTTACCATTCTTAAATAGTTATCCTTTTGGTGGCTTGCCATCCGGGCCATTGAAGATGTACCAATTGTCAATTGCGAACAGATGAATGGTTTGCCTTTCCATTTCAGCAGCCTTGCTTTGAGGGATAAAATCCCAAACTCTAAGCGGAGGTACTCCATTGCGGTTCTGACAACACGCTGCAGTTGACTGATCTGGGGGGTTGCTGCAGGGAAGTGTGTGCACTCGACAGTGGTGCGAAAGGAGACCCCGTTCGCTGGACTCTCTTGAATTCTCCTGAAGCACTCAATTCCTGCATGGCTGTTGTGCGAGACAGAGCAGAAGAACATCAACGTTACTAAAAGCACAGCTTTACAAAGTACATTGCAAGCAGCAGATGCATGAACGAACTAGCAGACGATAATCATGCATGTGCTCCTGTACTGAGATAGCAAAATGTGCACATGGTTGTGTGTATACCCCGCATGTGTGTTTCAAAAAGGTTTTACTTTAAAGTTTGACCTGGACAGAGACAGTAGGGTGAGCAAGGACAGGGGCGCTTCATGCAGGCACTCTTCGCGTTCCAAGGCCTGGACGAGGGAACGTGGTTCTATGTCAGTACGTACTTTAACTGCCATGGCTTGGGAGATTAACAGTGTATGGATGTTCAAAAAATAAACATAAAAAGGGGGCTCCTCTAAGGACTTCGAGAACCGAGAAATGCAAGCAGTGTATGGTTTGTCATGAACATACTGCAGTGAATGCTGAGCTCAGCTGAACTCTACCTGGTAAGTGTCCAGCACACTTCAGCAGTGGGCAGTAGGATTGGTCGAAGTCAGGCCTGATCAAGGAATATATTAAAGCCAAAGGAAGAGCACTGCTTTCTTTAGCTTGAGGAGAGAATGACTATTATTTTAAGTTTTGGTACAGAGATTGCATCTGTGTCCGAAAATGAATGATGTGGCGATTCCCATGTTATTCTGTGTGTCTAGTGTGTACTAATTTGTTGAGCTCCCTTAATAAAGTTAAAGGAAGGTTTATGGCAGTTTCACTGGCTATGTCATATCATTGTGACACGCACGTAACAAGCAGTCTGGCAGTTGCAGTCAGGCCTAGGCTCCTAATTGCAAACGTGTAATTTGAAATGTTTTCCCTACTGCAAGTCCGCATTTTCATTCTGTTGCAATACATGTTTCCAGTGTTGCAAGCTATTTTCCAACAGGGTTCATATAAAGTCGTTTTGAGACATATAATAAAACAACATCATTCAATACCTTGGAGTTATGAATCTTTGTGCACAGGATTTAGTGCGAGAACGCAGCCAATAGACAGTTCGATTAAACTGACACTCAATGCGTGTTTATACATACATGTATTTAAAAGGTTTGTGTATTAATAGAAAGCACATACACATCTATACCAGCCGTACGAGTACACCCACACACGCACACACACACACACACACACACTAACATTTGTATGAGACAATGTTAAACAAAGTTTAATTATGCAGTAGCAGGGATGGCTAATGAGTCAGCCAACCTAAGAAATACAAAGGGACTTCAATATAAAGAACACTATCAGTCGGCATCAGACTTTGAAGCGATTTCACTCTGCACTGTAGCTGTTTCAAATTAGTGGCCTCTGCATATGTCCAGCTTGGCAGCAGTAGGTATAACTCCATAATGATCTACACCATCCATTAAATCCCTCCCCGACTACCAACCACCTTTAATCCTTCCTCCAAGGCTCACTGCCTTGAGTACAGCGTTTGCCTCTGTTAAGGCTGTTTTCGCTATTCTTCCCTCAATCTACAGTCTTCCACACTCCTCACTACTCCACCATCTAAACATGGGAAAGCTAATCATACAACATTGTGCCCTTTTCAAATTGTTTGTTCTTATATTTGAATACTCCCATGGACTGTCCCGCCCTTACCTGGCTATCTGTCTCCCTCTTGCCCCAACCTTGTGCCGGTGATTTCAAGGCCTTCTCCATCAACCAGTGCATCTCCAATTCTGCTCTTTTACCCTCCTGTACCAGAATGCAATTTGATGGGAGTCTAAAAGCCAAGAATGTTTGGTCATTTCACACCTGCCATAGGACGCCTTGAGACCCTGCCCAACAGCTTATGCTACTTTCCACCCTTAGATACTCCAGAAGAATTTGTGAGACAAAGACACATGGGCCCTCATTACAAGTCAGGCGGTAGACCATGGTGCTACTAGCACCATGGTCCATGCCGGATTCCGCCATGGTGGATGGCGGAATTACCGCCCCATTCCAAGGTGAGTGGGGCAGTAATTCCCCATTCACCATTTGCCCTTCCCCATTCCCATTTTTGCCCCATAGGGCATAATGGGGATGGGGAAGGCGCTAATTACGGTGCCGTAATTAGCACCAAGGTCGCTTAGCACCTTTGACTTTAACGCCTGCAAAAAGCAGGCGTTAAAGTGTGAATCAGGCGTTAAGGGTTAACGGCGCCGACGGCGCCGTTAAACCCTTAACGCCTGACTTGTAATGACGGCCATGGTGTTTGGTGTTACATACTAAATGCATACACTTTACATTTCCACAAAACATGTTCAACATGAGTTTTGTACATCAAACACATACACCCTCATCATCGGTCAGCAAGAGGTCTAAAGACAGCTGAGCTGTGCTGTTACCAAAAGAGCACATTGGGACATGGAGCAATAAGGCGGGCCCTTTCCCTTCATACCATATCCTGTCTATCACTCGAGGAAGAGTGTATTTTACATCAGGGACAGAGATCAATGGTTCAGACACAGTAAATATTCTCCATCTGTTGAATGACAATGGAAAATATGTGAACTTAAATTTATAGGCCAAAAATCGTTAAGCAACATTAAAAGAAACGTATTTAAATCCTCAAGATTTGAACTAAACTGACTATGACATACAAAATATGAGAAGCAGCCTTAACCCACAAGGACATTTCTTACTGCTTTAAACAAAGAGTTACAAAGTATATTTACACATATAGGTATGTTATGTAAATTTAAGAATGTTTGTGTTCACATATCGTTAAATGCATTTATTCCCTCAATACACCTGAATAAATAATTAAAATGCTTAAATGATTAACCTTTTCATTGCCAACAAATATTTGGGCCTGCAGATAATGACCAGTTGTGATTATTCATCATTAATTGCTGAGACAAAACACAAGGCAATTGCCCTGACTCAGGTTATAATAAAGAAACCTCAGGCTTTAGCCTCCACGGCATCTTAGCCCTGTATAGGCAGAGCTTTAGAGCACCATTCTATACAGGCTGGAGGCACTGTGTATGGAGGATCTGTCTTGGTTGAAGGTCTTGTAGGGAACATGTTGGACGTCTGCCCTAGGGATTAGCCCCAACGTGCCTGTAGAAATACTAATGTTGGAAGTAGGCCTAACTCCTGCGTGCAAGAATCAATAAAGTACCTGCTAGTTTTCTTATCCCCGGGGAGAGGTGCCTTGTCAGTCCGAGAAGAGCTACGGCAGGGTCAGGTGCAAGGTCCTCTCCGATGATTAATGCTGTTGTCTGCAGGACCTGTGACCAGAAACGCGACACAGCGGGGCAGTCCCATGCCAAGTGAAGAAAGTTTGTTTCTGGTGCACCGCATCTTTCACAGGAGGCCTCCGAGTCGGGCCGTTGTCTACTTCTTTTGGTTGGTGTGTAGTAAGTCTGATGGAGGAAATTGAAGTGGATCTGTTTGAAACTTTTTGAGTTTGTCTGAGGATATACGACCAGTCTTCATCTGAGAATCTTGTTGAAAGCGACATTTCCCATCTTGTCTTTGTGCAATTGTTTCGGGGAGCCATGTCTAACAACAGGGATTTGTATAGCATTAAGATCAGTTTACCTTCGCCTTGGGCTCGGATAGTATTATGCAACAGCTGCCAGGTAGGAGGTTGTTGTGGGAAGGTCGGAAAGACTGCTTGCAGGGTGTACCGTAGTCTAAAGTACATAAATGTGCTTCCTTTTTCTTTGGCTGCCTGGGGTGTTATGAATTACTCGTCTATAAAAAGGTCACCCATGGTCCGCAGTTCTAGTTTGTCTGCCCATTGGTGGAAGACCTTCTCTGCAGTCAGCAGGATTCCCGGTATGAATTTAATCGGTAACAGGGAAGAGAACCTGATGCGCACGTCGTATTTCTGTGCTAGTTTCCTCCAGATTGTGTAGGTGGTGAGGACTATGTTCATCGTGGTTGGGGGCACTGAGAGTTGACCTAGGATCACTGCCCTTTGTAGGTTGGGAGATGCCAGGGCTCGTTCCACTTGTACATGCAGTCTAATGAAGTGGATTGTGTACCAGTGGCTCAGGAACTGTGCCTGGGTCGCCCAGTAATATCTCTCCATGTCTGGGAGCGCCAGGCCACCTTGTTGTGTTGGCAGTATAAGTGTCGAGAATGCTACCCTTGCTGGTTTACCACCCCACAATAGTTCGAGAATCAGGCTCCTGATCTTCTTCAGGAAGGTCTGTGGTAGCGGTAACGGTATGTTAGCAAACAGATATAGCATTTTGGGGAGAATCACTATCTTGACTAGAGATGCACTGCCCCACAGCGTTAGCTGAAGTTTTTTCCATCTATCAATCTGCGCCTGGAGGGATTTTAACACCTTCTCGTAATTGTCCTTGCAGACTTTCTTGATGGCTGCGGTACACTATGATCCCTAGGTATCGTACATGAGCATCATCCCATGTGAGCCTGTAATCGTCTGTGAATTTTAGAGTGCCTGGTGTTAAGGAGAATATTACTGACTTCGTTTGATTAATCTTCAGGCCTGACACATTGCCGAATTTGACCACTTCGCGCATGACAGGGTTTAGGTTAGTGAACGGGTCATGAATGAAAAGGACCATGTCATCCGCGTAATGGGAGATTATTAGTTTGTGTGCTCCAAGAGTGAGGCCTCTCTATAGTTGACAGGAGTCGAAGTCCTGATGCTAGGGGTTCCATGATTAGAGCAAAAATAAGGGCGGAGAGCGGGCAGCCCTCTCTGGTTCCCAGCTGTAAGTCTATGGGCATGGATTTCGTGTTGCCCAGGGTGATGGACGATCAGGGCTGGTTGTATAAAAGAGAGTTCAATTTAATAAAGTAGTTCCCCAGTCCCATTTGTTTCAGGACAAAGAGGTAGGGCCATTCGGCGGAGTCAAATGCCTTCTCCGCTTCGAGTAGTACCGCAATTGCTTGTTGTGAGGAGTCAAGAGCCTCCAGTACACCGAACAGTCTTCTGATGCCAAATGTCGTGTTTTGCCCAGGGACAAAGCCTGCTTGGTCCTCCAGTACCAGGCCCAGCATGAGTGGCAATAATCTGGCTGTTAGGCTTTTCGCTAGTATTTTATTATCCAGATTGATTAAGGAGATTGGCCTGTACGAGGAGCAGTCTTTGGGTGGTTTGCCTGATTTATGCAGTAGGATGACATTGGCCTCACAAAGGGTCGGTGGTAGGATCCCTTTTTCTAATTCACGGTCTATAATCCACACCTGTCAAATTCAAGGTAGTCACTTGGAACTTCAGGGGATGCAATCTCCCGGGGAAGACTCGGAAAATCCTCCAACACCTCAGGAGACACAAAGCCGATGTGGCCATGCTACAAGAAATGCATCTTCTCCCTGTCTCTGAGTTACAGTGGGCCCAGGAGTGGGGCTGTCATAGGTACTTTTCATCCCACTCGTCATACGCCAGCTCAAGTTTTTTTTAATGTTTAATCATTTTTATTGAGTATATTCATTGTTGAGAATACAATATATAAATTACATACAATTTTAAGAGTTGTCAAATTTTATCATACAATTAACATGTTTGAATATCAATAGAGTAATACATACAGAATTGATTGAACTAGTAAGAGATGGTCAAACTAGGTGTACGAACAGGACAGGAGACAAGAGGAGAGATGGGGAAAGAAGGATTATTATGAGAAAGATATATAATATGATTGTGATCTGCAAGTTGTTTTAAACAGTCTGATTGAGATATTGAATAAATATGTTTGATTATTTCTCAAATCTATGCAAACATGAAGTAGAAAGGGCATGGCACTTTTCTATGTGATGAATATAACAAATGTAATGCCACCAAGCGGTATATGAAAGTTTGGTACAGTCCTTCCAATTGGAGGTGATAATATGCAATGCGATACTTATAAACAGGTTGAATAGACTAGGAGAATCAATCATTGTTAGGTAAGGATTAACACTAGTACCAATCATGAGGTTACAAAGTGATAGTGGTTCTTGGAAAAGGAAAATTCTTTGAAGACTGGACCAGATCTCAAGCCAAAATGTATGCACATATTTACAATCATAAATTTGATGAGCAAACTCTGCATTAGGTGAATGGCACGACCAGCTCTCAGTGAAGGAATTAGTAGAGATGTACGCAATCCTTGAAGGGTTAAGGTATGCACGGTGCAGAATGAATTACAGTGTTTGAGTAAGGTTGGATGCGACTGATGAGGAGTAATATGAATTCCAGATTTCAGTCCATAAATCTGGAGTAGGGTGAAAATTCCAGTCTAGTTCCCACTGTGTAATGATAATAGAGTTTGGTGAATTGATGGTGTAACTATCATGTAAACAGGAATATTATTTGACAGCTTTAGTGGAGGGTCTAGATAGTAAGGTAGTCAGAAGGGGCAAAGGAGATTTTTGGGTTAAATTGGGTAAGGATTTTGTTAGTGTGTTGATAAGTGATCAGTGAAAGTAAATACCCATTTGTAGGACATTTAATTGATGGCTTTGTTGTACAAAGGGAATTTATATATTATGTTGGAATAGGTGTGAATTAATTTAATACCAGAAGAATATAATCTATTGAAAATATGAAAGTTGGAATTATTAGGAAAGCTTTTGCAATACCAAAAAGAAATATCCTTTGTTTCGGACTGGGAATAAGAATTAGGTGGGAGCTTGTTCCACATGGATTTTAAAAAGTGAAGAGAGGGGTAAGAAGTGATGCTGGGCAATGAGGGTGTTAAGAGAAAGTGAGTGAGGGAAAGTAGAGCGATAATATTGAATTCAATGTTGATCCATCTAGGGGAATCATAGAGGTGAGTTTCGTAGTGGTGGAATGTTGTTAATTGTTTTAGCATAAAGGCTTTATGATAGGTTAAGAAGTTGGGGAATTTGACTCCACCTGAGAGTGTAGAGAGTCTGAGTTTGTTAATGGCAATTCTGGGGGTTTTCCATAAGAATTTTAAAAGTATAGAATCAAGTTTTTTTGACTGGTTGGGATAGCTAATGCTATCATGGATAGAAAATAAAAGATGTTGGGGCTAATCATGAAAAGGAAAGAGGAGACCAACCTGAAACAATTTTAGAAACTTTTTTTTTTTTTTTATTTGATTTGATTTAGCTGAATTCAATCAACTTTTCAAATTTACATATTTATACAATTAATAAAATGAAATGTTGCAAATAAATAAATACATGGTTCATTATTTGATACAAAATTCGCATTGGTGCAAAATATAAAAAAGAACATGCGAGCGATTTAAAATCACATATATACATTGAATTTCAAATAATCACATGTTTATATAAAATCTTCTCGATGCGAACCCATAATGATTTCATTCTCCCATGTTATGGCAAAATAGAATTAGATACATTGTGTAAAATTTAGTCATACCAGTTTAGAGATGTATTTCTGTTTGTAAAATGGTTTCCAGGAAATGTACCATTGATTTCATGATTGAAAATCTAGGACTGTTTACTAGGATACTCCATATCTCCTTTTCATCTCGGTCCACATACAGATTTATAAGTTCGGTAAATTGTTTTGATCGTAAAGATTTTAAGTGAGGACATGTCACTATCAGATGTTGCAGTGTTTCTATGGTGGTACCAGATTTACAATAACGACAATAAATCTGTTCAACATCTATCATTTTTCGTCTCGCCAGAACTTCTCTTGTTGGCCATAAGTTCAGTCTTACACGTAAGAACTGATTTCTAATTTTAGCCGAAGGACACCTCCGAAGATAGCTAGTCATTTGTCCCAGACAGTTAGAGCGAAAGATGTTTATATTGAAATCTTTATACCTTGCACAATTTTCGTAGTTATGAATCCACGCCCATTGGTAGTATCTTGTTTTGGCTCTAGTTGGGTTCTCTATTAGATTCTGTAGAGAGATGTTAGCTTCCAATAGAGTGTTCAAAACTAGATTACGCCATTTATCGGGGAAGTACTGATTTGATGAGATTAGATAGTTAGCAACTGTGCTTAATATGTTATTATTAGACACTCCAAGTAGGCATTTGCGAAAAAAAGCACACATGCTCCATTTGACCCTACTGTTTATTGATTTGATACCTAGTTCGAGTCGAAGGAGCGGCATAGGGACGCAATTTGGCAAATGGAGCACCTTTCTCCAAAAGGTCGCCTCCATTTTATTCCACATCTGATCATTGGTATATAACTTGGATTCAGCACCGTATGTAAGTATAGGACATACTTTTTGTTCATAAAATAACAATAAATGATTTAAAGAAAATTTACCATACTTATAAACTAAAATTTTTGCCTGAGATACAAGAGATATGAGTTTGGTTTGTAATTTTTTTGAGTGGAATTGATCATTCACGCTATTTTGAACGAAGATACCCAGGTACTTATATTCTACAACTGTGTCCATCAGTTTTTGCTGCAAGTACCATGCAAAGTTTTGTAGTTTGCGTTTTCCCAGGGACCTGCAGATCATAATTTGCGATTTCTCAGTATTTATTGATAGATGATTCTCCAGAGCATATTTGGATAGCGCAGATAGCAAATTCTGTAAACCCACAGGAGTTTGAGAAATTAGCACTAAATCATCAGCGTAAAGTAACCACGGGATGCGCTGTCCACCTATCTCGGGTGCATCTGAAAGTATTTGACGAAAGGAGTTACCCATATCAAGAATAAACAAATTAAATAGAAACGATGCCAAGATGCAACCTTGTTTTAGTCCAAGCGAAGTGGCAAAAGCTGCAGAAAGAAGACCCCCAATGGAGAGTCTTACACGCATGGAGGTGTCAGTATGTAGCTGAATGATTATTGCTAACAAGGAGGTAGGACATCCCAGAGTCTTTAATTTATGAAACAGCAATTTACGACTTATAGAATCAAACGCTGATTTAAAATCAATAAAAGCAAAATATAAGGTTTGTTTCCTAATTGCATATTTAGATTTGAGCATGTTTAGCATTATAATGTTTGGAAGTGTACCCAAACCGCTAACAAAACCCGATTGCAGGGGATCAATTTTGGAATCTCGAAATGCCCACTCCTTCAACTGCTTCAAAATAATTCGAGAAAATATCTTCCCAGGCACATCAAGGAGCGAGATAGGGCGGTAGCTTGCTGGTTTAGTCCGCTCGCCCTTTTTATAAATCGGAACAACAATTGACTGTTTCCAGGACAAGGGAATATTCTGTGTTGCATTAATGGTTTCAAATACCATGTACAGAATGTCGGCCCAGATTTCCGGGAAACATTTGAGTTGTTTATTCGAAAGGCCATCTGGGCCAGGAGCTCCCGAGTTACTCGCTTGCGATATGCATAGAAGGATATCATCTCTATCGAACATGATATGAAAAGGTGAAAGCGGACCCGGGCTAGCTATGCCCGATTGATCCGATGGAGCAGCAAAAGCAGTGGAGTAATATTGGATCCACTCATCCTCCATGACATCATTCATTTGAATGGCCACTTGGTGCCCAGATGTAGCTTGGTTTATGATGTTCCAAGTTTGCGCGGAGTTTTTAGTGGCCAAAGCTTTTAGCATGTTAAACCCATCGCTTTGGTAAAGTTTGGCTCTTTTACCTCTTATCCAATTTGTATATTTAGTTTTAATTGTAGTTAGGGCATGGTTGCGCAATGACGGGGGAAGCTTAGCAATGCTTCTTTTATCAGCTCTGAATTTGGCTTTTCTCATTCTTATTTCATGATCATGAATGTGAAGGTGAGGAGTCTGCTTGTGCTTATGTATAGTTGAACCTCGCTGAAAGAGTTGCATCAGATCATAATATATTAAGTCACTATATCCAGAGACTCCATTTCTAGCTTTTAACTCGGCTTGATAACAATTTCTAAATGCTGTCAGGGACGACTCAGACCACGTCAATTTATTCCTTGTGGAATTTATGTTACAGATGCCCGGAATGTATGCAGGCAATGATTGGTTTGTATTTAGAGTAGAAGACCAAATCATATTTAACATGTTATGATCACTAGCATCTGTTTGAAGGATTTGGAAAGCTGTGATCTTATTTAGCATACGGGTCGTGGTATACATGAAATCTATAATTCCCGTGGACCCATTCCGATGCCAAGTGGGTCTCGGAGGGACATCCTGTGGCAAAGTTCCATTCAGCACAAGCAGACTCCTGGACCTCACAAAAGACGACCACTTATCAAGTCGTTCTCTTTCAGAGGTACGTGGAGGACCCAAACAATGAAGATTTAGATCGCCAACCACAAGTATATGTTCTGTTAAACCTTCAAGTAAAACAATGTCAAGTGCCTTAGCCATACAGTCCAGAAAACAGTCATCCTGGATACCCGCCGGGTTCCAATAAACATTTACAATAGCACATGTAAACATCCCCATCCCGACTCTTGTCATTTGTAGAAACGGGTTAGGAGAGTACCATGGTTTGATTTTTAGGCCTGCCGACTGCTTCACTGCCGTCAGCAAGCCCGATGTAGGCCGACCCCACCGACTTTTTACTGCTGGGGTTAAGAGGATATCAAAGTTGTTCCATGAAGGCATCTCTGTGAGCCATGTTTCTTGTAGTATGATGACATCATGATCAACCAAGCATACATTCTTATTGTTTAACAAATGATTATGGCCTCTGGAGTTCCAGCTAATAAATGACACTGTCACACTTCGCAAATCCTTATCCTAACAATCACTTGCTTTGGTGTTGCACTTACATGTTTTTGCAGTTGGGGGTTGGTCTTGTTTTAAAGTATATATTGAATTAGATGTCGGGATATAACTTGATACGGAGTTTGTGGGTTCTATCATTGTCTGGAGCTTGAAACCCAACTCGAGCAATTGAGTTTTTACAGCCCATATGATGTTTACCACTACTCTCGAGTTGAACCATAAATTAACAGATGTACAGTTTGATTGATTCACAAATTCAACTAGTTCAATATCAATTGTTCCAATATCATCTAACTCTGGAATTTCCCCAAAAATTGCAAGGACAGAAGCTCGATTAAGATTGTATTGCTTTGCTGGTGCGGGTAAACAAGTGAGGGTCAGAGCATGAATAGCTGGACGTTTAAATCCTACAGTTGTTATCTTTTTGTTACCTATCGATGGTAAAATTTTAGGGTTCGATGGTATTTCCAGACTGGCTTTAGGCTGAGAAAGACCATGGTTCTCAAAGAACTTAACCAACGAGGACTGAATCAACATATCCATATTTCCCGCAATGCCAAGCTCATGAGGGGATTTATTTGATGTTTTTGTTGGGGACACTTGAATCGGCATTTGAGATTCAGAGTTTCCAGGTGCGATATTCGAGACTTTCTGTGTAGTTGTTTGGGTACAATATAATTCAGATGTAGCCAATTTTGGTTTTGCTACCTCGTTTGTACTAAATTCTAGCTTTCTGGGGGCTGGCTGAAGTGCCATATATTCATCAATGGCGTGCCTCAACTCTTTGAGTCGTGTGTCTCTGTTCACGCATGGTTTTGATGAAACCATATTAGGTGAAGGTGTACTGGGGATCTGTTTTTGTTGGACATTTTCGGAAACATCAGTGGCAGCACGGATCAGATCATTTAAAGGACTATGATCTGGAGCTGGAGTTATCGATGCTACATGATCGTTTATTTTTCGGTTTCTTGCTTGAGAAGAATATTTTTTGGCAATCGCTTTGGCCGCAGTTACAGAATTAGCAGCTGGAATGGAGATGTTTTTAACAAAGGTTTTAATTTGTGAGGAACCTTTGATTGTAGATTTAATATTTTTAGATTTTTTTGCAAGTGGAGGTTTTTTAAGTCCCCGTTTGTTGTTTGAGTCAAACAAGGGATATGTGGCTTTTTGGGAATGTTCCACCCCAGTGTTAATTGGGTCGCACGAGAGGTCAATTATGGGATTCGCAAAACAAGGAATAGTCTGGTAAACATGCAGGGGAACTGCAGTTGGAAAGTAGGTCTGAGATGCTATTGACCTTTTGTTGCTTGTTGGGCAGTCAGTTTTGGACATGTTTTCTAGTTTACTGGCAAGTGTTAGATGCTCTGCCAGTAATTGATTTAATTGGGCGGAGTGCAGGTCTGCTTTCGTTATTAGGGCCTCAAACAACTTTGCTAAGGCCATAATGGCCGTGTTCATAGACATTAGAGCTACTCCTGTGTTTACAGTAGAGGAATCAGTGAATCCAGCTTCTTTAGTGTTTTGGGTCGGCATTCTCCGCGGTGTAGGGGCTGTAAAAGACAGATTGGCAACCGACTGGGCTGCACTGACGTTTGTGAACAAGATTGGTGATCTAGACAAATTTTCAGAGCGAGTGTATGAAGAGAAGGCCGTTGCATTATAGTCCAAATCAATGATGGGCACAGTTTCAATATTTGAGAGAGGGTTTAGGCTGGGACCTGTTTTTAACTTGTGAGCTTCATCTAGAAGCAAAGACTTCGAATCAGATATCTTTCTATGCTGAGCAGTAGTGCCTGTCAAGACATTCTTTAATAGAACGCTATCTGTGAGAGACACGTTTTCTTCAGCAAAGACCACAGAATCAGTTACACCAGTGTCAGCGACTGTAACCCTTGGTGTTGTGCCTTCTTTTACTACTACCTTTGTATCAGGCTCAACTAAGGCGATTTCGTGATCTATAGGGGGTGCTAGCACAGGACTGAATAAAGGAGGACCATTGTTGTATTTAGAATGTAGTGAGGAAGTTGGGATAGACGAGTCACAACAAAATGGACGGATATCCATACTTGCCAGTATGTCCGTTTTTGTTTTGGATTTTCCAGTGACATTGCTCACACGAGGGGTGGAACTCAGTCGTGGTTTTTTGGATTTTGTAGCTGTCACTTTTTCAGCAGAAATGTCATCATTTGAAAAGTGTGAGGTTAAAACTGGAGGCATGCCTGTTTTTAAGGAAACAATGCTGCGTTTCATGTTGAACAATTCAGTGCAAAATAAAAAAAATTATATAGATAAATAATAATAAGTAAAAGATGGATAGGTAGGTGACTGATGTCTTGTCCCAACAAATCACCTTAGATATTATCGCTGCACGCTGCAACAAGCGCGGCAAAGCGGGTAAGCGGGACTTGACCGGGACTTTGCTCCGGTGCGCGCGCGCGGTGCGCGCGCTCGGCAGGCTTTATAGTACCGCCCACACAAAAGGTAAGCAAAGCCTAAACAAAGGAAAAGTGCATTAGTTAATGTCCAATATATATGTTGGAAAATGGTGAGTGGTAAGTTCAACGATTCCTTTCACCTTCTGGGCGTTGTAGTGTAAATCTTCCAAGTAATCGTCCAAATAATTCAGCGAGGATCCTGAGAGATCGGCAAGAAGCTGCGGGTAAGCGGGACTTGACCGGGACTTTGCTCCGGTGCGCGCGCGCGGTGCGCGCGCTCGGCAGGCTTTATAGTACCGCCCACACAAAAGGTAAGCAAAGCCTAAACAAAGGAAAAGTGCATTAGTT
Organism: Ambystoma mexicanum; assembly: GCF_040938575.1. Taxonomy (NCBI): domain Eukaryota; kingdom Metazoa; phylum Chordata; class Amphibia; order Caudata; family Ambystomatidae; genus Ambystoma; species Ambystoma mexicanum. Next base: position 807,058,221 of record NC_090941.1, read on the forward strand.
AATGTCCAATATATATGTTGGAAAATGGTGAGTGGTAAGTTCAACGATTCCTTTCACCTTCTGGGCGTTGTAGTGTAAATCTTCCAAGTAATCGTCCAAATAATTCAGCGAGGATCCTGAGAGATCGGCAAGAAGCTGCGGGTAAGCGGGACTTGACCGGGACTTTGCTCCGGTGCGCGCGCGCGGTGCGCGCGCTCGGCAGGCTTTATAGTACCGCCCACACAAAAGGTAAGCAAAGCCTTCTGGGCGTTGTAGTGTAAATCTTCCAAGTAATCGTCCAAATAATTCAGCGAGGATCCTGAGAGATCGGCAAGAAGCTGCGGGTAAGCGGGACTTGACCGGGACTTTGCTCCGGTGCGCGCGCGCGGTGCGCGCGCTCGGCAGGCTTTATAGTACCGCCCACACAAAAGGTAAGCAAAGCCTTCTGGGCGTTGTAGTGTAAATCTTCCAAGTAATCGTCCAAATAATTCAGCGAGGATCCTGAGAGATCGGCAAGAAGCTGCGGGTAAGCGGGACTTGACCGGGACTTTGCTCCGGTGCGCGGTGAAACTTTTTCAATCATTAGTTTAGTGTTAAGGGAGATAGTAGTGTGAATATCTTTAGCAATATGAAGTCCAAGATATTTAATGGATGAGGGTTGCCAAAACATACCATACAAGTTAGTTAAGTTGCAAGCATTGGTAAGGGTCATATTTTCTGACTTGTCAAGCTTAGGTTTATAGCCAGAGACTCTAGAGAAATCATTAAAAGTGGAAATTAAATGCTGAATAGAGGAGCCGGGGTCAGAGAGATAAAGTAATATATCATCTGCATGAGCAGATATTTTAACTATTGTATGTTTAATCAGAATAACTTTAATATTAACGTTATTCCTTATGTTTTGTAGTAAGGGTTCCAATGCTAAATTGAACAGTAATGGTGAAAGTGGGCTGCCTTGGCGAGTGCCTCTTTGGATTCGAAGGGAGAGAGTGAATTGTTGATAAGGATTCGGGTTGGTGGAGAAAAGTACAGGATTTGTAAGGGGTGAAAAGCCATTCCATTTTAGTGATTGTAGCATGAAGGTCCAAGTAAAGCAGTTGAACGATTTCTTGGCGTCTAAAGCAAGAAGGGCCACTGGGTCATTTGATGTTTGAGAGTGGGACAGTGCATGGAAGAGCAATCTATTGTTGGAGGAGGCAAAACAATTTTTGATAAAACCTGTTTGATCTGTGTGTATGTGTTTGGGAAGAAATATTTTTAAGACTTTTGGCTAGAAATTTAGCAAAAATGTTGGAGTCTGAGTTAATTAAGGAGATGGGTCTATAGTTTTTGACGAAAGAAGGATCTTTATCTGGTTTAGGGAATCATATAAGGAGGGCTTCTCCAAAAGAGCCTAAACTTTGTCCAATTTCCATAAAATGAGTATATAATTCCAGGAGTTTGGGAGAGACAGAGTCAGTAAAAGTCTTAAAGAAATCAGTGGACAAACCATCGGGACCGGGGGCTTTCTGTGGTTTGAGGTCTAAGATTGCTTGTTCAGTTTCTGTTAAGGATATGGGTTCATTTAGGGATGATAGGTCTATAGGGGTATAAGGTTTTTTCTTGTTTCGCACAAAGAAGTAATGGATAGCTAATCATTTTATAGAAGGGTCTTCAGAGTATAAGGAATAGTAGAAATCTAGAAAGGTCTTATTAATATCTTTTTGGTTAGTTAAACTTTTGCCATCCGTAGAGGAAATAGAAGTAATACATTTTTTAAAAATTATTTTTAAGATAAGATGCTAAGATCTTCCCTGCTTTGTTAGAACCGCTATAGAATTTGGATTTAGTGCAAAGTATAGAATTTGACACTTTATCAGTGCACAATTTGTTGAACTCAATGTGTTTATTCATAAGGGTTTTGGCTGTGTTAATTTCTGGATTATTATAATAAAAAATGTTAAGATCTCTAATGGAGGTTAATAAATCCTTATCAATAGATTCAGATTGTTGCATTTTGGAAGCAACATACTGAAAAATGAACCCACACAGGGTAACTTTAAATGCATCCCAATTATTGTGGATCGAAGTATGTTCTAGACGATTGTGATGAAAAAATTCTTCAATAAAAGATGTTTTTTTCAATATAATTGTTGTATTTTTGTAAAAAGTTATTGAATTTCCATCTGGGAGAAAATGAAGGTGCAAGATACCATTCTAAGGTAGTAATGACTGGGGCATGATCGGACATGCGTATGGGACAAATTTCTGAATTAATTAAAGAGGAGGTTAAAGAAGGATTGATGAATATATATTCTAGTCTAGAAAATGATTGATGTGGAGGGGAAAACACGTGAAATCTTGGGCCTCAGGGTGACAAATCTGCAAGATTCTATTAAATTAAAATGTTCTAAAAAGTTAAAGAGGTTTTTGTAGGATGTTAACAAAATGGGAAGAGGATTCACGATCAAGAGTAAAAATCAAAAATGTGATTACATTCACCACATACAATTATACTATGAGAATTTCTCTGCACAAGTTTCGCTTTGAAAGTAGACCAAAATATTGGATGCTGGGCTTTGGGACCATAAACATTAACCACAGTTACCGGTATATCATTGATAGTAGCCTCTATAATGATTCATCAGCCTTGAGAGTCATTTGATTCCTTAATAAATGAGAAGGTTAGGTGTTTTTTTAAATTAAAATAGAAACACCTCCTTTTTTGTCAACTGCATTGGAAAAAAAGGTATTACCCACTCATGAAGCTTTGACTTTATTGTTCTCCTCATCCGAATTTAGGTGAGTTTCGTGAAGAGAAGCGAGATCAACCTTGTATTTAGTGAGATTGATAATGACTTTGCAGTGCTTGATGGGATAATTTAATCCTTTAACTTTCCAAGTGATGAGATTCAATGGTCATTGTATAACAAAAATGGGGTGTTTAAATAACCGTTAATGTGATTATCCCCGGAAACAGCATTAAATATCATACCCAGGGAAAAAAACACAAGGAAAGAAACATTTAGGAAGGGGAGGGTTCAGACATAAATAATAATTGTTGGTATAAAGTAAGTTAATGTGGGAATGATGAGAAATAAGAATAAAGAAAAGGACACGAGACCACATAAGGTAGTTGTAGATGAAGAATATCTTGGGAGTTGCAAGGGCACACAAAAAAGGATGACACAAGAAAAGAGTCAACCGGCAGGAGCTAATAATGAAACTGTTGTGTGATGAAAAAGGACAACACATATAGAAATAATATCTAGTCATTTTTAGACTAGATAAAGATAATAACTTAGAAGGACATCTGAAGTGTAGTTATTCCTTAGAGAGTGGAGTCAAAAAAGGATAAAAGTGTTCTAGTCTGTAGTGTAGAAAGCAGGGGTGGACTGGCCTATTGGGAACTCTGGAGATTTTCCGATAGGCCTCTGCACCCTGGGCCTCTTTTGTGTGGTATTTCCAAATTATCCCATAGGAAAAGGGTTGGGATTGTTGAAATTGTGTAAAATGGGGCAACTTTGAAAATTATTTCCAGGGCCTCTTTTGGTTACCAGACCACCTCTGGTAAAACGAGTAGTTTCTCCTCTTTTGATGGGAGATCTATATTTTTCTCTGGAGCAGCTAGGTCTGCCAGAGGGTTCCAAAGGAACCAATGATTCAGACCTGCTTTGTGGGGTGCTGGATATGCTTTGTTTGTTCTTTGCTCTTTTGAAGAATGGCTGATGTTGGTGATGATCTGATGAGGCGGCACAAGTAGAAGAATCAGAGGAAGCTGAAATGTCCATTGAAATATGTTGAAGTGATTGAAGTAAGTTGAAAATATCATTAGAGTCAGTGAATTCCTTAGTGAGGCCATCAGGGATTGTAATTATGAGTTTAGCAGGGTCAAGTAGTCCATATCTAATGCCAAGGTTTTTCAGTAGAGGTCTCATGTCCAAGAATCATTTTGTGATTGTGTGGACTTTGAGAAATCAAGAGATATAAAAAATGTATGGCCTTGGAATGAAATTGTGCCTTAGGAAACATGCAATGAACGGTCTGGGTGTAGCACTGTTGGTAGATAGTTGAGGTCTAATTCTATGAGCTCATTGTAGCTCTAAAGGAGGATTGGTGGAAAATCCCAGGGATGTGGGGATCCAATTTATCCCAGGGATGTGGGGATCCAATTGTGAGAAAAGTTATAGGATCATCAAATTCCAGTTTTTCTGAGATCCCATAAAATCTGATGTTGTCTCTGCGGTTTCTATCTTCCAATTTAGTGATGTCAAGTTCCAGTTCGAGTATTTTCTGCTGCATATTTTCATGGCCTTCAACTTTGTGTTCGCTGAAGGCTATTCTTTCCTCAGCGTCATCCAGTCTGCTTACTACTACAGTTTTAATATCAAGCTTAAAAGTTTTAATTTCCTCTTGTATGTTAGAGGATCTTGCATCAAGTGTGGTAATTGAGGAGTGAATACCACTAAGCTCAGCAAGTATTTTTTCCAAACAGGTGTTGAGAATGGGAATATCTGACAGGGGTTTAGTAGGGCCTGCCATAATAATTGTGGAGTGACCCACAATAAGCTGTAAAGTTGATAGGGTGCGTGTAATATTTTATTTGGCCACTGAGTGTCAGCACTGAGTAGACCTTGGCTCGCAGTCTGAAGCCACGATATGGCATAGAGCATCACGCCGACAAACGTGTGGAGGCGGAGAAAGAAAGAAGGAAGGGGGGGTGGCCCAGCGGTTCGTTTTCTGAGTGAAAACAGTTCAGAGAAATGTTTCTCACTGCGTTCCCGCCTTTTAATTGAAGTGGTAAGGTTTCTCGTAGTGAGCGAGTGTGAAGATTTCTCCGCAGTAATTGGTAATTATCCACTTAAGTGTGGAGATAAAATGGACGCTCTTACCGGTATTGCAAGACCGTATCAGGTATTTGAGCATGTGGGATGGCAGCTCACTTCAGATGTATCCGGCAGATGACGTATTGTGGTCCGCCATTGCCAGTGTCTGGTTATGGCTAAGGTGTTAGGCAGAGCCTCGGCAGAGCAGCACATAAGTAGAATTCGTAATTCCACACCAAGTTCAGGTGGAAGTAGGCTGGTTAAAGCCCTAGTGATCCAGAGTTCTTTTTTTCTTGAGAACGAGTGAGCTAATTAAGTCTGTCAGTGGGAGCTCCTCATCCAAGCCGCCATCTCGTTTGCCACTTGGCCACACCCCCAATAGCTCAAGTTTTAAAAAGAAGGGGCCTCTTCTACCTTATAGCCAGACTGTCTCCCATGTGTCCATTATTGAACCTCCTAGGTATTGAAACCACCAGGAATAGCAATATTAAATGTGCCTCTATGGCAAAAGAAGTGTTTAAAATGGTGGAATGGAACCCTAACTAGGAAGCAGATTCTCAGATGGACATTTTTTAGGCAAAACTGGAGAAGTGGGACAGGTGCTCAAAATAACAACTAGCTGAGCACACTAGAAAGCAATCGAGAAGAGATGCCCTATACAGTCTGTAAATACAAAGAACCACAGGGCTATTTGAAATTATGTCCCTCCCCGACACTGTGCACATTTGTATTACTTCTGAGAATAAACAAACCTCCAGTTTTGGCTATTGTGGGACCTGAACTCGCCATTCCTAGTGAGGCGAGGATATGCTGCCTATGTAAGAAATTGGTCAAAATTGAAACTGCCCGCCATGTTCTTACGGAATGTCAGGAATTTGGCCCACTGTATATGACCCTGCTTGGTCACTTAGTGGCTAATTATGATGCAATCAAAAGTGACTATTTCTGGTCATATTGTCTCAATTCAGATAACAAAAATCTGTACAAAATGCACTCTTTCTGGTTTGGAAGGTAACTTTAGCCAGTGGCAAACTAGATAGGCCTGTTACATTAGGTGTCTGGTAAACAATGGTGAGCCTGATTATTCCTATGAACTGTGACTATCAATGACCCTATATGTATGCACAAAAGCGATCCTCAATGAACTGATGCTATTTTATATTGTTTTTAGTCTTGATTATGAAATTGTTAATTTGTGTTTTTTTTATGAATATGCTATGGAAAGATAGGAAAAATTAACAGTTATTTTTTGTATGTTTTGATATTGTGTGAAAATTGAATTAATTGAACTAACACACACACATAAATAAAAAGAAAATTGCCATTATGTCAGACAAAAAGATTTCTGTGAACCAATATTAGTGTTTTGCCAGATGGTGCAACCTACTCACATAATGAAGTATGTGAACTGAAACATGCTTCCTTACACTGCACGGGAGGAGGAAGCAGAGAGGAGAGTGCCACAAAAGAGTGCAGAGAAATCTTGGAAGAAGTAGAGTAGTGTTGAGGGAGAGGTGCAAGGCTAATTGCTGGCTACAGGGGAGTGCACTGCAGGTGAGATTATGGCTCAGATTTTGAGAGAGAAAACCAGTGACTTGTACGTGGGGATGCAGGAAAAGAGGTCATGACAGCTAAGAAAAAATGTAAAAATGGTCAAGTATATGTTAATTGTATTCATTTTATTGAAACACAAATAGCACATTTTAACAAATAAATAAAATAGCAAAGTAGTCAAATCGTATTGACCCAATGTTGCCCCTGAGGAGCCCTTTGCCCACCCCTGGCACCAATACCTGACTTTGCCACTGGCATCACATCATGGTTTACATCACAATGTGCACTTGGAAAGGTAGGAAGTTGCAGCAGGTGTTCTAACAACCAGCATCCCCCCAAAAGTCCTGCTCACAGAACTAAGGGCATCATGAGCATTCCGTCACTTACCCAAAGCAAGTGAAGGTCCCTTTTCCCCCTTCTCCTCCAGGCGCCCATGGAGATTTACCCCTCAGATGTAAGGAGGAGATGCCAGAGGAAAAACAACAATGTCCTGCAGCTCAGCTGAGCAGGAAAAGCAGCACATGTAGATTCAGTTGCTGTAACAGTTTCCAGGGCTGGTCATAGGATACACACACCCGCTTCCTTGTCCAGCCACCAGTGCCTTTCTGGAAAGGTCATTTCCTGCTGCAATGACCATAAAGAAAAGCTTGGAAAACATGTCATCTTTCACAGCTAAGAGAGACTTGACATTCGTTCTCTGGTTCCCAATTGAGTCCATGGGGAGTTCATTCCACTGTGAGAAGACTGCCCCCCTACTTGGTCTGCCCTTCAAAGTTTCTTCTATTGCAGGACCTTGATGTGTTCCTGCATGCCCTCAGATGATGACACTTCTAGCAGGCACTTTTGTACCAAGAACTAACAAATGTTAAGTCCACGTAGGTGCAAAGCAACTGCAAGTTCTCCAAACAGGCTCCACTTCTTATATGCTGGACCAACCCATACAAAAGACATTCCCTTCTTTGTTAAACTCTTCCAACCTATGTTTATGAATGCAAACATCTGTTCAAAAGTGTGTGTGAGAGATACATTGAGATCACTGCCACATTGTACTAATTGATCTTGGCCCAATTGAAGGATTACCTGAACAAATGCTGTGATTAAGAATTTCAGCTACACACTGCAGTAAAGGCAATAGTCTTTCAGTCACTTATAGAGCATCTCAGCGAGAATCCCACCTGCAGACTGCAGAGCAGTCATTATTGTCTCGAGGTGAGCATCTGTTCGCACCTGCATGCTGTAGTAAAGCAGCCTGTTTTTGGATAAGCCGTTCCTCTGCAGGCTTCACTAGAGTGGCTGAGTGAGAATCTCCGCTCCAGGCTGCAGTATCGACACTTTTCTTTGAATGAATGTCTCACCTGCTGACATAATTGTATAGTTAGTGGTATCTGGGTGTGATAAACATCTGTGAAGTAGTCACAAGCAAAAGTATTGGATGAGCTAACCAGCCTACACAACCTGCTCCAAGATGGAAATTCTGCTACTTGGGCTGCACACCTGCTAAAAAAAGCAATTCAGTTATGAATAACTCAGAGTCCTTCACAAAGGTATGGATTGGCCACAAACACAGTACGCTTTCGCCCAATTGTTCTTATGCATCAGGACTACCAGGGTAATGTCCTGCTGTTTTAGTGTGCCCTTGCTGCATGAAAACACTACCTTCTGCCCTCCACCAAACCAAGGCAGTCATTGACACAAAGAAAACAATGCCACCATGAATGATTAGCATAGCTAAACTATTCCATTGTTATTTCTGAAGCACCTACTGCCATCAGTGTAAACACGCGGCTAGTCACTTACAAACTACATTTACACATCGGATGTTCAACGACAGGTAACATAGATAAAAGTTATGTGTTTGTGGCAGATCTATGTTCACAAGTTCCACGGACAACTCTGTTTTTCATTTATATGGGGGCTGATATTATTAAAAGTAGAACAACTGGACAGCGCCAAGGTATGCACTGCCAAATGTTTGCAAACATTTGGAAAAAAATCAAAAATTAATGCAACTACTTACAAGTAGTAGAAATTGTGTTCAAAGGAGCAGACTGTGCGAAGCCCAGAGACACCTGAGCCTAATGAAAACATGTAGAAGAAAAAACGAGTAAAATTGCTCGGTTATACAGTCGCTCTAAATAGTTCCCTATATGATGTTACTCGCTGTATTTGTGGAGCCCATTCATGTCAAAGAAATAAAAAAACTGCATTTATTTGTATGATATACGAGATGAGACTTGTCCAAAGTCAAAAACATCTTTAATTTTCAGGTATTTAGAAGCGAAAAAAAAATTCTTAGGAAGATCAAGCCAAATGTTGGGGGGCTAACTAGTAAGGTAGAGAGATTTAATACCAATGCATTTCGGAGATTTAATCTCCTTCTTCAGGGCTGTACCCTCTGCTATATGGTAAAACAAAGCCAGATACCAATAACAGTTATTGCACACAAACATGTAAGAATTACAGATTATTCATTAAGTGTATGAATGAAAATGTACATACCAGACATTAATATACAGCATCAAGAGATTGAAAACAAGGAAAAGAAAAAGAGGGAAAAATAATCATGAGGTAACTGTCCTTGCATTTAACATTCCCACTTGTTATAAAGTAATAATTTGACTGGGTACCTTAATGTGGCTGCCCTCTGTTCTTAGGGTGCATAAACAAACTTAGCATCAGGTAATACGATGATCACCTGCAAATAAATAGTATGTGACTATGTAAGTATTGTCAGTGTCATAAGGAGGATGTATAACCATGTGACTGTGAAGCCACTTTGCATTACTCACATAGAGAACGCGCGTGTGCTCGGCTCACGTTAATGTGAAACAAATACTTCTCCTGTGAATCTGCAGCTGTGTGTAGAGTCTATAAGAGATAGAAAATTGCAGGGACATAAGTACTCATACCCTTCTAGGGTTGTAACATACCGTGTTCCTTTCCATGAGCTTGTAGCTTACCTTGCAGCCACGTGTGTGAATGTGAAATGAGGAGCGTGCATGCGGCGCTCTGTCAGTTGTTTATATCCGGTTGCCATGGCGTTCGCTGGAGACGCTTGGATTGGACACTCCCGGGAGTGTGTCTACATTCCAAGCGTCTCGCGTCCCAGCTACGGCTTGTTGGGGGTCAGTCGGGGCCCCCATGCGGTCCCGTAAGCCCCTGCTCCCGACAGACACACACACACACACGTCTTGCCGGTTCGGGCTTCCCGGTCACTCCCCCGCGGCCGGGAACGCCCCATTTATTTATACAGCACGCGGCGGCGTGCAACGTCATGCCGCCGCGTGCTAGTCACATCACGGGGCAGCGCCACACTCCTCCTTTTTCCAGGAGAACACAAAACTACGTTAAACACACCATAGTCCACACAAACACAAACTGCTTCACTCAATAACACAACTTGCCCAAAACCCATTTATTGTCAACCACCCGGATCCCCTTACTCAGGTTGGTTAACCAACAGTCCCAAAATATAATCGTTGAGGTAAGCGGGTTTCCCTCACCCAGCCCTCTGGGGGTACCTCCCGCTCACCTCCGGCATGTGAAGTCTTTCAGCAGGCGTCTCCCTGACAGGGGATGCAGGGGTGCCGGAGGGACCTCCTCCGTCCTCCGGGAATCTCCCCCACGTCCAGTTCCAGCGACGGTTCAGTACTTGGGTCACCCAGTTTCTTGAAGAAGCTGACATTCCGGGTGACAGCAGACCTTCCGTTGGATGCCGTTACCATGGACCCCTTTACGGCCACCACATCCAGTGGCTCCGGCTCATAGGGGGCCAACAGCTTTCCGTGGGGGTGTCGATTACGGATGAGGACTTAGTCCCCCGGTTCCAGCCGCTGGGGGCGGAGCCCTCTTCGCAGGTTTTCCTGCTCAGTCCTCACCCGCCGGTCTGCCTCGACCTGTTGATTGTCAATCACCCCCGGCGCCTTCTCCGACCTCGGGTAATAGTCCCCGGGGGCACCGCCTGAACAGGGCCTCTGCTGGCACGACCCCAGTGGATGCACCCTAAGAAACTGATATAGGGCTCGCTGTAGTGACTGTCCTTGTCCCTGGGCAATTCTGAAAGTCTTGTTGAGCGTCCGCATCAGTCTCTCAGCATCTCCGTTTGCCCTGGGCCACAACGGGGATACCTTCCGGTGCTGGACCCCGCAGCTCTCCATGAGTTCCGCAAAATGCTCACTTTGAAACGGCGATCCATTGTCCGAGCACAAGGTGTGGGGAAACCCATGAGCTGCGAACACTTTCTCCACAGCCACGACCACATGCTCAAAGGCCACCGACTCGACAAACTCCACCTCAGAATATTGGGAATATTCGTCCACGATTGCCAGAAAGTGGGTGCCCACAGACGCCGACCCGAAGTCCGCATGGACGACCTCCCATGGCCCCGTGCCCCGGGGCATTGCTTCAATTGCTGGCTCTCACTGTAAAGGAAACGCCGCCTGACACCATATGCAGGCCGCCACAAAGTCGTCAACCTTGCGCTCCTGTTCAGGAAACCAGACCTTCAGACGCAGCCTAGCCTTGGTCTTGGCGGTGCCCTGGTGCCCATGGTGAGCCAGAGCGATCACGTGTTGCACCTTTGCGTGGGGGACCACGATCCGGTCGCCTCGCAGCAGCAGACCAGACGCCGAAAACGAGAGCTCCTCCTTAACCTTCCACAGCTGCTCGAGTGCTGTCTTGGCCTCCTGGCTCCGCCCCGCCAGGGATTCTAGGACAGACTTCCAGGAGCTGTGCTGCATGGAGTGCTGGAGGATCTTGAAACACTCGTCCTCGGCAGCTACCGCTTCCAGCTCTGAGAGAGGCATTGCGTTAGGCGTGGCTGCCTCCACCACCATCCGGACGTGATCGTCGGCTTCCTCCTCGCAGGTGTCGTACTCTTCTCCCCCACGCACTCCCAGATGTCGTGAGAGATAATCCGCTGCGTTGTTGGCCCCTGGCCAGTACACCAGTGTCACTCCGTATTCGAGAAGGGCAAGCATCCACCTCTCGATTCTGGCCGGTGGCTTAGAGGATGACCCTGCCAGAATGGGCAGCAGGGGCTTGTGGTCTGTCACCACCATCACTGGATGCCCAGAGGACCGCCAGAGCCTCACGCTCGATCTGTGAGTATCTTTGTTCAGTTTCAGAGAGCGCTTTGCTGGTGTAGGCCACTGGCCGGATGCTCCCGTCCGGGTCCACCTCAGTTAAGACGGCCCCTAGACCAAATGGACTGGAGTCCACAACAATTTCCGATGTTAGCGCCGGATCGAAAAAAAACGCCATGGTGTCCTCCGCTGTCAGGGCGCTTTTGATGTCTTCAAAGGCTGCTTGCTCAAGCGGGCCCCAGTGCCAGGCTGACTCTTTTTTTCGTAGGCCCCTGAGCGGTTCTGATCTCGAGGCAAGGTTCTGGATGAAGCGCCCACAGTATGTCACCATGCCAAGGAAACTCCTAGTGTCCGACGCCGACTCTGGAGGCTGCGCCTTCTTAATGTCCTGGACCTTCCTCGGGTCTGGTGACACACCCCCTTCTTTAAAGACAAAACCAAAGAATTCAATGGAAGGGCGCAGGAACTCACACTTGTCTCTGTGAAGGGTGAGACCTAGCGATTGCAGTCTTTCAAAAGTCTTCCCCAGCTTTCTCAGGTGGTCCACCTCGGTCTTTGCGAACACCAGAATATCATTGCTGATGTTTAAGACGCCCTCCAGATCTGCGAGGGCACCTCGAATAATATTCTAAAAGACCACTGCAGCCGATGATACTCCGAAGCTGAGTCTCTTGTATCGGTAGAGCCCCCAGTGAGTGGTGAAGGTGGTGATATACCGAGACTCCGGATGGAGAACGACCTGGTGATATCCTGCTCGGAGATCTAATTTGGAGAAGAAATGAGCCCCTTGCACCTCTGCAATAATGTCATTGATGGTAGGGGTGAGATGCCGCTCACTCTTGATGGCCTTGTTGGGGAGCCTCATATCTACACAAATGTGGACCGAGTCAGGTTGCTTGGGCTTCCTAGCCACAACAATCGGGGATACCCAAGGAGTGGGGCCCTCCACCTTTTCAATAATGTCCAAATTCACCAGGTTGTCCAGCTCCTCATCCACCTGCTCCCTGAGATGGAACAGTACCTTCCGGTGTTTCAGGGCAACGGGCTGCACAGACTCATCGATGTGCAACCGCACCGGGTCACCAGTCATCATTCCAATGCCCTTGAAGAGGGCGGCATATTTTATCGAGTGTCATTGATGTCTTCGAGATACACCGAGTACGCGAAGCTGACAATACCAAGGGCCTCGGCAGCCGCACAGTTTAGCAGAGTGTTGTTGCTCACGGGCGTCACGTAGAACCGGGCTTTGATCTGAGAGCCCTCATGCTCCACCTTCGCTACGAAGGCACCGTCTAGTGGTATCGGTTCCAGTCCTCCAAACGCAAATATGCGGGCCCTCGGTGTGAGCAGCTTCGGGGGGGATTCTAGGGTATCATAGTGCCCCCTGGCAATCACATTGACCGAGGCTCCCGTGTCCACCAGCACCGGGATAGGCGAATGATTGATCTCAACCACACACCTCGGCTGCCTTCTGTTCTTTCCTTTTAGGACCTCCACACTGGAGACAAAGAAAATGTTCTCTTCATCCTCCTCTGCCTCCTCCTCCTGGGCATCCTCCCCGCTCTGGTCCACCTGGGCCACATTCGGTGGGCGGTTCTGGCGCGGGACCCAAACCCGAGCCTGTCCTCTCGGTACCAACACGGGCAGGGCAGACCTGCATACCCTCGAAAAATGGTCAGGCAGGCCACACCTACCACGTCTTTCCAGCTGCCGGACACTCTGTCGGGTGAGGGAGGTCATATTCGCTTTTCTGGCACAATTCCCCCTCTCTCCCTGCTCTGTCCCGGGGTCCCAACACAGGTCTTCTCACTCCTCTTCCACCACGCCACATGGCACACACCTCCTCAGACTTTACTGAGCAGGATCCCGCCTCCATCTTAGTTGCTTGAGCTTCTGCCACCTCATGGCAGCGGCCCAGTTCCAGTGTGCAGGGCAGAGTGATACCCGGCTCTCTCAGGACTTGCCTCCTGAGTTTGCCTGAGGAGCACGCCTGAATTAGCATCGTGCGAATCATGTCCTCCGCGTCTCCCCACGCACAGCCCTGGGAGAGGCGACGCAGGCGTCCATAAAAAGTGGCAAGGGGCAGGAAATGGGCCAGGAGTGCCGACTTGGCTGTGTCATAACTGCCATCCCCTGCGGGAAGCGACTCGAAAGTTTCCTGGACCGTCGGCCCAGCGGAGTACAGCATCGTGGCCACCCTGCTGTCGTCATCCGTCACCTGGGCGGCCCGGAAGTACATGTCGAGACGACCAACCCATCTCCTCCACCTAGGCCCCATGCTGGACGGTAGGCCCGACGCATCACATTCTGGGATGGGCTGCAGGGCTGCATGGGCTCGCACTTGGGCCATGATGGGAGGTCTTGGCTGGGCAACTGGCTGCACGATCAGTGGCCCTTGAGGCGCAGGAGCTTGACCGCCTACTTGAGGTTGAGGGGGTGGCTGTGGAGCGGCCACTGGCTGTATAGCTGGAATCACTGGAGCTTGAGAAGCTTGTTGTTGACCTCTCACTTGGCCACCGTCCTGGGGAGGTGGCGCGGCTGCAAGGTGCCCACCGTCTTTCCCACCAGCGCCACTCATGGGCCTGAGCACACAGGCACCCCCACACTGGGACCTGGGGGCCGCAACTCAGTCACCCACCACCACCACACACCTGGATGCCCCTTGCACAGGCACAGCGACAGTCCAACCTGGGAAAGGTATGGTGGAATCTTGCCTTCGGCTTTGATGAATAGAAGAGATGACTGCCCACTGCAGTACTCCGCCCTGATGATGAAGAGGACGAAGAAGAGGCCACAGCAGCCTGATGATGAAGAGGATGAAGAAGCACAGTGCCCCTCCACTTGCAGCAACACCAGTGGTGTAAATGTTCCAAAAATTGGCTGAAGGACAGAAGAAGCAAAACTGGGCTAGGCAGGCCCTGCCATGTTAGCCCTTCTCCTTGCTCTCACTCGACGTAGGAGGCCCAAATGTGAAGTAAAAATCAAAAATTGGGCATGTATATGCAGGTTAGACTGCCTTCATGCAGTTTGTCCAAAAATTAGACCTGGATCACCTTCTCCATCCAAACCGGAGCTTGGAGAAATTCCACGATCGTTTTGACAAAATGGCCGCCAGCCGCGTGTGCGATCCGCAGCCACGGCGTGAAACGAAATGTCATCCGTTTTGTTTAGAAAAATTGTGACATCGATCACCGCCGGTCCCGGGCATCCGCATCCCACCTTCGTCGCCACTGTTGGGGGTCAGTCGGGGCCCCCATGCGGTCCCGTAAGCCCCCGCTCCCGACAGACACACACACACACGTCTTGCCGGTTCGGGCTTCCCGATCGCTCCCCCGCGGCCAGGAACGCCCTGTTTATTTATACAGCACGTGGCAGCGTGCAACGTCACACCGCCGAGTGCGAGTCACATCACGGGGCAGCGCCACACGGCTGTGCAGCCTTTACTGGGACGTGTGAAACGCCTAGTGTGAGTATGTAATCTATTACTGAATGGATACGCTCATGAATAAAGATGGGAAATCTGTCTAAAACCTCTAATGCAGTGATCTAACGTTTATATCCGGTTGCCAATGCATTTTCTGAAGACGCTTGGATTCGACACTCTTGAAGTTTGTGTCTACATTCCAAGCGTCTCACGTCCCAGCTATGGCTATGCAGCCTTTACTGGGACGTGTGAAACTCCTAGTGTAAGTATGTGATCCGTTACTGAGTGGATACGTTTGTGAATAAAGACGGGAAATCTGTCTAAAACCTCTGGTGCAGTAATCTAACATGCTATAACTGCCTATTTCCCTTGAAACTACTACCATAACCATACGGGGAGGCAAATGTCCACCAGCCAATAGCTATCACGGCAACTCTTTAGGAGTCACTCAATTACAGAAGTCAAGTAAATACCACTGACAATTCAGTAGATATCAACACGAAAGTGTTTCAACATCAATGCTAATGAAGTCGCCACTAAAAGTATAGTGAGGGTGTTCTAATGTAAGTTGAATGTTATAGAGGCTTTACTACCCAATTACAATATGGTAACTCAATTATATGAACTGGAGTCTCTCTATTACGATTGCCAAGTGGGTACAGTATCTAATTAATTTAATATCAATACCGCAGTGTAACCGCATCCTTAATAATGTAGTCTCAAATCAAATAAACATAAAAAATAAAAAGGCATGATTGGATGGATGCTTCATAATTTTTCTCCTTTTTTGTGCTCGCGAAAACTATTTTAACTCTCTTGAATTAGCACTTACTCTCCAATTATAAAAGCCGGGAGTAAAATGCTCCCACCTCAAAATCCTTTCTGGAGCACTGGATAGAGTAATATGTTTACTTTGGTTTAATGGGAGCAACAGCGTGGCTGCTGGTCATGGGTAAAATAGGCACTTAGTTCGACATGGTAACGAGGGTATAATCTATGCTTCTTTGACTGTAAAGAAAAGAAAATAGAGTTAGTTATAGAACATACTATGCAAAATATTATTAGTAAAGGTTTTGCACATACATTTACATTTTCTGACCCTTATAAGTAGTACATTCTGGGGGTAATGCGGCTGGTGCTCTGAGTGCGCATGCGGCAGTCTGCGCCAGCCGCGTGTGCCAAAACCCACTTCAACACACAGCGTATTCATGGATTTCAACATCCATAACCATCCGTGGGCCAGAACGGCGCAGGGACCCTGCAGCAGCCTCAGCAACGCCCCCAACCCTGTCCCGTGCGCCAAAAACATTGCACAAACCCCCTACATTGCGCAAAGGCCAGTGGACCAGCATACAACCCCCCAACCACGTAAATGTGTGGAAAATTCCCCGCGCACCCCTCGGAATACACGTATCCCGCTTGTGCCAGCGAAAACAGATGTAAAAGTCCATGCGCACCCCTCGGAATACACATACCACGCTCGCATAACTTGTGTTATCGAATATTGATTAGACACTGATTCATTGCCAGTAGATTGCTGAATGTATTTCACATCTTTTGTTACCTAACCATTCGTTTGGAATTGACGAAATCCTTGTTTTTTTTTTTGTATGTTTTAATAGATATTTTGTATAGGAATTTTTTGATGATTGTTATTAGTTGTGTGAATATTAAATTATTTATGTGTATTTAATTAAAGTTTATATATGGTTATTTAGAACCTGTGTTCCGTGCAACCTGTTCTATTGAGCTCTGTCTCTTATATATATTGATGATATCACAAGTAACATGGGGAGTGCCGAACACATGCACACGCGCTAACAGACAGACATGCATCTGTACATATCCACCACCTGTCACAGTGCAATCATCTGCAACTATGTCGCATCTGCCAATGGGGTTCAGACATGTCTGTGTCACATGCATCCATGGTGTATCACAGTCACACACATGCATCCATGGTGTATCACAGTCACACACATGTCAAACACACACACGCACATGTATGCCATGCACGTACATGAAGGTGGAACCAGCATCCATGTGTCGCACCCCAACCATGCCATAGTACATACACAGAAATGCTAACATGTGTGCATCCCCACATGCATTTGTGCATCATGCATTTGAACACATACACCATTGATGTACATCACACATGACAGGATTCACATGCAGCACGGTCATGTCCCTGCACATACACATCCATACATGGGCCTTTTCAAACATATCTCCAAGCTGTGTACTCCTGGCACACCTCAACATGTACTGCGTCCAATAAGTACGCATGGACACTTACCGCTCGACTCCAGACTGCTCTGTCTCTCGAGGATCTGGCAGTTAAGCGCTGGGCCTATATGTTCCAGGACCCTCGAGTTGTCAGTGGTAAAATGGAACTGGCGCCTCACTGCACCCGCTGCTTCCAAGAGGCGCCGGCCCTTCCTGAGGGTCCTGGATCTGAAGTCCTCCCAGCACTTCCGGACGTGTTGTATGTCGCGGACTGCCACCCCCTCCATGTTGATGGCAGCCACGATCTCCTTCCAGATCCCCTCACGTCCATCCTTGTCGGCGTGCCTTCTTCTGTAGAGGGCATCATAATGCCCCAGGACTTGCTCCACCAGGATACCAACTTCTGCAGCACTGAAGCTGGTAGCCCTCTGCCTCTCTGGCTGGGGGTTGCCAGTGGTGTCTGATGGTGTATCGCCCGACATGGCAACCCCCGAGGCAGGTGTGGGTGGGCAACCAGGTCCTGAGGCTGGGCTATGGAGCGATGGAACTTCAGTCGGGAATCTTCTGTTCCAGCAGGGGTGGTCACAGCAACTGGACCCCTGCAGATGGCTGATGTGCAGGCACCAAATGGCAGGGCACGTGGCCAGCAGGCAGGCAGGCAGCAGCAGATGGCAGGTGGGAGTCTGCTCAGGCTTCTGGGAGGCAGGAAAATGGCCTTCTGGGCAGGAGCATGGTCTTCCGTGTGTTGTCACGTGGCCAACTGGATACGGAGTGATTTGGCATGTGACAAAACAGCACGTCAGTGTGTAATTCGAGGAAAGGCCCTTAGCGCTTAAGCGCGTATGTGACGTGATATGCGCAGGCGTTTCCCTTGTCACGGGTGCATGGTGATTCGGCACATGCAAAAAAATCACGTCCGTGTGTGGATGTGTGTAATTCGAGGAAAGGCCCTTAGCACGTAAGTGACGTTAAACGCGGGTGTTGCCTTCAGCACGGGTTAAAGGTGAGTGCCGCCCAGCAAAACACTGTACGTGCTGTTCGTGGAGACCAATGCGTGTGTTTACTCTGCTGGAATCACGCGCGATTACTTCACAGCGCCTGAAGCCCATACCTCTTCTTTTGGTGGGGTGTTGCCTATGCACACAAGCAAGCGTGTTTTGGGGTTTTTTTTCCATGCAAAGCAGGCGGTGAGTCACGTACTCTTTTTTCCCACTGTGGTTTCCCCTGTGCATATGTACCGTCTAGGGGTCATAGTAGCCTGTGTGTTCCATGCGTATGTGTTTTTTGTGTTACTGGGTGCCACAGTTCATGGAGAGCAAGTGGCAGCTCTTGACTACTGCATTATCATTTTTTTGTACAAGTTCCAGTGCTATGGTGATGACAACCAACTCATTTCCTGGCTGGCCTTGGCCACCTCTTGTCCCTCCCTTATTTATGAATGCCTCATTGCCATTTGTTGGAGGTAATATTCACGCACATGGGCTACCGGGGGTCGCGTGCACAACATTTTTCTTTTTTTCAAATTTCCTGTTCTTATATTGTTTTTTTTTTTTTTTGAATTTTTATTTTTTATTTTTTGGGGGTGCCTGAGCATTGCGTGACCAGTAATTTTTCCCCAGGGGTCACAGGCAGCCTTGTAGGGGCACTGGGGTACCTATTCCATCAAGTACCCTGCCCCCTTCTAGCCAATTGCCCAGGACAATTGTTGAATGAACCTCCCATAGCCCATTTTCCATCGGTGCCATGGTTGGGAGGCCACCAAAGGCTAAGGGCGGCAAAGCTGGGCGTCCTCCCAGGGCTGGACGTGGTCGGGCACATGGGCGCGGAGACCAGGGAGGACGGGGAGTCCAGGGTGGCCAG
Organism: Ambystoma mexicanum; assembly: GCF_040938575.1. Classification (NCBI taxonomy): domain Eukaryota; kingdom Metazoa; phylum Chordata; class Amphibia; order Caudata; family Ambystomatidae; genus Ambystoma; species Ambystoma mexicanum. Next base: position 807,077,156 of record NC_090941.1, read on the forward strand.
GATGGCTTTGGGGGGGAAAGAGGCATGCGTGCCCCTCCCGGACGAGATGCCCAGCCACGTGCTGGTGCAGACATGCCACCACCCCCTGTGGTTCCTGGTGATGCAGCTGTTGCATCACTACCTGGCACCCATATCACCCAACAGCAATTTACATCTGCTGTCAGGGGCCCACCGGTGGTGGTAGCTGCAGGTGCACCTGTTGACACCTCCACCCGGGCTCTGGGTAAGGCAGCGCATGTTGTGTTGTGTGACGAGGACTCCCAGGACGATTTCCATCTTGTCTGGAGGTTCAGCTCATGTGCGTCCACTGTGGCTGTTACTGTAGCACACATATCTGGGGCAGTTATGACATCTGCTGCACCAAGCAGCCGGGAGGTGGTAACTGCATGTGCAGATACAGCCAACACTACCCCGGCAGTGACTCAGACCCAAGCCAGACCTTCTGTCCTCATACCAACACCCACTGCCTTGGTCCAGTCCACCAGCGCCACTGCCCCCACTGATATGGGCCACATTGCCCCCTCAGGGTCAGTACCACCGTCCAAAAGGAGGAAGCATGCTCCTGCACAAGAGGCTGGGACCTCAGACATGGCTCCGGCCTCCGGCACGTCAAGGAAGAAGCCTTTCTGCAATCAGGAACTGGACTTCCTTGTGGACTACGCGTCGGAACACCAACGCAATATGCTTGTGGGCCCACAGTGACATACAATGCATCACCAGCATTGGGTCCACTGGCAGCATGTTGCGGATGGTGTGACATCCATGGGATTCCTGGTGCAAACAGATCAGGACTGCTACAAGCGCTGGAATGACCTCAAACGCAGTGCTAAGCAAATGCGAGCCTTCAATTACATCATGTCTCTGGTGACTTGTGGTGGGAAATCACCAGAGAAGGATGAACTCACTCAGCATGAGGAGATCGCTTCAGAGTTCATCCCGGAAGAACAAATACGTGGAGTCAGAGAGAGGATGGATTATGATGCATCATCTGGTGAGTATTGATGCGTGTAACTCAATGACATGTGTGTTTGGCATGTGTGACCCACCCAGCTACAAATTGGCTCTTTCCTATCTTCAATCTCCCTCACCACCTGTATTGTTCACCAGGGGTCTGACCTCTCGGCCCCAATTCATGGAGAGCAAGTGGCAGCTCTTGACTACTGCATTATCATTTTTTTGTACAAGTTCCAGTGCTATGGTGATGACAACCAACTCATTTCCTGGCTGGCCTTGGCCACCTCTTGTCCCTCCCTTATTTATGAATGCCTCATTGCCATTTGCTTTTGGTGTACTATCAACGGTCTCTTCGGAATGCCAGCAAGGCTGGCATCCTCCTCATCGATCCACCTTTGCCATCCTTTGCCATCAATCTCTGGCCAGCCACACTTGGCCCTCCTCCTGCCTCCTCCTGCAAGGCCAAGAACCTCAGGGTCACCTTTGATTCAACACATCCCTTTTACACACTCATTTGTGACGTATCTCGAGATGGATTAACTTCTTGCTCCACCTCCTCAAGGGTACTGTGCCTTTCCTAACATTCTCCTACGTTCTCACAGTCTGTCAAGCTGTGGTTTACTCAAGGTTGGGGTACTGTGACAGTCTCTTTCAATATTCGACATGCCTCCACCCTCCATCCTCCACCACTAATCCAGTACAGGACTGCAAGACTTGTCCTTGGCCTCAAGCCCTGGGATCTCATCTTTCCAGCTCTTTGACCCCTTCATTGGCTACCAGTAGATGCAAGGGTGTTACTTCAGACCCTCTGCATTGTGCATAAGGTTTTTGTGGGATGGGGTAGAAAATACCTTCAACAATCCCTCTACCAATTCCTCCCCTCTTGAGTCCTTTGCTCCTCTACCCCACACTCCCTCAAGGTCAGTCGTTAATTTAATAAATAAGGTAGGAGCAGATCTGTGTGTACAGCTGGGAGCTCACTTTTGAACAGCCAACTGGCCACGTTGAATCTTGAGGAGAGATATATCTGCTTCTGAAAGCACCTCAACACCTTCCTACTTGCTCCTGCATTAGCCCCTCTTCTACCCAGCTGAACAGTTTCCTCTGTTGGCACTGTGCCCCTGCACACACTCTGTCTTTCGGATCATGTACCTGCTCACCATGCCTCCCTGCTGCACTGCCTATCGGCGTCCTATATCAATGGGTCCAGTGCGTGTCCCCATACAGTCCAGCACTCTTTGACTGCACTCATCACATTTGCCCTGTCCAAATCATCTTGCACTTCCCACTTGCTGGCTGCACTACCACTTTTTGTATGGACATTCTATCATTGCACTTCATTTTCCTTTTTTGGTCTCCTCTGCTTGGCACGTTCCCTTTCTCCCCCTTCCTGGGTCTTCAACCCTTTATCCCTTCTCCATGCACTAGCGTGTTCTGTATGTCACTGTGCCCAGTATATTAGTTGTTTTGAATTCCTTTTCTCCCTTGTTCCCCTCCCTTTGCTTGTTTGTGCTCTGAGCTAATTGTGTACGAGTGCAATCTTGATGAGATGTCACATCTTGTCATATGCATCCTTTGTCCTTCGTGCAATGTGGCTCACTCTGAGTGTGCTGATGGCAGTGGCTCCCCATGCACATATGTGCAGGATCATGTTACATGTGCATTCCATGTATGCCCCTAGGTGTCCTTGACCACTTGCTCATTGTTGATTTGTCCAGGATGATCCAAGTGTCATCTCATTTGGACAGCCATGTCATGCTCACTGTAGGTCTGTGTGTCATCACGCACGACTTTAGGCTGTGCACATCTGTATCATGGCCATGGCTCCCCCAGTTACAGGCCCATGACCACTTTTCAACTAATGTTGTCTTCTAGATGCATTGATGTATTATGGATGGTTCCTCACCTCTCCTCCATCATGACCACTTCTCATTGGCTGTAGTGACTTTGACTGATGAAATGCAATAAACACACGCCTACACTGTCTGGCAATGCACAATTCTGCATGGAACATGTCATTGCCATGATGTGCCTCCCTGCTATTGGCCAGAGGGTGGGTGTTTCACAGAAACCATGCTACCTGGTGCATGCCATTTGCACATGATGGCTGCAATTGCCGTTAAACTGCCATAATGTTTGACTATTGTCATCACAACATATGTCTTAATGTTGTAAGTTGAGGGGCTACACATGCACTGCAACTCACACACCCACTCCTGTGCCATGTTAAACCCTTCAACTTGCAATCATGATGGTGCTGTGTGATGTTGACCTGACATGTATGTACCCATGTCCCTCCTCTCACCGTATGGAAATGCACTAGTGTAGGTGCCTCCTATGACACATGTACTATGCATAGGTGATTGTAGTTGAGTGCTGCACATGAACATGCATGTTACATGTATCATGGTGTGTTTGGTTACATTTCTACCCGTGTCTATTAGTGTATTAACATATGCTTATTCTAGGTGCTGACTATTTGTTCCCATCTCTAATTTTGGCATTGGATATATGCCTTCTAGAGGTTGTGTGTGATGCAGGTGATGTGCAACATGCAATACATGTGTTGCATTCACATTTTGCACACATCCCTTTCTGCTTTTGGTATGGCCCTGCATTGCAATGCCACTGGATGGATGTTGGGGTTTGAGTTGCCTGTGACATGGCTGTTTCATTATTTGGCTGTTAATGTTGTGAACTGTATGTGTGTGTTATGTGCTACTAACATGTGTGTTTTTGTTTCTTTTTTTTAAGTTTCAGGTGATGACGCACTGGCAGCTGAGGATGAAGATGTCATCCCAGACACGGTGGTCAGTTCATATGACCAACCAAGCACCAGTGGTGGTCGTGGGGTGGCAGCCCACGAGAACCCACAGGTGCTCTAGACCATCGTATCCAGAGCTGACTCTGAGTCAGGCTCTGAGGTATCCTCTGACTACTATGTTGAGCCGGATCTGCATCATGACGTGTCGTCGCCGGTAGGTGATCCTGTGTTGGATGGTCTTCTGTCTGCAACACCTGCAGCAGGGGGCCAGGCAGGGTTGGAATGTCCGCCTGTGTTGGTTACAGGTGAACGGTCACACTCGACACCAGTTGGCCATGTTCCTGGGGCATCAGGTCGACAGAGGGATGCAGTCCTGCAGCCGCGGGTGGCACCAACCCAGCAAGGACCACGGCTCCTTGGGCCTAGCAGGTATGGTGTCCGGCAACGCAGTGGCCATGTGCCACCGGGTCAACTGAGTGGGAGCGTTCCATGATTGCCATAGCACAGCAACAGAGGGGAGCAATTGAGATGATTGCTCAAGGTATGGAAAGTGTGTCCCATTCCATCCTCCCCTCTGTAAGGCAAATGGTGCTCCATCAGCGGGCTATGCAGTCCACGTACCGCTCACTCAGGCTGGGCATGACGGCGTATGACAGGGTGCGGTGGGCTGAAATGGTGGCTCTGCATGAAACACTTAATGCTCAAGCAGGGGCACACCGTGAGGCCCTGAGGGTGGAACAGGCCTTCCGATCTACTCTAGCTGACCTCACGATGGATCAGAGTAGGCGGACAGAAACAGGATGGTACAGCTTGAAAGAATCATCTCAACTGCATGCAAGCCGGGAGTCACTCCGTTTGTCATGTGAGGCCATGCAAGCAGAACTCCGTCTCACACATCAGTCCCTGCAGGAGGAAGCACGTGTGACACATGAGGTAATGCTTGCTGACCTCAGTCTCATTTCTTTTTTACCTCGACATCTACACATGTGGGTGTTGAGGTGCACCCTGTACCTCCCCCCCTTCTGTGTGCCCCCCACCCCCTGGGTCATATATGGGCATTTTTGATTTTTTTCCCTGCAAAGTTTTTATTTTTTGTCCAGCAGTTTTTTTCTAAAAATATTTTTGATTTTTCATCCAAATTTTATGGTTTTTTCCATTATTTTGTTGTTCTTTTTCAATGATTTCACTTTGCTTTTTATTTGTTATGATTTTTTTCTGGTTTTCTTCAATTTTATTGATTTAGCTTTTGTTTTTTTCATTAGTCTTTTCATTTTTTAATTTCAATTGATAATTTAATTTAATTTGTATTTTATTTTGAATTCTTTTTTTTCAATTTTATTTTGTCTATTGTGCATACATGTGACAGTGTGGTGCTTTGTGGCATCGGAAGGCATCCACTGTGTGTTCCAGCTGGGCCCATTCAGGCTTGTCTTGTGTATGTGTTTTTCTTGGGGTCCTGACACATATGCTACTGCTCCTTCCCTTTTCCATGGGCTTGCAAGGATGGCTTGGTGTAACAGCAAATCACACATGGGCTTCTGTCATATCTGTGGCCAGCCTGCAGTTCGACTTGTGTGTACACCACTAGTGGGTATTCCAGATGGTTTCTCCAATGCATGTCTGCACTTCACTTTGGTGAGTATTATGCTGACTGTGCATTTCATCATGTTGCTTGAGATGTTTGTTATGCATTGACTGTCTATGTTGATGCACGTCCTGCTGTATCTGGTACCATGGACCCTTTGGCTGCATACAGCACACTGATGGGTCCATGTGCTGAGAATGTTGAATTGGGACAGTTTACCCACTGTGATTTTGATATGCCACATGAAGGCTGCATGCTGAGTTACCCCTGTCACCAAGCATTTCAACAACCACCCATTCCTTGCTAGCACCACTTTGGACTTTTCCCAGCCTTGCTGGTGTTTGGATGTGACATCTGAGTTATGACTACATTGTTCGTGATTTAAATTTCCTGTTTGTGTCCTGGACTTGCTCCCCCCTCCCACTGTTTGCACTTGGCCCTTTTGACAATCATGGCCAACCAGTATGCTTGAGCCTGCCACCACTACCAAAAGCCCACAAAGGTGGCCCTGTCTAGACCTGTCCACATGCCTTCTCAGTCACTTGAATTCTCCCCTGTATCCCCTGCCCCTGTCAGTGTCCCTCTGTCTCCCCCCCTTCATCATCACATCCCCTACTCTCCTGCACCATCAGGTTTCCCTCTGCCCTCTGTGTGTGCTTTCTTTCACCATCTTCCCGTTAGTCATTTGGAGCTTGGCCCCCTCCTCCCTTCTCTCCTCACTCTCCCTTTCCACCGCCCTTTTGCCTCCTCCTTGTACTCTGGCTGTTATTTTCAACCACTACCCCAATTGCCATCAGCCATCGTGATACGTAGGCACTTGTTCTTTGCAGACATTTGACCTCTGCCTCTGTCCTTCCACACCCCACCTTCGCCATTTTAAGTATAGTTCTGGCAGTTAATTTGATCATTAGTCCCTCCACCACTGATTACAGGTCATCTCTTCCCCCTTTCCCTTCTGTCTTTCTTCTCTCCCTCCCCAGCACCATCATGATTCTTTGTAGACCTACCACAGTTTGTCACTTGTTTTGTTACTCTCCTCACCTCTTCCCTCCTCTTCCATCACTCACCTTCTTATGTGACTCCTGCACTGCGACTATTGCCGTCACGCATAGGAATGTTGATGCTAGTTATGTCATCCAACATTCCCTCCCTAGACTCTCCCTTATTGGTCCAGGCAATTGTAATGTACTTTGCTTTTCCAGTTCATTATCGCACTATGGACTGTTTGAAGGACATTTAGGAATGTACTGTTCTTCTCCCTTGTACCCTCCCTCATTGATGCGCTTTGATGAAGTTTGTGTGTAGATCATATTATGAATTTTTATGATTCAGTAATGGGTCACTGTCTGGCATTGCCGATGTGGGGTACTCTGTACATGGTATGTTCTGCTGGTCAATGGCTGACGCAATGTAGTGCTTTCTTTTGAGGTGTCAGGGGATGGGTGTGGTTTGACACACAGGGGGGTCCTTGGTGCTATGTTCACATGTGCTGTGTACGGGACACTGGCATTCACTTCAATTCACATGCATGTATTCTAGGCATGTCCATACCGACAAATACACTTAGGCAACACCCCCCCAACTACATTGACACCATACAAATGCGTGCACCCAGATTGCCTTCTCAAGCATGCTGTGTCACGACAATCCATGTTCACTTCCAAGTTATTGATTGTGTGTATGCATGACAGGGTAATATTTGGTTGAATGCCATTTTTTGAAATGATGCAGAAGGGTTTTCACCAATGCAATGCACACTCACTGTGCTGTGCAGTCTGTGGTGTTTGATATGGCAATTTGCAATTGTCCAACGGGCATGGCAACAGGTATTCTGACTGTTGTTGGTTTTCAAGGTGTGAGGTTTTGGTCACTCCTTTCTTCCGATTCCATGTCAGGTATAATTGTCTGGTGCCTATTTACATTTCTCACGTGGCACTTCATGTCTATTGTGTCATGTGTTGTGCATATGTTTGAATGTTTTGCCATTGCATACCATGGTATGGTGTGGCAGTCGGGGCTCAGGAGTGTTGGGAGGGTTTGGGTGGCATACCAGTCCTTTCATGCCCTGTTTAGCAAGGGGGGAAATGCCTTGCATGTGTTCCCTTTGGTCAAATGGGATTGGTTGTGTTTAATTAGCTAGGGATGCACACAATGTGGCACTTCCGTGGACACATTCCAGGGTGGCAAGGTAGTGACAGTTGACTGTCCCTTTCTTGTCATCGATTGTGACATGGTATGTGCCAGGAATGTGTGCACTCTGCAGGGGTTGGAGTTTAGGGGAAAAATGTGGCCACAAGCTCGGTATGGTCTGCCTCGCCACATGCCCTTTCCCCTCCCATGCGCAGAGGCCGTGCATGTGGTTGGGGATTTGGGGGCAACACCATGTCCACCAGTACACCATGCCATGTTGCAACGTTGTGCAGGACACATGCTGCCACAATGATCCTGCACACTACTGGGGGTGCACTTAGTAGCTGTTCACCAGAGCGATCAAGGGAGTGGAAGCATGACTTGAGCGCTGCGAATGTGCGCTCCACTATGGCCCTGGTTGCAATATGGGCTGCGTTGTATCTTACCTGGGGTGGTGTGGTGGGGTTCCGTATGGGCGCCATTATGTAGGTGCTCAGAGGGTAGGCACTGTCCCCTGGTAAGGTGATAATACTTGTCATTAGTTGGGCTTGTGTATTTGTCTGTGTGTGACATATATGCATGTGCACAGGCATTTGTACTCACCTAGGAGCCATGTGTCGATATGCTTCCCAGCTTCCAGGGCCCAGCTCAGGGCAGACATTCTGAATATGAAACTATCATGGGTGGACCCAGGATAGTTTGCATAGACAGAGGTGATGATTCCCTTGGCATCGCATACCACCTGCACGTTGATGGAATGCCAGTGCTTGCGGTTTCGATAGATGTGCTCAGTGGGCCTAGGTGGACGTAGGGTCACATGGGTGCAATCTACTGCACCAAGCACTTTGGGGAAGTGTGCCACCCTGTAGAAGTCCAGGACCACAGCCTGCCTTTCTGCAGGTGTCTGGGCATGTACATGTGCCTGCGGTCGGAGGGGGCGCAGTGATGATTGCCAACACCTGGTGTAGGCAACATGACTGCGTGGTGTGTGAGAAACTCCCCACTGTGGTAGCTGTCCACTGTAATGACGCAGTGGCCAAAAAATGCAGTACATCGAGCACCTTCTCCAAGGGGCTCAATGCTTGGGAACACAGGGTGGGTGATGTGAGTTCATCCTCCCACTCCCTGGCTAGCTCTAGGATGATACGAGGTGGAAACCTATACCTGCCATAGACCTGGTCATCAGGCATCCCAAAAAGGTTGGTCCTGGGCAAAGAAATGCGGGGCCTGGCTATTCTCCTCCTCCTGCGGTATCCCACAATCACTGCTGTAGGAACGGGACATTCATCGTAGCTGTATATGCTTGTTTGTTGTTTGCACGCACTTTTATGCTGCGTGAGGGCGCTTCCTCCTGCTTTCGTGTGGTGGACTTAATTGTGTGTGTGACTAGGGAAACCCTTAATAGGTTTTCCCTATTCTATTCCATGAATACGTGTAGTTTGCGTGCGTGTGGGCGTTCCGTGTACTTCCCAGTGGTACTTCCCCAGTTACGCACTTATTTTCACGCATTGTTCCCCATTCTGCATGTTCCTCCCCTTGATCCGCCCCCTTTTGGATGTGTGCGCTGATGTTGTGCGCTTTTGTTGTGCGCGTCACGCACGGCGTTCGGGATGTGGAAGTGACGTGTGCGCCGGTGTGCGCCATGCACGGATTTGGCGCAAATCTTGGAAATTACACACGCAGTGCCTTCCATGAATCACACGCGTGCGATTAGCACGCGTGCGCTGGCTTTTTCACGCTTGCGCCAGCTTGCTCCATTGATTTTGGCGCACATTTATTCCATGAATTACCCCCTCTATGTACTTTGTTTTGTACAACATGTGTGCATGATACACTGTTGTTGTATTAACATATTGTAATCATTGGGTCATTGGGAACAAATCCAAGGTGGATTGAAAAAAAAACATTTTCTGCATTTACTGTTTTGAAATGTACATTGTCTTAAACTTTTTCTTCATTTATTTTTAGAATGTTACATTTGGAAGGGAGACACATTTTGTATTTGTAGAACGTAGTACAGTGGCAGTATGGGTGTATTAAATAGTTGATAGTGTCATCCAATTAAGGAATACTATGTTTGTGTTTTTGCTTATGTTTGAAGTAGTTAGATACCCATTGGTGTATTCTAACTGCATATTATTGTAATTGTCCATTTTAAGGTTGATTTTTTAATTACATTTGGGTTTGAGGAATATTAGGTAGGCAGAACTGCCGTTACATTCAAACCAATCACTTATTTTTTCACATATGAAGTATAGTGGCCTGAAGTGGTTGTGGCACCAGTGTGGTATATTATGCTTACTGCTATGAGGTTTTGCTTGCCAAGAGATACTTTGGCATGTGCAAAGCTAGTGAGTTTACAGCTATTATTTGTACCATCTTCATTGTTTCTTCAAAGTATTAATTTAACTTATTGGGCAAGTGAATCTATTTTTATGTTGGATTGATTGTCTGAATTGCAAAAGGAGCATAATATAACATGATTTGCATTTTGGAGAAGCTGTTGAAATGGAATTGAATTACAGTTTGGTATACATACATACACAAATGATTCATTAGGGATGTGTTCCTGTGAAACATGGTTGCAGAGAGTGCATGGATTTTTCCATATGTATGAAATGTGTAAGATTATATTTAGAGGGATATTCCTTGTTACTAGCACTTGCAGTAAGTACATTAAGAATTATTGTGGATCTTCCTGTGTATTTATAGTGAATGTAACCATACCTGCACTGTAGTCCAATTCCTGTCTTATTCCTGAGACACTGTAGATACTGTCAGGATTGTTAGTGCCATTTCTATGTAGGGTGAGCATTTGTAAACACAACTGGTCTCAGCCATTCACGAAAATTCAGTCCACTATTGGTAGCAATTGAAATGGAAGATTGATTGCTACATTTGCATAGCAGTTTACTCCAGTTATGTTGCTGAATTTAAACAGACCAGAGAATGTCATGTCTATTCTGTTTTTTTTGTTTAATTACTGGCATGCTATGGTTTCTTTTTCTACTAGTTGTCTTTTTAAAGGTTTTCCTTTTTAAGATATAGAGCACATATCCAAATGTGTACACACAGCCTGTTGTATTCTAGGATACTAGGAATGTCAGTGTTGACTTTGTTTGCATCAAAGTTAACTAGGAATAGACCAGTGAGTGTATGAAGATGTGAAAGTGATACATAACTCATACCTTTTTTGAAGACTGTGCTGCCAATGTCAACAATTGTGTGGTTGAAGGTTAGACCTTGTGAATACTGACAGCATATGTAAAAGACAGAAAGAATTGCTCTCTGTGTACATACATATCTTTAAAATGAAGGAAACATTCTTTTGTTCAGGGGATTTGTTTAGTTTCTCCAAGTTTGTCAAAAGGGATGTTGACAAACTGGATATTTCTTTTCATTTGCATATGTTTGGAAAGCAAACAACTGTGCCAATTGCTCCAGTGTCTAAACCATGTTCTATGTCAAGGTTAGTATCACTCTGCAGTTTAGGCACACAGTTACTGGTTTTTCCAACCCAGCTGTGTTTGAGAAACATTTGCTATTCAGTCGTGATGTTGCTTGTTGACACTTAGGGAGTGTCATGCCTTGCACTTCTATTTTGTATGTAGAACTGATATTGTCTATGGGTTGCATCTCTTTTTTCAGCATTGTTTTGTTGAATTGGTTACAACTTGCAAGGATTGGCATTAAGCACATGCATTTTTGATTTTGTTGATTTAATTGTTCCATCACATCAGGGGCAGATGTGTTTTGTCCATACAGCTAACTTATTAGTCCACTTTTCAAGGAAGATTTTATGTCTTCAGTAAGCATACCTGTGTTAATGCTTTTAAAAGGTGAGCATTTGTTAGATCTGCAGACTGATGCATGTTTTGTGCAAGTTTTATGTAGCAAAAATGACACCACAGATTGACATTGCCAATGCTACAGAGTGCATTACGGCATTCTTTGTATCTGAATGTTTTAAATATGGGTTGGCCTTTTACTGGTGTTAACTGTAGGAAGTCTCTAAAAACAATAACATATTTTCCCTCAAAGAGTTCTTTGTAACCAGTCTTTAGGACATCTGGCATTCTTAGATGAATTAAAGCAATCATGAGGTTGGAAACCGTGCTTAATTCATCTACTAGGAGGACTTTCATTTGTTGTAGAATGCTGTGTATTTCAGTCGCATCTTCTGCTGACAATTTGTAATATTCCATATTCCAATTTGTTTTGGTCTTCTACTGGGAGGAGGAGTAGTTAGTGTACAGTTAAACCTTCTATTTTGTTAGCAGTTAAGTCTGTGGGGGCTGTTACAACAGCTGAATGGTTATCATTTGTATTGTCTTCTACAAATCTTCCGATAGTTTAAGAAATATATATATATATTTCTTTTATTATGTTTGGATTTTTACAAACCTGTCATCAGATTATATACAAAAATCTATTTATAAATCTCAAAATTCCATCCCAAATGCACAATTCTTAAAAATTATTTGTCTTACCCTATGTTCTAAAAGTAACTTTTAGCTCTCAATTGCAAAAGGGAAGAAGGCAAATCGAATAAAACAAAGCAAACAAAAATGGTACCTCTGACACTCACTCAACAATTAATGCCTTTGAACAGTATTGGAACTTATAATTTTAGTACATCTGTTAAGTAATTTGTTTCTGCTAGGATCATATTGGATTTTTCACCCGTTAGTAGTAACGCCCACCACTCATCCACACTTAGAGAGCTATAATCTGAAATCACTTTACTCAAGTATCTCTGTCTTACAGGTGCAAGACTTTCGCACTCTATAACAAGGTGTTTTGTGGATTCCACTTTGCCATTAATTGCACAGAATCTAAACGTGGGCTCTTCCTCATTAATAATAATAATAATAATAATAATAAAAATAATAATTATTATTATTTTGCATTTATATAGCGCTATGAACCCTCGGGTATCTGACTGCTACTTATTATTATCCACGGTGTGTGGTGCTCATTTATCGACCTCGGAAGGATGAAAGGCTGAGTTTGGCCCTGCCGTGATTCAAACCTGCATCAGCAGGCTCTGCACATAATGTCAAAGCAAGCACTCTACTCGCTGTGCTACCACTGCATCATTGATTTGCTTTTTCATTCCTAGAATTTCTCTATTTGGTAAGATGTTTAATCTTAGATGCATAAACGTCTCTCTATGTTTAAGACTCTGGAACTTTTCTAAATATCTCAGCAGATGGTTCAAAGATCTTGTTTCATAAGAACGATCTAAAGACACTTTATACGTATCTATCTTCACCCGATTGTTTTAATTAAGAAGGTTGTTTCTGAACTAGCTTCACCAATTACATAAAAGAGGAGAGGATTTAAATTCTTATAACTGGAGGTATTATTTTCATGTTTTAGTCCATGCTCAATTTATTCAGTGACTTCTAGGTAAATGGAAAGTTGTTCATCATTTACCTGTGATTTGAGGACCAACAAATCCGCTTTAGATTGTTTGGATTGATGACTAGTGTTTTCAATCTCATTCATTGTAATTTCTGCTTCATTTTGAATGAGTGGTTCTCCATTGGTTATTGGCTTCCTGTAAGAGATGGTTGACTCCCAGCAGGAGTGTCTTATCTAGTATTGTTTCTATTTCTTCTTGTTTTTTTCACATTCATTGTCAACATTTCTTTGTACTGTTTAAAATTGCCATTTGTTATACTGCTTTCATTTGCCTTGAATGCAGTTTCAAATGTGTCATGGTCTGGTCATCTAACAAGTCTTCCTCTTTTCTTCAAGGTTTAAATAGTTGCAATAGGGCCATGTAATAAAGTTCTCTATGTTCTGTAGATGTACATGATATCCTTACATGGTTAATTAGGCTGGGGTTTGAAAGTCTTCCTAGGCTTCCTTCACAATTTAACACTGAGTATTTGCCAGTTGTCTCGTCTGGCATAATATTATTTATGTTGGAATAGTTCTGGAATATGTCATAGAGGCACATGTTCACCAAAGCAGTACTTCTGCTTTGGTGAGATAGGCTGTGACATATCTCGCAACGGCAGTTGAATTTTCTGCTATGTATTGATTGTCTATATTAGCATTACACAAGAGGGCAATGATAGGATTTTAATCATTAATGTACTTGGATGCCTCATCTCTTTTCAGGTTGTATGTGTTTTTGGGAGATTTGTCTTTGACATTGGCCCTCATTACAACCTTGGCGGAGGACCATGGTGCTATTAGCACCATGGTCCATGCCGCTAAGGTTACGATTCCGCCATGGTGGATGGCGGAATTACCGCCCCATTCCAAGGTGAGTGGGGCGGTAATTCCCCATTCACCATTTGCCCTTCCCCATTCCCATTTTTGCCCCCATAGGGCATAATGGGAATGGGGAAGGCGCTAATTACGGCACCGTAAATTACAGTGCCGTAATTAGCTCCAAAGTCCCTTTGTGGGTTGGATTTTTAACGCCTGCTAAAAGCAGGCGTTAAACGCCAACCCGCAAAGGGACACTTGTAATCAGGCGCTAAGGGTTAACGGCGCCAACTGCGCCGTTAAACCCTTAACGCCTGACTTGTAATGAGGGCCATTGTGTCTAAATGAAGACATGAAACTATTTTCTTAACTTTTGGCACAATCTGGTCTAGGGAATCAAAAGCAACATTTGGTGAAGTATTTCTCTTAGTTTTTGTATCGACGTCAGCAGTATTTGCCACACTTATGTCTTTGGAAAAATAAGATTTGTGTCCAGAGGTCATTATGTATGCCTTCCAAAGGGATGTCACAGTAGTTTTCAACACATTGGAAAACAGTGTCATCACTGTCATGGACAAATTTGGGAGCATCTTTAATCCACAAAAGCATGTGGATGTGTGGTGCCCCTCTGAATTGATATCCTTTTCTCTAAAATAAGTATTCTACTTCTCCGAGTGGAGGACAGTTTTTATTACAGATGGTGGGTAACATGGCAATGAAGCAATGGTGAAAGTATCTTGAGACATTGACAGGATCGAAAGAACAGAGTTCTCCTGAACTTTGTATGTCTATTCCTTCCTAATTTTGGTTTGCCGTTGCACAGAAAGTCATGCAAGTCATCTCATGTGTATTCTGCTCAACTTAAAGTAACAAACCATGTGGGGGGGCCTAAATTACTTAACATACAACGTACATTAGCATGACATTGGGACCATTCTTATTTTGTACTACTCATATTTGCCAAGAGATTTGTACTACTTGACTGCAAGGCTTCATCTTGTCTTTTATCTTTTGAAGGAGCTGAGTAGTTGAAATGCTTACAAAATGGGTGCCTGTGTGTGCATCTCTGTATCATATAGTTGCTGTTTGCTTTAAAACAAGAGATGAAAAATGTATTTAACATATTGTAGGCATCTTGAATCTTCATAATACATATGTAGAGAATAATATTCTGATGCACTGATTTGTATGGGTCTTTCATTGTGTCTTCGTCCTTTTCCTGTAGGAAAGAGCATTGGAAAACATCGTTCTTCTAAACATTTTTCCAATATGGTTTTCCCACATGGACATTGGAGACCCTTTAGCTTGACACATTTGATGTTTCTAATGCATCTTGCATGGTGTCTCCGGAATGTAGTGGGTGAATAGTATAGTGGTCTAAATGTTGTCCATAGTGATAGGATAAATATGTTCAAAGTGACCAGTTTGTGGCGAATCTTCATATATTTGGGTTGTTTCTTTAAGGTTTTGTTCTATGCTTATATATTTGTAGTATTCATTGGTTTTGTTAAGATACTCTAGGGCAGAGGTCTTCACACTGTGGGGCGCACCCCCCAGTGGGGTCCAGTACCGCCTCTAGGTGGGTGCGAATCTCACAGCTTCAGACTTTAAATCACAGGCGCTTTATCCGGAGTCAGAGATGGGCGCACTGTATAAATAAATGGCTGTGTGTTCGAGAGAGAATTGCCAACTTACTCCTCTGTTACAGTCACAGGTATGCAATGTCTGTCCCTCCCAAATGCCAAGTGATCCAACACAGTACCGAAATAGACGGGGGCAGTTGAAAAGATAAATTGCGGAGAATGGGCTCAGCATGGAGGAGACAAAGTAAGGACAGGGCCAAAGGGGGAAAAACAGGACTGAGAGGAAGAAAGTGAGATAAGCAGAAGGGCTTGAAGTGGAGAGAAAAAGAACAGAAGGAACCTGCATAGTCCTGCTAAGTCCCAGTTGAAAAATGGATATTCTGGCAGATTTCTTATTAATCCTGACTGAATTTGCCTGGGGCAGTGAAGAAAGTTCTCCCTTATCTCACCTCCATGAGGAAAGTCATTGCAGCCGGGTTGTAGACAATGCATTAAATAGCCCTTTCGTTACTCGGTTACTAAACTAAGAAGCAACATGCATACAGTCAAGAAGCAGTATAGCGGGCACCATGTTTCCTGGCCCGGCTGACCAGCATGTCTTAGTTGCTGTAATTTGTCCACTTTCCTGCTGTTTGTGTAAGCATGCAGGAACAAGATGAGACAATTTAAATATTATAGTTATGCACTGCAGGTGTGAAATAATTGCATCTGGATCACGCATGGAGTAGACAGGCACACACACTGGGAAAATAAAACATTTAAAGCTTTGTATGACTATATTTGAGCCCCCTCGCACTGTGAAGTCCTTTGGGTGCAAAACCTAGAAATGAGAAGAGAACATTTAAAAGTATGTTGTTAAAAATACACGTCAAATCTCTGAAGATGTCCCAGGGTTAGGCCCATAGGTCTGCAACCCAGAAAGTGTTGCAGAGTGCTGTCACTCCATTAATTATGACCACTTTGAGACTGACAAGCTAGAAGGAGCAGCCCAGTCCCTGGCTTTCCCCATGACTGCCAGTGTCTGCCAGACTTCACATAGGCATCCCAGGCAACAGCCTTCCTAATTCTCCTGCACAGAGTCCTACACACTACTGGGCATGAGAGAACAGTGTCAGGGTTGTGAGCAAGTTCACACCTCCCTCTGCACAGAGGGTTGGAAAGCTGTTGGACCTTGCATAATAAAGAGTCCATATTCCCCAATGGCATTTCTAACACTCAATATGGATAGCCTGACTGTATAGCTGCAGGAGATGTTTTCTGTATTTGAAGAATTTTGTTGCTGTTCTGTAGGTGATGGACAAGTGTGCTGAATGTGTGTCAGAAGATGAATGAAGAATGTGGGCTGAGGGTCCATTGAATGGGGGAGTGGATGCTGAGGAGCAGGATAGATGGAAAAAGGCCAGGGCAGTGGTGAGGTGCAGGCAACAGTAATGCCTGGAAAGGGAGCTAAATGAGGGAGAGGGGAAATACATGAGGGAAAGGGGTTGGTTGGGTATCAGTTAAACCCCTATAATGAAATCAATGTAAAAATACACATTTTGGGTTGGGCCATGGTCAGGACAGGGGTTGATGCTGATAGGATGCAAACTGTCAGCAAAATTACATATTGACCTTGGCATGTCTGGAGCGGGTAAGCAGAATCTAAAACAGAGGATACACGAAGCAATGGAAGAATCAAAAGGGAAGATGGAGACAGATAAGGAGGAAAGGTAAGGTACGAGACAAACGTAAAGAAAATGTGAAAAGACAGATCAAGAAAGTGGGAGAGAAACCGAATTGGGGAAGAGAAAGGCAACATGAGGGCGAAAGGGAAGGCAAAAGAAACCTATTAGGCGCCAGAATAAGATAAGGGATGGGAGCAGAGTTGACAGGAAGATAATAGACACAGCTGGAGTGGGGAAAAGATCAAAACAGGAAATACAGAAGAACATCTGTACTTAAGAGAGAAAGAATAGAAGGGAGACACGTGAGGGGGAGCATGTGAAATCAGAGAAAAAGGAGAGAGAGATGGAGAGAGAGAGAGCGAGCAGATGGAACAGAAATAGGAGGGTGAAGAGCCAGAATAGGAAATCGGGAGAGAGGGACAGACAGAACAGCGTGTGAATCAAGAGAAGAGACGAAATGGCAAGATCAAGGGCCTCATTACACGGTAGGCGGTAAACCATGGCGCTATTTGCGCCATGGTTCATGCCGGTAATTTACCGGTACCACCTTGGTGGAAAGGGGAATTACCGCCCCATTCCAAGGTTGGCGGGGCGGTAATTCCCCCTTCCACCATTGCCCTTCCCCATTCCCATGTTTGCCCCATAGGGCATAATGGGAATGGGGAAGGCTCTAATTACGGTACCGCAAATTGCGGTACTGTAATTAGCTACCTGGGTCCCTTTGCGGGTTGGTTTTTAACGCCTGCAAAAAGCAGGCGTTAAATTCCCCAACCCGCAAAGGGACCTCGTAATAAGGCGGTAAGGATTTACCGGTACCGGTAAAATACCGGTACCGGTAAACCCTTACCGCCTACCGTGTAATGAGGCCCCAAGAATAGACTGCATTCAAGGGAGTGCTGCTAGCGAGTGCTGTTTGGCTGGGAAAGCTGCCTGTGACCAGAGCGAGATATGAACTTTGACGCATGTGAAAATTAACGTGATACGCCTGGTAGGATTGCTGGAAGTATCAGGATACTGCTGTCTAATTAATTAGAGATAGAAACACTTAAGAAATACTAAAATCTGCTTTTGTTTGTTTAGATCTTGGGCTCCACCCCTTTACCCAGAAGCACATACCCTGTACACACGTTTTTCTGCACACGCGCTTCAAGGGAGTGCTGATAGCGAGTACTGTTTGGCTGTTCAGCTGAACAGATGGGCACCCGAGCAGACCTCACCACTCCATTCATCTGGGATTGGCTCAACCCGAACTGTGCTTGGCGCAGGGAAAGCCTGCATTGCTGGTACTGTGTTACCGCTGCAAATGTATACACTCAAAACTGAAAGGCCAGTAAGTGTTGTAGATACAATGAAACAGCAAACAGCATTTCCGCAAAGTGGGGGGGGACCAAGGTTGTTGGCGAGCCGGCTGATAGTAGACCATAAATCTCAGATCCTCAGAGCGCGTGTCGCTCAAAATCAGCTGGAGCCGACATCAGAGAACTTTGGTCTCCTGGCGGAGAAAACCTTCTGTGATCACGAATAGTAACAAAGTGATCCCACTCGCACGGAACATGACAGCCAGGTAATCATCGTCTTATGTGTCCAACGCAGAAATTATGGAAATTAACACTCAAGGACTCAGAGACGTGAGTAAACTACAAGGTGCGACTAAGCCAGACTTTGTTAAAGACACAAACAAAAATGTGCCGGAACTACCACTCAATGCAATACATGCTAATGTGCATGCAAATAAAAGCATGGACATACCGAGACTGTACTCACAAGTTGTGTTGCACAGCTGTCCCATACAGCAGAATGATATTGCTGAAGGTAATATGAGTAATAGTGAACATGTAGAAATCACTTGTGGCAAGTCACTCCATGAGAGAAAAGGCGACGTGTTAGTGCCAGAAACACAAATGAATGTCGAGGAGCTACAGGTAGTTAAAGAGATAGGGCCTCATTACACGGATGGCGGTGAACCATGGCGCTATTAGCGCCATGGTTCATGCCGGTAAAATACTGGCACCGCCTTGGTGGAAAGGTGAATTACCGCCCTATTCCAAGGTTGGCGGGGCGGTAATTCCCCCTTCCACCATTGCCCCTGCCCATTCCCATTTTTGCCCCATAGGGCTCTATGGGAATGCGCTAAGTACAGTACCGCAAATTGCGGTACCGTAATTAGCTCCACTGGTCCCTTTGCGGGTTGGTTTTTAGTAAGGCGGTAAGGATTTACCGGTAAAACCCTTACCGCCATCCATGTAATGAGGCCCATAGTAAACAAATCCAACCTATCAGCTTCTCCAAAATGTAATAGAAGAGAGGTAAATCCACTGCTAAACTCCTCTGCTTCGACAGATGAATCCTATATGAGACGTACCCGGAGGCCTTCATTTCAAAAATCCAAATATACCTTCTCATGAAATAACTCTTGCAGCCATGAATACTGGATTATTCAGTCTAACAAAAATATCCGAACATGATGAGGTATAAATTGAGGATATTTCCAATTCACTATAAGGCGAATTTTGAACAAGTTTTTTGCGAACTGAACCAAATTAATTTGAGAATGCAGGAAATGAAAAGCCAAATGATTTTGGCGGAAGAGACTCGTGAGAATAAATGGTCTGCATTAGAATCCAGATGGAAGCTTGGGCCTGTCACAAGGTTAATAATGCACCAAGCCGATTGAAAATGCAGGATGAGTATACGGAACAGGAGCCAATAGAGACTCCTCTGACTTTGGGCTTCAGTACGACCCTGGCGGTAGGGGTTTAACGGGGCCGGTAGAGCTGCCGACCCCGTTAACCCCCTACCACCTCATTACGAGGTCTCCTCGTGGGACCCGCTAAGGACACCTGGTAAAACCAGGCTTCCTTAGAGGGTCCCGTCTGCAGACCAGGATGCAAACAATGGGCCCGTCGTTAACGGGCCCATTGTTTGCATCCTCCCAAATGGGAATGGGCATATCCCGGGTCCGGGTTCGCTGAATTGGGAAATACCAGGCCCTCCAAGGTCGGAATGGCTCGGTATTTCCCCATTCAGGGTACCCCGAACGGGAATAGCCATGCCGCTATTGTAATGAGGCCCTACGTCATTGCCGGTGAAGAGATTAGGGCCTAGTGAGGGCACAAGCTTAGATCATCGGCCCTCACAGGATCATAATAGTGAGCCAAAGGAGCAAGATATAGTTTTATTACAAGAGCAAGAAGTGGTATATGACATATTTCAACCTCAAAAGAGATGTAATAAAAGAAATTACACAAAGCAAAACAAGAAATCAAAGAACCAGAGTAAATTGAAACCCAAAAAACAAACTCTGGGTAAAAAACATTTTTAAAAGCGCTTACCTTTGTAACAAATATGGAAAATAACAAGAAAAGGAAACAACAACAAAAATCAAGAGATCTGGGTGACTTGGAGAAAGTGGAACATGAACCGGAGGTGAGCGAAAATGCTCATATTGAACAGGATACACGCTCAACTGTGGGTCCAGAATCGGAGCCTGACATGAGCGAATTAATGAATCTAAGCACTTAGAGCATAACAACAGAGCCACCATCAGCAGAGATGGAAAGCGCTGCTCTTAATCCGCTGTAACTGGTGAATCCTAATTATTGTGACTTGCAACAAAAACCTAGAACAATAGAGGAGAGAAGAAAGTGGATTTTCAACAGAGAAGGGGAGAGAAAAAATAGTGACAGCCAAAGACAAGAACCAAGTGATAATAAAAAGGATAAAACCGAAATGCGAGAGAAAACTATA
The DNA here is from genome assembly GCF_040938575.1 of Ambystoma mexicanum. Taxonomy (NCBI): domain Eukaryota; kingdom Metazoa; phylum Chordata; class Amphibia; order Caudata; family Ambystomatidae; genus Ambystoma; species Ambystoma mexicanum. The sequence goes on from NC_090941.1 coordinate 807,097,808, forward strand.
AATGTCGATGGTAAGCGCATGAGAGAGGACATACATGCAAATGATATAGAGCTACTAAACAATAATAACATTACAATAGTAATGACTGATAGGAGAGACAGGGATCCGTACCCTAATAGAACTACTATAATAGCAGCTATTCACACCATTAGATGTCTGCCAGCGATACGATCTATAGACATTAAAATTGTCACTATCATGAGAAATAGAAGAATGGACACAGCCAAAATAAATGTTCCTTCGCTAGTAGTGACAAAATTAATCTGGGCAGAAAGACAACAAATACGTGATAAAGGATTTGACATACAAATACAAAAAGAAAAATGTCATATAGATGGAAATGAAAATTATCTTATCCAATAAGAAAGAAAAGTAGACCTTGGCACCTATGCATAGGCCGCTAATATTAAAATGCAAGGGCCTTACAGGGAACTTGAAAAGAGATGTCTTTTATGAAGAGATAATAGAAGTGACTCCCGTAAATAAACCAACCAAATCATGAAAATAGCCAATAGCTTACAAAACAAAAACAGTCAAATATCATGAAAATTGCAATCTGGAATACCAGAGGTCACACACATTTAAGTCAAGCAGAAAGTGCAAATATTTTAAACACCTAAGACATAATATTGTTACAGGAAATGTGGATGACAGTGCCCCCGGTATGGTCGAATCAACAAATATGCTAGGTTCCTGCATTAAAATATAACAAAGGAAGAACGAAAATGGAATTAGTAGGTGCTTTAAAAATGACATTGCCACTGTTAGGGAGAATTCGCAGAAATGTGCTAATTCCCTTCTACCTTAGAGACCCCCAGCTCTTTTGGTGGACTTCAGACCTTTTAATTTCTAACCTGGAGAGAGTGACACCTTTTTCTCACTCTCTCATTTATTTTTCTGTGATTTGAACTCTGTTTTTCTTTTGACTTTGGAGTCTGGCAAACTCCATAGGCATCATCTTCACATTGTGACAGACAGCAGCTTCAGTGCAGTGGCACAGGGAAGTCTCTTCGATTTCCCAAAAGTTTAATTACCTTCTCTTGGTAAAACTACTGTTTGCAAGAGCAGTGGAGTGAAATTGATTTTACTTACATTTTGTAACTCTCTAGACCCAGCACACACTATATTACTATAGGGTGCTGCAGGGGTTACTTAGTATCCCCTTTGTCTAGTTTTCTCATGTAACATTTTTATGTTACCCTTTCTACAATTAATGCCTGGTGGCAGTGGTTTACTTTGAACTACCATTGTGTGTTTTCACCACGGGCTGCTTTTGCAGCTGCATTAAGGCACCCAAGGGTGCCCATTTTGTCAACATGGCCCTGGTCTTTTTTTTCGCAATTTCTTGTTGAAAAGGTCCTTCTTGAGATTTACTCTGCACGGCAAACCAGGTTGGTCTCTTTGTTTGCTTGGTCTTTGGTAGGATTCATGAGTGAAGCCCGCCTCTGGCTCCAGTATGTATAGCAGGGGCAGGAAGTGAGGGAGGTGCCCACAACTCCATGTGCTTAATCCCCTTGGTTACAGGAATGCATCTAAAGGGGATTGGCCAGCTGGCTGTCCTTGGAAGACAGCCACCCTGCTGTGTGATTGACAGCTAGGCTGTAATGAATGGGAGAAACCTGCATAACAGGCGAGGCTTTTTGGCTTGGAAGGCAGAGACGACCACTGGACAAAGGAATCCGAAGAAGAACTTGGAAGAGACGCCTGCTGCAACTCCTGGACCATTGGTTTGCCCGGTGGAGCCCTGCTGCTGTGCTGAATCTCTGAATTTGTTTCGACTAGAGAAGCGCTGCAAGGACAACTTCTCCTATTGGGTTGGTGGGACCAATCAACCCCAAAGTTAACTCACTTGGACATCCTCTCCAAGCTGGCTGTACTTCCACTGCTGCTGCTGCTGGAACCGAAGTGCCAGGGAGAAGAACAGCAGATTGAGTGGATCACTTTTAAGTCAGACCCGAGCACCAGGAAGATCCTCTGGAGGAGCTCAAACCGCGAAGTGTACTGAATTGAAGTTTGACCGTTGCTGCCACTGACCTTCCCAATGCAGTGCAGGAGTCCCCAAACATCCTCCCTCGTGTCCCCATGATTGAGGTCCAGGAACACCAGGATCTGCATAGCTGTACAGGAACAGAAGCCAGCTGGAACCATTTCTTCTAACCAAAGGTACTGTAAACCTAAGAGGACTTACCTCTTGTTGTGTAGCCTTACTTGCTCTCAGTTGAGACTTGTCAAGGGTTTTGACCCATGTCGAATTATTGGACTGGATAGATGTGGGGATGAGCTGTCGCCGCCCATCATTCCATCCCAGAGTCCAGGAGAACTGTGCAGTTGGCGCACCCCAGAATGGCCGCCTAACCTGCCACCCACCAGTGCAAGCGCGATGGACCGGAAGCGCCAGGGGTGAAAGGTGGTGCCAAAAAAGCGCCTTGAAATCACCTCCGTTTCTCTGAAGTGCAAGCTCCAAATGTCCATTTCAAACATTGCAAGATAGCTAATACAGGAGACCTTTGTTCAAAAATCCATTTTCACTAATGTTAAAAAGTTGCTGAAATCATGGGCACAAGACCACTCTAAAGATTCAACCTTCATGTAGGGGGGTTCCACATAACCACTCTAATGTAAGGATGCCCATCAAAACAATAGCAAAAATCTCCTGTCAAATTCAAGACAACTCCTAAAAAAATGGATGCAGTACCGGCAAGTTCCACAAACCGGCGCTAGCGGTCTAAACTCTGACAGGGAAACTGTATTTAGGAGTTGCAAGAGGATCCTGAGCTAACTGGGACTTCAAAGGTTTGTTCCCAGGAGGCAGGCTGATTCAATTAAAACACATCAAAGGGCCTCTGTCCATGGGAAGCATTCACACCAGCCCTTACCAGCAACAGCCCCGGAGATCACATGGACCTGCTAAGCAAATGCAGGGTGGCCCCCTGGTTTGCTGACCCCAGCCCATACAATAGACTCTTTCCTTTGAATAGGATATGCTAATTTTGAGTGTGTACTGTAAACAGAGCTGCCTGGGAGGGGAGACATGTGATCCCTGACCCACCCAAGCTTCTGGGGGGTGGGCTCAGACACTTTTGTGGAATCATATTGCAGCAAATATATGTTTAAGTTAAATGCTTCTAAACTATTGTATTAAGCTTACAAAAATGTGCAATTTGGAGAACCTCAATCTAAGAAATGTACCCACAATTCATGACTTGATTCAACTTTGTACCATGTTCTGAGGCGAAACCCCGCTATTTATTGATATTACAGACACCAGGTTTATGCTAGAAACCTAGTAAATAGCTGGAGGAGGGTGTACATTTGTGTAATTTTTGATGAAAAACCAATGTTGCAAAACCCACTAAAAACGAAATTAAGTTGCCATTTGTAAATGCAAGCCCCCAGGAAGATCAGAGTCGGACAAGCATGGACCATAAGGAATCTGTAATATGTACATGTAATTTCAACAAATTGTGTATCTAGGAAATATGTATTTGGATCAGAAATAGATTTGTGTGCACATTGACACATTGACAAGTGGAGTGTCTGTCTGTAAGCCATAAAGATGACACACAACCCAGCTCCCCAATCAAGGGAGAGAGGAGGACGTGGCCAATGATAGATTGCGAGGGGCCGGCTCAGTTATGTCCATTCACACACCCACTTGTAGAACACATAAAAAGAGACTGCTGGGACAGGTGGAGACACTCAATTCCCATTTTCGGCAGAGCACGCTGACGGACAAATTCACATCCAGAACTCTAGAGACCTAGACTGACTCCAGCTACACAGAGACCAGAACCTAGAACTCATACTCCAGAACCTAGCAAAACCTAACCAAACAAGAAGAACTTTTGCCAGAACCGGAACCAGAGATCCAGAGAGACCAGACCAGAGATCCAGAGAGAACCAGAGATCCAGACCAGACCGCGGTGAACAGAACCGGTGCCTGATTGACCCGCCGAGCAGAGAGAAATTACCAGAGAACCGCAACCAATCTTGACCCGATCGGTGACGAAGTCGCATTCCTGTCCAAAATCTAGTGTGAGTACCCAGCTAGCACTGTGCCAGAACTAATCTCTTAGTTTAAAATAATCTAATCCAAACTATTTTAGCCTATTAGAACTGCCTCCTAGAAATCGTGTCATTCTGTCATTCTAAAAGCTTCCAAAACTGTCATCTGTCATCCTGAGCTTGACTTTTTCTTTTGAGAATCTACCTTCACGAAATCATCCGTATCTCTTGAACCTTTTGTGATAGAAGCGAAATTCATCTTAAAGCTGAGATTCTAGGCTTTCCAAAGAACCTACAACCGACTTCCTAGTCCTTATACTTGTTCCGCAATCGCGATTTACGCACCCGCAAAAATTACAGCGATTTGCAATTTGGCCTGATTTGTTCACCTGTAAAAAGATAGCCGCTTTTGCTTAACCTGCTAAAATTCGTTTGCAACCTAATAACCATCCCTGAATCATTGTTAGGGCTGACCTGAACTGATTTAAAGTGTATACCACTCACCCTGAACCTCCTACAGGGAATTAAAATCAATTTTAGCATCATTTCACTTCATTGCCACCACATTCAAAGCATTTTGGGCCTGTGTTTTAAAATCATACCTGTTTTTCTCTAAAGCTTGCTAGGGGGGAACTGCATTTCGTATTGCATTTTTTTGGGATTCTTGAAGACTATGTGCTCTCCTTCCATTTCTTACATTGCATAGGGGGCGGGGGGTGAATTGTCAGAGAAAAAGTGATTATATTATCTTTTGCTAAAATCAAATCAAGTTATTTCTGTACTGCATTTCATTCCTCATTGCTTTTCTCTTGAAACCATAAAAGTATTTTTGCTGCCTTATCAATCCTATACCAACTCCTCATTGATTGTAAAGAAGTGTGCTAGTGTCAGATTACCCATTGTTGATCAACATTATATTCATAAGTGTGATATCAATTATTAATTTATTATAAAAGTGTGATATATATATACTGTTTAATTTTTCAAATAAAACCTTTTAAATTGCGAAACAAACCTACTTCTTGGCTCAGTGGGGTCAGGGGGATTCTAAGAGAGGGGTGTGATATAAGGGTTGTCATCCAGAGTACATGAACGGGACATAAAAATATATCAATAAGGGTTTCCATCAGCATCCCAGACTAGGCATTGACTTAGCTGTAGTGTTGAATTGAATCCGCTTACAAAGTGGGGGCTCGTAGCCGGGATATTCTGGATTAGATTTACCACTTGTGCAGCTTAATACAGGGTGTCAACTGACCGGATACACATACCCGGTTAGATCACCACGCTGTTTTACACTGTGAAAGCACCCATCAAAGGAACGCTTTAAGGAAACGGTCTGTTTTGCAAAATAAAATACAAACTTCTGTAAGTCGGGAGGGAACTCAAATTCCAGAATGACGACACTGGTAGACATCAAAATAGCAGAGAGCACTTCTTACATAAGCTATTTGTGAGAGGTGAATGGTCTGAGCAGGACCAAAATGTATGGTTGCAGGCGATCACACAACAGGTCACTACAACTGGGTCAGATAAGTGGAGAGATCAGGGTCCCTTACATGTGGCCCTGAGTGAACTATATATGGCTTCTAAGGCCAAAGATGAACACAATAAGATTGCCAGGATAGCGGCATATTTGTATCTATATATGGGAGCCATGCAGGACAAATGTGCTGAAGGCCAAGATCTGGCAAATAGGCAACAGATGGCGTTAGAAAAGGCCCAATCTGACCTGGTCTCTTCTGAGCAGAGGCTGCACAGAAGTAAGGAGTCAGAAAACAAGAGTAGACAATACATCATTAAAATAAAGGAGGCTATGGATATCCTGCAACAGGAAAAGGCTGACAAGGATACCAGAATCCTGGCTTTGCGGAAGGAATACCAAGACAGTTTGGACTCCTTACTGCAGTGCCAGAAAAAGCAGGAGCAACAGATCAATTTCAACAGGGCATGCACAGAGCAGGTAGCCACCCTGCAAATCCAACTAGACAGAGAGAAAGAGGAAAGCAATAAATTGATTTTGAAAGACCTGGATACACAGGCAGAGTTTGATGAAGAACGCCAGAAAGCTGGTGCCTTTCAAAGGCAGAGGGACGACCTGGCATCACAAATGCAGGCTCTTGGTCAGGAGAGGGATACCTTAGGCCAGGAAGTCTGCCATTTAAAAAGAAAAATTGAAGAAAATCACTTGGCCCTCCAGGGGCTGGGTGACCTCCAAAAAGAGCATCAGGGCTTGTTAGAGCACACCAGGAGGGTGGAGGAGGCTCTGGCAAGAAAGAAGCAGGCCAGTAGGGATGGGACTCAGGAGGTAACCCTCCTGCAGCAAAGACTGGCCCAGTACTCCAGGACCAATCGGGAGGCACAGAGAGAGAATGAGGTCTGTGCCAGCATAATGATAGGCTCCAGCAACAGGTAGCCATGCAGGAGAGACTGATAGAGTCTAGTAAGGCCTTAACTGAGGAACTAAAGGCGCAGGCTCTTGCATTGCAACAGGGAGCAGGGGCTGATAGAGATGAGGTTCACTGGGAAAGGGAAATGCCTGAGCATAACCTCAGGAGCCCTAGTACCAGAGGCCTTCATCTCTCCCAGTCCCTGGACTCTGCCACCCCCATGTCCCCTGGCGCACATGAGCACAGGGCCATAGGGATGGCAGATTACTATCCAGCTAAAAGGATGGGGCTCATAGGCCAGTACCACCCAGGAATGGATGGGCGGGCATCCTGGTATGGGCACCTAAGTACAGTGCAATTTAGTGGGGAACCCCAGGAAATTAGGCCCCCTAAGGGCATCCTAAAAACCTCTGCCCAGTTAGGTCATGGGGGGGGGTACCCATCAAATCCTGGTAGCAAGGAGGGATCTGAAGACTCCTCTGAGCATCACAGGACACAGGAGACCAGGTCCCCACATTCTGCCAGCTATTCCCAGGCTCGCAGAATCCGGGAAAACCTGGAAGATCAGACGGGCACCTCTGGGAGCAGTGCTTCTGAATCAGAGGATGAATGGACATGGGTTACCCGAACCAAAAAGGCCAATAAGGTGAAAAGGGCCTTGCTTAAGGACCCCTTAAAACAGATTAAGGCAATCAGCAGTGTCATCACGCCTTATCATAAGAACGCCAAGTATTCTGTTTGGGAACACTTGGAGCTCTATGAGCAAATGATGGAGACTTTCCATTTGAAGGACAGCAGTAGCTGCATCCAGTACGTCAAATGGACATTCTCCCCTGAATACTCCAGTTTCTTTGCGGGGCTGGAGGACCAAAACCATTCAAGATGGTCCACATGTAGGAAGGCCATCTTGAAAGATTTTTCTGTACATAGAAATCCCCAAGAGGCTCGCAAGGCAGCCTACAATTTGCAATGTGGGGAGGATCAGGCCCCACAAGAATTCGTGCAAGAATTGAAGCGTGCCTTTGAGCAGACCACCAGAAGGGTGCGCACGGACAGCAGAGAATTCATCAACACATTTTTCCATGCTCTTCCCAAGTACATAATGACCCAGCTCATGAGAGATTTTCACGAGAAAAGATCTTTAGACTGGGTCATTGAGCAAGCCACCCGGATCTATGAGGTGCAGAAGCCCATAGAAAATAAAAGTAATGCGCAGAAAAACCCCAAAACCAATAGCACCCCTGCTGCTGCCAAGGTGGCAGAGGTAAAGGTTGCCCCCGTTTTAGATTTGGAGATGGGGGGGGCCTAAAAACCTGCCTGCACCAAATAATTCACAGCCCACAAGGTCCTCGGGCCAGTCACAGATAGGGAGTCGAGGAGGTAGTCCCACAAATGGGGTCCCTCTCTCCCCTGATTATGTAAGTCCCTGCTACAAGGGAAACCGACCCATCCTGGGTTATGTGTGGACTCCTCCAGCCCAAGGGGGGGATCCAGTCAAGCACCTAACCCAGAGAACTTCCCTCCAAACTTCCCACAGGAGGGCAGAAATTCACCAAACCCTGGGCTGAACTTTTTCCCCAGGTATCCACAAGGATTCCAGCCCCAAACTCATCCATCCTTCTTTCCCCAATTCCCTGAGCCCAGAACACCTAATCCGGGAGAGGGGAGGCCAAGGGTGGGAGGAGTCCCCAAATCTTCCCAATCCGGAGTATTACCAGAGAAGGGATAGCTACCCTTCCAGGGATCAGCCCAGGGGAGAAAATAGAGCCCCGTACAAGCCTGAGCGGGTTTCACAACTTGAGCGCCAGGTCCAAAATATGGCACGGGATCTGGGTCACATACTGAGGGCTCAACAGAACCCTCAGATGAGCATGCCACCGCAGAATGCCCCAAACTCTGGGCCTGGTGCTCCAGAACAATGACGGGGGGAGCACCCCGATAACCCACCGATTCCCAGGGAGGAGGCACAAGGGGAAGAGGGGTGTAAAGCCTTGGAGGAAGCTTCCTTCCCAACTTGTAAACAGCCCCTGAAAAACCAGGAACCGGAAACAAAATCTCCTTCCCCTGAAAGCCTGCCTCCCATGGAGCAGAGGGGGGGTAGGAGAAACAAAGGACCCAAACAGACCCACTTTGTGGAGGAGGTACAGGTCTTCCAATTTGAGGGAGAGGATCCTCAGAGGATCCTGGGAAAAGGATCTTCTCCTTCAGAGATGGGGGAACTCCTCCCAAGGAAAAATGGGCCCCAATGGATTTCAACCCAGACTGGGTAGATATGGGGATTGAGCTGTCGCCACCCATCATCCTATCCCAGAACCAACAAAACCAAAAACCCCTGGTTCAAACCCATCCTGGTGACTGCCTCCCAAAAGGCAGGGGCGGCCCAGAACCGGAACGTGGGGAACCTAAAACCGAATGAACAGACTGGGTATATGTGGGGATTGAGCTGTCGCCGCCCATCATTCTATCCCAGAACCAACAATACCAAAATCCCATGGGTCAAACCCATCCTGATGACTGCCTCCAAAAAGGGGGGGGGGGGGGGGGGGGGGTGGCCCAGAACCTGAAACCATTTCCAGTTGCCAATTTTTTCTTTCAGATTCCCCAGACTCTTCACAGAATTCCACTCAAATCTCTTCTCTCGCCATGTCCAAAACCAGAAAGTTAGCCCACAAGTTGACCAAAAATGTGCATTATCTGTGCCCCCTTGAGGAGAAGGAGGGAAGATACTATGCCCCGGTACAAGTACAGGGGCAGGGTACAATTTGGGCACTGGTGGACACTGGATCCCAAGCTACCCTTCTGTCCAAAAGGGCCTTTGATGAACTAAATGCAGGAAGGGGGAGAATTACCGTATTCCTCTCACCTCTCTTCCTGGACAACTGCAGAACTTTGACAGGAAGGAAATTCCTGTCGAGGGGACTGCAGATTTGGACATCTAAATTGGGCGACAAAAGGTGAAACACCCGGTCATAGTAGTGACTCCAGAGGGCACCCCTTGTTTACTAGGGAATGACCTCCTGAGAAGGTTGTCACCCCTAATAGATTGCGTAAACAAGGTCCTCTGGACCCAGACTAGCCGACCAATAAAATTAAAACAGAGTGTCAACCATGTTAGTTTAAATGGCACCTGCCACATGGTTGAACAAAAATCTGACCAAGTAGAATTTCACTTCCAGAACAACCAAATTCCAGACGTGACAGTAATAGAAGTAGGACAACAGACTGGTGATGGGGGGTCCTCTCTATTTCTGAAAATCAACCTTCCTTCCAGTTTAAGGTGGTATTCCACACTGGAAGGAAACACTCTAAAATTCTTTACCAATCCACAATCAGACACTCCCACTCCTATAGTGCAGAAAGATGTGAAATCAGCTCAGAGCCTGGCTGATATTCAGCAAATTGGAGAGAAGTTGTTCATCCCTGTTCAGTTAAATGATGGGAAGGACTCTATTCTCACCCGAGTGTGTGTGAACAACGGTAAGAGCTTCATCAGCGAAGCCATGTTCCGCCAGCTCCCAAAAGATCCAGCCACTCCCACATTCAAACTGATAGACAAATGGGAAATGGATCTGGAAACACCCAATTTCAAACATCTCCTGCCAAGCAGGTGTATGCTCAAAATCTCCATTGGCAACAAGAGCATAGTCCATAATTGTTGGGTCGTGCAAGACGTCACTGCCGCCTTTTACTTAGGCAGTGACATTCTCAATCGCTTAGCCATTAGTTTGGACTTAATAAACTTCAAAGCTTGGTCCCGATTAGCGGATAATCCCATGGGCTTTGATGATCAAGAAAAAGCATTTAGGTCAGCTCAATTGCTACCTTATGCAGTTGAAATTCAGATTAAAGAGGAAGTCACCATCCCAGAAAGGACCCGACAATTCTCCCTGGAAGTGAAAGTTAAAAGAGGACAAAAATTGAAAAACCCTGATGCGTATATTCATCTAAATGCTTTTCTCCAACAACAAGGGTTAGGGGTAAACCCAACACCATTAGACAACATAGAACATGACACCATTCCAATAGAGGTGGATAACAGCGACTTACAGAGTATTACTCTAGCTGCAGGCACCATCATTGGAATGGCGGTTGATGACCAACATTTCTCCATTGATTTCGGAAATGAACTGTTAGGACAAATCCCCAAGAACTGTTTTGACAGTGACAGTGATGACAATACAACACCAGACAGGATTTTCACCCAGCATGGGGGGAACTTCCTGGTGTACACTTCTTGGCCTTATGGTAAGGAAGATGTGACTTCAGTAGGGATGAGGTGATTTTCCAGGTCCATGAGGGCTGCCTTTCCTACCTGAAGCATCCAGTCTAAATCAGAACTCTGACCAGGGACTTCTCCACCCAGCTGGAGGAGGCCGCTGAGATAGCCAAACCAGAAGTCTTTCCAGGCTTCAGGCAGATGGTGGAAGAGAGAGTCAACCTAGCTGATGCCTGTGTGACTCTGGAACAGAAGCAAAAGTTGAAATAAGTTTTCTTGGATTTCCAAGATCTCTTTGCGGTAGACTCATATGACTGTGGTCGCACCGACATCCACACAACAACAATTCCCACAGACCCTGGAATGACTCCAGTGTTTGTGAAGCAATATCGCTTGCCTCTCGCATCGATGGAGTCCCTTAAAATAATTAAGAACCTTGGGTCCCGGGGAATAATCCGTCCAGTCCACAGCACTTTCAATAATCCGGTGCTGGGAAAATTGAAGCCAAACGGCCAGTGGAGACTCTGCGCCGACCTTAGGGAGCTCAACAAACGGGTCCATACTTCCCGATGGCCTCTGCCCTACATTAACCAAGAGCTGGCCCAGATCCAGGGGTCACAGGTATTCACTGCAATAGACCTGACCAATGGATACTGGACTGTGCCTGTCCGTCGGGAGGACCAATACAAACTGGCTTTTACCTTTGGGGGCCAGCAGTACACATGGACCCGGACTCCCTTCGGATACCTCAACTCCGGCAATTAATTCAACATTTTCCTACATAAGGCCATGCCCGACCTGGGTGCGAGGGGTAACCTGGCTTATGTAGATGATGTCCTCATCGAAAGTTCATCTCTAGAAGAACACATAGCGGAGATCTGTTATGTTCTGACACAGTTGAGGGCCTCCGGAGCAAAACTTTCCTTTCAGAAAGCACAGTGGTGTAGAACCCGCGTTAATTTCTTGGGGAATGAGATTACTCCTCAGGGTCTCTGTCCCTAAGAAAAGAAAGTGGAAGCACTCCAGAAACTGAAGGATCCCACAACTCTGCGGGAACTAAGGAGCCTCCTTAGACTGACTAATTACAGCAGAAAGTTCATTGAGGGCTACGCAGAGATCACCAGACCCCTGATTCATCTTTTGAAGGGGGGGTCAAGTGGGAATGGGGTCCAGAACACGCTGAGACAGTAAGACAACTCAAAAGAAGCCTCTCACAAGCGCCTTGCCTAGCTTACCCTGTCAGAAACAAGGAGTTCTTCCTGGAGACAGGGTTCTCTAATACGTGCTTGACGGCAGTATTATACCAAAAGCATGACAAGGTCAATAAAGTAATCTCCTATGCGAGCAAAACTTTATCCTCCGTGGAGGAAAAATTCAACAATTGTGAGAAGGCACTGTTGGCAACGGTGTGGGCATTGAAGAATTACTGCCCGTTCATCCAGGGGGAACACATCATAGTGGAGACTCCACACTAGCCTCTGCAATATCTCCAAAGTGATAGAATCCGGGCCGGAAATGTGAGTAATTCCCGAATTACTTCCAGGATTCTGTCAATGCAAGGCTTTCCTGTGGAGGTCAGATATGGCCAAAACAAGAAGAGTCCACTCGCGCAAGGTCTGGCTGACTTGCATGATTGTGCCAGAGAAAACTGTCTCGAGGACGAAGGTCAGAAAATCAAGGACAACATGGAGGCATACCTTAATTCACCACACAAAGTCTTTGAAGAAGACAAGTGTGAGGGAATGCCCACTGTCTATGTGGATGGATGCTCTTACCATGTTGACAACAACGGGGAAAAAGAACTTGTGGCCGGCATAGGGAACGCATGGGTGATTGAGTCCCCAGAACCCTCCGCTGGATACAAAATTGGTCCCCGAAGTAGTCAGGTGGCAGAATTGATGGCTGTGCATCAAGCCATCCTCAATGCTGTCCAACATCAACTCCACAAACTGGTCATAATCACAGATTTGGATTATGTACGGAACGGGTTCGTGGAGCACCTGGTTAATTGGAAAACCAGAGGCATGTTATGTGCTAATAACAAACCCTTGAAACATGGGAAGTTAACTCAAAACATTGATGATCTGGTTACCTCGAATGGGATGACCATCTACTGGAAAAAGATCAAGGGTCATTCCAAAGAAGAGGGACCAGACAAAACTGGAAATTAATTAGCTGTCAGCTGGCCAAAACCGGGGCCATCCAAGGGGATCTAATAGAAATAGAGTCCCTGTTGGGGGAAATCCAGGTCACTGCTATCACTAGGTCCCAGACAAATGCTCACAATGATCTGTAAACTGCACAATGGAGTAAGGAGACCCCTGATGCTGATTTGATTACAGCTCAGAAGGGAGATCCAATAATTGGTAAGTTTTACCAACACATTGAGGACCCTGAGAACTTTCCCCTGACGGATACCGATTACATTGGGAAGGAGGACCTAAGAGTGTTGATGAAATGTCCAAAAAGGTTCCGAATCCAAGACGGTTTGTTGGTAAGGAAATCCCAAGCTGGCCATGATCAGTGGGTGGTCCCTGCCTCATTCCGAAGCCTGATGTTAAGTCACGGCCATGATGCGGCCACCGCCGGTTATAGGGGGTTTCACACAACACTGGAAATCTTAAGAGAGGTTGCATACTGGCCACACATGGGGCAGGACCTCGACCAATACTTGAAGGGGTGTCTTGTGTGTGCACAATTTCAGCCAACATCCCTCACACATCGGGCGCCTCTCCAAAAGAGGGGGATGACACTGCCATGGTCAGATTTGCAAACCGACTTTGTAGGCCCTGTGATTCGCTCGTCTAGAGGAAACAAGTACATGTTGACGGTTACATGCTTGTTTACCAAGTGGGTGGAATGTCTCCCGGCCCCAAACTGCAAGGCAGAAACAGCAGCTGCCCTGATGATTAACCACATCTTTTCCCGTTTTGGTCTACCTCAAAGGATTGAGTCAGACAGGGGTAGCCACTTCACCAGTGAAGTAATGCCAAAGATGTGGGAGATACTGGGGGTCAAAAGGAAGCTACATATTGCTTACAGGCCAGCTTCTTCTGGATCAGTAGAGAGATACAACCGAACCATTGTGAGCATCTTAAAAAAGTTTGTGGCAGATTCTGGCCAAGTTGGGATATCCGATTACCTCTGGTCCTAATGGTCATCAGATCTACCCCTTCATCTGCAACTAAAATGTCACCATTTGAGTTGATGACTGGACGCAAGATGGTGCTTCCCCAGCATTTGCTCTACAGAACCCAAGAGCAAACGTTGATAAATGCCTCCACAACTCATGAGTATGTGGAGAATTTAAGGAAACACTTCCAACATGCTTTTGCCTATGCTCAGCGGAATCTAGAAAGATCAGCTGATAGCATGAAAACCCACTATGACCTGAAAACCACCAGGAAAGTATACGAGGTGGGAGACCGGGTCTATCTATACAATTTCCAAAGAAACCAGGCCAAACAGCGAAAATGTTTGCCTACATGGAAGGGACCATTTGAAATTATAGACAAAATCTCCCCTGTAGCGTATAAGATCCGCATCCCCAAAGGTAGTCTGGCGGAAGGGGAAGACAAGTGGGTACATATAAATCAGCTAAAGTGTTGCCATCCCAGGCACACTCTGCAGCAACTGGAGCAGTCCTCTGCAATACCAGAGGCGACCGCTCCAGATTAATTCAGTTCCCATCCTAAAATATCCCACATATAGTCTCTAAAATATTATGGGGGTCATTCCGAGTCGGGCGGTAAGGGTTAATGGTCACCGTTAACGAGACCGGTGCCGTTAAACCCTTACTGCCCTACTCCGAGTTCCCTTTGCGGGTTGGTACTTAACGCCTGCTTTTTGCAGTCATTAAAAAACCAACCCGCAAAGGGACCTAGGAGCTAATTACGGCACCGTAATTTACGGTGCCGTAATTAGCGCCTTCCCCATTCCCATTAAGCCCTATGGGGCAAAAATGGGAATGGGGAAGGGCCCTTGGTGAATGGGGAATTACCGACCCTGCCAACCTTGGAATGGGGCGGTAATTCCGCCATTCACCATGGCGGAGTCGGAAAGATAACGGCGCCTTGTGCTAATAGCGCCTTGGTTATTGCCAGGGTCGGAATGAGGCCCTATGACTCTTGTAAGCAACTGTCTCTGAATTATAGCTTGTTTTTCAAAATAAGAATGCTATGTCTATTGAAGTATAAAATGTATATGTCGCCCCACTATATCAATATTGGGGGAGAAATGTCTATAAATAGGTATTGCCGCTTTCCTTTGTCGTCCTATGAGAAAGAAAACCACGAGACTGGCCAAGGAGAACGATCCAGGGACCGGGAGCAAAGATCCGAGGGGCCTGGGGTTCTGCCCAATATTCCCATCAGGACCGGCGAGGAGAACCGATCGATCCAACTGGGTGGAGGAAAAGATGCTGTACTGTGCCATCTACAGAATTGGAAGAAGATAATGCGGACATATCAGCGCAGGGCTCAAAACATCCTTTGCACCCGACTTCCCCTCGACTCGAATCAAAGTGCAGTCGGGCGGGGGGGGGGTTTGTCAAGGTTTTGACCCATGTCGAATTATTGGACTGGATAGATGTGGGGATGAGCTGTCGCCGCCCATCATTCTATCCCAGAAAAAACGAAATCCATAGACTGGGTAGATGTGGGGATGAGCTGTCGCCGCCCATCATTCCATCCCAGAGTCCAGGAGAACTGTGCAGTTGGCGCACCCCAGAATGGCCACCTAACCTGCTATCCACCAGTGCAAGCGCGATGGACAGGAAGCGCCAGGGGTGAAAGGTGGTGCCAAAAAAGCGCCTTGAAATCACCTCTGTTTCTCTGAAGTGCAAGCTCCAAATGTCCATTTCAAACATTGCAAGATAGCTAATACAGGAGACCTTTGTTCAAAAATCTGTTTTTACTGATGTCAAAAAGTTGCTGAAATCATGGGCACAAGACCACTCTAAAGATTCAACCTTCTTGTGGGGGGGTTACACATAACCACTCTAATGTAAGGATGCCCATCAAAACAATAGCAAAAATCTCCTGTCAAATTCAAGACAACTCCTAAAAAAATTGATGCAGTACCGGCAAGTTCCACAAACCGGCGCTAGCGGTCTAAATTCTGACAGGGAAACTGTATTTAGGAGTTGCAAGAGGATCCCGAGCTAACTGGGACTTCAAAGGTTTGTTCCCAGGAGGCAGACTGATTCAATTAAAACACATCAAAGGGCCTCTGTCCATGGGAAGCATTCACACCAGCCCTTACCAGCAACAGCCCCGGAGATCACATGGGCCTGCTAACCAAATGCAGGGTGGCCCCCTGGTTTGCTGACCCCAGCCCACACAATAGACTCTTTCCTTTGAATAGGATATGCTAATTTTGAGTGTGGACTGTAAACAGAGCTGCATGGGAGGGGAGACATGTGATCCCTGACCCACCCAAGCTTCTGGGGGGTGGGCTCAGACACTTTTGTGGAATCATATTGCAGCAAATATATGTTTAAGTTAAATGCTTCTAAAATATTGTATTAAGCTTACAAAAATGTGCAATTTGGAGAACCTCAATCTAAGAAATGTACCCACAATTCATGACTTGATTCAACTTTGTACCATGTTCTGAGGCAAAACCCCGCTATTTATTGATATTACAGACACCGGGTTTATGCTAGAAACCTAGTAAATAGCTGGAATGTGTGTAGAAGGAGGGTGTATATTTGTGTAATTTTTGATGAAAAACCAATGTTGCAAAACCCACTAAAAATGAAATTAAGTTGCCATTTATTAATGCAAGCCCCCAGGAAGATCAAAGTCGGACAAGCATGGACCATAAGGAATCTGTAATATGTACATGTAATTTCAACAAATTGTGTATCTTGGAAATATGTATTTGGATCAGAAATAGATTTGTGTGCACATTGACAAGGAGAGTGTGTGTCTGTAAGCCATAAAGATGACACACAACCCAGCTCCCCAATCAAGGGAGAGAGGAGGACGTGGCCAATGATAGATTGCGAGGGACCGGCTCAGTTATGTCCATGCACACACCCACTTGTAGAACACATAAAAAGAGACTGCTGGGACAGGTAGAGACACTCAATTCCCATTTTCGGCGGAGCACGCTGACGGACAAATTCACATCCAGAACTCTAGAGACCTAGACTGACTCCAGATACACAGAGACCAGAACCTAGAACTCATACTCCAGAACCTAGCAAAACCTAACCAAACTATTCACAGCCGGGCGAGCTGTTTGAATTTTTTTGCCAAGAACTTTTTCCAGAACCGGAGATCCAGAGAGACCAGACCAGCAATCCGGAGAGCACCAGAGATCCAGACCAGACCGCGGTGAACAGAACCGGTGCCTGAGCAGAGAGAAATCACCAGAGAACCGCAGCCAATCTTGACCCGATCGGTGACGAAGTCGCATTCCTGTCCAAAATCTAGTGTGAGTACCCAGCTAGCATTGTGCCAGAACTAATCTCTTAGTTTAAAATAATCTAATCCAAACTATTTTAGCCTTTTAGAACTTCCTCCTAGAAATCGTGTCATTCTGTCATTCTAAAAGCTTCCAAAACTGTCATCTGTCATTCTGAGCTTGACTTTTTCTTTTGAGAATCTACCTTCACGAAATCATCCGTATCTCTTGAACCGTTTGTGATAGAAGTGAAATTTAACTTTCATCTTAAAGCTGAGATTCTAGGCTTTCCAGCGAACCTAGAACCTTATACTTGTTCCGCAATCGCGATTTACGCACTCGCAAAAATTACCACGTTTTGCAATTTGGCCTGATTTCTTCACCTGTAAAAAGATAGCCGCTTTTGCTTGAACTGCTAAAGTTCGTTTGCAACCTAATAACCATCCCTGAATCATTGTTAGGGCTGACCTGAACTGATTTAAAGTGTCTACCACACACCCTGAACCTCCTACAGGAAATTAAAATCAATTTTAGCATCATTTCACTTCATTGCCACCACATTCAAAGCATTTTGGGCCTGTGTTTTAAAATCATACCTGTTTTTCTCTAAAGCTTGCTAGGGGGGAACTGCATTTCGTATTGCATTTTTTTGGGATTCTTGAAGACTGTGCGCTCTCCTTCCATTTCTTACTTTGCATGGGGGGGGGGGGTGAATTGCCAGAGAAAAAGTGATTATATTATCTTTTGCTAAAATCATATCAAGTTATTTCTGTACTGCATTTCATTCCTCATTGCTTTTCTCTTCAAACCATAAAAGTATTTTCGCTGTCTTATCCTTCCTACACCAACTCCTCATTGATTGTAAAGAAGTGTGCTAGTGTCAGATTACCCATTGTTGATCAACATTATATTCATAAGTGTGATATCAATTATTAATTTATTATAAAAGTGTGATATATATATACTGTTTAATTTTTCAAATAAAACCTTTTGAATTGTGAAACAAACCTACTTCTTGGCTCAGTGGGGTCAGGGGGATTCTAAGAGAGGGGTGTGATATAAGGGTTGTCATCCAGAGTACTGGACATAAAAATATATCAATAAGGGTTTCCATCAGCATCCCAGACTAGGCATTGACCTAGATGTAGTGTTGAATTGAATCCGCTTACAGACTTGTCTTGGTTTCCATTGTAGAGTTGCTTGCAGCTTTACCCTTCACAAGCCTCCCAGCTTGTGACTCTTCAAGTGAATCTTATTTCTACAAACGTTACTTTCTTAATACATTGTGCAAGACTTTTACTTACCTGCAAAGAAGATCTTAAGCTCCCCTAGACTTTGCTCAATTAACATTGGCTGTCCTGGCTCCCTGAGAGACTATTCTTACCTCCGACGCTGTTCCTTTACCTTTCCCCCAGGAAAGGGTTACATTTACTTGACATTGGAAGGTTTTAAAAGTACTTACCTGTTTATGAATTATGTGTTAACCTATGTTTTATTCGCCAATCTAACCTTTGCACCAAACTCAGCATTGCTCTAAATGTAACAGTGATAAATGAATGTCCACAGTCTCCTAGCTATTAAGTCACCTGAGGTTATATGAAGTGTCTGTGTGCCATCCCCAATGGGTATCATCTGATTTAAAGAAACAGGGTGTGTTTTTCAAGTATATTATAATTGTTACATGCGTTGCTCCCTTCTGAAGAAGGCTTATATAACCCACTGTTAAATAAATTAATAATTGTTTAATCAAGAAACCTTGAGTGTAAGTGTTTTTTTGAATAACTGTCACTGTGTAACTCTGTGTTACAACCCTACTGCTCAAATTGCCCCTCTTGAGATATGCCTGGCTGCTCAGCCACATTACCAACCTGTGTAGTACAGACTTATACCAAAGGTTGGGTTCCTATTGCTTGGAGGTCAAGGTTGATGTAGTCTTCCAAAGGATACTGCACACAATCTTGCCTAACACTTATGGCAGGCGGTGATGATATATTGTAGAGTTGTTACATTGAGTATTTGCTTTACCTTTGTTGAACTAAAAACCTTCACAAGCGCCAATAGAATAGCAATTGTAACATGCCTGGTATGGATAACTTCAAACAGGAAGCCCTGATCATTTTAACAGTAGAACAACGGAAAGAAATGTGTAGGATCAAGAATCTCTCTGTTAAAGGAAAGAAAAATGAAGTGATTACAAGGTTGTTAGATCATCAACGTTTGGATAGTAGGTCTATAACTCCTACTAGTCCAGAAAATGCGGAAATTGATAATGAGGATGATAATTCAGAGTCTAACTCTAATGTATTTATATAATATAAATAAACAAACACACGTATTTGAAGAGTTAGAGGAGAGAGAGGAGTCCCAGGAAGGGAGACCCTCTTTGCCTCAGCAAGCCCTTTTGCCTCAATCAATATCCACTGGGACCCCACAAGGTCCATCACTGAGTCCGGAATATGTGTCTTTTGAGAAAATGAGATTTGAATTGGATTTTAAAAGCTTGCAGGCACAAGCTGAAGTCAAACATCGGGACATCAAACTCAGGGAATTGGAAATGCAACATGCTTTTGAAATGAAAGGACTGTCTCTTGAAAATGTTTCCCTTCCAGAGTTCTCTGGGTCTCCGTGTCCCAAGAGGCCTCACCTGCCCAAAAAGGCAGTATGTATGATGTGAAACCTGATATTTTGGATTGGTTGGGTGCTTCTGAATACAATCATGCTATTCAGGTTCTCACAGGGAATCAGTTGATTCCTTGGTTTTTGTCTAGGCTCCCTCAGGTTGCAAATGCAGCTGTAATGGAGTTGGAGTATGAGAATGTGATTTTGGAAAAAAAAATCTTTCCCAGTACCTTAAGAGGTTTAGGACCCTCAAAAAGACTGATGGTACCCCTTGGGCTACCTGGGTGTGTAAATGTTTGAAAAACTTAGATGGATGGGTTAAGCGTTACAGAGTAACTACCTTTGAAGGAATGAGAAATCTGTTTTTGTTTGAATCTATTTTTTATGCCTGCTCTCCTTTGCTGAGACAGCACTTGGCTGACTCAAAAGAGATTGATCCCAAGAAGTTAGCAATGGCTGCTGACTTATGGGTTGCCAACAGGGCTACTCACAAGGATTCTGGGGCCACTCACAAAAAGAATGAGGAGAAGCAGCACAAGAAAGATGACAAAGAGAATTCTAAATCCAACCACCCAAAAGAGGGCCACGAACATAAGAAGGGTAAGCCATTTGGGAAACCAGGTCAGTCTAGTGAAACCTCTGGTGGTAAACCAGAGGGAGGTCAGCAGAAGCCCCCATTCCAGAAAACATTTGGTAAATGTTGTGCTTGTGGGTCAACTGACCATGTGAAAGGGGATACCAGATGCAAGGGTTCACCTTCAGAGGTCCACACTGCCTCCTTAGCCTTCGTCCCTGAGTGAGGCATTCGCATGGCAAGTGGAAACTTTCATCTACTGGCTGAAGACCCCATTGGAGTCTCAGCCAGTGTTTCTTTAGTGTCCCTGTGTCGGTGGGAACAGCAGAATGTAGATGTGTATAACTCTATTCCAGATAACACAAAAGAGTATTACAAGGACAGTGTACTTGTGAATGGTCAGGAGACCCTTGCCATTAGAGACACTTGGGCCAGCATTACAGTGGTGGATAAAACCTTTTCCAAACCTGAGGATGTAGCTAAGGCACCCAAAGGCCCCACTAAGCTTGTTGGAGGCCCTGTCCAGACGATTCCAATATTACCCGCACTCACCCAGTGAAACAATATGACTGTACGAATACCTGGCAGTGTACAGAATGAGGTGCCTGGGAGAGACCTGTTGGGGACTGACTTAAAAGCTCTTGAGGTGGTATCAAGCACCCGCAGGCCTCCCAACAAAAGGAAGCAGGAACAGACTAGACTGGCCAGAGAAGCAACTTTGGATGACTCTCAATGGGTAGTTACAGAGGTACCTATAACTCCCAGTCCAGAGGAAGGACAAGGAAAGAGACAAAGGGGAAACCTCAGGTCTCAGGAAGAAAGAAAGGTATCACCCCTGTGCACAAGACAAGGACATCCCTGAGAGGACAGTCCAAGATCACATCTATGACCCCTCCACCAGCTGAGGCTGAGTGGGAGGACCAACCAGAGGATGGTGAACCAGCTACTGGAGAAACAGAGCTCGAAGAAGCCCTTCCCCCTGTTGGAGATCTGGATCCTAAAGACCATGCTGAGCTGCAGACTTTGCTTGCAGAAGGTGGCCCCTATAGGGCAGACATCACCAGAGATCAAAGAGAGTGTCCTACTCTTGAAGGACTTCCCAAACAGGAATCTTCCCAGCTGGAAGGGCAAGAGCCAGGGAAGCACATGCTGTACTGGGAGGGTGTCATTATTTACTGTAAGCCTATAGAGTCTACCCTGGGGGACTTCAAAAGACTTGTAGTGCCTGAAGAGGTGAGACCCCAATTTCTACAGTTAGCCCATGAGATTCCTTTGACTGGTCACTTAAGTTTTAAGAAGACCAAGGAAAGGATGTTTCTATATTTCTACTGGCCTAAGATGGGGTCTGATGTGGATAAATTCTGTAAGAACTGCCAGACATCTGGCAAGAGTGGAACCAAGAATGTGGCAAGAACATGGTGCCCCTCCCAGTGGTGGGAGTTCCTTTTGAGAGGGTAGCAATTGACATTGTTGGTCCCCTAGACCCTCCCACCTCTTCAGGCAACTAATTCATATTGGTTGTGGTAGACCATGCTACCAGTTATCCTGAAGCTATACCTATGAGAACTGTTACTGCTCAGGCAGTGGCTAAGGCCCTCCTTGGTATTTTTACCAGGGTAGGTTTTCCTAAGGAGGTTATCTCAGACAGGGGGACCCGTTTTATGTCCCACTACATGCAAGCCATGTGGAAAAACTGTGGAGTGACATACAAGTTCTCAACAGCCTACCATCACCAAACCAATGGATGGTGGAGAGGTTCAATAGAACTATGAAGAACATGATGGGCCTCATTACGACTTTTGCGTAATGGGTTAACGGGCTTCGCTAGTGGAGGCGGGCCTGTTAAACCCATTACGCAAAATTACGAGGTCCCCTTGCGGGACCCGGTAAGGACGCTTGGTAAAACCAGGCATCGTTACTGGGTCCCGCAAGGGGACCAGGGAGCTAACAATGGGCCGGTCGTAATCGGCCCATTGTTAACTCCCTCTCCCATTCCCATTGAGCCCTATGGGGGCTCAGATGGGAATGGGGAAGGTCCGGGCCCGGGTTCCCAGAGCCGGACCCGGTTTCGGTGGCAGCCATGCCAAAGCCGTAATGAGGCCCGATATGTGCTTTAGAAGAACTCCTTAGAAGAAAGTGGGACCTTCTACTTGCATACCTTCCCTTTGCTTATCGAGAAGTCGCTCAGGAAAGGGGTTGGCTTCAGCCCCTTTGAGCTCCTCTATGGTCATCCGGTTAGTGGTCCATTGGCCCTAATCAAGAAAGGGTTGGAGAGTGCTCCTTCCCACAAGCCAGTGAGAGTCACTGACTATGTATTAGGTCTCCAAAGGAGAATGACACACATGATGATGAAAGCTTCAGATAACTTGAAAGCAGTTCAAGCTCTGGTCAAACATTGCCATGACCAAAAGGCCAACATGGTTGAGTTTACTCAAGACCAGCTAGTTCTAGTTATGGTACCTACAAGGCAGAGGGCCTTACAGGACAAATGGATTGGACTCTTCAAGGTTGTGGGAAAACTTGGACAGGTCAATAATTTGGTGGACTTGGGCAATCCCAAGGAGGCCCCCAGGGTCTTTCATACCAACCGCCTGAAGGCATATGTATCCAGACCAGAACTGGGAGCTTTGCTCTTAGCATCTGATCAAGAGGAGGGAGAGAGTGAACCTCTACCTGACCTTTTCAGGGGACAACCTTTAGATGGAAAAATAGAAGGTGTTAATTTCTCTTCTGATCTGACACTGAAACAACAGGAGGAGTGTAAAGTTCTGTTTCATCAGTTTGCCTCCCTGTTTTCACTGACACCAGGCTTGACCCTTTGGGGCCAGCATGATATCTTCACTGGTGACTGTCTACCTGTCAAAAGCAGGGGATACAGAATATCAGACCATGTAAGAACCCACATAAAGGAAGAGGTCAAGAAGATGCTTGATATTGGGGTCGTAGAGCCATCTACCAGTCCATGGGCTAGTCCAGTTGTGCTAGTACCAAAGGCAGGTTCCAAGGAGTTGAGATGCTGTGTGGACTATCAAGCTCTTAATGCAGTCAACCACGACTGATGTCCATCCTTCACCTAGGACAAGTGAACTGGTGGATACACTTGGTTCAGCCAAGTTCCTTAGTACATTTGACCTAACCTCAGGCTTTTGGAAAATAGCTCTGACAGACAATGTCAAGGAGAAAACTGCATTTTTCACCCCAAGAGGCCTCTACCAGTTTAAGGTCATGCCTGTTGGACTAAAGAATGCACCTGCTACATTCCAAAGGTTGGTAAATCAAGTTCTGGATAGGATGGAGGACTTCTGCATGGAATACTTGGATGGCATTGCAGTGTTCAGCCCCACTTGCGAAGAGCATATTGACCACTTAGGATATGTATTGCATGCTCTTGAACAGGACCATCTGACCATAAAGGTAAGCAAATGTCAAATTTGTCAAAGTAAAGAGGTCTACCTTGGACATGAGGTAGGAGGAGGTGAAATAAGGCCTTTGCCTAGCAAAGTCCAAGCTGTACAGGTTTGGCCCACCCCTACTACTCAAACCCAGGTGACAGCCTTTTTAAATCTCCCTGGTTACTATAGGAACTTCATAGAGAACCATGAGACCATAGCTTCTCCCTTGAATGTGATCTCCTCACCCAAATTCCCCAAAAAGGTCTTGTGGAATGAGAAGTGCACTAAGGCATTTGAAAGACGTAAGAAAGCCCTTTGTCAATATCCAGTCTTGAGAGCTCCTGACTACAACCAATCTTTTACTGTACAAACTGATGCTTCAAATACAGGAATAGGTGCAGTTTGGGGTCAGCTCCACGAGAAAGGCAGGGATCACCCTATCTGCTCCATCAGTAGGAAACTGAAGGACCGTGAAACAAGGTGGGCAACAATTGAAAGAGAATGTTTTGCAATTCTGTGGTCTTTGAAGAAGTTTAGACTATACTTTGAAGGATCTACTTTTGTGATTAAAACAGACCACCAACCCTTGAGATGGTTAATGCAGATGAAGGGGGACAATACTAAATTGTTAAGATGGTCAATCAGTCTTCAGGGGTTTGAATTCATCATAGACCACAGGTCAAGGTGTCATCACCAAAATGCTGATGTCTCTCCAGAAAGTATAACTGACTGGAGTAAGGAGATTCATCCAGGAGTGGATTCAATCCTCCTGCCCCTTGGTCTGGAGGGTGGGGGGGGTTGAGTGTTAGGAATAATTCTCAGGAATGTGCTAATTCCCTTCTACCTTATAGACCCCCAGCTCTCCCCAGACTTCCTCCCTCTTTTCCCATGACAGAGGCCCAGGAACACCAGGATATGCAGGGCTGTACAGGAACATAACCCAGCTGGAACAATTTCTTCCAACCAAAGGTTCTGTAAACCTAAGAGGACTTAACTCTTGTTGTGTAGCCTTACATGCTCTCAGTTGAGACTTGTCTTGGTTGCCATTGTAAAGTTGCCAGCAGCATTGCCCCTCACAAGCCTCCCTTCAAGTGAATCTTATTTCTATAAACTTTTCTAAAAACATTGTGAAAGACCTTTACTTACCTGCAAAGAAGATCTACAGCTCCCCTAGGCTTTGCTCAACTAACAATGGCTGTCCTGGCTCCCTGAGAGACTCTTCTTATTTCTGACCCTGTTCCTTTACCTTTCCCCCAGGAAAGGGTTACATTTACTTGACATTGGAAGGGAAGTACTTACCTGTTTATGAATTATTTGTTAACGTTTATTCCCCAATCTATCCTTTGCACCAAACTCAGTATTGTTCTAAATGTAACAGTGATAAATCAAAGTCCACAATGGCCTAGCTATTTAAGTCACCTGATGGTGTAGGAAGTGTCTGTGTGCCATACCCAGTGGGTATTATCTTATTTAGAGAAACAGAGTGTGTTTTTGAAGTATATTATATTTGTTACATGTGTTGTTGCCTTCTGAAGAAGGTTTATATAACGGACTGTTAAATAAATTGATAATTGTTTCATCAAGAAACCTTGAGTGCAAGTATTAACGGTGACCGTTAACCCTTACCGCCTTACTATGAGGTCCCTTTGCGGGACCCGACCTTAACGCCTGGTTTAGACCAGTCGTTAAAGTTGGGTCCCGCAAAGGGATCGTGGTGCTAATTACAGTACCCCAATTTGCGGTACCGTAATTAGCTCCTTCCCCATTCCCATTATAACATTATGGAGCAAAAATGGGAATGGGGAAGGGCCATGGAGAAAGGGGAAATTACCTTCCGCCAACCTTGGAATGCGGTGGTAATTCCCCTTTTCTCCATGGTGGTACCGGTATGGTACCGGCGGCAACCATGGTGCTAACAGCACCATGGTTTACCGCCTTACGTGTAATGAGGCCCATAGATATAATCAGTCCCTTGGTATTCAGTCCATGTTAAACAAATTAGATTGACTATTGGCTAACATGAATCAGCATAATCAGAGAGACTAAAATGAAAACAACCAGGAAAGGGAAAATATACCCAAACCATATGATCTGGTTATTAATGGAAAAAAAGGGTAAACAGAAGAGCTATTAGAAACATTGTTGCAAAAAATAGCACAGACTATATAACAAAGAGAAAGCTAACATTGTTACGAAATATACAAACTCAATTAAATATCACACAATTCATAACATACAAGATGAGAATGAACACATGATAAGAACTATTGCTACAAAATCAAGCGCTCAAATATGGCTCCTGCTTGAGGAGGGAGCAAGTACTGATAGGAAGTCCCATACTCTAAATAGCATTGATGAAGAGGGATGGGTGGAACATTTCACCAACTTGTTCCACTGTAACATCCTGGAAAATGAGACAAGCCCAAAACAAACACTAGATGTATGTAGATTGGAAATAGATATAATTGACCTATAAATTGGCTTTCAAAAATTGAGTTCATCTAGAGCCCCAGGGCCGTATGGCATTTCTAACACAACTCTTAAAAGATTCCCTGAGAAATGGGCACAGATATTATTGAAACTTAACGATCACATAAATAAGACAGGAAGCATTCCATGCTTCTGAAACAGTCCATTATTTTCCCCATGTTTAAAATAGGAGGCAGAATAAAACCTGTGAACTATAGACCATTGGCCTTAATAGATTCAGCCGGCAAAATATACACAGAATTTATATTGGCAGCATTCAATAAATGGCTTAATGAAAACAACTTCAGAGACCATAAACAAGCTGGATTTATAGCGGAAGTGGGAACCACACCGAACAATTTGATTATGCAAGCCCTTACATATCAAGCAATTAGGGTGAACCAACCCAAATATATAGCCTTGATAGACTATAAGCAGACTTTCGATACTGTATCGCATATAAAACTATGGAAAAAATTAGAAAGAGTAGGCTGTCCTCAGAACCTATTAAATCTCATAAAGCAATTTCATATCAGAACATCCATAAATGTTCAAATGAATAGCGAAGGCCATTTAACTAGATCCATACCAACGAACATTGACTTGAAACAAGGGTGCCTGTTAGCATCAACACTTTTTAATTTTATATCAGTGACGTGCAGAGATTCTTTCCCCAGAAAATCAATCATCATGTCGTAAGTCATCAGCTTTGTGCAGATCATTTGATAATAGTAGACCAAACACCAATAGTATAAGATGAGTGTTTTAGGAGGTTTCGTTTTTTGGGGGAAATTCTGGATTTGGCGGTATTTTCTTACTGTGATATTTTGGGCTGTAAACTGGCGGTAAACTGGTCTTACCATTAGAGGTAATTCAGTATTGCCCTATTTTGGTGATAACATAGCATTAGCTTGTGCTGGCGGTAATTTTTAGTGGTATCTTACTTTTGTGGTATTTTCAAAATTACCTTATTTTTGTGGTATAGTGGTGAGCATATTTCTCATACTACCGCCCCATCATAAAACAAACCTTTCCTCCCTATTGGAATACCTCTTGGTCACCTGCAGAGAACTCCCTAGACCTATCACACTTTCAGGGAACACAGTGAGTTTATTCAGAATGCCACCCATTGTATGTGGCTTGTGTTACTGGCTTATTTACATCCAGTAGCCTATGTGTCTTATATGACACTGCCTTCTTGTCTGCATGCAAAGAAGGACTCATTCACATCCATACACATCTTCCTACCTGGCAGATAGTCTTGTTTACTACTTTTAGTACTGGTGCTAAAATGGTAAATGCTTTAGAGCCTCAGTATGAACAACAAACCTTTAAGATTTTCCTTTCCCTTTAAAATGACTGATAGACTCATGAAATAAAGTACAAAAGAAAAACCCCAAATGCTTTCAGTACATGATCTATTATTACACAATCATGATAACAAGGTTACATTATGTGTAGTTATAATCATTTGCTCTTACCACGTTTGTCATAGCCTCGAGCCTACAAAAGATAACAGAAATAAAAGATGACAACAGAAAGAGGCACTTTGCATGGCAACTATGCATGGAGAAATATGACACATTTTATATCAAAATACATAATTTTTTGTCATAACTTCAGAACCCTAAGCTAATCTAATTACATGTCAGCCATTCTCACGTAATCCTCACTTAACTCCACTCACCCAGATAAGCGAAGTTTGTTCTTGCTGTCAGGGCGTTATCAATGGAAACCTCCCTTGCGCAACTCCCGGGAGCACAGCCTTGCACTGCCTTGGGCTTTCAAAGCCAGTCAGCTCTCCTCCTCTTCTTTATCTTCAAGACTGCAGCCACAGATCTCCCAACTCTGGAAATCACTGTTCGCACACAAGTCCCAAACAGCTCTGACCTCTTCCCCTTATTTTTCCCATCAAGAAAACTCTCCCTGTCTATCAACTGCAAGTCATCCTCCCCTGACATCAGCTGTACCACTTCTCCATTTCTACCAATCATTGTGCAAGAATGTTCTGTAAAACACTCTCTCCACTCCAAAACAATGAAAGCTTTAGGCAAATGTTTCAATTCGCCTTCCTGGCGCACATGCTTCTGCTCTTCATGAAAAAATTTAATGCAGTTCATTGTGCACACGAACTGCATTAATAATGTTAGAGGGAGTGGGGCAGTTAATATGTTAGTAATACAATTATTATAGGGTTGTTTAATTATATATTTCTAATGCAGTTCTACGCACATGAAAACATCAAAATTGTATCTATGCACTTCTGCACTTTAAAATGACTGGCATGTTTCTAAAGCTAAAACCATGTTGCTGGTTTCGCTAAATGCTTTTATTACTAAAAAGATGTGCCTTGCACCTTCTCTGAAATGGCTGCATTTCCATACTGTATACTGCATACTGCCAAAAAAATCCCCAAATATATCCTTGCCTACCCTCCTTTTTCCGACAATTCTGGCTAATAAACCCATAATTGGAGGAAACCCGCATTTTTAAAATGTATGCGTCTCGAGACATCTATTTTTTATTGTTGTTAGACGAATCACGGTTGAAATAATAGCATCTTAATAAAATGAAAATGTAAATATTTCACAACAAACCATTGCTTAATCATATAAAAAGTGAAGCAGATCCCAAATAAGGCCCATCCGTCCTCACACACATGTGCATGTGCATGTATAATGAAACATTATACGCACATATTTCCAACCGAAGTGTCCATATAGGTTTACGGCTACAATGTCTTTTTCAATTATAGTCTCTATATATGTATGAAATAAACATTTTGCATTAGTGTATATGCATGACAGCAAAACAATAAAATAAAAAAACCAAAAAGAACAAATGGCTAACATATCTAACTAAAACAATTCAATAAAATAATAAAATTGTGGGTCTCCATTGTACCCATTTTCAGTCACCATTGGTAAAGCATAGGACAATACTATGCCCCCCCAGCAATGCTGCAAAATTAAGTTCAACTGACTACTATTCCATTGATGGCATTCACCATCTTCATGACCGCACCTCTGAGATGTCCTGATCACCAAATTTTCATACTCGCCTCCTCTTCAGTGTAATCCCTCCGATTCAGCACTCATGGGAGTTTCTCCACAGAAATCATCTCTTTTGGCATCCCAGTCTGTTTGCCTTCACCTCCATACTTCGGTACGGAGGCTTTCCTGGGGCTTCCTCCTGTGGACTCCAGGGATCCATCATCTCTCACGTCCTCCGGTCCTGCGATCTCCGACCCCTGTCATGACAATAGTTAGTCATGACAGGTTACATAGTACATAGCACAATACCAATTTTACCCCTTCTACTACCTGGCCATAAATAAAAATGTGGCCCAAAATATTATGATCCTTTAACTTATTACTTTTGGATACCTGCAAGCAACATAAATACCCCCACCTTATTACACATTTCCAAAAATCTGCATGTAGAATAATTGTATCACATGGCACTAGAATAGATTGATTTGACTCAGCACGTTTCATAAATACATAGTGTCCCATTTTTTATGTGTTTTCTTTACTTTGCTTTGTCATCTATTACTATCTATATTTTTAATTTCTCATGGAATAAAACACCACCTTGTCATTTTCATTATGCATACATTATATATAGTCAATGGTTGTTAACTCAATCACCAACATACAAACTGTGTTTTCATCAGTTATATTACAGCTAGCTTTCTTTCCCATCCAGTTAGTACACCTAACCCGTCTCCACCTGCTCAAGCCTCTTTATTTCATGTTTTGGATGACAGGGCTTAATTTGATTGACATGGACAAATATCTCTGTCGCTATTACACCCTTGGTCTTCAAAATTTTGTACACCACTGGGGACACCTTATCTATGATTTCGAAGGGACCTTGCCATGCGGCAAGAAATTTTGAGTTTTTATGCTTACCTCTCTCGAAATGAAACTTTTATGATCACATATTTTATGCTCTTTCAAAGATATCTTTTTATCATAGTAGCACTTTGCACTATCAGCAGCGCTTTCCAAATTTCCAAATGCATGTTGTAAATGCTTTCTCAATTCTTCTATATACTCGTGAACTGTAGATGCACTCACAAGTGTTTGCTCATGCGTCCTGTATAATAAATGTTGTGGCAGTACCATTTTCCTTCCTGTCAACACCTCATGAGGACTAATACCTGTTGCTTTAGCAGGAGTCGACCTAATGGCCATCAACACTAAAGGTAATCACAAATCTCAACTAGAACCTGCCTCCGCTACAAACTTCTTTAGTATCTCCACAACAGATCTATTGCAATGTTCAACATTTCCAGAAGAGGCAGGCCGATATGCGATATGCAATTTCCTTTTTAGCCACAATATCTGCCACACCTTGCTCATTAAGGTGCTTGTGAAATGACTTCCTGTGTGGGACTCTATCCATTGGGGTAACCCAAATCTTGAAAATATGTGATTTAACAGCAATGTAGCTGCTGTTTGTGCACTACAATCTGGTGCAGGAATACATTCTACCCATTTCGACATTAAACAAGAGTTCAATATACAAAGGTGTAATCATTCCGCCCATATAACAGACCACAATTCAAACAAATGTAAGCGGTAAGCATAGATCAAAGCCTGGGCCTGGGCTTTGATCTATGCTTACCGCTTACATTTGTTTGAATTGTGGTCTGTTATATGGGCGGAATGATTATGGGCTTTGATCTATCCTTGCTGCTTAAGTTTGTTTGAATTGTGGTCTGTTATATGGGCGGAATGATTACACCTTTGCATATTGAACTCATAATCCCTTCACAAAGTGTTTAAATGGATGAGGACAGTTACTTAATAAAAGTTGTACCTCCTCTTATAAACAAGCGAGCACATGTGGATTATTCTTCTTCTTCATGTACACCTACCCTAGGATATGCATAAATAGTGCCACCGAAGGGTAGTGAATACTCTACAACGTTGATTATCAATAAATAAGTTGCAATTAGCTCTGACTTCTACAGCCAGGACAAACCCCTCTTTTGTACACATTTATTTATAGCCCTTAGTCCTGGGTCTGTGTTGGGCTCTACCTCCTGTGTATACTGTTAATTTTTTATCAGGACATCATCTACATAAACTACGTTCCCTCTTTCTGCTGCATCTGGCATAGCTTTTCTCAAAAGTATGCCAAATTCGCTCCCACTATTCACATACCCAAATGGTGTTATGGACTAAGCGTATTGTGTTTTATCAAATGAAAATGCAAATAGATTCGGAACGTCTTCTGCAAATGGCACACACCAGTACCCAGATGTAAGATCTAATGTGGTAAATACCTTTGACCCAATCACCTGAGCAAGACCTTTATCAATGAATGGTAGCAGCCTTCTAGACACAGGCACCCTTTTATTTAATTCCCTCAGGTCTGCACACAGACGCCATTGACGATTTGGCTTTAATACACCCAAAATGGGAGTGTTGAAGGTACTATGAATGGGTCTGATAATTCCCCTAGACTCCAAGTTTTTAATTATCTCTGCCAATGAGTCCAAGCATGCCAGTGGCAATCGATATTGGGGCGCAAATGCTGGATTTCTTCCACACCCCTCGGGTAATGTGGCAACATGTAAATAGGTTAGGCCGCAATCAAATGCGTCTTTGACAAAAACCTCCTTAAATTCCATGAATATTTTTCTCAATTCATTCTAATCCTCTTCGCTATTACGGGCATCTGCTAACAGAATCTGCTCCTCTACCATTTTTCAAAATTCCGGGAAATCCTCCAATGGGGGAACCTCTTTGCTTTCTTCCAACTGTGTGGCTGTATCTCTTTGTAGAGTTGCCACTTTTAAATATTTTGGCATATCAGCCTCCATTTCAATTTGCTGATTTCCTGTTTCATTTTCATTTAAATCAAATAATATACAATTCTCTAGGTTACAGCACACTGTTCCATTGGAATCATAAGGGTACACAGACTGAATTTTGAACATCCCTTTGGGTTGAGAATCCAGGTACTCTGGCAACACACCCTGTGCATCTACATACTTCTCAGTGATATTTCTAATCACCATATTGTTGAAATCTGCAGTATAATGTGATTTTTGTATGGCCATACCTAGCACGGAATTTTCTTCTAAATGAAAATCCTGACACCCTTTACTATCCACCATGATTTTGATCGACCCCTGCCCAATACCTATCAATGGGCTATATTCATAATCCAGCCCTTGCTGTTTCATGGACTCATTAAAGTACACAAATGCATCAGAATCCTTCATTTGCTGTCAATTTTTGTGCTTTAGTGTTATAGCAACCTGCCTGGTGAATGCAGGAATAGTAGTATCCTTCTTCACCTGTAGTTCAATTGCATATGGCACCAATTGTGCACAATGATAAGCCTCTCTTTTGTCTTCAAATTCGGGTGCAGGCCCGCCTAGCCAGGACCATACTTTTTAGTTAAGGAAATCTAACACCATGCACATTCTGTGCATGATATCATTGCCCAGATAAAAATCATTTTGTGTTCCACTCACTATCCACACATTGTGGTAGATGGTTTTTTGTCCAACAGTAATCTTTAGCATGCACCTTCCTGCAATTCGATTATCTAAATCTCGATTGTCCAATCCAGACATGTATTTGTTTTTAATTCTAAACTTCGGGATCTCCTCCCTTTCCATCATTCTCTGAAGTAATTTCTCATTAACAAAATTCCTTTCCTGTACAAGTGCCAAAGTGGCTTTTACCACTTCAGAATGGCCATGTATACCAAAATGAATCCATGGCTGCTCATCTTCCAGATGTATTTCAGCAAGAGCGGTGATGTGTTTTTCTGTGTCTGCTTTAGGGATGGTGTTCTGTTTGCACTTTTCTTCTTTTAAATAGAAGCGCAATGTGTGTTCAACCATTTCAGTTTGCCATTTCTTCCTAGGATCCAAATAAATCTGCACAGGTTGTTTTTCATTTTCACTTTGCATTTTGTCCTGACACATTAAAATAACGGTGACAGTAGGCACACAGCTATGCTGGGGATGCACTTCCACTGCATCATTTGATTTGGCAACAGTGTCGCATTCATTTACACTGCTGTTTTGTGACTTTATTTTCTTAGGCCTTAATGGTTTTTTGGTTGAAGACCACAGAACCCCATTTACCCCATCAATGAGAGGAGACAATATTTTTCAGGCAATCTGTTCCCATCAAGAATGGAATTTCACAAATAGATGTGATCAATACTTCCTGTTTCATTCTGTGTTTTCCTATCTTTATGTCAACTTTAGTGACACCTTCAATAGGCACCTCCTCACAGTTAAATTTATTTACTGGGCCTTCACTTTGTCTCACTTTGATCTGATTTTGTGGAGATCTCCCTTCATTGATACTTTTTACCAATTCTTTGAACATAATTGTGGCCTGTGCACCTGTGTCAATCATTGCAAATGTATTGCACTTCTCTTCCACAGTAATGGGAGCATAATATCTATCCTCAACTTCCTCTAATATACACAAAAGGTGTGAATTTTTACTGATTTCAGGACTCACTTTTCTCAGACCCTTCTCACTCTTGGCTAAGCATATTGGTAAATGAAAGGACATTTTTCACTTTCTTTCCATTTTCTTTTGAGAAACCTTGCCCATCTCCCCATGTTTAAAAGTCCCTAATGTCAGCCTTATTGACAAGTTTAATTCAATGTTCATATTTGACATATAGTTTCTGAAATCGTCTTGCAGAAGAATACAGAATAGTTAGTGTGAATCTGTGGTTCATTACTGAAACATGGCTGCCAAAAAAGCATTATTTGCATCAGGCATTTTTCTGGGAAAAGAAACACAAAATATCCTATGATATTTAGCATTATAGGGATGCATAGTCATGCACAATGAACCTTGTTTAATGCAGCATTTCACATTTATGCAAATGAACATGACATAACCCTGCCCCTGTAATGATGTTCAATGAGTTAAACCCCTGATGGACATGGGGTCTGCTCTTCAATTGAATTAAGGATGAGGACAAATCTATATTTTGGTAACATTTATTTATATTTTTGTTTAATACAGGAAGAAAAGGTGTTCCTCGACTGTATTCTTCATACACTCCTCATAATTTTTGATTCTTATCTTTAGTTTTCTTTACTGTTTTGTGCCACACTCTGGGTTATAGATTCTTGTTTTCTTTAACGTAAGTGGTTTCTCATTCCCCCTCCATACCAATCATCCTCTTACCATGCTCAATGTAATCTCATGTTATTTCACTAAGAGAGAGGGATAGAAAGGCTGGTTTAGCATAAGGCATAGATATATAGGGTATGTTTACTTCCTAAACTCCATTTTATGTATTTATATTTTAACAAGGTACAATTAACAATGATATCCAAGTCTTTATCCTTTCAAGTAAACATCCTTACTTACCCTTCCAATGCAGATTCCAGTTGTATTCAGCGGTCACCTCATCTGTGGGTCAGGATGATTGTTCTATTTATCTTAGAATTGAACAAGGATGATATGTTTTTAGCTAGTTTATGTGCACCCTGTGTTCCTCTGTCTGATCACCTTTTGATATTTTTATCTTGCAGACAACCAGTTGTATATCATTTCAAAGGCTCCTTTCAAACAAGGCATACACTTCAGTCCCTTAGATTGTTTCCATTAGAAGATAAAGAGATAGACTTGGTCACCTGTTTCATATTCCCTATTTTGAAGTCGTATGGTCAACTTAGCACTGATTACTTCAGGTTTCTTTGTGCATATGCAAATTCATGTTGAAGATGTTTTTGAAAATGTTCAATAAATCTATAAGTAATCAAGGTTGTGATCAACCTCTGGTGCTGTGTTTGGTACAGCCAAGCACAGTCATGAGTTCAAAAGGGAACTCTCAGGTAAATGGTAGATTTCAAACCTATCAGAACCAGTGGTACTCATATGTCTCAACTGGATACAGAAAAAAACACAAACGTCTTTAGAATTCCCCAAAAGTTCTTATTATATCACTCTACACCACCGCTATATGCTGAGTGTTGGCAATGTATAATTTCCTCTTGACATCTTAGTGATCACCCCACAGGTAAAATGACTGTTCTGGTTGCAATCAATCCTTTGTGGAAGGCTGAAACATGAAAAGATGTCACTGATTAATAAAAAGTGGCAGTAGTCTCTACTTTACAATTTCGGGCTGGGAGACATTCCATCCATATGGTAAATAGACTAATATGGGTAGTTATTTCTGGTAAGTCAGGAATAAGTCAAGGTTACTCATAACTGCATTGTGCATCGAATAGTTCTTTCCAGATGTACATCAGGGGTAACTCAGAACATCTTCTGTGAGAGTTGAGCACTTTTGAATCTAGTTCGATTGCCAATATATAATTTTTCCTAAACAGGAAATTGTATCCTCTTTCGTTGAGTGCTATGTTAAAGATTGTGACGGGCTAGAAAAGGAAAGATATTTAATTGGGAACACTACTATGGAGTAAACTGTCTTGAGGTGCCAGATTAACAAAAGGTATCTGTGGATATTTCTTTAAGGATTTTCTGTGTGCTTTAGCTGTATTTTCAAAATACTCTGCATCTTCATTCTTCACCACATTGTCAATGTAGGTTTTTAAGGTGAATCTTTGTGTAGTAAGCAAATCATCTGAAGTGTGAACATCAGAGGCATACATTGAAACCAACTTAGAAGGATAACCACTTGTTTTTCTTTTCTGCAGAAAATCATGAAAAGGCTGATTAAAAGATATGTGCTGAAAGCGCAAATTGATAAGGAGAGTGATGAGGTCAACGAAGGTGAGATTTTAACATGCATCCTAATTGAGAATTGATGATATGTATACAACACATCTGTAATTTATCTTAGGGACTGAATTTTCTGTTTGTTTATGATAGAAAATTAAATAATGTAAGATGGTAAAAATGTTTTGGTAAATGTGTATGTGTAGTGAAAGTATTACAAACAACACCTATTATCACGTCAAGGTCTGAATGTAAGTTAACTTCTTTAGTTCTCTATATTTGTGCTACTAGATAATGGGCCTCATTCCGAGTCGGGCGGTAAGGGTTAATGGTCACCGGTAACGAGACCGGTGCCGTTAAACCCTTACCGCCCTATTCCGAGTTCCCTTGCAGGCGTTAAAAAACCAACCCGCAAAGGGACCTTGGAGCTAATTACGGCACCGTAATTTACGGTGCCGTAATTAGCACCTTCCCCATTCCCATTGAGCCCTATGGGGCAAAAATGGGAATGGGGAAGGGCCCATGGTGAATGGGAAATTACCGACCCCGCCAACCTTGGAATGGGGCGGTAATTCCGCCATTCACCATGGCGGAGTCGGAAAGATAATAACGGCGTCAACCAAGGCGCTAATAGCGCCTTGGTTAACGCCAGGGTTGGAATGAGGCCCAATGTATTAACAGATCCAGGATGTATTCCATTTGACTTCAAAGAAGTTGAACTTGTGAATCATTGGAAGTAGATTCTGTAATTTCCAAAATATTTGTTAAAAAATCTTGCCCATTTATAAACGGCGAAAATTAGTATTTATTTGTAAGCATTCTAAGTATCCTTTTAGGCCATTCTAATGTGTCCTAGTCAATTATTTGGTCAATGATCAGATTATTTGGAAAATGATATCACCGGGGCATAAAGTACGGGCCAGAATATACTTTAAAATGTGGTTTTGGCAATTCAATGCTAGGTTTGGAATGTACTTAATAGGGTTCAAAAAAGGGCTCTCAGTGGCTTTTTTTACAGCAGAAGAACAGAGACATTGAAAATGGCTTGATTGACAGTGGTTTAAAAATTCACCTCAGAAATATATGCTACACTGTGAACAGTAACGCAATCATACATTTCATTAATATCTTTACTTGTTTCATGTTTCCAGCCACAATCCTGTATTCAAGGGCAATAGGGAGGAAAAACAGTGCTTAGCCGGGAGTGTCAAAACACTGAAGGGAGTCGGAGGAACACCCCCCCCCCACTTCTTTTACTGCAGTAGAAGCAGTTAGTTGTGACACGCTTTGATGGACTTTTTACTCTCATTGGCAAGCACATGCCACTGGGGTGCGCTGCCAGATGGGCAGTTGATGATTGTTACGCATTGAGGCACCCTGACCACCATGCACATTTTATGTGCCAGCTATATACCGTGATGGTGGACAACTGGTCTAAAATGCATAGGCTTTGTAGCTTTTTGGCATTGGCCGCAGTATAGTGGTAGACACATTGAATGCAACATTGTTTTGTCTGAACAGAAATCTGTAGTTATTTACTTTTTTCAACCTACGAATACAAGATCACTGACATCATTAATGTACATTGCTCTGGTTCTTTAGCTAGATCACAGTTCTGCCATTATCTTGAATGCCCTCTATGAAGGCATTTTCCAATGGTATGCACCCTTCACTTTGACATTAATCAGAATAACCAATAAACAATTGAGAAAGCAGAACCTACCTATAGGTGCCTGCTCACACCTAGAATGTGTGCAGTGTCAAAACAGATGTTATTGAAGGGCATGGTAGACTTGTATGATTGTGTTATGATACTGTGAGATCACTAGTCTGTGTGTCTAATGTATTCATAGTAAGAGTGATTTGATTGTCTTCCTGCAAATTATCTGTAGTTATTTTCTATGCAAAAGTAAATTTTAAAGAATATATTTTCACAGATCCACCTCATGACAGCAAATAGCATTAACACCCCTGCTAACATGTGTAGTCAGACCTGGTGCCGCTGGTGCAATGAGAATCACAGCACAGGTAGTTTTCCAGAAAACCCACTTGGTATTTTGTTTTTTCCTTTTCCACCCTCATGTTAAGGGTGGGAATAAATAGTGTACAGTAGTTCATACAACTATTATGCATTGTTGGCTCTTGGCTGGAGGTGAATCATGCCACCCCCCTGCAAACTTGTAGTTTGTCAGCCAGAAACATGCTGGTAAACATTATTACTGACATGTTAATTACAGACCGGCAAACTTGTAATGGCCCACCAATTACTATTATTACTGCAAGTATCCACTTATATGAATTGGCCAATATTAGCATTTTAGTTGCTTTGCACACTGGGTGGCTGTATATTGTGCCAACTCAAAGGCATTATTTTCACAATTAAATATGGCTTATAGCATACGGTATCTTCATTATGTTGGATAGTCTTTACAATTGTGGTAACAGTTCTAACACATTTTGAATATAAAGCAGAACAATAGAAGACCAATTCAATTTGACGTCATATTTCAGATGCACTTCATATATCAGCTCCGCAAGCCCCGATAACTTGTGCCATTCAGTCATGGTTTACAAAGAAAAACGAAAATCATTTTCCAACATTTGGCACCAAACATTTGGTATTCCCCTCCTAGTAGATTCAAACTCCAATAGTCAGTATATGCTCTGTTTCATTTTCACCATGCACTGAATTTGTGTTTTTTTTTCTGCCACTATGCCCTGATTCCGATCTACCAGTCTTGCTTCATCTCAGGAACACTCACCATGTATCGATTAGTTCTTCCTGGGACAAGTGTTTCCCAGACATCTCAATGTATTTAGTTATTTATTTTATTTTATCAAGCATCTGTTAGGCGCTTATACAACTGGATTGTGTTTCAAAGTGCCATGTATCACCAGGCCCCATCTGCAGCTGGTCCGTATCCCAGTCAATAATTTTGGTATTTATATATTTATTACATTTACAGCAGCACACCAAACCCTCGGTCATAAGGGTGCTAGTTACAGAAAGTGCATACTGACAATCTTAAGATACACAGACACAGTCAGGTAAATGCATGGCAATCTTATTGCTGGACCTGTTGAACAATTTGGAAGGTGTGAACTCACCTGAAATTTCAGTATTCAATATTGAAGTGGACAGAGCAAAGCATCACATTTGAAATATCCACTTTTCTGGACCAGATCCATTAATCATAGTTCTGTGCCAAGGCATTTGAGGGTACAACATGATCTCCTCTCTCATTAAGTTAGACTTACTGAGGAAATACAGTGCTCTTTAAGTACGCATGCATATAGTCTTTGACAGATGCAACCTATCTTGGCAATGTATTTCATCATCTCTCATGCAAAGTTCAGTATGAATCTCAAATCTGTAAATAAAATATCTGCCTTTGGGACATCTTCCTAACCAGTGAGCACACACAATGCTAGTTAACCATGATTTCCAGTTTCTTTACAGTAATGATTGATAATAAAGCTCACTTTAAAAAAAAAATGACATCACTGGATCCATTACCTTTCTCTTGCTGGCATTGGTCAACAGTATTGCTCATGGGTGTAACTTACATCTTAGAATATACAGATGAGCTGAAAAGTAAGTTGTTAGATTTCTTTTTTTGTGTAGGTCCGGGTCACTACGATTCTTTAATATTGGTAGCACTTTTGGTGTGTCTTTTCCTTTTTCAATTTTCTTTACATTTTTTCCAAAAACAGCATCACTCGAAATCAGGTGTTGCTTTTGTGAGAAGCTTGTTCTCCCAATAACTAGGAGCCCACTCTGCCTGGGTCCTGCAAGCAGATGGTACGTGTCTATATGTGCACTCACTTGCACTGGGGTAGACCCCATATTAATTCCACACTCAGATTTAGTCTCGCAATTTCCCTCCCACCAAACCAACATTTTTCTTTTTTCCACCAAGGACAATTTCTAATATCTTTAAAACTTATTTGCTGTGTGCTCCATTTCCCTTGCTGAAGTATCAGTGTCCTGAAAAGAATACACCTAGAAAAATCTCACTCATCTGAGTCTCAATGTAGTAGACAAGTAACTACCCAACTAAGCAGAGTCATCAGCAACAGGATTCGCAGACATTGTGTCAACCAGCGGCATTGTTGACCAACAGTAGCTTTTGTGTGTCGAGGCTGGGACATCCCTGCAGGGGATCATTGTATATGTGACTCGCCCTGACCACATCATTTATTGGGAATTTTTCCTCTGATGGCTTGTCATGAAATCCAGCTTCCATATTAAAAAGTATGACACAAAGCTGGTGGCTCGTCCCGTACTTGTAAATAAATGCATTTTACCACTTTGACTGCTTCTTAACAGTATTTCAACACAGTGTCATCTATCAGATGGACATTCTCTTGGCTCATAGGGAATGGCAGAGCCTCTGGTAAGTTCATCGGTCTGCTAGTGAACATTTCAAGTGGGCTCAATACTGTAGCCTGGGTTGCAGTTCTTTACATGCTCATCAGGGAAAGTGGCATCGCATCTGGCCACCTGATACCAGGTTCTGTGCATACTTGAGAAATGTACATTTTTCAGGGTACGATTTTGTCTTTCCACCACTCCTGTTGATTGTAGGTGAAAAGGTCAATGTAGCTTTTGCTGAATGTTCAGTAGCTTACAAAGCTCCTGTAGCAATTTCACTGTGAAGTGTGTCCTCAGTCACTGCTAATGCTCCCTGGCGCCCTGAAGTATGAATACATTTGCGTTTGAGAGCTTTTACCACATGGTTGGATGCATCTCTATCCATTTGGTAAACATATCAATGATGATGATCACGTATTCTAAGCCTACCACTCTTGGCCAGCTTGGAATTTGTGAATATGTGAATACAATCACACTATAAATAAACAATGGGAGTCCATGATGCTGCATGTGCTCTGGCACCATATTAACACCTTTGCCCATGTTCTGTTGTCAGATTAAACACTGGCAGCATAAATGTTCTGATACTTGTGAAATACATGGGGCATACCAGTATTTCCGTAGCTAGGCTATCACCCCCCCCCCCATTTGCAACTTATGCTACACCATCGTGCATGCAAATAAATAATGCAAAAGTAGTTGTAGAACTACTAAATGACCATCACGTGATCACCAGAGCTCCTTATGTTGAAGAGAACACACTGCTCTGAACTATGAAGCACATTCTTGAATGTCTGTTAATGCGCCAAGTGTGGAATAATAAAATGCACTTGTCTTCATGGCATTATTTTCTATGACATAGGAAAGGAAGACAGGGCTGCCTCACATACTGGTTGGTCTGCAAGGCATTTCCTCAGCTGACATGCTCTCTCAGGGCATGCTGAGCCAGACTCTTTACTTTCACTAATTCCTTGGGCAACATTAATGATTTCAAAAGGGTATTTACGTACTGTGTTTTTTAATGGTGTTAAAGGTTGTGGCTATCAGGAAACCTCTTTTCTACCAGAGCATCTCATAGTTATACACTATCCCAAAAGGAGAGCGGGAATCAGCAAAAATAGTTACCCAGTTGTCCTTTGCTAAAGTGGTTGCCAGTTTTAAGACTAGAAGCTTTGGTACCTGCACTGAAAACACTTCTGAAGCTGATTACTTTGAATTACTGCATTTGCAGTACATTTTGCATATCTTGATTTTAACTCCCTGCTTGCATTTCATTGTAAGGTCCATTCACACAGTACTCCTCATCTGAATTCTTGAATTGGATTTCTAACAAGTCCTGGCATGTCCTAGTAGTGAGTGCCATCCTCTGTAGTTAAGCACCAATCATGGTTCTCCTCATCTGCAGGGCACAGCAGTAATGAGACTCGATTCAACACTGAGCATCATGCAATGGTTACCTTAGCTGAATTTCACAAAATGACCTCCTATTTCTTCAGTCTGGATGCAGATAAATGTTGTGTATTTGTGTTGTGCAGCAATGCAGTTACCGCATGAGGCACTATGACAATATATGACGGTAAGATTATATTTTCAAAATGCTGCACCACCTGCTGAGCTGCAGCCACTTTCACAAGCAATATTACAAATCTGCTACAACAGGATATAATGTGGAAGATTAATAATCACTTTGTTGGTGTGTGTCACTATGCTGTTGTATTAATGCTGCCAGTGTGTACCTGTCTTTTTCATGTCAATACA
Organism: Ambystoma mexicanum; assembly: GCF_040938575.1. Taxonomy (NCBI): domain Eukaryota; kingdom Metazoa; phylum Chordata; class Amphibia; order Caudata; family Ambystomatidae; genus Ambystoma; species Ambystoma mexicanum. The sequence continues at coordinate 807,139,709 of NC_090941.1, forward strand.
TGATAAAAGGCTTCTGATAATCAAGCAGCCCAAGTGAAGGCACAACCGCAAAGGCTCTGGCCACTGTAGCAGTTCTGGTGTATGGAAATTAGTAATTTCTTGTAATAGACCTACTATGTCAGCGTACCCTAATCTCTACTGACTGCAATATCCAGTTGCCCCCAAAAAAGACCTCATCTGACTAATTGGTGCTGGTTTGGGTCATTTTAAAAAGCTTCTATTTGGGAATCCGTATGACTCCTGCTCTTCATCGATATATCGTGGCGTAGATAATAGACCCTTTCTCTGTACAATTGTAATTTCTTGTAAGCTACTTGTGTGCTCTTTCCTTGCTGCTGCAGTTATTAGCACTAATGTGTTCGGCTTACATACTGCTTACATACCTTGCAGGAAGGTGATGCAATCAGTAGATCATGCACATACTGTGCAAGCACAAAGCCCTCTGAAAAATTACTGTCATCTAAGTCCTTTTTTTAAAATTTGGAATTAAAGGGTTGCGCTCTCTGTGTACCCCTTTGGAAGGCAACCTTCTCCGGGGGTACAATGAGATCACAATCACCACATATACTGGAGTTTGGAGCCCAGAATGAGTAAAAGCAAAACACGTATTGACTGACTGTATAGAAAAATCCAGAACAGATATCAACCACAGTGAAAACTGGCAGTCGGAAAGATGCACGAAAATATAGTTGCCAGATTCTGACCTATTGGGAATGTGTTTACCACTTGCAGATCTTGTACAAATCTCAATACATCACAGTCTGGATTCTTATTAGGCAAAATTGGCATATTACAAAGGCTCATTGTGGGTGCTATTATCCCTTGTAATCACTACTGGAATACATGCTTCTGGTTTAAAAAGATATTGGGGCTTTTCTTGGCAAAGGTGTTGTGTCATTTACCCAGATGAATACTAACCCACCATTTCATGTTAGACCCACTTCATTTGCAAGCTGCAACCATACCCTTTGTAGCTCTTCTGTCAGTAATTCTTCTAAATCTTCTAAATCTGCCTGTCTTGCTTCATCTGCCCCAAACATTAATTCCTTTAAGGGTCCTGCTTGTAACATTGGCATTACATTGCCTTTGTGTTCCATCAGAATATCTAGGATATTTTCCTCTGGTGTGCAATAAATGGTTCATCATATTTTACACAATACAACTCTCCCTAGAAAATGTACTTGTGAAAATGGACTCAAAAGAAATGCATAAATGTCTGAATTCGGCCAACACTTTTGAAGGTCGAGTCACACAATGAATTACTGGATTATTGGCAATACATACTGCTCGCACAATTTTTGATGATAGTGTAAGACTTGGACAATCTTTACATTTCATACCTGAATGATATAACCTGGCATCTACAAACCATGGCACACTTTTCCCATTCATTTTCCATCCAATACATTGATCTACTGGGATCAATGTGTAGTGGGAGGATGGGTCTACGTGCACTTGGTGGGAGACAGGTGGAGGTGGGCATGGTGGAACACTTTCCTGGATTCTTAGTACTTAATCACACCTGTTATGGCCTTAGGCATCCCCCGCTTACCCGAGTTTCAGAGTCACCCTGTGTTATACCGCATTGGAATACAAACGTTGTCAACACAAGAAATAGGTGTATGAATACCCCAAACTCACCACAACACAAGGAAAATTGGACGAAGGAATGCTGGTGTACTGTCTTTCAGTGATCAGCTATTATGTATAGGGCTTTGATCTGTCCAAGTATCCAAGCAGGTTTATATGTGACAGGGCCTGATTTCAGGTCCTGTCATGGGGTGAAAGGGAGCCTTCCCCATCCCAACACTCTGTCTCAGTGCCAGAGTTTGGGCAGACCCTCTTCCAGACTCTCATAACCTAGAGATGCGGCAGCACCACCGGAGAGCCCGCCACAGCTTAAGAAGTGGCAGAAGCAAGACGACGAAAATCCAAGGCTGGGATGCGCACAGCGACCCAGCATGAAGAACAGTCATGGGACGTTGTAGGATGTCATGTGCGTGACCATACCTGTCAAAGGAGAGGCATTGGCAAAACGCTGGGATGCTGCGACCGGGGCAACACTGGTTGCAGCAGAGGGCAGGAAAGCGTGGCTCCAGCTGACAGCTTCAGCTGGTGCCCATGCATTAGGAAGTCACCACTAGCCCTCCAGGGATGATTTTTTAAGTTATTAAACAAAATCCCACACAAAAGCATGACTAATCTAACTAAACCACTGGGGATTTTATTATATAAAAGAGGAGCAACTATGGCAATGCTATGCCAACACCACCTGGAAAAGGGGTGGGGATTACAAGTCCTTTTTGGAATCTCCCCCAGGACTTCCCCAGACACTCTCCCTCAAGGAAGGGCAGTTATTGGATAAGATAAGGGGCCAATCCTGGGAGGAGGTGTGGTATTTATGAAGGAGTGTGCAATGTATTCATTGTGGATTAATTGGGTGAGGACAGGCGAAAAAGGAAGATGTCAAGAGACCAGAGCAGGTGAGAGCAAAAGGAGTGTAGATTATTTTGGAAAGAGGGGTCTATGGAGTGTGTTTGTGATAGTAAGAAGTGTGTGGAATAGCGATGGAGTGGAATATAGTGGTAATTGAATGTAGTAGTAGTTGGGAGTGGTGATAGAAGCCAGTAGTGGGCGTGTCGAGTGGGTGCTGAGTGTCTCATGTGCTCGGACACTATCTTTCTTTGTTGGCATATACTTGTGGTGAGCTACTTTGCTTCTGAAACATTGTTGCAGCTTGGCTTGTACCTTCCATTGAACTGCCTTCTGCTGCTCTTGCCTGGAGGCAACAAGCATTCCGGAATCCATCTGCTGAGCCTGATCTTCCATGGGACCTACAATAGACTTAGCTTTAAAAACCTGACTTGAGCGCGTCAGCACGCACGTCGAGTGGGTGCTGAGTGTCTTGTGTGCTCAGACACTATCTTTCTTTTTTTGGCATACAACTGGAGCAAGCTACTTTGCTTCTGAAACATTGTTACACCTTGGCTTGTACCTTTCATTGAGCTTCCTTCTACTGCTCTTGCCTGGAGGCAATCGAGCATTCTGGAATCCATCTGCTGAGCCTGATATCCCCGGGGAACAACACAAGACTCAGCTTTAAAAACTCGACTCGAGCGTGTCTGCACGCACGTTGAGTGGGTGCTGAGTGTCACCCATCTGGTGGCCTGGGGGAGTGGGATGTGGAGCTACATTCCATCTTCAAACTTTGGTGCATCATGCTGTTTTTTGTAAGGTGAGCTAACCTTGCACCCTCAATTTTTGTGATACAGTGAAATGACATGCAAAGCTACATTGCGTAGTGCAGGCCCTCAACACAAACACAATAATTTGCAAAGTCAATTTAAACATGGCATGGCTAAAAGTTCGAAACATGCCCTACCATCACAAGCTCAAATTACAGCATTCTTTTGGGGCCAAAGACAGCGAGGTGCTTCAACACTCTTCAATAACACATGAAGATGTGAATGAGTCAGTTTTGGCACATACATTGGATAATAATAACTCACTGTTAAATTTGGTTACCAATTTGAAAAGGGCCTCTATAGGGGGTGAGCATTTACTGCCTGAAACAATAAGCCCGGAAGATGCTGTGATAATTAATTTATCCTATACACCGGATATGATCGTTTTCGCCTTACATTCTGAATCTTCAAACCCAACAGAGTCTGATGGGGAAAATGAGTAGTAGACATCTAGCAAGACGAAGGAGGGTGATCAGGCCGGGAATAAAGCCTAATTGGCTGCAATAGAGAGTAAGATTGATGCTCAAGCTATACTTGCTACCATTGTTGAGAATCTCAGCGCCAGTAAAGCACTCACCCAGAAACTGTTAGATCTTGTGGTCTTTCTGACAGAAAATATTGAGTTTAAAACCATTGTGGACGGTAAACAAAGGGATAATGAGTCTAATAACAAAGGGTTAGACCAAGTTCTGTCAAAGGATCCTGGGAAGAACGGAAAATTGTCTGTGAAACAGACAACACCAATGGGAAGGAACACTAAGGAGCCCACTACAAGCTGGGACTTTCAAGAAGTGTATATCCCTCCTTCAACTGAACTATAAAAAGTGCTTAAAAACAAATGCTCACCACTGAACCCATAAACACCATCTGTACTGATTAATCCTGTCATGGCCCCAACAAACCAAAATCAAAAAGGTGGCCAGAAGAAGCGTGGCCAGAAAAAGTTGGTGCGTATGCAAAGGCTCCTGGTTTCAAAATGGTGCTTCGGGTGGATCAAAACGCCAGGCATACTTGCAGGGACCTATTGGAAGAGGTGTCAGCAAAGTGTTGGTAAACCAGCAAATAAGTAAAATTGATGGGGAAAAAAGGGCATCTATGCAAGGCTATGGGAGCTCTATCAATTATTCTGCCCCCTGCCATAACTAGGTTGGAAGAGAGGGTTCAGAGAAAGGAAAAAATAGACTACATCCCTCCACAGGGATTAAACCAAAGATTGTAGTACCTTATACACCCAAGTACCCTAAAAGATAGGGGCACCTGGGTTATTTTGGAAGAAAACGAACCTACATCTTACAGTCCATTCTTAAGTAGAAGAGTGCTTCCATCTATTTTTAAACAACTTCCTTATTTGGAAGTCATTCAGACAACAGACAGTTTGAAAATTGAGCTGCCTTTATGGAACAGCAACACGAATTTGGCCCTTGTAGAGTTTGCATCACCACTGATCGTGGCCTTGTTGAAAACCCATGCAGAGATTCTACTGCAGGTTGGATATACCTTAAGTGCTTGCCAAAAATTAGTGGGCGGAGGTAAGAAGAAAATAAACACGCAATAGGTCTATCAACTCTCACCCAAACATCAGAGAGAGCTGCATTAAGAGCCCTTCAAAGCCAGAGCACACAAGCACAAAGATATCAGACACCAACCTTTGGATACCATTATGCTCCCAAATGGCGCAAACTGACAAGGGAAAAACAGCTCAGGTTTGTCCCTGGTCTCATGCAATACAAAAGGTAACTGCTCCTTCTTGGACCACTCTAAAGGGCCAGGAGGCCGATATATTCTTACTCCAAGAGACCTGGTGTACGATGCCTATTTCCATACACAGCTACCAAATCTTGTCCAACTACACCACTCAGGTTAAGAAGGGGAGGGCGAGTGGTGGCCTTGCAATAGGAGTAAACGCATATCTGGGATTGACCTTATTCCCAAACGCAAAGACGACACCAAATGTACTAATGGGAATAATACAGCCCTCCACGTCCCCATCAGAGGAAATCCTGATCATTAATATTTATGATCTACCGGGTGGTTCTCAGAACTCGACTACACAGAACACACTAATAAGCGTTATTTCAGATTGGTCTGAGAGAACAGAACCAATCTGACCATATGGTCATGTTTTCTTGGCTGGTGATCTCAATAGGAGATCATTACATCTGATTGAAGCCACCATGGTGGGTAGAAATAGTTCTTGGTTCAAACTAATTTCTATGACTTAGAATTCCTTAAAATTGCACCAAGGAGCGATATCAAACCTCAAAATACCTGGTCTAATGGTATTGTAACATAATGTATTGATTATGTTATGGCAGATGTGAAATTGAGTGCTGAATGCAGTCCAATCACTATTGTGCATAATAAGATGAGTGACCATGGTGCATAATGTTGGTTAAGGCAGGTAAAAAACATGAGAAAACCTGTAGAGAAATACTCCAAAATAATGATGAACTTTGCTGGAAGTAGAATCCGATGGGAAAATAGGGACACTAAAATTGTAAATGGGTCTTTAAACCAGAACTTCCATGAGTTAGAGCATTTACTAAAGTCGGTTGATTGGGATTTGATCAAAATGATAAAAGGTCTGATTCCATCTTTTACACATGCAAAGAAAGGTCATGTGAAGAATAGTTTTATTTACTGCTCTAAACCTTTTGATTGCATCATCTTGGAAAGAAAAAAGCAATATCGTAGGGACAGGATGGCAATAAGAAAGAATACTAAGCTATCCCTATGAACCAGACAGAACATTATAACTAATTTGGCTACAAGTTATAGGAACTGGCAACAAATGCACAAGTCATCTATAAGAAGCATTGCTTGGCGGAACCTATTCTTGTGGCTAAAAATGAATAACACAGCTAGATTTTGGCACACTGACAGTTTCGCAAATCCCTACTCCTGACAGAAATTCATCCGGTCTCACAGGCGAGTTGTGTATCACATATCCAACATCTGTATTCTCCCCCAGTAAACTCAATAACGCAGTATAATCTACCTGAGCTTGCGGGGTGGGGATCAGAGGCGCATTCAAGGCAGAGATAAATGAGAACAATCTGGAACGATTAATAGTGAAATCTAAAGCATCAGGAGCACCCGGCCCCGATGGCATCCCTAATCTGGTATTTAAAGATAACCGGACTCTGTGGGCAAATTTGTTAGAAATTTACTTTGGTCATATAATTAAGACCAATACCAGATAGCTGGCGCCAATCCATATTGGTCAAGATTTGAAAAAGGGAGATAGATTTGTACCATCAAATTACCGCCTATTGGCAATGATGGATTCCAGAAACTGTTTGCCAATATATTATAGGAATGTCTAAATACCTGGTTGGAAGGGAAAAATATCTTAAGTATATTCCAAACAGGCTTTAGAAAGAAATACAACACTACATCCAATATTGTGACGGTACAGTTTCTGAGGAACTTAAGACTTAAGGGGGGAAATAGACCAAATTGTTATGTTAATTTTCCCAAAGCCTTTGACCTAGTTTCCAGAGCTAGGCTTTAGGTGAAATTGGAAAAATGGGGCATAGATCTTGATCTGCTTTACTACATCCAATCCTTGTACACTAATATATCTGTAGGTGTATGTCTCAGTTCCGAAGGTTGTCTTTCAGAATATACCCCGACTCATCAGGGGTTAAAACAGGGTTGTGTTTAGAGCCCAGTGTTATAAAACCTTTACACAGGATATATGGAATTGCCTTTAAGTTCATAAACATTTCCCCCAGCATCAATGGTGTTAAAATTATATGCATGTCATACGCTGATGACATAATAGTTGATCAGACACAAATCAGTCTACAGCGTACGTTGGATGCATTAACCATTTATGCAAAAGAAAATGTAAGGGTTATAAATAAAATGAAAACAAAAACAAAGAAGTGCTTGAGCGGTTTACAAGTTGTGGCCAGAAAACCTCAGTGGTACATGGAAAATATAGCCCTAGAGAATCTTAAGGAAGTGGGGAACTTGCGCTTTCCTATATGGGTAAAACCTTCGGCGTCTCATTATGAGGCCTTCATACCCACAAAAATTTGGAAGATATGGCTAGCTATAAAAGCATTTATTTATTTATTTATTTATTTATTTATTTAATATGCATACAGCCACAACGCTTTATATATAAGACAACATTAGATAAAATACAATTCATCATAAAACAGGGAGGCATACGGCCCTAATGACCTCTAAAAAGTAAAAAAAAATCATATAAAACTCATTTAATACAGCGTGCCTTCAGACAGTTCTTTTATTTTTTTACATTTGAATGTATTAAGAATATCAAAGGCAAGGAGAAAGGCAATACAAAACACTGTTCAAGGAACGGCAAAATGACTTGCAAACCATTGTAACTTTCCGCCCCAAGAATTAAGTCCCAACTACTTAAATAAGTTTCTCCCTCCCACCTCTGCCCCTCCCGAAACACTCTCTCCTCACTCCTTTGTTGATGTACTTGTTTAAAAATGACTTGATCACTGCACAATATAATTTCTGTATCAATTGTACCAAGATTGGCGGCCTCCGTTGGCCTCCTCAGGGCCTTGCTGTAGGTCTTTCCCAACATATAGTTTGATAAATTCTCAGCAGTGGAGTAGATGTGACCATCCGTTCCCATTCCACGTTCTAATGATTAGTCTCCGGCATATATTTAGAAACAAAGTCTCCCCAGAGTATGACACATTGTACAGATTGTGCATGCAAGGTTGAGGTTATTTTTTCCGTAACACAAATATTCAGTGCTACATTGATTCATTCACCTTTACATGGCCTACTTTCAGATTTCCACTTAATTACTAGGGTGGCACGGGCTGCCAACAGGAGGTGTGCTGCTAGACCCTTAATTCTATTTCTTTCATCATCACATTGTTCAAACCCAAAGAGGATAAGAAAAGGATCCACAGTCCTCTGAATTCCATCAATATCCTTGATCCACCCCAGGACTTTGGCCCAATAAACCCTGATCCGAGGGGCAATTACACCCCATGTGCCAGTAATCAGCAATACCACCACATTTACGCCAGCACAGCGGGCTCATTGAGTGAAACATTTTGGAGAGCCTCAGGGGGTCATACTGCCACCTGTGCAACAGTTTAAGCGCATGAAGTTTGTATTGGCTGGATATAGAAACCTGAGGGGCAGCTCTGCACATCCTTTCCCACATGCCCGGATCAATTACTTCAGCCAGATCTTTCTCCCATCTACCCTTCAGGGATAACATGGAACCCTTCCCAGCCTCAATCAGTTCCCTATACATGGCGGATATCAATCCTTTCATTTCTGTTCTGGAATTCAACAGTTTCTCAAAAGAAGTGAGTTCTCTACTTACGCTCTCTTTCCATACATCCTTTGTTAGAACACCCTTGATCTGCAAAAACCGGAAGACAGATAGGGGGGCGAGAACTAGGTTTTCACCCAATTCTATTATTGTGATGAATAAGCCATTCTTCCACAACTGACCTACCCTCTCCAGCCCAGCTTCAAACCAGAGCTGGAATCTCTCCAAGTTGGGAATACTTTCTCTAATGCCAGGGGCCCATGACTCAGGGGGCACGGCCATGAAGTAATTTTACCCATGTCACTTTTCTCTTGCCATATTTCCCATATAGTCCCCAGTAGAGGGTGGTCCCTCAATCTCTGTAAAAATTTGCTTCTCGGTACCCATAGCCATTCCAGACAGTCGCTGCTGGGGCCAGATAGTGATTATCCATTGCAACCCATTAAGGTTCTTTATGATTTCGCAAGTGGGGGACCAGGATTCGCAGCTGGGCAGCTTGGTAGTATTTCCTCAGGTCCTCAGGTCTGGCAGCCCCATCCCACCCCTATCTTTAGGTAGTGCCAAGGTGCCATAGGCTACCCTTGGTCTCTTTCCCTGCCAAAGAAACCTTGCAAAAGCCCTTTTAACCTCAAGGTTTTGGCATCCGAATCGGAAGCATCTGAAAGGGGTAAAGAAAGCGGGTGAGGCATACCATTTTGATCTCATTAAGTCTACCCAACCAAGATATTGTCAGCTTTTCCCACTTGGCGAGATCAGCATGAAACCCTAGGAGGAGGGGCGGGTGGAAATTGGCTTCGTAGAGTTTGTTGATATCCCTCGTGACCTGTATGCCCAAATATTTAAGCTTATTTTTTTCCACTATGAGGACTAGCGAGGAAAGTCTTTCCACATCTGCCTGTGTAGTTTCATGCAGGGGAAATAAAATCGACTTGGCCTCATTAATTTTGAAACCTGAGAGATTCCTGTATTCTTTAATTAGTCATATTGCTTCAGGTGTAGAGGATGTGGGATTCGAAACGTGCAGAAGTAGGTAATCTGCATACAGAGCTACCCTGTATTCGGTTGCTCCTAGTCGAAGTCCTTCCAACTGATGGTCATCCCTTAATTTCTGGACTAGGGGTTCTAATGAGAGAGCAAAGAGTATGACCGAGAGAGGGCATCCCTGTCATGTTCCCCAGCCTAGCTCAAATCAGCAAGTGTATTCCCCATTTACAAAGACCAGGGCTTTAGGGGATGTATATGCTGCTTGGATCCCTCCCCTGAGTTTCGGGCCTATTCCCACTTTACGGGGGACCGCCATCAGAAAGCCCCATTCAACCCTGTTGAAGGCCTTCTCTGCGTCAACCGACAGGAGGGCATGGTCATTGATCATTTTTTGGGATGCGTTGATCAAGTGTAGGGTCTTCCTCATAGTATCGGCTCCTTGTCTACCCAGTATGAAACCACCCTAATCAGCATGTATTAAGCGTGGCATGAATATCTCTAGTCGGGCTGCCAGAAATCTAGTATATATCTTGACGTCCACATTTAACAATGATATGAGGCGGTAGGAGCTACAAAGCTTGGGGTCCCTCCCCTCTTTGGGAATTACCGAGACAAGAGCCCGAACTAAAGAGTCCGGGGCTCACCTAGTATTGAGGATCTCATTGAAGAGTTCCACCATGAAAGGGAGGAGGGAGGAGATGAAGGATTTATAGAATCCGGCACTGTAGCCATCTTCCGCGGGAGCCTTGCCCAGTGATAGCCTCTTAATCGCGCTTTTGACTTCTTCCTCAGTTATCGGACCCTCCATGCCAAGGGATTCGGCACATAAAAGTTTTGACAATTTAACAGAGGACAAGTAATCACCAATCCCCACCGAACCGGGTTGAGTCTCCGATCTGTATAACGCCTCCTAGAATGTGGCGAAGGCCTCGGGGATCACCGCATTTATTGCAATTTGGGAAGTCTTTCGGTTCTCTATTTCCAAAACTCTCCACTCTGCTCTTTGGTCGCGTAATCTGGCTGCCAACAGAGCATCAGCCTTATCTCCTTTTTCATAGAACTTCTGTCTCAGAAGCTGTAAGTTACGGACTATCAGTCCGTGTTCCAGGAGACAAAGCTCTTCCCTTTTCTTTTTTGCCTCTAATATTTTATCTGCTCTCCCACTCTCCTCCTTCCTTGCTGCCTCATCTAAAAGAAAAATCTCACCCCTGAGTTTATTCTCAACCAGATTCCTCTCTCTTTTCTTATGCAAGCCCTCTCTTATCAAGATTCCATGCCAAGTCGCTTTCCCCAATTCCCACACTGTTAATTTGGGAATCTCCCCAGTTTTGTTTATCTTGAAATACTCTGTAATTTAATTTTCCATCTCTGTTTTAAAGATAGGATCTTTCCAGAGTGTTTCATTACATCGCCATTGGCCTCCCTTCGTGGGTAGGTTTTCCCAGTTAATGTCAGTCGTGGCCATATCATGATCCGACCAGGTGACCGGGACGATCTCTGATCTTATTGCGGTGTTATATTACTCCTCTGATAAATATACGTAATCGATTTTGGTAAACGTATTATGGGGGGGGCAGAGTAGAAGGTATACTCCTGCTCGTCGGGATGGAGCACCCGCCATATGTCACATAATCTGTATATATTGAACATATTCACAACTTCAGTGCGGCCTCCCTCAGCTGGTTCTCTCATGTCAGGGTTACCCGATTTACTGTCCTGGCTGGGATCCGCCCACATATTAAGGTTGCCTCCGAGGAGGACATGACCGGTGGCCTCTAACATGATTTTGGGGACTGTCGTAGCCAAGAATCTAGATTGTCCTGAATTGGGTGAGAATACCGTAGCAAATGTTATGTTCATTTTTCCTATAGAGCCTGCTACTGGTAAAGCACGCCCCTCTACGTCTGCCCATGTCTTGGTGGTCGTGAAGCCCAGCCCTTTTCTGATGAGTATTCCTACTCCCCCTTTTCTTAGAGGCCCAGAACCCCAAAATGCAGATCCTGTTCATGCCCCTAGGAGTCTCTGTTCTTCCCCTCTGGCATATTTTTTTTCTTGTAAGAGGAGGACGTCTAGTTTCACCCAGCAGAATTCTATGTATACTAAGGATCTCTTGGTTGGGGAATTAAGACCTTTGACATTTAATGTTCCAACCTTAAGGAGACCCCCCCATCTGTTGGTCTGTGTAACTGGCCATTTGTAGTCACATGCATCAAAACATTTAGGTTTCCTACCCCGAGGAGGCCCTGCCCCTGTGGGTCCATATTGCAACCCTCTGAGTCATTAACCAACCGTGTGTGTACCCAATCGTATCTTAGTGAGGATTCTGTTCCTAACCCAACCCCACCTGCTCCTCTTCAACTTCCCCCCTCCCTTTGCCCCATATGCCATTTCCTGCTGGTGGCATCCGACCGAGATCAGTTTGAGAACACTGATTTAATATCGGACCACCAGTCACAGTCCCTTCTTATAAAGCATCTTCAATAGCGTTTCAGCCCCTCTTTCACATTCCCCCCCATCTCAATTCACAACAACAACTCTTAAAAAAAAATATTCAAAAACTTGACCATCTGACATGTTTGCTTTCAGTGAAGCACCCTTCTTTCCTCAGTAAGGAGCGTACTGACAAATGAGGTTCTCCCTGCATCCGAGCCAGGCGTGGTCTGGGCCGATGAGGACCCATCAATTATTTCAGTGTCTTCGCACACTTCTGGTATGAGCGGTAATAAAGTTTGGGAAATCGTATTATCTGCCAGACTCAGTTGTCCCCATCAAATGAAGTGTTGCCTCTCTGGAACTTCGTTGATCCCGTGACCCGCCTCCTCCTTGGACCCTGGAACTGCCATTTCTGTCCACTCTGTCCCACTTCCTCTCATTTTCCACCATCTTCATGTGTCTCTAGGAGTTCTGTGGAACATGCTAGTATCTCTTTTTCCGATCTGTATTTTCTTGCCTTCATGTTCAAAGGAGAGGGAGAAGGGATAACCCCATCTGTATCTGGTTCTGTGTTCCTTGAGCCATCTCGTGAGGGGTCCACACCTTCACCTCAGAGCTAGGGTCAAGGAAGATAGGTCCCAGAAAATAGTGATTTGTGCGCCTCTGAGGGTGATTGATCCACTTGTTTTAGCTTTTTCCAGGATCCTGGCCTTATCCTGGTACCTGTGGAAGCGGACAAGGACCAATCTCAGTCCACCTGTTGGACCGCCACCTCTATGTACCCTCTCCGTTTTGGGCTCATCGATCTCCTCATCTGCAACCAATAATTTGATTATATCATGGATCGTCTTCCTAAGATCCCCTTCAGTTCCACCATCATGTTCAGGGATACCAAAGAAGCAAAGGTTATTTCTTCTCTCTCGATTTAACAAATCGTCCATTTTGAGACAAATCTCTTCTTCCCTCTGCTCAATCTCGGCTATTCGGAGTTCGATTTAGGTTTCAAGAGTGTCTACGGAGGCTTGATTATTCTCTACTCCGAGTCTCTCTTCAAACTTATCAATTTGCTGTGTGATCTTATCAATCTTCTCACCTATGTTGGCCCCCATGTTCTTTATTTTGCTCAGGAGAGCAGCGATGTCCTCTTTGGTGGCTGCAGAGTCTATTCCAGAGGGTTCCATGATCGTGGCACCAGTGCTCCCAACAGTGGGAGGGAGTGGAGAGTAGGCGAACTTGGCAAGTTTCAATTTTATGTCCATATACACTGGGGGAACTCTTCCTCTGCCCTTTTAGTTAAACTGCTCTGTGGTGAGGGGAGCTGTTCTATGCCCTGCAATGAGGAATAAGTAGGGTCCGAAGGCTTTCAATCCCAAGAAGGTGGTAGGAAGAGTCTGTTTTTGCCACCTGGGCGGGTTGTCGATAGGACCTCTGAGATTTGCTGAGTTCGAGGTCAGTGAAGGGCATCCCAAGTCCAACGGAAATGAGCGATACTGCTTGTTGACTGAAGGAGGGCACACGCCCCATTTTCAGGGGCCAACCCTTCAGGGGGGAAGAGGACTCTATCTCGTCACCTTAGGATGAGGAGTGTGTTCTCAGTGAGGCTGTGATGTGGTCCTGATATTGAGGCGGGCAAGTACTTATCAATTACTGGGTTACGTAACATCTAAGGAGATCTGCTTGGCCTCCATGTGACGGTGGCCCCTCCGGTGCGTCTACCGCGCCGAGGTGTGCACTCTCCAGGAACCTGAACCTGAATATTTATGTACTGTGTTCAGAGCTAGTCTCTATTCACCTAGTGTGACCTGGAGGGCAACCCTTTCTCTGCACAGCTGCTGTGGCTATATAGGTCCAAAGATCCGCATCTGGTGATTTCAGGATGGTTCCAGGAAAGTCTTTTATTACCCATGGTTCATTCATGTCATTTGCCTGCTCGTCCGGTGCACTTCCTTTTCCAGTTTCCGAGTTGGAGATGTGCCCTCTGGTTAGTGGTAATCAGGCAATCTTGTGCTCCAGGGACCTGTGTTCTATTAGGAGCTGTTGTGGGGAGCACACTCCGTTCTGCTCCTTGATGTATGAATGCACTGCTGATGTGCCTCATGTAACAGTACTGGCGTATTGCCTCGAGCTCACTTCTCCCACTAACTGTTTGGGTGCCCATCCGAGTGTGCCAGGAGTGGGGAGCGAGTCAAGTCAGATATGGTATACGTGGGCAGCAGCTTCTAACAACTTAACTTCTGGCTGGCCTTCAAGCACCCGCAGTCCATGTCAGTCGAGACCGTGGGACACTTTTCCTGCAGATTCTAATGGTGTGAAAACAAAATCAAAATATCGAGGCTGAGTACCCCAAAAGGAAATACACCGAACACGGGTTACAAAGGAACATAAAAAAGTACTATATTTTATACTGAATCCAGTTACGAAGAACAGAGCAAAAATCAGATAGCTATCGGCCCTCAGTGCAACACAACGCACTTCAGCGTGGGTCAGTGTGTTCAGTGAGAGACGCTGTACATTAGAATGCATTGGTTTTTTATACTCTTTGTAAGCACGATGTCCAGCCCTACTTCGGGTTAATATTCTGCTAATACATCACCGATCTAGGGTTCATGCCAAGTCTCACACATCTGCATATAACTGGTTTGCCTTTAATACATATATCAACAAGTTTATAGGGCAACTGTGTATTCTGGGATTTCCCATGCAAGTCTTCTCAAACATGAATACAATGTAGTTAAACAAGTGTTCTACGTTCAGTATTTGAATAAATTGTTCTTAACATATGCTCGCGGATTAGTTTCATTGCACTTGTAATCCTTTACACACAGGTCAACGAAGGAAAAGGTCTCAGTTCACGACCTCAACAAGTGGCCTGCAGGCAAGTTACATATTAGCTACATACAGAGATTAAGACAGCCATATTGTATTTCGGAATGACATAGTCCACCATTTTAACTCACAGGGTGACTTTACAAAGCAAACCTAAAATGGCGGATTGACCTAATATGGCGGCTTACATTGATTTTAAGGTCAGGACCTTGCAACACGGATTTCTTCGCAAGTGACTTGTGAGCAGCTTGGCGTAGGCCAATATACATATATTCATTGCAATAGGAGGCACGATATAATTTCTCTTTCGACAATGGGCTCCACTTTGTGGACAGCCACCTGTGATGTTCGTCCACCATTAAGAATCCGCGTGCGCTATGTGGGCCGTTCTGACTTTCCCCTTTGGCCCGCACCGTCGGCGAGCTTCGGCCAGCTCCAAGCACGTAGATGCACTCCCACAATCTCTGGGTACACTGGAAAACAGTAGCTTGCTTAGGAAGTGGGAGTATAAATCATGTGGGGATGGCCACTCTCTCAATCACATTTCACAGCCCTACCTTGTGCCTTTAAGCTTGGGTCAGTAGCCATATGCTCGTGGGCCAGTCTTCCTCTCACGGAGTACGGCTCAACTGGACCACGTTGGGTTCCAATGCGTGTGATTTAATATGGTGCAGGATCGCTCATTGCGGATGGGGTGAGCGTTGGATGCAGGAGTCAGAGCTCTGCAGGAGCAAGAGGCACGGACGCGGCACCGGCCTGCACTTTTCTCCGTGTCTGGTTATGGGGCAGATGGTGGTCCTGGGTTTCGTGGGATGATCTCGAAGGTTGTTCAGCGATCAGTGGCTTTCCGTTGTGTCGTCCGCACCCCCTGGTGCTGGAGTGTAGGTGGCCGGGGGGGGCCAGGCTTCTGAAATTCTCAACAGTTTTTTATTACATTTTTTTTGAAAACTTTATTTACAGAACGAAGCAATTCAAGCATTTTACATAACAACTATGTACATTACGAGATATAAATCATATATAACCCCCAACCTAATCCCCAACATCTCCCATTTACCCACCCTACATCCCCTATTTACACATGTGCAACACCAAGTCTAGTATAACTGAAGAAATTTACCCCAAATGTTCTCAAACAAACTCAATTTTCTTTCTCTCCTATAGAGCATCCTTTCCATTTCCGCCAAATCTCGCATTTCATTCAACCACGTCTCAATATTCAGAGTCAATACAGATTTCCAGTTTTGCAAAACAATTTTCTTGCCGATCATTGCCCCTCAGAACAACCACTTCTTCTGACTTTTAGAGTAAGATCATCCATAGACTCATCACTTCCCAATATCACCATTTTGAAGTCCAAAGCAGGCAACCCTTCAATCACCTCACCACACACCCGACCAAACTCACCCCAGAACAACTTCACCAACCTGCATTCCCACAACATATGCTCCAACGTACCTGACTCATGTAGATAAGTCCAACAATTCGAGCTCCCCAACATCCCCCTACTCGTCATTCTCTCAGGTGTCCAAAAAATTCCATTAAGTATCTTAATCTGTCTCGACCTCTCAGTAAGCCCCAAAGAGCATATCTTAACATTTTCACACATCAGTTGCCAGAAATCTTCAGAAATATCCGACCCAATTCTTCTACTCCACTCCTCTCTTAGCAAGTCATTACCATTATAATGCGACACAATCTCCTTATATATTCGACTGGCCAGGCCCCCTTCGCTTCCAATTGGCTTTCTTGTAAAGAGACACAAATCAATTCTCTGCTCAAAGTCCACATTCCCAATCGCCCATTTAAGTTTCATGTAATCAGAGGCATTAAAGTTCTCTATGCTAAAATGCAGTTGCAATTCCCTCGCTGTCATCCAAATACCGTTTTTAAACAGATCAGCCACCCAACGCACTCCACTCAAAAACCAATCCGTCCAAAAAATCATCTTACCATTTATCCTAATAGCAGGGTTCAACCATATCGATGCACCAGGTTCCTTAAATGCATCTATACCCAAATATATGCATATATTCTTCCATGAACTCCTCAAGTTCTCAATCAACGGATCCTTCTCACAACTCCATTTTGAAATAGAAGTCAAGACAGCCCGTGGTGTCAACGGCCCAACGAGGCTAGTTTCAGCCTCCACCCACACATCAGGCGAGTCTTCCACGAAGGGAGCCAAATAATCTGACATGAAAGCCAAGTGATAGGCTCTGAAATTAGGAACCCCTAAACCGCCCTTATTCAGTGGCAGTTGCAATTTCCATAACTTTAATTTTGGAGGCTTCATATCCCACAAAAAGTCTTGAAGCAACCTGTCCAAATCTTTCCAAAATGATGACGGCAACACTAAAGGGAGTATACTCAAAACATAATTAATTTTCGCGGCAGAGATCATTTTCAAGGCGTTTACTTTGCCCCACAGTGAGAGATGCAACAGACTCCATCTGTCCAGATGAATTCTCAACCCACTGCATTCAGGACACCACCGAAATCTTAAGTCCACCACAAACCTCCTGTCTACAAAATGTGACCTCCGATTTAGTCCAATTGATCTTGAATCCAGAGCACACCCGAAACTCTGCCATTATCTCCATAAGCGCCGGTACAGACCTTTCCGGATCACCAAGGGCCAGTAGCATGTCATCCGCAAATAGCCAAATCTTTTGGTTCAATCCCCAGCTCGAAAGCCCCATCACCTCATCATCCGTCCTGATAGTCTCCGCCAATGGCTCTTGGGCAATCACAAATAACAACAGCGACAAAGGACACCCTTGTCTAGTCCCTCTCTCCAGCTCAAACTTCCCAGATCGCACACCATTAGTGTTAACTTCAGCAGTCGGAACAGCATACAGCAGCCTAACCCAAGAAACAAACTTCTCACCAAAACCCATCCTGGACAAAACCGAAAAGAGAAAATTCCAATTTACTCGATTGAAAGCTTTTTCATCATCCAATGACAAAAGAGCACAATATCCCTGCCGGTCTTTCGCTTTCGAAATAGTATTCAAGATTTTCCTAATATTACTAGAGGTCTTCCAACCTTTTACAAAGCCTGACTGGTTAATATGTATCAATGATGGGAGCAAATTTTCTATACGAGTTGCCAATATCTTTGCCAGAATCTTGTTATCAACATTTATAAGGCTAATAGTTCTATAACTCTTGGGCAGAGTATCATCCTTCCCTTTCTTCCGAAAGACCGAAATCATGGCATGCCTACTAGAATCTGGTAAAACACCATTAACCATCGACTCCAAATACATGTCTCTCAAAAGACAGAGTGCAGATTGCGGTAGTAACCTATAAAATTCAACTGGAAACCCATCAGGGCCAGGGGCTTTCCCCACATTCAGTTTTCCAATAGCTTTCTCTATCTCCTCAACCGTAACATCCACCTCCAACAACCTTGAATCATGTTCACCAATCTTCGAGAGATTCAATCTATCTAATAGCTCCTCACCCCTTCCAGTCACTTCTGGTTCAATTTTGTATAGATTCATATAGAATTCTTGAAAAACCCTATTTATCTCACCTGGATGATACGTAATTTTGTCGTTCCTATCTCGAATCGCCGGTATGGCTCTCTCAGCTTCTCTCTTCCTCAATCTATAAACCAACCATCTATCGCACTTCTCACCCTTCTCGTAATAAACACATTTGAGATAAAAGTTACTACGCTCAGCAGGCTCATCTATCAACGATTTCAACTCCCTCTTTGTCCTTTTCAGTTCCGTCACCACTTCAAACCCCACTTCAAGTCCAGAAAAGTTATGGCTGGTCATAACTTTTCTGGACAGCTCACTCAACTTTTTCCCTAGTAACGCCTCCTTGTTATCAGCCTGCCTTCTCAGTCCACTAGTAAAAGCTATCAAATGACCTCTAATAGTACACTTCATAGCTTCCCAAACTATACCAGGACGAACTTCTCCCGTATGATTACACGTCACAAAACAATCAACCTCTTTTCGCAATGCTTCGACCACGTCATCATTGCGCAACAAGGCGGCATTCATCCTCCAAAAATACCTCAACTGCAGCTGCAGAGTCACATGCGTATGATGAGTTATTAATAATATATTGCCTATCTCACACGTTTTATAAGATTCTGTCTTCTTGCCGGCTGTTAAAAACATATCCAGTCTAGAATACACTGAGTGCGCTCCTGAAAAGAAACTATACTCTCGAGAGGTCAGATGCTCCATCCTCCAACCATCCTTCAGATCATGTTCCAAAGGTAAATCATCCAAGGCCAAGCATTGCCTGTCAACTCCCCTCTTAGCCGATGTCCCACTCCTGTCTATACTTGAGTTCAATACAATATTAAAGTCACCCCCAAGACAATATCCCATGACCCCATGTCTTGTAAGGCCTGCGCCACTTTCCTAAAGAAAGATCCGTCATCCACCAACGGCGCGTAGATATTACAAAGAGATACCAATTGGCCCTGTACATCTATCAACAGAGTCATCATCCGTCCTTCTCGATCTGACACCTCTTTCAGAACTTTAATAGGAGCGTTCTTTCTAATCAAGATCACAACCCCTCTCGATCTCGTACTGAACGAAGCACCATAAATCTTCCCCACCCAACCTTTCTTCAGTGTTTCAATTTCATCTTTCAGCAAATGTGCAA
Source organism: Ambystoma mexicanum (assembly GCF_040938575.1). NCBI lineage: Eukaryota > Metazoa > Chordata > Amphibia > Caudata > Ambystomatidae > Ambystoma > Ambystoma mexicanum. The sequence goes on from NC_090941.1 coordinate 807,159,122, forward strand.
AAAACATACATCTGCCTTTAGTTCATTTAAAGAATGCAATACCTTCATCCTCTTTTTCACATTATTCCATCCATTTACATTCCATGTCACAAGTCTCAGATCATCACCCATCTTCAACACTCCTTTTCTATCCCAACACAAATTCAAATGATCTTTTAGTAAATCAAAATGACCTGGTAAATTATGTACACCTTAACTATATACACCCAACCCACCCCCGCTGAAACAGATGCAGAAAGCAAACCACAATGCAATGTGACAATTCAGAAAATACATTCCAGAGCCACAGTGCCCCGGCCCACCCCCCAATCATATCGAACTCTCATTTTTGAACCTTAAAAGTCAAGCAATAATACAGAAATCCCCCCTCCTTAACTAAAGCACCCCCCTTTGAACCACCCAAATCGTGGTCTGCCTCGTGTTCCTGATAGGCCGCATATCTGTCCCAGAGACCCAACTACTGGATCTGCAGGAAACAAGAATCATTAAAGTTAGCAGCAAGACCACCCCCTCATGACCTCCCAACCCATCCAAATACAAACGTATAGCATCTTCCCTAGTTGGCCAAAACCCATGAAAATGGAATAGGCCATCATAACCCCCTTACTCCTGAAAACTTAAAGCCCACCAGAGCAAATGCCCAACAATTTGTTCACAACGCCACCCTAATACAATGAGGTGCCCACACATGTCCGCTGCAGCCGATCCCAAATGTTTATAACTGTATTTGTCAACAGAAATCCACGCACCCCCCTCAAAGCCACCCCTAATGACCAAGACATGTTCAAACCCAAAACTGGTAAATACATTTTGGATTCAATGTCGAACGAGCAGCAGTATATCAAGTGCTCTATTGGTAGTACCATCCCCAGACAGCACAATTTAAAGACTTGATTACCCATGGAAGTGGACATGAAGCAACTGCTGCATCCATGCCTTAAAACCCACAGGATAAAAATACTCCAGCATTTGCAACTAGCACCAGCAGCACATGTGCACAAACCCCTCACACATTCATAAAACTCAGCCGAATACCTATTATTAAAAAGCTGGAAACACGGCAGGAGTAAAAAAAATAAAAATAAAAAAACGGCCAACCATCTGCCACCGCGGGCTGAAATATTCAACTGTCTAAATCCAGACAGCTGTGATCACTAACGCGGCGATCCCGCTCTGTCAGACAGCCACCGAGCCGCGACACTCAGCCAGACCAGGGACTGCAGCCAGCCGTATGCTACTAGCCGGCCTTTATCTACCATAATGAGACCAGGTCTGCATAGCCAGTCGGGTCAAGTGCCCCACGTGGAACCTGAAATCCTCCTGGCTCCAGCCACAAATGCCTAAAACAGAATTCTAATCACCTGCCGTGTCTGCCGAGTTCACTCATGATCAAAGAAGGCACCTTCAAGCCTCCAAGACGCCGCCTGCATCCAAACAACAAACTCTGCAGCGTACGACGCACCGTGCGTCAAGGTGCTCCACATGACGTCACAGGACAGCAGGTCCTTTCCTCTATCAGCACCTGCTCCACAACGCATGGAAAACACACAAGCAGAAAACAAAGTGAGTGTAGTTGCAAACCAATCTGGAGTTCAACTGTGACAGGTCTGCAGCGCCATTTTTAAACACCAAGAGCATACCTTGAAAGTAGTAACAATTCACAAAACCAAAAAAATAATAATGTGGGAACAAGTGGGGGCGTGCCAACAGTATATTCAAGCATCCCTGTTAAGGAGAGGCTCCATCCAGCTCACAGCTTCTTTCGGATCCAAAGTATTCTTTTCACCACCTGGTAGTGCTACAGTCAGTACATTATTTCTGTTTAGGAAAGCTTTCACTCCCACAAGTTTAGCCAGATCTTTTGCCTCTTTAAATTATTTCCTAACCATTAGAGACTTCTTTGGGTAATCAGGGTAAACAAAAACCTGTTTCCCCCATAGAAGACATTACCCTTCTTCCTTGCATTCCTTAAGACATCCTCTTTAATCCTGGTACAAACAAAGGACAGGAGAATCTGTCTTGCCTTAGGATTGCCCTTTCTGCCCACCCTGTAAACATTGTCAATGTCACCCTGAGAAATTCGATCACATCCAAAGAAAGATTCTAATATGTCCAGCACCAGTTGCAACAGATCCTCAGTGTTACTTTCTTCCACACCAACCAATCTCAAATGTTTGTTTCTGATCTTTAAGTCCAACTCCAAGTGCTTATCTCTCCCATTCTGTACTTCTTCCTTTAAACTGTTATAGGCTCTGAAGCTGCCTGCTATCTCTCCAGATATGGATGCTGATCCACTTTCCAAGGCAGAAACTCAGCAATCCAGCTGGGAACCTTCAGGGACACATCTTCCATAGTAGATTTAACTTCCCCTCATCCTGAACAACTTTTCCAAGATCTTGAGCCATCTTCAGTAGCAGTGAATATATATCCTGGGTACTGGGTGTTTCCCCCATCCCTGAAGCAGGTTTTGATTTTTTGGGGATGGGATTGTCCACTGTTTCTATTTTCTTTTTAGAGTTCATAATCCAATTTTTATCAATAAAAGGGGAGAGGCCCAGGAGCTACAGGATTATGCTGCTGCCTTTGCCGCCTGCATTCCGGAATTCTCAACAGTTGAATACCACGATCAGGAGGGCGTCCACATGGGGGGTGTTCCCCTCCCTGTACACAGCCCATAGAGCTTCTGCTACCGTTCGCTGGCGAGGTGAGAATGCTTTGTATCTTTTCGGGGCTGTAGGCTCATAGTTTACTGTGCAGCAAGTTCGCTCGGAATAACCAAGGGCTTTTCTCTGATATCTCGTGTCCGATTCGAGTCAGGGTTTTTCACGCTATGTTGGGGTCAGCTTCTGCCATCTGTTTCATCTGGTTTCCTTTGTGGGGGGGGGCTCAGTCTGCTTTTAGGGACCACAGGATGGAGCTCACACGGAGGCGTTGCCCATCCGTGTGCTGCAGGTGGCCAGTCCAGACAGTTCTTTTAAAATAGATAAAACAAATTCATACAATTTCATGTGGAACATCAAGTTCAAATCGTTTCCAGACAGTAACAATTGCCATATAGTGAACATATCAGCATCATTATAAGTATTAGCATATGCCTTCAAATATGTATCTCTTAAGGAATTGATACTTTTGCAGTGACATAGTATGTGTTCAGCTGACTCTATGGTTAATATCCCACATAATCTGCAATATTTCAAATGCTTGTAATTTCTCAATTTTGATCCTAAGACCTCCAGCACATCTTGCATGTTAAATATGAATAATAAGTACTGCCTTGTTGTCCCACAGTCTGGATAAACTGCTTGGTATATTGGTTTTGATAATTCACTAGACCAAAATTTCAAAAACAGACCATAGTTTGATTTAGTCACCAGGGTGATCATGTTGCATTCTTGGGAAAAGTTGAATATGGCTGATTTCAATAAAGGTTTGGTTTTAGCATGTGTATTCTGTAGCCACAGATGTGCATTCTCTTTGGCCCACATAAGGTACACTCTTCTTAACACTGCTATAATACCAGCATCCAACAAGATTACTTTTGTCTCATAACCATTCATTAGTTCCACAATAAAAGTATTATTAGTTAAGGCACATAGTTTCACATAAAACACAGCTCTTTTATATTCTAAAATGTCTGTGACATGCATAAAATGACACTGTAATAACAAATACTCTCCCGGTTAAGATTTACACATTCTAAATAAATGCTTAAGTAGTTTTGCCTCAAAACGATTTATTTCATTAACAAATCCTCCTCCCTATATTTCTGCAGCATACAGTAAACATAACAGTTTTGATGAGTATAGCAACAAGATGGTTTTGACAGAAAAACAGCCTTGTTGACCGATAAAATGGCTAAGAGTCATTAACATTTTCAAACATTTCAGTTTTTTGTCCATCCAATGTTGCTGCCAGTTAAGCGTCTGGTCAATTATTACGCCTAGATATTTGTAACATCCTACTACCTTAATAGATCCGCACATAATCATCCACTTGTAATTAAAGGAGCAAGGACACCCAGCTTTGCCTACAAAAGATAAAATGTTGGTTTTACTGAGGTTAATACTCAAGCCATTCAATCTTGCAAAATGTTCCAGGGCCGTCAATTTATTTTGAAGGAAGGTCTTTAGGGGTATAGTGTACAAGTAGCAGGTCATCTGCACACCCCAGCCATCCCAGTCTTGCAGTGTCCATTTGAATGTCAATCTGCTATCATGGTCTGAAAGTCAGCCATAAAATCAGCCAAATACAAATTGAATAACGTGGCTGCAACAATGCAGACTTGCTTAACTCCTTGTCTAGTTTTTATTGAGATGGATAACTTTCCTTCATTATCAAGGCACACACTTACAGTTGTTTGCCTATATAGTAATTGAATCATGCCTAATAGGCCAGCTGGTATGCCCCAAGCTTTCAATTTCAAGCATAATCGCTCTCGTATTATCTTATCGAAAGCTGCTGTAAAATCTATAAAAGCAGCAAATACTGGAATGTTACAAAGTTTCCAGGAGTATTCAATAGCTGTCACCAGGTTGGCTGTGTTGTGTATGGTAGAGGATTGCTTTCTAAACCTTGATTGATTAGGTAGCAGTATATGAAATTCAGCTATCCACTGGTTTCATTCAATCAAAAGAATTTTGGCAAATATCTTTGCAGGGATGTCTAGCATATATAGATCATCGTGGAGTGTGAAATACTGTAGGATTCGCCCAAATGTATGAAGACGGCACAGCTCCTGCAATTTTCTATGCATTAGAGGTTATATTATCTGCACCTTTGTTTTGGCTGGGTAAGCTCAAGGGCAAATTACTATGCTCAATTATCAACTTGCCTCAAGGTTTCCTAGTTGGAGTCCTGAAATTAGAATATGGGTTGCAATCTCTGTCCTCATTGTGGTCGTTAAAATAGGTGCTGTTATATTTCAAATTGGGCAAAACAAGCTGCAGCTCTAATAACCTACTACAATTGCTTGGCAAAGAACTGCAGATGGTCCCTCAGAACCAGGTCATCAAGGACCTTCTTCCCTTTACAAAATAATACTTGACCAAATTGGGTCTCAATTTGGAAATGATGGAGGGTTGCCCTTACTTGGAAAAAACGTTAAAGACAAAGGCACAGGAATTGGATCTGGTAATGGTTATTGATAAATTACACAGCCTCGAGAGATACACAGAATTTTCTTCTCAGGGCTTCAGGAGTGGTCAACCGCATCGTTTTTTAACTAAATGGTCAAACCCAGAGCTCAGGAGATTCACAATGCAATTTCGCTTGAATATATTGCGGACTAAGGAATTCACTAGCAGATGGAGGAATGCAGAAATACAGGACAGGATTTGTAGGCATTGTTTATGTGAAGTTGAGACGAGCAGGCATATATTGACCCCATGTGTTGCACTGACAGACCTCTACATAAGAGGGTTTGGAGGTTTTGTCAGTTCTCTAGAAAATGTAAGTGGGGGTCAATTTTGGACTATCCTGATGGGGGCCAAATCGGTTGTTATGAACGCAGCAGATTTTTATATTTGGAAGCAAGCTATGAGGGTTGTAGCAGAGCTTTCTGTACCTAACAGGTAGGTTATATATTCTCAGAATTAAATAGATCTAAAATGAGTATACATATTATTATTAACTTGTTTTAATGATTTAGTTTTATCTTGAATTATTTCTCCTTGTTTGTATTTTATTATTATAGTGGTTTATTGATATTTTACTTTATATTGTACATTAGATTTTTTTCTTTTTGAAACAAGCAAAAAAGTTTAATTAATAAACTAAGTGCACAATAATTAACAAAAATAAAAAAGTAGTGGTAGGGGTGGGATGAGTAGAGTGGTAGTGGAAGTAGGAAGTGGTAGTTGGAAGTAGTGGACAGTAGTGAGTGGTAGTGAATGTAAGCAACAGTATTGGAAGTGATAGTAGTGGAGAGAGAGGCAGTAAGAGTAGTAGTTGTAATAGGCATAGTAGGAACAGCAGAGCGACAGTCATGTAGAAGTAAAAGGTGGAGGAGACAGGACGGTGATAGTAGTGCAGGTATTGGCAGATTAGTAGTGGTAGTTGGAGGTGGAGGAATAAGGAGAGTGGTAATATATAAGGGTGGAGGTAGGAAGGCGGAGTGTGAACTTGGAGGGACAGTAGAATGGCAGGAGCAGAACAGCTTATAGCCCAGTGTAGCGAAGGGTTAGGTGAGATTGTCCATGAAAGGAGAACAGGTGGCATGGCGTGGAAGAAGGCACCATCCCTAACAACTCCCTTAGGACAGTAACCGGTCTAGATTAGAGAAAATTAGAAGGCCCCTAGGGATTCAGTTAGCCATTGTTTTAGGGAAGTCACTATTAGTACAAGGAAGAGAAAGACAGCTAGGTGTCACTTTTTGGTAGTACTAATATCCCTTTACGAACACCTGGGTAAGGGACGGGGATGCCCGGAGGGAAGTAGACAGAGAGGGATGGCCCTAGCAGAAAACTTCCATAAAGAACCAGTAGACAATAAGGACCTTTCAAGAAATCATCATCCAATCTGTCTGTAAATATTATCAATGAACACCATTGAGCTGTCTGACAGCATCAGTGTGGTTATTTGTGGCACTGTCACATATATTTTATAAAAATGGGTAAACAACACACTACACGCTACAAATAGTTTTTAGGCCTAAACAGCTGCATATACAATTGTTTTAGAGTCCTTTAAGATATGTATTGTCCTTATCAAGTGCACTTTATAATAAAGTATTTACAAAGAGTCCTTACCCGGAAGGGGGCAGCTGCAGCATTAAAGGGGCCACAAAGTCCGTTCTAGCCTAGCAGCAAATGTCAGAGGTGGGCAGTCACCATCAGCAGCAGTGTGAGGGGTTCCTAATTTAGTTTATTTATTTATAGTGTGCACCAAGCCCGTGGGCATCTGGGCGCTATGCTGCCAAGTTACAAGTAAAATACAGACTTATAATACAAAAAGGTTACACAGAGAATACAGACTTATAATACAAAGGATGGATGGGTTTCAGCTATACAATTGAAATGTGGGCGAAATATTACATTTGTGCATAGCACGTGATAGGTTTACTAGGACAACTAGTTAGCAGATATACAAGGTACAGATGAATGATCGCAGTGAGTTTAGTCAAATTACAGGTAGTCACAAGCAAGCATAAATAACAGGGTGTATTAGTGGACTGGAAATGTCTTAGGCAAGAAGGTGTGGTTGAGCAATAGGATTGGAGTCTTGCTCTCATAGCCATACCTTGGCGTTTTTTCTGAAGAGATGGTATGACAGTTTATGTCTGAGGGAGATGGGGAGGGCATTCCAATTTCTAGCTGCCAGGACCGGGAAGCCAATTCCGCCTGCTTTTTGGTGCTTGAAAATGGGATCTTGACACAGTAGGTCTGGGCTATTCTGGTTGGGTAGGGTTGATACGGGTAGATGGATGGGTAGATGTGTGCCGAGTGATGCTGTCAACCAAGTATTTAGGAGCCTGGTTAGATAGGCACTTATGGCTAATGGAAAGTGTTTTCAGTGCAATGCTTTGCTTGATATTTAGCCAGTTTAAGGCGAGTCTAGTTTCAGAGATGTGTTGTTTCCTTGAGAAGTTCATGGCTGCACTAACGGCGTTATTTTGAATAACTTGCATTTTATTAAGATTTTGATGTGTAGTGCCTAGGTAAAGAGTATTAGAATAGTGCAATTTGGAGAGGACTAGGGCTCTTGCTAGTGTGATACAGTTGGATGTGGTCAGGAAGGGCCTGCACACCGTGATAAGTCTGCATGTGAAGGCCGAAGAGGATGCCATGGCATTTGTCTGTTTAGTTAATGATAGAGCGGAATCAATGTAAATGCCTAGGGTTTTTACATCCTTGGATACTTTGATTATATTGCCATCAATATTGAAGGCTGCGAATTTCATCAAGTTTGTTCAGGTTGGCCGAAGATCCAAAAAGAAGCAGCTCTGTCTTCTCATCATTAAGACAGAGCCCATGGTTCGCCATCCATGCTTGTATGATGAGATATATCTCATTCAGGGTTTTACTGTCTATAATGTAGTCAGCAGTGATATGGATGAGTATCTGGGTGTCATCCGCATAATTTGTGTAGGTGACACCAAGGTACTCAAAATCATTGAATAGATGCTTGGTGAATACATTATAGAGAGTATGGGACATGCAGGACCCTTGAGGAAGTGACCGGGGTAGGTTCTGCGGATGCTGAAGGTGCAAAGACCCTCATGGATCTGTTGTTAAGGAAGGACTGGATCCAGGTGTTTGCTTGGGCTGAGAAATGTGCAGCAGATGTTAGATTTTTACATAAGATTTTGTGGTTCACTAAATCGTAGGGCCGCTGATAAGTCCAGTAGAAGAAGCAGTGCCCGTTTTTCTTTGTTTTTGGGACTTTGGATTTGTGTCTTGAGGTCGATCAGTGCCGTTTCAGTCCCATGTCTGGGTCTAAATCCTGACTGTCTGAGACCAAGCAACTCATTAGATTCAAGGTATTGTATCTGCAGATAAGCTGCTCGGTCAAGGCTTTTAACAAAAAGGGGGGTCTGGGGAAGGCAAAGTGTTTCCCCCGGGGTAGTTTTGGACGCTGCACAGGCCAGCGACCTGGCCTGCGCATAGAGCGTCCCCAGGGGGTATTAAAGGGAACGGGGAAGGTTCGAGAGAAGGTGACGGTTACGGGTGCTGTTGTCCCTGCCCTTCCACCCCCATTTTATGTCTAGAGGGGGCAAAATTTCGGGTTTTTGAGATATCAATTATTTTTGTTTTCCCCCTACATTGTTTTCGGGAGCTTGGTGTAATAGTAAAGGGCATGGGGGGAGATGGTAGTTTTTGTTTGACAGGCTGGGGCACTGGTTGGGGGATTATGATATAAGGGTTTCTCGTTGCTGATGTGTCAGGTCGGCCTGGCTGCAGGTCAGAGAGAGGAGGAGTTTGGCATAGAGGGGAGTTGAAGGGGTATGAGGTTGCTTGCAGCCGGGGGCATGGCCCACTTTGGATGAGGGGGCAGGGAAGAACAATGGATGGAGTTGGTGCTGTTTGCACAAACGGGCTACCCTGGGGGTACAAAGAGGGGAAAAGGTATTGAAGATGGAGGGGCCTGGCCCCAGGAGAAAGCGGGAAGGAAGGCTAGAGAAGATGGTAAGGAGATGGTAGGGAGCAGGGGATAGGTAGGGAGGAAGTTGAATAGATTTAATTATTTAATTGTTGGGGGAATTGAAAGTGTTTTATCATTAAATCTATTTGGCAAGTTGTTAATACAGTTTTGTTAGTCTGTAAGGCCAGGGAGCCAGGTAGCGTTATTTTGTGAGATGTGGCCTGTCACATTAAAGCAACCTTTTCCACTACAAGCGAGTCTGGGTGTTTTGTGCAGTAAAAGGGCGCTGCCATGATAGGTCTCTAGTTAGATGGGTTATTAGGGTCCAGGGTATTTCTTTTAGAAGCGGCAGTACCCATGCATCTTTAAGTTTATTAGGTACTGTGCTTGATTTGAAAGAGGATTTAATAAAGGTGGTGATGAATGGGGCAAGTTCTTTCACAGCCTCCTTAAGAATAAGGGCAGGACACGTATCTCCCTGGCAGTTTGAAGATTTTAGTTTCATAATGATGGTTTCAACCTCTTTGATGGAGAGAGGAGTGAAGTCAAATTGAGTGTGTGTGCTACCAGTAGGAGGGTTGCGATAAGGAGCAGACTTAGTGATGCAGAGTTTTTTAGTTTCTATTTTGTTTTGGAGCATAGTAATTTTATCTTGTAGTGCGTTCTGGATGTTAGTGCACGACAAAGTGTCTTTATTGCAAATATCAGATTCTAATTCTTTTAGGATGTTAAATAGTTCCTTGGTACTGGACTTGGCTTTGGTTATGCAGTCATTATAGTTATCTCTTTTAGCTAGGATATGGCTTATTTATAGTTCAGTGAGGCTAGTGAAAAGATATTATGCCAAACTTATCAACGCAGTCAGACCCTTTCTCTCCAAAGAGAACTGCGCCAACATAGCCAGAGCCATCACCGGCTCTAGGCTAGACTACTGCAACATACTCTTTCTAGGAACCTCCAACAAAAACTTAGAGAGACTACAAGTAATACAGAACAATGCTCTCCGGGCAGCCCAAGGCATTGCTAAAAGAGAACACATCTCTGAAGCCAGAAAACTAGCCCACTGGCTCCCTATAAAGGAAAGGATCGTATTCAAAGCCCTGACACTGCCCCACAAGTGCATTCACCTCACTGCTCCAGCATACCTCTCTCAAAGGATCCACCCCGTCTCCACTACCAGGCCAAGCAGATCACCGTACACCAACATGCTCTCAGTGCCACTAGTAAAAAGAGTAAAAGCGGGCGGATCCAGCTTCCCCTATCTCGCGCCCACTCATTGGAATGCCCTACCTCCCACTATCCGAGGGGAGGCCTCCCTCACTACCTTCCGCAAAACTCTGAAAACTACCCTCTTCACATAAGACCCGACACACCAGCACGAATACTTATCATATATGTTGTAATATACGTCCCAATGCAATATCTGTAACAGTACGATATCTTGTAGTATTCATAATGTGTTAACAATCGCTTTCATGCCTGTACCAAGTTATTGCAAGTAACAGCGCCTCAATGCCCCTGGGCTTCTTGCGCGCTATATAAATATAAATGAATAAATAAATAAATATCCTTATTGGCTGAAGACGGGGAACTTTTCCACGTAGCCTCTGAATTTCTTTTCAGTTTCCTTATGGATTTAAGGTGTGGTGTGTACCACATATTAAGGTGAGCCTGGGTTTTAGATTTGCGTGGTTTAAGTGGTGCTAATGTGTTGAAGGCCTTAAGGATAGTGTGGCTGTAGAGGTCGACTAGAGCTGTAGGGTCTGAGATAGACGTGGTGGGGTTGATGATTGGTTGTAGTAAGGGTAGTATTTTACATTTGTTTCTAGTCAACATAGCTGGTGCCCATTCTTGCTGGTTAGGTGAGGCTGTCTCCTCTAAGAAATTAAATAAGGTGGTGGTCTGACGAGGCACAGGGAGTGTTAGATGTGATGTTTATGTTACAATTGAGACCGGCTAGCCAGTCCAAGGTTCTGCCTTTGACATGTGTTGGTTCAGTGATGAGGTGTGTAAAACCTAATTCTGTGATGGTGTCTTTAAGGGCGCAAGCTTTGATGACTTTTGGAGTCTTGGAAACCCAAGATGAAGTCACCAAGAATAATGACTTGTGATTTGGTTTTGGTATTGGTTGAGAGTAAAAGTGAGATGCGAGATGTCCAAAGGGAAGTCCTTGCAGGGTTGCATATGCCATTAGTCTCCTGGAACTAATTGCAGCAACAGGGAGCCCCGGCCAGGTCTATTAACTTGGGCCACATATGCTAGAAGTGACCCAGGTATTAAGGGTTAGCCCACTGTAGCAGGGAGTGGAGCCAGCAGCTGTCACCCGGAGCTCACCTCTTCACTAGGGAGTGCCACAAGAGGTAGCAGTGTTGGTGCAGAGACACCCTTTACACTGCGAGTACCCAGGAAGGATTAGGCTACAGTGGTGAAAAGCATGGCTGGGTGGGACACCCCCCTTTTCTCACGAGGAGCACCGATCAATGCGGCTTGGACCATGAAAATGATTAGAAGTGGAAAAGGGGCACTGCATAGATAACAAGCCAAGACCATGGTGGTGAACTCGAGGAGTGACATTCCTTGAGGCAATGGGGCACCACTTTTAAAGGCAGGATCAACTAGTTGATGAGTGTATAGTGGGAGCTAAGTGGAGTGCCAGGATCGTCCGTCCCTCAGTGAATGTCGGGCTGCCTCAAACTGAAATAATAGCACTCCATTCTCGCCTTTGAGAATGTTGCCTTTTTGTTCGAGGGGTACCCGATGTGGCAGAGGTGCAGCTTGCCCAGCTGTGGACTGATCCTCACGTTGATGCTATGCATTTACACTTGCTGGTAGGTATTGGGTTGCACTTGTGCTTGAGCTGCTGCCGTGCATTCATCTTTGTGGCTCTGAGTTCAGCCTGCAGAGCCTAGCGACTCAGTCTTCCACTTTTTCTTATTATCTACCCCCCATTTTTATCCTTCACGGTTAACAGTAAGTATATCAAAGCCATCATACTTTTTTAACAAAGGCGAATTACACCTCACTGTCCCCCTGTTTCTGTATTTTTTCTATCTAATTCCTTAACTTCGCATTGATAATTTATGTACATAATGTACTCAGCTACACTCGTTTGCAGAGCACAAGGTTCCTTTGGGTGATTTGCTCCCATTTTCTGCTGCATTTTCAGAGGAAAGTTACCCACCTCTAATTCTTTTACATGTTTTTGCCACCCCCATTTTCCTAATTCTAGTTTGTAATATATGACTTATAGAATCTCTTCTTCTGTCAGAATTCAGGACCATCTAACAGTACAGGATTCAATTTACTCTAAAGGCGCCCACTCTCAGCAGCTTTTCACTGACTTGTACCCACTTCCATATCTATCTACAATACCAGACCTTTTTATTCATGTGTTCATTCTCCCCCCTCGTTTATTCTAAACATCCCTTAGAAACATTATTTCAACCAGATAGTATTTCCCTTACCATGTCTATCCCTGCCACCTCTTTAATTTGAATACAGGTTTTCGTACAGTCCAAGAAGAAACACCAATCTTCAGAAAAGACCTCCCTCAAATCAACTTGTAGAGGTTTCAATTAAGCCTCTTATTTATTCTTTATGAGCACTGAGGGGTTTGAGGGGAAGCTATCCACTACATCCTTTACCGTCCGAGCTGTGCATGGTGAATCCAAACCACAGCACCAAATTGTAGAAACCCGAATCCATCCCCAAGTGATCCAATAAGCAACCTCAGCCGGTCCAATAGCGCGCTCACTCTATCTGTGCCGAGCCTGCTGACGCAGGTTTGAATCCTGGCAGGGCCAAACTCAGCCTTTCATCCTTCTGTGGTGGATAAGTGAGCACCACACACCATGGGCAATAATAAGCAGTGCTCAGATACCTGAGGGGTCGTAATGCTATATAAATGCTAAATTATTATTATTATCAAAGATAGACGCAGGATTTCTTTCTCTACAGCTGTGCATGAATTCACAGTGATACTGGCATAGTATCCCCAGCTCAAATATGGGGCTTCCAAACACAGACACCTCAGGATGTTTCTAGGGTTTTACACAAAGTGCATAATATAGAAGATTCCATATGGCAGACAGATGTCTAGGAGAAGCTGAAGGAGGAAAGAGTTTACCGTGGAGGAGGTATATACAGTGAATAGGTGACCTAGGATTGATCCTTGTGGGATGCCCAATGAAAGGATTGGGGACGAGATGCTGGAGTTCCTGGAAAGGGAGAGAGTACTTTGAGACATAAATGACTGATCATTTGAGTAGGGTGTCCTTGCAGCTGAGGGAGGAGAGAGTTAGAGGTAGCGAGGGATGATCCATAGTGTCAAACATGACAGAGAGATTAATTAGAATGAGGGTAGAGGAGAAGTTGAAGTAGTGAGCACTTTGGAGACATAGGTGAGGGCAGATTCTGTGGAGTGTTTTCTGTTTAACGCGCATTGGAGGAGACTGCATAGTTCCTTCAGCTCCAGGTAGTTGACAATGCAGTTAAATACAACTTTCTCGAAGATTATGGAGTGGTGGTGAAGAATAGAGGCAGGTCTGTATAAAGAGGGTTTGGTAGGGTCAGCATTAGGTGTTCTCCTGATGGCTATGATGGTGACCACCTTGTAGCAGGATTGCAAGATCCCAGTTTATATAGGGTGATTAAAGAGGGAGGAAATGTGAGTGCTGGTGACAGGAGTACCCTCTTGGATGGTTTGGGGTGCAAAGGTACCAATAGGCAGTATCCACAGAATCGAAAATAAGTCATGTTACTCTTTGTAAATAACAGGCAAATGTTTTATTTAACATTGTGTCTTGCAAGAGAAAATCAGCATCCCACTTTGAAACCCTATAAAACCTGCCATCCATGTCGCCTTCCCTTATACCCTTGATGAAGCCCGACCCCTTACCTCTCACACTAAACATCGGCCTTCCAGCATGTTAGTCCTGCCTCTGTTTTCCAGTGAACGTCCATCAAGTCTTTGTCTTACTCAACCATCCTCACGTGACATATTCCTTCCAGTTTGTCTCAGTCGACACCTCGGCATCTGGTCTCATCCTCCTCAGGGCGTTTGTCCACCACCATCTCACATTCTTCTCATGTCCAGCAGAGTCCAATTGTCTTCACTTGATCGGACCAGCCAGTCCCAAACATGGCAGCCTTAAGGCCTTCACCTATTACGCCAAAACAGTCACAAAATCATTGTCTCAACACATTTGTCTGGTGCATGCTCAGTAGATGGCGCATCGTACACAAATGACTGAGAGCCACGTCTGCCTGAAGCCCCCCCCCCCAACAAAGTCTGCTTAAAATAAAGAAAAATAATAAATTCTAGGACTTATGAAAATAGGCACGGCATATTCATCTTACAAGGAGATGTTTGCCTCTTAACTCCTCCCACTTATCTCCTGTGCTATCCCCACACCCCAATAGTACCCATCATGATGTCATCATGTTTTGTAACTGATAGTTATGAGGGAATGCATGGTGGCTCGTCATTCACAGAGCGCATGGTGGATTGGCTAAGTGAAGGATTGCTGTCAAATTGGCAAGGGAAGTGGGAGAGAGGTGAGCTAGAGAAGCGAGGGTGGGTGTTCAGGGGGAAGAAAGAGGGAAGTGGTGGAGGGATACAAGTGTGAAGAGGATGTCCTGTATGTTGTTTGTTTTTAATGGATAAACCGAATGCCAAGTCATTGGTGGAGAAGAGGAAATTGAGAAAGTTTTAGAGGGCAGGCATGGCCTGTAGGGTCATTGAATATCATAGGTGGATTTAAGATCAATGTAGTAGGAAGATTTGGCAGAGTCAAGGGCAATTGTTTCAACAAGTAGAGAGAAGTTGAGAGCAGGGGGTGAGCATTGTACCAACGGTTTAAGTGGAGAAGCAGTGGTGGTCGCTTTCATAGGGCGTGGGGGCACCACCCCCCCATCAAGCAGCCCCCCGAGGGAAGAGTGTCATAAATTGTGCTTTGTGCAGCAGAGAACAGATTTAGAAGTTCTGATCTGTTCTACTGCATTGTGACTGTGAGCAGCAGCGCAATGATTCATAAAAAAAAATATTTGCCAAAGTCGAATCCAATAATGTCGAAAGTCAAAAGGTCGAAAACAAAAAGTCGAAAACAAAAATGTCGAATTTTTTTTTTTGGTTCCTTTTTTTTCGAAATGGGGGGGTTCCCCCCCCCAAACCCCCTTTTTTTAATTTTTTTTTTTGTTTTACCCCTTTTTTTTTACCCCCGGAGCCCAAAAAATATATATAAATAAAAAAAATAAAAATTTGACATTTTTGTTTTCGACTTTTTGGATTCGACATTTTTGTAATTCGACATTATTGGTTCGACATTATGACTGGACACCGTCTTCATCTAATGGGCTGGCTGCCACAGGGGCGCGTCCTGTTTTACGCAGACCTTTTCTGCAGTAAAGAACGTGGAGTTCCTAGCTCCACGCACTTTACTTAACCCCATCAAACTAGGAGGCTGGCGGGGCGCTAGAAGGGTGTCCCTGCCAGCATTAATATGTGCGAAAACAGCGTAGTGGATCTTCCCCTGATCAGTTCTGACTTTGCTTTGAGGAGGGGCACATAGGAACAGAAATGGAATTGGCTGTTTGCCATCCAATTACATTTCAGTGTGGGTGAGGTGTTGGGCGCATGGTGCGTGCCTGCGTGCTGGAGGTGTTAGAGCTGCCCAGAGAACAGCAAGCCTGCCATTTGCCAACTCCAGGGCTGGGCTGAGCGGGCTCCCTGGACTGACACCGCTGTCCGCTGGTAAGTAAAACGTTAAGCAAAGTTTAACTTGCTGCTGCAGGTAGCACTGCGTGGCCTGTCTTAATTCCCCTGGACAGGCTGCTCCAGAAATTAAATGCAGGGACCAGTTTTGTTGGATGAAGATGACTCAGGACTACACCATCTCTAGGCCAGGCCGGGTAGGCACTGCATAGCCTGGCCAGGGTGAGAGAGGAGAGCCCTGCTGGAGCGTTGATGCAGGCTGCATCGATTCAGGGCCGACCCGGCCTGGCCTGCTATATCGGAGCATGGTCGAGTCATCCTGATGCGGTAGGCCATCGAGAGGGTTGAGCACTGGATTCTGGAGATGGCATCGATGGGCCACTGTTGCCCCATTGCTTTGAACAGGATTGTATCCCAGTCAGGGGTCTTTGATGAAGACTTTGGTCTGGAGTGTCATTTGTGTGGATGCTGTCTCTGGCAGAGCGAGCGAGTGAGTGGCTGTGTCGGGGACCCATGACGAATAAGAACTGTTATTGATTAATTGATTGATTTACTTATTTATGGAGTGCTTTACACCAAGGCGCTGTACAATGGAACAACATAATACAAAATAACAAAACTTAACAATGGGAGCAAAATTTACATCTTGAATCATTCAACAAAACAGTGCAGAGAGCAATTAACTGAGGGGGGTGAAAAGGGGAGTGGGGAGAGGTGGGGGGAGTAGAAGATGGACAGGGCGAGGGAAAATGGAAGGGAGAGAGAGAGAGGAGTAGGAGAGGGGAGAGAGGAATCAGGGAGTGGGAGGAGGGGAAGTGGAGAGGGCAGAGGGGAAGTTTTCAAGGGGGAGAATGGAGGAGGAGGGATTTAAGGGAAGTGCGAAATGAGGGGAGGTTGTGGTAGAGCGGATTGTAAGAGGGAGTGAGTTCCAGTGGAGAGGTGCAAGGAGCGGAAACGGGAGGAAGCGCAAGGGGAAGGAGGTACAGAGAGAAGGAAATGGTCAGCGGAACAAAGGGAGCAGGAGGGGGAGTAGAAGGAGAGAAGGGAGGAAAGATAAGGAGGAGCAAGACCATGGAGGGATTTGAAGACAAGGCAGAGAAAGTAAAATTTTAGCTGTTGTTCGTTATGGGTCACCAACACCGTTGACTCAACTGCGCAGTTTTCAAGATGCCATATGAGATGGCATTTTGCGAGCTGTGCAGTGAGGGACATGCAGTATGCCTGGCCTCGGGCAGCCTTGGCTCACGGCTCTCACTCCCTGTTTTGTCACTTTGTTGTGCAGTTTGTGTGCATTTGTGTGTGTGTTGTAGGTGTGGGCATGCTTGGGTGACTGTGCAGGCAGTGTGCGTCTGTGTGAAAGGGCATTGAGGTTTTGATGTGTACTGGAACAGGGTTGTGGAGTTTCCCTGCTCTCTAGTGCATACATTGGTCTGCTCTGTCTACTTCTGTTGTATTCCTTGCCTGTTGCACTCTTTCCCTCCCTCTTTTTTTCTCTTTCCCGCGGGTTCCACCTCTCCCCGTGGATCCCCTGCCGGCGCCGTGTCCATGGATGAATTCAGTGCATTTGTGTTTTATTTGCCCTGACAGGCCAGCACAGTGGTGCTGGGGTAAATGCATCGGGTCCCTGGAGAGGAGCATCATTTGAGGTGTCCGTGCATTCCAACCTTCTGGGTCGTGTGTGTCACCTGGGTTTTCATTGAGTGAGACACTTTTGTCCCTGTTCCAGGGTCCTGTTTGCGTCTTCCGGCGGGGTTGAATGCACCATTTTGCAGACCAGCCTCGTGCATTTGTTGTTTCTTGTGATTTGGTTGCCGGGCGCCTGAGGCTGCTTTGCTTTGAATGTGCTGCTGACTCCTATTCAGTTATTGATTCTTGGATGGTTTGCCAGCCTGTGAACTGGTGGGTCCTCCTGTGGGGCACTTCTCACCATGGGAGAGTGTCCAGCTGTGAGTGGGAGGGGAGGCACGGTTCGATGGCTTGAAGCTGCAGGTGCCAACGTCTGCTTGTAACCTGGGAACAATTTATCATGAGCGCTCTCTATTTCTTTTGGAGACGGGAAGGTTGGGCTTTTGTGTGGGCATGGGAGGGACACTAGTGCTTATATACGGGCCAAGACTGTTGGCTTTGCCAGTGCTTGTTTTCGACAGGTGAGTGACAGGTGGTGTTTCTTGGTCGAGTGCCTGAGGGTGGACCTGATGAGGACATTTTTGGAGCTCCTATTGTGTCATTGGCGCTTGGAGGACGTCTTTGAAGGAGCACTGACAGGCACTTCGAGCACAACGTTTGATGGTGGTGCTTGATGAGGCTGGCTCCAGGAGCTCTCGGGAGGATATATTTTGCACAGGGAAGTGGGTGGTTATGCCCTGGCCATGGGCAGTCAATGGGTGGGTGAATGGGCGAATTGTCGGTCAACACCTACAGGGTTTCTGTCCCCTCCTCATATGCCAGATTCTCCCTAGCTGTGCAGGTATGGTGATGGCTGTCTTGATCTTGTACTACTGTGTTTTTGGTGTACTGACTTGTACACATTGGTGTTACGGTCAGGGAACCCAGCAGTTACACTGAAAGCGAGTGTTTTATGATTAAGTGGTAGACAGGTTGTGTTTTGGCTTGGTTTCTCCCCTTTTGGAGGGTGCCTGACATGGATGCCAGTGGAAGCATGACAGAAATGTATTTTTTACACCATGGTGCCAGCTTTTCGCAATGCAAGCTGCTGTGGAGTGCGCCATCGGACTTGCACACATATGGATAGTGTGCTACCATTGGTGTGTAGAACCTAGTGTTTTTTGTGTCATATTTCAGTGGGTTTGGACACTGAAGTGCATGTTTGGGAGGCCATTTATCAGGGATTTTCGCAGGAGAGAGCCCCCCCTACAGCACAATTGATGTGGTGCGGGCTAGCTCGCTGCGCTCGTCCGCTCCCAAATTCGAACATGGAGTTATGCGCCCCACCACCTTTTGGGGTCACCAGCCGCAACTGTGGAGAAGTAAGCTAGTCGTGAGCTTTTGAATGGCTAAGAAGACACATGGAGATGGTGGGTGCTGGGGAGCGGTAGGAGCGGGCAGGGATAGTCAAAGGCAGGAGCCATTGAGCAACTTCAGGGCAGCTGAAGAAATGGACGCAGAATCCACATTTCAACTGCTATCATAACACCAATGGGCAGAGCTGAGTGATTTACTTTAAAACAGGGTATGGGTTTCATATCTCTGAAATATCACAACACTGGCTTGTTTCGGCAGAAAACATTTCTAAGCTTTCTAATTTTCTGAGATATTACCAGTATGTGCTAAATACTATAACATTCATTCCTCCTTTGGCAGTAAAAGCTGTAACAACATCACACACTTCCTTTCATGTAGTGAGATTGCATGTTGTTGCCTACTTGCCTCAAACATTCATATGTACAATGGGTGTGGTGGTTGGTTGTGTCTTCTTCCCTGGCAGTACTACATCTGATTGGTGGGAATCGTTTTGTCACAGATGTTCTCTGATAACGTGGTTAAATAATTTGTTCAGGCCCTTTGAAAAAGATAAATGCAATTGACTCATTCAGCAAGACTTGTAATAGACTAGAAATTAAGTCACGAATGAAGTGACATATTCCAGGGCACTGGCCTCCCAGCTGAAGGAGGCATCCTCTACTGAAGGGGAGTGCTCAATGCATCTGGGTGAACACCTCACAAAGGAACAGCGCCGTGTTTTTTGCTTGATGTTGTTCAGAAGCACTGGACGGTATGGGACGCCTGCCTGCCTCACATTGCGTTGTTGTGCATGGGCCAACAGAGTTTAGAAATGCACACATGGCATTTAAGCAATAGCATTTGCTCCAACGCAAATTCATTTGTGCTGAGCGTGGACCGGCGCTAAAGCCTTGCACTGTACAACATAGCACCGCCGCATTTCTGCTGCATCTTCCTGGACTGTGGGTAGTCTTTTACTAGCTAAAACTCGCCCTATACTGTTTTGCGAACACGTTGTCTTTCTCAATTAATGGTTGTATTAAAGCTGTGTCATTTATAAAGCATCATTATATGCTGGCCTCTCTCCTGCCGTTGGAATCCATTCCCTTAAGTTGTGTTTCTGTGCTTCCTTTTCAGGGGAACTGAAGGAAATCAAGCAGGACATCTCCAGCCTGCGCTATGAGCTACTAGAGGAGAAATCTCACAACACCGAGGACCTGGCCGAACTCATTCGACGGCTTGGGGAGAAACTGTCCATGGAAACTGGGCAACACCATAGCAACAGATAACCTGCACCATATTTTTCCTTCTCCAAAATCAAAAAGCCATAATCTCTCCTACAGTGTAAGGTATATTATACATATCCTCTGTACTTTTATGTGTAACCCCCTTCCACCATTCCCAAATAACATGGCCATTAACACCTGGGAAGTAACCAGTGGCTGTCTCCTGGCCAATCGGGGAGCTCAAAATGTGGCCTTTACCTCAGGTGCGCCCTGCTCTGTGAGCCCTCTGATGAGCTACACATGCCCATGCTACCTCCCAGATGGCTCCCTAGCCTCCTGCCATTCCCCACCACACAGCCCTCTGCCAACACACCTTTCCCACAGCCATTCAAAACAGAATGTTTCCCCGGCACAGGAAAGTAAATATATTAACCTACGGTCTTTCTTCATGATCTTACTCCCTTGGCTTGGGCCTGTATCTTGGGCCCCAGTCCCGCCAATGTTTTATTCTTACTTAAGTAATACCAACAATTGATATATTTGTTTTTCTGTGAAAGAACAATAATCATTTTCAGTGTTACCATATCTTATGCCATCAAGGGTATTTGAATCAAGGTTCCAATGGAATAGGTCTGCAAATGTACTGCGGCCTTTGGCATCAAATTGTGAAAATGTGCAGAAGAAACAAATTCACAGAAGAATGGTGAACAATCAAAAACAAGAATGTGTGGTTCACTTACGCTGCAGGAATATCCTTAACATTACTTAAAGCCGAGCCAGGAATGACAATAAGGCCTGTTAACCAATGATATCACCTATGATATGTAGTTATTCTAAAGACTGATGTATTTTATTGCCTGACAATGTTGAACTACGGAGAGGATTATCTGTTATTGATCCACATTGAACACATTCACTTTCTGGCAATTATTTGCCTCTTGTAAAATACAATCTTCCATTTAAAAACGAATTATATATTGGACATAGTTGAAAAGGTGACGTGCAAAAGGAAAATGTCCCTGTATAGTACACCTAATCTGAAAAGAATCATCAAATCAATTTTAAAAACCATTATATTCACAAAATAATGCAAAGAATAAAACAAAGAAACTGACCAAGTAATGATTATGTGTCCACTCCAGAGCTTTGCTGCCCTCATTGTACCACATTTCATGCCAAACTCAAGTGGCAGAAAAGGAGAGCTTACAGGGCACATGCTATGAACTTAAAAGGAGACCTATAGATGGGACAGAGAGGTCTGTGCTGTGGTCAAAGCCAAAAGCAATGGGGACTATCAAGGAAACGGCAAGGAAAGTGGGGTAACCTTTCTCTGTTACAGAAGCATACAGCTTTCCAGTTACTGCTGCTAAACCATTGAATGCCCTCCCCTCTGCCCTTTGAAAATAACCTTCTTACTGGACCTTCAACTCAAAACCCTGTTATTTATCCGATGAACTGTCTTGACATTACCACTACATGCTTGCTCTTAACACTAGCGCCTAGATGCCCAAGGGTTCGTGCACTATCTATAAATGCACAGATAAATACATAAATAAATAAATAAATAAGGGAAACATTGAAAAGAAAAGAATCCCATCTTCTCACACAGGAGAAATCCTGTTTGTTTGCAAGTACGACATTTTAACCTTCCATGCACACATAATAGAATGTTATAGGCTAAATAAAAATGAAGTTATGTTTCAATGAGTGCAGTGTTACCTTACCAGAACCTAAAGTAATCCACAAGAGGAGTGTATCGCAAATCTTGCCCGTTCATGCACTGTATTCCTGTCTACAACAACCTTTATGTGAGGCTCTTAATTTCCAAAGGTAACCAGAATCTGACTTTTCGGAGCAGAAAATGGCATCAGACCTTTCATTCAAATGTATTGGCAAGCATGTATTTAATCAATAGTGTGAAATAATAACTAAGCACCCTACTTATTCCAATGTATGCTTCATAGAACACATGACAGCTATGCAGGCCATGCTGAGCATCTGATATTTTGTTCAGAAGTGAATGATCATACAGGCTAAAATTAAGGGTCATTTGTGGAAGGGCACATCACAAATTATCTCTTCAGAAATCAAATTGTAGCTAGCACTCGACATGGGTCTTGTTAGTTTCATATCTGCTATTCTATACATATAGGTGGGCTTTCTGACTAGATATCCAGAAGGTAGCCACTAGTACATATAGTTTCATCTCTAGACACTCCAATCCTGTGAAACACTAGATTTCTTCCATAACATTGCATTCAAACACAGATTGATAGTCCAACCCAAACTCTTCTTTTTATTTGTATTATATTTCAGATACTTAGACAAGGAAAATGGGTTATCTCCATTTTTAAAATTGGTCTTTTACCACTGCCAGTAGGAGTGACCGAAAATCCCACGTGAGTCACTGAATCAACACATTCAAACCCTCAGACTATTCCAGGGGATACAGAATTCTCAAAAATCTGTTCTCTTTATCATGTTTTTATTTTTTTTTATGTTTGCAGTGCTGTCAGGGTAGTCCAGATAGCTCAGTGTTTACTGGAACGTGGACTTTATTGGAGATGATCCCACAAATGTCATTCCAATTATAGCATTGGCATTCACGGCATTCAAACTCTGATTATACATTTTAATAATGTAGAATACAAATATTCTTTAATTCTTCATCTTCACATTTCAACACATCATTTAAAGACGCCTTTGAAATGCAAGAGCGCCCTCTATAGGCTCCAGCCGCAGGATCTCTGTCTTAGAACTTCTCCTTCCAGGTTGTTTGTTTGCTTTAAAAAACATGAAACAATACTAGATCTTGCAGACATGATAGCTTTATTATACAGTCATATTTGTGTCTGCTAACACTCACGTTCGAAGGGGTTTCTCCCTCAGGCATCCTCTTTTGGACGTGTTCAAGCATTGCTGGTGACTGCATCCCAAGCTTGGATACTGCATGCAGAAAACAATCTGACACCATTTGCCAAATTTGCTGGACTGCCCTGGAGGCTGCATGGGAAGAGCGTGCATGTGAAAGATAATGTCAGATTTGATTATAATCTGGACCAGTGTAGATATATAAATATAAGCGAGTCAGACAAGTGCGACCTCCTGAGAAACCCCAGAGTCCATGTTGGTCGTGGAATACATGCCTGTGTCCAGTTTCCCCTGTTCTGGGGATCGGATAGAAAGGGTATGATCCATGTATGGCTCTGCTGTCAACACCCATCAGATCCTTTAGTCGGAATGGTAAGATGTGGTAATCAACTGTACCAACAGGTTGAGTTGGGGTCAGATGAACGTGGGTCCTGATTGAACGCATTCAGGCACTTATTGTCTTTAAATACCAATTGCCTTTGAGGTGGAACATAGAAACGTCTATTAGAACTAAACCAAACACATGTATTAAAACAAAATCACGTTTAAATAACATACATTACTACAATTTCGATATAGTTCATATTTATTTCCCAAAAATATGTATTTCTGTAACATCAATAATAGAAAGAAAAGTGTTTCACATTTTAAGGTAACTTGCATAAAACAAACAGTCTGACATGTTTCCCTAAATGCCAATATTATCAATTGAAACCACAGCACTAACAAAAAAGTTAAACAATGGAAAAGCAGCAGCTATGACATAATTTATTTCTATAAACAATTACATGTTTCATCATATATCATAGATGCATTCTGATGGTTAATATTGTAATGTATTCGTATTTATTATTTGAACAATATGCAAGTATGTTTTTATCAGGTCATTATAAACTATCATTCCCCAGCATTCAGACAATGTTATGTCACTTATTATGTTCTTTTTTACCTTTCGTCATATACACAATAATATAAGTAATCATGCAGGAACAAAATGACGTATACAGTGGGCTACTTCCTGGGAATAGAGACTGTTTGACAACACTCAGTCTGAGAAAAACGTGACCTGAGAAAAATATGCATACATGACATTTAGAATTGTTCTCAGTATGTAAGAGCATACACGTAATCCACCAAATTCAAGGACTTAACATTTAAGTAAACTGTGAATTTCATGAGTACACTGCACCTTTAATGTATGCTGTGGGTTTGTTTGTATCTCTGTATAATACTGCAGCTGCAAAAAACTAGGAGAGACTATGGCATTAGTTTACCAAATATGATGGTGCACATGTACACACATGGTTCTACCTTTTTATGTAAAGTACCAACAAACTCTTATCAACTATGTACTAATTATGTAAAGATTTATATATACATGGCACCACAGAATATATTTACTGTTAAGTTTTAAACCAAAGTGTCTATATTTAATGAAAAGGGGTATGTAAATATATGAATTATAGTTTTCTTTTTCAATAAAACCAATATTTTATCAATTGTGTTTATTATTTCAAAATGCTGGCATTTCAGTTGGTACACATGGTAAATCCTATGGTCTTCTCAAAGAAAACATTTACTAAGTGACTTAAGAGGTATTTAGAATACAGGGGGCTTGGAAGATGTTGGTTGAAGACAAACAAATAGTATTCTTAGAGGAATTAACTGAAAATGTAATTGAAACAATGTGAAATGTGTTGTGATCTAGGAATGGGCAAACAATGTTTTCGATCTTCTCACCAGGGGTAGATTACTAATGTCAATTGCTCCTTGAAGGTTACGTTAGAGTCAGGATTCTATTAATAGATTGGAGACAAGTATTATGCAATTTTTCAAGTCATTTATTATAAATAATTGTGGCCGTTTGTGACCTCGTGTAGTAAGCATTGGGGATTCATTTCCTGGGCATGGTTTCTACATGCCATAGTTCAGCATGACACTGTGGAAGGCTCCCAAGTATGGCTATATATGGGGAATGCCCCATTCCCCATTGGGATCAATGAGGAAATTTCACGCTTTTACCGCCAGCGGATTTCCCACCGGCGGTAAACGCGCCGAAAATCGGCAAAATCTCGGCAGATTTCCCCCCAGCTCAGAGCTGGGGGGAAATTAGCTGAAGACGAGATTTGGCAGACAATAAAATCTGGCGGTAACAGCGCTACTGCCGGATTTAAGGGCTACCGCCAAACTTGTGATGAGGTCCTATGTCTTATGGAAGGATAATAGAAACTGATCCGTGGCTATTCACAACAATGCTGTACAATGCATCGTACAACAGAAAGAGAAGGCTGTTGTTGAAAACAAGGACATTCTATCCCTGAGGAGCTCATTTTCATTCTACAGGAAATTCTAAACCTAATGCATCCGAGCATAAAATATCCACTAGACAGAGCTAGTGCTCTAACATGACACACTCTCCCGAAATATCAACATATCACATTTGGCTCTGAATTCCAGAAGAGACAAACCATTCTTGTCTAGGCAACTTCTAAACATTGACAATGCCACATTAACATCTTAGACAGAAGAATATTTCAGTCTGGAGGGCAATGACGCCTCAATGACCTACATAAGTCTACAAATAAGCAGATTGGAGCCAACAGGCCAATCATGCACACGTTCATGAAAGGAAGAAGAGGCAGACCTGTGCAAACTAACAGCACAAGAAGCAGGAGAAGAGGTATGTTGGGCAAGATGTTTATCATCTGATTAACGCCTGTCTGAGAGGGATCCATAGTCTGTCTACTGCACCAACAAACCCAAGCCTTTCATGCTGATTCATAGGCATTGATGGTGCTAGTTGCCCAACAACGTTGTATCCCCATCAAGCCCCCAACTGGAAAGCCTGCTTTTGGTATCATCTGCCCTGAAATCCGCCATGTCAACAGGTAAAGGAAATACATAATCCTGAAAGCATGAGCTGCCTCTATATGGTTCAGAAGAAGTTACCCAAATGCTAGCACCCAAAGGGAAAAGTCTATTGTGTGTGCCAGTGTTAGAGGGAAACACACCTGGGATTGCCAAAAAGAAATAGTCAGTACCAGAGTCAAGCCCTGTTTTTGCGCCTTTAGACACATTTGTGCTATCATTGAAAAGCAGGGAAATGCATATTCTCTGGTACTCTGGAAGAACACAAATCTGCCAGTTCGGCATACAGGTCTGACCCCCAACTGTAATATCTTGGATGGTGGGCGTTGAGTTGGGTCACAAACAAATCTATCTGGAAGGGACCCCTGAGGTCAACAATGTATAGAAATACAGTCCTTCTTTGGCGCTAGGTGCTGGCATTTTTCCAATGTTGGGGAAATCAAAAAACTACTAGATTGTGTGTACCTGGATGATATTCTGCTCTGATCATGATGTGAAAATGCAGGCAAAAAGCTTCTAGGTTTACTGCTACACCAGAGAGGCTCTTTGATTGTGTACCCCCTAGTTTGTTTGTGTAATATACTGCTAACTTTTGTGGCAAGAATTGCTAAACAGTTTTCATTTCCGGAGAGAATCCTGGGAAGACTGTGGGCCCCAAGCAACGATTGCACCACACCTGGTGCTCCAACCTCTCAGGCTTGTATCGAACTTTAGGCAAAGTCCAAAGGTGGAAGAACATATTCCCCTCCCATTTCAGGTCTTTAGATTTGCAACTCACAATCTTAACTAAGCCTTTTCCTCTATGGAAAATAAGACCTCATATGAGAAGTCTAGCCCTCTTCTCAGTGCCTGAATTTTTAACTTTTAAGCGCTATGAAATGATGAGGTCCCGGAAAAACTGCCTGCATGGAGAATGACAGTGAACCAATTAAGTGGTTCAAATATTTGAGAGATATGACTTTAACAACAATCGTCCTCCTCTTATGTTTTCTGATGCACCAAACCTTGTAACAAGCTACTCTGAAGGACCTCTTCCAATCCACCAAAACCTTAAAAATCATAAGCATTGCTTGAGATACACCTATCCCAGATTTTTCCAATTATATCTGGTGAAGTCCAACCACTGAATTAGGAAGTTCGTCATACGACACTTCCTTCTGAGAGCTTCCTGTGATCAGGCTGTTTCCAAATAGATTAACATACAGATCCCAGCTGCTCTTAGACATGTTGCCACTGACCACAGGAGCTTGGTAAAGCACAAGGGAGCCGAGACTAGTCCAAAAGGGAGAGAGAAGTATCAGTAAGACACTCCTGCCCGAGGCAATTGGATGAATCTTCTGTGTATCATGCCAGTCAATATGGTTCTGAATGTTTCCCTCAATTCTAATGTCACAAACCAATCTCCTGCCCTCTATACGTCGCTCAACAGACCAATCATCTACATCTTGAAATGAGGATAGGTAATGTATGTGTTGGCATCCCTGAGGTGTATAACTAAGCCTGGGCCCTTTCTGGAAAGAAATGTGTTGACATGTTTCCACATATCTTTAACAAAGGAATATTCAAATAGATGTACCCCTACGGAAGACGAATCCTGAGCCTCTGCTGGGCCACTGAACTTGGAGATGATTTTCAGAAGAGTACCTTTCCTCTTCTCATGGGAGATTGATTAATTTGCTTCACCCAATAAGGAAATTAGACTTTGTGCCCACCTACTAATCTCTACTCTGTTCAACAAGTACCACAGGAACCGGGCCTCTTCTGTCAGAGCCAACCTATGTATTAAAGGCCCATCATATTTAATATTTTTCCCTGGAAGGTAAACTATGTCACAGCCATATTAAAAAAAAGAGCTGATACCTTGTAATGTGCTTTAGGGTAGTGATATTCAGGGGTGGAAGGTTGGACCATGGACATTCTGTCTCGTTTTGTTTATAGTGTGCCCATCTATTTTTTCCAGAAGTAACAATATGTGTATTCCACTACCCTGTCAAGAGGGGGCCAATTCTCTTACATTGGGGTGGGAGATGACCCTTGGGTTAAGCATCAGAACCCCCAAGCATTCCTTAATACTGGACAGTCCTTTACCCACCTTTCCCTATCAACAATATCATTATGATGGCCCATTGCCAGAGAGTCCAACCCAACTCTGTAGTCCCCAGGCAATAATGGTGAGGCGTTGATCCACTTCTCCTTTGGCGATGTGCCTAGAGCTATGCTATGACTCTTGGTCAGCAACTGTCCCCCTCCTCGCCAGTGGGTGCTGTGAGTGTGTTCAGCACATAGGTGCATCCATATAATGTGTAGCCCTGCCCTGAGTTTGGTGGGCTGAGGCAAAGCACTCCACACTACCAGCTTCTGCAGTGAGTTTTTGCACTTAACAGGGGTCTTGCTTCCAGAGGGACACAACAGCACATCACCAGTGACAGCTGCCTTCACCCCTTGGACATGTAGATGGGATTGGCCCGTGGGTGGTATAATGATCATGCCTACCCTAGGATGATGATGACAATGAAGCATGTTTGAATGGATGAAGCGAGAAGCAAACATAGTAGCAGAGCTATTACTGAGGACGTGTGGGGTAATGCCAAAATCATAAATGTTCCCTGATGACAAAACATAAGGGCAATAAGAAGAATTATATTAAAATCAGGGAATAATTAAGAGCATAGCATATAACAATGAGATGTACATATAACAAGCCAAGGTGACTATACAGATGATGCTTTGGAAAAAGGCAAGTTATGACATTTTTAATACTAATGAACAACTATCATTGATAAATTGGTGGAAAGGATTTTGATAAATCCTGGTTGCCCCCTAAATAATAATCTAATCACAGAGATGCAGGATGATACTGCAAATAAATATTCAGGTCTATCTGTCAGTAGCATTTCACAAGCTGCTGACACCCAAGCGGAACAGACTCTGCAAGATACCAGGCTGCACATTGATCACAATAAATGCAGCCACAGGCAAGTGCTTTAATTTAAAAATGGGCTGAACGGAAAGCATTCAGAAAGTGTCTAAAAATATGAATTCTGAAGATTTTAGACATTTTAGACTACAAGACCTCCCCGCCACCCAGCCCCAAGTGAAGCCATGGGCTGTGATACTTATAAATGTTCTGCTTCTTAATAAATTATAAAAGGAAGGCACCATACCCTTAATGAAGATGTCTGTATACATGATTAAAACAAGTGTCATAGTAATTGTTAAATAAATACTGAATCACTGACATTCAGTTGGGGGATGAGGGAGGAAAAGGTTCACAGGAGATTGCGTCAATCTGATGTTTTAAAATGATAGCATTGTTGCAGGAATTTTAGATAACTTTGGAGGTAATAGAGAGCAGAGCTCTAACACAGGAAGTTAACAGTTGGTCTACTTTAATAGACCAGCTTCATTAATTTCACTTAATGGAGGCCAGTTTAGAATTCCACAGCAAAAGTCAAATGGTCTTAATATTTGATTTCAACCTAGAAATAGATTCATCTGAGAACTTAATGATGTGGTATTGTATGGACCATTATCATTTTCTCCAAATCCTCATGATCCACTAACTAACCTGGAGGATGAACATTAACATATGTCTACAAAGACAAAGGTGGAATTGTGAACTCTACAAAAGTTATGTCTGATGCCAAAAGAGCTCCCTACCCTCAGTATATATGGGGAACCTAGGCTTCAAGCAGGCGATATAAAGTGATGCATCTAGTCGTTGTCATTTAAGAATAATAATTCAGGATTTGTACATGAACAGGGCAATCATAACTACAATGGTAGACAGCTCTGTGAGAGGAAGGGAGATTCAAATGAACCCTCAAAATAAAAAGGTTCAAATTAAAGTATAATCTTAGAATATAGAAGGTTTGATCTCAGAGGATTATGATTGTTTTAGGTTTGTAAGATGTTATGATATCCTATTACTGCAAGATTGGTAACTAATCCAATTGAATCTCGGGTATCAGGGAAATAAGCAAATATATATTACGAATGTTAAGGAGAATTAACTGTAAATTGATATAATGTAATAATGAGATGTGTGTTTATTTGAGAAGAACTAGGCCTTCGTTTAGCATTAAGTCTTGCTAAGAAAGTGAATCCATCTCAATTAATGTGAATCAAGGTCAAATGAAAATTAATAGCTATATTTACACACACACACATTTGAAAGTGCTGAATTAGCACAATTATTTAGAGGAATGCTTTCATTGCCAACGTTGTACTAAAGTGCCCTGAGGTTCCTTGCAAATGACCACTGTTAAGACAATTGAAATACTCAAGTGTATTTATTGTATTCAGATGTAACAGTTATCTCATGGAGGCTCAGCACTGACCTTGGATGTCTGGAATGAACAGGATCCATAGAGCTTGGCATTGTGTTTTGATGTTGTCATAAAATATTTTTTTCTGGTTTATGGGCCTATTTCATCGTAGTTTACATTACAGGTCCCCAAATCCTTTATTTTGGGTGACTGGCTCAATGTTTTCCTTGCTCTGTTCTCTTTCCAGGAATTTGGGCTGGTGAGCACTTGGCAAATGGTAGAGCCATAGAGGAGGGTCCTTTTCCTCCTTGGGTCTAGACTGGGGCTGCCATTTTCCCCCTTCTCCTCCACAGGCTCATTGCTAGCCGCTCATTCCTACTCCCAACATCAGCACCTGCTTTGGGCCAACCAGACCCACCTAAAATGTCTGTGTCTGTCGACTGCCTCCTTCCAAATTTCTATATTCCTCACTTCACTTTGATCTGCTACCTCTTCAACATGCTTCTACATCTCACTCTCTTTCTATTGCTCTTTGGAATTAACTTTCTGTCTGCAATAAAACCTCCTTTACCTCTGATTTCTTCCTTTCTCATCCTCTTTCCCTTGTCCTCATTATCCTTAATGAAACCTGGATCTCTCCCCCTGACTCTGCAACCCTTGCTTTCCTAACATGACCCTGCCTACAAGTTCAATCTCGCTCCCCGCCCCACTGGCAGGATAGGTGGTGGAGGACTGTGGAGGTCCAGGAGATGCCACACATTGCCTGGACCTTCTTGCCTGGCTGTAGGCACCCGGCAGCTTCCCGCAACATGATTGGCAGATCCCTTCACCAAATGAGAGAGCTGCCTCGAGCCGGGAGGTAAAGCCGGCCCTCGTCCTAAGGCTTGCGCTTTAAGCCTCAGGACCTGTCGTTCCCTTTCTTCCCGGGTATCTGGTGCCGGTTCGACCCCAACGGAACTCATCCCACTGCGACACTTGTGACACTGCAGTCCCTGCCACAGGTATATTATAATGTGAGGCTAGCCTCCAAAGTTTTGCAACACTATGACTCACCAAACCTTTCTCTGACATTTCAAACACTGCTTGCCACCACAATACTATTGTCGCTCCATAACTGGTACGGCACCCCAATGTATGCATTTTTGTAACTACAGCAATTAATCGTGTTGATTTACTCAGACCATTGTGCTCTGAAGGTTTGCAACAGCCAGTCCCTCGACAGGTCCCTCACTGTCCTTGTGTGAACCCCCCACCATCCCGATGGTCACCTGTGACTGCGTGTGCAGCTCCCCTTGCTCTCCTGTGAATACGTGTGCATCCCCACCCTCCCCATGGTCGCCTGTGAATGCATGTGTACCCCCACCCTCCCCATGGTTGCCTGCGACTGTGTGTGTACTCCCTACCCTCCCCATGGTCGCCTCTGACTGTGTATGCACCCCCACCCTCCCCATCGTCACCTATGACTGTGTGTGCACCCCCACTGTCCCCTTGGTCTCCCGTGAATGTGTGTGTACCCCCACCCTCCCCATGGTTGCCTGCAACTGCGTGTGCACTCTCCACCCTCCCCATGATTGCCTATGACTGCGTGTGCAGCATCCACCCTCACCATGGTTGCCCGTGACTGCCTGTGTACCCCCACCTTCCCCTGGTCGCCTGTGACTGTGTTTGCACCCCCAAACCTCCCCATGGTCACCTGTGACTGTGTGTGCACCCCCATTCTCCCCGTGATTGCCTGTGACTGTGTGTGTACCCACCACCCTCCCCATGATCGCCTGTAACATCGTGCATATTCCCCCTTCATTTCTCCATCTTTTCGAAAACCATGCCCACTTATTCTGACCTTGCTGCCACCTTATAATGTGTGTGTGTGTTGCACCTTGCAACATGGAGTTGACCATCATGCTTGTGCCACCTAATTTGACCCTGCATTTGTATGTTACTGCCACCCTGCAACATGGGATTGGCCATCATGTTTGTGCCACCTAATTTGACCTTGCATTTGCATGCTGCTGCCACTCTGCAACATGGGGCTGGGCATCATGTTTGTGCCCACCTAATTTGACCTTGCATTTGTATGCTGCTGCCTCCCTGCAACATGGAGTTGGCCATCATGTTTGTGCCACCTAATTTGACCATGCATCTGTATGCTGCTGCTGCCCTACAACTTGGGTTAGGCAATATGTTTGTGTCCACTTAAACGGTTTCTGTCTTTACAAGCACTTATGTAACTAAGCAAGCCGGCCTGCAACATGGGGTTAGGCAACATGTATGTATGTAAGTCTTTCAAGCTTTTATGCAACTAAGTCTTTTCTTAACAGCGCCGCAATGCCAGAGGACTGTTGGGTGCTTTATAGATGCAAATAAATAAAATAAATAAATAAAAGTAATTGTCCAAAGTTCCTATCTTTCCTACTCCCATTTCTCCTGCTAATTCTCCCTCATGCAGATACACTAGCTCCATAATCACTGCCCCCTATGACATTAATATTATTCTCTCTATTGGCCACCTGGTCCAGTCAATTCAATTTACCACATCTCCAAACTAATTGACTCTCTCCCTCCCCATCACCAACCTCATTGTCATTGATGACTTCAACCACCCCACTCTCTCTGCTGCTTTATCCACTGACTTTAACTGTCTTCTACTTAACCACTCACTTTCTTCTGTCCACTCTGTGCCCACCCATTAAAATTGAAACCACCTTGACCTTATTCTCATCTCCTCTCAACTCTTTGCCTCGAATATCTCCACTGCGCCTTCTCCGTCCGATCCCTATATCGTCATTGCCTCAATCTTCACTCCTGCTTCTTCCTCACACTCCATATACTAAAGCTATTACCAAGTGCAGGTTTCCCTCCTCCAAACTCCCTAACTACCTCTATGACCTACACCACTCTCTCTCCTATGCTGGACTCACCTTTCCATCCTCTGAAGAAGCCTTCACTAACTTTACCACTGCTCTTTATGCTCCCATTTCCTCTCACTACACTCTTACTACACTCACTCCTAAATCCTCCCCTCCATGGCCATGAATTACACCTCTCAACTGCACCCTGAAAACAACAATGCAGAAATAGCTTTGCACCTGGCAAAAGTCAAGACACTCCTCTGATCTCCAAATCTACCTCACTGATCTTCAAAACTATTCCTCTACTATTGACTCAGCAAACATGACTTCTATCTTTCTCTCTCATTCCGTCTCAATCCTCCCAACCTAGAGGCCTCCTAAAATCTCTCAACACAATTCTCTCACCTCCTTTTCCCATCTCCATCTCTGCTGTTCCTTCAGCAAATGATTTTGCACTCTACCCTGCATCTAAAATGTCTACGATTCACAATACCCTCTCTAACTAACTTCTATCCTGTCCTCCTGCTCACTTTGCTCTACCTCTCCTATTCTCCTCTCCCACCACTATGTCTTCCTTTGCTCCTACCGTCCCTGATGAGATTATTGCCCTGCTCCTCAAGACTAACCCTTCCTGTGCCCCCACTGACCACTGTCCTGCACTTATGACGCACATAGCTTCCAGTGTTGCTCCACATCTTACTTCCCTCTACAACTCCTCTCTTTGCCTCGTCCTATACGACAGCTACTGTTTTCCCTCTCTTTATGAATCCTGGTCTAGATCATAACTGTCCTGCCAACATTCACCCTGTCCCTTTTCTGCCACACTATTCCAAAATCCTAGAGTGCGTAGTATTCAATTGGCCCTCTTCTTCTGACCTCTGCATTATACAGAGATAGCCCTCTTCAATGTCTGCAACTTCTTCCTCTCGTTAGGCAAGACTTTCCTCTATTCTTATTCTTTTCGACCTCTCTGCTGCCTGCGATACTGTCAGCCATTCTGAGTGTCTCTCTACATTATCTCTCATTGGCATCAGAAATAAGGCCCTTGCTTGGTTAGCTCCATACTTTGCCCAGAGACACTTTCAGGTGTCCTGGAACAACCCTCCCTCCCCACTAACCCCCTTTTACTGTTGGAGGGCCCCAAGGGTCCATCCTTGGTACACTTCTCTTCACTCTCTATACTTCATCTCTTGGTGTGTTGATCTCCTCTTAGAGCTTCTCCTATAAACTCTTTGCTGACAACACTCAGATCTTCTTTTCCTTTCACTCCTTATATGACATGCTGTTGTCAAAAATCCCAAACTATCTCTCTCCCATCGGATGGTGTCACACTTGCTCATTCTCAAATCTACTAAGACTGAAGTTCTCTACTTCCCAGCCAGACTATCTCTTCCTCTCCTCCTCTTCTTCTCTCCTGACTACCTTCCTTACTCTTCTTCCGCTCATAACCTTAGTGTCATCTTTGACACATCAGGCAACTTCTCTCTCTTCATCTCC
Organism: Ambystoma mexicanum; assembly: GCF_040938575.1. Lineage (NCBI taxonomy): Eukaryota > Metazoa > Chordata > Amphibia > Caudata > Ambystomatidae > Ambystoma > Ambystoma mexicanum. The sequence goes on from NC_090941.1 coordinate 807,193,452, forward strand.
AAATCTGCCACTGTAGCCAGACTCAACCTTCTCAATACCAGAGAAATATGTCATCTTCTTCCTTTCCTTACTGTTAAACAGCTCCTTCTTAGTCTTTTCTAAATCTGCCTACTCTGCAAGTCTCCTCTATGGCATTCCCAACTATGTTTTTTCACCTTTGGACAAAGTCCTCAACTTCGTAGTTTGCACACTTTTCAACCTTTCTCGCTTTACCTCTACCTATTCTGCCTCTCCCCAGATTGTTTGGCTATACATGTAACAAGGGCTAAGTATAAGCTTCTTCTCATCATCTCAAAAAGTATTCATGGGCTCACCTACCATGCCTATCTGCTCATCTCACTACCTATACACCCACTAGTTCATCAGGATCATCCTCAGCTCTCCTCCTTGCCACCACTCAAGCCCCCTGTGCCCCCTCTTGCTTCCTCTCTCTCTGTCTCTCTCTCTCTCTTCACTCCCCTATTTTGGAATGGTCTGCCTCTCCCTCTCCATACTAGTCTAACTTTCCCACCATTTAAATTCAACCTCAAAGCACTCCTTTCTGAACAATATGTTTCCCAGCACTCTATGCTACTACATCACCCTGTTTTCCCCTCTCCCTACCCTTCATGGACAAACCAACAGCACTTTTCTGTCACCCCTCCAACCTTAATTCAGCACTTTTTCCACCATCCCATTCCTATGTCATTCTGTCCTGTCCTCATCCCTGGTTCATGTTTCCACCTTCCCTGCAACATCTGGGCTTTAAGTCACATTCTCTCACCACATTGTTAAGGACCCATGTCCTCTGCTCTGTTATCAAAGGTAAATAATTGTGTAAACATTTTCATGCCAAAAATGCATTGCTTTCACTTTGATTTTTATTAATAAATAAATAAACCCCCCTAACCGTCTCAATTAGACTCTACTGTCATGGTTTTCTGATCTCCCTCTCTTACCACCTCTCCCTGAGGTCCATTCTCCTCTTGTTGTCGCTCTCTCATCACCTCTTCATGATGGGGATCGGGATATTTGTTCACCCCTCTATCTAACCTGTCCCATATGATGATCTCCAATGTCTCATTTCCTCTTGCAAAACTCATCCTTCCTTTCACCCACCTCCTTTTGATGTTTTTCTTCCACTAACCTTTGACTTCCCTACCTCATCCTTCTCCGCATCAGGTCCCCAAACGCCTAGACTCCTTTGGGCCGTAGTTTGCGCTTATATGTTTTTAATAAATAAATAATAAATAAACAAGCTTTGCCACACTCTTCTTTATCTTCCTTTTCCTCCCCTTGTCTCCAATTCCTCTTCCAACTTCCTCCATAATCGCTCATGCTCACCTGTCTTCTCTTAACTCCCTTCTCCATTTCCTCTCACCAACCTCCTTCCTTCAAACTCTCACTGACCTGAGTGGGAGCTCATGCTTATATAGTGTAGTGGACCTTCCCGTGCCCTTGACTCTCGGAGTTATGCACCTGTGTTGCAATGTTGATTAAGACCTGTGTTTGGCTGGGACCTTTAGTTTCACACTGGGTGTAATTGGGCGAGTGTTGACTGGGCTAAGCCTTCATCAGGCCTGGCAGTATTCTGATGGCTGTATGATAGGTATACTGCCTATCAGGCTGGCTGCTGTGAATAGTAAAGAGGACATTTCTCCACAGTAGAGCTGTAGGGCTTGTCGCTTGTGATATTTTTTCTGGTTGGTAAGCCTCTGTTTGGCGAGGGAGTGTTGGATTTGCAGGCCACGCAACGTTTGTGGGCCATGCAAGTGAGCCATGCCAGCAGTTTGCGAACTGGCCTCACTGCCTTTCCTGCTCGGGCACAGGGTCTGTGGACCACACGAGAGAGGGTTGCCAGTGGTTCGTGTACTCCAATTAGAACACAGGGTACCCCGGGCCCATGCAAATTAGTCAGTGTTCTCAACTATGCTGGAAACAGTTTCAACATGGTTTCTGAAAAAATCCACTATGTTGATTGTCACATTTCAACATGGAAACATTGGGTCTGGTACACAAATTAGACTCTTTTAAAGTTAGAGGCGGTCTGTCGGGTCATGCAAAGTAACCATTTTCTGCCTACCAACAGGGTTTGAGGTGGGGTGATACCACCCTAGCCCCTGAATATTCTAGCTTTGAAGGGTACCTGTGCTTCATGAGCACTCCCCCTGATAACGCTAGCACTAGGCCGGGTCTGTGGCTCAGTGGACTAATGCATCCACTGCAGGGGCCTGGGTTTAACTTCATGGCCACAGGTTCTTATTCCAGCATATCCATTCAGCTCTTCATCCTGTTGAGGTTGATAAAATGAGTACTATTAAGTTGGGTAACAATAAACATCTGTTATACGTCAAAAGCACCAAGATGTCCCTCAGGGGGGTCAACGTGCCCTCTACAAATACACTTATTATGTTATTTTAGGCTGCCGAGTTTGTCAAAGTTTCCACCTAATTGAGGAAAGTGTTTTATTGTACCGAAATCTAAAAAGGGTGATAGATCCATCCCATAATCTTACTTAATAGGTAAACACTTAGGACATTTTAAGGGCTACCAACTAGATTTTAAGAAAACATCTTGGTACAGTCATTCAGAAGTAGAATTTACAGTTAATTTGATCAAACTATGTCCATCCTATGGGAATGCCAATGTATTTGGCCTTCATGGATTTTACAACAGTGTATGACCATGTTCACCAAGCGCTTTTATGGATCACATTGAAAGACCTGGCTACTCCCCCCTAGTCTCTAGGCGAGAGTGAGAAAGGGAGAATTGTTCAATCTAATGAGGTGGAAAAGCAGGTGCAACGGGCCGTGTCTGGATGCAAATCTTATTCAATCCCTATCAATTATCAATTCACTGTTAGCCTTATTAGAGACTGTATGGATGGATGTAATATATATATAGAAAGCTATGTGGATGATGCCATCCTATTGGGCAAAATGCCAGCAGCCTACATAAATTTGTGGGAAGAGGACTAATTACCAGTGTAAATAATATATTGTCATCACAGTAGCCAAACAAAAATTGACTTTGTGGCTTTGCATGTGAATGGGCAAATATTATTGTGTTCCTCCCATTATGACTATCTTGGTAAGTTTAAGAATGCCCAAGATTTCACAAATACGGCTCCAGCCAGGCTATCTGACATTAACTCAGGATTCAGGAATCACTTCCAGACTTCTTTCGAGACAGAATTTCTTCTTTTCCACCTGTCATCTTTAAAGTATGTTATTATTTCCAAATATATAGCCAGGCATTCCAAAAACAGGTGCCTTACTGTCTTTACTGAATTCTTGTTCTTACAAAGCCTACAAGTCGGGTCCTATGGATCCATAAATCCTCTCCTAATCTCTACCTCCTTCGTGGGGAGCACATTCCACTGTACCCTCATTAAGGGACTATGATAGACTATCATAGAACTTGCTCGGAATGAGTGATAGGTATGGTGCAATCGTACACCTAGGCTCATAATCATGGCTAAGATGTTTCAAAGAAGGGTAGCCATGAAATAAATGTACAGTGTTCACACAATCTTGCTTACACAAAGCCCTCTTTACTTTTGTCGGATTCATTACCAGAGTTTAAGTGTCAAATCCCAGTTCTTTTAACACAGTTTCACAGTTGACTCTCAATTTTCCCAAATACGTCTCTGAATTAAGGGAGGGATCACCTCTCCCTTTCAGAGACAATCTTGCCACCATATATACATCGTTGAATTTAGACAACTGTATTTTCTGGTATACAGATAAACTCTGCAATTGAACCCTTACATTAAGGGAGAGGAGGCCCAGCTCATATCTTAAGGCTGCCACGCGAAGTCCATTTGGCACCCCTCGTACTTGTCGCCATATCTTCCCCTCTAATGTGTCTAGCCAGCCGTAAGTCTTATCTAGCCAAAGTTGTAGACCATATAGCAACTTGAGTACCACCTTCCCTTCGTAAAATAGGATTCCTGTCCTTATTGAGAATCGCTCATATCTCTTGTCAACTTGAACCAACTGTTTCATTAAACTCTGGGCTTTAAGGGTCAGCAGCATTTGCATGTCCATCTGACAGGCTTTTGCAGAAAAATGGAAGCCCAACAATGTTGGACACTCTACACTTCCCACTAGATATTCCTCACACTTCCACTGCCTTCGTCCCTGTTTCCTGCTTCTCAATAGCTCAAGGATTTTGGTTTTCATGGCATTTAGTGTAACTCCGTTTTCTTTGACGTATTTTGAAAAGGCACCAAAGAGGCTCCTAATTCCAACCCTCGAGCAATTGGATAGCCGGAGATTGTCTGCATATGACACCCAGGCATTTTTTATAGGTCCTAGCTTAGGTGATATTAAGGCACCTGGCTTTAGATTCTCCCCTATGTCCAAAACATGTAGGTTAAAGAGGCAAGGAGCCAGTGTGCATCCCTGCCTTAGTCCTATATCGGTACTTATTCTATGCAAGAGGTCGCCTGCTTGATTTAGGTGAACGAATATTCCTGACATCTTGTGCAGCACTACTATCAACCTCAATGAGCCTGCTGGCAAGCACCACTGTTGCAATTTTGCCCATAGTCTGCCGCGGTCAACCCGGGTGAATGCCGCAGACAGGTCTATAGAAGCCACGTAAATGGTAAGGTTCTGTGTCCCCCTTGTTCTCTCCTGTAACTCCCTGATTATGGCAGTGCTAATGTTGTTTGAATGGCCCCTACGAAAGGCAGTTGGGAAGCGATCTAGCCTCCCTGTTGCTCCTGCCCATTCCTCAAGATGACCAAGGACCACTCCTACAAAGATTTAGCTTTCTACGTCCAACAGGGAGATTGGGCCATAGTTCTTTGGATCCCATGTGCCCCTCTCTTATAGATCGGTACAACAGAGGCTGACTTCCTTTTCTCAGGGAACAACCCACTCTCCATGATACTCTTAAACAGGAAAGAAAGGACCATCAACCAGGTATTCGTGCCTCTCTTTAGTGCATCATTAGTGATACCATTTGTGCCTGGAGCATGAGATGTTTTTGCACTTTTATTCAATTCAATTGACTATTGCTTTCCGGATCTAACTCAAGTGCAGAGTCAAATGGTTCTGCTACTTACTGATCTGTATTCTCGTCATGTAATTGTGCTTTATCCGTTGACTATAGTTCCCAAAAATATTTCACCCATGCTCTCTCTGAAACTGTGCTCAATTGGCACTGTGACTGGGATTAGTTTAATGAGATTTTGAGCATATGCTCCGCGTCACCCTGCAGAATGATCATTTTCTGTTTTTTAAAGTAGTTGTTATACTTTTGTTTTAATGTTCGGGAGTCTTATAAGCTGTTTTTATTGACCTCAATCCCTTTCTCAGCTCTCGCCTTCTTAGAACTAGTGCTTCATATTTGTGTACATAGACAGTATTTCTCTCCTACACTTGCTTTTCCCCTTCAATTGATATTTTCTCTGTAATTGTTTACAAGGTTTCCAGATAACTACACACTCCAAAACAGGCCATTTTCCTTTCTTACAATGTAAATTGAACAATACTCTGAAAACCATGGTTTAAATTGAACACAGTCCTTACTGTCCATTTCAATCTTTTTCCCCCATTGACCAAAACAAGATCCTTAATGATACTGCACCCTACCCCATATTTCAAAGGTCGTGCAGATCATACTGTGGTCACTCCAGTTATTGCCGACCACTGGTAGGTTTGAACAGGCCTCGAGCAGAGGGGGCGCGGCTTGACGGCCATGCGGTAGGAGGCGAAGCTGTGGTGCTCCGACACGATCATGAAAGACATTTAATCAAACGTGCTAGATTTGTCATTAAATATAGCCAAAAACGCGAGAACAGGCGGAGGAACATGAACAGTCCAGCTGGGGAGTTTTCTGTGGAAAATCAGAGAAAGAAACTAGCAAATTTTGTCTTTGAAGATTCCCCCTGCTAAATCCAAGATGGCGGGTACAAGCTGCGTGGTTCGCCGGGGAAGACGGTTGCAGTGAAAGACCTGACAGCGGCCGCCGGGAGGAAGTGTGATGCGTGGCAGCAAGATCAGCAAAGCTGCCGAGTCGCAGGCAGGCTCCAGGAACACCGGGAGCAGCGAACAACTGACAGATCCCATGGATCAAGAGGCACCTGGGCCATATCGTGAGGGCAACCAGCCTTGTGAGCGGCAGGACCACTGGCGGTGGAGCTGCGCACAGGCCATCGGAGCGCCAAGAGTGGAAGGGCAGGTGCAGGGAGACGGCCCGACGATTACTTCTGTGCTACAGTACAGGGTCCAAGCACGCTCCAGAGCGGATCCAGCTGGGTTGGTCCCGGGGCTGGAGGCAAGAAGTGGTGCACAGCAGGAGACCCAGAGACCCGCGGTTTCCTCCCCGGGGGGCCAACAACAGCCCGGACAGATCCCCCAATGGCTAGCGATACCAGAGGAAGACAACCATGGTGCCAACTAGAAGCCACCATAAGATACCTCTCCTTGCTCGCACCACGATAGAGAAGACGTCTGCAGCCACAGCACGTGGGGGGATCCCAGCCCCGCTACCATGGAGCAACGCAGTGCCCGAGGTGTGCAGTGAGAAAGGGAGCTGGAGAGACCACCAAAAGCCACCCAGACCCGTGTGAAGTGAGCGATATACGCAACAGATAGACGCTGGGGGTTGCGTGGGCTCCGAGCCCACACCAGATGCACACAACAATTGGGAGTCCTCAGGTACACCCGGCAACAAGTTGAGTCACACTTTAACATGACATTGTACTGTGCTCAAACTGCCTGAACACGGACTTGGACCTGCGTCAGAGTGACGGTGCTGTGGGCATCCCCTGAGTGGGCATCGGAAGGGAGCCCGGATGACAGAAGGCGTGCTGTGAAAAGGGGGTGAGGAGATGACAGAGAGCAACCCCTCCCCGCCAGCATCGCTGAATGCAGGAGAGGAGGCCCAGGATAAGCCTGCACAGGACTTAAGACCCCTGTTACATCAAAAAACAGGAGCAAGGTCCCTCAATACGTACATTTGGGCCCACCATCTGCACACAAAGACGACAGTGGAAGGCCATGAGAGAAGTGGCCTCCAGTACCCCGGGTAGAGGCGCAGCCACAGACGGACTGTAACTGGACGCCCCTAAGCCTCAGACAGCCTGCAGCAGCAGAAGCAGATGAGACCCCGGGTGAGAGGGGGAGCTAAAACAGAAGTGGTGTAGCAAGCGACAAGTGGCCTCGAGCACAGGGGTAGCCATAAGCAACCCCAGGAATCTTACGCCATGAGAGGGCACAAACCATTGACCAGGCACATCAGGGCAGTAGAGTGAAGGGAGGGAACAAGCCAACTAAAACCCGGCAGTAACACCGGGAAATTCACATGAGACCCTCATGAGAATGTTTTAATGCAGGTGGAGGACCACTAAATGCAGAAGCAACCACAGCGAATTGCAAGCCTTGAGTGCTCTGCGGACTCCTTGAGCCAAACAGAGGAACCCAAAGGAGCCCTGGCATAACACACCGGGAAGGGAAACAAGGCCCCTAGCATAAATCTGCCATCTAACTCAAGACCAGAAAGAGGTGTCCTTAAACGGCACCATATGGAAGTACAAAAGCTTCTCAAATTGCCTAACCAAATGGAGTGTGTACATGATCAAATGTCCCTGTGATCTTTTATACATAGGGAAAAGCAAACGCAAAGTAAGACAAAGAATCTGTGAGCACAGATCGTGCCTGACAAACAAAATTGAAGATAAACCCATGGTGGCCCATTTTTCGAAGAAAGGACACAAACACACAGAACTGAGGTGGTGTGTGATTTAAACTATAGAAGCGAAAGCCCGGGGGGGTGACAGAGATCTGGAACTGAGAAAACTTGAGCAAAAATGGATACACCATCTAGACACGGTGAAGAATGGCCTCAATGTGTCCATAGAGTGGAACTTGTTTTTCTAAATATAGCAAATCACTCTGATCATAACGGGATCTCGTTTGCCACAAACAACACGAGGGTACATGCATATTAAAGTCATACGGTGTTTCACCTCATCCTTACCTAACACCAGGTGCCAGCACCCTTTGACAATGGTCACATCTGACAGTACTCTACCTGATGTTAAGGTTCACTAACAAAAATGTGGAAATAACAAGATGCTACTATGCGTTTCTGTGCCAAAAATATTGAATAATGCCAGAATGCTAAACACGACATGACAAATAATTGTATATGTAAAACAAAGAGTGATTGAGTAAACAATTTCTGTAACTAAGTGCCATGACGTTTTTACATTGTACGTAACTAATAGAGCTTCTACCGCCTACTACTACTTGATTTACATGATGTTAACCTTCACTAACAAAAATGTGGAAATAACAAGATGCTACTATGCGTTCTAAGATGTGCCAAGAAATATTGAATAATGCCAGATGCTAAACACGACATGACAAATTAATGCAGATGTAAAACAAAATGTGATAGAGTAAACCATGTCTGTAATTTAGTGCCATTGACGTTTGTGCATTGGGCATAACTAATAGAGCTTCTACAGCCGTGCACACAACGTCCCGTAATGCGCACGTTGCCATGCCTCCAGTTGAGACACTAATCCTGTCTCGCAGCCGCTCGTAAATACTGATCTAGTGCACATGCGCGCTGCAGTCTTAGACGCGCTCCCCTGCCTGAGGCGCATACAAATGAAACGTGGCGAGCTGTAGCAGAGCGTAAAGGTAAGCGAGATACTGCCACACAAGGTGGCTTATGATGCACATGGCAACCACGCCGTTTTAGCATAATAATTAAGACTTTGCGTACCACTGCAAGTACCTCTATAGGTACTTACACGATTCTAGGTACCCACACGATTCGATCTAGAAGCACAGAGGCACCCTTGTAAATACACCTCTGAATGCATGCCGACCACGCTATTTCACAGCAGGTCATAGAGTATACGGAGCTCATCATTAAGCACATCTGCCCCACCCGCCCCTGCACATAATGTACCACCAATGCACAGGGCACCTGGTCAATAGCTGGTCCCCAGCACTGCACCATAGCCTATCCCATGTACCGCGAATGAGTACATAACACAGCCAGAAATGGCGGCACCTGCACTGTAAATGCTAGTGCACTCATTTGTTTTTAATTAACCACCTCACTAGATATTCACTATCTTGTCCTACAGTTACCCAGCTGCGGACCCGATCCTAGACACACAGGATCAAATCCAACAAAAGCGCATTGAAGGCGCTTGGAGTGAAGAACTCAGACTATTTTCTTCACCACCTGTGACACTGTAAAGAAATGCCTCAGGTCGGATACAGCTCAGCACAATCCCAGGCACCTTGGTCCCTGAAGAGATTCACCCAGTTCCTAATTTGTACATCCTTACTTTTAGATGTCCCACCATTGTGACACAATGCGGACACTTCCAAGTACCCCACATTTGTCCTGAAGACGGCACCTGAATACCAGCTACTTACAGGGTGCCAGGAACACCACTGAGTGTCGACTAGAGAGATGTGAAGAAAATAATACCACATTTAAAAGTCACCAGATCTACTAACCCACACCACATAAACTGTATGCAATTTTCCAATGTATGAGGTTGATGTGAGAAGCCTTCAACAGTGTATTACTACCCAGTAATTAAGGGCAAACAAAAGGTTTGGATAATAGATTTGTAACACTATTTTTTAGCCACATGAATTTTTATTAGTCACATGAATAAAATTGTTATTGTACGAAAAGTAATCTGGGTGTTCTCTTATGCACAAATCACTGATAGGGATTAGTACAAAGTGTGCTGAAACCATTCCAGGCCAGTGTCAGACAGGTGGGGTAGCCTAAGTCCCTGTTATTACTACCCTAGCATAAGAATCCAGGCCACCACCTACATAGGAAGAGAACAACAGGGGGGGGCTACTAGTGGAGTGGGCTCCATCGCCCCGAGAAGTGACACAGACATTGACAGGCCGCCCCCTGGCCAAACACACTCCACAGGCAACTCACAGCACCAGCAGTAGACTATACCCCAGGTGAGAGTGGGGGCAAAAAGTGAAGTCCCATGACAAGCGGCCCCTAGCCCCGGGGTCTCAACAACCAACCATAGACCATCTAATGACATGGGAGAGCACAAACCATTGAATAGGCACATCAGCGCATTGGAGTAGGGGAAAGGAGGGACTCGACCAAAATCTTGCAAAAGCAAGGATATGGCGGAATCTACACAAAGCTCCTCTCAGAAATGATTTCACTACAGGCGGAGGGCAACCAAACGTGAGAACCTTGTCCGTGGCAAATAGTCAACCTTGAGTGCCACACTAACTCCTCGTGGTGACCCGAGGAGCCTGCCAGGCGCTGGGTAGTGCGCAGAGCCTTGCATAACGCCACCAGGGGGGGAAATGCCAGATAAATCAAAAAAAGACAGAAGCAAACAGACCAGAATGGAATCCTTTGCAAAAAAAAAGGCGAACTGTCAACCCACCTCATCAGACACAAAAATGGGAGCGACTGGCTGCGGACAGCAGGTCTGTAGGCCATAGCAGCCCTGAAGGCATTCAAACTGGAGTTTTGGTTGACATGAGCCTCCTTCGGCAGGATGTAAGGAATCTGACGGACCGAGTGGGCACGGCAGAACAACAAGTACAGACCAATGCCACCGACATTGCCACCACCTGGTCCCAAATGATAGATGTGCTAAAACGGGTGAAGATCCTCGAGCACAGAGCAGAGGATGCGGAAGGGAGGGCTCAAAGAAATAATGTCTGGATTGTCGGACTGCCAAAGGGGGAGGAAGACAAGGACACAATGAATTATACAAAAAGGCTGCTGCTGCAGGATATTTGGGTGGGGACGCTGTCCCAAGGCTTTGTGGTAGAAAGAGCGCATAGGGCCTTATCAAGGAAACCTTAACCAGGGGCCCCGCCGAAAACTATGATCACCAAGATCATGAACTATAAAGACCGGGAGAAAATACTGGCATTTTCGAGGGAAAGGGGTGGGGTGATAACCAGGAACTCCTCCAGAATAACAATTTACCCGGACTATACGGCTCTGGTCCAGAGACAGCAGGCCCACTTTGGCCCAACAAAGGATTGTCTCAGAGAAACAATCATACGCTACATGCTACTGTAGCCTGCCAAACTCAAGGTGATACGAGAAGGCAGAACATATTTCTTTGAAACAACAGAGGAGGCCCATGCATGGATGGACCAACAGGGCATTCCTCAACAGAGAGCCAGAAATGGTAACAACAATGAGAATCTACCCCGGTAACATGCACAAATCCACTGCAGGGAAGAAATGTCAAGACACCAAATATATAAGGAAAGCCAGATGCAATATGACCAAAGGAGCGACAAGCTTTAGTTCTGCCATGGAAGATGACAGGACACGATACCCCAAAGAGTTTTGCAAGTTTGGATGCCAGTTTTAAGGCAACACTGTAATGGTTTTATAAAACAGCACACTCCAGCCAGGGACTCCTTCCACTGACAATGAATGTGGCGCACAATAAAAACGCTTTTTATCTTTAATCAACCACAAGTTCTTTATTTGAGCAGGCTGCCAACCTGCCTCGCACCCACCTTAACAAACACCCCCTGTCGCAATGGACCAGGAACCAGGCCGGTGTTTAACAATATGAGATTTATAAATGTTAAGGTCAAATGAAAAAATCAAGCAAAATCAAACAATTGGGCAGCAATACAAATGCAAAGATTCCCACAATATGGATGATTCAAACTCCTAACACAATATACAGAAACCTTGAATAGCAAGCAAAAGAGAAATTGTTTTTAAAAGCAAACGATTGCATTCAGGTTAATCACTTCCCCTGCAACACTCACCCCCCAACTTTTGCTAACTAAATTCTTTCTGAATGGAAGGCAGTGGCAAGGAGTTAGTATGGAGAGGGAAACAGGCATAATCAGATTTCACTTGTTACTCACACAGCCGTTTGCAACCGCAGTGGGATAGCTAGAACAGAAATTCGTGTTGCTACACTTAAGAGATAAGGAAGCTTACATAATACTAAACGGAGCACCAAGGCAAAGTGAACACAAGGTAGGAAAATCAAATTTGGGAAAGGAAAACCAATGCAAAAGAAAACACACACGGCAGAATGGAAATTCATTTCTACACAGGACTTGAGATGACAGGCAGCCACGGAAAGGGCTTGGCTATCACAATTGAAAATTGTTTTTTAGGACAAGCAACAGAGGCACATAACAATTAGGATTCTGACAGAAAGGGGTTACTCTTAATGGGACTACAGTTTGGGTTATTCTATGGGACAAATGCACAGTAGAAATTTGGAATTGGTAAGAAAGCACACAAAACATAGGCAAATTCACTTCTGTAAGACAAAGGTTAGTTTTGTTGAGACTATATTTTACTGGCTATAATCATTATGAGGTGGTTGATTTCGAACGTCAACCAACTCACTGTGAATATCTTTATAGGGGAATTAATTGATTTACCTGCAAATAATGCTAAGGATTTATACAGACTTTTGAAATATTTATGAAAGGAATGCACTAACATGAACAGGCTAATACAGGCTAATACAGATTTGTCTATGGAAAGGTGAACGGGTTATACTGGTACTTTGGGACTTGAATGGGATTTCAATGGGGTACAAGGGTCAAATGACTGAGATATGCAGTTTTGAGAACAGGGGTTATGTGCTTACAATGTAAGCTTGAGTTCGGGATTCTGGAAAGCCAGCAAGGTCTCTGGACATGCTATGCCAAGGGATCTGGACACTGTGGATGGCTGGGCCAAGTGATCTGGTCACTGGGCTATCCTGGATGGGATGCTGGACAGCTAGGCAAGTTCTGGGCACTGCACTCTCTTGGAGGGGATCAGCTGCCTCCTCTCCTTTCTCCCTGGATTCTTGGGTGTGCCTGGATCTGGATGAATGGATGGATCTGCCTGGATGGATGTATCTGGTTTCCTGGATCTTGAATGGATTTTGATTCTTGAATCCATCAGTGAGTGAGACTTGAGACTCCCTTGTGTTTCTCTGTCTCCCCCTTATATAGCCAAAATGGCATCATCAATTTTACAACATGAGGGGAAGTACCCTGGAATTATTCCTCTTCTGGGATAAGACCACCTACCAGTCCTCTCCCCTCCCGCTGGGCCGACTGGTTCAGAGGAAATGACATCATTTATGTGTTTGTATTTATGACCTTTCTTTGTCTCTCCAGCCTACTTTTTACCAAAAATGAGTTATAGATCGAACCTTCAAACGTATCAGAGCCACCACCATAAGAATTAGATATGCGGATTCAATCGGTCACAAGGAATTGGACAATCCGATCGCCAAATCTGTGCGAGGTCGTATCGCCCTTTTGCACATTTTTGCTGTTTTTATGAAATACATAATATTTAAAATTCTACAATGACTACACATGTTCCCAATAACAATTTGTATCTTCCCAACTAGTTTCATATTTGTCCCACTTACAATTCACCCTGAAATGTGTCTTTCATGGCCATTTCAGTTCACCAAGTGCTAGAAACATGTACTTGGTCTCTTTACATTCGCCCAAAAATCACATGGAAAACAGGCATAATACAAAATTACTACTTATTCAGTGTACCGGGAAACATTTCTTAAACTACAGAAGTCCTTCAATGTCAATGGGGTGGATTAGTCACATGTGTGCGTGGTGATGCAGACACCCACAGCAACTGTCTGTGCCAGGTTCGGCTTACAACAAAGGACTTTTATGATGCCCTTTGAAGTTTGACCGTTCCTCCTTCAGAGTGGATGCTGGAGGAAATCACACCTCTTAGTCATGCATCAGCCATACTGGCTTCCATTGTTCCTTTTGCAGGGCTGCCTGCTAGTCTAGCAGGGCAGTGAATCCTCACACACTTGGCCTTTTCATATGTCATTGTGGGCTGGTTCACTTATGGATGTGACTTTGCAGTGGGAGGTAGGGCTGGCCATTGAATTCAGTGCCTGGGCCAAAAACCCAGTTTTACTGGTTTCAGAGTCTTTTCTAAGTCTTATGGGGACAAATATCATGTTCATTATATAGCCAAACCCCCACCCACATATTCAATCACATTTCTGTGCGAGCAAAAGCTGTCATTTGACATTTACTTTTATACAGCATTTTCCTCATTTTCAACACACATGTGTTCTTTTCCTTTCATTTCAAGTTTACAAATTTGGTTTCTGCAGACCACAGGATGGTTTCAATTAATCTTCTGGGAGATTTTGCATATACTGTTGGTTCATGGACACAAAGAATGCTGCACGGAATTTCTTTGCTGTTGACATGGAAAAGGAAATGCCACGTTATTTCTTTCATTTACTGCAATTTGAGCTGTGTTGAGTGAAAAGCAGAAATCTTTGTCCCTCAAGTTATTTCTCAGTAGACATTGCCGTTCTTGAGAGGTATTGCCTAATTTTTTGGCAATCAGATGAAATAAAGCACGCAGGGGTGTGTTTCAATGAAGCACACAATTTGGTGGTGTTTTAAATTTAAATTAAATAAAGAAAAATGTCAAAGCTGTCTTGAATGCTGCTTTAGTATTCAGAGGGCAGAACAGCAAATGTACAGCCATTCCGATTGCAGGTCTTTTCCTTATGATTCAACTTTAATGTAAAGAAAATGCATAGCCATTCTTTGGATGGTATTGTAAATGGTCGCCACACATGTGCCAGGAAAAGAAAAGCAAAGCTGTTTTTGTGGCATTATTTCAATGCGGCTTTTGGTTTGAAGGGGATTTCTGCTGAGAGCCTTAAATGTACCCCAAATCACGCTGCAGCAGGCCTGTCGCACCAAGGAGGGGCAGTGCAAGAGAAGCAGCGGAGCACGAGCAGGGGGAGGGTAGCTGGGCAGTTGTTTATGGTTCAAGTTTTTTGTTCAGACCAAGGCACGCGATGGGGAAGGCACTTTCTATGGAGAAGATGTTACGCCAGCGCAAAGAACAAATAGAGCACAAGGGTAATAAGACAAAGGCTGCGCACCATGCCGCCCAGCAGTTGGGACTCTACAGGAGCCACATGGTATGTGGAGGGCGCAGACACCCGGCGCTGACCACAACAGTAAGAGTGACACTCAACAAAAATTTGGGTGACCAGGACATGAACAGAAGACCCAGAATAGGAAACCTAGACGACTCACAGGGAAATGAACCCAGAAGAACTTACAATTGCAACCTGGAACGTCTGGGGACTGAATGCCTACATTTAAAGTCTGAGAGTGCACACCTAGCTCAACATATCAAGAGCTAAAATAGCGTTGCTGCAAGAGACCCACCTGATGAGACACAAATAGTGCAAGACAGCGGCCAAATGGATTGGAAAAATGTTCAGCTCGACCTACTCCACCTATACCAGAGAGGTGCTAACGTGAATAGCTCCAGGAGTCCTCTTACAGCTATTAACACAGGAACAAGACAGAGAGGGCAGGTGGGTGCTGGTACATGGGATGCTCGAGAACAAGGAGGAATGCCTGGTCAACACATATGCCCTGAACCAGGATACATCGAAGGTTTTTTCAGGCACTTGCACCACAACTGACTCCATACCGGGAGGCTGCATTCATTTGGGCCAGCAATTTCAACTGTACAATGGACTCCGTCCTAGATCGCTCGGACAATAAATATACCAAACCAGCCCAGCCGGCAAATGCACTCTGAAAAATTCGGGAACAGTTGAAATTGGAGGACGTCAGGAGAAACCTGCACACCGACAAGAGGGGATACACCTATTATAGCACCCCACACGGTACGATCACACACATAGATTACCTCTTTACTGGCAGCAAGACACTAGGGGAATTTTCCAGCATACATCATCGAGCACAAACACTTTCAGATCACACCCCGGTGACAGCAACATGGGCGTACATGCACAGCAAGTCCCCAATACCAACCTGGAGACTGAGAGCAGAGACACTCCTGGAGGGGGAGGTCCAGGGGCATCTCCAAGACACGTTAGAAGATTACTTCCGACTCAACATTGGTAGCGTAGACAGATTCGCAATATTGTGGAATGCCTTTAAGGTAATAATAAGGGGCGCAGCAATAGGAAATACTGCAGAACTTAAAGGCAAGGTCATGACTGAACTTGAGGAGATGGAACGTGAAATAGAGAGGATGGAATTGCAAGTGGGTCACTGGGAGAGGAACCACGCGAACCAGTGTCCCTTAGAATACAGTGCAAGGCAATCTGGGAAAACTGGGGAATCTAAATGATGTGAAATATATGCAAAAACTACATGCTGAAGGGGATAAACAGGGGAGGCTGCTGGCCTTGCTCACCAAACAGGAAGTTAAGAAAGTCCGGATCAACACAATTACAAATAATGCGGGGGAGGAGGTCATAACCCAGGAATGGATAAACCTTATAGTCTCACAATCCTATTAGACTCCATACTCACGCCCTCGCGAGCAGACAACTCAGACATTACAGATACCCTGGAACAAATTTACCTTCCTAATTTAGATGCAGAACAAGAACAGATGCTAGGGGCGCCCCTTAATGGCAGAAGAATTAGAAGCAGTAATAGACAGCCCCCCGACGTCCAAGACTCTGGGACCGGATGGGCTACCCAGGGAGTTCTACAAGGCATATAAGACCACCCTAGCTGCTAAATAGCTGGAGGTTTATCAGGAAGCATTTGAAATTGGCCAGTTGCCAGACAGCATGCAGGAATACCCATCCTGAAACCAGGTAAACCCCCCATCACTCTGGCTCGTATAGGCCCATCTCATTGATTAACCAAGACTGCACAATCCTAACTGCAGCCCTAGCCAATAGACTAAAGAGAGTTATACACATGTTGGTCCATCCAGACCAAACAGGCTATGTCCCAGGGCGTAACACCAGGTGGAACTTGCGTAGGCTGCATCACGTGGTGGATCAAACCAATGATAAACAGGTCAAATGCGCAATAGCGGATTTAGACACGGTCAAGGCCTTCGACTCTGTTAATTGGAACTGGCTCCTTAGAGTGCTGGCCCACTTTGGTCTGGGCGAGGGTTTTCTAAAAGGAACAGGTTGCTCTACAGAGTCCCTAGGGCCAGATTCAAGACAGGAAGGCATATCTCGGAAGTGTGGAGGATATGCAGGCGCACGAAGCAGGGCTGCCCGTTATTCCCAATGCTCTATATATTGGCTTTGGAAAGCTTAGTGGTCTTCCTGTGAGCAGCATACGCAGACACAGGGATATGCATAAACAATGTCACGCACCTAGTGTCACTATACGCAGATGATATGCTCCTGTTTGTCAAAAACCCTCAAGAATTCCTTCCCGAAATGCTAGAGGCAATAGGCACATATGCCAAACTATAGGGCATCTCCATAAACAAGGCAAAATCCATCATGTATCCCCTCAAAGGTCTCAGACAGGTTCCCATAGAGCAGTTACCACACCAAGGTCTCACATGGGCACCATGCACCTTCCAATATTTGGGTATAGAAATACATCATGACCCTGCATACGCAAACGCTACGAACACACAAAAGGCCCTAGAAACAATGACAAAGTCCATGGAGTTCTGGAAGACACTGCCACTGGGGATGATAGGGAGAGCAGCCCTGTTGAAGATCACGGTCCTTCCCCGCCTGCTGTAATATTTTACAAATATACCCTACAACATACCCAGTACATTTTTCTAAGAAGTTGAACATGATAGTACAGGAATTCCTGTGGGGGGTGGGCCAAACAAACTGGCTCTATACGCTCTACAAAGGAACTATCTGTCTGGGCGAATTAACCTGCTGGGCTACGAAAGATACTATCTTGCATGGCAACTGCAATTTGTGTCCAATGGCTGGGGGATGAACAATCCATAGACTCACTATTATTTCAGCCGGCACTGCAGGATTGATACCTGCGCAAACTCATCTGGATGGGGAAACCCTGAACCAAAGATTTGCCCTCCCTGCTCACATTACGGCTAGTGCTATGGAAAAGGGTGTAGAAGATTCTAGGAACCCAAAACCTATGCTCCCTGCAGATCCCATTGGCAGGACTTGTGGGTACCAGACCAGAGGCCCTGGCTTTGTACAGGACACACTGGGAAGCCAAGGGAGTGGCACAGATCGAGACCTGTGGAAGGAGGGAAGATGGCCGGAGTTTAGCACCCTAACGGAAGACAACAAAATTCACAAAGGGCAGTTCATGTTGCACAACCGCACGGTCCATACCATGATCAGTGGTATGACATCTCCAAAGGTGGGCACACGACATCAAGACTGTATGAACAGCTCATGAAAACTAATAACATCAAGAAACTACAAGTGTGGGACCAATGGTAGTCAGAAATCCATAAGCCTTTTACGGAACAGGAATGGTTGAGGGTCCTAAAATAGGTAAAGACGGTCTCGAGAAACGCAAGGTTCAAGCAGATGCAGCTCTATGTGACCCATAGAGGGTACCTCACCCCAAAAAGACTGTCCAAAATGGGGAACAAAGACACTCACACCTGCCTCAGATGTCCCACGGCAAATACAGACATGCTCCATATGTTTTGGGGGTGCCCGGTGATATAAACATTTTGGGAAGACATTCAGCTATGCAATAATGGACGGTGCAAGGTGTGTGCCCTTTAATCCGACTTCCTGTCGGCACAAGTGAACATATTCAAGCCCAAATAAGTTATTGTTGCCACCCATTTTAACCCCGCCAGAGTCTTAAAGGTTTGTGAAATAGGGTCCAAAGACACATCTCCTATCTCATCCCCCGGGATGGATTCTGGGCAGTCTACATTAAGATCACATGCTACTAGGACCATACCACCCACGTTTACATCCCTCTAGGCAGTTATTGTCTCCTGAATTTGACCCAAGAAAATTTCCAAATCTGCCAGCCCCCGATGCCAGTAGATGTTCATCAACAGAAGCTTCAGTGAAAGATTATCATTTTCCAATTCTATGGCCAAGATTCCAAATGGTGTGTTGGGGATAACCTTCACCAACAAACCCTTCCCCGTACAAATTGCCACTAGCAAGTCTTCTGAAGGCCTGCCTACTGCTCCTGCCCTGGCTGCCTGGAAAAATACTTCATAGCCATCTATCTCTGCCCAGGAGACTTGCCATGTTTCCAGTACAAATATGCAGCCATTTTCTTTCAAAATTGCCCAATTGCCTCCAAATGTAAGAAACCCAGAGAGTTCCAGGAGAGCATTTTCAGCCCCATCCTGATTACTTTAGTCATTTATTTCCCCAGCCCCATTGTGAAAGTGTTCTGAATCCTGAGGTGGTCCTAGGGCCCCCGCTTTGCACCGAACCAGACCCTCCTTCAGTGCAGTTAGTATTCCACCCTGAGTTTAACCTATGGGCAGCAACACTCTGTTCTTACTAGGAGCCGGCATTCCCAAATTTTCCAGTTTAAACCCTAAAGCGTTGAATTTAGCGGCCTCTGCTAATACCAGCAACCGATTTAGTTCCAATTTACATGAGATTGTCAGGTATTACAAATGAATCAAGCCAATGGTGAGATTCGTAGATTTGCTAGAAACATCCAAAGGCCAATTTTGAAGCATGTGTTAACTATCCGTGATAAAAAAAAGAAATGGGGGCTGCGGCTACATATGGTGCCCCAACATGCTATGCAGCAACTGCTAAGTTCCACCAGGTACAATTCAACTTTGTTCCACTAATTCTAGGTCTCCCCAAGACTACATCAACATTCACCATCTACTTATGACTGGGTTTGACATACCTCTCACCTATATAGATATAACGTCTCTGTTGTTGTGGTGTAGACTATGAAGAAATTAATACTCTCTTTTATAAAAATGCGTTGATCAGAGATACATGTGATTGTTTTCATGATGTAAAATACCCAGGCAAAAATAGCTAAGGAGTAACTTCAGACAGCTGGGTATAGTGAACCTGGCTCAGATCCATGAGTGTACAAGCGTCATGCAACCGCAAGCTGGAAGAGCAAACATACATATTCACTCTGTCTATTCTTCACTGTACAATGCAGATTTTATTGTAAACATAGGTTTTCCTGCATTACAGTGAATTCAAAACATGCCCTACTGACTCTCTCTCTACAGAAAAGGTATTTATTTTTGATTTATTTGAAGTTTGGTAAGGTGAATACTTGTGGTAAGTTCCGCTTCAAAGCACTTGGGAGAACATTACAACCCATAGATACAATGCAGAAGTAAGACCTATACATGAGGATTATAAGCATGGAATAGGGTTACAAGACCAAGAAGTCTGCTCAAGTACAGTGCTATCTGGGATCTATATTAGTAGGCTGTATTTTCATAATGTGGGAGATGCTATTGCTACAGCATCATGGATTACAGGAGTCTGGTGTCTTTTGGAATATAGACATTAGAATTAATCATAAACAGGCAGACAAAGGTACAAGTCAAGTAACCTTTAACAGAGCCAATGCATGTTGATTCTAGATTAAAAGGTAATGGCTAAGTGTGGCCACGGGCAGAAGTGCTACCTGACTATTCATTTCACGTGTGTGAAGATTTCTCCATTCCATATTCTGTTGGAAGAGCTCGTGGTTTACACTTCTTTTGAAACTCTAGAGGTTTTGTCCTGTTTTTAGGGGTGCAGGGAAGCTGTCCCAGAGTTTCAGAACTAGCAGAGGCAGGGATCTCCCCCAGTGTTCAGTCTTTTGTACATTGTGTGACAACATCTCTTCTACCATGGAGGACTACAAGGATGAGTAATGGCTACAAAGCCTTCTCAGCCCCTGCAATTCTATTAACAAGCAGTGATCACAATCATAACGAAAAAACTGCACAGCCAAAAAAGACCTTCACCTTTTGTGTTCACGTGGATCGAGGGAAGTCTATAATCTCAGAAGAGGTGTGAAAGTGATCCAGTAGCAAAGCAAATAGCAAAGTAAAATAAGTCCAAAATAAAAGTAATGTCCAATCATGTTTCTATAAATACATTTGTATACCTTAATTAAACACACCACTGTACAAATACCTATAAAAAAAACTATAAACACGAGAGCACAGAAAATGCAACAAATAGAAAGATGCAGCACTCTGAGTAATGGAACGGGAGTAAAAAGTCAATAAGCATCCATAATGAATTTAGAAGGATATGTGCCTCATTACGACCCAGGCGCTAATGGGTTAACGGCGCCATAAAAGGCTGCGGCACCGTTAACCTATTAGCGCCTAATTACGAGGCCCCTTTGCGGGACCCGACCTTGACGGCTGGTGTAGACCAGCCGTTAAAGTAGGGACCCGCAAAGGGACCTTGGTGCTAATTACGGTGCCGCAATTTGCGGCACCGTTCTTAGCGCCTTCCCCATTCCCATTGAGCACAATGGGGCAAAAATGGGAATGGGGAAGGGCCATGGAGGAAGGGGGAATTACCACCCCGCCAACCTTGTAATGGGGTGGTATTCCCCCCTTCCTCCATGGTGGAGTCGGTAACTTACCGGCATGGACCATGGTGCTAATAGCACCATGGTCTTCTGCCAGGGTCGTAATGAGGCCCTATGTCTTTTAGTGGAATAAGGTGCAAAAAGGACTATGCCTTTCTCTAAGGTCCCAAAAGGTGGGCCATGGGAACGGTACCTTAATCCAACATTTAGCAGTTGACGGCATCAATCTAATTTTGAGCAGCTGTGTCATGGGTCGAATTGGTGTTGAAGGCGTTAAGTCTTATTGGACCAGGCAGCAACTCTGCATTGAGTTGGGTGGGTGATGTGTGCGGTTCCAACACAGTGTTGGGCAGTGCAGGTCGAAGGGATTGACAGGAGAGGTTTGACGATAAAATATGTTTCGAGACCATGATTACTGCTGGTTCAGGTCAATACATGACCAATGATCCAGCGGTTCAAGACAAGCTGCAATGCGAAATCTGGGTGGTTTGATGCTGTGACTGATGCTGCAATTTGGAGTTGAGCAAGCGGTGCACCGGTGCTTGAGCCAGACAGGTGAAAGAGTCTGCGAGAGCGCTTTGGCACTGAGCCAATTCGATGATGCAAGCACGGTATTCAACGTCGTGTGAGCACCAAATGTAGCTCTGGCCATTCCCGTTGTCTTGGCGGTGTCAAAGGGAGCTTGCTTGAGATGTTTTGATAGCAGAAACAAGGATCCTGGATGTTCTGGCTCTCAGGATGCTGTGAAACACACAGTAGTGGCACTAGGACAAGGGTAGTCCTTTCAGGTTTGGCTCTCCCAAACAAGGGAGGTTTGGTGCAGAGTGGCAAGCGTTGGTGATCAGGAAGAAACACACCCCAGGTGCCGTAGGAGATGGTAAGGAGTAGAGCTTGACTCTTAGAATCCTCCGTGTTCACCTCAATGGATGAGAGCTGTCAAAAGATCAACTCTCCTGGAAGAGGTCCAAATTAATTCTTGAAGTCTAAAAGTGAATCAAAGAAGGAGGGGGGGACCCTCCTCTTTTATAGGCAAACATCTACAGGTGACTGGACAAAAGCTAGCCTTCTTTAAGGGGTCCTATCCATGTTCTTGTGAGACATGAGTTTTGCCTGCTTGCAATATACCCAAAGAGCTTTGTAGTAGCAGTAGTAGTTTTGTCATTTGTAAATCACCTTTATTCCATTGGTATGGTCTCAAAGCACTGTGGGTGAATGCCCTCAGGGGGCCAAAGTTCAAGGTATGGGAGGAATTGTCAGAAGGTTAGAATGCGTGCATGCATTTGGCCACAAATTCAGTTGGGTGGGAAGGCCGAAGCCCAGTTAGCTACCCATGTCAATCAGGCATGTGGATGGGTGCTGAAAAGTAGTCAGGAGAGTGCAGGAGTGCAAGAGACTCATTTTGTATCCAGTTAAACCACATTTTTGTCATGGGACTTAGCTGCATTCTGATGGGGGAGAGGTTGTGCGTTTTGTTTTGGACTGGTGTATCGAAGCGGATGCGTGAGGGTAGATGGCTGCACCTATGGCTGGAGTCCATCAAAGTGGTGTGTAATGCATTCCATTGAGCCCCATTTGGTTCTTTGCTTTTGATGTGGCCAGGAATTTTGTCATCAGGTCTGCTGGGAATTATACTTCATCTTATTCTGGAGAGATTAAGAGGGGACAACTAGTGCCACGGTCTAGGTGTCATGAGGGTGAGCATAAAGTAAGGGGTGGGTTTGTCAGTTTGTGGGAGAGATAAGCCAGGTGTTGAGAGCCTTCCATAAGGGAAGGTGTCCTCTGTGCGGTGGATGCTAATTGGAAGGGAGTTCCAGAGTGTGGGAGCTTGGACGGAGAAAGAGGATACACTTATTCTAGTGGAATTGAAGGGAGGGATCTCTAGGAGGAGTGCCGAGCATGATCTAAGGTTTCTGTTGGGTTGGTATCGTGTAAGTTTATGTTGGAGGAATTCAGGGCCTGTCTTGTGGAGGGAATGGTGGGTGATGCACATGGCAATGTAGATCGCCCGTCGACTGATACAAAGCCAGTGGAGCACTCAGAGGGCAGGAGTAATGTATGTTCTGGGAGTGAGGTCAGGGAGGAGCCTGGCTGTGGAGTTTTGGATCTGTTGGAGCTTTCTGAGCTGCTAGTCATGGGCACCCAGATAAAGGGAATTGGCGTTGTCTAGGCGGGAGAGGATGCTAGCCAAAATTGGTATGACTGTGAGGGTACAGGGGAAGATTCGTCTGAGGATGCAGAGGTGTAGATGGCACGATCTAGATACAGTGTTGATGTGGTGAGACAGTGTTAGGTCCAAATCCATGGTGCATCACAGGTTCTTGACTGAGCTGGATGCTAGGCGTTAGGTTGGGGGAAGAGTGCCATTTTACCGCAGATCAGGATTTCAGTTTTACCAGGAATAAGGAGGAAATGATTAGCTGCCATCCAGTGGTTGATTTCTGAAAGGCACAAGGTAAGGCCAGGATGTGAAGATGCGGGGATCTTGAAGATGATGTGGGTATCATCTGAGTAGTTGTAGCAGGTTAGGTCATATGAGCGGATGAGGCTGTGGAGGGGGCCCAGGTAAAGGTTGAAGAGATGGGGGGATGGGAGGCCCCCTGTCGGACCCTGTTGGACACAGTGCAGAGAGGAGTAGGGGGAAGGACAGTGATTTGTGAATGGTTACTGTGGAAAGAGGAGATTCATCCTAATATCAAAGGCTGCCAATAGGTCAAGGAGGATAAGTGCAGCAAAGCCTTCTGAATCTGCAGTCCTTTTCCGGTCATCCCAGCTGAAGTTGAGGGAAGTTTTAGTTCTTTGAAGGGGTTTGAAACACGACTGAGAAGGGTCAAGCAGGGAATTAGATTTGGTGAAGAGGCACAACTGGGAGTATGCTGTGGTGCCAATGAGTTTGTCAATGAAGCAGTTGTTTTGAGATTGGGTGGTAGTTGAATGGAAGGAGTGGGTCGGGGGAGGGTTTTTTGAGAAAGGATTTGATGTGCGAGGACTTCAATGCTGTTGGGAAGATACCTGATGCCAGTGAATAGTTAATTATTGATCTTCTGACGCTGCCTGCACAGGTTGAGAAGAGTATGTTCTTTAGGAGGGACGGGGAACTGGGTCTCCTGGGGATCCAGAAGGGTGGCTACTGGCTACTGGCTTCAGGAATTCTGTATGGGGTATGGCAGAAAAGGAAGGGAGTGTGTGCATGGGGAAGGAGATATTGGTCAGTAGACAGAGGGGACATCAAGGTGGGGATCACTGCTAGCTTAGTCCTGATGGAGTGGTTTCTTTCGATAGTGATGTTGCAAAAGTGGTCTGACAGGGCATCACAGAGTCCTTGGGGGAATGGGGTGGGAAGAGCAGAGAGGGGCCTTGAATTCTGCAATGATCCTGTGGAGTTCCCTACTGGAGCTATGGGCATAGGCATTTCGAGTTCCATAGAAGGTTCTTTTGACTTTCCTGATTTTTGCCCTGTAGGCCTTGATCTGCCTGGCATAAATGGCTGTGTTCTGGGGGAGTAGTTTGCCTGCCTTTTGCGCTCCAGACAGTGGTTAAGGTGTTTGAGGGATTTGAGGGAGGTTGTGAACCGCTTGGGGGTAGAGCTTTGTCTCTGAGAAGCGGATCTGGTAATGGTGAGAGGGAAGAGGCCATTGGCGAACCATAGGTCAAAATGTTCGATAGAGGTTAGTCCTCCTTGGAAAGGGAGGGTGGGAAAGGAGGAAAGCAGGAGGTCATCCAGGTCAGGGGTTGCAATCACCTTGTTGGAAAGAGGTACACTGGAGGACAGTTTGGAGCTGGTGGGGGTGGTGGTCATAAGTGAGAAAATGTTGGCTGCGTGATCAGTTCATATTAGTAGTCGGGCAGGAATTTGGAGATCAGATTGATGGAGATCAATATTATGTCACAGTGTGTCCTGCTATGTGAGTGGGGCATGAGATCAGTTGGGTCATTCTGAGAGCTTAAGAAATGTCTATATGTCCAGTGCACACCTACTCTTAATATTCTAATGGTACCATAAAGATGTATAATTCAAAAACAGATTTGGGTGCAGGGGAGGTATCACAACCCTGACATGAGGTTGTACGCAAAACATACAAAACATGGTGTCCTAAACAGAGGACACCCATGACACCTGCACACCTTTGTGCTGTCAGGAACTGTTTAGAATTGTTAACTTAAAAATTGAAAATTGCCTTTGCATTCTCTTGATTATTGTAGCACACTGACATTTGTAATTTGCCTTTGCTTATCATCGGGCACTTTATTACATTGAAAGAGGCAGGAAGATAGAACCTAGGAGTCCCACCTCATTTTGTTAATCGTATTACAAGTGTAACGCTGTAATTATCACATCTAGCTTGCTCGCTCTGTAGTTCTTTTGAACTACTGTTCCCAGGAGACCCTCAATGGCGCATCAGCGCCAGCACATTGGGGAGGAGCCGGTTTGTGCCAGAGAGTGCAGGGGAGCGAGGTTCCTCCAAGTCCTGCGCGATTCATCACACTTAAGGTACTGGACTACATATATTTCAAGCCTTCTGCTTATGCCATTCAATATGTCGCATCTCCATCTTCTGTTTGAGTAACTGTGCAGCCAAATGATGGGCACTACATTTCATGACACAGAGACTATCGCTCTAAACAACAGGATATTGGAGCATGCAACAATTCTTTTTCTAATACCCTTCCCATCCTGTTAGCACCTGTATCCACGAAGGACATGGAACCTGTTGCTATTGATAACATACGTACACAAGCTGAGAATTCAGGGGGCATGGAAACATGATCGCCTCACCACCAAGCAAATCTAAAATGGAAGAAGTTCCAGAATTTTATATTGAAACACGCGTCTCAAGTAAAGCAATCTCTATTCCCACCAACAAAGACACTAATACTACACCTCCTCAAGGTACATTCCTCAGCATGTCGCTCCTGAACACACAATCCCTCATACAACATGGAGCAGAGGTCGAAGACTATCTTACCACAGACAATCCAGAAATATTGGCCATCACAGAGACAAGGCTGAATGAAACCACACATATGGAAGCATCATTAACCCTACCCTGGGATTATACAATCCTTAAAACTGGCCGTGTTGCCCAAAGGGGGTGTTGCCTGCATTGTTAGGGAACATCTGGACTGCCACATATTTAATCATGTCAGTCCGGAGGGTTGTGAAATCCTGCTAACAAAAATTTAAATAAATCCCAATATCTCTTTGAGCATCTTAACTATCTATACACCACCTAAGGACATGCCTCTGTTCGAAGAACAACTCCTTGATCTCCTTAACAACATTACCAACTCTAAGTCACACGTGATTGACCTAGGTGACTTTAATTACTGGGCTGAAGACAAACATGACAAACTAGCCACATTGTTAGTAGCAGTTCTGAATGCCATTGGCTATACCCAATGGATTACAGAACCCACCCATAGAGATGGACACACTCTGGACTGGGTTCTTAAACACCAACTGCATATCAGGAATACCTCCAAATCCACATGGCTCTGGTATGAACAACTATTGGTTAGCATCACAGTCTGCCTACCAGTGGTGCCAGTTTCCCTAAATAAACTGCCCAGAATTCTTAAAAAGATCCTGAATTTTAGGAATATCATGCCATCTAAATTATCAGCGCTTTTGGAATCTGAACTACTGCCTCTTGACTCCCTAGAGAATATTACTGACTTGGCATTTCATCTTTCTTCCATCATATCCTCCTTCATAGAGGTCCCTGCGCCAGAAGAAATTCAAAAGATTATGACTGAGAACCTATAGAAGCCCTGGTTCGATGGCAATGTTCTCCAGACAAGACTAAAGAAAAAAGCACTGGAATGGGAATGGTGAAAAAACCATTCTGCGCATACCCTAAACAATTATAAGGACTTGGTGAAAAAATTTAGTAGTCCACACAAAGCCAAACAACCATCTCTCTCCCAGCAATCCGCGTGCACTTTACCACACCGCATCAACAACACATAAACATCACCTACAGCACTCAACGTCTTGCTCGACCCGATACTACCACCAAAGCCCAGCACTTGGTGTATACCGAGCTGAAGCTGCCAACAGCACATGAGTTCTCACACTCTCTTGCTCCCCTCCTCCCGAATAACCCTACCCGCCCTTCCTGTTTACAGATCCGCCAGAGCGCCTGGGGACCAATTCTGTTAGTGACGGTGCACTATATAAGTACCTTTAACATAACATAACATAACATAACATAACATAACATCAGTTATCCTCAAGAAGTACCAGGTATGGTACAGAGGTTGTACTGGGTGTGTGGCTAGGTTATACAGGAAGACAGTGTCCTGAGGGCACCAATAAGAGTGAGGTAGCTGTGCTCGAGGCAGAGAAATTTGAGACAGTATCTATACTAGCGCATCAGCTAGATTAAGAGTGGATGATGTACTAGTGCTTGCAATTTTAAGATAATGTGGAAGTATTACATTACCCTTCTGAGTGGTGTCTATGCTCACACTTACTGAGTTCAGTAGGGGCTGTACTCAAGAGTTTCTAAATTTAGTACAGTGGCAATCTTGGGGTGCTCAAACTAATTCTGCTCAACAAGGGATTGCCAAAGAGCAGCAGAGTACAGATCAGCGGAAAGGTTCCACAATGAGGAGCAATATAGGTCAATGGCTATACTTAAGGCAACTGGAATCAGGCACGAGCCACTAATTACAGCGTGGGCTATGCAATTGAATGTCTTCTCTTACCTTAGTGTTGCAGTAGCATCTGGATCCACCTGGTGAACAGGGGATGGGGGGTGCCTGAGGGAGGTGCCCTTTACCTGTGACAAGTTCAGGTATTTAGGAGCATTGTTTTCAAAGGTTTGGAAAGTGATGCAGTTGACATTGTGTTTGAGTTTATTAGTAAAGAAGAACCATGGTTTCAGGTTTTGAATCCCGGAGTAGGTAATGCTGATTTATTTTGGGTTTCAGTTAACTTAGTGGACTTGTATTTAGTCCTGGCTAGAAACTATTACAATAATTTCGGCATAGTAGGATAAGTGTTCTGGTGATCTTGATTTTTTGCTGCATTTCCAATTAAAGGACAATTCTCTTAAGGATATGAAGATGAACGTCTGATTTTTGGACCAAATGGTCTATTCAGGCTGGTAGTACAAGCCTGCTATAGAAATGACACCTGATCCGATGGGAAAGGCGCTGTAGCCATAAGGAGGCGTTATTTTTAACAATGATGTTGTAGAAAAAGTAATGCCAAAAACTATCATCTCTGCGAGGTGAGAGTGCAAAAGACTGTGGTTATCCAGATTGCTCTGTCATAAAATCACAAATCGTTTGCTGATTTACACTCTTTGTTCTGAAAGCGATGCAGGAGTGCTTAAACTATTAAGGGCCCGAATCATAGAATTAATTGCGCCGAAAAAGGGGGACTTGCACGCGATAAGGCACGCAAGCGCCCGTTTGTCGATTCATGGAACACACTGCACAGGGTTTACCAGAGACTTGTGAGTAATCCGCATGTGTCCAACACTACGCTGTGACAATACGAACGCCTTGTGCCAGATTCCTAGCAAAGGGGCGTACCGTCTTGCATAGTCACCTAAAAAGGGGATGGAACATGTGGAATGGAGATCAACAAGCGAAAATGTGGGTGTAACGAGGGAAGTACAACAGCAAAATCCTTGCAACGCCCATATTTAATTGAACAGGGATCCCCGTCGCGCAGAAAAAGACACGCCAATCCGGAAACAAGTCTGCCACGCAAAAGCAGCCATAAGCATCACTGCGCATAAAAATCTGTGCAAACAACCAACGTGCATATACAGCTACAATGAATATACCATTTCTGGCAGCAGTGATCGTGGGACACCACAGGAGGCAGAGGATGGCCACGGCCCGCATTTTTCTACCCAGGACCAGCATTTTTGGGATGCCTGATGACCAGGTCTCTGCCAGGTATAGGTTTCCACCACATATCATATTAGACCTAGCCACAGAGTGGGAAAATTACCTTACATCACCCGCCCTGTGCTCCCAAGCACTGAGCCCCTTGTACAGAATGTTGTGTTGCCCACTGGGACATTTCAGCAGACAACTGCCATGGTTGGGGCATTTCACAGCTCACACAGTCACGCTGCCTACACCAGGTGTTGGCAATAATGACTGCACGCCCCTCAGTCCGCAGGCACATCTACATGCCCAGAACACCGGCAGAAAGGCAAGCCATGGTCCAGGACTTTTACTGAGTGGCGCACTTCCCTAAAGTGCCAGGTGCCATCAATTGCACCCATGTGGCTCTACGGCCACCTAGGACCATAGAGCACATCTATCGCAATCGCAAGCACTGACATTCCATCAACGTGCAGGTTGTATGTGATGCCAAGGGAATCATCACTTCTGTATATGTATATGTATATGGTCCACCCATGATAGTTTCATATTCAGAATGTCACCCCTAACACGGGTCCTGGAAGCTGGGAGGCATGGCAACACATGGCTCATTGGTAAGTAGAAATGCCCCTGCACATGCTTGCTTGTCACGCACACCACTGACAAATATTCTCACCCCTACAGGGGACAGTGCCTACCCTCTGAGAACCTATATGATGATGCCAATATAGAACCCTGCAACACCACCCCAGGTAAGATACAACACAGCCCATATTGCAAGGCGGGCCATAGTGGAGAGCACATTCGGAGTGCTCAAGTCACGCTTCCACTCCCATGATCACTCTGGTGGTGAGCTGCTATATGCACCACCAGTAGTGTGCAGGATAATTCAGGCAGCATATGCCCTGCACAATGTTGCAACACGGCATGACGTACTTGTGGACATGGTGGTGCCCCCACATCCCCAACCACATGCACGTCGCCTGCACATGGCACGGGAAAGGGCACGTTGTGGGGCTGCCCGTACCCAGTTGGTGGCTACATTGTTCACGTAAAATCCAACCACTACGGAGTGCACACAGCCCTGGCACATTCCAGGTTCCATTCAATGATGACAAAGGGACAATCATCTGTGCCCACCAAACCACCCTGAGAATGTGTCCTTGGAAGTGCTACATTGTGTGCATCCCTTAGAACTTAAACTAATTCAATCTGGTGTTTACAAAAGGAACACATAGAAGAGGTAGTATGCCACTAACATCATGTCAAAGTACACATCTAATTGCCGGTGTGTCACATAAACCCTCCCACACTTCATGTAAAATTATCACCACACCATGCCATGGCATGCAATATCAAATGAGATACATAAATGGCCAACACATAACACTACTCTCAGAAAGCGCTCAACAATGCATGGAACAAGCTGAGAAACAACACATGCTCATACAATTCCATAATAACGATGACAGGAACAGTAATTGCTTAGTACAACACACCATAAACACAGATCCTAACAGTGAATCTGTTTGACAGTGACACATCATATTTCCACAAGTGCATCAATGTGTCATAACTTGCACATGGCACCCGGGTAGATTGTGCGTGCCTCTAATCATTTAAGGAGGGCAGGTAAGTGCATACATTAGGAAGTCAAACAAGAATGGAGATATGCAAGGAAATTCAATAGGGCGGAACAGGAACAAAGGATGGATCTGAATGCTCAACCAAAAAGGGATGGGAACTGTGCACTGGACAAACAATGAGGAATACCACTAGGGGTGTATACACAGGTTGGATTGAGACTACCCACATATATAA
Source organism: Ambystoma mexicanum (assembly GCF_040938575.1). Classification (NCBI taxonomy): domain Eukaryota; kingdom Metazoa; phylum Chordata; class Amphibia; order Caudata; family Ambystomatidae; genus Ambystoma; species Ambystoma mexicanum. The sequence continues at coordinate 807,224,387 of NC_090941.1, forward strand.
GGGAAGCCCAATGCCTCTGTGTAAGTTATATTTACAGGCCCCACTCCTTGCAAGCTCATGGAAAGGGGAAGCAGAAGCTTTCTATGTGTCTGGACCATAATGCATGTTAAGATGGATATCTGAACTCGGACCTGGAGGGGCAAAGGTTCAGAAGGCCAGCCTAGTTTCTTGGAACAGGGTAACCTCTGGACAAGCCAGACCAATCAGGGTAGCGATGCGGCGGTCAAGACTAAGTCTCAAGAGGGGTGAGGGTGACTGAAAGCCTGCAATGAGCACACAAAGCAAGGACACTTACAAATTACTCCAGACAGGTCTTATATTAAAAATATAGACACATGTATTACAAGGCCTTTGTAACATCAACCATAGCAAAGAATCACAATAATACGAAAATAAACCAACACATCACAATCAATACAATATATATACAAGACTGAGGGGTCTGAGGAGTTAGGAGCACGTAATATGTAGACCACCTAGATGGGAACGTAATATGTAGACCACCTAAGAAGAGAGGAGCCTTGTGCTCAAAAGTATCTGCACGCGCTGGTGCCAATGGACCAAAGAGGGCCTCTTCGAGAATATCAGGCAGTTCAGGAAGGTGAATGGAGCAATGCAAAAAAAGTCCCCACTACTCAAGCAGGGCCTCCACTTGTGGGCAGAGGCAGAGGCAGGGTGAGAGTGCGGGATATAGTTGCTATTTCGTAACGGCGGTAGAAAAGAAACGGGTTCCTGCGTGAGGGGCCACCGGTTGGGGTATGGACTACTATCCGGTCCCAAACGCAGGGCGACGCAGACTTCTCCAGTTTAGTTCACGTTGCTGGCAGGTTCAGCTGCAATGATCAGGACGTATCGACACCGTGTAGATTCTGCGTAGCAGGATGCAGGGTAGAGGGTGTCCCCAAATGCAGCGGACGTGCACAGGTTGTTACCACAGCAGGGCAACACGGCCACCACGTTTATTCTGGTCCGGGTGCACTCGTCTCACTTCAGACCTGAGAATGCCAAGTGTACAAAATTCGGTGTGAGGGTGCCGTGGACTAAGAGCAAGCAGTGAACCAAGTTTTGAGGGCTTCCCCGAAACGGTGGCAGTGACAGAGCAAAGTGTCCTGCATAAGCTGGTCAGCCCACTGGTTGGCCCAGGGACACTTCCGAAGAGGCTTACTTGCAGGGTTTGTTGAAGGTGCCGGGAATAGTTGATCCCACTATTCCAATGGGTTGAAGTGCCTTCGCAGACCTTCTAGGATGATCAGATGCAGAGGGGTCTCGCAGGACGACAGCAGTTCAGGGTGCCAAACCTTCAGCGGGTCACCAGCGGTTCCTCAACTCAGCTTCTTGTTGCAGGATAGTTGGCTCCTTATCCCTTGTTCGTTGTGAACTCACGAGATCGACATGGTAGTATGTGGACCTATCACGGACCACGGTGGTCCCAGGCATTCAGGACACTCCAGACTCAGGGGAAGGTGAAGGGGCAAGACGGTCAGCGGACAGGACAAAGAACCTCGTGGCATGGCCATTTTGGGAGCCAGGCCACCTATTTGTGCTAAACGTGGTAAGCACAGATAACATGGCAAAAAAGGGTTCAAAACACAAGAGAAATGATAGCTGCCACCAGTCCTGTCCGTGACACACCTCTACAGTTCATAATAAGTCCAGCGAGAGGTTTCTAGGGCTTTTGGAATGACTAGAGACCCAAGAGCACGGTAAAGTAAGTTACAGTGCACTCTTGTTTCATGTTACACAAAAGCTGCAACATGAGGAGAGGACTAAGGGAAACAAAGTCTCCCAGTACTGACTGTCTTAAGGGCATGTCAGTTTCCCCATAAGAATTGAGCGAAAGCCCAGAGGAGTTCTGCGGAAGGCTGCGCTTCTCTGGCAAAGTCTCGATCAGGGTGTAAAACAACAGCAACAATTTTGGGGGTTGCCACATGGAGGGAAAATTACATACAATATGAAATCTTTCCTAACAATGCACAACCACGGAGTGTACTACCACGAGACAAGCTGGTATGAATCCAGCCAGAACCTACAGTGGATGTCCTTGGAGGCCACAGAACACAATACACTGTAACATGAATTCACAATAGGCCATAGGTAAGACAAGGGAAGACAAGGGAAGGGAAGGTTCACAGATTGCCTGCTGGGAACCCCAGCAGCCTAACTCTTAACAAAGGAATAACATATGCACAAGTGAGGAGAAGAACGACAACTAAAATAACTAGGGGAAAATAGGCAGTAAAGTCAGCAAGGTTCAGAAGGGGAAACACAAGTGAATAAAAAAAATCCTCCATGATAATGGGCAGGCCGGACTGAGATAAATGCATCTGCAACATGAAGCCTCAGAGGTCTGCATGCAACACCTCACAGGATGAACAGAGTTTCTCTTAGATGGTACGAGTCAACAGTTGCATCTGCTGTTAAAACTGTGTACTGTGGGCTGTGTCTAGCGCTTCCAGTGTAGCTCTGAGGGCCAGAAACACTTGCCTCAGGGCTTCCCTGTTGGCCCGATCCTCTGCAACCAGGGATACCTGCAGAGACCTCAGTTCCGCCCATCGACTCCTGTTGCTGGCCTCCATGTGCAGCCTGTGTGAGCAGCATGTGGACCACAATGCCTGCAGCTGGTGTTCTACCTGTGTTGCTGGTGGGATCATGGAATTGGCTGACCTATCCATGGCCTGAGTCAACATCTCGTGGGAAGCACCCTTTTGGTGTGCAACAGTGTAGGTGGACTGCTCCCACACTGTATCGCCAGCCGCAACACGGCCACCGCGTGTGCAGGCACTACGCCTGCCTGACCCAAGGGAGCATGGCCCTTGATGTGATGCCACTGTCTGTGGCTGCATGACTGCATCCCTCCCTTACTCAGCTGTCCCAGGACCAGGAACCAATACTGTGGAGCGTGTCCCCTCAGGCGTAACCATCACAGATGGGTGTGATAACACTGAATCTCCATCTGAGGGGACATGACCCCCTACAGACATTTGGGCTACAACAGCACCAACACTTGATGCCCTCACCTGACAAAGCATAAAGGAATTCTGATCCAGTTCACCACCAGAGCCACTGGTTTCATCAGAGGTGGACTCGTACTCATGTATACCCCGGATGGCCTGTAGCACCCGTGGATTTTCATGGGCTGCTACAACACATCCTCCACTGGTGGTTGGTTGCGGCTGAGTGTCCTGTTTCTCCTCAAACTCCTCCTCTGCATCCAGTGCCTCATCACCTGCACATGGACAGATAAATACATGAAGAGCCATGTGAATAGCATAGCTACACACATAGGTATCACAATGGTGTCCTGCAACACATTAACAAGCTATGTCAATCATGGCACAATGTCCCTCCAATTGCCATTGTCAATGGAAGGTATGGGTAGCATGAAAACCACCCATGGGCATGTGTGGATGGACTTAACAACACATTCAGTGCATGGTGTATAGCACCTGCTTCAGACACAAACAATTCACTGGCATAATACCCAGATGTATAGGCATGCCTGAACTGTCTATCAGCACAAGACGGTTCTTGATGACTACTGTCCCAAAGCCATGTACAATGTATGTGACATGATATGACATGGTATTCATAAAGTGCATATACACAAGTGATACAAGGTGTGACGAGGTACGGGTGGGGGAACAGAGTGAAGCCAGGCACACCAATCTTATGATGCCAGGAGACATTGAGATTGCACAAGTGCAGGGGAAAGGGGAAGGGGAGACTGGGGTGTGGGAGTGCAGTGGGCAGTGCAGAACATGGGAACGGCAGTAAAAAAACATGACAACATATGCACTAAAATGCGTCCAGCTGGTGGCAGTGGAAGGATAAGTGCAGACATCAGGTGTCAAGTGCTGGTGAGGGGCTCTAGGGTTACAGTAAACAGTCCCCAAGTGCAGGGGATGCCAGGGAGGCAGTGCAGTGCATGGGTGCAACTTGTGGGCTAGAGGACTGGGCCGGTGATCAGAGGGTGGCCAGGTGACCAGTGCAGTTTCATATTCAGCCAGGAGTTCAGCAGGGTAGAGGAGGAGCGAAAGCACAACCCAAGAGGAAGCATCAGATGTGCTTCCAGAACCAGAAAAGGTTCCCCTCAAATCTCAGGTAGGCAGGGAGGCTGTTCCAGAGGGTGGCCCCAGCCGAAGAAAGACATCAACCACCAACTCTTTGCTAGGCGAAGCAAATGACCCTGCGGGAGTAGGAGAGGGATGATTGAAGAGCTTGAGAAGGAAGATATTTAGGAAGATACAGTTGAAGGTATTGCATCCCCAGGACCCAGAAGGACTTGTGGACAATGCAGAGGGTTTTGAACTTAATAAATGTAGCCACTGGGAGCCAGTGCCATTATTACATCCTTGGAGAGATATGATACCTGGGTTGGAGAACAAGGACAATTTTCGCAGTCCTGTTCTGGATGAGTTGCAGAGGGCAGATAGTTGAAGCAGTCAAATTAAGAAAGAGGATGTTGTGTTAGCCCAGCCTAGAGAGAACCAGTGCTCTGGAGACATTGAGCTGCTGGGGGAAGGAGAGGAAAGGAAGAATACCTGTGAGGAGGTGCAGCTGGTAGTTTGACCTCTCAGAGACGTCAGAGATGTGAGTTGAGAAGGAGAGTGTGGAGCGAAGATTAACCCAAGGTATCAAGCATCACAGGTGGGAGCAGGAAGAGGTCCAAGTGAGGCTGGCTAGAGAGTGACAGGAAAGGAGGGAGCAGGTGAGGTTATGTGGAGAATCTCGGTGTGCAGTCTGCAGGACACCAAGCATGGGTCAGTACACCATGACATGGTTCACCCATGGCAGTCATGGGAATGCAGGCAAAAGTGCTACACAATCAGAACAATTCATACAATCGACATACACATTTTCTGGATGCACATGCTTCATCACTCACCGGACATTTACTCATAATTTGGCAGGCTTCCCATGCCTTGGACCTGCTCCACATTAATGAACTCACTAATGGCCTCTTCATGTGGTGTGAGATCCTCGTCCTCTCATGGTGACCCACTTCCAGTCACCAGAGTAGAGGTGAAGTTGGTACCCAGCTTGAGTTTGGTTAGGCTGTGGAGGTCATTTAACCTCTTCACCACCTCACGAGTGGCGTGCTACTCATTTCCCAAGGCATTGATTCTTTCTGTGACTCGCTGCCAGTGGACCCTACACTGAGCAGACGTATGTGTGCTCTGTGCCTGCCTGAGCATGTCACGGTAGTGTACGCCCACGTAGTCCACGAGGATCTGGATTTCTTCACAATTGAATCTCCTCTTCCTCGATGTGGCGGTCTCCTGTGCTGTGCATTGAAATTGAGCCTGTTCTGCTACTGCACGCTTTACCTTCTTGGAAGGTTGTGCGGACCCTGTGTGGCTGGGACCGCTCAGGTCAGTAGGGGCTGTAGCACTAGTGGCCTGGGCCATGGCATGACCCACTGATGCTGGGACAATAGGTGCACCTGCAGGTAGATGTACCTGGGTGCAGATGCCAGGCCCTTTCACTGCACGTCCCTTCCCCTTGGAAGCACGGACAACATCTACTTCTGCGTCTCTGTGGACCTGGGCCGTGACCGCTACAGCCATGGTTGGTGGTCCGTGAGCCTGGGTGGTGGGGACTGAAGCTGCCCCTGTGGCTTCCTGACCCTGCCTGATGGATATTGCAGCTGCCCCTGCATCTCCTTGACCCTGCCTGGTGGGGACTGCAGCTGCCCCTGCGTCTCCCTGACTCTGTTGGGTGGGAGGCATAGCTCTCCCTGCATGTCCCTGATCCTGGGCACCTTGAACACCTCAGCCGCCTTGGCCACTCGTCCCTCTTGTACCCTTCCCACTCATGGCACAGATTGATCTGTACAATGGGAGGCGCAGCAAGAAATTGTCCTGGCAATTGGAGTGAGGGGGCAGAATATGTGATGTAAAACATACTAGTATGGTCCAGCAAGGCTCAATTTGACCCAAAAATGTATGTGCATGACTCCTCGGTAGCTCACATGAAAAATAAAAGCATTATGCAGTACACTGTGGCACCCAGCAACACAAAAAAAGCATTTGTGAAGCCCACGTAAGTCACTGTGATGTTAACAATGGGGGTATGCGATACACAGGGTCACCCAGAGTATGAATAATGCATACAAGACTCACTGTTAGCCTCTGGAAATAGGTAAAGTACACACGGAGGCAATTCCCCCACCAAAATAAGAAGATCGCACTTTCACAGTAGTGAACAAAATGTGTGGCACCACAAAAATCTATGAAGTCCACACGTCCGTCCCCTCCAACTCGCACAAGTGTGTGATGTTCTCCTACGCACTCCTTTATTGCAGATCTGAATGGCAACACCCAACAGCCAGCGCGTGTCACGTAACTTATGCGATTAGGCCCTTTCCTCTGGTTTCACATGTATGCGTACATTTTGCACACGCAAAGTAACCGTCACTATTTTTCCAGCTGCCCATGCGAGTAACACGGAAGACCCATGCACTCCTGCCTACGAGCCATTTTACCTGCCTCCTACTGCCCTGAGCTACCTCCTACGAGCCATCTGCTGCTGCCTGCCAACTGTATGTGCCTGCTGCCCACCTGCCCTGCATTTTGAGTGCCTGCTGTCAAACCATTGCCATTGCTCCTGTCCTCGGCCCTGTGATCACCTCAGCTGATTCAGAAAAATCCTAACGTGCCAGAACATCACCACTGCTCCACAGCCCAGCCCCAGGACCACCTTGCCCACCCACACCTGCCTCGGGAGTTGCCATGTCTGAGCAAACATCTCCAGAGGCAAGTGGCAACCCCACAGCAGCGAGCCAGAGGGCTGTCAACTTCACAGCCAAGGGAGATGACATCCTGGTGGAGCAGGTCCTTGGGCATTATGATGCCCTCTTCAATCCCCAGACGCAACACAGCAAGAAAGGTCGGAAGCTGATCTGGGACCAGATCGTGGGTGTCATCAACACGGAGGGGGTGGCACCGCAGGACTAAAACCATGTACACAAGCGCTGGGAGGACCTGAAGTCCAGGACCCACAACAAGGAAAGGTGCTTCCTCCAGGCTGGCGACAGCCAAGAGGGGGCTCCAGGGCTGGTTAAACACCACGGACATGCAGGTCCTGGAGAGGTTTTACCCGGTGCTGCACACCCGGGCCAGCGATTTGCAGTACCGTCTGGAGCCATCAGGTGAGTGTCCATGTGTTGCTTTCCTCCACTGTGCATGTGCATGTTGATGTGTGGTGGGAGTGTGCACCCTGGCCTTAGGGTAAGTATGCCTCTTGTACGGATGTCTCTGTGCATGTCCCAGACAGTGCTGCACATGTGTTCAATGAAGCATGCGTGATTCCAACGGTGTTACTTTTGAAATGTGTGTTGTACTGCAGCATATAACGACCTGCAGGTCTTTTCTTACATGTGTCTGAGACGTGCCCGTGTGAGAAGTGTGACACATGGGTGTTGTCATCAACATCATGAACACGCATGATGTACATGTGTACGTGTCTGGGATGTGACTGTGTGACTGGCCATCACTCCTGGAAGGATGTAACTGGTGCATTTCAATGTGTGCCCTACTATTGCTGCCTGATTGACGTTGAGGGGACTCTTATGTGATAGCTCAGTGCACTGCTTCCGGACTGTCAGGAGATGGGTGTGCATGACATGTGTATGTCCCATGACCCATGTGTGTGTAGCATGCACAATTTGTAGGTGGTGACAGTGCCATGTCCTAGGATGTGATTGTCTGTTGTGAAGGACAGACATGTATGTGCATGTATGTACATTGCATGTACCTGTGTGTTGTGGAGGGTGATGACAGTTGTGACCTTTGACAGTGTACTTCATGTGCATATGTTCTGTGCAAACACACATAGGTACAGTACCCTGATGTTTGTGTTATATGTCTCCTTATCCACAGCAGCGTTGGAAGAAGAGGGAAGAGAAAGTGCTGTGGAGCAAGGCAGCATGGATGCCTCCACTGGGCAGAGACGCAAGGCCCTGTCACGCCCCCTGGCATCAACAACATCAGGGAGTGAGGAGACTGGTGCCGCGTCTCAAACATCGCCCACAGCTGCTGAGGAGAGGTCCAAGAGGGCAAAGGGGAACGTGGACTGCTTGGCAGCAGGGGGGACAGGTGAGTTCACACAGGGGAAATCCACTCCGGAAGACGGTGGGGAGGCATCCAGGTTGGCGGGGAAGGAGGAGGAGGCCGTATCAGCCCAGTCCATGGAGCCTGGCGGGGGTGATGAGGTGAGTGTCACTGGTGCAGTCCAGACTCAGGGGCAGGAGGCAGTGCAGGTCACCCTGGAGGTGCCTGTGCCAAATCCTGCCCCTGGGCCAACGCCTGCAGCAGTATGCACCTGCCGGCATGCCCCAGGCCGGACCTATCCACAGGTGTCAGATGTATCCACACAAACCGACACCCCAACGCCTGCGGATGTGGCCATTCGAGACACAGTGGAACCCGTGCTAGCTGGTATCATGAGGCGCACAGGCAACATTCGTGATGATGTGCAGGCTTACAATCGTAGGCTTGCACATCATCACAATGAGGTCTGGCATCTCCTGGCTAGCTATGTTCCTGGTCTCGAATTGGGTGTGTGGGCTGGCCACATATGCGACCCCCTCCGCGTCTCGCTCCTCTGTGCGCCAGTCATCCTCCCTGGCACCTTACGGCCCAGATACCACCATGGCCCCCTATGTACCTGACCCAACCACGTCGGCCTTATGGCCCAGATATGACTAGGGCCCCCTGTGTACCTGTCGCAACCATGTCGGCCAGTCTGGTGGAGATCACATCCCTGCCTGAGTTGGGAGTCAATGTTGGATCAGCTGAGGTGGTCGCCATGCTAATCCAGGTTACGACAGGAGCTGTGGCAATGGAGGGAGAGCAGGCACCCAGGATCAGGGCACGTGCCAGATGCCCTCAGGTAATTTCATCAGCCCGAAGGCTGGCCAGGCAACGCAGGCACCAGGAAATAAGGCAGCAGCAGGCAGGCTCTGAGTTGGAGGCTTCGGGACTCAGGGAATACCATCGAAAGGGGGCAGGTATCCGTTGTCAGGCACAATGCACATGTGGACCTTCACACAAGGATGTCTTCCGTGTTCCGTCCAGCAAATCAGGGCAAAAAGGCAGCGGGCTCGGGACGCGAGACTCACCATAGCCAGGGCGGAGATAGCACTGCGTTGGACAGAGAGGTGGGCTGAGGTCCTCCAGGAAACTTGCAGGGAGTGGGAGAGGATGGAGAGGATCATGATGGAGGCCTCAAGGGAATTTGGCACAGTATACGATGATGCCCTGGCCGACACATTGAGGGAGGATGGTGATGAGAAGGAATAACCTGCTGCCTTTGTAAATAGTTGTTTACATTTAAGTTCCATTGATTTTATTTTTTATTTGGAGCTTTGGGACATCACTCTGTTTTTTGTACATAGTTCTTCAGTTGTGGTTTTCCTTTTTTCATTTTATGATTTGGAGTGGACTGTGGACATTACTCCATGTTAATCGTGTAAATAGTTTTCAATATTTATTTTTTTTGGTGTTCCCCATGAAGTAATGTTTTTTTTTTTTTAATGGTATTGTCTATAGTTTTCATGGACATGGACATTTTTGCTTTCTTTACTTTTTTTCATGTACAGATTTCGAACTTTAATTTACAGTGTGTATGTGCACAATACAACAGTTCAATATAATTTATTTTCTTAACTCACAGTCATTGTTTCTCACAGTTTTTGTTCCAGTGTGTCAGTTTGTTAGTCCATTTGGTGTCCCTGGTTCTGACTATTGTTGTTCATGTGTGTGGTTACTTGCATGCATGTGTCATATTTGCAATCCATTTGTGTGCTGAATATACACATGTGACTGACCGGTGGAGGAGTGTGAAGGGTGATTTTTGGTGTGCACCATACAATGCCATTTGTTTTCACATGTGCATCATCACTGTGTATTGGCCCTCACTGTGTTTGTGAGGGAGGTGGGTGGGGTGACTGTGGGATGGTTACATGTTCAGGATATTGGCACATGATTTTCTTGATGCTGCGTAACACACATGTTGTGCTTTCCCCTTCACCAGCATGTGTTTGTGTAGTTATCAGTGTCTCTGGTGTTGGTCTGCCTCTTGCACTGCCATGCAATATTGGCATTACTTTGGATTTACACATTGGCAGACCAATGCTGCAGTCTCTGTGTACTGAATCAGGACTCAAGTCATTCCTCTTTGCTTGTGCTTTCTGTCCTCCTCTACCCTGCTGAACTCCTATTTGAATCTGCACTGATCACCTGGCTACCCTCTGACCTTAGGCCAAGGGCCCCTCATTCGCAAATTACACACCTGCACTGCTTCCTTGGCATCCCCTGCACTTGGACTGTTTTCTGATTTCCTACAGCCCCCTACCTGCCCTTCACATCTGATGTCTGCACTTAGCCTTGCACTTGCCACCTGCAGCCTGTAGGGTGGGGTGATGGGGGCTGGGGTGGGGGTGTCCCATGTGGAGGGGGCTGCCTGCAGGGTGGGGTTGTCACGAGTGATTGGGTGGGGGTGTCCCATATGGAGGGAGCTGCCAACAGGGTGGGGTCATGGGTGATGGGGGCTGGGGTGTCCCATGTGGAGGGGGCTGCCTGCAGGGTGGGGTGACGGGTGATGTGGGCTGGGGTGTCCCTTGTGGTGGGGGTCTGCTTCCCTAGGATTGCGAGGTGCAGACAAACTATTTGGCTGTCATGTTGGCCTGGGATTGCACAGTGTTTTCATGCGATTTGGCTGGGATGCGGCCAGGGATTACAGGGTTTTTTCACATGATGACGCTGGGGTGTGGCTGGCCATCGTGCAGTCTTTTCACACATTTTTTCTGGGGTGCAGCCTGGGATCATGCAAAGTTTTCATGCAATTTGGTTGGAGTGCGGCCGTGGATCGTGCAGAGTTGTCACATGATTTGGCTGGAGTGCAGCCGGGGAACGTGTGGAGTTTTCACGCAATGTGGCTGGGGTACGGCCGGGGATCGCGTGAAGTTTTCACGCAATTTGGCTGGGGTGGGCTGGGGATCGCACAGGGTTTTCACGCAATTTGGCTAGGGTGCGGCTGGGGATCGCACAGGGTTTTCACGTGATTTCGTTAGAGAGGCTGTATGCTGGTCCACGGATGGCACTGAGCCTTGCGCCTTGTTAGGCATATAACTTGCTTTTAACTGCACGTGTGCCAGTCCAGCTTCAGCGTTGGCTGTAGAAATGTCTCTATCGTGCTTGATTGGTTTATTCCTTGCTTACCCACCTGCTTGGGGCTGGCAGTCCTTTTCCTGGTTCTGCGTTGGAGGTTTCTCCGTAGCACCATGCTGCAGATAATGTTTGTGTGCCAGTCTTCCATCCTTCTGATGCTGTGAGTTCACGTGCGTTATGCAGACTTATATTGTTAAGTCTGTGACTCGCACTGTCATTGATGCACTGTATTTAATTGTCCAACTTAATCACTTGGTATCTTGTTTCTGCAGGTACAATCGATTTAGGCAATGAGTTAATAAGCGGTCTTAAAATGTCCAACTTACTCACTCGGTCCAAATCGATTTTGGCGCTGCGGTCTGCAAGGGACTGTCACATAGATGAGGAGCCGACCATGTGCTGCAGATGACTAGGAGAATGCACGCGCCGGAATGACAGAGAGGAATTTCAGATAAGTGCAATACTGCTACTCTGGAATTGTTTGTGCGAATTCTGGATCTTAAGGTTTCTTCTTCTTTGCATTACAGGTTGCCGGAATGCAGTAAGCATTACGCTGCTTGAAGCAGAGCAACGTGAAGCGAGGTTCAATGCAAGGGTGTGATTTATATAGCCAGCCACACCCAAACACTGGATCGCGTGTGGAAAAGGTCCTTGGCCCATCACTCAGCCGTATTGGACAAACAGGTAGTTCCTAGTTTTTTCTGTCATTCCCCATTCCAACTATGAGCCTGGTGCCAGATGCGCCAGGACAGGGTCCAAGTGGTCTTGCCCTGCATTCCACAGGGGTTGGCTCTGGTGGTGCCACAAGTATGTTTTCTGAGTTTTCTGAGTGGCAGTCCAACGGCATTATGGGAGCAGTAAACCAGTGATTGAGTGTGTATAGGTAAAACTGGACTAATGGCTGTGAAAGCGTGGGGCCTGTTGGCAGCATTACTGCGGCAGCTTGCTGTTCCTTGCGCCACGGCTACCGATACCTCGGGAAATCCATGAATATGCGTGCCGCGCAATCATTTCTCTGTGCCACGGCTAGCGCACGCTCCTTCTCGGTGCACAGCGCTTCTGCCTTTTCTACGCCACATTCTATGAATCGGGGCCTAAATGTCTCTGAACTTGGTATAGAGTATGTAGGTGTTTCAGTTTACAGGCAAGCGTGTAGGTTTGGACTCCTGAACACCGCAATGAGGTAGTGACTTTCGAGTTGCTTTCCACCTGAGTCATTTGCAGTTTCCGTACTTCTGTCATCTGGTTTTCATCACCTAAAAAGTCTAAGTAATGGGGTCCCGGAAGCAGAGTTTTGTAAGTCGAAGCTGCAGTGACTACATTTTAGGAGGCAATGAATAGAGAGTTGACACCAGCAAAATATTGCTAGGAATCCGAGCCACCAGGAGTGAAGAGCAGTAGCTTTCTTGCACTGCGTCTTGCTGGGTGCGCTGACATGGGAACGCCAGAAATGATGAGTGGGTCCATTTACCCAGAAGTTGGAAAGCAAGTGGACATATCAAAATTCACCTGCTCTGCTCCCCAGCCCATTGTCGTATTTTTGTTGCTCGCCTGGGAACAAAACTCAGCTTCCTGAGTGCCAATGCTTGATTTCATTAAGAGCCCACTAACCTCGCTCCGTTGCTCCATTCATACCTCCTCCTTGGACATCAGTAACCATTTGCCTGTCAGTGATACTCTGTTATATAATCACCTCTTCCCTCGAGCTCATGTGTATCTCAAAATACACTGTCAAGTCACCATAGTTCCTTATACAGGCCCAGCATGCCTAGTAATTTATTTTTTATTTAATTGGTATTTGGTTATCAATGTAAGCTTTAACACATTTGTGAAACAACAAAATAACACAGTATACAGTGTCACAGTAATAAAAACATAGAAATTATCAAGGCAGAAAAATATATGAATATAAAGGCCCTCATTACAACCCAGGCGGTAAGTGTTTAACGGTGCCGTAAAGAGCGTCGGCGCCGTTAAACACTTACCGCCTGATTACAAGGTCCCTTAGCGGGATGGTGACTTTAACGCCTGCTTTTTGCAGGCGTTAAAAATCAACCCGCTAAGGGACCTTGGCGATAATTACGGCAACTGTAATTTACGGTGCCGTAATTATCGCCTTCCCCATTCCCATTTTGCCCTATGGGGCAAAAATGGAATGGGGAAGGGGCCATTGGTGAATGGGGAATTACCGCCCCACTCACCTTGTAATGGGGCGGTAATTCCGCCATCCACCATGGCGGAATCGTAACCTTAGCGGCATGGACCATGGTGCTAATAGCACCATGGTCCTCCACCAAGGTTGTAATGAGGGCCAAACAGTACAATCAACACCGTAAGATAATGAGCAGTGAAGGATAAAATACCACAGTTTGCTTAAATAAACAATCCTTGTTACAATTTTAAAACTTCTCTTAAAAGATGTATTGCAGCAATCAACTATTTGTCATACCCACATGAATTCATAATGAGTTGCCACACACTTTCAATAGGAATCTTGCCACTGTCAAAAAGCAGGTGACCAAAATAAAACATACGCCTTGCCCCTAGGTACTGTCAATGTAATAAAATGTGGCATAACAATTCCACCTGGACAGTCTCATCACCAAGGCACGCCAAAACGGGCTTCATGGCTTCCTTTTTTCAGCAGGCCCATAACAAAAAGGCTCTGGCGTTAGTGCCAGTACCCTTTAGAAAGCCTGCCTGCAGCGGGTCTAGAGACCTGCACGCCAAGCCCAATCTGTCAATTCTCTAAGAACTAAGGAGGCATACATTTTCACTAGAATGTCTAATATGGTGATGGGTCGATAGTTACACGGGAGTCGTTGGCCCTTTTTGTAACTTGGGACAACAATAGATTTTACCCAAGATGCTGGCATATTATCCAATTAAGCGACTCTACGGAAGTCTATTCCCAGGATGTGAGCCCATAGAAAGGGTTCCAATTTCAACACCGCATTTGACAAGCCATTGGACCCAGGAGCTCGAAAGTTCTTACTCTGGGTAATTAGGTTAACTATATCCTCCTCAGAAAATCCCAAGTACCATGGACTCAATGGTAGGCTAATAGGTCAAGTTTGAGTCAGTACTTAATGGAGCCTGCCTTTGGATTATCCCTATGTCCCCTTCTGCACCCTTCCCTCCTCTCACCCCTTGGAGTCCCTCCATCCCTTTGCAGATGCCCTGAGTGGAGTGGAGACCTTCCATCATGGCCACCGCACGGCTCCAGAAGATCAGCTGTTCCTCTTTTGTCCTCAAGGAGGAGGAGGCCTGCCGTTATTGGCTGGCCGTTCTAACATACCCACCAGCGTCGGAGCTGGCGGGCAAGGTAGCACTTAATGGAGCCTGACTTTGGATGATCCCTCTGTCCCCTTCTGTACACTTCCCCCCTCTCACCCCTTGGACTCCCTCAATCCCTTTGCAGATGCCCCGAGTGGAGTGGAGACCTTCCATCATGGCTGCCGCTGCGGCTCTGGAAGATCAGCTGTCCATCTTTTGTCCTCGAGCAGGAGGAGACCTGCCATGATTGGCCAGCCATACTAACATGCCCACCAGTGTTGGAGTAGGCAGACGATCGCTGGCTCCTCGAAGGGCCTTATGAAAGGGCCAGGGCTTTCCCTGTCTGGCCCTGTCTGATCCTGGATGGCCTGGGGCCCTCTGCATCCCATGAGTTCCTGCCCTCCTTCTATGCTCCTGTGGCTCCCTCCCTCCCATTCTCAACATCATGCCCCTCAGCCATCCTCGCACTGTGAGCTTCCTGCTGTCTACATTGTACCGTGTATGGCTGAAGAATTTTCGAACACTCTAACATTTGGTTACGTGACAATCATTTGATGCTATGATATCTTTAAATGGATGCCGCACCTGACTTTCGAAGTTTGATGTCTGTATTTCTGTGCTCCGCGCACAAGCGACTTCTGGGTCTCCATCTGCTGCCGGCATTTAACCTGGTGTCTCACTATTCTCCGAGCCCTCCATGATGTATGACCACCTTCCACTTAACTTGTGTCCTGCCTTGGGCCAGCCCCTTCTCCATCCACCCTAAACCCCCACTTCACCTCATCTAACCCCTCCCCCTTTATTTGTATGTATGTGCCTGTATGCCTGATTCCTGTATTCTTCGTTAAAACAGTTGTCTTTATCAACTTTTGTAAAGTGCTCAATCCAACCTTGCTCCCCTATAGGGTTGATCTTGGCAAAGGAGGACGGTAGAATGGTGTTGTTAATCATAAGCCAGAAGGAGCTGGCATCGCTAGATTTAACCAGTTGCAGCATCTTCCTTGCATCGTTTAGCTTCATACCATATTTGTGAAATCGCAACCATTGCCTATATTTAAGCTTAAGGGATTTTCGCTCCTGGGCATCATCGCTCTTAGATATACATGGACTCGCCTCAAAACCCTTTTCTTTAGTTGGATCTCAGGATCATATACATGATTCCTAATACCTCTTTTTGACTGTTGAGGGGAAGGCATATGGGCGTAAAGTTTATTCAGGATAACCAGTTAAGTGTTAGCCAATAGGGCCGCCTCAAGTTCCTCTTGGGAGTAGAGGCGATTCAGTGTCTCATTGAATGTCTCCATACTATCAGTATCAGCATTCCAGCTCTCCCCATTTCCCCCTGTGTTCACCTCCAGAGCTGGTTGGTAGGCAGGACACCCCTCTGTTGGCAAGGGGTCAGCCCCACCTTACCCCCAAGCCCCTTTAGAGGGAGGCGAGATGCATTTGAAGCATTATAATGGGCCAGGGAGAAGGGGGGATGGTGAGAAGTCCACCTCCCAGTTTAACAGGACCCTACTCCAATATAACCAAACATAGTCTATCCACATAGTACAACATAAGGCGCGAGCAGCATTGATATTTTGCGTAGCTATTAGTAACCATAGGTGGAAGGAAAGGCCTGTGTGGTAAATGCAAAATTGCATGCACTAGGCCCCAACCGCAAGAAAAGAGAAATCCCCACCCATGCCCGAGCTCCCATGAGGACAGCCCACACCCCCAAACACCACAACGCCTATTCATTGTTCCAACTGTGTTGCAAAGATGATCAAGAGGAATGTGCCCTACAAGGTCGCAATCACAGACTGGTGCCTGGTGTGTGTTATCTCGCACTGCGCAAAGCATGACCTGGCCCATCCTCACGAGTTATTGCACATTTAACTGACTAAAACATAAGAACTCTGAATTCCATGGCACCAGGTGCCCTTTGCTCACCAACCCCAAAGTAACAAGCCCTGAGATGTTCAAAGAGGATGGACAGGGCACATTGCTGAAGTGACAACTGTGATATCTATTGTGTAGTGCTGGTATGGATACATTATAGTTCAAATGAGGGTGGAGACCTTGGAGCCAGATGGTGCAGAGGGGAGTGAGTTAAATGTGTGTGTGAAGTTTAGAGTGCCCCAGAACCTTCTATCTACCTGTCATAAGGTCTGCCAAGTACACAGTAGGAGTGATAAAATAGTTTGTATGGTAGGAGCATAATTAATTTGTTTTCTGAGCTTTGACGTGAAGAGAAGATGATCACTGCAGCACCCACATGATGGAAGACGGACGGTTCAGGCTGGATCAAATGTCCTGGCATCCCTTAAGGGGCAGGCTGATCCTGTATAGGCACACACTAACCACCCATGCAGGATTTTACCCGATGTATTGCGTCATGTATGACTAGGAGTTGCTTTATAAGATTCTGATTGTACTACTTTTCGGCAGAACGTTCCGAGCAGGAGCGTTCTTTGCTGTTGCTCACATTTGTGTGTGAGATAAAACTTGTTATCCTCACAAGATCAACTTGGGCTTTTCTTCCCTGTGGGGTTGTATTCTCTCTGGTGTGATCATTCAGAGACTTGCCTCCATCTCTTGGAACTTTACTGCCCCCCAATATAATTAGAGCGGGTTATGGTCACAGAGGTTTGTGTGCCTAACTCTAAGTGAAGACACCTTCTGCAAAATTTCACCAGAAGCAAAGAAGTAGCCCAGAATACTACTCAAATCACCTTTATGTCAGGTATAATTGGAGCGTGTGTCCCCCTTTACTGAACCAATCACAATATTCAATTCCCAGGCTGTCATAAGTTCCAACCATGCTCTACCACGCTGCCTTACCGCTAAGCTATGCTCAGAGACATTAAGTGAACCCGATTGATCCACACACACCAGATTAAGATCACTACGGACACTGCAAAAAGAATGTCAGGAAAGTGTTGACCCTTTACAACAGAGTCAACAGAAACTGGAGCAGCAATTAACTTTTAGTAGAGCCTGTGCAGAGAAGGTAGTCACCCTACAAAACTGCCTAGAGTCCTTGAAAGAGGAAAATAATAAATTAATTATTAAAGACATCCACTCTCAAGAGGAATTTGATGAGGAGCACCAGAAATCTAGTGCATTTAAAAAACAGAGGGGACGACCTGGCTGCACAGAGGGACACTCTAACTCAGGAGAGGGATACCTTTGGCTAGGAAGTCAGCCAATTAAAAACTAAGTTGGAAGAAGGAAAGCTGGCTCTTCAGGAGTTTAGTGAAGTGAAAACTGAATATGAAAAGCTACTAGAGCACACCAGGCGGGTGGAGGATGCTCTGACAAAGAACACTCAGACCAATAAGGACCAAACTCAAGAGGTGAGTCTCCTGCAGCAAAAATTGGCCCAGTATTCCCAATCCAGGCAGGAAGCACAGAGAGACAATGAGGCTCTCTGTGAAAAGAATGACAGGCTCCACAAAGAGATAGCCGTGCAGGAGCAGATCATTGAGACCAGTAAGGCCTTAATAGAGGAGCAAAAGGGTCAGATTTTGGCATGTAACCAGGGAATAGGGTCTGAAAGAGATGAGGTAAGAAGGGACAGAGAAACCCCTGAGCATAACCTCAGGACCCCTGTCATCAGGGACATTAATCCCTGCAGTTCCATGGACTCTGCCACCCTCATGTCCACTGGCTCAAATGAAGCAAGGGCCACGGGATGGTAGACTTCAGTAGAATGGGAAACATGGGACTGACAGATCAGCGCCTTCCAGAAATGGATGGGCGGGCATCTATGTACAGTTTCCCAAATGTTAGGGCTAGCCTCTCTGATCAGGAAGACTCAGGTGAGGGGAAAATTTGAGTATTGGATCCTCAAAACTACCACCTACCAAGGGATCAGTCTGTCAAATTTGGTGGGGAACTCCATGAAACTAGACCCACCAAGAGTATCTTAAAAACCTCTTCCCAGCAAGGGCAATGGGGGGGGGTACTCAGCCAATCCTGGGAGCAAGGGAGAGTCAGAAGACTCTTCTGAGCACCACAGGCCTCAAGAGACTAGGCCCCCACATTCTGCTAGCCATTCCCAAGCTCACAGAATCCGGGAGAGCCTAGAGGATCAGAAATCCACCTCCTGTAGGAATGCCTCTGAGTCAGAGGATGAGTGGACAAGGGTGACTAAGACTAAAAAGGCCAACACAATTAAGAGGGCCCTACTGAAAGATCCCCTGAAACAAATGAAGGCCTTTAGGAGAGCCATAACCCCCTACCATAAAAATGGCAAATATTCAGTTTGGGAGCCCCTTGAGTTGTATGCGCAAATGATGGATACTTTCCACCTGAAAGATAGCCAAAGTTGCATTGAATCTGTCAAGTGGACATTTTCTCCAGCTTCTTTGTGGGGCTGTAGGATCAGAACCACTCAAGATGGTCCATCTATAGGGCGGCCATCTTAAAGCATTTCTCCATACACCGAAACCCTCAAGAGGCCCGTAAGGTGGCCTACAATTTGGAATGTGGGGAAGACCAGGCCCAACAAGAATTTGTGCAAGAGTTAAAACATGCCTTTGCACAGACCACCAGGAGGATGCGCACAGACAGTAGGGAGTTCATTAATACCTTCTTTCATGCACTCCCTAAATACATCATGACCCAGCTGGTGAGGGACTTTCATGAGAAGAGATCACATTGAACAGGCAACTCGCATTTATGAAGTGAGGAAACCAGTAGAGAAAAGTACAAATAAAAACCCCAAACCAACCAACACCCCTGCTGCTGCTAAGGTGGCGGAGGTGAAGGTTGCCCCCATTTTAGATCTGGAGATGAGGGGGCCTAAAAATAATCCTGTGCAAAATTCTCCTAACCAAAGAACCAGAAGGCCCTAGGCACAGTCCCAAACAGGTAGTCAGGGAGGTAATCCCGCAAATGGGACCCCTGACTATATCAGCCCCCATTACAAGGGCAACAGACCCATCCTGGGCTATGTGTGGACTCCCCTAGCCCAAGGGGGGGATCTAACCAGGTAGCTGGAAACCCAGTAAACTTCCCTCCTAACTTTCCACAGGAGGGCAGTAATCCCCGAAATGCCGGGTTGAGCTTCTTTCCCTGGTACCCGTCAAACATCAACCCCCAAAACAACCCTTCTTTCTTTCCCCACTTTCCTGAGCCCAGACAACCCAATCCGGGAGAGGGGAGGCGAAGGCTGGAGGGGTACCGGAACTATCCCAACCAAGGGTATTAAGGGAGATGGGACAGTTACCCTTCCCGTGATCAGCCTAGGATGGACCAGAGACCCCCATACCAGCCAGAATGGGTGTCCCAACTGGAGCAACAGGTCCAGAACTTGTCACAAGATCTGGGTCGCATGTTGAGGGCTCAGCAGAACCCTCAGATGAACATGGTGGGCCAAAACCCCTCAAATCAATGGTCTGGTACTCCAGAGCAATGATGGGGAGAGAACCCTGACAATCCACCGGTTCCAAGGGAGGAGGCACCGGGGGGAAGGGAGTGTAAAGCCTTAGAGGAAGCTTCCTTCCCCACTTGTGAAAAGAAACTGGAAACCCAGGAACCGCGCCCAGAAACTCCCGCCCCTGAAGGTCTGCAACCTAAGGAACAGAGGGCAGGTAGGAGAAATAAAGGGCCTAAAAAGACCCATTTTGTGGAGGAGTTAGGAGTCTTCCAATTTGAAGGAGAGGGGACCTCAGAGGATTCTGGGAAAAGGATCTTCTCCTTCAGGGATGGGGGAACTCATCCCAAAGAAAAATGGGTCCCAGAGATGCTAGTCCAGACTGGGTAGATGTGGGGACTGAGTTGAAACCGCCCATCATTGAACCCCAGAATGACCAGCCAGACAATCACCTTGCCCAAACCAATTCTGGTGACGGCCTCCAAAAAGGGGCGGGGGGCAGCCCAGAATCAGAACCAGGGGAGTCCAAAACTTCCCCAATATCCAACTGTCACCTTTTTTTACAGGTTCCAAAGCTCCCAAACAAAATCCTGCCCAAGCTACCCCTCTGTCAGAATCAGGAATAAAGAAATTAACCAACCATATGGCCCAAAATGCGCATTATCTTTGCCCCCTTGAGGAGAAGGAGGGAAGATTTTATGCCCTGGTCCAAATACAGGGGCAATGTATATTTTTGGCACTGGTGGACACTGGATCCCAAGAAACCCTTCTGTCAAAAAGGGCCTTTGATCAGCTGAATTCAGGAAGGTAGGAGAGATACCAGATCCCTCTCACCCCTTCCTGGACAACTTCACAACTTCAATGGGAATGAAATTCATGTCGAGGGGACTGCAGATTTAGACATTAAAATTGGCCGACACAAGGTGAAACAACCAATCATAGTTGTGACTGTAGAGGGCACACCATGTTTACTAGGGAATGACATCCTGCATTCACTGTCTTCCCTCATAGATTGTGTAAACAAGGTCCTCTGGACCCAGACTAACCAACCAATAAAATTAAAACATAGTGTCAACCATGTTAGTTTAAATGGCACATGCCACATGGTTGAACAAAAAACTGACCAAATTGAATTCCATTTTCAAAACAACCAAATCCCTGACGTGACATTAATTGCAGTAGGACAACAAACTGGTGATGGGAAGTCCTCTCTATTTCTGAAAATCAACCTTCCTTCCAGTCTCAAGTGGCATTCCACACTGGAAGGAAATACTCTGAAATTCTATTCCAATTCACAATCAGAAAATCCCACTGCTATAGGCCAAAATAATGAGGAACCAGCTCAAAGCTTGGCTGACATTCAGAAAATTGGAGAACAGTTGTTCATGCCCATTCAGTTAAATGGGGGGGGAGGACTCTGTTCCCGCCCGAGTGTGCGTGAACAACGGTAAGAGCTTCATCAGCGAGGCCATGTTCCGAAAACTCCCAAAAGATCCAGCCATTCCCACATTTAAATTGATAGACAAATAGGAAATGGACCTTGAAACACCCAATTCCAAACATCTCCTGCCTAGCAAGTGCATGTTTAAAATTTCCATAGGCAACAAGAGCATAGTCCATAATTCTTGGGTCATGCGAGATGTCCCTGCTGCATTTTATTTAGGCAGTGAGATTCTCAATCACTTTGTCATTAGTTTGGACCTAATAAACTTCAAAGCTTGGTTCCAATTAGCGGGTAATCCCACAGACTTTGATGACCCAGGGAAAGCATTTTGGTCAGCTCAGTTGCTGCCATATGCAGTTGAAATTCTGATTGGAGAGGAAGCCACCATCCCAGAACGGACCCGACAATGCACACTTGAAGTGAAAATTAAAAGAGGACAGAAACTGAAAAATACTGAAGCATATGTTCACCTCAATGCCCATTTCCAACAGCAAGGGTTGGGGTTAAACCCAACATCACTAGTCAATACAGAACACAACACCATTCCAATGGTGGTGGATAGCAGCGACCTTAGGAGTTTCACTCTGGGCGCAGGCACCATTATTGGAATAGCAGTTGATGACCAACATTTTTCCATAGATTTAGGTAATGAACTGGTCGGACGAATCCCCAATGACTGTCTTGACAGTGATAGCGACAATGACACAACAACAGACAGGATCTTTACCCGGCATGTGGGGAATTTCCTGGTGTACTCTTCCTGCCCTTATGGTAAAGAAGAAGTGATCTGTGACTTCAGGAGGGATGAGGTGATCTTTCAAGTCCACCAGGACTGGCTTCCCCATCTGAAGCCATCAGTCCAAGTCAGTACTTTAATCAGGGACTTCTCCACCCAGCTGGAGGAGGGCACTGTGATAGCCAAACCAGAAGTCTTTCCGGGTTTCAGGCAGATGGTTGAAGAGAGAGTCAACCTAGCTGATGCCTGTGAGACTCTGGAGGAAAGGCAAAAGTTGAAACAAGTTTACTTAGATTTTCAAGATCTCTTTGCGGTGGACTCATATGACTGTGGTCGCACCAAAATCCATACAACAACAATTCCCACGGACCCTGGCATGACTCCAGTGTTTGTGAAGCAATATTGCTTGCATCTCGCATCAATGGAGTCCCTTACAGAAATAATTAATAACCTTGAGTCCCGTGGGATAATTTGTCCAGTCCACAGCACATTCAATAATCTGGTGCTGGGGATTTTGAAACCAAACAGCCAGTGGACACTATCTGCTGACCTAATGGAGCTAAACAAATGGGTCCACACTTCCCAATGGCCTCTTCCCTACATTGACCAAGGGCTGGCCCATATCCAGGGGTCAAAGGTATACACTGCCATTGACCTGACCAATGGCTACCGGACTGCAACTGTCAGTAGGGAGGTCCAATACAAGCTGAACTTTACCTTTGGGGGGCAGCAGTACACTTGGACCCGGACTCCATTTGGATGCATCAACTCCGACAATTAATTTAATATCTTTTTGCATAAGGCCATGCCCGACTTGGGTGAAAGAGGTAACCTGGCCTATGTAGATGATGTTCTAATCAAAAGCTCAACTGTGGAGGAACACATAGTGGAGATCCGTTACCTTCTGACCCAGTTGATGGCTGCCAGATCAAGACTTTCTTTCCAAAAGGCACAGCCGGTCAAGTGGCATAGCGAGTAGAGAGCTCGCTTTCACATCTTTGCAGAGCCTGCTAATGCAGGTTCGAATCCTGGCAGGGCCAAACTCAGCCTTTCATCCTTCCGAGGTCGATAAATGAGCACCACAAACTGTGGGTAATAATAAGCAGCGCTCAGTTACCTGAGGGTCCGTAGTGCTGTATAAATGCAAAATTATTATTATTATTAGTGGTGCAGGACCCGTATCATTCTTGGGGAATGAGATAACTCCTGAAGGTCTCTGTCCCTGTCTCTGTCCCCAGAAAAAGAAAGTAGAAGCACTCCAGAAACTAAAAGAACCCACAACTCTGCGGGAGCTAAGGAGCCTCCTTGGACTGACTAATTATAGCAGAAAGTTCATTGAGGATTGCGCAGAGATCACAAGACCCCTGATCCATCTGTTGAAGGGGGGGTCAAGTGGAGTGGGGTCCAGAACAAGCCGAGGCAGTAAGATAACTCAAAAGAAGACTCCCACAAGCGTCTTGCCTAGCTTACCCTGTCAAAAACAAGGAGTTCTTCTTGGAGACTGGGTTCTCAAATACATGCTTGACTGCAGTATTATACCAAAAGCATGACAAGGTCAATAAAATCATCTCCTATGTGAGTAAGACTTTATCCTCGGTGGAGAAAAAATTCAACGATTGTGAGAAGGCACTCCTAGCAACGGTGTGGACATTGAAGAATTACCGCCCGTTTATCTAGGGGGAACACATCATAGTGGAGACTCCACATCAGCCTCTGCAATATCTTCAAAGTGACAGAATCCGGCCCGGAAATGTGAGTAATTCCCAAATTACTTCCTGGATTCTGTCAATGCAAGGCTTTCCTGTGGAGGTCAGATATGGCCAAAACAAGAAGAGTCCCCTCGCGCAAGGTCTGGCTGACTTGCATGATTGTGCCAGAGAAAACTGTTTCGAGGACGAAAGTCTTACAATGAAGGACAACATGGAGGCATAACTTAATTCCCCACACAAGATCTATGAAGGAGACAAGTGTGAGGGAATGCCCACTGTCTATGTGGATGGGTGCTCCTACCATGTTGACAACAACGGGGAAAAGGAACTTGTGGCCGGTGTGGGGAATGCATGGGTGAATGATGCCCCAGAACCCTCCGCTGGGTACAAAATCAGTCCCTGTAGTAGTCAAGTGGCAGAGCTGATGGTTGTGTATCAAGCCATCCTCACTGCTGTCCAACACCAACTCCACAAACTGGACATAATCACTGATTCAGATTATGTCTGGAACGGGTTCGTGGAGCACCTGGTTAACTGGAAAACCAGAGGCATGCTATGTGCTAACAATAAAACACTAAAACATGGAACACTAATACAAAATATTGATGATCTGGTCACCTAGAATGGGATGACCATCTACTGGAAAATGATCAAGGGTCATTCTAAAGTAGAGGGACCAGACAAAACTGGAAATGACTTAGCTGATCAGCTGGCCGAAACCAGAGACATCCAAGGGGATTTACTTGAGATCGAGTCCCTGTTGGGGGAAATCCAGGTCAGTGCTATCACTAGGTCCCAGACAAATGCTCACAATGAACTCTCAACTGCCCAATGGAGTAAGGAGACCCCAGATGCTGATTTTATTACGACTCAAAAAAGGGATCCAATAATTGTACGTTTTATCAACACATTGAGGACCCTGAGAACTTTCCCCTGAGGGATACCAATTGCATTAGGAAAGAGGACCTCAGAGTATTGATGAAATGTCCAAAAATGTTCCAAATCCAAGACGGTTTGTTGGTGAGGAGATCCATATCTGGCCATGACCAGTAGGTGATCCCTACCTCATTCCGTAGTCTGATGCTAAGTAATGCCCTTGATGCGGCCACAGCTGGTCATCAGGGGTTTCATACAACATTACAAATCTTGCGGGAGGTTCCATAATGGCCACACATGGGGCAGGACCTTGACCAATACTTGAAGCTGTGTCTTGTGTGTGCACAATTTCAGCCAACATCAGTCACACACCGTGCTGCCCTCCAAATTAGGGGCATGACACTGCCTTGCTCAGATTTGCAAGTCGATATTATCGGGCCTGTGATTCGCTCCTCTAGGGCGAACAAGTACATGTTGACCGTAACATGCTTGTTTACTAAATGGGTGGAATGTCTCCCGGTCCCAAATTGCAAAGCAGAAACAGCAGCTGCCCTGATGATTAATCACATCTTCTCGCGTTTTGGTCTACCCCAAAGGATTGAGTCAAACCGAGGTAGTCACTTCACTAGCGAAGTGATGACAAAGATGTGGGAGATACTTGGGGTAAAAAGGAAACTACACATTGCCTACCAGCAGTCCTCTAGTGGTGGAGTTTAGCGGTACAATAAAACTATTGTGAGCATATTAAAAAAGTTTGTGCCAAATTCCGGGCCAAGTTGGGATATTTGATTACCCCTTGTCCTGATGGCCATCAGATCTACCCCTTCTTCTGCAGCAAAAATGTCTCCATTTGAGCTGATGACTGGACGACGGATGGTGCTACCCCAGCATCTGCTCTGCAGAACCCAAGAGCAGACCTTGATAAATGCCTCCACAACTCATGAGTATGTTGAGAATCTGAGAATACACCTTCAACATGCTCTTGCGTATGCTCAGTGGAATCTAGAAAGATATGCAGACAGTATGACGACCCACTATGACCTTAAGACAACTAAAAAGGAATATCAAGTAGGGGACCGGGTCTGCTTGTACAATTTCCAAAGGAACCAAGCCAAAGAGCGCAAATTCCTCCCAAGTTGTCGGGGTCCTTTTGAAATTGTGGACAGAATCTCACCAGTCGCCTACAGAATCCACATCCCCAAGGGCAGTTTTACAGAGGGGGAAGACAAGTGGGTCCACATAAATCAGCTGAAGAGTTGCCACCCAGGAATACTTTGCGGCAGATAGAAGAGCTTACCGGAAACCCAGAAGGGGGAAATCCAGACATCTAGAAAAATTATTAAATATTAATTGATTTTACCTGAGAAAATGGGTAAATTATCACTGAATATAGGCAGGGGATATTGCAAATTATTAGGGAATGCAAGTGCCATTCTCACTGCTGAGATCCCCCCGAAGATGTGTGGGTACAGTAGTGGGAAAATGTTCATAACCGTGTTATGTTCTGTATTCTAGTATTGGTACTAAATCCCAAGAATCACCAAGGAGGACCACTCGGGGACCGGGAGGAAAAACCCAAGGAATCCGGAGTATCATCCCATCCCAACCCAAACCAGCGTGGAGAGCATGTCACCTTAATCGCTGACGGGAGAAGCAACTTAATTTCTCCACATGGACAGAAAATAACATCCCACTTGCCCGACTCCCCCTCGACTGGAAGTCAAAACAAAGTCAGAAGTGGGAATTTGTGGGATGTATTGACCCACTTTGCTATACTATGCGGCCTCACTCTGCTATCTATGGTGTGGGAAACAATAAAATGGCGGCGAAACCCTTGTGCGCGCCCAAAACCTCCAAGACCGCGTTTTTCAACACACAAAAAGATGGCTGCAGAACCTGCCATCCATGGTGCATGTGTGGTGGAACAGAGCACACGCTGCAGAAAAAGTGCAAGTGTGCTCCATGACAAGTAAACAGAGTGCAGAGGGAGAAGCAGGGCTTTGCAAGTGAAACTCCAAAACATGCCTGTAAATGACATTTACTTTGCTGCTGAAACTTCAAAATGCCTGTACATAACAATTTCCAAAACTCAAAATCTTGCTTGGCGATAAAATTCATTTAATCTAATGAAGCACTGTAAATTTACAGGGTCCTGAAATGTTAAGAACAAAATCCCTTCTCAGCAAAACTGGATTGCCTGCGAGTGACAGCCCCTGTCAATTGGGCTCTCCTGATTAAACGTTAAAGTTATCTAAACTAAAGGTCTGCCAGATTAGCAAATATAAAAGGACTGCTGGTGAAAGGAACACGGATCTCAGTTGTTTTGATCCCACAGGTTAAATCTAGACTGTACATTATATATGTTATCTGATGCAACAAGATTGTTTTATGCTGGATTTCAGGTCGAGAAATTAAGAATTAACCTCGGCTGGCTGGGCCTGCAAGGCATTGAAAAACAGGTTTACACCCAAGGGGAGGGCATTGCTCTCAGCAGATGCTCACTGACACATGATAATTGTGGGGTATGCCAGACTTGTGTCTGCTGCCAGGGACTGATCAATGGCAGATTCTCTAGGCCAGGAAATGGACGTGTGAAGAGGTCATAAACTAAGCTTGCAGAAGGAAATCCTAAAGGTGGGGGCTGCTCAGTGCCTCCAGAGACAGACAAAAGGCTGACCATTTGCTGCTAAAGAATATGTAATGAAATATTTTTAGAGATTTATAACTTGCTATCAGAAGTGGTGAAAAATATAAAACGGGCAGATTTGTTAATCTAATTTTCGGCCCTGCAGTTGAAAACTTGGTGGAACGGTGTAGCATATTCTGAACAGGAATGGCAATATATGTGGTTTTATGGGAACCGTATTTATGCTAGAATTGTTCAACTTTGCACACACATTCCTATGGTAAACATGCATATTTGTGGAAATTTGGAGAAATTTGGGAAAATGTTTTCATGGGGAAATGGACAAAATGCTGCAGAAAGGCGAAACAAGGTCTCACAGCTGTGGGAGTTTGATGAACAGATACTCCATAAAACATGTAATCCTTGTATGTGATTTTTGTAGAGGTTACAAATGTATAATTATGTATTTAGGACAAAATGCGATTTTGATACTAGTGGCTAGGGGAGGTTTCTAAGTATTGTAAATATCAAACCATAAATGTGACATCATCTGTCTTTGATCCAATCACCTGGATTCTAGGTGGAGATGAGGCTCTGATCCAATCCCATTTCACAGGGGCAAGTATAGTTAAGCTGGCCTATACACCCATTTGGTGATTTCATATGACAGGATAAATAGGGACAGCTGACAACACATATACACTCTCTCTGCTGATTCCAGCGAAGCATCTTGATCCAGCATTCAACATCCAGCCTTCAACATCTTTCTAGATCCAGATGCCAACCACCAGTCAAAGCAGTAGCTGAATGATTTTCAGCTAGGCCTCAATCCTCAATTAATCCTCACAACCCAGTGAAACGCTGTGGTGGGCGGAAGCATCCTGAAACTATCTGGCTTGCTACCATAAATGCTTGACAGATGAACTCGTCATCCCGCTGATCTGAAATATCCATGAGCAAGAAGGGCAGATCCCGTGCAATTCCAGCAACTGGCCTAGCTGATGTGCTGTCCTTCCCTGATAGACCCTATCCAAGAACTTTGATGGGCCAAAAATCTTAAATCCCATTGGATTGTGAGTATTAACAGGACGCCAGCGAACTATTGTATACCTTGCCTTATCTTGTTCCACCCTAATCCCTGAACTATCCTTACTTTCATAACCAGTAACAGTGTCAAACTCTTTAGTGCTATCCTATACTGTCTATTTGCTAAAGCGTCATTTTCATAGTCATTTTTATTTGTGTAACTCTTATCCATAAATCCCACTTCGAGTGTTTTGACTGGTTCCACCGGGGAAGGCGCTGGGGATCTGTTACTGAAGTCATGAATCAGTCTCAGAGCTTACTATGTCCCAATCTGGTTATCTAGTTTGAATGCTCTAGTCTGAGTAAAAGCATAACCCATATTTTCTGGTTTTAAACTGAAGTCCTTGTCCAAATTTGCATCTTTATTTTCGAAAAACACTTCTCGCTAAAACCTCTATAACTCCCTCAGTTTTAGAAACTAAAAACCGCATCAAACAGTGTATTTGATTCGTTTTTCTTCAATATTGAATAGTAAAGGTTTGCTGCAAATTTGCAATTTCAGCCAAAGTACACATGTCTTTTGCCCATTTCAAAGTGCTTTTCCATCCCATCATGATCTGAAGTGTATACTGTGGTTCATATTATTTTATAGGCCATGTATGTTAGGACCTGATTAATGTTGCTTTCTATAGAATTTGTCTCTATTTTAGCATTTTGACCATTTTGCAGTATTTTACCAAGCCATTTCACCTGTCATTTCAAAGTGTCATTTGTCAAAATAAGGTTTTTTCTCTTGTGTGGGAGGGAGGATTGCCTATAACTCTAGATATTGTATTTTCATTCCCGAAAACCTGCTGATTACTCACATTGGTGTAGGATTGCTCATTTGTATTTAAACAAAACTCTGCAGGGGTAACATTAACCTAAACGCTATCTGTGTGCAACACAAGACTGTTCTTTTTCCCTGTGTGTTCTATTTTGCCTCCTTATAAGTAAATTTAATTGCTTTGCTTATTTCTGAATTGTATTGCCACTCTTTGGGTGATTCCTGCCCCATATATATATCGATAGTAAACCTAGGTGTGATTTGAATATTAAAATAAATAAATAAATATTTACCTTTGCCAACTAGCCTGATTCCTGGTTCAGTGTGGTCTGGGGGTATTTTGAGAAGGGTGTGATATGAGTGGTATATCATTCAGAATATTGAACTTCTAGACAAAAATAAACAAAGGTTTCATGTGTGCACTACATGCTAGGTGAGACTTGGGTGTGTGCCTGATTGAAATCTCTTACACCTGCACCAGACCGCCCCCCTTCAAAATAGGTGCAGGAGAGTTTCCACACCCCCCCATCAAGGGTAAACAAACTGTATAACCCATAAGACCCTTCCCTCGTGTCACTGGAACCTTGATTGTGGTGAGACTAACAGAGGACCCTCGGGTGCTGGAACACAAACCCCTTCCTTCCCCTTCTTTCACTGGAGTTTGGGTTGATGTAGATGGTGGGGAAGAAAAGGTAGTTGTTGAAGGAACACCCAGCACACAATCCCCCTCCCCCAGTGAACACCCAGCACACAAACCCCCTCCCCCCAGTGAAGACCCACAACAATGACATGTCCAACTATGATGGTTGTGGGTGCTTTCCATGTCCTGGCCCCTCTGGTGTGCGGGATCTCAGGTGGCACAATGAACGGTGCCTAGGAGAAGGCTCAAGGGATCCCTCTGTGGGTGTAGTGGAGGTTGATGGGACTGACCCGGTTGCCTGCAGATGCTGACAGAAAAGGTTGTTCGCTTCCCTTGTCTGCTCAGCGAGTGCAGATACTGCAAGGTCCTGGGGGTGTATTCATGCACACTCACACTCTACGTAGCTGTCCCATGGCTATGGATGTCTGTCCCCTGCCCCTTTTATTGATGCACTGTTACGCTCACCTGGTATCCACAGGGACGCCACCCAGCTGGGTTACTCGCTGGT
Source organism: Ambystoma mexicanum (assembly GCF_040938575.1). Lineage (NCBI taxonomy): Eukaryota > Metazoa > Chordata > Amphibia > Caudata > Ambystomatidae > Ambystoma > Ambystoma mexicanum. Next base: position 807,254,590 of record NC_090941.1, read on the forward strand.
ATGCTTCTCAGCTTTGCCCTGATGTGGTCTGCGGGGAAGGTTCTGCCTGAAAATACAGGAGGACTGTGTTCAAGACTGACCGACTGGGGTAAATTTCCTCCCTCCACCCCTGTATGATTTCAGTTCCTCTGGCGCCCTCTCCTCACCTTGTGGTAGAATTAGGCGTGCTCTCCATCCTGCCTTCTTTGCAGGGGCGCGTTGTCTTTCATGGGCGAGTGCGGTCCAGTTACTTCACTGACACCAGCCCGTTTGATATTGTTCAGGTAGGTCTTATTGCTGTTCTTTAGTTTTGTTGTTATCCTGCATGCCTTTCTTTGTTTAAAATCTCTCTTTTTCTCCCTTAGGTATGCAGAGCTTCAGCGTGGTGAACTGGCTTGGTTGAGCCCCTCTGGTAAATGATGGTGCATTAAGAGCGCTATGATGCGTTAAGTAAGCGCTATGCGCAGCGCTGCAAGGTCTTGCCTTTGCTAACCTGTGTTTTCCTTCCTTGTAGGTAGCAGTGTTCTTCAGCGTGAGTGGAATGTCCGGAGTGGTGCCAGCCGAGAGGCAACCAGCCAGGTAAGCCTTTTGAGCAATTCGTAATTTGTAAATGTCTCTACTGCTTTCTTTAATGTTGCTGCTTCTTTAATGTTGCCTCTACCTTCCTCTTTCAGGTCGTCCTGTCTGGGAGGCATGCAGATTCGAGGAAGCTGTTCTCAGTAGCTGCGAGTGTTTAAAGATGAAGACTGCAGGTAAGATGCTGCTGCTAATAATGTTCCTTTTGTCTCCTTACAGGTTCTGCTTCTCCGAGGTTCGAGGGAAATAGCTGGACATGGTGAGTGTCACGTTGCAAGCTGCAAAGTAACGCGAAGCGTGTTGTCTCGCTCGGGTGTGGTTTAAATAGCCCCAACAAAATAGTCCAGGTAAAGTAGTCCCTAAGCTACCACACCCAAAACACTAGACCGCATAGCTTGGTTCTTAGGAACCAAGCTATGTGGATGCCTCCATGTTGGCTGACAATACAATAAAGTAGTTCCCAAGCACATTGTTTTTCATGGTGTATGAGCCTGGCGCCATAGGCACCAGGACTGGCCCCATGAGGGCTTTTGAAGAGGATGCCAGGCTCTAGAGGCCCAAGTCCTGACTCCACCTGGCCAATGGGTTTGCCAGAGGGGGATTTGGGCAAGGGTCGTGACATGCACAGCACGTGCAGGGGAGTCTAGACGGCACTACGGTTCAGTGGTTCAAGGGCTCAGTTATTGGTGTCTGCAGTGCCTCACACACATTTCATCACATTCATTCATTCAGGGTCTGCATGTGTGGTCCTTTCAGATGCATGCATTCGGGGTGGGATTCACCTGCAGTCGGCTCAATACCAGTGCCTGCCTCCACTCCACCAATTCCCTCTATGGTGCCCATGTCGATTAGGGCAGTCACCTTCTCCTCCCAGGGTGTGAGTTCGGGTGGTGGTGGTGGTTGGCCCTCCTCCAGTGCCCCTGCTTGCACTGCTGTGCTGTGAGATAATGCCGCAGACTCTCACCCGCAAGTTATTGAGGCGCTTGCGACAGTCCTCGCCATCCCGGGGCACGCATCCCACTGCAGACACCCTTTGGTTGATTTTCCGCCAGATCTGTGCACGGTGCTGGTGACTTGTCTTGCACTGATGAAGTTCATCATGGTGGATCTCTGCCTCCTCCACCAGTACCACCAGTTCCTGGTCACTAAATATTGGCTTTCTGACCCTGTCCAGGGCTGACTTGCCCCTAGTGCGCGCCTGTGACATAATTCACTCTTCCCAGGGGTGGATGGCTTGCAGGGGCTTGATATCCAACGGATTGTGATTTCCTAGAGGGCCACCGCTTTATTTCCCGTTCCGGCGGTGTCGCGTTTCCCGCGTGCTATTAGCACAGTATGGCGGTAGCGCACAGTGCACTGGATTTACGGGTTCTTGGGCCTTTTTCCCGTTGAGCACTATTTGCGCTACCGCCATGTCCCTGTGCGCGTGCAAGCAAACTCGTGATCTGGCGGACTATCTGCCAGGGGGCTTGGCGTTAGCGCTAATTACGCTTGACAGGAAAACCAGCGCATTACCACCCAACTCGTGATGAGGCCCACAGTGTGGCGTACCGGTGGACATGGTGCTGGCATACCTACACACCCACAGGCACACCACTTGCATTTGGCTGGTTAAAGGTCACTTGGAGAGGCTGCACTTACCCGGCTTGTGCAATCTTTTTTCACCTAAAATCCTTCCCCTGTGAAGTTTTCACGATCCAGCCAAATCCCAGGTGCCATTCACTGATGATAATGGGCCAATCCACTGTGCCCACAAAACCACCCCGAGAAAGTGTCATTGGAAGTGCAAATTCGTGTGCATCCATTACAATTAAAAATACATTGCATTCTGTGTTTCCAAAAGAAACACATTGAAGAGGGAGTACACCACTGCCACCATGGCAACCATTGAATGAAATCACCGCTTAGGCACAAAAAACATCCCATATGACTAACAAACCTGTCAAATGTGTAAACACCGATAAATCCTGAAACTCATCAAGCATCATGTCTGAGCTGAAAGCCATACATGGCCTCCAAAAGTAACATGTCCACAAAATACAAGAAGCACAATGGCATATGCTGCACACATGTCCAAGAATGCGCATGATGTGCACAAACAAGTACATATTGTGGGGTGTGGAAAAGCATTGCAGTAAGGATCCACATGTGACAGATTCTGGCAACATGACCACAAAAAAACCCATCCCAAATGAATCACTCAACTAGAGGTAATTGACAATTGTGACAAAGAGGGTGACACACCAGAATATCCACATCCAGATATGCACAATTAATGTAGCCATTCTATAAGGATCAAGATAAATGTACATCTTACTTGTCCCCTGGGTATGCAGTAAACAGTCAAAATTCATCCCATGGAATAGCCATCATTCCCTGATGGAAGGATCTGCAGACAATTAAAAACTACAAACTGAGTGCAGACAATACCTCAATGCACCCAGAAAGCACAGACCCACATTCCCCCCTCAGTGACAATCAAGACATGCAAACAACAACTCACAAGACAACCATCAACATGTGTCCTAGCACACATGCAGCAACACCTGCAAACTGCATTCAATTCAAACACACAAAACACACACACTGTCAAACAACCACAACTACCACACTGCCGGACCCCCAGAATGACATGCAGCAAATATGCCTGTCACGTATCCCCATTTCCATGCCGATGGCACATACACAACACATACATCAGTCAACATGCTGCATGAAAATCAGAAGATATAAGAAATGCAGAAAATTGAGTGCCCAAGAAAGCAGGGACTGCTCCTGAAAGACAAGCAATGACATGACAGACCAGGCATGCCATCACCAGCATAATAGCGGGACACTGCACTGAATACAGTCATGGGAGCACATGATGCAAAGCACAAGAAGGCCAGCACACAAATACTTACCTCTTGCACTTAATGGATGACCATGTTGGAGGCAGCATTTCACAGAGGCCAATGTCAGACTGGAAGGCTGGCCACTGAGGCAACTGCCATGGAAGACATGAGCAGACGGGACAAAGCAATGTGAAACTGCCTACAAGGATATATGTATGCAAAAGGTAGGATGCAGGGGAAAAGTGCAAGGTCAATACAGACTTCATTGTGCCAGCATACAATTGGTTAAATTCTGCATTATATTTAATGCATCAGCACCATGCACCTAGCTGCAGACAACTTGAAGCTGCAAACACCATGGTGCACCATGCATTGGACATGCATGTGAAAACACCAACGCTGCACAACGTAGTGTGACTGTACAAAACATAGCATCTCAATAATGTGCATCAATGGTTACATGTTTATGAATCATAACTGGGGCTGCATACCATCAATGTGGAACCCTGATCAAGAGAGGCCAATTGTGTTGTAGTACCATCACCCCCAAACACTGCATGGGATGCAAAATGTAACTTAGTACACATGTGCAAAGTGCAATGAAACACACACCAGCACAACCATCAACACCTGTCACTGGCCACAAACAGCTGGCCCTGCCACCCACTCCCAACCACCCAAGAAAGTCCCACAGTGCTGGAACTCCCACAATTTGGAATCTGCAACCCGTGGTCCCATTAATCCATAGAAACCGCACCATGCCCATACCTATGACCAGAACCACACCATTTGACACATGCAACCATGAAGTAGTACTGGTGGCCCACAAGACAAGTCAATCCAAAGTGATCACACACAGTGCAAGACTACCAGCCAAACATCACACAAGTGTCTGCAAATGCCCTTCACTTACCTGCACAGGGTACCCACCTGTCCTGCATACGATGCAGCCCACCGGGAGGCACATCCCCTAAATGCAAAGCTATCCATAGTAACAACAGAAAGAAACTGCACTTCCATGACAACACATGTATGGAGGATGAAAACATTCTGAGAACAGCCACTGCAGAAGGACCACAGGGTGCAAGAGGATGACAGGACATAGGTGATCTGTCCATGAGTGCAGGGTAGCACAACAGAGAGAGAGAGAGAGTGAAAGTGAGAGGAAAGGCCAAGTGAAAAACACATCAAGGAGTACACTGTCTGGAATGGAGATGGCCAAGGACTTGCACTACACCACAGTAGGTGCGGGAATAGCTTAGTTGACCGAGGGAGGAAGACAGTGACATGAGTACCACTTGAAAAACCATCCTGGCATGGTAGCATGCAAAGCACATATAAGGAAACGTCCACATGCAGGAAACACAGGGAACAATGATGCATGCTGAACATGCAAGACAGTGCTCATGCTTACCTGCTGACTGAGCCGGCATGATGTGAATCCTGCATCATCTTCACCAGGAACTGTGTCTCTAAATGAGTGACAGGAGGGCCAGTGCCTGGCAGAGAGCATGGCGAGCATTGACATCAAAGGTTGCATGGTGTCTGCCCCGGGGTAGCTGTCACCGCCTCATTACAGATGACTGAAACATACTTTTCTCTGTTTGTACACGCAAAGTCTCTTCACTCTGTTTCCAGCTGCCTTCATTGTGAGACATTGAAGACCCACACTCCTGCCTCTGTACCATTTGACCTGTCCCCTCTTGGCCTGTGCTGACTCCAACCTTGCCATCTGCTGCTGCCTGTACAGTGTATGTGCCTGCTGCCAACCTGCACTGTGTTTGGAGTACCTGCTGTCCAGCCATTGCATATGCTCCAGTCTCCAGCCCTGTGACCCTCTTAGCTGCTTTGTTGGACTCCTACCATGCCATACCACCACCATCGCTCCACAGCCCAGCTCCAGGACCATCTTGCCCACCAACAGCATGTCAGCACCATCATCTTCTGTCCAGAGTGGCAACCCCATGGCAGCGAGGCAGAGTGCTGTCAACTTCAGCCACAGGGAAGTTGACATCCTGGTGGAGAAGGTCCTGGAGCATTATGCTGCCCTCTTCAACCCTGTGATACAGTACAGCAAGGAAGGACATCATCATATTAGGAAGGGATCACGGATGCCATCAATGTGGAGGGGGTGACAGTCTGCGCCTTCAAGACCATCCATAAGCACTGGGAGGATCTGAAAATCCAGGACCCACAGCAAGGCCCTGCGAGACATTGAGTCTGGTGCAACCATGGAGAGGCACATTGTATGCGGGTGCAGGCTGTCGGGTAACAACATGCGGGTCCTGGAGAGGTTCTAGCCGATGCTGCATTCCCAGGACTGAGAGTTACGCCAACATCTGGAGTCGAATGGTGAGTAGCCATGTGGTGCATTGCTCTACGGTGCATGTGTGTTGTGCATGTACAAGCATGTTGGCAGTGACCCCTTTAGGATTGCAGCAAGTATGCTTCAGAGATGGATGTCTGCATGCATGCCCCAGATATTGCTCTCCATGTGTGCATTCAGGCATATTTGGATTTTAAATGTGCTCTTACTTGCATTGTGTGTTGCAGGGCTGGCTTGCAGACCGTGCACATGCAATGTTACTTGTGTCTGAGATGTGCCAGGATGGCAGATGTGCCAGTTGAGGTAGTGTTGCCCACTTCATATGCATGCATGATGCTTATGTGTCTGTGCCCAAAATGGGAATGTGTGACTGGGCATCACTCAGGCCTGGATGCAACACATGCATTCGGATGTCTGGCTTAGTCACGTTGAGGCAATGCAGTTCCCAGGACTCTGATGTGATTTGTCATGGCTCTGCTTGGGCCCTCTGAGTTCATGTGTCTGCATGACATGTGTATGTGCTTGGTGCCATGGCATGCTCACATGTGCATGTCCAATTGATGCATGTGTGTATAGCATACACAACTGAGTGGTTGTGACAGTGGCATGTAGTTTGATGTGATTGTGTGGAGTGGTGGCCAGGAAGGTGTCTGCATGGATTTGGCTTGCATGTCCATTTGTGTGGGTGTGGAGGTTCATGGTTGTTCCCTTGACAAGTCATGTTCCTGTGGATATTTGCAATGCCACGATGGCTTTGGTGCAGTGCACTGATGTTGCTGGTCTGTTTCTCCTTTTTCACAGTTGCATCTGATGCAGAGGGCAGAAGCAGTGCTGTGGAGCATGGATGCAGGGATGCCTCCACCAGGCAGAGGCACAGGCTACAGCCACGCCCCGTGACAGCTCATCTTTGGGGAGCAATGTGGCTGTGGCTGCGCCAGAGACTTCAGGCAGGGTTGCTGGGGATAAGTCCAAGAAGGTGAAGATGAAAGTGGACTCCTCAGCAGCGGTTGGGCCAGGTGATGCAACACAGGGGCCATCCATGGCAGAGGACACCCTGGTGTCATCCAGGCTTTCGGAGGGGAAGGAGCAGGAAGTGGCCATTGCAGCCCAGCCCATGGGGTCAGGTGGTGGGGTTGAGGTGGACGTGCTTACTGCAGTCCTGTCCCAGGAGCATGAGGCTGTGCAAGCCACTGTGGAGTTGCCTGTGCAAAATCCAGTCCCTGAGGCATCAAATGCTGCAGTGTGTGCCTGCCAGGACGCCTCCACCCAGACCCACCTCCCATTGTCAGCTGGTGTGTCCACCCAGACCAACACCCCCTTGCCATCTGGTGTCTCCATCAAGGATTAGGTGCTGTCCCTACTGGCCGGGTTGACAAGGTGGACAGGTTTCATTCGTGATGATGGGTGGACTACACGTAGACTGCTTGCCCATCAACACAGTGCGCTATACTGCCTCGTGTCCTGGCTTGCAGTATGCCTGTTCAGTGGTGCACTACATAGGCTGTTAACTGCTGGGACCACCTCCTCATCTTCCTCTGTGCAACAGTTGCCCTCCTGGGTGCCTTTTGGCCAACATACCAGCCAGGCCTCCTGTGCACCCGTCCCACCCACAATACCCCGTCTGGTGAAGCTCTCATCCCTGCCAGAGGTGGGCGTTTCAGGCACAGCAGCTAAGGTAGTCACCGTGCCTACCCAGCCACCAACAGGGTCACATGCGATGGAAGGACAGCAGGCACCTATGAGCAGTGCAGGTGCCGTACGCCCCTGGGGATCGTCATCATCTTGGAAGGCATACCAATGTAGCAGGCACTGGGCACTGAGACAGCAGGTAGCAGCGAGGAGGAGGCAATTGGTTGCAGGGAAGATGATCCAAAGGATGCAGGTTTGAAGTGTGAGGCAGGAGGCACTGAATGTCTTTCATGTTCAAGCAGTATGAAGGGCAGATCATGGCAGAGAGGCAGAGGGCACAGGAAGCAAGAATACTGATGGCCAGGGCTAGGATTGCACTGCATCGGGCAAGGAGGAAGGCTGCCATCCTGCAGGCCACTTGCAGGGAAGCGCAAGTGATGGAGACACAGATGCTGGATGACCTGCAAGCCTTGCAGGCCACAACAGAGGCCCATCTGAGGGTGGGGGGATGTGGTGTTGGACCCAGCCCAGGTGAAAAGGCTGACTGAGATCGGAGAGGAGGACTAGCCCGCTGCCTTTCTAAATAGTTATTTAGGTGTAGGTTTCCTTTTTTATTTATTATTTTCCCTGGACTTTGCAGACTTTCCTTCCCAGTTTTTCATATATGTATTTATTTCAGCATAGAGTTTTTATTTAATTTCATATTTTCCCCTGGACTGCTTTGACCTTCATTCCCCATTTTAATTGTATATATTTATATTCAATACATCTTTCATTTGGCTACATTTCACACATCATGCAATTCATGTGTGTGTCCGCAACTTTGATAGTTCACTTTTCAGCCAGTGCATATTTTCATTGCAAGTCATGTGTTTTGTGGCGTGCATGCATGTGTGTTGTTGTTGCTGTGATGGTTATGGCTGAAAGGATGCACATGTGCCTGACATGTCGGTGTGGGTCCATCAACGATTGGGTCTGCACTGTATGTTTTCATTTGCATTTACCTATGCAGCATCACTGTGTGTTTGGCATCATTGTGGTTGGTGTGAAGGGAGGTGTGCTCACTGTGGAGGTGTTACATGGTCATATTAATGGCACATGTGTTTGTCATTGCTATGTTAAATGCATGTAATGCATACACGCACACCTGCATGTGCACACACTGCCTTATCTCATGTACTGCTCCACCTCGGACACTGCAAGGCAGTAGTGAGTCATGTTTTCTCTTTTGGAGTCGCAGCACAATTCTGCAGTCTCTGTGACTCATGTACTCTGTGACTGCCCTCCCATTACCCATGCATGGCCCTATTGTGTTAGTGTCCCCTGACAGGTATTTTTCCATCCCTTCCACCCAGGTCACTGATGCTCATGCTGTGATGCGCCTGGCCATTGTTTGTGGATATTCCACAATTTTAGTATGTTTACTTCGGTCGTGGGCACACATACAGTTAGTGTGCTTTGATGTCTTGGAAATGTGCCATGGCCCACATGCACATGCCACTTGGTATTGCATTCACTTGTCACATGTTTATGAGGTGGCTGATTAGGGCCTGGATGGGTGTGTCAGCAGAGGTTCCAGTCCTGGATGGATCTCTGGTGCTTCCTTTTGATTGTTTTTGGGGCGGACATGTTGGTGTTCCACTTCAGGGTGCTGGCAGAGCATGGAGGATCAGGTGAGCTGCAGACATGCATTGCACTGGTATTGTGGAGACTGTCATGGGGCTGCCTGGGGGTTGGGGGGACACAGGTGAGGGGGGCTGGTGGGTGGTGTCCTGACTGGAGGGGTCTGGTGGGTGGTATCCAGACTGAAGGGGCCTTTCTGCGGGGGGAGGACATAGGTGAAGGGTTCTGCCTGGGGGGGTGTCATCACAGGTGAGGGATGCTGGTGAGTGGTGTCCAGACTGGGGGGGCTGCCTCGGGGGGTGTCACAGGTGTGGAGGGCTGGTGGGTGGTGTCCAGACTGGAGGGTGCTGCCTGGGGAGGTGTCACGGGTGAGGGGGGCTGGTGGGTTGTATCCAGACTGGAGGGGTTGACTGGGGGTGTCACCGGTGAAGGGGCTGGTGGGTGGTGTCCAGACTGGAGGGGGCTTCCTGGGGTGTTTCACGTGTGTGGGGGGCTGGTGGGTGGTGTCCAGACTGGATGAAGCTTCCTGGGGGGTCACAGGTAAGGGGCTGGTGGGTGGTATCCAGACTGGAGGAGGCTGGTGGGTGGTACCAGACTGAAAGGGTGTGCCTGGGGGGTATCACATGTGGCAGGGGCTGCTGTGTGGTGTCCAGACTGGAGTCAGCTGCCTGGGGTGTATCACAGGTGAGGGGGGCTGGTGGGTGGTTCCAGACAGGAGGGGGCTGCCTTGGGTGGTGTCACAGGTGAGGGGGACTTCTGGGTGGTGTCCAGTCTAGAGGCAGCTGGAGGGTGGTGACTGGACTAGAGTGACTGATGTGCAGTAAGGGGATATGCAGACAGAATGGGTGGCGAGGATGAAGGGCGGTGGACTCATGTTTTCGCAGGGGTGCGGCATGGGCTTGCGAGGTGAGGTGTGCAATTTCACCAAGGTGCAGTGTTAGGCAGAAACCTGTGCAGTTCCCTCTGGGACCATTGCAAAAGATTTAGGACTACAGGTGTTTGGCAGTAAACCCACTTGGTAGCAGTCTGTACCACACAGATTCACTTGGTAGCTGTGGCTGAGCAGTCAGACTTCCCTCAAGAAGAGTTAGGCAGTATACAGCGTATTCACAATAGGGCAAGAGAACACAGTAGAACAAGTAAACACTGACCAGGGCTTGGTGTAAAAGAGATATAATTATGTATTTAAAAGCACATCTAGAAAAACACACAGGCACTAATAATAAGCAATTCAAAAACACGATCACTAAAAGATATGCACTCCCTTAAAAGAATATTAGACAAGCCTTAAGTAAAGCCCCACTTATTTTCAGACAGCGGTGAGCGCTTAACGTAGAGGGCACTCTAATGGTTCATTTTAAAAAGGGAGAGAAGAGCAGAGAACAAGTTGAAACAGATCCCAACACTTTTATCAGAACATAACAAGAGAGGAAGGCAAAGTAAAACCGTGAAGTTAGAGTTCAAGAGGCCGGATCCACTTTCATAGGATCCAAACGAAATGTGTCCAAGGTCACACGGTTGCAGTGCACAAGAGTCTTGTAAAAGGTTCAAAAAGGAGTTGGACCAAAGAAAGGGACCAGTTAGAGGGTCAAGGCGGCCAGCCCAATCCAGAAGGTTAAGGGGTTATTATTACCTTGTAGCAATCTTTAGAAAGGGAGGCCTGGCGGACACGGTACCTTAATGTGGTGAAAATGCTCCAGCGGGGGCAGTTGTTCCTGGCAGTGGATGCAAGTCAGTGCTTCGTCCGGGGGAAGAGAGGATCTCGTTGTGGAGGAAGACAGGAGTCTGTTGCACTGCCAGGGAAGAAACCAGCCGTGGAGTTTCTCAGGTACAAGGAGCAGTCCGGTGATTCGCGGTTCAGTGGTGAGTGGCTATCCGGCTGCTGGGGTGCACGGGCAGTTCGACCACAAACCGGGCTGGGATGCGAAGAAAGGAAGGTAAACTGGTTGTGCCCACCAGTCAGGAGAAGAAGCCTCTCCAGCCGGGAGATCTTCTCTGTCTTCGGGAAGTGGTGAGTCGGTTCTGCAAGGCTTCACTGGTGGTGTCGTCGTGGTAGGTCGGCTCAGCTTCTCCCTCGTCGGATTCTCAGGTCCTGTGATGACTTCTGAAGTTCCAGTCCCCAAAGCCCTGCTTTTATGCAGAAAACCCCCATTAATTCAGCCTAGCTGTCACTCAAACATGCTAAGTGGTGAGCCGGCCAGCTCACCACTTGGGCCAATCACACAAGAGTGCGACTTGAGTTACCAAGGTAACTCAGTCCAGGGTGCCTAAACCCCCTCCCACACCCCCTGTGGTACCCAGACAGAGTGGCACCACTTTTGGAGGCTTCTGTGGAGAAGCCCGCCAAAAAGTGGAACAAAGGGCTCGACTTGGGTTGGAGTCACAGAAGAGAACACAAACGCCATTTTAGAATCGAGTCTTGGCAAAAAATACCAACCGGCGAATTAATATTAAATAAATAAACCAGCGGTATATTCGAGGCTATGAGAATTAAATAATTAAAGTTGGCAGCCTCGAACAATGGGAAAATCCCATAGGGAAATATTTGCGGTTGAATATAAAAAGTAGTTTCCACTGCCACCAGCCAAAACTCGATCAGGGGGGACAGAGACGTGCCCCCTCGACTAACAGACCCCGGGGCAATCAAATTGCCCCGACCAGTACGTCCACAATATGATGGTTTGTACTGGTTTCTGTTAATAATTTGGGACTAGTATAGCCAATGGTGACTTTACATGCCCTGGGAGACAGTAGTCAGTCACAGGGTATGGAGTCTATTGTGGGGTGTCACTATGACACCCCTGTGTTACTGCACGGATGGTGCTGTGTAATACACATAGGAAAAACACATGAGACCCTATGGCGTAAAGGACCCCATAGCCCATAAAACACATTACCAGTCAAAGGAATACCATAAATCATGTCCAAGAGTGGGAGGAAAAAGAGTCTCACTCTTGGCAGGAGGAAAAAAAACAAACTCCAGAAATCCAGCAAAGCTGCTGGGGGACTCACTAGGTTAGGAAATTCAGCCTAAAGAGAGAATTCTCCCTAACATGCAGTCTGACCTTGCAAGTAAGGTCCCACATTTTCACAGGGGTGCAGCCTGGGCTTGCGATGTGAGGCATGCAATTTTGCTGGGGTGCAGTCTGGCCTTGTGAGGGAGTGCCCGCATTTTTTGCAGGGGTGCAGCCGGGCTTGCGAGGTGAAGAGTGCGATTTCGCTGGGGTGCAGTCTGCCCTTGCGAGAGAGGACCCGCTTTTTCACACGGGTGCAGCCAGGCTTGCGAGGTGAGGAGTGTGATTTCACTGGGGTGTAGTCTGGCCTTGTGAGGGAGTGCCGTGTTTTTTGCAGGGGTGCGTCCGGGCTTGCAAGGTGAGGAGTGCGATTTCGCTGGGGGCAGTCTGGCCTTGCGAGGGAGGGCCCGCTTTTTCACAGCGGTGCATCCAGGCTTGCGAGGTGAGGAGTGTGATTTCACTGGGGTGCAGTCTGCCCTCGTAAGGGAGGGCTTGCGTTATTGCAGGGGTGCAGCCTGGACTTGCGAGGTGAGGTGTGCGATTTTGCTGGGGTGAAGTCTGACCTTGGGAGGGAGGGCCTGCATTTTCGCAGGGTTGCAGCCTGGGATTGGGAGGTGAGGCCCATGTTTTCGCTGGGGTGCAAGCTGGCCTTACGAGGGAGGGAGCACATTTTCGCAGGGGTGCAACCTGGCTTGTGAGGTGAGGCGCGCGATTTAGCTGGGGTGCAACCTGGGCTTGCGGTAGAGGGTGCCCCTTCTCACAGGGGTACTGGATATTGTGTCTGGGGTGGACGGGGAGGCTTGCACCTGGTTTGGCCTTTAGCTTGCTTTTTGGTGTGAGTGGGGGGCTGCTGTGGGTGTCCCTCGGCAAGCTTGTTTTTACTTGTGCAACGACTAGTAATGCGCCTTTGAATACATAAATACGCGGGGCGCGCAGTATTTTCTTTGTACCATGGCTCGTGCAGGGTCATTCTCGGTGCGCTGCCCTTATGCCATTTCTGCCCCCTATTCCATGAATCAGGCCGCCTGACCTGCGCAAATAAACCTTTCATGAACTTGAAATTGTATCTACTTTTCAGAAATGTATGCCTTTCTGTCCATATATGTCCTACTGGAAAGAAAAAGAAAAGTCGCCTATGTGTAATAAAACTGATGGTAACCTTATAAAATTATGTTTTTTTTTGCTTCCACTCAACCTGTTCTTGAGAGCCTGGAAAATAGTGAATTCAGAACAGAAAACCATTTGTTCCTAGCTCTTACAAGGACAAAAAAAAACACAGGCTCCTCTGTACATCATTTTATTGGCATTTTCTGAATAAACAAAATGTGCTCTTTTTTGTTATTTTCTCTCACGTCCATACAGCAAACTAGGATTCCTTCGTGGCGTTATGACAGCCTACACGTTTGAAGAAAAGGCGCCACATTTGGCCAATATATCTCATGTAACAAAAAAGTTACAAGGGATTCAATGGGATCCTGCAGGACGCGCCTTTGCAGCACATAGAGAGGGGGAGAAAGTATTCCTCACCCCGGAGATTTTATTTCAGAATGAAGTCTCCCTGAGTTTATCGGGGGGAGGGTTTATTTCGTGACACCGGAATTAGTAAACAAAGCTTTTTGTGCCCTGGCCCTAATTTTTTTTTTTACAAATTAATCACTGTGTCACTCTTAAATGCATTTTATATGCATTTGATTTCAAATTATCCAGCATGCATCACAGAATAAATTGCTTTTAGGCGCTAGGCTAATAGAGACTTTTAATTATTAAATTCTATAATTACAATCATGTCGAACTCAGGAAAATGGAGGGCCGAGTTAGAAAATGGTTCAAACTGCTCATCTTAACCTATTATGTTCATATATGTATGCATAGTTGCCACAGTAGTTACAGACAAGAAAGGCCCATTCCAGAGTGTATGGATTTAGCGTGGGGGAATAGACCCAAATGAAAAGACACGATTTAGAACAGATGCTACTGCAACGTTTACTGTATCTTTTAGCTTACTGTGTAGAAGATGAGCTGCCGCAACTGACAGCAGGCCTCAGCCAATGCCCAGCGACCACTGTGCCCTGCTTCCTCCGCTGTCCGGTTTGTTTTTTAGGGCAGTTATAGGACTGAATCTCCCATGTTCATATCTGGCTGAAAAAAAAATTTGAATAAAAAACAAACGGTTTGTTATAATTATAGGTGGGGCACCAATGACTGATTGCCAGACTGAGAACCGGGGTATTCAAGGAACTGCATTGCTACACTTTTTAAAATAATTGTTCCCAGGTAGATTAACTGGTTAATTTTTCATCTGAACCATCATCCTTGAGTTGTGAGGTGCCCCAGACTCAGCACTGGTGTCATTATTGTTTAATTTGCGCATGTCTGTTTTGATGGATATTCAGGGTAATTCATGGAAATTCGCACAAAAGTGGCGCAGGCGGCTGGCGCACAGTGCTCCCGTGCGATAGACTGCGCCAGCCGCGTGCGATAAAATCCATTTCAGCGCACAGCGTATTCATGGATTTTAGCCTCCAAAACCAGCAGTGGTGCAGAGTGGCGCAGCGACCCTGCAGCAGCGCCAGTTACGCCACCAAGAACGCCCTTGCGCAAGTAAAAGGCATCAAAATCCCCAATCCAACGCAAAGGTCTGCGACAACCCAAAACCAGTTTACCGGACTGCCAAACAGCAAACGCCAAGCGGGGAACGTGCATTACGGGTTTCACGGTAACTTCCACACGCGAAAGGGCCTGTGCGATCGGGTACGTGTATAACTGGGGTTCGCGTGAAGTTACACACGCGATTGGGCTGGGTACGTGTATTTCAGGGGTGCGCAGGAAGTTTCACACGCGATCGGGCCTGGGGGAGCGGTGTACGTGTATTCCAGGGGTGCGCGGGAAGTTCTACACGCGATTGGCTGGGTACGTGTATTCCAGGGGTGCGCGGGAAGTTTTACACGCGATCGGGCCTGGGGGAGCGGTGTACGTGTATTCCAGGGGTGCGCGGGAAGTTCTACATGCGATTGGCCTGGGTACGTGTATTTCAGGGGTGCGTGTGTGTTTTCACACGCGACTGAGCTGGGTGTGTGTAATTCAGGAGTGCGCGGGAAGTTTCACACGCGATCGGGCCTGGGGGAGCGGTGTACGTGTATTCCAGGGGTGTGCGGGAAGTTCTATACGCGATTGGCCTGGGTACGTGTATTTCAGGGGTGCGCGGGTGTTTTCACACGTGATTTGCCTGGGTATGTGTATTTCAGGGGTGTGCGTGTGTTTTCACACACGACTGGGCTGGGTACGTGTATTTCAGGGGTGCGCATGTGTTTTCACACACGACTGGGATGGGTACGTGTATTTCAGGGGTGCGCGGGTGTTTTCACACGTGATTTGCCTGGGTACGTGTATTTCAGGGGTGCGTGTGTGTTTTCAAACGCGACTGGGCTGGGTACATGTATTTCAGGGGTGCGCGTATTTTTTCACACACAACGGGGCTGGGTACATGTATTTCAGGGGTGCGCAGGTGTTTTCATGCACGACTGGGCTGGGTACGTGTATTTCAGGGGTGCGCGGGTGTTTTCACATGCGATTTGCCTGGGTACGTGTATTTCAGGGGTGCGCGGCTGTTTTCACACGTGACTGGGCTGGGTACATGTATTTCAGGGGTGCGCGGGTGTTTTCACACGCGATTTGCCTGGGTACGTGTATTTCAGGGGTGCACGTGTGTTTTCACACGCGACTGGGCTGGGTATGTGTATTTCAGGGGTACGTGTGTGTTTTAACACATGATTGGCCTGGATACGTGTATGTCGGGGGTGCCGGGGAGTCCTACATGTGATTTGGCAGTGTGGGTCCTCCCAGGTGTTCCCTGTACACCCTCCACGGCACCTGCAGGCAGCCCACACCACAGGGGACTACCCTGCATCCCTGGTCATGTCCCGCAGGCAGCCCACCCAACATCACCAATTCATGTCCCCTTGCATCCCCACCCCCCAGCATCACGGGGGCACCTGCCAGCAGGCCCCCACTCATGTCCCCCTGCACCCCCACCCCCCAGCATTGCGGGGCACCTGCCAGCAGGCCCTGACACATGTCCCCCTGCCAACACGTCATCACAATCTAGATCCCTGGCCCTTATGGGCAGCCTCCACATGCCAAACACCCACCCAAGTATTGCATCCACCCACTTAGAAATGCCAATTACATGATACAACCCCAATGGCAAGTATGTAAATGAACACATGTCCCTCACATACACACGTGTGAAAGTGAATGTCAAAACCCATATCATGATATGCATGAAACCAATGAGATGATACTACACATTGAAGTTTGATGAAAAAAATGTATTAAAAGCAACATAAATGGAATTAAAAATAAACAAACGACAATGGGAATCAAAAACCAAAAGCAGCATGTCCATAAAATAATGAAAAACCACAAATCATAATCCAAAGGAAAGGTGTCCAAAGTCACAGTTCAAAAAAGTAAATCCAAGGGAAAAACAAAAGCGAAAACCATTGCTCCATGGGTAAATCCAAAAAAAATAATTAAATCCAACAGTGGACTATATACAGACAAACAATCCAGGGTCCATGATCCCAACTGAAGAAATTAAACCTACCTAAAAATACTACATAATGAAAAACTATATACAAAAATGTGGTCCATTGTCCAAAAGGTCCAAAATAAACAAAAAAGCAAAGGAAACCTAACACTAACTACATAACTATTTACAAGGGCAGCGGGCTAGTCCGACGGCTCACTGGTTGTTGTCATGGGCCAGGGCATCATCGAACTCCTGTTCAATGGCTTGGAGGCGGGCATGTTCCCTGGCCCCGAGGTCTCGCAGGGATAATGCAGTGTCCAGCTCCAACTCCCTGCGAAGACCCTCGAGGCACTCAGCCCGCCTCAAAGCCCTCCGCATGGAGTTCTCTGCCCTGACCATTGTGAGCCGTTCCTCCTCTGCCCGCTGCCGCTCCGCACCTATCTGCTGGCCCAACCACTCCCACATGGAAGCCACTCCCATTCCAGGGTTCTCCTGCCCTCCGGCCGGTGCCTGCACCCCTGATGTTGATGGCCCCGAGCTATGATGCCTCCCACGTCGAGCCTGCCGCTGCCTCCAACGCAACTGCCTGTGCCAGCACGCCGGCATCCAGGCTGATGGAATCCACCGACGCCGTCGTGCACGTGCCCTGCCCGATGATGCCGTCACATCCTCCATCTGCTGGGGTCCAGTTGCTGGTGTGTCCACCCCTGCTGGACCTCCGACTCCCGACTGTGGCAGGGATGGGATCCCCACCGAGGTGGCTGCATTGGTCGGGGCAGGTCCACAGGGGGCCCTGGTGGCATCTGGGCTGGAAGACGGCATGGAGAACGACTGGCGCATAACCTCCACAGAGGAGGAGAGGGTCGCCAGAGTGCCCGACACATGTACGAGACCCCCGACCATGACCGCTCCCAACTGGGCCACGTTGGCACGGTGCTCTTCGTGATGACGTGCGTGCTTCCCCCGGGAAGCACGCACCTCATCACAAATGACACCCGTGTGCAACGCGACACCAATCAGGACCTTCTCCATACGGCCAGGGGTCCCCTCATCCACAGGTGGAGAAGAGTCAGATGACATGGACATCCCCCCTACGTGCGGACGGACCTGGGATGGGGCATCCCTGCTGGTGCATGGTGGTGCAGTCACAGTGTCAGGGACAGTGACATGCACAGGCACCTCCACGGCGACCTGTGCTGCCTCCTGCCCCTGCCCCTGGACTGCACCACTTGCACCAGCAGGGATGCCCCCACCAGGCCCCATGTGCGGCTCAGTAGCGGCCTCCTCCTCCTCTGTGGAAACCACCAACCTGGATGGCTCCACACCGTCTTTTGCCGTTGCAAGCCCCTGTGGGGGCTGCCCCCCCTTCCGCTGCAGCCGTGGGGGCATCCCTGCCGCTTTGCTCCACAGCGCCGTCTCCGCCCTCTTCTTCACTTTGCGCTGTGTAGAGGGAGACATAGAACACAAGCATCAGGGTACTGTACAATGATCCCCTAGACAGAAAGCAATAGCAGATGAGTGGCACTGTCAAAGATCACTTCCATCATGTCCCTCCACAACACATGGGTCAGTGCAGGCAAAACACATGCAGTAACAGGCATGGCACATGCTATGGACATAAGCAAACATGTCCAAGGGACTCTTGAAACATACAATGTTGTTTTCGAACTCACATGCATCATGGGTCATGCCTATCACATTCACACACTTCACCGTACTTTCATCTATCTGGACTCGTACACCCCAGACACAGTGGATGCAAGGATAGCTAGGCTGCATCAGTGAATCAGAACATTGACACAGACATGTGTCATGCATCCATGGCATTGACAAATCACAGACACGCAGGTCAGACACACAGACATGGACACCATACATGTACATGGCATCATCACCCATCCCTCACCCCCACCCATGTCCAGGAACAGAGACTGGCATGCTCTCATGTGTCCATTCTGCATAGGGCTCCCCATGTAGCATTTAAACACATACACCAACCGTGTGCTTCACACATTACTGGTCTCACATGCATGACCATGATGTCCCTGCACACATACACACGTACATGGCCTATGTCACACATACAGGCAAGTATCAGCCAATCAGCACACTGCAACATTCCCTGTCTCACACAGCAATGCTTGGCCACTTACCGCTCGACACCAGACGGGTCTGCCTCTCAAGGACCTGGATGTGGAGCGCTGGGGATATGCGTTCCAGGACCCTCATCTGATCTTCCGAAAAATGGCCCCGGTGCCCCTTAGCATCCGCTGCCTTGAAGAGGCACCGGGCCTTGTTGAGGGTCCTGGACCTGAAGTCCTCCCAGCGCTTCTTGACATGATGGAATAGTCGGACTGCCACCCCCTCCGCGTTGATGGCAGTCACGATGTCCGTCCAGATCCTGTCCCGTCCTTCCTTGTCGGCGCGTGATGATCCGAAGAGGGCATCATAATGCCCCAGGACATGCTCCACCAGGACACCAACTTCCTTCTGACTGAAGCTGGTGGCCCTCTGCCCCTCTGGCTGGGGGTCGCCAGTGGTCTCGGATGGTGTTTGCCCCGACATGGCGACCCCCCAGGCAGTCGTCGGTGCGCAATTGGGTCCTGGCCCTGGGCTGTGGAGCGATGGTATCCCAGTCGGGAGTCTTCTGTTCCAGCAGGGGTGGACATAGCAACTGGACCCCTGCAGATGGCTGATGTGCAGGCACCAAATGGAAGGGCACGGTGGCAGCAGGCAGGCAGGCAGCAGCAGATGGCTCGTGGGAGGCTGCTCAGGGTCTGGGGGGCAGTAATTCGGCCTTTTGGGCAGGAGCGTGGTCTTCCGTGTGCTTACGCGTGGCCAGCTTGATACGGAGTGATTTGGCACGTGAAAAATCTGCACATCGGCGTGTGATTCGAGGAAAGGCCCTTAGCGCATAAGCGCATCAGCACGCATACGCGATTCCATTGGACCAAAGGCCCTTAGCGCGTAAGCGCGTCTGTGATGTATCGCGCACGGGAGTTGCCCTGGAAAAGCTTGAAGATCCCACGTGGATTTCCATTGCTCTGTACTTGCTTTTCGTGGGGTGCGGTGCGTGTGTTTTGCAGGCGTTGGGGTTCACACGCTATTACTTCACAGCGGGTGGGTGTTGGCTACGCGTTTTTCTACACGCAAGGCAGACGGTGAGTGGTACCCCGCTCCCCCAGGCCCGATCGCGTGTGAAAACACCAGCACACCCCTGAAATACACATACTCAGGCCAATCGCGTGTAAAACTTCTTGCGCACCCCTGAAATACACGTACCCGCTCCCCCAGGCCCGATCGCGTGTGAAAACGCCTGCGCACCCCTGAAATACACGTACCCAGGACAATCTTGTGTGAAACTTCTCGTGCACCCCTGAAATACACGTACCCAGGACAATCGTGTGTGAAACTTCTCGCGCACCCCTGAAATACACGTACCCCGCTCCCCCAGGCCCGATCGCGTGTGAAACCACCCGCGCACCCCTGAAATACACGTACCCAGGACAATCTCGTGTGAAACTTCTCGTGCACCCCTGAAATACACGTACCCAGGCCAATCGTGTGTGAAACTTCTCGCGCACCCCTGAAATACACGTACCCCGCTCCCCCAGGCCCGATCGCGTGTGAAACCACCCGCAGGCCCCTGAAAAACACATACCCCGCTCCCCCAGTCCCGATCGCGTGTGAGGCCACCCGCAGGCCCCTGGAATCCACGTACCCCGCTCCCCCAGGCCCGATCGCATGTGAGGCTACCCGCAGGCCCCTGGAATCCACGTACCCCGCTCCCCCAGGCCCGATCGCGTGTGAAACTTCATGCGCACCCCTGAAATACACGCACACTCTATTTTTGACACAGCGGGTGTCCGTGTTTGTCGTGTTCCCTTTGCACGTCATTTGTCCTGGAGGGCCACAGTGTGGGTCAATCTTCATGGCTGTTTATTCGCTTTTTTTGTTAGCGCACATTTCGGCGCACATATTTTTCATGCGCAGGGACGCTACCGCCTGCTTTCGTGTGGCGGACATGTATGGCACTGTGCGCGTCTTTGGACGTGCGCTGGTTTGCCCTATTCGATTCCATGAATACATGTTGTAGACGAGCGTGTGGGCGTTCCGCGCACTTGCCTCCTGTACTTCCCCCGTGACGCCCACCTTTACTCAAGTTGTTCCCCATTCCGCTTGTCACGCCCTGTGTTCCGCCTACTTTAGTTATGTGCGCCGCGCTATGTGCGCTATCGCTGTCGCGCACTTTTTCATCGCACATCCCACATTTTTCTCATGCATGGACTTCCATGAATAGATGTGCGGTGGTTTTCCTGCGATAATCGCACTTGCACTGCGATTTTCGCTCTTTCACTGCGATTCGCACGTTTTCGCACGTTTTCGCACGCTTGCGCCGAAATTTTCGGCGCACATTAATTCCATGAATCGGCCTGATAATGTGTTAGTTTGGAGGATATGCAGATTTTATTTCATTCATTAGAAACATGGGAAGCATTTACCCAAGATTGAAGGAAAATGTTGAGTGTGTACTTCAGTGATGACACAGGGAAGTCAGGCTGTGGTAGGTATGTTTTTTACTTAGATACAAGCAGGAAAGTACAGTACGATCTTCAGGTATATAAAGACATAGGAGATATTCACGGACACCCATTCAATCCAGCAGCCCTCTTTCAACAGTTATGTTTGTTATGTTATGTTATCAGTATTTTTAACACGCACGGTCGCTAAGGGCACCACGGCACGAGGATAGCACAGGTAGGGACTAATGAGCAGCAGTCTGAAAGAGACAAGTTTTCAAAATATGCGTCTCAGGGTGATCGGAAGTTCATTCCATCATTTTGCTGCTGCGAGAAAGAAAGCCCAGCCACCTATCCTAGAAAAGTGGAACTTCGGAACCGTCACCAAAAGGACATTACTGAAGCGAAGGATGCGACTCGGAACATAGAGTAGGAATTTTTCACTGAGGTAGTCAGCTCTCCGCCCATAGACTACTCGGTGTACCAGACAGAGAACCTTAAAATCAGTCCTCCTGGTCACAGGAATCCAATGTAGAGCACCGAGTATTGGGGTAATATGAGTATGATAGGGGGTAGATGTAGCTACCAGAGCCACAAAATGCTGAAGGAGCTGCAGCCTACGAATCAGCCTCAAAGGTAGGGCCAAAAACATAAGGCATTACAATAGCCAACATGACTAAGTGCAGCAGAGGCTACCACCAGCGGGTGCTGGCGGACAGGAAGACAAGGTAGGATCCCTCGAAGTACCCGTAGAAGAAAATGACCAGCTTTGCAAACAGGACTGACTTGAGCCGACATAGGCAGTGAAGCAGACAGATATACTCCCAGATTTTTTACCAAAGACACAGGGACAGGAACAACACCCGAAGCAGTGGGCCATAGAGAGGCAGACCAAAGAGCAGTGTCAGTCGGACACCCCACCACAAGAACCTCTGTCTTGTCCCTGTTAAGCTTCAGATAGTTTCTGCCCATCCATTCCCCACGGCCGCCAGGCAGTCACACAGCCACCCCAACACCTCAGAATGGTTCAGTTCTAAACGGACCAAAATCTAGGTGTCGTCTGCATACGAATAGCATCGGTGACTGTGGGAGTGGATGAGGCCCATCAGTGGCTGAATGTAGATGTTAATTTCTTTTTTTTTATTGGCATCCTTTGGTTTTTACATGCAAAACCTTTAAGTCACCTTTTTACATTTATATTTCATAATTTACATTGATTTACATTGCGGATGTACATGTATTTACATTTCCTTATGTTTATGTTTCACATTTAACATTAAAGCTTAAATTAGAACTGTCTGTAAAGATCTTTCTTCAGTTCTGTTTCTCAATTATCATTGACAAATATGTTCTTTAGGAATTTAACCAGCGCTAAGACCAGTGTTATCTGATGTCCTCTCAGGAGCTCTAACCACCAGTCTTCACACGTTTTCCCCACATATTTTATGGTGATATCAGCCATATGTCTTTGTCGTTTACATTCCAGGCCTGGGCAAAACATGACCAAATGTTTTTGTGTTTCCACTATGTCCGAGTTTATGCACCAGCTACATATTATTTTTGCCTTTTCTGATGCCGTCACACTTAGGATTTCCCATGTCGGAAAAAGGTTTAGTCTGAATCAGAGATATTGGTCCCGAAATGCTGAGTTAGGAAATATCTCCAGGTAGTGTGGCAAAGTATTTAGTTTTTGGCTTTCCACAAATGATGTACTGTGGTATTTGAGAGGCTGGCGTTCATCTTATGTTCTTATCCAGTCCACTTTATATAGTTTCTTCTTTATTCTTTAAGGGTTTTCTACTAACGCTGCCTCTGTTTCACCCAGATCTTCAATTATGGCTTGGCAGTTTTTTTCCATTCTGTTAGTGTAACGTCAGCTTCGTTTGTCATTAACTCTTTAAGGCTGTGAAGCCTCCCATGCTGGGCACCTCCAAACATTTTCGGTATAGTGCTATAGTTTTCCATGTAACTATTGTCTTTAATGCAGTGAGGCCTAATTCCATTCTTAATGCTTGCACTGGTGTACTTTTTGGTATTCTTAATATTGCCTTCCAAAACATACCTTCAATCACTGTCCAATTTTCTTTCTTAAATGTGAACACATTTTCTGCCCCATATGTTATTATGGGTATTACTTTTAATCTGTAAAACTCAATCAAGGGTTTGATTGTGAATCCCCAAAATTTCCTCATCAAGAGTTTCCCCTGATTTGCGAGGCTCTTCACTTTGGCTTTCAGGGTTATTAACCTTTGATCATCCGTTCTTGAAGTATTCAATAGTACTCCCAGGTACGTGAACGCTGTAACCTGGGGTATCCTGTACCCATTCAGTTGCCAGTTGTAGCTCTTATTTCACTTTTGGTTTTCCTTCCTCCAAATACCATTATCCTTGATTTTTGTGGATTCATTTTTAATCCATTAGATTGTGTATACATATTCAAGGATTCCAGTTGTCGTTGGAGGCCAACTGGTGTTTGGTCCAACAGGACAATATCATCAGCATAGAGTAATCAATCTAGTTTCCTTTCTCCAATTTTTTGGGGGAAGTATCTGATCTTGTGAAATGAATGTTCTATGTCTTATATTAAGTTGTTAAATAGCCCTGCTGCAAGGGGCAACCTTGCTTTAATCCTTTATTTGTTTCAATGCTTTCAGTAAAAGTCCAAGCTCGATCTAGTCTTACCTGTATCAATGTTTTATCATATAGATCTTGTATTGCCTCAAGTATTGGTGGTGGGCAACTCCATTTCTTTAGTTTAAACAATAGTTTTGGACGGTCATTTGTATCAAATGCTTCGGTAAGGTCTATGAACGCCATGCATAATTTGTTCTCTTTTCCCATTTGTGCTTGTGCTTTTAGGATGTTGATTGTAAAAATATTTAGTGTTGTTCCGATTCCTTTGGTAAAGCCACTTTGCCACAAGTCTTGACGCTTTGTTTTTTCGCTCCACTCATTTAATTTTTTTGAAAGAGATGCTGCAAACACCTTTCCGCTCACATCCAATAATGTGATGGGTCGGTAATTTTGTGGATCAGATCATATACATTTTTTAAAAATAGGTATGATAATTGCACACTTCCAGCTTCTTGGTACTTATTGTTTGTTAATGATGTGTTGAAATACAACAGATAGAACCCCAGACCATTCTGATGGATTTTCTTTCAGTTTTGCATTGGTCAAGCCATCGGGACTGGCGCTCTTGACTTGTTTTGTTTTTTTATTGCTTGCATTATTGATTGATGGTCTACTCTTAGAAAGTTCCAGTTTTTGCTTTTGTTGTCCTGTTTCCCTTCACCACACATATATCATAAAATTTAGAACAGTAATCAATCCATATTTTCGTGGGTATTGGATTATATAGGATTGCCTCCTGTGGAGTATCCATGTTATTAATTTGCGACCATGTTTTTTTTTCCAATGTTGTATAACATTCGTTCAGCATCAATTTGTTGCAATCTATTTTTATGATTTTTTTTTGCCAATTTCTATATTTTGCTGGGCCATTTTGACTGCACTTTTTCTCTGCTTTTTGTCAATCTGTTTTAGTTCTCTTATTTATTTTCCGTTTGTCCTCTTTTGGTCACCTACAGCTTGGTCATAACTGTTTTTATGTTTGAAGTGTGTTTTATTCATTATCGATCTCTTTTGTACCAGATGTTTTCATGGTCTGATGTTTTATTGCATTCTCCAGATGTTTTCCAATGTTCTCAATTTGGTGTTTATTTATTCTCAGTCTGTTACTTCCAGGTACCAGGATCTATGTTGTATTTTTGTGCCTCTTTTTTCAGCACCAAGTTACCTTTAACGTAGATGTTAAACAGCATCGGGGACAAGGCGGAACACCACAAGAAAGTGCACGAGAAGAGGAATTAAATGGAGGAAGTGAAAGCGATTGAAACCTATCAGCAAGAAAAGAGGAAAACCAAGCCAGGACAGGGCCAGAGAGGCCAGCAAACTCCATTCGGGACAACAGTGTGGCGTGGTCTACAGTATCAAATTCAGCCGAAAGGTCAAGCAATATCAGGGCTCCCACTCCATCTTGCTCAACCAGTATGGTAAGATCATCAACTACAGACATCAGGACACGCCCGGTCCCCCGACCTGGCCAAAAGCCAGACTGAAAGGAATTCAAGAATTTAGAGGACTCAAGAAATTAAGATAAAAGTGAGGAACAAAGAGATTCCAATACTGACATTAGAAAGGGGAGGAGTGAGTTAGGACAATAGTTAGCCATGGTGGCGGCATCAAGTGAGGGATTTTTCAAAAGCGGGATAACAGTCGCCTGTTTAAATGATTTAAGAATAAAGCCATGCTGGCAGGAGTGATTGACTGCTATCATAAGAAAATAAATTATATCAGGTATATCAGGTTAAGAACAAGGAGGGGGATAGGATCAGAGGGAGAAGCCGACTTCCATCTACTGACTGCTCCAAAGACATCTTCAGAGGAAAAATCTGGGAAATGTGACCATACCTGAGAGTTAGCTTATGGCACAGGCACTGCTATAGGTCCCGTATTGGAGGTGGTTGTTGTAATAAGATTGCGGATGTCCATAATCTTAGTCTCAAAGAACTCTGAGAGAGATTCACAGAGGCCTTGAGCAGGTTTGACACCAGGCACAAGGGAGCTAGCCAAAGAAAAGGATTTAACAACTGAGAATAAATCTTTGGACTGGTTAAGTGCAGATTCCACCTTATCAGTAAAAAATGCCTGTTTTGCAGTCCGAAGTGCTGCATGATATTGACGGGGAAGTGTTGAAACACCACCCTCTCCCCCCCCGGGTATAGGTCATATACCATTTACGCTCCGCCTGTCTCACCTTCAAACGGGCACTTCCTCATCAGTGTTTTCTTTAAAGGGGATACTCGATCAGCGGCCTCAAACAAGATTGTAGAAAATGCACCTAGATCTAAGATGGGTGTATAATGACAAGCAACATTAATGTATGAAACCATGTGAACTAAGTTGGCATTCCGCCGGTTACGTTTCATAACAATAGATGGACTAGCTTTAGGGATTGGACCAGAATAAAAGATCTGAAAAGGAACAAGATAGTGGTCAGAAATCTAGGATACCACCAAGTCTATGGATTGCTTCCAGCGCAGTTTGTTGGAGACCGAGATCATTAAAAGACTCGAAGAAAAGGGGGTGTTAAATCTAATATTATAGTTGCCTAATAAAAACAAATTCGAAAACCTAACTTGAAGTGAGGCAGCTAATTCCAAAAATTGATTCAGGAAAGCTGTATATGGGTCAGGGGTCCGATAGACAAGCAGAAGGTGAACAGAGTGTGAAGCATCAATAGCTAGATTAACCAATGGAGCTTCCATCTTTAAGTTGTGTTTCAAAGGAATAATTGTAATAGCCAAATTGGCCTTAAATACAAATGCAATTCCCCCATCACGGTGGGAGGCAACCCTATCTAAATGGAGAAGTTTGTAACCTTCTGGAAGGGCCTCAGAGAAGGTGGTGGTGGAGCTATCAGTCAGACATGTCTCTGTAGGACACAGGATATCTGGAGACTGAGCTTTCAGAAATTCATAAGCAGAGGTTGCATGTGCAACTAAAGAGTGTGCATTCAACAGGCAGGCACTATAAGCACATTTCCCCAGATTACAATCATTATTTATGGTTGAATGTAAAGGAAAGAATTTAGTTGGGAACACAGTATTGGCTGGGGCAAGCTCCAAAAGGACTTGGCGGGTGTCGCTTACCAGGCGTAAAGTCGAGTAAAGTGGTAGGACCAGCCCAGCCAGCCGAAGCCCGGACAGGCCCAGACGGGCTTAACTTTGGCACGAGAAGCTCGTTCCCGCTTCGCCTGACTGCTACGCTGTCGGCAAGGGATTGCCTTATATATGCATATGGTGGGATCCTGGAAATGGAGGAGGGACTAGGTCGAGAAATGGGTATTGTACAAAATTATCTACTCCCAAAAGTTTGACTCTCAAAAGTTCGACCCCAATTTTCCGCATATAGATATGTGGGGGGGTAAAGTGAATAAAACATTTATAGGGGTAAGGTGAGGAGGCTGTGGGGGGTCACCCCCCCATATATATATTTGCGGAAAATTGGAGAAAAAAAAAACAGACTTTTGGGAGTCAAACTTTTTGGTTTGGGAAAATCACGTACATCTGAGAAATACGTGGCTGTGAGAAAGAAAAATAGGACTATCAGCTGAGCGCGCGCCTCGGAGTCCGATGAAGCCAGGCACCCTCTATCTGTGCTGTAGTAAATACAATGCAGTAATACAAAGAAACAAATGTAACAGAACACAAAAAAAGTTACACAACTAAAATAATAGCACCAGCAGATGGTGTGTGTGGAGGAATGCAGCGGCCAGTCATGCGCCAGTTTGGCCAGGAGCCAAACATAAAAGGAAACTAAATTAATAAGGCTGCTAAAAGCAATTAAAAAATGTTTAAGAAAAACAAGGCTCATTAATACTGGGGGCAAAAGCTGGGGGCAAAAGCCTTACCACTGCCTCCAAAGAAACACTCACACATAAACACTCTACAAACATTCCACAGACAGGCATTCTGCAAGCATTCCAAGCACCCAGGCTTACAACACAGAGACAGGGGAAAATGCAGGACACAACATAATGCTTTATTTCTATTAAGCTATAGATGAACAGAAAATATTTAAAAATAAATCCAGGTAAAACACAGATCTTGACAGTGAATGCGGCCCTTTGCCCTGGGAATCCTTCATCTTGGGCAGATTAATTTGGCACATGTCTACCCTCAAAATAACTTTGGTGGAGGGGCTCAAAACATGGTACCTAGCCAATGGAGGGGTACCCTAAGTTAATTGAGGTATTTACCAGAATGAAACCCTGGTTCCCAATTGATTGAGGGTACTCCAGATGTGCTCACAACTTTGGGTAAAACAACGTTATGATATTTAGATGTTTGGGTCACACTCTCCTCCTCCTGACAGTTTTTCTGTGTGCGGATGAAGGTGCAGTTGCTTCAACCCCAATTGAATTGCAAGGAGCCATGTAATGGCGAAATGACAGACAATAATTGGGCCTCATTACGAGTATGGAGGTAGCCATGCCGCTATTTGCGTCATGCTACCCCCATACCGGGTACCGGGTCCGGGTTCCCTGAATGGGGAAATACAGGACCATTTCGACATCGGAGGGCCTAGTATTAGCCCATTCAGGAAACCCAGACCCAGTACATCCCCATTCCCATTGAGCCTCCATAGGGGAGGATGCAAACAACGGGCCCATTAATGACGGGCCGTTGTTTGCATCCTGGTCTGCTCGCTGGACCCGCTAAGGACGCCTGGTTTTACCAGACATCCTTAGCAGGTCCCGTGAGGAGACCTCGTAATGAGGCGGTAGAGACATAACACGGTTGGCATCCCTACCGGCCCCCTTATCGCTCTACCGCATTCCTCGTAATGAGGCCCAATGACTGGGAAGGCTGTATACGTCATAAATGGGAGAAAATTGGTGCTAAAATAGTGGCGAGGTGTGCTGGTCGTTTTGCCAATAAGAAAAAAGAGTAATATGTACAAATATTGCACTTCAGTACTGTATGATCACTTTACAAGCTATGGAAGTGGAGAGGAACGGATTTGAGTCATATTCTTCAGAAGTAAAACAGACAGTCATTGTAATTACATTTTAAGACTCTTGCAAAATAAAGCAAGCCTTCTGAATGTTTTGGCTGTTACACAACATTTTTGATTTCAGCCTGTCTGAATTTCTGATTAATGGGTACGATATGCCTCTTGGAGTTTTTGCAGTGAAGGCCTGGGAAATCTCTAGTAGGACATGAGTCATGAACACCAGCCAACACCCCAGTGTTGCTTTTCAGAAATAGGTACAAAATTAAGCCTTTCCCATAGCAGCGTAAAAGATTTAGAATAATGTCACACATAACTCATCATCTCGTACTATATATGAGAGAACAAACCAAAAATCATTTACTATGTCTGCTAAAATATCTCTTTGGTTTCGTTATGTCCAAATATGATAGAAACGCAGGCACACTGCACATATAAGCTCAAAGCTTTGTTGCTAAGTGACAGATCCTCAGGAGCTATAATGAATCATTAAACAAAAATAACATTTACCTTGGGATCAAGTGCACAGATATACAGAATTCTTCCACAAGTGAATGGGTATGTTAGTAGACACCCCACAGACAAGGGATAGCTGTATCCAGGATACATTTTAATGTCACTAGTCCGAACATTTCCATTTAACTAGCTAATCTCTGTAGTTTCAGATGTACAGACCCAGCACTCAACTATTTTAAAAGCAACAGTTAAAGTGCACACCGTAATTTAAAATTAAATTATAACGCTTAACAGCCCTTGTTGAGGTTTCATCAGAGGACTGCAAATAGCATGACTACAGTTTATCCAATTGATAAGTACGCCTGTTACGGCCCTTGAAAGCAAGAAAGGCTGAGCCAGCCCTAGCAGGGCTCCACTCTGTGGGTGAATGCATATCTAAGGAGTAAGGACTTGCATCATCAAGCTATTGGACCTGCTTCTAGAGTCTGTGCGCACAGCTGAACACACGACCCAGGCTTTTATTCACTGTTTGCTTTACTATGTCCGGAGAGTGCATCAGTTTTTAAGTGGATACTTGAACACTCATTTTCCCATGAATACATGACAGAGAAAACAATGCCATTTCTGGCAAGTTTTAAAAAGGTGCAACAATATATGTAATCAAATCAAATACCTTAAATAATTGATTAAATTTAAAGATGTAAACAAATGATGAACAAACCTCAATAACAAAAGAGGAAGGATTGCTGGTTATTTTGTTTTGTGCAAATCTATTGTCACAGCCACACAAGACAAAAAATGATATGCTTAAATGTTTGCGCAAACAGTATAACCGTTAACACTATTCGGCCTAAGTGGAATGTTCTCTAATCCTCATCAGGATATACATGTTGCTATGCCGATTAGAATATTTTGTACATTCCCTTAACTGTCTACCGGAGGTTGGAAAGCTTTTAAGTGTCGCTTTATTCAGAAATGCATTGAAGTTCAGAACAATAGACATAAATAATAAAAATACAGAGTACAAATGAATCTTTAAACAAAGTCTAGGTCTAATGCCATCAAAAAGCATTCTGTGCAGCACTTCACTCTCAAAGACACTGGGCCTCATTCCGAGTATGGAGGTAGCCATGCCGCTATTTGCGGTGTGGCTACCCCCATACCGGGTACCGGGTCTGGGTTCCCTGAATGGGGAAATACTGGGCCATTCCAACCTTGGAGGGCCAGGTATTTCACCATTCAGGGAACCCAGACCTGGTACATCCCCATTCCCATTGAGCCCCCATAGGGCTCAATGGGAATGGGGAGGATTCAAACAACGGGCCGTTAATGACAGGCCCACTGTTTGCATCCTGGTCTGTTCACGGGACCCGCTAAGGACACGTGGTTTTACCAGGCGTCCTTAGCGGGTCCAGTGAGGAGACCTCATAATGAGGTGGTAGGGGGTTAATGGGGCCGGCAGCTATACCGGCGCCGTTAACCCCCTACAGCCTAATGTGTAATGAGGCCCACTGAGTAGTAAAGGCATCCTGATTCGTTACTCATACTCTTTCTTCAGGCACATATGCAAAATATTTAGCCATTGCAAATTGTACATTTTCTTTTTCAGTGTCTTTGTAAAAAAGGATTATAGTTTGCATGTCTGTAATCTGAAGAACTTTAGAATTGGGAAAAAAATACCCTTTATAACCATTAACATACATTAATAACATTGATTTTTGGCATATCACATGAAGCACTCTTTGCCCTGATACAAGACCTATTATTTTAGCCAGTGTCTTCTGGTTGATGTACAGTATTTGTTAATTCCCATTGCTAATAGGCCTACAAAACAACTAACAGCACTGCCCCGCTGTCCCCACAGTTTAACACTAGACAGAAAGTATGCTTTGACACCTATGAATGGCAAGGAGACACTTTGTAGTAAAATGATAAAGTCTTGTTTCAAGTGTGCATAATAGATAAACGTAGCCCAAAACAGTGGTGGAAGAAACCAGTAGATTGGCCAATTCAGCTCTTTAAAAGATTTCTTTGTACAAATGTCAATGAAGTACAGTACAGGGAGCTGGAAAATACAAAATGTGGCCCAAAGATCCAACCTATCCTTGTTGGAGCAGCACACTTCAATTGCCCCCCTCGGTTTTTCAAGAAAAATCTGAATCATGTGTGGAAATTTAGCAGAATGAATAGTTGCATGATTTGTAGGTGGAGTTTCCTGCCTGGTGTTATCTTAGTATTAAAAGTCATTGCGCAAAACCCATGTACTTCCTTTCCTGTATTTTTTTTCAGAATTCAAACCTGCATTATAGTCCATCTTGCAATAAACCACTTGTGTGGCATTAATATGATAAAGTGTGAGATTAATTTGAAAACATATTTTTGATTCTATAATTGTCAAAAAGAAAACAATGTTGTTTAGTGTGCATGTTAGCATGCTGGCTTTGTTGTCATTATTATAAACAAATTATCATTCTTCCTACCTCAAAAGGGATACTTAGGTAACCCTTGTCAAAAATAGTAAACAAGATAATCAAAAAGAGTATAATACAAATACAAAGTATATTCTTATTTGATTCAACATTAGCTTGTTACAAAAATGAACATTGTATCATGAAGTGGTTCAACATTTGCCTGTATGTGTTTCACACCGTTTGTGCAAATCATAATTACGTCAAGTGTGTGCTTCTTTAGGGCTTTGTATGAAACACTCCGAGAAAAAGGAAGAAAAGAAAAATACTGAAACAGAAAAGTAAAAAAAAAGGTTAAAATATAGCCATGTAGTCAGTATAATAAAGAGTATGGAGAGTTTTGGGGGTCTCAAATGTTGTTCTTTACTATTATTGTAAGGCCTCGACATCTACTGTCTTGAAGTTTACTTAAAAGTAGTCTCACTCACTTTCATTATTATTGTGCAACAGTCTGTTATTTGTTACCAGCCTCAGTGCCTTTAATCGTAGTATGGATGCCGCTTTGTTTGGTGCCTGCATTACATGAGAATCCAATAGATATCTTAAAGAATTTACAATCAAGGGTTGTTTTACTAATTTAAATTATTATTTCGGTAACCCACTTCGTTAAGCGAACATGTCCAAGTTTGGGAAGATTATTCAACACTGTGATGTCTTTTATCAATTATCTGCCAGGGAAAACCTTGGCAATAATAATACAAATACATCTGACATTTCTTTTATCACCTACAAATATTAAATCGGGTTCATAAGAAAGAATGGAGTTTGTGGTCCTTGTGCAGACCATGGTCCACTCAGTGAAATAGGAAGGTGTTCTTTGCTTCTTGCTATCTTAGTGCAGCTTGCACATTTCCTCTTGTTTCACCAGTGACTGATACATTTCTCAGTTCCAGCGAGATGTAACTATTTTATGTTCTTGCCTTGGCAGTTTTGCTCTGCTGTTTTCACCGCAGCTATTTTCGCTGTGTTTAAAAAAATAAAAAATAAATGTGTTTGTTGTGTGTTTGAGGTAGGGCATTTGGGGGTGGGTGGCAGGGTGAAGTGGTGGTGGGGTGGGCTAGAGAGGGGCTCAGAGGGACCACCCATAAAAAAAAGAAAATCGCAGTGAAAACGGCCGTGGTGAAAACACAGAGCGAAAATGCCAGTGGTAAAACTAGCTGCAAGGAAAACACGGGAAACCATTCATAGATTTTTGTTTTAAGTTGTCTCTAAGTGCTGCAGATTTAACATGTCTTGCAGATACACACAATAATGTAAAAAACAAGAGTGCATTTATAGTCAATGCATTGATTGACCATTGCCTCCTGCCAATTTTGATTTGGAATTGTTATGTAACCTGGCTAGTAGAGCTGTAATTTGTAATGAATAAGACGTTTACTTGACTCTTAGTTGGTTTGGTAGCAAAAATGAAGATGTATATCTTGATTCCGCTTCCTGTTGTGCATTGCAAATAATTATTTTCCTATGATCCCTTTGTATGAATATTTTACAGAGAAAATCATATTCTAACATAACGTAATGCTAGTCATTACAATTGCTTCTTACTCATAAGTATTCTCGTCAGGGTGTATTTTGGATTGTTTTTATGTTTTTGACAGCATGGAGCAAATAGTATCAAGTTTGCTTCTGTTCATTTATGATTTGTTTTTGGATAGATACCAAACTTCAAGACAGGACATTTCAAGACAATACAAAGGTAGGCATTGTGATTTGGAAATAAACAATTAGAGATACCAAAAGCTGCATAATATTTCTTGTGGAGGGGGGCTGTTCAGCAGCTTGCAAAATGGCTGATCCTCGGTGAGCTCTGCAGCACCCGTGGCTGCCAATGGAACCACAGATCCGAAAACTAGCTGTTTGCGGATGCAAGGCAGAAGGGGATGTGTCAGAAGGCTCGGGGCACAGTTTGACTGACTTAGAGAGTGAGAGATCTAATACAACCCCTGATACCGTGACCGGACCTGATGCAGCCTGCACACTCCCCCGGTTAGGACGCACAACACTGAGCTGCTGGGGCACAGCATTGCCAGTGGCAGAGGCACAGCAGGCAGCGCCACATGGTCTGGTTCCAACCGAACACCGGGTGGCGGGGCTCGACCCACTGCTGCACTGCTTCCTAGATCCTGCGCCGATTTACGTGTAGTGACTGGCCTGGGAGCAGAATATGGCAGCACTAATACAAACATCGACACCCCCCCTGTGGAGCACCCAGCGTGGGACCCGCCTGCGAGCGCTTGGGTACTCAGCGCTGCACTATGGCCACTTCCGAAATCCTGCCGCAGGAAGATATATGGATGGCAGAGTGCAATCGGAACATCGTATGGGCACGAAGCCAACGCACCACTGCAGTGACACATGGAGGTCTCGTAAGGGGAGACGGCCAACACCTCTTCCACCGCCTGTCTGCCCAAGGAGATACAATTTTGCAGAGACATGCCAGGTGGTGATTGAGCCCAGTGTGTATTATCCCCCACCCCCATTGGGCCACCACAGCATGCTGGAGGCTGGGGACCCCCTGTTGAGGGCCAGATGCCACCATTACAACTATTAATCTATGGGAATGCAGCATATGCTGCAACATTGTGGACACTGAGCTGCATACCGAAGCTGGTGGTTGGGGCTAACGTTTGAGCGGTGTGCGCTGGGGGCTGCAGTCTTTACCTTGTGTCATCTCCTTGCCTCACCATGGTATAAGCAAGAGGTGGTCCAGTCCCCAGACAGTGTGCACCACATGAGGGAACGCCGGGCTGGCACGCTGTGGACGCTACTGGCTGTGTTGGACTGGCTACTGATGTGGGGACTGGCGCCTCTGCATGCAGGAGTACACTGCGGGTATTCCTGTGGGGCCTAGTGAAGAAGAAACAGTATGCAGGCTCTGTGACTCCCCTGCGGACAGTTGTTGGGGATGGGCTGGACCGGGCTGCTCACCGGTGGAGATCTTTGTGCACCACTGTACTCTACCATCCTTCTTGACTCCAATGCTGCTTTTGAAGACAAGGGGCTGTTGGACCTGCCTGAGGGGAACGTCGGAGGAGGATCTGCAAGCCAGGGGTCCCCCTACAGCGACTGTGATGAAGGGAAGTGGTGCTCACAAAAAACAAAATAATATTGAGCCCTTCACTAGGCAGGTCACCAAAAGTGCACTGGATGCTGGTAATGCTCCTGTAGACAATACTGAAGTGGGGCCCCTGCCATTGCCAACGTGTGCCAGATAATAGACAGTTTGTCAACTGGCTTTGCTACTATGAGTAGTAAGCTCGATGACATCAACACCACCATTGCAAACCTGAGTACAAAAATGGAATGAGAAAGTGCCAGGATGCCCAGACTCGGATTGGAAAAGCAGAAGAGTATATGATAGAATTGAAAACACAAGTAACCTCCATGTCCAAAGACTTCAATTGCACTTGGCAGTG
Organism: Ambystoma mexicanum; assembly: GCF_040938575.1. Lineage (NCBI taxonomy): Eukaryota > Metazoa > Chordata > Amphibia > Caudata > Ambystomatidae > Ambystoma > Ambystoma mexicanum. The sequence goes on from NC_090941.1 coordinate 807,289,540, forward strand.
ATGTGATGACATTGAACCCCGCTCCAGGCATAAAAATATCCGTATGGTGGGGTTACCAGTGGTATTTGGCAGTGGGCCCATGGAAGTCATGATTGAGACCCTCCTCAAGGAACTGCTAGGGGACCCACCCTTTTCAACATAATTTGTGGTGGAGCATGCCCATAAGTCATCAGTGGTGAGGCCTAAGCCTGGTGTTCTGCCTAGGTCTGTGTTGGTCTGCCTGTTGAATTATATTATCGAGACTGTGACCTTGTCCTTGGGTTGGCTATGGAGAGGAGCCCCCTCCGTTATGAATAGTCTAACATTCACATTTATCAGGACTTCTCCACGGTGGTGCAGCAGGAACACAAACCTGAGCTTTCATTTACTCCAATGTGGTTCCTCATACATTTTTATTCTTTCTAATAAACATTCCTCAGTCCTTTTGTTGATTGTTACTTCACAATTTATTCTATATTCATTTATTAGGTATGATTCTGTCTGTACGTTTATCCGTATGTTGTGCCGATAAACCTATGCCTTCTTAGAACCATCTACTAAGACTGTTTAAGTTAGTGGTTATTTCGCCTATGAATTTCAGAGTCTAGCTCCTTCCTCAGGGCCTGAACCACACTTATTTTCCAGTTTCTTGTCTTAATTACAGTAGTTATTATGAAATCCCCCGACTCCGCAGGGAATCGTTAAATTCAGCGTGCTGTCTAGCTGTCTAGCAAAAATGGGGCCTTACGGTTTGCACATCTATGCAAACTGTAAGGCCCCATTTTTGCTACATAACCACTCACTTACACAGTGACACAGATAATCATACATAATTAATCATACCTAATAAATGAATATACAATAAATTGTGAAGTAATAATCAACAAAAGGACTGAGGAATGTTTATTGGAAAGAATAAAAATGTACGAGGAATCACATTGGAGTAAATGAAAGCTCAGGTTTGAGCTATAATGAGAGCCCTACGGTTTGCACATCTATGCAAAATGTAAGGCCCCATTTTTGCTACATAACCACTCACTTACACAGTGACACAGATAAACATACAGAATTAATCATACCTAATAAATGAATATACAATAAATTGTGAAGTAATAATCAACAAAAGGACTGAGAGATGTTTTTTGGAAAGAATAAAAATGTACGAGGAATCACATTGGAGTAAATGAAAGCTCAGGTTTGAGCTATAATGAGAGCACCGGTCTTAGCTCGGTTTTCATCCAGCTTTATTCTTTGCACAGTTTGTTAAGTTTGGGTCCTGGTGTCAATAGGACATTACACAGACTGGTATCTCCACGAAAACGTACTTAAATTCAATTAAGAGGAAGAAATCTATTGTTAATCTTTCAAGTTTTTGTAAAGTTGTGCCCACCTTTCTCTGACTTCCAGCAGGAACACAAAACATTTGCAGGAGTAAAGAATCTACTGAGAGACAGATTGGTGCAATAATTCATGCTATTGCCGGCATAACTGAGATTTCAGCACCAGGGGAAGACACTATTCTTTACGATGTCTGCAAAGGCTGTCACGTACATTGAAGCAAATATTCCCCTTCCTCCTCACAACAATGAGAATGGCGCAATGGGTTGCGTGAACCCTTAAGTTAAGAGACTATTCGTCTATTCTAAGGGTCTATTGTGTTCCAATTTAACACGTTATCCTGTCAACTGACGGTGGGTGTTGGTAATGCGGGCATAAGAAAGGTTAAGCAAGGCTCCCCAAGCAGTTCTGTATTGTTCAGCTGGTGCGTCATTGTGTGGTTTGCCCAGGTTAAGCCCGACCCACAAAGTTCAGGATGCAAGAGATACCATTGCCCTGTTTGTTGGGGGTGAGGGTGGTATGGAGTGGGATCTGTTGTCTGTTGAAAAACTTTAAAAAGCGTGTTGGCAGACGAAAGCAGATAGAGAGGGGTGCTGGCAGAACGCAGGTATTGTCACGTTGCTGGTGCGGTCTATTCGTATAGGTTAGACACCAATTGGGGACCCCATGGCAGTAATTAATCTTATAAGCTGAAATGTAAGGGGCCTGGGAAAATACACGAAGTCCCGGCAAATAATATCAGACGTCAAAAGACACAACAACAATATTCTCTGCCTTCAGGAGACACACATATGGAGGCAAGCAACCACAAGATTGCTCCTTCCTGGGGTCCCAAAAGGTTTTTTATATCTTACTCAACTCAATCAAGAGGAGTCATGATATTGATAAACAAAACACTGCAATTCAGGCTTAAATGGGACCCGGGTCGACCTGGAGGGCAGATATGTGATTACACATGGGGTACTTGAGGGAGATCAATTACTGCTAATCAATTCAAACTGCACGCATATTGGCACACATCACTTTTACGACACTCTGGCTGACACCATCTGCAGGTATCAGCTGATCCTTGCGCTTTGCGTTGGGGATATGAGCTGTATACTGGGCCAGGTCCTGGATCACACGGGGAAAGCCCCCAAACAGCTGTCTAAGGTCAGTCGTAGTCTGGCTGACTCAATAGGCAAGCTAGAGCTGTGGGACATTAAGAGGACAATGCACCCACATGACCGTCAATGCACGTTCTGTTCCTCTGTTCATGATATGGCTTCTCGTATTCATCTGATACTGATCCCTAGATATTGGGTGGGCAAAGTTAGACGGTGCACGGTCATGCCGCCCATGCTCTCAGATCACTCTCCGGTAACCATGTCAATTTCTGTGGGCGTGGGTTCAAGAATTGCTTCAAGGCGGCGCTTCAAGTCGTAAGCCCTTCAAGATGTGGTCTTTAGATCAGATATTGAAGAGGATAGCTCCACTTATTTTCAGCACAATAGGCCAGAGGACACTTTGTGTGGATGCAATGGCAAGCATTCAAATCCCATATCAGAGGGATAATGTTCTCTAAAGAATTTGGGGTCCTTAATACCAGCTGCTTGCGAGCTCCGATTAAAAATGCTAAAAAATACATAAGCAGCTAAGTCCGACCTTGCAGTTATGGCCGAGATACACTCTGCACTGGACCAATTCCAGATCCACGCACACAGGGAAGTTAAATATTTTGCAAGACCTCCAGCAATGCAGCGTTATGGGGAGGGTGAGCGGCCGGGTAGGATGCTAGCCCGACTAGTGCGGGCGGAAAAATGTCCCTCATGTGTGGAAGGGAATTTGAATGAGCAAGGGGAAAACATGCACTCCAATCAGGAGTTCCTCACCATATTAGACCGGTTCTATGCATCTTTGTACAGGGTTGTCCGGCCAGGGCCATTCACTTTCTACTGGAATGGGTGCCACTGTCCTGGCTAGCGGAGGATGCTAGGGAGACAATTAATGTCCCGTTCACAGTTGAGGAAATTCTTAAGGTAACAGGTGAACTTCCAAGAGTTGAAGTCCTGGGACCCAACGGCCTAACGGCTATATTCTATGAAACATACAACCACTGTTGGCTCCCGACCTACTGGGGGTCTGGGAAGAGGCCCTGAAGAACTCAGTCCTACAAGAGACATTGCCGGTGGCCACCAAAGCAATACTTCTAAAACCTGGCAAACTGCCCACGGTTGGTTATATAGACCTCTGTCACTAATTAAGGTAGATACACAGGTTTTTGCCAAAATCATTGCAAACAGAATCCTTCCTTATATGCTTATTACACAATGATCCGGTGTGATTTATTCTGGGGAGATTCAGAGCGACGAACATCCGCCGGCTGTTTAATATCATGGCCCGTCTCAAACCAGATGCTGTTGCACTAGCCGTGGCACTAGATGCTCAGAAGACCTTTGACATTGTTTCCTGGGAATATATGTTTACTATTCTTAAAAAATGTGGTATAGGGGACAGCATGATACGGTCCATTAAGCTTCTGTACGAATGTCCAATGGCTAAAGTACTGGTGAACTTGCAATTGTCCAACCCAAAACATTTAGGTAGGGGCACATGGCAGGGGTGCCCCTTACACCCATTGCTATTTGCACAAGTGATCGAACCTATGGCAGACATGGTTCTCAAGCCCCACAAGAGAAGGGGGATAAGAGTATTGGGCCCCCCAGACATTATCTTGCCATATGCAGATGATGTGTTACTATATATTAGGGACACCAGTGTAAATATTGACCCAATAATACAAGACACTCTTCTTCTTCTCTGTCTTTACGAATAGCTATTCCAAAACAGATATGTCCCCCTTACAGATCAGACAACTAAGCCTGCAGGGGAATACCCGCTGAGATGGGTGCCAGATGGGTTCCACTATTTGGGAGTCCAGGTGGCTAGAGATAAAGACTCCTTGCTTGCTAGTAATTATAAAGCACACAAGACATGTGTGGCGGGGAGGGTTCACCACTGGCGGGCTGCCCCACTATCACTCGCTGGTAAACTAGCGCTGGTAAAAATGATGCTCCTGCCCAAACTGCTGTACCTCGTTCGCCAATGTGCCCATATGGCCGGGTAGGGAATTCTTTACCAAACTTCACAGTACTCTGGCCCAGTTCCTGTGGCACACAGGAGTGGTCTGCAAGATATGGGTAGATGTGGCATGCCCCCATAAGAAGGGGTGATTTGCTGCACCCGACTTTGTAGTATACTGGTGAACAGCTCAAGCCCAATTCTCAATGTACTGATATGGGAGGGAAGGTGTGTCTCCACATGTCAGATTGAAACGGAGGGCGTCCAGCAAGGCTGATATTAGAACTCTCTTGTTAGACTGGAAATACGTTGACGACTGTCCCTTTGACTCAGTGCAAACTACGCTACAAGCATGGCGAGGTATCTTCCAATAAACAGGGATGCCCCGCCCTTTCTACAAATGGCTGCCAATATGGAAATTCTGCAGGTTAGGCCCCTCATGCTCGAGGGAAGGTGGGAAGCAAAGGGATACCAAGCAATGGGGGACCTGCTCCAAGATGGGACATTCATTACTATGCAGTCGTGGAAGCATGGTGGCAGGAGTACTGTGACTGATGTCTTGCTATTGTACAGACTGCGAGCAGCTATATCTGAATGCTGGGATACATACCGGGGGGACTGTCCAATAACAGTTTTCTGGTGTACATATGTAATTCCTATGGATGCCGTAGAACTCTGGCAACATTGTATCAGATGGTTGTCGATAAAATGGGTGGGGTGGCACCTACGAGTAGAAAGCAATGGGCAGAGGACTTGGAAATAGAAATTAATGATGCAAAATAGCAGAAAATGTGTTCCCTGACGAAATCCATATCCCTTAACTCAATAGGTTATATTATACCCCTGACAAGATCCGCAAGATATACCCAGAACAGGATGGCAGAAGTCCCCGATGTGAAAGGGAGGGCGCCAATCACCGGCACATGCTATGGAGCGGCACTGTGTTTCAGCAGTTTTGGAAGCAAGTGATTGGCACATTGGCGGTGATAGTGCAGCGTACCCTTACATGCTCCCATATGTAAGCACTGTTCGGGGTGTGAGGAACCATTTGGGAAAAGTATAGCCAAGCCTTTCTAAACACTGGGGGCATGATCGCTAAACATTGGGCCTCAAGACGAGTTTGGCAGTAGCCGTGCCCTTAATAAGGGCACGGCTACTGCCAAACTCGCTACCCGCACTGGCACCAGTGAATGGGCCATTACCGGCCCATTACGAGTTGAATCGGCTGGTAATTGCCCATTCGTGGGCGCCGGTATGGCCGGGCTCCTGATCCCTATTCTGCCCTATAGGGCAGAATGGGGGTGGGGAGCATAGTTGCGCCGACACCGTTTATAACGGTGCCGGTGCCATCACGAGTTCTGCTCGCGGGTGCCGCTCTGCACGCCTGGTCTCACCAGGCGTGCAGAGCGGCACCCACAAGCAGAACTCGTAATGTGGCATTATGCTAACAAAAGTTACGTAGAGGCCTAGAGACATGTGGTGTGAATTTCGTACCTATCTAAATACCTTAGGGAGCTGAACTGGTGTATTGTTGCTGAAGACTCCAGCTCATGTTGGGATGATTAATGCTGTGGGATGCAGGGTATAATTTGAATCACTTACTGGGATGAATGTCGATTACTGTGCTTGTTGTCATAGCCCGGCACAAGAATCTTTTGCACATTATTGTAATGTATGTTTATATCTGCCAAACACAAATAAAAATAAAGTTAAAAAAAAGATATATATTTCTTTGGAAGGGTCATTACTGCTTAGGATAATGACCCTTCCCCCGATTTATGGCCCTAGGCTTCACCACAGGCCATAACTTGGTGGCAGGTCATTGTCCAGTGATATCCCTCCCTCGGACTGTAAGGCTATATTATGACTACATTACTATATTCTTATAATTTATCAAGAGAGGCACACATCGTGTGCAATTATGATTTGCACAAGCAGTGTCAATATAGTAGCCCTTGGAAGATAGGAAGAGTTATCATGTGTTGACAAATGTAATTGTAATTTGTAATTTTGTATTTATACAGCGCTTATACACAGGTAGAGTGCTTCAAAGCGCTGCAAGGCAGGAGAGAGCAAGGGAATACAGTAATCATTCTTAGGCCTTGAGTTTCCGAATGATCTAACAGAAAAACTAGAATGTTAGGCCTTACTGCATTTCTCCTAGTGCAAGTGCATTATAGTCGTGACCAAACTAGGGAGAGTGGAATAAAAAAGGGTGTTGGAAGGGTGTTAAGATGGATTTCTGAACTCGGACCTGGAGGGGCAGAGGTTCAGAAGGCCAGCCTAGTTTCTTGGAACAGGGTAACCTCTGGACAAGCCAGGCCAATCAGGGTAGCGATGGCGGCAGTCAAGACAAAGTCTCAAGAGGGGTGAGGGTGACTGAAAGACAGCAATGAGCACACAAAGCAAGGACACTTACAAATTACTCCAGACAGGTGTTATATTAAAAATATAGACACATTTATTACAAGGCCTTTGTAACATCGACCATAGCAAAGAATCACAACAATACTAAAGTAAACCAACACATCACAATCAATACAATATATATACAAGACCGAGGGGTCTAAGGAGTTAGGAGCACGTAATATGTAAACCACCTAGATGGGGAGGAAAACAGGCAGTGCAAGTAATCATTAGACCCAATTCGACATCTGAAATACACCTAACTAGGAGAAAGTCTGAGCCCTACGAAGAGAGGAGCCTTATGCTCAAAAGTACCTGCACGCACTGGTGCCAATGGACAAAAGAGGGCCTCTTCAAGGATATCAGGCAGTTCAGGAAGGTGAATGAAGCGATGCAGAACAAGTCCCCACTACTCAAGCAAGGCCTCCACTTGTGGGCAGAGGCAGGGTGAGAGTGCGGGATAGAGTCGCTATTTCGCAACAGCGGTAGAAAAGAAACGGGCTCCTGCGCGAGGGGCCACCGGTTGGGGTATGGACTACTCACCGGTCCCGACGCAGGCAGACCCAGACTTCTCCAGTTCAGTTCACGTTGCTGGCAGGTTCAGCTGCGATGATCAGGACGTCTTGACACTGTGTAGATTCTGCGTAGCAGGATGCAGGGTCGAGGGTGTCCCAAATGCAGCGGACGTGCACAGGTTGTTACCACAGCAGGGCAACACAGTAACCACGTTTACTCTGGTCCTGGCTCACTCGTCTCACTTCAGACCTGGGAATGCCAAGTGTACGAAATTTGGTGTGCTGGTGCCGTGGACACAGAGCAAGCAGTAAACCAAGTTTCGAGGGCTTCCCTGAGACAGCGGCGATGACAAAAGCATCCTGTGTAAGCTGGTCAGCCCACTGGTTGGCCCAGGGACACTTCCGAAGAGGCTTACTTGCAGGGTTTTATGAAGGTGCCGGGAATGGTTGATCCCACTATTCCAATGGGTCAAAGCGCCTTCGCAGATCTTCTAGGACGATCAGATGCAGAGGGGTCTCGCAGGACGACAGTAGTTTAGGGTGCCAAACCTTCAGCGGGTCACCAGCGGTTCCTCGACTCAGCTTCTTGTTGCAGGATACTTGGCTCCTTATCCCTTGTTTGAACTCAGGACATCGACATGATAGTGGTGTTTTCAGCATCCTCTTATCCAAAGTTCCCTTTGCGCCAAAACAGAGAGGACCCAATGGGAGATCTGCTCACAAATACTCACACCATACGTGGACCTATCACGGACCACGTGGTCCCAGGCATTCAGAACATTTCAGACTCTCTGGCACCCAGGATTTGTATTGGGACCAGACATCCCAGCCCACATCCTGGAGGCCACACAAGGCATGCAGAAGCCCCTGAAAGCTTTGGGGTTTCGTGGGAAAGTGCATGACCAAATAAGGACTGCCCCGGGTCGGCTCGACCTGGCAGAAGGTGAAGGGGCAAGACGGTCAGCGGACTTGACAAAGAACCTTGTGGCAAGGCCACTCATTTGTGCCAAACGCGGTAAGCGCGGATAACATGGCGTAAAAGGGTTCAGAACACAAGAGAAACGATAGCTGCCACCAGTCCCGTCCGTGACACACTTGCACAGTTCATAATAAGTCCAGCGAGAGTTTCTAGGGCCTTTGGAATGACTAGAGACCCAAGAGCGTGGTAATGTAAGTTACAGTGCACTCTTGTTTCATGTTGCACAAAAGCTTCAACATGAGGAAAGGACTAAGGGAAACAAAGTCTCCCAGTACTGACTGTCTTAAGGGCATGTCAGTTTCCCCATAAGAATTGAGCGAAAGCCCAGAGGAGTGCGGCGGAAGTCTGCACTTCTCTGACAAAGTCTAGATCAGGGTGTAAAACAACAGCAAAAAGTTTGGGGGTTGCCACATGGAGGGAAAATTACATACAATTATGAAATCTTTCCTAACAAAGGGACAAGACAAACAAACTTACTAGTCCTAGTACATTAGGTCATGCATACATACAGACTAAGGTGGGAGGGACAAGCGTGTCCAGTCCAGCAGGGCCCTGGGTTAAGTGCAGAGTTGTTGCCCCGCTCATGGAGCGTAAGCTGAAGTGCAGTAATGCTGAACATAGTACAACAGCCTAGAGAGAAGTGCAAACAAACTGGTGGGGGAGCCTGGGACCTGTAGGCTCTGGAGGTGAACCAGGCAGCCAGTCAGCAAAAACTGAACAGAGTTAGGGAGGAGAAGGAGGAAGAAGGGTGGAGCGAAAGAACGACGGAGGTTAGCAGCAGAGAGGGAGAGAGAAGAAGGAAGAGAAGAGGAAGGTATTGAGGAGTTTCCAGAACCTAAGGTCCTCTGGCTCAAGACGGAGAGAGGCAGGGAGGCTGTTCCAGAGGGAGGCGCCTGCAGAGTATAAAGATCTACCCCCAAATCTCTGTTTGTTGTGTCTGTGAAACTGTGATGATAAATATAGACTGTGAACCTGTACTCTAAATAAAATAATTGTTTTACAATCATAGAATACAAAAGTGTAATTATATGAATAGCACATTTTCAGTCCCTTGACATTATCAATCACTGGTAATGTTTTACACAACAAATATTAGGCTGCTACCTTTATTTATCCACAGCATTTTTCAGCCTCCACAAATTCTAATAGTGTTTCTTTAGAATTCCATTGTCAGAACAAGTATATCCTAACATATTAGATCAAAGAGATAGTAGCAGCAGAGCAGAGCTAAAGATCTTCAGGCAGGCTTTCTACATCCGTTGACATTTCAGCTGAAGACCATTCTATATGAGTCATAGCCAATTAGTGAATGGCTGCCATTTCCCCTATAAACGAAACGCTACTCTATCTGAAGTGGGTCTTAAAGTCATGGTCTAGTAAAAAATGTTATTGTCCCTACGGGTCGCCCATGTTTTTTTAAGCCTAAGTGGCTCGAATTTAGAAAACTTTCCTATGGACCTTACCCGAGTTTTCGTCCATTAAACGCACGCGTAAACAAGCACCAGGGAACCGCCATTTTCTGATAATCCTATCTTTTCCCCCATCGCCCTGGCTGACCTGCTTTTGCGGCACAAAATCAAATCCCCTGCCCCAGAGCCTGTCATCAGCAGACTCGTACCCCCCATTTCCCAACTCCAAAGCACATCCTGTGTCAACATTCGCTGTGCTTCAGCTAATGACATGCCGCCATGGAAATGGCAGGACGCCTCTTTCCTCAATAAGTATTAACAGACCGTTTCACAACACACAGCAGCATATTTTCGATTCCATTCCTCTCTCTGTGTTACTTTGAGTATTCTGTGACTAGTTTCAGTGCTCTGGTCAGCTAACTTCGCCACATGTAGCCCGTGTGAACAGATGCCAGTACCACCGCTATAAATTATTTTAGTTTGTTTAACACACAATGGCTACAATAATGCCCTACATGTACGAGCCCGAGTATACCGAGGAGGAACTTCTGGAAAGGGAAGCACGCGAAAACGATGGGGATTCGGACGGCAGTTGGCAGGACAAATCAACAGATGAAGAGCCTGGGCCTAGTCGAATGGACGGCGTCTCCACCTGGTGCACATGCAATCGGTGCAAGCTAATGCCAACTGAGGACGAGAACTGCTGCTGCCGAGAAAACTCGGGATGCCTGGCCTACATTTCGGAAGGCGAGCCACGACCGCAATGCATCACCGAGCTGCCAGACTTCAGGGCAGCCTGCCTCACACGGGCCGTGTTGAGAATAATGATGGTGCTTATGCACGAACTTCGCGCAACTGTTAGTCCTCGTTATCCGAGTAACGAGTAAGTATACTCTGCTTGTCATGCCACTCCTATTTCATGTTCTTCTACTATATCCAAAATTACATCTACATTTCATTGTAACGCATGCAAGTCGTTCAATAGTGTGCATTGTCTAGATAGCATTTGTCCGTGCAGAATGCCATTAGTTACAAGAATTGTCATTGACAACAAACGTTTATTAAACTTATCTTGGTCATTTAAAAACAGTTTGTTTCATTCCTTTTCACAGGTGGTACAGGCTGGTGGCCTATCGTTCCTTTACATGGTGGCTCCACGGGAGGCTTGGACACCGCGTTCGAAGAGTGGTACCCACCTGTGCCGTTCGTGCCATTAGAGAAACGTTCCCGAGTGACAGCGGTCAGTACAGGGGATTTTCTCTCGCTGTGCTGCAACCTGACCTGTATAATCTTTAAAGTCTTGTATTTTTGTGTCATGAAAATAAGATACAAAATAAAACAACACATATATTTTAACAATGGTTGTTTCGATTTTTTAAATGAATCAAGTGCGTCTCCATTCAAGGATGGACGTCAGACATCTGTGCTCCGAATGGGTGAAGGTCTGGTCGCTGTGAAGCAGGGTGGTCACTATCTATCTAAGCTAACATAACATATTCTCGATAATGCATGCACTAAATAACACTTGTTCAAAGTCTTTCAGTAGGTTATGTCTCTATAAAAGTCACACATATATCTATACTAACAATTACCATCGGATTATACAGGCCTTAGGGTCTTGACCACTATAATACACTGGTTGAAGTGTGGGTCTGTGCTCACAAGAATCTCTGGTATGTGGCATTTGTTATTGATAAGCAACGATATACTATCATTGATATAAAGGCGATATACTATATATTGATATAAAGGCGGTTCGCGCCAGTGGATGCGCTCTGGCATGGGGGGCTGTCAGGGGCGCGAAAGGCCAAGGTGCCAAACTACATGTACACTTCAAAAGGTATCCCACGCCAAGGGGCCATCGGTCACATGGCCTCCTCAGACCCCGTGTCTCCAGCCAGGCCTCCCCTTCAAGCAGGCCGCCCCCCTGCAATCCCGTAAGTGTGTCTCCATTCAGCAGTCTTCCTGTGCCTTATCTGCACGCCCCAGGATCATCCATTCCACCCACCCTCTATCAAAGGCGGTTTGCGCCAGTGGATGCGCGCTGGCATGGGGGGCTGTCAGGGGCGCGAAAGGCCAAGGTGCCAAACTACATGTACACTTCAAAAGGTATCCCACGCCAAGGGGCCATCGGTCACATGGCCTCCTCAGACCCCGTGTCTCCAGCCAGGCCTCCCCTTCAAGCAGGCCGCCCCCCTGCAATCCACATAAGTGTGTCTCCATTCAGCAGTCTTCCTGTGCCTTATCTGCACGCCCCAGGCCCATCCATCCCACCCACCCTCTATCAAAGGCGGTTCACACCCGGGGATGAGCGCTGGCATGGGGGGCTGTGACGGGCGCAACCAGCAAGGTGTCAAACAGCATGTACACTTCAAAAGGTATCCCACGCCCAGGGGCCATCGGTCACATGGCCTCCTCAGACCCCGTGTCTCCAGCCAGGCCTCCCCTTCAAGCAGGCCGCCCCCCTGCAATCCCGTAAGTGTGTCTCCATTCAGCAGTCTTCCTGTGCCTTATCTGCACGCCCCAGGATCATCCATTCCACCCACCCTCTATCAAAGGCGGTTTGCGCCAGTGGATGCGCTCTGGCATGGGGGGCTGTCAGGGGCGCGAAAGGCCAAGGTGCCAAACTACATGTACACTTCAAAAGGTATCCCACGCCAAGGGGCCATCGGTCACATGGCCTCCTCAGACCCCGTGTCTCCAGCCAGGCCTCCCCTTCAAGCAGGCCGCCCCCCTGCAATCCCGTAAGTGTGTCTCCATTCAGCAGTCTTCCTGTGCCTTATCTGCACGCCCCAGGATCATCCATTCCACCCACCCTCTATCAAAGGCGGTTTGCGCCAGTGGATGCGCGCTGGCATGGGGGGCTGTCAGGGGCGCGAAAGGCCAAGGTGCCAAACTACATGTACACTTCAAAAGGTATCCCACGCCAAGGGGCCATCGGTCACATGGCCTCCTCAGACCCCGTGTCTCCAGCCAGGCCTCCCCTTCAAGCAGGCCGCCCCCCTGCAATCCACATAAGTGTGTCTCCATTCAGCAGTCTTCCTGTGCCTTATCTGCACGCCCCAGGCCCATCCATTCCACCCACCCTCTATCAAAGGCGGTTTGCGCCAGTGGATGCGCGCTGGCATGGGGGGCTGTCAGGGGCGCGAAAGGCCAAGGTGCCAAACTACATGTACACTTCAAAAGGTATCCCACGCCAAGGGGCCATCGGTCACATGGCCTCCTCAGACCCCGTGTCTCCAGCCAGGCCTCCCCTTCAAGCAGGCCGCCCCCCTGCAATCCACATAAGTGTGTCTCCATTCAGCAGTCTTCCTGTGCCTTATCTGCACGCCCCAGGCCCATCCATCCCACCTACCCTCTATCAAAGGCGGTTTTGTGCCAGTGGATGCGCGCTGGCATGGGGGGCTGTCAGGGGCGCGAAAGGCCAAGGTGCCAAACTACATGTACACTTCAAAAGGTATCCCACGCCAAGGGGCCATCGGTCACATGGCCTCCTCAGACCCCGTGTCTCCAGCCAGGCCTCCCCTTCAAGCATGCCGCCCCCTGCAATCCACATAAGTGGGTCTCCATTCAGCAGTCTTCCTGTGCCTTATCTGCACGCCCCAGGCTCATCCATCCCACCCACCCTCTATCAAAGGCGGTTCACACCCGGGGATGAGCGCTGGCATGGGGGGCTGTGACGGGCACAACCAGCAAGGTGTCAAACAGCATGTACACTTCAAAAGGTATCCCACGCCCAGGGGCCATCACTCACATGGCCTCCTCAGACCCCTGTCTCCAGCCAGGCCTCCCCTTCAAGCAGGCCGCCCCCCTAAAACCACGACATACATACGTCATTCATTCACAAACACACCCCTGTTTCTAATACTTTATAAACCACTTGATATGTCTCATGAGAACATCTTTGTGCTTTGCAAGTCAACTCCTGAACGTGTTACCTGGCAACCACTGAGATCTACGCTAATCTGCTCGTCGTCGTGCTATCCGTGAACTTCTGTGACTGCTTAGAGCAAACCCATCAGTGTGCTACCTGTGGCCACCCACCTATTCTCCTGCAACATACTGCTCTGCTTGCTGAATCCAACAGTTTGTTGGTCAAGGTAAGGCCATGTATCCTAGTCATATTTCGCAGATTTTTAAATTTCTATCTATTTGCGAGTAGAGTACACAATAGTGCTATATTCATTGGTCTCATAGCTATTGACTTGAGTTTCCATTGCTATGCTATCAATAGATCTATTTATTTTCATCTGTGTCTATTGTCATCGAATTGCATCCTTCGGGGGTCCAGTCTATAATGTAAGCATGTTTCCTTCTCGTGCAAGACAGAACATCCAAGGGACGAGTCACATGTTCAGATTTTAGACACATCATTTATACATTTCTGCAACTTATGCAAATACTAAGCCGCACATAATGAACTGGTATAGTTCCTGCGACCAAAACAAACCTTGCATTGATCATTGTATGAATCATTTACTTTTGTATCAAATCTTTATTCTTGAAGATTGTATAAGAATGTCGATATTTACTTTTCAGATTTATCAACAATGCCTGCCTGTTCGATTAGCGGTTGCCCATCGAAGACCCATGCGAAATCTGAGGGCAATACAATGCATGTATTCCTGAAAACTGTTGATCGAATAAGAGAATGGGTCAGACATTGCGGATATCCACTGGATGAGCTGGAAAGTAGAGTCCAACAAGTCTTACAGGACAAGAGGGGTGATCGATACCGCATCTGCAGCCGGCACTTTTCCTTGGACTTGTACACAACATCTTGGGTAACAAAGAAGAATAAACGGCGAACGACACGGAAATTGCTTGAAAACGCTATTCCCACTCTATTCGTCCACATTCCGCCACTCGTCAGTCAAGTGTCCGGATTTAGCTTTAGGCCTTGCGGTAGTGTGTAGGTAGCCGAACTGATTAATTGATATTGTAGGTGTTCTATCCCAATTTTGATATTGATATGAGTGTATAGTTTTTTGAATAATGATGGAACTGTGCTGTATTGAGCATTTTTCAAGTATTTTGTCGCCTTACATGGCCATTTTTAATATTGGCATTTCATCATCAATCATTAATTTACCTTTACAACTTCTTGACTATCCCTTGAATCTGAAGCAAAAAGATTCTACATCCTTGACGTTGTCGCAGTCATCAACCACTTCTAGCGCGTATCAGGTAATCTTACTAGGCTAATCTGCTACTGATTTGTTTTATGCATGTCAAGTAATAGTTTTATTTTATCGTGTAATTATTTTACCGAATGTTTGGTTAGTGCTTTCCAATTGATATACACCTTAGTTCTCGTCCACTGATGTTTGTTTTCAGTTATAATTAGTGTTATCCATACTAATGCAAGTACTGTCTTTCAGGGAGATGCTGAAGTGTCTGCCACATCTACAACATTTCTAGATGTTCTTCACCAGCAGGAGGTATGGATACTAACAGCTCCATCGAGCGTCATCATCAGAGCTGGAATTCTTGTCGTTTGATTGTTCTACACAATGTTTCATTTGTGGTTAGCAGTTGATATGTACCTGTGCTGTCGACCCCAGGTGTGTGTTATGTTTTCACTATTGTAATCCTCACTAATGCAAGTACTATGTTTCAGGGAGATGACGGAGCTTCCACCACAATCACAACATCTCATTTAGATGATGCAGATGTAAAGGAATCGGAGAAATAAGTCGATGAAATGTGATCATATTTAGATTTTCCTTGATTCTTTTGGACAATGCATCATTTGTGGTTATCTCTTTATATGTACCTGTGCCGTCGACCCCAAGTGTGTGTTGTGTTTCCAATATTGAAAAGCATACTAATGCAAGTACTGTGTTTCAGGGAGATGCAGATGCCTCCTCTCCAATACAACCATTCATGGCAGTCCATGCAGAGCCAGAGGTATGGATACTGACAGTTCCATCGAAATAGATCATCACTGGTCGAATACTTGTTGTTTGATTTTTGCACACAATGTTTAAATCGTGTTTGGCTATTGAGATGTACCTGTGTGTTCGTCCTCACGTGTGTTTTATGCTAACACTATTTTGATACATAGTAATGAAAGTACTATGTTTCAGGGAGACGATGGAGCCTCATTCCGTGCTGTCTATGCGGATACAGAAAATATAGTCGTTGCAGCGCAAGAGGAAGGGAGGACATGCAGAAACGAATCGGAGCTACAGCGTGCAGATGTTGAAGGTCGAGTCAAAAAAGTTGCAAAGAAAAAAAACAAAAAAGGTTAGTTACAAACAGTTCATAACTTTAAAAAAATGTTTGTGCTGGGGACTATTTTATGTTTTTTTCCAGTCAATTCTACTACACTCCATCTTGTGTTTAAACTGAACATCCCTTTTCCAATCTCTCCTCCAGTTACACGTGGGTGTCAGAACTATACATACACAGACAGTGAAGCAAATGAGAGATGTGGCTTGCCAGACCGTGTACACTATGGAGGAACTATTAATTGAGGCGAGGTGTGTTCAGGCTCGAGATGCTCATGTCCAATGGCCAGAACATGAATTAACTGTGTTTGGAGACTACAGCAAAGTTGCATTGGACCATAGCTACAGTGCGACCGCACCACCACAAGAAGATGTTATTGAATGTATTGAAGATAGCTCTGAAGTAGTTGCAGATCAATTCACACAATCTACACCCGCCAAAAATTTGCCACCAAAAAACCTGTCGACATTGTTGTGTTCTCCCATCAATGTTGAAGTAATAGATGTCGAAATGACAGAGAATGAACCAGCCGCAGCATCCATAGACGCATCAGAACTTGATATCAGCGATATTACTTTCCAATGTGTTGAAATCTCCACAACGTCACAGGCCGAAACAACGTTGACGCAGGATGACAGTCTAATGAAAGAGAGCAAATACATTGTATTCGACAGTTGTTTGATGGAAATTATAAGTATGCTGAAATGTGTGCATTCCATTAGAGTGAAAGTATGTGGGAAGCCATTGATTAATGTGACTCGTCAAATAAAAGGCAGTAACGTCAAAATAAATGCCGCCTGTAGATTAAATCATAAGTTCTCATGGTCTGCACAACCGATGCTGGGGAAACTGCCAGCAGGCAATCTACTGTGTGCAGCTGCATCACTTTTTAGTGGCTCCAGTTTTAGAAAGTTAGAGGCTTTCTTTCAGTTTGTGGGACTCCATTTCATTTCTAAAGCGCTGTACTACATATACCAACGTGATTATCTGTTTCCGGCCATTAGTGATGCTTGGAAAATTGAACAATTGTCTCTAGCAAGTACATTCGAAGGCAAACGATTCAGGCTAGCCGGCGATGGACAGTGCGACAGCCCTGGATTTTCTGCTAAGTACTGCACCTACCACTTTCAGGACATGGATAGTAAGACAATTGTGAGTTCGGTGGTCGTTCAGGTAACACAATGTACATCGTCAGTGGCCATGGAGAAACTAGGATTTATAAAATCAGTGGAATATCTACAATCAAGGGGAATTTACATCGACCTCATAGCCACGGATAGACACGTTTCAATTGCCAAGACAATGAGAGAGCAGTTCCCACATATTAAACTTCAATTTGACGTATGGCATCTTGCTAAATCAATCAATAAGAAAATCTCGGCTGCAGGGGAAAAAAAAGGTTTTGAAAGTATTTTGCAGTGGTCACATTCTATCACCAACCATCTTTGGTGGAGCTCAAAAACTTGTGACGGGTCAGTGGAAATAATACTTGTAAAATGGCGGTCACTGATGCACCACTGTACCAACGTTCACCGCTGGACAGCAAATCAACATTTCCACCAATGTGAACATGGCCCTTTGTCCCCAGAGGAGGCACAGAAGAAGAAGTGGTTGATTCCATCTTCACCGACACACAAAGCCATTGAGAAGATTGTTTTCGACAAAACTCTATCAAGAGATTTGAGAGGACTGACAGAATTCTGTCACACAGGAGATTTGGAGGTGTTGCACAATATGTGCCTAAAGTACAGGCCAAAGCGCTTGCATTTTAGCTTTCGGGGCATGAAACATCGCACTATACTAGCGGTCTTGGCCCATAACAGCAATGTCGGACGTGAACAATCTAGGACTAGGGGTAAAGTAAGGATGCCTCGCTATACTAAGGTGTTTTCAAAACGAAGTAAGCAATGGGTGATCAAACTAGTCTATGATGAAATGCAGTTCGACTTTGTGAAAGGCCTTATTGTTGCTGTGTTAGAGAAGCACAGATATGGAATTTTGGACGTTTCTGTGCAGAACAGTGATCCATTGCCACCGAACATTGCGACTGTGCCATGCCCACCCGAAGCACAGCTGATTGTGAAGTACAAATCCCGGTTTAAATAATTGCAATACGATTGTCTTTTTGTAAATAAATGTTATTGTACAGTGTACCTGTAAACCTAACCCCTACCTTCACCATCATGGGCGGCGAATAAACTGGGTGTCATCTTTGAATTCTCTCTATTCACCTCATATATGTGTATGTATATATTTTTCTCATGTCTCATCTCATGTAAATGTCAATGCGGCGCACTGTTAGCGGAGGGGAGGCTTGCGTATTGCAAATAATAAAACAAACAAACAAACAATAAATCTCACTTTTAACTCAACTCCTGTGGTACTTTATACTTTCCCTGACCTTCCGCCAAAAATTAAATGTCTCAATTTGGGCTGCAAAGCTCGCAGACAACGGGGACAAAATTGGGGCACTTAGAACGTGCCAGCCAAGCGGGCCGTGGCATTTGGGAGAGAAGCCAGTTCGCATTTGCACATTGAGGCGCACTACATAGACGGATTCTAAACTTCAAGTTCTCACAGATGCCTGTACTATGTGATGTTGCAAATAAAGAATGCGAAGGACAGCGCCCAGATGATGCCCACAAGTTGCACTGGAAGTATAAGGGTCTATTGTTTTTTGTCCTTGAGACAGGGACCATGCCCAAAGAACTACATTTGAAGGGGGTGCACAATAACGTAAGAGACGATAAGGCAGAAAATTCATAAACTAGACCGAGTTTCATTTTAGTTCAGTATACGAAAAATCGTTGTCAAGAGCACAGTCCGTTTTACAGACTGCATTACGAAGAAACACAATGGAAATTTCAAATATAATGTAAGTAAATCTTTACACGCTTTTATACCGGAATGAAGATTTAATGAATGGATGCATGAATAAATGAATGAATGAAGAGCTAGGAAAAGCAAGTAAAACGTGTTCATAGTGGCCACATGGGCATGTAGGTCCACTGGTCTCACCGATCTCGGTCCTTGGCCCAGCCACTTTTCCCTGCACTGCCTACCTGCACTACGGGACTGTCTCTGCATCCTTCAGCCCCTTCTCCCGGCATTTACCTTGCACTTGCCACCAGCTGGCCCTATTATTTAATTTGTATTCAACTAACCATGTACAGCCCTTCCCCATGCGCGATCAGAAAGACACCTGGCCTAGTAGGATCGTTGTCTGTCTGCCCTTGTTCCCCACCTGCCTCGTCACGCCTAGAAACAATTGAGTATAGGCGCGTTACAAATGCCATATCATATATCATATCATTCCTCACGCATGTATACTAACTGTTGTTTATCATTGTGTGTTGGCCTCGATTTATTTAGTTACTTTTCGCATTGATTTTAGAGCCGAACATACTCCATTGAACTATCCTTGCAAGCAAATAGTTTCTGAACGGCTGTAATAAATAAAATAAGTAATATTAATGAAGATCGGCTGGAGAGACTAATTATAATTTTTTTGTTTTCACGACAGGTATTTGCTCCCCTTCTGCTACTGCCGTCAGTTTGAGACACCAGCAGATGGCTTTTACAGTAGACACCTGCAGCTTCGTGTGAACACCTGGAGCACACTAACAATTTGATGGGACGATCGCCAAGGGCCCACATGCCCTTACGCTGTACTAGTGGCTAGAAGCAACATATCACCCTTTACGATGGACTAGTGCCTAGTTGATGGAACAGCTTTGCGGTTCACCATGCTTCCAAAGTGCTTCTTTTAACGAAAAGAAACACCCTGTGTACCATGGCGGATACAGATAAAATAAAATAAATGGCTTTCGGAGTTCATATGGCAATTGCTGAATATTCTCTAAACATTTAATGTAAAATAAATGTACTTTACCAAATGTACCGTGTTGCTGTTTGATTTTAAAGTACAGTTTCATATTCCGAATTGTGGCGCGCTGTGTTGTGAGATGGTCTGTGTTGGTTTCCGGGTTCTGTGTGGAGTCGCGTAGAAGACGAATGGGCGCGTTTGCCTACGCAGCACAGTAACGTCACAGAGAGAGGCGGGGAATATGCATGTTTTGATAATGTCAGGCTCAGGGGCGGGGGAATTGATTTAGTGCCGCAAAAGCAGGTCAGCCAGGGCGATGGGGGAAAAGATAGGATTATCAGAAAATAGCGTCTCCCTGGTGCTTGTTTTCGCGTGCGTTTAATGGACGAAAACTCGGGTAAGGTCCATAGGAAAGTTTTCTAAAATCGAGTCGCTTAGGCTTAAAAAAACAAGGCCCACCCGTAGGGACAATACAAAATTTTACTAGACCATGCCTTTAATGAATGGGGGTTGCTAGCAGAATAGTTCCTAGTAAAAGAAGTGACTGAGAATTCAAGTATTCACAACTGTTATGTTGCCTCTAAACCTAAAACACACATTTTCCAGGTTTGCCTGAGTCGCACATTTTTAGGTCGTCCTGGTATCTCTGAATGTTTTCTTTTTTTTTCAACAAACATTTTGAAAACCAGCAACAAATTAAAGTGTCAGTTGCTGTTAGAGATTTCAACTCATTTAGAACCATCAGAGTATGTAATAAAGCAATCTGCATTTTGGTGATCAGTTCAATTCTTTCCTGTATTTCCAACCCCTAGACTGAAACTGCATTACCTTTTCGAAATAGATGGTGGTAGTCAGAATTGAATAGGTCACATTTTCAGCAGGTCACTTGCTGAGTGGAGCCAATTTGATGGGGGTCTGGTAAGTACATTTTCATATTTTTTGGTGAATATCTACTTGTTGCCGATTTGGGTTAATATGTTTATATTTGAATAGCAATGTACATCAGTTAGTGGCTGAGTGATTGGTTGGCGCTCTTTACCTAGTTGCTAAAGTTATTTTCTAGGCCTTTCAGGCCCACATCTCTGAGATTCGTGAAAATAACAGATGAATTATTGACATTTTAGTTGTTGGCAATCAATGCTTGTATCATTCGGCTGCCTTGCAAACATTTTAACAGACCATAGGAGTGATATCCAACAGAGCATGCTTGTGGTTCTGAGAGGCTTGGGAGTTCTTTCAGGGTTCTGAATGGTACCTTCCCATTGGTGTGCCATACATGACTGAAACACCATTATCTTCCTTGATCCAGCTAGACTAAGCTGTGGTTTTGCTATCTAACAACATTAGTGACCATGGTGAAAGGGAAATATTGTTGGCTTGAGGCTTATGTCCTTTCTTATGATACGTCCCAGAATCCTTCTTATGAGAACCGTACCTGATTTGGCAGAACAATTTAAGATATATTCGTGGTATAAAATAACTGTTCTAAGTATGAGGCTCTTCCTCTTTTTATGACTCACACATAAAAGTGATGATTTATCCTAGGGCTATTACATGAGTTGAAAACTCAAAATGTATTCAAGACTTTCAAATCCACTTCGGCACTCAAAGAGAGACCCCACCCTCAGCTGATCACTGCAAAGGGTTTAACTTATGTTTTAGAAAATAGATTCAGGACTTGCAGGATGTTTGAAGTAGGACAATACCATTTGGGCCTGTGATATAACCCATTAACTGTCTGCCATAGCATAAAAGTTCCAAATTCCCTCCTTTAGAAACTGTTTTTGTTAACATCTGTACCCTCTTGAAAAGTCGTTGTCACAATTATAGTCCAGGCGATGCTACACCAGCTGTGACAGCACTACAACATGTCTTGATTTTAGTTTCATGTATAGCAAATTGTATTACTTTAGCCCTATCTCAAGACCTTTTTGCAGACATTCATAAGTATCCCAGATCTAATCCTCTCATAAGAAAGCTAGGCTGGACCAACAATTTGTAATCATTTTAATCCAATTTCCAGGCTACCTTTGCTTTCAGTAATTTTGAGGAAGCGGTTTGTGAGTCAATTCCACTCACATCTAGAATGAGCTGACATAGTATATATGTGCCAGACTGGCTTTTGGCCTAGACACAGAAGGAAAACAGCCCATATCATGGTGTGAGATGACACCCTGACCAGGCCAATGAAAGGTTTATCTCGCTCTGTCAAGATGGCTGTCTCAGTGGCTTTTAACATGGTCGACCATAAACTGCTGGCATGCTTATTGCATAGCAATCATCGACAGAGGGTTCAACAGGGATAATTCCGCACTGCTCCTCTTAAAGTGTGATGCAGGCTCCCTCAGGGGTCTCCTCCTTCACCCTAATGTGTGACATCTAACTCCACCCCACCTTTATTTTCCAGATGTAATTGGCTTGAAATATCATCCTTACACTGATGACACAGACATTTACAGTCAGTATATTTCACAAAGATGTCCATCTCTGTCCAATGGATCAAATAAAATCAGTAACTGGGTGAGGGACTGTGGTTTGAAATTGAACACTTCCAGGTCAGAGGTTCTCCTCTTAGGTACTTGGCATCTATTTCACAACCCTGTCTCTCTTTCCCTGCTCCTGCACATATCTTTGATCAGGTGCTTAATTTTGTCTCTGACATTAAAGCCATGATGGTTTTATGGGAATCTATTCTTGTTCAAGACGCTCTGATCAACCAAATTGTCAAGACCTTGTTCTTGAAACTCAGGCAAATACATCACGCCCTTCCAATTATACCAATGGAGATGCATAGATCTGTGGTCAGTGCAATGATAAACTGCAAGGCCCTGTTTTACACACAAATATTTCCATGAATCAGGGACCAAGTGGGATTATGTAAATGCCTTGAATGCAGGCCTGTTGCAGTATCAGTTGCACTGCTTTCAGAGTGTAGAATATGTGGCTATCTGTCTTATTTGTGGCTTCAGGAAAGGGGACTCCTTAAATTCACTTCAGCGATTCTACCACTGGCTTCCAGTCTACAGTCACATTGCCTTTGTGATCATTTGCTTCACTTTTAAAGCTCTGAATAGTGAGGCTGCTCATTACCTGAGTGTTAAGCTGAAACAATACTGTTCATTCGCCCAGTCAGCAGAGCAACTGATACTCCATACAGTCAATAGCTGCCTGTTATCCCTTTATTCAATTGTTGTCCCTTTATTCAATTAAAGTGATCAGTGAGAGAAGAATTTAATTTGATGCCCTAGGCTCTAGAATTCCCTTCCAGCAAATATTCAGAATAATCCTGATATTTTGACCTTCAGACAGATTCTAAAGATCTTTCTCTTCAATTAAATTCTGAAGTTGTTTATCCCATGACATATTGTTCCTTTTTCCTAGTGGTTCTTCACACAATGTCATTATCGTCTCTATGATGAGTTGGGTGATATGCGGGTGGTAAATCCGCCGGTGATACCGCCCAACGCAATTAGTGTTACTGCAACTTGATCTGTCACTATTTATCGGGGCATTTTCAGTGCAATAACCACGGCGGTAATTGTGCTGTGGTAATTGTGCTGAAAATGGGGGGAAAGTCAGCACATTCTTTTTTATTCTATTTATTTTTATTTATTTTTATTAATATGTTCAGTTTACATTGAAACTTTTTTTACACTCTATATACCACAATTAATATACATATAAACTTAAAACAAGAACAAATAAGAGGATGAAAGAAGAAGAAAAGGAATTTAAAAAAAAAATTCAATTCATAAAAACATGTCTACATAATAATTTCTGAATAACTTAAATTACCTAAGGTTGATCCCAAAATCTTCGCCAATCATTTTCCCCCTGTTGTACAATCAATTTCAATTTACCAAAAATTGTTTGTAAGAACTTACTTAGATTGATTTGATGTTGTCATTAACCTTTCCCATAGCAATGGCATCACAACGTGTTCTGTCGAGTGCACAAAGTGGCCCAAAAAACAAATTCTGTCATCTCCAAATACAGTGCACTCAAGTACAAGAGGAAACAAGGATTCCATTTCTACATTTCCACATGCTCTGCAAACATGCAAACTTCTTGACAATTCCAATGTAGTTCCAAATACCTCTAACGTTGGTAACACGTAGGTCCCTTAGCATTTGTGAAGGACATTTTTTAATATGAGATCTGAGTGTATGCTTAGGGATATAGACTAGTTGTTTGGCCCTATAAAACTTCAATTTTTCCAAGTC
This sequence comes from Ambystoma mexicanum, assembly GCF_040938575.1. Lineage (NCBI taxonomy): Eukaryota > Metazoa > Chordata > Amphibia > Caudata > Ambystomatidae > Ambystoma > Ambystoma mexicanum. The sequence goes on from NC_090941.1 coordinate 807,313,509, forward strand.
AGTCACATCTGTGCAATTGTCCCATTGCCAGATCGTATTCCTCTTTTCGTAATCAGAATCAGTACATTTTATTGTTGTTATCTCTTCAAGCTTTTACAATGCTGATTGAACACATAGAAAGCCATGTTTGGTTTCTCTGCCAATTTTATCTTGTATAGGAGTGACAAAAGTAGATACTATGCCCAGTTCAATGCGAATTACACTGATTGGGGTAGATCTTGGAAGACCCAAGACCACTGTACAAATCATTCCCATAAGTGAATCCAACAATTTACTATTTTTTAAAGATACCATCTCACAACCATAAAGAAGCATTGCTGGCACCTTTAACTTATACACTTCAATTACGGGGATTAGTGAAACCATGCAAAGTTTATATTTCACTACTTTCATTAGAGATTTACATGATAGTGCCTTTTCTATCATAATTTTCCTCTGTATGATAGAGGAACATTTGGAGGGAATTGGGAAGCCTAGGTATCGAATTGTTTCCGCAGTAGCAAGCAGCATTCCATTTAATTTCAATGTAAAGGATGTAGTGTTGTGTTTGTGAGTGAATGTCATTATAAAGAATTTCACAGGTTTAACCCTCAAGCTATTGTTTTTAAGATAGCCTACAACTCCCTGGAAACGATCTGTGTAAACCCTTATGTGTATAATCTATGAGTACCAGATCATCTGCATATGCCAATATATTTACTGTTAGATATTTCCATCTAGGGGAATAACTTTCCCATGTTTTACGTTCTTCCCAAAGATCTGCCAAATACAGATTGAAGAAAATGAGGGCTAAGGTACAGCCCTGTATCACCCCCTTTCCAATTGCTATTGAGCTAGAGATATTACCCTGGGTATTAAGTCTCACCCTTACTGAATTTCCAGAGTACAATAATTGAAGCATATGCAAAAGGCACTTATCAATATTCCACTTTGTTAGTTTATCTCACAGTTTCTTGATGTTAATATTGTAAAAAGCTACCCAATCACCCCTATAAACAATGATTTTCTGAGCTGGCCACCTATGTCAGATATACACGCACTTAGAGTTAGAGCACTGATAGTAGACCCTACCCCTTTCCGAAAGCCCATCTGGAGTGGGCTTAGGATTCTGTTTGACGTGGTCCATGCATCTAAATCCCTAAGCAACAGATTTGCAAAGATCTTTGCTATAGAGTCTATAAGAGCAATGGGTCGGTAGTTTTCCGGCCTATCCCTGTCCCCATTCTTGAAAATAGGTACGCTCAAAGCGCTCTTCCAAGACTCCAGACAAGTAGCACTCTTAACAATCTGCGAGAAGAGTAAACAATATGTCAGCCCAGAGAATCAGATTTTCGTTATAAGTACAATTTGAGACTCCAGCCGCATCACTTGCTCTACGATTTTTCAACTGGCTAATGATTTCTATATCCAATCTATCAAATTTCATACCATTTACATGATTTTCGTTGTATGTTACCCCATCATCCATATCAACTTGAAATGTTATGGTTAGGTAGTCAACCCAGTGTTTCTCTGAGGCACAACAACTTTGGATGATGGATTGATTCTCTCTTGTTCTGTTTAAGGTTCTTCATATTTCACGTGTATCTTTTTTGAAAAGGTCCTGATTTCTCCTAATATGAGATTCGAATCTATAGATTTTTAGCCATCTTCTGCGGGCCTGTTTAAGACCTTCTACGTTATGTTTCACTTCAGCTCTTGGTACACTCTTTTTATTGCTTACAAGCTCTTTGATTGCCTTCCACAATATTTTTTTCTTCTCGTTTATTACCTTATCTAACAGGTTACAGTCACCAGGTGTCAGTACTCCCTTAAATTGTTTTTTTCCCTTGTCTACTAGTTTCAGTTTTTCCAGCACCAAATGAAATTTTGCTGGATTTGTGACATCCTCCTTTAACTCATCAGAAAGGGAGGACCACCACTTTGCCAAATGCTTGGTACTTCCTCTAACATTTAAAGGTTGGCCAACTCTATTGTCCTTTCCCTTTACAACCAGGTTAGTTGGTCCACCCTCCACTTCAGTCTTATGCTGCCCCAGAACAAGCAATGGTTGCAGCATTTTGTGATCACTCCTACTTCAGTGCGCTATTGCAAATTTACATATTTTTGCAACTGACACATTACAGACAAACAGATAATCTATAATAGAGGTTCTGCCCAGGTTATGCCATGTTGGTATGGTTAACCATTTCTCTTTGAATAGCTGATTGCACTAAATAAAACCCCATCTTGCAAAAACGGCTGATCAAATGTTCCACACATACATACTTTTTTTGTTTACAGGGCCATCTTCAATTATAATGGTATTCATCCCTTCCTCAAAAAAACTGTCTCTTGCCATTTCACAGTTACATTCAGTAGTGAAATCCCCTCCTACAATTATCTGGCTATTCATATTCAATCGCTGCCACTTCATCAGATTTGTTTCATTTTCCCCCACCACCTTGTCTAGTTCAGTGGAAACCGGATTGAAATAAACATGCATCACGATAGTGTGTACCAATCTTCCATTACAATTGTCAATTATTTCTGTTGCCAAAACTGCCTCTGTTTTACAGTACCAGATCTTTGTGGAGTGCCCTATACTGGTCTTTATAGCTGTCAGGAGACCCCCCATCGGATGGCCTCTATCTCCTTTCTTTGCGGGCCTCACACTTAACATGATTCCATCTAGCACTGGATTCTTACACAGCCAAGTTTCTTGCAGTAAGACATTGTCGTGACTAAGTATCACATGAGGTTTTTTTATGAAGCAGTTAAAGCCACAAGAGTTCGAGCTTACAATTTCCGGGAAAGTTTTTTTAAGCCATTCCGAACCTGAGGAAGTTCAATTCCTATAGGGGTTCCTAGAATGGTCCTTCTCAAAGTGGCAGGTAACAGTTAGGTTTCTTCTTGGTTCATTGCCACTTTTTGGGTCAGTGTTTCTCATGTAGGAGCTCTCATAACCCTTTAACAAGAGGTCTTCTTGATGGAGATGAACAAGATTATCCACTATTTTTGACAGGAAAAACACTGCACACTTGCCTTTGCAATGTTTGTCATATAGAAGTACAAATTTCAGGTGTGCAGAGGATATAAATGACAGGAAGTCGGGTTCTTCCACGAAAACCGATTAAAAAATAATTGGTACATTGAGGGATTGGTCTTTCTCCACAAAGGGGCTGTTTTACTTGTTATGGTTTATGAATCAAGGGTTTGTGTTCTCCCTGTCTTCCTGTGGAACAAGAAATCTTGACGTTGACTCTGACCACCCAGTTGGTTTTCTAGGTGGAAGCAAATTGAAGCACTCATTTCCGAGCCTAGGATCTTCCTGTGGACTCCCCTGGTGCTTTTCCTTTCCTATTGGCAGGTTTTTTGTTTTGAATTTGCTACAGTTCCCTGGTTACTTTCACTTTGGAGTCGCTGTTTTGATTAGAGTTCACCACAGTTATCTCCTGCCGCTTCTTCCTCCTGTTGGGGAATTTATCAGGGGTTTGCATCAGAGCAAGTTGGATTTCTGTTTTCTTCCACTTCACTCATCTTTCCAATCTATGCTGCAAATAGAAGTTTCCTGAAGAATGTCCTAGATCCTTTGATTTTTCACCTTCTTTGAACTCTTAATATTTTTTGTTTTCTTGCTCACTACATTCCCACCTTAAGAACTGTTTGCAGAACATATAGTGGCAGTAGGATCTACTTTCCTATTATTGCCAGACGAGACAGCTGAAGATGACATTATATGTACTTCCTCCAATGAGGGGTCCGTCAAGCCTTTTATTTCCAGGTCTTTGACCTGTTTTGTGCTTGTTATGCAATGTTCCTGGGGTTTTACCGATTGAGACTGTATTAAGGTCTTTATTTCATCAAGAGCCGCTGAATTGGCTCTTACTTCCAAGAGCACTGTATTACACAGCCTAATGAACGACTGCAGTACAATGTTTAAGGCCGCCAAGGAACTCAGTCCAGCTTTAGAAGATTCTTCCCAGGTATCTCATTCTCATCAATGGGGAGGTAGGAGTAGTCATTCTTTGTTAATTTCTCCTTATCTAGTTCAGATTCACCTTCTTCTGAATCTGCGGAAAAGCTGGGTGCTTGAGTATTGAACAAACCCGGAGACTCAATCTTTCAGTTAGATTAATGTGTTCCGCAAATTCCTTCAGGAAGCTTATCGAATGTACAGGCTCTGGTAAACTTAGTCTACGCTCCACCTCTGTGAGTACTGGCCCAGAGATTTCACATGTAACTCTGTCTTCCATCTCTAAGGCCGGAGTTACCAAGTCAATTACATTTTTTCCTACATCGACAGCAGCGGCAGCCACTTCGCTGTATTGTTTCCTGTTCTTACCATGGAGAAAAATCTTGGTAATTAGCCCTTAATGTGTTATTTCCTTCTTCCTCTACTACCAAACCTTCAGTGACTGCTGCCACCCCCATTTTCTGATTTGTACTGCTACGCAGTGTGTACCTTTTGCTTTCCTCCCTCATGATAGGAGTATTGATCACTTGACAAAAGGTCAGAACAAGCCGATCTCACTTGCCAACTGAAGACCGATGTTGGGGAGTCTCAGTCTCCTTCTCCGTCCGCAGACTGGAGACTGCCTCTCACTTGCCTGCTACTTTTGCGGTCACTTTCGTGGCTAAATGCTGATTTTGTAGAGTGTTGAGGGGCGGAGACAACTCGCAGCACAGCAACAGCCAAGGATGCTCCAGGCAGTGAGTGACTGCAGACTGCCTCTCACTTGCCTTACACTTTCACTTCCAGCTCATAGCTGGAGGTGAATGCTCCGAGTTTCCCCCGAACTCAGGATTGGGCAGAGCAATATTGCGCAGCAATAGCATTACTGCCGCATTTTTACTACTCTGCTCAATTCCTGATGAGGCTCAATGTGTGGTATCAATAATTAATATTTTTTTTCTGTAAATAGAAGCACCATACACCATTTCCTTACATTTCCTACTTCACAATATCGGAATCAAGTACTATACGGCCGATAGGTTGATGTTAAACTACATATCCAATTTAACAACTTTTCCGCTTTTGTCATTATAATCAACCCTCCATTTGATGTTAAAATATGCTGCAATGTGTTTTTAATTGCCCTTATATTAGCCTTATTGCACCTTATCTGATTACCTGAGCAATTAAAATCAGTTTCGCCCACCTTAGATGATAGTATTTTCCTTCATTCTAAAGTGAGGTTTAACCTAAGTAAGGCATAATCACTTTGAGCATTAAGCTTAATCAGTTGGTATTTTACTTTACCCAAAGCCATAATACTGAGGAAAAAAAATAATAGTAGCACTTTTGTCATTCACCTTCCAATTATAATTACCTGGAATATCCCTATAGGCCGGCCATTTAGCATAACCAAAACATTTTCAGCTATACACTCCAATCATCTTGCACTTTGTTTATTGCCAGAAGGGTGTACTAGAATAACTAGGGCACAGATGTTTATGTCATGAATTGAAAATAACACACCACAATGAGCTTCAAAAACACAGACTGCTATTATTGGGGCATTCTTATTTTCATCACAATTTCTTGGGCCTCATTACAAGCCTGGCTGTCTGGAAATAAGGGTGCCGGTAGCAATGTACAGGCACCCGTTCAGAACCGCCAGACTACGATAATGCCTGCAGGGCCCGGTGCTCCCGGCAGGTGTGACCTGCCGGGAGCACCGGCCCCTGCAGACATGGGTTTCATGTCCCCATTCCTGTGGAGTTCTATGGGACTCCACTGCAATGGGGACTTACACTTTCTGCCACCTGACATCCCGGGCCGCCGGGACTTGTAATGTCAAGGTGACACTGGGATCTCAGGTGGTGGAACAGTGATACAAGGTTGGCAGAAACCCGCTGGTAGCATCAACGGGTTACTGCCGATCTTGTAATGATGCCCATTATCTCATCTTTTCATGTCTCATCTAGAGGGTCATATACAGGGGTCATAGTATTTCCGGTTGGTGATCTTATGATTTGTGGAAGAAATAGTTTAGACATTAAAGAGATCAAAATAAAGAAGGATTGTCCTTACTTACTAATATTTTAAGTGTTATTAAAGTTAGATAAATGCGTACAGGTGAATGAAAAAAGCTACAACCTGCAGCCAACTGGCCCCGAAAGGGTATGTGAGGCCCACACCTTCCCCAAAAACAATTCCCAACACCATGTTGCAACTAGCAGTAGCAAACCATGAGATCCAGGACCTCCTGCTCTGCATTGAGCTACATAGGGGTGCACAGTTGCATGTAATAAGGCTAGTAACCAAACCTTGAAAAAGGGAACATGAACTCATCTGAACCAGCGATGGAAGGCCTACCAGGGAGCCATCCAAAACCAATCCTACCCCGGAGCTGGATGATGGCAGCAGAGAGGGCCCCAATCCTTGCCCCCTGTACCAGAATGTTTGCATGCAGGCCTTTATCTCCAACCATGCTTCTTTAACAAACAGCTCAGCAGTGTTTCTCTTATTTTTGCAGAACTGCAGTAATGCAAGAGGGTCAGCCTGACCTATACAAGAGAACCAAAGCAACAAGGAAACTGATAGAAACTCTCTCTCTGTCAATAAGAACGGGACAGAGAGACAGTGCCTCAAGAGGAAACTGCTGGTATGCACTGCAGAGAACAACAGCAGGTGACTGAACACACATAACCATCCACTACACTGCCAAGGAAAATTAAAAGGACCTATCAACACCAGAAGGTAGATGGGTACCAGAACACAAACTGTTACCATGATCTTGTTATGCCACCATCACTCGGCAAACACCCATGGAATCAGTTGTGCATATACACATCCCAGGTTGGGAGAGTAGCGAAGATTGACTGAGGAGATAGAACTAATCCCTAGCAAGGGAGGGATATTTAAAGAAAGAACAGTAAGTAGGAAGTGTATGTGAACTGGGTAAGGTTATATTTGGACGTGGAGGTTGTTCAAGAGTGTCCTGCAGGTGAAACGAAGGAGCAGTGATTTGGAGGAGCTTGTTGGATCACATGAGGTACTGGTTTAGGGGTGAGAGGTGTTCGGCAGTTTGAGTGTGCATGTTTACATGGCACGTGAATAGCAGAGAAAAGTGTAAAGAGTGAATGTGAAGTGGTAGCTACTGAGTGAAAGGAAGTTGTTTGTGTAGTAGGCAGAGGAAGATTGTAGTAGTGGGAGGAGTGGTGCAGTTGTGGAAGGAATGGTACAATAGTGTGAGGAGTGCTAGGAATCAGTAGGCGGAGTAGTAGTGTAGTAGGAGAGTAGGACTAGTAGTGTGGGGGGCAGAAGTAGTAATAAGAAAGAAGGAGTAGTAGTGGTTGCAGAGAAGGAGGAATAGCAGAGTGGGAATGGAGGTAACATCAAAGGGTGAAGGCAGGACAGAAGAGAAGTGAAACATTGAAGGGAGAGAGGATTGGAGGGATGTGTCCGGGGAGAGACAAGAGGCAGAGCAGATTTATAAGATGAGAGTGGATGTGATTGATCTTAGGTGAACCCATCAGAGTAAGACCTTTGTACTATTCCCAGTTCCCATTACAATACTAATCTGTGGCTAGTGTAGGGAGAGTTATGAAGCCCCTGATTGAGTCAGTGGACCTGCATTTAGGGAATCCTCATTAGCTACGACAGGCCTTACAAAATAGGGGTTACTGTTTGGTAGAAGAAACAAAGGGTTACAGGCGTCTTAGTTAAGGAGGAAATCTTACAGGAGATGAGGGAGAGAGGGATGTCCATAGAGCCCAAAAAACATGTAATAAAGTCCCTTGAACTGCCCTGGAGACTCTGAGTGTGTTCTGTGTCATCTGTGACAAGCAGTACAGAGTGCAAGAAGCAAAACATCAGAGGAATCACCTTACAAGGAGAGCACCTATTCCCCAGTTCAGGCCATCAGCCTCAGCACTAACTGATGAGCAGCTGGCAGCACTCTACCGCCTTAATAGGGGGACCATAGCAGTACTATTTTCACTGATACAGACTAATCTACAAACTACAATCACCATATGTCAGTGCTCCACTTGTTTGCCATGGGCACCTTCCAAGACAGTGTGGACTTGCTGCCTAGCATGCCACAGGCCACATTTTCTATCCTGCTTCCCACGTGCTGTACAAACTCATGCAGCATTCACCCCAGCACATCTCCCGGCCCACCACTCCTACATAGATAAGTGCAACAAAGGCATGATACTATGCAGCTGCGCACTTCTCTAACGTTATTGCTTATCTAGGCTGCATGCATGTGACAATGGTGGCTTCCAAGTCATAGGACGAGGTGTTCTGTAACAGGAAACATTCCCTTAATGTGCAGTTGACCCTACTGCTGTGTCTGCTTCTCAGGTTCCACCAATGATGACATGGTCCTGCAAAAGAGTACTTGGCCTGCATACATGGACCCAGAGAGGGCAACAAACCTGGATCCTGGGTAAGTGCATTCACCATCAAAGCACACAATCAGGCATCTACAGGGAGGGGGCAATCAATGATGTTATGCCAATTTGATGCATGTCCTGTACATGAAGGACGAACCTGCCCTCTAACGCAACACACAAGATGCACTTTCCCACCAGACAAGGCCTTGCAGGACAACTTGAGGCCATGACAGAAATCACAAAACCCAAATGTACAAATAAATATACTAAGAGTGAAATACAGGTACAACAATGCATTGGGAAACCATACCTACACAGGACGCAGCACAGTTGTTCCGTGAAAGATGATAGTGCAAAACTGAGAGGCAGTGATGGCATAAAGGCTGCAACCAATGAACGTCATTTGCCAAGAGCCTGAGCAGTATCGCAAAGTGCACAATATTACCAGAAAGTTTAGAGTGGGTCGTGCTACTGAATAACCACAGCCATGTTCATTGGCAAACCAGTAACATTGCACGATTGCTACTGCCGGTGGGTCAGTGATGTGTGAAATGGGGAATCACTTTTGTGACAATAAGCATTTCTCACCTTATTCTATGGGGCATTATATAATGTAGGGAGGAGGAGACAACTTGTGAATTTTAAATGTGACATATGTAAAGGAGCTGACATGTTGACCCTCATGTCATGATCAATTGTTACACTTAGTTATAGTTCTGTAACCAACACCTATCCCCATTGCCTTTGCAAGTGACTTTTCCTATCCTCAACTCTTATGACACCTGTCTGGATTCCACAAGAAGCACAGGAGGAGGTGTACAATGAGGCACATATAAGGATCAGGCTCTGCATGGCGAGTATGTGGGGGTGGTGTCAGTGCAGACAACTGCTTGGACGGAGGCAGTCTGGCTGGTTTGTGCAGCTGGCATTCTGTGGATGGTGCCATTTTGGCAGGGATATTCCACCATGTGTCATAACTGCATGGTCCAGGTGTGGAGGCAGAGAATTTGTTTTGCCCCTTTAGTGGCATGTCCCATTGACCCTGATGTGCTGGGCACAGCTTCATCTGCCTGGGTGGACTATGAACCTGTTGGGTGATGAATGATATGCAGTCAATTATCATACGGACTGGTACATGGCATAACTAGACACTCATCCATTTTGGAGGATGCTGACCAAGAATAATGGATTAGGGTGGGTTCACGTTCAGGAAAATGTCTACCAAACCATTGGTACATATGGCCCCAGAGGTGCAAACCCCTTGCCAGATTAGAGAGTTGCCTTTCGTGTGACATGGTGTTTGTCATGATGTCGAACTTGAGGGTTGCTCTGTGGAGTCAGCATGGGACTGTACCATCGTGGACATGGCACTTTGTCATGTCCTAAACCCACTACTGCCAAGGTTGGACTAGGCCAGTGAGACATAGGGACTCGACCTGCCATGTATGCAGGTCCTCATTGGCAGGTGCCTTACTCACATGACATTTGAATGTGTCAGGCCATTTATTGGCACAAGTGTTTCAATGTGGGTCAATTGGTATTTGTTTCAGGGATATATGTGAGCAGAAAGAGTTACAGTTCAGTGCATGGTCACGGGCTTCCCTAATAAGTGGATCACCAGATTGCATGAGGTCACATGTCCCTATATGCATTGGTACGTTTCTATTTTCAAAGTCATGTGGACATGACTAGGCTTGTCGCCCTAGCATTTGTCCCATTGCCTTTTGGCAGGGCATTGCCCTTGACATTGTGTTTATCTGTATCAGCATCCTGGCAAATGCCTAGGCAAGGGAGTCAGGCCATCCATTCACATTAGAAAGGTGACATTCCTACTCACAAGCCTCTGGTTGACTTCTGCTCCAACTTCTTTTCCTCCATTTCCCTCAATGACTGCCATGTGAAAGACACTGCTGGCCCTTTCTGCCTAGGGCATGAGAGTGAGTGGCTCTGCTGTGCTACCTCCGGCAGCAGCTGTCACCCTGGCCTTCAGATCAATCCAACGGTTTCACCAATCTTCATTGTCCCGAGATACTGTGCCAACCACCACACAATGATCTGTATCTCTGTCCATATGGCATTTTCCCTCTAGACAGATGTTTTTCTTTGTTGCCCAATTAGCTCCTCAGCTGTGTTTACTATCTTGTGCACAAGGACATGCAGCTCTGTCTCACTAAAGATGGGTTTTCTTACCTGCAATTCTGGCAGCTTCCCTTTGCCTTTGTCACCAGGCATGTTTGGCACTCATTCAGGAGTTGGATAGCAACTGAAATGTGTGATTCAGATTGGAGTGAGATTTTAAGAATGGCTGCTGCAGAGCTTCCCATTTGCAAAATGATGTTCTATTAGCCTGGAGTTAATTCCGCTTTTCGGTGCTAATTCTGCCGGATGGCATTATACCACTACCACCGATCACCAGTACGTCTACCCATAAACTTATAATGTGGTGCTAATTCTACCGGACACCGTGGCGATGGCACTAAGTCCATCCAGTGGAATTAGTGCCAATTTCACCGCCCAACAGACACCCAATATTCATGCAATTCTGGTTTTATTTAAGGGGTGCAGACAGATAATCCTGAATGAGTCTGCTCTCCCGCATCACTTGGTTTATATGTTGTGTGGGGGCCACTGGCATATTTGCTATTTATGCCATCCGCTGTCCGTGTCGGATATACTATGTTGGTAAAACCAACAGGAAAGTTAAAGACAGGTGGACAGAGCACAAATCCTGCATCAGGACGAAAAACTGAAAATCCCCAATTTACAGACATTTTTGGGACAAGAAACATAACGTATCACGAATGAGATTTGTGGTACTAGAAGTTTTATGACCACTAAGCAGAGGTGGGAATCTTCCAAAACTCCTGGCACAAAGAGAACTCTTTTGGATAAATAAACTGGATGCCATGACCTCCCTTGGGATCAATGAGGATTACTGTTTAGGTCCATTTTTATAACCCAAATCACTAACTATATATTCGAATCACATTTGATTTCCCTTCGACAAACAGACATGTCACCATGAGTGTCCGCCCCCCATACGGTATCACCATATGTACTCTATGGGCCAGACCGCTAACACCAATTTTCATGTCAAGGAAGCTAGCATATCATAGTACCTCCATGATTTTAACCTGCCTAAGTGTCCTCTGCTGACATGTAATGTTTGCATCTTATGTCTATGTGGGCCACTTGTTGGCATTAGAATGTACACCCATGATCTGGTTTGGGTTAGCAACTTTATACATCATTTGCACATTTCAAATGAATTTTTTTGACCTAGCATTGAACCTGTCTAAGAATCTTCTGCTGTTCTGTAATGCTTGCATTTTATGTCCATGTTTGCCACTTGATGGCATTAGAATGTACACCCATGATCTCATCTAGGTCAGTAATCAATTGTACATCTTGAAAACATTTTTGTGTAACTTTTGTAATCAGGAACTAGTTGAGAGTTTGGAATATCTGATCTCACTGCACCATAGTGTACTAGATACTCTTAGATACACAATCTGCATCCACATCTCGTAGAAACATTACCTATACCCTAAAATATCAGTACATATCAAGAACCAAGTCTCGATCTACAGAGCTTATTGCCTTAAATATCTATATGTAGCAGCCTCAATTTTCATGGCTTGCCACATTATCTATCCGTAACCCAGGGGGACATTACGATCTCTCACCTCCTTTTCAATTACTTTGCCGACTTCTCTTTGACTACTCATCTTTCCTTAAGATGCTCATAAACAGCACAACCCTTGCACTTGTATATAAAGAAGATCTCTTTCATTCCTCAATTTTTACTTAATATATAATTTCTGCACTTACATCTGTACATTCATTGTTTACATCCTCTAGCGCATGCGCGAGTGATGACACAGACTCGTCCGATGCCACTGACGCATGCGCGAATGACGTCATAGCTATGACACGTATAAATACAATGCCGTGTAACTTCGACTTCATTCAGCCGCGGTTCGTGACCGCATCTGGACGCTTCTCACCTTGCCGGCTCAGATCGAGTAAGTACCTCTATAGCCAACCCTATTTGGCTTGTTCTCTGATATTATATTTCTCTAACTATTGGACTTACAGACCTTCCTTTCCTAGATTGGGAGATACTTAGCCTGCACAAGATATTTTGTAAGACGACTGGAGTTCCTCCGGCTGTCTTCCACTTCTGACCACTAAATCCATCAGCTTTTACTTAACCTTGAATTTTTGGTAAGTTGATGACTTCCTTCTCATCAGTATGCTGTTCATCCCCCCTTTTTTCTAACATGCACGTTATCTTTAACTCTTGCACCATCCATATTAACCTAGTCTCACCATCATTGGTGGGTCATTACCCCAATCTAGATATTTACTTTGCCTACCACATGAAATACACTCTCTAAGTTTACCCCACACTCAGTATAGGGGTAGGACTCGCTGGGCCACTTTTGGTATAAAAGAAATGTGTTGAAACCATAAACCAATAACTCTAACGTCCATGAATTGGAATACCTCTTCATATTAGTATCTGCTCTTCTCATGTTGAGTAATTACTGGGTCTCTAATGAAGACAGATGACAGGATGTTTTATTTATATAAAATAAAGAGAGGCATTTTGCCTTAACACTGACTATCATGATTTCTCTGTTTACACTAACTGAATTACAAATGTTGCTTGAAACAAATGCTAATATATTGTTGTATGTAATCTTTCTTTTTTGTACACTTTAATTGTTGAATATGCTGCCCCTGATGAAGAGTGTACATAACTCGAAACGCGTTGGGCCTACCAAGATACAAATAAAAAGACAAAAATTGTTTTTTATAAACACGAATTTACTATCGAATTCTTTATTTGAAATTGCCTACATATGAGACTCCAAGTGATTATACTTGATAAAAACCCTCTACCTAACCTCCATTAGGCCGTCTCTGGCCTTACAGAAAGTGTGCAGGGGACGTAGCTATCCTCATTGGATTCCTCTCTTGTTCTCAGCCGTGCAGATATTGTCATCACCAGTGGAATGCTTGTGTACCCCACACACAGCCTGTGGTAGCAGCATCTGGCCCTACATCAGAGTCTTTCAGTATTCCTTTTAATGGGCCTTCACGCCTTTGGAGTAGGGGGTGTATTAGTGTGTAAAATAAATGCTTTTTATGTCAAATTTCTGTGGGTTTGAACAGTAAATTGCACATTTTGGAAGCCATTTTTCCAACTATTTCACAGAGGAGAACGCCCACGCACCCCCTTGATGTGGGTTGGGCTCGCTCGCTGCGCTCGCTCCAAAAGTCACCCAGATAAATGTACGCCCCACCAACTTTCAAAGTCACCAGCCGCCACTGGTCCGGGGTGCTGCAGCTGCACTGATTTTGGCCATTGAAATTAAGACTGAACCTGGAAGAAAATTAAAAAAAAAGACACATTGTTTAATTGGTTCAGATAGCTCTCTGGGGAATTACATCACACACAGCACTTCGTATGTACATGTTACTCCCATTTAATTGTTTTAACTTTTTTTTGGAATGAAGGAAACAGTTTCAGTCACTGATCTGTGAAACAGAAAATGATTTGTTCATTGTACATCGGAAAATGCTGCGTGAAAAATCTCTTTCCCTCACCATTTTTACAAACCTCTTATTGTGGAGATAAGTTTCAGTGCAGTGACATGAAGCATCATTGCGCCAGTTCATCATTGGCGGAATAAGTCAGAGTGGAGGGACCTTCGATAATAGCATTCTGCAGCACACCCATTAACTACGTGCACTGTGTGCATGCTTATCAGTATGTGCGCTTACTATTTCCAGACTAGCGCTAAGAAAAGACGTGCTGAGCACAAACAAAAAGTGTGCAAAAGGAATGAGTTGAAGAACACACGCATATCTTTGATAATTGCAAACTGGTTTTATGACGAGAGCATACACGAAAATAAAACGCACTAACGTTTGATAATCTGGCCCCAGGTATGTCATGGATATCTGATAATGTCTAATATCTAGGAATTAATGAAGAGTCACCAGAGAGTTTCATAAAATAATCAAGACAATCTTTAGCTTCCTGAGTGAGAAAACAAGCCTTTATTTGAGCAGGTTGAGCGTGTTGTTGGGATGGGAATGAGCCTATCCCACCCCCTAGGCACTTTCAGGTAAGGCAACACCATATGAGGTGATTTAGTATATATGGGGGAGCCATCTGCACTATTAGCCAACGTATAGAGGTACTGTAGCGCCAACAGTTGATGTGCGGCACTAGAAAACCAATAGCCATTTTGTTTTAGGTCTAAAAGGATTAAATTGGCAGGATAGCACTGTTCAAGTTCTGTGCTCACTAGTCACAATCGCAATAAGCCACAGAGCCCCTTTCCCACGGAAGTCCACTTCCCCCTCGTCCCTCCAGTGTTGTGGATATTTAGTATCTTCCAAAGGAATGCGCCCTGCAAGAGCGTGGGACAACACCAGGCTCCTCACTGCGTCCATTCATCTCCACCTAACTGCCAGTAGGCCTCTAACCCCCACCCCGCCAGTCACTGAGCCAGCACTACACCACTGACCTGATAACCCCAGCTTTGCATCCCCCAATATGTGCATGACACCTCTGGCCCAACACAAATCATGTGTCTACCGAAGAGCTAAGCTTGGCAGCTATATTTCTTGAAGCAAGAAAACACATCTCTTGTAACATGAGGTACAGGGAGGGATACATTAAAGATCAAAACCCTGGTTGGAGACTTTGAGTGCAGGAACTGCATTATCAACGACGCCCTGAATGTGTGGGTCAGAGTAACTGTATTTTATCCTCCCTTCTCCCTGGCACCATTTCCCTTACCGTCCAGATGCCTGCCACAATGATATAATAACCAGGCTTAGCATGTTTAGTTTAGGATGAAACAATGTATTAGTGAACTCGTCAGGGTCCTTTAAGATGAGGTACCAGTATCTGAGATGGATGGGGATGCAGATCTTACTCATACATCAATAATCAGACCAACTCAGGAAGTTGTCAAAAATGTACTGTTTTAATAACAAGTGTTTAAAACAGGGAGTACAACGGACATCAAGGGACGCCGCACAGCTCACTCAATGAGTTCTCGAAAACATTTCATAAAAAACACACCTTTATATTAAACATTCGTCATAAGGGACGTCATACTAATTGGCAAAATAAAAATAAACCTACTAGGATATGTGATAGCTTAAAGGGAACATATACATATACTTTCTATGGGGTATAACGTTGTGATTTGGTCTATAAGATCAGGTGGACAACTAAGCCCATCCCAAGTGCAAGTCATCTTCCGTGTTAGACTAATACACAATATACTATTGGCTCCTCAAACTATAGGGCTCCTTGATACATGGTCCTCTACAATTGGTTGGCATGCTTGTGCCCTTCTGGAATATTCCACACGCTAACAGCACGCAAGCTGGTACCCCAGGTGTTGGGGGGTTGCCCTGGTCATCCATACCCACCCAATGAGCCCAAGATCCATCATCAGTCCTGTGGTCTGCCATTCAATTACTTTGTTTGGAATCGGCCTTGCAGAGACTCACTGTGCCTGAGAATAAAAGGAAGTGAAGGCATGGCCTTATCTTCTGGTCTCATCATAGCTTGCCCCAAAGTCTATTTTCATCTGACCATGTGACTAGAAATCACGTTCTGAGCTCTTTTGCTGTATTAAATACTATTAAATGAAGAAACATTGGCACTTCCAGTGTTTTTCCGTTGCACCTCAAACAGGAGCTCAGCTTGTTTCTCACGTTATTGTATCTTCTCAAACAGATAACCAGGCTCTTGGAGGCCCCGACTCTTGACACTGGGCAAGGCAAGCCTTCTCCAATCTTCCATCGCCTTCATTTATGTTATTCAACTGCGCCACACTTCCAGCCCTTTCATTCACGGGGTCCAGTTTGCTAAAATGCATTGTGGAACATCCATATTCTATAAATTCCTATATATTTACATTGCCGCATCGCCGGCAATCTATTCACTATGTAGCCAGCCTCATGATTACTTTGTCTACTTGCGTTACTGCATCTGTACATTTGTAAAATGGCTTTGCATTTTCTTCAGTGCTTCTTCGCACGTGCAATCTTCATTTCGCTCCTAAAATGTTGCTTACTTTGTTACTTCGTCGTCAGATTCCACAACGTCTATATTCTTTCTTCATTGGCCTGTGTAGGGTGACTCCAATCAGTGGCACCGTTCAATATTGTATTTAATGACAATTGTCTGGTTTTTAAGCCCCTGTTTGTAGCAGGACGAGTCAGAGTGCTCTCGAGGAGCAGAGTTCTTTGCTGATATTTGTATTCTGTGCAATTAAACTTTGTTATCCTTGCAACGTTATCACCTGGCCTATTTCCCTAGCGGGTTGTCTTTATTCTGGGGTGACCGTAAAAAGGTATCTGCTTTCACTATTAAATTTAATTTTGTTAGTTATGCTATAAAATGCATATTTGATCTAAAAATCTGATGAATGGGAAACTGTTGATGGATCTGAAATCTTACATCGGAAAGCACTTAAGAGAGACTTATCAGTTGGGCAATCCTACCAGTATTGTATGCATAAGAGGATAATGCCTAACAGTAATTTTCTCCCGATAGTTATATACCAACAAGTGTGGCGAGGGTTTTGCGTAAAACCTTATATTTAATTTGCACCTAGGGAAGGGCACTCAGCCAATCAGGTAGCTTGAACAGCAGACAAGAATACACTGTCTACCGCTGTTTCCAGCCACCTGAGGCCCTTCCCCGGGTGGCCAAATCTTGATTGTGGGGAGGCAACAGGGAGTCTCTTCCTATTGCCTCCCCATGTCCCCATCTTCCACACCACCCCCAAAAACAAACCTAACACTTTACCCACCCTCCTCACTTACCTGCAGGACCAGAGCATTATGCTCTGTTGCCGGTTCTCCTGCCATCCGTGGCCACCGCCATAGAGTAAGGGCCTCATTATGAGGAATGCGGTAGAGGGTTAACAGCGCAGGTAGAGCTGCCGGCACTGGTAACCCTCTACCGCCCCATTACGAGGTCCACTCGCGGGATCCGCTAAGGACGCCTAGTTTTACCAGACGTCCTTAGCGGGTCCAGCGAGTGGACAAGGATGCTAATAACGGGACCGTCATTAACGGGCCCGTTGTTAGCATCATCCCCATTCCAATTGAGCCCTATGGGGCTGAAATGGGAATGGGGATGTACCGAATGGGGTAGCCATGCAGAGAAAAGTGGCATGGTTACCGCCAGGGTCGTAATGAGGCCCAAAGTCATTTATCCTATGGTGGCAGTCACCCTTTTTCTTTTTCTTTTGGGAGAATGGACCTGCTCAAGACATTTGGAGCCCATCTCCCCAAACAAAATTATTGAAACTATTTACACCCCATTATATTGTTACTTTTCCAGGAATGGTCTAATGGTGGCTCCAGAAGAGTGTTCACATTCTTTGACAGTTGATCAGTTTTATTCTGCAGATGGTTCAAGAATATTAGAGTAGTAGGGTAAGTAAGTTGAAGTTGATCAATAATGTTGATGTTGTACAGTATGTGTCACAAGGACAGTTTTATGAGGAGAGACCATGCATAGTTTCTAAGTATGGTTCATTTCTTTAACTCCACCAAGGCAGGTGGTTAGAGCAGTGACTTCAAATAATGACAAAGCAAGCTTGCTCTATATATAATGGGCCTCATTACGAGGTTGGAGTTAGCCATGCCGTTTATACCGGCATTGCTACCCCCAAACTCGGATCCGGCTCTGGGTCATGCGAAAGGGGAATAACCGGGCCATTCTGACCTTGGCGGGCCTGGTAATTCCCCTTTCGCGGGACCCAGAGCCGTACGTCCCCATTCCCATTTGAGCCCCCATAGGGCTCAATGGGAATGGGGAGGATGGTAGCAGCGGTACAGTTCATAACGGTACCATTGCTACCATCCAGTTCTGCTCGCCGGGGCCTCTCTGTACGCCTGGTCTGACCAGGCGTTCAGAGGGGCCCCGCGAGCAGTACTCGTAATGTGGCGGCATAGTAACAGCCTTACCACCACTATTGTAATGAGGCCCAATGTATATTGACAGAGGTTATGTCCTACATCATTTGCATAGAATACTCAAAGATGATTCAATGTGTACATTCACACAAAACCTATTTCACAATTCATCCAAACATAAGGATTCTTTACATTTGTATTCAGAATGTTTAGAAAGACATACATCAAATTATGCCTCCTTGTTAAAGCTGAACATAAATCTATATAATAAATTGACAATCCATTTTTCTTGCCACCTATTTTAAATTCAATCGCCTTTTGCTCCATCATTTCATTTAATTGAATGCCTACTTATTATATTGTTATTTGAATTCACTTTCTAAATGCCTTCAGTTTATTTAAAGCCGCCTCTCGCCCTAGCCCTAATTGCTCTAGCCTTAGCCGATGTGTGTGTTGACCCAGTGGGTCTTTTTCAAGGCTCTAGACATCCACTTAAGATCTGGGGGTGGTCCCTTGCAACACATATGGAGGCATTTTTGGATTTATATCTTTCTAAACAGTTAGACTAAACATATAAAGAAACCTTATGTTTGAATGCACACCTTTAATCATCTTTGAGCGCTCTTTCGAGTCCACTTGAGTGCAATCTTGCACATGTGTTGTTTTATTCTCTACAGTCTGGGATGCTTACAGTTTCACCATAAAGTGAGGCTCAAGGAAAGTTGCCAAAAGAAATACATTTTCGATTAAGCATTGCTTGGACGGATGATCTGGAAAGACTGAGGCCCTCATTACAACACCGGCGCTAAACCATGGCGCTATTAGCACCATGGTTGCTGCCGGTATTGTAACGAGTCTGCCATGGTGAAATGGGGAAGTACCACCCCATTCCAAGGTTGGCGGGGCGGTACTTCCCCATTTCACCATGGCCCTTCCCCATTCCCATTTTTGCCCCATAGGGCATAATGGGAATGGGGAAGGTGGTAATTACGGTACCGCAAATTGCGGTACCTTAATTAGCACCAAGGTCCCTTTACGGGTCCATTCCTTAACGGCTGGTAAAACCAGCCATTAAGGTGGGAACCCGCAAAGGGACCTCGTAATCAGGCGCTAAGGGATTACCGGTACCGGTAATCCCTTAGCGCCAGGGTCGTAATGAGGCCCCGACTCTTTTTTTTCCCACAAGTGCAACATTACCTGTGCTTTCCTTCCATTGCTTTTTTTTACCATGGTGTCAACGGGGTAAATTGCTAAAAGAACATGCCACCACTTGATGGGGAACAGGTGAAAATCATGGGACATGTATTGTGTCCCCTAGCCTTAGCTACAGACATGATTTGAGCCAACGTCTGCTGCCACAAAGCCAAGGATAGATGCCAGGACTTATCAACTCGGCCAGAAACTTTTTCTCAGATGTCTGCACCTCTGTGGGTCCTCCCATCAAAGCCTTTCATGCACACAGTGGTTTGTTGATGGATGGCATGCTGCTGTTGTGATGTCCCCACTTGCTCACTAGTATAGCCACTAGGCTTAAAAGGGACCCAGTGCACATTATGTCGATATAGGCAGTGATTTAACCTCCAGTTCTCACATACTTTGTTAAGTGGGCTTTCCTTTCTTATGGTCAGGACAGGGTCGTTCTTGTCAATAGACCTACTGAAGCTTAGGTACAGCCATGCAGGCATAGTATTCCAGCTGGGAATGTGTCAGCACCTGCCGTAAAAGGTGCATGACAGAAGGTACATTAGCAGATGTTTGCCATTCAACAGCAATACTGGTAATATTGTAATTAAATATATTTGCACAGTACTCCTCTTTTATTTGCAGCAATTGCACTGATCAATGTCAATGGCCCTCATTACGACCCTGGCGCTAAGGGGTTTGCGCCAGCGTTAGCTGCGCCGACCCCTTACCGCCAACTACGAGTTCCCGGAGCGCCATGGTCATTTTTCCGCCCGCTTTTTGCGGGCGTAAAAATCCATGGCGCTCCGGGACCTTGGTGTTAATTACGCCACCGTAATTTACGGTGGCGTAATTAACTCCTTCCCCACTCCCATTATACCCTATGGGGCCGAAATGGGAATGGGGAAGGGTAAATGGGTCAATGGGGACTTACCGCCCCGCCGACCTCGGAATGGGGCGGTAAGTCCACCATCCGCCATGGCGTAAAGGGACTTTGCGCCATGGCGGAAAAGTCCGCCGACGGCGGAAAAAATCCGCCAGGGTCGTAATGAGGGCCAATGTCACCGGTCAATGTTGTTTGTTTTGTCCTTCGTCGATGTCCCACTTAGGTCACACCCTGATAAACTGACATTCAATATATTCTCGTCTTTGTGCTATTTTCCAGGCTCACATTTATTGAATGCTAATGCCGTCTGTAATGATTTGATTGTAAATCATTCCTGATGAAAATTGACATTCCTGTTCTGGGACTGGTTCTTGATATATTTCTAGCTGTGCTCAGATTACTTGCTTAGACTTGCCTGACACACAGTCATTGTTCCCCTGCCACTGATATAGCTGCATGCTCTTGGGAATACATTGCTGGGAACAAACACACCTCCCAGTTCCGTGGGTAGTACGAGCATGCTGCTGAGTGCTGGTTTTTGAAGGGATGCTGCGTATTTTCAAACTCGTACCTGGCGTGGCACGTGATGTAGGTTTTGGCACGAAATGTAGGTGACAATATGCAGCTCTTCAACTTTCACCAACAAATTCCAGACAGAAGATGTGCACTGGGTACCCTCAGTAGTGGTAGTTGGAGCTGGGCAAGCCTGTGAAGCTCAGGCCCAGTAGGGCAATTCAGCTGGATCCGGCTTAACCCGGAGTTTGAGCCACAGCCAAGTTATTGTAGAGTCTTTGCTCACACGCTGCTAGAAAACAAAATGTGCCAGCCCGTGATCACGCCTGTGTCTTGCGAGTAATTCACTTGTGCCTTAGCTTGCTGATCTATCTTGCAGGCACAGTTCTCACTTCAGTTTATTTCAGAGTTCTGCCTGTGCCATAAATGAATTCCTACGCCAGCCACATAACCAGGGGTGTTGCTAGGTCTGTAATGTTTTATTTTTTATTTTCTGATTTGCTAGAATTTCTGTTTGTCTTTCATAAACACCACGTGGATGCATGTGTCAGCTGTTGGGATCTTAATTTCCATATGTCATTTAACTTCTACTCTGATCTGAAACTCACTAGCTTACTTTTGGTATGGGTCCATTTCCAGAAAAATGATGCGTGGCATTAAGAGTTCTTTGAAGACCTATATATGAAACATGCAAAACGTCCACATTATCAACATATGCCATCCACAATATATGCTGCAATCCCATCCTGGCAGGAACATGTCGAAGCCTGTTAAACGCCATTTCTATATTGCCATGTGCATATCAAAATGAACTGGGCCAAGGCCATACCCCTGTTTCAGTGCCGTGCCCATTGCTACGGCTTTAGTCATAGCTCATTCGGAAGTTAGTCTTATTCTACCAACACTGCCTGTCTGAGTGCAATACAATTAGTTATTTCAATAAACCTCGCTCTATGCCCCATAGATTTGTTTTCCACTATAGCCTGGTCCTGTCCACATGGTTAAATGCAGCTGTGCTGCCCAGGAAGGCCTGACACGTAAGACTAGAAAGTAGTACACTGCTGTCCCGTCATGTATGTATGTCCTTTGTCTAAGTGTGGGCGCCCTGAGGCCTGTGGGCTTCGGTGCGGTATGAATAAATAAAAAAATTAAAAATAAGGCCATGTGCAGTGGGACATTTCTACGATGGAACACTTGTTTGCTTAATGTATTTAAAACCAATACATTGTGTGAGGCAGAACCGCCCTGTCTAAAATCTGTTTGCTAGACTGGTAGAATTTCATTGTTATTAGCCCAGTTCCCTAACTCCTTCACTATCAATGAAGGGCACATGTTATGATGGTCTACAAGCTTACAATCACGGGAGTCGCTTGGGGCCTCTATTGTTTTGGGCGTATTTGGGGGGCTAGCACCACCTTTGTGGGAAAGCATTGCTAACACAAAAGAGAGAGTCGGGGATGATGAGCATCAGGCAATCGTCTTGTAATGGTAACTGGCAAAGCTCAGGCCTTAATATGCAGCATCACAAAATATTCATGTTGGTCTGCTGCGGCGACTTAACCCACTGAGCGGATTCGTTTTCATGAATGTGCCTCTCTGGAATCCCTTTAGAAAGCGCATTCTTTATTACCGTTCAGCTGTGCTGTTGTTCTTCTTGTACTGGCTGTTGAGCCCTGCCACTCTGTGTGCTAGCACCCTCCTGACATCCATACAAAACTTAAAGGAAAGGACTTTCATCATTCTTCTTTGAACATGGAAGATGAGTGTCCGTTCTTTGAAAAAAATAAGAGGGCACGTTTGGTTGCAGGGGTCCGTGATGGGGAGGCAAGGTGTAGACTAGCGAGAAGTCACCTGCTCTGGGGAATAATGTTTTGGGGCGTGAGTATTGGCATGTGCCTCTCTGAGCCCCAGTCCCATGCTCCCCCTCTGTTCAACCTCTTACATTCACTCTCAATCTCTTTTTCTGCCTGTAGTACTCAAGCCTATCTCCCTCCATTGCGATCTCCCTTTCCCTCCCAAACCCATCTCTCCCTCTCTCCTGCCCTCCTAACTCAACCATCGTTTGTGCTCCTCCACACTGTTGTGGGCAGGCCCGTGCCTCGGGCCACCCCGCACACGCACTCGCTCACACGCATCCACACAAGGAGACACAGGACACGCGTGTGTGCCTTACGGCGTCCCGGCGGCAACTGCCCACACGGACGTTCTTTATTGTCAATGCGCATGCGCGGACCAGAACGAGGCTTGCGCATGCGTCGTTCATGCTTGCAACATCACACACACCACTTAACCCTCTTTTGTGCTTGCCCAGCCCTGTTGGTGCTCCCCTGCACCCTGTGACCCTCTTTTGTTCATACCCATGAACCCCCAACCTATGTTCTGCTCACCCAACACATGACCCTCTTTTGTGCTCCCCCAGAATCCAGACCCTCTTGTACTTCCTACAGCCTCATTAGCCACTTTTCCATTCTCACCAACCCAGCCGTCTTGTGTGCTCCCCACCACCCCAACCCTCATTTGTACTTCCCTACCCCTGATGTTCGTTTGTGCTCCCCCCACCACAGCCCTTTTGGGATTAATCCCAACCACACTCTGAACCACCCATGCTCTCCCTCTTACATTCTCTGCTATATTTTTTTCTCCTTTTCATCCCCAAACCTATCTCCCTTTCCCTCTCACTGACCCCCTCATTCCCATCTCTCTCTCACTGTCCTCCCAACCCACTTTTGTGGTCACCCAGTCCCGACCCCAGTTTCTGCTCCCCTCACCATCCAGACCCATGTTTGTGCTTAACCCCAGGCCCCACCCTCTTTTGTGACCCCAAGCACCTGATCCTCGTTTGCGCTCCCCCAGTATAGGACCATTTTCTGCTTACCCTTAACCCTACTTTGTGCTCCCCCCAGCACCCTGACCCCTCTTGTGCTAACCCTCAACCCTGTTCTTTTGCTCTCCCCAGTGTTGTAGCTGAATAGAATGTGGAACGCAGGCAAGGGAGAATGGAATGTGGAAGGTGGGGCTGGGGACAGCTGTAAGGCAGTTAATATGAGATATTAAAAGAAGTAAGACCTAATCCATGTCTCAGCGTCATCATTAATGTTATGGAGGATATGCATGAAATCAGGACCACAACCCCCAGTATCTGACCCTCGTTTGTGCTTCCCCAGCCGCCTCTCTATCCGAAACGTCTCTCTTTCCACACCCTGCCCCCACACACCCATCTTTGCCCCTTCCACCTCTGCCCACAACCGCAACCATTCTGCCTCCACCACCCACCCTCTCTCTGCCCTCAACACCCTGCACACCCAGCTCTGTCGAATCCACCCTGTCTCAACTCCAATCTACCCATCCCATTCTTCCCTCTCTGCCCGCACTCTACCTCACCCCCCTCTGCCATCACCTTAGCTCACTTCCCCAAACTCTCCCACCCACTCAATCTACCTCGCCCTTGTCTGCTCAGACTCGACCTCACCCCTCCCTACCCACACCCTACCTCTCTACCACCAACACTATTTAATACAACCCTGCCTAGCCCCACCAACCCAACAACTCTTAGCCCACACATGCCTACTCATGTCCTCCATCCAATGTTATCCTGCTCCCTTCCACCTTAGCTCACCCTTGCTCCACCAATCCAGATAACCCCTGAACCCATCTTACTTATTGTAATAGTTCCAATCATGTCTGCTGACAGGTAGCATTAGCAATATATGTATTGCATTCTTACTTATAAATGTAAAATGCAATAAACAACGCCAAAACTGTTGGCTTTGCAATGCTTGTTATGACTAGAGACCACAAAAGCAGGATTGTTCAGTATAAAAGTCCATTCACCTGTCTGATGCTTCACCACAATGTTTGCAAACCGCCAGGACTAGGTGCTCCTGACATTTTTAGTGAATTTACGATCTTGTAAATATCCTTTTCGTCGAAGTCACGTGTGGAGTGAGGCAATACACTTCAGTTAATCAACACCTGAGAAGTAAGGGACAAAAATATACCTGGCCAGTGTGTGCCTTTCAACAGTCTTTTCCAAAAGCATTTGTTTGCATTGCATTTAATTGAGATCAGGAGTTTTCCATGTTTCTGTCTCCTGCTATTGGCTCTGTTTCGCCGTAGTATTGTAATTTTTAGCCATTGCTGTTTCATTATTGGTGCCCATTGAAAATGTTGCCAACAAAAATATGGAGTCAGTGAAAAAATCGTGGTGAAAATACCTCTGCAGTGAAAAAGTGCTTAGCACATGTAATACAAAATGCAGCAGAAAAGTAGCCAAAAGTGCAGTGCTGGCAGGGTTTTGGGGGCTTGTAATTGTCTGGTTTAAGGTTAGGATAGGGTTAAAGGATACAGGTTCGAGATGGAGTGAAGCTTTTGGTTAGAATTAGGGTAAGAGTTAGTTTCAGGGTGGCTGTGGGAGGTTAAGTCTAGGTCTGACAGAGTGATGCTTTGGAGTGTTAAAGAAAGCAATATGGAGGTTGGAGAGGGCTGGTGAGGTTGGCGTAGTATAGGTGTTAGAATCAACCTAGTGGTTAGGGTAGTGTAAACATTAGGGTAATAATACTAACATGTCATTTATATAGCACTTTAATCCAAAGTGCTTTGCATAGAACGGTAGAACGGTTTATATATAATTATTAATAGCCTATCAAAATCAGTACTCATTTTTTGGACCTCGGGAGGATGAGAGGCTGAGTTAACCATGCGAGGATTCGAACCTGCATCCTACAGATCACATACTGATTGCAGCTGCGAGCACTTAACCCACTGAGCTGTCATACTGGCTAAGGGTAAATGTTACAGTTGCAATTAAGGTAAGGCTAAGGTTAGGATCAGGTCATTTGTGGCAAGCAGTAGATGGGGTGGAGTTAGGGTCACTGTTCATTTTCTATTTATTTGGTGTTTGTAATGAGTCACAGGCAAATAAAATGCTTTAGCGCACTGACGGGTTAGTGTTCCGTAAGAGTACAGGGTAGAAAAAGGGGTGTAGTAGAGTTAGGGTAAGGTTTAGGAATGGAGTCAGTGTGATTGTAGTGGTTGCTTTAGAGGTTTGTGTCATTGTTAGTGTTACAGCTTTGTACATTTATGTATTTAAATGAAGTTTTTTTGGGAAACCTTATTACTGGCAACATTGTCACTCTTTGCATTGCTTGTATTGATTGGCTACATTTTCTAAAATTACTTTTTTTGCTGACTTCATTTTCACATGACTATATTTTCCTGGAGGCATTTTCACATAGAACCTTATTATGCATCTAGCTGTGATGAAGAAATTAATGTCCCCATCCTTCAGATGTTGTGCAGCTATCTATTCCCTCATCATCCCCTTGTCCTTCTCTGCAATGACTAGGTCATATTGTCTGACCTTACACCCGACACAATCTTAATGGCCAATTTGATGGTCAAGTTCTTAATCATAGAGGCAAACATCAGTCAATTTGCCTTTCCTCTCATCTCATTATCCTAGTGGTATTCCTTCCCCCCGTACCCCCCACAACATTGAGTACAAATGGTGTTTCAGGGTCCCACACAAGGTATAATATTCTCAATTATTTGCAATAAATGTAACCCATTTTCAAAGAGTCTTGCGCCCCCCCCTTGCACCCTTTCTTAGACCGCTCCCCGCCCCCTGAGGGCTCTGCCCCACAGTTTGAAGGCGACTCCTTTACAGTTTGGAACATTTCAAATGTGTTGCATTATAACACATAGCTTTTATATATTCTCTGACCAACAAATGTGGTTCCCCAATTTACCAACTTCCAATCCTCCTGCTTAATTTTACAAGGGGGCATATGCCCCCTGGCTGTATGCAGATACATTATTATGACAGTAGTAAATACCATTCTGTTGGCTTATTCATGGCAGATTCTTGTAATTCACCTCTCCATGAAGCCCTCGAGTATGAAAGACTAGTTTCGCTCCCAGTGATGCAATATTGTGTAGTGTCTCTGACAGTGATGTTAACACATATGCAAATTAGATGGTCCACTCTTATTTTGCTGCATATGGCCTCACAAATTCACAAGCATTTTGTGTGGTGGGGTAGGGAAGTTGGATGCCAAGTAAGGGGTTCAGGTGTTGGTGCAGGTAGGATTCCAGGAGGAGGATTTTGTGTTGTGAAGATGCTAGGATGCCAGTTAGTGGATTGTATTGGGGGAGACAGGATACCATTTCGAGCGGTCTTGTGTTCCAAGATTGCAAGGCTGTTCCTTCGCTGGATTAGCTTGTATTTGGCTATTAGATCCAAGCCAAACACCCAGTACCGCTTTGGCTAGGCCTAAAATATGAATTGTCTGGGTCCCCCAACTCTATTTATTTTATTTATTTATTTTTTATTTATTGGTTTATACTGTGCCGAAAGCCTGCAGGCATCAGGGCGCAAACACAAAGACAAAGTAAACAAACATGTATGAAATCCATCGCAAGTAGGGAACTACCTAAGAGTACCTGGCATTACTAATGGATCCACACATTTATCTGAAAAGATGTTTTCAGATTTATTTCTGAATGCTAAATAATTAGGATCATGTCTAAGTCGTAGGCGAAGGTTGTTCCATTTCTGTGCTGCCATCACCGAAAACAACCTACCCAAGCACTACATTGCTTATGGGCCAAGCCGGTAATCTGGCCCAGGGCCTCCGATCTAAGTGATTGCCTAGGTACATGCTGAGCGATCCTTTCCTTCAGATAGGCCATGTGCTTTCCAGTACAGGCATCAGTGGACTAGGGTCATGATTTTAAACAAGATCCTATCTTCCATGGTTAGCCAGTGTAAGTGATGTTTATACTCTTCTTGCTTTTCTTTTTACTATTCCAACTGCATTATTTTGGATAACTTGGCATTTTGCTATGCATCCCTTGTTTGCACCTAGCTATAATGCATTGCCATTGTCGAGCCAGGATAGTATGGTGGCCCTGGCAATAGTAGCACAGTTTTCTTCACTCAGGTATGGTTGGATGGCCTTGAGGAGTTGTAGGTAGTACCAACAGTTTTTATTTAAGTACATAACCTGTGCTTCGGTCCCCATGGAAGCTTCCAGGAAAAGCCCCAAGGTTTTCACTTTCCAAGCCACCATAATAGGGGTGTCTTTGATGTTAAACGATATAATCTGGGTCTAGCTTGGCCCGAGCCTGGTGGGAGCCAAAGATCATCATCTCTGTTTTAGTTCCATTAAGAATTATCTGGTTCTTTTCCATCCAGGCTTCTATGGTAGAGCTGCCACTTTGGTGCTGTCCTTGGTGTAACAGTCAATCAGTTCCACCACCAACTGGGTGTCATCTGCATAGTTCATAAAATAAGCTCCGATGTTATCGAGCACTATGCAGAGACACCCGAGGTAGATATTGAACAAGAGTAGACTTTTTCACTGTCCTCCTGGGATGGGAGGAATGATGGGGATAAGGCTTTTGGTTTTTCGATGGATTTAAGTATTTAAAAAAACTTTCTGGTTGAGTTGGAGGCTGACCTAATCTGGTCATTAAAGTAGTTTTTTTTTGGCTTCACGTATGTCCTTTTTATAGAGCCTCTCTCTATCTTTCCAGATCTCCTTGTTTGCTTGTGAATGTTGTCTCAACCATCTGCCCTCTATTTTCCTATTTTCTCTTTTTAGCTCTGTGAGCTTCAGATTAAACTATTTTTGATGGTTCTTATTTGCCCTAACAATTTTGGTCTTAATGGGTGCAGGTTGATCTACTAACTCTTATGCATGTAGTAGGTATTTTTGAATGATTTCCTTGTAAGCGTCTCCCTTTTTATTGTCCCTCAGAACCTTGTTTATGACTGTTCTAGTTGTGCTGTCCCTATTTTCTTTAAATTTCTGTTTTGTATTTTTTTTGTTCGTTACTGCTTTTCCGTTGGGGTTTTTCAAAGTGCACTGCAAAAGGACACTTTAAAGTGTTCCAGCCAGATGCACGGGTAGTCTCTTTCATGCAGGTTCCCAAGCTGTGAGTGATGCCCCAATCTATTTGGTTTCCTCTAGCTGTGGTTGGTTCCTTATTGATTACCTTGAAATCAATGTCATTCAGTGCCTTCTCAAGGTTGATCGACTCTTTGTCCTTAGGGTTTCCTCTCCATCTATTAAAGTCTCCCACATCAAGGTCTTGGTACCTTTGAGATTGTTCAGTTGTTGTATGATTTCTTCGTTGAAATCCATTGTTAAAGATGAAGGTCTGTATGCTAGGGAGAATTCTCACCCAAGTGCTAAATTACCTCTACCTTACAGCCCTCGAGTTCTTTTTCTACATTTTGGGAATTTGAATTTTCCATTTTCAATGTGTTTTACTTTTGTGTTCTTTAGATATGGAGTTTTAAAACAACTCCATAGGCATTATCTTTTTCCTGTGTGTCACACAGCACCTTCAGTGCAGTGACACAGGGGTGTCTTTCAGACACCCCAAGGTTTAAATACCTTCTCTGGGACTGACTACTGTCTCCCAGAGCATGTAAAGTTAAATTGACTTTACTAGTATTTTTAAATTTACAGTTACAGACCCAGCACACACTATCTTCCTATAGAGTGCTGGATGGGTTGCCTAGCATCCCCTTAGTCTAAACGCTCATGTAACAGTCAAATGTTACCCTTTCCCTCTTGAAATGGCTGGTGGCAGTGGTTTAGCACAAACTACCTTGATTTTTCCCGACCGGGAACACCGGTAGCTAAAAATCAGGACAGCCATGTGTTTCAATATGGCACCCAAGACCTATCTGTAAAAACATACTCCGGTCATCTTTTTTCATCGTTTATTTTAGGAAAAGTCCTTTGTGTGTTTAAGTATGCGTGCCAAACCAGGTTTGGTCCCTTTGTTCGTTGGCCTTTGGCGGGCGTCAGTGCTGCAGACCTCCTCTGGCACCTGAGTGTCTGGGGTGGACAGGATGTGAGGGAGGTGCCCGAAACTCCCTGTGCTTAGTCTCTTAGGAGACCTGAATGCACTGTGGCATGATTGGCCGGCTGGCTGTCCAACAAGGACAGGCACCCTGCTGGTTGAGTGACAGCCAGGCTGGAATGAATGGGGGAAAACTGTTTAAAAGCAGGCCTCTGGGACTTGGAAAGCAGAGTCGACCACTGGAACGAGAGGACCGAAGACGAGCTGAAGGAAGACGACTGCTGCAACTCCTGGTCCACCGGTGAAGCTCTGCTGCAGGTCTGAATTGCCTGAAATTCCCTCGACAGAGAAGGCCTTCAAGGACGACTTCTATCCTTGAGTGATCAGGGTCTGATGCCCCCGCAACAAAGAAGTCGAGATAATCCACCGCTGTTACCAAAGGATCCTGAGACAAACTCCAAACAAAAGGAGACTTGCAGTGAACCAACCACCAAAATGAATGAGGCAACTACGTCACCTGAAATCGCCTTGCCTCCTGCTGCAGAGTCCAACCTTGAAGGAAGACCGATAACGGATTCTTCGACCTTGATCGACAAATACAGTATTTCTACCTCAAGTACAGGGGCATCAGCGGGAGTGTGCGGCGCAGTGACAACTGAAGAGCACCCATCCTCTATGAGTGCACTGGCGAACCACGCAGTACTAATAGAGAGGAAAATCTCTTTTGACATATTTTCGGGAACTGCAAAAACAATTCAATCAACCAAAACTCTGGCCATATTAAAGGCAAAACAACCCAGTGCCTTGAAAAAAGCAAAGAAAGGCCAGGCACCGAAACATCCACGAACAAACGAAGCAAAAAAGTTCATAAGAAATCTGACGACTCCTCTGCGTCCTGTGGTAACAAAAACCTCAGCAGAGCAAAAAAAAATTGATCTTCAACCTACTGATAAGGCGCAACTAGTCCACAATGGAGACTACTCTACATTATCTACAAAACGTAGAAGAGAAGACATTAGCCTATCTGTTGACCAATCTACGGTAGAGTCGATAGATCTTTGCGATTTAACGACCTATTCGATAGAAGATGAGTACGAAACAGAGGGCGCCTCGCATGGGAGAGACGTGTCGGAAAAAGAGAGTGCTAGGACCAAATTATCAAACAGAGATGAAAGACTTGTCAAATTGGACCGTTACCCAATTGGCCCTGCTGAGTTACGGCCAGTGGAACTCGAAAAAGGACGTGCCACACTTTGTAGGGACCAGTCAGACACAAAAAGTAAATCCCAGAGAGTCTCTGAAAAACCGATATTAAAACTTAATCCCAAGTACACAAAGGCGCAAACAAAAAACTTTACACACCATGGTACTCAAAGCAGAGTTGAACAACAGAATCCGTTCAAAGAAAGTCTGTATAAACTAGAGCTTGAAAATATTCTTGAAGACATAAACGAAATAAATCTAAACAGATCAAATGTGAAGAAATTGCTGCATAACGTACCTGCCCTGAGGAACATCCGATCCGACGACATCAGAATCGTTGAATATAAAAACGAATCAAGATCAGACTGGGTAGTCTTGCACATGCGGTCTAAAACAGTAGACGACTTATTGTTCTATGGATTCAATTTAACCACTGCGACAGTTTCTTCAGTCAAAATCAATCAAACACTTAAAAATGGCCAATGTAAAAAGCCGAATACTACAAAAAGGACAGATCTGAGAAACCAACTTAAACATCAATTATCACACGACACTGATGCAAGTCGACTAAGAAACAACGAATAGGATGATACAGGGTCTAGGCAAACGACCCAACTGTTAACATCATGGAACACCAGAGGTTTTGTCCATCTTTTCCACGAAGGAAGCACCCACGACATCAAAAGCCCGTTTATTTGTCTCCAAGAAACTTGGCTAAGAAAGTTGCCGTCGTGTGATGGATACACAATATACCTAAATGAGGCTGGTAAAAACCTCTTGGGACGCCCTTTCTCTGGCCTACTCGCCATGATAAAAAATTTGTCGGGATGGGAAGTAATCGGAATTGAAAATCCGAACCTATTTGTTCAAGCTATCACCCTTGAATTAGCAACAAGCAATCGGCATGGAAATAAACATAAACAACATTTACTGTTGATAAACACTTATTGGAATCCTGTAATGATTTCTGATGAGGACTACTTAACGTCAATAACAACACAAATAGATAGCTGTTATGCCTCTTTTGATGCACCATTCATACTAGTCTGTGGCGATTTAAATTTTTCTTGGTTTGATAAAATGAATGAAGTAATTTGAACGATATGCAAGCGATCCCAACTGAATGCTCTGATCGCGGCACAAAATGCACTTACGAATTAGTATCTCGTAACTGTGTATTGCTGAATGGATGCACTAGAGGGGATATCCCAGCTGCTGCAACGTGGCAGCGGGCAGATTCAACCAAAACCCTAGATTACATCTGGGCATCTGAGAATTTGCATGCTCTAATCTCAGACCTACAAGTAAGAAATGCATCCAATAGTGATCATAATCCACTGATTTTATCGTGGTATGTGGGTACAACAGCAATGCAACAAAGCTACATCACTCAATTAGATATTAACACCTCCCAAAACCGTCTAAGGATAAATATCAGGCAGATTGATTCCATGACATCGGACTTCATTCAGGCATGTTCCACAAATTTATATGCAGAATACGCATCTCTCTTGACACAATACACTAACATAAACAAGAGAACGATAAGGGTTCACATCCACCCTTTTAGTCCTGAACTAAGTGAAGCAAAGAAATTACTTGCAAATGATGTGAAAAAACTAAAGGCTACTGGCGGAATTAATCTAACACTGCAATTATCCGCCAGACGCCAACGGTATCGAAACTGGTTGAAGTCCTTTAAAATTATTCGTAATCAAGAACAAGCGGAACTCATGTTGCGTCTCTTAATTCAAAAAGAAAGTTCCAATATATGGAAGATAATAAATAGTGGCCACCTGAAACAATCAAACTACCTAGCTAATGGTGTGAATGCAGCCAACTGGATAAAACACTATGACGCTGTTTTCAATAATAGCACCAGTGATAATATTCCAAAGCTAAAAATAGACAAATGCAAATGGAATGTCAAGGAATCACTGGAAGATATAACACAAGCAATTCAGAAGTTAAAATCATCACGAGCCGCTGGCCCCGACGGTGTATCAAACGTCATGCTTAAAACAAACAAAGAAAATTGGGCAAAGTTCATCAAGGTCCTATTCGATCAAATAGCCCAAACATCAAAAATCCCTGATACCTGGGAAAAAGCAATAATTGTCCCGGCGTTTAAAAAAGGAAACAAAGAAGATCCAGCAAATTATCGACCCATAGCGTTGTTAGACACTATGGGGAAGATCTTTGCAACATTCCTTCAAATGAAAATTGCTAGATGGGCCGAAGTAAATGGGATCTTTGACGTGAGACAAACTGGGTTCACCAAAGGGGTCGGCGTGGAACTTAATCTGCTATTACTAAACTTGGCAAAACTAGACGCTTTAAAACATAAAAAAAAGGTTGTTCTTAGCATTCATCGACCTAAAACAAGCTTTTGATTGCATAAACCGCAATCTTCTGTGGCAAAAACTAAAGAAGTGGGGATGTCCAGATGATCTACTGGCCCCACTAATGGCATTATATGCCGGAACCAGCATTCGCGTGCGTCTGAACGCAGAAGGGGACTTAACCGACGAAATAGCAACTACAAAGGGGGTAAAGCAAGGTTGCCCTCTTGCTGCATTACTGTTCAAACTTTTCATTTCGGATTTGCCTGCCGCCCTTTCACTAACTAGGTGTTTTCCCCCGAAAATCAACGGCACACATGTAACGCATATAATTTACGTGGATGACATAGTGCTGCTTGACAGCACCGACATAGGCCTACAAAGATCACTGGTTGCATTACAGTCCTACATAATAGCAAACCACTTAATGATAAACGTGAACAAATCCCAGGTGATGGCCTTCGGAACTAACACTAATTCAAGAAAAACGAGGTTCAACTGGAAAATTGACAAGGAGATATTGCTAAGAACTGATGCGATTCGATACCTGGGCATCTCATTTAACATATCAATTAGAGAATGGAGTTGGACAAATGAAATCATCTCGCGGATGCGGATGTTCGCATTACAAGGGCGCAAACTACATACAATCTATGGGAAGTTTTCACTTCAACTAGTGATGACTTTCTACTTGCAAAAAGTGACACCAGCTATTTGTCACGGCAGTGAAACAGGGTGGAACATCAGCGCTTGTATCTGGGCTCAAGCAGAGGGCTGCTTTTGGCGTAAAGTCCTTCAGCTGCCCCAATTTGTCTCAATGGTGGCCTTGAGACACGAATTGGGCCTAGATTCGCTGCATTCAATAGTATTGTGGAAATCTATACTATTGCTAAGGAAAATGAGATTATTCCCACAGACAAAAGCATACTCAATCTTGGCTAACAAGAATAATGATACATCCACATCTCTGCTAGGCAGATGGGAAGAGAACCTATTAGGTATTCTGGAAGACACAAATATAAAAATGTCCCTGGTCCTACAGACATCAAAACTGGCAAAAATAAAATCTATGCAATCAAAGTGGATTAAGAATGCGGAAAGACGAGCTGCGTTACCCTCTGGAATTAACCTTGGTCTGTGTGAACAAAAAAGAGGCACTTTACCGAAATATCTGGCTAAATTCCCGTCAAGCTACCTCCGAAATCAATTTCTACGGCTACGCCTCAACCTGCACAATACAAAGCTGCGAATGAGGAGAATAAAAGATCCCATGATTACGGATGAAAACTGCCGCTTTTGCAAGCAGAAATTGGAATCCATTAGACATCTAAAAATAGAATGTTCACAGATTAATGACCAGCGCACCCTACACTTGAACAGTTACGCCCCTAAAAACGGCAATATGATAGAATGGTGGTCCTACTTGATCACGGGAAGAAATGTGCAGCTAACTTGTAACGTGATAAACTTTATGGATATGCTATTGAAACAACCATCATAAATTTGGTCCTTCACTCTAAGAATGCTACCACAGATGATAGACCAGCCCACGTCTGCATAATTTTAGTGTAATGAAATCAAATGGAACACCACAAAAATGCGAAAAGTAAAAAAAAAAAAAATATGTATTGATGTGGGCTGGGGACAGGGAATGTGATTGACAAAAAGTTTGTTTTCTTTTACAAAACTAAAAGTCTATAAATAAATAAAATAAAAAAAAACAACCAACTCGCAAGTCACCTGGACACCGTCTCTATACTGGTCGAATTTTCTTCAGAGTGCTGTTGAAAACCGGATAGCCAGTGAGAAGGATACCAGTTTGTGGTCTTTAAGGCACTCACACCTTAAACCGACATTTTGCCAAGCTTTGGCCTCTTCCCTGAAAAGTGCAGGAACCTCCTGAAGTCTTCCTTCTTGTCCCCACACTGAAACTCGGGAACAGCAAGATCTGCAGGAACTGCCAGGAACAACTGCCTCAGCTACAGCTTTTCTTCACTTAAAAGGTACTGTGCAAGTTCTGTCAAGAAATCCTTTCTGCCGCAGTGAAAGTTTGTGAAACTTTCCCAACTTTGAAGGCTTGTCCTTCCCTAAACCGATATATAATTTTTCGTCTGACCAACTACTTCTAAAAACCATGGCAAAGACTTACCCGTTTACTACCAGAACTGTGCTATCCTGTCCAAGACTCTGAACCATTGACTTTGGCCCAGGCCTCTTGAAGTGAATTGCTGGTTGTAGTGCGTTAATTCCTTTAACCTTGTCTTTTTACCCCTGTTTAAAGTAACTGAAGTGCCATTTTGCTCCCTCTTCCGGGGAGCGGAACTTGTTCAGTAACTGATTGGTTGTGTATTGTAGTATATTAGAATGTGATATTGAGCTGCTCTTACTAGTGGAATGTTTTCCAACTGACTGTGTAAATAAATGTATATTCTTTTACAGAAGAAACCTTGAGTAAGTGTTTGTTTCAACCACTCTGATTGCTAAGCCTTTGTGTAACCCCCTGCACTACTCACTTTACTCTTGAGATAAGTCTGGCTGCTCAGCCACTGCTACCACATTACTGTATAGTACAGGCTTGTAACAAAGATGAAATTGTACTTACACGTGCAGTCTTAGTTGTGTGTAGTGTTCCCAAAGGGTACTGCATATTATGCTGCCTAACAGTAAACTACAATCAAGTTAATCCTGCTGTTGTTTGTGTGGGTGCGTTTTAAGTGAAGTACTTCGCATCCCAGGCATGTAGTTGTGGTGGGGAACATATGAATGGAGTCCCTGGCTATAACAGCAACCCCCCCCCCCCAATCCATGACTCTCTGTTTTTATAGAAGATGGTGTATCCCTCTGGTACTGCATCAGCAGTTGCTGGGCCAATGGGTCTTGGAGCCATGTTTCAGTAAGACATAAAGAGGCCGATTCATGGAATAATTAGCGCGGCGCAAGTGGGCAAAAACGTGCGAATCGCAGTGGAATAGCGAAAATCGCAGTGAACGTGCGAAAATCGCACGAAAAGCAGCGCACGTCGATTCATGGAAGTCCGTGCGCGAGAAAACCAGCGGATGTGCGATAAAAAGTGCGCGGCGCACGTTAGCGCACAGGCCATCTAACAGCGTGCGCCAGGTCACAGCGAAAATCGCACAGGCCACAGCGAAAATCGCACATAGCGCGGCGCACGCAATAAAAGTAGGCGGAACACGGGCGTAACACTCGGAATGGGGAACAACTTGCCAAAACGTGGGCGTCACGGGGGAAGTACAGGGCACAAGTGCGCGGAACGCCCACACGCTCGCCTACAACACGTATTCATGGAATAGAATAGGGGAAAAAAGCGCACGCTCAAACCAGCGCACAGGCACAAACACGACCGCCACAAGAAAGGAGGCGGTAGCGTCTCTGCGGCTGTAAGAAATGTGCGCCAAAAGGTGCGCCAACAAATAGCACCTATATACTGCCATGATGAATGTCCCATACTGTGGCCCTCCAGGAAAAATGACGTGCAAAGGGGTACCCACAAACACGGACACCCGCTGACAAAAAATACGTGTGCATGTATACCGGGGTGCGCGGGAAGTTCCTCACGCGATCGGGCCTGGGGGAGCGGGCTACGTGTATAACAGGGGTTCGCGTGAAGTTCCTCACGCGATCGGGCCTGGGGGAGCGGGCTACGTGTATTACAGGGGTTCGCGTGAAGTTCCTCACGCGATCGGGCCTGGGGGAGCGGGCTTCGTGTATTACAGGGGTTCGCGTGAAGTTCCACACGCGATCGGGCCTGGGGGAGCGGGCTTCGTGTATTACAGGGGTTCGCGTGAAGTTCCACACGCGATCGGGCCTGGGGGAGCGTGCTACGTATATTTCAGGGGTTCGCGTGAAGTTTCACACGCGAATAGCCTGGGCGCGTGAATTTGAGGGGTGCGCGGGAAGTTCCTCACGCGATCGGGCCTGGGGGAGCGGGCTACGTGTATTACAGGGGTTCGCGTGAAGTTCCTCACGCGATGGGGCCTGGGGGAGCGGGCTTCGTGTATTACAGGGGTTCGCGTGAAGTTCCACACGCGATCGGGCCTGGGGGAGCGTGCTACGTATATTTCAGGGGTTCGCGTGAAGTTTCACACGCGAATAGCCTGGGCGCGTGAATTTGAGGGGTGCGCGGGAAGTTCCTCACGCGATCGGGCCTGGGGGAGCGGGCTACGTGTATAACAGGGGTTCGCGTGAAGTTCCTCACGCGATCGGGCCTGGGGGAGCGGGCTACGTGTATTACAGGGGTTCGCGTGAAGTTCCTCACGCGATCGGGCCTGGGGGAGCGGGCTTCGTGTATTACAGGGGTTCGCGTGAAGTTCCACACGCGATCGGGCCTGGGGGAGCGGGCTTCGTGTATTACAGGGGTTCGCGTGAAGTTCCACACGCGATCGGGCCTGGGGGAGCGTGCTACGTATATTTCAGGGGTTCGCGTGAAGTTTCACACGCGAATAGCCTGGGCGCGTGAATTTGAGGGGTGCGCGGGAAGTTCCTCACGCGATCGGGCCTGGGGGAGCGGGCTACGTGTATTACAGGGGTTCGCGTGAAGTTCCTCACGCGATCGGGCCTGGGGGAGCGGGCTACGTGTATTACAGGGGTTCGCGTGAAGTTCCTCACGCGATCGGGCCTGTGGGAGCGGGCTACGTGTATTACAGGGGTTCGCGTGAAGTTCCTCACGCGATCGGGCCTGGGGGAGCGGGCTTCGTGTATTACAGGGGTTCGCGGGAAGTTCCACACGCGAATAGCCTGGGCGCGTGTATTTCAGGGGTGCGCGGGAAGTTCCACACGCGAATAGCCTGGGCGCGTGTATTTCAGGGGTTCGCGGGAAGTTCCACACGCGAATAGCCTGGGCGCGTGTATTTCAGGGGTTCGCGGGAAGTTCCACACGCGAATAGCCTGGGCGCGTGTATTTCAGGGGTGCGCGGGAAGTTCCACACGCGAATAGCCTGGGCGCGTGTATTTCAGGGGTGCGCGGGAAGTTCCACACGCGAATAGCCTGGGCGCGTGTATTTCAGGGGTGCGCGGGAAGTTCCACACGCGAATAGCCTGGGCGCGTGTATTTCAGGGGTTCGCGGGAAGTTCCACACGCGAATAGCCTGGGCGCGTGTATTTCAGGGGTTCGCGGGAAGTTCCACACGCGAATAGCCTGGCCGCGTGTATTTCAGGGGTGCGCGGGAAGTTCCACACGCGAATAGCCTGGGCGCGTGTATTTCAGGGGTGCGCGGGAAGTTCCACACGCGAATAGCCTGGGCGCGTGTATTTCAGGGGTGCGCGGGAAGTTCCACATGTGATTTGACAGTGTGGCTCCTCCCAGGTGTACCCTGTACAGCCTCCACGGCCCCTGCAGGCAGCCCACACCACAGGGGACTACCCTGCATCCCTGGTCATGTCCCGCAGGCAGTCCACCCAACATGGGCATGCCCCCCAGCAAAGGCACATGTCTCCTTGAACTAATGAACACCAACACATGTCCCCTTGCACCCCCACCCCCCAGCACTGTGGGGCACCTGCCAGCAGGCCCCCACCCATGTCCAACTCATGTCTCCCACCACCCCCAAACCCCAGCCACCAGGGTCACCCTCCACCAGGGCCCCACTCATGTCTCCCACCACCCCCACCCCCCAGCACTGTGGGGCACCTGCCAGCAGGCCCCCACCCATGTCCAACTCATGTCACCCACCACCCCCAAACCCCAGCCACCAGGGTCACCCTCCACCAGGGCCCCACTCATGTCTCCCACCACCCCCACCCCCCAGCACTGTGGGGCACCTGCCAGCAGGCCCCCACCCATGTCCAACTCATGTCACCCACCACCCCCAAACCCCAGCCACCAGGGTCACCCTCCACCAGGGCCCCACTCATGTCTCCCACCACCCCCACCCCCCAGCACTGTGGGGCACCTGCCAGCAGGCCCCCACCCATGTCCAACTCATGTCTCCCACCACCCCCAAACCCCAGCCACCAGGGTCACCCTCCACCAGGGCCCCACTCATGTCTCCCACCACCCCCACCCCCCAGCACTGTGGGGCACCTGCCAGCAGGCCCCCACCCATGTCCAACTCATGTCTCCCACCACCCCCAAACCCCAGCCACCAGGGTCACCCTCCACCAGGGCCCCACTCATGTCTCCCACCACCCCCACCCCCCAGCACTGTGGGGCACCTGCCAGCAGGCCCCCACCCATGTCCAACTCATGTCTCCCACCACCCCCAAACCCCAGCCACCAGGGTCACCCTCCACCAGGGCCCCACTCATGTCTCCCACCACCCCCACCCCCCAGCACTGTGGGGCACCTGCCAGCAGGCCCCCACCCATTTCCAACTCATGTCTCTCACCACCCCCACCCCCCAGCACTGTGGGGCACCTGCCAGCAGGCCCCCACCCATGTCCAATCCATGCCCCCCTGCACCTGGGTCCCAACATTCCCCAATCATGTCCGTAATGCCCATCCTCCCCTGCCAAAAGGCCCAACCAACTATCACACCCACCCACATATCAAAGGCAATTACATGTTACACCCCCAATGTAAATAATGCAATTTAACACATGTCTGTCACACACAATGGCTGCAAGTGAATGACAAAACACCCAACATGACATGCCTGAAAGCAATGAGATGATACGACACATTGAAGATTAAAAAAATAATATGTATTGAACAGCAAATAAGCAAAAACACAAAGCAAATCAAACAAAACAAGATGAATGTCCTTTAAAAAATTATGAAAAAATAAAATAAGCCAATCAAGAAGATAATCCTGGGTCCATGAGCCCTACCAAATTAAACCTAACTGACTACTAACTAAAAAGGGAACTATATACAAAAAAGTGGTGCATTGTCCAATCGCAACCCAAAAAAAAATCAAAAAAACAAAGGAAACCTAACCCTAACTATACAACTATATACAAAGGCAGCGGGCTATTCGGACGGCTCACTGGTTGTTGTCATGGGCCAGGGCATCCTCGAACTCCTGCTCAATGGCTTGGAGGCGGGCATGTTCCCTGGCCCCGAGGTCCCGCAGGGATAACGCAGTGTCAAGCTCAAACTCCCTGCGAAGACCCTCGAGGCACTCAGCCCGCCTCAGCGCCCTCCGCATGGAGTCCTCCGCCCTGACCATCGTGAGCCGTTCCTCCTCTGCCCGCTGCCGCTCCGCACCTATCCGCTGGCACAACCTCTCCCACACGGAAGCCACTCCCATTCCAGGGTTCTCCTGCCCTCCGGCCGATGCCTGCACCCCTGATGTTGATGGCCCCGAGCCATGATGCCTCCCACGTTGAGCCTGCTGCTGCCTCCGACGCAACTGCCTGTGCCAGCACGACGGCATCCAGGCTGATGGAAACCACCGACGCCGTCGTGCACGTGCCCTGCCCGATGATGCCGTCACATCCTCCATCTGCTGGGGTCCAGTTGCTCTGGTGTCCACCCCTGCTGGATCTCTGACTCCCGACTGTGGCAGGGATGGGATCCCCACCGAGCTGGCTGCATTGGTCGGGGCAGGTCCACAGGGGGCCCTGGTGGCATCTGGGCTGGAAGATGGCAAGGAGAACGACTGGTGGATAGCCTGCACAGAGGAGGAGAGGGCCGCCACATTGGCCAACACATGCAGGAAACCCCCGAACATGGCCGATCCCAATTGGGCCACGTCGGCACGGTGCACTTCGTGATGACGTGCGTGCTCCTCCCGGGAAGCACGCATGGCATCACGAATCGCAGCCGTGCGCAACGCGACCCCAATCAGGACCTTCTCCGCACGGCCAGGGGTTCCCACGTCCGCAGGTGGAGGGGAGTCAGGTGACATGGACATCCCCTCTACCTGCGGACAGGCCTGGGACGGGGCATCCCTGCTGGTGCATGGTGGTGCACTCACAGGGTCAGGGACAGCGACATGCACAGGCCCCTCCACGGTGACCTGTGCTGCCTCCTGCCCCTGGCCCTGGACTGCACCACTTGCACCAGCAGGGATGCCCCCACCAGGCCCCATGTGTGCCCCAGTGGCGGCCTCCTCCTCCTCTGTGCAAACCAC
This sequence comes from Ambystoma mexicanum, assembly GCF_040938575.1. NCBI lineage: Eukaryota > Metazoa > Chordata > Amphibia > Caudata > Ambystomatidae > Ambystoma > Ambystoma mexicanum. The sequence goes on from NC_090941.1 coordinate 807,354,782, forward strand.
CAACCTGGATGGCTCCTCACCGTCTCCCACCGTAGCAGGCCCCTGTGGGGGCTCACCCACCCCTTCCGCTGCAGCCGTGGGGGCATCCCCGCCGCCTTGCTCCACAGCGCCGTCTCCGCCCTCTTCTTCACTAGCCGCTGCGTAGAGGGAGACAAAGAACACAAGCATCAGGGCACTGTACAATGGTCCCCTAGACAGGAAGCAATAGCAGATGAGCACCACTGTCAAAGTACACTTCCATCATGTCCCTCCACAACACATGGGCCAGTCCAGGCAAAACACACACAGTAACAGGCATGGTGCATGCCATGGACATTTCCATGCATGTCCAATGGACTCTTGAAACATTCAATGATATGTAACTCACATGCATCATGGCTCATGCCCATCACATGCACACACATCACCTCAGTCACATCCATCTGGCCCCAAACACACCAAACACAGCGGATACAAGGGTAATTTTGCTGCTTTACTGAATCTCTGCATTGTCACACACATGTGTCATGCATCCATGGCATGCACAAGTCACAGACACGCAGGTCAGCCACACAGACATGGCTACCATATATGTACCTGGCATCAGCACCCATCCCTCACCCCCACCCATGTTCAGGTACAGACACTGGCATGCTCTCATGTTCATAATCTGATTAGGGCTCCCCATGCGGCATTTCAACACATGCAACAACCATGTGCATCACACATCACTGGTCGCACATGCATTACCATGATGTCCCTGCACACATACATGCATACATGGGCTATGGCACACATACAGGCAAGTATCATAGAACCAGCACACCGCAACATGCCCTGTCTCACACAGTAATGCATGGACACTTACCGCTCAACTCCAGACGGGCCTCCCTCTCAAGGATCTGGGCGTGGAGCGCTGGGCGTACGCGTTCCAGGACCCTCATCTGGATGGTACTCATGCGGCCCCGGCCCCCCTCCACGAGGCGCCGGGCCTTCACAAGGGTCCTGGACCTCAAGTCCTCCCAGCGCTTCTTGATCTTCAGGACGTCGCGGGTTGCCACCCCCTCCGCGTTGATGGCAACCACACAGTCGGCCCAGATCCTCTGCCGTCCTTCCTTGCTGGCGCGGGACGATCCAAAGAGGGCATCATACTGCCCCAGGACATGCTCCACCAGGACACCAACTTCGGTGACAGTGAAGCTGGTGCCCCTCTGCCCCTCTGGCCTGGGGTTGCCACTGGTGCCAGATGTGGAAGTGCCCGACATGGCAACCCCAGAGGCAGGTGTGGGTGGGCAACTGGGTCCTGGGGCTGGGCTGTGGAGCGATGTAATACCAGTCGGGAGTCTTCAGTTCCAGCAGGGGTGGACACAGCAACTGGACCCCTGCAGATGGCTGATGTGCAGGCACCAAATGGCAGGGCACGGTGGCAGCAGGCAGGCAGGCAGGCAGGCAGCAGCAGATGGCACGTGGGAGGCTGCTCGGGGCACTGGGGGGCAGTAACTCGGCCTTCTGGGCAGGAGCGTGGGCTTCCGTGTGTTTTCGCGTGGCCAGCTTGATACGGAGTGATTTGGCACGTGAAAATCCTGCACGTCAGCGTGAAATCCGAGGAAAGGCCCTTAGCGCGTAAGCGCGTCAGCACGCATACGCGATTCTATTGGACCAGAGTCCCTCAGCGCGTAAGCGCGTCTGTGACGTGACCCGCACGGGTGTTCCCCACTCATGACGTGATGTCGGGGCACACGTGGAGATTCTGCACGTCAGAGTGTCATCGCGTGTAATTGGACAAAAGTGCGCGTACACGCGATTGGCCTATGTACGTGTATTTAATGGGTGCGCGGCCACTTACACACGCAAGTACGTCAGCGAACCTGTATCCCGTGGTGCGTGTGAATTTCCACACGCTATTGGACTGGGAACAGGATTCCAGGGCTGCGCGGGTCACACGCTGTATCCCGTGGTGCGTGTGAATTTCCACACGCTATTGGACTGGCAACAGGATTCCAGGGCTGCGCGGGTCACACGCTGTATCCCGTGGTGCGTGTGAATTTCCACACGCTATTGGACTGGCAACAGGATTCCAGGGCTGCGCGGGTCACACGCTGTATCCCGTGGTGCGTGTGAATTTCCACACGCTATTGGACTGGCAACAGGATTCCAGGGCTGCGCGGGTCACACGCTGTATCCCGTGGTGCGTGTGAATTTCCACACGCTATTGGACTGGCAACAGGATTCCAGGGCTGCGCGGGTCACACGCTCGCCTAGAACACGCGCTAAGCATAAATTGCGGACTTTAACAATAACAAGCTCAGACGCCAGGATGAACATACCGTTCCTAGCAGCAGTGGCAGTGGGCTACCAAAGGAGGAGGAGGAGGATAGTCAGGGCCAGAATATTCACACCCAGAACCAGCCTTTTCGGGATGCCTGATGACCAGGTGTATGGGAGGTACAGGTTTCCACCACACATCATACTGGACCTGGTGACTGAGTGGGAGGATGACCTCACATCACCCACCCTGTGCTCCCAAGCACTCAGCCCCCTGGAGAAGGTCCTCAATGTACTGCACTTCTTAGCCACTGGATCATTTCAGCGGACAAGTGCCATAGTGGGTGGGGTGTCACAGGCCACCCAGTCACGCTGCCTACACCAGGTCTTGAACATCATGACTGCACGCCCATCAGTCCGCAGGCACATATACCTGCCCAGAACACCTGCAGAAAGGCATGCTGCCGCCCTGGATTTTTACGCAGTGGCACGATTCCCCAAAGTGCTAGGTGCCATCGACTGCACCCATGTGGCTCTACGTCCCCCCAGGGCATCTGAGCACATCTATAGGAACCGCAAGCACTGGCATTCCATCAACGTGCAGGTAGCATGTAATGCCAAGGGAATCATCACCTCAGTATATGCCAACTATCCCGGCTCCACCCACGACAGCTTCATTTACCGAATGTCCACCCTAAGCCGGGACCTAGAAGCTGGGCGGCATGGCGATACATGGCTGCTTGGTGAGTATGTATGCCACTGCACATGCATGCATGTTGGATACTGAGCAAGGTCACAACCTCACCAATGAAACCAATCCCCACCTCCACAGGGGACAGTGCCTACCCTCTCAGCCCCCACATGATGACGCCAATTCGGAACCCCACCACGCCACCCCAGGTAAGATTTAACACAGCCCACATTACAACCAGGGGCATAGTGGAGCGCACATTCGGAGTGCTGAAGTCACGCTTTCGCTCCCTTGACCGTTCTGGCGGGCAGCTGTTATACGCTCCCCCAGTAGTGTGCAGGATCATAGTGGCAGCATGTGTCCTGCACAACGTTGCAACACGCCGGGGCCTGGCCGTGGACATGGTGGTGGCCCCACATCCCCAACCACATGCACAGCCGCTGCGCATGGGAGGGGAAAGGGCACGGGGGGAGGCAGCCCGTACACAGCTAGTGGCTAATTACTTCACATAGAAATCACACCCCTGTGGAGTGCACACTGCCCTGGCACATTCCATCTGACAATCAATGATGACTCAACCTGACACTGATCCTGAATGTGTGGAGAATGAACTGGGAATTCCATGTCAGCCTGAGATTGTTCACCTGGAAGTGTCACAATGTGTGCATCCCTACCCACACAGACACCACCAATGCAGTTTTGTGAAGTTACACATTGAAGCAGCTAAAATGAATACCCACTTGCAAAATGCAACAAGAGGACAGTGCCATGTCAGCCAACCCAACCCCAGCACTGCCACACGACACACCGTGCCATGTCATGCTAATTGCAGGTAAACAAAGTAATCCCCACAACATGACATCACTCTCACTATGTACAGTGGCACTATTAGAAACCTGCAACACCTGAAATGCTCACAGCAATGCCGGACCAACAACATACTTGAGCACGTAGTACCATTAACATGACATCAAAAATGTAACATATTAGTAGTCTCACCACCTGGAAATGCCTGCACTCCCACCACTACCAACTGTGCAGTGTTGGCGCCATGTAGAGTTGTAGGTGCACTGCTGCCAACATGGTCCCCATCGCCAGACTAGAGGTCCTTGTGTGGACTTGAGGAAGGGACCTGCAAATTGGGAGGTAGACACAGAAGAAGAGTTACACATCAATGCAACATGCAGTGTACAACACAACAGCAATATGCACTAGGAATGTATACACAGTATTGACTACAGACTGGCCACACAGTTCATGGGAGTCCAACGTCACTGTGTAATTCACTGTCACTTGGGCACACCCTTTGCAAGCCCATGGAAACGGGAAGCAGGAGGGGTGTGTGTGACTCAAACCCAAGCATCTGAACCAAATACATTACAAGCCTGCATGTGCCCAGCCACAATGCAGCGTATGCCCACAGGAACCACGGAAGCCAACAGATCGGAGCCAACAGATCGGAGCCAACAGATCGGAGCCAACAGATCGGAGCCAACAGATCGGAGCCAACAGATCGGAGCCAACAGATCCTCCCAAAAAAATTGGGAATAAAAGAAATCAAAATAAAAATAAAAATAAGAAAAAATCAAAAATGGCCATTGATGGGCCCGGGGGGGTTGGGGAGGCCACCCAGGAGGTCCGAGGACAGGATGCACACCAGAACCCACCTGCGTGGATCCTGGGAAAATAAAACACCTCCATGGGCTCATGGCCCACACGGCTACCCTATTGTGGGAGTGTCACTGCTGTCGCTATTATCACCCTGTGCAGCTGCATCCGGAGGTGGTTGCACTATGGGAGGCAGCCCACGCAAGGCCCTAGTCTGCTCCTCCATGGCTGCAAGCATGCGGGTGTGGTAGGTCTGGTTCTGGAGGATGAGTGTGCGGAGGTCCCCATGCAACAACTCACGGGATGCCCGGACCTCCGCCCTCGTTGCCTGCATCTCAGCTGAGAGCGTACGGGTGAGACGCTCCAGCTGCTGTTCTGTCCTTTGGTGTGTTGAAGCCTCAAGCTCAACAAGAGTCGTCCTGAGGTGTAGGAGCTCCTGCCTCAGGGCTTCCCTGTGGCCCTGGGACTCAATGGAGATGGCCTCCTGCAGAGTCGCCAGTGCCGCCCGCCTGTCCCTGTTGGACCCCAACATGTCCTCCCTGTGTGACTGGCAGATGGAGTCAGTTGCCTGCTCTAGTCGCTCCATCAGCCTTTCTGGGGGGACAATGGAAGTGGCCACCCTATCCATGGCCTGAGCCATCATCTCGGATGATGCAGCCTGTTGGGTAGCCATACCGTAAATGGATTGCTCCCATGCGGTATTGCCAGGTGGCGTACGGCCACCACGTCGGCGGGCACCACACCTGTCTGGGGCAAGGCGAACTGCGCCTTGCTGTGCCGGCACTGCCTGAGGCTGCAGGACTGCATTCCCCCTCTGATCTGCTGGCCCAGGAACAGGATCAGATGTCGCGGAGTGCGACCCTGCATCCGTAACCACCAAAGGCGTAGCTGCCAACACTGACATCCCCATGGAGGGTACTGACCCTGGTGCAGGTGGGTGAGACAGAACAGAATCCCTCCCTGGAACACTCACCAGCGACGGCACGTAGGTCTCATCCGAATCAACACCTGAGTGCAGCCAGAGACACCCCTTGAGAGCACGACCTGCAGCACTTGTGGGTTCTCCCCCACCACCACACCACGTCCCTCACTGGTGGTTGGTCGGCCCTGGGACACCTCCTGGGTCTGCACCATCTCCACAACCCCAGCAGTATCAGGTGCGTCTTCCCCTGCAAAGACATGAAAACAAAGTAATGGAAACAGGCATTAGCACCATGGCACACATTGAGGGCTGAGAAGCAAGAGAACCAGTACTTGATTGACATGTCCCACATGACTAAAACCCTCCCATGCATGCACCCTCACTGCGTATGAAGTGCAGGCAAACGGCACACACTGATGACACCAAGATGGAAGATGAACAAATTTTCTGCATGCTGCCTGGCAGTGGCATCACACATTGGCCTGTGATTGGCAGGTGAAACACACATGCCATCACACAGATGGCATGTACCATTGCTATTGAGTGAAGATGGAGAGGAGGGCAGCACCTATTCATTCAGTCCAGTTCCCGCATGTAATAGCTTTTCTGATTCTAACAGGTCAGATTTTTCACCTGGAGCTGCCAGTCTGTAATGGTCAAATTGCACAGGGACATGTGTGTACAAATGATATCCAGGTAACAAAGTCACTCCCCTTTACCATACCCATGTCAGACATGTGACTAGTGGACAGCGACATGCCTAGTGAAAGTGGTGGAATGCAAACAAACTGACTGAATGAACAGTGAAAAATAAGCAAATCTGTTGTGTCAAGGTGACACTTCAAGGGCAACTGGCGTGCAGTTGTGCTAGATGTCTACTGTTGGCAGAAGGGATACTGCTATGGCCAAATGCAGCTGCGCAGGTAGTATTGCATGAAGCACATGGCTGACCCATACGACTGAGGCGCACACACTCTCTCCTGGCACCCAAACAGAAGCCCTCACACACACACCATGCACATGTATGACACACACATGCATGTGCACTCACCGGACAATGCCTCGTAATCAGCCAGATCTCCCACGCCTTGGATCTGTTCCTCCGTGACGTAGGTCCCAGCGACTGACTCATGTGGAGTGAGTTCCATGTCTACTACTGGAGACCCACCTCCAGTCACTAGAGTTGCGGCATGACTTGAGGCCAGCTTACTCTTTGCCCTGCGCTTTAGGTCATTCCAGCGCTTATAGCAATCATTGGCTGTGCGCCTCACGATTCCAAGGGCACTTACGATGTCCGCAACGGTCTGCCAGTGTGCCTGGCGTTGTGCAGGTGTGGTCTTGGATCCTGCAACAATGACCATCTCGTTGTCATGTCCGGACACATACTCGACAAGTGCATTCAGTTCGTCATCCGTGAAGCTGGGCTTCCTGGACGGGCCGGACTGTGTAGCCGTGTCTGGGGCATCAGCCTGTGCCGGACGAGCACTCTTCCTCTTCCGCTTGGAAGGTGGTGGTGATCCTGAGTGTCCTGCGCCGCTCTGGACACTAGGGGCAGGAGCCCTGGTGGACTCTGTATCAGGAGTGTGGGATTGCACACTCAGCATGGGAGTTGGTGCAGGCATTGGCTCGAGTGTGATGGTGTCAGGGGGAATGTCAGCAGCATGGACTAGGACCGACACTGTCCTGGCTGGGTGTGTGAGGGCTGGGGTGGATGGAGCCGCAGCTGCCCCTGCAGCCACTCCGCCCTGCCTCCTTGGTGCAGTAGATGACCTTGCTGCCCCAGATCCACGTGGCATGATGGCATCAACGTGCACCAGCGCACGTGTCGTAGCCCTGCTGACCTGGAAGTCAGCCATGGAGTCAGCCAGGTCTGGTGCCACAATGGGCTGGTCCAACAAGGGCTGAGCATGGATGGTGTCAGCCACTTCAGCCTCAACGGGAGGGGGGGAGGGGAGGGAGGGGGGGGGATGATGGGTGCCCTTGACTGGTCCTCCACACATGGGGGGACAGGCTCACCCTGCAAGTTACGACCACGTCCCCTACCGGATCCACCACGGCCACCACTTGTGGCTCTTCCACCTTTGCCACCCTTACGGAATCCTCGCCTCCCAGCCATGGCACTGATATTAATGTGCGTATGGGAGTGGCTGTAGACAATTGTCCTGGGCAATTGGGGGTCAAAGGGGTTGGGTACCAGATGGTAATTGTACCCTAGTGCTCTAGCACGGCTGATTGTAACCCCTGGGGAAAGATGACGGGTCACGCAACGCACAGGAGGCCCAAAAAAGGGAGATGACGTGCACGCAACCCCTCCTAGACCACGTGTGCAGAAAGAAAAACCTGCACTACGCTGTGGCACCCAGTAACACAAGAATGAACGTATGCGTGTCACACGCAGCCTAGAATGACCTCTGAAGGGGTAGGCAACACACGGGGCAAGCACAGAAGTTGGATACGTGCGTGACTCACCGTCTGCCAGGTAAAAGAGCGTGAAGAATGAGCGCGTTTGGCTGGCTAAACCCCCGCCAAAAGAAGATGTGTACGCTGTCTGAGAAGACAGGACAACAGTAGAAGGGGACACTGTTTGAGGGAACAGGCCCAGGTAAACCAGTAAAAGAGAAAAAGAGAAAAAGCTGTCAGAGGTAACAGGGAATACGAACTGGAAACGCCGTGAAGTAAATCGCGTGTGAAACGACAAGAAGTACAGATTTCACCCACTCGCTCTCCACGAAAAGCACGTACAAGGAAATGGTGTTCTACATGTACCTTATATACAGGCCCACACGTACAGCGTCACTTACGCGGCGTGTACGTTCACCAATCACACGCTTTGTCACTCCTGCGTGTAGATCCATTTTCACCAATCACACGCTTTGTCACTTCTACGTGTACATCCATTTTCACCAATCACACGCTTTGACACTGGGACGTGTCACGCAACAATTTCCTGCACGTGCAGGTGACTATAGGCGCGCATATGCTGTTGACGGGTTTACGCGCTAAGGGACTTTGCTGACGTGTGGGATTTCACTACCTATCAGGCTGTCCACGCGTTCACACACGAGAGACCACGCTCCTGGCCAGGAGGCGAAATTACTGCCCCCCAGAGCCCTGAGCACGCTCCCACCTGCCATCTGCTGCTGCCTGACTGCCTGCTGGCCACGTGCCCCACAGTGCTGGTGGGTGGGGGTGTTGGGAGACATGGGTGGGGGCCTGGTGGAGGGTGCCCCTGCACTGGTGGGGGTGGTGGGAGACATGGGTGGGGGCTTGGTGGAGAGTGCCCCTGGTGGCGGGGGGTGGTGGGAGACATGGGTGGGGGCCTGGTGGAGGCTGCCCCTGGTGGCGGGAGGGTGGGGGTGGTGGGAGACATGAGTGGGGGCCTGGTGGAGGCTGCCCCTGCACTGCTGGGGGGGTGGGGGTGCAGGGGGACATGAGCAGGTGTGCAGGGTAGTCCCCTGTTTTGTAGACTGCCTGCAGGGGCCGTGGAGGGTGTACAGGGAACACCTGTGAGGACCCACCCAGCCTAATCGCGTGTGATGATTCCCACGCACCCCTGTAATACACGTACCCTGGCTAATCGCGTGTATAACTTCCCGCGTACCCCTGTAATACACGTACCCTGGCCAATCGCGTGTTAAACTTCCCGCGTACCCCTGTAATACACGTACCCTGGCCAATCGCGTGTTAAACTTCCCGCGTACCCCTGTAATACACTTACCCTGGCTAATCGCGTGTTAAACTTCCCGCGTACCCCTGTAATACACGTACCCTGGCTAATCGCGTGTTAAACTTCCCGCGTACCCCTGTAATACACGTACCCTGGCCAATCGCGTGTTGAACTTCCCGCGTACCCCTGTAATACACGTACCCTGGCCAATCGCGTGTTAAACTTCCCGCGTACCCCTGTAATACACGTACCCTGGCTAATTGCGTGTTGAACTTCCCGCGTACCCCTGTAATACACTTACCCTGGCTAATCGCGTGTTAAACTTCCCGCGTACCCCTGTAATACACGTACCCTGGCTAATCGCGTGTTAAACTTCCCGCGTACCCCTGTAATACACGTACCCTGGCCAATCGCGTGTTGAACTTCCCGCGTACCCCTGTAATACACGTACCCTGGCCAATCGCGTTTTAAACTTCCCGCGTACCCCTGTAATACACGTACCCTGGCTAATCGCCTGTTAAACTTCCCGCGTACCCCTGTAATACACGTACCCTGGCCAATCGCGTGTTAAACTTCCCGCGTACCCATGTAATACACGTACCCTGGCTAATCGCGTGTATGACTTCACGCGTACCCCTGTAATACACTTACCCTGGCTAATCGCGTGTTGAACTTCCCGCGTACCCCTGTAATACACGTACCCTGGCCAATCGCGTGTTAAACTTCCCGCGTACCCCTGTAATACACGTACCCTGGCCAATCGCGTGTTAAACTTCCCGCGTACCCCTGTAATACACGTACCCTGGCCAATCGCGTGTTAAACTTCCCGCGTACCCCTGTAATACACGTACCCTGGCCAATCGCGTTTTAAACTTCCCGCGTACCCCTGTAATACACGTACCCTGGCTAATCGCCTGTTAAACTTCCCGCGTACCCCTGTAATACACGTACCCTGGCCAATCGCGTGTTAAACTTCCCGCGTACCCATGTAATACACGTACCCTGGCTAATCGCGTGTATGACTTCACGCGTACCCCTGTAATACACTTACCCTGGCTAATCGCGTGTTGAACTTCCCGCGTACCCCTGTAATACACGTACCCTGGCCAATCGCGTGTTAAACTTCCCGCGTACCCCTGTAATACACGTACCCTGGCCAATCGCGTGTTAAACTTCCCGCGTACCCCTGTAATACACGTACCCTGGCTAATCGCGTGTATGACTTCACGTGTACCCCTGATATGCACGTTACCCGCTTTGCGTTCCTTGTTTGGCTGCCCTGTAAACTGGTCCAGAGTTAGCGCAGCCCTTTGCGATGATTTAGCGATTTTGCTGGCTTTTCCTTGCGAGAGGGCGTTCTTGGGGGCGTTACTGGCGCTGCTGCAGGGTCGCTGCGATACTCTGCGCCACGGCTGGTTTGGGAGCATGTAATCCATGAATACGCTGTGCGCGGAAATCGGTTTTATCGCACGTGCCTGGCGCAGTCAATCGCACGCGGACACTCTGCGCCAGCCGATTGCGACACTTTTCTGCGAAATTCTATGAATTACCCTGAAAATGTCTAGCTCCTCTTCTAAGATGAAATCATGAATACATTGGGCATGTTTGTTCATGCATCTGGTATTAAGTAAACAAACTTTTACTACTTTGATGTTGTTCCCTTTAAGAGATGGGCTCTCCTTAGGTGTCGAGTTTGTCTCATTCCTACTTTTGCGTTTATTTTGGGGTTTTCCCTGTATTTTGATAATGTTAACAGGGGCCTGGTTTTCAGTGTGTATTGGGGAGTGATATGCGTCCTGATCATGTAGTCTTTTTTCTGCCATCGCATTCTGTGCATATTTTTGCACAGCTGCCAAGCAAAATTGGCTTTGCAACTCGTGCAACAACCTCCCTCTTAAGAGATACCCATACTTACTGCCAAAGGTGAAAATATGTGATCCCCTGCTCTGTGGTGGTTGAAAATAGCCTGTGGTAGCCTTAAACACCGAAGACCGCCAGGACCAGTGAAGACCGGCTTGGCTTTGAAGTGCCAGTGCTGAAGCGCCTGACGTTTCAATAAATGCTGAGCCGGCTGTCCTGGGAATTGTACTCCCTAGAAATGTGCTTGTGAAGCTAGTGACCTGTGGAGTCTACTGCGGCTGATTGAAACACGACTTGTTGCTACAATGACAACAGCACAATGAACAATTGAACAATACAGTTCTAATGAAGTAAGAAACAATAGAGTACTATACAGCACTGTTCGCTAACACGCACGTGTACAAAACACTGCTGCTTTAAAGATTCACAGCGTGTATGTGCGCGATATAGTAATGCAGATGGTTATAAGCAAATAGTGAAAGCTTTTCTGGTTACAGCTCCAATTAAAATATTACAGTTACACTGGTAATCTCTGCCTGAGAATCTGTGACGTGTTTCCTAGGTGATGGCCTAACAATCCTTATTGGGCGTGGTCAAGGCTGTGTATTTAAGTAGCAGACGGCGGACCGGTGATGACCGGCTTGGCTTTGAAGCGCCTGACGTTTCAATAAAATGCCGAGCCGGTTTTCCTGGGAATTGTAGTCCCTAGAGATGTGCTTGTGAAGGTAGTGACCGGTGGAGTCTACTGCGGCTGATAGAAATACGAGACTTGCTTTTACAATGAGAACAGCACAATGAACAATTGAACAATACAGTTCCAATGAAGTAAGAAACAATACAGTACTTTACAGCACTGGTCACTAACACGCACTAATACTGCTGATTTAAAGATTCACAGCGTGTATGTGCGCAATATAGTAATGCAGATGGTAATAAGCAAATATTCAAAGCTTTTCTGGTTACAGCTCCAAATAAAATATTACAGTTACACTGGTAAGCTCTGCCTGAGAATCCGTGGTCTGTTGCCTAGGTGATGGCCTAACAATCCTTGTAGGTGACATTGGCTGATGGACAGAGGCAATAGCGGTGAGAACATGGCACACTACAAGGCACATGGGTGCCATAGTTGTAATGGGTTGCTGTGGTGGCCTGATTCGTGCTACTGCTGCTTGGTCATGACCTACCCGTTGATAATTTGAGGTCTCTGAGGTATTGTAGAGAGAGTGTTAATGGGTCAAGCATTTTGTTGAATATATGCACTCTGAATACTTGCAGTTTTTTTTTAATTTATTTTTTTATTACCATTTTAGTAACATGGCCCAAATAGACTTATTGGGTTTCAAAACTTCCAGCAATTACAAACTTTGCATTCCCTACTAGGGGTGAAGAATCAGAGTATTGAAAATGTAATTGGGATACATAGTTAACAAGTGTGTAGAGACTGTACAATAGTGAGGTGTTTACCACACAAGTGATATGGGTCGACACAAATGTGTTTCGGCCTAGGAGCTATCTTTGAGCAGCTGTCAATGGAATGGCCTTCATCAGGATGGGAAACGTGGTGTACGTGGGAGAATCCTATGTGTATCGTAATCCAGAGTCCAGTGGAAAAACTACTCGTGATCCTCGTCTTCAGCGAAGGACAAGGGACATGTTTAATCTAAGACATGCCGGGTCGGCATGCAGTCCGAAAAATGTGTCCCCTTGTGTAGATGGCTGAACCTGGCTTCCTGAAAGACATTTCCCTGGGAAACCTCGATATTTGGTCTTTCAAACCTTGCAAATAAGGAGACGTCTTCTCTGGCAAATAATCTGTGCATGTTTGAGAATATGTGGCCAAAATGTTTTGACATATTTTGTGCAGGTGATTAGCCAATGCGTTCTTGTACTTAGTTGTATATCTATTTTTGATTTTACTTTGATGTCTAGGTGTTTACCCTTTCGTTCAAGTGTTTGGTCTTTTAACAGACTCACACAATCCCACCCCTCCCCACCTTCAGACCACCCACCCCCACCTTCTGCACATAGTGCTATGCCAATAATGGGTAAGATGAAAACGAAATTTTAAAATGAATATAATGGGCAGCTCCTGCAACTATTTGTTTCCAAGGCAAGTGTCCTGGAATGCAAGTTTGAAGGAAGGGCAGAGGAGAAGTTTCTGAACCCGTTACCGACATTAAAGATTAAATGAGATCATTGAAAATGAGCCTCAAAACTAGCACTCCTGGCTGCTCACTTTCTTGGGCATGTGTACTAACCTCTGCTCAACCAAGGCCTTGGCTGTGATGTGCTCTTGAGTGCTTATGTAACTGGCAGCTCTGTGCTTATGTGCATTGTGGGCAGGGCATGCAGGTGAAAAGGCATAATGGCCCCTCTTCCAATAACAAAACAACACCTGGTGAAAAGAAAATACCTCGCAGGGCTGTGTCAATTGAATATCTGGGAGAATTTGGAGCAAAATGATGGCAATATGTGTTGATTAAATGGGCACTTTCGGGTGAGAAAATGCACACTATTTCAAGATGCTGCTTTCAAGTACAGTATGCAAGTTCATATGGTGCTGACGGATGCAGCATCTTGCTATGCTTGGGTTGTAGATGCTTTTCTGAAACACTGATGCTGCTATTCTACACATATGCTCGGTTCTTGTGTAAGAATGTATCTAGACTATATGTGTATATAGTCGGGAAATTCATTTTATATTGAGCAGGGAATTTGACAGATTGACGACTGGAAGTAGACATTTCGGTACAGCGTCTAGGCAAGGGTGGGCTGGCCTACAGGGAAATCTGGAGATTTCCCGCTAGGCCTCTGCATGATGGACCTCTTTCCTATTTGTATTTCTAAATATTCTTATGGGAAAGGGGCTGCCTTTGTAATGTAATAAGGGGCAACTTTGAAAATTATTTCCACGGCTTCTTTTGGTTCCTAGTGCACACTTGCGTCCAGGGTAAGAATCCAATTAGTGGACGCATGTCACCTAAGGAACGTATGGTGGCATTATTCTCGGGAGGATAGCTCAGGTTGCTCGCCTTGGAAGCAAAACGAAATGGAGCAACACAGGTTCGATCCCCGGGTCCGCACTTAGAAGCCTCTGGGTATTAAGCATGTTATAAATAACCAAACATATCATATCATTATCACAATGTGGAGGGTGTTGTGCCTTCTATTCAGTTACCGTGAGAAATGTGAATGTTGCTAGCGCTCTAAGGTCTTAGATCTATCACAGTATGGAAGTGATCATGTGGACGAAGATCTGGCGGCTGAAAGGAAGGGCGCTTCATTACGGGGTGTTTCAACACACAGTCAGCCAGGATATTTGAGATTACTCTACAGCTCATAAAGTAACAGTGGGTTTAAATGTAAGTCTGTAGCAAGCGTTTAAGTTTAAAATAAGGGGTAGATGTAGTTTAGTGGGATGGGATATGGTATTCAGAAGCTATTACTGTGAAAACTGGAAGTTTAGGATGAGAAGTAGGGCAATGTGAGCAAAAAGCAATGCAGTCAATCCTTATGACACCTTATGTGAGTATGAATACAATACTTGTTAAGCTAAGTAATACAGTAAGGGAGAGGCGAGGCATCAGGGAGAATGGCAAGGGGTCCATCAAAGCAATTATGAAAGCTTGAGCAGACAAAGCATAAGACCAAGCATACATTAACAAGTCTTTGAGGAAATGTATAGAAACGTGTTCCCTGCAGATCCAGGAGCACCCCAGGTGCAATCTGCATTGGATAAGACAGAGTTCCCAAAGTTGAATTAGACTCTGGATGGTGATTGGAATGTGCAGGTTATTGAGTGAAAGATTGGGCATAGGTAAGACCCTGGGGTGATGGCCTCCCTGTTGAATTTGATTTGAAGTATATCAGCATGCACAACCACAGGCGATAGCACTGTGAGGCACCACTAAGGATGAAGTCATAATTGAGTCATTCAGAGACTATTCAATTGTGCTGTCCCCAAGGTAGATAATAATGTCCTGGGTTGCTCTTAATACTACCCACAGTCTCTGATTAACATGCCGATCAATATTTTTGTGCAGGGCTGTATTGGGCAATAGTACATGCGTATTTCAAATGTGTAATTTCATACAACGGTCTTTATTTTAAAAATTGTTGTTAAATTATCATTTTACAAGACTGTCTGAGAGCATGATCAAAATTAACATTAAAATAAACAATATGAATAGAGATCCTCTCTACCTAACATGGTTCGTTCTCTCTTCCTTCCTCATATCTGCCAAAAATAAAAATAAAAACTATAGCTTTATAATCGTATATTATTTTCCATTAGTCTGTTCCTAAACAAAATGTCTCCTTCCATATTTGACAACTCTTTTACCTCCCTCAGTCTTGCTCATTTCGTGATGCTTCTTCTATCTTCTCTTTCTGCATAATCATCCTACAGGTTGTTGCAATACAAATAAACATCTATTCAGCATCCGAAGGCCGGGCAGATCCATGCTGTTCTTATTACCATTCTCATAGCCTATTCCTATATCTTCTTAAACCACCTATGAACATCTTCCTGCCAATAACTGTTCAATTCATATTTCTAACCAACCGGTGCTCTTGCCCAGATTAATTTCCAACTAAAAACCCATGTGCCCTTTTAGCAATGCCCCCCCTGCCCCTGTTTCCACTGCAACTCTTTGTATTCCACACTTAATTACCTTTGTCTGTTGCCTTTAAATGCCGTACTTTGTAATATTCCCCTTAAAAATGCTTTCGAAGATTCATCATATGGCTATATTCTTGACATCCCTGTTAATATCAATATAATTATCAATAACATTCATGTTTACCTGTGCAAACATCATATGCTTATTAAGTATCCATTTTCCTTCTTCCCATTTTTAAGATTTTGAAAGTGCTGAATCGTCCAAAAACTCTACACGGTCCATTTTACAGGTCGATACCTAAAATAAATGAGCTGTAGGGAATAACAGATCATTACAAGATGAGTTGCCATGCCTAGGAGAGTTTAAGGAGAACAACAGCAATAGGCACATTAGTTTAATGACCACAAATCTTAGATATCAAAAGTAAATGTCAATCTCATTACCTCCTTTCCAAAAGAATTCACCTTTACAAGCCCTTTTGGAGCTTATCTAAAACTAGAAACCATGACCACATCTCATTAAAATATTTCCCGACACAAAATGGTCCATCAAAAATTGCTACCTGTAATTGGAAAACTGTCAATTGTTTGATTCACTCCTATTTTGGCCAAAGAGGAAAAATATTGTCCATTTATAACAATTGTTTTCCAGCGTACAAAAAGCCCATCTCCCTTTATATCTTACCTCACTCTGTTAATTCTTACTCCAGAGGATGATGTCACTAATACTGCTGCTCCACTCATTCATTCCATTTTCATTTTATTACATTCATAAAGCAAATTGAAAGATACAAAGAGATGTAGCAGAGCGAAGAACAGGAGGAAGAGAGTTCCAGTGCTTAGGAAGCAGAAGAGCAAAGGAATGGAAATGGGAGGAGACACAGGGAGGTTTAGGAACAGTAAGAAGACATACATTCTGTGATCTGAGAGAGCAAGACAGAACATAGAACGAGACTAAGGAGAAAAGATAAGGAGGAGCCAGACCATGGGTACGTTTAAAGACAATTAAGAGAAAATTAAGAGAAAATGATAAAGGAGACCTGATCCAAAAGAGAGCAACGAAATGGAAAGTAAGGAAGGGGTAAGAGAAGAACAATAAGGTAGAGAAAAAAGAAGATAAATTGAAGAGTTATAAACAGAACAAAGGAGGAGAAAATTTGAGGCAGGAAGATCAAGCATGAGGGATTAACAATATTCAATGCAAGCAAAGACCAGCAAGAAGAGAAGAAGCTTAGTAGCATGAAAAGAAAGAAAGGGGCGAGCATGACAAATGTTGAATAGTGCATAAAGGCAGGATTGAGCAATAGAAGAGATGTGAAAAGTAGAGTGAAGGATCAAAAATAACGCCCAAGTTACACGCAGATGAGGAAAAAGGCAGATAAGAAGGTGGAAAGGAGAGAGACAGGGGAGGAAAACTAGGAGGAATAGTTGAAGCACAGAAAATCAGAACCTCATTCTTAGAAGGGTTAAGGTGGAGAAAGTGGGAAGACATCCAGTTTTGAACAATGGAAAGACAGTTAGATATTGTGGAGTGTAAAGCAGAATCAAGGGAGAAAAAGGAGAAAAAGATCTGAGTGTTCTGCTTACAGATGAAAGGAAAGATTAAATGAAGAAATAAGAGCAGAGAGCAGGGCAGTATAAAGAGAAAAAGGAGCAGACAAAGTACACAGCCTTTAGGTACACATATAGAAAAGGGAATGAGGAAGAGGAGTGTCCAGCCCAAGTTACAGAGAAGGAACATTGAGAAAGATAGGAACAAAACTATTCAAGAAAAGAACCATAAATACAGAGGGTAGTAAGAGATGATTTAAGAAGAGAGTGATCAAGAGTATTGAATGCTGCAGAAAGATCAAGCAGGATGAGAATAGAAGAACGCTTAAAGTGACGAGCGGAGAGAAGAGAGTTAGAAACATGTAAGAGAGCAGTCTCTGTGGTGTGAGCAGGACAAAAGCCAGATTTAAGAAGTGGGAAAAGAGAGTGAAGATTTAGAGTTAGCAAGTTACCTGAGTATACGCAGCCCACTCGAGGATTTTAGAAATGAATGGCAGAAGCGAGTAGTGAGATAGGCCAAATGTTGTGAGGAGTAGATGGGTCAAGAGTAGATTTTTTACTAATAGGATGAATAAGTCCATGTTTGAAAGCAGACGAAAAACAGGAGTTTGCAAAGGGAGAATTAATAAGAGAAGTAAGGTAAGTAAGGTAAGGAAGGCAATAGGGATATACCTTAGGAATAAGAGAAGAATGAAGAGGACATGGAGGAGAAGCAGTAGGATGGGCATGGGCAAGAAGAGTAGATGTATCCGAATCAGCAAGGGGAGAATACATGGAAAAAGAGAGTGAAGACTAGGAGAAAGGGGAGAAAGAGGAATAACTCTGGGAGATAAGGCTGAGCGAAAATTTGGCATTTAGATGTAAAATAGTAGGCAAAATCTGAGGAAGAAAGAGACAAGAGAGCAGATGAGGCGGCTTGGAAGATATCGTGAAGAAGTTGATAAAGACGTCAAGGGTGATGGGAAAGGGAAAGTGTGCATTTAGAGAAATAAGATATTTTTGAGGCAAGTAAAACAGAAGCAAAAAGAAGAGTGTACAGCACACTCGCATATGCAAAGATACAGCTCCCTCTGATATGCCTGATAACTGGACCATTATCCCTTTTTTGCTCTTTTAGTGCACTGTGTCCTAGCAGCAAAGCGTTCCCTGCTTATTAATGTCGAATGAACTCATATATACCGGCCTGCTTTGTTCAGTTATTTATTCTGTCAAAATTCCAGAATACTAGCTCCACCATCTCTAGGCTTGCTTTTATTCAATTATTGTCAATGAGCCAACCTTGATCTGTGAACCACCACTCAATTTACCTATTCGTCTTTCTGTATTCGCAGACACTTCAGCCACCATTTTCTTATGATGATCTATCAATTTCCTTAACTTTCATCTACTGATTGCAGATTCTTTATGCACATCTGCTCCACAGGAAGATATAGTTTCTTCCTGGATTATTGGCTGAAGAGGTGTCCCTGTTCTGAAGTGCTTCTCACAGAGAACGACATTGGCAATGTAAATTGGAATTGGACTGTATGTGTATATCCTTATCAAGGGACAGTTTTTTCCAACGTGAACATTTCTTTTCTAATAACCCACATATTTCCTAAAAGTCTCTGTTCTTCTGTTTATCTAGTCCAAAAGTACAAAGAATATTCTATTTGCCAACTCCTCCATCTTAGTTCATAACAACCCGGCATGGGTCTAGTTATTCTCCACTTGCCCATGATGGCTCATTGCTGCATAATTTACATCATTCAATTTCGCACTGTAGCTCAAATCTCTGTCTGTTGACATTTTCTAATTTTCTAACTAGTCTTGTCATGGCATCATTCAGATCTTGAATTTAAAACGGAGTGGTCTTTTGATGATTTGTGCAATCCCCTTTCACTTCCAATAAACCGAGAGCAGCAGAGAGTGCATTGAGTGCATGGAGTGTGTGTATTGGAATCATAATTATCCAATTGAAGAGTAGCAGCTTTAAAGTTCCATGTCCCATGCAAAGCACGCAGGGGTGGGGCAGCAGAGAGTGCATTGAGTGCACAGTCAGCAGTGGAGGTGATCGTTCTTCTCATAGCCATGTGTGTTGGAGTCAGCTTTAAAATCCCTGGTCCCGAGCGAAGCTCAGTGCGAGAGCAGCAGAGTGCATTGAGTAGACCGTCAGCAGTGGAAGCGGCCGTTCATTCCCCAGCCAGGTGTGTTGGAATCATAATCATTCATTCGAAGAGGAGGAGCTTTAAAATCCTCGGTCCCGTGTGAAACGCAGCACAAGAGCAGCAGAGAGTGCTTTGAGTGCAAAGTCAGCAGTTTGCATTTGGTAGCTAATAGCAGAATTTTGAAGCCTCAGCTGATGTGAAGAAGAGTGGCAAGTTAGGGAAGGGAGCCACCGGGTGCCAAGTAAAGAACAACAAATAACTCACCTGCACCTAGTTGTCTCTAATTACTTCAATCCTGGAATGGCAGAACCACTGACGCAGTGCAAGAGACTACCGCTGTAAATTGTTGGCTAATCGTTCTGGCTTTATATAAAGAGTGTCAAGCCCTGGTGTTTGTTGTCCTCAACCGTAACTGTGGGGCAATTTCCCTTTGAGCTGCTTGTTGGTGCACTTTAACCCTGGGGAGTCATCGAAGTGGGAAGAAAGGAGGCGTCTGCAATGCGCGAGATGTATGTAAACGGCGCCACGGTTAAACAAGTCAAGTGTAATGGCAGTAGAGGTAGTTAAGATAATTAGGCGCTGCACCCTTGCAAACACAGGAGAAGGAGAGGTCTGCACAAGTCGATGGAGGAATAGCAGATGAATCATTATGAAAAGTTGTGGCTAATAGTGAGACTCCCAGCTGAACACATCACCTGAGACACCCCAGAAACTGCCAACCCAAAACTATATGCATACCGACAGTTAATGCTAAGGCAAAGCAATTGTCTAAGATTTTGAATTTGTTTCCGAAAATCGATGCACTTTAGGTGATTGATGAAAAAACTAATTCAAGAACTAGCCACTGAATTTAATACATCCTTACAATGTTTGGGGTCTAAATTAATTGAGAGGTTTATTTCCCCAAATCAGATATGTGAGAAAGATTGTGATATAAGGAATGAAACAAGTGCCAGAACACAAGATGATCAAATTGTGCGTGTTGAGGTGGAAAGCTCCAATAGTATTATGCAAGCGATACCCGATAAAGGGGGTGAGGGGCGCCCCCTTAATGAAAGGTCAGGGGAAACTGAGAGTAGTATGTTGCCTAATGTCTATGTAAACAACTAGCAGATAAATGTGGTGAACTCTATTGACCTACACACTATGCCTATTGATTCCCATGACCTAACCTAAACACCAATGTTGTTTGAGGCAATTTCTGAGCAACAGTTGGATGAGACGGGGGAACATTTGGAAAATGGGAATGATTCTCAAGCTAGTGTGGCCAGTATCTCTTCCACGGCTATGTTTTCTGTCATTGAAAGTCTTTTAGCTACCTTGGTGCAAAACAGTGAACGCCTTGAAAATAAGCTTGATCTTCAATGATTACTGTTGCATAAATGTGTAAACAAAGGTAGACAAGCACTAAAAGATCAAGGCCCTAATACGAAGGTATTGACAGGTAATGTAATGAGTGATAAGGATGATGGGGAGTTTTGTTTTACACAGACTACATATAATGATAAGATCAATGGAAATTTGGGAGGATAGCCAACAGATGTGAGTGGGGAAAATGAGGCAAACACAGCGACTGAAGCAGTTGATATAAACCCAAGAAAACAAAGTGAAAAAGATCAGATGGAAAGGGGACCAGGAAGCGTACAACACTGATAATTTCACAAGCAGTAGTGCATGAAAAGAAGAACAATATTTTAGCTAGTGCTGAATGTTCAAGAACTGAAGAAAATATAATACATTTAATTGAACAGGACTTGGAAGGTACCAGCATGCAGCATAATTACAAACAGATAGTAATGTCCAGAAATATGGTGATAATCCCCCGTTACAAAGAATGGAACGGCGGGTAAAGGCCCGGAAGCCCAAATTATCAGCCCCAGCGAAGCGAGGAAATTAAAAGGCTAAAAGGTAATTAGCATAGATGGCTGTGGAATCACTCTAGGGCATGAGCCATTAGAGTTTGGAAGCAGTTGGCTTATCATGCCAGGCTGAACAATAACATAGGTCAGTAATTACGGGTGGTGAAACAAATGCTCTGCCAATCAATAGTGTATGTGATGAGGATTAGTATGAATACATAGGCAATATGTTAGGGGCTGATATAATTAAAGAGGTAGATAGGCCAAGTACCACAGCAGCTTGGACCTGTAAATACTCTGTGGTGGATGTTGTGAAATGAATTGATCAATTTAATTAATCACTAGCCATGGGCCCGGAAGGGACCTGCAATGCCCTTACTAAGAAAACACCATGGGCTTTGGCGCTCGCGTGGCACATCTTATTTGTTGGCAGTGGTAAATTGGGGGTAGTACCGTCTTCTTGGAAGGAGAGTAATATTTTGCCAGTTTACAAAAAAGGATGCTGGAAGAACACTGCTAACTATCGCCTATTAGCGATGGTAGATACACCACCCAAATTGTTGGCTAGGGTATTGTTGGATGAGCTAAATCAATGGATTGATTCTAGGAAAATCCTGCAGCCCAATCAGACAGGATTTACAGGACAAACTAGTACAATTCACAACTTGCTTATGTTGGTGATGGTGGTGGAATATTGCAGGGAAAGACGACAACTGTATACTTCTTTCATCGACTTCAGTGTGGCGTTCTATACTGTTATGAGAAATCGATTATGGCAAAAATTGGTGTCATGGAAAATACTGAATGGCCTGTTGCCGATGATTATTCAGTTATAATCTGACACCAGGGTTAGAATTTCGGTGGACAGGCAGGGTAGATTTACAGAATGTATACCGACTAAGAGGGAGGCTAAGCAGGGCTGTATATTGGCCCCAATCCTCTTCAACTTGTACCTTGCTGATCTCATCAAAATGTTTACTATTCTGGCTGGACGTCTTGTCAAATTTGCAGCCTTAATAATGGGATGGTTGGGATACGCAGATGATCTGTTACTTTTGGATCATACCCCAAAAGGGCTCCAACTGCTATTAGAAGCTTTGGGAAACTATGCATCTGAAAATGCTCTATGTATTAATACTGAGAAAATAAAATTAATTGTATTTACATTGGCAAGGAATTCGGCCTCTAAATTTGTCTGGAGACTTCATTCCCAACCATTTGAACAAGTAACATGTTATGAATATTTGGGCGTACTGATTGGCAATAAACTGAGAAGGGCATTGCACTGGAATTACACACATGCAAAATGCCTGAGACAAACTGGCTCAGAAGTTTGGGCACATAAATATCAGAAGGCATTGGTAAAATTAGATGGTAACAGCAGACCGATTCATGGAATTAATGTGCGCTGACATTTTCGGCGAAAGCGTGCGAAAGCATGCGAATTGCAGTGCCAGTGCGAAAATCGCAGCGAAACCCGCGCACATCGATTCATGGAAGTCCGTGCTCGTGTAAATACCAGGATGTGCGCCAAAATTATGCGTGGCGCACGCTGGTGCACACGTCTCCAAACAGCGTGCGCTACGCACACAGCGAAATCGCACATAGCGCGGCGCACACAACAAAAGTAGGAGGAACAGGGGGCGTGACACGCGGAATGGGGAACAACGCGTGAACATGTGGGTGTCATGGGGGAAGTACAGGAGGCAAATGTGCGGAACGCCCACACGCACGTTCAAAACACGTATTCATGGAATCGAATGGGGCTAACGCGTGCACCAAAAAAGAAGCGCTAATCTGGAAACAAGTACGCCAGCAGGAAGCAGGCGTACGTGGACCCGCGCAGCATAAAAGTGCAAGCAAACAACAAACAAGCTCAGACGCCAGGATGAATATACCGTTCCTAGCAGCAGTGGTCGTGGGATACCGCAGGAGGAGGAGGAGGATAGTCAGGCTCAGAATTTTCACACCCAGAACCAGCCTTTTTGGGATGCCTGATGACCAGGTGTATGGGAGGTACAGGTTTCCACCTCACATAATACTCGACCTGGTGAGTGAGTGGGAGGATGACCTCACATCACCCACCCTGTGCTCCCAATCACTCAGCCCCCTGGAGAAGGTCCTCTATGTACTGCACTTCTTGGCCACTGGATCATTTCAGCGGACAAGTGCTATAGTGGGAGGGGGTGTCACAGGCCACGCAGTCACGCTGCCTACACCAGGTCTTGGCCATCATGACTGCACGCCCATCAGTCCGTAGGCACATATACCTGCCCAGAACACCTGCAGAAAGGCAGGCTGCCGTCCAGGATTTCTACGGGGTGGCACAATTCCCCAAAGTCCTGGGTGCCATTGATTGCACCCATGTGGCTCTACGTCCCCCCAGGGCATCAGAGCATATCTATAGAAACCGCAAGCACTGGCATTCCATCAACGTGCAGGTAGTATGTGATGCCAAGGGAATCATCACCTCAGTATATGCCAACTATCCAGGGTCCACCCACGACAGTTTTATTTACAGAATGTCAACCCTAAACCGGGACCTAGAAGCTGGGCGGCATGGCGATACATGGCTGCTCGGTGAGTATAAATGCCACAGCACATGCATGCATGTCAGATACTGAGTAATGTCACAACCCCACTAATGATACCCATCACCACCTCCCCAGGGGACAGTGCCTACCCTCTGAGCACCCACATGATGATGCCAATTCGGAACCCCACCACGCCACCCGAGGTAAGATACAACAGAGCCCACATTGCAACCCGGGGCATAGTGGAGCGCACATTCGGAGTGCTCAAGTCACGCTTTCGCTCCCTTGACCGTTCTGGCGGGCAGCTGTTATACGCTCCCCCAGTAGTGTGCAGGGTCATAGTGGCAGCATGTGTCCTGCACAACGTTGCGACACGCCGGGGCCTGCCGGTGGACATGGTGGTGCCCCCACATCCCCAACCACATACACGGCCGCTGCGCATGGGAGGGGAAAGGGCACGGGGTGAGGCAGCCCGTACGCAGCTGGTGGCTAATTACTTCTCCTAAAATCACACCCCTGTGGAGTGCACATAGCCCTGGCACATACCAGCTGACAATCAATGATGATGACATAAGGGACAGTCAACTGTCACAACCATACCAGCCTGTGATTGGTCACCTGGAAGTGTTACATTGTGTGCATCCCTACCTACACAAACACCACCAATGCTGTGTCATCAAAAGACACACTTCTATGCGGTTAAATTCATTACCCCCTTGCAAAATACAACATGACAACAGTGCCATGTCACCCAACCCCTCCCCAGCACCGCCACCCAACACACCATGGCATGTCATGCTATGTGAGAGCAAACAAAGCAATCCCCAAAACCTGACACAATTGTCACAAAGTACAGTGTCCCTAATGGAAACTGGCCACACACAATATGCTCCCAGTAATGTAGAACTAACAAAACACATGACCAAATACTTACCAACAATACAATGCAGCTGCACAACCTCAAACATAGCACAAACATGACAGTATTAAGTTAAAGTAGTGGTAGTCTTACAACCTGATTATGCCAGCACATCGACCCCTTCCAACTGTACAGTGTTGCTGCCACGCAAATGTGTAATTGCACTGCTTACAACATGAACTCCATCTCCAAAGTAGACGGCCTTGTGAAGACATGAGGAATGAACCTGCAAATTAGGAGGGAGACATGAATGCTCAAGCACATATCAATACACCATGCAGTGTACAATACAACAACAATATCCACTAGGAATGTATACACAGTATTGACTACAGACTGCCCACACAGCTCATGGGAGTCCAACGTCACTGTGTAATTCACTGTCACTTGGGCACACCCTTTGCAAGCCCATGGAAATGGGAAGCAGGAGGGGTGTGTGTCTCACGAACCCAAGCATCTAACCCAAACTCAGGACAATCCTGCATGTGCCCAGCCGGAATACAGTGGATGCCCACGGGAGCCACACAAGGCAACACACTGTAAAAAAAATTATGGCCATGTGGGGGCTGAGGGGAGGGAGGCCACCCAGGAGGTCCAAGGACAGGGTGCGCACCAACAGCCACCTGTGTGGATGTTGGGAAAAAAACCACCTCTATGGGCTCATGGCCTGCCATGGCCTATGCCAATGTGGGAGAACTGCTGCTGTCGCTCTCATCACCCTCTGCTGCTGCATCAGGAGGTGGTGGTGATATGGGAGGCAGCCCACGCAAAGCCCTGGTATGGTCCTCCATGGCAGCAAGCATGCGGATGTGGAAGGTCTCGTTCTGGAGGATTATAGTGCAGAGATCCCCATGCAGCACCTGACGTGATGCCCGGATCTCCTCCCGAGTTGCCTGCATCTCAGCTGAGAGCGAACGTGTGAGCCGCTCCAGCTGCTGTTCTGTCCTCAAGTTAGTGGAAGCCTCAAGGTCAACAAGACTCTCCCTGAGGTGATAGAGTTCTACCCTCAGGGCTTCCCTGTGGCCCTGGGACTCTATTGATATCGATTGGCGTAGAGTCTCCAGTGCCGCCCGTCGGTCCCTGTTGGACGCCAACATGTCTTCCCTGTGTGATTGGCAAATGGAGTCTGTTGCCTGCTGTAGTTGCTCCATCTGCCTTTCAGGGGGGACAATGGAAGTGGCCACCCTCTCCATTGCTTGAGCCATCATCTCAACTGATGCTGCCTGTTGGGTTGCCGTACCGTACATGGATTGTTCCCATACGGTATTACCTGGTGGCGTACGGCCACTGCGTCGGCGGGCACCACACCTGTTTGGGGCAAGGCGATCTGTGCCTTGCTGTGCCGGCACTGCCTGAGGCTGCAGGACTGCATTCCCCCTCTGATCTGCTGGCCCAGGAACAGGATCAGATGTTGTGGAGTGTGACCCTGCATCCGTAACCGCCAAAGGCGGACTTACCAACACTGACATCCCTATAGAGGGTTCTACCCCTGATGCAGATGGGTTGGACAGAACAGAATCGCTGCCAGAAACACTTACCTGCGACGGCACATAGGTCTCATCAGCCGAATCAGCACCTGAATAGAGGTCTGGGGAGGTGCACCCAGAGACACCCCTGGACAGAATGGTCTGCAGCAAGATTGGGTTCTCACCCACCACCACACCACGTCCCCCACTGGTGCCCGGTCGTGCCTGAGGTTCCTCCTGGGTCTGCACCATCTCCTCAACCTCAACAACATCAAGTGCGTCATCCCCTGCAAAAACATGAAAGACAAAACATGGAAACAGGCATTAGCTCATAGCACACAAATAGGCCTAACAAGCTACAGAACCAGTACATGATTTACACATGTCCCACATGACTATAACCCTCCCATGCATGCACTATCACTGAGTTGGAAGGGGAGGCAAAAGGCAGACACTGATGACACCAAGATGGAAGAGCAACACATTTGCTGCATGCTGGGTAGCACTGCCATCACACATTGGCCTGTGAGTGACATGTCCAATACACATACATGACACATGCCATCACACAGATGGCATTTACCATAGCCATGGTACATTCCACAAGTACATCCATATGTCAGTCAATGAGTACTGTCAGCCATCCATGTGAGATGGACATGATGAGATGAAAAATGCTACATAATGTGACAAAATACGCATGTGCCACACACTGCAACACATCCAGTGTACAAAAATACAGTGGTTGCAGGCCAATGTACACATCAATGGTTGTGCACTTCAACATGACAGGAAACAACTATCATGTTCCACATTCAAACATGCCCCAAAAATGTATGTGATCAGGCCAATACTCAATCAGCCTGAATGGTCAAATCATTCACCTAACAAGGTAACACATGTGGGCCAATGTGGGGTTCATCAATGACAGAAGCATGTCACAAATGTGACAATAGGGCTGAGGAATGTGTAGCAAAGGTGGGAGAATTGAAACAATCAGCCTGAACGAACACTGAAAAATATAAACAATGTTGTTGCAAGATGCCACTCCAAGGGCAACTGCCGTAATGTTGCGCTAAATTACTACTGTGGGTAGAAGGGATACTGTCACACCCAAATTCAAGGCCGCTGAATGTTTTGAATGAAGCACATGGGTGACCCAAACCACTCAGGCACACACACCCTCACCTGGCACTCAATCAGAACCCTTCACCCAAACAACATACACATGCATTACACACACATGCATGGGCACTCACTGGACAATGCATCATAATCAGGTAGTTCTCCCACACCTTGGATCTGTTCCTCTGTGATGAAGGCCCCAGCAACAGACTCATGTTCAGTGAGTTCGTTGTCCTCTTGTGGAGACCCACCGCCAGTCACCAGAGTAGCGGCATGATTTGAGGCCAGCTTGTTCTTTGCTCTGCGTTTCAGGTCATTCCACCGCTTGTAGCAATCATCAGCTGTGCGCCTCACAAATCCAAGGGCACTTATGCGGTCGGCGATGATCTGGCAGTGTGCCTTACGTTGACCAGTTGTGGTCTTGGACCCTGCAGTCACCAGCATTTCGTGGCTATGTGCCGACACATAGGACACAAGTGCATCAAGTTCCGCGTCATTAAAGCAAGGCTTCCTTGACGTGCCGGAGTGTGTAGCCGTGTCTGGGGTCTCAGCCTGTCATGCCAGAGCACCCTTCTTCCTCTTCTTTAAAGGTGGAGCGGAGCCAGAGTGGCTTACGCCGCTCTGAACAGTAGGGGCAGAATCACCGGTGGACTGGGTAGTAGGAGTGTGGGAATGCACAATGACCATAGGTCTTGATGCAGGCATTGGTTGCAGGGTAATGTTGGCAGGGGGAACGTCAGATGATGGACCTAGACTGACACTGTCCTGGCTGGGAGAGTCAGAGCTGGGGCGGATGGAGCTGCAGCTGCCCCTGCAGCCTCCCCACCCTGCATACTTGGGGCAGCAGATGACATAGCTGCCCCAGATCCACGTCGCTTGGTGACAACAACTTGCACCGCCACACGTGGCCTAGACTTGCTGACCTGGAAGTCAGCCTGGGAGTCATCCTGTGCCAGGTCAGGTGCCACAATGGGCTGGTCCAACAGGGGCTGAGCTGGGATGGTGTCAGCCACATTTCCCTCAACCATGGGGGGGGGCATGGGTGTCCCTGATTGTTCCTCCACACATGGGGGTATAGGGGCTCCCTGCAAATCCCGGCCACGTCCCCTACCGCACCCACCACACCCACCTTTTGAAGGTCGGCCACCTTTGCCTCACTTACCGCTTGGTCGCCTCCCAACCATGGCACTGATGTTGTTGTGCGTATGGGAGTTGCAGTGAACTATTATCCTGGGCAATTGGGGGTCAAAGGGGTAGGATACTAGATGGAATTTGTACCCTAGTGCTCTAACAAGGCAGTCTGTGACCCCTGGGGGAAGATGGCGGGTCACGCAATGCACAGGCAGCCCAAAAGCAAAAATTAACGTGCACGCAACCCCTCGTAGACCACGTGCGTGAAAAAATGAACCCGCACTACGCTGTGGCACCCAGAAACACAAAAATAAGCGTACGCGTAATACACGCAGCCTACAATGACCTCTGAAGGGGAACGCGACACACGGGGCAAGCACAGTTGCTAAGTACGTGCGGAACTCACCGTCTGCCTAGAAAAAGAACGTGAAAAATACGCACGTGTGCGCGTTGGCAACACCCCCGCCAAAAGAAGAATTGTACGCTGTCTGAGGAGACAGGACAAAAGGAGAAGTGAACTCTGTTTGAGGAAACAGGCCCAACAAAAAATGAGAAAAGAGCTGAGGTAACAGGGAGTACGAGCTAGAAACGCTGTGAAGTAATCGCGTGTGAACCGACAAGAAGTACAGATGTCACCCACTCGCTCTCCACGAAAAGCACGTACAAGGAAATGGTGTCCTACACGTAGCTTTTAAACCGGCCCACACGTACATGTCAGATACGCCTGTACGTAGGCCCTTTCCTCCAATTACCCGCGATGACACTCGGACGTGCAGTTTTTCCACGTGTGCTCTGTCATCACGTGCTATGAGGGAAACGGCCGCACGCGTAATGTAACTTACGCGCTTACGCGCTAAGGGCCTTTGGTCTAATGAAATCGCGCACGTGTGATGACGCGCTTACGCGCTAAGGCCCTTTCCTCGAATTACACGCTGACGTGCAATTTTTTCACGTGGCAAATCACTCCGTATCAAGCTGGCCACGCGTACACACACGGAAGACCACGCTCCTGCCCTGAAGGCCATTTTCCTGCCCCCCAGAGCCCCGAGCACGCTCCCACCTGCCATCTGCTGCTGCCTTCCTGTCTGCTGCCCACGTGCCCTGGAATTTGGTGCCTGCACATCAGCCTTCTGCAGGGGTACAGTTGCTGTGTCCACCCCTGCTGGAACAGAAGACTCCCGACTGGGGTACCATTGCTCCACAGCCCAGCCCCAGGACCCAGTTGCCCACCCACTCCTGCCTCTGGGGTTGCCATGTCGGGCACATCTCCATCTGGCACCACTGGCAACCCCCAGCCAGAGAAGCAGAGGGCCACCAGCTTCACTGCCACCGAAGTTGGTGTCCTGGTGGAGCATGTCCTGGGGCATTATGATGCCCTCTTCGGAACATCACGCGCCAACAAGGAAGGACGGGAGAGGATCTGGGACGACGTAGTGGTTGCCATCAACGCGGAGGGGGTGGCAACCCGCGACATCAAGCACGTCAAGAAGTGCGGGGAGGACTTCAGGTCCAGGACCCTCCACAAGGACCGGCGCCTCACGGAGGGGGGCCGAGCATGCAAGAGTAACATCTAGATGAGGGTACTGGAATGCGTAGGCCCAGCGCTCCACGCCCAGATCCTTCGGAGGCAGAACCGTCTGGAGTTGAGCGGTAAGTGGCCAAGCATTGCGGTGTGAGACAGGGCATGTTTCAGTGTGCCGGTAGTCTGATGCTTGCCTGTATGTGTGACATAGGCCATGTATGGATGTGTGTGTGCATGGACATCATGGTCATGCATGTGAGACCAGTTATGTGTGAACCACATGGTTGGTGCATGTGTTTTAATGCAACATGGGGAGCTCTATGCGGAATGCACACATGAAACCATGGCTGTCTCTGTTCCTGGACATGGATGGGGGTGAGGAATGGGTGCTGATGTCATGTACATGTATGGTGCACATGTGTGTGTGTGTGCCTGAGATGTGTGTGTGTGACTTTGAAACGCCATGGATGCATGTGACTTTGAAGGCAACATCTTGGTTTCCAGGGGCCCTTCTACATGGATGTTGATGTTGATTGCATGCGCCGGGACTGTTTCTGCATGTGTGTTGTGTGCATTCACCCATGTGTTGTGGAATCACAGGATGGAAGTGACATTTGACAGTGTCACTCATGTGTTATTGCTTCCTGTCTAGGGTATTTTGTACTGTACCCTGATGCTTGTGTTCTATGTCTCCCTCTATGCAGCGTCAAGTGAAGAAGAGGGCGGAGACGGCGCTGTGGAGCCAAGCGGCGGGGATGCCTCCACTGGGCGGCGACGCAAGGCCCAGCCACCCTCCCAGGAATTACCATCATCCGGGAGCGAGGGGGCTGGTGCTGCGTCTGCCACAACGGCTGTGGCGGAAGGGCTGGGTGAGCCCCCACAGGGGCTTCCAATGTCGGAAGACGGTGTGGAGACATCCAGGTTGGTGGTCTCCACAGAGGAGGAGGAGCCCACTACTGAGCTGCACATGGGGCCTGGTGGGGGTAGTACCACTGGTGCAAGGGATGCAGTCCAGGGCTAGGGTCAGGAGGCAGCACAGGTCACCATGGAGGGGCCTGTACATGTCGCTGTCCCTGACCCTGTAACTGCACCACCATGCACCAGCAGGGAGGCCCCGTCGCAGGCCCGTCCGCAGGTAGGGGAGAGTGCCATGTCATCTGCCTCTCCACTACCTGCGGATGAGGGGTCCCACGAACGTATGGGCTCCGTCCTGGTTGGTGTCACGTTGCGCACGCATGTCATTCGTGATGACGTGCGTCCTTCCTGGGTGGAGAACGCACACAATCACGGAGAGCAGCATCGTGACGTGGCACTGCTGGGAGGGGCCCTGGTTGGTGGGTTCCTACATATGTCGTGCACTCTGGCGGACCTATCCTCCTCTGTGGAGACTATGCGCCAGTCATTCTCCACACCGTCTTCTGGCCCAGATTCCACCAGGGCCCCCTGCGGACCTGGCCCGACCAACACAGCCAGCTTGGTGGAGCTCACATCCCTGCCACAGTCGGGAGTCAGCGGCCCAGCAGGGATGGACACCACAACTGGAGACCAGCTGATGGAGGATGTGCAGGCACCATCAGACATGGCACATGGCAGCAGCAGCAGGAGCAGACTCTAGGTGGGAGCAGTGATGGCTCGGGGCCATCAACATCGGAGGGGCAGGCATCGGACAGAGGGCAGGAGGACCCAGGAATGGGATTGTCTTCTGTGTGGCACCGGTTGGGCCAGCAGATAGGTGCGGAGCGGCGGCGGGTGGAAGAGGCGCGGCTCACCGTGGTCAGGGCGGAGTTCTCCATGCGTCGGGCTTTGAGGCGGGCAGAGTGCCTCGAGGCAACTCGCAGGGAGTTGGAACAGGCCATGAGTGCCTCCCTGCGAGACCTCGGGGCCAGGACAGAGGCCCGCCTCCGGCAAATAGACATGGAGTTCGATGATGCCCTGGCCCGGGACACGACAGAGTGAGCCGCTGGACTTGCCCGCCGCCATTGTATATAGTTAGATAGTGTTAGGTTTCCTTTCGTCTTTTCATTATTTTGGTTGTGCTTGGACAATGCACCACGTTTTTGTACATAGTTTTTTATTAGGTAGTATTTTTGATAGGTTTCATTTCATCATTCATGGACCCTGGACTGTTCATCTGTACATAGTTCACCATTGGATTATTCTCTTTTTTTTTTATTTTCACCATGGAGCAATGGTTTTCACTTTCTTTTTTCCCTTTTATTTGCTTTGTTGGACTGTGACGTTGGACACCATTTCTTTTGGATTTCTTTGGATTATGATTTCTTGTTTTTTCTTGTTTTACGGACATGCAGCTTTTCTTTTATTATTCCCATTGTTGTGTGTTTGATTTTAATTCCATTCATGTTGCGTTTAATACATTTTTTTCTTCATACTTCGATGTGTGGTATTATCTCATTGGTTTCATGCATGTCATGATATGGGTTTTCACATTCACTTGCACCCATTGTGTGTGTGTGACGGACATGTGTTCATTTACATACTTGCCATTGGGGTTGTATCATGTAATTGCCTTTTCTATGTGGGTGGATGCAATACTTGGTTGGGTCTTTGGGCTGGGGAGGCTGGCCATAAGGGCCATGATTGAGGATTGTCATGACCTGCGGGCAGGGAGACATGAGTGGGACATGAGTGGGGGCCTGCTGGCAGGTGCCCTGCACTGCTGGGGGGTGGGGGTGCAAGGGGACATGAGTGGGGGCCTGCTGGCAGGTGCCCTGCACTGCTGGGGGTGGGGGTGCAGGGGGACATGAGTGGGACATGAGTGGGGGCCTGCTGGCAGGTGCCCTGCACTGCTGGGGGGTGGGGGTGCAGGGGGACATGAGTGGGGGCCTGCTTGCAGGTGCCCTGCACTGCTGAGGTGGGGGTGCAAGGGGACATGAGTGGGGGCCTGCTGGCAGGTGCCCTGCACTGCTGGGGGGTGGGGGTGCAGGGGGACATGAGTGGGGCCTGTTGGCAGGTTCCCTGCACTGCTGGGGGTGGGGGTGCAAGCGGACATGAGTGAGGACCTGCTCGCAGATGCCCTGCACTGCTGGGGGGTGGGGGTGCAGGGGGACATGAGTGGGGGCCTGCTGGCAGGTGCCCTGCACTGCTGGGTGGTGGGGGTGCAAGGGGACATGAGTGGGGGCCTGCTGGCAGTTGCCCTGCACTGCGGGGGGGTGGGGGTGCAGGGGGACATGAGTGAGACATGATTGGGGCCTGCTGGCAGGTGCCCTGCACTGCTGGGGGGTGGGGGTGCAAGGGGACATGAGTGGGGGCCTGCTGGCAGGTGCCCTGCACTGCTGGGGGGTGGGGGTGCAAGGGGACATGAGTGGGGGCCTGCTGGCAGGTGCCCTGCACTGCTGGGGGGTGGGGGTGCAAGGGGACATGAGTGGGGGCCTGCTGGCAGGTGCCCTGCACTGCTGGGGGTGGGGGTGCAGGGGGACATGAGTGGGACATGAGTGGGGGCCTGCTGGCAGGTGCCCTGCACTGCTGGGGGGTGGGAGTGCAGGGGGACATGAGTGGGGGACTGCTTGCAGGTGCCCTACACTGCTGGGGTGGGGGTGCAAGGGGACATGAGTGGGGGCCTGCTGGCAGGTGCCCTGCACTGCTGGGGGGTGGGGGTGCAGGGGGACATGAGTGGGGCCTGTTGGCAGGTTCCCTGCACTGCTGGGGGTGGGGGTGCAAGCGGACATGAGTGAGGACCTGCTCGCAGATGCCCTGCACTGCTGGGGGGTGGGGGTGCAGGGGGACATGAGTGGGGGCCTGCTGGCAGGTGCCCTGCACTGCTGGGTGGTGGGGGTGCAAGGGGACATGAGTGGGGGCCTGCTGGCAGTTGCCCTGCACTGCTGGGGGGTGGGGGTGCAGGGGGACATGAGTGGGACATGATTGGGGCCTGCTGGCAGGTGCCCTGCACTGCTGGGGGGTGGGGGTGCAAGGGGACATGAGTGGGGGCCTGCTGGCAGGTGCCCTGCACTTCTGGGGGGTGGGGGTGCAAGGGGAAATGAGTGGGGGCCTACTGGCAGGTGCCCTGCACTGATGGGGGGTGGGGGTGCAGGGGGACATGAGTGGGGGCCTGCTGGCAGGTGCCCTGCACTGATGGGGGTGGGGGTGCAGGGGAAATGAGTGGGACATGAGTGGGGGCCTGCTGGCAGGTGCCTTGCACTGCTGGGGGGTGGGGGTGCAAGGCGACATGAGTGGTGGCCTGCTGGCAGGTGCCCTGCACTGCTGGGGGTTAGGGTTCAGGGGGACATGAGTGGGGGCCTGCTGGCAGGTGCCCTGCACTGCTGGGGGGTGGGGGTGCAGGGGGACATGAGTGGGGGCCTGCTGGCAGGTGCCCTGCACTGCTGGGGGTTAGGGTTCAGGGGGACATGAGTGGGGGCCTGCTGGCAGGTGCCCTGCACTGCTGGGGGGTGGGGGTGCAGGGGGACATGAGTGGGGGCCTGCTGGCAGGTACCCTGCACTGCTGGAGGGTGGGGGTGCAAGGGGACATGAGTGGGGGCCAGCTGGCAGGTGCCCTGCACTGCTGGGGGGTGGGGGCGCAGGGGGACATGAGTGGGACATGAGTGGGGGCCTGCTGGCAGGTGCCCTGCACTGCTGAGGGGTGGGGGTGCAGGGGGACATGAGTGGGACATGAGTGGGGGCCTGCTGGCAGGTGCCCTGCACTGCTGGGGGGTGGGGGCAGGGGGACATGAGTGCGACATGAGTGGGGGCCTGCTGGCAGGTGCCCTGCACTGCTGGGGGGTGGGGGTGCAAGGGGACATGAGTGGGGGCCTGCTGGCAGGTGCCCTACACTGCTGGGGGGTGGGGGTGCAAGGGGACATGAGTGGGGGCCTGCTGGCAGGTGCCCTGCACTGCTGGGGGCTGGGGGTGCAGGGGGACATGAGTGGGACATGAGTGGGGGCCTGCTGGCAGGTGCCCTGCACTGCTGGGGGGTGGGGGTGCAAGGGGACATGAGTGGGGACCTGCTGGCAGGTGCCCTGCACTGCTGGGGGCTGGGGGTGCAGGGGGACATGAGTGGGACATGAGTGGGGGCCTGCTGGCAGGTGCCCTGCACTGCTGGTGGGTGGGGGTGCAGGGGGACATGAGTGGGGGCCTGCTGGCAGGTGCCCTGCACTGCTGAGGAATGGGGGTGCAGGGGGACATGAGTTGGTGATCAGTAGTGCAAGCTGACATGTGGCTTGGCTGGGGGGCATGCCCATGGTGGTTGGGCTGCCTGCGGGACATGACCAGGGGTGCAGGGTAGTCCCCTGTGGTGTGGGCTTCCTGCAGGGGCCGTGGAGGGTGTAGAGAGAACACCTGGGAGGAACCACACTGCCAATTCACGTGTAGGACTCCCCGCGCACCCCCGAAATACACGTACCCTGCTGAAATCACGTGTGAGACTTCCCATGAACCCCAGTAATACACGTACCCCACTCGCACAGGCCCTTTCGTGTGTGAAACTTCCCTCGCACCCCCGAAATACACATACCCTGCTGAAATCGCGTGTGAAACTTCCTGCGAACCCCAGTAATACACGTACCCCACTCGCACAAGGCCTATCACGTGTGAAACTTCCCGCGAACCCCAGTAATACATGTACCCCGCTCGCAGAGGGCCTATCGCATGTGAAACTTCCCGCGAACCCCAGGAATACACGTACCCCACTCGCACAAGGCCTATCACGTGTGAAACTTCCCACGAACCCCAGTAATACACGTACCCCACTCGCACAGGGCCTATCGTGTGTGAAACTTCACGCAAACCCTAGTAATACACGTACCCCACTCGCACAAGGCCTGTCGCGTGTGAAACTTCCTGCGCACCCCCGAAATACATGTACCCTGCTGAAATCGCATGTGAAACTTCCCGCGAATCCCAGTAATACACGTACCCTGCTCGCACAGGGCCTATCGCGTTTGAAACTTCCCGCAAACCCCAGTAATACATGTACCCCACTCGCACAGGCCCTTTCGCATGTGAAACTTCCTGCGCACCCCCAAAATACACGTACCCTGCTGGAATCACATGTGAAACTTCCCGCGAACCCCAGTAATGCACGAACCAGGCTCGCACAGGGCCTATCACGTGTGAAACCTCCCGCGAACCCCAGTAATACACTTACCCCACTCGCACAGGTCCTTTCGCGTGTGAAACTTCCTGCGTGCCCCCGAAATACATGCACCCTGCTGAAATCGCGTGTGAAACTTCCCGCAAACCCCAGTAATACACGTACCCCGCTCGCACAGGGCCTATCATGTGTGAAACTTCCCGCGAACCCCAGTAATACACGAACCCCACTAGCACAAGGCCTATCGCGTGTGAAACTTCCCGCGCACCCCAGAAATCCAAGTACCCTGCTGAAATCGCGTGTGAAACTTCCCGCGAACCCCAGTAATACAAGTACCCCACTCGCACAGGGCCTATCGCGTGTGAAACTTCCAGCGAACCCCAGTAATACACGTTCCCCGCTTGCCGTGCTGGTACAGGGTTAGCGCAGCCCTTTGTGCTGGATTGGGATTTTGATGGCTTTTCCCTGCGCAAGGGGCGTTCTTGGGGGCGTAACTGGCGCTGCTGCAGGGTTGCTGCGCCACTGTGCGCCACGGCTGGTTTTGGTAGCTAAAATCCATGAATACGCTGTGCGCGGAAATAGATTTTAGCGCACGCGGCGGGTGCAGAGATTCGCATGCGCACACTGTGCGCCAGCCGCGTGCGCCACTTGTGCGCTAAATTCTATGAATTACTTGTGTCTTCTGTCAAGAATGCCCAAAACATTGGCCTTGGAATTTTTGCATTTGTCATTTTGATCTTGTGAGTATACCTTCAGAAGTAAACTACAAATTGGTAATGTGCTATGAGAAGCTGACGAAGCTCGATCACAATACAATCATGGTACATGTTTTTTAAGCTTTTTCGGAGATGAGTGAATGTGAAAGCTTTGGATGTTTAGGGAAGTTGCTGGGAATTTATAATAAATTGCAT
This sequence comes from Ambystoma mexicanum, assembly GCF_040938575.1. Classification (NCBI taxonomy): domain Eukaryota; kingdom Metazoa; phylum Chordata; class Amphibia; order Caudata; family Ambystomatidae; genus Ambystoma; species Ambystoma mexicanum. The sequence goes on from NC_090941.1 coordinate 807,391,603, forward strand.
CCTAGCCATGTACTCCACTCTATTGGGTCTACAAACCAATCTGTAAAGAAAGTTTTAAAGCGCTTGTTAAAGGACCATAGTCGGGAAACTGATATGGTGAGATTGGCGACAAATGTTAATAGTGGGCCCTTTAGTCATTACATGTCGGAACATGAAAACTTCCCAAATGTATAAATGCCTATCAAAATAATCATACAGTAAGGCAGTACTTGAAGATCAAATGTAATACTACATCTTCTTTGGAGATTGAGGGTGCAAAATTGAGTATGACCAGGCAAGAACGGTTCTGCAGATTGTGTGGGGAGGTTGCTATTGAATCCATGGAACATTTAATGTTTACATGTGTCATCTTAGACAATATTAGAATTAAGTATATGAAATTATCTAACAGGATACATTTCTTTTAAACCTGTGGTTTTATGGCAAGTTTTATTGGATGGAAACAATGGGCCTCATTACGAGTCTGATGGTCCAGAAAGAAGGGTGCTGGTAGCAACATGCTAAACATGCTTTCCGGACAGGCAGACTACAACTCTGCTTTCCTGGGCCTGTGTGCCAGGCAGGTCTTACCTGCCGGGCGCAACAGCCCCAGAAAGCAGAGATGTCACGGAAACACCAGCACCAACAGCACCGGTTCTTCCCTGTCCCCACTCCCATGGATATGGGACTCAATGGGAATGGGAACTAAGATTTTTTGCCACCTGATATCCCGGTGGCACCGAGATATCAGGCGGCGGAACAGTATTTCAGTCCAGCAGCAACCCGCTGGTTGCAACAACCGGTTACCACCGGACTTGTAATGAGGCCCAATGTTAATTTTATGTATCATATGGTAACATTTTATACTGTGTGTATGGAAATCTTATGGGAATTATCGAAAAGGGATTTCATATTGATGGAAATGTGCTTTTTCTTTTACAAAATGTTATGGGCATAATATATTAGGGGTTGTATGGAGGCGTAATTGTTTTTTGTAAATTAATATTTTTTGTGACATATGTGACATGTATGTACAAATCCAATTTTGGCTATACGTATATTATACATAAAATACATAAACAAATAAAGCTTTCAAGCTATCACGTTTCATTTCATTTTTATCATTAACTTGCAAGTCTTTTTTGTTAAATGCTTCACTTTTCTCCTTTTATTCTTCTCATGGGTCTTTACACAAGTCCTCAGTGGGGTCAACTCTCTACCAACTCCTACATACCCCCCACTTTCAGATTGAGATATCTCATCTGAACTCCCACCTTTGCTGCCCACAATTTTCATAAGGGTGAGACACTATTACTTTGAGACACCACATTCTCCACCCTCTCCCTCCCCCTACTCCCTGATCTTCAGTTTATCCAGGTAGACTCACTCATTCTTCTATCTTTGTATTTCTCCTGTCACTTGTAAATGTGCCACTCTGATTTTTGGCATTTGCTTCTTTTCTCTAATCTTCTCAATAGTGCACCCTTATTATCTTTTTATCTGACACGCTTTCTTAATCTTTGTGCTGCTTTGACATCATCCAGATCTTTTCTGTGCCTTCTGTGATGGATCAGAAATGTGACGGGAACACCTTTGTGAAGGTTTCTCAACAAATACCATTTTATTAAATTAGAAGGTTGGATGAATGTCTCATTATTCCTACACTGATGAGGATTTCCATGCCTAAAAGAAACTAATGGAAACACTCTAACAAAGGATATATGACCCTCACACTTATGAATACAATAAATAAATGAGGAAATGCATGGCAGTTCAAAAGAATAGTATTTGAATTTGTATTGTAACATTAGTCTCTTCTTATAACCTGGGTGGATTCCCCTTCCCCAGATTTTAAGTGGTATTCTGTCAGAATTAGAGGCTGAAGAGCTCACCTTCGCTTTAGGTTGTGTGGATGTAGGCGAGGTCGAGGTCAATCATGGTTTTCTTTCGATTCTGGAATCTTGGAGATATGGGTGGGTCTCTCCTGAAGCCACCCTGCCCTTGGATGAGACACAGACAGGATGACCTCGGGAAAAACCTGCAAACTATTTCAGGAGAATAAAAACTCCAATGGAGGGAAAAAACTTAATTTGCATGTTGATTGCTGGGCTGATAAGAGAAGGTTCTGGTACAGAAGAAAGTAAACTGAAGATTCTATACCAGAAAGAGTTCCAATATAAATGGGGGGGGGTTAAATTTGGAGGAAGACTGGGAGTCCTTAGAATGCAAGGTTGAAAATAACAGAAATGGCCCAAGTGGAACAGCACAACCCACAGGAACACAGAGGACGGAACAGGAGGTAGGTAAGGAGGAACAAGGCAACCAGAACATAGAACGAAGGACTCACAGTCAAGAAGATGGGACACAGGACTGCATACAGGAAGGTGCAGCTAGCAGAAATTCAAAGAATGAAAAACCAGCGAAGTGGCAGGCAAGGAGTGCGCTGAGCTGTCACCGTTTTATTACATGGCACACTCCAGCCAGGAACTCCTTCCCCGACAAGGAATGTGGCGAATGTGGCGTACAATAAAGCACATTTTATTTTTCTTGAGTAGGCCACCAACCCGTATCGCACCCAACCTCCACAAGCACCCCGAGTCACAATGAACCAGGAATCAGGCCGGTGTGTATCAATAACATATTTATTAATGTATTTATTAATTTATTATTTAATGGATAAGGAAAATCTGACAATTTAACAGCCACCAAGGTTGTAATCTCTAAAAAACAATTAGTTTAAGATCTCTTATTACAATTCGCACAATCTTTAATGGCAACATAGGAAAATAACTATTTTATAAAGAGATACAACCTACTGTTTAGCACTCCCCCCTGCAACACACACACCCAAACATCAGCTAATTTGATTCCTTTGAATTGCAGTGGCATGGGATAGGAATAGAGAGAGAAAATCGGATTTGGTGTAAAGCCCACCACCCCAAGATGGGACGCCAGCAAAGAAAGTGAAAACCCATTTTTTGGAGGAAAATGGCAGAATGGAATTTTGATTATTACTCAAAACTTCTAGGGGACAGAATGACATGATATTTGTGTTGCTTACACTTGAGGAGATAGGGAATCTTAGATATTACTAATCAGCACACCAGGGCAAAGTAGAAATAAAGTAGGAAAATCGGGTTTGGGAGAAAGCAGATGCATAGACATTGTTAACTGGTCCGTAATGTGCCTATGTAAATTGTTTACTGTTGATCACTGTTGCTGATTACTGCTGCACTATACTGCTTTACGCACTATGTTTTGCTGACAGCGTTAACTATCTTATGGTGTGTGCAGGTAAACTACCTATTGCTGATTACCATTATTTACCATTGTTTACTGCTCCAGGCAGTCATTTACACCTCTCCTTATACCAGATTACCTAACCTCTGTATGCTCAGCCCCTTACTGGTTTTAGTAACAATGGTCACACTCACCCCTACTATTTTAGCCAACACTCTGCCGCAGAATTCATCCTCGTTTATCAGGATGTCTCTCCACCACAAGACAAGGATCACTCTCACTATGAGTACAATGTTACCTCTAGCTGAGACTATCAAACCAACAACTTTCTTGCCACCATGCTCACTAGTCTCCACCAGTCCTATAGAGAAGATAAAAGTAACAGGGAACTGCCACTGCCCACTTTCCACCTCCCAATGGATTCAACGTTTTGCCACTAGACCCAGCCCCAACCAACCTTGCTCCACTAGCCTTCGAAACTTCAGGCTTGGATGTAGATTTAACCTCGCCTCCCAACTACCAACCAATATCTATGAAAGCCCTCTGATACCAAGAAAGAGAACAAAATCAAATTCCAAGATTAACCCTAACTCCAACAATATCTGCCATCACTCAGTTTCATCGTTGCCTAGCAAACCCAACCACCTGGACACCAAAGGGGCACTGATAAACGCCAAGTCTATAACAGTCCATGCTCTCGACATTGCAGACCTTATTGTCACTAACTAATTAGATTGACTCACTCTTACTGAATCTTGGCTAAATGCTGCATCAGGCCCTTCCTTATCATTCGCACTCCCAGACAATTACACTTTAACAAGACTAGGCAGAGAAACCTCCCTTAGCCTTTATTGCCAGAACAGCCATCGATAGATAAAATTGCTCCCAAAAAATGCATTAAGAGAAACTTCAATCACACCTCAACTTCAGGTTTACCCCCAACCTCAAAGCTTTACGCAATGAGAAAAGAATGGTAGAATCCCTCTGGAAGACCAACCCAACTTTAGATAATAAGGATAATCTGGCCTTAATATCCCAAAAATTTAAAAATGAGATGCAACAAACCAAAAAGGATACATTCAATGACAGAATCAACAAAGCTAGTTCCAGCACCAGAGAACTGTTCATCAGTCTAGAAGAGCTTGAATCACCCTCCACTCAAATAGATACTTGCATTAAGGACAAGGCTTGGTGCACTAATATCCAAACTGCACTAGCCACAAAATCTCCCTAATTCAAAAGAAAAATAGAAAATAAAAAACATAACATTGCCAAAAAAGTATGTGTACCTATACCTACTTAGCACACTACTCCTGAAAAACCTTGCAACCATTTCAAATTTGCCCCTGTCTCTGTCAAGGAAGTAACAGAAATAATAACCTCACTCAAACCTTCAAGATGTCAGGGCGACCCTTGCCCTGCACCTATCATCAAAGAGGCCACTAGAGAACTAGCGCCTTTCATCGCTTCCATCATAAACACGTCATTTGACTCTTGCATCGTCCCAGCCAACCTAAAAGACGCTTGGTACTCCAGCTTCTTAAAAAACCTAACCTAGACCCTAATACACTGACCAATTACAGACCCATAACCACGGTTCCCTTCCTTCTAAAATACTAGATAGGGCAGCCTACCTCCAGATATAGTCTTACCTAGAAACCAATAACCTCCTTGGACTGAAACAATCTGGTTTTAGTCCCAAACATGGAACTGAAACTGCCCTAATTGATCTCAAAACGCAATGGGACAACATAAAGGACAAAGGGAACCTGGTTCTCCTCCCCCTTTTGGATCTCTCGGCCGCATTCAACCTTGTTGATCATAAGGTCCTCTGCAACCATCTAACCTCGGCTGCTCACTTCTCCAAGGAAACCTCAGGCTGGATCCAATCATTTCTGGATAACTGTACTATAAGTGTCTTTTCACCCAATGCCTCAGCCGAACCAATACCTACTACTTGCAGAGTTCCTCAAGGATCCTGTGTCTCACCAACTCTCTATAACATATTTACTAAGCCTCTCTTTGATGATCTCGATAATATGGGTGTCACCTACACTAACTATGCAGATGACACTCAGATTCTCATACCTATTACCGGCAACTACGAAACAGACTCCACCCTCCTTAACATTATATATCTGATCATCCAGGCATGATGGCCACCCATGGCCTCTGTGTGAATGATGAAAATACAGAGCTTCTCCTCGTTGGTTCTCCAGCTAAACTAGATGATCTAAGTAAGTTATATATTTCCTTCAACATCGACGGTAACATTATTAAAGTCTCCAGTGAGGTGAAAACCTTGGGCTTCTACCTTGACTCAGCCCTAAACCTAAAGAGACAAGTCAATGCTACATCCTCAGCCATGGTATACACATGTAAACTTATTAACGTGTCTCAGCCCTTTCTCTCCACAGCCAGTTGTACCACACTGGCTAGAGCCCTAATTCTAGCAAAATTGGACTATTGCAATGCCTTATGTTTTGGCTCAAGTAATTACAACATAGCAAAACTCCAACCCTAACAGAATAATGCACTAAGAACAGTGTTCAACATTCCCAGAATCCAGCAGATCTCAGCCATCAGATGCAGCACAAACTGGCTCGCAGTTAAAGATAGAATCAACTTCAAGTCCTTAACTCTGACACATAAATGTCTAGTCAACTCGGCCCCCAAATACCTTGCTGACAATTTCACCAAAAAAACTTCAGTAAGTCACATGAGAACTACACACTCTCACTGCTTGAATGTACCCAGATATAAACAGCAGAAAGCTGGTGGAAAATCATTTTCCAGTAATGACTGCTAAACTCTAGAACTCATTACCCACTAACCTTAGAGCAGAACCTTCTTATTATAGTTTTAGGAAGAAAACAAAATCTTGGCTCCAATCACTTCATGTATGATTCGTCTTTCAGTTCAAGTACCTTGTGTATACCTGTTCTTAACACTTGTCTGACTTGTAATTATTTGTATATATTTGCTGATTACTTGTATCCTGTATGTCTGTAACCTCCTGAAATCTTGTCACGCACCCAGGTACCTCTGGGTTCTGTGTGCTTTATAAATAAATAAACAAACAAACAAAAGGGAAACAGACAATGGCAAATGGAAATTCAGTTTACACTGGATTTACAATGACTGGCAGCTCAGGGAAAGGGTTTAGCTGGGAATAGGAAAATCAGACAGAGGCACATAACAGACTGGTAGGCAAAAGGGATTGCTCTCAATGGGACTATGGTTTAAGGTTTTAATAGCACAGATGCAAATAAGAATTTGTGGGGTAATGCACACAGTACACGGACAAACTTGGTTTTCAGTTACAAGGAGACTAATTCTTTTGAGGCAACACTTTAATGACTATAATAATTAAAGAAAGACACCCAGGACAAGGTGGTTAATTTCCAATTTCAACCATCTTGTACCATTAATTTCAATGGTGGAATTCATTGATTTACTTAAAAATGTGCTAAGGATTTACACAGACACTGAGAGGTTTACCAAAGGGAATATGCTAACATACACAGTGTAAACACAGATTCTTCTATGGAGAAAGTGACTGGCAATGTGGGGTTTTCAATGAGGTTTTCAATAGAGGTTTTAGGGGGTGCAATACTACAAAAAGGAAGGTCTTATGCAAATTAGGACTGGGAAATTTGCTACTTAAAAAGTAAGCTTTGGTTTGGGATTCTGGAAAGCCAGCTGGATCTCAGGACACTCTGAACAGCTAGGCAAGGGGCTGGTCACTGCAATACGCCTTGGTTTGGGATTCTGAAAAGCCAGCTAGATCTCAGGACACTCTGGACAGCTAGGCAAGGGATCAGGTCACTGCACTCTCAAAGATGGTAAGGTAAAGCTGCCTTTTCTCTGTTCTCCTTCTCCTGTTTCCCTGGATTTTTTTATTGTGTGTCCCTCCCTTATATAACACAAATGACATCACTCACTTTACAATCTAGGGGGAGAACTCTGTAATTACCCCTACCGCTTGTAAGATAGGACAGCTTCCAATTTCTCTCTCTGTTCCCTGGCATGATTGGTTCAAGGGAAGAGAGCAACATCTGACTGTTTGCATTTATTACTATTCTTTGTTCTCTTGGCCACTTTTTGACAACAACCAGTTATTTCTCATAACTTCATAATTCTATTAGCCCCTGCTATATGCATAAGATAAGTGGTTTTAATTGGTCATAGGGAATTAGGTAAGCCAATCGCCAATTCTGAATGATGTAGCATGGTCCGGTGGCACATTTTTGTCCTTTTCACAAAATGTATAACAGTTATAAATCTGCAATTGATCTAGCATGTTCATAATTTCATTTTCCATTTTTCCACCAATTCTCATATTTGTCCCATTTTTAAATCAGCCAGAACACCGTTCTAACTGGCCATTTCAGTCTCCAAATTCCTAGAAAAATGCACCTTATCTTTTAAAAACACCTGGAAATTTCATAAAAATATAGCATAAAATGAAATTATTTCTCATTCTAATTGCTACGAAAGAAGCCTAAAAATGAAATCAATCCTTTAATGTCAATTGGGAGGATCTGTCCTTCTCTGTGGGAGGGTTGCTTTATCCCCCACAGCTGGTGACCAGAGATTTTTATGACCCCCTCTATTTTGTCAGTTTGTTCTTGGTAGTGGGTGGAGGAAGGAGCTCACACTTCCTAGTCAAGCTTTGGCCACACTTGCTTTCTTTGAAATCCCTGAGCCTCTGCCTTCAAGTATGGCAGAGCAGGGAATGATAAGACCCTCAGCAACCTCACATTTGAATGCAGGATGCTTCACTGGTAGGTGCGACTTCCAGAGGGAAGCGGGGCTTTTAATTGTGAAGTTTCCTGCCTTATCCCAAGCTGGTTTTTCTGGTATTCTGTGCCTCTTCAAAGGTGACTGAGGTCTTGTGGGTGGAAACATAATGTACATTGCTCTAGTCAAACCCCCACAGCATATTTCCCTGACATTTCTGTGCAAGCAGTGCTATCTTTTCACTGCAGCCTTTTAAAGTCATTTTTCTTTTTCACACGTGTGCAAGACATTTTTTTCGTCTAATGTTTGGCATCCTGTCTTGTATGTCACAAGATTCTTTAATTTCTCCTTTTTGAGCAAGTTTGCATTTGCTGTTGGTCCATTGACAATGAGGGTTGGGGCCCTTCCACATGGTTCTCTGATTTGACATTATCAAAAGAAAAAGCCAAGCCGTTTTTTGTTTGTAATGTTTCAAGGGCTGCTGTTCAAGTGAAATGGAAAGCAAAAGCTGTGTCTGGTTGTGGTGTTGAAATGCTTGCCCCTAATGTGAATTAAAAGTAAAGCAGGTCAGTTTTTCTGAAGCAGTGTATAACTTCTTGTCATTCAAGTGAAATAAAAGCAACTCAGGGCCGCTTTTGGATGCAGTGCATAACTTCTTGTCATTTAGGTGAAATAAAAGCATTGCAGACCGTTTTTTGGGTTACAGTGTTCAACTGCTTGCCTCATATGTGGTAGGGAAAGCAAAGCACAGCCATTTTCGGTGGCAGTGTTTAAATGCGTTTTTTTTTTTAGGTGAAAGGGTTTTCTGTTTAGGGCCTTTAAATGCACTGAAGAATTATAACAAAGAGATCAAACACACAAATATGAATGAATTATAATTAGCTATTATTTCATTCAGAGCTCAAATTGGCTATACCTTCATCTATGAATGTCAAGGGTGCTGGGGAGAATCAACTGACTCTGGTATAGGAAGTCAGTAATATATAAGTGAACCAAACAAAATGCCCATGGTTAATGGACACTCCTGTCCCCTGCACACCTAAATTACTGAAAAGGTATTTTCAGTCAGAATTCAATTGATAATTTCAATGTATTAGCATCAATACTTCATATACATATTAGAGATAGACCAATTGTATTCATTATTTAAAGACCATATTCAACTAGAAATCTCACATGCAACATGAAAAGGTTTTGTATATTTTAATCATGTACATTATGAAAATTAACACATTTCACAATTCCCATGTGTCTTTCATTTGGTTTATACACCAATTTTTTCACTTGTTAATTAGTGTTTAATTCATAGAATGAACAGAGGCAATTCAATTAGACTAGGCATCAAGAAAGTCAAACAAATACTAAAATTATTAATAATGAGGCTTCAGGTGTTTCGCGAGAAATCTCTCTTTTTCAGGAGCAAAACATAATTCACAATTTTATGCTATTCAAGAAGATACAAAATTTGAATGCGTTCAAACAGTTTATCATCCATTTTTCAGAATTTACTGTGACTTGTATCTCAAATACTAATTAAAATTCTGCATTCTGGTTTCAAATAAATCCAAGGCCGAATTCCTCACATTTTGCATGAAGTTGCTTTTGGCCTTCATTTCTAATGTATCAAAAGTAGTTGATCTTTCTTGGGTAGGTAGAATAGAGACAAAAAATACTTCTAGTTTAATTTTCCTAATCATTTTAGCCAAATTAATTTCTTCATTAAATAAATTGGAGTAGTTCGTAGGAACAAAGGATAATCCTAAACTCAAAAGGTCCATTTGTTGTTTGGAAAATGTTTTAGTATACATATTTATGAGCCAGTAGGTGTTTTCATTTTGCTGCAAAGCTGTCTTACTGCCTCTTCTGACTTTCCATTATCTAAAAAGGGACGAGTCTCCTCTCTGCTTTCAATTCTAATTTCAGGGTTTATTTCAGGTGTTGTTATTCCAGATACTGACGGCATTTCACCCAAGAAGAGCAACTACTTTTGATACATTAGAAATGATGTCCAAAAGCAACTTTATGCCAAATGTGAGGAATTCTGCCTTGGATTTACTTGAAACCAAAATGCAGAAAGATTTCAAATCTATTAAATTTACTGACTCCGGAAGGCATAATCTTTGCAAGCATCAAAATAGGTTATTGTAACAACTTGCAGATGATAGAACAATTGAAATCAAGCCTGCAGACAAAGGTGGGGCCATCGTCATTATGGACTTGACGATGTATAAGAAAGGATGTCTATAGATACGGGATGACAAAGAGACCTAGATAACCTTAAAACAGGATCCGTCCAAGGAGATACAACAAATGATTGAAGAGGTAATCAATAAAGCACAAAATGAGCAGTGGATCACTGGCAAAACTAAAGATGTTCTTATCAATAAAAACCTGATTACACCTGTTTAATAAGGACTTCCTAAAGTACACAAAAATCTTAGTAATCCACCGTTCAGACCTATTGTGGCAGCAACTGAAAGTGTATTCGACCCTTTGTCTAAATATCTTGACAAATTACTTCAACCTATCATTCAATCATCATCAACGTATTTAAGGGATGCAACACGCTTTCTCAACATTTTGAATAGTGTTGAAGTCATGGAGAATCATTGGACACTTTTCACTCATGATGTCCAATCATTACACACATCAATACCACATGAAGAAGGCTTAGAAGCCCTGGAATGGTTACTTCTGAAAGAAGAATATTTTCCCTCAAATAAGGTTTTTGTAATCGAATTAGCTAAAATTATTTTATATGACAACTTTTTCAGGTTCCAGGGGCAACACTATCTTCAGATCTTGGGCACCTCAATGGGCTCAGCAATGGTGTCAGCCTACGCTAATACATTCATGTTCTATTTTGAATCTCTTCACATTCAAGAAAACTCCACATGGTCTAACAAGTTAGCCATGTGGAGACAATACATAGATTATATTTTCGTAATTTGGAAAGGACCTGCAACAGAACTAGATAGTTTTCTAAACTCTCTTAACATGTGTAATCACAAAATCACATTTACCTTCCAGGTTGGCAACCCAGATGTCAAATTTCGGGATGTTAAAATCCCTCCCAAAAACAATAAAACTATACACGACAATTTTTAGAAAACCTACAGATGTCAATAACAGTTTATACCACACAAGTCATCAACTGCAACACCTGAAAAACAACCTTCCATGCAGTCAGCTATTAAGAATAAGACGCATTGTCTCAGAAGATGAGACATAAAAAATAGCTGAAGAGGAGCAAATAAAAAGATTTCAAGAAAGAGGTTTTCCAGAGAAGATCTTAGCAGAAGCAACAATGAAATGCCATCTTAAAAGCAGAAGAGACCTACTTGCTCCACAACAAAAAATTATCAAAGATGATCCACCTTTGATATACTTGTCACAATACTCACAACAGAGCTCTCAAATCATTAGAATTCTGAAGAAAAATTGGAAAATAACTAGACTGGATCATCAACGTACTACATTGTTCCCAAAACCACCACTAATGGCATTTACTCGGGGGAAAAAAGTTTACAAGATTCGTTGGTGAAAGTGGAGAGAGCAGATAAGAAGAAACAGCTATTCCTCATTAAACCTAAGAAAGGCACATTCCCTTGCCTAAATCATTGCTATTGCAACAATGCACAAAAAGGGAAGAGCATCAGACACCCATACACGGGTCAAAAAATTGAATTACATGAATATGCCACTTGTGATAGTTCATTTGGTAATTTATGCACTCATTTGCCCATGCGGACAATACTACGTAGGGCAAACCACGTGGAAACCGGTGGAAAGACACTTTGCAAATAAACACCATTCAATTTCTCAGCTCAGATTTGTAATTTTGGAAACTGTCACCAGACCAGCTAGAGGAGGGAAACTTCAGATGATTCTATCTCATAGAGAAACATTTTGTATTCATAAGTTGGACTCTCTTGAGCCACGAGTCATGAACAAAGAATTCTCGTTAACATCTTTGCTTTAATCAATCAACCTGAAGCAACAGATATTTAGTGAAACTACTGTTAGTGAATTAACAGAGCTAGACCCAACGTCTATGGATAATCTCCACAGGGATATATCGATAATAGGCAGCAGTTTCCGAAGAAATATTCAACAAATACATCACATTGGTGCTCTTATTAATGAAACAATGGCAGACCAGCATGACGTGTATAATAACTATGTTTAAACACAAAGTATTGAATTATTTCCATATTTTATACAAACAGCATTTACAAACAGAAATATTGTTTTGAGATTGTTGTAACTAAGCTTGTATGAACTCCTACAGGATTTGAACATAGAACATACAATATCCTTGTGAGATAATGGATGCATCACTGTCCACATTACGATTTTGGACACTCTATAGAAATTAGATACACATAATCGAATTAACACCTTTGGGTTGTACCTAATACATTTCAGTTGCCATAACACGTAAGCACCAGAAAGGGACAGTACTGTTTTTTATATTTTGGTACAAATATTCTTTAGAAGACTGCTATGCACTACACTATCCAGAATTCCTATTGGTTGGAATATTGTCCGGTTTAGCAGGTAGCACGCCGACAGCAGTAGATTTCTTTTTCCATGAATTAATTGTCAACCACAGTTTATCTTAGATGTTACTATTTAGATTATTAATTTCATGTATCAATCCGATTTAAGTGATCTTGTTACAAATAGGGACCTCCTTTTTTGGAACCACGAGACACAGAATTCTAGGCAGTTACCACATGACCGTGTGATATGTGCAGCACGCTGACTATAAAAAGACTGTGTTGCTTAGCAACACACCTTCTCACTACATGACGGTGGTAGCTCTGTTTGTGTTGAAACGGGATTCCAGTGAATACTGTGACGCTAACTCATTTACAACTGTAAGTGGAGCATTATTGATTATATAATATACTTGGCAGATTTATTTTTTGCACAATAACTAACACATACCTATCTGCAGGTATTGACACTATCACGACAGATGAATATTGAGAATCAGCTAGCAACGCCAAAGAAGCTAGAACTCACTAGGTGAGTAATCCACATTATAACTATGTTTTCTAAATAGGTTAGGTGCCTAACCAGATTTTCCAATAACACCAGTTGATGTACCTTATCTATTGTTCTTATCTGCATGAATGAGCGGGTAAATCCCAGGACTAAGTGCCATAATTAGTGAATACATTATCCTGACGACAATAAGATGCATGCAAATGTAAATATATTCACATTGTAAAAAATACATTTACATTGTAGGACAGTTTACTTCACTCCCCAAATGCTGTATGAACTTTCAGCATCACTGTCATTACAACATAGCCGAGTCCCAAAGACAATACAAAATCTAGGAATCTCTAGGAGGTAAAAGGATTATACATTTTATGAAATAGTTAACATTGAATGTTATATTGTAGACTTATAATACAGATTCATTATGCATCCTTGAGGTAAACCACACTTTGGTCCAACTCAACTGTCATCACATCAAGGACAAGCGCCCATTATCAAAAATCGGTATTAGTAATTGAGCTACAAGTCACAGTAAATTCTGAAAAATGGATGATGAACTATTATGAACGCATAAGAATTTTATATCTTCTTGAATCACATAAGATTGTTAATTATGTTTTGCTCCTGAAGAAGAGAGATTTCTCTTGATTGAAATGGGTAGAGCCTCATTCTTATTATTATTAGTATTTGTTTGACTTTCTTGATGCCCAGTCTAATTGACTTACCTCTGTTCATTCTATGATCTAAACACTAATTAACAAGTGAAAACATGATTGTATAAACCAAATGAAAGACACATGGGAATTGTGAAATTTGAGTAATTTTTATGATGTATATGATGTATATGATTAAAATATACAAAACGTTCTCATGTTGTATATGCGATTTGAGTTGAATATGGTCTTTAAATAATTAATACAATTGGTCTAGCTCTAAAATGTATATGAAGTATTGATGTTAATGCATTGAAATTATCAATTAAATTCTGACTGAAAATACCTTTTCAGTAATTTAGGTGTGCAGAGGACAGGAGTGTCCTTTAAATGCACCTCACAGACCACCCCCTGCTCTTCCATTACTTTTTGTTTTCCTTCCTCCTGGAGTGGGCACTCCAGTACCCCCTTCCATCTCTGGGTTGGTAGTATTGCATGGCACCCCCTTTCCTTCCTTCCTTTGGGAGCAGGCACTCAAGTATCCCCTTCCATGTTTGGGTTGGAGAGTGTCGCAGGGCACCCCTTTACTCCCTTCCTTTCAGGTCCCCAAGGTTTTCCTCTCCAGGCTACAATTTAAGGATGTTAGTTCTCAAATAGAAGATAAAAACAAACAAGTTTGAGTATTTTTCATAGACATTTTTCCCAGAAGATTTACAAAGAATTTACAATGAAAACAACTTGCAATTTTTGTACAACATCAACTAATCTTTTATTTTTTTTCATTTTTACAATAACACCAAGAGAATTACTACCTGTTATATACTTCCGGCATCTAATATTTCCTACTTTCTTTTCATTCTTCGGATGGTTCCTCTGCTCAACTTTCATCTGGCTCATCATCAGTCACAAAGTATGTCCGGGATGACAGCTTTTCAACTGATTGATATGGAACTATTTTTCTTCTGTCTGTTCTCCTTTGGGGATGCGGGTCTTATAGGGGACAAGTGAGATTTTGTCTACATTCTCAAAGGGCCGTGCCAGGAAGGGAGGAATTTATGCTCCTTGGTCTGGTTCCTTTGAAAATTGTACAAGTAGACCCTGTCTCCTACTTGATATTCTTTTTTACTAGTCTTTAATCGTGGTGGGTTTTCATCCCCTCTGGCGATTTTTCCAGATTCTGCTGAGCATAGCTAAAAAGCATGCTGAAGGTGTTTTCTCAAATTTTCAATATATTCATGTGTCATGGACGAGTTCATCAGTGTCTGCTCTTGTGTTCTGTAGAGCAGATGCTGGGGTAGCATCATTTTTCGTCAAGTCATTAGCTGGAATTAAGACATTTTGGTAGCAGAAGATGGTGTAGACCTGATGGCCATCAGGACAAGCAGTATTCGGATGTCCCAACTGGGCCCAGAGTCCACCACACACTTCTTAGAGATGCTCACAATTGTCTTATTGCACCTATCAACTCCCCTACTAGAGGCTGGCAGTGGGCAATATGGAGTTTTTTCTTTACCCCAAGTATCTCCCACATCTTTGTCATCACCTCACTGGTGAAGTGACTTCCTCGTTCCGACTCAATCCTTGAGGGAAGGCCAAAATGCGAGAAGATGTGGTTGATCATCAGGGCAGCTGCTGTTTCTGCCTTACAATTTGAGGCGGGAGACATTCCACCCGTTTGGTAAACAAGCACGTCACTGTTAACATGTACTTGTTTCCTCTAGAGGAGCGAAACACGGGCATGATAAAATCTACTTGTAAATCTGAGCAAGGCAGTGTCATCCTACTTTTCTGGATGGGAGCTTGGTGTGTGAGTGAACCTGGCTGAATTTGCACACACACAAGACACCCCTACAAATTTTGGTCAAGGTCCTGACCCGTGTGTGGCCAGTATGCAACCTCTCGCAAGATTTCCAAAGTAGTATGAAACCCCTGATGACCGGCTGTGGCCGCATCATGGGCATGAATTCGCATCAGGCCTCAGAATGAGGTAGGGACCACCCACTGGTCAGACCCAGAGATGAACCTCCGTACCAACAAACCGTCTTGGATTCTGAACATTTTGGGAAACTTCATCAACACCCACAGCTTCTCTTTCCCGATGTAATCGGTTTCGGTCAGAGGAGAATTCACGGGGTCTTCAATGTGTTGATAAAATTTCCCAATATAGGATTCCCTTTCTTTGCCATGATCAGATCAGCATCTGTGGTCTCCTTACTCCACTGGGCAGTTGAGAGTTAATTTTGGGCAAGTGTTTGGGACCTGGTGACAGCAGCAACCTGGATTTCCCCCAACAGGGACTCGTCTCAAGGAGATCCCCATGCATGGCTCCTGTTTTGGCCAACTGGTCAGCCAGGTCATTTCCAGGTTTGCCTGGTCCCTCTATTCTGGAATGACTCTTGATCTTCTTCCAGTAGATGGTGATCTCATTATAGGTGACGAGATCATAAATGGATTTTATTAGTTTGCCATGCTTGAGTGGTTTATTTTTTGCACACTGCATGCCTCTGGTTTTCCAATTCATCAGGTGCTCCACGAACTCATTCCGGACATAATCCGAATCAGTGATTATGAGTTTGGGGAGTCGGTGTTGCACGGCAGTGAGGATGGCCTGATGAACTGCCAGCAACTTTTCCACCTCACTACTTCGGGGGCCAATCTTGTACCCGGCGGAGGGCTCTGGGGCATTATTCACCCTGGCCTTCCCAACAGCGGCCACCAGTTCCTTATCCCCATTGTTATTAACATGGTAGGAGCACCCATCCACATAAACTGTGGGCATCCCCTGGCACACGTCTTCTTAATAGACCTTGTGCAGGGAATTCAGGTACACCTCCATGTTGTCTTGTGTTTTGAGACTTTCGTCCTCGAGACAGTTTTCTCAAGCACAATCATGCAAGTGAAACCTTGCACGAGGGGACTCTTCTTGTTTTGGCCGCATCTGGCCTCCACAAGAAAAGCCTTGGATGGACAGAATCCAAGAAGTAATTCTGGAATTACTCATGTTCCTTGCATGGATTCTGTCACTTTGGAGGTATTGCATCGGCTGGTGAGGAGTCTCGACGGTGATGTCCTCCCCATGGATGAACGGGAGTTAATTTTTCAAAGCCCACTCCTTTGCCAGGATTGCCTTCTCACAACTGTTGAATTTTTCCTCCACAGAGGATAAAGTCTTACTCACATAGAAGATGACTTTATTGACCATGTCATGCTTCTGGTATAATAATGCTGTTAAGTATGTATTTGATAACCCTGTCTTCAAGAAGACCTCCTTGTTTTTGATGGGGTAAGCTAGACAAGGCGGTTGTGAGAGGCTTCTCTTCAGTTGTTTCATTGCCTCGGCTTGCTCTGGACACCACACCCACTTGACCCCAGCCTTTAATAAATGAACTCTGCGTAGTCCTCTATGAATTTTCTACTGTAGTTAGTCAGTCCAAGAAGGTTCCTTAGTTCACGCAGAGTTGTCGAGTCTTTCAATTTTAGTAGTGCTTCCACCTTTTTCGCCTGGCGACAGAGACCCTCAGGGGTGATTTCATACCCTAAGAAATTCACCCGGGTCCTACACCACTGTGCCTTTTGGAAGGACAGTTTTGCTTAGGCCTCCTTCAGCTGGGTCAGAACATAGTAGATTTCCGCTATGTGTTCCTCCACAGTTGAGCTTTTAATTAGATCATCAACCACATAGGCCAGGTTTCCCCTTTCACCCAAGTCAGGCATAGCCTTGTGCAGAAAGATGTTAAATTCATTGGCGGAGTTTATATATCCAAAGGGAGTTCAGGTCCATTTGTTCTGCTGCCCCCCGGAGGTAAAGGACAGCTTGTACTGGTCTTCCCTACTCACAGGTACTATCCAGTATCCATTGCTCAGGTCAATGGCGGCATACAGCTTTGACCCTTGGATCTAGGCCAGTCCCTGGTCAATTTAGGAAAGAGGCCATCAGGACATATGGACCCTTTTGTTCAACTCCCTAAGGTCTGCGCATAGTCTCCATTGGTCATAAGGTTTTAGTATCCCCAGAACCGGAGTGTTAAAAGTACTGTGGACTGGAAAAATTATCTTACAGGACTCTAGGTTCTTTATGATTTCGGTGAGTCACCCCATAGACGCAAGAGGCAACCAATATTGTTTCACGAATACGGGAGTCATCCCAGGGTCCGTGGGGATGGATGTAGAATGTATCTTGGTGCGTCCACAGTCGTACGAGTCCACAGCAAAGATTTCTTGAAAATCTAAAAACACCTGCTTCAGCTTTTGCTTTTGCTCCTCAGTCTCACAGGTATCAGCTAGGTTGACCCATTCCTCAAACATTTGTCTGAAGCCCGGAAAGACCTCTGGTTTTGCAATCTCCGCTGTATCCTCCAGCTGCGTGGAGAGATCTCTGGGTATGGTGTTGACCTGAACAGGAGGTTTCAGGTAGGCAAGGCAGTCATTGTGGACCTGGAATATCACCTCATTCTTACTGATGTCACAGGTCACCTCTTCCCCTGGTAAAGGCAGGAAGAGTACACCAAGAAATTTTGCCCTTGCCAGGTGAAGATATTTTCTGGTGGGAAGTCATTGTCACAGTTGTAGCAGTGGGGATCTGTCCCATGATTTCAATACCTAATTCAATGGAGAAATGTTGGTCATCAACCACCATTCCAATAAAGGTATCTGCGCCCAGATTGATACTCCTAGGGTCGCTGTTATCCACCGATATTGGATTGGTGTAGTGTTCTAAGTCAACTAATGGTGTTGGGGATGATCATTTAAATGTACATAAGCATCTGGGTTTTTGAGTTTTTGTTATCTCTTAATGTTTAGGGGTATTGGGAATTGTCAGGTCTGTCCTGGGATGGTGGCCTCCTCTTCAATTTGAATTTCAACTGCATACAGTAGCAAATGAGCTGACCGAAATGCCTTTTCAGGATAGTCAAAGCCCATGGGTTTACCCCCCAGTCGGGACCAGGCTTTGTAAATAATGAGGTCCCAATTAATTGCGAACCGATTGAGAATGTCACTGCCTAAGTAGAAGGCAGAGGGGACATCTCGCACAACCTCTACTTTTATCACCAATAGACATTTTTAGCAGGCACCTGCTAGGCAGGAGATGTTTGGAATTGGGAGTTTCCAGACCCATTTCCCACTTATCAATCAATTTAAATGTGGGAATGGTCTGATCTTTTGTGAGTTTCCTTAATAACGCTTTGGTGATTAAGCTTTTTCCATTATTCAGGCATACTCTGGCAAGAACAGTCCCCCCTCATTTACCTAAAAGGGGAGGAACATCTGTTCACCACTTTTCTGAATATCAGCCAAGCTTTGAACTGGTTTTTCATCACTTTTTATCATGGGATTTGTGTTTTCAAATTGTGGATCAGTATAACATTTCAGGGTATTTCCTTCCAGTTTGGAATGCCACTTAACATTGGAAGGGAGGTTGATTTTCAGGAATGGAGAAGGGTTCCCATCGCCAGTTTGTTGTCCTGCAGCAATTACTGTGATGTCGGGGACTTGATTGTTCCTAAAATGGAACACAATTTGTCAAACCGCTGGTCAACCATGTGACATATGCCATTTAGGCTTACATAGTTGGTGCTCTGTTTTAATTTTATTGAACGGTTAGTCTGGGTCCAGAGGACCTTGGTCACACAGTCTATTAGTGGTGAAAACCTCTGAGGGAGGTCATTCCTTAAAATACAGGAGGTTCCCTCTGGAATAATGACTATGACTGAGTGTTTCACCTTGTGTCGCCCAATTTTGATCTCCAGATCCACAGTCCCCTCGACGAGAATGTTATTCCCGTCGAAGTGCTGGAGTTGTCCAGGAAGAGGTGTAAGGGGAATTTGGTGACTCTCCCCCCTTCCTGGACTGGTTTGCTCAAATGGCTTTTTATACAGGAGGGTGGCTTGGGAACCGGTATCCACCAGTGCTGGAAATGCACACTGCCCTTGCACCTGGACGGGGACATAAATCCTACCTTCTTTCTCCTCCAGGGAGCAAACAAAATTGGCATTTTGGGCCAGCTGGGAAGTTAATTTCTTTATTTTGGACTCCGACACCGTTGGATCTTGGGCAATTTTCTGTGTCAGAGTTCGGGAATCTGTAAATAAAATTTGACATTCTGAGATTTGGGGAGTTTTGGAATCCCCTTTTTCCCTTATTCTGTGCTGTCCCCCTTTTTCTGGAGACGGTCACTTGAATTGGTTTAGGAGATTTGGCAATCCACTTTTTCCCCTGATTCTGTGCTGTCCCCCTTTTCCTCGAGACATTCACTTGAACCGGTTTGGGGGGCAGATCCCTCATTCATTATTGAGTTCTCAAGATGACATTTCTGGGGTTCAGGGATAGGCGGTTCTAGGTCAGTCCCCATACCTACCCAGTCTGAGTTATGGTCTTTTAGGACCAATTCTTCTTTGGGAGGAATGGCCCCTTCCTTGAAAGAGAAGACATTCTTCCCAGAATCCTCTAGGGATTGTTCCCCTTCAAATTGGAGGACACAGACTTCCTCCACAAAATGGGTCTTCTTTGTCCCTTGGTTTCTCCTACTTACCCTCTGTTCCCTAGGTTGCAGATTTTAGGGGGTAGGAGATTTGGGTTTAGGTCCAGAGGTTCATAGGAGCTTTTCACGGGTGAGGAAGGAAGCTTCCTCTAGGGCTTTGCATCCCCCTTCCTCCAGGGCATCCTCCTCTGGAACCTGCTTGTTGTCGGGGTTCTATCCCCTTCATTGTTCCAGGGTGCCGGACCCTGGGTTTGAGCTGTTCTGAGCAACCATATTCATCTGAGGGTTCTGCTGAGCCCTGAACACGTGACTCAGGTCTTGGGCCAAACTCTGGACCTGGCGCTCCAGTTATGACACCCTCTCTGACTGATACGGGGGTCTTGCATCAAATTATTGCTGCTCTCAGGAAGGGTAACTGTCCCTTCTCCCAGAGTAACTTTGCTATGGAAGGTTTCCATGGTAGCCCTCCATTCTTGGTCTCCCATCTCCCTGATTTGGTAGTCTAGACTTCTGAAAGTGGGGAGAGAAAGGAGGGTTGTTCTGTATGTTGGGGTTTGGAGGGTATCTGGGGAGGAAACTTAAACTAGAGGGTGGAAGATTACTGCCCTCCTGAGGGAGGTTTGGAGGGAAGTTTCCTGGGGTCATACTCACCTGATTGGATCCACCCCCAGAGCTAGGGGAGTCCATACGTACTCCAAGTTGGATCAGTGCCCCTTGTACCTCAGGCTTATGTAGATGGCAGAGTCTGGTGACACATTTGTGGGGTAGCCTGCCTGATTACCACCTGCTTTGGAATGGTCACAGGGTCTTCTTTGCCTCGGGTTTGGTTGGTTAGTGGGAGGTGTATTTTTAGGCCTACCCTCTCTAGGTCCAAAATGGGGGTAACCTTCACCTCCTCCACCTTGGCAGCAGTGGGGGTGTTGTTTGGTTTGAGATTTTTGGGGGAATTCTTGTTTTCTGGCTTTTGAACCTCATAGATATGGGTAGCTTGCTCTATTACTCAGTCCAGGGTCCTTTCTCTGTGCAAGTCCCTAACCAGTTGCATCATAGAATGCTTAGGGAGTGCATGGAAATAGGTATTGATGAACTCCCAACTGATCGTGCACACCCGTCTAGTGATTTGTGCAAAAGCCCAATTCAATTCTTGGACAAATTCCCTCGGGCCCGATCCTCTCCACACTGACAAGTGCTTCAAGATGGCCGCCTTATAGGTAGAGCACCTTGAATGATTATGATCCTATAGCCCAGCAAAGAAGCTGGAGTATTCTGGGGAGAATGTCCATTTGGCAAACTCCATAGAATTCTGGTCATTTTTAATGCAAATGACGTGGTCATCTGGTCATACAGCTCCAGATGCTCCCAGACTGAGTAGTTGGCATTTTTATGGTACACGGTCATGAAGTATCTAATGGCATTTATTTGTCCCATGGGGTCTTTTACCAAAGATCTTTGTTTTTGTTTGGCAGCCTTCTTTTGCACTGCACCTGAGCCTATTCGCCCTCAGACTCAGAGCTACTGCTATTTTAACTCCTATCCCTATCCACTAGGCGCTCCCTGATTCTTGGAGACTGAAAGTCTCTCACAGAATGACAGGGCCTAATCTCTTCGCCCCTATTGTATTTTTGGCTCTCTGGGTCACTTCCCTTGGACTCCCTCTTTTGCACAGGAGAATACTCAGATGACTCCTCCCTTCTTCCGGGGTTGGTGGAGAACTCCTCCCACCTCCCTGATTGGGGGGAGGTTTTCAAGATGCTCTTTTGGGGCCTAACCTCAGACTCTTTTTTATCTGCAAAGTGGACCACAAGATTCCTTTGTAGCTGATATTTCTGGCAGTCTAACTCCCTGATTTTCTCTTCATAGGAATCTTCCTGGTCAGATACATTGGTCACAATATTCTTGAACCTAAACAGGGATGCACGCCGATCAATCTCTGATGGTCGCTGGCCTGCCGGCTCAATCATGCTGGGCCTAATTGAGTCTGGCTGCCTCATTGTTCCCGGTTCTTGTGAACCCATGGACATGAAGTTAGCAGCACCTTGTGCATATAGGGTGGGAAGTTGGATTGAGGCCCTTGGTACAGAGGACATCACACTGTGATCAGGGGTTGCCCACTGTCACTCTCTATCTGTTCACTGTTCCTCAAGTCCTTATTAAACCTAGCACACTATTTTTCTAACCATTTTTGGTCTGTATTGTCTGTTCTAGATCACATTTTATTTGTCTTATATGCCCCATTAATTTTTCATTCTCTAATTTTATGGTAGTCAGTTCCTGAAAACATGACTCACTGGTTTCCAGGCCTGTCTTTAATTTGCACACTTCCTGGCATAGGGCATCTTTTTCCTGATACAAAGTGCCAATATGTTCATTCAGGTTATCTCTGTGTTTTATAGTGCCCAACTTCTGGCGTTCCTGGTCAAACTATGCTTGGGAATGGACCTCTTTTATGATTCACTTGCTAATCTCCTCTTCCAACTGCTTGATCTGATTTTGTAAAGGGTACATATCTTCTAAGCAGGCTTTATTGTACGTCACTTGTTGACTTAATTTTACTTAACTCTCTTTTAGGAAATCAACCCTTTCTTTGCACTCCTCTTTTAGTGCAGATAATTGAGACTCCTGCTCTGATTTAATTTTTTGCTGTACTCCCAACTCCTCCTTTAGTTGCTTGACAAGGTTTCTTAATTCTAACTCAGAATGTTGGCTAGCTCGCATTTTCTCTCCTACTTGCCTTAACTCATTTTGTGTTTGATTTAAAAAGCTCAGACTGATTTTTCACAGAGGTACACTTTCCTGCTACCTTTCTTCCATGGCTATCATATGGAAGTATATGTATGAGGTGAGTTGGACCATTTTAATTGTTCATCTTTGATGGTCTACATCATATAGAAGTCAGTTAGGGCTTGATGCAACAGACCACCGTCCTTCCACACATCCATATTTACAGGGGTCACCTCTTGCATCATTCTAGATTGCCAGGCTTCATGTTTTTGTTCTGTCCATTCCCTTTTAATTATCAATTTGATAGGAGGTGCTGTCTAGCCATATTAATTTCCATGGTGCTCATTATGAAAAGTGCTCTTCATGTGGTTATCTATGCAAGGGCAAAATCACCACCCCTTTCTGATTAGTTTATGGTTGCAATATTTTATTTTGAGACACAGGCCTGATACCTAGGGTACAAGGTTTTGGATGTCACCTTTACAGTGCAACCCAGCTTACTAGCCACTAAAAGTAACACTACCTTCAATGGTTTAGTCTGCTGTGTTGCACTGTCATGGGTGAAAACTCTTATCTCAATCCCGGACGAGCCTCCACTTTGTCACGGTTTTATTACACAGCACACTCCAGCCAGTGACTCCTTCCCTGACAATGAATGTGGTGTACAACAAAACACTTTTAATTTTTAATAAACCACAGGCTCTTTTTTTTAGTAGGCCTACAACCAGTCTCGCACCCAACCTTCACCCACCCTTCACAAGCACCCTGTGTCACAATGGACCAGGAATCAGGCTGGTGTGTATCAATAAGATAAGTATTATTTTATTTTTTAATGGAAAAGGAAAATCAAACAATTTCACAGCCACCAAGGTTGCGGCAACACCAATGCACTAATCTCTTCAAAATAATTAAATTAAGGTCTCCTATTACAATTCACACATTCTTTAATGGCAACACAGGAAAATAACTATTTTATAAAGAGATAACACCAACGGTTTAGCACTTCCCCTGCAACACTCACCCCTAAACACCAGCTAACTTGATTCCTTTGAATGGAAGGCAGTGGCAATGAGTAGGTATAGAGAGAAAATCGGAGTTAGGGTAAAGCCCACCACCCCAATATGGGAAGCCAGCAAAGAAAGTGAAAACTCATTTTTGGAGCAAAATGGCAGAATGGAATTTACTCACAACTGCTAGGGGACAGAATGACAGGAAAATCGTGTTGCTTACACTTGAGGAGATAGGGAATATTAGATATACTAATCAGCACAGCGGGGCAAAGTAGAAATAAAGTAGAAAAATCAATTTTGGGAGAAAGCAAATGCAAAAGGGTAACATACAATGGCAGGTCTGGTTTACAATGGATTTACAATGACTGGCAGCTCAGGGAAGGGGTTTAGCTCGGAATAGGACAATCGGTTTTCAATGACATGGACAGAGGCACATGACACATAGACTGGTAGGCAAAAGGGATTGCTCTCAATTGGACTATGGTTTGAGTTTTTAATAGGACAGATGCAAATAAGAATTTGTGGGGTAATGCACACAGTACATGGACAAGGTAGTCAAGCTTTAGCCACACTTGCTTTCTTTAAAATCCCGGAGCCCCTGCCATCATGTCTGGCAGAGCAGGGAATTATGATGCCCTCAGTAACTTCACATTTGACTGTGGGATGGGTCACTGGTAGGTGCGACTTCAAGTGGGAAGCAGGGCTTTTCATTGTAAAGTTTCCTGCCTTAGCCCAAACTGTTTTTTTAGGTATTCTGTGCCTCTTCAAAGGTGACTGACATCTTGTGGGTGGAAACATAATGTACATTGCTTCAGTCAACCCCCCCAGAGCATATTTCCCTGACAGTGCAGTGCTATCTTTTCACTGTGGCCTTTTCTTTTTTACCAGTATCATTCTTTATTCAGTATTTCAGAGAAATACATTTTCAGGACTTTCTATATCAACATATCGTCTCAAAAAACAAAAAAAGAACTTTGCAACATGAATAAAGTAGGCTTTCCCCCTTCCTCTTAAAATTGAAACCCCCTTCCTCCCTCCCTCTTGTCATCCCATTCCACCCTCTCCCTCCCCGATTACGTGAGAAGACGGTGAGCAGAATCGGATCAAGTTGTTAATAAGTCACAATAGGATCCGGGATATTATCTCAGGGCTATTTCGCTCTCATTTGTAAACTTCGAGGAATGGGGCCCATTAAATTTCTCTGCTCGGAGAGGTGTTGTGTATGGCCCTTGTAATGTTCTTCATCTCATACTGTTCTCAGCTTTCCGAGCCCAGGAAGCTTTTGTTGGGAGGTCATTGGCTTTCCAGCTGATTGTGATACATACCCTGGCTGCCAAGAGTAGAAAGTGGGCCATGTGAGGGACCCGCGTCCATCTGTCTTCCTGCTCCTCCAGGCCAAAAAGCACCAATGTGGGCTCAATGTCTCTGGGGATCCCTTTGACTCCCCTTATCCACGTCAGGACCTCTTTCCAATAAATCTGGATTTTGGGCCAGTCCCACCACATATGCCAGTAATCAGCTTGGGACCCGCATCCCTTCCAGCATTGCGAGCTCGAATGTTCAAACATTTTAGACAATTTTTTAGGGTCGTAATGCCACCTGTGCAAAAGTTTTATTCCATGCAACTTATATTGCACCGAAATGGAGGTTTTTGGTGCTGATCCGCACACTTATTTCCATAGTTGGTCAGTCAATGGAGATCCCAGGTCCCTCTTCCATCTTTTCCGTGAACGATCAATTCTGTTCTCTGTTTCACCTATAAGAACTTATATCGTAGAGAGATGAGCCCTTTGGTGGAGCAGGTTTCACTGATTATTTTCTGTAAGGGAGTACGTTTGGAGATTTTCCTTCCACTTTGGTGCTTGAAGCACTCCTTTTAGTTGCAAGTTCTTACATAGTCCAGGGAGCCTATTCCCAGTGCAGCTTTCAGGTCTTGAATTAACATGCACCGGTTGGGTTTCATAATTTGGCCCACCGTTTCTAGGCCAGCCTCGTACCATGTTTGGTAGCGCCCGGGATCTTGAAGGTCATTTCTTATGGGGGGGGCAGATGCAACTCATAGGTGCTGTCCACATCATCAAGCCCTTCATGTCTCTTTTGGGCCACCATATCTTCAAGAGCGAGCCCATTGCGAAGTGATTGATCACACTTTAAGGGAATGAGGTTTTGGGAGCCCATAGCCACTCTTCAAATGGGACAGGTCACATTTAATGGTTCTCTATTGTTACCCATTGTTTTTGTGGATCGTTTCTCAAAACTGGGCAGACCGATAGTATGCATAGGTCTGGGAGACCGGTTCCTCCCTCTTCCTTTGGTTGGATCAGAGTATTGTAGGCAATGTATTGCTTTATCCGCTGCCATACAAATGTTATGAGTCTGGATTTAATTTCTTGAAAGTGGGTTTGAGGGACAGCAATTGGGAGCATTAGTAGTATGGTATGTTTTGGAGCACTGTCATCTTTATGGCATTAAGGGGGCCCAACCATGACGCCGTAAACTTGCCCCATCTTTTCAGATCTTTTGATATTTCTGTCAGAAGAGGGGGGAGGATTGCTTCGTAGAGGTCCTCTGTCCACTTTGTAATCTTAATCCCTAGGTATTTCAGTTGGTTGTGTACCATGGGAATTTTGCCTGCGTGTGCCTCTTCATCGTTGGGATTTGAGTCTTTTTGTATGGACTGAGAGTGGACTTCTCAACGTTGACTTTCAGATCTGCCCACTTTCCAAATTCTTTTATTTTATCCAGGATTACTGGAACGGTGGTGGCGGGGTTTGACAGGTAAAGCAGTATGTCCTCCGCAAACATGGCAAGCTTGTATTCTTTGTCTCCCACTGTGATTCCTTGATGGATTGGTCACTTCTAATGACATTGCCCAGTGGCTTCATTGATAGGGCATAAAGGAGTGGCGATAATGGTCACCCTTATCTGGTACCCCTGGCCATATCGAACACCTCAGAGAGGGTGCCGTTCACTGTCACTCTGCCTTTGGGGCTTTCATAGATTGCCCGCACTCCCCTTATGAACTGTTCCCCAAAGCCCATATTCTCCAGCATGGCCCAGAGGAAGACCCGTTTGACGCGATCAAAGGCCTTCTCCGAGTCCACACTGAAGAGCGCATGGTCCCCTTCTTCCCTGCAGGAGTGCTCCATAACATCTAGTGTTTTATGAATGGCTTCTGAATCCTACCTCCCCTTTATGAATCCACCTGGTCCGGGTGGATCAGGCGGGGCATTATGTCCTCCATGTGTGTGGCTAGAACTATCACGTAGAGTCTGGCATCCATATTGAGGAGTGATATTGGGCGGTAGGATTTACAAGAGGAGGGGTCCTTTTCTGCTTTTGGAATAACCGTTATGTGGGCTAGTGAGAAGGATGGGGGAGCTTGCCCAGTATCGTGTATGTGGTTAAATAGGTCCGCGAGTTGCAGGGCTAATGTTTCTGCGAAGTGTTTGTAGAAGCCCATGGTGTAACCATCCGTACCAGGGGCGCCCCCTGTGGGCAGTCTCTTAATTGCTGCTTTCACCTCATCTGGAGATATGGGAGAGTCCAACGCAGTTCCTCGGCTGCTGTTACGCTGGTTAGTCCTGCTTTTTTGATGTATTCTTTTATTGCTGCCTCTTCCAGTTTACCTCCTGAGGTGTACAGTTTTGCGTACAAGTTGGCAAACTGCATGGCTATACCTTGTGGGGTTTGGGCCCAGCCTCCTTCCTTAGGTTGGATCTTTTCTACCCATCGTTCTGCTCTTTGCGCTCTCAACCTGGTTACTAGCATTTTGTCGGCCTTGTCTCCCTTTTCATAAAACTTTTGTTTTAGTAATGTTAGTTTCCTCAGGACATCTCCTCTAGCCAGTGCTTTGAGGTCTAGCCTTTTCTGCTTAAGCGATTCCATATGTTCTTCTCGGTACGACCCTAGCGCATGCATCTTCTCTTCCAGGGCGGAAATCTCTTTCCAAGGTTGCCTTCTTGCAACTTCCTCTCCCTTTTTCGTCTAGCACCTTCCTTCTTCTTGTGGCCCCTCCATACTGCCTTACCTGCTTCCCACAGTGTTCCTTTCCCCACTTCCCTATTATCATTTAATTGGAAGTATTCCTGAATTGCCTCTTTCAGTTCCTATGAGTGTGTTTTATCTCTCCACAGGTATTCATTACACCGCCACTTATAAACTCGCTAGTTCAGCCCTTCTAGGTCAAAAGTTGCCCGGACCATGTCGTGGTCTGATCATCCTACTGGGCCCATGTCACTACATTGAATTCTAGGGCTCATTTCCTTGCTTACCAACAAGTAGTCTATTCTCGTGAATGACTCGTGGAATCTGGATTTAAAGGTGAAACCCTTCTTGGTTGGATTGGCTGATCTCCAAATATATACTAGGTTACCTTCTTCTATGCATGCCAATAAAGTACTCCCTACTTCATTTGAGGTGTCTCTGCTCATCATCTTTGTAGCATGTCTATCCATGTGAGGATCTGTCCAGGCATTAAAGTCCCTCCCCTATTAAAAGGAGGCCCCTACTATTAGTCATGATTGTGGAGAGGGCTTCCTTGTCAAATGATGCTTGTCCCTGATTGGGTGCCTATACCCCTGCTAGGGTGATGTGCATGTTATTCCATTCCCCCTGGACTATCAGGAGCCTATGCCTGATGAGTAAATCTCTGGGCTTACGAGTTTGATCATCTTATGGAGTATCATGGCTATGCCCCCTTTTTTTCGGGTCGCTGAAGCCCAGAAGGTCTGTCCCACTCCCTTACCTCTCAGGGGTCTCTCCTACCCCACTTAATGTCTGGTCTCTTGTATGAAGTGCACATCTAGGGCTGCTCTAGTAAATTACCTTACCACCAGGGACCTCTTGGTTGGCGAATTTAGGCCCTTGAACATTAAGTGTGGCTACCCTCAGAGTTAAACTCCTTTCTCCGCTTTTAGCTGTGACAGGCATTTCCCTGTTGAAGCTCTCGTTCCTCGATCAGTGTTTCTAGGCTCAGCCCTCTAGCTTCCCTTGATCCTCGTTTCCCCTGGTTCTTGTGCTCTTTTGTCCGACTGGTCAGGCCCCTTTTTCCCCATTCCCCTCGAACTTTAAATTTAACAGACCAATTAACTTAACCACAGCCTTATTAATTGTCCTAGGTTCTTGAGGTTGAGACGCCCTCATTTGTGTGAGGGCCACTAGGTTTGAAAGTCATGCCCCCCCCAGAGAGGTCTTTTATTCCAGCATCGTTTCAGAAGAGTGATAATTGCATGTGTGACTAGTGGTTGTGCAGCCACCTTCTTTGCATGCCTTTTCACAGTGGCTTCTTGGGTGAGATTGGGTTTAGGCGCGCATATTTCCTTGCTGCCTTGGATCGCTTTCACCATCTGAGGGGTTCCTTGTCACTCTTTGATTGAGAAGTATGGGATCCATTAGGGCCATCTGGGGATCTTTCCTCGTGCAGCCCAGACAGGAGCTTGAGAACTTGAGTTGCTTCCTCAGAGGTGACCACTCTATAGTCTTCTACCTTGTACTCGAAGGTTAAATCAAAGGGTTATGCCCATCTGTAGCGTACTGATCTTTCATTAACCATGCTGTTAAGGTCTTGCATTCTCTTAGTCTCCCAAGGGTGAAGTTTGAGAGGTCTTGGAAGATTTTTTGTTTAGAGCCCTGAAATTCAATGTTCTGCGCCTGCTTTACTTTCAGGAGTATCTCTGTTTTCTCTTTATATCTAAGGAACTTGACAACAATTGAGTGGGGGCCCCCTGCGAATGCTCGACCTCCCCTATGGGCTCTCTCAATTTGTACTTCTTTTCCCCCGTTGGCTTCGAATAAGAGGTTGATTATTTCCTGGACCTTTTTCTCTACTTGGGCTGGTGTTTCGCCCTCCTTTTCCTCAAGGCCCAGGATTCTTAGATTGGATCTCCTTTCCTTGTTTTCCATATCATCCATTTTGAGTGAGAGTTCCTCCTCTGTCAGCTCTATGTCGGTCATCCGAGCATTCAACTTCATTTCCATTAGGTCCGTGTTAGTCGGATTATGCCCCAAATTCTCCACTTTTCCCTCTATGTGCTCAACCTTTCCTTTGAGTTCCGAAATGGATCTTTGCATATCTGTTCGCTGGGATCTTATCTCCGCCATGATCCCAGCAATGTCCTCTTTCGTGGCTTTGGTGCTCATTTCGGTGGTCGGCATGTCCGGAGTCCCTTCCCGCCTGTATTGCTGAAGTCTATCCAGCCTTGGAGTTGTGTTTGCCCCGCTCCTCTTTTTCCTTCTTTGTGCCGGCACAGTTCTGTAGCTCTGGGGGGTCCCCCTTGGGACTTTTTTGTGGGTTCCAGGTTTGTCCACCCAATTTCTTGGCCTGACTGGCTTGTTAATGCCCCTGTGTCCACTCTGGATCTTTTCTGGGTGTGGCAGGCTTTCATTTCCTTGGGTCAGGAGTTTCTCCTCTTGCCCTCCAATTGTCGCTCTTCACCGTGCTCCCTGGGAGCCCTCGTAACAAGTACAAGTGCTCCGGTGACCTTATTGGCCTTTTTTTCCCCGTCATTCAGCCCTTTATATCAATTGGGCAGTACTCCTTTCGCTCTACAGGGTCTCTGGAATGCTTGTGCGTGGGGTTGGGGCCAAGTCTTAAGTCTGGGCTGCCGGGAGTGCCCCCCCTTCTGTAGTGCAGCTTAATCCCAGTTATGGAGGTGGCTGAGGGAGTGCAGGGATCGTCAGAGCAAGCTCTCACCTGATTAGTTCCTGCACCTGGTCTTCCTAGTACCACCTTCCGCCAGTCCGTCGCAGGGCCCTTCTCATTGTGCAGCCGACATGGGCCTCCCAGCCGGGGCCTTGTGCGTCTATATTTACAGCTGGCTAAAGGCGCTGAGTCTTTCTTCTTCCTCAATCTCATGGGGTCCCGGGGCTGGCTTGTCTCTTGTGCTTCACCCTTTGGCTGGATCTGCACTTCAGGCCGTCCCCACTGGGTCTCAGGACCTGCTCAGAAAGGTGGCGTAGTGGGCCCAGGTGCCTTGGGGGTGCATGCACATGGCGCTCATGAGCTCGGGTTTCTGTTCTTTAGAGGGCCCTCTCTCTGAACTCTGCTGTCCCCAGAGCAGGGTGCAGTTTTTAGGCTACGTTGGGAGCCGCCCAGACGGGTCCCATATAGGTCGGCCGTTCCGACGGGCCCACCCCCGGATGGGTCCGCACCACACCACGGCCCAGTGCGGGCCTCTGGCCCACTCGATTTTCTTTGGTCCTTATGGCGATTCCACCCTGCAGCTGCTCCTCTGGCAGCGGATCATCTTATCTCAGTCCGGATCCTGCCTCTTAGCTCGCCACCCTATGTGGGTCTGGTCTGCAACGTGTCTGGGTCTTTACCCTGTCAGAGCCTGGAGCCTGTATGCTATTACTGTCATGGGCTGGAGGGGAATGATCCCATCACTCGGATTCCATTATCTCTGCTCTCCCCTCACAGGCATCCCACGTGGTGATTCTCTTTGCCACAGGTCACTGCGGACTCAAGGAATTGCTCGTTGCTACTGGCCTGCATGGGGGGCCAGTCGGGAGAGCCCCACCTGGGTTGGGAGCTCCTGAGATCTTTCCCCCTGCTGGACCCACACTGCGGAACACTGCTGGCTTCTCCCCTGCTCATATTCCCGCAGGCGATTATGCTCCGTCCTCTCATTTGCTGCTCCTCTGTCGGTGGATCAGCAACCCACAGTCTGGTTTTGCCTTTTTTCTTGCCCCCCACATGGTCCGGTCCACCACGCATCTGGCATTTTTCCCTATCAGAATCTGGAGACTGTGCGTCACAACAGTCTTGGCCTGGTGGGGGATGGGCACGTCACTTGATTTTTAATGTCAAGGTTCCCCCTCAGCGGGCATCCAGCGTGCCAATAACTCCTTGTAGCTGGTCACAGCAGTTTCTGCTGCTTGCTCGAGTAATTGTGGGGGTGAAGTCAGCTCGTTATCCTCTAATTTCTCTCCGGGATAGCGGGAGACGACATTCAGGCGGCCATTAATCTCTGCGCCTCCTAGTGGTCTCCTTCATTGTGTCCTTAAATTATTCTTTTTCACACGTGTGCAAGCTGTTTTTTTCGTCTAATGTTTGAAATCCTGTCATGGGATTCTTTAATTTCTCCTTTTTCAGCAAGTTTGCATTTGCTGTAGGTCCTTTGGCAATGAGGGGTAGGCCCCCTTCCACAGTTCGCTGATTTGACATGAACAAAAGAAAAAGCTAAGCCGTTTTTCGTTTGCAGTGTTTCAAGGGCTTCTGTTCAAGTGAAATGAAAAGCAAAAGCCGTGTCTGGTTGTAGTGTTGAAATTTTGCCACTCATGTGAATTAAAAGTAAAACAAGGACTTTTTTAAATGCAATGTACAACCTCTTGTCATTCAGGTGAAATAAAAGCAATGCAGGGCTGCTTTTGGATGCAGTGCATAACCTCTTGTCATTTAGGTGAAATAAAAGCAACACAGGGCCGTTTTTGTGTGTTACACTGTTCAACTGCTTGCCACTCATGTGACATGGAAAGCAAAGCACACCCCTTTTTTGGAGGCAGTGTTTAAATGCGGTTTTTCAGGTGAAAGGGATTTCTGTTTAGGGCCTTTAAATGCACCCCACTGAGCTAAGGAGTCACTTAGCATTGAGCCTTTCGGGCCAGGAAGGGTGTACTGTATAACATGAAAACCAGAAGCAGAAAAAATCCAGCAGTTGGAATCCAAAACATTAGAGCGGCACATAATCTCATAGGTCCGGAGGTGCTGCAAACCCGAGGACAATTGCCAAGGAGACTACAAGGACCAGGGATTGCAGATCCTGACAGTATGTCCCCTCCCATAGCTGATTCCTCCTGGTTTGACCGGGTGTAGGCGATGGAACTAACAAAATAGTTATCCATTGGTCTATGGATGGAACAAAGGAGTTTCTGAGAACAAAAGAGGGAAACACGGTGGGACGGAAGCCATATGTACAATGGAATGGAGAGGTATTCAGTGAGGAATCTAGTGAGTAAGCAAATTCAGCTACTGGTAGCAGCAGCTGCAAGTCATCATGTATTTGGGAAGAGCAACATCAGAGGTACTGCTGTAAGGTTTGATTTATCCTTTCAGTGATCCCATTGATCTGTGGATGGTATCCTGATGACATGGCCCTGTGTATACCCAATTGTTTACATAATTCAGACCAAAATTTGGAGATGTATTGAGAACCTCTTTCTGAAATGATAGTCGTTGAGAGTCCATGTAGATGGAAGACATTGGGAAGAAACACTGTTGCTGTCTTAGAAGCAGTGGGTATCTTGGCCAAGGAAGAAAAATGTGCTGTTCTGGAAAATAAGTTGATAGTGACCACAATTGTCATGCAACACCTCGATGGGGGAAGGTCTACAATGAAATCCCTTGCTATCGTCTTCCATGGTCTGTCAGGAAAATCCAGCTGGTGTAAAGATTGATTAGAGATTGCACCACTTGCACAATTACAATTAAAGTCTCCACCAATCACAGTGAGGTAATTGGGGATGCGATATATGGCATTCTTGAAGATTTTAGCGAATTGTTCCAAAATCACAAATAAGACAACCTCCCTGGGTTTCCAGTAAAGATTAATGATAAAGAAAGTGGTGTTCTCTGTTTCGAGTAAAGTTACTTCTATAACAAACAACTCTTCAGAAGATGTGATCAACTTAGTTTTGGATTTTAAATTGTTATTTATCAAGACCGCAAGCCCCCAAAGGGTCTCCCAACAGGACCTTTTTTGCTAATGAGGTGTAGGTGGTGTAGCCTTTTAGGTGGAACTGTTGGAGCTTCATAGTTTCCTGTATTAGAATAACCATATGTTTACTAGTAGTTTCAAGAGAGTTGCACCATACATGCAAGTTCTTAAAACCACAGGAATTCCATTAGATAAACCTCACAACATCCATGCTATGGTTGGGGATTCCCCTGTTTTAGAGATAAGTCATTTTCATCAGTGGTTCAACCAACGACCATTCCTAAATGGCACTGGCCAAGGAAGATAGTTGACTCAGCATATTTTCATTTGATGAAGTAGAAATGTTATTTTATTATTGTATCTTTGGAACCATAATTTGTTGGTCATGAGTCTTAATAAACTCAATAAACACAAGGGATTCTTCTTTGGAATTCAACATTGTAAGGTGAAGCCCCAATAAGTGAAGGTTGGAACGATGCTCCCAAATTAGTTTAGTAATATGAGAGAGTGAGTTGAAAAATCATCCGGTTGTTTTTTTTTTAGGGACAGTGTCACCCAATCCATGTCATCGGAATTCAATATCCTCTATGATAGAATTGAAGATAAAGGAACATTTGATTCTATTGGTTCCATTGATTTTAATATCACTCACCCACCCAAAATTTTCGAGGTTGGGGGATTCAAAGAAATGGATTTGGGCATGTCGAGGTCACCAGTAGCCAGTTGTTCCGGTGCTTCTTTAAGGGAATCTACTTTTTTCAGTGTCAGTTGAACTTGTGCTCAATTTAGGAGTAGGTACACCTATAAGGTCTGTGTGCGTGTTAGAGTGCATAGTAGATTCCTCTACAGTATTAGATTTGGAGTTCGTGGACACAGAAATGCCTACCAATGGAGAGGGGTGGATGACCTTTCCTTTTCCATTTTAGGGAAAAAGTTAAACATCTTTGTTTGTTTTGTGCCATAGCCACCACTAAGAAGTTGAATAGGTAAAGGCATCAATTCTACTGACTGGATACACAACTGTGAATTACAGACAGGTTCTGTTGCATTACATGACGAGCCACTAGTAGCTTGCTTTTTTGTACTTTTGATGACTGCATCAGACTTGGACTCTTTTGGGTCTTATCGGATTTATCTTGAAGACAGTTTTTACTTTCTTCATTTAACTGATTTAAATCTATAATCTCATCCTCTTTGGGAAAATGACACACATTCTTGACAGACGAGTTGTGTCCAGTTATTTTACAGAATGGCTGTTTTGGGGATTTTTTTAGGACAATTCAGATAGCTTGGTCTGTTGGCTCTTCTCTTCTTAGCTCTAAGCTCGCTACGTTTGATTTGTTAGGAAAAGGGTGCCACAGGGGACATAGAGCTGTAAGAATCAGGTATAGGAGGAGATATGTTAGGCATATTACGATCAGATATTTTATCAATTTTTTTCTATCATATCCATCAAAGAGGAAGGACTTTTGGGAGTGTTGGTATCAGAATCTAAGAACTCCTTGTCTTTTTGTAATACCCGTGTTCTCTGCCCAGATCGTTCACTAGTAAATCCTGTAATGTTTTAAAATTGAATTCAAGTTTCTTTGAACTTGGCCAAATTGATGTTATCAGGTTCCCATATATCCTTAGTGTTCAGTTGGAGCGTGTCATTGGAGACATGATTAGAACCCTTGTTGACATCCTCTCTTAAAAATGTTGAGTGTGGTAGCAGGGAATGGGATACTGTTGTTTGAGATGATTGAGTACAGACTTACCTACAATCAATTTGACAAGATCTAAAGGTATAACATTTCTGTTGATCATCAAATCTTCTTTCAGGTATTGCATTTGATCTATTCTCTTGTGCAAAGATAAAGCCCTCAGGTTTGTGCCTTTTGGCAAGTATCTCGGACAGAGTGACCTTAATTTCACATGTCTTATAACGTGTTAGCTCGTGTCCCTTATCTAGCAGATTTAGAATTCGGGTCAGGACCAGAAAGAAGTACATATCAGGTGTGTTCAAATCTTGTTAAAGATTAATACTAGGTGAAGGTAAGTTTAAACTAGATGCTCTACAGTCATTAGGGCGTATACGCTCTTTGTTAGAGGGGTGTAACCCCCTCTTCCATTCCGTGATTTGATGTGCAAAGCTCATGTTGAGCATTCTTAGAATTTAGAATGGGAGAACTGGCTACAGGTGTTTCAGAAACATGATTATGAGCCAGATCGGAATGTGCAAGATCAGCCATGACTGAGGACAAAGGGTTTGTGTTATTAAAAATACAAATTTCATCTACTGAGCGAAGTAACAAAGCTCACGGTGTTAGAGGACCTAATGATAGTCTAACCCATTTCCCTAACTCTGCCATGATAGCAGGTGCCAGCATGGAAACATCAGAAATTATGTCATTAATACCATTGTGAGGCAGATCATCCTCAACCACATCACTTGATTTGACAGTTTCATTACAAACCGACTTATTCTTTATTGCATCCAAGTCATATAACTCGTACAGTGAGTAGGAAAGTGGACCAGCTTTAAACTATGAAGAATGATGAATCTGTGCAAGAACATCTTTGCGTGTTTTAATTGGACATGCTGAATGTGGAACAGCAGTAGACACACATCTATTGGATATCAGAGAATTATTAGGCAATGTCAAAGTTTTCTTTTCGACACAAGATTTTGTGCCACATATAACTACTCTTGATGCTTTGGGTAGTTTGTCCATATTTGCAGTACTAAAGGCAGCTGTCTCAGTGAGGCACCTACCACTTCTGAGACCAACAACCATCAATGTGAGCAAATCAAACACAGCCTCTTAACGGCATAGATATTGTCTCCTCGCACACAAGTTTTTTTTAATAGGTTTGGGAGGAGGCCATAGGCAAAGGTTTTCGGGGTCAAAGTCCCAAAAGGAACGTGACTTTCTAGGTTCAAATTATACTCTAAATTAATATATTACCAGTATAAAAACATCTACAAATCAGCAGTCAACATATATAGCTGACAAGGTGCTTGAATATAGTTCTGAAAAATAAAACACACACTGCTACAGCATTCCACAAAGAGTGAGTTCAATTTAGCGCATAATTAGAGAGACAAACACTTCAAAGTCAGATGGCAATCATAACGATAGATAGGCATACAATCAGTGGGTGAAAATCTGTACTGAAGAAAACTATAAGCTGTCACAAATTGTGAACAAGAAAAGTATTTGAAATTATTCACACAACTGTCGAGCACTGCTTCAAAGTGAAGCACAAACAAGAGCAGAGAAGTAGGCACAGCTGATTTACTCAGCGCAACACGTGAACATGAAGAAACAGCAGGTAGAGGTAGGCTGTGATCGTGGTACAATAGGACCACACTGCGACCACACACCCTTTTTCACAAGATTTGTAAAAAGAAAAAAAGAAGAAAAAAACAAGGATTTCACAATACGCGATTGCTGACGTTCTGACAATGCTGCTTACCCAGACCGCTACTTGCACCAGGAGTGGAGAATCTTAAACCTGCTGCAAACCTGTAAACTCTTTGCACTCAGGCATAACCGCTTGAAAAGAGCATATAGGAATCATACGACCAAGACTTCTATAGCCCGTTCAACAATAACTACAAATTCCATGGCTGTAAATCAGTGAGATTGAGCAGCATTAACGTCTCATTGAATAAGTGAGCATATACATGAAATAATGAATGAAGAGTGCAGGTGACGACAGAGAAATCAGAAAATGGAGGAGGCACCCTGATGACCCGGGCAGGGTGCTCCTCCTCCCTCCCCCCTCGGTAAGTCGGAGGGCGCCGTCCAAAGTGTGGCAAAAACACCCAAAAGCCTGCAAAGGGCAAACAAAAGAAAGGGGCGAGGGAAGCCTCTTATAAACCGGCGAGCGTCCTGTGCAGGAAGCATCCAGTCCTTACAGAAGGATGCTCGCCACGGAGAAAGGAGGAATTTTAGTTTTATTTTCATTTTGCTCACAAAGTGCTGCCGGACAAGCAAAGAAGCAGAAGAGCGAGGGAGCAGCCGCCTCACCAAGCAAACGATTGAGGAGCCGCGGTGCTGGTGCCTGGGGCCGCCGCGCAGGAGGGCGAGCAGCCGTCGCTGCATCAAGGAGGTCCGGAAGCAGGAGCGGCTCAATCAACAGAGGAGTCGCCATGAGGAGTGTGGGACACGGAGAAGCAGCAGTAGAGAGCGAGCAACCAGTGGGCAGCAGGAGCAGCAGAGCAGAACAGAGACTACGCGCGACTGAGGGCTGACCCAGAAGGAGCCCTATCAGCTGAGCGGAGTAGTCGGTGGCTGCGAGGACTCCGGAGCGGGTCGGTGAAGGTGCGGTTCCTGGGTAAGGCAAGAAAACAGGATATCTGAAGCTGCGAATGCCTGCCTCGGCTTAAAACCGGCCCGCAAAGGGGTGAAACCGGATATTATTAAGCGTTGAACTGCATCAGGCATTAGTTTAAAGTAGATCCGGGCCGGCAAGGGGTGAAATATTTGAGGAGCAGCACAATTTTAATTTGTATTGCACTGGGCCACCTAGTTGAGACTCAGGGGCAAGGTGTTAGATGCACTTCGGCAGCAGGCGGCTGGGGGTGCATCTGCCTTGCAAAGGCAAGCTCTGTCAATACTTTTATTTCAGGCTGCCTGGGTGAAATAACTGCAACCCTTGTTACAAACTATAACGATGTCGGGCTACCAAGGGGAAACTGCAGTACACGTTAAGAAGGTGCTTTGATCATCACGACTGGGGGGATGGATCTGGAGGCATTTTTGGCCATGGCCAGGTTGCCAACAGTTACACAAGGGCCGAATTGGATGAATGCAATGATCCTCCAGCAGGGGCAGGTAGCAGCTGGTCCCAGCCAGAGGGTAGTCTCTCTGCTAATGTTTCAGGACAGCTCCAATCAAGAAGCCTTATGGGAGACACAAGTGTGCGAAGAAAGGGAAGATGAAGCAGAGGATCATGTGAGGAGGACTAATTGCAAACATCAAAAAGAAAGAGAACTATGACATAGAGGGCCAAAGCAAGTGCGCAAGCAGCAAGCAAAGACCAGCAAGAAGCCCAGAGGAAAAGGGAGGGCGCAGGAGGATGCAGCCTTACCGGCATTGGCACCTGCTGAGGCTCCAGGGAACTGTGGTGGTACGCCCAGCACTCCTGTAACCAGACCGGTGGTAGTAGCTGCGGAGGGACGCACATCCCTAGAGATGGTTAAAGGTATGTTCATGCAGTGTATGCAAGCTTGAGGGAAAAGCGGACCTGGTCAAATATTATGTGGGAATGACAATATTGTTAATCAAGTGGCAAATAATGCGGGAATTGTAAACCGTCCGGTGATGAATCAAGGTCCAGGGGGTCCAGGGATGGGGGTGTACCATGCTTTTGCCTTACCCAGCACAGGTCCTGTACTGGTCCTGTAGGAGGGGTTAGCCTTTTGCCTCAGGTGGGGGCAATTCCAGAAAAGGGGTATCAGGACGTAGCTTTGCCCAGCGCAGTCCCCTTAGGAGGGGTTAGCCAGTTGCCTCAGGTAGGGGCATCTCCAGCAGGAGGGCAAGGGCCAGACTGGTGGGGACAAGGGTTGGCAGGTCCCGGGGTCTCCACATTTAGTGGGGAGACTCAAGGGGCACAGTCATCTGCAGCAACTCCATTCAATATGGGGCAGGGTGGAGTTTGGGGCAATGTAAACCAGTATGGGAGGCCAATGCCAGCCAGGCTTTGCTCCTGTCTGGGTGGCAGTGAACTCCTTGGTATGGCACATCCCACGGGCTACTAAGGAAAAGTTTTGGATAAAAGAGTTTATTGAAATGTTGGACCTGGTGGAGATGGTACCCTTAGGGGAAGGCTTAAATGATATGTCAGAGAAGGTAAAGAGGGAAAGAGAGAGAGCCAAGGTGGAACCCACCATCCACATCTGGCTCAAGGCATTTAGAATGTATATTTACATTATGCTAGAAAAATTCCCACAGGATGCATTGGTAATGATCGCGTATGAGCAATATATCCACAACCTATACCTGAAATATGGGGGTGAGGGATGGTTGGAATATGACCAGGGTTTTAGGCTAAAAATGCAAGTTTGGCCCGCTATGTGCTGGGATGAGGTGGACGTCAGAGGGTACATTGATAAGATGGTACCCGCCAGAGAGTCAGGGGACAAGCCCCAGAGGGAGAAACCCCATGTCTGGAGAGGTAGAGGGGTTAATCTCAATGGGGGAGGGGGTCCTTTTGCAGGTACTCCTCCTGGAACAGCCAGTCCAGCTACCAGGGGGAGCAAGCAGATTGCTGGAGGTTTGCTGATGGGGGCTGCCCCTTTGGCAAGGTGTGTCAATTTAGGCATGCAAAGGGTGGAAGCGCAGGGGCCTGCGGCTCTTCTTCAAGTGAAGGGAAACATAAGAGTAGCACCAAACCCAAAGAGAAAGCAAAGCGGGAATGATGACCAACCACATAGGCCAGGGTTGGCCAAGCATAAGAAAAGTAAGAGTGCAATTAAAACATGTTTACCCATGCCAGTTAAACTCCAGGCATTGGTTCCTTTTTTGAATGTGTACAACAACAGTGAAGGTGCTAAACTGCTATGGGAAGGTTTCAGGTGGGGTCTCAGGATCCCCTTCTCACGGATGAAGGGTGGTAGGGAGGCAAGCAACTTGCGGTCAGCATTGGGGATGCCGTAGATGGTGGCACAGAACGTGGGAAAATAGATCAAATTGGGAAGAGTTGCTGGGCCTTTCTCATGCCCACCTATGGAGAATATTGTGGTGTCACCATTGGGGTTGGTTCCCGAGAAGGAGGAGGGGCAGTATCGCTTGATCCACCACCTCTCTTTCCCGGAATAGGGGAATCCGTGAATGATAGCATAGCGAAAGGGCTGTACTGGGTAGATTATGCATCTTTGGGCGATGCTATAGAGATGGTAAGATCAGCAGGAAAGGGTGCCCTAATGGGGAAGGCCGACATCGAGTCTGCCTCCCGGTTGTTACCTATCCACAAGGATAGTCATCATTGCTGGGTTTCAAGGTACAGGACGAGTATTTCTATTATAAATGTTTGCCAATGGGTTGTGCTATTTCATGTTCATACTTTGAAGCATTCAGCTCCTTCTTGGAGTTTGCATTGAGGCAAAAGGTGAAAAAGGGTGAGGTCTTGCACTATCTTGATGACTTCTTGTTCATTGGCAAAGAAGGAACCGGGAGTGCAGGCCACTCATGAGCACATTTCACGATTGATGGATGTTATGGGGGTCCCACTAGCAGAGGGTAAGACAGTGGGTCCGGTCACAACCTTGACATTTTTGGGGATTGAAATTGACTCAGTCAAGGGTGAATGCAGGCTTCCTTTAACAAGTTGCAGAAGTTGAAAGAGACGATCAAAGTAATGAAGGGTAAAAACAAGGCAACCTTGAGGTAGCTTCAGTCACTGCCAGCTAATCTCAATTTTGCTGAGGTATCGAGCTTAAAACTGTGGGATTGCAGCATGTAAGGGCTGATCTCAGGATGTGGGACATTTTTTGGATGATTTCAATGGTGTATTGCTATGGAGGGGAGAGTGGGCCAGCAGAAATAGGCTCAAGCTATTCACAGATTCTTCGGGGCCCACAGTTTGGGGCAATTTTGGACAGCAATTGATGTGGTAAGGCCTGGCCAACAGAGTGGCATCAGAAAGGGATCACCAAGGACATCACGCTGCTCGCGCTGTTTCCCATTCTGGTAGCATTTAAAATGTGGGGGTAACAGTTGAAGAACAAAATGGTGTCGCTATGGTCAGACAATCTAGCGGTGGTCCAGATCATCAATCACGGGTCTTCCAGCAATTCAAGGGTGTTAAAACAGCTTAGAGAACTCATCAAGAGCTTGCTTACATAAAACATCAAAGTCAGGGCTCGACATATTCCTGGGTTCAAAAACGTAGCTGCTGACTCTCTCGTTTACAGTGGAAAAAGTTCTGGGGGAACTATCCAGAAGCAATCA
Organism: Ambystoma mexicanum; assembly: GCF_040938575.1. Lineage (NCBI taxonomy): Eukaryota > Metazoa > Chordata > Amphibia > Caudata > Ambystomatidae > Ambystoma > Ambystoma mexicanum. Next base: position 807,433,036 of record NC_090941.1, read on the forward strand.
AGGTGATGACTCCATTCAAAGATATACTGGTGGGGCATGATTGGGGTGATCTGCGTTCTCTGATACACACAGCACAAGCACTGCACTGGGCATGGCAAGAAGATACAAGGCCTGCTGGGAGCGGTTCTTCATTTCAAAACGAAATTCTGTCAGAAGGGCAGAAGGACTCACCTACGCGGGCCTTTGTGGGATGGTTTTGGCGGTCTGGGAGAACCAGAGCTTGGATGGCATACCACTTCGCAGCAATAGCTCATTATTCAAAGCTATGTGGTGAAGTTGACCCCACCAAGGAGCATTACATTGTAATGGCTATGAAAAGTATGGCAAAGCAAGTAGAGAAGAAACCTGATGAAAGGCGGCCCATTGACATTGTGAAACTGCATGGCTTGATTAAATGCTTGAAGGTGCTGTGCCATAGTGATGCAGAGAGGGTTTTGCTCACAACAGCCTTCACAGTAGCTTTCTTTGGGGCTTTCAGGGTGAGCGAGCTAGTTCCAGAGAACAAGGAGGGCAAGGGGTCCGGGTTCCTGCACTTAGGAGATGTCCAGGTTATGGAGGCTTGGGTAAACATTTGCCTAAGAAGGTCAAAAACCGACCAGAAAGGGAAGGGGATGATGGTGACACTCCAGGCCATCCAGGGGAGTATAGTCTGCCCAGTGCCCGCCTTGGCAAGCTATCTCCAACAAAGGCCACCTTCCAACAAAGGGTTTCCACTACTACTGCACAGGGATGGGTCCGCTTTGAGCCGCTTTCAGTTTAAAAGGGTCATGGATATGGCTTTGGAAAGAATGGGGTTGACAGAGGGGGTGTTCGAGACACATTCCTTTAGGATAGGGGCGGCCACCTCTGCGGCAGCTGGGGGCGTGGGGTCTGAAGAAATCAAGCAAATAAGGAGGTGGAGGTCAGGGTGTTTTAAAAGACATGTCAGACCTGAAAAAATGTAGAGTTAACCTACTGCCTTCTCATCTCCTTCCCACTAGCAGCAGCACAGAGGGGGAGGCAGTCCGTCTGGGTGGTAGGGCATTCCTTTGTGTAAAGGGCTGGGGCAAGGTGGACGGCAAAGCAGGAGGAGTTGACGGCCGGCGAATACCGGATATGGTGGCACGGGATGCCTGGAATGAGATGAACCCAGCTGCAGGGTCATATTCGTAAGTTGCTGGGTAAGCAGCAAAAAACGGAGATCTTGGTCATTCATCTAGGCGGTAATGACTCGACAAGCATCGGGAGAGGTGCTTTGATGAGGGAGATGATGTTTTCATTGCAGGAGTTGTCGGCACAACTGGGCGAGACCGAGATCATGTGGTCGGAAATAATTCCAAGACAGGAATGGAGGGGCACGGAGAACCACACTGCTGTGGAAACCTCTAGGAGGAAATTGAATTGTGCTATGTCGAAATTCTGCAAGGGCAGAGGTTTCCCTCAGATCAGACATGGCTTGATCAACTTGAAGTCCCCAGAATATTATCTAATTGTCAGTGATGGGGATGGATCCCTTTTATCGGAATGTGTGCACAAAGCTCTTGGAATTGTAAATAAGGAAAGGGGGGAGCTACGGCGGACAGTAACCCACCTGTGGCGTGACGGTGTTTGGACGACCAATCACAAGAGACAGACTCCGAATGACCCATTAGAAAAACGGAAGGGTCTTTGCTCTTCTCGGACCAGCGCCTCTTGGGAGCCTAGGCGGCCGGGGCGTCTGGTGGTAATAATAAGGGCTCAGTTTTTCCCGAAGAAACGGCACTCTCCCCGCCCACGAACTCCTGTTTGGGGCTCAGACACGAAGGGTTGGAAGAGTTGGGCCTACTTTGGACTTTGTGCAAGAAAGGGGGAAGCAGGTTGTTGGACACAGAGCAGGCACCGCACCTTCAGAACTATTTTCACAAATGTGTGCAGTGTTTTTTATGATGTTGTGAAAATAATTATGCTGCCTTTTTTATGTCAAACAAAGACAAGTCTCATTCTGCACCTTACTAAGTGGAGAGGGAAGGAACTGAAGAATGAGCAAGTATAATGTTTATTGATGCAAATGGACAAATGCACAGGTTATGACAACATACCAAATGGAGATCAGAACGGTGTTGGTCACGTGTGGAACAAATCAATAGATATATCAGTATGCTCCAAACAACCAGGCTAACAGATTGACCTCAGCGATGCATTTATAAATATTGCAAAGGAAAAGGAGAAGTGTGGGGTGCAGCGTGCTCGACAGAGGCAGCTGTGCCGCAAGCAGCCAACAGCAGAATAGCGCGCGTGCACCTCTTTAAGCATGGATTGGAGGCAAAAGTTGTTGGGGCTTATGATTTCTATGTTCTTTGAAATAAGAATCCAGTCCAGCTGCAAAGATAGAAGTCCAGCGTTCTAGCATTGGAGATGGCACGAGTATAGTGTCCAGCCAACAGCACACTTCCAGCACACTTCCAATCGAGGCACTTTTGAGGATCAAGGGGACCACGTGGCTCGTGGGGGGACAGGCAAGAGATGGACAATTATACAAGGGGTGTTGTAAACCTACCAAGTACTTGAACTACAAATGATCCTGGGGGAGGGAGGGAGGTTGGTTTTCAAGGGAAGAGCGGCAAGGGACCCAGACTCAAGGTGAAGAGTGCAAAACAAGAGAGGGCAAGTGATTTATAAAAGGGGAGCAGTCCTAACTTGGGGCATTGGTTACGGACTGAGGGTCCTATTCCCAATTCCAGCTCAAAGGGCAATAAGCAAGAAGCTGTTCTTTAACAGAGGTTTAGGTGTTTGGATACCTAACACAGCCCAGTTGGCAGGTTTTTACACAAGGGTGCTAGTTCAAGTAGGAGTGAAGGGGGTGGGGGTAGACGTGCAGGGTATAATAAGTGGTTTCGAAGAGCGACAGATGCTTACAAAGGTTGGAAGCATGGTGCAGGGAATTTACAAGGGGGGCATAATGCTTTCCGCCAAGGGAAAGGGACCACATGGATGGTGGGTGGTTGGCCATTCTGGTATGGGAGGAGGGATGGGCGTTGGACATACATCTTGTCTCCAGATCAGCATCTATGGGAAGATATACATGCATCTAGATTTTATGGGGTATACAAGCTAGAAGTTACTGTCCTGGAATGTAAATGGGCTGGATGACAAAATCAAAAAGGGGTGGTACAGAACCTCTTATGCCACCATAGCCCTGATGTTGTAATGCTTCAGGAGATCTACCTCTGGGGCACCAACTGTCAATTTGTCGGTAGGAATGTATATCCCTCTGTGTTTCATGCTGAGTATGTGATGGGTGACAGATGAGTGGCTGTACATATTAGAAATGCAGTGCCGTTTGTTACCGCACACCTCAAGATGGATTCTGGGGGGACGATATACATGTGTTATAGGAAGGATGGCAGTAGCTAGGATGGGGTAGGCAATGGTCTCCTTAGTGATTGTGTATGCTTCCCCCGTCAAGGACGATCTAATAAGGAAACTGAGGGGGGTGATACTTGAACATGAATCTGAGATGGTTGTGATTAGTGGAGGGACTTCAATGACTCAATGCAAGCAGACAGATATAGGAGAACCAGGGCCATGTCTAGAGGCATGCGCCCAACCAAACTTCATGAGTGAGAGGCGGCTTGGGGTCTGATTGACATCTGGAGGGCGAGGCATCTTTCAAGAAGCTATTTCTGGTTTAATTCTGGGGCGGACAGATCGCTGTCTAGAATGGATGATATTTTCACATCACATGATAACCTTCATAGAGTTCAGAAGGTGGAATATTTACAGAGGGGCATCTCCAACCCTCATCATTCCTGATGAAGTGAGGTTTGGGGGGAACAAATCACAAGGGATGTCACAGTTAAACACGCCTACCACCTGCTATTGACACAGATGGAGTACTCAGTGAAGGATTCTACAGACCTGTACTTGCAAGAGAACGAAGGCATGGTGGCCAGTGTAGTGACCTTGTTGAAAGCATACAAGACTGTTCTGAGAGTGGCAGTGACAGAGGTGAAAAAGTGTGTAAGGGAATGGCTCCATTACATGTCTGTGTAGGGAAGCAGGTGGACATGTCATCCCTAGATCCCACCCCCTCACCTCCATTATACTGGAATAGTAGGAGAAGAGACCTATGTGCGACACCAGGCATCATCCCAATACCACATCAAGTGTATGAGAGATGATATGTACTCAGACAACCGTATCAAATGTACACTCACACTGAGAGGGTGGAACGATCTCTGCACACATCATTGGACCTCATAGAGCTAAGTGAAATCTGACAAGAAGAGAGTAATATCATAGAGGAAAGATGCCGAGACTTACTTAAATTATTTGAAAATACTCAAAGAATAAATATTTAACTGAAGTGACAAGAGAAACATGTAATCAAATATGAAGAGATTGTATATGCAAAGAACATAAAGTAACCTGCTGACTAATAAATGTATATATGAAGAAGCACAAGGTAGATGAGAGAAATAGAAGCTTTCAGCAGATGAAAACATAACATGGCTAGAGCAGCCATGATGGGAAGATGGACATCAGACTTGTATTAAAACCAATCAATCTACCTCTGAGACAGACCAGGGCTGCAGGGTAAGGAGATGTGTGAGGAACAAAGAGGAGTTAATTGGCCTTGGATCAAGGATGCTACTTCAAGGAATAATTTCAAGGCACAAGGGGAGTAAAATGGATAAAGTGAAGGAGAAAACATCTGCAAGAGCCAAGTGTTAGACAATTAAAGATGTGGAAAACACATGTAAGACAGAGTGAGCAAGTCTTCAAATAGCAGTAAATATAAGGTCGAGATGGACACATTTGTGGTCTCCTCACATGTGATTCAGAAGTTGAAAGCAAGGGCTATTCATTAAGGCCAAACAAAGATAATAATAATAATATTAATAATAATAATAATAATAATAATAATAATAATAATAATAATAATAATATAGAATTTATATAGCGCTAAGAACCCTCGGGTATCTGAGCGCTACTTATTATTACCCACGGTGTGTGGTGCTCATTTAGCGTCCTCGGAAGGATGAAAGGCTGAGGTTGGTCTACACTCCCTTGAATGTCCCAGAATAGGGAACACGTGTATCCTTGGAGGTTTAGCTCCTCCGCTTTACCCAAATTAGGCACACCTCTAGAATTAGTAAGTGTGCCTTTTGTCCATAAAGCAAGTTTATTGTACAGACTGCCGGGAGGGGGCTTAGATGACATCCAACTGTCAAACTAACCCTGATCTCCCTGAACCACACAAAGAACACATATTATATAGAGTTTACAACAGTTATTACACAACCCCGTACCTTTGTATATACTGTTACAAAGTCATCCTCCAAACATGATTGTTTGCCCTGTACAAAGAAATCTAAAGCCCACGTGTAATTTGGACACAGACATTGTAACACAATCTCCTAAAACCGTATAATTACAAGGGTTACATTTTCAACACACCCTTTCTCAAAAACCTCTCCATATTTAGTGACAGCCTTGCCTCTTAGTTACTCAACAACAGAATTCCTATTAATGACCCACAATGACCTGCCCTAAAAATACCTAAGCACATGAAGATGAAAGAAAGACACATACATTCCCTTTTGACCTATTTGTGTTTGCTAATCCCATCGCCAAACCCTGTCCAGTGTCCAATTTTTATGACTACGGACCTTTCCTATTCACATGAGTTCCGCCCACTCTCTGACAACACAATCGCTCTCCTGAAATGTATTACTACGGATCTCTGCAAGTGTCATGGGAGAAGCCCAGCAATGAGCTCTCCTATTTACCAGAGATCATTCCTTCCCTTCACCCTTCAGCACTTGAGCCATCTGCAAACTGATTGCAGCCACCCCGTTGACCAGTTTACAAAACCTGTTCCCTGACTGCTGACGACCCTGTGCAAGCCTTTGCCACAATTGTGAAAACACCCTTCTAATGAATCCACAATTCGAAGACCCATGATACACAGAGGAACCACACCTCATATATTTCATATCTTTCACTAAATTCGAAAAATACTTCCCATATATGTAAACCAATATGTGTGCAATTTATACCTATTATGGTCTCCTCTCATGACTGCCATTCATACAACTAAAACTCCACGCGCACATATTGATTCCCTGCTTCACCTGAGAGGAAAGTGGCCCTCCGTGTGACAATGTTTCATCGTTATGTTTCTGCACGCATGCAAATCTAAAAATGTATCACCTCTAAACAAAATAACACAAAGTAACCTAAATATAAAACTTATCCTTTTACCATAAATATGGTAATATTTGAAGCAATTTGCGTAAGTGACAGAAATTACAATGAAGATGTGTCCACCCCCCAGTCAGTGGTATGGCACACAGGCTTTGAGGCCAACTACAAAGGAGAAGGCTTGGCTTGGGGCCTGACCGATGGGAGACAATGGACTAATTGGGAAAGTGGGGAGTAGTCTGACGTTGCTTGCAGCACCTGAATTCGTTTGGCTTACGTGCTGCTAATGAGCCGAAAGTTCAAGGTTGGGAAAGCATGCCAACCAATCAGAGATTCTATGTAGCAACATGCTACACAATGTTACAAAGACCAACCCACTGCCATTTTTCACGCTATAATCAGTATTATACGTATTAGGAGGTGGTTCAAGGTGTACCCGCAAAATAAAGGGCTGCCAATGAAGTCATTAACACTGATATATACTATAGGTACATATGTTCCCTTAACCAATCCCTCCCTTCAATAGGGTTTTGTTTACCATGTAGCATGATGTCATAGATGCTGCATATCGAGATATAAAACCTTTGTATAATCACATTTGGGTGTGAGTGCGTGAATTACTGCCTTTTATTCACCAGATTGCCCTACTTTATTTTTATGCTGATAAAAAAGTAGCATTTTGCCATTTTATTTGAGTCTCTCTTGTTATTTGGGTCTGGGATTAGTATTGGTAATTCCATCTAGCACATGATATTTTCAGCACAACTGACATCTTCTGGTGATTCATCTTACGGCCAGTATCAAAGCTGCTATTGAAAATCTAGCTCCCTCGAGGAAGAAACAATAAAACCTGAGACCCACAAGAACACTTGGCACAGTGATAGTATCATTACACTTGGACGTACCAAAAGGTCTCTCAAAAGAGTTTGGGGGAAGAACCCCGGTCCTCATTCCCTCTTTTACTATAGGCAGGCCGTGAAAGAATTTAAAATAGTTATCTTTGAAGCTAAATCTCTCCACCTTAACACCAGAATCACAAGAGCTTGCTCCGGCTCTAGTGAACTGTGCAACATCTTGTCCGATTTTCAAGACACACCAGTGGCCAAGCAAGATGTCCATAAAGATTCCGCCTGGTGTCAGGCCATTCACAATGAATCTTTTGCCAAAATTCTTGGCCATAGACAGACCATAAGAGACCATCAGGAAATGCTCCGCTGGACAAAGAACACCTCAGTTGATCAGTCAGGGTGGTGCTCTACCCCAGACGAATATCAGTATCTTTAACCTCACTCAGTGTTCCCAGGAGGAAATTCACAAAACTATCCTTGCAATGAAACCAACATCCTGTTTGGGTGGTAGTTGCCCTGTTGACATCATAAAAGTCTATCTTGAGATATTGGTTAACTTGTCCTTCAGTGAGGCATTGGTACTCTCCACCCTTAAAGAGGCTTGGATCATGCCACTTCTTAAAAAAGGCAACTCCGACCCTGCAGTGGCAAAAAACTATGGTACCATTACAAATGTACCTTTCCTACTTAAGATCTTGGACAAGATAGTATATTTGCAGCTACAGGGCCATATTGAAATACAGAGCGTCCTGGGGGCACACCAGTCAGGTTTTAGAGCTCAGAATGGGATGGAGACTGCTATGCTGGAATCCACCTTAGCTGGCATAGTGGACCGGGGACATCCTTTCTTGCTGATATTGCTAGACCTTTCAGCGGCCTTTGACCTAGTGGATCACTCTCTCCTGGTCTCCAGACTAAGTACTCTGGCACATTGCTCAGACCTATATAAATATCACAAGAATCAGGATGAGAGATCCTAAAAACAAAATGTGTGGTTCTGAACAAATCAATTTATTTCAAGAACACGTTTTCTTCTTAGTTAGTTTACACAATTTCGATAAGCACGAAAGCGAATGACAACGGACAGGTGTGATGGTATACAGTGGGAAAACAAGGTAAGTATCAACCTCTTGGATGTTGAGGTAAAAAGCTCCACCTAAGGGCACGGACACATATGACAGTCTGGAAGACTTATACTTCAACAAAGTGCACCCAGGACAGAAAGTGGTCCGGGCGTAGTTAACACAGGGTGTACACATCAATATCTACAAGACATACACAAAGAATGGTTTTTGTAGTTGTGTCACGGCGATCGACACAAGTGTGTTTCGGCTATGGAAAGCTGGATTGTAGCCTGGCTGGATGTTAGCCTTCATCAGGATTGACACCAGTAGTGGTGCTGTCCGTAATATTTGCTGCTGTGATAGCAGTGGTGATGCTGTATGTAGCCAATCCTTGGATTGTTGCTGAATTGTGAGTTCAGAAATGCACTATGAATGAGCCGTGGGTTCCTGATGTATAAATTTGTGTCAGGATACCGGGGGCTTGGGAAGGGCCTGGAGGGTCCCTGATCGCGATCCGAAATAGTGCGTGCGTCACCATTCCAGGTTGTGGATCCCCCGGTGACGCACACACTTTTTCGGTTCGCGATCAGGGACCCTCCAGGCCCTTTCCAGGAGGGAAAAAAATAGTTATCTATGTGAAAGAGTGTGAAAACATTGGGCGTATTTCTAGACGCCAAACTATTCATGCAGACTCATGTCTCACACATTCGCTCCTCCTGTGGCTTCACCACCAAGCTACTGAATCATATTTGCCTGTTCATTTCAGCCAGCAACTTCTCTCTACTAGCCTCAGCACTCGTCAGCTCTAGGTTAGACTATTGAAACAGGTTGCTGGCAGGTACCTCAGAGGCTAATCTCCCCACTCACTCCAGGTTGTGTAAAATGGTGCAGTTCGGGCCATTTATGGTCTCTCAAGGTGGAGTCACATCAGCAATGCCAGGAGTAAACTACATTGGCTCCCTATTGCACACCAGATCACAGACAACATTCTCACCCCGGCCTATAAATGTCAGACTGATGCAAGCCCTAAATGCCTTAAGGATCGGTTGAAGGCCCATAAACCAGGATGCCAATTGTGATCCTCGGACAACCCTATTCTTTTTCAACCCAGATACAAGGTAGTCAGGTTTCGTGGCATACTCTTTGATGTCCAGGCTTGACTGCCATGGAACATTCTACCAGGACACATTAGATCGGCTGGTACAACGGATTTCTTAAAAAAACTGGTCAAACACCATCTCTTTAATGTTAACCCGGGTTAGATGGGCAGCTTTTGTAGTATCCCCCCACCCCTGGTTTTTTTAACCCTGCTGTGTTATGTTTGTATTTTTATGTTTCCTGTGTGCCCTAAGGCCCATGGGCATGTGGCATGCTACAAAAATTAGATAATAATAATTTAAAAAAAAATAAGAATAATAATAATGAGATGCTTCAAGGTGCTAGAGCACAACTGAGGCAGAGGATAGGGGGAGGGTGCAAGAAGAAGATTGTATAGAGGACAACTCATATCAAAGGCATGGGAACTTTTGGGCGGCCCAGGATAAACTTAGGATGTTATCACTTGATGAAGCAAAACACTCAATTTGACTGACTAATGGGAGGGTGTAGAAGAATGGGAGGCTGTTGGCCTGGATGGCTAGGCAGGAGGTGGGTGATAGATAGACCTCAGATATGCGTGACGTGATGGGGACCGTCAGGGTTGTGGTTCAAGATAGTGCAAATACTTTCATAGACTTTTGCTTGAATTTATATGGCCCGGCCCCAGGAAGTGGTGTGACACAGGTAAGGGCATATTTTGAAGCACTTCCCATGAAGAGGCTGTCAGAAGAACAAAGGGATGGACCTCACTTTAGCAGAGATCAATAGGAGTACACAAAATTGCAAATGGGGAAACATCCAAGCCCTAATGACCTCGCTCCGGAACTCTGGAAACCTCTAGGGGAAAAGATGAAAAGGTACATACTGGCTTTGTTTTAGGGTAGTGGGGAGGAGGGTTGGCTCCCACTGGACCTTTGAAGATCAGTTATTACAGTAATTCTCAAGAAGGTGAAGGACATGTATCCTGTGAGTCGCAGGGACCCAATTTCCCGTCTCAATGGGGTAGTCAGGGTTGTGGCTAAGGCGTTGACCTATAGGTCGTGGTCCTGCCCCATCAGGTCCACAGGACTCTGAATTGTTTTATGCCAGGACAATTAATGCGCCTCAACCTACATCAGCTGTTTGCGGTGATTACATAGGCGAATGGGTTACCAGGGAGAAACAATTGAATACTGTCCCTTGATTTTTACAAATCCTTTGATTCAATTGAGTGGACGTATCTGTGGGAAGTTTTGACAAAGACGGTCTTCAGTCTGGATTTGCTTGGGTGGGTAAATGGGTGTCTCTTGGGTGTCATCAGTAACCGAACAGGGGATATGATCAAGGAATGTGTATTATGTACTCATGGGAAAAAGAGAGGACCATGCTCAATGGAAGGGTTGGTCCTTACAAAAGAGCCTTTCGAATACCTAGGGGTCAAAATCATAGGAAACATGACAGCATTTCTCTGGCTTAACTGGGACCCTATGGTGGACGGTTTTCTTTGCAAGCCACACTGTTTGAGATTCTGCAGATGGACTTTGACAAATTGGACAGAGGTCTCAGAAAACTGCTCTGAGGTTCAGCCGCCCCACGGAAAGCTGTTGATACATTAATGAACCCTCTGCTTGGGAGTGTGGAATTAATATGCCATACCGCAGGAAGTATTTTTGGGCAACTCATTTGGAACTGAATTCTTATTGGAGGGTGATCCTACCACTAGCCTTGAGAAAGTGGGTATGGGGTCGCTTAGCCCAGACCAAGTCCTCCATTGAAAGAGTTTCTCTGGTGCATTCCTCCAGAACTGGGAGGTTAGTGATGAAGGCCTAGCATATCCTGATGAAGAAAACCAGGGAGGGGGATAAACTGGTGCTCGATCAGCCTTTATGGGGAAAGAGGCTACTTCCCGAGCTTAAGGCACTCAGGGGTAACAGGGCTCGACTGATGAAGGGGTATGGACAGTGGGGAATTTGATGAAGGTGGGGGCCATACGACTATTTCCATGCTATTCCACTACATTCAACTCTGTCATGCTATCAGTCTGTGATTTAGGGTCTGGCCTGGAGCTTCCTAAGGACTCCCCTTTACTGAGACTGGATGCTATGGAGAAGTTGGACAACAAGCCAATCTACACGGCTGACCAGCACTATGACTAAACCCCTGACATGGTTGAAGGCAAGGTGGGAGGCAAATGTGGGTCCCCCAGAGGATGGGGATTGGAGGAGTTCCCTGGGGGTTACCAACAGTTCTGAGCTTGGAGCTGGCACTGTGTATACTGGAAATATGGGGGGACTCTGCTCTTTCGGTACATGAAATGTGTCTGTTGGGCTACAGTACAGTGTGGGATATGTTTACCCACTCAACTGTACTCCCTTGCATAACCAAGCAGCACTTCAGCAGAAGCAGGAAAATGGCTGCGCTGTCTCCCGTGGGCACCATTGCCTCACACCAAAACTGCATTTTCAGCTACAAAAAGATGGCTGCACCATCTTGCCTAACACATATTGGGCAGGATAGAATAAGGGGGCACACTGAGAAAAGCCTGCCAGTGTGTTCTTACATGTACAAAAGAAGGGGAGTGAAAAAGCAGCACTGCTTTGCTACAAGCCCAAAGTTCCCATTGAAAAGGGGAAATATTTACCTTTAAAAATGATGCCGCTCTGATGCTCTTTTTCCTCTTTTCCTCATCACAATACTTTTATTAATGAGTCCTTGCTCTGCTTATCCACCTTCACATTGTGCTCCAGCAGGCAAGAGCAGTATTCCTGAATGAAAGGCTGTTGTTCAGATCTGAAGAAATCAAAAGAAGCCGTACTTCAGCTAAACGGGAAACGCTTTACTTTTTGGCTGCAAAATGTCAAGGATCAATGCGTCAAAAAGACCCTGGCTTTCTGGGCCTATGTCAATTTCAGTAGATCTGTGTTTAAACAAATTGCTGCCTACAAGAAACTAACTATGACTGCAGAACAATATGGGAATTCAAGGGGAAGAGACAAACCGAATTTGAAAGAAAAATGACAGCAGTCACCACATGTTTAAAATCTACTTTTGCAAATCAGAAAAATACTTGTCTAAAAGTGTATGTTGGATAAGGCCATGCCCTTATCTAGCAATGTGACAGGGTTTTGTGTTGTGACACATAAATGGGAGATCTTATTCAACCGGCTTTATTCTGGTTTATAACAAAAATAAATAAAATGAGGAATTAAATAGCATTTGATGCATGGGGGAAATCAGCCCAAACATGTTTCTGCTTGGTGGGTTGCCAGCAACAGAAGGCCCCTCACAGTAGATGCTAGAACACACACGTGCTAATTGCTACCTTGGAAAACATTGGTCTGGAGTGAGGCCTCTTACAATGGAAGTTCTGGGACACCAGCCTGTGAAGTGGAAGTGGCCATAAAACCTTCAATCAAAATGGGAAACCCCCTACCCACACAGGGCTGAAGTGACAGTTGCTGGTGGCTGAGGAAAAAAATGTGCCAGTGAAGGACAAAGGCCAGCCCATTTGTATCAAAAGGCTATTTTATTAAGAAACTTTGAAGATGTTTATTTTTGCAACTGAAATTCACAGGAATGTAAAAAGTTAGCAGTTTTAATGTCATTTTTTGGGTTTTAATTTAAGATGTTGTAGCGTTCACTACTACCTTGGGAACAGAATTGGCAGAGAATTGGGTATTCCACGGAATGTGTACATGATGCCAATGTAAAAATCAATACTGATAGGCCTGATAATAATCCATACACACGTGTAAAGTTATAGAATTTTAGGCCGAATATTTCACACTTAAAATGATTAAAAATTGGTAGAAAGGCGAAACAATGTCTTACAACCTGTAGAGTTGGACTGGTATTCTCTGCAGAAAATATGTAACCTATTTATGTATTTTGTTAAGATGCCCCAACTGTACAAATATGCCAATTATGGCAAATCTGAATTGTAGCTAAAGTAACTGTGGGAAGTTCTGGATCACACCATTAATCTGACATCATGCCCTTGAAATCTAACCAGCTGGGAGGAAGGTAGTAACTATCTCCCCTGACCAGTCGGGTTATTTAGATGAGTGCTTAGCTAAGCCTGCCCTGCTGTATAATTCTATGATGTCACCATCCTCTATAACAAAGGGTGGCTGAGAAAACTCTAGACAGACTCTTTCCTGAATTACAGCGCTTGTACTCCTGATCTTCTACATTCATCTTGCCAGATTCCAGATCCCACTGCCAAGCCAAAGCATAGCTGATTCCAGATCCCACTGCAAAGCCAAAGCATAGCTGATTCCAGACTCCACTGCAAGGCCAAAGCATTGCTGACCATCCCAGCAAGGCCTCAAACCAGCGATCCCACAAACAAAAAAATCCCAATAACCAAAGGGAAAAGCTGTGGTGTTCTTTTGGGAAGCATCCTGAAACCAGACTGGCTTTTTTCCCACTAACTGCATGCCCACTGCAACCCTGCCATCCTGCTGACTGGATTATCTGGTGACCAGACAGGTCCAGCTGTTGTTCTGCTAGGAGAGTCCACTGCTAACTGGTGACCTGAGCCCTGGAGTCCAGAACCCGGTTGACTGTTCCTAATACCAAATTTAAGAGTGGACTGTGCATATTCCCCACCCCATAACACATAATCTACCCATCTTGACTTTTGTCTTTGTTCCTCTCTCTAAGCAACCCTATCCATACCCTGATAACTTGTATAGACTGTTCTAATTTTGTGTGCACCCTGTTCTTGTTTCCTAGTGTTAGCGCAACTCTTTTATTCACCTCACCTTGTAACTCATTAGTGATATTTGGAGTAATTTAAATTAATTCCCACATAGATCATAACACGGTGGGAAAAGGTTGACAATATAGACTCAATAATTTACTTTAAGTAAAATCTGCCTTAACTTTTAAAACCGATTTTCTCTTTTGAACTGCTTTATTTTCCTCAAAACAAACCTCATTCTACCTTCCAAATCTCTCTCAATTCACCAGCTATAGCCCTCCTTTCACTTCTGTATTGTGCCTGTGCAGTGCATCTATCACCCTGCCCAAAACCCGCATTCCGATTCAGTGTTTATCACCCATTTTGAAAAAAACTTTTTGCCATTTAAAACTGCAAACTAGAAAAAATGCCACTTTTCCATGTGTGAATTCGGCTGCACTGAGTTTTCAATTTCAATCTGTTTTGTGAACTGTATGCTTTTGGGATACCTTACCTTATGGTTGATAGTGATAGGACATCCCTAATACTGTGATAAAACATGTATATCCTTATTTAAACACACATTTAATTAATTATTGGTAAAAAATCTAAGTGTCATTTTAGGCCTTTGTAAAGGGTTTTTGCCTCTTATTTTGTGAGGGAAGGTCGGATTTTGATTCTGTTTGCTGCTTCTTATCCCTGACTACCTACTGCTTCTTTCTATCCACAGAATTGGGGTTGAGGGGGGAAACCTTAACTTGGGTGCTATCTATCCGAATTCAAAAAGTGCTCCTATTTATTTGTGCTTTGGATATGTTCTACTAGAAGGATAACCAAGTGCATTGCTTTCATTTCCATTGTCATTATCACCCCATTGGTGATTGTTGCCCAATATTAAAATGTATGTGATTTTTATGAACTTTAAAAACAAATAAATATTGTATTTTCACCAACTGGCCTGGTTCATGGTCCATTGTGACCCGGGGTATTTGTAAAAGGGGGTGTGAGATGGGTCGGGTACCGGCTCAATTTGAATTAGTTGAAATTAAAGAAAAAGCATCCCTATTGATCACCACATCCCAGGCTTAGACCAAGTGTTCTGGTCCAGTGTGTGACGCCAATTGAAATCCTTAACAACAGGCCAGAAGGGGCATTGCAATGGTGTGGGGATGGGAGGAGGGTTCTGCCATACAATCTTGGGAGGACTGGGTGGCTTGACCTAAGGGGTTGGAGAAACGTGTATAGTAGAGTAGAGGTTGCTCACAGAAGTGAGAAGGTGTGGGGAAGATGGTTGCAGCACACTTAAGAAATGAGAAGAACCAATGGAAATGTCGGACAGAGTCAAGGAGGGGGTTGGGAGGGAGATGAGAAACTGGATGCCAAGGGTAGGCGGAGGGGTAGCAAGGGGAAGGGAGGGTTCCAGGTAGGATGCAGAGGGATTGGGGGAGTGGGAGGTTACTTTTCCTTCTACAAAATGATTGTCACAGTAACAAAATTTTTCACCAGGATGAATTTGGTCTGAATCAGAGAGCCGCTGATAGACACCAGGTCCCCTCTACTATGTATTCTTATAAGTCATGACAGAGAGCTGGGTCTAAAGTTAAACTCTGTTCATCTTACTTTCATGTAATGTTTTGGTTGTTGAATTATACATATTTAGGTAATGTTAGAAGTGTGAAGCGTAATTGTCCTATTACAGTAACCAGGAGCTTTTCCTGATAGTAAGGTCATATCACACTCACTGGCATAATTTATAGTCCCCTATCCTTTTATCGATAGGTTTTGCACCATTCACCTGTCCAGGGAAATACCCTAGACTAGGGGCAATTATCTTTCCAATACGGCACATGCTAATAAGAAATAATTTAGATTTGGATCAGATAATAATTAAACCCAACTTGTAAATGCTGCCACTGTTCGTGCTGTTGGAGTTTAATGCAGACAATTGAAGATTTCACTGAAGAGGGGCCAGATATATGATACCCATCAGTAACATACATGTGTTGCTGGTTCAGTGAAGTGGGGGCAGCTAACTGGCACTCATTTGGTACATGTCTTCTTCAAGGTCCCTCTTATTTGCTGGCCTCTCTGGTGCTGTATATTGACCTACAACCTCTTGCCCTCTACCATTCTCATGGGCCTGTGATTATTTCAATGAGAGAGATTTTCATCATCAGAGGTTGAAAACTGTGAAGGGCGCCTTGTGCCAGGAGGCTTCAGTAGGGGCACAATCGCTTTCACCTATTCACTGGGTGCTACAATCCTCATGATCGACATGTAGTACTGTCACTGTGGGAATGGTTTGACACTTTTCAACCCCAAACTTTAGGGACTGTCAGTGAGGAAGAGGAGGCTGCTGTTGGAGAAACTCGGGAGGACACTGGAAAGCAATATCAATGTTATAAGCTGGGTTCCACTTCCTTTGTCAACCATGTTGTTCAGTTTCTAAGGGAAATGAATGACCGTTTTACTGACACTCCATCATTCCATCCCAAACAGAGAGCAATGACTGTGGCAACATTGCCCATCAGCCTAATAGATTTTGTTTATTGACTGTGGACCCACTGTTAAATCCCCCCCTCTTTTTGCACCTTTTTAAAAAAGAAGCATATCCTTGTGAACATTGCGGTGATATATTGCCTTTATCCTCCTGGCTACGTATCTTGAGTGGATGGATCTTTCCAGTCTGGATGTTTCTGTGTTCATTAACAGGGGTGGACTTTTGTTAGTTTTTCTAGTACAGCATTTGTTCCATTTTTGTGTGTTTAATTAAAGTATGTATATATATATTTGTATAGATCTTTGATTGGATATTTCTTTATTCTGGACGGATTAGTATTTCTGTTGCGTTGCTACTGTTTCAAAATTGCACTACTCTTGAGACTATAGCCTGCCCTCAGCCCACATTACCACAAAAGGCAAAGGAGGTATATTTCTTAAGCACGTCTGTTTCACCTTTATAATTGGGATCACCCTTGCTTTGTGGATGGGTGAAGGCTGAGTATGCGGTTTAGCCACTATTCATCCTTGTACTCTGGCGGGTGCAGAACAACTTTTGTCACACTGTCAGTGAGTATACTTCCCCCTTGCCTACTGTTAAGGATTCTAATCGGGCGTCAACATCAGACAAGGACTTTTGCACTTAGCCTCGGATGTAGCGCTTAATTAAAATACTTTTTCTTTATTTCCCAGGAATGTGGATTGAGCTGGCAACCAACCAATCACACACACCCTTTTACAAATACCTTGGGTCACAACGGACCATGAACCAGGCCGGTGGGTGGACATACAATATTTATTTATATTAAAGTTCCAATAAAATCACACAAAATTAATATTGGGCAGCAATCACCAAAGGGGTGATAATTACACTGTACAATGATAGAATACATGTGATTTGACCTTCTACTATAAACTATCCAAAGCACAATTGAATGGGAGCAATTTTACTGTTCGGGTAGATAGCACCCGAGTTAAGATTTCCCCCTGCAATGCTCCCTCAAACCCCTATTAATCGAATTTTGAGTGGATAGAAAGGAGCAGCATGGAGTCAGGTATACAGAATTAAAATCCAACCTTCCCCCACGAAATGGATTTAAAAGCCCTTGCAAATGAACAAATGACACTCAGAATTGGTAAATAATTAATTTACATGTGCAGTTGAATAAATTAGGTAAATATGAGTTATATCAGTATCAGGGATGTAAGAATACTAGCAAACCACAAGGCAAGGTACTAACAATGGGCATACAGTTCAGAAAATCCACTTTGAAGTGACAACACATTGCAGCCAAATCACACACATAGAATTTACATTTTCTTACTTTCTCAGGTTTAAATGTCAAAACGGTTTGAAACACGGGTGAAATAAACAGAATCGGAATGCGTTTTTTAGGCTGGCTGACAGATGCAAATCACAGGGACAATACACAAAAGTCAAAGAGTGACTATAAATTAATGACGGGATGAGATTCTCATGAGGAAAGTAAATTTGGTTTTAAAAATAAAAGCAGTTGACAGAGAATATCGGTTTGGAAAGAAAAGGACAAGTTTCACTTAAACTAGATTTTAGTGGCTAAAAAAGAGAAACGTCACCCGTGAATAGAAAAGTTACGCTGCAGTTGTAACCCTTCATGCAGTGTGCCTCTTTTTAGGGAGAACTAATTTATTTAATCAAAATAGTACCAAGGACTTACAAATGACAGAAATGAGTGGAAGAATGGCCCTAACACTAGGAAATCAAGGACAGGATGCACAGAGAATTCTGACAGTTTCAAACAAGTTATCAGGGTATTGACAGGATTACTTCGAGGGTGGAACAAAGACAAGGTATCAAGATGGGGTATGCTATGTTTTGCTATGGGATGGGGTGATATTCACATCAGCACTTGAGTTTGGGATATGAGACATCCAACTGGGTTTCTGGACACCAAGGCAATATCTGGTCACTGGTCACCGCGGTGGGGCTCTCCTAGAAGAAAACAGCTGGGCCTGTCGGGTACAGCTGGCATGCAGGTAGTGGGGCAAGAAGCCGGTCTGGTCACAGGATACTCCCAAAAAGGGTACCACAGCTTTTCCTTCTTTCTTCTTGAGTTAGTGGAATTTTCAGTGGGGTTTCTTTTTGGATCAGTGGTGATGCCTGGGTAGGGTCAGCTATGCTCTGGCCTGGCAGTGGGATCTGGAATCTGGCAGGATGAATATGGGATGTCTGGATACGTAGGAGCTGGAAAATTCAGAAGAGTGTGTCCTTTGTCTCTGTGAGCCTCTACCTTTTATAATGTGGGTGGCATCACAGGATTTACCATGGGGCAGGCCTTGGGCTTCACATGCATCTAACAACTGGCTTGGTCAGCGTTTAATCTTACCGCCTTCCTTGCAGCCGGTTGGACTTTAGATGCATGACATCAGTTTTATGGTGTGGGTCTTTGTGCCCAAGTCCTCCCACAGTTAATTTTGCCAACAATCAGTTATGACCTAAATTGCACATTTTTACAGTTGAGGCACTTTTACAAATCACATAGACACATGACATATTTCATACAGAGCATGGCAGTCCAACTCCCAGGTCTGTACGACATTGTTTTGTCCTTCTAATAATCTTTCACAATGGTGGGAAATATTCCACTTACAATTCTGCAATTGTATACATGTGTACATATTATAATAAAGCATGTTTGCATTGATTTCCAAAGTTGCACCATAGATACTGTTCCCATGATTAACCTTTTTCTTCCATTTGCACCCCCCACCTGCTAGGGGAATCAACAATGTCTTGTTTTAATGCCACCAAAATTATATTTAAACTGTTGAACTGTCACATTTCTGCATCTTCCGGTTGCAGAGATGAAAGTCTTTAATTTTATTAATTTAATTCTGAACAGTCTTTTGCCCCAGATGGGCTAGCTATTGTCTCTCATATAAGGACATGCTTCCAAATGTTGCTCTTTAGTGGCCTTTAAAGCCCCCCAGTTTAAGTTGACGGGAGCTGTTGCTAACAAAGTCACACCTATGTGTCCCAGAATCTATTTTATCTGGCAGGAGCACTGCCACAGAGTCTGATGAGCATGTTACATTCTCCCCCTTGGCCCATTCACAGTTTCCAGATGCTGGTCCCCTTGGGGCGGCAAATCCTGTTCCCAGAAAGCAAATGTCATTTGAAGCCAGGCCAGGAAAAACCTGTTCTGTGGCTTCAGCACAGTAAATGAACTTATTTCATTCTTTATATTTTTTTTCTGAGCCAGAAAGCAAATCTGTTTGAATTAAATATCCCATATGTGTTTTCAAACAAAACCCCCATCACATTCTGTGCAAAGACAGGGCCTTAACTCAACACTTCACTTTTAAACAGCATTTTCTATGTTTGTTAAAAGCACATTTTACACGTGTGTTAATTCTGCTGGGATGTCACTTTCAAATGCGGCCTTCTTACATTTATTTCCTGAATCTTTCCAAAGCCCCTGTCATGTTTCTAATGCACAGGCATCTGCCCAAATAAAGATCCCTTGAAAATGACATGAGGTAGGAGAGAGAGGGGGCTTTTTATAAATAATTTAGTTGGGATATTTTGTTGCAAAGTCAAGCATTTTTCTGTATGGCTGGGAGTAAAAGTTCTTTGTGATTTCACAGATCTTTCCTGACACAACCTGTCATTCAGTGAGAAATGCTTTCTTTTGCTGGAGCACAACCTGAATATGGCTGGGCGTAGCTGGGTCTCACTGGAACCAACTGTGTGCTACGAACATATGAAAAAGGGTATCAGGGCTCAGTCATATTAAAAGGCAGAATAATTTCTTTTTCAGTGAAATTTTGGGCTGGCAGCCTAGCAGCGCTGCATTTGAAATCTTTTCTTTTTGGTGCAAATGAATTTTTCTATGGTGCCACTGAAGACAATACTGGCAGCAATTCTCGGGGCACTTGATGTTACATCTCTCCCCATGTGTGGCTGGTCAGACAGTGCAGCCAATATTTTGGTGACTGCAAAACGCAGTTTTGATGCAAGGCGATAGTGCTCAACAGTGCCAGCACAGTCATTCTGCTGATACTGCTGAAATGTGGTTTGGCGATGGAGGAGAATTCTGCTGGGTTGGTAAATGTACCCCACAAATTCCCCCCCCCGACTCTCGCAAGACTTCTTGTTGAGGGAGAGTAGAGCAAAGTGGGGTTCATCAGGTGTTCTTCTTCCATCAGGGAGCGGGAAGCCACAATTCTCCCGTTGTCTTTCATTGGAGTGTGGAACGACACCCCCAGATTTTCCTTTGGTCTTTCCTTGTAGTGTGGAGCGACACCCCAGATTTTCCTTCGGTCTTTCATTTCTAGGTGCCTGGGGAAGTCCTCCTTGGTCTATGAAGGATCGGAATCAGTACTAATCTAGTGAATAAATAAAAACAGGTTACAACATTTTCCCACTGACTCTCTTCCCGGAAGGTTGATAGCAGTGGGACACACCTGCATTTATTCATTAAAGTGCTTGAACAATAACAGCAAATAATTCCTTACAAGACACAGATAACTATTGATATTTTTACTAGAGTTTCTGTGATGCCTTTTTTCACTGACAATGAAGAAAAATACTCCCTGTTAGATAGATATATCTATGGGCCTACCTGTTCCCTTATGGTTCTTCTTTTCTGGTTCTCATTCTCCAGATGCCTCCTCTATTTGACTCTCCCTTGGCTCCTCAATCAGCTGCAAAATGAGTCTGGGGTGACGATTAATGTGGACCCATTTCTCTTCTGCCAACTCTCCTTTTGGGATGCAGATTCTGTAGGTGAAAGGTGAAATTTTAACTACAATTTCAAAAGGACCGCACCAGTTAGGGAGAACTTTTCCCTCCTTATTCTGGTTCCTTTAAAAATTGGACAAGTAACCCCTGACTCCTACTTGGTATACCTTTTTGATTGTTTTTAAATCATATTGAGTCTTCATCTCCCTCTGCTGATTTTTCCAGTTTCCGCTGAGCGCACGCAAAAGCATGTTGAAGGTTTTTTCTTAGATTCTCAACATATGCATGTGTTGTGGATGCGTTTATCAGTGTCTGCTCTTGAGTTCTGTAGAGCAGATGCTGAGATAGCACCATCCTTCGCCCATAGATTAGCTCAAATGGAGACATTTTGGTCACAGAAGATGGTGTAGAACTGATGGTCATCAGGACAAGCGGTAATCGGATGTCCCAACTTGGCCCAGAATCTGCCACAAACTTTTTTAGAATGCTAACAATAGTTTCATTGTTCATCTCAGCTCCCCCACTAGAGGACAGGTGGTATGCAATATGAAGTTTCCTTTTCACCCCAAGTATCTCCCACATCTTTGTCATCACTTCGCTGGTGAAGTGACTTCCTCGGTCTGACTCAATCCTTTGGGGTAGGCCAAAACGCGAGAAGATGTGGTTGATCATCAGGGCAGCTGCTGTTTCTGCCTTGCAATTTGGGGCCGGGAGACATTCCACCCATTTGGTAAACAAGCATGTTACTGTTAACATGTACTTGCTCCCCCTAGAGGAGCGAATCATGGGCCCGATGAAATCTACTTGTAAATCTGACAAAGGCAGTGTCATCCCACTCTTCTTGAGGGGAGCTCGGTGTGTGAGTGAACTTGGCTGAAATTGTGCACACACAAGACACTCCTTCAGATATTCGGCCTCATTACGACCCAGGCGGTAACCATGGCGCTATTTGCGCCATGGTTGCCACCGGTAAACTACCGATTCCGCCATGGTGAATGACAGAATTACCACCCCATTCCAAGGTTTGCGGGGGCGGTAATTCCCCATTCACCATGGCCCT
This sequence comes from Ambystoma mexicanum, assembly GCF_040938575.1. Lineage (NCBI taxonomy): Eukaryota > Metazoa > Chordata > Amphibia > Caudata > Ambystomatidae > Ambystoma > Ambystoma mexicanum. The sequence goes on from NC_090941.1 coordinate 807,455,156, forward strand.
TCCCCATTCCCATTTGAGGGCTCAATGGGAATGGGGAAGGCGGTAATTACGGTACCGCAAATTGCAGTAACATTATTACCTCCAAAGTCCCTTTGCGAGTCCCGCACTTAATGGCTGGTAAAACCAGCCGTTAAGGGAGGACCCACAAAGAGACCTCGGAATTGGGCAGTAAGGGATTACCGGTACCAGTGCCTTTACCGGTACCGGTAATCCCTTACCGCCCGGGTCGTAATGAGGACCATTGTCTGAAGTCCTGCCCCATGTGTGGCCAGTATGCAACCTCTTGCAAGATTTCTAGAGTAGTAGGACACCAGCGATGACCGGCTGTGGATGCGTCATGGGTGTGACTTAGCATCAGGCTTCGGAATGAGGTAGGTACCACCCACTGGTCACATCTAGAGATGGATCTCCTTACCAACAAACCGTCTTGGATTTGGAAAATTTTGGGACACTCTGAGGTCCTCTTTTCCAATGTAACTGGTATCCGTCAGAGGAAAGTTCTCAGGGTCCTCAATGTGTTGATAACCGATAGCCGGTCAAGTGGCACAGCGAGTAGAGTGCTCGCTTTGACATCTGTGCAGAGCCTGCTAACGCAAGTTCAAATCCCGGCAGGGCCAAACTCAGCCTTTCATCCTTCCGAGGTCGATAAATGAGCACCACACACCATGGGTAATAATAAGCAACGCTCAGATACCTGAGGGTTCGTAGCGCTATATAAATGCGAAATTATTATTATTATTATAAAATTTCCCAATAATCGGATCTCCTTTTTGTGCTGTGATTAAATCAGCAATCGGGGTGTCATGATTCTTGCCCTCATGTCCCCATCCCTGCAAGATGTCAGGCTGGAGGCAGGCCACAATCACCTATATGGCTCTCAAGGGCCTCTCCATCCCTCCAAAGACCCACTTGGAGTCAGACTTGGTGCTTGTGGCACCAGACTCACTCACTCCCTTAGGATAACATTGGAGTTTGGACTTGTAGTGCATTGATATGGACAAGATGGATGCCCCCACATATTTCGGTTCCCAGAACTGCATGTGCAGTCTAGTCTTTTGGGTGTGGTTCATCCCAGAGACACCTGGGATACCCAGAGACTATTTAAGCCATGCCCAGGCTGAGAAACATGCTTTGTGTTTTCTGCACCTGCAGCGTGACACTCACCGTGTTCGGATCGGTCTCCAGTAGGCCTGCATCTTTCTTCTGTGCCCAGCTCCTGCAAGAACAAGAACACTGTTAGGAACAGCCTTACCTTGCGGTGCTTCTGCCCATCATTCATCGCTCCTTCTGTTATGCAGGCATCTTCAGCGGTGTCATTCCCATCCCGACACACTGCTTCCTAAGGAAAAGGGAAAAGAACAGAAAAAAGGCATTAGTAAGCATTCAGCAAATCTTCGCTTATTTTTTAAAGACTGTACGAGCTTCAAACGCTTACCTGAATCCCAGCCGCTCTGGGGGAACTCCGTCTCTGGAACTTCTCATCCATCTGCAAGAGGGAAAAGACACCCCAGGTTAGCGTGGAAACATCTAGAGGCACCACATACCGCGCTTACTCACCGCATTTCTTCTTCATAACCGGCATCTACAGTGAAAACGTCGCGGCACCTAAAAGACACAGAAAAAGACTCAGTTCAATACAAATACGAAAGGGTCGCATCGCGCATAGCGCTCTCACTTACCTTCAGTGCTACTCATCTCAGCAGCACGTCGCCATCCCCGGACGCCGGCCAACATCTAAGGAAGGAAAGGAATGAAGTTATAGAACTGTCCAAAAGACTCATTTTACTTACCTGTCGGACTCTTGCCAGTGAAGTAACTAGGCAGCAACGAGCCTGCATCAATCAACGCGCCCCTGCACTGAAAGAAGGACGGAGAGCACACTATCCAAGAAAACAAGGTGACCTGTGGATCAAAGGGAAGGGTTGGACCCCGGGGAAGAAGGGGTTCAAGCACACAGAGACAATAGGGAGTTTAACTCTACCAATCCTGTGTTTCAGGCCCAGTCTCCAGTCGAGTAGACTCCAGGGAAGGGTTTGAGGTCGTAAGAGGTCAGAACAGGCTGAGTGACGTCCCCGTGGATACCAGGTGAGCATTACACAGGGTCTCCTTACTTCACTGGACAGTTGAAAGCTCATTGTGAGCATTTGTCTGAGACCTAGTGACAGCAGTGACCTGGATTTCCCCCAACAGGGACTCGATCTCAAGGAGATCCCCTTGGAAAAGCTAGGTCATTTCCAGTTTTGTCTGGCCCCTCTATCGTGTAATGACCTTTATTCTTTTTCCAATAGATGGTCGTCCCATTAGAGGTGACCAGATTATCAATATTTTGTATTAGCTGGCCATGTCTAAGTGGTGTGCTATTAGCACACAGCATGCCTCTGGTTTTCCACTTAAGCAGGTGCTCCATGAACCCGTTCCGGACATAATCTGTATCAGTGATTATGACCAGTTTGTGGAGTTGGTGTTGGACGGCAGTGAGGATGGCCAGATGAACTGCCATCAACTCCGCCACCTGACTACTGCGGTGACCAATTTTGTACCCAGCGGAGCGTTCCGAGGCATCATTCACCCAGGCATTCTCAACGCCGGCCACCAGTTCCTTTTCTCTGTTGTTATGAACATGGTAGGAGCACCCATCCACATAAACTGCGGGCATCCCCTCACACCTGTCTTCTTCATAGACTTTGTGTGGGTAATTCAGGTATGCCTCCATGTTGTCCTGGGTTTTGAGTCTTAGACAGTTTTCTCTGACACAATCATGCAAGTCAGCCAGACCTTTGTGTGAGGGGACTCTTCTTGTTTTGGCCATCTCTGACATCCACAGCAAAGCCTTGCATTGACAGAATCCAGGAAGTAATTCTGGAATTACTCGCATTTCCTGCCCGATTCTGTTACTTTGGAGGTATTGCAAAGGCTGGTGTGGAGTCTCCACTATGATGTGTTCCCCCTGGATGAACGGGCGGCCACTGTCAATGCCCACATCGTTGCCAGGAGTGCCTTCTCACAATCATTGAATTTTCCTTCACAGATGATAAAGTCTTGCTTGCATAAGAGATGGCTTTATTGAACTTGTCATGCTTTTGACATGCTTTTGACATAATACTGCTGTCAAGCATGTATTCGAGAACCCTGTCTTCAAGAAGGACTCCTTTTTTTTGACAGGGTAAGCTAGACAAGGTGCTTGCGAGAGACGTATTATGAGTTGCTTTACTGCCTCGGCTTGTTCTGGACCACACTCCCACTTAACCCCCCACATCAACAGGTGGATCAGGAGTCTTGTGACCTGATCAATTCACTTCCTACTGTAATTAGTCAGTCCAAGGAGGCTTCTTAGCTCATGCAGAGTTGTGGGGTCTTTTAGTTTTAGCGGTGCTTCCAGGGACAGAGACCCTCAGGCGTTATTTCATGTCCCAAGAAGTTGACATAGGTCCTGCACCACTGTGCCTTCTGGAAGGACAGTTTTGCTCCGGCAACTCTCAACTGGGTCAGAACATAACGGAATAACGCTATATGTTCCTCCACAGTTGAGCTTTTTATCAAGACATCATCCACATAGGCTAGGTTACCCCTTTCACCCAAGTCGGGCATGGCCTTATGTAAGAAGATGTTGAATTTGTTGCCGGAGTTTATGTATCCGAAGGGAGTCCGGGTCCATATGTACTGCTGCCCCCGAAGGTAAATGCCAGCTTGTTCTACTGATGGGCACGGTCCAGTATCCATTTGTCAGGTCAATAGCAGTGTATACCTTGGACCCCTGGATCTGGGCCAGCCCTTGGTCAATGTGGGGAAGAGGCCATCGGGACATGTGGACCCATTTATTTAGTTCCCTAATGTCTGCGTAAAGTCTCCATTGGCCATTTGGTTTTAAAATCCCCAGCACCGGATTATTAAAGGTGCAGTGGACTGGAAGAATGATCCCACGGGACTCAAGGTTTTTGATGATTTCCATCAGGGACTCTATAGACTCCATAGATGCGAGAGGCAAGCGATATTGCTTCCCAAATACAGGAATCATTCCACGGTCCATAGGAATTGTGGTAGTATGTATCTCTGAGCAAGCACAGTCGAACAAGTCCACATCAAAGATATCTTGAAAATCTAAGAACACCTGTTTCAACTTTTGCTTTTGCTCCTCAGTCTCACAGGCATCAGCGAGGTTGACCCACTCTTCAACCATTTGCCTTAAGCCTGGAAAGACTTCGGGTTTTGCTATCTCAGCGGCCTTCTCCAGCTGGGTGGATAGGTCTCTGGTTAGAGTATTGACCTGGACAGAGGGTTTTCGGTAGGAGAGGCAGTCATTGTGGACCTGGAAGATCACCTCATCCTGCCTGATGTCACTGGTCACCTCTTCCTCCCCGTAAGGGCAGGAAGAGTACACCAGGAAGATCCCCCTTGCCGGGCGAAGATCCTGTCCGGTGGTATGTCATTGTCACTGTCATTGTCAAAGCAGTCCTGGGGAATTGGTCCTATCAGTTAATTTCCTAGATCCATGGAAAAATGTTGGTCATCAACCGCCATTCCAATAATGGTGCCTGCGCCCGGAGTGATACTCCTAGGGTCGCTGTTATCCATCAATACTGGAATGCTGTTGGAGATGGGCATTGAGATGGACATAGGCGTCAGAATTTAGCAGTTTCTATCCTCTTTTAATTTTTAATTGAAGTGTGAATTGTAGGGTCCGTCCTGGGAATGTGACCTCCTCTCCAATTGGAATTTCAACCGCATCCGGCAGCAATTGGGCTGACCAAAATGCTTTTTCAGAATCATCAAAGCCCATGGGATTGCCCCCTAGTCGAGACCAGGCCTTGTAATTTATAAGGTCCACATTAATTGCAAACCGATTGAGAATGTCACTGCCTAAATAGAATGCATCAGGGACATCTCGCCTGTTCCATGCCTTTGTCACCTATAGAAATTTTGAGCATACACCTGCTAAGCAGGAGATGTTTGTAATTGGGAGTTTCCAGGCCCATTTCGCACTTATCAAGCAATTTAAATGTGGGAAATGTTTGGATCTTTTGGGAGCTTTCTGAACATGGCTTCGCTGATGAAGCTCTTTCCGTTGTTCAAGCATACCCGGGCGAGAACAGACTCCTTCCCCTCATTTAACTGACTAGGGAGGAACAACTGCTCTCTAATTTTCTGAATGTCAGCTAAACTTTCTCATCACTTTCGACTATAGTATTGGGATTTTCAGATTGTGAATCAGTATAAAAATTATAAAATTGGAATGCCACTTAAAACTGGAAGGAAGGTTGATTTTCAGGAATGGAGAGGAGTTCCCATAACCAGTTTGTTGTCCTAAAGCAATTTCTGTAAGGTCAGGTATTTGATCATTTTGAAAATGCAAAGCCATTTCCAGCCGGTTTGATAGCACAGCGAGTAGAGTGCTCGCTTTGACATCTTTGCAGAGCCTGCTAATGCAGGTTCGAATCCTGGCATGGCCAAACACAGCCTTTCATTCTTCCGATGTTGATAAATGAGCACCACACACCGTGGGTAATAATAAGCAGCACTCAGATGTCCGAGGGTTCGTAGCACTGTATAAATGCTAATTTATTATTTATTAAACTCAATATGATCAGATTTTTGTTCAACCATATGGCATGCGCCATTTAAACTCACATGGTTGACACTCATTTTTGATTTTATTGGCCGGTTAGTCTGAGTCCAGAGGACCTTGTTTACACAGTCTATTAGGGGAGACAACCTGCAAAGGATGTCATTCCCTAATAGACAGGGGGTTCCCTCTGGAGTCACGACTATAACCGGGTGTTTCACCTTATGTCGCCCAATTTTTATTTCCAGATCTGCAGTCCCCTCGCAAGAATTTCATTCCCGTCGAAGTTCTGGAGTTGTCCAGGAAGAGGGGTGAGAGGGATCTGGTGTCTCTCCGCCTTTCTTAATTTAGCTGCTCAAAGGCCCTTTTTTCCAGAAGAGTGGCTTGGGATCCGTGTCGACCAGTGCTGAAACTGTACATTGCCCTTGCACTTGGACGGCGGGCATAAAATCTACCCTCCTTCTACTTAAGCGGGCAAAGGTAATGGGCATTTTGGGTGGAGTTTTGGACAATTCTCTGCGCCGGAGTCTGGGGATCTGTAATAAAAATGTGACATCCTGAAATAGATGCGATTTTGGAATCCCCTTTTTCCCTTAGCTCTGTGCTGCCCCCTCTTACCTGGTGGCAGTCATTAGAACCAGATTGTGGGGAAGATCCCTCCATTAATATTTTTTTCTCAGGATGACAAATCTGGGGTTCAGGGGTGGGTTACTCTGAATCAGTCCCCACACCCACCCAGTCTTCATTCAAGTCTCTTCGGACCCATTTTTCTTTGGGAGGAATTCCCTCATCCCTGAAGGAGAAGATTCTCTTCCCAGTGTCCTCCAAGGATTCTTCCCCTTCAAACTGGAGGACGCTAACTTCCTCCACAAAATGGGCCTTCTTGATGTCTTTAATTCTCCTACCCACCCCCTGTTCCTTGGATTGCAGATTTTCGGGGGCAGGTGATCTTAGTTCTGGTTCTGGGGTATCCAGGGGCTTTACATGGGTGAGAAAGGAAGCTTCCTCTAGAGCTTTACCACCCCCCTCTCTCCCGTGCCTCCTCCTCTGAAACCGGTGAGCTGTCGGGCTTTTCTTCCTGTCATTGTTCTGTTGTGCCAGACCCTTAGTTTGGGGGGTTCTGAGCCGCCATGTTCCTCTGAGCATTCTGCTGAGCTCTCAACATGCGGCTCAGATCCTGCATAAGGTTCTGGACTTCGTGCTCCAATTGGGACACCCGTTGCAGCTGGTACAGGGGTCTCTGTTCATACCTAGGTGGTTCACAGGAAGGGTAACTCTCCCTTCTCCCAGAGTACACTGGGTATTGGGGATTTTGTTAACCCTCCACCCTTGGCCTCCCCTACCCCGTATTGGGTGGTCTGGACTCCGGAAAGCAGGGAAAGCAGGGAGGGTTGTCCTGCAGGTTGGGGTTTGGTAGGTACCGTGGAAAGAAACTTAACCGTGGATTTGGGGGATTTCTGCCCTCCTGAGGGAAGTTAGGAGGGAAGTTTCCTGGGGCAGTACTTACATGGTTGGACCCCCCCTTGGGCAGGGGCAGTCCATACATACACCAAAATAGGCCAGTAGTCCTTGTATAAGGGACTTATGTATTCAGGGGAGTTAGGGGTCCCATTGGTGGGGATACCTCCCTGACTGCTATCTGTTGCATTGATTAGAAAGCCTACTTTGCCTCTGATTTTGCTGGTTTTGGGTAGGTAGGTGGCAACCTTCACCTTTGCCACCTTAGCAGCAGCAGGTGGTTTGTTTGTTTTTTTTTATCTGGTTTTTATTTTCTGCAGGTTTTTGGAACTCATAGATCTGGGTAGCCTGCTCTATTACCCAGTACAGGGATCTTTGGTCATGAAAATCCCCCACCAACTGGGTCATTATGTATTTTGGGATCGCATGAAAATAGGTAGTTATAAACTCTCTACTTTCCATGCGGACCCTCCTGGTAGTTTGTGCAAAGGCGCATTTTAGCTCCTGCACAAATTCTCTTGGGGCCTGATCTTCCCCGCATTGCAGGCCGCCTTGCGAGCCTACTGGGGGTTTCTGTGGGCGGAAAAGTGTTTCAAGATGGCCGCCCTATAGGTGGACCATCTTGAATGGTTTTGATCTTCCAGTCCAGCAAAGAAGCTGGAATACTCCAGAGAGAATGTCCATTTTGCATAATCTATGCAGTTCTGGCTATCTTTGATGTGAATAGTGTCCATCATTTGTTCATAGAGTTCCAGATGCTCCCAGACAGAATATTTTGCATTTTTGTGTTACAATGTTATGAAATTCCTAATAGCCTTGATCTGCCTAATGGGGTCTTTCACCAGAACTCTCCTCTGTTTATTTGCCTTCTTTTGCCGCTTTACCTGAGTCCACTCGCACTCAGACTCAGAGGCACTACTGTTTGAGGTTCCCTCATGATCTTCTATGCGCTCCCTGATTCTGTGAGCTTGTGAGGTGCTTGAAGAATGGTGGGGCCATGTTTCTTCTCCCTTGTGGCACACAGGAGAGTAGTCTCCTGACTCCTCCCTGCTTCCAGGGTTGACGGAGGATCCCCCCCACTGCCCTTATTGGGTGGAGGTCTTCACTATGCTCTTTTTGGGCCTCATTGCATGCTGTTTTTCTGCAGATCGAATCAAATGGTCCCTTTGGAGCTAGTGCTTCTGCAGATCTTACTCCTTGACTTGCTCCTCATAGGAGGCTTCCTGGTCACATCAGCCCTAATATTTTTGTATCTATACATGGACGCCCATCCATCAACTCGAATGGGCGGTGGCCTACCGGTTCAAACATGCTAGGTCTATTTAAGTCTGGCTGCCCCATGACACCCAGTTCATGTGAACCGGCGGAAATGAAATCAGCAGTGCACAAAGCATTAGATGGTTTTGAGTCCCTTAGTACAGAAGGCATCACACTGTGATCAGGGGTTGCCCTGTTCCCCCCTACTTGTTCATGGTCCCTCAAGTTTGGATTTAGCCTGACATACTCTTTCTTCAACCTCATTAGTTTCTCCTTCTCAGCCTACCTCTTGAAAGTAGTCAAAGGTCTGAGCCTTTTGCTCGGCTATCAAGATCCCTTGAAACTGACATGAGCTAGGAGAAAGAGAGAGCTTTTTTATAAAGAATTTAGTTCCGATATTTTGTTGCAAAGTAAAGCAATTTTCCATACGGCTGGGAGTAAAAGTTATTTGTGATTTCACAGATCTTGCCTGACACAGTCTGTCATTCAGTGAGAGATGCTTTCTTTCGCTGCAGCACAAGCTGATGGCTGGGCGTAGCTGGGTCTCACTGGAACTAACTGTGTACTGTTGAACAGATGAAAAATGGCATCACAGTGCAGTCATTTTAACCCCTTAAGTGCCAAGGACGAGATATCTCGTCCTTGACATTACCTACGTAGTGCCATGGATAAGATAGCTTGTCCTTTTTGGCACCTTGTTTTGAGCGATCCCTGCAAAACAGTAATCCAACCCCCGGGCTATGTGAGGGGGGAGGACCCCCTCACTGCAGGGGGCTGGATTATCTTCAATTTCACGTTGGCGCGCCAGCATGAAAGTGAAAGTAATTAAAATGAAAGGTGAGTCTCCACCTTTCTCTCCCTTGATCTCTGGCTGTATTTCAAGCTGGAGATCGAGGGAGGTGTCGTTGGAAAGGGGAGATTCTCCCCTTTCCAATGACACATTTTGTGAAAGCATTGCTGGGCGCGGTCGGGCGCAGAGCGCTCAGTCCGTGCCCAGCAATGCACACTAAACACCAGGGATCTGTCTGAGAAGCGGGGGGAGGTGGGAGCCGCTTACAGTAAGCAGCCCTCTCCCCCCTGTCGCCCAAATCATGGGGGCACATATGGATAACCCTGGGGGCAGATGGTTGATCATCTGCCCCCCAAGGAGGGGGGCAAATTGAATAAAGAAAACGTAAACAAAAAAAATGCAACGGGATGGGGGTGGGTGGGACCACTAGGCACAAGGGATTTTTGTACACATGAAAAGGTGGTGGCCCTCCCCCTCCCACATCAAGTGGAAAAGGGGGCTACCCCTTCTAGCCCTCCCTGGGTTCAGATTTCTGCCCCCAGGCAGGAGTACATGAGGTGGCCCCCCCATCCAATTGGAGGGGCGGGGATGACCAACAGGAATAAGTGTGCAGGCCCCCCAAAGGAAGGGGCCTGCAGGTTAGGGCCCCCTTGGGGGCAGATAGCTGATCATCTGCCCCCAGGGAAGGGAGCAAAATGAAAAAGAAATAAAACAAAAACAAAAGGGAGATTTGGGTGGGAGTGGGGGGCCACTAGCCACCAGGGATTTATTTTACTGAAGAGGGGGTGGCCCTCTCCCCCTCAACTGAAGGGGAAATGGGGGTACCCCTTGTAGCCCTCCCTCGGGGGAGATATCTGCTCCTTGGAAGGGGCATCTGATCCCAGGGAGGGCTGCATGAGATGCTCCCTCTTATCCGTCCCCAGGGAGGGCTGATTGGGATGGCCCCCCTGTCATTTGGTGTGGGGGAGAGGGCCACCCCCTTTTACATTGGAAAATTCCCCGGAGGTTTAGGGTTCCCCTCAGCCGGCCCTAAAGTGTAGTGCACCATTTTAAATTTGTGTCTTTGTTTAACAAACTTCCCTTGGCGCAGATGGGCACATTGGTGTGCCATTCTGCCCCCAGGGTGCCCACACCTTACTGCCCCACCCACTGGAGGACCTGTCCAACATTTGTTGGTGGCCCTCTTCTCCCCCACCCCAAATGGAAGGGGGGTGTACCTCACGCAGCCGTTTGTAGGAGGCCCGGGGAGGCCTGCATGAGGTGCCCCCGCCACCCATTTGGGGTTAGGGGGGAGAGGGCCACCACAAAATGTCAGACAGGCCCCTCAGTGGGTGAGCAGTAAGATGTGGGCACCCTGGGGCCAGACTGGCACACTATTGGGCCCCTCTGTGCCAAGGGGAGTTGGGTTACCAAAGGAAAAAAGAGAAAATGGTAGACAGCATTTTAGAGGGGCTGTGGGGCACCCCAAACTGATGGGGAATTGTCTAATGGGAAGGGGTGGTGTCCCCCTCCACCCCACCCACAATGGAGTGGGGGTTATGTCATGCAGCCCTCCCTGGGGGCAGATATCTGCTCCTAGAAAGGGACACCTGACCCCAGGGAGGAGTGCATGATAGCCCCCCTTATCTGCCCCCAGGGAGGGCTACATGAGATGTGCTGCCCCTCTAATTGGGGTGGGGGTGGAGAGGTGCACCACCCTTCACATTACAACATTCTCTGGCATTGTAGGGTGCCCCTAAGCCCCCCCCCCCTAAAGTGCAGCCTGCCATTTTCAATTTTTTTCTTTTTTTACCAAACTTGCCTTGGCGCAGAGGGGTACATTTATGTGTCAATCTGGCCCCAGGTTGCCCAAACCATTTGGGGTGAGGGGTGAGAGGGCCACCAAAAATTGTGGGACAGGCCCCTCGGTGGGTGGGGCAGTAAAATTTAGACACCCTGGGGCCAGATTGGCAGACTATTGGGCCCATCTGTGCCAAGGGGAGTTGGGTTACCAAAGGAAAAAAGTGAAAATGGTAGACCGCATTTTAGGGGGGACTGTGGGGCTCCCCAAACCAACGGGGAATTTTCTAATGGGAAGGGGTGGTGACCCCTCACCCACAATGGAGTGGGGGCCATGTCATTCAGCACTCCCTGGGGGCAGATATCTGCTCCTAGGAAGGGACACCTGACCCCAGGGAGGAGTGCAGGACAGCGCCCCCTTACCTGCCCCAGGGAGGGCTACATGAGATGTGCCGCCTCTCCAATTGGGATGGGGGTGGAGAGATGCACCCCCTTCACATCACAAAATTCCCTGGTGGTGTAGGGTGCCCCTCAGCCCCCTCCCCCCCTAAATTGCAGCCTGCCATTTTCAATTTTTTTCTTTTTTTACCAAACTTGCCTTGGCGCAGAGGGGTACATTTATGTGTCAATCTGGCCCCAAGTTGCCCAAACCTTACTACCCCACCCACTGGGGGGCCTGTCCCACAATTTCTGGTGCCCCTCTCTTCCCCCACCCCAAATGGAGGGGGGGTGTACCTCACGCAGCCATTTGTAGGAGACCAAGGGAGGCCTGCATGAGGTGCCCCCGCCACCAATTTGGGGTGAGGGGGGAATGGGCCACCAACAATTGTGGGACAGGCCCCTCAGTGGGTGGGGCAGTAAGGTTTTGGCACCCTGGGACGAGATTGGCACACTATTGGGCCCATCTGCGCCAAGGGGAGTTGGGTTACCAAAGGAAAAAAGTGAAAATGGTAGAGTGCATTTTAGGGGGGGGGGGCTGTGGGGCACCCCAAACCAACGGGGAATTTTCCCCCCACTCCCCACCCACAATGGAGTGGGGGCCATGTCATGCAGCACTCCCTGGGGGCAGATATCTGCTCCTAGGAAGGGACACCTGATCCCAGGTAGGAGTGTAGGACAGCTCCCCCCTTATCTGCCTCCAAGGAGGGCTACATGAGATGCGCCACCCCTCCATTTGGGGTGGGGTTGGGGAGGTGCACCCCCCATTACATTTCAACATTTTCTGGCAGTTTAGGGTGCCCATCAGCCCCCCCCTAAAGTGCAGCCTGCCATTTTCAATTTGTTACTTTGTTTACCAAACTTCCCTTGGCGCAGATGGGCACATTGGTGTGCCAATCTGCCCCCAGGGTGCCCAAACCCTATTCCCCATCCATTGGGGGGCCTGTCCGACATTTTGGGGTGGGCTTCTCCCCCCACCCCAAATGGAGTGTGGGGGACACCTCATGCAGCCCTCCCTGGGGGCAGATATCTGCCCGGAGGAAGGGGCAAATGGGTTTTCATTGGGGGGGGGTGAGGTTCAGTAGACCACCAGGGATGGCTTGCAAGGGGGAGGGGACATGCTTGAAAAGTATTGACTTGTTTATGTTGGTGTGACCGTAGTTAACACATGTTTTTTGTTTTGTTTACAGCTTTTTCTACGCGAGCAGCTGGAATGTTATGTGAGCACTGTTTTCTATTATTCTATGGTTAGGGCCCACTGTCAGTGGGGTGGGTGAGACTGGGGCTGGATTGTTGGTGGTGTGGGTAGGAATTGGCCATCTGGGCAGATATTTTGGTGGGCTGGGACGCAATTGCAGAGGCAGGCCACAAATTGCCCCCTCATGCCAGCAGAACATTGGTGTTTCCCTGGGAGCGGATGCCTCCCATGTGGGTTGTCCGTCTGCAAGCCCAGGCTCCACCTCTGGCTGTGCTATGTTACAGATGTCACCTCCGGGGAGGAATGGGGATCCTTGCGGGGCTCCCTGGAGCTGCTGCTGTGCTTAGGGGACGGTAAACCCACATGGTACATGGATGTCCAAGGCCAGGGACATCACCTCCAACTGTCCTGGAGTTGCGGTTGGCTGCATTACAGCTTTTCCCTTTGGGGAGGTATTGGCACACTGCTGGGACTCCCAGGTGGGGAGAAGCTGTAACGGAGAGCAGCCAGATCTCCAGCAAAGTCGGCGGTAATATCCCTGGATTGGGCACCCTTCTCCCATGTCGGTCTTTGCCGGGGATTCTGGGAAATAAATTCTGGGCCGATTTGCACAAGTCAGACCTCTGTGCATTTCGTTGGTTGTCCTCTTTTGGGAAATGCATGGGGTTCCTTGTTTTCCTAGCTGGCTTTGACACACTAGGCCCAAATCTGTAGGTTGCCCACATGAACAAAATGCGCTGTGCCGAAAGGCTTGGGGTTACCAGTGGATTAATCTTTTCCCTTTGCGCCCGGTAGGTGCACCCACACATGTGAGGTACCATTTTTGTCAGGACACCTGTGGGAACGCGGGAAGGTATGACATCTGTTGTTGGCGACATGTTTCGGTGAGTGGACAGAGGTAAATGTCTCTGAAATTGGCTGGAAATAAAGACTTTCTCAGACATTTCGCTCTGGCCACCCACCGAAACACACTGCCAACAACACATGGCCTACCTTACCGCGTCCCCACACGTGTCCCGAAGAAAACGGTACCTCACATGTGTGGGTGCACCTATCGGGGCGCAAAAGGAAAAGGGTGACCCACTGGTAACCTCAAGCGTTTCGGCACAGCACATTTTGTTCATATGGGCAACCTACAGATTTGGGCCTAGGGTGTTGAAGCCAGCAAGGAAAACAGGGAACCCCATGCATTTCTGAAAAGAAGACACCCGTGGGAATCCACAGAGGTCTGCCTTGAGCAAATTGCCCCAGTTTTTATTAGCCACAAAACCCAACAAAGTGTGATATTTGGTGGGGAAAAAACACAATGTTCACTTTGTCTGGGGTTCTGGGTAATAAATTCTGGGCCGCTTCGCGCGAGTCAGACCTCTGTACATTCCCACGGGTGTCCTCTTTTGGGAAATGCATGGGGTTCCCTGTTTCCCCTGCTGGTTTTGACACCCTAGGACCAAATGTGTAGGATGTCCACATAAACAAAATGTGCAGTGCCGAAAGGCTTGGGGTTACCAGTGGGTTACCCTTTTCCTTTTGTGCACCGGTAGGTGCACCCACGCATGTGAGGTACCGTTTTTGTCGGGACACCTGTGGGAATGCAGGAAGGTATGACATCTGTTGTTGGCGACGTATTTCGGTGAGTGGACAGAGGGAAATATATCTGAAATTGCCTGGAAATAAAGAAAAGTCTTAGACATTTCATTCTGGCCACCCACCGAAACACACTGCCAACAACACATGGCCTATCTTCCCAAGGAAAACTGGGAACCCCATGCATTTTTTAAATGAGAACACACGTGGGAATCCACCGAGGTCTGACATGCGCAAATCGGCCCAAAATGTATTACCCAGAACCCCTGGTAAAGTCCAAATTTGGGCGGAAAAAACACAATTTCCGCACATTTTACTCTGGTCACCCACCGAAACACGCCGCCAACAACACATGGCCTACCGTCCTTCATTCTCACAGATGTCCTGATGAAAACGGTACCTCACATGTGTGGGTGCACCTGCCGGAGAGCAAAGGGCGAAGCTAAAAACACAAGTAAACCCAACTCTTTTCGCACAGCAGGATTGCAGGATTTTGAATCATGTGCACAACATACAGATTTGGGCCTAGGGTGTCCAAGCCACCAAGGAAAACTGGGAACACCATGCATTTCTGAAAAGAGGACACCCGTGGGAATGTACAGAGGTCTGACTTGCGTGAAGCGGCCCAGAATTTATTACCCACAATCCCTGACAAAGTGTGATATTTGGTGTAGAAAAAAAACACAATGTGCATTTTGTCGGGGTTTCTGGGTAATACATTCTGGCCCAAATTCTGCAAGTCAGACCTCTACGGATTCCCACGGGTGTCCTCTTTTTGGAAATGCATGGAGTTCCCTGTTTTCCTTGGTGGCTTGGACACCTTAGGCCTCCGTCTGAAAAAATTGTGAAATTCAGCAGTCCGAAAAGACTTGAGGTTAGGGGTGTTTTAGGCTTTCCCCTTGGCGCCCAGGTAGGTACACCCACACATGTGAAGTACCGTTTTCATTGGGACACGTGTGGGAACGCGGGAAGGAAGGCCATGTGTTGTTGGCGGCGTGTTTCTGTGGGTGAGCCGAGTGAAATGTGGGGAAATTGTTTTTTTTTGCCACATTTCGGATTTTGCCGGGGTTTCTGGGTAATAAATTCTGAGCCGATTTGCGCAAGTCAGACCTCTGCGGATTCCCATGGATGTGCTCTTTTCGTAAATGCATCAGGTTCCCTGTTTCCTTGGTGGCTTGGACACACTAAGCCCATATCTGTATGGTGTGCCCATCTGAAAAAATCGTGAAATTCAGCTGTCGGAAAAGACTTGGGGTTAAGGTTGTTTTAGGCTTTCCCCTTGGTGCCCAGGTAAGTACACCCACACATGTGAGATACCATTTTCTTTGGGACACGTGTGGGAACGTGGGAAGGTAGACCATGTGTTCTTGGCCACGTGTTTCGTTGGGTTAGCCGAGTGAAATGTGCAGAAATTGGTTTTTTTTCGCCACATTCCGGAATTTGCCAGGGTTTCTGGGTAATACATTCTGGGCCAATTTGTGCAAGTCAGACCTCTGCCGATTCCCACAGATGTCCTCTTTTCGGAAATGCATGGGGTTCCCTGTTTTACTTGGTGGGCTGGACACCCTAAGCCCATATCTGTATGGTGTGCCCATCTGAAAAAATCGTGAAATTCAGCTGTCGGAAAAGACTTGGGGTTAGGGGTGTTTTAGGCTTTTCCCTTGGTGCCCAGGTAGCTGCACCCACACATGTGAGGTACCATTTTTATTGGGACATGTGTGGGAATGTGGGAAGGTAGGCCATGTGTTGTTGGCAGCGTGTTTCGGTGGGTGAGCCAAGTGAAATGTGCGGAAATTGGGTTTTTTCACCACATTTCAGACTTTGACGTGATTCTGGGCCGATTTGCGCAAGTCAGACCTCTGCCGATTCCCACGGATGTCCTCTTTTTAAAAATGCATGGGGTTCCCTGTTTTCCTTGGTGGCTTGGACACCCTAGGCCCATATCTGTATGGTGTGCCCGTCTGAAAAAAATCGTGAAATTCAGCTGTCGGAAATGTCTTGGTGTTAGGGGTGTTTTAGGCTTTCCCCTTGGCGTCCAGGTATGTTCACCCACACATGTGAGTTACCTTTTCATCGGAACACATGTGGGAATGTGGGAAGGTAGGCCATGTGTTGTTGGCTGCGTGTTTCGGTGGGTGAGCCAAACGAAATGTGCGGAAATTGGTTTTTTTAGCCACATTTCAGAATTTGACTGGGTTTCTGGGTAATAAATTCTTGGCCGATCTGCACAAGTCAGACCTCTGCGGATTCCCACAGATGTTCTCTTTTCGGAAATGCATGGGGTTCCCTGTTTTCCTTGGTGGCTTGGACACCCTAGGCCCATATCTGTATGGTGTGCCCGTCTGAAACAATTGAGACATTCAGCTGTCGGAAAAGACTTGGGGTTAGGGGTGTTTTAGGCTTTCCCCTTGGCGCCCAGGTAGGTGCAACCACACATGTGAGGTACCATTTTCATTGGGAAACATGTGGGAATGCGGGAAGGTAGGCCATGTGTTGTTGGCGGTGTGTTTCGGTGGGTGAGCCGAGTGAAATGTGTGGAAATTGGGGTTTTTGGCCACATTTTGGACTTTGTCAGGGTTTCTGTGTAATAAATTCTGGGTCGATTTGCTCAAGTCAGACCTCTGCGGATTCCCACGGAGGTCCTCTTTTCGGAAATGCATGGGGTTCCCTGTTTTCCTTGGTGGCTTGGACACCCTAAGCCCAATTCTGTATGGTGAGCCCTTCTGAAAAGACTGTGAAATTCAGCTGTCGGAACAGACTTGACGTTAGGGGTGTTTTAGGCTTTCCCCTTGGCTCCCAGTTAGGTTCACCCACACATATGAGGTACTGTTTTCATCTGGATCCGTGTGGGAACACGGGAAGCTATGACATTTGTTGTGTTTGTGTGGTTTTAATAACGTTTTGACCCATTTGCTGGGGCCCTTTGTCACACAACCCTTTCATTTCCCAAATGTGCCCTACATTTAGTAGCTGCTTTAGGCCTCATACACTTTTGTAACCTGCACAATTCACCTACCTTTTAAAAAGTCTGCCTGTGCTCTTTCAAAAAATGTATGCTTTCCATTCCTCACCACGTTGGTTTTCCGAATTTACACATGCTAAGTATGTCTGTTCAGGCCGTAAGCATAAAACTCCTGTGTACCATCGCTCAGTGTTTGGCTTGTGGTATTGCTTGTTTTATGAAACACTACAAAAAATGTGTGATTTCCTAACTGCAGGAGTCGGGGGAATGTAGCGAAGCATTGTTTTTTTTTTAAAAACAATTTTTATTTTTTAACAACAACACTTCAAACATTACAGTAATTGGGACTTCCATGTCCAAGTGTAACAATAAAACATTACAAATTACGTTTGTCAGTCCCATTCCCTCCCACCCCCTTAACTTGAGCCATTGTTACCGTGTCATCAGCTTGTACTTCTTCAGACGGGTCTATCGTCATCCTATTTTCCGTATCCTCATCACTGCGATCGGGCTGGGGGGGGTCCCACCATGGCAGCCACCAACTGCCTCCATTCAATTACGGGTCCCACCTCCCCCTCCCCTCCCCTGCAGACCGCTTCAAACCAGGCAGCCGTTTCTGCCTCAGCCCATTTCATGAGGTCAGCCCACCACAACTCCATCTTTGGCCTATGGGCTGACTTCCAACACATTGCTATCCTTTTCCACGATTTATGCCAGGTCTTTCATTTTGCTTATGTCCCTCAGATTACGTGGCCTAGGGAAACCCCCCAGCATGCAAGCCCAGGCCGACTCCACCTCCAGCTTGATACCTTTTTCTGCCAAGTGTATCTTCAGTTCTGACCAAAATCTTCCCACCTCCGGACAGGCCCAGAACATATGTAACATCCCAGCATCCTCCTCCCCACACCTGGGGCACCTCTGGGTAGTCTGGCCACCAAACCTGGCGATTTTACTAGGGGTCAAGTATGCTCTATGTGTGACATATAATTGGATCTGCTGGAGCCTAGCGTTCCGGGACACCTTCTTATGATATCTTTGGGCTCTATCCCATCGCCCATCAGACATGGGCTCTCCCACCTCTTCCTCCCAGAGTTTCCTCAATTGGAGCAATTCCTTCCCCACCTTGGATCCCAGTAACTCGTATATGCGGGATATCTCATGCCCACCCTCCGAGATGTCATTTATCATCTCCATGGTGGCATCTGGTTGTTCAGCAAGCACCTCCACCGGCCACTTTTCTCACACCCGTTTAACAATTCTGGAGTAGGTTATGTACTGCCCGTTATGCACCCCGGTGTCCTCTACTAATTTCTGGAATTCCAGTGCCTCCCGTTCCTGCCATATGTCTCCCAGGGTGGCCAGGCCCATCGGTTCCCAATATCTACGGACCCCCTGTATTAATTGTGGGTCCTCTCTGCATAGCGCCACTAGCGGCACCTGCATAGAAAACGGTGCTGGTTATCCCACCAACTGGCATGCCCTATGCCACATCTCCCAACCAAGCACCAATAGCCTTGCCATCTCCAGTACCTTTGGCTTGGACAACCACACCACTTCTCTAAGGAAGTAGGGAGCCGGTTCCATGCACAGCAGCCTGGTTTTGGCCGTTTCTTCTTCAGACAGCCATTTCACCACATATTGCAGCTGTCCCGCCAAATAATATACCTCAAAATTTGGCAGGTTTATTCCCCCCTTCACGCACAAATTCTGTAGTTTCCAAAGGGCCACCCCATTCCTGGAGCTGTGCCATATGAAGCCCCTGCACAGACTATGAAGACTAGCGAAGAAGCACCTAGGGATCACGTGCGGGATGTTTACAAAGAAGTGTAACAGTCTGGGCAAGAATACCATTTTAAGAAGAGCCGCTCTCCCCATCATGGCCAGGGGTAGTCTGGACCAAAATCCCATGCTGTTTTTAATGCCTTCTACAGCCTTTTCTGTGTTGTGTTTATGTTCTTCTACTGTCGTGTGATAAATGTCAATCCCGAGGTATCGGAACGATCTGGTTCGCCAGGGTATTGGCAATGTCGTCAAGCCCCTAGGTAGATCAACTCTATATCTCCCCAGGGGGAACATGCTAGATTTCTTGGGGTTTACCGCTATGCCAGAGAGGGCAGCATATTGCTCCATCACCTCCAGAATGTGTTGTATGTTCTCGTCTGGGAAGCGCAGATACAAGAGTATATCGTCAGCATATAATGAAATGAGATGCGGGCCACTTGCAGTGCGGATCCCTATTTCCCCGTATTGTTGTCTAAGACAGACGGCCAATGGTTCCAACGCTAATATATTTAACATGGGGGACCAAGGGCAGCCCTGTCGAGTGCCCCTGCTAAGTTGCCATTTGTCTGAGATAGTAGCTCCCGTTTTAACTCTCACAATTGGGGCGCTGTATAGCATTTTAACCCATCTGAGATACCCCGGCCCCATTCCGTAGCTACCCAAAGTCGCGAACAGCCAGGGCCATCTTACTGAATCGAAAGCCTTGACTGCATCTAGCGAAACAATCACCAGTTCGCCCTGGTCCTCCTTTTTATGATCCATAATGTGATGTAGTCTTCTGTGGTTGTCAGTTATGTTTCTACCCGGAAAATAAGCTGTTTGATCAGGATGTATCAGTGTACCAATAACCCACTTAAGCCTATTTGCCAGCACAGCCGTAAGGATTTTGCTATCCTGGTTAAGCATCGATAGGGGTCTATAAGACCCACAGTCTGTGCTAGGCTTCCCCGGCTTTAAAAGCGGAATGATCATCGCCTCTCGTAGGGACTCTGGCAACCTGCCATACTCATACGCCTCATTAAGCATAGCGAACAACGGGGGGAGCAGCTCTTGCTTGTAGGTTTCATAGAATTCACTCGGGAGCCCATCTGACCCCGGAGCCTCACAGGTGAGCAGATGTTGGATCACTAGTTCAAGTTCTTCTAGTGTAATTGGGGCATCCAGATCTGCCCGTTCTAAATCGTCTATGCTGGGCAGGCCTATATCCTCCAGTGTTTCCTGAATTTCCTAGTCTCTTGATCCACCTGGATCCTCATAGAGACGTTTGTAGTAACCCACAAACTCTTCATTTACTCCCTCCTGGGTGTTCAGGATCTGGCCTCCCTCCCCTTTGATTTCCCTAATAACCGTCCATGGTGCCTCGCTCTTATATAGCCAGGCCAGCAACCTGCCCGGCTTGTCACCCCCAGAATGCTGTCTTTCCACATATTTCTTATAGCTTATTTTACATAACCTGTCCCAGTATTCGCCACTAGCCTGTTGTAGCTGTCTAATCCTAACCCTGTCTTGCCTAGAGGTGCCTCCCCTGCTCATAATGTCCTCCAACTCTTCCTCCGCTCTTTGCAGCTCCCGCTCTATGCCCCCTGGAGCCCTCTAGATTTTGATATAGTCACCCCCCGCAGAACCACTTTAAATGCTTCCCACACAGTTCCCATAGATCGAACGCTGCCAGCGTTGATCTCAAAGTACTCCGTGATCGCCTCCCTTAATTCCTCCCGGAATCCCGAATCCTGCAGGGCCTCAGCTCTGAGCTTCCATGCCGGAATTCGCGCCCTAGGAGGTTGGTGTCGCCACTCCAGAACCAGACGAGAATGGTCTGAGAACACCCTGGCCTTGTATTCCGCGCTTCTCATCTCCTCTTTCGCTAGTTCTGCAGCAGCAAACACATAGTCTAGCCTCGTTTGTAGGTCATGTGGCACCGCATAGTGCAAGTATTGCCTATCCGCTGGGTGCAACTGCCTCCAGACATCAATTAGGTCGAAATTTCTCAGGAGGGCCTATAACACCTTAGCGGCCGGGGTGGGTTTGTCAAACTTACAATCTGACCTGTCTACCTTAGGGTTCAGTACACAATTGAAGTCTCCGCTCCACAGGATCCCGCCTCCTTATAGGGGGCTAATTTTGCCATACAGGATCTGAAAGTAGGCCACCGTATCTTGGTTGGGGGCGTATAAGTTTACGATACTCAGCTCCCGGTTTTCCAGCATCCCCCTCATAACTATCATTCTGCCTTCTGGGTCTCCCGTAGCCTTAAGCAACTGAAATGGTACGTGAGGTGCTACCCAAGTGGTAACTCCTCTTGTGTAGGCCGAGTATGTGGCACCCGCAACACTCCCCCTCCACTTCCTCTTGACCACCTCCAATTTCTCCCTGGTGAGGTGGGTCTCTTGCAGTAATGCTATGTCGATCTTCATTCTATTAAGGTACATCATCACCTTATTACGCTTCAAGTAACTGTTGAGGCCCCGGACGTTACAGGTAACCACTCCAAGGCATCCCGACGCCATAGATACAGTAACCTACCCTCCCTCTTCGCTCTACAATTCTCCTGATTACCCGCCTAATAAGATTCACATTTTGGCTTGTAACTCCCTCACTCCCAACAAACTCCCCTTCCACCCTTTCCCCAACAACAATCCCCCACACTCCCGCCCCATCTCTCCCCCCACCCTTCCCAACCCCAACAAATGCCCAGCTCCATCCCTGGATCTCAGGCGACCCCGCGTTTGGCTCTGCCTCAGTATGCTGAGGGCAGAGGCCCGGCAGGGTGTCACCAGACTACCGGTGACCTAACTAAGCTACTATAAATGGGGGTATGAGGACTAGCTCTGCAAGACTCCCTTACCATGTGAAAAGTTTCAGTGCTTGCGGATCATTCCCAATAATAACCTGATCATGCCTGCTCATATGCTACATCTCTTACTATAATCAAGTCCCATAGTCTAAGGCTGCGACACCCATTGGTGCCTCATGCACAGGTTACTTATCTCTTCCATCACCTTCTCCAGTCTGGATGCCCGATTCCTGGGGGCAGCTCTGCATGTCGAGCCATCCCATAGCTTCTTCCAGGGATTCGAAAAACAAGGTTCTGTTTTTGTGGAACACTTTCAGCTTCGCCGGGTAAAGCAACATATACTTGTGGCCTGCTTCCCGCAATCTCCTCTTCACAGTACCAAAGTTCATGCAGCTGCACTGTACCAACAAGGTATAATCTGGGTAAGCAGTTATATTTGCGGTTCCCCTTTGTATTGTTCCGCCTTTCCGGAAGTGTTCAAGGATTCTTTCCTGATCTCGATAAATCAGGAACTTAGCAATCACCGGCCTAGGGGGCGGTTCCAGGGGTGACTTCCTCGTCAGGGCCCTGTGCGCTCTTTCCACCGCGAACCCCTCGGACAACACTCCTCCAGTTATCTCCTGCAGTAGCATAGATTTGATGAACTCTGTAGGATTGGATCCCTCCGCCCCCTCCGGCAAACCAACAATGCGGATATTGTTTCTTTGGGCGCATCCCTCCGCCTCCTCCGCTCTGCATTCAAGGTTGCCCACATGTTGTACTAGGGTGTGAAGATCTGCTTTATGTGTTGCACATTCCGCTGTGTTCGGAACAACCTCTTTTTCCAAATTCTCTGTGCGTTCCGCCAGCGACCTGACATCTTGCCGGAGGAGGTTCACTTCCTCTTGCACCACACCAACTTTGAGTTCCAATGCAGCTTTAAATTCTGTCATAACCAGTCCCAGTTGGGTCTCCCAGGCCACTTTCAGGTCCGCAATCGCAGCAAGGATCTCCTGGTTAGTGCCCAAGGTGACTGCACCTCCAGCGGGGATCTTGTCTGTACTTTTGGCTCCTCCAGGGCACGGAGGAGTTGTGGCTTATTCTTCTAGCATGGGTTGCTTGCTTTTCGTTCGCAGAGGTTTGCTGGACATGGCGCTTTGCTACAGATTTGCGGGCGCGCCCCGCCGCCAGCAGGCAACTAGACTGCCACTAACGCTTGGGCTCAGACAGGCCCCACCAGGGGTGTCATGGAACAACTTATAAACTACAGGAGTGGGTAGTGTCTTCCCACATAGAACTGCAGGTTTGCACTCCGATCCAGCTCTCACACATGCTGGGTGGTAGCAGCTTTTTGGGGCAATTATCTCTGTGTATCAGGCTGTGTCTATACTGCCCACAGCTCACTTCTTCCCACGGAGCCTGCCACTATTTTGTGCCCATCTGCTGGCCATGTTACTCATGCTTCCCCCGCTGGGTGGGGGGATGTCAGGGACCCTTTCTTAAAAGTCCTACGGACTGTTTCAGGTGGGGGGGGCACCAGAGAGTTGCAAATGTATAAACTCTCCTCCTCAGTCTGCCGAAATCCAGCCTCTGCAGTACGCCTAGCCTCCCGCTTCATTACACATACTATTACTCATGTGCTGGGTTCGCTGTGCCTCAGTCAGGCACCCCTCAGCTGGCCACCGTGATCGCAACCCCGAGCATACCGCTGTGAGTCAGGGTGATCCATCTGCCTCATCCCACCATGGGATGTCAAGGCCTCCCTCCAGAGCGGGCTGCGGGGTCCCGCTGCCCGTTTCTCACCTACTGGACGGTCTCAGCGCCTGTGAATAAGCTTCCCGTGCCCTCTGGGGTGCAGCGCATCCGAGTGCTTCTCTGTACAGCCGCTGGGCTATTCGCTAATAGGCATGTCCTCTGAGCAGTAGTGCTTGGCGGCGGGCACCCCGCGGACCAGCGCGGCAGTCCACGGCTCCAGCCAGCCGCTGTGCAAGCGTCCAATGTTCGCTTCCCTTATCCTCAGGATGTATGGAGTGCTGCCCCACATGGGACCCGAGGTCCAGCCTCTCCCAATTCACCTATGATGCGGTCCTAGCGCCGGCCGCCCCTTCTCCACATGCGGTCTCCAGCTTCAAATGTAAATACAACTAGGGCCATCCAGAGCATAACATGCTCCCACTCGGCGATCCGGATCACTTAAGAGGCCGACACCTCCTATCACATCCAGCCCCCTCAGGCCCAGGCATTACAGGGGCCCTCGTTCCACTCGGAGCCCCAAGGCCCAGTGGCACAGCGTCGGACACACAGCGCCAGCTGTTCCGCCGCACAGCGCTCCGTGGCTGCAGCATGCCTCGGGACGATCTGCTCCAGCCCTGCGCAGCGTCCCACAGGGGATACTGTTAGAACTCCTTCCCATATGTGCTACGGGCCACGGTACCTGCATCCTGGTCCGGCAGGACCCCCCTCCACTCAGGTCATCCAGTCAGCTCACGGGCTGGGCTTTACATGTCCCGCACAGCCGCGGCAGGCTTAGTCTCCGCTGCGCCAGCCTGCCTTTTCAACTGTGGCGCTGCGGTCAGTTTATGGCCTTTTGTCCGTTGTCAGCCATCTTGCCATTCTCCAAGTCACGGGCACCCAACTTCTTTCAGCGGCTATGACTCTCACTACCCGCTGCCAATCGGGCCGTCTCCACGCTCACTTTGTGCCCCTCTTGTTCATGGGTCCATAGGTATGCTGCAGGCATGCATGGTTCCAGTGAATCGTCGCTTTTACAGAGGATCAGTGTCGGATCTGCGGGAGCTCCTCAAGGACATGTCCTCTGACGCAGCCATTTAGCCATGCCCCCCAGCGGAGCATTGTTTTTCTCAAAATTCATAGAAGCCATTGCCGTACCAAGCCAACTATGTCCACCACATACCTTTTTTTTCGGTCATTTTCCCGCTTTTTCCCCCAAACTATGGAATTTTCCCCTACCTAGTTGTTGCCCGACCTGTGCAAATCACGCCTTCCTAAACTTGGAATTTTGTCTACTTTTCAGAAATGTATGCCTTACTGTCCTTCAATTCAGCTTTCCTACCCTTTTCTTCGAGTCCGTCCACACATGTCCAATTGTCAAAAATGGCCAAAATTGCCTACCTCTCACTAAACTGTTGATAACCACATCAAAATATGTTTTTTTTGTTTCCACTCAACTGTCTTGAAAGCCAGGAAATTAGGGAATTCAGCACAGCAAACCATGTATTCCTAGCTCTTATAAGGAAAAATCACAGGCTTCTTTGTATATCATTTTATTGCCATTTTTTGCAAAAACACAAAATGTTTGTGCTTTTTGGGTATTTTCTCTCACCCCCCTACAGCAACCTAGAATTCCTGGGTCACGTTACGACCGCCTACATGTGAGAAAAAAAGGGGCCAAATTTGGCCGAGATATCTCATGTAACAAGAAAGTTACAAGGCATTGAATGGCGACATACCGAATTCACCAAAAAAGGCCTTAGCACTGGGGGAAAACCAATGGCACTTAAAGGGTTAAAAGGCAGAATCATTTCTTTTTCAGTGAAATTTTAGGCTGGCAGCCTAGCAGCGCTGCCTTTGAATTCTTTTCTTTTTGGTGCAAATACATTTTTCTTTGGTGCCACTGAAGACAATAATGGCAGCAATTCTCAGGGTACTTGGTGTTTCATCTCGTCCTATGTGTGGCTGGTCAGACAGTGCAGCCATTATTTTGGTGACTGCAAAACGCAGTTTTGATGCGAGGCGATAGTGCTCAACAGCGCCACTGTAGCCATTCTGCTGGTAACTGCTGAACTGTGGTTTGGTGATGGAGGAGAATTCTGCCGGGTTGGTAAATGTACCCAACACTACCAAGAAATATAACACTTTTTCTTTTCACCTAGTTTTCTTTTTTTATTTATTTATTACCGTGCTATGTATCTATGCAAACAACAGTTTTCAGCACACAATACAGGTACAACAACATTAACATTTACCCCCCACATTTCCTAGCAATCCAGGAAATCTCATTGACAATTGACTCCTCCCACTCATTCATCCCACTCATCATTAGCTACCCTGCAACACATCTAAAATTAGCAATAACCTCCTCCACAGAATAGTAAAATAAATAATACAGGCTTCATTATTGCCACTCAGAAACAGCATCCACAATGCATTGTCATCACACTCAGCTATTCCCGCCACTGTACATGAGCAATCCTTAACGGCTCAACAGCTTCACAGCTCACTAAGAGATGCTTAGCTGTTTCCATTTTAGAGTCCCCACAAAGCTTACAATAATGGAGTGACCGTGTTAAATGGGTCCAAACTCCAGTTATTTCAAGGGACTTGGCTACATTTGTTTTGATATTTAAATAGCCCCACACCAGAAAATTACCCACAAAGTTGTGGATGTAAATAGGGGGTAGGACACGTTGTACAATGTATTCAAAAATTTGAACACAAGACCTCTTCCCACAGAGTTTGATTTTCAGTTGTTCATGAACATTTTGCACTCTCGCTCAATCCGATTGTCAGGGAATGCCAGTATATTCACCAAATTACGTTTAGGCAATAAATGGACCTTAGTCCTGGCAGCTTCTGATACAAACCAGTTTACGGAGCCACCAGGAGAGTTAATCAGTTTCCAGCGGATGTTAGCACAGGACAACTGGAATCTCACGTCCCATGAGGCCAAGTCAAATTCATGGTATATGGGCTCTACTGGACCATGTGCCGGGAGGCGAAAGAAGTTCTTCAACAACTTGCACTCCAGTCTAATTAGGGTTTCAGTATTATCAAAAGCCCAAACCTCTGCGCAATACAGAATTATGGGTAAGATCTTTGCCATGTACAGATGTGTCAGTACCCCAAGAGAATACCCTCCACCACTCCTGGCCATCCTGAACATACCCAATACCTGGGTGCATTTTCACTCAAGTATCTCGAGATGACAAGAGCCAATTAGCCTCCTGTCTACCATGACTCCAAGATATTTATCTTCGCGAAATTACCTCAGGTTTGTTCCCCTCTGCCATTCAAAACGCTGAGTCTTGGCATGCAACGGGCTAAAAATCATGACCTTAGATTTGTTTGAGTTAATAGTCAAGGAATTAATATCAGAATATTCCTTTAGTTTAGACAAAGTAACCTGCAACCCTAGAGGAGTAAGGTCAAGCAGGACAATATTGTCCGAATAGCCCATCCATTGGAGCGGAAGATTCCCCAATTTAGGTGGGAAAGAGGACCGGTTTTGTAACCTGTTGTGCCATGTATAAGTTGTAAAGCAGGGGCACAAGTAAACATCCCTGTTTGAGACCCTGGTGGGTTGAAATTCAGGGGGATGTCCTTCCTGCTTTATCAAGGTGTATTTTAACTCCAGTCCCCTCTTGGAGGGTGATTATCATTGAGAGTAGGCCTGCTGGAATATTCCAACTAACAAGCTTATTCCAAAGCCTCTGCCTATTGACCGAGTCGAAGGCATCGCTGTAGTCAATAAATGCTACATATACTGCTCTCTGAAGAATGTTCAAGGCTTGCTAAATCACCCATAGCAGCGCAAGAAAATTGGTTGAAGGGTATAAGGTTAGAGTTGGCTGCCCACTCCCGCAGGTCGTCCAGTAATAGAAGAGTGAAGATTTTTTTAGGGGGTGTCCAGCATGGCCAGTAGCCAGTAATTACTGGGATCAGTCCTATTACCCTTCTTCCAGATAGGCATGATAATACTGTCCCACCAGGATGGCAGGATCTGCTACGCTTCCCCAATACAGCAAAATAGCCAGTGAAGGGCGTTAGCCCAGTGGTTAGCATCAGGTTTCATCAGGGAAGACAAACACCACAGGGGCCCGGTGCTTTGGAGGATTTACTTCTCCCTATTAACCTAAGGACAACAGCCGGGCCCTTTGAATATGTCCACTTGTTCACACACGAGTTTGTGGGGGTATCCACTGTTACTACACTCCTCAAAGTATCCACAATGGCGCTTCTCCCCAAAGTACTTTCATAGTAATCAACCCATGCGGTTTCCGATACACCAGCTTGGTTACGCATCAGGTGAGAATCTCGCTCAACGATCTTCCAGAACTGATGAGGGTCATTATTTATCGAACAGTTCGCCAATGAGAGCCAATCGAAGCACTCCAGTTCATATCTACGGTGCCCCAGCCATTTATGGTAAGCATTGCTTGCGTCCTTAACCCACGAGGCGTGTTCTGTAGCGGCCAGCTCCTTACATGCTAGATCTCTAAGGAGGACATGAAGTTCCTTTCTCCTGATGGTAGTTTGTATCAAACAAAGATAGAGACCCAGCAGTTGTCACACGAGTCATAGAGTTCCTATTAGAGAGGAATTTAGCAATGACCGTCTGGATCAGAACAGCAAAATCCATGATGGCCTTAGTTGCACAGATTTTGGAATGATCAAGAGAAATTTCTTTGCAATCCTCTAAGTATCTAAGCAGAGCCAACCACATGGGGTTAAGGAACATCGATCATTTATGGTAATTCCATGAGACACGATTCAAGGCGGTACTGACTCTTAACTCCCCAACTGCTAGCTTAGTCTAATACGGTTTGCGCCAATTTTCACCTAGTTTTTGATGTGGGCACTGAAAGATAGTGCAGTAACATATCAACAATTTATATAATCTCATCCTGTCTACCAAGAAATATTACATTTTTTCTCTGCAACTAGTTTTTTTATTTAAACAGTGAAAGATGGCACCCTTTGTTAGAGGCAGGGAACTAACTGTCTTGCCTCAAATGATTTATAAGATTTTTAATTCACAACTTTGCAAGCACCTAACATTATATATGGCCATTAAAACATGGGGCAGTCACTTACAGCCACTCATTATTAGCTCCTCCTTTATAAGAAGAAATGTACAACTTTATATCTGCAGCTTATATTTGGTAGAGTCACCAAAAAATGGTGCAGCGACGTACAGCTGTTGATTAAAATATGTTCCTGCCTACCAAGAAATATAAGAGTTTTTCTCTGCAACTGATATTTGGTATGGCCACTAAAAATGGCACATTTACTTGCAATAAATTAATTTAGTATCTTCCTAATTTTCAAGAATTATTTGACCTTTTCACTGCAACTAGTATTTGTTATGGGCTTTAAAAGACAGCACACTCCTCAATTGAATATAACTTCCTCCTGCCTTAAAAGCAATTTAAGGCTTTTTCGCTGCAACTACAACTTTGAATGGTCACTTAAAGATGGCACAGTCACTTCCAGCCACTCAATGTTATCAAATCTCTGGCACACTTTCAAAAAATTCTGTGCTGTTATTCTCGCATTGACTACAAATGTCACAGGTGATTATATAATACAAGGTGATCTCTGAGCTTTATTAGAGTCAGTAGAAGTGACAAAATATAGTCTATCTAGATTTCAATGTCTTACATATCCTTCAACTAAATCGGATTGAAATTGTCTACCTGTCCCTCAACTAAATTCTATTTCATTGTTCAACCAGTATCTCGAGTAAATCCTATTTTAATGTTCTACTTATTCCTCAATTAAATCCTGTTTTTATGTTCAAACTCTCCCTCTACTCAGTCATATTAATTTGCTAGCATTCCCTCACCAAAAGCCTATTTTCTCAAAATTTGTATCAACCTCCTGCCTCTCACTAACAACACTGATTCAGAAAACAAACCATTAATGGTTCTACTTATACTTCGAAAGATTTTGCACAAAATAAAGATGTGTTCAGAACAAGTCGATTTGTCAAAAAAGCACAATATTCGAGTGTTTCAGTGCATGCCCAAATGTTTCACTCAGGTTACTCAGTATGTTTTGGAAAGACACTGAAAAGCAAATTATTAAAAAAAGCAATGGCAATGCCAACAGTTTGGGCTTTTGTGTAGGCATCGTAAAGCCACTTGCCAGACATAGCCGTAGTGGTTTTATTTGGCCATTGATGGTAGCATATGATATGACATTTGTAGCGCCTATACACAAGTGTTTCAAGGCATGACGAGGCGGGGAAGAACAAGGGTAGACAGACAACGATCATACTAGGCCAGGTGTCATTCAGATCGCGCAATAGCAAGGGTAGAGGGGAAGGGAAAAGTGCAAGGGGAAAGGAAGAGGGGAAAGTGCAGTACAGGGTTAGTAGAATACAAGATAAATAATAGGGCCAGCTGGTGGCAAGTGCAAGGTAAGTGCCGGGAGGAGGGGCTGTAGGATACAGAGACAGTCCCGTAGTGCAGGGAAGCAGTGCAGGGAAGAGTGGCTGGGCCAAGGACCGAGATCGGTGAGTGGCCCAGTTGCAGATTCAGTGCAGGCTCAGTGATTTTAGCAGGGGAGAGAGGGAGAGAAAGCGGAGGCAAAGAGGAAGGTTTTGAGGTGCTTCCAGAACCGGAGATGGTTCTCCTCAAGTTTCAGGGAGGCAGGAAGGCTGTTCCAGAGGGAGGCCCCTGCTGCGGAGAGAGATATACCCCCAACTCGTTGCTTGGAGAAGCGGCTGACCCTGAGGGAGTTGGAGGTGGATGAGCGTAGAGCTCGAGAAGGAAGATATTTAGGAAGAGAGAGTTGAAGGTATTTTGGTCCAAGGCCCCAGAAGGCCTTGTGGACAATGCAGCGGGTTTTGAACTTAATCCTCGCAGCCACTGGGAGGCAGTGTAGTGATTTCAGTCCTGGAGAGATACGAGAGAGGTGTAAAATGGTGCAAATACATGGGCATGTAATAGCAGTGCCTTGGGAATGCCTAATACGTAAACACAAGCCAAAAATGTTGCCTTTGCCAATGCTTGTTTTTAACAGGACTTCAGAGAAGGACACACAGAGTGCTTATAAATCTAGTGGCGGATGGCAGACATTATTAAGACATTTTGTTACAATAGTAGGGGGTTAACAACTCCCATTAAGTCATTAACTTTCAGAACACTGCTTCGAAAAAACACTGGCAGGTAATGGCTTGATTAAAGCAAGTTCAATGAGTTCCCATGAGGAGGCGTTTTGGACGGGGAGAGGCAGGAACTCGTGGGAAGGGCCATATGGATTAGAATGGCCATGGAAAATCAATGGGTGGGAAAATAACCAAACAACACCTTTAGGCAGTGTGTCCCCCTTCTCACAAGTCATTCTCCCCTTTCTGTACTACAATGATGCCATAGTTTCGAATGTTAGGTGTCGCTTGAGCCCAAACTAAAAATGGTGCTGTATGTGGCTTCTCCACAATGATTCTAAAAGTAATGCATAGATGGGCACACACATTTGATTTGCTCTCACAAACTTACCAAAGCTCGCTTTTCTGTATTCATTTTACCCCCCGCCCCCCTACGCAATGGGTATTATACAAAAAATTATAATTTGTCTTATTTTAGGAGAAATAATATATCCTTTGTTTTCATCCCAAAACGTGGCACTTGCACCATTTTAAAAATATCTTGGCGGTTGCTTTGGAAGGCAGTTTTCAGTTTCGTGTTTCTAATAGCTGACAACTTGGCTCAGAGAGTGGAAATGCTTGAAGCTCTTATCTGGCACACCTGCCTATTAGGTGGTGTCACTATGGCAACCTAACTTCAACAGGGCAGCATGACACCACACGCTAAAGCCGAGTGCTTCGCCTTTTCAGTAGCATTCTGTAGATCACGTTGGGGAAAAAGAGTTAGTTGTTCAATTATGGAAGACATGCTAAAATGGAAGATAATGTGTTGCAACAGTATGACCAGAGAAGATATATTTAGTACACATTTGAGAAATAGAAAGCAAGAGGTGAAGGGGCTGTGAAGCAAAATGAGGCTTGATAGGGTGGAGGGAAGATCACTGGAAAGAGGGGAAAACCATCAACTAGAAATCGAAATCTCATGTTTCTTACGAACATAACTAAGTGTAATTTGTGCACAGGTTTGTCGAGGGAAAGAGAGGCATTGGTTCTTAGGTATACGGGAATCAACGAAAGAAGTAATAAATGTTCAAAACAAGTGTATAGAATATGTATTTTCCTGAGCATACATTTATCTGAATCCGAGTACACTGCATTTGTAATACTTTCAGTGTATTCACGACTGAATAGAATGCCCGAGGCAATTTTCACATGTAGCTTTATTTCTATATAAGTGTATTTTACCACTGTGCTGCCCCATGAGACCAGTGTAGAGTAGGGACTGATTGTGTTATACCTCATTGCCCAAAGTGGTGAGGTGATGCAGTGAAAAAGTGGAGCAGCTGGCATTTATTGTGAGTCACTTCATCGGTCTCTGCGATGGGCATGTCCTTGAGTCCTTGTACATAGACTGGCATAAGAAGGGTAGTCAGTGAAACAAGGTACACTAGAGTGTTGTGATAGGGCTTGGAAGAAAGAACCAGAGAACCACCATCATGCACGCATCAGGCGGTGACGTGGTGAGGTGACGTGGGGAGGCACGTCACCGCAATAATAAAGGAACAAGAGTTCCTGTGGATGGGTGGAAAAGCTGTGACGAGCCATTGAATCTGAGCCTCTTCATTTACCAATTGCAAGGCTGCGGGGCCTGACTTGGGACACTCCAGGTTACAACAAGTATGATCAATTTAGAGTGGTCAGGCTCATATCCCAAATGAAGAAAACTGTCTCTTAAGCACACATAATACAATGTGGCAATGCACACAGGGGGGTAGGGTGGGGGGAAGGAGAGAGAGAGAGAGAGAGAGGCCTAAACAGTTAAGAAAGCTTTTTTCGTTTATGTGTATTTGTAATGTATGTATTGTGTGTGTTGAATGATTATGTATGTATAAATGCACGCGTGCATGTGATTGGTGTGCACTTATGTTTAGGTCTTGTCGTCAAGTGAATGAGAATGCAGCATTTGTTAATGTTCTGGCTGGGTGCATGCATGGGAAACAGAGTGTAACTATTCTGGGTGCACATCTGAGTGAATGTGAGAGAATGTGTATGGGTGAGTGACTGGTGGGTGAATGGGTATATGTGGGATTTTGTTTGTGTGTTCTGTCAAATCCTGGATATTTGTCACTTCTCCCCAAGGGGGAGCCAGCCGCTTTGGGACTAGGAATTGAGCCTGCTAAGCTTAACACCCTCTAAGCAATTGGGGGTGGTGAACAAGGAGCCCCCAGAAAGAGATTTTAGTCATCCTTCCTCCTGTGAAAGTACCCATGTTTTTTTTGGCTATATGGGGATTGAGCAGTATGATTATACTTGTGAACTTGTGACCCTTTAAAATTGGCTGACACAAAGTTTCTGAACCTTATGTTCAACACCCATTATGAGAAACACAGAATCAAGGGAACATTCAACCTCATTACAGCTGGAGTTACAAAAGCAGCGAAGGAACAGAGGAGCTGGGAGAGGAACTGGCAGAAGAAGGCCCCTGGAGCGTGCAGTGAGAGGGAACATCCATCTGGAGGAAGGAGCTAAGCAGCAGACTTACATGAAAGGCATCAGGTATGTAGCAGGAGATGAGCCTTTGGAACACTGCTGAGTGCAGATTGGTCTGGCGCCAGTGAGGCTCGACCGAGAGGATGGTAAAGCACTGCCCAACCAAGAAGCGGCGAACCAATGGCCGAAGAAGAGGCTGATGTGGAGAACTTACACGGGGACATATAGAGAGATAGATCCACAGTCCTGAGACTGCCGAAGCGACCACCTCCTCCAATGAACACTGCCACAATGCAGAAGGTACACAGCTGTTCCTAGGAGCAGGGAGGAGGGCGGCAAGTCCAGGCAATACCCCCAGGTTGGGTGAGAAACCTGAGAGCCCTTGGCAGGGTAATTGCCAGTCGACCCGAAGAAGGGGTGAGAGACACAATACCCTGTGGTGGGGTGAGAAACCTGATAGCCCTTGGCAGAGTAAATGCCAGTTGACTCCAAGAAGAAGAAGGGGTGGGCAACACAATACCCCTTGGTGGCCGAAAAACCTGAGAGCTGTTGGCAGGGTAAATGACAGATGACCCCAAGCAGGGGTGAAAGACACAAAGCCCCACTGAAGGGTGGAAACCTGAGAAGCCTTGGCAGGGCAAATGCCAGACAACCCCGAGAAGAGATAAGAGACACAAAGCCCCACAGCATTGTGAGAAACGTGAGAATCCTTGGAAGGGCAAATGTTAGACAACCCCAAGAAGGGGTGAAAGACAAAAAGCCAAGGCAGATTGAAAGCCAATGGGCTCCAAGGCAGGGTAATAGAAACATGAATCCAAGCCTGAATGAAATAATCCATCCTATAGAGTCAGGTCCTCACCATCAGGGGTTCTGCGGAGTGGCAGAAAAGTGGCATTAGTGCTATTTCCACCGCATTACCGCTCCGCTCAGTTCCGAGTTTGGGCAGAAAGCTGGAGATTTACCTCCAGCTCTGCACTGGAGGTAAATCTAAATCCCCAGCTTTCCGCCCATTTCGCCGGCGTTAATAGCACTGAAAAACCCCATAGAGTCCTACAGACTCATAACAAATGGGGACTAACAGAGCGACCGCAATGCAAACTGGGAAACTGCCCAACTCATGACGAGGCCCGACTTTATCCACAAAAAACAGAAAGTCGCAAAATACATTATTGTCCAATCTATGAAGTATCCAGCCAAGCGCAAGACTATAGAGACTATAGAGGGACAATTAGGTGGGTGTCAGAAAGCAACTACCACATCAGGCATTGAGGAAACAACTCTATTAGAAAGCTATTCTGGTCAGCCTTATGTTATCCTTCTTGTATCAGTGGTAGAGTCAGCACTTAGAATAGATTATGCTTTTGGGGCAGATGATTGTATTATGTTTGTAGGACTTATGGACAAGCACCACTTATTGTTCTTTCTTTTTAGATAGTGCCTTGTCCACATTAGAAATGGGGTAAAAAGAGACCTTCTTCTTAAGTTCAATAAAACCATAGAGTTTAACAAATACCTCTTGTCCGCCTCCTGAGTCTGATTTACTACAGTCTGTTGATGCACGTGCAAATGTGTGTGTATGTGTGTGTGTGTCTTGTCTGTGTGTTTGTTTGTGTTTGTGAATGTTCTGGGTGGGTGCCCATGTGGAGAATGTAGTGTGAATGTTCTCTCTGTGAGTGTGAGTGAATGTGAGAGAAGGTGTGTGTGTGAGTGAGTGAGTGAGTGAGTGAGTGAGTGAGTGAGTGAGTGAGTGAGTGAGTGAGTGAGTGAGTGAGTGACTACTGGGGAAATGGGAATCCATGTGATTATGTGTGATTGTTATGGGTAGGTTGGGTAGGTTCACATGTGGAGAATGCAGTGTGAGTGAATGTGAGTGAAGGTGTATGGTTGAGTGACTGGTGGGAGAATGGGTTTGAATATGAGTGTGTGTGTGTGTGTGTGTGTGTGTGTGTGTGTGTGTGTGTGTGTGAGTTTGTGTTACTATCCTTGTGGGGACTTGGGTGTGTAAACATGCACACGCTGTGGGGACTTGATTTCACTGTGGGGACCTAAACCCAAGTCCCCACATGGTAATGCCTTCCAAATGACTTAAAACAACTTAAAAGACATCTGTGCCAATTTTTAGAACTTTTCAAAAAATGGCTTTGTGGGGACCTGTGTTTATTTTGGTGTGTTGATTTTTTACTCAGCTCTGCCCCCGCAGGCTGGGTGTGGTATTGCAGTCATCAACATACGGACAGGAATTTAAACACACTTGATAAATCAGATGCCCTACATGCTTAGGCAGCAGACAGCAGATTCATGGGAACCATTTATACACAAATACAATTATGTTTCAAATGGCCTGAACTCTGCGTTTAAATGTAAAATAACGAAATTAAGCTATTTTTTGTGTATTTTGTATGTTTACAGAATTGAATATAATTGATACGCAACATAAGTCTTCCCTCATTGCACAACACACTTCCAGATTAATTTTAAGCATTGGCTACTTTGTAACAAACCAATCACAATGTGACTTACTTTACTTCCTTATTTTTCTGTGATTTTGTTGAAGTCCCCATAGGGGTGGTGTGTGATGATATTGAATTCCACACTGTGAAGACAAGGCATTATGTGCACTGATGTCATCTTGTCTATAGTCTGATATGTGAATTAATTGAATATTGGCATCACAATTTATCTGATTATACAAACAATTCACAGGGTTAATGTTTAATTGATACTAATTTGGTTTCATTACAAGTTCATCTCTAAGAGTCAAAGTGGCAGTAGTGGAATTGCCGCCACTTTGATCAATCTGCTGATATACGGGTTATTGAAAATGGACACTAATTCCTCTGGTGCAATTAACCCTGAAGAAATTAGCACTGGAGGAATAAGCAATGAAAAGCAGTGATAATTCCCCCGGGGCTAAATCCTCCAGTGAAATTAGAGCTGGAAATAAAAATGCTAATTCCATCCTATCTTCAGGTTAAAATACTGAACGAAACACTGCCAAAAATAGTGGCCGATTTAACCAAAAATACGCAAAAGGCGAAGGAAAATTCATTCAGGTGATGCAAATGAAGCCACAGATGCACCCAATTGGCCATACAAAGGTATGTGAATACGAATAGTATGTAATGATGCTGAACTCCCCATAGAGCTGATATGATGGTACTGTGTCCACCAAAAGGATGGTGCGTGGTCATGTTCAGGTCCCCACTGGGATGTTGTTTGATGACAAAGAGGTCCTCACAGGGATGGTGTGTCATGGCATATTAGGCCCCATAAGAATAGTGTGTAAATATGCTCAAGGTCCCATAGAGATGGAATGCAATGATATTGAATCCTCCAACTGGATGGTGTGTGCTGATGTTGAGGTCCCCACAGTGTTGATATGTGATCATATTTAAGTCCTCAAATGGATGGTGTGTGCTAATGTTGAGGTCCCCACAGGGTTGATATGTGATGATATTTAAGTCCTCACATGGATGGTGTGTGCTGATGGTGAGGTCCCCACAAGGATGATCTGTGATGATATTTAAGTCCTCACATGGATGGTGTGTGTTGTTGAGGTCCCGACAGGGTTTATATGTGATGATATTTAAGTCCTCACGTGGATGGTGTGTGCTGATGGTGAGGTCCCCACAGGGATGATATGTGATGATATTGAAGTCCTCACGTGGATGGTGTGTGCTGATGTTGAGGTCCCCACAGGGTTGATATGTGATGATATTGAAGTCCTCAACTGGATGGCGTGTGCTGATGTTGACGTCCCCACAGGGTTGATATGTGATGATATTTAAGTCCTCACATGGATGGTGTGTGCTGATGGTGAGGTCCCCACAGGGATGATATGTGATGATATTGAAGTCCTCACATGGATGGTGTGTGCTGATGGTGAGGTCCCCACAGGGTTGATATGTGATGATATTGAAGTCCTCACATGGATAGTTTGTGATGATGTTGAAGTCTCCTTAATGAAGATGTATAATGATATTAAAGTTTTCATGTGGGCTCTTTGACATTACATGCCTTACAGATATATAATGCTTCAAGGAAGTAAAAGAGAGGTTTTGTGAAGATGTTGTTATAATTTAAGAAAGTATTCATAGGCCTGAGTATGTTTTATGTTAATTTGAACTCATGTAATGGTAACGTTACATCAAACTCTGCTTAGTACATGACCAAATCAGAAATCGAATAAAATCTCACCTGACAATGGGGGTCATTACGAGTTGGGCGGTATTCTGTCTGTAAATCCACTGGACTTTCGGTTACTTTCACTTGGTCTGGAAGATTTACCGCTGGATTACACGTGGTGGTGGTGGAGTATGTTCCCATTTTTTCACATTGGACTCTATGGGGCATTTTTGGCAGCAGTAATTCTGCCTCAGTAATTTCACTGAAAATGGGTAGAAAGTCAGCAGATTTAGCTCCAGTTCATAGCTGGAGGTGAATCCTTTACATTTCTGCCAAACGTCTGCCACATTTCACCTACTTCACTGTGCCCATTTATTTAACATGAAATTCACGACTGTCCTTATTTACCGGCATGTTGAAGCTGCCCCTCAACTCCATTTAGGAGATTTGTTGTTGCTTCAGAGACCACGGCCCAAAATTCAAAAGATAACTTGGCCAAGGTGCAGGGTGCATTTAGTGCGTTCAGGGCAAGGATGCCCGTAGTTAATATCTTGTGCTCCTAATCATCCAGTCCCTTGCTCCCCCTGTCAGGAGACAAAAGGGGGAAAATGTGGTTTGGAAGCTAGCCATCATGACCTTCACCACCAAATCTTATGCGGATGCATGGGTGGATCACGGCAAGATCACCCCCCTTACATTTCTTGGAGGCACTGCAGAGCTCACCTCTCGTGTGCCTATACCTATCCTACCCTACCTACCAACCTAGGCATACCTACTCTTTCTCTTCTCTGGGTTAGTGTACATATTTCTAGTGTAAGTTTAAATTTTTCTTTTGATATGATATGATAGTTTATTTATATAGTGCCTATACACAATGTGTTTCAAAGCGCTTCAAGGCAAGGGAGTGAACAAGGGAAAATACGACGACATTCTTGCAGGCCATGAAAAGTAAGGATGTGAAATTAACTATCGTACTCGGCCTGACAACATTTCAGATAGTGCTAAGACATAAATAAGGAAGGGAGGGGGGAGTGGGAAGGAAAGGGAAACAGACAGGCGACTACCGTACTAGGCCTGACAGCATTTCTGGTAGAGTCGGAGGAAAACAAAAGGTGAGGGAGAGGGGTGCAGAAGGGAGGGGAGGAACAAAACAAGCGACTATCATACTAGGCCTAACAACGTTTCAGATAGTGCTGGAGGGGGTGGGACAGTAAGGGGATGGGAGAGCGATAGGCGAGTTTGCTATCATACTAGGTCCAGGGACAATTCTGATAGAGTAAGTGCATAGAAGAAAGTAAGGGGACGAGGGGAGGAGATAGGAAAAGGGAGAGGGGAGGGGAGGAGAGAACAGAGAGTAAGCAGTCAAAAAGAGTGGAGAAGCAAGAGGGGAGAGCGAATACAATTGCAGAAGTCAGTAGTAACACATAATGTTGCAAGCCAGGATACAAGATGAAGAACGGAACAGCATGATTCAGGGGCACCATGAGTACAAGATGCAAAGTAAGTCCAGCATGAGAGCTGAGAAAGGGTGACACACCATGAATCAATGAAGGCCATAAAAGTCAAATCCAGCATTGGCCACAAGACGGTGATGGTGAAACTAGAATGTATCAGGACAGACTTCTGTGTGCAGGAAGGGGGGGCACAAGGGAACAACACGGGGGGACCAGAGAGGGTGGGGATGGCAAATGGGGACAGAGGGTGTAAACACATGTTGGTGCATGCTTACCTGCTGTCTTAGCAGGGGGTCGGACCCTGGATCCCCCTTGACCGAACAGGTCCAAACAGGAACTGACCTTTTCTTTGACTGCCCTTCACTTTGGACGCCAGGGCGAGAGATGCCCTTGATCCAAGAGTTAAGAGCAGGAAAGAAGAGGCAGGGCTTAAAAGTTGGGTGGTGCTTAGGCCAGGTGACCTAGATCCACTTACACCTGCTCC
This sequence comes from Ambystoma mexicanum, assembly GCF_040938575.1. Taxonomy (NCBI): domain Eukaryota; kingdom Metazoa; phylum Chordata; class Amphibia; order Caudata; family Ambystomatidae; genus Ambystoma; species Ambystoma mexicanum. Next base: position 807,494,120 of record NC_090941.1, read on the forward strand.
CCAGCTGCAAAGGCAAAGAGGCTGGAGGGCTCCTTAAGTAGGGAAAAGAGCGGCAAGCAGGAAGGCACCAGGTGGGCGGGGCTTGCTAAATTGTGAAAAAGAGCGGCAACCAGGAAGGCACCAGGTGGGCGGGTCTTAGGCCCGGTGACCTAGATCCACTTACACCTGCTCCCCAACTGCAAAGGAAAAGAGGCTGGTGGGCTCCTTAAGTAGGGAAAAGAGCGGCAAGCAGGAAGGCACCAGGTGGGCAAGGCTTGCTAAGTGGTGAAAAAGAGCGGCAACCAGTAAGGCACCAGGTGGGCGGGGCTTAGGGCAGGTGACCTAGATCCACTTACACCTGCTCCCCAGCTGCAAAGGAAAAGAGGCTGGAGGGCTCCTTAAGTAGGGAAAAGAGTGGCAAGCAGGAAGGCACCAGGTGGGCGGGGCTTGATAAGTGGTGAAAAAGAGTGGCAACCAGAAAGGCACCAGGTGGGCGGGACTTAGGCCAGGTGACCTAGATCCACTTACACCTGCTCCCCAGCTGCAAAGGAAAAGAGGCTGGAGGGCTCCTTAAGTAGGGAAAAAAGCAGCAAGCAGGAAGGCACCAGGTGGGCGGGGCTTAGGGCAGGTGACCTAGGTTCACTTACACCTGCTCCCCAGCTACAAAGGAAAAGAGGTTGGAGGGCTCCTTAAGTAGGGAAAAGAGCGGCAAGCAGGAAGGCACCAGGTGGGCAGGGCTTGCTAAGTGGTGAAAAAGAGCGGCAACCAGGAAGGCACCAGGTGGGCGGGGCTTAGGGCAGGTGACCTACATCCACTTACACCTGCTCCCCAGCTGCAAAGGAAAAGAGGCTGGAGGGCTCCTTAAGTAGGGAAAAGAGTGGCAAGCAGGAAGGCACCAGGTGGGCGGGGCTTGATAAGTGGTGAAAAAGAGCGGCAACCAGGAAGGCACCAGGTGGGCGGGACTTAGGCCAGGTGACCTAGATCCACTTACACCTGCTCCCCAGCTGCAAAGGAAAAGAGGCTGGAGGGCTCCTTAAGTAGGGAAAAAAGCAGCAAGCAGGAAGGCACCAGGTGGGCGGGGCTTAGGGCAGATGACCTAGGTTCACTTACACCTGCTCCCCAGCTACAAAGGAAAAGAGGCTGGAGGGCTCCTTAAGTAGGGAAAAAAGCAGCAAGCAGGAAGGCACCAGGTGGGCGGGGCTTGCTAAGTGGTGAAAGAGTGGCTAGCGGGAAGGCACCAGGTGGGCGGGGCTTGCTAAGTGGTGAAAACGAGTGGCAACCAGGAACACCAGGTGGGCGGGACTTAGGCCAGGTGACCTAGATCCACTTACACCTGCTCCCCAGCTGCAAAGGAAAAGAGGCTGGAGGGCTCCTTAAGTAGGGAAAAGAGCAGCAAGCAGGAAGGCACCAGGTGGGCGGGGCTTGCTATGTTGTGAAAAAGAGCGGCAACCAGGAAGGCACCAAGTGGGCGGGGCTTAGGGCAGGTGACCTAGATCCACTTACACCTGCTCCCCAGCTGCAAAGGAAAAGAGGCTGGAGGGCTCCTTTAGTAGGGAAAAGAGCGGCAAGCAGGAAGGCACCAGGTGGGCAGGGCTTGCTAAGTGGTGAAAAAGAGCGGCAACCAGGAAGGCACCAGGTGGGCGGGGCTTAGGGCATGTGACCTAGATCCACTTGCACCTGCTCCCCAGCTGCAAAGGAACAGAGGCTGGAGGGCTCCTTTAGTAGGGAAGGGAGCGGCAAGCAGGAAGGCACCAGGTGGGCGGGGCTTGCTAAGTGGTGAAAAAGAGCGGCAACCAGGAAGGCACCAGGTGTGCACATTTGTGGAAAAGGATTTGATTATATTCTTGTAATAATTGTGATTTGCCACCACAGCAGATAGACAGGCACCATCTTCATAAATCGGGTTCCAGTAGCTAGCTGGGCTGAGCGTGAGAGGTTTAAGACTGACCATTAATAAATTATAGGTGATGTTGCATGGAGCACACCCCTACAACAGGTGCTCAAAATGCCGGTGTCCCTAGAGTCCCTCAGAGGCTAGGTCAAGTGCCTGGGTAAAGACCTTGGCCCAGCAAGGACCAGTATCCTGGTCTGCCATGGCCCTAAGAAAGTCGATGCTGAGACATTGCCCCTTACCATCCACAGGTGTGACTCAATATTGTCCTGTCCTCTTTGGGCATTAAACATCTGGCCAGTGTTAAAGGCTAGCCTACCATCCACACCACCTATGCCTAGCTCAAGCCCTGCCCTGCCCTTCCTTGACCAACACTGCATGCATTCACCCTGCAGTGACCACTGTAGGTGCCATCATAGCTGCACCAACAAGCAACCCTAGTTCACCTGGGTGTAGCATGCACCAGTTCTACACCAGAGCATAGAGGCACCATACTGAACTCTTCCTCCATGGCAAATGCTTTCAAGCATATGTTGAATGAGGGTATCATGAGACCAGCAGAACATGGACCCTATATCTGCCTGAGACCCTTCTCAGGTGAGAAACCGACCCGAGATGTGAAGAGGAATATCGGGCATTGAGGGCATTGCAGTAGTCGAGTTTTGACATAATTAGGGCTATCGCTAGGGTGCTGCTGCTCTTAGTGGATAAGTAAGGTTTGCAGGCATGTATAGGCTTTCAAGTGTACGCTGTGGTGGATGAAGTGGCGTTGACTTGTTTTCCCATGTTCAGTGTGGAGTCTAAGTAGAAGCCTAGGGTTTTAGTCTCTTTAGCCACTTTGATGGTGATGCCATCAATAATAAATGCAGAGTATTGTGCATCGAGTTTATTGAGTTGGGCTGGAGCACCTAGGATTAGGATTTCTGTCTTTTCATCATTCAGGCATAATCCATGGACCGCCATCCATGACTTGGTAGGTGTTGTTTAGGAAGGCTAGATCTCGGTCGTAGTCGCCTGATAGGGGGAGTAGTATCTGGGTATCATCTGCATTGTTGGTGTAGATGATCCGTAGACGGTCCAGTTTGTCGAATAGCGGTTTAGTGAATATATTATACATGGGGGACACACAAGATCTCTGAGGCACACTGCATGTGATCGGGGAGGTGTCAGCGGCAGCTGCCTGAGAGAAGATCCTCATCGACCTGTTAAGGAAGGGTTGGATCCAATCAGTGGCTTTGTGCGAGACGTTAGCCACAGTGGAAAGGTGCTTGCAGACAATAGTGTGGTCCACCAAGTCGAAGGCGGCCATCAAGTAGGAGGAGCAGGGCATATTGCCTTTTGTCCTTGAGTAAGTCAATTTGCATTTTTAGGTTGATCAGGGCGGTTTCAGTACCATGAAGTGGTCTGAAGCCTGATTGTCTGAGTCCTAGGAGGTTATTTGTTTTCAGAAAGTGCTGGATCTGAAGGTAGGCCGCCTTATCTAAAATTTTAATGAGGAATGGGACCGTGGTAATTGGCTTGTAATTTGTGGGGATGGTTGGATGTAGGGAGGCTTTCTTTAGCAAGGGTATGACCCAGACGTCCTTCAGGTTGGTTGGGAATTTGCAGGTACGAAATGAAGCATCTATTGATTTTGTGATAAATGGGGCAAGGTCTCTGGCAGCTTCTTTAATTATTTGAGGGGGGGCAGAAGTCACCTTGGCATCTGGAAGGCTTGAGAGATGTGATGGTTTTTTCTACCTCTATGATTGTAACTTGTGAGAATTTGAATTCAGGAGTGCATTTCACTTGGGGTTTTGCCGGTTCTGGGTCTGAGTCAGGTTTGGCAAAATTGAGACTTTTGGCTACAATCTTTTTTTGGAGGGTGTCTTTTTTTACAGAGCATTTTGTATGTCTCTGCGCCATATTTTATCCTTGATACAGGGATCTTCAGGGGTTATGAGGGATTCCAGTTCCCTTAGGATCGTTAAGATTTCCTTGGCGTTGGAACTGGCTTTGCTGATCCGGTTGTTGTAAGTTTCTCTTTTAGCTGAAAGGATTTCAGCTTTGTATTTACTTGCTGATTCGGTTAAATGGAGTTTATTTTCTTTTCATGGGAGGTTTCTCCATAAACTTCGAGTTTTCTTTTTTCTGCGTGCATGATTTGTAACTGTGGGGTGAACCAGGTGTTGAGAGGGGCTTTGGGTTTGCCTTTACGCAGTTTGAGAGGCGCGATGGCGTCTAGCGCAGAGGTCATGGTGGCGTTGTACATTTCAACTAGTTCGGCTGGGTCTGCTGATTCTGAAGCGGTGTTCAAGGTTGGTAGTAGGAGAGGCAAGAGCCTGTCGGTAGTTATATTTTGTTTGCTCCTTGTAGGGAGGGGAGGCACTATTAGTTTGGTCTGAGTGGTGAAGGAGATGAGAAGGTGATCTGTCCAAGTTAAGGGTAGGATAGATGATATGGGGGTCTATGTATTGATGTCCGCTACCCAGTCAAGAGTTCTATCTTTCTCGTGAGTAGGTTGATTGACTCTTTGAGTAAGGCCCAGTTCAGTTAAGACGTTGTGTAGTGCCTTGGTTCATGTATGGTTAGGGTCATGAAGAACCCAAATTGAAATCACCTAGCAGCAAGATTCGGGATGAGGGCTTGATGTTGTCTGAAAGTAATGTCATGACGTCTTTTTCGAAAGTACCAATAGGGCCAGTGGGTCTGTATATTAGGTGAATCGTAAGGGTGCTAGTCTTGGACGTGGGAAGTTTAACTGTAAGTAGTTCAGAGGACTTAAGAGTGGGCGAGGGGGTTGCTCTGAGCCGTAGGCTAGATTTGGTGATAAAGGCGATGCCACCCCCTTTGCAACGAGACTCTCACAATGGTGAAGTTGACTGGTACGGCCAACACGAGGGAGGGGCCTGCTGTTTCAAGTAGCCAGGACTTGGATACAGCTAGGAAGTCTAGGTCACCTGTGGTGATTAAATAGACTATGCCTGTGGCATGGTATTGATTAGACCTCCTTTTAGCTGGGGGATAGTCATGGGCGGGGGGGTTGTTTTAAATTTTTTCTAGAGACTCTCTATTTTTCTTGGGTGTCTTTGAGGTTGTGAAATGTATCAAGTTAGGAGTGTAAGGTTTGTCTTGCAGGTTAGACTGTTGGGCAATGTTATTGCTAAGTCTAGCAGAGCCTGTCATTTCTGACCATAGTAGAACAAGGTTGGTTAGGAGTGCATTTCCTGGCATATAGATTAATTCATTGTGCTGGAGTTAGGGTTGCTACTGTATCCGGTTTGGTGTTGACCTTAGAGGCTTTGGGGGTTTTGGACAGTTCAGGTAAGAATGTTGTGGGTCTGATGTTGAGGTGACATGAGTTGGTGTTAAGGGAAGGTAGGAATTTCTAAGGTTTGATCCCTAGTGAAGGGGGCAGGGTCATAATGGTTGTGACTTTGGGAAGCTCTGAGGTCGAATGATGGGTCAGCGTGAGGTGATGGCGAGCCTGAGCTAGACTGAACAGTAAGGTGGCTAGGAGGAGGCAGGCAACATGCATGTTGTGGTTGGGAGATATAAGAGATATAAGAGAGGGGGGGATGTTCCCCATGGGGTGATAACATGGGGTATACAGTACGCAGGTGAGATACAGCTCAGTAAAGTTTGCAGAAGCAGTAGCGCAGCATTTGAGGTGTAATTCAAAGCGATACAGAAGCAGATGTGTATGACATGCTATCTGGTATGCTACTGTGCCAGTAGAGCTGTCCCACAATCAGGGGCACGGTTCAAATGGCAGTATAAAACCTTTAGAAATAGCCATAGAATACAGCAATACAATAGGTAGATGCTGGGCACACAATAGAGTATCACAATGCAGTGTCTCGATGCGAAGCAACTATAGAATACAGCAATGCAATGGACGAATGCGGGGCTCACCATAGAATACAGGAATGTAGGGCTCAAAATGCGAGGCTCACTAGGGAATACAATAATACAATAGGCAGCTGTGGGGCTCTCCCAGGCATATAGCAATACACTCGGTGAATGCTGGGTTCGCCCATTAGTACAATAATACAATAGGCAAATGTGGGGCTCACCCAGGAATACAGCAGTACAGTAAGCAAATGTGGGGCCCACCAAACAGTACAATAATACAGTGGCTCAGTCCGAGGCACCCTATGGAATACAGCAATGCAATGGGCAAATGCGGGGCTCACCAAGGAATACCAAGGAATACAATAGTGCAATAAGGAAATGCAGGGCTCTCCCAGGGATACAGTAATACAAAAGGCAAATGTGGGGCTCGCCCAGGATTACAGCAGTACAGTAGGCAAAAAGCAGGGCTCAATCAGGATCAATCAGGATCATGGTGGATAGGTATCAAGAGGTTGGCTATAGTATGGTGAATGCAACCATTAGGCGCAAAGAAGTCAATATTCCAAAAAGGGTCCTTCTTGGCAAAGAATCCTAGCAAGTGGAGACCAAGGCTAAGATCACTCAATACATATGGCTGGATATTGGGTGTCCTAATGAGAATTGAGTAAAGTAGACTCCCTAAGGATTGATCATGCAAGTATACATTCACATGCACAAGAATCAGCAATTGTGGGAAGGCGTAGAAATAACAGTAAGCAGTAAATACCAGTTCTATGCTCAACGCGGCTGCAATATTAGATTGATATTTGCATGTATTTTCATATATCAAAGAAGTGGCAAGCAAGCTATAAACACATATGGTTATGTTACAAGTACTGACAACATTTGTCATTAGTTCCATCAATAAAGGCTATGGAAAATATTTCGTATGTTGAGCTATATTGGTATTAAAATGGTAGTCCTATGTGACGTTCTAGGTGGACATCAGGATGGGAAAACCGATTTTGGTCATGGACCTGCGGAGTGGGTACTACCAAATCCCAATGCATCCGGTGGATGTTGAGAAAACAGCATTCTCCTGCTTGCTTGGATTGTGCAAATTCCTCAGGAAACACCTCATGTAAAAGACTGTCAGTCACATGAACCACCTGAAGGTAATGGTTTACATGAATGATTTTATTTTGTTCAGAAGGACCCTGGAGGAACACAACAAGGGGCTCATGAAGGTGTTGATCGCCTAAGGGAGCAAAGGCTAAAGGTCAGTGTGAACAAATGCCAGTGTTGCTGGACAAGCATCAAATGCAGCGGAAACATTATCGCTGTAGACAGCATTCCTGTAGATCCCTCAAAGACGGAAGCCCTCCTCACCTGGTCAAGACCTCAGAACTTGAAGGAGTCACAGAGTTTCCTTGAATTCTTTAACTGCTATGTAGAGTTGCTGTGGGATTTGCCAACATCGCACGACCACTTGTTGTCCTCATCAAAGGATACCTGCCTAACCAGATGAGCTGCAGGATTACCATCAACTCTGCAGACCATTTACACAATCCACATGAGCCCTTTGATGATAGGTGGACCGACTAATGCCAGGAGGCATTCAAGGAGAAGCGGCCCCTCACTACTTGAGCTCCTCGAATCCTCAAACCAATTCTGGGCTACACGGATCCTCAGTTGCCTTTCATCTTGCACATTGATGCAAGTGTTCTGCCTAGTGATTGTGTGTTGATCCACAGCCTGGGAAAGAGTGGACAGAAGAAGATGAGTCACACGTGGGAGTCTCAACCATTCATCATTGAGCATCAATTGGGAGTGCTGCCTGTCTACTGACTGTGGTTAGGAGGACAGCCAAGAAACATCAAGACCTTGCACCGGAACCATCTGCTCCAAGTCCAGGATGAGTTTTCTGCTCCAAGTCCAGGATGAGTTTTAGCTGACACCAGCAGTGAGAGGAGAGGACATGAACCTGAATCTGAGAGTGTTCATTTGAGACTATTCCTGATCACATTGCGCTCCTGCTCAGTTGGATGCAGTAGGGATCCCTTACCCATTCCTCCACTGGAATATAGGGACCCTGAGTTGGTACAGGGTTGATCGCCAGGCCATGGACAAACCCTAGATGAGGCCCCGGCTGATCTTTGTCCTGCCACCAGGGAGAGCAGGACTGTCATGAAACTAACTTCGGATTCACCAGGGGTCCAATGTGAGTTTCCCATTGCCTGATCCTCAGTTTTCCATTCTTCCTTCTTTAGTGCAGGCGTCTACGCGTTCAGGGGTACTGTGGCAGGTGGACTGTAGATATAAATCATGGCTCAATTATTTTTATATTGTTATTATTATTAGTATTATTATTATTATTATTATTATTATTATTATTATTATTATTATTGTTAGGGTATTCGGAGGGGGAGGGTGGGAAAGGGAACTCCAAACTATCAGGGGAGGAAACAGTGAGGAGCAGATCACCCAGTCTCAGGTTGGATGCAGAGTGGAGGGTGTGTGGAGCTAGTTGTTAGCTAGATAGATTCATAATTCAGGTCAAGACTATCCTCAAGGTTGAGGATATTTTAATTGGGGGGAAGCATGCAACAAATTAGAGTAAAAGACATCCACATGTGATGCCACACAGGGATTCTTTAAAAAAGGAAAAGGTGTGCGGCATGAGCAGAGCGCCTTGGGGACAGTTGGTCTCAACCTTCACTGAGGAGGGTTGAGCAGCACTCCTCCCTGCACCTTTGATAGTTCTTTTTCACCTCTGCGGGCCCGACCTGAAAGGGTGATTCTCCCCAGACAGTTAGGGGAGTGCCAGAACCCACCACTGCCTCCTGGCACTCCTGTCCCTGCCGTGGCCTGGCTCCACATGGCTCTGTGAGCGGGGAGCACCCCCAGTCATTGCCCCCCACTCACCCTCCTCTGTCAGGCGTGGCACTCTCTGGTAGAGAGGGGAGCGCTGTGTAATGATTTAAGGCCTGCTCCCTGCCAAGACGGGCCTCTGAGACTCCTGGGGCTGCATCTGGCAGACGCAGCCTGGGTGGAGCATTGGTTTGGGCCCCCGCCCCCAGGCTGCCATCAATGCCGGGCTGCACCTGGCATAAGCCACAGAGGAAGAGACATACGCACAGCAGAAAATACCTTGTGACAGCCCTAGCCTAGCTGGCTCCCAAGTAATGTTGGTTTGAACATAGTTACAGCACACTGTATGGAGACTTTTACATATATCCTTAAGGATTTTTATATTTTGGAAGAACTGTTTATATTTTAAAAGGACTCTTTTCTGTACTGTTTTTAGTAATTCAGCTGTTTAGGTAGGTTAATAATGTAAATGGTATTGTGTGATTACCCCTTTGTATATACAAATGTAAAAATCCGCTGGTGTACTGGGAGAAGGGAAAAAGCTTAAGATCAACTAAACAAACCGTACACCAGCATTTTGTTGTCTGCGTTTCCTTTTCTGTCTGCTAAAAGTCATATCCCTGTGTTTCTTACCAATAGGTTTTTGGGGAATCCCATCCTAACCTTTGCATTATTATCTCAAGTCCACTTCCCACCATGGTGCACCAAGGCAGGTTCAAACTGGGGCATACAATTAGTCCAGGCACCAATGAAAAAGTCAGCCACAATCACACATTACAATTCATCACTATCCAGAACAGACTGCTTGTGTATTAACCAAGGTGGTCCTTTTGGTAAGATATGCTGCAACTAACATGTTTGAAATCATATTTGCTTAGTAACATTGGTTAAGACTAGTGTAGTAATGAAACTGGCCCACTCTGACCAAAACAGTTGTCCATTCTATTAAAAGATAACTGGCCCCTTCTAGAATTGGTTGGCAGATCTTAGGCAAGTGGGGGCTGCTGTAGACAGGTAAGAGGTGAGTTACATTTTTAAAGTTAAAAGTTGTGTCATAAACGTATATTGCTGAGCCCGTCTACAACTGTCTTCCATTCAGCGTGGTAAGACTATCCCCCCACTATAGAAATGGGGGATCCACTCAATGACAGAGCTTTGGGAATCCTAGCACTGAAGGGAAGGATGCACTGGATGGCACGGGTGGGTGCACATCAGAATGGGTATGTACTGTAATATGCAAGGTTTTGGCATTATATGCTATGTTATGTTATCATGGTTTATACTGTGCCAAATTGCCAGCACAGTGGTATGCACAGTAGAACACAAAGGCTTGCCCATGGGGTGGCGTACCATGTACCTATCAAATGTATGCAGACCTTAATCTGCTGGAAGAAAGAACATGAGCACAGGTAAAATAAAGGGATGGGAAAGCTGCAAGTAAATGTCAGCGTTATCTACGTTTTAGATTTTGCAATGAAATATTTTGATTCTATCCTCAGTGATCATGTTTCTGTAATAAACTAATACAATACTATTCAGATTGGTGCTTGTCAACAGTTTTCTTCATACTGTGAAAAAGTCTGGGTCCTGACCCTGTTCCTTGAGCTAGTGGGTACACTAGGGACAGTGGTGGCTTGTAAGAATTTTTTATTGGACAGGTGTATGTTGGAATATGGTGGAGTGACTGAGTATAGCGATGGAGCATGAACTAACAAAGGGGGACTCGTGTGAGTTCCTTCCCTGAAAACATTTTTTATATAATAGGCTAAAATAGTGCATTTTACAGCACACTTTCTGTAACAAATAGGGTAAAAAGACAATCAGTTTGCAATAGATGTTGTATAGTAACACACAAACACTTCCAATGACTGCAAGTCACCAACAATGAACAGAAGCATTTTCCAATTCGTTTCCATGATGCCATTGTGCACAATATTTGCAAGTTTAAAAAAATGTTCATGCTGGCTGTGCCCATACAAGTCCATGCAGACTGAACACATATATGCCAGTATTACCAGATAAAAAACATACTCCTGTTAGCTGTGACAGTAAAAAATGCAATGCCACAATAAGAGACTATATCCAGCCTGCCTTCACCAATGTACGCTATTATGTCAACTTAAGAACACTCATGTTGGCTTACCTCCTTATGCCACTAAGAAATGCCATGCCACAGCATTTCTATTTGCAGACTGGTTGCACGAATGTAGGGAAATCTAGCCATATAATAACACTGATCATGATCCTTTAACTTTGGTGCCTGGCACAAAATGCCATACCACAATAAGAAAAGATGTTCAGGTGGGCTGCACCAATGCAGGCCAGTCTAGCCACACAATAACACTTATCAGTTTTGCCCATTGGGCATGCCTACTAGGGTACTGAAAGCTGTCAAAGGGAAACTATGCTTCCCTTTGACAGTTAAATCCAAACCTGGTTTACTTACTGAGCGGCTTGCCGCAGCTGAGAAAGCACTCAGTCTTATCACAGGGCTAGCTTTGATCCTCCATAATTTGTGGTGGGCCAGTTCCATGCTGCTCATTATCTGAGCCACACCTGCATGGAGACCAGGAAGTCCAGCTTACCAGGACCCTTAGGCCAGTGGCTTTAGTTACCTGGAGGAAGACTGAGTAGGGTTTGTCAGTGGTCTCTTCCCCATACCCACCTACCACCTTCTAAATTCATTAGGGACAATACCCTTGCAAAGCTGCTTCCTCATTCTCTCCTTGTATGGTTCCCAAACGTTTTATGAGGGCAGTAACAACAATGTATGGTGAGAAAGGCACAATAGGTACAACTGCTTCAACTGATCTCACCACAATCAAACTCAGGCTCCACATGAGACACTTCCTGCTTAGGTTAGACATAGACCCAAACCTGGAATTTCCCTGAGTAAGCCATCTCACTGTTTCACCACAGAAGAGGTAGACAGAATCATTGACTGAGAACCGCTTGACCAATTGAGCTACTAGAGCCACCAGAGCCAAATGGGACATAGACAAAGTCACAGAGAGGAAGCAGAATTTTCTCCTGAGCCCAAATGGCCACCCAGCCTTTTTAAGCCTTGGGCACACAGCCAGCCAGATGCACATATTGAATTATCCCCATTGATACAGAGCAACTCATTCGAAACAACCACAATTCAATAGGGTGAGCCACTCCCAAATAGGCAATTGGGGTTATGTGGATTTATTTTCCTTACATTGAAAATAGTATCTTGTTTGTAAATCAAAAGGTGTTTTCCTTGATGGGAAAATGCCCCCTTTAACCACCAAACATATGCAGTTATGCTACAGTATTCAGTAGGAATCAGAATGACATTGAAGTCCCGACAGAGATGGTGTGCTGTGATATGTAAGGCCCCACATGGATGGTGTGTGTTTTCACATCACTGTTGTGTGATAAGTCTCCACAGAGTGTATGGTCATATTAATGTCCTCATATACTTCACATGAATTGGGTGTGATACTGATTTACGTACTGAATGAGTTGGGATTATAATGAGAATAGTCCCAACATTATGTGCAATTCTAATGAAGTCCCTGCAGGTTTGCTGTGTCATGATATTAAAGTCCCCACAGGGATGGTGCAATGGCGATACAGAGGTCAATGTAGTGATGGTGTGTGAGGATATTTAAATTGCCAATATTTTGTAATTTTGAAGTACCTTACAGGGATAGTTTGTGATAATATGGATTATCTTCACAGTGAAGTTGTGCGAAAATATTGAAGTCTCTATGGGCTTGGTTTGGTGGTGTTGTAGAAGTCTCTCACACTGAGGTCCCACTTGCCTCAACCCCTAGGGAGGGCCTTGCAGTGTGTGCTCACATCACTAGCCTCAGAGTGGGGGGGTCTCCCACTTGGGGAAAAGGGATGAAAACCTGTGATTTGTCACATACCCTTCCCCTTACAGTGGTGGATCCCCCATCTCTTGAGAGAATCAATTTAGAAAATACATATTCCACTGTTCTTTCCCCTTCCGATGTTCTGTGGTGAAGCAAAATGTTTGGAGTTCCAGGAACCATCTCATTACTCTTGGGTTAGTGTCTTTTCTCAGGCTCATCCAGGTTAATGGTGGGTGGTCAGTAAGCAACCTGAAATTCCTTCCTTTGAGGTAGTACCTCAGATGTGCGATGGCCCAATTTATGGCTAGTGTTTTGAGCTCCACGGTGGCACAGGACTGCTCTCTGGAAAAGAGTTTTTGGCTGGTATATAAGACCAGAGGTTCAACTATTTCATACCCTTGAGAGAACACTGCACCCAAGCCTACTTTCTATGCATCTGATTGCAGAATACATTCTTTATTAAAGTATGGCGTCTTAAGGACAGCCTCCTGATATAGAATTGTCTTCAGCCCTCCGAAACTTGCTTGGTCTTGCATACTCCAATCCAATTTCTGTGGGCGTGAGTTTATTAGTTTGTCTGTCAGCTTAGCAGCCAGGGTGGAGTAGTTGGGGATAAACCTTCTGTTATATCTGGATAGACCCCCCACAGAAAGCAGTGCATAGGTTCAGTATGTTATCTATGAGCTGTTGAAAGGTGGCAGGAGCTCTGTGTAATCCAAAGGGTAAGACTTTGAACTGGAAAAGGCCTTGTGGTGTTGAAAATGCTGTCTTTTCCATGTGTGCTAAATTTATGGTGACCAGACAGTATCCTTTTGTTTAATCGAAAATAGAAATGTACTTGGTTGTCCATAACTTCTCGATTAAATCGTCAATGCATGAAATTTGATAATCGTCAAAGATGGAGATTTATTTCAGCTTCCTAAAATCCATACAGAATTGCCACAAGTTATCAGGTTTGGCAACTAGGAAAATAGGGGAGGACTAAGGACTCTCAGAGGGCTCGGTGATATCAGCCTTGTGCATCTCCTCTATCTCCTGTTCAATAATGTTTCTTCTGGCCTCAGGGATCCTGTAAGGCTTTAGGTTGATAGTTTTCCCTGCTGGTGTGAGGAAGAAATGGAACAAATTATCGACCCTCCCTGGTTGTTCTGAAAACACTTAAGGGAATTGAGCCAGTAAGTCGCCTAGGTCCTCTTCGTGGGATAATGGCAACTGAGGTCAAATCAATTGGGTCTCAATTTCTGGATCAGTAAGGAGGGGTGCCATAGTGACTGTAGCTTTCTCACTGGGATCTACTTTCCATTCTTTCAGGAGATTAACAAGATAGACTTGAGTTTTCTGACGCCTACCAGCTTGGGAGATTTGATAGTACAGGGGACTTTTTTTTCTAGGACTTCATAGGAAATTATCTTATTATCCACTGTCAGAAGGAGAACTAAAACTGATTGCCTGATAGAAAAGGATCGGGTTACATCATGTTTATTATATACTGCCTTTTGCTGTTCTTGAGCTTGACCTAAGTGTCTTTTTACAATTTCCCTTACTGACGCCATATGCGCTTTTAATTTCTGGGCCATTTGGGAAATGGGTAAGATGGCCTCCTCGCTCTCCTCCCAGGTTTCTTCAACATTTCCAAAACATCCTGGGTTCCCTTCAATAGAGTAGCTCAAAGGGAAAACACCTCAGGGAAGTCTGACGGGTCTTCTGGACTGCGAATAGGGCCCTGGGTATCATTGTATCCCAATTTTGCCCAATGGATTCCACCAGTTTCTGTAAAATTCTTTCTAAGTAAGGATTAAACTGGATTGTTCCTCTTCCTTCTTCACAATGCTTTCCTTGCATCTGCAGACGCCATGCCTCTGGCGTCTTGTATTGGCGTTATCTGCCAAGTTGAAAGTTGCAGGCTCCGCGACATGCCTTTGCTTGACCTCCACAAGGCGTAATGATGTCAGGGGGCTTTCCCTGAGCACAAGGCTCTCCTCCTTCTCTCTTCTTGTCCAGGTAATATATGTCTCTTGTTAAAGAGACATCTTCCTTTTCTCTTACAAATGGGTTTCTTTTTTGCATTGCCTTCAGCCAACAGTAAAGATGCCACACAATTTGATCTAACATGTATGCAGCCATGCTAGATGGCCTAGGGAGTTCCTCAAAGGAATGAGAGTCCTTGTCCCCAAAGGGGGCACTTGCCTCGACCCCCTAGGGGGTCTTGCAGTGTGGGAACATCTCCCTAGTCTCACAGGGGGGCTCCCCCTTGGGGCAAAGGGACGAATACCTGCAATTAGTCAAATAACCCTGGAAAAAATAATAGAATTCTGGCCAGAGTAGGGTACAGCAGGCATTAGATGATAGTCATACCTTCCAGATGCAACAAGGCATATATATGAGTGGTTGCGACTAAGGCCCTCCTAACTCCTCAGGTGACTGGGTTATGGTTGGACTGAAGTTACACATCTGAACTGCTATGTATCTCTCCAAGAGCTAGGAGACATACCAGTTGAGGACTGTACCTATGAACCACATTCTATCTAAGAGTAGGCTTGTACGTTTGCAATAGTCAACCATGTTCAACGTGGCAGAGAGTTTAGGGAAAACCAAGAGGCAGGAGTCATATTTATTTATGATTTGGAGAAGCATCTTGTATGACCTGGATGTCTCAGTTTACATGCTGCGACTAGGTCTACAACCACATAGGTAATCATGTACGTGGCCATATTGGTTAATCCAATTAGAGAGTTGATTGGAAACTGCCTGCTCTATGATTTTACCACTGACACAAAGGATATTGATTGGTCAGTATTTAGTAGGTTGTCTGAGTTTAGAGTGGGGTTTCTGAGGATTGGGCACATTAACCCTATGTTTAAGGTGCTCTGGAAATTGGCTAGTTCAAGTGAGGCATTGTGTTTTTGGAGTCTGGGGTAAGGGCAGATTTTGAGAACTAGTTCATGATGGAAGTGGTAAGGATGGTCCTTGTATGAGGCCAATATTGATGATGGAAGAGTATCAGTATAGTCCTTGTGATTAAGGGTTGTGAAGGATGTCTGGGGTTGTGTTGCATGAGGCTGACCGTGAGCGGTATGTTACCTGATTTTATATATGTTGGTGATGGAAAATGTGTTAATTTTGTTACATTTTTCTGTGGAAACTGCAATTACTGTGTAAGTCAATGTCTTGGAACAGTGTTTGACTGGCACAAAAAGGGCTTGATTCCTGTTAGCAGCTTCCATGATAGCCATGGCAAACAGAGTTTTAGCTTCATTGGTGAATGCCCAGCATGCACTACATCATGCCATTAAAGGGAGGCGGTCCTTGGGTTTATGTGTTTTTCAGCAGCATTTTTCTGTGTCTTATGTCTATCAATTCCTTCATGGTTTGGTTGAAGTTTGATAATAAGGCGTCAACATTGTAGTCTGCTGGTATTACAAAACTGTGTTCTAGGGTATCTGAGGGTACGTTCTTAAATGAGCAGCATCTGATCCCAATATTCTAGAATGCTTTCTACCTATATTCATAGTTGCCTCTGCAAGATAATAGGTATACATTGACTATAGGTGCATCCGCATATAATAAGCCTTCATAAACTATAGTTAATTGCATGTTTCTGTAGCACATATTTTGTCAAACCTGCCAGGAAAAGAGGACACGATGAGGGGCAAAATATAGTCCTGACCCAATTCATTAGGGACACCTGACAGATAAACAAATGTTTAAAAATCCATGCTTTGTATTTTTAATTTGGGTGCAATTATTTAAATGGCGAGATAAAGTTATGCTATAAAGCGATCCCTTAAGATACTTCAAGATTCTAACTTGGCCCAGGGAGTGGCTCTCTCCACTTTATGAATTTCTGATGATACATTGGCAAACCAGTTTAGAAGACCCCTATGAGCCTGCATTGTCTGCTCCGGGGCAATCTGTCCTGAAGCCTTGTGCTGCTCTCGAGCTAGGTCTGTGCTTTAAACAATAAAATAAAATAAAATTAATGGTGGAAAAGCGCTTCTGCAAACATGCCTTTTATACTTGGATAAGATTCTTACTTTTTCACACTTACAACTCTGCCAGGATAGGTTTCATAAAAGGGTCTAAAAAGATCATCCATGTGAGCAGCATGTTTTATGGATTGAAGTCATTGCATTCCCTTTACACGAGTCTGAAATTAAATAACTATTTAGGATGCTTTTAAATATAGGATATACAATGTAACGTATCATGCACAAGACACCTTTAAGCCGGCCGCTCCAGCAAGGGCCGCAACATTAAGGGCCTGTCTGCGCCTGTCCCAGTCACTCAGGCAGCCACCCAGGGCAGGGCAGGAGCCCCCCCACCCGGGGCACCACCTGGAACAACGTGCGCTCATCGCCGCGCACGAAGCCTCGCAGCGGTGCACCTCAGCACAAGCACGGGAAGAAGCCTTCCCTTCATCCAGGAAAGCTACTCTCCCTCGACCCGATCCCGTGCACCACGGCCCCAGCACCCGGATAAGAGGCCCGCAGTAGCCATACAAAGATGGCCGCCATGTTCTCATCGGAGAACAGCTGATCCCTCCACTCCCCGCCCAGCACAGCTGATTGGCCACGCGCCATTATTTTTGTTGCAGACCCGAACCGGAGGCGGAAGCCGGCCGCTCCAGCAAGGGCCGCAACATTAAGGGCCTGTCTGCGCCTGTCCGCGGCGGTCCCGCAAGGGAACCGCAATAAACTTTGGAAGGCAACATACCGCCAGCCCCAGGAAGTCCTTGACGTGAACTGTAAGTAAAATGCACACCGTCAATCAGGAGAAAGACTGCTGAGCCACTCTACGTGCCACTGGTGCACCTGACATGCTCAAACATAAGGATTCATAGAAAATGAGGTACCCCTGGTAGTTTCTCTATAACTGCCCTATTAACTACACCAGCATAGACTGCTATTCCACTGTTAACTGATTGGAGTGCACTCTGGAAACCAATGCTTGATAATTACTTAAAAACTACACCTAGCCACTGCTAATCACTCAACAGTGTTGCCCATGCCTAGCCATTGTTGCCTATACCTAGCCACTGTGTTGCCCATGCCTAGCCACTGTGTTGCCCATGCCTAGCCACTGTGTTGCCCATGCCTAGCCACTGTGTTGCCCATGCCCAGCCACTGTGTTGCCCATGCCTAGCCATTGTTGCCTATACCTAGCCACTGTGCTGCCCATGCCTAGCCACTGTGTTGCCCATGCCTAGCCTTTGTTGCCTATACCTAGCCACTGTGTTGCCCATGCCTAGCCACTGTGTTGCCCATGCCTAGCCACTGTGTTGCCCATGCCTAGCCTTTGTTGCCTATACCTAGCCACTGTGTTGCCCATGCCTAGCCACTGTGTTGCCCATGCCTAGCCACTGTGTTGCCCATGCCTAGCCACTGTGTTGCCCATGCCTAGCCATTGTTGCCTATACCTAGCCACTGTGTTGCCCATGCCTAGCCTTTGTTGCCTATACCTAGCCACTGTGTTGCCCATGCCTAGCCACTGTGTTGCCCATGCCTAGCCACTGTTGCCTATACCTAGCCACTGTGTTGCCCATGCCTAGCCACTATGTTGCCCATGCATAGCCACTGTGTTGCCCATGCCTAGCCATTGTTGCCTATACCTAGCCACTGTGTTGCCCATGCCTAGCCTTTGTTGCCTATACCTAGCCACTGTGTTGCCCATGCCTAGCCACTGTGTTGCCCATGCCTAGCCTTTGTTGCCTATACCTAGCCACTGTGTTGCCCATGCCTAGCCACTGTGTTGCCCATGCCTAGCCACTGTCTGTGTTTCCCATTCATAGCCACTGTATCGCACATGCCCAGCCAAATGATTGGTGTCCTACCCTAAACTGATAGCTGACTGCTGCCCGGTGCCCTCTCACCATGGCCAACACCACACCCCCACCCTCCACACTCATCCCCCCCACGCCTTTCCTTCCATCCTTCTTCACCAAACCCACTTATCTCAAGCCTAGCCCTTGCACGACGCGCCCTAGAGCCACTAACTCCAGAAATCAAATACTAGGCCTCCGCTCCAGAACCGCACCACAAACCCCACCAGCAAAGACTGAAAACAAACCTACCTCCAAACACCACAAAATGAACAATACCAAGAAGACAGCCAAAGGGCGGATCACCACCCCACCGCCACGCCCAGACCTACAATGTG
Source organism: Ambystoma mexicanum (assembly GCF_040938575.1). Taxonomy (NCBI): domain Eukaryota; kingdom Metazoa; phylum Chordata; class Amphibia; order Caudata; family Ambystomatidae; genus Ambystoma; species Ambystoma mexicanum. The sequence goes on from NC_090941.1 coordinate 807,512,675, forward strand.
CGCTAATTAATGCCAGATCCCTCCCTGCCCACGCCACAGAAATTCATGACCTTCTTACCAACCTCGACATTCTCGCCATCACCGAAACTTGGCTACACAATGCCGCAGGGCCAGCTATCTCCCTAGCGATCCCATCAGGATATTCCATCCTTAGACAGGACAGAACACTGTCCATAGGTGGGGGGGGTAGCCCTCATAGTGAAAGATCACCTAGAAATAAGACAACTCTCCCACAAAATAGGGGAGAACGTAGACGCTCTATCGGCCAAGATCGCACTCTCTCCCAATACCACCATCACCTTTAATCTAGTATATCGCCCGCCATGCCCTATACTGGACTTCCAGGATAACCTCTCACATCTGCTGGGGGAAACCTTAAAACTACTACAAAGACTATTCTCTTAGGAGACCTAAATTTGGGACTCCACGACCTGAAAGATAGACCATCCACTACATTAGCACAAGCTCTCCAAGAAATGGGCTTTGAACAGAAGTACTCCATCATACCCACAACAAAGGACGTACTCTTGACTGGATAGCCGACCATAACTGTGGCATCGACATCAGCTCCGTCACACCCACCCCCTGGTCCGACCACTTTCTCATTCATTTCCTCATCCCCACACCCAACAACTCGATAAAAAAACTCAAGCCTGCACCACCAGCCTTAGCCAGAAGCGCCAAGAACCTCACCAAAGAAAACATTGCTCCTTACTTAGAGGCCCTCACTACCAACCTCCTTGCCACACCAGACCCTGCTGCTCTGGCGGATAAGTACAAATCCACCATTAGCACTGCCTTAGACATCATTGCCCCTCTACAAAAGAAAAAATCAAAAAATACCAAACACTCAAATACTTGGTTCTCAGCAGAACTAAAAGAATTACGAACCAAAAAACACAAAGCCCTAAACTTATGGCAAAGTGCGCCTAACGCAGCATCACTATCCGCCTACAAATCACTGGCCACCCAATACAAAAAAAGTATTATAGCAGCCAAATCCACAACGTTTCGCCATCTTCAAGGAACTATCCACGCCGGCCACCAAGTCTCAAGAGATTGTTAAGGACCAAGCCTGGTGTAACACCATACAGTGCGCCCTCGTAAACAAAATTGAACTCCAAGAAAAAATCCTAGACCATCACACAAATCTCACTCAGCATATCTTATTAGCTTCCCATACGGAAACTATGACTGAGAATAAAAAGACAAATCCCATTACTCCATTCAAATTTAGAGAAGTCTCAGAAAACGAGGTAGTCGATATTGTTAACAGAATCAAACCCTCTAATTGCAAAGGCGACGCCTGCCCCGCTAAACTAATTAAAGACTGCGTAGAAACATTAGCCCCATTTCTCAAAACCTTCATCAATGCATCCTTCAATACAAACTCAGTCCCGACCAGCCTAAAAGAAGCCTGGGTGCGCCCTCTTCTCAAAAAACCCACTCTAGATTCTGAAAACGCCAACAACTATAGACCCATCACAACCGTTCCCCTCCTGCTTAAGATCCTCGACAAAATTGCGTACACACAAATACAGCAATACCTGGAAGAAAATCGCATATTATGAAAAAGGCAATCGGGTTTCCGCCCGGGACATGGGACCGAATCGGCCCTACTAGATCTCAAAATCCAACTAAATGACATCATGGACAAAGGCAAACCTGCACTCCTGCTCCTGCTAGACCTATCTGCCGCCTTTGACTTGGTCAATCACGATATTCTAGGCACGCAACTCAAAAATGAAGCCCACTTCTCACCAGAAGCCATCTCATGGGTCAAATCATTCCTCGAGGGTCGACTCATGAAGGTCTTTTCTGACTCGGCCAGCGCTAACCCTACCACTATCCATTGTGGCGTCCCACAAGGGTCCTGCACCGCCCCTACCTTATACAACATCTTCACCCTCCCACTGTTCAATGACTTGGACCGTCGTCACATAGCTTACACAAATTATGCTGACGACACGCAAGTCCTGCAACCTCTCACAGGGATCTATGAACATGACGCAGCAGCATTAACCAAGATCTATACAGCCATCCAAACCTGGATGGCAGCCAACGGCCTCTGCCTAAATGGGGACAAAACAGAGATCCTACTAGTTGGCACCAAAGAAACTCTAAACAAACTCCTTCAACATAGACAACTCCACCATCACAGTCTCCACTGCAGTTAAAACGTTAGGAGTATACCTTGACTCCACTCTTTCCATGACACGACAAGTCAATGCCATATCCTCCTCTGCTGCACTTAACACTAAAGTAATCAACGCTGTCAAACTCTTCCTATCCACTAAAAACTGCCTGGCCATAGCCAGAGCCACAGAAGGCACCAAATTGGATTACTGCAACGCTCTCTTCCTAGGTACGTCTGCACAAAACCTAAAAAAAATGCAAGTAACACAAAACAATGCCCTAAGAGCAGCCCTAAGCATCCCAAAAAGGGAACACATCTCTCAAGCCAGGAAAGAAGCTCACTGGCTACCCATAAAAGAAAGGATACTATTCAAATCCATGGCCATCACCCACAGATGCCTCTCCGCCAAGGCTCCCCCCTATCTTTCTGAAAGAATCACTCTTAACTCATCCATCAGACCCACCAGGTCACATTTGACGAACCAGATATATGTACCCACATTCAAAAGAAGCAAAGCCGGTGGGTCTAGCTTTCAACACCTAGCACCTAAAAATTGGAACGCACTCCCTACCGCGCTAAGGAACGAAAACTCATACCACGCCTTCCGTAAAGTACTTAAAACCACGCTGTTTAACTAACTCCATCCTATCCTACTGTACTTAATTAAGCACAACTGTAAGTATATATGCATGAATGCTCTGCACTGTATCTGTATTTACTCCATGTACGCCTGTAACAAGTAAGTTTGCTTTCAGCGCCACGATGCCCATGGGCAGATGTGCGCTATACAAATCCAAATAAATAAATAAAATAAATAAAAAGTTTTTCAAGCTCCCTGGACTTGGGAATTTGGTCAATGTTAGTCCTGCTAATCCGGTGGGTAATTTGGAGCCTTTCTTTACATTGTTATTGTCTGTGTCCTAAAACATACTGCATCCAATCCCCTTCAAATTCATACAAAGCCTTTAACCACAGCATGGGGACATGACTATTATTTTGTGGCTTCATAGAAATAGAGAAAAGGGGGCATATTCATGACAGGGGCCTGAGTGAACATTCTCCATGCAGGTCCCCATTCTGATCTGAGCTGGTTTTAGTAGCCTGGTGGGTGAGATAAACAGCTTCAAGTTCTGGGGTATATATGGTTGGAATGCCAGAGAGACATTGTGGAGTAGTTTAGTAGATGCAGTGTTACTCTCATGTATACTATAGTGGTGGGTCACTGGATTTGACTATCCCAGGCCATTTCCCCCTCCCATGCAAGAGAGACTGCTGCCTGAATGAGGAATTGCCTTGAGCAAGATTGCAGCTGCAGTGGTAAGCATTGTTGATCGATGCTGGCGGAGCTTTGATGTGCTTGTGTGCTGGGGCCACACACAGGAGAATATCTGCTTCTGGACCCCCTGATTGATGGAGCTGATGAGCGTTACCACCACGGGCGGGTGACAGCATCCACTACAGTTCCTAGAAAACTATGACTAACCACACAAGTAAGGAGGCAGCCTGTCATGTGTGTACTTTAGGTGCTGGGCCACGACTCCAAATAAACTGACATCTGCATTGTACCTAACCTTCAGCACACTTTCTGTTCTTGGGCACTGAAGCATCACAAGCCACCTGATGGTTGTGCTTGTTAAAGATAATTTTTTTAGCAACGCCAAACCCTCTGTTGAACTACTAGAAAATAGGATCTACATGAATTGACTGTTCACCTCGAGGTCTCCAGCATTTACCCCATTGATCATGATTCAATCATGGATAATGGACAATAGTCTTGCTCTTAGTGCCTCCAGATAGAGTTGATGAGAACAGGTACCGCAGCCCGGCTCAAGAAGTTAGACCCCAAATACTGGGAGTTCCTTACAGCTGGCTGCTCTATTACTATGCTTCCCAAAGTAAGGACACTGGGTGTTGTCTTTGATCAAGAACTTAATATGAAGGTGCATGTTAACAGTCTTGACTCTTCCTCATCTTATATTAGGTTGTTGACTCAACTTAGACCTTTGATGACCCATGACAACAGCATGACTATTACTAGAGCCATTTTTTGCTCAAAAATAGACTACTATGCCAGTATGTTGAAGGGCATCAGGAAAGGACCACCGACCAAACCTCAGACCGTTCAAAACATCGATGTTTGGCCAGTAGAAGGTCTAGGTAAAAGAGCTCACATCTCTGAACTAGGAGAGCGCTTCATTGGCTTCCAGTTGATGCCAGGATCACCTTTTGTCTGCTCTCCTCAACACATAAATGCTTGAAGAGCCTTAGCCCAACATATCTGTCAAACAGGCTGACCTAGTTTCTGGCTCGCAGAGCATTGCGATTTTACTGCACCCACCTTCTGTGCGTGCCCAGAGCTAAATTGACCATGGTCAATCAGGGAGAATTTCAGTATATCACTCCCAAATGCTGGAATGCCCTTCCCCGTCGAACTTAAGGCATGTGTCTCTCTTGGCTGCTTTGAACGTGGCTTAAAGATTGTGCTCTTGTCTTGACTCTTCATGCTGCCCCTTTCCTGATATGCTACCAATCTGTTTGGTATCTTTTCTGTTGTTTGTCATGTTTGTCCTGTTGGCACTCTTATGCCACCAGGCCGTTGGTTTCAGCCCTTTACAAATAATAAATAAATAAATAGAGTACAACATATTCACTATTTTGTGTGACTCCTCCTAAGTCCTGGCCAATCGAGTGAATCAGCAGGAAGTGGCATGATTTGGTAGAGTAGAGATAGAGCCAAAATAATATTGGCACCTGGCCATAAAGTAAGAGTTTAAGAAAGAAACACTAAAAGGAGAGCCCCTTTTATCATCTGAACAACGAGGCCATTGGCTTTAAATTAAATCGACTGTTGACTTGCATTATAGAATAGCCTATCTTGTTGTGTGCTAAAGCTCATATCCCCAGATCAGAGGCTGAAGCACTGACAAGAGCGCTAGTACAATCAAACCATCACCTGGACTATCCTTAGAAACAGTTCTGTCTAAGCATCCCAGAGATGCATAACAGATGCAATTATATAATAGTATGACACTGACTGTGCATGTACGAGTCATCTCGAGACCAGAGTCAGACAAACTTCTTTCACAGGCCCACGCACACAGCACGAGTCGGACAACAAGAAGATCAGCTGCAGCGGCCTGGAGACAGATGATGATGAATGGATCTCGGCTCGGGAGGCTCAGCTATGGCCAGAGGGCAGCTAGAGCCGGCGGTGCCATGGGCAAAGACATGCCAGGAACTGTCTCGAACAAGAGATGCTGCAGTAGCAAAGTTAGTCACTGTGACACGTCCGATAGCTTTAACTTACTCAGCTTGGCCTGTCGCAAGACCCGATATGTGCGCCATTAGTTGGTCTTTTGTAGCCAGTTGGATGGATGCATGGGTGGTGCCGCAGCAACTCTGGGCCTGCCACAGAAAACCTGTAGACTCCAATCTCTTCCCCAGAGACCTGGAGAAGAGCATAAAAACCCAAAGACTAGGCAGGTCTGGTGGGTGGAGGAGTGGGAGGCAGCTTTTGCTTTGCAGAAATGTGTATCGAAGGAAATGGTATTCTCCAGATTTTCCGAAGGTGGGCTCTGTACATCCCCTTTGTGCAGTGGTTCGTCCAATAGGTAGCTGTTGTGCCAAACAGTGCAAAGTAAACTGGGTCCCACTCATGATTTGAATGTTCTTGGGGAAAACGGAGAGCGCTAGAAGGTAGTATTTATAGATGGCAACTTTGACAAGAGGCTCCAAGGACATCCAGACCTGCCTACATTTGAATATCAAAAATTCTGATATTTGTCAAGTGATGCCAGTTGATACTATGCCCAAATTTGCTTGCGGCTCTTCAGTAAAGGTAAAACAAAACAAAAATCCCAACACTGGCTGGATGATGGGTGAGGTTATTGTGCAGAATTATATCAGCATTCCTCCTTGCCTCATCCCACTCCTAAAATGTACAATAATAAACCAATGCCAAATAAACAGTGAGCATATGAACAAGTGTACATCCCTACAAAATGCCCCAAAAGTAGCTTATTGCAGTATTTTACAAAGCATACCACATATGATAGGATATTTTATTTATATTGCGCTCATACACAAGTGTTTCAGAGCGCGACAATGCAAGGGATGGGAACAGGGGAGAACAAAACAACGATCTTACTAGGCCCAGTGACATTTAGAACGCGCAAGTGCATTTGCAAGAGCACCCGCACATATCCATCCATACATTACAGAAACACGCATGCATTGTCTGATAAATATCTGAATCATGTAAACTTCTTGAATTCTTGCTGCACCCACAAAATATTTTTGCAGCCTTATGAAACTTCAAGATCTTGCAAGGGCAGCCCTGGCACAAGAATTCCCCCATCGAAGAACTCAAATTATTTATTTGTAACAAAAATCCCTACAGTCTGACCAACCACCGACTACACCTTTACTTAATACGCCTCTAGCCAATCCTTCTCATAAACCTTTCTCCTTTTCCCCACTCACTACCTCGGAAGTAGAAAAAATCATAAATAACCTCAAACCGTCCAACTGCCAAGGTGACCCCTGCCCGGCACCTATCATCAATGACGCATCCCACGACCTAGCCCCGTTCGTCACAGCATTCATAAAAGCCTCATTTAAGTCAGGTATAGTCCCGGATAACCTAAAGGATGCGTGGGTCATCATACTTCTCAAAAGACCCTCCTTGAACCCTAACATCCCAACTAATTTTAGACCAATCACTACAGTCCAGTTCTTGCTTAAGATCCTGGACCGCGCAGGCTACCTGCAGATTCAAGACTATCTTGAATCTAACAATCTCCTGGGCTTAAGACAATCAGGCTTCTGTCCTAAACACAGCACTGAATCAGCCCTCATTGATCTGAAAACTCAGATGGAGACACTAAAGGACAACGGGAAGTCAGCGCTCCTCCTTCTTCTTGACCTTTCCGCGGCCTTTGATTTGGTCAACCACCAAATACTGTGCAAACATCTTAAAACTGCGGCCCACTTCGCTGATTCTGCCAATGCCTGGATCCACTCATTCCTGAGCAATAGATGTATGAGGGTCTTCTCACCCACAGCATCAGCAGACCCTTCCCCCATTCACTGTGGCGTTCCCCAAGGCACTTGTGTGTCCCCTATGTTGTACAACGTATTCACGAAGCCCCTCTTCGATGTGCTTGACTATCTGGGTGTCTCCTACACAAACTATGCAGACGACACCCAGATACTCATTCCCATCACGGACGACTACACCGTAGACACCAAAGCCGTGAATGATGTCTACCTGGTCATCCAGGCCTGGATGGCACATCACAAACTTTGCCTTAATGATGATAAGACCGAGCTCTTATTACTTGGATCAAGCTATCGTCTTAACAAATTAGATCAAACCTACAAGTCCTTCACCATTGACGGCAACGATATCAAGGTCTCCAAAGATACTAAAACGTTAGGTGTCTACCTTGACTCCACGCTCTCACTGAACAGACAAACAAATGCAGTAAGGTCGGCATCAGCCTATACCTTTAAACTTATCACCGCCTGCAGACCCTTTCTAAACTCATCAATTGCATCACCCTCGCCAGAACACTCATTATGGCCAAAATTGACTACTGCAGCGCTCTCTACCTTGGGACCAGTCAGTCCAACCTCAATAAACTGCACACCGTACAAAATAATGCCTTAAGGGCAGCCTTAACCATCCCGAGACGCTCCCACATCTCTGTCAGAGCTGACTTACGCTGGCTCCCGGTAAAACAAAGAATTGCCTTGAAAACCCTAGCCTTGACCCACAAATGCCTGAATAACATGGCTCCTCCCTACCTCTCCTCCCGCCTTACACCTCACACCTCCGCTCGACCCACGAGATCAGCCCAAACTCACAGTCTCACCCTGCCCAGATTCAAACTCCAAAAAGCGGGTGTCGTGAGTCTCCCAGTCTTAGCTTCCAAACTCTGGAACACTCTGCCTACTCCTATCAGAGCTGAACCGACGTTCCAAACCTTCAAGAACAATGCCAAAATGTGGCTCTTCTCTCATGATCTATAAGGCTCCCCGTTCATACCTGCCTGACATTTGTAATATAAGTTATGGGCCAGATACCTTCCTTGTATTTGTATCTTAATCTGCCAATGTAATTCTTGCTGTACATTTTATTGTATATATTTGTTTGTGTAATTTTACTGTGTTTGCACTGTTTACTGTACCTGCTTGCAAGATTATGCGCCCGGTTGCCCTTGGGCCTGGTTTGCACTTTATAAATAAACAAAACTTCAAATTTCAAAACTTGTAAGGTTAACAGCTGTGACAAACTAGCACAAGCATTTTGAATTTCAGCTAGAGTGGAAGCTACATGCAGGACCATCCCAATCTATGTTAATACTTAATATCAGAGTTTTGGGACCCGTATCTGAATTGAGAGAGGCATGTAAACAGCAAGTTTCTGTTGCAGGTAATCACTGTCAGATTTCCCAAATGTTTGTAACTGTGCATGTCATCCCACAACACAATTTAGGATTGCGGTTGTTTGAGGCTGTAGCAAAAAAAAAAAAAAAAAATCAAGCCGTGCGTCTTATGCTAGGCATAGGCTTATTAGAAATGTTTGGCAGGGTAAAATATATATTTCATGCCTTCTTTTAAATCTGCAGGTTTTCACCTGCACTGAATTGGTTTCCTAATTCTCTTCCCTTCGTGCTGTGCCATACACGGCAGCAGTGAGCCCTGATGTAAATTGTTGAAATGATTTTCAAAGTGAGTTCTACAGCGGTCCGATTCTTCGGTATTGTATTGATTTAAAAAGAAACTAGAACATGTTTAATTAAACTAAAGGAAAATATGCCAGTACTGTGCGTTTAAATGTTTCCGTGTTCTTTCCTACTTCATTCACATTGCTAAAACAGCCGAGATACTAGGCTTTCATTCTGTTTGTCTCCCAATGCTTGCCGTGGCTTTGATTGGGGATCAGATTACACCAGGTCAGAGCCATTGTCATGCTTAAACTCTGTGCGCATTGGAATTTCACACCTCCTTGATGGCCTTGAGCTGAGAGCTAGGTGGAGGAGGGGGAAGCTCAGGTCTGAGCTACTAACCACGTTTTTGAAAATGCTTCTTGTTAACAAACATGTTAGTTCTACCAGTCACAAAATCTAATGCATTTTCTTCTTTCCTCTGTTTGCACTGATGTTTTTACAGATGAATAATTTGAAACATAGACTGTAGCAAAATCTTGGTGGCTGATAGTTCCAACTTAAATGCATGGTTAAATAGCATTGTATTTCATTCCGCCAAATGCTACAAAATATGTCAAATGTAATATATCACTTATAAGTTAAAACAGAAATGAAACACTCTATATAAATGAATTCCCTATATATTGTGAGCATGTTAACTCTGAAATTAAAAGCTCCAAATTAATAATGAAAAGCAACAATAGTGTGATTGCTGGAACCTGTTTCAAATAAGAGGCAAGAATAAAACACAAGTATTGGCAAAGCCAATAGGTTTTGCTGTTTACTGCCATTGGCATTTTACAATTATAGGCACCAGGGTGCATGGAGAAGAGTGCAAAGTTCCCAAGGAGAATGCGAGAAGGGATGCAGGTGTGCAAGTGAATGAGAAGGGGAATAGAGCAAGGGAGGTAACCATTGATAGAGGGTGCAATTGATGATGGGCAAGAGGAAATATGAGCAAGAAAGGGTGAAAGTGATTGGTTAAGAAATCAAACAAAAGTTTGCGGGGAAGGATGAGCGGGGGTAGAGTGAGTGGGATAGAGAGAGCGGGTAGGGTGGGATGGTTAGATAGGGGATATGGCGGATTGGTTTGAGTGGAGTGAGTGAGGGGGTAAGTGGAGGTAGATAAAGTGGGTGTAGGGCAGGTGGGCGTGGAGAGTGCGTTTAGGCTGGACAGGTAAAGGTAGAGAGAGTGGGGATAGGGTGGGCAGGTGTGGGTAGAGAGAGTGTGGGTAGGGTGGGCAGGTGGGGTAGAGAGAGTAGGGGTGGGTGCGTGAGCGTAGGAGTGGAGTGGGATAGCAGAAAGAGGGGGTGGGATAGGTGGGAGCAGAGAGAGTGTGGGTGTGGTGGGGTAGAAAAAGTGGACTGTGTGCTGCTTTGGGGTAGAGAGAGCAGGGGCTGACTTGAGTGAGGTTAGAAAGTGGGGAATTGGGTGCATGGGGTAAAGAGAGTAGGGGATGGGATAGAGAGAATGGGGTGGGCAGTGGTCGAAGTGGGCGGGAGCGGTCAGGAGCGGTGCCCCTCTACTTCTTTTAATTCAGTGTTAACGTTCCTATACTTTTATTTTAAAAAGAAACCATTCCGGAACGGTTTCGTTTTAAAATAAAAGTGTAGGAAGAAGTTGAAACTTGCACTTTCAGTGCACTGTACAGGACGTTTCCTTAAAGAGCAGGCACTTGTGTTTTGGGGTTTTTATTGTGCATGGGAGGGGCGCGGCGCTGGTGTCTGTGGGGAGCGGGTGCAGGCCAGTAGGGAACATAGTTCCACTACTTCTTTTCGTACACTTCGACCACTGGGGGCGGGTGGGTGCTTTCGAGAGAGAGGGAGCGGCTCTTTTAGAGCTAAAGTCTAAGTTATTAGCCTGTATGGAGAAGAATGAAGCTTCTATGTTGATGCTGCTTGATCCTTCGGCGGCTTTCGACCTGGTGGACCATTCCATCATGTCCACCAGGTTGGGGGAGGTTGCTCATTTTTCACCCTTAGCAGCCCAATGGATTGCTTTGTTCCTCGTTAATCAGGAAAGTAGGGTCTTTCTCAAGGATGCTGAAGCTGCAGCGGTCAACATTGGGTTCGGTATACCACAGGGAGCATGCACTTCGCCCTGTTTGTACAACATTTTCACTGCCCCTCTATTTGCTATGTTAGCTCATGAGGGCGTGATATTTGCAAACTATGCTGACGATAAGCAGTGCGTTATCCCTTTGTCCGGTAATTATGATCTGGATGAAGCAGTGATTAATAAGACATATGCCTTGATTGAGACTTGGATGATTCTTAACAAGCTGGCATTAAACAAAGAAAAAACAGAACTGCTGGTGATTGGTTCACCCTACATGTTACAGAAACTGGGCTCCACCTATGAAAGTTTCTATTTAGGAGGTGCAAACATTATTCTGCTTAAGAAAGTTAAAACGATGGGGGCAATTTTCGATCGACACCTCACCAGGAAACCGCATGTAAGTAGTCTGGTGGCATCTTGCACCTACTAAATCAAGCTGCTAGCTCACTTAAGACATTTTATTTCTCAGGCCAATGCGGAAATTATTGTGAGAGTGATTATAGGGGCAAAAATGTATTACTGCTCCAGTTTACTAATTGGTATTGACAAAACTGTTTGTAATTGGCTACAGGTCTCTCAGAACGGAGCCGTAAGGGTGATGATGGGGCTCGCTCGCAGAGACCACACCACTGCGGCAAGACGTGCTCTTCATTGGCTGCCGGTCGAGTCTAGAATTCTTTTTAGACTCTTAGTTATTACACAGAAATGCAGACAAGGAAAAATAACGGCATATCTGGAAGAACCTCTGGTTACCAAAACCTATGGCAGATTACTGAGATATAGTAATCAGAATTATGTAACCATCCCCAGATGTAGAACCGTGAAGGTCTCTAATGGAGCCTTTTTTGCAATTGCCCCCAAGGCTTGGAATGACCTTCCACTGGAGCTAAGAGGCATTGAATCAATAGATACATTTAAAAGGACACTGAAGACCCATCTGTTTGCCTAGGATCTAAGGGTCACGACCACGGTTTATAGTGATAATTTCGACAACAAAAATGTCGAAAGTCAAAATTTCGAAGAAAAAATGTCGAAAAAAAAATGTCGACTTTATTTTTCCCTTTTTTTTTACTCCCGAACCCCTAAAATAAATATATAATTTAAAAAAACGAAAGTCGACATTTTTTTTTTCGACATTTTTTTGTCGACATTTTTGTCTGTCGCCATTTTTTTTTCGAAATTATGACTGCCCACCCACGACCACGTATGAATCTGTTATCCATATATTTCTACAGAGCACTTTCTATTGTCTGTTTTGTCTTGTTGCGCCCTTAAGCCCTAGGGTCCATGGCTGTGCATAACACATTTATTAAAGTAAAGTAAAGTGCTATAATTGAACAGCAAAGCATAGATGTACTTTGAGGAATGACAAAGTTAGCGTCTGAACACAGGAATATTCTTTGATCTAGAGATTGTATTTTAATTGTAGCAACATCCAGAGGCTCCCCTAGCCTGTCTGTTATATGGGTTTTCTACATGAAACATATAACAAATCAGACTGCCTCTGATTATCTTTTATTGTGTTCTAATAGTGATCTTCTCGTCGGGGTGTTTGCACATATCCAATCCATTCTCATCTGCAACCGCAGATACAATATTTGTATACTTGAAACACTGCACATTCTTTTTAATCAAAGTAATAATGTGTTAAACTTCTTCCTCACACCACACATCCTCTAAGAGGTATGCCTTGGCTGCTCAAACCTAGATAGCCTCAGTGAGCAGAAGACAAGATGGACAAAAGCATGCTTGGATTAGTGATGAGCGTTTGCACATTCTGATCCCAACACCAGTACAGAATCCTTCCCATGTCTGGGATTGGTGACAGGACTCCTGCAACCCTTATTGCCAAGGTTGAATGCCCCCAAATTGTGGTACAGTACAGGCAGTGCAGAGAAAAGATGGAGCTGGTTTAGGACACTGCAGAGAGCAACCTGACTTCTATGAGGAATGGGGATCTCCGTCGGGAAAGTCACATATAAATGTAGGACCTGAACAAATATATTTTACTTTTGTGGCCCACTTGATTTCTAGGCACTCCAGACACAAGACAAGGCAGCATAATTGGGACCTTGCAACCGACACAACCGACACAAAGGGCCCAGGCGGTAAGGGGTTTACGGCGGCGTAAACAGCGCCGACCCTTACCGCCTGATTCCGAGGTCCCTTAGCGCCATGGAGGATTTAACACCTGCTTTTAGCAGGTGTTAAAATCCATGGCGCTAAGGGACCATGGAGTTAATTACGCCACCGTAATTTACGGTGGCGTAATTAACGCCTTCCCCACTCCCATTATGCCCTATGGGGCAAAAATGGGAATGGGGAAGGGTAAATGGGGATTGGGGACTTACCGCCCCGCCAACCTCGGAATGGGGCAGTAAGTCCGCCAACCACCATGGCGTAAACGTAGTTTACGCCATGGTGGTAAAGGTACGACCCAGGCGGTAACTTACCGCCTGGGTCGTAATGAGGCCCAAAGTATGGAATTTGCTTGGGACAGAATGGCCCCTAGCCTAATATGAGCTGTGTTTAATTGGAGGAGAAACATAGGTGCAAAACCTGGCATCATTAAGGGTGTGGATAGCAGACATATAACATCTTGAAGACCTCCTCCAAAGCATCAGTCCAAGGAACCGTGTAATTCTTTGATACTTTTGGTAGGTCTCTGAGGGGGGCCTTCCAGGGCTGAAACATGTGAGGTAAAGCACTGGTAATAGCAAACAAGGCACATAAATGCCCAAAGTTCTCTCTTCATTGTTGATAGCGGACATTTCTGGAAGGACTGTACAATTACTTCTTGGGGTTGAACTGTCTCTTTGCACAACTTAAACCCTTATATTTTACTTATGGTAAAGCCACATGACTCACATTGAGGTTCATTCTTAGACGCATATTTCTTAACTATGGGTGACCATGTGAAAATGATGCCTGCGTGCAGCCCAGATTGTGATCTATACAGAAATATCACGCATATGCATCAGAATATGTCTGATCAGGCTGTAAAATATGATCCTTCACTCTCTGAAATGTCGCTGGGGTTCTGTGTGGCCCAAAGGACAGTGCTGTGAAAAGAACTAAACTGACCTACAGTGGCGAAGACAGCTACCCATGGTTTTCAGTCACAATTGGTACCTGCTAGTATCATTATATTAGATCCAGTATAGGGATGTATGTGGCTGGTCTTTGTGATAATTTCCTTGAGACAAGGCATCAATTATGCATCAAGTTAGTTTAGAGTTTAGAGATTATTTTTGATTTTTCAGAAATCTGTATCCATAATCTCCAGGGCCCTCCGGGTTAGAGACTAAGACAATGGGTGATGACCACTGACTCTGCAAAGCCTCAATGACTTGTGTTCAAGCATCTGTTCCACTTCAGTCTGGGTGCCTGTATTCTAGCAACCTGGTGGGTTAAACATTCAAAGACCTATGGGTGTGGTCTCAATATTTTGTATGAATTTACTGACTCTTCCCAGCTTGTCCACAAACACATCTTTGAAGTGGTTAAGTCATTAACATGGTAATACTTCAGCTTCTTTGAAATAATCTACCTCAGACGAGTGGTGAAATCTAAGTCTAAGTAAATGTTCAGGTTTAGGTCTATTTGACTAAAAAAATAAATACGTTTTTCCGATTTAACCAAATTGTTTTTGTTCGTTTTTTGTTTGAACGAAATGCAGGTGGGAGACCCCTCTTCGCCCACCACCCCCCACACACCCCCAACTTAACCTATTCCCTTACCCCACCCCACATCTATATTTAATTAAAATTGGCTGAAATTCCTAAAGAATTAGAACACACAAATTTGGTCAGTTCAGAAAAGGTCCATTGGGACACGATCAAGTACGCTAATACCAATGTTTATGCCACCATCAGGGGGTATACTTGCGGGTTCTACCAGGTTTTAAGCCAGTTGACATCACAGAGTTGGGAAGTCTGTCTTTTGGACACAATAGTTCAGATTACTTAAATTATCTGTGATTAAGTAAGGACCCATACCACTGTGCCAAGAGTTTTTTTTCTTTATCGTACTTGGAAAGTGACATCTAGACTTGTTCCTCAACTCAGAAACTTTCCAAGTAAGCCTGGCAACTGTATGGCAAAATGTATGCAATTATGCTACAGTATTCAGTATATTGATATTCTAGTCCCCACAGAGATGGTGTGCTGTGATATTTAAGTCCCCACATGGATGGTGTGTAATAAGGTTGAAGTCCCCACAGGAGTGGTGTGTGTTGATGTTTTTACAGTACTGTTGTGTGATGATTCTAAAGTCCCCACAGAGTTTGTGGGGATATTAATGTCTTTATATGCTTCACATGAATTGGGTGTTATGATACTGAATTACATACTGCATGAATTGGGATTATAATGAGTGTTGTCCCAAAATGATGTGTAAATCTAATGAATTATCTGCAAGTTTGCTGTGTCATGATATTGAAGTTCCCACAGGGATTGTGCATGGCGATACCAAGGTCAATGCAGTGATGGTGTGTGAGGATATTTAAGTTGCCGGTGTTTGATAATGTTGAAGTACCTTACAGGCATAGTTTGTGATAATATGGTTTATCTTCACAGTGAAGTTGTACGAAAATATTGAAGTCTGGCTAGGCTTGGTGTGGTGGTGTTGCAGAAGTCCCCACAAGCATGATATTTGAAGATATTGTAAAAGTTCCCTATGATGTACCTAGGAGGTTCTTTAACAGATTATTTTCCATAATTAGGGGAATTATATGGAGAGTGGGTAGAAACAGAATGGCATTGGTCATGCTTCAGAGACCCTTTGTAGCTTGCAGGATCAGAATATCTTATTTTGAACTGTACTTCCTTGCTGGGCAGCTGCTGTTTGAGGCGGGTGGGCTGGTGGACGTTCCACCATGAGACAATATTTTTGCAGCCCTCGGTTTGGCAATATTATCTGATAGAGATGCTGTGGATACACAAGACCTACCTCACTCGAGCACCCCACATTCTGACACTGGCCAAATGGCTGTGGCATAGGATCTGGGGACTCTTGGGGGTTGACAGACCCATAATCCCTGCACTTCTCTCTGGTTGCTGTGCTACCAAGTAGTATGCAGGGTATTGCCCAAATTGACCTTTTACAATTGACCATTTGCACAGTTGACCTAATTATAGTGGTCCTAATTGACCTTCTGCACAATTGACCTTTATATCATTTTAGTTATTTTATATATGTATTGGGTTGGTTTTGGATTATAAATAATATAAGGGGATTGAGTGGGGGGTTGCAGAGGGTTTTGGATTGGGTGTAGGTGTTGCGGGGGGATTCCACCTGCATATATGTCCTAATTGACCTTCTAAATTAGGTCAATTCTCCCGAGGTCAATTCTCCAGAGGTCCATTGTGAAAAGGTCAATTAGTATACAACCGTATGCAGGACATCAGGAAGTACTGGGAGACCAATGGGGTGGCTACACTTGAAGGCTTGCTTCAGATGGGAAAGCTGACTGAGTTTGCCGTACTTGTTGAAAGGTTCGGCATACACAGTTTATGGTGATATTAATGTCTTCATATACTTCACATGAATTGGGTGTGATACTGATTTACGTACTGCATGAACTGGATTTATCATGAGAATAGTCCCAACATTATGTGCACTTCTAATGAAGTCCCTGCAGGTTTGCTGTGTCATGATATTGAAGTCCCCATAGGGATGGTGCAATGGCGATACAAAGGTCAATGTAGTGATGGTGTGTGAGGATATTTAAATTGCCTTTGTTTTTTAATTTTGTACCGTACAGAGATAGCTTGTGGTAATATGGATCATCTTCACAGTGAAGTTGTGCAAACATATTGAAGTCTGTATGGGCTTGGTTTGGTGGTGTTGTAGATGTCTCTCCCACTGAGGTTCCACTTGCCTCAACCCCTAGGAAGGACCTTGCGGAGTGGGCTCACATCGCTAGCCTTACAGTGGGGGGGGGTCTCCCACTAGGGGAAAAGGGATGAATACCTGTGATTTGTCAAATACCCTTCCCCTTACAGTGGTCAGTTCCCCATCTCTATTTAGAGAAACAATTTAGAAAATACATATTCCACTGTTCTTTCCCCATCTGCTGTTCTACAGTGAAGCACAATGATTGGAGATCTAGGAACCAACTCATTACTCTTGGGTTAGTGTCTCTCATATCAGGTGCGAGTAGTTCATCAGATCCCATTTCACTCTGCATTTTGGGACATGCATAGAACAAAACAAGAATTTGCCACCAGATTTCAGTTAATCACTTTTTCACTCTTATAGCTCCATGAACTATTTAACTGGGAATGTTCAAAATAACCATTGTACACCAACGCATGCTATGTATAATGTGATGGTACAGTTCTCATGCTACGTACTCCTTTCCCGGACAAACTCCTGGAAAAGTTGGCCCAGCTTAATCTTCAAACTGAATCAGTGGGCGTCTCTGTGAGCATCAGTCTGGCTTCAGAGCTGTCAGAAGCATGAAAACTGCTCTCCTGAACATCTGTGAAGATCTGCTCTCCAACCTCGATTACAACACACCCTGTGTCCTCATCTTACTTGACCTCTCTTCTGCCTTTGACATGGTCAACCATGACATCCTGCTCAACCATCTCCGTGATAACCTGGGTATCACCAATCAGGCCCTGGCTTGGCTGACCTCTTTCCTCTCCAACCTAACCTCCCAGATCCAACTGGGGTACTTCCTCTCCTCTGTTTCTGTCTCTATCTGTGGTGTTCCCCAGGGGTCTAACCTCTCTCCCTGGCTGTTCAACCAATACCTTGCACTTCTTGTCCACCGCATTGCCGCTCTCTGCCACAACCTTTGGTGCTATGCAGATGACACTCAACTCATTTTCAGGCTCCCTTTTGTCACCTCTTCTCCTTCTCTCATCTCTGACTGTCTGTCGGCTATCCAGGAGCGGTGTGCCGCCAATGATCGCTGCCTTAATGCCAGTAAGACCAAGATTCTCCTCATTGGCACACCTGCTCCCTCATTGCCTGTCACTCTCTGACTGGCCTCTCTTGGCCCTCTTCCTGCTCCCACCTGAGAGGCTAAAAACCTTGGGGTCATCTTCGACTCCACACTCTCCTACTCTTCTCACATCTCTGACGTCTCTAAGAAATCACACTACCAGCTGCTCCTCCTCAGAGGTATTCTTACTTTCCTCTCCTTCCCCCAGAAGCTCACTGTCTCTAGAGCTCTTGTTATCTCTACGCTGGACTACTGCAACAGCCTCTTTCTAAATCTGCCAGCTTCTACTCTCCATCCTCTGCAACTCATCCAGAACAGGACTGCAAGACTTGTCCTTGGCCTCAAGCCCAGGGATCGTATCTCTCCAGGACTGAAAACTCTGCACTGGCTCCTAGTGGCTGCGAGGATTACGTTCAAAACCCTCTGCATTTTCCACAAGGCCTTCTGGAGCCTGGGGCCTCAATATCTTCCACTCTCTCTTCATAAATATCTTCCTTCTCTAGCTCTTTGCGCATCCGCCTCCAACTCCCTCAGGGTCAGCTGCTTCTCCAAGCAACGAGTTGGTGGTAGATCTCTTTCTTTGGCTGGAGCCTCCCTCTGGAACAGCCTCCCTGCCTCTCTGAAACTTGAAGAGAACCATGCTTTCTCTCTTCCTCTCTCCTGCTGGTCACCTGGGTTGAAACTGAATCTGCACTGGTTTCCTGGCTATCCTCTGATCTCGGGCCCAGGTCCCCTCCCCACCATTTGAACACCTGCACTGCCCCCTTGGCAACCCTTGCACTCGGGGGTTGTTTCTGTGCCCCTAGAGCCCCCTGCCAGCTCTTCACACGTGATGTCTGCACTTACCCTGGAACTTTCCACCAGCTGGCCGCACTTTTTATTTATTGTTTGTTTATTCTTTTACTGCATTACCCCCTCCCCCTTCGCCCCCGCACTTTTCCCTCCCCACTCCCCTGGACTGGCGCAATCTCAATGTAACCTGGCCTAGCAAGATAGCTGTCTCTGTCCTCTCTCGGTTCCTCCTCCATTGCCTCATCGCGTATTGAAACACTTGTGTATAGGCAAGTTATGAATGCAATATCATATCATATCATGTAGCATACATCATTTATGTCATCCTAATGTTCTATTTCGCAGTGTACTGTGATGTGTTTGGAAGGGTTACTCATTTTAAGGTGAGGTATGTGTTATAACAATCAATAAAATAAAACAAATATTTCCTTCACCCACCATCTTTTACCTCCCACCACCCACCTGTGGCAGTACACCCCTTGTTGGCACCGCCGTTTCGGCGTGGGCCAGTTTGGCTCAACCGCTTTGGCGCGGCAGCCGGTTCGGTGTGCCCATTCTGGCTCATAAGCCTTTCTCGTGTTGCCGATTTGACGAGAGGGACGTTTGGGCGTGGCTGACATTGCAGTCGCGTTTAAACACCCTCACGCCAAATGAAGGTTTAATGCTGTGTGCATTTTAGGGACTGATATAACCCATCTATAAACACTCAGTGGCATATGGGTAAACATACTACGCACTTTGGAATTTTGCAGGCCATTTATTTTAAAGTTACATATGTTGCCTTTTTTCATTGCGAGCCTACACTTTCTCCTACTTGAGTGGATTGAGTAGGGAATGGGTTTCTTAACCTCACAAACCGAGAGGGGAGGAAGTGGGTACACGGCACTGCATACCTGTATAATGCATTATATTTGCAATTCTACCTTTGTCAAGAATCACACAGTGCGGCTAGTCAAGCGCTAAAGCCGGGAGTAGAAGCCAGGGTTCCAGGTTCTGAATTGGACATTTTATGCTCTCCTCCCTATAAACATGCACCATGGTCCAAGGCCCTCAGGCCAATCTCCTCCTCTTTGATAGGCGCTTCCCTCGCCTCATCAATTTCCTCTCATCTCCTGCTGTCCCCTCTTCTCCCCCCTTGGCTAACTTGCACTCTCTCTCCTCCTCCTCTGCCCCTCCTAGGGCCCTTTCTCCTCCGCAGAGCGCAGCTCTGATCTGTACCCCTCTCCGGAAGGTCTTTAAGGCTGGCAACCTTCTTCATATTGACACTCTCAACACTCACTCTGCTGTCAAACACTCCTCTGACATCTGCCACCTCCTTGAAGAACTAGACCTTGATGTCCTTGGTCTTACTGAGACATGGTTCATGGCAAGCTCTGTCACGAGCTTTGACACTCTCCTCCCTGATGGCTACAAGATCCTCTCTGCACCCAGATCCTCCTGGTCCGTTGGGGGGGGTAGCCCTGATCTTTCCTGAGTGGATTCCTGCCTCTATCATTCCCACTCAGACCTACTACTCTTTTGAATGTGATGTCTGTAGGCTCTCTCTCTCTCCTACCCATTCTCTTACTGTGGCTACCATCTACTAGCCTCCTGGTAAAATAACCTAATTTCTCTCTGAGTGGGCGGACCTTTCCTCCTCCCTCCTGGACTCTACCAATCAACTCTTCTTCCTCTGTGACCTCAATATCCTTTTAGACTCTCCTTGTTCCTCCTCTGTACTCTTTTGTGACCTGTGCGACTCCCTCTCCCTGTCCATCCTCCCTCACTCTGCAGGGCACACACTCGATGTCTTGATCTCCTCTGACCTACCCCTCTCCATCCCTCTGACCACTCCTCTCATCTCTCCCTCTCTTTCCCCCCAAGCCAACACTGCCACCTACCTTCTCGGACATCCGGCCCATGAAGCGTGTGTCAGTTGAGGCTTTCGCCGCCACTTTCTCCCCCGTCCACCTCTGGCTGTCTCACATCCTGACACAGACCTGTCTCTGCTCTACTCTTCAATTTCTGTTACTCTTGATGCTCTTGCCCCTGTCATGAGGATCCATTTGAAGTCCAAAGCCAAGTGCAATTCCTGGTATGACTCTGACCTAGCTACACTTAAACGTAAGTGAAGGGTGGCTGAGAGGAAATGGAGGGCTTCTTGTTCATCCTCTGCAAACTGGCCTGTCGCCTGCTACAAAGGCAATACTGTCTCTCTGTCCTCACCAAAAAGAGAGCACACATTCAAGCTCCTGTCTCTGCGGCATCTAATAACTCAGACGTACTCTTTAAAATCTGCAAGGAGCTGGAAAACCCTGCTGCAGTCTCTACCCCTCCTGTTGCCTCACAGGCTCTTTGCAATGCCCTTGTCTGTCACTTCATCTCAAAAACCCAGGACATCCTGTCCACCCTCTCCACCCCTGCACCTCCTCTCTCCTCTCCATGTGTGCTTGCTGACCCTCCTTCAGCCACCCCTCCACCCTCCTTCTCGTCCTTTCCTCTTTTCTCCCCTGACAAGGTCGCTAGACAAGTCTGATCTATGAAAGCCTTGTCAAAACAGGTTCATCCCTGTTCCCAAAACATGGCAACTCTCGCCCACTGCATTGCCGTTTTCTGCTCAAATTTCCAGTGCTACGCTGACGACACTCAACTCATTTTCAGGATGCCCTCAGCCACCTCCTCTCCCTCTCTCGTTTCTGATTGCCTAACTGCCATTCAAGATTGGTGTGCTGCCAATGATCTTTGTCTGAATGCCAGCAAGACGGAGATCCTCCTCATTGGCACACCTACACCATCCTTTTCCCCTCAATCTCTGGCTGGCCTCCCTTGGCCCTCCTCCTACCCCCACCTGCGAGGCTAAGAACCTCAGGGTCATCTTTAACTCCACACTTTCCTTATCCGCCCACATCTCTGAGGTCTCTTAAAAAGTCAAACTTCCTACTGCACCTCCTCAGAGGTACTCTGCCTTTCCTCTCCTTCCCCCAGAAGGTCATGGTCTCTGAAGCTCTGGTTCTCTCTAGGTTGGACTATTGTAACAGCCTCTTTCTAAATCTACTTGACTCTACTCTCCGCCCTCTGCCACTAATCCAGAACAGGAATGCGAGACTTGTCCTTGGCCTCAAGCCCTGGGATCATATGTCTCCAGCTCTGAAATCCCTCCATTGGCTCCCGGTATATGCAAGAATTAAATTCAAATCCCTTTGCATTGTCCACAAGGCTTTCTGGGGCATGGGTACAGAATACCTTCAGCTATCCCTCTGCAAATACCTCACCTCTCGAGCTCTTCCCTCCTCTACCTCTGACTCCTTTCCGGGTCAGTTATTTTTTGAATAAACAAGCTTGGGGTAGATGTCTGTCTTCGGCTGGGGCCTCCCTCTGGAACAGCCTCCCTGCCACTCTAAAACTTGAGGAGAACCAACTCTGGTTCCGGAAGCACCTCAAGACCTTCCTCTTTTCTTCTGCCTTCGCTCCCCCTCTCTCCTGCTGATCTGTTCTCTCTTGGCCCAGGTACCTGCTCACCCTGCCACCCTCCTGCACTACCCCTTGCACTGGGGACTGTATCTATACCCATTCAGTCCTCTCCTTTTTCTTCCTGCACTTATCAGACCTACCTTGTCTGCCGCCTTAAACCCAGCACTTGCCGGCTGCACTACCACTGTTTGTTGCCTTTATTATTTATTTATATATTATTTATCTGTTTCTCCTTTGCTCCGCACTTTCCACTTCTCCCCCATCCATGCACTTTTCCCCTCACCCCTCCCATGCACTTGCACGTTCTAAATGTCACTGGGCCTAGTAAGATCGTTGTTTTGTTCTCCACTGTTCCCCTCCCTTGTCTTGTCACGCACTGAAACATTTTGTGTACGAGCGCGATAGAAATAAAATCTCAGTATCAATCTCAATGATCTTATCAATATTGTGATTGGCCCCGGGCACATATACGCTCAGGCCTGCCCCAATGACAATTATGCGGTCCCTTTCTCTACCCCAATTGTGGGGTTGGGGAGTGAGGGGGTCACCTTGCAAGTCTGGGCAGCACTGTGTGATGTGCAGACAGATCGCTGCATTCCGTTGATGTGTGCCACTTTATTCACACATCCCTGGCACTGCCCCGCCATTCACAATTTGATTTCAGCGTTTAATATCCCATCTCAATGTCTGGTCATGTTTGGCGTGTGTGCCTGTGCACACGCCCGCACGTTTCTGTGCGTGCAGTAGGAAAATCGCAGCAGAGCACTGTACAAATCCTAGTAAGTTCACATTTCCCAAATAGAAAAGAGTAGGCGCTGTAATTAAAATGCTCCTAGATTATCCCTTTCAGTCCATTTATAAACAAACAGTCTCGTTAACACAGAACTCACAGTTCTCTTTGTGTTTTTTCTTATGTGACAGTCCTGGGTCACCCTCACTCCAAGTACTGCCACAAAGAAGATTATGCCTTCTTATATCCTTTTCCCTTGTTACCATGTCTTGGTAAACCGTCTCTTAGGATTGCGTAGGGGCTGTCCTCTTTCCCCACTTTTCAGTCTTCATGCTTTTTAGGGTTTCCTTCACTTTATGGGGACCCCCAACCACAGGCTCAGCCATCCATTTACCGCCAGGATCTTGGCTGCAGCCTTCCGGTTGGTCGCGGGCTACCCTGTGTTTTTTCTGCTTTGCTGGTTCTCTGACATTCCTGTCTGCTTGCCGCAATGGCTCCTAACCCACTTTAGCATCTCCCTCTTCATCGGACCGCGTGTTCCTGTTGGGCAGTGCTGCTCACACTTCCCACAGCCAGCCTCTCGTTTTGTTTAGCGGTACCAGTAGAGATCGCCCCTTTTATCGTCTCCGTGCTTGGATCTACTTTTGCCGACTTTCTCTCCGAGCCTCAGTCCCTCTCGTGATTCCTCTCCGGAGCATCTGACACTCGGGTAAATCCATTGTCAGTCTTTATGCTCCTAACCAGTAAGCTCTGTGACTGAAGACTAGACTGTTCAGACAGATTCTTCTTAGTGAACCGTGCGGCTCTGCGCCTCTTCCTTGTCACAGTTTCTTGCTTCAGATCTTCATTTTATTCATCCCTATTCTTCCTCGTATCAGTCCTTCCTACTTCTTCCATACTACAGAAATCTATAGGATAGGTGGGTAGGGTTGAGGAGAGTGGGGGTGAAGGACAGGTGGGCCAAGGTGGATACTGCGTTCTCCCACTATAGTCGCCACTGGTCCCCTAGGGGTTTTCCCGTTCCATGAGATGCACCCACAGAAGCTCTTTGTTTCTTGAGTGGCTGGCTTTCTGCTTCAGGCCTCTTAAAAAAAAAAACAGGGGGTTCCACTAGTGTAAGCAGTGACCCTAAATAAGAAAGAATAGGAATAAAAAATAATTGGTCTTTCTGGAATGCTATTCAATCATTTCTAGAATCATTAAAGGTTTATTTCAGGCACACTTCAGGGGGTGAGTCGCTGATTTAGTCTGTTGTTAAACGCCTCAAATTCACAATGCATACAAAGGGCCTCATTACGAGTTTGGAGGTAGCCATGGTGCCATTAGCACCATGGCTGCCTCCAAACCGGGCTCCATTACCGGGTTCCTTCAATGAGGAATAACCGGGTCATTCCAACATTGGAGGACCCGGTAATTCCTCCTTGAAGAACCCATTCCCCATTCTCATTTGAGCCCCCATAGGCTTCAATGGGAATGGGGAGGGATTTAATAACGGGCACATTACGAATGGCCCGTTATTACCTCCCTCTTCCCCTCGCGGGACCTGGAAAAGACGTCTGGTTTTACCAGACGTCTGGATCGGGTCCCGCAAAGGGAACCTCATAATCGGCACTCCCGTAATGAAGGGTGCCGGTCCCGTACCGGCACCCTTCATTACGGGAGCGCCACCCTTGTAATGAGGCCCAAGAACTTCCAAAAAGCATTTAGAGTACAATAAGCATCCATTTCAGACTACGGGCCTCATTACGACTTTGGAGGTAGCCATGGCGCTATTAGCGCCATAGCTGCCTCCAAAATCGTGTCCGGGTTCGCTGAATGGGGAATTACCGGGCCATTCCGAGTGTGGAAGGCTAGGTATTTCCTCCTTCAGGGAACCCGGCCCGGTCCTTCCCCATTCCCATTCGAGCCCCCATAGAGCTCAATGGGAATGGGAGGGAGCCAACAACGGGCCCGTCAATTACGGGCCCATTGTTAGCTCCCTGGTGCCCTCGCGGGACCCGCTATGGATGTCTGGAAAAACCAGACGTCCACAGCGGGTCCCGTGAGGAGACCTCGTAATAGTGCGGAGTGGGTTTAACGACGCCGGCACCATTACCGGCGCCGTTAAACCCATTCCGCACTTCTCGTAATGAGGCCCTATATATTTAGCTTGTTATATATTTTGCTTTTCGCAAGTTGAAGTTATAGCATGTTTTTTTCTTGCCTGTTATGATCATCACAAGACATTCCATCTCGGTGTCCTCAGTCCCTTGACAAAATCCTTGTGCCTAAATACTTGTGTACAGTGTAGAAATGTTTGACCACAGCACATAAAGGGGCCCTTGATTTAATTGTGCCACAATTAATGCTTTGTTGCAATATGTCTATCCTGTCTCCATGGAATGCTGTTTAGGATGTTTGTTTGCATGGATGAGGTAACGTGTGCCCAGAGTACGAGATGCTGTGTCAGTGCTCTGCTTTCCCTGCGCTTCTCTAAATTCTTTTATGCACAGTTATGTACCCTGCCAATTAAATGTATTTTGCCAACCTCTGAAGTCTGAAAAGTAGATCCATGCAGGCTTGACATATGGCCAACGTTGCACCAGACCTGCAGATGAGCTGGCCTGCTTTTAAATCTCAGCTACCAGTTTAATGGTATCCACCACCGAGTGTAATTTGCTTTCTGACTTTGAGAACATTCAGATATGTAATTGCTCATGTTACTATAGCGAATAAATAGCTATTGCCGGTAAGATAGCTCAGTGGGTTGAGCACTCGCTGCTGCGATGTGTGTGTTATCTGCTGGTTCGAATCCTGGCAAGGCCAACTCAGCCTTTCATCCTTTGGAGGTTGATAAATGAGTGCCAACACAGGTTGGGTGACATTGCATGTATATTTGTTATATATAAAGTGCTTAAGCATAAGTACTATATAATACATCAATATCATTTGGCCTTGGACATCTGCCTTTATAGTAATTTGGTAATATAGGCCTATGGTGATCCATTCTTGTATGAAATGTATATCACATTACAGTGAAATATTAACCAGTTTGCATAGTTTACCCCTGGCATTTTGGTGAAATGACATCCCTGACTCTATACCTCGCTATTTTTAATGCTATGTGTATCTCTCTCTCGTTTCATTCACTTTGCCTCATTTTATTCTCTCTGCATATGCTCTTTGTTTGTCACACTCCTTGCCCTGTATCTTGCACTCTTTCTCCATCCATTTCCAGTACTTTCCACCCTCTAGCTTTCATTGCCTCCTCCCGTTTTTATTTCTGTTGGAAATTCCCTCTTGCAAATCGAGCGCGCAAAACTGCAAACATGCTGTGTAGAAAGGTGCGCCAGCCGAAAGAGAGAAATGTGTAGCCCTGTAGATTATTATCAAGATAATATCTTGTGAGTAAATAGAGCTCTCTTGCTTGCTATCAGTTCAGCACAGAGTGACTCCGGGAGGAGCAGATTCCGTGCCACTGCTCTTGTTATGCAAAGTCATGAGAGGTGGAGAGAGGCTGGGGAACGCACGGCATGACTTAGAAAGAAAAATAAATGCGAGCACGGCTTAGCACAGGATCGGTTAGGGAGCTTTTTGCCATCCTTGTACATTTTCATTAACTGCATATTTTACTTTGGACAATCACAGAACAAACGCGTTTGTGAACTAGAGAGAGTTTGCCGTTATTCCAGGATAATCATGCCTCTTTTGCACGGTAATTTCCCTTCCCCCACACCAGTCCTTCTGGTGCTGAGCTCAAGGGTGAAAGAGGTGTGAAGGGCGGGCACAACATGTTCAACATGACAATAGCATTGGAATTTGATCTCCAGTCTCAGAACCCAGTGGCATTCGGGAGCCAAACAAGTGGGGAGAATCCTCGCACTTAGGTCCTTTGGAAAATGTCAAGAAAGAAAAGTGTGCTCACTTTAGATGAACATACATTTAGAGAGGGCAGCATTAAATGTTATCCTTTACATCAATTATATGATTTCATGGCTTCTTTTTCAAATCTTCATTATATATATTTTTTTTAATACTTTGGTCATTTAAACAGTTTTACATTGTATAGGTGGGCTTTCAAAATAACCACACATTGCAATGATGATTATAAAAAAAATACGGGGGCGTTCATTTTCTTTGTACCTTACTTGAGTCTAATGCATAAAACTCTTCTAGAATAATGGTTCAATTATTTTCCTTTCTCAAACTGAGCGACTGAATACTGGTCCCATTTATTTATATATGTGTTTGTTATTGGTTCATTTTATTTTCTCACTAAAGATGACGCAGTTAATCTACAAACCTGTATTCAGAAAAATCTATTGGGCCTCATTACACGGTAGGCGGTGAGCCATGGCGCTTTTAGCACCATGGCTCATGCCGGTAAAATACCGGCACCGCCTTGGCGGTAAGGGGATTTACCGCCCCATTCCAAGGTTGGAGGGGCGGTAAATCCCCCTTCCACCATTGCCCTTCCCCATTCCCATTTCTGCCCCATAGGGCTCTATGGGAATGGGGAAGGCGCTAATTACAGCACCGCAATTTTGCGGTGCCGTAATTAGCTCTGAGGTCCCTTAGCGGGTTGGATTTTAACACCTGCAAAAAGCAGGCGTTAAATCCCCCAACCCGCAAAGGGACCTCGTAGTAAGGCGGTAAGGATTTACCGGTACCAGTATTTTACCGGTACCAGTAAATCCTTACCGCCATCCGTGTAATGAGGCCCATTGTCTCAGAGGGTTCGAGACACGAAGAGCTGATGGGGTGGATGGATATATTATAAGCAACAGCAAACCAGCCTGGGTTACACTTTGGCATTAGGTGTCATGTCAGGTGAGGGATACTGGAAAACAGCAAGTGGTGGCTGGCAGTGCTTGGCAGTGGAAGGAGCTAGAAATGGGCGTTATCTGAAACAATCTTGTCATACCCTGAATTAGTAGTGCCGTACTACTTACAAAATAAGGTATTTGAACTATAATGTGTTCATTGGAAGTATACATTCAAATCGTGCCTTTTAGTTGTAGAAGGATAGACTGGACATGGAACAAGTAGCGTGCTTGGACCTTTTATGAATAACATAGGATAATGTGTCTCTATGTTACTAAAAGTCAAGGATGTCGGCAGGGTCTGGACAGATGTCTTGAAGTTTGGTCAAAAAGGGGCCAGGCTCCAACCCTGAGAGAGCCACACACCCACAACGTTCTCCCCCTGCCTGATGAAAAGATTGTGTTCACTTTTTCTTACGTTGGGATGCGCTATATAAATAACTTTAACATTAACACAACATAACAACATTTTAATATATTGTAGAGTGGTGCTGAGACTCTGGGCCTCCTGCATAGCATTTGTCAACAACTAGGTTCTGATCATATAAATTAATACTGTCTAACGTTCTTTGTTTATTGTAGTACCTACAGTTTGGGTCTTCACTATCACACAACCTGTGCAGCTTATTCACTGTTCTCTGGAGAATATATTAATCAGATGTAATAACCGAAATTGAAATGCATAGTGATAGATTTGATTTCTAGATGATTAAGGAGATATCTCAGTGTGTTAAGCACAGTCTTTTTTTAATTTTAGCATAATTGTTTCACCAATCTATTCCCTTACCTTCTGTTACAAAGAAAATTCCTCTTTATAGAAGTCTATTCTTGACTACACCACTCCTAACTCAAGCCTGGCAGTCACAGAATTAACCTTCTAGAAATTCAATTGAGAGACAACATACAGAGATGCCCAGGAAAATAAGCCAGGAAATGTACTGGATTGCTGGAGTCGATTCTCAAACCCTTCATGCTTCCAACATTAAATTTTGTAGTAACCTATAATTCTTTAAACTCACATTAGAAACTATGAGAAACCTGAAGGTGTCTCACCCGCTAGTCCCCGGAGAGCTGTCATCCAGGTGGCCAGGACACGGCCATCGCTGTTGGATCCAGTTCCTGTGGGTGGACCAGTGGGGGAGTATCACCTGGATGAGGGGTCTTCGGAGAGTGGAAGTGGGACACCGACGGGCAAAATGCAGCACCCCCTTCCTTGTAACACCTTTTCCCATCCTACTCTGTAGGATATTTAGAAGCTGCACCCCCCCTTTTCCGACAAAAACACTTTCTTACACCGTAACAGACAACGGACTAACACCAGAGCGATTCCCTATGTGCATGTTTAGCATTGTCTAACGTAATATTACGGAGACGCTCTTTGGCTGTAACAAGAGATCGATGGACCTCAGGGGTCGCATCAAGAATGTATCTAGCCTACCATTCTCCCACTTCTCTTTCAGATTCTGTCAGCGTATGTAGGTGCACTTTTTTTTTATTAGATATCCAGGAGATCGCTGCACCCCTAAGCACTGCCTTATATGCTTCCCATACCACCACCGGGCTATCGACCGATGTTGTGTGAATCTCAAAATATTCGTTAGTTTTTTCAGCAAGGTGGTCAATAAAGTCAGGGAAGCCTAGGTAATCGTTATTTAATCGCCATGATGGGGGCAGGGGGGTGGTTAGGCCATTCACCCGTATCTCAATCAGTAATGGTGAATGGTCTGCGATGCCGCAGGGAAGTAGTTCTGCGTTACGTACCCTATGTATGTCTGTGGCGGGAGAAAAAAGTAATCTAATCTAGAAAGGGAACCGTGAGCCCCAGAGTGGAACGACTATCCCTTGCTTCTGGGGTGAAGCTCCCTCCACACATCTCGGAGGCCCAGTGCAGATGTGAACGCTGCTAATCTAGTGAGAGTGTTTGGATTACGGCCTTGAATATGAGTGTGATCTAGAGTATTGCACATTACAGCATTGAAGTCCCCCCATAGAATCCAAGTGTCTGGATGGTGTCTCGCGACGAGGGTGGTGATGTCATCTAGGAGTTCTTCTCCGAGCCCTGGTGAAGAGTATATCGCAGCAAAGGCCAGAGTTTCCACCCCCCAGTGTGCCAAGCAAGATCGTATAGTGGCCTCTGGGGTCTTGTTCCACTGTGATTGGGGTGAATGGGATGCGTTTGTGCAGTAAAATCAAGGTGCCTCGAGATCCCATGGTGTACCCTGCATGGAATGCAGAACGATAATTTGTTCTTCGGAATAGAGTACAGACCGAACCCGCTAAGTTTGTTTCTTTGATAAGGGCAATATCGGGGGAGTGCCTGTCCAGGAATTGGGTAATGAGACACCTCTTGATCCCAGAGCTCATTCCATTCACATTCCAGGTGAGCAGTTTGAGGGACCTAGGGCGGTCTACAGATGTTGGTCGGGTCGGTGTTGCAGCCA
Source organism: Ambystoma mexicanum (assembly GCF_040938575.1). Taxonomy (NCBI): domain Eukaryota; kingdom Metazoa; phylum Chordata; class Amphibia; order Caudata; family Ambystomatidae; genus Ambystoma; species Ambystoma mexicanum. Next base: position 807,542,754 of record NC_090941.1, read on the forward strand.
TATAATTTGTATGGTAAGTAAATGAGCATACCACTCGCACAGATTAGATCGGAGCTGGAAATCTTCGAATCCCACGCCCTTAGAGAGGTACAGTACTACACGCGGCCTCTGGCGGTGCGGAAGTACGGGGAAGGGGACAGACCAGGGAGAACCCTGGCCAGACTGGTGCACACAGAGGAAGGCAAGTCCCGAATCGACAGCATCATAAACGCAAGAGGCCCCCAACACTGGTCCGACCAGTGTATCCTTGACACCTTCACGGAATGGAAACGTCCTGATCTGGCCTGGGAAGCAATACTTCAGAAAACTACACTCTACGTGCGCCCAATTCCTTTGGCATTCTGGTGTGGACCGCCAAGAAGTGGCAACATATGACCCTCCCTTACGAGAGAGGGGGCTTCACGGCCCCTGATCTAACCCGATATTGGATTGCTGCACAAGGCCAACATGCTACACATTGGTACAAACACCCGGCGGCACACCCCCCATGTGAAACTTAAAAAACTAGCAGACAAGGAGGTAAATATTATGTCCTTAATCCTCTACCGTACATACCACAGCGGATCCCGTGGCCACCACGATTATGCCATGGAATCGACTACTGCACTCCCAGCCTGAGCGTCGACCATACTACAAGTGGCTACCCATCTGGCACTTCCCGGGCCTCACCTCCACCCACGATAAACTCCTCATGCGACACTGGCTAGACCTGGGGTATCAGGCACTAACAGACATATATCCCAAAGGTAAATTCATTACCCCGCAGACATGGCGCCCGGGACACTCCGGTTCGGCGTTAGAGCTGTTGCAATACTTCAGATTAAGAGCGGCAGTTCACATCATGTGGCTCCCTTACCCAGATGAGCCTCCTGACTCACCCGATATTCACTACATAGCCAACTCAGCCGGCAGTAGGGGTATAACGTCTTCTCTGTACAAGATACTACTGGAAAAATCTGAGGATGCACTTTCAAAACCGCGAGACGAGTGGAGTGAGGAGCTGGGCCTGGCAATCACAGATGACATGTGGAGAAAAATGTGCTTGCACACACGCAAAGTCAACCTTAACTCCAGATTTCGATGAATGCAATATAAACTCCTCAATCGATTATATTACACACCATACAGGGTGGGGAAATTTGCACATAATCAGACCCACACATGCCCGAGAGGCAGATCCGAAGAAGCGGACCACACACACATGTTTTGGTCCTGTACCGCACTTGGTGCATTCTGGAAAGCAGTAACTGAAGCCCTTCCAGAGATAGTCGGGACCCCAGTGGGCCTCGATCCGTTAGCTATTCTGTTTGGGTTGGTGGGCTGGCGTTGAGGTGAAGAAAATGTCAACATTTTTGAATGTCAGTGCTATGGTGGTCAAAAAATGTATACTACAATGCTGGAAGCGTCGCACCCCCCCTTCATTTGAGATGTGGCTGAAGGCTCTCACCTGGACACAGATGTGTGAGGAGGAATATATCAGTTCCCTCCCTATGAGTTCCCGCCCGAAAAATGTGTGGATAGTCTTTTGTAGTTACCTAAACAACAAAGATGACATAGAACCACTCTCCCCCCCTGCCCCGCCAGGTGTGCAAGATGAACCTGGAACCTGAGCTGCGCAAAGCATAATGGGCTGTCAGCCCACCCCCATTGAATACCCCTTAAATGTACTGGAAAACCCAAATGTATGATTGCAACTGTTTATGCACTGTGTTGTGTACCTGCTGCTACTGCTTGCCAATAAAGAAAAGTTTTTTTTTTAAAAAGTAAATGAGCATACCTGGGACATCCTGTGGGTGTATGCTGGTATTGGGTGATATGTGGTAGGTGTCTCTATCAGGCAGATCATGTGGACCTAACAACATGTGATGATATGTAGACAACATTAAGCATTTCCCAATTCTCCCTCCCTATACTCCACCCCAACTTGAAGTACCTGTCGCCCGAACATGCTGACACTCGGAACTACAGAGTCAGCGTTAACTCGAAACACTTGTGTATAGGCGCGTTATAAATGCCATATCATATCATATCATAACTTAAGAACTGGAACTATCCCAATCTCAGTTTAACCAGGAATTCACTGGTCCTGCCGAAAACCAACAATACTATTCTATAACAGTTTTATCCCCTACCGCTTCTGAAACACTGTTCAGACTTTCAGGTCCGGAGTGGGGTTTGTTTCAGGGGGGGAGGCACGCCATCTTCGACGGCCGCACAAATGTTGCTTATCCTTGGTCAAATAGAATACTTATCATCTGATTGTTTCGTTTGCAGCCACTTTTCCAGTTCGTGGTGGTGTCAATGTGTCCCATCCACCCACACCTGATTGTCAATCCTCTTCCTCACGTAGTGGCGGATCCTGTTCATGTACCGGTGGTTTTACCCGCTCTGGTCGGGCCCAGAGGTTTCTGCTCCTATTATTCCTCGCAGTTCTCCAATCTCCCTCGATGTGCTGTTCTGCCCACCTCCATGCTTATTTGGGGTCTGTGAAGTGGACGGTAGTGCCCTTGTGGTATATTTTCAGTTGTGCTGGGAGGAGCAGGCCATATTTCACCTTCAGGGTTTGCAATTGTCTCTTAAGTTGGTCAAACGATTGCCTGGCCTTCTGTACCTCCCTAGTATAGTCCGGGAAGAAGGCAATTTTAGATCCATTGTATGTCAGTGTGCCTTTTGCACATGCTTATTTGAGCAGTGCATCCCCATCTCTGTAATTCAGGAGTTTTGCAATTACAGTGCGTGGCGGAGCACCTGGCACTGGTCTTCCAGATGGCATACGGTGGGCTCTGTCTATCGAAAAGAATTTGGAGAACGAGTTTGGTTCAAACAAGTCAGTGATCCATTGTTCCAGGAACAGTTCCATACTTGGACCCTGTGCATTTTCTGGTAGATCAAGGATTCGGACGTTGTTACGCCTTGATCTACCCTCACCCTCATCCACTCTTTCTTCCATAGTTTTCAGTCTCGAGTTGACACTATTTAGCTGCTGTTGTAGCTCACGGAGCCCATCCTCTGCCTCAGATATGCGCCGCTCCGCCTCGCCAGTACGTGATGTTAGTTTTTGCAAATCGTGGTGAAGGAGTGAGACGTCCATACTAATGCCATCCATCTTTTGTTCCATGGAGGCCTGTGAGTCGGCAATGCAGACATAACGTCTTTTAATGATAATGTGCACTCTTTTTCAGCCATAGTGTCAACCTGGGCCTGTTTATCTTGGGCCTGTGTGACCGGCATCGTATATTGGTCAATTTTTCTTTGGGTCGGTTGTTTCTTCGCCTTGTCCTTGCCCATGGTGGGCACAAGCACTTCCTGTATACCAAGTGTGAGCTTTTGGTGAGGCAGGGCAAGGTCGCGCAGAGCCAGCAGATCGTCAGTTCAAGCCAGCAACCAGCCCGTGTTACACTCTACTCTCGGCCCCAATCGGCGGTATCCTCCCCTTGGGTCCACTGTAGCCAGGCAGTGTATTTGTAATTATTGACTCCAGGGGTCCATTTGTTGCCTCCTTGATGGGAGTATGGAAGGGCAGTTCATCCAAACTCTATGATTCGCTCCGTCTCTGATTGGTGTTTTCTCAGAGTGATCGCAGGTCAAGCCACCACCTCCAGATGTCAAGATAGAAGTGGCGCCACGACCATCACATTCCCCTGGTGTGGATTCACTAGGCACAGTAGTTAATGAGCACCTTGTTCATCTCATCCAAGCGTGTCAGGCACAGCCCAATCAAGGTACCCGGCTTGTACCAGATTCCACAAGTCTAAGAGCAGTACTCTGTTTATCTGCCACAAGCTTCGCTCTCTGCAGTCACAGTGCTGTGGGCAGGTCGGGTTGAGTCTCCTGAATGTGTTGTTGGGTAAAGAAGCCGTGCCGTACCTTGTTTGCATGTTCATAGACGTATCAGCCGAGTTGTCTGCGCAATATGCTTCCGTGCCTCTTGGGCGATTTACGCAGCGCTGCTATTTCACCTTGACTTCGTTGTGCTTCCTTGTATTCTCTGGGTTTCTCTTCATTTCCCCTTCTGGCCTCAGCCGCACTGGCCAGGTTTGCGACGGTGGGGTGAGTGGTTAGCAGCATGCCAGTTAATTGCCCTTGTGGCTCGATTTTGCTGCGTCTCTTGAGTTACACAGAGTGAAACGCAGTAGCTCTCATCGCGTCTACATATAGCTATTTATGGTGCCGTATAGTTGGAAGCATGTAAGCACCCATTACCACGGGGGGAGCATTGCAGATGTGCGCAGGTTGTAGGTTCCCCACCTAGGAAAGGATGCCTTTGTTCCCTCTCTTTACAGTAATTGTCATCCGGGGTATGTTCTCGCGGAGATCCCAGGCTCTTATTACAGCAGGGTAGTGGGATTATGTTGGCACATATTCCCGAGCTGCCCCTTCTCTCACATCAGCGCCCCATCGACAACGTGGCCTTGCATTCTCTGCTGTACTTGGCGGTGATCTGCAGCTCTGTGAAACGCCACGGGCTATGTTGCTGTAGAACGAGTGCCTGTAGAGGAGTAGACAACATGTTGTTACTCCCCATATTTCCTAATTCCAAAGAAGGACGACGGATTGAGACCCATCTTGGCCTTAAGAGACTTGAACAAGTTCCTCAGGAAGGACACGTTCAAGATGGTAACCCTCTTTCAGATCCTTCAGGCCCTCCAGCTTCAGGATTGGATGGTATCATTGGACCTCCAGGATGCTTACTTTCATGTGCCGATCCATCACAAGCACAGACAGTACCTGAGGTTCGCTGTCGACGGTTATCATTATCAGTTTTGGGTTCTGACATTTGGGCTCACCTCCGCCCCAAGGGTTTTCACCAAGCTAATGGCAGTTGTGGCAGCGAGTCTCAGAAGAGGGGATTCATGTTTACCCCTGCCTAGACAATTGGCTGATCAGGGCCAGATCCCCGTAACAGGCGCTGGAACATCTCAGCTCCACCTGTCACTCCCTCCACAAGCTGGTCTTCTCTCTCAACTTCAACAAATACCACATGATACCATCACAGACTCCAATTCATCGGAGCAGTCCTGGATGCATCCCTGGGCAAAGCCTCGCCACCAGAGGTGAAGGCTCAAGACATTCTGCAGATGGTGACCAAATTCCAGAATGCCCAATATTTACCGGCCTTTGATTTTCCGAGGTTGCTCAGCCTCATGGCATCCTAAATTCTTCTGGTGCCAGAGGCTTGCTTGAGATTGAGATCTCTCCAATGGCCTCTCAGGATCCAGTGGTCCCAGTTCTCAGGAAAGATGTCAGATCTCCTACAAATCCCAGAGTCTCAAAAGATCTTTAGTGGTGGACCTGCCGGGAGAACATCTTAAAAGGAGAACCTTTTTGGCAACCATGGCCGGAGATAACAGTAGTGACGGACACCTCACTCATGGGGTGGGGAGCCCATACCAATGATTTGACCATCAGCGGTCGTTGGTCTCCATCGGAGTCCAAACTACATATCAACTTTTTAGAGTTGATGGCGCTCAGACTAGCACTAAAGGCCTTTCTGCCCTCTGAATGTGGAAGGAATGTCCTGGTAATGACAGAAAACAGTGTGGCCATGTACTACTTCAAAAGGTGAGGAAGTGTAGGGTCACTACCACTTTGCAGAGAGGGAATGCAGCTCTGGTTTTGGGCAATACAAGAGGGAATCTCTCTATCAGCAGTTCACCTATCCGGAGAGAAGAACACAGCGGCGGACGCTCTGAGCAGGCAGAGCACAGTCAAGTGGGAACTAACTCAGGAAGCCCTTTAGGAGATCTTCACCCTTTGGGGAAGTGGATCTATTCACGACCAGTGCCAACAGGAAGTGCAAACTTTACTGCTCAAGGGAATTTCCCCCGAGAGGAGCTCTAGGAGACGCGTTCATGATGGACTGTTAGTTTCCACTCCTATACGCGTTTCCTCCAATCCGCATCATTCCTCATGTAATTAGGAGGTTGAGAAGGTTCAGGAAATCCATGATCCTAGTTGCCCCAGACTGTGCCAGGAGGATGTGGTACCCGGACCTTCTGGACATGTCCATCTGCCCTCTGATTCGTCTTCACAAAGAGAGGATCTTCTCTCACGAGAGGAAGGTCGGGTTCTCCATCCGGATATTAGGACTCTCAGCCTTCAGGCATGGTTTCTGAGAGGCTGAGATACAAGTATTGGGACCTCCCGGATGATGTAATGGAGATTTGGTTTTGGCCAGAAGGCCAGCAACCAAATCTTTATACCGCTGCCGCTGGAATAAGTTCTGTAGCAGGTGTAGAGATAAGAATGTTGACCCTTTCTCGTGTAATACACCGATGGTGTTATTCTTTATATCACATCTGGCAAATCTGGGGCTCCAGATTGGTACCATCAAGGGATATTTGGCAGCACTTTCTATTTTTAAGCACACTTCAGAGGAAGTCTCCTACATTAAGAATCCTCTAGCAGTACAATTTTTAAAGCGACTAACTAATCTTTGCCTTCCAGTCCTGTTTCAAGTCCAACTATGGGATCTCAACTAGGTGTTAAACTACGTGACGGGAGCTCCTTTCGAGACTCTGCACACTTTTCCATTAAAACATCTAACTCTGGAAACTGTCTTTTTGGTGGCAATTACATCAGCCCAAAGGGTGAGTGAGCTACAGGCTTTATCCTGCAAGACTCCTTATACTGTCTTTCATAAAGACTGAGTGGTACTAAAAGTGAAGCCTACTCTTCGCCCCCAAATTGTTTCTGAGCTTCATATTACTCAGAAGATAACATTGCCATATTTTTATCCTCCACCTCATCCGGGGAAAGAATAAGAAAGACTTCACAGGCTTGACCCTAGATGTGCACTGAGCTTTTACATCTCTAGATTGGAAAAATTGCGGCAGAATGACCAATTATTTGTGGGCTATTCAGGTCACAAGTGAATACTGGCCATCACTGAGCAAACCATCTCCGAATGGATTATACGAACTATATCAGAATATTACAAACTGGCAGGTAAAGACCCTCCAGAACATCTAAGAGCTCATTCGACCAGGGGTGTTGCAACTTCATCTGTTTTTTAGAGATGGGAGTTTCGATAAAGGATATATGTGCAGCTTCCACATGGCCGTCTGTGCGCACCTTTACTAAATACTACAGTTTAGACTCTTCCACGAGCCAAGATTCTGCTTTTGGGAAAGCAGTGTTGCACTCTGTGCATACATAAGCACACTAATTTCTACTCCCTCCTCCAAATTATGTAAACTGCTTTGGAAGTGTATCAAACATAAAGAACATGTGGAAGGACACAATCCATTCAAAGAACAAGTTACTTACCCACTGTAACGTTCTTTCGACTGGATGTTCCTCCCAGGCCCCTCCCAACCTACCCTGCAGTAGAACATCCCTTGCGGTTGCAGTCAATGCTCTCTCAGGGGAGTAACCGCTGAACACAAGGCAAAGCTCCACTCATCAAAACGGAACTGATCCCAACGGGTGCTGCTCGTGCTATATATATATACCTGGGGTGACGTCGACGTCGAGACGGAGGCGTCCGAGGGACATCAACTCGACCAGGCATCGACGCACAGTGCCCCCTGCTGAAAATAATTTTCAAAGGCAGCAAGCTGGATATTGGAAATATCTAAGATAAGGAATACATGGGAGGAACATCCAGTCAAAAGAACATTACCGTGGGTAAGTGACTGTGATCCGCCCCATGTTGCATTGCCACACCTACCCATGTTCATAAGATGAATCCTGTTAGTATTTCACGGAACAACACACCTATGGCCCATATGTCAAGACAAAACCCTCATGTCCAACTCACCCTGTATCTTACCAGCTCACAGAAAGAAAAGCATGTATATCCCCATCTGTACTAATTAACACTTTCGGATTTGCAGATCACATTTGCTCTGCTCCACCAATCCCCACCTTCCTCCATTTCAGTACGTAATGCCAAGAAGCCACCGAAATAGCTTAAGCCACATCATACAAGATCCATTTACCACACATTGTTATAAAAAATCTATGACTTTAACATTGTCGCACATCATCTCCATGCAGATGGTAACATTTAAATGATCCTACTCTACCACAAGAATTTAATAGCACCCTTATCAAACAAATGATATCTGTGAGGACTAAAACATCAATATAATCAAATACCATCTCTGTGGGGTCTTCAAACTCATTTTTATCACACACCATCTCTTTGGGGACTTGAGCACCCTTATAAACACACACCGTTGCTGTGGATACTTGAACATCACTATATTCAAACACCATCTCATTGGGTCTTTAACAGCATTATCATCACACACCATCTCTGTGGGGACTTAATCATCACCATTATCACACACAATCTCTGTGAGAACCTTAAAGCCATTATAATCACATGCCATTTCTATGGGACTTCAACATCATTTTCACACTCAATACATGAACTGAACTGTGGTCTTCCATGGTGAACCTTTTGCATTTTGGTGGTTTAATTGCATGCACATTTTCTAGAAAACTGGTGTGGTTGGGGTCTTAGTGGGTTAGAGGGTGAATCAAATTCAAAACCAGCATTGTTGATGTGTGGAGGCCAGAGGCATTGCCTGAGTCCTCAATGCCAGTATTGTTCGGTGTGGTTTCTGACAGTGGCACTTGGATTTCTCTTTTATCCAGACAGGAGAGCCCAACATCTATTAAATGACAGCACTGTGACTTGATTTTCCTCTTCCTTAGGGGGTAAGTCAAATAAATAGAGATTAGAGCTTTGGCAAGTCTGCATCAGGTTAATTTGGTATTAATAGACATAAGGCTGCCATGTGTGGGGTGGAATATGTGTGTGTAGTGTAAGGTAGCAGGAGAAAGAGGGGTATATCATTTTAGATGGGGAAGGGGTGGTGATTCATTAGGACAACCACTGTGTAGTTTAATACTAGACTCAAATGTTTCCGTTGCAGTTGTTTGTTGACCTCTGTGTGGCCCCTGGGTGGACTGTAACAATATTTTTATCACACACCATCTATTTGGGGACTTTAGTGTTATCATTATAGCATACCATCTCTGTGGGGACCTCAACATCTTAGAAATGACACAACATCTCTGTTGGACTTTAGTGTTATCATAATCACATGCCATATCTGTGGAAACCTTATTTTGTACTAGTAATCTTTTCGTATTTTATAAAGATTTATATAGCGGCTAATGCCAAAGTGTTTAACATCATCATAACTACACACTATCACTGTGGGGACTTGAGTGTTGTTATAATCACATACCATCTCTGTGGGGACTTTAGTGTTATCATAATCACTTGCCATACCTGTGGGGATCTTGTATTATATTTATAAATGCTTAGTATTTTATCTAAATGTCTATAGTGGCTAATGCCTGAGTACTTAACAGCATCATAATTACACACTGTCTCAGTGGGGACTTCAATATAGTCCTACTCACACACCATCTCTATGGGGACCTTATGATCATTGTAATCACACACCATCTCTGTGGGGACCTTATCTTCATTGTAATTACACCCCATCTCTGTGGGGTCCTTATCATCATTTTAATCACACACCATCTCTGTGGGGACCTTATCATCATTTTAATCACACACCATCTCTGTGGGGACTTTAGTGTTATCATAATCACTTGCCATATCTGTGGGGACTATATTTTCTATTTGTATTTTTTGTATTATATTTAGATTTATATAGCGGCTAATGGCCAAGGGCTTAACAGCATCATAATTACACACAGTCTCTATGGGGACTTGAGTATAGTTCTAATCACACACCATCTCTATGGGGACCTTATCATCATTGTAATCACACACCATCTGTGTGGGGACATTAGTGTTATCATAATCACTTACCATACCTGTGGGGACTATATTTTCTATTTGTATTTTTTGTATTATATTTAGATTTATATAGCGGCTAATGCCCAAGGGCTTAACGGCATCATAATTACACACAGTCTCTATGGGGACTTGAGTATAGTTCTAATCACACACCATCTCTATGGGGACCTTATCATCATTGTAATCACACATCATCTGTGTGGGGACATTAGTGTTATCATAATCACTTACCATACCTGTGGGGACCACATTTGGTATTTGTATTTTTTGTATTATATTGAGATTTATGTAGCGGCTAATGCCCAAGCGCTTAACAGCATCATAACTATACACTGTCCATGTGGGGACTTGAGTATAGTCCTAATCACACACCATCTCTATGGGGATCTTACCATCATTGTAATTACACACCATCTCTGTGGGGACATCAACATGATTGCAAGTACACACTGGGCCTCATTCCGACTTTGGAGGTAACCACGCCGCTATTTGCGGCATGGCTGCAACCAAAATCATTCCGACTCCGCCCTGGTGAATGGAGTAATTACCGGTCCATTCCAAGGTTGGAGGGACCGGTAATTCCCCATTCACCAGGGCCCTTCCCCATTCCCAATTGAGCCCCCATAGGGCTCAATGGGAATGGGGAAGGCGCTAATAACGGTACCGTAAATTACGGTACCGTTATTAGCACTAAAGTCCCTTTGCGGGTCCCGTCCTTAACGCCTGCTAAAAGCAGGCGTTAAGGAAGGACCCGCAAAGTGAACTCGTAGTAGAGCGGTAAGGGTTTAACGGAACTGGTCTCGTTACCGGTGACCATTAACCCTTACCGCCCTACTCGGAATGAGGCCCACTGTCTCTGTTAATTCCACTATTATTATACACATTCCAAAAGATGGAAGCAACATCATTTCCATTAAACCATTTCTAAAGAGGAGATATGAGTTTGCTGGGTAGATGATGCCTGTGAAAGAATGAGATCTGAATTTGAATGTTTTATTTCGTTTTCCCCACAGTGTGTCAGCCTGGGTCAATCAAGTCATCTCCTATGTCGCAGTTATCTTTTCTGGAACATTTTGAGTGCTCATAATAGTGTTTAATGCCAGAAAATAAGTACCTTTTTAAGTTTCACATGCAAATAAAAATTCTTGTGGGAAATGCCAAACCAGCGAAATCCATCTGGTGTGATGCAGACAGGTACTCACATGTAGCAATACAGTTGTATAATGTATATGGAGTACTATAAAGTAAGCATTTTTCCATTTGCTTTTGGAGCAATCATCCCAAATGAGAATAATAAAGTAAGTCCCCACAAGGATGGTAACACGCGTTCAAGTCCCCGCAAAGATGGTACCGAACACGCGAGTAAAAATACACATTTTTGCAAATATGAAGTTGGATTCTGTATTATGAATTTTTTCTAGATATAGTTTTGCTATTAGCCCATTTCTAAAACATTGGGAAGGGTTAGTCCCCACAAGGCAGGTATCCACACATAGTCCCCACAAGGTAGGTAAAACGTGTGTGTGTGTGTGTGTGTGTGTGTGTGTGTGTGTGTGTGTGTGTGTGAAGCTGTATGGGTGAGTTGGTCAATGCATATTAATGTGATTGTGTGTAAATGATATGGGTGGATGCCCATGTGGAGAATGCAGTTTGAATGTTCTGGTTGGGTGTGTAAGTGAATGTTTGAGAAGGTGTATGGGTGAGTGGGTATGAATGTGATTATGTGTGTATGCAAGGCACTGTTGGGTCCAGGTAGCAATGGGCATTGTTGGCATTTCTTTAAAGTGGCATTGCATTTTTTACTGGCGTTTTTGGCAAAGCCAACTTAATGAGTTACCATTACATGCTAAACTGGCATTTGTACAGCCAGTATAGCAATTGCTTACTGTGGCCTGACATTTTTTACTGGACATCTATTATGAAGCAAGCATGATAAGTGTTAATGTGTGGTGAGACTGGCATTTTGGTGCAGTAAGCCTAGCCATTACTTGTTGTAGCAAACATGTTTACCTGGGAATCTATGAAAAAGCAAGCATGATACATGTTATTACGTGGCTGTATTGGCATTTAGGTTTAGCCAGTCTAGCTATTTCTTACTGTGTAATGACATTTTATGCTGGGCATCTATGATAAAGCAAGCAAGCATGATAAGTGTTATCACTGCACCAGACTCACATGTTCTTGCAGCCAGTCTGGCCATTTCTTACTGTGGCAAGATATTTTTACTGAGCATCTAATGCGAAGTGGCCTCTGAAGTGGCCTGTTGTGTCTGTTGCTCCTGCTGCATGGAAGACGCTGCAGCGAAATAATACTCTTCACTTATCACAGACTTTGCTGCTGGTGAATATATTGTATGGGGACACTCCGACAACATTAAATGCATATATATATGCACTTGTAAGACTCTAAATAAGCGTTTTTTATCACTTATATAGGCCACGCCCCAACACTGGTGAACGCTATTTAAACTGCCTCGCGCGCGCCCATATGTGCGCGCCCTTGCGAAGTGGCCTCTGAAGTGGCCTGTTGTGTCTGTTTGGTCTGTGGGGCTGTCAGGGCTGTCTTTATATATGACATTGATTGCAAAATTCATCTAATCGTTATCCGTGAACCTGGTTTAAGTAAAGCCCTGTAGCTTTACTATGTCAGCTAACACCAACGTGATTGGCGTTTCTGTAACAGTAAGTAATTACTTGTCAGTTGAGATACAGTGTGGAACTGGATATAAGATTAGTGTAAAAAAAAATTATTGAAAAATAAACAACAACTCGGAAACCAAATGGCCACCAGAATGAGCGTAGTGTGTGCTGCTGCAGTGTCACTCTCAGATTCACCATACATTGCGGAGGAACTTATTGAATGTGCGCAGCAATGCTCACTGGAGCAGAGAATGGAGGTTGAGTCTCATGTGGATGTTAATAATATACAAATGTCTGAAAGCTCCCAATCCTTGTTTGCGGAAGACGGCGAACAGAATGTATTGAATCAGCTCAACGCTTTAGTTTGTAATACTGACAAGGTTGAGAATGAATGTCTCTTGTTTGCTGACACTCCCCAAATGTTTTGTACCGGGGAAAATTCTCTGTTGGCGCTGTTATTGCAGCACCTTGAAAGAAGTGTGATTCTTGCGAGGAGCCGCAGCTCTCTCATACAAAAATTGAAAGCGCAGCCGGTATACCGTGTAATGAAATACATTCATTAATGTTGTTAGAATTGAAAATGCACTCGAGGTTATTAAATGAAATAGTGATGGCATTTACAGCTCTGCCTGAACTTATTAATGATTTATTAAGTAAAACACGTGACGAAGTGGCAATTATCACGCACGCATCTTCACCAGCTTGTACTGGTGTAAGCGCCAAAACCTGAGCTGCAGCAAGCAAAAACGTGTATGAAACACTGTTAGTTAATGGGGCTATAAATGTTAATGCGCTGTCTACAGGCGAATGCTTAGAGAATGCTTCAAGCTGTACTATTGCAGGGGCAGATGAAGAACCAAATCTGATAAATGCTGTGCAAGATTCAATAGTTGGTTCTATGAAACATGATGGTATAACCCTGACAAGCGATGATGATAACTCGTCATATGTAGAGAACATTTCAAAGAGAAAAGAGAAAAAACAAAGGAAATAGCAGGCTAAACTAACAAAGTTCAGTAACACCTCTTCCCGTAAATTTATGAGAAATGTTGATATACGCGATGCATGGTCAGAACAACAGACTATTGTTAAGGAAAGGAAGACTATTGTTTTGAGCAATAGTAATAACATACCCCCACTGTCATTTCCAACAAAACCGAGGCTTGCACTATTCTTGATAATAATACACCATTACCATCTGAATATAGTGAGGGTACCCCCACGCTCTCAGAGGTAATGAAAAACAAAGCAACCTCGGATAGGATTGACAGTAATTTGCGTGCCTTGGAAAGAGGTGTCCAAGACATCTTTGACATTTTCAAAAATCCGGATGCTCCATCTAGACCTAATACTCCAGTTACCATGGTCAATGCAGACTTCCTGGTCCCTACAATTCAGCAGGAAGCAAACACCACTAGTGGTATGCAACCCACACAAGGAATTAAAACTGGAAAAACACCAATAGGTATTACTGAACCAGTACTGGATCATAAGCCTAGGACTCCTGTAGAAAAGATAGTGGGTACCCAACCGACGTTCTCCGATGGTAAAGTTGAGGAACCCCTAAATAATTCAAGGGGTGTTCATGAGGTGACCAACAATAACATGGTTAAGGACCCTCAGTTAACTAGGGAAGTAAACAGCTCACTTATCTTTGAATAATAAACTTAATGAAGCAAAAAGTATGTTACCCAATACATCTGGCCTATTACAAGGCAAAACTGTAAGTGCGAATAACATAAGCAGTCAGTATTCAGCTGGTAGACTGTTTGGTGTGAATAAGCTAATGAGTGTTTACCACAAAAGGTTTCGGCAGCAAACGCTACGCACAACGGGGGTTTGCAACTGTTTTAACTTCTGAGTTTACTCAAAAGGACAAAGGTGTTAAGAGGTTAGAAGTGCAAAATCTTAGACGCCCAGTATATCCAAACAAACCAAGTATTGTGATTTATTATGCGTTCGATGAGGGTGGACCAAGGGCGTTAAACAGGCATTACCTTTTAACTCTATTTAGTGAAATAACCGAATTAAGTTTGATTTCATCAGCAGACATTCAGCTGGTGGACTATATCCACAATGAGAGGTTCGATTATGTCAGATTAATTATTACATCTCCATTGGTGAGGGCTCTCATATTAAAGGAGGCTGGTGCCTTACAGAAGAGAGGTTTTGATATATTGCCATAGCACAAAGGTATGCATAGTGTTGATGCTTTCAAAAAGCAAGAATTGTATACACAAAATTCTGTGGATTATGGTACAACAAGATTACGATCCCAGAAACCTGACGGCAAGGAATCTGATACATCTGCCATAGCAGACGCTAGGTCTCATTTGACTAACATGCAATAATGGAGGACGCTAGCTATTGTCAGGTGTATTGACCCATGTTTGAGTCATTAAGCTGCAACATTTGGTGCTGTGGGCTTAGAAAATCCAAGATGGCCAAAAAGCACACATGTGCGCCAGAATCCAGGAGAACCGCACAGTTTGTGCGCACACCAAAATGGTTGCCTAACCTTCCACCCACCAGTGCGAGCGTGATGGGCCAGGGGTGCCATGAGTGGAATGTATGCCAAAGGAAAAACAGCAGTGCCTGTTAGCTTAGAAAGTCCTTTGAAATCACCTTGGTTTCTCTGAATGCAAGCTAAAAATGTCTATGTCAAACATTGCAGGATATTCAAAAATCTCACTGAACACCAGCAGACATTTGGCAGAATTAAGTTTTGTGTGCATACAAAATCTGGAAATAAAAAGAGCCCAAAACAATGTTCATAACAAACTGGCTGAGCTGTGGAGGTCAGCAGCTTAAGTTAAACTGAACTGAAAACCACTAAAATCGAAATGTTTAAATTAAATGAGGGACCTACTTTTGAGTGTCACATAGTTTGTAACTGTTGAAATGTCATAGTTTTGAACTTAGAATCAGCATTCTAGCTGCATGTGTAAAAACTGTCAGTTTGATTTGAAGGTAGAAAACTGGGAACAAAAAGTGACATTTAGCTGAAACCTTGCTTAATGAAACTGGATTCTGCCTGACAGGAGTTGAAACTGGATCAACAGCTGTGTTCCCAGGCCTGGCTGCATTCTGCTGCCCCCACAAAAAGGAGGTGACACCTCTCTGATTGAATTACCTGGGGACTGCAGGAAATTGAACAATGGACTCAGGCAAATGTTATATTGGGGGGGGCGCAAAGTGGCTTCCTCTTGGGAGAAGTGGGAGGAGAAGTGCCTGTGAGAGCCAGCTGAGCTTGGGGGAAGTGGATAAACCAGTTCTTCCACCATGTGATGTGGGAAGCCACACCCCTTTTTGACCAGGGCATAAGTTAAAAAGATAGATAACTCATAGTGCGGACTGGTCAAAATTATATAAGTAATATCATTACTCTTGTGATTTTTCTGTGCACGTTTTAAGAGGCGTTAGGACCCAGTGGTGTATTCTGGGGGGTTGCTAGCGGAAAATAGGGTCTCACTCCAAATGTCTGCATGTTAAAAATCTGACACTTCATCAATTAATGTCCATACTCCTTGCGCACATGTGTGTAATTTTTGGTAAATGTCTGATATTGGTAAACCAGCCAAAAAGCGCATAATGTTGTCATTTTTGAATGCAAGCCCCCAGGAAGATCAGAGGCAGACAAGCATGAACCATAAGGAATATATAATGTGTACATGTAATTTCAACAAATTGTGTATCTGGGAAATATGTATTTGAATCAAATATAGATTTGTGGGCAAATTGACCAGGGGAGGATCCTCTGACCCATAAACAGACCTCATCATGATGACAATCCATTTCCTTCCCCCAATCATGGGAGAGGGGAGAATTGGGCCAATGACAAGTAGAGAGGGGCAGGCTCAGTTATGCCACGCACACACCCACTTCCAAAACACATAAAAAGAGACTGCTGGGACAGGTAGAGAGATTCAATTCCATTTTCTGCAAGACGCTCTGCCGGGAGACTCCAGACTTCACATCCATCAATCTCCAAAGACCAGAACTTTATTTCAGAACTTAAAGCAAGGGCCTAAACCCACAAACTGAGAACTCTTCTCAGCAGGCCTCAGCATCCTTAAAATCATTTGCAAACTATTCCACAGCCGGGCGAGCTGTCTGAATCTTTTGCCAAGAACCTTTGCCAGTACCCAGAAAGCAGTGTTACATCCAGAATCCACTTGATCCGGACCGGAAAGCAGAGCAGTATCCAGAACCAGAGGCCGCTGTATCCAGAGAGGCTAGACCAGCAGAGCTGACCCAGACCGCTGTGAGCAGAACCAGAGATCCGGATCGCTGTGAGCAGAACCGGTGCCTGATTGACCCGCCGAGCAGACAGAACCACCGCCGGACGTGTTGACCAGATCCGTGACAAGGCCTATTTCAAATTTATATTGTGAGTACCTAGCAGAACTGTGCAGAACCAATCTCTTAGTTAAAATAATCTAATTCAAGCTATTTTAACCTAAGTAGAACTGCCTCCTAGAAATCGTATCATCTGTCATTTTTAAAGCTGCACAACTGTCACCTGTCAATTCTGCAGCTGCAAGCTGTCACCTGTCATTTTGAGTTTTACTTTAAATACAAAAAACTACCTTTATTTAATCATCCGTATCTCTTGAACCGTTTGGGCTAGGAACGAAATTTCATTTTAAAGCTGGGATTCTAGGCTTTCCAACGAACCTAGAACCGACTTCCTACTCCTTATACTTTTACCGCAATCGCGATTTACGCACTCGCAAAATTTATCTCGATTTGCAATTTGGCCTGATTTCGTCATCTGTAAAAAGATAGCCGCTATTGCCTGAACTGCTAAAATTCGTTTCCAACCTAATAACCATCCCTGAACCATGGTTAGGGCTGACCTGAACTGATTTAAAGTATCTCTCCCTCACCCTGAACCTCCTGCAGGGAATTAAAATCAATTTTAGCATCTTTTCACTTCATTGCC
Source organism: Ambystoma mexicanum (assembly GCF_040938575.1). NCBI lineage: Eukaryota > Metazoa > Chordata > Amphibia > Caudata > Ambystomatidae > Ambystoma > Ambystoma mexicanum. Next base: position 807,560,128 of record NC_090941.1, read on the forward strand.
ACCACATTTCAAAGTAATTCGCCTGTGTTTAAAACTCATACCTGTTTTCTCTAAGCTTGCTGGGGGAACTGGAACTGTGTATTGCATTATAAAGTGTGATTTGTTGGGATTCTTGAAGACTGTGTGCTCTTCTTCCATTTCTTACATTGCATGGGGGGGGAGTGAATTGTCAAGGAAAAGTGATTACATTGTCATTTGTTGAAGCCATATCAAGTTTATTTGCTGTACTGCATTTTATTCGACACTGACGACACTGGTAGACATCAAAATAGCCAGAGAGCACTTCTTACATAAGCTATTTGTGAGAGGTGAGTGGACTCATCAGGACCAAACGGTCTGGTTGCAGGCAATCGCGCAACAGGTCACTGAAACAAGGTCAGATACATGGAGAGATCAGGGTCCCCTACATGTGGCCCTGAGTGAACTATATATGGCCCCTAAAGCCAAAGATGAACATAATAAGATTGCCAGGATAGCGGCATATGTGTACCTATATATGGGAGCCATTCAGGACAAATGTGCTGAAGGCCAAGATCTGGCAAACAGGCAACAGATGGCATTAGAGAAGGCCCAATCTGATCTCGACTCTTCTGAGCAGAGGCTGCTCAGGAGCCAGGAGTCAGAAAAGGACAGCAGACAGTACATCACTAAAATAAAGGAGGATATGGATGTGCTGCAACAGGAAAAGGCGGACCAGGATACCAGATTTCTGGCCTTGCAGAAGGAGTACCAAGAAGGTTTGGACTCCCTACTGCAGAGCCAGAAAAAGCTGGAGCAACAGATAGACTTCAATAGGGCCTGTGCTGAGCAGGTAGTCACCCTGAAAAGCCACCTAGATAGGGAGACGGCAGAAAGCAATAAACTGATTTTGAAAGACCTGGATACCCAGGCAGAGTTTGACCAGGAGCGCCAGAAAGCTGTTGCCTTCCAAAGGCAAAGGGACGACCTGGCAGCACAGATGCAGGCTCTTAGTCAGGAAAGGGATACCTTAGGCCAGGAAGTATGCCACTTAAAAAGAAAAATGGAAGAAAATCACCTGGCCCTCCAGGGACTGGGTGACTTCCAAAAATAAACCAGAACTTGTTAGAGCACACCAGGAGGGTGGAGGAGGCTCTGGCAAGAAAGGAGCAGGCCAGTAGGGATGGGACTCAGGAGGTAACCCTCCTGCAGCAAAGACTGGCCCAGTACTCCAGGACAAATCAGGAGGCACAGAGAGAGAATGAGGATCTCTGCCAGCACAATGATAGGCTCCAGCAACAGGTTACGATGCAGGAGAGACTAATAGAGTCTAGTAAGGCCTTAACTGAGGAACTGAAAGCGCAGGCTCTTGCATTGCAACAGGGAGCAGGGTCGGATAGAGATGAGGTTCGCTGGGAAAGAGAAACTCCTGAGCATAACCTCAGGAGCCCTAGTACCAGAGGCCTTCATCTCTCCCAGTCCCTGGACTCTGCCACCCCCATTCCCCTCACGCACATGAGCCCAGGGCCACGGGGATGGCAGATTACTATCCAGCTAGAAGTATGGGGCTCATAGGCCAGTACCTCCCAGGGATGGATGGGCGGGCATCCGGCTATGGGCACCCAAGCACAGTGCAATTTAGTGGGGAACCCCAGGAGAGTAGGCCCATTAAGGGCATTCTGAAAACCTCTGCCCAGTTAGGTCAGTGGGGGGGGTACCCATCAAATCCTGGCAGCAAGGAGGGATCTGAAGACTCCTCTGAGCATTACAGGACACAGGAGACCAGGTCCCCACATTCTGCTAGCCATTCCCAGGCTCGCAGTATCCGGGAAAACCTGGAATATCAGACGGGCACCTCTGGGAGCAGTGCTTCTGAGTCAGAGGATGAATGGACCAGGGTTACCCGAACCAAAAAGGCCAATAAGGCAAAAAGGGCCTTGCTTAAGGACCCATTGAAACAAATAAAGGCAATAAGGAGTGTCATCACGCCTTATCATAAGAACGCCAAGTATTCTGTTTGGGAACACTTGGAGCTCTATGAGCAAATGATGGAGACTTTCCATTTGAAGGACAGCCAAAGCTGTATTCAATACGTAAAGTGGACCTTCTCACCAGAATACTCCAGTTTCTTTGCGGGGCTGGAGGATCAAAACCATTCAAGGTGGTCCACATACAGGGCGGCCATCTTGAAACATTTTTCTGTGCACAGAAATCCTCAAGAGGCTCGCAAGGCAGCCTACAATTTGCAATGTGGGGAGGATCAGGCCCCACAAGAGTTTGTGCAAGAATTAAAGCATGCTTTTGCGCAGACCACCAGAAGGGTGCTCACGGATAGCAGAGAATTTATCAATACGTTTTTCCATGCCTTACCCAAATACATAATGACCCAGCTCGTGAGAGATTTTCATGAGAAAAGATCTTTAGACTGGGTCATTGAACAGGCTACCCGGGTCTATGAGGTGCAGAAGCCCATCGAAAATAAAAATAATGCGCAGAAAAACCCCAAAACCAACAGCACCCCTGCTGCTGCCAAGGTGGCAGAGGTAAAGGTCACCCCGATTTTGGATTTGGAGATGGGGGGGCCTAAAAACCTACCTGCACCTAATAATGCCAAGCCCAGAAGGCCCTCGGGCCAGTCACAGACAGGGAGTCAGGGAGGTAGTCCCACAAATGGGGTCCCTCGCTCCCCTGATTATGTAAGTCCCCGCTACAAGGGAAACCGACCCATCCTGGGTTATGTGCGGACTCCTCCAGCCCAAGGGAGGGGATCCGGCCAAGCACCTAACCCAGGGAATTTCCCTCCCAACTTCCCCCAGGAGGGCAGAAATTCACCAAATCCTGGGCAGAACTTTTTCCCCAGGTATCCACCCAATTTCCAGCCCCAAAATCATCCATCCTTCTTTCCCCAATTCCCTGCGCCCAGACAACCTAATCCGGGAGAGGGGAGGCCAAGGGTGGAGGGGTACCCGAATCTTCCCAACCCAGGGTATCACCAGAGAAGGGATAGCTACCCTTCCCGGGATCAGCCCACGGGAGAAAATAGAGCCCCGTATAAGCCTGAGCGGGTTTCACAACCTGAGCGCCAGGTCCAAAATATGGCACGGGATCTGGGTCACATACTGAGGGCTCAACAGAACCCTCAGATGAGCATGCCACTGCAGAATGCCCCAAACTCTGGACCTGGTGCTCCAGAACAATGACGGGGGCAGCACCCCGATAACCCACCGGTTCCCATGGAGGAGGCACAAGGGGAAGGGGGGTGTAAAGCCTTGGAAGAAGCTTCCTTCCCAACTTGTAAACAGCCCCTGGAAAACCAGGAACCGGAAACAAAACTCCTGTCCCTGAAAGCCTGCCTCCCAAGGAGCAGAGGGGGTGTAGGAGAAACAAAGGACCCAAACAGACCCACTTTGTGGAGGAGGTACAGGTCTTCCAATTTGAGGGAGAGGGATCCCAATAGGATCCTGGGGAAAGGATCTTCTCCTTCAGAGATGGGGGAACTCCTCCCAAGGAAAAATGGGTCCCAAGGGATGCCAATTCAGACTGGGGAGATGTGGAGACTGAGCTACCGCCGCCCATCATCTCATCCCAGAACTGACAATACCAAAATCCCATGGGTCAAACCCATCCTGATGACTGCCTCCAAAAAGGAGGGGGCGGCCCAGAACCCGAAACCATTTCCAGTTGCCAACTTTTTCTTTCAGATTCCCCAGGCTCTCCACAGAATTCTGCCCAAATCTCTTTGCTAGCAATGTCCCAAACAAGAAAGTTAGCCCACCAGTTGTCCAAAAATGTGCATTATCTGTGCCCCCTTGAGGAGAAGGAGGGAAGATATTATGCCCCGGTACAAGTACAGGGGCAGGCTACAATTTCAGCGCTGGTGGACACTGGATCCCAAGCAACCATTCTGTCCAAAAGGGCCTTTGATTAACTGAATTTAGGAAGGGGAGAGAATTATCATATTCCTCTCACCTCTCTTCCTGGACAACTCCAGAACTTTGACGGGAAGGAAATTCCCGTTGAGGGGAGTGCAGATTTGGACATCAAAATTGGGCGACACAAGGTGAAACACCCGGTCATAGTAGTGACTCCAGAGGTCACCCCTTGTTTACTAGGGAATGACCTCCTGAGAAGGTTGTCACCCCTAATAGATTGTGTAAACAAGGTCCTCTGGACCCAGACTAGCCGACCAATAAAATTAAAACAGAGTGTCAACCATGTTAGTTTAAACGGCACCTGCCACATGGTTGAACAAAAATCTGACCAAGTAGAATTTCACTTCCAGAACAACCAAATTCCAGACATGACAGTAATAGCAGTAGGACAACAGACTGGTGATGGGGGGTCCTCTCTATTTCTGAAAATCAACCTTCCTTCCAGTTTAAGGTGGTATTCCGCACTGGAAGGAAACACCCTGAAATTCTTTACTAATCCACAATCAGAAACTCCCACTCCGATAGTCCAGAAAGATGTGAAATCAGCTCAGAGCCTGGCTGATATTCAGCAAATTGGAGAGCAGTTGTTCATCCCTGTTCAGTTAAATGATGGGAAGGACTCTGTTCTCGCTCGAGTGTGTGTGAACAATGGTAAGAGCTTCATCAGCGAAGCCATGTTCCGCCAACTCCCAAAAGATCCAGCCATTCCCACATTCAAACTGATAGACAAATGGGAAATGGATCTGGAAACACCCAATTCCAAACATCTCCTGCCAAGCAGGTGTATGCTCACAATCTCCATTGGCAACAAGAGCATAGTCCATAATTGTTGGGTCGTGCGAGATGTCACTGCCGCCTTTTACTTAGCCAGTGACATTCTCAATCGCTTTGCCATTAGTTTGGACCTCATGAACTTCAAAGCTTGGTACCGATAAGCGGGTAATCCCGTGGGCTTTGATGATCCAGAAAAAGCATTTAGGTCAGCTCAATTGCTACCTTATGTAGTTGAAATTCATCTTAAAGAGGAAGTCACCATCCCAGAAAGGACCCGACAATTCTCCCTGGAAGTGAAAGTTAAAAGAGGACAAAAATTGAAAAACCCTGATGCTTATATACATCTAAATGCTTCTCTCCAACAGCAAGGGTTGGGGGTAAACCCAACTCCACTAGTCAACATAGAACATGACACCATTCCAATAGAGGTGGATAACAGCGACTTAAAGAGTATTACTCTAGCCGCAGGCACCATTATTGGAATGGCGGTTGATGACCGACATTTTTCCATTGATCTACGAAATGAACTGTTAGGACCAATCCCCAAGGACTGTTTTGACAGTGACAGTGATGACAACACAACACCAGACAGGATTTTCACCCGGCATGGGGGGAACCTCCTGGTGTACACTTCTTGCCCTTAGGATAAGGAAGATGTGACTTGTGACTTCAGGAGGGATGAGGTGATTTTCCAGGTCGATGAGGGCTGCCTTTCCCACCTGAAGCCTCCAGTCCAAATCAGCACTCTGACCAGGGACTTCTCCACCCAGCTGGAGGAGGCCTCGGAGATAGCCAAACCAGAAGTCTTTCCAGGCTTCAGGCAGATGGTGGAAGAGAGAGTCAACCTAGCTGATGCCTGTGTGACTCTGGAACAGAAGCAAAAGTTGAAACAAGTTTTCTTGGATTTCCAAGATCTCTTTGCGGTAGACTCATATGACTGTGGTCGCACTGACATCCACACCACAACAATTCCCACGGACCCTGGAATGACTCCAGTGTTTGTGAAGCAATATCGTTTGCCTCTCGCATCCATGGAGTCCCTTACTGAAATAATTAAGAACCTTGAGTCCCGGGAATAATCCGTCCAGTACACAGCACCTTCAATAATCCGGTGCTGGGAATATTGAAGCCAAACGGCCAGTGGAGACTCTGCGCCGACCTTAGGGAGCTCAACAAACGGGTCCATACTTCCCGATGGCCTCTGCCCTACATTGACCAAGGGCTGGCCCAGATTCAGGGGTCAAAGGTATTCACTGCAATAGACCTGCCAATGGATACTGGACTGTGCCTGTCAGTAGGGAGGACCAATACAAACTGGCTTTTACCTTTGGGGGCCAGCAGTACTCATGGATCCGGACTCCCTTCGGATACCTCAACTCCGGCCATGAATTCAACATTTTCCTACACAAGGCCATGCCCGACCTGGGTGCGAGGGGTAACCTGGCTTATGTAGATGTTGTCCTCATCAAAAGTTCATCTGTGGAGGAACACATAGCGGAGATTCGTTATGTTCTGACACAGTTGAGGGCCGCCGGAGCAAAACTTTCTTGGGGCATGAGATTACTCCTCAGGGTCTCTGTCCCCAAGAAAAGAAAGTGGAAGCACTCCAGAAACTGAAGGATCCCACAACTCTGCGGGAACTAAGGAGCCTCCTTGGACTGACTAATTACAGCAGAAAGTTCATTGAGGGCTACGCAGAGATCACTAGACCCCTGATTCATCTCTTGAATTTTAAAAAAATTTACATTTTTTAGCTAGCACGGGGCGTGCATACCCCTACAGCAGCATGAAAATCATTGGTCATTGATTTATGACCCAAGAATGGTTCAAAGTTACATCTTCATCCTATCATTCCCGGTGCTGATTTGTAGTTGTAAATGCTTTCTACTACTTAAGAAGGATTAAGAAGGATTGTCTTTTGTGACAAGGCAGGTACACTGGCGTTGTCAAAGGGGGACGGGAACCCCTCTCAGGTGTTGGTGAGAGATCTATAAGAGAGAAATACAGAGCCAGTCCTGCCCCTGAGGTGGATGGTGGCAGCGGAGAGGGTCCCAGCCCCCCACTTGTGCCAGTATTTGTATTTGCTGACACTTATCTCAAGCCTTACCTCTTGCTGCAGCTGCATGCCAGTTGTTGCATAAATCAATCAAAGAAGCAGAGACTTCTTGGTTAGTGGCAATGCTACTTCATTTATCTCAAGCAAAGACCATGTGCCCCCTCCAACATCCGACATCCACTACCAACCATCTCATGACTACCTCACCACATTCCAAACCATGAACCATACATTCCACACAACTACGCACCCACCATTCCCAACATGCAGGTGGGAGCACAGGCGAGGACACTGCATACCCCCCTTTCCCCAACAAAACAAACAACTTAGAATAATGTGATCAGAACATACAAACAAAAACATAACAAAATTGTTGTAAACTGAAAAGAAAAACTTTACAGTGTTCCTTCAAAATCTAATGGAAGAGTTCTTGGCTCTGCAGTTCATGACATAGAGCCTCATTACAAGTCAGCCAGTCCGGAAACAACGGTGACGATAAATCCGCCGCCACTGTTGTTTACGGACCGGCTGATTCCGAGTCCTGCAGGCAGGAGGTGTCACTCCCGCCAGGTCTGACCTGGCAGAAGTAACAGCATCCGCATGCAGGCGGACATGGAAACACCGGCTCTGTCATAGACGGAACCAGTGTTTCCATGGTCCCCATCCCCATGGAGTCCTATGGGACTCCATGGGAATGGGCTTTACAGAATAAGGCCTCCAGAATTACCGGGTGATTCCGGCAATCATGGAGGTGGAATCGAATTACCGGTCTGGCGGCAGCCTGCTGGTTTTTCCAGCCCGGCTACCGCCGGACTCGTAATGAGGCCCAATGTCTTTTGATCACTCAGGGGTTTCCTCATTCTTCCTCTCACTTCAACACCTTGGTTGGTCATGACAAACTTTTGCTCATCTCTCGAATTGGCAACTCTCTTGTCCACACTCCTGTTGGTCTCCATAGCTACATCCACATTACACAACCCATTTCTATCATCCACATCACCTCCAAAATCTTCACCACCCACACACATACCTTCCCATCTCCATCTACTTACTCGATCCATGTTACGTTACAAATGGAACCAACCTGTACCCTGACATCATTGTGAAACACTTCCTTTACTCTTACAGGCCTGGAATACGTAGATTCTCACTTTCTCACCAACATTCCCTTCTTTATCCTTATTAAATCACCAGTTACTTCTCAAGCCTGTACAAAACCACAACTCCTTTTGTCACAGAAAATAGCAGTCTTGGCACTCTGCTCTCTTCTCACCTTTCTCCTTACAGGACTCAAACTTGTGTTGGGTTCTCTGTCTCTCATTAAGAAAAATGGAGATTTTCCAGAGTCACCCTGAACAGATATCCTAACACTACATAATCCATCATGTAATGTCATTTCTACCGACATGTTGTTTATGATGGCCTGTGTTACGCTCACCTGAAATCCACGGGGACGCCACCCAGCCATTTGGTAGCTGGTATCCTTCTCTATGGTCCCCAGGTGTGGTCCGCGGTGTAAGTTCTGCCTGGAAATACAGGAGGGCTGTGTTTAGGGTGGGTTGACCAACTGGCTAAATTGGAACTCGCCGGTAATGATGATGCCCAACGAGCGCTACGATGCAGTAAGTAAGTGCTTTGCGCTGCAATGTCTTTATTCGCTGACCAGTTTTTTCCTTCTTTTTTGTAGGTCACGGTATGCTCTCAAGGAGTGTGGATTCTGGAAGCGATGCAGATCGGAAGGCGACCAGCCAGGTAAGCCTTTCAAATAGTTCATACCTTGCTATGTCTTTAATGCCGCCTTTAATGTTGTCTTTTCACTTCTTTCAGGTCCTTTGGTACGGGAGGCACGCTGATCCAATGGAGCTGTTCAGGAGCTGAGAGCGAATGAAGATGGAGAATGCAGGTAAAATGCTACTGCTTACGATGTTCTTTTGTCTTTCTGGAGGTGCTGGTTCTCCCAGGCTCGAAAGGTAGCTGGACACGGTGAGCGTCATGTTGCAGACTGCTAAGTAACGCAAAGCGTGTGGTCTTGTCCGGGTGTGGTTTAAATAGCCCCCACAAAGTAGTCCAGGTAAAGTAGTCCCTAGGCCACCACACCCAAAACACCATACCGCATAGCTTGGTTCCTAGAACCAAGCTATGTGGATGCCTCCATTTGGCTGATAGCCTAAAAATGTAGTTACTGGATGTCTCTCACGATGTATGAGCCTGGTGCCAAAGGCACCAGGACTGGCCCCAAGAGGACCTGGGAAGTGGATGCCAGGTCTTATTTGAGATCCGAGTCCTGATTCCACCTGGAAAATAGACTTGCCAGTGGGGATCTGGGATGAGGTTCGTGACAGCCTGTTCCACAACTTCAACAAAAACTTTATTGAACCTCTCCACAAGCCTATTGGTTTGTGGGTGATAGTAAACTGAACGTTTCCATTGAATGCCATCTGACCTAGCATACCTCGCCATCTCACTGCTCCTGAACTGTACACGTTTGTCACTAATGACCGTTTTCGGGTAACACTCTCTCCTGAACACACTCTCCAAGAAGTTTATGACATCAGATGCACCTACCCTGCATACAATTTTGATCGCCAGCCATTTGGAATAATAGTCGACCCTGACAATCAAAAACCTTTTTCACTACCCAAATTGCCATATGGGCATACAAAGTCAATTCCAAGTTGCTCCCATGGTTCCTCTGTCTGTCGCATATTGACTGGTTCAAATTTCCGTACCCTACAACTCTTGTCTAAGGTTTGACAAGGCCAGAAACATCTCAAAAACCTCTCAACTTAGAGGTCCAAACAAGGCCACTAATACTTGGACCAGACATTCCTTTTGGTGTCTGTTAAACCAGGATGCCCCTGGTGCGCCATCTCAATCAAACCTTCCCTAAGAATCTGGGGTGGAATCAACTTGTCCCCTCTCACCAACAAATTATATTCAATGGAATACTCATTTCTAACCTCCCAAAACGGAAGACACACCTCATCCAGCACATTTTTATTTGTCCAACCCCGAACAGTGTAATCCATGACCTTGCACAACACCTGCAACTCTTGGATCCATCTTTCTCTAGGAAAAACATCCAACACTACATCATCCACCTATGCATCATCATCAATTTGAGCTCCTTTTTCCATATTCAGGGGTACTCTCCAAAATAAAAACAGCCACCTTATTCCTATTACCAGGTACATAATTAACCTCAAAGTGGTATTCCTGTAACCATAAACTTAGACTTGCAAGCCTATGCGTGGCCTTGAACATGCCTCGCAATGACATAACCACAGGGGTTTGTGATCCGTGCGTAGGGTAAACTTTCTGACCCACACATACTTCCTTAAATAGTTTACTGCCCAGACACAAGCCAACAACTCCCTTTCAATCACCGAATATCTACTCTACACCTCAATTATGGCTTTAGAAGCATGTAAAATTATTTTCTCGTATGTGTCTTCCATCACCTGTGACAACACTGCCCCAAGTCCAATGCCACTTAAAACCACAGTGCGCTTGGTCTGCCTACCAATCACAAAACCACCCAGATCCAACGATTCACACAAACTCTTCTTTATGCACTGAGCAGATTTCACACAATCGTCACTCCACTCAGATTTCACCTCCTTCTTGAGCAATCTTCTCATTGGCTCTGTCAAACTAGCAAAGTTCCACTCAAACGTATTATAATATCTGCATTGCCACAAGAATGATCTGAGCTCATCCTTATTCTTGGGTTCAGGTGCATCACTAATGGCCCTCCTGGCATCCTCCTTAGGTTTTATCCCTTTCCACTCACCACATGGCCCAAATATACTACCTCACACTCCTTAAATCTGTATTTACTCTTTTCCACTTTCAGGCCTTTCTCCCTCAACCTTCACAGCACATCACGCAGTCTTTCATCATGCTCATGTTCGACTTTGCCCAATACGATGATGTTCTCTTGGTAGACCAAAGTTCCCTTTGAGCCCTTCAGCACTTCAGTCATTGTCCTCCGAAAAAACGCAGCTACAGATGCTAGTCCAAAAGGCATTCTTCTATAACGGTCGGTACATGCTGAAAGGTATGATAAAGGCTCTCAAATCTTTACAGTCCTTTGTGAGGTTGGTGGTACGTGTTAGACAAGTCTAGCGTGGTGAAGCAACACGTGTTTCAGCATCTCTTGTGCCTTTTTCAAATCAGGCCAATTACTGATTCCATCAACAAAAACATGTTTTTTTATAAATATAATGCAAATGATCAAATCAAATGCGGAAAATTAGAAATAACATAAATTGTGTAAAGAATAAAAAAAAATGCAATAAGCAAAAATGGTAAAAATATTGAAAAACATACAAAGTTATGTTGTATATAATAGGTATCACCATACAGTATGCCAAAAGGTCAAAAGTAATGTTTATGACAATCATAGGATCACAGAGAAGAAGGAATGGGGACCGGGGAGGATGAGTAGGATTTGGAGAGAGATGGTTAGAGAAGGGAAAAACAGAAATAATATGAGTGAACATGTTTCTATACGATTCTATCAAACCAATAATTGGCAAAGTTCTTTTTGTAATTACTGCCATTGTGCTGACATTTCAGTCTTACTGACTAACAATGATGGTTTGGTGTGATTAGCATCTTGTATTCCATTTTGTGATCATCTGCATCTCGAATGGGCAATTTATGTTGTTAATTTCTGTTGTCTGATTTAAAATGCATATAATGGTGCCTAGAACTTTCGTGCATCAATCTCTCACGTGCACCAATTTCTCACGTGCACCAATCATTATTACGTAAGTTGGTTTGTAGCAAAATTCTATTTCATTGTATAAACATCTGTCTCATGAAATGGCGACTCATTTTGTTACTTATCACTATCTAATCAATATGCACATATAGTGCCTAACGTAGTTTCAAATCAATCCATCAAGATATCATGTGGTATTCCACTCCAGCTTGTCACCAATGTTTTCTCTGTCTGGTTTTGTGGTGAGAAAGTCCCGGTTTAAATCCCTCCTACAAAATAATGGTTTTAGTTGTAAATCGCTGGTAATCCCATCTGATTGTTCAATCGATTGCAATTATAAAAATGATTGGCACATTTTTCTCTATGATTAACAGAAAACCTGCTGTTTTCCTCCTCTCAGCCGTTTAGAATAATCTTTAAGTTACGGTGATCGGACTGACTCACTTAACGCAAGCGCATTTCTAAACAATTTGTTTGTTCTGCGGGGTCTATTCTAAATAAAAAATTACTTTTACTTCTACGCGTTCTTTTTCACATTCAAATGCTATTGGTTTGGCCGTACAAGTGGTTGCTGGAGACACCAGGGTTTATCTGCAATTTCACTCTCGTGGTCTCTCGCGTCGGCTCTTCGTAGAGACGTTGACTCATGTTGTCTATGTTTATAGACATTACAATAGTCCCTTCTAAGTCCTTTCTCTATTGTGGCTGCTCAGCTCGGGGTAGCGGCCATGTTTTGGTTCACTCTCCATGTTGCTCATGATACGTGGTGTATTTTGCCCAATTCGTTCATTTGCTTTGGGCAGAGGATTATTTGGACCACACGTAATAGTAAAATTGAACGTGTTTTGTTACTGGTCATTTAATAAATGTCCTGAATAAGATATTTATACTTCTTGAATAACTTACACCGAATCGGTCACTTATGTTTCACTTATCCTCTTAAGGGGTTGCACCTAAGATGTTTGTAGTCCCCATGTGTTTCCTAAGGCTATTCTGAAAGGTACTTAAATGTTTTGAATCAACAGTCCTGCCCGACAGGTGGTGCAAACATATTGAAGCAAAATATTGCTCGATACTGTAAGTGATTTCAATCCGGCACACGCCCAAGTCAAGCCCAGCGTGTAGTGCACAACTGAAACCCTTATTTAATTTTGTCTATAAGTTCAATATTGTAATATCACACCCTTCTCCTGAGACCTATCCTGAACCAGGAATTAGGCTGGTTTGCAAAGGTAAATATTTATTTATGTATTCAAAATGTAATCACAATATGTTTTAAAAGATAAACAATAATAAGCAATGGGGTGACAGAACACTGAAGAATATCTTTAATACACTAGGAATAAGTAAGTAGCAAAACAGATGCAGCAAAGAAAATAATACTTTTGTGTTGGTTCAGATCAGATAGCACTATGGTTAGAGGTTTCCCCTGCAACACCCCACCACCCACAATAGGCAATGCAAAGAGAGGGGAGGAGATAGCAGGTATGCAGAAATAGCACAAATCAAACAGAATATCAGTCCCACTTCCCCCTTCAAACACAAGAGAAAAACGGAATTGACATTTCAGCTGTTAGAGTGGCTTTAAAATTGTCTTTTAGAATTGACTGGGCAAAAACACCAAATGTGGTCCAAAATACTTTAATTGTTCTAAATCCTTATGGGAGCCACTTTGAACAGTTGACACACTATCGCAAAAACTGAGGGAGTTATAGATGTTTTAGTAAAGGTTGTTTTTGTAAAATAGGTGCGAGAATTTGGACAGAGGCTTCAGTTTTAAAATCAGAAAAATATTGACTATGGACTAGAGCATCCAAGCTAAGCCACTAGGACGGCATAACGTAAGAGTCAGGAGTGATTCGTGACTCAATCCTGGTTCCTCGATGTCCACCCTGTAGCGCTAGGCTGGTCACTCGAATGAAATTAATAGATCAAAGTTGAAAAAATTACTAGGACAAGGATGCTTTTACCGATAGACAGAATAAGATTTCACTACGGATTTAGACAATGTTACTGATTATTGAAGTAAGGATAGTTCAGAGGTTAGGAGGGGACAAGATAAGGCACAGTAATCAACAGTTTCTAACTTCCTGTTAATGCTCACAAAACAAATGGATTTAAGATTTTGGGCCGTCAGGATTCTGGACCATTGAATCGGATTTATCAGGGACTGACAGCTGGGCACATCAGACTGGTCAGGGTCAGCAAGGCTCTCTGGTCACAGCACAGCATAGGACTGCACGGGATCTGCCCTTCTTGGTTCTTAGGATATTTCAATTAGGCAGGCAAGCATTAACAGCACGCCCGGCTGTATTATGATGCTTCCCCTAGGCTTTTGGGATTCTTTTCTAGAATTTGAGGCCTAGCTGAGAATGGTTCAGCTATGCATAGGCCTTTGCTTTGCCAAGTTTCTGGAGTCTGGAACAAGGAAGATGTAGATTTCAGCAGCAGAGCGCTCTGCGAGCAGTCATGAGTTAAAAAAGTTGCAGAAGTGCCTATGTGTTGTCAGCTGTCCCTATATATTATGCTAGATGACATCACAAAAGGGGAGTATTGGCCCAGTTTAGCTAAGCTTGCCCCTGTGAAAGGTGATTGGGTCAGAGTCTACTCTCTGCCTTGATAGGAGGAGAGAAACAGAGTGTCATCTTTATGGTATAATTTTATGATGCTGAGAATCCACCCCTAGTCACTGGAACACAAAGGGCCTCATTACACGGATGGCGGTAAGGGAATAACGATACCAATAAGGGATTACCGGTATCGCTAAATTCCTTTGCCAATCACAACCCGGATAACCGCTATTAGCGGCACCGCTAAGAACGGTGCCACTAATAGTGGCTAGTCCGCGGGCGCGCGACCCCTCATGTCGGCAATAGCGGCATGGAGCTAATAGCAGACCATCACAAGCCATCTGGACATGCTAATAGCGGCATGGATTTGGCCAAAAAAGCCCATACCGGCATGGAGGAAATACCGGCATCGCGAACCACCCGTTAAGAGACAATCAGCACAGGTGGAGGCAATGGAGACTGGGGCAGCAGAAAAGGAGCACACCACACCCCTTCCCACACCCCTTCCCACACCAAGATGGTTCCAATACTAGCAGCATTACATGGGCTGGAGGACATGATTGCATTGCAGCACCAACAACAACAGGCAGCACAGAGGAGACGCAGGAGGAGGAGGGCGAGACAGGCCCAGCAAGCCCCACCAGTGCACCTAGTCATACCACAGAGGCAGCCACCAATCCCCAGGATTCGAGCCAGTCCATTCAACTTTACCCCTGAGCAGATAGACACCCTGTACCGTCTGGACCGGGATACCATCACCACCATTGTGGACATGATACACGACGACATTGTGAGCCTCATAGACATCCATACTCCCTCCTCTACTGAAGGTGGTAATGGTACTCCACTTCCTGGCCACAGGCACCTACCAGCATACGGTAGGGCAGATGCATGGCATATCACAACCAGTATTCTCACGCACGCTGACTCAGGTGCTCAATGCCCTCCTGAAGCACACAAGTGAACACATATCCCTGCCACGGACTGCCCAGGAGATCTCCAACACCAAAGTTGGCTTCCATTCACTGGCTGGCATCCCAAGTTACATCGGGGCCATCAACTGAACCCATGTGGAATTGGTGGTCCCACATCACAATGAAGCAGTCTACAGAAACAGAAAGCAATACCACTCCATCAATGTCCAAATGGTATGTGACTCAAACAAGATAATCACACATTGTTGTGCCCAATATCCCGGATCAACCCATGATTCAATGGTCCTGCGGAACTCAACAATACCACGCTACATGGAGCGACAGGCTGGACAACATGCATGGCTACTTGGTGAGTAGCAGGGCAAGCACATGGCAGTGTGATGTGGATAGTGATTGGGGGGGGAATGCATACTCCAACTGGGTGTGATTCGGGCGGGGGGAGAGATGCATACTCAAACTGGGTGTGATTGGGGGAGAGATGCATACTCCAACTGGGTGTGATTGGGGGGAGAGATGCATACTCCAACTGGGTGTGATTGGGGGGGAGAGATGCATACTCCAACTGGGTGTGATTGGGGGGGAGAGATGCATACTCCAACTGGGTGTGATTGGGGGGAGAGATGCATACTCCAACTGGGTGTGATTGGGGGGGAAAGAGATGCATACTCCAACTGGGTGTGGACTGTTGTCTGTAGAATAAATGGACATACAGATGAACGCCAATGTCCACCAAGGCAGCCCACAATGGACCGGACACAAAACCACATGCAAGTTGGAAGCTGCACAACAAAGAAATTAATCCAATACGCCAAACATGACACATCTATCCACATGCACATTGCACATCATACCATACCCTATATGACACAAAGCAGCAACATGCAGCCAATATGAAAAATGGAAATGTGCACTGAACAACATCACAACAGATATGCGCCCTTGAGTGCATGCAAAGGGATCACCTGTAGCCATTGTAAAGAACCACACCCGTATACCACTACTGAAGTGCCGCTTCACAGCATATGGACATCGATTTCAGAATGGCAGTACACTAGCAGTGTGGAACAAACGTTCCCCAGGCCCAGGAACACTAATTACCTGTCCTCCCCCAGAACATGGCAATAACTGCCAGAGGCATGCATGGTGCATGTCCACTTGCAAGGACTAGCTCACCTTCTCACATTGCAGTTACACTGATCGTCTCCATGCATGCTGGGATTCGTGGATGCCGATCACAAGGCAAAGGTGATTTGTGTGATATGTACAGGTTCCACTTGAAGTAAACAGTAACACATCCCCATTCTTGCACCCATGCAGGTGATGCTGGCTATACCCTGAAGAGGTGGCTCCTTACCCCTGTACGGAACCCATAGAACAGGCACGAAGAGGAATACAATCGTGCACATACCCGTATCCGCGTGGTAATTGAGCAGACATTTAGCCTTTAGAAGACACAGTTCCGGTGCCTCAGCAGGTCGGGTGGGGCACTCCTGTACGGCCATGAGAAGGTGACCAAGATCACCATGGCATGTGTCATGCTGCACAATATGTGTATCAGACGGAATGTGCCAATGCCCCCTGACATTGAAATGCAACCACCTGATGAGGATGATGTTGGGGATGAGGAGGGAGGAGATGGGGCTGCAGGTCATGCAGGAGGCGATGCCCAGGAGGGACGCGCTGTGCGTTAGCATATGATCAACCAAATATTCTGATTCACATGGTCCTACTCTGTTGAATGGATGTGGGTATTTGTCCACTGGGTTTTGTGGTGAAGCGCACACTGGGCCCTGTCCCCCAATAAAGCTCACATACACAACGATAAGGTCCAAGCCTGTGTATTAACTTGTCACCAGTGTGTTTAATATATTATGAGGTAAAGAAGTGCATGGACCCAACTACGCAAACAACCTTACCACCCTCCCCCCACAACACTCCCAAAACACCCTTTCCACCCTCCCCCCACAACACTCCCAAAACACCCTTTCCCCCCTCCCCCACAACACTCCCAAAACACCCTTCCCCCCCTTCCCCCACAACACTCCCAAAACACCCTTTCCCCCCTCCCCCCACAACACTCCCAAAACACCCTTTCCCCCCTCCCCCCACAATAATCCCATGTGTGGCTGGTACAACGTTGCTGTCTTGATCCACAAACTCTACTCATGCTCCGATTCTAACATTTGCATGTAACTTCCTACATACTTGGCATCTATTTACGGTCCTCTTTCTGTTTATCACCAACTATTCATGTAGGCTGGTAGCTAGCCCTAACAGATACTAATTTTCCAGCCCTTGCCCCTAATCTTTGTTGAGGCACCTTTGACGTCTTTTTCATTCAAAGATGGTGCTCCCATCACTTATTGAGGCATTGCTGCCATTTTTTATTCAAAGATGGCATCCATTCTGATCCACGCCGCTGTCTTTTTTGATGACGGTCCAGTTCCACGGTCCCTTCTGCGGAACAACATTCGGGCTCTTCACAAGAGCAACCATGCTGTCTGTTTGTATAACAACGCGGCACTCACACACATACAAAGAAATCCCTGCGGACGCACTCCACAGTTGCGTATTACCTTGCATAGCGCGCCATAACTTTGCGATGGCTGGTGTAATGCTCCGAGGTGTTTACTAATTCGATTCCACGGAAGGACTTTCAACACGCTGGTTGCACATACACACGGCGGTCGACGTGCTTCACGGGAACATCTCTCTTACTTGTTATTAAGGTAAATTCGGGTTTTCAACATAAATAACGATTAAGAGCAACATAATGCACGCAAACATTTACCTTTGTGTACGTGCATTTTTGGAAACCTGTTTTGAGCTCGTCATTGAAAGCCTTTTTCTAGTTGAAATCGAAAATAGCCATGTAAGAAAGTTAGTGTTTTCCGCAGCCATATATTCAGCACTGGCATTTCAGATAACATTTACTTGTACATATAATTATCAATTGTAGTAGTCTGAATTAGTCCCCTTACTAACATGAAATAATGATTATTACGTATTCATCACATAAAGTGCATCAGTATGAAACGGCACACATAATGATAAATAACATCAAGGAACAATGAGCAAATGTGAGTTTGTAAGGCCAATCTCACTCTTGCCTTTCAGTTCCAGTGACTGTGAGATCCCACAGCCGCAGCAGTCGATTTTGGTCAACTTGTTTCCCTTATTCGACACCACACACGCCACTGAAGCAATTAAAAGGTTAGTGTCAATAGTTGCACGTGCACTCAGATAGAGATATGTTACCCTTACTTTGGGTTTTTATCCAGCTACCAACACGGCTGTTTTGTGGTTTGGTTTTTAGATTGCCATAATGTGAAGGGTCAACTGACAAACCTTTTCTTGACACCAACCCTGTGATGATACTACCTAATGTCCTGAAGACGGGTTCAGCACACATTTAATAGCGGTTTAAATCAGCTATAGAGTGGATGTCTTAATACATTTTTGCTGTTTCCCAGAAACACATTTCTCTGTGTCAACAGAGGCAAGGACAAGCCATTTACAAATGTATTTGTCTGCCACACACCCCTACTAACCTCACAATGTTGTCATTACATGTGAATTGTGGCCTTTTTGATTCATTAACAGCTATGACACTGATACAATGGTGTTTTATGTGATACTTCTTGTCAACAAAATGCATTTTTGTCTTTTGTCTATATGAAATCATTTCCGAGTGTTTTTATATATTTTTATATTTACTGATTAAAATGTATATCTCTATTTGTTCTGTCTGGATCTAATGACTGACATGATTGGTAGCACTTGTTGCAACTAGACACACCTAGTGCGTGTATAGGCGGTTAGCTGTCTTGTGGCAATTCCCTTATGTACTTGCTGTACATGTGTCAGCTACATCGGGTTGGCCCTAGTTCCCATTCCCACTCCTACCATTAGGGGATTGGAAGGGTGAGCGCCGCATAGATCGCAAGGACCGGCACCGGGGGCTTGTCTGCCTTGAGCTGGCAGAGGAGGAGGTGCATGGTTGTTCGTGTGGGGGTGGAGTGTTCTGTCTGTCCATAACGCCAGCTATGCATGTGAGGACCTGCCTCACTAGTGCCATTTCCTCACAGAGCCTGTTGGTGCAGGCTTCCATGCCCTGTCCGATCTCCCTTGCATTCTCCCTGCACTCCTCCCTGAAACGTGCTGCCTCATCAACATGCTGGCCACCCAGCGCTGTTATGTCCTCCTGCCACTGTCTGATGATGGCCATGTCCTGGCCACTGTATCTTGCTCGTGGGGTGGGTTCTATGGGTCCAGCATCAGGCGAGGACACCGGTGGACTCCAGCACCCTGCCACAATTTCATCACCAGACTGGGCATGGCTGCTGGATTGTGATGTGGGGCCCCACGCCCCACATCACAATCCAGCATTTTGATTGCTGGGGGTTGGGGGTGTGCTCTTTCATGGCCAAGTCACAAGTGTCCTCCACATCGGACAGCGGTGCTGTGGCTGCTGCCTTGCCAATGGAACTGTTGGCAGCAGACAGTGGCCCTTCCGTGGGTGGTTCGTGCATTGGGGGGATCACTGGAGTGGGTGCAGCAATTGTTTCTGCCGTAGGTTCTCGTCTTGGTGACGTGGGTGGCTTGCTGTGTTTGGCCCTCTGCGGGAGTGCACTCTTCCCTGTGCCCCTCAATGTGCTGGTGATGTTGCCTGACTCCTTTCCCCTGGGTTGTTTCTTGGCAGGGGAAGCCTGTGTCACAGTGTCCTGCTCATCGCTGTCAGTCTGTGAGCCTGTGGGGGACAAAGAGGGGGATGGCATTGGTGAAAAGGTCAACGTGCTTCATGCAGATGTTGTTCATCATGCTGTTCTATGCATTTGGACTTCATTTCTGGGCATACAGGTCGTAGGACTGTTGGGTGGGTCATTCATTCATGGGTCTGGGTGGCATGTGTCTGTGGTGATGCGTGCATGTGTGTGTGTTGGGATGTGACCCTCACATGGGCAGGGTTGTGTGCATGTATGTTTGTGGCCACATCCATGAGCTGATTTAGGGCTCACATTTGGGCGGTTACCTCATCTTTCACAGTGCAGTGTTTTATGTGGACACTCACCTCCATCTGATGTTGTGAGCACACCACGCTCAATTTTGCCGACTCCCTCTTTGGATTCCACACCTATGGTGCTCACACAGGTCTCATCCCACTCCATCAGTTTGATAGGGGATCCTCCACCGCCTCCTGTGGCCATGGCCAGGTTCCGGTTGGCAGCCAGTATGCTGCGTTCACGGAGGCGGAGATCGTCCCACCGCTTCCTGCAATCTTTCACAGTGCGGGGGGTGGTGCCCACCGCACTAACTTTCTGGGCCACCTCTGCCCAGATTGCCTTATTTTTATTAGGGTGACACGCCGCCTGTCATTTGCAAACACCACATCCGCGTTGGCGGCAAGCATGTCAGTGAGCATGATGAGCTCTTCATTGATGAATCGCTCCTTCCGCTGCTGCTCCACTCCTTTTTTGATTGCCTTGGGCATTGTCAGGGGGTCTTGGATGGTTTTGTATGGCACTGGTATGGATGCAGGTCCTGGGGGCAGAGTATGGCAATGGATTGTGTTTTTAAAGATGGCCGCTGTGCAATTTCCCGTTCCTGTGTGATGACGCGGTGACCGCTAATAGCGGTCACTGCTAATGCCGTGTTGCAGGAGGTTGGAAGTGCTTTCAGCGCTTTCATCAGTGCCGCTAAGGGTCTTTACAGGGTCTTTACCGCCATGGCAGTAGGGTCATTACTGGCATGGTGCTAAGCTCGTGCCCGCGTACTCGTAATGGCACGCAATTAGTGGCCTCTTGCCTATGCGGACACGTTGTTAGCGCCATGCCGGTAAAGGCGGTATCTTACCGCCTACCGTGTAATGAGGCCCAAAGTCTAATTTTGGCAAAATACATATTTACACATGTGCAACCACTATAAAAATCCCACAGCTCTGCGACTTTGTTTCACCTTTCTGCAGAATGTTGTCAATTTTGTAATGAGAACAGGTTCCAATATTTCTGTACATTTCCACAAATATACACGTTTACCATGGAAATGTGTGTATAAAGTTTCACAATTCTAGCTGAAATACAGTCCTCATAAACCCACATTTATTGCCATTCCTGTTCAGAATAAGCTACACGGTTGTACTAAGTTTTCAAAGCTAGTACTAAAAATTAGGTTAATTAATCTGCCATTTTCAGATTTTGCACCCCTTTTGATAATAAGTTATACACCTTCTAAAAATGTCCGTTAAATATCCTGTTAACACCAAATGGTCAGTACTTGTCACTCTTTGAAGCATGTGGTAGCCCCATCCTTTGAAATGTTCTTCTGTCAGCCAGGAGTTTCCTGGGCTGCAGCAGTTTTACGACCTTTCACACCTTCAATATCCTGGGTTGGAGGATGTCCATTGTTTAGTCCTGGGCTGGAGACAAGAATCTGACCTAGCCTGTAATTAGCACAGTTCAGCCAGCATCTGCTGAGAGGGAATGCCCTCCCCCTGGATAGAACCTGTTTGGCAACCCCTTGGCAGAATTGCATCCCCCAGCCAGGCTTAATTTAATTGTTAAATTCTTTTGGCTTTATTTTAGCACAAAACAAATGTTGTTGCATCAAATAACAGATAGAATTCTCATTCAAGATTTTAAACCTATTGGATCAAAAACAACTACAACATGGGTTACTATCAGACACAGGCCTCTTATATTGCAAACATTTGGCTTTCAGTTTATAACATGCTAAAGTTTAATCCCCTGACAGCTGTCATCACAGGTAGCCCTCTGCTGCACAGAGATTTTTTTTA
This sequence comes from Ambystoma mexicanum, assembly GCF_040938575.1. Taxonomy (NCBI): domain Eukaryota; kingdom Metazoa; phylum Chordata; class Amphibia; order Caudata; family Ambystomatidae; genus Ambystoma; species Ambystoma mexicanum. The sequence goes on from NC_090941.1 coordinate 807,581,875, forward strand.
CAGATCCACAGGCAGGCCACTTTTGCTGTGGAGATCTCTTTTTGCTCTGAGCCTTCCAGGACCTTGTAAGTTCACAGTGATTCCTTAAGCTAAGTGAATTGTAGCCCCCAGCAAGAATTTTGAATATTTGGAAGGTGTTCTGTACCGGCATTCTGAAGTTTCAGCAGCAAAGAAAAGGTGATTTAAAGCAATATTTCGGAGTTTCATTTAGCAAAGCACTGCTTTTTCCTTCTGCACTCCACTTTCAATTGTTGTGGAGCCATGTAGCACATTTCAGTAGTGAGACCTCTGTTCCACCACTGACAACTTGCATGGCAGATTGGGCAGCCATATTTTTGTGTGTTGAAAAGCGCAATTTTCAGAGGTTTTGGTGCGCACAAGGGTTTTGTGGCTATTTTTCTGTTTCTGGCACCACCATAACAGAGTGATGCAGCATAGCAGAGCCAAAAGTGGGTCAATACATCCCACAATACATCTTTCAAAGCTATAGGTAGATAATTCAACAGATTTTCCTTGTCTCCCCCTGTTGTCTCCTTCTTGGCTACCTTGCCCTTTTCTCCTTACTCTTATGCCTCCCCTCGGGCCTCTTCTACACCTCCTCAGGGCGTACCTCTGATTCGTACCGCTCTCCATAAATCTTTCAAGGGTGGCAACCTTCTCCATATCGTCACTCTTAACTCTCGCTCTGCTGTCAAAGACTCCTCTGACATCTGCTTCCTCCTGGAGGAACTTGACCTCAATGTCCTCGGTCTCACTGAGACATGGTTCATGGCCAGCTCTGTCATGAGCTTTGACACTCTCCTCCCTGATGGCTGCAAGATCCTCTCCACGTCTAGGTCCAACCATTCCGGAGGGGGTGTAGACCTGATCTTCCGAGAGTGGATTCCTGCCTCTGTCATTCCTACGCAGGCCTATTCCTCTTTCAAATACCTCGTCTGCAGGCTCTCTCTCTCTCTCTCTTAGCCATTCACTTACTGTGGCTACTATATATCGGCCACCTGGTCATATCTCCTCATTCCTCTCTGAATGGGCGGACCTCTTCTCTTCCCTCCTGGTCTTGAACACTCAACTTCTCCTTCTTGGAGACTTTAACATCCACCTGGTTGCCCCTTGTCCTTCCTCAGGACTGTTTTATGACCTCTGTGACTCTCTCTGACTCTCTATTCTCCCCTTGGGCCGGACTCACTCTGCAGGGCACACTATAGATGTTCTGATCTCTTCAGACCTTCCCCGTTCTATCCCTCTCACCACTCCTCTCTTCTGGAGTGGTCACTTTCTCCTTTCCTCCCCGCTCACCATCTCTACCCCTCAGGCCAAGCCAACTTCAGCACTGCCACCCACCTTCTCGGTCATCCGACCCATGAAGCGCATGTCAGTTAAGGCTTTCGCCGCCACTTTCTAACTCCACCTCCCCCTTTGGCTGACTCATACCCTGAATCAGCCCTTTCCATGCTCCTCTCTCCTATATCTGATATTCTCGATGTTCTTGCCCCTGTCATGAGGATCCGCTTGAAGCCCAAAGCCAAATGCAACTCCTGGTATGACTCAGACCTCGTCACCATCAAACGCAAGTGCAGGGTGGCTGAGAGGAAATTACATACTTCTCGTACATCCTCTGACAAACTGGCCTGCCACCTGCTGCAAAGGCAATACTGGCTCTCTGTCCATACCAAGAAGAGAGCTCACATACAATCCCGCATCTCTGCGGCATCTAAAAACTCGGCCGAACTCTTTAAAATCTGCAAGGAACAAATCCTGCTGCAGTTTCTACCTCTCCTGTCCCTTCCCAGGCCCTCTGTACGGCTCTGGCTTCTCATTTCATCTCTAAAACTCAGGACATCTTGTCCTCTCTCTCTTTCTCTCCCCCTCCTGCCTCTACTCCCTGCTCTTCCTCTGGCCCTTCTTCAGCCACCTCTCCTCAACTCTTCCGGTACATGTGGAGTTTGTGGCTGGCTGCTGACCATTCCATTAGGTAGGTGAACTTTCTGTGCATTACTGCACCTCCAGTGGAATTACTCAACCTGAAAAATCGAAATTTGAAAAAAAGAAGAAAAAAACAATGCAATTTGCATACAATTGTTGGAAAGGGTTGTTTTATTTGGCATTTTCACTGTGCTGCCATTTGTTAGCTTTTTAATACCTGGAGCTGCCTTGCTATTTTGAAAGTACATGTTTTCCCACTATTTCCTGCTTATTTGACTGTTTTTTGGCCCTTCCAAGATGGCCGCCATGGTTTTCTTTGTTGTGTAGGCAGGCTGTGCTGAACCAACTCTCCCTGTGCAGCACTCCCATTGGTTGCTGAGTGTTTTCTTGCATCCAATCAGAGACCGGCAGGCTTTACCCGGTCCACTCAGCAAAGGCCCACTTCCAAGGCCCCTGTCTGCTCCATGTCTGCTTCTGCACCGCTAATTGGGTCCTTCCTGCACCTTAAACACAATGATGCTGTCACCTCACTTGGACTGCCCTGATTTTGCCTCCTCCAGAGCTATGGGTTAGTTCCCTCCTTATGACTGACTCCTACCAACTTTGACTATCACTGTTCTTTCTGCTTGTTACTCCCATGTTGTCATCCTGATGCACAGTGCTTCCTAAGCTAACATCTGAATCCAAGATTGAAAAGTCAAATCTTGCTTTGTTTGCTTTGTGCTAAAAAGTAAAATCTTGCTGTGTTTGCTGTGTACTAAAAAGTCAAATTTTACTGTTTTCTTTGTGCTAAAAAGTCAAATCTTGCTGTTTTTGCTTTGTTCCAAAAAGTCAAATCTTGCTGTGTTTGCTGTGTACTAAAAAGTCAAATCTTGTTGTTTTTGCTTTGTGCTAAAAAGTAAAATCTTGCTGTGTTTGCTTTGTGCTAAAAAGTCAAATCTTGCTGCTCATTGTGAAATTCTTGTCATGACCACTGTGAGGGGGAACACGTTGTGCAGGTCTTGTGCTACAATCAGGCTCCCACCCGAACCCAGAGGGCCTTAAAACCACTGCAAAGGGCTCCTGGAGCCAGTCCTGGTGCCTTTGGCTCCAGGCTCATATGTAGGAAGGAAGGGCTGTTCAAACTAGGTCCCATTTATGTACATGGGCCTTTACATCCAACATGGAAGCACCCACACAGTCTAGTTCTAAGAATCAAGCCATGCGGTCTAGTATTTTGGGTGTGGCAGGCCTGGAACTACTTTCCCTGGTACTACTTTACCTGGGCTATATAAACCACACCCAGATTGCAGAACACGCTTCATGTTATTCTGCAACCTGCAGCGTGACGCTCACTGTGTCCAGCTCCTGGTCTTCAGCATCTTCCTGTAATCCTGCAAGAACAAGAATATTATTCTGTTTTACCTGAGAAAACACCATCCAGCACTCAGCATCTCAACTGGGCTGCAATCTGTGGAAACCGAGAGAAGAAGAAACATCACTCACCTATGAGTACTAACTTAAGGACTTCCGGCGAACCGCTACCACAGCTGCTGTTCGAACATTGCGACCTGCAATAACGAGAAAGAGAAAAACAATATTAGAATGCGCCCTTCCAAAACATCAAATTCCATCAGTCTTACCTTAATTCCATCGTGCTACGCCACGCTTCCATCCGGAGCACCACAGCAACATCTGCAAAAGAAAAGAGACATATTCAGGTTCGCTTTCAATATTCAACAACTGCACAGTGCTGTATTTGCCTTAACAGATTCCTTTGGCCTGTTTTTCATCGCGCTCTCATCACTCGCAGAACCACAGCAGCCTGTGAGGAAAAGAAGAAGAAAACACAGGTTAGTTTTGAAAGACAATAAAGGCACTGCGCTTTACGTTTTCTCTTACCTAGAAAACATGCCTCTCCATCCGGCACGCCATCATCAAGACCTTCGCACCTGAAAAGAAGGAGATTAGGACATTAACAAATTGCCACCATAAACAGAACAAAGACTTGCAATTAACAAACCTACCTGCCTACCAGCAGATTTGGGTTCACAGCAGGCCTGGGCCCAAGGAAGGCGTACTGCACCAGTGAAGCAACTCGGGCAGCTCGCCAACAAATGTCAAGCGCCCCTGCACAAGAAATGCAGGACAGATAGCTCACCCTACAAATAACTAAGATTCATTATTCAGCACTGGGCACCTACGCATCCAGGGTTCCAGGACTCAGAGCCTTCCAGTCGCTCCCGGGGATATCAGGTGAGCATAACAATTCTCTGCATTTTGCTTGTATACTGATGCTTCTCTGTAACTTGCCAGCCCAGTGACCTCCCAACTCTCTTTTGACCCACACCTACCTGCCTTAGCCCCCCCCCAGTTTCTCCATCCTCTCCTCACTTCCACCACATGGCGCTTTCTGTTTCTGCTATGTTTTCTAACTGCTTCTCCATTGACTATCCTTCCCTTCTCACTAAGTCTGGTAGGAAGAAGTTCAAAAAGGATATCTTGGCCTCTAACCCTGGTCTTCCTATCGCTGACACCTACTCCAATGCTTCCTCCAGACAGACCTTCACCGACATCCTCTTTGTCGTTCCTTCGCCAGATCTATGGACTCCTCAGATGATCTATGTGTTTTTGTCTTTTCTCCTCCTCTCCCATTAATGGTGGCACTCGCTGGGAAGTATTCATGGCTTCCTTCAAATCCTCTAAAGTCATCATTAATGTCTACCTAAATGGCACTGTCATGGTTCAAGGCCCTAGGCCAATCTCCTCCTATTTGATAGGCGCTTCCCTCGCCTCATCAATTTCCTCTCATCTCCTGCTGTCCCCTCCTCTCCCCCCTTGGATACCTTGCCCTCTCTCTCTCACCTCCTCCTCCTCTGCACCTCCTAGGGCTCTTTCTCCTCTGCAGGGCGTACCTCTGATCTGATCACCGTTACTGGGGTTTTTGTTGGTGCCAACTTTAGCCCATGCGTCCGTAGCTATTTGTAATTCAAAATGAAGTGTTGCAGCTGTGTGGGGCAAAAAAAGGGGCAAGAACCCCAACCGCTTGGTAACACAATGAAAAAAACACGCCACACACTTGAATAACTGCGCCACTTGGATTTATGTAGTTAGATTCACTGACATAAATTAACAAAACATTGCCCTTATCAGATAACACGTGTTTCGACACATCAGTGTCTTTTTCAAATCAGGGCTAGTAACGAACTATACTCCACACCAATTTATTCCGTCTGAAAAGTCAGCATATCATGGGATGAATCTCCCTTCAAAGTTATGTTGCATTCTCCTACCGTCGGGTTCCGATGGTAGGAGAATGCAACGTAACTTTGTAGGGGGATTTATCCCGTGATATACTGACTTTTCAGTACCTCTGTGATCTGTACCCCTCCCTGAAAGGTCTTTAAGGCTAGCAACCTTCTTCATATTGCCACTCTCAACTCTCGCTCTGCTGTCAAACACTCCTCTGACATCTGCCACCTTCTTGAAGAACTAGACCTTGATGTCTTTGGTCTTACTGAGACATGGTTCACGGCCAGCTCTGTCACAAGCTTTGACACTCTCCTCCCTGATGGCTACAAGATCCTCTCCGCACCCAGATCCTCCCGGTCTGGTGGGGGGGTAGCCTTGATCTTTCCTGAGTGGATTCCTGCCTCTATCATTTCCAGTTAGACCTACTCCTATTTTGAATGCCTTGTCTGTAGGCTTTCTCTCTCTCCTACCCATTCTCTTACTGCGGCTACCATCTACCCTCTACCGCCCTCCCGGTCAAATAACCTCTTTTCTCTCTGAGTGGGCGGACCTCTCCTCCTCCCTCCTGGCCTCTACCACTCAACCTCTCCTCCTTGTTGACCTCAATATACATTTAGACTCTCCTTGTTCCTCCTCTGTACTCTTCTGTGACATCTGCCTGTCCATCCTCTCCTCTGGCCCAACTCACTCTGCAGGACACACACTCAATGTCTTGATTTCCTCTGACCTCCCTCTTCCATCCCTCTGACCATTCATCTCTCCTGGAGCGATCACTCCCTCCTCTCCTCTCATCTCTCCCTCACTTCCCCCCAAGCCAAGCCTACCACAACACTGCCACCTACCTTCTCGGACATCCGGCCCATGAAGCGTGTGTCAGTTGACGCTTTTGGTGACACTCCACCCCCCCTCCACCTTTGGCTGTCTCACATCCTGACACAGCCCTGTCTCTGCTCCACTCTTCAATTTCTGATACTCTAGATGCTCTTCCCCCTGTCATGAGGATCAATTTGAAGTCCAACGTCAAGTGCAATTTCTGATATGCCTCTGACCTAGCTACACTTAAACGTAAGTGTAGAGTGGCTGAGAGGAAATGGAGGGCTTCCTGTTCATCCTCTGACAAACTGGCCTGATGCCTGCTACAACGGCAATACCAACTCTCTGTCCTCACCAAGAAGAGAGTCCACATTCAAGCTCGTGTCTCTGCGGCATCTAACAACTCGGCCGAACTCTTTAAAATCTGCAAGAAGCTGGCCAACCCTCCTGCACTCTCTACCCCTCTTGTTGCCTCCCAGGCTCTTTGCAATGCCCTTGCCTCTCACTTCATTTAAAAAACCCAGGGCATCCTGTCCACCCTCTCCACTCCCACCTCTCCTCTCCCCTCTCCATCTGTGCTTGCTGACCCTCCTTTAGCCACCCCACCACCATCCTTCTCGTCCTTTCCTCTTTTCTCCGCTGACAAGATCGCTAGACAAGTCTGATCTATGAAAGCCTTGTCAAAACAGGTTCATCCCTGTTCCTCTAAAACCATCAAGGACCACATTGACATCCTCGCTCCGGCCCTTGCTGAATTTTGCAACCACTCCTTTGCCTCAGGATCCTTCCCCTCTCCTCTGAAGCACTCCCTTGTGCATGCTCTTCTCAAGAAACCCACAGCTGATCCTTCTTATCCAGCTAACTATAACCCAATTTCCATTATTCCCTTTCTGGGCAAACTCCTGGAAAAGTTGGCCATCTCTCAGCTTAACCTTCATTCCAATTCTATTGGCTGTCTCCATGACCACCAGTCTGGCTTCAGAGCTGCCAGAAGCACGGAAACTGCTCTCCTGAACATCCATGAAGATCTGCTCTCCAACCTTGACTCTAACATTCCTTCTGTCCTCAGCCTCCTCGATCTCTCTCCTGCCTTCGACACGGTCAACCATACCATTCTGCTCAACCGTCTCTGTGATATCCTGGGTATCACTGATCAGGCTCTGGCCTTGCTGACCTCTTTCCTCTCTGATTGACCCTCCCAGGTCCTTCCTATCATCTATGTTCCTCTCTACCTGTGGTGTTCCCCAGGGGTCTAACCTCTTGCCCTGGCTTCTCAACCAATACCTGGCAACTCTCGCCCACTGCATTGCCATTTTCTGCTCAAATTTCCAGTGCTATGCTGACGACACTCAACTCATTTTCAGGCTGCCCTCAGCCACTTCCTCTCCCTCTCTCATCTCTGATTGCCTAACTGCCATTCAAGATTGGTGTGCCGCCAAAGAGCTTTGTCTGAATTCCAGCAATACTGAGATCCCCCTCATTGGCACACCTTCACCATCCTTTCCCCTCACTCTCTGGCCGGCTTCCCTTGGCCCTCCTACCCCCACCTGCGAGGCTAAGAACCTCGGGGTCCTCTTTGAGTCCACCCTTTCCCTCTCCGCCCACATCTCTGAGGTCTCTAAAAAGTCAAACTTCCAACTGAACCTCCTCAGAGATACTCTGCCTTTCCTCTCCTTCCCCCAGAAGCTCATGGTATCCCAAGCTATGGTTCTCTCTAGGTTGGACTATTGTAACAGCCTCTTTCTAAATCTATCTGCCTCTACTCTCCACCCTCTGCAACTAATCCAGAACAGGACTGCAAGACTTGTCCTTGGCCTCAAGCCCTGCGATCATATCTCTCCAGCTCTGAAATCTCTCCACTGGCTCCCAGTGGATGCAAAGATTAAATTCAAAACCCTCTGCATTGTCCACAAGCCTTTCTCGGGCCTGGGTCCAAAATAACTTGAATAGCCCTCCACAAATACCTCCCCTCTCAAGCTCTTCTCTCCTCTACCTCTAACTCCCTCAGGGTCAGTTGTTTTTCAAAGAAATGAGCTGGGGTAGATCTCTATCTTCGGCTGGGGCCCCCCTCTGGAACAGCCTCCCTGCCACTCTAAAACTTGAGGAGAACCATCTCTGGTTCCGGAAGCATCTCAAGACCTTACTCTTTTCTTCTGCCTTTGCTCCCCCTCTCCCCTGCTGATCTGTTCTCTCTTGGCACCATGCACCTGGCCACACTTTTTCCTCAGGGCCCAGGTACCTGCTCACCCTGCCACCCTCCTGCACTGCCTCCGGGCCACCCCTTGCACTGGGGTCAGTATCTCTATCCATACAACCCCCTCCTTTTTCTTCCTGCACTTATCAGACCTACCCGTCTGCTGCCTTAAACCTAGCACTTGCAAATTGCTGGCTGCACTAACACTGTTTGTTGCCTTTATTATTTATTTATGTATTATGTATCTGTTTCTCCTCTGCTTCGCACTTTCCACTTCTCCCCCCTTCCATGCACTTTTCCCCTCCCCCTCTCCCATGCACTTACACGTTCTCAATGTCACTGGGCCTAGTAAGATCGCTGTTTTCTTCCCCCCTGTTCCCCTCCCTTGCCTTGTCGTGCTCTGAAATACTTGTGTACAAGTGTGATAGAAATAAAATATCAATATCAATCAATATCCTCCCTCCTTCTCTGCCTTTCCCCTGTTCTCCCCAGATGTGGTTTCTAGACAAGTCTGATCTATGAAAGTCTTGTCAAAACAGGTTCACCCCTGTTCCTCCAAAACCATCAAGGACCACATTGACTCCCTGGCTCCTGCTCTGGCCGACTTCTGCAAAAACTCCTTTGCCACTGGAGTCTTCCCATCCCCCCCTTAAGCACTCCCTTGTGTACCCTCTTCTTAAGAAACCCTCTGCCGACCCGTCCTGCCCGGCTAACTATCGTCCAATCTCCATCACTCCTTTCCTGGGCAAACTCCTGGAAAAGCTGCCCATCTCCCAACTCAGTCTCCATACTGAATCTGTTGGTTGTCTTCATGATCACCAGGCTGGCTTCAGAGCTGCCAGAAGCACGGAAACTGCTCTCCTGAACATATGTGAGGAACTGCTCTTTAACCTTGATTCCAATACCACCTGTGTCCTCATCTTACTTGATCTCTCTTCTGCCTTTGACATGGTCAACCATGCCATCCTGCTCAACTGTTTCTGTGATAACCTTGGTGTCACCAGTCAGGCCCTGGTGTGGCTGACTTCTTTCCTCTCTGATCGACCCTCCCAGGTCCAACTTGGGTCCTTCCTCTCATCTATCTCTATCTCTACCTGTGGTGTTCCCCAGGGGTCTAAACTCTCTCCTTGGCTTTTCAACCAATACCTGACACTTCTTGCCCACTGCATTGTCGCTCTCTGACCCAACTTCCAGTGCTATGCGGATGACACTCAGCTCATTTTCAAGCTACCTTCAGCGCACCAGAAAAGGAGCTTGAGAGTGACAAGCGGATCACCTCTGTGAAACAGGGTAAAAACATCCAAAGGAAATTTAAAGCCAACCCACAGAAGTACAAAGAACAAAGTTGAATTATTGAATTGTGGCAAAATAAGCCCAAACTAAACCAAATTGCGATCATATCTCTCCTGAAGATCCTTTGTGATATGAACAAAGGTGAAACACGTGTAGAGAGTAAGAGAAATTGTATATGGAATGAGAAGAAGAGCCTGTATATGGAATAAATAAACCTGAATTTTGAAAAAGTAATCAAGTGTGAAGAAAATTATTTGGCACTCAAAAGAATTTACATATCTAAAGGGAAGTCGCAAGTGGATATGTATTACATTTGTAAAATGACTTAACCCTACCTATGGCAATCTAGGTATTGATGCAATACCACAGCTGACAACCTCCTAAAAACATAAAAAAAGCTAAAAAGTAAGAATTTGCCGAGAACAAAGTCCAGAAAAGGTTGCCAAGAGTGTTTAAAGTACCTTCAGCCACCTATTCTCCTTCACTCATCTCTGACTGTCTGACTGCTATCCAGGAGTGGTGTGCTGCCAATGATCTCTGCCTTAATGCCAGTAAGACTGAGATTCTTCTTATTGGCACACCCGCTCCCTCTTTTCCTGTCACTCTCTGGCTGGCCTCTCTTGGCCCTCTTCCTGCTCCCACCTTCGAGGCTAAAAGCTTTAGGGTCATCTTCGACTCCACACTCTCCTTCTCTCCTCACATCTCTGACCTCTCTAAGAAGTCACAGTACCAGCTGCACCTCCTCAGAGGTACTCTTCCTTTCCTCTCCTTCCCCCAGACGCTCACTGTCTCCAGAGCTCTGGTTCTCTCTAGGCTTGACTATTGCAACAGCCTCTTTCTAAATCTGCCTGCTTCAACTCTCCGCTCTCTGCAACTCATCCAGAACAGAACTGCAAGACTTTTCCTTGGCCTCAAGCCCAGGAATCGTATCTCTCCAGGACTGAAATCTCCAGTGCCTGCGAGGATTAAGTTAAAAACCCTCTGCATTGTCCACAAGGCCTTCTGGGGCCTAAATACCTTCAACTCGCTCTTCCTAAATATCTTCCTTCTCAAGCTCTTCACTCATCCTTCTCCAACTGCCTCAGGGTCAGTCGCTTCTCCAAGCAACGGGTTTGTGGTAGATCTATGTCTTCGGCTGGGGCCTCCCTCTGGAACAGCCTCCCTGCCTCCCTGAAATTTGAGGAGAACCATCTCCTCTTCCGGATGCACCTCAAAACCTTCCTCTTTGCTTCTGCTTTCTCTCCTCCCCTGCTGAATTCCTGGCTGAAACTGAAACTGCACTGGTTACCTGGCCACCCTCTGATCTCGGGCTACGTCTCCTCCCCCACCAGTTGCACACCTGCACTGCCTCCCTGGCAACCCCGCACTTGGGAACTGTTTTTCTGTATCCCTACAGTCCCCCTACCAGCACTTACATCTGATGTCTGTACTTACACTTGCACTTGCCACCAGCTGGCCGTGTTTTTTATTTATTGTTTTATTTATTCTATGTATCCCATGTACTGCACTGTCCCCTTCCAACCCCTCCCCCCTGCACTTTTCCCCTTCTCCCTACCCATGAACTTGCGCAATCTGAATGACACCTGGCCTAGTAAGATCGTTGTCTCTGTCTCCCTCTGTGCCTCCTCCCTTGCCTTGTCACGCCTTGAAACACTTGTGTATAGGCGCGTTATAAATGCCATATTATATTATATACTTTCCCTTCCTTAAATATAGGAATCATGTAATAATTACCCAAGTATAAGGTATCCCTGAATTTTGCACTATATTCTAATAAAGAAGAACAGACACAATTCTGGCCCATAATACCAGGTTGCCATATTTATAAACTGTAAACATTACACCACCTGGCCTAGGAGCTTTAGACTCGAATTACCCACGTAATACCCTTGTATTACCCTCTCTCTTCTTCAGAAAATAGAAAGGCATAATCAGTATGGCAATCTAAACCTCTCCAGTTATGAAAATAACAATTTGTATTGATAGGGTTTTATAAGGGGCAAACATGTTTTGCCCATTTGTCTTTAGCTGTGGTTCTTTTTAGCTATATCATATCAATATTTTATAGGCTACTATATGCCAGACCGAATTCCATTTAATTCCAGGGAAAGGGCTTGCATTTGGACTAACCTATTGTATGTCCACCTCTGTCATATATCTGTTACGGTACCTCACTTAGCCCAGCTTTAGATGCATCTGCCTGCAATAGAAATAGAAATAGTTGGGGATTGTCCTTTATCCCCTTAACATTCTTAAGGTTCGCTCTATCTATGGAACAACTGGCCCATAGGGTTAAGGCAACCAGGGTGATAAGGGGGGGTTAAAGGAAAGGCAAGATTCACATTATCACATTATCATTGTATAATTATTTGTTCCACCTCTCCCAATGTATTCCTTTTTATAGTCCATGTTAAATTCGTATACCTGAACACTTCGGATTTCTTTGTCTTAACGTTTACAAACATTTGCATCTACATACTTGCTTATGTTGGGATGCACGTTCAATGTCCGAATGCGGGAAAGAGGTTTGTGTTGCACATGTTGTATTAGATCAATGGTGCGGCTGGGATTGATGTGATGTTGCAATTTAGTATGTGTTTGGAGTAGTGAAAGGAAATGGGATAAGGGTTACTTGGGTTTAGTTCTGAATACATTTTGACTTGCATCATGGAATAACATAATTAGATGTTGTTAGGAAAGATATCTCTGAGTGCAATTTCCCCTCCATATTATGGACCCCTGAAACATTTTCCTTTTGCTTGGCTGACCTAACCTGACTTTTTCCAGTGGAACACAGCCTTCAGCTGAGCTATCCTGGGATTTTGCTTATTTGTTATGCGGAAACTGACACATCCTTCAGACTGTCAGCTCTGGGAAACTATGTTTCCCCAAGTCTTTGACTTTGTTGCCATTTCTTGGTAACTTTTTATCTGTGCGCAAAGTACCTTAATGTACCGTGCACAGGGGTGTTTTCGTTTAATGGCTCTAGACACCCTCTAAGGATTTTTTGGTAGTGAGACAAGTGTGCCTAGGAAGAACAGGTGGCAGCAGTTTACTTTACTGGTATTTGTACTTCTATTTATCGTACCATACTGTGTTTTTTGCGTTTGGTCCCTGACAGTGGACATTGCCGAAAATGGGCATGCAACAAAGTCTTTTGTTCCGTCCTTTGCCCATCTTGTACCTTAGCCTCCCTCCAGATCGAGCTGACCTGGGACTTCCCTATTTGGGCATGCAGCCTCCTGTGAAAAACACATTTTTTGCGAGCTCCTGCATGTCACATGTGCTAGCACCCAGGAAGAGGGTTTGGACTGTCTGGTCCAAACACACACTACTGGTGCCAGGGAGTGTGGTGTGCCTGAATGACAGAGACCATCATGGGCCATGATTGGTCCACGTCTGGTGTGCATGCAAGAGAACAGATCTTCCATTGACTATCCAAATCTGAGCACTGTTCAAACTTTGGATAAGAGAAGGGGCTCTGCATTCATTCCAGGTCAATCTACTGTGGTTCACACTGAACTACGAAAGGGGCGGAGTTTCCTGTAATCTGAAGCAGACCCGTGGTGCTGCCAGAGACGCACTGGAAGGTTTGGATCCCTGAGCCTGCTGCTGTTCAATCGGACCCCTGCTTTGTCATCAATCTTAGAAGGCCTGCAAGGGCGCTTCAACCATTGCAGCAGTGGGAACAACTACTCTCGGCACCTCCTGATTTCCTTCCAAAATTAGCCTTCTCTGAAGTGTTCCTGGGCTGTTCAGTGAACTGACCAGCTCTACCAGGGGACATCTAGTTGCGACTCAAAACTTGGGGAATAGCTAGCGTGTGGTCCTCAGCCCTCTCCCACCAAATGTAAAAGGCATAGCTCCTCTGGGTCTCAAATTAGGAGACTGTGCTATGCCGCGAGCCTGTGCCATCCCTGTGTCACTACGCTGTGGTGATGGTCGTTGTGGGTGTGTTGCCTGTCTGCACGCCTGAGTCCCGTGCACTGGAATTTACTTTGTCCTCCCTTTGTGAGCAGAGTAAACGCTACTTTACCATCACAGACGACCGTCCTGTCCCGCAGCCCCTCAGAGCTGGAACGACGAGTAACAACAGGGTTTGAACCTACCAGCGACCTCGACTGATCTGGCGAAGTTTGGTCCGGAGTGTGCCAAGGGGTGGTGAGTACTTGCTTAATTTACCGGTGGTCCTTGGCACATCCATTGTACTTTTACGCACAAGGATTCCTTTAAGATCCTCAATTTGGATGGGATAGCCTGCACTCCCTAGCCATTCCCTAATGTCGAAAGTCGCTCTGCTTGTAAGGGCAGACCCTCCTTGAATAGTGGAACTTTATTCTTCATCGCCTCAAGCCCCTTCCCGAACTGATACAGCCCCTTGAAGAGTTACTGCTTTCGCTCCTTACGCACCAACACGTGTTGTAAACGCATTGCTGTACTTTTGAGCACAGGGCTCTCACCTCGTAGGGCTGGACTGCTTAAGTTAGGGTTTTGATCCTGAAGTCTGCCCAATGCAAAAACTGTGGTAACACCCTTCTGTTACAGGCTGTGGATGTGTTTTCCCCCTTAGCACATTAGGCTAAAGTGATTGTATATATGTTACATAGTGATACGCTGGTGTGGTAACTGTTTCTCTATTACTGTGGTTATTTGTGTTTAATTATAAGGCCCATAATAAATGTATATATATTTTTGATACAAATCTGTCTAAGAGTATTCTGTGGCTTGTGACTGTGTTTCCTCAATGTGAGCTTCCCATCACTCTCACCCCTCCTGAGGCTTAGTCTTGACTGCACGCCAAGCTTCCTTTATTGGTCTGGCTTGTCCAGAAGGTTACCCTGTTCCACTAAACTAGGGTTGCCTCTTAACCTCTGCCCACCAGGTCAGAGTTTAGAAATCCATCTTAACAGATGTCATGTGGGAGCAATGTTATTGTGTGATGTACACATGCCTGCAGGTAGGAAGCGAGGAGCTTTGCACAGAACAGAGGTCTGCTGAAGGGAACACCACTGTGAGGGGATGTTGTAGTCTTGAACAATGCATACGTGGCATTTAACAATTTCTCAGATTGAAGATATGTTTTGGGATATGATGAAAGTAGGGGTTTGTTGTGGGTAATATGGAAATATCCCAGATAGCAGTTCTCTCATAGGTGGTGTTTGTGTAGGCCTTAGATTCTTTGGTTTATAGTGAGGAATTTTGCTTGGCCTGGAGAGCTGGGTAACCAGGTCAAGGAAGGGAGAAGGAAGCGGACTGCATTTGGGCAGATGTTGATAACATCAAATGGTCACAAGAGGCGAGGACGAAATTATGTGCCATTAGGTTGTGGGTTTGTGACTAGATGGGTATGTGGATACAGGAAATAATTGCTGGAGTTTCATGGGTTTCGTTTGGACTCTCAGAAGATAAGCAGGATGTCTGCTGGCGGCTGTATGATCTGAGATGGTAGTCACAAATAAGGTTTGGTGAAGGAATGTATAAGGAATAAAATGAGACGCCTGTACATCTAGGATGATAAAATGTTTATTGCATGTTCAAAAGATGATTATTGTTTCTCTCCCTCCTCTTGTTTTGAAATATTCTGACAAAAGCAATGCAGATCACATATGGGGGTTAAAGTTTCTCTGACAAGTTATCTGTTCTGAGTTAATAAACTGATTATGTTTCAGGATGTCAGAGACCATGTAAAAAGGTAATTAGGTTTGGTTACATGTATCCAATGTGATTAGAGAATGTAAGGGATATTTAGATTATATGTATAGGGTTAACCATTGGGGATTGTGGGATGACGTTGTAACTAGAATGTGTAGTTATGTAAATCATGTAATTCTCTCGATAAAAGCTGTAAGCGTTTTGACTGCGGCAAGGAATTGTTCATTTTCGGCATCATGAAGCTGACTAACCGCTTTCCGGCCGTGTGCTTTAAACTTGCATGTTCTGACAAAGTGCATTCATTCTCCTAGGAGAAGTTTTTTTCATATTGGATTTTGGAGTCCCTTCTACATTTGGTGACCCCTGGTGTGATCTCCAGGCCCTTCGAGCTGAGAGGTTTCCTTACTGCGCACCAGGCTGCATGTCTCCAGTATTCAGACTCTGTGCACATCAAGAATGGCCAGCAGGCACTGTGTTGATTAAAAACCTGCCTGTTTGCTGAAGCAAGGTGCTGTGGCCCAGTTGTGCAGGTCATTTGAAGGACAATTATATAAGTGCAAGTTGCGAGAAAACCGAAGGGAAAGAGTGAAAAGTTAGTGTTTTGGATTATGGGAATAAGTGATATTAAATGGGGTCAGGCAGGTCCTTGAGTATGAATGGAGTCAGGAAGGTAGTTGAGAGTGAATAAGAGAAAGAAAGGCAAATTGTGAGCGTAGAGGAAATGCATGGAATAGTGAATTGTTCAATGTTTTAAGTCCTTTTTAAATGTTTTACTTTGTTTATTATTATTGGTCATCAAAGTAGTGAAAAGAGATTGTGGGATTTTCTAACCCACTAGTCTATGCCCTGCAACATCATTGTGTGCTGTGTTCATCAAAAACAACAGGATGGCCGCCAAAAAGATCTATGCGCTATGGGCCCGGAGTATCGCTCAATACTCACATCAGGACTGGGCGAGGAGAACTGGTCGATCCACCCGTGATGGAAGAAAAGATGATGAACTTTGCCATTTTGGAACCAAATGAAAAGAGACTGACCATCCCAGACTTGCGAGTTCCCATTGATGGACGGTCAACGCCAAATCGCAAGAGGGGGGGCTTGTGGGATGTTCTAACCCACTAGTCTATGCCCTGCAACATCATTGTGTGCTGTGTTCATCAAAAACAAAAGGATGGCTGCCAAAAAGATCTATGCGCTAAAAATCTCGGATAAGGGCGCAGGGAAA
This sequence comes from Ambystoma mexicanum, assembly GCF_040938575.1. Lineage (NCBI taxonomy): Eukaryota > Metazoa > Chordata > Amphibia > Caudata > Ambystomatidae > Ambystoma > Ambystoma mexicanum. The sequence goes on from NC_090941.1 coordinate 807,598,206, forward strand.
CCTGAAAAATAGGCTGCCAATCCATTTTGCTTATGTCAGTGGTAACACAGGAGACCACTGCCAAAACCTATCATTGGGCTAACCACAGGGTGAAGTGAAACTACTTGAAAAGCAGTTCTGCATTGCAAGGGAAACACAGAACTGCTCAAAAATCTGTTTTTCCTTGGCTGTTAAATTTGCAAAATAATGATTCCCAACATCAAAAAAGATCCAACATCCTTGTAGGGTGTTAAACATCACTTTATTTAATGAATCCACCTAAGCACAAATGTCAGCAGAAGCACATTTCATCATAAGAAAAATCCACATTCAAAGGTACTTGCATGGGAAAAATATGTCAAATATGGGTGCAGTACCACCGCTCGCTTGTGTCAGAAAATGGCATTAACTTAACCTGTCAGTTTAAACTTGCACATTAAAATCAAAGTGTGGAAAAGAAGAGACTTCCCATCAAAAGCAATATAGGTTGATAAAATTCAATCTCTATATTTTAAGAAGGCTGGAATTAAGAGATTGTGGCTATATTTGTTAAAAATGTAAATTGTATTCTAGAAACAGACTATTTTAAACATTGTTTTAAAAGTGAGTTAAAGCCAGCCACACTGGGCTTCAGAGACATTCCACAGCTTCTCCCAAAGAAAGGAATCTTCCCCCCTGCTCTCTGCTGAGGAACTGGCATTGAGTTGCTAATGGAAGTGGGAGAGAATTTTGGCCTGTTGCTCTGACAGGAGACAAAAGACTCCCTTGACTGAAAGGAAATACAAATGTGGGCGTCAACAGAAACCAGCTGCTAGCAGGAAGAGGCTCGGGTTGCTCTTGGCTCAGCCAAAATCATGGAGGCGGGGCTAGACTGAATTGTGTATCTGGAACTGAAGAAAATATAGTTTTGAGAAAAACACTCATAGAAAACTGTGCCAAACTTGTAAAAATCTGGAATTTATAGATTGTTAAAATGAAAATGTTGCTCACGTTTTAAAACCGCTCTGGAATGTGTGCGATATTCAAAGACTGAACCACTAAAATGTTGATACTGTAGCAATTGTGATAATGCTAGGAATATGAAAATGTACAGGACTATGCCCAGATGTTAGGCACATGTAAGTGGAAAAATTGGTACAGGTCTGACACTGGATAATGGACCAAAAGTGCAAAAAACTGTCAATTGTGAACCAAAACTCTTAAGAAGATGGGACCTGGACAGATACGTGCCTTATTTAATTAATTTGGAATGTAAATATGTATTATTAGCAAGTTGGTGATATTGTAAATAAGCTTTTTATGAAAAATCGATTTTCGGTGTAGAAACAAAGGGGAGGTTTTTCCCTGGACCATAAACACAGCATCATCGTGACACATCATGACACTCTGGTTTCCTTCTCAAATCAGGAGAGAGGGAATACTTTGACCAATTAGTTTCCTAGAGGGTGGTCTTATTATAATCAGCCTATCCACCCCTTTGGGAAATACATAAATAGGGACGGTTGAGGACCTAGATGGAGAAACAGACATTCACCCATCAACTGATTTACTGGTGAAGCGCTCTGCAGGAGGAACCCAGATCCAGACTCCAGAACTCTGAAAGCAGAAGGCCCAAATTATAAGCTGAACCCTTCTCAGTTGGCCTTTAAAATCCTGCAACCTGATTTAGCCCCCAGACTTCCAAGGGGCACATCGCAAAATGTAACAGCCGGGCTGTGCTGTTTTTCTGCTTCTTGCCAAGAACTCTTGCTAGAACCCAGAGATCCACACCAGTAGAGCAAAGCTGTAACCCAGAACCAACCCGTCAGATCTGGAACCAGAGGCCGTGTAGAGACCAGAGTGCCTTGCTGAGTGCAGAACCAAGCACCTGAATCCTGTCCGGTGGTGAGCAGATTCCAGTCCAAAACCCTTTCACCTGATCCTGATGGGCCTATTCCTACTCCAAAACCATAGTTTTGAGTATTTAGCATAGAATTGTCCATAGCCAATCTCTTATCCTTAAGTAATCCCATCAAACCCATTCCAACATATCTAGACTGCATTGTAGAACCTCTTTTGTCTGTCCTGAATCTTTCTCTCATCCATATAGTCCTGTGATAATTGTAGTGATAAATCATCTTTTGCGCTAATATAGTTGCTGAAGAAAGGCAAGTGTCGCAGTGGGCAAAGATCAGACAGAGGCGCCTCTGGCTCTTAGTGTAAAGCCAATCCTTGTTTGTCATATTCAAAAGCGCATCTTTCATTTGAAATCTTAACTCTTTTTGAGAAATTTGACCTTTACTAAAACCTTCATAACTTCTGAACCGTACATGTTAGGGGCAAAGTTTAAGTGTTTATAGTTTTGTTGCAATCACGCTTAACGCGCACAGAAAAGTTTGCCGTGATTCTGCATTTGGCTCAATTTCATCCCATATAAAACAGCTATTTCTTGCATTCAACCTCGGAATTCAGTTTCCTATCTGCCAGTCATTCAAACATCATTGCTAGTGTTTACCGGGAACTATCCAAAGCAGCTCCCACTAGTTCTGAATCAAATTTAGCGAATTAAAGTCAATTTCAGTATTTTTCCCATTCATTTAAAATCACATTCAAAAGCATTCGGCCTGTTTTCACATCATTCCTGTTTTTCTCTAATCTTTCTGGGGGGAATTGCGATTGAAACTGCATTTGTTTATTGTGTATTCCTGAAACCTGTTTTCTCGCCTTCCATCTCTATATTGCTTATTAGGGGGGGATTGAGTAGTATCAGGGGGAAAGAGTGATTGCATTGCATTTGATTGAATTCATATCAAGTTTTAATTCTGTGCTGCATTAATTTCCTATCATTGCATTTCATTGAACCCACACAAAGTTTGCTTCTATGCTACATTATTCTTCTCTTCCAAACTCCTATTGATTAAAGAGATTGTAGATTGTTGTGATATCTCCCAACGCTGATTATTGTATAAATATTAATAGTGTGGCATCCAGATATTGTTCAAATTCATCAAGTGTGATATATATATAGTTCAAATCCATCAAATACATCTTTTAACTTTGCAAAACAACCTACCTCTTGGTTCAGTGAGACCGGGGGGGATTCAAAGAGAGGGGCATAATATAAGGGTACATCATTCAGAAATAAAAGAACTTTAACATAAAAATATATAATTAAGGGTTCCAGCTGGGCATCACACGCTAGGCATTGACTTAGGTGGAGTGCTGGGTTGAAACCACTTACAGATTGGGGGCTCGAATCCGGGATTTCTGAATTAGATATACCACTTGTGAAAGCTTAATACAGTGTGCTTACTGACAGTGTACATACATCCCTGTTGGGCTACTACACTGTGTTACACTGTGAAAAGCACCCCTCAAAAGGGAAAGCTCCAAGGAAGCGGTCTGTTTTGCAAAAATAAAATAAACTTCTGTAAGTCAGGAAGGAAATCAATATTTCCAGAATGGCGACATTGGTAGAGCTCAATATGGCTAGAGAACACCTATTGCATAAGTTATTTGTGAGAGGTGAATGGACAGAGCAGGATCAGAATGTGTGGTTGCAGGCAATCACACAACAGATCACTGCAACAGGGTTAGATACATGGCGAGATCAGGGTCCCTTACATATGGTCCTGAGTGAACTATATATGGCCCCTAAGGCGAAGGATGAGCAAAATAAGATTGCCAAAATAGCGGCATAACTATATTTATCTATTGGACCATACAGGATAAATATGCTGAAGGCCAAGATCTGGCAAGTAGGCAGCTGCAGGCATTAGAAAAGGCCCAAACTGATCTGGACTCACTCTTCTGAGCAGAGGCTGCAGAGGAGCCAGGAGTCATAAAATGAAAGTAGGCAGTAGATAATCAAATTAAAAGAGGACATGGGTATCCTGCAGCCGGAAAAGGCAGAACAGGATACCAGAATTCTGGCTTTGCAGAAGGAGTACCAAGAAAGTTTGGACTCTCTACTGCAGAGCCAGAAAAAGCTGGAGAAACAGATACATTCACAGAGCAGGTAGCCACCCTGCAAAGCCAACTAGACAGAGAGAAAGAGGAGAGCAACAAATTAATTCTGAAAGACCTGGACACCCAGGCAGAATTTGCTGAAGAGCGCCAGAAAACTGGTGCGCTTTAAAGACAGAAGGACGAGCTGGCGGCACAGAGGCAGGCTCTTGCTCAGGAAAGGGACACCTTAGGCCAGGAAGTCTGTCATTTAAAAGAGAAAGTAGAAGAAAATCACCTGGCCCTTCAGGGACTGGGTCACCTCCAAAAAGAGCATGAAAGATTGTAAGAGCACACCAGGAGGGTGGAAGAGGCTCTACCAAGGAAGGGCCAAGCCATTATGGACAGGACTCAGGAGGTAACCCTCCTGCAGCAAAGACTGGCCCAGTACTAAAAAACAACCCAGGAAGCACAGAGAGAAAATGAGGCTCTCTGTGAGAACAATGACAGGCTCCACAGACAGGTAGCAATGCAAGAGAGATTGAAAGAGACTAGTAAGGCCTTGAATGAGAAACAAAAAGCTCAGGTTCTTGCATGGCAACAGGGAGCATGGCAGATAGTGATGAGGTTCTCTGGGAAAGGAAAACACCCGAGCATAACCTCAGGAACCCTAGTACCAGAGGCCTTCATCTCTCTCAATCCCTGGACTCTGCCACCCCCATGTACACTGGCGCACATGAGCCCAGGGCCACGGGGACGGCGGATTTCAATCCAATCAGAAATAGGGGGCTCATAGACCAGCACCTCCCAGGAATAGAAGGGTGGGCATCTGGGTATGGGTACCCAAGTACTGGGAAATTTAGTGGGGAACTCCATGAGAGTGGGCCCACTAAGGGCATCCTGAAAACTTCTGCCCAGCTAGGACAGTGGGGGGGTACCCATCAAATCCTGGGAGCAAGGAGGAATCAGAAGACTCCTCTGAGCACCCCAGGACACAGGAGACTAGGTCCTCACATTCTGCGAGCCATTCCCAGGCTCGCAGAATCCAGGAACACCTAGAAGACCAGACGGGCACCTCTGGGAGCAGTGCCTCTGAGTCAGAGGAGGAATGGACCAGGGTTACCCGAACCAAGAAGGCCAATAAGGCAAAAAGGGCCTTGCTGAAGGACCCCTTAAAGCAAATCAAGGCGATAAGGAGCGTCATCACGCCTTATCATAAGAACGCTAAGTATTCTGTTTGGGAGCACTTAGAGCTCTTTGAGCAGATGATGAAAGCTTTCCATTTGAAGGACAGCAGTAGCTGTATTCAATATGTGAGGTGGACCTTCTCACCAGAATACTTCAGCTTCTTTGCAGGGCTGGAGGACCAAAATCATTCTAGATGGTCCACCTATAGGGCGGCCATCTTGAAACATTTTTCTGTACACAGAAATCCTCAGGAGGATCGCAAGGCAGCCTACAACTTGCAATGTGGGGAGGATCAGGCCCCACAAGAAGTTGTGCAGGAATTAAAGCGTGCCTTTGCGCAGAACACTAAAAGGGTGCGCACGGACAGCAAATAATTTGTCAATGCTTTTTTCCACGCTCTACCAAAGTACATCATGACCCAGCTAGTGAGAGATTTTCATGAGAAAAGATCACTAGACTGGGTCATTGAACAGGCCACAAGAATGTATGAGGTTCAAAAGCCCATAGAAAACAAGAATACTGCTAAAAGCCCCAAAACAACCAACACCCCTGCTGCTGCTAAGGTGGCAGAGGTGAAGGTTGCCCCCATTTCAGATTTGGAGATGGGGGGGCCTAAAAACCTGCCTGCACAAAATCAGAGCAAGCCCAAGCCCAGAAGGCCTTCGGGCCAGTCACAGATAGGGAGCCAAGGAGGTAGTCCCACAAATGGGATCCCTCACTCCCCTGACTACATAAGTCCCCGCTACAACGGGAACAGACCCATCCTGGGTTATGTGTGGACTCCTCCAGCCCAAGGGGGGGGGGGTCCAACCAAGCAGCAGCCAACCCACAAAACTTCCCTCCTGACTTCGCCCAGGAGGGCAGAAATTCCCCAAATCCTGGACAGAACTTTTTCCACAGGTACCCACAAAACTTTCAACCTCAAAATCATCCATGCTTCTTTCACCACTTTCCTGAGCCCAGACAACCCAATCCGGGAGAGGGGAGGCTAAGGGTGGAGGGGTACCCAAATCTTCCAAACCCGGGATATTTTCAGAGAAGGGATAGCTACCCTTCCCGGGATCAGCCCAGGGGAGACAACCGAACCCCGTATCAGCCTGAGCGGGTGTCACAGCTAGAGCGCCAGGTCCAAAACATGGCACAGGATCTGGGTCGCATGCTGAGGGCTCAACAGAACCCTCACATGAGCATGCCGGCACAGAATGCCTCAAACTACTGACCTGGTGCTCCATAACAATGACAGGGCAGAACCCCGACAACCCACCGGTTCCCAGGGAGGAGGCACAAGCGGAAGGGGGGGTGTAAAGCCTTGGAGGAAGCTTCCTTCCCCACTTGTAAAAATCCCCTGGAAACCCAGGAACTGGAACCAAAATCTCCTGCCCCTGAAAGTCTGCCACCCAAGGTGCAGAGGGGGGTAGAAGAAACAAAGAACCCAAACAGACCCATTTTGAGGAGGAGGTACAAATCTTCCAGTTTGAAGGAGAGGGATCCTCAGAGGATTCTGGGAAAAGGATCTTCTCCTTCAGAGATGTGGGGACTCCTCCCGAAGAGAAATGGGTCCCAAAGGATGCAAATCCAGACTGGGAGGATGTGGGGACTGAGCTAGTGCCGCCCATCATCCAACCCCAGAACCAACAACATGACAATCCCCTGGTTCAAACCCATCCTGGTGACTGCCTCCAAAAAGGGGGTGGGGGCGGCCCAGAACCGGAACCAGGGGAACCCAAAACTTCTCCCATATCTAGTTGCCACCTTATCTTTTCAGATTCCCAAGACTCTCCACAGAATGCTGCGCAAATGTCTTCTCTCTCAGTGTCCAAAACTAGAAAACTAACCCACCAGTTGTCCAAAAATGTACATTATCTTTGCCCCCTTGCAGAGAAGGAGGGAAGGTTCTATGCCCTGGTCCAAATACAGGGGCAAGGTACAATTTTGGCACTGGTGGACACTGGAACCCAAGCTACCCTTCTGTCCAAAAAGGCCTTTGATAAACTGAATTCAGGAAGGGGGGAGAATTACCAAATTCCTCTCACCCTTCTTCCTGGACAACTTCAGAACTTTGACAGGAGGGAAATCCCTGTCGAGGGGACTGCGGATTTGGATATTAAAATTGGCCGACACAAGGTGAAACACCCGATCATAGTTGTAACTCCAGAGGGCACAACTTGTTTACTAGGGAATGACCTCCTGCGAAGGTTGTCACCCCTAATAGATTGCGTAAACAAGGTCCTCTGGACCCAGACTAGCCGACTGATAAAATTAAAACAGAATGTCCACCATGTCAGTTTAAACGGCACCTGCCACATGGTTGAACAAAAATCTGACCAAGTAGAATTTCACTTCCAGAACAACCAAATCCCATACGTGACAGTAATAGCAGTAGGACAACAAACTGGTGATGAGGGGTCCTCTCTATTTCTGAAGATCAACCTTCCTTCCAGTCTAAGGTGGCATTCCACATTCTTTACCAATCCACAACCAGACATTCCCACTCCTATTGTCCAGAAAGACGAGAAATCAGCGCAAAGCCTGGCTGATATTCAGCAAATTGGAGAGCAGTTGTTCATCCCTGTTCAGTTAAATGAAGGGAAGGACTCTGTCCTCGCCCGAGTGTGTGTGAACAACGGTAAGAGCTTCATCAGCGAAGCCATGTTCCGCCAACTCACAAAAGATCCAGCCATTCCCACATTTAGTCTCTTAGACAAAGGGAAATGGATCTGGAAACACCCAATTCCAAACATCTCCTGCCAAGCAGGTGTGTGCTCAAAATCTCCATAGGCAACAAGAGCATAGTCCATAACTGTTGGGTCGTGCGAGACGTCACTGCCGCCTTTTACTTAGGCAGTGACATTCTCAATCTCTTTGCCATTAGGTTGGACCTAATAAACTTCAAAGCTTGGTCCCGATTACCAGATAATCCCATGGGCTTTGATGACCCAGAGAAAGCATTTAGGTCAGCTCAACTGCTGCCTTATGCAGTTGAAATTCAGATTGGAGAGGCAGTCACCATCCCAGAAAGGACCTGACAATTCACCCGGGAAGTGAACGTTAAAAGAGGACAGAAATTGAAAAACCCTGATGCCTATATTCATCTAAATGCTTCTCTCCACAGCAAGGGTTGGTGGGGGTAAACCCAATACCTCTAGTTAACATAGAACATGACACCATTCCAAATAGAGGTGGATAAAGAGTATCACTCTAGCCGCAGGCACCATTATTGGAATGGCGGTTGATGACCGACATATTTCCATAGATTTGGGCAATTAACTTTTAGGACCAATCCCCAAGGACTGTTTTGACAATGATAGTGATGACAACACAACACCAGACAGGATCTTTACCCGGCATGGGGGGAACTTCCTGGTGTACACTTCCTGCCCTTATGGTAAAGAAGATGGGACCTGTGACTTCAGTAGGGATGAGCTGATTTTCCAAGTCCAAGAGGACTGCCTTCCCCACCTGAAGCCACCGGTCCAAATAAGCACTTTGACGTGGGACTCATATAACTGTGGTCGCACCGACATCCACACAACAACAATTCCCACGGACCCAGGCATAACGCCAGTGTTTGTGAAGCAATATTGCTGGCCTCTCGCATCAATGGAGTCCCTTACTGAAATAATTAAGAACCTTGAGTCCCGTGGGATAATCCGTCCAGTCCACAGCACCTTCAATAATCCGGTGCTTGGGATCTTGGAGCCAAACGGCCAGTGGAGACCCTGCACCGACCTTAAGGAGCTCAACAAATGGGTCCATACTTCCCGATGGCCTCTTCCCTACATTGACCAAGGGTTGGCTCAGATTCAGGGGTCACAGGTATTCACTGCAATAGACCTGACCAATGGGTACTGGACTGTACCTGTCAGTAGGGAGGACCAATACAAGCTGGCCTTTACCTTTGGGGGGCATCAGTACACATGGACCCAGACTCCCTTCGGATACATCAACTCTGGCAATGAGTTCAACATTTTTCTACATAAGGCCATGCCCGACCTGGGTGAAAGGTGTAACCTGGCCTATGTAGATGATGTTCTCATCAAAAGCTCGACTGTGGAGGAACACATAGCGGAGATCTGTTATGTTCTGACACAGTTGAGGGCAGCCGGAGCAAAACTTTCCTTTCAAACGGCACAGTGGTGTAGAACCCTTGTAAATTTGTAAATTTCTTGGGGCATGAGATTACTCCACAGGGTCTCTGTCCCCAGGAAAAGAAAGTGGAAGCACTCCAGAAATTAAAAGACCCCACAACTCTGCACGAACTAAGGAGCCTCCTTGGATTGACTAATTACAGTAGAAAGTTCAATGAGGACTACGCAGAGATCACAAGACCCCTGATTCATCTTTTGAAGGGGGGGTCAAGTGGGAGTGGGGGTCAGAACAAGCCGAGGCAGTAAGACAACTCAAAAGAAGCCTCTCACAAGCGCCTTACCTAGCTAACCCTGTCAAAAGCAAGGAGTTCTTCTTGGAGACAGGGTTCTCTAATACATGCTTGACTGCAGTATTATACCAAAAGCATGACAAGGTCAATAAAGTAATCTCCTATGCGAGCAAAACTTTATCCTCTGTGGAGGAAAAATTCAACGATTGTGAGAAGGCACTCCTGGCAACGGTGTGGGCATTGAAGAATTACCGCCCGTTTATCCAGGGGGAACACATCATAGTGGAGACTCCACACCAGCCTTTGCAATATCTCCAGAGTGACAGAATCCGGGCCGGAAATGTGAGTAATTCCCGAGTACTTCCTGGATTCTGTCAATGCAAGGCTTTCCTGTGGAGGTCAGATATGGCCAAAACAAGAAGAGTCCCTCGCGCAAGGTCTGGCTGACATGCATGATTGTGCCAGAGAAAACTGTCTCGAGGACGAGAGTCTAAAAATCAAGGACAACATGGAGGCATACTTCAATTCCCCACACAAAGTTTTTGAAGAAGACAAGTGTGAGGGAATGCCCACTGACTATGTGAATGGATGCTCCTACCATGTTGACAACAATGGGGAAAAAGAACTTGTGGCCGGCATAGTGAATGCATGGGTGAATGAGACCCCAGAACCCTCCGCTGGGTACAAGATTGGTCCCCTAAGTAGTCAAGTGGCAGAGTTGATGGCTGTGCATCAAGCCATCCTCACTGCTGTCCAACATCAACTCCACAAACTGGTCATAATCAGAGATTCAGATTATGTACGGAACGGGTTTGTGGAGCACCTGGGTAACTGGAAAACCAGAGGCATGTGCTAATAATAAACCATTGAAACATGGAAAATTAATTCAAAACATTGATGATCTGGTCATCTCGAATGGGATGACCATCTACTGAAAAAGGGACCAGACAAAACTGGAAATGACTTAGCTGATCAGTTGGCCAAAACCGGAGCCACCCAAGGGGATCTACTAGAGATCGAGTCACTGTTGGGGGAGATCCAGATCACTGCTATCACTACGTCCCAGACAAATGCTCACAATGAACTCTTAACTGCACAATGGAGTAAGGAGACCCCAGATGCTGATTTGATTACGGCTTAAAAAGGGGATCCAATAATTGGCACGTATTATCAACACATTGAGGACCCTGAGAACTTAACGCTGACGGATACCGATTACATAGGGAAAGAGGACCTCAGAGTGCTGATGAAATGTCCAAAAACGTTCTGAATCCAAGACGGTTTGTTGGTAAGGAGATCCCTCGCTGGCTATGATCAGTGGGTGGTCCCTATTTTATTCCGAAGCCTGATGTTAAGTCACGCCCATGATGCAGCCACAGCAGGTCAAAGGGGGTTAAATACAACACTTTAAATCTTAAGAGAGGTTGCATACTGGCTACACATGGGGAAGGGCCTCAACCAATACTTGAAGGGGTGTCTTGTGTGTGCACAATTTCAGCCAACATCCCTCACACACCGTGCGCCTCTCCAAAAGAGGGGGATGACACTGCCTTGGTCAGATTTACAAGTCAATTATATCGGGCCTGTGATTTGCTCCTCTAGGGGAAATAAGTACATGTTGACCGTGACATGCTTGTTTACGAAATGGGTGGAATGTCTCCCGGCCCCAAATTGCAAGGCAGAAAGAGCAACTGCCCTGATGATCAACCACATCCTTTCGCGTTTTGGACTACCCCAAAGGATCGAGTCGGTCCGAGGAAGCCACTTCACTAGCGAAAGTAATGACAAAGATGTGGGAGATAGTTGGGGTCATAGGGAAGCTACACCGGCCAGCCTCTAGTCGTGCAGTGGAGAGATACAACAAAACAATTGTGAGTATATTAAAAAAGTTTGTGGAAGATTCTGGGCCAAGTTGGGATATTCGATTACCTCTTCTCCTAATGGCCATCAGATCTACCTCTTCATCTGCAACTAAAATGTTACCGTTTGAGCTGATGACTGGATGCAGGATGGTGCTTCCCCAGCTTCTGCTCTACAGAACTCAAGAGCAGACATTGATCAATGCCTCCACAACTCATGAGTATGTTGAAAATCTAAGAAAACTCCTTCAACATGCTTTTGCCTACGCTCAGCGAAATCTGTAAAGTTCTGCAGACAGCATGAAGACCCACTATGACTTAAAGACTACAAGAAAAGAATACAATGTAGGAGACCGGGTCTACTTATACAATTTCCAAAGGAACTAAGCCAAACAGCGCACATTTTTGCCTAGCTGGAGGAGACCTTTTGAAGGTGTAGACAAAATCTCACCTGTCGCCTACAAAATCTGCATCCTCAAAGGCAGTTTGGCAGAGGGGGAAGATAAGTGGGTCCATATTAACCAACTGAAGTGTTGCCATCCTAGGCAAACCCGGCAGCAACTGGAGGAGTCTTCTGGAACCCCAGAGGGCGTCACTCCAGCTCCCTAGAATCCAACTATAAAATATTCCATATAAAGTCCATAATTTACAATAGAAAAATGTGTCCTGATTTATCAAAATGTATGTGTCTGCCCCCCTACATTAATAGTGGTGGGAAAATGTCTACAAATATGCTTTTGCTTTGTCCTCCTAGGATTGGAAACCATGGAGAATAAAACCACAGAGGACTACCCATGGACCGGGAGCAAAGATCCAAGGGGCCCGGAGTATCGCTCAATACTCACATCAGGACTGGGCGAGGAGAACTGGTCGATCCACCCCTGATGGAAGAAAAGATGATGAACTTTGCCATTTTGGAACCAAATGAAAAGACACTCACCATCCCAGTCTTGCGAGTTCCCATTGATGGACGATCAATGCCAAATCGCAAGAGGGGGGGCTTGTGGGATGTTCTAACCCACTATTCTATGCCCTGCAACATCATTGTGTGCTGTGTTCATCGAAAACAAAAGGATGGCCGCCAAAAAGATCTATGCGCTACAAATCTCGGAGAAGGGCGCAGGGAAACCTGAAAAATAGGCTGCCAATCCATTTTGCTTATGTCAGTGGTAACACAGGAGACCACTGCCAAAACCTATCATTTGGCTGACCACAGAGTGAAATGAAACTACTTGAAAAAGCAGTGCTGCATTGCAAGGGAAACACAGAACTGCTTAAAAATCAGTTTTTCCTTGGCTGTTAAATTTGCCAAATAATGATTCCCAACATCAGAAAAGATCCAACATCCTTGTAGGGTGTTAAACATCACTTTATTTAAAGAATCCACCTAAGCACAAATGTCAGCAGAAGCACATTTCATCATAAGAAAAATCCACATTCAAAGGTGCTTGCATGGGAAAAATATGTCAAATATGGGCGCAGTACCACCGCTCGCCTGTGTCAGAAACTGGCAGTTACTTAACCTGTCAGTTAAAACTTGCACATTAAAATCAAAGTGGGGAAAAGAAGAGACTTCCCATCAAAAGCAATATAGGTTGATAAAATTCAATCTCTATATTTTAAAAAGGCTGGAATTAAGAGATTTGTGGCTATATTTGTTAAAAATGTAAATTGTATTCTAGAAAAAGTCTATTTTAAAAATTGTTTTAAAAGTGAGTTAAAGCCAGCCACATTGGGCTTCAAAGACATTAAACAGCTTCTCCCAAACAAAGGAATCTTCCCCCCTGCTCTCTGCTGAGGAACTGGCATTGAGTTGCTAATGGAAGTGGGAGGGGATTTTGGCCTGTTGCTCTGACAGGAGACAAAAGACTCTCTTGACTGAAAGGAAATGCAAGTTTGGGCGTTAACAGAATCCGGCTGCTAGCAGGAAGAGGCTCAGGTTGCTCTTGGCTCAGCCAAAACCTTGGAGGTGGGGCTAGACTGAATTGTGTATTTGGAACTGAAGAAAATATAGTTTTGAGAAAAAGACTCATAGAAGACTGTGCCAAACTTGTACAAATCTGGAATTGTTTTATAAATTGTTAAAATGAAAATGTTGCTCATGTTTTAAAACCACTCTGGAATTTTTGCGATCTTCAGAGTCTGAACCACTAAAATGCTGATACTGTAGCAATTGTGATAATGCTAGGAATATGAAAATTTACAGGACTATGCCCAGATGTATGTGGAAACACGTGTACAGATCTGACACTGGGTAACCGACCAAAAGCGCGAAAAACTGTCAATTATGAACCAAAACTCTTAAGAAGATGGGACTTGGACGGATGCGTGCCTTATTTAATTTGGAATGTAAATATGTATTATTAGCAAGTTGGTGATATTGTAAATATGCTTTTTATGAAAAATAGATTTTCTGTGTAGAAACAAAGGGGAGGTTTTTGCCTGGACCATAAACACAGCGTCATCATGACACATCATGACACTCTGGTTTCCTTCTCAAATCAGGAGAGAGGGAATACTTTGACCAAACAGTTTCCTAGAGGGTGTGCTTAGTATAATCAGCCTATCCACCCCTTTGGGAAATACATAAATAGGGACTGTTGAGGACCTAGAGGGAGACACATACATTCACCCATCAACTGATTTACTGGTGAAGCGCTCTGCAAGAAGAACCCAGATCCAGACTCCAGCACTCTGAAAGCAGAAGGCCCAAATTCTAAGCTGAACCCTTCTCAGCTGGCCTTCAAAATCTTGCAACCTGATTTTAACCCCCAGACTTCCAAGGGGCACATTACAAATTGAAAAGCCGGGCTGTGCTGTTTTTCTGCTTCTTGCCAAGAACTATTGCTAGAACCCAGAGATCCAAACGAGTAGAGCAGAGCTGTAACCCAGAACCAACCCGTCATATCTGGAACCAGAGGCCGTGCAGAGACCAGAGTGCCATGCTGAGTGCAAAACCAAGCGCCTGAATCCTGTCCGGTGGCGAGCAGATTGCAGTCCAAAACCCTTTGACCAGATCCTGACGGGCCTATTCCTATTCCAAAACCACAGTTGTGAGTATTTAGCATAGAATTGTCCATCACTTATCCTTAAGTAATCCCATCAAACGCATTCCAACATATCTAGACTGCATTGTAGAACCTCTTTTGTCTGTCCTGAATCTTTCTCTCATCCATATAGTCCTGTGATAATTGTAGTGATAAATCATTTTTGCGCTAATATAGTTGCTGAAGAAAGGCTTGTGTCGCAGCGGGCAAATATCAGACAGAGGTGCCTCTGGACTGGTGGCTGTACCGTTGCTATCTCGCATCTTCATAGCCTCTTAGTGTAAAGCCAATCCTTGTTTGTCATATTCAAAAGCGCATCTTTCATTTGAAATCTTAACTCTTTTTGAGAAAACTCGACCTTTACTAAAACCTTCATGAATTCTGAACCGTACATGATAGGAATGAAATTTAAGTGTCAAATTGAAGCTGACATCCTCAGCTTTCCAGCGAAATAGTTATAGTTTTGCCACAATCGCGCTTAACGCATGCAGAAAAGTTTGCCGCGATTCTGCATTTGGCTCAATTTCATCCCATATAAAACAGCTATTTCTTGCATTCAACCTCGGAAATCAGTTTGCTATCTGGCAGCCATTCAAACATCATTGCTAGTGTTTACCGGGAACTATCCAAAGCAGCTCTCCCTAGTTCTGAATCCAATTTAGCGAATTAAAGTCAATTTCAGTATTTTTCCCATTCATTTAAAATCACATTCCAAAACATTCGACCTGTTTTCACATCATTCCTGTTTTTCTCTAAGCTTGCTGGGGGGAATTGGGATTGAAACTGCATTTGTTGATTGTATATTCCTGAAACCTGTTTTCTCTCCTTCCATCTCTATATTGCATATTAGGGGGGATTGAGTAGTATCAGGGGGAAAGAGTGATTACATTGCCTTTGATTGAATTCATAGCAAGTTTTATTTCTGTGCTGCATTAATTTCCTATCATTGCATTTCATTGAACCCACACAAAGTTTTCTTCTTTGCTACATTATTCTTCTCATCCATACTCCTATTGATTAAAGAGATTGTAGATTGTTGTGATATCACCCAACGCTGATCATTGTATAAATATTAATAGTGTGATATCCAGATATTGTTCAAATTCATAAAGTGTGATATATATATTGTTCAAATCCATCAAATAAATCTTTTAACTTTGCAAAACAACCTACTTCTTGGTTCAGTGAGACCGGGGGGATTCAAAGAGAGGGGCATGATTTAATGGTACATCATTCAGAAATCAAAGAATATAATTAAGTGTTCCAGCTGGGCATCACACGATAGGCATTGACTTAAGTGGAGTGCTGGGTTGAAACCACTTACAAGATCTTCCCGTAGTCGGGTAAAGGAAGCATTGTGGTATAAAGCACTGTACTAGTGATAAAGAAGAGCGAGAGAGAGCTTCCCATAAAGCAGTGAGAAATGGTGTTGTAGTACAAAATATCATACTCCTTTGTACTCGAAGTGAAGAAGATATATTGATGAGGAAATATGTTGATTGTGTAGGGTTTTTTTGTCGATATTATGTTGTCTTATGTGTGAGAGTGTTTATGTGGATTGGTTTTGAGGACAGTGATTTTGGCGAGTGAGCGACGAGGTGAGTGATTATCGAAAGATCCAAAGAATTTGTGGGAAAGAATTGTCTTTTGTTTTGGAATTTTAGTAATTATTTTAATACCACTGGATTGGCTCAGTGTTTAGGTATTTGTTTTGGGGTATTTGTTAGAAAAGTCTTGTTTTGGAGTATGAAGGCTCCTCTGGATCATATGTGTCAGTCGCTTCCAAGATACAAGAAAACGATACTGAACTAGCATAGAGAGCGAGTACAGGAGACTAAGGGTAGGATGTTCAAATCTTGGCCTGAAGAGGGTAGGCATGATAAGGGTATATTAGAAAACAAGAGTACTTTATTATCAACAAGGTATAAGGGACAGAAATTGGAAAGAAGGCAGAGTATTCTAGAATGATGGTGGTTGTTCAAGGAGGCAGGGAAGGCTCCTGGAGATAAAGTTGGGGAAGTAGGGTGGGTGTATGAAGGCTTGGAGACCCCACCGGCCGCCACCTTATAGGGGAAAAAAGGAATGATCCTGGCAAGGGTAAAAGGGATGTAGTTCCCGTTACTTCAGAAGGGGTTGGGAAGAGCATATTATGTCCCATGGTCACACATGGACCAGACTAATCTAATGAAATCATGGTATCATACTAAAATCTCTTTCTTGCTTTCCCCATTCTTGTTTGTTGGCTGACAGCGCAGCACATCATGTTTAACTATATTGTGACTGACGTCGCAGTGCGGCATTACATTTCTTGTTTTCGACTTAAGTGGCAGTGCTTTGCACATGTTCTATGTTCATTTCCTCAGTTGATTACATGAGCGGTTGCTATCTTGGAGAATACTTACATCTAGGCATTTGAGTGAGTGCACTAGACAAGAAATTAAACAACATTCAACAGATGTCCTGCTTAGCCTTCCAGCCGAGTGCAAAATAATCACACCATTTCCTCCAACTTTAACGCTTCACTGCCGACATGTCATTAGCTGGGTAAATGTTAGCGTTTAAGTGCTGAAGGATGTGGGCATTAGTTTGCTAATATTTGTAATCATAAACTTTTATTTTTGGTAATTATCACATGGCCATCAATTCTACTATGTGATCACTGTGATGCACCATTATTGTCTTCAGAATGTATTTAGTCAACATTTTTGGTTTTTGGGGGTGCAGGGATCCCATAGTATATAGATACCCTTGCTGACTGCAGAGGCAGGGAAGAAGATTTACACATTAGAAAAACAAACAGCAGGCATTATGTTGACCATCGGAGATATGAAAAATGTTTTTACTGCTCTTATTGGAAAATGAGCAGATGAGATTTGGGAAAAAGCAGGGTATCCATGGATACAATTAGACACCAATCATTATGATTGGTCCCCTTTTAATAATTTCAGTGCAAACATTTGGGCAGCTTTGGGAGCAATGCAACCCGATACACCAGATATTAATTCAATTATAGCTAACACCATGTAGGCGGTTGATGATCCCGCCACACACATACAGAAGATTCAGGAGATGTGGATAGTGGAGACAATGGAGGCATGGGATGAAAATGTGTCCATATTTTATCATATGCTAAAGAAGGGATTTCCCAAGGAGTTCCAACATGATGTGGATAAAGTTGTGGGGATAGAAGCGAAGGGTTGGTCAGAAATTCAAGCAAATCATTGTAAAAGGAAGCAGGAGAAGGAAAAGCAAGAAGTGTAGCAGGCACAGAGAGCCATAGTAAAGCTATTTCAAAAGAAACTGGTTAAAATAGGACAAGAGGGGCAATATCCCAAGCCCCATCGAACAACAGCAGGGCAACAGGGACAATTGGAATCGAGTTTGGCGCAAGGAAGGATGGACGGTTATGCTCTCGATCAGAGGCAAATGGGAGGTTTTCCTAGGGGCAGAGGATGCTTTCCGAGAGTGGGAGGAGGTGAATTTGGTGGATTTTAAGGTATGAGGCCTAGTTTCGGTGGGCAGATAGGAGGCCATGTTGGAGGACCATATGGAGTCCAGTGGTGGTCTTGCGGGAGGATGGGACATTTGTCACGAGACTGTATAATTAGGGCATCAAATTTGTATGACCAACATTTCAATCCCAATGAACCAGCAAGTCAGTTTGCAGGTTCTCCCTCACACAAGATGTAACTTCCAACCATGCCATCTGCCCCAGGTTCTATACAGCCACAGCAAGCATGGTTAGGACAGAACCCGGACCCTGAGGCTGCACAGATCTACATGCCACAGTCGGTTCTGCCAACACAGGCACCGGTACAGCCATGGGATAGGAATCCCTTGCCCCAGAGGACAGTCACACATTATACTGGAGCTTGCATTTTGGGAGAAAGCCCTTTCCCGCTCCCGGGTACAAACACATACCCTAACTAGGACATCCCACAGCAAGCTCTGATGTGCCCAGTCCTGTCGGTTACCGATGATCCAGAAGAGGAACCCGAGTTAGGTGTCAGGATAGAACTGAACTTTTTCATTCATGGTCGATACAGGGGCAACTAAATATTGCATCAAGGAAGGTAAGTTTCCCCTGTCAGGAAAAATAATGGACACACCAGGTTTTTCTGGGGCTATCCTGTCGGTTCCCTACACAGAGAATGTACCTATTAAGGTAGGTACAAAGTATTTATCATCTCCTTTGCTGTTTTGTACAGATACCCAGTGAATCTCTTGAGCAGAGATGTTTTGAGCAAGTTCAATATGACGATTTTGTTCACAGAACAAGATATAATGTGCTCAATTCCAGGTTTGTACTTTGCGAGAACTGTGATGCTTTTACAAGCGTGCTGTGACAGCACAATAAGGTGGGTGCATGTACATTCAGATTTGTTTCTCTACAGAGTGATGGATGCGTTACGATGGGTACCTCGGATTACAGATACAGCATTGGGGATACCAGCAAAATCTTTGTTTCACAACGCTGTTCCCCAAGAGATAGTGCCAGGTACTGTTGTTACCATACGTTTAGAAGCATTAGTTGTTAAAAAGGACAAAGTGGTTCTCTCAGGCAATGGTAAGGAAGTAGAGGAGTGGTGCACAGTATTATGCATTGATCCATCACTATCACCGAGGGAGGTGTCTGATGCAAAATTGTTCGAGGATGCAGAGGGCACGGGACCGATGATTTTTGAGATTGGTGTACCTTTCCAGATAACGATAGAACATATGGAGACACCTCAGACTATCTGGGTCATTAATGTATGTTGGTCTGGAATTAACATTCCAGTAATTCTGTTTACTGGCATGTTTCCAGACTGCATAATCCAAGTTTTCCGGTGGGGAGGCCAATTTACCTCCATCCAAGACATGGAGGTAAGTCAGGCAACCCACAGGCAAAATACAGCTGGTACTAACAGTGCTGCTAATACGGGCAATCACCCAAGGGATGTGGATTAACCTACCCTTACTGGCACTCAGAATCAGCTGGTAATTCCGGAAGACTGAGTGCCAGTAACGGTAGTTCTGTACGGTGGTCCCACCGGATTTACAGGCAAGATACCACCAAACATGTACTGAAGCCCTATGTCTATGGGACTGCATCGCCATATTTGAAGGAAGATTTGCAAAAGGGTCCTATCCACTTGTGCACTAGTAATCCTCATGATGTGGGGTTATTGAAGAGCATAGGAGTGGTACAGATAAAATTGAAACCTGGTGCGATATTGCCACGTATGTGACATTACGCCATGTCAAGTTTTGCAGATGAAGGGATTTACAATACCATTTTGGCGGTGTGGAAGCAAGGTATAATCCAGCCTTCTGTGTCCCCATGCAACACAGCTATCTATCCTGTAAAGAAGGCAAACAGGTCCAGTTGGCAAATGATGCAAGATTTGCGTCCTTTGAATAATATTGTTGAGCCCGAGTTCCCAGTGATTCTGAATCCTGCTACCATTCTCTGTAGCATCCCTACTGGTTCTACCCACTTTACTGTAATTGATCTGAAGAAAGCATTTTTCTCAGTTCCTCTGCATCCCAATTCTCAGTACTTTGCTGCATGTATGTATCATGCTCAAAGATTTCAGTACACAAGATTGCCACAGGGTTATCGTGAATCCCAGAGTATTTTTAATTGTTTTTTCAGATGTATTTTGGAAATGTGCATGTGCCCATTATGGTGATTCAGTATATGACCAATTTGCTAGTCTGTAGTACTTCAGAGGAGCAGTATCGAGGAGATTCGATAACGCTTCTCACCCTGCTCACATTTATTGAACTGGTGATTCAGCCTGACATGTGTTTAGAGCATAGAAGACCTCTTCTTCAGAGGCTTATGTCTGCTGTGGAAACTTCCAAATTCTCAATTAGATCCAGACAGGTTTGGCTACCTGCTGGCACCCTGTTGGGTATGTGAATTGCTCAAGTCCTTCGCAGTTGCGGTAAGTATCTGGTAGATCCTTGTGGCCGCCCTGGATTCAGAACGCTCTTCCACAGCCTCCGAAGAAGAGCACGTCTATGCTCGAAAACACGTGTCAGGCTGAATTACCAGTTCAATAAATAACATATGCGACTGAAGCATATTACAATTTAACATAATTGGCGCTGTGTGACTGGATCTGTTCTAACTGATGGCATACTTGTGGTGTACACAGGCAAAGTACCCACCCTGAACCAGTTACCTGCAGCCTAGGTTACCCTGAACTAGATTGCAAGTGCAGTGGACTCGAAGTGACTATTGCCAAAGTGACTTTTGCCACTAGCATTACTTTATTGTAATTTGTTCACATGGTATTTACTGGAGCCTAAATATAAGGCGTTACAGTAGTCTAACTTTGATAAAATTAGAGCTCTGGCCAAAGTGGAGCAGCTATTTGTCGAGAGGAACGGTTTGCAAGTGTTAATTAATGAACAGGTGTATGCCGTGGCCGGGGCTGTGGCATTGACCTGTCTATTTAGGTTTAGAGCTGAGTCAAGGTAGAATCCTAGAGTTTTCACCACCTTGGCTACTTCGATATTGACGCCGTATATGTTGAAGGATTTAAATTGATCACTCAAGTTGTTTAGTTTTGCATTTGAACCGATGAGAAGAAGCTCAGTCTTGTGCCGTAGAGTTTCTGCTTTTACACATTAAGTACCAGGTACGGCCATACTGGATGACCCATTCCCTGACCTCTAGTTTCCTTTTTGGCTGTCTGTTCTGCTTAATTTATGCTTGGTTCAAAATGGCGCGGGCGCGATGCATTCTGGGAGCACTCTGAGCAATGTTGGATATTTACTTCACTCCGCAGTGAAAGGCTGCAAACATTTTTGCTGAAGTGTTAGATTCACAGTGCTGAGACAAACATGCTTTCTCAAACTTGGTATGCAGTCAAGGCCATTTCTGCTGGGAAAAGCTAATGTTGTTATGACTTGCTACTGTTCTCCGTGGAGCATGTTTTTAGAACAGGGAGGCCCTGCGTTCCTTGGGGGGAGCTCTTGATTGACCCAGCTGGCAACCGACGACTGTTCCTCAACTGCGCAGGTGTAATTCCAGAAGGTTCGAGAATTAACTCCTTTTTTTGGAGTTCCTATATATGCGGAAACCCGGAGGGGTCAGGTGAGACTTCAGCCAGAGAAGGACGCTCCATCTGGCCTTCCTGTGAGCTGTAGCACTCTCTTCCTGGCTGCCCCCCGGAGTCTTCCAGCCGCTTCTGGACGAGATGAGGACAAGAATTACGCTCACAGTGATGTATTTCTTTTGACTTCTTTACTTCTTCTGCGATCTATGTCCATGTTAGTTTTATGAGTTATTTTTATGTACTTGTAATCTTTGAATAAGTACCCGTAAAGAGCTGATTATCTTCTAAAGAGTGCGTGGCTGTGAGTTATTGTGTCTGTCTGTTTTTGGGTTTAAGTATTTGCTCTATAATTGCATTGGTGATTTATGGTAGTTCTGTGCACTTTTCAGAAAAGAGCAATATATTATGGCACTGTGAGCAGGGTTATTTGTGATGAAGTGTTCCAAATATTCCAGCATCTGTTTGAACGTAGATAGGCTTTGGTTATCTTGCAAGCGAAAGTAAGTTGGCAGTGAGTGTTGAACTGTGTTAAGCTGTTTTTTTTTTCCTTGATGGTGTGTGCGTGCTTGTGGGAGTGATTGCAGAGAAAAGAAAAAGAAAATAGAAATAAAGAGGTTTTGTACCATTTTGCAGTAATGAATAGTTTGTTCAGGAAAAAGACTGTTACCACTGGCGGTGAATGCTCTGATGTTGTCATTCCAGGCTAGACTAAGAGTCCACATGATAAATTGGCTCAGGCATGGGCTTGTGGTGCCGGGCTAAGTGAGACTTGGGATCAAGGATTGGGGGATGCCGATCCGGCTGATGTAATTGCATGCTTGCAACAAGTTTTAGTAGAACGTGGTAAAGAATGTGTGGCATTAGGTAGGCGAGGTTGTTTTTTTTTTTGCATGCTTATAGGAAAATACATCAGAGACAAATGGTTATGAAAAACGAGGTTTTGAGATTAGAGAGGGAGCTAGCTGCAGAACGGCAGACTGCGTTAATGCAGCAGATTCAAATGAAACGGTTTAAAGATAAGGCCGACACATATCAGGCGGTGGCCGAGAGGGCAGCAGTCAGAGTAGCTTGTTATAAATATAGGAAAAGACGGGGAGGGGTCAAAAAAAAAGAAAGGTGGCAACTGTAATCGCTACCGCTGGCGCCGACTGGGATCCAGACAAATGGGATGGGGATATTTTTGATTCCACCAGTCTAGAAAGTAGTTCTGCAGAAGAATCCGACCCCAAACCAGAGGTGAAACAGAAAACAGTAGTGGCAAAGCCTGTTAGAAGGCGGCGAGCCGGACCACACCGGCAGAATCCTGGTGGTGATATGGTGGATTTAACTACGCTGGAGGATTATACACAACAGGAGGTTGGGGAAATTATTACCCCTTTGAGGCAAAAATCAGGGGAAGCTTTATTGACATGGATGGTGAGATTGCTAGATGGCGGTGCTGCAGGGTTGTTGGTAGATTCTACTGATTCACCACGTTTTTTACCCCTGTCAATTGACATCAATGTACAGGAGGTCTTAAGAGCAGGACCGCCCCCTGATGCAAATGGTCAAGATACACAGGTGTCTTTGTTGCACCTGATAGCCCAAGCATGTAACCGTAAATACTCCATTACCACAGACTGGCCTAGTGAAGAAACGAAGTGGTATACATTGAGAGAAGCAATTCATAAAGTCAGAGAGCATGCTATGAAAGAGGCGATTCACATAGATGCTCCTGATCACATGGGAGCCGTGCCGCTCTCAGTTTCAACTCGCAACATGGTGATTAGAACTGCGCCGCCCGCATACAAAGTATCATTATGACTTTGCTCATAGGCATGACGGGCAAGGCTACTGATGAAGTAGCAGGTGCCATTAGGCAACTTGCAGATTTGGGAGAGTGGGACAAGAGTGATAACAAGCCATGGGAGAGAGAGGGGCTTAGTGAGAGAAGAACTGAAGGCAGGCGTCAAGATAGCAGAGACTACCGAGTGTCCCAAAAAGACATGTTGTTGGCTTTGTTAAAAGATGGTGTGCCACATGAAGAAATTGATGGCATTGAATCCAGAGTAATGTATGAATTATACAGAAAACGAGGACTTGCAGCAAAAGAGCGCTATAAACAGGTTAAGAAACAAGTAGTCACCACACCAAAGGGGGATGCCTCACCTTCCGCTCCCCCCGCAGAAGAACAAAATGAAGGGTCTATGGGGACACCTTCCCTGTACCAGCCAACATACGCTGATTTGAGAAAGGTGGTGAGTGCAATGCTAGAGGCGGAGTCAAGTCACACTCATTCAAAATTTGACTAGGGCTTCGGCCAAGCTCTGCCAGCGTCTGCCCGCATAAAAGTGGATAGACAGCCTCATGTTGATGTTAAGATTTTTTGGGGGCCAGGAAATACACAAGGGGTGCGAGCATTGATAGACTCCGGAGCAGAGGCCTCTTCGATTCATGGTAATCCGACACGATTTAAAGGCAAACAGTTCAGGATCACAGGTTTAGGGGGAAAGGAGACCCCTGCAGTGCAAACGCGAGTGGGGATGAAAATAGGAAATTTAAAGAGGCAAAAATACCAAGTGTTGATTGTCCCGCTACCTGAGTATATAATTGGTTTTGACATTTTGGAAAGGCTAACCTTGGGACTTGGCGGTAAAACGTACCAGTTTGGGGTGAGTGCATTGATTTGTACACCCATTACTGTAGGCAAATTGAAGATGCCCCCAGTGCAAGTACCAATAGCAACCAAGCGGGTAGCAATGAAACAATACCGCATTCCTGGGAGGCACAAGGAAATTTCACACACCATCAAAGAGTACGTGGAGGCGGGTGTATTACGCCCTATTACCACATCATGGAACAATCCGCTCTGGCCCATTAAAAAAGGGGATGGGTCGTGGAGGATGACGGTGGATTACAGGGAGTTGAATAAACATACTCCTCCCTTAGTGCCCGCAGTCCCAGATGCTATTACTTTGATTGAGAATGTCCAAAAGTTCGAGGGGACTTGGTATGCAGTGATTGCTTTAGCTAACACATTTTTCTCCGTGCCAATTGCTGAAGAGTGTCAAGAAAAGTTTGCATTTATGTGGGGTGGACGTCAGTACAATTTCACGAGACTACCCATGGGGTACATGCACAGTCCGACTATCTCTCATTTTGATTCAGGGCAAGGATGAGCACAGCGTGCAAAGTCAGTTAGATGTCCTTATGGAAGGATTGAAAAAGGAAGGGTGGGAGATTAATCCGAATAAAATTCAAGGTCCAGCTGAAAAAGTGATATTTCTAGGGATTCAGTGGCATCATGGGCATCGAGATATGGTGCCAAAAGCTCGACAGAAAATACTTGAATTCACCCCTCCAACCAACAAAAAGCAAGCTCAGCAGTTTATAGGACTGTTTCGGTTTTGGAGACAGCACATTCCGCATTTAGGGCAGATATTGGCCCTTCCTTTACAAGGTGACACGAAAGAAATATGAGTTTCAGTGGGGGGAAGAGCAGCAGAGAGCCTTTGAAATGGCGAAAGACACCGTGCAGCAGGTGCTTGATTTATGGCCCTTGAAGGAAGGAGAAGTGGAATTAAATGTATCCGTGCAGGACAATTATGCTAACTGGAGTGTGTGGCAGAAACAAGACAGGAAACGTGTGCCATTAGGGTTTTTGAGTCGTAAGTTGCCCGATGCTGGTAACTCATATACTCCATTTGAGAAGCAATTGCCAGCGTGTTATTGGGCTCTTGTTGATACTGAGCAAATGACGGTGGGCCATGATGTATTGATGAGGCCAGAAATACCGATCATGCAATGGGTACTGAGCTCTCCTAAAACACATAGAATAGGACATGCTCAAGAAGCCAGCATAATTAAATGGAAAGGTACATTCAAGACAGAGCCAAATCAGGAAAGGGTGGAGTGGCAAAATGACATGAGCAAGTAGCCAACATACCGCCCTCAGATTACATACTACCGGAAGTGCCTGAAAAACGTGAGTCGCCCACGAAATAGGGAGTACCTTACAGCGATTTGACCGTGGAACAAACAGAGCATGCTTGGTTCACAGATGGTTCAGCCCGATACGTGGTAACTGAGCGATACTGGAAAGCAGTGTCGTACAATCCCAAAACCAAAAAGATGTTGACAACGACAGGGAAAGGAAAGAGCAGTCAGTTCGCAGAACTTTACGCAGTTTACCAAGCATTGAAACAAGAGACCCCTGGTCAATGTTATGTGTACACAGATTCATGGTCAGTGGCGAATGGATTGGCAGTGTGGTTGCCAACTTGGCAAAAGAATGGAAGGAAGATTCATTCAAAAGAGTTGTGGGGAAAAGAACTGTGGCAAGATATTGCAGAAATGTTGTTACAAAGTGAAGTCACTGTATATCATGTGGACGCGCATTGTGCCACAGATTCATTAGAACGTTGGTTTAATTCTGTGCAGATGAACACACCAAGATTGCCTCAGTGGATGCAGAGGCTGGGGAAGACGATATGGAGGGTTTGGCCAAATGGGCCCATCAGAAATGTGGGCACCTTGGAGAAAAGGCTACTATCAGGTGGGCACAAGCTCGAGGCATCAGTCTTCCTTTAGAATGAGTGAAAACCATTATTTTGCAGTGTCCCGTGTGCCAACACCAATTGCATAGACCTATACCTCAAATTGTTTGAGGCACATTGAGAAGAGGAAAATTACCAGGTCAAATTTGGCAGATTGATTATATCGGTCCTATGCCAATCAGCAGAGGTTGTCAGTATGCATGCACTATTGTAGATACATACTCGGGATATTTGATGGTTTTGCCGTGCAAACGTGCAACCCAATTGAACACCATCAGATTGTTAGATCAGATCATATTACATTATGGAGTGCCTTTGCAGAGTCAAAGTGACAATGGGTCACATTTCAAAGGCAAATTAGTCCAGGAATTTTGTCAGGAAAAGAGCATTGAGTGGGTATATCATATACCCTACCACTCAGCTGCAGCAGGGCTAATTGAACGAATGAACGGGTTACTGAAAGAACAGTTGCGCAAATCTGGAGACGGCAGTTTAGCAGGCTGGCGTGATCATGTGTTTGATGCGGTGCAAGTGTTGAGCAATAGGCCTGTGTATGAACATGAAACTCCTTTGATGCGATTAATGACTCCTACTTTGCAGGTTCAACCCAATTCAGTCAGAGAAACACTATTGTACAGAGAAATTACACCAGGTTCTTTAGCTCCCTATCGAGCAACTCCAGAGTCAGCAGGGGTAGACTTGCATTCTAATGAAGAAATCAGATTAGATCCAAGAGGAATAGTTGTTATTGAAACAGGGATTGGAGTACAGATTCCCCCAGAGCATATGGGATGGATTGCCCCTAGATCTGGCCTAGCATTGAAGGGAGTTCAAGTGTTGGGAGGGGTAATTGATGCTGATTACCAAGGCGAGATTAAAGTCATCATAATGAATAGTGGGGATCAATTGTTATCAATCCACAAGGGTGATCGAGTGGCCCAATTGATAGTCATTCCTATTAAGATGTCCTTAATTAAGAAAGGGGAGCCTCCTACAGTGTTATCTACCCGCGGGGATCGCGGTTTTGGCTCTTCAGACAGCATGGTACCGGGTGCAAAGGTGTGGGTGGAACAGCCAAGTGGTCCACCAGTGCCAGCAGATGTCATTGCATCAGGCAAAGATCAAGTGGTTTTAGTAATGGAGCCTGGTAGAAGGAAATGGCAATATGTACCCACAGACAAATGTTACCTAAGAGAGTGATGTACAACACTGATATCTCTTTTCTGGGTTTGCTTTGTAGATCCTGGGTCTGGTTGGTGTGACTGTGGCAGTAAATGGACTCCATTTGGACGGGTTAGAAAGTCTTCTGTCACCAGCAAAAAATGTCAAATCTGTGCCAGTGATCAAGGGGATACTGATAGTGATGAATAATGTTGTCCCCAAGCAACCCTATGCCAGTGCCGACAAGCCCGCCAGACGGAAGACATGGATCAGTGAATTGCGACAAACACATCAGGAGCAAGTGGAAACAACCTTGATGCCTGTTGTGCAGGAGCCCTTTGTAGGACGGAGGAAACACTCTCCTATGATTACTCAAGAAGAAAATATGTGGATCTATTTAGCACAGCAAGTACTGAATATATCACATTTTTGTTTATCTGATGTGTCCAAAGCTGAAGCTTTATTGACTACATGTTTAGTAGCGGTGCCGACGCCTGTTCCGGTTTTAAAGCATATTTTCGGCGCCACACATTATGATTCTTTAGCTCAAGACTCAGACATTAGACAATCTTTTTCAGTCTACGAGTATTGCCGCTTCTGCCAAGAAACCGACAAGAAGTGGAGAAATTTGACATGTGTGATCACGTACAATGTAACCCAAGGTGATGTATGTTATATTATGACGTGCAAAGCACAAGAAATTGGTAAATGCAGACAAATAGAGTTCACCTATCAATACAATCACACCACATTCGAGAGGAGACTGTGTTCACGAATGTCACGCAAATGCACCAGTGTAAATAACACTATGTCTTGCAATCATACAGTGATAACTGCTAGTCATTTGAATCATGTGAAACTTCCAACAGGATGGCTCTTTTCATGTGGTAACGTTACATATACTTATATTCCAGGTAACATTTCTGGAGGTCCATGTGCTTTGACTCGATTAGGACTAATGATGTTTCCTTTACACTCAGCGATAACTTGAGGTAGAAGGTCAACCTTTGAATCTATGGGATTATCTCCTGACTGTGATTCACATGTACATTTGCTATCAGAAGCTGAGGTTTTAGCATTAACCCTTTCATTAGTAGGTGTTTGGGGTTTAGCTGCTGGAGGTTACAAATCTTTGACGAAATTAGCGTGTTTAGTAGTTAAAAATCTTAATCATACTTCGCAAGCTTTAGAAGAGTTGCTCTTTGATAGTCAAGTTATTAGAAAAGCTACTTTGCAGAACAGAGCTGCTGTTGATTACTTATTGCTGAAACATAATTTAGGGTGTAATGCCTTTGAAGGTATGTGTTGCTTCAATTTGAGTGACCACTCACGATCCGTTGAAAGCCATATTTGAGGTTTGATGGATCTCATTTCTCAAGTGTCTCAAGCTCAAAACAGAAACTGGTGGGATTGGTTATTTTCATGGATACCTGATATTGGGGGTACACTACGTTATATTTTTGCTTGCATTTTTGTTATTTTTTCTATTATAATTGCTTGTTGTTGTTGCCTTCAATGTATTCCCAATTTAGCTTTAACATTTCGTAGGCTTCAGAGACCAGTTCCAGTGCCACCTGGCTACCGAAGATAAATATCCAAAGGGTGGAAATGTTCTGCTTAATTTATGCTTGGTTCAAAATGGCGTGGGCGCGATGCATTCTGGGAGCACTCGGAGCCATGTTGGATATTTACTTTAAATAGTAAATATTTGTGAAAGGCTGCACACATTTTTGCTGAAGTGTTAGATTCACAGTGCTGAGACAAACATGCTTTCTCAATCTTGGTATGCAGTCAAGGCCATTTCTGCTGGGAAAAGCTAATGTTGTTATGGCTTGCTACTGTTCTCCATGGAGCATGTTTTTAGAACAGGGAGGCCCTGTGTTCCTTGGGTGGAGCTCTCGATTGACCCAGCTGGCAACCGATGGCTGTTCCTCAACTGCGCAGGTGCAATTCCAGAAGGTTCGAGAATTAACTCCTTTTTTTGGAGTTCCTATATATGCGGAAACCCGGAGGGGTCAGGTGAGACTTCAGCCAGAGAAGGACGCTCTGTCTGGCCTTCCTGTGAGCTGTAGCACTCTCTTCCTGGCTGCCCCCCGGAGTCTTCCAGCCACTTCTGGACGAGATCAGGACAAGAATTACGCTCACGGTGATGTATTTCTTTTGACTTCTTTACTTCTTCTGCAATCTATGTCCATGTTAGTTTTATGCGTTATTTTTATGTACTTGTAATCTTTGAATAAATAGCTGTAAAGAGCTGATTATCTTCCAAAGAGTGCGTGGCTGTGAGTTATTGTGTCTGTCTGTTTTTGGGTTGAAGTATTTGCTCTATAATTGCATTGGTGATTTATGGTAGTTCCATGCACATTTCAGAAAAGAGCAATACACTGTCCTTCCTGGACAACCTTCTTCGTCCCCCTGGTCCTCCTAACTAGCTGGATTGGGACTTCCATGATGGGACAATTTCTGGGCTCTCTAACTGCCAACTTCCTAAATTATCGCCTTGGTCATTCGTCTTGGTATAGGAATCTGTCATTGGCCCCGAATGTGGTGGGACACCACTACCTCACCTCTGGGGTTTGTCTGAGCTGTCCTCGGTTGTCTCCAACAATGTTCCAATGCTTTGACTGTTTTCAATTAGCTGGGATCCCCTTTTTGCCTTCTGGGCTGTCAGGGATTTTATTGATCTGGTTCCTACATCTTCTTGGAGCCTGCTGTATAGTTGTTTTCACTCCTGGTCACTCCTGGATGTAAAGGCTATTTGTTCTCATTTTGGTTACATGGGACATCATTGGTTCAGGGTTCCAGTCACTAGGTGATCAGGTCCTGTAACGCAACCTGCAAGAGGAGATTACTACTCACAGGGTTGTTTTTCCATTTCAGAACCACGTTTTGGGGAACTGCCACCATCAGTACTTATCTCTAAGCTCTGGGATAGTGGGTTGTTTGAGATACTTATCCTCGGGGGTCCCTGTGATCGTGGGGTCCTGCAGGTCTCCTTCAACTGTGCTTTGTGATTGGTGAACATTGGCATGAATCCTACTTTGCCACCTTCAATACCTGGAAATGAAGTCTTCATGAGTTTCTCCTTTGAAGTCCTCTGGAGTTTGTTGGACTTTTCTCCACACCTGTGGGGTATACAGACTTACCAGACTTTATTCTATTCTATAACTGTATTCTTCAAAACATGTTATTTTCCTATCTGACATTGAATATTGCATTCCAGAAAAACTGAGGAGTATAACCTTGTTCGGAACATACCTAAACTGCTGATGCTGCAAGATCCTTAAGTTTCATATTCGATTCTCACTTATCTCTGGTGCCACACATGAATGCCTTAGTTAAGTCACACCTTTTGCACCTTGTTTCTTTAAAAGAGGTGAAATAATTCCTATCAGAGTCCCACTTCCCCTTATTAGTACAATCACTAGTATTGTCATGAATTGATTTCGGGAACTCATTGTTAATAGCCCTATCGAAATCCTCTATGGTTTCCTTGAAAGCTATTTTTTATCCTGCTGCATGCTTGTTGGGCGGTGCCAGAAAATGTGATTTATCTTCAATTTTGAAAAGATTATACTGGTTCCCTCTTGAGAAGAGACTTTAAAAAAACGACTAAGTGTCACTTACAAAGCAGTTCATTTTCAGACACTGTGGTAGCTTTCTGATAAATTGGGGGTCTTTGGCAGCTCTTCAGCTCTCCCTAGCCGGCACTGACTTCATCTTGAAGTCCCTAAATTTAAGTTAGAACCAGTCTTTTTCAGTGGCTGTGTTAAAATACTGGCATGCTCTTCCAGTTGAAATTCGTGTGACACCAGAGTATTTTAAATTTCGAAAGTGCTAAAAGCTTGGCTCTGGAATTCTGCTTGTTAGTATTAGTAGGTGACCGAAATAGTTCTGATTGCTGGAAAGTGGTTGCTTCAAACATGCACATCGATCTTGTTTTAGCTAATAATGTTGTCAGCGCTGGTTACATTTTAATCCAAACACATTTATTAGTGACAACCGGTTGAATGAAGTGTGAGCTGAGGTGTTTCGATCGCAAAGGTCTTTCTCAAGTTTCTAAAAATGCAAATAGATCTTCCAAAATGTACAATAGATAAAAACAAATAGAGCAACATTCACATATTAACTGGTATTTCCGGCTCTCTACTGGCCTTTAAAATCAATGCATTACACTGCGGCCTTCTGAAATGTACAAGGATACTATGCATACCTGTGGTTACTGTGTCTAAACTGTTTCCAGGAGTGTACTGAGATCAATAGGTCTGATACTCTAAGTCTAAGCCGATTCTATTTTTTCAGTGGCCCTCTGGATCCTGTTGTGAAATGATAACCCTGTGTCTCCCTCTAGACATATGCAACCCTTTATTAAACAGTATACATTGTTCAGTATATCTCTGTAGAGTAACCAATTGGAGTGGCTATTGGTAAACCAACTTTACCGATCTAACAGCATTCTTTCCTCCCGTAGGTGAAGCCTGACTGCACTGCCATATCTACCAACTTAGAGAGTTTGTTCTGTCTTTAGGGTGAAACACATACATACCCTAAGGATAGATGCTTTCACCCCCTTTACCAGAGGATTGCAGAAAAATCTCCGTAACACATGTGGTAACACCTTCTGCACATGAATGTATGTGCTCACCAAAGAAAATGTCCGACTCTCACTCAATAATGGCTTTGCTCTCCTCAATTCATGGTTACATGTGCCTTTATTGTCTATGTTATTTATTTATTTAATTGTGCGTGCTTCGCTTTACATAAAACCTTTCAAAATTTCATAGTAAATATAGTGCAAAGAAAAGTTAGATAAAGTTAGTCCAGTTTGAAATTCACACAAGTTGCCGATTTTGATACCTTTTATTGGACTCACTGAAAAATCTATGCAGAGACGGAACAAAACATTAGCTTACGAAGTCCCACAGATCTATTCATCAGATGTTGCAGAGTGAAAGAAATATTTCATCTAGTTGTTCAATTCCATTATTCTCTTCTACAAATACATAGGTCTTTATTCCCAATATATGTTATTCCGTTCAGAGTACATAATCTTAAAAAGGTTCTGAAGCATCTTCCATTGTAGCTACCCATGGAAGGAAACCCAACTTTTGTTGCATAGCAGACGTTGGGAAAGATGCCAGTAAATTTAACACTGGCTTCTACAGTTTACCTTCGACAGTTGACAGCCAATCCCAAGTATATAACATCAGATTGTATCTTTCTTACACCATACATGGGATAATGCTTGCCTTATATTGCCTAACTATACAACACCATTGCCCTCCCTCGATTATCATATCCAACAACCTTGCCCTCCCTCCACCATTATCCCCAATATCCTTGTGCTCACCTCCACCCTCATCCCCCCCCCCCCATCCCCAACACTCTTGCCCTCCCTCGGGCCTCATCCCCAGCACCCTTGCCCGCTCTCCACCGTCATCCACAAAACCCTTGCCCTTCCTCCATCCTCATCTCCAAAAGGCTTGCTCTCCCTCCACCTTCATCCCCATCATGATGTTTTGAGTAGTGAAAGACCTATTTGCGTGATTATTTTCCGGGGGCAGGTTGCTCTGCTATTGAACGTGTGGCTAAGTGTTAGGACTAATGACAGGCTCTCTCTGGCAGTGACTTTTCAGTGGGGATGCAGAAGAATATCTTGCAGAATCCAGCCACCGGATGTGCTGCACTGCCAAGAGCAGTGCCTTCAGCATTGCCCATGCCCCTGATGATGCCCACCACCACATTTGGCAACGTCATATTTGTGAAGTGCCAACACTGTCTACCACTCTAGCCATCCATACGGAGGCACCCTGGATGGTATTCCTCATGGCCTGCAGGTGTGTGAACAGAAGAGGTGTCATATAGGTACCTGACCACCGGCCCCCACAAATACAATGGGATCATCATCAGTCCCTAGATCTACATCCTGATGCTAGTACACTGGAGAGGTTGAGCAGTTGAGGAGGGGCCGGGGACGGCCAGGAGATTGGTCACAATTTCAGCTGGGCCGTTGTAGGCAGCTTGAGCTCAGGGATGGGTGGAAGAGTGTCTAGTGGCATGTGTGCTTGTTTGGGGATGAATGGCATGCATTCAGTCATGATAGTGACTGGTATATGGCCGAGCATGGCACTCATGCATACTGGAGGATGTTGACCAAGGGTCAATAGGAGTGGGGAGAGTTCACATGCTGCATATGCATATTTTACCATTGGTACCTATGCCCTTCTTTTGCCTTTATACCTTGGCGTAGTTGACAGTACTTATGGGCAAAAATGGCAACAGGAATGTTGTGATATTGGATAGACTGAGTTTTCAAAGATGGCTGCCACTGGTCTTCTCGTTTATGGAATGACGCTATTTCCACCTGGCAAAAATTCTGCACATTTTTGGAGGAATTACCTTTTGGTAATTCCTCCATCTACAGTTAGCGTTTACAGTAACTCTTCCAGAGATTGACACTATGTAAGGTCATGTAGTGGTAATTCCCCCTGACAGACTTGCTGTTACTGCCAGGCTGATTGGTGCATGGCCATGGGTTTGTAATTTGGTGGTAATTCCGCCAGGCACATTGGAAGTAACAGTAATTCTGTGTTGCACAATTACTGCCGTATTCACTACCAAACACAGAATTATTCTAAATATAATTGTTCTTCTAAAATGCGCTTAATACCAGAGATTGGTCAAATACTAGTCTAGGAGTAGCTGTTGAGTGAAGCTGAGGGAGAGGGATGAGAGGGGGCAGGCCCACAGGAGCGAAGAGGTGGAGATAGTACACGAGAAAGGGGAAGATTAGAGCATCAGATGCCAGAAGACGACTGGGCCCCTGAAACCTCAGAAAGCAATAGTGGAGGATGATTCTATGTCATGATCAATGACTGGAAGGGAGGTCCAACTTTCCCCCTGAGATAAGGATGGGAAATAAAGCGGTTGAAGGTTTAAAAGATACTGTATGGGTAAAAAATAAATGCTGTACAATTATTGGTGTATGTCTGTAATGGGGTAGGGGGTCATTTGTTAGCCATGTTGGAGTGAGTGGGTGTTGATTGATTGCAATATTAGGCGACAGGCAGGGATGTCATTTCACCAAAAATCCAAGGGTAGTGCAAGTGACATCACACAACCTTTGACCTCTGATGGCCTCACAGGAAGTGATGTAATTTGACCCACACCCTGAAATGACATCACAGGAAGCGATGTAACATGACCTTTCACCCTTTGACAAAACAGGAGGTGGCATCACATAACATTGTTCCTAAGTACACTACGAAATATATAGTTACCATATCACTATAATGTGATATACATTTCATACAAGAATGGATCATCATGTGTATCGTTAATATCAGTGTACATAGGCCCATATTACCAAATTACTGTGAATGCAAGCAGAGGTCCAAGGCCAAATGATACTGATGTGTTATTATATAGCATTTACACTTAAGCGCTTTATATAGAACAAATATACATACACTATCACCCAACCTGTGTTGGCACTCATTAATCGACCTCAGAAGGTTTAAAGGCTGAGTTGGGGTGTTTAAGAACAGACTCAACCAGTGACTCACCCCCTTAATTTTGCTTGAAATAAACTTTTAATGGGTCAAGAAATTATTGTATAGAATTCCAGAAAGACAAATTATTTGTTATTCCTATTCTTTCTTAAATAGGGTCACTGCTCAAAGTGTTACACTTTCGGAAGCCCATGTTTATTTTTAGAGGCCTGAAGAAGAAAGCTAGCACTCCACAAATAAAGAGCCACATGGTGCTGGCCACAGCCCATGAGCTTATATTTCAAAATAAGTGGTAGCCAGGGAGACCACAGGGGTAGCAAAGGAGACCTCAGGGGTCGAACCTGCAACCCCTGGCAACCCAAAAATGATGTCCCTGGTGACAGGTGCTTCTCATGACAATGAAGTGTGGGGCAGAGGGTATCAGGCAGATTGGCAATGTTTGTCAGTTTTCAGAACACTAATGCAATGTTGGCAACTACAGTACATGATTAGATTTCGCACACCCAGATCTCATTTGAAAAGGGCCCTGGATTCAGTGGGGATTCTTCGATATGAATGAGACAAGTATTAATGTTTTACCTGGAACGTTAATGGGTTGTGTGACAAAATCAAACATGCAGCACTCTTCCATCATGTTTGGAAGCCAGGACCACACTTTATTGTATTACAGGAAACCAACTTAGCCAGCACAGCGTGCTCCTTAATAGTAAGGAATCAATGTAATAAAGTGTTTTCGTTTTTTTTGTAAGTGGTTCCTGAGGTGGTGGGGGGGTCTTAATTAAGAAGTCCCTGCCATGGGTGAGCATCTTCTCCCAGTGTGATATCAGGGTGAGACATTCACTAGACAACTGGGGCTGGAAAAGATCACTCTGATTAATGTGTATGTGTATGCATATGCGGCAGTTTCACAAGAATTCATGGCAGAGCTGAGCTGGATTTTATTGAAGACAGAAGCAGGATTGACCAGGATTGCAGAGGGTTTCAATTATGCTCTAGACCTTGCTAGAGTAGGATATTTGTTCTCCAGAGGAAGGTACTGTCCCCAGTGAAGTTACAGAGGTGGGACCACATAGTGCGGTTGGTGGATGCGTGGAGGACAGTGCATTGAGATAATGATTGTTTTGCTTTTACTCTGGGGTAGATCACACTGTTCTGTATTGTCTACATGGTTGTCCCTCAGGCAGATAGCCAAACGGTAAGGAAAATTGTGTTTACCCAAGCGGGTGGTTGGATCACTCCCCCTTGGTGGACATGTTGGAATTAGTAGGTTCCCACCCAATGTGTATATGGCAGCTCAGTGAAGGCCATTTAGGTGCACCACAAGTGCGGGGAGAGCTGAAGGTTGCAACTAACCATTATTTTAGATAATACTTATGCTCGTTGGGTGATGCATGTATTTTCTGGGAAGCATGGAAAATGGTCCTGAAAAGAAAGGCCATGGCACTGCTGGCCAAAAAGAATAAAGGAAGGTCCATGGAAATAAAGCTAAGTGGAACTAACTATTCCACAGCTGGGAAGTATATTCTTATGTACTCAGGACAAAGTTGTCCACTGGCAACTTGTAAGAGCCCAATGAATATAAAAATCATTATCCCTTGATAACTTTCAGACATTTAAGCTAACCAAGTAGTGGTGGGGTTTGCGAACAAGGCAAGTCATTTGTTGGCATGGATTGTGAAAAGGGGCAAGGAAGAGAGATATGTTGCTGAAATGTAATCGGAATATGGCACACTTTGCAGGGATGAAAGTGACATAGTGGTTCCTTTAGAGCTTGCTATGCCAATCTATACACCAGTGCATGAGTTAGTGACCAGGGGAAGTTTGTGATTGTCATGATTCATCTTCTGGTACACCAGTGCATGTGAAAGATTAAAGAATATCGAGGCGTAATACCACATAATAGAAGTATTCCAGTCACAAGTCCAAAGGTACCATGTACATTGATTAACAGGCAGCTGTCTGGCTCTCAACACCCTGCAATGTGTGCAGAGAGTGCTGGACATTTCAAATACACGAAAATGTATACAGATTTTCCACAATCCCAGATACATCGTCCAGCCCCTCTTCATGTCACACATTTACCTAGGGTTCATGGCCTATCCACATAACTAAGTCATGCTTAAACATCTTTGAATAGTCTGTGGTTTTCCCTTAAATATTTCACATGTTTTCCATACATAAAACACAAAGGTAACATTCTTTATTTTAGTCACTTATATTTGGCTATCATTTGTTCTTGAGTTTAAAGTGAGGTTAGTTTCAAGGAGCGAAAACAAAGATTTCAGCAGAAACGCATGTTCAACTATTTGTGATTTTACTTTGCTGTTTGAACGGAGAAGGCACTGTTGGAACAGATGGTATCTAAATTACTGATTAGTACGGCTTTTGTTTAACTTCAAGGTT
This sequence comes from Ambystoma mexicanum, assembly GCF_040938575.1. Classification (NCBI taxonomy): domain Eukaryota; kingdom Metazoa; phylum Chordata; class Amphibia; order Caudata; family Ambystomatidae; genus Ambystoma; species Ambystoma mexicanum. Next base: position 807,635,243 of record NC_090941.1, read on the forward strand.
TCTCAGTGTAGGAGAAACAATCCACTTTAGCAGCTTCAACATTTTTATCTACGTTGACACATTGAAACAGTACTAAGTTAATTTTGCTCTGCTGGAGCCAAAAACACAATTCTAAACATGGGACAGAAAGCAAGAGGTGATAAAAATGGCGGATAACTCAAAATGGCGGCGTAGACAGCCTGTTTCAGGTCCATTCAATGCAATTTATAGTGTGATGCGAATGTGCTTAGGCCAATCGTTTACTATCAGGCAGTATTTACAAACCCTCCTTTTGGCCTAAGCCAAGTGCATTACTCAAACATTAGCATCATCCGAAAACCACAAATCATCATCAAAATATTCTGAATCGCTCTCTTTGTATGCAAAATGGAACAGAGTGTGGACGATGGCTAATAGTATAGGAAGGAGGCATTGCATCCCTATTACCTACAGGAGCCATTTTAAAGGTAATCATAAATGGAAAGGTCTGGAGAGTCTATCAGAAGGCCTAATAGAAGCAACGTTTAGCTTGCTCCTATTTGCAAACAGAGAACATCCTAAAGGTGCTAAAACTCGTTTTTCAAACTCGTTGAGATTAGTGCCATCAAAATTCCCAGTGACACTATTGTTCCACCTGCCAAAGAATAATGCCCTAAGTGAAGCATAACAAGCAGTAGTTAGAGGGAGAGGATGTATATACCAGCTCAATCCTTTTTCCCCATGTTGTGGCAGATGTGAACATATCCAACAATTGGTCTTAATTAGAATGGCATGTGTGGCATTCATGATCATCAAGAGGGTATTGTTGTGATATCCCCCTCTATGTTGGGTGTCCCGAGGACGAAGAGTGTGCAAATGCACATATGGTGGACACATAGTGGGGACACTTGCCGTTGGCAATAAAATATCAAGCGGATGTGCACTCTCCAGATACCAAAATACGAGTGTCAATGTAATTAAAATACAAGCTTTTAATGTGATCAGTATCCATTTGGTCCTAGTGGACCATGGCCCTTGACGGGCAGACTCATTATCAGCAAACCGATCAGTATCCTTATTAGTACGAGTGGCCCAAAACACAGGCATAGTTTCTCAGTGTCCGTTAAGAAGCCTCACTGTTAGGCTCATTTAGTTCATCCGTGGGTGGCACTTGAGCATGTGGCCTATCTTGATTGAAGGTAACTTTGCTGGTCCCTGCCTCTTATTGTATGCAGCAGAGGAATTGCGAGGGACTGGTTTAATGTTGTTTTCTTGTGGGTTTCCTGTGGGTACAGAATCCTAGCTGCAGTTTCCTATTCTATTTACATTAGTGGAATGTCAGTAGGCCCTACATCTAAATCTGTTCCGTGGTCGCAAATTGTACCTTAAAACTCCAGGTACAGAATGGTCAGTGAAGAAAGCATCATCGTTTCCTGAAGAAGATGGAGGAGCAGAAACAAGATCGATAGACAGCGAAGAAGAAATTGAAGAAGAAGAAGCAATCTCCCCAGGCCCCACAGGCTCAGGAAGGACTTTCGAAGAAGAAGAATCAATCTCCCCAGGCCTCACGGCTCAGGAAGAATTTTCATGGCACCCTCAGTGTCGCTCAAAGCAGTCTGGTAATGAGCATCAGGATCATCAATTCCCTTCTCCTCTCCTTCGTCATAGGGCACAGGAAAATAAATCCTCTTCACATGTGTCACGTGGATCCAGTGTTTCTTTCAGGTCTCTCGGAATATTTCACCAAGACCCACTGACCAGGGCGGAGTCGGTGACCTGGACCTTCGTATTTTACAGGGAGGGCTGCTCGTACCTGTTGGTGAATAAAATGCAAGTTTTGAGTCAACTGGTCACAATAAACAATCAAAAGTGGATACTCAATATATTTCAACTGTTTGGGCCTCAGTGCATTCCATACCTTGGCTAGTCTTCCAATGACAATCTCACAGGGGAAGAGCCCTGTCTTTGCACATATGTGTGTTGGGCAATGAGCCATGGTGACCATAGCAGTGACATAGGCATTGGGTAGCATCCATCTTTGCTTCTCATTATCCACCCAACAACCCTCATCCTCTCGACCAGCTGGACCCTCAACCCACTGTTTGATTCTTCTGGAGTAGCTTCAGCCTGAATTTCTTTTACACTGCTAACCCCTTCGTCCATCATACAAGTATCAGTAACCCATCTTTCTGAATCGAGCATATACATTTTTGAGTGCAGATCAATAGCAGTCTGTTTGGCTATTCTGTCAGCAAAAGCGTTTCCTTTTCCGACATCGTCCATCACTTTCTGATGTGTGGTGCACTTTATTATTGCTAGTTATGTAGGAAGTGCAAGAGCTGATAGCAACCGGACTATTAGAGCGCCATGTGGAATTTTAGTTCCATGTGAGGTCAAGAATCCTCTCTCAGCCCATAATCGGCCAAAATTATGAACCACCCCAAATGCATATTGGCTATCTGTATATATGTTTACATCTTTTTGACATAGAAGAAGAATGTAAGTCCTGTGATACTCAGACTTCTTGTTCAAATGGAAAGTTTTTCTTCTTTCATTTGTTTGTTTTTTCGAACTTTTTAGTTCTCATTTTTCTGTTTCATTTGTTTTCAAATTATTATTGTTTTCTATGGTGCATGATTCATTCAGATGCTGCCAATTTGACTGTAATATGTTATGTATGTAAAGTTGAGCCCATCTTAAGAAAACTTTGTAAAAAGTTATTGAGGCTCATGTACAAAAGATTGTTTTATGTTTTTCATTAAATAACGAGAAATATCGTTTAGTTTATGGTTAGATTTCACATCTAGTCAAGTGACAAAATTAAAGCCATGATCCTTTGATAACATAAATGACATGTTTACATGCAAACAAGATGTTAAAGTACATATATAGAGAAAATGAGGACACAGTCTGGAATTAGAGAGTAGCATACCCAGACAGGAGTGATCCTTCTCTGAAATAGTTTTGTGCAAATCTTGCCAGGATACCATCTGGAATTAAGAAGTAATATATATCCAGACTGTGGTAATCCTTGTTTGGAATAGTTCTGTGCAAAAATTGCCCATTCTTTGAGGTCAGAGAAAACGAGGTGAGCATCAGTAACGGGTATACCCCATCACCATTACTTTATACCCTGTGGGGACATTATCTGTTGTTTTTTGCTTTGGTTTCCCTAGACCAGTTACAGAAACAGGTGAAGTGAACAACTTCATGTCTTCGTTTCGACATAGTGTTAAAGGTAAATCACCTAAGAACAAGTATTACATAAAAAAACAGAAGAATCAAAATATATCAATGATTACAATGCAATCATTGCCCTCTTATGGAATGCGAACATAGATGTGCAGTACATTGCAGACAATTCCACTGCAGTTGCATGATATGTTACAGCCTACTTAACAAAAGCAGAAAAAAACAGAGCTTCAAGACCTCTGGAATGACCTATCATCAGACGAAACACTATCTCAGAAATTGTACAGGCTAGGCATAAAAATGCTCTCTCATAGAGAATGTGGTGTCTACAAAGCTGCAGATCGTTTAACTGGTACTGCTTTGTATGGAAAATCTGAAAACATAGTATGGCTAAGTCTTGGTCCTGCTAAATCTAGAAAAAAGAGTTCTCAAATCATATGAGGACATAGAAACAATAGCCAAAAATGATCCCAACAGCCAAGACATTTTGAAAAACAATTTACTAGACACATACTACCCGGACAGGAGTACCATTTTGCAAACCATGTGTCTATACCACATAGCCCAAAACTTTGCATACAAAAATAATATAAAACCCGATGAAAAAAAGGTAGATATAGAGTGACAGATTGTGAAGGCAGCTTAGTGAAACTTACCAAACAAAGCTTAATTAATCATGTCAAATTGTCATTAAAAACTCCTCAACAGAAAGAACTATATTACATGTCCCTGCTACAACTTTTTAAACCATAGAGAAAAGAAGAAGAGATACTAGATAACTATGACTACTATGAAGCAAAGCAAATGAAAGCACTATAGCCGATTCAAACTTTACACAGTACAAAACAATGTTGCACAATGAACAGCAACACGAAGAAGAACTCCAGGCCCAACTAGATAAGGACACTCCCGACAGTAGTCAACCTTCTCTAACAAAAAGCCAAGAACCACTGTGTCAGCCACTAATACCAAATGAGGCAGAATTAGCTATGACTGAAGTAGAAAACACCATGTGTCACTTTGAAGAAGATACAGAAGACTTAAGTATACTACAATCAAAACTTAACAAAGACATGCACACCATTTTTGAAGAAGTAACAAAAGAGATTGCACATGGTGTACAACACGAAAATAAAGAATGTACCTGCCAAAATTACAAATCTATACTGCTGTACGTCAGTGGTGAAGCTGGTTCAGGCAAAACATTCTTAATCAAAATCATCAGCAAGTTCCTTCAACAATTGATAAACAACAAACTGTCAGCTGTTGTAACTGCCCCCACAGGTTTAGCTGCCTACAACATAGGCGGTATCACTTTACACCGATTACTACTCCTTCCAGTAGAACACCAAAACAAATTAGACTATTACAAACTTTCTACAGAAGCTGCAATGGAACTACGCAGAATATTAAAGCAAATGAAAATGCTACTAATAGATGAAGAGAGCATGGTCTCCAACCTAATGTTGGCTTTGATTCACCTCAGATTGCAAGAAGTACTTAAAATAAACTAAGAAGAACTCTTTGCAGGAAAACACATTGTTTTTGGAGATCTTCTACAATTGACACCAGTGAAAGATGAACCTATTTTTAAAACCTTAGGACACAAACTCTGCCGTAAAACTGTTGGCAGTATACGAAATGTCAACCTTTGGCAACATTTCCAATACATAGAATTAACAGAAAACATGTGTCAATCTGCAGACCTCACTTACGCCAACATTTTAAAAAGTATTAGAGTTGGTGTACTATCTCAAGAAGCACAAGCAATATTGAAAACCTGGCACATCCATGCACTTTATGGTGATAACGCATGTGCTACTGATATTATGGAACAATTAGCACACAAAAATGTCAATTGTATGGCCTTAATACCAACTCTTGCAAGCTGTTCCAAATTCAATGAAACAATGTTAAAAAAAGAAATGCAACCAATAATTGAAATTTGCTCCCCAGACAAACTGGACGTACATAGTATGACACTACCCATGTGTCAGCAAGCCACAACAAGACTAAATACCTTAGAAAATTCAATCTCCAACACGCCTGGGTTGGGAAAAATATTTAAATTATCCTTAAATTGTAGAGTAATGCTTAAACGTAACCTTGACGTGGAGCAAGGACTAGTTAATGGGGCACTGGGTACAGTTGTTGGCTTTCAAACATTCCCACGTGACAACAACATTCAGTTTGTCAATATTCTCTGTGACAAACTTTCAGAAGTAAAGGATAGGCCACTCAACAGCTCAATTCCTTCACCTCAAAGACATGTATGTACGTAGAGAACAATTTTCTCTAACTCTTGCATATGCAGTCACTATTCATAAATCCCAAGGTCTTACCCTAGACAAAGCATTCATAAATATTGGAAACACAGTCTTTAAAGAAGGCACGAGCTACGTAGCACTATCACGCTTACGTGCACTTGACGGTCTATTTCTAATCAACTTCGATGCAAGTAAAGTGAACGCTGATATTCCTTGCATTTAAGAATACAATAGACTACGTTCACTGTACACCACCCCGTCTGAAATCATATCCTGTTCCACAAAAAGGAAAATGTTGTAAAAGAAAACTAATTCAAACAGAAATGCAACAGGATCTGACTGCAAATCCTTCAAAAAGAGTAAAAGAAGCTAATACTTCATCAATTACCACAACCAAAGAAGAACCTATTAGTGAAAGTAAATCAGGTACTTCTTCAAAGAAGGAACACAAACTCCGAAAAAAATCACTTGGACACAGAACTATCGGTCCATTCAAATTTTCAAATGTAACTGGTGTAAGTTGCTATGCAAATGTAGCAATTAATATTCTATTTCAATTGCCACCAATTGTTAGCAACATTTACTTACACAGTACAGACCAATTGTGTTTGCAAATGTTAGTCCTTCATAGAAACGCAACAAACAATCCTGACAACACATAGACAGGGTAATTCATAGAATTTCGCTGAAAAGTGTCGCAAGCGGCTGGCGCAGAGTGTCCGCGTGCGATTGACTGCGCCAGGCACGTGCGCTAAAACCGATTTCCGCGCACAGCGTATTCATGGATTTCATGCTCCCAAACCAGCCGTGGCGCAGAGTATCGCAGCGACCCTGCAGCAGCGCCAGTAACGCCCCCAAGAACGCCCTTGCGCAAGGAAAAGCCATCAAAATCGCTAAATCATCGCAAAGGGCTGCGCTAACCCTGGACCAGTTACAGGGCTGCCAAACAAGGAACGCAAAGCGGGAAACGTGCATATCAGGGGTACACGTGAAGTCATACACGCGATTAGCCAGGGTACGTGTATTACAGGGGTACGCGGGAAGTTTAACACGCGATTAGCCAGGGTAAGTGTATTACAGGGGTACGCGGGAAGTTCAACACGCGATTAGCCAGAGTACGTGTATCACAGGGGTACGCGGGAAGTCCAACACGCGATTAGCCAGGGTAAGTGTATTACAGGGGTACGCGGGAAGTTTAACACGCGATTAGCCAGGGTAAGTGTATTACAGGGGTACGCGGGAAGTTTAACACGCGATTATCCAGGGTAAGTGTATTACAGGGGTACGCGGGAAGTTCAACACGCGATTAGCCAGGGTACGTGTATTACAGGGGTACGCTGGAAGTTTAACACGCGATTGACCAGGGTAAGTGTATTACAGGGGTACGCGGGAAGTTCAACACGCGATTAGCCAGGGTACGTGTATTACAGGGGTACGCGGGAAGTTCAACACGCGATTGGCCAGGGTACGTGTATTACAGGGGTACGCGGGAAGTTTAACACGCGATTGGCCAGGGTAAGTGTATTACAGGGGTACGCGGGAAGTTCAACACGCGATTAGCCAGGGTACGTGTATTACAGGGGTACGCGGGAAGTTCAACACGCGATTGGCCAGGGTACGTGTATTACAGGGGTACGCGGGAAGTTCAACACGCGATTAGCCAGGGTACGTGTATTACAGGGGTACGCGGGAAGTTCAACACGCGATTGGCCAGGGTACGTGTATTACAGGGGTACGCGGGAAGTTCAACACGCGATTAGCCAGGGTAAGTGTATTACAGGGGTACGCGGGAAGTTCAACACGCGATTAGCCAGGGTACGTGTATTACAGGGGTACGCTGGAAGTTTAACACGCGATTGACCAGGGTAAGTGTATTACAGGGGTACGCGGGAAGTTCAACACGCGATTAGCCAGGGTACGTGTATTACAGGGGTACGCGGGAAGTTCAACACGCGATTGGCCAGGGTAAGTGTATTACAGGGGTACGCGGGAAGTTCAACACGCGATTAGCCAGGGTACGTGTATTACAGGGGTACGCGGGAAGTTCAACACGCGATTGGCCAGGGTACGTGTATTACAGGGGTACGCGGGAAGTTCAACACGCGATTAGCCAGGGTAAGTGTATTACAGGGGTACGCGGGAAGTTTAACACGCGATTAGCCAGGGTAAGTGTATTACAGGGGTACGCGGGAAGTTCAACACGCAATTAGCCAGGGTACGTGTATTACAGGGGTACGCGGGAAGTTTAACACGCGATTGGCCAGGGTAAGTGTATTACAGGGGTACGCGGGAAGTTATACACGCGATTAGCCAGGGTACGTGTATTACAGGGGTGCGTGGGAATCATCACACGCGATTAGGCTGGGTGGGTCCTCACAGGTGTTCCCTGTACACCCTCCACGGCCCCTGCAGGCAGTCTACAAAACAGGGGACTACCCTGCACACCTGCTCATGTCCCCCTGCACCCCCACCCCCCCAGCAGTGCAGGGGCAGCCTCCACCAGGCCCCCACTCATGTCTCCCACCACCCCCACCCTCCCGCCACCAGGGGCAGCCTCCACCAGGCCCCCACCCATGTCTCCCACCACCCCCCGCCACCAGGGGCACTCTCCACCAAGCCCCCACCCATGTCTCCCACCACCCCCACCAGTGCAGGGGCACCCTCCACCAGGCCCCCACCCATGTCTCCCAACACCCCCACCCACCAGCACTGTGGGGCACGTGGCCAGCAGGCAGTCAGGCAGCAGCAGATGGCAGGTGGGAGCGTGCTCAGGGCTCTGGGGGGCAGTAATTTCGCCTCCTGGCCAGGAGCGTAGTCTCTCGTGTGTGAACGCGTGGACAGCCTGATAGGTATTGAAATCCCACACGTCAGCAAAGGGCCTTAGCGCGTAAACCCGTCAACAGCATATGCGCGCCTATAGTCACCTGCACGTGCAGGAAATTGTTGCGTGACACGTCCCAGTGTCAAAGCGTGTGATTGGTGAAAATGGATGTACACGTAGAAGTGACAAAGCGTGTGATTGGTGAAAATGGATCTACACGCAGGACTGACAAAGCGTGTGATTGGTGAACGTACACGCCGCGTAAGTGACGCTGTACGTGTGGGCCTGTATATAAGGTACATGTAGAACACCATTTCCTTGTACGTGCTTTTCGTGGAGAGCGAGTGGGTGAAATCTGTACTTCTTGTCGTTTCACACGCGATTTACTTCACGGCGTTTCCAGTTCGTATTCCCTGTTACCTCTGACAGCTTTTTCTCTTTTTTCTCTTTTACTGGTTTACCTGGGCCTGTTCCCTCAAACAGTGTCCCCTTCTACTGTTGTCCTGTCTTCTCAGACAGCGCACACATCTTCTTTTGGCGGGGGTTTAGCCAGCCAAACGCGCTAATTCTTCACGCTCTTTTACCTGGCAGACGGTGAGTCACGCACGTATCCAACTTCTGTGCTTGCCCCGTGTGTTGCCTACCCCTTCAGAGGTCATTCTAGGCTGCGTGTGACACGCATACGTTCATTCTTGTGTTACTGGGTGCCACAGCGTAGTGCAGGTTTTACTTTCTGCACACGTGGTCTAGGAGGGGTTGCGTGCACGTCATCTCCCTTTTTTGGGCCTCCTGTGCGTTGCGTGACCCGTCATCTTTCCCCAGGGGTTACAATCAGCCGTGCTAGAGCACTAGGGTACAATTACCATCTGGTACCCAACCCCTTTGACCCCCAATTGCCCAGGACAATTGTCTACAGCCACTCCCATGCGCACATTAACATCAGTGCCATGGCTGGGAGGCGAGGATTCCGTAAGGGTGGCAAAGGTGGAAGAGCCACAAGTGGTGGCCGTGGTGGATCCGGTAGGGGACGTGGTCGTAACTTGCAGGGTGAGCCTGACCCCCCATGTGTGGAGGACCAGTCAAGGGCACCCATCATCCCCCCCCCCCTCCCCCCCCTCCCCCCCTCCCGTTGAGGCTGAAGTGGCTGACACCATCCATGCTCAGCCCTTGTTGGACCAGCCCATTGTGGCACCAGACCTGGCTGACTCCATGGCTGACTTCCAGGTCAGCAGGGCTACGACACGTGCGCTGGTGCACGTTGATGCCATCATGCCACGTGGATCTGGGGCTGCAAGGTCATCTACTGCACCAAGGAGGCAGGGCGGAGTGGCTGCAGGGGCAGCTGCGGCTCCATCCACCCCAGCCCTCACACACCCAGCCAGGACAGTGTCGGTCCTAGTCCATGCTGCTGACATTCCCCCTGACACCATCACACTCGAGCCAATGCCTGCACCAACTCCCATGCTGAGTGTGCAATCCCACACTCCTGATACAGAGTCCACCAGGGCTCCTGCCCCTAGTGTCCAGAGCGGCGCAGGACACTCAGGATCACCACCACCTTCCAAGCGGAAGAGGAAGAGTGCTCGTCCGGCACAGGCTGATGCCCCAGACACGGCTACACAGTCCGGCCCGTCCAGGAAGCCCAGCTTCACGGATGACGAACTGAATGCACTTGTCGAGTATGTGTCCGGACATGACAACGAGATGGTCATTGTTGCAGGATCCAAGACCACACCTGCACAACGCCAGGCACACTGGCAGACCGTTGCGGACATCGTAAGTGCCCTTGGAATCGTGAGGCGCACAGCCAATGATTGCTATAAGCGCTGGAATGACCTAAAGCGCAGGGCAAAGAGTAAGCTGGCCTCAAGTCATGCCGCAACTCTAGTGACTGGAGGTGGGTCTCCAGTAGTAGACATGGAACTCACTCCACATGAGTCAGTCGCTGGGACCTACGTCACGGAGGAACAGATCCAAGGCGTGGGAGATCTGGCTGATTACGAGGCATTGTCCGGTGAGTGCACATGCATGTGTGTGTCATACATGTGCATGGTGTGTGTGTGAGGGCTTCTGTTTGGGTGCCAGGAGAGAGTGTGTGCGCCTCAGTCGTATGGGTCAGCCATGTGCTTCATGCAATACTTCCTGCGCAGCTGCATTTGGCCATAGCAGTATCCCTTCTGCCAACAGTAGACATCTAGCACAACTGCACGCCAGTTGCCCTTGAAGTGTCACCTTGACACAACAGATTTGCTTATTTTTCACTGTTCATTCAGTCAGTTTGTTTGCATTCCACCACTTTCACTAGGCATGTCGCTGTCCACTAGTCACATGTCTGACATGGGTATGGTAAAGGGGAGTGTCTTTGTTACCTGGATATCATTTGTACACACATGTCCCTGTGCAATTTGACCATTACAGACTGGCAGCTCCAGGTGAAAAATCTGACCTGTCAGAATCAGAAAAGCTATTACATGCGGGAACTGGACTGAATGAATAGGTGCTGCCCTCCTCTCCATCTTCACTCAATAGCAATGGTACATGCCATCTGTGTGATGGCATGTGTGTTTCACCTGCCAATCACAGGCCAATGTGTGATGCCACTGCCAGGCAGCATGCAGAAAATTTGTTCATCTTCCATCTTGGTGTCATCAGTGTGTGCCGTTTGCCTGCACTTCATACGCAGTGAGGGTGCATGCATGGGAGGGTTTTAGTCATGTGGGACATGTCAATCAAGTACTGGTTCTCTTGCTTCTCAGCCCTCAATGTGTGCCATGGTGCTAATGCCTGTTTCCATTACTTTGTTTTCATGTCTTTGCAGGGGAAGACGCACCTGATACTGCTGGGGTTGTGGAGATGGTGCAGACCCAGGAGGTGTCCCAGGGCCGACCAACCACCAGTGAGGGACGTGGTGTGGTGGTGGGGGAGAACCCACAAGTGCTGCAGGTCGTGCTCTCAAGGGGTGTCTCTGGCTGCACCTCCCCCGAGCTGTACTCAGGTGTTGATTCGGATGAGACCTACGTGCCGTCGCTGGTGAGTGTTCCAGGGAGGGATTCTGTTCTGTCTCACCCACCTGCACCAGGGTCAGTACCCTCCATGGGGATGTCAGTGTTGGCAGCTACGCCTTTGGTGGTTACGGATGCAGGGTCACACTCCGCGACATCTGATCCTGTTCCTGGGCCAGCAGATCAGAGGGGGAATGCAGTCCTGCAGCCTCAGGCAGTGCCGGCACAGCAAGGCGCAGTTCGCCTTGCCCCAGACAGGTGTGGTGCCCGCCGACGTGGTGGCCGTACGCCACCTGGCAATACCGCATGGGAGCAATCCATTTACGGTATGGCTACCCAACAGGCTGCATCATCCGAGATGATGGCTCAGGCCATGGATAGGGTGGCCACTTCCATTGTCCCCCCAGAAAGGCTGATGGAGCGACTAGAGCAGGCAACTGACTCCATCTGCCAGTCACACAGGGAGGACATGTTGGGGTCCAACAGGGACAGGCGGGCGGCACTGGCGACTCTGCAGGAGGCCATCTCCATTGAGTCCCAGGGCCACAGGGAAGCCCTGAGGCAGGAGCTCCTACACCTCAGGACGACTCTTGTTGAGCTTGAGGCTTCCACACACCAAAGGACAGAACAGCAGCTGGAGCGTCTCACCCGTACGCTCTCAGCTGAGATGCAGGCAACGAGGGCGGAGGTCCGGGCATCCCGTGAGTTGTTGCATGGGGACCTCCGCACACTCATCCTCCAGAACCAGACCTACCACACCCGCATGCTTGCAGCCATGGAGGAGCAGACTAGGGCCTTGCGTGGGCTGCCTCCCATAGTGCAACCACCTCCGGATGCAGCTGCACAGGGTGATAATAGCGACAGCAGTGACACTCCCACAATAGGGTAGCCGTGTGGGCCATGAGCCCATGGAGGTGTTTTATTTTCCCAGGATCCACGCAGGTGGGTTCTGGTGTGCATCCTGTCCTCGGACCTCCTGGGTGGCCTCCCCAACCCCCCCGGGCCCATCAATGGCCATTTTTGATTTTTTCTTATTTTCATTTTTATTTTGATTTCTTTTATTCCCAATTTTTTTGGGAGGATCTGTTGGCTCCGATCTGTTGGCTCCGATCTGTTGGCTCCGATCTGTTGGCTCCGATCTGTTGGCTCCGATCTGTTGGCTCCGATCTGTTGGCTCCGATCTGTTGGCTCCGATCTGTTGGCTCCGATCTGTTGGCTCCGATCTGTTGGCTCCGATCTGTTGGCTCCGATCTGTTGGCTCCGATCTGTTGGCTCCGATCTGTTGGCTCCCGTGGTTCCTGTGGGCATACGCTGCATTGTGGCTGGGCACATGCAGGCTTGTAATGTATTTGGTTCAGATGCTTGGGTTTGAGTCACACACACCCCTCCTGCTTCCCGTTTCCATGGGCTTGCAAAGGGTGTGCCCAAGTGACAGTGAATTACACAGTGACGTTGGACTCCCATTAACTGTGTGGCCAGTCTGTAGTCAATACTGTGTATACATTCCTAGTGCATATTGCTGTTGTGTTGTACACTGCATGTTGCATTGATGTGTAACTCTTCTTCTGTGTCTACCTCCCAATTTGCAGGTCCCTTCCTCAAGTCCACACAAGGACCTCTAGTCTGGCGATGGGGACCATGTTGGCAGCAGTGCACCTACAACTCTACATGGCGCCAACACTGCACAGTTGGTAGTGGTGGGAGTGCAGGCATTTCCAGGTGGTGAGACTACTAATATGTTACATTTTTGATGTCATGTTAATGGTACTACGTGCTCAAGTATGTTGTTGGTCCGGCATTGCTGTGAGCATTTCAGGTGTTGCAGGTTTCTAATAGTGCCACTGTACATAGTGAGAGTGATGTCATGTTGTGTGGATTACTTTGTTTACCTGCAATTAGCATGTCATGGCACGGTGTGTCGTGTGGCAGTGCTGGGGTTGGGTTGGCTGACATGGCACTGTCCTCTTGTTGCATTTTGCAAGTGGGTATTCATTTTAGCTGCTTCAATGTGTAACTTCACAAAACTGCATTGGTGGTGTCTGTGTGGGTAGGGATGCACACATTGTGACACTTCCAGGTGAACAATCTCAGGCTGACATGGAATTCCCGGTTCATTCTCCACACATTCAGGATCAGTGTCAGGTTGAGTCATCATTGATTGTCAGATGGAATGTGCCAGGGCAGTGTGCACTCCACAGGGGTGTGATTTCTATGTGAAGTAATTAGCCACTAGCTGTGTACGGGCTGCCTCCCCCCGTGCCCTTTCCCCTCCCATGCGCAGCGGCTGTGCATGTGGTTGGGGATGTGGGGCCACCACCATGTCCACGGCCAGGCCCCGGCGTGTTGCAACGTTGTGCAGGACACATGCTGCCACTATGATCCTGCACACTACTGGGGGAGCGTATAACAGCTGCCCGCCAGAACGGTCAAGGGAGCGAAAGCGTGACTTCAGCACTCCGAATGTGCGCTCCACTATGCCCCTGGTTGTGATGTGGGCTGTGTTAAATCTTACCTGGGGTGGCGTGGTGGGGTTCCGAATTGGCGTCATCATGTGGGGGCTGAGAGGGTAGGCACTGTCCCCTGTGGAGGTGGGGATTGGTATCATTGGTGAGGTTGTGACCTTGCTCAGTATCCAACATGCATGCATGTGCAGTGGCATACATACTCACCAAGCAGCCATGTATCGCCATGCCGCCCAGCTTCTAGGTCCCGGCTTAGGGTGGACATTCGGTAAATGAAGCTGTCGTGGGTGGAGCCGGGATAGTTGGCATATACTGAGGTGATGATTCCCTTGGCATTACATGCTACCTGCACGTTGATGGAATGCCAGTGCTTGCGGTTCCTATAGATGTGCTCAGATGCCCTGGGGGGACGTAGAGCCACATGGGTGCAGTCGATGGCACCTAGCACTTTGGGGAATCGTGCCACTGCGTAAAAATCCAGGGCGGCAGCATGCCTTTCTGCAGGTGTTCTGGGCAGGTATATGTGCCTGCGGACTGATGGGCGTGCAGTCATGATGTTCAAGACCTGGTGTAGGCAGCGTGACTGGGTGGCCTGTGACACCCCACCCACTATGGCACTTGTCCGCTGAAATGATCCAGTGGCTAAGAAGTGCAGTACATTGAGGACCTTCTCCAGGGGGCTGAGTGCTTGGGAGCACAGGGTGGGTGATGTGAGGTCATCCTCCCACTCAGTCACCAGGTCCAGTATGATGTGTGGTGGAAACCTGTACCTCCCATACACCTGGTCATCAGGCATCCCGAAAAGGCTGGTTCTGGGTGTGAATATTCTGGCCCTGACTATCCTCCTCCTCCTTTGGTAGCCCACTGCCACTGCTGCTAGGAACGGTATGTTCATCCTGGCGTCTGAGCTTGTTATTGTTAAAGTCCGCGATTTATGCTTAGCGCGTGTTCTAGGCGAGCGTGTGACCCGCGCAGCCCTGGAATCCTGTTGCCAGTCCAATAGCGTGTGGAAATTCACACGCACCACGGGATACAGCGTGTGACCCGCGCAGCCCTGGAATCCTGTTGCCAGTCCAATAGCGTGTGGAAATTCACACGCACCACGGGATACAGCGTGTGACCCGCGCAGCCCTGGAATCCTGTTGCCAGTCCAATAGCGTGTGGAAATTCACACGCACCACGGGATACAGCGTGTGACCCGCGCAGCCCTGGAATCCTGTTGCCAGTCCAATAGCGTGTGGAAATTCACACGCACCACGGGATACCGGTTCGCTGACGTACTTGCGTGTGTAAGTGGCCGCGCACCCATTAAATACACGTACATAGGCCAATCGCGTGTACGCGCACTTTTGTCCAATTACACGCGATGACACTCTGACGTGCAGTATCTCCACGTGTGCCCCGTCATCACGTCCTGAGTGGGGAACACCCGTGCGGGTCACGTCACAGACGCGCTTACGCGCTGAGGGACTCTGGTCCAATAGAATCGCGTATGCGTGCTGACGCGCTTACGCGCTAAGGGCCTTTCCTCGGATTTCACGCTGACGTGCAGGATTTTCACGTGCCAAATCACTCCGTATCAAGCTGGCCACGCGAAAACACACGGAAGCCCACGCTCCTGCCCAGAAGGCCGAGTTACTGCCCCCCAGTGCCCCGAGCAGCCTCCCACGTGCCATCTGCTGCTGCCTGCCTGCCTGCTGCCACCGTGCCCTGCCATTTGGTGCCTGCACATCAGCCATCTGCAGGGGTCCAGTTGCTGTGTCCACCCCTGCTGGAACTGAAGACTCCCGACTGGTATTACATCGCTCCACAGCCCAGCCCCAGGACCCAGTTGCCCACCCACACCTGCCTCTGGGGTTGCCATGTCGGGCACTTCCACATCTGGCACCAGTGGCAACCCCAGGCCAGAGGGGCAGAGGGGCACCAGCTTCACTGTCACCGAAGTTGGTGTCCTGGTGGAGCATGTCCTGGGGCAGTATGATGCCCTCTTTGGATCGTCCCGCGCCAGCAAGGAAGGACGGCAGAGGATCTGGGCCGACTGTGTGGTTGCCATCAACGCGGAGGGGGTGGCAACCCGCGACGTCCTGAAGATCAAGAAGCGCTGGGAGGACTTGAGGTCCAGGACCCTTGTGAAGGCCCGGCGCCTCGTGGAGGGGGGCCGGGGCCGCATGAGTACCATCCAGATGAGGGTCCTGGAACGCGTACGCCCAGCGCTCCACGCCCAGATCCTTGAGAGGGAGGCCCGTCTGGAGTTGAGCGGTAAGTGTCCATGCATTACTGTGTGTGACAGGGCATGTTGCGGTGTGCTGGTTCTATGATACTTGCCTGTATGTGTGCCATAGCCCATGTATGCATGTATGTGTGCAGGGACATCATGGTAATGCGTGTGCGACCAGTGATGTGTGATGCACATGGTTGTTGCATGTGTTGAAATGCCGCATGGGGAGCCCTAATCAGATTATGAACATGAGAGCATGCCAGTCTCTGTACCTGAACATGGGTGGGGGTGAGGGATGGGTGCTGATGCCAGGTACATATATGGTAGCCATGTCTGTGTGCCTGACCTGCGTGTCTGTGACTTGTGCATGCCATGGATGCATGACACATGTGTGTGACAATGCAGAGATTCAGTAAAGCAGCAAAATTACCCTTGTATCCGCTGTGTTTGGTGTGTTTGGGGCCAGATGGATGTGACTGAGGTGATGTGTGTGCATGTGATGGGCATGAGCCATGATGCATGTGAGTTACATATCATTGAATGTTTCAAGAGTCCATTGGACATGCATGGAAATGTCCATGGCATGCACCATGCCTGTTACTGTGTGTGTTTTGCCTGGACTGGCCCATGTGTTGTGGAGGAACATGATGGACGTGTACTTTGACAGTGGTGCTCATCTGCTATTACTTCCTGTCTAGGGGACCATTGTACAGTGCCCTGATGCTTGTGTTCTTTGTCTCCCTCTACGCAGCGGCTAGTGAAGAAGAGGGCGGAGACGGCGCTGTGGAGCAAGGCGGCGGGGATGCCCCCACGGCTGCAGCGGAAGGGGTGGGTGAGCCCCCACAGGGGCCTGCTACGGTGGGAGACGGTGAGGAGCCATCCAGGTTGGTGGTTTGCACAGAGGAGGAGGAGGCCGCCACTGGGGCACACATGGGGCCTGGTGGGGGCATCCCTGCTGGTGCAAGTGGTGCAGTCCAGGGCCAGGGGCAGGAGGCAGCACAGGTCACCGTGGAGGGGCCTGTGCATGTCGCTGTCCCTGACCCTGTGAGTGCACCACCATGCACCAGCAGGGATGCCCCGTCCCAGGCCTGTCCGCAGGTAGAGGGGATGTCCATGTCACCTGACTCCCCTCCACCTGCGGACGTGGGAACCCCTGGCCGTGCGGAGAAGGTCCTGATTGGGGTCGCGTTGCGCACGGCTGCGATTCGTGATGCCGTGCGTGCTTCCCGGGAGGAGCACGCACGTCATCACGAAGTGCACCGTGCCGACGTGGCCCAATTGGGATCGGCCATGTTCGGGGGTTTCCTGCATGTGTTGGCCAATGTGGCGGCCCTCTCCTCCTCTGTGCAGGCTATCCACCAGTCGTTCTCCTTGCCGTCTTCCAGCCCAGATGCCACCAGGGCCCCCTGTGGACCTGCCCCGACCAATGCAGCCAGCTCGGTGGGGATCCCATCCCTGCCACAGTCGGGAGTCAGAGATCCAGCAGGGGTGGACACCAGAGCAACTGGACCCCAGCAGATGGAGGATGTGACGGCATCATCGGGCAGGGCACGTGCACGACGGCGTCGGTGGTTTCCATCAGCCTGGATGCCGTCGTGCTGGCACAGGCAGTTGCGTCGGAGGCAGCAGCAGGCTCAACGTGGGAGGCATCATGGCTCGGGGCCATCAACATCAGGGGTGCAGGCATCGGCCGGAGGGCAGGAGAACCCTGGAATGGGAGTGGCTTCCGTGTGGGAGAGGTTGTGCCAGCGGATAGGTGCGGAGCGGCAGCGGGCAGAGGAGGAACGGCTCACGATGGTCAGGGCGGAGGACTCCATGCGGAGGGCGCTGAGGCGGGCTGAGTGCCTCGAGGGTCTTCGCAGGGAGTTTGAGCTTGACACTGCGTTATCCCTGCGGGACCTCGGGGCCAGGGAACATGCCCGCCTCCAAGCCATTGAGCAGGAGTTCGAGGATGCCCTGGCCCATGACAACAACCAGTGAGCCGTCCGAATAGCCCGCTGCCTTTGTATATAGTTGTATAGTTAGGGTTAGGTTTCCTTTGTTTTTTTGAATTTTTTTTGGGTTGCGATTGGACAATGCACCACTTTTTTGTATATAGTTCCCTTTTTAGTTAGTAGTCAGTTAGGTTTAATTTGGTAGGGCTCATGGACCCAGGATTATCTTCTTGATTGGCTTATTTTATTTTTTTAAAATTTTTTCATGGACATTCATCTTGTTTTGTTTGATTTGCTTTGTGTTTTTTCTTATTTGCTGTTCAATACATATTATTTTTTTAATCTTCAATGTGTGGTATCATCTCATTGCTTTCAGGCATGTCATGTTGGGTGTTTTGACATTCACTTGCAGCAATTGTGTGTGACAGACATGTGTTAAATTGCATTATTTACATTGGGGGTGTAACATGTAATTGCCTTTGATATGTGGGTGGGTGTGATAGTTGGTTGGGCCTTTTGGCAGGGGAGGATGGGCATTACGGACATGATTGGGGAATGTTGGGACCCAGGTGCAGGGGGGCATGGATTGGACATGGGTGGGGGCCTGCTGGCAGGTGCCCCACAGTGCTGGGGGGTGGGGGTGGTGGGAGACATGAGTTGGACATGGGTGGGGGCCTGCTGGCAGGTGCCCCACAGTGCTGGGGGGTGGGGGTGGTGGGAGACATGAGTTGGACATGGGTGGGGGCCTGCTGGCAGGTGCCCCACAGTGCTGGGGGGTGGGGGTGGTGGGAGACATGAGTGGGGCCCTGGTGGAGGGTGACCCTGGTGGCTGGGGTTTGGGGGTGGTGGGTGACATGAGTTGGACATGGGTGGGGGCCTGCTGGCAGGTGCCCCACAGTGCTGGGGGGTGGGGGTGGTGGGAGACATGAGTGGGGCCCTGGTGGAGTGTGACCCTGGTGGCTGGGGTTTGGGGGTGGTGGGAGACATGAGTTGGACATGGGTGGGGGCCTGCTGGCAGGTGCCCCACAGTGCTGGGGGGTGGGGGTGGTGGGAGACATGAGTTGGACATGGGTGGGGGCCTGCTGGCAGGTGCCCCACAGTGCTGGGGGGTGGGGGTGGTGGGAGACATGAGTTGGACATGGGTGGGGGCCTGCTGGCAGGTGCCCCACAGTGCTGGGGGGTGGGGGTGGTGGGAGACATGAGTTGGACATGGGTGGGGGCCTGCTGGCAGGTGCCCCACAGTGCTGGGGGGTGGGGGTGGTGGGAGACATGAGTTGGACATGGGTGGGGGCCTGCTGGCAGGTGCCCCACAGTGCTGGGGGGTGGGGGTGGTGGGAGACATGAGTTGGACATGGGTGGGGGCCTGCTGGCAGGTGCCCCACAGTGCTGGGGGGTGGGGGTGGTGGGAGACATGAGTTGGACATGGGTGGGGGACTGCTGGCATGTGCCCCACAGTGCTGGGGGGTGGGGGTGCAAGGGGACATGTGTTGGTGTTCATTAGTTCAAGGAGACATGTGCCTTTGCTGGGGGGCATGCCCATGTTGGGTGGGCTGCCTGCGGGACATGACCAGGGATGCAGGGTAGTCCCCTGTGGTGTGGGCTGCCTGCAGGGGCCGTGGAGGGTGTACAGGGTACACCTGGGAGGACCCACACTGTCAAATCACATGTGGGACTCCCCGGCACCCCTGAAATACACGTACCGTGCAGAAATCGCGTGTAAAACTTCCCGCGCACCCCTGGAATACACGCGCCCAGGCTATTCGCGTGTAAAACTTCCCGCGCACCCCTGAAATACACGCGCCCAGGCTATTCGCGTGTAAAACTTCCCGCGCACCCCTGAAATACACGCGCCCAGGCTATTCGCGTGTAAAACTTCCCGCGCACCCCTGAAATACACGCGCCCAGGCTATTCGCGTGTGGGACTTCCCGCGCACCCCTGAAATACACGCGCCCAGGCTATTCGCGTGTGGGACTTCCCGCGCACCCCTGAAATACACGGGCCCAGGCTATTCGCGTGTGGAACTCCCCGCGCACCCCTGAAATACACGCGCCCAGGCTATTCGCGTGTAAAACTTCCCGCGCACCCCTGAAATACACGCGCCCAGGCTATTCGCATGTAAAACTTCCCTCGCACCCCTGAAATACACGCGCCCAGGCTATTCGCGTGTAAAACTTCCCGCGCACCCCTGAAATACACGCGCCCAGGCTATTCGCGTGTAAAACTTCCCGCGCACCCCTGAAATACACGCGCCCAGGCTATTCGCGTGTGGGACTTCCCGCGCACCCCTGAAATACACGCGCCCAGGCTATTCGCGTGTGGGACTTCCCGCGCACCCCTGAAATACACGGGCCCAGGCTAGTCGCGTGTGGAACTCCCCGCGCACCCCTGAAATACACGCGCCCAGGCTATTCGCGTGTGGAACTTCCCGCGAACCCCTGAAATACACGCGCCCAGCCTATTCGCGTGTGGAACTTCCCGCGCACCCCTGAAATACACGCGCCCAGCCTATTCGCGTGTGGAACTTCACGCGAACCCCTGAAATACACGTAGCCCGCTCCCCCAGGCCCGATCGCGTGTGGAACTTCATGCGAACCCCTGTAATACACGTAGCCCGCTCCCCCAGGCCCGATCGCGTGTGGAACTTCACGCGAACCCCTGAAATACACGTAGCCCGCTCCCCCAGGCCCGATCGCGTGAGGAACTTCACGCGAACCCCTGTAATACACGTAGCCCGCTCCCCCAGGCCCGATCGCGTGAGGAACTTCACGCGAACCCCTGTAATACACGTAGCCCGCTCCCCCAGGCCCGATCGCGTGAGGAACTTCACGCGAACCCCTGTAATACACGTAGCCCGCTCCCCCAGGCCCGATCGCGTGAGGAATTTCACGCGAACCCCTGTAATACACGTAGCCCGCTCCCCCAGGCCCGATCGTGTGAATAACTTCACGCGAACCCCTGTGATGCACGTACCCTGCAAATCGCGTGTGACACTTCCCGCGCATCCCGGTATACATGCACACGTATTTTTTGTCAGCGGGTGTCCGTGTTTGTGGGTACCCCTTTGCACGTCATTTTTCCTGGAGGGCCACAGTATGGGACATTCATCATGGCAGTATATAGGTGCTATTTGTTGGCGCACCTTTTGGCGCACATTTCTTACAGCCGCAGAGACGCTACCGCCTCCTTTCTTGTGGCGGTCGTGTTTGTGCCTGTGCGCTGGTTTGAGCGTGCGCTTTTTTCCCCTATTCTATTCCATGAATACGTGTTGTAGGCGAGCGTGTGGGCGTTCCGCGCACTTGTGCCCTGTACTTCCCCCGTGACGCCCACGTTTTGGCAAGTTGTTCCCCATTCCGAGTGTTACGCCCGTGTTCCGCCTACTTTTATTGCGTGCGCCGCGCTATGTGCGAATTTCGCTGTGGCCTGTGCGATTTTCGCTGTGACCTGGCGCACGCTGTTAGATGGCCTGTGCGCCAACGTGCGCCAACGTGCGCCGCGCACTTTTTTTTCGCACATCCGCTGGTTTTCTCGCGCACGGCCTTCCATGAATCGACGTGCGCTGCTTTTCGTGCGATTTTCGCACGTTCACTGCGATTTTCGCTATTTCACTGCGAATCGCACGTTTTTGCCCACTTGCGCCGCGCTAATTATTCCATGAATCGGCCTCATAGTGTTCACGGAATAAGGAAAGAATTGGACTACTGTGCTGGAATGGTGAGGTTCCCTATAAAGTCACAAGAAGATCCACAAGAATTTCTAATGTACTTACTACAAGTACTTGAAAACAAAAACATACCTATAAATGAAATCTTCCAGATTTCATACATGTGGAAACATACATGCACTCTCTGCAACAATGTGACACAGGAACAAATCCCTAATGAGCGATTTGTGTATTTATCCATACCTAATTGTGAATCCATTCCATTTCAGCAACTTGTACAAAATGCAAACCATGGCAGTTTATGTACTATCTGCAATTCAGATAATCGCTCCACCTTACCGATACAAACACATAGTAACTACATAATACTAATGTTTCTACGTTACAATGCAGATGGTACCAAAACCAACTGCAAGCTCACTGGATTCAAACACAGTCAAGTGACACTCGGTAAGAAAACCTTCACAACAATAGGTATAATCTACCACGCAGGAGCCACAACCAACGCAGGTCACTACACTGCATATATTAAAAAGAAATGTGGATGGTTCGAATGTAATGATAGTAGTATTACTCTAAAGCATAGATTACCAGCAAATTTTGCAAACGCTTATTTAATCTTCTTAAAGCCAAAACTGAATAACTAATCTGTACTTCAACATTAACAAAAATGCAATTAAAAGACTATAAACAGTTAGAATACACCAACAGGTAACTAACTGTCCCAAACAAAAAAAGGTTTTTTTTAATCCGACAAGGATTATTTTTCCCCAGACCCAATGATTTGAAAAACAAACACAGAAACTGAGCAAAATGCACAGTCCACTGGATTGTAAACTAAATATGAGGATTGAAAAAAATGCTAAAATGTCTATTATGCAATGTAATAAGTCTTTCTAAAATGCATACACTAACATGCTCTTTTCTTTTATCACAGAAATTGAAAAAGAATATTTCCTCCAATTACTAAAGTCGTGTAAAAAAATATTGAATCTCAACAAATGAAACAGTAAGTATATTTTCAAACATTTCATACATATTCGAATATATACGTGTGATCTATGGCTGTAATATTGTGCGGTGGTTGTGGCCAGAGCCTAGAGTCTTGGATGTATAGCCTACGGCCTTCAGCCATGCACCCAAGACTCTAGGTCCTAGCCACAACCACTGCAGCATATCACACCCATTGTGGCTTATAACTTCAGTACTTACAACTTTGGTCTTTGGCCATGCACCCAAGACGCTACATCCTGCCCACAAACACCACAATACATAAAACCAATGCTGGTTTATAACTTCAGTACTTACTACTTTGGTCTTGGGCCATGCACCCAAGACTCTAGATGCTGAACACAACCACTAATAGTTTATGAAATCAATGATAGCTTATAACTTCAGGGCTTATAACTTTGGTCTTGGCTGCATGGCCTTCGGCCTTCGGCCATGCACCCAACTTCACTACTTATAAATGCACTGCTTATAACTTTGCTCTTGTGTGCATGGCCTTTGGCCATGCACCCAAGACTCTAGGTCCTCGACACAACCACCACAGTATATGAAACCCGTGGTGGCTTATAACTTCAGTGCTTATAACTTCGGCCATGCACCCAAGACTCTAGGCCCAGCCCACAACCACCTGATAGATATTCAATTCTATGGGTGTATCTATGAGTGTCATATGCAGCAGTGGTTGTGGCAAGGGCCTAGAGTCTTGGGTATATGGACACTGCTGAAAAGGTTCATTTAGATCCCGATAAGTTACAGAACTATCGGCCAGTTGCAGGTCTTTCTTGGCCCGAAATATCTTGGTTAGTGGTCACAATGCAGTTTCAGGAATATTTCGATAGAGAAGGCTTACTGGACCCATTACAATCACGGTTCGTCCAAAATTCGGAATTGAAACGGCATTGGTTGCGGTTTGGGAAGAACTATTACAATTGGGAGACCAAGGAGAACTGTCCCTCCTCGTAATGTTCGACCTTTCTGTGGCCTTTGACACAGTGGACCACAACAGTCTCATTGAGTGACTGAGGAAAATAGGAAATATGCCAGTAAGTGCCCTTAAATGGTTCTCCTCTTGCTTGTTGTCAGGACAACAACAACGATTACAACTAGGGGGCTTACTTTCAGATACTCGCCCACAGTGTTGTGGAGCCACTCAAGGGTCCTCCTTATCACTGTTATTATGTATTCTTTATTTATGTCCCCTGATGGATATCCTCAGAATACAGAAGATTAGCTTTCAGTCAGATTAGCATGCAAATTACACTCAGGTGTTCCTTAGGTTAAATGATGAATCCTTCACACGGGTTAGAAGCTGTCTGACATTAGTAAAAGAAGCAGAAGGTTGGATGGCCACTAATTGGCTCCAATCTAACCCAAACAAGACTGGGGTAATTTTGTTTGGTCCAAAGCATCTGGTTGGTGAGAACAGGCATCCTCCACCATCTTCTTTTCTGGGATCTGAAGTGAAGTATGCCTCCAAGGTTAAGAACCTGGGTTGCATATGGCAGAGTTTTTTTACAACTCGTGGCTGCTTCAGCAGGCACTTTCTTATGTTACCCAAAAAGATCATGCCACAGTGGTAGGAGCCCTAATAAATTCCAAATTGGATTATTGCAACAGCCTATTGATGGGGCTCCTGCAAAACAAATACACCAACTTCAAAAAACACAAAAACGCGGCTGTTAGATTAGTGTTTGGGGTAGCGAAGTCAACACCCATATCAGGCCTTTATTTATCAATCCATTGGTTGGCAGTGGAGGATCACATTACGTTTAAAATTGGAAGCATCATTTTTTTAATGTCCGAATAACCTAGCTCCTACGTATCTGTAGTAAACGTTAAATCAGTATCCACCAACATGGTCCTTAAGATCTAAGAATAATATCCCCTGATTATCCATTCAACTCAATGTGTGTCCAGAGGAGACTGTAGATTGTCAGTATTCGGACCAACATTTTGGAACAGCCTTCCATTGTAGTTAAGAAAAGTTATTTAAAAACGTTGCCATTATAAAAATGCAAAACGTATTTGTTTAAATAAGCTTGTGCTTCAACACTAAGTGGGGTTGAGCAATGACTGTGTGGCCACACACAATGCTGAGCTGCAAAACATTGAGGTTCACCCTGCCCATGGTCGGATCACTCCGCTGTACATTTCTCTGTGCCTCGCTTTGCACAACCCATAAAAAACACAGAGACAAGGTGCTGGACCAAAGTTAGGAACATACGTAAACTCACCACCTCAGCCCTTGCGCCACATTTGGACAACCTTGCGCCACAGTTAGAGAACCTATCCAACCTTAATATGGCCGGCGATCTGGCAGAGGCCTACCAAACCATGATGAGAAACGCAGTAAATGATTTTGCTCCCGAGACAAAGCACCTAGCGAGGAGCACGCCCTCTAAAATTTGGCACTCCACGGAAATCCAAAAACTGAAGATCGTAAAAAGAAAGGATTTTCAGCTTTGGAAAAATGATCCGTCAACTAATAATAAAAGCAGCTATTCAATTGCAGCTAAAGCCCACAAAATCGCTGCCTGTGAGGCAAAAAAACTCTCATACGACCACAGAATTGACAGCACGTCCTCTAGCACCAGAGAGCATTTTACAATCTTAAAAGAACTAGAAAATGCTTGACCTGGGGTTGATGAAATCATTAAGGGTGACAACTGGTGTCAGACAATCCAGGCAGCTATGATAAAAAATGAGTGGAAACAATCAGAGAAAAGGTGACCTTCAAACGCCTTCCCACGCCAAAGGCTGTGGACACTGGAACAACCCCAGTCCAACCCCCCAAATTCCAATTTTCACTGAATCAGAAACATCAAGGATCCTAACCTCGCTTAAACCTACCACCTGTAATGGAGACAGCTGCTCGGCAGCAGTTGTTAAGGCATGTGCAGCACAGCTGATACCACTGATCACCAAATTTGTCAACGCCTCTTTCAGGGAATATGTGGTTCCAGCCTCGATTACACAGGCATGGATCTCTCCACTGTTAAAAAAAACATCATAAAGCCAGTCTGCCATCGCAGATTTCCTGTCTGTACGAGTCCCAATTATGCGAGTGTGTGTCTGTGGACTACAGTAGAGGCATGTCTGCAGCGTAGCCTACTGTAAGCATTTTCATGGCTATAGAGTTGTCATTAAAGTTTGTGGTGCAGTCAGGGCCTGGATCTTGATGAATTTTGGTTGGGAAGGCTGCGCACTGCCCTGCATGAGAGTGTGGGTCTCCTGGCAAAGCACTTAAAGGGCCCTTGACAACTTTGCCCAGCATGTGGACGTCCATTCACCAGTGTTGGGGGATAAGGGAGGGGTGATCAGGGGATCCACCAGATAAAGACCCTGGACTATCATCCTCTAGCTGGAGGAGCACAATGGCCCCCTGGGTTAACCCACTAGAAGTCCCCAGAATAAGGCAGGGAATGTTATCACAGAGTGATACGTCATCATTTAAGTATTTAAATAGCTGGTATAAGGAAACATCACTACAAAAGATAAGACTCCTTGAAACCCTACATTATCAGAGGCACAGTAAACATACAATTCACCCACCCCTCTTCAAAAGCCCCTCTGGTTGCCTTCTAAACAACACAAATATGACATAACTTAAACTTTATCCTCAAAATTCATAATTATAAATTCCCATAAAACCACACCAATACATGTGTCACTTGTTGAAACCCACAAACACCCTCTAGAACAACCGCAACACATGCGTAATGCCGAACCGCATTAATTTGCCCAGAGGACTGAAAGCAAGAACATTGCAGATTAACTTTTCTTTCTTAGAAAAGGCCCAAGAAACGCCCTTTTAGTGCACAATGTTGACACATTGACAAGTTGCCGCAATGATTCACATACTTTTTGCATTATGATACTTTGGTGATATAGCATGGCATAGTTTATAAATACATTAAAAAGCGTTGCTTCAGCTTAATGTTTACCTGACTGGCTTCTGTGATTTTTTATATAAGGACATGAACAGAATTGTGTTCACTGGAGATGTAGAACATAAGTGCAATGTCAGAATGACCTTTATTTCAAAGCAGACATTTCAGTATTTCACTACTTCTTCAATCAAGGAACAAGAAGCACTATTAGAAAATATTTTGAACAAACAGAATAACATAATTAGTCCATTGTAAAAGGCAAATTAAAACATCCAATTTCTTCATGGGAATTTTTCCACGGCATGGCTGCCCTTATCTTGAGCCTACATTCCTCCCCAAAATGTAACCCCGATAAGCAAAACCTTTGCAATTCAAATTAAGAAAGAAACATCAGTTGAAACAGAAATTGCAGTCAACTAGAAGCAAATATAGAGGAAAATAATAATATATCTTTATCAGTATTACGACCATACGATTGGATGTAAAATAATCATTTATTTTCTCAACATCTTAAAATAGTCCTCTGTTGCCATCTTGGACAGACAAACCAATTCTTAAAAAAGGTAAAGCCAGCAACCCTGCTCTGGCCGGTATCACCAAAATGCTCTGCACTTGGTATGTGCTGTCACTGCTCGCAACTCTTCGCAAATGTCTCTGTATACTTTCCGTAAAAAGGTGGCTTTAAAACATGAGGAGTCTATCATATAAATATCATATGACCTTTATTGATTGTATATTTACTGGTAGTCATATTATTGCAACATTCCTTCTTACTGGCTCATTTTGATGTGGGAGGAGCATCCACTGGAGATTGCCTCACCATAGCTGCATGTGGTTGCATTTGCCAATTACAGTGGAACCTCATACTTTGCTGAGTGACTCAGACTGTGTATGTGAATCCGAGTTATCTCCATGTAAAGTCTGCATGCGTGGTTACACCACACAAAATTCCTATGTGTATACTCGTTCTGCAAATGTCTTCTACACTAATTTCTGAGAAGCTCCGCCCAGGCCTCATAACACTTGTAGACCCACAGCGTAACATGCCTGATCCTGTTGGATCTAAAACAAAGAAGACCTGCAGCACATCAGAAACCCCCAAAGGTCCTCCTGCAGAAGCCCTACAATCATCCTGATGTTTTACGACAGCTGGCCACTCTTCCCAATGCCTCCTCCAAATCCAGGTTATAAAAACATCTATTCTGCTGCCCTCCTCCTACTTGTGTTCTCCCTTGCCCTGATTAAACCTGCCACGACAGCTCCCTGATACTGTGGTAAGTTCTGTTGGCCTGCTCCTCACATAACCAACTGCTCTCCTTCAACACGTCACACCAATGGGTTGTCCTCCAGCAACATGCGCGAGAAATCCAGGAAATACAAGATTTCCAACCAACAGCTGTGTCTCCACGTAGCTGGCACAATGAAGGTTGAGACCCGCCTCTTTGAGTCTTAGTGGGCAAGGCCATACTATGTCTCCGCTCTAAGCTGTAGGAATACATTGATGTCAATGGTAACGCATTGGTTGTCCCAAATATTTAATTTAACCTTTATCACACTGAAGAAATGATTGATGATGTTGTCTCTTTAGATCATCTCATTTGCAATGTGCCCATTGTGCCCATTGTGCCCAACAACAGCATGTCAATATGCACAATCATCAGGGTTTTCCTAATCTGCATTCTGCTCAGGTGTGGGCACATTGCACCTCATGGCAATATTATGAAGCATCCAGCACACTGCAGTGATCAAGCAAATCTTTCAATGGTATTCTTCTAGTGTCTAAATCAATGCTGACAGAGCCATGGCACTGAGGCCCTTTCAGGCGAATTAGTCGGTGGAGGCCTGCTCAGTTGGCACAACGTTTGACACCATGCACACTTTGTCATGATGACCTCCACATGCCGTTCCAGTTCCAGTTGATTTTAGTTTCCCCTTGATGACCAGTATAAGTCAATTCCAGTACCTTCTGTATCAGTGCGGAAGGGATCACTATTCTTCTGCCTCCCAATAGGATATTGTTTGTCCCACCTTAGAGTTCATCTTGCAGGAAATCCGTCATCTCTGGAGTTTACCTGGATTGTTCACTAAGGAGCGACTTCTAAAGACCTCTTTTCAGCCGGTCAACCAGCCTCCGCATCCCTCCATGCTGAATGGTGGTGTCAGATATGTCCAACAAGGACATAAATGTGGGCAGCGCCAGACATGACATGATATGTACCTATGCCTCCATGTCTTGCTCCACCAGGCAAGGAGCCTGCTCTGAGTTCATAGTCTGGCATGACAAGTAGCCTGTTGGGTTGCTCACCCCCACCCTGAACTGCAATGTCACCCCATAGTCCTGCAGCTGAAGCATCCACCTCTATAGGCACAACGGTGGTCCCAATGCCACCCCTTGCAGTATCAGGACCAGTAGCTTGTGGTTGGCCACATCTGTTATTGGGTGCCTAAACACATACAGATAGAAGTGTTTGCACCGCTATATGACAGCCAAAGCCTCCCCTGTGATTTGGAGTTCCTCCTTTCAGTTGCCGTGAGCACCTCACTTCCATATGCTACTGGCGTGTGAACCCTGTCAGCACCCCCCCCTGCACAAAATAAGTGCTCAGGCCTACTGTGCTGATGTCTACCATTAATTCTGAGGTTTTCTTTGGGTCAAAGAAGGCCATGGTTGCATCCATTACTATCACTGCTTTTAATTACTCAAATACCTGCTCCTCCTCTGTCCTCCAAGGTGACTTCACGTCATTCTTGACCAGGGTCCTCAATGGAACAAATCATCCACAGAAAATGACCATCCCTAGGTAACTGCAAACTGCTGAGGGGTTTGAGGGTGATTACAAATCCTGAATTGCTGCTACCTTTTGAGGGTCGGGTGATATTCCTTCCCCTTGAAACACAAATCCAAAGAACTGTAATCTAGACTGCAAGAACTGACACTTCTGTCAGTGTAGGGTCAGCCCCTTTCCACACAGACAATTGACTACTGGCCCAATAAAATGCAGATACTCCATCTCCATTTTAGAATAAATAAGGACATCACCACTCAGATTAATGATCCCCATCAGTCTTCCCAATACCCCACGCACAGTATGTTGGAAGACTTCGGCCGACGATGATACCCCAAAGCTCAGTCTCTTGTACTGTAACAGACCAATATGGTAAAGGTCAAGAGATAGTCCTTATGGAGCCAGATCTGGTGATATCATGATATACTGCTGCCCCTTGTAGATCTGCTAATATGTTTTTATGGTGGCCCAAAAGTCCCCGGTAAACCCAGAGGAAACAGAGTCAGTCCAAACCAGTCTCAATGACGGATTAGACAAAGTGTATGGCAAAACCCAACTTTATTCACATCGGAACAAAGCCAGGACAGCATAAAAGCATTCAAGTCTCGCTGCTCTCAACTTACGTATAAAACTGCAAACTCGTCATCAATGATGTCATAACATTATCTCAGTTCACAAAACCTATGGGGAAGGTGGATAGGTTAGTGGGTTTGACTACATGTAGATTCCTTACCAAGTTAACCAGTTAATTGGGTTACAAATATCTGATTGCTCCACCTGGAACCACCCCTATATTGATAAAGTTTAAACAACATCATCTTCACGGCAAGGGGTTGGTTGGCATACTAATTGATGAGCAGCATGTCTCTAAGGATTTTGATAGGTTGACACATTGCTTACCAACCTTGGACACTTGGCAGGTCATCAGAATATGAGCCAGACATAGAGTAGGACGAGAGAGGCCCATGGGACATTCTTCCTTCAATTAAAAGTTACCATCCCTCATTCTCAGGCCATGGGACAGGGCAATTCATATGTATTTGTTCTTGTGGGGCGTCTAGTGTCTATGAGTACATTTAGGGAGTACGGCAAGTGTCCTATCTGTGTTTGCTTCTAATAAATTGAAATTGAATTGAACTGTGTTTGGAATAGATTTATTTTCTATTTATTGAGTTTCTAGCTAATATTGCTGTGTGTGTCGCATGTTCTGTTGACATTGGGGACACTCTTGAGTTGTTCTTCATGGAGTCTTTTGGCTTACTGTTGTACCGTACCTGACCATCAAAGGTTGTTTGTGCTCTTCTGAAACTTTAATTAATCTGGAAGTATACTGCTCATTTCTCGGAAATTGCTATCTCATGCCGTTGTTTCTCCGTTCAATTCCTCCCGTATTTTACTTTAACCATGGCACTAATTGCCAGCTACTGTCTGAGCTCTGCACGCATATGAATTTATCTGGCTCATCCTTTTGAGTTTCACCGAGGCTTTAAAGTCTATGCTCATTCAGAGACATGCTGTGGCTTCCATTTTTAAGACGATGTCTGCTTTACTACACTCTTGTTTCTATGTTAGCTAGCCGTATTCGCATATTGTTCATGTTGCATTCACCTTATGTATGGGTCATTTTAATATTCTTCAGGTCTGTGGATGCTACGTTAATTTTATTCAAGTCAAAATGCATATTTTACCCATTGTATTTGTTCCTTCATTGTGGAGTGCATATTTGCGTTCATTTGAATGCTTTTGCCATCTTCAGCTCACATTGTCCCCAAACCTTGCTGTACCTTTGGGGGATAAGGGCGGAACGGCTGTTCAATGAGTAACGTCTCCCACCTTTACAATATTGGTATGGGGGAGGGGCCGAATCTATGGATGACATATTCATCTGCCTCCCAACAATGTCATCTAACATGGGCGTGGGATGTCTCTTCCGCTTGATTGTTCTGTTCGGGAGTCTTATATCGATACATATGCATACCTTGCCTGTTTGTTTTGGCTTAGGTGTGACAACAATAGGGAAGACCCAGGGTGTGGGTCCATCTCATCTCTTTTGTCACCTTCCTCCATGTTCAGCTGTTCTTCCTCCACCTTTTTCTGGAGGTCAAACAGAATGTGGTTATGTTGTAGTGCAATGAGTTGTATTTTATTGTTAATATGCAGCCTGATCTCCTCATCTTTAAGGCATCCTATTCCATGGAACAACACTTCATACTCCTCCAACAGCCTGTCCACATCTGTGTATTAGAGGTTGAACCCCAAGTGTACCAGCCCTGGTGTTTCTCCCGTGGCACAGTTCAGTAGTGTTTCTTTTGCCGCTTGGGTGACATAAAATGTTGCTGGTGTGCTTGTGCAGTTGTGCTTCATCACGGTGTGGAATGCCCATTCCAACGGGATCAATTGTTTTCTACTGTACATGTAGATGCTCAACGTGGGTGTGGAAAGGCGTGGCATTGGGCATAACAGAATGGCGCATCACATTGCCCAACGTCCCAGTGTCGATCAACAAAGGCACCTGAGTAGACAATACGGTCACTGCACAACATAGATGACGTCTCTTGCTTTGTGACCTCAATGATAGGGCAGAGATTAAACATAGTCTGAATGGTCAATATTTTTTAAACCTTTGTCCAACTGAAGAAATTATTGATTATCTTGTCTCTTTAGATCATCCCGCCTCTCTGTGTTTTGTCAGCATCTTGGGCCTCGACCAAGAGGGTTGTTACCCTCGCCACTCTATTCCTCTGTGGCTGTGCCTGGCACAGAACTGCCACGGCTGGCCATGTGCACAAAATATCAAATTTTGCTAGAGCGTCTGCATTGGCGACCCAACGCTGAGCATCCTTCTGCATGAGGTAATGTCCTTCCACAAAACTCCCATGCGTGTTTTTCCACCTCCTTCTTTTTAGGATTGGAGTGGCACATGACTTCTAGCCTTCCGTGTACGTGTCGCATTCTGAGGTAATGAGGTAACTGCTTGTGTTTCTTCTACCTTCATGCCCTTGTTACCTTTCTCTGTGTGTGTGGCTGGCATGTGGCCAGCTTCTGGGTACGTCCAAGCTCTAGGATTCGAAGCAGCGGTAGACCTGGTTCCCTCAAAACCTGTTTACACAGATGATTTGACAAGCACGTTTGGATGATCTGTCCCCTCAGCTCACCTTCCTTGTCGGAGAATGTTAACTTCTCATGTAGAATGCATCCACGGACTTGTGGGGACATTGTGCTGCCTGCTGCGTTTGGAAATGTTCATCAAAGGAGTAAAGTAATTTTTAAGAGCATTCCCTGCATTGTCATATGAAAATGTGCCTTGTGGTAGTGTCTTGAATACCTATGTATGTCACTGCTGGTATAAAAGAGCCGCATGGATTTCCTTTGTGTGTCGTCAAATACACCGGCTGCCTCGTAGAATATTTCCAACCTCTCTTTCGTTAACAACCACTTCTGCCCAATGACACTGGGGACCCCAACATGTCGAATTCCTGCACCGGGTAGCTGTGGAATTGGAGGTTAGAGATGGGTCCGTTATTGGGTCACAAGGCTGCATTCCCAGGAGTCGCAGATGAGGAAATGACATCATCCTCCTCTTCTCCTCCATTAGACATGAATCTCACGTCTCTATACATCTCCGCTTTGCAGTTCTGTGATGCACACTGGACATGTGTCCACATAGAGCAGACTGGTGACCCCTGGCTAGGTGGGCTTTACGTAATTTAGTGTGGGTGTGGCCTTTCTCTAGGGGATCAGTAGCATCAGTACTTGATATAGTCATCTTGCCCAGGCGCTGAACTTGGAAAACTGTGAGGTGTCCAAACTGCGCCCTGCATGTGTCAGTGCGGGGCTTGGCTGCAGAAGCACAGTGCAGGGTCAGCCTCTAGCTCCGCAGTCATAACCACCTGCCGGCACAGCGACTTCCATAGGAGCATGCCGAGCGACAGGCAGCACCCCAGGACCATCGGGAAGACACGCGTGACGGACCACCGGGCCTGTGTATCAACCCCCTGGTTGCCAAATGTTATACTTGTTATTGGGTGCCCGCTATGGACCTCCAGCGGGCTCCCCTGAGTGCTACGATCACAGGCACTCTACAGGCCCCGTGCCTGTGGGGGTTGGGGACTGCCCTGGTATCTGGCAGCCCCCCTGGTACTACAGCATCAATGGGGATGGGGGCACAGCCAGCCATGCCCCTGAGCATGTGGGCCTCTTCCACTGTGCTGGCACGAAGGTCCCACAGCATCAGGGCATGCAGGCCTTTGCCTCCACGTGTAGGCCTGCAGCCTACATGAAATGAGACAGGGACTCACTCAGGAGTTCCTCTTCTGGATTTTGGAGCCGTTCTGTTGGTCGTGTCTGCAGAAGCTCCTTTTATTAGCTTGGTCCATGACACAGTCATGGCCCGTTTTAAAAGGGCAATGCACAAGAGGAGGGATACATTCCCTTAAAGGAGCAACACTCGTGGGAGGGACACACACCACACTAAGACTTGGAAAACTGTGAGGTGTCTAAACTGCACCCTGCATGTGTCAGTGCCAGGCTTGGCTGCACAAGCACAGTGCAGCGTCAGCCTCTAGCTCCGCTGTCATAACCACCTGCTGACACAGCGACTTCCGTAGGTCAGACCACCCGGCCTGGGTATCAACCCCCTTGTTGCCAAATGTTATACTGGTGCACCGGGGGACCACACCTACAAAATAGCGAAGCATGCAGTGTATGGTGTGTATGGAGACTGCCGTAACCAAACGGCCAGGCAGACATTTTTATTACATCTTTGACAAAGCACGCACAGAGATGGGTGACCGCGCTTCTATCACCACAGAGCCTGTAGTACAAGGGCTACATGTGTTCAGCCAGGGCCACCAGACCACATTATAGAATACAGTAATAGCATAGAATACTGCTTGTATGCCATGGAGAGCAACTGCAAACACGGTGTGTGTTGCACTATGGGGTCAATCATGTCTTCTATGACCTGTGTTAGGATTGTTGAGACACAGGGCTGTGCAATGCTACGTGCAAGCAACTCTGTGCCTTGAAATGAGCCACTTGCCCGGAATCACAACACAGTGAGCAGCTTCAACGTGGCAGGTGCTGGGATTCTGTTCTCTGTGTTGTGTTCTGTCACCCAACGTTTATTTTATGGAGGAGACAACCTGGACTGCACACCATTGGTCTATACACCCTGGGACTCCTCCTCCACTTGTGCTGCTGCTGGACGAGCTGATGTGGAGCTGTTTTGCAGGCTGATGGACTGACTATCTCAATGTGCGCGTAACGTCTCACTCTAAAACGATCTAAGGAACTGCACAGGTATTTAGGTGGTTTCACTAAATCTATTAGTTCTGATTTTTCATGCAGATAGTCCAGGACAAATAATGGATTTTGATATCTGCATTAATCAACATATGCGGATGTGGTAAAACACGAGGAAATTAGCTTTCTGTATGTTTAACCACTTTTACGCACACATCAAAATGATGCTACGAATGTCTAAAGGAAAGTCACACATTGGAAATCTAATACATTTAAAAATTCCCAGTGATTGCTTACAATCTCACCCATGGTGGGTTTACCAGACAGACGCATCTACACATTACAAGTCTACCCAGTACAGAAGCTACAGGAAGTATTCTGTGACATGTAGAAAGGTAGACGTCTTATCTTCTACAGATATTTAAGTATTTTATCAACACGTTTCAAGACAAAATACATTTTGTCTTGAGACAAGAGAAACTTCAAATAATGTCCATTTTTTATAACAACTGTCTTCTCAAAATGCAAAACATTCTAACATTGATTAACAATATATATGAATTTATTTACTGGTGACTCGGTAACATGTTCATGCCAAACAGAGCATTCATGCAGCGAGCATGGCGCAACAGGGAGGCTGTAGTTTGAAGAAGTGTATATGTAAAGGAGAAAATGAAAAAAAACTAGGAAGAATGTTTATGAGGTGAAGCAAAGCAGGAATGTTCGAGGGTTTCTTCTGAAGATCGAAGAGCTTTCTACTCCTCACAGTTATTGGGACAAGATTTCCAAAGCACAGCAACCTGTACAGCGAAGAGGCGAAATCCATGTTTTAGAACGCTATAGCTAGCAGCAAAGGGCTGCATGGCTGGAAGGGTCTCTAGGGTTGTTATTTCTTGATGGCCATGAAGGTGATGTCCTCTGAAGGTGAGCCAGAATGCTGATGATGCAAGGAAAGGTTAATAGAGATTTGCTCTTTTGTGGAATGTCCACATGGTTTAACATTAACGCCTATTCTAGCTGCTTTGTACTGGATCATTTTGAAAATGAAAATAGAGGTTTGGTGAAGACCAATGTAGAGGAACTTTTTCTAATCCAACCTGATTAACACAATGGGCCTCATTACGACCCTGGCGGTAAGGGGTTAACGCCAGCGTTAGCTGCGCCAACCCCTTACCGCCAATTACGAGGTCCCTTAGCGCCATGGCGCTTTTAACACCTGCTTTTAGCAGGTGTTAAAATCCATGGCGCTAAGGGACCATGGAGTTAATTACGCCACCGTAATTTACGGTGGCGTAATTAACGCCTTCCCCACTCCCATTATGCCCTATGGGGCAAAAATGGGAATGGGGAAGAGTAAATGGGGATTGGGGACTTACCGCCCCGCCAAGGTCGGAATGGGGCGGTAAGTCCACCAACCACCATGGCGTAAACGTAGTTTACGCCATGGTGGTAAAGTCACGGCCCAGGCGGTAACTTATCGCCTGGGTCGTAATGAGGCCCAATAGCTCTGATGAGGGTAACTTTCTAGTTTGTGGGCAAACAGAAAGTGATTCTGGGCTGATAACTTTGTTTATTTGGTCCTGCATAAAAGTATATTATTGAATTGGACCTCAAGACTAGTCGTCGTCTAGGACTGAGCAGCTCTCAGTACTAGCTGGTGTGACATGCATACCTATAAAGTTCCATTCTGAAGCTCCTTCAGTCATCAGATAGTGCACATGTAGTCATTACATTAATGTGCAGGTAGGAGGCGGACGAAACATCGGGTATCGGTAGTTAAAGACATGGTAAGGAAAACGGAAATGCGCATGTTTAATTTGCTGGGAGCAATTGGAGAAGTAAAACGTAAGCCAGCCAAGGACCCGTACCGAGATGTCTGTTGAATTTGAATCTGCATTCTAGTCTCCAAAGGTAGATTTCACTGTCAGTTGTGTTGAAATCTGCAGATAAGATAAGGATGAGGAGAACTGCAGATGAACAATATTGAGTTCTTCAGGGACATATTCATTAGTAGCCAGAATGGGGACACAGACCTGATTGCTGTCAATGCATTGAAGAGTTTCAATCCAACATTGCAATACTGCAGCTTTTGTCATGATTTTGATCCGGCAAGACAGGTTGACTACTGGAAAGAAGTTGAATTAATAGTTAATATCTGAGTAGGGTTTCTTCAGGAGATGTCATTATTGAAAGCTTGAGGTGTTGTGAGACGATGCTTCAATAAATTAATGAGTACATTATAATGGATGGGTCTTGCATGATGTTGTTGCAGGCCTGAGAGACGGATTGGGAAAAGGAATACTGCTGATTTGAAGGATGTTGAGAGCTAGAGTTTGGGGGAAAAAAGAAAAGACCTTCAAGTGTGTTCGGGTTTAGCAGTGAAGGAGCTTGTGCAGGAAATCATTGAGGCTTCATTAATTTTAGTTCTGATATTGAACATTTTAGCTAAGTCAAAAAATGTGTTGCATAGTTCTTGAGTTGGAGCAATTTGTTGAGGGATGCATTTTGATTGGATACGTGCATGTTACATTTTGAAGAGCTCAGATGTTTTCCTAACAGCTTTATCAATGACGTGCAAACATTAATTTTGCTTGCCTTTATTTATGGGTCTCCATGAATCCCTTTCTTGAACATATCAGGTCAGCTTCAAAAGAGGCAAAATATTTGTTTTCAATGTTTCCGTTCTCTGTAGACTTCTTTGTCTTCCAAACGGCGGATAGATTTAACAACTTTATATTTTAGGGTGGAAAGCAGACTGAAGACTCTTATGAATTTGGGCTGATAAGCATCAAGAAATTGGGCAAAAGTTATTTCATCAAGTGAACTGCTGATGGGGTAGAAAAATGCAGCAACAGGTGTCAGCCCGTTTTTGCCACATTAGAGTAGTGATCATTCGTTGGTTTCATTCATTCAGTACAAGGAAGGAAATAACATGGCGATAAGACCAGGAGATAGAATGGATGTGACAGATTCAGAGAATGATATTGGCCAAGAGGAAGACCGTGCCATTGATGTAGGAAGTTTAGATTGCCAAGTGCGTCTAGCACTTCTATGGCGCAGGTTTTGCCAGATTTTCCAGATCAATAGCTGACGTGTCAAACTAAAGATTTTGGAAGCAAGGGTGGATGTCTAGTAGGTGAGAGAGGAGGTCTTTCATGAAAGACAATATCATATTAAGTGGTGTTTAAGTAAGGTAGATAATGAAAATGGTGGAGTGACTGAAGATATATCAGGTGGTGGTTGTTGTGCTTGAAGGGATAATGGATGTTGGTGTCCAGTTTCTGCTGATATTGGCAGGAATATACCAGAATAGCAAGCATTTGGTAGGAATGTATGAGGATAGTTACACGGTCTCCTCAATTGGAAAATGTATTGTGTGATAGATGATGTTGGTGTCCAACAGTGTAATATCATCAAGTCTAGGGATCTAACATTGCAGTTTGAGAGCATGATTTCAGTAACTCAGGTAAGATTGGGGTCTGTGTCTTTTACAATTAAGCAATCAGGTGAATGCAATTGATATTAGGCATGTCATTGATGAGGTCAAGTATATAACTTCAGGCTGTGCAACAGGCAGAGGTTGGTTGTCCAGGGGAAGGGACTGGAGAGAAGTAGCCATGTTCTTGGAGACTATGGAAGCCAGTTAATGATGGTGGGTGGAGATTAGATTATGCTCACCTTTCGACATGTTGGTTTTTGAGGGGATATGAGAGGTTTTATATACAGACCAAGGGCTGTATCTGAACCAAGATTTGGAGGATTTGGTGGGACATTTTGGTGCTAGAAATTTACATACACTGAATCTGTTAGGTGTTGGGGTGCAGCTACTGAGTGGACTAGTTGACACCATATCTGAGCAGTGTGGGAGCAGTATAACACACAGATTGTGAGCTGTGATGTAAAGTAGGCCTGCTGGGAGCTGAGTGTTGCAGTAAATGTTTCAGTTCATAACGAGTTTATCTAGGAAGACTTCCATACCGTTGATCACTCCATAATTGCGGATTGACTGAGCATGAGAAATGTGATACTTTAAGTGAGTTACAAGTTCTGGAAAATGTTTTATCTTGATTGGTGAGTGATGCAACCTTCATATCAGAATGCAATCAGGCTACAATCCAATTACTATAAAAAATACTTTAAAATAGTTGATTGTTGTACCACCTAGTCTCCACCTACAGACTGGTAAAAGAAACTCCAATACAATTCCATGACTGCTGCCTCAAGATCAACTACAGTCCTTTGTCAATGTATCCATATACTTTGACGTTCCAGATGTCCTACAAAGAGGCAGTGACACCATTTTGTATCCTGGGCCTGGTGGATAACACAATCTCATGGTCCAGCCCAATCCGTTCAGACCAAGCCCTAGTGAATGACTGGCCGGACAACAAAGATGCACAGATTCCTTGAAACAGAGAAAGGAGCAACCATGGTGTGATAAAGGGTAGGAAGTGGTAGTGGTCCCAAGAGCTGATGGTGCACAAAATCCAGAAGAGTAGTGGTAGCAGGCCCAGGATTCCTCCATTACAAGAAGGACAGGAGCTCAGTCAGATTCAGCATACACAGATAGCAGGATGACTCAAGGTTGACTTCAGCTTGAAATGACTGTTTCTTTGACTCTGTGTTGGGGTTTTGACTCTGTGTTGGGGATTGTTCCTAGGCTTTCCTTCTCCTTTCCCTTTGCTACCTGTTGGGGGTTTGTTCCTGTTTTTCCCTCACCTGGTCCCTCTGTTTCATATTGCTGATTGAGTGAGGTGGGCTGTTTAATTTGCAATATGCTTAATGTTTTCTTTTCTATAGAGTACTCCTACTTGCTCCCTATCTAGCGTATTTGTATTTATTTTATTTATTTATTGTGCATTTATTAGGGGCTTAAACAAAAGTAAATTGTGTTTCAAAGCGCCCACAGAGCAACAGAGAGGAAAAATGGGATTGAAAACAATGTTTACACTGGAAGATAAAGGCAAACCTACTAGACCTCGTGAGTATTCAGAATGTGTAAGTGCAGAGAGAGA
The DNA here is from genome assembly GCF_040938575.1 of Ambystoma mexicanum. Lineage (NCBI taxonomy): Eukaryota > Metazoa > Chordata > Amphibia > Caudata > Ambystomatidae > Ambystoma > Ambystoma mexicanum. The sequence continues at coordinate 807,674,702 of NC_090941.1, forward strand.
ATAGGGGAAGAGGACGTGGGGGTAAGTGCTGGAGTGCCGTGCTCGTGGATGAGCAGCAGATGTAAGTGCCCAGTATAGTAAGTGCTAGGGAGTGTTGAGCTGCAATAAGTAGGTAAGTGCAGGCCAACAGTTCCATAGGCCAGCATATGCCGGGGCAAGTGCTGTGTGTAGGCAGAGGCTGAGGCGAATGAGTGTGGGAGGCCAAAACACGGAAGGCCACATAATGATCCTGGTCAACAATCACAGTGACTGTGAGATTAGCAGAGATGGGAAGAAGAGAAGGAGGAGGTGAAAATGAAAGTCTTGATGAGCTTCTGGAAATTTGAGGAGGTCCTGCTCAAGATGAAGAGGAAAGGGGAGGCTGTTCCATAAGAGGGAGCCTGCTGAAGAAAGAGATCGGCCTCCAGTCCTCTGTTTAGCGAAACGCTTTACACACAGAGAGTTGGTACCAGAGAAACGTAGAGGTCTAGAGGGGGAGTATTTAGTAAGAACAAGTTGCAGATAGCATGGTCCCCTAGGCAGCCTTGTGGATGATGCATAGGATTTTGAATTTATTCTGTGCAGCAACCAGGAGCCAGTGAAGAGTTTTTAGGGCAGGAGAGATGGGGTCCCTGTGCTTCAGGCCAAGGTTACGTCTTGCTGCCTTATTCTGGATTAGCTGGAGGGGTCTAAGAGAGGAAGCAGGTAGATTTAGGGGAAGGCTATTGCAGTAGTCAAGCCTAGGGAGAACCAGGGCTTGGGTAACATTATGATTCTGTTGGAAATTGTGAAAGGGGAGAATTCCTTTGTGAAGGAAGAGTTGAAAGTGGGACTTCTTGGCAATGTCCTGAATGTGAGGGAGGAAGGAGAGAGAGGAGTTGAAGATGACTCCAAGGTTTCTGGCTTAAGATGAAGGAGGGGGAGGCCCCATAGAGAATGGCCAGAGTGAGGGGAAGTAAGAGGGAGCAGGGGTCCCAAATGGAAGGATCACAGTCTTGCTGGCATTGAAGCAGATATCATTGGAAGTGCACCAGGATTGGATGGCAGATAGGCATGATGGAAGAAGTAAGAGGGTCATCAGGGAGTTTGAAGAAAAGGTGTGTGTTATCTGCATAGCACTGGAAGTTAGGAGAGAAGCTGGAATGCCAGTGGAGCAAGGTACATGTTAAAGAGGCAATGGGGAGAGGATGTAGCCCTGATGGACTTCACAGATGGAGAAAGAGGTAGGGGAGGATAAGGTGCCCAGAATAACCTGGGATGGATGGTCACATAGGAAGGAGGTCAGCCAGTCCATAGCCCACTCTGAGATGCCCAGGGTATCTTGGAGCCTTTTTATGAGGATGGAATGGTTCACCATGTCAAAGGCTGAGGAGAGATCAAGTAGAATGAGGACAGCTGGGGAGTTAGATTTTAGCAGTTCTTCACAGGTGTTCAGAAGAGCAGTTTCCATGCCTCTGGATGCTCGAGATCCATATTGATTTTCGTGGAGACCGCCAAGAGGTTCAGTGTGAGAAGAAAGTTGGGGGTAGGCCATTTTCTCCAGGAGTTATCCAAGGAAGGAGTTGATAGAGATAGGGCAGAAGTTGGCTGGGCAGGTGGGGTCTGCTGAATGTTTTTTCAGGAGAGGGTACACAAGGGAAGGCTTGAGGGAAGAAGGGAAATATCCAGTGGCAAAGGAGAGGCCAGAGAGCCAATGTTGTCCTTGATGGTTCTTGAGGAGCAGGGGCAAACCTGTTTGTAGGAGACCTTCTTGGAGTGGACAACTCTGGTGGGCTCATCAGGTGTGACAGGGGACAAGGAGGAGAGAGAGGAGGAGGGAGGGTGGGAAGCCAGAGGAGGCAAGGGGGTGGAAGAGGGGTCAGGGGAGAAGGAAGCAGGGTGCTCAGGATGTCCTGAGTTTTAGTAGAGTAGTCGAAAGGAGTAGAGTCAAAGGCTTACCTGGCCAAAGGCGTGACAGGGGGGTCAACGAGACCTTGCATGGGAGCTAGGTTGCTACTAGCTTGAAAAGAGATCACCGTAAAAACAAGAAGGTTTATTTCAACAAGAAGACGTATTTACAGAAGTAATGTATGTGGTGGAGCACATTTATAGTCTGCATATTGGTGGGTTAGTACATGTAGTGACAATCTATTCCATGTATTGTTCACAATCACAATACATTAACATTGTCATTTGGCCAGGGAAGCCTTTGACTCTACTTTTTTCGACAACTGTGACCATTGGGGGGGATAGAGGGCATCCAGAGTGTTTTCAGCCGAGTGGGTTGGACTGGAAGGGAGAATGGAGAGAAATAGCGAAGTGCAGAGGTCATGGAATAGATTGGATGCAGTGATAGAGGAGTGCAGGTGGATAGTGAAATCACCCATGAGGAGGAGTTTAGAGGTGACTGAGGAGAGGAGCAGAAGTCAGCCTATTCAGAGAACAACAGGGTGGTGGAGCCAGGGGCACTGTAAACAGTAGCATTGGTCAGAGAGGAGGAGGGAGAGAGGACCAACTTTCGGACCAGGCTTTCAAAGGAAGAGTAAGGGTAGGTGGGTATGAGGGAGGAAGGGACCCACTCAGGGAAAATCAAGGCAACTTCGCCGCTGGCACGGTTAGGGCGGAACATGAAAATTATCTTGTAGCCATTGGAAAGAAGGGAGTCAAAAGCAGTGAATCAAACTAGGGGCACAGAATGCAGTGCAGCAGTGGGGTGCAAGATGTTAAAAGCACACACACCCACATTCGAAAATCAAACAAGAGGGGCACATAATGCAATGCAGCAGTGGGATGCAATATGATATTTGCTATCCTTTGTTGTTACTGCCTATGGTGTTCCTGGGTGATCATCATGGACCATGTCATAATTTCCAGTGGCATTCCAGGTTGTTGTCCTCACTATTGAATTTTTAAGTTACCTTATCTAATACCATCAAAGGGAGCAGCCTCATAGACCCTATGATTCCTCATCGGATCAGTGGACCTAGCGCAGGCCGTAACTATAACAACAACTGTGGTTGAAGAGCTTGATGAGGTTCCATGTAATCAGAAGGTGATTCTGAGTGCTCACCCCACATCCCTTTTTGTATTGATGTTATAAGATTCCTTCTGTGTACAACCATGGTGTTAGTCTAAATGTAATATTGATTTGGGGGGCATGTTCTTTTTGAATGCATAGGGTCAGTGACCCAGAACCCAAATGATAAAAACAATCCCATATAGGCCAAATAATTGATGCACCGTTTGAAAGGAAAACAACGTTTTTTAACAAGCAAAAGTATCAGTGGATCCTGTAGAACGGAACAAACACAGAGCTCGCCCCACCCACAGAAGTTACATCTTTTCAAACTGCAAATTAACAAAAGTATGCAAAATAAATAATACAACATGATGCTGCACTCACCATTGGCTATCACCTATACAAAATTCAAATTATCCCCTATAGCTTGTTGCCACATTAGTCACACATTATTTAAGCACATTCCCCTAAACATGTGACCTACTACATCGTTATTGTGAAACTAAGTAGTTGACTGAATACAAGATACATTGTTACCATCATACATTTGTCAGGTGTCTTGACCCACGTTTGAATTAGGTATTACCCAAATTGGTCGTTTACAATTGTTCGAATGAACAATTGACCGAATTTAAAGGGTCACAATTGACCTTTTCACAATTGACCGAATATATATATATATATGGGTTTTTGGGGGTTTGGCGTTGGGTGGGGGGTTGTGGGGGGTTTCCCCCCACATATATGGTACAATTGACCTTCAAAATTCAGTCAATTGTGAAAAGGTCAATTGTCATTCGAGCAGTTGTTAAAAACGATCAATTCGTATACAACCTTGAATTATTATGCTACAACATTTGGTGCTGTGGGCTTAGAAAATCCAAGATGGCCGAAAAGCCCACATTTGCGCCAGAATCCAGGAAAACCGCGCAGTTTTGCGCACACCAAAATGGTCGCCTGACCTGCCACCCATCAGTGCGAGCGTGATGAGCCAGAAGCGCCATGAGTGAAACGTGGTGCCAAAGGAAAAACAGCAGTGCCTGTTAGCTCAAAAAGCACTTTGAAATCACTGTTGTTTCTCTGAATGCAAGCTCAAAATGCCTATTTTAAACATTGCAAGATATTCAAAAATCTCACTGAATACCAGCAGACATTTGGCAGAAAATAGTCTGGTGTGCATACAAAATCTGGAAAGATGAAGAGCCTAAAACAATGTTCATAACAAAACTGGCTGAGCTGTGGATGTCAGCAGTTTGAGTGAAATTGGATTTAAAACCACTAAAATCGAAATGTTTAAAATAAATGAGTGACCTACTTTGGTGTCACATAGGTTGCAACTGTTTAAATGTCATAGTTTTGAACTTAGAATCAGCGTTCTAGCTGCATGTGTCAAAATTGTAAGTTTGATTTGAATGAAGAAAACTGGAACAAAAGTGACATTTAGCTGAAGCCTGGCTTGAAGAGATTGAATTCTGCCTGGCAACTACCCCTGACAGGAGTTGAAACTTGCCCAGCAACTGCATTCCCAGGCTTGGCCTGTCTTCTCCTGCCCCCACCAAAAGGAGATTACACCTCTCTGATTGAATTAGGGGAGGGGTACCTGGGGCTGCAGGAAAACAGAACAATGAACTTTCCTTGGCACAGGCAAATGCTAAATCAGGGGTCGTACATGGCTTCCTCTTGGAAGGAAATGGGAGGGGCACTGCCTCTGGGAGCCACCTGAGCTGGAGGCGGGGACAGACAGAAATTCCCCCATGGGCTTTGGAACCTAAACCACACCCATCTGGGCCAGAGCATAATTTTAGAAAGATGGATAATTCATAGTACATGATCGTCAAAATTATATCAATAATATCATTATTCCTGTGATTTTTCTGTGCACATTTTAAGAGGTGTTACGACTCTGTGGTATGTTCTGGGGGGTAGTAGCGGAAAATAGGGTATTACTCCAAATGTCTGCATGTTAAAAATCTGACACTTCATCATCTGATGCCCATATTCCTTGTGCATATTTGTGTACATTGTGGAAAAGTTTAGAGGTTGTGTTTTGGATGAAAAGGGCAGAATTCTGTCAGAAGTGGACACAACATCTTACAAAGACAGGGATCGGATGGTTTGGTGCTACAGAAAATATGTTAACTGGACATATAATATTAGAAAAATTATACATAAATAAATATGCATTTGGATCAAAAATAGATTTGTGTGCAAAGTGACAAGGGGAGGATCCTCTGACCCATAAACATACCTCATCACGATGACACTCCATTTCCTTCCCTCAATCAAGGGAGAGAGGAGAACTTGGTCAATGATAAGTTGTGAGGGGCAGGCTTAGTTATGCCCATGCACACACCCATTTTCAAAAGACATAAAAAGAGCCATTGAGACCCAAGGAGAGATTCACTTTCCACATTAAAACTGATTTTTTGCGAAGCGCTTTGCCAGAAGACTCCAGAACCAGAACTTAGAATCCAGACTTCAAATCCAGAAGGCTCCAGAACCAGAACTTAGAATCCAGACTTCAGAACTTGTAGAAGAGTGGCCTAGTCCACAAGCTGAATCATTCACAGGCCTCAGAATCCAGCAATCTAACGAAACTATTCAACAGCCGGACGAGCTGTTTGATTCTAGCTAGAACCCTGTGCCAGAACCCAGAAAGCAGAGCTGTATCCAGACCGCTGTGCAGTGCCGATAGAAGACCAAACCCAGACCAGACCGCTGTGCAGTGCCAAGAACATTTGCCAGAACCAGAGTCCAGACCAGACCGCTGTGCAGTGCCTCTAACAGGCCCAGACCAGATAGCTGTGACTTCAGAACCACCCGCCGGAAGTCCAGTCCCAACCTGACCAGATCTTGTCTGCCTATTTCAAACTTATAGTGTGAGTACCCAGCCAGAACTGTGCATAGTCATCTATTAGTTTGAAATAAACTTATCCCATCCAATTCAACCTGCCTAGAACTACATTTGAAATCGTGTGTTCATTCTGTGACTTTAAAGCTGTGAAAGTGTCATTTGCCATTCTGAATCATTATTTCATTTCTGAAAATCTACCTCCACAAAATCGTCCGTATCTTTTGAACCATATGTGCTAGGAACGAGATTTAAATTTCATTTTAAAGTTAAGATCCTCAGCTTTCCAGTAAGCCCTAAACTTTCTATTCCTTATATTTTTCTGTAATCGCGCTCGACGCACTCGGAAAAAGTGCAGTGGATTGCAATTTTAATCAAATTTCTCCACCTGTCAAAAATCGCTGTTTTTTGTTTGCAACTGCTGAAATCCGTTTTAAACCTGATAATCCCTCATGAATCACTGATAGTGTTGACCTGCACCAATCTTAAGTAGCTATCACCTACCCTGAATCTCCTATAGGGAATTAACATCATTTTTAGCATATTTTCACTTCTTTGGAAATCACATTTAAAGTATTTTTGCCTGTGTTTTAAAATCATCCCTGTGGCTGTAAGCTTGCTAGGGGGAAACTGAATTGGTATTGCATTTGATTGTATTCCTGAACATTGTGTGCCTCATTCCATCTCCTTATATTGCACAGGGGGGAGTGAATTGTCAAAAGAAAAAGTGATCATATTATCTCCTGTTGGAACCATATCAGTTTATTCCTGCGCTGCATTCTTTTCCATCATTGCATTCCTTGAAACCATAAAAGTATTCTCAGCTACCTTATCCTTTCTCTACCAACTCCTAAGTAATTAAAAAAGTGTGCTAGTGTAATATTATCCATTGTTGATCACTGTCATATTCATAAGTGTGCTATCAAATATTAATTTATTTATAAAAGTGATATATAATTCTAATCTTTTAATTTGAAAAACAAACCTACTTCTTGGCTCAGTGAAGTCAGGGGGATTCAAAGAGAGGGGCGTTATACAAGGGTTTATCATCCAGATCTATGAACTTAATACAGTGTGCTAACTGACAGGATACATAAATCCTGTTGGATCACCACGCTGTGTTACACTGTAAAATCACCCCTCAAAAGAAGGACGCTCTAAAGAGACGGTCTGATTTGCAAAATAATATACAAACTTCTGTAAGTCAGGAAGGAAATCAATTTCCAGAATGACGACATTGGTAGATATGAAGCTAGAGAGCACCTCTTACATAAACTGTTTGTGAGAGGTGAATGGTCTGAACAGGACCAGAATGTGTGGTTGCGGGTGATCACACAACAGGTCAATGCGACTGGGTTAGACAGCTGGAAAGATCAGGGTCCCTTTCACGTGGCCCTCAGCGAACTATACATGGTCCCTAAGGCCAAAGATGAGCATAACAAGATTGTTAGGATAGCGGCATATTTGTATTTATATATGGGAGCCATACAGGACAAATGTGCTGAAGGCCAAGATCTGGCAAATAGGCAACAGATGGCATTAGAGAAGGCCCAATCTGAGCTGGTCTCTTCAGAGCAGAGGCTGCAGAGGAGCCAGGAGTCAGAAAATGATATTAGGCAGTATATCATTAAAATAAAAGAGGATATGGGTATCCTGCAACAGGGACAGTCTGACCAGGATGCCAGATTTCTGGCTTTGGAGAAGGAGTACCAAGAAGGTTTGGACGCCCTACTGCAGAGCCAGAAAAAGCTGGAGCAACAACTGGACTTCAATAGGGCATGCGCAGAGCAGGTAGTCACCCTGCAAAGCCACCTAGATAGGGAGAAGGCAGAGAGCAACAAACTGATTCTGAAAGACCTGGATACCCAAGCAGAATTTGAGGAAGAGCGCCAGAAAGCTGGTGCCCTTAAAAGGCAGAGGGACGACCTGGTGGCACAGATGCAGGCTCTTAGTCAGGAAAGGGACACCTTAGGCCAGGAAGCCTGCCACTTAAAAAGAAAAACGGAAGAAAATCACCTGGCCCCCCAGGGACTGCGTGACCTCCAAAAAGAGCATCAGAACTTTTTAAAGCACACCAGAAGGGTGGAAGATGTTCTGGCAAGAAAGGAACAGACCAGTAGGGATGGGACTCAGGAGGCCCAGTACTCCAGGACCAACCAGGACCAACCAGGAAGCACAGAGAGAGAATGAGGCTCTCTGCCAGGACAATGATAGGCTCCAGCAACAGGTAGCCATGCAGGAGAGACTGATAGAATCTAGTAAGGCCTTGACTGAGGAACTGAAACCACAGGTTCTTGCATTGCAACAGGGAGCAGGGGCTGATAGAGATGAGGTTCGCTGGGAAAGGGAAACACCTGAGCATAACCTCAGGAGCCCTAGTACCAGAGGCCTTCATCTCTCCCAGTCCCTGGACTCTGCCACCCCCATGTCCCCTGGTGCACATGAGCACAGGGCCACAGGGATGGCAGATTACTGTCCAACCAAAAGTATGGGGCTCATAGGCCAGTACCACCCAGGAATGGATGGGCAGGCATCCGAGTATGGGCACCTAAGTACAGTGCAATTTAGGGGGGAACCCCAGGAGAGTAGGCCCACTAAGGGCATCCTGAAAACCTCTGCCCAGTTAGGTCAGTGGTGGGGTACCTATCAAATCCTGGCAGGAAGGAGGGATCTGAAGTCTCCTCTGAGCCTCACAGGACACAGGAAACCAGGTCCCCACATACTGCCAGCCATTCCCAGGCTCGCAGAACCCGGTAAAACCTGGAAGATCAGACGGGCACCTCTGGGAGCAGTGCTTCTGAGTCAGAGGATGAATGGACTAGGGTTACCCGAACCAAAAAGGCCAATAAGGCAAAAAGGGCCTTGCTTAAGGACCCCTTAAAACAGATTAAGGCAATAAGGAGTGTCATCACCCCTTATCACAAGAACGCCACGTATTCTGTTTGGGAACACTTGGAGCTTTACGAGCAAATAATGGAGACTTTCCATTTGAAGGACAGCAGTAGCTGCATCCAGTATGTCAAATAGACATTCTCCCCAGAATACTCCAGTTTCTTTGCGGGGCTGGAGGACCAAAACCATTCAAGATGGTCCACATATAGGGCAGCCATCTTGAAACATTTTTCTGTTCCCAGAAATCCCTAAGAGGCTCGCAAGGCAGCCTACAATTTGCAATATGGGGAGGATCAGGCCCCACAAGAATTTGTGCAGGAATTGAAGCGTGCCTTTGCGCAGACTACCAAAAGGGTGCGCACGGACAGTAAAGAGTTTGTAAATACGTTTTTCCATGCCTTACCCAAATACATAATGACTCAGCTAGTGAGAGATTTTCACGAGAAAAAGTCACTAGACTGTGTCATTGAACAGGCTACCCGGATCTATGAGGTGCAGAAGCCCATAGAAAATAAAAATAACGCCCAGAAAAGCCCCAAACCGACCATCACCCCTGCTGCTGCCAAGGTGGCAGAGGTAAAGGTTGCCCCCATTTTAGATTTGGAGATGGGGGGCCTAAAAACCTGCCTGCACCGAATAATTCTCCGCCCAGAAGGCCCTCGAGCCAGTCACAGACAGGGAGTCAAGGTGGTAGTCCCACAAATGGGGTCCCTCGCTCCCCTGACTATGTAAGTCCCCGCTACAAGGTAAATCGACCCATCCTGGGGTATGTGTGGACTCCTCGAGCCCAAGGGGGGATCCAACCAGGTACCCAACCCAGGGAACTTCCCTCCTAACTTCCCACAGGAGGGCAGAAATTCACCAAACCCTGGGCAGAACTTTTTTCCCAGGTATCCACCCAATTTGCAGCCCCAAAATCATCCACCCTTCTTTCCCCAATTCCCTGAGCCCAAACAACCTAATCCGGCAGAGGGGAGGCCAAGGGTGGAGGGGTACCCAAATCTTCCCAACCCGGGGTACTACCAGAGAAGGAATAGCTATCCTTCCCGGGATCAGCCCAGGGGAGAAAACAGAACCCCGTATCAGCCTGAGCGGGTTTCGCAGTTAGAGTGTCAGGTCCAAAATATGGCACGGGATCTGGGTCACATACTGAGGGCTCAACAGAACCCTCAGATGAGCATGCCACCGCAGAATGCCCCAAACTCTAGGCCTGGTGCTCCAGAACAATGACGGGGGCAGCACCTCGATAACCCACCGGTTCCCTGGGAGGAGGCACAAAGGGAACGGGGGGTGTAAAGCCTTGGAGGAAGCTTCCTTCCCCACTTGTAAACAGCCCCTGGAAACCCAGGAACCGGAAACAAAATCTCCTACCCCTGAAAGTCTGCCACCCAAGGAGCAGAGAGGAGGTAGGAGAAACAAAGGACCCAAACAGACCCAGTTTGCGGAGGAGGTACAGATCTTCCAATTTGAGGGAGAGGGATCCTCAGAGGATCCTGGGAAAAGGATCTTCTCCTTCAGAGATGGGGGAACTCCTGCCAAAGAAAGATGGGACACAAGGGATTCACATCCCGACTGGGGAGATGTGGGGACTGAGCTAGTGCCGCCCATCATCTCATCCCAGAACCAACCGCATCAAAATCCCCTGGTTAAAACGCATCCTGGGGACTGCACCTAAAAAGGGGGGGGGCGGCCCAGAACCAGAATCAAGGGAACCCACAATGGCTCTGATTTCCAGTTGCCAACTTTTTCTTGCAGATTCCCATGACTCTCCACAGAATTCCGCCCAATTCTCTTCTCTCGCAATGTCCAAAACTAAAAAATGTGCCCACCAGTTGTCCAAAAATGTGCATTATCTGTGCCCCCTTGAGGAGAAGGAGGGAAGATACTATGCCCCGGTACAAGTGCAGGGGCAGGGTAGAATTTTGGCACTGGTGGACACTAGATCCCAAGCTACCCTTTTGTCCAAAAGGGCCTTTGATAAACTAAATGCAGGAAGGGGAGAGAATTACTGTATTCCTCTCACCTCTCTTCCTGGACAACTTCAGAATTTTGACGGGAAGGAAATTCCCGTCAAGGGGACTACAGATTTGGACATTAAAACTGGGCGACACAAGGTGAAATACCCGGTCATAGTAGTGACGCCATAGGGTACCCCTTGTTTACTAGGGAATGACCTCCTGAGAAGGTTGTCACCCCTAATAGACTGTGTAAACAAGGTCCTATGGACCCAGACTAGCCGACCAATAAAATTAAAACAGAGTGTCAACCATGTTAGTTTAAACGGCACATGCCACATGGTTGAACAAAAATCTGACCAAGTAGAATTTCCTTCCAGAACAACCAAATATCAGACGTGACAGTAATAGCAGTAGGACAACAGAATGGTGATGGGGGGTCCTCTCTATTTCTGAAAATCAACCTTCCTTCCGGTTTAAGGTGGTATTCCACACTGGCAGGAAATACTCTGAAATTCTTTACCAATCCACAATCAGATATTCCCACTCCAATAGTCCAGAAAGATGTGAAATCAGCTCAGAGCCTGGCTGATATTCAGCAAATGGGAGAGCAGTTGTTCATCCCTGTTCAGTTAAATGATGGGAAGGACTCTGTTCTCGCCTGAGTGTGTGTGAACAACGGTAAGAGCTTCATCAGCAAAGCCCTGTACCGCCAACTCCCAAAAGGTCCAGCCATTCCAACATTCAAACTGATAGACAAATGGGAAATGGACCTGGAAGCACCCAATTCCAAACATCTCCTGCCAAGCAGGTGTATGCTCAAAATCTCCATTGGCAACAAGAGCATAGTCCATAATTGTTGGGTCGTGCGAGACGTCACTGCTACCTTTTACTTAGGCAGTGACATTCTCAATCATTTTGCCATTAGTTTGGACCTAATAAACTTCAAAGCTTGGTCCCGATTAGTGGATAATCCCATGAGCTTTGATGATCCAGAAAAAGCATTTAGGTCAGCTCAATTGCTACTTTATGCAGTTGAAATTCAGATTAAAGAGGAAGTCACCATCCCAGAAAGGACCCGACAATTCTCCCTGGAAGTGAAAGTTAAAAGAGGACAAAAATTGAAAAACCCTGATGCTTATATTCATCTAAATGCTTCTCTCCAACAGCAAGGGTTGGGGGTAAACCTAACACCATTAGTCAACATAGAACATGACACCATTCCAATAGAGGTGGATAACAGCGACTTAAAGAGTATTACTCTAGCCGCAGGCACCATTATTGGAATGGCGGTTGATGACCGACATTTCTCCATTGATTTAGGAAATTAACTGTTAGGACCAATCCCCAAGGACTGTTTTGACAGTGACAGTGATGACAATACAACACCAGACAGGATCTTTACCCGGCATGGGGGGAACTTCCTGGTGTACACTTCCTCCCCTTATGGTAAGGAAGATGTGACTTGTGACTTCAGGAGGGATGAGGTGATTTTCCAGGTCCATTAGGGCTGCCTTTCGCACCTGAAGCCTCCAGTCCAAATCAGAACTCTGACCAGGGACTCCTCCACCCAGCTGGAGGAGGCCACTGAGATAGAAAAACCAGAAGTCTTTCCAGGCTTCAGGCAGATGGTTGAAGAGAGAGTCAACCTAGCTGATGCCTGTGTGACTCTGGAGCAGAAGCAAAAGTTGAAACAAGTTTTCTTGGAATTCCAAGATCTCTTTGTGGTGGACCCATATGACTGTGGTCGCACCGACATCCACACAGCAACAATTCCCACAGACCCTGGCATGACTCCAGTGTTTGTGAAGCAATATCGCTTGCCTCTCGCATCAATGGAGTCCCTTACTGAAATAATTAAGAACCTTGACTCCCGGGGAATAATCTATCCAGTACACAGCACCTTCAATAATACGTTGCTGGGAATATTGAAGCCAAATGGCCAGTGGAGACTCTGCACCGACCTTAGGGAGCTTAACAAACGGGTCCATACTTCCCGATGGCCTCTTCCCTACATTGATCAAGGGCTGGCCCAGATCCAGGAGTCACAGGTATTCACTGCAATAGACCTGACCAATGGATACTGGACCATGCCTGTCAGTAGGGAGGACCAATATAAACTGGCTTTTACCTTTGGGGGCCAGCAGTACACATGGACCCGAACTCCCTTCGGATACATCAACTCCGGAAATGAATTCAACATTTTCCTACATAAGGCTATGCTCCACTTGGGTACGAGGGGTAACCTGGCTTATGTAGATGATGTCCTCATCAAAAGTTCATCTGTGGAGGAACATATAGCAGAGATCCGTTATGTTCTGACACAGTTGAGGGCCGCCAGAGCAAATGTTTCCTTTCAGAAAGCACAGTGGTGTAGGACCCGTGTTAATTTCTTGGGGCATGAGATTACTCCTCAGGGTCTCTGTCCCCAGGAAAAGAAAGTCGAAGCACTTCAGAAACTGAAGGACCCCACAACTCTGCGGCAACTAAGGAGCCTCCTTGGACTGACTAATTACAGCAGAAAGCTCATTGAGGGCTACGCAGAGATCACCAGACCCCTGATTCGTCTCTTGAAGTCGGGGGGGTCAAAAGAGAATGGGGTCCAGAACAGTCTGAGGCAGTAAGACAGCTCAAAAGAAGCCTCTCACAAGCACCCTGCCTAGCTTACCCTGTCAGAAACAAGGAGTTTTTCTTGGAGACAGGGTTCTCTAATGCATGCTTGACTGCAGTATTATATCAAAAGCATGACAAGGTCAATAAAGTAATCTCCTATGCGAGCAAAACTTTATCCTCTGTGGAGGAAAACATTCAACGATTGTGAGAAGGCACTCCTGGCAACGGTGTGGGCATTGCAGAATTACCGCCCGTTTATCCAGGGGGAACACATCATAGTGGAGACTCCGCACCAGCCTCTGCAATATCTCCAAAGTGACAGAATCTGGGCCGGAAATGTGAGTAATTCCCGAATTACTTCCTGGATTCTGTCAATGCAAGGCTTTCCTGTGGAGGTCAGATATGGCCAAAACAAGAAGAGTCCCCTCACGCAAGGTCTGGCTGACTTGCATGATTGTGCCAGAGAAAACTGTCTCGAGGCCGAAAGTCTAAAAATCAAGGACAACATGGAGACATACCTTAATTCCCCCCACAAAGTCTTTGAAGAACACAAGTGTGAGGGAATGCCCACTGTCTATGTGGACGGATGCTCTTGCCATGTTGACAACAATGGGGGAAATGAACTAGTGGCCGGCGTAGGGAATGCATGGGTGAATGAGTCCCCAGAACCCTCCGCTGGATACAAGATTGGTCCCCGAAGCAGTCAGGTGGCAGAGTTGATGGCTGTGTATCAAGCCATCCTCACTGCTGTTCAACATCAACTCCACGAACTGGTCATAATCACAGATTCAGACTATGTACGGAACGGGTTCGTGGAGCACCTGGTGAATTGGAAAACCAGAGGCATGTTATGTGCTAATAAAAAACCCTTGAAACATGGGAAGTTAATCCAAAATATTGATGATCTGGTCACCTCGAATGGGATGACCATCTACTGGAGAAAGATCAAGGGTCATTCCAAAGTAGAGGGACCACACAAAACTGGAAATGACTTAGCTAATCAGCTGGCCAAAACTGGGGCCATCCAAGGGGATCTAATAGAGATTGAGTCCTTGTTGGGGGTAATCCAGGTCACTGCTATCACTAGGTCCCAGACAAATGCTCACAATGATCTTTCAACTGCACAATGGAGTAAGGAGACCCCAGATGCTGATTTGATTACGGCTCAGAAGGGGGATCCAATAATTGGTAAGTTTTACCAACACATTGAAGACCCTGAAAACTTTCCCCTGACGGATACCGATTACATTGGGAAAGAGGACCTTAGAGTGTTGTTGAAATGTCCAAAAATGTTCCGAATCCAAGACGGTTTGTTGGTAAGGAAATCCCAAGATGGCCATGATCAGTGGGTGGTTCCTACCTCATTTCAAAGCCTGATGTTAAGTCACGCCCATGATGCGGCCACCGCCGGTCATAGGGGGTTTCACACAATGCTTGAGATCTTAAGAGAGGTTGCATAATGGCCACACATGGGGCAGGATCTCAACCAATACTTGAAGGGGTGTCTTGTGTGTGCACAATTTCAGCCAACATCCCTCACACACTGTGCACCTCTCAAAAAGAGGGGGATGACACTGCCATGGTCAGGTTTGCAAGTCGACTTCCTAGGCCCCGTGATTCGCTCCTCTAGGAGAAATAAGTACATGTTGATGGTGACATGCTTATTTACTAAGTGGGTGGAATGTCTCCCGGCCCCAAACTGCAAGGCAGAAACAGCAGCTGCCCTGATGATCAACCACATCGTTTTGCATTTTGGTCTACCCCAAAGGATTGAGTCAGACAGAGGTAGCCATTTTACCAGCGAAGTAATGACTAAGATGTGGGAGATACTGGGGGTTAAAAGGAAGCTGCACATTGCTTACCGGCCAGCCTCTTCTGGTGCAGTAGAACGTTACAACCGAACCATTGTGAGCATATTATAAAAGTTTGTGGCAGATTCTGGGCCAAGTTGGGATATCCGATTACCTCTTGTCCTAATGGCCATCAGATCTACCCCTTCATCTGCAACTAAAATGTCACCATTTGAGCTGATGACTGGACGCAAGATGGTGCTTCCCCAGAATTTGCTCTACAGGACCCAAGAGCAGACATTAATCAGTGCCTCCACAACTCATGAGTATGTGGAAAATTTAAGGAAACACCTTCAACATGTTTTTGCCTATGCTCAGCGGAATCTTTAAAGATCAGCCGAGAGTATGAAGACTCACTATGACCTGAAGACTACCAGGAAAGAATACAATGTAGGAGACCGGGTCTATCTATACAATTTCCAAAGGAACCAGGCCAAACAGCGGAAATTCTTGCCTACATGGAAGGGACCTTTTGAAATTGTAGAAAAGATCTCCCCAGTCGCCTACAAGATCCGCATCCCCAAAGGTAGTTTGGCGGAAGGGGAAGACAAGTGGGTCCATATAAATCAGTTAAAGTGTTGCCATCCCAGGCACACTCTGCAGCAGCTGGAGGAGTCCTCTGCAATCCCAGAAGGGGCCGCTCCAGAGTAATACATTTCCAACCCTAAAATATTCCACATATAGCCTATAAAATTCTATGATTCGTCTATGCTTTGTCATCCTAGGAGAGATGAAACCATGGAGACTGACCAAGGAGGACGACCCGGGGACCGGGAGCAAAGATCCAAGGGGGCCGGGGTACCGCCCGATACTCCCATCAGGATCGGCGAGGAGAACCGATCGATCCACCCTGATGGAGGAAAAGATGCTGAACTATGCCATCTGCGGAATCAGTAGAAGATGATGCGGACATCCCAGCGCGTGGATCAAAACATCCTTTGCACCCGACTCCCCCTCGACTCGAAATCAAAGTGCAGTCGGGAGGGGGGCTTGTCAGGTGTCTTGACCCACATTTGAATTATTATGCTACAACATTTGGTGCTGTGGGCTTAGAAAATCCAAGATGGCCGAAAAGCCCACATTTGCGCCAGAATCCAGGATAACCATGCTGTTTTGCGCACACCAAAATCGTCACCTGACCTGACACCCACCAGTGCGAGCGTGATGGGCCAGAAGCGCCATGAGTGAAACGTGGTGCCAAAGGAAAAACAGCAGTGCCTGTTAGCTCAAAAAGCGCTTTGAAATCACCTTTGTTTCTCTGAATGCAAGCTCAAAATGCCTATTTTAAACATTGCAAGATATTCAAAAATCTCACTGAACACCAGCAGACATTTGGCAGAATGTAGTCTGGTGTGCATACAAAATCTGGAAAGATGAAGAGCCTAAAACAATGTTTATAACAAAACTGGCTGAGCTGTGGATGTCAGCAGCTTAAGTGAAATTGGATTTAAAACCACTAAAATCGAAATGTTTAAAATAAATAAGTGACCTACTTTGAGTGTCACATAGTTTGCAACTGTTTAAATATCATAGTTTTGAACTTAGAATCAACGTTCTACCGGCATGTGTAAAAATTGTAAGTTTGATTTGAATGAAGAAAACTGGAACAAAAGTGACATTTAGCTGAAGCCTGGCTTGAAGAGATTGAATTCTGCCCAGCAACTACCCCCGACAGGAGTTGAAACTTAGCCAGCAACTGCATTCCCAGGCCTGGCCTGTCTTCTCCTGCCCCCACCAAAAGGAGATTACACCTCTCTGATTGAATTAGGGGAGGGGTACTTGGGGCTGCAGGAAAACAGAACAATGAACTTTCCTTGGCTCAGGCAAATGCTAAATCAGGGGTCGTAAATGTGCTTTGGAACCTAAACCACACCCATCTGGGCCAGAGCATAATTTTAGAAAGATGGATAATTCATAGTACATGATCGTCAAAATTATATCAATAATATCATTATTCCTGTGATTTTTCTGTGCACATTTTAAGAGGTGTTAGGACTCTGTGGTATGTTCTGGGGGGTAGTAGCGGAAAATAGGGTATTACTCCAAATGTCTGCATGTTCAAAATCTGACACTTCATCATCTGATGCCCATATTCCTTGCACACATTTGTGTAAATTCTGGAAAAGTTTAGAGGTTGTGTTCTGGATGAAAAGGGCAGAATTCTGTCAGAAGTGGACACAACATCTTACAAAGACAGGGATCGGATGGTTTGGTGCTACAGAAAATATGTTAACTGGACATATAATATTAGAAAAATTGTACATAGATAAATGTGCATTTGGATCAAAAATAGATTTGTGTGCAAAGTGACAAGGGGAGGATCCTCTGACCCATAAACATACCTCATCACGATAACACTCAATTTCCTTCCCCCAATTAAGGGAGAGAGGAGAACTTGGGCAATGATAAGTTGTGAGGGGCAGGCTTAGTTATGCCCACGCACACACCCATTTTCAAAAGACATAAAAAGAGCCACTGAGACCCAAGGAGATATTCACTTTCCACATTCAAACTGATTTCTTGTGAAGCGCTTTGCCAGAAGACTCCAGAACCAGAACTTAGAATCCAGACTTCAGAACTTGTAGCAGAGAGACCTAGTCCACAAGCTGAATCCTTCCGAGGCCTCAGAATCCAGCAATCTAACCAAACTATTCAACAGCCGGCGAGATGTTTGATTCTGGCTAGAACCCTGTGCCAGAACCCAGAAAGCAGAGCTGTATCCAGACCGCCGTGCAGTGCCGATAGAAGACCAAACCCAGACCAGACCGCTGTGCAGTGCCAAGAACTTTTGCCAGAACCAGAGTCCAGACCAGACCGCTGTGCAGTGCCGATAGCAGACCCAGACCAGATAGCTGTGACTTCAGAACCACCCGCCGGAAGTCTAGTCCCAAACTGACCAGATCTTGATGGCCTATTTCAAATTTATAGAGTGAGTACCCAGCCAGCACTGTGCATAGTCATCTATTAGTTTAAAATAAGCGTATCCCATCCAATTCAACCTGCCTAGAACTGCATTAGAAATTGTATGTTCATTCTGTGACTTTAAAGATCTGAAAGTGTAATTTGCCATTCTGAATCATTATTTCATTTCTGAAAATCTACCTCCACAAAATCATCCGTATCTTATGAACCATACGTGCTAGAAACAAGATTTAACTTTCATTTTAAAGCTAAGATCCTCAGCTTTCCAATAAGCCCTAAACTGTCTACTCCTTATATTTTTCTGTAATCACGCTCAACGCACTCGGAAAAAGTGCAGCGAATTGCAATTTGAATCAAATTTCTCCACCTGTCAAAAATCGCTGTCCTTTGCTTGCAACTGCTGAAATCCATTTTCAACCTGATAATCCCTAATGAATCACTGATAGTGTTGACCTGAACCAATATTAAGTAGCTATCACCTACCCTGAATCTCCTATAGGGAATTAAAATCATTTTTAGCATATTTTCACTTCTTTGCAAATCACATTTAAAGTATTTTTGCATGTGTTTTAAAATCATCCCTGTGGCTCTAAGCTTGCTAGGGGGGAAATGAATTGGTATTGCATTTGATTGTATTCCTGAAAATTGTGTGCTCCCCTTCCATCTCCTTATATTGCATAGGGGGGAGTGAATTGTCAAAAGAAAAAGTGATCATATTATCTCCTGTTGAAACCATATCAGTTTATTCCTGCGCTGCATTCTTTTCCATCATTGCATTCCTTGAAACCATAAAAGTATTCTCAGCTACCTTATCCTTTCTCTACCAACTCCTAAGTAATTAAAAAAGTGTGCTAGTGTAATATTATCCATTGTTGATCACTGTCATATTCATAAGTGTGCTATCAAATATTAATTTATTTATAAAAGTGTGATATATATATATATATATATATATATATATATATATATATATATATATATAGTTTAATTTTTCAATAAATCTTTTAATTTGCAAAACAAACCTACTTCTTGGCTCAGTGAGGTCAGGGGGATTCAAAGAGAGGGGCATTCATTATACAAGGGTTTATCATCCAGATCTATGAACTTGTCATAAAAATATATAAATAAGGGTTTCCCTTGGGCATCCCATACTAGGCACTGACTTAGATGGAGTACTGAATTGAAGTCGCTTAACACATTTCTCTAATGAGTAAAATATTCTTGACCATCATGTGATGTGCACCCCTCCATCGGATCCTGATCAAAGTGTGAATAGCGAGGCTTACTCTGCCTTGATACAAAAAAGGTAGCAGGTGCCCGACTCTCGAAAGAACAAGGCATGATAACCTGTTCAGTGGTTATTAACCACATTGAGAGTTCGCAGCCATTGCTTTTTGCTCACTGTACCTTCACAGATGGGAAATATCCATTTGCATATCAGTCTTTGTCCCGCCCACAAGGGCAGTCCAGCACCAAAATTCTATGGCAATTCCTCTCTGAACAAGAGTACCATCAGCAACCCCATACACGTGTTTCAGCCTTGTTGGGCATCATCAGTGAGGTGAAGCTGAGCCTCTCTAAGCACAGTGAGCAGGGAGTCCACGTCTGGTTGCCCCCAGGTAACCTAGGGTGACCAACCCCAAGTTCCTTTCAAAAATACAAAGAAGGTAGCAGGCACCCCTCTCTCGAAAGAACAAGGCATGATAACCTGTTTAGTGGTTATTAACCACATTGAGAGTTTGCAGCCATTGGTTTTTGCTCACTGTACCTTCACAGATGGGAAATACCCATTTGCATATCAGTCTTTGTCCCGCCCACAAGGGCAGTCCAGCACTGAAATGCTATAGCAATTCCTCTCTGCCTTGATAATGCACTGGGCCTCCTCATTATATCAGACACTGTGGCATGCACAGACAGCTCCCTGCCTTTGTAGATACATTTATTGGCATCACTTCTGCTCATCCCATCCCAAATCACGATACAGATATGATGTCAAACTAATTCACTCAGTAGCTGCACCCCAACAGCTAACAACTTCACTGTATGTATATTTCTAGCACCAAAATGTCCTACCAAATCCTCCAACTCTTGTATCAGGTGCAGCCTAGCACGGCCCCCCTTTATCTCTGTAGGAACCCAGGTGCCCATGAATGACATGATCACGGCACCTCTCTTATGTTTGAATTTCGCCTTTTTATTAATCCCTAGTGTGTGGCACCTGCAGTTCAAATAGGATGAAAGCTCTTCGGGTTAGGGAAGTAGAGCTCTAAATCTTCACCAGGCCCACTGAGAACTGATAGCAGTAGGACGCCTGCTAATATATTTACTGCAGTCAAAATCTCTTCACGTGACTTTGTCATTGCACTTGCAACCCAACGCTCCCTCCTTTAGTTAACACTGCACTAACTAACCCAGATTCCCTTCTTCTATAATCATTCTTCTTTGGGCACCCACACTTTAGACACATGGCTTAAACTTTCCCCCATCCGGGCATATTTTTCTGGGGTACACATCATAAAAGATCATCCCCATCTCCTGCCAAATCTACCCAATGCTCCACATACGTTTCTG
Source organism: Ambystoma mexicanum (assembly GCF_040938575.1). NCBI lineage: Eukaryota > Metazoa > Chordata > Amphibia > Caudata > Ambystomatidae > Ambystoma > Ambystoma mexicanum. Next base: position 807,695,330 of record NC_090941.1, read on the forward strand.
GATCAGGTGGGGGATGAGACAGTGATCCCGGGGGACCAACTGATTGTTCTACTCTTACCATCCTTATTCTCACCATCCTGTGTTCTATTTCACCATTCCACTTTTCAGTCTGTGTGTACATGTGTTTTGTGAGGGGAACAGCTTTACCTGTTGTTATGGACACCGACATCATCATTGCACCCGTAGGCTGTGTCTCGGAGCAGCACTGTAGAATCATTTGACACAAACAAAAAATTACGAGAAACAATAATACGATAGGCACAAGCACCTTTACTGCTATGCCTAGCCAAGATGGTGCCCATGGTAACATTGAATCAAACCAGTCTTTAGAACTGACTCCAGCTTCATTTTCCATGACAATCTGCAAGGAGTGTCTGGAGACTGCCCTTGGGTGGTAGCGGTGGATGGTATAAATCAATATAATCTGACATAAATTCACAAGTTGTGGAGGGCCTCTATGGAATGTGTTAGAGATCCATTGTCTGCATCATTTGGGGGTACGTGCAGCAAGAAGATCCTATCTTTTTGCACATGCCCCCTTCTATTACTGTAAGTAAATCCAGAACATACTGGTTCTGGAGGGTCATGAGACTAATAACCTGTATTTCTGCTTTTATTGAATTGAGACCCTACTCTGTCTTGTTCGCTATCTGGAGCATCTCCCACCCAGTAATCTGCAACCACTTTTCATTAACTGCAATTTGGATGCTAGGCATAAGGGGGAAAGTAAGAAATGTTTCTGTTTTTGTAAACAGGAAGAAATATTATGGGATAGCTTTGAGCATGTCAGAGAAATCTTGGGACCAATAATTCGATCTCTTTTGTCAGCAGGCTCCTCGTGAGCGGTGAGCATGCTGATGGGGAGGGCTCTCAGTCGCAACTGCGGCGCACGTTTATGACAATCAAATGTAAGTCGGGCACTATGAGAATGACCAAATGCATGGTGGTGAGCGAACAGATGCCTCTCCAGGATGGGGGAAGGTGGAGATAAGCGTATTGTCCACAAACCCAGTAGAGATACCATCAATGCGGATATGCCATTAGTCAGATCAGGAATAAAGAAGGTCTTATTGCACCTTTCATGTGGGCCTAGGAGTACAGTGCCATTCCTCTGAAGCAAAAGAAGCGTTCCAGTATTTGCACCTTTGCAGGCTTTTCATTCAGTTCGATCCAGCTGGATTTTGAGATGTAGGTGCTCCATGTTTTAGAACATGTCTGGTTGACACATGTCACTACATCCTTCGAGAACCCCAGTAGACCGCCCCGTGCATAGCTCACTAGTCTTTTCACCCATCTTTCATTGGAGAACGTTGAACCTTCCAATTTTAGCAGTGGTCTTACTCGACGAAGTGCTTGCTCTTTGTTTTTGGCACACTCACTTTCATCTCTGTCCGTTATGACTACCTAAACCGTGTGTTCTTGAAACAGGCTTCATATTCTGCAAAGAGCCAGGTGCACTAAACATTGGGCTGAAAGAGGTGTCATTTCTTGCTGGATAAACAGCTTGGGCGTATATGTAGCATGGGGTGTAAGCAAGCAAATGTGTCAGCTCTCATTTGACTTCACTCTTCCTACCTCCCTTATGCGGTGGTATCACATATCTGTTTCAGGGTGGTGTACATCTGCAACGGTATCCAAAAGAACTCCTTTATAGTCATTATTAATGTTTCTGTGTCATTAATATACCCCCTTTATATGCTCAAACCATATAAAATTACTGACAATAAAGGAAAGAAGAAGACAGAAACAGAAGCATCATATATATCACAATATGTACATTGCATTACTTCTTAATCCTGGACACTGCAGGGGAAGAAGATACCTTAGTGTGGTGGTGTCTGCCGGGGGCCCATCTGTTGCAAAAATGTCACTATAAAGGTAACTACATTCATTGTTTAATGTCACTGTTCTTAAGGACAGTAAGCCTGATTACCTCTTTCTAGGTCTGCCAGATAGGCCTGCAGTACTCTACACATGTGTCATATTCTAAATCAAATTAGACACGTATGTCAAAACAGATTGGTCAATTGAACAAGTTAAAACAACATTTATTCTGATTATCAAACAACACATTGGTAAAAACAATACACCTGATTCGTGTGCACTTTCCGCAAGGCACATCTAAGAGACAACACACATCTGTCTACAAATTTTTAAAAAACCAGAATGGAATTGGGTGGTGGGGTTAGTATGTGACAGTTCTACATATAAACATGACATTGACTTTTGAACTACGTTGTAATTTGGTCGGTCGTTTCCATCTCATAGTTTCAAAAGAGAGAGAGAATTATTCGAGTCTCTCAAAAAAGTATGACAAATTCCTTTCAATGTCCAATGGATATGCATACATATGTTGCGTGTGTATGCAGAGTTTTAGGCACCATCCCTGTTGTCTATCCCTTGTGTTAAAGCCGTCTTCAGGACAAAATATTTACTCTGTTAACATGGATGTCTCATATCTTCCCCAACATTTCTTATCTGGTGTTTTACTATAGAAAAAACATAAAAACAATACATAATGTTTTTTTTAAAACTTCAGCTAAAAAGACCAGCTGAATTGACAAAATGTATGGTGAAAAATAACCAAAGTAGCAGAGCACTGACCTATTCAATGTTCTCGTAGGACCTGAACGTTGTGACTTACATCAGGAATCAGTATTCTTTCCTTCCTGGGAGCCATGTTATTAAGCTGCCTGTATTTTCTTTTTCTTTTTCCTCACTTAGAAACACACTTTTAATTGCACCTGTGCGGGACACAGATAAAGGGCACACTGTTGTATATTTTATTACAGCAGTTATTACAGACCTGAATTGGTTCCCGACGACCAGCTCCACCGCGGGCTGCTGTTTTCCACGGGCTCCTGTTCCTCACAAGCTGCCGTCTTCTGTTGAGTCCTGCACCGTCCTGTGTACCACAGTGCCTTCTCCTCCACCTTTGACGGTGACTCCCTGCTGCCAGTTCCACCACGAGTTGCTGTTCTCCTCTGACTCTAGTTCTTCACGGTCTGCTGTCACCTATTAAGCCCTGAACCGTCCGGCGGACCACTGTGCCTTCTGCCTCTTTCCTCCTCGACGGCAGCTCCTGGTGTCCTGCTCTTTTTGCATCTGCTGCCGACTCTGCTGTTTTCTGCCAACTGTTGTGCCTTTGTGGCATCCTGCGGGCCACGGTGCCTCTTGCCTCTCTCCACCGAGGCCTGCGCCTCCCGTGCCCCTTGCATCTCCGGCTGCCGTGTGCCCGCCGTGGCTGGCTCCATTCCTGTGGCTGCGTTCTTCGCCCTGTCCATGGGCTGCTGTACCCCTGCTGCTCCCAGTGCAGCCTCTGAGTCCTGCTTCTTCCGTTCCGCCTGTGTCTGTGCCCCCCACTGCTCCCAGTGCAGCCTCTGCAGCCTGCTTCTACTGTTCCACCGGTGTCTCTTGAGGACTGCAGCTCCCGGCAGCCAGCTCCACCTCCTCCCACTCTGCTAGCCTGCTCCAGGCTACCGTGGTTTCCTCTGCGCACTCCGGGCTGCTGTGCCCCCACCACTACAGTCTGCTCCTTCTTCTTCAGTCCGTGGCCCCTCAACGTCTGACCTGCTCCATCTACTATGGACTTTGGTGCTCACCTCCTTCAATTGACCGCTTCACCTGTTTCAGGTCTGCTGTGCCTCCGGATCTGGGCCCTCTCCTCCTACTCTTTGGCCTTCTACTGACTGCCTTGCCCCCCGCCTCTCTCACCTGCTTGGTCTTCCCCAAGCTACTTTAGTCTTCTCTGCTGCTACAAACCGCCGTACCTCCACCACTGCAGGCATTTGCTCTGGGCGGCCTGCTCCTCCTTCTACGATCTGCACCCCAAAAGTTTCCTGACCTGCTCCAACTGCTTCAGATCACGGTGCTCTCCTCCTTCGATCTGGCCAGCCTTGCCTGTTTAGTGGTGCCTGTTTAGTGGTCTGCGACGCCTCCGACACCTTGCCCTCTCCTGCTGCTCTTCTACCTACAGCGGACTGCCCTGCACCCCGCCACTGACAAGTGTCTCCCCTACTGCTCCTCTACCTGCTCTTCCACTCGGACTACTTCATCTTAGTTCTCACTGGACTGCCGCTGCTCCTCCACTCATTTACTCCTGGACCCACTTCTCCCCCTGAAGACTCCATTCCTACCACTGACTGCTGAGGACCACTACCTTCAGGCTGTCTCCATCTACTCCGGCCCATAACGACCCCCATTACCCCCATTATCTGCTGACTGCCTTGCCTCCACTCTCACTCTATGGGATACTTGCCCCATGCTGCCACAAAGTGGTCCTGTCCACTCCTATGCCCTCTCCTCCTCTCTGACTTCTACTCCCCCAGGTCCTACTGATCTGCTACTGCCTCCCCTCCCTTCTACTCCTAGCCCACTTCTCCTCCTGACGGCCGCCATCAACCCCCTGTGATTGCCCCAACCCTTGCTGCCCCCCTGCCCTCTTACTCTGTAATTGCCTCCTGTACCCTCCATCACTTCCCCCTCTGTCCTTGTGGCTCTTCCGACCTATTGGTCCACCCTTTTGTCATGAGCGGCAGCAATTTTTCCACCACTACCATCAACTGCAGGCTACTTGCTCCCCTCTGCTGCCATCTCTGACGGATCTGCTCTAATACAGTTCCTGTGTCTCCCTCCATTCCACTGAACTGACTCACCTATTGCTTCTAATACTGCCATTTACTACATACATTTACTAATACATTTACCTTGTGGCTCTTCCAACCTATTGGTCCACCCTTTTGTCACGAGTGGCAGCAATTTTTCTACGACTACCATCAACTGCGGGCTACTTGCCCCCCTCTGCTGCCATCTCCAACAGATCTGCTCTAATACAGTTCCTGTGTCTCCCTCTATCCTACTGATCTGACTCACCTACTGCTTCTAATACTGCCATTTACTACATTCTGACCCTTCCAGTTCCCTTCTCTGATCCCTCCTGCCTCAGCCTAAGCCCTACCTCAATCGGACCACTTCAGAGTGTCCCTGCTACCAACCCATAGTTTTACCGCTTGCACTGCTCCCCTACCTTCCCCTCCTCCCTGCTCCCCTTCTTCTCCCCCACCCACCTCCCTCCTTCTCTAGCATTCTCCCTTTGCTGTTTCTTGACCCATTGTCCAATTCTTTTCACTCTCCCTGTTATGCTTCCTTCCCTTTCTCAAGTCCGTCTCCTTCCCCTTCCCTCCCCCTCTCCTCTACCGCTTTCCCCTTCAATCTACTCTTCATCCTTCTAATGGTGATCTCTCTCAATCCTCGACTCTCTACCCATACCCACTCAGTCCCTCCCTCCAATGCTGCTCCCCAACGCCCTAACCTTATCTATCCCCCTCTCACTAACACCTCCAACACCTTCGACGTCGCCCTCTGGAACACCAGATCGATCTGTAATAAAACCACAGCTGTCCTGGACCTCTTCCTATGCCTCAACCTCCAATTCCTCTGCATTACTGAAACCTGGATCACTCCTCACAACACCTCTGTACCTGCTCCCTCACCACCTCCTCTTCCTCCTTTGAACAAGTCCCCCGTTCTTCTGGCCGCGGAGGCAGTCTTTGCCTTCTTTTTTGACCACACTTCTCTTTCTCTCCCTCCCCTACTTCTCTTCCTTCATTCCCTTCCTTTGAGTACATGTTCAAAATCTTTAACTCTCCTCATGCTATCTCATTTTGTATCATCTACCACCCCCCTGGGCCACTCTCCTCCTTTTATGAGGACATTGACCATCTCCTCAGCCTCATTTCCCCCAGTCCCACTCCTTTACTCGTACTTGGTGACTTTAATCTCCACCTCTCTTCCAACCCTCCCTCCTCTCCTCTCTTATCCATTCTTGACTCCTACCTCCTCTCTCCCTTCCCCTCCCCTCCAACGCACCAATCTGGCTCCACCATCGACCTCATCCTTACTTCCTCTCTCATTGCCTCCCCTGTATCCTCCCTTCCCACCTACTTGTCTGATCACTCTCTACTTTCTTTTTCCCTCTCCCCTCCCTCCCCTTCTCCTCCTCCCCCTCCCTCCTCCACTTTGTTCTCCTGGTGTGACCTACGTGGCTTTAACCCCTCTCTATTTCTTACATCCCTCTCCTCTTTCCTTCCCCCCATTTCCCATTTCTCCTCTCTCTCCGCCTCTGAGGCCTCCTCCATCTTAACTTCTGCACTCTCTTCTTCTCTTGATCTTCTCTACCCACTCTCCTCACTTTCCCCCTCTCACCATGCTGCTCAAACTTGGCTTTCTTCTCATCTCTCCTCCATGCGCCACCTCCTTAGGCGTCTTGAGCATATTTGGCTCAAACACCCATCCTCCGCTAACCAATCTGCCTACTTCTCCTATCATTCCCGCTACGACTCATGCCTCAATTCCTCTAAACGCACCTACTTCTCTGACCTTCTTCAGTCTCAATCCTCCCACCCTTGTTGCATTTTTCAAACCTTAACCCTTCTTCTCTCTCCATCCACTCCTGATCTCTCCTCCACCTCTTCTCTCTCTGCTACTGATATAGCCTCCTTCTTTTCTAACAAAGTCCTCAACCTTCGTCAAACCATTCTCTCTTCCCCCTCCTACTCTCCTCGTCCCCCTTCTCCTCCCCCTACCTTTTCTATGTCCTTCTTTCCCATCACTCATTCTGATGTTACCCACCTACTCACCCACACTCATCCCACTGCTTCCCCTGCTGACCCCATTCCTACCTCCCTCATCCCTAAAATGTACCCCTTCCTCATTCCTTACCTTACCTCCTTCTTCAACATCTGTCTCTCAACTTCCACTTTTCCTACCCCTTTAAAACACGCGACCATCATCCCTATTCTCAAAAAACCTTCTGCTAATCCCAGTCTTGCCTCCAACTATCATCCCATCTCTCTCCTACCCTTTCTCTCCAAACTTCAATTCTCAACTCTCTTCCTTCATCTCTAACCACTCCCTCCTTCCCGCTACCCAATCTGGCTACCGCCCACTGCACTCCACTGAAACTGCTCTCACCTCTGTTCTTAACTCTCTCTTCTCTGCACGTTACTCAAAACACTCCTCCATTCTTATTCTCCTTGATTATCCGCCGCTTTTGATACTGTTGCCATCCTCTTCTTCTCAACTCCCTCTCCTAATTTCGCTTCAAGGACTCTGTTCTTAACTGGCTCTCCTCTTATCTCTCCAACCGCTCTTTTTCAGTCTCCTGGTGTGGCTCTTCCTCCCCCTCCTATCCTCTTAACCACGGAGTTCCCCAAGGTTCTGTCTTAGGCCCCTTTCTCTTCTCTTTTTACACTTCCTTCTTAGCTCCTATCATCTCCTCCTTTGGCATCTCACACCATTTCTATGCGGACGATACCCAGCTTTTCCTCTCCTTCTCCTCTTTCTCTCCCGACATTCATGATAAAATTTCCTCTTGCCTATCTGCTAACAAATCCTGGATGTCCTCTCACTTCCTTACTCTTAATACTGAAAAAACTGAATCCTCTTCTTCCCTGCCAATTCTCTTCCTCCACCATCCCCTCCTGCTTCCATTCTCTTTCCCCCTCCCACCTCTCTTTCCCTCCCCATGCACGTAACCTTGGTCTTCATATTGACTCTCACCTCTCCCTATCTCACCACATTTCTCTTACTGCCAAATCTTGTCGCTTTCACCTCTACAACATTCATAAAATTCGACCCCTCCTTACCTTTCATGCTACTAAACTTTTAATTACCTCCCTCAACTTCTCCACACTCTTCTACTGTTCCTCCCTTCTCTTTGGACTCCCCTCCTCTCATCTCTCCCCGCTCAAATCCATCTACCACTCTGCCATCCGCTCTCTCTGCCTTCTCTCACCCCTAGATTCCATCTCCTCTTCTCTTTCCTCTCTAGGTTGGCTCCCATTTCACTCCCATCTCAAATTCAAGTTCCTCTGTCTTGTCTTCAAATCCCTCTATGTTCTTGCCCCCCCTATCTCTCCTCCCTTTTAACTTTCTATACCCCTTCTCGTTCTCTCCGTTCTTCTAATCTTTTCCTACTCTCTCCTCCTCCACCTCCCTGTGCCCCCTTCCATTTCCGTTCTTTCCAACTCCTTGCCCCCTTCCACTGGACCCGCCTCCCCTTCACATCCGCTCTTCCCCCTCCTTCCCTTCCTTTTGCTTGTCTCTCAAATCTTACCTCTTTCACTCACCTCCCTAGCGCCCTTCGTTTCTTCTCGTCCTTCTCGCTCACCTTCATTCCTCACCTACCACTGCTCTTCCCATCCCTTTCTACCTCCTCCTCCCCACCCCCTGCTCTCATATAATCCCACTCTTTCCTCTCCTCTTCCTCATTCACTCTTACATTCCCTCTTCTCCTGCTCCTACCCCCACTAACTCCTTCCTTCCCTTTCTCACCCTGCCCCTCCCTACACCCTCCTCACCCCTACAATGTTGTAAATTGTTCTTTAAACTTTTTTCATGTTATGATTCAATTATCATCTTATGCTTGTTGTATTTTGCCTGTTCTTATGTAAAGCACTTTGGATTAAAGGGCTATATAACTTCAATAAATACAAATACAAATACAAATACTTAAAAAGTCGTTGCTCTGACCTCTATGTCGGTTATGCTTCACATATGTTGGTTGGTAGCTTGATGTTGAAACAGTAGCAGCGAATGGTCGACATTACTGGAGTGCTTTGCTGCCCTTTTAATTTCTCCTCCAGACAGACCGTATTTTCGTGCATGTCTATGATTTCTACGAGTCTGTTGAAGATAAAACGTGATTTTAGGTTAGGTTGTCTGCTGGTAGTGACATCCACCATTTATTTCAGCTATCCGTTTTATTTGTTGCTTCTTCCTCTTTTAAGGATGATGGTCAGTGCCCAGTCTGTCACCACCTTTTGCTATCTTAACCGCTCTGGTACTCTAGTTAGTTAATGTATCTATCCAACGACTGGGCGTGGAGTCTTTATCAATAGCTCAAATTTGGACTGATGCGAGCGGGTGCTGGCGTTTACGAGATGTGAGTCTCATCCGCCTCATACATAGTCTTTCATTGTGGGCTCCACCCATTTATATTATCTATTGTTCTTAAGGGTCTGCTGGTGGTGGGCTGTGCCATTTGCTTTTCGCATGTCAGATAAGAGGACCCAATAATGCAGTTCTTTAGCTCTTACAGCAGACGGAGTGCCATACATGACCTTGAATGGACATTGATACTGACAGTTGTTCCATTTCCTCATGAAGGAGCACACATATGCAAAATCTATGGGGTACAGCTGAGGCGCCTTTAGAGACGTTTGGTTGTCTATCAGCGTGGCAGCTGTTTCTTCTCTCCTGGGTGCGAGCTTTTGGAAGATTATCTGTATATATTTTTTTTAATCCCTCAAATACCTCTGAAACATCTCCCCCAAATTATCTGCTGCCCTGTGGACGTCTGATGCAGTGTGTGCAGGTGTGAGAGGTGTGTGTAACCTTCTCCCTGTCACTATCTTGTGCGGGGACAAGTGGTGGTACTTACCTGGCTGGTTCCTAAGGCTGACCAGTGCCATAGGTAGACAATGCAGCCAGATTCTCCCTAGCATATGACACCATTTTGACAGTTTCTGTTTCAATAAACTTTTGAGACGTTTCACGATCCTGTTGGCTTGAGGGCGGTAAATCAAGCACAATTTATGTTTAATTCCTAGTAGGGATGTAAGCTCTTTAAATAATAAATTGAAAAAGTGAGTCCCGTTATCTGACTTTAGATTATCACATATACCCCAGCGAGGAACGACCTTGCATACTAAAAATGTGGTTGTTGATTTAGCATCTGGTTGTGTGCAAGGGCCTGCCCCAATCCAATGACAAAATGGACACAAAACAAGACGATAACAACCATAACTGCACCTGTTTATCATTTCCTCATAGTTTATGTGGAGCTCCAAAAAAACGTCCTGCGGTGTGTCTTGTGCTGTAGAGATGGCAGGTACTGCAATTTGTCATGAATTCATCAAGATATAATTGAAGGTTGGGGAAAAGCCAGACCTCCTGGATGTTGGCTGCAATATACTGGATAGACATATGTGTTGGGTAATGCAACTGCGCGAGAGCAACCATAAGCAATTCCTGAATTATTCTGCATTTAAGACCTCTCTCCACGCCGGCCTCGCCCTCGCTTCTGCAGCACTCTCCCACCCCCCAATTCCTGCAAACACCTCTTCAGCATTCCCTACCATCCTCCCTCTCTGGAAAAAAATAATCATCAACCCCAGCCTGGCCAATTCACCACTACTCACATTTCCTGATCTCTCTCACAAGGAAAGACACCCTCCATTGACCATATTTTCAATCAATGGCTCTCCAAAGCTCTGAACCCCTCATACCGACCTGTCACCCCTCTCAATGATCAAGCCCACACCCCAAGTGGTACACCCCTTCCCTCAAATCACTCAAACCCCTCAAGCATCACCAAAAGAGAACTTGTAGGACCATCCCCACTTCACAAAACAAAACAGCCTTTGTAAGACTGAATATAATCTCCAACTCCGACAATCCATGCAGGGAACTCCACAAAATCTTAGGGAATTCAAGTTCCCTAGCTGTCCAACCCCCCATTGCCCTCACACACAAGACTTCTGTGATGAACTATCAAATCGCTTTCTTAACATTGTGCTTGATAGACACTGCAACATCATCGTCAAACTAGCTCTGATCGCCCCTCTACCTCTTGCCCTCTCTCGAACAAAAAGCTTTTTCTGACCACCCCATCAGCCACCTCATCATTCACACCTATTTCCCAATCCAAATTCAACAATCTACTAGCACTCAGTTGACCCTCGGCCTCTCCAGGAGACCTTGCCCACCCTCGCTTCTAAAATATAAGTTCCTTACTACCACTTGTGCAGGCAACGTCGCCCGCTCCATCATCAATATCTCTCTCTTATCTGGTATCTTCCTAGAGGCCTTCAAAACATCTCATGTCAAACCGCTGGTCACAATATTATCCTTCCACCTTTCTCCTCTGCCCCTACCCCTATCCCAAGAAGGGTCCCACAAGGAACCTCCTTGTCACCCGTCCTCTTCAACCTCTACCTGAGATCACTGCTGGTGCTCATTCGCTCTGACAACCTTACCTTCTAAAATTATTCAGACAACACCCAGATCATTTTCAAAACTCCCAATACTCCAGCCTCCACCCATGCAAACCTCGCCTCTTGGCTATCGACCTGTGGATGACAGCCAACCACCTTATCCTCATCATATCCTCATATGTGGCAAATATGCTCTCATTCTCTGACCTATATCATAGCCACAATCCCTTGGGGCCCCACCTTCCGTAAAAATATCTATGGATATACTATGGACGTGGACCTATATGTCTCCCAACACATCAACTTCATATCCAGAACTTGGCACTTCAACGCACGCATCCTAAAGCAAATCTTTCCATATCTATGCTATCCTCATAGAGTTTACACAATCATCAACTCCCACCTAGACTATGCCAACTCCCTCTATCTTGGCGTCACAGTACGTCAGCTCAAGAAATTCCAACAAATCCAAAACACAGCAGCCAGACTCCTCCTTGCTCTCTTGACCAGAGAACATATCACCCCTGACCTCAGAGTACTACACTGGCTCCCTATCGGCTGATGAGCAACCTTCAAAGCCATGTGCATCACACATCGAGCCCACCATAATATGGGACCGGAGTTCCTACAGGAAAAGATCATCCACTACCGACCCTCCAGAAACCTCTCATTGGGCTAGACTTTCCTCCTTACCTGTCCACAAGAATTGGTGGCTCTGCCTTCTACATCCTATCTCCCACCATCTGGAACACTCTTCCTCTTCACATGCACCGCATCAAGGGCTACCTTTCTTTCAAAATCTGTTTTTCCCCCACAATATCCTGAAACCTGTTCCCTAACCTTCCATTACCCAATCTGAGCACACAAACAGTCACCACCAGGTGGCTGGCTGTTATCGCAGTGTCCCCAGCCTCAAACACTATTAAGCACCAACCATGAACTTGGTTTTCGAGCATCACTAGCCTGACACAGGCCTTCATCGGGGCGCCCCTTTAAGGAACATCCACTAACCACTAAACACACATGGCACAGCATCTATCTACATACCACGATATACATCCCTAACCATTATGGAAATATTAAATAACCGCCAGCCATTCTACCCTTCTTGGGCAATGTAACCCCTCCCACATGCCCCTTTCTCAAGGGGATTATGGTGATCGGGTAATCCAACCTATCGGCTTCCCTAGCCCTAGTCCACACAATCCAAGTCTCAGTACTGCCCCTACCACCAAACTACATCAATAAAACAGGCAGCTCCTGCAATCTCCCAGTTTCGCAACATGAAATTTCACAAGACTGATTAATCATTGCACCTGTTTTGTATAAGGGTAGCTAGAAAATACAATTCAAAGATGATACGATTGAACTACACCCTGCTGCACTTCATTAGATTGTGGTGTCTGGCAATGCATTGCCGTTGGAGGAATTGTGTACCATGCACATGTCTCGCGCCTGAAGGGCAGGTGGGAGTTTCTCAAGTATTGCACCTGAACAAATTCTAGAGTTGATCTGAATTGCGTTGAGAGGAAGTGAGAGGTTGCCGGGCTTGGATGAACTGTTAGCTTTGGCTATTAATGGTACTTGTATTAATTGTGAACATTTTGCAGTTGCACACTATTTATGAAGATTTGCCATGCCCTCCACCTGAAAGAGATTGGAATTATAGCCCATTCTCTACTAGTGGTAATTTGTGAAGGCTAGCCTGATCGCTAACCATTTGCCGTGGCCACGAGAATCAACATAGGATAACACTACCTGAACCAATGAGGGCATCTACAACAAATCTCCATCTGAATTTCCAGGTACGTATAAATGCACCAATCCAGTGGACACCGGCCAGAGGCATGGCTACTCACACACTTCATAATACAGCAACGACTATGAAAAATTTGGTCTTGCGCTGGACACATAATTATTATGCCTACTTAACCAAACAATGCCTCAACACCTCTGCCATCAGTATGCAGCAAAGACCTATGAAAAATTTGTGTCAGCTGGACACATAACTAGTCTCACTTGCACTCACGCTTTCTCCTGGCCTCTCCTAGCACCTATTCATATGCCTGACCATGTGGCATGCTTTTTATCAGAGCCCGGCCAGCTCTCCTAAGCATTATAGTGGCCAAATGAGCACGCAAATTCTTAACATACTCTGTGATTTCCCACGTTTTGGACTTCAGTCCCCGTGGGTGTTCCCATCACTAGCGCATTGAAACTATAATAATTGTAAAAGGTGCTATTTAAATGTCAACTACACTACAATACAATACAAACAAAGTCTGTGTCCCATGTGGGGACATTGCTACTACTGTTGGGTGGGGTAAGGCATCAATTAATCTTTCTAGCAATGCTCCATGTTGCACAAGCATCCCATTAGCCCTTTTGAACCCTCTGCTTCACCACCTGGACAACTCTGAATGTACTGTGAATGTGATGTATGCCAAATAAGAATATATCGTTACTAGACAGCCGTGTGATGTTTCTATTGCTTCAAACAGTGGAAACTGTTCTGCTGCTTATGTAAAATAATGTGTTGGCAATTTCTTTTTAATTTCAACTTCATACTCCTCATCTATTAGATACAACACTGCAGCACCTTTATGCCTTTGTCTAGTCTCCTGATCAATCGTCGATGAACCATCAATGAAGAGCACTTCTGCTTTGTTGAGTGCATCCTCCCTCACAAGAATTAGGTCATCCTTGGGACCTTTGTAAGTAACAGTTGTGCACCTCTTCCCCTGGCTGAACGGATACTGCAATGATTGAAGCAGGGTTCACTGTGCAACACCTTACAATGTGCAATGAAGGATTGGATAGTCTGACCTCACAACCCAATGTTCTTTAGGTAGTGCAGAAGGTCAGAAAATGTGTGTGCTCCACATATAACAATACAGAGCACCCCATGGGTATTGCAGATTATTTTTCAAGTGCAAAAGCTGCAGTTGCTAGCACCTGGTTGCAGGGACTGACTGTAAGTGATTTCAATCTGGCACACACCAATTCAAGCCCAGCATGTAGTGCACAAATGAAACCCATGTTTATTTTATCTATAAGTTAAATATTCTGAGCGATATACCACTCATATCACACCCTTCTCCTGAGACCCCCCACCCTCCGGTCACACTGAACCAGGAATCAGGCTAGTTAAAGGTAAATATTTATTTATGTATTTAGAATTTAAATCACAATATATTTTAATAGGTAACAACAATCACCAATGGGGTGACAGAACACTAAATAATGTCTTTAATGCACTAGGAGTCAAATAATGAACACAAAAACAAATGCAGCACAGAAAAGAATACTGTTGTGTTGGTTTGGAACAGATAGCACTATGGTTAGAGGTTCCCCCTGCAACACCCCTCAACCCACCAATAGGCAATTTAAATAGATTTGAGGAGAGAGCAGGTATTCAGGAATAACCCAAATCAAACAGGATATCACTCCCACTTCCCCCTTTTAAACATAAGAGAAGAACGGAGTTGGCTTTTCAACTGTCAGAATGGCTTTGAAATTGTCTGAGCAAAAACACCCAAATGTGGTAAAAAAAATGCTTAAATTATGATATAATTCTATGGGAGCTGCTTTTAACAGATGTACACAATCACAAGCAATGATTTAGTCAAATGAAAACATTTGGAATCTCAAAGGCAAATTAGGAAATAATTTAAAGCTAATTCACACGTGTAAAATGTTTGAGAATGTCAAATAGCGGCAAACTTTTCCTTGTGCAATTTGCGCTATAAGGGGACAATTGCACTGTTTCGCACTTAACTAAGCTTGCCCCTGTGAGCTGGGATTGGATCAGGACCCCATCTCCGCCTTTCATCTGAGTGATTGGATCAAGGCCAGATGATGTCACATTTATGGTTTAGCTTTACAGTCCTTAGAAACCTCCCCTCAGCCACTAGTGTCAAAATCGGATTTTATCCTAAGTATATATTTCTACATTGGTCACCTATACACAAATCAGACACAAAGATTCCATATTTTATGTAGCATCTGTTCATAAAAATCCCACAACTGTGGGATCTTGTTTCACCTTTCTACAGAATTTTGTCCTTTTCGCTATGAACACATTTCCCAAATTGTCTGCAATTTTCCACAAAAGTGTCTTTTTAACATAGGGATGTGTGTGTACATTCTCACAAATCTAGCATTAGCACAGTTCACATAAAACCACATATATTGCCATGCCTGTCCAGAATATGTTACACAGTTCTACCGCCTCTTAAAACGTGCAGCCAAAAATTAGACTTACACCTCTGTCCTTTTTAAAATTTTAACCACTTTGCATAGCAGGTTATGAGTCTCTAAACATTGTTCATTGTTAATACTTAACAGCAAATGGTCCGCCACTTACTCTCTCCCTGGAGTCCAGGAGTAGCCCCCTCCTTTGAGAATTCCTTCCAGGGGAAGTTTACAACCCTTTCACGCGTCCATTTCCTGTGCTGGAGGATCCGCCATTGTTCATTCTCTTTTTATAGACAAAAGTCTGGCCTAATCCACGATTATCATCTACCAGTGAGTTTCTGCTGAGAGGATTTCCCTCCCCTTGGGAGAAACCTGTTTGTCCACTTCTTGCAGCTCAGCCAGGCTAATTTATTCTTAATTTCTTAAAATCCAGCAGAAATCAAACTTGTTGCATCAAATAACATACTTACATTACTTTCTTAGCTTTAAACCTGTAGGATCAAAAACAACTGAGATCTGTATTCTTTTTAGCAACAATCCTTTTATGTTTGCTAATCCGGCAGACTTTTAGTTTAGATACTTTGAGGTTTCATCAGGAGCTCATCTGACAGCTGTCATTCACAGGTAGTCCAGTGTATTGCACACAGATTTTGACAGAAGCTGTCAGTTTACAGACAATCCAGTTTGTCTGAGGAAATGTGTTGCTTTTTACACTTTAGGATTTTGTATATTCGCCATGCTTCATTAGATTACATGAATTTTAGCGACAACCAAGATTTTGAATGTTGAGAAGTGTTGTGTATAGGCATTTTGGAGTTTTTAGCAACAAAGCAAATGTCATTTATAGGCACATTTTGGAGTTTCATTTGTAAAGTGCTGCTTCTCTCCCTGCACTCTGTTTGCTGGTCATGGAGCCCACTGGCACATATTCTGCAGTGCATGCTCTAACCGACCACATATGCACTATGGGTGGCAGGTTGTGCATCCATCTTTTTGTGCATTTAAACGCGCTGTTTTGGAGGTTTTTGGCACACACAAGAGTTTTGTCACCATTGTTGCTGTCCCTTGCACCATAACTATCAGAGTGATGCCGCATAAGATAGCAGAGTGGGTCAATACATCCCACATGATCCTTCATCACTGAATCTAAGATCCCGCTGTAATATGCAAAGAGCTTGTGTCCCAAAGATGTTGTCTGTGTCAATACTGCTGTCATTACTTCCACATTAGAATGTGAGAACAAATAGGATTGCTTTGTGTAATCGGGGATTGCTAACACTGCAATGTTACTCATAGCATTCTTGAGTTCTTGAAAACTTGTGATCATGTATCCTGTTCATGTGAGTGACCCTTTAACTTGCTGCACTTCTTTAAGTCCTTGCAACAAGAGCTTTGTATAGCTAGAGTAGTCAAAAATCCATCTCTAAAATAGTTGCACAATCCTAGAAACTGTTGCATCTTTTTCACTGTGATAGGCTGTGTTGTATCTTGTACTGCAGTTGCTCTCTCTGGGGTTACCCTTTTTCCTGTTGAAGATATAATCTGCCCTTAGTATAGCACTTCCTTCTGACAGTAATGCATTTTCCCTTGTCCACTTTGTACCCATTTACTACAAGTAATGTCAACAGTGTCACTGAGTCCTCTCTACACTGCTTTTTTGTGTTACTGCATACTAGAAGGTCATCTTCGGACTGAATAATGATACTCTGAAGGTGTATGTTACCTAGATCCATATGCAACACTCTGTAAACAATACTGTGGGGACTCACAGTACCCCTGAGGGAGCCCTGTGTGTTGAAATTGCTGCCTGCGATAATGCAGTGACATACTGGGAATCAGGATGCAATGGGATGGAGAAAAATGCATTTTTCAAATCAATTACAGTGCAATATGCAGCCTCAGTGGGTATGTTACAAAGGCTCATGGCAGGATTAAGTACTACCAGTAACTCTGCCTCCACAATGTTGTTCAAAGGGCAGTGATCCTGTTTCATTCTCCAACTTGAACCCCTAGCTTTCTTGACAGTATATTAAGCCATGTTGCAGAGGGATTCCAAAGGTACTATTATGCCCTGCTGCCATAATGACACAATGGTGTCACAATTACCTTCATCCGCCTCTCTGGATAATGGATATTGTCGTACTCCAGTTAATATTGCAGCCTGCTTCAGCTTTATATGAGCGGTCCCAATTCTCCTCAATAAACCTACATTGCGGGGGTTACTGCTCCCCAAGGTGCTGGGTACCTTTGTCATGTCTTCCTGCTGGCAAGTGAGAGGGCACTGGTCTAGCAATAAGTGTAGTATGCAGCACTTCTCTGTACTGCACCATGACCTGACAAGGGATACATATCTCGAAAATAATGTCTCCATCATTGTCAACATCTATGAACAAAAACTCATCAGACAACCCCCTTAATGACTTGGTGGGATCTATACACAAAACTGTGCGCCACTCACCTCCTTCGTCAGTGACTAACAGTGTTACCTTATCTTTTTTTATTGTTGCCATCTCTAGATCTAGTGTGAGGATGGTATCTGGATTCAAAAAATGGGCTCCTGGTTATGGACCTATTCTACCCAGGAGGGCTACTTTAAGACAAAAATTACAATTGAATAGGTACAAAGAAGAGTGCTCTAATGAAAACACACTGTTTCACCCCTTATTACCCTCTGCATTAAAGGAGAAAAAGAAAGAAACTCACTTTTTTTGTTGTTTGGAGAAAATAATAGTTTGTTTATCTATGCAGTTGTAAAAATCAACCTAGAGTGAACAGTTCTCCAAACAACATAACATCACACGGTTTAATGAAACCAACCGTACAGGCTTATAGGATATATTTACAAACACATGGGGTCCCATAGTTTGACACAACAGTCGTGTAAGTAATACAAACTCAATCAAAATACATAGTTTGTTATGGTGATTCATATACTTCAGTATAAAACAACACAATTAGACAAAGTAAGCAACAACAGACAAAAAAAGGGGTTCGTGAATTGACAATTGGTAGTGGACAGTGACAATGCACTGTTGTTCGGGGTGCGTCTACACCAAGGTGTTTCGGCCGTTTAGGTGGACCAATTATGTCCCAGCATATGTACGGCCTTCATCAGGACGAAGTGCTGCACAGGGTGGAATAGGTGCTGTGGATAATTATTTCGTGATTCATGCACAAAGGTTCCCGCGCGAGGACCGCATATTTAAATCAGAGTCCATCCCACTCCAAGATCCTCACAAGCGAGGATTACACTAAGATCCTTCCCACGCCTGGCGTAATACTAGAAATTCGTGCCAGTGGAAATAATTATCCACAGCACCTATTCCACCCCGTGCAGCACTTCGTCCTGATGAAGGCCGTACATATGCTGGGACATAATTGGTCCACCTAAACGGCCGAAACACCTTGGTGTAGACGCACCCCGAACAACAGTGCATTGTCACTGTCCACTACCAATTGTCAATTCACGAACCCCTTTTTTTGTCTGTTGTTGCTTACTTTGTCTAATTGTGTTGTTTTATACTGAAGTATATGAATCACCATAACAAACTATGTATTTTGATTGAGTTTGTATTACTTACACGACTGTTGTGTCAAACTATGGGACCCCATGTGTTTGTAAATATATCCTATAAGCCTGTACGGTTGGTTTCATTAAACCGTGTGATGTTATGTTGTTTGGAGAACTGTTCACTCTAGGTTGATTTTTACAACTGCATAGATAAACAAACTATTATTTTCTCCAAACAACAAAAAAAGTGAGTTTCTTTCTTTTTCTCCTTTAATGCAGAGGGTAATAAGGGGTGAAACAGTGTGTTTTCATTAGAGCACTCTTCTTTGTACCTATTCAATTGTAATTTTTGTCTTAAGGATGGTATCTGGGGCATGATCTTGAGGGACTGTTGGCCTAAACAAAAACTCCACCTGCACCTCTACATTTTATTCCTGGCACCCATCCCACCAACACTGGCACTCCATAGAGGAACACATCTTGATGTATTGGCACCCCTCTGATAGCGGCATCACTTTAAAGTGCTTGTATTATTACGGCAGCCTTAGCATGATATATTCCTGGGGTTGAACCCACTACACCATCCTCAGTAAATACAATAGTCACATTTAGCTTGCTAAGGAGGTCCCCAACTAGCAAGTTCACCGGTATATCTTTTTCAAATAATAATGGTGCTTTCAGCTTTTGGGTAAGTCTTCTGTAAACTGAACCAACATCATTAACCCAGAGAAACCCTGTGATTCTGTTACTTTTCTTGTTTAGGGAAAGTGACCTTCCTTAATATAAGATTTTGTAGCTCCTGTGTCTGGCATGAAGGTGAATGTTTTATTCATATCCTCACACCTACCTGGGTTCCTCTTTGGGGTTGGCAGTGACTAACAGAACAGGGCACGTCAGAGCTCTCTTTGGGCTATCCTTTTAGGATAGATGTTTTGACCACGGGAGTGGGAAAACACATGCTCCTATTAGGCTTGCTACAGTGCGATGGGTTACTGTACCATGTGGCAGGGGGTCGTTGTCCAAGGTCTGAGATGGGGACTGTGGGGCTTGCTGCTGTATACACGCTGGTGCAAGTTTTGGACCTGTGTTCTGGGTTTGCTGGTGTGGAGGTATTGGATATTGATGCTGTGCTGGTTGTCCAGGGTTAAGCACTTGTGTGGGGCCAGGAGCAGTTGGGGGCATCATCTTTGATGGTGGGTGGGACATACCTCCACTAGGATAAGCGTGGGGATCATAAGAATAGTCTGGTCTGCTCCTACACTCTTGCACAGTGTCATGTCCTTCCACTACTCCAACACAGTCCTGGTCCTCCAAAATCCGGCCTCATTCCCCCAAATCTGCCTCCATGTCCTCCCTCCCTGGAAACCTCTGCTTCCTCTCTGATAACCTCCATGTCCCTTTTATTGACTGGGTACCCTGGGTGCCCCTCCATCCATTCTGGTGCTTGTCTTGCTTCATGCTGCCCCTCAGGGTAGCTGGGAATCAGCGGCCCTTCTACACTTAACTTAGCCAACTTCTTCTGTACTAACTTCACTTCAGCCTTCTGCACCTGCTCTGCTGTTTCTTTTACCTTCTTCTGTCTTCTACAATGATGCACTGTTAGGACAGTTTTTCTGAAGTCCAACTAAGGGCTTAGTAAAACCATTCAATTGAGGCAGTACAAGACTCCACTCTTATTATAAGGCTGTACCACCTGAGTTCAGGGTAGCGTAGACAGAGCAGCCAGGCTTATTTTAGGAGGGAGAGAGGGCAGTAGACACAATACAAATGAAATTGTAATACAAATGATCCAAAGAAACACTGAAACACTATGTATTATAAAAGTAAAGGATTTATTTAAATACAGCTAGTCCCAGATAAATCTAAGGGTAAGTAAGTACTAACATTATATGAAATCACAGTATAAAAACACAACACTATACTTGAAATCCACAGACCCAAGTATAGACCTTATTTGGAACACCTAACAGTAGTTCTAGGGAAGTCAAAACCTTGTTATACACATGTAGTATAGGTCAAGCCTATTCTTAGGGAGTAAAAAAAACAATGGTTACTTTCATAGTGCATTCAGTAATACAAGGGCAGTAGGCCTTTCCAGTTGTACAGTGACTCCTGGAACAAATCACATAAACAGTCAACTGGACAACATACTTTTGATGAATAGTGAAACACTTATCCTAGGTGCAGTAAAAACCTATAACTACTTTTGTCATAAGTATAAAGGTTTTTTTGAGGGATAAGTACAGGTACAGCTTCTTCTGTCTGCGACCTTATTAATTGTTTAGCTTTTCAACCGTGTCGCGTCCGTGTGGCAGTTGTTTGGAGGAACCAATCCCCTACCTCCTTGGTTAGTAGACAACACATGTGGTTTGCCACACAATGAAACGCGCCACACCAAAGTGTGGCACGTTTCATTATGTGGCAAACCACTTGTTTTGTCTACTTTTGTCATAACACACAGTTATACAAGGTGAGTAAACTTTAAGGATGTAATACACAGTCACAGATGATTTGGAAATCAGGGAACCCCAGATTGAGGTAAGCAAGAACTCTGGTAACTTATTTTGGATGGCACATAGCTAACAAAAGGTAAGTAAAACCCACATATTTTAACTTCACAATGAAGGGGAAAGTAAAACCCAATGTCATACTTTACTGAATAGTTATTCTAGGTAGGCAACAACTTAATGTAGGCTTATTCAGGACAGGCTAGCAGCAGGTCAGGGTAAGCAGGACCCAGTTGGGGGACACTCATACAGTTATCCTAACAGGACTAACCTGGTGATACCAACAGCTGGAGGACACTCATACAATTTCCCTACAGAAATAATCTGGTGAAACCAACATGTTACTTTTGTAAAGAGGCACAACCTAATCACAGGAGGGTAAAATACCTTCACATCTACTTTCTATTAGAGTGTCAACACAGTGGCTAAGGTAGAAAAGATAAACCAACAAAAGGTGGGAACCTCCAAAATCCGACACCGCGAGGTAAAGCAATACATATGAAACAGGTAATGATGCCAGAAACAAGAGAGCAACTGAAGGACAAGGCAAAGGGTGTTACATCAAATCATCATTTTCTTTTATTATAAATTGTGATAAAAAATCATCTTAAACATCTTTACTAAATTCATTTTTATAAAAAACATCCTATATAGCAGACATTCATACATTCATTCAACTTATGCAACTCTAAAAATAATACATTTGATTTTTTTATATGGAAATGTGAGGCAAATGCAACAACAGTTCCATTATTTAGATAAAAGTTATACTTTCAAAAAAGACAATTAATGTTATCAAAAAAGCATTCGGTTAAACAAATACAATTTCTATATAAAGGGAATGTAAAAAACCCTTCCAGTATTTTAATAATAGTGAACCACTATTATTAAAATGCTTTTTTGATAACATTAATTGTCTTTTTTCAAAGTATAACTTTTATCTAAATAATGGAACTGTTGTCTTTCCTTCATCATCCTCTTTGATTTTCTGTTCCAGTGGTCGACATGATTTCAGCTTCTAGGTTTCTGGTATTTATCAGGAACTACAGCACAACCTCTGCATTCTCTCCCCGCATTTTACAAGAAGGGGCATCTGGTTGTCCAATCAGGATAGCCAGCCCTCCACTGGGAATTGTCCCAGTTGAAGCAAGGCGTAAGACAAAGGATGGGGACTCCTCCCCCACTTCCTTTGCTTACAGACTGACTGGAGCCTGGGCGGGGTGTCTAGGGGACTCCCACCGAAGACAAAATCACACAAAGGAATTTCCCACCATGGATGTCAGGGGAAGGAACAAGAAATGAAAAGAAACACTAAAATGGCAGAAAAAGAAGACAGGGGCCATTTTGGTAAAATGAGCACTCTTAGGTGCCTTTACTGCAGCTGTGATCACAGCCTGCATTAAAGGTGCACCAAATTAGTAAAAGGTATCACTGCCACCAGCCATTAAAGGTAAGCTTGTCACTGTAACAGAACTGTTACAGTTTTAATGTGAAATGGGATACATTGTATCTCCCCAGCGCTCGACATAAGGTGGGGTGTGCTGGTTTCACCTAACAAAATGTAAAAGGGATCCAAAGGTCCTTTCTACCCTTGGGAATTGTAGTTCACTCAAGGTTAGCACAAGAAAGTTAAATGGGGAGCCCCTAGGGCAACCCAGCAACAACAGGCGCTTATTGCCAATAAGTTGTTAACCATGATAACTTTAAAAATACACTATGGAGAGTCTTAAAAATGACACCCATAAAAAGAGTTAAAGATTAGGTGAGTGTGGAAAAAGGTTCCCACTCACTGAGGTATTAATGAAAAATATCCCACTAGAAAAGCAAAAAGTTCTGGGGTTGAACCAGTAAGGGAAGATTTACCAGCTCTGTGGAAATCTTACCTAACATGCACTATGATTGCATGAATTTCAGCCCATCCCTTCATTTCAATCACTGCAACCTTGTCTAAATCATTTTGCATATCCCTGGGGAGTCCCTTCCGTAGCATATGATAAAATATCACTTTATTCTTGTCCCAGGGCTCACCTGCGTCCGCCTTCCACATTTTTTGTATCTGGTTTGTATACAATGAAGGGTCTTCATCTAACTTCATGGTAAGGGCCATAATGAAATTGATATCTGATGTGTCTGGGTATGCTGACCTTAACACGTTCCATACTCTCAACTGGTCATTAAACTGTGCTCCATCATGACTGTAATGTTTTATCTGTACCCCTGGGTACCACAACTTTTTCCATATGTCATCTGCCTATTTTCCGTGCAGTGCAGTGTCTTCCTCCATCCTCATGCTCGTGATCAAAGCTGGATGCAGGCTGATGGAGGCGAATGTGGCGGTAGCGCAACCTAGCCCAAGTGCTACGCCCGTCATCCCTGCGTTATGGCTTGTCGGATGCAGGCCCTCATTGCGACCGGTGCTTTGACCTGCTGAGCTGGAGCTGCTGGGAGCGGGCTTGCTCAGATGGATGAGCAGGCTCAGTAGAGCTCTGCATCGGACCACCAGACCTTTGGGGATTCCAGTTGCCACTGTGTCCCTTTCCTGTGTCGCCCATGTATAGGGGGCAAGGTGTGCTGTCATGCCCTGGAGGTGGAACAAGGAATCAGAGATTGGCTCTGGTTTTAGGCTTCACTTCCAGGCCATGGCAAGTTCAGGCAGGTGACATGTTGCATCAAGTTTGCGCTATGTATTTGTTTTATGCCTTATGTTCCCACGTCCTATGACTCTCTTCAGAAAAACATGTATGCGTAATTTTCAGATGGTGTCTTTGAGTGTTTTTGAGCATTTGAGTACCTTGTCTGCTGCATTTGTAGTGGGGCATGGCTCTCTTCATTCTATAGTCCTCATAATATGACTTAAATTCCTTGACCCCTCTGTAATTAACTTTTTGGGAGAAACTGTTGGAGACCTTTTGTTCTCCCCTTTCTGAAATATTTACTATGCCTATTGCTGGGTCTCATACTGCTAAAGTGATGTTTGGACAAATAGTTGAGCATTCTCCTCAGCCCAAGATTGTCTGCATATGGGTTACTAAGGAGCCTTCCCAGCAAAGGCCTACACCTAGGATAATAGAACAGCTGTCCCCAGAGCATGGTACTCCTATTATGAATATAGGCTCGAGTAGTAGTCATGTGACTGAGGTCATTGTAAGGTATACCTGCAGAAGACAGCACCTTATAAAAGAGAGAATGGATCTAATTGAGGAGGTTAATTGATCAATACTGGCCAATCCAATGACAAGCCTGGAGCAGATAAAGAAGAAACTGTTTGTAAGAATTACCATGTAAGTGTATCAGGGGAAGTACCTGCTGAGGGCCAATCGGGAAACTTCGACAAACTATCCATGGCAGTGTCTACAGCGTTGCTGTCCCTTTTGAAGTACATGGAAAATGTTATTGCGGAAGCCCTTTCACAGTTCCACCCGTATAGTGAAGGTCTGGATGATGGTTCCACCTGTGTTGGGAGTTGGTAATCCGTTAAGGAGAAGATTATCTTTGATAGCTGATCCAACAGCACCATTCTACCTCACCCAACCAATGCTGCACACACTCCCCACATCCACTCCCAATGCCCCCTCGACCTAAACCACACACACCTTATCCCTTCCCGCTGAAACACACACTTACCACACACAACCCTATTCATACAACTAAGCAACCATCACCCACACCACAACAATTCTATATACACATTAAACCGCAATGTACATCACAAACATTGTCTCAGGATGAACTGGACAGAGTCACAGCTCCATGTTAAGCAAAAACGTATCCTGTAATATGCCCTGAAATCCAACATGGTGGAACTCTTCTTACCTTAGCCCTCACATCTTGCCTTTACCAAAACACTTCTCTGACTCCATCTCATATGACTACCTGTGTCATCTACCTACCGCAACATCCCTGGAAACATAAAACCATCCACTACCGCAAAATGGGGTAATTTAAAAAATCTGAGTATGTCGGAAGCAGCCTTGCTTTGCATCATGGTGCGGCTTGACAGAGTAGCTACGTGCATGCTAATGCCTGTGGCATTCAGGGGCCTCTATCTTTAAACTATTTCGGCTGTTGTCTGGGAGTTGGTATGGAGAGCGGAGATTAGAGAGCTGAATCACCATCAAAGAGCCTCTGCCAGCATCGCCTTGGTAATTGGAGCGGGGTCTACTGGGGACTGAGTCCTCAGTGCCCTGGGTTGCCGGGTAGCGGGCTTGATGCCACAGCGGCCTTGGCAGCCTTGGTGGTGAGTCCCCCGGTCACCTCAGCTGTCGGCACAATAC
This sequence comes from Ambystoma mexicanum, assembly GCF_040938575.1. NCBI lineage: Eukaryota > Metazoa > Chordata > Amphibia > Caudata > Ambystomatidae > Ambystoma > Ambystoma mexicanum. The sequence goes on from NC_090941.1 coordinate 807,720,816, forward strand.
ACTGCAGCCACAGTGTGAGCCAGCATTGGGTGCACCTTCCCTACGCCCTTCCCCTTGTTTTCCTCTGACACTACCCCCACCTCAGCTTCTGAAGGGGAGTCTGCATTGTTTGTTTGTTGCTGAGGGTCGGCAACTTGCTCATGGGCCTCTCTCATCACATATGGATGGGAGCGTGCATGGGGAGGTTGCCAGTAGAGTGGGCACAGTATGCAGTATACATTGTGTGCACTAGGAAACCCATCAGTGCCGACGCCCAGGGTGAAAGCCACCCCATTTCGAATTAAAACCCTTTTGAATTAAAAAAAACTAAGAAGCAGCTTCCTACTCCCATTGACCACGGTGACTGTCAGGCTTTTCCTTCGAGCCATGGCCTATAGTTTCTGGTGGGGACTGCAAGTCTCCTCTCCTGGGGGTCTCAGGAGCAGATGGACGAGCGTCTCTAACTACGAACAGATTCCCCCCGCTGAGGGAGAGGACCTGGTACTTGATCATTAAATCTAATGTCCCGTTCTCGTGACGTTAACATTCCCTCTCTCACAGCTGTGTTGCATGGTGCTCTTGAAGAACCGGGACCAGGTTCAATGGTCCTGTAGCGCTCAATCCTCACACTGGCAAGCTACTCACGGGCAAACAACCTTAGGCTGAATAGTGGAAAAAGTAAAATAATGATTCTAGATTACAGGTATAAACAAAACAACTACAAACGTTTTTTTTTTAAATGAAAGTCCATTGTAAGTAGTAGGCAACTACACCTATTTAGGTTTCTAAATATCTAACCTGCCTTTGCAGGTTTTGTACTCCAATTCGGTGAGCTCTAAGGTCATAAAAAGTAGCTGGTGTATAAGAAGATTATGTGGCTAAAAGGTGGGAACAAAGCCAAGTAGCCTTGTATAGCAAGAGTATTATCCCAGCCATAGTGTACGGGTTGGCCATTCTTCCGGAAGAACTGATTTCATGTTTGTACAAGTTAAAATGGAGAATACTCAACTTACTTATAATTCCTGTCTGTCTCCTGTTTAATTCCTCCTGTACCTGAAAATGGGAACACATACTTAGAACCAACCTATCATATACCAAGCAATCACTGGTATCCAGATATCCATGTTGCTCGGGATCTAGGACTGTGACAAGGAAAGGCAGTACTCATAGTGATGTAGATGACTGGTAAGTAATAGAAGCAATATCTCCTCGTCTGCCTTCAAAGTGAAAGCTCTTACTCGTCACGGATTTTCCAACCAAGATCATCCCGCTAGTTCCAGCGTAGCTACTACGTGTAATAGATATCTGGGATGGAAACATCATTTGAATCAAGCAAGATGAAAAATAATTGCCCGCCTGATTTGTTTCACAGAATCCAAGCATTTGTAGCAAATACATTTGAATTAGATCCCCAACCCTAGCAGCGTTGCACAAATGTGTTGTCAATGTGAGGCCCATGTTGCTGAATTATAAATAGCCATTCCATCCACCTCTGCAGGTTCCACCCAAGAGGCAGACATTCCTCGTGTGGATCCGCTTTGTATCTGTCTAGGGGAGGACTACCCAGCTTTTGTATTTGCAGTAGTAATAGTCAGCATTATGCAACTACTTAACATGCCAACTGACAGCTTTTTTACTTGTTCCAGCAAGTCTACACGTAACAGAGATGGGGTTTCATTCACAGAGCTACTGATGCACTCAAGATAGATCACAAGTGCCTGCCGGACACAGGAGTGCACGGCTACCTCTTCTGAGGAGGCTGGAAAATGTGCTAGTACTACAATGTCCTAGTTTAACTGAAGGAAGAGAGGCACTTAGGTTTAATTCCTGGCCCAGGGCCAATCTGGCCTTATCAGGGAGAAAATAGAAATAAGATTGTTTGATAACTCAAGCTCTCTCTTCACCCAGCCACCTACCAGAGGAAATTGCAACAAAAAAACCGACCTTTGCTGACAGTAATAGCAATTGGGAATCCATAAGAGGTTCAAAGGGAGCACCTTTTAAGGTGAGCAACCACATTGGTAAGAGGATGCGATAGGCGAATGATAAAAGGGTCTTTTTTATTTTATGGAATATGGGGAAGCCTTATTAATATACTGGAAATTGGCTCTACATGATGTCCAAAGAGTTGATACTGAGAGTCCATCTCAAAACCTTGAATAAGAAAGTTAAGGATCAGAAATTACTCACAATTCTGTACATTCCGCAAGATCCTGACATCATTTGTAAAAATGAGCCCAGTATCTTGAATAAGCAGCTAATAAGTTGAGGGAACTTCTTGCCTGCTGGATTAACTCTACTACCCTCAATCGCCATACCGCTAGGCAGAGGCAGTGTAAAGCTGATACTTCCTGGACAGACTAGTGAAGAAGAATGGAGGGGAAGAACTGTGACGAATCCAATAATCTGCATTTGTCAAGAGAGGGCAGGAATCCCCATCAGCCGGCCTTACCAGGGAAAAATCCAGAGTCATTCCTGCCTCTGGGGTGGCTGATAGCAGCATGCACAGCCCCAGCCAGCTGTGGGATGCCTACCATGGAAAATTCCATAGCCAAATCTGCCTCTGAGATGGAAGCTGGCAGCAGAGAGGGCCCGAGTTCCTGTCCCCTTACTTGTGCTGAAACGTTTGTGTGCAGACCACAGCTAACTCATGCCTCTTCAAGTTGGTCTGTAGTCTTCTCTGATCTATTTCTGAAACATCACATCTGTGCAAGAAGAGGAGAAAAACCAAGTGTGCGCCATGAAAAGAGAGCAGACTGTTCAAGCGGAATTGTGCTTTACCTCAGAGAACGGAAACACCGCCCAGGAGAGACGAAGATACTACTGCACTACTGATGCATGCCCATAAACCAACACAGGAAGAGAGGGATGCTGTGTCTATACAAGCTTGTGCAACAACCAAACATCCCATAGACAACCAGGGATGAAAAGGGAAGAAGGATCCACCCTCCCAGAACTGATTTACCAAGGGACCCCATCCAACCAAGTCCTGGAACTCGAAAATAAACATTGGCATTTCAGGGCTGCCATCTTTTGTGTGTGTCAAGCTTACACAGAGAAAATGGGTGGGGCTTAGGCATATTGGCAAGGGAAATCTACTCAATCCTTAGAAAGAAAAAGAGATGTTGTCCCGGGAGAGGAAGCACAAAGAGTGGGTTATTCCGATGAGGTCAGAGATGGAGGATAATCAAGAGACCAGCAGGTAGAAGGAAGGAACGACCACACTGGGACTCCAGCTGAAGACACTGTCCCAGTGCTGGCATTCCCTTCAGAGCTGAAACGACTAGCTTGGGTCCATTTCTATCCCAGTATCTCCGGGTCCCAGTAGGTGACCCGGAGATCGCTTAATCCAGTGCTAACTCCATAATAACCTCAGTGGCTGTTGAGTCTCTCAAGAGTAGGCACCTCAGGGGCATAAGGCCTTGACAGGGAGTTACCAGTGAGACTGGTCTCTCACACTCTTCGGCAAAGAAAGTCTCAGGGTCTAGGACCTCAAGTGCTTCCTCCTGTGCATCTTGCAGAGCTTGCACTAGTTATGGCCTCAACTATGTCTGGGCCAGGCTTGCCATTACCCAACAGACCCGCTAATTGCATAGAGTGTTTGACTGTGACACAGTGATAGGAGGTGTTACCCCTCTGACTAAGCTCTGCCATTGACAAGGGACAGTATGTACGACCATCCAAGGGACAGTATGTAAGACCATCCAACTCCCTTAAAAGCTGCTTTGGTCCTGATATTTACTGTTTTTCCTTCACCCATTGTTGCCTGGCAGCTGTGACCCTCGCAGCAGCATCAAACATAGCAGTAGACTTGTCCCATTAATGGTAGCATGGTTCAGAAATATTTGAGTACTGGCAGGTGCTGCAAACCCCTCAAAGGTTCTAGCATTTTTGCCATTCAGAGTTAGGGAACTGGGTGTTGAGTTATTGGGTGCCTCAGTATTAGAGTTGCCCCAACTCTGGTATGGGATCTCCCTTCAAGTTCTTGAGGAGCTTTGTTGGAATAAGAGACAGAACTTGTATCCTTTCCCTCCTTATGGTTGCTGTGTTTCTGTTCCTCTAAGGCCAGGCTCCTCTCCTCTAAGAGGATCTTCCTCTCAGACCGTTCTGCTCCATAAGGGGAGGCAGTAGCCACCCTAGCCACTAAATGTTGCAACAACTGCAGGCGGGTTATCAACCCAAGGTGTTGTGGTAAGTAGAGTGCATTGCAATAGTTGATCCGACTGGTGATCAAAGAGGCCACTACCAGTGGTCGCAAATGTTCAGGCAAGAAAGGCAGAACTCTGTGCTGCTCTAAGAAGGAAATGGCAAGTCTTACAAACTGTGCTTACTTGAGATGACATTGACAAGTCGGATGACAGAAAGATCCCTAAATTCTTGACCACCTTCACCGGAAAAGGAAAGTCACCCAAAGTAGGGGGCAAGAAACAATCATACCATTGAGCAGTAACTGAAGAAGATCCCACCACCAGAATTTCGGTCTTGTCCCCCTCTAGCTTCAGCTAATTTGCATTCATCCAGTTTCCCACTGCAGAAAGGCACTCCCGTAGTTCATAGACTACAGTCCCCTGGTCCCAATCAAGACAGACCAGGACCTGGGTGTCGTAGGCATAGGAATAACAGCAAAAGCCAAAGGAATGGATGTGGTGAATTAGCGGCTGGATATACATGTTGAAGAGCATAGGCAACAAGGCCAACCGCTGCGGGACACCACAGAACAGAGTGCGAGAGGAAGAAAGAAAAGGAGGAAAAGATAGTGATTGGCTCCTGTCAGCGAGGAAAGATGCAAGCCAATACAAGACGGGCCCAGAGACGCCAGCAGTCTTGAGGCGAGATAGCAAGATGGTGTGGTCGACCGTGTTGAATGCTGCTGACAGATTTAATAAAGTCAGGGCTCCCACTCCGCCCTGGTCCACCAACATGGTGAGATCATCGACCACAGACACAGGACACTCTAAGTGCCCCGCCCCGGATGAAAACCTGACTGAAAGGGGTCAACGAAAAGTGATGATTCAAGAAAAGAAGAAAGAAGATGTGGTAGTAGAGGCTCCAGTAACTTCATGAAAAAAGGGAGAAATGAAATGGGACGAAAGTTAGCCAGCACCGACACATCCAGAAAAGGGTTTTTAAGAAGAGAAGCCATCGTAGACTGCTTCAGCTGAATTGGAACCATACCCATCCGGCAGAAGGAATTCACTGCCTCCACAACCCAAGGATCATGGCCTGCAAGATCGTTTTAAGCGTGGCCAGAGGAATGGGGTCAGATAGAGCTGCTGACTTCAAACGCTCCACTGCCTGTGAAACTTCAATAGCCGAGAATTCAGAGCTAGATGCAGAACAGAAATGTATAAGCACTCTGGATACATTGTCATGGAGGACAAACAGGCTGGAAAGTCAACAATGTAGTTGAAAAGTGGAGGTCTAACTGGTAAAAGGTGCAGACGGGACTTAACCATCCGCTAGTGCCACAAATTGTTGTGCACAAGGTGACAGGGTCACTCTGAAGTGCCTATTCCCAATGTTAGCCAGTTAGGTCTTGAGCTGTTGTGCTTGTGAGTCAAACCAAGCTCAAAGGCATTGAGTCACATTGATCCCAGGTGGAGAGTGGGTGGCGAGTTGGATTTGAGTGGGTACTCTGTGCGATTCGAGGCAGCGTTGAGCAGTGCTGGTCCAATTAATCACCAGGAGTGGTACAATGATTGAGCATGGTTCAAAACGATGAGCATCGCTGGCACAGGTCAACAAGTGACGTAATGGTTCAGCAATGGATTTGAGGAAGAGGTGAATGCTCCTGTGACCAATGTGCTCCGTGGTATGGGATAGCAATGGCTTCTTCAATTCCTAACATTTAAAAATGGCAGATGGAATGCCAGGTACTTCTGGACTGCATTTGATTTGCATTAGTGCATCCATATCTGGCTGTCACGACCCACATCCAGAAGACCCCCTGGCAAGCCCATGGGCCAGGAAGGGTCTTGACTCGGGTCTCCACTAAACCCAGGCATCCTTGGCTTAGGCCTTCTTGGGGCCAGTCCTGGCGCCTTTGGCGCCAGGCTCATACTTGATAAAGGACTTGTGTTGGGAACTACTTTATTTCAGTGCCAGTCAACATGGAGGCATCCACATAGTTTGATTCCTTGGAACCAAGCTATGCGGTAAAGTATTTTTGGGTGTGGTACCATAGGAACTATTTAACCGGGACTACTTTCTTGAAACTATTTAAACCACACCGGACTGGGATAAGACTGCGAGACTTGTCCTTGGCCTCAAGCCCTGGGATTGTATCTCTCCAGCTCTGAAATCGCTTCACTGGCTCCCAGTGGAGGCAAAGATTAAATTCAAAACCCTCTGCATTGCCCACAAGGCTTTCTGGGGCCTAGGTCCAAAATACCTATAGCTATCCCTCTGCAAATACCTCCCCTCTCGAGCTCTTCACATCTCTACCTCCAACTCACTCAGGGTCAGTCGTTTTTCTAAGAAACGAGCTGGGGGTAGATCTCTGTCTTCGGCTGGGGCCTCCCTCTGGAACAGCCTCCCTGCCACTCTAAAACTTGAGGAGAACCATCTCTGGTTCCGGGAGCACCTCAAGACCTTCCTCTTTTCATCTGCCTTCGCTCCCCCTCTCCCCTGCTGATCTGTTCTCTCTTGGCACCGTGCACCTGGCCACCCTCTGTCTTTTGGGCCCAGGTACCTGCTCATCCTGTCACCCTCCCGCACTGCCTGCGGGTCACCCCTTGCACTGGGGTCTGTATCTGTACCCATACAGCACCCCCTTTTTCTTCCTGCACTTATCGGACCTACCCAGTCTGCTGCCTTAAACCTAGCACATGCAAATTGCTGGCTGCATTACCACTGTTTGTTGCCTTTATTATTTATTTATTGTTATTTATCTGTTTCTCCTCTGCTTTGCACTTTCCACCTCCCCCCCTTCCATGCACTTTTCCCCTCCCCCTCTCCCATGCACTTGTGCTTTCTCAATGTCACTGGGCCTAGTAAGATCGCTATTTTGTTCTCCCCTGTTCCCCTCCCTTGCCTTTTCGCGCTCTGAAACACTTGTGTACGAGCGCGATAGAAAAAAAATATCAATCAATCAATCAATCAACACGCTTCGCGTTACTTTGCAATTCTGCAATGTGACGCTCACCGTGTTCAGCTGCACCCGCGAACCTCGGAAGAACAGCATCTGTTGAGAAGGAAAAGGACATCGTTAGCAGCATGAGCTTACCTGTAATTTCATCGTTAGCTGTCTATAGCTCTTGCGATCAGCATCCTGGAACCAGCACTCCTCCCGGACCGTCGGATCTGCAAAAAAGGAAGAAACAAGGCATTAGACATTTTACAATTTAATGAACAGTGCCGAAAAGCTTACCTCGCAAGCCGCTCCTCGACCAGCATCGCCTCAGGAATTCCATGCACTGGGTGAGCATCGCGACCTGTGGGGAAGAAAAGACAACAGGTAAGCAAAAGGCAAGGCATCATAGCGCTGCGCATAGCGCCAACTCACCACATCAAGGTGCTCTAAATACGCCATTACTTACCGGCGAGACCCAATTCAGTCTATGCCACATATTGGACTTCCACGCACCTAAGGAAGAGAAAAAGACATTAGTTAGACCAAAAAAGGCCTGCAAGGACAACGATATACCACAGCAATAAGACCTACCTGAAAGACTCAAAGCGGGCCGGCATCAGTGAAGTAACTTGATCACAATTGCCCACCAAGCACAATGCGCCCCTGCCAAGAAGGCAGGACGGAGAGCACACCTGCATTAAAAACAAGGTGAGGAGAGGTCCAGAGAGGCCGCGGGTATATGGGGTGGTGGGGGGCTGTTTACCCCAGATGCCCAGTCTTGAACATTACCCACCTGTATTCCAGGCAGAACCCTCCCGCTGGTCAACCTGGAAACCGCAGAGAAGGACACCTGAGTCCCAACTGCTAGGTGGCCTCCTCGTGGAACCAGGTGAGCGTAACAGAATGCGAAGACTGCCAAACCAATCCACCTGGGCGCCATGGAGACCTCAGAATTAGACCAATTGGCCCAATTAATAGGAGAACTGTGCGCTGAGGTTATTCTGCCGACAGGAGACTAACGCTCTCCGAAGAGTTTTAATAGTGACTAAGGAGCGCACTGAAGACATTAGCAGACAATTCTTCCCATCCCCCCTTAAGCACTCCCTTGTGCACCCTCTTCTTAAGAAACCCTCTTCTGACCCCTCCAGATTCTACTCATCGGCACACCCACTCCCTCCTTCCCTGCAGCTCTCTGGCCGGCCTCTCTTGGCCCTCTTCCTGCTCCTACCTGCAAGGCAAAAAAGCCCTGGGGTTATCTTCGACTCCACACTCTCCTTCTCTCCTCATATATCTGACGTCTCTAAGAAGTCACACTACCAGCTGCACCTCCTCAGGGGTATTCTTCCCTTCCTCTCCTTCCCCCAGAAGCTTGCTGTCTCCCGAGCCCTGGTTCTCTCGAAGCTGGACTATTGTAACAGCCTCTATCTTAATCTGCCTGCCTCCACACTCCGCCCTCTACAACTCATCCAGAACAGAACTGCGAGACTTGTCCTTGGCCTCAAGCCCAGGGACCGTATCTCTCCAGGACTGAAATCTCTACACTGGCTCCCAGTGGCTGCGAGGATAAAGTTCAAAACCCTCTGCATTGTTCACAAGGCCTTCTGGGGCCTGGGGCCTAAATACCTTCAACTCTCTCTTCCTAAATATCTTCCTTCCCGAGCACTTTGCTCATCCGTCTCCAACTCCCTTAGGGTCAGCCGCTTCTCGAAGCAACAAGCTGGTTGTGGATCTCTCTCCGTGGCAGGGGCCTTCCTCTGGAACAGCCTTCCTGCCCCCCTGAAACTTGAGGAAAACCATCTCCGGTTCCGGAAGCACCTCAAAACTTTCCTCTTTGCTTCTGCTTTCTCTCTCCCTCTCCCCTGCTAATTCTTCACTGAAACTGCACTGAATCTGCAACTGGGCCACTCTCACCGACCTCGGTCCTGGGCCCAGCCACTCTCCACTTGCACTGCCTCCCTGGCAACCCCTGCACTGCGGGACTGTCTCTGTATCCCTACAGCCCCCCATTCCCAGCACTTGTTCTGCACTTACCTTGCACTTGCCACCAGCTGGCCCTTTTATTTATTTATTCTACTTACCTTGTACTGCACTTCCCCCCTCCCCATGCACCTCTCCCTTCCCCCTACCCCTGCACTTTCGCGATCTGAATGACACCTGGCCTAGTAGGATCGTTGTCTGTCTTCCCCTTGTTCCCCCCTCCTTGCCTCGTCGCGCCTTGAAACACTTGTGTATAGGCGCGTTACAAATGCCTTATCATATCATATCAAACTTGCAATCACAAGCAGGACAGACACCTCTACCTGGAAGCAACCCAACGATGCAGAATCCTACTCTGCCATCCACTTCCTCTACTCCGGTACACATTACGCTACCAGGAACAGTTCCTTTGGCACCACCGGAGCGGTTTACAGGTGATCCACGGAAATATGCAGCTTTCATGATCAGTGTCGCCTTCACTTTATTTTCAGGCCAGGAGCATTTCCAAATGACCAAGCTCGGGTAGCCTTTGTTTTATCATACCTGAGCGGTAGTGCAGCAGATTGGTCTGTACCATTGGTGACCCATGATGATCCTTTATTACATGACTTTGGGGGATTTCAAAGGGAAATGGAGAAACATTTTGCTCGCCATACCCGAGAGCAAGCAATGGACAATTAACTCCTTTCCCTCTGACAGGGGAATCAGGACTTGTTAACGTACATTGCTACTTTCAACAGGTTGGTTGCTGAAGCTAGGTGGCCTGAAAACAAAATAACCATGTTGTTTCAACAGGGCTTACGAGGCGAATTAAAAGACGTTCTAGCTCAAGTAGTTGATCCTCCTTGAGACTGTTCCGACTTCATAAATCTGGTCATACAACTAGACCACCGGTTGCAAGACCGAAAAGCAGATCGTTCCAAAATGGATCCTCGGGCTAGTGGACCCCATGCAAATTGGGGGGGGTGACCTCCATTAACAAAACAAGAGCGAGATAAAAGAAGGCAACAACAACTATGTCTGTATTGCGGAAAACCTAGGCATTTCCTCAAGGACTGCCCGGTGAACAACCCAAGGAAGATCGTCGGGGCCATGGAAAAAAGATGAAGAGAAGGAATCTAAATCGGAAAACTACCCAGCTCGACAAATGTAGAGGTCAGTTTGTAAAGTGAGAGAAAGAGACGCCGACTCACACTTTGCAATACCAGTGATCTTAATCAATAACCAACAGTCGTCAAGAATGCATGCCGTTGAGGCATACATCGACAGCGGGGCAGTCGGGAATTATTTAGATCAAGACCTGGCTGCATAGATGGGGCTTCCCTTATGTTTTAAGCCGACTACAGACAAGGTGACTACGGTGGATGGGACAGAAATCGCTTCCAGACCCGTAACCCAATGCACAGCCGAGATAACCTTGCTGTGCCAGGACGAGCATTGGGAACTCATTTCGTTTGATCTCATCAAGGCACCTCAATTCCGGCTTATTCTAGGGATGCCATGGTTAGTCGCTCACAAACCTTTGATTGACTGGCGGGCCAGGAAATTAACCTTCCCCAGTGACTGCTCTGCAGCCAGTTATTATTAAGAACAGAAACCAGCTTTCACTATTTCTACAACTCCCAGAACGATAACATCAACCCTGGGTGTAAATAATACCTTGCCAGAGAAATACTGCGATTTTCAGGATGTATTCCAGAAGGACCAAGCAAACACCCTGCCGCCGCACAGGACCTATGACTGTCAAATCAACCTTGTTCCTGGTGCTCAAGTCCCTTGTGGTAGAATCTATGCTCTAACGGAACCTGAAAATCTTCATCTGAAGTCTTATTTAGACCAATACCTTGCAAACGGATTCATCCGTTCATCGGAGTCCCCTGCAGCCAGTCCTTTGTTCTTCGTGCCGAAAAAAGAAGGGGATTTAAGGACCTGTATTGACTACCGCGCATTGAACCAGATCACTGTAAAGAACCGTTACCCCTTTCCACTTATTCAGGAAATGCTGGACCAGGTCAAAGATGCTCAGATTTACACCAATTTGGATCTTCGAGGAGAGTACCACCTGGTCTGAGTCAGAAGCAGAGACGAATGGAAAACTGCTTTCCGTACCAAATATGGTTTATTCGAATATCAAGTCATGCCCTTTGGGTTATGCAACGCTCCGGCAGCATTCCAATATTTCATAAATGACGTCTTGAGAGAGTTGATGTCTGCGCTCTAGTGTGCATAGATGATATCCTAGTGTACTCAGCCTCAAAACAGGATTGTATCAAGCACGTCCGTTCAGTCCTCGCCAAGCTCCGTGAACATCGTTTATATGCAAAGCTTGAAAAGTGTTTTTTTCACGTAACTGAAGTAGAGTTTCTAGGATTTATCCTTACTCCCGGAGGCATCAGGATGGACCTGCACAAGGTTGACGCCATTCTGAAGTGGCCATCACCAATGTCAGTAAAAGGAGTACAGAGTATGTTGGGCTTTGCGAACTTCTATCGCCGGTTCATACCAGACTTCTCCCAAGTTGTACACCCGATCACCGTATTGCTACGAAAAAATAACAAAAAATTTGCCTGGACCGAAGAAGCAGAAAAAGCTTTTCAGGAACTCAAGAAAAGGTTCACCTCAGCGCCAATCCTGCGACATCCACGTCCAGATCTTCCTTATATCGTGGAAACGGATGCTTCCAGTATAGCAATGGGAGCTGTCCTCTCACAAAGAGATCCTGAAACTGGCCAGCTACATCCAGTGGCCTTCTGGTCGAAGAAGTTCTCACCTCCAGAAATAAATTATGCCATCACGGACAAAGAACTCTTGGCAATCAAATCCGCCTTTAAAGCCTGGCAACACTACCTTCTGGGGGCCAGACACACCATTACAGTTATCACGGACCACCAAAACCTGCAATATCTTAAAACAGCTAAAGCCCAGTCTTCACGCCAGTTGCAATGGGCTTTTTTCTTCACCAAATATGATTGTCATAACATTTCGACCAGGGGTCAAGAATGGAAAAGCTGACGCACTCTCTCGTACTGGCACTGATGACATAGTTTATACGGCCCCAGACCCAGTCCCCATCATACCCGAAGACAAACTCTTAGGCCTCACTACGGCCTTAACCCAAATCGATCTGAGAAAAGAAATTCAACAAACCATGAATCCGGATATCTCCTTGCATGGCAAGTGCAGGGGAAACAATATTCCATCGAAGATCACTTACCCTTTTTTAAGGGTCGTCTGTACATACCCATCAAGGACTTACAACAACAAGTCATTTCAGGTGATCACGATTCTCTGATCGAAGGGCACCCTAGAATTACCAAGACCTTTGCCAAGGTGAAACAGAACTTCTGATGGCCTACCTGGCGTAGAGATGTCATCCAATACTTTCAGTCTTGTGGAGTCTGCGCACAAAATAAATTGCAAAAACAAAAACCATCTGGCCTCTGAAACCTTTGGACATACCTCTTTCACCATGGCACACTCTTTCCCTCGACTTAATCACTGACCTACCTTCCAGTCAAGGGTTTAACACCATTCTTGTAGTCGTAGACCTATTCTCAAAGATGGCACACTTTATTCCGCTCAAAGGCCTCCCTGACGCATCCACTCTAGCCAAGGTATTTCTGGACGTTATTGTTAAACTACATGGCTTCCCATCAGTCCTGATCTCTGATCGAGGTAGCCAGTTCGTCTCCAACTTTTGGAGAAAATGTTGTGCAATGGCGCAAATTGACGTCCGCTATCCACTAGCCATCACCCCCAAACGAACGATCAGACCGAGAGGACCAACCAGACCCTTGAGCAATACCTACGATGCATGTTGCACCATGAACTAACAGACTGGAAGGACTTACTATGGATAGCTGAGTACGCATATAACAACTCCTTGCATTCCAGTACCGGACAAACACCCTTTTACACCCTATCTAGCAGACACCCACATACCTCAGAACTGGATCTCCCAACCAGCTTGGAAATGCCAACAGTAAAAACCCTTCACACCAACATCACTCAGGCTTTCAAAAAGGCCAAATAACATCTAATTTGTGACAAAGACAAGCAAAAACAATTTGCCGACCAACACAGGAAAAAGGCCACAGACTATCAAGTAGGGGAGATGGTTTGGCTGGCCGCCAGGTTTATACCCATCAAAGGAACCCGGACCTTTCAACCCAGGTACTTAGGGCCCTACACCATCAAGACGATAATTAATCCAGCGGCCGTCAAATTAGATTTACCATCCAATCTACACATCCACCGGGTATGTCATGTGTCCCTTTTAAAACCAATGCAGCCTGGTACACGGATTGGAACACCACAGAAACCCATACTTGTTGATGGAGAACCAGAATTTGAAGTTAAAAGCATACTGGATTCTAAGTACTCAACGGGGAAGCTATACTATCTAATTGATTGGAAAGGATTTGGACCCCAAGATAGATCCTGGGAACCCTGTGAAAACGTTCATGCGCCGCGTCTGATCAAAAACTATAATTGATACTTCCCAACTAAACCTGGGCCGGACAGAAGGAACACCTTGAGAGGGGCCTTGGGGGGGAGTGCTGTCACGACCCACATCCAGAAGACCCCCTGGCAAGCCCATGGGCCAGGAAGGGTCTTGACTCGGGTCTTCACTAAACCCAGGCATCCTTGGCTTAGGCCTTCTTGGGGCCAGTCCTGGCGCCTTTGGCGCCAGGCTCATACTTGATAAAGGACTTGTGTTGGGAACTACTTTATTTCAGTGCCAGTCAACATGGAGGCATCCACATAGCTTGGCTCCTTGGAACCAAGCTATGCAGTATAGTATTTTTGGGTGTGGTACCATAGGAACTATTTAACCGGGACTACTTTCTTGAAACTATTTAAACCACACCGGACTGGGATAAGACAGCGAGACTTGTCCTTGGCCTCAAGCCCTGGGATTGTATCTCTCCAGCTCTGAAATCGCTTCACTGGCTCCCAGTGGATGCAAGGATTAAATTCAAAACCCTCTGAATTGTCCACAAGGCTTTCTGGGGCCTGGGTCCAAAATACCTTCAGCTATCCCTCCGCAAATACCTCCCCTCTCGAGCTCTTCGCTCCTCTACCTCCAACTCACTCAGGGTCAGTCGCTTTTCTAAGAAACAAGCTGGGGGTAGATCTCTGTCTTCGGCTGGGGCCTCCCTCTGGAACAGACTTCCTGCCACTCTAAAACTTGAGGAGAACCATCTCCGGTTCCGGAAGCACCTCAAGACCTTCCTCTTTTCTTCTGCCTTCGCTCCCCCTCTCCCCTGCTGATCTGTTCTCTCTTGGCACCGTGCACCTGGCCACCCTCTGTCTTTTGGGCCCAGGTACCTGCTCATCCTGTCACCCTCCCGCACTGCCTCCGGGCCACCCCTTGCACTGGGGTCTGTATCTGTACCCATACAGCACCCCCTTTTTCTTCCTGCACTTATCAAACCTACCCTGTCTGCTGCCTTAAGCCTAGCACTTGAAAATTGCTGGCTGCATTACCACTGTTTGTTGCCTTTATTATTTATTTATTGTTATTTATCTGTTTCTCCACTGCTTCGCACTTTCCACCTCTCCCCCTTCCATGCACTTTTCTCCTCCCCCCGCTCCCATGCACTTGCGCTTTCTCAATATCACTGGGCCTAGAAAGATCGCTATTTTGTTCTCCCATGTTCCCCTCCCTTACCTTGTCACGCTCTGAAACACTTGTGTACGAGCGCGATAGAAATAAAATATCAATCAATCAATCAACACGCTTCGTGTTACTTTGCAATTCTGCAACGTGACGCTCACCGTGTTCAGCTGCACCCGCGAACCTCGGAAGAACAGCATCTGTTAAGAAGGAAAAGGACATTGTTAGCAGCAGCAGCTTACCTGTAATTTCGTTAGCTGTCTATAGCTCTTGCGATCAGCATCCCAGAACCAGCGCTCCTCCCGGACCGTCGGATCTGCAAAAAAGGAAGAAACAAGGCATTAGACATTTTACAATTTCATGAACAGTGCTGAATTCCATGCACCGGGTGAGCATTGTGACCTGTGGGGAAGAAAAGACAACAGCTTAGCAAAAGGCAAGTCATCATAGCGCTGTGCATAGCGCCAACTCACCGCATCAAGGTGCTCTAAATACGCCATTACTTACCGGCGAGACCCAATTCAGTCTATGCCACATATTGGACTTCCGCACACCTAAGGAAGAGAAAAAGACATTAGTTAGACCAAAAAAGGCATGCAAGGACAACGATATACCACAGCAATAAGACCTACCTGAAAGATTCAAAGCGGGCCGGCATTAGTGAAGTAACTTGATCGCAATCGCCCACCAAGCACAACGCGCCCCTGCCGAGAAGGCAGGACAGAGAGCACACCTTGTGGGATGTTTTTACCCATGCATCCGAGCCCTACCACAAAAACTGTGCAGTACTGGCATTGAAAACATCATGATGGCCAGAGCTTCCCAGAAAATGCCCAGGGAAATGCATGAAGAATAGGCTGCCACCCATTTTTGCCGATGTTATGGGCACAGAAGGGCACTGCCTAAAACCACCATTGGACTACCCACACAGTAGCCTGAAACCATTGGGAATGGCAATGCTGATTGCCAAAAGCAACCTAGAACTGTGGGGTATTCATTTCTTAAATCCCAAAAATGGTTGCATTACCAGCACTCACCACTATCAGAAAGCCGGCGTTTTAAAACAACACCAGACATTTGTGTAAAACTGAATAAATGAACCCAAAGCAGGCCAAAGAAAGACTTACTAAGAGGTGGATACAATGTAAAGTTATATTCTGAAGTGACTTGAAGGTTTATAACAAGACTGGCTGAGCTCTGCAGGTCTGCAGCAGCTTAAACTGAAACTGGATTTAAAATTACCAAAAATCGAAATGTGTAAATAAACTGAGGGACAGACTTGTGACTGCCACATAGTTTGGCACTGTTAAAATGTCATAGTTTTGAACTTAGAATCAGCATTCTAGCTGCATGTGTAAAAATTGTTAGTTTATTTGAATGCAGAAAACTGGGTAACTAGAAGTGACATTAGCTGGGGCCTGGCTTAAGTAACTGAATTCTGCCTGACATCTACCCCCACATGAGTTAAAACCTGCTCAGCCACTCTTCCCCTTGCCAAAAGGAGTTGTCACCTCTCTGATTAGATTAGGGGTGGAGCAGCTACAGGGAGATGAACAAAGGCCTGTCCTGTGCCCAGGCAGAGGGTTTATTGGGTGGAGGCCATAAATGGCTTCCTCTTGAACAATGGGCCTTCCAGGGCCCATGCAGATGGTTTATTAGGGGGACCGTAAAATAGCTTCCTCTTGGCAGAAGTTGGGAGGGGCAGGGTCTCTGAGCTTGGCAGAAACTGGATAAACTGGTTTCTACACCATGTGACCTGGGAAACCACACCCCTTTGGGGCCAGAACATAAATCTAAAAAGACGGATCATTCATAGAGCGGACTTGTGAAAATTTTATAAGTGATATCATTATTCTTGTGATTTTTCTGTGCACATTTGAAGACGTGTTAGGACCCGGTGGTATGTTCAGGGGGGTTTTAGCGGAAAAGAGGATATTACTCTAAATGTATGTATGTTAAAAATCTGACACTCCACCACCTAATGCCCACATGCTTTGCGAACATTTGTGTAAATGCGGGGACAAATCCAATATTGGTAACCCGACCAAAAAGTGAAATATGTTGCCATTTTTGAACCCAAGCTCCTAGAAACGACAGAATTGGAACAGGGGCTACCATCAGTAAATGCAAGATGTGTGTATGCAATGCCAAACAACTGTCTATCGGGGAAACATGTCTTTAGGTCAAATATAGATTGTGTGTAATTTGACAGGGGAGTATCCTTTCTGCAAGCCATTAAATGACATTGCTCTGACACTCCACTTCTTTTCCCCAATCAAGAGAGAAAGGAAAGCTTGACCAATGGGCAGTTGAGAGAGGGGCTGGCTAGTGATGCTGCACACACACCCACTTTCAAAAGACATAAAAAGAGCCACTGGAAGCTAGAGAGGATATTCTATTCCATCTGCTGCGGGACGCTCTGCTGGGAAAATCCATACTTTACCTCCATCAACCTCCAGAGAGCCAACATAGAGACTTCAATCTATCCACCTTCAGAGACCAAGACTTTACTTCAGAATTTGTAGCAGAGAGGTCAACTACAAGCTAAATCCCTCTTTAGCAGGCTTCAAATCATTGCCACCATTCACAGCCAGGCGAGCTGTTTGAATTCTTTGCAAGAACTCTTGCCATTTGCCAGAGAGCAGTGTTGTATCCAGAGAGAGACCAGCTGAACCGGAGACCGCTGTTAGCAGAACCAGAGAGCTGACCCAGATCACTGTGAAGTGCCGAGACCAGACCGGAGTCCAGTCCAAAACCTGACCAGATCCGTGGCGAGGCCTAATTCAAAAATATATTGTGAGTACCTAGCAGAACTGTGCAGAACCAATCTCTTAGTTAAAATAATATAATTCAATCTATTTTAATCTAACCAGAACTGCCTCCTAACTGTCACCTGTCATTTGCAAAGCTGTCACTTGTCATTTTCTAGCTGCAAGCTGTAACCTGTCGCTTTGAACTTTTAAAATTTCAAATCCGAAAAACTACCTTTATTTAATCGTCCGTATCTCTGGAACCGTTTGGGCTAGAACCGACTTGCTACTCCTCATACTTTTGCCGTAATCACGATTCTTGCACTCGCGAATTTTTCCGCGATTTGCGATTTGGTTAAAAATCCAGGCACGTGTGAAAACAGCAGCTTCCTTGCTTTCCTTGCTAAAAATTCATTTGCCTCTTAAGAACCATCCCTGAATCATTGCTAGAGTGAACCTGGGCTAATATTAACTAGATACCACTCACCCTGAACCTCTAGAGGGAATTAAAAGCATTTTAGCATATTTTTCACTTCATTGCCAGCACATATAAAAACATTTTGGGCCTATGTTTCAAACTTCTGTAGTCTAAGCTTGCTGGGGTGAACTGAATTCTATTTGATTGCATTCCTGAGAACTGTGTGCTTTCCTTCCATTTCCTTGCATTGCATAAAGGGGGGGAGTGGATTGCCAGAGAAAAGTGATTACATTGTGTTGTTGAAATCATATTGAGTATTTTCTCTGTATTGCATTTTCATTCCACATTGCATCCATTTGAAACCATAAAGTATTGTTGCTATCGTATCCATCCTATAACCACTCATCATTGATTATAAAGAAGTGTGCTAGTGCCGGACTATCCATTATTGATTACTGCTCAGATTAAGTGTGATATTCAATTATTAATTTATTATAAGGTGTGATATATATATATATATATATATATATATATATATATATATATATATATATATATATATATATATATATATAAATTAAATTAAATTTATATATTTAATTATCAAATAAACCTTTTAAACTTGCAAAACAGAACTACTTCTTGGCTCAGTGGGGTCAGGGGGATTCAAAGAGAGGGGTGTTATATAGGGGTAGTCATCCAGAACCCATGAACTGGACGTAAAGATATATCAATAAGGGTTTCCATTCAGTATCCCAGACTAGGCCTTGACTTAGCTGTAGTGTTGAATTGAATCCTCTTACAAATTGGGGGCTCGAGCCGGACGTTTGGGTTAGATCTATCACTTGTGCAGATTAATACAGTGTGCCAGCTGACCAGATACACATATCCGGTAGGATCATCACGCTGTGTTACGCTGTAAAGCACTCCTCAAAGGAACGCTCTAAGGAAAAGGTCTGTTTTGCAAAAATAATATATAAACTTCTGTAAGTCAGGAAGGAACTCAAATTCCAGAATGACGACCTTGGTAGATATGAAAATAGCCAGAGAACACTTCTTATATAAGCTATTTGTGAGAGGTGAGTGGACTCATCAGGACCAAACGGTCTGGTTGCAGGCAATCGCGCAACAGGTCACTGAAACAGGGTCAGATATATGGGGAGATCAGGGTCCCCTACATGTGGCCCTGAGCGAACTATACATGGCCCCGAAGGCCAAGGATGAGCACCACAAGATTGCCAGGGTAGCGGCATATTTATATTTACATATAGGAGCCATGCAGGACAAATGTGCTGAAGGCCAAGATCTGGTGAGTAGGCAACTGCTGGCACTACAGAAGGCCCAATCTGATCTGGACTCTTCTGAGCAGAGGCTGCTCAGGAGCCAGGAGTCAGAAAATGACAGCAGACGGTACATCACTAAAATAAAGGAGGATATGGATGTGCTGCAACAGGAAAAGGCGGACCAGGATACCAGATTTCTGGCCTTGCAGAAGGAGTACCAAGAAGGTTTGGACTCCCTACTGCAGAGCCAGAAAAGGCTGGAGCAACAGTTAGACTTCAATATGGCATGTGCTGAGCAGGTAGTCACCCTGCAAAGCCACCTAGATAGGGAGAAGGCAGAGAGCAATAAACTGATTTTGAAAGACCTGGATACCCAGGCAGAGTTCGACCAGGAGCGCCAGAAAGCTGGTGCCTTCCAAAGGCAAAGGGACGACCTGGCGGCACAGATGCAGGCTCTTAGTCAGGAAAGGGATACCTTAGGCCAGGAAGTCTGCCACTTAAAAAGGAAAATGGAAGAAAATCACCTGGCCCTCCAGGGACTGGGTGACCTCCAAAAAGAACACCAGAACTTGTTAGAGCACACCAGGAGGGTGGAGGATGCTCTAGCAAGAAAGGAGCAGACCAATAGGGACACAGCTCAGGAGGTAACCCTCCTGCAGCAGAGACTGGCCCAGTACTCCAGGACCAATCAGGAGGCACAGAGAGAAAATTAGGCTCTCTGTCAGCACAATGATAGGCTCCAACAACAGGTAGTGATGCAGGAGCGACTGATAGAGTCTAGTAAGGCCTTACTGAGGAACTGAAAGCGCAGGCTCTTGCATTGCAACAGGGAGCAGGGGCGGATAGAGACCAGGTTCGCTAGGAAAGGGAAACTCCTGAGCATAACCTCAGGAGCCCTAGTACCAGAGGCCTTTATCTCTCTCAGTCCATGGACTCTGCCACCCCCATGTCCCCTGACGCACATGAGCACCGGGCCACAGGGTTGGCAGATTACTATCCAGCCAGAAGCATGGAGCTCATAGGCCAGTACCTCCCAGGAATGGATGGGCAGGCATCCGGGTATGGGCACCCAAGCACAGTGCAATTTAGTGGGGAACCCCAGGAGAATAGGCCCATTAAGGGCATCCTGAAAACCTCTGCCCAGTTAGGTCAGTGGGGGGTGTTACCCATCAAATCCTGGTAGCAAGGAGGAATCTGAAGACTCCTCTGAACGGCGCAGGACACAGGAGACCAGGTCCCCACATTCTGCCAGCCACTCCCAGGCTCGCAGAATCCGGGAAAACCTGGAAGAGCAGACAGGAACCTCTGTGAGCAGTGCCTCTGAGTCAGAGGATGAATGGACCAGGGTTACCCGAACCAAAAAGGCCAATAAGGCAAAAAGGGCCTTGCTTAAGGACCCATTGAAACAGATTTAGGCAATCAGGAGTGTCATCACGCCTTATCATAAGAACGCCAAGTACTCTGTTTGGGAACACTTGGAGCTCTATGAGCAAATGATGGAAACTTTTCATTTGAAGGACAGCCAAAGCTGTATCCAATATGTAAAGTGGACCTTCTCACCAGAATACTCCAGTTTCTTTGCGGGGCTGGAGGACCAAAATCATTTAAGATGGTCCACCTATAAGGCGGCCATCTTGAAACATTTTTCTGTTCACAGAAATCCTCAAGAGGCTCGCAAGGCAGCCTACAATTTGCAATGTGGGGAGCATCAGGCCCCACAAGAATTTGTGCACGAACTGAAACGTGCCTTTGCGCAGACCACCAGAAGGGTGCGCACAGACAGCAGAGAATTTGTCAATACATTTTTCCATGCCTTGCCCAAATATATAATGACCCACCTCGTGAGAGATTTTCATGAGAAAAGATCTTTAGACTGGGTCATTGAACAGGCCACCCGGATCTATGAGGTGCAGAAGCCCATAGTAAATAAAAATTATGCGCCCAAAAACCCCAAAACCAACAGCACCCCTGCTGCTGCCAAGGTGGCAGAGGTAAAGGTCACCCCCGTTTTGGATTTGGAGATGGGGGGGCCTAAAAACCTACCTGCACCTAATAATTCACAGCCCAGAAGGCCCTCGGGCCAGTCACAGACAGGGAGCCAAGAAGGCAGTCCCACAAATGGGGTCCCTCGCTCTCCTGATTATGTAAGTCCCCGCTACAAGGGAAACCGACCAATCCTGGGTTATGTGTGGACTCCTCCAGCCCAAGGAGGGGGATCCAGCCAAGCACCTGACCTGGGGAACTTCCCTCCTAACTTCCCCAAGGAGGGCAGAAATTCTCCAAATCCTGGGCAGAACTTTTTCCCCAGGTATCCGCCGAATTTCCAGCCCCAAAATCCTCCACCCTTCTTTCCCCAATTCCCTGAGCCCAGACTACCTAATCAGGGAGAGGGGAGGCCAAGGGTGGAGGGGTACCAAAATCTTCCCAACCAGGGGTACTACCAGAGAAGGGATAGCTACCCTTCCCGGAAATAGGCCCAGGCGAGAAAATAGAGCCCCGTATCAGCCTGAGCAGGTTTCCCAGTTAGAGCGCCAGGTCCAAAATATGGCACGGGATCTGGGTCACATACTGAGGGCTCAACAGAACCCTCAGATGAGCATGCCACCGCAGAATGCCCCAAACTCTGGACCTGGTGCTCCAGAACAATGACGGGGGCAGCACCCCGATAACACACCGGTTCCCAGGGAGGAGGCACAAGGGGAAGGGGGGTGTAAAGCCTTGGAGGAAGCTTCCTTCCCAACTTGTAAACAGCCCCTGGAAAACCAGGAACCGGAAACAAAATCTCCTACCCCTGAAAGCCTGCCTCCCAAGGAGCAGAGGGGGGGTAGGAGAAACAAAGGACCCAAACAGACCCACTTTGTGGAGGAGGTGCAGGTCTTCCAATTTGAGGAAGAGGGAGCATCAGAGGATCCTGGGGAAAGGACCTTCTCCTTCAGAGATGGGGGTACTCCTCCCAAGGAAAAATGGGTCCCAAGGGATGCCAATTCAGACTGGGGAGATATGGAGACTGAGCTACCGCCGCCCATCATCTCATCCCAGAACCCACAATACCAAAATCCCCTGGTTCAAACCCATCCTGATGACTGCCTCCAAAAAGGGGGGTGCGGCCCAGAACCGGAACCAGGGGAACCCACAATGGCTCTGATCTCCAGTTGCCAACTTTTTCTTTCAGATTCCCAAGGCTCTCCACAGAATTCTGCCCAAATTTCTTCTCTTGCAATGTCCAAAACCAGAAAGTTAGCCCACCAGTTGTCCAAAAATGTGCATTATCTGTGCCCCCTTGAGGAGAAGGAGGGAAGATATTATGCCCCGGTACAAGTACAGGGGCAGGGTACGATTTCAGCGCTGGTGGACACGGTGTTTCAAGCTACCCTTCTGTCCAGAAGGGCCTTTGATGAACTGAATGCAGCAAGGGGAGGGAATTACCAAATTCCTCTCACCTCACTTCCTGGACAACTCCAGAACTTTGACGGGAAGGAAATTCCCGTCGAGGGGATGGCAGATTTGGACATTAAAATTGGGCGACACAAGTTGAAACACCCGGTCATAGTTGTGACTCCAGAGGGCACCCCTTGTTTACTAGGGAATGACCTCCTGAGAAGGTTGTCACCCCTAATAGAATGCGTAAACAAGGTCCTCTGGACCCAGACTAGCCGACCCATAAAATTAAAACAGAGTTTCAACCATGTTAGTTTAAACGGCACATGCCACATGGTTGAACAAAATTCTGACCAAGTAGAATTCCACTTCCAGAATAACCAAATTCCAGACGTGACAGTAATAGCAGTAGGACAACAGACTGGTGATGGGGGGGTCCTCTCTATTTCTGAAAATCAACCTTCCTTCCATTCTAAAGTGGTATTCCACGCTGGAAGGAAACACTTTGAAATTCTATACTAATCCACAATCAGAAACTCCCACTCCTATAGTCCAGAAAGATGTGAAATCAGCTCAGAGCCTGGCTGATATTCAGCAAATTGGAGAGCAGTTGTTCATCCCTGTTCAGTTAAACGATGGGAAGGACTCTGTTCTCGCCCGAGTGTCTGTGAGCAACGGTAAGAGCTTCATCAGCGAAGCCATGTTCCGCCAACTCCCAAAAGATCCAGCCATTCCCACATTCAAACTGATAGACAAATGGGAAATGGACCTGGAAGCGCCTAATTCCAAACATCTCCTGCCAAGCAGGTGTATGCTCAAAATCTCCATTGGCAACAAGAGCATAGTCCATAATTGTTGGGTTGTGCGAGACGTCGCTGCCGCCTTTTACTTAGGCAGTGACATTCTCAATCGCTTTGCCATTAGTTTGGACCTAATAAACTTCAAAGCTTGGTCCCGATTAGCGGATAATCCCATGGGCTTTGATGATCCAGAAAAAGCATTTAGGTCAGCTCAATTACTACCTTATGCAGTTGAAATTCAGATCAAAGAGGAAGTCACCATCCCAGAAAGGACCCGACAATTCTCCCTGGAAGTGAAAGCTAAAAGAGGACAACATTTGAAAAACCCTGATGCTTACATACATCTAAACGCTTCTCTCCAACAGCAAGGGTTGGGGGTAAACCCAACTCCATTAGTCAACATAGAACATGACACCATTCTAATAGAGGTGGATAACAGCGACTTAAAGAGTTTTACTCTAGCTGCAGGCACCATTATTGGAATGGCAGTTGATGACCGACATTTTTCCATCGATTTAGGGAATTAACTGTTAGGACCAATCCCCAAGGACTGTTTTGACAGTGACAGTGATGACAATACAACACCAGACAGGATTTTTACCCGGCATGGGGGGAACTTCCTGGTGTACACTTCCTGCCCCTATGGTAAGGAAGATGTGACTTGTGACTTCAGGAGGGATGAGATGATTTTCCAGGTCCATGAGGGTTGCCTTTCCCACCTGAGGCCTCCAGTCCAAATCAGCACTCTGACCAGGGACTTCTCCACCCAGCTGGAGGAGGCCGCTGAGATAGCCAAACCAGAAGTCTTTCCAGGCTTCAGGCAGATGGTGGAAGAGAGAGTCAACCTAGCTGATGCCTGTGTGACTCTGGAACAAAAGCAAAAGTTGAAACAAGTTTTCTTGGATTTCCAAGATCTCTTTGCGGTAGACTCATATGACTGTGGTCGCACTGACATCCACACAACAACAATCCCCACGGACCCTGGCATGACTCCAGTGTTTGTGAAGCAATATCGTTTGCCTCTCGCATCCATGGAGTCCCTTACTGAAATAATTAAGAACCTTGAGTCCAGGGGAATAATCCGTCCCGTCCACAGCACCTTCAATAATCCAGTGCTGGGAATATTGAAGCCAAACGGCCAGTGGAGACTCTGTGCCGACCTCAGGGAGCTCAACTAACGGGTCCATACTTCCCGATGGCCTCTGCCCTACATTGACCAAGGGCTGGCCCAGATCCAGGGGTCACAGGTATTCACTGCAATAGACCTGACCAATGGATACTGGACTGTGCCTGTCAGTAGGGAGGACCAATACAAACTGGCTTTTACCTTTGGGGGCCAGCAGTACACATGGACCCGGACTCCCTTCGGATACCTCAACTCCGGCAATGAATTCAACATTTTCCTACACAAGGCCATGCCCGACCTGGGTGGAAGGGGTAACCTGGCTTATGTAGATGATGTCCTCATCAAAAGTTCATCTGTGGAGGAACACATAGCGGAGATCCGTTATGTTCTGACCCAGTTGAGGGCCGCCGGAGCAAAACTTTCCTTTCAGAAAGCGCAGTGGTGTAGAACCCGTGTTAATTTCTTGGGGCATGAGATTACTCCTCAGGGTCTATGTCCCCAGGAAAAGAAAGTGGAAGCACTTCAGAAACTGAAAGACCCCGCAACTCTGCGGGAGCTAAGGAGCCTCCTTGGACTGACTAATTACAGCAGAAAGTTCATTGAGGGCTACGCAGAGATCACCAGACCCCTGATTCATCTCCTGAAGGGGGGGGGCAAGTGGGAATGGGGTCCAGAACAAGCCGAGGCGGTAAAAAAACTCAAGAGAAGCCTCTCACAAGCGCCTTGCCTAGCTTACCCTGTCAGAAACAAGGAGTTCTTCCTGGAGATGGGGTTCTCTAATACGTGCTTGACGGCGGTATTATACCAAAAGCATGACAGAGTCAATAAAGTAATCTCCTATGCGAGCAAAACTTTATCCTCTGTGGAGGAAAAATTCAACGATTGTGAGAAGGCACTCCTGGCAACGGTGTGGGCATTGAAGAATTACCGCCCGTTTATCCAGGGGGAACACATCATAGTGGAGACTCCACACCAGCCTCTGCAATATCTCCAAAGTGACAGAATCCGGGCCGGAAATGTGAGTAATTCCCGAATTACTTCCTGGATTCTGTCAATGCAAGGCTTTCCTGTGGAGGTCCGATATGGCCAAAACAAGAAGAGTCCCCTCGCGCAAGGTCTGGCTGACTTGCATGATTGTGCCAGAGAAAACTGTCTCGAGGACGAAAGTCTAAAAATCAAGGACAACATGGAGGCATACCTTAATTCCCCACACAAAGTCTTTGAAGAGGACAAGTGTGAGGGAATGCCCACTGTCTATGTGGATGGATGCTCTTACCATGTTGACAACAACGGGGAGAAAGAACTGGTGGCCGGCGTAGGGAATGCATGGGTGAATGAGTTCCCAGAACCCTCCGCTGGATACAAAATTGGTCCCCGAAGTAGTCAGATGGCAGAATTGATGGCTGTGCATCAAGCCATCCTCACTGCTGTCCAACATCAACTCCACCAACTGGTCATAATCACAGATTCGGATTATGTCCGGAACGGGTTCGTGGAGCACCTGGTTAATTGGAAAACCAGAGGCATGTTATGTGCTAATAACAAACCCTTGAAACATGGGAAATTGATCCAAAACATTGATGATCTGGTCACCTCGAATGAGATGACCATCTATTGGAAAAAGATCAAGGGTCATTCCAAAGTAGAGGGACCAGACAAAACTGGAAATGACTTAGCTGATTAGCTGGCCAAAACCGGGGCCATCCAAGGGGATCTAATTGAGATTGAGTCCCTGTTGGGGGAAATCCAGGTCACTGCTATCACTAGGTCCCAGACAAATGCTCACAATGATCTTTCAATTGCACAATGGAGTAAGGAGACCCCTGATGCTGATTTGATTACCGCTCAGAAGGGGGATCCAATAATTGGTCAATTTTACCAACACCCTGAGGACCCTGAGAACTTTCCCCTGACGGATACTGATTACATTGGGAAAGAGGACCTAAGAGTGTTGATGAAATGTCCAAAAATGTTCCGAATCCAAGACGGTTTGCTGGTAAGGAAATCCAAAGCTGGCCACGATCAGTGGGTGGTTCCTACCTCATTCCGAAGCCTGATGTTAAGTCACGCCCATGATGCGGCCACCGCCGGTCATAGGGGGTTTCACACAACATTGGAAATCTTAAGAGAGGTTGCATACTGGCCACACATGGGGCAGGACCTTGACCAATACTTGAAGGGGTGTCTTGTGTGTGCACAATTTCAGCCATCATCCCTCACGCACCGTGCACCCCTCCAAAAGAGGGGGATGACACTGCCATGGTCAGATTTGCAAATCGACTTTGTAGGCCCTGTGATTCGCTCGTCTAGAGGAAATAAGTACATGTTGACTGTGACATGCTTCTTTACCAAGTGGGTGGAATGTCTCCCAGCCCCAAATTGCAAGGCAGAAACAGCAGCTGCCCTGATGATTAACCACATCTTTTCCCGTTTTGGTCTACCTCAAAGGATTGAGTCAGACGGAGGTAGCCACTTCACCAGTGAAGTAATGACAAAGATGTGGGAGATACTGGGGGTCAAGAGAAAGCTACACATTGCTTACCGGCCAGCTTCTTCTGGGGGCAGTAGAGAGATATAACCGAACCATTGTAAGCATATTAAAGAAGTTTGTGGCAGATTCTGGGCCAAGTTGGGATATCCGATTACCTCTGGTCCTAATGGCCATCAGATCTACCCCTTCATCTGCAACCAAAATGTCACCATTTGAGTTGATGACTGGACGCAAGATGGTGCTTCCGCAGCATTTACTCTACAGGACCCAAGAGCAGACACTCATAAATGCCTCCACAACTCATGAGTATGTGGAGAATTTAAGGAAACACCTTCAACATGCTTTTGCCTATGCTCAGCGGAATCTAGAAAGATCAGCTGAGAGTATGAAGACCCACTATGACCTGAAAACTTCCAGGAAGGAATATCAGGTGGGGGACCGGGTCTATTTATACAATTTCCAAAGGAACCAGGCCAAACAGAGGACATTTTTGCCTACATGGAAGGGACCCTTTGAGATTATAGACAAGATCTCCCCTGTGGCCTACAAGATCCGCATCCCCAAAGGTGGTTTGGCAGAGGGGGAAGACAAGTGGGTCCACATTAACCAGTTGAAGTGTTGCCATCCCAGGCACACTCTGCAACAACTGGAGGAATCCTCTGGAATCCTAGAGGGTACTGTCTCAGATTAATTCAGTTCTAACTTAAAATATCCTATATATCGCCTATCAAATTCTGAGTTTCTCAATGTGGGTGTTTTTGTTTTTGAATGCAAAAAGAAATGTGCATGTTCATATGTTTTGACTATAAATTTATATGCCACCCCACTATATCAATGGTGGGGGAAAAATGTCTATGAATAGATATTGCCGCTCTTCCTTTGTCATCCTAGGAGAAAGAAAACCTTGAGACTGGCCAGGGAGGATGATCCGGAGACCGGGAGCAGAGACGCAAGGGGCCCGGGGTACCGCCCAATCTTCCCATCAGGACCGGCGAGGAGAACCAATCGATCAGTACCGGATGGAGGAAAAGATGCAGAACTGTGCCATCTACCGGAAGAAGATGAGGGAAACATCCCAGATCTTGCAAGTTCCATCAGTGAAACAGAATGGCCATCGCAAGAGGGGGGCTTGTGGGATGTTTTTACCCATGCATCCGAGCCCTACCACAAAAACTGTGCAGTACTGGCATTGAAAACATCATGATGGCCAGAGCTTCCCAGAAAATGCCCAGGGAAATGCATGAAGAATAGGCTGCCACCCATTTTTGCCGATGTTATGGGCACAGAAGGGCACTGCCTAAAACCACCATTGGACTACCCACACAGTAGCCTGAAACCATTGGGAATGGCAATGCTGATTGCCAAAAGCAACCTAGAACTGTGGGGAATTCATTTCTTAAATCCCAAAAATGGTTGCATTACCAGTACTCACCACTATCAGAAAGCCGGCGTTTTAAAACAACACCAGACATTTGTGTAAAACTGAATAAATGAACCCAAAGCAGGCCAAAGAAAGACTTACTAAGAGGTGGATACAATGTAAAGTTATATTCTGAAGTGACTTGAAGGTTTATAACAAGACTGGCTGAGCTCTGCAGGTCTGCAGCGGCTTAAACTGAAACTGGATTTAAAATTACCAAAAATCGAAATGTGTAAATAAACTGAGGGACAGACTTGTGACTGCCACATAGTTTGTCACTGTTAAAATGTCATAGTTTGAACTTAGAATCAGCATTCTAGCTGCATGTGTAAAAATTGTTAGTTTATTTGAATGCAGAAAACTGGGTAACTAGAAGTGACATTAGCTGGGGCCTGGCTTAAGGAACTGAATTCTGCCTGACATCTACCCCCACATGAGTTAAAACCTGCTCAGCCACTCTTCCCCTTGCCAAAAGGAGTTGTCACCTCTCTGATTAGATTAGGGATGGAGCAGCTACAGGGAGTTGAACAAAGGCCTGTCCTGGGCCCAGGCAGAGGGTTTATTGGGGGGAGGCCATAAAAGGCTTCCTCTTGAACAATGGGCCTTCCAGGGCCCAGGCAGATGGTTTATTAGGGGGACCGTAAAATAGCTTCCTCTTGGCAGAAGCTGGGAGGGGCAGGGTCTCTGAGCTTTGCAGAAACTGAATAAACTGGTTTCTACACCATGTGACCTGGGAAACCACACCCCTTTGGGGCCAGAACATAAATCTAAAAAGATGGATCATTCATAGAGCGGACTTGTGAAACTTTTATAAGTGATATCATTATTCTTGTGATTTTCCTGTGCACATTTGAAGACGTGTTAGGACCCGGTGGTATGTTCAGGGGGATTTTAGCGAAAAAGAGGATATTACTCTAAATGTATGTATGTTAAAAATCTGACACTCCACCACCTAATGCCCACATGCTTTGCGAACATTTGTGTAAATGCGGGGACAAATCCAATATTGGTAACCCGACCAAAAAGTGAAATATGTTGCCATTTTTGAACCCAAGCTCCTAGAAACGACAGAATTGGAACAGGGGCTACCATCAGTAAATGCATGCTGTGTGTATGCAATGCCAAACAACTGTCTATCGGGGAAATATGTCTTTAGGTCAAATATAGATTGCGTGTAATTTGACAGGGGAGTGTCCTTTCTGCAAGCCATTAAATGACATCGCTCTGACACTCCACTCCTTTTCCCCAATCAAGAGAGAAAGGAAAGCTTGACCAATGGGCAGTTGAGAGAGGGGCTGGCTAGTGATGCTGCACACACACCCACTTTCAAAAGACATAAAAAGAGCCACTGGAAGCTAGAGAGGACATTCTATTCCATCTGCTGCGGGACGCTCTGCCGGGAAAATCCATACTTTACCTCCATCAACCTCCAGAGAGCCAACATAGAGACTTCAATCTATCCACCTTTAGAGACCAAGACTTTACTTCAGAATTTGTAGCAGAGAGGTCAACTACAAGCTAAATCCCTCTTTAGCAGGCTTCAAATCATTGCCACTATTCACAGCCAGGCGAGCTGTTTGAATTCTTTGCAAGAACTCTTGCCATTTGCCAGAGAGCAGTGTTGTATCCAGAGAGAGACCAGCTGAACCGGAGACCGCTGTTAGCAGAACCAGAGAGCTGACCCAGATCACTGTGAAGTGCCGAGACCAGACCGGAGTCCAGTCCAAAACCTGACCAGATCCGTGGCGAGGCCTAATTCAAAAATATATTGTGAGTACCTAGCAGAACTGTGCAGAACCAATCTCTTAGTTAAAATAATATAATTCAATCTATTTTAATCTAACCAGAACTGCCTCCTAACTGTCACCTGTCATTTGCAAAGCTGTCACTTGTCATTTTCTAGCTGCAAGCTGTAACCTGTCGCTTTGAACTTTTAAAATTTCAAATCCGAAAAACTACCTTTATTTAATCGTCCGTATCTCTGGAACCGTTTGGGCTAGGAACTTGGTTTAACTTTCCTCTGAAAGCTCAGAATCTCAGCGTTTCAACGAGCTTAGAACCGACTTGCTACTCCTCATACTCTTGCCGTAATCACAATTCTCGCACTCGCGAATTTTACCGCAATTTGCGATTTGGTTAAAAATCCAGCCACGTGTGAAAACAGCAGCTTCCTTGCTTTCCTTGCTAAAAATTCGTTTGCCTCTTAAGAACCATCCCTGAATCATTGCTAGAGTGAGCCTGGACTAATATTAACTAGATACCACTCACCCTGAACCTCTAGAGGGAATTAAAAGCATTTTAGCATATTTTTCACTTCATTGCTAGCACATATAAAAGCATTTTGGGCCTGTGTTTCAAACTTCTGTAGTCTAAGCTTGCTGGGGTGAACTGAATTCTATTTGATTGCATTCCTGAGAACTGTGTGCTTTCCTTCCATTTCCTTGCATTGCATAAAGGGGGGGAGTGGATTGCCAGAGAAAAGTGATTACATTGTGTTGTTCAAATCATATTGAGTATTTTCTGTATTGCATTTTCATTCCACATTGCATCCATTTGAAACCATAAAGTATTGTTGCTATCGTATCCATCCTATAACCACTCATCATTGATTATAAAGAAGTGTGCTAGTGCCGGACTATCCATTATTGATTACTGCTCAGATTAAGTGTGATATTCAATTATTAATTTATTATAAGGTGTGATATATATATATATATATATATATATATATATATATATATATATATATATATATATATATAAATATTGTTTAAATTATCAAATAAACCTTTTAAACTTGCAAAACAGAACTACTTCTTGGCTCAGTGGGGTCAGGGGAATTCCAAGAGAGGGGTGTTATATAGGGGTAGTCATCCAGAATGCATGAACTGGACATAAAGATATATCAATAAGGGTTTCCATTCAGTATCCCAGACTAGGCATTGACTTAGCTGTAGTGTTGAATTGAATCCTCTTACAACCTGCATTAAAAACAAGGTGAGGAGAGGTCCAGAGAGGCCGCGGGTATACGGGGTGGTGGGTGGCCAGTCATAATTTCGAAAAAAAATGTCAACAGACAAAAATGTCGACAAAAAAATGTCAAAAAAAAAATATCGACTTTCGTTTTTTTTAATTATATATTTATTTTAGGGGTTCGGGAGTTAAAAAAAGGGAACAATTAAAAAAAAATTAAAAAAGGGGGGTTGGGGGGGAACCCCCCCCCCATTTAAAAAAAAATGCATTGAAAAAAAAAGTCGACATTTTTTTTTTCGACATTTTTTTTCGACATTTTGACTTTCGACATTTTTGTTGTCGAAATTATCACTATAAACCGGGGTGGTGGGGGGCTGTTTACCCCAGTTTCCCAGTCTTGAACATTACCCACCTGTATTCCAGGCAGAACCCTCCTACTGGTCAACCTGGGAACCGCAGAGAAGGATACCTGAGTCCCAACTGCTAGGTGGCGTCCCCATGGAACCAGGTGAGCGTAACACTGACATCTTGCAGCCAGTACTAAAAGTGGTCTTTCTGCAGAAGTGGATAAGGAGTCATAAGTGACATCAGATAAGAATCGTGTCTGCAGTTCCATTGTTAATAATATATTGGAACAGTCCTCACCTCTTTGTGAGGGCTTAGAGAATTCCAGGAAATATTTTGTGAGGCTTTGAGACACAAATGTGGAACATGTGTCAGTGCGACTGGAAAACTTTACATCCGATGTACATCTCCGAAGGGCACACATTGTGATCTGAATCCCTTTTACAGACACACAGTTTGGTAGGTAGGGCACAGTAAAGTGAAATGATTTTCCCAGGATCACACACTTCGCTTCAGTGGTGGAGCTGTGATGTCAGCCCAGTCTTCGAATTAGGCAATGGATCACATATCTTCCCAACTGTAGTTGGTACAGATATGTGTTATTAAAGATCCTAAACCAATCTCTTGGTTTTACAACTGTACTATGGTGACTTAAATTCACCAGTGAAAGAAAAATGCACAGTATGGTTACCTGCTTGTAGGTGATTTTCCCATGATCACCCACTTGGGTTAAGTTGTGAAAGCAAGATGTGAACCCAGACTTTAAATTAGTCACTAAAAACATATCTCCCCAACTGTAGTTGGTACAGTTAGGTTGTAATGGGAGCCTAAACAAATCTATGGGTTGTACAGCTGTTCTATTTTGTCTTAAAGTCACCAGTAAAGGAAAATGCATAGTAAGGTCACCTGAATAGAGCTTGTTATGCATCCCTCCCATTTCTAATAATACATGCACACTTCTTTAGGGACATTCATCTAACAATAGTGACTGCCAATTACCCGCTCACAGCTCTGCTTGGCGTAATCCACCACTAATTACTCCTCACGTTTTATATGTTCTTCTGACCGCAAAGACATCTTTTTTTTTTTATTATTTATTTATATTATATACAATATATACAACATATCAGCAACAGCAATATTAACAAAAACCAAAAACAGGAAGTACACAAAAAGAGTTAATAAAAAAAATATAAACAATCAAGAAATAACCTAAAAGAAATCATTAAACACATTCCAGATCTTCTCATATGTAGAACATTCACATTTCAATTTATAAATCAATTTCTCCGTCCGTGACAGGTTATGCATTTCCTGTATCCACTCCTCATAGGAAGGTGAGACCCGCCCTTTCCACCCACGGAGAATCAGCCTCTTGGCCACAATGAATGCACGAAAAATCCACTTCTTGTGAGCTGAGCTGACATCACCCAACCCGGAAACATCACCTAGGATTACCGTCCTAAAATCAAGGACCAGCCCACCTCCTGCAATCCTGTCACACACATTACAAACTTCACTCCAAAAATCTCTGACTCTCACACAATCCCACCACATGTGTTCCAATGACCCGACTGCCTGGACGCACCCCCAACAGTTAGAATTGTCAGACATGCCTCTTTTATGCAATGTTTCAGGGCACCAATATACCCGGTTCAGGATCTTGATCTGTCGAGACCGTTCACCTAGATTCAAAGAGCACAAAGATACATTACTACACATATTCTGCCAATCATCCAAATCAATCTCTGATCCTATTTTCTCACTCCATACTCTCCGCAAATTGTCATTACTCCGAAAATTTGACACCATTAGCTTGTAAAACCGACTGGCCAGACCGCCACATTTCCCACTAGAATCTGTCAGCAAAGCACACACATCCAAAGAGTCGGACCAGTCGACCTCACCAACCGCCCTCTTAAGCCGTCGATATGCAGAGTCGGATAAACCCTCAAAGTTCCATCTCTCTCTCAGCTCCGCTGCAGTCAACCATCGATCATCATTCCCCAAATCAGAAACCTGTTTAATATCCATCAAAAACCATTCAGGCCAAAAAACTGTCCTCAAATTGTCCCTAATCTTAGGATTCAACCAAATAGAGGCACTCTTACACTTGAATGCATCCCGCCAAGCCATGATAAAACTGCAATCCAAGACAAAAAAATGACGTTGCCAACAAATCACCACCCTGAATCTTGGTATTAGTGGTCAACAAGGCTGTCGGTCCCAGCGGCCCATAGGCACTCGATTCTGCCACCGCCCAGTTGTCCAATTCACTAGTTAAAAATGGAACAAAAGAATGAGCAGAAAAGGCCAAATGGTAGGCCCAAAAATTCGGTACCCCCAGTCCACCTAAATGAACTGGAAGCTGCAACTTCCATAGACTAAGTCTTGGTGGCTTTTTGTCCCACAAAAATTCCTGAACTAGGCGGTCCAAATCATTCCAGTAACAACTCTTAATTTTCAGAGGAAGCAAAGTTGATCTTAGGAGTTGTATTCATCTTCAGGGCATTAACTTTACCCCACAAAGAAAGATTAAGCAAAGACCACCTTTCTAATTCCGATTTACATTCTCGAATAACCACACTCATATTCTCATCTACCATCTTGGAAAGAGGATACGTCAGCCATACCCCGAAATAACGCAAGCGAACCTCACACCACGTAAACCCCTGCCCCGTAACCAGGGTCTTATCACATCTGTTCGTCAGAGGCAACACTTCAGATTTCAAACGGTTAATTTTATAGCCTGAACAATCATGAAATTCAGACAAAAGCCTCATCAAACTGAGTATGGACACTTGCAAATTCTCCAGTACCAATAAAAGGTCGTCCGCATAAAGCCAAGCCTTTTGAGTCACACCCCAACAACTCACTCCGCGCAAATCTGGGTCATGTTTGATGCTAACAGCTAGAGGCTCAATTGCCAGAATGAACAACAGAGGCAAGAAAGGACAACCTTGACGCGTGCCGTGCTCCAAACTGAAAGGTTCTGAAATTACTCCATTAGTCCTAACGGCAGCAGTCGGTCTGGAATATAGAAGAGCAACCCAAGAGATGAACTCCTCACCCAAATTCATCCTCCTCAGTACAGAATATAAATAATCCCAACTCACTCTGTCGAATGCTTTTTCTGCATCAAGCAACAGGACAGCGGCATCACAGTTCGTCCTATCCGCCATTTCCATAGTAAGCAATAACCTCCTGATATTACTAGATGTGCGCCTATTTTTCATGAAACCTGATTGTTCCTCTCCAATCAAAGTAGGCAATAATTGCACCAGGCACATAGCTAGGACCTTAGCAAGAATCTTATTATCTGTATTGATTAGGCTAATCGGACGGTAACTGGCCGGGAGATTACAATCTCTACCTTTTTTCAAAAATACCGAAATAGACGCATGATTAGTACTTTTAGGCAGCGTCCCAGTCCGTTTGCTAGAAACAAACACATCTCTCAAGAGCTCCAAGGCTGAGTTTGGAAGAATCCTATAAAACTCACAAGGGAGGCCATCAGGACCCGGGGATTTGCCTGTGTTCAGCGCAGAAATCGCCCCTTTGATCTCATCCACCGTAATCTCAACACCAAGTAGATCACGATCGTTATCTAAAACCTTCGGCATCGGCAAATTACCAAAGAAGTTCTCACCCTCACCGGTAATACCCGCCTCATTGCTATACAGATTCTCATAGAAGTCACGAAATGTCAAGTTAATTTTATTTGGATCAAATGTAATTCTACCATCCTTGTCAATAATAGACGTAATTGCAGACTCCGAAATCCTTTTCTTCAACCTGTATGCCAACCATCTGTCACAACGCTCCCCCTTCTCAAAATATGTACATTTAGAATAGAACAAGCCTCGTTCAGCCCTCATCATCAAAAAGTCCTCCATTTCTTTTTTAAGTTTCCTCAAAGTTGCCAAAGAAACAGAATTAGTCGGATCAAGCATCAGATCCCTCGAGATACCACTAATACGTAGATCTAGATCACGCCTCTTACACTCCTCCTTTTTCCGTTTAACACACGACAGCCCTAAACAGACACCACGCATACAGCATTTAAAGGCTTCCCACGTGTTCTCAACACTGATCTCCTCTGCGCGATTCTCCATAACAAAGTAATTCGCCTCTGAAACAATCCGTTATAAAATGACATCATCTAACAGGATAGACGTGTTCATCTTCCATGAGAAACTTCTTTTACACTGAAACATATGTCTCAACTTCATCTCAACAGGGGCATGATCACTCAATAAAATATTACCAATACCACTTGAGACAACACTCTCCGAAACATTCCCACCAGTAAACATCATGTCCAATCTAGAGAACACACCATGCGCACTAGAAAAGAAACTGTATTGTCGCTTGTCTAGGTTCTCCAGACGCCACGTATCTTTCAAATCGTGTTCTTCCAAAAGTGAATGAAGCGCCTGATGATGATAATCACAACGTAACACACGCCTGACCAGACTTCTATCCAGATCAGGATCAACTACCGTATTGAAGTCACCCCCAAGCAGAATATTAGGATGATTCAAATCTAACAGGGTCTGTGCCACCATTCTAAAGAAGGAGCCATCGTCCACTGTGGGAGCATACACATTGCAGAGGGTCAACAACTCCCCTTGAATCTCAACCAGCAATGCAATCATCCTGCCATCTTTATCCGCACATTCCTTCAAAACTTTAACAGGCAATTTCTTACGCAACAAAATGGCCACTCCCCTCGACCTTGACGAGAAGGAGGATCCATAAGATGATCCCTCCCACTCCTTTTCCAACTTAGAAAAATATCCTCCAAAATATGAGTCTCCTGTAAAAAGCATATGTCAGCATGCATGTCTTGTAGCATTTGAAAAACCTTCTTCTTCTTTAACATATTATTGACCCCATTCACATTCCAAGAGACAACACACAGGTCATTTGAGGTCCCACCTGTGCAAGAAGTCATTATAACCTGAAAGTCAGGAACATCCACAGCAAAAAGAAAGTAAAAAGAAAATGAAAAGAAACCAGAAAAAGAATACAAACATGAAAATGAGCCAAAAACACAAAATAACAAACCAAAAGAACATATAAGACTGTGAAGTCTGTTCAGCTCAAAAAACAAATGAATCCACATTCGGAACCAATCCCAGGACCCCTCCCAATATCCAATAAAAGCTTCTTAAATATTAAAAATAAGTCAACTAACAATAATAAAACTTCAAAGCAACATTACCCTACTTATAAAAATAAAACAGTGCATAAGTGAAATCCAGAAAACTAACATTAATGCACCTCCAACCCCCACCACCAATGACAAAACACAAATGTGTTAAGAGAATAATAGCGCCAGACAAAATCCAGAAGCCATAATCAAACAACCCACCCCCCAGCAACCACCATAATGTCACCTTCAAAAACAGAACTCAGAACTGCGATATGAGTAAATAAAGGCCAAGGTGTATGGTGTCATGTCTGGGAACTAATCAACCACATAACCAGAGTGAACAAGAAGACCAGCATGAAATGACCTGTCATGAAGAAAACGTTGACGCCTACATGCCTTCATAACAGAATACACTCTTATATATATGCGTTGTAAATACATTTCAACCATGCGTAGAACCATATCAAAAGAGGCCAAAACTGTGTGCTAAATGGCCAAGGTAACAAGTCTTTCTGCATTAAAAAAAATTATTAAAACATGTAATGTCATATTTTGCACACAGATAATAATATCGGTTCGTTCCAATGTGCAGAGGAAGCAGATCTTGCAGGTCAGCGATTACACACAATCTAACTTAATAGTTAGGATGAGACAACAAAATGGTTTATATGAGCCATGATGTATGTACACTCATAAGTTTCATGCGGAACCACCTAGTTTGAACCTATCAAAAGTCCTGGCGTGAGGGATAACCAATGTATCTGCATTTAGGTGGTAAAGTACTGAAGGAACCATGGATGCAACCAAGATAGAGTATGGGCATGTGCAACACTTATATGTTTCTCCATTAGTCAGGATAGGTTATGCTAGTGCAACCTGAATGTCGCACGCATTACAGTAGCCCCGCCATGTCACCCGCCTCGGTGTCAGGCACCCCAACTTCACCCTCTACCTGCAGGAAGACGACATCCCACGAAGGCAATGAGAGCAAGGGGAGGGTTACTCAAATGAAATCCCGCTCACTCCATTATCCAGCATTCCCCTCAGTCCACCAGATACCGCTCATTTCCATAGAAGCAGATGATCAGCTCCGAACAGACGTCGCATCCCACCGCAGGCCACCGCATCATTAATCAAGCGAAACCGTCCCCTTCCCGTAACTGAACGCAGACTAGTCAGCTGACAGCACGTCGCGCACACACGCCGCTAGGTGCCTTCCTCTAAAAAGACCACGGCTCCATAAACACAGCACGAAGCGCGGATCGTAGCAATGGAATCCGAAGTAAGTCACACAGAACACCAAAGTATGCTCCAAATTCCAAGCCTTTTCAAAAAACGTAAACTGCCATATCCAGTCGGCGCCATCTTGTGAAAATCCATATGTAGTAATAAACGTAATTAAAACAATGAAAAATAAAGTTAAGTCATGGTGGGGGGGTGGAAGGCAACCAAATCATGCACTGGCTACCGCAGGCATAGGATGACCCCTTTTAAATGTATTCAACCATTCCAGTGCCTGAGCAGGATCAGATGTAGACTTCTCCCCATCAGGAAACACAATAGTCAGGACACAATTTCTGCTGAGAAAGGACTTCAGACAGAGCTGTTTAGCCAAGTCTTTGGCTCCCTTAAATGATCTCCTCATGAGTAAGACTTCCTTAGGATAGTCAGGGTAAAGAAAGACGGATTTACCTTTGTAGGAGGCATTTCCAATCAATCTTGCAGCTCTCATCAAGCTTTCTTTTGATCTTAGGTTCATAAAAGAAACCAAAATATGCCTAGCCTTGCCCCCCAGATGTTTACCAATCCTGAATATATTGTCAATGTCTTCAATCTTGATGGTATCACAATGAAAACAGTCTCTAAAAACCTGAAACACCAGGGAAAGCAGGTCCTCATCTCAGCTCCAAATCCAGACATTGGTCTCTTTCTTTTTTCAAATCAGACTTCAGGCTCTTGTAGGATTGGAAGCTGCCTGCAATCTCAGAGCTCATTGATGTGGAAGATTTCTCCAGCTCTGTGACCCTGCCATCTAGTTGTCCGGTTTTCAAATTGAGCTCAGCCATAGTCAGCTTAATCTCAGTAACATCTTGAGCCACCAGAAGAATGGTCTTGTAAACATCTCCAAGGCTTGGGGTTTCCTCCATCCCAGGAACCTGCTTGGGTTTCTTTGAAGCAGGGTTATCAGCTTCACCAATCTTTTTCTTAGAACTCATTTAAAATTTCTCTATAAATATCTTCAGGGAGAGGTCCAGAGCAGTTGAGTTAAGCTGCTACTCCGCTGCCATCCATTCTAGAATCCAGCAAAGACATCTTAAAAACATACTTGATAGGTACTGTGCTGTCATGTTGTTTTCTTTGTACTTAAGATGCAAAGCAAAATCATACAGATAAACAGGAACATGGTTTGTAAATTGTATTCCCTAAATAATCGCATTTGAAGAGTTGTATATTCGGAGGCGCTAATGGAAATGCGTTATTGCGTGTGTGCTCCGTGAGGTAGGGGCGAGTGAATGGGATTGAGCTCCAAAGAGACACAATGGAGGCCACATCATTCATTACTAAGAGGAGCTCTGCAGAGACGCTCTCTCGATAGGCAACTCTAGTGGTATCCAGTCAGCTGAACCACCATATGCACTTTTAGTTTCCAGCTTTGTTTTTCGTTCAGCATAACAATTAAAATACATGTGAAGTTTGCAACTTCTCACAAATCCCATTCCCTAAGGATGACATGTCAGCTTTTCATCCTTTACAGGGTGGTAAAATACATGTAAATCCAGAGGGTGATAGCACCTGCTAGCAATGCCTCGGGGAGTTCATTTCATCACACATTCTATTTCCTCTGGCCACTCCAGTGCTTCCATAAGTGTTGCACGGAATGCTGGTAAACAGTAGCCCTAAAGCTCTAGCAGACATGGAGGGCAGTACATTTGGCATAGCTGCGCAGTTACAGAGTCCAATCCCAGTCACTTAGCTCTGCATGTTAGAGTGCCTGCTGCTTAGATCCAGGTGTAGCCCACTGGTGGCAGGTTCCAATGGGAGTATGATAGTTTTGCTGGCTAGTGCGTTTCCTGCAGTGATAATCTCAATCTCCTGGGCCCCATCCTCCCACTCCCTAATGATCGAACAACAGGCCCCCGAAAATGTAACGCAGCCCTGGATAAAACTAGCCACCTTTTAGTTACGAAAAGCGTGAAGGACATTTTACAAAACACGTTCAAAGTGTTTTTGCATGTATATTACGTGATGGCATCTAACTCACCGAACATTCGGCAAGTGAATGATTTTCAAGTTAACAAGTAGTGGGTGATCAAACGTATAAACCATGCGAGGCACGCTGTCCTTTTGGAAGGCAGGCAGTGTTCTTGTTTATTCATCATTAGGCCCATTGTGTACTCACGGGCGTTTCCCGACGTCCTCAGATTAAGCAGGCTTTGAGTTAGGTGTCTGGATATATTGTGTCAGCTTTCCTTTGCTGTTTCCATGTTAAGAGCATTCTCACTACACAATTATGTGTTATCTGCGTCAATTATGCTTGCTGATTCTAGTCATAAGCCTCGTATTTATAATATTTTATTTGGTATTTTGGCATTTTATAGTCGAAAAAAGAAGATTTCTAAACAGATTCTTCTCATTGGGCAATGCAGATTTGGCACAAGCTTTCAGGGGTAGGCTGAGTGCAGTTAATGACGTTTTCTTTTCTCCCACTGTGGCGGTGTTTAGAATGATGGATGAGCTTGGTCTCACTACAAAGTATTGAGAATGCATTAGTAAATATTATGAATACATTAATGAATCAAGAAGCATGAGAATGCATTTGTAAATGTTACGAAGAAATGTATGATTTTTTTTATATTAACAGAATAGTGATCTGCTTATGTTGGTGCTTTAGTCATCACATAAACAGAATGGGTTCTGTTTATTGTATTAATATTGTAATTGTATTTTCATTTCGAAATGTGAATTTGTGTTGAATGCATTATTAAAATTGATATACTTTTGTCTATTATCTTATGTATTAATTAAGTATTGTTGATGTGTAAAAGTTCACATTTTGAATGAAAGCACAATAAAAAAAGAAAATTAAAAAAGAAATGTTCTACAATCCACAGTTAAACCTAGAAAACATCACTCAAACTAGTATGCAAAAAAAAAGAAAAACATTCTCCACGATTTACCAAGAAAAATAAACGTGCATTTTCAGGACTCTAATGCTCTCTTCTCCAGAAACACAAGAACTGCAACTGGTTCACCGAGTCATACGTTTCACATCAGAATAAAGAACGATGGTTACTCATGGTAGTGTGTCAATGGTGTTTGGTATTGCGGCATGAGTGCACCATTTCTATGTCTGTGTGTCAACTCACGTGCTTTATCGTTTGCGAAGCATGTTTTCACACAATTCTTCCACGATGCAAATACTAGAGCAGTGGCGGCTGGTGACTTCGTTAGGTGGTGGGGTGCAAGTTTTGCAGGCGCAATTAGCCAGTGAGCGAGCTCAGCGAGCCAGCCTGACCCATATCAAATGGGTGCAGGGGGATTTTTCCCCCTTGAAGATTTTGGAGAAATGGCTTCCAAAATGAGTGATTTACTGTTGAAACCCGCACAAACATGACCGAAAAAGCATTAGGTTTTAGGTACTAGTGATGGTACATTATTCTTACGTGTGTAAGTGTGATGGATTTTACAGCAGCTTGTATTGAGATTAGCTTGTACTATGTTGTATGCATTCATGAAATTCATTATATAGGTTTCCAGTAACACTGGAAAAATATAATTGTCTCATGCTGGCCTAATAGGCATTGTAGGTGGAGGCCTGAAGATGGTTATAATGAATACATACAGTGCACGTTTACACAATACACTTCAAATGTGCACTGCATGTATTCATTGCAGTGATGGGTCCATGAACTGGGGAGATAATGCGCTGGTGGTTGAAGTCATGAAGCACTACAGATGTTTAGTCAACTAAGAATACTGTGTGGACTGCCAAACATTACAGATGCTGGGGAGGAATAGCAGACCCAAACAAGCAGCGATCTGTGTGTGACTTGCAGGTCGAATCACGACAAGACCAACTCTGTCTTTCTTCCTTCCGAGGTCGATGAGTACCAACTTCAGTTGGGTGATATTGTGTGTAAATATGTTCTATGTAAAGCACTTTGGCAAATGCGCTATATAAATAACACATCATTATTATAATATAGCAACAGTCAGAAACTGGTGCGATTACCTAGGCATATGATAACAGTTCCTGCCAAATGCCTAACACTATGTCCATGCCAAAACTGTGTTTTTTCTTTTACAG
Source organism: Ambystoma mexicanum (assembly GCF_040938575.1). Classification (NCBI taxonomy): domain Eukaryota; kingdom Metazoa; phylum Chordata; class Amphibia; order Caudata; family Ambystomatidae; genus Ambystoma; species Ambystoma mexicanum. The sequence continues at coordinate 807,762,914 of NC_090941.1, forward strand.
CACTTCAGTGCACAAGTGCACTTTTATTACACCAGTAGCACATTCTCGGGAGGATAGCTCAGCGGCAACATGCTCGCCTTGGAAACAAGCCGACATGGAGCAACACAGGTTCGATCCCTGGGTCTGCGCTTAGAAACCTCTGGGTATGAAGCGCATTATAAAAAACATATCATATCACATTTACAGTGACAATAAAGCCATGTACACCTAGCAGATGGCTTACAAATCACACTGGCAGAACAAGGTTCAATGTTAGTGCTTGATAGAATGAACTCAAAGAGATCCCTAGAGGATGTGTTTTGGGTTGGGAGGGGTACGTAGTGAGTGGAAATGGCCATATGGATTAGAATGATTGTGAGCAGTCAGTGGGTGGGTAAATAACCAAACAACACTCACAAACTGTGTGTTGCTCCTCACTGACATCTTTCTCATAGTTGTACTAAAAAAACAGCAGACATGTGGAAGTCATTGGGGCATGGAGCATGTTGGGAGTGGGCAGAGGCACACAGGAAGTCAAAGAGGGGAGAGAAAGGAAGAACATATGTTACATTGCAAAGAAGCATGCTAAATCAGGGCACTAACCCAGCAGGTCCTGCAATAGTTCTGCGAATGACCAAAAGCTTTTTGTAGCCAATCCAAAAACTTTACCAACCCAGTTTTAACGCCATGATGAAAACTTGTGACATAATGGTCAGCTGGAGGTGGTGAGTTTAGAAGATGCAATTCTGAAGGATCAAAATGATAAACCAATTTAGAACCATCTAATGCATAAATCACAAGTTGAAGCTTTGAATTACAAATCCAGGCTATGGTTGTAGGTTTGCCATTTTGAGTGCCAGGTTTCAAAAGGGAGTTTAAAAAAAAAAAATGGGTTTTGGGATTACCTTTGCATTTCACATCGGCATATTTTGAATCCAAAACTTCAAAAGCGAAAGCCCGGAATTTCTAATCTCTTCTACCAGTTTGGCATCCATGCTGCAGTCACATCCATCAGGGTATGTTGTCCTTTTTGACCAATACAATGGCTGCAATTCTTTCTTTAAGATGTGACAAACAGTGGCCTTGAAATCAGCGATGGCTGCTCCATCAAGGATCGCAGGTGGCAGCTGCTTGCACTCAGCCGGCTCCTTCCAGCTCAGTGTTTATGGTGTAGAAGCTCAAAATAAAACGTCTAAACTAGAATGAGAATCAGTCTGTGACGGACAGGCAGTAACACCAATGTGCAAACCTTTAATACCACTGGGTTTTTAGCTTTCATCGTATCAAACATTTTCTTTCCTCGCCAATGGCAAGCTCACTTGGACAAAAGGTTCAACAGCAGTGCTCTCACTGACATGTTAAAAGTATGCACTTCTGTGAACACTATTTTTCCTTCTATTTTCTGATGCGCCACTTATCAGGTTCAGTGTTTCAATCAAAGTTAATGGCAACGGATCTCTTTCATGAGCAGATTAAAAGGTTGCTCTGCACAGCAGCGGAAATCAAAGTTCCAAAGAGGTTTAACCACTAAACTGATGAAATGAAGGCCATCCGAATAATTCCTAACCCTTTATATGACAACGGTTTAACCACCCTTCGAAGCCCCCAAATATTGCCATGACAAGCGGGCTTTAATCTAGTTATATTTGTCCCTTTGTATTGTGGGCGGTGTAGTCCTGCATTGCAAAAAGCAAAACCCCTTCTACTTGAACGCAAAGGATAAAATCATTAGTGTGATTTTACACGCCTGATAGAATGGAGAGCTCCGCCGGTCACAATATGTGGAGGCATTGAAGGAACATGTAAGCAGCTAGGAGCGGTATCACCGAGTTGATGTAAATGACAAAAAACGGGTAACAACCCTGTCTTGATGTAAGAAAACACTGGTGGTTTGTTCTCTGGAAAAACCAAGAGAAACAGAAAAATAATGTCAGTTTTTGGACAGTTTTTGGGCAGAATGATCTGAAATGAGTCGGCAGCAGACACGCTAAAACAATAGGTTAATATGGCCACACCAGAAAATGTGCAGAGGATTCCGCACTCAAGGGGTTAAATGTGCTCATTTGCTCTACGGAATGCGAATAACTATTCGTACTAAATAACAACTGTTTGATACCTGTTTAGCAGTTAATCGTGTATTTACACACGCTGTGCGTTCAATTGGTTGAATAACATTTATGAAAGAGTTGTTTTCATTCTCCAGTGGTGTCAGGAGAAATCCCAGGCTTGCCCCCTTGCTTACAAGGCTGTGACCCTTAGGGAGTGAACCACCAAGAATACTACGGCCCTTAGGCTGAGAAGTGTGGGCTCCCTTTGCTCCCATTACCTGATCCCTACCTAAGCAATAACATAGCAGACCAGTTTTGTTTGTGGAAAAATTATAGGCCGTAGGCATTTTATTTTCTTACAGAAAATACATAACAAAAACACCAATTCACAATCATTTGCTTTTGGGCACCTTGTGTCCAGTTATGGAGTTGCCCAAGGCTCCTCCCGAGTATTTGTTACCCTTGGGCCTCCGTTCCTGGGCACATGCCGCCTACGACTTTCTTGGACCGTGTACCGAAGTAAGTACTCGACGTTCCGGCTCCTGCCTGTTTCCACCTTCTTCCGTTATCTTTGTAGGGTGGGTTGGGTGGCAAAATGTATTCCTTTTCCCTTTTCCTGGCCCTAGGAGCTTACCCGAGAGAGGTGAGCTCCTTACCTGGTTTGTTCTGCTTACTCCTTCCTGGGGTTACTTATACCCCTACTCCCTTTTGTTCTTCCCCTGGGGGCCGGGCTTCCCCCGGCCCCCTGTGCTAACACCTTGCACCTTTCCCAGGTGCTATTTCCTGCTCTACCTGGACCTTTTGTGTTTTGGGCACCATCTGCACGCCCCTCCCTACGACTTTCGCGCCGTTTCCCCCCCACCTCGCGCCTAAACTCACAGGCCCTCTATCGGCCCGTATTCCATACGGCCCAAGGCCTGGGGCATAGGCTGAGTAGTGTGGGCTCCCTTTGCTCCCATTACCTGATCCCTACCTAAGCAATAACATAGCAGACCAGTTTTGTTTGTGGAAAAATTATAGGCCGTAGGCATTTTATTTTCTTACAGAAAATACATAACAAAAACACCAATACACAATCATTTGCTTTTAGGCACCTTGTGTCCAGTTATGGAGTTGCCCAAGGCTCCTCCCGAGTATTTGTTACCCTTGGGCCTCCGTTCCTGGGCACATGCTGCCACACCTGAGTGGGTGCTACCCCACCCGCTCAGGTCCCCCCCAAAAGCACCTCTACCTGCCTCCCCGTTCCTGGAGTGCCCTAAAAATGTTGTCAGTGAAAAACCCCCATCCCCTTGGTTGACAGGTGCACCCCGTCCTGGTGACACATTTCTGGATTGTTCTGGGAGAGCCCATGTTTTATGAAGTGGAGCCCCGTGCTCTTGCAGTACTTCTCCACTGCTCTATTCAGCTTCTTTCTGGCTGTCTCGATTGGCTGCCTTCTATATGCCCCGTACCAGACCCTTCGTGGTATTACCTTGGACATAAAGGTTTCAGTCTTCCACCAACTGTGGGCTATGCTATCTAGGAATTCTTGGGTGATGCCTCTGGGACAATGGTCCTTCTCCTTGATGCAATTCAGGTCTATTGCTCTCCCCTTCCCTGCTTGGTCCGCTTTGGATTTCCTTAACATTATAGACATACCCTTGCTTCCCCTACTAATATCACTCCTTGCCAGGCCACTCCCTGCCACCGTTTTACTGGCCACTAGCTCCCCTACCCTGAAGGCCCCATAATATGCCAGAGCGAATGCTGTCCTGAACAAAGCTGTCTCGTATGTGCTACTGCATGTATTTTGCAATACTTTTAACAGAATCACTAGCTTCCCCAAAATTCACTGGCCTTCTGCTGTCTGGTTTCTTGCCCTCCAATTTCGCCCAACCTTTCATAGCATATCTTTTTCTAGGGCTGTCAGTTGGATCTGATACACACATTTTTTCTGTTGAAATTCCCCTCACATCTTGCACTCCTGTTTCAACCAACACATCTTTTACATGTTTTCGTACTGCTTACCCGTTTTGTACGTTAGGGCATTCCTGGTCAGTTTGTCAATGACCCTTTCCATTCTCTGTGGTTCTCCCATTTCCTAAGAGTTGACCTTGTAGCCAACCGTTCTTTCCTTTCCAATGTTTCCAATGGGACCCATACCTTCTGCGGCGTGGGCGTTCTTTCCCTGTCGGCGTCCGGTCTCAGCTCCCTGAACCTTTCCCACTGGAAACAAGATAAGGCATCAACCACCACATTTGCTTCTCCAGCGATGTGTCTTGCCCTTATGCATGTATTCATTTTTAGGCTTTCCAGTGTGATTGCTCTCATCAATTCCAACACTATTGGGCACAATGCACTCCCTTTATTTAACACGTGTACCACTGCCATGTTATCCGACCATACTGCCAACTCCTTGTTTTTTAGCTTCTCCCCCCATGCACCCAATGCTACCCGGATTAGAAAAAGTTTCAGCCGCGTTATGTTCTTTGTCGATTCTGCCACTTGCCATGCTTTCGGCAATTTTTCTGCACACCACCTTTTCCCCAATATTGCGCCAAAACCAAAAACCACCTGCTGCATCAGTGAACAATACCCTTTTCTCTTCATCTTTTATGGGTGAGCGCCAGATGACTGACCCATTGAAATACCTCAGGAATTCTGCCCATACATCTATGTCTCTCTTAATTTCTCCCCCTATCCTAACTCTGTGGTGCCCCCTTGTGGTCCCTCTTGTTCCCGGTTCAATGCTTCTTTGGAACACTTTCCCTTGTGGTATTACCCTCCCTGCAAAGTTTAGCTTTCCCGCTAGTGCTTGCAATTCTCTTACTGTTGCCTTGTTCCTTCCTTTTAGCTCTTTTATTGTTTTCAGTAGATCTGTAACTTTGTCCTCTGGGATCCGGCATACCCCCCTGCTTGAGTCAATTTCTATCCCTAGGAATTGGATAACCTGTGTTGGCCCATTGTTTTTCCCCCCTGCTAGTGGAAAAACCCCACTCACGTTTTATCTCTGCAAACTTGCCCAGGGTTGCCTTGCATAGCTTTGAAACTTTGGGCCCCCCAAACAAGAAGTCATCCAAGTAGTGCACTATCCTGGCCTCCCCCCTCTCTTTTGTGACTGCCCCTTGCAGGAATTGAGCTTACGCTGTCAAAGTATGCACATGAAATGGCACAACCCATCGGAAGACATTTGACTATGAAATATTCCCCCTCCCACTGCATACACAACCATTTCTGAGATTTGCTGTTGACTGGCAACAGCCGGGATGCTGACGTAATGTCCGCCTTTGCCATCCATTCTCCATTTCCTGCTTTCCTGCCTAGTTTCTACTGCCTCCTGAAAATCAGAGTAGGTTACTGTTGCATCGCTTTGTGCAATGCCGTCATTTACAGAAGCCCCTGGGGGGTATGATGGGTGGTGGATTAGTGTGTATTCCCCTTCTTCCTTTTTTTGTTTTTTATTTTTATTTTAATTTTGTTTTTATTTTTTTGTTACTAGCCCTAGTGGTGAGCATATACATTTTTTTAAATGGTAACCTGGAAAAAGGGGCCACCTTACCTACCCAGTTCCACCTCTTTTTGGATTTTTTTGGTAACTATCTCCTCGTTCTCGGTAGCAGATTTTAGGTTTTTTGGGATGTCCTGTGCTCCTTGCCCTGTAAATGGTATGTGAAAACCCTCTAAAAAAACCCTGCCTGATCACATTCGCAGCTTCCTGATCTGGGTATTTCCTGAGCCACCCTTCCATTCTCTCAATTTTTTTCCGGTGTGGCTCCCTTCTCGTCCCAGCCCCTAGTTCCGCTTCTCATTGCCCCTGCTGCTTGGTGCTGCTGCCCTTGTGCACTTGGAGATGCTGTGTTCGCCCTTACATCTCTCACACTTGTGGCTGAACTTGCACTTCCATCCCCAGCTGCATGGTACCCCCTTCTCAAAATTCCGAAATTGTCCTGGATCTGCCCTTGCTGCCCCCCATGCTCCCACTGCCTCCACCCTGCGTGGTTGGCGGCAAGCTCCTCTGCCACCCTCTCTGTGACCCATAGTTCCTGCTACAAAAGCTTTGATCCCTTGTTCTGTCATAGTTTTTCTCCTCTCTTCTGTTATTGTATCTATAATCAGCTCTGTAATCATTCTGCCAATACTGCCTCCTCTGCTGTCCTCCTGAGCTTCGCTCCCTGGTTTCCCATTTTTCTTTCAGTACATCAAATATGGAGAGATTAAAATTCTCCTCATCCCATCCCATATCCGGAAAGCAGTCCATCTCCTTTCTGAACTCGTGATCATATTCCTGCCATGTATCCCCACCGAACTCTGTGTGTACTTTTAGTACCCTCTGCTGATATTATGTTGAAGGCTGCCATCCAGTTGTCAAAATTTCTTATTACTGGTCCATTCTTTAGTAGGCCTTTCTCATCTTCCTTTATGTCCACCAGCGCCACATTCATCCCTCTTTTTTGGCAATCTAGTAAAGTATAAATATCCATCAATTCTTTCCTTCATATTTTCTTCTTTAATTTGTCATTTATATACCAAGCCATTGCCTTCCTGGACCTGCCCTGCGCTTCTTTACCCATTGTTGGTCTGCCATACTTTGTCATGATTGGGCCCCCTTCCTTGTCTGCTGCACCTGCTGCTGCTACCACTGGTGGTACCACCCCTTGCGGTGGGTTCCCTGCCACTGGTACTGCTGTTGCTCCTATTGGTGCTACCGGTTGGACCCCTCCTGAATTTGCTACTCCTGGTGCTCCCAGCGGTGTTGGGACCGGGGTTTCAATGGGTTCTGCCCCTGCCCCCTTCTGTTTCTGCTTGCACACGACACCTCTCCTCTTTACCCAAGCCTTTAGGTAATCCCTCTCTTCATCCTCGCTGCTCCCTCCCTCTGATGAAGAAAAACCCCTGCCCCTCCCTGGGTCCCCTATTGCCTCTGCCCCTTCAGTCATAGGTTCTGGCCGACTTACCTGTACCCGTGACACAAGCTTTCAATATTTTAACAATTTTTCTCCCCACCTCATCTTTCACATTACCTTTGTTCGTCTCCTTCTTTTTCTTTCTTCTTGGTGCTTCCGGCTGTTCCTGCGATCTCCCCAGCTCCTCTCTCCTCCCTTTTTGTCCTTGTGGCATTTCCTCCTCTCTTTCACTGCTGCTATGCTCCATACATAACAAAGGTGAAACTGCCTTTGCCCTCTCCTCCTTCTGCATTACATCCAGCACCCATTGTGCCCCATATTCCTTCTCTGCCTTCTTGCCCATTCGCTGAACTCATGGGCCCTTCTTGCCCTTTCCTCAGCCATCTTTCTGATCCGAATGTGTCCTTCCTTCTCCTTGTTTATACATTTGTGCATGCCTCCAATGTTGTGCCAATACCTTTCTGCTTTCAGCGTTTGATGTGACTGGGGAAAGAATTGCCCCCTGCTGCTCTGATTTCCTCTCCCAGCTGAGCATGTGTGCCTTTTAATGGAATTTGTGCCTTTCCCCCCAGCTGGGCCCTGCTCGAGTGGTGCGTAGTAGTCGTCATTACGCTTTCGCTTTTAAGAAATAATTCTGCCTGCCCCTTTAAGGGCCTGTGCTTCTGTGTTTTGCTGCTCCCTCTTCTCCTCGCAAGCCATGCCCCCTGCCATTTGCGGGCTTCCCCTGGCCACAGCAATTACCTGTTGCGCCGGCGACCTTCGGAAAGCAACAACCGGCGGTTCTCTTTTTTTTCCTTTCCCTCTTTTTCCTGCGACGGCGCTGTTGCTGTTGAAAAATCACTGTGCCCGCTGTCCGGGATGCCTCTTGACACGGCCCTCGACTCGGCTCCCGGTGGCACTGCACTCCTAGCTTCCTTCTGTGCTCGTCGCTGGCTGGTCCTTCCTGATGCGGTCTCTGACCCACGCGCTCCTTAGCCCTCACTGCAGCTGACTACCACCGGCACGGCGCCCGTCAATCTTCCCATACTGGCTCCGTCGAGGTAAGTGAAACGATGCCGCCCTTCTCTGCTGAACGCGGCTGCTTCACTGAAAGAGAAAGTTAGGACAACATAAGCCTGCAAGAGCAAACGTTTTTCCTTTCCTTTAGCTGAAAGAGAAAATTAGGACAACATAAGCCCGCAAGAGCAAACATTTTTCCTTTCCTTTCGCTGAAAGGGAAAATTAGGAAACCATAAGCCCGCAAGAGCAAACGTTATTCCTTTTCCCTTTTCCAGGCCCTAGGAGCTTACTCGTGAGAGGTGAGCTCCTTACCTGGTTTGTTCTGCTTACTCCTTCCTGGGATTACTTACACCCCGAATCCCTTTTGTTCTTCCCTTGGGGGCCAGGCTTCCCTCAGCCCCCTGGTGCTAACACCTCGCACCTTTCCCAGGTGCTATTTCCTGCCCTTCCTGGGCCTTTTGTGTTTCGGGCGCCATCTGGACGCCCCTCCCTATGGCTTTTGTGCTGTTTCCCCCCCACCCCGCGCCTAAACTCCCAGGCCCTTTATCGGCCCATATTTCATACGGTCCGGGGCCTGGGGCTGTTTCTCTCTCTACACACACTCACCAGGGTCCCTCGGGCCTGGTACATTCAGCCCTCTGTTGATCCCCTGTACTCCGCCCCGAGCCACTGACCCATTTCCCTCCCACTACTGCTCAGATCTTGAAGCCCTCTCCACCCTACGACCTGTTGCTTCCCACGGAGGCCAATGAGCCCATTGCAGATTGTAGACATAGCCCGGGGCCCAGCAATGCCAATCCACATTCCCCAGCATATCATGCCCACCTGCTTCCCCTGTGCCATGGCTCGGTCTGCAGGATGACCTGGCTCTGACTGTCCACATGTTTAGTATCAATGTCTGATATTCTGATAACACTGCTTCCATCCTGTCACAGGTGCACGAGCTGGACACAGGCAACCACTTATCACTGTACTGTTACCGTTTGGACTTTGGAGTTGGACTGTCACTGGGGTCTTTTGTTAATGCAACCGAAGGCCACACCACGCACGTGGTGCCCCATGCCTATGCTATCTACTTCGTTCTCTGGCTCAGGCAGCTGGGCCCACCACGCCCTGTCTCGCTTACTGTACTGCAACAACTGAACTGAGAAGGTGGCGCACGTGCGCCCATCACCCCACCCACACACTCATCATTAGCAAATTTCATTGGCTGACACACAGCCATTGAAAATTCTTAAGTTCTGTTACCATGTCGAAGAAGATCCTACTGACACACACTGCACTTTTTGTGCAGAAATTAACACTGGCAGGGCCACAGCACTGCCGCCCCACGAGCCTCCTACAGAATGGCATTATGAATGGATTACGTAAACTGTGTGGAGACTATGAGCTCTGTGCAGTCTATACAGTAGTTCCAGCCACGACACGGCCCAGCCACAACACAACACAAGATCATTATTCATTTATTTTGTAAACATTGCAGCCACGCCGCGCATAATAAAATAAATGCACACAGACAAGTGAACACACTATTCTCTATGCTCTCTCGAGAGGCTTGGGGCGCTGCGCCTCCACGCCCTTAATAAGTGGCCGCCACTGTGAGACAAAGAGGAAACTGATGGAGCAAATGAGTTTGACTCTTTTGTACTCTGTCCTTTGCTGCTCCGCCCAGGGAGCGGTTAAAATTGCTTGCAAAGAAGCCCACAGCACATACATGCGGGAAAGGGCACGGGTGTTTGGCATTTGGAAACGTTGCTGCTGCTGCTGCCGCCAGAGGACACCTGTTGCCATGCCCCCTCCTAACCTTACTTCAAAGAACCCAGACCCTTAAATCAGGGTGAAGCCAGCGGGAAAGGCGTCAGTGTTTGGCACCCATAGGGTGTTCGGCGCTCTTAGGGGAAAGTGTGCTCAGTTGACCCTGGGGATTTTGAGAGTTTACACAGATACCTGTGGCTGGGATTGCTGATCATTTTGTCCAGGTGAGTGCTACAGCCTTCATGCCCTTATTGACATTGGTAAAATATTGCAGACATGTTTTTGCCCCCTACTTAAAGTGATCTTGCACAGCAGCCGTCACATCTAAAGAGCTTCCACTTTTCTCTGCCTTGTTCTTAGCTAGTCCACCTGCTGAATTTGCTCACCATGCTTACACCTGTACGTAAACGGAAAATGCGTATGGTAAAAAGGAAATTACTGGTAGCACCACCATCACCCCCACTGTGTGTGATGAAGAACCAGTCCAGCCATGCAAGACCCCCATGGGAGGCCTATACTTTGATCAGCGAGATTCAACAATTCCTCGGCTCTTTTAATGTCCCTGTAAGTTTAGACCCCTGGTTGGGGGGGGGGGGGAATAATTGTCAAGACAGATATCGAAGTTGATCAAGTCATATGCATCAATAATAAAGGCACTGGTATTGCGCTCAGCCCGGCTGCCGAAGAACAGACCAAGATAAATTGATACTTTACTGCCCCTAGGGGAGTCCTACATCAGCCCACCTCTGCTTATTGTTGTACTTTGCTCATTTTCAGCCACAGGGAGATCTAACAACCATGAGGAATCAATGGAGACAACAGCCATGACGCCAGCAGCCTTTTTTCCTTCACCATATGGTCGGTATCTGGCGGACGGCCCTCACTACACCAAAACCCCCAGGACTGTTGTATCAATTGGGGAAAGGGGCGCCTCATTGCATCTAAGATGGTTAGCACTGCCAAGATGCCCCGGTGCACCATGCTAACTTTAGGATCACAAAGTTCTCAAGGCGTGGATCCAATGGGTGGAGCATATTGTCAGATGGAAAATGGGGGAACTGGGGCCAGGTGGATGAAGGACACATCAATGGGGTAATCAGTGACTCCAAGTCGGGTAGCAGCCCGTCCTGCCCACCATGCCACCTTGAACAGACAAAAAAGTGTACCCTCCATCTGATTGGAGATGGGGCCTCAGCAACCAATGAGTGCAAATGCATTATGGTACTATCAAATGAATTACAAAACTTTAAGAACTTAGTCCTATTCTTGATTGAAGTGATTGGGAAGGGAGCGGTCGAAGAGCCGCCATCAAATAGCTCAGAGGGTGGAAAAAGGACTTCAAACGCTGTTTTACAAGCTGCACCAACCTTTGCTGAAGCCTGTCCCAATATTATAGGAGCCACCCAGGGTGGGAGGGGGCTTATCAGTGAAAACAGTGTAAACACCATAAACATTGTGTCTTGCAAAGGGACAGGGACCCCAATAGATGTAAGTGGCAACAAATCCATCCTGAGTATACAATATCCCATCTCTCCTCCTCTTTCGCTACAGACTCCGAGCTTGAGGGCAGATGGTGCGCACAGGTCAAACAATATAGCTGTCAAGGTCGTAGGTAGGGCCGGCCATGCTCCATCTACTCCCTCTACCAAACGTTTGAAGGCATCAGAGGCCCATGAAGAGGGGCGAGGGGGCATTATACCTACATAAGGTCCCCAAATTAAATAAGTGCACATATTGGTTACAGGCAGTAAGATGCTGTTTGTTTGTAACCTGGGTGCATATCGTGAGCTGTATTAGCATACGCCATCAGGGGGGAAATAACTTTGATTCTTTAAGGATTGATTTTAGGGATCCTGATGTGGCCAAAGGAATACTGAACTTTGGCAGAAGATGCCACCCCCCAATGAACAGCAAAATAGTACGGAGTGCTCATCCTATGGGTACGACAGATACCCCTTGCGCAAACAAACCACATATTTCTGTGCTGTCGGTAGCAAATGTTGGCCCCCTGGGAAAAAGGACATTGGGTAATCCGCTTTGGCCTAAAACCACTGTAGTAAACGGAGCCCTAAGGGCCTAGTGGTGCCGTTCAATATATGACAAGAGGGGTTTGTTTTTTGGGCAGTAGGTCTGCTGTATATTCTGAAATTACAATGTTTAAATTATTAATGATGTTGAATACTTATTATGTTGTACTTGGACGGCCGAAATAAAGTTATTGATGATGATAAAAAAAGAAGAAAGAATGCTATCACTGATGGTCCTGTGCATACATTTAAAATTTCATATTAGCATATGGAGATCATTATTGACCCCGGCTCAGCCAATCGGAATGTTCAGAGCGCAGTCAATAACTAGTAGTATTTACTGCATTCTGAACATTCTGTCTTCAAAATCCGACTGGGAAGGGCATTCCTAGTGAAAATAAATGCACATCAACACTTAATTGCACCAGCCATCCTGGATGAGCCCGCAGCATGGCAATTAAAAACACTTGAGTTATCATTATCTAAGGAAAGATGGGAATCACTGGAATTATTAGCCATCTAACCACAAACATGCTATATTGACTTTAGGTTCGATCGAAACATATCTGTTATGGGCAAATAACCCAAATAAAAAATAATTACCAGAGCAAGATTTAATGTTCTCCCTCTGAGAGCGATCGCCTCACGGTGGTCAGACAATATATATATATATATTTTGACTGCTGTAAAATGATCAGGGCAAGAACCCTGATCCCTATTTTAAGAGAAATACAATGTACTCAATGTCGCAAAGCCTTGCTCTATATATTATGTGCTGACACACCAAAGGCTCTGGAGCCATTTGTTGTACCTGAGGCAGGCGTTGTCTAGAAATAACTTTTTACTTGAACCCCTAAAATAAGAGAATGCTACATGCATTATTTACTATGGTTTGGCCTCTTTTACCCACTTTCTTTTTCTTATTTGATTGTATGTGTTATAAGTGTACCTAATGAACATCTTTCCTCTCCAATCTTAAAAAATACGTTTTTATGCAAATGTTTACTAGTAATGATTTGTTTTTCATTATGTTTTGTAAATGGTTGCTGTGTTTTTATGGAACTTTTATTCTGAAATAAACATTGATTGAGACAGGGAAGCCACACTGCAAGTTAAAGGCATGGGTCCTTTCAACAAGACACTTTGCTTCTGGGAGGGCCTCTTTGTTTGCGACATCATCCCATTTAAAACACCAGGGAGAAAGCTAAACCATGGTAATATGCATTGACATACTTACAAATCATTTACTTTTACTTCACACCTAATAAATGGTCATGTTAAACCCATTCCAATTTAACCACGTTTGCAATGAAAATTCTTAATTTACGAAGACAATTTCGCTATTCAAACAGTACAAAATAAAACAACATTTAATTGACTAACTCACTTTGTCTATCTACTTTACACACTATTAAAGAAACATTTTTATTTCACCACCAAAACTCCAAAACATGCATTTTTACTACAACTATGAGCTAATAGCTTTATAGTCCTCAGGAGGAGTTATTATCCCTTTGGATAACCTTTGTCCAACTTCTGGCCTGAGGTCTAATAAGGATATATTAGCATAAGGACGTCATTATTGACCTCCTCCAAGCTAATCGGAATATTCGGAAGGCAGTCAATAACTACTGGTGTTCACTGTGTTACAGACATTACTTTTTTTTAATTCTTATATTTGTTATTTAGTTTATAAAAACTTTTACAAAGTCAAAGATAAAAAATAAGATACAAAGAAAAAACTGTTTTACATTCTTTCATTTTGATTTTGAATATAAAAGCAAATCAACTTGTACTTCATTTACAGCAATATACCTTTCATAAAAAATATTTTTTTTCAATAAAATTCATTAATTCATCACATCATTTCATTTAGTCTAATTTACATACATTTTTTACATAAAGCTAGAACTCATAGTCTCATAGACATTGATTCCCCATGTAGCATTTTTAGCCATAAGCGATCTCTCAACAGCCAGATATTATATCATGGATACATTCTCCAAAATACATTTCTCTTTGTATTAACAACTCCAGGCATACAACCATTAAATGATCTAATGTTTCCGACTCTTCCTTATCGTTACAGAATCTACATATGCCATTATTTGTCCCACTTTGTTTTCTTAGGCATTTTATTTAATTTGTTTGAAGTACATTCATTCTAAACCTCATGAAACCGATTTTCATATTCTTATTTGGAAACTTCTTTAAATATGATTCTCGTTCTTCAACCCTTTTTCCTGCTGTTAATACGTGTGCATACAGTCTTGAATTACAGATTGTCAACCGAGTTTTTTCCCAGTCCACTACCTTACGTTTTTTCTTAACTAGGTTTGGATTTGTTTCCATCACTTCCATTGGGATACCTATGTCTTCAAGAATTATTTCACATTCGAGCCTTAGAGTTTTGATAAACCCCTCTTTATCATTCAATCTCAGCTGTTGGTACAAGGTTACAGACATTACAACTGTAGAAGCAGCCAGAGAAGCAACGCTAAGCATGTCTCTACATTCAAGAAACAGCAATGCAATTTCCAAGCAACATTTCTTTCAGCAAGACACTCCAACCTAATTTAACACAGGAAAACGAAAGCCAAAGCATGGATCAATGCTTTCATTTGGTACCAGGTCTTTTGATTGACCCAGACAGCTTGTTGCTACAACTGCTGGTCAGTAAGTAGTCAGGAATATGAACTGGTAGACTCTTGAAAAAGGTCGACCAGACCAACTGAAAGACCCCAGCAGGGACCCCAACTTAACAAGATAAGGAGGAGGCTGGCGATGGAAGGGGTGGGGCTTGAAGTGTGGGAATGCATGGCAGGGTTATAATTGTCAGGTGGGTGTGAGCTGGGTTGTGAGGGGTGGGGAATTGTATGGTGGTGGAATCCTGGTTAGGGAGGGCTGGAGTTAACAGGGGTTATCTGAGTGAGTAATACAATAGTGAAGCACAGAAGTGATGGTAGGGGGTGGTGTTGAAAAGGCAAGTTGGTGATGGAGTTCAGGTGGAGATGAGGGAAGGTGGTACAGGGGAGAACCCCCTGAAAGGAAAAGAAGAGGGAGGGCATTGGGTAGCGGGAAAGAGAATAAAGGGAGGTTTAGGGATTGGTGTAAGTGAAGAGGTTTGAGCAGTTGCATATGTGACTACCTGGGGACGACAAATATTCAACTACTAATAGGTAGTAATAGGGGGCGAGCAGTTGTGGTTGACCAGTAGTAAGGTCAACCACTTGCTTGTCTATAAATAGTCACGCATCTTACATTGACCCTAAAGCAAGCTCATGATGAAACTGTTAGAGTTCAACAAGTTTACAGTTAAAATGGTTACCTTATAAAGACATGTTATTTAAATATTACAAAATGAAACTACATTTAATTTACTAGCATGTTTGTGTATCGTTCTCATTATTAAACTAACATGTTTTACTTCATCACCCCAACTCAAAAAGCCTTATTGCTACTAGCACAATGTGCAAATGGTCTTATAGCCCTTGATAATGAGCTGTTCAGAATTTATAGCATGAGGTGACAATCAACATTTCCTTGGTCAATCATGATGTACAAAATGGGGCTTATTGTCACACCAAATATCCAATTCCCCCCACCACATTAATGGCATACTACAAATTAGTCAGCCTGTGAACTCTATTTTATGCAGAGGATCATTTTGTGAAAGAGGCAATTGCGTACAAGAGACCACCAACATTAACCCTTGCATGGTGTTGGGACCCCTTCATTCAATTTTCCATTTTACAAACTAGAGTTGAAAATGAAAAAATAAAAACAGGTGAAATTGACTTTGCTCTTTAGTCTTTCTCTCAGTTATTCCTAAAATATAAATGCTGCCTCCAAATTCCACTTTGCAGAGAGCGTTTACAATGGATTCCTAAAGAATCTGCATGCTGTTGGCAGGTGCTAAATGCCAACGGATTCAATAGGAATCCATTAATTTTACTCCAGGATTTATCTATCACACCGATCTAAAACAGACCCACCACCCATCATGGATGAGCCAAGCCAGCACAGTGAAAATACTGAGCATTCCCTGAGATGCACAATGCAGCTGAGGGTGAGCACATGGATTGGTCATGGCTATCCTTTCACATATTTAAGTTCCCCACTGTGGATGCCCAATTGGGTATGCAAGGCCAGATGTGTTTTGTTTCCCCTGCCTTGTATGGCCCATTGGGGATGCAGGTTGGGCAGTGCAGGCCAATTGTGTGCTGGGAGAACTTCTCTGCCTCGCAGAGCATTCAGGGGTCCAGAGGCATTGAGCTGGAGCTGCTTTGCCTCCTCCGTTCATGGGCAGAAACCATAACTCTCTCCGTGCTTCATGCTTCATGGTTTCTGTTTGTGCTGTGAAGGAGACAGAGGGTTGTCGTGGGAGTCTGAGGCAGAGCAGAGTCTGGATGGACCAGGGATCCAGGTAAAGAAAGAAATGTATGTATGTGTATATTTGTGCATGCAAGGATTTGTGCCTGTAAGTGTAAGTGTGAATGTCTGAGTGTATGTTGTTTGGGTGTGCGGGTGAAAGAGTGTATGGATACTGCACAGATGTATGGGTGGATGTGTATGAATACTGTATAAATGCTTGTGCTTACGCATGTGCAGGGGAGTGGGCCTCTGATTCAGGGATTTGGAAGTGTTACATTTGTGCAGAGGCAGTCTGGATATGTTTCCTTACTGTGGCATGTCATTTATTACTGCAATGATGTTAAAGCAAACATGGTGAGTGTTTTTAGATGGCTAGATTGACCTACCTATGTGCAGCCAGTGAGTATATATTGTCATACTGCAGCATGCCATTTTATACTGGGCATCAAGTGTAAGGCAAACATGATAAGGGTTCTTGGGTGGCCATTCTTGCCTGCACTGGTGCAGACAGTCTGAGCATATTTTCTTGCTGTGTGGCATGGCATTTTCTATGGACATCGATGGTAAAGCCAGCAATATGAGTGTTCTTCTGAGGCCATATTGGCCTGCACCGGTGCAGCCAGTCTGGACATATTTTCTTACTGTGGCATGTCCTTTTTTTATTGGGCATCAAGGGTAAAGCAAACATGATAAGTGATCTTATGTTAGCATGCTTGCCTGCACTGGTGCAGCCAGTCTGGACATATTTTCTTACTGTGGCATGGCATTTTTTTACTGGGCATCAACGGTAAAGCAAACATGATAATGGGTCTCACATGTTATCCACCAAAGCACCAAAAGCTCTCTTATCCTTAGGAGGGACCATCAATGCTCAACTCAACACAATTGATGAATTTTATTAAAGTGTTGAACCAATACATGAATACATATGTATAAAAGCGAATAAGTAACATGTAAGGCACTGCAGTTTATACGAGATGTATTTCATTTAGCTAAAATACAAAATATGAATGAAACAATCTTAAGGAAAATATATATTAACAAAGCCTCATTAAAAATTACTTAATGTTTTTGGTCATCAGACCCTCTTTAGAAGCATCAAAATCTAGAAAAATAAAATGATAGACTTTTTAATAGCAGGGCTCAGTTTCAGAGTTAGCAAAGCACACTCCTCCACCCCAACTTAAGTTGTCCTTAAAA
The DNA here is from genome assembly GCF_040938575.1 of Ambystoma mexicanum. Lineage (NCBI taxonomy): Eukaryota > Metazoa > Chordata > Amphibia > Caudata > Ambystomatidae > Ambystoma > Ambystoma mexicanum. The sequence goes on from NC_090941.1 coordinate 807,780,179, forward strand.
GATGCCCCAGTATATAAATCTCTTTATGTAACAACTTTTCTGTCCTCCCAGAAAAGCATACAATTAATCTCCATATTTCATAATTTAAGAAATTGGAGATTGCCAATATGTTGTTAAAGCTTCAGTGAACTGTAAAGAGGTCCACATCATCCAAAGCCTACAGAAAGATTGAAGAAATCAATACAAACCAATCAAAATATAAGGATTCATCAGATAAAGTAAATAGTGACAATAATGCTACCAACATGTAACAAAATATAGGGAAATCCCTTTATCCTCTCTTACCAGTTAACATTCTGACAACAGAAGGAAAGATATAATGAAGATTCCAAAGGATTGCCATGGAATCTAAACATGTGTTAACAGTAATAAGTGCACGTATGAGTGATCAAAGAGTTGATTAAATCCATTGATAAATTGGACCAGGAAATGTGGGTCTTAAAGAAAAATCTCTCACAATTTGCTTCAAGTGCAGAACTCTAGAAAATCATAGAAGTTATTGATCATAAATAATCTGGATATAAGAAAGAACTGGAACAAAGGAAGAATTCTACATTTTGCAGGGACACCCTTGACTACAAGAATGACATGGTGGATATGTGGCAGGAAGTTTATTGTGGAAAAGCTTCTAAGTTTAGTGAACAAAAATTCACTACTGAGAAATCATCTGACTCTCAAAGCCGTCGAAGCAGTAGTGAGCAACCCTCTCATGGAGGATCAGATGTGAAAACCAGATGAATACATATTTAGGTAAAGGAGGGGACAGTGCAGGGATCAAGTAATCGGAAGACTATCTTTTTATTCTTTTTAGAAAGAAAAGGCACATGAAAAGTGAAAAGAAAAAAAAAACATCTCAGATACAATTAATCATATCAAGTTATAATCTTTCCAAATTTGAACATCAGACATTACAGCAAGGTCTATCATTTGCACCTAGTTATATTTCCACCTTACCCAAAGAAAAGCTAGGTCTGGTTTAATGTGTGAGACCAATACAACTGAGGTTTCTTTTATGACCTTAATACATCTGATGAGATGGATTCAACTACTTCTTTGGATTAGAAAGAATCTACACATAAAAAATGCTTAGGTATGTTTCTGATGCAATTTATCAGTGCTAGGTTGCCCTCTGCTGTCCAAAAAGCAAAGTGCACCTCTGTGGGCCCTTCCACTTCAACAACAGCTATCATGTTAACAAACATAATTAACATGGCTCTACAGAGTCACCTTCCACTATTGCAAACATTCAGAATAATTTCAAGTTACTTCTCTCCACCCCCACCTCTCTTCACACAGGGCACAGCGGTTCCAGTGTCAATGAACAGTTAATTACTCGATCAATGTTCCAGTCTCCAAAGAGTGAAAGACTTTATCACTATCACAAACATTCAAAATAATTTTAAGTTACTTCTTTCAACACCCACTACTCTTCACACAGGGCACGACGAATCCTGTGTCAATGAACAGTTAATTATCGGGTCAACGTTTCAGTCTCTAAAGAGTGAGACGCTGTAGGACGAATGCCTCCTCACAAGCTAAAATCGAAGTAGGACCTGTAATTATCTACTAAGCAATCTTATGCCATCATCAGGACTCTGCAATGGAGCAAAGTTGACAATTACATGTCTACAAAGACACATCATAGAGGTCCATGGAATCGATGGATTAAACTTAGATACTGCTCTCATACTGTGCATACCTCTCATTCCATCTGATACAAATATGCCTTTCAAATTGAAAAGAAGACACTTTTCCCATACATTTAGCCTTTTCAGTGACCATTAATAAGTCACAGGGACCTACGCCGCCTTCCTAGAAGCGATCAGGCGGTTGTTTTGATATTTAAGAAGGGGACAGAAGTGACCCTATGATTTATCGAACGATATTGACCTATAAGATATGCTAAAATGGCGTATGCTATGCCAGGAACAGCTAGTTTATACCTAAAAGTACATTTTGCCCCAACATCCCTAATCGGGCAATTGATACTGGTGTTGAAGGATTTGAAAACATTTCCCTACAACATCACTCGTTGAAATACATTTTCTCACAATGAGAGAAAGGTTGCTAACAACGTATTCAATAACTGGAAAATCGCTATCAAACATGTTGATAAGAGGGGTTCAATCATGATTATGGACACAGACAAACATGATAAATCAATGTATTATCATTTAAATTATACTAACACTTAATTGTTACTGGACCATGGTCAATCAATCAGTTAACAGTGCCCTCAAAAAGGTCCAAGACTGTAAATGAATTTCTAAGACAAAATTAGTGTTTCTTACTAATTCTCATCCTACTATGCCAGGATTTTATGGATGGTAAACAATCCAAATGGATCTACAAAATTTCCCCCTCCACCCTAAAGGTGCTGAGACAGGTGGTCATTGGAACCTATGGCCCAATATGTAGATACCATTTTACAACCTTTTATATGGGAGATAAGCACTTTTCTAAAGGATACTGGACATTTTTTATGGATATATTGGTATCGAAAGAGAAATTGTGAGAACCTTGTTTACTTTTTACCATTGATGTAGTTAGCCTAAATACTTCGATTCCTCAAGAGAAGGGCATATTTTTAAGTTGTTTATTGCAGCCCAGTCCTAATATGTTTATTAATAATCTGCTTCTGTTTGTACAGTTCCCCCATCCCAAAGTACCTGGGAATCCACAGGAGAACAGGATACAAGACAATTCTGGGACCCCTTGATGAAACCTGAGGATGGAAGATGTTCATTCTTGTCACAGTATCTTGGGTGCCTTGGAAGTGACATGGTGGAGTTTCTCTGCTTTACTCAATGATGCTCCTCAAGGATGGAGCCCCCCTTGGAAGGAGTCAATGGGATGTCATTGTAGAACAGGTAACAGAACCAAGCAGTGTCAGAAAGGCAGCAATGCAGGTCTGTCGCAGTGGTTTACGTTGTCAGATTGCTAGACCGGATGTGGATGTCACACGATGTCACACTCTGAGTCCTCAGACTCTTGGCTCACCTGCTTGTTTCTTGACATTTTCTTTCTTGTGTTCGCAGGTTTCTCCTTCTTTATGGAGGTTCGGGTCTTGTACAGGAATGGGCGTGTCTCCTCTGACGCCAGTCTGCAGGCAGGCAACAGGTAGATGATATCCCGGGCTCCTGCCGAGATGGCCCGGAGAGCATTCAGTGTTCCAGGAAGGATTCCAGGAAAGGTCGGGTGAGTAAACCAGGAGGGAAACAAAAGAGTCCAGGAAGTTCAGAAGCTGCTCACGTGGCTCAGTGAAAACGGAGATAGCGACTAGCGGCACGGAACAATAACACCAGGAAGGAAGGGTAAAAGACTTAACCGCATGCAAAGCCAAAGGATTAGAGATAGCAGCATGAGGGAAAGGAACCAGGAAAACATGCCGGAACGAAGAGCACGGACAAGCTTAGCGTTGAGATGCACCGAGCTGTGGGGGAGTGGCTCTTTTCAAGGAAGCAACAGGCAGTACTAGGAGACTAGGCCATGTGTTCCCCCATGGCATCAGCCATGTTGAGTGTAAAAATTGATGCAATACTACGATGTTTGAGGGACCAAGTCGTCCAGAAGGGGCAGAATCAGTGATTCATGACAGCATGCCCCCTTCTAAACTCCGATCCCCCAGGTTTGCCTGGATGAGTCAATCATGCAGGGGGCATTCATGTTGGATACAGGCTCCCACGTCCGTTCACTGGGTGGATAACCCTTCCACTCCACCAGGTATTGGAGACAACCTCTCCTATATCTTGAGTCATGTATCCTGGAGACCTCAAATTCAACCTGATCACTGATGAGAAGAAGAGGAGGTCGAAGAACTGTCCTGGTTGACTGGTGGTATGGTTTCAATATGGAAGTATGGAAAACAGGATGATTTTTTTCCAGGATTCTGGTAGTCGGAGTCGAAAAGCCACGTGGGTTGATGATTTTCGTCACTATGAATGGTCCATAGAAGCGAGGCGCTAGTTTGTTGGGTCTGTTTTGGCTGTAGTCGAGAAGAAAGCTAGACTTTGTCACAGATGGCCTAGATAGGGCCAGGTCACCGTTTGACATCTGCATATATCTTAACGTCCATCCTGGCTTTTTCAAGATGTCCCTTCACATCCTTGTGTACTGAGACCAATCGAGCTATCCAGGCATTGACTGAGGGAACCAGGGTGGCATGAGGCAATAGTGTGGGCAGAACAGACGGATGGAATCCTTGATTGCAAAATAAGGGACTTGTCTCGGTTGCTGAGTGGTCATAGTTGTTGTAGGCAAATTCAGCTAATGGGATCAACACCAACCAGTCGTCCTGGACTTTAGAGGCAAAACATCGTAAGTACTGTTCAAGGGTTTGGTTTACCCTTTCGGTAATGCCATTTGTCTGAGGATGGTATCCCGAGGATAAGGCACGTTCAATACCCAACAGCTGACATAGGTGCTTCCAGAACCTAGAGACATATTGGGGTCCTCGATCTGAGATGATTTTGGAAGGAAGGCCATGTAGCCGAAAGATGTGGGTCACGAAAATCCCTGCCATTTCTTTTGCCGAAGGCAACTTGAACAGAGGAGTAAAGTGGGCCCTGTGGGAAAACAGGTTGATGGTAACCATAATGGTGGTATGACCTTTGGAAGGGGGGCGATCCACGATAAAGTCTGTGGCTATAACCTCCCAGGGTCAGGATGGCAGGTCTGGTTGATGGAGCAATCCTGCTGGTTTCCTGTTATCGGGCTTGGTCTGGTTGCAAACTGCACATGCCTGTGAGTACGATTGAACAGCTTCGATCATCCTAGGCCACCAAAAATTTCTCTGAATGGTTTGAAGGGTGGCCTTAATACCATGATGGCCGGAATGATATGTGTCATGACAAAGGTTCATTTTCTTGGTTCTAGTGATCTGAGTAGGAACAACCAGATTCTTGTCTTTGAAGAGGTAGCCATCCTTGGCAAACAGGGACCAGTGATGGGTTTCAGAGTATTCCTCCCAGAGCTCCGAAGTCGGGGTCTCAGTCCGGATGTTGTCGAAAAGTGTGTTGGCCTGGACTATGAACACTGTGTCTGGGAACATCTTGGGAAAGGTGTGTGCTTCTTCTGGTACATAATCTGGTCGTCTGGATAGTGCATCAGCAATTATATTGGTAATCCCAGGTACGTGCTGAATGCGAAACTAGTATTAGGCGAAGAAAAAGGCCCAAAGAGCTTGACGGCTGTTTCTACGTTCCATTGATTGTAGGACCTGCAGATTCCGATGATCGATCCGTACCAGTACTGGGTGTTTGGCACCCAAGAGGAGATGGTGCCATCCCATAAAGGCTTGTCGAATGGCGAGCAGTTCTTTTTGCAGGACCGAATAGTGTGTCTCACTAGGGTGCAACGTCCGAGACAAATATGCAATGGAGTGTTCTTGTTTATCCCCAGATTCTTGTTTTGACACTGCCCCGATTGCATACTCCGAGGCATCCGTTTCTACCAGGAAGGGCTTTGTTGTGTCTGGTTGAACCAGGAGGGTTCATTGAGTGAACTTGTGCTTTAACTCTTGAAAGGTGGCTTCTTGAACTGCTGACCAACAAAAGGGAGTGTCTTTCTTCAGTAAGGAAACAATAGGTTGCACAATGGATGAGAATGTCGGAGTGAACTTCCTATAGAAGTTCCCAAGTCCCAGAAATGACTGGACTTGTTTAACCGAGTTTGGAGCGGGCCAGGAAAGAATGGCTTCAACCTTGGCTGGATCCATTGCCACTCCTTGAGGACTCAGCACGAATCCTAGATAACAAACTATAGACACATGAAAGATGCATTTCACGGGTTTGGCCAGTAGATGATGGTCTCGTATACGTTGCAAAACCAAGGTAACATGTTCCTGATGTAAGGCCGAGTTGTTGGAGTAAATCAATATATCGCCCAAATAGCAGTCACAAAAAGGAACAACATGTCTGAGAAGACTCAGGCCCATTAAGCGCTGAAATACAGCTGGGGCATTAGCGAGACCAAATGGCATGACTAGGTATTCAAAGTGTCCAAAAGGTGTTCGGAAGTCAAGTCTTCCATTCATCGCCCTCTTTTATACGGATCAAATGGTAGTCACCCCGTAAATCCAGCTTGGTGAAAATCGCAGCACCAAGTAAGGCTTCCAGAATGTCTGAAATGAGTGGTAAGGGGTATCAGTACTTGAGGGTACACAGATTTTGACCTCGGTAATCCAAGCATGGTCGGAGCTCTTTAGTGTCCTTTTTGGGCACGAAGAACAAAGAGGCTCTAGCAGGGGACTTGGAAGGACGAATGGTTCAGTTGGTTTGATTGGTATCCAAGTATTCTCGTAAGGCTATTTGCTCGGGTTCAGAAAGGATGAATATCCTTCCAAACGAAATGACCGCATCCTCTTCAGTGTTGATTGCACAGTCCTCAGGTCGGTGAGGAGGTAGGGACTGGACAATGGCCTTTGAAAACACATCTGAGAATTGATGGTAAATTTCAGGAACCTGAGTGATGTTAGAAACGGTGATGCATTGCTGTTCTGGGATTCTGTGTGAAAGGCAAAACTCAGATCCCAGCAATAAAGATCCCGCAGCCCAGTTGATGTACGGGTTATGTCTCTGCAGCCAGGGCATGCCAAGAACCATTGGGTAATTAGCTGCTTTTATTATATCAAATCATAGCAACTCCTGGTGATTGTGTATAGAAAGCAAAAGTTCTGTGGTTTGTTGAGTTATGGGTCCTGATGACAGTGGTCTCCCCATCTATCCCTTCTACCGCCTGGATGACGCCTTTGGATTCTCTCAGAATTTGAAGCTTTAATGCCCATTCATCAACCAGGAAGATGGCCATGGCTCCACAATCCACCAAGGCCAGGACGGGATAGGTTTCCTTTTCGGCTCTAGACAGGAGTTCTTCGGAAGTGAGTCCAAAGAAAGAGATGATTCGGAGCAAGAACCAGTCTCCCGAAGCTGGGCTCCATTCAGGCTCGGGAGCTGGTGTTTCCCGAACGTCTTGGAGGGGCTATCGGGCAATTTCTTACCAGGTGTTTGTCAGAAGCACAATACAGACACAGTCCACTGTTGATCCGATGAGTCCTTTCCTGAGAAGTGATACGTCCCCGTAAGGAACCCAGTTGCATGGTTTCAGGTTCCGTGGAGTTTGATATAGCTGGCTCTTTGGGACTAGAATATTCTGATGAGGGTTTCTGTGGAGGAACCGTGTCTTTTTTTTCTCTGCTTTTCTTTCTTTTATCCTGAAATCGATTTGCAAAGACAAGTATAAAAGGGCCTGGAAGGAACCTGGGCGGGCCACTCTAGCCAATTCGTCTTTGATCTCCCATTTAACACATGTCGAAATAAGGTAAAGCATGCTTCGGGGGTCCAGTCAGCATCCTTAGCCAATTGTCTGCAGTGAGTTACATAAGACAACATATCTTGATTTCCTTGTTGAAATTCCAACAGATTCTCTTGAGCGCAATACACCTTTTCTGGACGGTCAAACATGGCCTTAAAGGCATCTATGAAACCATCATAGTTGTCAAGTAAAGGGTCCACCGTGGATACCAGGGGTGTTGCCCAGGCCAGTGCATTCCCAGAAAGGTGGGAGATCACGAAGCCCACCTTAGCCCTCAGCGTGGAAAAATAGTAGGGTTTAACCGTGAAGTGTACCAGACATGAATCAAGGAAAGAGCGCAATGCCTTAGGGGTTCCATCATATTTGTCCAGAATGCCTCCTACTGATGCACTCTCTTGGTATGCCGAGTCCCTGGACAGAACGTGTTGTTTTAAAGTTGCATTCTCAGCCTTGAGGTTCTGGACCTCTGTTGATAACTCCTGCATTCCTCTCATGAGGTTTTGTACAGGAGTCTCCATGTTGGGTACAGTGTTAGGTTGCGAGCGTCTCAAATTGTCACACTCTGAGTCCTCAGACTCTTGGCTCACCTGCTTGTTTCTTGACGTTTTCTTTCTTGTGATTGCAGGTTTCTCCTTCTTTATCGAGGTTTGGGTTTTGTACAGGAATCGGCGTGTTTCCTCCAACGGCAGTCTGCAGGTAGGCAACAGGTAGATGATATCACAGGCTCCTGCTTAGATGGCTCGGAGAGGGTTCAGTGTTCAAGGAAGGAAAGGTTGGGTGAGTAAACCAGGAGGGAAACAAAAGAGTCCAGTAAGTTCATAAGCTGCTTGCACGGCTCTACGAAAACACAGATAGTGAGGAGCGGCATGGAACAATAACACCAGGAAGGAAGGGTAAAAGACTTAAACGCATATGATGCCAAAGGATTAGAGATAGCAGGACGAGGGAAAGGAACCAGGAAAACAACTTGCCGGAACGAAGAGCACGGACAAGCTTAGCGTTGAGCCGAGCCGCGGGGGAGTGTCTCTTTTCAAGGAAGCAACAGGTAGTACTAGGAGACTAGACTGTGTGTTCCCCCATGGCGTCGGCCATCTTGAGTGTAAAAATTGATGCAATGCTACGATGTTTGAGGGACCAAGTTGTGCAGAAGGGGCGGAATCAGTGATTCATGACACATTCTAGAAATTAAACTTGCTGTGGACCTCAACAAGTCTTGGATGATGAAGATAATTCCCTTGGTGATCGTCAAGACTTTTGGTGGTGATGGGTGCAGTGCCAGTATTAGGTGTTGGGTTTCGGTATTTCGTGGTTGGCTGCCTTTCAGTTCTTCAGTGCTGCAGCCTCAGCACAGGTGAAAGGGTGGCTTCTGGCAACTTGGACTCGAGCACTGAACTGCACTGCAGCCCCTCACCAAGTCACGACCTTCAGAACTCTTTCGTCTATGTTTGGTAATGGAAAACCCACCAGATAGCTCTTCTCTGCAGGCGGTGACTGTAAGGGTTTGTGGGGCAGTATATGGACACAGTCACTTTGAGTTGGCTAATAAGCCATGGTGATACTTGTCCTTGGGGACGCGGATCACTCAAGGACTACAGGTCCCATGATGCGTGGCGGTACATGCTGTGTGCAGATGCTGCCGGAGAGAGTAATTAAGCTGCACCTGCCTGTGCAGAGTTGCTGAAAGTTGTTGATCTTGGGGGCATGCACAGGGCATGGTGTGCAGGAGAGTGAGGCAAGTGAATCAGGACCAGGAACCTGCAGAGCACGAGCCCAGCAGCTCGGTGAGACCGGCATCCAGTGAAAATGGTTGTACACCATTGACTAATTATTCTGTCCACTTCTGCTATGCTCTGGGATGCTTTGGATGGCTCCCCAAGCCTAAGATACGTACACAACTACGGGAAGTTAAATGTCTAGCAGTGTGTAATGTTTGGAATCGCAGCGCAAAGGTCGGAGCACGCAGTGAGGTTAACAGTGTGTTGATGTTGTTCATGGAGGATTCAGATTGCAACAGTGTGTTAGAACTGCTCTGACCACTCAGTGACAGGAGATAGCAATATAGACTGCTTAAAAGCATATTGGGATGCCAGATTGTGCTCCACTTCTTAGCGGGCTTGCCCATTATTAGTATTACAAGTGTGTGGGAGCCATCATTAAGCTCGGTCTGTGGCTCTGTGGACTAATGCATCCACTACAGGGGCTTGTGTTTGACCTCAGGGTTACATGTTCAAATCCTGGCAGGTCCACTCAGCCCTAAATTCTTTGAGATAGATAGTACCACTGAGTTGGGTAACAACAAACATCTTTTATTAGCGCCAACATGCCCGTTTGGGGGTGCATGTGTGCTTTACAAATACACCAGTTATGTTACCTGTGTTTCATTGTCATCCGTTTTTGTCTATGCCATGTTTACATGTTTCCTTACCATGATTTATGTGTGCCATTATGAATCACATGCAACATCATGTTAATTTCTTTGATTAGAGTTAGGCATTGCTCATGAGTCGCATTGCATCACCTTCAAAACAATGTTCATAACACACAGGGCAATCAGTGGACAAGGAGCAGAATTCCTACAAAAGAAAATAACAATCTACAAGCCAACAAGACTCCTCAGGTCAAGCAACGATATCCGCCTGGAACCAAAACCATACTTCAAGAAAAAACTTGGAGGCACCTCCTTCTACAACTTAGCTGCAAAAACCTGGAACAACATCCCAAAAGAAATAAGAAACACCAAAGATCACCTTAAGTTTAGGAAACTACTAAAAACCTAGCTCTTCAAAACACCATATTCATACTGAAAACCGAAACAACAGAAAGGAAAAGGGATGTGTAAAGTGGAGTGGAAACGGACAACTCCCAGAACCGACTGAGAAGCTCCCACGTCACCTGGACGGGTGACGCCGGGTAGAGTGGAATACAAGCGACACCCATGGAGACAGAGTCAACAACCCCACCCCAATCCCACCCAACACCGGCACTCGCCACTTAGTTACCACCAGGTACCAAGTGTTGTGGAATTTGTTAGGATATTGGCAATCACCACACTAACTGAGTTGTGGACATTGGCAGGTGCACTGGCCGTATGAGTGGGAAGGGAAGACAGGTATGGTGGCGAGGGAGGCTGGTGGAGGAGCGGCCAAACGTGAAAGGGACCTTGAAGGCCAGACAGACCCAGATCAGGACAGAGGCACAGGGGTGCTCCTGAACCCCATCTGGAGAGATTACACAAGCCCAGCGACTCAATTCAAGATATAGATGCCAACTAACCAATCGCACTAACAATTTCCCCCCTCTGCATACACCTCTCAAACTCTAAACCAAACACATCCAGAAACAACAAACTGCACAAACTTCACTACATTGCAACAACAAAACAAAAAACACACATAGACTCGCACAAACAGTACACAACAACTACTGGCCGCAAACACTCCAGGCCCAGCCTACGGACCCACCGGGCTGAGGCCGCCAACAGAACATCACTGCTCTCTTGCACTTTTCCAGCTTCCTCCCACTAACCCCCCCTTCCCTGCCTCTTTCTGAGCCACCAGAGCACCAGGTGACCACTCCGGTGGTGATAGTGTGCGGTACAAATGTCATTTAACATTAACATTAACATGAGTGAGCAGGAAACAGGGGTATAGTGTTGAACGCACGTGTAGGAAATTGGTCAGGAGAGTAGTCAGGTACTGTGAGTGATTTGGACACAAACCAAGACATGTCTGAGCGTGGCCTGGTAGGAGGGTATTTTAAGAACATTGTATGCTTTTTCTCTAAACTCTCCCTACCCATCCATTACATCACACTAACCCTATTTCCAGTGTTCCTCTTCTGCCTACCCATCCAAAACCTCTCCCTAGCCCTCATTCACCCATTGGCTGACTTGTGGTAAACTGCAGTTAAACAATCACGGACCTGTGCCATCCAAGGTGGGAGGGTCGACTCCCTTCGATTTCTGTGGTTAGGGAGGGGTTGTTAGGCAGAATCATATGCAGTACCCTTTGGGAACACCACACACAATTAAGACTACAAGTGTAAGTACAATTTCACCTTTGGTACAAGCCTGTACTACACAGTAAAGTGGTAGTGATGGCTGAGCAGCCAGACATATCTTAAGAGTAAAGTGAGCAGTACAAGAGTTTACACAAAGGACAACAATTACTATGATTCAAACAAACACTGATTCAAGGTTTCTGAGTAAAAGAATATACATTTATTTACCCAATTAGTTATAAAACAGTTCACTATCATAAAGCAGCAGAAAATCACAGTCTTAATATATTACAACACCCAATCAGTTCTGGACAAGTTGAGCTTAAAATGAAGTGTGAGCAAAATGGCACTCCAGTAATTTAAAAGGGAGAGAAGACAAGGTTATTCAAAATCAACAGCACCAACAAGGTATAGGCAGGGCAATCTAGAAAAGGCTACTACAACTTGGGTTCAAGTCAATTGGCCTGGGCCAATGTTAATGGTTCAGAGTCTTTGCAGAGGATCACACAGTTCAAAGTAGTTTGCGGTTAAGTCTTGGCCAAGAGTTCAAAATGAAGTTGGTCGGAGGAAAAGTTATTCACAGGAGAAGAGAAGGACAAGCCTTTGGAGAGGCAAAAGATTTCAAGCACTTTCATCACGGCTAGACGGAAAGAACGACCGGATTTGCACAGTACCTTAAATTGAGAAGAATGCTGTAGCTGAAGCAGTTGTTCCTGGCAGTTCCTGCAGGCTCACGTTTCCTGGAGCTTCTGTCGTGGGGACAAGAAGGAGGATGGCTGGAGGGTCCTGCAATGCCCAGGGAAGAAGCCAGCAGCAGGGCAAAACGACAAATAAAAGGTGCGCTCCTTAAAACCCAAACTGGTTCTCTTCCCACTGGCTATTTGATCTACTGCAGCGATGTACAGCAAATTCGACCAGGAAAGGGAGGCCAGCGTTTGGTGTTTGGTGTTTGGCGAGCTGGTTGGTCCCACCAAGCTCAAGGGAAGAAGATTCCTTGCAGATCTTCTCTGTCAAAGTTTCGGGCGATACATACCTGAAGCAGGGCTTCACTGGGATGTCCAGTAGTTGCAGCAGTCGTCTTCCTTCAGCTTCTCTTTGGTTCTCTCGATCCAGTGGCGACTCTGCCTTCCAGTCCCAGAGACTGGCTTTTTATGCACCAAATCCCCCATTCACTCAGCCTGGCTGTCAATCACACAGCAGGTTGGCTGTCCTGGCATGACAGCCACCTAGCCAATCAAACAAGAGTGCGACTTGGGACTCCAAGGAGACGCTGTGCAGGGGGCCTCAAACCCCTCCCTCACATCCTGTCCACCCAGACACCCAGGTGCCTAAGGAGGGCTTCTGTGCAGAAGCCTGCCAAAGGACGGCGAACAAAGGAACCAAACCTGGTTTAGCACGCAGAGTAAAACACTAGAAAGACCTTTACAAAAAGATATGGTGAAATAACTTGACCGGAACCAAGTTAAAATAAACGTGGATTACCAGGTTTGAGTTTGAGGCTACACCATAGCCTCTAACGGTAACATGGCTATTTTCATAGTCTGCGTTAGAATAAAAATGGTAGATACCACGGCCACCAGCCAAATCTTAGAGAAAGGGGAATGTAACAATGTTCAATGAGAATCAGACAAAAGGGGATAACTATTAACCCCTCCAGTTCTCTGTTGGGAGATTGGGTGTACTGGGTCTGTAAATTTAAAAAGTCTAGTAAAGTCAATGGCAACTTCACATGTTCTGGGAGACAGTAGTCAGTCACAGAGAGTAGAGTTTAAAGTGGGAAGTCTAAAATGACAACCCTGTGTCACTGCACTAAAGGTGCTGTGTGACACACAGTAAAAATATTATGCCTATGGAGTTGGTGAGACTCCATAGTCCATGAGCATAAAATGTACAACCCACAGCAAAACACATGTAAGAGTGGGAAAAAAGGCTCAGACTCTTACCAGGCAACGAAATTAAACCCCAGATACAGGGGGACTCAACAGGTAAGGGAAATTATTAATTCTGGAGAATTCTCCCTAACAGGGGTTTGGATACCCCCCCCCCTGTTGGCCTGACATAAAATTCAGCCCCCTAACTGGAAGATGAGCCACCTAAACCAAATTAAGTCCCCTCCATTAGCAGAGGCATTAAAGGCTTTGCATGATATACATTCTGAACTTTTTCATTCAAGGCAGGAGACGCAAGAGTTAATGGTGCAGGTGAATGGTTTGGTAGCCCAGAATGCACCATTGCAGGGAGTGTCATCCTACGGGGCAGGTAAACCAACAACAGTGGTAGTAAACTAACTTTTCAATGTACCGCTAGCGGCACTGGACCATTTCCCGGGGAATCCGAGGAAATATTTAGGATTCCTTGCCCAATGCCAACTTCTATTTTTGTGTAAACCCATGGCCTTTGATACTGCACAGGTCAGGACAGCTTTTGTTATCTCATATTTGTCTGGGGATGCGGCAGCATGGGCTATCCCATTGATTCAGAAGGATTATCCTCTCTTATACAACTGGGATCTCTTTACTACTGAGTTTGGGAGGTATTCATCGCAGAAACGTCTCATTATCTCAAAAATTACTGCCACTAAGACAGGGAACATGAGATTTGGTGACCTACATCACACAGTTCAACAGTATCCTTATTGTGACTGATTGACCAGAGGCCAAACAAACAGTACTATTCTACCAGGGTCTAAAAGAGGATTTAAAAGATTTTATGGCGCAAGTGGAGCCTCAACCCACAACTTGCACAGCTGCAATTGGACCACTGAATCAGTGAACAAAAGGGAGAAAACAAGATTCCATTTGTGCGATAGAATAAGGGTAGGGAGATGAGGTCACGACAGATGGAGAGTGTACCTGTGCAGATAGACAGCATTCGGGGTCCCCTTACGGTAGATGAGAAGGAGAAGAGGTGGAAGGACAATCTCTGCTTATATTGTGGTAAAGGAGGACATTTTATTTGCAATTTTCCTAATGCACCTCAACAAAGAGGGGGCATGAAGCAACAGCCAGAGGCGGAAAAAGACCAGGCTCGTCAATAAGGGAAACTGAATTGTCGAGTCTGAAGAATGAATGGTTCCCAAATTGCATTGCTAACACGGTTCAGAATAAGACACCTCATCTGTACATACTGGCAATTTGGTTTTTTGCTACAACTAAGGTAACTGTTTCAGCTATAGTTGATTCTGGGGCTACGAGTAACTTTGTAGATGTCCAGTTAGCTGACAAATTGAAACCGCCCACATTAGGCAAGGAAGTGACGGAACCAGTTCTCTCAGTAGATGGTTGCATGCTGACTTCAGGCCCAATCAATACTCAAACTCAGCCATTACGAATGATATGTCTGCCAGGGCATGAGGAAGTAGTAACGTTTGACCTAATTGCTGCCCCTCAAGAAGAGTGATTCTGGGAATGCCGTGGTTAGTGACCCATAATCCCACCATTGACTTGGTCTAGCGAACATTGTCTTTCAATGCTCCACAATGTGTAGAACATGTACAAGACTTGGCAGGGACAGCAACCTTCTTGGTAGAGGGAACATCATGTCCAAAAAGCATTGGTGCAGTGAGGCAATATTTCCTGAAGTTTATGCAGAATGTGTTGATGTTTTTTATAAGGGAAAGGGCAGAATCCTTGCCACCTCATAGACCATAAAACTGCATGATTGACTTAGAAGACAGTGCTAACCCAGCATGTAGTCACATATATACTCTAACTGAACAAGAGAATCAACATGTATGTAAATATATTGAAAGTATTATAGCATCTGGGTTCATAAGGGTGTCCAAATCTCTGGTGTCAACCCCTTGTTTTTTGTACACAAAAAAGAGGTATTTTAGACTAAAGAAAATTGATCAAAATAATCATTAAAAACAGATTTCTTTTGCCACTGATATACATTTTGTTAGCCCAGGTCAAAACAGCAGTGATTTATACCAATTAGGATTTAAGAGGGGGGCTATCATTTGATCAGAGAAAAGGCTCAGGATGAATGGAAGACAGCATTCCAGACCAAATTCAATTTGTGTGAGTATTTAGTGATGCCATCTGGATTATGTAATTCTCCAGCTGCATTCCAACACTTTATGTAGGATGTACTTATGGATTACATCAACATTTTTGTAATTGTCTACATTGATGATATCCTGATTATTTCAGAATCAAAGGAACAACATGTGCGACTTGTTCAAGCAGTTTTGTGACATCTCCAGGAACATTGGCTATACTCCAAACTGGGGAAATGTGTCTTTCACGCTTCCAGGCTGGTGTTTCTCGGGTTTGTTCTTAAAACTAAGGGTATAGAGATGGATCAGAAGAGGGTATGCCGAGTTACTGATTGGCCATCCCCACAGAGTGTGAACGATGTAAAATCCTTCTTGAGTTTTGTGAATTTCTATCGGCGATTTATCGCTAACTTTTCACAGATCATACAATTCTAAAGTATTTAAGGACAGCCAAGTCCCTGAGTCCAAGGCAATTGCGGTAGGCACAATACTTTGGAGAATTTGATTTCATTATTACCTAGCGCCCAGGGAGATAGAATGGCAAAACAGATCCACTAACTAGGCAACAGGCTTCAGAGTCAACAGTACAAAAATCATGACCAATAATACCGGTTCATAGGATAGTGGGCGCGGTTACACAGGGTTTATTGGAAGACATTAGAAAGAGTATTTCCAAAGAAAAGTTGTCATGAAAATCTGCAGGCACACTTAGGACGCTATGTGATGGGTTACCTTATTATGCCAACAAACTGTTTCTTCCTACATCTCAATTAAGAGAGAACGTATCAAGGTGGTTTCACAGGTCACTGTTAGTAGGACATGTGGGGAGCGAAAAACCCAACAATTATTGGGAAGATATTTCTGGTGGCCAGGAGTACAAAATAAGTACATGCTTAGATACAACTGTGTGATATGTGCATGGGAAACAAGAATGATCATTTGAAAAGGGAGGGGTTATTGCATCCATTGCCCACGCCGGAGGGACCCTGGTCACATATATCCATGGATTTTGTTACAGTGTTACCTGAGGATGACAAATGCAATACCATCATGGTTGTGGTTGATTATTTCTCCAAGCAGGCCCATTTTGACCCATGCATTGGTTTTCCAATTGCGGGTCAGCTTGCTGAATTATTCCACTGAATTGTTGCACTGGTTACCTCGCACCATTGTGTCTGACCTAGGGTCGCAGTTCACGTCTCAGTTTTGGTGTTCTTTTTGTGGATTGTTAGGAATTAACTGCATGCTATCTACCAGTTACCACCCGAAAATGGAAGGTCAAACGGAACAAGTGAATCAGACATGGATCAATGCCTGCACTGTCTCTTGGCTGATGGTATTGATCATGGGTGAGAGCTCTTCGACTAGCGGAATTAACGTATAACAACACAGAACACACATCACTGGCTATATCACCAAATATGTGCTTGTTTGGTCAAGAGCAAAATATGCTTCCGGAACATATCCCAACGTTGGTCAACATTTCAGCCCTTCCAGAGCGCAAACAGATTATTGCAGACATCCTTAAGGCATGCCAAAACCTGGAAAGGGTTAAAGAGTCCTACAAGAGCCCTGCAGATAAACAGCAACAGGAAGCCCCCAAATACAAGGTGGGGGACACAGTGTGGTTGTCAACACAGCACATCAAGATGGTGGGTGCATGTAAACACATGCCACGATTCATTGGACCAAATGTGATCATTATATCAATAACAGCTGTAAAGTTGAAGTTGCCTGGAACACTAAGGATATGTCCTGTGTTTAAAGTATCTCTAATTAAACCCACAGTGGTTGGTGCACGAACCAAGAAGCCACCACTCATTATGGAGGATGGGAGAGAGGAATATGAAGTGCAACAAATCTTAGATTCGAGAAAGCACCAATGACTTTGTCGTACCTGAGGAGTGGGCAGGTTATGGACCAGAGGATCACTCCTGGGAACCTGCAGATGCAGTGCATGCACACAGATTGGTAAAAAAATTTCATAAACGATACCTTAGTAAATGCGGCCCTCAGCAGGGCCCTTGGAGTGTAGGTAC
The DNA here is from genome assembly GCF_040938575.1 of Ambystoma mexicanum. Taxonomy (NCBI): domain Eukaryota; kingdom Metazoa; phylum Chordata; class Amphibia; order Caudata; family Ambystomatidae; genus Ambystoma; species Ambystoma mexicanum. The sequence continues at coordinate 807,797,528 of NC_090941.1, forward strand.
TGTAAGGGTTAGTGGGGCAGAATGTGGACAGAGTCACTTTGAGTTGGCTAATAAGCCATGGTGATGCTGGTCTTTGGGGCTGTGGATCGCTCAGGGACTGCAAGTCCCATGATGCTGTATACACGTCCCACCGGAACGCCTAATTAAGCCACACCTGCCGCTGCCGTGTTGCTGATTGTTGTTGTACTTGGCAGTACAAGCAGGACGCATTGCACAGGAGAGTGTGGCAAGTGAATCAGGACCAGGAGCCCGGGTGCAGTGGTGAATTGTGCGAAGAAGGAGCCCGACGATGCAGTGAGACCGACATCCAGTGAAAACGGTTATGCACCGGTGACTAATTACTCCTCAGGCTTCTGCAACACTCAGGGATGGCACGCGCGGCTGCCGAAGCCTAAGTTAAGCACACAACTACAGCATGTTAAATGTTTAGCAGTGTGTTAATGCTTGGAATTGCAGCGTAAACCTCTGAGCATGCTGTGAATTTATCAGTGTGTTAATGTGGTTCATGGAGGACTGAGATTTCAGCATGTACTCCTGAGCATGCTGTGAGGTTAACAGAGTGTTCAAACATCTCTGAGCACTTAGTGACAAGAGGTAGGGCGTGGGGAGCAATATAAACTGCTTAAAAGCATATTGTGATGCCAGATTGTGTTCCACAAGTTAGGGGGCTCACCCAGTATTAGAATTGCAAGTGTTTGGGAACCATCAATGTTTCTGAGTTTCATTGTCCTCCGTTTTTGTCTCTACCATATTTATATGTTTCCATGCCATGATTTATGTGTGGCATTAGGAATCACATGCAACATCATGTACATTTCAATGTCTAGAATGAGGTAGGGAACAGGGGTATAGTGTTGAATGCATGTGTAGGAGATAGGTCAGGAGACTAATCAGGGAATGGGAGTGACTTAGACACAAGCCTAGACGCGTCTGATTGTAGCTGGGTAGGATGTTATGTTAAGAACATTGTATGCTTTTCCCTAAACTCCCCTACCCATCCATTACTTCGCCCTAACTGTTTTTCCGGTGTTCCGCTTTCCCTCTACCCCTCCACAACCTTCCCCCATTGGATGACTTGGAGGGGAGGTTGTGGTAACCTGTAGTTCAACAATCAGGGACCCGTGCCAAGCAAAGTGGGAGAATCATACTCCCTTCAGATTCCATGTTTAGGGAAGGGGGTGTGGATTTCCTCCCATTGCCCGTTGACCGTCAGTGACCCTGGATCTTCTCTGGCACAGAAAGTTGGACAGATGTCATCACTGCAGTGCCACTTGAATATTTCTTGTGTTACTTGGATTTTTGGCAGCACTGGGCATCAAGCAGCATTATGCTGGGGTACCCCCTCTTCTCGGAGATACACAACAACATGGCTCCCAGAATCAGGAACACTCCTCTGCACCCTGACTGACACATATGGACTTCATAGGCTCAATATGTCCAGGCACTCCTCTTCTGGATGCAAAAAAGCACCACTTCAGGCAGGCACGCAGGACTGACACAAAAGCACCTCTTTGGATGAAGAACAGCAGTTACACAATGTCTCCTTATAGCTACAGGAAGAGGTTGCCTATCCTGGTCCTCTCTTGTTCAGTCCTTGAATCAGCAAAGCAGCTTTTGGATTTGATGAAGAGTTGTAGCTGCAGACTTCTTCCTCCAACTGGATTCAGGATACAAGCTTCTAGTGACTTCAGCTTCTGCTTCGGTTTCAACCTTCCAGCTTCTGACAAGGAGGTAAGTGAGTGGTCCCTAGTTGTAAACACATGTTCCCCATTCACACAAAGTGCATTCTTGCAGCTACCAGTCATGCTCCCAGGCATTCAGGCCATTCACCCAAAACCAGACACCCATAACACAGGATGTGGATTAGAGGCAACTCCCAGTCTTTCAGAACATTTACTGCATTCATTCAGTCAGGGTGGGCTCAGGCAGGACCATAGGCATTGTGACACACAACCAAAACCAGACACCCACAATGCAGAATGTGATTTCTCTCCTCTCTCCATTGAGGCAGGTCCCACCACTGGGGTGTACACAACAGCAATACCTGACAATGCCCCTGCTAGTGTAGAAGGGACAGCCCCAGTTCCATATATGGTCCTTCCACCCAACTTCTTTCATGGGAAGGGAACAGAGACAGGGTTTCTCAAGAGCCTGAGGAACAAGGGGGGAAGGCAATGGATACCAAGAGGCCACCAGTGACCATCTTGCCTTTGTCCAGAAATCCATTGATTGTGGCAGGTTCTGTGTGTCCCAAAAGGCAGGACCTCCAGATTCACTGTCAAGTCAGCATGTAGCTGCCACCAACACAGATCCTGGTCTGTGGGCAATACAAATGTGCCCAAAAACAAACACTAGGTGTACAAGGGTGTACTCCTACCCACGGGTGCCATAAGGGTATCCCATGGGTCTTTGTTTGCCAAGATTTAAAATGAAGAGTTACACTGACAGGGGGCTACACTATACTCCTGCACAGAAAATAAGCTAAAAACACAGTCTGAGGTGGTATTCAGACAAGGATGAGGTGTCCCTGTCCCTACATGGCATTTTCAGCATCACTGTGTGATTGAATGGCTGCTATTAAAATATGAGTCAGCAGGAGCTGAAAACATGTTCATATTGGATATATTGAAAATTATACTACACAACCATTTTTTCGGGTTGAGAAACAAATATAACTTACAGATCTCTGAGACATTGATGGGGTCAGCAACAGCACCACATATGTTACCATATTTATGAATTATTTTCAAACAACAAATGTATTACAGAATGATAGTTGGAATTCCCATATCATCATGCAGATTTGTTACATTGATGATCTCTTCGGTATATGGCATGGTTCCAAGTATACTTTTGAGCAGTTCTTTACCTATGTAAACAGCATTGATCCAAGATTACTATTCACAAATAATATTGTAGACCCTTATGGCCATTTTCTAGATGTGGATGTTATTTACTCCAACATTTTAGAATGTTTTGTTAGGAACATTTATTACAAACATACAGATAGATATTGCATTTGGAAAGCCGAAAGCTTTAATCCTGAAAGAATCAAACAGCATTTAGCGTATAGTCAGTTTCCTAGACTGAGACAAATCAAAACTAAGGAGAAAGAGTGTTTGTGGATTGAGGATATGATAGGGCACAGATTGCTTCGGCTAAAGAAAAGTCTAGATCCAAGGAAAGACAATCTTGACTTGAACCTATAAGCATTAAAGAGACAACAGATTTGATTTATGGAACTGCATACTCCAACCAAAGTGCTTTGCTTTAAAAGATTATTAAAAAGCATTATTCAATCATTTATTCTGGCTCATTCTTAAACTATTTGCTTCCTAATGCTGTGATCTTCTCTTTCAAAGGAAGTCATAGCAACTGATGCGGAATGCAGTAATAAGGATCCTCAAACCACACTAGCAACAATGAAAAAGGGCACATATCCTTTTAAAATTGTGCTTATTGTAATTCTATCATTAAGGGTCCATTTATCTATCCACCTTCAAATGTTTTACAATATTCTTACTTCATTTTGCCACTTGAGAATCATAAGGAGTGGTTTATGCAATAAAATGCCTTTGTGGTAAATGTTATGTGGGAAAAACCAATCGCAAAGCCAAAGAAAGATGGAATGAACATTGTTCTTCCATCAGATTAAAAAGTGTAACTTATCCTTTGGTGTGTCATTATATTGAAAATAATCATAATGTTTGGCAACTGCAAGTGTTTATTTTGGAGATGGTTCCTAAACATAAAAGCGGGGGAGACGATGAAAAATGGCTGTCTCAGCATGAAGCATTTTGGATAGATTTCTTTGATACCTTAATTGCCAAGAGTCTGAACGACTAAATAAATTGCAACAGTTTTTGTAAAATAAGCATCATGCACTTATTGCTGGATTTTCACTGTTACCTTATTGTTTATTGTCTAGGGTCAGATTTATCAAATGTGTAATAATTTGTTCTCACATATTTAGTGTACCGATTTAACTATTTATTAATACCCTAATTCCTAAGGATTTGAATGACCATAATTAATTGTAGCATCTGTTAAGCACCATGAATTTGATGTTGCATTTTTTATTGTCACCTTTTTTATTGTTACCTTTTTTATTGTTATCCCTTTTGTTCATTATTATTTTTATATCATTTATTGTCATGTTTATTCTTTTTACACACATCAGGAGAAACAATGTAATTGTTCAGAGATTATGTACACATTTTGATATAATTGTAAAGTTTTCAAATTTTGGCACATTATGGAACATTGGTTGGTAGTATTCACGTATTCTAATATGGTAAAATACAATTGTGATTATTAGTGCTGTGACATAATCGCATTGTGCATACTGGCATCACTGTATGCAATTATGTCATCAGGTTGTAAGAATTCTTACGTGGCTATACTGACCTGCACTAGAGCAGCCATTCTGGCGATATTTTCTCTTGTGGCATAGCATGTTTTACTAGTCATGAAGGGTAAAGTCAGCAGGATGAGTGTTCTTATGGAGCCGCACTGCCTATATTGGTGAAGCCAGTCTGTATATGTTTTCTTACTGTGGCATGGCATTAGTTCTTAATAGCATGAATGGTAAATCCAACATGATTAGTGCTGTTACATGGCCGTACCGGCCTACATTGTTGCGGTCCATCTAGAAAAATGTTCTTACTGTGGCAGTGCACATTTGCTCTCGTGCAGAAGGGAGGTTACCTATTAGTTCGGGCTGGACTTCACCTTTTGGTTTGGGACCAATTTTGATTTGCAACTGGATTCCCCATCTCTGTAATGGCTTGTCAGGCTAAAGAACAATGGTTGGGGGGTTGCCCAGAGCTGTGCAATATGTTGAGATTAATTCTAAATCTTCCAGCCATCACCTTTTGTGGCACATTTTACTGGCAAAGCCAACAGGAGTATGTTCTTACATGGTAATGCTGGCATATTTCAATGCTGCATGCATGGACATATAGGGGCAGATGCAGAATTAAATGTTTTTATACAGGCATATATTGTGGGCAAAGGCATCTTGAAAATTTGTTGGAAAATGGTCCTGGGTGCTGTTGGTGTTTTGCATACATTGTATTCTTTTCATGTCTTAAAGTACAATTCCGATTGAAAACTGTATGGCTTTTCACAGAAAGTGTGCTGTGCTGTGTGATAACCCCCCCCCCCCCGAACCTCCCTTGGTTGGTTTGGCTCCCTTGCTACATTTGGTCACTCCTGGATATTTATGGAACACATGTTCGCCACTCCAAAAAAACAATTCACCAGCCTCCACTGAGAAATGCCTTCCCCTCCTATCTCCTACACCAACTGCAAAACGTGAAGAAAGTGTCAGGAGCACTGAAATATGTGTAGAGACTGGTATACGCCTTTTACACCTTATTTTTAAACCTATTTTACTGCTTAGCTTTACCGGGGCTTAGAAAATAAACCTCACAGTATCATAATACCTTCAACGATTCCATGTAATAATGTCCCTTCAAGAATATCACTATGCAAATAAATTGGGGAAAAATTGCCGTTTTTTTGTGGGGACATTATTACATGGAACATGCGGGGACACCCCCGCAGTCCCAAACCCTTTTTTACTTTTCATGTGGAGAGGGGGATACCCCCGCAACCCCACCTGCCCCTATATAAATGATCACCTATGTAATGTCACCACAACCTTTTTTCCAGCGACATTATATACGGTGACCACATATATAGGAATATCATTACCTGATACCCCTTCAACATATTCCATTTATCTTTCAAATTTAATATCTTCCTTAAAGATTTTGATTTTGTAACTATCATGCTCAGCTTAAAGGACAGCAAAATACTGAACATAATATTCCATTTGCTTCAATGGGTTCATATGGTTCATATGGAGCAGAAGCTTCCACTCTGAACATGCAAACCATGCTCTTACACGTGTTCAGTTGTTTATTTATTTATTTTATTTTCCCATTTATAAAAGCGCACAAAGCCCTCAGGCATTTAGGTGCTGGTTACAGACATGATGAGACAACAAGAACATAGATGTCTAGGGTTAATTAAAGAGGTGTGTCTTTAGCCTTTTCCTAACTAGCTAATAGGAGGGCTCAGCTTGAAGGTGAAGTGACAGATTGTTCCAGAGGCTCGTTGCCACCGCTGGGAAACTGGATCCCTCGACTCTTTTCCATCTGAATTTCTGGATGAGGAGGCAGTGACCGTAGGTGGATCTGAGGGGTCTAGATGTTATATATCTTTTGATACTTTGACCTAGTTAGGACCAGTCAGTGTTGGCCAGACAAGGATGGGCAATTGATAGGGTTTTGAGCTTTCCCTGACAGGAAGCAAGCGGATCGCTCTTATGGCTTCCAAAATGTGGTCAGACTTACTCAGGCCGCTCAGAGGGCATTGTTTTGGAGGACCTGGAGCCTATTCAAGTTCTTTTCCAAAGTGTCACAAAGTAGGGCATTACAGTAGTACAACTTGGACGAGATAAGGGCACAGTCTACAGTGAGGCGGTTGGTAGCGAATTAAACAAAAACAGAACAATAATCATCTTCTCTTTGTAGGAGGCTCCAACCCCATAAGGAAGTCCTGCACAAATATGTTGGGAAATTACAGTCATTCCTTCACGAAGACGAAAAGCTGATCCAACCATTCTTATAAAAATCCCCTACCGTTTTTAGACAACAAAACTGCTGCGTTCCCAAAGGTGAACACGTTTACCCAGAAGCTTTCCTCTTGGATACACATCAATGCCGAAACCGGTCTACTCAGCTCAGAATCAGGCACAATATACCTATCACAGCCATGTGCACATCTCAGAATCAGGCACAATTTACCTATCAGAGATGAAAGACAACCTCAAAATCTGAGGGACTTCATTGAGCATTTCTTTCAATGTGATACACCATTCTGTGCATCATATGCACATGTGACATGTTCTATGTGCGTGATGAGCACCAATGCTCAGAGAAAGAGCGAACAAACAGCGACCAGAAAGCAACAGATAAGCCAGTTGCTGAAGAGTTTGCTATTCTATGGCATAGTTTGCACAGTCTAAAAGTGACAATGCTACATTAGAACTTTAAATGCAGTATAAATACCGAGATTTTTGCGCCACCATCTTTATTTTGTATCAAGAATGTGCAATTCCTGCCCTGTCACATGATATTGGTTTTATGGGAACTGGGCCAATATGGATTGCCCATTATTAATCCTTTAATACAATAAATAGACATTTATTTTTAACAGGGAGTCGATTTCTAACTGCAAATCAATGGTCATGACAACTCTTTCCACATAAAAATAGTTAATTCTATTCTCTGATGCTTCATGTTGTCTAGCAGTGGTATATATGTGAACTGAAACTTTATTAGAATAGCGCCTACAACAACAGTAGACCACAACAATCATTATTATAAATAATACAATTAAGGCAGCTCCTAATGAATTAAAATGGTTAATGCTTAATACCTTCCCTAGCTGTACGCAGTTTATCTGAAGCAGCGCACAAGGAGTTGGACTGGTATGTTTTCACAAAGACTTCTTTCACATCATCAATGGTTTCTATGATGTGCGTCTCTCTACATATCAGAGATCTTTTTGACCTGGGCCATGATGTTGAGTACATTCAGGAAACAATGCAGCAAAAGGTTTGACCAATTAAAAGGTATCACATATGCAAGACTTGCCAATCTCTTCCTTTCAACTTTCCAATAGACAGCGTGTGCCCTGGTGTTTATTTGTAGTATATGTCTTAGGAGGGCGTACCGACTGCTAACCTAAATGCCACTGTCATTTGCAATAAATAATGTTGCCCCCGCTAAAGAAAACTAATGACCCAACCTCTTCCATCTTATCCTATCGTTTATGACTACTATCTGGCCTGGCTTCAACTTTCTGATGCACTGCAGTAACCAGACGTTCGCTGTTATCTCTAGGCCCCGGAGTACAAAGCTGGTGGGCAGTCTTAAATGAAGAGCTATGTACAGGACACGAGGGATGCCATCTTGAATATGAAAGGGTTTGAATGATTTCAGTCCCACCCAAGCTGTGTTATTATGCCTTGACATACAATCGCTGTATACAAGTATTCCCCAGCGAGCAACCTTAGAAGTCATTGAAGAGTCCTTACTCAAATGAGAGGACCAACATCCGGTCAGCAACGCGTTTATATTGTGGTGTGCAGAAACAGCACTTGTGAACTATTTTTTCGAATTCATGGGTCAATATTATATCCAGGTGGAAGTTACTGCTATGGATGCTGCCATGACCCCTAATCTTGCAAACCTATACGTGGATATGTTTGAGCAAACAGTGGTATACCCTGAGGCAAATCCTTACAAAGGTAACATTTTGAGATGGCTTAGATAAATCGATGACGTGCTTGTAGTGTGGCGTGGGTTGATTGATGAGGCAAATATATTTATCCAGTGGCGTAATAACCAAAATAGGTTCCTCAAATTTACAGCAGCCATGAGCTCTGCGGAGGTTAACTATTTAGATCTCACCATCTATCACAAAGAATCTCACCTCTGGGTTAAACCTTATGTGAAGGGGACAGACAAAAACACCCTATTACACTACAATAGTCATCATGCGCACCACGTATGTGACAACTTGCCATTTGGCCAATTTTTACCCCTGAAAAGGAACAGTAGTACTAGGCCGGACTATGAGGAAGGAGCCAACGTACTCATGGATAAATTGACCGATAGAGGGTACCTAGCTAGAGTTGTCAGACAATATGCTAAGCGGGCATTCAATAACAATATGGAAGCCCTTTTTGAAAAGAAACAGACAGCTAACAACTAAAACATTCTGGATACCCCTTTGGCGTTTGTAAACACCTTCAGCAATTTATCCTACAAAATTAAAAACATCATTACCAAAAATTGGACAAAAGTGATGAGTATTTCCCGCCCGTGGTAGCATTAAAAAAAAAAGCACCAACATCCGCAATATCGTTATGAAGAATGGCATTCAAACGAAGAATTTTCGGACACCTCTATAGGGTACCCTATGGGGTCTGCCCCAAGTTATTGGGTATCATCCATGTGGTTCTTGTGTGATGTGTTCCCAGACCAATAAGAAGACAACTATAGTCTTGGGCCTAGGCCATGATTGGGAATTAAGGGAACACACTAATTGTAACACAAACAATGTGGTTTATGTGATAAAGTGCCCCTGCTCCCTCATTTGCATTGGTAAAACCAATAGGAAAGGTAAAACCCGAATGATAGAGCATAAGAGTTTCCTGAAAAATAAAATTGAGAAAGCTCCCTTCGTAAAACATTTTGGGGAAATGGGTCACTCATTCCTGGATTTCGAATGCTGGATTCCAACTAAAGTGAGAGGCACATCCCAGGACGTGATTGATAGAAAGCTTGTGGATTTGGAGCAAAAACTCATATTTCTCACTAAAAGTCACGTGAAAGGGCTTAATGAAAATATCGAATGGCAGAATGGCAGGTAAACCAGGTTCTATCATTCACTGTTATGCAATGCTTAGGTTCTGGAATACAGCTATGGAACGGCCAACTACGAATGATGATGTGGGCATTAACAATAAGTATAATAATTGTGTTAATTTAGAGACAGACTATGTAAATAACATATAGGATGCATATCGCCTTTGGGTTACCAAGGAAAGGTTTTTGAATTTGCAACAAAAAGTTGTGTTCACTATGTAGTTTCTGGGAAACAATTGGATTGTTGAAAATGTTTTGTATATAGGAATGTTTGATTGTTTAATTCCTTATATAGAGGTTTCTGACTTCTCCATTGTATAACAATGTTGGTATTACATTCCATGCCACAGGGTATGTTCACTTGTGGGTCTGGTACAACAATAATACGGCATGGATAGTGATCCAGATGCATTGTATACTTTATTGACTATTGCCCTCATTTTAAGTGGCACAATGTTACTCCTTCCAGTGCATTGATTCTCGTTACCATCCAGTGTGAGAAGGTAACATCTTTTTGGCACTTTTGACGTTTTGTCTGGTGGAACTATTGTGCAAGCATCAGGGTTATGCATAAGTACCCCTTTGTTTCCCAGCCTATGCACATTTGCACATTTCTGTGTCTTGATGGGTTTGGGTACCTTTGGGACCAGTTTAAGGACAACTTTCCCATCTAGTATTTGGAGTATTTTTTTTAATGCCCCGAGCAGATGTATGATGCATCACGTCATGACGTCATGATGTCATCGGGCCGTGAGTGCAGCGGTTTGTATTAAGACGGCTGAGTTTGGCCATTAGGTTGTAGACACCTCTGCTAGCCACTTAAGCTGTATGTGTGAGCTGCCCAAATCTGCATTTTGGAGATAATTTTCAGTTTTGATGTACCATGATATGGGGCCCATATCTGGAGCCTGTTTGTTATTTGAGGACCACAGTGAAGGGGTTCTGAATACGTTCTCCTTTTTTATGCTTTCAGGACAATTACAGTCCTGGGATGGAGTCACATCTCCATGTGGTTACTAACAGTAAACTGCCAACCATTTGTTGCCAGTAGCTTTTTCAAGACCTTAAGTAAGTGCCATTTCTTTTTGTGTAGGGGCATGAAAGTTGATGTTGATCTCTTAGAGCGTAGGTCACTCTAAAGGAAAACATTTTTTCCATTGTTTGGTCCACAGGGGTTACACTTGAACCTGAGACCATTTAGGACAGCTCAGACCAGGAAGTTGGAGTTGGAAGTCGTATGAAATACTGCAACACCTTAAAAATTGTGTGCGTTTCAAAGTAGGAAGGTAAGGAGTTGATCTCCGATTGGTCATTAATCAATGCCACCTGGGTATTTTATTACTAGAGAGACTTTCATTTGTCTTACAGGTACCTTTGAGAGCGGTATTGTACTGTTTGTGTTCATAGATGTTACGCCCCATTGGGAGTGGCTATTGTGTCTGATCAACTAGATCCAGATATTAGCAGGTACTCTATTAATAGTCTACTTATGTATCCTAAAGGCTGTAGGATTATAGTTAGGTCAACTGAATTGACCGTCCAAGCACATATAGTCATATATGTTTTATGTATCCATTTTTAACAGGGTGATTTATGAGATAAGGAATGACTGGAAGGAGTTTCATCTGCCACCTACAAGACACAATTTGTGGTTTCACTCATTGTCCCTGAGGAATATCCAGCTAGTGTCAGCTTTACGGGACATAAACTTATATAAGTCGGGCCAGTCTTGACATAACGAAGAATAGGTGTATTTTACCCTCACTGTGTCATGTCCAGCCATTGCGACTGGCTTTATCTGAATGTTAAAATGTATTGATATGCACCAATAAATATATGTCTATGTGTGTTTTGTTATAATTATGTGACTCAGTTCTGTATTTAGGAATCTGTGTACTTTTTTGTCTTTGTGATTTAATAGTCGGTTTTATTTGAAGTATGAATTCTTTTTTTGATTGGATCGCCATCTCCTTGTTATTTGTTTTCAGGTAGGTGTGTAGTCTTCCCAATTTTATAGAATAATATGTGGGTACATATGTGCAATACATTTCTATGATGATTTTTTTTTGTTTAACGACAGGGACCATCTTAATCTGCCATACTTCTCTGTGGATGATCAAATGCCACAGACACCCTACCCACTGGCCGAACAGTATCCGACTGGTAGGAGCCCAAACTCATTCAACAGGTCAATAGGCTTGAAAGGGGCACTGTGGTTGCTGACAATTCTAGCTGGTGTACTCCCAAAATAGCCACCATTGTCATAGTTCAAGAGGAATCCTTGACTCTTCCATGAGTTCTCTAGGACAGTTCTGGTGGTGCACATCCTCATGAAATATTAGCAAATGCTCATTGAGGAAATTCGGACCTCCAAATAAGCGTCACTCCAGTTCATGGTTTTGCCAGATCAGGTGACGTTCCAAATCAGTCTCGTCAGCAGAACCTTTGTAATGATGCCCAGTACAGAAATAACTCACAGGGGGCTAACATTGATATCAATGTTTGATATTTGCACCCCAGATTTCAGACTGACATGCTTCAGGCTGCAAGCCCGAATTTGCTCCATTCTATACACAGTCCTATACATCCCACTTACTTCTTGTGATAGACAATGCTGTCTGCTACACTCGACAAATGGCTGAACCCTTGGAACAGTTCAGGAACTGGGAAGTGACTTCAAAGGCAAAGGTAATGAAAACACAGTAATGCCTTGAGCAGGGGGCCAGCAACCTTCAGCTCTCCGGATGTTCTAGACTACAACTCCCATGATCCTTTTCCATTGGAAACACTGGCTAGTGCTGATGGATGTTGTCATCCAAAACATCTAGGGAGCCAAAGGTTGTAGACCCCTGCCTAGAGAAACATTCAATAACGCTATCCTCTGCCCTGACATGTCTACTCTAGATGTTGTTTCGCTGCACAGTTCCTTGTTTACTGCAGTGGTAAGGCAGTGAAATTCGGTTTCATTCATAGCATGCAAAATATTGTATTGTATTGTAGTCATCATTTATATCGTGCCATTTCCGCCACCCCCGTAGGGTTACCGGTAGACTCGCCTTACTGTTATCAGCACCAGATATCTCAGTGTTACTTAGATATTACGGGTGCCGGCAATGGCAGTAAGTTCCCATTCCACCTGCACTGTTGCTAATGGTGCAGGTGATTCAGTGACTACTCTGCCAGTAGGGGCCTAAACTTCTGGCAAGTCAGGCCTGCCGGTAGTTTACAGCCCCTACTGGCAGACTTGGAGTGTGCCTGTCTGGGAAAAATGCCAGAGCTTCTAGTATTCTGCCATTTGGCTCTGCGGTCATGCCAGCACTTCATCATCTCCTTGCTAACATTGGGATTCTTGGTATTCTATTCCATGTACTTGGCCATTCTGGATCCGAGCCCAAGCACACAACCCACTGTCGTTGGAAGGACTTTAGTAGTTACCGTCCCATCCATCTCACATCAGACTATCACACCTTTCGATAGGGGAACAGGAGGCATATCAGGAGAACATCACATTTTCTCCTCTGGTTGTCTGATCATGCCTTTTAAGGTCTTGTTGTGTTTCTCAGCAAACCCACTGGTTGGGAATGGAAAATTGTAGAGAATGTGTAAGTAACTCCACACCTCTCTCAAATCCCCTTGATATTTTCAGATATAAAGTTGGGGCCTCCGTCAAAAATTACTTCTTTAGGGGACCCAACATGAGAGAATATCCCTATTAGAGCCTTTGCCACCACAGGGGCTTTGATGCCACTGAAAGATACTGCTTCACTGTACCTGGTGCCATGATCAACCATGATCAATCACAACCAAGGTGTACATTTCATTTTTGTTTGAAATGATTTGGGGATCCAAATGACCCACAATGCCCATGCCAACTCTCTCCAAAGGCAGCCGAACCACTGGTAGTGGAATTATGGAAGCCCACCTGATTTACCGGATGTTTGTCAAGTGTGGCAGGCCTAGACAAATTCCTTGGTTTTTATTTTCATCAGCTACCTCTGTCCCTCCTAAGTGACCTGTCATAGGAATGAGATGAGTCAAGTCCATTTGGAACGCCCTGTGACATTGGGGCACAACCAAAGCCTGCTTGTTCTCTGCCACAGAATCTTTGGGCTGACTGTACAGGAGACCACTTTCCAAGTAGATCCCAGGGCTCTCACCCTGAAACTGCTTCTATGCCTGATCTCACAGAGATGCTCAAGTCCGGTAGTCTCTTTTCATCTGACAAAGGTAAGTCTAACTTGGGCCTCTAGCTGAGGGCAACTAGCTACATTCTGGCAGATCCTTGAGGTCTGAAGCTATCTTATCCACCATTGCAGGCTATGGTTTTACACCTGTAAGTAACCCTGTTATTGCTGAATCCTGTGCCACTGCAGTAGGCAAATCAGTGGCCTCTAGGCCCCCATCGGCACAGGTAGGTGACTCTATGGACTGTAGATCTGGATTAGAAGCCGTCAAGGTCCCTGGTATCTTTCTTTCTGCCGCAGGAAGAACATCTGTGCATAGGGCCACAGGGACTTCCTCTCTTTCAGCTTCCAAATCTGTCTCCCCAGTCACTGCCAGAATTATCTTGGGCACAGAAAGATATACCTAACAAACACTCTATAGGAATGCCATTTTTAACTGCTATACAGCGCTGAGAAGTCTTGCCCCACCAACTAAACTCTACCACTGCCAATGACCCTATAGCCGAGGCCATCAAACCCCCTCACAAGCCGGTCTGGCCCCTTGATGATCTGCTGTTCCTGTATCCACTGCCATCTGAAGGCTGTGTCACACTGCACAGGAGCATTGTTTCCATTGATGAAGACCTATCATGCTTCAAAATATGAGTGTCTTCAGGAACAGGGGCATCTTCTGGTGACCTGGAACCTTTCCCACACATAGCAAAAAGGAAACATTGGGCCATTCCCAGGCCTAGTGAGAGGCCCACACTGATGATGGCCTGCTCCATAAAGACAGCACTGACTATAGATTGATTTATTGAGACATGTATAACACGTTCCATACAAACCAAATCGAATCTAGGTGCAGATGACATACAATTTAAACAATCATAAAATGATGGATAGATCAGTTTGAAAACAGATATCAAGCCATTCCTATACTTATTTAAACAAATAGGTTTTTAGAGCTTTGCAGAATTTAGGAAAGGACTCTGGCTTCGTAATCTCCAATGCAAAATGGTTCCATTCTTTGGGGGCAAAAACCAAAAATCTCACTGAAGACACAGGATGACGGGGGAATGACGGGAGAACCGTCAAGAGTAACTTATCCTGGGATCGGAGGGCCTGTGTTGGCTGATAAAACCATAGTTTTTCAGTCAAATATACAGGAGCCAAGTTATTAAGACTTTTGTATATCAAGCAAATTATCTGATACCTGATCCTATCCTTGCCCTGCTAGCTAGTGCAGAAAATGCCATAATCCAACGATGGATGTGGATTTTCTAACCCCAAACACCATTCGGACTCTGACGTTTTTCACCTTTTGAAGTCGTTGGACTTGTTTAGCCGGCACCCAAGCTAGAAGACTATTACAATAGTCCAACTGTGAGTTTATTAAAGCACCTACTACTACAGCATAATCATTCCCGGGGATTAAAGGAAGAGCTTGTCTGAGTAGTCACAGAGAATAAAAAACAGCCTGCACTTTAATTCTGATTTGGCCTTCACAGGTCATATCATTCTGCCATATGCAGTCAAAGTTTTTTAACCTGGGTACAAATTTTTATTCAGTACCCAGCAAGGCCAGAGGCAGGGGACATCTATCCTCTTTAAGGAGATTTTTAGGTCTGCAGAGAGCAATCTTCGTCTTATTGGAATTTAGCAAAAGAGGGTTAACCGACATTCAGTTGCTGATTTCGTCCATATAGACTGTTATCCTCATAAAGGCTTCCTCCACATGATCAAGTCTAATGACAAGCTGTGTGTCATCAGCATATGACTGGTACCCAACCCTATGCTTCCACAATATATCCATAAGTGACCTGAGATAAAGATTAAATAGTAAAAGTGATAACGAGGATCCCTGGGGGACGCCACATTCCTGTCCAATGGAGTCTGACAAAAAACCTCCCAAACTCCCCGGTTGGTGGCGTTCTGACAAAAAGGAGGTGAACCAACTGATGGCCTTCGCTGAGACCATCTCCACTTCCCTTAGGCGTATAGTAAGGAAGACAGGGTCCACTGTGTCAAACGCTGCTCACATGTCTATCATTACCAGCAGCAAGAGTTGCCCTTGATCTGCTATCCATAACAGTTCATCCCAAACTGCCACCACAGGCGTTTCCGTCCCAAATTTTGGGCGGAATCCTGATTAAAGTGGATCTAAAAACGACTCCTTTTCCACAAACTCGTGTAGTTGAATAGTGATGCTTTTCTCCTGAATTTTCACCACCCATCGCAGAACTGCCACTGGATGGTAATTCTGTACGTTTTCAGCATCCAAATCTGATTTTTTCAGCAGTGGAGAATTTACCAATTTCTTTAAGTCAGAAGGAACAGAACCCTGATCCAATGATTTATTGACAAAACAGGTTAAAAAAGGCGTAATATCTGCTCTCAGGTGGATTGCACTCCATGCAGGCAGATAGAAAAGGACATCGTTAGTTGGTGTGCATGCCTTCAATAGAGCACAAATTGTCTCTTCTGACACTGATTTAAAATTAAAAACTGCATTACTGTGGGTGGGGTCTCCCCACTCCCACCAGTCGTATTCTCCTGTATTGTAGATTGTGCTGGCTTCTGGTGCCTAATTAAGGAAACTTTTGCTTGGATCCCTTTAATTTTATCACAAAAAAGCAGTTTAAAGGAGTTTGCCTAACAGATTGATGCATCCCTGATCCATGGTAGAGACCTGGGTCGAACAAAATTGGAAATTACTGAGAATAATTCTCTAGAATTATTTTGAGTCGCGTCAATCTTGTTAGATAAAACATTTGTTTTTAGCATTAAAAATAGCTTCTTCATATTCTTTAAGTGCTTTTTTTTACCTTGGCTATCCACTCAGGTCTCCATTCCTGTTTGAATACTCTATATTTATTTTCAGAGTGGCCAATATTGGAGTCATCTATTGTTTTGAGATTTTTTGGGGTAAATGAAGAGCGGGTGTTATCCATGATAGCTGCACCCTGCTTAAAACATTTATCAAAGTCAAGTGAGGGGTCAATCCCCGCTGGTGCTCCCCTCATCTCAGCCCCTGATATTTTTCAAGGTCTTTAGGTCGGCAGGATAATAACATGCCTTTGATGTTAACTGAATATTCTGGGTGTGTATCTTGGGTAATGTCAAACAATCTTAAAACATGATATGAGACTGGGTAAGTGTGTGTTACTGAAATGGTCCCCCCTCTAGCTAGTACCACACCCATACAGTGTCCATGGACATGAGAAGATGAGAGCACCAAAGGGGTTAAATCACAATTTTTCATGATGTCCCACCGTCCCTCTGATTCCATTCCCATCCGGTCCTCCAACCAGATGTTAAAGTCACCCGATGCAGACTATGGTCTGCTTGGCTCTATCCTTGTAAACTGGATCATACATCCTATGTGTCATCTCGCCACACAAAAATCAACCTTTGTATGTTGAGGATGTAGGTGACCCAGTGTTAGGGGTACTCTCATTCTTCTTTTCTGTGGGAGCTGACAAGCCATGTGGCTGGGATTTCCCATCATGCTTTTGTGGGACCTGTCTTAGCAGAAGGGTGTGAACCTTTGACCCTCTTCTGTTTTACTTGTATTCTAGAAACAATGCAATTAAGTTGTTTGGGTAGTTGCTATCAGCTCACACCCCTCATTAGGATGTAGCCTGCCCTCGGTTTGCGCTACCCAAAGAGCTGAAGAAGGTGTACTTTTGTGGTTGTGATTGCTGTTGGTTGAGTCGTAGAGTGGGGCTGAGTATGCAGTTTAGTCACTGCTCATTCATGTACTACTTCAGAGCACAGATCATTTTGTCAAAACTGGTTAGCGGTGTTGGAATTTGATACACACTGTGCCTAGAGCTTAGTCATCCTAAATAAAAGACTGTGCAGTTAATGTTAGAAACACAATCAGGCATATTTTTGATGTTGTACAATGGAACTGGCCATGAGGCCAGTGAGGAGCCATAGCAGGAAGGTTAGTCAATCTGAAATATATAAAGATTCCAAACTATTGAGAAAGCTAGGGTAGCTGAGGTGGCCCAGGAGGCCCAGTAGGACAGTAGTCCTCCCTGAATCCCCCAACCAAAATTCCACTGTGGGGCATGGAAATTGTATTTCTGGATCTGTAAAAAGCTTTTAACTCAATATCTAGGAATATTCTATGGAGGAAGTTGGAAACTTGTAAAGATTACCAAAGGACTTTTAAACCTAATACAAGCTTGCTGCTCAGACACGTATGCAGCGGTGTTCTGCCCATCAAAGGGGGGGGTATGCACCAAACTATTTAACTAATGAGGGTGTCAAACAAGGGTGCTTATTGGCCACTCTTTTATTTATTGTATTTTATTTCATATTTTAGTCCCGAACTGTGTGAGTCTGGATCCCTCCCCCTACTCTTCATACTGAGCCTTATAGATCACTTTTGTTTGCTGATGATACAACTGTACAAGATTCAATATGGTCAAGCCTGTAACCTTTGCACGCGCTCAACACTCTCATATAATATTTCAAGCACAAGAACCATTAAGAAAATCTTTACATAAAGGTCCCCTTTTGTTGGACCATGTTAAAGTTTATTGCTGAGGTAACACCAATTGTAAATCAGAGCCACAAATAATTCCAAAACAAGATTACAAATGATGAATTAGATTCACATTCATTTACCTAACTTGCGTCACTGTTGAGACAACTAAAAACCCTTGATACATTTTTTGGTACCTAGACAATGCATATTTCTACACAATATTTAGACAACTAAATACCCTTGGTATGTTTGTTGGTGCCGACGCGTGTTTCGACCCCTAAGGTCGTCATCGGGGCAGAATTAATAAACACATTTGCTAAACTGATACGTGTTTTTGAAGACTTGGTGTTCCAATCACTCCTTTGAGAAAACCATAAATAAAGCAAAAACGAGGAGAAGCGGAGAAAAGTCCTTAACAGGCGCAGGACCACTGTGCAATTTTTGGTTGACAGATTAACAAACCAGGACGAGGCTTGGATTGATTAGACGTTCGTTTCTGGCAAATAGGTATGGTATGAACATTTTTTGGAATAGGATCACTTTTTCAGAGTTTAAATTGGGAGAACAAATTAGTGAATAAACATGTGGATCTTGTGTGGGGTATTTTTCAACATTGCTCAGTGGTATGAGTTATTTTCCTCCAAATTAGTACATATGTCGCCATTTATTTGCTTATGACTCTGCTTGGGCGAGATTACAAGGAGGCACATAAACACTATTTAGGGCCAAACAGGCTTTGTGAAGTAGTCATTATTTGCAAATGACTGTGTCAATGAAAAAAAAAATGTGTGGTACAGAACATAATTCTCGTGTGTTTATTTTATTTTTGGGTTATCATTCACCAATGACAATGACTATGTGAAATTATAGTTGTTACAAGAATATTTTTTGTGGTTTTGAGATTTATCCATTTTTCTCTTCTCTTCTTTTTTCCTCTTCTCTTCGTTTTTGCTTTATTTGTGGTTTTCTCAAAGGAGTGATTGGAACACCAAGTCTTCAAAAACATGTATCAGTTTAGCAAATGTGTTTATTAATTCTGCCCTGATGACGACCATAGGGTTCCAAACATGTATCGGCACTAACAAACTTTCCAAGGGTATTTAGTTGTCTAAATATTGTGTCAAAATATGCATTGTCTAGGTCCCAATAAATATTTCAAGGGTTTTTAGTTGTCTCAACAGTGAGGCAAGTTAGGCATTGTAAATGAATGTGAATCTAATTCATCATTTGTAATCTTGTTTTGGAATTATTTGTGGCTCTGATTTACAATTGCTGTTACCTCAGCAATAAACTTTAACATGATCCAACAAAAGGGGACGTTTATGTAAAGTTTTTCTTAATGGTTCTTGAATTTGAAATATTATATGAGAGTGTTGAGCGCGTGCAAAGGTTACAGCTTGACTATATAGTATTTTCTTAGGTGTGGTTAGAGTATCACACCGCTGCAATCTGTATCGCAGCCTGACACCACATCACATACTTTCCATAGCAACCTTTTTTTGTTTGATAGTATACTGAGAAGGGCCACCAGCGCATCATGGAACTAGATACCCTACTTATCATACTCTACAAGATTCAACACTGTGGAGACTTTAAAGGTGTCTGGGATAAGCAGTATGTTACTTTAGCAGAAATGGTTTTAACCCGAATATGGAAAAACGAAAATCCTGTTTTTTTTGGGAGAAATGGAAAAACAACTATATTTGGAACTGGATGGGTAAGACAATAGAAGTGGTGAGTTCATTTTGCTACCTTGAACCCACTTTTAATAGGACTGGAAACTGGGTTTACCACATTAAATCTACTGCAACGAAAGCGAAATCTCGGATAGGAGGACTGTTGATGTTCTATTAGAAATGTGGTGACCACATTCTGGAGAAATGCTTGGAAGTATATAGAGCTGAAGGGGGGGGGCAATGCTTCTGTATGGGAGCGAGATTTAGGGCTAATTGCAATTAACTGGTGGTGGCCCAGAATAAACTCTTGAACATATTAACATGCCTTCGACCAGTTGCCCAACAGTGCATTCAGGTTGAAATTGTGGATTCTAAATATAACTACCTTGGCAAAGTTGAGGTTCGGCACATTCTTTTTGAAGATTCATGTTTTAGGTCTGAAGAATCCAAATATACAAAATGCTCTGGTGGAGATAACAAGCTCGGAATTAAAAAGGAAATACACTTAATTTTTTCTAGACACTGGAGACCTGGGGGAGGTTCTGTAGAAACCCATAGAAACCTGAGACACCAATTTGACACGGTGAAGGATGAAAGCGTGCACCTTCGTCCATGACCCTCAGTTATTTTTGACAAAACTCAGTTTTCACCGAGTAATAGTTCAAAATAAAAAAAAAATAAAAATACACTTTGTATAATAAGGTTTGTATTCTTTTATCCAGGTGGGGTTATGGAGAAGTGAAGAAACCAGCCCCACCAGAGTTTACAAAAATTAGAAAAGACCTGTCTTGGAAAGGCCTCTGCTATGATAAAGAACTGGCTAGGGTAAAGGTGGGTACCCTACCATCACTCAAGTGGTTTTCTCTTGATGCAGGGGGAGAAATATGCAAGAACAAGTCACATGACTGCAGGAAATTCATGTTGATGCTTAGACTCAACATGTTCCCACTAAATGTCCATGGCCATTGGAAAGGGGGGGTTGTATCCCTGAAATGTAATTGTGGAATGAGAACCTATGAGGACCTGGGGCATTACCTGCTAATTTGTTAGAGTTATAGTGGCTAATCGAAAAATTGGCTAAAACCTCATTTTATGATGGCCAAAATTAGAACCTACCAAGAAGCACTGCTTTTTATAATTAACTATAGTGATGAGAGTTATATTTATAATGTATTTCAGTACGTAAGGGAAGCACTCATCTCTGGGGACATTTTAGCTAAAAACTGCACTTCGTAATTCTGCTTGATTGGCACTTCCATTTCATCAATTTTATGCAAAGTTGTATTTAATGCGGTCATTGTTAACTGCCCTCTACTATGTACAAAGAATGATGGTTTGGTATATGGTATCGATTTCATTGGTTTGTAGAAATATTGTTTGTGTTTTAATGGAGAAATCCAAATTAATAAAGATGATGTCATTACTTACAAGAACATCCTCCATAGGATAACAAGGAATTACTTCAGTCAGAGGCATATCAGCATTTCCAGAAATCTTTCTGATGACTGACATTTCGCTACTAAACATTAAGGAGCTAAACGCGCCCATGAAAAGAAGAGGAGTTCTAGGTCATTTAAGCAGTATGGGAGCAGGTATGGCATTATTACAGGAAAGGGATTTTCACGTTAGAGACGAGTTTCGTCATAGGAGTAAACCATTCCCATTGCAGTTTTTTGCTTCAAGCGGGTCCAAAAAAGCAGAGTAGCAGTATTGTTAAACAAATGGGTACCATTCTAGAGTCAAAGCATAATTAGAAATCCAAAGGGTAGGCATTTACTAATTAAGGGCTGCTTAGCTGATAAGACAGCCAACAGCATGCTTTACACTAAACAATATTACTTTGCATGCTTGACCTAGGCCAACCAGCTTCTGGCACATAAACTGAAGAAATTACAAACTCAACATTTCATACCATATTTGACAGATGGAAAGGGAACAATACACTATGAGGAAAAGGCAAAAGCTGGCTTCATGGTGGCCTACATTCTAGACCACACAACACAGAGAGAATATGTTGCCCAGCAGGCCATACACGATTGTCTGAGGAAGGAAGATGCTTCAGTTAGAGAGACGAAATAGAAGAAGCCATCAATACTTTACTAAGCAATAAAGCTCCAGGCCTAGACGGGTTTCCCCCAACGTATTATAAAGTGTTTAAGCCAAAATTAATTGTATGTATAGTTAAATTCTTTAATTCGATTCAAACCTGTGACAAAATTCCACCCACTGTTACGGAATCAGTAACAAACCTTATTCTGAAACCAGGCAAGGATGGGACAGAGTGCAAGGTCTACAGATCGATTTCCCTGTTAAACGTAGTTGACAAGATCTACCCCTAATTCTTGGCGACCTGCAGAATCAGCCCAAAACTCGCAAAATGGCTCTCAGTGTTATAC
This sequence comes from Ambystoma mexicanum, assembly GCF_040938575.1. NCBI lineage: Eukaryota > Metazoa > Chordata > Amphibia > Caudata > Ambystomatidae > Ambystoma > Ambystoma mexicanum. Next base: position 807,819,710 of record NC_090941.1, read on the forward strand.
AACTGTTATATTCCCTGTACCAAAATCAAACTCAATGGTAATTTAACAAATATGATTCCAACATCTGGAGGTACAAGCCAGGGCTGTCCACTTTCACCTTTCATCTTCGCCTTATCAGTTGAAGCCTTTTCCCAGACAATCAGACATAATGAAAATACTTGTGTCTTTACCAGCTTTAATTAGAGAACTTGAAGCTTTCAAACAAATATCAAGGTTCACTTTACATTATGCCAAATCAAGCGGCCTCAATGTTTCAGAATCCTAAACAATAGATGAATTGGAGAAACAGTTCTCTTTCAAATTGACAACCTCTTTAATTGAATACTTGGGCGTTCACCTCACTTCAAAATATTCAGAAATATTCAAGGCAGATATCACCCACCTATTTAGGGTATTATCAGTAGACTTACAGAGATGGTTGAACCAGTATATATCCTGGTTAGGCAGAATTGATATGATATGATATGATATGGTATTTGTAACGCGCCTATACACATGTGTTTCAATTAATGCTGTTAAAATTAATATTCTTCCAAGAACAGTTTAAGCTTTCAGGAACTGACCAATACAGATACCAGTGAAAGAATTAGAGAAATGTCAATGCAAGCTGGTTAGATTAATTTGGGTAGATAAAATTCAGAGAGTCCCTAAAATAATTCTTACCCACTCCCCAGCACAAGGAGGTCTGGGGGTCCTGGACCTTACGTGATAAATGTGGGCAGCTCAATTAACCTAGATATTAGAGTGATCCAGACCAAACAAACAGAAGGGATTGAAGTCAATAGAGCAATATGCGCCAGTGGTCCCATTTACGACTCCAATTCATAAACAAAGACCATAGATTACAAGGAGGTTCACCTCTGAAAGCACCAGAAGCACAGTTGTTATTCTGGAACAGGGTCCTTAGATTCTGGAATGTAAAACCGAATCTCGGATCCTGCTCACCCATACTAAGAATCCCTGAATTTTCACTGGGGTGGGCTGGGAGGGTGTATTAAAAGGCTAACAGGAGGCCTATCGAAATTACTGCACTCTTCATACAAGATGGTCTACTGACCTTTATAACACTGAAAATGTCTCCATGCATAACAATAACGTTTAGATGGTACAGGTACCCACGTAGAATACACTCCTTGTAGCCATTTTATTTGTCTTTATACTGGAGAGGCTGGGACAGGAGGGAATGCTAGGGCACCTATTCTGGTCATGCCCTCGGGCAAAAATATATTGGAAAGAAGTACTGGCTAAAATTAATAAAGTATGTGGGATGGATGTTGTGTTGGACCCTAGGATGTTGATCCTTGGTGACAGTGGGGAAGATGGGAAATATCCTGTGATTGGTCCATTAGCCTCCCAGATAACACATATGTTTACTGTGGTTTGACTTTATCTGGCACAGAGATGGAAAGAACGGGGAGGCCCTTAAATAATGTTGTGGTGGGGAAAGGTTTGGAAGCTACTTGCAGTGAAAAAAGAGTGACAGCTACATTGACAGATTCACTGATATAAAATGTTAGCTCAGTTTGCAGATTACAATATAAATAGTACATCGTTGTTGCAGAAAACCCCAATGGCTGAAACATGATCCTGTATGTAAGACTCTACAAGGATCCACATCATAGGTATAATTATAGCTGGCAACAAATCAGGAATTGTTGCTCTATGTGGCCGGGGGGAGTGGCAAGCCTTGGACTGAAAGCTTTATCTTTTTCTTAATGATAATTATACAGGAGGGAATCTTGTTACGTTATGTTATTTCAAGTTGCTATTTTGATTTGTATTAACTTAAACACCAACATAAACATATTAGTTCAATAACATAAAATATAGAATTGCAGACTCACTCTGAAGGTGCCCAGGGCACAAAGGATGAGCACATTCAAGCACCACTTTGAAATTGTGAAAAATATAGAAAGGCTGCAGGGAACATAAAGCATGTAATTCACTGACCGGGCAGGCTGAGGTCCATGGCACAAATGTAATATTTGCTGTTGCCATAGGTTCAAAGGGTTTATGCAGCCAGGAATAGATTGAGATCCCAGGGAAAGGGACGAGCTCTCGCTGGAGGTAACATTTTATGTAAGCAGATGCAAGGGGCTGTTGTGATGCCGACTCGCGGCCTGCGCGCGGGGGCTGGCGTTAGGCGGGTAGGCCGCGCGGCCTGTGGCGCAGCTCCAGCGGGAGCTGGCAATGACTCACACCCACGCTGGATAACAGTTTGCCCGGACCTGCCTCCCGAACGCGGGGGCGGGGCTTTTATTAAGCACGCCCTGCGTCACCGCGTAGCGGGACGCAGGGCGGAACATAACATTCCTCCTTTATTATAAAACAAAACAAAACACATAACTCTAACAGCCGATCAACGGCCAAGTCCAGCATAAGCGCTCAGTCTTCAACACTCAGCCACCTTGCCATTGGGGTTCATGGCACTATTGCACCAGTTGCCACACATAGTCACTTAGCTTGGCTGGCGGTCTCGTCGTTGTTCTCAGTGGGTATCGTCCTTCGCGGGGGTCCTTCCCCCTTGCTTCAGACTCGGTTCCATCGTCGCTATTCGGGTCCTCGAGGCCAGGTTCATCCACCGGTTCCCAGCTTCCATCCCGCGCTCCATCCTCCTCAGGGATGGCCTCCGGCTCTTCTTCGCTGGTTGGATTGTCCATGCCTTCCCGATGGCATTCCTTATCAGTCCATAGTGTACGGGGTATGGCTTTGAACCATGACGCATTTCTCGTCACTTGGCGGTTTCCTCGTGTCACAGTGACCATGGTTCCATGCCGGTTGCTGACGGTCCATGGAAGTTCCTCGTACCTTGTGTCAAGTTTTGACTTGGAAGGGTTACGTAGCATGATAACCTGGTCACCCACTTGATGATGGGACGGCCTCGCTCTCCGCTTGCCACTCATGTGTTCGTTGGCATCCCTCCTCCTTCTCTCGGTGCGTTCCTCGTTCACCGTGTCCGGGGTTCTGCTTGGGTGATGCGGGATTGAGGATCTGATGACGGTGCCGAACATGAGGTCCGCAGGCGGTATGCCGGTTGTACTGTGAGGCGTGACCCGGTAATTTCGGAGGAATCGGAAGAGGTCAACCTTCCAGGGGCTGGCGTTAGCCTTAGACACTCGGAGTACCTTATTGATAGTCCGCATAAATCGTTCTACGTCCCCATTTGCCTGGGGGTGTCTTGGAGTGATGTGGTGATATTTCACATTGAGATCTTGTAGGTACTTTTTGAAATCCTCTCCCGTAAACGGCGGGCCATTGTCGCTTTTGATTGAGATGGGTAGTCCATGGGTTGCGAACATTTTCTCTAGGGCCGGAATGACCACTTCAGCTGCTGTGGACTCAACTATCTCAACTTCCGGGTAGCGGGAGTGGTCGTCGACGGCCACCAGCAAGTGGAGGCCCTCCCGGAGCTTGCAAAAGTCAATGCTGATGGCCTCCCAGCGAGAGCGGCCCCGTTCTGCCGATATGATGGGTTCCGGGTCTGGCGGCCCCCCTGTTATCTGACAGGCTAGGCACGTGGTGATGAGTGTCTCGACCCGCTCCTCGATCTGGGGAAACCATACTCGGTGCCGAATGCGGGCTTTCGTCCTTACCAGTCCTTGGTGTCCCTCATGTGCTAGGGCCACTATTCTGTCCTGTAGTTTGAGAGGGATCACGATGCGGTTTCCTCGAAGTAACAGTCCACCTTCCGTGACTGACAAGTCTTGCCGCACTGTGAATATGCCTGACAAAAACCCCTTTGCTTCCGCTGTTCTGTTGTGTGTATGTCTCATGAAAGTCTTCCAGTCACCGGACAGGATGGCATCTTTCACCAAGTCGCAACACGGGTCCTGGTGCGTTTCCGCCTCGATTTCCTCGATGCTCACCGCTCTGGGCCTCATTGCTCGCACCACTTGGCATATGTGTTCCTCTGTTTCTGCCGCTACTTGGATCTCTTGTTGAGTGGCCTCTCGCGGATGCCTGGATAGAAAGTCCGCCGGGTTCCCGCTGCCTGGTTGGTAGACGAGGTTGAAGTCATATTGCTGGAGGTGCAGTAACCACTTGGTTATTCGTGCCGGAGGGTGTGCTGAGGTTCCCATGAAGATTGGTAGAAGGGGCTTGTGGTCCGTGATCGTCGTGAAGTGACGTCCATATAGGTAGAGGTGAAAATGCCGGCACCCCCACAGCACGGCGATGGCCTCCTTTTCGATGTGTGAGTACCTTTGTTCGGTCTCGGTGAGGGCTCTCGATGCATACGCGATCGGTCTTTTCTCCCCTTCCCTCGTGACTTGCATTAGGATGGCTCCGAGCCCCACGGGGCTGGCATCTACGAATAGTTCTGTGGGCAGTTCAGTATTGTAGTAGGCCATCTTGGTGTCAGCTGAGAGGGAGTCCTTGATGCTTTCGAACGAGTCCTGGCATGTTGGCCCCCATTCCCACTTGACGTTGGCTTTCGTGAGTTCCCGCAGCGGCTCAGATAGTGTGGCCAGGTTTCGGATGAACCTCCCGCAGTAGGTGGCCATGCCTAGAAAACTGCGCACTTCCGTGGGTGTCATCGGAGGGCTAGCCGCCTGGATGTCTGCGACCTTCTGCGGGTCCGGGGAGATGCCTGTGCTGCCAAACTTGTATCCGAAGAACGTGATCTCCGCTTTGAGGAATTCACACTTTTCCCGATGTATTGTGAGCCCAACCTCTTGTAGTCGGCCCAGTAGGGCGTGAAGCCTCTTGATGTGTGTCTCTTTGTCGGGGGCGTGAATCAGAATATCATCGCTCACGTTGAGGACACCAGGGATGCCCCGGATGACCTCCTGAATGGTCTGCTGGAACACCTCCGCAGCTGATGATATTCCGAAACTTAGGCGTTTGTATCTCCGCAGCCCCAGATGCGTAGAGAATGTTGTTATGTATCGAGAGTCTCTGTGGAGTTTGAGTTGATGATACCCCGCCTTTAGGTCAATCTTTGAAAATATCTTCGACCCTGTGAGGTCAGCCACAATCTCGTCGATTGTTGGGGTTATGTGGCGTTCCCTTTTAATGGCGGTGTTGGGGAGGCGCATGTCTATGCAGATCCGCACCTTTCCAGGCTGCTTGGGCTTCCGTGTGACTACCATTGGGGAGACCCACGGTGTGGGCCCTGTGACCTCCTCAATGATACCCGCTTCTTCCAGTGCCTTGAGTTCCTGCTCCACTTGTTCTCTCATGTGGAACGGCATTCTCCGGTGCCGGACGGCTTTCGGCTGCACAGTCTCATCAATATGCAGTTTGATGGTTTTGCCTCTTAGACAGCCTATGCCTTTTTGCAAGTCAGGGTATTGGTTAAGCATCTGCTCGATCTCCATTTCTTCGTTGACATGGCAGACGAATTGGACCACTCCCAAGTCCTCCGCTGCGTCCCCACTCAGGAGGCTCTCAACGCCTGCCTTCACAACATAGACTTTGGACCATAGTCTGTTTTCCCCGTGTTCCAGCGTGGTGCGGAACCTGCCAATTACCGGCAGGGGCTTTCGACAGCCGTATGCATAGAACAGAGTGTCGGTGCTTTTCAGCTCTGGTGGAGGACTTAGAGTCAGGAAAATGCTCTCAGGCATTACGTTCACCGAAGCGCCTGTGTCGATGGTCATCTGAACGCACTGATTTTGGATGGTGACCACGCATTTGCGCCTTCGGGTGGCTTTTCCTCGAGGTCCACGGTCCTGGCATAGTGCAGACACCAGGTATACCTTCCTTCCTTTCCTGTCTGTGTCCTTGGAGGGGGCCTGCAGCATTGCCGAGACATCGTCCCCTTCATCCTCCGTGGAAGAGCTGGCCACTGCGACCCTTCTGGCACTGGCTTGCTTCTTTTTCTTGGTCGCGATCTTCTCCGGCTGGTTTTGCTGAGGCTGTATGGGGGTGTCCGTTGATCGGCATACCTTCGCGTAATGGTCCTTCCGGCCACATGCCCCACACGTGGTGCCTTGAGCAGGACAGTTGCGACGGCCATGTCGTGGGCCACCGCACCAACCACACTCAGTGGGTCCCGGAATACGCGGTTGCCACCTGTTTTGTCCGTATCCGCCACTGTTGTCGTCTCTCGAGGATTGTTTGTTGGCGATGCGGGCCACCATAGCCGTGTTGAGAGCAGGTTGCAGCCTGTGTAGCGTGGCCTCCATATTGGCCGCTCTGGTGTGTGCCAGTTCCCTCTGACGTCCTAGTTCAAGGATACGCTGTAGGGGGATACCCCTCTCGCTGAGTATCAGGCGCCTCAGTTTTTCCGAATGAATCCCGTTGATGATCTGCCTCCTGATTTCCCTCTCCACATTTGTGAATTCACAGGACATGGCTAACTTCCTCAGGCGGGTGTGGTACGCATCAAGGGTTTCCTCCGCTGTCTGTAATGTGGTGCAGAAGAGAAACGTCTCATAGTCTGGGTTTAATTGAGGGAGGAAGTGATCGGTGAGGGCGTCTTTCGCGCTTCGGTACCCATCCAGGCCATCATCAACGTTCAGCGAATTGAAAATGCGCAGTACCTCATCACCCACACTGAGTAGCAGGTGTGCCTTCAGTTTCCTGGGCGCAGTGATCTCTTTGCACTCCATCGCCATCTCGAACTTCTGGATCCATAGCTGCCATCTGGGTCCGCATGACGACGGATCCGTGAATGGGTCAAACGGTTGGACCAGTGTCGACGAAGTACCTTGAGTTCGAGGTGGAGGCGGCGTCGTGGACAGGTTTGCCGCAATTCTGGACGGCGTGAAGGGCCCAGGCGTGGATGTGCCGGCCGCCATGCTGGCGTGTACCTGATCCGTGTTGTCGTAGGTGCCTCCGACGGCCACCAATGCTGTGCTGCGTCGTCTGCCTGCCTTGGAGGTGCCGCCGTGCCCAGGCGCCGTGTTGCAACTCCTGGCCTGGCACTCCCCACACTCTGTGGTGCTGCTCTCCTGTGTTGGATGGGAAGAGCTGTGGTCTTGGAGGCAGAGCGCATGAATAGATGAAAGAGAAATTTTTTTTTTTTTTTTTTTTTTTTTTTTTTTTTTTGGGGTGGGGGGTCACGTGTGTGATGGCACCCCCACCGGGTGTCCAAAAATTAAGCCGCGATGGCTGTATGTCGTTGTGGTGCCTTCAGAGCACCGAGCTTGTTGTGGAGCTCGTCTCTCCTCGTCGCCATTGTTGTGATGCCGACTCGCGGCCTGCGCGCGGGGGCTGGCGTTAGGCGGGTAGGCCGCGCGGCCTGTGGCGCAGCTCCAGCGGGAGCTGGCAATGACTCACACCCACGCTGGATAACAGTTTGCCCGGACCTGCCTCCCGAACGCGGGGGCGGGGCTTTTATTAAGCACGCCCTGCGTCACCGCGTAGCGGGACGCAGGGCGGAACATAACAGGGGCCACATTACGTGTGTGGCAGTAATTCGGAGGTCGGGGGAGTTACTGTTACTGCCGTGGTGTCCAGCGGCATTACTGCCATATCACAAGTTGTCGGGAGCATGCACTCTCCATTGGTGGTAACGTTAATTCCATCTGGTGGAATTACTGCCGTAAACAAGAGACAGACAGTAATACTGCCTGAAATCGGCAAAATTACTGTTACTGCTGGCACATTTGGCGCTAATTCCACCACCAGCAGAATTACAGCCAGTGGAATTAACGCGTGTGAAAATAACGTCATCGTCGGAATGTGAAGTCTGCTGGTGGACATCTTTAAAAATCCAATTCACTCTGAAACTCCCGTTTCCTGGTGCCATCGAGTGACAAGAGTTGGCAGGAAAATGCCCTGGTAAGAAGTGCACAGTGAGGGGAGCCAGAGATGAGAATGAGGAAGCACAAGTTCAGTGACGCTGAACTGGAGGTGGATGAGGTTGTTTCACATGCAGAAGAGGTGCAGGGAAGCAGACAGCGGAGGACCTCTGGCCAGAGGAAGGTTGCTATATGGGTGACTATATGAGACAAGTTGGTGGAAGTGGGCATTGCCCCACGGGACAGTGAAGACTGCCTCAAGAGGTGGAATGACCTGATGGCCAGGATTTGCAGCCTTATCGCAAGACACAGGCAAGAGACATCAGTCACATGAGGTGCCACTGTGGAACCCCCTCCCCCTGACTCCATGGGAGGAAAAGGCCAGCTCCATCCTCCACCTGGAAGGGATAGAGGGGATTGGCAGTGCCGAAATCAGAACAAGCAGCCAAGGGGATGTCAGTGAGTCTTTCCGTTCCCACTCCCATGTGAATGCAATGGCCAAAATGCGTCCCTCAGCATAGATTAGCACAATGGTCAGGGGAATGGGCATCCACATGGCAACCAGTAAAAAGTCACAGAGACGATATGCATGTGCCATGGAAGATGGGTTACGCGAGTAATGCACATGCACCGTAGCAGAAATGTACATGTGAAGCCATGGAACCCTGAGAAGCACAAATGTGTTGTGTGAAAGTGCATGTTTAAAAGTGAACCACCAGCATTACCATAACAAGCCACATTTGTGTTTATGTTGTTTTGTGTTCATTATGAACGTTTCACAAATTTACAGCCAGCATAAAAAAGAACAAAAAGAAACATCAATTTAAACGAGAAATTGAAAAACATATAAAATAAGTACAATTTTGGTTAAAATACTTGCAATTAGAAAAAGCATCATGAAAAAGAAATACATACAAAGACAACAATACAATTAAGGTATCCTTTTACAATACATAGTGCAAAACCAATAAAATATGTTGGAGCCATTTACTCCACCAAATCACTAAACCGAGTTTGTTGTTGCAGGTGACAAAAACTAACGTCATCCATAGATGGAAGTAGTTTATGGGGCCCCCTTTTTTGCAATGTTATACTTTTAACAGATGAGAACCCTCCCTGCTTCCTTGAGTAATATTAGACTGCAACCCTATGGCTAATTAAAAAGCCTCTTCCGCTAAGGACTTAGTGTCACCCCTCAAATGTTTAATTAGTGTCAAAACAGCCCCATTGTTTTAAAGTGGGCTTCCCCATCTGATTTCTATGCCTTTTTCCCATTTTGCGTAGGTCTTTTCTCTTTTTGTTCTTTTGAATAACACATGTATACCCGAAGGCACCCCCAGCATCATCACTAGCGCTGTGGTCATTTTAAGTGTTAATGATGTCAACACTGTGCCCTGACCCCACATTACGAGCCGCTCCATTTTGAGTGTCTGCCTCACTGTCCAGAATTAGGATGGGGTTCTTAGGAGGTGTTTCAACAGCTGTATCACTGTTTCTGTGTGATGTTCATGCAAACTCAGGGGGAACATGGACCTGTGGTTGAATACTTATCACTTGGTCACTTGTAATATTAATAACATCAGCATTGTATTGTACGTCTTTCCATCCTTGTACCCAGCCCCCTCTTGAACATCATCTAAAACAGTATTAGAAACATTGGCATTGTATGTCACCCCATCGTTTTACCCAGTCCCCTCTTGAACATCATCAAAAACAATATTAGAAAGATTGGCATTGTACGCCCCGCATCGTTATCTACAACCTCCTCTTGAATAGCAATAGGCACAATGTTAATAACTCCAGCATTATGTACCTCGACATTGGTGTGCCCACCCTCCTCTTGAACATCATTAGAAGTAGTATTAGGGCACCAACATCTTGACTGTCAACAGTATCGATCCATGCACCTGTTTCATTGGTGCTATTAACAATACCAGCATTCTTGAGAATCGCCTCAAGAAATAAATGGTTGCTTGTAGACACAGTGGCCCTCATTACGACCCTGGCGGAAAGCGACTGACCGGAGCGCCACAGCGTAAATAGCGTTTCCGCCATTGCACGAAGGAGCAAAGTGCGGCCCATTCCGACCCATCGGGCACGAGCACCACGGCATGGCGGAAGTGCAAAGTCCGCGATGGCGGAAATGACCCCAAAACGGCCCACACCGCCGCCGTACGGCGCCCCAGGTGCAATACCGCCACCCCTCTTAGCGGTCACCGCAGTGTGCGCCTACCGGAAAGTACGGTGCCCGGAAATATACGGAAACGGAAGTTAAAACATGGGCCCGGAACGGGAAACATCCCGGCGTACACCTATAAATACACTAAAACCACACAACCACTAAAATCACTACCCTGAAACACACCCCAACCCGTCAACCACCCTAGCGAAACCAAGAATAATGGGAAAAGCAGCGAAGAAAGCGTGCGACCGCAAGCGGCAGGTCCACTTCTCCCGTGAGGAACTCACCGTGCTAACAGAGACCCTCCAGGAGAATGCTGCCGTCGTCTTCTGCACGCAAATGACCAGGACGGCACTTGCAAACAAGAAGGCCATATGGGCTCTGGTGGCACAGCGGGTAAGTGCGGTGGGGACCGCACCCCGCACCCCACAGCAATGCCGCAAGCGATGGGACGACCTGCGGATACGCGTCCGCAGCATACTCTCTGCCAACCGCAACATTGCCACAGCCACCGGGGGAGGTCCTGAATCACCCATCAAGTTGACCCCCTGGGAAGAAATCTGTGCCTCCACCATCGGAATGGAGAGCATAGAGGGAGTCGGAGGGATGGAGAAAGGAGTGCAGACATCCGAAGATACAGGTAGGTGGGCCAGAAAAAACAATGCCAAATCCACACAGTCCATCCATCTGAAGTACCATGCGTCCACATAGTGCAACAGAAACACATGTCCAGGAGAACGTCCACACACATCGGTCTGATAGCGCACGTTAAAACCCACAATAAATACATAAATAATTAAAAACCCCTAATACACGCACTACACGTGCAGCAGGCACACCCTAACTGCAGGCTGCCAAACAACTGCACCCTCACTCCACACACAAATCAAAGCACCTCCAAGGGCCCGGCCCAAATCACCCTCAGGTACCACCCCAATGCATGTGATACAATGCCATTCCAATTCCCACAGACCCACCAATAACCCTCGCCCTCCTCTACTCCACCACAGGGTCCGATCCAAACGACGAGCTACAGGACACCCCTACCAGCACACCTGCAAAGAGGGCCAAGACCAACGGCCAGAGACCCTCCACCTCAGCTGCACGCATCAAGACACGGCAGCAGCACAAATCAGGTGGCAGCACAGAGGAGGGAACATCAACAGGCACCCCAGCAGCCAGCATGCCCACAACACCACCACCACAGGTCCCCCCAATGGATGCCACAGAAGGCACTGCCTCCGGTGGCAGCAGCACCATAGGTGACACCCCATTGATGGCAGCATGCTCCGACACAGAAAACGGGGATGCCGAAGTCAGATCCATCCATGACCTGTCCCAATCCCCCTGTCTGTCCCATCCCGTACAACATGAGGATACCACGCAGGGGCACCCACAAGACGACGACTGGCCATCCCCCACAAGCCCTGTGGCAATGCAACATGAGGACAACAGCCCCTCTGTGACACCCCCGCAAATGGCCTTGGCCCAGCAGAGGCAACAGTCCCTCGACCAGTTGATCGAACAACAGCAGCAACTGGCCACGCTCCTCAAGGACCATGCTGATGAATGTGGGGGCACTAAGGCAGACATAGAAACATCAACTGAGACACTTAGGGCACAAATCGAGAGTAGCACCGAGAGCCTGAGAGTCCAAATGGAGAGAAGCACCGAGAGCCTGAGAGTCCAAATGGAGAGAAGCACCGAGAGCCTCAGGGGGGAACTGCATGCGACGGCCAAGGACGTATGTGCCGAACTTGCCGCAGTGCGCCGTGTGCTCACTGAGCTCTCGCAAACCCTTAGGGACATGCATGGACGTGAGCAGGCAGACACATCATCCGTTGCAAGCTCCGTCCAGGGCAGCCCCCAACGTAGATCTGGAAGGAACCTGCGCTCCACAGGCAGGGGTGCCCCTGATACCCGCAGAGGGGGCTTGCAATAGCGACAGCCCACTGACAATGAGCATCTTTGGACACTGGTGTTCGGGGGGGAGGTAGGGGGGTGGAGGGGGTGTGTTGGGCTCACTTGGGTGGCGGGTCGATAGGGTGTTCAACATGACATCACATATGCCATAAAAAGTGCACGATCAACCAATGAGATGTGTGGACATTGATCTTTGTGTACTAGGCCATCATAGGCGTACAGTCCATATTGTGCATGTCCCAGACACACGCAGTGCCACGAGTCCCGTGTCCATGTATCAGCCACCAGGCGTGAGTGCTAGAAGCACACATCAATGAGATGCTGACGAATGTCACGGGCCTCCGGTGCCTTGCAGACTCCATGAGGTGCTGCCACATCCCCACCCTCATCATGACCATCTTCAGGTGCTTGCAGTTCTGCGTCAGGGGGCATGGGCACATTTCTACGTACGCACATGTTGTGGAGCATGACACATGCCATCACCATCTTTGCAACCTTCTCATGGCGGTACAGGAGTGCCCCGCCAGACCTGCTGAGGCAGCGGAAACGGCCCTTCAGTAGGCCGAATGCCTGTTCTATGACTACACGGGTACGTGAGTGGGCATGGTTGTAGTCCTCCTCATGCTGGTCCCGTGGGTTCCGGACTGGTGTGAGGAGCCATCTCTTCAGTGGATATCCAGCATCACCTGTATGTGGACGAGAAACGTATGATGTGGAATGCCATTGATACGTACGCACACCCCCCCCCCTTCCTGCCAGGTCATTGCCAATTCACATACCCCACATCATCATGCATGTAATGAGACTCACCGAGTAGCCAGGATCTGTTCCCTGCGTGTCGCTCCATGTAGCGTGGTATTGTAGAGTTCCTCAAGACCATAGAATCATGGGTTGATCCAGGGAATCGGGCGCAACAATGTGTAATGATCCTGTTGGAGTCACACACCATTTGTACATTCAGGGAATGGAATTGTTTTCGGTTGCGGTACTGGGCCTCCATGGCATGTGGGACGACCAATTCCACATGGGTGCAGTCGATGGCACCAATGCAACCCGGTATGCCGGCAAGTGCATGGAATCCCACTTTCGTGTTTGTAATTTCCTGCTCCGAGCGTGGTAGGGAGATGTAGTCGTCTGCGTGCTGCAGGAGGGCATCGAGCACTTGCAATAGTGTCCGTGGGAACAGTGGCTGAGAAATGCCATGCAACTGTCCGACTGTGTGCTGGTAGGTGCCTGTGACCAGGAAGTGGAGTACAGACACCACCTTCAGTAGGGGTGGGATGGCGGTTGGGCTATCTATCATGCTGACAAGGTCAGCCTGTGTCATGTCCACAATGGCGGCTATGGTGTCCCGGTCCAAACGGTAGAGGGTGTGGATCTGCTCATCAGTGAGGTTGAACGGATGTGCTCGGAGGCGTGGGATTGCGGGCTGCCTGCGTGGTGGTAGTGGCTGTGCTGGTGGGCCTTGCTGGCCCTGCCTTGCCCTCCTCCTCCTCCTGCGTCTCCTCCGTGCGGCCGGTTGTAGTTGGTGTTCGTCTTCCTCTTGGAGTTGGAGCACTTGCAGTGCTATCAGGTCCCCCAGGGCCAACATCGCGAGTCCTGCCGGTAGCATTTCGGTGTGGTTGTGGGAGGAGACTGGCTGTGCAATTCATGTGTTTTCAGGCTGTATGGCCTCCACCTGTGGTGATTCATTCCACCTGTGCAAACTGCCCTCCCCTTTGGCCGAGCACGTCACGCGCACAACGCTGCAATTCGGGGAATGGTATCTTGCTATTGCTATCATGTATTTGTACCCGATGGCCGTGTTGGATTGGTTGTTATGTTCATTCGGCTATGGTCCCATTGTTTCCCATTCTATCTGTGCAGTCGCGAACAGACTTGTGAAGGGTCAGTGGAACGTAGTACTCGAGTAACGGTGGGCCCTCATGCATCACTGTACCGAGTTGCAACGACGGGCGGGGCGTCCCATTCGTGGGTGAAGGCAGTTGCCATTTTCACACACAGCCGCACTCGATGGAATAATTAGTGATTTCAAACGGCCACAGATGCCTTTCCGACGTGGTGTTGCAAATGAGGAATTCGAAGGGCGGCGCTTTCGGTCTTCAGCTGGCGGCGAGGAGATGCCCACAGGTCTGACTGCAAATATAACGTTCTATTGTTCAATGTCCTTGAGACAGGGCCCATGGCGAGGGAGCAATGATTGATATGAATAGTTTGGGATGCGCATTAGCTACGTGGGCGATGAGGCCGGCCGTTCCCAAATACATGTTACTTCACAACACTGGAATTACGGGCTGGGGCACTGTGGATTTTGCAGGCTGCATAACACACAGACTCAATGGATGTTTCTAATGTCATGTGAGTAATTATTCAGGCGTTTTGATCCCGGGATGAGGGAATGATGAATGGATGCATGGGCAGGTGATTTGATACAGAGTTTGCCATGTACAGGGCTTCTTGGGATCTATCCGCCTCCCCTACGCTATGTGATGCAGGGCTGCCATAGTGGGACCATCGTCTATCTGGCCTTGTTGAGCCCTCCCTGTCTCGAGGCGCCCTCAGACACTTGTGTCCATGCACGTTGACATTCCCATCTGATGGATTCTGTTTTGACAGACGCATGCACAGGTACACTCGTTTGTGATGGTGTTTGCACCTCGATATAGATGGTTATGAGTCGCAAGTGGTTTTGGGGTGGTGATGATCCTTTTGAGTGGGCTAGCATGCATATGGCTGTGGATTTCGTGTGATCATTGAAGTGAGTTGTTCGAATGTAGTTCTGATGGCCATTCTGTTCTTTTTCTTTTCTTTTGGTTGACAGGTATCTCCTCCCCTTTTGCCACTGCCATCTGTATGCCACTCCTGCAGATGGATTTTACTCCCGACACCTGCTGCTTCGTGTTAATCGGTGGAGCAGCATTACGATCTTATGGGACGATCGCCAATGGCCCACATGCCCTTACGCAGTACTGGTGTCTCGGAGCAACATTTCGGCCTTTCAGCTGGACTAGTGCCTCCCCATTGGGACAGCCCTGCGGTTCTGTGCGCTTCCATGTTGCCTTTTCGTACGTGAATGTGGCTCTGTGTACCATGGGGGTACAGGGCGACACACAAGTAGTGGCTGGTCATTTCTTGCGGATGCAGCCCACAATGGTGATTAGTGTTTTGGAGTTCATGGCCTGATGGCTGTATGGGCTTGGTGTCTTTGATGTGCATAAATTGCTATTCTGATTTGGCCCGTGTAGCGTTTTTCTTTGCAAGTGATGTGGCATATGCCTATTTGGGGGGCGATGTATTGTGAGGAGATCTGCATTGGGTTCCAGCTTCGGGGTTTAGTTGCGTGGTACTGTACTGGGCGCGTTTGCCTACTAAGCCCGTGAGGTCAGGGATGGGGGCTGCCTATATGACAGTTTGAATGTTGTCATGCTCAGGGGCGGGGGATTGGGTTTTGTGTAACAGATGCCGGTCAGCCAGGTGGACTGGTGGAATGATGTGATTTTCGGAATATTGCTGGGCACAGGTGCCTGTGTTTGCGTGCGTTTCTTGGTGGGGGACTGTGGTCATGTCCATTGGGATGGCTTCTGTATTCGTGCCATCTGTGACCTGCAGCTCCCATTGGCCCCTCTTGTGTTGCTTTTGTTCGTTGGCATGCATGGGTGCTTTGTACATTTCAATGGTTGCATTGTGACTTCATTGCACCTACCGGGAGTTGTACTTTGTGGGCAGGGAGCGGTGTACAGGCACTCAGTGGGGCCGTTTACGGTTGATTCGCGATGCCGTACTTCTCGCCATGGCGGAATGGTACATTCCGCCATGCCTGATGGCGTTAGGTACATGTCCGCTAGGGTCGGAATTGGCGTACCGTTGCACCATGGTGGTGTTTGCGGTTTGGCATGGCGCGCGCGCGCGTGCTTGGTGCAGTTAGCGTTGGCGTTCACTACGGTGTCGCTAATGGCTTCGTACTTTGCGGTGACGGGTCATAGTCGCACCGAGCGCTATTCGATGGCGGTATTGCATTTCCGCCATCGTTTTTCGATTTCCGCCAGGGTCGTAATGAGGGCCAGTGTCTGAAATCTCTGGATGTGCTGGGTTGTTAGTGAATTGTGACCTATTTCTCTGCATAGCACTCATTAGCGCTTCAAGCTAATTTATCGCGGCATTACGAATAACAGCTGCGCTACCCAGTTGTACAAATCCATACCTCCCTCATTTACCACTGCCCAAGTATCTTCCTGCAAGGGCATTACAAGTTTTCCCAGCTGGAAAGATGAAGGATGCATATAGAAATTGCAGACAGGGTGTAATGCTGCATTCGCTAGGGTAGCTAAAGGTTTGACAATGGCAGCGCTGGCGGTGTTATTATTGTCTTTAAAACTAACAACATTTTCCAGATCACATAATGATGCATTGGTTTCATCATCATTAAACACATTCATATTGCTCATGCTAGCACCCAACTGTGCCCATCTGTTTTCCTTGTCAGCCCCCATGGCACCATTTTTCTTTAGCCGCAGTCGAGAGCCACGGCCCTGTGGTTGTCTTGTGACATTCAAATCATTCTCAATATTATACACCGAGTTTTGCAGCTTGTAATATTCCAAATTTATATTATCATGCCCCCGACCCCACTTTGCACCCCACCTGGCCTGTAAATATACACTTTTAAATGAGAATTCTAGCCCACAGTGAGCGAGAGATGGGTTCAAAGATGCTGATGATATAGGAAATCACTCCTGCCCTGGCCAGAGATGTTTGGGCATTTAAATGGCCTGTGATATCTGCCAGAACCCTTGAGAGAGGCCAGGGGTGAGAGAATAACTCCACAACCAGAGTTTGAAACTGAGCAACCCCTATTTTGCACGAGCAGCGAAGAGCTTGAGGAGGAAGATATTTCCGAAGAGAGAGTTGGAGGCATTGCAGTCCCTGGCCCCAGATGGCCTTGTGGACATTAAAGAGGGTCTTGAACTTGATCGTTGCAGCCACTGGGAGCCAATGGAGAGATTTCAGGCCAGGAGAGATATGATTCCTGGGTTTGAGGCCAAGGACAAGTCTTGCAGTCCTGTTTTGGATGTGTTGTAGAGGGCAGAGAGTAGAGGAAAGAAGATTTAAAAAGAGGCTGTTGCAGTAGTCCAGCCTTGAGAGAACCAGAGCTCTGGAGACAGTGAGCTTCTAGGGAAAAGTGAGGAAAGTAAGAATACCTCTGAGGAGGTGCAGTTGGTAGTTTGACTTCTTAGAGACCTCAGAGATATGAGGAGAGAAGAAGAGTGTGGAGTCGAAGATGACCCCGAGGTTCTTAGCCTCACAGGTGGGATCAGGAAGAGGGCCAAGGGAGGCAGGCCAGTGAGTGACAGGAAAGGAAGGCACAGATGTGCCGATGAGGAGGATCTCCATGTTACTGTCATTAGGCAGAGATCATGGAGGCACAGCACTCCTAGATTGCAGACAGACAATCCGAGATGAGAGAGGAAGAAGAGACGACAGAGGGGAGCCTGAAAAAGGATCTGAGTGTCATCTGCATAGCACTGATAGTTGGAGCAGAGAGCAGCAATGCGATGGGCAAGAGGTGGCAGGTATTGGTTGAACAGAGAGGAGAGGAAGGACCCAGGGTCTGGGAGGGTCGGTCCGAGAAGAAAGAGGTTAGCCAGGCCAGGGCCTGATCAGTGATACCCAGGTTATCACAGAGCCGGTTCTAACAGCCACGGAGAAAGGTTAGAACCCTGGGGAACACCACAGTTAGAGAGTGAAACAGAGGAGAGGAAGGACCCATGTTGGACCTGGGAGGGTTGGTCCGAGAGGAAAGAGGTCAGCCAGGCCAGGGCCTGATCAGTGATACCCAGGTTATCACAGAGCTGGCTGAGCAGGATGGCATGGTTGACCGTGTCAAAAGCAGAAGAGAGATTGAGTATGATTAGGACAGAGGGGAGATTAGCACCAAGGTTAGAGAGCAGGTCTTCACGGATGTTAGGGAAAGCAGTTTCCATGCTTCTCGCTGCTCTGAAGCCAGACTGATGGCGATGGAGACAAACAACAATTAAGTATGAAGATTAAGCTGGGAGATGGCCAGCTTTTCCAAGGGTATGCCCAGGAAAGGAGTGATGGAGATCGGGCGATAGTTAGCCAGACAGGAGGTGTCGGAGGGAGGGTTTCTTCAGAAGAGGGTACACAAGCGAATGCTTTAGGGTGGAAGGTAAGGTTCTAGTATCGAAACAATTATTGCAGAAGTCGGCCAAGGCTGGAGCGATGATGTCAATGTAGTCCTTGATGGTTTTGCAAGAACAAGGAAGAGCCTGTTTTGATGAGACTTTCATAGATCGGACTTGTCTAGAAACCTTGTCAGGGGTAAACAGAGGAAAGGCAGAGAAGGGAGGAGGAGAGGTGGCCGCAGGGAGGCAGTGGGTAGAGGAGAGAGTAGAGAGAGAATGAGGAGAGGGCGAGAGGGTGGACAGGATGTCCTGGGATTTAGAGATGAAATGAGGGTCATGGCCGTGCAGAGGGTCTGGGATGGGACAGGAGAGGTAGAGACTGCAACAGTATTGGCTAGCTCATTGCAGATTTTAAAGAGTTCGGCCAAGTTGTTAGATGCCTCAGAGACACGTGATTGGGTGTGAGCTCTCTTATTAGTGAGGACAGAGAGTCGGTATTGACTTTGAAGTAGGTGGCGGCCAGGTTGTCAGAGGATGACAGCCATTTCCTCTCAGCCACCCTACAACAAGGTCTGAGTCGTACCAGGAGTTGCACTTGGCTTTGGACTTCAAGCAGATCCTCATGGCAGGGGCAAGTACATCAAGAGTATCAGAGATAGAAGAGTGGAGCATGGAAAGGGCTGTGTCAGGATGTGAGTTAGCCAGAGGTAGAGGAGGGGGGAGAAAGTGGCGGCGAAAACCTCAGCTGACACACACTTCATGGGTCGGATGACCGAGAAGGTGGGTGGCAGTGTGTGGGATGGCTCGGACTGAGGGGTCGAGAGGGAGAGATGAGAGGAGAAATTCATCACTCCAAGAGAGAGGAGTGGTGAAGGGTTGGAGAGGGGGAGGTCTGAGGAGATCAGAACATCTGGAGTGTGCCCTGCAGAGTGAGTCGGGCCAGAGGGAAGAAGAGAAACAGAGAGAGAGTCACAGAGGTCGCGAAAGAGTCAAGAGGAGCTACAGGAAGCATCCAGGTGGATGTTGAAGTCTCCAAGGAGGAGAAGTTGAGTGGTCGAGTGCAGGAGGGAGGAGGAGAGGGCCGTCCACTCAGAGAGGAAGGAGGTGCTCTCAACAGGTGTCCAGTAGATTTATTTTTTATTTTATTTTATTTATTTATTTATTTATTTATATTGCACCAAAACCAGCATGCATCAGGGCGCATACATTTAGACAAAAGACAACATAATGTTAGACAAGACAACTGGGTGCTATTAAGTTATCCTAAGGATCTAGTCCAGCTATTTAAAGATGGCTGTCTTCAGTGCATTCCTAAAGGCTAGATAGTTGCTCTCTAGTCTGACTGCCTTTGGCAATCCGTTCCATGTTTGAGCAGCTTTTATTGGAAATGATCTACCTAGCCTGATTGATCGCTTGAAAGATGAGAAGACAGTCTGCCCCAACGATTCGGATCTCAAAGAGCGGCCCAGTGTATAATGGGATATCTGTTCCCTCAGGTACGCATGGGACTGTCCAAAGATGCATCACTGGACTATGGTCATAGCCTTGAATGTGACCCGATCCTTGAGTCTCAGCCAGTGCAGGGCTTTCCTGTCTGATGTAATATGTTCCCTTCTGGTTGTCTTCTTAACAATTCTTACAGCGATGTTCGGAATAATCTGACATCGAGCAATGCACCCATTGTTTGCTCCTATCATCAGAGCGTTTCCATAATCCAGCCTAAATAGAATCATGGCCCTTGCTATAGTGGCACTGTTTTTCTTTTCATTTGAATAATGTCTGATTTGTGATTTAATAGTCGTAGATATTATTGGCAGCTTCTGTTCATGGTACTAACATGGGATGCAGTGCTTAATGACGCCTCTAGAAAAATTTCCAGGGTCTATACTTTTTCAGTAACCCGTAAGGGAGACTTTCTGATCTGATCTCATATTCCTTGCCTAATTTGGCACATGCCTGTCATGATTCAAAGATCATCAACTCTGATGTACTCCAATCCAGTTGGCTTTCATCGAAGCCTCTATTGTGTTGAAAATTGTCTCAAGTTTACGATCATCTATGTCGTAGCTGCCACTCAGCTCCATCACCAGCTGAGTGTCATCAGCATAGTTCATAAAGAATGTTCTGGGGTTATCAAGCACTGTACAGAGACATCTGAGATATAGATGAAAATCAGAGGTGACAGGCTAGCCCCCTGCGGGACTCCACAGTTAATGGGTGTCAAAGGTGAGAAGTTTTCCCCCCAATGTATTTTTGATCTTCGATTGGCCAGGAAGGAGAGTACCCATCTAGTTCCTGGGTTTGTTCATGATTTTACAAATCAAAGGCCGCAGACAGGTGGAGCAGTACCAGTATGCCTGACCTGCCTTTATCCATAATGCTAAGCATATGTGTCTGGAGATCTAGCATAGCTGTTTCTGTGCTATGAGTCATTCTAAAACCAGACTGTAGTTTATGTAGGATGTTATTATCTTTCACAAACGCTTGCAGCTGCAGCCTGGCCGCTTTATCAAAGATCTTCAGTAAAAAATTATAATCAGTAATTGAACATTGATTACTTTAGTCCCCGAGCCTGTTTTTTTAACTAGCGGAGTAACTGTGATGGTTGTGATGGCCTCTAGTATGTGATGCATTCACCAGTTGGATGAGGAAGGGTGTGAAGATGTCTCTGTGTTCTAAGACAATCCTCGGGGGTAGTATATTCTCTGCACATGACGTGGGTCTCATAGATGCCAAAAGAGACCTCATGTCCTCTATTGTAATCGGTAGGAAGTCACATTTCTCATCCACTCTATGAACCTGTGGATCTATCAGTGAGTTCTGCTGAACAGGGGCCATGGCCTGCGTGGTCCTAATTGCTTCTCGCGCCTTTGAGATTTTATTAGTGAAAGCCTCCTTTACTTTTTCGCACTTGTCCTTTGAGTGTTGGGCTGGGGAGAACAAAGCCTTGGGTTTTTCTAGGCATCTCAGGATCTCAAAGAGTTTACTCGTGGAATTTGATGCTGCAGTTATTTGCTCATTATAAAAGTTTTTCTTTGACTCAGCGATTTTTTGCTTGTAGCGTAACTCTATTTCCTTCCATTTATTCTTATTGTCAATAGATAGCTGTTTTACCCATCTGGATTCCAATCTCGTCATCTCTCTTTTTAAACTGGCTAGCTGGGTATTAAACCATTTTTGATGATTTTTATTTTCCCTCACTGATTTCCACCTGGCCACCTTGTTAAAACTGATATAATATTGTTTTATCCTCATTGTATATGTTGGCCTATGCCCAGTCGCTCTGCAAGGAAATCTGCATCGCAAGGTCGTAACCTTAAGTTAATTGAGCCTCCATTTTAGGTCAAAGCCGCCATTTTAGTTATTCGTGCAAAGTCACTCTGTGGCCTAAAATGGCCGACCTGTGTTCTCTTGTTCTTACTTAACCTCTTCGACCTCTGTAGGCGAGTTAATGTCCAACCTGCCAGCAGGCTACATGTTAGAGTCATGTAGACCTTGTCCTTTGTTGACCTCGGGATCAGGGGATTACTTTGACCTGCATTGAAACAAATGTGTAAAGAGTGTAAAGTTAAACCCAGAGAATAATAGTGCTTGTTAGTAAAATGTATTAAGAAGTAAACCGCATGCACAAAATATGTAAATTTGGAAATGAATCTGGCGCAACCCTAGCGCAGTACATGATTAACTTGTATGAGGCTGGACATCGTTATGAAGAAAACTGTATAAATATGCTGATGTCCAGCTAGCAATTCCTGTTCACTGCTCACATTGAAACTTCTGGTGGTCTCTGTGAAGTACTGACAGCCAAATAGCTATTTGTGTACTTTGTTTCGTAAACTGTTCAGTATTGCAATAAAGATTTTGGGAATATTTACAAGCCTGTGTTGGTGTATTTCTCTTTGCATGGTGTAAAAGCCTCAATATTGTATTTTCTGATTCCACAGATGGTGCCCGAATAGGTCCCTCAAGATCGACTTCATCTCGTTGAAGGTTGGCTTGGCTATCGGACCGGGATTGGACGGTGCCAACAAAGCGGCCCCCTGGACGAGAAGCGAATTCCTCGACAGAACAGTACGATCCGATCCCTGAACGGTGAGCTGTAGCCCGAGACGACGTCTTGACAAGGGTCCATATATCGAGGTGGGTAAATTTGCCAAAATCACCAGACAGGTGGGTCCTTAGAATTGTTCTTAGTAACCCGATCGGGCCTCCCAGTCCTTTGGTCAGGTGAATCGTGACCCAATTCTTAATTTAACCCTGACAATTTGTTTTTGGCGCATTGTACTCGCAAGCACAATTATTTGACCAGGTAACACCAGAATTCTGATATGCCTGGAAATTGTCTGCCTGCTTCAGGGCATTATTCTGCAGCGACAGACAATCTTTGGAAGATAGCCACCCCACACCACAGGAAGGGTCGCCGGCATGTACTATGTACTGTAAGAAAGGCTTTGGTAGTATAGCATTTAACGATATTTGGCACAGACAGACCAGACATAACTCTAATCTTTGGTGGCCAACCAACGGTAGCTTTGAAATCCCTCGTATAGAATATCTAGAGTCTGTATTGGTAAAGAAAAAGTCTAGACCTGCAGCATTTGACGCATTGCATAGTCAGAAAACAGAAGCTTTGCAGCAACAAAAAAGTAGAGAGAAACATATGCGTCGACATATGATGAATGCCGAAAAGGTGCTGTAATATGATCAAAACAAACGATTGGAATCAGTTAGGAACACGGACAGAGCGTTTCAATTAGGCATTCAGAAAATGTACCCTTCAAAACATTTTGATATGTCCGATGAATTGATTAATAAACTTTTGCATGAACGAAGGCCCGATGCCTCTGCTCCACCCCTGTACGTCCCTCCTCCTGGTGTTTTGCCCCTTCCCGTCGTTATTACTCCTCCAATAGTCCCCCCGGTACTTCCTATGGTCCTTCCTGCTGTTCTTCCAGCTGTTGCTCCTTTGCCTGCCCCCTTGCTTCCACCTATTGACATTCAGAATGTGCCTACTCTTCTTCTTCCGAGTGATTCTGCATCGCTTGTAGTAGACCGGGGTACGGGGTCAAGGGTTGTGACTCATAATACTGTGTCCCCAGATAAAAAAGAATGAATTAATTGCTTGGGCTAAACATTGTATGGAGGAGGGTGAACAAGCTGATGTTTTTTCCACACTCGAAAACCTGAAAAGTATTCCGGAAAATAATGTTTTTATTGAAGGGTTAGGAATTCAATTGAGCATAATGTGGAGTAGATTAAACTATGTAGATCTCCCACAAGGGCTACAGGATTTGAACGCCTTAGCGTTGTCTACAGATACTGCGGAGAAAGTATATGAGCAGGTCAAGAGGATTTTTGTGTATAAGAAGAGTTGGAAGAGTTACAGAATGAAGAAGTAGATTGTGATAGTTTAGGTACTATGTTCTTACAGAAACGGTTTTCTCCTCGCCGTGAATTGATCGGTGAGGAAGCACGAATTTGTACAAAGGATGCGATAAAATGTATTTCGGATATATGTCGATAACTCCAGATGAAGTATATGACACTTATGGTCATAATACGTTAGAAATGCAAAAGAAAGTGATTCAGGTTATGGTAGAACATCTGCAGAATGAGTGTGTAAAAAGAAAGATTTGTTGTCCCGCAGAATTGTTGAGTGTTTATAAGAGAGCCTTTTCGATGGATAACTCTTCGACTGCCTTAGCGCATGATTTGGCTCTGTTGCTTAGTAAGCGTTCGGAGCTACCTACTTCTCAGTTGCCTATGAGAGTGGTCCCTCCGACATTTGTCCCAAAAGTTGAGATTGCGGCCGATGCTGCAAGAGGTATATTCGCTGTGGACATTCCTGCACATTATGTATCGCAGTTTGTTCACGTCCCGTTCTTGAGACAGGAATTGAACACCATAAAGCAATCTAATACTGATATAAGAAAGAATCCGATGGGGTACTATAAATATAAAGTCGGTCTTACAATCATCGGTATTCACCTTAAGTGATATTGATTTATTATTTCCCATACTCCTGCCAGTTGATTTGTGGAAACAGATTAGGACTGTAGATCATGTACCTGGGTTAGGAGATACATGGGATAACATGGTTAGGTTCGGCAGAGAAAGACCAGCTGGCGAGCGACCGCCTCAAGTGATATTAACTTTGCCTGATAGGATTATTGTAAAATAAAAAACTATAGTTCCTGAAAAAAGAATTATTTGGGACAAGCTTACGGCCTGTGTCCAAGGAAAGTGTGAGGGTGCTACCGAGGTCTTCAATCGTTTCGAACAGGTATTTTCAGATTTCAGTGGACAAGACTTAGGCACAGAATCAGGGAAAAGGCTGTTTGTCGACAAATTTGTAGGTGGATTGCTGCCTGACATCCAGTTACAGATTTATCCTCCGAAAGCACTTGGCAGGCGAAGTCTCAATCAGAAGTACTGCACATGGCTCAGTACTATGAAAATTGTGTAAAATATGAAAAGGAAAAAATTGAGAAAAAAAAGGGTGACCTGAAAACAAAAGTACTATTGCAACAGATTGTTAGAAACCCTAGAGGGGGTAATCAATTTAGAGGCCAATACATTCCACAAGGAAGTACGCCCCTGGCGCCAGTAACCATTAACCAGTGTGCCTATTGTCGACAGGAAGGTAACTGGCGCGCACAATTTCCGACCTTGCAGCAAAAGTCATTTGGGAACATGGGTAGATGATCCAGAGGTCGCCCAGTTGCAGGGGGCCCTAGCAGAGGTCAGTTTGCGCCAGAATCACAGCAACCTTCTTTACAGGATAAACAAGTTTCGAGTGTGGATAATAGAAACATTTTTGATCATCCATCTGCCGTGTACCTCTCTGAAGAGCTTCCTTTTGATGACATTTTGTTTCGTTAGGATTGCCCGACGCAGGATTTGGAACCAACGCCTATTCCCGTTCATCAGAAAAGTCCCTACGTTGAGATGGGGGAGGGAAATAGGAAGCATCTATTTTTAGTAGATACGGGAGCACAAAAGTGTTCCATTGACCATTCACGGGTTCCAAACATTCCCCTGTCAGGGCAGTCCAACGTCTCCGTAGGGTTTTCAGGCACACCTGTAGTTTGTCCAGTCTCTTTGCCGGTACCAATAACACTGGGTCCCTTCACGGAGCAGTGTCCATTCCTACTTACAACAAACTGTGGGGAGAATTTGCTGGGGTTAAATTTGCTGAAGGAATTGAATGCAGTAATATATTGCTCCCCGGATGGAGTTCGGTTAACAATTTCACCTCAGCAATCACTCACCTCTCCGTTTTTGACTCGACCTTTACCGCCAGAATTCAGTAACATTCCGGAATGCTTATGGGCAATTGATGATAATGATGTGGGCATTCTTCAAATTGAACCTGTTAAAATAATTCTGAAACATGGAGTAAAATTGCCTCACATCCCGCAATATAATATCTCAGTTGAAGGCGAACAGGCTTTGAAATGTATAGTTTCTGATTTTGTACATCGTGGAGTAATTGAGGAAATTACAGGTAGTGTGTGTAACAGCCCGATTTTGCCAGTATATAAAAAAGGTGATAATGCGGTTCCTTTTCGATTTATAATTGATTTGCATGCTATTAACAAAATTGTGGCTCCTCAATTTCCCATTGTATCTGATGTTACAACGATACTGACTATGATTCCGGCTTCTGCTACTCACTTTAGCGTTGTTGACCTTAAAAACGCGTTTTTTAGTATTCCTATACATAAGGATAGTAGGTATTTGTTCACGTTTACCCAAGGTGGACGCTCGTTCACATTCACTCGTGCACCACAAGGGTACACTGAGAGTCCAAGTATTTATAGTAGAGCATTGAAAGAGCAACTCGATACTCTCGAGTTGCCTACTACTTGTATGTTACCACAGTATGTAGATGATCTCCTCTTGGCTGCTGATTCTGAGAGTGCCTGTAAAGAAGGCACCATGTTGTTGCTTTGTCATCTAGCAAAACATGGCCACAAAGCTTCACTCAAAGAATTCCAATATTGTTGCCAGGAGGTCGCCTATTTAGGCTATCTCCTGTCAAAGGAGGGAAGAAGATTGACACCTGAACAAATAAAAACTATTTCTGGCATGTCTGTCCCAAATACGCAGAAAGAAGTTAGAGCCCTGATAGGTATGGCTTCTTACTGTAGATTGTGGACCCCTAACTTTTCGTTAACGATTAAACCAATGCTGGCTTTGACAAAGAAGGGCATTTCTTTGCCATTGCCATGGACTTTGGAACACCAGACAGCATTTGATTTGCTCAAAACCGTGCTGTGTTCAGCACCAGTTTTAGGAACTCCAAATATGAAAAGGCCTTCGTGTTGTATGTGCATGAACGTGATGGATGTGCTTTGGCTGTGTTAACGCAGGAACATGGAGGGAAGAATAGGCTGTGCGGCTATTTCTCATCCGTCCTTGATCCTGTTGCATGCGCTTTGCCGAGATATTTGAGAGCTGTCGCTGCTGCGTCTGTAAAACAGAGCGAGGGAATGGTCCTGGGTCATGCGTTAACCCTAATGGTACCTCACTCTGTAGATATTTTATTAAATAGAACTCAAACGCAACACCTTACTTCTGCACGATTGACAAGATACAAATTGATCTTGTTTGCTTCCCACATTCAATTTCAGAGGTGTTGTGTATTAAATCCGGCTGAACTTTTACCTGTCCCGCAAGATACTGTTGATGGTGACGAGACGTCACACGATTGCCTTTATACCACAGATCAAGAGACTAAAGGTAGAATCGATTTGAAAGACAGACCTTTGAATAGTCCACAAGGAGAGCTATTTAGTGATGGCTCCTGTTTCAAACTTCTGAATGGTACATCCACGGCTGCTTCTGCCGTCACTACCTTAAGCACGATTGTGGAAACCAAAAGAATTATGCATAATTCCACGCAGGCCGCAGAAATTATAGCATTAACTCAAGCTTGTGAACTTTCTGAAGGGCTTAGAGTGAATATATATACCGACAGTCAGTATGCCTTTGGGGTAGTTCACAACTTCGGTAGGCTTTCTTGACCTCACATGGCACAAAAATACAGCATGGCACTTTAACAGTGCAATTACTTTCAGCGCTCGCGCTCCCTGTTCAGTTAGCCGTTGTAAAATGTACAGCACATCAAAAGGTTACAGATGATATAGGAAAAGGGAATGCTTTCGCTGATCAGAGAGCTAAACAAACTGCTACTGATTTTAGTTCAGAAATGTATGCTGTAAGGGAAACTGTAAATGTTTGTACTTTTGGTGAAAGTATTGATTCTGTAAAATACATTCAAGCAGATGCTACTGCAGAGGAGACCAGGAAATGGATCAAGGGTGCAGGGAGATTGGATTGTGATGGGTGTTGGGTGGACAATGTTGAAGGAAAATGGTTACTCCCAGACGCCTTAATTACAATGATGGTCATTATGGCTCATGGTCCGACCCATGTCTGTGTGTGTAAATTGACTAAAATGTTACATAGTGTATGGGCCAATGACAAAATTTTGAAAATTGCGGAGCGCTTTGTCCAAGGGTGCATGATCTGCTTGCAGCACAATGTAGGAAAAGGCACCTCGACTCCAAGAGGGAGTTTCGCTCCACCTTCTGTTCCGTTTGAGGTCATCCACTTTGATTTTATTGAGATGGAACGATGTAACAATCTTAAATATGTACTGGTTGTCATTTGTGCATTTAGCAAGTGGGTTGAGGCCTTCCCTGTTAGAGATGCAACAGCCATAACCACTGCAAAAATTCTGTTAAAAGAGTTCTTTCCTAGGTTCGGGCTGCCGAAAGTCATCTGGTCGGATAATGGGCCACACTTTATCGCTGCCGTAATCCTACAAATATGCAAAGGATTGCAGATTGATAAATGGTTCCGTTCGGCCAGACATGCCCAAAGTGCCGGATTAGTGGAAAGGCACAACGGCATTATAAAGAACAAGCTTGCTAAGACGTGTGCCGGCACCAAGTTAAAATGGCCGGACGCCTTACCGATCGTGTTGCTGTCGATGAGAACAACCCCTCAAACTAAGACTGGGCTCTCTCCCTTTGAGGTGGTAATGGGGAGGCCTGCTAATATTTGGGGTATGCCAAAGAGTCACTCATTGCGGGATATGGAGAATGTGCTTCTTTCAGATTACTGTAACCAGTTGACTAAAAATCTATTTTCAATTTATCACCAGGTGCGAGAGGCATTACCTGTACGGTACGAGGGTCCCGGTCACAGTCTACAACCAGGGGACTGGATCCTCACGAGCAGCCCGTGCCATATGATACAGAAGACACATAATCCCTTTCCAATGCTGTAACCAACGTGCCCGAAACAGCAACGACCAACAAGAGAGTATCTGAGACCGTTCCAGAGTTTGTAAGGCCAGACAAAACGGCCATCTTGTCTCTGCACTCTCAAACAGTGGTACTTCCGGATCATCCATTTTCTGATCCCATTTCCGTTCACTCGCCACCTCCAGTGGGAAGTGATGACATACTATTTTCTGACCCTTCAACACCGGAAATTGTGAAATATAATTTACGTCCAAGAAGATAGATGTACGGCACGGTTTGACTGTGCGATTGAGGAAATCATTTAAGGGCTTGCCTTTTGGCCCGACTGTACGAAAGGATTCTGTTGGCTAAGGGTTGTGGGAAAGACATTAAGAAGACGCGCGACTGGAGTCGCCAACAGGCGAACAATTGGTGTTTTTCGGTTGAAGACTACGATGCCTGCACCCGCTACCGCTCGCACTGAACTTTTAGATAAATATGTGACTAGCAGAGACAATGATCAAGCGTGTAGGGGGACCCCGAAAATGTATTGTTGCTTTTTAGTAATAATAACTGGGTTTGTAGTAACTATTGGTTTTGGGTTATGGTACCTGGAGGAAGCATATCTGCTAGAGGACGTTTTACCTGTTGAAAATGTATCTGTTATACCTACTCCTTCCGTGCAATTTCATACCTTGTCTCCTAGTGATTCTTCGCAAAGAGTGAACTATCAGAATAATACTCTTTTGTTAATAATGAATGCCACTCATGCAATTTTTAATAGAACCAACTGCTGGATCTGCTCACATTTACCGCAACATGGGGATAAGGGGCTAGGTTGGTACATTCATCCTTTACCTTTGACAACTGCTTGTTATGCTTCTCTTAGAGCACTATTCTTTGGCCGTTGGAATGACAGCAACTCAGGGAACTTTGATGGTACAAATTTGAATAGTTTTGAAAAACTTGTTTTGATGCCCCTGGGATGCTCACTGTTTGCAAATAGGAGTAAGCCAAACGTTGCTTCTGTTAGGCCCTCTGATAGATTGTCTTATCCTTTCCAGTCTTTGATCTCTTTCAAAATGGCTCCTATAGGCAATAAGGATGCCACGCCTCCATCTTATTCTGTTAACCATAGCCCCAATTCAGTTTCCTTCTGCATACAGAGAAATGGAACATGGTCAATGGTGATTTTAGGAGATGCACCAACGTTGCGAATTTGACTAGTGTGAACAGACCTCTGTATGTAGGTGAACCTGTCTATTTCATTTGCGGTAATGTGGCATTTCCATGGTTGCCCAGGGATTGGCAAGGAACCTGCTATTTAGGGATTCTATTACCTGGGGTATTTATTGCCAGTACTGCAGAAATTTCGAAGACTCGTCCACGACGAGATGTGAAGGGGGATACTCCAGCACAAACTCTAGGAGACATTATGAAATCCTTTGTGCCATTTTTTGGACAAATTATGAATTCAGAAGATATCAGTGGACTAGCGAGAGTACTGGAGAAAACCATCACCCGGACCACTGACATAATCTATAATATGACGTTAGAACAGAAAGCGATAAGATTAGTAGCTCTTCAGAACCGGATGGCATTAGATGTCATTCTGGCAGAGCGTGGAGGAGTATGTAAATTAGTGGGGTCCGCTTGCTGCGTTTACATACCAAACTCCTCTCCAAGGATCTTTAGGGCGATCCAAAATCTACATGTTCTTAGTTCAGAAGTACATGTTCCTGAGGGAAACTGGGAACTTAGTACATGATTTTGGGACCTCCTACGGTCATGGGGATGGAAGTTGTTTTCGGCCCTGCTGATTATCTTGGGTAGTTTTCTACTCGTTTGTTGTTGTATACAGTGTCTCCCTGGTATATGTTCGGTATTGGGGGAGTGTTGCGCGCAAGCAACAGGTGTATTAGGGCATAAAATATACGCCCCAGATAAGGTTTCCAAGGAGTATGTGTTGAAAGAAACTCTAGTGTCTGATCTGATGGCAATAGATATGTCTGATAATGATTCGGGGTGTATAGACGTTGAAATGTGGAGTTAGTCGTAAAGTGATTGGAAGTAGTTAGCGCTTGGCATAGGCCAAAAGGAGGGTTTGTTAAAACTGATATAATACTGTTTTATCCTCATTGTATATGTTGGCCTATGCCCAGTCGCTCTGCGAGGAAATCCGCATCGCAAGGTCAGAACTTTAAGTTAATCGAGCGTCCATTTTAGGTCAAAGCCGCCATTTTAGTTATTCGTGCAAAGTCACCCTGTGGCCTAAAATGGCCGACCTGTGTTCTCTTGTTCTTACTTAACCTCTTCGACCTCTGTAGGCGAGTTAATGTCCAACCTCCCTGCAGGCTACATGTTAGGGTCATGTAGGCCTTGTCCTTTGTTGACCTCGGGATCAGGGGATTACTTGAATCAGCGATGTTAACCAACAAGTATACAAGAAACAATAATGCTATCTAAACATGACATGCGAAATATCTGTTTGACCTGTTTGACCTGCATTGAAACAAATGTGTAAAGAGTGTAAAGTTAAACCCAGAGAATAATAGTGCTTGTTAGTAAAAATGTATTAAGAAGTAAACCGCATGCACGAGATATGTAAATTAGGAAATGAACCTGGCGTGACCCTAGCCCAGTACATGATTAACTTGTAGGAAGCTGGACATCGTTATGAAGAAAACTGTATAAATATGCTGATGTCCAGCTAGCAATTCCTGTTTCCTGCTCACATTGAACCTTCTGGTGGTCTCTGTGAAGTACTGACGGCCAAATAGCTATTTGTGTACTTGGTTTCGTAAACTGTTCAGTATTGCAATAAAGATTCTGGGAATCTTTACAAGCCCGTTTTGGTGTATTTCTCTTTGCATGGTGTAAAAGCCTTAATATTGTATTTTCTGATTCCACAACCTGATCGATAAATTCCTGCGCTAGTGTGTGTGTGTCAAGATTATGCTTTCGTATGAGTCTGCATCTGTTGTTTGTTCCATAACGTCCTGTGTACACTCTGCTAATTGTTCCGAAGTTGTTATTTAGATTTTTTTTTTGTTCATTTTTCATTTTGGGCACTGGTTCCTGTGGTATTATTGAGAAGTTCACCTTGTAATGGTTGGACCATATACATGGTGTGGTCCCTTCCATTTTGACATCCAGGTTGCAAGTTTCCACCCAGTCAAATAGTAGATAGTAGTCACGTTGAGAGAATGGCCGGAAAGGGAGAAAGCCTGCAAACAACGCATTCCAAAGAGCAGTAGACCTGCATATGAATGATAGAGGCAGGAATCAACTCCAGGAAGATCAACGCTACACCCCACCAGAACAGTTGGATCTGGATGCAGAGAGGATCTTGTAGCCATCAGGGAGGAGAGTGTCAAAGCTCCTGATAGAGCTGGCCGTGAATCATGTCTCAGTGAGACCAAGGACATCAAGGTCGAGTTATCCGAGGAGACGGCAGATGTCAGAGGAGTGTTTGACTGCTGAGCGGGAGGGGTACAAATCAGATGTACTCCCTGTGGAGGTGTAGAAGGAACCCGAGGGAGGACAGAAGAGGAGGGGAGGGCAAGGTAACCAAGGAAGAGGATGAGGGTGCCAGAGAGGTGGCAGAGGGGAGAGGAAAGGAGGCCAAAGAATGGAGAGAAGGGACAGCAGTAGAGGAAAGGAAATTAATAAGGTACGTGAAGCATCTATCAGAGAGTAGGAGGTTGGCCTGAGGTTCCTTGGACCGAGACTCTGCCATTCAGGTAAACATTATGATGACCTTAGAGAAGTGGAAGGGGGCCAGGAGGGCCTTCCACTGGGTGCCACCATTAATGGAGAGGAAGAAAAAGGAGAGAGCACAGAGACCATATGAAGAGTCCACAGGTCTGGCGAGGGAACGACAAAGAGGATGTCAGTGAGGGTCTGTCTGGAGGAAGTACTAGTATAGGTATCAGTGATAGGGAGGCCAGGATATCCTTTTTGAACTTCTTCCTACCAGACCTAGTGAGAAGAGCAGGATACTCAATAGAGAAGCAGTTAGAGAAGATAGGAGAATCAGACAGCACCAGAGGTGGGGGAAAGAGGAAAGAGGAAAGAGGGAGAGGGGTGGAGATGAAGAGTGGGAAAATAATGGTAGGGGGAGACTCTGTGAGGTGCAAGCAGATGAGACAGAATGAGACAAGAACAAATAGTAAATAATTAAGCTGAAAGAGACGAAGATCTCGGAAGGAAGAGCACAACAGAACACAAGGCAGTAAGGTGAACAACAATCAGGTTACCAGGGCATCAGGACAAAAACAGAGCAGTCGACATGAGAGAACCTAGAAGAGGGAAGAGCACAGCAGAACACAGAGCAATACTCAGCAAAACAGAGCAGTCAATGAAATAAAACCTAGAAGAAGGAAGAGCACAGCAGAGCACAGAGCAATACACAGCAAAAACAGAGCAGTCGATTAATAAAACCAAGAGGAAGGAAGAGCACAGCAAAACACAGAGCAATACACCAAAGCACAGAGAAGAGAATGGGAGGAGGGATAAGATAAGGGTAAGTCCCGCAGGGGAGCAAGGACACTAGGGGGGCACGTGGATGCTGGCGAACCGGAGAAGGAAGGGCGTGAGGCACACGCAATCAAGAGTTGTGAAGGATCATGTAGGCTGGAACGCGCTGGTGCGAACATAGCCAAAGAAGGAGAGTGCGAGGAACCCACATGATCAAGGATTGCAAGGGACCATGCGGGCTAGGGACGTGTAGGCATGAGCGTGGCAAGAATGAAAGGGCGGGCAGAGGGACACACAGTCAAGGAATGCAAAGGACCATGTGGGCAGTGGACGCGCAGACGCGAGTGTGCCAAGGATGGAAGGGGCACTGTGGCACATGCGATGACAGGATTGTGAGGAACAATGCAGGCCAGGGACACGCAGCGCAAACAGGCAAGGATGGAAGGGGCATGGAGGCACATGCTATCATAGATTGCGAGGGACCACGCAAATCATGGACAAGCAGCACAAACAGAGCCAAGGATGGATGTGGCATGGAGGCACAGGCGATTGAAGATTGCAAGGGGCAATGCAAGTTGGGGACGCGCAGCGCGAGCAAGTCAAGGATGGAAGTGGCTCGGAGACATGTGCGTTTGAAGATAGCGAGGGACTACGTAAGTCAGGGATGCACAGCACGAGCAAAGCCAGGGATGGAAGATCAGGGGTTTTGAGGGACTACGCGGGCCTGGGATGCACACGAAACAGGCAAGGATGGAAAGGCACAGATGCACACATGATCAAGGAATGCGAGGGATCACACAGGGAGAGGACAGAGGAGGGACTAGGACGGAAGGAGCGAGAGTGGGAAAACTCAAGGAGGGGTGGGAGGGGACAGTGCAGGTATGAGTCCCAAGGGAGGGAGGCAACCCCAGCAAGGGGCAGTGGCAAAGGCACAAGACGCAGGAGTAGGGGGGACACAGTCAGAGGAGGGGCACAGTCGGAGGGGCTAAGAACCGCATAGCAAGCAAACTCCCCAACTTCTTTCCAGGCGGCCACAGACAGGAGGGTGGATGGTCCGCACTCACTGTCTGTGCCGCAGTCCCCTTCGTTGCCGAACACCTGCGTTGTTCAACACCATGGCCTTGTCCTGTGAGGGCTTTGCTGCAGAGGGTCCGAACCTCGGATTTTATAGGCTATGTAGCGTGAAAGTAACAAAAGTGTTACGTGTCATCGGGCAGCGTCTCCTGCAAACCTGCATCATTCAACACTGCAATCTTGTCCTGCAAGGGTATTGCCCGCGGCCTTGACCATGCTTCATGTTGTGTGAGTGTCTCGTTCACCCACTTGCTAGTATGCATGATGACTGACAGCATGTCATTACGCACCCAACAGATTTACAGTTGACTCATGTGAAAAATTCAGGGCTCTCCAGTGACCAGGAAACCTCCATTGCTGGCAGCGCATCTACCTCCACCCCTGCACAGGCTGGCCATGTGAGTAGCAGGAGGAAGAGCAATAGGGAGCCACCAAGGCCACATGACACCAACCCCAAGCAGCTGTACGAAGTGCATGGACAGCCAGTGGCCCCTCCTCCAGCTCTGCAGAAGGCATAGAAGGCACTGCACATGCTGTTGCAGGTGCAGAATGCCAGGCCGCTGCGACTACCACACCACAGCCAGCCCCTGTGGAGATCCCCAAGAAACAACATGGTGCCACTCTCACACCTGTATCCACCCATCTGCCCCCTGATGAGCCCTTGTCACCAGTGTTAGACAGCCATTACCAGCCCCAGGCTGAAGCAGACACTAATGGCAATCCAGATGATGAGGCGGATGACAAGGGCTTCAGATCACCCTGCTTCAGCCCTGGCGCTCTACAAAGCCCACAGCCTGTGCCACAGCACACACTGGCTGCAATCTGGTGAGGCTGGTTGCCATGGAGCAGCACAGTAGAGAACCTTGCTAATGCAGGCCATTAGGGACAGTGTCCAGGGATAGTCCTTGGGCTGGCAGTGCTGGAAGCTGTCCATGGTGACTGCTGCCATCACATCAGTGTGGCAGAGGATGAGGGAGCATGTGAAGGGCATATTGGTATTTGCAGAATCCATGCATGCAAGCGTGTTCCTTACAATGCAACACATCCATGGCCTGGAATATGAGCCTTCCACCACCATCACCCCCATGGAGGGTTTGTTGACTCTGTCCCCCAGGTTGGCACTCATTGCACAATCTGGCCCTTGCCGTGCCCAAGCAGGCTGACAAGGACAAGAGGCCACGAAAGTGATATGACTTGATATGAGACTGTGTCACAGGGCACAAGGGAGGTGGGTGGCAAGGGCTGTTGGGATTGGGGAGGTGGGTGGCAAAGGCTGTTGGGGATTGGGGAGGTGGGTGGCAAAGGGTGTTGGTGATTGGGGTTGTAGGTTTGCAAGGGCTGTTAGGGATAGTGCTCAACACAGTTGATAATTAAAAAATGTGTTCACTAGAAAAAATGCAGGAACATTACTTTTTGTGTCAAGGTAATTTGTTAAAATGTGCATATCTACTTAAATGTAATGTGATGTATGTGAAAAGTAATGTCTCTAGGATATTTGTTGTATTGATTTTGCCCACACAAGGTGTCTGTCCCTGACTTCCTCATGGTCAATGTGTAGCAGCACTGCATCATTGTCCACTGGGGCAGCATGTCCAGGTCAGGGGACAGAGGGATATTTCCCCTGAGGCAGATGTTGTGCAGCATGGCACAAGCTACATATATCTGAGCTACCTCCTGTATATTCGGGCCCCTTCAGTACAGTCCAGGCACTGGACACTTGCCTTCAGCAGGCCAAAGTTCCACTCAATGCAGAACCTGGTCCAGGCATGTGCCTCATCATAGGCCACATCATATGGCATAGGTGGATTGAGCACAGGTGTTATCAGCCATGGGAGCTGGGGGTAACCAGAGTCACATGCAAAATCATAGGACACATATGTCAGTCACAGTCCACTGAGGATGTGTATCATGTCACATGTCTTGTTGAGAGACCCTCTTGTGAGTAAGTTATGTAGCATTTTTACAACATGGTTTACCTTCCAGGTAATTCAATTATGTCACTTAGAGATACACTGTGCACACATCTCACGAGTAAGTTGTGCCAGACATGGCATGTCATGGAATTTCAAATGTATATGCTGTCTCTCCTGGGTCTGTGGGGTACTGTGCAGTCTTTTGGTGCCCTGCTGGGTTATTTGTTGTATTTATGTGATGTGTTCATTCCTGCTACAAGGGATTCACTTAGTTTGCAGTGTACATGCCATCAGTATCTAGCACTGTTGCTTTGTCATTGTGCAGTGTTGAATGATTGCTTTTTAAGTGTAGGTATGTGTGTCCTATGCATCCTGGTTCCAGTAGTCATCTGTTCATTCAGGAGGTACTTGTTGGGACATTATCCATTGCTGTCATGGTACTGCATAGCCCTGTTGGTTGGTGATTGTCATCTGAAGCTTGAGAGGGCAGGAACTGCATGTATGGGGCCTTGACAGAGCATGCATTGATCAATACTAGTGATGTTCCTCACCTCCCCTTCACATGGTATGCAACTGGTGGTGCAAGACTGTATTGTGTGATGGCACTTGTACTCATCCAACATCCATGTCCGTTGCCGTCTGTGGTTGTCAATATGCTCAGGCAAGGTGCTGTTATGGAGAACCATGGCATGGTGTGTGGATCCAGAAAAGTATGGACAGCAGTGTGTTCATCTCAGGCATCATCGCACTTCACCAGCCCATTCATGAAGTGGATCTGCTTCCTGTTGTGCAATTCCTCTTCCCCTGCCTGGGGGGGAAACTACACCAGATGTGTGGAGTCAAGTGCCGCAATCACGTTTGACATGTGGGCTGTTGTGTAGACACGTGCATTTGTTGCATGTATCTGTGCCAGGATGATGGGCAGAGAGATATGCCAGGATACATGGCACAGGAATGCCTCCAGTACCTGCATAGGCAGAAGTGTACCAGTGCCTGGAACATGCCATGCAGCATACCCACAGTGTGTTGGGAGGTGCAGCTGGCAAGAAAGTGTGGCACAGACATGCATGTCCCAGATAGGGACGGCTGATGTCAGGATGTTGTTTTGAAGTGTGTTTGGGCCAAGTGCAAGCCTTATGTAGTCTTTCGGAATGGATTGGGTGCACCTGTGACTTGTTTTCCATTGCCTGTTTTAGGTGGAGGTAACTGCACTGTGTTTTTGACGGAATTACCATCGATTTCCGGTGTTATTTTGGCTGATGCAGCGGAAATACTGTTTGTAGTATTGGCAGGAATTTCACCAATGGAATTAGCACTGATTAGTGGCAGCCTCAAATTCGCTGCTGTGGTAAAAGTGGTGGTAATCCTATTACCACACTTTTTCTGTATAATGCTGAACTCGTAATGAGCCCCAATTTCTTCTAATCACTGTGTTTCAAAGGAGAAATCTTTGGTACTAGAAGAGATGTAACCAGATGTGTCCGACAGGTAGGTACTGCAAGATGGAATCCTGACCCAAGTCAAGGCCAACTGTGAAATGAAGGCTAGAACATTATCCAAAGATGGTTTTTAAGGATATATCCTGCTTTCAATGCACCAATAACAGAACTTGGTCCACTTACTGGCATACTCAGATCTAGTAGATGGTTTCATTGGCACTCTTTTAGGGCCACCTTCTCAAGAGAGAGCCCAAGATCCCTGAAAAGTATGCCCTCAGGTTCCAGGCTGCTAAGCACAGCAACTGACGGGATGGGTGAAGAACCTTGCCCCTCACCTGAAAATGTGTATGTTCAATGTCGGAAGCTGGTGACAAGGGCTCATAGCGAGGTGCAACAAATCTGGAAACCAAGGCCTGTTCAGCATTGAAGAGCGATGGGGTTCATCTGACAGCTTACACTTCTGCTCATTTTCCGTTTGACTTTGTCCAGGAGAGGGAGTGTAGAAGGCATCTACCAGTGAGTCTTGACTTTTCCATTCCTGAGAGACAAACAGAGGTTACTTCTTACTGGTTTTCAAAGCAAATATATCCATCCTGGGGAACCCCCAAAATCCATAAATATGTGGGAGAACATCCTCTAAAGGCTGCCATTTGTTTGGGACCTGCACATTCCTGTTCAGCTCTACAACGCTCATTTAACTCTCTCAGCTGGTGAGCCAATATTGGGAAAATGTTGTGACTGAGAAACCAGTTCCAAAACTGAATAATGTTTTTACACAATACAGGAGATCTGTTGCCCCCTGCTTGTTCAAGTAAAACATTGCAGTGAATGATGTGGATGAATGCCTTTAACGCTAAGAAGATGGCCTTCAACACCAAGAAATTAATATGATACTTCTGACCGTTGACATTTCAACGATTGGGAACAGGAAGGGTGCTGAGAGTTGTCCTCCAATCCAACAGGCAAGAATCGGTTTTGATGATGTTTGCACGTTCCGGAAAACAAAAGGGGCCCCGCTAGATAGCCATTCAGATAGTCCTGTTTGACTGTGATGGACACTCAGATCATGGTTATTTGTCATTGCATTTCCTAGTCCAGCTTGCAGAGAGTGCAGTTTCAGTTCCCTAATATTCAACCTGGCTAAAGGGCACCACTGGAATCCAAGAGGGCATAAACCACAACATTCTCCAAAAGAGTACTGCCTGAGCTTCTGAGATATTGACTATTGCAGATCAGACTTGTTGAAGTTCCTGAATTCTCCCACAAGTAGGAAAAACCTTCCCCAAATGCGGGTTCCAAATAAAACCAATGTATTGACCTTCAGTAACAGCATGAGCTAAGAGTTCTTAACATTCACTAACAGTACCATTGAAGATACTAAACTGCATCGAAATCTGAGGTGGGAGTTGAACTGCCTCTGCAGTAGAATTTCAGATAAACCAATTGTCTAGATAGGGATACATGTGCACCCTCATGGTCCTGAGCGCTACCATTGTTGTGGAGACTACCTTTGTGAAACAGGCGATTCGGTGAATTGAGACCAAACACGGGAATCCTGAACTGATAGAAATGGTTGTCCATGAAAAATCTCAATAATTTGCAATGTGCCTGTAAGCATCCTAAAGATCTAGGGTACACACCAAATCCCCCTCCTGAAGAGATGATATAATGTGGATGGTGTAAGAAATCATTAAATTCTACAAAGGCAGGTAAGTTTTAAACAGATACAGAGCCAACATAGCGCTCACCCCTCACCCCACCCTTGTCTTTCTTTAGAATTGTGAAGAAGCTTGAGTAGGAACCCTGGGACATATTTGAAGGGGCAACACTCTATAACCCTGATTAAGAAAAGCTTGTAGATCTCTTCTTGCAGATTTGATGAAAGATGTTAGGGAATGGTGATGGAACGGGTGGAGTGGAAAATGCAAGTATGAAACCTAATACACAGCCCAAAGTGTTCAGTGGGCTTTTCTGATGACTGCCCAAACTTGGTAATAAAGTGAAATTCAGGAGTATTGAAACACTGGGCCAGAAGCATGTTAATGGTTTGCCTTGTCAGTTGAAGAGGTAGGGGTTTTGAAAAAACCCTGTTTTGTTTTTGTCACTTTAATTAGGGATCGAAGTCTAGAGTCTAAGGCTGGAAAACTTTGGGCTAAGACAGTGGGGCTCATCACATGTTTGCCTGTATCTTGCCGGTAATTCCAGCGGGATATAGGCAGGTGGTATTACTGTTCCTGCTGCCTGATGCAAGCAGCGGGAAGGGTGGTAATTCTCCATTCCATGGAATCCACTAGGACTCCATGTAGGGTATTATCAGCACCGGTAAGGTCGGTGCTGGTAATACAAGCTATTTTTTGCCGGTGTGGGCCTGATTACCTCCACCTCTTGGCTGGAAGTATATCAGGAACCCCGACAGCAAAATTGTACTCTGCCGGTCCAGAAAAAGGCATGTACATGGAAATACTGCCACTTTTTTTTCAGACCGGCAGAATTATATGTCTTTATGGAGAAGTATCTCTGAGTAGAAAGTAATGAAGGGTTTTGGGGTCTTTCTGGTGCATTTATTTCCTTAGCCAGATCTCTGATTGGAGTGACTCAGCAATTAATGATGGGGTCTTATGAATACAATGGCTGCAAAACAGATCTTCAGGGCAATTTTGTAGAGAACAGTCTAAGGACCTCATTACGAGTATTGCGGTAAGTGGTAAAAGTGACAGTAATTCTGTTACTGCCACTTTTACCTTACCGACAAATTAGGAGTTGGTGCTAATTCCACTGGCGGAATTATCCCTGGCAGAATTACTGCCAGTGGAATTATCGCCAACATCGGGTGGAATTAGCATTAGCGCTAACTCTGCTTGCATAATTGTTACTGCCACTTTTACCTTACCGACAAATTAGGAGTTGGTGCTAATTCCACTGGCGGAATTATCCCTGGCAGAATTACTGCCAGTGGAATTATCGCCAACATCGGGTGGAATTAGCATTAGCGCTAACTCTGCTTGCATAATTGCTGTCAAGAACCAACACGCTAGTTCCACCATATTACATGAGTGAATACTGCCGGCATACTGCCTCGAAGAGGCAGTAATACCACCAAAAACATAGTGCAGTTACCTCCACCTAGAATGTGCAGGTAAATGCATACAGGTGATGGAAATCAAGACACAGGTGCACCAATCCAATCAGGAAGAGGACATAAGGACCACACCTTCCCCAAACACATATCCAAACAACATGCAGCCACACCCAGACGTGAACTATGGAATCCACAACCTGCTACTGCTCATTGCGCTACAGAAGCATGCAAGCCTACAATATCAATGTGGCACTGGATTGCACACATGTGGCATTAGTGCCTTCCCTGGCAGTGGAGCAGGCAAATCGGAACCAGAAATAGTATCATTCCATGAACGTTCACATGACATGTGATGCAGAACTCATCAACAGCCACTGATGTGCTCGATTCCCAGGTGCCACCCTCATCGCCACGATACTGAGGAACAGCACCCTACCAGCTTACATGAACATACACAGAGGATAGCGTACCTGGCTTGTGGTTAAGTAGTCAATCCAACAATGACATGACGCAGAGGCACACATGGAGATAGGAATGAGGGCAAATGTGAGCAAACTAAAATTCTCATAATGCCTAATCAACAATGCAATGAATTGGCAATTGCCTATGACCCACTTTCTGAGGGCCAAATAGTGACCTCAGGAAACCTTACAGGCCATCCTGGTATGCATGAAAGCAGGCTCACAATTATTCACATTAAGCAAGGACCCTGTCAAATTCAAGAAGCCATTCCCTGCCAATGCATGATTATAGGGCAGTAAATGGGCTAACGCCATCCCCATAGTGTCACCTTCAGTGATGATGTCAAACATAGCAAAACACATGGACAATGATGCTGGACACACTGTGAATGTCTGTAAAAAATGGAGATGAGGCGCGCACTCTGGTTCCCAGTCAAATTTACCTGCTTAAGCAACAGTAAGTCTTCTCCTCCAAACTTTTTCTTGACTCTATCAATCATCAGGGAGGCTGTTTTTCTTTTCCTTTTCAGGTGTGTCTGGTTAATTCTCATTAAAGTCTCTAAGGATTCTGGTACATGTAGTCGCACAATTTTTTCAATGCAGGTGACTCATCTCAATTTCTTACACTGTGAATGACTGTAAGTGCACATAGTAGGCCAATGCTCATCCACTCCAATTGATGTATGGTGCGTCATCCACATGCACAGATGAGCACACAAAGGCCACCGGCACAATAGGGCTATATGCATGTACTTCTACTGACAAACAGTCATGTTTAACACTGTACTTTAACACTGTACTTTCAATTTGTTGTGGGTGACTCTGGCTATCGGCAGTCACCCTGGTTATTGACACCTGTGAGGAACCCTGGTACGCCGCAAGAGGTAGCCTATAATGAGGCCCACAAGAGGACCAGATCATGAATTGAGCAAACAAGCATTTGGACTGCTAATGGCAAGATTTGGGTGCCTCCACCAGACAGGTAGTGCACTCCTGTACAGCCCTGTTAATGTTGGGAAAATTGTCATGATATGCGCAATGCTGCACAACATGTGACGGAACATTCGAAATGCCTACAGATGAGGACTATTCTCCACCTGGTTCTGATGATGAAGATGCTCTATGTGACAACAGGGCATGTCCGGATGTACATGGGGAGCTGTGAGAAGGACATATTGTCCATCATGACCTAGTGGAGAACTGTTTTTGATTCCACACATATGCACCTCTCACAGTACTGTGACCATTCACTGAAAGCACATACATCACTTCCATTGAAGAAACCCTGGAAACCTTGAATGGACTCAAGAGTGATTGATTCCATATGTACACACACCCATCCCTAATACCATCTGCCTCCCAACACCCTCATCCCCAACACCATCTCATTACCCACACATTCATTCCCAACACCAGCCCCCTCTGCACACACTCATCCACAACATCATCTCCCTACCCACACCCTCATCCCCAACACCATCCCCCTCCCCACATCCTCATCCCCAACTGTCCCTTGCCCACCCGCTACCCACATCCTCAACTGTTCCTTGCCCACCTACCACTCACATCATCAAAACAATGCCTGTCATATGGTCCCTCCTATCTCCTTTGGCTCTTGCCATGTCCCTGTGTTACAGCTGGTGAGGGAAGCTGTCTACTCCGGGAGCTCCTCAATGGTGTGCTGGGCAAGGATTTCTCAGTGGGTGTGGCTGAGATGGCGCTGACCGTGTCAACCCTGTGTAAGTTCTCATTCCGCACTGCTTGACCCACTACTGTCACTGCCGCTGTAGCATCATCAACCGTCCTACTCAGACTCTCCACAGTAATGGCCATCCTTCTTGAGGCCCCCTTAATGGCATCCCCCATGGCATAAGCATGCCCCAGCTGCTCCTGTGCAATGGCCTCCATACGTTCCTAACTCTGCTCAATGTGGCTGAGAATCTGCCATATCACGTCCAGTGTTGTTGTGAGGACTGGTGATGGTGGTTCATGGGGCATGTCCCCCCTAGATGGACGTGGACCACCATCTACAGTGTCATCATCAACAGGAGTGGAATCACTCTCCTGATCATGATGCCACTGCAGAAGCTGGCCAGTGTATTTGGGCAAAGATGTGCTGATGAGAGGGTAGAGGAAGGGAATTGGTGCAGAGTCCAGATGACGGGGCAGACCCCTTGTGATGGAAGGAGTGTGGGGAATGTTTGCCTCAGATTCTACTGCCACCCTTGTCACAGAGCTGAACATTTGCACACTGGTGGTCGGAGCTGCAGAGACAGAGGCAGTTGTGACGGTGGTCATCACTGTGGCTGTCGTGTAGGTCTGTATGGTTGTGGTTGTAGTGATCTGGCCACAGCATCACAGCTGCCGGGGGTGGGGATGGCACTGCTGTCACCAGTGCTGTTAGGCGCAGTAGCTGTTGCTTGATGGCATCAGGCACTATGATGACTGAAGCACACTTCCTGCCTTTCTTCCCTCTGCCAGGACTCTGGCCTGCATCCCTGATGGTGTGGCTGGAGGGTGGTGGTGGGGTTGTACTAGTGGTGCCAGAGGTGCCTGCTGTGCTGCTGCCTTCCTGTTGTTTCTGGCTACTATGGCTACCTGTGATGAGAAAGGTGACATGACATCAGATGCAATGCGCAAAAGGGGTATTTTGTGCATTGCATTACAGTGTTGTCCTTAGCCCACCCACCCAATACAGTTCTTATGGAGAGGGGTGTGGATGTTTCACATGTAACGCAAGGGACTTGATGGCTTTGTACCATGCATCTGGTGAATGCATATTGAGTACCTGAATGCAGTAGGTGATGTGGCCCTAAAGGGATTGTGTAGTGGCCACTGGGGTGATCTTAACAGTGAGGCTGGTTGCAGTGTTTCATTGTAGGCATTCACTGATGTGTGCAGCATCCCTATAGCCACTCATGACACTTATTTGTGTGTGGATGTGTGCCATATGCCCCAAATATGTCTTTCAGACCCATTGCGCTTCATGTTTGCTTATGCCTCT
Source organism: Ambystoma mexicanum (assembly GCF_040938575.1). Lineage (NCBI taxonomy): Eukaryota > Metazoa > Chordata > Amphibia > Caudata > Ambystomatidae > Ambystoma > Ambystoma mexicanum. Next base: position 807,863,351 of record NC_090941.1, read on the forward strand.
GTGTGTGAGGGTGAGGCTGTATGCTCATGGACTCGAGAGTTTTTGGTCCATTCACTGAACATATGGCTACTTATATGTTACATATATGGTACTTTTGTACACTGTCCTCTCACTGCACGTCAAGTGTTCTTGGGTGGGAGTTAGCAGGTGGCCTGCTCATTTATGTGTACCGTTGTGCATGTTATTGCCAGCCCCAAAGTCAGCAGGTTGACGAGCAGTGAAGGCTGTCATGATGTCTACCCCCGGAGCACCAGGCCAGGCCCAGCACCCCCGGGAGCAGGCATCATGCCCCCGGGTAAAAGCCCAGCGGCCCCTTATAGGGGCTCTTTGAACTCTGTCCTGGCGCCGTTGGCGCCAGGCTCATGTTGGACATCAGTCCTGGCGCCATAGGCGCCAGGCTCATAAAGGAAGGTGTTTTGTGCACTTACCTGATGCAGACCATGCTACAAGATTCAGGCCTCCCTGAGACCTGAAAGGGACTATTTTTTCATTGGGACTATTTTGCCACTCGGGCGTGGCCAGGGAAGGATACTTACCTGGAACTACTTTGGGGGCTATTTAACCCACGCCCAGACAGTAGCTCACGCTTCGCGTTGTTCTGCATCCAAGCAGCTGAACGCTCACCGTGTCTGCTCCTGCATCTGGTCTCCAGCCACGCCCGCCTGGATCCTGGAACACCTGTAAGGAAAGAAGAGGAGAGAAAGGTGAAAACCAAGAATTTTATCAAACTTCTTACCTGCATCCGGAACCTTCACACCAGTGTTCCTGAGAAAAGACTTTCATTTAAAAGCACCGCGTTGCTCACTGCAGTGCCGCGCTTCACTCACCTGTCCTCGTGAGTTCTTCTGGCTCCACTGCGACTGTCTGCTCCGGTCGCCACATCTCTGCGCCTAGGGGAGAGAAGAAGAGACAAAAGGTGAGCAGAAGGAACATATGAGGAAAGCCTAATTTTCCGCCATAACACTTACCGGTCTTCTGTTGGTGGACCATTCCTCATTTCGGGTCGGCGCCACTTCGTTGGCGGGTACCGCACCCCGGCCCCTATGGGGAAAGGACAAAAGACATTACTGGAGGAATATAAAGACATTAAGAGGGGTCGCCCCCATTTCTAACTCACCTGAGTTTACCATCGGCAATTCAATCCCTCAACGCATCGCCTTCATTCTGCACCTGAAATAAAGGACAGATCACAGGTTAGGAAGGCAACAGGAGGCTCAACACTTGAACTTTTGTAATCTTCATACTCACAGCGTTCCACTCGGAAAAGTCAAGTGGATTTTGCCAGCGCCATTCTGAAAACCAGTGAAGTAACTGGACAAACACGCGCCCCTGCACCAGAAGCAGGATGGAGAGTTCATCCTTTCAAACCAGAAGGTGAGCTTCAACCGGGGATTTCGGAGGAAGTTAGAGAAGAAAGGGGGGAAGGGGGGAGCAAGCACACTATTCTGCAGACTGTTAATCCCCTTTCTCATCTGCAGAAGGATATTCCTACGGGCCAGACAAGCAAGATTTGAGGGTCCTGTTCAGTCGGTGTTCCGAGTTCTGCACTTCACGCTCGAAGAGGCCACAGCGACCCAGACTAGACCAGCGCCTCCGTGGGAGTCAGGTGAGCGTTACAAGGCTGTGTGCACTATGTTGTGAGTCTGATGTTTCACATTGCACTTACCAGGCTCAGTTTGACTGCCAGTTCTGCACTCAGCTCAGCTGCAGTCTGGTCTCCCTCCAGTCTGGTCAGGTGGAGGATGGTGCTGACCGTCTCCTCCCAGGGGGGTCACGACAGGGGGCGCCACAGTGCCTCCCCCTGTGGCTGCTGTCTCCCTGAGGTGTTGGGCAAGGATATAGAGCACCCTGGCCTTCAGGTCATTACACCTTTATTTATATCCTCTACTTCCCAGTGCCCACTGCCACCACCTTATCACAGACCTCTGACCAGATGGAGGTCTTATGCTGTTGTGTGTGCTCTTCCTGCTGCTGGCCCCATACAATGTATCAGTGTTGGGCATTACCTCATCGGGCAGGACTGTTAGCGCTGCCTCTGTAAATTTGGGCTAACAAGGCCTCATTTCCGGGACACATGTTTTGGATTTCTCCCCTGACATAGCAGATGACTTCAGTGTCCGTGGATGGCTGCTGGCTGCTACAACTTGAGATATTCAGTGGATTGTGTTTTTCAAAATGGCCACCGATCAGCTTCTCGTTTTCAAGGGGAAGCTATTTCTGCCTGGTGGTAATTTCGCAGCTTTTCGGCGCAATTACTGTTTGGTAATTCCTTCACTCTTGATGGTGATAATGGTAATTTTGACGATTGTGGGCGGAATTACCACCAGGAACCCATTTACAGTTGTAATTCCGTCAGACGGAAAACTGTTACCGCCAATGGTGTGGGAGCACTCCTGTTGACTTGTAACATGGTGGTATTTCCGCCAGACACCAAGGCGGTATCGATAATTCCGCCGGGGTAGAATTACCACTGTATTATTGCTGATCTCGTAATGCGGCCCTAAATCTTGATATGGGTTGTCTTTCAACAGATCCTGTTCCTGTCCACATGTATCTTGTGTTTCTCTGAAGATTAAAGGTCAAGTGAAAAACAAATCGACACATTATTGGTTCTCATGCAGCATCCATTTTCAGCAAGAATAGCTATTTGAAGTTCATTTGGCATTTCTTTTTGCAAGAATTGAGATTGTTAGAGGCAGTTATTGGAGATTTATTTCTGTAAATAGTCTATAATGAAATTATGATTCTCACATAGATTTGGAGCCAAAAGTCGCCTGCAGATGGATATATGCACTTATGGGAAAGTAAAATCATGATACTTAATAATTACTTATTCTTTAAAAAAGAATACTTAAAGAAGAATCTGAAGAATGAGTTAATTTACAATTCACCCACACCATCTTCTCTTAAAATCTGGAGAGTGGAGAACGTGTAATGACTATAGGGCCTTAATTCAAATCACCATCAAGAATGGAGATCTGCTGACATTAATTTCAGTACTCTTAGACACCAAACAATTACTGAAACAGTTTTCAAGCTCAGATTTAAGAGGAGTCTATCATCTAGTGTGGGTGAGATGGTGAGATGGGGGATTAATGGAAGATTGCGTTATGGACACATTTCAGTGTATTTCATTATTTGTTCATGCCTTTTGGCCTATGTGACGTGCCTGCTTCCTTCCAATACTTTATAAGTGATGCCCTGGGAGAATTCAAAGACATTTGTGTTGTGTTTAACATCAATGATATTTTGGTGTTCTTTCAAGATGAAGAAACACACTGAAAAAATGTGAAAGAATGTTTGAACAGCAGTTGTATGCAGTTGTATGCAGTTGTGGCTGGTGCATTTTTTAAATGGAGGGGCATAAAATGTTTCCCATGAATTTGCAGGAGTGACTGAGAGCAGCGAGGAAGCCTGAACCAGGTTGTCTTAAACCTTTTCTTGTTTAATGCATTTCCATGAGTCAATCCTTGTGCCTAGGCATGCAATACTGCATTGCCCCAACCAACATTTTCAGTCAGTGCAGCCACGGAGATCATTAGAATTATAAATATTTCAATATGTGTGCCACCACTTTTAAGCCACTAGTATGGAGCTTCTTCAGGGTCATGCATTAACTATTATTTATATATTGGTAAAACACATCAACTAATTGAATATTGCTGAGTTTCTGTTATTTGTTGACTAGTTCTATATTTCAGTTTGTCTTCCTATGCATTTTAAGCCATAAACCAAGAAGAAAATCAAAGGCCCCTTTCACATGAAAAATAGGATTTTTAATCACTGACAGAAAAATGTCTTTGCATGTGTGTTTGCAGGTTCAATGTGCAAACTGTACATCTGCTAATAGAAATATATCAGGGAAAAAGACATGTGCGTGTTGACAAAAAGTAATGTATATTATGTTTCACATGCAACATATCAGCAGACATTTGAAAAGAAAATCACACTTTATTTCCATGTAAATGTTTCTGTAGTCCAGAGGCAACCCCTTTTGCTGGCTATGGGACACAGGTCACAAAAAAGTCTTCCAGTGGAAGGCTGGCATCCAAGTGTTTACAAATGCCATAAAATGTGGCCTGCCTGAAAGGTGTTGTCCCTGAAGGCTGGGCTCTGTGCAGAGACAACTGGCCTTGGCTGAAGCTTGAACAGAACATAGATAGAAAGTGCGAAGACACGGGCTACAATTGAGAGTTGCTGAATCTCCAGCTTCAAAGAGCAAGCTTCCAACACAGAGACTGATAAAAAAAAACCTCTGGTTACAGGTTGGCCCAGTGAGAACAAATTGCCTGAAGCCATGAGAATAGCTATTTGTCCCTCATGAAGATTTACTATTAATTTAAAAGGACTATTATCATTTAGGCCTTTTTCCCAGCAACCATAAGTTGGATTTTCTTTATTTATGTGGCATTTGTTAGGTAATTTCCAGGCAATTTGGGAGATAAAAAATTCCTCCACCTGCGACTCAGGGAACTTTAATGGTCATCTAAAATGGGTTCCTGGCTGATCTGAAAATATTCCAAATTTTGGAGTTGGTGAACGGGTGGAGGGAAGAATTAGGAATATGGGGAATACATTGCATTTTCCTAACAATTATACGTTTGGTGAAAACAGCAGAAAATTGCCACACTGTCGTGCAAAGTGGTGCGGAGCTGGCTGTCGGCTTATTTAATTCCCCATTATTAGCTGAATCAGAAAATATATATATATTATGGCAGTTGCAAGTAAAATTATGAAGTTTTGCCATATAACTAGATGTTTGCCAAAATTTGGCATAAGAACAAATGTGGATTGCAAATGGGAATTGCCATATGTTTCGCCATACTCCTAAACCTTGAGAACTTGAAACCCCCTAAATCTTGAGAGGGAGACTGGATTTGGGAGTAGAGAGAAGGGTAACTGTCCAATCATAGTTGGGAGTACTCTTACAGGGTAATTCCCCAAGATTGTGGAATTGATGGTGTCATCGCTATTATATAAGGGGAACTGCATTAAGAGGAAGATGCAGAGCTGTTGAAATTTACCCTCGAAGAGCACTGATGAAAATTACCATTTTACAGCTGTAAAGAAACACCGGAGGAGATTGCTGAGATCACAACTGGGTGGAGCTGTCTATTTTTAAGAAGACTTAGAAGCTGTCTGGGTCCTATGGTGGAAAGCGGGAGGCTATTCTTGAGAGTGGAGTGACCAGACCATTGCTCTAACTTTCCAGAGTGCCCTGAAATGCAGCTGGCTTTCTTGGACTTTAAACAGAGACTTCATATGTTTAGGGTAACGTTCCGACGCTCCTTCTTGTCAGCTCCACCTGCTCCCCGGCCCACCCCACCCACACATGTTCAGTTTCTTTTTTGGTTGGTGTCCACAATCCACTGTGTTCTGAAACTTGTTGTAAACTAGGGCTTTTTTCCCCCCTCGCAGGATTCTCAAACTTAGGTGGCCTCTCCACTGGGAACGAAATATGCATTACTGTGTTACTGTGTTCTGATATGTGGTAAACTGGGGATTGCCACTCACTTCCTTTCCGCTTGCTCTCGTCTATCCCCCCTCCCTCCTATTCCATGGTGCTCTCTATCTCGCCTATCTTCTCTAACTGCTTCTCCATTGACTATCCTGCTCTCCTCACTAAATCTGGCAGGAAAAAGTTTAAAAAGGTCATCCTGGTCTCCAACCCAGGCCTCCCTATTGCTGACACCTACACCAGTGCCTCCTCCAAGGAAACTCTCACTGACATCCTCTTTTTCGTGCCTTCACCTGACCTATGGACCCTTCATATGGTCTCTGTGCTCTCTCCTTTCTCTTCTTCTCCCATTAATGGTGGCACCCGCTGGGATGCCCTCTTGGCCTCCTTCCACTCTTCTAAGGCCATTATTAATGTCTACGCTAATGGGACCGTCTTGGTACAAGGCCCTCAGGCCAACCTTCACCTCTTTGATAGACACTTCCCATGCCTCATCAACTTCCTTTCCTCTCCTGCTGTCCCCCCTCCTCTGTCATCGGCTACCTTGCCTCCACCCTCCCTCCCTGCCCCCTCTTGTGCTCCTTCTTCACCTCCACAGGGCGTACCTCTGATCTGTACCCCTCCCCGGAAATCCTTCAAGACTGGCAAGCTTCTCCACATTGCCACTCTTAACTCTCGCTCTGCCATCAAACATTCCTGTGACATCTGTCGCCTTCTTGAGGAACTGGATCTTGACGTCCTCGGTCTCACCGAGATATGGTTCACAGCCAGATCTGTCACCAGATTTGACACACTCCTACCTGACGGCTACAAGATACTCTCCGTGCCAAAGCCCAACCGTGCTGGGGGGGGTGTGGCCCTTTTCTTCCCTGAGTGGATTCCTGCCACTGTCACTCCTACGCAGACCTACTCCTCCTTTGAATGCCTTGTCTGCTGACTCTCTCTCTCCTAGCCAGTCCCTTACCGTGGCTACTATCTATCGACCAACTGGTCAAATTATCTCCTTCCTCTCTGAGTGGGTGGACCTCTCCTCCTCACTCCTGTCCTCAACCACTCAACTCCTCTTTCTTGGAGACTTCAACACCCACCTGGATGCCTCCGGTCCCCCCTCTGTACTCTTTCGTGACCTCTGCGACGCTCTCTCACTCTCTATTCTCCCGTCTGGGCTGACTCATTCTGCAGGGCACACTTTTGATGCTCTGAGCTCTTCTGACCTTCCTCTCTCTGTCCCTCTCTCCACTCCTCTCTCCTGGAGTGATCACTTTTTAATATCCTCCCACCTCACCTTCCCTACCCCACAGGCAATGCCACCCTCATCACTGCCACCCTCCTTCTCGGTCATCCGACCAATGAAGCGCGTGTCAGTTGAGGCTTTCGCTGCCACCTTCTCACCCCCCACAGCCCCTTCGGCTGACTCCCACCCTGACACAGCCCTCTCCACGCTTCACTCTGCTATATCTGATACTCCTGATATCCTTGCCCCTGTCATGAAAATCCACCTGAAGCCCAAAGCCAAATGTAACTCCTGGTATGACTCGGATATCGTCACCCTTAAACGCAAGTGCAGGGTGGCAGAGAGGAAATGGCGTGCTTCATGTGCATCCTCTGACAAACTGGCCTGCCGCCTACTCCAAAGGCAATACCGGCTCTCTGTTCTTACCAAGAAGAGAGCCTTATCCAAGCCCGCATCTCTGCGGCATCTAATAATTCGGCCGAACTCTTTAAAATCTGCAAGGATCTGGCCAACCCTGCTGCAGTCTCTACCGCTCCTGTCCCCTCCCAAGCCCTCTGCACGGCACTGGCCTCTCACTTCATTTCAAAAACTCAGGACATCCTGTCCTCACTCTCCTCAAATCACCTGCCCCCCTATATTCCCTGCTCTTCCTTTGGCCCTTTTGCAGCCACCCCTCCTCCCTCCTTCTCTGCCTTTCCCCTTTTTTCTGCTGATGAGGTTTCGAGACAAGTCCGATCTATGAAAGTCTTGTCCGATCAGGTCCACCCATGCTCCTCCAAAACCATCAAGGACCGCATTGACTCCTTGGCTCCTGCCCTGGCTGAATTCTGCAATCACTCCTTCGCCTCTGGAGTCTTCCCATCCCCCCTCAAGCACTCCTCTGTGCACCCCCTTCTTAAGAAACCCTCCTCTGACCCCTCCTGCCCGGCTAACTGTCGCCCAATCTCGATCACTCCCTTCCTGGGCAAGCTCCTGGAGAAACTGGCCATCTCCCAGCTTAATCTCCATGCTGAATCTGTTGGTAGTCTTCACGACCATTAGTCTGGCTTCATAGCTGCCAGAAGCACAGAAACTGCTCTCCTGAACATCCGTGAGGACCTGCTCTCGAACCTTGACTCAAACACTCCTTGTGTTCTCTTTTTGCTTGATCTCTCCTCTGCCTTTGATACTGTCAACCATACCATCCTGCTCAACCGTCTCCATGATAACCTGGGTATCACTGGTCAGGCTCTGGCGTGGCTGTCCTCTTTCCTCTCCAATCAACCCTCCCAGGTCCAACTGGGGTCCTTCCTCTCTGACATCTTTTTCTCTACCTGTTGTGTCCCCCAGGGATCGAACCTCTCTCCCTAGCTGTTCAACCAGTACCTGGCACTTCTTGCCCACCGCATCGCCGCTCTCTGCCCCAATTTTCAGTGCTGTGCGGATGATACCCAGCTCATTTTCAGGCTACCCTCGGCCTCCTATTCTCCTTCCCTCATCTCTGACTGTCTTTCTGCTATCCAGGAATGGTGTGCTGCCAATGACCTCTGCCTTAATGCCAGTAAGACTGAGATTCTACTTATCTGCACACCCACTCCCTCCTTCTCTGCAGCTCTCTGGCCGGCCTCTCTTGGCCCTCTTCCTGCTCCTACCTGCAAGGCTAAAAACCTTGAGGTCATCTTTGACTTCACACTCTCTTTCTCTCATCACATATCTGACGTCTCTAAGAAGTCACACTACCAGCTTCACCTCCTCAAAGGTATCCTTTCTTTCCTCTCCTTCCCCCAGAAGCTCACTGTCTCTAGAGTCCCGGTTCTCTCAAAGCTGGACTACTGTAATAGCCTCTATCTGAATTGGCCTGCCTCAATTCTCCGCCCTTTGCAACTCATCCAGAACAGGACTGCGAGACTTGTCCTTGGCCTCAAGCCCAGGGACCGTATCTCTCCAGGACTGAAATCGCTACACTGGCTCCCAGTGGCTGTGAGGATTAAGTTCAGAGCCCTCTGCATTGTCCACAAGGCCTTCTGGGGCCTCGGACCAAAATACCTTCAACTCTCTCTTCCTAAATATCTTCCTTCTCAAGCTCTTCGCTCATCCACCTCCAACTCCCTCAGGGTCAGCAGCTTCTCCAAGCAATGAGTTGGGGGTAGATCTCTCTCCGCTGCAGGGGCCTCCCTCTGGAACAGCCTTCCTGCCTCCCTGAAACTTGAAGAGAACTAGCACTTGTTCCGGAAGCACCTCAAAACCTTCCTCTTTGCCTCTGCTTTCTCTCCCCCTCTCCCCTGTTAATATTACTGAAACTGCACTGAAACTGCAGCGGGGCCACTCACCTACCCCGGTCCATGGCCCTGCCACTCTCCCCTGCACTGCCTACCTGCCAACCCCTGCACTGTGGGACTGTCTCTGTATCCCTACAGCCCCTCCTCCCAGCACTTGTCTGCACTTATCTTGCACTTGCCACCAGCTGGCCCTTATTATTTATCTTGTTCTACTAAAACTATACTGCACTTCTCCTCTCCCTTTCCCCCTTGCACTTTTCCCTTCCCCCCCACCCCGCACTTGCGCGATCTGAATGACACCTGGCCTAGTAGGATCGTTTGTCTGTCTCCCCTTGTCCCCCCCCGCCTTGTCGCTCCTTGAAACACTTGTGTATAGGCGCGTTATAAATGCCATATCATATCATATATCATACCATATCATATGTAAGTAGAACTGATTCCTGGGAAACCAAAACACGGGGAGTCTGCTTGCCTTAAATCCTTTCCCTTTATAGTGGGTGGGGGGTAGAACTGTGTAGATCCTTAGCCTATTTAACTAAAATGTTCAATTTAATTAACTCAACATTTGGTGGAACACTACAGGATGATTTTTGTTAAAATTCGAAATTAACAAAGCTCACTTCCCAGTGTGCGCTGAAAAACTATAACCTATAATGTAAATTGGGTAATCCTTTACGTCCTGTTTACCCCGATTTATTTGAGGAAGAGGGGTGTCCTTGTTCTTAAATCAGTCTAATCTGTGTGTACAACTTTCCCCTAACACAGGCATTCAAGTGGGAGGGGCTGAAAATCCTAAATTCTCAAATCATCCCAATTTTACCATCCAGCTTCCACAACACAGGCCTTTCAGTGGAGGATGGCAGAAAAGCCAAAATTCCCAAATATTTTTTTTTTAAATCCAGACTGCCCCAACACAGGTCATAACAGGGGGGTCTGAAAAACAAACCGCTAAATAACCCTGTGTTTATTTTAAAGCAAAAGTGGGGGTGAAATAATTGCCATATGCATGTGCACAAATTTGTAAAAATAATCTACTAGTCTTTTAAGCACGCAGGAAAATAGAAATTGCACAGCATTACATCTATCAAAGTGTTCACTGACCAGCGCTAAATATATCTTGAAGTGTAATTTTGTAGAAAGTAAAGAATTGCGATTTTGTGTTATTTTCAACTCAGATGTGTGATTTATTGATGTTGAGAAGAGTGTATCGTGTTGTGACATGGGCAACATAGTGTTTGACATTTCAGTGCAAGTTTAGTAACATTTAAATAAACCTAAACATATTTCCTGTACACACGTCTGGTTCTTGGCTCATTGGTAGCTCAGGGGAAGAGATCCAAGGGTATTAGATGAATTGGAGCTAGAACTCAATAAAAGAATCCATTAAACAGTTTGTTGTGTGACACCATGAGTGGGGCGGGAAGGAACTCCCTGTGTTGAGGGTGGCCTCTCAATAAACCGTTACAGATGTAGGCATGTGTTGCTAGACAACCATAACAGGTCGGATGTCAGCCTGTTTAGACATTAGTGCTAATTATTACATTTGATTCACGTAATAATCCTTATACAATCATGCAAATGTTATGAAGCACAATATTGCTAACCATTCCCACATTATATCTGATTGCGTCAGAATTTGTGGTCCCATTTATACATGCACTGTCCATGTACTGTAAAACATTACAGGTACTGGGATATAAAGGAGATTAACAGAAAAGGACTATTAGCAAAACATGTCTGGGTAGCACAAGCTATTATTGGGTATGGATGAAGACGGTCAGATGTGGGAAATCTGGCCAGTGCTTGCAGGTTTATTATAATATCATTTTCAGATGGTGAATATTTTGGAATGGCATTGTAGCCTCAAAGCCTAATAAAGGCATTATGAGTAAATATGTTTGGTTAGACATCCATATTATTCCTTAGAGCATGTTTTCACCTCCTTAGATAATCTGAAACTGTGGAATCGGGGATCCGACCACAGTAGATGCCTTCATTCTTTGCTTCTATGTTCGTCTCCCAGCTCTCTGGCCAATCAGCAAGCTTGGAATGGAGGGTCTAACGTCCTGCAAAGCCTGCATCCCATGCTTACCTTTGTGATGTGTACAGTCTTAGCTCTAGTCAAGCAGACATGGACAAGCTCTGTCACAGGAAGCTCCAGGTGAGACTGCCCTTCCCCCTTGCATTAGAGCCCTTATCAAGCACAGTATGTGGCTCAGTGGACTAATGCATCCACTACAGGGGCCTGTGTTTGACCTCATGTTCACAGATTCGAATCCAGCGGTCCCATTCAGCCATTGATCCTTCCGAGCTCGAATAAATGAGTACTATTAAGTTGGGTAACAGTAAACATTTGTTACTAGCTCCAAGATGCCGCTTTGGGGGTGAACGTGTGCTTTACAAATACACCTGTCATGTCATTGTGCTCTCTTGCGTGTTAGGTGACCTTTGGCCATGTTAGAGGCCCTTGCCTTTAACTTGGGACCACTAACTTGTGCACAGGTGCCAGGTTATATGGACCTGTGAGGCCCAAGCCCATACAAACCAACATTCTGGAGTACCTGGGAGGGAAGTCTCGTCCAGACATTCAGGGGGACTGAATTTTCCCATCGGATTGCATTGGGGTAGAATTATTTTAGGAGGGAGAAAGTAAAAAAAATTGTAATATTTATATGCTGGGGCACAAGATACTGGTGAAGATAATCACATACCATGCCAGCTGAACCACTCAGTAAGGATTGCAGCCCTCTGAAGTTCAAAGAATGAGCAATAAATCAGGCAATGGTGTGAATTATTTCATTATAACAATAAGGTGCCTACAGGAAGGGCTCCGCACGTGCAGCCACAATAACTTCTATAGAAGTATTTTCAAAATTGGTAATTTGATATTGGCCTCCTCAATAATTATGAATGCCTTTGTCCCACCAATAACTTTGTAAACGTGCTACCAATTAACTAAGGCAGCAGTCAATTATCACACAATAGAGCCCGGGTCTTCATTGGGTGTGATAATAAGAGATTTGGGATTTTAAAAGGCAGGGGTGTGCTTAAAGAGTTCACGTCCCCGCGGGTAACTTCTCATCAGCCATGGGCGGTGGTAGAGGCGGGGTCGGAACCAGTTTTCTTCTAATGGTGTGGCATCACGTTTAAGTCTATGGTGATAGACATTGCTAGAGAGACGCCTCGGCAGAAAGATGCATGCGCTTGGGAGGTGGGGCCGAGGTAAATCACTCCGTGTGGAGTGCATGGCTTGTCTTGAGTATAAACTGATTAGAGCGGGTGGTGCACATGAGTAGAGAGGCCTAGCCACCCCATTGTCTTCTTCTTTAGCCCAGTACGCAGACCGCCCTCCGTTTGTGACGTCAGGGGGGCACCTGCACTGTGCCGAGCTGGGTGCGATGCTCTGCCCTAGCCACCAGGAGGGATCACATGTGCGTGCTCTATGTTAAACTGGCCACACGGGAAGTGTTGGGTGTGGGAAAAATGAAGTAGAAGACGGGGAGGGTACGAAGCGGAGAAGTAAAGTACGAATGAACTTGTGGTAAATGGTTGAGGCGGCGGCGGGTGATAAACATTGCTAGAGAGACGCCTCGGCAGAAAGATGCATGCGCTTGGGAGGTGGGGCCGAGGTAAATCACTCCGTGTGGAGTGCGGGCGGCTGTGGAGTCACTTTCTCCTCAGCCTGAGCAGCAGGGATCCCGCTGCATGGGGCGCGCAGCGTGTCAGCCGGAGCCTCTTCCCCCCGCGCACCCTGCCCTCCCCGCCCCCTCTCTTTGCCTCGTCCGCGGATCTCGGCACGGATCTACTTTTCAGTTCAGGAGCGGTAGCTGGCAGACTCTCGAGTTCGGTGGGTACCTGGCGCCCCCCTCACCGGCGCGTGCAGCGGAGCGCCCATGAAGGACACCACACCATCATCTGGCACTGGCACACCCCGCCGTCAGGATTATTCTCACTGTCAGTGCGCTTTAGAGTTGGGGAAATCCCAAGCAGTTTCTTCTTTTGGTTGCTGGAGGTGGACAGGGGTTAATGAACGTCTTGTGTGAACTGTCGAGAGAGTTCAGAAAGATGCGCAGTCACCCAGATACAGCAGGCGTAGGGGGGTCTGACTACTAGCAGAGAGGAGGGTGCAAGCAACGCGCTACAAACCACGCAGAGGACGGCTCGTCCCTTGCTCACATCTGCTTTCGAGATACCCTTGGTTGGACGCTAGCCAGCAGCTCTCACCGCCCGAGGTATGGACAATCAGAAGATAGACCAGTCCCTCTCCCCCCCTTCAGCCCCACCGAGTGCAGAGGACACACCCTTCGTGCCCCAGGACCAGCTCTTGCAAACCCAGGCGGACTCGTTGGATGGGCTGCTCTACCAGGGCGCCCAACTACAGGGTCAGAGTTACCCCAAGAGCGATGATGCGTCCATGGACAGTGACTTGGAGAAGGCGTTGGTGGAGTCGTTTATGAGTTCTGAACCTGGCCAAGCTCGATGCTTTGATTCGTGGTTGCCGTTTGATATTGCAGAAGTGCACAGTGGTTCCAATGTGACCTCTGACACGAGGCCAGAGGGCAGCCAAGGGGTCGAGATGTCTAGCACTTTCTTGCCCGAAAAAGTCACAGAAGATGCCGAGGCTTTATCAGACCCCACAACAGAGAAAACCAAGCTCACACTCAACCAAGATACAGGTAAAATAGTGACCAGCAACCAAAAGGAGTCCCCATCCCCAGCACTCACTTCCCACCTGCTGCCTTTTGATTTCATTCGCATGCCCGGGTTTCCTTTAAATCTACCCTATCTCGCAACCAAAGCAAGGCAGCTCCTTCAAGTGGACGGATATGATATGAACGCATTCTCCCCACACCCCTCTCCACAGTCCTCTGAGGATTATGTCGGATTTGTTCAACCCCCGCTGGGTATGAACGAAGATATGGACCATGCCTTGCAGCCTTCTTCCATGATCAAGGAAGAAGATGGGACCCCTTACACCAACCCTTCCGGGTCAGGGCATGAGCTGGGACCCCAGAAGCAGAAGCCACCAGTGTCACTGTTCAAGAATGAGATGCCTTTCAGACTGGGCTCCTATGACGCCTCAGGTGGGAGGCCCTCCTCTTCCCTTCAGCATCCCAGCATTGTGCACCCTGGTGGAAGCCTGTCCAGTACTTCCACCACCCCCCAGGACAGATACCAGCAATTCAGCTTTCAGACTTCAGGTCTGCGCGATCTGACCCCGCTCTATACTCCCTACGCTTCTTACACAAGGTAAAGTCCAAAAATACATATTTCTTTATGAGCTGAAACATTTCCTATATTACGAGTAGTTCGTGGACAGTACATATCATTTAAAAATGAATTGCAATGGATTATATGTATCAAATTGATAATTCAGTGCCACCTGTTTTTGATAGTTCAACGTTGTTCCTTTTTTCTTCTAAACGGGAGGTCCTATTCATTTGGGTTGAACTTTGTTCCTTTTTTTCTTCTAAAATGGATGTCCTTTTATTTTGGGTCGAACTACCAGAAATAGGTCTAAATGAATTACCACTATCAACTTTTTTTCTACTAAATCACCTTGTACCGTGAAATAGGGTTTATAAAAGTATGTAGTAATGAGTTCATTCACTTAGTACACTTTTATTATCTTTAATAAAAGTGGCCTCAAAAAGCGTTTAATGACACATCTGGGAAAGGTTTCTTAGGAAATTTGAGTTGCATTTTGATATGCAGTTATGCAAGTAGATTTTATGTGTGTTTTGCACAACTCTGCCATCATAGCTCAACTCCAGAGAGCTTCCGTTTTGTAGAGAGTGTATCATTTTAACAAGTGTGTTTTATTGTAATTCCCCAAACAACTTTACCCAGTGTGGTTATGCATCTAACCAGACAGTACGATAGCGTGAATACACCAGTTGTTTCGATCAAACTAAATGACAGAATCTAATTACCAAATGCTGTACACTTTTTGCTGCGACAATTCATAACCTCAGGGCTGTCAGAAGATGTGGTGAGGCCCGGGGCAAAACATTTGGTGAGGCCCCCTTACAGTTTTTTGCACTCGGCCAGCGGCGGCATATCCGCACACAGGAGACTTGAGAAATCTACCCTTGAGTTTGTGTGCAGGATCCCAAATATGGTTTATTACTACTTTCTCTACTGAAGAAAGGTTCATGCCAGACTAACTTTTTTATCATATGAATAAATATATATAAGATGGCATGAGCTCTCCACTGCGCCACCTCCAATTCTCTGAGGGTCAATCACTTTTCCAAGCAAAGAGTTGAGGGCAGATCTCTTTCTTCGGCTGGGGCCTCCCTCTGGAAACAGCCTCCCTGCCTCGCTAAAAACGAGGAGCACCATCTCCGGTTCCGGAAGCACCCCAAGACCTGTTTATTTGCTTCTGCCTTCTTTCTTCCTCTCCCTTGCTGATCACCTGCCTGATCCATGCACTGGTCACCTGGTCAAGCTCTGAATTCGGGCCCAGGTACCTGCCTGTACGTCCTATTGCAATCCCGCACTGCCTCTTGGCTCCCCTGCACTTGTGGTCTGTATCTGTTGTATCTGTAACCCTACAGTCCCCGCTCTTGCTCGTATTGTCCACCCGTTGGCTACACTTATGAGTACTCACACTTGCCACCAGTTGGCTGCACTCTTGTTTCTACTTTGTTCCTGCATTTCTGCATCCTACCCCACCCTCGGCACTTCTCCCCTCCCCATTCCCTGCTCTTGTACGATCTGAATGACACAAGGCCTAGTAAGATCTGTGTTTTGTCCTATTCTTTTGTTTCTCCCTCCTTGCCTTGTCGCGCCTAGAAACACTTGCGTACAGGCACGTTATAAATGCCATATCATATAATTAAGGAGCACCCTGCCCCTGTTTGCGCATTAAAACACACATCATACACAGTGACAAATGATGTACAGTGGAGGCTGGTACATTTCTGAACTTAAGAGGCTTAAATGTTTGTTCCAATTAGTCAGGATCAACAGAGCACAGTGAGGGAGCCCAAACCAAAGGGTGGCTTGGGGGGGGTTCTCACTCCCAAGAAAATGTTTGAAACATTGGGTTAAAAGTATGCATTTTATAGCACTTTCTTTGCAAAATTGGGTAGAAATCCACACAGTTTGCAATTGGTTTTGTATGGAAGCACATGGAAATTCCCAATAGTTGCAAATCACAAATTGTGCATAGGAACATTTTCCAATACATTTCATGCCGCCTTTCCACAAGGGATATGCTAGTATAAACATATATTCATGCTGGTTGTTCTAATTATGTTGAAGCAGGCTGCATCAATATTTGCCATTATTACCATGTACGGATTCCCAACCAGTAAAAATGCCATGCCACAGAAAGTATATCCAGGCTGACTGTGTACCATAAGTGTTATTACTGGCTAGATTGGCCTACATTCAAAGTGGGCCAATTTAGCCAAGTAGTATGTTTGCTTTAACCTTGATGCATAGTCCTATGCATCAAGGGTAAAGCAAAAAGAGCACTGGCAATGCTAACAGTTTGGGCATTTGTGTAGGCATGGCAAAGGCACTTCTGTATTGGTATTAGCTGGCCATTGATAGTGCCAGTGCAAAATGGTTTGAGTACCTGAGCAGCTAATAGCAGTGCCTCGTAAATGCCTAATACTTATACATAAGCCAAAACTGTTGGCTTTGCCAATGCTTATTTTTAAAAGAATTTCAGCGAAAGACATGCAGGGTGTTTTTAAATTGAGTGGCCAAAGGCAGACCTGATTAAGACATTTTTATTACACCAGTTACGTGTTTACAACTCCAATGAAGTCATGAACTCTTAGAAGACTCCTTTGAGGAAACACTTGCAGGCACATTGAGGGCAAAGTTTGATGGCTAGCCATGTTTAAAGCTAGCCCAAAGAGTTCCAGTGAGGAGTTGTTTTGGGTGGGGAGGACAGGGACTGGGTGAGAATGCCATAGGGATAAGCATGGCCATGAGAAGTCATTTCACTGTTAGCACCTGCATTCATATCCATACACTTTTAGGTAATTGAAATCGTGATGTGGGGTTAGCACTTGCATGCTAGGGGAGTGATTAGAAGGGAAGTGGTGACATGAGACATCTCATTCTCACAGCAGTCCTTAAGTGTGATGTTTCAGAAATGAAGGCAAGAGGTAGCTGCTTGTAACATTGAAGCTTCACCAGAATAGTTTCATTCGAAAAGTGGAAAGATTTTAGGTGCCCCCACACAAGGAAGTTTGCCCCTTCCTCACAGCTACTGACGTTAGCACATCTCCCAACATTTGAAGTATTAGTCCCCTTTCCCCCCTGACATTTTAGCCTAGGTGCACCTCTGATGCCATGAGCCCACCCCTTAATGAAGTGGCCCCCAGGGTGGCTACATTTAGGGGTGGTGCTGAACACACACTCACAAAAAACACTTTCACCCATGCATTCAACCACCAGTTACACAACTCCATACATGCATGTATACATAAAACCAAACACAGCATTGACACAAACATCAACATGCACGCATGCATTCATACATACATACACATATGCATACTAATTTAATGTAAATACACATACACACTTTTAATTTAAAATAAAAAACACTTACCTTACCTCCATGCACCCTTAAAAAGCATCCACGCAGCCGACACGTAGACATGCTGCCTGACAAGAGAGAACTCCTCTCCCATCAGTCAGCGGGGTCACGCTCAGCAACGTGAACACACTGACTGACAAGAGAGAACTCCTCTCCCATCAGTCAGCGTGGTCACGCTGAGCAACGTGAACACACTGATTGACAAGCGAGGAGTCCTCTCTAATCAAGATGAACACACTGACTGACAGGAGAACTCTCCTGTCAGTCAGCGTGGTCATGCTGAGCAACGTGAACCCACTGACTGACAAGAGAGAACTCCTCTCCCATCAGTCAGTGTGGTCACACTGACAACATAACACACTGACTGACAAGAGAGAACTCCTCTCCTGTCAGTCAGCATGGTCATGCTGAGCAACGTGAACCCACTGACTGACAAGAGAGAACTCCTCTCCCATCAGTCAGTGTGGTCACACTGACAACATAACACACTGACTGACAAGAGAGAACTCCTCTCCTGTCAGTCAGCATGATCACGCTGACATGAACATACTGACTGACAGGAGAGGAGTCCTCTCCCATCAGTCAGCGTGGTCACACTGACAACATGAACACACTGACTGACAAGAGAGAATTCTTCTCTTGTCAGTCAGCGTGTCCACGTTTTCAGCTGAATGACGGGAGGCAGCAGAGCTCACTTCTGAGCCCTGCTGTCTCCCATTATTTTGCTGTTTGTTGCGGAGCCAAACGGCTTCACAAGAAACAGCAAAATCATTGCAGGGGCAGCACAGTCCCCCGTGTGAATAAAGGACACGGGAGACTGTGCTGCCTTCCACTTAGGAGAGGGGGCCGCGAGGCCCCCAGCAAGCGCGAGGCCCGGGGCAGTTTGCCCCCCCTGCACCCCCCTCGTGACGGCCCTGCATAACCTTATAAAATACAAGACAATCATAATCGCACATTTTCCCACGCAGACTGCCACACAGCCACAGGTTTCAAGTAATGTTCACTTCTTCATACCCTGTAGCCGTGGATTTAAGACCGGAAAGAGCTTGTCCGATTATTCACATGAAGTCAAGTACATTCTCTGGCAAATAAACGATTGGGGTGCCAGTCCCGTAGACCAGTTAATACTACTGTTCATAGAACGGTGTGTTCTCATCCCATTTCACATTAGAATGTATTATTGAATGTTAGCTTCCATCATTAATGCAGACAAATTAAGTTGAATGATTCTCGTTTGGCAGAATACGAGTTGTGGTCTTTGTTGCTCTGCCATTTTACTGTCCTTTGACTCTGGCATTCGGTTCTCCAGTGCCTCCAAGGCTCCAACTTCCATTACTTCCGGCGACTTTAGTGGCAATGGTTGATCTTTACTGCGCCTAGTTTTTAATGCTGTTTTGTTTTATCTTGACACCGGAAGCATCGCCGTGTGTTATTTTCTTAATTTGCTTAGCGCTTTTTGCGAGTCTGTCGGGACGCATTCTGTGACATCATTAAGAATATAGGCGATTGCACTGTTATTTATTTTACCCGACATCACATCTACAGAGGAAATGTATTTGTTCATGTCACGTTTTGCTAGAATACAGGCCTTTTTTTTACATATGGGCTTTTCATTGTGGGCAATTGGGAAACGTTACCAAAATGGCTACAAAGTTAAATTCACCAGAAAACGATGGAAAAAGCATGGCGAATAAAGAGGATAACTCGGGAATAATGTGCTGTCGTTAACACTTTGATGACTAAAATACACATAGGTACCCGGAACGTGCAAAACCAGTATGAACTTCAAACATCTTTCCAAAAACAGTCGATACAGATACGCACACCTTAAAATAATGTTTTGGGAGTCAAGAGTCTGTATTGGAGTCTGTCTCCCGACGTGAGAATGTGCGCTGTTGCATGTTGCCAGAATGCTCATCCTACCCTCATGCACTTGCCACAATCCTTGCTGTCCAGGCTCCACAGGCCACACTGATGCAGCCGTGGCAACGCCCCGTTTATTAAAAACACTCGCAGCAGAGTTGCGTCACTCCACTGCGTGTGTTCCCTGAAATGGGCAGGCACCACACTCCTCCTTTTTCATATAAAAAAACAAAGGAGGTAAATACATACACTTCAACACATTACACTGCACACGAAATAAACACCCCTTTATTTGCTTCCCTCCCAGTCCCAAAAGTCACTACATAGCCGTGGGCTGGGCCCACCAGTTCAGGGGTCCAACACATAGTCACTGAGATGGGCAGGCTTCTCCCTCTCGACCCTTTTGGGATACCTCCTACCCTCCCTCCCGTATCGGGCCCTCCTCACCTGCGTCCCCTCGACCTATGGGACTCGGCGGATGGGCCAAGACACCGCCCTCGTCCAGTACCTCGACACAGTCTCTTCTCAGGATCACTTCTGGCCTGGTCTCACCCAATTTCTTGAAAAAAACGGGTATTTCGGGTAACAGTGGCAGTCCCATCTGAAGCAGTCACCTTCAAGCCACCATGTCCATGGAACCAGGCTCATAAGTCAGTGAGAGATTGCCTTGTGGACGCTGGTTTTTCACAAGTACTTCATCCCCGGGAATCAGCTGCTGGGGCCGGAGCCCTCTCCTGATGTTCTCTCCCTTCATTCGCAGTCTCAGTTCACGCTCCACCTGAGCATCATCAATTACGGCCGTTTCTCGCTCCCTCACTTCAGGGAATAGACCCCTCGGACACCAACGAAACATTTGTTCGGCTGGTGCCACTCCAGTTGACGCGTGATGGGTGGCCCTGTATTCCCTCAGGAACTGATACAGCGCCCATTGCAGTCAGTGGCTCTGGCCATGGGAGATGAGGAAAACCTTGTTCAGAGTCCTCATAAACCTCTCAACTTTGCCATTTGCACGGGGCCAGACTGGTGTGATTTTCCAGTGTTGTATGCCATACTCCTCCATCAACTGGGCAGAGCTGTCCCCTTGGAGCGGCGGTCCGTTGTCGGAGAATAGGGTCTGAGGCAAGCCGTGGGTGGCAAATATGTTTTCTAGGGCAAGGCCCACCTTGTCAAAAGACACTGATTCGGCAAATTCGACCTCAGGGTACCCGGACCACTCATCCACCACCACCAAGAAATGAGTGTCCTGGCCCGTGGACCCAAAGTCGGCATGTACGTTCTCCCAGGGTCTCATTCCTCGGGGCATCGTCTCACTAAGGGGCTCTCTCTCTGTGATGGGGCAGCAGCCTGGCACCACAGACAGGCCACCACAGATTCCTCCACCCGTGTCTCAAGGTTAGGGAACCTTCCTTTCTGTCGTAGCCTTGCTTTCATCTTGGCAGTTCCTTGATGGCTCTGGTGCGCAAACTCAATGACTTGGGGAATCTTGCACATCAGTATCACTATGCAGTCTCCCCTGAGCAATAGCCCTGATTCAACAAACGTCAACTCTTCTTTTACTCTCCACAACTCTTTCCAGCGCCATCCGTGCCTCTTGGGTCCTTTGTGCCAGCGTTTCCACCACCGACCTCCAAGACCCTTGCTGAAGAGCCGCCTTCAGGATTAGGAAGCTGAAACCAGAACCTGATGGCCCTTTAAGATGAGGTGGCAATACCTAGAGGTGGATGGGGATGCAGAGCGTACTCATACATCAATAATCAATCCGACTCAGGAAGTTGGCAAAACAGTATACTGTTTTATTACCAATTATCTAAAACAGGGAGTTAATACTTACATCAACGGACGTTCGCTTGATTTCTCTCAAAGCATCACATGAGATAACAGCATTCTTATATTAAAAATGAGTTACTAGTGACGTCTGTAAAGCACTGGAGGGGGGTGTCTGTACTCTTGCTATCTATATGAGGAAAGGCATAGAGGACCCGAGCCAAGATTCTCTATAACGTTAGCTATGGTGGACCAATCAAGGCCTAGTTTCTCAGGAGGTTATGCAGGCTGGTTCTTAAGTACAGTGTAGTCCCCAAGCACCCACAAAGGAATGTCCACACACTATGTTAGTTAAAACACAGCTCTTTATATAAGGTTCAAGATTATATACACAATCACGATAATACACTTTGTGCTCCGACAATTCTAAAATGGTAAATATATAGTTCTAGGTGGTACCATGATTACTCTGATTCCATTAAAATGCATCACCTGTACTCAGTTCAAATAGCACACGAATCAACACAGCACAATGTTATCAACCATAGACTTCGGAGGAAAACAAGGTGGTTAGACAATTGACAGAATGCTGGCACCCTACCACTAGGCACAGTTCTAAATGAGGATTCCCCCACCTGGGCAACCTTTAAATGAAGATGCACTACAAGCCCAGTCCATATATTGTTTATTAAAGTCTCATCTTCTTTTATAGTCTGCAACCCAAATGTACCTTGTGTTGTAAAGTTCTTTGACAGGGAATCAACAGGCCCTTCTTGAGTGCACTCCCTTACAGTCAGAAGCCACGGGTCGTCAAACTTCTGAGATGAAGAAAAGGTGAACATTGTCATTGAGGCAGCAGCTTCGGTCCTTGCGGTGCTCGTTGACGATCGGTCGAAAACCTCCTGCAACACTGGAGGTGTGCAGTGCACCTCGATGACGATGGTTTGTTGCTGCAAAGAGTCAATGAAGAACTGTGGCCCAGCAAGGGTGTCGAGTTGTCGGCATCTGGCGTCAGCAAACGGGACATGACCACGGCTGGCTTCAGTAGCTTTGTCGGCATCTCTGAGGTCTCTGGGTGGCGGGAACCCACCAGCAGATTCTCCTTGGTCGTCGGTGGCCTTGACTTTCTCCGGCAGGACGAAAGCAGTCGAAGAGGGTGTACAAGGGAGCCCTTGAATCTAATGTTCTTAGGCAAAGGGAGCTCTGCGGCTCCGGTCGGCAACGGCAGTCGTCGACGGTGGACTGCTGTCCAGGGCTCCTCTTTGTTTTCCTCAGCGGTCCCCTTCTTCAGTCAGCAGCCTTTCATAGGTCTGTCTATCAGGGAGCTTTGGCAAAGATCAGCTGGTGCTCGATGGTCCCTCGTAGCTCTGGGAGAGATCTCCTAGCCAGGTGCTCTCTTGGATCAGCAGCTTTCAGATTAGCGAAGGACAGCAGCAGCAGTTCTTTTTCCTCCAATGGGCTTCAAAGTTAAGCATCAGTTTCAACTTCAGCTTCTGAATGATTTCTACCAGTGAGAGGCCCCCATATATACTGTTGATCTCCCATTCATTCTGCTGGGTCACACTCAGGCAACCAATCACGCAGAAGGGCATTCAGGCAGTCGGGCAGCCAATCGGCTCACGGTGCATTCAGGCCATTCTTCTCCATCTAGACACTCACAACACAGAAACTGGATTCGGACAAGTACTCTGCCATTCAGCACTACACACTGCACTCATACCAGTTTCAGGCAGGACTCTCTCAGTCATTGTGTCAAACACCAGATGCTAGACACCCACAACATGAAATGCGTATTCGTCACACACTCCATTCACCCAGGTCCCACCCCACGGGTGTACCCACAACATACTGTAATTGGGAAGGCTCCAGCCAGTCTGGCTTGGACTTCCCCACAACACCATGTATGGAACTTCCACCCAACACCAGTCAGGGGAAAGGGACAGAGTCAGGGCTTCCCGGGACTTCGGGAAAAGTAAGGTAACAGGCGATAGAAAGTAAGAGGCCACAGGGGCCATCTTGTTTCCTATCAGGAATCCACTGATTCCAATGACATGGCCTGGGCATCCCAAAATGGAGGATGCGCAGGGCACCTGTCAATTCAGCAGAGAGCTGCCACCAGCCCATACCCTGCTCTGTGGGCCACACACAGGTGCCCAAAAACATACAGTAGGAGTACAGGGTCGTACTTCCACCCATGGGTGCCATAAGGGTATCCCAAGGGTTTGTTCACCAAACCAAACACAGGAAGAGCCGCAACGCCAGGAGTCCCACGTGAACTCCTGCATGGAAAACAAGACAGACCATATGATAAAAAGCAATAATAGACAAGGATTCAGAGGACCTGTCCCTCTGATGCATTTCCAGAATCAGTCGCCCCTCTCAGACTGAGGTTAGGGCATCTAATCTCCCACGAGATTAACGCTATCATCCAGACGGTCAACATACCTTCTGGAAAGGCCACCTGCATTATCATGGCTCTTCCCTGGTCTATGCTCTATGGTGAAGTCTAGCCTTTGCAGGCTAATGGACCACCTGAGCAGTTTCGGGTTTTCACCCTTCATCTGCATAAGCCACTTCAGGGGCTTATGGTCTGTTTGGACCTTGAAGGTATACCCTGTAAGGTAGGGCCTTAAAATGCCTAAGGCTCCAAACTATACTGAAACATTCCTATTCAACAGTAGCCCACCTAAGTTCTGGATGTTCCCTCCCTTTGTCATCTAACTGGGACAAGACAGCTCCAATTCTGGTGTCGCAGGCCTCCATCTGGATGATAAAGGGCTTGCTGTAATCAGGCGCACACAAGACAGGTGCCGTACACTAGGGATGTAACGGTATAACGGTATACCGTTAAAGATACCGTGAACCACTCAATTGAACAATAATAACCGCCACATTGTTTATACCGGTATACCGTTCATACCGTGAAGTGTGCTTTTCAATCTGATTTGGAAAGGCTGCAGTAAGCAAGTGCTGCGCAGTCTTGGTCTTGCACTGTTGGATGTGCCATCTGCCAAGTAGTTTCAGTTGGAGCAGTTTTTAATGCCATTCCGTAAACCACACGTGCCTGACACAAAATCAATGTGTCATGATCTCTGCTTCCAAAAGATCAGGACTTGCCCAACTCCCTTGGAAGCAGACCCATAACCCCGGTTCCGAGTGCCAGCCAGTCCCAATTGGGACCTTTTGGACCCTGTCCTGGCGCCAGTGGCACCAGGCTCATAAAGATGCCCAGTCCCAGCGCTGGAAGCGCCGGGCTCATAATGCTTGGGTGGACTTACCTGCAGCAGACCATGCTGCTTACTTACCTGCCAGTTGAGCCCTTGATCCTCTTCTGTTTGGGACTACTTTTCCTGTTGGGTGGGGCAGGAGCCACTCCCTAGGTTCAGAACACTGGAACTCTTCTGGAAAGCAGGAACTCTTTTCTTACCTAGGCGAGGCTGTGGAAGGAGACACCTAAGCACTACAGGAGGCTATTTAAACCACACCCGATGGATGAATCTTGCTTTGCATTATTCTGCATTCTCTGCAGCAGAACGCTCATCGTGTCTTCTGCTTCTGATCCTGGGCCTAAGGGAACAAAGGCTTACCATCCTGGAATCCAGTCTTCAGAAGCACCTGTAAAGACAAAGAAAGAACAGGTTAGCACTACGGTCTTCAGTGGCAGCGCATCTCTTACCTGGTCCATCGGCTGTCATCCACGCCTCGCGCTGCATTCCGGCATCTGAAAGACAAAAGCTTACCTACTCTTCGCATGCTCCGGAGGTCTTCGCACTGCATTCCGGCATCTGAAAGACAAAAGCTTACCAGCTCTTCGCACGCTCCGGAGGCCTTCGGCGCTGCATCCCGCATCTGAAAGACAAAAGAAGGTGCGTTTAAAGACATTGGGCAACTTTATTACTCACGTGCCATTACTCCTTCCCACGCCGAATCCAGTGGGTATTCCAGCACCCTTCAGCTTCTCTAAAGCTCCGAACTTGTACCTGCAAGATAAAAGGGACAGTTAGTGCGCATCGTGAAGCAGGCAACAAGCGCTTAATTACGTGCTTCCAGGCCCTTCTATTCCTCACGCGGGTTCGATCCTCAACTCTCATCAGCCCGCCATCCGCCATCGCCGGAACCCTGCAAAACAAGAGATATCATTACAAAAGACTTTTAAGACATTTGAAGTTCCCAGAACTTACCGTTCGTGCAGTTAACGACGGACAGCAGTCCTCTGAGGTCAAGAGGCCTGCACCCTTATCCAGTGAAGAAACTGGTTACGGCACCCTGCCCCGAGGCAGATGGAGAGCTTGGCGTTCACTTACCTAAGGTGAGGGCGTTAACCTTTGGGGTTCTACAGGAGAAGAGAAAGGGAAGAGGAGAGAGGCACCCAATAACCCCAGTTCATTAATCCCATATTTTCTATCTGCAGACATCTTACTCTTCGAGTCAGACATACAGTGCACAGAGGTCCAGCCCAAAGAGCCAACCGTGTGTTACACATCACCTTTGAAGATACGGCATTCACCCAGTCAAGACCGGCGCCTCTGCGGGAATCAGGTGAGCGTTACAGAACGCAAAGCCTACCGCAAAACTCCCACCCAGGCGCTATGGAAACCTCGGATACCGACCAGCTAGCCCAGTTACTTAGGGATCTAAGAGCAGAGGTGCATGCAGCCCGTCAGGAAACGAATGCTCTATGAAGGGAACTGATTATTTCCAAGGAGCGAACAGACGATCTCGCTAGACAATTGCTACAGTCACATGCCGGAAAAACTCTGTTACCCGCATCAGGGGCAAATCTTCCTTCAACATCCTCTACGAACCCAGTGCAGATCAACCTACCTGGGAATGTACCTCTGGCTCCGCCCGAACGATTTTCTGGTGACCCAAAGAGGTTTGCAGTATTTATTAATCAGTGCCGGTTGCACTTCTTATGCCGGCCAGCAGCCTTTCCAACTGATCAAGCTAAGGTAGCTTTCGTGCTTTCGTACCTTAGTGGCAATGCGGCAGACTGGTCGATCCCTCTAGTTAATCAAGATGATCCGGTTCTCCATGATTTTCAAGCTTTTCAGCTCAGTATGGAAAAACTGTTTGCAAGACATTCACAAGGGCAGGCCTTGGACAATGAGCTCCTTTCATTGCGACAGGGTAATCAAGACCTTTTGGCTTATATTGCGTCTTTCAACAGACTGATAGTGGAAACTCGATGGCCTGAGGACAAAAGGATTACGCTGTTTTATAGAGGTCTACGTGGAGAGCTCAAAGATGTGTTAGCCCAAGTAGTGAATCCCCCGCAAGACTTTTCGGACTATATTGACTTAGTCGTTCAAATAGACCACAGACTGCAGAACAGGAAGGCCGATCGTTCCAAGTTTGATGCTCGAGTATTTTCCAAACCACCAACTCCTACCAAAGGAGTAGACTCCGGGGAACCCATGCAAATAGGGGGCCTGAAAGGACCACTAACACAAAAGGAGTGGGAAAGGAGAAAACAGCTGCAATTATGCCTCTATTGCGGAAACTCGGGGCACTTTCTTCGAGACTGTCAGGTGAAACCAGCCAAGAAGGCAGTAGGAGCTGCAGTTACCAGGGTCACAAACTCTGAGCAGGGAAACGACCTCGCCCGACAAGAATAGAGGTCCTCTTGCCGAGCGTTAAAACCAGTTCCGTGACCTCGCTTTTTCGTGATACCTATGGTCCTCACTAGCCCTGAACATCCGGATCGATTACATGCGATTGAAGCTTACGTCGACAGCGGTGCCATCGGCAATTATGTGGATCAGGAAATGGTTTTGAGGATGAATCTGACTCTTTGTCCAAAGGCTGTAAAGGACGTCATTACTACGGTGGATGGTACGGAGATAGCCTCCGGACCAGTAACGCATACCACCCAAGAAGTGACGCTCGTAAGTCAAGATGGACACCATGAGAAGATCGTGTTTGATGTGATCAAGGCCCCTCAGTTCCAGATTATTCTAGGAATTCCTTGGTTAGAGAAGCACAATCCTCAGATCGATTGGCGAGCAAGAACGGTTCAGTTTCCAGAATGTGTCTCTACTTGTCACCCTCGACCTGGTGTTGCACTGGCAGCAATTTCTTCGGAGGCTCCCCAGTTACCTCCCGAATACCTAGAATTCCAAGATGTTTTCCGGAAGGATCAGGCTAACTCTCTACCTCCTCATAGGTCTTATGACTGCCAGATAGACCTGATACCTGGATCTACTCCTCCTTGTAGTAGAATTTATGCCCTCACCGAGCCTGAGAACCTTCACCTCCGACAATACCTGGATCAATACCTAGCGAATGGGTTTATTCGTCCTTCCAAGTCCCCTGCTTCCTCAGCTTTGTTCTTCGTTCCAAAAAAAGAAGGGGACCTTAGAACTTGTATAGATTATCGCGCCCTGAACCAGATCACCGTTAAGAATAGATATCCGTTACCTTTGATCCCTGAACTCCTGGGCCAAGTCAGAAAAGCATGCATATATACAAAGCTGGATCCTAGAGGAGCCTACCACTTGGTACGAGTAAAAGAGGGCGATGAATGGAAGATGGCCTTCCGCACCAAGTATGGGCTATTTGAATATCAGGTCATGCCCTTCGGACTTTGCAATGCCCCGGTCGCCTTTCAATATTTTATGAACGATGTCCTCAGAGAGCTCATAGATGTGTGTGTTGTTGTTTACATTGACGACATCCTCGTTTATTCTTCATCGGTAACTGAACATCGGAAACACGTGAAAATGGTCCTCGAGAGATTGCGTCAACACAAACTTTTCGCTAAGTTGGAAAAATGTGTTTTCAACGTGACTGAAGTTGAATTCTTGGGATTCATATTACCACCTAGCGGAGTGCGTATGGATTCAAAGAAGGTCGATGCAATTCTCAAATGGCCATCGCCATCCTCCGTAAAAGGTGTTCAAAGCATGTTAGGCTTCGCTAACTTTTACCGCAGGTTTATCCCCAAATTCTCTCGAATAGTCCAGCCCATCACCGCCTTGTTAAAGAAAAACAAACGTTTTGAATGGTCTACCGAGGCGGAACAAGCTTTCCAGAATTTGAAGACTAGATTTATCTCTGCACCGATCTTAAAACATCCTCGCCCAGAACTCCCCTACATCGTTGAAACTGATGCTTCGAGCCTTGCCATGGGGGCAGTTCTATCACAAAAGGACCCAGTAACCAATCAGTTGCATCCCGTGGCATTTTGGTCCCGCAAATTCTCGCCTCCTGAAATCAATTACACTATTACTGATAAGGAACTTCTAGCTATCAAGTCCGCCTTTAAGGCTTGGCGGCATTATCTTCTGGGGGCCCGACACACCGTTACTGTGATTATAGATCACCGAAACCTGCAATATTTGAAAACCGCAAAAGCTCAATCCTCTAGGCAACTCCGTTGGGCACTATTCTTTGCCGAGTTTGACTTCATAATTACCTATCGACCTGGTACAAAAAACGGTAAAGCTGATGCCCTTTCTCGGATGGGAGTGGAAGAACATTTGATCAATCCTAAACCTGTACCTATCATTCCCGAACAAAGAATTCTGGGTGCAATCGCAACACAAAACATAGAGGAAGTTAAGGATAAAGCCAGGCTACTGGTAACTCCAGCAGACATACAGAATTGGCATCTGCAGGGAAAGGACTTTACCGTGAAGGAAAACCTATTATATTTCCAAGAACGGTTATACCTGCCCAGCACAGATTTACAGAAAAAGGTAATCTCTTGTTATCACGATTCTTTAATGGAAGGACATCCCGGTATGGCCAAAACCGCGGAAAAGATCAACTGCTACTTCTGGTGGCCGTCTTGGAAAAAAGATATCAGAGACTTTATAATGTCCTGTGGAGTATGCGCCCAAAACAAGAGTCAAAAGGAAAAACCAGCCGGCCTCTTACGCCCTATTGACATCCCACCTCGCCCTTGGCATACGCTTTCTATGGACTTCATCACCGATCTACCTCCATGCTCCGGATACAATACGATCCTAGTAATCGTGGACCTATTCTCCAAGATGGCGCATTTCATTCCACTCAAAGGCTTACCAACAGCAGCAACTCTGGCCCGAGAATTTCTCGAAAACATCGTCCGGCTGCACAGTTTTCCTTCAGTTCTAATTTCGGATCGAGGTAGTCAATTTATTTCTCCTTTTTGGCGAAGTTGCTGTCGGTCGGCTCAAATTGATGTGAGACTTTCGACCAGCCACCACCCTCAAACCGACGGACAAACCGAGAGGACCTATCAAACTCTGGAACAGTATTTGCGCTGCATGCTACAACAAACTGAAAAAACTTGGAAAGATATCCTTTGGATAGCCAAATATGCCTACAATCACTCTGTCCACTAAGGAACTGGGAAGACCCCGTTTTTTCTTTTATACGGTAGTCACCCTCGAACCTCGGAGTTGGATCCACTCCAAGATCTTGGAACACCAGCAGTAGACCACCTGCATTCTACAATCACCCAAGCCTTTAGGGAAGCCGTTTCTCACCTTCAAAGGGCTAAAGAACAATACAAGAAAGGAGCAGACCAACATCGGAAGGAAGCCCCCCAATATCAAGTAGGAGATCAAGTCTGGTTATCCACCAAATATCTACCTCTAAAAGGACCACGCACATTCAACCCAAGATACCTTGGTCCCTATTCCATCACTACCATAGTAAATCCAGTAGCGGTCAAGTTGGACTTGCCCCCTCACATGAAGATACATCCGGTCTTCCACGTCTCTCTATTAAAACCCGTGCAACCTCAAACCCGACTAACTAAATCTCCAAAACCTATTCTAGTTGATGGAGAACTCGAATTTGAAGTCAAAAGCATCCTGGATTCCAAGATCTCCAAATCTAAACTATTTTACCTGATTGACTGGAAAGGTTACGGCCCCCAAGAAAGATCCTGGGAACCTGCAGAATATGTCCATGCGCCTCGTTTGATCAAAAGATTTCATCAAACATTTCCTAACAAGCCCAAACCCCCGGAGAAGCCCGGTTTGGGAGGGGCCTTGAGGGGGGGTGCTGTCATGATCTCTGCTTCCAAAAGATCAGGACTTGCCCAACTCCCTTGGAAGCAGACCCATAACCCCGGTTCCGAGTGCCAGCCAGTCCCAATTGGGACCTTTTGGACCCTGTCCTGGCGCCAGTGGCACCAGGCTCATAAAGATGCCCAGTCCCAGCGCTGGAAGCGCCGGGCTCATAATGCTTGGGTGGACTTACCTACAGCAGACCATGCTGCTTACTTACCTGCCAGTTGAGCCCCTGATCCTCTTCTGTTTGGGACTACCTTTCCTGTTGGGTGGGGCAGGAGTCACTCCCTAGGTTCAGAACACTGGAACTCTTCTGGAAAGCAGGAACTCTTTTCTTACCTAGGCGAGGCTGTGGAAGGAGACACCTAAGCACTACAGGAGGCTATTTAAACCACACCCGATGGATGAATCTTGCTTTGCATTATTCTGCATTCTCTGCAGCAGAACGCTCATCGTGTCTTCTGCTTCTGATCCTGGGCCTAAGGGAACAAAGGCTTACCATCCTGGAATCCAGTCTTCAGCAGCACCTGTAAAGACAAAGAAAGAACAGGTTAGCACTACGGTCTTCAGTGGCAGCGCATCTCTTACCTGGTCCATCGGCTGTCATCAACGCCTCGCGCTGCATTCCGGCATCTGAAAGACAAAAGCTTACCTACTCTTCGCATGCTCCGGAGGTCTTCGCACTGCATTCCGGCATCTGAAAGACAAAAGCTTACCAGCTCTTCGCACGCTCCGGAGGCCTTCGGCGCTGCATCCCGCATCTGAAAGACAAAAGAAGGTGCGTTTAAAGACATTGGGCAACTTTATTACTCGCGTGCCATTACTCCTTCCCACGCCGAATCCAGTGGGTATTCCAGCACCTTCCAGCTTCTCTAAAGCTCTGAACTTGTACCTGCAAGATAAAAGGGGCAGTTAGTGCGCATCGTGAAGCAGGCAACAAGCGCTTACTTACGTGCTTCCAGGCGCTTCTATTCCTCACGCGGGTTCGATCCTCAACTCTCATCAGCCCGCCATCCGCCATCGCCGGAACCCTGCAAAACAAGAGATATCATTACAAAAGACTTTTAAGACATTTGAAGTTCCCAGAACTTACCGTTCGTACAGTTAACGACGGACAGCAGTCCTCTGAGGTCAAGAGGCCTGCACCCTTATCCAGTGAAGAAACTGGTTACGGCACCCTGCCCCGAGGCAGATGGAGAGCTTGGCGTTCACTTACCTAAGGTGAGGGCGTTAACCTTTGGGGTTCTACAGGAGAAGAGAAAGGGAAGAGGAGGGAGGCACCCAATAACCCCAGCTCATTAATCCCATATTTTCTATCTGCAGACATCTTACTCTTCGAGTCAGACATACAGTGCACAGAGGTCCAGCCCAAATTGCCAACCGTGTGTTACACATCACCTTTGAAGATACAGCATTCACCCAGTCAAGACCGGCGCCTCTGCGGGAATCAGGTGAGCGTTACAATATGTTAGGAATAGGAAGAATAAATACAGTGCCAAGAAAGGGAAACGGTTTTCTTTGGGTAGGCGGCTTTGGGGTTTATATATTTGTAATGGATGTTTGCTAAAAATATGACAATGGGGGATTTCCCTGGTTCTATCATTGAATTTACATATAATAAGTCACGCTGCGAAATTCACTCATCTCTGTGGGTATTCCCTGCTGCCATACCAAAGGGTAACATGTCAGTGATTACATGAACACCTTTTGGCCCGCAAGGAAACTAATGGCTGTAACATAAAAAGAGTGTGTGTGTGTGTGTGTGTGTATATGCGCACAAGCTTATACTACCATCAGCCTCCGTTGATCTGTGGCATGCAGGTTATAAAGATGGCAACATTTTCATCTTCACCAGTAGCCAGTGGGGGAGCCAAAAGCCAAAATGACCACTTAAGAAAAGCTATTCAGTTTGCTTTGCCAGTCGCATCAGCCCCCCCCCCCCTCCTCTTCACATGTGTGTTTGTGTTTGGTGGAAGCAAGGGGTGGCATTTCAGTGGAATGTATGTTGAAAAGCGCAATTCTGGCCCTGGGTGCCTGGTTTTGTTTGTGATGATAAATCTGACAATTTATGACCAAGATACGTGACTTTCCCCTGAGCTATCTGGCACTTGATGGCCTTGATAGTGAGGTTAGCTCTTTTCAAGGCCTGCAACACTTTATCCAAATGAGTCAAATGCTCCTCACAAGTGGAACTGTAGACAGTGATGTCGTCTAAGTAGGCCACACAAAAGGCCTCCAGCCCACAGAGTGCATGATTGACTAAACGTTGGAAAGTGGCAGGTGCATTTTTCAACCCAAAAGCATGACTCTAAACTGGTAGAGTCCCTCAGGTGTTGAGAATGCACTCTTTTCCTTGGCATGGTCCATCAGAGCTATTTGCCAATAGCCTGAGGTAAGGTCAAAGGTGCTCAGAAATTTGGCAGCACGTATGGTGTCCACAAGCTCATCAGCCCTGGGCAATGGGTGCGCGTCAGTTCTGGTGATGGCAATGACCCCTCTGTAGTCCACACAGAACCGCAAATCCTTGGTACCTGCCTGGGAACTTGCCTTGGGGACAAGGACCACTGGACTAGACCAGGGACTGGTTGAGGTTTCAATAACACCCAGATCCAACATCTTGGCGACCTCAGGCTTGATGTGGTTCTTAACTGTATCTGACATACGGTAGCACCTGCTTTTGACAGGCACACTGTCACCAGTGTCAATTTCGTACCTACATCATGGTGTAAGGCCTGGTGTCAGTGAGAACAGAGAGGCATACTTCCGGAGCAAAGCCCTGCAGGCCCTCTGCTGCTCTGTCGTCAGATCTGGAGAGATATTCACTCCCTCCACTGATCCATCCTGATGGTTGTTATGCAGCAAATCAGGAAGGGGCTCACTCTCATCCTCTCCTTGCTCTGAAGCCAACAAGAGACATGAGACTTCGGCTCGCCTATGGAAAGGCTTGAGCCTGTTAACATGGAATACCTGAGGGGCTACCGCAGAGACTCCCATGTCAACCAGATAGTTGACTTTGCCCATCTTGGAGATTATCCTGAAGGGTCCAGTCCACTTATCTGCCAAAGCTCTACGCTTGGTAGGTTCCAGCACAAGGATCTCCTGTCCTGGAGTCCAGTCCACTTGCAAGGCTTTAAGGTCATGCCAGTATTTGTTCAATTCCTGGCTGGCCTTGAGATTCACTGTCTCCTGACCCATCATCTGGGTCATCCTCCGTCTGAGGCCTAACACATAGTCCCCACTTGCTTGGCAGGACCTGGAGGGGTGGCTTCCAAACCTTCTCTGATCAAGGCAAGGGGCCCCCTCACTGGATGGCCAAAGAGTAAATCAAAGGGGTACCTCTCTGCAAGCAAACAGCAGGCATGGTAGGAGGATATCCCATTCCCTTCCAAAGCACATAGCATGCTCTTGAAAGTTTTATTAAATCTCTCGACCAGGCCATTGGTCTGGGGAGGGTAAGAGGTGAAGAACTTGTAGGTTAGCCCGCACTCTTTCCACATGGTTTTCATGTAACTCGACATGAAGTTGGATCCTCTGTCAGAGACAACCTCCTTAGGTAATCCAACACGGGTGAAAATTCCCATGAGGGCCCTGGCAACCACTTTGGCAGTAATAGTCTGAAGGTGTATAGCCTCAGGGTACCTGGTGGCATGATCAACCAAGACCGTGATGAACCGATCTCCACCTGAAGTGGGAGGTTCAAGGGGACTAACAATGTGGTTGCCCACCCTCTCAAATGGTGTGACAACCACTGGTAATGGCTGCAGTGGGGCAATGACTCTGCCCCCAGTCTTGCCAGACAACTGCTCACAGGTGCCCAAAAACCTACACTAGGAGTACAGGGTTGTACTCCTCCCACCCAGGGGTGCCATAAGGGTATCCCAAGGGTCTGTTCACCTAACCAAACACAGGAAGAACCGCACCGCCAGGAATCCCACATGAACTCCTGCGCGGAAAACAAGACAGACCACATGATAAAAAGCAATAAAGGACAAGGATTCAGAGGCCCTGTCCCTTTGAGGCATTTCCAGCACCACAACGTCATCCTACGTGACAAACTAAGAAAAGCTACTACTGGATGTGATCGGCTTAAAGGGAACATCTAAGTATATGTTCCAGACTGACGGGGTTGTGATTGGGTTTCTAAGATCAGGTGGACAACTAAACACATTCCAAGTGCAAGTCATCTTCTGTGTCATACTCATACACGACACCCTATTGGTTGCACAAACTATAGGTCTCTTTGGGACGTGGCCCTCTATAATTGGTTGGTACACTTGTACCCTTCTGGAATATACCACTTGCTAGCAGCATGCAAGCTGGTTACTCCAGTTGCTGGGAGGGTTGGCCTTGTCATGCCTCCCCACCCAATTAGCCCTCATCCATCATCACTCCTGCGGTCTGCCATTCAATTAAGGCTTTGAACTTGGCCTTGTAGAGGCTCACTGTGCCTGAGAATAAAAGAGAGTATGGCATGGTCTCATCTTCTGGTTTCGGTGTAGCTCGACCCACAGTCTATTTCCATCTGACCATGTGACTATAGACCATGTTTTCGAGCTCTTTGTTTCATAAAATACTATTAAATGATGAACTCTTGGCACTTTCAGTGTTTTTCCATTACACCTCAACAGGAGTTTGCTTCTTTCTTCCGTTCTTATAGCTTCTTGACAGACAACCAGGATCACAGTGGCCCTCACTCTTGATGCTGGGCCAACCAGCCTTTCTTGAATTCTCCTTCACCATAAGCTATCTTCAACTGCGCCACACTTCAAGCCCTTTCCATTCATGGGGTTCAAGTTTGCTCAAGTGTATTGTGGAACATCCAGATTCATTCTTATGAATATACATTGGCGCATCGCTGCAATCTATTTTACTCCGTAGCCATCCTCAGGATTACTTTATCTACTTGCGTTACAGCATCTGTACAGTTGTAAAAT
This sequence comes from Ambystoma mexicanum, assembly GCF_040938575.1. NCBI lineage: Eukaryota > Metazoa > Chordata > Amphibia > Caudata > Ambystomatidae > Ambystoma > Ambystoma mexicanum. Next base: position 807,898,433 of record NC_090941.1, read on the forward strand.
GACTTTGCAGTTTCTTCAGTGTTTCTTCACACGACCAATCTTCATTTCGATCCCAAAATGTTGCTTCTCTTCGATGCCTCATCCTCAGATCCTATAGAATGTCTATATTCCTTCTTCATTTGTGTCTTTTCTAGCTGCGTCAGTTCTTCTTCTTATGATGCCACCAGTCTTCTTTCCCATTTATTTTTACACTTTGTCTGGGACTTTTTCCAGAAGACCATTTTTTCTTTGTGAATACATACATGATTTTCTCAATGAATACATTGTCACCATGATTATTTGCGGTATAGGCATACTCACTGGTACTGGGCATGTCTCAGTTTCAGGTTCCCAACATATAGGCAACATGGGGGCGGAGCTTCTGGTAGGGGTATTTGGCTTTTCTTGTACAAAGCACTCATCCGCGGCGCCACCCTTTCCAGCTCTTGGAGCGGCACTGAGTTTGGGGTTGCCGCCTCCACAATTAGCCGCACATGCTCGTCATCCTCCTCCCCACTGATGTCTCCATGTCCGTCCACCCCACCTCGGGGATGCCTAGGCAGATAGTCTTCAGCGTTGTTACTGCCGGGCCGATACACCAATGAGAGCCCATATTCCAGTTCGCCAGCATCCACCTTTCAATCCGGGCTGGAGGTTTGGATGACGAGCCTGCCATGATTGGCAGCAGGGTCTTGTGGTCCGTCACCACTGTCACCGGCCATCCCAGTACGTACAGTCTAAAATGCTGACACCCCCACAAGACTGCCAGGGCCTCCCTCTCGATCTGTGAGTAGTGCTGCTCCTTTTCCAACAGTGCTTTGCTTGCGTAAGCGATCAGTCTGATCTCCCCATTAGCGTCCAGGCTGGAGTTTTGGATGACTAGCGTACGTAGAGTAACGTAGCGCACTGACACTTGAGATAAAGAAAATATTCTCCTCCTCCTCATCTTCTTCGTGAGTCACACCATCATCCCCTTGGTCTATTTGGGAAACATTGGGCGGGCGCTGTGGCCTCAAGAAACCTGTGGCCTCAAGAAACCTGCCCTCACCGCCCCCTCTGCACCACACTGGCACCGGTGCCCTGCACATACTGGCATAGTGGTCGAGTGCCCCACAAAGTCCACAGGCTTTCCCCTGTGCAGGGCAATCTGCGGGGTGCGGAAGATCATACCCACACTTGAGGCAGGACCAGAGGGTTCTGGCACCTCTGTCACGCTGGCCGCCACTTGGACGTCGGGCCCCTCTTTCTCCTTGACATCGGCCCATGGCGCACACTTCCTCTGTCTTCCCGAGCCAAATTGCTGCAACCATTTTTGATGCCTGCACCTCTGACACCTCATGACACCGGCCGAGCTCCAATATGCGAGGCAGCATGAGTCCCAGTTCCTGCAGCAATTGCCTTTTCAACTTTCCAGATGAACAGCCCTGTATGAGCTGGTTCCTGGCCATGGTCTGGGCGTTCTCCAAGGCGCACAACAGCGAAATCCGGTGCAGACGTCCATAGAGTGTGTCCAGAGACTCATCGTCTTTCTGTCTGGCACTGCACATAATGAAGCGTTCATAGTCCGCGTTGGCCAACGGCATGAAATGCTCGCGCAGTGCATTCTTGGCCTCCGTGTACGATGCATCCACTGGTGTCAGGGACTGAAAAACGTTGTGCACTGCTGGTCCTGCCGAGTATAGAGGTGTGTCCACTTTACTGTCCTTATCTGTCTCACCCATGGCCTGGACGTACATGTCCAGCTGCTCTATCCATAGCCTGACCTTGGTCCAAGGCTTGAAGGGGGCCCTGAAATATCAAACTCGGGCATTGGTGTCAGTGCCCCTTGCTGTCTCGGAGCACACACACCCATTCGGCCTGCTGGTCCTGCCGGTGCCGCCTGGGCTCCCGCACTGTCATCCTGGTCACCCATGGTGGTGAGCGCACAAGCACCCTGCGTGAGCACTGGGGCCGCAACTCACAAATGGCCCTTCTCAAGGCAGAATGCACTAAAATATTGAGCATGCTGATGTTAGCCAACACTCCCCCTCCGGTCACTTCTGGTAATTGCCCTTCCACCAAATCCACACAGTCACAAAAGACGTCTTCTAGCGCCCAGTCCAGAATGTCAAAAACATGGGCGTGCAGTCACTTGCCACCACTCCATTGTAGGGCTTGCTGTATTGGTAGCTCCTCCACCAATGTACAAACAGCCAGGAAAAATTGACTAGTCTCCCTAGCCCATAGGCTATAAGTTCCAAAAATTGAGTGGGGTTGGACCCAGGGAAAGAGAAGAAAGAAGAAGAAAAAAAACTTCTAGTCCTCCCCTTCTTCTCACCTAACACTCAACGAGTAGAAAGTGTCCAAAACACTCCAAACTGATTGATCAGTAGCACGATGCGCAAGGGGGTTCCAAAAATTGGGAGGTGCAGAAGCACTCCTAATGCAAGCCACAACCCTCACCACCATATGGACAAAATGGCAGCCGACCGCATTGACTTCACTGGCTCTGCGAAATGAAAATATGTAGAACAGTGCCTTCACGTTTTTCACTGCCTTTGCCCAGTGGGTCCACGTCGGAGTGATCCATCAACTTCGTCGCCACTGTTGCATGTCGCCAGAGTACTCTTCCTGCCCCCGTGAGACTCCCCAGCCACAGAGCTTACTGCACAGGATGCTTGCTGACTCGGCTCCACGGTCGCACTGATGTGGCCGTGGCAATGCCACGTTTATTATGAACACACGTGGCAGAGTTGCATCACTCCACTGCGTGCGTGCCCTTAAAGGGGCAGGCACTAGATGTGCCTGGTTGTAGTCTGCCTGTGCAGCCCTCTTTCTTCTTCTTGCTGACAGATCTTATCCAATGTCAGCTGTGATTATTTGATACCGAGGTAAGTGTGTAGTCGTGGGTTGTATTTCTTCATGGTCTGTGTAGACTTGCCATAGTAAGGCTGGTTTCACAGACACTTCACCGTGATGGGCTAGTCTGCCTGTCTTGGCATTTCCCTTCTTATGTGACTGGGTAGTGAAGTCATGGATGTCTATAATGAAGCATGCACAATGTTTACCCCTTTGATGTTCTCTGTGGAATCTCCTGGCTCTGGTGTTGCATCGAGGACAGTTGTAAATTGACTGGGTGATACGCACCTGTGTGTCTCCGCTTCTTTCTACCTGTAATACTTACCCGATAAAGAAATATTCTGTGACCCCATGGACTCTGTCCTCCTTCACTTGTGGACTAACCTTCATCTAATTGTAACAGACTGGTGGGTAGTTGACCTCTGCGGATTTTCTGGATGTGTACTTCAGAGCTTTGGTGGGGGAGCAGCCAGTTGACAGTCCTAGCATCTGCAGGGTCCTCAGCGGCAAATGGCGTGTGGTCCCCGTTTTTAGTTGCATTAATAGTGACATCATGAAAATGATAATATCGGATGAGTCTTTCATACGCAATGGTGTCATGGGAACTTCATTTAAAAACACATTGCCATCAGTAAGGCAAGAGAGAAATAGTCCAGTATATGAATTGTCACTGTTAATATTTACCTATTTGGAAATATTAGGAGTGAGGTTTTTTTGACGTAGCAGAGTGTGAGCTGAATACCTTCAATACACTTTGAATTTGGGCAGACAAGGCATGGTGAGATAACTGGATTTGGCCGGGAGCGCACACTTTGGTTTAGTGGAGAAGCCCATATTTGAGACCATTCTGCAATTCAGGAACTTGAACACATCACTTCCGAGATGTAATTGGTAGAAATATTGTTTGTAAAAGGTATTTTTGAAAATTTTGCTTCAAAACAATTTCTGACGGGAAGGCATTTAAAAAAAATGGTTATTGTGTTTTGCTAACTGAAGTTAACCTCTGTTCATGCAGGCACCTCCCAATTGTTTTTATTTTGTTTATATTTAAGCAATAAATCCAGGTGGGAGGGGGCATTACAAGCCAGGTAATGCCTTTCCCAGAGGGGTTTATTGCTATTAGGGGATAATAATAGTGTTTGCTACTTTATTTTTTTTAATTCTGTTTTATTGTTTTAGCTGAGTTAATCAACTTTAAAATCTTTTATGACATTTATACATCCAAGATCACAATAATAAGATAAGACATTCCACCAGAAAATTCATAATCATATAATCACATAGAGTGCTCAGTAAAGAACAGAAATTGATTATCTAAGAGAAAAGATGACAAGAGAAAAACATGTACATATAAGAAATTAAAATCACCAATTTACATCATAGCCTGATGGATCACCTATTATATTTGTGACTTTTAGTAGAAAAGTTAGTTAATAAAAATGCCTTCTAAAAAGTGCTTTCTGTATATTACATTTCTTGCATTTAGGTTTGCCTTTCAAGATTTTAGCAAACAGAGCTCTATTGATTATATTTTATTCTCAAGATTTAATCTAAGTTTAAATCGATTCTTGACATCATTGATGTTGTAAACATTTTTACTTCAAACTATCGAGTGTCTGGAATCAACACATATCACGTTTTGAGTCTAATTTGTACATACGGCCACACATCAAGCTACACAGGAGAAGAAGATAAAGAAAAGAAAGAAATAAAAATAACAGTAATTATACAGTATCATCCAATTTGAAGGCATGAAGCATTCCTAGTGTGCCTATTCTAAGCCACAGTATGTGTCCACTGAAAATTGTATGCCACAAAGCATCCAGAGTTCCTATTTGATGCTGTTCTAAAGGTGATTTTAGAGATTGGGTACGCATTGCCACTAAAGGCTCACAATTTACCAGTAAATGTTGCAAGTTTTCTTTTGTGTTAGGACTTTTGCAAAATCGACATATATTTTCATGTGACTGAATCAATTTGTGTCTGGCCCGAAGATCTCTGGTGCTCCACAAATTTAACCTCACACGCATAAAATCTGAACGATGTTGCAGAGAGGGAGATTGTCGCACATAGGACTCTAAGATGCTGTATTTCTTATGATTGAAAGGCTGATTTTTGAAATCTTTGTAATTCAGAGATTTAATTCTTGTTTGAATCCAATCATGTTGGAATAGTTTAGTTTTTGCCCTTGACAGATCTTGAATTAATACTTCTAGGGTAATGTCTGTGTCAGCAAGGGCCTGAAGTACTGTTAATCTCCATGTCCGCACAAAGGAATCGTCAGATTTAAACATATGCTTTGACAGGATACATATGAGCAATGTTGGATCAAAGGCCATAAGACATTTTCAAAATAATGCTATGGCTTGCCAGAGATATCTTGCATAAAGTGAGATGAGACCTAGGTCGCTCCTGATTAATACACCAGGAACGCAACCAGGAAACATCAACACCCGTTTCCAATATTTGCACTCCAGTTTATTCCAAACTTGAGCCGGAGCAGGTGTTTTAGATTCAGATCCATACAAGATAATAGGAGTCACTTTTTGCATATAAAATTTAAATGCTGGTAGTATTGTGAATTTCCCATATTTGTTTTGAATTATGGTCGCTTGCGATGTTAGTCTCTTCAACTTGATTTCTAAAGATGAATTTGAATTATGGTCGCTTGCGAAGTAAGTCTCTTCAACTTGATTTCTAAAGATGAATAGTGCGTCTTATCTTCAGCATGAGCTGACAGAGACACGCCAAAATATGTGTAATGTCTGACTTGTTTCAATTATTTTCCCTGTAGCATCCACCTGTTCCTTTTTTTAACATGTTTTTTATGCATCACCTTTGTTTTCTCCAAGTTAACAGTAAGGAGATTATCTTGGGTGTAAGTTGCCAACGTATTTAATAAGCGTTGTAAACATTAGGGTGATTTAGATATCAATACTAAATCATCAGCATACAGAATAGCTGAGACAAGTTTAGAAGCCAACTTAGGCGCTTCTGCAAGTATTCCAATAAAGGCATTGAGTATGTCTGCAATAAAGAATTTGAAGAGAGCCTAGGCGAGAATGCACCCTGTCTGGGCGCTCGTCTGGTGTCAATTTGAGGTAACAGTGAGCCCTACAGATCCAGTATGATCTGAATCAAGGTATTCATTTGAAGGGCTCTAATTAGATCAAGCAAATGGTCAGGGCACCCAGCTGTGACCAACCTTTCAAAGAGCATTTCTCTCGACACTGAGTCAAACGCTGCACGCAGGTCGACAAAAACAAAATACAAAGATTGTTTCAAGGGAATGTAATGGGCTAAAATCGTCTTCAAAGTCAAGAGATTAATCGCTGTTCTCATCCCTGCGATGAATCCTGTCTGGAATGCATTGCGTTGTGAATGCTGAGGGGCCCATTGATTAAAATCTTGCAGTATAAATCTGGACAAGATTTTTCCAGGAGCATCTAGAAGGTCGATCGGTCTATGGTTGGTCGGACAAGACCGATCGCCTTCTTAAAGATGGAGGGAATACCTTATATAGAATCTCAGACCATATATCTGGATGTAGCTTGAGCATCTGGTTGCTCAAGCCATCAGGGCCTTGGGCTCGAGAATTGCTAGATCTCATTATGTACAAAAATATGTCCTCCTCCAGGCTCATCAGATTACTAACTGCTTTTTTGTGGATGGTTCCATTCTAAACTTCCATCTGGCAATTTATATAAATTGGAGTATGGTCAATCCATTCATGTTGGGTTACTCAATTTATCTGAACCGCCAGTTGTCCTGAGCGGTTGGCTGAATTTAGCAAAGCCCACATTTCTGACCTATTTTAAGAGTGTATAGCTTTTAACATAGCTTCTCCATCATTCTGGAGGAGAATCATTGTATGTGACTGTAGCCAGTTTTTGTATTTACATTTTAGGGACTGAATCACCTTACTGCGTACTAAAACCGACAGGCAAAGGGCCCGTTTTTTTCCCTATGTAACTCACTTTTGCAGGCTTGAACCTCAGAGTCAAAGACATGCTTAAGTTGGAATTGTTGTTGGACTGCCCATTGGAGTGATGCTGGAAATAACTGCAGATTGGATGTGTACTATTCGCCTATCCACATGGAATTATTCAGAGAGTGTAATGAGCGTTCATTCCACCATGGTAAATCCCCAGTTCTGAGCCTCCGGATTGGTTTGTAAGCCACCACACCCCCCTCACCGGGTACTCATTGGCCATATTGTCCAACCTATCAATATGCTACAGATAAGAATTATATTGGCTGTCAAAGTAATAACTCTAAGCAAGCTCCAAGGATGTCATATCAGGGCATGGATTGGCCCTGGGGGATCCAAAAAGGGCACCTGGTTCACCCCTGATCCCCCAGGTTCGTACACATAATGTAGACACATTTTCAGGGTATAGGCGTCTTTGTTTTATTTTTAATGAGAATGTATTCATTACAAAACATTGGACTCTTTAAAAGCATCACCAATATCTGGTTTTGTACAAAAATACATTTAATTCTATACAGAGACACAACAACTAAATCACAGTCTATAAATCAGTGCATTTATCATGTGAACAAATGAGAATCAGTAACAAACAAAATATTTGTACATTGATTGCCACCTTTTTTCACACACAGGACTAACTAATTGGCTCTTGTTTCAGAATCTCTATTGTTCAGTATTTATTTAATTCTGAGCCATCTCATATCTGAGGGACGGTCTTCCAATTATTTATTTTATCGATCCTGTATTTGTTGTACAGTGGGTGGTTATTTTTAGTCGTATGATATGGGACGGCACCCTTTGTTTCGGCCTTCGGAGCCTTGTCAAGGCCGGGGGGATAATTTTAATGGACACTGTAGACTACGACAAAGAGTGTTTGAGACTTCTGTCAGACACTTGTTCGTAAGAGAAATTGGCAGTCTCTCCAGTCTCCAGATTGAAAGAAGAAATTAAGAGTTTAACAGATCATGCAGCAAGAGAAGAGTGGATTACAGATGAAGAAGAAACCTGTTTCCTAATTTAAGATAACCCTAAAGTGCAGCATTCTATATCTTGCCAAAAATCCATAAAAGCTTGAGACAACCATGTGGAGACCTGTAGTGTCTGTCATAGATTTTATGTTGGAACCATTGTCTGTCTACGCAGACTTTTTTCTAAAATGTTCTGATTCATTACCCCTATGAGGTGCCAATCCCTCAGTGAGTACTTAGACTTGTATCTTAATTCAATAAAACATAACATAGTCTTGGACTTGTGTTCCCATATTTCTTTATTGTCTCAATTGCCCATATGTTCACATCTGTTTCGACCATGCTTTGGTCTTTTTCAAAACTGGGGGCCTGGCGCCTCATAGGGGTACCGAATCAGAACCTTTAGTCATTTTAACATATGTGTACAGCTTATCGTACCTGCAGGGAGCGCCAGAACACATAAAATCATTTGTCCCAAAATGCCTTCATATGTCACATATTCCACCACCATGATTAACATCCCACAATAAATACCTATATGTGAAGCTAATATTCTAATAACCTTAGCTGTGGAGGCCCTATATACATCTATATCCCAGGAGGGATGTCTACGAATTCTGCAATCAGTTGAAGACTGCCACCCATTCACACAGAAGGTACCCACAGCATTTATCTTGGAATGTATAAGACTGGCCATGAGTGAAGCAGATGTATAGACAAAAGAGATGTTCAGCATGGGAGCGACTTTCGCCCTAGATGTCGCAAATCTGTACATGGGAGAATATGAGAATCCATTCATTTACTCTGAGAACAACCACTATCAAACCAAGATGATATTGTGGAAATGTTACATAGACAATGTGTCCCTAGTTTTGTCTGGGAACAGGTCAGAATTACAACAGTTTTAACATTGGTTGAACATATGTAACAACAGCATTGCAGTCACAATCTCGTAGGACATCCAATCTATTAACTCATTGGACCTCAGAATATACAAGGACGGTGCCTGTTTCAAATGTGATCTGTATAAAAAACGGACGTATCAAAATAGTTTACTTTCATCCATTGGGGTTAAAAACCAACCTACCCGATGGCCAATTTCTGAGGGTAAGGAGAAACTGCACTGATAAAAGGGATTTTCAAAAACATGCAGAGCTCCTACGGAAGAGATCAGTCAAGAGATGCTACCCGAAAAAGGTAAACACACTGGAAAGAGGATGGCCAACATAAACAGATAATTATGTTTGATCCCCAAAGAAAAGACCCCACTGAATAGATTAGTGTGTCACCACATACAGCCCTATAAGCAACACGATAAATCTAAGCATGCAAAAGATTTGGCACCTTGTGAAACAAGAGGGTACATTAAAACACAAAAAACCTTTTGGATTCAAGAAAAACACACATTTAAGACAGAAGTTGGTTCAGACACATCATCGTCCTAGAAAAGAACAGATGGTACAAACCATGTGGGGGTTGCTGCCAGTTAAAGGACACCACAAGTGTGGGAACTGCATAGCGTGCAAATTTACTGAGAACACATACACTTTTGAGTATGCACATGTGAAATGGCATCTAACTACTCACTCAAACTGCAAAAGTAAATATGCAATTTACATCATTGAATGTCCATGTAAACTACTGTATGCTGGGAAAACCACCCGTCCCATTAAACAAAGAATCTCAGAACATAGATCCTGTATATGCAACAAAGTTGCAGACAAACCATTTGTTGACCATTATATAGCCAAAGCACGCGGCCACAAAGATCTAGAGTGGTTTGTAATTCAAAAACCCTGGCCACGTCCCCTTTGGAAGATAGACAAGCAACTTTATGTCTGGAACAACATTAGGTTTAAAAAAATTTGTTACAGTCAATCAAGGTCTAAATATATGTATTGAATGGAACAATCAGATCTTCGATGTATAGTAGTACAAATGGAAAGTTCCAATGAGATATGGTTGATTTTTTGTTATCAAATGTTTTGTAACACATTCAGATTGTTAACACTGTCACTTGATGTATTTCATTTTTGCTGTCAGTGCATCATATGAAGAATCTGTTGACCATATACCATGGTTATCCACTATGTACAAATAGTGAGAATAGGCTGTACCAAGAGGGCTGCGGTAAAAGGATGTCTTTGGAAGTTGATATGTGATCATGTCACTGCCCCACAGTTTGAATATGGGCATTAACTGTAGGTGAAGGTTCATGTGTCAAACCCCTTGCTCCATCAGTAGAGAAATGAGTAATGTAATATCTAAAAGAACGCAGCACGTTATGTATCCATTACGAAATAACACATTTGATTGTAAAGCATCAGAAAATGCTTGTTTAATATGTCCTGGCTTAGACAACCAATATGCATTCTTCAGTTTTGCTGAAAAGTTGCAAACTACTTAGAAATAATGATGGGTTGAACACTATCCGGCATCTGAAACAATGTCCAAGATGTCCGCTGAATTTAACTATGTGCAGTCAGGGCTTTCCATAATAAAAATGGCAGCCGACTGTGCAGTTGATTGAATCTCCACATATGGCACTGGATGAGACGCAGGCTGTACCGAGGTACTGGCACACACAGTAAGAAGAACTACAAATATTTATTTGTTCCATCTACACACACATTTACAATACTGACAGGCTCTGCACGGTATAACAGTACTAGAGAGACGCGCGTTTGGCTCGAATACTTAGAAAACTGTTGTTCGTTTTGGAAAAACAAATATCTACAACAGTGACATGCACTTCAGTATATAAGTGCTCTCACATCTGCAAGTAAGACCGCGTTATATACTAAGAGTACACAGGCAGTATAACAATGTTTCCATGAGAGCCCCACATGTGCAGGTGGTTTAATAGTAGACTATGTGGAGCTACAGAATATATTGATGATTGATCGAGGATGATGAACCATAATACCATGTTATACTATGTTTTCAGATATCTACATGTGGGCCTGATTCAAAAAGCTGGAAATGAATATTGAGTTTTCAGAATTCAATCGGTGTACTATGAATATTCCCTGTTATGTGTTACAGGGCATTCTATGGAATCTATAGAGGAGTTTAAGAATGAAGCTAAGAATACACTGTGGCATGCAGATGTAGAGGTATTGCCCCCATCATTTGTGCTAAAAAGAATAAATATTACCAAAATATGTTGGTCATTTTAATTTAGCTTTATGCTAAATACACTGATTAGGCCTGCTTGTATTTCACAGGCATGCTGACATAGGATCCCATGGATGGGCACACTGAATAATGTATCCGTCTTCATGAAGGCCGCTAGAATTTAGAGCACAAAGAAGCCCAGAGGGCCAAAACACCAGGTGTCGACCCATATCATACGAGAAACATAATGACCCACTGTACAACAAATACAGGATCAATAAAATACATCATTTGAAGACAGTGCCTCAGAATTATGATGGCTCCGAATGAAATAAATACTGAACAATACAGATTTTGAAACAAGAGCCAATTAGTTAGTCCTGTGTGCGAAAAACGTTGGCAATCACTGTATATGTTGTTTGTTAATGACTCTCATTTGTTCACATGATGAATGCACTGCTTTGTAGACTGTGAATTCGTTGTTGTGTCTGTGAATAGAAGGACATTTATTTTTGTAAATACACCAGATATTAGTGAGGTTTTTAAAGAATCCAATGTTTTGTAACAAATACATTCTCAGTAAAAAGAAAGAGAAAACGCAGAGTTAAAGTTGTGTCTATCTAAAGTCTGTAGCCTGATCCTTTGTCTATATTATTGGCCCTGGGCGAGTCGGGGCAGGTTGCATCTACTGCAGGATTGCCTTATAGTGCGATAGTGTATTTACAAGGGAGGTCTTGAGCAGGGAAGTAAGCACTTTTTCAGGTCTTCAAATGTTAACAAAATTAAGTGTGTGTGTGTGTGTGTGTGTGTTTGGGGAGGGTCAATAATATATGTATAGGTGCTGAGTACATGGGGGCACAGGGCTTAGTTGCACCCATTCTCCTTGCCATGCTCATCTAAATTAATGGCTGTGGTAGGGTTTCTGTCTCCTCTACTGTTGGGTTCAGGCTTGGGGATGAGTTACCATGCATGTTGCAAAATTAAGTGCTGCTCACTTCAAAATCGGAAGGGAGCCACATTAATGGACTACGTGACCCTTGGAGTGGGAGGGCAGGCCAAATTCGTTTTTGCGGGTGTGGGAGTAGCAGGGGATCCCCTAGCAGAATGCTGCAAAGACGACTCAGCAGGTTAGGTGAATGTTGCTGAGATGTTATATATTTAGACCTTCTTGTAAATTATAAGGCTTTATTCCTATTCCTGCTGGTTAAAAGTATAGAAAAACGAGTTGACCCCCCAAATAAAAAAATTTGGTATTTTTCTGGTTTTTTTACCACTCTGATTTTAACTTAGTTAAAATAGCATATAACCGTTTGAAAAGTACCTAATTTCACATTTATTTAACTGATGTGATTCTAAACCTTATTGAAGGTGACATCTCCTGGCAAAGTGCAGTATTACCACTCATATTTCTAGCGAGGTTTGGTGAGGGTGGTCATTTCGGAGGGCCCTGGCTCAAGGGCAATATTTGGAGACAGTCAGGACTGAGCCTGGCCCTGGCCCATTTAAAGCCCTGCACCCATTTATATATGCACAGTAAGAAAACATATGTTAAAGATATATATATATATATATATACACACATTTAGTTCAATTGACCTTTCCCCTTAGAAGAATGTGCAAAAGACAAATGAGCATTTAATGAACCTGGAGAAAAAAATCAGAGAGAGGAGAATTTCCAGTGAAAATGCTGGCAAAGTATGGAGGTGCCCACCTTTTAAACCCAACATTTAATAATGAAATATTCTAAGGAAAACAAAATCCAAACAGGAGAAGTGTGCTGTAATGACAATTTTATGTGGCCGTGTGGGTAAGCGTCTGCACTGGAAACCTGGAACTGGCCAATCCATCTGCAGTCGCTACCTCACCTTTGGCCAATCCATCTGCCGTCTCCACCTCTCCTCTTCCTTCACAGGCCCTCTGTATTGCACTGGCCACCCACTTCACTGCACGGAAACTGCTTTCCAAAACACAAGTGGAGAATTGCTTGCATCTCTTGACTGCAACTCACCTGCTGTTCTCATTCTTCTCAATCTCTTCTCTGCTTTCAAACAAGTTAACCATTCCATCCTCATAAACCGGCTCCATAATGCCCTTGGTATCTCGGAGCGAACACTGGACTGGCTGACCTCCTTCCTCACTGAACGTCCCTCCGAGGTACTCCTGGTTTTTTTCTCCTTACCCTCCGCTGTCTCCACCTGTTGCGTTTCTCAGGGCTCTATCTTTCACGCTGGTTCTTTTGCATCTATGTTGGTCCTCTCGCTCACCTTATCTCGCCTCTGCACCACACTTCCAGTGTTATGCAGATGACACCCAACTCTTCTTCAGACTACCCGCTGCATCTCTTCTGACCTCCACTGTTATTCCTGACTGCCTGTCCGCTATCCAGTCCTGCTGTACCTCCAACAACCTCTGTCTCAATGCCAGCAAGACTGAGATTCTACCTATTGTCTGACATCCCAAATTCTGGGTGCATCCTCTGCGGCCCGTCTCCTCATCGGTTGTGCCCCTGAACGTCCCTTTTCCCGGGTCAGAATTACATGGTGTGAAGCAGGGACTGGGGACAGGGGGGATTGGGGTCAGTGGGGGTATCGGGGTAATTCTAATTGGTTATTTATAATGTGCTTAATACTCAGAGGTTTCTAAGCGCGAACCCAGGGGTCAAACCTGTGTTTCTTGGGGTCATCTTGCTTCCAAGTCGAGCACATTGCCGCTGAGATATCCTCCTGGCCTATCAGGACTCCTGATCCCTCTTTTCCCCCTGCACTCTGGGCTCCCCCACTCTCCCTTCTCTGAGTCCAGAAATCTGGGAGTCATCTTTCACTCCTCTCTCTCTTTCATTCCTCACATCGTGGAGCTTGCCAAGTTGGCCCATTTCCAACTCTACCTCCTCAGGGGCATCCTCACTTTCCTCCAAAAGCTCAATGTGTCCAGGGCTCTAGTACTCTCCAGGCTAGACTAACTGCAACAGCCTTTTCCTTGATCTACCCTCCTCTTCTATAGACCCTCTCCAGCTAATCCAGAATAGGGCTGCAAGACTTATCCTTGGCCTCAGTGCTCCAGATAAGATTTTGAGGTGGGAGTATTTTACTCCATGTTTTTAAACTTTGAGATTAAATGTGATATTAAGAGAGTAAAAATGACTTTTCTCCTTTGCAAGAGAGTAAAATGTATGTGACATCCAGCCGACGTGTGCAAAAACTGTATGGAAATCATTACTATGCGGCACTTTTCTGCATTGTGACAGAATACACCTTTCATTATTTCTCTAATGTCTGGCCATTCTATCTCTCCAGTACATAGTTAAATATTGAAAACACAAAAACCTAGCCAATAACATAGTAAAGCAAGCATGAATTGTATTGTGTGTTTTGAGGTTCGATAGCAGAATTGTTTTTTGATGTTTAATAAAAGTCCTCCTTTCCTGGATCTATTGCTATCTAATGGTATGCCAATGTTATGATACAACAGTGCAAAGAGGCAAGGTCTCCCTGCTAAATTCTATATCTAATCTCAAGGTCAAATGGTTGTTTATATAGCGCTTTTGGCAAAGCGCTGTACATAGTACATATTTTCCACCATTATCACCAAACCGAACTCAGTAATCCTTTATCGACCTATCGACCTTATAAGGATGAAAGGCTGAGTTGGCCTTGCCGGTATTCGAACCTGCAACCTACAGATCATGCACATATCGCAGCAATGAGTGCTCAACCGGCTGAGTTTTCTTATTGGCTAACATTCTTCAGTGGTCGGTTAACTGAGTATCGACTGAGGCATAATAATCACAGTGCCTAGATATTGGACGAACCATATATGAATGGCTACATACATTTAAATACCTATCTGGATTATCACAGGGACAGGTTTTGCTGAGTTTCTATTTCAATTACAAATGTAACTTTCATTTCTTTGTTTTGAACAGCACTTGCACTTCCTGGAGAGTCAGGTTTTGGATGTTTCAATTGTAGTCTTGAAGATTTGAGAGGTTAGAACACCTGTGATTGGTGTAATGACAATCAGTCAACCTTGAACAAAGACTCCGCTGCCACTACTATAGTAATGTACCCCATTGACTGTAAGGTTAATTGGATGAAAACTCGACTGTGCATAGTCATCATTTTACACACTGTTTTTATAATTAGAGTGTAAATTACATTATAAGTGTAAAACTGATCTGCCTCTGCATGATTATGCAGACAGCACAGGAACTCTGAAAAATACAACTGGTTTGCTTTCACTGAGGGGGAAAAAGCATAATTTGTTACAAAGCATTAATTCTCAATTGCAACTTAGTTTTCCATCTTATTCATTTTACAATCCTAAAATGCTAGGAAAATAAATATGCACAGTGCTTCTGTTTACTCCATGAGCAGCAACACAGCAGAAGATGAGTGGAAATCACAGTGTGCAGTTTCTTTTTTTGAAAGGCTTCAGAGAAATACATTCTGTTTCAGAGACTTTTATTAATGGCTTGCAATTACATCCATGTAGATAAAAATCAAAAGGAAGCGTTCCGGTTTCTGTCAAGTAACCTGACCTTTGCACTGCCCTCTGCTCTAAACTTGTGTGTAAATGTACACAGGAAAATAATAAAGCTGTCATATTTACAAGATTTCCATGCATAAAAGGCTTGGTAAGCACTTTATTTGGAGGCCTGCTTGGCCTTAAGCCCAGGGACCGTGTCTCTCCAGCCCTAAAATCTCCTCTGGGTCCCAGTTGCTGCAAGGATGAAATTTAAATCTCTCTGCATTGTCCATAAGGCTATCTGGGGCCAGGGACCACGCCAAATACTCTCCTTCCAGATCCCTCTGATCCTCCGGCTCCAACTCTCTGCTTGTGAAGCGCTTCTCTAAGCAGAGAGCAGGTTGCCTTTCCCTTTCCTCGGCTGGCTCCCTCCTCTGTAACAGCCTCCCCTTTCTCTCCATCTTGTGCCGGATCACCTCAAATTCTGCAAACAACTCAAGACTTTCCTCTTCTCCTCCTCCTCCTTAACCTCTCTCCCTCTCGTGCTAATCCCCACAGTAGCTGTGATTGGTGGCCTGGGCCTTTATGTGTCCATTGGGATCCTGGCCTTATGTCCCATCGCCCACAGCATCCGCCCTCCCCTGCACTTGCCTTCGAGCACAACTTGCCCTCACAGGCTTGCACTTATTTTGGGGGATGGTGACCCCTCCCCCAGTTAGTGGTCACTGCCTGGCACTTACCTGTTGCCTCCCGCAACCAGCTCTTGCACTTACCTGTTGCCTTGCAACTGTCTACCTGACACTTCACCTTTCTGTAGACTCTTTAGCACTTACTGCCTTCCCCCTTTCCCTCTATTTTCTGCACTAGCATGATCCACATTTTCACAAGGCCTAGTAGGACCGCTCTATTTCTGTATTTTGCATATTCTATATCTTGCTCTTTTTCCCTTGTCCCCTTCCCTTTGCCCTGTGTGCACTTTGAAACACAATGTTCCTGATGTACAAATGCATTATAAATGCCCAATAAATAAATAAATAAATACACCTGGGGTGAAATCTTAGTAGCTGAACACTTGGCAGGCAAACATTTTTTTTAATGCTTGTTTCAAAAAACACTGAACAGAGGATGTGTCCGCACTCTGAAAAAGGTGGGTGAACGCTGTCCACACACATGTATCCATGTATCCTTGACTTGTGCCTTGAAAATCAGCACATCCCAGAATCAGAGAAAATAACCCCTCCAGATTTCAGACCTATAATCTCTGCCGCCACATCCTGTGCAAATATTCATGTCTCACTTGCCCCCTCATCCTTTCCCACGTTTGGCTTTCAAAGACACACTGTTTTATAAACATAACTTGAAAGTAGTACACAAACCATAGTAAAGCGCTTACAGAAATAGGTAAAGCCCTAAAAGTTAACAATTGTGGCATTATACCCATCACCTTAAATGGAAGACTACAAATAACAGAATGCAATTCAGCAGATGGCAAAAAACACACACACACACACTCCCCCCCTCCCCCATCCTAGCAACCGCCACATGTATTCCGACTTCGGAAAAATGCTCCTCCTTTAGAATAGTTCTTAAGTACTGAAAAGGTCGTTAAGCCTTTTAACGTCCTTTTCGGTACTTAACACCTACATGAGAATCAGGCCCACAGTGTCAGTTTGATGTGGTGACAGTACGCTAGGTGCTTTCCTCTAGGCTGCAAGCTGTAAACTGTGCTGTGCGGCGCTGGAGTGAGGGTTTCTCTTATTCTAATGCACAGTCCTGTGTACCAGACCCATGTTGGGTGCCGTTGGGTGCTGAAGAAAACACAGAGGAAAGCTATTATATCCCATTGTATGACGGCTGCCACGGACCGGCTGATCTGCAGTATTGAAAACCCCTGATGGTTGTAAGCCAAGCTGTTTAGGAGCTGGGCGGCACAGAGCCTCAGGAGCTCTATTGCATGCCTGTGTGCATTGAAGAGAAGCATCTCCTTCTCTCACTGCTTCTTTGTTTTGTCTAAGTACGGTTGAAGGTGCCCCTACGGAACCCTCGCGTATGGAAGCAAGGCACAATCACCACACATGAACTGATACGCCAGACACGAGGTTGTATTCCCAAAAGCTAGGGTTTATTGCCAAGCAAATAGTCTCAGTTGGCCAACTGGGTCTCACGCCCCGCAACGTGTGTCTCCAGACCCCAAGGGACGCAAGAGAGCGAGCATTGTACAACAGTTACATATATACAAAATGGGCATCTCACAATCAGTAATGACATATTCAATACCGGCCATAATGTGTTTCCTTTGAATTGGGTTTGATGATTGACAGTGGTGACGAGTATGACACCTTCAGACATTCATTTTAGCAACAGTTTACAATTTCATGAGCCTGCAGACAAAGTTTTTTGTTTAAGAGAACACATTGCTTCCGTTTTTGCAAGCAAGCTGCATGCAGGGGAGAGACACATTCCAGGCCTCGCTATCTCCTAGTTTCTATTCATGTTCTAGGGGTCAACTCGCTCTCCAGGGCTCTACAGGGCTCAGAAAGGGGGGCCGCAAAGGAGAGCATAATTCAAGCCATTAATTGTTCGTTTCTACCGTTCCTACCACATGAGCGAGACTGGCTGGCACCTGTGTAATGTTTAAATGTCTTGCTGCTAACTTCCAAGGACTTGTGAGGGAGGAGACCGGGCATTTCTGTCTGGGTCGCCTGTGTTATGTTTCAACAAGTATCTCGCAGCCTTGCTCTATGCATGAACAATAAAATAATAGTCGAGCAGAATAAGCTTTCAGCAAAGAAGTTTTGACAGAAAAGCAAGGGGCGAAAGTTAAAACCAAAATGGCGATTTCAATCACTTCAAAATGGCCACACTTTAGTCAAGCACTTTAGTCAAGCTGATAGATGCGTTTTTCTAATATCGACACATGAGGCGGTTGGTCTTTCGGCCAACAAAATACATTGCCTCCATCATTGGGGGGTACCTACTTTTTCTAGACTGACAAACCCTCCTTTTGGCCGTATGCCAAACGCCTCATCCATACATTGCATCCTCTTCGGACCAAGTATCTCATTGTGAAACTTGCATACTACTAGTTTCCTCATCAGTATCATTGTCATCAATATTAATTGACATGAATTGTTTCACTGTCTTTATTTCATCATATATTTGAGTATCTGATTTAGTGGTGCTCTTTTTTGTTACTATCTGTATACACTCTTCACTTATTTCAGTACAAATTATAGGTAAGCAGTGTATACAACAACAACATGTCATAAATATTCCTAGTGCTGCTACTAGGATCGCAACTAATTTCCAGCCCCATGAGCGTAATACTTCCCAGAATCAGATGCTTATGTTCAGTTCCCAACTTCCTTCTGGGGAGTGTAGATCAGAGCTCAAAACGTGCAACTTTCTTATAGCTTCGAAAATCATAGGGGAGGAGTCGCTTACAAATACGCAACATGCTGATCCCACGATTTTGCAAACTCCCCCACGATCAACCAAGATTACATCAAGAGCCATCCTATTTTGGAGCGTCTTCAAACTAATTCCTTTCTCCTCTAATGTCATATTGTATAAATATCCGTTGTCCCATTTATTGTTTTTTCTAATATTCTAGACAGGTGTCTTATATTATAGGAGTTTATTGCTTCGCCCCAAAATGGTATGAATGATTTTGCTATGTCTTCCCCGATCAAACCTTCCTTATTTCACCGTGGTCTTGACCTGGACAATTTGGCTATATCTGCTGTCATTGAAAGGAATACCCCCATTAACAAAAGTCCCAGGTAACAAGTACCTCCCCAATTTCTAGGCAACCAAGGATATGCTTTTTCTCCACATATGAAATAAACAGCGGGGCGTGGCTAACCGCCATGTAAGCAAGTCACCTTTCAGTGTGCGGCGTCCGATGCGATTAAAATCCTGCTGAATCCCAATTGTTCCCGGGTGATAAAGCAGTCATGAGCTTCCACTGTTGTAGCTGATCGTGGTCCGGAGAGCCTGCTAGAAACTCTGGCCGCGGAGACCCTTCCCTGCAGGGAGACACTAAGGAGAGAGTGAAAGGGGAGAGGCAAGCCGTGCATTGTAACTGCAATCTACACTACGTGAGCCCGCAGACTTGGCAGGCAAGTGGGCGGCCCACACGGGCACCGGAGCGGAGGACAAGCAGACCACGCCAGAGGTCGGTGGCCACCGGAGTGGGGCCAGGAAGCCCCGGAAAACTGTGCGTGCTCCTCCCCGGGGCCCCTGTGAGGAGTCAGTGCCTGGAGGGGCTGGCCCGGAAGCACAGGTGGGCCCTGCGTGTGTGGACCGCACCGTCCGCAGGAACGCTTGGCCACAGTGGGTGGCGTTCCCCCTCCTGCACAACTGAGGCGGCCCCGAGGGAGCGGGCAAGTCCACACTAGACCGCGGAGTCATTGAGTGGCCCTGAAGACCCGAGGCACCATCAGGTGAGGAGTGGGCGGGCAGGGGGACAGCGAGGCGAAACACTACCACTGCGTGCACAACCCCAGGCCCCCCTGGCTACAACAAGTGGAGCCAGGCCCAAACTGTGGTCCTACCTCACACCATGGATCCCGGCTGCCCGTGGAGCCCCAACACCGATGGCCCAGCGGCTAGACCGCAATAACACTCTGGGAGACCCCGCCGGACCGGCTGAAGGGCCGTATACCCTGCAGCAACAGTGTTCAGCCCACACTACCCGGACCTGATTGAGCACTGCCCTGGACCCCCTCCATTGCATGTAGTGGCAGGACCCAAATCTGCCACATAACCTGTCCTGGGCTCTGCCCCATCACTACCCAGGGACAGTCCGGGGGCAACCCAAAAAACCAAACGCCACCGGCACAGTAGCGCGAGGCACTGACTGAGAGTGTGGCACCGCAGAGGCCACAGCCAGCCCTCCCACCTCCCCACGGGCCCCCAGCCCTCAATGTTATGCCCGCAAAAAACGCAAAAGGCAGGCAGAAGCAGACCACAATGGACACCTATGCGGCGAACGGAGCGACCAAATCAGTAGCCTGCCCCACTGGCTCCACGCCAACTCATGTGGAACCCCCAGGGAAGCCAGCAGAACCAGCAAACTCGCAGCTGATGGAAGCCATCATGACTCTGCAAAAAACTATGGAAAGTAAAATTGATGCTGGGGCAATTGATCTGAACTTGCTTAGACAAGACATCTGCTCCATAGCAGGCAGAACTGAGGCCCTTGAGACCCAGGTCCGGGGAATACTGAGACCAAAACCCAACTTCTGAGGGACGTTGATGCATTAACTCAAAAGGTGAAAAACCTGGAGGACAGAGCTGACGAAGCCGAAGGGAGGGCTCATCCTAATAACATAAGAGTTATCGGCCTGGCAGAGGGCATTGAAGGAAACGACCCCACAAACTATATTGAGAACCTCTTATTGCAAGAAACTGGGCCTGGAAAGCTAACGCAAGGTTTCACCATCGAAAGAGCGCACCGCTCGCTCACCAAAAGACCGCCTCCAAGGACGCCTCCTAGGCCTGTTATCGCAAGGGTGCTTACCTACAGGGATAGAGAGAGACTATCTTGGCCTTCTCGAGATCGGGAGGCTGCATAGAGAGAGACGTGGCGAAGATAGCTATATACGCAGACTACACCTTCCAAGTTTAAATGAGAAGAGCCCAATTCATACAAACGAAAGCAAGACTGAAGAAAGCGGGCTTGTGCTACATGCTCTTTTACCCCGCTACACTGAAAGTACTGCAGGATAATAAGGCGCACCTGTTGGATACCCCTGCAGAAGTCACAGAGTGGATGGATAAACAGCAACTCACGGACCTTGACATAAGGGACCACAAACCTCGGCAAACAGCAAACGGGACGCCTACTCGAAACTAAGGTACCAGCACACCCAGGACAAGCAAAGAGTATACGTTAACACACATTAGGGAACAGCAAGTTAGATCCTACCAGAGCTACACTGAACTATGACCGCAACTACACCTCAAGGGTCAACGCGACACCTTCTGCCCCCAGGAGGAATTAGGGTATATTAAACCCACCCGTAGGGCACCAAGAGACCACTTTGAGGTCAAATGGAGCGGAAACGGGTTAGTCAGAATGGGGGAAACCCTGCTGGACTTGATATGTTACAGGGAAGTTTAATGTTGAAGGGGGTTGGGAACCTGGGAATATGCACCCACGGTTGGGTTTGCTGTTCAATTATACCAAGATCACCCAGAACATTGGAGGCTGCCAGAACCACGTGTGAACGCACCAAGAGCACCACCCACGCAAATTGGGCTAAACCAGACTCATGGCAGACACAATTAGAATTTTGACTTGGAATGTCCGAGGAATGAATAGCTATGTCAAGCAGCGCCGAATCTACGCATTCTTAAAGCGCAATAAGGTTGGAATTGCCCTTCTGCAGGAAACGCATTTTGATGCACAAAAGTTAGCTGCATTATCCAAAATCTGGAGAGGGACACTGATAGGATCCACATACTCAACGTACGCAAGAAGAGTCCTGATCTGGATAGCCCCTACCATCCCAGTAAGGCTGCTGAACACAATAACAGACAATGAAGGCAGAATGGCCTTAGTGCATGGCAATATTGAGGGCAAGGAACTCTGCCTGGTCAGCACCTGTCTTCTTCCACTCCCTATTTAAGCGCCTTAGCCCATTCAGAGATTGCACCTTCATATGGGGTGGAGACCACAACTGTACCCTGAATCCCCTTGTAGACAGATCAGATAACAAGCACGCCCACCCAGCCCCGCCCGCCAAAATATTGAACACACTGACACAACAATTTGCGCTGAGAGACCTGTGGAGAGAACGCCACCCAGAGAAATGAGAGTACTCCTACTACTCGGCCCCACATGCTGTCCACACCAGAATTGATTACATCCACGTAAGCGAAGAACGCCTAGCCATGTTTGGGGGGACACAATACCTGGCTAGAGTGCTGTCGGACCACTCCCCATTGATGACCACATGGTCAGTGTTTGCACCAAGACCCCCTGTGCCCACCTGGAGGCCCATGTCCAAAGCCTTGCTAGACGAGGCCTTTACCAAACAAATTAGAGTACGCACTCTAGACTACTGGCAATTAAACATGAACAGTGTGCGGCACATCAGCACCGCCTGGGAGGCGTACAAAGTGGTCATAAGGGGAGAGATGATCGCTGCAATAGGATGCGCCCAGAAGTCTATTCTTACCTCGCTAACACGCAACGAAAGCAAGCTCAAGGCATTGGAAGCCAAAGCCTCAGCCGACCCCACCCATGTTCAGAGAATAATAGAGCTTAAGCAGGCCTGCCTGGAGCTCTGGGAAAAACTAGGGAAACTTAGTTACACTAAGCATATTGAACGTAGTCATGCCCTCGGTGATAAGCCAGGTAAACTACTAGCATGGCTCTACAAGAGGGAGGCCCCCAGGACGCCCATTTGCCAAGTCCACAACCCGGACGGCACATTGGTACATACGCAGGCTGAAATAAATTCAGCTTTCACTGGGTTTTACCAGGCCCTGTACACCGAACCGCAGTCAGCTATAGACATCGAAATCGAGCATGTCTTAGACGACATAAGGCTGCCCAAACTTGACAATCAATTAGCTGAGGCCCTAGACGAACCCATCACCCCTGAGGAGGTCTTTGGCTACCATCAGATCCCTTCCCTCTGGCAAGGCCCCTGGAACCAGCGGGCTCCCTGGGGAGTTTTACAAAACGTTCCAGGAAACGATGGCCCCGCTCCTGGCCCAGGTGTTCAACGAGGCATATGAAACAGGCCCCCTCCCAGACACCATGAAGAAAGCCGCGATTATCCCCCTGCTAAAACCGGGCAAAGACAGTGGAGAGTGCGGCTCGTATAGGCCCCTATCCATGCTTAATGTAGATAACAAGATCTTGATGGCCCTATTAGCGAGGAGACTGCGCAGAGCGATCCCCCTGTTGATACACCAGGACCAGAGGGGTTATGTACCCGGTCGAACCATTACAGAAAACATACGCAAATTACATCATGTCATACACAGCACCAATGGCAAGCCCGGGAAATGTGCGGTGGCATCCCTGGTCGCCACCAAAGCATTTGTCTCAGTCCAATGGAAATGGCTGCACGCCACAATGGCTAAGATGGGAATAGGGCCGGCATTCCTAAAATGGACTAAACTCATTTACACCGACCCCATGGCTAGTGTGCACATAAACAACACATACTCGGAAAAATGGAGACTCTACAGGGGCACCAGTCAGGGGTGCCCTCTATCCCCCATGCTGTACATTATTGCAATAGAACCGGTGGCGGCATAACTGAGGCAGGAATATGGGGATGGGGGCATGACGATAGACGGAGTGACCCACTTGGTCTCCATGTATGCGGATGACACACTCCTCTACTTGAACAATCCAGAACACTTATTGCCCTACATATTGGAGACACTCGACGGGTTTAGCAGATACACAGGAATACTAATTAATCCCAATAAATCTTGCCTTTTCCCCCTTGCATCGTTAAGCGAAACCAATGTAGAGAGGCTCCCAGCCATGTCCTTTAGATGGGAGACTACCTCCTTCAAGTATCTATGGATAAACATACATTGAGACCCCAAAACAGAGCACACCCTCAACACAGCGAGAGCCATCGATAACCTCGAAAACTCTATAAACTTCTGGGGAAAACTCCCACTTTACGTTGCAGGCAGGGCGGGGCTCCTAAAGATGGTGGCGTTGCCCCGCCTCCTTCATTTCTTCACCAACGTCCCCTACAACATCCCCCAGCAGTTCTTTAAGGACCTGAATAAACTTTGCAGGAGATTCTTGTGGCAAGATGGGCGACACAGAGTGGCACTGGAGGTGATGCAAAGAGCCTACAACAAAGGTGGTCTAAATATTCCCAACTTAGAACTATACTACCTAGCGGGCCAACTGAAGCATGTGATTCAATGGATTGTGGACGGGGCCACCACCGACACCCGCCTCTACAACCAGCCATTCCCCACATGCTACTCAGAGAGCTATTTTGGACCCCAGAAGGAGTGAACCAGCATGCACATCACTTAATGAAGCTGGGAATCCAGATCTGGAAAAGGGCCTGCAAGATCATGAGGATTAACGACCCATACTCACCCCAAAAACCGATCGCAGCAATCATGGCAACTAGACCAGGAGTTATTCCTCAAGCTAAGTCCTTAGCAGTAACTAACTAGCCCTACGGGTAAGTAACCTCATGTCCCTTTCAGTCAGCCCTAGCGCACGCTGCTGTGCCGACTACAAATGGGATGTAAAGGTCCTCTCCCTCTCCTCTCTAATCACTTTCCTGTCTTCTAAAAGTAAGTGCATACGCGGTGGGGGTTGGTATCAGCCTTTAATAATACCGCCTCCAGTCTGTATGGCTTATCACGTGCATTGAATTTACACTCAAATAGAATAAACTCCCTTTGAACACTGGTCAAAGAGTATTAAAAGAATGAATTTCTACTCGTCTAATACTCAGATCGAAATTCTGATTATGTTAACTTTTTAATACGTCCCCTATGTCTCTATATATGAGGTATCGGGGTCTGGATAATCAGTCCAGTACCACTTAAGGATAGGTCAACTGGTTTCAGCGGGATTCAGGTATTAGCCGCTTTCTTCAGGACGAATACTCTTATTTGTAGTATTCTCTATGTCCACTTCAATTATGGTGGAAATTGTGAGGATATCTTCGGGTGTACAGTGGACTCAATGTATGGATCCTGATTCCTGTATAAGGCAGTCTTTCAATGTTGCTGCCTGTTCGATGGTGAGCGGTTCGTAGGTTCTGCTCAGTCTCTTCAAAAATGGAATCTATCTTCGCTGGTAAGAAGACGCACAGTGGAGAGATCGATTCTTCTGTCCTTATGGTCGTACTCCTTGATAGCTTTGAGAACGCCGTGTCTTTTCTGCCGGACCGTCAGTTGTGTGATAAAAAATTGTGGTATAGACGGAAGGTGATTACCTTTTGACTCCTATTGTTGTTACTACAAGTAGACCAGGAGGCCTGAAGGAGATAAGAAGCACTTGGGAACCATGGGGGGTCGCTACCCTCCGAGACCTCGTGAACGACCAGATCATTTTGACGTTCTCAGAGCGACACGAAACCACCGGATTGCCGCTAGGGCAGTTCCTACTCCCTCCACGGAGCAGTGACAAAGAAGCTAGCGAACAGATGGCCTGACGTGGAGGACCCTGAAACCAGACTCAATACCATCGAAAACTTGTTAAGCACGACCCAGGGCAGACACGAAATCTCGAGACTTTTTACGAAATGCTACTAGACAGCGTAACCAGGCACGATCTCAAGTGCAAGATGAAATGGGAAAGGGAGCTCGGCCTGCAATTTGAAGATAAAGAATGGGAATCAATAGCTCACTACCATAAGAAAGTGTCCAGAAACGTCCGGCTGCAACTCGTACAGTTCTATATCACCAACCTCACATCTGAAGTTATTGCCAAATTCAAAGGCGCTAGGCCAGCGGGGTGCCCTAAATGCAATGAGACCCATGTGGGAATGATCCAAATGTTCTGGGAGTGCCAAGTCATACGATCCTTCTGGACACAGATAGCAGCGAAGGTTGCTAACTCCGATATTATTTTGGACGTTCTGTCACCCGGATCGTGCACCCTAGGCAGATACAGGAAAAACAAGAATAAGAACAGGCCCCTGTGTAGGCTCAAAGACTTGATGTATATCTTAGCAAAAAAGACGCATCGCTATGGGGTGGAAGTCTCCCAAAATCCCGAGCGTAGCATTATGGTGGGACGATCTCCGCAAGTGGACAGCAGCCGAAACGGGAGCATGGGAAAATGCACAGAAAGAACAGAGACTCGACATCAGCGAGGACCTTCAACAATGGGTGGCACTCACGGTGTCATTGTTTCACCCACCAGTACCTGCTGCTGCCTCCGATGACAGCGGAAGCCCTTAGGGCAACCTGAACATGAAGTATCGCTATGAAACAATTGTGGTCTTGGAAAGTTGGAAAGGGAGGGGGGAGCGGAGGGGGGTTATACGAGATGTTCAATTGATGCAACAGTGATGTTAACTGTTTATTTGCCATAAAACCAATAAAAACATGTTAAATAATGAAATAAACAGAGTCACATAAACTGGTTCTACCTCTCTATCAAGGAATGCTATATTCATGCATCTAGTGAATGTCCCCACTGAATAGGAGCCTTTCTTTCTTAGGCAAAAGGGGACAGAGCGTGGACTGTAATTTACTGTATAGGAGGGGGGCACTGTATCTTTATTTCCTTCTGGGTTCATATGAAATGTGATTACAGATGATTTATAGGGCGCAAATAATCTGTCTTGTGGCATCACTACTGGTGTGATCAGTTGTGCTTTGTGAAATATAGAACAACCTACAGGTTTCATAATGCTCTCCTCGAATTCATTCATATTTGTTCTGTCTAAATGACCAATTTCACTTTTGTTCCATTTCCCATAATATAATGGACTCAAGGACATGTAGCATGCAGAATTCAATGGCAGTGGCTGCACATACCAACCAATTCCCTTACCACCATGCTGTGGCAACTGGGCACATACCCAACATTTTATTTTTCTTAATATTGAGTGAGTCATATTCATTATCAACAATAATGTGTTATTTCCATAACCTTCACTGTGTCTTTCTTCCATTGGGGAGAAAGTATAAGTAATTACATGGACCGGGCTTTCAGTAGTGGAGATGTTTCTAACAGGCAAGAGTACTTCCAAGGGGTGTATTTCTTCTAAGTACCATAATACCAGTACTGTCATTATTGGGGCTAATATACTCATCAAACACATGATTATTGTTAAGATCAGCATAACATTTTTTCGGCAATTTCTTTTTTGTAACCTTTCAGTCTCTATAGTTAACTCATTATCAGCAGTGGTGCAGGAGGAGGCAAAAGCTGGTCCCAGCATTTTCTCTCGCTGTCCTTCTTCTCCAACAATATTCGTCGTGAATATCTCTTGTTGTTGCACTCGCTCGAATGTCAATAAGTTCGGGAATGTCAACAGTTAGCTCTGCAGTTCGCTCTGCCATTTCTCTGCAGCCTGATTTGCTATACGTTCGGCAAGATTTCTGTGCATCTGCACATTGCTCAAAGAACTCCAGAGCAATTATCAATTGCCTTCGTACCATGTGAGCCCCTCTTGTCCGTGAGGGGTGATCTGCACATGGATTTTTTTTAGCACTGGGGAGCCGCGTTCTTAGGCTGTCCGATTTGCCCAACCCTCACACCGCTCTCCCCTAGGCCTCCTACTTCATCTGTTATAGGAAACAGAGGCAACAAAAGATCAAAAGAAATTAAGATTTGATCACTCCTTCTTACGAGGCAGTAAATTATACCGCCTTGCTCCTGGTATCGTGTGATCAATGAATAGTGCGGACGCACTTCCAGACTCGGGCTTCGAGTCAGCTTGCGGCGCAATGGCGGATGCTGGGCGACAAAGTGGTACACGTTTTGTGTCAGCCAGCAATGATGCAGGTTCTGCTGGACAATCTTGGGGCACTCTTTGCCCTTTCTCCTTTATAGCAATTTTTTCAGGCTTCATTTCAGGCTCAGACAGATTTTGTGGCAAAGAACTGGCAACAATTTCTTTCATCTGTGGGGCTGCTGTCTCTTTCTGGTCGTCTTGATCAGGCAGTTTTTCAAACGGCGATTGGACCTTTTTAGCATGCGTTTCATGTATCCACACCTTTCTTCCGTCCATGCGGATTGCAGTATGGGTTGTCAAAAGTATCTGGTAGGGTCAATGCCATCTGGCTGCAAGTGATGACTTACTCTCAAAATTCTTCACTAGAACCCACTCTCTGGGTTCCGGCGAATGCCCCGGACCAGTGTACCTGACAGGTAGAGCCTCCTGCACCTGCTGATGAATCAAACGCAATTTCTGAATTAAAAGATTACAGTAAATGCTGAGCACAGGATATTCTATCTCATTTAGCCGCCTTGGCTGCGGTGCACACCAAACATTTCGCCAGCCTCCCATCACTATCTCGTATGGGGAGAGCCCAGTTCTTGCCTCCAGAGATGTGCGCCTGCACAGTAACGCTAGCGGTAATGCGTCCACCCACTTACTGAAACCAGTAAAACATATTTCAAGTTTTGGCACCTCTCCATCTCTATGAAATCAAAATGGATTACCTCAAATGGCATAGTGGGAGGGCCAAAACTGCCTGTTGGAGTCACTGTTCCCTTCCCCACATTGTGTTGTAGGCACGTGATACAATTTTGGACCAGCCTCTCGGCATTCTTCTTTATGTGTGTGATCTCCCATACTGTGGACTATCTTCTTACACAAATGTGTGTAGGGCTGTGGGCCATCATGACCATTGTAGTTACATAGGAGTTGGGCAGCATCCAGTTTTTACTTTTCTTGTCTACCTAGCAACCTTCTAGATCTAATTCTGCAGAGCCCTCAGCCCACCCTTTTATTTCATCAGCAGTAGCTTCTGCCTGCATCTCTTTGACAGTGGCAATTCCATTTTCTATCATGCAGGGAATTTCCTCAGACTGTACTGTCAACATTTTGGTATTCAAATCAGTGGCAGTTTGCTTCGCAATTCTGTCTGCAAATGCGTTTCCCTCTCCCACTTTACATGTTACCTTTTTATGCACCTCGCATTTCACTATTGCTAGGCGCCTTGGACACGTAAGTGCAGACAGTAATCGTACAATCAAAGGGCCATGTTGAATTCTGGCTCCATGTGATGTCAAGAAACCCCTCTCTGCCCAGAGTCATCCAAAGTTATGAACCACGCCAAAGGCGTATTGGCTGTCAGTATATATGTTTACACTCAGATTCTCAAAAATTTCTCAGGCTCTCTTTAAAGCTATTATCTCCGTGACTTGTGCAGAGTTGTAGGGGATTCTTTTGTTTTCCACAATTCTTTTCAGTGTAGTGATAGCATAGGCAGCACTTGATGTGCCATCAGGTAATTTAAAACAGGAGCCGTCACAAAACAGTTCTCCATCTGGCTCTTTTTGTGGGGTGTCTGTTAAATCAATTCTTCCTTTCGTTTCTTCCTCAGTAACCATTAAGCAATCATAGGGAGGTGATTCATTTTCACCTAATTCTTCCGTGGGCAGTGGCATTAATTCTGCAGGATTCAAAGCACTACACCTCATAATTGGGATGTGTGAGCAAACAGGACAATTTTGTATCTAGTCAATCTAGCAGATGTGAGGTGTTGCGTATGTGTTCTATTTAATAGAACGGCTATGGCATGTGGCACCATCAAAATCAAGGTGTGCCCCAACATCATTCCTTCAGTTTGTTTCACTGATGCAGCAGCCACTGCAACAGCTCCCAAACAACGTGGTAGTGCGCGCTACAGGGTCCAGAGCGGAAGAAAAATAACCGAATGGCCTATTTCTTCCACCTTGTTCCTGTGCCAAAACAGCCAATGTGCAGCCCTCACTCTCATATACAAACAATCTGAAAAAACTTTCATAATTTGGTGTGCCCAAAACTGGAGCAGAACACAATGCAGTTTTGAGCAGATCAAATGCTTTCTGGCATTCTTCATTCCACTGCAAAGGCATCACAGCATCCTTTTTTGTCAATTCCACCATTGGCTTCACAATCATTGCAAAATTCACAGTCTACTGCCGGCAATAAGAAGCCATGCCTATTATAGCTCTGACTCCTTTCTGTGTTTTTGGAATAGTCATACCAGAAATACTCTCTATTCTCTCTGGCGTCAGTATTCTCCCCTCTCTCGAAAGTAGGTAGCCCAAATAAGCCACCTCCTTTCGACAATATTGGAATTTCTTTAAGCTTGCTTGATGGCCATGCGCTGCTAAATGTGACAATAGTAAAACAGTACCTTTTTTACAAATCTCTTCTGTATCAGCAGCAAGCAATAGATTGTCTATATATTGTAACAATGCACATCCAGTCGGTAATTCTAGCATATCTAGTTGTTCTTTCAATGCCCTACTGTAAATATTCAGACTCTCGGTGTAGCCCTGTGGAATGCGCGTAAATGTAAATGATCATCCTCCTAATGTGAAGGCAAACAGATATCTACTTTCCTTGTGTGCTGGAATACTGAAGAAGGAATTCTTCAAGTCTTGTAAGAGGATTCAATTCAACACTACAGCTAAGTCAATGCCTAGTCTGGGATACTGAATGGAAACCCTTATTGATATATCTTTACGTCCAGTTCATGCGTTCTGGATGACTACCCCTATATAACACCCCTCTCTTGGAATCCCCCTGACCCCACTGAGCCAAGAAGTAGTTCTGTTTTGCAAGTTTAAAAGGTTTATTTGATAATTTAAACAATGTATATATATATCACACTTTATAATAAATTTATAATTGAATATCACACTTAATCTGAGCAGTAATCAATAATGGATAGTCCGGCACTAGCACACTTCTTTATAATCAATGATGAGTGGTTATAGGATGGATAAGATAGCAACAATACTTTTATGGTTTCAAATGGATGCAAGGTGGAATGAAATTGCAGTACGGAAATACTCAGTATGATTTCAACAAAACAATGTAATCACTTTTCTCTGGCAATCCACTTCCCCCTTTATGCAATGCAAGCAAATGGAAGGAAAGCACACAGTTCTCAGAAATGCAATCAAATGTAATTCAGTTCACCCCAGCAAGCTTAGACTACAGAAGTTTGAAACACAGGCCCAAAATGCTTTTATATGTGCTGGCAAGGAAGTGAAAAATATGCTAAAATGCTTTTATATGTGCTGGCAATGAAGTGAAAAATATGCTAAAATGCTTTTAATTCCCTCTAGAGGTTCAGGGTGAGTGGTATCTAGTTAATATTAGTCCAGGCTCACTCTAGCAATGATTCAGGGATGGTTCTTAAGAGGCAAATGAATTTTTAGCAAGGAAAGCAAGGAAGCTGCTGTTTTCACACGTGGCTGGATTTTTAACCAAATCGCAAATCGCAGTAAAATTCGCGAGTGCGAGAATCATGATTACGGCAAATGTATGAGGAGTAGGAAGTCGTTTCTAGGCTTGTTGAAAGGTTGAGAATCTAAGCTTTCAGAGGAAAGTTAAACCAAGTTCCTAGCCCAAACGGTTCCAGAGATACGAACGATTAAATAAAGGTAGTTTTTCGGATTTGAAATTTTAAAAGTTCAAAGTGACAGGTTACAACTTGCAGATAGAAAATGACAAGTGACAGCTTTGCAAATGACAGGTGACAGTTAGGAGGCAGTTCTGGTTAGATTAAAATAGATTGAATTATATTATTTTAACTAAGAGATTGGTTCTGCACAGTTCTGCTAGGTACTCACAATATATTTTTGAATTAGGCCTCGCCACGGATCTGGTCAGGTTTTGGACTGGACTCCAGTCTGGTCTGGGTCTCTTCACAGTGATCTGGGTCAGCTCTCTGGTTCTGCTAACAGCGGTTTGGGTCAGCTAGGCTCTGCTGGTCTAGCCTCTCTGGATTCTGGATACTGCTCTGCTTTCTAGGTACTGCTACAGGTTCTGGCGATTGATGGATTTGAAGTCTGGATCTCTGGATGTTGTATGGTCCGGCAGCATTCTCCGCAGCAAATGGAATTGAATGTCTCTATCTGTCCTGACTGTCTGCTTTTATGTGTTTTGAAAGTCGGTGTGTGTGCAGCATCACTAGCCAGCCCCTCTTTCAACTTGTCATTGGCCCAATTCTCCCCTCTCCCATGATTGGGGAAGGAACTGTGAGTCAGAGTGATGCTGTAGGTTTTATGGGTCAGAGGATCCTCCCCTGGTCAGTTTGCCCACAAATCTATATTTGATTCAAAATGCACATTTCTCAAATACATGGTGGTTTGTCATTGCATGTACATATTACCTATCACATGAGGTAGTCTCTGTCCCAAATCTGCTCTTCCTAGGAGCTTGGGTTCAAAAATGGCAACATATTTCACTTTTTAGTCGGGTTACCAATATTGGATTTTTCCCCGCATTTACACAGATGTGCCCATGGTGTGTGGGCATTAGGTGGTGGAGTGTCAGATTTTTAACATACATACATTTAGAGTAATATCCTCTTTTCCGCTAAAACCCCCCTGAACATACCACCGGGTCCTACCACGTCTTCAAATGTGCACAGAAAAATCACAAGAATAATGATATCACTTATAAAATGTTCACAAGTCCGCTCTATGAATGATCCATCTTTTTAGATTTATGTTCTGGCCCCAAAGGGGTGTGGCTTCCCCCAGCACAAGGTTGAATTTCTGTTTTTTCCAGTTCTGCCAAGCCATCTTGCTCTCACAGGCAGTGCTCCTCCCCTTTCCTTCCAGGAGGAAGCCACTTTTACGACCCCCATAATAAAACATTTGCCTGAGTCAGGACAGGGCTTTGTTCAATTTCCTGCAGAGCCCAGGTAATTCAATCAGAGAAGTGTCATATCCCTTTTGGTGGGAACAGCAAAAGGCAGCTAGGCCTGGGAACACAGCTGTTGTGCAAGTCTCAACGCCTGTCGGGGGTAGCTGGTGGGCAGAATTCAGTTTCATTAAGCCAGGTTTCAGATAAAATGTCACTTTTTGTTCCCCAGTTTTCTGCATTCAAATAAACTAACAATTTTTACACATGCAGCTAGAATGCTGATTCTAAGTTTAAAACTATGACATTTAAACAATTGAAACCTATGTGACACTCAAAAGTAGGTCACTCATTTCTGTTAAACATTTAGATTTTTAGTGTCTTTCAGTCCAAATTTACTGAAACTGCTGAAATCCACAGCTCAGCCAGTTTTGCTATGAACATTATTTTAGGCTCATCCTCTTTCCAGATTTTGTATGCCCACAAGACTTTATTCTGTCAAATGTCTGCTGGTGTTCAGTGAGATTGTTGGATATTCTGCAATGTTTGAAATGGGCATTCTGAGCTTGCCTTCAGAGAAACAAAGGGTGATTTTTAAAGTGCTTTCTAGCGAACAGGCACTGCTGTTTTTCTCTTTGGCACCCCATTTCACTCATGGCTCTTCTGACCCAGCACACCCCCACTGGGGGGGTGGCAAGTCAGGCGACCATTTTGGTGTGCGCACAAACTGCGCGGTTTTCATAGATTCTGGCGCACATGTGGGCTTTTTCAGCCATCTTGGATTTCCTAAGCCCACAGCACCAAATGTTGTAGCATAATAGTCCAAACGTGGGTCAGGACACCCAACAAATCCCCCCACGTGACTGCCCTTTGAATTTGAGTCGATGGGGAGTCGGGTGCACAAGGGTTTTGACCCACGCACTGGTCTGTCCGCATAATCTTCTTCCAATTCTTCAAATGGCACAGTTCAGCATCTTTTCCTCCATCCGGTACTGATCGATCGATTCTCCTCGTCGGTCCTGATGAGAATATTGGGCGGTACCCTGGGCCCCTTGCGTCTCTGCTCCCGGTCTCCGGATCTTCCTCCTTGGCCAGTCTCAAGGTTTTCTTTCTCCTAGGACGACAAAGGAAGAGCGGCAATACCTATTCATGGACATTTCTCCCCCACCATTGATATAGTGGGGTGGCATATAAATTTATAGTCAAAACATATGAACATGCACATTTCTTTTTGCATTCAAAAACGAAAACACCCACATTGAGAAACTCAGAATTTGATCGGGGATATGTAGGAAATTTTAAGTTAGAACTGATTTAATCAGAGACAGTACCCTCTATGATTACCGAGGACTCCTCCAGTTGCTGCAAAGTGTGCCTGGGATGGCAACACCTTAGCTGATTTATATGTACCCACTTGTCTTCCCCCTCTGCCAAACCGCCTTTGGGGATGCGGATCTTGTAGGCCACAGGGGAGATCTTGTCTATAATCTCATAGGATCCCTTCCATGTTAGCAAAAATTTTCGCTGCTTGGCCTGGTTCCTTTGGAAATTGTATAGATCGACCCGGTCCCCCACCTGATATTCCTTCCTGGAAGTTTTCAGGTCATAGTGGGTCTTTATGCTCTCAGCTGATCTTTCTAGATTCCGCTGAGCATAGGCAAAAGCATGCTGAAGGTGTTTCCTTAAATTCTCCACATACTCATGAGTTGTGGAGGCATTTATCAACGTTTGCTCTTGGGTTCTGTAGAGCAAATGCTGAGGAAGCACCATCTTGCGTCCAGTCATCAACTCAAATGGTGACATTTTGGTTGCAGATGAAGGGGTAGATCTGATGGCCATTAGGACCAGAGGTAATCGGATATCCCAACTTGGCCCAGAATCTGCCACCAACTTCTTTAATATGCTCGCAATGGTTCGATTATATCTCTCTACTTCCCCAGAAGAAGCTGGCCGGTAAGCAATATGCAACTTCCTTTTGACCCCCAGTATCTCCCACATCTTTGTCATCACTTCACTGGTGAAGTGGCTACCTCTGTCTGACTCAATCCTTTGAGGTAGACCAAAACGGGAAAAGATGTGGTTAATCATCAAGGCAGCTGCCGTTTCTGCCTTGCAGTTTGGGGCTGGGAGACATTCCACCCACTTGGTAAACAAGCATGTCACAGTCAACATGTACTTATTCCCCCTAGCAGAGCGAATCACGGGGCCTACAAAGTCGATTTGCAAATCTGACCATGGCAGTGTCATCCCCCTCTTTTGGAGGGGTGCACGTGCGTGAGGGATGATGGCTGAAATTGTGCACACACAAGACACCCCTTCAAGTATTGGTCAAGGTCCTGGCCCATGTGTGGCCAGTATGCAACCTCTCTTAAGATTTCCAGTGTTGTGTGAAACCCCCTATGACCGGCGGTGGCCGCATCATGGGCGTGACTTAACATCAGGCTTCGGAATGAGGTAGGAACCACCCACTGATCGTGGCCAGCTTTGGATTTCCTTACCAACAAACCGTCTTGGATCTGGAACATTTTTGGACATTTCATCAACAATCTAAGGTCCTCTTTCCCGTTGTAATCGGTATCCGTCAGGGGAAAGTTCTCAGGGTCCTCAATGTGTTGGTAAAATTTACCAATTATTGGATCCCCCTTCTGAGCGGTAATCAAATCAGCATCAGGGGTCTCCTTGCTCCATTGGGCAGTTGACAGATCATTGTGAGTATTTGTCTGGGACCTAGTGATAGCAGTGACCTGGATTTCCCCCAACAGGGACTCTATTTCTATTAGATCCCCTTGGATGGCCCCGGTTTTGGCCAGCTGATCAGCTAAGTCATTTCCAGTTTTGTCTGGTCCCTCTACTTTGGAATGACCCTTGATCTTTTTCCAATAGATGGTCATCCCATTCGAGGTGACCAGATCGTCAATGTTTTGGATCAACTTCCCATGTTTCAAGGGTTTGTTGTTAGCACATAACATGCCTCTGGTTTTCCAATTACCCAGGTGCTCCACGAACCCGTTCCGTACATAATCAGAATCTGTGATTATGACCAGTTTGTGGAGTTGATGTTGGACAGCAGTGAGGATGGCTTGATGCACAGCCATCAATTCTGCCACCTGACTACTTCGGGGACCAATTTTGTATCCAGCGGAGGGTTCTAGAAACTCCTTCACCCATGCATTCCCTACGCCAGCCACCAGTTCTTTCTCCCCGTCGTTGTCAACATGGTAAGAGTATCCATCCACATAGACAGTGGGCATTCCCTCACACTTGTCTTCTTCAAAGACTTTGTGTGGGGAATTAAGGTATGCCTCCGTGTTGTCCTTGATCTTTAGACTTTCGTCCTCGAGACAGTTTTCTCTGGCACAATCATGCAAGTCAGCCAGACCTTGCGCGAGGGGACTCTTCTTGTTTTGGCCATATCCGACCTCCACAGGAAAGCCTTGCATTGACAGAATCCAGGAAGTAATTCAGGAATTACTCACATTTCCAGCCCGGATTCTGTCACTTTGGAGATATTGCAGAGGCTGGTGTGGAGTCTCCACTATGATGTGTTCCCCATGGATAAACGGGCGGTAATTCTTCAATGCCCACACCGTTGCCAGGAGTGCCTTCTCACAATAGTTGAATTTTTCCTCCACAGAGGATACAGTTTTGCTCGCATAGGAGATTACTTTATTGACCTTGTCATGCTTTTGGTATAATACTGCCATCAAGCACGTATTAGAGAACCCCGTCTCCAGGAAGAACTCCTTGTTTCTGACAGGATAAGCTAGGCAAGGCGCTTGTGAGAGGCTTCTCTTGAGTTGTTTTACCGCCTCGGCTTGTTCTGGACCCCATTCCCACTTGACCCCCCCTTCAGGAGATGAATCAGGGGTCTGGTGATCTCTGCGTAGCCCTCAATGGACTTTCTGCTGTAATAAGTCAGTCCAAGGAGGCTCCTTAGTTCCTGCAGAGTTGTGGGGTCTTTCAGTTTCTGAAGTGCTTCCATTTTCTTTTCCTGGGGACAGAGACCCTGAGGAGTAATCTCATGCCCCAAGAAATTAACACTGGTTCTACACCACTGTGCTTTCTGAAAGGAAAGTTTTGCTCCGGCGGCCCTGAACTGCGTCAGAACATAACGGATCTCCGCTATGTGTTCCTCCACAGATGAACTTTTGATGAGGACATCATCTACATAAGCCAGGTTACCCCTTGCACCCAGGTCGGGCATGGCCTTGTGTAGGAAAATGTTGAATTCATTGCCGGAGTTGAGGTATCCGAAGGGAGTCCGGGTCCATGTGTACTGCTGGCCCCCAAAGGTAAAAGCCAGCTTGTATTGGTCCTCCCTACTGACAGGCACAGTCCAGTATCCATTGGTCAGGTCTATTGCAGTGAATACCTTTGACCCCTGGATCTGGGCCAGCCCTTGGTCAATGTAGGGCAGAGGCCATCGGGAAGTATGGACCCGTTTGTTGAGCTCCCTGAGGTCGGCGCAGAGTCTCCACTGGCCGTTTGGCTCCAATATTCCCAGCACCAGATTATTGAAGGTGCTGTGTATTGGATGGATTATTCCCCGGGACTCAAGGTTCTTAATTATTTCAGTAAGGGACTCCATGGATGCGAGAGGCAAACGATATTGCCTCACAAACACTGGAGTCATGCCAGGGTCCGTGGGGATTGTTGTTGTGTGGATGTCAGTGCGACCACAGTCATATGAGTCTACCGCAAAGAGATCTTGGAAATCCAAGAAAACTTGTTTCAACTTTTGCTTTTGTTCCAGAGTCACACAGGCATCAGCTAGGTTGACTCTCTCTTCCACCATCTGCCTGAAGCCTGGAAAGACTTCTGGTTTGGCTATCTCAGCGGCCTCCTCCAGCTGGGTGGAGAAGTCCCTGGTCAGAGTGCTGATTTGGACTGGAGGCCTCAGGTGGGAAAGGCATCCCTCATGGACCTGGAAAATCACCTCATCCCTCCTGAAGTCACAAGTCACATCTTCCTTACCATAGGGGCAGGAAGTGTACACCAGGAAGTTCCCCCCATGCCGGGTAAAAATCCTGTCTGGTGTTGTATTGTCCTCACTGTCACTGTCAAAACAGTCCTTGGGGATTGGTCCTAACAGCTCATTACCTAAATCAATGGAAAAATGTCGGTCATCAACCGCCATTCCAATAATGGTGCCTGCGGCTAGAGTAATACTCTTCAAGTCGCTGTTATCCACCTCTATTAGAATGGTGTCAGGTTCTATGTTGCCTAATGGAGTTGGGTTTACCCCCAACCCTTGCTGTTGGAGAGAGGCGTTTAGATGTATGTAAGCATCAGGGTTTTGCAAATATTGTCCTCTTTTAACTTTCACTTCCAGGGAGAATTGTCGAGTCCTTTCTGGGATGGTGACTTCCTCTTTAATCTGAATTTCAACTGCATAAGGTAGCAATTGAGCGGACCTAAATGCTTTTTCTGGATCATCAAAGCCCATGGGATTATCGGCTAATTGGGACCAAGCTTTGAAGTTTATTAGGTCCAAACTAATGGCAAAGCGATTGAGAATGTCACTGCCTAAGTAAAAGGCGGCAGTAACGTCTCGCACGACCCAACAATTATGGACTATGCTCTTGTTGGCAATGGAGATTTTGAGCATACACCTGCTTGGCAGGAGATGTTTGGAATTGGGTGCTTCCAGGTCCATTTCCCATTTGTCTATCAGTTTGAATGTGGGAATGTCTGGATCTTTTGGGAGTTGGCGGAACATGGCTTCGCTGATGAAGCTCTTACCGTTGTTCACACACACTCGAGCGAGAACAGAGTCCTTCCCATCATTTAACTGAACAGGGATGAACAACTGCTCTCCAATTTGCTGAATATCAGCCAGGCTCTGAGCTGATTTCACATCTTTCTGGACTCTAGGAGGGGGAGTTTCTGATTGTGAATTAGTATAGAATTTCAGAGTGTTTCCTTCCAGCGTGGAATACCACTTTAGACTGAAAGGAAGGTTGATTTTCAGAAATAGAGAGGACCCCCCCATCACCAGTATGTTGTCCTACTGCTATTACGGTCACGTCTGGAATTTGGTTATTCTGGAAGTGGAATTCTACTTGGTCAGATTTTTGTTCAACCATGTGGCATGTGCCGTTTAAACTAACATGGTTGACACTCTGTTTTAATTTTATGGGTCGGCTAGTCTGGGTCCAGAGGACCTTGTTTACGCAATCTATTAGGGGTGACAACCTTCTCAGGAGGTCATTCCCTAGTAAACAAGGGGTGCCCTCTGGAGTCACAACTATGACCGGGTGTTTCAACTTGTGTCGCCCAATTTTAATGTCCAAATCTGCCGTCCCCTCGACGGGAATTTCCTTCCCGTCAAAGTTCTGGAGTTGTCCAGGGAGTGAGGTGAGAGGAATTTGGTAATTTCCTCCCCTTCCTGCATTCAGTTCATCAAAGGCCCTTCTGGACAGAGATCCCGTGTCCACCTGCGCTGAAATCGTACCCTGCCCCTGTACTTGTACCGGGGCATAATATCTTCCCTCCTTCTCCTCAAGGGGGCACAGATAATGCACATTTTTGGACAACTGGTGGGCTAACTTTCTGGTTTTGGACATTGCAAGAGAAGAAATTTGGGCAGAATTCTGTGGAGAGCCTTGGGAATCTGAAAGAAAAAGTTGGCAACTGGAGATCAGAGCCATTGTGGGTTCCCCTGGTTCCGGTTCTGGGCCGCCCCCCCCCTTTTTGGAGGCAGTCATCAGGATGGGTTTGAACCAGGGGATTCCGGTATTGTGGGTTCTGGGATGAGATGATGGGCGGCGGTAGCTCAGTCTCCATATCTCCCCAGTCTGAATTGACATCCCTTGGGACCCATTTTTCCTTGGGAGGAGTTCCCCCCCCATCTCTGAAGGAGAAGGTCCTTTCCCCAGGATCCTCTGAGGATCCCTCTCCCTCAAATTGGAAGACCTGTACCTCCTCCACAAAGTCGGTCTGTTTGGGTCCTTTGTTTCTCCTACCCCCCCCTCTGCTCCTTGGGAGGCAGGCTTTCAGGGGCAGGAGATTTTGTTTCCGGTTCCTGGTTTTCCAGGGGCTGTTTACAAGTTGGGAAGGAAGCTTCCTCCAAGGGTTTACACCCCCCTTCCCCTTGTGCCTCCTCCCTGGGAACCGGTTGTCATGATCTCTGCTTCCAAAAGGTCAGGGTTTTCCCAACTCCATTGGAAGCAGATCCATAACCCAGGTTCCGAGTGCCAACCAGTCCCAATTGGGACCTTTTGGACCCAGTCCTGGCGCCAGTGGCACCAGGCTCATAAATATGCCCAGTCCCAGCGCTGGAAGCGCCGGGCTCATAATGCTTGGGTGGACTTACCTGCAGCAGACCATGCTGCTTACTTGCCTGCCAGTTGAGCCTCTGATCCTCTTCTGTTTGGAACTACTTTTCCTGTTGGGTGGGGCAGGAGCCACTCCCTAGATTCAGAACACTGGAACTCTTCTGGAAAGCAGGAACTCCTTTCTTACGTAGGCGTGGCTGTGGAAGGAGACACCTAAGCACTATAGGAGGCTATTTAAACTACACCCGATGGATGAATCTTGCTTTGCGTTATTCTGCATCCTCTGCAGCAGAACGCTCATCGTGTCTTCTGCATCTGATCCTGGGCCTAAGGAAAAAGGCTTACCATCCTGAATCCAGTCTTCAGCAACACCTATAAAGACAAGAAAGAACAGGTTAGCATTACGGTCTTCAGTGACAGCTCTTCACTTACCTGGTCCATCGGCTGTCACCAACGCCTCGCGCTGCATTCCGGCATCTGAAAGACAAAGGCTTACCTACTCTTCGTGCGCTCCGGAGGTCTTCACACTGCATTCCGGCATCTGAAAGACAAAAGCTTACCAACTCTTCGCACGCTCCGGAGGCCTTCGGCGCTGCATCCCGCATCTGAAAGACAAAACAAGGTGCATTTAAAGACATTGGGGAACTTTAATACTCACGTGCCATTACTCCTTTCCACATCTAACCCAGTGGGTATTCCGGCACCCTGCAGCCGCTCCGAACTTGTACCTGCAAAATAAAAAGACAGTTAGAGCGCATCGTGAAGCAGGCAACAAGCGCTTACTTACGTGCTTCCAGGCGCTTCTATTCATCACACGGGCTCCATCTTCAACTCACTTCAGCCCGTCATCCGCCATCGCCGGAACCCTGCAAAACAAGAAACATCATTACTAAAGACTTTAAAGACATTAGAATTACTCGAAACTTACAGTTCGTGCAGTAAACGACGGACAGCAGTCCTCTGAAGTCAAGAGGCCTGCTCCCCTTATCCAGTGAAGAAACTGGTTACAGCACCCTGCCCCGAGGCAGATGGAGAGCACAGCGTTCACGTACCTAAGGTGAGAGCGTTAACCTTTGGGGTTTTACAGGAGAAGAGAAAGGGAAGAAGAGAGAGACATTCAATAACCCAGTTCCTTAATCCCATATTTTCTATCTGCAGACATCTTACCCTTCGAGTCAGACATACAGTGCACAGAGGTCCAGCCCAAAGAGCCAGCCATGTGTTACACATCACCTTTGAAGATACGGTATACGCCCAGTCAAGACCGGCGCCTCTACGGGAATCAGGTGAGCGTTACAGAACGCAAAGCCTACCAAAAAACTCCCGTCCAGGCGCTATGGAAACCTCGGATACCGACCAGCTAGCCCAGTTACTTGGGGAACTAAGGGCAGAAGTGCATGCAGCCCGTCAGGAAACAAACGCTCTAAGAAGGGAACTGATTATTTCCAAGGAGCGAACAGATGATCTCGCTAGACAATTGCTACAGTCACAAGCCGGACAGACCCCGTTACCCGCATCTGGGGGAAATCTTCCTTCTACATCCTCTATGAATCCAGTGCAGATCAACCTACCTGGGAATGTACCTCTGGCTCCGCCCGAACGATTTTCTGGTGACCCAAAGAGGTTTGCAGTATTTATCAATCAGTGGCGGTTGCATTTCTTATGCCGGCCAGCAGCCTTTCCAACTGATCAAGCTAAAGTAGCTTTCGTGCTTTCGTACCTTAGTGGCAATGCGGCAGACTGGTCGATCCCTCTAGTAAATCAAGATGATCCGGTCCTCCATGATTTTCAAGCTTTTCAGCTCAGTATGGAAAAACTGTTCGCAAGACATTCACAGGGGCAGGCCTTGGACAATGAGCTTCTTTCGTTGCAACAAGGTAATCAAGACCTTTTGGCTTATATTGCGTCTTTCAACAGACTGATAGTGGAAACTCAATGGCCTGAGGACAAAAGGATTACGCTGTTTTATAGAGGTCTACGTGGAGAGCTCAAAGATGTGTTAGCCCAAGTAGTGAATCCCCCACAAGATTGTTCGGACTATATAGACTTAGTCGTTCAAATAGATCACAGACTGCAGAACAGGAAGGCCGATCGTTCCAAGTTTGATGCTCGAGTATTTTCCAAACCGCCAACTCCTTCCAAAGGAGTAGACTCCGGGGAACCCATGCAAATAGGGGGTCTGAAAGGTCCTCTAACACAAAAGGAGCGGGAAAGGAGAAAACAGTTGCAATTATGCCTCTATTGCGGAAACTCAGGGCACTTTCTTCGAGACTGTCCGGTGAAACCTGCCAAGAAGGCAGTAGGAGCTGCAGTTACCAAAGTTACAAACTCTGAGCAGGGAAACGACCTCGCCCGACAAGAATAGAGGTCCTCTTGCCGAGCGTGAAAACCAGTTCCGTGACCTCGCATTTCGTGATACCTATGGTCCTCATTAGCCCTGATAATCCGGATCGATTACATGCAATTGAAGCTTACGTCGACAGCGGTGCCATCGGCAATTATGTGGATCATGAAATGGTTTTGAGGATGAATCTAACTCTTTGTCCCAAGGCTGTAAAGGACTTCATTACTACGGTGGATGGTACGGAGATAGCCTCCGGGCCAGTAACGCATACCACTCAAGAAGTGACGCTAGTAAGTCAAGATGGACACCATGAGAAGATCGTGTTCGATGTGATCAAGGCCCCTCAGTTTCAGATTATTCTAGGAATACCTTGGTTAGAGAAACACAATCCTCTGATCGATTGGCGAGCAAGAACGGTCCAGTTTCCAGAATGTGTCTCTACTTGTCACCCTCCACCTGGTGTTGCACTGGCAGCAATTTCTGCAGAGCCTCCCCAGTTACCTCCCGAATACCTAGAATACCAAGATGTTTTCCGGAAGGATCAGGCTAACTCTCTACCTCCTCATAGGTCTTATGACTGCCAGATAGATGATACCTGGATCTACTCCTCCTTGTAGTAGAATTTATGCCCTCACCGAGCCTGAGAACCTTCACCTTTGACAATACCTGGATCAATACCTGGCAAATGGGTTTATTCGTCCTTCCAAGTCCCCTGCTTCTTCAGCTTTGTTCTTCGTTCCAAAAAAGGAAGGAGACCTTAGAACTTGTATAGATTATCGCTCCCTGAACCAGATCACCGTTAAGAATAGATATCCGTTACCTTTGATCCCTGAACTCCTGGACCAAGTCAGAAAAGCATGCATATATACAAAGCTGGATCTTAGAGGACCTTACCACTTGGTACGAGTAAAAGAGGGCGATGAATGGAAGACGGCCTTCCGCACCAAGTATGGGCTATTTGAATATCAGGTCATGCCCTTCGGACTTTGCAATGCCCCGGCCGCCTTTCAATATTTTATGAACGATGTCCTCAGAGAGCTCATAGATGTGTGTGTTGTTGTTTACATTGACGACATCCTCGTTTATTCTTCATCGGAATCTGAACATCGGAAACACGTGAAAATGGTCCTCGAAAGATTGCGTCAACACAAACTTTTCGCTAAGTTGGAAAAATGTGTTTTCAACGTGACTGAAGTTGAATTCTTGGGATTCATATTATCACCTGGCGGAGTGCGTATGGATTCAAAGAAGGTCGATGCAGTTCTCAAATGGCCATCACCATCCTCCGTAAAAGGTGTGCAAAGCATGTTAGGCTTCGCTAACTTTTACCGCAGGTTTATCCCCGAATTCTCTCGAATAGTCCAGCCCATCACTGCCTTGTTAAAGAAAAACAAACGTTTTGAATGGTCTACCGAGGCGGAACAAGCTTTCCAGGATTTGAAGACTAAATTTATCTCTGCACCAATCTTAAAACACCCTCGCCCCGAACTCCCCTACATCGTGGAAACTGATGCTTCAAGCCTTGCCATGGGGGCAGTTCTATCACAAAAGGACCCGATAACCAATCAGTTGCATCCCGTGGCATTTTGGTCCCGCAAATTCGCGCCTCCTGAAATCAATTACACGATTACTGACAAGGAACTTCTGGCTATCAAGTCTGCCTTTAAGGCTTGGCGGCATTATCTGCTGGGGGCCCGACACACCGTTACTGTGATTACGGATCACCGAAACCTGCAATATTTGAAAACCGCAAAAGCCCAATCCTCTAGACAACTCCGTTGGGCATTATTCTTTGCCGAGTTTGACTTCATAATTACCTATCGACCTGGTACAAAGAACGGTAAAGCTGATGCCCTTTCTCGGATGGGAGTGGAAGAACACTTGATCAACCCTAAACCTGTACCAATCATTCCCGAACAAAGAATTCTGGGTGTAATCGCCACAGAATCCATAGAGGAAGTTAAGGATAAAGCCAGGCAACTTGTAACTCCAGCAGACATACAGAATTGGCATCTGCAGGGAAAGGACTTTGCAGTAAAGGACAACTTATTGTATTTCCAAGAACGATTATACCTACCCAGCACAGATTTACAGAAAAAAGTAATCTCTTGTTATCACAATTCTTTAATGGAAGGACATCCCGGTATGGCCAAGACCTCAGAAAAGATCAAGCGCTACTTCTGGTGGCCGTCTTGGAAAAAAGATATTAGAGACTTTATAATGTCCTGTGGAGTATGCGCCCAAAACAAGAGTCAAAAGGAAAGACCAGCAGGCCTCTTACGCCCTATTGACATCCCACCTCGCCCTTGGCATACGCTTTCTATGGACTTCATCACCGATCTACCTCCATGCTCCGGATACAATACGATTCTAGTAATCGTGGACTTATTCTCCAAGATGGCGCATTTCATTCCGCTCAAAGGCTTGCCAACAGCAGCAACTCTGGCCCGAGAATTTCTCGAAAACATCGTCCGACTGCACGGTTTTCCTTCGGTTCTAATTTCGGATCGAGGTAGTCAATTTATTTCTCATTT
This sequence comes from Ambystoma mexicanum, assembly GCF_040938575.1. NCBI lineage: Eukaryota > Metazoa > Chordata > Amphibia > Caudata > Ambystomatidae > Ambystoma > Ambystoma mexicanum. The sequence goes on from NC_090941.1 coordinate 807,943,230, forward strand.
TTGGCGAAGTTGCTGACGGTCGGCTCAAATCGATGTGAGACTATCGACCAGTAACCACCCTCAGACCGACGGACAAACCGAGAGGACCAATCAAACTCTGGAACAGTATTTACGCTGCATGCTGCAACAAACTGAAAAAACTTGGAAAGACATCCTTTGGATAGCCGAATATGCCTACAATAACTCTGTCCATTCGGGAACTGGGAAAACCCCGTTTTTTCTTTTGTACGGCAGTCACCCTCGAAGCTCGGAGTTGGATCCCCTCCAAGATCTTGAAACACCAGCAGTAGACTACCTGCATTCTACAATCACCCAAGCCTTTAAGGAAGCTGTTTCTCACCTTCAAAGGGCTAAAGAACAATACAAGAAAGGAGCAGATCAACATCGGAAGGAAGCCCCTCAATATCAAGTAGGGGATCAAGTCTGGTTATCCACCAAATATCTACCTCTAAAAGGGCCACGCACATTCAACCCAAGATACCTTGGTCCCTATTCCATCACTACCATAGTAAACCCAGTAGCGGTCAAGTTGGACTTGCCCCCGCACATGAAGATACATCCAGTCTTCCACGTCTCTCTATTTAAACCCGTGCAACCTCAAACCCGACTAACTAAATCTCCAAAACCTATCCTAGTTGATGGAGAACTCGAGTTTGAAGTCAAAAGCATTCTGGACTCCAAGATCTCCAAATCTAAACTATTTTACCTAATTGACTGGAAAGGCTACGGCCCCCAAGAGAGATCCTGGGAACCTGCTGAATATGTCCACGCTCCTCGCCTAATCAAAAGATTTCACCGAACATTTCCTGACAAGCCAAAACCCCCGGAGAAGCCCGGTTTGGGAGGGGCCTTGAGGGGGGGTACTGTCATGATCTCTGCTTCCAAAAGGTCAGGGTTTTCCCAACTCCCTTGGAAGCAGATCCATAACCCAGGTTCCGAGTGCCAACCAGTCCCAATTGGGACCTTTTGGACCCAGTGCTGGCGACAGTGGCACCAGGCTCATAAATATGCCCAGTCCCAGCGCTGGAAGCGCCGGGCTCATAATGCTTGGGTGGACTTACCTGCAGCAGACCATGCTGCTTACTTGCCTGCCAGTTGAGCCTCTGATCCTCTTCTGTTTGGAACTACTTTTCCTGTTGGGTGGGGCAGGAGCCACTCCCTAGATTCAGAACACTGGAACTCTTCTGGAAAGCAGGAACTCTTTTCTTACCTAGGCGTGGCTGTGGAAGGAGACACCTAAGCACTACAGGAGGCTATTTAAACCACACCCGATGGATGAATCTTGCTTTGCGTTATTCTGCATCCTCTGCAGCAGAACGCTCATCGTGTCTTCTGCCTCTGATCCTGGGCCTAAGGAAAAAGGCTTACCATCCTGAATCCAGTCTTCAGCAACACCTATAAAGACAAGAAAGAACAGGTTAGCAATATGGTCTTCAGTGACAGCTCTTCACTTACCTGGTCCATCGGCTGTCACCAACGCCTCGCACTGCATTCCGGCATCTGAAAGACAAAGGCTTACCTACTCTTCGTGCACTCCGGAGGTCTTCACACTGCATTCCGGCATCTGAAAGACAAAAGCTTACCAACTCTTCACACGCTCCGGAGGCCTTCGGCGCTGCATCCCGCATCTGAAAGACAAAACAAGGTGCGTTTAAAGACATTGGGGAACTTTAATACTCACGTGCCATTACTCCTTTCCACATCTAACCCAGTGGGTATTCCGGCACCCTGCAGCCGCTCCGAACTTGTACCTGCAAAATAAAAAGACAGTTAGAGCGCATCGTGAAGCAGGCAACAAGCGCTTACTTACGTGCTTCCAGGCGCTTCTATTCATCACATGGGCTGCATCTTCAACTCACTTCTGCCCGTCATCCGCCATCGCCGGAACCCTGCAAAACAAGAAACATCATTACTAAAGACTTTAAAGACATTAGAATTACTCGAAACTTACAGTTCGTGCAGTAAACGACGGACAGCAGTCCTCTGAAGTCAAGAGGCCTGCTCCCCTTATCCAGTGAAGAAACTGGTTACAGCACCCTGCCCTGAGGCAGATGGAGAGCACGGCGTTCACTTACCTAAGGTGAGAGCGTTAACCTTTGGGGTTCTACAGGAGAAGAGAAAGGGAAGAAGAGAGAGACATTCAATAACCCAGTTCCTTAATCCCATATTTTCTATCTGCAGACATCTTACCCTTCGAGTCAGACATACAGTGCACAGAGGTCCAGCCCAAAGAGCCAGCCGTGTGTTACACATCACCTTTGAAGATACGGTATACGCCCAGTCAAGACCGGCGCCTCTACGGGAATCAGGTGAGCGTTACACCGGTGGGTTATCGGGGTGCTGCCCCCGTCATTGTTCTGGAGCACCAGGTCCAGAGTTTGGGGCATTCTGCGGTGGCATGCTCATCTGAGGGTTCTGTTGAGCCCTCAGTATGTGACCCAGATCCCGTGCCATATTTTGGACCTGGCGCTCTAACTGGGAAACCCGCACAGGCTGATACAGGGCTCTATTTTCTCCCCTGGGCTGATCCCGGGAAGGGTAGCTATCCCTTCTCTGGTAGTACCCCAGGTTGGGAAGATTTTGGTACCCCTCCACCCTTGGCCTCCCCTCTCCCGGAATAGGTTGTCTGGGCTCAGGGAATTGGGGAAAGAAGGATGGATGATTTTGGGGCTGGAAATTGGGTGGATACCTGGGGAAAAAGTTCTGCCCAGGATTTGGAGAATTTCTGCCCTCCGGTGGGAAGTTAGGAGGGAAGTTCCCTGGGTTAGGTGCTTGGCTGGATCCCCCCCCTTGGGCTGGAGGAGTCCACACATAACCCAGGATGGGTCGATTTCCCTTGTAACAGGGACTTACATAATCAGGAGAGCGAGGGACCCCATTTATGGGGCTGCCTCCTTGGCTCCCGGTCTGTGACTGGCCCGAGGACCTTCTGGGCCTAGCATTATTAGGTGCAGGTAGGTTTTTAGGCCCCCCCATCTCCAAATCCAAAACGGGGGCAACCTTTACCTCTGCCACCTTGGCAGCAGCAGGGGTGCTGTTGGTTTTGGGGTTTTTGGGCTGGTTTTTGTTTTCCACCGGTTTCTGCACCTCGTAGATGCGGGTGGCTTCTTCAATGACCCATTCTAAAGGTCTTTTCTCATGAAAATCTCTCACGAGCTGGGTCATTATGTATTTGGGCAAGGCATGGAAAAAAGTATTAACAAATTCTCTGCTGTCTGTGCGCACCCTTCTGGTGGTCTGCGCAAAGGCACGTTTCAGTTCTTGCACGAATTCTTGTGGGGCCTGATCCTCCCCACATTGCAAATTGTAGGCTGCCTTGCGAGCCTCTTGAGGATTTCTGTGAACAGAAAAATGTTTCAAGATGGCCGCCTTATAGGTGGACCATCTTAAATGATTTTGGTCCTCCAGCCCCGCAAAGAAACTGGAGTATTCTGGTGAGAATGTCCATTTGATGTACTGGATGCAGCTACTGCTGTCCTTCAAATGGAAAGTCTCCATCATTTGCTCATAGAGCTCCACGTGTTCCCATACGGAATACTTGGCGTTCTTATGATAAGGCGTGATAACACTCCTTATTGCCTTTATTTGCTTCAATGGGTCCTTAAGCAAGGCCCTTTTTGCCTTATTGGCCTTTTTGGTTCGGGTAACCCTGGTCCATTCATCCTCAGACTCAGAGGCACTGCTCCCAGAGGTTCCTGTCTGATCTTCCAGGTTTTCCCGGATTCTGCGAGCCTGGGAATGGCTGGCAGAATGTGGGGACCTGGTCTCCTGTGTCCTGCGCCGTTCAGAGGAGTCTTCAGATTCCTCTTTGCTGCCAGGATTTGATGGGTACCCCCCCCCACTGACCTAACTGGGCAGAAGTTTTCAGGATGCCCTTAATGGGCCTATTCTCCTGGGTTCCCCACTAAATTGCACTGTGCTTGGTTGCCCATACCCGGATGCCCGCCCATCCATTCCTGGGAGGTACTGGCCTATGAGCCCCATGCTTCTGGCTGGATAGTAATCTGCCATCCCTGTGGCCCGGTGCTCATGCGCGCCAGGGGACATGGGGGTGGCAGAGTCTAGGGACTGTGAGAGATAAAGGCCTCTGGTACTAGGGCTCCTGAGGTTATGCTCAGGAGTTTCCCTTTCCCAGCGAACCTGGTCTCTATCCGCCCCTGCTCCCTGTTGCAATGCAAGAGGCTGCGCCTTAAGTTCCTCAGTTAAGGCCTTACTAGACTCTATCAGTCTCTCCTGTATCGCTACCTGTTGTTGGAGCCTATCATTGTGCTGGCAGAGAGCCTCATTCTCTCTCTGCGTTTCCTGATTGGTCCTGGAGCACTGGGCCAGTCTTTGCTGCAGGAGGGTTACCTCCTGAGCTGTGTCCCTATTGGCCTGCTCCTGTCTTGCCAGAGCCTCCTCCACCCTCCTGGTGTGCTCTAGCAAGTCCTGGTGTTCTTTTTGGAGGTCACCCAGTCCCTGGTGGGCCAGGTGATTTTCTTCCATTTTTCTCCTTACGTGGCAGACTTCCTGGCCTAAGGTGTCCCTTTCCTGACCAAGAGCTTGAATTTGTGACGCCAGGTCGTCCCTTTGCCTTTGGAAGGCACCAGCTTTCTGGCGCTCCTGATCAAACACTGCCTGGGTATCCAGGTCTTTCAGGATCAGTTTATTGCTCTCCTCTTTCTCTCTGTCTAGTTGGATTTTCAGGGTGGCTACCTGCTCTGTGCATGCCCTGTTGAAATTGATCTGTTGCTCCAGCTTTTTCTGGCTCTGCAGTAGGGAGTCCAAACTGTCTTGGCGTTCCTTCTGCAAAGCCAGAATTCTGGTATCCTGGTCTGTCTTTTCCTGTTGCAGTATATCCATGTCCAAGTACATTTATCCTGCATGTCTCCCATATATAGGTACAGGTATGCCGCTATCCTAACCATCTTGTCTTGTTCATCCTTAGCTTTAGGAGCCATGTATAGTTCACTCAGGGCCACATGTAAGGGACCCTGATCTCTCCATATATCTGACCCTGTTTCAGTGACCTGTTGCGTGATGGCCTGCAACCAGACCATGCGGTCCTGGTGAGTCCACTCACCTCTCACAAATAACTTATGTAAGAAGTGCTCTCTGGCTATTTTCATGTCTACTAAGGTCGTCATTCTAGAGATTTGTCTCTGTCCTGACTTACAGAAGTTTATATTTTATTTTTGCAAAACAGACCTTTTCCTTAGAGCGTTCCTTTGAGGAGTGCTTTAAAGCGTAACCCAGCGTGGTGATCTGACCGGATATGTGTATCTGGTCAGCTGGCACGCTGTATTAATCTGCACAAGTGATAGATATAACCCAAACGTCCGGCCCGAGACCCCAATTTGTAAGAGGATTCAATTCAACACTACAGCTAAGTCAATGCCTAGTCTGGGATACTGAATGGAAACCCTTATTGATATATCTTTACGTCCAGTTCATGCGTTCTGGATGACTACCCCTATATAACACCCCTCTCTTGGAATCCCCTTGACCCCACTGAGCCAAGAAGTAGTTCTGTTTTGCAAGTTTAAAAGGTTTATTTGATAATTTAAACAATATATATATATATATCACACTTTATAATAAATTTATAATTGAATATCACATTTAATCTGAGCAGTAATCAATAATGGATAGTCCGGCACTAGCACACTTCTTTATAATCAATGATGAGTGGTTATAGGATGGATAAGATAGCAACAATACTTTTATGGTTTCAAATGGATGCAAGGTGGAATGAAATTGCAGTACGGAAATACTCAATATGATTTCAAAAAAACAATGTAATCACTTTTCTCTGGCAATCCACTTCCCCCTTTATGCAATGCAAGGAAATGGAAGGGAAGCACACAGTTCTCAGAAATGCAATCAAATGTAATTCAGTTCACCCCAGCAAGCTTAGACTACAGAAGTTTGAAACACAGGCCCAAAATGCTTTTATATGTGCTGGCAAGGAAGTGAAAAATATGCGAAAATGCTTTTATATGTGCTGGCAATGAAGTGAAAAATATGCTAAAATGCTTTTAATTCCCTCTAGAGGTTCAGGGTGAGTGGTATCTAGTTAATATTAGTCCAGGCTCACTCTAGCAATGATTCAGGGATGGTTCTTAAGAGGCAAACGAATTTTTAGCAAGGAAAGCAAGGAAGCTGCTGTTTTCACACGTGGCTGGATTTTTAACCAAATCGCAAATCGCAGTAAAATTCGCGAGTGCGAGAATCATGATTACGGCAAAAGTATGAGGAGTAGGAAGTCGTTTCTAGGCTTGTTGAAAGGTTGAGATTCTAAGCTTTCAGAGGAAAGTTAAACCAAGTTCCTAGCCCAAACGGTTCCAGAGATACGAACGATTAAATAAAGGTAGTTTTTCGGATTTGAAATTTTAAAAGTTCCAAGCGACAGGTTACAGCTTGCAGATAGAAAATGACAAGTGACAGCTTTGCAAATGACAGGTGACAGTTAGGCGGCAGTTCTGGTTAGATTAAAATAGATTGAATTATATTATTTTAACTAAGAGATTGGTTCTGCACAGTTCTGCTAGGTACTCACAATATATTTTTGAATTAGGCCTCGCCACGGATCTGGTCAGGTTTTGGACTGGACTCCGGTCTGGTCTGGGTCTCTTCACAGTGATCTGGGTCAGCTCTCTGGTTCTGCTAACAGCGGTCTGGGTCAGCTCTGCTCTGCTGGTCTAGCCTCTCTGGATTCTGGATACTGCTCTGCTTTCTAGGTACTGCTACAGGTTCTGGAGATTGATGGATTTGAAGTCTGGATCTCTGGATGTTGTATGGTCCGGCAGCATGCTCCGCAGCAAATGGAATTGAATGTCTCTATCTGTCCTGACTGTCTGCTTTTATGTGTTTTGAAAGTGGGTGTGTGTGCAGCATCACTAGCCAGCCCCTCTTTCAACTTGTCATTGGCCCAATTCTCCCCTCTCCCATGATTGGGGAAGGAACTGTGAGTCAGAGTGATGCTGTAGGTTTTATGGGTCAGAGGATCCTCCCCTGGTCAGTTTGCCCACAAATCTATATTTGATTCAAAATGCACATTTCTCAAATACATAGTGGTTTGTCATTGCATGTACATATTACCTATCACATGAGGTAGTCTCTGTCCCAAATCTGCTCTTCCTAGGAGCTTGGGTTCAAAAATGGCAACATATTTCACTTTTTAGTCGGGTTACCACTATTGGATTTTTCCCCGCATTTACACAGATGTGCCCATGGTGTGTGGGCATTAGGTGGTGGAGTGTTAGATTTTTAACATACATACATTTAGAGTAATATCCTCTTTTCTGCTAAAACCCCCCTGAACATACCACCGGGTCCTACCACGTCTTCAAATGTGCACAGAAAAATCACAAGTATAATGATATCACTTATAAAATTTTCACAAGTCCGCTCTATGAATGATCCATCTTTTTAGATTTATGTTCTGGCCCCAAAGGGGTGTGGTTTCCCCCAGCACAAGGTTGAATTTCTGGTTTTTCCAGTTCTGCCAAGCCAGCTTGCTCTCACAGGCAGTGCTCCTCCCCTTTCCTTCCAGGAGGAAGCCACTTTTACAACCCCCATAATAAAACATTTGCCTGAGTCAGGACAGGGCTTTGTTCAATTTCCTGCAGAGCCCAGGTAATTCAATCAGAGAAGTGTCATATCCCTTTTGGTGGGAACAGCAAAAGGCAGCTAGGCCTGGGAACACAGCTGTTGTGCAAGTCTCAACTCCTGTCGGGGGTAGCTGGTGGGCAGAATTCAGTTTCATTAAGCCAGGTTTCAGATAAAATGTCACTTTTTGTTCCCCAGTTTTCTGCATTCAAATAAACTAACAATTTTTACACATGCAGCTAGAATGCTGATTCTAAGTTTAAAACTATGACATTTAAACAATTGAAACCTATGTGACACTCAAAAGTAGGTCACTCATTTCTTTTAAACATTTAGATTTTTAGTGTCTTTCAGTCCAAATTTACTTAAACTGCTGAAATCCACAGCTCAGCCAGTTTTGCTATGAACATTATTTTAGGCTCATCCTCTTTCCAGATTTTGTATGCCCACAAGACTTTATTCTGTCAAATGTCTGCTGGTGTTCAGTGAGATTGTTGGATATTCTGCAATGTTTGAAATGGGCATTCTGAGCTTGCCTTCAGAGAAACAAAGGGTGATTTTTAAAGTGCTTTCTAGCGAACAGGCACTGCTGTTTTTCTCTTTGGCACCCCATTTCACTCATGGCTCTTCTGACCCAGCACACCCCCACCGGGGGGTGGCAAGTCAGGCGACCATTTTGGTGTGCGCACAAACTGCGTGGTTTTCATAGATTCGGGCGCACATGTGGGCTTTTTCGGCCATCTTGGATTTCCTAAGCCCACAGCACCAAATGTTGTAGCATAATAGTCCAAACGTGGGTCAGGACACCCAACAGTCTATAACACTAAAGTATTCTGCCGAGGCGGGAATCATTGTCAAAATCGTGGTGACGTCTGGGACCAATGGGAATTGAGGGTCAACCACTTTGTTTAATGCGCGCAGATCAATTATGAAACAATATGGTACTTCATTACCCCCTTTCTTATACACCGGGAGAATGGGGCTGTTACATATACTGCCAGTAATCTCTTCAATCACCCCCAGTTTTACCAGATCTGAAACAATACTCTTCAATCATTTCTTTCCTTCTGCTGAAATTTTATACTCTGGAATATGCGGTAGCGTTACTCCTTCTTTTAAAACAATCTATACTGGCTCTATTTTCAAGCATCCCACATCATTGTCATTCATCGCCCATATGCAAGTTGGCACTTTACTCAATTCTCCTGGCAAAGGTTTGAACAAAAATTCAGACCCTGGTACATTCTGTAGCGAAATTGTCAAGAACACTCCATCAGGAGTGCAATGGATAACTGTGCTCAGCTTTTTCAATAAATTTAAACCCAAAAGATTTTCCCCACAATTTTCTGTTAAGAGAAATGGACAATATTCAGTGAATGGACCTAATGTCACTGCTACTGGTTGGGATACTGGATTGATCACTGGGGTACCTGTGAACCCTACTGAAATATTTCTTTGCCCTGACAGTGGTATCTCCGGAACCAAGTGATGGTCTATCGAGCACTTTTGCGCTCCTGTATCTACGAGAAAGCTATGCTCTCTATTCCCAACTTTCATTTCTACGTAGGGTCCTTTTTGATTCACGGGAATAGTCACTGGTTCCGACCCCTGTCCTGGGCTGTCCTATTGAGGGAACAACACATCATCCGATGTGTAATCACTACTATAGTACGTATTCGGTTGTGTATCAAAAATGTTTCTGCCCCTCCCTCTATTTCCATTTTCCGAGTTCTGTTGGCTCTGGTTTTGGCTAAGAGAATTCTGATTTTGAGCTTGGTTCTGATTCTGGGTAACATTTCCTTGATTATTTTGGTGCTGCTGCATGTTGTTTCTATTCTGCCCATTTATTCCTGGGTGCCCCCTATGCTGTCTTCTCTGTCCATACCCATTTCTATTTTGTAAATGTGGACATTGCGCTCGCCAGTGGTCTTCCTCTCTGCAGTACGCACACTGATTTAGTCCCAAGGGCCCTCCATGCATGTTCGAATTATTTCTGCCTTGCGCGTTTCCTCTCCCTCTATTGTGTCCTGTCACTTGCTGAAGTAGCTCCTTGTCTGCAGTGCTTTTCTTTTCATTGGCAAGGGGTATTCATCAAATATCTCATGTATTTCCACTGTGGGAATAGTAGGATCTGTAATCCATCTTAACGCCTTTCGTATACATACTTTTAATTTTTCACTTGTCAGTGATGACGGAAGAAATCGCTGCTGCACATATGGTATCGCCACCTCCCCCCTGTCTCTCCTTATACCCTTTTCCCTACACCTTGGTATGGCAAACATTTCAGCATATGCATCATCAAGTTCATTTTTAAATTCAAAAAGCCTGTCTACATGTTCCTTTATTTCTTCATCTCTCTCACTACATCGTGCCAACGCATTCAAATCCAACAACTGCTCTGGCGGTACCCTGCCAATCAACTGCTTTCATTTCCCCTTTAAATATTCCCCCATGCATTCCAACGCTACCTGTCTTTCATTGCTCCTCCTGAAATCATACATCGAAGCCAGCGTCGACGTTTCATCATTCCAGTCTATAAATATCTCGGCCTGTTCCTGCAGCTCCCGTTTTCTCTTCTTGATAATCGCGCTACGGGTCACCCTAGTCCATTCACTATGTCCCGTCCCCTCTCTTCTTTCAGTGAGTTCAAGTTCAATTATTGGAGGTGCGGATGGGACAGCAGGAAGGAGAAGTAACTGCTGCAGCGCTGGCTGGCTGGCTAATGGGAGGCGCTAGTTGTATGATTTGTGGCTGTGCTGGGATCTGAACAATAGGGAGGGGCTGAACAACTGAAGGGGGCTGAGCAATAGACACTGGTTCGGTCTTCTTAATCCCTCTTATTGGGCGTTCTCGCCTTGTTTCAGTTAGTATTTTGCTTATCATCTCATCTGAAGAATGCAACTCTTGTTGTGGATATATCTTGTCTATACTCAACTGATCACGTCTGTTTGATTTTCTCAAACTATCATCCCACTCCTCCTCCTCCTTCTCTTTCACTCTTTCTGCTTTCGACTTATGCATGCGCGCAGTCTTCTCTCTTTTTTTCCAACGAAGCATAGCTTTCCTCCTCCAGTCTCTAAGGATATAAAATGACTCTGGGCGTGTTTTCTTTTTCAATAACACCTTCTCCAAATAATCTATTCTCAATATCTCAAAACTCCCATGATTCGGCCATTGTAAATCTTCCTCTTTTCTGGTTTGCCTATGCCAAATCTCACAAAACATTATCGCCCCTACACCATACTTTACATACATCTCATACGCCAGCAACCCCATGGGTGGCACGACCTGACCAGTTTCCAAAGATTGTCTACCGCAGTGGAAAAATTCTGCTAAGGTGGACAATACCCCAGGTATGTTATAACCTTACCCTCGGCTAATCAACCTTACACTGGGCATTTGATTTTGCAAAATCAACTATCAACCAATATCAGGGTTACTTCGAATCGAGGCACGACTCACCTGATCAATCTAGTCGTCTTTCAAGATGCAATTCGTCCGTATACTGACGCAACCAATAATCGTTGTGTCTGCGTATCTTGGCTCACTCTGCCTCATTTCGGGACCCTCGTCTCCTTGTTCTCTTGCCGGGCACCTCGATCAAGGATCAGTTGTGTACAGATCTGCAAAGAAGTCTCTCATCACTTTCACAGGGGTGCCCCGAACACCTCTTGATCCCGGCTTGATCGTCCCGTCCTCGCCGTTCTCTCCACCTTCCTTATTTTACAACGTACATGATGGAACAAGTGGGGGAGGGTCCCCATTCGGCGCCATCTTGAAGGAGCCCCTAGGGGATCCTCGTGTATGGAAACAAGGCACAATCACCACACACAAACAGATACGCCAGACACAAGGTTGTATTCCCAAAAGCTAGGGTTTATTGCAAAGCAAATAGTCTCAGTTGGCCAACTGGGTCTCACGCCCCGCGACGTGTGTCTCCAGACCCCGAGGGATGCAAGAGAGCCAGCATTGTACAACAGTTACATATACAAAATGGGCATCTCACAATCAGTAATGACATATTCAATACCGCCCATAATGTGTTTCCTTTGAATTGGGTTTGATGATTGACAATGGTGACGAGTATGACACCTTCAGACATTCATGTTAGCAACAGTTTACAATTTCATGTGCTTGCAGACAAAGTTCTTTGTTTAAGAGAACACATTGCTTCTGTTTTTGCAAGCAAGCTGCATGCAGGGGAGAGACACATTCCAGGCCTCGCTATCTCCTAGTTTCTATTTGTGTGCTAGGGGTCAACTCGCTCTCCAGGGCTCTACAGGGCTCAGAAAGGGGGGCCGCAAAGAAGTGCATAATTCAAGCCATTAATTGTTCGTTTCTACCATTTTTAACGCATGATCGAGACTGGCTGGCACCTGTGTAATGATTAAATGTCTTTCTGCTTACTTCCATGGTCTTGCGAGGGAGGAGACCGGGCATTTCTGTCTGGGTCGCCTGCGTTATGTTTCAACAAGTATCTCGCGGCCTTGCTCTATGCATGAACAGTAAAATAATAGTCGAGCAGAATAAGCTTTCTGCAAAGCATTTTTGACAGAAAAGCAAGGTGCGAAAATTAAAAACAAAATGGCGATTTCAATCACTTCAAAATGGCTGCACTTTAGTCAAGCACTTTAGTCAAGCTGATAGATGCGTTTTTCTAATATCGACAAATGAGGCGGTTGGTCTTCGGCCAACAAAATACATTGCCTCCATCATTGGGGGTACCAACTTTTTCTAAACTGACACGGTGAGTGTAATTGGCACCCTATGGTGACACAATTGGAGTGGGCAGGGTGAGTTCCTTTATAAATTCACCTTACTTAATTTTAGGGGCTCCCTTCAGATTATTAGAAACTGGAGACGCACACCTGTGTACTTCAATATTAGATCTGTGAAGGTTGGCTATCACAAGTTGCATATGCCTCTAAATAGTAAAGGCGCTATGGAAAATCAATAACGATGACTTTTTCTCACTTATTAACTTTTTCCCTTTCCCTGCTTTGGAAATTTTACTGGATAGCTCCATTCATTCATATCTGAGATACACAGCAAATTATTTGCCCCAAGATCATTGAGACCAGACCAGACTGCAGTGGGCTGTCTAAACGCCCTTTGAACTGATTTCCTCCCACTTAAGCAGTGTGGGACGCTGAAGCGGTGTGCTTTGTTTATTCATTTTGAAACGCACAGAGAATTACCTGTCTCAGGTCTGCTGTGACCAAAATATAGTGTGGTGACTGCGGGGCTGTCTAACCCGTGCTTTGAACCACTTTCCTTCCCATTCAAATAATGTGGGACACTGAAGCGACGCACCAGCGTTGAGTCACCGACAAAAGCAAAGCATGCAAAGCAAGTCACTGCCAAGCCATTAGGCCTAATGGCAGAGAACTGACAACAGATAATGAGATTGAGATCTGTTGAAATGTGCATGTAAATCAGGTCAACAGTGCTATGGAAATGATCCCAGAGGCGACCTCTGATAAGACAACAGTCATCGATGCCCGAACTTATCCATTCGGGCACCCACATGTCTGTCCCGCCTGAGGTAATACAAGCACCAGTGGGGAAACACAACTCATCAGGAAATACACAGTCCTCAAGAATTACTAACTTTTTTCTGATATCGGAGGATGGAGAGAACAGGTACTTCAACCCGCTGGAGCTAGAACACTCAGAGAGACTAGCATACCTGGTCTCTAGAATGACAGACAGTATTATTGATGCAGTCTCCCTGGATCATGCTAACTTGTCTAAGGAACCACTGACTAAAGGTACCGAAAGTGTATTTTGTAATTTTGGCAGTATCAAGTACCAATCTACCTGTTTGCAGCCTATTTCTATGGGAGTTGTTGCTGCAGGCAGGTCCTACAATGTGACAACAGGTAGTCCCAACCAAGCCACTCATGGGGATCGGTGTGCAGTCACACAGTATGATCTGAGCAATACGGTAGCTATGAATGATAACAGTGATATACCTGATGTATCAGTCCATATAGAAACAGCTGATCCGGCAAGAACGAGTGGTCATGATAGTGCTCTCTATGCCACTCCTTTACTACTGCAAAATGAGGTCATAAATATATTGCCAGGTGGTATGTCTGTTATGGGCCAGAAATTGGAGTGTGAACTCCATGGAGGGGCTGTAAATGTCAGTCGACATGATAATACTTCTTCTATAATGCTGTATTCAGTGCTTGAGCAAATGCTGACAACCATTTTGAGTACATGTGATACTATTGAAATTAAATTGGGTGTGCATAGTGTATTGTTAGATAAAATATTACACAATCGTATTAGCAAGGGATTGCGATCTAATGTCGCAGTGGATGGGAACATGAATATTGCAACTGAATGTACAGCGAGATTGAGCACTGTACCAACGGCACTGGTTACTACATCATGCAATCGAAACCCTACTGTACAGCTAGTGATTGAAGGGCCTAATAATAATAATAATATAGATAGTACATGTGTTGTGATTGGAGATGAAATCTCTATTTAGAAAAATTGTGACACTACCCTGATGCAAATGCTGGTTGGAAATTTTGCCTCACGGAAGGCTAGAAAAGCTACACTAAAAATACCTCCCACCAAAAAAAAAACAGGTAGCCCAGGCAGCTATGTATATTAGTCGGAAGGGCCAAAGATGTGTCCCTTAGATTCAACTGTCGGGTCCACCGACTAGCTAACTGATGGTGAAGTAATAATCCATGATTCAGTAGCTAATAATGTTGGACAGGTAAATGGGGGTCTAAAAGTAAACAACCCAACAAAAATAAATGAAACTACTCAAGTCCTCCCAGCGTAAAGAAGAGACAGTTGATGAGAGAAGATAGGGATATAAGATCCTTCATGTGTGCGTCAGAAGCTCAATCGGTGGGCAAACCGGCATGCATAAAAGGTTCTAAAAAATTGGTTAACAAAGGCAGACTAGACAGCGTGTGTCTTAAAGCACTCGATGGTCTTGAGATCTTGTTTCACAATGATACTCAGATGGCAAATAAAATAGTTACATCAGCCTCCACACAAATGAATGATATCTTTGGCACCAACATATGTGATACTGCCAAGGAGAATACTGCAGCCCATATTACTGCACCATCACCGAGCACTGTTCCATTATATAATGCTTTGAAACTGATGTGTATATCAATAGATGGCAAACATCCCTGGATAAATAGGCGGAATATACCTAAAATATTACAGTATATTGTACCACTGTGTGTTGTGACTATAGATGATATTCTGCTTGTAGATATGGTGGAAGGACTTGGAAAAATCTGCTCTAATGTAGTGTTTAGTACGGAAGAATTATTGGAATATGTGATGGGTTGTGAAACAGCACTGTTTAAGATAGGATACACGCGTGAAATTGTGAAAATTACTAAAGTTAAATTTAATACAACCCCGGCGGTAACTAACATCGCAGATAGTCACAATAACAAGGCTAAGGCTACTGTGTGTATGGCCGGAAATGGAAACCTCAAGGAGTTTGGTGGAATCCAAACTGACGGTTATTGGCAGTGGCTACCAAAGGCCTTCCAGGTACATTTCAGACAGAATCCCTGATAGTAGACTTCTATTGTGCTCTTGGAATTGCAGAGGGCCTTCACATTACACACACGAGGGAGGGTTATTGGACCATATGGAGGCTTTTTGTATAGTGATACTACAGGAAACTTGGTTTATCGACCCATATGCAATTGATGGATTTGCCTCAATATCAGCAGTGACCCATAAAGGATGAATAGGAAGACCTAGAAAATGCCAGCTTACTGCAGTAAACAAATTATGGAGCATTGAAAAAAATTGATACTGGCTGTGAATATATTTTGGTAGGTACCTACTATGGATAAATAATTGTGGGTCCTCAATGTCTATGACCCTCCTACCAGAGATATGCATTTTACTATCATGCAAAAGGTACAGGAGTCACTAGCCATGATAGCCACTCATATCCCTGTGATTGTTGGAAGCGATTTTAATGCCCGTATTCCACCACACACTGAAAACTATAGTTATATAGAGTCATCTGGACCAGTACAAGTAAGGCAGAATGATGGGAAGGAATTGACATGGGCATACCTATTGTATAAAGATGTTTTTGTGCACCTAAATGGCTATTGTACTATCGGCAAAGCAGGTGGATACACTAGGGAAGATGGACGCTGTGGATCCTCTATTGATTATATTTTTATTAACCAAACTATACTGCCTTTAGTGATTGATATAGGTATCATATATCGAGAGGAAAGTGATCCTTTCCCAATATGTGCGTTTTTAGACATAAAAAGCAGAACTGTAGCTATGATAATTGTGGTGTGATTTCAGTTTACAGTGCTGGTAATCGGATCAGATGGAACCACCCAAAATTGTTAAAGGCTTATGATATAGCCAGTGAAGAATTAGCAAAATTTGTCATAGAAAAGCGGGCTCTTGGAATCACTGATGGAGACTGTATTATGAGATATGAAAATATTATGTTCCGTGTGAATGAGCAGGTACATGTAGTACAAAATGGGGTGGTTAGAGGGAGTTCATGTGACACACACACCATCTGTAATTATTGCTGTGATACCAAGATGCATGCCGAAAAGAAGGTCTTGAGACAGGATATAGAGTGAATGGTTAACATTTTCAAGTATGATAAAATGAAGGACAAGAGTGCCAATCTCGCAAGAGTGATTAAGGAGCAACGTAATACCTATTGCGCATATATTTCAAACAGGTACAACGGGCAAAGTGGTACTCTTTAGCAGCTTGTGCCAACAGTGGAAACACTATAGGCTTTTGGAAAATCATAAGGAATACTGACATCCAACATTTTCTGATCTCAGGTTTGTCAAGCAAAGACTGGGAGGCACATATTGGTAATACTCTGGATAAGATAGCTCAGTGTAACACCTATTACAAGCCTCTTGCTAATTATGTCAAAATAACTTTATTCAGCCATCAAAGTACATCCTACCACAAAGTACATCCTGCCACGAAACATTTGCTTGATTTTCCACATTACATAATTTGGGTGTAAATAAATGAACTTAACCAGCAACCCAAAATGGGACAAAGAAATGAAAAAAAGGTAAAAATAAGGTAGAATAAAGCCCCCAAATTGCACTATTCAGAATGACACAGGCCCATTACATCAGCGACTCTCAGTTGACCTTGGCCCCAGGGGTATATGGTTTGCACCGGATTAAAACATGATTAGTTTTTGTGGTTACAGGGAAGTCAACAGTTCCTAAATGGGGATGCTGGCAGGTTACGATCCCACTGTTGGCAGTCCAACCATGCCATCCAGTTGCCCAGTTCATCTCAGGACGCCCTTGGCCACTCTCTGATCCACAATACGTATTTTACCAGATTGTAGGGGTTATCATCTTTTGCTGGACAGTCTGTAGCAGCCTTTGATGGCTTCCCTGCCCACAAAACCACAACCCTTAACAGTGTAGGCATTTATTCAGAAGAGCGTCCCTTGGCTCTCGCAAAGGAGGACAGTGAGGTTTTGGTGATAATAACCGGCCCAGGTGCATGGTCCTGAAAGGCGCTCTCGAAGGGGGACATAGGAAGCAGATTATTATTATTATTATTATTATTATTCTCCGCCTCGAAGTTTGTCAAATCCAGCAAGAAGGGGGTTCGGGAGGGGCAATGCAAGCACGATAGGAGCGGAGAGGGAAGCTCTGGTGATGGCACGGGAGACTCGATTCAAGTGGACTCTAGCTGGGGGAGCTGGGTTTACGGACTGGAATTAGTAAACCTCTTTGGGCAGGGGATAGGACCCCCCAGAAAAGTTAAAGATGCTGCTAGGCTTTCCCCTCTTGGCAGCAGCACATTCACCCTCAGCAATCAGTGGGCAAGCCCCTCGAGTTCTTTTCAGTGCCAAGGTCCTACGCTTAGGCTTAAGCTCCAATAGTTCTTGCAGCACAGACGAAAGAATGTGCTGGTTACAGAGTGGTGGTGGCAGATGAAAAAAAAGGCAGCTCGGGGGATGAGGCAACGATATCAGTGGCCACAGTTATTGTTGTCATGTTGGAGCAGATAAGCAAAATAGCAGTCAGCAGAACAGTCAAACAGCCCGAGGGCATGTAGGGTGCAGACACAGATAGTTACAGGCAGTCAGTGAGCACAGCGGGCCAGCAGGGGGATGCCAGACAGAAACCTATGTGGCCCCCCTCCCCTGGTTGTGCTCCTCACCTCCTCTGGCACCTCTGTGCTTGACACTTCTTCCCCAGATAGGAGCAATGGGATGGTGGCGGCCTCATTTAAATGCTGAAGCATTGGACCACTGGAACGCTGTGGTGGGGGGGGGTCCTCGGGCAAGGTAGCTCCCCTGGCGGGCCAACAGTTCCTACTCACCCCCCTCAGGCGCCGAACACCCGCACCCTTGATTCCCGCTGGCTTCCGGCCCTGTGGGTGGTAGCAGCAGTCTTAAGGAGGAGGGGGCGTGGCCTCCCCTCTGCAACTACGGTGGCTATCCTGGGTGAGCTGAAGGGCAGGGAGCATGCCGCAACGCCCACACCCTTGATTCCCGCTGGCTTCAGGCCCTGTGGGTGGTAGCAGCAGTCTTAAAGAGGAGGGGGCGTGGCCTCCCCTCTGCAACTCTGGTGGCTCTCCTGGGTGAGCTGAGCTGAAGGGCAGGGAATGGGCCAGAACACCCACACCCTTGATCTCCGTGGGGTGACGCACAGTGGAATGGTGTCCCCTCTCTCTCCGAACCTTTAGGTATTATCAAAAAGTTATACTGCTCCCGAGCTGCAGGGCCGGACAGTACATGAAATGCCCTGGTGAAAAAAGTTCCCATGGCATGGGCAGAGGCACTGCATGACTTGAAGGCTTGCATCTGTAGCACCATCCTTGTACCCAGATCTTGGCCTGATAGTAACATTGTTCCGGTGTATAAAAAAGGGTGTAGAAGTACACCAAGCAACTATCATATGCTTGCGATGTTGGATATTCCATCAAAAATATTTGGCAAAGTCCTGCTTAAGGAACTCAATGCATGGGCAGATGATAACAATATAATTCTGCCTAGTCTGAGTAGGTTTAGAAAAGGGTTATCCACAATTTATAATCTTGTTACACTAACTTCTCTGATTGAGCACACTTGGTATGGCCGGCAAGCAAAGGTGCATGCAGCCTTCATTGATTTCTCAGCAGCATTCGATGCCATAATAAGAGAACAATTGTGGCATAAGCTGAGTGCCCTACGAATCTCTAAAGGTCTGCTAATAATGATTATAATGCTACACGCCAATACAAGAGTGCGTATTCGACTAGATGGACAAGGGAAGTTAACCTGCTGGTTCGGCAATTGTCGTGGTGTCAAACTATATCTGACAGACTTTCAACAGGCCATTGATATAGCTGACACCACTGCAGTTAAGTACGGGAAGCACGGCGTATCATGGTTGGGGTATGCAGATGACAAGTGATTATGGATTATACCCATAAGGGTCTACAAAAAGGCTAAGTGCACTTGAGTATTATGGCATATTGAATGGATTCCAGATTAGGTAAAACGAAAGTTAGGGAATTCAGAATAGGTTGGAAAACAAGAAGTAGTACTGTGTGTATTCTAAATGACCATCTGGTTGAGGTGGTTTGGGGTCTGTGATTGATGACCAACTATCTTGGCATGCACACTGGGATTACATGTATGATAAGGTACAACAATGACCAGGTGCATTGAGCAAGTTCATTGGGACGAATGGAAGACACACTATTATTACTGTTCTTGCCATCTATCAAGCAAATATAAGATCCCTTATGTTATACGGTGTGGAAGTATGGGTGCACAAATTCACCAAAGAACTAAAAACACTTGATGGGAAATCCCGGAAAATACTCTTGAAGCTTCCTTGGAGTATATCCTGTGAGTAGATAATGCTTGAATGTGGTCTGTATAGTATTGGCATTGTGGTCTCGATACAACTATTATTGCTAACTAGTAAAATAAATTAAATGGAACCGTCTGCTGTCATTCATATGATCTATAAGACCTATAGTCACTGGAAAACGCCCATGCGCAACAGTTGTTTAGAATGGGCAAAAACGACTGAGGCTTATTGGACTGATCCATTGAGTGGCAGCTTGGGGAAGATTGACATTTTCTAAGCATAAATATAGGGTGAAAAAAGTGTTGAAAACCACTAATAGAGAAAAGCGGTCTGTTGATCAAGCTACAAATAAAACAGTAATGAATTCATGGGCTACTTTGATGAAAGGATGAATAAACCTAAATACCTCTGGGCTTATCCAAGCGCTGCTGTAGTTAGGAAATATATGTTTATTAAATGTAACTGTATGCTGACATTTGAAATCATTGGTTCACGCATTGGCATCATCCGTGAGCAGCGGTTTGGTAGATTATGCAGGGAAACCATTATTGAAACTATGAGGCATTTGTTTGTTGATTGTTTGAAGTTTGAATGTCATTAGGGACCGATATATTATTAAATACAGGAATTATTGTTTTAGATTTTTCTAAACAGGAGCTCTGGAAAAGTTTTATGGGATCTTCACATTTTGTATTATGGTGTTAATTACTGTGATTATTTCATGGGAATATTTTATGCATTGTCAACAAGGCCTTCTTGGGCCTGGGGCCTCAATACCTTCAACTCTCTCTTCCTAAATATCTTCCTTCTCGAGCTCATCCGCCTCCAACTCCCTCAGGGTCAGTCGCTTCTCCAAGCAACGAGTTGGTGGTAGATCTCTTTCTTTGTCTGGTGCCTCCCTCTGGAACAGCCTCCCTCCCTCCCTGAAACTTGAGGAGAACCATCGCTGGTTCCGGAAACACCTCAAAACATTTCTCTTGCTTCTGCATTTTCTCCTCCTCTCCCCCGCTGACTTCCTGGCTGAAACTGAATCTGCAACGGTTACCTGGCCACCCTCTGTTCTCTGGCCCAGGTCCCCTCCCCCACCAGTGGCACACCTGCACTGCCTTCCTGGCAACCCCCGCACTTGGGACTGTTTCTGTATCCCTACAGTCCCAATTGCAGCACTTACACCTGATGTCTGCACCTGATGTCTGCACTTACGCTTGCACTTGCCACCTGATGTCTGCACTTACCCCTGCACTCACCACCAGCTGGCTGTACCTTACCTATTTATTCTATTATCCTATGTACTGCACTGTCCCTTCCCCCTTGCCATGCACTTGCGCGATCGGAATGGCACCTGTCATAGTAGGATCGGTGTCTGTCTTCCCTGTGTTCCCCCTCCCTTGCCTCGTCGCGCCTTGAAACACTTGTGTATAGGCACGTTATAAGTGCCATATCATATCATATATCATATGAACTTGGCATGTGACTTGGATGTGTCTCTATTCTTATAATTTCTGCGACTATTTAATGGAAATATTTAATGAACTTGGTGTATGAATTGAATGTGTACCTATTCTTATTTTATTAATGAAGTATATGGATGCTATTTATATTGGAAATATTTTATGATGAAATTGTACAAAGTCTATATTTTATTATATGTGCAACAAATAAATACGTAAATAAATAAATGTATTTTCAAGGCTTAAAGACTCATAACAAAAGTTAATGTGTGAAAGTGCTACCTCTTTGTGTTTCATTGTTTGACAAAGGCATGCTTTATATCTAATGTGAGGAAATTCTTCCTAAAATAAACGCTTTTTGGTTTGATAAATATGCACATGTAAAAAAGGCAGATAGTTTTGTGTGATATGATTAATTGTCCTTGATGAGGGCACAGGTTTTAAGCAACTAACTGGTGCTTTGCGTGTGCTTTCAAAATAAAAATGTCCCTTTGCAGATCTTGACACGGAAACGTTAAGAACGTCTTGTAAAAAACAATGGTCTCTTAAAGGAGCCATCACCTGTAAGTGACTCCCACTTTAAATGCTCTGCTTGAAGAACGCAGTACTTACGGGGTACCCAGAGTCTCATGTACTGCTGGGCGAGGGAGCAGGGGTATTTGTCTGGAGAGCATCTCAGCAGGAGGTTGGGGGGTAACACATTGCCTCAGTAGAATAAACAAAAATGGATCCGTGTTCATAGAAGCAGCACAGCCCCTTTTGAAAACAACATTCATTGCTATGCTGGAAGTAGGCAGCTGGCTCCAGCAGGACCCCCACAGACTGACTGCCCATGCCTCGGGCCAGCCCTGGGAGCAGCCAGCACCTGGAACCCACTGCCCACCAAGGAGAGCAGTCCACCACCCAGAGCAAGGTCTGTCCTGCACAGTGCCCCAGGAGTTGTAGGTGTTTTTTTGTTCATTTTAGCTCTGTGTCTCCACCTCCCACTTATCTGCTAAGGTGTTTCCTTTGGTCTGGTTCGGGGCAGGGCACCTCCCTTCCTTTGTTCTTTTTGTGCCCTACACCAGTGGTAGGAAGAGGCTGGAGGTCACAGTGCTTGGGACGGCTCAGGTGCTCTATCCACTGTGGTGGTCCATGTTGAAATGTTATCGTCTCAAGACCTGAAGACCTTGTACAACACAAATGTCAAGATAGGCAACAGCAGGCGTAGTGACATCTGGAATCCCGACATGTGATACGGTCCACAGTCAACCATAGAATGTGTGTGCATGGCTTGCATTCGCCTCACTAGGTGAACCAGAGCCAGATTCCAGAGTGCAGGTTGCGGCTGATCATACCCCTGTGGCGGCTATCATCAATGAGGAGCAAGAGGTGGGTCGCTGCAGGGATTTTTTCTGTACACTGCCACTGCTTCCAGTTGTTAACCGGTGCTGCGTTAGTCCGAGAGACTGTGAGCTTGTGTCCAGCGGTATCAGGTAATATTATCCCCACCAATAATATCGCCATATATATGGTCGTGGGGTAAGGCCATAGGCGATTATTTTTGCTGGGGATAATTTATGGGCTAAATGGGACTGGGGGTCCCTTTTAAATATATGGGGGTTGCAGGGGTGTCCCCCACATGTTCCACATGTTCCATAGTTCCATAGCTTATTATCGCGGCAAAAATATGGTGATATGGTGATATTTTTGTATGGCGATATTGTTGCGGGGATATTAACACATGGAACCTGTCCAGCATGGGAATGGAGACTTCCCACAAAGGGGTAAAGCATGTTCCCAAGGATGTGCACTGCAAGTCACGTGTTAGATTGTACATGTCGTTCTTGTGCAAAATTATTTATTTTTATGACTATGACTGGCCCGAAGAGGATCCGGATGGGGGCCCCTCATGCCTGGCGATCTTAAGAAAGCATCCCCTCTATGGATCCATATCCCAGGATTGTGGATATCACCTTTTAGCTGCCACCTTCCAAGCCAGTGACTTGTGTTTGGCGGACTATAGTGCAGCTTGCCATGTATTGCTCCTTGTAATTACATGGATACTTTTCAGGTTTCGGGATACATAGTTTATCACCTATGCATCTCATCTTAACTCACCTTTTCCTTGCAACCAACAGTGTACATTTCAGTCCAACGCATGGAGTGGATGCTGGGTGGTACTTGTATCTGCAATGTCTCTAATTGTATTGTTTTACTGCACAGTGATTTAACCTAGCTTCATGTCTGTGTAGCCATATGCATGGATTTTGAAAGTTTCAGTTTTAGTCTCAGGCAGTTTCTGGGGCAGAATGGGGTTTGCCTGATAGCCTGCATACTCATGGTTAGCTTACTAGTCGTCTAGTAGCCAGGTCACGTTTTCACCTACTATCGGAGAGGTTCTGTGGGAGCTAGGTGGTTTCTAGTTTA
Source organism: Ambystoma mexicanum (assembly GCF_040938575.1). NCBI lineage: Eukaryota > Metazoa > Chordata > Amphibia > Caudata > Ambystomatidae > Ambystoma > Ambystoma mexicanum. The sequence goes on from NC_090941.1 coordinate 807,966,520, forward strand.
TCAATGTCCTTTCTAATTTGTGCATTTTAAAGTGTTAACCAGTGGTAGTCAGACAATCGATCCACTGGCTCACTGGCGGCTCTCAGCAATTTGAAAAGGTCCAACACCAAGAAGGGGGTCATTAGACACGGGGGTTGTCCAATTTTACTTTTGGGGCGGGTTCCACGTGCGCCACACCTGATTTTAAAGGATTACAACCAATACAATTTCAAAAACATTCAGCCTATAATGGAAAATCCTGAATCAGAAGTCGATTGCGCCAATAGCCAAAGCAAATTTGATGGATAGTAAAGACTTCCCCACTTATTACCCCCTCACATATCTCATCACACTTTCAGCTCATTTTTTATCTGCAATTTAATTTTACTAAATCATTTCTGAAATGGGAGGATTTAGGCTTACCCCAGTTGCAGTAAGGCCAGTTGGCTAGTACAATTCTTGTCCATCTAATAAGGGGGCTGAGAGGATGTCCCCCGCAGGTTCCATAGCAGAGTGAGACTGTTCCTGCAGCTTACCATGCACTAAAGAGATTAGAAAGGTGATTATTCATTTGCACAATGGTGGATCTCTTAACAGGGACATGAGCACTAGTGAGTGAAAACATGTGTCCCATGGGACTGGGGAGCCTGCCTCTCTGTGAGCTTCTTTCACGCAAAACACAAGAAACACAGACTTAAGTGCAATCTTCCCTCATGAACACAAATCAAACAGCAAGAACAGCACCATATGTTTCTACCCGATTCTTGCTAAATATTAAAATCTAGCCCCACCACCATTAAACATTTGCATGCTACTTGTGCGTCCTGAGACCATCATAAGGCTTGCCTAATCAACATATGCCAGTGTTGCACCCATAATCAACTTCAGTCCCTGACCACATATAATGCTAACGTTGCTACCCGCGCCCAAAGACCATCATGAGGCTTGCCTTCATCAATAAACGTCAGTGAACCACCCATTATCATTGGCCGTTCCTGAACACTTAATTTGCTAACATGGCCACTGGAAAGGATTTTCATGCGACTTGTCCACCCAAAAACAACATGAGGTTTTCCTCATCAATATTCGCCTGTGTTGAACTCATTATCAATTTAAGCCCTATGCAACATAATATGCTAGCATTGCCATTGGAAAAGATTTTCATGCTGCTTGTTCCCATGGACCTTCATGAGACTTGTCTCATTAATGCATGCCAGTACACCAGGGCTGGAAATATCTATGGCCAAGTGCAGGCTGGAGCCAAATCCCGATTTCACCACTTAACCAACGTGTGTCATCCTGGGTAAAGTTTAATTATGGAAATACATGGTTCCTGTGTACCAATCTGCTTTCTATGCATTTGTGGAGAAACCTGGGAATATGTCATCCATACAGAAAAGCCGCTGATGTGGGAGAGTGATAGGGAGCGCTGTGCTAATGACTAGGCCTGTGCCTGCCATCTGTGAAGTGGTTTGCAAAGTGAAATGAGTTCTTACAGTGGAGTAGGTTAGTTGGAAGAGAGAATTGGGAGCAATTAGGCCCTAAAAGACAAAACGACCTGCAACCCTGCACTCCTACCTCTGGCCTCTTGCAGACAGGTCCCATTTCACGAGCTCACATTGACACTGTCAGTCTCCCTCTCTCTCTCCATCTGAAGTCCATTAAAGGCTCGAGCCATCATGGTCATTGTCGGCTTTGGATAGACATGTGACCTCTCCATTTGACTGCAATTATTTACGATAAAAATGACACTTCTGTAAGCAGGCTCGGAAAAGATGGCAACAGAAGCAATGTCGTCAATCTAGGTGGTCGCCCTACCAATGTTCTCACCTGTCCACCACCTGGACCATTTCCTCCTCATGTATCACTTTCCTATTTAAAGCACCCTGCAGGGATTACTTCCCTCATTCTATCCTCCTGTACAAGTTCTGCTGATCGAAGCACACATAGAGGCCCGATTATCAAGTTGGTGTTAATTACCAAAAATGTCGTAAAAAGTGCTAACATCATTTTCGGTAATTACGACCTATTCTGAAGGTGGCACAATCTTCCAAAGTCGGACTGATTGCGCCACTTACGCAATATGGGTGCCGGTTGCTAGGAAGGGCTGAAAACCGACCTAGCAACCGGCACTCTCGTTATCTCTTTCGCATGGGTATTCTTGTGGCACTCCTCCAATTTCGGAACTGCCTGAAATTGGCGCTGAAGTACGGTACCAAATTGGTGTCGTACAGGAGGAGTGCCACAAGAAGCACATGCACAGGAGTAATGCCACAAGAAGCACACAACTGTTTGGGTGTGCAGATGGTGACAGGTGGGTCCTGCACTTTATCTTAGTTTGTAGAAGAGTGCATACTGCCATCCATGGTTCTACTATGGATGGCAGTATGCACTCGTGCAGGACCCGCCTGTCACGATCTGCACACCCAAACAGCACGTGCTTTTTTGTTTTCATCTTGGCAGCATTTTCGTTAAATAACGATTTAACGATTCCCTTGTTATTTAACGAAAATGCTGCCAAGATTCTGCAATCCGCCTGTTTCCATTAAAAACAGGCGGATAACAGGGAAATGACTGTCGTGCTTTGCGAAGACGCCCAGGCCCACATGAGAATAGCAGTGGTGCCCAGGCATCAAGAAAGGGCGCAGTGAGTGGTGCTATCTAGCACCCTCACTGCCCCATTATGAGAATCGGGCCCTGATGTTGGGAATTTTCGAACACTGCTCCAGTCACCACCGTAACAGCACCAAGGCTTATTTGGAAAGGGAATGTTGTGCCAATGCCAGTTGTCAGTGTGAAGAGCAATGGAATAGGGCATCAGCGGAGAAGGATGATGAAGAGGGGGCAGAGTAAAGAAAACACAAATTATGTGTACAGTTTAGAGAGGGGGATGTAAGGTAGGGATGGAGAAGGTAATAGTTTGCTTCCTGCTGCATCAGTAAAGAGCAATCACAGCATACCACTGACCTGAAAAGGGCTAACACATACTGTTTCTAAAACCAAGTGAATAACCCATGAAGGTGGTTTATAATATTTTAAAGGAGTAATGAAAGTCTACATGTACGTGGAATCTCAATTAATATAAACAAATAGGCCTGGTGCTTGAACTCCCCCATCACGCTGTGCTTCTGCCACCATTGATTGATCATGGTGACCAGGACTCATGCACAGTTTACTAGCCCACAAAGACTAATCTCTCTTAAGCACCTTGTGGCTATTTAAATCACACCGTGCGCTAGACAAAAACATTCAGTATTCAAATATTCCTGGAAAAGCCACGGTCTTCCACTGGATTGTCTCTCTGAAATTAGCACCATCTACAAAATATCACAATCCCCAAATCTGCCAAAAACAAATTGCTTCACCTATCAATTCTACATACAACCAACCCCGAACGAACGCACCCACCAAATCAGACATACAATACAAAAATACTTGACGTGGTGATGATCAAGCAATATTGACTAAACATTGAACACATACAGTACTTGGAATTAAAACAAATTATTATGAACTTTTAAGTCTTCATGAAAAAGTATATGGTAATCACCAATATATCAGAAATTGGTATAAACATCTGCATATCAGCATTTTCCAGACAGTTTTCTGCAGCAGCCACTCAGCCGCAGATCTAATTTATTAGTTTCTCACTCCAGAGCTCCATGACACATATACACGCTCAGATGCGATCCGGGATAATTATTTCATTGGCAATGTGTTGTCTCCCAACACTGATTTACTATATATTGATGAATGTTTTCCAGTATGCACACCACATATGGAAATAGCCGGCATGCATCTTCTCCCAAAAATAATGACTAACTGGATTATACACAGCAGAAGACTGATATACGAAAGCAAGGCATTTCTATATGGGCACTGAGACTATACACGCAGTGCCCATTGGTAGGTTTACATTTTTACTTTACAGTCCTTGAGTGGCAGAGGAGGAGAGAAGAGGTAGTTGCTTAGCATGGCTGTGAGGGGTCCTGGAATGGGTTTGCGGGATAGTCAAGGGGATTGAGCCTTAGCCTACTCCTGCAGGTAGACCCACGTCCAATGAAGGAGGGACTTACCTCGGCTGGCACGGAATGTTTGCCTCATGCTGCTCTGGTTCCTGAGCTCAGGGTCGCAGCATTAAAAAGTAAAGACTGATGGAAAAGGGCCAAGGCCTTTCCCATCAGTCTTTTTAAGGCTGATCACAGATAGTTCCTATCCCACTATCAAGCCAGCAAATGCACAGGAGCAGGACAGGAAATGAGCCGGCCCAGCCAGGCTCAGGCTTAGGAAAAAGAAAAAAGAAACAAACAACTTTTTTGCTTGCTGTTATTCCGCGTGGCTACAGTAAAAGTATCCCTCATTTCAGCCCAAACAAAAGCTGCAGCCACACAACTAAATGGGGCAACACATGTTGCAGTTGTCGCACCTAGAGAGCCGCTAGTGCTGCCTGGCTTTAGGTTGTTGTTCCTATAAGGCTTCTACTGTTTCAATATGCGCTGTACGTTATTGATAAGGGCCTCCCTGTGTTTGCGGCTGTCTTCCTGTTTTTAATACATTCAGGATGAGGATTTCTCAGAAGATACAACACATTGGTGTACTTTGGGCACATCTTTTTTTATTGTGTTGTTATATGGTTATACAAAACAGCCTTTAACAATAAAAACAGACCTAAAAATTCTTATCAACACAGTTCATCTTACTTAGAAAGAATTAAAAAAACAACACATAAAAAGAACATTTCTCCCGCAAAACTACATTTGATTTGATTAATCAAAATCAAAGGAGAATAAAACGAAATCATCATATACATACAATCTATACAATAGCATTACAATTCATAAGTAAGTTATACATAAACATAATTTCATCTTTCTATATAATAGAATTCATAAAAAAGCACATATAACATCATAACACCTAATTTAGTACTTTAAATACAAACAATCAGAGAGAAACTTTATAGATAGTCAAAACACAATCATAAAAACACAACTGCCATATTAAAATCAGGATGTAATACTTGGTCTAAATAATTAAAAACACTTTTCATGCAACGTGCTGTAATGTCTACTTAATTATTCTTAAATTTCAATAAAAATCAATTAACTAAAAAAAGAAAACACTACCGCCAGAACAATGGAAGTGGTACGACCGGCTAAGCAAATGTGCCAAACAATGTGCTCATCACTCAGAGTGAATAGCTTTTGGAACGTACCAAACAAATTCTCTATTTTGCCGTCTGATACTTAATATCCAGTCAATATGTGCTTTAAGGACACAAGCTTGTCCGGCTGATTACAAAATCTGCAACTCACCGAAACAGATAACGTACCTTATCTTAATAATATTTCCTTTGCATAAAGTTATTTCCATTTAAATCTTAATACGCTCTTGCTAACGTGTCTGTCTCAGTACATTGAGAGATATGGGGCCAAAACTCCAGCAATCTTATGTTCCAAAGATAAATGACTAAGCAAATTATATCCATGCATAGATTCCGGTGTGTCTATCTAATCCAATTCAAACAGTCGACATTTCACTTTTGCTGCATTATCCCTAAAATCATGACTTGTTAAACCACTTTTCATAAGCAGGGTTTCACAAAATTCTGCAAATTCACTCAGAAATCCAACACCATTAACATCCAGGATTGCTTTTAAATCATAAAACAAAGAATTAGTGAGGGGATTTAAACTCTTATTATATAAAAAATAGTTTCCAATGACCTCTACATAAAAGTAAATAAATACTGAGTTCATATCTTATAGCAGCAAATGGAATCGAGTTTGGGATTCTCAGGGCTCTTCTCAAAACCAGATTCTCCACAGTTAAGTTAATTGTCTAAAACGCACAACATCTCAATCTGAATTTGCTCTATTTTGTGCCCACCACGTCAAGGTGATTGGACAAAGAAATTGCACAGCCTTTCATTTGCAATATATATGGTTTGGAAGTAATAGGAAATCCAAGATAGATAAAACTGTCAACTGTTTCTAATTTGTCTGAGCCGTCTCACCATCGAAAAATGCAGATTTTCCTTTCTTTTTAGCGCAATGCATAATTTTAGTCTTTGCAGAATTTATATACAGACTTATTTTTAGGAAAGCAAATTATGCCAAATCCAGATAATCACCAATATCAGACATGTATAAGTTAAAAAGACAGGGTGCTAATATGCAGCCCTCTTTTACTCCCATATGTTAAAACCTTTCGAGAGAGGGCGCATTTCAATTCAGCCTCACCTGGATATTAGAATGATCATGTAATCCCATTATCAAACACAGAAGCCTACATGGAGTATCCCAATTTCTTAGTTTGGTCTGTAAGAGCCCTCTGTCGATCGCATCAAACGCAGCAGACGGATCAATCATTGCTAAGAAAATAATTTGTATTTTTGGGACCATGCCAGGTTTTTAACACATTTTACAATAAAACCATTCAAAGAGGTTCCCAAATACGTTCTAAAACCCATCTGCCATTTTTTAATTCTCATGGTTTCTTTCTCCCATAATTCTAGATGCCCCAACAGCAAAGTAGCAAACACGTTGCTGTCGGCATCGAGAACAGCAATGGGCCTATAATTAGTAGGGTAAAAACAGGAGCCCTTCTTATAGATTGGAACAATATATGCGGTTGACCATGATTTGAGACAGATATTTAACTCCACAACCTGCTTAAAATAGATGTTCAATATCGATGCCCAAAGTGCTGGGCTTCCTTTAAACAGAATATTTGAGAGTTTATTGCGGCCAGAAGCATGAGAAGAACTTATCTTCATTGGTGCTACTATGATATTATCCTAAGTAATATCTATTTCCCAATCATCACTTCAAATTGCTAAATCAGGATAGTTACTACATTTGGAAGGATCAGACAATGCGTACAGAGCCTGAAAATTAAGTACCCAGGGTTGCTCCGAAACTGAGTTTAATTGCTAAATCGACTGTGGAGCCTTATATCCTTAACTAACCTCCAATAATCTAGAGAATTTGTATTATGTAAGGTTGATAACATGTATTCGGCATCACGTTGATACCTGATGGCCCTATTCCTCTTCAGCCAATTCTTAAAAGCTAGTTAAAATATTTTAGCTTTATATTGAATTATAACTGAGTCTAGATCCCCCATCAAGCTCATACCTCTAATCTGCACTCTTATTTTTTTTTTAGCTGCTACTTCCATGTCATGAGTGTGTAAATTACTCTTTACACCATATTTCTGCATACATTTTGTAGGATACAATAAGAATTTAAGGTGTCTTCTAAAAAGGTCTAAAAATTATCAACAGAACATTTTTTGTATTTCCAGTCTAAGGAGGAGGAACCAAGACTACGGACTAAAGCATCATGCACCCAATTTACCTTGCTTCCATTCCAAGATACACTGGGGCCGATTCATGGAATAATCGTGCGCCGTAATCGGTGGCGCAAGCAAGAAAAAACAGCGCACGCGTGCAAATTGCATGCAAGCGATTCATTAAAGTCTGTGCGCGTGTTTTCCTGGGATCTGCACCGAAACTGCCTGTGGCGCAGACATCACTGCGACATCCCGAACGTTGTGCAAGACGTGAACACGCAGAATGGGGTACAACGCATGAAAATTAGGGCGTAACTGGGGAAGTACTGCTGGGAAATACATGGAATGCCCATATGCGCGCGAACAACACGTATTCATGGAATCGAATAGGGGAACCCGCGCACACCAAAAGACATGCACAGGCATAAACGCCTCCATCACATGAAGGCAGTCAAAGCGGCCCCGCGCGGTATAAAAGTGCACGCAGACAACAAACACACATATACAGCTACAATGGATGTCCTATCTCTCGCAGCAGTGATTGTGGGACACCGCAGGAGGAGGAGAATAGCCAGGCCCCGCATTGTTTTGCCCAGGACCAGTCTTTTTGGGATGCCTGATGACGAGGTCTATGGCAGGTAAAGGTTTCCACCTCATATCATCCTAGACCTGGTCACTGAGTGGGAGGATGACCTCACATCACATACCTTGTGCTCCAAAGCACTGAGCCCCTTGGAAAAGGTGCTCAATGTCCTGCAATTTTTGGCCACAGGGTCATATCAGTGTACAACTGCCAAAGTGCTTGGTGCCATAGATTGCACCCATGTGGCCCTACGTCCACCAAGGGCCACTGAGGACATCTACCGCAACCGCAAGCACTGGCATTCCATCAACGTACAGGTTGCATGTGATGCCCATGGAATTATCACCTCTGTCTATGCAAACTATCCTGGGTCTACCCATGCCAGTTGCATATACAGAATGTCTGCCCAGAGCCGGGACTTGGAAGCTGGAAAGCATGGCAACACATGGCTCATTGGTGAGTAGAAATGTCTGTGCACATGCATGCATGTCACACACAGACACATACACAAACCCAACTAATGACAACCATCATCACCTCCCCAGGGGACAGTTCCTACCCTCTGAGCACCCACATGATGATGCCAATATGGAACCCCACCACACGACCCCAGGTAAGATACAACGCAGCCCATGTGCAACCAGGGCCATAGTGGAGCGCACATTCGGAGTGCTCACGTCACGCTTCTGCTCCCTTGACTGCTCTGGCAGGCAGCTACTATATGCACCCCCAGTAGTGTGCAGGTTCATTGTGGCAGCATGTGTCCTGCACAATGTTGCAACACGGCGGGGCATACCGGTGGACATGGTGGTGCTCCCACATCCCCAACCACGTGCACAGGCGCTGCTCATGGGCGGGGAAAGGGCAAGTGGCGAGGCTGCCCGGACCCAGCTTGTGGCCACATTTTTCACTTAAACTCCCACCCCTGCGGAATGCACACAGGCCTGGCACATACCAGTGACAATCGATGATGACAAAGAGACATTCAACTGTCACAACCTTACCACCCTGAGAATGTTTCCACAGAAGTGCTACATTGTGTGCATCCCTAGCTACTTAAACATAACCAATCCGGTGTGACGAGAAGGAACACATGCAAGGTGCATATCCCACCAACCCCCTGCAAAACAGGTCATGAAAATCACTGGTATGTCACCCAAACACTCCCAACCCCCATTACCCTCGTCGGCCACACCATGACATGGCATGCAACAGCAAAAGAGCAAACCAAATGCAAAACACATGACAAATTAGTTATGAAGTGCCACATGATAAATGGAAACAGGCCTTAGACAAGCACACCTGACATGGAATACAGGTGAAATGACTGATCAACAACCTCCCACACATACAAAGTCATAAACAAATGCATGGCACCAGCGGTACCATCAAAAAAAGACAGAATGCTTGTTGGCATGCTCATTGGGCAATCCAAATCCGCAAATCCCAAAACCATGTACCGGGTGTGTCCCTTGCAACACACCGCTCAGCACACAGCACAGTGAGCGGCCATTGTGTTTGGGATACACCTTGAGCATCATATAAAAAAGGACAAGCAACTAAAATTACCCAGTGACGCATGTACACGATCCGAAAATTGTAAGTGATCATGTGCTGCAGGGACACAGCATGGCAGAGAAGGCAATCTGTGTGCACGTGTGGGCATGGATAAGTGGTTGTATGTGTGGTGGTGCATTGAGTAAGTGTGTGTGTCAGTAGGGACATGCACTCAATACATGCATGTGAAATGAAGTGACCCTCAGTGTCCTGTACATAACACATGTGAACATTGCCCATGTTTACCCCCCAGTGTGTCAAACCACACCAATCCCCTGACACCTGAAAAGTAAACCCAACACAGGAACATCCATTGACCAGCAGAACGCATCATGTACATAGTACCCCACATTGACAATGTCAGAGAGTGACCAATCACTGTAGCCCAAGCATACTGTCCGACAATGAAAGCCCCTCCCTCATTTCCTCATCACCTTTACCATCACAAGAACTGTCTCTGGGGTCCGTTAGCTTCTTCCTTCTAGTCTACCTGGCTTCAGGATCCCCCTTCCCCTTGGTTTTCTTGTTCTTCCTTTTATGTAAATAGGGTTTAGCTCCCTCAGAGGCCACCTTGACTGGTAAAAATATCAAATCGCAGAGAACTCCAAGGAGCCAAACCCCCAAACCAGGAAAAAAGCCTCAAGGCGCCAAAAAACCCTGGAAGAGTCTCCAGTATATGGCTCGAAGTTGTAGAATATGGCCAAGTACATGTCCAAGCTGAATGATAGAATAACTTCCAAGGTTGCACAGTTGTAGAATGGTTCAACAGGATGGGTAAGAACTTGAGTAGACAATAATCAATGAGGATGCCACACCTGATGGGTAGGGCTGAAACTTGAGTAGAAAATAACCAAGGAGGCTGGCACAACTGGATGGTTGAGCTGAAACCCAATCAATTTCAATCCTTGATAGTGTGAACGGAGAAAGGCAGGGACAGCACAAGTCTGGAAAGGGAGAGTGAATGCGAGATTGCCGGAAACAGCTGACAGCAAGTTAAGAGTCAGAACATTTGAATAGCTAAAGGCTGAAGTCAACATAAAGGTATGGATGTAATAGATGAAAGATAGGAGGAGCAAGAGAGAGAGTGAGAGAGAAAGATTCTGTGGTACAGATGTGTACCGAGGCTAACCGAGGCAGCGTACAAGTATGTGGAAATAACTGCCCGAGAGACGAGCGGACAGATCTGCAACAAGGACAGTAGCAGGAAGAAAAACAGGGACCAAAGGCACCACAGTGTGAAAAACGATTAAAAGAGCTGTGGTCCAGTAGGAAAACGGTGCTGTCACGCAGCAGCGAAGTCCAAGAGGGAAGACAGATACAACATGCCGTCCAGCGGAACGCAGCATAAAAGTAGTCTAGTTGGCCATCTCAGGTGAGGACTGGACTGTTTGTTGTGGTTCTTGGGTCACATTCCTAATGCTTCAACCTTTGCTACAATTCCCAGGGGCTGAACCTAACATGTACCAACCTGACATTGTCACCACCTGGCCCGCTCCCACCATCAATGTGGCTTTGACAGCTAAAAGGTGCAGGCTACCGTCTACAGCATGAAATGCATCAAGCACATATACAGGCAAGAAATGAAAAAAACATCACAATCAACTTCAATAAAAGCACAGTTCAAAAATGTACTCACCAAAATTGATTGCAGACATGCCGTGTAGAAAATATCCATAATCCCCACTAGGGGTGTTTACACAAGTAGTACAGCAGACTGGCCACAGATATGACAAAAGTACAGTGCCCCTGTGTAATTTGCTGTCACACCGAACCATCCTTGCAAGCCCATGGAATGAGGAAGCAGGAGTGGCATATGTGTCAGGTCCCCAAGCCACAAACACATACACGAGACAAGCTTTCATGGGCCCAGCTGGAAACACAGTGGATGCTTTCAAAAGCCACAAAGCACCACACCGTCACATGAATGCACAATGGACAAACAATATTATTAAAAAAAATTAAAATGGCCACATACGACCCAGGGGTGGGATGTACATCCAGGAGGGGGAGGTACAGGTTGCACCTCAACCCCCACATGCAATGATGTCGAGATAAAAAAAAAACTCCATGGGCTCAAAGCCTGCACGGCCTGACCTGTGTGGAAGATAAGTTTTTGTCCTACTCACCCTCCGGATGGAAATCAGAAGGTGGACGTGTCACAGTTGCCTGACCACGCCAATCTGCAGCTTGCCCCTCCACGGCAGCAAGCATGCAGCTCTGGTAAGCCTGGTCCTGTGTGGCAATGGCACATAGGTCAGCATGCAGCACCTCACGTGATACACAGGCTTCCTCTTGCAAGGTAGCACGTGTAACAGAGTTCTGCCTGCATGGCCTCACATGACATCTGGAGCACCTCCTGGCATGCACGTAGCTCAGCCGAGATGGTGGTCTCAAGCTGCTCCAACCTCACTTCTGACCGCTGCCTCTGAGTCATGTTGAGCACACCCAGAGTAGATCTGAGGGATTGGTGTTCTTCCCTCAGGGCCTGCCTGTGTGCCTCTGCCTGAGCAGCAAGTGCTTCACGCCGAGACACCATTTCAGCCCGGCATGCCCTGTTTGAGGCTGCCATGCCAGTCTGAGTGATCGGCACATGGACTGCGCTGCCTGCTGCTGGAGCTCCACCTGCCTACCAGGAGGGAGCATGGATTGGGTCACAACTTCCATGCCTTGAGCAATCTTATCAATAGCTGCCCCCTGTTGCTGTGAACTGGCATACATGGATTGCTCCCACTCAGTATTCCCTGGTGGTGCACGGCCACTGCGTTGCCAGACATTACACCTGCGGGACCCAAGGATCCATGGTCCTTGCTGGCCTGGTACCGCCCGCAGCTGCAGGACTACATCCCTCCGTTGACATGATGCCCCAGGGAGCATCAGCAACTGCTGTGGAGTGTGACCGTGCGGCCAGAACCACCACAGGTGGATGTTCAAACACTGTCTGGCCCCTCATTGCAGGTGTTGCGGACAGAAGATCATCCACATCAGGATCACTCACCGGCGACGAATCGTCATAATGCACATCCAACTCAACATTGTGCTCAGAGTGTTCATGAGAGCTGGGATGATTGCCAGCCCTGGACATGACGGTCTGGAGCACAAATGCGTTCTCGTGGTCTACCACCCCATGACCCCCACTTGGGCTGGTTTGCAGTTGTAAAAGCAACCCCGTGCCTGGGATGACATCACCATCCTCTGGCTCCATTGCATCATCACCTGTAATGTGAACAAAACAAACATGAGTACACATGTCAGCAGCACATAACCCACACACACATAGACATTGCTACATCGACAGCCAACACATGAAGTAGACATGTCACACACAACTCAAATTCTGGCATACATCCAGTGGCATTGATATGCAACAGCACCCCGAAAGCAGAAATGGATGCGTGTAAATTGCAAAGCCTACACATGTACTGAATGTAGTATATCACCTGCATCACATACCACCTCTGGCAGGCACATATCACAGGCAGAAATGAGAGATGGCAACAAAGAGATGGCACGTAGCATAAGCATGTTTGATCAGCCAAATGGCCACAGCTGAAAGTGAATCAGAAGACACCATCACACACGTAACATGCATGTAGACATGCATCACTAAATCATCATCGCCAATTTAGCTTCATCGATCTGCAGCTCGGCCCGTACTGGGCGTCATGGGCCCTGAAGACATAGTGAATGTCCAGAGCAACGCAAGGGCCTTTAAACAAGGTTTAGGGACCATAACGCCCAGTACGGTCTGAGCTGCCAGTCCATGAAGCTTCTAGAACATGCCTCAGGGCCTGTTTCAGCACTTTGTGCATTGAATGTGCCTGAAAACATGAATCAGTGTGTCAAATCACCACGCCCAGGCTCCACCATTATTGCAAAGTGGGCCTGGGTGCACTCGTAGTGCACACAGTGCACCTTCAGGATTGTGCCGGCTTAACATAAGACGCGCAATGCTGAAATCTCAGCAGCATTCATGTGAAAAAACGACATATTAGTTATTGAACAAAAATGCTGCTGAGAACACATGTGTAAATAAACACTTTCACACACACCTAAGTAAGGCAACCCCTCCTCAACTGAACCCCCTATGCGCCAGTCGTCCTCGTGCCGTTTTCCCGCCCAAGTATCACCTCGGCCCCCTGTCGAGCTGCCCCTGAGCCAGATGCCAGGCTGGTAAAGGACACATCCATGCCACAGTCGGGAGTCGGAGGTCCAGCAGGGGTGGCCACCCCACAAACTGGACAACAGCAAATGGAGGAAGGATGTGCAGGCATCAACAAGCAGTGCATGTGCACAACAGCACCGGGGGATTCCATCAGCCCAGAGGCCATCGTGGTGGCAGAGACAGTTGCATTGGAGGCAGCAGCAGGCTCAGCGTGGGAGGCATCATGGCTCGGGGCCATCAACATCCCGGGGGCAGGCATCGGCCGAGGGGCAGGAAGACCCAGGACTGGTAGTGTCTTCTGTGTGGCAGCGGTTGGGCCAGAAGATAGATGCGGAGCAGCAACGGGAGGAGAGGGCACGGCTCAGGATGGTCATGGCGGAGAACTCCATGAACCAGGCTTTGAGGCGGGCTGAGTGCCTCGAGGAAACAAGCAGGGAGTTTGTGGATACCATAGCTGCATCCCTGCGAGACCTCAAGGCCAGGGAACAGGCCCGCCTCCGGATGATCGACGTGGAGTTCGATGATGCCCTGGCCCGGAACATCACCAAGTGAGCTGTGGGGCTGGCCCACCGCCTTTGTACATAGTTCTTTAGACATAGGTTTCCTTTTTTTTATTATTTGGAGTGTCTGGACTTTGCTCCACCTTTTTGTACATAGTTTTCTATTGGTTTTTGTATAGGTTTTCTTTCTTCTGGGGATCATGGACCCTTGTGACTTTCTTTGTCAATAGTTGCAGACATGTACATACTTTCTTTCTTTTTTTGGACCCATGAAGTAATGTATTCTTTTTTTTTTTACTTTGGATTACTTTTCTTGGACATTGGCGATGGATCACTTTTCATTTGGCTTTTCAAGGATCTCACTTTTTTCTTGGATTAGATTTTTTTATCATACTGACTCTGAATAATTTCCATTTTCATGTGTGCTTTTGATTTTGAGTTTACATGTTACATTTAATACATTTATTGGATCTATATTATTTGTGTGGTCTTCTCTCATTGGTTTCGTGCATGTCTCTATGAGCATTGGCTCAGTCATGTGTTGCTACTGTGTGGCTCAGTAGGTCATTTATTCATGGGCATGCTGGTTCTTTTCAGACTCTCATGGCATCGGTAATTACTAGGGAGTGGGTGCAGTGGATGGTTGCGTGTTTCTACTGGGGTGTCGGGGGTGGGATATTGGTTGGCATTAGGGCCATGGGTCTGTATTGTTATGACGTGGTGTTTGGGGGGACATGAGTCAGGGCCTGCTGGCAGGTTGCTGTCAATGGGGGTGGGGTGGGGGGACTTGAGTCAGGGCCTGCTGGCAGGTTGCCGTCAATGGCGGTGGAGTTGGGGACATGTGTCGGGGCCTGCTGGCAGGTTGCCGTCAATGGGGGTGGGGTGGGGGGTCATGAGTCAGGGCCTGCTGGCAGGGTGCCATCAATGGGGGTGGGATGAGCGGAAATGTGTCAGGGCCTGTTGGCAGGGTGCCGTCAATGCGGGTGGGGTTGGGGGGACATGAGTGAGGGCCTGCTGGCAGGTTGCCGTCAATGGGGGTGGGGGGACATTTGTCGGGGCATGCTGGCAGGTTGCCGTCAATGGGGGTGGGGTGGGGGGACATGTGTCGGGGCCTGCTGGCAGGTTGCCGTCAATGGGGGTTGGGTGGGGGGACATGAACCGGGGCCTGCTGGCAGGTTGCTATCAATGGGGGAGGGGTGGGTGGACATGTGTCAGGGCCTGCTCGCAGGTTGCCGTCAATGAGGGTGGGGTAGCGGGGACATGAGTCGGGGCCTGCTGGCAGGTGCCCGTCAGTGGTGGGGGAGAATGTGTTGGGGCTCACAAGTGCATGTTGCCATGTGGTCTGCCTGCAGGGCATGGTCAGGGGTTTCAGGGGTCCCCTTGTGGTGTGGGCTGCCTGCGAGGCATGGTCAGGGTGAATGGGCTGCCTGCAGGGCATGACCAGGGGTGATGGGTGGTCCCCTGTGGTGTGGGCTGCCTGTGGGGCATGATCAGAGGTTGCAGCGGTCCCCCCTGTGGTGTGGGCTGCCTTCGGGGCATGGTCAGGGTGTATGGGCTGCCTGCAGGGCATGACCAGGGGTGATGGGCTGGCTGCGGGGCATGCCCAGGGGTGTAGGGTGGTCCCCTGTGGTTTGAGCTGCCTGTGGGGCATAGGGAGGGCACACCTGGGAACGCCCGCACTGCCAATTTGTGTGTAAAGCACACTTGTGTACCCCGGAATACACGTACCCCGCTCGTGCCAGCAAAATCATGTGTAAAGCTCACTCGTGTACCCCGAATCCATGTACCCCGCTCGCATCAGCGAAATCGAGTGTAAACCTCCCTCGCGCACCCCAGAATACACGTACCCCGCTCGCACCAGCGAAATCGCGTGTAAAGCTCACTCGCGTGCCCCCCGATTTGCACCACAGTCGTCCACCCTACACCCCTGACCATGCCCCACAGGCAGCCCATCACCCCTGGGCATGTCCCGCAGGCAGTCCATCCACCCTGACCATGCCCTGCAGGCAGCCCACTCCACAGGGGAGACCCATGCAACCTCTGACCATGCCCCGCAGGCAGCCCATCACCCCTGGGCATGCCCCGCAGGCAGCCCACACCACAGGGGAGACCCCTGCAACCTCTGACCATGCCCCGCAGGCAGCCCATACCCCTGGGCATTCCCCGCAGGCAGCCCATCCATCACCCCTGGGCATGCCCCGCAGGCAGCCCATCCATCCTGACCATGCCCTACAGGAAGCCCACACCACAGGGGGGAGCCCTGCAACCTCTGACCATGCCCCGCAAGCACCCCCCACCACAGGGGGGACTTTTTCCATGCTTTTTGCCTGGCGCAGGCGGGTACACATTTTGCAAGGGGTGCGTAAGGAGATCTTCGCGTGATTGGGCTGGCGCAAGCGGGGTACGCGTATTCCGAGTGGTGCGCAAGAAGTTTTACATGCATTTGGGCTTTGCATATTCCTAGGGGTGCGTGAGGAGTTTTACATGCGATTGGGCTGGCGCGAGCGGGGTTTGCGTATCCCAAGGTGCGCATGAGAAGTTTTACATGCGATTGGGCTGGCACGAGTGGGGTTTGCGTATTCCGAGGGGTGCTCGAGAAGTTTTACGCACGATTGGGCTGGCGCAAGTGGGTTACGCGTATTCTGAGGGGTGCGTGAGGAGTTTTACACGGGGGGCTGTCTGCTGGTCAACTGGCCTTTGCGCCATGTAGGGGTTTTGTACAGCAGTTTTTGGCGCAAAGGGTGGGGTTGGGGGCATAACAGGTGTCGCTGCACGGTCATTGCGCCACGCTGCGCCACGGCTGGATATGGATGGGAAATCCATGAATACGTGGTGAGTGAAAATGGGTTTTGGCGAACACGGCTGCCGCAAGATGGCACATGCTCCCTCTGTGCGCCAGCTGCGTGCGCCACTTCTGCGCTTGATTCCATGAATTACCCCCACTGTTTCTAGCTTGATTAACAATAACATTGCATGGACCTTGCTTGGTGTAATTAATAGCTCTGATATCATAATCAACTGATAATGTACAATGATCGCTCCATTCACACTTGCTAATGCTAATGTACTTACATTTGTCATAGAGCCAGTTCTCGACAAAAATATAATCAATAGTAGAGGACAAAGTTCTGTTCTAGCATGTTGGTTTATTTGGTATATCCCCGGAATGGCTCCATTGAGCATACATAATTCCTAGACTACAAGGCATTTTACCCAATGCCATCCATAATATTGTTTCGTGGGGATTTTACCCAATTTAGGAAAGGTATTCAGCTAAGAAGCCACATTTATACAAGTTTAATTTAAATCACTGCATAATATAATCTGACCACTTATACATTTATCAGTCCATTCATTTATAAACATTAAGATCTGATCTATGAAACATTCATTCTTGCCAACTCCAGGACTCCAATTATTTTTACATGGGCAGCTAAAACACCAGTGAGGATTTTAGTACTTTTAATAACTTTTAGTTCTTGACAGGACTTCACACGAGTCAGAAGTCCACTGTATGGATGACCCAAAAGCCCTCGAATAGCTGGCTGAAAATTGAAACATAACCATCTAAGGAGGGAGATTGCAATAACCAGGTCTCTTGTAGTGAGACCAAACTATGTTTTTTTAAAAAGGATCCCTCAATAATATTATTAAAAAGATGATTGTTCCCTCGAGAATGCCATGATAAGTAGGCCAGGGACCTTTCAGGCATAATCCTGCTAGGAGGAACATGACGTTGGTCCTTGATTTTCTGAGCTTAAAGCTCCTAATAGCCAGGACCAATCCCTATCAATGGTCATGGGCCTGTTTTGAACCACCTGAATTTCTCTGGCAGGACCCATGCCTTGATCAAGAGAGACTATAATGTCTTTAGGTAAGTGGTTTGTCCTTATTCAACTTTCGACAGAATCAGAGGCTAACTCCATCCAAGAGCAAATGGATCTGCATATAATAATGCTTTGTCAGTCCTATAAAGGTCAATAAAATCTACCTGCTCAATATCTCGAGTACAAATTACCCACAAGTTTGAAACCTCCCCAAAAAGACAAAGGATATTGGCGTGGTTCAATACCAGATGCTTATTCTCAGGTAAAACACTTTCAGTAATATTATAAATGAAGAGCCAACTTCTTGTATTTTAGTATTTGGGTAACTACCTCTTTTTTTAGATAAATATGGGCCGAGAGGATCTCTGAAATAAGAAGAACCATCATCCATCGATCCACCTTTCGAGCCTTTTAAAAAACTATAAAACCGTTACCCAGAGATCACTTTATCCCCCACCCACTTTGGAATCATACCAACATGATTCTTTTCCTGGAATCCATTTTCTTGATGGAAACATAATACAGTACTTCTGAATGACATGGGCAGATTCTGACTAACAACAGGATTTTCAGCCCTGTCAACAGGGCTATTACATACTGAGATCTTTGAATGTTTGTACACACTTCTCTCAAGCAATCACTCACAGTTGGAGCTTCAGAAATTGACACGGGGAAAGGGGGAGCAGTTTGCACATAATGTGGACCATTGGTTTTATCATTCAGGGCTGGATAGTAAACTGATGTAATAACAATATTCTCATGTAAATAACAGTCCAGAACTGTAATTGCCCCGGCCTGATTCGATGATAACTTAGCAGATGTTTTCTACAGTATGGCAATGATAGATGGTTGCTTATTTAGGGAATTAACACATTCCCCTGCAGCTTGCTTCTTAGTTTTTCGCTGGGGCTTATGTTTTTATTTTTTTTAACCTCAATAGCTTGTCTTTTTCCCTGAGCTCTCTTATTACCCTTACCCCTTTTACATATTTTTGTACCTGCAACCACCTTAGGTGAGGTAGTCATACCACCCAGTTCAGATACAAGTACACTTCTAGAGCGCTGAGTCATTTCCTTCATTACAGTCTGTTCTTCCTGGGAATTATCCTGAGTAATTACTTTACTTACTAAGCCGGGTACATTGGTAGAAGCTTGAATAGATGCTAAAGAGCATTCATTAGCAGTTTCAAGCACATGCACATGTGCCGTTCCACTCAATCGGGATTCTTGTTGGATGACCTGCACAGACTCATTCCCACTCCCATTTTCAATAGCCGAACTCGCAAAGCCACCGGCTTTTCGAGCAAAGTCAATCATAGGTGCAACCCCTGTAACCCATGATGTTACTACAGATTGACAATTGCACAACTGGAGTTGATCTATAAGATGACTAAGTCTAGTCTGAATTGTTAGAGTTGTTAGAGACTACCTCTGATAAGTCAGGAGGCGTATCCAACAAACTAGCATCATTTACCTGACCTCCTACAGAAGATAAAGGAACTATTTCAGTATCCTTAACTCTTACCACATCCATGACATCAGGGACAGTCAGCAAAACATCATCTGACATACTCAAAGAAGCACTGGAAACATTGGAAGACAGGTTCCCTAGACCTGCCTCCAACTCCATAAGAGGCGGCAGCAATTGAATTAAAATATGACATTATCAAACCTCATTTCATTACTTTTGGTGCTATCTGTGCTTTCTCTGGCTCCTCTGCTTTACCTCTCACTTGTAATATCTTTACAGGCATTAAATCAAGCCGATTATCATGAGTGTTTAACGCACAATGCATAAGGCCAGATGGACCTCCGCCTGGTGAGAACGGCAAAGGCAGATTAGCTGCCAATATCAAAGATTCTTCCATCACACAGGGGCTTTTAGAAGAAATCTGCGTACTTCTCAGTTTGTGCATATACGCCGACTGGGAACCAGAACCACACACACGCCAATAAATATCAGCTAGAAGGCTGAAAGGCAGGGCAGGCCCCAGAGGGAATACACTCACTGCAGTTAATGACCAGCACCGACAAACCACTGGCTAATGGCTTCAGGCTTACGGAAGTACCAGCAGGGAAAGTCTGTTCTTAAACTGAAAAGAAGAACTCAAGTGAAGTAAAATACAGATCAGATATAAATTCTACAGCTGTGTGCTGGACCGCTGAACTGTCAAACTGCACACTGCGAGTACACCTCCCCCTTTTATCTACAGTGTAGCAAGACTGTTAATCGCACCAAAAGATAATTGCACCCAAAGACTGCCACTGCCGAACTGCACACTGCAAGCACACTGTACACTGCATGCTCCCACAAACTTTTTAAGTCAGCGGTCCCCCTCTTATCTACAGTGTAGCAAGACTGTTAATCACACCAAAAGATAATTGCACCCATAGACTGCCACTGCCGAACTGCACACTGCAAGCCCACTGTGTAAGCTGCATGCTCCCACAGTGTTTTTAGGACAGAGGTTCTCTTCTTTTCCACAGTGCAGAAAAACTGTTAATTCCACAAAAAGACTTCCACTCCACCAGTGACGCTGCCAAACTGCACACGCTTACAGTGTTTTTAAGTCAGATGTCCACCTCTTTTCCACCATATACAAAAACTGTTAATCGCACAATAAGACTGCCACTATACCACTGCCGAATGACACAATGAGAGCACAGCATGTACACTCCCTGCTCCCAGTGTTTTTAAGTCAAAGGACATCCTCATTTACAGAAACAGTGTAGCAAGACTGTTAATCGCACCGAAAGATAATTGCACCAAAAGACTGCCACTGCCGAACTGCACACTGCGAGCACACCGTGCACTCTCTGCGCTCCCACAGTGTTTTTACATCAGAGGTCCTCTTCTTTTCCACAGTGTAGAAAGACTGTTAATTGCACAAAAAGACTGCCACTCCACCAATGCCACTGCCGAACTGCACACTGCAAGCAAATCATTCTTTATGTGCATGGTGCAGTGGTCTGGTTGTGTCAATCTACACGACCCTTTTGCTTTCCGTGCTATTGCAGGTGTATGTGCCCATCCACATTGTCTGCGAGTGTGCATGTTGGCATTCCTATGATATAGGGGCTGCTTGAGGAGTTGCCATGGTACTATTGGTGTTGTGGTGGTTATCTGGCCATCACTTTTCTTTCTGTGCATGGTGTGCCGTTGTGTTTGCAGTATGCTAAGTATGCCCTTTGGTTTTTCTTTTTTTCAATTGGTGTGTACAGTGGTATTCTTGTATTTTGGGGGATGTTTGTAGTGGACATCGCTGGGCTTTGTCCCTACCTTCACCTCTACTCCTATGTTCTTCAATATATTTCACCCGAACTTCAATCTTTCTCCATTGGGTTCACAACATTGTAGATGAAATTGCTAATCCCCCAGAAAGCTAATGTGTTCACCATTTCCTAGTGAACAGACCCATTCTTCCACAAAGGATCCCATGTCCTTGTGTACCAGGTACGTCATTTCTTCATTGAGTAACTGTCCCAAACATCACGTAGCCATTCTGTGTTATCAGTTATCACCTGTTTTTTCCAGTTTTGGGCCACTGCTGGTCTGCCCACTTGAAACATGGCTTCCGACATGCTTCGGAACCAGTACAATTTATTATCGCTTGGGGGAATGCTCAAAAGGACAAGCATAGGGCTCAATTCCATTTGAACTCCTGTTAAATCTTTCATCCAACTTAACACTTCAGCCCTATACATTTGAATAAGTGGACAGGACCAGCAGACATGACTCTGGGATCCCCCATGCCTAGGCACACCATTCAGAGGCCCTGCAGTCCATGTTTTGATATCTTCAGTGAGTCTCTATGCCAGCCATGCAACATCTTGAAATTGTGTTCAATTGCATGAGTGGACAGATTGCCTTGAAACATGGTCTTACACACCCTTTCCTATTTAAACTCTGGGATTTCCTCCCCGGCCATAATGACCAAGTAACATTTGAGGTTTTGCCAACCCTATAGATCACTATTGATAAGAACCTTATATATTTTCGAAATTATCCCTTTCCTTGAGGTTGATTTGTTTAAGACCTTCTCAAATGCTGTAAGAACACTGTTAAAGTTGGTGGCCCGACCTGGATCTGTCAGATGACACTTCAAATGAAGGTACTCAAAAACACTTATATTATCTCATCCCAGCATCTCCCACACCTCCTCATATCCCTTGAACTTCCCATTCCGGAACAGCTGGCCTACTCTTTCGAAGCCCCTGTCAGACCACTCCTGTGATTTCCAGAAACACCTACACTTCAGAAAGATAGAGAGCTCAATGGAGGGTCACAAAGGTAAGTTTTATGTGCAACCCAGTTTCTTCCAGACTGTTCAAAAGACTTCCAGAGTGGGGGGGGGAGTACTCTATTGAGAACCATCTCCATACCATAGTAAGTCATAACATGTGCCGAGATCAACGCTTGTGTGTTCCAAGAGGATTCTTAATTGGGCTGCCCTGTAATAATTAAAGAAATCAGGGAATCCGAATCCTCCTGATCCTTCGGGAGGGTCAACATCAACCTTATGACCCTACGCTGTTTCTCTGCCATTTAAACGTATATATCTTATGCATCTGCACTGCATGCCAGCCCCAGCAATTCTCTTTCAACTGCAGTCGGAAGCGGCCAGAAGCCTGACTTATTGCCACTGGTGCGACATCATGGCTGTCCTTGGACGTTTCCGAGTGGGCTTTTGTGTTGCAAGGTGCTTTCCTTGTGTACTCTGTTACGTTGCAGAATTTCTAACAGAAATGAAGCCACGAGTTCCACGTTCTCCAGCCCCGAGTCGGTCCAATGGGTCCTTTTTTTCTCTGCATCGGGCTGGCATCTCTCTTTGAAACTAAACAAGAAGTATTCAGAAGGCACGAGTTAGTCTCCCCATTTGGGAGAGCCGGTGCGGTGGCAAATTACAAATACAGACTGACAGGTAGGCTGTAAGCCTCAGGGTGCTGGAGGTGGCCTATGCGATGCATGGTGACGGTGATGTGCGCAACACATTTTCGAATAGGGCTGTGCTAATCCTGCCTTGTTATCACACAATCCCTGCATAAATACTGTTTTACTATTCTTTCATTTACGTAGTACGCTCCATAACTGCAGAAGAGTTTCTTTTAGGGGCCCTTTGCGCTGAGTGAATTTCTGTGAGCTTAATGTATTCCCTGCAAGGGCTTGGCCAGTCTAGTAATTGTATGCACATTTATTTATAAAGTATTCCCTGAGTACTATCTGATGCATAATTTCCAGCTGTGTGAATCTTGCCTGCTTTGTGACTATGCCAAAGTAGACTGGGCTTAGCACAGAGTCCCGTCTGGCAGTTGCAGGAGAAAGTTTCTGGCCGTTAGTACTAGAGGAAGCAAGTAAACTGTACTATTCTCAAGCTCAAATTCTTTATTATTTATTCTCATGCCTAAAATAGGAAGGCAGTACCTAACAAGAAGTTGGGCTCAAATGTCCTATTCAACGGCAGGTAAAAAGAGCAAAGGCCGTAATATGTCATCCCCACAGCCCACAGTTGACTCTGAAAATATTTTGACAAGGATGGTCCATTTGAGTATCTGATTCCTCAAAAATCTGCAGGCAAAATAATAACTTTCTTTCTAATTGTACACCAGAAAGAGGAAGGTAAGGATATACCATCACAAAAAGTACAAGGTACTACTGAACTGGAATAATCTGATGAATGTGGGAATCTATCTAATCTGTTACCCCCATTGATAACAACAACGTCGTGTTAAATCTGTGTTACAGCCTTCAAAGAGAGGCCGTTGTTGCGGAAGATGCTGATGGGTCGACCTTTTGCAATCCACACCCATCCCAATGTTATTGGTAACCGCCTATCCTCGTCTCCGGACCTAGCGAGATCGGTATCTCGTATTTATTGTTCTACAATGGATAACAGTAATGAATCTGCTTCCAATAATGCTGGTCTAATTTGTGAGTTCATAGAGATACATACCCTAATAAAGGCAGTTTTGGCTCTATGCACCAAACTCTTCAAAGGCCATATGCAGGATGCAGCTCTTCTTAGGATCATCAAAGCTACTCTAGGTAGGCCCGAGGTACATACTTCCACTGTTATTGAAGAGTGGGACGAAGTAATTGAGGTAAGCCTGATCTGTACTGTTCTCTTGGGACATGAGGTCCTGCCAGAGGAGGGCTCATTGGTGGAAGTAAGGGTATTTCACTTGCACAACCAACAGTGCCTAGTCCGGATGCAGACAAGGGCTTTTATTGTCCATGTAAGAAGAGGAGGAGAAGGAGGAAGGTAGTTAAATCTCCCGTCCTACTCAAAAGAAAAAGACAAGACTCCTTCTGGACAAATGCAGGGGCATCGATACTTAAAACTCGTAACACCTCTGTGCCCACAGACATTAAATATGAATTTAGAGAGATAGAGAATGGAAAAATGGCGGGGATGGTGTTCAACGCCAGAAGAAAAAAGCAAAAATTAAATGTAATACTCTTGATACTTGGGCTAAAGCATGTCCCCAGACCACAGAGGAATGTGTCCCCAATCAAGAAGTGTTTGCTTTCCTCTCAAATCCCTGGGACACTACTAAAGTATCTACTCAAAGTCCCGACCAGTTTGACGCTGGTGCTTAATCTGAGATAGTCACAACCATGACAGTGGGTCAGCCTGTCAAGATGCCCCCTCCTATAATGGTTGATTTTCCAAACTTACGTAAAACCTCCCCATATATTTAGGAACTGGTTATAACAGTTGTGGACCTCCTTGCCAATTAAGAAAGCCCATTTCTCAATATGTGGGAACTTTTGAATCTTTTACATGTCTTTCCTCAGCTCAGGGTGATAACCACTAAAGACATTAAGCATGTCACTTTATGACAGACGCGTTCATGGACGTGAATTGGTCCTGTATGTACTTGAATAGTAAGATGACTGTTGATTTTATAATGACTGTTTCAACAATTTCCTTTTAAAATGGAGTATCTGTCAGAAGAGGGCTCCTCCTACACTAAGCCAAATGTGACTCAACCTATTAGGAAAGACATGGCATGTGGGAAAGAGAAACCTCTGAATAGCGGAGGTGGTCCTCCATCATCTTTGGTAACCGCAGAATGGGTCTTGCATCCTTTTCTGTCAAAACAAACTGGATCCAATTGAACTGAAGTGCTGTTAAACCCTTGTCCATTTCGTATTATGAGCTGGAATATGCGTGGTCATGCGCATCTCTTGAATGAAAAACTAAGTTTATCTAGACTTGAAGAAGCAGATACATTTTTATTGCAGAAAACATGTCTGTGTTCTTTTTTTATGAATGGCTATGCGTTTTTTTTATAGATTAGCCACTAAGCGACGATTGGGTAGTCCCAGTGGGGGCTTATTTTGGGCAGGCATCCAAGTTTGGAACATACCCTATTCATAACCACCTTCAACTGGTACATTTGAATGGGTCGAATTATATGAGTGTTAGTGAACTTCTGATTGCCAATTTATTATGATCCACCGGGAGGAGGAAATACTCAGACAATAATGGAATATTTAGCTGGAGCCATTGCTGAATAGTATTGGCACTTCCCTAAGAGAGACATCATATAGCTGGTGATTTTAATGTGCATTGTGCCGTAGTGGCGAATGACAAGAAGGGAGAGTTGAATGGAGTCCCTTGTGGGAGTAGTACAGGCCCTATAGCTCAAGGAAGGCATAGCTGGATTTATTGAGCTTGTATTTAGATCCCACTAGTAATCCTAATTGGAAGGATGCTTGTGGCGTGTTGACAACTATACCCGATTACATCTTTCTGGGTCCTTCGATGAAGCATGCAATGACCCAGTTTACTCAATCTTGGACACAAACTAGTGATCATAAAATCATGCTAGTAGAGTGTTCTGATATCCGAGGGCTGCTCTGTCCCCCCTTCGAGGGTAGAAATAGAACAAATCAGCAGGGCACTTGAATGATATGGACTCAGGGCAGAGCCTGTGCTGTTAACTGTGAATTGGCAAAGAAAAAACACTTAGATTTGCAGATTCTGCTCCTGAGATTGAGGAAATAGTCAAGCTGTGGGCTTCACTCACCCCAAAATATGGGGCTGCCCCAGACAAATTCTGCCTATATTGAACTGCCCATCCTGGGAAATTCTATGATGCAACTATTGCAGCTAAACCGTGTGCAGTTTCCCCTAATATCCATGCATTTATAAAACTAAGGGACACAGGCATGATCACCGTTGCTCGTTATAAACAATTATTCACTAATATTCGTATTATACAGAAATACTGGGTGATTCAATATACAAACTTAGCTAGAACTGCTAGCTGGCAGATTATATTTAACCTATTGAAGTCCAATGATAACAAGAGCTTCTGGTGTCTGGTAAAGAGTTTCCAGTCTTCTAACATGCCTGAAATTAATCCAATTGCAGAGGATGTTTAGGAATCCTACATTGCTGATTTATATGGACAGGATGCAATATTATCTGTTGCTTCCTATAATCCTTTGGAGACTTTCTTTTCATTAGCGGATCTTGCATGGAGAATTGAAAATGTGAGAGCAGAAATTATGCGACTGAAACCCTCCAGAGCCCCAAGACCTGATGATCTTTCAAATGTAGTTGTTGGTGGAGACCCAGACATGTGTGTAGAAATCCTATGTGCTCTTTTTCAAAAAACTTGCAATAGGGTACTATCCCTTCCACCTGGAAAAAAATCACTATTCCTGTTTTTAAAAATGACGACCAGGGAAATCTGGTGAATTATAGAATTCTGTCCATGGGCAAGATATTTTGTACGCTTTTATTGACAGAGCTTCAGGGTTGGGTCGACTAGCAACAGATTTTATCTATTCAGCAAACAGGATTCCGGAAGGGAATGAGTACAGCTATTAATATCTGGAATCGTCAGTACCTAATTCATAGTACATTGCAAGAAAAAAATGCCTCTATACATAGCCTTTGTTGATTTTACAAAGGCTTTTGATACAGTCAATCAAAGTCAACTGTGGAACAAGCTGGCATCCTGGGGCTTGGATCCTAAGGTACTTCATTGGATTAAACAATTTTATGAGGACGCATCAGTTGCATTAAGGCTAAATCCAACTGGCCATCTGACAAATTTCTTCCCTTTAGTTAATGGCCTGAAGCAGGGATGCGTGCTTGCTACCCTGTGCTTTTTTAATTTATATCTCACCCATCTACCCGATACAATCTGAAGTTGTGATAATTTTCTTCCTAAGATTGGAATACATCAGGTGACCTGGCTAATGTACGCAGACAATACTGTCTTGCTTGATGGAACTCCTACTGGCCTCTAACCCTCGCTTTCTGCGACTAATAAATATTCATTAAATGGAAAATTGCTAATGAATAGATTGAGGTGGTTAGAGCCCATCTATACCCATGGGGGCTCTGTTGCCTTTGGATGGTATTGTTGACAACTTAAAACAGGTATACTTGTACTAAGGCTGTGTGAAGAATCCAAAGAATCCCTCACTGAAAACATGCCTACAGTCTCCTCCCAGGTGGCCAGGGAAAGGCAGAGGCTTGCTGATCCGCACCTTGGGTGTGGTGTGATGTAGCAGGATCACCTGGGAGGAGACAAGACACAGGGTGGTGAGGAGATCCCATGGGATGGGACGTGGTATGTGTCCTTTGCAAGGGAACATCTTTCAAGATTGACAAATTAGTTAATGGTTTATTGCATTATGATGTATCTGAACCGCACATAAGATCTGTTGCTGTGGGCACAAATACCATACAAACTGAACAAACCTTGACAACAGAAAGACCACTCAAGGTATTTTGGGATAAAAATCCTCCTTACTCCCAAAAGCAGAATGTAAAGGAATCTAGAAATATTGCCTTAAGTAAACTGTCTTCCTTTGTAGCAATGCATTCTAAAGGTTCATCTTTTAATGACTCTAAGGGAAATGTAAAAGAGCAGATTTTGTTAAGGGCTGCAGGTCCCATAATCCCACAAGTACTGGGATGAGGAAGAGATCATGCAATTAAGCCTAACAGCCCACTCCCGAAGGAAACCGAGAGGCATAAAAGGTCCCCTCAGCTGCAGGCAATTAGAAGGAGCTGGAACTGTGAATGGAGTTTGTGCAGTAGTAGCACAGGCAAAAAGATGGCACAGTGTTGGCAAACCAAGCAGAAGTGGGAGACCCAGAAAGACTCTGGAACGTAAATGTAGCAGATTTCACCTGCTTGTTCTGAGAGGGTCCTTTTCCCCAATCTCTGAGGTTCATAGGATGTGCAGCGGAAGGCCTGCAGGAAGGCTGCCTTTCCCCATGTGAGCCTGATTGCAGTTGTTACCATGCAGGAAACGTGTGGGAGACCAAGGCAAGAAGCTGTTGTCAAGCCGTGGGTCTCCTTAATCAAGTGGCTGGGCCAGACACACCTTCAGTGAGCAAGGGTGTGGGGCCCAAGTGAGCCTGAAGCAGAAGAAAATGTGCATCACGTGGAGAGATGATCACAGAAACCGGTGAGTCAAACCTGGTATTCTGATCCTATGCGCGAGCACTGCTGGTAACAGTATCCAGCTCAATGTTCACTTGCGTAGAAGCAGAAGGGAGCTGAAGTCATTTTTGAGTTCCTAACAAGGGGACGATGGAAAGTAGCACTTGTGTGTGATCAGAAATATCTCTTTTACTCGCTGTTAAAACCTTGAACTTATGAAGAAGTGGTTGTGTGTCTCCCATTAAGCAGAACGAACATTGCAAAGAGTCATTATTGAACATTGAAACCTTGTACACTTTGAGAAGAGGTGGTCGCGTGTGCCTGATTTTGTTTTCCTAGTGAAGAATGAACTTTACTTCTTCAGCCACACAAGCAACCATTGTTCATAAAATAAGTTGAATGCTTAAACCTTGCATCTGCAGTTGGAGAGAGCGCACGCATTGCCCAAGCCAAGATTACTCCCTTATTAAGATTGAAAGTAGCCTTTCGCCAAGCCAGCAAATGGTATAACAATTACTATGAGCCCAATAGAATTTCAACCATTCCTCAGTTACAAGGGTGCAAGCATTACCTGAAGTCAAGAGAGTGACACCAAGGGATCTGGGTAATTATTTGGCTAACAGTTGGCAAAGAGGTGAAAGCTAATTTGGGGAAGGGAAACCTTGCTGCTTATAAATATTATTTGAATTGCATACAAACTATATTGCCAAATATTACTGGAGAAGGAGAGAAGTGGGCCCTAAAGGCAATCTTAGGTTCTTGTTGTGGTAGGCAGACAAGAAAGACAAAGAGACTGTCCCTCTATTCAGAGTAAGGGTGCCTTCTCTACTTGAAGAAGTTGAAGTGCCCGAAAGTTAATCTTGCTCTACCTGAAAGCTGCCATAAATGACAAGCCACTGAGGTTGTCATGATTGCAGACAGACAAGAGAGGCAAAGAGGCTGCCCCTTTGGAAGAAAGATATTCAGAGGAAGAGTGCTTCGACGATTTGAAGGTGCTGCAGTGCCTTAAAGTGAATCTTGTCAGAGCCTGTCTTGAATCACAATGTACAGAAGCTGTGGTAGTATATTTGGTTGTCAGTGGATGCAGAACGTCAGTGGTACAAGTAAAGTGGCATTCTATGAGGCAAAGGAGAATGGCCTCATGGTAAACTCTAGTAGAAGTGAAGTTGTTGAAGTAGAAGCAGCAGCACTGTGAAGTCATCCTGACAAATATACCTATTGTGAATCCTAATCTTGAAAAAAAAGACATAATAACTGTTAACCACGCCTGGTGTTTCGCTAACATTTCTCAAAGTTGTATTTCTTTTGAACTGTACAAAGTCTTCTCTGATAACTTGAGGTGGTAGCAAAGCATCGTGGCTGGGAAAACCATTGATTTAATTCTGTTGAAGTGGAATGACTTTATTTCACTAAGAAGAAGAACGTTGTGGTTGTTGGAACTTTGGTTAACAAAACTTTACCTTGACATTGAACTTTCAAAAACTGAATTGAGACTTTACTACCTATATGTATTTCCTTAGTTCCTTTGATGAACATTGTAGCCGAATACATCTTGAATCCAGGGGAAGGGAGTTCACCCAGGTTGCTAAAAGGTTATCAGGAAACAGTGAATTGTTGATGTTGATTGAATTGCCATAGGTTTTCTTTTGTAGTTGATGTTTAGTGTGAGGGCCAGAAATCCTTTGTTAGAGTGTTTCCCTTTAGTTTTGTTAGGCAGGGAAATCCTCATCAGAGTAGGGAATGTGAGGCATTTTGATATAATTTTTACTTTAATAAAATGGCATGTTTTGAACAATCACCAAAGAGTTGTCCGCCTCGTATTGCTGACCCCTCACATGCAGCCTCCAAGCGCATAATGTCAGCAGTGTTCCTAGTGTACTTTACAGTCAGGAGTTATATACTAATAATGAGCTGAAGTTTTTGAACATTTTAGAGGGTACATTATGGCGCAGTACCCTTGGATTATCTCAGTCACTGCCTATATAGGCCATCTGTTTAGAATTGGGCTTAGTTTCTCTTGCAACCACTATCAAAAAGAACTGTAGTATATTTTTATATAGGATCTTAAGTACTCATCTTGTTGTGCAGGACCAAATCATCAAGTAGTTCATTTAGGCATGTAGTGAATTCCATGCAGGAATTGACCGGGAAATGGATCTGTCCAAAAATGTTACGTTAACCAAGCAAGTTCTAAATAAAGGCTTATGCTTGGGAAAGATCCCAAAACATTGGTTACTTCAATGGTAAGTAATCCGTCCCTTATTATAGTAGGCAGTCCTTCCCATATTTATCTCATGCATCTTTTTGGCCTAAAGCTGAGATTTAACTTATTACTGGTTTTGGCTGTAGTGGGACATAGTATACAAATCCCTAAGCAGAGCATGTGGCGAAGAATTGGAATCTCTCAGAGATGTGCTTACTTAATGTCAGGTCTTGGTAAAGGTCATTATAAAGAGATATGGATCTTTTGTTAATTTGCCTCAGTCCATTTCGGGCAACCAGTTCTGGTCCTCTGTCTTTAGTGTGACCTCAAGGGTGCTTACCCAGGCTACGTTTAATTTATGGATTTAGGTGGAAGCTATACTTACATCAAATGAAAACTGTTTTAATGCAATCAAGCCGGGACATTTTAGCTCATCCTTTGATTTCATTATGAAATTATTGTTTAGGACTATGTATTTTATGTCTATGTATCTTATGTGTTTTATGGATTCTATGTGTGTATATATTTTATCACTGACCAAAAACATTGTTAAAAGGGACGTTATGGTTCCGTTGCCCTAAGAAAAACCTATCAACTTCAGTGCAACAACTATTTGAAAGGGACATTACAGTTACTTTGCACTAGTAACAACCTATCCATATTATGGTTACAAGTAAGACTGAAAAACCCCAGAAATTTGCCAGTTATGGTAAACTAAGCAACAATAACTCGAGCCACCACTGTGCACTGCTAAGACTTACACCCATTACATGAAAGATGACATCACAAGGGAACAGGCGTGATAATGTAGATGGAGAAAAAGAAGGAAACGAGGATAAAGTAGAGCATTTCCCCATTTCTGCAGCCAGCATGAGTCGTCGGTGTGGAAACTATTTACCACCGTAGGAGAGGTGCCCAAATCCCGTGCTAACCAGGTGAAATGCACTTAGTGCACTCATTTGTGGAAAACCTGGCTTGTACAGCTACAGCACCACCTCCATGCAGCGGCACCTGAAATCAAACCACAAGGCAGCTGTTCAGAGGGTCGTCCCCTTCGAACAAGGCAGTAGGTTAATTTCTTCTGCAGCATCCTCCGCCTCTGCTTCTGCCACCATTAGGGACACTCCAGTGGGCCAGCACATCCTGAAACCAGCCTTGCAGGCCATACGTACCAGAGCAGACCCATACCTTTCAAACGTCACTGTATTGTGCATGTACTGCAACGTGGTATGATATGATATTTATAATGCGCCTATACACAAGTGTTTCAAGGTGCAACGAGGCAAGGGAGGGGGTACAGAGGGAAGACAGACAACGATCCTACTAGGCCAGGTATCATTCAGATCGTGCAAGTGCATGGGAAGGGGGAAGTGGGAAAGTGCGGGGGGAAGGCCAGTGCGGTACATGGGATAATAGAACAATAAATAATAAGTAAAAGTACGGCGAGCAGGTGGCAAGTTCAAAGGTAAGTGCAGGCATCAGGTGTCAAGTGCTGGTAGTGGGAATGTAGGGATACAGAAACAGTGTGGGGGCTGCCAGGAAGGTAATGCAGGTGTGCAACTGGCAGGGGATGGGACCTGGACCCGAGATCAGAAGGTGGCCAGGTAACCAGTGCAGTATCAATTTCAGCCAGGAAGTCAGCAGGGGAGAGCAGGAGAAAAAGCAGAAGCAAAGAGAAAGGTTTTGAGGTGCCTTCGGAACCAGAGATGATTTGCCTCGCGTTTCAGGGAGGCAGGGAGACTGTTACAGAGGGAAGCCCCAGCCGAAGAAAGAGATCTACCACCAACTCGTTTCTTGGAGAAGCAACCGACCCTGAGGGAGTTGGAGGCGGATGAGTGAAGAGCTCGAGAAGGAAGATATTTAGGAGTAGAGAGTTGAAGGTATTGAGGTCCCAGAAGGCCTTGTGGACAATGCAGAGGGTTTTGAACTTAATCCTTGCAGCCACTGGGAGCTAGTGCAGAGATTTCAGTCCTGGAGAGATATAATCCCTGGGCTTGAGACCAAGGACAAGTCTTGCAGTCATGTTCTGGAAGAGTTGCAGAGGGCAGAGAGTAGAAGCAGGAAGATTTAGAAAGAGGCTGTTGCAGTAGTAGAGAACAAGACCTCTGGAGACAGTGATCTTCTGGGGGAAGGAGAAGAAA
This sequence comes from Ambystoma mexicanum, assembly GCF_040938575.1. NCBI lineage: Eukaryota > Metazoa > Chordata > Amphibia > Caudata > Ambystomatidae > Ambystoma > Ambystoma mexicanum. The sequence continues at coordinate 807,999,182 of NC_090941.1, forward strand.
GGAGGTATACTCCGAAGAGGTGCAGCTGGTAGTGAGACTTCTTAGAGATGTCAGAGATGTCAGGAAAGAAGGAGAGTGTGAAGTCAAAGATGACCACAAGGTTTTTAGCCTCACAGGTGGGAGCAGGAAGAGGGCCAAGAGAGGCCGGCCAGAGAGTGACAGGAAAGGAGGGAGCAGGTGTGCTGATGAGGAGAATCTCAGTCTTAATGGCATTAAGGCAGAGATCATTGGCGGCACACCACTCCTGGATGACTGACAGCCAGTCAGATATGAGAGAGGGAGAAGAGGTGGCTGAGGGTAGCCTGAAGAGGAGCTGAGTGTCATGTGCATATCATTGAAAGTTGGGGCAAAGTGCGGCAATGCAGTGGGCAAGAAGTGCCAGGTATTGGTTGAGCAGCCACTGTGAGAGGTTAGAGCCCTGGGGAATACCACAGGTAGAGATAGAGGAGAGGAAGGACCCAGGTTGGACCTGTGAGGGTCGATCAGAGAGGAAAGAAGTCAGCCATGCCAGGGCCTGATCGGTAATACCCAGGTTATTATGGAGACGGTTGAGCAGGATGGCATGGTTGACTGTGTCAAAGGCAGAAGGCATCAAGTAAGTTGAGGACGTTGGGGGTGTTGGAATCCAAGTTGGAGAGCAGGTCTTCACGGATGTTCAGGAGAATAGTTTCTGTACTTCTGGCAGCTCTGAAGCCAGACTGATGTTCATGGAGACAACAAACAGATTCAGTGTGAAGGTTGAGCTGTGTGATGGGCAGTTTTTCCAAGAGTTTGCCCAGGAAAGGAGTGATAGAGATTGGGCGATAGTTAGCCGGACAGGACAGGTCGACAGAGGGTTTCTTAAGAAGAGGGACAACAGGGAGTGCTTCAGGGGTCAAGGGAAGACTCCAGTGATGAAGGGGTGGTTGCAGAAGTTGGCCAGAGCAGGAGTACTGTGCAGGGGGGAACAACTTTGAAGTGCTTTCAAGGCTTCAGTCTGGGAGCATGACAAAGAGTGCCCCCTACTGAAGCAAGTTCCTTCCAAAATCTTCTTCTCTCCACTTGCAGTGTATTATCCCTGTGGTTGGTACCCTTTGCCAAACCTCCCTTCCATTCCTTTCCATCTGTGGTGTGTCATAGCACAACAGAAAAAATGCAACACAACCAGAAGGGGGGGGGGGGGAGACAAAAAGGCTTTTTTCATAGCCACTTTGCACTGTTTAAAAAAAGAATTTGATTTAAAGCATGTAAGCGGTCACAAAAACCTATAAGCGCTGCATACAGGGTGGTGAACAATGGGCGGCCCAACTCCGTCAAAGGCATTGTACGGATTCCCCAAACGAAGTGGTGGCTATGAAAAGAGCCTTTATGTGCTGTTTGTGTTTGAACACCCACAGGGGAAATTCTTTTTACACTTGCAGGAAGCACTGCACTGCATTTTGGATATTAAATAGGAAAAGCTCATTGCATGCATCAGTCAGATGAACTCCATCTGAACGGAAAATGTTGCTACTACGAAAAGTAATATTATCATTGTGGAAGGAGAACATGCCAATGTCTCCCAAAAAGGCGCAAACAGCCTTGTTTACATTGTGTCGCGCTTTCGCCATTTCTGGCCAACATGAGGAAGAATGCAGCCACATCTGTCTCTGGGCAATGCGAGAAAGAATTATGTGGGACTTTGGAAACATTCCCATGAGTTGCCGAAATGTCCCCTTCATCGCAAACTGCAGTGAGATGCTGCTAACATGTTCTAAACTGTTCTCTCCACAATGAACAATAATAATTTCTGGATGATCGAGCATGACCAAACTGGCACAAAGAGGAGCCACATGCAGCCGCTTCATCCCATGTATTCCGTTGCAGTGGACATCAACATTATAGAACCCAAGGTGTGCATCCAGTGCTTGGCATAAACTTTTAACCAATGTATCCAGGAGTCACCCAAAAGCCATGTAGTCAGCTTACTAAATGGCACACCCGTACCCATAGCCATGTGCACTCCTATTTGCAAACACACCTTCTGGTAAAAACTGTTGTTACACACCACACCCAGGAAATCTTATTGACCAATCGCAACTCCTGCACAGTCCCATTTCCATGTCAGCCACCCTGAAAAGACCTGAATGTAGCACATGCGCACCTCCAAAGGCTGCAGCTTTCGCGAACATATTGTCCTGTGTGGGTGGGTGTGCAAACACATTTGAAGCACAATAGAGAATCCCCTCTTTGTTGGTAGTTGTGAAAAGTGTTTTTTTTTAAGCAACTTGTAAAGAAACACATTTTTCTTTGGTATTTGTTGGGGATTGCTCTTTGCTTTTCCTTATTACACAAGCTCCTGCAAACTACATTTTACATTGTGGAACACAAGAAATATTTTCAATAGGGGAAATAAAATATCAGCTCCACTGACAAACGTCACATTAGAAGCACAAAGCTTCTCATGGGCACAGAAGAACATCCCAGCATGGAAGAGAAAATCAGACAGAGGCCTGATTCGATAATCCGTAGTCCCATTTCCATGGCAAGCATATTAAAAAGTACAGCATGTAGCACGTGCGCTTTCCCAACTACTGTGAGGGCCGCGCCCCAGTAAAACAGGCAAAGTCCTTCTTCCCTTTCCAGTAGTCTTTTTCCAGCACTCCTTCATTGGCTGCTGTTAAACGGTCACACACACATCCACCAATTACATCCAAGATTTCTGCATCTAATGCTATCAACTCTGTTGAACAGTGCATGCTAACCGTTAAACACGCAGAGTTCAATTGTCCTGTGAATCAAAAGCACCTGCACAGGAAAGTACTGTAAAACGATCTATGGGTTGTACATCCACATTCATCGGCAGTGCCACCCATCACCACGCCTTGCAGGTATCACTGCTTTTTCTGCAGTACATTTGCAACTGTGTAATAAATCCATTGCAACAGGGTACCAGGCACTGAATCTCCATAACGTACTGAACATGAATACTGTTATTCCTCTCATCACCTACCATGAAATGGCTCCTACAGTGGTAAGTGATGGCAAAGTTGGCATTTGTCCATAGCAGACATTGTTATATGTAAATGATTACTCTGTTCTTTCGTTCCGTCATATTTACGATGCTTTCCCCCATTAACGCACCTCCTATGAAATTTGCAAAAATCGCACAGAAAATGATCAGTCAGCGTATCCCACCAAACTAAGCCAAGTGCATACATTGCATGCATAACAACAGCTTCCTGCAACGTACCTTTCACACTTTATAGATTGCAACATTACTTAAAAAAGAAAGACATTTATGTGTGCATTGCCAACAGTACCATTCATAAATGCACATATGGAAATTAGAGAACATACATAATGGCTCCATTCATGTAGCAAGCCTAAATATGTAGAAAAGTACATGCAAATGCACACACAAAAACATTCTTTTTTTGAGGTCTGTACATCTTTCCAAATCCACCAGTATATACTTCATTGTTACGCATGACACCTCTACAGGTGCTCAGTGTTTATTATGTTGCCACCATTAGACTAATCCCCACATGGTACATACTGTCCCCAACCGAAGGTTAGAGGCCATTACACAGTGACACACTTTCATTTTTATGCCTACCCTCTTATTCAACCACTCATGCACATTGCACACATATACATTTGAAAATCTGCACACCCACACTTCCCTTTCATCTCCAACAGCTTCTACACAATGCCTACCAAACTGCAACTCTGTAGAAAGCAACACAGAAATAGAGCCACACAACCTAAAAGCATAGAAAGTAGCCATCCACTGCAAGCAGAACTTTGACAGAAAGTTGAAAGAGAAGAGCTAATATAGTAATTAAGCAAAACGGATGCAACTACCAGTTAAGAAAGTGTAATTCATCTGTCAAAATGAGACAATGAAAAGAAATGCACTAAAACGAGTTCAACTCACACTACTGCTAACAGAGCACATACAAATGGCAATGTAACCACAAGCAAGCATTCCAAAAAATTACTTTTACAAAATATGTTCCACCACAGAGTCCTTCAGAACCTTATAAATAGAGAGGAGAAATCACGCTCAACCCACAAAACTAACCACAGAAAAGCAATCCTTGAAGCTCTTGTAGACAGTGCAATGATCGTGAAATGGAAATTGTGTATAGTAATTTTAAACAGAATGAAACCAATAACATTACATTTTAAATTTAAATTACCACCATTAATTGGTAAACTACAAGCAGTACTTCAAACCAAATGCAATATCAGCATAGATAGCTTTGGCCAGATCTGTACAGGTGAGTGGAGTCACACCACCAACAAAGAGCCATACTTCAATGAAGAATCATACAAACAAGAGCAAACAAACCAAATTGCCTTACATTGGACGAGGGCATGAAAAGATACACAATACCATAATGGAAGAATAAACACTGTTTTCACAAATATCCCCATCAAACTTAGAAGTCACTCTCCATTCCACAAAACCAACACGCCTCACCTACAAATGGCCTTGCACATCAATGTGTAACGTTCCCCAGTGCTTAATCAAATCTTTGCAGCAGTTCCTCAATCACTATGTGAAAGGGAACGAGAAAAGAAAAATGAAAAAACTACAAACTGTGGACTCATGTACAGTGCGCAACTACACAGGAATACAAGGACATTCCTTAGTCTGTATTTCTGGACCTGCTTGCAAAAGCACCTTCCACTGTATCAAAATGTTAGCAACCCACCATTCAACTGTCAGAAATCTAGTTCACAAACTGTACTTTGCAAAAAGTTCAGCTTTAGCACTGCAACATTTAAAATATATTCTACTACACAGTACAGCCAAACAAGTGCTCGATGTAATAGAGCACATCCAAAGGAAATATTGTGGAACCGAAGAGCACATACAAACGCCAGCATTTTCCATCAACAGTACTGACAACATTGCAGATGTCAACATTTTATGTCACACATGAAAAAAAGAAATACAAAAGTTCAAAAGCAGATCTGCTGAAATGCCAAACCAAATATGTGTGTGGTCTCGTAGAACTTTCTATAGAAAGAGCACCAAAACTATAGATATAATGCAGAAAATAGAAGACAATGAGGAATCCTAATGTTTTTCAATTAGCTCTGTACCTTATTGCTGAAAACAAATATGCAATTACTAACAGCAATAATTCAGGACTCCTCAACAACTGGCCAATTCCAATGTCTAGATCCTACTGCAACCTCCAATATTTTAGATCACTATACAATTCACCCACATCAGTCCAAGGACACCATAGACGATGTACTAGAAACATATAAAATGCGGCATGCCAAAGGATCGCCAATCAGTATATGGCAAAAAAGTGTTGAAGCACAAGCATTTCCTCTTCTCTTCCAGACTGGAAAAGGTGGAAGATATGATAAAATATGCACACAAATAACAGCATCAGAAACCACTGTTTACAAATGTATTCTGAAGACCCTAGATTTAGACAGAACGTGGAGTACATATTCCACCTCCTCTTTGAAAGTGAACTGGCAACACTATGTTATGGAGCTGCACACATTGAAAACAGGTTCCCATTTTCAAAACATGTCTGCTACAGAGCTACTTCAAAAGGTGTAACACAAGAACGATGTTTTACAGTCAAGTATTACAAATCTATTGGCAAACATGCGTCATACCAAAGAGTACTGGTCCCGACGGCACGCAGATGTAAGGTGTATGCTAAACAACCTTGGCCTGTAAAAGCAAGGAAATATCGAGGCTGAATACCACAAAAGGATATACACCAAACACGGGCTATAAAGATTCACAGATCTTTAATACTGCACAGTTATAAAGAAACACAGATCTAATACAGATAGCTATCTGGCTCTCGACACCCCGCAATGAGTACCAGCCTGTAAGAGTGAGGGGGGAGAGTGCTGGACATTCTAAACATTCACATTTTTATACATTTCCTATATTATTGTCCAGCCCCTCTTCAGGTTAATATTCTGCGGTCTAGAGTTTGTGCCCAGTTCACACATAGCTTATACAATAATATGCACATGGATTACATATGTTTGCGTTTCCAGCAAGTTACAATGGCAAAGTGTATTCCTGGATTTAACAATGAGCCTTAGCACAGATCACTTCACAATGTAGTTCTGCCATTGTCCACGCTCTACATTTGCATTACATTGTCCTCGATGTGTGTTTGTGGATGAGGCTTGTTAGTGCAGACAATCCTATGACCACAAGTCATGCTCGGGCCAAGGTCTCATTACCTAGTCTAAACATTCGGCCCTCAGACAGTCGGCTCGGTTACAAGTTAGAAACACAGTCCACCATTTTAAAACAGAGAATCACATACAAACAGAAATCAAAATGGTGGATGATCCTAAAATGGCGGCGAAATTGATCCAAAATCGGAACTTTGCAATGCAGTTTTCTTCGCAGAGCGACTAGGTTTAGGCCAATATATATCAGAAGGAGGCACAATATGATTTCCCATTTAACAAACCCTCCTTTTGGCCTAAGCCAAGCGCTAAACTACTATTAGTCACTTTACGAGTAACTCCACGTCTCAATGTCCATACACCCTGAATCACAATCATCGGAGATATCGATCGCCATAAGGTCTGTGACAGAAATTTCCTTCAACACAAATGTATTGGTCATTCTTTCTGGTGGGTGTTCCTTTTGTCCTAATGTTCCCATAGTCTGTGCACAACATCCCCCTAGCACTGAACATATGGCAGGAAGACATTGTATACAGCAACAGCAGAACAACAGAATACCCAGAATAATTAGTAAGACTGAAAGTAGCTTCCATCCCCTAGATCGTAAGAAGTCCCAGAACCAAGCGCTAAGATCCCAATTTCCCTCGGGAACGTGCACTTCAGAACTAAGGATGTGCAGGTTTTGTATAGCCTTGAAGATGGTTGGGGAGGAATCCGGACAAAAATGCAGCAAGCGGACCCCCCCAATTTGCATACTCCACCACACTCATCCAGGATGACATCTAATGCCATCCGGTTCTGTAATGCCAGTAACCTTATTGCTTTCTGTTCTAGAGTCATGTTATAGAGTATATCATTGGTACGGTTGATGGTTCTCTCCAGTACTCTCGCTAGTCTCCTAATATCCTCAGAGTTTAGTATTTGTCCCCAGAAAGGTACAAAGGATTTTGCTACGTCACCCATAACTTGTGATGAAGTATCAGCATTCTCATCCCGTCTTGGACGAGCTTTAGAGATTTATTTGGTACTAGCTATAAATACCCCTGGTAACAGGATCCCTAAATAACAGGTTCCCTGCCAATCCCTAGGTAGCCATGGGAAAGCTTCATTACCGCAAACGAAGTAGACAGGTTCGCCTACATACAAAGGTCTGTCCTCACTAGTCAAGTTTGCAACATTGGTGCAACCCTTGAAATCACCCCTTGACTGAGTACCATTGCTCTGTATGCAGAAAGAAACTGAATTGGGACTATGGTTAACAGTGTAGGAAGGTGGCGTGGCATCCCTATTCCCTATAGGAGCCATTTTGAAAGAGATCAGAGATTGAAAAGGTCGAGACAGTCTATCAGAAGGCCTAATAGAAGCAACATTAAGCTTGCTCCTATTTGCAAAAAGCGAGCATCCCAGGGGTGTTAAAACTAGTCTTTCAAACTCATTCAAATTTGCTCCATCAAAGTTCCCTGAGATGCTATCATTCCATCAGCCAAAGAACAGTTCCCTTGAAGAAGCATAACATGCAGTAGTCAGAGGCAAAGGATGAATATACCAGCCCAACCCCTTGTCTCCATGTTGCGGTAAATGAGAGCAAATCCATCAATTAGATCTGTTCAAAATGGCATGTGTTGCATTCATTATAAGCAGTAATATGTTATTGTGGTAACTCTGTCTGTGTTGAGAGTCTCTAGGTGATACAGTCTGCAAATGCACGAAAGGTGTAGATACAGTGGGTACATTTTCGGTGGGCAAAAGAGTTTCAAGAGGACATACTTCTTCCATGTACCAAAATCCCAAAGCAATTACTATTGTGAAACCGGTTAACATGATTACAAGAAAGCAATACGTTTTAAAAGACCATGTATTCGATTGTCCATTGTCTATACTGGCCACACAGTTACTTATTTGTTCCCTACGGGTGGAGGAGGTATCAGGCATTGTTCCTTTGAAACGAAAAGCTCTGCAGTTCATTTTGCTGGCGATCTCCTGATCGCGCGTTTTCTTAGTCCTCCCTATCCCTAGCCAACAACTTTCCTTTGTATGCAAAATACAGGGCAAAAGACAAGCCCTATGATGATTTTCCTGGTGGCACAGCCGAATCGTACAGTAAGTCTAGCTCCGTGGACGTAAATTGTACCTTGCAACTCCTGGTACAGTGTGATCTGCGAACAACGTGTCGTTGCTTCCTGATGGAGGTGGTGAATTCACAACCGAACCTAACAATGGTGACTAAGGATCTGTAGGAGAGTGTGGAGATGAAGCAGCTGTTTCCACCAGCCCCACGTGCTCAGGTAGTGTCTCCGAAGCACTCTCAGTCAGTACTGCTCAATGATGAGTGATCGTTGGGAGCAGAGCAGGTAAGATTCTCTGTATCTTCTGTATCGTGTGGCAAAGGGAAGGAAATCCTCTTGACATGCGACGCATGTATCCAGTGCCTGTTTGGCCAAGAGGACCTGGTGTTGGCCTCTCCACCGGGGTGCGAGACAGGATGCTCGTTCAAATGCGTTCACAATCACCCACTGCCCAGGTCGGATACTATGGGCCTCATTACACGGATGGCGGTAAGGATTTACCGGTACTGGTAAAATACCGGTACCGGTAAATCCTTACCGCCTTACTACGAGGTCTGTTTGCGGGTTGGGGGATTTAACGCCTGCTTTTTGCAGGCGTTAAAAACCAACCCGCAAAGGGACCCAGGGAGCTAATTACGGTACCGCAATTTGCGGTACCGTAATTAGCGCCTTCCCCACTCCCATTGAGCCCTATGGGCCAAAAATGGGAATGGGGAAGGGCAATGGTGGAAGGGGGAATTACCGCCCCGCCAACCTTGGAATGGAGCGGTAATTCCCCTTTCCGCCAAGGCGGTGCCGGTATTTTACCGGCATGAACCATGGCGCTAATAGCGGCATGGTTCACCGCCTTCCGTGTAATGAGGCCCTATGACTAGGCCCCTCGTACTTTACTGGTAGGGCTTCTCGCACCTGTTGGTAGATAAAATACATATTTTTTGTTAACCGGTCACAGTAATAAGAAAGAAGTACATGTTCAAGATCCCTCAGGGCCTGGGGCTTTGGGACGTTCCAAATGTTTGCTGGCCTACCCATGACCACTTCATATGGCGAGAGCCCAGTCTTAGTCTGTGGGGTGGTGCGCATTGATAGTAACACTATCGGTAAGGCGTCCGGCCATTTCAATTTGGTGCCGGCACACGTCTTAGCGAGCTTGTTTTTCAAAATTCCATTATGTATCTCTACCAATCCAGCACTCTGAGCATGTCTAGCCGAATGAAACCGTTTATCGATCTGCAATCCCGCCCATATCTGCAGAATTATAGCAGCGATAAAATGTGGACCATTGTCCGACCAGATGACTCTTGGCAAACCAAACCTAGGAAAATATTACTTAAGCATGGTTTTCGCCGTTGTCATTGCTGTGGCATCTTTCACAGGAAAGGCTTCAACCCATTTACTAAAGGCGCAAATATGAACCAAAACAAATTTGAAATTATTACAACGCTCCATTTCAATAAAGTCAAAGTGGATCACTTCAAAGGGGACAGAAGGTGGACCAAAACTACCCCTTGGTGTTGATGTGCCCTTTCCCATATTATGCTGTAGACAGATCATGCAACTTTGGACAAAACGCTCAGCTGTTTTCGAGATTTTATCGTTAACCCAGACATTTTGTAACATTTTACAAACTTTCCTTGCATAGATGTGGGTGGGCCCATGTGCCATTGCGACCATCAAAGTAATGTACGCGTCTGGCAGCATCCATTTTCCCTCTAATTGTCCACCCAACACCCATCATCATCCAACCTCGCCAAACCCTCAGCCCATTGCTTAGTTTCTTCTAAAGTGGCATCGGCTTGGATATTCTTTACAGATTCAATACCCTCATCTATGGTACAAACATTTGTGGCTTCCCCTGCAGTGTACATTTCTGAGTAGAGATCAGTGGCAGTTTGGCTATCTGGTCAGCGAAAACTTTCCCTTTTCCTACATCATTTATGATTTTCTGATGCGCTGCGCATTTCATGATCGCTAACTGAGTGGGAAGTGCAAGCGCTGAAAGTAACCACACTATCAAGGAGCCATATTGAATCTTCATTCAACGTGAGGTCAAGAAACCTTGTTCTGCCCAAAGTCTACCGAAGTTGTGAACTACCCGAAAAGCATACTGACTATCAGTATATATATTTACTCTAAGCCCTTCGGAAAGTTCACAAGCTCGAGTCAATGCAATAATCTCTGCGGCCTGCGCAGAGTTATGCCAAATTCTTTTGATTTCCACAATCGTGCTTAGTGTAGTGATGGCATAAGCAGCTGTGGATGTACCATCCGGAAGTTTGAAGCAAGAGCCATCGCAAAACAGCTCCCCTTGTGGGTCGTTCAGAGGTGTATTTCAAGTCAATCCTGCCTTTAGTCTCTTGTTCTGTGGTGTAAAGGCATTCATGTGACATTTCGTCACTGCAAGTAGTACCTTATGGGAAAGGTAATACTTCAGCCGGATTCAATACACAATACCTCTTTATTTTTATATGCGGTGCAAACAAGATCAATTCATATCTCATAATCGTGCGGAGGTGAGGTGTTGTGTTTGTGCTCTATTTAATAGAACATCTACAGAGTGAGGTACCAACAAGGTTAAAGCATGGCCTAGGACCATACCCCCGCTCTGTTTTACAGACGCAGCAGCAGCGACAGCTCTGAAACATCTTGGCAAAGCACGTGCAACAGGATCAAGGGCGGAAGAAAAGTAACTGCACGGCCTATTCTTCCCTCCATGTTCCTGCATTAATACAGCCAAAGCACATCCATCACATTCATGTAAATACAACTCGAAGGCCTTTTCATAATTTGGTGGGCCCACAACTGGTGCGGAACACAGTACAGTCTTGAGCAGATCAATCGTTTTCTGGTGTTCCAAGTTCCACAGCAATGGCAAAGAAATGCCCTTCTTTGTCAAAGCCAACATTGGTTTAATCACTAGTGAGAAGTTCGGGATCCACGGCCTACAGTAAGAAGCATTCATATCAAGGCTCTGACTTCCTTCTGTGTATTTGGGACAGACATGCTAGAAATGATTTTAATCCGTTCAGGCATCAACCTTCTTCCCTCCTTTGACAGGAGATAGCCTAAATAGGCGACCTCCTGTCAACAATATTGAAACTTTTTGAGTGAAGCTTTGTGTCCATGTTTTGCTAGGTGAATAAGCAACAACACAGTGCCCTCCTTACAGGCACTTTCTGAATCAGCAGCTAAAAGAAGATCATCTACGTATTGAAGCAATGTACAAGTGGTAGGCAACTCAAGTGTGTCAAGCTGCTCTTTCAAAGCCCTACTATAAATGCTCAGACTTTCCGTGTATCCTTGTGGCGCACGGGTGAATGTAAACGAGTGTCCCCCTAGGGTGAACGCAAACAGGTATCTGCTATCCTTGTGTATAGGAATGCTAAAGAAAGCATTCTTAAGATCTACGACACAAAAATGAGTAAAAGAAGCTGGGATCATAATCAATATTGTTACATCAGGTACAATAGGAAATTGTGGAGCAACAATCTTATTGATAGCGCGTAAATCAATGACAAAACGAAAAGGAATTGCATTATCTCCTTTCTTATACACAGGCATAATCGGGCTATTGCACAAACTACCTGCAATTTCTTCAATTACCCCACGGTGTACAAAATCAGAAACTATACACTTCAAAGCTTGCTCACCATCAACCGAGATCTTATACTGAGGAATACGTGAGAACTTTACTCCAGGTTTCAAAATGATTTTAACAGGCTCAATTTGTAAAACACCGACATCATTGTCATCAGTCGCCCATAAACACCCCCGAACATCACTAAATTCCGGCGGCAAAGGTCTAGTCAGGAACTGTGAGGCAGAAAGTTGCTGTGGTGAAATCGTCAAACGCATTCCATCCGAAGAACAATGAATTACCGCATTTAATTCCTTCAACAGATTCAACCCCAACAAATTCTCTCCACAGTTCATTTTCAAAAGGAACGGACAGTGATCCGTGAAAGGACCCAGTGTAATCGGTACCGGTGAAGAAACCGGACTACCCACTGGTGTACCAGAAAACCGTACAGAAACATTGGTTTGCACTGACAGTGGAATGTTTGGAACCCGTGAATGGTCAATGGAAAAACTTCTGCGCTCCTGTGTCTATTAAGAATAGATATTTCCTATTTCCCACTATCATTTCAACGTAGGGACCTTTCTGATTAACGGGAATAGGCATTCGTTTCAAACCCTGCTTCGGGCAATCCTAGCGAAACAATATATCATCAAAAGGAAGGTCTTCAGAGAGATATGCAGAAGGATGATCAAAAATGTTTCTATTATCTACACGCAGTGACTGACTGTCTTGTGAAAAAGGCTGTGAATTCTGAGAAAACTGACTTCTACCAGGACCCCCTGCCCCAGGGCAGCCTCTGGATTGTCTACCCATAGTACCAAATGTGTTATTCGACCTCTGCTGGAGGATCGGGCATTGTGCTCGCCAATGAGCCTCTTGTCTGCAATAGGCACATTGGTTCGCGTGTACAGGTCCCAACGGCGCAGTACCCTGTGTAACATACTGTCCCCTAAACTGTGTGTCTAGGACCTCTAACAATCTGTTGCAACAAAACCTTAGTTTTCAGGTCTCCCTTTCTCTTTTTGATCCTCTCTTTTTCATTATTGACTCGGTTTTCATAATACTGAGCCATATGCAATACTTCAGACTGAGACTTAGCTTGCCAAGCCATCTCAGAAGTCATAATTTGCGACTGGATGTCAGGTAACAATTCACGAACAAATTTGTCTACAAATAGTCCTTTTCCAGATTATATGCTCAAATCTTGTCCACTGAAATCCGAAAACACTTGTTCAAACCGATTAAAGAATTCGGTAGCACCCCCTGACTTTCCTTGGACACAAGCAGTAAGTTTGTCCCAGACAATCCTTCTCTCAGGAATTAAAAGGCTTTCAGTTTTGTCACTATTCTATCAGGCAAAGTTAGTATTACCTGTGGCGGTCTCTCTCCAGCTGGTCTATCTCTATCTTGTCTAGCCATATTATGCCATGTGTCCCCTAACCCTGCTGCATCATCTACTGTCCTAATCTGTTTCCACAAATCAATGGGCAGGAGCACAGGAAATAACAAATCTATATCACTCAGAGTAAATACTGACGTCTGCAAGACAGATTCTATCTCTTTATAGAATCCTGTTGGATTCTTTCTAATATCTGGGATGGATTGTCTAATAGTGTTCACTTCCTGTCTCGAGAACGGGATGTGAACAAACTGTGGAATGTCGTAAGCAGCAGTACCTGCTGCGGCATTAGCTGGAACCTCAACTTTTGGGACAAATGTCGGAGGAACCTCTCTTATAGGCAACTGAGAGATAGGAAACTTCAAACTCTTACTGAGCAACAGAGCTAAATCGAGCGCTAAAGCAGCCGAAGGAGTGTCAGACGAAAAAGCTCTCTTGTAGATATTCAATAATTCTGCGGGACAACAAATCTTTCTTTTTATACATTCACCTTGTAGGTATTCTACAATAACCTGTATCACTTTCCTCTGCATTTCTGGCGTGTACTGACTATACGTGTCATATACTTCTACGGGAGATATCAACATGTCTGAAATTCATCTAATTGCATCTTTTGTGCAAATTTGTGTTTCCTCACTCATCGATTTACAGAGAGGAAGGAACCGTTTCTGTACAAAAATAGCACTCAAACTTTCACCGTCAATTTCTTCATTCCGTAACCTTTCTAACTCCCTTATATACTCAAAAACCCTCTCGACGTGCTCATATACTTTCTCCGCAGTATCTCTTGAATATGCTAAATATTCAGATCCATCAACCCTTGTGGGAGATCTACATCATTCAGTCTGTTCCATATTAGAGATAAATAAATTCCCAGTCCTTCGATAAAAACATTTTTCTCAGGGAAACATTCTAGATTAGAGAGGGTGGTAAAAACATCAGATTGTTCCCCCTTCTCCATGCACTGTCTAGCCCTTGCAGTCAAATCGTGCTTTCTCTCTTTAGACACAGTATTGCGAGTTACAATCTTTGATTCTGCTCTCTTATCATCTACAAATGGGACAGAATCACTAGGAAGAGGAAGAGTAGACAAATCTTGTACAATCGGTAACAAAGGTGCTATCACTGGTGCAGAAGACAAATCTACCAGAGACGTAACAGTAGGCAAGGGCGGAGGTGCAGGTGGAGGAGCTACGATAGGAGGAGGAACAATAACCGGAGGAAGAGGAGTAATAGGAGGAACGATTACGGGAGGAGGAACGACAGCAGGAAGAGGTAAACCAATAGGAATAGGTACATACGGAGGAGGCGCAGTGGCACCAGGCCTTCGTTCGTTTAGAAGCTTGTCAATTAATTCATCAGACACATGAAAATCTTTAGACGGATATATTTTCTGAATGCCCAGTAGAAAAGCCCTGTCCATATTTCTAACTGACTCTGATTGTTTGTTTTGATCATATAATAACGCATTGTCAGCATTGGACATAAGTCGGTGTGCATGTTTCTCTCTACTTTTAAGTTGCTGCATAGCTTCTTTCTTCCAATTTTCTAATACATCAAATGCTGCAGGTCTCGCTTTTTTCTTCAACAATATAGACTCTAAATATTCTATACGAGGAATCTCAAAGCTACCATTGATTAGCCAGTGAAGTTCGGAAGCATGTCTAGTTTGTCTGTGCCAAGTATCATTACACACTATACTACTAATTCCGTGCTTACAGTACATAGTACACGCAGGCGACCCCTCCTGTGGCGCCGGATGGCCAAATTCCAAAGATTGTCTGTCTCTACGCAATAATGCCATGAAACAGGCAGACAATTTCTCAGGAATATCAGATTCTTGGTGTTACCTGGTCAATAATTGTGCTCACGAGTAGAATACGCCAAATCAAATTATCACGATACATAGGAATCGGGTCACAGCTCACCTGATCAAAGAACTAAAGGAGGTCTGATCGGATTACAAAGGATAACAAAGGACCCTCGTGTTTGGTGATTTCAGCAAAACTGCCCGCCTCGATACATGAACCCTCGTCAAGATGCCGTCTCAGACCGCGGGCTCACCGTCCAGGGATCGGGTCGTGCAGGACGGTTGAGGTATCGCATCTCATCCAAGAAAGGGCCCCCTTTCTCACTGCCCGATCCTGGTCCGATAGCGTCAACACTTCAACGAGATGGCATCAATCTTGAGAGTCCCTATTCAGGTGCAATCTGTAAAAGCAAGGAAATATCGAGGCTGAGTACCACAAAAGGAAATACACCAAACACGGGCTATAAAGATTCACAGATCTTTAATACTGCGCAGTTACAAAGAAACACAGATCTGATACAGATAGCTATGTGGCTCTCGACACCCTGCAATGAGTACCAGCCCGTCAGAGTGAGGAGGGAGAGTGCTGGACATACTAAACATTAGCATTTTTAACCATTTCCTATATTATTGTCCAGCTCCTCTACAAGTTAATAATATGTGGTCTAGAGTTCGTGCCGAGTTCACATATAGCTCATACAATAATATGCACATGGATTAGATAGGTTTGCGTTTCCAACAAGTTAAAATGGCAAAGTTTATTCCTGGATTTAACAATGTGCCTTAGCACATATCCCCTCACAATGTAGTTCTGCCAGTGTCCACGCTCGAAATTTGCATTACATTGTCCTCGATGTGTGTTCGTGGATGAGGCATGTTAATGCAGACAATCCTATGACCACAAGTCATGCTCGGGCCAAGGTATGATTACCTAGTCTTAAACATTCAGCCCTCGGACAGTCTAACCATTAACAAGATTCAAAGGTCGGGAAGGCTTGGTTACCAGTTAGATCACAGTCTGCCATTTTAGAACAGAGAATCACATACAAACAGAAGTCAAAATGGCGGATGATCCTAAAATGCCAGCGAAATCGATCCAAAATCGGACTTTTGCAACGTGTTTTTCTTCGCAGAGCGACTAGGCTTAGGCCAATATATATTGCATGAAATTTCTTCCACACAATGGACGATGTCTTTCCTACATACACTATTCACCTAAGCCTATAATAAGTGGACACATTGAATACACTATAGGACAGTTACCTAGCCGATAATCTGCACAATCACAACAATGCAAACTGAACAATGAATCCATATGGCTTACGTAACTGTCCTTTGTGCTGCAAAATTTGCCTCCTTGCATGCCACTGGCACCGTTTAGGGCATAAGGTCATCTTTATTGTTATGTACACCATTTCAAAAGAAGGTATACAACACAGATTTAACTGGAGCACATGGTACATAGCTCAGCAGCCATATTTGACACTCTGCGTTACTCCTTAAACTTTCACACTTCTGATTCCCTTTCTTAATGTGTAATGCAAACACAATTTGAAAACCATACCCCCTTTAGAGTGTTTGAAGGAGGTATATAGTAATTCCTTTTCTTTGATGAACGAGAGCCCCCAACCATCTTCATGATGCAAGACACCAAACTGCGTACAATGGCCCAGCCAGCCACGTATTCTGATCCGTCGCACACACAGTCTCCCATCGTACACCGTTGCTTCATAACACTGCACATATAAATGTTTCTTAGGGCCTGTAAATGCACATTTAATGTATGTTGCCATCTGTGCATTCAGTGCAGCATGTGTACGGCACCATCATCTCTCCTTATATGTCATACTATCTTCACCGTAACAACCCTACCAACATTCGGAAACACATGGTAAAATTGAAACATGTTGCCGCCTGGATCCTTTTTTTTCAACATGGTCTCCGGAAAGCGAAACCTAACATACCTCTCCTTCAACAGGACAAATGCTCATTGTAAAACAGCCTTGAGTGGGAAGCATGATTAGCTCCAAGGGCAGACATTGTATGGAAATGTAGATAAAAAGGGAAGATAAGTTACAGTGCGGTTGCTCTGCCCATGTGCCCAAAAGGTAGTCTGCAACGATTCAATACGCCGTACACAGCAATTTGTCATCCACTCAATACAAGCATGGAATTTGCCGAGGTTATGTAAGTACAACTTTACATTACATAATTATTAGGAATAAGATTAGGCTGCAGTTCTGTATGCATAATTATGAAGTTACTTTACCGCACACTTTCTCTGTGTGCATTGTACAGGGATTTGTAATGGCAGTAGTCACGTGCCATTACAGTGCCATGACTCCACCATTCAGTGTAAATGGCAGCTATGATTGTAGGTCATTTTATTGCCATAATTCTCCAGCCCCTGCAAATCCAGACAAAAAGTGCAAGATGGAAAGGCAACGCAACTCGTGCAGTGAAACAGCACACAATATGCTCAATTGTGTACTGCTACATTGCCTATTTTGTCCTTACTAAGCCCTTTCAAACAGTTACCAGTTCTATGCACCCTCATTGTATTGAAAGTAATAACGGCCAGAGGTGCACATAGCACTCGATCGGAACAAAAACGTCGATGGGTGATATTTTAGTGTTGCATTTTTTAGCAAAACAGCTCCTGCATTCTCCTGCAATCGGAGGGGGACCCCCATGAGCTTATTTGTTTATGTTTCTTTGGATACACACACCCAGATTGTGCTGTGGGTCTAACGACACTCGCTAGCACTGTGATTTTTTGTAATATGGAAACACATGAAAGGAGGGACTGTTGCCAAAGTATGAAAGACATTTCGCATGTGTGGAGCCGTAGAAAGACAGTATCACCTACAAAGCAGAGAGCAAGGCAGTGGGTGAACATATGATGCTACTCATTAACAGACAGTAGATTACCCAAAGGTCCATGAGGCAGCCACCTACAGCCCGTTTACGACATCCTTCCCGTAAACTGTTGTCCTGTACGCTGCCACTAATAATGGCTACTTACATGTATTCTTATTCCTGTTTCTTCTCACATACGTTGCACCTCACTGCGCATGTCACACCTTCCACATTCAAACAGATGGGTGGTGGACGAACCATTGCAATATTACCATAAGCAATGTCTTTTCCATCGTTATTATCTGGGCCGACCGATATGGGCCTCTATGTACATTTGCGGTTCTGGCAATAAGAACCAACCTGCAAAACTTTATGCTATAAGGCATCACAGAGGCAACAACTGGTATCTTTCCTACCTTGCAAAGGAAATGTGTTTTACGGCCCACAAAGGACCACAAAGTAATCCTTTTCCCACTTTGCCAGATGACAATAGAAGTACAGAAGTGCACAAACGGCATTGGACACTGGAATTTGTTCGCAAAATAAAAGGGCGGTGGTTGCAGCCACCTTACACGTTCTTATGAACATTCTGCAGCAAAATAAAGATCTTGCAACAATTCACAGTGTTGTTGGTAAACTATGGAAATGTTCTGGAACTGTTTGCTCTGTGTGCGCATGTCTGCTTTTGCTTTTGTTAATGTTGTTGGTTTCCGGACCTGGGTGCTCACATGACAGAGTGGGCCACGCTGGGCACACAGGTTAGGAAAGTACCCAGAGTGCACGCCGTAAGCAATGATTGTCCACAGCAAATGTCCGCTATGCAAGTGAATGTTGCGATGGTGAGTCGCGCCCACACGTAAAGGTAATGCAAGCGAAACAGATAACAATTGCACACAGGAACGTAAACAGCGTTTGTTGGCCATCTAAAAAAATACTCACAGAAAAGCTAACAGTGATTTGGCCTGCCGTCCTGTATATGGCGAGACTTCACTGCGTAGATGGTTTTGTCTGGAGAAAATGTATATGGGTCGTTCTGTACATGATCCATATTTCAAATGTGAGATGATAAGTAACTTGTGTCATGTCGAAATGTCTTCCTTCACTCTCAAAGCAAACGGTATGATCAGGGGCACACCATACCAAACTCAAATGGAGGCATGTCAGCCCGTGAATGGGAACAAGTCCAATGACATACACCATATGCAAGTCCAGTCACTTCACGCCACCTCTGGTGGTGTACCAAGTCTAAAATGTTTTCTACAACCATTCTGTAATCGTGACCACCCACGGGAGAGATGTATATTTCCAACAATATAGACTGGAGTTACGTATGAGTATAGGAACGGACCCAAAGAAGGCAACAATCTGAAACCTACTTCCAACCAGTGGCCAGAGACTGTTAGGTCCAAGGGCCCTAGCCATGCACTCGAGGCAGTAGGGACTTGGCACTCACAACACAAGATGGTACACCGAATGGAAATCTCCTGATATCATCTGCAATGCACTCCCCATCCCCAATGGCCTATGCCTGCACTCACCACAGAAGGTAATCCCCTGTGCAGCTACTCGTCAATGAAGTAAATTTGAGGAGCTGCGTAAATGGTCCATATCGAAAAAGTGTGATGGTAAAAAAATCCTTTCATGTCACTATGTCTTACTGCACTCCCTCAAGCAAGGCTCTGTTCTCGGCCACACCATTCAAAATACAAATGATGGCATGTCTCACCACTGCTGCTGTAGCAAGTCTAACATGTCCTCCACAATGATTCTGCAAAGGTGAGTACCTTTGGACAGTTACATATTTAAAAGTGTGTGGGATGGAGCAACGTATGGTTATAATAACATACGCAAATGAGCGAAGGAAAAGGGAATGCACTCTCTATACATATATGTGCATGGCCGCATTGCATTGTGGGTGTTGTGCCCAAGGCCTAGGCTCTTGGGTACATGCGGAGGCCTATGGCCTCAGCCCATGCACCCAAGAGCCGAGGCCTTGCCCACAAGCACTACAAGGCAATGGAGCCATGCATGAGAACATGCAGCCACATACCACAACTGACTGGAGTAACTTATGGGTATTGAAACAGACCCAATCAAGGCAACAGTTTGAAACCTACTTCCGAACAGTGGCCAGACTGTTAGCTCCAATGGCCCTATCCATGCACACAAGCCTATAGGGGCTTGGCAGTCACAACACAACATGGTACAACGAATGCAAATATCCTCATATCATCTGGAATGCACTCCCCATCTCCAATGGAATCTGCCTGCATTCACCACAGAAGGTCGCCTGTGCAGCTACCTGACAATGAAGTATATGTGACGAGCTGCGTAAATTATCCATATTGCAAAAGTGTGATGCTGAAGAAATCCTTTCATGTCGCAATCTCTTACTGCACCCCCCAAAGCAAGGCTGTGTTCATGGCCACACCATTACAAACACAAATGGTTGCATGTCTCACCGCTGCTGCTGTAACAAATCTAACATTGCCTCCACAAACAATCTGCAAAGCTCAGTACTGTAGGACACTTATATATTTAAAAATGTGTGGGATGGAGGAAAGTATGGTTATAATAACTTACCCAAATGAGCAAAGGAAAAGGGAATGCACTCTGCATATATATGTGTACAAGACACATACCAGTATCACACTGCTCCCATGCATGGCCGCATTGCACTGAGGCGGTTTTGCCCAAGGCCTAGGCTCTTGGGTACAATCAGAAGCCTACGGCCTCCTCCCATGCTCCCAAAAGCATAGGCCTTGCCCACAGCCACTACAAGGCAATGGAGGCATGCATGGGAACATATGGCCACGTACCATAACTGACAAATGTAGTACAGCCACCAGCACCCCTACCCAATGCCACAACACAATGGGAACCCACAAAGGCAACATATCCACCGGAACCCCTAGCCAACAGCACAACACATTGTCAATGTCTTCATATCATCTGCAATGCACTCCCCATTCCCAATGGAGCGTCCATGCAGTCACCACCGAAGGTAGTCGCCTGAGGAGGTACCCGCAAATTGCTGCAGTGCCTGCGGACACCACTCGCACACCACCGTCCTCTTAGACCTAAACAAATATATCATATGGTCCGCTTTTCACTCTCCCAAACTTTTCTTCCCCTCTTTCACCAACCCGATCCTGCAAACCATGTTTTACAATCCCTTCCGGCGCTGCACTATCCTCCGATACACCATGGCGACATTTCCCAAAAATGTTGACGCACAGCACGCTTCCTTCCAGCCAACCACTGGCCGCGTCCAATGTTCACCGACATCACGGCATACTGCAAGCCAATGAGACTTTTGTCCATGGAACGAACAGGGAAATGGGTCATCGGAGCCAGATATCACAAATTTCTTGAGACGTACATTTCAGTTCTTTGCAACAAAAGTACTCGTCAGATTTCCACCAAACACACAAAAGCACACTTTTTGAACCAAACCCCCGCTCCTGCCACGTATTTGTTTAAAATCTGTCCAGCCGTTCGGCCTGTAGGCATGCACAAAGTTTTTGCTCATTCAGTCTATGGAAAAAATATGTTGTGGGACCCCGCTGTAACTCCCCCCCCTACACAAAAACTCACCCAGCTTTCCAAAAGAATTCAGCAGACCCCATATACTTTTTGGAAAAGTTTTATCCACATTCGTCCACGGGGAGAAAAGTTATAAGCCGCCCAAAATGTGGTCTTCCTATGGGCCGTCTAATGTGCATCTTGTGTATTTGTATATGAATTGCTAAAAGGTTTATTTGAAAACCATAGCTTCAAAAGAAAATATATATATACATATGAAGTGAATTGTGCAGGGAACCAGAGTGTGCCCCTTCCATCCAGTGCTGTTTATGTTTAAAGTACTCTGGAGTGTGGAAGCTCCAGGGTCCTATAGGGTGCTGCACCAAGGTGAAGTATGCCTAGCTTTGGAGTGCCACACTGTGGGTTACTCCCCTCCATCCCCCACTTTGGGTGTTTGGGAGTGAGCAGCTGTCCTGCAATCCTAATGACTACAGCTACCATAATTCCTTGCAGCAGAATCAACATTGATTGATTACACATGCACTGGCTCTTTGCTACAAGTGAGACTGCCTCCCTGATGACATGATAAGCACAGAAACCGGTCGGAGGAGAACATCAATAGTTGTGGAGGTGAATTATGCAGGGAACCAGAGTGCGCCCCTTCCATCCAGTGCTGTTTATGTTTAAAGTACTCTGGAGGGTGGAAGCTCCAGGGTATATATATCAATCATATAATCAACTTATCTGGAGGCATAGGGAGCATATTGAAGAGAAAAAGCAGATGAGGCAGACTATTCATCTTTACTGTTCTCATCCTACCAAACCAAGCAAGGGTAAGCGGCGAATCTCTCTTAAGATACAAGGAATATAGGGGCAAGAAAAGCCTTCTTTTTTGTTAAAGGGGGGCTTGCCTCAGAAAAGGCATTTGGCATAAACAAGAAAAAAAAGGAGAGTCAACAGCTACCCCTGGTCAATTGTGTAGAGGAGGTAGGCTTAAAAGAGGCAGGAAGCTAGTTTGCAGTTACTAGCCATTAAAGGTCACAGATAGGTTAGAAAGAGGTTGGATAATGATTAAATGTATTCATAGATTCGGACACACATCTAAAAATAGTAGGTTCACAACAGAAAAATACAAACTTGAAAACGTCACGTATGAGCCTCATTTGGCTTACAATGGAAAGTAGAACAGGCGACAAACTGTTATGTTGGGCTTCATTAACCTCTATCCAATCGATGGAAAATGTTAATATTGTCAGTTTTACTGACGACTTTTAAAAAAAATTACTAGAAACACCATCACTGTTGGGCAACAAAACACCAGCAGCTACACCATCCCAAAATACATCTAGCAATGACCTTGACACACCCTTTATTTGCGGAGAAAAAGAAACTTGTGAGAACTGAGTCCCACGGACACTTAATGCTTCAATATCTGAAAGCAGGAGTCATCCCGGAAGGTCTGCAGGTCAAGAACATTCTGTGAGTTTTTCTAGATAACCCTAGATTCATGACGAAATTTAGTGGAGTGGGTAATAAATGCTCACGTGATTGGGTCATCTTGGTCATAGAGATCGCAGAAGAAGAAACTAAGAGCCAAAAAGAAGAACTTCGAGTCCTCGAAGAAAAAATCAAATCTGAAAACATAATCCCCGATATAAAGACCCACTTAGAAAAGATTGAAGAAGAGATAAAAAAAAAAATTAGAAAATTTCACCATTGACAAAAAGCCTGGAAGTTGCAAAATGACGTGAAGAACTACAAAGAGGAAAGAACATACCCCTACCTCGTACTGGGCTTCTACAATCAAGCAAACCAAAATATCCAACAAAATAAACGCAACACACGTCGACCACAGACAAACATTTTTACCTTCTCTAATAGTTCTAACAGTAGTGGTTCTAACAGAAACTCCAGCTCTACAAATTCAGGACCTTCAACCTCAAATCAACAACACCCTTTTCAAGGACGCGGACAAAGAGGCCGACCGAGACAATACCAGCAACACCCCATGCGAACATCGCAATGGATGCCTCCAGGGAACCAATCATAGTGATACCTATTTTCAATCTCAGCGAACACATTCTCACCCATGAAGGTACCAGCATTTTAAGCAAAGGCTTAAGTTTCATCCCGACCACACCCACAAACAACAGATTTCAAACAGAAGTTGAACTCTGTAAATTCTTCCGGACTATCAGACTCAGATTCTTCTTTAGCGACAAACCAGAGAAAGACCCTCCTGAATCTACTGGATTGAGAGCCCCTTCAAACTTCACACCACTATCTCACATGGTGTGTGTCCAAAAATCTTGGCTTTTGAAAATCGCATTCTTCTAGAGACCAACAAACTGTTTGAAAGAAACATCAAATATCCAGATAACCTAAACAAAAATGAACGCTTGGCCTTAAAGAACCTCGAGAGAAACCACAATTTCCTGATAAAACCTGCCGATAAAGGTGGAGGCATCGTCCTGTGGGCCAAAACTCTATACAATACAGAAGTCCAGAAACACCTTACAAACATAAAGTTCTATCGAAAAATACCCATCGATCCCACCACCAGAGTTCTTAACGAAATAGAAAGCCTGATGTGCCACGCACTACAGGAAGGTTGGATCGACGATGATGAAAAACCTTTTCTGACAAACTGCCACCCGATTCTACCAGCCTTCTATCTACTACCCAAGATCCATAAAAATGTAAGCAACCCACCCCGTCGTCCAATAGTAGCAGGCATAGGATCAGTTCTAGAACCCCTATCGATCTACATCGACTACTTTTTACGCCCGTTCATTAGCCAAATGTGGTCCCACGTGGAAGACACAACAACAACCATCAAAAAACTCGAGACCCTCTCTATAAAGCAAGAAGACCTCTTAGTCACCCTTGACGTCAAATCACTGTACATGAGCATCCCTCAACGTGAATGCATCGACGTCCTCGCTACATACCTAGACAGAAGTACCAACATGGAACCACCTACAGCTTTTTTACTTGAATACATTCGAATCGCACTCACAGAGAACTATTTTATTTTTAAAACATCTTTCTACCAACAATGCCATGGCACCTCCGTCCCTGACAAGCCAATGGTGTCACATTTCCAAGAGAAACACCACACCCACAATGACATCTTCTGGTTTGTCTTATAAACAGCCAAAAACCCTTTCACAGGTGGCAACAGAGATCTTTCACTTCGAAAACTAGAGCAACAATGGATTTTGCGACTCAATTCCGTCAAACAAGGCCTAAATGTGGCAATCGAATGGAATATGTTTTTCAAATAACTCCATCCACTGCCATCACCATATTTAGCGATGACCTCCATTGTCATCCCACAAACATATGTGCTTTCTCCAAGCACTCACGCTGTACTACTAGTTCACTTGCTAGTTAACAAACCAGACACCAACATCCCCTCGGTTTCCCACTCCTAAAGGAGGGAGTTGTGCTATAAATCCTCTGACACTGTACCACTAGAGTGTCCCACAATATGTATCCACATGTTATCTATACCAAGTCACCTATTTGATAACGAGTGTTAACATGCCATTGAATTGTTGAAATACATGTAACTATATGTTGTCTGCACGAATCTTTACCTTTCGAATACTAGCCAACCTTATCCGAATGACAAATGTTAAAGTACGGGGGGCCTCCCCCTTTTTGGTTTTTTGGTCACACCACTTGATGTTTAACACATTGCTAAAGTCTTTCCAAAGATGTTCCTTTTTCATGCACGCAAAGTTATGAACTCAATTCTATTACCAAGCTATCCGTTTTTCAACTTGTTTGAACGCATTATAAATACAATTAGGTGGTACTATTCCGTTTCCTCAGATGTGTCTGCACCCCTGGCACCCATTTGTGCTCCTGCACCCCTATCGAGAGCCCACACACGTGTGCCGCTACTCGGCGAGTGCGCACAGAGCTAGTGTCTCACACCAGTACCCTACGGCGCATGCGCCATTTACTCAGATGTGCAGCCGCGCACTCAGCTAGTGTCCCAGGCAACACCCTACCGCACATGCGTTAGCCTTACATTTAGTGTACTTCTCCATTCCCTCACTAAGGCTGCAACACAGCTCTCTGCCAAACCGCAACACATCGGAAGGAACCTATAATCCGGCTTTCCAGGTAAGGAACATAGCAAGGCCAGGCACCACCTCGGAATCTCTCCGTAACCGCATGTTTTTTCTAAACATGCTTTTTCAAACGGCAATTCAGACACTTTCCAAACGCTCAAATCACAAATCCACCCTCATTTTTATGTAAATCGTTTTAAATATCTCGTGCACATCATAGTCACTTCTGACAAAAAATTGGTATTGGCATATCACCATGGCATTATCCATTTAGTCACCTGCATGCTCAAATGCACAAGCAAATGAAATTACACCTGGTTTTTGCCATCCTGAAAATAAAGTCAAATACATCAATCATGCTGTGCCGACCATCAGTTACTGTTCAAGTCAATTGTTCAAGTCATTCACGTGCTAGGCACTTAGAGGGCTTTCACTCCAGCCCAACACCACATGTTTGCCGGTACTACCTCAAGTATCCCTGCTCTTCATGCAAATTTCTGCAGGCAACACCACACTAGAATTCTTTCATTTACCGACTAGAAGCTGATTTTCTCCACTTCTTCCTCACACAGCGACCATGGCTATTTTCCTAACTTGATCAAGCCTCAAACATCACAGCAAATCTCTCCCGTGAAAGAGTGTCCAGCACCATCGCTGGAACACATACCTACAAATTAAGGTATGCTCCATACTACTATCAACAAGTCATGTATGATACCTCATACTATCTAGGTAACTCACTGTTACCTCTCTCCCTGTAGATTCCCTGCTACGGACGCCCGCGCCAATTTAGGTGCTTCCCTGAAACTACTTTGTGTTCAACCGTTGATAGAACACAGGTAGGCATTTAGAGCGCAGTTTTTTATACACAGAACACCCTCTGTGTGGTCACCTCTTTTCTGACAACCCCCCCCTATGTGTCACCTGTCTCTATAGGTGTTCACCAACCTAAACCACGTCCTGAAGACAGTTCGGACCCTTCATCTGTGAACAATCCATCCCAGTGAAGGCTGACTCCATCCCGAACCAGAAACACCTACAAAAATATCTGTCGACAGCAATAACATATTACTAGTCTAACAGTAGTATTTGAAATCCACATTATATATGTATGCTACTAACCCTCACTTATCCAACTGTGATGTTATAACAGTTTGTCACCTGTTCTACTTTCCATTGTAAGGCAAATGAGGCTCATATGTGACTTTCAAGTTTGTATTTTTGTTTTTTTCTGTTGTGAACCTACTATTTTTAGATGTGTGTCCGAATCTATGAATACAATTAATCATTATCCATCCTCTTTCTAACCTATCTGTGATCTTTAATGGCTAGTAACTGCAAACTAGCTTCCTGCCTCTTTTAAGCCTACCTCCTCTACACAATTGACCAGGGGTAGCTGTTGACTCTCCTTTTTTTCTTGTTGCTCTCTTAAGATATACATAAATCTTTATTTCGGTATAAAACTGTAAAAATATAAGACAATACAAACACAATAATTCCATCAGTTGCAATATAATTTCCAAAAAGATGCAAAACCAATCGTATGATCGTAACAACAGATTTATAAACAAGTTAAAATGATAATCATAAAACATAAACCTAAAACAAGTCTTTATCTAAAAGGCCTACATATTTTCTCCCTTATCCAAGTTCTCTTGAAGACTTGAGGCCTTTCATTTAATTAAAAGCATGCTACGGCTACCATCTTAAAGAAGATGGCTGCCCAATTACACTCTTGTTTCTATGTTAGTGAGCTATGTTTGCGCACTGTTTATGTTACATGCACCTTATACATTAGGCATGCTAGTTTTCTTCATGTCTCGTGTATGCTATGTTAATATTCTTCATGCATAAATGACATTTTTACCTAGTGTATATGTTCTTCATGTTGAGTGCACATTTGCTTTGTGTCTAGTACATGCACATGTATTGTTACAACAGTAGTTTGACTCATTTTGCCATCTTCAGGCTAAACTGTCTCTATGTCCTGCTGTACCTGCCTAGAAAAAGGGCGGTACGGTTGCTTCAGTGAGTAACATTTCTCACCTGTGCAGGATTGGGCCAGGGGAGGGGCAGAAGCTACAGATGACACATGCATCTGCCTCTGAACATTCCCCCCTCTGGTTGAGTCCTTAACCACACTCTTCTTTCTGATCTCCCCTAAATATAGTTCCTTGGGTATCCGTATTTTAGTTACCCCCCTCAAACTACATCCACGTTTCACATATTCATCTGGACTCCAGGTCATATAGCAGCACGCCCCATTGAAATCACAATGTACCTTGTGCTCAGTGTAATTGTGAGGGTCCAGAGGATATATATATTTTGACCCTGGAGGAACAATAGGGCTCTCCATTGCTTGGTTACAGGGGAAGTCATTGTTTGCGTATACTCCTGCGCGTGTGTATCCAACTGTAGTATTATTTTCATAACTACCCCTTTTTGGCTTCTTTTTACATTTGGCCTCATTACGAGTTTGGAGATAGCCATGCCGCTTTTAGCAGCATGGCTACCCCAAAACTCAGGTTTGGGTCCCAATAAAAAGGGAATTACCGGCCCATTCCAACCTTTGCGGGCCCGGTAATTCCCTTTTGCAGGACCCAGACACGGTACGTCCCCATTCCCATTTGAGCCCCCATAGAGCTCTATGGGAATAGGGAGGATGCTAACAACAGTCCCATTAATGACGGGACCGTTGTTAGCATTCTGTTGTGCTAGTGGGTGCTGCTCTGCACGTCTGGTCTGACCAGGCGTACAGGGCGGCCCTGCGAGCAGAACTCGTAATGTGGCAGTAGAGTGATAACGGCGCCGGCAGCACTACCGACGCTGTTATCACTCTACCGCCAGGGTCGTAATGAGGCCCATTGTCTTATTGCTTTTCCTAGAACACAGAAAGCTTATAGTATTAGTACCAGTATAGGCACTAGTACTTTGAATGCATTATCCAACCAGGAGCGTATCCATGAGAACAGGTAATTGAACCAATCATCATCATCCACAATGTCTCCCACTTCCTCCACCATTTTTGTGTGGAGTTCTGTCAAAGCGGTTATTGGCTCTTTGAGAATCTCATTTTTCTCGTCTTGGATGAGTGTTTTGGTGCAGCAATTTTTGCATACATGACTCCTTCCATGGCTATTAAAATGCCTATTCTGGAGGGTAATAAGCCTTATTGCTCTCAGCGCTTCCGTTATGGCATTAAAACCCTTTACCTATTCAGTCCATTCTTTGAGGCATTTATCATTTGCATTCTGCGTGACTTCTACTGGTACTGCTAAGAGTGCTTGTGCTTTACAACCTATTATCCCTTAGACCAATCCTTCTGAGGTAAACACTTGTTCGTATATTAGTAATTGGGGTCTTTCCCAGCACCCAAGTATTTCTTTCCCTAATGCATTAATGCATTGTAAAAATGTATGGTCTGTTAGTGTAACCTCTCCTCTATTCGGGTCTGCCAATATACATTGTCTCTGTTTATTTTTTGTTCTAGCATCATCCATCATTGCCTTTTGTTTTATGTAGCTAACCTCATAAGGGGATGTCTTGATTGTCATCCATCACAAGGAGGCCCACCTTCATTGAAATTGCCACTAATAGTGCAAAGTGTTTCATGTGTTAGGCAGTGTGCTCTGTGCGCAGGTATTTCTGTAGCCACAAATATTCTGGAGGCACTCATGGTGTGGGGTATGAGGGAACACTCTAAACAACTCTAATCAGACGTCTCTCTTCTCACTATGCATGTGTTGATACAACAGTTTGGTGGTGACATGGGCAGAATCATCAATATATTTGCTCAGGTGCCTTGAATAATCTAGTGTGCTTCTTTTCAGTCTTTTAATCTTTCCGCTCACTATAGGGAACTGTTCTGGTGCCAGTTCATATGTCATTGTAACAGTAGTTATGCTCCCGTTTACTGGTCTAAATGCATTATAAATGACCAGTTCTCTTAGTGCTGTAACAATGATAAAATAAAGGCTGCAAAATGTAAAAAATGTCACTCTGAGCATTATGGCTAACATGTTTACCTTTTGCAAATACCTAGGGGCTGTTAGGAATGCTGTATATGATGCCAATTCTGAGATGTGCAGGGTGCTGATTACATTAGTAGGCATATAGCATGTATTATAGTTACTTTGGCATTTGTTGCCATGCTATGTTCAAGTATGTTAGTTCCTAGTAATAATTGCATCTGTGCTGCATTGCCCCAAAATTCCATCTATGATGTGTCTGGGTTCTTCCTGTCATCATGTTAGAACCTGAAACCATGGGAGTCTTGGAGCATTGCATGGTTCCAGGTTCCCAGAGAGAGTCAGTTGGTCACTGGTGATATCCAGAGGCTACTGCTTGATATAGTTTAATATGCTTAAGTAAAGTTAGCTTTATTATCACATCACCGTGATCATTTATCTTGATTGGAAAAATGCTCTACTAGTGGTTTGCCCTGTACTTTACTCTTGAGGCACAACCTATGTTCGCAGATATGTTTCCATATTTCTCTTTTCGTGTTCCCGATGTAAATCAGCCCACATGGGCATTTTATCCAAAAAACTGCCGAGGTCGTTTTGAAGTTTGTGAACTATTTAATTTTCCAATTGATGTTGTTCAATTCAAAATTATTCATGTTCTTAGGGAGGCCACACACCGAGCACTGGCCACACTTGAAGTGGCAAACCAATGGTGGTAGACCCCACAAACATGTGAGGGGTGCACTCCTAGACTCTCTGCGTTCGTAAGATCTGCTTCAAATTTCTGGTCTTCTTGAAGGCAAACCTTGGCTTGACTGTTTGGAAGTCTGATGTCTGAATTATGGGTAAGTGCTTCAATGCCACTTTTTTGAGGGCATTGCCTATGGGACTTCACATGGTGACACATTTGACTCTTTCTTCTGTTGGCTTCCTTTGTTTGGTTTAACAGATTTCCTGCTGGATGTTTTTGGCTCTCTTCTTTGCTTCTTTAATTGCTTATCGTCCGTAGCCCTGCTGTTTCAAACGAGACTCAAGGTTGTCTGCATGTAGGTCATACTTTGTATTGTTGAGCAGTTTCTTCTGATTCAAAGGAATTGGCCTTATGGCAGGTGTGTCCTTAGATTTACTCGGTGGTAACTTTCAAAATGCAACAGTGTATTCTTCTCCGTAGGCTTAGGGTAAAGAGTTATCTCCAGCTTTCACTGTCCATTCTTGTTGATGGTCAAATCCAGAAAGGCCACCAGCGCCATGTCATATATAATGGTAAACTTGATAAATGTGTCCTGATTGTTCAACCACAGTTTAAACTGCTCCAATTCTTGTACAGTGCCTGTCCATATTAAAATCAAATCATTGATGTATCAATGCTAGTTCTTAATGAGTCTCTTGAAAGGGTTTATTTCATCATATAGGAATTTCACTTCAAAATGATCCATATATAGACTGGCAATATCCAGTGCAAAGGTTGTGCCCATGCCTGTTCCATGGATCTGTTGGTACATTTTGTTTTCAAAAGGCCTATAACTCAGACACCGGACTTCCAACAAGTCAAGCCATGGCTTGCCTTCTAGAGGACCACAAATTTGGAGCAGATGCGTGTCTATACTTTTGAACACAGAGAACCTAGCAGTGCACCCCTCACAAGCATGAGGGGTCTTCCACCGGTGTTAGGCCACTTCAAGTGTGGAGAGTGCTCGGTGTGTGGTCTCACTAAGAACATGAAGACTATTGAATTGAATGACATCAATTGGAAAATTAAGGAGTTCACAAACTGCAAAACACCATCTATTGGAAGAAGATCCAGGGTCATTCCAGAATAGAGGGGCCAGACAAAACTGGAAATGACCTAGCTGATCAGCTGGCCAAAACCAGAGCCATCTAGGGGGACCTCCTCGAGATCGAGTCTCTGTTGGGGTAAATCCAGGTCACCGCTGTTAATAGGTTCCAGACAAATGCTCACAATAAACTCTCAACTGCCCAGTGGAGTAAGGAGACCCCAAATGCTGATTTAATTACGGAACAAAAAGGGGATCCAATTACTGGGAAATGTTATCAACACATTCAGGGCCATGAGAACTTTCCTCTGACAAATACCAATTACATTGGGAAAGAGGACCTTGGAGTGTTGATGAAGTGCCCCAAAACGTTCTGAACCCAAGATGGTTTGTTGGTAAGGAGATCCATATCTGTTTGTGACCAGTGGGTGGTGCCTACCTCATTCCGAAGACTGATGCTAAGTCACGCCCATGACGTGGCCACAGCTGGTCATCAGAGGTTTCACACTACTTAAGAAATCTTGTGGGAGGTTGCATACTGGCGACACATGGGGCAGGACCTCGACCAATGCTTGAAGGGTGTCTTGTGTGTGCACAATTTCAGCCAACATCCCTCACACACAGTGTTCCCCTCCAAAAGAGGGGGATGACACTGCCCTGGTCAGATTTACAAGTAAATTTCATTGGGCCCGTGATTCGCTCCTCTGGGCAGAACAAGTACATGTTAACCGTAACATGCTTGTTTACCAAATGGGTGGAATGTCTCCTGGCCCCAAATTGCAAGGCAGAAACAGCAGCTGCCCTGGTGATCAACCACATCTTCTCGCATTTTGGCGTAACGCAAAGCCAAAGGATTGAGTCAGACCGAGGTAGTCACTTCACCAGCGAAGTGATGACAAAGATGTGGGAGATACTTGGGGTAAAAAGGAAACTTCACATTGCACACCGCCGTCCTCTGGTGTAGGATTTGTCAGGTACAATAAAACCATTGTGAGCATTCTAACAAAGTTTGTGGCAGATTCTGGGCCAAGTTGGGACATCCGATGACCGCTTGTCCTGATGGCCATCAGGTCTACACCTTCTTCTGCGACCAGGATGTCTCCATTTCAGCTAATGATTTGAGCTAATGGCTACCGTGAGTATGTGGATTCACAAGAATACCTGTCAGGATAGTGAAAAAGGTATATTCCTTGTAAAGCTTAAAGTGCCAAGAATGATCTGGGACCCTAATGAACTGTCTCCAAAGTCATCATCATAGTCACAGAAGCTGGCAGGATAGTGAACCAGGTTGGTTGTGAATACTGTGAACACTGTGAACATTGTGAAGAGCCTGAGAAATGCCAGTAGAAGGGAGTAATTCCCCCCTGGTGTTGAGGAACATTTTGAAAGAAGCGAAGAGAAGGGGGCAATCTCTTGGCATTATATAGAGCCATTTCAAGGGCAGGGGAAGTGAGCCATTCCCCCGGGTGTTTATGAACATCGAGAAAGGAGCCAAGAGAAGGGAGTCACTCTCTTGGCATTGTGAAGAGCCTGAGAAGGGAGTAATTCCCATTGGTGTTGTGAACTGCACAGATAAGGCCAGGAGAAGGAAGTAGTTCATCCTGGCACTGTGAAAAGTATTGAGAAACCTGAGGAGGGCTAGTGGGTGACCGAGTCCCACCCTAACATGTTAAAGGATCTGAGACATTATTTTTCCAAGAGCATTGGTGGAACAGTCAAGGAAGCTTTTCAGAATTTTGTTTTTTGACTTTTTTCTGTATTTTTCCTTATCATATCACCCGGAAGTGAAGCTTGACCAATCATCAAGAAAAAGGATAAAGAATGTTACCCTTTTACTTATTTTTGATTAAGATTTTATTAGAAGGAAATAGGTTTTGACACACAACAGTGAACTATTGCTTTAGATGTACATCCTGATGGAATACTTAGTACTTTGTTGAGACAGGGAAACCCCTCTTAGAGCTAGGGCGAGGTATGGTTTTCTCATTATTTTCTCACAAATAAAGGTATTTAGCAACCATCATGTCACCTGCGTGTCAGTCTCCTCCTTCTGCACCCTTACACTTCCCAAACCGTCCACTGCCGCTGTTTCACTATTGCAGTTTCACACAAGTATCCCAAGTAAAACCTGAGCCCTGGATAGTGAGCAACAGGCTGCAGCACTCCTCAGCTGAGCTTTTGAGCACCGACCAGCTGCATGTTTAAGTAACGGATGGGGCTGGGAAAGAGTGTCGCCATTGTTGCATTGCCTATCCCCAAAGGAATGGGAAGGGGAAATTACCCATCCTCTACAGAATCCTCAGCTGTCACACATAGTTAACAGCCAAAAAGCTGGAATTGTAGATCAGGAAGTCAAAGGACTGTAGCTAAGATGTGTGTTTAACCGGCATACCACTCCACCTGTTCCATTAATTGGCAGACAGACTGAGCTCTTTTTGTCTTTTCTGAAGAATTAAACCATGATAATTTTTGCAAACATGCTTCTGTGAAGTTTTCTTACACATTGTCAGGTTGATTTATCATTGTTGATAGGAGTAGCTCCAGGCACTATGTTCATACTTTGGAGATGCCCTTTCCTGGTTGCCTTAAATGTTCTCCACACAACTAGAGTAGCTGTGGTTGAGCATTCCTCATTGAGCAGGTAAATAACTTACTCAACTACATGCTCCAACCCTTTAGGTACAAACATTTCCCAAACACACATCATATTGTTTGTGACATAAGTTTACCTTTTTGTTCCCAAACTTATAAATATGTTTGCAGACAATATGTATCATATACCACACTCTAAAGTGCAATCAGTGCAATTGTGCAAAATAGGGTTAAAGTGCCACAAAATGTTGTGCAAATAAGCAAAATACAGTACATTACAATGTTCATCCGATTCATGAACATTGGACTCCGGGAATGCTGTAGTCTTTCCAAGCTTAATCCTTTAATGCATTTACAAACAGTACAATGAGGCCACAAAAGGACAACTAGATCAATTTCACTTCTATTCTCACTAGGCTCTTACTGTCTTGACGTCGCTTGGTATAACAAATTCTTACTTCACTGTGGGCTTCTGATTGTCCAAAATCCCTTAACCTTCTATTACAGGATGTAATCATAATGTAATGTCGCCACACAGTGTTTCAGCCTTTTCCTACGGGATTCACTCATCCGTTGCAATCTCTACACAAGTATCTTGTAGGCCTTCGTGAGGTCAAATAAAATAATTTGATTGCAATCCAGGTTCTTCTTTAACCCATTAAAGTGAATTACTGTCTAAAAAAAGATAAAATATATACCATGTGTTGGAGTACCTTGTAACTGCACACATTGTTTGCATGACCTGGCATTTATTAGGCCAACTACTAACCTTGTTTTTCGTAGTTATACAGAGGAGCACGTTTTTATTTCGTCTGGCTGCATATCAGTCACATGGCATACTCTTAAACTAATTATCAATATTTTATATATCTATTTTTGTATATGTATATATTCTCTACAATGTGGCTTCTTTTTCACCATCCACCATAAATCATTGCCCTGGTCAGGAATTCTACGGACCTTACAGTTGTCGTAATGTTGGGGGGATGGCTTGGGGGCAACATGGAGATGTGAAGCAAAACAAGTTCGATCCCCGGCTCTGTGCTTAGAAACCTCTGGGTATTAAGCGCGTTATAAATAACCAATTATAATTTGATAATGATCTGGCCATTGGACTTTCTTCCATCTTGGATATGTTATTGGATGTCTTCTATCCTTTTTTTACCCTACAACCAAGGTGGAGTATGTTGTCAGTAATTTCAAAACTAATTAATGTATAAATTATGGTTATATACATTATATAAGTCATAGTTATATGCATCATTTCAGAAGAGCCTCAGTGACTATTCGCAAGTTGATATCAATGAATCTTATTGCAGAATTCGGTATAGGAACTCATACATTAGTCAAGTGCATCTGGCTCGATTTTTCACCCATTCCCTCTAATGGACTCTCGCTTTATATTCGTTCTCTTAACGTGTATCATAACTACTGTGACTTGGCGAGTCATGTCTTCACTGTCAGGATATTCCGGGTCTTGTGCTGTCACTGCCTCTCAAAGTTTGCGGAACGTAAGCAAAAGCCATCAGCGGTCTCTTGGTCTGTGCATTTACAATGAAAGGTGTGTCTGGCACGTAATTGAGCGTGCTCGTCCCGTTGTGCTGCCATTTTGAAGTCGGTCTATTTCAGTAAATGCTGAAACATTCCTTTTTACAAGTATAAACATTATTCACACATCTTCCTATTCCACATCATCTGTGGTCTGAGTACATCTATGCAACGTCTGATACATGCAACAGCTTGCTTATTACCAGCAAATGCAGACATATGAAAGAGTGTTATATTGTCTCCATCGAAAGCTCCAGTGTGTGCATTTCAGTCCACGCCATATTACAATGTGTATTGCACTATGTACAGCAGTGATATATATCCCATTTTTGCTCGCAGTTCATTACATATAGGCTGTCCTTCAACAGGGTTGATACTGCTGTGATCTTAGTATTGCAGAATTATAAATGTACATACCTATTGGTGGGGGAGTGGAGCCCTTACTCTTTTTTAAGCATTTTATTTTACATACAGTCATCCTTACATGACTTATTGAGGAATCATTTTGCACTCAGGTTTGTATATGCGCTCCCTCATTTGCATTTCTTGCAGAGGATCACAGTGCTCCATTCTTTGGGGAGCAGGTTGTCCTCCTATGGGGGAGCACTGTCCCTTGTTCCAGACCTACTCTGATATTGATTCACTTCGTATACTGTATTAACATCTTGTTTAGCAACATCCTTCATGAATTATTAGTAGATTTTTTGTATTTTGAATCCTCACTCCATCTGCTGTATTGGCAAATTATTTAACATTGTCTTACTGGTGTCTAATAAAATAACCCACATTCTATAGTTGTCTTAAGGCCAGTTCTCACACTATTCAGAATATGAATCCATCGTTGCTCTAACTTGTGCAGTGCCAAATCTCTGTCTCCCCCTCTTGGGGTGGCTTTTATTGTCTGTATCATGAACCACAGACGGTCATTGTGACTGTATTTGTTGATGGAAAAATGCTCGACCAGTGGCTTGTTCTGTACTTTATTCTTGAGGGACGACCTATGTTCACAGATATTTTGCCATGTCTATCTTTTCGTCTTCGCGATGTAAATCAGCCCACCTGGGCATATTATCCCATACACTGCCCACTCCCACTTGACCCCCCCTTCAACAGGATCAGGGGTCTTGTAATCTCTGTGCAGTCCTCAATGAACTTCCTACTGTAATTAGTCAGTCCAAGGAGGCTTCTTAGCTCAAGCAGAGTAGTGGGGTCTTTCAGTTTTAGGAGTGGTTCCACCTTCTTCTCCTGGGGACAGAGACCCTCAGGAGTTATTTCATGTCCCAAGAAGTTGACAAGTCTCCTGCTCCACTGTGCCTTTTGGAAGGACAGTTTTGCTCCGACAACCCTCAACTGGGTCAGAACATAACAGATTTCTGCTATGTGTTCCTCCACAAATGAGCTTTCTTTTAACTTTGTTTTTTATTGACATCTTTACATATAAGGAGGGTGCAAAGGCAATCCCTGCCAATAATACACCAAACAAACTTAAATGTCAGTATATTTTGATTTTTACTCCCATCCCACCTCCCCCCTTCGACCCCAACTTTTAAACATACCAAGTTTTGAGACATTGCAGGTTATAGAAGCTGCAGAGGAAACATTCAATTACCATTTTGATACACATCATACAGTTTGACATAGTGGGGTCAGGGTGACTCTCAATGGGTTAGAAGCTGCACCGAGTCTCTGGGAACGGTGATGGAGGGTATGAAATAGATGCATTATAGACAGTACTTTACAATCGCATAGATATGCAGTCATTGTGAAGAAGGACTGCAGTCCATTCCTGCACAAAGTCCGACATTGTATCATTCGTTATTGCAGTGACTTTTTCATAAATGGAAATCGATCTAAGTTTGCCGAGCCATTCCTCCTTAGTTGGGGCTAGAGCACTTTTCCATTTTTGGGCGAGTGCCAGCCTCCCCGCTCTCAACATGGCCACAGTGACCCTTGGAAATGCGTTCTGTTCTGTTTCTGGCATAGGAGTACCCAGGAGGATTTCCAATGGAAGTTGGGACAGGCAATACCCCTCTTTATCCTTAATGCAACTGAGCAGTTCCGACCAGTACACCTGAACAACCGGACATCCCCACTACATGTGGTACCAAGTGCCTCGTTGCTGCCATACCCTAGGGCCTAGGCAGAAAGAGGATACCTCTTTAAACATCCTGGACAGGGTGGCCGGGGGGCGGTGCCACGAGTGGAGTATCTTAAAGCTGTGTTCCATAGCAGCGGTGTAGAGTGATCCCGTAAAAATGGATTTAGAGATTGCCCTCCATGTGTGGTCGTCCAGCGTCATGCCCAACCTTTCTTCCCAGATTCGGTTGAAGGGTTGCCTACCCTCCAGGTTTGCCATTATTAACGTGTTATAAAGCATAGCTAGGGAGCCTTTCCGGGATACACTTTTGGCTAGGACACTTTCGAAGGGAGTGAGGGGGCGTTTAAAGTTATCGGCCCACCGGGGATGGGTCAGAATTCCCTTCAAGCGTAAGTATGCAAAGATCGAGGGGGGGCTGTCTCCCAGTGCCTCGGTCAGCTGGTCGAATTCTATGAAGAGTTGAGCAACCCTCTCCAGGCCCATATCTGACCATAATTGTGTATCTCGAAAGCCCCTATCGCCTAAATTGATGGGAGGGCCCCAAAGCGATGTTAAAGGGGAAGGCCAGGAGGACAACTGTTTGTTGTCTTTGTTCGGTTTGCAGACAGCCCAAAGGGCAGCTAAAGTGGGATGCATTTTGAGGTGGGCAGAGAGAACTTTGGGGGGAGCCCACAATAAGTCCCTGACTTTTTTCGGGTGAGTATGGACGTCTTCGATATAGGTCCAATATGTCCTCAGGTCGTCTTGCATGTGTTCCATTATCACCCGGAGCTGGGCTGCTTTATAGTATAGCCTGAAGTCCGGGAGACCGAACCGGCCATAAGACTTTGGAAGAGTCAGGGTAGAAAATTTGACTCTTGCCCTTTTACTGTTCCAGATGAATCTGAGGACTCGGGACTGCAATGCCTCAAAAAAGGCTTCAGGGATCACCACGGGGAGGGCTGCAAAGAGGTAAAGAAGGCGGGGCAAGATGTTCATTTTTACTGTAACCATACGCCCAAACCAAGAGAGGGTAAGGGGAGCCCAACGTTTAAGGTCACTACTAATCTTAGCCAATATTCCCGGAAAGTTGCACTGATAAAGTTGAGACAGATCCCTGGGAACGGTGGTGCCCAAATACCTAGTGGATACCGGCTCTATTCTTACTCCCAGTATTTCGGAGTTACTCCCAATATCATAGTCCCCAGGACCCATGGGATAATGCTAGATTTGGATGCGTTTATCTTAAGCCCCGAGGTACCAAAATAGCTCATGAGCCCGAATAATTGGGGTAAGGAGTCTTGGAGGATGGTCAGGTAACCCAGGATATCATCCGCGAACAGGGAGAGTTTAAAATCACAGTCGCCACACCTTATCCCTGTGATTTCTTGGTGAGCTCTGATCACTATAGCCAGGGGCTCCATTGCCAAGGCATATAGAAGAGGTGATAGGGGACAACCTTGCCGGGTGCCCCTAGAAAGGGCCAGAGGTTCTGAGGTGCCGCCATTAACCAGAACTTTCGCTGAGGGGCCGTTATACAACGCTGAAACCCACCCACAGAAATTATCCCCCAGACCCATCTTTCGAAGAACTTTACCCATATAAGGCCACTCGACACGGTCGAAGGCCTTTTCTGAATCTAACGAGAGAAGATAGCCCTCCACCCATTGCCTTGAAGCCTCATGCATGAGATCCAGAGTCTTTCGTATGTTGTCTGATCCCTGGCGTCCCAGGACAAAGCCCACCTCATCTCCATGCACCAGGGAAGGGAAGAGTTTCACCAGTCAGTTTGCTAAAAGTTTGGCCAGGATCTTAACGTCGGTGTTAAGGAGGGATATAGGACGATATGATTGGCACTGTGAAGGGTCTTTCCCCTCTTTGGGGAGCACTACAATCAAAGCGGACATCATCGTGGGAGGGAGGGAGCCCTGTTCCAATGCTGCGTTAAACATCTTGGCCATAAACGGGGCTAGCGTGGACCGATAGGTCTTATTAAAGTTAACTGTATACCCATCATCCCCCGGCGCTGTACCGCTCTTCAAGGAGGATATGGTGTCTATTATTTTTTGTGGGGATATGGGAAGTTCTGATAACTCTGCCTTATCGGGAAGGAGACCCGGGATCGGGAGGGAGTCTAGGAAGCTGTCAATCTCGGCACCGTCCCCCACGTATTCCGAGCAATACAGACGCTCATAGTAACGTATGAACTGTTCAGTTATCTTACTATCTCTCATGATAGATTCCCCTTCCGGGGTGCAAATGGAATTCACCCTTCTACTGTTTCTGAGCTCGCGAAGTTTCCAAGCCAATATCTTATCCGCCTTTTCCCCCTTTTCCATATATTTCTGTTTCAGGAAGGATAGCTTCCTTTCCGCTTGTCCCACCAGGAGGTCAGCTAACTTAGAGCGCAGCCTTTGTAGTTCCTCCCACTTTCCCGGGAACATCTGCGTTTTCAATTTCCCACCCGGTTGAATGGCGTCTATCTTTTCCCTCAACAGCTTCTCCTCGTGTCCCCTCTCCCTCTTTTTTCTCGATCCTATTCCAATAAGGATACCCCTAATGGTTGCCTTGAATGCCTCCCAAACCCCCATGACGCCGACCTCCCCATTGTCATTGAAAGAAAAGAAATCCTCAATGGCCACTAAAAGGGATTGGCGTACTTCTTTGTTGTGCAAAAGGAGGTAATTGCACCTCCATTGGGATCCGGGCACAGGAGCAGGGGGAATACCCATTCTTATCTTGACCATGTCGTGGTCCGTCCAAGGGACGATCTCCACCCCCGAATCTGTGACCTCTCCTCGAAGCAGGGAGTCAACCAATATATAAGCAATACGGGAGAATGCGGCATGTGGCTTAGAATAAAAGGTGAAGTTGGGGTCCCGGCCCTGCTTAGTTGCATGCGTATCCCTCAAGCCCAATTCCCCATTAACTTCCTGGAAAGCTTCTGCCAGTTTTTTATGGAGTCGTAAGTCGGGACAGGGATTGGCAGACCTCTTATCCTTCTCGGGGCAAAGAACCATGTTAAAATCCTCACCCACCAGTAAAGTGCCCTCGGAAAATGCCATCATTTTCTCTCTCATCCGCTCCCAGAAGGTATCCTGGGCCTCGTTCGGAGCATATATGCAAACCAGGGTAAACAGCCGGCCCCGCACCTCCCCCTTAACCATAATATATCGTCCTTCCGGATAAGACTTCTGCGCTGTGAGCATGAAATGGGCCTCGGGAGAAACCAATAGAGCAACTCCACGTTTTTTCACCTGGAAGGACGCTACAGACACCTGATCGATGATTTTCTCCCTGAGCTTCGGTTCCTTGCCCCGAACACAGTGGGTTTCTTGAACAAATAGGAAATGCAGCCTGAGCCTCGTAAATTCTTTCACCACCAATGACCTTTTTGTAGGAGAGTTAAGCCCTCGTACATTTAATGACCCCACTGTCAAAAATTGGAGCGGATCATCCATTAACGCATAGGTAAAAGCACATGGCCCCCTCCATGAGGCACTTAATGTCATCACTCCCGCAATGCTTCCGCACCTTACTGTTGCCCTGAGAACATTCCATGGTTACAAGGTAGATCAGAGAACTTGGCGTGTCCCAACTAAAACCCCCATGAACTAACCCCAACATTTCATGCCCCCCCTTCCCCCTGAACGCCTGGTTGATTAACGGCATCATCCTGTCGCTAAGCCAGGCCACCAGTGTCCCTCTCCTCTGGGCTCATTATCTCTTCAAAAACAACTCGAGCCCCCCCACACTCTTGACCCAAAAAATATGAAATCAATTACATCGTACCCCCACTCCCAAGATCGAGTACAAGCTTAATCGGAGAGCACCCGGGGACTCTTCAAGCGTTAGGTAGTTCCGGGGATGCTGGGGCCACTCTTCTAAACTTCCTGTGGCCCCAGACCTTACGCCTTTCCTTTGGAGCCTTGGTCTTCCTGGGGCCTGTCGGGGTTCGCTCACGGTCCTACTCGCCGAACTCCATATTCGGAGCATCCAAGAGTTCCCCCGACACCCTGTGAATATCATCCTCCGTGACCAGAGCGTATTTGTAGCCCTCAAGTTCGAAGGAAAGTGAGAATGGGTACCCCCACCTATACCGGACCCCCTTGGTCTGAAGCATTTTCGTCAGCAGGGAGCAGAGCCGACGTCTTGCCAGGTTAAAGGCCGAAAGGTCCTGGTATACCGAGATCTGGGCCCCCTCCCAATCCACCGGGCCCTTCTTGCGAGCTAGTTCAAGAATCTTGCTTTTCTCTGCAAAGTAGTGGAATCGTACGAGGATAGACCTGGGGCCTCTGTTGATTGCACCTGCTCTATGGGCTCTATCGATGGTTGGTTCATTAGTATTGGTCCCTTCGAAGAGTAATCCCACCACCGCGTTGACAGCTTTTATAATGTCCATCTGTATTTCACCATCCCGCTCCGGGAAGCCTAAAAAACGCAGGTTACAGCGGCATTGCCTGTTTTCTAAATCGTCAAGTTTCAGGGAACATTTTTCTTCTCTTCTCTCAAGCTCCGCCAAGCGCATGTCAAATTGAGTCTCAAAAATGTTGTTTGAGGCCGTGTTGTTTTCTAGTGCTTGTACCCTGTCGTCTATTTTGTCGACTTTTTTATCTAGGGTGTCTAGTCGTACTGCAATATCCGCTCTGAATCCCCTGATCTCATCCAGGAGGGCTGCCATGCCTTTAGTGACCGTGCTGGTTTCCGTTGATTCCTGATGCGTCGGGGCCGCCATCTCGGGGAGTGTCGGGAAGCCAGGGGCCGGGCATCGAAATCTCTGCAAAGACTCCTTCCAGGTCATAGGCACCTCCATACCATCACTACTTTGCAAGCCCCCCAGTAAGAATCCAGGCACAGTAGGCACCGTTACCGGGCCGCAAATGCGGCAGAAAGTCTCTGTGGGCAACCAACACCACTCAGGGACGGCCTAGCGTTGGAGCCCTTCCACTAACACATCCCGACCGCTTGGAGTTTATCATGCACAGGCCTCAAGCGGGGTCACGATTCCCAGGCCCCAATCCCCTCAGCCTTGTGGGAGTCGGGTATTACCCAATTCTGTGCCATGTCTTGCCCTCGGTCTGCAAACCGGACCACTTCTTTACTCCCTGACTACCCCCGTGCAAGGAGCGTCTCCCGATCCCCTGAGTGGCTGTGGCCGGTTAAGAGCTCTGTCGTGGCCCACAGGGGGACTACGCCCAGTTTACAGCTCTGTTTTAGTACTCACTGTTTGGATGGGGGGCTGTGCGGGCCTCTTCTCCGGTCCACGGTCACCAGCTGCTGTGCTGTCGAGCAATGTTGTGGAGCAGCAGTCCATGGGCGAGCCCTCTATGGCCTCGATGGTGGATAGAGCGCTGGGGCACTCCCTCGCCCCAAGGGGTAACCGCAGCTCCCGCAGCCCGTCTCCCCAGCCGCTATTCCGTCCAAGAAGGACTTGTGGTGGGAGGGGTGGGAGGATTAATGCAGGCCGGGGGAGTGCCTGTATACTTGGATCATCGGCCGGGGGCCGTTGCTCTCAGTGACCCCCAAGTGAGGGCCGACCCCGTGGGTGGAGTGGGGGCCAAAAACCTCCTGGGGCAGTCCGGATCTGCGACGCGTTGTCCCTCGCTGGCTCCTCGCGGCTTCACCAACTCATCCACCCGCTTATATTCGTGGGGATGGATGCGAGCCGCCAGGCTCCAAGTGCGGCTTCAAAGCAGTCCGTGGTGCAATACGTCCCCGCCCGGGCTCAATAGTGTGCAGAGGAAGCTGTCAAGTTCGCAGGGGGAGGCTCTCCCGCGCCGTCCAGCTAAACTCCAGGCCTCACACGAGCCACGGCTCACAGTGAGTTTGTATGGAGCCGCGGCGCTGGGGAAGGCGGGGCTCTGCCTCCCTCCTATCTTTGATGGCTCCTAGCTCGACGACGGCTCCACGTCGA
This sequence comes from Ambystoma mexicanum, assembly GCF_040938575.1. Lineage (NCBI taxonomy): Eukaryota > Metazoa > Chordata > Amphibia > Caudata > Ambystomatidae > Ambystoma > Ambystoma mexicanum. The sequence goes on from NC_090941.1 coordinate 808,042,533, forward strand.
AAGACCGGAGTTGGGGTGCACAGGTGCCCCTTGTTGTCAGGAAGCCCCGGTGGGGGTCTGTGAATCACTCCTGGGGCATCTAGGGGGGCTCAGATCCTATACACGGCGCCCTTTGGAGGAGATGTGTGGAGATGCATCAGTAAATCTCTGCGCCCCCTATCAAGACATCGGGGGTCATTCCGAGTTTGGAGGTAGGAATGGTGCTATTAGCACCATGGCTGCGTCCAAAATCGGTCTGAGTTCCTTGAATGGGGACTCAGTGGGTCATTTCAACTTAAGAGGACCCGGTAAATCCCCATTCAAAAAAACAATCCCCATTCCCATTTGAGCCCCCATAGGGCTCAATGGGAATGGGGAGGGAGCTAATAACGGGCCTGCTGATAGCGGGCCCGTTATTTGCTCCCTGGCCCCTTAGCCACTCCCGCTAAGGGACCTCGTAATAGCGCGGTATGGGGTTAACGGCACCGGCATCCTTACCGGTGCCATTAACCACCTACCGCCATGGTAGGAATAACCCCCATCATCCACCTAGGCCAGGTTACCCCTTTCACCCAAGTTGGGCATGGCCTTGTGTAGGAAGATGTTAAATTTGTTGCCGGAGTTAATGTATCCGAATGGAGTCCGGGCCCACATGTTCTGCTGCCCCCCGAAGGTAAAGGCCAATTTGTATTGGTCCTCCCCACTGACGAGCATGGCGCAGTACCCATTTGTCAGGTCACTGGCAGTGTATACCTTTGACCCTTGGATCTCGGCCAGCCCCTGGTCAATGTAGGGGAGAAGCCATAGGGACCTGTTTATTTAGCTCCCTAAGGTCTGCTCAGTGTCTCCATTGGCCATTTGGTTTAAAAATCCTGAGCACCGGACTATTAAAGGTGCTGTGGATTGGATGAATTATCCCACGGGACTCTATATTTTAAATGATTTCTGTCAGCGACTCCATGGATGTGAGAGGCAAGTGATATGCTTCACAAACACTGCAGTCATTCCAGGGTCTGTGGGAATTGTTGTAGTATGGATCTCGGTGCGACCACAGTCATACGAGTCCACAGAAAAGATATCTTGAAAATCTAAGAACACCTGTTTCAACTTTTGCTTTTGCTCCAGAGTCTCACAGGACAGGCATCAGCTAGGTTGACCCGATCTTCAACCATGTGCCTGAAACCTGGAAAGACTTTGGGTTTTGCTATCTCAGCTGCCTCCTCCAATTGAGTGTAGAGGTCTGTGGTTATAGTATTGACCTGGACAGATGGTTTCAGGTAGGAGAGGAAGTGATTGTGGATTGGGAAAATCACCTCAGCTTGCCTGATGTCACAAGTCACCTCTTCCTCCCTGTAAGGGCAGGAAGAGTACACCAGGAAAGTCCCCCATTGCCGCGTGAAGATCCTGTCTGGTGGTGTGTCATTGTCACCATCATTATCAAGGCAGTCATTGGGGGTTGGTCCTATCAGTTAATTTCCTAGATCCATGGAAAAATGTCGGTCATCAACCGCCATTCCAATAATGGTGCCTGCACCCAGAGTGATACTCCTGAGGTTGCTGTTATCCATCAATATCGGAATGGTGTTGTGTTCTACATTGACCCCAACCTCTTCTGTTGCAGATGGGCATTGAGGTGTACATATGCATCAGGATTTAGCAATTTCTGTCCTCTTTTAATTTTTAATTCAAGTGGGAATAGTCGTGTCTGTCCTGGGATGGTGACCTCCTCTCCAATTTGAACTTCAACCTCATACGGCAGCAATTGAGCTGAACTAAATGCTTTTTCTGAATCATCAAAGCCCATGGGATTGCCCCCTAGTCGGGACCAGGCCTTGTAATTTATCATGTCCAAATTAATTGCAAACCGCTTGAGAATGTCACTGCCTAAATAGAAGGCAGCAAGGACATCTCGCACGATCCAACAATTATGTTCTACGCTTTTGTTACCTATAAACATTTTGAGCATACACCAACTAGGCAGGAGATGTTTGGAATTGGGAGTTTCTGGGCCCATTTCCGACTTATTGATCAATTTAAAGGTGGGAATGGCTGGATCTTTTGGGAGTTTTCTGAACATGGCTTTGCTGATGGACGAGAACAAACTCCTTCCCCTCATTTAACTGAATAGGGAGGAACAACTGTTCTCTAATTTTGTGAATGTCAGCTAAACTTTGAGCTAGTTTTTCATCACTTTTCACTATAGAATTGGGATTTTCAGATTGTGAATCAGTATAAAATGTCAAAGTATTTCCTTCTAGTGTGGAATGCCACTTGAAACTGGAAGGAAGGTTGATTCTCAGGAATGGAGATGAGTTCCCATTGCCAGTTTGTTGTCCTACAGCAATTACTGTCATGTCAGGTATTTGATTGTTCTGGAAATGAAACTCAATATGATCAGCTTTTCTTTCAACCATGTGGCATGTGCCATTTAAACTAACATGGTTGACACTCTGTTTTAATTTTATTGGCCGGTTAGCAGGGGCATTGCTAGGGTGGGTTTAAGGGGCTATAGCCCCTGATCTTTTGGTTGTAGCCCCGGATAGAATCTCAGGAGCTACAGCCAAAAGACTAGCTAGCCCCCAGTCCCAACAGTCCAACATCAGCATAGCCCCGGGTCTTTTCCAGATCTAGCAACTCCCATGCCGGTTAGTCTGAGTCCAGAGTACCTTGTTCACAGAGTCTATTAGGGGAGACAACCTGCGGAGGATGTCATTCCCTAGTAGTGAGGGTGTTTCCTCTGGAGTCATGACTATGACTGGGTGTTTCACCTTGTGTCGCCCAATTTTTATCCGCAGTCCCCTCGACATGAATTTTATTCCCGTTGAAGTTCTGGAGTTGTCTAGGAAGAGGGGTGAGAGGGATCTGGTGTCTCTCCCCCTTCCTGAATGTAGCTGCTCAAAGGCCCTTTTTGACAGAAGAGTGGCTTGTGATCCAGTGTCCACCAGTGCGGAAATTGCACATTGCCCTTGCACTTGAATGGGGCATAAAATCTCCCCCCTTCTCCTCCAGGTGGAAAAGGTAATGAGCATTTCAGGCAAGCTGGGTAGTCAATTTCTTTATTTTGGACTCTGACACAGTAGCATTTTGGAAGTTTTTCTGTGTCAGAGTCTGGGGATCTGTAATAAAAATGTGACATCCTGAAATAGATGGGGATTTTGGAATCTCCTGTTTCCCTAATTCTGTGCGACCCCCTTTTTCCTGGAGGCAGTCACTAGGACCAGTTTGTGGAGACGATCCCTTCTTTACTATTTTCCTCTCAGAATGGCAATTCTGGGGTTCCGGGATGTGTGACTCTGAATCACTTCCCTCACCCACCCAGTCTTCATTCGCATCTCTCAAAACCCATTTTTCTTTTGGAGGAATTCATCCGTCCCTGAAGAAGCAGCTTTTTTTCCGAGTTTCCTCTAAGGATTCTTCCCCTTCAAATTGGAGGACACTAACTTCCTCCCCAAAATGGGCCCTTTTGAGGCCTTTATTTCTCCTACCCACCCTCTGTTCCCTGGGTTGCAGATTTTCAGGGGCAGGAGATTTTAGTTCCGGTTTTGGGGTGTGCAGGGGCTTTTCACGAGTGAGGAAGGAAGCTTCCTCTAGGGCTTTACACCCCCTCCACACCGTGCCTCCCCTTTGGGAACCAGTGAATTATGGGGGTTGTCTCCCCGTCATTGTTCTGGGTTGCCAGACCCTGGGTTTGCAGGGTTCTGAGCCGCAATGTTCATCTGAGGGTTCTGCTGAGCCCTCAACATGCGACCCAGATCCTGTGCGAGGTTCTTTACCTGGCGCTCCCGTTGGGACACCTGTTCCGGCTGGTACGGGGGCCTTTGTTCGTATCTAGGGGGTTCACAGGAAGGGTAACTATTCCTTCTCCCGGGAAGGGAAGCAACCTGGGTACTGAGGATTTTGGTAACCTTGCACCCTTGGCCTCCCCTCTTCCGGATTGGGCTGTCTGGGCTCCTGAAACTGGGGAAAGAAAGTAGGGTTATCCTGCAGATTGGTGTTTTGTGAATACCGGGGAAAGAAATTTAACCTGGGATTTGGGGATTACTGCCCTCCTGAGGTAAGTTGGGAGGGATGTTTCCTGGGGGAGTAATTACCTGGCGGGACCTCCCTCTTGGGCTGGGGGAGACCATACATACCCCATGACAGGCCGGTTGCCCTTGTATCTGGCATTTACATAACCAGGAGAGCTAGGGGCCCCATTGGTGGGGTTACCTCCCTGACTGCCCCCTGTTTCTGATTGGCCAGAAGGCTTCTTGGCCTCTGACTTTGCTGGTTTTTGGTAGGTACATTTTTAGGCCCCCCATTTCTAGATCCAAAATGGGGGCAACCTTCACCTCTGCCACCTTAGCAGCAGCAGGGGTGTTGGCTGGTTTGGGGGTTTTGGTCTGGTTTTTATTTTCTGCAGGTTTTTGGACTACATAAATCTGGGTAGCCTGCTCTATTACCCAGTCCAAAGATCTTTTATCATAGAAATCCCTCACCAGCTGGGTCATGATATATTTTGAGAGTGCATGAAAGTAGGTAGTGACAAACTCTCTGCTATCGGTACGCACCCTCCTAGTGGTTTGTGCAAAAGCACGTTTTAGCTCCTGCACAAATTCTCATGGGGCCTGATCTTCTCCGCATTGCAGATTATAGGCTGCTTTGCGAGCCTCTAGGGGTTTCTATGGGCAGAAAATTGTTTCAAGATGGCTGCCCTGTAGGTGGACCATCTTGAATGTTTTTGGTCTTCCAGTCCAGCAAAGAAGCTGGAGTACTCTGTAGAGAACGTTCATTTATCATACACTATGCAGTTCTGGTTCCCAGACAGAATATTTTGTGTTTTTGTGGTATGGGCTTATGAAATTCATAATGGCCTTAATCTGCCTAATGGGGTCTTTCGCCATAACTCTCTTTAGTTTATTTGTCTTCTTAGGCCGTATCACCTGAGTCCACTTGCCCTCAGTCTCAGAGGCGTACTGCTTGAGGACCCGACATGATCTTCTAGGCACTCCCTGATTCTGTGAGCTTGGGAGGGGCTTGGAGAATGATGGGGCCTAGGTTCTTCTCCCCTGTGGGGCACAGGAGAGTAGTTTTCTGACTCCTCCCTGCTTCCAGGGTTGGCGGAGGATCCCCCCCACTGCCCTGATTAGGTGGATGTCTTCAGAATGCTCTTTTTGGGCTTTATTACATTCTGTTGTTCTACAAATTGAACTAACTGGTCCCTTTGAAGGTAGTATTTCGGCAGATCTAATTCCCTGACTTTCTCCTCATAGGAGACTTCCTGGTCAAAGACAGCCTTAATATTTTTGCATCGATAGAGGGACGCCCGTCCATCAATTTGTGGGGGGCGCTGACCTGTCAGATCCATCATACTAAACCTATTTAATTCTGCTGGCCTCATGGTTTCTGGCTCATGTGAACCAGTAGACATGAAGTCGGCAGTGTTCAAAGTATTAACAGGGTAATTCATAGAATTTCTCAGAAAAGTGTCGCAAGCGGCTGGCGCAGAGTGTCCGCGTGCGATTGACTGCGCCAGGCACGTGCGCTAAAACCGATTTCCGCGCACAGCGTATTCATGGATTTTAGGCTCCCAAACCAGCTGTGGCGCAGAGAATCGCAGCGACCCTGCAGCAGCGCCAGTAACGCCCCCAAGACCGCCCTCGCGCAAGGAAAAGCCATCAAAATCGCTAAATCATCGCAAAGGGCTGCGCTAACCCTGGACCAGTTCACCGGGCTGGCAAACAGCAAACGCCAAGCGGGGAACGTGTATTTCAGGGGTGCGCGGGAAGTTCCACACGCGATTGGCCCCGTGCAAGCAGGGTACGTGTATTTCAGGGGTGCGCGGGAAGTTCCACACGCGATTTCATCAGGGTACGTGTATTTCAGGGGTGCGCGGGAAGTTCCACACGCGATTGGCCCCGTGCAAGCAGAGTACGTGTATTTCAGGGGTGCGCGGGAAGTTCCACACGCAAATTCAGCAGGGTACGTGTATTCCAGGGGTGCGCGGGAAGTTCCACACGCGAATTCAGCAGGGTACGTGTATTTCAGGGGTGCGCGGGAAGTTGCACACGCGATTGGCCCCGTGCATGCAGGGTACGTGTATTTCAGGGGTGCGCGGGAAGTTCCACACGCGATTGGCCCAGTGTGAGCAGAGTACGTGTATTCCATGGGTGCGCGGGAAGTTCCACACGCGATTTCGGCAGGGTACGTGTATTTCAGGGGTGCGCGGGAAGTTCCACACGCGAATTCAGCAGGGTACGTGTATTTCAGGGGTGCGCGGGAAGTTGCACACGCGATTGGCACCGTGCAAGCAGGGTACGTGTATTTCAGGGGTGCGCGGGAAGTTCTACACGCGAATTCAGCAGGGTACGTGTATTCCAGGGGTGCGCGGGAAGTTCCACACGCAAATTCAGCAGGGTACGTGTATTTCAGGGGTGCGCGGGAAGTTGCACACGCGATTGGCCCCGTGCAAGCAGGGTACGTCTATTTCAGGGGTGCGCGGGAAGTTCCACACGCGATTGGCCCCGTGCAAGCAGGGTACGTGTATTTCAGGGGTGCGCGGGAAGTTCCACACACAAATTCAGCAGGGTACGTGTATTCCAGGGGTGCGCGGGAAGTTCCACACGCGAATTCAGCAGGGTACGTGTATTTCAGGGGTGCGCGGGAAGTTGCACACGCGATTGGCCCTGTGCAAGCAGGGTACGTGTATTTCAGGGGTGCGCGGGAAGTTCCACACGCGATTGGCCCAGTGCGAGCAGAGTACGTGTATTCCATGGATGCGCGGGAAGTTCCACACGTGATTTCGGCAGGGTACGTGTATTTCATGGGTGCGCGGGAAGTTCCACACGCGATTGGCCCAGTGCGAGCAGGGTACGTGTATTTCAGGGGTGCGCGGGAAGTTCCACACGCGATTTCAGCAGGGTACGTGTATTTCAGGGGTGCGCGGGAAGTTCCACACACGATTTCAGCAGGGTATGTGTATTCCAGGAGTGTGCGGGAAGTTCCACACGCGAATTCAGCAGGGTACGTGTATTCCAGGGGTGCGATGGAAAGTTCCACACGCGAATTCAGCAGGGTACGTGTATTTCAGGGGTGCGCGGGAAGTTGCACACACGATTTCAGCAGGGTATGTGTATTTCAGGGGTTCTGGGGAGTACTACACGTGAATTGGCCGTGTGGGTCCTCCCAGGTGTGCGCTCCACAACCTCCACGGCCCCTGCAGGCAGCCCACACCACGGGGGACTACCCTGCACCCCTGCTCATGTCCCGCAGGCAGCCCATCCACCATGGGCATGCCCCCCAGCCAACCCACATGTCACCTTGCACTACTGATCAACTATGCATGTCTCCCACCACCCCCACCCCCCAGCAGTGCATGGGCAGCCTCCACCAGGCCCCCACTCATGTCTCCCACCACCCCCACCCCCCAGCCACCAGGGGCAGCCTCCACCAGGCCCCCACTCATGTCTACCACCACCCCCACCCCCCAGCCACCAGGGGCACCCTACACCAGGCCCCCACTCATGTCTACCACCACCCCCACCCCCCAGTCACCAGGGGCACCCTCCACCAGGCCCCCACCCATGTCTCCCACCACCCCCACCCCCCAGCCACCATGGCCAGCCCCCACCAGGCCCCCACTCATGTCTCCCACCACCCCCACCCCCCAGCCACCAGGGGCACCCTCCACCAGGCCCCCACCCATGTCTCCCACTACCCCCACCCCCCAGCCACCAGGGGCACCCTCCACCAGGCCCCCACTCATGTCCCCCTGCACCCCCACCCGCCAGCATCCAGGGGCACCCTCCACCAGGCCCCCACTCATGTCTCCCACCACCCCCACCCCCCAGCAGTGCAGGGGCAACCTCCACCAGGCCCCCACCCATGTCTCCCACCACCCCCACCCCCCAGCCACCAGGGGCACCCTCCACCAGGCCCCCACTCATGTCCCCCTGCACCCCCACCCCCCAGCCACCAGGGGCACCCTCCACCAGGCCCCCACTCATGTCTCCCACCACCCCCACTACCCCAGCAGTGCAGGGACAGCCTCCACCAGGCCCCCACACATGTTTCCCACCACCCCCACCCCCCAGCAGTGCAGGGGCACCCTCCACCAGGCCCCCACGCATGTCTCCCACCACCCCCACCCCCAGCAGTGCAGGGGCACCCTCCACCAGGCCCTCACCCATGTCTCCCACCACCCCCACCCCCCAGCCACCAGGTGCACCCTCCACCAGGCCCCCACTCATGTCCCCCTGCACCCCCACCCCCCAGCATCCAGGGGCACCTCCACCAGGCCCGACACTCATGTCTCCCAGCACCCCCACCCCCCAGCAGTGCAGGGGCACCCTCCACCAGGCCCCCACTCATGTCCCCCTGCACCCCCACCCCCCAGCATCCAGGGGCACCCTCCACCAGGTCCTCACAATCCCCAATCATGTGCGTTATGGTCAGCCTCCACAGCCAAAAAGCCCTACCAAGTAACCCATTCACCCACATGGAAATGGAAATTACATGTTACACCCCCAATGTTCATGAAGCTAATGAACCCATGTCCGTCACACACAATGGTTGCAATTGAATGGGAAAACACCCAACATGACATGCATGAAACCAATGAGATGATACCACACAGTGAAGTATGAAAACAAAATTGTATTGAAAAAAGAAAGAATGCTAAAGAAATGAAACAAACTACAATGGGAATGAGAAAAAATAAGCTGCATGTCCGTAAAAAAAAAAAACAGCAAATCCTAATCCAAAAAAATGTTGTCCAAAGTCAAATGTAAAAAAATATCTATCCAATTAAGAAACATGTAAAAAACTTCCAAGGGTCCATGAGCCCAACTGAACAAAGGAAACCTACGAAAAAACCTAACTAAAATGCAACTATATACAAAAAGTGGAGCAGTGTCCGTTGACTCCAAATCATAATAAGAAAGAAAGGAAACCTAAAACTAAAGTATATACAAAGGCGGCGGGCAAGTCCAGCGGCTCACTCTGTGGTGTTCCGGGCCAGGGCATCATCGAACTCCTGTTCGATGTCCCGGAGGCGATCCTGTTCCATGGCCCCGAGGGTCCGCAGGGACGATGCCGTGTCCTCCTCCAACCCCCTGCGGATTGCCTCGAGGCACTCGGCCCGCCTCAGGGCCCTCCGCATGGAGTTCTCTGCCCTGACCATTGTGAGCCGCGCCTCTTCCGCCCGCCGCCGCTCCGCACCTATGGCGTGGCCCAACCGCTGCCACACGGAAGACACTCTCTGTCCTGGGTCCTCCTGCCCTCCCACCGATGCCTGCCCCTCCGATGTCGAAGGCCCCGAGCCTTCATGGCTCCCACCATGTTGCTGCTGCTGCTCTGCCTCTGCCCGTGCACTGCCTCCTGCTGCCTGCACATCCTCCGCCGGCTGGGGTGCAGTTGTTGATGTGGCCACCCCTGCTGGACCTCCGACTCCCGACTGTGGCTGGGATGCCTCCTCCACCAGCCTGGCCGCACCGTCAGAGGCAGCTCCACAGGGCACCCAGTGACTGGCGCGTAGGGGGTCCAGTTGAGGAGAGGGTCGGAGCAAGCCCCATCAGACGGAGGAATCCGGCCTGGGTGACCTGTCCCAGCAGGCTGACGTGGTCAACGAGCCATTCGAGATGACGTGCAGTCTCTCCATGAAACGACTGCAGGTCACCTCGCATGGACCGTTGACGCAACGCCACACCAGCCAGGACAGGCTCAACCCGGACCTGGATGGCCACCTCCGCAGGCAGAGGAAGGCCAGTTGACGTCAGCTCATCCCCTGCCTGAAAACGGGTCTGGACGTAGGCATCCCTGCTGGTGCAAGATGATGCAGGGACAGGATCGGGGACAGGATTGCACACAGGCACCTCCGCGGCGGCCTGTGCTGCCTCCTGTCCCTGGTCCTGCACTGCACCACTAGCACCAGTGGGATCCCCACCTCCAGACCCTGTCTCTGGTGCTTGCACGGCCTCCTCCTCCACCAAACCCCCCACCAACCTGGATGACTCCATGCCATCTTCCCCTGTTGGGCCCTGTGGGGTCCCAGCTGCCCCTTCGGCTGCCGAGGAGTCCAACTCCAACCTCCGCCTCTTGGACCTCCCCCCGGCAGCTGCGTGCTGGGACGCGGCACCGGACTCCTCACTCCCCGACGAGATGACAACACGGGAGGGGAGCCGGGCCTTGCGTCTCCGGCTGGTGGTGGGATCCCCGCCGCTGTGCTCCACAGCACCTTCTCCGCCCTCTTCATCAGTTGACACTGCATACAGGGAGAAACAAAACACAGGCATCAGGGCACTGTAAAATGGACACATACACACATGACAGTTGCACATGAGTGGCATTGGCAAACCTCAGACATGTCATCACAATCCCCAACACACATGTCATTACAACTCGCACACATGAGCCATACCACAGCCATATCACAACTGCCACCACCATCCCTACACATACAACTGCATGAGCAGCCAAAGGGGAGCCAGACATCACATGCAACACAGGAAGTGCACCACACATGTACACACACCACCACACTTGCATGCATGTGTACACCTCTGCCAAGTGTCGCACTGTTCAGACGGGCATCCATGTCACATCTGCCAATCAGGCTTCCACATACCGCTGTCACATGCATCCATGTTGCATCGCTGTTGCACCCTTGTCAAATACACACACATGCACATGTACACAGTGCTCATGCATGCAGCCGAAAACAACATACATGCGTGACATCACGGACATATCTACTTACATACACATTCATCCAAACATGTGTGCACGCACAACTGCATTTGGCATGCAAGCGTTCACACACAAGCACCATCCATGTCTCACACATTACAGCCCTCGCATGTGTCAGCCCCACGGCCCTGTACACCCCCACCCATACTCGACCCCATACAAACAGATGTGCAACCTGCACAATACCGAATAATCACTACACGCACTGCTCACAATCAGGATGCATGTACACTCACCGCTCGACTCCAGACGGGTCTGCTTCTCCAGGACCTGGACGTGGAGCGCTGGGGATATGCGTTCCAGGACCCTCATCTGTTCTTCCGACAAGTGGCCCCGGCGCCCCTTGGTATCCGCTGCCTTCAAGAGGCGCCGGGCCTTGTTCAGGGTCCTGGACCTGAAGTCCTCCCAGCGCTTCCTGACATGTTGTAAGTCCCGGACTGCCACCCCCTTCACGTTGATGGCAGTCACGATGTCAGTCCAGAGCCGAGTCCGTCCTTCCTTGTCGGCGCGGGAACTTCCGAAGAGGGCATCATACTGCCCCAGGACTTGCTCCACCAGGACACCAACTTCGGTGGCACTGAAGCTGGTGCCCCTCTGCCTCTCTGGCCGGGGGTTGTCAGTGGTCACAGATGGTGTTTGCCCCGACATGACAACCCCAGAGGCAGGAGTGGGTGGGCAACTGGGTCCTGGGGCTGAGCTGTGGAGCGATGGAATCCCAGTCGCGAGTCTTCAGTTCCAGCAGGGGTGGTCACAGCAACAGCACCCCTGGCTGATGTTCAGGCAGCAAATGGCAGTGCACGTGGGCAGCAGGCAGTCAGGCAGCAGCAGATGGCAGGTGGGAGCGTGCTCGGGGCTCTGGGGGGCAGTAGTTCGGCCTTCTGGGCAGGAGCATGGTCTTCCGTGTGCTTACGCGTGGCCAGCTTGGTACGGAGTGATTTGGCAAGTGAAAATCCTGCACGTCAGCGTGAAAATCGAGGAAAGGCCCTTAGCGCGTAAGCGCGTCAGCACGCATACGCGATTCTATTGGACCAAAGGCCCCCAGCGCGTAAACGCGTCAGCACGCATACGCGATTCCATTGGACCAAAGGCCCTCAGCGCGTAAGCGCGTCTGTGACGTGACCTGCACGGGTGTTTCCCACACAGCACGTGATGACAGAGCACACGTGGAAAGACTGCACGTCAGAGTGTCATCGCGTGTAATTGGACAAAAGTGCGCGTACACGCGATTGGCCTATGTACGTGTATATCAGGGGTGCGCGGGCACTTACACACGCAAGTACGTCAGCGCACCTGTATCCCGGGGTGCGCGGGAATTTCCACACGCTATTGGACTGGGTACTGGATTTCAGGGGTGCGCGGGTCACACGCTCGCCTACAACACGCGCAACGCATACATTTGCGCGCTAACAAAATAACAAGCTCAGACCCAGGATGAACATACCGTTCCTAGCAGCAGTGGGCGTGGGCTACCAAAGGAGGAGGAGGAGGATAGTCAGGGCCAGAATATTCACACCCAGAACCAGCCTTTTCGGGATGCCTGATGACCAGGTGCATGGGAGGTACAGGTTTCCACCACACATTATACTGGACCTGGTGAGTGAGTGGGAGGATGACCTCACATCACCCACCCTGTGCTCCCAAGCACTCAGCCCCCTGGAGAAGGTCCTCAATGTACTGCACTTCTTAGCCACTGGATCATTTCAGCGGACAAGTGCCATTGTGGGTGGTGTATCACAGGCCACCCAGTCACGCTGCCTACACCAGGTCTTGAACATCATCACTGCACGCCCATCAGTCCGCAGGCACATATACCTGCCCAGAACACCTGCAGAAAGGCATGCTGCCGCCCTGGATTTTTACGGTGTGGCACGATTCCCCAAAGTGCTAGGTGCCATCGACTGCACCCATGTGGCTCTACGTCCCCCCAGGGCATCAGAGCACATCCATAGGAACCGCAAGCACTGGCATTCCATAAACGTGCAGGTAGTATGTAATGCCAAGGGAATCATCACCTCAGTATATGCCAACTATCCCGGGTCAACTCACGACAGCTTCAATTACCGAATGTCCACCCTAAGCCGGGACCTAGAAGCTGGGCGGCATGGCAATACATGGCTGCTTGGTGAGTATGAATGCCACTGAGCAAGGTCACAACCCCACCAATGATACCAATCACCACCTCCACAGGGGAAAGTGCCTACCCTCTCAGCCCCCACATGATGACGCCAATTCGGAACCCCACCACGCCACCCCAGGTAAGATATAACACAGCCCACATTACAACCCGGGGCATAGTGGAGCGCACATTCGGAGTGCTAAAGTCACGCTTTCGCTCCCTTGACCGTTCTGGCGGGCAGCTGTTGTACGCTCCCCCAGTAGTGTGCAGGATCATAGTGGCAGCATGTGTCCTGCACAACGTTGCAACACGCCGGGGCCTGGCCGTGGACATGGTGGTGGCCCCACATCCCCAACCACATGCACAGCCGCTGCGCATGGAAGGGGAAAGGGCACGGGGGTAGGCAGCACGTACACAGCTAGTGGCTAATTACTTCACATAGAAATCACACCCCTGTGGAGTGCACACTGCCCTGGCACATTCCATCTGACAATCAATGATGACTCAACCTGACACTGATCCTGAATGTCTGGAGAATCAACCGTGAAAACCATATCAGCCTGAGATTGTTCACCTGGAAGTGTCACAATGTGTGCATCCCTACCCACACAGACACCACCAATGTAGTTTTGTGAAGTAACACATTCAAGCAGCTAAAATGAATACCCACTTGCAAAATGCAACAAGAGGACAGTGCCATGTCAGCCAACCCATCCCCAGCACCGCCACACGACACACCGTGCCATGTCATGCTATTTGCAGGTAAACAAAGTAATCCCCACAACATGACACTAGTGTCACAATGTAGAGTGTCCCTAATTGAAACTTGCAACACCTGAAATGCTCACAGTAGTGCAGGACCAACAACAAACTTGAGCAGGTACTACCATTAACATGACATCACAAATGTTATATATTAGTAGTCTCACCACCTGGAAATGCCTGCACTCCCACCACTACCAACTGTGCAGTGTTGGCGCCATGTAGAGTTGTAGGTGCACTGCTGCCAACATGGACCCCATCTCCAGACTAGAGGGCCTTGTGTAGACATGAGGAAGGGACCTGCAAATTGGGAGGTAGACACAGATGATGAGTTACACATCAATGCAACGTGCCGTGTACAACACAACAGCAATATGCACTAGGAATGTATACACAGTATTGACTAGACTACCCACACATGTAGTGGGAGTCCAATGTCACCATGTACGTCAATGTCACTTGGGCACACCCTTTGCAAGCCCATGGAAACGGGAAGCAGGAGGGGTGTGTGTGGCTCAAACCCAAGCATCTGAACCAAATACATGACAAGCCTGCATGTGCCCAGCCACAATGCAGCGTATGCCCACAGGAACCACGGAAGCCAACAAATTGTCCCAAAAAAATTGGGAAAAAATAATTAAAAATAAACATAAAAATAAAAAAAAATAAAAAATGGCCATTGATGGGCCCGGGGGGGTTGGGGAGGCCACCCAGGAGGTCCGAGGACAGGGTGCACACCAGAACCCACCTGTGTGGATCCTGGGAAAAAAAACACCTCCATGGGCTCATGGCCCACACGGCTACCCTATTGTGGGAGTATCACTGCTGTCGCTATTATCACCCTGTGCAGCTGCATCCGGAGGTGGTTGCACTATGGGAGGCAGCCCACGCAAGGCCCTAGTCTGCTCCTCCATGGCTGCAAGCATGCAGGTGTGGTAGGTCTGGTTCTGGAGGATGAGTGTGCGGAGGTCCCCATGCAACAACTCACGGGATGCCCGGACCTCCGCCCTCATTGCCTGCATCTCAGCTGAGAGCGTACGGGTGAGACGCTCCAGCTGCTGTTCTGTCCTTTGGTGTGTTGAAGCCTCAAGCTCAACAAGAGTCGTCCTGAGGTGAAGAAGCTCCTGCCTCAGGGCTTCCCTGTGGCCCTGGGACTCAATTGAGATGGCCTCCTGCAGAGTCACCAGTGCCGCCCGCCTGTCCCTGTTGGACCCCAACATGTCCTCCCTGTGTGACTGGCCGATGGAGTCGGTTGCCTGCTGTAGTCGCTTCATCAGCCTTTCAGGGGGGACAATGGAAGTGGCCACCCTATCCATGGCCTGAGCCATCATCTCGGATGATGCTGCCTGTTGGGTTGCCATACCGTAAATGGATTGCTTGCATGCGGTATTGCCAGGTGGCGTACTGCCACCACGTCGGCGGGCACCACACCTGTCTGGGGCAAGGCGAACTGCGCCTTGCTGTGCCGGCACTGCCTGAGGCTGCAGGACTGCATTCCCCCTCTGATCTGCTGGCCCAGGAACAGGATCAGATGTCGCGGAGTGTGACCCTGCATCCGTAACCACCAAAGGCGTAGCTGCCAACACTGACATCCCCATTGAGGGTTCTGACCCTGGTGCAGGTGGGTGGGACAGAACAGAATCCCTCCCTGGAACACTCCCCTGCGACGGCACATAGGTCTCATCCGAATCAACACCTGAGTACAGCTCGGGGGAGGTGCAGCCAGAGACACCCCTTGAGAGCATGACCTGCAGCATTTGTGGGTTCTCACCCACCACCACACCACGTCCCTCACTGGTGGTTGGTCGGCCCTCGGACCCCTCCTGAGTCTGCACCATCTCCATAACCCCAGCAGTATCAGGTGTGTCTTCCCCTGCAAAGACATAAAAACAAAGAAATGGAAACAGGCATTAGCACCATGGCACACAATGAGGGCTGAGAAGCAAGAGAACCAGTACTTGATTGACACATGTCCCACATGACTAAAACCCTCCCATGCATGCACCCTCACTGCATATGAAGGTCAGGCAAATGGCACACACTGATGACACCAAGATGGAAGATGAACACATTTTCTGCATGCTGCCTGGCAGTGGCATCACAGATTGGCCTGTGATTGCCAGGTGAAACACACATGCCATCACACAGATGGCATGTACTATTGCTATTGAGTGAAGATGGAGAGGAGGGCAGCACCTATTCATTCAGTCCAGTTCCCGCATGTAATAGCTCTTCTAATTCTAACAGGTCAGATTTTTCACCTGGAGCTGCCAGTCCGAAATGGTCCAATTGCACAGGGACATGTGTGAACAAATGATATCCAGGTAACAAAGTCACTCCACTTTACCATAGCCATGTCAGACATGTGACTAGAGGACTGCGACATGCCTAGTAAAAGTGGTGGAATGCAAACAATCTGACTGAATGAACAGTGAAAAATAAGCAACAATGTTGTGGCAAGGTGACACTTCAAGGGCAACTGGCGTGCAGTTGGGCTAGTTATCTACTGTTGGCAGAAGGGATACTGCCATGGCCAAATGCAGCTGCGCAGGATGTATTGCATGAAGCACATGGCTGACCCATACGACTCAGGCGCACACACTCTCACCTGGCACACAAACAGAAGCCCTCACACACACACCATGCACATGAATGACACACACATGCATGTGCACTCACCGGACAATGCCTCGTAATCAGGCAGATCTCCCACGCCTTGGATCTGTTCCTCCGTGACGTAGGTCCCAGCGACTGACTCATGTGGAGTGAGTTCCATGTCTACTACTGGAGACCCACCTCCAGTCACTAGAGTTGCGGCATGACTTGAGGCCAGCTTACTCTTTGCCCTGCGCTTTAGGTCATTCCAGCGCTTATAGCAATCATTGGCTGTGCGCCTCACGATTCCAAGGGCACTTACGATGTCCGCAACGGTCTGCCAGTGTGCCTGGCGTTGTGCAGGTGTGATCTTGGATCCTGCAACAATGACCATCTCGTTGTCATGTGCGGACACATACTCGACAAGTGCATTCAGTTCGTCATCCGTGAAGCTGGGCTTCCTCGACGGGCCGGACTGTGTAGCCGTGTCTGGGGCATCAGCCTGTGCCGGACGAGCACTCTTCCTCTTCCGCTTGGAAGGTGGTGGTGATCCTGAGGGTCCTGCGCCGCTCTGGACACTAGGGGCAGGAGCCCTGGTGGACTCTGTATCAGGAGTGTGGGATTGCACACTCCGTATGGGAGTTGGTGCAGGCATTGGCTCAAGTGTGATGGTGTCAGGGGGAATGTCAGCAGGATGGACTAGGACCGACACTGTCCTGGCTGGGTGTGTGAGGGCTGGGGTGGATGGAGCCGCCGCTGCCCCTGCAGCCTCTCCGCCCTGCCTACTTGGGGCAGCAGATGACCTTGCTGCCCCAGATGCACATGGCATGGTGACATCAACGTGCACCAGCGCACGTGTCATAGGCCTGCTGACCTGGAAGTCAGCCATGGAGTCAGCCAGGTCTGGTGCCACAATGGGCTGGTCCAACAAGGGATGAGCATGGATGGTGTCAGCCACATCAGCCTCAACGGGAGGGGGGGGGGATTATGGGTGCCCTTGACTGGTCCTCCACACATGGGGGGACAGGCTAACCCTGCAAGTAACTACCACGTCCCCTACCGGATCCACCACGGCCACCACTTGTGGCTCTTCCACCTTTGCCACCCTTACGGAATCCTCGCCTCCCAGCCATGGCACTGATGTAAATGTGCGTATGGGAGTGGCTGTAAACTATTGTCCTGGGCAATTGGGGGTCAAAGGTGTTGGGTACCAGATGGTAATTGTACTCTAGTGCTCTTGCAAGGCTGAATGTAACCCCTGGGGAAAGATGACGGGTCACGCTACGCACAGGAGCCCCAAAAAAGGGAGATGACGTGCACGCAACCCCTCCTAGACCACGTGTGCAGAAAGAAAAAGCTGCACTACGCTGTGGCACCCAGTAACACAAGAATGAACGTATGCGTGTCACACGCAGCCTAGAATGACCTCTGAAGGGGTAGACTACACACGGGGCAAGCACAGATGTTAGATACGTGCGTGACTCACCGTCTGCCAGGTAAAAGAGCATGAAAAAGGAGCGCGTTTGGTTGGCAACACCCCCGCCAAAAGAAGATTTGTATGCTGTCTGAGGAGACAGGACAACAGTAGAAGGGAACACTGTTTGAGGGAACAGGCCCAGGTAAACCAGTAAAAGAGAAAAAAGAGAAAAAGCTGTCAGAGGTAACAGGGAATACGAACTTGTAACGCCGTGAAGTAAATCGCATGTGAAACGACAAGAAGTACAGAATTCACCCACTCGCTCTCCACGAAAAGCACGTACAAGGAAATGGTGTTCTAAACGTACCTTTTATACAGGCCCACACGTCCAGCGTCATTTACGCGGCGTGTACGCGCTAGGGCCATTTCCACCAATTACATGCTTTGTCACTGCCGCGTGTACGCGCTAGGCCCATTCCCACCAATTACACGCGATGACACTCTGACGTGCTGTCCAATTACACGCGATGACACTCTGACGTGCAGTCTTTCCACGTTTGCTCTGTCATCACGTGCTGTGTGGGAAACACCCGTGCGGGTCACGTCACAGACGCGCTTACGCGCTGAGGGCCTTTGGTCCAATAGAATCGCGTATGCCTGCTGACGCGTTTACGCACTGAGGGCCTTTGGTCCAATAGAATCGCGTATGCGTGCTGACGCGCTTACGCGCTAAGGGCCTTTCCTCGATTTTCACGCTGACGTGCATGATTTTCACGTGCCAAATCACTCCGTACCAAGCTGGCCACACGTAAGCACACGGAAGACCACGCTCCTGCCCAGAAGGCCGAACTACTGCCCCCCAGAGCCCCGAGCACGCTCCCACCTGCCATCTGCTGCTGCCTGACTGCCTGCTGCCCACGTGCACTGCCATTTGCTGCCTGCACATCAGCCAGGGGTGCTGTTGCTGTGACCACCCCTGCTGGAACTGAAGACTCCCGACTGGGATTCCATCGCTCCACAGCCCAGCCCCAGGACCCAGTTGCCCACCCACTCCTGCCTCTGGGGTTGTCATGTCGGGGCAAACACCATCTGTGACCACTGACAACCCCCGGCCAGAGAGGCAGAGGGGCAACAGCTTCAGTGCCACCAAAGTTGGTGTCCTGGTGGAGCAAGTCATGGGGCAGTATGATGCCCTCTTTGGAAGTTCCCGCTCCGACAAGGAAGGACGGACTCGGATCTGGACTGACATCGTGACTGCCATCAACGCGGAGGGGGTGGCAGTCCGCGACTTACAACATGTCAGGAAGCGCTGGGAGGACTTCAGGTCCAGGACCCTGAACAAGGCCCGGCGCCTCTTGAAGGCAGCGGATGCCAAGGGGCGCCGGGGCCACTTGTCGGAAGAACAGATGAGGGTCCTGGAACGCATATCCCCAGCGCTCCACGTCCAGGTCCTGGAGAAGCAGACCCGTCTGTAGTCGAGCGGTGAGTGTACATGCATCCTGATTGTGAGCAGTGCGTGTGGTGATTATTCGGTAGTGTGCAGGTTGCACATCTGTTTGTATGGGGTTGAGTATGGGTGGGGGTGTACAGGGCCGTGGGGCTGACACATGCGAGGGCTGTAATGTGTGAGACATGGATGGTGCTTGTGTGTGTAGGCTTGCATGCCAAATGCAGTTGTGCGTGCACACATGTTTGGATGAATGTGTATGTAAGTAGACATGTCCGTGATGTCACGCATGTATGTTGTTTTCGGCTGCATGTATGAGCACTGTGTACATGTGCATGTGTGTGTATTTGACAAGGGTGCAACAGTGATGCAACATGGATGCATGTGACAGCGGTATGTGGAAGCCTGATTGGCAGATGTGACATGGATGCCCGTCTGAACAGTGCGACACTTGGCAGAGGTGTACACATGCATGCAAGTGTGGTGGTGTGTGTACATGTGTGGTGCACTTCCTGTGTTGCATGTGATGTCTGGCTCACCTTTGGCTGCTCATGCTGTTGTATGTGTATGGATGGTGGTGGCAGTTGCGATATGGCTGTGGTTTGGCTCATGTGTGCGAGTTGCAATGACATGTGTGTTGGGATTGTGATGACATGTCTGAGGTTTGCCAATGTCACTCATGTGCAACTGTCATGTGTGTATGTGTCCATTGTACAGTGCCCTGATGCCTGTGTTTTGTTTCTCCGTGTCTGCAGCGTCAACTGATGAAGAGGGCGGAGAAGGTGCTGTGGAGCACAGCGGTGGGGATACCACCGCCAGCCGGAGACGCAAGGCCCGGCTCCCCTCCCGTGTTGTCATCTCGTCGGGGAGTGAGGAGTCCGGTGCCGTGTCCCAGGCCGCAGCTGCCGGGGGGAGGTCCAAGAGGCGGAGGTTGGAGTTGGACTCCTCGGCAGCAGAAGGGGTAGCTGGGACCCCACAGGGCCCAACAGGGGAAGATGGCACGGAGTCATCCAGGTTGGTGGGGGGTTTGGTGGAGGAGGAGGCCGTGCAAGCACCAGAGACGGGGTCTGGAGGTGGGGATCCCACTGGTGCTAGTGGTGCAGTACAGGACCAGGGACAGGAGGCAGCACAGGCCGCCGCGGAGGTGCCTGTGTGCAATCCTGTCCCCGATCCTGTCCCTGCATCATCTTGCACCAGCAGGGATGCCTACGTCCAGACCCGTTTTCAGGCAGGGGATGAGCTGACGTCAACTGGCCTTCCTCTGCCTGTGGACGTGGCCATCCAGGTCCGTGTTGAGCCTGTCCTGGCTGGTGTGGCGTTGCGTCAACGGGCCATGCGAGGTGACCTGCAGTCTTTTTATGTAGAGACTGCACGTCATCTCGAATGGGTCGTTGACCACGTCAGCCTGCTGGGACAGGTCACCCAGGCCGGATTCCTCCGTCTGATGGGGCTTGCTCCGACCCCCTCCTCAACTGGACCCCCTACGCGCCAGTCGTCCTCTGTGCCATCTTCCCACCCATCAGTCACCTGGGTGTCCTGTGGAGCTGCCTCTGACGGTGCGGCCAGCCTGGTGGAGGAGGCATCCCTGCCACAGTCGGGAGTCGGAGGTCCATCAGGGGTGGCCACATCAACAACTGCATCCCAGCCCGCGGAGGATGTGCAGGCAGCAGGAGGCAGTGCACGGGCAGAGGCAGAGCAGCAGCAGCAACATGGTGGGAGCCATGAAGGCTTGGGGCCTTCGACATCGGAGGGGCAGGCATCGGCCGGAGGGCAGGAGGACCCAGGACAGAGAGTGTCTTCCGTGTGGCAGCGGTTGGGCCACGCCATAGGTGCGGAGCGGCGGCGGGCGGAAGAGGCCCGGCTCACAATGGTCAGGGTGGAGAACTCCATGCGGAGGGCCCTGAGGCGGGCCGAGTGCCTCGAGGCAATCCGCAGGGGGTTGGAGGAGGACACGGCGTCGTCCCTGCAGACCCTCGGGGCCATGGAACTGGACCGCCTCCGGGACATCGAACAGGAGTTCGATGATGCCCTGGCCCGGAACACCACGGAGTGAGCCGCTGGACTTGCCCGCCGCCTTTGTATATAGTTCTTTAGTTTTAGGTTTCCTTTCTTTCTTATTATGATTTGGAGTCGACAGACACTGCTCCACTTTTTGTATATAGTTGCATTTTAGTTAGGTTTTTTTGTAGGTTTCCTTTGTTCAGTTGGGCTCACGGACCCTTGGAAGTTTTTTACATGTTTCTTAATTGGATAGATATTTTTTTACATTTGACTTTGGACAACATTTTTTTGGATTCGGATTTGCTGTTTTTTTTTTTTTACGGACATGCAGCTTATTTTTTCTCATTCCCATTGTAGTTTGTTTCATTTCTTTAGCATTCTTTCTTTTTTTCAATACAATTTTGTTTTCATACTTCACTGTGTGGTATCATCTCATTGGTTTCATGCATGTCATGTTGGGTATTTTCCCATTCAATTGCAACCATTGTGTGTGACGGACATGGGTTCATTAGCTTCATGAACATTGGGGGTGTAACATGTAATTTCCATTTCCATGTGGGTGAATGGGTTACTTGGTAGGGCTTTTTGGCTGTGGAGGCTGACCATAACGCACATGATTGGGGATTGCGAGGACCTGGTGGAGGGTGCCCCTGGATGCTGGGGGGTGGGGGTGCAGGGGGACATGAGTGGGGGCCTGGTGGAGGGTGCCCCTGCACTGCTGGGGGGTGGGGGTGGTGGGAGACATGAGTGGGGGCCTGGTGGAGGCTGCCCCTGCACTGCTGGGGGGTGGGGGTGGTGGGAGACATGAGTGGGGGCCTGGTGGAGGGTGCCCCTGCACTGCTGGGGGTGGGGGTGGTGGGAGACATGAGTGGGGGCCTGGTGGAGGGTGCCCCTGCACTGCTGGGGGTGGGGGTGGTGGGAGACATGAGTGGGGGCCTGGTGGGGGCTGGCCATGGTGGCTGGGGGGTGGGGGTGGTGATAGACATGGGTGGGGGCCTGGTGGAGGGTGCCCCTGGTGGATGGGGGGTGGGGGTGGTGGTAGACATGAGTGGGGGCCTGGTGGAGGGTGCCCCTGCACTGCTG
This sequence comes from Ambystoma mexicanum, assembly GCF_040938575.1. Classification (NCBI taxonomy): domain Eukaryota; kingdom Metazoa; phylum Chordata; class Amphibia; order Caudata; family Ambystomatidae; genus Ambystoma; species Ambystoma mexicanum. Next base: position 808,064,658 of record NC_090941.1, read on the forward strand.
GGGGTGGGGGTGGTGGGAGACATGAGTGGGGGCCTGGTGGGGGCTGGCCATAGTGGCTGGGGGGTGGGGGTGGTGATAGACATGGGTGGGGGCCTGGTGGAGGGTGCCCCTGGTGGATGGGGGTGGGGGTGGTGGTAGACATGAGTGGGGGCCTGGTGGAGGGTGCCCCTGCACTGCTGGGGGGTGGGGGTGGTGGGAGACATGAGTGGGGGCCTGGTGGAGGCTGCCCCTGCACTGCTGGGGGGTGGGGGTGGTGGGGGACATGAGTGGGGGCCTGGTGGAGGGTGCCCCTGCACTGCTGGGGGGTGGGGGTGGTGGGAGACATGAGTGGGGACCTGGTGGGGGCTGGCCATGGTGGCTGGGGGGTGGGGGTGGTGGGAGACATGGCGGGGGCCTGGTGGAGGGTGCCCCTGGTGGCTGGGGGGTGGGGGTGGTGGTAGACATGAATGGGGGCCTGGTGGAGGGTGCCCCTGCACTGCTGGGGGGTGGGGGTGGTGGGAGACATGAGTGGGGGCCTGGTGGGGGCTGCCCATGGTGGCTGGGGGGTGGGGGTGGTGGTAGACATGGGTGGGGGCCTGGTGGAGGGTGCCCCTGCACTGCTGGGGGGTGGGGGTGGTGGGGGATATGAGTGGGGGCCTGGTGGAGGGTGCCCCTGCACTGCTGGGGGGTGGGGGTGGTGGGAGACATGAGTGGGGGCCTGGTGGGGGCTGGCCATGGTGGCTGGGGGGTGGGGGTGGTGGGAGACATGGTGGGGGCCTGGTGGAGGGTGCCCCTGGTGGCTGGGGGGTGGTGGTAGACATGAGTGGGGGCCTGGTGGAGGGTGCCCCTGCACTTCGGGGGGTGGGGGTGGTGGGAGACATGAGTGGGGGCCTGGTGGGGGCTGCCCATGGTGGCTGGGGGGTGGGGGTGGTGGTAGACATGAGTGGGGGCCTGGTGGAGGGTGCCCCTGCACTGCTGGGGGTGGGGGTGGTGGTAGACATGAGTGGGGGCCTGGTGGAGGGTGCCCCTGCACTGCTGGGGGGGTGGGGGTGGTGGGAGACATGAGTGGGGGCCTGGTGGAGGGTGTCCCTGGTGGCCGGGGGGTGGGGGTGGTGGGAGACATGGTTGGGGGCCTGGTGGGGGCTGCCCATGGTGGCTGGGGGGTGGGGGTGGTGGGTGACATGGGTGGGGGCCTGGTGGTGGGTTCCCCTGGATGCTGGGGGGTGGGGGTGCAGGGGGACATGAGTGGGGGCCTGGTGGAGGGTGCCCCTGCACTGCTGGGGGGTCGGGGTGGTGGGAGACATGAGTGGGGGCCTGGTGGAGGGTGCCCCTGCACTGCTGGGGGGTGGGGGTGGAGGGAGACATGAGTGGGGGCCTGGTGGAGGGTGCCCCTGGATGCTGGGGGGTGGGGGTGCAGGGGGACATGAGTGGGGGCCTGGTGGAGGGTGCCCCTGGTGGCTGTGGGGTGGGGGTGGTGGGCGACATGGGTGGGGGCCTGGTGGAGGGTGCCCCTGCACTGCTGGGGGGTGGGGGTGGTGGGAGACATGAGTGGGGGCCTGGTGGAGGGTGCCCCTGGATGCTGGGGGGTGGGGGTGCAGGGGGACATGAGTGGGGGCCTGGTGGAGGGTGCCCCTGGTGGCTGGGGGGTGGGGGTGGTGGGAGACATGGGTGGGGGCCTGGTGGAGGGTGCCCCTGCACTGCTGGGGGGTGGGGGTGGTGGGAGACATGAGTGGGGGCCTGGTGGAGGGTGCCCCTGGTGGCTGGGGGGTGGGGGTGCAGGGGGACATGAGTGGGGGCCTGGTGGAGGGTGCCCCTGGTGGCTGGGGGGTGGGGGTGGTGGGAGACATGGGTGGGGGCCTGGTGGAGGGTGCCCCTGCACTGCTGGGGGGTGGGGGTGGTGGGAGACATGAGTGGGGGCCTGGTGGAGGGTGCCCCTGCACTGCTGGGGGGTGGGGGTGGTGGGAGACATGAGTGGGGGCCTGGTGGGGGCTGGCCATGGTGGCAGGGGGGTGGGGGTGGTGGGAGACATGGGTGGGGGCCTGGTGGAGGGTGCCCCTGGTGGCTGGGGGGTGGGGGTGGTGGTAGACATGAGTGGGGGCCTGGTGGAGGCTGCCCCTGCACTGCTGGGGGGTGGGGGTGGTGGGAGACATGAGTGGGGGCCTGGTGGAGGGTGCCCCTGGTGGCTGGGGGGTGGGGGTGCAGGGGGACATGAGTGGGGGCCTGGTGGAGGGTGCCCCTGGTGGCTGGGGGGTGGGGGTGGTGGGAGACATGATGGGGGCCTGGTGGAGGGTGCCCCTGCACTGCTGGGGGGTGAGGGTAGTGGTAGACATGAGTGGGGGCCTGGTGGAGGGTGCCCCTGCACTGCTGGGGGGTGGGGGTGGTGGGAGACATGAGTGGGGGCCTGGTGGGGGCTGGGTGGTAGACATGAGTGGGGGCCTGGTGGAGGGTGCCCCTGCACTGCTGGGGGGTGGGGGTGGTGGGAGACATGAGTGGGGGCCTGGTGGAGGGTGCCCCTGCACTGCTGGGGGGTCGGGGTGGTGGGAGACATGAGTGGGGGCCTGGTGGAGGGTGCCCCTGCACTGCTGGGGGGTGGGGGTGGTGGGAGACATGAGTGGGGGCCTGGTGGAGGGTGCCCCTGGATGCTGGGGGGTGGGGGTGCAGGGGGACATGAGTGGGGGCCTGGTGGAGGGTGCCGCTGGTGGCTGTGGGGTGGGGGTGGTGGGCGACATGGGTGGGGGCCTGGTGGAGGGTGCCCCTGCACTGCTGGGGGGTGGGGGTGGTGGGAGACATGAGTGGGGGCCTGGTGGAGGGTGCCCCTGGATGCTGTGGGGTGGGGGTGCAGGGGGACATGAGTGGGGGCCTGGTGAAGGGTGCCCCTGGTGGCTGGGGGGTGGGGGTGGTGGGAGACATGGGTGGGGGCCTGGTGGAGGGTGCCCCTGCACTGCTGGGGGGTGGGGGTGGTGGGAGACATGAGTGGGGGCCTGGTGGAGGGTGCCCCTGGTGGCTGGGGGGTGGGGGTGCAGGGGGACATGAGTGGGGGCCTGGTGGAGGGTGCCCCTGGTGGCTGGGGGGTGGGGGTGGTGGGAGACATGGGTGGGGGCCTGGTGGAGTGTGCCCCTGCACTGCTGGGGGGTGGGAGTGGTGGGAGACATGAGTGGGGGCCTGGTGGAGGGTGCCCCTGCACTGCTGGGGGGTGGGGGTGGTGGGAGACATGAGTGGGGGCCTGGTGGGGGCTGGCCATGGTGGCAGGGGGTGGGGGTGGTGGGAGACATGGGTGGGGGCCTGGTGGAGGGTGCCCCTGGTGGCTGGGGGGTGGGGGTGGTGGTAGACATGAGTGGGGGCCTGGTGGAGGCTGCCCCTGCACTGCTGAAGGGTGGGGGTGGTGGGAGACATGAGTGGGGGCCTGGTGGAGGGTGCCCCTGGTGGCTGGGGGGTGGGGGTGCAGGGGGACATGAGTGGGGGCCTGGTGGAGGGTGCCCCTGGTGGCTGGGGGGTGGGGGTGGTGGGAGACATGGGTGGGGGCCTGGTGGAGGGTGCCCCTGCACTGCTGGGGGGTGGGGGTAGTGGTAGACATGAGTGGGGGCCTGGTGGAGGGTGCCCCTGCACTGCTGGGGGGTGGGGGTGGTGGGAGACATGAGTGGGGGCCTGGTGGGGGCTGGGTGGTAGACATGAGTGGGGGCCTGGTGGAGGGTGCCCCTGCACTGCTGGGGGGTGGGGGTGGTGGGAGACATGCATTGTTGATCAGTAGTGCAAGGTGACATGTGGGTTGGCTGGGGGGCATGCCCATGGTGGATGGGCTGCCTACGGGACATGAGCAGGGGTGCAGGGTAGTCCCCCGTGGTGTGGGCTGCCTGCAGGGGCCGTGGAGGTTGTGGAGCGTACACCTGGGAGGACCCACTCCCCAGAACCCCTGAAATACACATACCCTGCTGAAATCGCATGTGGAACTTCCCGCGCACCCGTGAAATACATGTACCCTGCTGAAATCGCGTGTGGAACTTCCCGCGCACCCCTGAAATACACGTACCCTGCTGAAATCGCGTGTGGAACTTCCCGCGCACCCCTGAAATACACGTACCCTGCTCGCACTGGGCCAATCGCGTGTGGAACTTCCCGCGCACCCCTGAAATACACGTACCCTGCTGAAATCGCGTGTGGAACTTCCCTCGGACCCATGGAATACACGTACCCTGCTCGCACTGGGCCAATCGCGTGTGGAACTTCCCGCGCACCCCTGAAATACACGTACACTGCCGAAATCGCGTGTGAGACTTCCCGCGCACCCCGGTATACACGCACATGTATTTTTTGTCAGCGGGTGTCCGTTTTTGTGGGTACCCCTTTGCACGTCATTTGTCCTGGAGGGCCACAGTATAGGACATTCATCATGGCTGTATATAGGTGCTATTTGTTGGCGCACCTTTTGGCGCACATTTCTTCCAGGCGCAGAGACTCTACCGCCTGCTTTCTTGTGGCGGTCGTGTTTGTGCCTGTGCGCTGGTTTGAGCATGCGCTTTTTTGCCCTATTCTATTCCATGAATACGTGTTGTAGGCGAGCGTGTGGGCGTTCCGCGCACTTGTACCCTGTACTTCCCCCGTGACGCCCACGTTTTGGCAAGTTGTTCCCCATTCCGAGTGTTACGCCCCGTGTTCCGTCTACTTTTGTTGCGTGCGCCGCGCTATGTGCGATTTTCGCTGTGGCCTGTGCGATTTTCGCTGTGACCAGGCGCACGCAGTTAGATGGCCTGTGCGCCAACGTGCGCCGTGCACTTTTTTATCGCACTTCTGATGGTTTTCTCGCGCATGGCCTTCCATGAATCGATGTGCGCTGCTTTTCGTGCGATTTTCGCACTTGCACTGCGATTTTCGCTATTCCACTGCGATTTGCACGTTTTTGCCCACTTGCGCCGCGCTAATTATTCCATGAATCGGCCTCTAAATGGGTTTGAGTCCCTTAGTAAAGAGGTCATCATACTATGATCAGGGGTAACCCTGTCCCTCTCTACCTGTTCGGGGTCCCTCCAGTTTGGATTAAATCTAGCACCCTCTGTCTCCAAACTCTATAGTTTCTCCTTCTCATCCCGTACCTCTTGATAATGAGAAAAGATCTAAGGCGTTTGCTCAGCTATCAAGGCTTTACTGGCCTCTATGACCCGCTTTTGAGCTACCACCTGCAGGTGGAGTCCCTCTTTCTCCTCACAGAGGGCCTCATTGGGCCTCATTACACGGTAGGCGGTAGGGATTTACCGGTACCGGTAAAATACCGGTGCCGGTAAATCCCTGCCGCCTTACTACGAGGTCCCTTAGCGGGTTGGAGTTTTAACGCCTGCTTTTTCCAGGCGTTAAATACCAACCCGCTAAGGGACCTCGGAGCTAATTACGGCACTGCTAAATTGCGGTGCCGTAATTAGCGCCTTCCCCATTCCCATTGAGCCCTATGGGGCAGAAATGGGAATGGGGAAGGGCAATGGCGGAAGGGGGATTTACCGCCCCTCCAACCTTGGGATGGGGCGGTAAATCCCCTTACCGCCAAGGCGGTGCCGGTATTTTACCGGCATGAGCCATGGCGCTAATATCGCCCTGGCTCACCGCCTACCGTGTAATGAGGCCCATTGTCTCTCTGCACTGCCTCTATGGTTTGGTCTCAATGAGACAATTTCTGTTGCAGGAGGTAAACCTCCTTTTTTTGCACATTTAGAGCCTGTATGGCCTGCTCTAACTCGAGTTCCATTTGTCTCCTATGTCACATTATTTTATCACATGCTTCTTTTATACCAGTCAGTACCTGAAGGTCTGAGTCCCTTCTCTCCAGATTGGTTTTTACACTGCTAATTTACTCGTGTAGGGCCTCTTTCTCCTGATACAGAGCGCCCCTTTGTTCAGCCGGGTCATCTCTTTGTTGTGTTATGGAGCCTAATTTCTGGCGCTCTTCATCAAATTCCAATTGAGAGTGGAGGTCTCTCATGATTAATTTATTATTCTCCTCTTCCAATTTTGTTATCTGATCTTGCAGCATGGTTATTTGTCCTGAGCAGGCCCTGTTATATGTTGATTGTTGTCTCAGCTTTTGTTGACTCTCAACCTTTTCCCTACACTCCTCTACCAATGCATCTAATTTGGCCTCTTGGTCTGCATTATTTTGCTAATGTAGGGCCAAGTCCTCTTTTAACTGTTTGATATAGTTTCCAGATTCTGCCTCAGAATCTTGGCTCTTTTGCAAATTTTGATCCACTAATTTTAGTTCAGTCTGGATTTTAGTTACTAGTTCAGATTGATTTTGCATAAGAGGTGTATTTTCTTCATGCTTTTCGCACATCACTCCCATATGGAGATACATGTAGGCAGTAATTCAGACAATTTTAATCTGCTCCTCTTTAATTTTCAGAGTCATGTACAACTGGCTCAGCGCTTGATGTAATAGGCCACCGTCCTGCCATGTGTCCATGTTCGTGGTGGTGATCTGCTGCATCATTTCTTTTAGCCAGACTTTTTCATCTTGTTCTGGCCATTCCCCCCTGACAAATAATTTGTGCAGAAGGTGCTCCCTAGCTATATAGAGCTCTACTGTGGCCATTTTGAAGAGTGTTCTTTCTTTCTTTCTTTCTTTCTTTCTTTCTTACTTTCTTTCTTTCTTTCTTTCTTTCTTTCTTTCTTTCTTTCTTTCTTTCTTTCTTTCTTTCTTTCTTTCTTTCTTTCCTTTATGCAAGGGTATTCTATATTCTGTTGCTTTTTGTCTAGTTTTTGGGGTTGTTTAGCTTTATTTGTATGCACAAGCCCGGTACGTAGGATTTATGTTTTGGGGAGGCGCTTCTACAGCGTAACACAGTATTCCAGCCACCCAACGTATCACTACCTTGAAGATTAGGCTGCTGTGTTAAGCTGTCAGAGGTGAATAAACAAACCCTATCCCCGGTTATGAGCTGCCAATTTGTGAAGGATTCTAACCGGGCATCGGGCATTAGATCAGGACTCTTGCCCTTAGCCTAGGGTGTAGCACTCAATTCGAATATGTTTTCTTTATCTTCTACAAATTCGAATTGAGCTGATACCCAACCTGTCTAACACCCCCTTTTACAAATACCCCGGGTCACAATGGACCATGAACGAGGCTGTTTAGTGGGAATACAATATTTATTTATTTAAAATTCAAAGAAAATCACACACATGTTATGTTGGGGAGCAATCACCAATGGGGAGATAATTACAATGTATACCACTGAAATACTCTTGGGTAACCTTCTACAAGAACATATCCAAAGCACAAATGAATAGGAGCACTTTTATAATTAGGATAGATAGAACCCAAGTTAAGGTTTCTCCTTGCAATGTTCCCTCCACCCACAATTCTGAGGAGATAGAAAGGAGCAGCAGGTAGTCAGGGATATGAGGCAGCAAACAGAATCAAAATCTGACCTTCCCTCACTAAATAAGAGGCAAAAACCCTTTGTGATGTCCTAAAATGACACTCCAATTTTAACAACTAATTAACTATATGTGTGATTAAATAATGATGTACATATGTTTTATCACAGTCTCAGGGATGTTATATCACTAGCAACTATAAGTTGGGGATGGGGAAAAACTCACAATCTGCACTTGAGTTTGGGGATTTGGACAGTCAACCGGTTCTGGACTCAAATGCTCTGGTCACAGAACCTCCTCTTAGGCTCTTCTGACAGCAAACAGCTGGGCAAGTCTGGTTACAGGATGATGGCAAGGATACAGCAGGCATGCAGGGAGTGGGCAATACGCTGGTCTGGTCACAGGATGCTTCCCAAAAGGGCACCACAGCTTTTCCCCTTTGTTATTGGGATTTTAGTGGAATTTCTGGATCAATGGCCTTGCTGGGATATGATCAGCTATGCGTTGGCCTTGCTGGGATAGGATCAGCTATGCTTTGGCTTTGTAGTAGAGTGTGGAATCTTGTAACGGTGGAACTGGAATGTCATGATACGCAGGCACTGGAAATTCAGGAGAGTGTGTGTGGAGTTCTGTCAGCCTCTCTTATTTATAAGGAATGGTGACACCATACGATTATACGATGGGGCAGGTTTAGGCTGGGCACGCCTCTAACAACTGGATTGGTCAGGGGTGATTGTTATCGCCTTGCTGTCAGCCGGTTGGGTTTCAGGGGCATGATGTCAGATTTATGATGTGTGCTTTACAATGCATAGGATCATACCACAGTTACTTTTGCTAATATCAGTCTTTAACATAAATTACACATTTGTACAGTTGTGGCACATTAACAAATCACATGGGCAGATTACATATTTCATGCAGAACATTGCAGTCCAATTCTCACGTTTGTAGGACTTTGTTTTCTCGGTCTAATAGTTTTTCACGGTTTTTTAATGAAATTACTTTACCTAAAATTCTATAACTTTATGCATGTGTATATATAGTCATAAGGCATGTGAATATTGAATTTCAAAGTGGCATCATATACACTTTTCTCAGAATATCCAATTCTCTGCTATTTCTGTCCACTCTATGCCAGTGAAGGCTACCAAGTCTTGTTTAAAAGCCACAAAAATTACACTTAAACTGTACAACTTTTACATTTCTGCACAGTCCGGTTACAGAATTAAAAGTTTATTCATCAAATAGTATTTTGAGCCAGATGGGGCTGCCTGTGTCCTCCAAATATGGTCATGTCTTTCCAGGCTACCACCAACTGTCAGTTCAGCCCAGGGTGGCCATGGGGTTTTCACAGTTTGATTGAATGTTTATTGTCACTTACCCCACTTCACACGTAGGTGTCCCAGATCCATTGTCTCAAGCTGAAGCCCAGACAGCTGTCTGACGAGTGTGTGAAATTTCTTTCTCTTGGTCCATTCAAAGTTTTCAAAGGTAGCAATTAACATGCATGTGTCCTATAAATGTATGGTTGCTCTTTTTGGGGGAAGGCCTCAGTTTAGCCAGCAGAAAAACCTGTTCTGGAGCTTCCACAATCCAGCCAATGCGTTTCATTCTTTATTTTATTTTATTTAGTTCTGAATCAGAAGCAAGCCTATTGAAATAAAGCATCTCCTATATGCTTCCCAGCAAATCCCCCTTTACATTGTTATGCCAAGACAGGGCCTTCTTTCAACATTACACTTTTAAAACAGGCATTTTTCCTTATTTGCAAAAGCACATTTTAACCCATGGTGAAGTCTACTGGGCTGGCCATTTCAAAAGGTTTTCTCTTACTTCTAACTTCCCAACATTTTGTTTCCCTTGTCATTTCTTAGATAGCAGTCTGTTCAAGGCCAGAGTCCCTTCAATTTGACATGCGCACAAGGAGCTAGGGTTTATTGTGAAGCATTGATTTTTGACATTTTGTAACCCAAAAGTCAATCGTTTTTCTGTGCAGCTGAAAGTAAAGCTTCTGTTGATTTCCTGGATCTGGTCTGACACAGCCTGCCATTCAGGGATAATGCTCTTTTCTGATGGAGCACAATCTGAATATGGATGGGCATGGCAGGGCCTCGCTGATAAAAGCAGAGTAATGTAGAAAAGATGAAAAGAGCATGAGTGCTGCATCATTTTAAATGTAAAATATTTCCCTTTTTCACTGGGAAACTTTGGGCTAGCAGCAAAGCAGCACAGCCTCTCACTTTGCTCCTTTAGTACACACAAGAACACACCCTGGCAGCCTTTCTTGGTGTGCTCCCTGTTCCAACTTGCCCAATGGTGTTTGACAAAACAGTGCAGCCATCCTTCTGTAGCTGCAAAACGCAGTTTTGATGCGAGGCAGTGGTGCTCATAGGAGCCATCGCAGCCATTTTGCTGGTTCTGCTGATGTGCAGCTTGGTTATGGATGGGAATTTTGCTGAGTGGGTCAATGTATCCCACACTTTTCAGCAGCTCTAGTATCCCAGTCCTCGGTCCTCTCTCTTCTGAAACAGCCTCCTCACTTGCTGCTCCTGGAGCGAGAGCTTCCTTTCCCGTTCCTCCATGGAGGGTCGATCATTGTTCGGTGTCCCTCCTCAGTTTGATGCTCCCAGGCATTGCATATAGACTGGAATGCTCACTTTGGTTCCATAGGCTCTCTTTATGGCTCTGCACATATATACTGGAATGCTCATCTTGGGTCTATGGAGCATTCTTTATGGCTGCACACATCTTTTTCATCCCAGTATGAATAGGTTCAATCTCTATTGGTTTTGCTGGATTATTACTCATCCCAGTTTTCCAGGCTACTTCAGGCAGGCAGTTCTTTCTTTTCCTTGTGTCAATGGTTCTCACAAGGGTTGGGTTATCCACTCTACAAAAGTACACAGAAGTGTGGGGGACTAATGTACTGTGCCCAGAGACTAATGATGAGGGCGGTTGGGATGTATGTTGAATATACTGTGTTCTCCCTGAAGAGTCTTCCGTAGTCTGAAAGGGGTGACCCCTGCCCATGAGATCCTCCCATTGAATATCAACCACGGGGGGACTATCGTGCAGTGGCTTCACCTCCCTGGCCTCATTGGAAGAGGCTGCCCCTATGGGAGATTTGACAAAATCTGAGGATTCATCACAGAAGTTAAAATTAGTTTAATGTTGATTTGTAGATGCACAAGAGCAAAATAAAGTCACTTTGCTCATTGCAAAAGACATAAAGGGCAATTGAGTTCAACCCCATGTATTTGGGGTATGTGCACTAGGATGCACACTTGACCTTTATCCAGTGTTGAATGTTGTGCAAATACCTTGATAAAGTGTTTCTAATTCTTCTTACTAGGAATTGTATGTCCATAGAAGCACACATGTTATGCACTTTATAAGTCTGTACATTAGGTTGTACAATTTGGTTAATGTAAATGCATTGTGGAAAATAGGTCATGATCTTTCTCACTCTGAGTCATGTTTTGTTTTGAAGGTCAGATGCTGAGGGTGAGCACAGCTCCCAATACAACTTTGAAGTTGTACCTCAGAAGATATGTTTAATCTGTGGCGACGAGGCCTCCGGGTGTCACTATGGAGTCCTCACTTGTGGAAGCTGTAAGGTGTTCTTTAAAAGAGCAATGGAAGGTAGAATTTATTTGTTCTCGTAAACTTAGATACCATTCTCAGCATTTAGGTTGGCAATGCTGTGTTCTGCCATGTACAAAAAAAGTCTGTACTGCCATGTTTTATTACAGTTCCTTGTTTTATGATTGTGAAAACTGAATATCCATGTGTTGAAAACATTTTCTGTTTTAATTTTAGATTTTATTGTATGTGTTTGTGCTCGTTCATTCAAACCTTACACAATAATAACATACAAAAAATCTCATATAAGCAACATTATATTACAAAAAATCTACATAGAACCGTTTGAATTGACCATTAAATCACATTAAAATAGAAAACAATGTTAGAGAATGTACATGTTATAAAACCGATTTAAATTCCATCTTTCACTTAGAAGCAAACTAATTTGATATGCCTTAAATGTTTTCAATTGCAATAGTTAACAATATATGAAAACCACTATAAAATCATATCCATAAATACTCACCTCTAATAGTTAAATTAGAACCCAATGTTCTAGTAAACAATTTTGATCTCAATCCCACTAAGACAGGGCAATAAATCAATAAATGTTTTACATTTCCCACAGTATGAGGAGAGCAGCAAAAAAGGTAAACAATCCAGGCCATCGGCAAAGAGTTTCTTAATCCCTGTATCTCCCTACTTGGGAGTAAATTTAGCCTAAGCCTCAAAAACACAATATCTAAATCTAGCATCCAGAAATATGTTTAAATAGTTTGGGAGCATATCCTGCTGTTTATTTTCTTCAAATTAAAATCTATATAATTTATAAGTATGCCTGTTGTGAGGAGCCAGTAATGAGACGCGGATACAGAGAGCTCATGATTGTGGTTACAACATTTTATTCAAATGAAAAAAGGGATTGGACAATGCCTTACTGTCCTTATTCCAAGAGGTATTTCCCTACTCCAAAACAAAGGATCTGTCCAATGTCAAGATGTCCAATGCAAAACTGTCCTGTGTCTGAAACCCTATCCTTGCCCTCGCATTCTAAAAATAACTCTAAGATGCTAGGGGAAATGTCTCTGGTCTCGAAAGCTGCACAAATGTTCAAGTTCAAAAGAAATATATATATTCTCCAACACAAACTTGCCAATGGAGATAATGCAACACAGAGTACCCAATGGATACAGATCACCGTTCCATGACATGGCTCCCTTTACCAGTTTTCTATTCAAAAGTTTCAAGTTTCCCAAGGGTACAAATCTTCCTTGATGGTTTCTGGTCAGCAACAAAACATTTAGTATTAAATAAAAAACTTAAATGTGAATTCCAACCATGCAAGATACCGTGTACTCCTCTGCCAGGTACATCTCCTCTTTAGTTTAGCTTTATTCACAGGGCCTCATTACACGGACAGCGGTAAGGGTTAACGGTGACCGTTAACGGTACCGGTGACCGTTAACCCTTGCCGCCTTACTACGAGGTCCCTTTGCGGGTTGGAGACTTTAACGCCTGCTTTTTGCAGGTGTTAAAAACCAACTCGCAAAGGGACGGGGAGCTAATTACGGTACCGCAATTTGCGGTGCCGTAATTAGCACCTTCCCCATTCCCATTATGCCCTATGGGGCAAAAATGGGAATGGGGAAGGGCAATGGGGGAAGGGGGAATTACCACCCCAGCAACCTTGGAATAGGGCGGTAATTCCCCTTTCCTCCAAGGCGGTGCCGGTATTTTACCGGCATGGACCAAGGTGTTAATAGCACCTTGGTCCACCGCCATCCGTGTAATGAGGCCCACAGTCTTGTTTTGGCCTGGCATATTCTTCTGCCAGGACCTCTTAATCTGGTCTCCTTTATACACTTGAGAACCTTGGCTTTGGCTGGTATACTCTCCTGCCAGGACTTTTATTATGCTTCTATTCACACACTGGTAGACTTGGGTTTGCCTTGTATACTCCCCTTCCAGGGCTTTTAGTGTAAGTGTCTTTTATCCACATGCAACTGTTATGGTTTCACAAAGTTCACAAGATGAGGGTTAATCCTTCTCTCCCCTTGACCTCTCTCAGGCTTTGCTTCCCTTGGGTGCAAGTGCCAGGCTCGTAACTATTATGGTTTTCCAAACTTCACAAGATGCGGGGTTATCCTACTTTCCCTTTGACCTCTGTCTGGCTTTGCTTCCCTTTCACACACTTGTAAAACTTGTATACTTCTTATCATCATTTGTTCCTTTTTGGCAAAATCATGTCTTCTATTCTTTTACATTCCATTCACTGGGGGTCATTACGAGTTTGGAGGTAGCCATGGTGCAAATAGCACCATGGCTGCCTCCAAACACGTGTCCAGGTTCACTGAATGGGGACTTGCCGGGTCATTCCAACCTTGGAGGACCCGGTAAGTCCCCATTCAGAAAACCATTCCCCATTCCCATTCGAGCCCCCCCATGGTCCCTTAACGGGTCCCGCTAAGACAGGCTGGAAAAACCAGCCGGTCCTGGTGGGACCTGCTAAGGGACCTTGTAGTAGGGTGGTAGGGGGTTAACGGCACCGGCATCCTTTCCAGTGCCATTAAACCCTTACAGCCAGGATCAGAATGACCCCTACTGTCTTAACGTTCTTCAGTAACATTGCTGAAAGTGCCCTGGTGTCCCAATCTCCCTTCTTAGGACTCACCGGTTTCCTGAAGTGTTCTTCAATTCTCTTGCGGTAGACAGGGAGCAGCTTTTCAGTGCTTCGCTTTCAGTTCTCAGGTTCACAGCCTCACTCACCGGTCTCCATGTCCTTCATAGCTCCCGCCTGGCTGCTGACTTTCTCTGTGCTCGTGCGGCTGAAGTGCTGCTCCCCGGTTCAATCGGCCGTCAACCAGAATTGCTCTTCTCTTCTGTTGCTGTCCCAGTGCACCAAACCATTTCCAGCAGTTTTCCCCCTTCTACCTTGCCCTAGAGCCGGTTGGCTGCACGGCCTTCTCTCCAGCAAATTATTCCCTCGATCAGCGTCGAGCAGACACGGCTTCCCCAGGTAGCTCTCACTTCCTCCATTCAAGTTCTGCTTTTCAACTTGTCCCGGCAGCTGTAATATGCTCATGAACAACAGAGCATGTTCTGCACTGATCAGTTTCATTGATCTTCATTGATCCCTTCAGCCTCCTCATATCAGTATGTATGAAAAGGTTGAGCCTTTCTGGGTTTTCTATCTACATGATACTGGAAGAGTTTATTAGTACATCTGGAAAGGAGTGGGAGGGAACTTTTACAACAAGCCATAAAAGCATGAGGTATGGAAGAACCATTGCTAAAAGGGAAAGGGGGTATGTGCATTCATCTGATGATGCCATGTTATCCCTTTGAGGGTCACCTCCCCCACACATGGTCCTCCAACATACAGCTGACCACAGGGTCAGGATCAGGTAGCTGCTGCCGCCGTCCCTAGCCACATGGGGAGAAGATACCTCTGGGAAAGAAGTGATGACATCATCAGATTCATCAGATTCTTCCCCTAATGCTGCTGGTTCGCTCAACATCTATTGGGAAACAAGAAAGTCTACATTTCCCTGTTCTCTTTCTTTTCGGTGTTCTACTGTGAAACAATAGGGAAGCATATCTAAGAACCAGTGCATGACCTGTGCATTTGTATCTTTACAGAGGCTCATCCATTTTAATCGGGAATGATGAATGACAAATCTAAATCTTCTAACAGTGATGTAATATTTTAAATAGGTGACGGCCCACGAAAGAGCTAATACCTCAAGCTCAATTGTAGCATAGTTCCTTTCCCTGGGATATAACATCCGACTGATATAAAGAATCAGATGTTCGATGCCATGTAATCCTGGGTAAGAACAGCCCCAACCCAACATGTGAAGCATCCGTTTGCAAGATAAACTCTTTGTTAAAATCGTTGACTTTTAACACTGGTTTGCTGCACAAAGTGTCCTTGAGTTTATCAAAGCAATTTTGATCTTCAATACTCCATTTTATCTTTGGGGTTCGTCGTTCTTGAGCTTGTCTGTGGGACAGGAAGTGATAGTAGAATAGCTAGGAATGCATCATCTATAAATCTCTCAAATCTTTCTTAGTTTTAGGAATTGAAGTTTCCTTAACAGCGTTCACCTTCTTATTTTGGGGCTGGACAAGTCAATTCCCTACAACAAATCACAAATACTTGACTGCTGATTGTGCCAAGAGTAGTTTCTTGAAGTGTGTGATCGAGCCAGCCATCCTCAAAGCTCTAATAACTAAGTGGAGATGGAATACATGCTCTGCCATGTTCGAATGTGGATGATTATATCATCAATATCGGCCCCACAGAAAGAGTAATGTAGTTGGAGGATTTTCCTTTGAAATGTGGAGTCTGAAAGGTAATTCCTCCTTGTCCTCTGGGTTAACAGGTACTTGCCAGTATCCTTTAATCAGATCAGTTGTGGAGAGGTAAATATCAGTTCCCAATTGATCAATCAGATCATCTATCCTAGGCGTAGGATAACTGTCAAATTGAGATACCGCATTCACCTTTCTGAAATCAATACAGAACCTCCATGACTGATCTGGTTTGGCAGCGAGTACTTTAGGAGAGGACCAAGTACTCTGAAATGGTTCTATAATATTAGAGCTTAACACTTTCTCCACCTCCTCTATTGCAATTCCTTTTCTGGCTTCAGGGATATGATAGGATTTTAAATGCACTGCCTTCCCTGGGGGTATACGGATGTAGTGAAAAAACACTTTTACCCTTCCTGGCAAATTTTTTAAGACATCTGGAAACTGTCCCAATACGTCTCGTAGATCTTGTTTTTGAGCCTCTGATAAATGGTAGGGAATTAAAGTATTTTTTCCAGCTTCTCTGTTAAAAGACAAGTGACCACTACCGTTGTGGGTTCCAAACAGTCTTTTCTCCAGTCCTTAAGAAGCTGTTTATGGTAAAAATGGGTCTTAATTCACCTGTCAGTTTGGGAAACTCGATAGTTATTTGCTTTTTTTTTTCAATCACCTCATGAGGTCCATGTCTTGTTGACAGGACAACAAGGACTTTTTGTCCAACAGAAACATACCTAAGCAAGGCTTTCTTATGACGGGAGTTCTTTTGGCTCTCCTGGATTTTAACCATGTGGGCCTAAACTATGGCTCTCAGTGTGGCCACATGTATTTTTAGCCAATTGGTTGTTTGTGAGATTGGCAAAAGGGCATCCTCCCTTTCCTCCCAAATCTCCCTTAACATGTCAAGGACATCCTGTGGTTCCCTGCCATATAATAATTCAAATGTGAAAAGCTGGTGATGACTGTGGTGTTTTCTGGACAGCAAAAAGGGACCAAGGTATCATAATACCCCAATTGTTGCCGTCAGACTCGACCAATTTCCGAATTACACTGTTAAGGGTTTTATTGAAATGTTCTACCAATCCATCGGTTTGTGGGTGGTAGACAGATGTCCTGAGAATTTTGATATGTAAGATCTATTTCACCTCTGTCATTAACTAACTCATAAAAGTTGTATGTGGTTTGTTAGATTCTCCTTCGGCCAACCAACCTGCAAAAGAAATGGGATCAGGTGTTTCAAGATTTGTTGGATCGTATTATTGCTTAATGGGAAGGCCTCAGAGTATCAAGCAGCATAATTCACAATCACCAATATATAATGATTCCCTAATTTGGATGGTTCAAGGGCACATCAATGATGGGTAAAGGCTGAAGTGAAGCTGGAGAAGGTATTAAAGAACTGGTCTTTTGGCACAGGGCACAAGTAAGTAAAACATTTTTCACATCAGTATAAATGCTGGACCAGTAGAAGTGGCTGATTACATGTGCCTGTGTTTTATCTATTCCTAATTGACCGTGCAGCCTGCGCTGAATAATTTTGGGACAATCTCCTACTAATAATTACCTCAAATTTACCCTCTAGGTTCAGCTTTAGCAATGCCGATCCTGAATGTCTCACCCCACCTTTTGGTCAATTCTCGATGACCCATCAATGAAGATCACTTCCCCCTCCCTAGAGCATTTTCTCTAACTTGGGGAATATCATCATAAAACTCAGTGTACGTTGTACATTCATGCAAATCATTATCTTCTCCCACTGGTGCAGCTATAAACATTTCTGGATTCACTCTGCTACACCGGATAATTTGAATTGCAGGGTTTGAGGTAATTACCTCATACCCCGACACTTTTGGTGTGGTCAATGTGCTTTTGGGTTTTTCCAAAATTGCAAATAATGCATGTTCGACAAACAATGTTACTGGGCACCACATGGTCATGCTTGAGGCTTTTTTACGATTGCAAAGTCAGCTGCTGCCAAAGATTGCTCAAAATGAAAATGTCCTTTCATGACTGGATCTAAGATCCCATTATAATAAGCCAATGGTTTAGGTCCATGTCTTAATTTTGTTCTCTTTGTGAGCACTGCTCTCATGACTTCTGCATTCAAATGAGAAAATAAGTAAAATTCATCACTGTAATTTGGAATCCCTTACACTGGGGCTGTGCTCATTGCCTTTTTTAATTAATGAAATCCTTCAATCATCACTTCTGTCCATGTTAATTTATTTGTAGTTATCTGTGCCTCTTTAAGTTCTTTTAAAAGTTGTCCAATATGTAATGTAATGAAAGACCCAGGCCCTACAATAATTGCATAGGCCTAAAAACTGTTGCATTTGTCTCACTGTTATGGTTGTTCAGTCCTCATAATAGTTTCTGCCCTTTCAGGTATCATTTTCCTCCCTTTGTGTGAGATCAACTGCCCTATATACAGTACTTCTTCTTGACAATATTGTAATTTCTCCTTATGCACTTTGTACTCCTTCTCTGCCAGTATAGTCATAAGCTTGACAGAGTCTTTTCTGCATCTTTCTTCTGTCTCGTTGCACAATAAAATGTTATCAACTTATTGAATTATGCTACTTTCAAGTTGAACATTACCCAAATTCATCTGAAGAACTCTATTAAAAATTGATAGTGACTCACAGTACCCCTGAGTCAAACAAGTATGTTTCAAACAAATCATTATATATGAAAACAAAGTAATTTCTTGTGAGTCTTCATGAAGGGGAATAGAAATTATTTTTAAAAAATCTACAACAGTAAACTACTTTGATTTCGATGGAATATTAGACAATATTGTCACAGGATTTGGAACTTCTGCTTTGAATATATTGTTTAGGGGTCTGAAGTCCTGGATGAATCTCCACAACCCCCGGTTCATTTTTTGACAGGGTACAAAGCCCTGTTACCGAGAGAATCAGATTGGATCAAAATGCCTTGTTTCATTAAAATGGATATGGTTTTGAATATACCTTCATCCGCTTTTCTAGACATGGGATACTGTTTTGCACGTGGCAGATTTGCTCCTGGTTTGAGCTTTATATTTACTTTTAGGCCATAAGATACTCTGAGGTATTTCTACATTCTGTACTTTAATCTAATAAGTATTATTTATGAAAAATACCACCTCCTCATTTGAATAATGGTCCCTGAATAGCTCCTCATCCGTCAAATCTGTCAACCTGTATCCTTCTCCAATGGCTATCACTTTTCTCCATCCCCTTCACCCATAGCCTTTCCCATGAAGTATCAGCCATTCTTCTCTTACTATTGCTGCTTCTAGTTGCACAGGGATAAATTGCACTTCCTCGTTATCCATAGGAATCTCTGACCTGATGTATCCGGTATCCTTAATATCTTGCCGACCAATTTAGGCAACCATGATAATAAGATAGTGACTCCATACAAAAATACTTCTAGAGGTACTCTGCGTAGAGTTTGCTTTCGTGTGAATGTTAGTATGAGTTCCCTCACATTTACATAATGTATTCCTGGAGTAGAAGATATTGTCACGTTAAGTTTTGTCATCAAATTATGCCCCAGTATGTTTACTGGCGTTTGTCAAGAGTATACTAATGGTATATACATGTCATTTGCACCTATAGAAATTGGTAATTTGTCTGTAAATGGAACTAAATTCATTGCCTGAAAAGATCCCCCCGTATTGATAACAACGCCCGGCATTGGACATTTTCCCACATGGGCTCCAGTGTCCACAAGAAATGAAAACGTCTTGCCTCCTATCGTCACCTTGACCCTTGGTCCCTCTCTGGGGTCAGTGTTACAGAAAGCACTGAATACATCAGGTCCTTCTGTTGGCTGTCTTATTGTGGATATAAATCCATCCCTGTACCTGTGAAAGGATTTCCTTCCACCACAGTCATACTCCCCATTTTGGGTGTGGCTACTTGCATAACTCCTGTATCCATGTGCCATTGTGATGCACCTGCCTGTTGCATGGCAATATATTCTACTTGTTGTGTTGTTGCCTGTTGCATCTGCATAGGTGTTTGCTGTTATTGCCCTTGTTGAGATTTAATCTGCATTGGGACATGTTGTATTTGCTGTGATTGCAGTGCATATGTCTGAGTTTGTGTGTGATCTTGTATATAATATCCCTGTGAATCTGTATTATGCTGTAGAGTTTATCCCATCCCCCCGCTTGGAGATTGCCAATTCTGTTGCTGCATGCCTCCCCTGCATCTGCATCTGCATACTCTAGCTAAATGCCCTAATTTACTGCAACTCGAATATTGCAGTGGTTGTCTGCCGTTAAATCCTCCCCTTCCTTGAGAGTTTTGAAATCAACCTTGTCCTCCTCCTCGAGGCCCATTCCCTCCGCCTCTTGGCTTAAAATGAAACCCAATTTGATCCATGGCATGTACCACATTATTCTGCTGTCGTGCCGTCGCTCCCTCATTGTTTGTCAATACCGTTCTTTCTATGGCGTGTTTTGATATTTTTTCTGCACCAACTTTGCTTTTCCTCTTTTCAACCATCTGCTTTCTTTTTGTCTTTCTCCCTTAAAATTCTACAGTAATGCACACTTGCCAATTGCATCTTTGGCCATGGTTTTGCTTCCATTACTACCTGTGTTTTTAGCTAATGTTGCACCAGCTCTGATAGCCCTTTACATTAAATATGGTAAAATAACGCTAGCATCTTGTCGCATGATTCATGCGTTTCCAAATTCCATCTGTCCTGAATCTCTCGAATAAAAGCAATGGGGTCTTCAGTTTCTCCCAGTTTCCTAGTCATTATTGCCACAATATCCGATGTATCAGGATATTGTAGTCTAAGAGATTTCTATACATCTGCTCTACAATTATTTAATGGCACTCCATTATGTACCGTGTTTTGTGCAAGGACTTTTGAGTATCCTGCTCTTTTCCAAACGTCATAAGCTCTCTCCCTTAGGATGGCTGATAATAGGCCTTTAATGTCGCATATAGGTAAAGTTGCTTCTTTTCTTTATTTCAGAAATCCATTTTCCTGCACCTGAAGTTAAACTTGGTAGCGTGCATTTAAAATTCTTCTTATCCATTTGGGGCCACAGTATATATTGTGGTCGACCCCACCTTTCTCTAATGGGGGAATTGTGACAATCTTGATTCATGATCATACCACCCATGCTCCTTGTTTTCTGAGCAGTGTTGTTCTCACCCATTTGATGCCATCCTGGTAATGCCCTTAATCTGCTTATATAAAGTGGGGATGTATCCCCTGTATTGTGTGTTTGTGCTTGCGGTCGTTCAATGTATGGTGTTGCTTCTGGTGTTTTCTCTATGGGGTCTTCTAAATCTGACCATTTTACCCCTTTATCTATGCTCAATTCCCTTGAAAATGTGCATGCACCCTCTCTCTGCGCCCTCTGATTCTTTTCTCTTTCTTCATCTGACATCATTATGCCTCAGCTCGTGTGGCTGTTTTCTTCTACATCATCAAGATCTATCTTACTTAAGGACGTTGTTCTATGATCTTTCAATTTTCTCTTGAGTTCCATACCTTTCTCTGTCCCTCATTTGCCTATATCATTTCCCAAGTCTCTGCTCTATGTCTTCGATATCCTATCCACCAGCCCATGCTAATTGTGGCATTCTTTGCAGCTCCCTTTGGGGCTGTTGTGACCCTCTCTCTTCTTTCAACCGTTCTTGGGCTTCTATAGGCACTGTGCTTCTGTGGCATAACTATTCTATTTCATGGTCTTTTAATCCCCTACTCCTGTTCATTACTTCCTTTCTTCTCCTTAATTCCTTTAACTCCCCTTCCTCTTGCCTTTGTTGCAACCTTTGTGCATTCAGGCTTTGGGCTTCAACGTCTTTTTATTTCTCCTCTTCCATCTCTACTTCTATTTTCTTATCTCATACCTTTTCCATTCCTCCATTCACTTACATTCTTTGTCCCTTTCTTATTTTATATTCTCTTTTCTTTCTCGCTCTTCCCTTTCCACTTTCTTGTACTCCATCAATGCCCTTATCGTCTAGTTTGATCAATATCTGTCTTCCCATCTACTCATCTGTACTATTGTCATGCCCTTAGCTACATCCATTGTGCCCTTCTGTCTTTCCGCCTTTTTCTCTATCTGTTTGACTTGTCTTTCTTTTCTCTCATCACGCTGTTTTTCTTCATCACGTGTTGATATATTTTTGCCTTCTCTGTTCCCGCTCTCTTCTGAGGTGCCTTCACTGTTATAAGCAGTGGGCTCATACTTTGGATTAACACACCTCGCCAATGCCTTTAATTACTTTATGGATACAATCCCTTTTCTTAAACTTTTAAATCTTGCTCTTCAGGAGGTAAAATAGGAGCTGAAGGTGTTGCATCTTCTCCTTTATTCTGATTAAGCATTCTCTCCCTTTCAGCTGGATCTTCTTTCGCACTCTGGTCCATTTTATAGAGTTCTAGAATTGCCAATCTTTTCTCTAACTTCTTTCTTTTATGAGTGGCATTTAAGTATGTCGCCATGAGACATAATACCAGTTTTGATAATGAACCCTCCTCACTTTTCTTCTTACTCCTTCGTTTACACTTGCTATCAATTATTTTGATATCTTTCTTGTTTTTTTGTATCTTAAGGTTCTCTTCTTGATTTGTATATCAATTTCATTTAATTTTAACCTTTTGATTGACGTCAATCCTTTTATTTTAAAAAGTGTATTAAAATTGCCTTTGATTTATTTATTTTTACTATTGTTTTATATCTATCGGTTTAAACATACAAACCAATGGAGAACTGTACAAGATTCTAATGGAGAAAGGTGACTGCTAAAACAGGCAAGTTGGATGGAAGGTCCAGCTCTGTCAGGATTGCTGAAGCAGGCAGGGATAGCAGTAAGACTTTAGGGGGACTCTCCGTTAGGCATACACTGTCCTGGCAAGGGATAAATACCTGTGTCCAGGGATTTACTCTAGCTCAAACCAACAGGACTACAAACTGCAAATAGGGCCCCACAAACACAAAAAACACCATAAAGCAACACGTACAAATCACTATCTGGTTAAGGTAGAAGAAAACACTGATCTCAGCCATCAGCAGCAAGAAAGTGGAGGGGCTAATGCAAGATTTGACTTATGTGAATCTTTTGGCTGGGGTTGAATATCAAGTGTCACAGTGGTCTCTCTGAATTTTACAAGTCTTGTTATGTTAGGGATTCAAGGGAAACCTAGTTTTTGTTTAGTTCTATTACTGTCTGGTCTTTTAAGTAAGAAAGGTTCAAAGCACAATAGGAGCTGTGGAGCTTATGTAGAATTATGACATCTGCTTTTTATGTTTCTTTTGCGGGTGAGACGTTTTTGTACTTCCAAGATCTTGGTTCAGAAAAGTAAACTGTGCTAATGATGGATTACTTTATATTTTTTTGCATTACGTTTACACACATTATTTGCACTTGCAGGACAGCAAAACTATTTATGTGCAGGCAGAAATGACTGCATCATAGATAGAATTCGTAGAAAGAACTGCCCAGCTTGTCGACTAAGAGAGTGCCGTCAAGCTGGCATGGTACTTGGAGGTAAGATTTCTGTTTTAGTATTTTTGTATTGTAGAAAAGTAAGCATTGCACTTGTGATTTGCCATTATTTAGACAGGTTAGGTTTGATGAACTGTTGGAATACTGTTAACACAAGTTGTTACTGCATTGTGTATGGTGAAGGCTGGGTGGATCCCCTATTTCTGTAATGTATGGCCAACTTCTTATCTAAATCATCAACTGTCCTGTATCCTAGAATAGCCCTCATTAAGAAAATTGATTATTAGATTTCTATCACAAAATATTCAGACTTCATAAGTTATTATGATGCATAGAAAAACTCTTTAATGAGCATCCAATCAAATTTATATTCAAGGCAGCTAAATCATATTTTCAGTATATTTTGGGGTATATCGCCATCATCAGTATCAATGGTAAAAAATATGCAACTTAGTTATCTATTTGTACAATGTATAAGAAGCTAACTAATATAACATATAATAATAGGCTTATGCCTACCTGCCTTGATGAAGAGTATTCCTATAATGATAGTCTGTTTACTCTGTTTATTCTATTGTCATGTGTTAAACACAAATTACTTTAGTGCCAGCGAAGAAGGCTATACTGATTATGTTTGATATGTTTTGACTTGTAATATACAAACCAAAAAGTCAAGAGCACAATCCATTGAGTAACTGAAAATAGACTATTGGAAAACAAGATAGCAACATATTATATCTGGTTGAAAAGTCTATAATCACTTATATCTAGTTTAAATTTCAGTTATTTTAATAATCAAACTTATATATGCATCATTATCTAATCGTCCATTGATCTCTCTATAGGATTGCAGACCAACCTCATAATCAATATCTTTCATGTGGAGGGCAACTCTTTACTCTGTCTATTCTATAGTGTTTTAAACACATGTTGTGTTGGTGCCAGCAAGAAAAAGCTGCACCACACATGTCAGATATGTTTTCACTTCTTATTTTATTTTATTGTAATTAGTCAATTGAGTTTTTACTAATAGTTACTTAAAGCACATACAACACATATAATCATTCAACCAGTGAATTAATAAACTAAATTCATATCATACATACAAAATCCATACATACAAAATTCACATATTAAAATTCCTTTTACAATTGTTAAAACAATACCCAATATTTCTTAGTCAAGTGGTCAATCATTTTGCTTCAGACACTAGTTCCCTAACTTAGGAACCTTTAACTGTGGAAAAAAACATTTGGTGCATGTGGTCAATTATTCACGCAATTATCTGATCCAGACACTACTTCAGTACCCCTACGTCACTCACCCACGGTTCGCACAGAAATTACAATAATGCAGTTCCAATGGGCAGCATCTTAACTATGCTATGCCAAGCCCTATATAGTTCGATTTATAGAGAAACTGTAGGAGATTTCAAACAATAGCCCCATAAATCTTCCAATTTAATGTTGTCATAACTATGCACAAAGTTTGCATACGTGCACATGTATACTGTGCTTAGATTTGGACACTCAGCAAATACATGCTTTGAGGTTTCCAAGCTATCTTTGTTCTTACAAACATGACAGTGGGATTCCAACAGGATTCTCGACTGTGACCCCAATACAGATAGTAACAGAAGTTGATTAATACGAAGATGCAACATAAACCAGCGTTCTTCTGGATTAGGACACAGTACAATATACCGCTGGGAAATCTTGCATCCATGGACCACATTAGATACATGGCTCAGGCTCTTTAGGGTGGCAGTATGATCATAGTTCTTAATCTAATCGTACAGGTCAAATGTAGCTTTAAATGAAGCTTTTAGGCATTGGTATCCACCCTTAATGGACCAATTTGGATGCCCGTTTAATGCTTAGAAAGTCGTTATTGCGTGATCATCAAACATGACATCTTTTGAGTGTCTACTTCTCCAGCAGTTAGCACCCATAATTTTATAAACGGGGCATATAGGCGACATTTTGGCCTTCAGATATAATTCTGCCCTTTTATTTTCAACGTGTCCTCCCAGAGGAAGTTTCATTTCTAATATGGTGTCCAAAGCACCTCAAACAAAACATACTGAGAAACAAAAATTAGACAAACAATAGACACAAATAAAAGAAAATGTTTGCAAGTAATCACTTAAAATATCTGTATCTTTATTTTGATTTCCACAATCAAGAATTTCCAGATGAGCTTATAGGAAAGTTTTGATTCTGATAGCTCTAATGGTATAGTGCTCATAACTCGGAACCAATGACAGATGCAGCAACTGTCAAACTCCTTTTTGCATATCACTTTCTCCAAATTGACATGTGATCAATCTCCCATTACCGATTATGCTGACTTCTCTTCTGCATCCTGGTATTTACACATTCATGATAGATTTCTACAACTACTTACTTCACTTATATTTACTAGACAACTCAGTTGGATACACACATTATCAGCTAGACTGCTAATTGCAATACAGGAAATTGTTATATAACTATCAGCACTTATTTTTACAAAAGCTTTCAGACACAAAACATATGACTTTTTGAATGGGGTGAGATAATGGTTTCCACTGTATCTTTAATAAAACAATGACGTAGTTACTCTGGAAAATCTTCAATCTGTATCAAAACCGTTTGTTGGACATGACTGCATTAATTAATTAATTAACCTTTTATTACGCGCTTAACACCAGAGACCAGTCTCTAAGTGTGGAATCAGGATTCAAACCTGTGTTGCTCTGCATTGTCTTGCCTTCAAGACAAACATGTTGCCCCTGAGCTATCCTCCTTGCCAGACACCTATCTTTATTATGTTTTCCCGACTTACACCTCTGTGGAATGCTATAGACACCATATCTACTTCCCCACGAAAACGCCCGACAGACCCATTTTGGCAAGGTTGGTGATGTGATCACTTTGTGAGGTTTCCTAACTGCTATGAGAAGGATATTTTTTCAAAGGTGCGGTACACTCCTCCTACGCCTTGGGTCAGCACACCAGGCAAACCATAAATTGGTTTGGATAATATGGGTATGGAATTACCCTGGATTGTGATAAGCCACTTTTAGTGACCGACTCTCACATGACCCTTATTCCAGTTCTCAGACATGAGAGTCTCACACTCATGGGAGACTTGTCATCCAGCAATGGGCATGCCAATGTCCCAAGCAGAGACTAACATCCCAACCACATAGCCTTCTGTGTTTTCTAGCTTCTTGATAACCAATCAAAGCTTAACATATCGCTAATCATGACAGCGGTGCTGCTCTTCCTGTTACAGCAGCACATCCAGTGCTTAAAAGAGAACATACGGTCGGTTTCAACATGTCAGTGATCCATTCTGAGAGCATTTTAATTGTTCTTGTATGTTCTTGGTTAGGTCCATGCGATGTAGAGGATTTATGTTCATCATTTACTTAAAACCAATATTTTTATCCTAGTTGTAGTGCAATGATCGATACTTACATAAATATGTAATGATTGTTTGTTACAGCTCACATTCAGTTGTTTCCATTTAGAAAAATCTGTTTGTTTGAAAGCTCTTATAAGTGAATGATTGAAAGAATCAATTGTTATACTGTTAGTAGGAGTAATAGAACTGGCTGTTTGAAATTTGGGGTAGGCCCTCTTCATGCACCCTCTCTTCACGTGGTACAAACGCTTGAAAAAATTATTTGAGCCATAACTTTCAAACAAGAATGAAGCATGAAAAGTAGGTAGGAATGCCAGCTTCTCATCTGAGTCGATTTGTGGAGAGAGGGTGATGTAACTGAATATTGCCAAAGCTCTTGCACAGAGGGAAGAGCACTGAACAGTTAGTCATAGCAACACTTCACCATTAGTGTTTCTAGTATATAGAGATGTGATGTACAATGTACAAAGGCAGCAGACAAATTTTTGGGGGGTAATCAGGCTTCACATTAAACATTACTAAAAGGTGTTTTAGGATCTGCATATTCCTACCTAGGTAAGGGATTTAGAGGTCAACATGGAGGTGGAGAGCGCTAATGTAGCAAAACTTTGGATGGCAGTAATATGGTGTGTTCCTTACCATATGATGGATATTTCTTGAGGCATCATTAAAATGCTACTTAAAGTGAATAGCAGACTTTTAGACATGCCTGATGAAATACATGCAAACGTGCTTTGAAGGGCATTATGTATGAGCAGGCTTAGATGTCGCGAAGGCAGGGATCCACGTTTGCTCCATGCCCCAGGAATAGTTATAGGTTGCCCATGTATGCTTGCCAGGTAGAATGCTTAGTCATTGCTGCAGGTTTTTGGGCCCCCGAATGTGAATGAATCTCCTGCTTTTCCCCTGCCTCCCTTCATATTTGTATCCCCAAGGCACCCACTTCTGATCTTTGCTGAATTGATTTTCATACTGGTCGAGCACAATGGGTGTTCTCCCAAGACATTCTTTGCTCGGTCAGAATCATGCTGGTGATGGATGGTGGTATAAGCGGTTGGGGAAAAAATTATCAATTCTGTTTTACAGACACACACTTGTTTGCCTTTGATGTGCAACATAGGATGCAGTGTAGGTGGTGTGACAAAGTTCCCTGTCCAACTCTTCGGACATCCATTGAGGTGTGCTTTCAAAATCTGAACTCTTCCGAAGACCTTCAAGTACTGGCCTTTAAAATAGAGGCGTATGCAATTTGACATTGAAGCAGTGCTGCCAAGGTGGACTCTAAGCTGATCAGAGTCAGTATTGTATACAAACCTTTCTTACATCACCACCGTAAAAATAAGTTCTCCACTATCTACTGGAGCCTGAAGCCCTGTAGCCAGAGACTGACATGTCTAAAGAAAGCAAATTTCTTTTAATGGTTTTCTGTTGTATGATTTTGGATAAATATACATTTTGCTGACTCTCAATCTGTTATAGTACATAACCATACAATATATAACATTATAAATAGAAAACATTAATCAAGATTTAAAAAATACTTATATTTATGAAAACATTTCAACAAAGGCACCTATTTTTAAAATGTGCCAAATGTTAACCCTTAAAAATGTGCCAAATGTTAACAAGCAGCAGTTAACACAATCTAATCACCTTGTATATGATGAGCCCAAAAAGCATAATTAGAGATCATTTTGGAGTTGTGAACAAAAAATAATCACAACCTAGCCATCATATGTATAAGGTTTCTAATATTGTATCAGACCAATCACAAAATCTGCCTGACTGTAATGCTCTGAGCACCCTTTTTCTCAATTCAATGATCTCTTTAGACTTATGAAGGTTAAACCAAAATCTCATAACATTATTACAAGTGTCTTTGTCCTGAAATACAACTATATATTTCATAGTGGAACACAAGCAGTAAAAAAAAGAAACATTCTGACATTCCCATGAAAGTGCTTGATGGCTCACAACGTTTACATCTATCACTTTGCATGATTTTATTTTTACTGAGTTCCAACATAAATTGCCCAAACGTTTAAGTGTATTACAATAATTAATTTCAGTCAGAAAGTTTTCACACATACCCATAAAATCAACTTGCTCTTTACTTCTACCCAGTGATCAGGATACGTAGAGGATGCTGTGTAGTCATCTTTGGCCTCACTAATTCTTTGGTAAGTGTAACCTTTCTCCAGCATTGTCAGACTTTTTAGGGTTGCCAAAATTCAGTTCGGTCCTGATGCTTTCAAAACTTGAATGTTGAGGCAAGCTTAACTATAATACTTGGAGTTTACCCTCCAGTTTGCTTAACCAAGGAAAATCGAATGAGTGGGTGGAATCATAACCATATAAAATGGAGAGAACGACTATGTTTGTCTTCTTTAATCACTGTAATGCCCCTACAATTCAAATTGAATCTTTTAACATCGGCCATGGGTGTGTAAGCTCTATTGCAAGATCTTAAAATGAGACCTTGTTTAGATCAACAGCGTATCAACAAACAGAAATACACTATCTCATCAACTTATCCAGAATAAGACAGATATATAAGGCAACATAATGAGGTTTTCCCACCAGATGTTATACGCATTATCTTAGATTTGTTAGTTTTAACGTCTAAATATTTGGAAACAGTGTAAGTCCAAAAAATATTTAGATTATGCTGGAAACCAATAGGTTTGTGATCGAGCATATCAAAGCCATCTGCTCAGGCTAAACAGTAGGTTTTAAGTTCACCCAACTTTGGCAGATATGTTTTAGGACTAATAACGTAAATAAATTAGCCATGTAAAATTGAAGGGCCAGCCTTTGGGTGTATGGCATAACATACATTTCCAATCTAAGATTAAGACCTGCATAGAATCTCTTAAGATCCATTTCTGACTTCTTGTCCACCCAAGCTGTAGGCCATAAATCATGTGCTATACTCAACATCTGCCCAGCCAGAAAAGTTAGCATTTTTTCCATTCTCTTAAGAACAGATCTTGTATCACTGAATACATTAAAGGTTAGTAAAGAGTGATGGTGGAATTGTGGATAGAAAAAGGGTACTGCTTGTACCAGAAATAGAAAAATGCAATATATTCACTAATGATGAACAAGTCCCTTGGATCAGGATCTGCTGCCAGTGTCTCGTCATCCTCATATTCCTGGAAAACCTGCAAGAAGAAATGAGGGAGACTGTGAAGATAAGGGAGAGGCAGGTCTATAAACAAAGGCCCGGACCCCGCACTCTTTGATATATCTGTTGCCTCAGAGATAGATACAACAGCAAGCTAGGCCAAGGAGCGGAGGTAGCCGGAGGCTCCCAGGACTATAAGGGCATCTGGCGATCATGGCTCCATGACACTCGCAAACAAAATTAAATTTTTAATAATTCAGCAATGGCTGATGGGTTTATTTATAGGCAGCAACAGGGACTTGGACCCCCCTTTCTGGCCCAAACCTATTCCCCCTTGGTGATAGATTGGGCCAGGTGGCTCGTGAGGTTGGTGTTAACAGGGTAGGAGGTTTCAGGCCTCCACTAGTTTATATGACCAATGTCCCGGAGTTAGCCAGGGGTGTTCATGAGGATGCGGAAGCCCTTAAGAACAAGTGTCTACACTGGTTAAGGGAAACCAGGAGGGTGCTTATCGGTCATTGGGAAAGATTTTGTAAAATGTGTTAGGGGCTCACTACCCAACTCCAGTACTGAATATATTGAAGTTTATTTGACTTCTTGGGAATTGGCGGAGGGTATCTTGAGCAGTGACTTGCATGTTATCCCTCTAAGGGGTGTCAATATATTGATACGATCTCAGCAATATTTTTGCATTTTAACCTCAGAAAACATTCCCTGGCATGGCAGCATGTTGCGACATCAAGGGGCAGAGAATCTTGTGGTGTTAAGAGAGCATCTGACTAGGAGGAGGTGGACTGACTGGAGGTGATAGAGAGAGGTATACTGGTCAGTAGCCCTTCAAAAATGTTATCATGGAATATAACCAGTCTA
The DNA here is from genome assembly GCF_040938575.1 of Ambystoma mexicanum. Classification (NCBI taxonomy): domain Eukaryota; kingdom Metazoa; phylum Chordata; class Amphibia; order Caudata; family Ambystomatidae; genus Ambystoma; species Ambystoma mexicanum. Next base: position 808,094,772 of record NC_090941.1, read on the forward strand.
AAAAGTGTAGTCATGGACCCGACTTTGGTGCTGTTTTATTAGACAGCACCAGGTTTTATTTTTCCAGCAAGCATCGGCTCTGGATCCTATTGATTGTCAAGGCTATGTAAAATGTAAAGTCTCTGAAACTAAAGGCCCTCGAGTAAGAGCACTGGGACAGTTGCAGAACTGGTATGATGTCCATTTGGACTGGGAGGTGGCATCCGTTGACTGTAGTCTACCAGATCTTCACTTGTTGGCCGTTTCTACAATAATGGGTGAGCTGTTTCTGATCTTTAATTTATGTAACAGGCAGTGTATGAGTACAGGCCAGGAGACCTTATTGAAGTTGCAGAAACTGAGTAATGCAAATATTCCTTTGATTTCAAAGAGCCAATCAATTCTGGTTGCAGGTGATATGAACTTGCAGCTGGTGTTAAACTGCATTCGTATAATACCGCCTTCATATGAATATTGGCCTAAGCCCATTCGCGTTGCACAGAAAACCGTGTTTGAAATGCTCCGATTTCTGGTCAACTTCGACGCCATTTTAAGAATCATACGCCATTTTGATTTTAACTCTTGTGTCCTAAAATGGTGGACTGTGTTTTCAACTACAGCTGAGCCGAACAACCTTTGAGTTGTGTCAACATTTAGGGTGACTGAGAGCAGACTGTTTGTTCTATGCATAGAAACCTTGTGACTGGTATGAACTGCAAACCAAGTGTTATCTGCGCTCGAAAGCCTTATCCTCATCTAAACAACGGAACAATGTAGAGGAAACTCAAACCGTGTGCTTTGGTTGTAATATATTGTGTTCTTTCTTGAAACTAGGCTTACTATGAGCTGGAGACCCAACACTGCCATTGTATCTTCATGGACAAGCAAACTTGTTAATTCTGTTAAACAATATTGTCATATTTGAAATGTGACCTGGGCACGAACCCTAGCATGTAAATTATTAGTTTGGAGAGGGGTGGACAATGATTGGAAAAATGTATAAAAGAGCCCAGATTAAGATTTCCAGCACTCTCACCCATCACTGTGTCTGCTGGTACACACTGCAAGGTGTTGGGAGCCAGATATCTATCTGTTTTGCTTTGAAATCTGTACAGAAATAAAGATACTTGTATCTTTCGACCTGTGATTGGCATATTTCATTTTGTGGTACTAAGCCTCAATATTTCTTTGGTCTTTCACTGGAACCATTGGAGGCTACTAAAGATCTTTGGGAAGATCAGGCTATTACCAGGGTCATACCACCTTTGCAGTCCCAACCCCCTAAAAGAATTCATAAAGTGGTGGTGAAATCAGCGTGTATTCTAGCAAATTGAAGTTTTAGAGCATGTAATGGAAGATTGGTAGGTGACCAACCAGCTTTTACAACTTTTAGGGGCTCCATGGGATCCTCTAAATTCGACTATATCCACATCACTGGTAGTAGCTGGTTTAGAATTGGGGTCTTAATTGTAGTTGAAAGGAGTGAGAGCGACCATAGGCCTCTGTACTTTGATGCTCACATTAGGACTAGTTGGTCGCATTGGGATGGTAGCCTGAGGTCTAACCATCTAATTGCAACAGAAGAACTTGCCAGGAAAACTTTGAAGTGGGTAAAGTGAATTGGAAGGGAATTAAAAGGGGTGACATATGCAGTAATTGAGGAGAATGTGGAGAATATCTGTGATACTACTCTATCAGCTAGTTCTGTAATTGTAGAATTTGAGACCTTGGGCAGGAGATTAGTACCATTCTTGACTATGCCAAATGATAAGACAGAAAAGAGGGTGGTGGTGACAGTCCCTGGTATGATGAGGAGTGTTGTAGAGCAAAGAGGGATATAGTTTTATGCGCAAGATCGTTCACTAAATAACTTAAGTGTCAAACATAGGGTGCTATTAAAAAAGAAAAAAGGGGACTATGTAAAATCAACCTTGAAGGCTCTATATTTGGCCTTGGAAGATAGGCTTATGACAAAATTCTGGAAATTGGCTACCGAGGGAGAGATGGATGGCGTGTCCGGGTGATGTATGGAGGAGTGATGTATGGAGGAGTGATGTATGGAGGAGCTATTTTTTCAGTCGGTATGCAGTCCCAGGGAACATATAAGGGTTGGCTAAAACCAATGATTTGTCTATATCCCCGCCCCGCAGAGGTATTGTTCATTTCTAGAGCGGATGTGGAATAGGCTTCATCTCACAGAAATTAGGAAAAGCAGTAGGTCCGGATGTGATACCCCTGGATTTGTATAGAGATGAATTGACCATCTGGATCCCGGTCTTGAGCAGGGTTATAATGCTATCTGCTTGAGGCAATATATAAAAAAGGTGGAAGAGACCGCTCTGAAAACTACTGCCCAATTTCATTATTGGATTGTGTCTGGAAAACATTTTGGGAAGTCCTCGAAATTAAATTACAAAAGTGGGTAGATGACTCAGGGATCATAAGCGATGCCCAGGCTGGATTTCAGGGGGGCAGGGGCATGGTAGACCACTGCTTCTTGCTTTTCTTATTAATACAGAAATACACCAGATTGCTCAAAATAAAATTACATGCCATCTTCTTAGATCTCAAAACTGCTTTTGATTCAGTACCAAGAGAAACCTTGTGGTAAGTTATGGAGGGCAGGGAAGCACCGGTTCCATTAATCGATGCAAAAAAACTACCATATGTGGATACACAGGGCATGGTTCGCAACGGTCCAAGCAGGGAATAATCAAAACCCTTTAATGTGCAGAAGGGCATCCGCCAAGAATGCGTCTTGGCTCTGCTTCTCTTTTCAATATACATCCAGGGAATAGTGGATGCACTAGAGGTCGGTGCCTTGGACACACCTAGGATTTCATCTAAGAGGTGGCCAACCCTTTTTTATGCAGATGATGCAGCAATCCTCACAACGTCACCAAAGGGGTTGAAAACATTGCTTGATATCTTTATAGGAAAGTACAAGGAACTTGGATTAGAATTGAATGCTAACAAAACCAAATTCATGGTTTTTAAACCTTCTTTCGCTAAGCCCTATCCCTTGGTGGTAGAGGTAGGTGGCCTAAAGATGGAGGAGGTTAAGTTCTTCGATTTCTTGGGGATCAGGTTTAGCAAAACTGGTGGTTCTTTGCATCAACCTCTCAAAGCTTAAACTAGCTTAAGTAAACATAGTGGGGATATGTATTACTTCTTTTTGAAACATGATAGCAGGGAAATTTCTCTGGCTGTAGAATTGTTTAATAAACAAGCCTTGCAGACAGCATTTTATGGTTCTGAGATTTGGGGTAATACTAATATAACACCCGTATCCCGAATAGAGAACAATTATCTAAAAAGCCATTGTCGTTACCAAAAAATGCCCTGACTTCATTGGTCCTTATGGACCTTGAAATCTGGCCTATAGGCGACCAGATTGCCCTGAACCCAGTATTATATTGGATAAGACATTTGTCTTCGCCGAGCCTAGCTCCCTATAGGCACTGACCAATTTTCTACAGTTGGAAGATGCCAAAATATGTAGATGGGTAGTGTATGTGAAACAAGTGTTAACTAAGCTGAATGCCAAATTCATTTGGGATAACCCCCATGAGTGCCATAGAACACTAAAAGCTGAACTCAAAGAAAGTCCAAAGAGACAATAAGGTTCTTGCTGAAGAATGGACAGAAGTTCTACATTGTATTATGATGGGAAAATGTAAAAACATTGAAATTCATCCACTATATGAACGCTCTTTATATATTCATTTTAGGTTGGGTGTACTGCACAGAGCATGGTATACTCGTTCGTGGTCATCCTCGAGATCTCGTGAATGCCCCCTCTGTAACTCAGCAAATGAGACATTGACCCACTCTGTGTTAACTTGCCCTGCCCCACGTTCTACTTGTTGAATTGAAGATTAGAAACACACAAGAAGCCATGCAGTTTTTAACTTGTACAATGAAGTGGAGAGTGATGTTTCCCTCTGCTAGAAATGTCATCATACCTGGTTACTAAGAAGGAGGCTGATGGGCCCATTTAATTTAATATTTTGTTAGTGTTGTGAGGCTGCAAACTTGCTCTCCTCACTGGGGGGAATAGGAGTGTAAGGTAACCTGTTTATGGTTGGATTTTAATCGTTATGTGTTTTTAAGGTTTATGTGTATTTGACTATTGGAAAATTTTCCTTGTAATACGATTTGAATGTGATGAATTGTGCTTATGGTCTATACCAAATAAAGCAAATGAAATGAATGAGATACAATTAAGGCTCATGGTTCTCCTGTACGAGAAGGAAACCACTAAAATATCCAAAGTGTACGTAGAGGCAGGAATGCTAGATGTCCTTGTAGCATATCACTTACCCACACCCATCCCGATCTTAAACACAAACAGAAAGACATTTTTTTATTTTTTAAATGGAGCATCTTCCAGATGGAACTGGATGCTATCGACCAGTGAAGTATTACGAATATGGTACAACCAGGCAGCAGGGCCATCTGCACCTCCAAACTAATGGAGTCAGGTGCTTCTATCTCTGATCCTTTGTATTCACCTGCCTGAGCCTGGAGAGGATAGCATTGTCATAACCACTCTTACTCTCTGCCGAAACGATGACGGTGCTCACCAACTTTACTTGGGCTCAAGTCTGACCCTTCCTTGTCTATGCCTCACAGCAACTCTCTCAGTATATCTGGAACATGTACATTGAACACCCTTCCCTGTCCAGTCCCCACAGTATATGGTAAAAAGGATAGGCAAAAAGCAAGAGGAACTCTAGAAAGGGGCAGATTTGATGGCCAATCATTCAGGGGTATGAGCATTGGGTGCATTTTGGGGTTGTCTGATAGAGCTAGCAATTTGGTAGAGGTGTCTGTCAAAAGGGGACCAAGACTTGGAGAAGGATGAAGAGGAGAGTATGCGTGAATCAGCATGTATGAGCCCTCAATACTTTGATTTTGCTCAACCTTTTGATGATGCAATCTTTTGATCAAGCCCAACAGCTCCTTTCCTGAGCCTGATGTTTTAAAATAAGGACAAGCTTTAAGTAGGGGGGATTCAATCTGTTATATATTGCTCTAGATCAAAATAATAGACATGCTTTGGAAATCAGGTATTTTTTTGTTGTTCTAATAATTAATGGATAGGATTTCATCTTGGAATATTTACTTAATATTTTGTTTTAAAAACCCACCCGTTTACACGATGTAGCTTAAAGCATATGTGCATTTTTCTATTCCATTAAATCTGAGATGCTTTTCATGTATGTCTTTATTTAAAAATATTCGGGCTGCAACTGTTAGATTAGGCCATTACCAGCACGGCGACCCCAGGTGAGCTGCAGGGACCCTCCCCCCACCCATGATTGGCCACTCGGCCCTTGCACTGTGTTTGGACCTGGAGCTTCACTTTGGGAGAATGCCATTACATGCACAGCGACCCCAGGTGAGCTGCAGGACCCTCTCCTCCAATGTATCCCCTTGTAGTCATATCATGGCCCCATTCAGCCCCAGACCCCCTCGTATTGCTCTGTTTCCCGTTCTCCCCGGCTTCCCCCTTCCCCTCCCTCCGCCCACCTCCCAGACCTCCCGGACCTCCCTCCACCCACGATTAGCTGACTGTCTGGTCTTACTGGCTACAGGACACAAAGCAAAGGGCAGCTCCTAGTCTAGCGGCTCTAAAATGTGTCTGCCGGTGTCAGTAGGGGAAGCAAAGGAAGCCAGCACCCAAAAGACACCAACAAAACTGTAAGTGTGGCATGGGTGGGGGGTAGAGCAATCACTCTACTCCAGAAAGCCCTTGCGACTCTACCTTACTTTCCATACCGTAGACTGCCATAGACTTACACCATGCGTACTTGGAGAGATTTGTAACCACCAACCTAAATCGACTCTTGGGTGAACTCTAAATGTGCACTTCCATTACATACTAACATACTAGCCCATGTTAACTAGTGCCACACCTATAGAGAGCGGTCAAGATTAGCCTGCGTCACATTTAGACAGGTGTAACAATTAGCATGTGCCACACTTAGATGTCATCCTTAACTTTGGCTTCCGCCACATCTAGACATGTTTATGAATATTTACTGGGAAAAATCTACTCGGCTGTGCCACAACTAGTTAGTACGCTGAAACCTATTGTGTTGTACTCTGCCCCAGCTAAAGACTGTGTCTCTTCTAGATAGTGCGCTCAGAGATCACTGTACTGTACTCTGCCTCCTAAGACTGTGTCCCATCTAATAGCATCACTGTGTTAAATTTGAATTTAGAAAGTGTGACTAATGGCGTCACTGTGTTAAGGTTTGAACTTAAAAGGTATTCCCAACATCATTGAATGTGCCCTAATAGCGTCACTGTGCTATAGCTTGAACATAGAAGGTATTCCCAACATCATTGAGTGTTCCCTATGTTAGGGCGAATTCTCCAGAATGGCTAATTTCCTTACCTATTGAGTCCCTCAGCAGCTTTGTTGGATTTCTAGGATTTATTTTTTTCACCTGGTAAGAGTGTGAGCCTTTTTTCCCACTCTTAAATGTGTTTTGCTGTGTGTTTTACATTTCTGTGTTCATAGACTGTGGAGCCTCACCTACTCCATAGGCATCATCGTTTTACTGTGTGTAACACAGCACCTTTAGTGCAGTGACACAGGGTTGTCTTTTTCAGACTTCCCACTTTAAACTCCATATTCTGGGGCTGACTACTGTCTCTCAGAACATGTAAAGTTGCCACTGACTTTATTAGTCTTTTTTAAATGTACAGACCCAGTACAAACTATCTTACATAGAGTACTGGAAAGGGTTAATAGTTATCCCTTTTTGTCTGTTTCTCATGAAACATTATTTCGTTCCCCTTTAAGATTTGGCTGGTGGCAATGGTATCTACCATATTTTAACTACAGTGGTCTATTTAAATAGCCTTGGTACTGTTTTAGGCTTTCTTAGTAGCCTCAAACTTAAATCCACTGGACCCCATTTACTTTTATTTGGTTCCAGCTGGGTTTATTCACCATTTCCTTTTGTAAAGGTCTTTCTCGTGTTTTACTCTGTGCGCCAAACCAGATTTGGTTCCTTTGTTCACCGTCCTTTGGAGGGATTCTGCACAGAAGCCCTCCTTAGGCGACTGCGAATCTGGGGGGACAGGATGTGAGGGAGGGGTTTTAGGCCCCCTGCACAGGGTTCCCTTGGAAACCCAAGTCTGATTGGCTAGGTGACTGTGTACAGGAGGGCGGAGCGACCTCTGACAGGCCCATGGGATCAGAGCTCACGCTCGAGTACTTTTAAGACGAGATAGCTGCACTTTGAGGTGGATGGGGTGCAGGATTCTCTTACTCCGACACCAACCAATAAGGACAACTCAATGGTTTGGCAAAGGGAAGTCCGTTTAATGACAAGTAAAAAAATGGGGAAACAATTGGAGATCATCAGTGATGCATGCGATCGCCCGTCTCGCTTCAACTCCACTTCTTCATTCAGACAGCAATAGTTATAGCAAATTCTCCTCATCATTGATGTGTAACACTCAAAAGTTTGTTATGCAATTCTGTTGGTTGGAAAAGGTAACTTAAGTATAGGTACTATATCTGTATATGGTAAAGAGTGTGAGGATTGGCTAACTTCTTATTAGGTTGGTGTCTACGCCCCTCCCTCTACATCATTTGTGTCAGGCGTCACTAAAAGTACAACGTCTCATTGGTTCTACTAGCTATAGAACCCTTGATTATTTGGTCCATTGTGATTGGGTGGGTTACACCCCAAGGCATAAATCTCCACTTTAATTAGCAGCATTCAGATTTATCACCCAGGTGCGGTATGCCCCAAGATTCACCCTCCCTTCCATCAATCAGTACTTTAGGGCTATGTGTCAATTAGTTGGCAGAGGATGGCCTTGAAACTGTAGCTTCTTATCAGGAGAAGTTATGGCATCCTCTGGTTTTGGATGACATCAGACTTTGGTACCTCTTTGCGCTTGGCTGGTCACGTGTCAGTACACCGTGAATCTGCTTCATTTTCCCTCTATTTGTGTATTTGATTCTTCCTTTAGCCTTGCCATCTGCCTGAGCCTCTTTATCTCGACCTTCACTGGCGAGCTGCTGTGCTCTTAATTTTCGATTCTTCGAAGTTGCGACTCTCCTCCCTTCCGTAGGTTGACCTTGCATGAGCTGCTTCTTACTAAGTATATGAATCCTGGCTTTTTTGACCCCTACCATTTTGGGCTTTATTCTGCTTTGTAAAATGGAGTCGAACTTGTATAATCTGCTTATTTGAGGTAGATATATAGGTGGCGCTTGCCGCTCTATTCTTCTACTACGCATAGCAAGCAGTACTATTTCCTTAGCTTCTTACGTTCCAAGCCTATTTACAGGTGTTAGCTAGTTGCATATTTTCATCCTACTTCCTGGTTACGTTTCTTTATATTTCAACATAATTTCTTCTTCTAAGTCTATTGAATCATTATTCCTTCCATTTCGTCTTTGCTGCCATGATGCCTACCTCCAAGGAGCCAGGTCCGACCCAGCAACCCCAGAGGCAGGCATCATTTCCCCCAGGGGAGTGCCAGCGGGCCCAAGCTGGGGCCCTTTGGACGCAGTCCTGGTGCCTTAGGCGCCAGGCTCATGTTGGACCTCTGTCCTGGCGCCTTAGGCGCCAGGCTCATAAAGCTAGTCATGTGTTCAAGTGTTTTAATGTGCACTTACCTGATGCAGACCATGCTGCCACATCCAGGCCCTCTTGAGGCCTGAATAGGAACTACTTTACCTGTGGGACTACTTTCCACCCGGGTGTGGTCGGGGAAGGATACATACCTGATCGGAGGAAGGATACACACTTGGAACTTCTTCCAAAGCTATTTAAACCACACCCGATCAGCAACTCACGCTTCGCGTTGTTCTGCTCCTCGCAGTTGGACGCTCACCGTGTCAGCTCCTGCATCTGGACTTCAGCCACGCCTGTCAGCATCCTGGGTCACCTGCAAAGGGAGACAAGAGACCTACCAGCTAATCTGCACCACGGAGACATCACCAACGATCCTGAAAGGGAAGACATCATTTTTAAAAGCATTTCGTTACGATCGCTGCAGCGCTGCATTTCACTCAGCTTTCCTGGGTTCCTCCATCTTCAGCAGCGATCATCCGGATACACAGCCACTTCCCAGAGCCTAGAGAAAAAGACAAGAATAAGAGGTGAGAGAAGGAAGGGAATAGGAAAAGGTCAGTTTCCTTCTAAGACTTACCTGTTGGGTCATTACCATTTCATTTCGGGTCTTGCTGCTTCCAAGCAGGACCCCGGCCCCTATGGGGAAAAAAGACAAAGACATTAGATGAGCGAATGCAAAAACGTTACCTGAGCGCTCATCTAGGACTTACCAGATCTTTACTGGAACTGCACGTTTCACTTCGGGTCGGCGCCATATCTCCGGCATTCCGAACCCCAGAGTCTCCAAAGGAATCTTCATTCATCACCTGAAAAAAGACAATGAACATTATTATTTAAAGCTTGAACTTTTGAACTTGCAACTGAACTTTTACAGCGCCTTACCAGTATAATCAAGCTTACCTGAACTCCCATCCAACCTAAATCCAGTGAAGTAACTGGGTTCAACGCGCCCCTGCGTCAGAAGCAGGATGGAGCGCTCGTCCTTTCAGACCCTAAGGTGAGACTTCACGGGGAATCGGGAAGGGTATCGTGGAGGGTTGGAAGAGAGTGGGAGGCTTGAGCATAACTCAGTCAGTAGGTAATACTCCCTTTTCACGCACAGGGGAATATTCCTGCGAGCCGGAGAAGCCAGAGTAGAGGGCCCTTCCTGTCCATCTTCAGAGTCCTACGCTTCACCATTGAAGAAGCATCAGCACTCAAAGCCAGACCTGCATCTCTGTGGGAATCAGGTGAGCGTTACATTTGCGTGTCATTTTTTGATTCGTTCATCCGAACGTCTGTTCGGGCCCTTGTGTCATCATCATTCGCCTTCGATTACGGCCCTTTGGGTCACTTCTGGGACAGTTTGCAAGTAGTCTTCATTTTGTGTCAGCTACTGGTACGGTTGTCTCAATGGATACCGTACTGCCCACGGTTGTCTGGTTATTGGACAGGTATTGCTCTTCTGATGGGCACTGGGCAGAGCCCCAGTGTGGCTCTCTGTTGGTTTATTTGCTCCTCATATGTCACATATCTCAGCAAGTATGTTCCTGGTATTTCAAAATGGGTGGCTGGCGTGCAGGCCATATCTGGGACCTCCTCTACACTCCCCCCTCTGGTCAGTTCATCGACCACTTCTTCTTTCTCCTTTGGATTAGTTTTACTTGGTTCTTCTGTATCCACTTCTTCGTCTTCTAGGTTTGTACATGATGGTGTGAACGTGTGTTTCTTTGGAGTCCATATTTTTATCACTCCTTTCAAATTTCCTGCTGTTTTTACATGTTCGTCTTTTTTCCAGGTCATTAGCTGGCACTGTCCATTTGGGCTACAATAGATCCATTTTCCTTCATAATTTCTACGTTTTCTGGGATACACAAACTTTGTTCCTTCTGGCGCATATTCGCTGGCCTTCACAAAGTCTCTTATTTCTTCATCAGTCAGGTCTCTGGGCTTCCATCCTGGTTTGACATCGAACATGATCTTCATCCCTATGGCTTTCGTCGCAGTTTTTTGGCATTGCGAGATGATTATCTTGATGACACAAAATCCTAATAGTATCATCAAGAGCAGGGCTCTCAGGAACTCGAATATGTTCGCCATCCATTGTGGGACCCATGAGAACAGTGTTCCAAACCAGCTGTCATCATTAACTTCGTCAGTTTCATCAATCATCTGGTTCTGTAGGTTTGCCAGCATACTTATGGCTTCTGTTAAAGTTCCATTTTCCTCATCGTGAGGAGGTATAAACGTGCAACATCATTCTCCGATCTTTGCACAAACACCTCTATCCATCGCTGCGATCATGTCAAGTACATATCTGTTTTGCAGCAGCATCAATCGAATTGCTCTTAATTCTTCCTTAATCACATTGAATCCTATTTATGGTAGTTTTAATGGTCTGCAATAGCTACAATCTGGTTATCTGCAACCATTTGGTATTTACTCCAACTTGGATTTTTGGCATGAGGATTGTTGTGAACACTGATGAGGTGAGGCTGAAAAGCCTGTGATCATATGGGATTGCATGGAATGTCTCCTCTGATTTGGCAGAGAAGTAATTTTCTCTCTTTATTTGGGATACCAGTTCCACAGATTTCCTTTTCCTCAGGTGAGCATCTACTTTTGGGAAACTGTCAATATTCAGGTCATTTTTCAGGATCACTAGTGCTGGAACATGGACGTTCACTATTGTGCATATGCCTCCCCAGTTTTTCGGCAGTCTGATGTTTTGCTTTCGATCCACACGCCCAGTAATGATCCATAATTACTGCGGTTCCGTGAGTCATTCCTGGAGCTTCAAAAATTAGTCCGCAGTTCTGATTCTCTCCCATCTTCCTTGTGCCATTGTTCCTGAAGCACAATTTCGGGTTCTCCAGTGGCACTATCTGCAAGGGTCCTCCTCTGTCTTCGACCCATGTCAGTCATTTTGTGAGTTTCGGCCATAAAGGTATACACAATCTGTGAGTTTTCTATTGCTTCTTTGCAGGCTCCAAGGACCATCCATGCTCGGCAGATCACCACTCCTTCTTCCCATCCGTTTGGTGAAAGCACTGTTCCCCAAATCTGAATCTGGTTCTTCCAAATTTGAGCTTCTTCTGGAGTTTTTCCTTGGACGTTCAGTCTTGGGTTAATTTCCCATCTTATTCTTACTCCTTTAACTCCTGGCTTTTCATACCTGATCACGTGATTCTTAGCATGAGCTCTATTTCTTGTCTTAATGTCCTGGACGTAGTCATCTTCATCAGGGTAATTAGTTTTGGTTGCCCATATCAGTGAGGCATCCCTTCCCATAAACTGGCCTCTGGTATTGCACATTGCTACGTGTGACAAACTGTGTGCGGTCGGCACATCAATTTCTACAGCCAAAAAGATCTTGGATTTCCCCATGCTGTACTGTAGAAGTGCGCAAACAAAGCATTCTCCTTCTGATCTCTTCTTCCAACTTCTTTCATGTGTTGATACTAGTTGTTTCGTAGATGTGCTGGGCTATCCAGGTAATCGTTCAGTTCATTATCTTCACGTGGGCTTCTCTTGATTCTTAGTGTCTTCCTGTAGTTATCTATAACTACATCTCTAAACGTGTCTGTGTGACTTTTCCTTGCTGGGGGACGCTCAGGCTTTCTGGACCATGGCGCAGGTTTCTTTAGTCACATCGATAAGGTAGGTGGAGGTTTTGCAGTTCTCTCCTACTCTTCTTGCATCCTTTTTCTGCTGTTTTATATAAGTGCCTTTATCAACCACCAGCCTGTTGCCGGCCCAGTGTATGGCTGCATTGAGGGCCTAGTACTTGTTCCTTGTGTTTGCCAATACAGTCTCTGCAGTCTTATTTTTCATTTCCTCATGCCGCTTCTTCGCTTTGGCTACAAATGGGAATAAATGATCTATTAACATTTGTGTCTTTGCAGTGAATTCTCCTACTGCTGCTTCTGTCTTCTTAAAGGCTTTTGTTAAGTCTTCTTTTGTTGGCCTTTCTCTCAATTCTTTTCGGTCTCTCTCATTATTTTCTGGGTCTGATTGTTCAGTAGGCAGTCTCATGCTCTCGCTTGCCTTCGCTTGAGGTCCTGTGGCCATTGACACATGCCCTGGTTTGTGTGCATTCAGTGTGTGGGTGCGTGTAGTTGTCAGTGATAAGTTTTCGTTCATTCTGTGCTGACCCTGTCTCCAGCTTTTCTCTTCATTCTTTACCTCAAGTGTGTATGTATCACTGCTAATTACATTCATTTTCAATTCACTTGCCTTACCATTAGATTTCCTTGGGACTGGGATAACTATATAGGGTCTGGGTGCTTTTGTGGGACTCATGCGTACACCATCAGGTGGGTGCACTGAAATTGGAACGCTTCGTGCACCAAGGAAAAATGCAGTTTTGATCGTTAATGATAGCAAAATAATGATAAACACAATACATAGATACATGACAGTACGGTAGGTCAGACAGCAGCATCTTCTGCCAGGGAGGCGAGGGTGCCCTTCGGCTTGTGGGAGGACCAGGTTACTGTTCTGGGCCCCAATCTTAATTATTTATTCAACGACAATGTTAGTGTTTTCCTCAATTCGATTTGGTTACTTGCGGGTGATATAGGATGCAGTATCCTTGCTAGACTATGGAAAAATAGGGTAGACTAACACTTTGATGAGTCACTTTTACTGTGTATATTAAAAGTAGGTGAGTTCCCAGTCCACCCCCCGAATCTGCTTCAGTCCTGAGGACATACTGGACACTGGTCACTGTGAAGAAATGGGAAAATGGCAATCAAACAACAAAAGGTGAAGTTCTTGTTTCTGCTCCCTCGATCTGTCCCTCGGTGGGATGATGACATGCTTGACTCTGCTTCCTTGATCTGTCCCTCGGTGGAAGGAGTCACTGGAATCTCCTCAAATACTCTCTCTGAAAGTTGGACAGTTCACCTGTAGCATTATACCATGGAGGAGCATTCCCATTTGTGCGACGTTAGCTGGATCTCTGATGATGGTGAGGACGTCAACCTCGATAGGTCTCCCCACCATTTCTGAAAAGTCAGTGACGAGGCGCAAGAGGATGTTGTGCGCCAGTCGGCTGTCCTCGGGTGACAGGGATATTTGTCCAGCCTTGCTGGGTTCAGGATTACAGGCCCTTCCTTTGACGTGAACAATCCTTGCACTTTCCTGACTCGTGGATTGTAACCAAATAGATTAGCTTGATCCACAGCTGGCTCAAATATTCAGAGTTTGCTGGATCTCGAATAAATGTAAGAGTGCCTGTGGTTCTCCCGACAATAGCTGGGCACTCCTCTATGATGCGAAACAAAAGTGTATTGATGAGTTCATCTAGAATTGCCTGCGGTGAAGCATTTGTGTCTTGATCACTGTATTCAGGCAGTACTATGAAGGCTTCCGCGATGATGGTAAGTAGTTGTCAGATTACTTTCTTGTTGGCAGGATCTTGGATGAAGTCTGTGACACTAGTGACCCACCCTACCAGCGACAGATGTGTTGTCAATACAAAATGGAAGTAGTTGAGCACATCCTTTGTGATGTCTCTGCTGGGGCACACCATAAGTGCTGCCAAACAAAGTCTTGATATTTGATGATTCAGGATACTGTGTTTAGCTCTTAAGGTAAAAGTCCTTGATCACTGTCTGTTAGAGTGTTGTTTCTCAACAACACTTAAGTGTGTTTTGGTTTACAAGTTCGTGTCAACAAACGTGTTGTCGCTTAAATGCGCAATTTTCTTCTTCACCCTGCAACTAGGATGCACAGAGTGTCCAGTTATGTCCTTATCCCCTTTTTCTTAGAGGAAATGTCCAGTTTAACCACAACTTGCACAAGAGTCTTTCTGTCTTGGCTTTGCTGCTCATGCGTCCTTCCTCGTCATGGATCTTGCCTGCACGTGCTGTAGTTGTTCTTCGTTGTCTGTGGTCTCTTTGCGGTGGAGTGCAGTTAAAGGGCTTTCTCTGACATAGGGCTTATATCATTGAGAAAAATCCATGCTCTCCTGCCCTGCAGTTTTACAGCTGAAGGAGTGCAGTCCTCTACGATGAAAGGGCCATTGAATCTTGGCTCATCCCACCTCTTCCTCGTGTGGTTTTTTACCAACACTGCATCTCCAGGAAAGACGAGTGGAACACGTAGACCTTGAACTGCATCTGTTTTAGTGTTTCCTGCTGTGTTTTTTTGCGGTGGTGCACCCTTTTCGTTGCCGCTGCAGTTGGTCTGAAATTACAGTAAGGCTAGATGTCATGCAGTTCAGATATTTGGTCATTTCAGTTCCTAGGACCTCCTGGGTTGACTGTGCATCACAGCTAGCTCTGTCTCGAGGGGTTAGGGAAGTATTCATTCTCCTTCCTGTGACTATCTCGTGCGGTGTAAGATGATGGTCGGAGCCTGGTTGGTTCCGAAGAGCATACAATGCCAGTGGAAGGCACTGCAACCATCCGCTCTTTAGATTAATCTTCAACTTGGCTATCCTTTCCTTTAACAAGCCGTTGAGCCTTTCACAAACACCATTACCTTCCGGATGATACACCAACGAGAACTTGTGCTTTATACCAAGCAACAAGCTAATCTGCTCAAAGACTGAATTTACAAAATGAGCCCCATTATCTGATCTCATCACTTCACACACCCCCCATCTAGGGAACACTTCCCTCACTAGGAATTTGGCCGCACAGGTAGAGTCTGGGTGTGTACATGGACTTGCTTCTATCCATCTAGAGAATGGACACACCACTACAATTAAGTATCTGTACCCGTTACACACTTGAATCATGTTGACATAGTCAATATGTAAGTGCTGAAAAGGCCCATTTGGCCAGGGGATAACTCCACTCGCTACTTTTAATGTGTGCCCAGCAGTGAATTGCTGGCAGATTATGCAATTCACCATAAAGAAGGCAACATGCTCAGCTAAATTTGGTATAAACCAGACTGCCGCGAGCGTTGCAGCTAGATTCTCTTTTGACATGTGTAATGGGTAATGCAATTGCTCCAATGCTATTCTCAGTAGGGCTACAGGCATTACTGGTTTACCAGTGCTGTTTTGCTGCCACAATCTGTCAAAGGGGTTTAAAGAACACCCTCGATGTTTCCACAGGTTCTTCTCATCCTGTGGTGCCTCCCCTTGAAGCTCCATTAATTGTGTCTGCCCCAGATTACTATAGGCTTCGTGCGCACCAGGAGGAAGCACCGGTGAAGCACTGCTTTGCACCGGACCCTTGCTCATTGGATCCCTCGTCTGCTTTAAACGTGAAGCTCTGCCCCTTTTGTGGTGACGATACTAAACAAGGAAGCAGCGCGCATCAGCGAGCGTGCACCAGTAGGAAGCACCGGTGAAGCAGCACTTTGCACCGCACCCCTGCTCGTTGGATCCCTCGTGTTCGTGTTGACTTTATTTCCTGCTGCTGCTTTAAACGTGAAGCTCTGCCCCTTTTGTGGTGATGATACTAAACAAGGAAGCCGCGTGCACTGGTGCATGCGCAACAGGAGGAAGCACCGGTTAAACACCGTTTTGCACCGGACCCCTGCTCGTTGGATCCCTCGTGTTCGTGTTGACTTCATTTCCTGCTGGTATTTGGATTTCTCCACTAGTTGTGACCACACAGACATTAGTCTTTACATCTTTACATGTAGTGTTCACTATTACTTACACACTCTTTATATATATCCTTACAGCTGCTTTAAATGTGAAGCTCCGCCCCTTTTGTGGTGACGATACTAAACAAGGAAGCCGTGCGCACCAGCGCACGCGCACCAGGAGGAAGCACTGGTGAAGCACCGCTTTGCCGCTTCGCTGTGGTGATGTGCGGTGCGTCACCGGTGCTTGTCACTCACTCTCACTCCCTGACTGCTCGTTGCAGTGGTAGATCTGCCAGAGGCCATGAGCTGTAAACAGCGGAAGCTTTCAAGTGATTACTTCCCACCCACAATCATGAAACCTCCATTTACTGATACGAGTTCTAAGATTGAAAAGAAACGCACAACATCTCATAAAAGTTTCTTTGATTTGAAAAATTGCTGTACCCCGAAACGTTTCCAGGCAATAGTTAACAATGCTGCCCCAAAAACTACAAAGAGGCCAGGAGTCGCAGACATACTTGGCATTTTTACAGTGAACGTGGAAAGGGTGGTTGACACTCCCCCCCACTGCGTGCTCTGCGAGACCGTCGCTAGCTGTTAGCGTGGGAGTGGGGGTGGATTGTGTGATTGATGAACAAATAACGCATAAACCGGCGTGTAAGTGTTCTCTTACTGACAGTATGGTGGTACGAGGGGCCACGGTTACCACGGTTGGCTCTACAGTCAGCAGGAGCTTCGTTTAAGCTTCTGCTGATGTAGCAGTGACTGACTTGGACTCCATGCATACTGACTATTATGCCCAAACCATGTCAGAAAAGCTATCCTTTTCTCCAAACATGTTTCCCGATGTCAGCCCTTCTAGGCCTAACATTTCCTCTTCCTTTTTAATACATACTCCGAGGCAAATAATGCACAGAGAAGATGTGTCATCCTCTCCTAGAGAAAATAGAGTGGTGAACCTGGCCTTTGAAGCCATGAATACCATTATGAATACCTTAGTGAAACTATTTGAATCACTAAATGACAAAATTTCGGCTCAGAGTTCGCAAATAGCAACTATTATGGCATGGCAAGCCTTGCCTAGATCTCTGGGGGAAAAGGCACGCTGTGGTCGAGAAACAATAGCATTATCACCTATAAGAGTGCCTCATACTGACAGAGCATCCTCTCCTCTAACCGAGAACTACCTTAAGCAACCTCAATGGTCATGTCCAACTTCAGAAGAGGTCTCTGCTGTCCCACTCTTTCGAAATGTCATCGCTGACCCCCTAGCTTCCTGTAATGATGAGGCCGTAATTCCTACTCAGTCTCCTGATCATATGGAAAGGCAAATTTACACCATATTTGCTAAGCCATCTAAAGGGGTTCTCTGTCAGTCTAATAAAAAGAACCCTGGGTCGGATGAAGTTGGTAGCGACACAGCTGATGGTCCGAAGCAAAAATCTAAGAATTTAAAAGCAAAGAAAAACATGACCTCTGGGTCTACCAAACAGTTTATTAAGGCTCTGAAAACTTCAACTAAAAGCTCCTCTGTAGCTTCGGCGGCAGTTGTGAAAAAATATGTGGAATTAAACCAATTAAAAAATATCAAGTTGGGGTTGTCAAAAAAACCTATCATGGAGCCGTACGCCCTTCTCGATAACCTTGTGGAGACGATGAAGATCTTTTCTAAATCCGCCTCCACCTCAAACTCGGCTCTGAAAGATGGGCACTCCGCTTCTCCTATGGTACCTAATTCAATCACTACTTCCTTGGCGGCGCTAAACAGGCAGGAAGAAATTAGAAGGGAAGTGGATGCCTACATGGCTAAATTCGCCCAGCTTCAAACTATAGGTGCCCCCAATACAACGCCCAAAGTCGTGACTACTTGTGATAAGGAGCCCAGTGTGGTAGCACAAAAATTGAGTGAGAAACGTCCAAACGAGGACGAGGGCCCGGATAAAATGGCATTGAGGCAGAGCCCCCCTGCGGTTGCGTCAAACGATGCTCATTGCAACTGCAATCAGGCTGCTGTCATGGGCCCAAGTGCCCTGCTGAAACCCAGGTTAGATTCTTCAGTGCCCGCTGTGCCAGACCCACAATCACGTAAACAACCTCCCAAAAAACCATTGGCGGATTTCAAACAAGACACACATGCAAACATATTAATTCTTGGTTGTCGTCCAGCCCCACAGTCTCAATATTTGCTCAACAGACATAGTGTGCTTGAAATCTTTTCGGATGTCAAACAACTTGAGGACATAGGACCAGCGGACATTGAGCAAGTTGAATTTATGAATGAAAACGTTCTAACCACTATTTGCTTGAAATTACAATCGAGGTTGGTGCGCAACATCATTTGGTCTGCCAAGAACTAGCTGTTTGAAATGGGCTTTGTACTGCTGTTGGGTCCTGCCTTTGGTGATGAGTCTTATAAATGCACAGCCCTAACATCAGCTCCAAGTAATGCTGTCGCTCATGAACAACCAATGCAAGTTAAATGTGTCTGCAATTGTGAGACAAAAAGCTAAGTAACGCATCAGTGCGAGAACAATCTGTTAAAGTTTGCCTCGTGGAACACTTGCGGGCACTCCCACCTGTTTAACAATCAAAATTCCACATTAAATAACTTTGACATCATTATGTTCCAAGAAACGTGGTTTACCACGTCTCCAATTTGGCACGATCATATCATGCACTTTACACCTGCTTTGCAAGGTTTTAAAGGGCGTCCCATGGCGGGTCTGATTACGTGTATCAAAACTAGCGTTGATTTTAAAATGATCACTTCTTACTCGCCTAATTCATTTATGCAATTGACCATAATTTCAGTCTGTTCCGCCCTGTATGCGTTGGTTAACGTTTACTGGAATTGTCAGGGGATTAACAATATGACATTTTATAATGACCCTGCATGTCTGCTAGACTATGTTGTCATGTTACCGGACATTGCTCACAATGTGTTAGCCGGGGACCTAAATTTGCATCCTTTTTCACCTGGCAAAGCTTGTGAAAGTGTTAGACAAACTCAATGGAAACACATAATGTCCTCGCGTGGCTTAGTCATGCTTAATGGATCATGTATGGGCTATAGACCTCCAAACTTCACCTGGCATCGTGGGCAGGCTAGAGCCATTATTGAAAGACTGAAGTGAGGTGTGCCGTATGTAGGAGGCGCTGGGCTATATAGGAAATGGCAAAGGTCACAATTTGTAATGTATTGATTCGTTGGTCATGGAAGACCCTGGGCTGCTGCACGTTTGAGGGACTAGTAGTTATCTCAAAACTACTCAATTAGAAAATGACAACAAAAGAAGTGTCACCTCTGTTTCATTGCGCAACCACAACATAAAACTGTAGACGAACAAATCTACCGGACGGATGTCAGTGCAAAAAGGCAATAATCAAAATAAAGCAGCACAATGAAATCATTATCCTAAAACATTTTTGTGCAAAAGAGGTTTTTATGTGATGTGATTTGGAAACAAAACTGCCTAATTCCAAAACAGAACTGCTGACACGTGTGTCGACCCTGAACAACGGGTCCTTTTCAAGGCAAAACTGTAAGTATTTTAAAACAAAAAAATCACATGATAGGACAATCACATGGTAAATCCATAACCAAGGTTAGAAAATGACAAAAAACATAATAATTAGTGGACCAATACAAGATTGGAAAAGGAGTAGGGCAAGAAAGCCATCGGGAAAGAAGAAAAGCAAAAATGATTTAATTTGAGTAATAAACGTAAAAAGAACACAATATGTGATTCCATGTTGTTCAAATAACAACAATAAAGAGGTTGAGACATTCCAGCTGCGTAGCACCCAATCTTACATGCATGAAAAAGCGACAGGGAATGAAATCCAAGACATAAAATAAGTAATGGATCCTGGTGTAGCCATTTGAACACATATATTGCATATAATTGGCTGCTAGTCTATGCGTTGAGCTTAACATGCACAGGGGCCACACTTAAAAAATATATTACACCCCAAGTGAATTGTTCCAACTCACTGGCATGCATGTAAAATAAAGAAGAATCCATGACAAAGTACAAGGAAATATAGTACTGTATCCAAA
Source organism: Ambystoma mexicanum (assembly GCF_040938575.1). NCBI lineage: Eukaryota > Metazoa > Chordata > Amphibia > Caudata > Ambystomatidae > Ambystoma > Ambystoma mexicanum. The sequence goes on from NC_090941.1 coordinate 808,114,956, forward strand.
TTTTGTCCATTCATCCCCTGATAGCCTCATGCATAGTGCTTATAAACGCCATGTCTCCCGTAAGTAATAAAAAACTACCTTGAGGTTGCAGCATGGCAGGTTATAGCGGAAGAAAATGGGCAGCCAAGAAGTGGATGTGGTGATGCATGGATAAATAGGTTCCTTGGTCAATGGTGGTGTTACCAGAAACACGATACTGGAGTACCAGTGTACACTCTGTGGAGCGAATCAAAAACAGTATAACACATCTAATATGTGCTATGTGTGTTATACGCAAATAAGTAGGTTTGCCCAAAAGGTATTTACCTGAGCAAATTAGTAGTCGTATTAGAAGTAAGTATGGAAAAATTAGGTAGGTCAATCCCAGGTGTGTTTTCACGTGTTAATCTGCTAATTCAGAAAGTATGAATTTAATTCGGAAGCGCTATTTCAATCTGGAGATGAAAAATGTCAGAAACGTTTCGTGTGCCTGGCACTTAAAATGTAGTGTGTCCTTACCTGCCAGTTATGGGGTTGGATCTCTGGAGCACAAAGTGTCCCAACATCGGACCGCGGAGTGTAATGCAACCCGCGTCTTCTGTGTTTTTAGAAAAGAGCACCTGGTACCGTGTCACGTGATGCAGTCACGTGCGCGTGCAAAAACTACAAAGTATATTGGGATACGTAGTGTCTAAAATGTAAACAACTAACGTGGTCTAAAGAATGTAGCTGATAATCATAGTTTCAATGAATTGGGAAATGAAATAATTAAAAATTAAAATAATCATAATACTAGTGAAAATGTGGCATGACAATAGATAATTACTATGAGACACTGTAATATCTTTATAATTGAAATACATGTTAAAATGATAAGTGCACAGTGTAGCCAAATCAAGCCATTATTGATTACATGCATGTTGACCCAAGATTGATGTCACAAGTAGAGGGCTTTCAGATAGTATCGGTTGTAGACAGTGACCATCACGTGTTAACCAGTACCTGGTGCATTCCACACAGAGCGGCATTAAATCTGTCGTCTATGTATCCTGGGACTGTAAGGGCAAATGCTCAAGTGAATCGGATAAGGTGGTCTGAAGAAAGCTTAATTCAGTTTTCAAATTCTCTCACATCTGCTTTTGCCCACTCATGACTGACTGGGGAAGTTAATAACGTGTGCTACTTTGATCTTATGCAGAGACACTGAGTAAACATGCGGAACACAAAAAAACCCTTAGAAACGAGAAGGCAAATCTGTGATGCCCAAGTTAAAAAAAAAAAAACTGAATATCGTGCATTGAGACGTAAAGCTGCTGTGCTCCGAGCTGGCCTTAAATTAGTTGCCCTGACCAAAGCAAAGACAGGTTATAGAAACTGGTTGCAAATACATCGCGCAACACTCTGGAAAAAGGACGGCAAACACATGCTGAAATGAATGTGTAACCAGAACACCGCACAGATTTGGGCTACTCTTAATGGAGCTATTACCACTCCCCAAACGCTAACACAGATCCATAATGTATCCGAACAGGCTTGGATTGAGCATTTTACGAAAATGTATGCCTCGCCAGTGCCTGTAGTCTCAGTACAGGAGGAGGAGCATTTGCCTATGTTGCATCTTGACATATTAAGAGCTGACATATTTTACTACATTTCCTCAATAAGCCAACCCAGAGCCCTGGGCCCAGATGGGTTATCGAATAAGATCTTTAAACTCAATCCCGAACTTTGGACTGAGATTTTGTTCCAAATTTTCCAGCACAGTAATGTCACGCAAAGCATTCCCATATCATGGGAACATTCAATCATCATTCCACTGTTTAAAAAAGGTAATTGCAATAAACCTCAAAGTTACCGACCAATTGCCATGTTGGATGCCCCTGTCAAATTGTACAGTCGCATTATATTGCAAGAGCTGAATGATTGGACTAGGCTCAAAGGGAAAAGAGATCCTTTCCAGGCGGGCTTTGTTTCGGGTTTGGGCACTTCCCCCAACATGCTCCTCCTTAACTTAATTAAGAGTAAGTATGCCGGACGCAAAGAAATCTAAATATAGCCTTTGTTGACTTTAGCAACGCGTTCGACTCAGTCGATCGACAGTTGTATTTAAGAAACTTGAACAATATAGCTGTCCCGTTTCCATACCTACTCTAATTAAACTATTGCACTCAAACACTTCACTGCAAGTTAGACTGTCCCTGGATGGTTCATTGTCTGCCTATATTCCAACAAATCGAGGACTCAAACAGCGTTGCATCTTGGCCTCAACAATATTTAACCTGTTTTTGCTAGATATAGGCACGGAAATTGAAGTGACCATTGCAGATGCCCCAAACTAGGCCCACAGAAAATCACTTGGCTTTTATACGCTGATGACATTGTGTTACTTTCCTGCTCTCCGTGTGGGCTGCAAAATTTGTTGAACAAACTCCAAGAGTATGTGTTGGAGAATAATCTTATCATCAACTTAGCCAAATCACAAATAGTAAATTGTCTTTCCTCTGCAAAGAAAAAGACTTCTAGCTACAAATGGACCCTTCAAAATCAGGAGGTAGTGAGAGTTCCGCAATATAAATACTTGGGTCTCCCATTCACAGGGCTGCAAAATGACTACAATCATACAGCATCTTTGAATGCAAAAATGCGTTCATTATCATCCCAAGCCAGAATTTTGTTGTATAGATATGGAAAATGTACGTTAACTCACATAATGAGTTTCTACCAACAAAAATTGGTTCCTATTATTACCTATGGAGCCGAAACAGGATCTCAGAAACCAAGATCATTTTGGGACCATTATGAAACCTTTTTTTGGAAAACTGTATTAAAGCTCCCCAAATGTACTCCATTAACATTACTTCGGTATGAGTTAGGAACCATTTCCATTCACAACCAAGTGGTGTGGCAATTTTGCTTTCTGTACAGAAAATTCCTAATAGGCGCCACCGCTCCAAATGTGTCGGGTATCCTTGCAAATCATCTTCTTACATCCTGTCTTGATTTTTCCAAAAAATTGACTGATTATGTGTTAGAGGCATTAACCAATGCTGACATCTTCCTTGAACTTCTATTATTGAATCCAACCAAAGCAAAATTCAAATTGTATCGAGTTGACTGGATCCACACTCGCAATCAATGTTTGGTCTATGTGGATGGTGGTACTATAATGTTTTCGCATAAAAGACTACGCACTATGGAACCCTATTTAGTGAAATGTCCATCCAACTATGTTACATCCCAAATGTTGCGTATTCGGTGGAATCTATGTGCGACAGGGCAGATCCTAGGAAGGAGACAACTAATTTCTAAAGATGTAACATACTGTTGATATTGTAAGGAACCTTGCCAAATTGAAACATTGTGCCACTTGGTAGTTAACTGTCCTGCTTTGAGTTTAACCCGGAACCAACTGTTCAATAAGTGTTGTCATTTCTTATTATTTCGTTCCAGTGAGGAAATTTGGGCATAACTCCTAAAACAACACCAAAACTTCAATACAGATTGCACTGGTTCAATTTGTTAATACTGTAATTCCACCTTAACTAATTTGAGTCACACACTAGTGGCACTTTGAATCATATGGCTGATGTGTAACATGATTGTGGGGAAAGGAAGAGGTCATTTGTCCCCATGTTGGAAATTGTGATGGTTTCAGATCTTCCTCTTTTGTGTTTTTATGTTTTATGTTTATGCCTTGAGAATTTATTTCCCTTGTTTAACATTGAAATGTGTAAAGATGATATTTTATTGGCTTTTATTGGTATTCTGAATAATAACTCGTTGTTGTCATTTTGTATATTTTGAAAGGTTGATTCTTCAGCCTACCAAAATAAAAAAAATAAATACAAAACAATAGGCTTCGGGTGTGGTACATGCCATCATCATTCTCTCATGGGTGCACGCCACTTCCACTTCCATGACCGTCTCACTTTGGAGGCCATATGCTTGGCTTCCGTGTCTGCTGCATGGTTTCCGTGTGACATGAAATCTGTCCCTTTTGTGTGAGCGGTGCAATTCACAACCGCTATGCTCACTAGGAGCTGTAGTGCCTTAATCAGCCTGTCCAATAAGGCTGCATGCTGCACTGGCATGCCATCTGCTCGGAGGTAGCCCCTCATTTTCCAGCGTGCTAGCCCTGCATGCACTGTGGACGTCACATAGGCGGTGTCACTGTAAACTAACCTCCCGGTCTGCGTGATTCTCTATGGCGAGTATCAACGCCAATAGTTCTGCAGCGTGCGCTGAATAATGAGATGGTATTTGTGTGCTGACGAGTACTTGAAATTCTCTGTTTGCTATGTGTTTCATCACAGCGACGCCTGTATATCTTTGTCCGTCTTCTTGGTCGACTCTCGAAGAGCCGTCAATGAAAACGATCTCTCTTCTCGCCAGGACATTTTCTTTCACCCTGGGGATTTCATCATTGAATTCTTCATAGTTTGCACAGTCATGTCTTGGCTCTCCTTCAGTGACTGGCTCAGCTATGAACGTAGCTGGGTTCACTGTTTTACATCAAACTATTTTGATTGATGGATTAGATATAATCACTTCATAGGCAGAAGCTCTTTGAGATGTCAACGTACCCTTTGGTTTCTCTAAAATGGCGAGTAATGAGTGCTCAACGTATAACGTCATAGAACATCCCATCACAATGGTTGTCGCTTTCTCTATGGCGAACGCTGCGGCAGCTAAGCTTTGTTCGCATTGGGATGTGGCCTCTCATTACTGGGTCCAGGTTCCCACTGTAATATGCCAGGGGCTTGTACCCCAATGAGGTTTTTTGCGCTAGCACTGCTGTCATAATGCTACCATCTGTGTGCGAGAACAGGTACCATTCCTATGCATAATTAGGAATCCAGAGAACTGGAGCTGTACAAATCGCTCTCTTGAGTTCTGCAAAACCCTTTTCCATTGCTTCAGTCAATTCAATCTTTTCCTTTGTCGACTGGGCCTTCTTCAGGGCCTGGAGCAAGGGCTTGGTATATGAGCTGTAATCGAAGAACCAGGCTCTAACATAATTGCATAGGCCTAGAAAGCTCTGCATTTGCTTTATCTTGAGTGGCTTAGCCGTGCTCATGATGGTTTCAGCCCTTTCTGGGGTCACCTTTTTACCTTCATGTGAGATTAGCTGGCCTATGTATAGCACCGAATCAAACAATTGGGCTCCTGTTATGGAACCTATTCTACCCAGGAGGGTTAACCGAAGAACAAAGCACACAAGTGAATAGGTTCAAGAACACTATTGCTCATACACACGAAATCCCACAATTTTTTGTGTAAACTCTGCCGTTTCTTCAATGAGACAATACTCATAGAGGTTATATTGTAGACAAAAAAAATCTCTCAAACACAATTATTATATATATTGGAACTGTGTGAGTGGTATACATAAAAGCGCAATTCCAGGGAGAAACAGACATCAAAATGGTTTCTTGGACCACAACAGAACAAACAAGAATATGTTTTCAAACACACTGCATCAAGGCGTTTTTCAGGCAAAAATAAAGACAGTGTGTGTATAACAAACCCAACCTGTGTGGGGGTTTGTACAAAATGCACAATTCAATGGTGTGAAGTTACAAAACAAGGTTCTTAAAACAACATAAAACATTTGCAAGGACATAAAAGAGAAATGTGCATGTGTGGACAGCAATATATGTGCTGTAGTTTCAGGGAAATAGTGTGTCTACACCAGGTGTTTCGGCCATTTGGAGTTGAGCTAGATGAGCCTCATCATTCATATTGCCATCATCAGGACGGGTTCTGTGTGAAATGAGGTCTGTGCTGCAGGGGAGGGAGACCACAATCAGACGGCTGTATGAGCAAAATGATTTAAAAAGAATAAATCAGAGGTATTGTATAATCAATGTGATTAGAAAACACACAGCTTACCTATGGGGTAAATTCACAGGCACTGTATAAGAGATCCGCTAGCCGCGTTGGCTGGTCTCTAAGTAGTCCTGTTATACAAAACAGAACAAGTACTATTGGTGGGGAGTTAAAACCCTCCAGTGTCATGTACATAATAGTTATAAAAGTACATGCTTTGTTGAATGTAAATGAGTCTTACCTCTCACTGGCAAAATCCAGGTAAGAAGGTCAAGGAGTGCTCTCTCAAAAAACAACAATCCGCCGTTGGGTGCACGGCTAAAAGATAAGTATAAAGTAACAATGAGAGTCCAGAACTACAGGATCCTCGTTTTAGTCTAAGCTGAGGAGCGTAGAAGTAGAATTACCTTGGATCGTGTATCAGGCAGAACTGGTAGTCTGCAGGAAAAGACAGCGGGCAGCGTCTCCTCAAGTTGCTGAGTCAATGGGGAGAGCCGGCAGCAAAGTGTTAGTAACGCTGTTGCCAGGACAGAGAGGCTGTTATATATGGCAGCCATCTTAGAGTCAGGCTAGGATCGAGTGCCCCAAGGTATTGGTGTATAGCACTTGATCCAGATTAGTATGATTGCACTAAAACAAACACAAGTGTGCCTTATGTTCAAGTGATTATGAAAAAGCAATTTAGGGGCTATTTTCAATCTAAAGGTTGACATGGCAACCATCGACCACAAATAAATTCAAGAACGGGTGGAAGGGAGTCAATGCATTGCAGCAGTGGTGCATGTCATGAACACATAGTGTACATAGTATGCTGAAATAAGAAGTGCTTACAAATGCATAGAAAAATGAATGCATGCTTCTTTATTTTTGCCTGAAAAACGCCTTGATACAGTGTGTTTGAAAACATATTCTTGTTTGTTCTGTTGTGGTCCAAGAAACCATTTTGATGTCTGTTTCTCCCTGGAATTGTGCTTTTATGTATACCACTCACACAGTTACAATATATAAAATAATTGTGTCTGAGAGATTTTTTTTCTCTACGATATAACCTCTATGAGTATTGTCTCATTGAAGAAACAGCAGTTTACACATAAAATGGTGGGATTTCGTGTGTATGAGCAATAGTGTTCTTGAACCTATTCACTTGTGTGCTTTGTTCTATGTATAGCACCTCCTGTTGACAATATTGCAACTTTTCCTTGTCAACCTTATAACCTTTCTCAACCAGTATAGTCAATAGCTGAATAGAATTGCGTCTGCGTTGTTCTTCCGTGGAGCTGCAGATCAAGATGTCATCCACATATTGCAAGACGACACTTTCTAATGCAATATTGCTTAGGTCTATCTGTAGGACTCTATTAAAAATGGACGGGGATTCACAGTACCCCTGTGCTTTTCAGAAGCATTTGCCTGAAAGTGAATGACGTCAGATCTTGAGAGTCACGGTGCAACGGGATTGAGAAAAAGGCATTTTTCAAATCACAGTGAAATATTTTGCCTCGATGGGTATGTTACATAGGATTGTAGATGGATTAGGGACTAGAGGAATTTCGGCTTCAACAATATCGTTTAATGCTCTTAAATCTTGGATTAAACGGCAAGACCTTCCCTTTGATTTCTTGACAGGATAAATCACTGTATTACAGGGTGACTCTGATGTCACTAAGATGCCCTGATCCATCATGGCGGAAATTGTCTTCACGATCCCTTCATCCGCCTCGATGGACATGGGATATTGTCACGCTCTCAGTAAAATTGCTCCTGGTTTCAGCTTAATTTTCACTTCTCCCACCCCCTTCAAGAGGCCTACGTCATATGGGCCTTTAGTCCACACTGAGACAGGCACCTGGGCCATGTCGTCATCAAAGTATTCCGGATGTGTCAGTGCCAATATAATTCTCTGAGGCACTTCTCTTTTGATTATTTTTACCCAAAATATGAGACTCGCTTCCATCCTTGTCTCTTCTGAGTCTGGTTGTTCCTCAAACAGATCGTCATCGCTGACGTTAGTCACTCGACACCCTTCTTCAATGGCGATAATTGCGCACCATTGTCTGCCTTCATCATCGTAGCCTTCAAACAATATTACTTTCCCTCGCACTGCTCTGGTATGTATGATCAACGGAAATACTTGTCCCTCCTCTTCATGCATAGGTATTCTTGGTCTGAATAGAAACTCATCAGGGGTTCTCATAGTTCTATCTACGAGGCCTGGTAATCCTGCCATAAGCACACACATGCCATATGTGAAAACGTCTGGCTCTAATGGTATAGCTCTCATGGCTATATGTCCTAAGTACGCCCTGATCATTTTGCACAGTTTTGAATAATGCATTCCTGGAGTGGAGCATACTATGCCCTCCTCCGTGAACGAGATCGTCATGTTCAATTTTGTCATTAAGTCTTGGCCCAAAATGGTTACTGGGGTCTGACGTGAATATAATAAAGGTACATTCATTTTGCACTCTCCTTCGGAGACTGGGAATGTGTCTGTAAAGGGAACTCGACAGTGAACTCCTGTAAAATTCTGAGTATCTATGGCCTCGCCGGACAAGGAAAACTTGCCTTCTCGTATGCATGTGGGTTGCACCCGTGTCAACTAAGAAGGAATATTCTTTACCCCCTATGACGACATTCACCCTAGGTTCCCCGTTAGGGTCTGGTGTCACTGATAGGATAGAGCACATCAGGGTTCGCAGTGAGCTGTCCTAGTTCATATACAAGTTCGGGCCACTGTACACTTGTGGATTCTCTCCACTCTCTGGGCTGCCTCCCCTTCCGGAGTTTGTGCCTTGAGAAGATTGTGGTGGTGCCTGTTGAAATTGCCCTTGTGGCAAATTCCCCATGTTTGGGGGTTGAACCCCTTGCTGCGCACGCAGCTGCACTGTGTGGTTTTGTGCATTGCCCTGTTGTGAGATCGCAGGTGGATTCGCCGTGCCTGCTCCCATTCCTTGGCTATTCTGCCACACGTCTTGGCTTCTTCATGTGCATGCTAAATGCCCGGTCATTCCACACAGCCAACATATGGGCGGAGGTCAGATTATTTGTCCGTTTGACATATCTAGGCTGCCAGTTTGCACGTTTTGAAAACCTCCTTGATTACTTTGGAAACCATCTCGATTACTCTGCCATCCTCTTCCTCTAAATTCTCTTCCCCTTGGGTACTGTCCTACGTTACCCTGGTTATTCTGCTGTGGACTAGTCACCTGTTGTATGTTCTGTTCAGCTGTTTTGTTAGCATGGCTGCTTCAAGAGCATACTTTGATAACTTCTTTTGCCCCAGCTTCGCTTCCTCACCCTTTCGAGTTGCCTCCTTTTTCCGATTCTTTTCTTGTAACAATCTACAGTAATGTGCGATAGTTAACTGTATTTCAGCCCAAGGTTTAGCCTCAACCCATACCAATTTCTTGAGCTGTTTCTGCACTGATTCTGGCAACCCTTGGCATAAAATGTGGTAAAACATCAGTATAGATTTTGTCCAAGATTTATACGTTTCTAGCGCCCACGCGTCTTGGAAATTCCGGATATAAATCAACGGATCTTCTGACTCCTTCATTTTCCGAGTCATTATAGCTCCCATATCGGAAGTGTCTGGGCAAAGCATTTGTAACGCTTTCAATACAGCTGCTCTGCAATTATTAAATGGCGCTCCGTCGTGTGCAGTGTTGATTAAGGTTACACCAGGGTACCCTGCCCGTGTCCACACATCATCTGCTCTCTCAACAAGTATGGCAACTTGTTTCTAACTTGTGTATCCACTTCCCGGCTCCCGATGTCAGCATTGGAAGTTTGTTTTTCTGGTTTTCTCGATCCATGTGTGGCCATGGAATATATTGCGGTCTTGCTCCCCTCTTTTCTAATGGCGGAAATTGGAATGCGCAGCCTTCTTTCTCTTCCCCCATAGCTCTCCTGTCTACCACTGGGGTAATATTCCCACATCGCCGTCTGCCTGGCAATGTCCTCAACCTGTCTGCATAGGTGGGTGCCGACACCCCCCTCTGACCATGGGGTGTCCCTTCATGCTGGTCGGATTGCGTGGCAGACTATGATGTCTTCGGTGCAGACTCGCCAGAGTCTGACCATCTTACACCTTTGTCCCTTGGGAGCCGATTTTCATGCCGTCTCCCATCTTTGTCTCGCACTCCGTCTCTTCTCCGGAGTCGGACACTGATTGTTCCCAATTCACGTAACTCCTTGTGTCATCATCGTTTTTACTGATTTCTAGTCTTTCCCGGGACAGTCTTCTGCTCCCACTACTTCGGGTGATATCCTCAGTGTCATACAGCTGAGTGCTCTCCAGGCGCACGTCTTCCCTTTCCCCTTGGGATATTTGTTCTAGCCCCATTTCATCATACATCTTACCAATCGTTTCCCCGATGCTTCTGGTGTCAAAGTCATCTTCAATATTTGCCCTGGTCATGCCTGGTACTGTCTTCCCATTCTACAACAGGATTGGGTTTTTTGACTTCCTGCTCCAGATATTTGAGATCACGTTCCCTCTGTCTACGCTTACGTTCAATGTCATAATCAAGTTCTTTGCACTTCCTCGCCTCTTCTCTTACCTTATCTTCTTCCCTTCTCCTTTCATTTCTACGTTCATCTGCCCTTTGAACTTCCTCATCTTTTTGTCTCCTTATCCTTTCTTCACATACCCTTTGCTCTTCTTCCAACCTTAGTTGTTTCTGTCTGTCCTGGTCATAGGCTGCCTTCTGTTTGCGATCAAGCTGCTTTTCTTGCTCCTTGCGATATAGCTGTTCTCGCCTCAGCCTTTCCTTCCTTCTTATCCTTTCGTACCTCAACTCCTTTTCCTTCTCCTTCTCCCTTCTCTGTGCCTCATCCGACTTCTCTTTAGGTCTCACATCATCACTTCCTTTCCCATCGAGCTTCAACAATATCTGTCCTCCCATCCATTCGTCTTTTGTGAATGCCATCTCATCAGTTCTGCTTTCACCTTATTTCCATTTATTTCCCTCTCTCTCCTTATCGGGAGATGCACTAATCTGTGCCTGATCCTTCCTCTCATCATCGCGTCTCTCCTTGTCCCTCGGGACTACACAGGCAAGATTCTTATCCTGATCATTCACTTTATTTTCATCACTACTGTACATAGGTGACTCATATGCGGGGTTGCTATACCCGGTGGCTGCCTTAAGCTCTCTTAAAGGGTAGAGTCCCTCAGGCTTACTTCCCTCGGTTTCTTTTTCAGGCGGGGCAGGTGGCACGGTAGGCATCTCACCCCCCCCTGCATACGTTTGATATCCAGTCAGCAGGTGGCTCTTCTTCCTTCGACTGTTCGAACATTTTTCAAAGTTCTAGAACAGCAAGGCGTTTCTCTAGTTTTTTGCCTGTATATGTGGCATGCAAGTAAGTCGTCATATGCTGTAAAACGGCTTTAGATAAAGACCCATTTTGTGGCCACGGCATAAACATCTTGTGAGCAGTGCCCTTAACCCACTCGGTGCCATATTTCTTAAGCTTGGATGCATGTTTCGGCAGTTGTTTACATAGGTGTGCTAATGGAGTAATGTCTTCCATGTTTAAATCTGTCTCTAACAATACCTTCATGCAACTTCAACTCTCCCAACAATATGAGCGAATGCCAAATACTGCAAGCTCCAATCCAATCTTTTCCCACAAAACTTTTTATCACCAATTTACTCAAAACTTCAAACCATGTGCGATTGCTTCTCAACTATAGAATCGCGTAAAAACCCTATTTGATTTCAAACAACACAAGACAACATTTCCTACATGTGACATATAACAAAACATGTACAACAGACATTTGACAGACTAGACAGACACCAGCTGGACACAAATATCTCTGCCTCTAATTCGTACCCCGTCATGGAGTTTAAACAAACCCATTTTACGATGTCTTTAAAAGTGGTAGTAGCCTAGTCATCCCCTATTATGTGGGCTCTGAGTTCACGTTTCTTCTGACCACTATATTAAAGCGCAGGAATAAGGCGTACCCTCTCTCCTTATCTCAGGTGTCCGCCCTGGTATCCTCTCTCTTATCAGTTGTCTTACCCTGGTATTCTTCCTTTTCTCGGGTGTGTACCCCGGTATTCTTTTTTTTCTCGATTTTAACTGTCATTGTCCACGGGAAGCTTCACAGTCTACTCGGCCAAATGGCAAAGGACTCGTGATATTGCCGAAGACCTAGAGTTAGTCGTCAGTCAATAGGTGTCTTATTTTAATCAATAGTAAATAATTGATGGTCATAACCATCCTCTCCGCTACCAAGTGTACAGGAGGTGGGAGCGACCTCTGACGGGCCCTTGGGATCAGAGCTCACCCTTGAGTATTTTTAAGATGAGATAGCTGCAACCTGAGGTGGATGGGGTGCGGGATTCTCTTACTCCAACATCAATCAATAAGGACAACTCAATGGTTTGGCAAAGAGAAGTCTGTTTAATGACAAGTACAAAAAACGGGGAAACAATAGGAGATCATCAATGATGTGATCACCCGTCTTGCTTCAACTCCACATCTGCATTCAGACAGCAATAGTTATTGCAAATTCTCCTCATCATTGACGTGTAACACTCAAAAGTTTGTCATGCAATTCTATTGGTTGGAAAAGGTAACTTAAGTATAGGTACTATATCTGTATATGGTAACAGAGTGTGAGGATTGGCTAACTTATATCGGGTGGGCGTCTACGCCCCTCCCTCTACATCATTCGTGTCAGGCGTCACTAAAAGTACGATGTCTCATTGGTTCTACTAGCTATAGGACCCTTGATTATTTGGTCCATTGTGATTGGCTGGGTTACACCCCTAGGCATAAATCTTCACTTTAATTAGCAGCATGCAGAATGATCACCCAGGTGCGGTATGCCTCAAGATTCACCCTGCGTCTCTTCCATCAATCAGTATTTTAGGGCTATGTGTCAATTAGTTGGCAGAGGATGGCCTTGAAACTGTAGCTTCTTATCAGGAGAAGTTATGGCATCCTCTGGTTTTGGATGACATCAGACGTTGGTACCTCTTTGCGCTTGGCTGGTCAGGTGTCAGTACACCATGAATCTGCTTAATCTTCCCTCTATTTGTGTATTTGATTCTTCCTTTAGCCTTGCCATCTGCCTGGTCCTCTTTATCTCGACCTTCACTGGCAGGCTGCTATGCTCTTAAGATTTGATTCTTCGAAGTTGCCGCTCTCCTCCGTTCCATAGGTTGACCTCGAATTCCCAGGCATGAGCTGCTTCTTACTAAGTTTCGATTCCGCTCTTTCGTCTGGCTTTGTGCTGGTATATAAATCCTGGCTTGTTTGACCCCTACCATTTTGGGCTTAATTCTGCTTTGTAAAATGGAGTCGCACTTATATAATGTGCTTCTTTGAGGTAGATATATAGGTGGTGCTTGCCGCTCTATTCTTCTACTACGCATAGCAAGCAGTACTGTTTCCTTAGCTTCTTACGTTTCAAGCCTATCTACAGGTGTTAGCTAGTTGCATATTTTCATCCTACTTCCTGGCTACGTTTCTTTATATTTCAACATTGTTTCTTCTTCTGAGCATCATTATACCTTCCATTTCGTCTTTGCGTGTCAATTTTTGATTGTCGTTTCGTTCATCTGAACGTCTGTCCGGTCCCTTATTTTGTCGTCATCATTCGTCTTCGATTATGGCCCTTTGGGTCTCTTCTGGGACAGTTGCAAGTAGTTTTCATTTCGTGTCAGCTGCTGGTACGGTTGTCTCAATGGATACCGTACTGCCCATGGTTGTCTGGTTATTGGAACTTCAACAGGTATTGCTCTTCTGATGGGCACTGGGCAGAGCCCCAGTGTGGCTCTTTGTTGGTTTATTTGCTCCTCATATGTCACATATCTCGGCGAGTATGTTCCTGGTATTTCAAAATGGGTGGCTGGAGTGCAGGCCATATCTGGGACCTCCTCTACAACTGTCCTGCCAGGACAGCCACCCTGCTGTGTGAATAACAGCCAGGCTGTGTGAATTGGGGAAAAATGCATAAAAAGCAGGTATCTGGGACTAGGAAGGTATAGTCGCCACTGGATCGAGAGAACCGAAGAGAAGTTGAATGAAGTGGACCACTACCACGACTGAACTTCCCGTTGAAGCCCTGCTGCGGGTCTGAATCTCCAAACTTCGACGACCGAGAAGATCTGCAAGGAATCTTATTCCCTCGAGCTGGTGGGACCAACCAGTTCACCAAACACCAAGCAAGGATTCCCTCCCCTGGTTGAATTTGCTGTGCATTGCTGCAGTGAACCGGATAGCCAGGAGGCTCGGACCCTGTTTGGGTTTTAAGGAGCGCACCTTTTATTGGTTGCTTTGCTCTGCTACTGGTTTCTTCCCTGGGCAATGCAGGACCCTGCAGTCTTCCGACTTCGTGTCAGTCCGACAGTCGCTTCAGGAACCGTGAGCCTGCAGGACCTGCCAGGAAATTCTGCCTCAGCTACAGCTTTCTTCTTCATTTAAGGTACTGTTCTAACCCGGTTGTTCGGTCCGTCCGACCACAGTGAAAGTGTTTGAAATCTTTCACCAATACGAGGGCTTGTCCTTCTCTACTCTTGTAAATAACTTTTCCTTTGACCAACTTCGTTTCGAACTCTTTTCAAAGACTTAACCGCAAACTACTCTGAAATTTGTGATCCTCTGCGAAGACTCTGAACCATTAACATTGGCCCAGGCCTATTGATTTAAATCCTCATTGTAGCAAGCCTTTTCTAGATTGCCCTGCCTACTTACTTGTTGGTGCTGCTTAACTTGTGTATAACCTTGTCTTTCCCTCCCTTTTAAATTGCTGGAGTGCCAGTTTTCTCACACTTTATTTTGAGCTTAACTTGTTCAGAATTCATTGGGTGTTGTGTAGTATATTAAGAGTGTTATTTTTCTGCTGCTTTACTTAGTGAATTGTTTTACAACTGATGTGTAAATAAATGTATATTCTTTTACTCAGAAACCTTGAGTCAGTGTTTGTTTGAACCATAGTAATTGCTGTCCTTTGTGTAACTATTGATACTGCTCACTTTACTCTTGAAATAAGTCTGGCTGCTCAGCCATCGCTACCACTTTACTGTGTAGTACAGGCTTGTACCAAAGGTGAATTTGTACATGCACTTGTAGTCTTAATTGTGTGTGGTGTTCCCAAAGGGTACTGCATATGATTCAGCCTAACACCCTAATAACGTCACTGTGCTATAGCTTGAACTTAGAAGGTATTCCCAACATCATTGAATGTGCCCGAATAGCGTCACAGTGTTAAAGTTGAACTTAGAAGGAACTCCCAACATCATTGAGTGTGCCCCAATAGCGTCACTGTGTTGAAGTTGAGGCTAGAAAGTGTGACTAATGGCGTCTCTATGGTGTGGATAGAGACAACACCAGTCCACCATGTGGATGGAGTGGATGGAAAGGATGGAGTGGATATGGGGATGGAGTGGATGGAAAAGATGGAGTGGATGGAAAGGATGGAACAGATGGACAAGGTGGATGGAAAGGATGGAATGAATGGAGAGGATGGAAAAGACAGAGTGGATGGAGTGGGTGGAGTGGATATATCTGTATATCTCTGTATCTTGTATATATGCTATGTACCTGTATCACATGTTTACCCCTATCCATCCTGTCGCTTTATATACGTATGCCGCTATGTACGCCCCCAGTCCTGCTCTCATGCTTGCTTGCATGCGCTTTACTGATAACAACCATATCACATTACTACGCTTAGTCTCTCCTATACACCATCATTCAACTAGAACACAGCTACTCTATGACACATTCAGCCTAGCTGTTCTCATACTCACATGACCCTACGAACACCTCATCATCCTAATAACACACAGCTGAATAAGCACATTCCGGCGAGTTTAGGCATCTCCTCAGGCCTAACGCAGCCAGAACTCAGTCTGGGTGTCCACCCCCCAGATTGAACACATTCAACTGATTTCCTCAGCACCACACCTACTGCTAAAAAGCAGCTATCATGCAACAACCACACCAGCTGCACATATATCCGGTGCGCCCACGCACCATACGACACTCTCTCTCTCTCTACTGATTTGAACTGCGGTTCCCGGGGGCGTTCAACCTACCAGCGCTTTGAGGTCATACCAATAATACATAAGGCACTATATACATGTATGTATTTATTTATTTATTTTGTATTTGTAGAGCGCGTTACACCCTGCAGGCATCGAGGTGCTAAATAAATGGCAAGTAACATAACATAACATATTTGGTTATTTTAATAATTTGCTTTGCTAAATAAACGTTGAAATGGCGTTGGTGGAGGATCTGTATTTCCCAATAACACTATAATGGACTCAAGGGGAGAGAACACCTGTGAAAATCCCCAGAGATTTTATAGCACAAAAGAAATCACAGGTGATTGCTACTTTTTGGTTGCTTGTTATATTTGTAGTATCAGTCTACCTGAACCTCCAGACAAAATGGCTCTACATCCTGTTGCAATTTTCTTTATGAGCTCCAATATTTGGCTTAGCATAAAGATATGGACATATCGGCTTACTCAGTCAGTTCACCCAAACTCCGTTTTTTTTAAAGATTTTTGGGAT
The DNA here is from genome assembly GCF_040938575.1 of Ambystoma mexicanum. Lineage (NCBI taxonomy): Eukaryota > Metazoa > Chordata > Amphibia > Caudata > Ambystomatidae > Ambystoma > Ambystoma mexicanum. The sequence continues at coordinate 808,131,308 of NC_090941.1, forward strand.
TTGATTCCCACCCCTGATGGTGGCTTGTATATTTTGCTTTACAAATGGAACATACTTCCTTTAATTATTTCCTTTGTTTAGCAAAAAAACCTAATATGAAAATTTAAAAAATAATGTCAGGGCCTGCTAGGCTCCTTTGTTTGATATATATAAAAAGAGATCACTCGATGGTGTCACTTTGCTAAAAAAAAAGGAAACAATTAAAGGAAGTACGTTCCATTTGTAAAGCAAAATATACAAGCCACCATCAGTGGTGGGAATCAAATCCCAAAAATATTTAAAAAAAACAGTTTGGGTGAACAGACTGAGTAAGCCGATATGTCCATATCTTTATGTTAAGCCAAATATTGGAGCTCATAAAGAAAATTGCATCTGTATTTCCCAAACCATGGCTGTTTATCTTTGAAGTAAATGGCCTTCAGTGACGTGCACATCCGTGAACGCAATCTTATACTTGGCTGTGCTCCATAAGCATCCACACCCGGTACTTTTCCGTTGCCCGCAAATGGTACACATCCAAGTTCATAAATTACTCCTCTATTGCCTTTAGGTGGTTTTCCGTTTTAGTGCTTCGAGGAGGACACACTGTTGCCTCCTTGAAAATGAACGGTGTTTATGCCTGCATGTAGCACACGCGAATCAAAGGGGCACAGTGACCTCGTTTCATAGCAAACCCGAAGCATTCTGACTGACTGAAAGTTCATTTGACCTTTGCTTTCGATATTTACTTCAGAAGATTCAGGGATGCAGAAATAAAGAGATTGGGAACCCATAGATAGCAACACTTGCACAGCCGTCATTTACACTTATATTTGAATAAGTTAATTTAACACGGTGTGTTTCATCTATTTATCGCTAAACAGCAGTTTATTTGCAGTGTGATATTGTTACGGGAAAACTCAGCGGGGATTTGAAGTCCTAAATGATTAAGGCACAATACATCGAATTGAGTCGCTTGCCAAATGACAAGTGAGTCAAAGTGGCTGATTCGCAGCAAGAATCGTATGTCATTGTTAAGGTATTATTCAATATATGTTTGTATGGCTTCAACAGAATCCATTCTGACATTCTCAGCTGTGTGTGTGTATGTGTGTGTGAGAGAGGTTCTGTTAATTGTTCTGCATTCCAGAATGTGTGCTCATTGGTTCCCAGGTTGGGAGTTGGTCCTGCGATCCCAGGAAGAGAGTGGGTTCATCCTGGAAGCGTACACAACTGCTTACCTGCTCACCAGTGTCATCTTCTTAATGCTGCTGCAACAATTTGGCAGGTCAAGTGGCACAGCGAGTAGAGCGCTCGCTTTGACACCCGTGCAGAGCCTGTTAACGCAGGTTCGAATCCCGGCGGGGCCAAACTCAGCCTTTCATCCTTCCGAGGTCGATAAATGAGCACCACACACCGTGGGTAATAATAAGCAGCGCTCGGATACCTGAGGGTTTGTAGCGCTATATAAAAGCCTAATTATTATTATTATTATTAAGGCATGGATCTACTTTGTGCCTCACAGGCACTTCCCTGCTCTTGAGCCTTATGCTGTGTTGGAAGTTTCTCAAATAATCCAACTTTTGGAGAAAACATAAGGGAACGTTTTCATTGTCTATGACCACACTTCCATGGCCATTTTCCCTCCCCTGGAGGACTGATAAGTCCCATCAATAAACCAGTTCATGTTTCTTTGTCACAACATTCTACCCATAACCCACGAGTCAGGGATCCCCAAAAATGCATGGATGCCACTGTCGGGGAAAGGGTGAAAGTTACCCACAAGATTGCACCTCTATTTGAGTTGATATAAGGTTCATTCATGCACATTCATTATTTTTTGAGGGAATCGTACAAAAATTTCGACCTGGGAACTGCGACGGCGGAAAATGCCGACTTTTTTTTTCTTTTTAACCCCTCCCTTACACCATATATATTTGTGGGGGGTTTAGAGTATGATATTAATATAGGGGGGGGTGAGGGGGTCTCCCCCCGCATATATATGTGGTGTAAAGGGTTAAAAAAGAAAAAGTCGGCTTTTTCGGCCGTCGCATTGATCACATAGATCCTTTTTTGATGGGTTTTTCCTGATTGATTTTCTCCAAAAAACGAATTCAAAAATATATGAGGGTGTGGGCAAGGTTATGTTCGCGGTGGGGTGGGGAGGAGTAGGGAAGAGTGTCCAACTAATAGGGGGGATTTAAGGGGAGAACTCCCCAAAAATAAAAAAATAAATGTTCAATGAGTTTTTTCAACAAAAGGAAAACTTCGGGAAAAAAAAGACTGTCGATCAATGAACATAGAACCTTCGAGTTATGGCTATATTTATTTGGTCCTTATTGTCCCCAGTTTGCAGTTGTGGGGTATGCATGGGAAGAGGGGATGCGCTGCAACTTACATAGGTGTGTTTGTGTTCAGTTTTGTCACTCTCAGGATTTGGCCTGCAGTCTAGAATTTGAGCTTGTGGGGCCGAGTTGGTCCTTGGTCCTTGGAGCCCAAGAGAAGAGGCAGTTTATCCTGTCGTTTGGTGAATAAAACTACCTACCTTTTCACCTGTATCCATTCATCCTTTTGTAAACCTGCCACAAAACATGTGCTTTTCAAAATGTTGCATTCTCTTACTATAATATCACTGCAATAGAATGTGGAGGTTAAATTCCACTGCTATGCTATTGTGCGGTAGGTGAATATAGTATTTGTGCTGCCTCCAGTGGTTTCCTTAGAACAGTGGGAAATAGAGAAGCCCCAGTATGCTTTCCTTACAGACTCAGCTCAGCTTCCTGACAGTGCAAGACCTCTGAGCACTGCACTCAGCATTATGCTGGGTACAGAGCAGGAGCTACTGTTATTAAAAAACGGGCAGGCTTGTGGCTCCTGCATAGCGGTAAGAACTGTGTAGGGATCGAGGGGATGGTGAAGCAGATTTAGGTGTATCCAGATGGTAGGGAGGCTGGCATTGTTTGGAGTTTTTAGAGGGGAGGGCAAACACGAGGGAAGGTGGCAGTGGGGCAGGTGATTATTAGGTGTAGGCCGAGGATGAGGGTCCAATGTCTATGGTTCCATCATACCTTCACTGCCAACCCCCAGTAATACTGGTCCATGGGGACAGCTAAGTGGATGCAAAAGGACTTCAGGCATAAACACCACAAAGTTGTATATAGGCAACTATCAACAATAGATGCATTTTGCAGCAGAATTCTGAATGCTATTGACAACACAAGCTGTGCTCTCGCTGTCTCGCAGATGGCACTAGGAACCCCCCTGTGAAATATATCCCTGATACTGATACTTAGTAATCTACAGTGTATATATATGTATATGTTGCACTAGCAAACACCTTTGAAATTCAATGGAAAAACGTTGTTACAGGGACGTTATGCTTAGAGGTAAAACCGAAAAAAAACAGAAATTCGACGGTATAGTAAGCTAAGCAACCATAACTTGTGCCACCAATGTGCACCGCAAGGACTAACACCCATGACATCAAAGATGCCATCACAAATCTCTTTCATGACATCACTGATAACATCACATGTGTGGCTCCCTCTGTTTTGTTCACTACCATAAGTAGGGCAGGTGCTTTTCTTCACTAGCATTCAGGAAAAAACAATTCAAAAGGTCCGATAGAAACTCATGCAAGAGATCGGAAATAAAGGCATGAACTGGGCAAATGCCTCCTTCATCTCAAACAGCACGGAAACTCTTGTAACATGCTGTGCAATTTTCCCTGCACAATGAACAACAATAATATCAGCATGATTGCTTGTCACCAAAGTGACACACAGAGAAACCAAAATCAGGCATTTCATTGTAGCTATAACACACTACTGCACATACACATGATAGATTGCAAAATGAGTAGCCAGTGCAGTGTTTTCAATTCGCTTTCAGTCAATGTATGTGGGGATCCCCTAAAACCTGCATGCTGTGCCTTGTAAAACACACAGCAATAACGCGCCCTCTGCATTTCTGTCGACAAATACACTGTGTAGCACAGTCTGTCCATACACACCACACCCACAAACCTTGTTGGCGAATCCCGTAGCCTCGACAGGCCCATTTCTATGGCTGTCATCTGCAAAAGGGACGTATGTAACACTTGCCACCCTGCAACTATCATGATATGCACAGACCTTTCATGATGGGCACGCGCACGAGTGGGGGAATAACTTTCAACCAGGGGAGCAGATGTCGTTAGTTGTGGTGGCTCTTAAAAGAACCTTTGTGGTTTATTTTTTTAAAAAAAAACTTTTTTTAAAGGTGCTGCAGTTTTCAATGGTAAATGTGTGTTTTCAACGTCAGCTCATATTCTTACAATAGGGTCTTCACTGGAGTGTGTAGATTGTGAAACAACATTTCATTGCCACTGTTCGACAAAGACATGTCATTTGCCTTGAAAAGGCGTATGTATCGCAAACCAATGTTCTCATTCTCACAGGAGAACATCCCCGCAGCACTCAAGAAGTCACACATGCTTCTGTTGATGAGACCCTTCCGACCTCTGGCTGGTGACATAAAACATTGGAACACTTCCACACTATTCTCGGGGGTATACACGAGAAAAGCACCTTGGCGCTGCACTGCTTTCATAATGATCTTCAGTTGACGGAACACACAGGAACATGGCATGTAACCCAAAAAGAAGGCTCCAAAGTGCAAGATCACAATATCAACAGTTGCCAAAGAGGCCACGCATCGACATTCTACAAGCTGCCCGCTGAAACAGCACGCTTCGACACTACACCACAAAGGGTCCACTCCATCCAAACCGAAATTGCCAGACAAGTCTTCTTGTAAGGCATACATGCACAGATCCTCCACAAAGCCATCACCCACGATGAAAACTGTGCATCTTGCCATGTTTGCCAGCCATAGTGCACAAAGTAATGGAAAAGTGAATACCCTTTCCTGTGACACACACCCAGAGCACCTGCTTGGCCAAAGGCCAAAGTACCATTCCCATTGGCCACCATGGTGAGAAGCGCAAGATGTGCCATGTGCCTTTCCCCAATGACCGCAAGGGTCACACCCTGGTGAAGCAGGACTCCTCCTCTTTATTGGTGCTCTTTCCTGTGATGTACACTCTGAGCACCTGATTGGCCAAAGGCCATAGTCCCATTTTATTGATCAGCATTGTAAAGACTGGTAGGGGGTGTCTGTACTTCTGCTCTCTATATGGTAGATGAGAGGCACAGAAGACCCCAGCCAAGATTCTCTATAAGGTAGCAATGGATGAGCAATCAAGGCCTAGCTTCTCAGGAGGTGATGCAGGCTGGTTCTTAAGTACAGTGTAGTCCCCGAACCCCCACAAAGGAATGTCCACAAACTGTATTACTGAAAATAACAGTATTTATATAATTAATATGCAAAGGTATGTACACGATCACAATAACGCACTTTGTACTCGGAAGTCGATAATGATAAATATATACAATTCTAAAGTGGTACCACTAATGTTATCAAATCTCATTAAAGTGCATCAACTGTACGGTTGAAATGTCACACAGATTAATAACGAGGAAACCAGCAATAGAGATAGGCAGGAACGTAAGATGGTTGAAACAATAGGCAGAATGATGGCCCCGTTACCTAGACACAGTTCTGTGTGGAGATAGTTCTGTGTGGAGATCCCCCCCACCTGGGCAACCTGTAAAATAAGGATATATCGCACAAGCCTAGTCCATATGTTCAATAGTCTATTAAGGTTTTACCCCCCCAATGTACGTGGTGGAGTAGAGTTCTCCGACAATGCGTCGACCGATCCTTCTTGAGTGCCTCCCTTTCAGGTGGGAGCCACGGATCGTCGAGAGGTGTCGGGGAACTTGGCGTTCGGTGTCGGGGAATCAACTGCCCTTCTTGAGTGCCCTCCCTTTAAGGCAGGAGTCACGGGTCGTTGAACGTCCGACGGTGAACAGGGTGAACTACGGCAGGGAAGTGGAAGCTTCGTTCCTAGCGGTGCTCATCGACGACAGAGCGTTGGCGTCCTGCAAGGAAGAGGCATGCGGGGCACCTCAGTGACGACAGTTCTGGACCACAAAGAGATGATGAAGAACTGTGGCCCAGCAAGGGCGTCGAGTCGTCGGCGTCTCTGTGGTCTTTAGGTGGCGGGAAACCCACCAGTGGATGCTCCCCGGGGCGTCGACGGTCAGGCCTTCTCCAGCGGGAGACAAGCGGGTGACGATGCAGACGAGAGCGTCCGATGATCAATTGAAAATCTTAGGCAAATGGGCGCACGGCGGCTCCGGTCGGCGATGGCGGTCGTTGACAGTGGCGGACAACAGTCCGAGTGCTTCTCCTTGGAGATCCGCAGCAGTCCCCGTATTGGGTCGGCAGCCTGTCGAAGGTCTGTCTACCAGGGAGCATTGGCAAAGATCAGCTGTGCACGATGGTCCCTCGTAGCTCGGGAAGAGGGCGCCTTACCAGGTCCTCTCTGGGTCAGTCCTTGGAGGCACAGCAGCTTTCAGATTGTGAAGAAGAGCCACAGCAATTCTTCTCGTCCAGCAGGGCTTCAAGGTCAAGCGTCAGTTACTCCAGTTACTCGTCGTAGTGGACTTCAGCTTCTGAACAGGATTCCTAGCAGTGAGAGGTCCCCAGATATACTGTTGATCTCCCATTCATTCCGCTGGGTCACACTGAGGCATCCAATCACGACTACGGTCATTCATGCAGGCAGGCAGCCAATCAGGCACACAATGTATTCAGGCCATTCACTTCTCTCCAGGCACTCACAACAAGTTATGTGTATTGGGACAAGTACCGAGCCATTCAACACTCCAAGCTGCATTCATACCGGTTTCGGGCAGGGTTGTCTCAGTCATTGTGTCAACCACCAGATACTAGACACCCACAACACAGAATGCATATTCGTCACACACTCTATTCACCCAGGTCCCACCCACAGGAGGTACTCACAACATACATCACCAGGAAGGCTCCAGCCAGTCTGGCCGGGCCGTCACAACAACACCATATATGGCACTTCCACCCAACAGCCAGTCAGGGGGACGGGACAGAGTCAGGGCTTCCCAGGACTTAGGGAAAACGAGGTAATGGGGGATAGAAAGCAAGAGGCCACAGGGGCCATCTTGTTTTCCATCAGGAATCAACGGATCCCAATGGCAGGGCTGGGGTATCCCAAAATGGAGGATACTCCGCGCACCTGTCAATTTCAGCATGGAGCTGCCACCAGCCCATACCCTGCTCTGCGGGCCACCCACAAGTGCCCAAACACATACACTAGGGGCACAGGGTTGTACCCCCGCCCATGGGTGCCATAAGGGTATCCCACGGGTCTGTTCACCAAACCAAAAGAGAGAGAGCTGCACCGCCAGGAGTCCCACATGAACTCCTGTGCAGAAAACACAACAGAACACACGATAAAAAGCAGTAAAGGACAAGGATACGGAGGCCCTGTCCCTCCGATGCACTTCCAGCATCACAGTCGCCCCCCCCAGACTGAGGTGGAGGGTGCCTAATCTCCCACGGGATAGACACCCTCATCCAGACGGTCAACATACCTTCTGGAAAGGCCATCTTCATTATCGTGACTCTTCCCTGGTCTGTGCTCTATGGTGAAGTTTAGCCCTTGCAGGCTAATGGACCACCTGAGCAGTTTCGGGTTCTCACCCTTCATCTGCATAAGCCACTTCGGGGGCTTATGATCTGTTTGGACCTTGAAGGTTGACCCCGTAAGGTAGGGCCTAAAACGCCTAAGGCTCCAAACTATACTAAAACATTCCTTTTCAACAGTAGCCCACCTAAGTTCTCTACCCTTGAGTGGTCTACTGATGAATATGATAGGATGTTCTCTCCCTTTGTCATCCAACTGGGACAAGACAGCTCCAATTCCGGTGTCGCAGGCATCCGTCTGGACGATAAAGGGTCAGCTGTAGTCAGGCGCACATAACACGGGTGCCCGACACGGACTTTCTTTCAAGCCATCAAAGGCCCTCTGACAGTCTTCAGTCCAATTAACCTTCCTAGGCTGTTTGGGTGAAGTCAGAGCTGTCAGCGGTGCAGCTATGGTTCCATAGTCCGCCATGAAATTGCGATAATACCCGGTGAGGCCCAAAAAGGCTCTCACCTGGGTTTGAGTAGTGGGAGTCTCCCAGTCCTGTACATCCTGTACCTTACTGGGGAGAGGTTGGATTTGACCCCCTCCTACCTCATGACCAAGATACGTGACTTTCCCCTGAGCTATCTGGCACTTGGTGGCCTTGATAGTGAGGTTAGCCCTTTTTAAGGCCTGCAACACTCTACCCAGATGTGTCAAGTGCTCTTACCAAGTGGAACTGTAGACGGCAATGTCGTCTAAATAATCCACACTAAAGGCTTCCAGCCCACTGAGAGCATGATTGACCAATCTCTGGAAGGTGGCAGGGGCATTCTTCAACCCAAAAGGCGTGACCTTAAACTGGTAGAGTCCCTCTGGTGTTGAGAACGCCGTCTTTTCCTTGGCATGGTCTGTCAGAGCTATTTGCCAATAGTCTGAGGTGAGGTCAAAGGTGCTCACAAATTTGGCAGCACCTATGGTGTCCACGAGCTCATCAGCCCTGGGCAATGGGTACGCGTCAGTTTTGGTGACGGCATTGACTCCTCGGTAGTCCACACAGAACCTCCAATCCTTGGTACCTGCCTGGGAACTTGCCTTGGGGACAAGGACCACAGGACTGGATCAGGGACTGGTTATTTGCTCGACACTCTCAGGGGCACGCTCTGGATGACGAACTTCTATCCCTGCGACAGGGCAATCAGGACCTCCTATCCTATATTGCAACCTTTAATAGACTAGTTGTGGAAACGGGATGGCCAGAGGATAAAAGAGTCACGTTGTTTTATCGAGGCCTAAGCAGAGAACTTAAAGTTGTCTTGGCCCAAGTTGTAAATCCGCCCCAAGATTGCACAGAGTATATAGACTTAGTGGTCCAATTGGATCACAGACTTAAAAACAGAAAAGCAGATCGGTCCAGGTTTGAGACCCGGGTGTTGGTCAAGACCCATGCTAATCCCAAGGGAGTTGATGTCTCTGAGCCTATGCAAATTGGAGGGGTTAAAGGACCCTTAACTCAAAAGGAACGTGAAAGGAGGCAGCAGTTAAAATTATGTCTTTATTGTGGGAATTCTGGACACTTTCTACGAAATTGCCTGGCAAAACCGCCCCGAAAGGCGGTAGGAGCCGCTGATAAAAACCATGAAGACTCTGTTTCGGGAAACGACTCCACCCGACAAGTGTAGGGGTCCGCTTGCCGAGCTTGAAAACTAACTCTCAGACCTCGCATTTCATTGTGCCAATGGTTCTCGTAGATCCAGAACAGCCTAAGCGGTTGCATGCAATAAAGGCATACATTGATAGTAGGGCTATTGGAAACTATGTGGATCGTGAATTGGTCTCTAGGATTAACCTCCATCTCCGTCCTAAAACCAGCAAAAATGTCATCACCGCAGTCGATGGAACTGAAATTGCCTCTGGACCGGTATCACATTCCACTACTGAGGTGACTCTTATTGGTCCCGACGGCCATCGGGAGGGTGTTGTGTTTGATGTAATCAAGGCTCCACAGTTTCAGGTTATTCTTGGAATCCCTTAGAGACACATAATCCTCGAATTGATTGGCGAGCTAAGAGAATAACCTTCCCGGATTGTACACAAACCGGCTACCCAGAAAACCTGAAGATTAATCTAGCATCTGTAACCTCTGCCTCCATGCAACTACCTCCGGAATACTAAGACTTTCAGGACGTCTTACAAAAGGAACAGGCCAACACGTTACCTCCTCACAGATCGTACGATTGCCAAATCGATCTGGTGCCCGGTGAACAACCCCCTTGTAGCAGGATTTATGCCCTTACCGAACCTGAGAATCTGCATTTGAGACAATATTTGGATCAATACCTAGCTAATGGTTTTATTCGCCCGTCAAAGTCCCCGGCATCCTTCGGCTTTGTTCTTCGTGCCCAAAAAAGAAGGCGACCTTAGAACTTGTATCAATTACCACGCATTGAACCAGATAACGGTTAAAAACCGTTATCCTCTGCTTCTGATCCCTGAACTCCTTGACCAGGTGAAGGACGCTTGCATATACACCAAGTTAGATCTCCGGGGGGCTTTTCATCTGGTACGAGTTAAAGAAGGCGACGAATGGAAAACTGCCTTCCGTACTAAATACGGATTATTCGAGTACCAGGTGATGCCTTTCGGATTGTGTAACGCGCCGGGTGCCTTCCAATACTTCATGAATGATGTCCTTCGGGAACTCATCGATGTTTGTGTTGTCGTATATATCGATGACATTCTGGTGTACTCCTCTTCGGAATCTGATCACAGAAAACACGTCAGAGCAGTACTTGAAAAACTGCACCAACACAAACTATTTGCTAAATTGGAGAAATGTGTTTTCCATACCACAGAAGTCGAGTTTCTAGGTTTCATCCTGACACCCAAAGGAGTCCGAATGGACTCAAGAAAAGTGGATGCCATCCTCAAATGGCCATCACCTAGCTCTGTAAAAGGGGTTCAAAGCATGCTCGGCTTTGCCAATTTCTATCGCAGGTTTATCCCGGAATTTTCACGAGTGGTACAACCCATTACTGCACTCTTGAGGAAAAATAAACGTTTTGAATGGTCGGAATAAGCCGACAGGCCTTTCAGGATTTAAAAGCTAAGTTTACCTCCGCACCTATATTGAAACACCCGCGTCCAGATCTCCCTTATGTCGTCGAGACTGACGCATCCAGCCTAGCCATGGGAGCTGTCCTGTCCCAAAGAGATCCCAAAACCAACCAACTGCATCCCGTAGCATTTTGGTGCAGAAAATTCTCGGCACCCGAGGTTAATTATGCAATCACGGACAAAGAACTGTTAGCCATTAAGTCCGCTTTTAAAGCCTGGCGGCATTATCTGCTTGGCGCTCGACATACCATCACAGTGATCACTGATCACCGGAATTTACAGTATTTGAAAACCGCCAAGGCTCAGTCATCACGGCAGCTCCGATGGGCTTTGTTTTTCGCTGAATTTGATTTCGTGATTACCTATCGACCTGGCTGCAAGAATGGCAAAGCAGACGCCTTATCCCGAATTGGAATGGGAGAATCTGATACAAACTCAGAACCCGTACCAATAATTCCCGAACAGAGGATTCTAGGCATGACTTCGTTACAGACGCTTGAAGACATTCAAGCCAGAGTGAAACAACTCCTGGACCCTACAACCTTACAGGATTGGATACAAAAGGGATCAGACTTTACCATAGATAATGGTTTACCTTATTTCCAAGGACGCTTATTCCTGCCACATAAGGAATTACACAAACTAGTTATTTCCGTTTATCATGATGCATTAATAGAGGGACACCCCGGTATTGCCAAGACAGAGGAAAAGGTGAAACGACAATTTTGGTGGCCCTCTTGGCGAAAAGATGTTAAATCTTTTGTGATGTCCTGTGGTGTTTGCGCCCAAAATAAAAGTCAAAAGAAAAGACCAGCCGGTCTCCTTCAACCTCTACACATACCGCCAGCACCCTGGCACACCCTATCAATGGATTTTATTACGGACCTGCCTCCTTGTTCGGGGTACAATACTATTCTGGTAATTGTGGATTTGTTTTCCAAAATGGCCCACTTTATTCCTTTGAAAGGTTTACCTTCAGCTTCTGTCCTAGCCAAACAATTCCTCGAAAATATTGTTCGCTACATGGATTCCCATCTATACTAATCTCTGACCGGGGAAGCCAATTCATTTCCCACTTCTGGCGCAAATGTTGTCAAATGGCGCCGATCGACGTAAGATTATCGACCAGTCACCACCCTCAGACCGATGGTCAGACCGAGAGGACAAATCAGACCCTTGAGCAATACTTACGGTGTATGTTACAGCAATCTGAAAGCAACTGGAAAGACATTCTTTGGATAGCCGAATACGCATATAATAATTTGGTACACTCTGGAACTGGCCACAGTCCTTTTTATACTTTGTTTGGGCATCACCCTCGAACCTCAAACCTTGACTCACCTCAGAATCTCGGAATGCCTGCAGTAGAACATCTGCATTCTACAATTACCCAAGCCTTCAAAGAGGCAACTACGCATTTACAACAAGCCAAGAGAAAATACAAGGAGAATGCTGATCTACATCGGAGTGAAGCACCTCCGTATCAGATTGGGGATCAAGTGTGGTTAGCTACCAGACATTTACCACTCAAAGGGCCTCGAACTTTTAACCCAAAATATCTGGGACCTTATTCTATTACGGCAATAATTAACCCAGTGGCTGTTAAACTTGATTTACCAGCTAGTATGCAAATTCACCCTGTTTTTCATGTGTCACTTCTGAAACCAGTGGTACCCGGAACCCGACTACTCAAACCTCCAGAACCTATTCTAATAGATGGGGAGCCTGAATTCGAAGTGAAGAACATTTTAGACTCAAAAATGTTTAGGTCAAAACTGTTCTACCTAATTGATTGGAAGGGGTACGGACCTCAGGAGAGGTTGTGGGAACCCAGCGACCATGTGCATGCACCTCGATTAGTCAGGAAATTCCACCGACTCTTCCCAGACAAACCAAAACCCCCGGAGTGAGCAACCTTGGGAGGGGCCTTGGGGGGGGGGAGTGCTGTCATGATGCCCGCTCCCGGGGAGCCGGTTCAAGCCCTGCGTCCCCGAAAGCGGACATCCAGTCCCCAAGGTAGGACCCAGCAACCCCATATAGGGGCCCTTTGGACAGTGTCCTGGCGCCTATGGCGCCAGGCTCATAAAAGACATCAGTCCTGGCGCCATAGGCGCCAGGCTCATTATGGAAGTGCTTGGATGCACTTACCTCATGCAGACCATGCTGCAGGATCCCGGCCTCCTTGAGGCCTGAAAGGAACTATTTTACCTGTGGGACTAATTTACCATCCGGGCATGGTCGGGGACGGATACATACCTGATTGGAGGAAGGATACATACCTGGAACTTCTTCCAAGGCTATTTAAACCCCACCCGAACAGCCACACGTGCTTCGCGTTGTTCTGCATCTAGCAGTTGGACGCTCACCGTGTCTGCTCCTGCATCCTGACTTCTGCCACGCCTGCCAGCATCCTGGATCACCTGCAAAGGAAGAGAAGAAGAGAACAGAAGAAGGAAAAGTCCTTACCTGCTAAATCCGCATCCCGGAGACATCTCACCGACAATCCTGAAAAGGAAGACTTTTATTTAAAAGCTCATTGCGTCGATCGCTGCAGTGCTGCATTCCACTCACCTTTACAGGGCGCCTCCATGTTCAGCAGCGATCATCCGGATTCGCAGTCACGCCCCATCGCCTAGGGAGAAAAAGCCCAGAACAAAAGGTGAGAGAGAGAAGGGAATAAGGAAAGCTAATTCTCCATGTTAAGACTTACCTGTTGATTCATTCCCTCTTCATTTCGGGTCCGCGCCGCTTCCTGGCATTTCTGGACCCCGGCCCCTAAGGGGAAAAAGAGACATCAGCGTTAATGTGCGAATGAAAAGACATTACCAAAAAACGCTCATTAAAGACTTACCTGATTTCTACAAGGATTTCACCTCTCATCTCGGGTCGGTTCCTGTTCCCCGGCATTCCGTACCCCGGCCCCTATGGGGAAAAAGTCACTAGCATTAGTACATTAATGCATGGACACAAGGGGAACCTCTTATCAAAAGAAACTTACCTGGAAGCCAAGCAAGTTTGGTTCTCACCAATCCGAAAATCCAGTGAAGGAACTTGATACCAACGCGCCCCTGCATCAGAAGCAGGATGGAGAGCTCGTCCTTCCAGATCCTAAGGTGAGACGCTACGAGGACTCACAGAAGGGTTTCGAGGAGGGTGAGAGGGGAAAGTGGGAGGCTGATTGCATTACCCCGCAGACAGTTAATCCCCTATTTTCACCTACAGAAGGATACTTCTGCGAGCCAGACAAGCCAGATTTGGGGGCCCGGTCCAGTCCGTCTTCTGAACCCTGCGCATCACCTTTGAAGAGGTCACAGCAGCGCAAACCAGGCCAGCGCCTCCGTGGGAGTCAGGTGAGCGTTACAACGGGCAACCACCTTGGCAGTAACAGTCCGAAGGGGTATAGCCTCAGGGTACCTGGTGGCATGATCCACCAAAACCAGGATGAACCGATGTCCACCTGACGTGGGAGGGTCAAGGGGACCGACGATGTCGATGCCCACCCTCTCAAACGGTGTGCCAACCACTGGCAATGGCTGCAGTGGGGCAATGACACTGCCTCCAGTCTTGCCAGACAACTGACAAGTTGGGCAGGTCCTGCAGTGGGACTCCACTTCTACTCCCATTCGAGGCCAGTAGAAATGGAGAGAGAGGCTCTGCTTAGTCTTCTTGGTACCAAGATGACCAGCCAAGGGCACCTCATGCGCCAACTGCAGTAGGAAGGGCCTGTAAACCTGGGGTACCACCAACGTCTTGAGGGCACCAGGTTCAGGCTTAGTGGGCTCACTAACAAGGAGCTCACCCTCCAAATAAATCTGGAAATTCCTAGGCACTTCTCTTTGTGCCTGGGACAGGGCCTGTTTCCTCAGACCCTTAGAGAGAGGGACACTCTCTCTGTCCTTTACAGAAGTGTGCCCGGGAGGGTCCCCCTTAAGCTAACAAGCATTGAAGATCGGGATGATCCTCCGGGTTGAGAACCTCTCCCACAGGAGAGTCTTCTGGCTCTTCTCCCACAGGAGTTGAGATGGGGTTTACCACTGGACCCAGCCCGTCCGGAGCATGGATCCCAATGGGTGCTGTAGGAACAGCAGGAAGCGAAGGGGCTCCCTCCACATATGTGGCCTTCTTGCTCTTCCTTCGTCGTGCCTTAGGCCGCGCCTTCGGCTCGGGTACCTGACTCACAGCCAGACCTGGTGTCACCTGTGACCTAGTGACCGCAGCAGCAGTCATGGGAAGACCATCCGCGATCAACCCCAACTCGACTAGATCGTTACCTAACAGAATCTTAGCAGGGACGTTGTCCTGAACCAGGACATGAAGCTTTGCTGTCTTGTCTCCAATTACGAGTGTGACTCGGGCTACAGGTTATAATTTGGGAGGCCCACCAGCTAACCTGGTGGTTCTCAGAGAAGCATCTACATAGTCCTCTGGCTTGAGCAGGGTCCTGTACACCACTGTCATGCTTGCCCCAGTGTCTCTCAAACCAGTAGAAGGCTGGCCATTCAGGAGGACACTTCTCAAAAATCTACGGGTGTTCTGTGGGATAGTCGCCAGTACTTCCGCATACTGGTCCCAGACCCCAAGGGACACTAATGAAATCTCTACGGGGCAGCAAAAGTGATTCCGGTAGAGGAGGGGAGGACAGTGGCCTCCACCTCAGACATGGGGTAAGTGTAGGTCAGGCTGACAGCCTGTACTCCGAG
This sequence comes from Ambystoma mexicanum, assembly GCF_040938575.1. Taxonomy (NCBI): domain Eukaryota; kingdom Metazoa; phylum Chordata; class Amphibia; order Caudata; family Ambystomatidae; genus Ambystoma; species Ambystoma mexicanum. Next base: position 808,146,656 of record NC_090941.1, read on the forward strand.
TGCCTTACCTTTACACTTGGAATCACCCCTTTTGTGATCCAGAGCCCCAAGGTCCCAACAAGTGCTGGGAGTGCGTGGTGCGGTACTGGAACCACCGGGAGCCTGCTTTGCAGCAGGTGGACCACTACTCTTATTCCCACCCACAGATGACTTATCCCCACTACAATTCAACAAAAGTTTTCACCTTGTAACCGTCAATCCACCCCATCATATTCATGTGCGCAGCACTCACCCAGTCAATCCAAGACACATTGGCCCTCATTACGACCCTGGCGGAAATCGGAAAACGATGGCGGAGATGCAATACCGCCATCGAATAGCGCTCGGTGCGACTATGACCCGCCACCGCAAAGTACGAAGCCATTAGCGACACCGTAGTGAACGCCAACGCTAACTGCACCAAGTACGCGCGCGCGCGCGCCATGCCAAACCGTAAATACCACCATGGCGCAAGGGTACGCGAATTCCGACCCTAGCGGACATGTACCTAACGCCATCAAGCATGGCGGAAAGCACCATTCCGCCATGGTGAGAAGTACGGCATCGCGAATCAACCGTAAACGGCCCCACTGAGTGCCTGTACACCGCTCCCTGCCCACAAAGTACAACTCCTCGTAGGTGCAATGAAGTCACAATGCTACCAGTGAAATGTACAAGTCACCCATGCATGCCAACGAACAAAAGATCCACAAGAGGGGCCAATGGGAGCTGCAGGGCACAGATGGCACGAATACAGAAGCCATTCCAATGGACATGACCACATTCCCCCCCCCGAAACGCACGCAAACACAGGCACCTGTGACCAGCAATATTCCGAAAATCACAACATTCCACCAGTCCACCTGGCTGACCGTCGTCTGTTACACAAAACCCAATCCCCCGCCCCTGAGCATGACAACATCCAAACAGTCATATTGGCATCCCCCATCCCTGACCTCACTGGGCTCCGTAGGCAAACGCGCCCAGCACAGTACCACGCGACTATACTCCGAAACCGGAACCCAATGCAGATCTCCTCACAATACACCGCTCCCCAAATCGGAATATGCCACATCACTCGCAAAGAAGAACGCTACACGTCCCATATCAGAATAGAAATTTAATGCACAACTAAATCACCAAGCTCATACAGCCATTAGTCCATGAACTACAAAACACATATCACCATTGTGGGCTGCATCCGCAAGGAATGACCAGCTACTACTTGTGTGACGCCCTGTTCCATCATGGTACACAGAGCCACATTCACGTACGAAAAGGCAACATGGAAGCGCACAGAACCGCAGGCCCGTCCCAATGGGGAGGCACTAGTCCAACTGAAAGGCCGAAATGTTGCTCCGAGCCACTAGTACTGCGTAAGGGCATGTGGGCCATTGGCGATCGTCCCATAAGATCGTAATGCTGCTCCACTGATTAACACGAAGCAGCAGGTGTCGTGAGTAAACGCCATCTGCAGGAGTGGCATACAGATGGCAGTGGCAAAAGGGGAGGAGATACCTGTCAACCAAAAGAAAAGAAAAGAAAAAGAACAGAATGGCCATCAGAAGTACATTCGAACAACTCACTCCAATGACCACACTAAATCCACAGCCATATGCATGCTAGCCCACTCCAAAGGATCATCACCACCCCAAAACCACTTGCGACTCATAACTATCTATATCGAGGTGTAAACACCATCCCAAACGAGTGTACCTGTGCATGCGTCTGTCAAAACAGATTCCATCAGATGGGAATGTTAACGTGCATGGACACAAGTGTCTGAAGGCGCGTCGAGACAGGGAGGGCTCAACAAGGCCAGATAGACGATGGTCCCACTATGGCAGCCCTGCATCACATAGCGCAGGGGAGGCGGATAGATTCCAAGAAGCCCTGTACATGGCAAACCCTGTATCAAATCACCTGCCCATGCATCCATTCATCATTCCCTCATCCTGTTATAAAAACGCCTGAATATTTACTCACAAAACATTCGGAATTTCCATTGAGTCTGTGCGTTATGCAGCCTGCAAAATCCACAGTGTCCCAGCCCGTAATTTCAGTGTTGTGAAGTTACATGAATTTGGGAACGTCCGGCCTCATCGCCCACGTCACTATTGCGCATCCCAAACTATTCATATCAATCATTGCTTCCTCGCCATGGCCTCTGTCTCAAGGACATCGAACAATAGAACGTTATATTTGCAGTCAGACCTGTGGGCATCTCCTCTCCGCTAGCCGAAAACCGAAAGCGCCGGCCTTCGAATTCCTCATTTGCAACATCACGTCGAAAAGGCATCTGTGGCCGTTTGAAATCACAAATTAATCCATCTAGTGCAGCTGTGTGTGAAAATGTCAACTGCCATCACCCACTAATGGGACGCCCCGCCCGTCGTTGCAACTCGGTACAGTGATGCATGAGGGCCCACCGTTACTCGAGTACTACGTACCACTGACCCATCACAAGTCTGTTCGCGACTGCAAAGATTGTATGTGAAACAATGGGACCATAGCCGAATGTACATATCAACAAATGTTACACGGCCATCGGGTACAAATACATGATTGCAATAGCAAGATGCCGTTCCTCGAATAGCAGCGTTGTGTGCGGGACGTGCTCGCCCAAAGGGGAGAGCAGCTTGCACAGGTGGAATGAATCACCACAGGTGGAGGCCATACAGCCTGAAAACACATAAAGTGCACACCCAGTCTCCTCCCACAACCACACCCACTCCGAAATGCTACCGGCAGAACTCGCGATGTTGGCCCTGGGGGACCTGATAGCACTGCAAGTACTCCAACTCCAAGAAGAAGACCAACACCAACTACAACCGGCCGCACGGAGGAGACGCAGGAGGAGGAGGAGGCCAAGGCAGGGCCCGCAAGGGCCGCCAGCACAGCCACTACCACCACGCAGGCAGCCCGCAATCCCACGCCTCCGAGCACATCCGTTCAACCTCACTGATGAGCAGATCCACACCCTCTACCGTTTGGACCGGGACACCATAGCCGCAATAGTGGACATGACACAGGCTGACCTTGTCAGCATGATAGACAGCCCAACCGCCATCCCACCCCTACTGAAGGTGGTGTCTGTACTCCACTTCCTGGCCACGGGCACCTACCAGCACACAGTCGGACAGTTGCATGGCATTTCTCAGCCACTGTTCTCACGGACACTATTGCAAGTGCTCGATGCCCTCCTGAAGCACGCAGACGACTACATCTCTCTACCACGCTCGGAGCAGGACATTACCAACACTAAAGTGGGATTCCATGCACTTGCCGGCATACCGGGTTGCATTGGTGCCATCGACTGCACCCATGTGGAATTGGTCGTCCCACATGCCATGGAGGCCCAGTACCGCAACCGAAAACAATTTCATTCCCTGAATGTACAGATGGTGTGTGACTCCAACAGGATCATTACACATTGTTGTGCCAGATTCCCTGGATCAACCCATGATTCTATGGTCTTGAGGAACTCTACTATACCACGCTACATGGAGCGACACGCAGGGAACAGATCCTGGCTACTCGGTGAGTCTCTTTTCATGCATGACGATGTGGGGTATGTGATGCGGCAATGACCTGGCAGGAAGGGGGGGGGGTGTGCGAACGTAGCAATGGCATTCCACATCATACGTTTATCGTCCACATACAGGTGATGCTGGGTATCCACTGAAGAGATGGCTCCTCACACCAGTCCGGAACCCACGGGACCAGCATGAGGAGGACTACAACCATGCCCACTCACGTACCCGTGTAGTCATTGAACAGGCATTCGGCCTACTGAAGACTCGTTTCCGCTGCCTCAGCAGGTCTGGCGGGGCACTCCTGTACCGCCATGAGAAGGTTGCAAAGATGGTGATGGCATGTGTCATGCTCCACAACATGTGCGTACGTAGAAATGTGCCCATGCCCCCTGACGCAGAACTGCAAGCACCTGATGATGGTCATGATGAGGGTGGGGATGTGGCAGCACCTCAAGGAGTCTGCGAGGCACCGGAGGGCCGTGACATTCGTCAGCATATCATTGATGCATGCTTCTAGCACTCACGCCTGGTGGCTGATACATGGACACGGGACTCGTGGCACTGTGTGTGTCTGGTACATGCACAATATGGACTATACGCCTAGGATGGCCTAGTACATAAAGATCATTGTCGACACATCTCATTGGTTGATCGTGCACTTGTTTATGGCATATGTGATATCATGTTGAACACCCTATCGACCCGCCACCCAAGTGAGCCCAACACACCCCCTCCACCCTCCTACCTCCCCCCCGAACACCAGTGTCCAAAGATGCTCATTGTCAGTGGACTGTCGCTATTGCAAGCCCCCTCTGCGGGTGTCAGGGGCACCCCTGCCTGTGGAGCGCAGGTTCCTCCCAGATCTACGTTGGGGGCTGCCCTGGACGGAACTTGCAACGGAAGATGTCTCTGCCTGCTCACGTCCATGCATGTCCCTAAGGGTTTGTGAGAGCTCCGTGAGCACACGGCGCACTGCGGCAAGTTCGGCACATACGTCTTTGGACGTCGCATGCAGTTCCCCCCTCAGGCTCTCGGTGCTTCTCTCCATTTGGACTCTCAGGCTCTCGGTGCTACTCTCCATTTGGACTCTCAGGCTCTCGGTGCTACTCTCCATTTGTGCCCTTAGTGTCTCTGTACCTCTCTCCATTTCTGCCCTAAGTGTCTCAGTTGATGTTTCTATGTCTTCCTTAGTGCCCCCACATTCATCGGCATGGTCCTTGAGGAGCGTGGCCAGTTGCTGCTGTTGCCCGATTAACTGGTCGAGGGACTGTTGCCTCTGCTGGGCCATGGCCATTTGCGGGGGGGTCACAGAGGGGCTGTTGACCTCATGTTGCCTTGCCACAGGGCTTGGGGGGGATGGCCAGTCGTCGTCTTGTGGGTGCCCCTGCGTGGTATTCTCATGTTGTACGGGATGGGACAGACAGGGGGATTGGGACAGGTCATGGATGGATCTGACTTCGACATCCCCGTCTTCTGTGTCGGAGCATGCTGCCATCAATGGGGTGTCACCTATGGTGCTGCTGCCACCAGAGGCAGTGCCTTCTGTGGCATCCGTTGGGGGGACCTGTGGTGGTGGTGTTGTGGGCATGCTGGCTGCTGGGGTGCCTGTTGATGTTCCCTCCTCTGTGCTGCCACCTGATTTGTGCTGCTGCCGTGTCTTGATGCGTGCAGCTGAGGTGGAGGGTCTTTGGCCGTTGGTCTTGGCCCTCTTTGCAGGTGTGCTGGTAGGGGTGTCCTGATGCTCGTCGTTTGGATCGGACCCTGTGGTGGAGTAAAGGAGGGCGAGGGTTATTAATGGGTCTGTGGGTATTGGAATGGCATTGTATCACATGCATTGGGGTGGTACATGAGGGTGATTTGGGTCGGGGCCTTGGAGGTGCTTTCATTTGTGTGTGGGGTGAGGGTGCAGTTGTTTGGCAGCCTGCAGTTAGGGTGTGCCTGCTGGACGTGTGGTGGGTGTTTTAGGGGTTTTTAATTATTTATGTATTTATTGTGGTTTTAAAGTGCGCTATGAGGGCGATGTGTGTGGACGTTCTCCTGGACATGTGTTTCTGTTGCACTATGTGGACACATGGTACTTCACATGATTGGACATTGTGGATTTAGCATTGTTTTATCTGGCCCACCTACCTGATTCTTCTGATGTCTGCACTCCTTTCTCCATCCCTCTGACTCCCTCAATGCTCTCCATTCCGATGGTGGAGGCACAGATTTCTTCCCAGGGGGTCAACTTGATGGGTGATTCAGGACCTCCCCCGGTGGCTGTGGCAATGTTGCGGTTGGCAGAGAGTATGCTGCGGACGCGTATCCGCAGGTCGTCCCACCGCTTTCGGCATTGCTGTGGGGTGCGGGGTGCGGTCCCCACCGCGCTTACCCGCTGTGCCACCAGAGCCCATATGGCCTTCTTGTTCGCAAGTGCCGTCCTGGTCATTTGCGTGGAGAAGACGACGGCAGCATTCTCCTGGAGGGTCTCTGTTAGCACGGTGAGTTCCTCACGGGAGAAGTGGACCTGCCGCTTGCGGTCGCACGCTTTCTTCGCTACTTTTCCCATTTTTCTTGGTTTCGCTAGGGTGGATGACGGGTTGGGGTGTGTCTCAGGGTAGTGTTTTTAGTGGTAGTGTGGTTTTAGTGGTTTTATAGGTGTACGGCGGGATGTTTCCCGTTCCGGCCCCATGTTTTTACTTCCGTTTCCGTATATTTCCGGTCACCGTACTTTCCGGTAGGCGCACTCTGCGGTGTCCGCTGTGATGGGTGGCGGTATTGCACCTAGGGCGACGTACGGCGGCGGTGTGGGCCGTTTTGGGGTCATTTCCGCCATCGCGGACTTTGCACTTCCGCCATGGCGTGGTGCTCGTGCCCGATGGGTCGGAATGGACCGCTCTTTGCTCCTTCGTGCAATGGCGGAAACGCTATTTACGCTGTTGCGGTCCGGTCAGTCACTTTCCGCCAGGGTCGTAATGAGGGCCATTCTCTCTTTTCTTAAAATCCCTGAACCTTTTAAGGTATTGGGTAGGCGTCTTGCCAAACTTGGCAATCAAAGCAGATTTCATACACTCATACTGACCCCTTTCTTCCACACTCAGCTTTAGAATACAGTCATATCCAGTTTGAGGCACTGTGCTTAGCAAACACTTAGCCCAATCTCTTTTGTCAACATCATGAATTGCACAAGCCATTTCAAATGCTTCAATCCATTGGAGGATAACAGAATCCTCCGAAAACACACCAACCAAATCCTTCATAAATTTAGTTGCTGGGGACCTGACACTCTCACTGGGTTTCGCTGAAGTCTCCACTCCAGCTTTCTCTAGCTGGATTCTCTGACATTCAGTGTCCTTGTCTTTGAGTTCAAGATCCCTATTCTTGAGTTCAACTTGTTGAGCCAGCTCCTCTTTCTTAAGCTCAGCATCTATTTCCAACTTGGGCTATTCAAAGGCCAATTTCATCCTTAATAACTCAAGTTCCAAGGAATTGGTGGGGTTCGGAATAGAAGCAGCAGGAATGGCGGCATTCCCAGAAACAGATTCAGTAGAAACCCCAGGGGCAGAGTCCTCATTGGTTGCATTCCCCCCCTCATCAAGAGTTTCACCATCGGTCTGGTAGTCCACCAGGGCAGCTATCAGCTCAGCCCTACACTTATCCACAAAGTCTAACTCCCTGGCTTCACAAGCACTCTGGAGAGCCTCTAAGCTCATCCGAGTCAATTTACCATTCGCAATACACTCCATTGCTTGTAATGCAGTTATTTTGTACACACCCAAACCTTAATCTAATAAAGTGCAGATATTTTGTAAGTGGCACGGTTATACACTGATTCTTAAAACCATAAGCATCCCACCGCTGCCACCAGTGTAAAGACTGGTAGGGGGTGTCTGTACTTCTGCTCTCTATATGGTAGAGGAGAGGCACAGAAGACCCCAGCCAAGATTCTCTATAAAGTAGCAATGGACGAGCAATCACGGCCTAGCTTCTCAGGAGGTGATGCAGGCTGGTTCTTAAGTACAGTGTACTCCCCGAACCCCCACAAAGGAATGTCCACACACTGTATTACTGAAAACAGTCTTTATATAATTAATATTCAAAGGTAAGTACACGATCACAATAGCGCACTTTTTACTCGGAAGTCGATAATGATAAATATATACATTTCTAAAGTGGTACCACTAATGTTATCAAATCTCATTAAAGTGCATCAACTGTACGGTTAAAATGTCACACAGATTAATAACGAGGAAACCAGCAATAGAGATAGGCAGGAACGTAAGATGGTTGAAACAATAGGCAGAATGCTGGCCCCGTTACCTAGACACAGTTTTGTGTCGAGATCCCCCCACCTCGGCAACCTGTAAAATAAGGATATATCGCACAAGCCCAGTCCATATGTTCAATAGTCTCACTTGTTCCTATTAAGGTTTTACCCCCTCCAATGTAACTGGTGGATCAGAGTTCTCCGACGATGCGTCGACTGATCCTTCTTGAGTGCCTCCCTTTCAGGCGGGAGCCACGGATCGTCGAGAGGTGTCGGGGAATCGACGGCCCTTCTTGAGTGCCCTCCCTTTAAGGCAGGAGTCACGGGTCGTCGAACGTCCGACGGTGAACAGGGTGAACTAAGGCAGGGAAGTGGCAGCTTCATTCCTAGCGGTGCTCGTCGACGACATAGCGTTGGCGTCCTGCAAGGAAGAGGCGTGCGGGGCACCTCGGTGACGATAGATCTGGACCGCAAAGAGATGATGAAGAACTGTGGCCCAGCAAGGGCGTCGAGTCATCGGCGTCTCTGTGGTCCTTAGGTGGCGTAAAACCCATCGGTGGATGCTCCTCGGTGCGTCGACGGTCAGGCCTTCTCCAGCAGGAGATAAGCGGGTGACGATGCAGACGAGGGCGTCCGATGATCAATGGAAGTTCTTAGGCAAACGGGAGCACGGCGGCTCCGGTTGCCGATGGCAGTCGTTGACAGTGGCGGACAACAGTCCGAGTGCTTCTCCTTGGAGTTCCGCAGCAGTCCCCGTATCAGGTCGGCAGCCTGTCGAATGTCTGTCTACCAGGGAGCGTTGGCAAAGATCAGCTGTGCACGATGGTCCCTCGTAGCTCGGGAAGAGGGCCCCTTACCAGGTCCTCTCTGGGTCAGTCCTTGGAGGCACAGCAGCTTTCAGATTGTGAAGAAGAGCCACAGCAATTCTTCTCGTCCAGCAGGGCTTCAAGGTCAAGCGCCAGTTACTCCAGTTACTCGTCGTAGTGGACTTCAGCTTCTGAACACGATTCCTAGCAGTGAGAGGTCTCCAGATATACTGTTGATCTCCCATTCATTCTGCTGGGTCACACTCAAGCATCCAATCACGACTACGGGCATTCGTGCAGGCAGGCAGCCAATCAGGCACACAAGGTATTCAGGCCATTCACTTCTCTCCAGACACTCACAACAAGTTATGTGTAGTGGGGCAAGTACCGAGCCATCCAACACTCCAAGCTGCATTCATACCGGTTTCGGGCAGGGTTGTCTCAGTCATTGTGTCAACCACCAGATACTAGACACCCACAACACAGAATGCATATTCGTCACACACTCTATTCACCCAGGTCCCACCCACAGGAGGTACCCACAACATACATCACCGGGAAGGCTCCAGCCAGTCTGGCCGGGCCTTCACAACAACACCATATATGGCACTTCCACCCAACAGCCAGTCAGGGGGAAGGGACAGAGTCAGGGCTTCCCAGGACTTTGGGAAAACAAGGTAATGGGGAATAGAAAGCAAGAGGCCACAGGGGCCATCTTGTTTTCCATCAGGAATCAACGGATCCCAATGGCAGGGCCGGGGTATCCCAAAATGGAGGGTACTCCGCGCACCTGTCAATTTCAGCATGGAGCTGCCACCAGCCCATACCCTGCTCTGCGGGCCACCCACAGGTGCCCAAACACATATACTAGGGGCACAGGGTTGTACCCCACCCATGGGTGCCATAAGGGTATCCCACGGGTCCGTTCACCAAACCAAAAGTGAGAGAGCTGCACCGCCAGGAGTCCCACATGAACTCCTGTGAGGAAAACACGACAGAACACACGATAAAAAGCAGGAAAGGACAAGGATACGGAGGCCCTGTCCCTCTGATGCATTTCCAGCATCACAATTCGTCCAGCCGTTCGGCCTGTAGCCGTGCGCAAAGTTTTTCCCTATTCAGTCTATGGAAAAACAACATTTTTGTGGCCCCCCTATAACTTTGCCCCCCCTGCACGAAACCTTGCCCAACTTGGCAAAGAAATTCAGAGCCTGCAATATACTTTTTTGTTAAAGTTTGGTGAGGATTCCGCTGGGTGGGGCAAAGTTATAAGCCGCCGAAAACGTACTCTTCCTATGAGTTTAGCAACTTAACCATAACTACACGGCCACTACCGCAGGCCGTGTAACATGTATATATGTTAAACGTTCTGATTAAGTTGCACTAATAAAAACCTATCCAATTCAGTGAAAAAACTTTGTTAAAGGGATATTATGGTTACAAGTAAAATCGAAAACCCCCAGACATTTGCCAGTTATGGTAAGGTAAGCAACCATAACTCACACCACCACTGTGCACTGCTAAGACTAACAGCCAGGACTGAAACCTTACCCTTACAGAACTCCTAGACAGTGTCTTACTTGATCTAGAAACTTTTTATAACTTTGGGAACCCTATGTGTGGCTTTTTAGTCCACGGAAAGTCGCGCCATCCGCCGACAGCCCCTCTAAATGGACACACCCACTACTGCTCCTCATTGTGAAACCGGCTGTCCAAGAGAGCTCCTTCGGCTGGTTTTGCTATGATCTGTGATTATTAGAGACAATGGCTTCCACTATGGCCACTGCAGCTGCGCCACCATCACCACAACCATCTGAGGGCCTGGAGAGGGGAACAAGTGTGGTGATACAGAAGTGGATCAAAATGAGGATGAGGTACTGTAACGCTCACCTGATTCCCGTAGAGGCGCCGGTTTTGACTGGGCGTATACCGTATCTGCAAAGGTGATGTGTAACACACGGCTGGCTCTTTGGGCTGGACCTCTGTGCACTGTATGTCTGACTTGAAGGGTAAGATGTCTGCAGATAGAAAATATGGGATTAAGGAACTGGCTTATTGAATGTCTCTCTCTTCTTCCCTTTCTCTTCTCCTGTAGAACCCCAAAGGTTAACGCTCTCACCTTAGGTAAGTGAACGCCATGCTCTCCATCTGCCTCGGGGCAGGGTGCTGTAACCAGTTTCTTCACTGGATAAGGGGAGCAGGCCTCTTGACTTCAGAGGACTGCTGTCCGTCGTTTACTGCACGAACGGTAAGTTTCGAGTAATTCTAATGTCTTTAAAGTCTTTAGTAATGATGTTTCTTGTTTTGCAGGGTTCCGGCGATGGCGGATGACGGGCTGAAGTGAGTTGAAGATGGAGCCCGTGTGATGAATAGAAGCGCCTGGAAGCACGTAAGTAAGCGCTTGTTACCTGCTTCACAATGCGCTCTAACTGTCTTTTTATTTTGCAGGTACAAGTTCGGAGCGGCTGCAGGGTGCCGGAATACCCACTGGGTTAGATGTGGAAAGGAGTAATGGCACGTGAGTATTAAAGTTCCCCAATGTCTTTAAACGCACCTTGTTTTGTCTTTCAGATGCGGGATGCAGCGCCGAAGGCCTCCGGAGCGTGCGAAGAGTTGGTAAGCTTTTGTCTTTCAGATGCCGGAATGCAGTGTGAAGACCTCCGGAGCGCACGAAGAGTAGGTAAGCCTTTGTCTTTCAGATGCCGGAATGCAGCGCGAGGCGTTGGTGACAGCCGATGGACCAGGTAAGTGAAGAGCTGTCACTGAAGACCGTAATGCTAACCTGTTCTTTCTTGTCTTTATAGGTGTTGCTGAAGACTGGATTCAGGATGGTAAGCCTTTTTCCTTAGGCCCAGGATCAGATGCAGAAGACACGATGAGCGTTCTGCTGCAGAGGATGCACAATAACGCAAAGCAAGATTCATCCATCGGGTGTGGTTTAAATAGCCTCCTAGGTAAGAAAAGAGTTCCTGCTTTCCAGAAGAGTTCCAGTGTTCTGAAACTAGGTAGTGGCTCCTGCCCCACCCAACAGGAAAAGTAGTTCCAAACAGAAGAGGATCAGAGGCTCAACTGGCAATCAAGGAAGCAGCATGGTCTGCTGCAGGTAAGTCCACCCAAGCATTATGAGCCCGGCGCTTCCAGCGCTGGGACTGGGCATATTTATGAGCCTGGTGCCACTGGCGCCAGGACTGGGTCCAAAAGGTCCCAATTGGGACTGGTTGGCACTCGGAACCTGGGTTATGGATCTGCTTCCAAGGGAGTTGGGAAAACCCTGACCTTTTGGAAGCAGAGATCATGACAGTACCCCCCCTCAAGGCCCCTCCCAAACCGGGCTTCTCCGGGGGTTTTGGCTTGTCAGGAAATGTTCAGTGAAATCTTTTGATTAGGCGAGGAGCGTGGACATATTCAGCAGGTTCCCAGGATCTCTCTTGGGGGCTGTAGCCTTTCCAGTCAATTAGGTAAAATAGTTTAGATTTGGAGATCTTGGAGTCCAGAATGCTTTTGACTTCAAACTCGAGATCTCCATCAACTAGGATAGGTTTTGGAGATTTAGTTAGTCGGGTTTGAGGTTGCACGGGTTTTAATAGAGAGACGTAGAAGACCGGATGTATCTTCATGTGCGGGGGCAAGTCCAACTTGACCGCTACTGGGTTTACTATGGTAGTGATGGAATAGGCACCAAGGTATCTTGGGTTGAATGTGCGTGGCCCTTTTAGAGGTAGATATTTGGTGGATAACCAGACTTGATCCCCTACTTGATATTGAGGGGCTTCCTTCCGATGTTGATCTGCTCCTTTCTTGTATTGTTCTTTAGCCCTTTGAAGGTGAGAAACAGCTTCCTTAAAGGCTTGGGTGATTGTAGAATGCAGGTAGTCTACTGCCGGTGTTTCAAGATCTTGGAGAAGTATGTAGAATGTAGAATGATTATTAGAGACAATGGCTTCCACTATGGCCACTGCAGCTGCGCCACCATCACCACAACCATCTGAGGGCCTGGAGAGGGGAACAAGTGTGGTGATACAGAAGTGGATCAAAATGAGGATGAGGTACTGTAACGCTCACCTGATTCCCGTAGAGGCGCCGGTTTTGACTGGGCGTATACCGTATCTGCAAAGGTGATGTGTAACACACGGCTGGCTCTTTGGGCTGGACATCTGTGCACTGTATGTCTGACTTGAAGGGTAAGATGTCTGCAGATAGAAAATATGGGATTAAGGAACTGGCTTATTGAATGTCTCTCTCTTCTTCCCTTTCTCTTCTCCTGTAGAACCCCAAAGGTTAACGCTCTCACCTTAGGTAAGTGAACGCCATGCTCTCCATCTGCCTCGGGGCAGGGTGCTGTAACCAGTTTCTTCACTGGATAAGGGGAGCAGGCCTCTTGACTTCAGAGGACTGCTGTCCGTCGTTTACTGCACGAACGGTAAGTTTCGAGTAATTCTAATGTCTTTAAAGTCTTTAGTAATGATGTTTCTTGTTTTGCAGGGTTCCGGCGATGGCGGATGACGGGCTGAAGTGAGTTGAAGATGGAGCCCGTGTGATGAATAGAAGCGCCTGGAAGCACGTAAGTAAGCGCTTGTTACCTGCTTCACGATGCGCTCTAACTGTCTTTTTATTTTGCAGGTACAAGTTCGGAGCGGCTGCAGGGTGCCGGAATACCCACTGGGTTAGATGTGGAAAGGAGTAATGGCACGTGAGTATTAAAGTTCCCCAATGTCTTTAAACGCACCTTGTTTTGTCTTTCAGATGCGGGATGCAGCGCCGAAGGCCTCCGGAGCGTGCGAAGAGTTGGTAAGCTTTTGTCTTTCAGATGCCGGAATGCAGTGTGAAGACCTCCGGAGCGCACGAAGAGTAGGTAAGCCTTTGTCTTTCAGATGCCGGAATGCAGCGCGAGGCGTTGGTGACAGCCGATGGACCAGGTAAGTGAAGAGCTGTCACTGAAGACCGTAATGCTAACCTGTTCTTTCTTGTCTTTATAGGTGTTGCTGAAGACTGGATTCAGGATGGTAAGCCTTTTTCCTTAGGCCCAGGATCAGATGCAGAAGACACGATGAGCGTTCTGCTGCAGAGGATGCACAATAACGCAAAGCAAGATTCATCCATCGGGTGTGGTTTAAATAGCCTCCTAGGTAAGAAAAGAGTTCCTGCTTTCCAGAAGAGTTCCAGTGTTCTGAAACTAGGTAGTGGCTCCTGCCCCACCCAACAGGAAAAGTAGTTCCAAACAGAAGAGGATCAGAGGCTCAACTGGCAGGCAAGGAAGCAGCATGGTCTGCTGCAGGTAAGTCCACCCAAGCATTATGAGCCCGGCGCTTCCAGCGCTGGGACTGGGCATATTTATGAGCCTGGTGCCACTGGCGCCAGGACTGGGTCCAAAAGGTCCCAATTGGGACTGGTTGGCACTCGGAACCTGGGTTATGGATCTGCTTCCAAGGGAGTTGGGAAAACCCTGACCTTTTGGAAGCAGAGATCATGACAGTACCCCCCCTCAAGGCCCCTCCCAAACCGGGCTTCTCCGGGGGTTTTGGCTTGTCAGGAAATGTTCAGTGAAATCTTTTGATTAGGCGAGGAGCGTGGACATATTCAGCAGGTTCCCAGGATCTCTCTTGGGGGCTGTAGCCTTTCCAGTCAATTAGGTAAAATAGTTTAGATTTGGAGATCTTGGAGTCCAGAATGCTTTTGACTTCAAACTCGAGATCTCCATCAACTAGGATAGGTTTTGGAGATTTAGTTAGTCGGGTTTGAGGTTGCACGGGTTTTAATAGAGAGACGTAGAAGACCGGATGTATCTTCATGTGCGGGGGCAAGTCCAACTTGACCGCTACTGGGTTTACTATGGTAGTGATGGAATAGGCACCAAGGTATCTTGGGTTGAATGTGCGTGGCCCTTTTAGAGGTAGATATTTGGTGGATAACCAGACTTGATCCCCTACTTGATATTGAGGGGCTTCCTTCCGATGTTGATCTGCTCCTTTCTTGTATTGTTCTTTAGCCCTTTGAAGGTGAGAAACAGCTTCCTTAAAGGCTTGGGTGATTGTAGAATGCAGGTAGTCTACTGCCGGTGTTTCAAGATCTTGGAGGGGATCCAACTCCGAGGTTCGAGGGTGACTGCCGTACAAAAGAAAAAACGGGGTTTTCCCAGTTCCCGAATGGACAGAGTTATTGTAGGCATATTCGGCTATCCAAAGGATGTCTTTCCAAGTTTTTTCAGTTTGTTGCAGCATGCACCGTAAATACTGTTCCAGAGTTTGATTGGTCCTCTCGGTTTGTCCGTCGGTCTGAGGGTGGTGACTGGTCGATATCTGACATCAATTTGAGCCGACCGACAGCAACTTCGCCAAAAATGAGAAATAAATTGACTACCTCGATCTTGGAGGGGATCCAACTCCGAGGTTCGAGGGTGACTGCCGTACAAAAGAAAAAACGGGGTTTTCCCAGTTCCCGAATGGACAGAGTTATTGTAGGCATATTCGGCTATCCAAAGGATGTCTTTCCAAGTTTTTTCAGTTTGTTGCAGCATGCAGCGTAAATACTGTTCCAGAGTTTGATTGGTCCTCTCGGTTTGTCCGTCGGTCTGAGGGTGGTGACTGGTCGATATCTGACATCAATTTGAGCCGACCGACAGCAACTTCGCCAAAAATGAGAAATAAATTGACTACCTCGATCCGAAATTAGAACCGAAGGAAAACCGTGCAGTCGGACGATGTTTTCGAGAAATTCTCGGGCCAGAGTTGCTGCTGTTGGCAAGCCTTTGAGCGGAATGAAATGCGCCATCTTGGAGAATAAGTCCACGATTACTAGAATCGTATTGTATCCGGAGCATGGAGGTAGATCGTGATGAAGTCCATAGAAAGCGTATGCCAAGGGCGAGGTGGGATGTCAATAGGGCGTAAGAGGCCTGCTGGTCTTTCCTTTTGACTCTTGTTTTGGGTGCATACTCCACAGGACATTATAAAGTCTCTGATATATTTTTTCCAAGACGGCCACCAGAAGTAGCGCTTGATCTTTTCTGAGGTCTTGGCCATACCGGGATGTCCTTCCATTAAAGAATCGTGATAACAAGAGATTACTTTTTTCTGTAAATCTGTGCTGGGTAGGTATAATCGTTCTTGGAAATACAATAAGTTGTCCTTTACTGCAAAGTCCTTTCCCTGCAGATGCCAATTCTGTATGTCTGCTGGAGTTACAAGTTGCCTGGCCTTATCCTTAACTTCCTCTATGGATTCTGTGGCGATTACACCCAGAATTCTTTGTTCGGGAATGATTGGTACAGGTTTAGGGTTGATCAAGTGTTCTTCCACTCCCATCTGAGAAAGGGCATCAGCTTTACCGTTCTTTGTACCAGGTCGATAGGTAATTATGAAGTCAAACTCGGCAAAGAATAATGCCCAACGGAGTTGTCTAGAGGATTGGGCTTTTGCGGTTTTCAAATATTGCAGGTTTCAGTGATCCGTAATCACAGTAACGGTGTGTCGGGCCCCCAGCAGATAATGCCGCCAAGCCTTAAAGGCAGACTTGATAGCCAGAAGTTCCTTGTCAGTAATCGTGTAATTGATTTCAGGAGGTGAGAATTTGCGGGACCAAAATGCCACGGGATGCAACTGATTGGTTACCGGGTCCTTTTGTGATAGAACTGCCCCCATGGCAAGGCTTGAAGCATCAGTTTCCACGATGTAGGGGAGTTCGGGGCGAGGGTGTTTTAAGATTGGTGCAGAGATAAATTTAGTCTTCAAATCCTGGAAAGCTTGTTCCGCCTCGGTAGACCATTTTCACATGTTTCCGATGTTCAGATTCCGATGAAGAATAAACGAGGATGTCGTCAATGTAAACAACAACACACACATCTATGAGCTCTCTAAGGACATCGTTCATAAAATATTGAAAGGCGGCCGGGGCATTGCAAAGTCCGAAGGGCATGACCTGATATTCAAATAGCCCATACTTGGTGCGGAAGGCCGTCTTCCATTCATCGCCCTCTTTTACTCGTACCAAGTGGTAAGCTCCTCTAAGGTCCAGCTTTGTATATATGCATGCTTTTCTGACTTGGTCCAGGAGTTCAGGGATCAAAGGCAACGGATATCTATTGTTAACGGTGATCTGGTTCAGGGAGCAATAATCTATACAAGTTCTAAGGTCTCCTTCCTTTTTTGGAACGAAGAACAAAGCTGAAGAAGCAGGGGACTTGGAAGGACGAATAAACCCATTTGGCAGGTATTGATCCAGGTATTGTCGAAGGCGAAGGTTCTCAGGCTCGGTGAGGGCATAAATTCTACTACAAGGAGGAGTAGATCCAGGTATCAGGTCTATCTGGCAGTCATAAGACCTATGAGGAGGTAGAGAGTTAGACTGATCCTTCCGGAAAACATCTTGGTATTCTAGGTATTCGGGAGGTAACTGGGGAGTCTCTGAAGAAATTGCTGCCAGTGCAACACCAGGTGGAGGGTGACAAGTAGAGACACATTCTGGAAACTGGACCGTTCTTGCTCGCCAATCGATCAGAGGATTGTGTTTCTCTAACCAAGGTATTCCTAGAATAATCTGAAACTGAGGGGCCTTGATCACATCGAACACGATCTTCTCATGGTGTCCATCTTGACTTACTAGCGTCACCTCTTGAGTGGTATGCGTTACTGGCCCGGAGGCTATCTCCGTACCATCCACCGTAGTAATGACGTCCTTTACAGCCTTGGGACAAAGAGTTAGATTCATCCTCAAAACCATTTCATGATCCACATAATTGCCGATGGCACCGCTGTCGACGTAAGCTTCAATTGCATGTAATCGATCCGGATTATCAGGGCTAATGAGGACCATAGGTATCACGAAATGCGAGGTCACGGAACTGGTTTTCACGCTTGGCAAGAGGACCTCTATTCTTGTCGGGCGAGGTCGTTTCCCTGCTCAGAGTTTGTAACTTTGGTAACTGCAGCTCCTACTGCCTTCTTGGCAGGTTTCACCGGACAGTCTCGAAGAAAGTGCCCTGAGTTTCCGCAATAGAGGCATAATTGCAACTGTTTTCTCCTTTCCCGCTCCTTTTGTGTTAGAGGACCTTTCAGACCCCCTATTTGCATGGGTTCCCCCGGAGTCTACTCCTTTGGAAGGAGTTGGCGGTTTGCAAAATACTCGAGCATCAAACTTGGAACGATCGGCCTTCCTGTTCTGCAGTCTGTGATCTATTTGAACCACTAAGTCTATATAGTCCGAACAATCTTGTGGGGGATTCACTACTTGGGCTAACACATCTTTGAGCTCTCCACGTAGACCTCTATAAAACAGCGTAATCCTTTTGTCCTCAGGCCATTGAGTTTCCACTATCAGTCTGTTGAAAGACGCAACATAAGCCAAAAGGTCTTGATTACCTTGTCGCAACGAAAGAAGCTCATTGTCCAAGGCCTGCCCCTGTGAATGTCTTGCGAACAGTTTTTCCATACTGAGCTGAAAAGCTTAAAAATCATGGAGGACCGGATCATCTTGATTTACTAGAGGGATGGACCAGTCTGCCGCATTGCCACTAAGGTACGAAAGCACGAAAGCTACTTTAGCTTGATCAGTTGGAAAGGCTGCTGGCCGGCATAAGAAATGCAACCGGCACTGATTGATAAATACTGCAAACCTCTTTGGGTCACCAGAAAATCGTTCGGGCGGAGCCAGAGGTACATTCCCAGGTAGGTTGATCTGCACTGGATTCATAGAGGATGTAGAAGGAAGATTTCCCCCAGATGCGGGTAACGGGGTCTGTCCGGCTTGTGACTGTAGCAATTGTCTAGCGAGATCATCTGTTCGCTCCTTGGAAATAATCAGTTCCCTTCTTAGAGCGTTCGTTTCCTGACGGGCTGCATGCACTTCTGCCCTTAGTTCCCCAAGTAACTGGGCTAGCTGGTCGGTATCCGAGGTTTCCATAGCGCCTGGACGGGAGTTTTGTGGTGGGCTTTGTGTTCTGTAACGCTCACCTGATTCCCGTAGAGGCGCCGGTCTTGACTGGGCGTATACCGTATCTGCAAAGGTGATGTGTAACACACGGCTGGCTCTTTGGGCTGGACCTCTGTGCACTGTATGTCTGACTTGAAGGGTAAGATGTCTGCAGATAGAAAATATGGGATTAAGGAACTGGCTTATTGAATGTCTCTCTCTTCTTCCCTTTCTCTTCTCCTGTAGAACCCCAAAGGTTAACGCTCTCACCTTAGATAAGTGAACGCCGTGCTCTCCATCTGCCTCGGGGCAGGGTGCTGTAACCAGTTTCTTCACTGGATAAGGGGAGCAGGACTCTTGACTTCAGAGGACTGCTGTCCGTCGTTTACTGCACGAACGGTAAGTTTCGAGTAATTCTAATGTCTTTAAAGTCTTTAGTAATGATGTTTCTTGTTTTGCAGGGTTCCGGCGATGGCGGATGATGGGCTGAAGTGAGTTGAAGATGGAGCCCGTGTGATGAATAGAAGCGCCTGGAAGCACGTAAGTAAGCGCTTGTTACCTGCTTCATGATGCGCTCTAACTGTCTTTTTATTTTGCAGGTACAAGTTCGGAGCGGCTGCAGGGTGCCGGAATACCCACTGGGTTAGATGTGGAAAGGAGTAATGGCACGTGAGTATTAAAGTTCCCCAATGTCTTTAAACGCACCTTGTTTTGTCTTTCAGATGCGGGATGCAGCGCCGAAGGCCTCCAGAGCGTGCGAAGAGTTGGTAAGCTTTTGTCTTTCAGATGCCGGAATGCAGTGTGAAGACCTCCGGAGCGCACGAAGAGTAGGTAAGCCTTTGTCTTTCAGATGCCGGAATGCAGCGCGAGGCGTTGGTGACAGCCGATGGACCAGGTAAGTGAAGAGCTGTCACTGAAGACCGTAATGCTAACCTGTTCTTTCTTGTCTTTATAGGTGTTGCTGAAGACTGGATTCAGGATGGTAAGCATTTTTCCTTAGGCCCAGGATCAGATGCAGAAGACACGATGAGCGTTCTGCTGCAGAGGATGCAGAATAACGCAAAGCAAGATTCATCCATCGGGTGTGGTTTAAATAGCCTCCTGTAGTGCTTAGGTGTCTCATTCCACAGCCACGCCTAGGTAAGAAAAGAGTTCCTGCTTTACAGAAGAGTTCCAGTGTTCTGAAACTAGGGAGTGGCTCCTGCCCCACCCAACAGGAAAAGTAGTTCCAAACAGAAGAGGATCAGAGGCTCAGCTGGCAGGCAAGGAAGCAGCATGGTCTGCTGCAGGTAAGTCCACCCAAGCATTATGAGCCCGGCGCTTCCAGCGCTGGGACTGGGCATATTTATGAGCCTGGTGCCACTGGCGCGAGGACTGGGTCCAAAAGGTCCCAATTGGGACTGGTTGGCACTCGGAACCTGGGTTATGGATCTGCTTCCAAGGGAGTTGGGAAAACCCTGACCTTTTGGAAGCAGAGATCATGACAGGTACTGGAAGTCCCTCTCTCCAGCTCCTGACATGAATCCTGGGTGTGGCAGCTTTTTACCACTACTCAGGGTCTACTTAAGGCTCGGGCGGACAAGGTTCAATGCACTGAGTGCAAGGTTGTACTCAGTCGAGGAAACCCAGGTCTGTACAGCTACGGGACCACCTCATTGTACCTTTCGTAGGGACGAGTAGGCTGACAGCGACTACCTCATCTTCATCATCTGCTCCTGCCACCACAAGTTACACTCCTATGGGGCAGAGGATCCTTGCGGAAGCCTCGCAGGCCATCGATAACACAGCCAACCCTTATCTTTCGAGGTTGACATGCTGTGCATGTCCTGTGACACACTGCTCTGTAGGGGGGAAGCAGTTTCAAAGTGCTTTTGAGGCCAGAGTCAAGGAGCATGAGAAACACTATCCTCCACCTGATTAAAGCCCACCCAACATATTCCTCTTGCCTCCTGCCCCTTTGTCCCTGTGGTTGGCGCCCATTCCCTCCCTTCCCTCCCCTCCCCCTTCTCTCTCCTACGAAAAAAGCCAAGCCAAAAAAAATATAAAACAAAAAATATTTAAAAAAAGGTTCTTTTCACAGCCACCTTTCACAGTTGAAAAATAGAAGTATCAAAAAATATCACAGGCTGCTATGCATCCTGTGGAGTCCGCGGACATCACTGTAGTCCGCAGACTTCAGAAAAATGTGTGTGATGGTGGCATTAAAAACATTTTACTCTTTTGCGTGGGAAAGTGGTGTCTCTGAAAATAACCTTTTTGTATTTTTTGTTTTTAAGAGATTTAAAGCAACTAAGCAACGTTCTACTACACTAAACTTTTTATTTCAACTTGCAAAACAGTAGGCATTTTGTTTTCGCCATGCTTCCATGCATTTCTTTTTCACCTACTGGAAAATGCTTTCTATATTTACAAAATGTGCATCAACGCATTTTTTATGTTTTGCAGAGAAAGCTGATTACCAGCATCAGAAAATATTGGCAATGTCAAATTTAATATTTTCATTATGGAAAGACATCATGCCAACATCTCCCAAAAACACACACACTGCCTTGTTGACACTGCACCTCGCTTTCTCCATTTGTGGACTAAATGAACTGAAGTGCATCGACATCTGTCTCTAGGCAATGCGAGATAATATCAGTCTACAATTCGGGAACATTTCCTTCAATTTACTAAATGTCTCCTTCATTACAAACTGCAGTGAGATTCCAGTGACATACCCTAAGCTGTTCTCTCCACAATGAACAATGATAATGTCTCGTTGTTGCAGTGTGACCAAATTGACACAAAATGGGAGCAAGTCCACCCACTTCATACCGCGCACTCCATACCGTTGCACATGAACATCATGAAATCCAAGATTTTCAACCACTCCACAGTGCTCTGAATACACTTCAACCAATGGATCCACGAGTTCCCCCAAAATACACACACTCTGCCTCCTGAAGGACATAGCCATACCCATAGCCATCTGCACTCCTCGCAGCAAACACGCCTTCTGCCAGACTCTCTCCTTGCATACCATACACAGGAAACCTTATTGGCTAATATTCTCGGCTGCACAGTCCCATTTCCATGCTTGGGATCCTCAAAAGACCAGGATGTAGCATGTGCTGTCTGTGGTCTACTACAGTGTCTGTGGACAGATTGCCCAGTTGGACGGGGTCGGGAGGGAAATTAAACACAATCTAAGTTATTTAATCTTTAGTGGTGGCTCTGAAAAGAACCTTTTTTTCTGTTTTGATTTGTTTTGGGCTTTTCGCATTTAATTTCCTACAACTACTCACATGTACTCTACATCATATTCACAAGAACGAGATTGCATTGCAACAATCAGTAAAAGTCATGCCATCACTGAACACATTGGGCCTCATTATGAGTTCGCCGGTCCGGAATCAACGGTGGCGGTAAAACCGTACCAGCACTGTTTACCGGACCATCGAATTCAGACCTGCGATCCTGGAAACACCATCACCTCGGAGCCACTCGCACGGTGACAACGCACCTGGAATCTGCATCGGCAGAAACAGCGCGTTGATACAACAACGTACCACAAGTTACCGGCAATGCGTAACACTGTGCGCATTACGGGTAGCACAGACATGGAAAAAATGCCCAAAAATGGCGGAAATACTGTGAACATCGTGGCGGTACCACCGGCATTGCGTAAATGGCATTAAACAGTGGTAGGTGAGCTGAATCAGGCAACAAGTGCACAAAATGAGCCCACCTGCACCCTGCAGGAAACTGTGAGCCTACAAAAAGGCCACAGCCACACCCAGGCCAGCTCCAAACACAACCATGCAGGTAGCCGGTGTAGCAGCATTTGGGCTATTGAACCTACAGGCAGCACTGCACAGTGTGGCAGAAGTGGGGCAGAGGAGGAGGAGGCAGAGGAATTGCAGGTGGCAAATTGCAAATTCTGTACCCATACCAAACCTAAATGTGCAGCCTGCATGATCCTGCAGGCAGACTGCAATACTCCGCACCAGGGCTCACCCTGGAACCTGACCCCAAAGCAGATACACACATTATACCAGCTTGACCATCCGACAATCATGTCCATCCTCAACATGATCGAGGAGGACATCAGCAGCCGCATTGGCATCCGGACTGCAACCCCCCCCTTGCTGAAGGTGGTCTCGATACTGCATTTCCTTGGAACTGGAACATATCAGCACACTGTCAGTGAGCTGCATGGGCTATCACAACCCTGTCTCTCCAGAATACTATACCAGGTACTGGATGCTCTGCTGCACCAAGTGTCAGTATACATTGCCCTCCCCGTACCCCTGGGCAGATCATTGCCACCAAGTTGGCCTTCCATGCCATTGCTGGCATGCCAAATTGCACTGGTGCATTAGACTGCACCCACATAGACATAGAGCTGACAGTCCCACCTGCAATGGAGTTGGAGTTCTGCAATAGGAAACAATACCACTCACTGAATGTCTAGATGGTATGTGACGGTGAACAAGTGATAACCCATTGCTCTGCACATTTTCTGGGGTCAAAACATGACTCGATCCTGCAGAATTCGACCTTGCCACGCTACATGGAACGCTGTGCAGGACAAAGCACATGGCTATTGGGTAAGTATAACCGCCAATGCATGACCCCTGGCCAATGGCATGGACAGTCACTACACCCCACACATCGTATTGCTATACATGCCAAATTGCCACAGTGTACACGTCCCCACCCTGCCAACAGAGATGCACACCCTAGACATGTTGTTGCGGCACAAGCAAGGCCGGCATGAGGAAGAGAGTCCCACACCCGCCCAATTCTCCTGCGCTCCCACATTGCACATGATGTGTGCCTACCCGGCATTGTGAATTGACCCCAAATTCACAGTGACCATTGACTGACTGTACCATACCATGTGTGGACATCACTGCACAGTGCCATACTCACCAACCACACATGAACCCATGGGCATCTACCTGTGCGCATCGAGTCGTTGCCAAATATCAAAGCACCAATGTGACCACCAATGGCCCTGGAATGGTATTGTCCTACCAATCATAGGATGCCCCAATCGACTAATGCACGAACCAAACATGATTGTACTGTATCTGATTCAGACATGGAAACCACAAACACTAACATGTACCTTTGCTTCAAATCCCATGTAGCTGATGCAGAATATGCACTCAGAGCATGGCTGATGACACCCATTCGAAAGACAAGTAACAGGCATGAGGAGGTCTACAACAGTGCACACATTCGCACGCGTGGCATGATAGAGAGAACATTTGGATTATTCTAGGCCAGGCTCCACTGCTTGAGCAGATCTGGTGGTTCATTGCTGTACAGCCCAATTAAGACAGTCAGGGGCACAGGCATGCAGGGGTTGCATGCACAGGAGATCTGGGTGGACACTGTCCTGGCGCCTTTGGCACCAGGCTCATGAACAAAAATAAACAAGAACATCCATTTAACACCAAAAAGCTTTTATTATGGACATAGCACTTCAGATGAATTAACCTTGAACATTCCATCCATTAAGCAGGATGCATTAACTTTGAACATTCCATCCATTAAGCAGCCCCAAGTGTATTGTTGTGTGTGGCTGCTAATGGATTGTCTTTACACATGCTCACTCTCTAAGAGTAGCAGGGTGTGGCTGGTAAGCCGGCCCTAATGGGCGTGCCCATGATCTCAGCTATATAAGCTGCCCAGATCCTCAAGACAGAGGCTTCACGTTATTCTGCACTTTCAAGCAGCGTAACGCTCAACGTTGCCTGAGGTCAGACTTATTGTTGAAGATCCTGCTTCGTGGACATCCTGCTTCCTGCCAGCATACTTACTAACTGGGAGAAGCTGTTCTTACCTGTACATCTCTTCGGCGAACCAATTATTGATCTTTACACTTTCCGGAACGCCAAAATCATCATCTTGGCACCGCAGCATGCCACGCTCCATCGTCGACAGCAGCGCCTGCAAGGAAAAACTGAAGACAAGGTTAGACATCGAAAAAACAGTCATTTTAAGGTTGCGCTTTGCCAAACTTTGTGCTTTCCTTAAACCATCACTTACTTGCTGTCGAACATTACGGTAGCATCCATCTTCCATCCGGCCGTGTCTCGTGTCTCACAGATGCATTGAGGCTGCATTTCCATCTAAGGGAAAAAAACAGAAGAGAGACATTATTGCAGGCATAAATATGAGCAACATATAAAGACATTAAACAGAACAAACAGCATCACAAGAGGTCAAGAAAGACTTACCAATCGTAAGGAGAATCATAGTCGCAGATGGACTGGAGTAATCCTTATCAGGGATCAGTGAAGGAACTAGATCCCATTCGACGCGCCCCTGCCAGAAGTAGCAGGACGGAGATCTTATCTTCCATAATTCACAGGAGCAGTACCACCACGTACCACCGCTCACAGCTTTTTTATTGAGGGTGATTCAAGTTCAGGGAGGGCTGCCAGCATGCCCCAATGCCTCCACAGAGACCAGGTGAGCGTAACAGACCGTGAAGAGTCTAATACTCTCTTCCTGGGTATTATGGAAACTTCAGAAACAGAATATTTTGCCCTCTTACTAGGGGAATTACGAACTGACGTGCATGCTTCAAGACAGGAAACCAATGCATTACGGAGGGATCTTATTGTAACTCAAGAAAGAACTGACAAATTGGCAAGACAAATGCTACAAGCACAAGCAGGACAGGTTCCACTGCCTGGAGTGACCCATTCTCCTCATTCTTCCACACCACAACAATCAACACTGGTTCAGGTGGTTCTTCCAGGAGCAGTGCTTCTAGCACCACCCAAACGCTTCATCGGCGACCCAAACAAGTTTGCAGTATTTATGAACCAATGTCATCTTCATTTCTTGTGCAGACCAGGAGCCTTTCCTAATGACCAAGGCAAAGTGGCATTTGTACTCTTGTGTTTAGGCGGTAGTGCGGCAGACTGGTCTATACCTTTGCTAAATCAAGATGACCCTTTACTCCGGAACTTTGGGAATTTCCAACATGAGATGGAGAAATTGTTTGCCCGTCGTACTCAAGGACAAGCTCTGGAAAACGAGTTGTCACTCAGACAAGGGAGTCAAGATCTATTAACCTATATTGCAACCTTCAATCGTCTCATAGCCCAGACCAACTGGGCAGAAGAGAAGAGGACTACACTATTTTACTGACAGTTACGTGGAGAACCTAAGGATGTGTTTGTGCAAGTGGTAAATCCCCCTGAGATGTGTGCCGACTACATAGCCCTGATGGTGCAATTCGATCATAGGTTGCAGAATCGGAAAATGGATCAAGCTAGACGGTCAGTTTACATACAACCTTGTGAGAATCAAATTAAACCAAATGAAGAGTCTGAGCCAATGCAAATTGGTGGATTACGAAATCCACCTTACCAAAGCAGAAAGGGAAAAAAGAAGACAACAGTTTTGCTTATATTGTGGACAAGCAGGTCACTTCCTCCGTGAATGCCCGGTAAAACCACCCAAGAAAACGGTTAAAAAACAAAACTGATGAAGAAGAACAGAACTCGGGAAACGCCAATGCCCGGCAAGTGTAGGGGTCCGCGTATTGAGCATGAAAAAGGAATCCGTACAGACCTCACATTTAGTCCTTCCAGTGCTTTTGGTGAATCACAAGTAACCATCCCAAATACATGCCTTGGAGGCATATATTGATTGTGGAGCTGTGGGTAACTTGTAACGCTCACCTGATATCCACGGGGATGCCACTCAGTCTGGTTGGACCACTTCTGACCTTAAACCCCTCTCTTGGACTTCTGTTCAGCTGAGGACCGGTCTGAAAACACAGGAATTTGGGTTTAATTTTATTGTCTCTTCCGGCCCAAAGCCCACCTCCCTTGTTGTTCCAACGACCCACTTGATGCTCTCCTCAACTTGTTTTATTATATGGTGTGCTCTCCGTCCTGCTGTTCTGTGCAGGGGCGCGTTGTTGGATGGGCGCAGTGCAACCTAGTTGCTTCACTGGTGCGGGCTCTCAGAGTCCAGACCTGCTGCGACTCCTGTTTGTCCAGGTAAGACTGCTGGTTTGCCAGTTTGTTCTTTACTTTGCAATTGCCCCTATTAATGTTTCTCCTTCTTCCTTGGGTGCGAATGGAGTTCCGGTGGTTCCGTGCTGCTTGGGGCTGTGCACAAGATGGTAAGTGAAAGCGTGATGCGCGGCGCTATGTGCCTTATCTTGTGCTGACCTGTTTGTTCTCTCTTTCTTACAGGCCGCTGTGATGTCCCGGAATGGATGCTGCCGAGAAGATGAAGAGCGTTGAGTAAAGCTAATACGTGCCACCTTCTTGATCTCTTGTGTGCTAATCAGTGTTTTCTTCCCTTTTGCAGGTCGTTAAAATGACCCAGAATGGACATGGGCCAAGGAAGAGTCAACCCCAGGTAAGCGTGCACTTATTTTGATTGTTTTCTATATTGCAGAATAAACGCTTATTAATGCTGCTTTTCCGTTCATTTTAATTCTCAGGTGCGGCTTTCCAGATCAACAGAGCGCTCGGCGAGCTGGTGTATATTGAGGACCCAGGAGCGGAAGACAGAAGCAGGATTTGCTCGCAGGTAAGTGTATTCTAACAATGTTCTTTTTCTTGCAGGTAACAAGTTAAGGAATGCAGATGAGGATCCGAACAGAAGGTGGTGAGCGTCACGCTGCAGCTAGCAGAGTAACGCAAAACGTGTTCCTCAGCTTGGGCATGGCTTACATAGCCTGCAGGTATCCCAGGTGCCCCTGGGTCTGACCACACCGAAAACACTAGACTGAGCTATGCGGGGGCATCCATGTTGCCTAAAGGCTATTGCAAGTCCCAGTTCTCAAGTTCTCTGGCTTCTTGGGCGGATGGGGCGGAATGGTAAGGCCCTTGGGGCCATGATGGAAGGCCATGGTGTAGCCCAGATGGCTTGCCTGTTAGGGCCAGGGGCAGGGGTCATGACAGCACTACCCCCAAGGCCCCTCTCAGGGTAGCTCTTCCGTCTGGCCCTGGCTTGGTGGGGTGATCATGATGGAAACGCCATATCAAACGTGGTGCATGGATATAATCACAGGGTTCCCATGTCCTGTCCTGTCCTGCGGGCCGTATTATTTCCAGTATACTAAATAATATAGTTTGGCTCTGATCTGACATACCTTGAGTCCAAAATGTTCTTGACCTCGAATTTCGGTTCTCCATTGACCATTACTGGGTCGGGTGGTATAGTGACTCGAGTTCCAGGTTGGACAGGTTTCAAAAGAGACACATGGAACACAGAATGAATGTGCATATTGGAAGGCAAGGCCAGTTTGACTGCTACTGGGTTGATAATAGATTTGATGGCGAAAGGACCTAAATATCGTGGACGAAATGTCCAGGTTCCTTTTATAGGCACATGTTTTGATGTTAACCAGACTTTGTCTCCAACCTGCTAGTTGGGAGCCTGTTCACGGCGCTGGTCAGTGTATTTCTTTTGGCGGTCTTTATTTAGCCTGGTGTAAATGTTCAACTGCTTTTGTGAAGGTCTGAGTAATTAAGGTGTGCAGAGTTTTAATGGCCGGCATTTCCAGAGTAGTGGTAACGTCCAGTTCGGAGGTGTGTGGATGTCTGCCGTATATTGTGTAAAATGGAGTCTGTCCCGTACTACTGTCTAAGTAATTATTATAGGCATATTCAGCTATCCACAGCAAGTCTTTCAAACTTCCTTCAACTTGATATCGCATACAGCGCAGGCACTGTTTGAGCGTCTGGTTCATCCTTTCAGCTTGGCCATCCGTTTGGGGGTGGTGGCTAGTGTATAGTCAGATATCGATTTGAGCCATGGAACAGCAGTTTCTCCAGAAGTTGGATACAAATTGGGTACCTCGCTCAGAGATTAGCACCGATGGAAATCCGTGAAGTTGTACGATATTTTCAAGGAATACATTTGCCAGGCGAGATGCATTTGGGAGACCTTTAAACGGCAGGAAGTGGGCCATTTTACAGAATAAGTCCACGACCACTAGTATGGTATTGTATCCTTGACTGGGTGGTAGATCAGTGATAAAGTCAAGAGATAAAGTATGCCAGGGCACCGGTGACGTGAAATGAACATTTTTTCGAGGTTGGCATAGAGGTGATGTTGACGAAGTTTCGTAAGAACGGAACGGAAATGCTTGACGTGGTCCTGTTTTGACGCCAAGTATACTGCAATATCGTCAACATAGGACACAGACGTCAGTCAGTTCTCTTAAGACATCGTTCATGAAATACTGAAATGCAGCGGGGGCGTTGCAAAGTCCAAATGGCATTACCTGGTATTCGTATAGGCCATATTTGGTACGAAACGCAGTCTTCCATTTATCCTCCTTTTGTACCCGAAAGAGATGGTACGCCCCTCTAACGTCCAACTTAGTGTAGATTTGGGCATCTTTGACTTGGTCTAACAGTTCTGGAATAAGTGGCAGGCGATAGCGATTTTTAATGGTTATTTGGTTCAATGCGTGATAGTCGATGCAAGTCCTCAAATCTCCTTCCTTCTTCGGCACGAAGAATAGGGGAGATGCTGCTGGTGACTTCAAGGGGTGGATATCCATTAGCCAGGTATTGATCTAAGTAGGACTTCAAATGTTTGTTCTCGGGTTCTGTGAGAGCATAGATCTGACCGCAAGGGATTTGTGCACAAGGTAATAGGTCCATCTGGCAATCATAAGGCCTGTGCGGTGGCAAGGTATTAGCTTGTTCCTTCTGAAACACATCTTGAAAGTCTTGGTATTCACCTGGTAAGGTACCAGTCCTTTATGGTAACAGGTGTGAGTACAGCCTTCGGAAAAGACCAATTCTCTTGCACGCCAATCGATATGCGGATTGTGCGCGACCAACACGGCATCCCTAAGATTAACCGGAACTGAGGCACCTTGATGAGGTCAAAAGCAATAGACTCTAGGTGACAATCATGACACAGAAGGGTTAAGACTGTTGTGCATTGGGACACTGGACAGGAAGCTATTTCCATACCATCAACGGTGATGACTGTTTTGGTGGTCGATTTAGGGCACAGAGGAAGCCCCATCTTTGCTGCAAGATCCTGGTCCATATAATTCCCAACCGCTCCGCTGTCGATGTATACTTCTACGGTATGCATTCTAGACGGTTGCTGGTGGTTGATTAGGATCACGGGCAACGCAAAATGGGAGGTCTGTAGTCTCCTTTCTTCGCTCGACAAATGGACCCCTACATCTGCCGGGCTTGGTAATATTTTGACTCTTCATTCATGTTTTCCTTATCCATGACTCCTACGATTCTCCTCTGCGGTTTTACTGGACACTCCTTGAGGAAATGGCCTGCTTTTCCGCAGTATAGGCATAGCTGCTGCTCTCTTCTCTTGTCTCTTTCAGCTTTGCTTAAAAGAGGCCTTACCCCTCCTAGTTGTATTGGTTACACCGAATTGTCTACCTCCCGTGGCGTATTGTCCCTTGACCGTATGTGCATGGGGCGAGTGTCCGGTCTACCCCGATCTGCCCTTTGGTCTTGCAACCTGTGATCTAGTTGAACCACAAGGTTAATAAACTATGCACAGTCTTTCGGTGGATCAACCACTTGGGCAAGAACATCTTCTAGCTCCCCTCGTAGGCCCCGGTGGAATAGCATAGTTCTCTTCTCCACAGGCCACCCTGCTTCAACTAGGAGCCTGTTGAAGGTTGCTATAAATGTTAATAAGTCTTGGTTTCCTTGACAAAGAGACAGCTTGTTGTCTAGTGCCTGTCCATAAGTACGACGAGCGAAGAGCTTTTCCATCTCCTGCTGGAAGCTCCCGAAGTCACGTAGCAGTGGATCATCCTGTCTAACGAAAGGTAAAGACCAGTCTGCAGCACTGCCAATCAGATAAAATAGTACAAAGGCAATCCGCGACTGATCATTAGGGAAGGCCCTAGGCCTGCAAAGAAAATGGAGGCGACATTGGTTCATAAATGTTGCATACTTCTTAGGATCTCCCGTGAAGCGCTCAGGTGGGGCTACAGGAACTGCTCCTGGCAGGGTTATCTGTACCGGATTGGTTGGTGGCGCTGACATTGAGACGTTCCCAGGCAATGGGGCTTGTCTGGCCTGTGACTGGAGGAGTTGTCTACTCAAGTCGTCAGTGCGTTCCTTAGCCATTAATTAATTCCCTCTGAAGGGCGTTGGTCTCATGTCTAGCTGAATGCACCTCAGCACGTAACTGTCCCAGCATCTGAGCTAACTGGTCAGTTTCTGATGTTTCCTTGACGCCCAGGTGTATTATAGTTTGTGAGGCTTTGCGTTCTATAACGCTCACTTGATATCCACGGGGACGCCACTCAGTCTGGTTGGAACACTTCCGATCTTGAAAACCCTCCCTTGGACTCTTGTTTGGCTGAGGACCGGGTCTGACAACATAGGAATTTGGGTTTAGTTTTATTGTCTCTTCCAGCCCAAAGCCCACCTCCCTTGTGATCCCAACAACCCCCTTGATGCTCTCCTCACCTTGTTTTATTATATGGTGTGCTCTCCGTCCTGCTGTTCTGCACAGGGGCGCGATGTTGGATGGGTGCGGCGCAACCTAGTTGCTTCACTGGTGCAGCCCTCAGAGTCCAGACCTGCTGCGACTCCTGTTAGTCCAGGTAAGACTGCTGGTTTGGTAGTTTGTTCTTTACTTTGCAATTGCCCCTATTGATGTTTCTCCTTCTTCCTTAGGTGCGAATGGAGTTCCGGTGGTGCGTGCTGCTTGGGGCTGTGCACGAGATGGTAAGTGAAAGCGCGGTGCTATGTGCCTTATCTTGTGCTGACCTGTTTGTTCTCTCTTCCTTACAGGCCGCTGCGATGTCCGAGAATGGATGCTGCCGAGAAGATGAAGAGCAGTGAGTAAAGCGTAGCATGTGCCGCCTTCTTGATCTCTTGTGTGCTAATCTGTGTTTTCTTCCCTCTTGCAGATCATTAAAATGGCCCGGAATGGACGTGGGCCAAGGACGAGTCAACGCCAGGTAAGTGTGCGCTTATTTTGATTGTTTTCTATATTGGAGAATAAAAGCTTACTAATGCTGCTTTTCCAGTCTTTTTTCTTCTCAGGTGCGGCTTTCCAGATCGCTGGAGCGCTCGCCGAGCTGGTGTATATTCAGGACCCAGGAGCGGAGGACAGAAGCAGGATTCACTCGCAGGTAAGTGTATTCTAACGATGTTCTTGTTCTTGCACGTAACAGGTTCAGGAATGCAGATGAGGATCCAAACAGAACGTGGTGAGCGTCACGCTGCAGCTATCAGAGTAATGCAAAGCGTGTTCCTCAGCTTGTGGCTTATATAGCCTGCAGGTATCCCAGGTGCCCCTGGGTCTGATCACACCTAAAACACTAGACCGCATAGCTCATTTCTGAGACTGAGCTATGCGGGGTCATCCATGTTGCCCAAAGGCTATTGAAAGTCCCAGTTCTCAAGTTCTCTGGCTTCACATATGAGCCTGGTACCAAAGGTGCCAGGAATGACTCCAGGAGAGTCTTGGGTGGAATGGTAAGGCCCTTGGAGCCATGATGGAAGGCCGTGGTGTCACCCACAGGGCTTGCCTGTTAGGGGCAGGGGTAGGGGTCATGACATAACTCCATTGACCAAGATTTGGCTCTCCGGATAGGCCTTCCTCTCCGACAGAAGCAGAAATCGGAAAACGTCACTGCTCTGGATGGTTCTCAGCTCTCATCCGGCCCGGTGACACAATACGCTGAGAAAGTCATGCTTCTGTGCCAGTGCGGGCATCAAGAAGACATTACTTTCGATCTCATAGGTGCTCCTCACTTCCGGATGATATTGGGAATGCCCTGGCTGGAGACCCACAATCCTAGGATTGACTGGCAAAAACGAGTTCTGACATTTCCTCATGATTGTGCCGACACATGTTACAAAAATGATGACACCAATCTGAAACCGAAGAAAGGAATCGTGTTGGGCCTCATCAGCTCCTTACCGCTGGAATACCAACATTACCAGGATGTCTTAAAAAAAGAGCAAGCCAATGTTCTGCCCCCGCACAGACCCTACGATTTGTCAAATACATCTTGTACCTGGATCCCAGATCACTTGCAGAGGAATTTACGCTCTGACAGAACAGGAAAATCAGCATCTTAGAATTTACATGGATCAGTACCTGGCGGACGGTTTCATTCGCCCGTCCAAGTCATCTGCCTCCTCGCCCTTATTCTTCGTGCCTAAAAAGGAGGGGGATTTAAGACTTGCATCAACTATACAGCCATCAATCAGATCACAGTAAAAAATCAATATCCTTTACCACTTATACCAGAGCTCCTGGACCAAGTGAAACATGGTCAAATCTACACAAAACTGGATTTAAGAGGAGCATACCATCTTGTAAGAGTAAAATTCTGCACTTAACCTGCATCTGGGCCACTCTCAGCGACCTCGGTCCAGGGCCCAGCCACTCTCCACTTGCACTGCCCCCCTGGCTCCCCCTGCACTGTGGGACTGTCACTGTATCCCTACAGCCCCCTACCCAGCACTTGCTCTGCACTTACCTCGCACTTGCCACCAGCTGGCCCTTTTTATTTATTATTTATCATTTATTATTTTATTACGCCACTTACCTTGTACTGCACTTTTCCCCCCACCTCCTCCCCCTGCACTTTCTCCTTTTCCCCTTACCTCTGCACTTGCGCGATCTGAATGACACCTGGCCTAGTAGGATCGCTTGTCCGTCTTCCCCTTGTTTCCCTCCCTCCCTGCCTCGTCGCGCCTTGAAACACTTGTGTATAGGCGCGTTACAAATACCATATCATATCATATCATATCATAAAAGAGGGAGACATGTAGAAATCGGCCTTCCGCACGAAGTACGGCCTCTTTGAATACCAGGTCATACCCTTCGGGCTATGCAGTGCCCCTGCAGCGTTCCATTTCTTTATGAATGATATACTCCGTGAACTACTGCACATTTGCGCTCTTGTTTACATTGATGACATTCTTATCTACTCAAATTCCATGGAAGAACATGTAGGCCATGTCCGGGCAGTCTTAGAGAAGCTTCGACAACACCAATTGTATGCCAAGTTGGAAAAATGTTGTTTCCATGTAACTGAGGTTGAGTTTCTCAGTTTCATGCTCACACCACAAGGTGTACATAGGGATATACGAAAGGTGGATGCAATCCTCCAATGGCCCTCACCAACATCCACGAAAGGAGTGCAAAGCGTGCTCAGATTTTCCAATTTTTACTGTCGGTTTATACCTGGGTTTTCACAAATTGTACATCCAATTACCTCCTTGTTAAAGAAAAATCAAAAGTTCCATTGGTCGACAGAAGCTGCAGAAGCCTTCCAGAAGTTGAAACTAGCATTCACTACAGCACCAGTCCTTCGACACCCACAACCAGACCTACCTTACATAGATGAGACAAATGCTTCAAAAATAGCCATGGGAGCAGTATTGTCACAACAAGACCCTGAAACAGGACAACTACACCCTGTTGCATTCTGGTCCTGCAAATTTTCAGCCCCCGAGTTGAGCTACGCAATCACAGATAAGGAATTACCGGTGATTAAAGCAGCATTCAGGGACAGGAGACATTACCTTCTTTGGGCGAGACATACAGTCACTGTCATCACTGAGCACCGTAACTTGCAATACTTGAAAACCGCCAAATCACAATCCTTGCGTCAACTTCGTTGGGCTCTCTTTTTCGCGGAATACAATTTTATCATCACTTATAGACCTGGAGTACGCAATGGGAAAGCAGACGCTCTATCACGCATGAGGGAAGAAAAAGAGGCTTTTACAGCATCTAACCCCCGTAGCCATAATTTCTGAGGAAAAGGTTCAAACTAGAATAGCTGCCACAACATGTGTGGATGACCAAAGAACCAGTTTGCAATCCCTGATCGATCAATCAACACAACAGGAACGGCTGTTAAAAGGTGACCAGTACAACATCAAAGAGAATCTACCATATTTCCAAGGACGATTCTATGTCCAAGACCAAGAACTGCAAAAGCAAATCATCACAAATTACCACGATTCATTAGTGGAAGGACACCAAGGAATAGCCAAAACTCAGTCTAAGGTAAAACAAAACTACTAGTGGCCAACTTGGCGAAAAGACATTGCCCAATTTATTGAAACCTGCGGTGTCTGCAATACAAAAGTCTCAGAAACAGAACCCCGCTGGCTTACTACATCCCCTAACAGTACCGCCAGCATTTTGGCATACCCTGTCGATGGACTTCATCACGGATCTTCCACCCTGCAATGGATACACCACCATATTACTTGCTGTGGATTTATTATCCAAAATGGCCCATTTCATCCCTCTGAAGGGACTCCCAACTGCTTCAACTCTCGCTTCTGTGTTCCTAGAGCAAATTTTTCAATTGCATGGATTTCCATCAATATTAGTATCTGATCGTGGAACGCAATTCGTTTCTGCCTTTTGGAGAAAGTGTTGTACGATTGTCAAAATCAATCTCTGGTTGTCAGCAAGCCATCTCCCTCAAACTGATGGGCAAACTGAATGAACCAACCAAGCTTTAGAGCAATATCTCAGGTGTATGTTGCAACAGTCGGAGGATTCTTCAAAAAATATACTCTGGATAGCTGAGTATGCATACAACAACTCATTTCACACATGCCCAGGGCAAACTCCATTCTACACTGGCATGGAAGACATCTGAGGACATCAGTATTTGATCCACCCGCTACCCTGGAAATGCCAGCCATAAAAAAAACATGCAAGAAACCATCACTCAGGTTATTAAGGAGGCGACAGTCCATCTGACCAAGGCTAAGGAAAGACAAAAACTGTTTGCTCATGGACATCGGAAGGAAGCTCCCGCCTGCAAGATTGGAGAAAAGGTGTGGTTAGCATCCAAATATATTCCCCTGAAGGGGCCAAGAGCTTTCCGCCCAAGATACATGGGCCCCTATACTATAAAGGTCCATCATCAATCCTGTTGCCAAGAAATTGGAGTTACCATCTCACATGAAAATTCATCCCACATTTCATGTCTCTCTCCTCAAACCAATGAAGTGCAATACACAGCTTAGTTCTCCGCCAGAGCCTGAAGTATTAGATGGAGAACCAGAATATGAAGTCAAATCCATCCTGTACTCCAAGGTGGTTCGATCAAAATCATATTACCTAGTTGACTGGAAAGGTTACGGACCTCAAGACCTAACTTGGGAACCCAGTGAAAATGTCCATGCTCCGCGTTTAATCAGACAGTTCCATTCCAAAAATTCCATCAAACCAGGACCGGGAGGAGAACCACCCTTGAGAGGGGCCTTGAGGGGTAGTGCTGTCATGGTCATGAAGTCAGGGGCACAGGCATGCAGGAGTTGCATGCACAGGACACCTGGGTGGACACTGTCTTGGCGCCTTTGGCACCAGGCTCATGAACAAATGTAAACAAGAACATCCATTTAACACCAAAAGGCTTTTATTATTGACATAGCACTTCAGATGCATTAACCTTGAACATTCCATCTATTAAGCAGGATGCATTAACCTTGAACATTCCATCCATTAAGCAGCCCCAAGTGTATTCTTGTGTGTGGCTTCTAATGGATTGCCTTTGCACGTGCTCACTCTCTAGGAGTGGCAGGGTGTGGCTGGCAAGCTGGCCCTAATGGGTGTGCCCACGATCTCAGCTATATTAGCTGCCCCAATCTTCAAGACAGACGCTTTGCGTTATTCTGCACTTGCAAGCTGCGTAATGCTCAACGTCGCCTGAGGTCAGACTTCCCTTTGAATATCCTGCTTCCTGGACATCCTGCTTCCTGCCAGCATACTTACCAATAGAGGGAAGCTGTTCTTATCTGTGCATCTCTTCGGTGAACCAAGTATTCATATTGACATCTTCTTCTTGGCACAGCAGCACGACATGCTCCATCGTCGACAGCAGCACCTGCAGGGAAAAACTGAAGACAAGGTTAGACATAGAAAAAAAGTCAGTTTAATGTTGCGCTTCGTCAACTTTGCGCTTTCCTTAAACCATCACTTACCTGCTGTCGAACATTGCGGTAGCATCCATTTTCCGTCCAGCCGCATCTAGCACCTCACAGCTGCATTGAGGCCGCATATCCATCTAAGGGAAGAAAACAGAAGAGAGACATTATTGCGGGCATAAATAGGAGCAACATATAAAGACATTGAGCAGAACAAACAGCATCACAAGAGCCTAAGATAGACTTACCAATCATAAGGAGAAGCATAGTCGCAGCTGGACTGGACTAATCCTTATCAGGGATCAGTGAAAGAACTAGATTCCATTCGACGTGCCCCTGCCAGAAGTAGCAGGACGGAGAGCTTATCTTCCATAATTCACAGGAGCAGTATCACCACGTACCATCGCTCACAGCTTTTCTGCTGAGGGAGAGGCCTGAAGGGGGAGATTCAAATTCGGGGAGGGCTGCAAACATGCCCCAAAGCCTCCGCAGAGACCAGGTGAGCATATCAGAAGGGTAAAATAGTGCTTGTATGTGCCACGTTGCACAATATGTGCATGCACAGGAACGTTCCTCTGCCCGCAGACACAAAGTTTTATGATGATGCCCAGAACG
Source organism: Ambystoma mexicanum (assembly GCF_040938575.1). Lineage (NCBI taxonomy): Eukaryota > Metazoa > Chordata > Amphibia > Caudata > Ambystomatidae > Ambystoma > Ambystoma mexicanum. The sequence goes on from NC_090941.1 coordinate 808,183,641, forward strand.
GACGACATGCACGGGCAGCACTCATTCACAATTTGTTCTGAGAGTCTCTACATGCTTATCATGGCAATTTCTTATCTTTTACAACAGTAAATGGATTGAATGCACATTGAATGAAGGATGTGCACTCGTCACGTCATTTTCAACAATACTTTATTCACAACTATACAGGGATGAAGGTGAATTGTAAGTGAAAGATGTACACCCATGCCCACCCACCTCCCCAACATACCCACCCCCCAACCAGGCCCAAAACAACTAATCCCATATCACGAGATTCATGCCACGAGATTCTTCATCCTGTCCTTTGGCCATCTTGCCCCTTCACCTTCCCAGGTCGAGCGGACCCCGGCCTGTCCTTATTTGGGCATGCATTCGCCGACAAAACGCCAAGCTTTTTCAGGATTCTGCATCCCTTGTGTGTGTGCCTCCAGGATGTGGGCTGGAATGTCTGGTTCCAATACACATCCTGGGCGCCTGAGGGTCTAAGGTATTGTGAATGCCTGGGACCACTGTGGTCCGTGATTGGTCCACGTATGGTATGCCTGTCTGAGAGCAGATCTCCCATTGGGTCCTCTTTGTTTTGGAGTGAAGGAGATTTTGGATAAGAAAAGGCTCCAAATACCCATACCATGTCGATCTCTGGAGTTCTCACTGAACGAAGGATAGGATCCAAGTATCCTGAAACTAAAAAGCCCAGTCGGGGAACTGCTGGTGACCCGCTGGAAGGTTTGGCACCCTGAGCCTGCTATCATGCCACTGGACCTGTCTGCATCTGGTCATCCTAGAAGGTCTGCGAAGACGCTACGACCCATTGGACTAGTGGTACCAATTAATCTCGGCAACTTCATCAAACCCTGCAAGTTAGCCTTCTCAGAAGCGTCCCTTGGCCAACCAGTGGGCTGACCAGCTTATGTAGGTCCTTTGCACTGATACCGCCGTCGTTTTGAGGAGACACTCAAAACTTGGTACGTCGCTAGCTCTATGGTCACGGCACCGTCACACCAAATTTCATACACTTGGCATTTCCAGATCTGGAGTAAAGTGAGTGCGCCTGAACTGGAGCATACACGGTTACAGTGTCGCCCAGCCGTGATGACCAACATTGCTGGTGCACTGCTTTTGTGTCCTTCTTGCCCTTGAAGCCTGCTGCAGTGAAACTGGCCTGATCCATCCACCAGGAGCGGAAAAATCACCATTGTCCTGTTTGGGAATCAACGCTATATCTTCGTCACTGAAAGCCGCAGAGCCACCAAGTTGCCGGTCCAGAGGGCGCCAGGATTCGGTGTGTAATTGCAACCCTAACCGGTCACCCCTAGCGCCTCCACCCATTTTTATGCAGGAATGGGCCTGGAGGGCCCCTCTCCTTGTGAACTAGCAAACTAATCCCGAACTCTGGAACCTGCTCTGCTCTGTTGGGGAGACCCTCCGTGAATAGTATTCTTAATCAGCTAACCCACCTTCATGAGCTGCTACAGACCCTTGAAGAGACCCTGTTTTGCCCATCTGCATTACCACGTGTGCCAGCATTGCAATTACATTTGAGCAGTCGGCTCCACTCTTCTTAGGGATTGGTCTGCCTCTCAGTTAGGATTGTGTTTCATCTAGAAGGGACTAAAGACTATTTGCACTGCCTGTTTCCTTCCCCTTTTAGGTTACAGACCAATTTCGTGCATTAACACTTTAGACCCCATTGGTCCTGTATATATGTATTTAGATAAGATTGTATTGATCTAAAAGTATTACTGTGATTGTTATTGTGTGGTGAACTTTCAAAGGCCATGAAATGAATGTATTTTTAATATATGTACACCTGACTGGGAGTGATTTGTAAATGTCCTTTACTCTGTGTGGTCTTTGAGGTCTTTCAGTCACTCTCACCACTCCTGAGACCTAGTCTTGACCACCGCCAATGCTACCTTGATTGGTCTGGCTTGTCCAATAGGTTCCAGGAAACTAGGCTGGCCTTCTGAACCTCTGCCCACCAGGTCAGAGTTCAGAAATCCATCTTAACATGGACTAGGAAGAACTCTTTGGAGGAAAATACGTTATTGTTTTTGGTGATCTCCTACAGTTAATACCAGTGAAAGGTGAACCTATTTTTAAACCTTTAGGACACAAACAGTGCTGAAACACTCTTAGCAGCATTGAAAATGTAAATCTCTGGCAACATTTCCAATACATAAAACGTGCATCAGTCTGCAGACCTCACCTATGTAAAATGTTTGTTCTTAATGCCAACCCGAACAAGCTGTACACAATTAAATGAGACAGTGTTAAAAAAAATGTAACGAATAGTGCATATTAGCTCCACAGACAAAATGGAAGTGCATGGCATGACACTCCCTATGTGTCAAGAAGCAACAGCACAACTAAATAGCTTAGATAAATGTATCTCCAACCCAGCTGGATTGGAGAAAATGTTAATGATATGTTTAAACTGCAGAGTAATTGTGAAATGTAACCTTGACATGGAGCAAGGTTTAGTCAATGGAACTATTGGTAAGTTCTTGGTTTCCCGACATATCCACAAGACAACAAAATTCAGTTTGTCAACATTCACTTTAATAAACTTTCAGAAATTAAAAGGATAGGATGCTCAACAGCAAGATTCCTTCTTTTTAAAGACATTAATGCACAGAGAGAGCAATTCTCTCTGTCTCTTGCATATGCAGTCACTATTCACAAATCCCAAGGTCTAACCCTAGATCAGGCATTGATTGACATTGGCAGCACAGCCTTTAAAAAAGGTATGAGTTATGTAGCACGTTCACGTCTATGTACACTCAAAAGGACTATTTCTAGTCCATTTTGATGCAAACAGAAGTCAACAATGCTGACATTCCTTGCATCCTAGAGTAAAACTGACTATGTTCACGCTTCACACCCCATCTCAAAATGTACCCTGTTCCTGAAAAAGGTAAAGTTTTGAAAAGAAAAGTAATGCAAACAGAACTTATAACAGATCTCCCAACAATACCACAAAAGAAACTAAATACAATTGCTACTCCACCAAGTAGTACAACCACAAAACTATCTAGTGCAAATACAAGTGCACATTCATCAGCCGATATAAAGAGAAATATTTAGTCTAAAAAAACAAGTGCCAGTCCAGCAAATGCCATAGAGACATAACTCTCTGGTCCATTAACATTTTCCAACACAACTGGTGTAAATTGCTATGCAAATGTAGCAATCACTCTTCTGCTCCAATTGCCATCGGTTGTTTAAAACATTTACTTGAATGGCTCAACCCAGTTGTGATTACAAATGCTCGTCCTTCATAGAAATGCCACAAACAATCCTGACAACACTTACATTGTCTCAGGAATAAGGCAAGAATTGGACTACTGTGCAGGAATGGTAAAATTGACCATACACAGACAGGAAGATCCACAATAATGTCTAATGTACTTACTGCAAGTACTTGAAACCAAAAGCATACCTATAAATGAAATCTTCCAGATTTCATGCACGTGGAAACATACATGCACTCTCTGCAAACATGTTGCACAAGAGCTCATCCCTAATGAACCCTTTGTATATGTATCTATACCAAATTGAATCCATTCCATTACATTAGCTGATGAAAAATGCAAATCATGCCATATGCTGCACTTTTTGCAATTCAGACAATCGTTCCACCTTGCACATAAACTTACATAGCCAATATGTAATACCAATGCTTTTAAGGTACAATGCAGATGGTACCAAAAACAACTGCAAGATTACTAGCTTCACACATGGGCAAGTATCTCTTGGCAGGAAAACCTTCACAACAGTAGGCAACTTTCTGCCACACGGGTGCCACAACCACTGCAGGTCACTATACTGCATACATAAAAAAAAGATATGATTGGTTTGAATGCAACTGAAGAAGAAAAGTAGAGGTGGACACCACTTATTGCTCTAAACTATTCAAATATTTTCATACATTTCTTATTGAGTACTTTATTCTACTCAAAATGTACCAGGAGCTTCCAGATTTTAGTGGCCCTATGACACAAGGACCACAAACAAACGAGAAACAGGAACAAAATAGGTGGGAACCACCAAATTATGTCTGGTGCACACACAACACACATTGCTCATGCTGCAAGTTTATTCATTCATTAATTGTTCACAAAGAAGTTTTTTTCAAAACGTGCAAAGAGCGTTTATTTCATCCTCTTTTAAATCAATTTCTTTTCAGGTATGTTAATTCTCTTCAATTCATCAAAAATGGAAACCAGGTCCTTTGTTTGTATGTAATTCTCAAGCTGTGTTTTATTCACACGGTTCTTGAGGCAGAAGGACCCTGTGGTTTATATGGAATATAATCAAGCCGATGCATTTCTGTGTACAACACCATCATCAGGGCTGACACATTTCAGTTCAATACATTAAATCAGAATGTGGATCCTAAACAAAAACATTTTTGTTACAAATAAGTACCAGAGTACATACCACAAGTGTTTCCAAGCGCATTCCGTGTTTACAAAGGATAGCAAACAAATAAAATAAAGAAAGAATAAACAGCATTATGGTTGCTAGGGGTCAATATCTTTTACATGTGTTTTATGGCATCTCTCATCATACCTTTACGTCCATGTATCACCCAAAGGATTATCCATATGTAGTTCTCGCATGTACTTGTGATGGACCTTGTCTGTGCCTATTCCCATTGTGCTACTTACCTGGATCACATCTGTTCTCTCTACCGCTGACCAAGAACACCCGCATGAACATGTGGTTCTCCGAGGATTTATTGGTTGCCTTGGTGCTGTGCACAGTTTCCCGGCTTTGCCTTGTGTCCCACCTTCCCATGGAAACGTTTTGCTGCATGCATGCCAAAAATGCTTACATCTAATGGTGCTCAATGAGAAGAACATGAAATGCACTAAACATGTCAAGTCATTTGTGTCTATATAGGCTCATTTTCTTAGAATGTCACCTGATGGTACACTTATGCATCAATCTGTTTTCGTTTTGTGGAATTGTATTATGTAAACCCTGTATTACTTATGAATCTATGCAATTTGTGTTTGTTGAATAGTAAATATTAGACTGAGGAGTGAAAATAATAAATTATAATTTCTCCTAATTTCATATTAACAAAGTATTTGTGGCATACTCTTTCTCCTTGGTGCTCTCCCATCCTGCCCCTGTATATGTACAAATAAGAGAGATAACAGAGGTTCAGATACACTTCACATTTTATTTGCATCCTAATAATTTGCAAGTAGCTTTGACTGTTCCAGTCAGGACAACCCCCCTTGTGTTCTTTTGTCACTGACAGCCCTTTGTCCTGAGCTGTATTTGGGCTTTCCCTCCCGTACACTAAAAATGCTTACAGCGTCTAGCAGTGATCTAGCGATCTCCTAAAAAAACGTCTCCATAATGTTTGTTCACTGTGGAAGTTCAAATATATTCCTTCCACCCTTGTACGGACGGAATTGTGTTTGCTACGTTACTTGGTAAGCGGTATGTCTACACAGTGAACATTCACTTCATTACTTCTCATACACTCATTGTATGTTAATATAAATAAGACATGAGTCTGCTCGCTCATCTGGTTACTAAAAAGGCTCAATAGCAATCATTCCAAGAGATCCCCAAAAGTGAACATAATGTTACGCTGACCGCTCTTAGAAACCAGGCTACAGAGGATGAAATAACCGCTTTTTGCATGTTTAGAAAAAATCTTCTTTGTGAACAATCTAGGAATGAATAAGCTCACAGCATGAGCAATGTGTGAGCACCAGACATAATTAGGTGGTTCCCACCTAATTTATTCCTGTTTCTGGTTTGAATGCAATGACACTCCATTACTCTAAAACAGAGATTACCAACAAATTTAGCAAATGCCTACTTAATATTCCTTAAACCTAAATTTAGTCACTGACCTGTGAAACCATCAACAGTAAGAGCACTTGAAACATTCCCTTAAGTGCTGCACACTTCAAACACACGTACTGTGAAAGTAATATTCACATAAATGTACTACGCATTTTTAATGCTGTATAGATTTTTGTTCACAATGACCCAATGATTATGCAAACAGAAACAACAATGGTGCAAAACACACACTAATGTTGTTTCAACCATAGTACTTAGAATGTACTGATTATGAGGGTCTACAAAGTTTAGTCCTTAAGAAAGTAAAAACAGCACTGTTTAACACATATTTGTCAATTATACGGATTACCCTACCTAATTTGATTCACTCTTGCTGATGTAACGCAACTACCTTATCCTGTATGACTCACTCACTATGTTGTATGCATGCACCATTTTGTGACCTTCCTTTCCTAACTTTGTACCATTAGCGCCGTGATGCCCCTGGGTCTTGGTGCTAACAACAAATTCAATAAATACATAATACTACAATGTTACTTTTGAATAGCAAAATAGTTAGAATACACCAACAGTTATTTATTTACCTGCTTCAAAAAATACCCTTCAGAACTATCAACATATCAACGGTTAGAATGCACCAACTGGTATCTAACCACATCTATAATACAGCAATGATATATGATATGATATGATAGTTTATTTATATAGCGCCTATACACAATGTGTTTCAAAGTGCTTCAAGGCAAGGGAGGGAACAAGGGAAAATACAATGACATTCTTACAGGCCATGAACAGTAAGGATGTGAAATAACTATCGTACTCGGCCTGACGACATTTCAGATAGTGCAAGAGCTATGACATAGATAAGGAAGGAAGGGGGAGAGTGGGAAGGAAATGGAAACAGACAGGCGACTACCGTACTAGGCCTGACGACATTTCTGGTAGAGCCGGAGAAAACAAAAGGGGAGGCAGAGGGGGGCAGAAAGGGAGGGGAGGAACAAAACAAGCGACTATCATACTAGGCCTGACGACATTTCAGATAGTGCTGGACAACAATGTTGTTTTTGAAATGGAAAACAGTTTCAATACGCCAACAGATATAAATATAGGATGTTTTTTTATTCTTTATTAAAACAATTCCCAATGACCCAATGATTATGCAAACAGAAACAACTGTGCAGAACACACAGTAATGTTGTTTCAAACACAGTACTTAGAATGTACTGATTATGAGGGTCTACAAAGTTTAATCACTGACCTGTAGAATTTTGAACAGCTAGAATGCGCCAACTGGTGTCTAACTGCATCCATAGTACTGCAATGCAACTATTGAATAGCAAAATAATTAGAATGCATGAACAGGAATTGAAGCCCTTCAAATAATACCCTTCAGAACTGTAAAACTATCAACAGTTAGAATACGCCAACTGGTATCTAACTGCATCCATAATACTACAATGTTACTTTTGAATAGCAAAAGAGAATACACCAATATATATCAAACTGCTTCAAAAATACCCTTCAGATCTATAAAACTAACAACAGTTAGAATACGCCAACTTGTATCTAACTACATCTATAGTACTGCAATACTGATTTTGAAATGGAAAACAGTTTCAATATGCCAACAGATATCTAAGCACTTCAGAAATGTCTTTAAAAAAGAGTCCAACCGCACTTTCGAAAAGCAAAACAGTTACAATACACCAAAAGGTATGTAACTACTTCACAAATACCCTTCATTTCACTTCATTGCAAATACACCATTGTGATTCTTTCAAATGCAACACAGCTTGTAACAACAAATACACTTATTTGTGCACCATAAACATTCCTTTAAGTACTGCAGACTTCAACCAATCAGACTGTGACACGCAACATCAAATAAATGTAGTTTTTCTTTTACATGCTGTATGGATTTTTTTCCCAATGACCCAATGATTATACAAACAAAAACAGAAACTATGCGGAAAGTACATGAATATGTCCTGTAGTCCGACCACATTGTTGTGCCAGGAAGTGGTTAATTAGCCCAGTACACCGTGGAGTGGTGAGCGGAGCTGCGAGCCGAGGTGAGAGCAGTCTGCAGCAGTCCGCTGCAGACGCGGAGTAAAAGCGCGATGGAGCCTGAAGTGCGTCCTCCCACACCCCCAGTAGGAAAGGCCAAGACGACCTACCGGGAGTCGGAGGAACGCGGAGAATCAACGTCTAAACCAACACAGAAAATGAGAGCACCAGAGGCCGACGCCGCGGACGCAGGGGCTGTGGCCAAGAGAGCGGAAAAAGCAAGAACCCCCAGAGGTAAGCTTATAATGAAAACGCATCAGAGGCAAGCACAAACAAGCTTATCAGCTTTGTGGGCTGGGGCTGCGGTCTCGACGCCGACGAGCGCAAACGCGCCTGAAACTGAGAGTCCGAGTTCTCCCGTCGGGTCTGCCCCCGCCGATGCAGCACCCGCAGAGTGCGGAGTGCGAGGAAACCAGCCGGTGGAGACAGATACGGAGACAGAGGTGAAAGAAGTAGAGAGCCCCTGCCACACCGGGCTGGGTGGGAGAGAGAAAAAGAGCATACCTGACCCAGTTGCCGTCCCAATCGTCCGTGACGCAGCAGGGGCCCTAGCAACCGTCCTAGAGACGAGTGGTGGTGGCATCAGGATTGTCGGAGGATGACCGGCGTCACCACCTTCGCAGGGCTCCTGGTGTGGGGCGGGCAGAGTGAGGAGGTGGACGACGTCTGCAAGACCCCGAGTTTGGAGGTGCCAGTGGGTAACCTGATCCACAACAACGTCGATGTAGCAGCCAGCGGGTGGACTCCCCTTACATGTAACACCCCCTGTGAGAAATGCTTCAACCCCCCGGCAGCCAAGCCCCAGTGGATGCAAATGTGCAGATCCAAAATAACATGGAGAAAGGAACAAAAAAGACATTGCTTTCCCCCGTGGGAAGAGCAAAAAATATGGACTGCCCTAAGAAAACATTGAACATCAAGGCAATGATCCACTCGGACCATAAGAGCAAAGACACAGACCAGAGAAACACAACAGTTGTGTACAAAAATCAGGTAAAGGAACACAAGGAACCAGTTGAAATCAGTTCCAGTGAATCATCCTCAGACAGAGATAGTGACAAAGTCTTTGAAGAAGATAACAAACGAGGGGACGCACACAGAGTAAGCGACCAGGAGGACTCAGCCAAGGAAACAGAGGACGAGAGTGCAAAAACCGGTGTAAATCAACAAAAAAAGAAAAAATCAAATCTAAAAGAAACCAAACACCTCGGAAGGCACCCTCAACTCAAGAAAAAAAAAGGGGTACAAAAGACTTGACCACAAAAAGTAGAGAAGAAGGAAAGTTGTCTAAAAGAAAAAGACCATCAAAACTTCCAGCACCGCTACTATCCTGCCCCCTAAAAACATTCTTTACCCAACAGTACAAACGCAAACTAACAGTGGGCTCAGAGGTATCAGATGCAGAGATGCTCGAAATAGCGAAAGAAATCATGCCAGGAACAAAACTAAGAAAAACAGACGATACACAAACCAAAATCGCCACACAGATGGGAAAAAAAACAAACGTTGCAGCATGCACAGAAAATAGCAATGAAAGAGAAACCAAAGCCCAGTCCAAGAGCGGGGAAGAGGATCAGCCTCGGGAAAGACAAATGGAATCCTCCAATCCCAAGATCTCGTCGGACACTGAAACTTCAAACTCAGAGCCCAAAAAGAAGCAAAAAACCCCAATAACAGACAAGGACGAAAGGACAAAGGCAACCGTAGAAGATCATATAGCAAGCCTGTCCTTGGAGGAAACCCAAAGACCCGTGGACCTAACAGATGACAGTGAACAACGGCCTGTATGGACGAAGCCGCACTTGGTCACGTAACTACAAACAGCGGCCTTACCATCCACAAGGAACTGGGAACTCCATGGACACCTCGGAAGCTACAGGCGGGGAGAACGTCAACAAGCCAGGACCCTACTTCACAAACAGAACACCGGGGCCCACACAGTATAGGTATGTCAAAAAGAGCTGAGAAAACCCAAATCTCTCCTAAAATTCGCTGGCTAAGCGATATTGCCGCGGCCATTCACAAAGACACCTCAAACCAGAAACCGGACATGATAGCAACCATGTTGGCAATGTCAATTGTACTAGCGCCTTTCTGCAAACTATATGAAGCACTAAAAAATGAAATACAGGACAATACAGCAATCCTCGGAAATATGAGCGCAAAAATGGCCCATGTAGAAAGCTATATAACGGTCATAGAAACACAGAAAAATATCCAGGAAATAAACTGGGAAAGAAAAATCGAGGCGCTTGAGTTAAAAATTGAACGTCTAGAACAACAAACTAGAAACCCTACACCAACTCAGGGTTCAAACCTGGGAAATCCTCTAGAACTCCAAACACAGAAGCTGCACAGTGGAAAAACAGGCCCGGAAGCCCAAATCCAGAAAGTGCTCAGTGGGATAAAAGGCCCAGTAGACAGAACAGAAAAGATCCAGACAAACCTCTGTATAAACAAATAAAAAGAAATAAGAGCGAGCACATCCGGCAAACTCCCTGGAGTCACTAAACTACTTCCAGGACAATTGGTCATAACTCTAAAAAAAGGAGAGGGGAAAACAGATGAGATCATAATCCTGGATGATCCCTGCTCCCCGTAGAACACCGCCCAAAGATCTCCACGAACAGTGGAAGAATTTATGACAGACTCGCCGCTAATGAATGTATCACAGCACCGGGAATCTACTGACCCGGATAACAGAAAACAAGACGTAACTTGCAACTTAACAACCAAAAAAACGAGGGAAGTAGAAATCATTAATGAAGAAAAAGGAGCCTCATGAGGAAAAGGCCAAATGGGAAGAAACGAAACAAAAGGACAAATCCGGAAAGAAAGGCGACGCAATCATGTCCACCGGCACGTATTTGAAAGCAAACATACCATCGAGACGGAAAGAGAGTGCGAGAGATAGAAGTAATCCGAGACTCCATTCTCCCGTGGGAGAAAAGAGGAAAACGGAAACGACAAACAAGAGTCACACCCGCTTATTTAAACTCGAACAACAAGTTATCACAAAGGAGTACTTAATCTTAAACCGACCAACCATCCTTCAGATCATGAAAAAAATCAAAAACCCTTAGGGACGTGAGGTCAAAAGACATCGAGTTGGTAGAGCCTTATCACAAGGGCAGGACGGCGAAAGCCTATTTACATGTAAAGGCTGAGAGCATCATCCACATGGACAAAGCAGTTTTTGAGGAAATTGCATCAATGGGACTCCAGCTGACTGAAATGACAAAGACCAAACGAGAGGAGCAAGACTGGAAAATAACAAAACTCAAAAATTACAAAGCGCACTATCACTCAAAAACAGAAGATCTATACGCACACAACCGATGGAACAAGACGAAGGATAAAGAAAATGCGCATGAAGAAATCAAACAATACCGTAGAGACGATTCACGAGACCAGAGAAGGGCCTTGAACCACGCAGACCCAAACTCGCGCAAAAGAAGTAACGTGGACGACAATTGTCATCAACACGAAATTAGATCAAACGGAAGGAGTGGAAAAGAAAATCGAACACCACAGCCAACTAGACATTCCATCGCAAAAGTGAACGACCAGAAGAGCCCCCAAAAAACACAGAACTTCGGACCTTCAAGAGGACCGTGGGACTGGTTTACATCTACCTGGTCTAAGAAAACTATGAAATAGCAGCGAGCAGGGCCAGGCCTCGAAATAGTGGGAACAACGTCGACCATTGAGAAACGGCCCGACAAGGATCTTTTCATCCTCGGATCCTGGAACACCAGAGGACACAATCACCTAACTACGCCGGGAGATGTGAACTTGGGTTCTTTCGACATTCTATGTCTACAAGAGACATGGCTGCTTGAGAAACCCACCTTGGACAGATTCCGCTTGGAAATCGCAGCAGCAACGAGGGGACCCCTAGGAAGACCATCATCTGGGCTGCTAACGGCAATAAAAAACGGCCTGGGTCTCAAAGCGCCGAAAAAATTGAGAGAATCATATGAAATGTTAGTGACCCTTACCACATGGTCCCCATCCACCCAGAACGCCAAGAGGATAAAACGCAATATTTTGCCAATTATAAATTGCTACTGGTATCCCCAACAACCAACCGTAAAAGAGTTCTGCTCAACGATGTGTTCGACCATCGATCAACTATATGAAGAGTTTGACGAAATAGAGATAATGGTATGTGGGGACCTCAACGCAAAATGCAACAAAGAAAATCAGGGAACGTGGACAGACGCAGCTTTGGAACGTGGGAAAGCCTGGATGGAAATAATCAGCTCGAGAAACCTACAAAATACAGCCGCCCTATTCCCCAGCCAATTGAACATTCCAACTTGGGAACGAGGTGTCTCTAAAGCGACGTTAGATTACATCTTCATCTCCGCGGCCATAGCAACAAACATAACAAGATTTGAAGTCATAAAAACGACTAATAGCGACCGCAACCTACTCACATGCACTTGGTATGGGTGGAAACCAAGGAAACCGGTCTACACGGCCACGGTGGGAACGAACGCCCAGCAAACACGGCTATGTCTAACGGAAGCAAACCTCAAACAAATAAAATCGGTCTGGGAGGAAAAAACATCAGCTAACCAACTAAGCAAGAATAAAGAGAGACCAAATTATCTCGCTCTGCTGCTGCCATACAAGAAACCGGCAGGAGCCAGAAGGACGCCCCAACCACACACTGCCCACGCATATAACAAAGAGCTGGTAGAACAAAGAAAACTAGGGCGCAAACTAAAAAGAAGGGCAAAAAATTCAAAAAAAGAACAAGACTGGCGGGAGTGGAAAACTGAAGTAAAAAGATACGTAAATTGGCGGAAAGAAACTAGAGCAGCGCAATACCAACTAGACGCTGAAGAAATGTTGAGAACACTGGCAACAAACAAATCTACCAACTTCTGGTCATTAATCAAAAAAAGCAGCCTTACATCGAACTCAGCTCCGATAAATGCTGTCCCAGAAGCGAAATGGATCCAGTACCTATCAAGGGAGTTTGAAGAGCCCAAGGAATCAGTAGAACAGACTAAAACAACTGCAATCACAACCTGGGTATCCACCTCAAACCCGGAAGTTATCGAATTAAAAATCAGAAAATTGAAATCATCTAGAGCTCCAGGTCCAAATGGATTAACAAACACCACCCTCAAGCAATTTCCAAAAGAATGGGCAGAACTGATTGGAAGGATCTTCGAGGAATGCGAAAGAACGCAACAAATCCCAGAGTCCTGGCTAAAAGCAGTTATCGTCCCGATTCATAAGAAGGGTTGTCGGGAAGACCCAGTAAACTATAGACCAATCGCATTACTAGACATTATGGGAAAGATCTTCTCTTCGATCATTCTGGACCAGTGGAGGATTTGGGAAAAATCAGCAAAGTGTAAAGACACTCTGCAAACCGGCTTCCAAAAAAATGGATCAACAGCTATTAACACCTTGATAATTAACATCTTAAAAGCCAAAGTAAAAGAAGGAGCACCCAAGATCTATCTGGCGTTTGTTAACCTGTCAAAAGCTTTTGACAAAATAGATAGAAACCTGTTATGGAAAAAATTGGAAGCCTGCGATTGTCCCAAATCAGTGCTCGACCCTCTAATCGCACTACACTCACACACAACTGTAAGAGTGAAGCTTAATCAAGAGGGCACCTTATCGGAGGAAATCCAGGTAAAAAGAGGAGTAAAACAGGGCTGCCCGTTTGCGCCGGCGCTCTTTATCACCTTTCTTGGTGACCTGCAATATGCTGAAGAAAACATCAGAACATTTCCGCCAAAAATAGGGAAAACCACCATCCCCCGCCTACTATACGCTGATGACGTAATTTTGATCGACCAGACTAAAGTGGGACTGCAAAGGAAACTAACACATCTTACAGAATACATTGCGACAAATCATCTAGAGATTAACAAAAATAAAACAAAAATCATGACACTTGAGAAAAAAAATCAAAAAAACCAACAAGAGCAGAGTCATGGCTCTTAGATGACATCAAAATTGAAAAAGTCAAAGAGATCAGATATCTAGGGTTCGAACTAGACAACTCAAAAACTGATCAGGCAATGCAAGCAGCAATGTGGGACAAAGCGAAGAGACTGGCAGCGCAAATGAGAACACTGGATAGCAAATTTGTCAAATTTTCGCTAAGCCCAGCAATTCATTTTTACAAATCGAAAGTTGTGCCGACGCTAATCTTTGGAACAGAGGCCTCACTTAGCATGCCTCAAACGATATGGAACAAAATAGAAGGTATGATCTGGAAATCCGCTTTAGGGCTACCAAAATCAACGGCAATTGCGGCTATCAGAAGAGAGCTGGGACTGCTATCATTGGCATCGATAGCTGAGTTCAGTGCAATGAGACTATTCAGAAAAATCATCTTAGCCGAATACCTGCCAATATACGCTTCGATCAAAGAAGAACTGGAGTACGGTAACTGCGCCGCCTTAAAAAAATGGGCCAAAATCAGAGAAGAAAGTCTATCGGATATATCATGTACATAAACAGATCTAAAAGAAAATCCGGATAAAATCAAACGCAAACTCGAAGAAAGGGACTGGATCATGACATTGCAGGCAGCAGCTGACAACAAACTATTACAACACCTTCCGCCCACGTTCAACAAACTGAAAGTGCCAATCAAGTATGTCAGCAAATTTCCAGAAAAGAAAAAAAGACTGCTGTTCATGAAAGCGAGACTCAACATAGTGCAGACAAAAGAAATACTCGCCATTCAAGGCATGGCGGAAAACCAAACCTGCCGACTATGTAAACACACGGAAAGCATGGAAACGCTCAGGCACCTGGTGCTAACGTGTCCCTGCACCAAACAAAACAGAATCATTTATCTGCTACCACTGATTATGAACCCCCTGTTGGCCCAGGAAGACGATATGTAGAAAAGATTAATCTCCGGAGAATCCACACGGTGGACGGTGGCCATGGCGACCCTTGTCGAACTGGCTTTCACACAGATCAACGAAACCACCCTTTAAATGAGGCAACTTTCATGCAGCGAGCTTATTGGACAAATCGTGCGACGACCTCTTTTGTGGCTGTCGCATCCCGCACTACTCACCTAGTTTTTGATCTGTGGAAAGCTTTTTTAGAAAGAACCTGGAAAACCTTTTTAGAAGAACCTGAAAAGAAAAACTATTCAAAAACAAATTCTCAAGATTTCCTTTGATAAAATTACAGGTTCACCTGAAATATAAATCAAATAAATAAATAATAATTAAAAAAAATGTGAGATTGTATGCAATGAGACATTGTAAACTATCCTACTTAACATATTTTACTGTGTTTGTTTCCCAGAAAAGGCAGCAAAGATTTCTCCTTTGTTGGCATGTACAATAAACTCAACCTGTACCCCCAATGGTACAGCAATCATAAGTACTATTTGAACTTCAATTCTATTGTGTCACCATGTTAAACATACTATATACTCTCCACACACTATCTATAATTACTATACACATAATACTGTAATGGTTGTATCCAATGACTGGATTCAATTTCTGCAGACATATTATTATAATAGTTGTAGCCAGTGGACAGATTATTGGGTGAATGGCCGTATTATGCTGTGGTGGTTGTGGCCAGTGCATAGATCCATGGGTGCATGGCGCCACACCACAACTTGCCCTGAACTTTCCAATTAAAATGACATATGCAGACATCTAAATGGACTGCCAACCCTATTTTCACATATGCAAATGTCCCCATATCATGTAGATTACATTCCCACACCCTGACCAAGCCCTCTTTGAGTCACAAAATAACCCCAAATGTGCATCTCAAGCTGCCCACCCAAGCCCTCTTTCGGTCACCAAATAACCCAACCTGTCCGCCCAAACCCTCTTTCAGTCACCAAATAACCCCAAATATGTTCCTCAAGCTGCCCGCCCAAGACTCTGTCTGCAGTCTACTCTGCGGTCCGCAGACTGCTGCGTCACCCGTGCGCTCTTCTTCCGCCTAAACAAAGAGCCCCATATCATCTTTCTTTCACTCCCCACCCTTCCCAGCCACTCTTTCCAACACCAAATGACCCAAAATGTGTTTTCAAGACTTTTTTCCCCACCGCAATGTCTGCGGTCAGTCGTGACTGTCCCGGATACAAAATGGCGGGCGTTTCGGAAAATATGACGCACCTTCTAATCTCCGGGTGCGTCAGATGTCCGCAGAAATCACATCCGACCCTGGACCAATGGTGGGTCTGTCCACAGAGTGAACTGGGATGTCAGTCCGCAGACAGGACCCAGATATCACTAATTATTTGTACCTACTTTTGTCCCGTTTTAAAGAACACTACTGGATGGATTTACACCAAATTTAGAAAAGCATGCTTTCGGGACCAGGCCCTCGCTCCTGCCGCACATTTGGGGAAAATACATCCAGCGGTTCGAGCTGTAGACCTGAGCAAAATCTTTGCCCCCTACAACTTTGCCTCCCCTTGATGAAACCTCACCAAACTTGCCAGAAGAATTCAGATGGAGCCATAGAACTTTTTCGCAAGGTAAGGTAAGGATTTGTCCAAGGGGAGCAAAATTATAAGCCACCCACAAAGTGCTCTTCCTATGGGTTGAGCAACTTAACCATAACTACAAGGCCGCTAATGAAAGCCCTGTAATAAATATATATATATATATTCAATGAAAAAACTTTGTTAAAGAGACGTTATGGTTAAGTTGCACCAATAAAATCCTATGAAATTCAATGAAAAAACGTTGTTAAAGGGACGTTATGGTTATGTTGGACGAATAAAAACCTATAAAATTCAAAGAAAAAACATTGTTAAAGGGACGTTATGGTTTCAAGTAAAATCAAAAAACCCCAGAAATTCACCAGTTATGGTCAGCTAAACAGCCATAACCCGCACGACCACCGTGCACTGCCAAAGTTATAAGCCAAAAAACAAAAAGTGTCTAAACTTAAAGACACTCCCGTCCCCTGCACACCTTACAAGCTGAAATAAATCAGTCAAATTTCATAACATTTGCACTTTTATATATAGAAAGAATTGTCAATTTAGAACATAGGTAACAAAATATCTTCATAAAAGTACAGAAAAAAGCTATCAACTGACTTCCAATATGGCCAGCATGAAAAACAAATCAAACCAGACAAAGAAATAAGCTCCCAATTTTGAACTGCAGCTTCAAGCTCTACGCGTTTCGGGGACTATCCCCTTCTTCAGGAGCAAAAATATCTGCAAGTATAGATATATATACAATTAGAGGACATCTCACATATCATTAGAAGTTTGGACAAACTAAACACATTAAATAAAGAGAATACATTAAATAATTATGTACACATAAACCGAACCACAATTCTACATAGCATACACAAGTGGTTGTATATTCACAGTGGTACAACTGGTATGGCTCCAAATGTAAATCTCAAAATGCATTAAAACCTAAAACACTTATTCATATGTACCTCACAGTGGGAATGTTGTCAAAGAAAATAGAGTCTCTGTCTGTGCATGTGTCTGTGCACGACGTACACATAACCAGGATCCCTGCGAATACTCCTGCCGTCCTCAACAAGTGAAATGTGATTGCCGAACTCTGGAATACCAAAGTATATCTATCAGCTCCAATTACACGTAATTAAATCACCAAACCTTAATGACTAAACAACTAGTTCAAAAAACACCTATTACTCATTGGCAACTAATCTGTGCAGCTCAACGATCACCAAAATCCACAACCTTGTGCCACCACCTCATCTTTGTGCCAACACATCAACTTAACACAGAAAGTTAAAAAGCCCAAATCCTCAAAGAAAACCCAAAATTTAAAATGTGCAACTCTTCCAACATATATTATTTACCTAAGGCAAATCAATAGCCAATCCAATCCAAATTCAGGACTTCCAGTACTCCGCATCCAATGTAAAGCATCCTGCTGATTATAGATATGCATAATGCAACTAAAAAACAAACACAAAAAATCCCATTTACAAACTAACACCACCTTTCCAATACAAACATAAATAAATATAAACACATCCACACAGCTTAAACTTACTTCCAGAAGCGCACCTCTTCACCTCAGATTCAACGGCTCCTCTCCAATTTACACGGAACAGATCCCAACCCACAACACACTTCCTGGCTCATTTTATACTGTTTCCTGGTAGTCACATGATAAAGTCACGTGACCCGCCGGCACTGAATACTAAAAGAATGCACAAAACTCCCTGCAACCTGCCAAATACACAGCTAATGCTAACTAAGCACACAGGTACTGAGTGAGTAAATCAAACAAAATAAAAAAGACACCAAAGATAAATGTGTGTGTAGTTAAAAAGGAGATAGACATAGAAGAAAGACTGCATTTTTGAAAAAATAAAAAAATAATAAATAAGTGCCTTAAAACTATTGCTGTCCATCAACCATACTTAACTACGCGGCAAATTCAGAAATAACCAAGTAAACTAGTTATGTACTAAAGATAAATGTGTATGTATTTAAAAAGAAGATAGACATAGAAGAAAGACTACATTTTTGAAAAAATTGAAAAAATAATGAATAAGTGCCTTAAAACAATTGCTGTCCATCAACCATACCTAACTACGCAGCAAGTTCAGAAATAACCAAGCAAACTAGTTATGTAGTAATTACCCAAACCCAATAACTACTATTCCATACACCTCTAATGGAGCAACCAGTATGTAACACCCGGAAAACACAAATCCCTCCATGTGACCTCAAACTCATCAATGTATGCATTATGAACTATGCGGCAAATTCAGAGATAACCAAGTAACCTAGTTATGTACTCATTACACAAATCCAATAACTACTCTTCCATACACCTCTAATGGAACAACCAGTATGTAACACCCGGAAAACACAAATCACTCCATGTGACCTCAAACACATATGAATTTATGCATTATGAACGACTTAAACCATTCACCAACCATAACTCGACACCTACACAAAACAATTCAAAGAGAACTCTTCATTGAACCCTCTTGGAGATAAAGTCCCCAAGAGGTCAATCCAAAACATCTCTCTCTGAGCTAATATTCTCAAAAAGTCACCTCCTCTGGGTGGTTTCTTCACCACTTCCAAAACATAAAACCTCAATTGTGCAATAGTATGTCTAGACATATTAAAATGCCTAGCAACTGAAGATTTCTCATTTTTACACCGTATTTGAGATTTATGTTCAGTCCATCTTTCACGTGCGGATCTGGCTGTCTGTCCAATATACATTAATCCACACGGGCACTTAATGCTGTAAATCACCCCTGTGGATCTACATGTGGCAAAATCTCTAAGAGTGATTTTTTTGCCCGTCTGCGGGTGAAGAATGTATTCTCCTTTAGCCACATTGTTACAATGACTACACGACAAACAAGGAAATGTTCCCTTTTTTTTAGTCACCAATGTCATCTGAATTTCCTTCGGGCCTCTTTCGGCTCTCACAACCCTATCTCTCAGGTTCCTACCTCTTCTATACACCATCATTGGTGGAGATGGAAACAATCCCAGAAGTATAGGATCATGATGGAGAATCGACCAGTGTTTATGTATGATTCTTTTAACATGCCAACTTTGTCGAGAGAAATTGGAAATATGCAAAATTTAATCAGACTCCTTCTTCACCTTAGGTGTAAGCAATTGCTCCCTTGTAATCGGGAGTGCTCTGTTCTGGGCCTCATTCAAAGGTTGTACTGGATACCCTCTTTCAGAGAATTTTTTAGAGAGCGACTCACATTCAACTTTAAATTCATCAGTATCCATAACAATTCTCTTAATTCGCAATATATTAACTCGCTAATTCCTTAGATTCTATTCAGAAAGAAATTACTGATCTGACTAATCAACTTTTAAAGTTGAAGACTGAACAAGACCTTAAGTGCATTTTGGAGGATATCAATCTGAAGCTCGCTTCATACAAACAAGATATTGAACAGCATAAATTGCGTAAATTTAGGAGAGACATTTTTGACTATTACAACGATATTGTATACTCGTGGCAGGAATTTTATGCTCAAAGAAATAGGAGTAGGTTTCCTAAACCACCATCTAAATCATCAGGCTCGGATAACACTAGTGAGGGGAGTATTGGTGACCCCATACCAGGTAGAAGCTTGCCAACTCGTATTCTGGCTGACAGTGCAGATTCAGGCGAACCTGCTTTAACTGTACCGATATTGCCACGTTCTCCGCAGAGGGTTCCTTTTTTTTTAGAAAAAAGACCCGACGTGGGAACAAGGTCCAAAAAGAAAACCAAGTGAGAGAATCCATAGTAGTGAATATTTCAAGTAAAACTCTCACCGTTAATCAGTTGGATATTTTGAATAAGGGACTGTCATTTGTTCCAGCAAGTAATTCTAGTCTGTTTGAAGAAAAAATTAATTTACATCTGTTGTTGCGGAAAATCAAACTGAAATTGTTTTTCTCTATGCAAACTTTTGACAGAACAGTTGATGAAATGGAGGATGTTTTGGAAATTAAACCTAAGAGTACGTTTGACCCTCCTATAGAAAATCCAGTGATCAATATGTTTAAATTCAAGGTGGAAAATGATTTGAAGAAAATTAAATTCAATTCAAAAACTCCAGTTAATCTTAAAGAGTCTCAACTTAAAGATATTGAGGCCTTGGCTAAAGATTTAGATCTAACGATAAAACCAGCAGATAAGGGTGGGGCAGTAGTAGTCATGGACTCTGCTTTCTATCACACCCAATGTCAAATGATGCTTAATGACAATTCCACGTATCTGCGATTGGATCGTGATCCTACTATACAGATTAAATCAGTGATTGAAGCCTGTGTGAACAGAGCTTTGGATAATGAGTGGATCTCGATTAAAACAAGGTCTTTTCTCCTCAATAAACATCCAATCATACCAGTACTATATGGTCTTCCAAAGATACACAAAAGCACAACGCATCCTCCCTTGAGACCCATAGTAGCAGGAACAGACAGTATTTTAGATCCACTGTCTAAATATGTTGATAAGATCTTACAACCCTTGGTGAAGTTGATACCTACCTACTTAAGGGATACAACTGATTTTTTATTGAACATAAATGAAATTGTTTGTCTATCCTCAGAATGTATTTTGTTTTCTATGGATGTATGTAGCCTGTACACCTCGATTCCCCACCAGGAGGGAATTGAGGCAGTAGAGTGGTTACTATTACAGTCTGTGAATGTAGAATGTGATCCACAGTTGGTGATTGAGTTGATTACGATTATTTTACACAACAGTTACTTTAGGTACCAAGACTCATATTTTGCACAAATTTCTGGAACATCAATGGGGTCAGCGATGGCCCCTGCATATGCTAATATCTACATGTACTGGTTTGAAAAACAATTTGTACTAGACAATGTTGAATGGTCCAGTAAGATAATTGTTTGGAAAAGGTACATCGATGACATTTTTGGTGTGTGGTGTGGCTCCAAAGGTGAACTCAAAGTGTTTCTTGAGTATTTAAATACTGTTCATTCACGGATAAAATTTACTTTGGAAATTGGTGACCCCAAGTTACACTTTTTGGACGTTCAGTTAGAAATTGTTAATAATCAGGTCAAAACATCACTCTTTCATAAACCAACTGATGTTAATAATTTATTGCATTTTGCGAGTTTTCATCCAAAGCCAATGATTGCTAGTCTGCCATATAGTCAGATATTGCGAATTAAGAGAATTGTTATGGATACTGATGAATTTAAAGTTGAATGTGAGTCGCTCTCTAAAAAATTCTCTGAAAGAGGGTATCCAGTACAACTTTTGAATGAGGCCCAGAACAGAGCACTCCCGATTACAAGGGAGCAATTGCTTACACCTAAGGTGAAGAAGGAGTCTGATTCAATTTTGCATATTTCCAAATTCTCTCGACAAAGTTGGCATGTTAAAAGAATCATACATAAACACTGGTCGATTCTCCATCATGATCCTATACTTCTGGGATTGTTTCCATCTCCACCAATGATGGTGTATAGAAGAGGTAGGAACCTGAGAGATAGGGTTGTGAGAGCCGAAAGAGGCCCGAAGGAAATTCAGATGACATTGGTGACTAAAAAAAAAAAAAGGGAACATTTCCTTGTTTGTCGTGTAGTCATTGTAACAATGTGGCTAAAGGAGAATACATTCTTCACCCGCAGACGGGCAAAAAAATCACTCTTAGAGATTTTGCCACATGTAGATCCACAGGGGTGATTTACAGCATTAAGTGCCCGTGTGGATTAATGTATATTGGACAGACAGCCAGATCCGCACGTGAAAGATGGACTGAACATAAATCTCAAATACGGTGTAAAAATGAGAAATCTTCAGTTGCTAGGCATTTTAATATGTCTAGACATACTATTGCACAATTGAGGTTTAATGTTTTGGAAGTGGTGAAGAAACCACCCAGAGGAGGTGACTTTTTGAGAATATTAGCTCAGAGAGAGATGTTTTGGATTGACCTCTTGGGGACTTTATCTCCAAGAGGGCTCAATGAAGAGTTCTCTTTGAATTGTTTTGTGTAGGTGTCGAGTTATGGTTGGTGAATGGTTTAAGTCGTTCATAATGCATAAATTCATATGTGTTTGAGGTCACATGGAGTGATTTGTGTTTTCCGGGTGTTACATACTGGTTGTTCCATTAGAGGTGTATGGAAGAGTAGTTATTGGATTTGTGTAATGAGTACATAACTAGGTTACTTGGTTATCTCTGAATTTGCCGCGTAGTTCATAATGCATAAATTGATATGAGTTTGAGGTCACATGGAGGGATTTGTGTTTTCCGGGTGTTGCATACTGGTTGTTCCATTAGAGGTGTATGGAATAGTAGTTATTGGGTTTGGGTAATTACTACATAACTAGTTTACTTGGTTATTTCTGAACTTGCTGCGTAGTTAGGTATGGTTGATGGACAGCAATTGTTTTAAGGCACTTATTCATTATTTTTTCAATTTTTTCAAAAATGTAGTCTTTCTTCTATGTCTATCTTCTTTTTAAATACATAAACATTTATCTTTAGTACATAACTAGTTTACTTGGTTATTTCTGAATTTGCCGCGTAGTTAAGTATGGTTGATGGACAGCAATAGTTTTAAGGCACTTATTTATTATTTTTTTATTTTTTCAAAAATGCAGTCTTTCTTCTATGTCTATCTCCTTTTTAACTACACACACATTTATCTTTGGTGTCTTTTTTATTTTGTTTGATTTACTCACTCAGTACCTGTGTGCTTAGTTAGCATTAGCTGTGTATTTGGCAGGTTGCAGGGAGTTTTGTGCATTCTTTTAGTATTCAGTGCCGGCGGGTCACGTGACTTTATCATGTGACTACCAGGAAACAGTATAAAATGAGCCAGGAAGTGTGTTGTGGGTTGGGATCTGTTACGTGTAAATTGGAGAGGAGCCGTTGAATCTGAGGTGAAGAGGTGCGCTTCTGGAAGTAAGTTTAAGCTGTGTGGATGTGTTTATATTTATTTATGTTTGTATTGGAAAGGTGGTGTTAGTTTGTAAATGCAATATTTTGTGTTTGTTTTTTAGTTGCATTATACATATCTATAATCAGCAGGATGCTTTACATTGGATGCGGAGTACTGGAAGTCCTGAATTTGGATTGGATTGGCTATTGATTCGCCTTAGGTAAATAATATATGTTGGAAGAGTTGCACATTTTAAATTTTGGGTTTTCTTTGAGGATTTGGGCTTTTTAACTTTCTGTGTTAAGTTGATGTGTTGGCACAAAGATGAGGTGGTGGCACAAGGTTGTGGATTTTGGTGATCGTTGAGCTGCACAGATTAGTTGCCAATGAGTAATAGGTGTTTTTTGAACTAGTTGTTTAGTCATTAAGGTTTGGTGATTTAATTACGTGTAATTGGAGCTGATAGATATACTTTGGTATTCCAGAGTTCGGCAATCACATTTCACTTGTTGAGGACGGCAGGAGTATTCGCAGGGATCCTGGTTATGTGTACGTCGTGCACAGACAGATGCACAGACAGAGACTCTATTTTCTTTGACAACATTCCCACTGTGAGGTACATACGAATAAGTGTTTTAGGTTTTAATGCATTTTGAGATTTACATTTGGAGCCATACCAGTTGTACCACTGTGAATATACAACCACTTGTGTATGCTATGTAGAATTGTGGTTCGATTTATGTGTACATAATTATTTAATGTATTCTCTTTATTTAATGTGTTTAGTTTGTCCAAACTTTTAATGATATGTGAGATGTCCTCTAATTGTATATATATCTATACTTGCAGATATTTTTGCTCCTGAAGAAGGGGATAGTCCCCGAAACGCGTAGTGCTTGAAGCTGCAGTTCAAAATTGGGAGCTTATTTCTTTGTCTGGTTTGATTTGTTTTTCATGCTGGCCATATTGGAAGTCAGTTGATAGCTTTTTTCTGTACTTTTATGAAGATATTTTGTTACCTATGTTCTAAATTGACAATTCTTTCTATATATAAAAGTGCAAATGTTATGAAATTTGACTGATTTATTTCAGCTTGTAAGGTGTGCAGGGGACGGGAGTGTCTTTAAGTTTAGACACTTTTTGTTTTATGTTTAACACATGCTCCAGTGTCAGGGCGTGTATTCCTCCCCAGCACCCAGAATTGTAATAAAATCTCTCTAAATAGTTATTTAGTTTTTGAGTAATTAGGTGTGCTCTGATAGATACTTCTTTTTAAAGTTATAAGCCATCCAAGAACTGCATTTCACCAACCTTGTAATGCTGGGGTATCTGCGAACTTTTCAGACTGTTCGCGAACATCCGAACTGTTTGCGGACTTTCGCTGCAAAAAGCACACGTTTTTTTGCTTCTTGCAACTATATCCCATCCCATCCTCATCACCATCCTCATCACCCCTCACCTCCCCAGAGATTATTTGATAAGTTTGACAAGTGCAATGTTGTGTTTTTTAATATGTTTTACCGCAATGTCAGCAGACACTGGCCACTGTCCGCTAATCCAAGATGGAGGGCATTTCCAAAAATCTGATGCACTTCACGCTCTTCACCATCCAATCAGCGAACACGTTGCATGTCCGCGGACATGATGCAAGCCGATTAACCAATCAGTGTCCTGTCCATGGAGCGAACAGGGAAGTGTGTCCGCGAAGCAGACATAGATATCACACATTTTTTGTGACCTACTTTTTGGTCGTTTTAAAAACACTACTGGAAGGATTTTCACCAAATGTACAAAAGCACGCTTTCGGGACCAAGCCGCTGCTCCTGCCGCAAATTTGGTGAAAATCCATCCAGAGGTTTGGGCTGTAGGCGTGATCAAAGTTTTTTCCCCATTCAGTCTGTGGGAAAAAAATGCATTTTGGGACCCCCCCTATAACTTTGCCCCCCCTGGACCAAACGTCACCAAACTTTGCAAAAAAATCATAGTGGGCCATATACTTTTTTTTGCAAAGTTTGGTGTGGATTCGTGTCCAGTGGGAGCGAAGTTATAAGCCGCCCAAAAAGTGCTCTTCCTATGGGATTAGCAACTTAACCATAACCACATATAACCATATATATATATAACATGGCCACGGTAGTCGCCATGTAGTTATGGTTAAGTTGCTGTTTCCATAGGAAGAGCACTTTTTGGGTGGCTTATAACTTCGCTCTCCCAGGACGGATCCTCACCAAACTTTGCAAAAAACAGTATTTGGGTCACTCTGAATTTCTTTGCAAAGTTTGGTGAGGATTCGTCCAGGGGGGGCAAAGGTATAGGGGGGGTCCCAAAATGTATTTTTTTCCCACAGACTGAATGGGGAAAAAATTTTGCTTGCGCCTACAGCCCAAACCGCTGGACGGATTTCCACCAAATTTGGACCAGGAGCAGCGGCTTGGTCCCGAAAGCGTGCTTTTGCAAATTTGGTGAAAATCCGTCCAGTAGTCTTTTTTAAAATGACCAAAAAGTAGGTAAAAAAAATTAGTGATATCTGTGTTCGGTTCGCGGACACACTTCCCTGTTCGCTCCGCGGACAGTGTCCTGATTGGCCAGTCGTCTTGCGTGATGTTCGCGGACATGCAACGTGTTCGCTGATTGGACGGCGTGGAGCGTGAAGCGCGTCAGATTTTTCGGTAGCGCCCGCCATCTTGGATTTGCGGACGTCCGCGGACAGCGCGGTGAAACTTTGTTCAAAATGTGTATTTTGTAGAGTGTGTTGGTGTGTAGGAGTGTTTGGGGAGGGTGGGAGTGTATGAGATAGGATGAAAGTTGTGTTTTATATGTGTTAGACGTTCTTTTTGTGTTCGATTTGTTTGCGGACATCACGGGTGTTCTGAAATGTTCTAAATAAACTGACTGGGGGGTGTTCTAAGGACTCAATATGTGTCCATTTTGTTCGCAAGCAAAGTGAAACTGTTCTAAGAACACTCGAGGTGTCCGGGGAGTGTTCGTAGGGGGTGTCCTGAGGAGGCTGTCTGTATTGTTCTCTGTCAAGTTGAATGTGTTCTAAGAACACCCGCGGTGTCCTGAAATGTTCGCAAATAAACAAAATGGGGGTGTTTTGAAGACGTTTTTGAGAACACTCCTGGTGTCCTGGAATGTTCGAAGGGGGTGTCCTGAGGACGCTGTCCGTATTGTTCTCTGTCAAGTTGAATGTGTTCTAAGAACACCCGCGGTGTCCTGACAGGTTCGCAAATAAACAAAATGGGGGTGTTCTGAAGACGCTTCTAAGAACACTCGCGGTGTCCGGGGAGTGTTCGTAGGGGGTGTCCTGAGGACGCTGTCCGTATTGTTCTCCGTCAAGTTGAATGTGTCCTAAGAACACTCGCGATGTCCTGAAATGTTCGGTTTAAAGTGTTCTAAGAACACTCACATTGTTCGCGAACATTAAAAGATTCCCATAGAACATAGTTGAAATGTTTGACTCTATGGATGTGATATGCTGCGGTGGTTGTTGCCAGGGCTTAGAGTCTTGGGTGCATGGCATTTCGCCATGCACCCAAGACTCTATGCCCTGGTAACAACCACCGCAGCATATCACATTCATATTTGCTTATAACTTTGGGTGAAAAACAAATGTATAAGGAACAAAGGTATTAGATACTATGGATGTGATATGCTGCTATGGTTGTCCTTATTATTGTATACTTACTGTTTGGTCTAGTAATGGGAGTCCATGTTTTCTTCTTCATTTCTGTGATAAAAGAAAATAGCATGTTAGTATTAGTATTTTGTAATGACTTATTACATTGTATAAGCAATATTCTTTTATTTTTTTTCGACCCTCATATTTAGTAGAGTACTGTGCAATTTGCTCAGTTTCTGTATGTGTTGCTAAAATCATTGGGTCTGTGGGAAAAAAAATAAAATCCATGTTGGATTAAAAAAAAAACTTTTTCTGTTATGCTACAGTTTATTTGTTTGTTTGTTTTCAATGTTCACTTTTTGTTTCTGGCTAATGCTTTATACTTTGCTTTGTTGTATTTTTTTTGGAGCAGTAACAGATTCTTCATTTGTTTTGATATTATAAAATTTTGGAGCAGTTAGATACCAATTGGCGTATTCTAACTGTGTATTTTTTGGCCTAATTTAGTGGTATTCATTTATCTGATTAGTTGTTGTAGAATCTTTGAGCAGTTAGATAGCTTTTGGAGTATATTTTTTTAACACAAATTTACTTAAAGGTTTAAATACAGTTTATTTATCAAATTTTGGTTTTAAGAAAATCAAAGAAGCGTTTGTAAGATTTGCTGGTAATCTCTGCTTTAGAGTAATGGTACTATCATTACATTCAAACCATCCACATTTCTTTTTTATATATGCCGTGTAGTGCCCTGAATTGGTTGTGGCTCCTGCGTGGTAGATTATACCTATTGTTGTGAAGGTTTTCTTACCAAGTGATATTTGACTATGTGTGAATCCAGTCAGATTGCAGTTGTTTTTGGTACCATCTGCATTGTAACGTAGAAGCATTAGTATTACGTATTTACTATGTGTTTGTATTACTAATGTGTAGCGATTATCTGAATTGCAGGTAGAGCATAATCTACCATGGTTTGCATTTTGTACAAGTTGCTGAAATGGAATGGATTCACAATTTGGTATTGATATATATATAAGGCGTTCATTGGGAATTTCTTCTTGTGTCACATTGTTGCACAGAGTGCATGTATGTTTCCACATGTATGAAATCTGGAAGATTTCATTTATAGGTATGTTTTTTGTTTTCCAGTACTAATAGTGAGTACATTAGAAATTCTTGTGGATCTTCCTGTGAGTTTATAGTGAATTTCACCATTCCAGCACAGTAGTCCAATTATCGTCTTATTCCAAAAACACTATATGTGTTGTCAGGATTGTTTGCTGCATTTCTGTGAAGTACTAACATTTGCAAACACAAAGGGTCTCTACTGTGTAAGTAAATGTAACAATTGGTGGTAATTGAAATAGAATATTCATTGCTACATTTGCATAGCAACTTACACCAACTATATTTGAGAATTTAAATGGTCCAGGTAGTTCTGTATCTAACTGCTTTTTTTGGAGTTTGTCTTCCTTCTTTAAAGAAGTACCTGGTTTACTTTCTCTAATTGATTCTTTTTTGTTTGTGGTACTTGATGAAGTATTAGTTTCTTTTACTCTCTTTGGAGGATTTGCAGTGACGTCCTGTTGCATTTCTGTTTGATTTAGTTTTCTTTTACAACGTTTTAGTTTTTGTGGAACAGAATATGTGTTTAGATGGGGAGTGTATAGTGA
The DNA here is from genome assembly GCF_040938575.1 of Ambystoma mexicanum. Taxonomy (NCBI): domain Eukaryota; kingdom Metazoa; phylum Chordata; class Amphibia; order Caudata; family Ambystomatidae; genus Ambystoma; species Ambystoma mexicanum. Next base: position 808,212,222 of record NC_090941.1, read on the forward strand.
GCGAAGTCTATTATATTCTAAAATGCAAGGAATATCAGCGTTTACTTTACTTGCATCAAAGTTGATTAGAAATAGACCGTCAAGTGTACGTAAGCAAGAAAGTGCTACGTAGCTCAGGCCTTCTTTAAAGACTGTGTTACCAATATCTATCATTTCTTTGTCTAGGGTAAAACCTTGTGATTTATGAATTGTGACTAGAGTTAGAGAAAATTGTTCTCTGTGTACATACATATCTTTGAAGAGAAGGAATCTAGCTGTTGAGCGTCCTATCCGTTTTACTTCTGAAAGTTTGTCAAAGAGTATATTGACAAACTGAATTTTGTTGTCACGTGGGTATGTTTGAAAGCCAACAACTGTACCCAGTGCTCCATTAACTAGTCCTTGGTCCACGTCAAGGTTACGTTTAAGCATTACTCTGCAATTTAAGGATAGTTTTAACATCCTTTCTAAGCCTGCTGTGTTTGAGATTGATTTTTCTAAATTATTTAGTCTTGTTGTGGCTTGGTCACACATGGGTAGTGTCATACCATGTACATCTAGTTTGTCTGTGGCACTAATTTCCATTATTGGTTGCATTTCTTTACTTAACATTATTTCATTGAATTTGAGACAGCTTGCAAGAGTTGGCATTAAGGCCATACAATTGACATTTTTGTGGGCTAATTGTTCCATAACATATGTAGCACATGCATTATCGCCATAAAGTGCATTCATGTGCCGGGTTTTCAATGTTGCTTCTGCTTCTTTAGAAAGTATTCCAACTCTCAAACTTTTTAAAATGTTGGCATAAGTTAGATCTGCAGATTGGCGCATGTTTTCTGTTTATTCTCTGTATTGGAAATGTTGCCAAAGTTTGACATTTCCAATGCTGCCAACAGTTTTACGGCAGAGTGTGTGCCCTAATGTTTTAAAAATAGGTTCACCTTTTACTGGTGTTAATTGAAGCAGATCTCCAAAAACAATAATGTGTTTTCCTGCAAAGAGCTCTTCATAGTCTGTTTTGAGTACTTCTTGTAATCTGAGGTGAATCAAAGCTAACATCAGGTTGGAGACCATGCTCACTTCATCTATTAGTAGCATTTTCATTTGTTTCAATACTCTGCGTAATTCCATTGCACCTTCTGCAGAAAGTTTGTAATAGTCTAATTTCTTCTGGTGTTCTACTGGTAATAGTAATAATCGATGTAATGTAACACCACCTATGTTGTAGGCAGCTAAACCTGTGGGGGCAGTGACAACAGCTGACAGTTTGTTGTTTGTCAATTGTTGAAGGAACCTACTAATGATTTTGATTAGGAATGTTTTGCCAGAACCAGCTTCACCACTGACGTACAGCAGTATAGGTTTATAATTATGGCAGGAACATTCTTTATTTTCATGTTTTACACCATGTGCAATTTGTTTTGTTACTTCTTGAAAAATGCTACTTTGCTCATTGTTTAGTTTTGATTGTAGTATAGTTAAGTCTTCCTTATCTTCATACTGACACATGGTGTTTTCTACTTCTATCATAGCTAATTCTGCCTCATTTGTTATTAGTGGTTCTCCCAGTGGTTCTTGGCTTCCTGTTACAGAAGGTTGACTACTGTCAGGAGTATTATCTAGTTGGGCTTGGAGTTCTTCTTCATGTTGCTGTTCATTGTGCAACATTGTTTTGTACTGTGTAAAGTTTACATCAGTTATAGTGCTTTCATTTGCTTTGAAAGCATCCTCATATGAGTCATAGTTATCTAGTAATTGTTCTTCTTTTCTCCATGGTTTGAAGAGTTGTAGCAGGGACATGTAATATACTTCTTTATGTTGAGGAGTCTTCAATGACAATTTGATATGATTAATTACATTTGGTTTACTGAGTTTAACTAAGCTGCCTTCACAGTCTGTCACGCTATATTTACCTTTTTTTCATCAGGTTTCATATTATTTTTGTATGTGTAGTTTTGGGCTATTTGGTATAGACACATGTTTTCCAAAGTATTACTTCTGTTTGGGTAGTATGTGTCCAATAAATTGTTTTTTAAAATGTCTTGGCTGTTGGGATCATGTTTGGCTATTGTTTCTATATCTTCATATGATTTTAGAACTCTTTTTCTAGATTTAGCTGGACCAAGACTTAGCCATACTATATTTTCAGATTTACCATACAATGAAGTACCAGTTAAACGATTAGCTGCTTCATAAGATCCACATTCTCTATGGGTGAGCATTTTTATGCCCAAGCTGTATAATTTCTGAGATACTGTTTTATCTGATGACAGGTCATTCCAGAGGTCTTGGAGCTCTGTCTTTTCTGCTTTAGTTAAGTATGCTGTGACATATCGTGCAACTGCAGTAGAATTGTCTGCAATGTACTGCACATCTATGTTTGCATTCCATAAGTGGGCAATGATTGCATTATAATCATTGATATATTTTTCTTCTTCTTTTCTTTTTATGTAATATGTATTTTTAGGTGACTTACCTTTAACACTATGTCTAACTGAAGACATGAGGTTGTTTACTTGACCTGTATTTGTAACTGGTCTAGGGAAACCAAATCGGCATTTGGTGTAGTATTTGCCTTTGTTTTTGTATTTGTGACGACAATATTTTCCACATTTGTGCCTTTGAAATTGTAAAATTTGTGCATGAAGATCACTATTTGTGGCTTCTGACTGAATTTCACAAGTGACATATTTTTCAATAAACTGTAAAACAGTGGCATCACTGTCTTGACCAAATTTAGGAGCATCTTTAATCCATAAAAGCATGTGGATATGTGGTGCTCCTCTGGCTTGGTATTCTTTTCTCCAAAATAAGTTTTGCACTTCTCCAAGGGGAGGAACAGTTTTATTACAAATAAAATGTAGCATAGCAATGACGCGATGGTGAAAATATCTTGAAACAATAACAGGATCCAAACAACAAAGTTCTCCAGGTGTTAGAATATCTATGTTTGTTTTGTTTTTATTTGATATGCGTAGGAAATCATGTAAATCTTCCCATGCATATTCTGCACAACTTAATGTAACAAACCAAGTGGGTGGGCCAAGGTTTCTGATCATACAACGTACATCTCCATGACGTCGAAACCAGTACTCTTTAGTATCACGCATATTTGCTAATAGATTTGTAATATTTGATTGTAAAACCTCATCCTTTTGTTGCACTTTCTCTAATAATTGTGTAGCTGTCATATTTTGAAAGTGTGATCCTGATTTTAATATGTGTGCAACTCCGTAACATAAAGTTGCTAGTTCACTTTCAAAGAGTAGGTGGAATATGTATTCCACATTTTGTCTAAATCTGGGATCTTCAGAATACATCCGTAATGAGCGGTATTCTGAAGCTGATATTTGAATAGGTCTATCATCATACCTTCCTCCTTTGCCAGTAGGAAAGAGTAGAGGAAAAGCACGTGCTTCTATACTTTTTTCCCATATACTGATTGGCGATCCTTTTGTTTGACGCATTTGGTAAGTTTCCAGTACATCTTGTACGGTGTCATTACAGTGCAAAGGATGAATTGTATAATGGTCTAAAGTATTTGATATTGAGCAGGATCTAGTAGCTCAAATTGACCAGCTTCTTGTGTTTCTTGAATTATTTCAGTTGTATCTTTCAAGTTTTCTTCAATATTAATTTCTTTGTAATATTCATTATTCTCTTTAAGATATTGGAAGGCTTGTCTAACTTTATATAAATCTACCAGCTGTTGCCATATTTTTTTGTCTTTTGTAGGTACTCCATTTACTAATATAATTAAAGATTGCTGCATTGGACGTTGCACTCCTAGAATATGCACATTTTCTTTTAGATTTAATGGTAAATAAACTAATTTTCCACAAATGCCTTTTACCAATTCAGAGGGAGGTAATTTTGCTGTTTTTGGTTGAAGGCGTATTATTGCTTGAAATGGGTGTACTGTTTGAATTATGATGCTCTCATATAAATTAAGTTGTTGTAGAGGTTTTGGTACTGGGTATAATTCCAAATTATTTGTGATAGAACGTGAAGGAGTTTGGTTGTTGTCAAGTTTTGTAGTGCAATAACAGCAAAGTATTAAGGGCACAGTTATTTCATATTTGTTTTCTGCTACAAGGTAGAGAGCTAATTCAAACCATTTAGAATCTTCATTGTCTTCTATTTTGTATGATAGGTCCACAGTTTTTGTGTTACTTTTATAAAAAATTCTACGGCAACATACACATACATGGTTTGGTACTTCAGCTGATGTACTTTTAAATTTGAGTATTTCTTTTTTGTATGTGTTTAGCAAAAGGTTGCCATGTGTAGAATTGTTGCTTAATTGGTTTAACGCTATTTCATTCTGTAAATGGCTTTCACTTCCAAAATATTATTTCTGGATATAGTGAATTTCTTCAAGTAGGTCTTTTGCTGTACCATGTAGAAGGATGTTAGCAGGACTTTTAGCATAGTACAGTTTATAGACTAGATTTCTTATAGTTGAATGATGTGTTGATATCCTTTTGATATCATGGAAAGTGGTTTTACAAGTAGGTCCTGTAATGCAGGCCAATGAATGTCCTTGTAGTCCTGTGTACCTGCGCACTGGACAGGTATCTATATTTTGCAGTAATTTAATTTTGATTTTGTCTTTGCTTTTTACATATTTATTGAGGAATTGGCGTAAAGATTTGAAACATTGTTTGGGAATGTTACACATTGACGTGCATGGCCATTTGTACACTAGACGTTCTGATTCAGTTGAATGGAGGGGTAATTCTAAGTTTTCAGGGCATATTTTTGTAAGAAGTACTTCTTGTTCCATTATGGTATTATTCACTTTTTCATAACCTTGACCACTGCTATTTATGGCAATTGTATTGTGTACTTGTTTGCTTTTGTTTGTACGCTTCTTCATTAAAATATGGTTCTGTGCTCGTAGTGTGATTCCATTCACCTCCGCAGATACTTAAGAAGTTCTTTCTGTTGACATTTCGTTTATTGAGAAGTTTTTTTTGTAATTTAGTTATTAGTTTTGTTAGTGGTTTCATTTTGTTTAACAGTAAAATAAATACATTTCTTTTGAGAAGAATTGCACGGTCCATCAATGCTTCTAAGATTAATTTCCTACGATAGGTTTTAAGCTTTGAACCTGATTTCTCTCCTGTTTTTATAAGATTTTGAAGGTATATTTTCGCTAAAATACTTTTCTTAGTATGCTTACTTTGCACTATATTAAAATTTGAAGAGGTAGTTTTATTTGTACTGATAGCTGATTTTCTGTTATTTATTTTTGGGTTTGTTTTACATTTTGATAGAGGAAGTGTACTTGAAACTTCTTGTGTTTCACTAAATGATTGTATTCGCTGTTTTGTTTCAACTTTTTTTTACAAATTCTGCTAGAGATGGATGCTTATGTTGGACACCTTTATTTTCATTTGCTCTACTTTTGCGTTGCTTTCTACGGACTTGACTTTTGGTAGGCATTCTTTAGGGTCTGTTGAAAAAAATAAAGAAGATATGGGTTGGGGTGTTCTGGAACGTATGTGTTCTGTGTGCATGAGTGTTTGAGTAAGATGATAAAGATGTATGTAATGGTGTGTGATTGTGCATTGGGAACTAAAACTAGTAGGGACAGGTATTCTTGAATTTATGTGTTACTAAACTGTGGTTCAGATGACAAAAAAAAAGTTAGATAGTGGTGTGGAAAAGTACAAATAGTAAATCTAATGTATACAATTAAAACAGTTGTTTGTTCTACAATATGAAAATTGTAGTGGTTCAGTTGGGTAATTTGTGTGTCCAAAAATAGAAATTTGTGGGCCATTCTGACTGTAAATCGCTGTTTAGACATGGAAATTTTTGGACAAAATGGTACAAAATCTCTATTTTTAGAAACCAACGTAGCTTGTATTAATGTTATAGTATATTTGATTAATAATACAAATATTATGGTGATATTTTACTTACTTTTTTTTTAATTAACAGGAAACTTCTTAGTTTTTCTTTCTTTTTCGAATTCGGCTGCTTCTTTTCAGGAAACTGGTCTTCACTGCAATTGTAAAAGCTTCAAATTAGTAACTTTGTTTGTATATAGCACGGATTTTAATTTAGATATTGATGTTTTTAATTGAAATCCTCAGTGCCTTCTGTAAAACCATTAAACTAATTTATTTACATAAGATACATTGCATCAGTTCAGTACATATGATATGTTCTTAATGAACAACTTGTATTGAATGACTAACTGTAGCAAAAAGAAATATCTTTACTATGTCTTGTGAAATTTATAATATATTAGTGAATACCACTATTTCTGTAAGTAAACTGTTCTAGGTAATAGCGCCTCAATAGCATGTCTAATTTAAAGTATTTAAGTAAATAAATAAATAAAAACAAAAAATATGAAATTGTATAAGTATTTTTATAAAGGTTTAAACATAGATTGTGTTTGCATGCAATTTTGTTTGAATATATGTAGTCTATATATTTCATTTAAAAAATGTTAGTTTAACATGATTTGAGTGTGTGTGTATAAAGAAAGTAAATAGTATAAAGGTTTATAAGTGATAGTTGGTTTTAGGAAATTGAAAAAAGTACAGTAAATTCATTTTACAGATTTTACAAGGTAAAAGTCTGTTTGAAAATGTGTTCATCTACTATACAGAAAATATGCATACCTGAAGTTTGTGTTCATGCATATGGATATGCATGGAGCTGTAAGTAGAAATCTTGAAGACTTGTACAGTATTTCTGGTAGATGGTGCTTGCCAATGATATGACACTTGTACTCAGAGAGATTCAGAGTACATTTGCAGTGCTGATCTATAATGATGCAGTTAGATGTAGAGGTCTTGAATGTGATTGGTGCATGGTCATGTGATTTTTGAGGTACATCCAATGAGGGAATGGCAGAGAGAGTGTAGTGGAAATGGTAGAAGGGCTGTTCATGTTACGATATGTCCGCGGACATGGCGGTAGTTCACGGACATCGGGAATTACATCCGGGGATTTGTGGGTTCAGAAGTCATGCAAATGAGAATAAGCACTGAAAGGGATTGGTCAGGAAAGTTTGGTGGGTGTGTTGTGCCAGGAGATATTTTCTCAGATACTCTTTTTGCTGAGAGAACAAAAGATAGCTATGGCTGTGTGTTTCAGAAAACAGATTGTTTGGATTTTAGGAGATTCGTGGATACATTGGTTGAAGGTGCATGCAGAAAGCTGTGGAGTAGCTGTAGATCTTGGATTCCCACATGTGGAAGTACACTGGCATGGAGTACATGGAATGAAGTGGTTGGACTTGCTACCTCTCTGTGCTACTTTGGAGACAGAGCAACATCCAGACATAATTGTAATTCATTGTGGAGGGAACAGTTTAAGACATGTCACTGGAATTTTTTTGCAATTTGCTATGAAAGAAGGTTATCGACATGTTTCCTAATTCTCAAGTGATATTTTAACGGATTGCGCAGAGACAAATAAGGCTTTGTTCTTCTTCATTTGGTCCACAAATGGAAAAAGCAAGGCACAATGTTAATAAGGCTGTTTGTGCCTTTCTAGGAGATTTTGGCATGTCTTCTTTTCACAATGAAAATATTATGTTTTGTAGTACATACATTTTTCGCAGAGATGGAGTCCATCTTACTTATGCTGGCAATCAGATTTTTCTGAGAAATGTACAAAATGCATTGCGACCTTTTTTTGGAATTACAACAACGATTTTGAAGTAGATGTTAAGCATTTACAATTTTTGACTTACAAACACCACCCAAAGGCTCTTTTCAGAGCCACCACTTCTTTCCAGAGAAAATTACAATGTTTGTGATGGAGTAGCAACCCAATTTTTTTAATGTTCGCGAACTGTCCGCGGACTTCTAAAAAATACAAAGAGCCCTGCTTCATTTATTTTCACTTCTATTTTTTAACTGGGAAAGGCGGCTCTGAAAAGAGCCTTATTTTTTTTTATTTTTGTAATTTTGTATTTTTTTTGGTTCTTCAGACACGACACACTAGGAGAGGAGGGTAAAGGAGGGTAAAGGGGGGGACACCAACCACAGGGATAAGAAAGGGCGAGCTGAGAGAGGAAGATGTAGAGTGGGTTTTATTTGGGTAGAGAGCAGGTCTTCTCGTGCTCTGAGACGATAGTCTCAAAAGCACTCCGAAGTCGCTCCCACCTGTAGAGTACTGTGTCACAGTACATACATACAACTGTGACCCTCGAAAGGTAAGGGTCATCAGCATTCTGTATGGCCTGTGAGGCAGCTTGAGGAAGACGCTCTCCCACAGAGGTGGTCCTTGTGGTGACAGGATCAGAAACAGAGGATGAAGTAGAGGAAATCAACCTGCTACGTTCTTCGCAAGGTACAACCCTGCGAATAGCCCCAGAGTAAAATGACCTCAGGTGTCGCTTCATAGTAGTGGTCCCAAAGCTGTACTTACCGTGCTTCCCGCGACTAAGTATCATTTTGCACTTATTGCAGGTAACGCGGTTCGCACGAGCCTTAGAAACATTACCATGAATGGTAAATAACTGCCACACCCAAGACTCACGCCTAGTGCAGGTAGTAGGGTTTTCCTCTACCTCATTCTCATCATCCTCTTCTTCCTCCTCCGCATCCTCACTCCTGTTCCCCTCTTCAGGCCCTTGGGGAGGTGGTGGTGGTGGAGGGTGTGGGGGTGGTGCTGAAGCAGGTGCAGCACCAAGTGGCAGTTCCGCAGCCAAGGATGCCATCTCGATGATGGTGTAGTCTGCAGGTGGCAGCAAAAATCACTGTGTTCTGAAGAATAGCCAGAAACACAATGGGAATAAGCTCTTGGGCATGGTCTTTTATAGGGGTGCTTGTGCACGGTTCGCAGACATGCGCACTGTCCACGGACAGATCGAACACAAAAAAAGGATCGGAAAGTTTCAAAAGGTATATAGAAACTCAAGATTGCTATGTGGGACTTGTGCCATGGTGAGATTTTATTGAAAAATATTATGGATTAACTGAAAATGTACTTTTAAATTGTTCGGGAACACGAACAGTGTCCGCATTTCAGGACACACGCTGAGCGTGGGCGCGGTCATATGATCCATTCACGAACTAGTCCGCAAAGGAAGCGCCTGTCCGCAGGACACCAAGTGCACAGAGATTGGTTAGCGCATGCGCATTGATGTCCTACAGACACTGTTCGGGTTCTGAAGTATTTAAAAGTGCGTCACACGTGAAACGAACATTTCAGGACACCGCGTGTGTTCTTAGAACAGTTTAAACTTGGTAGCGAACAGTAAGGACAGATATAGTGTTCTACAGGACACGTGTAATTTAGTTTATGTACGAACATTTCAGGACACCAATTGTGTTCTTAGAACAGTTTCAATTGGGTAGCGAACACTACAAACAGGTATAGTGTTCTTCAGGACACCTCCATTTTTGTTTACGTACGAACATTTCAGGACACCAATAGCGTTCTTAGAACAGTTTGAACATGCTAGCGAACAGTACCGGACAGGTATAGTGTTCTTTAGGACACTTTAATTTTTGTTTGTTTACAAACAATTCAGGACACCTCGTGTGTTCTTAGTACAGTTTCATGTTGCTAGCGAACACTACGAACAGTTGTACTGTTGTTCAGGACACATCATTTTCGTTTATTTACGAACATTTCAGGACACCAATTGTGTTCTTAGGACAGTTTTAAGTTGATAGCGAACATTACGGACAGATATAGTGTTATTTAGAACACTTTAATTTTTGTTTCTTTACGAACATTTCAGGACACCAATAACGTTCTTAGAACAGTTTCAACTTGCTAGCGAACAGTACGAACAGGTGTGGTGTTCTTCAGTACACCTCAATTTTCGTTTATGTACGAACATTTCAGAACACTCACACTGTCCGCGGACACTTTTATTGTTTTTCTAAAAAAAAAAACGGAAACTATTCACAATACAATATAAAAATTAAACTTTATTTGACATGTATTAATAATTTATGACAGAGAAGGTGAGGCAGAAACAGAAACAAAAACAGTAGAATTTGGGATTTCAACATGATTGGTATTAGGTGAAGAAGGGATGGAAATCTCATCAAAACGTTTTGGATTATGGAGAGGGTTTGGGGATAATTGACTGGGATATGGTGAGGAGAGACAAGTACATGTGGGGCAATGGTACGAGGTTTTTGGTTTGAAATGATTTTCTACAAAAGTTTTTAAATTATTAAAATTAGCCAACAATACATCAATTTTTTCTTCTATATTGTGAAGACTGTTATCCATAACAGGGTTTTCTGAAGTTTTTTCTATTTTGGTATGCTCTGTACAAAAAAATAATATATATGTTAAATGTATATAAAAAAATAATAAATAAATGGTTTATATTATAAAGTGTTTACCATTAGTTTCACTATCTTGTGACATTTCTTCATGTGGGAAATCGTCCTCTAGCCATTCCAGAGTACTAGACATTTCTGTGAGGAAAAAAAAAAGATAATATATTTTTTAATCTAATACAGAAAGTTTATAAATATATGAGTAAAATGAAGTACACTTACTATTTCTGGTAAGATAAGTCCTATGTATTCAGTGGGTCTGGTCTTGTTCTCAGTTCTGTTGTGTCTGTGAGGTAATTATGTTGGAAGCCAATTTATCTTCTTGTGGTATATTCCATTTCAGAACATATTGTATTTAAATGAATGGTTAGTGTGTTACATATATGGGTTACATTTCTTATGTATTACTATATATAATGTGTTTGTGTGCTGCTTTTTTAATTTGTTAAATGTTCCTATATTATGATATAACAATCAAACATACCCCCCAACCCCCCCCACAGTTTTTAAGTAGTGGTACTGTTCTCGGAACATGTCCGCGAACATTAAATAAGTTCGCGGACATCAAGTTCAAAAGAAGAGAACTAGTCAGTTCCATATGACATGTATATAAAGTCTAAGTCATTATTGTTAAGTTGTGCTACTAAAAAACTCTGAAATTCAGTGAAAAAACTTTGTTAAAGGGACGTTATGGTTAAGTTGCGCTACTAAAAACCTATGAAATTCAGTGAAAAAACTTTGTTAAAGGGACGTTATGGTTAAGTTGCGCTACTAAAAACCTATGAAATTCAGTGAAAAAACTTTGTTAAAGGGACGTTATGGTTCCAAGTAAAACCGAAAAACCCTTGAAATTCGCCAGTTATGGTAAGCTAAGCAACCATAACTCGCGCCACCACCGTGCACTGCTAAGTCTAACACCCAGGACATCAAAGATGACATCACAAATGTCATTGATGACATCACTGATGACATCACATGTCTGGCTCACTATTTTTTCTTTTTCTGACATATCTAGGCCACATGGTTTTCTTCAGTAAAAGTCAGAAACTAAGAATTTTATTTTATTTGTAGACATATCCTCTTAGTAGGTTCTTACAGAAATTCCCTTAGAGTACAGTCACATCATATGAAACCTATACATATGGGAAAACACAAGCTTGAAAGACAGCAATCCTTTTTGTGCATAAAGATAATCACTAGATTTATGAGCACTTTCTGATAGTTCTGTTGTTTTTTTATGGCTGTACTTTCCCTGTATATGGTCATATTTGTATACATTGTACTCACACTACTTTCCGTAGGGTCCAATCACATCAAGTGATACATATACATAGGGTAAATAGCAGCTTTGAAACAGAGCAATCATTTCTTTGCATGAAACTAATCAGTTAAGTTATGAATTGTTTCTGCTACTACTTGTGCTTTTTTGCTACCTTCACTTTCCCTGTATATACCCATATTGGTATGTGTTCTTGTGTCTTTGTGTTTTGTATATAGTAATGCAATTATGTAATACATGGGTTTTATTAGCTACTTATTACATATTTCACAGTACACAAAATTCTATTAAGAAAACAATTATCATTTCATTATTCAACATATTAACATTACAAATATCATACCTTCATCTTGTACGCTGCACACGATGTTATGTTTCTGTATGAGTAGCTTAGTATACTAGATAGAACCCCATAATAGGATGCTATTTATATCAATACATCGTTCAATGCACTTATTAGGGTATATTTCTTGCAATGATTCTTGACACTTTTTTCGCAACATAAAAAGAATCCCTTCTACAGATATTTCATGAGAAGTACATACACATGTGATGTCATCAGTGATGTCATCAATGACATTTGTGATGTCATCTTTGATGTCCTGGGTGTTAGTTTTAGCAGTGCACGCTGGTGGCGCGAGTTATGGTTGCTTAGCTTACCATAACTGGCGAATTTCAAGGGTTTTTCGGTTTTACTTGGAACCATAACGTCCCTTTAACAAAGTTTTTTCACTGAATTTCATAGGTTTTTAGTAGCGCAACTTAACCATAACGTCCCTTTAACAAAGTTTTTTTCACTGATATATATATATATGTATATACATTATATATATTTTTTTTAAGGAAAAAACTTTATTTGCAGTGACGTTAAGGTGAGTAATACATTGTAACTAAACCGTTGAAATCAAGCTAAAAACCTCAGTTGCAGGGACGTTAAGGTGAGAACCTAACGCAGAAAACCCCTGAAATTAAGCTTAAGCCACCTTAACATTGCGCCCCCTGTTGCGCAGGCCATGACCACAATGATGACATCACAGATCACTTCACTGATTCCATCACTGATGACAACACTAATTACATTGTATTTAAATGACTACATCAATAATGGAATTAGACATAACATCATTTATAAGTTAGCTCATGAAAATCTGTATTACCTTAATAACAATTTAGGCTGAGGACTTAGCCATGACAAAGGCTGTGGTCACTGGTGAAGGCAAGTCCACTCCAGAGTGAAGACAACTCTCTAGGGAAATAAGCCAGGCTTGCGCTTGCAAGGATAACAAGGCTTTAATTGTGCAGAATACAAAATATCTGCTGCTAGAGAATGTTGTGGTTAGTCCTGGTACAAGCAAGAATTTAAAAGGCCTTGTGGCATCATCAGATACAGTAAAACAAGGGCCTCTGATTGGCAATACTATATACATGGGCCTGCTCCATAGGGGATGCCAGGCTATCATTGATTAGCCCATCACCGTCAGTCAGGCTTTACATGGGTCAGCTGGGATCATCTTTGAGGCTGGTTGAAGGTCATGGCACTCGCAAATTACAATTTACTTTTAAACTAGCATGCTAAGCCTAAGTACTATATCACTGTGGTATGCACCTGGGTGGCTTGGGGAATTGGTGCCGGAGGAAGGGAGGATAAAATACAGTCACGCTGACCTACACATTCAGAGCTTCATTGATACCGCACCTGCCGCATTCAAGGTCTCCAACCTGGGTTTGATATTTAATTTATCCCGCCCTGTAGCTCATGTCACGAAGGAAGTATTTTATGCTGGGAGAAAAACAGTCGTCCATGCTTAGATCTTTTATGGACCCATGATTGGTGTTGGGACAGGGGGTCGCTTTGATTATCGTGGAATGCACAGGTGTGGGGGTCCGTCCGTGGTGTGGGGCTGACTCTGGGCTGGTCTGCTGGCAGCTTATTGGTGATGAATGGACGCTCCCTGGAGCCTGGTGTTGTCTCGCACTCCTGCAGGGCACATTCCTTCTAAACGATTACAACAGTAAATGGACATGGGAGAAGTGGACTTCCATGGGAACTGGCGGTGTGTGTTCGTTCTGCCGTGAGGGTGTTGGGCCTTGTAAAATCTTTTGATGGAGCTCGGCCGGTGCTGTGCAGTCACACACGCATGTGTTTTTCGCCATAACTACAAAAGGACCTTTCTTTCAATGTGTCTCCTAATGCCATCCATCTGCTGTTCATGCAACATTTCTTTTGCACCAAGTTTCACAGTGCGATTCTCTCCCCCGCTTATACAATAAATGAATGTACAATGAAGAGATATACACAATTGGATACAAAGTATCCAGGGTGGGATATAAAGCATCGAGCATTATGGGGGTGGGATATACAAATTTCCATCCCAACATTCCCCCCTTTCGTTACTTCAACAGTAACACATTTTCCTCTCTCATATTTACGCTCATTGGCACTCCTTTCTGCTTCCTCTCATGCAGGTGTTCCTTTTATTAGCATCCAGGCCCTGCACACATGTCTTAAGCTTTCTCCAGCTTGCGCATACTGCTCAGGTGTACATGTCATGTATATTCACCCCCCATCCCCAGCCAGGTGGTGTAACGCTCACCTGGTTCCCACGGAGGCGCTGGTCTAGTCTGGATTGCTGTGGCCTCTTCTAGCGTGATGCGCAGGACCCGGAACACTGATTGGACAGGACCTCCAAATCGTGCTTGCCTGGCCCGTAGGAATATCCTTCTGCAGATGAGAAAGGGGATTAACAGTCTGCAGAATAGTGTGCTAGCTCCCTCCTTCCCCCCTTCGTTCCTCTCTAACTTCCTCCAAACCCCGGTTTAAGCTCACCTTATGGTTTGGAAGGATGAAATCTCCATCCTGCTTCTGGTGCAGGGGTGCGCGTTCGTCCAGTTACTTCACTGGTTTTCAGAATGGCGCTGGCAAAATCCACTTGACTTTCCTGAGCGATGCGCCGTAAGTATGAAAGTTCAAAGTTCAAGTGAGGCCCCCTTTATGTTGTCTTTCTAACCTGTGATCTGTCCTTTATTTCAGGTGCAGAATGAAGGCGATGCGTCGAGGGGTTAAACTGCCGAGGTGAGTATTGATGAGGGCGATCCCTCTAAATGTCCTTATCATTCCCCAAAATGTCTCTTGTCCTTTCCCCATAGGGGCCGGGGTACGGTACCTGCCAACGGGGCGGCGCCGACCGGAAATGTGGAAGAAAAGCCGGTAAGTATTATGGCTGTTAATCAGGCTTTCCTTCTGTGTTCCTTCTGCTCACCTTTTGTTTCTTCCTCTCTCCCCTAGGTGCAGAGATGTGGCGTCCGATGCTGACAGCCGCGATGGAGCCGGGAGATGTCTCGAGGACAGGTGAGTGAAGCGTGGCGCTGCAGCGAGCAACGTGATGCTTTTAAATGGAAGTCTTTCTTCAGGGATGCTGGCGAGAAGATTCCGGATGCAGGTAAGAAGTTTGAAATAGTCCTTGGTTTTCACCTTTCTCTTCTCTTCCTTCCTTGCAGGTCTTCCAGGTTCGAGGCGGGCGTGGCTGGAGTCCAGGAGCAGACACAGTGAGCGTTAAGCTGCAGGAAGCAGAACAACGCGAAGCATGAGCTGCTGTCTGGGCGTGGCTTAAATAGCCTCCAAAGAAGTCCCAGGTATGTATCCTTCCCCAACTAGGTATGTATCCTTCCCTGGCCACGCCCGAGTGTAAAAATAGTCCCTTTCAGGTCTCAGGGAGGCCTGAAGCGTGCAGCATGGTCTGCATCAGGTAAGTGCACAAAACACCTCCCTTTATGAGCCTGGCGCCTATGGCGCCAGGACTGATGTCCAAAATGAGCCTGGCGCCAAAGGCGCCAGGACTGAGTCCAAAGAGCCCCTATAAGGGGCCGCTGGGCTTTTACCCGAGGGCATGATGCCTGCTTCCGGGGGTGCTGGGCTTGGCCTGGTGCTCCGGGGGTAGGCATCATGACAGCACTCCCCCCCAAGGCCCCTCCCAAGGTCGTTCCTTCTGGAGGTTTCGGTTTGTTTGGGAAATTCCGATGGAACCTTTTTACCAGCCGAGGTGCATGTACGTGATCACTGGGTTCTCAAGACCTTTCCTGAGGCCCGTACCCTTTCCAATCAATTAGATAGAAAAGTTTTGATTTTGAGATCTTAGAATCCAAAATCTTCTTCACCTCGAATTCAGGCTCCCCATCTATCTGAATCGGTTCTGGTGGCTTTGTTAATCTGGTTCCTGGGTGCACTGGTTTCAAAAGTGACACATGAAAAACGGGGTGAATCCGCATGTTAGCTGGTAGATCGAGCTTGACTGCCACTGGGTTGATTATAGCTTTGATCGAGTAAGGGTCTAAAAGTTCGAGGTCCCTTGAGTGATAGGTGTTTGGTAGCCAACCATACTTGATCCCCTATTTGGTATGGAGGCGCCTCTCTTCGATGCAGATCCGCATTCTTTTTGTATTTCCGTTTCGCATGTTGCAAATGTGCAGTTGCATCCTTGAAGGCTTGAGTAATCGTAGAATGCAAATGGTCCACTGCGGGCATTTCAAGGCTCAGAGGTGAGTCCAAGTCTGAAGTACGAGGGTGATGTCCATATAGGGTATAAAAGGGGCTCTGACCAGTTCCAGAGTGTATCGAGTTATTGTATGCATATTCAGCCACCCATAAAATGTCCTTCCAATTACCCTCCAATTGGTGCAACATACATCATAGATATTGTTCAAGGGTCTGGTTTGTTCTCTCCGTCTGACCATCGGTCTGTGGGTGGTGGCTGGTCGAGAGTCTTACGTCGATTTGTGCCAGTTGACAACACTTTTTCCAAAAATGAGAAATAAACTGGCTTCCCCGATTGGAGACTAGTATGGATGGGAATCCATGCAAACAGATGATATTTTCGAGGAATTCCTTGGCAAGAACAAAGGCTGAAGGTAATCCTTTGAACGGAATAAAGTGGGCCATTTTGGAAAATAAATCCACCACGACCAGAAGAGTATTGTAACCATTACAAGAGGGCAGGTCCGTGATAAAATCTAGTGACAGGGTGTGCCAAGGTGCTGGTGGAATGTCTAAGGGCTGAAGAAGACCGGCGGGTCTTGTCTTTTGACCTTTGTTTTGGGCACAAACTCCACAGGACATCATGAAAGATTTAATATCCTTTCGCCAGGAAGGCCACCAGAATTGTCGTTTAACCTTTTCCTCTGTTTTGGCAATGCCAGGATGTCCTTCCATCAGGGTATCATGATGACGGGAAAGGACCAGTTCTTGCAATTCCTTTTCTGGCAAAAATAAGCGTCCTTGGAAGTAAGGTAAGCCATCCTTGACTGAAAAGTTAGACCCCCTTTTGATCCAATCCTGCAAGGCTGAAGAGTCCAGGAATTGTTTCACTCGTGCTTGAATGTCTTCAAGCGTTTGTAAAGTGGTTATCCCCAAAATTCTTTGTTCGGGAATTATCGGCACATGTTCTGAGTTTGTGTCTATTTCTTCCATTCCAATTCGGGATAGAGCATCCGCCTTACCATTCTTATAGCCGGGGCGGTAGGTGATTAAAAAATCGAACTCAGCAAAGAACAAAGCCCATCGGAGCAGTCGAGACGATTGAGCCTTGGCAGTTTTTAAATATTGTATATTTCGGTAATCAGTGATCACGGTGATGGTATGCCTGGCGCCGAGGAGATAATGCCGCCAAGCCCTAAAGGCGGACTTAATGGCTAATAGTTCCTTATCAGTGATCGCATAATTTATCTCCGGTGGCGAGAACTTTCTGGACCAAAATGCTACGGGGTGCAGTTGGTTGGTTTCAGGGTCTCTCTGAGACAGGACAGCTCCCATGGCTAAGCTGGACGCGTCGGTTTCGACTATATATGGGAGATCGGGACGCGGGTGCTTCAAAATAGGTGCGGGCGTGAACTTAGCTTTCAACTCCTGAAAGGCCTGTTCGGCTTCCTCGGTCCATTCAAAACGTTTATTTTTTCGCAAGAGTGCAGTGATGGGTTGCACCACACATGAAAACTCTGGGATAAACCTGCGATAAAAGTTGGCAAAACCAAGCATGCTTTGGACACCTTTCACCGAACTAGGTGATGGCCATTTGAGGATGGCATCCACTTTCCGTGAATCCATTCGGATCCCTTTAGGTGTCAGAATGAATCCGAGAAAATCAACCTCGGTGGTATGGAAAACACATTTTTCCAGCTTGGCAAACAGTTTGTGCTGGCGCAGTTTCTCTAGGACGGCCCTGACATGCTTTCTGTGTTCAGATTTCGAAGAAGAGTACACAAGAATGTCATCAATATACACGACAACACAGACATCGATGAGTTCCCGAAGGACATAGTTCATGAAGAATTGGAAGGCTGCAGGCGCGTTGCACAACCCGAAAGGCATCACCTGGTATTCGAATAGTCCATATTTTGTACGGAAGGCCGTTTTCCATTTGTCGCCTTCTTTTACTCGTACCAGATGATAAGCCCCCCAGAGATCTAACTTGGTGTATATGCAAGCGTCCTTCACCTGGTCAAGGAGTTCAGGGATCGGAGGCAGAGGGTAACGATTTTTAACAGTTATCTGGTTCAATGCGTGGTAATCGATACAAGTTCTAAGGTCGCTGAGGATGCCGGGGACTTTGACGGGCGAATGAAACCATTGGCGAGGTATTGATCTAAATATTGTCTCAAATGCAGATTCTCTGGTTCAGTAAGGGCGTAAATCCTGCTACAAGGGGGTTGTTCACCGGGCACCAGATCGATTTGGCAATCGTACGATCTGTGGGGAGGTAACGTGTTGGCCTGTTCCTTTTGGAAGACGTCCGGAAAGTCTTGGTACTCTGGAGGTAGTTGCACGGGGACAGAGGTTACTGATGCTAGATTAATCTTTGGATTTTCTGGGTAGCAGATTTGTGCACAATCCGGGAAGGTTATTCTCTTCTCTCGCCAATCAATTCGAGGATTATGTGTCTCTAACCAAGGGATTCCGAGAATAAGCTGAAACTGTCCACAGTTTCAGCTTATTCTCGCTATTAGCGCCATGGCTGCCTCCAAAACCTTACTGAATCCGCCCTGGTGAATGGAGCAATTACCGGCCCAATGGGAATGGGGAAGGCGCTAATAACGGTACCACAAATTGCAGTACCGTTATTAGCTCTAAAGTCCCTTTGCGGGTCCAGTCCTTAACACCTGCTAAAAGCAGGCGTTACGGGAGGACCCGCAAAGGGAACTCGTATTAGAGCGGTAAGGGATTACTGGCACCGGTGCCCTTACCGGTGCCGGTAATCCCTTACCACCCACCTCGTAATGAGGCCAAATGTCCCATTTTCAGCTTTTTCAGAAGGTATGAATGTGCAAAATGAACTACCGATCCTTTTTGCAAACACCTCATTCCATGGCTGTCAGAAGATCCAGTACATACCGGTTCTGCACTGCATTGTCATTAGGTTTAGGGCTCTCAGATCCACCTTTATGACATTGAACCCTTGTTCCGTATCGTTAGCCAGCTGGATCAACTCCCATCGTACAATTTGGAGCTATTTTGCATTTGCTCATTTCTGGATGTTGGGTACTAGAGATGCAAAAAATGTCTCTGCTGAATTATACAACTTATATTCATCAGGTATACAAGCAGTTCGGAAGAGTCTTCTGATAAGTAATTTGCAGATCTTCTTTTCCTTCACAGCTGGTCATAGGGCCCTTTCTCAGGGAGGATGTGATGGTTTTGTGGTGGCATTGTGTGTCGTGTTTCGATTGTTGGGGGCACTGTGCGTGCTTCAAGCAGGGGTCCTCCCTTTAGGTGTTGTTCTAGTACCACTAGCAGAGCTGAGTGCAGTGTGGCTAGCAAACAGTAGCCCCTCCAAGACGGCGGAAGGCGCAAGTACGCTTGCTGGCCGCAGATCCAGTAATAACCCATCAGCGCAGTAGTGTCTTTCTTGAGGTTGGGTATTATGACAGTTTGGTTGCATTGTTCGTTAGACCCAACAGAAGCAGTCCCTTCATTGTAAAAGCAAAGTTAATATGGTTTTTCTTGGTGCAATTTTACTGGTTTCTTGAAGGCTGCAATCCAAATTAGTTTGGTGATGTGTTCTGCCCATACTTGTGCGCATGTCTGCTCGACTAGTGCTGCAATTTTCTCAGATAATCCTAAAAGTCCTTCAGCCTTGCATGCACATGTTGTTTCTTGCCACTCGTTGATATATCTCGCCCCTTCGATTACTAGATGTGGTTCTTTCAGACAGTTGGGGTCACCGGAACTGGTTTTGCATTTTCGGAAATCGGAATCGATGAGTTCTAGGTGGAACGCTGCGTGTCTGGAAAGTGCCTTGATCCAACATTGCGCAAGATGAGTTAGGCATTGGGTCTCTATCATGGGTACTTCTTGCGGTACTATATGCATGTGGTATAAAGGAACAGACATAGCAACTCCAATTGATGGTTCGCCTTCCCATTACACTCATGTTGGAGTACCAACTGTTAGAGTTTTCCGGGTGACCAATATCTTCTACTGCATCGAGGCCTACACCATGGTATGCATCATATTTATGTTCGTGTGCTTGTCTTTTCATTCTGTTATTACGTAGCGCACATATTTTCACTACTTTACTCTTGCGGTTAGTTATATTTTCATTACTGCTTCCAACACACAAAGAGTTTTTTACAATCAGCATTAGTATTTGAAACATTTTGCTTGTACATACAGTTGCATGAGAGCTGCTTCTATTTGCAGGGATTACATTGGATTCTGGTCCTGCTTTCGTTATGGTGCGCTTTCATTTGTCCTTTTATTCAGGTCAGGGCTTAAGCTGGGGCTGAGCATTATTTCAATGGAGGATACAGGGCTCAGGGTGAAGTCAGTTACATCAAAACATACAGGGGTCGATTCTGTGTCATTGGAAGGTAATGCAGTTATATTTGCAGGAAAGTTGGTGACATTGGAGGGTGATTTAGTGGCATTGGGCTGTGTACTCATGTTCCAGATCCCCACGCCCTCCCTTCTTTTTGATGGTCAGCCCAAATAAAAGACATTCCTCAATATATTCCTAATGCAAACATCATTATTGTAAACACAATGGCCACAAAATGCAGGCCACAATCATAGCTATACATTCTGATGCTACTAATACTATTTCTGTCTACACTCGACACAATATCTCGGTGTCGTCATCTTCATCGTTGTTGCACCTGAGTATTTTGGAAAAAACAGGGAAGGGGAAAAAGGCAAAGGAGGGGGAAAACCAAGAGAAACAGTGTTGTGTTGTGTTCACTTTAGACACTTGGTGTCAGTGGTCACGCGTCAGGTGGTGTCCTACAAATGTCTTAGAGCTGTATCCACTATCTTAGCCCCTTCACATTTACTGCAAGGGGGGAGGATAACGCAACACTGTAGGGCCCATAGAACCTGGGGTTGTTCCATTTTCGCACAAAGCTTCTGATAAAGACCAACTCTCAGTTTGTGGGGCAGTTGGCGTTTGTGTGGTTTCTGTGTTTGGCAGAGCCTTTTGTCTTGCTATACATTTTATAGCTTGTGTCAGTTGGGACAGGTCCTGCTTAAATTCTTCCCCAGGATTGCTACCGCTCTATGAGCATCTGATGGTCCCCTCACAGGCGATAGGGGTGTCTGCATATTCCTGGCAGTCACTATCTCATGGAGGGACAGGTGGTGGACTTAATGTGCTGTGTGTGCAGATGAAACAGGGCCAGGGGCAGGCAAAACACCCAACTCATTTTTAGGGTGTTGCATAGTTTTGAGAGTGTGCTCTTAAGGAGGCCATTGATCCTCTCTAACACCCCATTTGTTTGTCAGTGGTAAATTGAACACATACAATGCTTGATCCTTAACAGGGCGGTTATTTCCTTGAAGAGCTCATTGAAAAAATGGGTGCCATTATCTGATCTTAAAACATCACACATTCCCCAACATGGGAAGACCTCTATGACGAGGAATTTTGCGGCACACTTGGCATCTGGGTGGACACATGGACCAACTTCAATCCATCGGGAGAACGGACACACCACCACAATCAAATACTGCGCCCCATTGCGTCGTTGCCCCATGTCTGCATAATGAATGTGCAGTTCACGGAATTGGCCAACAGTGCGGGGCAGAGTCCCTCGCAATGTTCTGAGCATCATTCCTGTACTAAATACTTGGCACATGGTACATTGGACAACCATAGTGGAGAGGTGTTCCTGTAAATTGGGGATAAACCATTCCTCCGAATGTCTGCTGCAATGTGTTGTTTGGAGCTATGTGACGGGTAATGTAGTTGCTCAAAATACTCTACTGGAATCACTACTTCCCCTGTGCTCTGTTGTCTCCATAAGAGGTATGTGGGTGATTGCACACACCCACGTTTGAGACATATGTCCTGTTCTTCTGGGGGTGCCCTATGCTGCAGCTCAATGATTTGTGCGATAGGGAGAGACGTGATTGCGTCTATATCTGTATTGGCACTTACTGTCATTACTACATACTCAGCATAGCGCAATTTCGTCTGTGTTGTGTGTATGTGCTGTGCATTTAATTATTGCCACAACCGAGGGTTCTGCAAGGGCGGAAATCAGGAAGATGAGCAGGGCAGCATGCTCTACTGGTGAGCCATCTGCTTTTCTGAACCCCATCCTTCTCAGCACGACATACCTGCTAGCACCTTGGTGGTGACATATGCAGAGTCTGAATAGATGGTGGTGTAGCACCCCTTAGAGGCCTGCAGGTTTTTTTCAGTGCTGCCAGTTCTGCTGCTTGTGCCGAATAATGTGTGGGCAATCTCCTAATCACCAATGGTTTGTATTGTCCCACTTCTAAGTGGGCCACTGCTGCCCCTACATATCTTTCCCATGTTTCCTGGTTAATTGATGTTGACCCGTCAATAAAGAGGATTTCTCCCTCATCTAGGGGGCTGTCTCTTGTTTGGAGATATCATCATCTTTGCCTCCATAAAATCACAGTCTTGCTGTTGCAAGTCTTCGGCGGTACAAGTTTGTGTGAGGAACATGGCTGGGTTTACTGTTTTGCACATTACCACATGGATGTGGGGACTTCACAATATTATTTCATAAGCTGATGCTCTCTGTGTGGTGAATGTAGACGTGCAGCATTCCAAAATCGCAAATAGTGAGTGCTCCACGTACAATGTTACTGAGCACCCCATGATAATTGTGAAGCTTCGTTCAATTGCAAAGGCCGCAGCTGCAAGTGTTTGTTCACATGCAGATTGCCCCTGCATCGCAGAGTTGAGTGTGCACTGTAATAGGCCAGTGGATTATGGCCCATAGTACTCTTTTGGGTGGGTACTGGTGTCATAAGTATGCCATTCAATTGTGAGAAAATGTAAAACTCTTGTGTGTAAGTGTTAGGGAAAATTCTCTGTTTAGGCTGAATTTCCTAACCTAGTGAGTCCCCCGGCAGCTTTGCTGGATTTCTGGAGTTTGTTTTTTTCATCCTGCCAAGAGTGAGACTCTTTTTCTCCCACTCTTGGACATGAATGTGGTTGATTTCTTTGAATGTCAATGTGTTCTATGGGTTATGGGGTCTTTTACTCCATAGGGCCTCATGTATTTTGCTATGTGTGTTGCACCGCACCCTCTGTGCCGTAACACCGGGGTGTCCTAGAGGATCCCCACCATAGACTCCATACCCTGGGACGGACTACTGTCTCCCAGGGCATGTAAAGTCACCATTAGCGTTACTAGACCTAAATTTACTAACAGAACTAGTACAAACAATCCTATTGTGGACGTACAGGTCGGGGTAATTCGATTACCCCTGGGTCTGTTGTTCGAGGGGGCACTGTCTCGTCTCCCTCGTCGAGTTTTGGCTGGTGGCAGTGGATACTACTTTTTATATTCAACCGCAAATATATTCCTATGGGATTCTTCCCATTGTTGGAGGCTAATACTTTTTCACATTAGTCTCAAACATACCGTCGGTTTTTTGTCTTAAATACATCCACCGGTTGGTATTTTCTGCCAGAACTCGGTTTTTAAAATGGCGTATGTGTTCGCCTATGTAACTCCGAAACCAAAGGTTGAGCCCTTTGTTCCACTTTTGGCGGGCTTCTGCACAGAAGCCCTCCAGAGTGGTGCCATTCTGTCTGGGTACCACAGGGGGTGTTGTAGGGGGTTTAGGCACCCTGGACTGAGTTGCCTTGCCAACTCATGTCGCACTCTGGTGTGATTGGCCCAAGTGGTGAGCCGCCCCGCTCACCACTTAGCATGTTTGATTGACAGCTAGGCTGAATGAATTGGGGTTTTCTGCAAAAGCAGGGCTTTTGGGACTGGAACTTCAGAAGACGCCACAGGACCTAAGAATCCGATGAGGGTAAAGCTGAGCTGACCTGCAACGACGACACCTCCGGTGGAGCCCTGCTGAACCGACTCACCACTTCCCGACGACAGAGGAGATCTCCCTGCTGGAGAGTCTTCTTCCCCTGACTGGTGGGAACAACCAGTCCCTTGTTTTTTCTTTGCTTCCAGGACGTCTGGTGGTCGAATTGCCCGTGCTGAGCACCGCGGCAACCGGATAGCCACTAACCACTGTACCGCGACCAAAAGGTGGTGCCTTGTGACGGAGCACTCCGCGGCTGGTCTCTTCCCTGGTGGTGCAACGATCTTCAACTTTTCCTCGACGACGAGATCCTCTCATCTTCTGGCAAAGCCCCGACTTGCATCCACCACCAGGAACAACTGACCCCGCCGGAGCTGGCTCTTCACTTGCAAGGTACTGTGTCCTCCTGGCTTCCCTTGAAACGGTTTGCGTGAGGTGTCTTAAATCCTTACCTTTCCCTTGGGTCTCCTCCAGACCTTCTTAAACCTTTGTTCTAAACTGGTCCAACCTTTCTGTGACATTTAGCTACAAAGACTTGAAGTGCATTTCCACTGTGATACTTTTGGGACATACAGCCTTGCCTCTCTCCGAGTGGGCTTGGCCTCTGAACTTTGAGATTTACAGTAGACCCTGCCTTGCTCACCTTGCATTTGTTTCATAAAAGTGTTGGTACTGAGTTGGTTTCATACCCTGCCTCTTTCTCTCCCTTTCTAATGAATACTAGAGTGCCATCTAGGTTAAAGCATTCACCTCTGTCTGCAAATAAGTGGTGCCGTTGAACCTAGACTTGTCGAAATATTGGTATGGGATTGATATATACTTATAGTAACTGTGATTGAAGTTGTTTGCCATATTAGTGCCAGAGTGTTTTCCATAGATGTGTTTTTAAATAAATATTTATATATCTTTTCACCCAAGCTCTCTTCCGTGTCTGCTTGTTCTACTGTGTAAATTGCCCTATCTTGTATACTCAAAATACGGCCTAACTCTTCTTGAGGGAAGTCTGACTGCTCAGCCAAAGCTACCAAGTGAATCTGTGTGGTACAGACTGCTACCAAGTGGGTTTACTGCCAAACACCTGTAGTCCTAAATCTTTTGCAGTGGTCCCAGAGGGAACTGCACAGGTTTCTGCCTAACACTGGTGGCAGCAGTGGGATTTGTATCGAGTATACAGTTTAGAGTGCTTTTCAACACTTTAGGATAACTAACCACAAAGCTTAGCACTAAAAAGCAACTTTCTAAAAACATGTATACTATGGAAGTTTACAGTCAGGAGTCCTTGTCTGGAAAAAATACTGAGAGTTTGAGAGCTCTCTGTAGACAAGAGAATCTTTCTGTAAAAGGCAAGAAAATAGAACTGATAGCGAGATTGCTGGAAAACCAAAGTCTGGGTACTGGTTCAGAGGAACCAACTTCTCCAGCAAATGTAGATAACAGCGATGGCGTTGATCTAAATCAAAGTTCTGATGATAGTGATGAAGAGGCTGAAGAGGAAGGAGAGGCTAATGAAACTGTATCCCCTGCTCCTCTGTCTGCCTTACCAGCTGTACCTACTGGGCCTGTAGCAGGTCCCACACCAAGTCCTCAAGTCTTTGAACTAGAAAAAATGAAAATAGACTTGGAATTCAGAAGGATTACTGCTCAAACTGAACAGAAACACCAAGAAATGCAACAAATTCTTAGGCTCAGAGAAATGGAGCTCAAGCATGAGTTAGAAATGAAAAAGTTGTCTGTCGAAACTGCTTCTGTCTCTGGCTCCTCTAGAAGTTCCAGTCCCAAAAGACCCCGGATGCCTAAGGAATTAATTGGTATGTATGAACCAAAGTTGGATGTGTTGGATTGGCTGAGTTTGTTTGAGTACAATCATGGGCTCCAGAACATCACAGGTAATGAGCTACTTACCTGGTTGTTCTCTAGGCTACCCCCTGTTGCAACTGATGTGGTAATGGAGTTGGGGGAGAAGGATAGGAAAGAGTATGAAAGTGTGAAACTAGCTTTGATAGCTAGATTTGGGAAGACCCCTTCCCAGTATCTTAAGAGGTTTAGAACCCTCAAAAAGCATGATGGTACCCCTTGGGCTACCTGGGTGAGTGAAGGGTTGAAAAACTTAGAGGGTTGGATTAAGGGTTACAAGGTGAACACTTATGAGGGTATGAAGAGTCTTTTTATGTTGGAGTTTATTTATGATGCCTGTTCTCCTGAGCTCAGACAGCACTTGGATGATTCGAAGGAATTGGATTCCAGGAAGCTAGCTAGGGCTGCTGACTTGTGGGTTGCCAACAGGGCTACTCATAAGGATTCTGGGGCAACTCAGAAAAAGGATGAGGGAAAACAGCCTAAAAAAGACTCAAAAGAGAATTCTAATAACTCAAATTCCAAAGAGGGCCCCAAACAAAACCATAAGTGTAAGCCACAAGGAAAACCCCAGCAGAATAGTGTACCTTCCGGTGCCAAACCAGAGGGAGGCCAGAACAAGCCACCATTCCAGAAAGCATTCGGAAAATGCTTTGTTTGTGGCTCTACTGACCATGTGAAAGGAGATCCCAGATGCAAGGGTAAACCTTCAGGGGTCCAGCTTGTCTCCTTAGCCTTCGCTCCAGAGGAGGAAGTCCAAATGGCAAGTGGAAACTTTCTACTGCTGGCTGATTAACCCATTGGAGTCTCAGCCAGTGTTTCTTTAGTGTCTCTGGGTTTGTGGGAACAACAGAATTTAGATGTCTATAATTCTATCCCAGATAATACTAAAGAGTATTATAAGGACAGTGTCCAGGTGAATGGTCAGGAGACTCCTGCCATCAGGGACACTGGGACCAGCATAACTGTGGTGGATAAATCTTTTTTTCAGGCTGAGGATGTTGCTAAGGCACCCAAACGCCTCACCAAGTTAGCTGGAAGGCCTGTGCAGATGCGTCCCCAATTACCAGTTCTCATCCAGTGTAATGACATGACTGTGAAGATACCTGTCAGCATACAGAGTGAGGTACCAGGACGAGTTCTAGCATGGGTAACGATTTAAAAACTCTCGGAGTTGTCTCATACCCCAAGACCTCCTAGTAAACGGTTACAGGAGCTAACCAGACCTGCAAGGGAGTGAACCATGAGAGGTACTCCCGAGGAGATGATGAAGAAGGATATCACTCCTGCTCCACTGGATTTGTCAGCTGCTGTCTCAAAGAAATCAGAAGCGAAAGGGAAACCTAAAACTTCTATACCGAAACCAGCAGCCAGCACTTCCGTGCAGCCAACAAGGACTTCCCCTCTGTTGTCCAAAGTTACACCAGTAACTCCCCCTCCATCTGAGGCTGAGAGGGTGGTACAACCCTGTGTGGTAGAATTAGACTCTCAAGAAGAACTAATGGAAGGCCAGGAACTCATTGGAGATCTGGATCCTGTTGACCATCCTGAGCTGCAGTCTTTACTGGCAGAAGGTGGACCCAACAGGGCAGACTTCAGTAAGGG
Source organism: Ambystoma mexicanum (assembly GCF_040938575.1). Lineage (NCBI taxonomy): Eukaryota > Metazoa > Chordata > Amphibia > Caudata > Ambystomatidae > Ambystoma > Ambystoma mexicanum. The sequence goes on from NC_090941.1 coordinate 808,239,508, forward strand.
ACAGAGAGAATGTCCAACTCTGGAAGCTCTTCACCACCAGGCAGAAGCTCAGGCTGAAGGGCAAGAACCTGGGAAATACAGGTTGCACTGGGAAGATGGCCTCTTCTACAGTGAACCGACCGAGTCTGAACCTGGAGACTACAAACGACTTGTAGTACCCCAAGAGAACAGACAACAGTTCTTGCAGTTAGCCCACGAGATTCCTTTGGCTGGACACTTGAGTTTCAAGAAGACTAAGGAAAGGCTCTCTCTCTACTTTTATTGGCCAAAGATGGGGGCTGAAGTAGAAAAACACTGCAGGAGCTGCCACACCTGCCAGACCTCTGGTAAGGTTGGCGCCAAGAATGTGGCACCTTTAGTGCCTCTCCCAGTTGTGGGAGTCCCATTTGAGAGAGTAGGGATTGACATTGTTGGTCCCCTTGATCCTCCAACCTCCTCAGGCAACAGGTTTATACTTGTTGTAGTAGACCATGCTACTAGGTATCCTGAGGCTATTCCTATGAGGACTGTTACAGCTTCGGCTGTGGCTAAGGCCCTCCTTGGTATTTTTACCAGGGTCGGGTTTCCTAAGGAAGTAATCTCTGACAGGGGGTCAAACTTTATGTCCTACTACATGAAAGCCTTGTGGAAAACCTGTGTAGTTACTTACAAGTTCTCAACAGCTTACCACCCACAAACCAATGGGTTGGTAGAAAGGTTCAACCGAACCATGAAGAGCATGATAGGTGCTTTAGAGGAGCCCCTTAAACGGAAGTGGGACCTTCTACTGCCATGCCTTCTCTTTGCTTATAGAGAAGTTCCTCAGGAGGGAGTAGGTTATTCTCCCTTTGAGCTTCTCTATGGTCATCCCGTCAGTGGTCCATTGGATCTGATTAAGGAGGGGTTGGAGAGTGCTCCTTCCCCCAAGACAGTCAGAGTGACTGACTACCTGATAGGTCTCCGGAGGAGAATGTCACACATGATGGCAGCATTGGTCAAGCACTGGCATGATCAAAAGGCTAACATGGTTCAGTTCACTCAAGACCAGCTAGTTCTCGTTATGATCCCAACAAGGCAGAGGGCCTTGCAAGACAAATGGATGGGACCCTTCAGAGTTGTGGGTAAACTTGGAGAGGTCAACTATCTGGTGGACTTGGGCAATCCCAAGGAGGCTCCGACATTCTTCGACACCAACAGACTCAAATGTACGTCTCGAGACCTGATGTAGGAGCGTTGCTTCTAGCATCATCAGAGGAAGAAGAAGAGAGTGAAGCTCTTCTGGATCTCCGCAGAGGCTTACCTTTAGACGAAAAAATTGAAGGAGTAAATCTCTCTTCAAATCTGACACCTGAGCAACAAGAAGAGTGCAAATCTATGTTGAATCAGTTTGCCTCTCTGTTCTCACTTTCACCAGGCTTGACCCCTTGCGGCCAGCATGACATACTCACTGGTGACTGCCTGCCAGTCAAAAGCAGAGGATACAGAATGTCAGAAAGTGTAAGAAACCACATCAAAGGTGAGGTCAGGAAGATGCTTGATCTCAGGGTAATAGAGCCCTCTACTAGTCCATGGTCTAGCCCAGTTGTGTTAGTACCAAAGGCAGGATCTAAATAACGTAGATTCTGTGTGGACTATAGAGCTCTTAATGCAGTCACTAAGACTGATGCCCACCCTTTGCCAAGAACAGATGAGTTGGTGGATAGGCTTGGTTCAGCCAAGTTCCTCAGCACATTTGACTTGACGTCAGGCTATTGGCAAATAGCCCTGACAGACCATGCCAAGGAGAAAACTGCATTTTCTACCCCAGCTGGCTTATACCAGTTTAAGGTAATGCCTTTTGGATTGAAAAATGCACCTGCTACATTTCAACAGATGGTAAACCAGGTTCTGAATGGGATGAAGGACTTCTGCATGGCATACTTGGATGACATAGCAGTGTTCAGCAATTCCTCGGAAGAACATGTAACCCATCTAAGAGATGTTTTGCAGGCTCTTGGACAAGCCAATCTGACCATAAAGGCGAGTAAATGCCAAATTGGACAGGGTAAGGTAGTCTATCTTGGACATGAGGTAGGAGGTGGAGAAATAAGGCCTTTGCTCAGTAAGATTGAAGCTGTGCAAAATTGGACAACACCTACTACTCAGACCCAGGTGAGAGCCTTCTTAGGTCTCACTGGGTACTACAGGAATTTCATTGAGAGCTATGGGACCATAGCTTCTCCTCTGAATGTCATCTCATCTCCAAAATTCCCTAAGAAGTTTAGATGGAACGAGGAGTGCAATCAGGCCTTTGAAAACCTGAAAAAGGCTCTTTGCCAAGCCCCAGTACTCGGAGCTCCTGATTACCACCAAACTTTCATTGTGCAGACAGATGCTTCAAATGTAGGAATAGGTGCAGTACTCAGTCAACTGGATGGGAAATTTAGGGAGCACCCCGTTTGCTTCATCAGCCGCAAGCTGAAGGATCCTGAAACAAGGTGGGCAACAATCGAAAGAGAATGCTTTGCTATCGTGTGGGCTCTGAAGAAGTTTAGGCCATACTTGTATGGGTCTACTTTTGTCATTCAGACTGACCACCAACCCTTGAGATGGTTAATGCAAATGAAAGGGGAAAACCCAAAACTACTGAAATGGTCAATCTGCCTGCAAGGGTTTGATTTCACCATTGAGCACAGGTCAGGGTGTCACCACCAAAATGCCGATGGTCTCTCTAGGATGTATATCATCGACTAGAGGTATGAGATTCATCCAGGAGTGGATTAAATCCTCCTGTCCATTAGTCTGGGGGGGCGGGTGTTAGGGAGAATTCTCTGTTTAGGCTGAATTTCCTAATCTAGTGAATCCCCCAGCAGCTTTGCTGGATTTCTGGAGTTTGTTTTTTTCATCCTGCCAAGAGTGAGACTCTTTTTCTCCCACTCTTGGACATGAATGTGGTTGATTTCTTTGAATGTCAATGTGTTCTATGGGCTATGGGGTCTTTTACACCATAGGGCCTCATGAATTTTGCTATGTGTGTTACACCGCACCCTCCGTGCCATAACACCGGGGTGTCCTAGAGGATCCCCACCATAGACTCCATACCATGGGACTGACTACTGTCTCCCAGGGCATGTAAAATCACCATTGGCTTTACTAGACCTAAATTTACTAACAGAACTAGTACAAACCATCCTATTGTGGACATACTGGTAGGGGTAATTCGATTACCCCTGGGTCTGTTGTTCGAGGGGGCACTGTCCCGTCCCCCTCGTCGAGTTTTGGCTGGTGGCAGTGGATACTACTTTTTATATTTGACCGCAAATATATTCCTATGGGATTCTTCCCATTGTTGGAGGCTAATAGTTTTTCACATTAGTCTCTAACATACCGCCGGTTTATTTGTCTTAAATAAATCCACCAGTTGGTATTTTCTGCCAGGACTCGGTTTTTAAAATGGCGTATGTGTTCGCATCTGAAACTCGGAAACCAAAGGTTGAGCCCTTTGTTCCACTTTTGGCGGGCTTCTGCACAGAAGCCCTCCAGAGTGGTGCCATTCTGTCTGGGTACCACAGGAGGTGTCGGAGGGGGTTTAGGCACCCTGGACTGAGTTGCCTTGCCAACTCAAGTCGCACTCTGGTGTGATTGGCCCAAGTGGTGAGCCGCCCCGCTCACCACTTAGCATGTTTGATTGACAGCTAGGCTGAATGAATGGGGGTTTTCTGCATAAAAGCAGGGCTTTTGGGACTGGAACTTCAGAAGTCGCCACAGGACCTAAGAATCCGACGAGGGTAAAGCTGAGCCGACCTGGAACAACGACACCTCTGGTGGAGCCCTGCTGAACCGACTCACCACTTCCTGACGACAGAGGAAATCTCCCTGCTGGAGAGTCTTCTTCCCCTGACTGGTGGGAACAACCAGTCCCTTGCTTTTTCTTTGCTTCCAGGACGTCTAGTGGTCGAATTGCCCGTGCTGAGCACCCCGGCAACCGGATAGCCACTAACCACTGTACCGCGACCAAAAGGTGGTGCCTTGTGACGGAGCGCTCCGCGGCTGGTCTCTTCCCTGGTGGTGCAACGATCTTCAACTTTTCCTCGACGACGAGATCCTCTCATCTTCCGGCAAAGCCCCGACTTGCATCCACCACCAGGAACAACTGCCCCCGCCGGAGCTGGCTCTTCACTTGCAAGGTACTGTGTCCGCCTGGCTTCCCTTGAAACGGTTAGCGTGAGGTGTCTTAAATCCTTACCTTTCCCTTGGGTCACCTCCAGACCTTCTTAAACGTGTGTTCTAAACTGGTCCAACCTTTCTGTGACATTTGGCTACAAAGACTTGAAGTGCATTTCCACTGTGATACTTTTGGGACATACAGCCTTGCCTCTCTCCGAGTGGGCTTGGCCTCTGAACTTTGTGATTTACAGTAGACCCTGCCTTGCTCGCCTTGCATTTGTTTCGTAAAAGTGTTGGTACTGAGTTGGTTTCATACCCTGCCTCTTTCTCTCCCTTTCTAACGAATACTAGAGTGCCATCTAGGTTAAAGCATTCACCTCTGTCTGCAAATAAGTGGTGCCGTTGAACCTAGACTTGTCGAAATATTGTTATGGGATTGATATATACTTATAGTAACTGTGATTGAAGTTGTTTGCCATATTAGTGCCAGTGTGTTTTCCATAGATGTGTTTTTAAATAAATAATTATATATCTTTTCACCCAAGCTCTGTTCCGTGTCCGCTTGTTCTACTGTGTAAATTGCCCTATCTTGTATACTCCAAATACGGCCTAACTCTTCTTGAGGGAAGTCAGACTGCTCAGCCACAGCTACCAAGTGAATCTGTGTGGTACAGACTGCTACCAAGTGGGTTTACTGCCAAACACCTGTAGTCCTAAATCTTTTGCAGTGGTCACAGAGGGAACTGCACAGGTTTCTGCCTAACAGTAGTCTGGGGTTGCAAGGACCGGTGCTGTTGAAATAATTTCTTTTAAGTAATTGGAGCTTGTTACCATTTATGGTGTCCATTCTATGGTATTGTTCTCCTTCTGTGCCTCCTTGAGGCCCTGCAGGAGTGATCTTGTGTATGCTGCATAATCTAAAATGCATGCTCAGCAATAGTTGCACATCCCTGGGATTTTTTGCATGTCTATTACTGTGAGTGGTATAGCAGTGTTGCTGCCCTGTCAGGAATTATTCTTTTTCCATCCTTGGAAATAATTGGACCCAGGTAAAGTACCTCCAGTTGCTAGTGCTGCAGCTTTGCCTTAATCACTTTGTACACTTCCTTTGCTAGCAACTGTAGTAATGTCATTGAGTCTCTTCGACATAATTGTTCGCTGTCGCTGCAGGCTAGTACGCCGTCCACGTAATGAATAATCGTGCTGGGCACCTGACTATTGCCTAGGTCTTCATGTAGTATTCTGTTGAAAATGCTAAAGCTTTCTCAGTACCCCTGGGGCAAACAAAGGTGCTCGTAGCACATTCCATCCAGGGTAAATGAGGTGAGGTATTGTGAGTCTGGGTGTAGGGGAACTGAGAAGAAGACATTTTTCAAATTTACAAGAGAGAAATGAGGAGCCTCTTTGGGGATGCTGCACAAAATGGAAGCAGGGTTTGGGACAAGTGGAAACTCTTTCTGTTCTACATCATTAATGGGTCGCAAATTGTGGATCATCCTCCAACTGCCCCCATTGCCTTTTTAATGGGTTATATAGCCGTATTGCATGGTGAGGTGGAGGGTATTATGATCCCTTGATGTAATAGGGCATGCAGTGTTTCTTGAATCCCTTCCTCCACTTCTCAGGACAATGGGTATTGTTTCACCTTGGAAGTACCGCCCATGGTTTAAGTGTGATTCTAACAGGGGTCACCTCTTTCAGCATCCCTACATTGTTTGGGTTTATTGTCCATAAATGTGTGGGGACGTATTGCAAACCTGCCTGGCTGAATGGGGGCGGTGCGACGAAAGCCATCAGGGAGCTCTGAACTTTCCTGTATTGCACCATGATTTCACACGGTATGCAAATCTCAATGATGATTTCCCCATCATTATTGCCATCCTCAAAGTGCTCTTCTTTGGACAATTGTCATAGGGGCACATTGGGATACATGCATAGCACAGTGCACCATTAGCACCCATGAGGTCAGTACCCACCGCTACAATTTTTTTGCAGACACCACTAAGAATTCCAGATCTGATGACAGGATTGTGCCAGCAAACAGCTCGGGGAGTACTACAGGTCAGTGGGTACTCTCTACTCCTTTCTGGTGATCTGGGGGACTGCTTAGGCAAGTACTTTGATGCCATAAACAAACATGTGAGGGTTGACAGGGATGCCTCTCACGGCCGCATCGCTTGCCACGGCATGCATCACTAGCATTCCTCTGAGGGAAAACATCCCATGTGTTGGGCAGATGATACCTCTGTCTGCAAATTAGATTGTCATGTTCAATTTGCTAAGCAGATCTCTACTGAGAAAGTTAACAGGAGAACTCTCAGACTATAGGAGGGGTGTTTGTACAACCTTCCCTCCCACCTTGACATCTAGCTCTTGTGTGTAAGGAACCATTAAAACAGCCCCAGAGAATCCCTGTGTGTCGAGAGTCACCTTCACTGATACACGACTTCTCCGCTTCTGAGTCCACCGTAAAGATGAATTGTTTATTCCTATCTCTGCCTCCACCAACGGTTCCTCTTCTGGATTTAGGGCCATTGACAGGACTGGGCACTTAAGTGCTCTCTGTGGGCTGACCTAGTCAGGGTATGTGTCTGTCCCAGGGAATGAGAAACGGTTTCCCCCTACTAGTGTAGCCCCTTGATATGGGGGCACTGTGCCAGTCGGTGCAGTGCCAAAAGTGTGTCTGTTTTCTGTGGGCTGCTGATTAGGGCGGGGCTGGTGTGGTTGCATTGCTTGTTGCTAGTGTGGTGGGTGATAGGAGCCGAGGATCTGAGGGGGTAACTGCATGTAGGCCTGGGGAAACTCAGAAGGTATCAAAGTCATTTGGGTACTGGGCCCTTGGGGGCTACCTGGGTAGGGACACTCATACTGTTGCTGGTAATAGTTGTAGTTCCCTCCCTGCCTGCTGTGATACTCTTGAAAAATTGCCCCATCTCCTGCATGTCTAGAACTGGCCAGAGCCCCCACCTCTTGGTCTAAGACCTCCAAATCCCCCTCCTCCAGGCCTTTGGAAACCACCTCTTCCTCATTGCTGTCCTCCTTGCCACTGGGTTCCCGAAAATTGCTGGTTTCCTCCCCACTGTCCTTGCCCGCCTTCAGCCCAAACAGCTGCCATCCTTGTCTGGGTCGCAACAGAGGCATACCCCTTCTCTACTGTCTGCTCTGGGGCAGCCCTGTTGATACTGCTGCTATTTTCAACAGTATATTTTGAACTAGTTTCGCTTCCTCTGCCTGTCGCCTTCGAATAGTTTCCTTTTCTCGCTCTTTGATCCTCCTACAGTGATGAACTATAGTGCTTTGAATTTCAGGCCATCCTTTTGCTTCAACCCCAGCTATCTTGTCAAGGGCATTCTGCACTTCTTTGGAGAGCCTTCATTTTACTATAAAGTAAAATATCGATATTGATTGGTCCCATGCGCTGCCCGTTTCTGCTCTTCACACCTCTTGTACTGTGAGAATGTACTGTGCAGTACCTTCCTCATCCCCTATTGTACACTGCATTATTGATTATAATTCTGGGCTGTCGGGGAACATGCATCGCAATGCATACCAGACCCGTGCCCTAATCTTATTGAATGATGCTCCATCATGGGCATCATTTCTTAACGTTATTCCCAGGTATCCAGCTCTAACCCACACTGTCTCTGCTTGTTCTCCTACTGCTGCTGCCAACAAACTATGGATGCCCCCTATTGCTACGGGCACCCCTCCTGTGTTTTCTCAAAAGCATACATCAATTTCCCCGCCCCCACTGTGAGCTGCGGGAGCACCTTGAGGAGGTTATTTTTTTCCATTTGTGCCCATGTTACATAATGATGTCATCCTGCGCCTTTGTGTATAAGTGGCATTTGCATTTTTGCGTTTCCCTTCCCACTCTTAGTTGCACTTCCCTTTTTCCGTGCTAACGCTGTTCTGCCAAAACTCTCTCTTAAGCTTGTGTCCCATAGGCTTTCTAGTATTGGTGTGGCCTGGGGTGCCTATTTGGCCCCTCCCTCTCCTTTTCTGTGTCATCAAAATCACTCAAATATTCCTCGTCCCCTCTCCGAGACCCTACATTCTTGTATCCCAAACTGTCTGTTTCCCTGTCCTGCTCTACGTGGACTGTTCTTATCAGTGCACTGTCTAGTCGAAATAGGAAGTCAGCTCACTTCCACTCATCCCTAGGTGACTGTTGGGGTGCCCCTGCTTGCAACATTTGTGTCTCTCCCACCCTAGTCACTTCACATTCTGCCCGTAACCTGGCCAATGCAGTGCATGTTGACGCCAGCGCTACCTCTATATCTCTTGTGCTCACCCCGGAGTTGGCAGTTGTCAGATTCTGTAGTCTTGCACAGAGGTAGCACGAACACATGCCTCTCCGTTGGGTCTTGGCGTCTGAGAGGCTATGAGTACCACAGGCAACCGCGACCCGCTGGGGAAAGAGGGTTAGGGTCCACGGTTTGGATAGGTACGGGGAAGTTTAGGATAACCGGATAGAGGATTAGAGTGAGGTTATGGTTGGGAATGGGAATGGGGGAAGGAGTTCTACACTAGTTCCTCGTGCAGTGCAGTTATCTCCACCCATACACCTCCACTCTCTCACACTGTTCCACACTAGTTGTGCAGTACGCACCTTTCCTATGTTTTGCTCTTGGAACACCTAATACTGCTTAGGTACTGTTTCCTGCAGTGAACATAACAACATTGCCTTCATGTTGCACCTTAAGACTTGGAACTGCTTCGTGCTCCTACAACAACATTACCTCATGTTGCATTAAGAACATAGCATTTGCTGCACAACAATATACATTAGATTGGCCATGGCCATGGCTGCCTCCAAAACCGTGTCCGGGTTCCCTGAATGGGGAAATACCGGGCCATTCCGAGTATGGAGGGCCCAGTATTTGCCCATTCAGGGAGCCCAGACCTTCCCCATTGCCATTCGAGCCCCCATAGGGCTCAATGGAAATGGGGAGGGAGCAAACAACGGGCCCATTACAAGAGGGCCCGTTGTTAGCTCCCTGGTTCCCTCGCGGGACACGCTATGGACATCTGGATAAACCAGACGTTCACATCGGGTCCCGCAAGGGAACCTCATAATAGTGTGGAATCTTATACATCTTATAATGAGGTCCTATGAGTTTGTGCAGCTGAAAGAGTACTCACAACATTAATGATCATTCACAGGGGACCACCCATCTACGCTATCCGTTACTATTACAATTTCTGCCACTACATGCGCTTTATGTCTAAACCACACTGCCGTGATATCTTGCAGCACTGTTAGGCTAATTCGTGCTCCAGACTCTGTCAGCTGGTCTGTGAGGCCACACGTTCGTTCCCTGAACGTTGAGACACGAGACCGTAACGTAGTGCTATGCACCACTAGAAGCTCCCCTCCATTCTCTCTGTAAAATAGTAGAGGGGACTTATCTGGCAATGCGAGCGGGGCCTGCAGTGGAAGGGCAGGCGGGGGAATGGCCCCGCTGATGGCAGCCTGCAGGCGCTCCCGAGTTGCACGTCTGCCTCTTTGGTTGATCCGAAGCACAAGCGAGGGCTGTCGAGCGTGGTGCACGCATGCGCGTCGTGTCCTGGAAGTCCCAGAAGGCCCATGTTCACGCGAGCCTTCTGGGTAATGTAGTTTAATGTTGTTCTGATTGCCTTGAGCAGGTTTTCCTCTGTCCCAAACAGCTTTCCTGCAGGTTATACAAAGGAGGCTCCTGAAGTAAGTATGTCTTTTCCTCATGTAACCTCTATACACACCTTTACACTGAATTACATGGTTCAAAGCATTTTTGTCCCCTTTACTGCTGCTTGCTACTTGTTGATTCTTGACAGCCGTAACCTCGGGGGGTGAAACATATGGTGAGGTTGGAGCCGTGCTTGTGGTAGCCACCATATTGCCCGCCAACACATATGTCGGGTATGTATTTTGCTGGGCGCGTTGTTAATGCGTATATTCCCTTTTCTGTCTCCTCACTTTTCCCGGTCTCCTCTGTACTCGTCTTAATACTGTTGGGTGTCACCCCATCCGCTTTCGGGCCATCTGTTTCTTCGAACTCTCTTCAGAGGTCTAATACTTCCCTTCTATTCTGCAGTCAAGTAATTGGACATGTGTTCCAGAGTGCATCTGTCAAAAGTCCCATTTTCTGGTCAGGAGTGGAGGCATTCCCTCCCCTTAAGTCTCAGTCACCCATTGGTTGCAGTATTTTCACTATACAGGGGCAATGCCTTGGTCTAAGCGTGTGTCTGTCCCCATAGTCGTGTCTGGCGGGTCTCTTGGATCGGGGCTACGCCTATATTACTACACCACAAGCAGAACAGAAATTCGTCTAAAATACTTAAAGCATATGCAGCTCTGTCTTGTCCTTAGAACATGTCCATGCTGTCAATAAAGTCACAGAAAAATCATCAGTTCACTTTTCCCCCTCCAATGTTTTCCACTAGAGCTTCGTCATGCACTCTCCATTCTTTCCTGATGCGCTTCACACATGTCACACACGCCCCTCCTGGGCCTCCTCCTTACATGTTAAAATACACCAAAAAAAAATTAAAAAAGCTAAAACAACAACCAATACTTTTACCGAGCTCTCTAATTATATGAAGCTCCTATATTTCTCCTTTTATTTTTCTCCTGCACTGGTCGAGACAGTGCATGTGGCACCACCCTCCCCGCTTACTCGGGGCGGGGGCGGTCTCCCGTATTCCTTATCCTCAATAATCTTTACACATTTTTTAAAATGGGCTAAAAAATCACCACAATCTACAAACCAAAACACACTCTTACTTTCACTCACTGCGTGTTCACCCTATTCACACTGCTTCACACATCCAACTCTACTTTGTTATCCCAGGCTATACTCATGTGTTCAAGTTCTTCCAAAAGCCTCAGGTCACGGGGGACCCACAACAGGTCTGGGCCTCTCCTGGGGGCCGCACCCCATTCCAACGAGCAGGTGGGATTCTGCAAATACGCCACCCACAAGGCCACTTCAGCATAAGCATTTTGGGACTGGTCACCATAGCTGGCACGGCCCTTTCGGAGAGGCCACTTGGATACCTTTGCAGGTACGGGGACGATGGAATCATGTCGTAAGGAGCACCAAATGAAGGCAAGTCCCACTTTACACACACTGCAGAGTGAATATAACCCTCTACGGACATAAACCAGGGGATAGCTTGCAAGGAGAACAAGGATTTAATTGTACAGAATACAAAATATCAATAAAGGACTCTGTTGCTAAAGATCATTCTGGTTAGTCCTGGTGCAAGCAAGAGCTTAAAAGGCCTTCTGGCCTCATCACATACAGTAAAAATCAGCTATACTATATACATGGCCTACTCCATAGGAGATGCCAGGCTATCATTGGTTAGTCCACCAGCGTCAGTAATGCTCCACGTGGGCCAGCTGTGCTCATCCTTGAGGCTGGTTGAAGTTTATTGTCATTGTTATCCGTGTCTACGGACCGTCCAATCACATGTTCAGATGTATTAACGCGGCTACACCCATACCACATGACAACATCCGTGTGTATGACACTGTCCAATCAGCGCATGTGGTAGCCTGTAGCCACTCACCACATCAACAAAAAAGAAGTTTACATTTATCAATGCTATCTCTGCTTGCTAGTGAAAGGTTATCTTAGTAACTACAAGAACGCTTGGCACGTTACCCCTTACAGTCTTTGGCTTGTGGGATGTTTTTTACCCATACATCCAAGCCCTACCATAAAACTGTGCAGTACTGGCATGGAAAACATCATGATGTAATGCTCACCTGGCTCCCACGGAGGCGCTGGTCTGGTCTGGGTTGGTTGCTGTGGCCTCTTCAAGCGTGATGCGCAGAATTCGAACCACCGATTGAACAGGACCCCTAAATCTTGCTTGTCTGGCCCGTAGGAATATCCTTCTGCAGATGAGAAAGGGGATTAACTGTTTGCTGAATAGTGTGCTTGCTACCCCCTCCCCCCCTTCGTTCTTCTCTGACTTCCTCCAAAACCCCCGGTTTAAGCTCACCTTATGGTTTGGAAGGATGAACTCTCCATCCTGCTTCTGGTGCAGGGGCGCGCGTTCGTCCAGTTACTTCACTGGTTTTCAGAATGGCGCTGGCAAATCCACTTGACTTTCCTGAGGGATACGCCGTAAGTATGAAGATGCAAAAGTTCAAGTGTGAGCCCCCAGTAATGTCTTTTGTCCTTTCCCCATAGGGGCCGGGGCGCGGTACCTGCCAAAGTTGCGGCGCCGACCCGAGATGTGGAATGGTTCACCAAGAAAAGCCGGTAAGTAATATGGCTGAAAATTCGGCTTTCCTCTTGTGTTCCCTTGCTCACCTTTTGTCTCTTCTTCTCTCCCCTAGGTGCAGAGATGTGGCGACCAGTGCTGAGAGCTGCGATGGAGCCGGGCGGCGTCTCCGGAACAGGTGAGTGAAGCGCGGCGCTGCAGCGAGCAACGCAGTGCTTTTAAATGGAAGTCTTCCTTCAGGAATGCTGGCGTGAAGATTCCGGATGCAGGTAAGAAGGTTGAATAAGTTCTTGGTTTTCACCTTTCTCTTCTCTTCTTTCCTTACAGGTGTTCCAGGTTCGAGGTGGGCGTGGCTGGAGTCCCGGTGCAGGAGCAGACACGATGAGCGTTCAGCTGCTGGGATGCAGAACAACGCGAAGCACGTGTGGCTGTCCGGGCGTGGCTTAAATAGCCTTGGAAGAAGTTCCAGGTGAGTGTTCTTCCACAGCCCCACCCAAGTAACAAAATAGTTCCTTCAGAAAAATAGTCCCTCCTAAGCCTCATTTGGCTTGGTTCTTCATGCAGCATGGTCTGCATCAGGTGAGTGTGCAGCATGGTCTGCTTCAGGTAAGTGCACTTCCCCTTATGAGCCTGGCGCCTATGGCGCCAGGACTGATGTCCAACATGAGCCTGGCGCCAACGGCGCCAGGACAGAGTCCAAAGAGCCCCTATAAAGGGCCGCTGGGCCTTTACCCGGGGGCGTGATGCCTGCTCCCGGGGGTGCTGGGCCTGGCCTGGTTCTCCGGGGGTAGGCATCATGACACATGATGGCCAGAACTCCCCAGAGAGTGAACAGGGAAAACATGAAGAATAGGCTGCCACCCATTTTTGCATATGTTGTGAGCACAGGAGGGCACTGCCTAAAACCACCATTGGGCTACACACATAGTAGCCTGAAACCATTGGGAATGGCAATGCTGTTTGCCAAAAAGCAACTCAGAACTGTGTGGAATTCATTTTCTTAATCCCAAAAATGGTTGCAATACCGGTACTCACCACTGTCAGAAAGCCGGCGTTTTAAAACCACCAGACTTTTGTGTAAAACTGAACAGAGGAACCCAAACCAGACCAAGGAAAGAATTGCTAAGAGGTGGATACAATGTAAAACTATATTCTGAAATGATTTGAAGGAAGTAATTATTTAATGTATAGGTAAAAATTGTAAGTTTGATTTAAAATGGGAACTAAAGTGACATTTAGCTGAATTCTGCCTGACAACTACCCCCGACAGGAGAAACCTGCTCAGCCACTCTTCCCAGGCCTAGCTGCATCCTGCTTCCCCACCAAAAGGAGTTGACACCTCTCTGATTAGATTAGGGGAGGGGCACCGGCAGGAGGTTGAACAAAGCCTTGTCCTGGACTCAGGCAAATGTTATATTGGGGGGGCCGTAAAGTGGCTTCCTCTTGGGAGAAGTGGGAGGAGAAGTGCCTCTGGGAGCCACCCGAGCTGGAGTCGGGGGCAGACAGAAGCTTCCCCCATGTGCTTGGAACCTAAACCACACCCATCTGGGCCAGAGCATAATTTTAAAAAAAGATGGATAATTCATAGTACAGACTTGTCAGAATTATATAAGTAATATCAGTATTCTTGTGATTTTTCTATGCACGTGTATGCTGGGGGGTTGCTAGCGGAAAATAGGGTCTTACTCCAAATGTCTGCATGTTAAAAATCTGACACTTTATCAATTAATGTCCATACTCCTTGCGCACATGTGTGTAATTTTTGGTAAATGTCCGATATTGGTAAACCAGTCAAAAAGCGCAAGATGTTGTCATTGTTGAATGCAAGCCCCCAGGAAGATCAGAGGCGACAAGCATGGACCATAAGGAATATATAATGTGTACATGTAATTTCAACAAATTGTGTATCTGGGAAATATATATTTGAATCAAATATAGATTTGTGGGCAAATTGACCAGGGGAGGATCCTCTGACCCATAAACAGACCTCATCATGATAACAATCCATTTCCTTCCCCCAATCATGGGAGAGGGGAGAATTGGGCCAATGACAAGTAGAGAGGGGCAGGCTCAGTTATGCCACGCACACACCCACTTCCAAAACACATAAAAAGAGACTGCTGGGACAGGTAGAGACATTCAATTCCATTTTCTGCGGGACGCTCTGCCGGGAGACTCCATACTTCACATCCATCAATCTTCAGAGACCAGAAATTTACTTCAGAACTTAAAGCAAGGGCCTAAACCCACAAACTGAGAACTCTTCTCAGCAGGCCTCAGCATCCTTAAAATCATTTGCAAACTATTCCACAGCCGGGCGAGCTGTCTGAATTCTTTGCCAAGAACCTTTGCCAGTACCCAGAAAGCAGTGTTACATCCAGAATCGACTTGATCCGGACCGGAAAGCAGAGCAGTATCCAGAACCAGTGGCCGCTGTATCCAGAGAGGCTAGACCAGCAGAGCAGACCATACCCAGACCGCTGTGAGCAGAACCACAGATCCGGATCGCTGTGAGCAGAACCGGTGCCTGATTGATCCGCCAAGCAGAGAGAACCGCCGCTGGACGTGTTGACCAGATCCGTGACGAGGCCTATTTCAAATTTATATTGTGAGTACCTAGCAGAACTGTGCAGAACCAATCTCTTAGTTCAAATAATCTAATCCAAACTATTTTAACCTAAGTAGAACTGCCTCCTAGTAATCCTGTCATCTGTCATTCTAAAGCTGCGAGCTGTCATCTGTCATTCTAAAGCTGCAAACTGTCACCTGTCATTTTGAGTTTTACTTTAAATCCGAAAATCTAACTTTATTAAATCGTCCGTATCTCTTGAACCGTTTGGAGTCGAAATTTAACTTTCATTTTAAAGCTGTGATTCTAGGCTTTTCAACGAACCTAGAACCGACGTCCTACTCCCTATACTTTTTCCGCAATCGCGATTTACTCACTCGCAAAATTTACCGCGATTTGCGATTTGGCTCAATTTCTCCACTTGTCAAAATAGCAGCTCCATTCCTTCCTTTGTTAAAATCCGTTTGCAACCTGGTAATATCTCAGAGCATTGCTAAAGTGAGCCTGAACTAATACCAACAAGCATCTCTCACTCACCCTGAATCTCTAGAGGGAATTAAAATCAGTTAGCACATTTTCCCATCCATTGCCATCACATTTAAAAGCATTTTGGGCCTGTGTTTCAAACTTCTACCTGTTTCCTCTAAGCTTGCTGGGGGGGGACTGAATTCCGTATTGTATTTGATTGTATCCCTGAAGACTGTGTGTGTTACTTCCATCTACTTGCATTGCATATAGGGGGGGGGCGTGAATTGCCACCAGGGGAAAAGTGAACATATTGGGCCTCATTACGACCCTGGCGGTAAGGGGTTTACGCCAGCGTTAGCTGCGCCGACCCCTTACCGCCAATTACGAGGTCCCTTAGCGCCATGGCGCTTTTAACACCTGCTTTTAGCAGGTGTTAAAATCCATGGCGCTAAGGGACCATGGAGTTAATTACGCCACCGTAATTTACGGTGGCGTAATTAACGGCTTCCCCACTCCCATTATGCCCTATGGGGCAAAAATGGGAATGGGGAAGGGTAAATGGGGATTGGGGACTTACCGCCCCCGCCAACCTCAGAATGGGGCGGTAAGTCCGCCAACCACCATGGCGTAAACGTAGTTTACGCCATGGTGGTAAAGTCACGGCCCAGGCGGTAACTTACCGCCTGGGTCGTAATGAGGCCCATTATCTCTTGTGAAACCATATCAGTTTTTTTTCTGTACTGCATTTATTCCACCTTGCATTTCCTTGAAACCATAAAGCATTTCAGCTACCTCATCCTCTATACTACTCCTAAGTAATCAAGTGTACCACTGTAACATTACCCATTGTGGATCCACATCATATGTCTAAGTGTACTATCAGATATTAATTTGTTATAAAAGTGACATATATATTGTTTAATTTTTCAAATAAACCTTTTAATTTGCAAAACAAACCTACTTCTTGGCTCAGTGGGGTCAGGGGGATTCTAAGAGGAGGCAGTTATACAAGGGTTGTCATCCAGAGTACTGAACTGGACATAAAAATACATCAATAAGGGTTTTCCTCAGCATCCCAGACTAGGCATTGACTTAGCTGTAGTGTTGATTGAATATCGCTTACAATCCTTTTTACCCACTTTTCCCCTAATCCTATTTTCCTTTATCTTGTGATTTGGTTAATTTCCCTATTTATTTTATTACTTTTTATTTTTCATTTTGTTTTAAACTTCATTTTGTGAGGCATCGTTTTTTTCGTGTTCTCATTTGTATTCTTTTACATATTCCTCCCCAGTTGGAAATTCCAACATGCCCAAACACGGGAGTAGCAGCAGTGTTGACATTGTCATTTGGGTGCCCAATCCATTGCCACCCACGAAGAAACCAACTGGAATGAAGACCACCACAGACAGTTGGTGCTACTTCAAATTGAAAGAACACCGTTTTAGAAAAGAGGCAGAGGCAGTACTTTGCATATTGTGCAACAAAAATCTATGACATGACCCTTAGAATGTTCCGTCTCAAAGCCTGGGAACATCTATCATGATCAACCACCTAGTGCAAATCTGCTGGGATGATGTTGATGATAACCATCTTAAATCGCACGAACATCACAAAATAAAACTGCATGGGTCCCATTCCTTACATAGACAGAGATCAGAACCACCTGCACCACCTCCATCCACCAGTGCAACAACATGTTATGTTATTTGGCATTTATATGGTGCCTTATGTATCATTGGTATGATCTCAAAGCACTGGTAGTTTGAACGCCCTCGGGAACCGCAGTTCAAGTCAGTAGAGAGAGAAGAGAGCCATAAGGTGCATGGGTGCACCGGATATGTGTGCAGCCGGTGTGGCAGTTGCATGGTAGCGACTTTCATAGCGATAGTTGTGGTGGTTCGGAGGTCAGGTATATGTGTTCATTCTGGAGGGTTGACATCCAGATTGATTTCTGGCTGTGTTAGGCCTGAGGAGAATGCTTAAGCTAACGGTGTGTGGTTAGCTAGCTGTGGTTAATCAGGATGTTGAGGAGTGTGTGGCGGGTGTTAGTATGAGAACAGTTATACCGAATGTGACATAGTATCGCTGTATTCTAGTTGAGTTGTGGTGTATAGGAATAGCATAGGGGGGTGTCACGAACAGCAAATGAAGCCTCAACTTCTGCAGCAGTGTCAACTGCACACTCTACACTTTTACTGACACCCAAGCTCTCAGTGATGAGAGTCTTCTGTGAACGATGCTTCGAATGGATAGCCACGGGAGGTGCCACATTTGAGGATTGGAAGAAATTAATATGGCAACCCCCCCCTTTTTTGAAAAAAGAAAAAGAAAAGAAAATACCAAAAAAAGGTTCTGAATCTTTACCCGATTGTAGCGCATTTGCTGTTTGTTAAGGAGGAGCCAATATTTTGGGCTTTCATGAACCTGAGCGTGGCCTTTGATAAGGTCAATCATGATAGGCTATGGAGCGTGCTCAGATCCACGAATTTCCTTAATCCATTGGTGGACCTGATGGAGAGATTGCTTCTCTCTACAATGGCCCAAGTGAAGAGTGGAGCTGATGGGCAATGCAGTGCGGGGTGCGTCAGGGATGTGTCCTTGGTCCACTCCTTTTCTGTCATTATACAAACGGCCTATACGAATATTTATTTCATTCGGTTTCTGATCCTACCAAATTGGGTTAGAGTTGCCTGTCAGTACTTGCTTCTGCTTATGCTGATGATGTGGTCTTACTTGCCCGTATCACCAGATAATTACAGCGTTTGGTAGACGACTATTCTGGATTTATGGCCAATCTAGGGCTCAAGATACATTTACAGAATTCAGCCCTTATGGCCTGCTGTGGAAAGAAACGTCCCCCTAAATCATTAGCTATTTTTTGCAGAGGAGAGCTAATCCCAAGAGTTAATCACTTTGATTATCTAGGGGTAAGATTCTCTGCAAATCTGGGGGCCGAGGCACATGTTGTGAATCAGCTACAAAAGCAAAACTGACAGAACTGGTACAAAAAGCCTACCATGGTAAAGCCATGTCTGTGGCTAGTTATGGTATCATGCCCAGAAACACTTATGTACAGGCGCATTATAAATGCCATATGATATGGTATCATATGGAGTTGTGGGGTTTTGGCAGGTTGGAGCTTGTCTAGGTGCTCGGGAATGACTTTTTCAAGACCATTCTGGGGCTATCGGGGTCTGCTCCAAATTTTGCAGTCCATCAAGAGCTTGGCTGTTGGTTCTTGGTTCTATGGCCCTACTGGTAAATCACTGGCTCAGAATCTGGAGATACCCTGACTCAAGAACTAATTAGTTATCTGGCACCCAGAGGCCCTTGATCAAAAAATCCCTGGCTTAGGCATGTAAGGACGCTGTTGGCGGATGTAGGGGAAGGCCATTGTTTTTATACATGAGCTCTGTTCTCATTGAAGGCTGCAAACTCTGTGAGAGCAGGAGCGCTCCAGCTTCTTCTGGTGAGAAGGACATCCTTAGAGTGTATGAAGCCTGCCAAGAGGTTACACTCACTGATACCATTTCCAGGACTTCAAAAATATCTGAGCTGGCCCGACCTACCGTCTCTGTGCTTTCCTGTTTCAAGGGCCCATTTTAACTGCATACACCTGAAAGCTGTGATGTTGGCCTGGTCCAAAGAGAGAACGGACCAGCCCTGTCTTCTATGTGGGGCACCCAAAGAAGATTTGGCACATTTTTTTTTATTCTGCCACAACTTTTCAATAATCAGGGAACAAACCTTGTCCATGATTCTGTTTTAAAGTTCATGTGATGATTTTGTTTACTATTTTTATGGATATTGTTAATTGTTATGTTTTCATGGTATGCTATGTCCTACCGAAATACACTTTTTTCAAACATGTTTCTTTTTATTTTAATTTCCTTTGTTACATGTTTCATCTTTGTGTTTTCCTCCCATGTTCCACCCCCCCTCTTTCTTTCCCCCAAAACAGCCCTTTTAACGGTCTCCCTTTAAGTTAAAAAAAATAAATAAAATTGAACACAGACTGCAAAAATATATTACAATATCTATTGAAGTTTATTTCTATGCAGTTTGAGTTCTAAAAATTCCCAAATTGTTTGATTGTAACTGTGGTTACAATGCCAACACGGGAACCGTTTAGCCGCAAATAAAAGTTCTCCAGTCATTGCTTGCCTTAGCCACGCAAGCACAATCCTGCAACTCAATGGCTGATATTGTAGCAGAGGCTACATATAATTTTATTTAAAAAATATAGAACTCTGTGTCTATACACATGTGTATTACACATTATTTAATATTACATGATGACAAATTCACAGATTACTTTATGCAACCTTCACCATGAAGCCAAGACACTATGGGTGTCATTATGAGGTTGGGGGTAGCCATGGCGCTGCCGCATCTCCTTCTTGCGCTTCTGCACTTCACGCTTCAGGTTCTGATCTTTAATGACATCAGCATATGCGGCAAAGGTGGCCGCAAGCATGTTCAATTCTGCATCAGGAAAGTGCTTTTTCCGCAGGCGGGGGGTAGTCTTCCGGGTTGCCTTGAACATGGTGTACGTATTGCCACTGGTCTCTCCTGTAAACAACTGTTGCTTTGGGACGATTGCAATGGATTGTGTTTTTAAAGATGGCCGCCGGCGCATTTCTCGTTCCAACGCGATGACTTTACTTACGGGTCCGGTGTTAGGAGCCCGGTATTAGCATGTTGTTATTACCGGGTCGGTATTAAGGGATTCCTCCTAGGCAGAGGCGGTATCGGCGGGTCCCGTGATGGCGCTATCAGGGGGTTGAAGGGCCTTTAGCAGCATGCCGGTATGGCCATTACCGGCATGGGGGTTCGCACATGCTCACGCACTCGTAATCACCCGATATTAGCGGCGTCATACGAGCACGGACCCGCTCTTACCTCCATGCCGGTAATGACCCCGTTTTTACCGCGCTACTCGTAATGACTCGTAATGAGGCCCTAAGACTTATCTGCTGATAAATCTGCCCAAACTTCAGCTGCATTGCTCTTTTCAGCTTTTGTCATGTATGCTGTAACATAACAAGCAACAGCTGTTTTATCATCAGCAATAGACTGTACATCAGTATTTGCATTCCATAGCTGAGCAATGACAGGATTTTAATCATTAATTAATTGACATTCCTTATTTCTTTTTAAATGATATATATTTCTTGGTGACTAACCCATAACATGGTGTCAAGCATGTGACATCAAACTATTCAATCAACCAACTGGTGTCACAGGCCTTGGAAAGCCAAATCTGCACTGAGTGTATAACTTGTCTTTCCTTTTGTATTGTTTCTGATAGTACTTTCCACATGAGTGCTTTTGAAACCTTTCCACCTTGTTCCATAGATTAGCATTCACAAGATGAGCAGGAATGGAACAAGTAACATATTTTTCGATGAACTCCATCACACAGCCATCACTTTCCTTACCAAATTGAGGAACATCTTTAATGCACAATAGCATATGTACATGTGGAGCTCCACGTGCCTGGTACTCTTTCCTCCAAAAGAAATGTTCCATAGAACCTAATGGACCATTTTCTTTATTGCATATAAAGTGTAACATGGCTAAAAATCTGTGATGAAAGAACTGCAATACACTTACAGGGTCCACGGAACACAATTTTCCAGGTGTCATGTGTTCTATGTTTCCTTTCTCTGCATTAGTTTTACGAATCCACTCAGCAGATAATCCCAACCATACTCAGCGCAACTTAAAGTCACAAACCAAGTGGAGAAACCAAGTTTCTGATCATGCCTATAACCTTAAGTGTTTCCTATACCAATATACTTTAGTTCCGATCATTGTAGCAAGAATATTTGTAGGTTTACCCTCTAAAATTTAATTTTGTTCTTTCACCTGTTGCAGCATCTCACATGAAGAACAATTTTGAAATCTAGTTCCGCTCTGAAGTGTATGAGCAATGCATACCATAATGTTGAAAATTCTTTTTCATACAATAAGTGAAAAATATTTTTAACATCGGTGTGGGATCGGGAATTTCTGAATATATTCTTGTGCAACAATATTCTGAAGCAGAGATTTGCACCTTCTGATCATCCAATCTCCCACCTTTACCAGTCGGAAAAAGCATAGGAAAACAACAAGCTTCTAACGTTTTTTTCCAGACACTGGTGCACCTTTCGTTGCGTTCATTTGACACAATTCAAAACTGTTGCCCATGACTTCACGTGAGTGTAGAGGATGAATAGTGTAATGTTCATACAAATTATTCCCTTCTGCAACAGATAGTCATTGGAACTGACCTTCAATGATTTTGTTTGTTGAATCAACATCAGGCATAGAAAAGTCTGGTACAGTCAGACTACCCTTGTATAAATCATTGTGCATCAATAAAAACACCAATTCGTTTTTCACTTTTCCAATATCTATAAGCTGTTGCCAAATGCTCTTATCGTTAGTGGCAACACTATTTACTAAAACAAACAAAGAATCTGCAATGTTACGCTTCACTCCTAGAGTGTTCACATTTTCTTCCAAATTGAGAGGTAAATACACAACATTTCCTCTCACACCTTGCACTAATGATTTCTTTGGGATATTTGACATTTTTGTTGGCAATCTAACAATAACTTGGAAAGGATGAACGCTTTGCAATGCAATCACTTCAAACATGTTAAATTTTTGAAACACAAAACGGATTCCAGTTACTACCATGTCATTCAAAACACTTCTTGAATACTTCTTAGATTATAAAACCCAACACAGTGTCTACAAACATAAAGTACCTCTCTTGTGTCAAATTGTTCTTCTATAAACAAATACAGATGAAGTTGTTTCCAAAACATCTTCTACACTGTGTTTAATGTTCTCCTCAATGTACACTAGTTGCACTTGAGAGTAATAAAAAGTGTGTTGACAAGATAAACAAACAATGCCAGGTCTTTCAGTAGAAGACAACTCAAACATTGCAATACTTGTTTTATACTGTTGACAAATACTATCCTTTGAAAGCATCGGATCATCATTTCCACTTCCTGTAAGTGTTTCATCTACATACACATTGGGCCTCAGGACGAGGTTGGAGGTAGCCCAGTTTTACCGGCAAGGCTACCTCCATACCGGCAAGAAAATCTGGCACCTGCGAATGTGCAATTACCAGGGTATTCCGGCCCCAACGGATCCGTTAATTTCCCTTTCGTGCGTGCCGGTATATCATCATTCCCATTTTTTGCCCGGTGCTACAGGCTTGCTGTGCTCCAGGTGCCTTTCATTCTGCCAGGCCAGGTCTGGCGGAATGAAGGGCACCCGCGAACAAAACTTGGAGTTTGACGGTCTGGTAACAACGGTACCATCAAGCATACCGGTACCATTGTTACCGGACCGGCAACCTCATAATGAGGCCCATACTCTTTTAAATGCATGATATTTATCATGTCCAATGTAGAAATGAATCTTTCTACAGTTCCTGTCAAAAGTGTTTGATTTAAAACTGCAAGAGAAGTACTTGGTGTTTTGCACTCATGTTTAACTATAAGGTAGTATGATGTGCATCCAGCATCCGTATGTGATGAAACTGACACTTACATCTACTTATTTCAAGACATGCTAGAGAGTGACCCAGAAGTCCTGTTATTTCACAAACTCCACAGTCATCTATTCTTTGTAGCATCTTGATTTGTCTTTGAAAATGAACATTTTTTTGCAAAACTAGCAAACATCTTTTTAAGACTTTATTAGAAAACGTATCAATATTGTACAACAAATTGCACGTCCATACCTCACAATGCTTCTTTGGTCTTATTCTAGACTGACCTATACTTTCTATTTCTGTATTATCACACATTACAGTTTCTTCTTTTTTAGAAATCACACAATTTCAGACTTCATAGCTACGTCCACTCTCATCAATACCTAGGGGAACATTCTTTCCTTGAATATAACTCTCCTCAGTAAAGAATCTTTCTGTATGAGAAGTGTGTTTCCACTCTCCACCAAACACTTCACAAAAGTTGTTGCTTATTAGTACATGAACTCTTTCTATATTTGTATAGAATGGTGTAGTCACATTACGTAATTTCTTAAGTTTATTCAAAAATAAAAATGAACAATTTTCTTTTCATATCAAAAGCTTTTTTTAATTATTACTTGTACTTTTTTTTGCAAAAAACACTTTACCACATTTCTAGATTCCAAAGATTTTTTCCTATGCATATCTTTATTCCTCTGTTTCAAATTAATAGCACATTTGCTACATTTTGTTTCTTTTTTTTTACTAGTTACTAACACATTTGATACATTTTTTCTTTTCTTACTTTCAACAAAAAACATTCTCGGTTCCATCAATTTGTTCAGTTGGCACATCTTCTATTTGAAATTTCAGAGTTTCAAAAGTATTATTGACAACATATATTGTTGTGTTATGTACAGTATTTGTATCTACAGATTTAACAACACTATTTTTTAAAATATTACATTCTACAACTTTACTTCCCTGCAGATGATCCTTTCTTATGGCACATTGCTTTATTAATGGGATCTTACAAAAAAGCTATATAAAAAATAATTGGGATGGTGAAGGTCGCTCATTGTGTTTATTTATATTTTTAATATATAATATAACTTTCACGCCCTGGCTGACCAGCAGAGACAGGGTTTAACGTCCCGCCAGCCCGGGCTTTGTACTCCCAAGAAAAGCGAGGGCCTCAGTCCAGGCTGCAGGGTTTAAAACCCTGAGTCCGCCTTCCAACCAAGGCGTGAAAGTTATACGCACCCCAGGGTTTGCCCGGGGTGCGAATAATTTTCCTTTTTAAAATTCCCGACAGGACATGTGCTCCACGCCAGCACATCTCCCGTTGGGAAATAAAAATGGGACTAAGTCCCTTTTTGGATGACGGCAGCCATTTTGTAACATCGTCTCCTTGGCCGCCATCATCCAAAATGGGACTCCCTTTTCAGATGACGGCGAGTGTGGAAAACCTGTTCCAAAATTGCCACCATGATTCGAAAAGGGACCAAGTACCTTTTCGATTTCGATGGCAGCGCCCAAGCAAGTGGAGCATCGGAGACCATAACTTAACGCTCCAGTCCCCAATGCTCCTCCTGCAGGTAAATTTGGCGTCGGGGAAGGGGAATTATGTTTTTCAAACATGGGGAGACAACAGGGAAAGCCTCCCTGTTGCCTCCCAACATTAAAAGGTTTTACCAGGCGTTAAGGACGTGACCCGTTAAGGGACTTCAGAGCTAATAACGGTACTGCAATGGGGGGCTCAAATGGGAAATTTCTTTTTCAATGGGGACCGTAAAGGTCGGAATAGACCGGTAAGTCCCCATTGAACGAGGGCGGACTCCGTATCGGTATTGGAGCTAGTCATGGCGCTAATATCGCCATGATTACCTCCAAACTCGGAATGAGGCCCCATAACTTGTTAATTTACATACATAAAGGTGTGGCAAGATAATCTATGTTGACATTAATGTAGCGACCTGCCATTCATTAATCTCTGGTGTGTTTTAATTCATGAGGAAGGTGATAAGATAGGACACCTGGAAGGTAAGGCACTGATACTGAGTTGCTCCACCCAGCTCCAGTTTTCACACCTTACAAACCTCAACTTAAAGACTGTAGGTGAACTCCATGCATACAGCATCGACTAGGCTGCTGTTCACATGACCAGAGCCTGCCACTCACTTACTCTTCCCACCACCTACTTAATCAGTCCTCCTTAAACATCCTCATCAAACGGCATGCAAACACACAGGCCTCACCTGTTTCTCTCTCTTCAGGCTTCAAGTGCATCCCTCACCCTTTCTATCTCCATTATGAAGGGTCTGCTGCATGTATACGGGTGCTCTAGTTAGTTTCTATTTGGCATCCGTATTCTCAGTGCGCCTAGAGAGAAACGGATAGCCTTGGTGCAGAGCTAATTGAAACGATATAGGAGATAAGCGGGCCAGTATTTTTGTCCATATGTCCTTTGTGCTACAAAATGGACAGCATTTATCAGCACTGTTCATGTCAGGCTTCTGACTGAGTGTTTATTTACACAGCAACTTGTTCCTCAGAGTGATCGCCACATTTGTTGAGGCAATCCACATCATTGCAATAACGGCATTGCTTCCATTGGCCGTTGGTAGGTCGCATGATTTGACTTGTAGATTTAATTTAAAATGTAACATATCAAATCTATGTTTTCTAGATAGATGCTGTCTTAGATAAAAAGGCATGATGTTAAAAGCTCTTATTTCATATTTGAGATGATAAAAAAGTGGATAGTTCAAAGCTCTATCTCAGTTCCTAATCCAGTCAAATTCAAAAAGGAGTTTTTATATTGATTGATGGAGCCATCGGAGCCAATGAATCTAAGTTATATCCTCTCATGATTGATGGAGCCATCGGAGCCAATGAATCTAAGTTATATCCTCTCATGATGGTCAAAGAGACATATACCCAGTCTCCCAGAACTTTGCAAGGACTTGCGAACAGTACTGTATGCAATTCAAACATTAAATAATTGGGGGAGGCTGCATAATAACTTTCAATAATTGCAGTCTCCTCCAATCAGCACGGGCCAGAGAGAGATCAGGCCCATCTTGTGTCAGAGAACTGCAATAGGGGTTCCCTTTGGGACTAAGAGCAGCCTCTTCAATAGCAATAATAAAAGCCTGTCCCATTGGTATGTTAAAAGCCCTGTATCAGCCCCATAAAGCAAATGTGGAATTGACTTTTGATGCCAATATTTCAAAACCAGAATAGCTGAGAATCGTCCATACTTTTGATGAAAGGCAGATCATTCAAAAGAATTGAATCTAATTTTATTTTTCATCTTGATTAAGTCTATTTGACCTGAACGTTTTTGAAAGATTTCGACTCGTAGGTATTAAAAGCTAGCAACCACTTCCACACGTGTGGGGGTAATAGGCCATTTCAAGTGCTGTATCCTTTTTTGTGTGTAATTTAACATAAGTAGGAGTTGTTCGCTGTCAGTGATCTTTGACGGCCGATTGGGGTTAAGTCAAATACATTTCGGAATGCGAGCCACGCCCGCAATGCATCACCGAGCTGCCAGACTTCAGGGCAGCCTGCCTCACACGGTCCGTGTTGAGGATAATGATGGTGCTTATGCACGAACTTCGCGCAACTGTTCGTCCTCGTAATCCGAGTAACGAGTAAGTATACTCTGCTTGTCATGCCACTCCTACTTCATGGTCTTCTACTATATCCAAAATTACATATACATATCATTGTAACGCATGAAAGTCATTCAATAGTGTGCAGTGTCTAGATAGCATTTGTCCGAGCAGAATGCCATTAGTTACAAGAATTTTCATTGACAACAAACGTTTATTAAACTTATCTTGGTCATTGTGGTCTACCGTTCCTTTACATGGTGGCCTCAGGGGAGGCTTGGACACCGCGTTCGAAGAGTACTAACCGCATGTGCCGTTCGTGCCATAAGAGAAACATTCCCGAGTGACAGCCGTCAGTACAGGGGATTTTCTCTCGCTGTGCTGCAACCTGACCTGTACAATGTGTAAAGTCTTGTATTTTTGTGTCATCAAAATAAGATACAAAATAAAACACCACATATATTTTAACAACGGTTGTTTCGATTTTTTAAATGAATCAAGTGTGTCTCCATTCAAGGATGCACGTCAGACATCTGTGCTCCGAATGGGTGAAGGTCAGGTCGCTGTGAAGCAGGGTGGTCACTATCTAAGCTAACATAATATATTCTCAATAATGCATGCACTAAATAACACTTGTTCAAAGTCTTTCAGTTGGTTATCTCTCTATAAAAGTCACACATATATCTATACTATCAATCAACATTGGATTATACAGGCCTTATGTTAAGGGTCTTAACCACTATAATACACTGAAGTGTGGGTCTGTGCTCACAAGAATCTCCAGTATGTGGCATTTGTTATTGATAGGCAACGATATACTGCAGTAGGGGTCTAATGTTAGTTGGGGATCTGCTAGGTGGGCATCATGGCGTGGTCAGTGGTCTGGCACATGAAGAGAATACCTTGCAAGGACACAGTGTCAGAATGGCAGTAAATTTCCTCTGGCGAGGGTGCGTGGGCAAAGACACGTTTGTGGAGATGAACGAGCTATGTGCTTAGTTCAGGCTGGTTCACATGCAGGACAGTGATCTCAGAGGAAGAGTGATGTGTTACATTTATTAGCTGTTGCAAATGCCTCTGGAATTTTCCAGTCAGAGTGGGAACGAGGGTGGGGGCCATGTGCTCTGCGCAGTGAGGTCTGATCACCAAGAGGGAGTGGAAAGGGGGTACAAAAATGGATGCCCCGTGTCCTGCTCAGTGGTCCCATCTACCCGAATGTCAACCAAAGTTAACATCACATAAGGGCAAAGGGCGAACCCACTACTAGAGGCACTTGGTCTGAGTTTCCACTGAGACGTGAAGGATGAGAGGGGCCTGATGGCCCCTCGCTCCCACACACTTGCCTGCATGCCCACCGGACCATCCATCCCACCCCCCTCTATCAAAGGCGTTTTGCACCCGGGGATGAGCGCTGGTATGAGGGGCTGTTACGGGCGCAAACGGCCAAGGTTCCAAACAGCATGTACACTTCAAAAGGTATCCCACGCCCAGGGGCCATCGCTCACATGGCCTCCTCAGACCCCGTGTCTCCAGGCAGGCCTCCCCTGAGGCAGGCCGCCCCCCCTGCAATCCACATAAGTGTGTCTCCATTCAGCAGTCTTCCTGTGCCTTATCTGCACGCCCCAGGCCCATCCATCCCACCCTGCTCTATCAAAGGCGGTTTGCACCCGGGGATGAGCGCTGGCATGGGGGGCTGTCACGGGCGCAAACGGCCAAGGTGCCAAACAGCATGTACACTTCAAAAGGTATCCCACGCCCAGGGGCCATCGCTCATATGGCCTCCTCAGACCCCGTGTCTCCAGGCAGGCCTCCCCTGAGGCAGGCCGCCCCCCTGCAATCCACATAAGTGGGTCCCCATTCAGCAGTCTTCCTGTGCCTTATATGCACGCCCCAGGCCCATTCATCCCACCCCCTCTATCAAAGGCGGTTTGCACCCGGGGATGAGCGCTGGCATGGGGGGCTGTCACGGGCGCAAACGGCCAAGGTGGTAAACAGCATGTACACTTCAAAAGGTATCCCACGCCCAGGGGCCATTGCTCACATGGCCTCCTCAGACCCTGTGTCTCCAGGCAGGCCTCCCCTGAGGCAGGCCGCCCCCCTGCAAACCACATAATACCACGACATACACACGTCATTCATTCACAAACACACCCCTGTTTCTAATACTTTATAAACCACTTGATATGTCTCATGAGAACATCTTTGTGCTTTGCAAGTCAACTCCTGAACCTTCTACCTGAGAAGCACTGAGATCTATGCTAATCTGCTCGTCGTCGTGCTATCTGTGACCGCTTCGAGCAAACTCGTCATTGTGCTACCTGTGGCCATCTACCTGTTCTCCTGCAACATACTGCTCGGCCTTCTGAATCCAGCTGTTTGTTGGTCAAGGTAAGGCCATGTATCCTAGTCATATTTCGGTCATTTTTACATTTCTATCTATTTGCGATTACAGTACCCAATAGAGCTGTGGTCATTGGTCTCATTGCTATTGACTTGAATTTCAATTGTTATGCTATCAATAGATCTATTTATTTTCATCTGTGTCAATTGTCATTGAATTGCATCCTTCGGGGGTCCAGTCTATAATGTAAGTATGTTTCCTTTTCGTGCAAGACAGAACATCCAAGGGACGAGTCACATGTTCAGAGTTTAGTCACATCATTTGAAAAAAGCAGGTTTATGGGAGATGTAGTGTGCGGTCACCCCAAGTGTGTGTTGTGTTTTCAATATTGTAATCCTTACTAATGCAAATACTATGTTTCAGGCAGTTGTTGAAGCGTCAACCCACGCACTTGATGCGGAGCCTGACATTCAAGTAATTCCAGGGGAAGAGGGACCATGCGGATACGAATCGGCGCAACAGCTTTCCGAAGTGCGCACCACATTTACAACATCCATAGATATTCTTCAGCAGCACTAGGTATGGATACTGACAGCTCCATCGAACGTGATCATATAACGTGATTCCATTTGCTATACTTTCTTCCCTATTAACGCAAGTACTGTGTTTCAGGGAGACGATGGAGCTTCCACTACCGTCACAAGATCCCATTTAGATGATGCAGATGTAAAGAAATCGAAGAAATAAGTCGATTAAATCTGAACATATTTAAATATTCCTTGATTCTTTTAGACAATGCAACATTTGTGGTTATCTCTTTATATGTACCTGTGCCGTCGACCCCAAGTGTGTGTTATGTTTACAATATTGAAAACCATACTAACGCAAGTACTGTGTTTCAGGGAGTTGCTGATGCCTCCTCTTCAATACAATCATTCGTGGCAGTCCTTGCAGAGCCAGAGGTATGGATATTGACAGCTCCATCGAACTAGGTCATCAGAGCTCGAATACTTGTCGTTTGATTGCTCCACACAATGTTTAAATCGTGTTTGGCAATTGAGATGTACCTGTGTGTTCGTCCTCACGTGTGTTTTATGCTAACAATATTTTGATACACTGTAATGAAAGTACTATGTTTCAGGGAGTCGATGGAGCCTCATTCCGTGCTGTCTATGCGGATACAGAAAATATAGTTGTTGCAGCGCAAGAGGAAGGGGGGACATGCGGATACGAATCGGAGCAATAGCGTGCAGATGTTGAAGGTCGAGCCAAAAAAGTTGCAAAGCAAAGAAACAAAAATAAGGTTGTTACAAACAGTTCATAACTTTAGAAATTTTTTTGTGCTGGGGACTATTTTATGTTTTTTTCCAGTCAATTGTACTATACTTTATCTTGTGTTTAAACTGAACATCCCTTTTCCAATCTATCCTCTAGTTAGTGGGTGTCTGATCTATACATACACAGACAGTGAAGCGAATGAGAGATGTTGCTTGCCAGACCATTTACACTATGGAGGAACTATTAATTCAGACGCGGTGTGTTGAGACTCGAGATGCTCATGTCCAATGGCCAGAACATGAAATGAATGTGTCCGGAGAATCCAGCAAAGTTGTATTGGACCATTGCTACAATGCAACCGCACCACCACAACAACATGATACTAGATGTATTGAAGATAGCTCTGAAGTAGTCGCAGATCAATTCACACAATCTACACCCGCCCAAAAATTGCCACCAAAAAAACTGTCAACATTTTTGTGTTCTCCCATCAATGTTGAAGTAGCAGATGTTGAAATGACAGAGAATGAACCAGCAGCAGCATTCACCGACGCATCAGAACCTGAGATCACCAATATTTTTTTCATTGCTGCTGATATGTCCTCAACGTCACAGGCCGAAACAACTTTGACGCCGGATGACAGTCTAATGAAAGAGGGCAAATGCATAGTATTCGACAGTTGTTTGATGAATATTATAAGTATGCTGAAATGTGGGCATTCCGTTAGAGGGAAAGTATGTGGGAAGCCATAGATTCATGTCACTCGTCAAAAAAAAGGCAGTAACGTCAAAATAAATGCCGCCTGTAGATTAAATCATACGTTCTCATGGTCTGCACAACCGATGCTGGGGAAACTGCCAGCAGGCAATCTACTGTGTGCAGCTGCATCACTTTTTAGTGGATCCAGTTTTAGAAAGTTAGAGTCTTTCTTTCAGTTTGTGGGACTCCATTTCATTTAAAAAACGCAGTACTACAAATACCAACATGATTATCTGTTTCCGGCCATAAGTGATGCTTGGAAAATTGAACAATTGTCTGTAGCAAGTACATTCGAAGGCAAACGATTCAGGCTAGCCGGCGATGGACAGTGTGACAGCCCTGGATTTTCTGCCAAGTACTGCACCTATCACTTTCAGGACATGGATAGTAAGAAAATTGTGAGTTCGGTGGTCGTGCAGGTAACACAATGTACATCCTCAGTGGCCATGGAGAAACTAGGATTTATAAAATCAGTGGAATATCTACAATTGAGGGGAATGCACATCAACCTCAAAGCCACGGACAGACACGTTTCAATTGCCAAGACAATGAGAGAGCAGTTCCCACATATTAAACATCAATTTGACGTATGGCATCTTACTAAATCAATCAATAACAAAATCTCGGCTGCAGGGAAAAAAAAGGTTTGGAAAGTATTTCAGAGTGGTCCCAGTCTATCAGCAACCATCTTTGGTGGAGCTCCAAAACTTGTCAAGGGTCAGTGGAAATACTACTTGAAAAATGGCGGTCACTGATGCACCACTGTACCAACGTGCACCACTGCTCAGAAAACCTACATTTCCACCAATGTGAACATGGCCCTTTGTCCCCGGTGGAGGCATGGAAGAAGAAGTGGTTGATTCCATCTTCACCGACACACAAAGCCATTGAGAATATTGTTTTCGATAAACTCTATCAAGAGATTTGAGGGGACTGACAGAATTCTGTCACACAGGAGGTTTGGAGGTGTTCCACAATATGTGCCTAAAGTACAGGCCAAAGCGCTTGCATTTCAGCATACAGGGCATGAGACCTAGGACTCTACTTGCCGTCTTGGCCCATAACGAGAATCCCGGCCGTGAACAATATAGGACTACGGTAATGTAAGGATGCCTCGGTACACTAAGGATTTTTCAAAAAGAAGTAAAATGATTTAAAATAAAGTTGGTTAAAAAAAAAAGAAGTAAGCAATGGGTGATTAAACCAGTCTATGAGGAAATGGAGTTCAACTTTGTCAAAAGCCTTATTGTTGCTGTATTAGAGAAGCACAGATATGGAATTTTGAACGTTTCTGTGCAGAGCACTGATCCATTGCCACCAAACATTGCCACTGTGCCATGTCCACCCAAGGGAGAGCTGGTTGTGAAGTACAAATCTCGGTTTAAATAATTGTAATACGATTGTCTTTTTGTAAATAAATGTTATTGTACAGTGTACATACAAAGTATGCTAACTCTAACCCCTACCTTCACCATCCTGGGTGGCGAACAACCTGGGTGTCATCTTTGAATTCTCTCTTTATTCACCTCATATTGCTGACCTTGTCTATATGTGTATGTATATATTTTTGTTGATGTAACTAATTTTCGCAATCTCATGTAAATGCTGCGCACTGTTAACCGAGGGGAGGCTTGCGTATTGCAAATAATAAAACAAACAAACAATAAATCCCACTTTCAACTCAACTCCTCGGGTACTTTATACTTTCCCTGACCTTCCCCCAAAAATTAAATGTCTCCATAGTTATGGTTCTTTGGGGCTGCAAAGCTCGCAGACAAGGAGGACAAAATTGGGGGCCTTAGAACGCGCCAAGCGAGCCGTTGCAGATGGGAGAGAAGCCACTTTGCATTTGCACATTGAGGCGCAGTACATAGATGGATTTGAAACTTCAAATTCTCACAGATGGCTTTACTACGGGATGTTGCAAAGAAAGAATATATGCTCATTTCTAGTGAAGGTCAGTGGCTTTGATTTTCAGCTCGCGGCCTGAAGAGGCCCACAACTCACACTGGCAGGATAAGGTTCTATTGTTTTTTGACCTTGAGAGACAGGGACCATGCTGAAAGAACTTCATTTGAAGGGGGGGTGCAATAACGTAAGAGACGATGAGGCAGAAACTTCTTAAACTAGACCGAGTTTCATGTTAGTTCAGTATACGAAAAATAATTGTCAAGAGCACAGTGGAATTTACGGACTGCATTACGCAGAGACACAATGGAAATTGCAAATATAATGTAAGTAACTCTTTAGACGCTTTTATACCGGAATGAAGAATTAATGAATGGATGCATGAATAAATGAATGAATGAAGAGCTAGGAAAACGTTTGTAGGATCGTCCTTGTAGCGGGCACATGGGCATGCAGGTCCATATTCCACACGCATGTAGACAAACAGTCGTTTCTCATTGTGTGCTAACCTCGATTTATTTCGTTACTTTTCGCATTGATTTTAGAGCCGAACATACTCCATTGCACTATCCTTGAAAGCAAATAGTTTCAGATCGGCCGTAATAAATAAAATGAATAATATTAATAAAGATCGGCTGGCGAGACTAATTATAATTTTTATGTTTTCAAAACAGGTATATCCTTCCCTACTGCTACTGCCACCAGTTTCAGACCCCGGCAGACGGCTTCTTCAACCGCCAGCTGCAGCTTCTTGTCAACAACTGCACCACTTTGACGATCTTATGGGACGATCGCCAAGGGCCCATATGCCCTTACGCGGTACTAGCGGCTAGAAGCAACATATCAACCTTTACGCTGGCCTAGTGCCTACTTGATGGAACAGCCTTGCGGTTCACCGTGCAACCAAAGTGCTTCTTTTAACAAAAACCAACACCCTGTGTACCATAAAGGAACAGCGCGTGACTCACGATAAACTTTTACAGATTTGCGGATAGAGATAAAAGAAAATAAATGGCATTCCGAGTTAATATGGCAATTGCTGAATATTCTATAAACATTTAATGTCAAATAAATGTACTTTACCAAATGTACCGTGTTGCTGTTTGATTTTAAAGTACAGTTTCATATTCTGAATTGTGGCGTGCTGTGTTGTGAGTTGATCTGTGCTGGTTTCCGGGTTCTGTGTGAAGTTGCGTAAAAGACGACTGGGCGCGTTTGCCTACACAGCACAGAAACGTCACAGAGAGAGGCAGGGAATATGAATGTTTTGATAATGTCAGGTTCAGTGGCGGGGGATATGATTTAGTGCCGCAAAAGCAGGTCAGCCAGGGCGATGCGGCAAGTGATAGGATTATCACAAAATGTCAGCTCCCTGATGCCTGTTTTCGCGTGTGTTTAATGGACGAAAACTCAGGTAAGGTCCATAGGAAATTTTTCTAAAATCAAGCGACTTAGGCTTAAAAACACATGGCCGACCCGTAGGGGCAATAAAACAATTTTACCGAACCATTCCCTTAAGAGTGCGCTTCTTTTCTGCAACCTCGTTATCCTACTTTTTTTTAGCAAATTACACTGAGTTTAACAAACAAAACAACCAAAAAATAACTTACAGCGAACATCAGTCATAGCTTCCAAATATTATATACAGTATCATATTATATCTACCGCTGTCCCATTTCCCTCCCCCTTCCCGAGCTTCCACCACCTCACCATCTTCCACCGCTTTATCTGGGGGGTGCCCTCCTCTCCGCAGCCTCTGAGGATCTGAGGAATCATTGTCTTCTAGGCTACTCAGGCCAGACTTAGACAGTGTGGCCACTAAGTGCCTCCAGGTCATCAATGCCACCACTTCTTCATCCCCCCTCTATTAACTGCTTAACTCCACACCACCGTTTCCGCATCCACCCATTTCTGAAGTTCGCGCCACCAAACTTCTGCCTTACCAGTTATGGTAAGTTAAGCAACCATAACTCACACCTTCACAATGCACTGCTCAGACTAACAACATGGGCATCAAGATAACTTTGGGAGTTGTTGGGGTCTACATGCTATATTAAATGTACTTAAGGTGTAGGATGTGAAGAGTGTTCTTTCCTCAGTAGCAGTCTTTGTCAATCTTCTTTTTTCCTGTAATTGTAAAAGAAAGTTAGCTGCTATATGTGGTAATGTTGAGATACTTTCAGTAAGAGAGGTTGTTATTTATTAAAGTAGGAGGAGTTGTTGGAGAAAAGAGTTCATAAAGTTGTGTTAAGGGTGGTGTAGTAAAGTATGTTAACTATGTTGTTAGAACAATTGGACTATAACTAGTGCTGTGTGGGACATAATAAGGAACAGGGTAATCATGGTGTGTAAAAAGATGCACATCTAGTTT
Source organism: Ambystoma mexicanum (assembly GCF_040938575.1). Classification (NCBI taxonomy): domain Eukaryota; kingdom Metazoa; phylum Chordata; class Amphibia; order Caudata; family Ambystomatidae; genus Ambystoma; species Ambystoma mexicanum. The sequence continues at coordinate 808,274,654 of NC_090941.1, forward strand.
TTTTTTTTTGCAGCACAGGGACATTTCTTATAGTGCTAATATGTAATGGTCTTAGTTGTGCAGCAAAGTTTGGCTTCATGCATAAATTGACTGTTTTTGCAGTAGGGCACATTTTGGTTCTGGTGCTTTTAATACAAGAAGTGCTGTGTTTTTGGTGCAATGTATTTTTTATGTGTTGCAGTGTTTTTAAAGAATAGGGAAACTGTGACCTAGTGGTAATGCAATGGCAGTTGCTATGGCAGATGAAACATTGTTAAAGGGACGTTATGGTTACAAGTAAAATCGAAAGCCCTGAGAAATTCACCAGCTATGGTAAACTAAGCAACCATAACTCGCGCCACCACCATGCACTGCTCAGGCAAACACCCTGGGCATCAAGATAACTTTGGGGTCTGCACTTCATAGATCCTATAGCCTGTGTAATGATCCACTCCAGTCTTTTTGAGTCATCAAAATCACTAACTCCCAGTTCTGTTGAAATTGAGTTGATTTAAATTATAGATCTTATGCTAGTGTGATTAAACTAATTTTAGACCCTCTCCAAATATAGTCCCACCCCACAATTCTAGGTAAGGAAACAGGCAGTTTTGGGAAACTCGCATTTATTTAAGGAAAATTAAAGTCAAATCTAAACAAAGGTGGTCTCCATCTTTATGTAGGGGAAGCCAACACAATATTCAATCACAGAACTGCTAATGCACAAACGAAATTGCCATGCATGCTTGAATCCAAACAACATGTACGAAATTTACCTGCCTGCTTAAATCCCACTATTATCAATACACACAGACGCTCCTTCTATGATTGTTTCTATCTATATATTAAACTCACAATAATAGTGGACATTCTAATTACACTTCTATCGCTTGTAGATATATATCACTCACAATGCTTAACTTCACAGTAGCATTTTAACATGAGGTATAAAATCACATATTCAAATGCATCAAAATATGATTTTTATTTTCCCCCAATGACACACACCATATACAGAATCAGAAATCTGTTCTAAAACATACAGGTTCTCAACTAAATGTGATGCACAGACTTGTCAACATGTGGAATCAATCTGCATTGTGCTCACAATAACTCAGTTCTCCGGATTTTATATTCAGGAAGTAATTCTCTCAATTATAAACTCTACACCCTTTCAGTTCCCTCTAACCAACGCTGGAGAGTGTTCAGGTTACTTCAAATGGATCTAAGCACACCTGCCCTCTCACTTCACAAAGGAATACTCCTGTGCATTTCAGAATAAGGGGGCTGCATGGGATTCAGACTTTTCAAATACTTTCTGTGAATAGAAACAATCCTTTGCAAGTGTCTATTTAATATCTATGCTCCCACCGGCATTAATTATTATTGTATTTCTGTCAGGCAATAGTTTCAAGACAACTTTATGATGTGAACCACTGACTATCCCAGTGGTAACACATGGATTCGGTTTTAATTTTGCTGAATTTTACAAAAACAAAACTGCTTTCAAGTTGCTCAAAATTCTGTCAGTTTTACATTTCACTCTCAACACAAAAATACAACAGGATTTATAGAAAAGAAATGTTCAATTCATACTTAACTACAATGGAAAAACACAGGTCATTTTTATCTTACACTGTGCCTTTGTCTTTTTAAAGTCAGCATCCCCTTTTTTGCTCAAAGGCCACCCTTGCTCTAGGATAGATACACTGACAGGACTATGGAGCAATCTGGACTTACATTTGAACTTAATTACTTACATTCAAATGCTGCTTTCTATTTTTGGAAATCCGACTGGACCCTCTCACTTTGGGAATCCACAGTCTGCAAGGTCTACAAACTGTTCTCTGGACAGGTTCTAATATGGACTGCTCACCTTTAGAATGTAGCCCTTCTTTTGCTACCACTCTAGCCATCTCCCTTGATTCATATTAATAGTAATATTAATAATTATTATTATCTCCTCTATGTGCAGTTTCATTTTTAATAAAAAAAACCCTCTCCTTATCTGGTGACCTAACAGGAAGGGTGGGGAGGATGTACTAGTCTTGTGATTGAAAGGGTGGGGCTAGTCACTACTAGACTTATGACTTGGAAAAGGGGAGGTCGAAAATCACTCCAAATCTTATGGGTGGGAATATGTTTTTGTCCCCATAAAATTGGAAGTGAATGTGATCAATTAATGAAACAAACACCATTAGACTAAGGGTATGATTCACGTTTTCCTATGGGATTGCACCATTACAAAATGCTTCTGTGAATCAGGCCCTAGATGTTTTGCCCTGCATCCTGAGATACATTAATCAAGTCTGTAAAGCATGTATTTTATTCTTTCATAAGTTTCATAATATTATAATGATATATCATATTTAGAATTGTAAACAAAGTTTATATTTCCTAAACAAATATTTGTTTACCTACCAAATCAATTGGTTAAGTTTCTGAGGATCTCTGACTATAAGGTTATGGATTTTGTATCTATTATATTTTTCAGGCTAAATGGGAAACATTAAGCTTTTGACTTGAATGTGTTAAAACAATATACCATTTCCAAACACCAGATGTTCCCATCGTTACATTACAAACAAGCTATTTTTCACAATACTGATGAATACAAGCTCAATCCTGCAATTTTCACTTGAACAAAAACATCCTTGAAAACTGATTTAAACAAGATTAAGCATGTGATTCTTATTGTGGGCAGAACAACAACTTTTGATTTGAAGTCTTATGATACACATTTCTGGGGTTAGGACTAACTGCTCCAAGTTGAATCTAGATCTACATGTACAGTCAGGCACCATTTTAAGCTGAATGGAATACATTGTTAGATAATTCAATAGATGTATGGTGCAGTTCTTTCCAGCATGTATAATTGAATCTATTTTCTTTTCATATTATTTCAAATGATTAAAATGCATTGTAGAATACAACTCACTTTTTAGTTTAATATCACATATATATGGGTACACAACATCTAGGAAGACAACATGGAAGAAAATGCAGGGAATATTTATTTATGTTTCAGAGCTTCAAAATAAATGTTCTGTCACCCGACAGAGTTCTTTTGCTGGTAATCATACTCCAAATGCTTGGGCCCTAGAATTTTTGATGTGACAATATCCCTGCTCACCAAGTTCTGCATGTCCTGTTTTCCTTGGCATCGACAGCCCAGTCTCTGGACATAATGTACTTAAAGTTCCATGAAATGGTAATAGTTTGTGGTGCTTTCTTTTACTTGTTGAAGGATGACTCTCAGGTGCACAATTAGTTACCCAAATCTTGCAGCTGCACCCTGTTGTTATAGTAGCGAGTAAGAGGTGAATACCTTGCATAAAACATAATCTTTTGAGCAACGCTGCATTATCTTTATAATGAAGCAGTCTCCACGTGTTCAGTTTACTTTGCGAAAATAGTTTTTGATTCCATTCATCTTTACACTCTGCATTGGATTATTGTGGGATTCCTGTGGGTTTCTGCAATGACTATTGTGGCCAAAGTCTGCTTGCAGGGAACAGCCACTGGACGTATACAGATCAGTATCAAACATTTCTTTTGAATGCCAGCTTTGTGCACTCTAAAGATGACCTCAAATTTTATGCAAAATTGGCCTTCATCACTATGACCAAGAGTCATGGAGTGTACTGGCCTGCAGTTATTAACTATGTGATTAATTTAAAATGTAAAGTAATGAATGGACTGCAACAGTCTCTTATCGATTACAGAACATAACAAATTATTACCAGAGTTGCAAGAACTAGCCCATGTGACGAAGTATTTGTACGTAATAGTACCTATGTATAAGTGAGAGAAAGCAGCCTTTGAATTAGCTCATAATACAATCACTCTATTCAGTATATTTGATGAGATATGTCTTGGACCAAGTTGTCTTAATTAGCTCACCCATACAAATGCATACTTCTGCCAATTACTATTGTAGATATTGTTTTCTCTTACTCATTCTGTCTCTGGTGCTTCTTTCGTAACTGTTGAAAGGACTCTCCTCACCTTTGCATCAAGCTTATGTTACCATTAATAGTTCGCAGCATAGAGGTGAAATATGTGGATCCTAAAAACAGAAATTAAGGCGATGCCGTGCAAGATGAAATTCAGAATATATGGTCCATTAATAGCATTAATGTAATGATCCATGTGATTAATTATCAGAACATTACACATGTGTAATCAGTAATACATTTGGATAGTTAGCAGTAGATGTATGACAAGGCCTGGGTGAAAGTAATAGGACAACATTAGGGTTGGAGCAACAAAATGATTTAGGAATTGTGCAAGAAAGCAGTAATGATTGTAACTCTCAAAGTTAACAGTATTTTATTTCTGCATGAGCTGTGGATGTAAATGAGCCATATATAGCGGAAAACTGCAGCCCTGATGGCAGATGATGCAGAAGCTGCAGCTATGTCAGGCTAGGTGGTGCAGAGACAAAGCTGATAGGTTGGCACGTTTACATAAGCCCCTAAAGCAGTGCATCAGTTACATCAGGCTATGTCCAGGGCTCAGGTATGCCCAGGTTCCCAGCTCAGTGTCAACAGTGAAGGCGGGCTGTATCACCGGAAAACTGCAGTGAGATTCACGTGGGCACTATGTGCCACATCAGTATGTATTATGTTAGATGGAAAGATCTGCCGAGATACGCTCGAGGCGGTGGTCTGCATCATGTACGTAGGGTGAGATGAACAGTGCGGGGCTTGAGTATTGTGCGCACTGAGGCCTATGGGTGTGCTGCGCTCTATAAGAAATTAAATAATAATAATAATATTGATAATAAAGCTAGACCCTCCAGGGCCCGAGGAATTGACACAAGGAAATCCATTGTCAATGTATCATACTGACTTTTCTGTATAAGGCTGATTGTGTAAAACCATATAAAACTCCTAAAGTGTCTGTGTTTGGGGCCACATTTTTGAGACAACAATACTATTCAAGTTTACCTGTCAGTTTCAGGAAATAAACCATGTCCCTACCTACTTTTTCTGCCCGATTTCCCTTGGTGATGGGCTGCAGGAATTTTCTCCCCTATGCCCCCCTGAAAGAAAGATGTAACAATTCAAATTGCTCCTGAAATGTCTGTAACAAAGCTAAAGTAGGAGTGAAAGAGTATAAAGATATCACAAATCTAGATGGAATTAAAAAGAAAACTATGAAATAACAGGTACTTCTATTTGTGTGCCTTGCCATTTTGGTCTGTCATATCATATATATTTACTGAAAAAACTTTAGTTAGGGACAGTTAAGGTTATCAGATTTAATTAAACAAAACCCTAGAAATCCAGCGAATGTGGGAAGTGATGATCATCTCAACTCGGCGTCCCCCTGTTGATGACCCAAAACCCTGGAAATCCAGCGGTTGTGGGAAGTAATGATCATCTTAACTTGGGGTCCCCCTGTTGATGACCCCTAGAATCTAATGATGTGTTCCTACAAATCTCAGCAGTGAGCAGTCAACCTAATGAGCTATTTTGCTGGCCTCTAACTTTGTTTGTCATTGTGAATCACATCTGTTATGCATGTGTTCATGGGGTTTGCAACAGGGCGGATGCCGAGTTAAGATGATCATCACTTCCAACATCTGCTAAATTTGAAGGATTTTGTTGCGTTAACTCTGGTCACCTTAGGTGTTTTCAGTGAATTTCAAAGGTTTTTTATAACAGCAACGGCCGATCTACAGGTTTCCTTAGGGCCCACTAGCCATTGCCACTGTACATTTTACACATATAGGTTTCCTTGGGGGCCACTAACCATTGCCTTTGACCATGGACAGTAGTCATGGCCTTTGGCTGTCGCCACTGGCCATGTTGCACCGATAGGTTTGTTTAGGGCCCACTCGCCCATGTTACAACAATAGGTTTCAGTTTACATGTTGTACCTCTAAAATTTCTTTTTTTAAATATTATTTTCCCATTCACATTGTACCTGTAAAATGTCCCTTTTAAAAAAAACCTTTTCTGATGCTCATATGCCAAAAAACTACCCACAACCACAGTTACCCACGGGTATAACCAAGGTTATCTGAAAACACTAGAAAAATGCAAAACTCTTTGCTACCTGCACAGACACTCACAAAGTGTGCCACTCCTTTTGCCATGGTCCCCCCTCTCCACTCAGGTGCTTTTTTACCTCCCTTTCTCTCTGCTGTTACCCCCTATCACTCATCGTTTGATGTGACGCACATTCATTCCTGCTCCCGTCTGCCGTTGTAAGTTGCGGTTATAACCGTGGTTATCCCAGTATAACACTGGTTATGCGATAATGTTCAACCTGTAACTCTGTCTCCTGATCACACCCAATCCCCCACCTCTAGCCAGATGCTATTTAATCCTTTTTCCCTCTCCAAATTACTTTTTTCCACTTTTCGTTTTTGCCTAACCATTACGGAATACTGTTAGGTCTGTGTGTCGGTATGTGAGTCCATTGAAATTAGTCCTTGGTCAGGTGTTGTTGAAAGAGCCATGTTTGAGAGATTTGCAAAACTGGAGAATTGTGGAGGCATTCTGAGCCGACATGACACCAGGATCGATTTACAGATGGTGGGAGCATGACAAGAGAAGAATTATTTGCGTGTCCTCTCTTTTTGGATGAGTTATGATTCTAGCCGGTTGCTCGATTTGCTGCGCGAGGAGCAAGTGCCACCAGATATTTAGAGCTTAGCCACCTGGTACACCGATGTTCCTGTCGTGATTGCCTTCTAGGTGATAATTCTTTAATGCACTGGCACAGTAGAACTTGGCTGTAGATCTAACAAAGAACAGTACATTTAATTCAATGTAAGAGTTATATTCAATAAAATGCTTTTCTGTAAACACAGGTCATTTGTGCATTCCATGTGTTTGAATTGTGATTGGCAACAAATCACACTAAGCTAATTTTCTTCTGACAGGTCGAAAATTCAAAAAATTCAAAACCATAAGAAGAATGGAAACCATTGCATATGGACAGTCGTTGGTCACTCCAGTTGAAAACCAACAACCTATAATACCATGGATGTCGACAAGCTCTACCCAAGAATTGCAGTTTATTCCACAGTTGCTAAACATTCTACAGAGCATTGAACCAGAGGTTGTCTATGCAGGTTATGATAATACACAGTCTGAAACTCCAAGTGCTTTGTTGACTAGTCTGAACCGACTTTGCGAGAGGCAGCTCCTCTGTGTTGTCAAATGGTCAAAATCCCTGCCAGGTAATTTATTTTCTTGTCTTCTAATTCTATTTTAAATATGCGTTCGGGCATGGATAGCCTTGAGTAGATCGTCCTCTTGCATGATATTTTAGCACACCCCTCCTACCTGTGTTAAATGTTAGTCAAGCAGTTTGTTCAGGAAAGTGCTTTCGGGGTCAGACAATGCATAAATAATTTAGTATGTTGGCATATCCCGGGGGCATATATAGTTCTTGTGACACATACATGATTTCAAATTTTTCATTTCTTTGTTCTGGTTGATGAACACAAATTATGTTTATATTGAGGGATGATGAGATGTAATTTTGTACATGAACCAAAATGGTATTTTAAATTCTGTCCATTGTATGGTTTTCTAATAGCTGATGTCTAATAACAATCTCACAAATGGTACATACATGTTGTTTGAAGGCGGTAAAGCAGTCCTTAGTTTTTGAACTGCAATACAAATAAAAACACAGGAAATGGGATCATCATATGTGGAATGGTAGTCTATGCCGTCTGTACCCTCTTTCTGCACTACACAGCCCTCAGGTGGCCTCTTTTCCTGAGTAAAGTCTGATAAAATAAGGGATTGAGCCAATTTCCCCAACAGGAATACCGCTGCTGGAGCAGATTGGCATGCCATGCAGCAATGTAAAATTGTAACCGATGGATTGAACTGATATACACAATGTGGGTTAAATAAAACAGAATACCACTCTTATGCATCATGGGATCTGCATCACTACTCATAAACTGTAGAAAGTCTCTGCTCATGAGCAGAATCCTGGAATACATCTTTACTAGATGTGTCTCTGAAATCTAGACAAACACAAACGAGATAAATGTTTTCTTTAAAAATATTATTTTACATTAACTTGGGAAAAGGGAAAACTCGGAGCAGGTCATACATTTTCTTAACCTGCTTTAGGCCCACTGCCCCTACATTCACTCCCTTACTGTCAGGGATTATGGGGTTGGTGGAAGAGGCATTCTTGACACCAGCCTGCAAACTGCAGTTGAGGCAAAACAAATAATAAAATGTAAGTAAAATATAATTGCACTGTAAGATTTTCCTAGTTCCACTCACAGCCACCGTTAGCATTCCCTTCTTCTCTACCTGCCTCCTCTTCTCAACTCCTCCCCGTCAACCTTCTGTCCTTCCGATGTTTCAATCAGCCTTTCTCCTGCCTCCACCCATTGATGTTAACTCTTCTCTTTCTCCTCCAACTCCACTCTTCCTCGAAAACTATGACTACTCATGCTTCCGAATTACAACTACTTCTTCTTCCACACTGCTACTACTCTCGCCACACTATGACTCGTCCTCCTGGACTATGACTACTTCTCCTCCTGCACTACTACTGCTCCCATCATTTCTTTCCTTCTACCACTACTACTTTCCTCCTACCACTACTACCCTCCTCTCACTCCACTACACAAAGACCCTCCTTTCACCCAGTACCATTCAATCCACTCCTTACTCTAACTTCTGTTCCCATGACACACAAACAGGCACACACACTACTGTACCCTTGCACTCACTAATCAATACTACACCTGATCAAACAACTGTCTCCACACTGCACTGCCTCCTCCTTTCTCCTGCTGGTCTCTTGGTCCTCCAACTTTACTGAACGCAGTTGAAAAATCCACAACTTCCCTGTCCTTGCTTAAATCTTCCTCTGTCCTGATTGGACTGCTGCCCCTAACCAATCTGAACCTGCCTTCCCCTACTAGGATGTGTTTGCGCAGCAGGAAGTCTTTAAAAGGGGACTCAACTCTACCCACCCGCCCTTTGTGATTTTGCTGCAAAATGGCAATGTGGTGCTGAAAAGTCAGTGTTTAAGTTCTTAGTATGCCTATGTGCCTAGAATGACAAAACGCCAAACCTACTGCCTTGTCCGTGGTGGTCCAGAGTTAACCTTTCGCGATACAGCCTATCGCTTTGATAGTGCTCTGCGGAGCATTTGGGTGTTTGCTGTTGTGTCTTAACTCCAATACACCCATACTTATCAATGGTGCCCAATTTACCTTTACTCCTTCACTGCAATGCTGCGATGTGAGTTCTGTCTCCCATTGGGAGTCAGAGCATCTGCCGCAGGTTCCTTTTCTTTGTTTTCCTTTTTTTTAAACTCTTTGTCCCACCGCTCTCCACAACCACCAAAGTACCATATTGTCGATCAAGGGGAGCGGTGGACACCCCTGCAACCGCCGCTCTCCTTGATCGACATCATGTTCATAGAGTATTTTTCCAATGCTGAATTTAGCATTTTAGGACATTCAATTTTTTTGGGTGACTTTTCTACTATGGCTTCCCTCTGGTGTGACTCCATATCTACCTGCTCAGTTGGTAGAAGCAATTAGGATACACTCTTCCCTCTTACCTGAAGTGGTCTTCACTTTCCATGTGTATCATATAACATTTCTGTATGCTTTCTGTTCAATCAGAACTATCATTAAACTCACACATACAATCACACCTGCACTTTAGATTTGTTAGAAAATAGGACAGGGTGATCCTGGGAGCAGGAACCATGGCCTGGTTGATGGTGGAAACCGTTGAGGAGGTATATGGGGGATCACCGAGACACTCAACCCCATCCCTAAGCTTTTCTGTAAAACCAGACCCACTGACTGGAAATCACCATAACTGTCTGGAAAGTGTCCGGATAATGATGATGGTGCAGTGATAAGCCACTCATGTACCTATCTTCATCACTATCTGCTAGCTGAGTGGTTCAGTCAGGGACCTGGGTTGTGGAGAAACACATGTTCTTGAATACCCATCACATGAAAGTCTGCGGACCTCATGCATTTAGGTTTGCAGCTCAAGTACTATCTTACACAGATCTAGTGCACGAGGGGAAGTGGTTTCCCCAGTGTTACTCTAAAAATTACAAATACAGGTTTTGACCATGAGGCTGACTCACAGCCGGTGAATAGCTGGGGAATTTTTAGTTTGCAAATGGCATATACAATTACAGAACACACTCCCGCCACTCACACAGCACATCACAATCAGACCTTTGGCCGACCTAGCTCCCGTCTTTCAACTATAAAAAGGGATTAAAGTGTGGGAGTTAGGTGTCAGAGTCTGGAGGTCGACATGAAAATTAGAGCATGGCGAGGTGGTGAAGAAGAGGAGAGACAGCAGCGAGGAGGAGAAAAAAAGAGAGGAAGAAGAGAGGGGAGCGACAAGAGTGAATGAAGAGATATAAAAGAGAGGCGGTGAAGGCGAGTAGGGGGAGCAAAAAGAGTGGATACTGAGAGTAGTCAGGACAAGCGAGATGCAGAGGCATAGAGGAGGAAGAGAGAAAATAAGGAAGAAGAGAAGTGGAGGAACGAAGGTCAAGTGAAAGACATTTGAGGCCCGGGGTCCTGAAAAGGTTTCTAGCTTGATCTGTAAGCAACAAATAGTGTGGAGCTGACAATTTCTTGCAATCTTTACAACTGTGCAATTTCCAGGTGCGACGGTGCCGTAAGAGGTGGGGGTACCTGGTAGGAAAGTCCAGGATGACCAACACCAAATCCTGCCAATCTTGACGAAAGCCAAATAAGTGTCAGCGAAGGCCACACAAAAGTGTGGTGCACTATAAATCTTACAGACTCTGAGTGACTGTTCATATGCCAAAGAGGGAGTGTTGAATAAAAGGTGGGGGAAGGGAGAGGAATTTGAAATCACAGGCTTTGGGAGAACCAAAGAACTAGAGTACTTGAACCCCCACTTCACTAACTGTGAATCTAGTGAATTACAATGTGGACTTTTATTTGGGTTGCAGTTTTGTCAGGACCACACAACAACTCAGTGGCAGTGGAAAAAAAAATGGCTAGCATTGGGCATGGTCTCCAAATGGCAAATACCTTCGAAATCAGTGTCTGGAAGGCAAGATTGCGCATTAGTGCTTTATTCGAGTGGATACGTACAAGCACCCGCAAGGGGCACTTTAAAAGGAAACTTTCCCAATGGTGGGCCAGTTATGCAACAGTTAATGATTCTGCAAAATCAGTTGTGATTAGGAATGGGAAAAGTGGAGGATATAACCACAGAATGTCACTGTTTCGTGAGACCTCTTGCTGAACAAAGCCAAACAAGACTTCTACACCTTGTAATGGGGGTAAACAGATGAAGAAGGTCATTCTTAACTTTTAGCTTTGGATATTAGCATGTAGTAGCCTGTTGTAAACATTCTTAGCAAACAGATGCCAGTACATTTCGGGAAGCAACCTTGCTTGTATTGAATGGCTCATAAACTCCTTTGGGCACCGTAAGGGTGTAGACGTAAGAGACTGACAAATAGGTAGTATGTTGTTGGTTAGAGACTTTTATTTAAAAAATAAAGCGAAAACCCTATCTGGCCCCATTACTAAGAGGGGTTCCCCTGCCTCAACCAGTAATAACGACAGAATGTCATTGAAAACAAATACTCCACCATTGTGTGTCCAAAACCTATTTCCTTCCCTTACAATTGAAATGAAACTAACAAAAGTTGGAATCTTCTTGGTTTAGAAAATTATTTTTTTCATTCTGGGTGGTACCTCCACCTTCTCTCATACAGCAAAATGAAATGTTCTTTGTCAAGGGCACAACAGCAAAGCAAAGTCTCAAAGGTTCCTTGGACTGACTCTCCATTAAAGCACAAAAAAGTATTTTATCTTCATAATGTTCACAACTCCTGGGGGGAATGTATCCCTTCCCCAGGTCTTTCTCAGGTTTCTTAGGATGCCAAGAGAGTGACTTCCTTCTCTTTGTTGTCACAGAATTGTGACAAAACACATGAGGGTATGACTCCCTTCCCCTGGACTCAGACTTCTTATAGTGCCAAGAGATTACCACCCTTTGCTGTTTGAAGAGTGTTTACAACACACCAGAGGGTATGAGTCCCTTCCCATGGTTTCAGATTTCTCATATGCCAAGAGATTTACTCCCTTCATTTGGCTGCTTGCAGACTGTTCAGCATACCCCAGGGGGTATGACTCCCTTCCCCTGGTGTCAGAAATCTTATGTTGTCAAGAGATTGGGGGTTATTCCGAGTAGGGCGGTAAGGGTTAACGGTCACTGTTAACTAGACCGGCGCTGTTAAACCCTTACCGCCCTATTCTGAGTTCCCTTTGCGGGTTGGTACTTAACGCCTGCAAAAAGCAGGTGTTAAAAAACCAACCCGCAAAGGGACCTAGGAGCTAATTATGGAACCGTAATTTACGGTGCCGTAATTAGCGCCTTCCCCATTCCCATTGAGCCCTATGGGGCAAAAATGGGAATGGGGAAGGGCCATTGGTGAATGGGGAATTACCGACCCCGCCAACCTTGGAATGCATTCACCATGGCGGAGTCGGAAAAATAACGGCGTCAACCAAGGCACTAATAGCGCCATGGTTAACGCCAGGGTCGGAATGAGGCCCATTGACCCCCCTCTCTTGGCTGATTGCAGAGTGTTCACAACGCACCGGGGGGTATAACTCCCTTCCCCTGATTTCAGAATTTCTTTCACCACCAACCTGGTTTTTCACTTTGGCCAGGCATTCCTATTACAAGGGTCCAATTGTGTGTCAAGGGTAATGTTTTCTTTCCCTTGCTTGCTTTTGGACTCACATTCAACCTGAACCCCTTCGCTGTCAGGCACTGTGACTATCAAGATTGATGAGGAGGAGCTGCTTATTTTTCCTACGTGGAGTCGCCCTTCCACACCAGACCCTCCTGTGGTGGCGTGCTCACTTTGTGGCATCCTGGTCTGGCTTCTCTCCAGTGCTTCTTTTTCCAGACTCCTGGTTCCTCCAGTGAGGGCTCGACATTAGTCTGAGTCCTTTCTCAGTTTTTGTACATCGATCAAGTCCATTTGACTAGACTGCTCACTTTGGTTCCGCGGGGTACTCCTTGGTACCTCTTCCTCATCTCAGCACTAAATTGATTAGTCGCCCCAGAACTAACAGTTCATCCTTGTCTTGGTATAAGGGAGAAGAACTCTATTTGGGTAGTCGCTACTCTTCCTCGTCCCAGTAGTAAATATGTCAGTCTCCCAGGAATTGAAGCAGCACTTCTTTATCTTGGTATTGTGAAGGGGAACTCTATTCTGATAGTGCTTGCTCTTCGTCTTCCCAGTACTTCCTATACTGGAAGTACAAGAGAAACACAAAGGAGCACTGTGAATGGTACATGTATGGGTTGGTGAGGAAGGTAGGCTAGGGTACGGTGGGTTGTGGGCACACCATGTTCTCCCCAGGTCATCACTCATTCTGTAGGGGGTTTGCCTCCCAATGAGGTCCACCCGCTGAGCACCACCCCCAAGGAAACTATCTGGTAGCGGCCTCACCTTCATGGCCTCATGAGAATGGGCTCTCCCTAAGGGAGAAGTGATGACATCCAGGGATTTGTCTCAGCACCCATCCATTTAGGAAATATAATCACACATCCATATCCTTCAGAGAATGCATGTGCTACCATTTATGGAGGAAAACACGTGTTACATGACAGTATTACACTTATTGTTATGTCATTTTTCACAGTTACAATAATACACGTGTATGAGAGTTTGTACTTCAATAACACTCTCGAGTCTCCGATAATTTAAGTGTGTTTAATTCTGTTTCATGCACCTTACAGATGAGTATTACCATTTAAGATAAGCACAAGGTAACATCTACCAGCCCCCATGTAGGCTGGCTCCAACCGTCACTCCCAGGATCTCTCGTACAAATAGCATTCCACACTACACATCTCATTCTATACTGATGACCTCATATTACAGGAATGCTTTAACGCAGAGGGAATTATGTATCCAAATCACTCCAACCCTTCTCCCCATACAATATTGGAAATCACAAGAATCAACAATAGATCAACCCAAAATGTACACAACCTAAAGTTTGAATCCAAGAGCTTCCCATCACCTGTTACCAAATATGTAGTAACACTAACATACAAAACCAAACTTTAACTGCGGGCCCTGCAGCTTACCACTTCAAAAGGGTCCAGCCCCCAACCTTGCACAACAATCTGAACCAACTACCACCTTATGACCCAACAACCACTGATTCACCCCTAGACCATAAATGCACCTCAACATAGCCAAAACTTTTACATAGTAGAGGAAAACACCTCTAACTCCCAATGGGCCTAACGCGATCCCAAAAGACATCAGAAATGGAGTAGATGTAGGTGTCCAACCTTCCACCATGTGACTAGAGAAACACCCCCGCTGTCCCCCCTGAATGTCCGACATCCTAAACCCTCAACTGAGGAAGGACTAATCATACCAGTGGCATCAATAGACTTCTCATGCAAAAATCACCACATTAATGCATATTCCAACTACACTGGATTTCCCAAAATCTCATTAATATGACATGGTCGGATTTCATTATTTAAATCCACTTCTGTGGCAATAGCCGGATTTCCCGAAATCCCTTCATTTTGAGATGGACAGATTTACTCTCTGAAATCCACCGCCGTGGCGGTATCTGGATTTCCCAAAATCCGTTCATTATGACATGGACGGATTTAGTCACTTAAATCCACCTCCGTGGGCGTAGCTGGATTTCCCAGAACCCTTAACAGCCGGATTTTATCATAAAATCCCTCAACTCAGTGGCCATAGCTGGATTTCCCAAAATCCCCAAAAAGAACAACATTGGGAGAAATAAATAGGTCCCATTTCCACCTCACCCACATGTCCATATTCTTACAAAGTCCATCCACTACAACACCCAAGGTTCTTCAGAACATGAATGGAAAGGCACACATTCAAGCACCCTGTCACTTGCACACATACAACTACCACGTCACTTCTACACAGACAAGCACTATGTCACGACTATGCAGGCATATAGTCAGCACTTTAATCACAAACATAGCAACATCTTAAACTAATGCCTCCCGCAACTCCCTTGTGGTAACTGTGCATCAAAAACATTTCAACACTTCTGGATAGCGTCCATTAATTGCCCGATGAATATAATGCCTCAATTTGAACATTTGTCTGATCACTAGAATAAGCTTTTCCCAGGACCTAAAAAACATTACAACAATATTCTTTAACTGCAATGCAAAACACTGTGTAATCTAACACACAACATCTTGTAAGCTAACAGTGGCCACGACAGATGACTGCTCTAGCATACCATACCTACCATCCAAACATTCAGCCCACAGGCCGAACATACACAGGCCACCCATCACCACCTGTATTTCCTGTTAATATTCCCTGTCTAAACATGGCAACTCTTTTAAAGAACTGCAAAAAATCTGGATCAAGTTCTTGTTGAATCAACTCTGCAGTATCTACAGTTTCTCCACCAATTAAGTCACCACACGACATGCAGTGCCCCCGTGGCCCCACAGTTCATCCCAATGGGCATCAAACTCCTTTAGTGCCCGTAGACAGCAGTTGCACAGTGGTACACTCCTGTCACGGTAGTCCCAATAACCACTGGAAAACCCTTTTCCAATCTGGCCGTGAGCATTCCCAACCTTCAATTGAGGCAGCTTCATTATAATTGAATTTTCTTCAACAGACTCATAATTTTTTTCACAAATTTCTTCTCTCTGTTTTGTTATGCCACAACTCACAGCAGTGACAACTTCCTGCATCACCCCGCCTGTTAACTTGAGCTTCTTGCACTGTTTATAAATCGTCTGGCATAGCATATCACGTTTCTTCATTGTACCTTCAACGCCGTCCCTTTCGCTCAAAAACGCTTATTTCCATGTCTCTTTTATCAAGAACGCTTTCTTCCATTTCACATTCTCCCTTGCGCTTCCCAAGCGTTAACACAGTCCTCCTGTTTGAAAAGAGGAACTTATCAGCGTGAGTGTACTCAGAATGGAATGCTCCACCCGACACGCCCTGTGTCGTCATCATTTGTTTATTTTCCTCGTAATGCTTAGAGCTCCTCCTCTCTGAGGACTCAGCTCCAAGCAGCACTGACCGTGTACACTGGTGTCAGCACGCAAATATCCCAAAAGGAAAACTCACAGCATAGTCACAATTCACAGTCTTCTCGCAGGCCGGAGACAGTTATAACCTCTGACTTCAGGCTATACGCAACCTTTATTCCCTCCGGGCGCCTTTAACACCATTAAAGCCACATCGCTCACCTGGAACCCGGGGGGTAGGGGAGGCTGGTAGATGTCTTCTTTTTCAGATGTCCAGTGCTTACATCCTTCTGTCGAAAATGTGTGATTCGCAGAGAAACAGCGAAAATCGCAGTGCAAGTGCGATTATCGCACAGAAAACATCGCACATCAATTCATGGAAGTCCGTGCACGCGCGAAATGTGGGATGTGCGCTGAGAAAGTGCGTGGCGCACGCTGGCGCACAGGTCAACGAACGCTGTGCAATAAGGCCACAGTGAATTCGCACATAGCGCGGCACACATAACAAAAGTAGGCGTAACACGGGGCGTCACACGCAGAATGGGGAACAACTCGTGAAAATGTGGGCGTCACGGAGGAAGTACAGGAGGCAAGTGCGCAGAACGCCCACACGCTCGCCTACAACACATATTCATGGAATCGAATAGTGAAAAACAGCGCACGGCCAAAGACGCGCAGAGGCCCATAAATGTCCGCCACACGAAAGCAGGCGGTAGCGTCCCTGCGCAGGAAAAAAATGTGCGCCAAAGTCTTACATGCGCGAGAAGGCCCACACGCGATCGGGCCTGGGGGAGCGTGTGCGTGAATTTCAGGGGTGCGCGTGAAGTCCCACACGCGATTGGCCTGGGCGCGTGTATTTCAGGGGTGCGTGAGAAGCTTCTCAGACGCGATTGGCCTGGGCACGTGTATTTCAGGGGCTCGCGGGTGTTTACACACGCGATCGGGCCTGGGGGAGCGGGGTACGTGTATTCCAGGGGCTCACGGGTGTCTTTACATGCGATCGGGCCTGGGGGAGCGGGGTACATGTATTTCAGGGGCTCGCGGGTGTTTTTACACGCGATCGGGCCTGGGGGAGCAGGGTGCGTGTATTTCAGGGGCTCGCGGGTGTTTACACACGCGATCGGGCCTGGGGGAGCGTGTGCGTGCATTCCAGGGGTGCGCGTGAAGTGCCACACGCGATTGGCCTAGGCGCGTGTATTTCAGGGGCTCGTGGGTTTCCTCACACGCGATCGGGCCTGGGGGAGCGTGTGCGTGAATTTCAGGGGTGCGCGTGAAGTCCCAGACGCGATTGGCCTGGGCGCGTGTATTTCAGGGGTGAACGAGAAGCTTTTCACACGCGATTGGCCTGGGCGCGTGTATTTCAGGGGCTCGCGCGTGTTTATACACGCGATCGGGCCTGGGGGAGCAGGGTGCGTGTATTTCAGGTGCTTGCTGGTGTTTACACACGCGATCGGGCCTGGAGGAGCGGGGTACGTGTATTCCAGGGGCTCGCGGGTGTCTTTACACGCGATCGGGCCTGGGGGAGCGGGGTACGTGTATTTCAGGGGCTCGCAGGTGTTTTTACACGCGATCGGGCCTGGGGGAGCGGGGTGCGTGTATTTCAGGGGCTCGCGGGTGTTTACACACGCGATCGGGCCGGGGGGAGCGTGTGCGTGTATTCCAGGGGTGCGCGTGAAGTTCCACACGCGATTGGCCTGGGCGCGTTTATTTCAGGGGCTTGCGGGTGTTTACACACACGATCGGGCCTGGGGGAGCGGGGTACGTGTATTTCAGGGGCTTGCGGGTGTTTACACACGCGATCGGGCCTGGAGGAGCGGGGTACGTGTATTCCAGGGGTGCGCGAGAAGTTCCACATGCGATTGGCCTGTGTACGCAATTCCATTGGACCAAAGGCCCTGACAGCGCAGGCGCGTCTGTGACGTGACACGCGCGGGCTTGTCCCTGTACCCGGGGGAATGTTACAAGACCAAAAACTACACGTCCGAGTGTCAGCCTGCATGATTGGAGGATAGTGCCTCAGTGCGTATACGCGGAAGTGACGTTGGACATGTGGTGCGGTTTAAAAGGTGCATGTAGTACGTCATTTCCTTGTACGTGCTTCCCGTGGAGAGCGAGTGGGTGAAATCTGTACTTCTTGTCGGTTCACACGCGATTTACTTCACAGCGTTTCCAGTTCGTACTCCCTGTTACCTCTGTCAGTATTTTTCTGATTTTCTTTTCGACCTGTTTCCTCAAACAGCGTTGACTTCTCCTTTTGTCCTGTCTCCCCAGACAGTGTACAATTCTTCTTTTGGCAGGGGTGTTGCCAACGCGCGTATTTTTCATGCTCTTTTCCCAGGCAGACGGTGAGTCGCGCACGTATTTACCAACTGTGCTAGCCCCGTGTGTATCGTACCCCTTCAGAGGACATTGTAGGCTGCGTGTGACACGCATACATTCATTTTTGTGTTCCTGGGTGCCACAGCGTAGTGCAGGTTCCTTTTCCCACGCACGTGGTCTACGAGGGGTCACGTGCACGTCATATTCTGTTTTAGGGGTGCCTGTGCGTTGCGTGACCCGTCATCTTTCCCCAGGGGTTACATACAGCCTTGCTAGAGCACTTGGGTACAAATTCCATCTAGTACCCTACCCCTTTGACCCCCAATTGCCCAGGACAATTGTCCACTGCAACTCCCATACGCACAACTCCATCAGTGCCATGGCTGGGAGGCGAGCAAGTGGTAAGGGTGGCAAAGGTGGCCGAGCCGCAAGAGGTGGGCGTGGTAGGCGCGGTAGGGGACGTGGCCAGGATTTGCAGACTCCCCCAAGCCCCCCACATGTGGAGGACCAGTCAGGGACACACATCCCCCCCCATGGTTGAGGGAAACGTGGCTGACACCATCCCTGCTCAGCCCTTGTTGGACCGGCCCATTGTGGCACCTGACCTAGCACAGGGTGACTCCCAGGCTGACTTCCAGGTCACCAAGTCTAGGCCACGGGTGGCGGCGCAAGCCAGTGTCACCACGCCACGTGGTACAGGGGCAGCCATGTCATCTGCTGCCCTGAGTAGGCGGGGTGGGGAGGCTGCAGGGGCAGCTGCAGCTCCGTCCACCCCATCTCTGACTCCCCCAGCAAGGACAGTGTTGGTCCCGGTACATCAGACTGAGGTTCCCCCTGCCATCATCACACTTCAGCTAATGCCTGCAGAAAGTCATGTGGTCAGTGTGCCATCGCACACTACTACTACACAGTCCACCGGTGCTCCTGCCTCTAGTGTCCAGAGCGGCGTAGGGCACTCTGGATCCCCACCACCCACAAAAAGAAAGAGGAAGAGTGCTCGTCCAGTACAGGCTGATGACCCCGACACGGCTACACGGTCCGGCACGCCAAGGAAGCCTAGCTTCAATGATGCCGAACTGGATGCACCTGTGCAGTATGTGTCCGAACATGACGCCGAAATGTTGGTCACTTCAGGGTGTAGGATTACACCTGCTCGACGTCAGGCACACTGGCAGTCCATCGCGGACAGCATAAGTGCCCTTGGGTTTATGAGGCGCACAGCTGTTGAGTGCTACAAGTGCTGGAACGACCTTAAGCGTAGGGCAAAGAAAAAGCTGGCCTCAAGTCATGCCGCAACTCTGGTGACTGGAGGTGGGTCTCCACAAGAGGACATAGAACTCACTCTACATGAGCATGTTGCTGGGACCTACGTCACAGAGGAGCAGATCCAACGTGTGGGAGAACTGCCAGATTACGAGGCATTGTCCGGTGAGTGCACATGCATGTGTGTGTGATCCATGTGTATGTAGTTTGTGGGAGGGGATCTGGTTGAGTGCCAGGTCAGGGTGTGTGTGCGCCTGAGTGTTTTGTCCCACCCATGTGCTTCATCCAATGCATTCTGCGCCCCGGATTTGGGTATTACAGTATCCCTTCTGGCCACAGTAGGCGTTCTGCACTACATTGCGCCAGTTCCCCTTGAAGTGGCATCTTGCTACCACATTGTTCCGTATTTAGCTGGGTTCATTCAGGCTGATAGTAGGAATTCACCTGGTTCTACTGCGCATCACTCTGCCCCATTGTCACATATATGACATGACCATGGTACATGCCATCTGTGTGATGGCATGTGTCATGTATGTGTATTGGACATGCCACTCACAGGCCAATGTGTGAAATCACTGCTAGACAGCATGCAGCTGATGCGTTGCTCTCCCATCTTGGTGTCATCAGTGTCTGACATTTCCCTCCACTTCCAACTCATGGACAGTGCATGCATGGGAGGGTTATAGTCATGTGGGACATGTGTAAATCAAGTACTGGTACTGTAGCTTGTCTGGCCTAATAGCGTGCCATGGTGCTAATGCCTGTTTCCATTTTTTGTCTTTCTTGTTTTTGCAGGGGATGACGCACCTGATGCTGTTGAGGGAGAGGAGATGGTGCAGGCCCAGGAGGGATCTGAAGCACGACCAGGCACCAGTGGGGGACGTGGTTTGGTGGTGGGGGAGAACCCTCTCTTGCTGCAGGCCATACTGTCCCAGGGTGTCCCTGGCTGCACCTCCCCAGAACTCTTTTCAGGTGTTGATTCGGATGAGGCCTATGTGGATTCGCAGGTATGTGTTCATGGAAGGGATACTGTTCTGTCCGACCCACCTGCACCAGGGGTAGAGCCCACTATGGGGATGTCAGTGTTGGTAGGTGCGCCTGTGGTGGTTACGGATGCAGGGCCACACTCCGCAACATCTGATCCTGTTCCTGGGCCAGCAGTTCAGAGGGGAAATGCAGTCCTGCAGCCTCAGGCAGTGCCGACACAGCAAGGCGCAGTTCGCCTTGCCCCAGACGGGTGTGGTGCCCGCCAACGCGGTGGCCGTCCGCCACCAGGCAATACCGCATGGGAGCAATCCATTTACGGTATGGCCAACCAACAGGCAGCATCATCCGAAATGATTGCTCAAGCCATGGAGAGGGTGGCCACTTCCATTGTCCCCCCAGAAAGGCAGATGGAGCTACTACAGCAGGCAACAGACTCCATTTGTCAATCAGTCAGGGGGGACATGTTGGCGTCCAACAGGGACAGACAGGCGGCCCTGGACAATCTGAGGGAATCAATTTCTATAGATGCCCAGGGACAGAGGGAAGCCCTGAGGGGAGAGGTCCGGCACCTCAGGCAGACTCTTGTGGACCTTGAGGCTTCCACTGTCACCAGGACGGAACAGCTGCTGGAGCGTTTCACCCGTACGCTCTCAGCAGAGATGCAGGCAACTCGGGCGGAGGTCCGGGCAACACGTCGGATTTTGCGTGAAATACACGCGCCCAGGGCAATCGCGTGTGGTACTTCTCGCACACCCCTGAAATACACGCACACGCTCCCCCAGGCCCGATCGTGTGTGAAACCACCCGCGAGCCCCTGAAATACACGCGCCCAGGCCATTCGTGTGTGGAACTTCCCGCGCACCCCTGAAATACACGCGCCCAGGGCAATCGCGTGTGGAACTTCTTGCGCACCTCTGAAATACACGCGCCCAGGCCAATCGCGTGTGGAACTTCTCGCGCACCCCTGAAATACACGCACACGCTCCCCCAGGCCCGATCGCGTGTGAAACCACCCGCGAGCCCCTGAAATACACGCGCCCAGGCCAATCGCGTGTGGAACTTCCCGCGCACCCCTGAAATACACGCGCCCAGGACAATCGCGTGTGGAACTTCTCGTGCACCTCTGAAATACACACGCCCAGGCCAATCGCGTGTGGAACTTCTCGCGCACCCCTGAAATACACGCACAAGCTCCCCCAGGCCCGATCGCGTGTGAAACCACCCGCGAGCCCCTGAAATACACGCGCCCAGGCCAATCGAGTGTGGTACTTCTCGCACCCCCCTGTAATACACGCACACGCTCACCCAGGCCCGATCGCGTGTGAAACCACCCGCGAGCCCCTGAAATACACACGCCCAGGCCAATCGCGTGTGGAACCTCCCGCACACCCCTGAAATACACGCGCCCAGGGCAATCGCGTGTGGTACTTCTCGCGCACCCCTGAATTACACGCACACGCTCCCCCAGGCCCGATCGCGTGTGAAACCACCCGCGAGCCCCTGAAATACACGCGCCCAAGCCAATCGCGTGTGTAACTTCTCGCGCACCTCTGAAATACACGCGCCCAGGCCAATCGCGTGTGGAACTTCTCGCGCACCCCTGAAATACACGCACACGCTCCCCCAGGCCCGATCGCGTGTGAAACCACCCGCGAGCCCCTGAAATACACGCGCCCAGGCCATTCGCGTGTGGAACTTCCCACGCACCCCTGAAATACACGCGACCAGGGCAATCGCGTGTGGAACTTCTCGCGCACCTCTGAAATACACGCGCCCAGGCCAATCGCGTGTGGAACTTCTCGCGCACCCCTGAAATACACGCACACGCTCCCCCAGGCCCGATCGCGTGTGAAACCACCCGCGAGCCCCTGAAATACACGCGCCCAGGCCAATCGCGTGTGGAACTTCTTGCGCACCTCTGAAATACACGCGCCCAGGCCAATCGCGTGTGGAACTTCTCGCGCACCCCTGAAATACACGCACACGCTCCCCCAGGCCCGATTGCGTGTGAAACCTCCTGCGAGCCCCTGAAATACATGCGCCCAGGCCATTCGCGTGTGGAACTTCCCGCGCACCCCTGAAATACATGCGCCCAGGGCAATCGCGTGTGGAACTTCTCGCGCTCCCCTGAAATACACGCACACGCTCCCCCAGGCCCGATCGCGTGTGAAGCCACCTGCGAGCCCCTGAAATACACGCGCCCAGGCCAATCGCGTGTGGAACTTCTTGCGCACCCCTGTAATACACGCACACGCTCACCCAGGCCCGATCGCGAGTGAAACCACCCGCGAGCCCCCGAAATACACGCGCCCAGGCCAATCGCGTTTGGAACTTCCCGCGCACCCCTGAAATACACGCGCCCAGGCCAATCGCGTGTGGAACTTCCCGCACACCCCTGAAATACACGCGCCCAGGGCAATCGCGTGTGGTACTTCTCGCACTGGTACAGGGTTGGCGCAGCCCTTTGCGATGGTTTTGCGATCTTGATGGCTTTTCCTTGCGCGAGGGCATTCTCGGGGGCGTAACTGGCACTGCTGCAGGGTCGCTGCGCCACTCTGCGCCACGTCTGCTTTTGGAGGTGGGAATCCATGAATACGCTGTGCGCGGAAATTGGTTTTATCGCACGCGGCTGGCGCAGACATTCGCACGGGCACGCTGTGCGCCAGCCGCGTGCGACACTTTTTGAAGGAATTACATGAATCGGCCTGTAAATGTGTTTAATTCTGTTCCATGCAGGTTACAGATGAGTATTACCGTTTAAGATAAGAACAAGGTAACATCTACCAGCCCCCATGTAAACTGGCTCTAACCGTCACCCCCAGGAACTCTCGTACAAATAGCATTCCGCACTACACATCTCATTCTATACTGATGACCTCACATTACAGGAATGCTGTAACACAGAGGGAATTATGTATGTGCCAAATCACTACAACATGTATTTGAGTAGATATAAGGCCATGCTTAACCAATTATTTCCCGAACATAAATGTCTAGTAAATTTAGGGCAGGTTCAGGGAGGAACAGTGAACCGAAAGAGGCTCAGGATTTATCTTTTCAAAGTGACCCATATTACACTGCACAAGCCAACATAGCAAGGCCCACCCCATGAAGCAGGGTTTGGGGGGGTTCCCCCCTAATAATATCGACACACTCCCAAGAAACATTGAGTCATGTATTAACGTATTAACTGCTAAGCTAAATCTCCATTTAACAGTATATTTCCCCTATAATTAACCCTTCCCTCTCCTTATCCTGGTGTCCCAGGACATGGCTCAAGGTTCATTCTAATCAGCAACCCAACATCAGCAGCAGAGGGGCCCATCAAATACCTATTAGCAAATAACAATAACAAGACAACACTGCAATGGACTGAACACACAGGTAGTGAGTGCGCTGTGTGACACTCCCAGCCAAGGTCTCAACTCATCATCATTGTCCAACATACTAGCCATTACATTCTTCTTCAATACTGCCTGAATGATACAATAAAAATACTAGCATAGTGAGGAGAACACTTGGGCAATTGCTAGAGAGGTGTGTGCATCGTCTCATGGTGAGTTCAAGCTTTAGTGAAAAGGACAGCAATCATCATGAGCAGCCCATCTAAAAGTACAAAATAACAGACAAAGGAATCAGGTGACTTCAGCTGCAGTTTGTTCCGGCCCTTTCTCTGCATAGCCCTCTTCCTTGACAAGATCCTTCTACCTGTGCCAACCCTCTTGGACATTTCGGGTGTGAAAACTGCAAATGGATGCAAACCAAGTGCAAGTGTCAGCGGTAACAAAGTCAGTTCATTGTCTTTACAACTCAGAAACCGTCATCCAATCGCAAAAAAGTGACCCTGGGGCTCAGATTCTTCAGCATTTTTGGTAGGATTACACAGTGAGAGTTCTACAGTAAGATAGCTTTAGTCAGCTCCATTTAGTCATTAGACTTCTTAAAGAACATCCTTTGATCTTGAGTGGCATGGTTAACATCACCATTTCTAGTTGTTCAATTCTGTTCGTGCTACCTATGTGACACAGCCTCATTACGACTTTGGTGGCAGCCATGCCCTCCCTTAATAAGGGCATGGCTGCCATCAAAACCGGGTCTGGGTCCGGGTTCCCTGAATGGGGAGTTACCGGGCCATTCCGAGGTTGGAGGGCCCGGTAATTCCTCCTTCAGGGAACCCGGGCCCGGACCTTCCCCAGCCCCATTTGAGCCCCCATAGGTTTTACCAGGCATCCTGACCGGGTCCCACGAGGGAACCTCGTAATGAGGCGGAATGGGTTTAACGGGTCTGCCTCCATTATTGGCACCTGTTAACCCATTCCGCCAGGGTCATAATGAGGCCCAGTGTCTGCTTGCGCAGCTCGCTTATCATAAGTTATGAGTCATTGCCTGGTAACTGATACCCACCTCACATCTATTCCAGTTCTAAAGCAATACTGGGCAACATGTGTCAGAAATAACTGGGCGTGCCTATATCCCGAACAGGTGTCATTGTCATAGCCTTGAAGCCTTCTGTTTTTTTCCGATCTCTGCAACTAATTGTGGCCACTAGAGCATGCCCGCATCATATGAACAGTCATGGCTGCAGTGATGCACTGTTTAGTACAAATGCATGCTCAGTGCTCATGAGGCAACATCAAATATTACCGGCATCAACAGTTCCCGTCTTTTTGCGGTTACAAACACAAACCCCAATATTGTATTTTTCTCCATGATTAAGGTTCTATCCCTATTCGTCTAGCCTGTTAGCTGAGCCTTTATTTTCTGTTCCTGCCTGTACAAAGTAGTTATAAAGAAGCCTATATTAAGAACGTTGGTGAGTTTTTTTCTGTTAATATCATTTTGCTTGCCTGTGTTTTGTATTTATAGATGATGAATGTTCATCCTTGCTTTGGGTTCATCATTTGGTCCAACATCCCCTTGATGCGTTATTGTTATCCCAATACTATCAACATTTGCAACATTTGTTCTGTATGTACAACTAGCAATTTATCATGGCTATTTCAGAAGCAGTACCAACAAAAAAAGATAAAAATGTCACTGGCTATGATTATCGCAATATAAATTGACCACATATATTAATTTGGGTGCATAAATACTTTGGTGACATGGCACATCATATCCTTCGGGACAAGGTGGTAGATATTCCATGTATTAACTTGAAATAGTTATTTTCTGCTTCATATATTTCTTTTTTGACATCCTCAATTCTTTGTACCTGGGCCAATACCTCTGGTAAATTATTGAAATGTGGCACTATACAAGACCAGTCAAATTGTATTGCCTATCAGAAAGGCCTATATATATATGTTTGTTTTCTGTCTGGGGACATGCACAATGTTTACATCTTAAGTCCTGCAGCAGGGTGAATTACTGCTACTGTTTGTGATAAGCAGTCGTGTTCCATTGATCATCAATTCTTTCGTTTGACCTTCCTAGAAAATTCTCCTACCATCAGTCCTTACCTGGCACAATTAAGCTTCTCCATGCACTGACGTTCTGGTGGTTCTATTGGCCAAAGAGCCCATTCACACATCACAATTTACTTGGGAACCGGGTGAACCAGACGTCCTAGTGTATCACCCTATCCCAGGAGTCTTATATGTAAGGCAGATGGTTTTCAGGTCTATTTTATGTCGAATGGATAGCCATTTGCATGATTTCCTAGTATTGGAAATGTGCTCTTGTCTGGGAATGTTGAGTGCTGCGCGAAGGGTGTCGTTTTGTAGTACCTGTAGTTTGTTAGTTATAGTTTGGTTAGCACCTAGGTACTATTGCAGTAGTCTAGTTTAGACTGTATGAGGGCTCTGGCAAGCGTGAGGCAGCTGTTGGTGGCAAAGAAGGGTCTACTGGACCTAATAAGCTTGCCGGTGTAGGCGGCGGCAGAGGCGATCATGTTGGTTTGTTTGTGAAGGTTAGAGTTGGCATCAAGATAAAAGCCAAGGGTTTTCACATTTTTGGCGATAGGGATGGTGTGAGTCGATCGTGATATTGTTATAGTTGGGGTTAAGTTTGGACAGGTTGCTGGGAGAGCCGACAAGGAGGAGCTCCGTCTTCTCATCATTCAGGCAGAGGCATGCCTGAATGATGGAGAATATTTCGTTAATCCGGGTGACGTCTGTGTGGTAGTAGCCTGTGATAGTGAGGAGTATCTGGGTGTCATCTGCGTAATTCGTGTAGGTGACCCCCAGGCAGTCCAGTTGATCAAAGAGTGGCGTTGTAAATATGTTGTACAAAGTGGGGGAGACACATGAGCCTTATGGGACCCCGCATGAGATAGGTATAGGGTCTGCTGCAGCAGTTGTGGAGAACACTTGCATGGTTCTGTTCCCCAGAAATGATTGTATCCAAGCGATGGCGGGGGAGGAGAAGTGAGCTGCGGTGGCCAGGTGATTGCCGAGCATATTGTGATCGACTAGGTCAAAGGCCGCTGAGAGGTCTAAGAGGAGAAGGAGTGCAGTCTTGCCTTTGTTTTCATCAATCTGGCTTTTAAGATCAACAAGGGCAGTTTCTGAACCATGTTGAGGTCTAAAGCCAGACTGACGCAATCCTAGCAGTTGATTGGATTCCAGGTATTCTTGAATTTGGAGGTAGGCGACTCTGTCCAGAATTTTTAAGAGGAATGGGACTGTGGTGATGGGTCTGTAGTTGGTGGGTATGGTTGGGTCAAGGGAATGTTTTTTCAAGAGTGGGAGGACCTAGGATTGTTTTAGATTGCTGGGGACAGAATTGTTAGTGAATGATAGGTTGATAAGTTTGTTGATGAAGGGAGATAGATCTCTGGCTACGCCTTTTATGATCTGGGCGGGGCAGCTGTCCCCTTTGCAGTTAGAGGGTTTTAAGGAGGTGATGATTTTTTGAACTTCAACCGTGGTTACTTTCTTGAAAGTGAAGCTAGATATGGCGTCAAAGAGCGTTGGTAGGTTAGGGTTAGTAGGCCTGTTGTTGGATAGTTGTTGGCGTTTGTCCTTGATTTTGGTTTGGAGTTCTATGATTTTATTGTTGAGGGCATTTTGGATGCCAGTGCACCAAGGTTTGTCTTTCAGACATGTGTCTGTTGGTGGATTGGGGCTTTCGAGTTCTTGTAGAATTTTGAACAATTCTTTAGTGGAGGATCCTGCCTGATTGATTCTGACATTGTAAACTTCTTTTTTGCTGCAAATAATTTAGTTTTTATAAAGAGTGATTATATGTGTGAGGTTTCGTTTATTTTCTGCAGAGGGATTGGCTTTCCAAGTGAGTTGAGCCTTAGCTTTCTTTTTTCTGAGTGCCTTAAATTCGGGGGTGTACCATGTGTTAAGGAGCGCTCTTGGTTTATCTTTGCACAATTTTAGGGGGGCAATGGTGTCCATTGCTTTGGCCATGGAATTGTTGAAGATGTCGATTAGTAGGTTTAAATCAGCGTTAGCTGGCAGTGCGTTAAGGGTGGGGAGGACCAGGGGTAGAAGGGCCTCAGCAGTGATGTTGCGTTTGCTTCTGGTGGTGCATGCTGGTGCTATAGGGCATTTTTCAGGTGTGGCATGGGTGATATCAATCTCAAGAGGTATGAGGTAGTGATCTGTCCAGGCTAGAGGTTGGTGGTCCTTACAGATGGTGTCGCAGTTATGGGTCGCCACCTAGTCAATAGTTCAACCTTTCTGGTGGGTGGGGAGGGCAATGAGTTGTGCAAAGCCATGTTCTGTTAAGGCATTGGCTAGTGATGCAGCAGGTGCATCATTGGGATTGCAGTAACCGAGGTTAAGGTCCCCTACGATAATTATTTGTGCTGACGGCTTGGAGTTTTCAGCAATGAGAGAAGTGATGTCTTCTTCAAAGGCCCCTGGTGGGTCTGGAGGTCTATATATGAGGTGAAAGGTGATTGTGCTTGTGGCGGAGGTTTGTAACTTGGCCATGAGCAGCTCACAGGAAGAGAGTGACACGAGGGGGGCTGATCTGAAGCCTAAGGAGGATTTTCAGATAATTGCTACACCTCCTCCCCTGGCGTTAGGTCTGTCGGCTCTGAGTATGGAGTATTTGTCAGGGATGGCTAGTGATAGATGGGGTCCGGATGCTTCGTGAAGCCAAGTTTCTGTTAGGGCTAGGAAGTCAAGATCATTGGTTAGAATGATGTCAGCAATGTCCGTGGGATGGGCAGCAAGGGATCTGACATTGAGTAGGGCTCCTTTTAGTGGGTGTGGGGTAGGCTTGTTGGATGCCTTCTGCTTCTTGTTGGTTTTAGAGTTGGATTTGGTAGTGGGCTTGTTGTGAGAAGAAGGGAGCCTATTGCCTAGTCTGTAATTGCGGGCTGTGTGGTTGGGAGTGGAGGAGGGGGTCAGTCCAGGAGGCTTGGGTGGGGTGGGGGGTTTGGTGTTCAGGTCGGTGTGGTTGGGCTTCGTAGATGGCGAGGAGGAGCCTGGAGCGCTAGGTCCGGGGGTGTTGAGAGTTGATTCAGCGGTGGCTGGGAAGTTGATGGTTGTAGGGGGTGTAGAAGGCAGGTAGTGGGGGGGGGTGAGAAGGGAGGCAGGGATGGTAGGAAGGGAGTAGGGCAGGGGATAGGGTAGTGTCTCAGGCATCCGAGTTTGGCTAGACCATCTTTGTGGGCTATGTAGTTATTGCTGCTGCATGGTACGTTGTCCAACGTAATGCAGAAGTGGAACATGGTAAAAACAAGCCAGGTGACCATGGTCTGGCAGCGGGGCCTGAGTAGTACCGTTAGTTGGATGAGTGCCGCTGGCTGTGGCTGGTAGTTTCAGGTTAGAGCGGGGCCTCTAGTCAATAGTTTCAGAGTGATATATATGGGCTGGAGTGCCGTGGGGCAGCACCTAGGTTCAAGATAGCGCAGTTGGACTAAGGTGCAGGGGCAGTACTTAGATTCAAGGTCGCATAGGTTTAAGTGCCAACGCGGATGACCGGAGCATAGAATTATGAACATGGGATTGCACCAGTAATTCAAGCGCATGAGCAAAAGGCTAACAATTACCAAATTAACCCGATATAGTTTGGGTGCGTACTGCTGGACTAAAATATTGGTTTAATTATGTTAATTTTACCAATTGATGAATACAGAGAATCATAAAAATACACTAGGCCTGATTTAAGAAAGGCCAAGCAAGGCCGAAACACGTGTTATCTAAAGGGCAACTCATTAAACACGTATTGATATGACTGGGCGCAGAATCCTGGATCTTTATTTTCGTGTGCTTCACATTTTGAAATATAGTTTTGTCTGACACTGTATTTATTCTTCAGGGAGCTATTATTTATTTAATTAAGCATCTCTCACCTTGCATCCTTGTGCACTTATGGAGTGTGTGTAACATTAAAAGTACCCTTTATTTCCTGGGCCATCCTAACCCAAATATGCACAGTGCCATGTGCACAATTTACCTTAAATGAAAGCATTCTAAAACTCATTTCTGCAATAATGGATGGGAGAGGGAACTTATTTGATCTGTCAACCTAGTTATCTATATTCAGTTGAGGGGGGGTTGGCACCTCCTATACAGTGGTGATTCAAATAACTATGAGTAGACCTTGCCAGTACTATGCCAAGCTGTTCTTAGAATGATGGCTTTTAACAAAACCCAATCCACTACCTTGAACTAGTGATAAGGCCTTTCAGGTTCCTTCTCAATGCTTTTTGGACTCGCAAATAAATGTGTCTGGCAACCTGGACCAGGTTTTGACAATACTTCAATACTGCATCATTTAACAGTTGCACATTTGCTTGACTCAGTGGAACTGGGTGTGACTTTGCATCAGACTGCCATAGAAAATGACAAGAGGCCTAAACCCATCTTTTTATTTGCGTTGCCATGATGCTCAGTAGGGCAAGTGGCAGCATGTCTGGCCTTTTGAGGCCAGTTTTGAAACAGATTTGAGATTTTTCTGAAAATCCCATTTAGTCTTTTTCCCACCCCCACTGCTTGTAGGTAATATGGATAGTGGATACTCAGATGGATCTGTAGTACCCTGCACATTTCCTGCACAATATATTTCCCGTAAAATGTTATCCATGGTCAGTATAAATACTCGACTGGCACTCTGAGTTGAGGCACAACATCTGGACTCAGTTGCTTAAATGCTACTTGTGTCAGCTCAATAGTAAGGGTATGCCTCTACCCAGTTTGAGAACATGTTGATTATAACCAAAACATATGCCCACCTAGTGATCTTTGGCACTTGCATTAAATAACATTGCTGTTTACAAATAAATCCTAGGGTATTGGATGTGCAACTGCATTCACATTAGTACTTTTACCCATGCTATGCCTCTGATATGTCAGTCATTGCCTGCATTGTTGACCTGCACTTGAGCTGGACACTCATAACCATCCCCCCCTTGCCAAAATATGTAGAGATTGGGCACTAGTAATAGTTCATCACTTGAGCATGAAGTCAATGTGTAGGGTACAATCTGCCATGCACCAGGCATTCTTTGAAGGGCCTGAAGCATTATCTTGTACTCTAGAAGGTTCTTTCAGATTAGAGTAAGGGGGTACACATGGCTGTGCTTGGGTTTGGGGAACCATTTTACACCTAGGGGTTAACTAGATAGGGCGGCCCTCCTTACAGCTCTGCAAGCAAGGTCACACCCCAAGAAATCTAGTTTTTAGGGACTTGAGGGCTGGCACATTTTACCACCTTCATTTCTTCACTTTATTTGGAGTACATTCTGCATGGACCACCGTCGGTTCCTCTTGGTAATTCACCAAAAGAAGAACACACCACAAAATATTTAATTTCCACATTTTGGAGTAAGATATACAAATCTTTTCCGGGAATTGAATATACTATCAATTTATGCCAAGCTTGGCCTTAACAATGCTGAATGTACTACTGAACATCGTGCTAATGTAACATTTGTAGAATTCAATAAAATTAGCTTATATTTTAAGAGTTGGGAAGCAGATAGGTGTTTGTTTTCTCCAAAATCAGTGCCATTACTCTATGTGGTAGCACTAAAATAAGGGGTGAACCCAGTAGCACATGTTCTGAAGATTATACTGCTAATGTAGCAGCTGTGACTGACTGCAAGCAAGAGTCTGGTCACAACTGGGCCTAATGGTGTATTGTAATTCATAATTGGGTGATGTTTGTCACCATGTTTCTGTGTTAACAATACTTGCACATAACTACTCTTTTCATGAGCACATAGGACAACTGGTAATCTGGTAGACCAAGTGCTGGGGTGCTACCAAGGGCTCGTTTTACCTTTATAAATGTGTGTAGTGAAGGTGTGTAATTTGCCAAAAGGTGATTTACTAAAGAAGCAGCCCCCAATATCCACTGTTGAAAGTACCCTGTTGAAGCTTAAAAACATCTAATTTGTTGAATTGTAATGGCTTGGGCAGTTTCAAAATTGCTTCCACTTGGTAATAAGTGAAGCATCTTGGTCTAGAGGGAATCTCATGATCTAAGTATTGGTTCTTGGTTATACTCACCTGTGACTTCTGGCATGATACTATTTAACCCTTTTCACCTTATGCAATTAGAAGTACTAGTGTGCCTTGCTCGCACAATTTGTGTGAGGGAAATACGATAAGAAGGTCGTCCAAATACTGAACCATCACTGAATCACCAGGAAGTTGTATTAAGCATCAGTGAAAAGACTGCAGATCTCTCAGTATACCCCTATGGACATCTAGTCCATGTGCACTGCAAACCTGTATATGTATAGGTGAATAAGTAATGGTTATAAATGTGTATAGGAATAGCGAAGAAGGCAGAAAAAACATCAAAAACAGTGAAATGGGTAGCTATGAGTGGAACATAGGGGAAAATATTTCCAGATGTATTATTATTATTATGATTATTATTATTATTATTATTATTATTATTATTATTATTGGTATTATTATTAGGGTATTTATTGGGTACAGACCTAGCCTTGGGAAGCAACAGCACCTTCTACATCTTACAGGGGGGAGTACATAGTGAAATAAGCAGATCACAAGGGATCAATACAACAGAGCAGGGTCTCACAATGGGGGATAAGGAGGGCAAGCAATTTTGAAACAAGGGACCGACAAGTACCCAAGGGAGGATAGTGGGAGAGGAGACTGACCAGTCTAAGGTTAGGTGGGAGTGGAAGTAGTATGGACGTAGGTGTGAAGGAGAAGTCATTCCTTGAAGAGGAGAGTCTTGAGCTCCTTCCTGAAATGTAGAAGCGAGGGGATGTTTTTGGTGCTGACGTGAAGGAGGTTTCAGAGTCTCCGGTCATAGACAGAGAATACCTATCTTCTGGTTTGTTCCTTCCTGCACTGGCCTAGTTCAAGTCTGCACATGGCATGGCTTCTGTTGAACTTTAGGCCTCCGGAGTTGCTGAGCTTCTCATTGAGATAGTTTTGGGACTTAAGGGTAAAGTCCTTGTAGATGATGGTACATTATTTGAAGGTGATATGCACTAGCAGTTGTGGGCCTGTGCTTTTTGAGGAGTGTTGGGGTCATGTGGTTGTATTTTCAGAGTTTGTTGATGAGTCATGCTGGAGCATCTAGGACACATCTCAGGGGTGCCAGGGCAGTTGCCAGCAGGGCTTACAGTTGGATATTCCCACTATCCAGGTAGGAGAGGACTAAGGACTGAAAAGCAGCTTTTAAAGTTGTTTGCTGGGAAGAAGGGTTTGATTTCCTGCAGGAAGGAATGTAGGTACCAAGCCGTTTGTGTATTCCAGGCGCCTTGAAGGAGAGGCATCTGTTGATGTAGATTTCAAGGGCATTTGCTGTGGTGGTTAGCTGGGGTGTGAAACACTTGGGGTTCATAGTGGAGAGCAATGTCTGGCTGTCAAGGTGTTCAGTGTCGTTGCTCAGCTGTAGGGATTTGATCTTGGAGCGATTGAGCTTCAGGTAAGTACTTAGCCCCCAGGTCTGTATGAATGTGAGGCAGGCCTTGAGCCTGTCAATGTCTTCGATGGAGGAGATCTTGAGTTATAGCTGCATGTCATCTGCAAATTGATGGATGTTGATGTTGTGTTGAGACATGATAGTTATGTGTGTTTCCATGCAAATGTTGAAGATCAAAGGGGAGAGGATAGATCATTGCAGGATTTCACAGGTGATGGGGAGAGTTGATGATCTGGAGCACAGTGGGCACTCTGGGTAAGAGAGCCTACTTTGTATTTTTCACTGGCTCAATTAGATTTTTCAGAAGAGATCTTACAGAGAAACAGTAACATTTTTAAAACCCTATCTATAAAGTAAATAGTATGCAGGCCAACAATCATCTCTGCATGTAAATCTTCAGAGGATGGACAGTCAGAGAGACTTGGGGCATATGCACATTCTGATGATACCAAAACTGCCTCAAAACTGAAAAGTACTTTAATTCATAGTTAAGGGATAGTTAACTAAGTAGGGATTGTTCTTGAATGAAGATTGTTCAAGAAGTTGCTTAAAGGAATTTTACATGTTTTTAAGTAGCACCTTAACACCTGGAAATGGTTTAATTGAAAAAAAGAGTAATTCCTTCTCTGCCACAAGGCATTTAGTAGAGACCTCTCTGATATAAACTCTGGAAGGGTGAGTGAGAGTTAGAGAGAAATTAATGGACTGTGAAGAGCTCATTCAGTACTAAACTCCTGTTTTCACTTTTTACATATCTCTGCTTCTAGCAGAGTATCTGGTTTGGTATTTTTTACAATTCATCTTTACTGCTGGTGATTTTGAGAGCATAGCAAGAAGCCAAGGCTGTTGCAGGCTGGACACCCATGGAGGTATGTGAGGCCACCAACTCCTGCAGAATTCCTTCCATTGGGACCGAGCAATATTAGAGGACAATCAGGAAAACAGACTGTGCAGCAGACCTGCTAGCCACTATGTTAGGACTCACACATCATCTGGAAAAAGGTGAATGGGTTCAACTTCTTTATTGAGTATGGGTTATGAGCCCCTGCTCCACATACCATGCCCTCAGCTTTCCACCTGCCCCCAGATGGAATCCACAACCGACATTCCCTTCTTCTCTTAGTGGGCTAACTTTGACTCCAAACTTTTGATAGTTTTCCTACGTGAGGTGCGAGAGCCTCCAGAGGTGTCGAGTTTAGCAGCCAAGTATGTTGGTGTTCGATTTGCTTTGTGTTAGGGAGAAGTCTCAATATGTGCTAATTTCCCTTACTTTTTGAGACCCGCAGCAACTTTTCTGGATTTCTAGGATTTGGTTTTTTGACCTGGAAATAGTGTGAGCCTTTTTTCCCACTCTTTCATGTATTTTGATGTGTGTTTTACTTTTGTGTTCTTTGGTTATGGTGTTTTAAACAAACTCCATGGCATCATCTTTTTCTGTGTGTCACACAGCACCTTTAGTGCAGTGGCACAGGGGTGTCTTTCAGACTCCCCAAGGTTTAAATTCCTTCTTTGGGACTGACTACTGTCTCCCAGAGCATGTAAAGTTAAATTGACTTTACTAGTCTCTTTAAATGTACTGACCGAGCACACACTATCTTCCTATAGAGTGCGGAGTGGTTGCTTAGCTTCATGTTACCCTTTCCTACTTTAAATGGCTGGTGGCAGTGGTTTAGATCAAACTACCATGATTTTCTCTGACTGCTAACAATGGTAGCAAAAAATCGGATCAGCCATGTTTTTCAATATGGCGCCCAAGACATATCTGTAAAAACAGACTCCGGTCATCTTTTTTTGCCATTTCTTTTAGGAAAGGCCCTTCTTGTATTTGTCTATGCACACCAAACCAGGTTTGGTCCCTTTGTTGGTTGGCCTTTGTCAGGCTTCAGTGCTGAAGCCCTCCTCTGATGCCTGAGTGTCTGGGGTGGACAGGATGTGAGGGAGGTGCCCGGAATTCCCTGTGCTTAGTTTCCGAGGAGATCTGAATGCACTCTTGCATTATTGGCCGGCTGGCTGTCCGGCAAGGACAGCCACCCTGCTATGTGAGTGACAGCCAGGCTGGAATGAATGGGGAGAACAGTTTAAAAGCAGGTCTCTGGGACTTGGAAAGCAGAGTCGATCACTGGAACGAAAGAACCAAAGAGGAGAGGAAGGAAGAGGACTGCAACTCATGGATGACTGGTGAAGACCTGCTACATGGCCGAATTGGCTGAAACTCCGACGACAGAGAAGCCCTTCAAGGTTAACTTCTTCCCTTGAGTTTGGTGGGAACAACCAACTCGCAAGCCACCTGGACACGGTACTATTCTGGTCCAATTTCCATCGGAGTGCTGTTGAAAACTGGATAGCCAGAGGCAAGGAAACCAGCTTGTGGACTTTAAGGCACTCACACCTTAAACTGATATCTTGCTACAGCTTTTGGCCTCTTCCCTGGGCAGTGCAGGAAACTCCCGACATCCCCCTTCCTGTCCCCACGACTGAAGCTCAGGAACAGCGAGATCTGCTCGAACTATCAGGAACAACTGCCTCAGTTACAGCTTTCTTCATTGACAAGGTACTGTGCAAACGCGATCTGGAAATCTTTTCGGCCTTCGGGAAAGTGTGTGAAACTTTCCTCAACTATGAAGGCTTGTCCTTCCCTAAACATTCGTCAAACTTTTTGCCTAGCCAAATCCTTTAAAATTCTGTGGCAAAGACTTAACCGTTACTTACCAAAACTGTGCCTACCGAGAAGAATTGCTGGTTGTATTTAACTGGAACCCTTTGCCCCGCCCATGAATGTATTTGGGCTGTCTATTCTTATAACCTTGTCTTTTCCATCCTTTATTGAGTATCTGAAGTGCCATTTTGCTCAGACTTCATTTTGGAGCTAAACTAGTTCATTTACTTACTGGTTGGATTTTTATGGTGTATTAGTGTGTGATATTGAGATGCTTATGCTAGAGTAATGTTTTATAACTGACTGAGTAAATAAATGTATATTTTTTTACCAAGAAACCTTGAGTAAGTGTTTACTTGAATCACTGTATTGGTTGGTCCTTTATGTAACATGTTCTACTGCTCACTTAAACTCTTGAGATAATTCTGGCTGCTCAGCCATCGCTACCACTTTACTGTGTAGTACAGGCTTGTACCAAAGGTGAAATTGTGCTTATACTTGTAGTCTTAATTGCCTCTAGTGTTCCCAAAGGGTACTGCAGGTGATTCTGCCTAACACTTTGTAGGTGATACATGCAGTTTGTAATATGATCCTGGCAGGGAGAAGGAGCCAGTGAAGCGTGCATAGTATTGGAGAGATACATTTGAATTTGCGGGCAACTTTTATGAGACGGCTGCAGTGTGGTGTGCTGTTTAGAGGGGGGCCAAGTGTGTGGCTCAAAGCCCAATAAAAAGGGCTTTTCTCCATCGATGTGAGAGTTAAGGAGGGCTTGGACCACAGTTCGGAATTTGTTTGAGGGAATGAAGGGTTTGTTATTGCAGAGTGCGAGTATCTGTAGCAATGTGATTTGTGCCTTTTTGGCTATGTGCTTTTGGAAGGACAGGCTACAGTGGACAATATAGTGCAGGTATTTGGATGAGTTTGACAGCTGAGGGGTGAATATTTCCAGGCACATGTCATCCAGCCATTGTTATTTACTGGGGGTTACCTCGTAGCACTCACCAAAAATTACAAAAGTAGTCAAAAAGAGTGTACGCCGGTGCAATAAGTAACACAATTTCGAATGGATTGTGTCCTCCAACGTAATCCACATCTTTCACATGTAATGTCCACAGCTGTGCTGCTTCGTAAATTTTTTCGGCAGAGGACGTCCTGCATCCATGGCGTCGGGTCGATGTCCCTAGAAGGTCTCCATCGAGGGTGACGTCACCGGATGTTATAAATAGGACGCACGGTGCCCGCAGCCTCAGTTCCGTTTTTTTCTGCATATGTGTTTGCTTCGAGAACTCGGCGCGCCTCGTGTGATCTTCTTTGAAGAAAATGTCTTCATCGTCTACTCCTCCGACTCCGTGGTCTGGTTTTAAGATATGCCTGGACTGTAAGTCCAAAATGTCGATTACGGACCCACACCGCATCTGCTTGTGGTGTCTGGGCGAAAAGTAATGATACCATCGACTGCTCGAAGTGCCAGTCGTTGACTGCCAAGGCCTTATGGCAGCGTAAGGGGAAATTACAGGTTGGTCGGGTTTCTAAACCTCGATATCCCAAATAACTGTGGGTATTTCCACCAATGACTCGAGGGGTGACTCTCCTCGTTGGAAGGAGTCCAGGGATCTCGATCCCGGAGTGGGTCCTGCTACTCGTCCTCCTTGTCTCGGCACTCCCGGAAGCGACGTCACCGGTTGCCTTCCCCGTCCTTGTCGGATGATGGCTCCATGAGGAAAGTGGCTTGTCCCACTAAATCCTCGACCTCTGAGGAATGGGAGGCATTCAGGGAGCAAATGCTGGTGATTTTTCAATCCCAGGGCACAGTTCCGTCCGCGCCTTCAGAAGAAGCTGGCAGGGAATGGTCTTGGTACAATGCTCGTGCGCCTTAGGGCCCGGGAACTGGGCACAATAAACATTGGGAACCGTTGAGGTCCCATTTGGACAAGGCTCCGGTGGATCGTCAGAGACGTGCCAGATTCAGGTCTCGGTCTTTGTCCCCAGCAAAACCACAGAAATCTGTTAAGGACTCAAGGTCAGCATCAACACTGTCGGTGCCATGTCCATCGAGTACGGCTGTCGGGCTTTGCCTTCAATCCAGCCTTTGGAGCCTTCAGCACCGTTGTTGACGTTGACGCAGAAGCCATCGGCGCCCTAAATGCCTTTGGGTCAATTTGGCCGGAATTTGCCGGTGGAGTGCCCTGGTACTGTGGATCCTCTGAGAAAGGCTTTATCCAAGACTGCAAGGCTGGTTGTGGACTCCAGGGCTGCTCCTGTCCCTAGGAAGGAGTGCTTTCATTCTCTGCATGATATTTATGAGGATGAGGAGCGGTCAGATATGG
Source organism: Ambystoma mexicanum (assembly GCF_040938575.1). Taxonomy (NCBI): domain Eukaryota; kingdom Metazoa; phylum Chordata; class Amphibia; order Caudata; family Ambystomatidae; genus Ambystoma; species Ambystoma mexicanum. Next base: position 808,313,053 of record NC_090941.1, read on the forward strand.
AGTTTGAGCCTGTTGAAACTCATGAGGCTCCTGACATGGACTTTTCTGAAGACAGTCAGTTGTGTCAGTCATTGCATGATGCCAGTGGCCTTGACATGGCTCCTGAGGTGGAGTTTGGTAGGCCAGAGCCTGGGGCTCATGCTGAATCCTCCCATAGGAGGTTGATGTCTAGAGTTACAAAATATCTCAGGTGGTCCGGTCCTCTGGTTGCGTTCAATCAGGATGACCTGACTGATATTTTGGATCAGGGTCTGTCCATTGACCCAGTGTTGCCTTTCCATTTGGCATTGCAAAAAAGGGTGGCAGCTACTTGGCAGACCCCAGAGGCTCTTCAGGCGGTCAACAAGTCGTTAACTAAGAAATAGTGCTCATCCAGTAGTGACTCAAGCTACCTAGCCAATTTACCCCACTTCCGAGAGTTTGGTGGTTCACGCAGCTACGGCCACCTTGAGCCAGGCAGCGTACCTTGCCATCCCTCCTGATAGGGATGACAACCACTTCGATGGTTGGGCACGCAAGGTATTTTCTGCTGGGAGTATGGCACTGAAGTCGGCCAACTCCACTTGTGTCTTGGCAAGGTTTTCACAAACTCTTTGGAATTGTGTCTCTCTAGCGGCTGAGCATATCCCTGAGGGCGAAGAAAGGGATGGTTTTCTTGCTCTTGTTTAGGATGGCAAGGATGCCATGTGTGAATCCCTTCAGTCTGGGTTGAACACGGCTGATAGTGTTAGTCGGTCCATGGCTGCGAGCACCGTGATACGCAGGTTTGCCGAAGTCGGGTTTTGCTCCGGATGTGCAAGCACGTCTTCTGAACATGCCCTTTGAGGGATCCCATTTATTTGGCAGCAAGGCTGACGAGAGCCTTGAGAGGTTGTAGACCTCAAAATCTGCTGCTAAATCTTTGGGTGCAGCAGTGCGTCAACCTCTGCCTTTTCATCCTAGGGGACAACAGTGGAGGGGGGGTTCCTTTCGTTACTACTCCTCTGTTGGTAGAACAAGAGGAACCAAGAATGAAAGGGGCCACCATAAAGGTACCCGAGGTGGACGGGGAAATAGAGGTGCCAAAGCCGCACAGGCAGCTGCCGCTTTGCTTATAGGCGCTGCCACAGCCGCTACAAAGCAGCTATGAGGCCATGTTCCATTGTGCGCCGGTTGGGGGCAGACTGTCTCAGCATCTCGAAGAATGGCGAGCTATTACTTCGGATGCGTGGGCTCTGGATACAATAGCCCATGGCTACTGCCTTCCCTTCCTAGAGTGGCCTCACAACAATCCATCAGGGAATCTCTCTTTGAAGCTTCCAGATCCGCTCCTTGTGCAGGAAATCTTGACCCTGCTGGAGAAAGGAGCTATAGAACTAGTGTCTGTGGTGGAGAAGAACAAGGGATGGTATTTCCCATATTTATTGAGTCCAAAGAAAGGCGGGGACTGAGACCCATCTTGGACTTGCGTTGGTTGAAAAAGTTCCTCAAGAAGGAAAAGTTCAAGATGGTCACTCTTTCTCAGGTCCTTCAGGCCCTTCGACTTCAGGATTGGTTGGTGTCTCTGGACCTACAGGATGCTTATTAGGGGGGGTTCACATCTACCCCTACCTGAACGACTGGTTGATCCGAGCGTGTTCACCCAAACAAGCTTTGGATCATCTCAGCCTCACCTGCAGCTCCCTTCACAAGCTGGTCTTCTCCCTCAATTTCAAGAAGTCACATATTACACCTTCCCAACAGCTCCAGTACATCGGGCTGTGTTGCACACATCCTTGGGAAAGTGCTTCCCTCCCAAGGTGAGGGCTCATCTCATTGTACAGATGGTCAACACATTTCAATTTGCCCAGAGTCTCCCAGCTTTCAAATTCTTAAGGTTGCTCGGCCTCATGGCATCCTGCATTTTTCTGGTGCCAGAGGCCAGAGTGAGGATGATATCCCTTCAAAGGGTTCTCAAGATGTAGTGGTCGCATCCCATTAAGATTCCACTCTCGTTCTCACAGGATCTTCTGTGGTGGGCCAGCAAGGGGAATCTGATGAAGGGGGAGCCGTTTTTGCAAGCGTGGCCGGAGGTGACAGTGGTGACAGACGCTTCCCTCACAGGATGGGGAGCTCATGCCGACGACCTGACTGCCAGCGGTCATTGGTCTCTGTCTGAGTCTTAACTCCACATCAACCTGTTGGAGCTGCGGGCCATCAGGCTAGCCCTGAAGGTTTTTCTGCTGTCTGTGTGGGGGAAGAGTGTGCTCATCATGACGCAAAAACAGTGGCCATGCATTACCTCAGCAAAAAAGGGGGGGTAGGGTCACTCCCATTATGCAGAGAGGCGATGCAGCTCTAGTTTTGGGTGATACAGCAAGGAATATCACTCTCAGCAGTCCATCTAGCCAGAGAGGAGAATGCGGTGGCGGACGCTCTGAACAGGCAGAGCACGGCCTCCCATGAGTGGGAGTTGGTTCTGAAGTCCTTCTGGAGATCTTTGCCTTTTGGGGAACCCCTCAAGTGGATCTGTTTGTGACCAGTGCCAACCGGAAGTGCGAGAGATTTTGCTCTGAGAGGACCCTTAGGGGACACATTCATTGTGGATTGGTCATTCCCACTTCTGTATGTGTTTACTCTGGTCCCCGTCATTTCTCAGGTGCTAAGGAGGTTGCAGAGGTGTGGATCCCACATGATCCTCATTGCGCCGGATTGGGCCAGGAGAGTGTAATTCCCGGACCTTCTAGAAATGTCCATCTGCCCTCTCCGCCATCTTCCCCACAGAGAGGATATTCTCTTGCGTGAGGGGGGTCGGGTTCTCCATCCAGTGTTTAAGACTCTCAACCTTCACGCTTGGATTCTGAAAGGTTGAGATATAAGGATTGGGACTTCCTGAATGAGGTGATGGAGGTGTTGCTTTCGGCCAGGTGGCCGGCAACCAAATCCCTGTACCGTTGCCATTGGTGTAAGTTTTGTGGCTGGTGCAGAGGACACAATGTCAATCCTTTTCAATGGTCCATTCCGATGATTCTTTCTTTCTTGCTTTCTTTGGCTCACAGGGGTCTTCAAGTGGGTACCATTAAAGGTTACCTGGTGGCGCTGTCTATTTTCAAGCGCTCGTCTGAAGAATGTTCTTATTTTAAGATTCATTTGATTTCCCAATTTCCAAAAGGGCTCACAAATGTGTTCCCACCGTCCCCGTTTCAGGTGCTGGTTTGTGATCTGAATTTGGTCTTGAAATTCCTGATGGGTGCTCCGTTTGAACCACTGCACTCTTGTCTTTTGAGACTGTTGTCTTTCAAGACACTTTTCTTGGTTGCAGTTACATCTGCTCGCAGAAGAGAGTGAATTGCAGGCACTTTCGTCTAAGCTACCTTTTACTGTGTTCCACAAGGATAGGGTTGTACTCAGTGTACGTCCGTCCTTCCTACTTAAGGTAGTGTCCGAGTTTCATCTGAGCCAGAAAGTTGTGCTTCCTGCTTTCTATCCTCCCCCTCATCCTGGTAAGGAAGAGGAGAGACTCCATAGGTTGGACCCTAGGAGAGCTTTGAACTTTTATATTTGTAGGATGTCCAGGGTCAAAGTGGATTGACCAGCTTTTTGTGGGGTAAACTGAACACCAATTTGGCCAGGCTGTTACCAAACAGACCTTATCCAGGTGAATTATCCTCACCATTACTGAATGCTACTGATTGGTGGGCAAGGACCCTCCTGAGGGATTGCGAACTCACTCCACTGGGGCGTGGCTATATCCACAGCCCTGCAGCGGGAGTTCCTATTAAGAATATTTGTGATGCAGCAACGTGGTATTCTATCCATACCTTTGCCAAGCATTACTCCCTGGATACGCTCCATGGACAGGATATGGCCTTTGGTAAAGCAGTGCTTTATTCTGCGTTCTGATTTGGTGTTCTAAATTCTTCTCCCTCCTCCATTCACTGATACTGATTTGGGAGTCTATCAAAGATGTGGAATACGTGAGAGGACACAATCCATTCGAAGAACAAGTACTTAGCAACTGGTAGCGTTCTTTCAACTGGATGTTCCTCCAATGTATTCCACATCGTCCTCCCAGCCTGCCATCTGAGGAATTTCCTATGCCGTTGTAGCATGCGATCCCGCATGGGTATGTGCAGTCAAGCAGCAGTTGCGTACAAGCATGTTACACATTATAGAGGAAAAAACATAAACTGAGGCTACGGGCACTGTGCTTCCTATTTATAACATCCGGTGACGTCACCCTCGACGGAGGCCTTCGAGGGGCATCAATCCAAGCCCATTGACGCAGGACGCCCTCTGCCGAAAAAATTTCCGAAGCAGCACAGCTGTGGACATTACATGCCCAAGATGTGGAATACGTTGGAGGAAAATCCAGTCAACAGAACATTACCAGTTGGTATGTAACCTGTTCTTTATTCAGGGCTGCAGATGCATCTGGGACAAAAATTCAACAAGAACGCGGAACAGAACTGCATGAAAAGCGGTCAAAGAAAAATCCTCAAAGTGAAAACTTTTATAGACAGAAAAAGAATTAGCATTTGAGACAGTAGAAAAAATCTCCCCGCACAGAAATGATTGCTTCTTGCACTTTGGACTCATATAGAACCATATACAATAATTTGTATCATTGGGTCCATGAACTTTCCCACACTGCCCTCAATTTCAATACTGTTACATCACAATCCACCCCCAATTCCCACAACACAAAATTATATGATTGAAACATTTGAGACAACCAGCATAATTTTATTATTCTGCCTGGTCGACTCTTCCGGTCTCCCATGGGAATGGCTACCCACCACAACATCATCAGAGCCTTGTCGCACAGACATACTTTAAACCGATTTGTTGCATATTGAGAAGATTCTAACCCTATTCCCAGGGGAAAATGGTATGCAGGCAATTTTAAATTGCTGTGGGTCTTGTCGGCATCACTAGGAAATCACATTTCATAAATGATTTTGAATTATAAAATGGTCATATATTCCTCTTTCACTGGCAGACCCTGCAGCCTCTAATCATTTGACCTTGAAAAATAACAACCTCTGTTAGCTTCTCTGTACACTTGGCCAGGGATTGCATGCTCTGTGCTAATGAACCATCTGCAGTGGCCTTTGCCCTGAACTAAATGCTCTTGCACGTTTAAAACAAAGCAGGCTTTAGGGGCGTATTTACCAAGATTTATTCTATCACTAAGTTTGATTATACTTACCCCACTTACTTGTCTCAGGATTTATGGATTTGTATTTAGTAAGATTTTAATTTTTGCAGATATGAGAAAGGGCCCTCTCCCCCATTATTACATTATTCCCTCCTTTTATTAATGTATTAATAACTAATTCTTTTTGTGCCCCTTGTTGTTTTTTAGACACTTTGGGCCTCATTACACGGTAGGCGGTAACCATGGCGCTATTAGCGCCATGGTTGCTGCCGGTATTTTACCGTGTCCACCTTGGTGGATGGCGGAATTACCGCCCTACTCCAAGGTGAGCGGGGGTGATAATTCCCCATTCACCAAGGCACTTCCCCATTCCCATTTTTGCCCCCAAAGGGCTCAATGGGAATGGGAAAGGCGCTAATTATGGTACCGCGAATTGCGGTACCGTAATTAGCACCAAGGTCCCTTTGCGGCACCCTACTTTAACGGCTGGTAAAACCAGCCGTTAAGGTCGGGTCCCACAAAGGGAACTCGTAGTAAGGCGGTAAGGGTTTACCGGTACCGGTGCCCTTACCGGTACTGGTAAACCCTTACCGCCTACCGTGTAATGAGGCCCTTTATCTTTATGGATCCATATCTTTTCTAACCAAGTCATGTCTCCCCCAGTCTCTTCTCAGCCATTCAGGTCTTCTCCAACCCAGACAAACCCTGTCCCACCTTTTAAGCATTGGATCCAGTACTTGTTATAATTTTCGATATCAGCAGGCTGTGTAAGCACCCATCCATCAGGATCCTCCCCTTCATTTTCCCCATTACTTTCTTTCTACTTTCCATTTCAATGTTATTTTTATCCGTAGTCAAGGGTATCATCAAATGTCTTTTTTGCTTATTAAAAAAAGTACTTTAAAAGTTTTCTTAACACAGAGGGTAATGGGAAGCAGCCTAAGAATGGGGACAGTGGCTCTGAAAAGTCCAGAATGCTACTTGTGCATCCATGCGAATACGCTTTCCAACCAGTCTTTTGCTTGCACTCCGTTAACCTCACTTTTCATCTTTCGCTGGAGTGTCCTTATCTCTTGTATAGCTGCACTGAAAGTTCAATTTGAAACCTCCCAGTCAGGGATTGCCGTACAACAGCTTGACCCAAATAGGGCACACACCCCTCCTTCTATGGCTTTTAGGAGGTCCAGGACGAAGCAGTTCTGAAGGGCCACCAACCGTAATGCCCTCATTTCTTCTTTGATTGAATTCAGTCCCTTCACAGTGGAATTAGTCAGTTGCAATAGCGCATAGCAGGTCAGCTGCAGCCATTTCGCATTGGCTGCAGCTTGCACTTCTGGAAGTAGCAGTGATGTAAAGAAGGTTGCTGCAGAAGAAAACAGGTGGTACTCATCCAGGTTAGCGGCCAAATTATCAGAACTACTCCTGGAGAAGTAGTTACTCTCCCATTTCCTTCTCCTCACTGTTTTTCTTTGCTCATTTTGATGTGCTATAAACCGCTGCAGTGCAATCTTCATGGCGGTGCTATTTCGAGGTACCACAAGTGCAGGGATGTGCAAAGTGACAAGGGCACACACTCCACTCCAATCTGTTGGAAGCTGGGTATATGCTCTGCATCCACAGGCCCACCATAGGTCCATAAGTGCTGCTATCCCCTGCACCAGTGCTGCATTCTGCAAAACCCTGGTACAGCCTCAATTTGCTACCAGGAAAATTCACCCATTTCCATTTGACCTGAAACACAAAGGGAATCATGTAAATCTCGTTATTTCTGTTTTTCGTCTAATAAAGTGAAGGCATGAACATACGTTCCCCAAATAACTTGGCAGCTTCCATCAACCTTGGCTACAACATTTTGCTCAAAACCCACCAGTCCTTCAGCATATCATTGCATTATTCCCCCTCCCATTTGTCCCCATAGCACACTGCTCCATCTATCCACATCAGCGGTCTAGTATGACACCAATGGACACTTTTTCCTTCTTTAGTTGGGCATTGTATTCTTTTATGATCCTCTGTTTTTAATTCTCCCTTTTGATATTTTATCACTTTGTGCTTGGTATTCTTATTTCGGAGCATTTATGTCATTTCACATAACTGTCCTCATAAACATTTCCCCCTTCCCCTACCCATTAAACAGCTACTTTGTTTCCCTGGAACAAACTTTGAATTCTACAAAGAGACGGATGCATCAGGCATCCAGCCTCCTCATAGGACATAGCCTGTGGCAGAAGAACCTTGGACATCCCTACCACGTGTGGAATGAGAGAGCACACATAGAATATGCCTTTTACTCTATCCCTTCCCACTTATCATGCTCTTTCTCAATGTTGTGGTGGATGCACTGCCCACTTATCACAGTCCTCCTTCGCATTTTGCTTTTTGCATTCAATCGCATTTCACTTTTTTCTTTGAGGAACATGTAAGATAAAAACAACTGTGATATAATAAAAACATATTAACATTAACACTACAAAATCTTGAAAATATCTTCTTCTTAGTTATCCTTTTTACATTATAACCATCTTCTGCTTCCTCTTTTTCTGGTTATTTCCCTGTGTCCACATTGCCTGTATGGATCGTATGTATTCGTATGTATTCCGTGAGGTCCTCGTCAGGCATAATTTTACAAGCCAGTATAGATCCCATGTCTGACTTGTCTGGATAGAGCTCCCTCAGACCCTCCCACACGTGCTTGAAAATTTTTGAAGGGCGCTCCATCATGTACATTAGAGCTTAATCTTACCCCAAAATATCCAGTGTGCTGCCATATTTTGCCATTTCTCTCCTCAACAAATACTGCCAACACATTTTTCATATCTCCTATGGCCAATGGGATTTTCGCTGTCTTTCTGAAAAACATAAATCCACTTGCTTGCTCCTGCCATCAACTAAGGTAAACTTTAAATTAAATGATGCCTGTCCATTGTCTGCCATGATATGTAATGACCCTCGCCCCTCGCTTTCTGCAAAAGTGGTATTTGTGTGCGCGCTGTGCGTTATTACCATGCTGTGGTCTTTTTGCTACCCCTATTCTGGTTTTCCTGCTGCATAGCCTGTTTCCCAGTCACCCAATGACTATTGCCTTTCCTGCTCCTCTCGTTCATCCCTTCTCCTTTCTCATCTCCTATCTGTCAAAGGATGGGTGTCTGTTTCGTCATACCCCTGATCGTTGTTAGAGCTGTCTTTCCAGTCTGATATGGTTTGCTCTTCATCTGCCGTGTCAGTTTCACTATGGTCCGAGTCCCGAGTAAGCGTTGAGTGTGAGATGTGAAAGGGTGGGGCATGTGGAGAAGGCCGGAGTGGACAAGAGTAGGGCAATTGAGCAAAGTAGTAAGTTAAAACATTGAGTCAGTGGGGTGGTTTGAAGAAAGAGTGAATGGGGGTCATTATTGGGTTGCCTTTCCGGAAACAACAGTACCGGTAAGCTTGCTGGTGCTGTTGTTTCTGGACCGGCAAACTACTAGTTCTGCGAGCGGGTGCCATTTCGCCTGCCAGGTCTGACCTAGTGGGCGGAATGGCACCCGCTCGCAGACCTTGGCGGATCCACCGGCACCATTCATGGATGGTGCTGGTGCATCCGTCCTCCCCATTCCTATTGAGTCCAATGGGACTTTAATGGGAATGCAGAGTAATATTTTATGGCGCCCGTCAATGGCCAATAACCAGGCCCACCAGGGCCGTAATGCCCTGGTAAGTCCCTATTGCTGGGTGCTGGAAAAAAAGACTCCTGCGGCAGCCGTGCTGTTTTTACACACAGTGGCCTTCTTGTTAATTCGTATTAGTATAGAGGTGGCCATCTCCACAGGCCCACCACCTTAACAATAAAGCCCTTTATTAGTGAGTTAGAAATAGTAATTACTGTTATCCTTGCTCATCTGTATCAGCAATCTGCGCTACGTGGCTTTGCGCTATGTACACGTTAATTTGGCTCAGGCTCTTCCACCCCATCCACATAAATGAACACTACGATCACTTTTCACAACAATGAAAAACAAACTGCTGCTACTAACAAACAAATGCGCGCATATACCCAAATAAAATCTTCCCCAAGGAAAAAGAAATTACACAACTATACTAATTGCCTGCTCTAAGCGCAACTCTTGTCTAACAAGGTCTGCCACTTACTATGCAACCCAATGCTCTAATGCAGATGTGCCACCATCTACCTGCTCCCTATTGAAATGGCAGACTTAATATTTAACACTAGCACTGTCACACACTGTAATGTGAGTCTCTCCCGTCCCTGGCGCTTTCATGCACGGGTACACTCACGTATACATTTAGGAGATTCTCCACTTCGTTCAATCTCAAAGTCTCCCTTTAACGGCGTGCACTTTCGGTCGGAGTGAAGGCAGAGTTGGACCAGGCAGACTTTTGGGAAGGAGCATTCACAGGCCTCTCTTGAGCTCTTTATACTGGTCAATGGATGCTGCACCGCACTCCTCCAGGAGCACAGCTGTAATATTCACGCCTCAGTTGAACAGTTAAGATATCTTGCTGGGTCTTCCAAAAATGAAATGGGGGTCGCCTCGTAGCACTCACTAAAAATTAGAAAAATAGTCAAAAAGCAGTGTATGCTCGTGCAAGAAGTAACGCAATTTTATTCAGGGCCCCAGACCCAGCTGGGACAGCAAGTTCAAACAGAACGCGGAACAGGACTGAATGAAAAGACGCTGCCAACGAAACACCCTTGAAGTGAAAACGTTTATAGACAGAAAAAGAATTAGCATTTGACAGAAAATATCTACCCACACAGAAATCATTGATTCATGCACTTTGGACTCATACAGAACCCTATACATTATGCTGGATCATTGGGTCCATGAACCTTCCCACACCACCCTCAATTACAATACTGTGACAACACAATCCAACCCTAACTACCACAACACAAAAGTATATGCTTGAAACTGTTCAGACGACCAGTGGAACTTTATTATTCTGACCTGGTCGCCTTTTCCTGTCTACCATGGGAATGGCTACCAACCACGACAACATCAGAGATTTGACCCACGGACATACTTTAAAATGGTTGTTGCATATTGGGAACATTCTAACCCTCTTCCCAGGGAAAATGGTCTGCGGGTGATTTGAAACTGCCGTAGGTCTTGTCAGCTTCACTAGAAAATCGCATTTCATAAATGATTTTGAATTATAAAGTGGTCATATATTCCTCTTTCACTGGCAGCCCTGCACGCTCTAATCAGTTGACCTTGAAAAATAACAGCCTCTATGTGCTTCTTTGTACACTTGGCCAGGGATTGCATGCTCTGTTCTAATGAACCATCTGCAGTGGCCTTTGCCACAAATGAAATGCTTTCACACGTTCAAAACAAAGCATATTTTTTGGGCCTATTTACTGCACTTTATTCTATCACTAAGTTTGATTATACTTACCTTTTCCCCAGGCAATAGTTTTATTAAGCTTTTAATTTTACAAATATGATAAAGGCCCCCTCCCGTTTTAGAGTACTACTCTCTCTGCTGATAAGTGCATTCCTTCATACTGCGCTGGACTTGCATTTTTATTACGGTTACATAAGTTGTTGTCTGGTGGGGGGACCGATGAGGACAAATTTGGTCTTAGTTCGGTTCAGTTTATGGTAAGGTGTTTGACATCCATGTTTGGATCATAGCCAGTCATTCGTGGAGGCGAGCAATGTCCTGGGGGCTATACTGATGGATGGCGACATTCTACGTGATTATAACAAATACCTTACAGAGGGGGATGTTTCACCTAAAACAAAAACAGGGAAAAAATTCAATCAATTCTTCTATTTTGTATCCCTCCACCAAGCCCCCCATTTCCCTATGTGTATAAGCTCACTCCAACCGTCTCCTCACCCCTGTTATACCCTTACCCCACCTCCATCTATGTTTCCACACAAATTCATTGTTCTTTCCCTGTTTTTGTTTTGTTATAAATTCCCGCTCTGTAAGTGTTTGCTCTGTAATCACTGCATACCAGATGACTATGTTGGGGCGATTTAGGAGAGTTCCGAAGGGTTCCACGTGTAGATTGAAGATAACTAGGAAGAGAATGGAACCTTGGGGGACCAGATAGATGACTGGGAGTCGATTGATTGGAACTGAATGAGCTCATCTATACAACCTAGTGCCTAGCAAATAAGTATGACGCAAACCATTTCAGGGCCGTTCCAGAGAAGCCCTTCCGTCAGCGAGGAAGGAGAGGAGTATTTGGTGATCAACTGCTTCAAAGGCAGCTGAGATGTCTAATAGAACTGGGATACACAGGTCCCCAGTATTGGTGATTCTGAGCGCACCGTCCACCACTTAGAAGGTTACGGTCTCTGTTCTCCAGTTTGTCCGGAAGCCAGATAGGTAATCGCATAGGCGATCAAGCTAGTCGATTTTGGCAAGTAGTTGAGTCGCAACTACTTTCCCTATTAGCTTTCTGATGAACGGGAGGCTTGGATGCATCTATAGTTGGCTACGTCCTCTAGGTCAAGCAAGGGTATTTTGAAAAGGGGTTGAATGAGACCTGTCTTCAACATGTCTGGGAATGAACCTTCACTGACAGAGGCGCTCACAATACCAAAGAGTGTGCTAAGTACTGGGCCTATGAGTTGTTTAATGTGGAAGGCTGGGAGGAAGTCGTCCCTTCGAGTTCCAACCCATCAGTGACCACACCCGTGGTGATATCATCAAAGGCCTCAAACCCTCTCGATGAAAAGGGGACTCATGCCAAGCCCCTATCACTAAGGATTGCACCAAACCCCTTCTTCTGCTCATCTCTGCAATCATCAACTCTTCCTTCACCTCCTTCTCAGTCTTTCTGGCCCTCAAAGAATCTTGGGTATTCCCTCTTCTAGAAAAAACCTCCCTTGACCGGGCCATTCCCACCACCTACCGACCTATCACCACAGTCCCATTCTTGCTGAAAATCCTCGATAGATTTGCTTACTTACAAATCCAGGAATTCCTAGAATCTCACTATATTTTAGGATCCTGACAGTCTGGGTTCTGCCCTAAGCACGGAACTGAGTCAGCACTACTGGACCTCAAAAATAAGCTAGATGACACCAACGACCAAGGAAACCTCTCTCTCCTCCTACTCTTGAACCTATCTGCTTCATTTGACCTGGTCAATCACAACATACTCTGCCACCACCTCATATCTCAGCCGACTTCTCCTCTGATGCTGCCAACTGGGTCTCCTTGTTCCTTGATGACAGGACTTCTCTGGTCTTTGCCGGTGAAGCATCGATGCACCCCACCCCAACATCGTGTGGCAAACCACAAGGCTCCTGCGTCCCCCCCACCCTATACAACATATATACACCAACTACATGGACGATACAAAAATCCTCATCCCCCTCTCAGGCAACCAAACACAGGACTCACTCAGGATCAACGCGGCCATCCAAGTTTGGAAAGCATCCAAACTTGGATGGCCACACACAGCCTCTGCCTCAACGGCAAAAAGACAGAGCTTCTTCTCATCGGCCCCCGTCACGTCTAGGTAAGCATCCTCAGGCCTACAAAACATTCACCATTGATGGCCACAACATCCCTGTCACCACTGCAGTAAAAACCCTATGCGTTTACCTGTACTTCTCCCTCAACATGATGTGCCAAGTAAACCACAGTGCCTCAACATAGGGATATGCCACAAAGCTCATTACCGCCAGCAGACCGTTCTTGACCATGAAAACCGGCTCGAAGTTGCTTGTGCCCTCGTCTGCTCAAAACATGACTACTGCAACTCACTACAGCAGCACTTACAATCGAAAAGTGTGATCACATAACGAAAGCCATGAAAAACTGCTCAGTGGCTCCTGGTAAAGGACAGAATTAATTTCTAGACCCTGTCTATCACGTATTTCTGTCTTTCAAACAACGCCCCCTCCTACCTTGCAAAAACAATCTCAAGAAACTCCCCAGGAAGGTATCTACTATCGGCCTACAAACATTGCCTCGCCACATCCAGATTCAACCACAAGAGAGCAGAGCTCTGTCAAAATGCAGGGGCGCATGAGCATGTCTGCCTGAGTCTGCGTCTCCTTAAATCAGGCTGAATCATTCGTAAATTAAGGAAGTTTAAACTGCAATTTCTGCCAATATCGTCTTCCGTTCCTGTTGCCGCCTGGAGCAGCTTCAGGTTCGAACCTCGGAACGGCCTTCCTCCCGCTCTGTCCTCGGATGGACCCGGTGAGTCCTTCCCGCCTTCAGACATCCTGGGCGGCAGGTGTCAGACTCATCTAGATCGGACTCATCTAGAGCGTCTCCGGGATCGAACCTTGGAACGACACTCCTCCTTCCTGACATCCAGGGCGGCGGTCACCAAAAATCGAACCCACCCTTTGTTGCTCCGAGAGCCAGCCACGGAGCAGCCTTCCTCCCGCTTCGTCATCGGGTCGGCCTGCGGGGCCCCCCCACCTTCAAGTCATCCAGGGTGGCGGTTGCCACCTCCTTCCTTCTGTTCCCTGCTGAGCCAGCCAGCCTGTGGGATCCTCCCGCCTCCCATTAGACCAGATGCGACGGTGGCCTCTTCCTTCCTCGCCACTGCCCGCTGTGCCAGCCAACCTGCGGGGGCCTCCCGCCTTCCGTCATCCAGGGTGGCGGTTGCCTCTTCCTTCCTTCTGCTCCCTGCTGAGCCAGCCGACCTGTGGGGTCCTCCTGCCTTCCAGTAATCCAGAGCGGCGGTGGTCTCATCCTCCTTGCCGCTGCCTGCTGCACCAACCGACCTGCGGGGTCCTCCCGCCTTCCAGCAGTCCAGAGCTGCGGTGGCCTCTTCCTCCTTGCCGCTGCCTGCTGCGCAAGCCGACCTGCGGGGCCCTCCTGACTTCCAGAGCCCCTTATCGATTGCCAGAGCCCATTGTCATTAATAGGGCACTACAACAGGTACGGCTACCGCTGTCTGCTGAGCTAGCTCCGGCCCCCCTCTTGGAGTGATCTGCCCGTTGCGCTCCTCGTGGCCTTCGGAGTCCACTCCTTCTTTCTTTGTTTCCTGGAGCCCCCTCCACGCCGCAGCCTCCTCACAGCTCTCCGTACCCTTGACCTGCGTCGCAGCAGCCTAGGGCCTCCTTCATACGGCTGCCTCTGCATTACTCTCCGAGCTCTCTCATCATTCCACACAGCTTGGAGCCTCTTTCTCCTGTGTGCATTCCTGGTGGCCTCACCTCGCTGAATCCTGCGGCTCCCTCCACACAGCTGCCTTCACTCAGCTCTCCAAGCCCCTTCTTCTTCCCACAGGGCCTGAGTCCCCACCTCCTGCGCACTATCCCGACGGATTTGCTTCACTGCTTCCTGGGCCTCTGTACTTCACTCAACCTCGGAACACTGTCTGCACTACGCTGGTTCCCGGTTCATCCATGTATCTGCCTTCGGGGGACTCTGCGCTTTACTTGTTCCACTTGAATAATTGTCGCCCCACTAGCTGTGTTCCAACTCTACTCCCACAGTTCCTGGCTTGCCCGGCTCTGACTTTGAGTTATATGCTTCTTCTCCCCCCTCTCCATTGTTTGTTCTCACTCCTTTTCAGTTCTACCCTGTCACCACCTTCGGCGCTGCGGTTATAACTTTGGACTCCTACTTTGTCAGACATCAAGCACCACTTGACCCCCCCATCTACACTATCGACTTCCTGCACCATCTGACTTGGCTCACTCTGTGTGGATAACTTGGTGCAACTACATTGTCCTGTCTCAAGCACCTCTGGACTCCTCTTTCCACAGTATTGAGTTCCTGAACCTCGACTCTTTTGACTCCCACTTGATTCCTCCCATCTCCAACTTGAATTCCTCCTATCCTCTTCCTCGCTGATCTCTACCCTCTACATTCCTGTTACTACTATTCTGCTCCTACCTACCTGTCTGTATCTAAGTCCTTGGTATGCGATCCCCCTATCTCCTTCCCACCCCACTCTCTCCCCCCTCACCCCCCATTCCATCTCCTCCTCTCCCTCCTATTCTACTCGCTCCTCCTGATGCCTAGTCTTCTCCACTATTTTCCCCCACACTCTCCTACCCATCCTCCTTCCTTTTCTCATCGCCCTAACCTTCTCTACCCCCCACTGCCAACCAATCTGCCCTCATAAACACTGCTCTCTGGAACACCAGATCCATCTGTAACAAGACCGCTGCTACCCTTGATCTTTTTTTTCGCCTCAATCTTCATTTCCTCTGCCTAACTGAGACATGGATTCCACCTCAAAACACCTCTGTCCCTGCTTCCTTAACGACCTCGTCTTCCTCTTTCATCCATACCCCTCGTACCTCTGGACGAGGTGGCGGCGTTGGTCTCTTAGTCCACCTGAAATTCATTTCCTCCTCTTCATCTCCAACTCTCCCCTCTTTCTCTACTTTAGAATTCCTCTACAAGTCCTTCTCTTCTCCCTACCCTATTTCCTTCCTGATCGTCTATCGACCCCCTGGTCCTCTCTCCTCTTTCCTTGATGATCTGGATCACCTCCTCTCACTTATTTCTTCACCTGCCTCTCCTTTAGTGGTACTTGGCGACTTTAACATCCATCTACCTTCTCCCCCACAATCTTCTCCTCTCCTCTCCATCCTTGATTCCCATCTCCTCCCCCTCCTTCCTTCGCCCTCTACTCACTCCTCTGGCTCCACTCTTGACCTCATCTTTTCCTCCTCCCACTCCTCCTCTCCTGTCTCCTCTCTCCCTGTTTATCTCTCAGATCATGCTCTACTCTCTTTTTCCCTTTCCCCTCTCTCTACACCTACTACCACTAATCCTTCTCTCCCAATCTACTCGCGTCGTGACCTCCGGGAATTCAACGCTACCATCTTCTTCGACACCTGCTCTTCTTCTCTCCCATCTCACCAAGACTTTGCATTACTCTCTGCCGATGATGCTCTCTCTTCCCTTTCCTCCTCTATCTCCACTGCCCTTGACCAACTTTACCCCCTTTCTCTCTTTCGCCCCCCACGGAAACCTTCTCAACCTTGGCTTACCCCCCATCTCCGCTCTATGCGATGCCTTCTCAGACGTTTAGAGACTCTGGCTCAAAACTCCCTCGCTCTCTAATCGAACCTCTTACTTTTCTTACCATGCTCTTTACAACTCTTGTCTTGCAACCACCAAGTCCTCATACTACTCTAACCTCCTCCAGTCTCAAGCATCTCATCCTCGTCAAATCTTTCAAACTCTTACCCGTCTTCTCTCTCCTCCTACTCCTGATCCCTCATCCAACTCCACGCTTTCTCCCTCGGACTTTGCCAACTTCTTTTCCTCCAAAATCATCTCACTCCGCCAAAAAATTAACTCCCCCTCTAGCTCCCTCTCTTCTCCTCCCCTCTCTCCTCCCTCTTCCACTATGTCTGTCTACTCACCTGTCTCTGCTTTGGATGTCTCCTCCCTCCTTTCCAAAGCCCACCCCACACCCGCTCCCTCTGACCCTCTGCCCTCCGTTCTCATCCCCAAAATCTACCCTCTTCTTATCCCATACCTTACCACTTTCTTTAACTCCTGCCTCTCCTCTTCTACCTTTCCATCAGCCTTCAAACACGCAATGAGTATTCCTATCCTAAAGAAACCCTCTGCTGATCCACTCCTCACCTCTAACTACAGATCTATCTCCCTTCTACCTTTCCTTTCTAAACTCCTTGAGCGTCTCGCTTATTCTCAACTCTCTTCTTTTGTCTCTTCCTCCTCTCTCCTTCCTCCCTTTCAATCTTGCTTTTGACTGAAACATTCCACTGAAACCGCTTTCACTTCTATCCTCAACTCTCTCCTCTCTGCTCGGCATGCCAAGCAATCATCCATCCTTATTCTCCTTGATCTCTCTGCAGCTTTTGACACTGTTGATCACCCACTCCTCCTACACATTCTCTCCTCCTTTGGTTTCAAGGGCCCTGTTCTGAATTGGCTATCTTCCTACCTCTCTTCTCGTTCCTTTACCGTCTCATGGGGGGGTCAGACCTCTTCTTCCTTCCCTCTAACATACGTTGTTCCACAAGGCTCTGTACTTGGTCCTTTCCTCTTCTCTCTTTATACCTCACTCATTGCCCCTGTTATCTCCTCCTTTGATATCTCCCATCACTTTTACGCTGATGATACTCAACTCTTTCTCTCTTTCTCCTCCTTCACACCTGACCTCCATCTCAAACTCTCCTCTTGTCTCACAGCTATCAAGAACTGGATGTCCTCCCGCTTCCTCTCTCTTAACACTGATAAAACTGAAGTCCTTTTCTTCCCTTCTAACTCACTCCCTCCTCCCTCTCCTCCCCCATTCATCCACTTTCCCCCCTCCAACCTCCCTATCTCCTCCCATGCTTGTAATCTAGGTGTTATATTTGACTCCACTCTCTCCTTTTCACAACACATTTCACTTACCTCTCGCTCCTGCCGTTACCACCTATACAACATTCGCAAAATCCGTCCCTCCCTCACATTCCATGCGACCAAACTCCTTATCTCCTGTCTCATCTTTTCCAGACTATTCTACTGCTCCCCTTTATTCTTTGGACTTTCTGCATCCCAACTTGCCCCCCTTAAATCCATTTAACACTCTGCTGTTCGTACTCTTTGTCTCCTTACCTCCCGTGATTCTATCTCCTCCTCGCTCTCTCATCTTCGTTGGCTACCTTTCCACTTACAGTTAAAATTCTGATTACTATGCCTTGTTTTCAAATCCTTACATGGTCTTGCTCCTCCTTAGCTCTCCTCCCTTCTCACCTTTTACTCCCCCTCACGCTCTCTTCGTTCTGCTGACCATTTCCTCCTCTCTGTACCTCCTTCCCCCTGTGCTTCCTCCCGGTTCCGCTCCTTCCAACTCCTTGCTCCTCTTCACTGGAACTCACTCCCTCTCTCAATCTGCTCTTCCACGACCCTTCCCTCATTTCGCACGTCTCTCAAATCCCTTCTCCTCCACTCTCCTCCTTGAAGACTTCCCTATTCTCTCTTCCTCCCCCCTCCCTCCCTCTTCTAACTCCTCTATCCCCACTCCCTTTTCATTCTCCCACCTTTCTCTTGTTCACTTGTTCTCTTTCTCTGTTCCCCCTCACCACTCCTACTCCCTCTCCACTTCCCCCCCAGTTAATTGCTTTTTGCACTGTTTTATTGTCGAATGATTCATTATGTAATTTTGCTCCCAATGTTTATTGTTTATTGTTGTTCACTTTATGAGTTGTTCCATTGTACAGCGCCTTGGTGTAAAGCGCTCTATAAATAAAGAAATCAATCAATCAATCAATCAATCAATCAAAATGGCACATGTGGATCTGGTTTGAGGCGCTAAGCAGCATTTCACAAGTTTACTGAGTGGTAACAACTGCAGAATTGTGCCGGCAAAGTCGAGCACTCGCTGGCCTATTACAGTTGACTCAGAGTTACTGACCCTGCCCCGGAGCTTGGCAGAGGAAGAAAGCATCTGCAGTGTGGCGGGTATTCAAATTAGCTGCATACTTGTTGCCCTGCTCGATCCGGCTGGTGTGTGTCCGGTGCATGGTAGAAGGAGTCCCCCACCAAGATGTTTTCCTACCTTTATATTTAACGTTTGGCAAAGGTAATATACACTGTGTTGTTGGTTCTGACAGACCGCGCAATTGACGTTTTCTGCAGTTGGGTCCTGGCTTGGTGCTGGTGATAGCCTGGCCAGGTGGTACTGGTCGAGATCTGGAATGGCCTGTTGTTGTGCAACCTAATAAGATGACTAAACAAGCTACGCAATTGAGGCCTTGGGATATTGCTGCAATGCTTCAACAACAAGATATGGGGAAGAAATGGGATCCACCACCGAGCTCAGGGTCTACTACATCTGGAGGGTAACACCATTTGGGGTCGCCACCCACCAAATTGGATGTAAAAAATCTGCTTGGGGAAATCAAAAAGGAGTTTCAAAGTCGGACAGCAGACATTTCTACAAAAATATTGGCACTCGATAAGCAGATGGAAGAGGAGGAGCACCTCATATAAGAAGAAGAGACAATGGCATGTGAACAATTGTATGAAACAGCAAAGCGTGCCACATGCCTCAAAGAATTGAAGGCTAAATGCAAACTCATTCAATGTAAAAAGGAGGATGCTCAAAATCGTTCATGGAGGGACAACATCATATTGAGGGAATCCTGTGTTTGTTGTCCAAAGGGAGACTTTGGAGTTCTTTTGATTGTTACTGGAGCTGCAGAAAGGGGTGGATGTGGAACTTGATCGGACCCACATGCTCTGCTGTAACAATCATCAAATAAGTCTATTCGGATAAAATCTATTAAGCATTGACCACAATAAAATTAACAGCAGTGTGTCGACAATATAATTCATACAGAAAATATCATATACAAGCAGCATATAAAGATATCAAAGGTATTAAATGTAGTTCCATGCTAAAATGTTCCCCCTCATAGAGTGCATTGAGATAAGAGTGTCCAGACAATATTTTCTTGCATTCCAAGCCCTCCTTAAATATGTTAGGAAACCCCAAGTGACAAGACGAGGTTCAGCATGTAATAAGAAAATGTATGCCAGGGTCGACATTGAGTAAATTTATTTGTTTCACTATTGAAATGATTGTCTGCTTTCTGATTTCTGTTTAATAGGGGCACAGCAAAGCAAAGTGCAATTTGTTCGGCTGCTGCTCTACACCGGTGACATTCTGGGTCCTGAACAAACCCCGGCCAATTCACTGTGTTCGCTTGCAACAACAAAAGATCAAAAACGTGCTCTTGTCAAAATCCAGTGGTCTGCTGGATTATTGCTGTGTGTCATGTAGGGTTGCAAAGAATCCAATTTTGTGACAATAGCGTGTTTTCTATTAGAGTCCAATAAAAGCCCCATTGATTCTCATCTTTCTTTGCTTATATTGAAAAAAATCCTCTTGTAAACATTTCTCCCCCCTTGAGTCAACAGATTAACGGGACATAGAAGACTGGGAGCATTTAACTGAATTGTACAGTCATGGATAAACTTCAGCCATGGTATATTACTCCATGCAGCGCTGTGCATCAGGACTCTTACTATTTCTTGAGTTACCAATGCTCTGGGTTGTGACCAAATGCTTAACCAGTGTATTAAAGGGTCCTTGTGCCAGTCATCCCCCATATATTTAGCTCTGAGCTCGGCATGCACTGCAAAATTTGGTGCCGAGCACGGTAGGCCCAGCAATTTCTTAACAAATTAGTTTTCTATGATCTCGAGTGTGGACACATTTTCGAAACCCCAGAGTTAAACCCCATAATTAGTTGCTGCCTTTGTCTGTACACCTCCATTATCATTTCAAGTGGTTTGCTCTGACACATCTGCATAAAACGGAATACAAAAATTAGTCATGGGTGCCCCACTGTGAGAACAAACAAGGTAAAAATGGCCTGTTCTATGGGATGGTACCCACACTAGAGTCCGCAGCCACATTTTAGCTCAATGTACTTTTCACAGATGGGAAAATATCCATTTGCATATCAGCCTTTGTCCCGCCCACATGGACAGTCCAGCACCGAAATGCTATGATAATTCCCCTCTGAACAAGAGTACCAACAGCAACCCCATACACGTGTTTCAGCCTTGTTGGGCATCATCAGTGAGGTGGAGCTGTGCCTCTCTGAGCACAGTGAGCAAGGGGTCCAGCTGAATTCGTTGTGTTGATTTTCAAATCTAGATTTGTCATAAAATCAGTATACACATTAATACATTTCTGGAGGGCATGGGGTGTCCGAGCTATGATGACATTATTATCAGCATATACTAACAGGGGGAACAATGTATTGCCAACCCATGGTAAATATGAATTAGAGGGCCTTGTAGAGACAGTTCATATAAAAAGTAAATAAAACTGGTGCTAGGACGCAACCCTGATGGACTCTTGTTTCGACATAAAAGTATCTACTACATTGACCCTGCTCCCCAAAACGAACAAAGGCCTTTGTGCCCTCATGTACCAGTTGCAGGACCCTCAATTGCACGAATGGGCACCCCACGTGCCCAAGCACCGACCAGAGCTTTTCTCTGTTTACCTTGTCGAAAGCGGTACTTAGGTCCATGAAAGCCAAATAAATTGGTTCACCCTTTACAAAAACCGATAGTGCCCCCCCCAAGTATAATTGCAATGGTTCATCGCAGGGCCCTACAACTGTGTTGAGATCCATTCCTCAATGCAACCCAGTAAAATGCGACCAAACATTTTGAAAGATGTATCCAAGAGTGATATTGTCTAAAGGCGCAATCTGCCTTTTTAAATATAGGATAGATAAATGTGTTTTTCCCAGAGTGCGGGAACTCCCCTATTTGCGAAAATGCATTAAAGCAAATTGTCTACAATTGGGCCCGTAGGTTCACCACCCCCCTGTAAAAATCTGCAGGGACCACATCTGGGCTCGGGGCTTTTATGTGTGCTTGTTGGTTAATCGCATCCTCCACCTCCCTTAGTGAGAACTGAATTAGTGAGTCCTGCTCCCCGACAATAGTCTTATCCGCAGGACTCTCGTACAGGAAAGAGAAATGATCCTCCCAGGCCTTGGCCTGCACGTGCATGTCCCTCATTGTCTGCTCTCTTTTGTAAGGGGGTCCTCCTGCAACAAACTCCCAAAACCTTTTGGAATCATTAGAGGAAACAGCAATCAGTAAACCTTCCCACGCTTGATTCTCTAGAAACTCTTTCCTGGTATTTACAGCCAGTTTATATTCAGCCTTGACCCAAATGATCTCCCCACTACAAATTTGTGGTTCCTTCAAGACCCCCAACAGTTGCTTCTTTAATATTTTACATTCCTTGTATAACCATATTTTCTCCCCACTTTATTTGCATTTGAAATCATACTGCAACATGTATATTAGAGACCCCATCAGTTCCTCAAAAATGTCTGCTACCTGCTCCGGGGACTCCATAATATCAAAGATTGGGAGCATTAAATGCAAGTTGGATGACACAAGTTGCTGTTGAAAAATCATGGGATCGCGCTTTGAAAATTTCAGTCTTCTTTTGTAGTGTGGATTGACCAGGGGTGTTGCTTGTTTGTAAAAGATCTGGGGCTGTGCTAATGTCGGGACTGGCTGCACTTGGGGCTAGCTAGCCTTTTGGTTGTAGACCCTGAGCTTCTATCTACAGCTAAAAGACACAGGGCTATAGCCCCCTAGCGCCCTCCCTAGCAATGCCTCTCGGAGTGACCTCACACAGGTCTAAATGAGGAAAAGCGCACTGAGTGCATTCCCACTGAAGACTAAGCCTCAGCGGGAAGTGGTTGCTGCACATTTCCTGTATTACTCTAAAGTCTTTTATCAAATTCCAAAGTTGAACATGCATGAAGAAAAAATCAATTGTGGACGACCCCTGTGTGTTTCTAAATGACACTGCCCCTGGTACATCTATTTATTTATGTGAACATTTATATCGCACGCATAGCCCAGAGGTATCTAGGCGCTTGAACTTAAGAAATTGGTTACAGGCATAGAATTCAATGGGCCTCATTACGAGTAGGGCGGTAAGGGATACCGGGCACCAGTAAGGAGACCGGTGCCGGTAATCCCTTACCGCCCTACTACAAGTTCCCTTAGCGGGTCCCTCCTTTAATGCCTGGTCTGACCAGGCGTTATGGACGCGACCCGTTAAGGGAAATCAGAGCCAATAACGGTACTGCAAATTGCGGTACCATTATTAGCTACTTCCCCATTCCCTCTGAGTCCTATGGGGGTTCAAATGGGAATGGGGAATGGTTTTTTCAATGGGGACTTACCTGTCCCGCAAAGGTCGGACTACACCGGTAAGTCCCCATTGAACGAGACCGGTGCCGGTACCGTTATTGGAGGCAGTCATGGCGCCATGACTACCTCCAATCTCGGAATGAGGCCCAATTTATTTAACGTTGCTTATTTAACAGACACAAGATACATTACATGTGTGAGGTTACAGTCTTATATTATGTTCGAGTCATGGAAAGCCTAACATTATCATACATTACTATATAACGTTAACACACTTTGCAAGCATTCACAAGTCCAAATTTGTTACCTGACTAACCTATGATATGATATGATATGGCATTTGTAACGCGCCTATACACAAGTGTTTCAAGGCGCGAAAACCTAGATTATTTAGTTTACTTCTGCTTATATTGTTTTATGTTTGATGTGTATTCCAGTGCTTGGTGAAAGTTAAAGGGAGTATTGATTGAAAAGCAGAGTTTTAAGGCCTTTACGGAATGACCACAAGTATGTGTCAGTCCTTAAAGTTACAGGCAAGGTGTTTCACAGTTTGGCCGTGATCACTGGGAAGCTGGAGCCACCTGCTTTCTGTCTCCTGAATCTCGGTGGAGGAGGCCCGGGTGGGTCTGCTAGATAGGGTTTTTGCAATTTGTTTACTGAAGAATGCTGGTGCATTGTTAGAGAGGCATTGATGCGTAAGTGAAAGGATTTTAAATGTTATTCTTTCTTGTACTGGCAGCCAGTGAATGTAGTGTCTGGTTGATGAGATATGTTCATGTTTAGGTATATCAAGTGCTGTTCTAATTGCATTATTTTGCATGACTTGGAGTATACTAATGTTTCTGGTATTGGATCCTGCAAAAAGGGAGTTGCAATAGTCGATCCTGGAGAGGATTAACGCTCTGGCCAACTTAATGCAATTCTACGCAGAGAGAAAGGGTCTGCTAGCTCTGGTTAATTTGGACGTGTACGCTGCAGAAAAGACAATGGCATTAACCTGTCAGTGTTAAGGTAAGTGTTGATTCAATGTACACACCTAATGTTTTTATCTCCTTGGCGACATTGATAATGTTGCCATCACTGTTGAAAGATTTATAGGATTGTGGTAGCTTACCTTAACTTACATCTGGTGTGACTTGTCCATTCAAGGACCGCAACCTCCATTCCAATAGCCACAACCCAACTTGTAGACCCTTGGGTCATGTCCGATTGTCCAGCATCTGTGGTTGTGCAATGCCATGAGTGGTGTCCTCACTATCATCATACAAATCCACCAGAATCCCATTGCCTAGTTTAATGTTAAAATCTCCAACCATCACTGGTACTGTCAGGCGGTCAAGTGCTGCAAGTATGGTGCTTTCCACCAGTTATTTTAATATCCCAAGCCTATTGGGTTCCGATTTGTGTGGACTATCGTAAAAATTAACAATCAACAAATGGTCCCCTTGGATAGGGGCCATAGTGATATATTGTATACAATTTGTGTTAGTGTCTGGCGCTGTTCGGTAGCTCATGGATGCCCTAACCAATGGCGTTAGACCCCCATAACAGTGCCCTCTTTTATTCTTGCTTGTGGGAGATGAGAATGAGACAAACCCATCCATTAATAATTCCTCCATAGCCCATGTTTCCTGTAATAGGATAATATCATGTTGGTTCATATATGCCATTGTGTCAGGGTCCCTAAATTTGGTGCCTGCCCCCACTATATGCCAACTAAGGATAGCTATGGAGAGCGCGTCCATGTAACTGAGCCTCTGTGATGATCACATATGGTTTGATTCCAAACCCGGTTGCTTCAAAGTTTCTAGGGAAGGAATCTTCAGTCAGTCTAGTTCTTCAATCGAGGATAGGGATTCAAACCGACTAGATGTCATAACCACCCCCTTTTCACTTGAGTGTGCCTGCCCCTTTGCAATACTAATGTTCTTTTTGACCAGTTCATTTTTCAGGGCACACCTTTGAGAAAGCAGTTCATAGTCTATTTATTGCTTGAACCAGTTATGTTCCCATTCCCTGGTTGTCTATAGGCCAACTGAATTGCTAAATGAATATTTCCTCCCTTCTATTTGGTAACTCGATTATCAGATTCTTAAGGTCGCTAGTGACCATGGTGTATGAACAGTGACCAGATTCTCATCTCCATTGGTGGGCTGTCCTTGGACTTTTGTCATAAGTGCCTGAATCTAGGAGCCTTCCTCCCATAATAGGTCCCCTCTTCGGTTACATACATTAGTAAAATGAAGGAGTGGAAATTTGGGCAAATCTGTGGATAGTCAATTCCCAGTGATACTGAGCTGCTGAATAAGCCGGCTGACTTGTTAGTGATGTCTGATTGCTGAAGTATTGAAAATCTGGTGACAGATATGGAGGAACAGCTGGTTGTTGAACAACAGGTTGTGGAGTAACAGTTGTTCTGTAGCTCTGTGGTGCCAGAGTTTCATGTAATAATGTCCCCGCAAAAATGTCTCCTGACAAAAAAGTTGCAGTTTTTTGAGGAGACAGTACATTGAACATCCCCCTTTTTACAAGGGGAGCAGGGGACACCCCCAAAACTCGTCCACATACATAATGTCACCAATGGCTTTTCCCGGCGACATTATGCATGGGGACATTATGTATGGGGACATTATTACCTGATACCGGTGCCAGGCTCTGACCTGTCTGACTGGTAGGCACAGTGACCGGTTGGTGAATACCTTAGACACTACGTTGATCATTTGATACAGTAATAGACCAGATACTATAGAAAAAATCAATACCGTCTTCTGTTTTCTCATCTTTTTTTACATTTAACTAATTGAGGGTACTGCAGCATGGGTAGCAGCCCTTTTTCAAACAGTTTCCTTTTTCTCCTTCAAGTATAACTGTGGTCTCTTAATTTCTCATGAGAGCCCTGTAACCCCGTTATCTAGAAGCATTTTCCCTTTCTGAGGCTTCCTCGTGCCAATCAGAATCAACTTCCCACTGTTTTGAACAAATTCTTCCCCTTTTCAGGTCTAATGTGCGCTTGAGATTCTGTAGTCCATCGCCATGAAAGGTACCATTGAGCAATAACTGGTTATGTTTATTCTCCTGTGTTAATGCGTGGTTGCAAAGATTGACAGAATCTACCATTTTATTTGTTGTACATATGATGTGTTGATGTGTCTTTTTGCTGGTATCTGCACCTCTTTGCACTAACCCGTACATGTTCTGAATAAGCCTCACAAGCTCTGCACTAGTTGCCACACTGCACACTGGTTCTTAGAACAAACTCTCACAAGGATAACTCAAGGTTTTTGGAGTCCTCAAGTGGATCGAATTGGAAACAAGTGATAATAAAACTCTGCTACGGAACCCGGAGGTGGACATGAAAAAATATTATATGTGATCACACAACCCCTTATCCATTCCATCTTCTCATGATGGGAGCTATCTGCCATGGCAACTATCTATATTGAGCCCCTTCACTGGCTACCTAGCCCACCTCTGATTAACTGAATGCATGCAACTTTTACCTAACGGCCTGAAAGACACTGCCATGTAATATACTTTTACTTCTTACTCAGTTGCACACCCTCATTAAAGACCCCTTTTCCATCAGAATTTCCTGATTTAAATACGTCCCCATGTTGCTCCCAGAAAACACCACGTATTGTCAGCCTCTCGACCCTCTCTTGGAGCTAGAAATAACTCCTTCACTTTTTGTTTTCAGTGCCAAAGGGGTTTGCTAGGGGCGTCCTGCAGGCTGCCTTTGTTTGCTTGAAGTATACACAGGTCTGGGTCATGGTATGATATTGTCAGAGAGACCAGGATCACACAATATATTTATTTTGAAGTAGCAGAAGACACAGTTTAATGCAACATAGACAGAGAAAAGGTAGTATGGCCCATTACACCTTCAAGCAGCATTCCATCTTGGACTCCCAAGAATATCGAAGCAGTGACAAATTAAAACCGAAACCTAAAATTAAACAATGGCAGCCTTGTCAGTCTTGAACACTCCTCCTTTGATGTCTTCAACAGTCCACTGTTGAGGGAGGTGTCCTTATTACACACAACCCGGAACCCAAAACCTTCTAGAAAGACGAGTCTAATGGAGAAACCATTGGTTTACCACATTCGTTAGCATGTGCTAGTGCTTTTCCTTTAGTTCATAGAAAACCCTGATTTTTCATTGTCTAAATGTCCAGATTACATGACACCAACAGGCGCCCAGGCTTCAGGACACAGTGTCAGCAGTTCTAATGCCAACTAAAAAATGCTGATCTGACTCATTTGCTAAAACATCATAAATTCTCAGACTGAGGGTCCGAGTACATACTACTTACACTCAGATATGTTTCTCAGTGTTAATAATAAACACACTTCATACTCTATATTAGAAATCCAAGCTTCAAAGAAGAGGTTACAAAGGAAATCAAAGACAAACAAATGCATATGTAATGTAATAATGAACAAGAACAATTTTTAAATATGCCATCGCAATACCAGTTTGTAATGTAGAAAAACAAAACCCCATGCCCACCCTTATAGGTAATCTCCATTTCCTTGTATTACCTACTGTCTTTCTCTTTCTATGGTTTGTCTAGCCTTGTAGAAGTCAGGTGGCCCTTCCCATCCAACAACCCACAAAAAAAGAAACAAAAAGTAAATGAGAATATTCAAGTTTTAGTTATAGGTGAAGCTGCATCACTCCTTTCTCTCCCATTGAGTTGATGTGAAAGGCTCTAAGATGCATAGGCAGTTGCTCACCCAATGTAGGTGTAACTTGGAACCCACTTACGTCTTTCAAAAAATGTAATCTGTAAAAATGTAACCTAGTCATGATTTAATTCTCTTATAATCAATAGAAAGCCATGTTAATTCCCTTCAGGCGTGAAGAAAAAAGGGATGCACACAAGTCCTGGTAGACTCTCTGTGGTCCAATGGTTCTATCTTAATATGTATCCAAATTCATATCCATTGTAAACAAAGACACCTTTCATTTCCCCAAATTCCCTTGCTTGATGGAATCATGTTATCCCTTCTGTCAGGTTTCAGTTGTTGGTGGAGAGCTCAGGGAAAATGTGAATCCTGGAGGGTATCCACACATTCCTGCTTTATGATTAGTTTCTGTTTTGTTGCTTCAATAGTTGCCTCATCCAATTCCACTTGATCAGGCGTATTTTGTCAAGCTTCTAGGAAAGGAATGCCACTTAGAGAACGCTCACTAGAGTAGGTGTTGTTGCTTTGTTGTCCCCTAAGCCACTTTGTTTGGCCTATCCTGGAACATCTTCGCAAGTCTACAGCTCTGCAATACCTTTCAGTGTCTAACCAAGCTTCCTTTGAAATTTAAAAAAAACACTTTGGTGGAATGTATGATTTTAGGCTTCATTTGTTCAAGAGCCTTTAATTTATCCTGTGGTGTTTTAATGTTCTTTTAATGTCTATGAAGGAACTTCTGGCCTTTTGCAGTGCCTGCATTTAATCTGGAAATATGTACAGAGGACAATTTCCCTAATGAATTTGTCATTCAGTTCTGCTATATCTCATAATTGTCTCTCTCACCATGTGGTTGAGGACTTTAGCGATACTTGTTCTTAGGGGTGGGTGATCCTGAAGGGGATACCTATCAAGTGCCCTATGTGCTCTTTCAATAGTTGTTGAATGAGGGTTGTTCACTTGTGGGTAGTTCAATCACGTGTACACTGCTGCAGCAAATTTGGCCTTCTATGTCCTCAAAACATCTCTGCAATATTCTTGTTTAGCCTGATATTTCTATTATTGCACCTTCATTAACTCTCTTTTCTAAATCTCCGATTTTTACCTCATTGGATACTACACGTTCCAATGACTTCTGCAGATCATGATCTTTCAATGAAATATTGACACGCCACGTCCCGTATTTTCTGTTTCAATGCTGTTCTAGAGTTGTTAATGGCTTTTATGATCTTGTGTTTTGATGTTTCTTGACGGTCCAGAAAAGTTTCCCCATTGGGTTCTGACAATTTACTATGGCACTATACTCTGCAATGTGCTCCAGATTTGACTGCATGCCCAACTTATTTGATTTATTTTTTTTGCTGGTTATTGTTTTTATTCAAGAAGTCCTCAGTTAGATTGTCAGCTACCTTTGCTGCTCCACTCCCATTTATTCCATTTTATTTTACTAACTGCCCGGCTCAGTAATATGTCCAGAAGAAATATTGTGGAGTGCTCTACTATAGGCTATATTGGTAGTATTCAGTAGTTACTAATTGAAGCTCTTATTTATATTACTTCACTGTCGTGGTCCTTAACAATTTAGAGTTGGGGGTCAGCAAAACAGAAATTGTAGTGCGCAGGCCTAGCCATCCCTCTGTTCAGATATGATCATCCCATGATCTGATGTGCGGTATTGATTCAATGGGGATGTCCATTAAATAATACCATTAATAAGGAGCGTTGCCTGTGTTCCTGTGTGCTGTTTCACTGTTTCTAGGTCCTGGCACTGTGATCTAAATCACAAGCGCCAGTTTGTCCACTAATTAACATTCAGCAGGCCCCCTTGGAGGGGTCCCACTCAAGCTAGTTATGCAGGTATCTCAACAGTGTCCTCCTGTGTGCAGGGTAGCCCACAGCACTCAATATCCAGTTGTATCAAGAGGCATTAGCAGAGCCCCTCGTTTCGACTGTATTAGAGCAATATGGCTAGACAAGCTCAGCTCTATTCCCAACCAGGCTCTCTTGGAAAGTGGGGAAAAACATAAGGGCCAATCCAAACTGCTCTGGTAAATTGGCTTTGTAAAATCTGTGTGTGGGGCCTCAGCCGGTCCATGGTCAGAAATATATCAATGTCCCCACCATCTGTGATTATCGCTCGAATGCCTTTGGTGCATCGGTACCATCTTCGACTCTTCGATGTAGGAAGCAAGTAGAGCTTGCTTGGGGTGGGCCCCCATTGAACAGATTCATCAGATTTTCAGCCACTTCATTTGAACCAGGGGGTTCATGCATACTCTGGATACTTTATGCACTAAGTAGAACAGGATCTGCAAACAACACAGAATGCATTTCAAAGTAAACCCAAAAAAGTATATGTTCTGTTCATTTTAAGAACAATTAAGACAAATTAGCTATCTATAGTAATCATGGTAGAAAAGAGAATAAAGCAGTGTTGTTTCGTTCATTTCATCAGTTTTAAAAAATAAGTCAACTCAGCTTGCCTCACCCTACTCCCATGTGCATCCTCTGCCAAAATGTGTGGGCGTTGGTGCCTATCATTCAGCATGTGCTGTGTCTAGAACTATTTCGATTTGATGAGTATTTATAAAGCTATCACAGGGTCAAAAAATAGCTATTTTTAGAATTCTTGACATATTTTGTTTGTTTGTTTGTTTATTTATTTGATAATGCTCTCCAAGCCCTTGGGCAGCTGGGCACAACAGTACAAGTAGACTCGAAACTTAGTTACAGAGCCTGGCACAGGCTATTACAAAACAGTGGTAATTTACAACAAATGATACAAGTGATACAGTACATATAGGATCAAGATGGGTACTCGTAGAAGAATACTGTCTTAACAAATGTATAACGTGATCAGCTAGATAAGGGTGAATATCGTTACATATCATTATTGTGCAGCCATTTGAGCGTGTCACATCTAAATTATATAATGTACACTTATATGATATTTTTGCATTTTCCATTCCCATTTTCTATTCACATGAACTCTAGTAAAAGACCAGCCTAACTATGGCTTTGGTACATGACCTCATGACCTCTGATGACCAAAAGTGGAAAGTATAACCAATGAAACATCAAATGTTAAAAAGCTCACCTCTTAGCCTTGCTCTTAGGCTTGCTGTCTTGGTTCTCCCTCCATCATGTGTTACTAGATAGTTCTCTCTAGTAACAGTGGTGTATATGTTATTTGCAGGGGTAGATATTTCAAGTTGTACCTCAAGCTTCCACTTACACACAGTACACAATTTCTAAATAGCCAATTGTTAGTGGCTAGTGTACATTTTGAGGTTTGTTACAACGTTTTCATTTCATAGGTCTCTTCAGTGAGAGCAGTTGCAGATTTGATTTAATCAAATGCATACACATCGTTTTTTCTATACTTCAGCACTTTACACATTGTGACAGGGTCAGGATCATGGCCCTGTGAGGGGGGAACAGGGACCTTTCCTGACCTGGGAGGTTGGCCTACCAGGGTGTATGCCAGAGCCGGTTCTGCCCCATAGGCAGAGTGAGTGAGTTGTGGTGAGGCTCAGTCCCTGGCCCCTCTGAGTGTATATTGTGTAAGACTGCTGGTAAAGCTGTCTCTTCCACAATGCCTGCCAGTCTCTCTTGAAGCCAGAATTATCTTTTGTCTTTTTCTGAGCGCCCACAATGCACTTGGGCACAACAAAGGAAACCTGGACCAGAATAAGGAGAATGCAATCTAGACCAGAAATGGATTAACTGAGATGTTCCCTTTCCAAAAGGGATGAGACACATAGTGGAAAACAACAACTAATTGGGAGTGAGTAGTGACTGCAGAGGGAACCAAGAAATCCTCCCAAACCCTGCGGGGAACCAAGCTCACCTGCACATGAAGAAAGACACAAGGAAATCGAGCAGCCTGAGAACACGCTGCCATTCTGCAAATGGAGTCTGAAATGGGGGAGGGAGCTAAAACCCATCATGAAGCCTCCCAGAGGATGTCCCAACCCCCAGAGGGATAGCTTACCCATAGATTGGCCAAAGGTAGCATGTTACCAGAGAGACCAATGGGAGCTGGGAGGAGGGCTGGAAAGGGGTAAACTGGGCTATAAAAGCACATCCAGCACAGAGGCGATTGAAAGATGTTCAAGTCATATCAGATGGAGTGGTGGTGGACCAAGAGGCCAGGCGGAGGTGGACTGTGGAGAGGAGTGTTGAGGAGGTTGCATATCCAAAGATAGGGCATGTAAGGTGTTGTGTGTGAGAGGAAGTGGAACCGGTTGAGTGACATGTGATGAGGAGGGGTATGAAAGGTGAACGAGAGAAATAGAAGGAGAGATGGAGAGGGTGAGAAGTGAAGGGGGATTTAGAAAGGGTGTAAGGGTGAGAGTATGCGACAGAATGTGTGGTAGTAGACAGAGGGGGAGAGATTGAAAAGTAGAAGTAGTAGAGGGGAGGTAGGAGAGAAGGAGGAAGATAATGGAAGAAACAGGTGAGGAGAGTGTGCAAGAGCAGGAGATAGCGAAGCAGACTTGGATCATTGAGAGAGAGAGTCGGGAGGGGTGCATGTAGAGAGGGGAGAGAGGTGAGAGGAGAGAGGTGTTGGTAGTGTGAGTGTGGCAGGAAAGAGGGAGAGCAGAAGAAAGGATAGGGACGCAGATAAGAAGTGGAGGGGGAGAAGTGAGAGGAGAAGGAAAGGGAGGCAGGTGAAGAGAGAGGGAAGCAAGGAAGATCACAGAATGAGGAGAGAGGAGATAGAAACAGAGGGAGAGCTAGAGACTGAGAGAGCGAGAGGGAGTGAGAAGGGGAGAGACTGGAAGAGAAACCCTGGTGACATTGGGTAGCCAAACCAGACCATACATATCCCTTAGATTAGAATATCCTGGAGGGAAATAGATAGAAATGGACATTGCCTTTAGGTTTCCCCCGTCAAGATTAAAATGATTTAGTTGGGGTTACCTGGCTGTAGAGAATGTTGGGGATATTCTGTGGGCTAGTGATGCCAGGGGACCCACAGCGAGAATATTGGCCCGCTTACTAACAACCGTCCCAGTCTTCCCAGACCAGTTGTTGAAAATTGTAATAAAACACCTTAGGGGTCATCACAAGTTTGGCGGTAACCCTTAAATCCAGCAGAAACGGTATTAGCACCGGCAATACTGCTCTGCCATTCATGACTGTAAAACGTGCCGGCTCTATTACAGCCAGCAGAAAAAACAGGCGGCTATGATATTGTTGGCCGTAATAGTGCCAGCAACCTAACGTGCTATTAGAGACCTATCACAAGTACAGCGTTGGCACACATTCCGCCAGATAATCAGCACTAATTCTGCTGAAAATACCACCCGGCCAAACGCTGGAGGTAAACGAGCACATGAGACAGCAATAAGGGCTCAGATGGAAACAATGCACACAATAGGCCTACAAAAGACCCACCCATGGCCCACACATCCTCCCCAACACCATTTAGCCATTAGGAGCAGTGAGGAGACAGCAATAAGGGCCCCAATGCAAATAATGCACACAATAGGCCTACAAAAGACCCACCCATGCATCACACACCCTTCCCAATACCATGTTTGCATTTGGAGCCGGGAGCCTTGCTGTGGACATGTACATGCTGCGCCTGGAGCTACAGAGGCCTGAAAACCAGCCCAGGGCCCTGGGAGCACTGTGGGCAGGGGTGGGGAGGAGGAGGAAGAGGAGACCAGCACCAGCCAGGCAGCCAGCCATCCCTAGGGTCAGGCCAACACCCTGGGTCCTGACTGATGGGCAGTTGATGTCTGAGTACAGGTTGGACAGGGCAACCATCACCCAGTTGCTGGACACAATCCAGGGTGACCTAGCCAGCTGGATATCCGTCAGTACCACTATGCCCCCGCTTGTAAATTCAGTGTCCGTCCTACAGTACCTCAGGACAGGCAGCTTCCAACATACAGTGGCCATGATGCATGGGATGGCCCAGTCCACCTTCAGTGCCGTACTGGTACAGGTGCTGGATGACATGGAGCACTGCTGCTCCATGTCAATGAGCACATTGCATTGCCAGCCACACAGGCACAGGTCAACCAAGTCAGGGCACAGTTCCATGCCATTGCCCAACTCCCAAACGTTATTGCAGCCGTAGACCGCACGCATGTTGCCTTTGTAGCACCCGGGACCATGAGGCAGCTTACAGGAACCGGGAGAGTTTCCATTCACTCAACGTGTAGATGACCTGTAGCCCTGACCTGACTTTCAGCCACTGCTACGCCTGCTACCTAGGTTCTACACACGACTCCATGGTGCTGCACAACAGTACCCTGCCAGCCTACATGGAGAGGCACCAAGGCCAATACACATGGATGTTGGGTGAGTAGAATCCTGAATGAAATGCATGCCAACGTTCACCGGATGGGCGGGAGGGCAAACACACAGTAATCATTGCTTGCCACCAGGAGTTACAGCCGCCACTGCCACAGCACCATTTACCTTAATGTGTGTCACACAAGGACCCCTGCTCACGCTCCCCACAGCAGAACACACTGAAGGTGAATGCCACTCACATGTGAATGCACAATGACATGTGGAAACACAACAACCACAATGCATCTTGTCTGTTTTGTAGTGCTGCTACCCGCCCTGGCACCCAAATACAATCTCATCCTGCGCACCACACAGGAGTGCCAAGTGAGTCTAATGGAAAACACATTGACAAAACCACTGTAGATGGGCAGGTGAAGACACAACCATGAACGTCCCTGAGAAACACCTGAATGGGCATTGACATGCCTGGCCAAATGTTAATTTATCTGCAAAGTAGCAAACGTGACACCAGTCATAGTGACAGCCACAACCCATCAACTAACAATATAGTACGTGAACAGGCAGATATGACGGGACCCGGATGCTGAGGTAAGGGATGCACCACTGTGGCAATGAGACATAGGGGGTGGGGCATGCAGGTAGTCCCCATAAGGCAGATGGCACACATTGCACACTACACACGGTGCACATGAAGACACCATATTGAAAATGGAAATTTACACATGACCGTACTTGTTCAGCATGTACATTGCCACCTTGTGCGTGTAATTCCAACCTGCCACATAACACCTTACCCATTTACCCAGAATGTATGTTTTGGTCACTACATGCATGTCCCTAATGATGATGGATGCATACCAATATTGCAATTAGATAGCATGTACCTGTTGCACACATACATGACCATAGTGTTCAGTGAATTGCAGTCTAACCCTTGCACATACTCATTACAAACCTAGGCATAATATACACGTTTTGTCCCCTGCAGGTGATTCTGGATACCCGCAGTACACATGGCTCATGACCCATGTGCGTAATCCACAAACTCCAGCAGAGCTAGAATATAACATTGCCCATAGGCAGACATGCATCTGTGTGGAAATGGCATTTGGATTGCTGAAGGCACGTTTCCAGTGCTAAGATGTATGAGAGGGGCATTGATGTATGCACCAGAGAAAGTGGGCAAAATCATACTTGTCTGTGCCACGCTCCGCAGGCATGTGCCACTGCCCCAGGATGCTGATGGCCAACCACCTGAGGATGGGAGTGACGATGAGCATTTGCCCTTAGGCGGGGCAAATGCACACAGGAATGGGGTGAGGGAGGGGAGGTTGGCCAGACAGGCGTTGATTGACAATAATTTTTGATCTGGTGGATGGGTATATGTCACAAATATAATTCGTAGAATAAGGAGCACTTTCACATAATCAAGGAATATCCAAGCTTTCTATGTAGTATGACCCAGATTTATTTTTGTAGAACAAATCCCCCTCCCCCTGAAATAACCCAGTACACAATCCCCCCTTCCCCCTGAAACGCCCAAGCACACAATCCCTCCTCCCCCCTGAAACACCCCAAAACACAATCCCCCCACCCTCCTGAAACACCCCAGCACACAATCTCCCCCTGAAACACACCAGCACACAATACCCCCTTGCCCCTCAAACACCCAGGACACAAACCCCCCTGCCCCCTGAAACACCCCACACAGTGCATGTGGGTCCATGTGCCTGGGCCTCGGCCCAAATGTGCTATGTCCATCTATGATGGTCATGGACACATCCCGCATCTCGGTCCCTCTGGTGAGCGGCGTGGGAGATTGTGCAGGGAACGTCGCCTGGGCAAACTCTCCAGGGACCCCTCTGTGGGTGTCGTTGATGTTGATGGGATTGCTCCTGCAAACTGCAGCTGCTGGCTCAGCAGATTGTTCGCCTCCCGCATCTGCTCCGCATGAGCAGATTAGCCCTCACACAGCTCACAGACTCTCTGTCCAAATCCAGTCAGGGCCACTGTACAGCCCTCAACCAGTCTACGTGTGCGGGCATTGTCACGCGCCATGGTCTTTGCTGCATTGTGAATGGCACGGCTTATTGCTTTGATGTTGCAGTTGTGGTCAGCCGCCATGGCCTCAATATTCCACTGACATTTCTCTATGACGTCCAACCATCCCATTACAGCATCTCCTGTGAATCTGGCTCTGTCAGGTATGGTGTTTCTCGGCCTGACAGGTCTGCGTGGGGTGGCAGGGGAGCTGTTGGTGGACCTGGCAGCCTGTCTGGTGGGGCTGCAGCGGTTTGGGGGGCTGCTTTCAGGGGAGCCATAAGAATGGGTATCGACATCAGGCAATGGTGTGCAATGCCTGCACAACATACACATTCAGGTACATGGGGGAGAGTGTATTTCCACTGGCACCTGCTTGGGGGTCCCTTGGGATGTGCCCATCTCCTGAGTGACACTCTGGCTGGGTGAGGACACCGCTGCTCTGTCTATATTTGTCCCACTGGTGGCCACCTCCACATCCTGCAGACCCCTGGTGGCTTCCGGCATTTGAGGCGGTGACACCCTGCTGGCTTGTGGACATAGAGCCGGTCTGACTGGGCTGCAGTGGGGTGACCTGGAATGAGTCCTGCGCCTTGACTTCTCCGGACGGGCCCTTTGCAGGGTGGTGGAGCTGGTCGATGCACGTCTAAGCATGCGGCTGGATGTGCCTGCTTCTTCAGCATCAACATTGCCCTGCGATGATCTCTGCATGTCTATAGGGTGCGTAGGGTGTGGTATGAGGTGAGGGCAACTTACATTTGTATCATGCATTTTATGCTTTACAGAGGGTTAGGGCACATTTTGTATCATGCTTGCCCATTACATATTTGTTGTTGACTATGTTGTGGCTGCTGTAACGTGCTACAGGGGAGGGACACTGCTCAGACATGTTGGTGTGTCATCTTCAGATGTCTTTTGTGAATGCTCAGCTCCAATGGCGCTGTACGTGAGGGGGGTTGTTACGCAAGCACACATCTCGTTGCTGTGGCCTGGCCATGGATCTGTTTCCCATGGGGCTAACATTGATACATTGGTGGTACTTCAGGCTATTCATGATACCTGGGGGCGCTAGGGTTCGGTGGTACAAAGGAGCACTCATGGGTGGCTGTGGTGCATCACACACATTGCAAACACATACATTCACACTGGATATGGAGGGGTGGGCCTGACTACATAATGCATTTTCAAGGAGGGAGGAGGATTTCGAACCTGCAGACTCCTGTGTACTGGTGCCAGCCTCTGCTCTGCTGACTCCTTCAATTGTACCCATGTCTATTAGCATGGTCATCTGCTCCTCCCATGAGATGAGCTCCGGTGGTGGTGGTGGTGGTGCTGTCCCTCCTCCATTCCCCATGATCTCGCTCCTGTGCGGCAGTCCTCCCTGTCCCTGGGCACACGGCCCACCGCTGACACCTTCTGGCTCACCTGTCTCCAGATCTGTGTTCGCAGCTGTGCAGTTGTCTTCCGCTGCTGTGGTCCATACAGATCGTCTTGATGGCCCATGGCCTCCTCAACAAGTATAGCAAGTTCTTGGTCAGAGAACTTGGGTTTTCTGACCCTGTCAGAAGCTGACTTGCTCCTGGTATGCTCCTGCAACTTTTTACTGGGTTTTCAAGAGTGGGTGGCTTCAAGGGGCTGCGATTTTTGGTATATCGTGATTTCCAAAATGGCTACTGCTTTATTTCCAGTTCCAGCAGTGAAGCATTTCCTGCTGCG
The DNA here is from genome assembly GCF_040938575.1 of Ambystoma mexicanum. NCBI lineage: Eukaryota > Metazoa > Chordata > Amphibia > Caudata > Ambystomatidae > Ambystoma > Ambystoma mexicanum. Next base: position 808,350,500 of record NC_090941.1, read on the forward strand.
ATATTAACGTGGAGCCTCGTGCTTGTGCATGTCAACTCTTGATCTGGGTGTGTTTACGCCTAAATGTTGCGGGGTTAACGCAAATAGCGCTCAGCGGATTTTAATCCGGGAATACCGCCCAACTTGTGATGAGGCCCCTTGACTTATCTTTGTTGGTGGATTTATGAGGCTATCTGTCACAAGTGGTGTCATTGTGGTGTTGCTCGTGGCCTAATACAGAGGCCTTCCACAGGAGAGAAACCACCCACATAGAGAAAGAACACAAAAGCAGAATGCTCTTCTAGACACTAACCCCACTAGAACATTATCTGAGAAAAGCAGAGTCCCAGGTCTGGTCTTCCATGCACTGACTGATCAGACATGCCCACCAACCCAAAAATCCTCATGCAAAAAAGCTTACAATGTCCATATCGCCTGCAACTACTGGGTCCCCGTGAATGAGAGGCTATTTCACCCTAAACCAGAGCAACTCAAAGGTACCACCATACCAGTTGACTACATTAATCAACCCACCAAAGCATCATAGTAACATCCGTGCCCTGCATGTGAACTTCTCCCACACCCCTATCCAGCTCCAGAGGGAGAGTGATAGTCAGCTGGTTTTGGTGGGATACATTTTTGACAGCCCATAAAGTAGATATATCTACAAAGATAGTGGGTGTCCACCTTAGGAATCCAGTGGCATCACTTTGAACGCAACATCTACTTAGCAAGAGGAACCTCCTCAAGATCATCTAAAAGAATAAACAGAACACTTGGCGCACTACCTGCTGCTGGGAGCAGTCAAGGAAGTAGCAATGGCTGTGGGGTGCTGCAGTGGTACATAGGAGCCTGAGGACCAATAGCCCCAGCATGCTTAGGTGTAAACGCTTTATACATAAATACAAATACCTCTACAGAATGATCCTGAAAAGGAGCTAGAAAGTAGAGAACAGGAGGCTACATATTTATTCCTGCCCGATTTGTCAATGGACCCCAGGTGGGAGTGGTTATCCTTACCTCTACAGGAAAGAGATAGCTCAGATGAGGATCAAGAAGAGATGGGAGACCGAGTGCTGCATCTGCTGAACTCTTGGAGAAAAGGACTGATGGTCAGCTAGACACAGTCCTAGATAAGGAGGAAATATATGTCCCAAGGAGAAACTAGGGGACGACCTAAGAGGATGCCGAAGTTCCACAGTCAGAAGATATATCTAAGACCAGGATGGTACCATCACTAGCAGAGAAATACGATTTAATTGGGCTCACAGAGGTGGAGATCAAACCACTTGAGCTACAGCAGTACAATCTCTCTGAGGAGGATGAAGGAAACTTCCTGAAGGAAACAGCACAATCGGGGATGTTATCCTACAGCAATGGTCTCAAGAATACTTGGACCTCCCTTGCTGCAGCAAAAGCAAGGAAGACGACATGTTAGGCCTAATCTGTGGGGCTAAGAGGCCCATTGAAAATCTGTGCCCTCGCACCAGATTCAAGGACAGGATTTTACGACTTTAGTGAAACAGGCACCACAAGGGAATCACAAGAAAAAAGTTTCCAATGTATGTACTCACCATCACTATCTGTATGCCAGGAGTGACATTCCAGAAGAAACTTTCTGGGTGCCTGTTCAGATCTGAGGCTGGGGTGGGCATCTAGATATACCGAGAAAGGGGAGCAGGCGTGCGATTGAGGGAGAGAGCTGAGAGGGGAGGGTGCAGCTAAAGGAAGAGAGGAGGGAGAGAGATATGTGGTGCAAGGGTGGCAGAAAAGACATGGAGAGGAGAAGGAGAATGGAGCAGATAAAGAGAGATGAGGGAGAGAAGTGAGATGAGAAGAAAAATATACTCCAGGGAGAGAGGGAGACAAGAGAGACCAGAGACAGAGAAGATGGATATAGAGGGACAGATAGAGAATGAGGGAGTGAGAGAGAGTGAGAAGGGGATAGACTTGAAGAGAAGCCATTTTGACATTAGGCTGTCAAACCAGACCGGAGATATCCCTTAGAAAGTCCTGAAGTAAGATACACTTTTTTTTCCACGCCAAGATGAAAAAAGCTTAGGCAGTATGGGTTACGTGGCTGTAGAGGACTTTGGTAATCTTCTGTGTGTTAGGGATGCCTGGGCCAGGGTTAAGGGAGGAGCCCAGATGTCCATAGAGAGATCAAGACAGCTTTAGGGATCCCCTTAGTTTCAACCATCCCAGTCTTCCCAAAACAGTTGCCTACAATTGTGATAGATAGTTAGAAATTCTGTATATATATATATTTCTTCCATATTTTTATATTTCTACTTTAACCTGCACAATTATTATTTTTTATTAAAAAAAAACGATTTTCAATGTTCAAAGCACTTTTTTTAGAATCCAGCTCATTCCAAAACTTTCCATTCTAGCCAATGCACGTACATAACGAGGTTCATTGACTATAAGTACCACAGAAAAACGCTATGATAGTTTTTACTACACCAGTTTCTCACACATCTTTTTGACAATCATTACAGACCTAGAATCTGTACCTTGACTCAGACACGCCCCATCTGATAAAGCGGAAACAACCACATTGCCATTTGGGACCCCATCATTCTGTAAGTACCAATTCCTAACATACCTTTAATACTATTTAGAGGCACTTTGATAACATAGCACAAGTCTCAATGCTCTCCCACATTTGATCCCCATTTCTTTGTCCTTTTTCCTTCTTCCTCTCAGACTTCTGCAGTACTAATTTACCTAATATTCCTCCTGAAGAACCGCTGGGATTATGCGGCGGGGAAACATGTGTTGAGGGGAAAAAAATAATCGCTTTGCTTTGTCTTACATCACCAAGCTAAGAGGAACAAAAATGTTTTGGAGGAAATAAATTGTTTTGTTCTGCTTTGCATCACCAAGGAAAGAGGAAATAGAATGTCTTGCTCTGTTCTATATCACCAAATCAAGTTCATCATAAAATCATCAAGGAACTAAATTGTCTCACTTTACTGCACATCACCAAGTTAAGAGCTTCGACTTAGTGACAGCTACCAAGCATCTCTCAAGTTCCAATCACCTCCCAACCCTTTCTGAATCCTAGTGCAAGCAACTGAGAGACTTTTCAAACTGTCATTGATTTGCAACTTTTTCTGCAGCAACCTGGAATATAATCTTACAACCTAGTGCAACTAAATAAGGACAATATAATTTTGTAAACGATTGGAGCTCATCTGAATATTAGAGGAACCAAGCCAACCAGAACTCCATTATTGACTTAGTGAATTTTAACTAAAGACAATACATCCCTTCCAGGACAATTTTCTGTTTAATTTCCCCTTTTTTTTGTTTTTCCAACATGACTCCTACTTTGAGCTAGACTGCTCTCACTTATTGGTGTTCTAAGATTTGTCATCTATAACTTATCAAAGGCTTGCTCAACATCTATGTGTTCATACTCAAAGATTTGAAATTAAAAATATAGTTTTCTGCAACTCAATATATTCTTTTTGCATTCATATTTAATTTTGAGAAGCGTGACAGGAGGGCTATCTTTTTCTCTCAGTTTTTCGTAGCCCAGATCAGCCTCTGTGGCATCCCTCAGTTGGAGCATCTCTATCTCCAATTTGCCAACTTGTCAAACACCTTCCACCTAGAGCGCCACCACTGTTTCTAAGGCTGATCCCTTCCCTTCTGATACAATTGTGATAAACCCCTTTCAATGTATTATCTTTGTCTATGGATTTTTGGGGCCACCTGGCACAACAAAATAAAAAAAGAAAGTCCGATATTTCCATAGGTGTCACTAAACACTCTTCCCACAACAAAAGTGGCATCAATTATCACAAAATGTTATTAAGATTCAATATATTTCATAAAACAATCATAAAAATGATCATAGTACATTAAACATATACATTATGTTTAAAACCACACAAGTAGAAACATCATAAGTGAGTAATGTTTGCAGTTATTCCTTAAGGATCTTACACTGTGTGTACATCTCACACTCTGATTCCTATGCCACACTACTAATGGCCTATTTCCTATTGGTGTAATACAAAAAACCCGACTTGTACAAGTTTCTGTCCTTGAGATACAGTCATGTAGGACATTCTTCAGGGGAAATTGTCTTGTGCTGGAATTTTAAACAATTCTTCTTTTCTAGGGGAGAACCCTGTTAATCAAAAAAATGGACACCCTATGAGTATCTAGTAACAAAGTATCAATCTCTATTGACATAAAAAATCTATGTACCCACATCCCTCAAAGGGTAAAAGATATGTCATGAATTACATACCTCTCTTCCCAATAATGAATCTTGGGCTTTTTCTGTTATGTGTTGCAGATTCCCAATTTCTTCAGGAATTCTTGTGTTTCCTTAATCTCCCTTATCTATAGTATTGTGCAATTAAGGCAAAATTAATAGGGGATTTTACAAAAACTCCCATATTGATTCACTTCCAAGGCTCATAAAAATATAGGTAATCAATCTTACCTATTTCAATGCAGGATTATGCTGTAGTATGGCTAAACAGCTCGGTCCCAAGTATTCCATAAGGATCTTTCCCATGTACGGGTAAGTGCCACAATCTCCACTTCCCTTGATGAGTCAATTATCTGTAAAAATAGAACCCCCATTCAAATACCTATCATCTCAAAACCATTTTTTACAATGACACCCCCATAAAGGAGCGTCACAAAAGGCATGTCCTCACTTACTTTTGAGTGTTTCCTCTTTCCTGCCAACCACGATCGCGCTACTTCTGTGTCCCTGCTAGGATCTGTAGACCCGCGAAAAATTTGCGGGTAAAAACGACCCAAAACGTGACGTTGTGACGTCATCGCGTACTAACGGCACGCGACGACGTCACGGCGCCACGGGCACATCCGAAAACGTGCCGTATGGACATTGGTGGGAAGCCCATGTAGTTCTGGGACTTTTAGGCGCCATGTGTGCACACACAAATGTGCCGTGAAGCAAAATAGCGGCAGGCCTGTGCCCATCTGGGACTGGGAGGTAAGCCAAACCACCTGTATGCAAAAAGTTAATAGTCATCTCTCTTCTAAAATGACTCAAAGCACGAAAATGTCGAAAAACACCTCGACTTTCATTGAGAGCCTCCTGTTTTTTGGTAGAAATCATAGTGGCTACATGGCCATCACGTGGCATGCAGGTCCACCATAATAGACAAGAAAAACAACACCTGTATGTCAAAAAATTACTGAATGTCAAAAAATTGGAGCCACACTTGCTGGCAAAACAAATACCCAACAATCAAACTCCATGTCACACAAATGGTGGAAACAGTGTCATACACAGTGGTACATATCATTATTCCCATTGGCATTATTTTGTAACACATCAACTTTGCGTTTCATTATAAGGGAAACACAGGTAAGTACAACAGATGAGTACAACAAGCGCAATCCCCCAAGAAAAGAAGGACTACGGGAACCCCAATCCTCATGTCAAAAACTCTTAAAGATCTAGTTATTATAAAAAGGTAAATTCATGATCATTCTACTAAGTTACAAGAGAAACATTATCATAATTCTCTAATTACCTAATTAGGCATTATGCCATTCAACACCTTCATTCAGACCTTTGATGTGACTTTTAGACAAGAAGATGAGTTTCTGTTCTAAATGCAATAGTTTCCTGTTAATAACCATCTGAGACTGCCCCTTGACCTGTTTCAAAATGCACCACTCCAAATCGTTACATTAATGTTTCATTTCTATAAAATGCTTGACCATAGGAGCTTGTTCCACCTTATTCCTGATACAGCTCCTATGTTCAATCATTCTAGTTCTGCATTTCCTATTCGTTTTACCAATATAAATCCGTTTACATGGACATACAATCAAGTAAATCACATTATTCTTATTACAATTGGTATGTTCATTGATGTTCCACATCCTGTCAAGGCCCAAATTTACATTCACTGTTTTTCTTGTTTGGGTACACATTGAGCAATTACCACAAGGAAAATGCCCGACCACTGGGGGAAGACCCCAGAGATTGGTTTGTTGCAAGGGCCTCTTTTTGATACTCACATCATTTCTCATTATCAAATTTCGTACGGTGGTACTCTTTTTGAAGGCTACAATGGGTCTCCCCACTTCCTTGGTCATGATCTTATTCCAATTTCTTGTCACAATGCCCTTGATTTTGTATGACAAATTGCTGAACGTATTAACAAATACTAGAGGTGTCTCCTTTGTCTTTCTTTCTCTTTGAATTTGCTGATCAAGGAGGGTTTCACGATTATTATTAAAAGCCCTCTTAGCTGCTTTTTTTTACCAAGGGGGCAGGGTAGCCCCGATGTACCAACTTGGTAATCAAATTGTTTGCTCCATTCTCATATGATTCATTGGTGCTGCTATTCTTTTTTAACTGCAAAAATTGACCAAACGGGAGATTATTCTTCACATGTTGGGTATGATGACTCTTAAAATGTAACAAGGCATTCTTATCGGTTGTTTTGGTATATGATCGAACTAGGAGTGACCCATTCTGATGGTATATACAGATATCTAAGTAATTTACTTCCTTGTTACTTACATTACTGGTGAATATAAGGTATCTATTTTGTTGATTGAGCCACTGTAAAAAATGACATGCTTCCTCTTCATTCCCTTTGCAAATGACGAAAACATTGTCTATATAACTTAGCCAACAGACGATATTATTCTGAAAAGGATTGCGTTCATTGTAGACTACCGTTTCTTCAAACATGTTAACATACAAATTGGCGACATTAGGGGCCATGGCTGAGCCCATAGCTGTCCCTTCAATCTGTTTGTAAAACTGTCCCATAAATTGAAAGACATTTTTTGTAAGGGCACTCTCTTCTGTGCACCATTTAATAAAAGAGTTGGATACCAGGTTTTCATCATCTCTTTTCAATAAAGTCTCCTCTACTACCTCCAAAGTTGCCAACTGAGGTAGGTTTGTATATAATGCTTGAATATCTAAGCAAATAAGTAGATTGGCCTCGGGGTCAGAAGTGTTCCCCTCTATTCTGTTAATAGCATCCGTGGTGTCCTTGATATAACTTTTCACGGTGGGAATGAAAGGTCTCAAGTAAAAATCAACACATTTCGAAAGTGGTTCCAAACGGGAACTCACACCTGAGACAATACATCTCCCCAGTGGGTTCTCTAAACTCTTGTGAATCTTTGGTAATGTGTAGAAAATGGGCACCCGACCGTTCTCTCTAATGAGATATTCGCCCTCTTGTTTACTAATCATCTGTTCGTCCACGGCCTTCTGTACCTTGTCTAAAATGATGTCTAAAAGGTCATTAATGGGATCATTATCTATTTGTAGGTAATGATTCTCATCTGATAACAGTCTTTCACATTCCTGGATGTAATCGCTCCTATTCAATATAACAATGGCACCTCCTTTGTCGGCGTGGCGAATAATTATCTTATCATTCGCACCCACATTTTTCAAAATCTTCTGTTCTGCTACACTTAAGTTAGAATGGTGAGGGATACCCTTGGTTTCCAACTTGGTTACCTCCTCCAAAACCTTATTTTCAAAATCCTTAGATTCTGCTGAATGTGCATTAATAGGTGCACAAAAAACGGAGGGATTTCTTAAACCACTGCAATTGTCGCCTTTATCAAAGGCGTTATCCATAAAGAATTCTTTCAGTTGAACTTTCTGCATGAACTGGTTGAATTCAATCCTGAACTCAAAAGGATTGTGAAACTTAGTGAGTACAAAATTCAAACCCTTACTGAGTACTTCTTCTTTTTTAGTGATCTGGGTGTCTGAAAGGTTCACTAACAACCCCTGTAACTCCTCGTCTGCATCTGTTCTGGTTCCCACTGTCTCTAATCTCCTCCTCTTCCTAAAAAAGACTGTCTTTGGTTGTTGCCTCTCTGGCTGTTGTTTCTTGTGCCTCTTCCTCTACCTCTAGAGGGACGGCCTCCCCCCCTGTTGTTAGGAATATCTGAATCACCGGATTCATCATAATCCGAGGAGCCACCTCCACTCGAACTATACGATGTATTCCGGAACCGTACTCTCCGATTCTGTTTTATATTGGGTCTGGGCTCTCCAAATTTGTAGTCTTTATTAGTATGACGAAAAGCTTTCTCATGAGAGAAGTTAAGCATGTCCTTCTTCATTCTTTTGATTCTTTCAGAGACAGTTTCGTTCTTAAATTCTTGCATCTCTTTAAAATGTTTATCTAGGCCTTTTTTGAAAGCGTCCACTTCAAATCTGCTCTTGATTTTTTCTTCTAAATCCTTCAGCTCAATCTCGATTTTTTTAGCTGTTTCTTGTGCTGTTTCGATCATTAGTATTAACCAATCACGGCCACATTTGTTAGAAATGTAACTCCATTTTAGTTCAAACTCTGAATTGTCTAAAAACAGTCTGGGTTTGTTTCTTACAGTAAGGCCCTGGGGTAAAGCCTGGTTTTTGACATACTCTAGCATGATGATGGCATGTAATTCTGTGCGGATGAGTCTCTTCCTCATCTGGACTAGTTAATCCCATTGGTCATCTTTATCTAATGCTTCTAAATCTTTATTAAGACCTACTATTGGTAAAGATTCTATCAACTTCCGAACATACTCATCATCATAAGCTAAACATTTCTCGGATTCCATAACGAGATCCCTTTAACAAGCCTCAATGCACACTACGTAAAATAAGGGGGAATTAAGGACAAATTTGTGTCACTTGTCACGTTAACCTCCGAGACTCTATTGGTCTCCAACAACTCTATTCTCAAAACGGTTCTGAGTCACAGGTAGGGATAAAACAGACCTCTTGCTCTGTGAGCATACACTTTTATATACAAAAAGAAAGTCAGATATTTCCATAGGTGTCACTAAACACTCTTCCCACAACAAAAGTGGTATCAATTATCACAACATTTTATTAATATTCAATATATTTCATAAAACAATCATAAAAATGATCATAGTACATAAAACATATAAATTATGTTTAAAACCACGCAAGTAGAAACACCATAAGTGAGTAATGTTTGCAGTTATTCCTTAAGGATCTTACACTGTGTGTACATCTCACACTCTGATTCCTATGCCACACTACTAATGGCTTATTCCCTATTGGTGTAAAACAAAAAACCCGACTTGTACAAGTTTCTGTCCTTGAGATACAGTCATGTAGGACATTCTTCAGGGGAAATTGTCTTGTGCCGGAATTTTAAAAAAATCTTCTTTTCTAGGGGAGAACCCTGTTAATCAAAAAAATGGATACCCTATTAGTATCTAGTACCAAAGTATCAATCTCTATTGACATAACAAATATATGTACCCTCATCCCTCAAAGGGTAAAAGATATGTCTTGAATTACATACCTCTCTTCCCAATAATGAATCTTGGGCTTTTTCTGTTATGTGTTGCGATTCCCAATTTCTTCAGGAATTCTTGCATTTCCTTGATCTCCCTTATCTATAGTATTGTGCAATTAGGGCAAAATGAATAGGGGATTTTACAAAAACTCCCATATTTATTCACTTCCAAGGCTCATAAAAATATAGGTAATCAATCTTACCTATTTCAATGTAGGATTATGCTGCAGTATGGCTAAACATCTCGGTCCCAAGTATTCCATAAGGATCTTTCCCTTGTACGGGTAAGTGCCACAATCTCCAGTCCCCTTGATGGGTCAATTATCTGTAAAAATAGAACCCCCATTCAAATACCTATCATCTCAAAACTATTTTGCACAATGACACCCCCATAAGGGAGCTTCACAAAAGCCATGTCCTCACTTACTTGTGAGTGTTTCCTCTTTCCTGCCAACCACGATCGCGCGACTTCTGTGTCCCTGCTAGGATCTGTAGACCCTGGTAAAAAAAGCAGCGAAGAGGGCTTTTGATAATAATCATAAATCCCTCCTTGATCAGCAAATTCAAAGAGAAAGAAAGACAAAGGAGACACATCTAGTATTTGTCAATACGTTCAGCAATTTGTCATACAAAATCAAGGGCATTGTGACAAGAAATTGTAATAAGACCATGACCAAGGAAGTGGGGAGACCCATTGTAGCCTTCAAAAAGAGTACCACCGTACGAAATTTGATAAGGAGAAATGATGTGAGTATCAAAAAGAGGCCCTTGCAACAAACCAATCTGTGGGGTCTTCCCCCAGTGGTCGGGCATTTTCCTTGTGGTAATTGCTCAATGTGTACCCAAACAAGAAAAACAGTGAATGTAGATTTGGGCCTTGACAGGATGTGGAACATCAATGAACATACCAATTCTAATAAGAATAATGTGATTTACTTGATTGTATGTCCATGTAAATGGATTTATATTGGTAAAACCAATAGGAAATGCAGAACTAGAATGATTGAACATAGGAGCTGTATCAGGAATAAGGTGGAACAAGCTCCTATGGTCAAGCATTTTATAGAAATGAAACATTCATGTAACGATTTCGAGTGGTGCATTTTGAAACAGGTCAAGGGGCAGTCTCAGATGGTTATTAACAGGAAACTATTGCATTTAGAACAGAAACTCATCTTCTTGTCTAAAAGTCACATCAAAGGTCTGAATTAAGGTGTTGAATGGCATAATGCCTAATTAGGTAATTAGAGAATGATGATAATGTTTCTCTTGTAACTTAGTAGAATGATCATGAATTTACCTTTTTATAATAACTAGATCTTTAAGAGTTTTTGACATGAGGATTGGGGTTCCCGTAGTCCTTCTTTTCTTGGGGGATTGCGCTTGTTGTACTCATCTGTTGTACTTACCTGTGTTTCCCTTATAATGAAATGCAAAGTTGATGTGTTACAAAATAATGCCAATGGGAAAATAATATGTAGCACTGTGTATGACACTGTTTCCACCATTTGTGTGACATAGAGTTTGATTGTTGGGTATTTGTTTTGCCAGCAAGTGTGGCTGCAATTTTTTGACATTCAGTAATTTTTTGACATTCAGGTGTTGTTTTTCTTATATATTATGGTGGACCTGCATGCCACATGATGGCCACGTAGCCACTATCATGTCTACCAAAAAACAGGAGGCTCTCAATGAAAGTCGAGGTGTTTTTCGACATGGCCGATATTTTCGTGCTTTGAGTCATTTTAGAAGAGAGATGACTATTAACTTTTTGCATACAGGTGGTTTGGCTTACCTCCCAGTCCCAGAAGGGCACAGGCCTGCCACTATTTTGCTTCACGGCACTTTTGTGTATGCGCACACAGTGCATACAAGTCGCAGAACTACATGGGCTTGCCACCCAGTCCCAGAAGGGCACAGGCCTGCCGCTATTTTGCTTCACGGCACATTTGTGTATGCACACACAGTGCCTAAAAGTCCCAGAACTACATGGGCTTGCCACCAATGTCCATACGGCACGTTTTCGGACGTTCCCGTGGCGCCGTGATGTCGTTGCGTGCCATTAGTACACGATGACGTCACGACATCACGTTTTGGGTTGTTTTTACCTGCAAATTTTTCGCGGGTCTACAGATCCTAGCAGGGACACAGAAGTAGCGTGATTGTGGTTGGCAGGAAAGAGGAAACACTCAAAAGTAAGTGAGGACATGGCTTTTGTGACGCTCCTTTATGGGTGTGTCATTGTACAAAATGGTTTTGAGATGATAGGTATTTGAATGGGGGTTCTATTTTTACAGATAATTGACCCATCAAGGGGAGTGGAGATTGTGGCACTTACCCATACATGGGAAAGATCCTTATGGAATACTTGGGACCGAGGTGTTTAGCCATACTGCAGCATAATCCTGCATTGAAATAGGTAAGATTGATTACCTATATTTTTATGAGCCTTGGAAGTGAATAAATATGGGAGTTTTTGTAAAATCCCCTATTAATTTTGCCCTAATTGCACAATACTATAGATAAGGGAGATTAAGGAAACGCAAGAATTCCTGAAGAAATTGGGAATCTGCAACACATAACAGAAAAAGCCCAAGATTCATTATTGGGAAGAGAGGTATGTAATTCAAGACATATCTTTTACCCTTTGAGGTATGAGGGTACATATATTTTTTATGTCAATAGAGATTGATACTTTGTTACTAGATACTAATACGGTGTCCATTTTTTTGATTAACAGGGTTCTCCCCTAGAAAAGAAGAATTTTTTAAAATTCCGGCACAAGACAATTTCCCCTGAAGAATGTCCTGCATGACTGTATCTCAAGGACAGAAACTTGTACAAGTCGGGTTTTTTGTATTACACCAATAGGAAATAGGCCATTAGTAGTGTGGCATAGGAATCAGAGTGTGAGATGTACACACAGTGTAAGATCCTTAAGGAATAACTGCAAACATTACTCACTTATGGTGTTTCTACTTGTGTGGTTTTAAACATAATGTATATGTTTTATGTACTAAGATCATTTTTATGATTGTTTTATGATATATATTGAATCTTAATACATTTTTGTGATAATTGATACCACTTTTGTTGTGGGAAGAGTGTTTAGTGACACCTATGGAAATATCAGACTTTCCTTTTGTATATAAAAGTGTATGCTCGCAGAGCAAGAGGTCTGTTTTATCCCTACCTGTGACTCAGAACCGTTTTGAGAATAGACAACAAAATAAAAGCTAGCTCTCGCTACTTTGCCAAGCACAGTCTGGAATTATTTCAAACTCAGGTGCTGTGTTGATATATTTGTGTGGTTTATCGCTTTTAAGTGCTATGAAAGTGATGAGATGTAATTGTAACATCAAATCACACTGGAGCTCGTGTTGGACGAAAGCATAATTTGAAGGCCGGGAGCCATTACATTGCCAAATTTTCATCAGTTGCACTGTGTGCTGCAAATGTATAGGGCAAAAGGTGGTGGACAACCGTGAACATTGCCTTTTGCCCTTCACATTCGCACTCTGCACTGCAAAGTGATGAAATGCATTGCAGGCAGCGTTTACTTTTGTTTGTGTGTGCCTCTTTCAATACTCTCATGGCAAGCAGTGCTCACAAAGGAAATTAATCCCTCCCTTACATGCTTGCATGTCACGCAGGGTTTAATTTCTGCTGGGAACACTGCTTAACATTCATTCATTGTAAACAGTGTTCCCAATTGAAATTAAACCCTCCCTGACATTCTAGCATGTCAGGGAGGGTTTGTCATTGTCCACACTCCCTGCATACTCGCATGAGCGGGAGAATGTACAATGGATCCCTATCGGGCTGCCTGCTTTATGTTGGTGCATAGGGAACTCCATCATTTGTCTCGGGAGAATAGTTCAGTGGCAACATGCTCTCCTTGGATGCAAGACGACGACACGGAGCAACACAGGTTCGATCCCCGGATCCGCGCTTAGAAACCTCTGGGTATTAAGTGCGTTCTAAATACCATATCATATCATATAATTTGCACCGCTATGAAAATCCATGCCCCTCCTCTTCGCCATGATTACAAGGCGTTTAAGCCTTAATGAAGGGTTTTTTACCATTCAATCACGTTACGGCTCACTGGAAAATGAGCCCCATAATGGTAAAACATAATCTTATTTACCCTAAATATGGTCACAGGATTATGTTTTGTTTCCCTTGAGGGAGGTTAGGATAGATCTATGATAGGTGCCCTTTTCAGAAAGTAATAGGGTGGTACTATATGATATGATATGATGTAAGTTATTTATAATGTGCCTGTACACAATAGTTTATAGGTGCGACAAGACAAGAGAGAGAAGACAGAGGGAGGACAAAACAAACAATCTCACTAGGCCTTGTGCCATTCAGATTGTGCAAGGCAAAAAGGAAGGTCTTGTGCTTTTTCTGGAATTTCAGGTGCTCTGGCTCAAGTTTGAGAGGGGCAGGGAGGCCATTCCAGAGCGAGGCACCTGCAGAGAAGAGAGCTATACCCCTACTCTCTGCCTGGAGTAGCATCCGACCCTCAGAGTTTCAGGTGGCTGAGCGAAGCGCTCAAGAAGGAAGGTTTTTAGGAACAGAGAGTTAGATGTAGTTCAGTAATGGCCTCCAGGGGTCCAGAGTGAGGTCACTGGCATCATCATCATCATTATTGCTGGAAAGAGGTGATGGTGATGAATGGATGCCCTTGACCTTTTGCGCGCTTTCACCACCATCCCTGTCGCTGTCTGAAGGAATTGCCTTCTCTGCAGTCACAGCTGGATCTTGTTGCTTCTGTCCCACTGCTTTACCTGCTTCCCGTGACTGTACATCACAACCAAAGATCGCAGACAGCACTACACCAGTCACCTTATTCTCGATATGATTCAACTTGGATAATGCCTTGGGCTCAGAGACAAAAGTACTTACTTGTTTACTAACGGTTCTGGCACTAGTGGATGGACCAGGCTCACCGAACGTTGGTAGCTGCAGTTTTCTGAATAATTGGCATGGCTTGATTAAACACTTGAGGAACACTGCTGAGCACCTTCTTTCTGCCTCCAGAATGCTTCTTTTGGAGGCATTTTGCAGATGATGTAGCCTCTCACGATATAGTAATAAAGAACAAATAACATAGTGTTAATACTCAATAAATGTAACAAAATTCACAAAGAAAAAATATGCAATGAAGAAAAATTACAAGAAAAGCCATCCTTAGCTTTTTCCACACTACATTGACAAATTAGCCAATAAATCATTGCAGTGTAAAATGTCAAATTTACTATCTAACATAGCAGAAATATTATAGAGTATAATAGAGTAGAATACGTCATATCGAGTAACAAGTGAAGTTTAAGGAAGGCATGGTATCAAAGCAAGACAGACACAAGTGAACACAGTTCAAGGGTGTTTATTAAACTGTAAAAATGGGTTGGATAAATGCCTAATCTAAACCTAAACCTAAAATTGGAGCAAGCTACGATCATCAAATAATAATAATACAGTCCTAGAGGAGTCCATTCAAATAAATAGTACCTACACTAAAAATACTATTGCCAATCCTTACCTCTAAATACAAAATAGTGTGTGTTAATGTTCACAAAGAAAGAAAGAAGTATTCTCAAAAGGATAAGCCAGGATGTTGTAGCCGGGGTCTCCCTTCCCCACGTTTGAAGGTGGCGTTTGAAGGTGGGACAAGGTGGGACTCTTGAGCACAGCACACATCTGGGCTTCTTTGGCCCAAGTTTACAGTTCCTTTTCCAGTATCAGGGCTTTCTGTGTCAAAGTCTCTTTATGCAAAGTCTCTTGCTTCAGAGGGCCTGATACATCACAAACACCAAACAAAAGTTCCTTCTGTTTCTTCAAGTCTGGCGATTACTCTTCACCTGAGGATCGTCCTCAACAGGGCGCTCATTCCTTTCACAACGTCAGCTTCCCTCAGTCAGGCTCAGACCAACAACCCACTGTGGGCACCCCTCAGTCGGGTTCATGTTTGTCACCACAATGCAGTTCCTGTAGTTTTTCAATTTACCATGTTTCAAAGACTTTCGACTGTATACAGGGTTTTGACTCGACCCTTATATGACCACTTTGACTTCTCTCATTGGCCTCCCCTTGTGTCTTCTGGCTCTTTGAGACTTCTTAGCTTAACGTATCCTCCCTGTTCAGGAGCAGGGTATTCATTACAGTCTTTCGAATGAACACCCACGCTGTGCCGGACCACTCTAACCCTAATACCTCGGTCATTCACAAAAGACCTTTGTCTATTATATTCTTTCCTTTACGTAAATGTTGCCACTTTAACCTTGAGCTTAACACAGTGCGTTTTACTGTCTGTTTCTTCTGTCTCACTGGCTGTGTTGAACTCCTTGGCTTTTCTTCCGCTGGAGTCAAGGACGGTACCACGGCAGCAAGCTCTTTTCCCACCCTGGCTATCAGTGCGGGAGGGCCCTTTATACTGTTCACATCTGCCACACCAATCACCAGCTGCAATTCCCGATCTTAATGTTCCTTTATCGAAGGCTTTGCAGGTCTGAGTTAAAAAAAGGCAAGGGTAATTACCTTCTTGTCGTCCGCCTTTCTCCTTCATTTGAACTGCCGTTCCGGAACAGTGGTTCCTCGTGCTTTCGGCCTTGCTTGAAGTGTGCTCTCGTGCTCTGCCTTTTATCCCTGTGGGGAAGGGAAAGGGCCGTCAGTTCAAATCTGGAGAATGATTGGAACATTCAAGAACTTAAAAGGGCTGTGTGCTGTCTAAACACAGGGAAATGTCCAGGTCCTGATGGATTACCGGCAGAATTTCTACAATATTATGCCTTATGCAGTTTATGCTCTGATGTTAGCAATGCTGCAATCCTCGCAGATGAGCTGCATACTCCCCCAAACAACCCAATATGACACAATCTCATTATTTCTAAAACAAGGAAAATCAGCGTTGAATCTGAGCAGTTATAGGCCAATAAGTCTAATTAACACAGATAATAAGATCCTAGCAAAGACCATAGCAATGGGAATGGGAAAAATACTACTGAGACTCATTGGCCAAGAACAAGCTGGCTTTGTTAGAGGGAGACATGCTTCTGAAAACATGTGCAGACTGATACTGACTTTATTTGAAAGCAATCAGTTACCTGCTGAGGTGTCAGTACTCTCATTAGATGTTGAAAAGGCGTTTCATCGCCTTGAATGGGAATATTTAATGCCCACTTTAGAGGGCTCCGCAGTGGGAGAAAACTTACTTGGATGGATTAAACTGCTATATGCAAAACCAGCAGCCAGTATAAATACTAATGGTTTTTCATCAGAATGCTTTGAAATGGGCTGAGGAACTTGACAAGGCTGCCCCCTTTCTCTGTTGCTCTTTGCACCTGCTATGGAACCATTGGTCACAAAGATCAGGGAGGATCAGATGATTCAAGGGGTCCAATTTGGAGAAGCCTCACAAAGATTATGGCTATATGCAGACGATATGTTGCTTGTGGTACAAGGATTAGAATCTTTGGTACAAGCAACAATGGATCAAACCTACGTCTTTCATGAGTACTCAGGTTATAAAATAAATTGGTCTAAATCTGAAGCATTGCCGGCATTAGGCTGACGAGAGATGTGGACCGTATAATGGATCTTAATTTGATTGACCTAATTGAGATGCTGAAAAAGACAACCTGCGTAGATGGGATGAATTGAAGCTGAGTTTATGGGGAACAGTGAACGCTATCAAGACGACTTCTGCTCCCCATTTTAACTACATCCCGAGTATGATCCCAATAATAGCGAGAAATAAGCTAATGAAGAAGATGGATAGTCTGATAAAGTGATTCTTGCGGGTGGGGAAACAACCCTTGACTAAAGCTCTGGAAGCTGCAAGTGTCAACAGAAAATGGACGATTGGCTTTGTTTGATTTTGGAAATCATCATTTGGCCTATGGTTACAGACATGTGCTATCTTTCATCGAAAAAAAACTCAATGGACATTTGGACCTAGGCAGAAACTAGTAGATGTACACCACTTGAACCAAGGGCGCTAATAACATCAGAAGATGCACAGGGTTGCAAATCATATGCAACTAGAACATTTTTGAGGGAGTGCTGGAATGAGCTTATGAAGCAAAGTAAAAAAGGAATCGCTTATTCAAATAACTCATATCTATGACTAAATCCAGAATTTAAGCTGGAGCAGAAAACACTTTTTTGGCTAATCTGGTATCTGTGTGGAATCAAATGGCTGGGTGAGCTTTTTGAAGAGGGAAAATGGATTACATTTGAAAGACTGAAAATGGGAAAAAATATTGAGAATGGTACACTCTGGGAATATAGGAAACTCACAAAAACTATGGGGAATAAGACTTTCGATGCTTGCATGGACAGGATGGATTGGTTACAAGATTTCAAATTGAATGGTCACATTGCCTCCAGGGTGTACATCTAGCGCAATATAAAGTACCCGATGAAAAACTATTGGACAAATGGTCAGAGGTGATAGACTCGGAAATGAGTATGAGCAGATGGAACATTATATGCAGGAATGTGTCTTTGGCCTCATTGAATTTGGCAGAAAGAGCAAGACAGATTATTCTAAATAGGGTTTATGGGACTCCACAGAAATGCAACAAGTGGGGTTTATTAGAGTCTGAGGCATGGTGGAAATGCAAACACAGACTGGGGTCCTTCAAACATATGATGTGGGAATGTGGTACTGTGAGGGATTTCTGGAGAGAAGTTACATTGACAATGAATAATATTCTGAAGATTGATGGGGAATATGATTTTGAAAGTATTATTCTGGGGGAGAAGGGGTTGATTGAAGATTTAACATTTCTGCAGAGATGTTGGTTCTTTAGTGTTAGGGAGAATTCTCATTCAATGGCTAATTTCCCTTACCTAGTGAGTCCCCCAGCAGCTTTACTGGATTTCTGGAGTTTATTTTTTTCACTTGGTAAGAGTGTACCTCTGTTTCCCACTCTTACCTGTGTTTTGCCAGGCGTATTTCATCTGTTTTTGTGATTGTGGACTCTGGAGTACACCACTTCAGTAGCCCCCTTCTTTTTGTGTGTTGCACAGCACCTTCAGTGCAGTGACACAGGGTTGTCTTTTAGACTTCCCACCAACTCCATTTCTGAGGCTGACTACAGTCCCCCAGAAAAGGGTAAAGTTGCCATTTACTTTACTTAGTTAAATAACCACAGATCCAGTGCACCCCATCTTACATTAAGTACTGGGAAGGGTTAATCCTTATCCTTTTTTATCTGTACCTCCTAGAACATTGTTTCGCTCTTTTAACATTTAGGGCCTCATTACACGGTAGACGGTAAGGGTTTACCGGTACCGGTATTTTACTGGTACCGGTAAACCCTTACCGTCTTACTACGAGGTCCCTTTGCGGGTTGGGGAATTTAACGCCTGCTTTTCCTGCTTTTTGCAGGCGTTAAAAACCAACCCGCAAAGGGACCAGGGAGCTAATTACGGTACCGCAATTTGCGGTGCCGTAATTAGCACCTTCCCCATTCCCATTATGCCCTATGGGGCAAAAATGGGAATGGGGAAGGGCAATGGGGGAAGGGGGAATTACGGCCCCACCAACCATGGAATAGGGCGATAATTCCCCTTTCCACTAAGGCGGTGCTGGTATTTTACCGGCTACTAGCACCTTGGTCCACCATCATTCGTGTAATGAGGCCCTACAACTTGGCTGGTGGCAGTGGTATCTACCCTAACTTTTCTACCGTGATTATACTATATAAATGTGGTATTGTTTTAGGCTGTTATATTAGCGTTGAACATAAACCCACTTGACCAAATACTCTTTTTTTTGGCTCCGGTTGGCTTTATTCACCTTTTCTTTATGTTACTTTATGTTAAAGTCCTTCTTGTGTTTTACTTTGCACGGCAGACCAGGTTTGCCTTCTTTGTTCACTGTCTTTTGGCGGGATTCTGCCACGAAGCCCTCCTCTAGGCGCCTTGGTGTCTGGGTGGGCTGATTGTGAGGGAGGGGTGTAGTCATGATTGGCTGAGGTGGTTGCCTGGGCTGGACAACCCTCCTGCTGCATGATTGAAGCCAGGCTGTGTGAATGGGGGATTTTCGCATAAAAGGCAGGACTCTTGGGCTGAAAGTCAGAGTCGCCACTGGAACTACAAGGAACTGAAGAGAAGTGGAGAAAACGATGGCTGCTGCAACTATCCCGCCCCAATGAAGCCCTGCTGCAGTCCTGAGCTATCTACCCTTCGACGACCAGAGAAGATCCAGATCGGAGTCTTCTTCCCTTGAGCCTGGTGGGGATAACCAGCTCACCTTCCACAGCCAGAGGATCCTCTTCGTGGTCGAAATCGCTGCACACTGCTGTAGTGGTCCGGATAGCCATCTGAAGAGCCTCTCCTGTTTTTAAGGAGCACGCCTTTTATTCACCGTCGCTGCTGCCGGTTTCATCCCTGTGTGGTGCAGATCCCTCCAGACGTCCTCCTTCTTGCCAAAGCTCCAGGAACCGAGGGTCTGCAGGAAACTACCAGGAACAACTGCCGTGGCACCAGCTTCTTTCTTGAATAAGGTACTGTTTTCTGTGTCGAGGAGCTAGGTTGAATCCCTTTCCTCCTCCAAGACTTGCCCTTATCTTCCCTCCTTCTTATATTTTTTGCTTCCTCTGTTGACAATATCTACTCCTGGCAATGTTGAATTTTGAACTGTCCGACAACAGGAACCCGGTTCCACTTGACACTGGCTCCGGCCTATTGACTCTTGAATTTCTGTCAACGAGTGTTCTCTGATTCTGTCTGCCCTGACAAAAGTATTGCCTATGATTTTTACCCCCAACTCTCTCTAGTTAACTCAGGTGCTAAGTGTGTTTTTGCCCCGGTAACATTTCTTGCCGCTGATACGCGTATCTTTAGTAAGAGCGAACTGTCATTACTGTCAAAAAGTGATCGCATATGTATTCCCGGTAACGTCTTTTGTTTCACAACAACGGTCTGTTAAAACATAGGATACATAGGATACTTACCTTGAGTTATACTGTACCAAGTGAATTGGTTGGTTGTAGTGTATTTTACGTGTGGTTTTGAATTAATAGAAGTGTTGTGTCTATAACAAATGGTTTAAAAATAAATGTACTTATATTTTTTTTCCTGAAACCTTGAGTCAGTGTTTGCTTGAGTTACAGTAATTGTGGTCCCTTTGTGTAATCTCTGCTACTGCTCATATACTCTTGAGATAGGCCTGGCTGTTCCACTACTGCTACCACTTTAACATAGTAGTACAGGCTTGTACCAAAGGTGAACTTGTATTACCACTTGTATTCTTAATTGTGTGTAGTGGTCCCTAAGGGCACTGCACAGGATTCTTCCTAACATTTAGAGCATCATTTTCTGTAAAGAAAATACTTTTGATGAACTGGAAACGTCTGCAGACACCTTCTGTTTCGGAATGGATGTCAGATTTGGTGCAAATGTCAAAAATAGAAAGGGTGATCTCATGTAGGCCCAATAAAAGAGACCTTTACGATGGAATATGGAATAGATTTCTGGATTTATGACCCATTTCTTTAACTGGCTTGTGCAGATGTATTTTCATCTACTGTGAATTCAATGTACAGTTCTATGTGTAAAATGTGATGTAATATTGAATGTTATTTGGAAATTATAATAAATATGTGAGTAGCAAAAAAAGGTGAGGTTATTAAGGAGATGTGTTTCTTCTTCAAGCTTAAAGGAGGTTTAAAACTAGATTTAAATAAGGAGTTTTTTAAGTGGTTGTAGTGAATACACTGTTGGGCAAAAATACAAGTGAGTACCTGGGAAAAGAGCACTTGTGTGACTTACAACTCATTCAACACACGTGCATTTGTATATATTGAGAGAAAACGTGTTTCCAGCACATACATGTAGAATAGTTGGAAGTCCAGCTCAGTTGCTTGCTAAAAGTTTTCAATTTCTGATTCAGTCTGCCAACCTGTGATGTTCAATGCAATGTTGGCATGTTCTGAAATCGATTTCAAATAACTTTGAGCATCACTTTTTGTTGCAGGCCAAATGATGCCCAATCTTCCAGTGGGATCAAAACATCACTTAATTACTTTATTGACATGCAATGAAGAGTCCAGTGGGATGTAGTGAGGTCATTTTTTCACTAGTTCATTTAATATAATAGAATGTAATATAATTCAGTATTGACTCCATCAAATGGTAAATTAGGTGATTTCTAGGTAGATTTCCTTTGCATTTTTCAAGAAATGTCATAAATAATAATTTACCCAATGCAAAGAATTGAACAATATAATTAAAATAATCTTGCATTAATTTGCTCTTTCAGGGTTCCGCAGCTTGCACATTGAAGATCAGATTACACTTCTCCAATATTCTTGGATGAGTCTGATGGTGTTCGCAATGGGATGGAGATCATATAAGCATGTCAGTGGTCAGATGTTGTACTTTGCACCTGATTTGATTCTTAACGAGTAAGTAATATAACGTGTTGCAGTTGTTGTCTCAGAACTTTTTATTATTTGTTTTTGTCAAAACCCAAAACATGAAAAGAAATCAGTGTTTTAGAGTTCAAACAATTGCAGAAAATGAGGAGTGGCTCACTTAAAAGTATCTTTTTATGCTATTAACATATCTGCATTTAAAAATGAATCACTGTATAATTAAGTATATTCTCCATTTTCTGCCTGCTAATGGTGCAGATGTTCATGTCCTGAAAGAACCCCATTAAATTGGTGAGTGTTGCATCTAATTCCAAGAGATCTGGATCAACATCTGTATGTCCTGCTTCAGAAACCGAGCTGCAAGGGGCCTACAAAAACCAAGGGCTCTACCACATCTTTTAGGGAAGGCTGAAAGCCATCTTGAACATTCTTATTGGGCTGCGCAGTTTCATGTGACTACAGCATGTTATTGGAACTTTATTTGAAAGTCATTTTTGGACAAATCCTACCATTTTAGGGGTTCCTGCCTCAAAAGCGAAATTCACCTGAACCTGCAACACCAATGACTCTGTCGCCATCTTGCCAGAAAATGCAGAAAGCCATCTTTGTCTGCCTCTCTTGTTAGTGGGTCTCCCTTGGTTGTCCATACCAGGTGTACAGCCCGGGCATCCACAGCTAAGGACCAAAAGAAGCAAAGGGCAGCTCCTTGTTTGGGCCTAGAGCCAGAGCCCCTGCTCAAACCAACACTAACTTTCTTTATGAAAACTCCTCTTTACCGATCCAACTTCCCCAAAGAGAGATTGTTCATATTGGTGTCTCTCCATTCATTATGGGGCTGTTAATACCTGAAAGAACCAAGAGACATCCCGGTTTTGGGTCTGATCACTGTCTTTTGGTCATGTATATTCCCTTCCCAGCCCAACATATTACTGCTCCTTCCGAGTTTACTTTGCCCCTCTCTGATCCTTCCTTGCAAACACACTCACTTAGCCTCCCCTTGGGCTGCACCGGTCCTCCACTATCTTCATGTGCCTACCTCTTTTACACTCCATTATTGTCTTCACTACCTTCATCCTTGTACTCACTCTTCTGTCTTCAGCCACAACTATGCCTACCTATTACCTCACTCCCTCCTCCCTCTGCCCCAGCATCACTCAAACCTAACACTATCTATCTCCAAGGAATTCCAACCTCATTTATACCTCTTGCCTAATGAACAACACCTGCTCCTCTCCATCACTTCCTATCACTATTTTGCTTGTGTTGTGGAGTGCACAAACCAGCTGATAGAAATCGCCCTACATAACTGACCACTTCAGCCCGTATCACCCACAACTTTCACGCCATGCTATCACATACACCTGGATTTCCCCTTCTGCCTCTGCTACTAGCAGCTTTCCACATAACATCTGCTACCTTCCACTCTCCCTGACCTGTCGGATATGCCACTATTAATCATCATCATCGTCATCCTCAAACATTTATTCCGGAATCACACCACAGGTTCCATAACCACAATACAACAATAACAATGTCAGATATAAAAACATTTGCACTAAAGATAAAATCCACACAATACAGATAAAATGACACTTTTTCAATCATCCCTCCAACTATTCCCACTGTTCTGACTCTTTAGCGACCCCTTGCCTTTTCAAATCCTTCTTCCCTGACATGAACCTTCTTCTTGAGTAACTTCCCACCGACATCCCCATTGTCATGCTGGGGGACTTTAACCTTCCCAAGCTCTTCATAGGCACCCACCTTGAACTAAACTTCCTCATATTTGACCACTCCCTCTAAACCCTCCACAACCAGCCTGCCTCTGATGGGAATTTTGTTGAACTTGCCTTTCTGTCTACTTTGCTCTCCTCCTATGACCTCTCCATTGCACCCTCTCCTTCTGATCATAACATTGTTCACGTTAACATCGCTGTCCCTCCAGCCTCTGTTCCTCATTCCCTTTCAGTGACCCAGAGGAAATTCAAGCAGGACTCTCTGGCTCCTTGCCTTGATGATGTTTGTACTTCTCTCCTGTATCCTTCCCCTATTCATGCCTCTTCCATTGACTGTGCTTTTTCTGACTTTTACTATGTACTTATGACTCCGTTGGACCAATCATATAATGCATGCACATTCACACCTTTTCATCCCCATCCTCAGGTCTGGATTCCGACCCCCAAAACAAACACGCAATGCTGGAGAAAATATCAAACCCACACCCGACTCCTAGCCTACAAATATTTCCTTGCTGCCTGCTTCTCTGTACTGAACTCTGCCAAACCCTCCTTCTTTATGAGCCTTAGCTCCACCCTTTGCAATCATGTTGCAAACTGCTACCTACCCTTCAAGCTTTGCTTATGTCACCCAAGCCAATATCTATTGCCTCCTTCCTCTCTGCTGAATATTTTGCTCACTGCTCTTCCTGTACCATCTCTAAAAATGTTGACGCTCTCAAACCCCTCCTTCTCTGTCTCCCACCCTCCATCTATTCTAGACTACTTTGTTAAACCTCTGCTGCATAATTAGCACCCATATTTTGCAGAGCCAATCTTTCTTGACTCTGGTTGTCCCATTTGCATCTCAACAGTCACAGACGTAGTCCAAATCACCTGCCCTCATCTCTCTGAACTCCTTACAGCTTGTTCTCTAACCCTTTTGGTCTATTTACTGCCTCCTTCAGATCTGAAATTGTCTTGCCCCTTTCAAGGAAACCCTCTGCTAACCCAGATTTTAGCACAGTTTCACTTGGATCCCATTATTCAATGGTCCGTGTGCAGGTGGTTTTCAACCAGATCATTAAATACATTGTAGATAATGAAGATCCACATGAAGCTGACTTCCGTAGTCAGCACTAAGACTAACACTAAGACTGCATTCATATAACTCTCTACTTTTCTCTCTGATACTCATCACTCATCTCATCTGTACTCAACCTTTTGGATCTCTCTGACAGTTTTGACACTGTTGACCACTCCTCTCTCCTCCTCATTCTCCAGAACCTTTGTTTTCACAAATCTGCTATAGTCTAGATTGCAGGCTGCCTGGAAGGTAACCCTTTGAAATCTGCTAGAACTCTCAACCCTCTTCCCTTATATCGTCCCCTCAATGAATCAGTCCTTGGAACTTGGCTCTTTACGCTATATATCGGTGAACTAGGAAAATGTATCTTGTACTTTGGCTTTCACTGCCACCACTTGGCTGACAACACCCTCATCTTTTTTTCTTTTTTTTTTAATTTGAATTTTATTGGTTTCCAAGGCAAAAGTTTGACAATCATATATAGGCATTTGCGACCAACCGATCAAATATGAGAAATATCATATAAGGAAAAACAGTATATAAAACGTGTAGCATCTATTGCACGTCACTTAACTTTTCAATAGTGTCATCAAACCAAAGTACCCTTTCCCTCCCCCCTGCCCCCTTTCCACATAATACCATCTGAAGGGCTGGAAGAGACCAATATATACATCCGAACCAATTTTGACTCTATGACGTCAATCACATGTGCACATTAGATCCTGCGGGTTTGATATAGCAGACATTGTAAACCACTACTTAGATTGTCTCTGAAATGTAAAAACGCTTTGCACACATTCTTTTTATGTCACATATTTAGCTCGAAATTCCGACCATGCATTCTCAACTGAGGTGCGATCCCCATGGAGGACTGCAGTGAGGTTGTCCATTCTATATATATTCAGGGCAACACCCAGCCATTCGGTTTTATTAGGGAGCCTGGCTCTCTTCCATACCATGGTGAGACAAGCTCTAGCGGCCAACAGTAGACCTTGTATCATTTTGGGCGCTTTCATGATCATATCGCCCATTTCAGGCAAGCCAAACAAGATCAAAAGTGGATGTATCTCTCTGTCGTCATCATCCAAGTCCTTGATCCAGCTGAGAACTTCCGTCCAGTAAGCTTGGACCACCTCACATCCCCACCACATATGCCAATAATCGGCCCGCTTCCCACAGCCCCTCCAGCAGTATGGGCTTACCCCTTTGTACATTTTGGCAAGTCAGAGCGGGTCATATTGCCACCTGTACAACAGCTTGACGGCATGTAATTTGTATTGGCAAGAGATGGAGGATTTCGCCGTTTGTCTACATATTTGGAGCCATCATTTTGGTGAGATCTGCCTGCTCATGTCTGATTCCCACCTACTCCTCAATGTGTGGGATGGCGTAATATCAACCTCGATCAGCGCCGAGTATATTGCACTTATTAAGCCCCTAGAACTCGTACATGTGTTGAGAATGGTTTCAAACGGGGTGAGATCCCTTTGTAACTTGTCCTTCCATATCGCCCTAGTCATCTCCCCGTTGAGTCTCAGATATAGGAAGATCGAGAGCGGACCTATGCCAAGTGCCTCTTGCAGGTCCTGAATGGTGATAAAGGCGCCGTCTCTCCAGAGTTGACCAGCCCTTTCTAATCCTGCATCGTACCATGTCTCGAAGCTCCCTGGATCCGGGATTGCATCTCGGATCCCCGGTGACCAAAGATGTCCAAGGGGAGAGGGCCAGGTCGTAACTCCTGCCATTTTCTTGCCTGGTGTCCATATTGCCCATATCGTTCCAATAATGGGGTGATTTTTAACACTGTTTCGCAATTGGGGCCCCAGAACCCATAGCCATTCTCCAAGGATGATTGGTCAAAGATGATAATTGTCTAGGGCTATCCACTGTGGTTCTGACTTCTGCCTGACGTGCAGGACAAGGACACGTAGTTGGGCTGCCTTGTAGTATGTTTCTATGTCTGGGAGGCCTACCCCTGCATTGTCCTTTCGGAGCTGGAGCAAGGATCTGGGGACTCTCGGCTTTTGGCTTTGCCACAGGAAGGCTAAAAGAACTTTTCTTGTGTTCGTAAAGTATTCCTGGGGCATTTTAATGGGGAGCATTTGGAACAGAGAGAGTATTTTAGGGAGAATCACCATTGTTATTGCATTTAAACGGCCCAGCCAGAAGATGGTGAGTCTGGACCACCTTTGGATGTCCTTTTGAAGGGTGAGTGATAGTGGCGGAAAATTAGCCTCGTAAAGAGAGTCAAGGTCTCGGGTTACATTAATGCCCAGGTATCGAAGCGTGGTGAGGCTGACCTTTACTCCTAGGGGATCAAAGCAGTCCACCTCAGCATCTCTACTTTTGTCAATCGGAAGGAGGATCGACTTTCCGGTATTGATTTTGAGGCCGGCCAGTTCTCCATATTCTTTGATTATGCTGATCGCAGCCGGAACAGAGTTTAGGGGATCAGTTAGGTGCAATAGTATATCGTCAGCATAGAGGCCTAGTTTGTATTCGCATTCTCCCACTGTAATGCCTTTAACTCTACCGTCCTGCCTTAATTTCTGCACCAACGGTTCCAGGGATAGCACGAAAAGTATCGCTGACAATGGGCAACCCTACCTTGTTCCCCTTTCCAAAGGGAACCATCGTGAGTAGCCCCCGTTTACTGTCACTGAAGTTGTAGGAGATGTGTACAGGGCTGTAATGGCAGGGCGTAGCTTGGGCCCCAACCCGTTCCAAACTAGTACCCTTTCTAGGAAGTCCCATGCCATCCTGTCGAAGGCCTTCTCGGCATCTAGTGACAGAACAGACGGGTCCCCTCCTTTCCTCTGTGCCTCGTAAATTAAGTGTAGTGTTTTTCTCATGGTGTCTGCACCCTGTCTCCCAATGACAAAGCCAACCTGATCAGAATGTATTAGTCGTGGTAGGTACGTTTCGAGTCGGGCTGCAATGACTCTTGCATACATTTTAGCATCGATTTTGAGAAGAGAGATGGGGCGATAGGAACTACAGTGTGTGGGGTCCCTCCCTTCCTTTGGAATGACAGCGAGAAGGGCCTGGGAAAAGGACGGGGGTGCCTGGCCTGTTTCAAAGATGTGATTGAATAAGGATACACGGAAGGGGGCGATAGGTGGAGAGAACGCCTTATAGAATCCGGGCGTGAAACCATCTTCACCCGGGGCCTTTCCCGTCTTTAAGCTTTTTATGGCTTCCGTGACTTCTTCTTCTGTGACTGGTGTGTCAAAGGATTCGGCCTCTATGGACGTGAGTGTGGGGATCCGGACCTCTTTAAGATATGTGTCAATGCTACCTAGGGCATGGGGGGGGGTCACATGTATATAAATCCTCATAAAAATCGGCGAATGCTTCCTGAATCCCTTCCGGAGATATTACTATCGTATCTGTGAGGGTGCCATCGGTCCTTTCGATAAGATCGACCCATCTCTCTGCTTTCTGTGCCTGAAGACGAGCCGCCAGGAGGGCATCTGCTTTATCGCCCTTTTCATAATATTTTTGTTTTAAATATTGTAAGGTTCGGGCTGTCTTACCCACGATAAGTAATTTGAGCTCTTCTCTGAGCCGTTTGGCTTCGGCCATGTGCTTGGGTCTGTCACATGGGAAAGACTGCGCTAGTTTCTGGGCTGTGTGGAGCTTTTCCCTAATGTTCGTTTCTATCAGAGCACATTCTCTTTTTTTTGGGCCCCTTCCCTAATGAGCACCCCTCTCCAAGTGGCCTTAGTATCCGGAGAAGGCCATCGGAAAGGAAAATATAATCAATACGTGTAAGCGTGTCATGGGGGAGGGAGTGGAAAGTGAAGCCTCTGTCCGTTGGGTATAGGTGGCGCCAGCTGTCAGTGAGACCATGTAGGTCAAGGGTTAGTTTGATTTCAGCTTCATCTCGAGAGATGGGTGGGTTATGTGCCTCTGCCCTGGTTTGTCTGTCCACTGAACTATCCATCCATGTGTTAAAATCTCCCCAAGAGCTATGTGTCCCTGTGCCATGTTAAAAACCTTCTCAGTAATCCTATGGAGGAACTTATTCTGGCCTTAATTAGGGTGACAGGGTGACAATTGTGCCATGAATGTTTCCCACCACCACGAGAACCCTTCCCTCGTTGTCCGTCCACAACTCGAGAGTTACCATCCTGAGACCCTTGCGAATTAGAATCCCCACTCCCCCTTTTTTGTGATGTTAGAGCTCCAGAAGGAAAGGCCCACCTCACGAGATGGAATAGGTTTCTACTCCCCTCTTCGATATCGTGTTTCTTGGAGAAATAGAATGTCTATGTTGGACCGCCTGAATTCCCTGGCCACCATGGAGCGTTTTGTGGGGGAATTCAAACCCTTTGCATTAAGTGTGCATATGCGTAGTGTGTTGTTAGAGAATGTAGGAGACATCTCGAGCTTTGTGTGAGTATATGAATGACCAAATCGTCTGCTTCATAGCCCTTGCCATGTTTGATAGCACGGAGTGTGATTCCTCTTTTTTGAGTTGGGACTCAATAAGTCCTGAAGAGGTCAAGGATTGACCCGCCCAGTTCCCTTCCTGTCCCTTCATAGTCCCGTTTCGTGTTCTTCCGCCCCCCAGATCTGCCTTCTGGTGTACTATGTGTCGTTCTCCAATCCCACCCACCCATCCCTGCCCCCCCCCATACATTTGGCATCCGGTCCATCGAGGTTAACATCACCCAGTCTCCTCCGACCACCAATGGAAACCGTGAAACAAGCGGTCCTATCCTAATATTAACAGGTTTAACAATGAGCCCCCAACCATGTACTCATAACTCAAGAAAACCAGCTTGTAAATATGAATCCCGACCCCCATTTTAGGCATCTATCCAGTGTCTGTTTTACCTCATAGGTCTGTCAGGCAATCCAAGCATTCGGGTCCAAATTCGCCGCTTGTGCGACTGGAGTAAAGCAATTAGACAAATATTCTGACCTTAGAGTCAGGTGCATCGCTGGCGTATGCCGAGGTTTAGTTCCCCCACAAATGAGTCTGAGGTACACCAACCACTGTCAGGTGGCGCTCAAGATCCCAGCTTCAGCCATACCATCCACCCCCTCATTTCCATGCATCGTGCAGCCTGATGTGACACTCTGGCATTTAGATTAGTGCTACATGTCCTGGGAATTGTTCATCCTCTGGAATTTCCTGGATCCCTGAATCCTCCTCCGCCGCAGGCCCTTGGTGCGCCACTCGCCCTCCTCACTTTTCAATTCACCCAGGGAGGGGTCCTCCCTCTGGGGACCTATCAGGTCCGCTATACAGTCAACAATGTCTTTTTCCGAGACAAGTCTCATTGATGAGCCCACCCACTCAAAGGTGAGGGAGAACGGGTAGCCCCATCGGTATCTAATGTCTTTGTCCTTTAGCATCTTCGTGATTGGGGAACACTTCTTCCTCATTGCCAACGTGAGGGATGATAAGTCTTGGTAGAGTGAAATATTGGAGTCATCCAATGAAAGTTGTGGGATGTTCCTGGCCTTCTCTAGGATTCATGCTCTGTCAGCATAATTGTGAAAACAAGCTAGCACCGATCTCTGGCCTCCTGGTCTGCCTCCTGATCTATGAATACGGTCAATGTTGGGTTCGTCCAACGATTCGTCCTTGAAGAGGAGCTTCAGAATAGCGTACAGGGTTTGCTTTAGATCAAATTCGGTTTCGCCCTCTCTCTCGGGAATGCCAAAAACCTGTATTTTGTTATGGCGCTCCCTGTTTTCAAGATCATCAACCTTGAGGCGTATTTCCTCTTCTCTATGTTCTATCTCTGCAATGCGGTGGTCCATTTGTGCCTCCAGTGTGTTCAGGGAGGTTTGATTATGCTCGACCTGTTCCAGCCTGTCATCTATTTTGTCCATCCTTTGTGTAATTTTATCTATTTTGCTACCAATGTCCACTCTCATGCCCCTCATCTCAGTAAGTAGGTCAGCGACGTCCGCCTTGGTCGCAGCTGCATCAGACCCTGCCGTCAACATCCTGGACTTAGTGAAAGACTTCGGAGGTTCAGTGGTTGGTGCAAACTTGTATCCCGCCAGTTTGCCCTTAGGGTCCATATGCGACAGATCTCAAATGCACGTAGGAGGGCTATAACGCCAGAATGGTCATTCGAGGATGGTGCGCTTGTGCATGCGAGATTTTGTCCTACGGTGGCCAGACGTGGCTTCGAGTGAGGTGCTTTGGAAAGTTCCCTTGACAAGCAGCGTCTCACGTATAATCAAGCACCACTTGGTTCTTTTTTGTTACTTGTTTAGCCCTATTTTAGTGGGGACATGCCTGCGACATAGCACAACAGAAGGCTCCGAGAGTAGTTCCCCAGGGAGAGGGACAGCAGTTCGCAGACAGGGTACGACCACACTGGGTATTCCTCATGCACAACGAGCACTCCAGGCGGAAAGCTGGGGTCCTGTTTTTAGATCTGATGAGCTTGGAGGTATGTATGGGATCAGAGGAGGGCCCCTGCCCTGTCCAACAGGGGCCCAACCCTCAGTCCTTTTTTGCCAAAGAGGGATCTACTCGTGCCCCTTAATGCATAGTGTCCGTGGCATTATAGCTTCTCCCATCTCTTTGGGATTCCAATACCGTGATGTCAGGCCCAGCAAGCGTTTATATCCCTTACGCATTGAGGATCAGGGACAAGACGCCATGAGGGAGAATGGGCATGAGCGGCTCTGTGCTGAACAACGTGCGTGCTTCCAGCGGTGCCGTCCGGGCGTGCCGAGGTCCTGAGGTTCTACGTGAGGCGGGCTGCTCGGACAACTCAATGAAGTGCGTCGAGGGGAATCAGCACTGTGGTATTGGGAGGAAGAGCGATTCCGTACTACGCGGGAGCACGTAGTCTCAATAGTCCCAATTCGGCGCGTCTCTGTCCACTGTGACCGGAGAGCGCGCCCGCAGTGTAAACATCAGCGGACACCACCTGTAGTGCAGCACCTTCAGCAATCATCTCACCTTCGTGTGGGGACAGTGCCGGGAGCACCCAAAGGCGGGCGGCCTTCTTCCACGGCCTTCGATTCTGGGAGTGGGAGTGTGCACAACCTCCCAGGGGCCGTGGACGCTTCAAGTGAGCTTTATAGCACTAAGCGCATCTTTACACAGTACCTTCAAGGGGCCCTGGAAGCGGCACACGTCGCCGGGCGTTCCGTGGCCCTGCACGTATCACAGCTGCGTAGTCTCTCAGGAGTTTGGCGGGAGCTTGCAGGCCCTCTTTGACTTCATGCGCCGGAATATGCTGAGGGAAGTATCTCCGTGAAGGAAGCTCCGTTTGAAGCCAAATTTTCTCCCAGTGCGTCACGGACACTTCCAGCGCCCGATTCTGTGATTATTTCGGCTGGGGGGGGGGGTCTTGTGGTGGGGGCTCAATCCACTTTTCAGGACCCTTGCAAGGAGCCTACACGGAAAGCAAACCCATCCGTGCACCCCCTGATGGCCGATCAACACCCTCATCTTTTGAGCCTTTTTTGCCTTACTCCAGCTATCTCAGAATCG
Organism: Ambystoma mexicanum; assembly: GCF_040938575.1. Classification (NCBI taxonomy): domain Eukaryota; kingdom Metazoa; phylum Chordata; class Amphibia; order Caudata; family Ambystomatidae; genus Ambystoma; species Ambystoma mexicanum. The sequence goes on from NC_090941.1 coordinate 808,382,467, forward strand.
GATTACCAACTGTCTCACAACAAGCCATCACTAGATGGCTCTCAACATCCTCTGTGTCACTCTTTGAAAATATAAGTCCTCTTTCTCCCAGCTCCCAATGCAATCCCTCCCCTCCCTTGTTCTATGACCTTCCTGTCTGACTTTCTTGCACTTTTCCCAAGGGTCACGACCTTGGGGTCCTCTTTAGTAACTGCCTCCAACTGCAATAATTCATCCCTACCAACTCAAGTGCTCGTATTACCCTTTTCAACATTACAATCTCCACCCTCGTGCTCAGACATCTCGACTACTGCTCATACTTACTCCTTTGCCTTCCTCTCTATTCCTTTGTCCTTCAAGACAAAATCCTCAACTTCGCTACCACACTCTCTACAATCTGCCTTGATCATCCCCTCTCAACATGACTGTTTCACGTAAACCTGTGCTTCCTCTCGCTTCTGATCTTTCTCTCTACTCGCCTCGCTCCATTGAACTCACTGCTATTGCAATAAAAGCTAGCACTACTGTGGATCTCATCAAAGTGTAGCTTGAACTTCACCTACTGCCCAAAGTGGGAGCTCCTCCCCTCCATCATCCTCAATACCTGACCCCTCTACTCCCCCCATTGCTGCGTAATAATGAAATGTATATTTGTACAGTATTCCACACTTGCCCTTCTAGGTGAATGTTCCTTGTGCAAGTCACCATTTGTGTCCCTAGTGTATGTCCCACTTTGTTCCCAACCTTATAAACCCGCTCACCTCTTGTTCTCATCTTTGTGCTAGACATCCTCCTTCAGAATGCCTCTGCCATCTATAAACATGCGATTGCAAAACAATTATCATCAAAATTGACATCTCTATTCTTCAATGAAACACAAATACAAATCTGCAAAGCAATTTCAATATCATAAAGGTGGGACTAGTCATAGGAATGTGCTACTCATTGAGTAAATCATAGTTTTTGTATTCCTATATAATTTATTACTGTATGAAATACAAAACACAATCAACTGGTGACAAATGACCAATCATAAGTAGCTCAATCTTTCTGCATGTTTGCGTATGCATTCATACAGGACTACTTTGTGTCCTTCCCATAAAGACATGACCGTAGCCATTTGCACCACAACATGCTGCCCCCCTTTTAGGGTGTGTAGACATGGAAGCCTGGATGTAGACATTCTTCACTCACTTTGCCCTTTCCCAACTACGCCCATTAGTCATCTTTTCCATGTTGACAGGATCTGATACCAAAGCCAAAGGCTGTTTTTTCTTTTTAACTTTGTTTTGATTTGGTTTTTGCCTTCCCCTATGTTATTTGCTTGTATTGCTCTCAGCTCTTCTGGTTGTTCCAGTGCATATCTTTCTATATGTGCTCCTTGAGGAGCACATCATCCACGGGTCCTTCTCCTGCCTCAGGCTCCAACACTTTCTGCTTGGAGTGTCAGGGATCGGAACACAGTTGTTGTGCATGCATAGCATTCAGCATGCTCTGACAGAGGGCAAGCAATGACCACAGGAAGTACATGTGAGGAGTTGCCATCTGACCAGGGTGTAGAAGCCCTGGCTTTTTTGATTTGTATAATTATAGATTTATAGATCACTGGTGCCCTTTTGACACCTGCTGTGGCATCCAAGTCCCTGCAGTGCAGAGGCTGCATTTATAATCTACACCCCTGTCCCAAAACTACATAATTATGAAGATTGATCATCCTGGTGGCAGTCTATTTTTTAAATATAAGCCATACATGTTTTCAGGGTACGGTGGCTGGTAAGTCACATAATTATTAAAGCCACATCTGATTTGAATCATACACAAGTCATCAATATGAGTCCTTTGGAAGGGTTGTGTGTATTGAAGTCAGACAGCATCTCTCTGAGCCAGCAACACAAGAGACTGAAACATTATGCCGCCTCTCTTTTGATCCTTTGGTAGGTTAGGTAACCCCTCTCTCCTGCAGGGCATCCCCTCAGCAGAAGCTGTCTTGGGAAACAGGAATCAAAGGGCACACCATAAACAAAGGGACCAGGCAAGGGTGGTATTTACCAAAGGCCTTTGATGCTATGGGAGTGAGAAGGACACAGGGTTAGTTGAATCAAAGGGCACTCAGCACAGTTGAGAAAGAAATTCAGCCATCTTGTTTCTCTCTGTACCTCTCCTTCGTTCCTGTCTCCTCCACTTCCTTTAGCACAAAGCACTTAGAGTATCATGCACAAAGGCAAGGCCTGCTTGTCAAAAGGACAGTGATTGAACCCATTAAAGCAGGGCTGCTTTTGTCCAGTCCACTGTGGACTTTTGCCTTTAAAGGTGGGGGCCTCCCACTTCTTCAGGTCACTTCTGGACCACCCATACCCACTAGAAATAACTAATTGGGGCTTCTTTTGGGCAGGTTGATCTTTTCAGAGCTCTATGCCAGTGAGGTAAAGATTGAGTGTTCCAAAGCAGAGGCAAGCGCTACTTTATAACCACTCCCAGTGCATATTTGGGGTTACCTGCTTCTCTGCCAGCTACATCAGCTCGCAGGAACGCACTTGAGGTGAAGAATCCCTGTAGGTGTTTTGTTTGACTGCATCCCTTGTGTTGGGAGGATGAGAATAATGACCATATTCCTGAGCACCTGGACTGGGACTCAGAGCATCCTGAAAGCTACAACAGCAAGGATCCCTGATTTGCATCGTCAAACTGCTTCAAATCATCTTCGAACCAAGATTCCACAACCTAGAAACCATCATGACCAACTGGAGCTGTATTTTGCAGTCTCTTGATCTTTGAACCCCTGTGCTTGCATCATTGAACTGGCTTGAGGCCGCAACACCCGAGTAGATCCTCGTCACATGTCCGGCTCCAGCACAAGCGCCCCATGCAGATGACTTTGAGCTGCCTCATTGAACCGCCAGAATTATGCATCACAGCTCCACTTAAGCCATTTGTCCATTGTGTGACTTGTCAACACAAACCAGCAGTACCGATCGTCTCAAACCACATTTGATTGTCAAACAGGTCCTGGTGATCCATTTGATATACATCACTCAATGCCGCCTCAAACCACACATAGCACCTGCTTCAACCTGAATCAATGCCTGCTCGCCACCTGGGATCAGCGTGACTCGACACCTCTGACCCCGGTTCGTCCCACAAACAAAAAAGCTTGAAGACTGATTTGACAGCATCAAACCACCAAGAACTGAATAAGGTACTGTTGGAAGGCTCCAGCTCCCCATGACTATTTATTGGGGCACTGGGGACCGGTTGCCGTTTTCTTCCCTGCTAGGTATCCAGAGTGCTTGCATCTTTATAAAGTGCATTTCTCTGTCTTCGTTGACACAGGTGGGATTTTGATAGTGCTTTTAATATAGTTAGTTGTACATTGGTGCTTTCAATTAAAGAATATATATTTTTATAGAACCTTGATTGAACATTCCTTTATTTTGGACTGTTGTACTATTGCTGTTTCGGGTGCTGCTATTTCACATTCACACCCCTTCTGAGAGTACAGCCTTCACTCAGCACATTACCACAAAAGGGGAAGGAAGTATATCTCTTAGATGTCCCCATTTTAACTTTATGATTGGAATCACTGTTGGTCTGTAGAAGCGTGCAGACTGAATAGGAGGTTTAGCCGCTGCTCATCCTTATACTCCTGAAGAGCAGAAGTCATTTCATCAAGGTACTTTTTTCCCAGGTCTCCTACCCACTGGCAGAACTTTGCAAGGAAGAACTCCAAGGCTAAGCTAAGTACACATTAGTTTTCCCAGGCACTTTGGCATAGAAACTTCCCAGAGCTGCTCCTGGTGGGACGGCTTCTAGAGGCAATACGGCAGTTAACCACCACCACACCGGAATCACCTCAGAGAACCTTCAGGTCCTGGTATTGGGCTGAGAACTGACATGAAAAAGCAGCATTTGTAGACTCCCATGCTGCCTGCTTTGAGGGGTTTCCCTGAGGTCCCAGTGGCTGTTATCAGGACTGGTACTAAGGGCCTGAATGTACCTAGACCCACAGGTGCTATACCAGACCCCAGCTTCCCATGCATTATTGGTAAAAAGTGTTACACTGTAGCAAACAAAAAATCCCCCTGACTAGACTCAATTTCAGGGCAATAACTACAAGATGGGGGCTTTGTATTGTGGCTCCTCCCCATTAGAATAGCAGCAATTCCAAATCAAGAAAGTATGACATAATGTAGGAGGCTGGGGAAGAGACTGAGGGATTTAGTTAGAGGAAGGCCCAGTGGGCTGGGGAGAGATAGTCCCAGGAGGCTTCTGGAAGATAGAGCCATGGTGTTGGGGAGAGGAAGACCCAGGATTCTGGGGAGAGAAAGACCTGGGAGGCTGAGGTGAGGAAGACCTAGGAGGCTGGGAAGAGGCAAACCTGCGAGGCTGTGGAGAAAAAGATCCTGGAGGCTGGAGATAAGAAGACCATGGAGGCTCGTAGAGGAAGACCATGTAGGCTTGGGAGAGGAAGACACTGCAGTTTGGGGAGGGGAAGACACAGGGAGGCTAGTAGGAAGAAGACACAGATGCTGGGGAGGAGGAATACCCAGGACGACCATGGCTGGGATTGGGAATAATGAAATCCAAGAAGCTGGGGAGAAAGAGCCCCTGGAGGTCGATGAGAGGAAGCAGCATTGAGAATAGTTTTGCCTGGTAAGAGAAATGGAGCCTGAAGTAACAGTAGGAGTGAAGGAGGTAGTGGGTGAGACTGGGGAGGAGAGGATGTGAGAAGTCTAGTAAAGATTTGTGAGAGAAGCTGTGGAGTATTTAAGAAAAGTTGAGGTGGTGGTGGCTAATCCAATCAAGGGGGAGGTAGCAAAGGAGCATGCATCAAAAGAGAAATAGTTGAACAGAGGTGGTAAAGTGGAAGGGTGAGGAGTAGCTGAGAAGAAGAGGTACAGAAGGGGACTGAGGAATGAAGAGCTGAGGAGAGTAATGGAATCAAATGCCCCACAATCGCTGGGTGCATATGTAAGGACATTTGAGGAACATGCAGGACAAAACTGTGTGGAGGCATGAAAAGAGACAGAGAAGCTCAAGGTAGAGGAAGAGAAGCTTTAAACAAGTTGGCAAGGAGGAGAGACATCTGCAGTTCGAGATCCAGATACCCAAATCCCAAGGAAGGGAAGCAGCGAGAGCCCCAGAAGGAACCCCATGGAGAGCCTAGTGTGGTCTCTTGTCATATTTTAGCGCAGTGCCTGAGAGTGACTTCCACTACAGAATGGGACCACAACCAGGGCTTAACAAAAAATGAGAGAATGTTTGTTTTGAACCATTTTGAATCTTCATGAAAGACATTGGGCCTCATTATAACAGTGGCAGTCCGGAAACAACGGTACCGGTAAGCCTACCAGCACCGCTGTTTCCGGACCGGAACTCTGCAATTCTGTGGGCAGGTGCCGTCCCACCTGCCAGGGTCAGATCTGCCAGGTGGAATGGCACCCGCACAGAGTTCTCACGGGTGCACCGGCATCGTTGTGAACGGTGCCGGTGCTCCGTGTCCCCATTCCCATGGAGTCCAATTGGACTCCATGGGAATGGGGACTAACAAAATTACTGGCGCCTGACTTCCCGGCCACCAGACTTAGAATAGCCTGATGGCACGGGGAAGTCAGACATCGGTAATTCATTACAGGTCTGGTGGCTACCTGCCGGTTTTATTGGCACGGTTACCGCCAGACCCGTAATGAGGTCCATTATGGGCCTCATTAAAACAGTGCCGGCCCAGAAACAACGGTGCTGCCTAAGTCTACCGGCACCGTTGTTTCCAGACCGGCACACTACAACTCTGCAGGCGGGTGCCGTCCCGCCCGGCAGGTTCAGACCTCACGGGAGCACTGGCACCGTTGTTAACAGTGCCGGTGCTCCCGTATTCCCATTCCCATGTTATCGGACTTCATGGGAATGGGGACTAACAAAATTACTGGCGCCTGACTTCCCGGCCATTGGACTTAATAGCTCGGTGGCACCGGGAAGTCAGGCGCTGGTAATTCATTACAGGCCCGGCGGCTACCTGCCAGTTTTACTGCCACGGTTACGTTATGAGGTCCATTGACCTCTGAATTCATCAGGAGACGTGCACAATTTCTTGTGAATGACCATGCTGACTGTTTTCCGAGGTGTTTTTATGCACATTCCTAACATACAGGAATTGATTTGGTTTGCCCTTATAAACATCCCAATAACAAACTGTTGGGAGCAAAACCTTCTGACCTGTTGAACTCACTGTACTTTGTGACATTAGGTTCCACACATATTGTTCAAGGAAAAACTCAACTCACTTATCAGTTTTAAGGAGATCACTGCTTTGGCAATGTTCCTGCAGTAGCAAAATAGGATTTATCTTAACACTAACAACACAACCACCATATCAAAAATCGTTTCAATGTTGAATTTAACTTGACATTTCTGCCCATGTACAGTAGTCTCTTGAAGTACCAGACAGTATGGAATGACTAAAATGATATGAAACAAGAAAGGATTTAGATGACATCAGAGGAAAGAAATACATAAGGAATGTCAGAAATGAAGGAATGGAAGCAGCAAATGAGACCTAAGGAAGGTCTTCAGGTGAAGACACAAATGGAATGGAAGAAAGGAAGGGAAGAGATGTCATCAAAGGCAGGAAGAAGAGGTGGGGGGAACAGAAGGCATGAAGGAAGGAAGGAGACAAGACGGATCAAATGAAGGATGATAAGATGGAAGAAAGGAAAGTTTAAGTGAGGCAGAGAGGAAAAGAGAATGAAGGCATTGCTTGATGGATCTGTTATACCGTTGTGTAACCATATGTCGGAGGTTCTGATCCCGGCATCCCCACTTGAGCAAAGCATTGAGATGTTATGTAAATCACTATTCCCATTTGCCTCTGTAATTCCAATGTTGGAAGTGAGTATAACCAGCCTGCATATGCTAATAAGTGACATATTAGGAGTAGTGTGAGAGGGCGGGTTGGGGAGTCATGTGGGAGTGCCCAGTGCAACATGCCTTTTTCTTCTCCACCACGCGTTCCAATGTACGTGAGGAGGCTGCAACTGAAGCAGCCTGAACAGGAAGAACCTAAAAGATTGTGTAGAGGCTAACATAACCTAAACTTGCAGGTCTGGAGATTTGCACTAATTTTTTCCACCTACTCACACTGCCATGGTGCTCTGAATACGAGAGTGGAAGGTTGCCAACCAGAAGCAGATTGAACTTCAGCCACAGCGCCCTTGAAACACCCATCGCTCATTCCTCACCTCTTCTCCTACAAGCTACTCACCACTTATTGGCGGCCCGCATTTTCACTGGCGTTGTGGTGAATCCCAAGGGATGGGGAGAGGCACTAGAGGTACAAATCTAGCAGTGGTGTTAAGAGGGGGGTTCAGTTCTGACATGGCTGCTGGCCCCCATGCCTTGTTTTGGGCCCATCCTTATGGCTGGCCGTTTTACTTTCATTTTAGCATTTTTGGCCGATTTCTGCCACTCATGGATACCTCACATAGCATAGAGCAGGAGAATGGTTGGGCTAAGAAATGTGTCAGGAGGAAAACACTCCAGACTTTGAAGTGGTGGTGGAGGTTGAGTAACAAGAGTGATCAGGGGCCTGGAAATCATGTGGTGGATGCTGGCTGCTCCTGTGAAAGAATTCCCTGTTTGGGATCTGCCCCCTCTCAATGACCTTTCCGCCATAGCCTGTTCTTTCCTGTTCCTAGTTTGATGTTAGTCTGTATTCAGCAGCTAGCCTGAAAACCTACCCACAAACCTACCATACTGATCTGCTCAGAGAGCTACATAATTCTGTGCACAACCTGTCACTCATGAGGCATACACACATTGTGCTTATGCCAATATATGTACTGCACTGCAAGCTTGCCCCTGAGATCCAAGAAAAAGGTCTGCTTTCTGCAACTAGCAAGCATGCCATCCACAGACTGTTGCACTGTCTGTCATATTAGCAAAGATGTACCCTGATAAAAAATGCGTTTTATCTGGCTAGCATGATACCCCTCTTCACCTACCACCTTTTGGATTTTCCCCCGTACAAGTTCATGGTTAATTAACTAACTAAAGTTGCTTCCTGGTTTCATTTGAGAGGGTTTGACTTCCATCTTTCGCTGTGAGGCTATAACAGCCATTAAAGCACTGAGCCCCTCTTCACAATCGAGGACATTCCATTGTCTATAATGACAACATGAAGGAAGTTTGCAGTAACCTGAGTAGATGTCTATACCGTCTCAGGCGGCTGCTTTTACCTGTTGGATGCTCCATCTTTCACAAATTCATGTAGCCTTGCTTTTATTTCTAATCCCTCTGACACAAAGGGATAGGATGATGCCTTTATTAATGGATCCCATCCCATCCTGGTGACCAGCCGATGTACTCTAGAGCTACATGCCCACTCTACTGTGTGGGCTTTTACATTTTTTTTTTCAGATCTAATCTTTGCCTGAAGTATTTAAATAGATGGTGAATCTCTGGGAAAAATGTATCCCATAGAAAAAAACTTTCCATATGTACATTGTATACACATAACTGGTATGAATATAAATTTACTATATTTTCTGTACTTTGCAGTACTTTGGAAAAATGTAATTTTTCCATTTGCATATCACATTTCTTTTACAACTATGAATCTAATGTAAGTCTAGGTTCAAACCTTATATGAATACAGTGTGTCATTTCTCCTGTACTGTTTCACTGTGACTATCATTACAAAAACGGTTTCTGTTACATTTTTTTAGACAGCGTATGAAAGATTCTTCTATTTATAATCTTTGCCTATCCATGTGGCAGATCCCTCAGGAATTTGTAAACCTTCAAGTTACCCAAGAGGAATTCCTCTGCATGAAAGCATTAATACTTCTCAATACAAGTAAGTCATACATTTATGGCAACTTATTTGTGTTGCTTCCATTACTGCTGACCAAATGTTTCCGTTGCCATGTTAGTCGCATTGATGTCCCACAATCTGTACCATGTGCTTTGAAGGAATGAGTAATACCTTTCAGTACCGTTAACTACATAGCATATACACACATACTGCCTGGGAAAGCATCAGCTTGAGGGATTGAACTAGTGTGTTTCTGTTTCCTCTTGAAAGCCAGGTGAAATGGATCATGGTTGCTGTCAGTGAGGTGAATGCTTCATTCTCCAAATGCCTCGACTGCACAATGTTTTTTGCGCGATTGATGCTGATGATCGTCATGTGTTATCACTGAATTCTTGAGCTATGATGACCAGCGATGGGCTATATCTGGGGTTATGGAGGGAACAGGCCTGATAGCAGATCAGAAACTTAATGGCCCTATCCATCACCTACCAGTCTGGGCTTGATGTGATGGTATGTGTTTTTCATTTGATTCCTTGAAGGTTTGGAGCAGATTTCGATTGCAGGAGCAGGATGAGGGTTTTTAAGACATTTTCTGTGAACATATTTGAGGGTAAGAAAGATGGTGCTACGTACCAGAGTTTTTTCGGCTAGTAGTCTGGATGCAGTGTTCTTGATCACTCTAATGGAGTAGACCAGAGAATTTGTATGAATGTGATTCAGGAGTTATCCTAGTAGAGTGGTGTATTTCTGGTAGTTTTGCCTAGTACTGAATTGTCTGCAGGGTGTGGGTTTATTCATGTATTCATGCGGCCCCATGTTGTGGCAGAATCAAGAGTAAACCATCGTTTTCTGATCTTTCCAAGCTTTCAGAATTAAATAAATAACAGCTTCTTCCCAAAAATGAAATGGTTTGAAATAGTTTTTTGATTTTGTTACACAATCCGTCCAAAAGAGGTCTGTATATTTATGTAAGGAGACATGTAAAAACCTGGATCGTTCTCTTTTTAGCTTCTTGAATTACTTCCAACACTTGTTGTATCCGAGTCATCTTGGTTATCATTGATGTCTAAATAGCCTTCTATTCATTACCTAGAACCACTTTGAAATATAGTTCCTGGAAGAAATGGTGAAAATTATTGTTTTTTTGTTCTGATTTAGAGCATTGTTCTGATACTAGGTGTTTAATATTGGGAATGGAGCCCTGTGGATACCTGAGTCTTTCTTTTTCCTGCATCCCCATCATAGCCATGACTGAAATTAATTATTTATATATATATTTTTAATGATTAGTAACATTGCCTTACTATGCATTTTGTATTTTTATCAGCTTCTTATGTTTTTATATATAAACATTTATTGTGACATTAAACACAATATAGAGTACTGAAAATGAGTTTTAGTATATTTTTATTTTACTCACATGTCATGTAGCCTTCTCCACTATTCATTTGACATTCCATGCTTTGGAACATTTGCAAGCAAAACGATGTGTACACTTTTGTTTTCTCTGGCTCTGGACATAGGGTAGCAAGAGACTGTCTTCATGACCCCAGTACTAGCAAGGGCCCTCCACTGGCGGATAAGCAATATTTTACAGCCACATACATTGAAGGGCCATCATTGGACAAGGCAGAGTAAAACTAAGTCCCACCGTTACATTTGGAAGTGTAACAAGAGACAGTCAGTTTATTACATTGCAAAGTACCACAACAACCTGCAGCAAGTCCCTGTCTAAACTATAAGCAGCACAAACCCCAAAATTAACTCACCAGCATCTTTTCTTCACAACAACACCAATGCCATGGCCCTCTTTTATCGAATAGCTTAGTCAGCCCTTAAAAATGTTTCTTCCTTGAGTTTATTCATAGGGTACCAGGGTTAAGATGCTGCTTGTCGTTCAACAGTCCCTTTGCCTTTGCCTTCACAGCCTTCGAAAACAGATACAGAAAACAGATATCATTCTAGGGAAGATGGGATATTTTGCTTCAGTGAGCACACCCAAGCTTGTCCATTATTAATGTTCCAGACCAAGGATACATATCCCTTCTAGTCCTACTCGGCCTATCTGCAGCTTTCAACACTATCAGCCACACCAATCTCCAAGACATGCTATCCCGCTGAATGAACATTTCACATGACAGGACACAGTTTGTCTGCTTGTCCCCCTACAGCTCACTTCTGTCGAATACAGGGTATTGCATGGATCTGCCCTGTCTCCCCTCAATTTCAACTTCTATGTTGAATTGTTTGGACAGACTCTGAGTAACCACAACATTAACTTTCAACAACAATCAGGCAACATACAAATATTCACCAAAACAAAAGAGAGGATTGCTAGAAGGTTTAAAATGTATCCTAACCTCTGCCATTGCTATGGGCAACCCTCTAGACAATCGTTCTTCACCTGCCCAGCCATTACACAAGAGGAAAGATCATATGCAAATCAGAATTGGTCTCACTCCAGAAGGGGCAGTCCAGCCCAAACTGCTTGGTCACACACATTCTGCATGAGACCACAGGCATCCCCAGACATGTTTCAGCCTTATTGATCCTTATCAGTGATGATTAGCTTTTGTCTCTAGGCTACCAGTGTGCAAACCCTAGCACCATGTTTACAGAGGCCCAAGAATGATGGCTGATGATACCAGATATGACTCACCCCTGATGTTAAGGTACACGGGTATCTTAGGGTACATTTTGTTATCCCTGTGTACACATGTAACTCTAAATAGGGAGGCATTCTCGAGGTCTGTAGTTGTGATCAAATCAGATCTAATGGTGGTTTGTTTGCTACCTGAGTCAATTAATGATTTACTGACTGACACAAACATATGCTAAAGGTTTCCGGATCGTCTTCGGGTTCCTCTCACTCTTCCCCTTTTACACAGCCTATTTCCATGGGTTCTTCCCTTAAATCTTTTGGACAGTGTCCGGCCAAATGGCCAGTTTCATTCCATGAAAAGCAGACAGGAGGAGAAGGTTTTTCCCTTGGGTTCTCTTTTACTTTATTCTCTACTTCTAGAGTCAGATCTTTTAACTTTCATTCTTTCTTTTGGTATCCATTCCTTGGCTTTATAGGACCCTCCTCTTCTATCTAATACCTGGGGTTGGGCCGGTGAGTAGGTTTGTGATCTTTCCGCTACTCACTTCTGTGTATCGAGTGAACGTATTTGGCTACATCTGAGTGGTTTTGGGCAGTCTAAATAGCCAGGGCAAGGGTAGGTTGATTTAGGTGTAATACTGCTTTTTCCAAAAAGTGGGGTAAAGAATTGTTGAATTTCTCTAAAGCAATAATTTCAACCAATTCTTCCATTGTTTTGTTGTTAATCCAAAGAGCGATTGTATTTTTAATTTGTTCTCCCATTTCAAGGGGTGTCTCCCAGGGGTTTAGTCTAATGGCGCTTAAGGTTTGCTGATAGACGTTAAAGGTTTGGTTTACCCTTTTTAAAAGCCCCTCTTTTATGGATATGAATGTAGCCCCTGGTGCAAGATTAAGCATCTGGTAGGTGGTCTGTAGTTTGCTTTTCAGCAGAGGTCCTAGATAAAATTCTTTTAGATTTTCTTCCCATTCCAATTGTTCGGCTAATCGTCCGAAATTCAGAAAGAAATTCCCTAGATCTACACCTCTAGGTATGGCTTGAGTGTCGCTTGAGGCAGCAGGGGTCTTGTCTGCAACTCAACCAATTTTGTCAGATTCTCTTGAGACCTAGCTTTGGCCTGTATTTGACGGGCGACCAGCTGGGCCATGATAGCTGCCAGGTCAGCCATTTATTCTGGCGGGCTGAGGGTTCCTTCTGAATCACAAAAGAAACAGGTCTCGACTCCCTCTGATAGAGTTTGAAAGTCGTCAGACTCCTCCGAGTTGGATTCCGTCAAAGGGAAAGATCTAGATAAATTGTTAGCTAAACCTGATTGACCAGGGACAGAAGTTAATTTGGTACCAAAAAAAAAAGTTCCGGACAAGGAGGACTTAGAACACTAGGGATAATGAAAGTGTATGCTGCCCGTGTTTTTAGGATTATTCAATCTCACTGTTGGAGTTTTTAGTGGGACAGTGGAAGAGTATCTAATTACAACTGAGTTTGAAAAAAACAAATCTTGTTGGCCATTTGGGACGTGCATTTGGGAGAGCAAAATATCTTTAAGAGTGAATACACGGTCAGAGTCAAGGAGCTCAATAATTCTATTTCTCCTTCTGGTGGTACAACAATTATCAGCATGGATTCTCAATTTGTATCAATTCAATCACACCCGATTTCTGACACCCCATGTAAGGAAGGCATGGTATCAACAGTAAGACAGTCACAAGTGACCACAGTTCGAGGGTATTCATTGAACTTCACTTGGGTTTGAAAAACACCTATCTAATCCTAAATCTACAGATGGGAGCAAGGTTCGACCATCAAATAATAATAACGCAGTCCTGTTGGTGTCTTGTCAAAATAAAAGGTCATATACTAATAAACCTATTGCCAATCCTTACCTCGAATACAAATAGTGTGGGAAACAATGTTATGCAAAAGAAAAGTGTTCAAGAAATCACATGTCAGGATATCTGAGCCATTGGTTCCCCTTCCCCACCTTGTTAAGCATGGCACAAGGCGGCACACTCGAGTTTAGCACAGTCTCTGGCTTCTCCTGCACGAGGATGCAGTTCAAATCTTCAACATCATGCCCTTCTATGCCAAAGTCTCTTTGCAATTCAAAGGGCCTCATTACGACCCTGGCGGTAAGGGGTTTACGCCAGCGTTAGCTGCGCCGACCCCTTACCGCCAATTACGAGGTCCCTTAGCGCAATGGAGCTTTTAACACCCGCTTTTAGCGGGTGTTAAAATCCATGGCGCTAAGGGACCATGGAGTTAATTACGCCACCGTAATTTACGGTGGCGTAATTAACGCCTTCCCCACTCCCATTATGCCCTATGGGGCAAAAATGGGAATGGGGAAGGGTAAATGGGGATTGGGGACTTACCGCCCCGCCGACCTCGGAATGGGGCGGTAAATCCGCCAACCACCATGGCGTAAACGTAGTTTACGCCATGGTGGTAAAGTCACGGCCCAGGCGGTAACTTACCGCCTGGGTCGTAATGAGGCCCAAAGTCTCTTCTTTCAGAAAGCCTGATGCAACAAACAAACAATAAAGTTCCCTTCCTTCCCCTATTTTACATTTACACAATTTTCTTCTGATTTTCACTTGTTCTACTCAGATCGCCCTCTGTTGGGCTCAGATCCACGTTAACACAATATTCTCAGGATTTTCACTATTCACCACAGATCCCCCTTTGCCGGACTCAGATCCACTTTCACACAAAGTTCTCAATTAATCTCCCTCTGCCAGGCTTGGACCAATTGATCTATTTTAACACACATTTGCGTTAGCATAATATTTTCAATTGCTTGCCCTCTGTCAGGCTCAGACCAACTTTATCTACTTTGCCATCAACTTGCTTTAGTGTATCCACATCGAAGACTTTTGACAGTGCACAGGATTTTGCTTGACCCATTGCAGGACCACTTCGATTCACAATTCTTTGCCTTTCTTTCAATTCTGTCCACAAAGTTTTCAATTGAATACCTTACAGGGACCTGCGAATGAGCAGACATGTGATGCCGGACCACTCTATCAAAGGTATTATATCTTAGTTTCAAAAGTGCAATCACTCTTCTGCTGTTCAACTTCAATCGCATTGGCTATCACAGACGTTCCAAACAATCTTCATTTCAGTGCTTGACATGCAATGTTGCTGCTTTCAACCTTGGCTTCAACACAGACCAGTTCTGTTTTGGTCTCCCCAAATCACCGGCTGTGTTAATTTCACTGACGCTGCTTTGTTCTTGGAGCCAAGGACAGTACCATGGCAGCTGGCGATTCTCCCGCCTTGGTTATCAATGTTGGAGAACCCTGTGTATCTCTGACACACAATACAGGATTCTTCATCTGGGTTTCCTGGTCTTATGTTTTCTGTTCTCAAGGTTTCATGAAAGTAACAGTTCCTTGTCGAAAAGGTCAAGGGAACTTCTCTCCTTGCAATCCCCTTCTGTTTCGCCCTCTTTCTCCTCTTGTTAAACTCTCATCTTGGAACTGCTGTTTTCTCTTTTGCTTTTCCACGCTCAGAGGGTTATCCCATGCTCTGCCTTTTATCCATGTGGGGAAGTGTAATGGAAGTCAGGTGTGTGTGATAGTCAGTAATTGCCTGACCATTGTATTGGGACACATCAGGTATACGGCTTGGGTTTTAGTCCATTTTCTCTCATAGCGGGCTGTCCATGAGAAAATGTTTGTGTTGTAAAAGGGGATTTGGGGGGATTGAGTTCCTAAATATCGTACCTGATAGGATAAGGTAAAGGTGTTACAGAGAAGATGATACCACATCTCACTCTCTGGTGTCCTACTCCCACTCCTCAAAGACCCCTCACCCAGGTGATCCTCTCGCACTGGTTCACCCTCAGTAACTAGATCCAAAATCAATGGCTGTGTCCTAGCCACCTGGATGACAGATCCCTGGGGACTAGTGGGTGAGACACCTGATTTCTCACACCCTGCTGCTGAAATTTGTGTTGGTCCTACATTTCCTTGCAACTGGCCCCTAACAACAAACTGTGGGCATGCTGCATGGCATGTCCCAGCCCACATTTTCATATGTGCTTGGGCAGGTGCTGGAAGCACTTCTGCGCCATGCCTTCAGACACATCTTCCTGCACACCAAACCGGGACACAGATAAATGTGCCGAAGGAACGTTTTTACACAGCATACCTCCTGTGCAACGCAATTGCTGCTCTGGACAGCACCCATGTGTGGTTAGTGCCCCCCCACGGCATCCAGAGAAGTATACAGCAACATGGAGCAGTATCACTCCATAAATGTCCAGGTCACCTGCTATGCTGACCTTATGGTCACACACTGCTGTGTTTGCTTCCCTGGTTCCACACATGATGCCATGGTCCCGTGGAACAGCACACTGCCTGCATACATGGAGAGCCACAGAGGCCAATGGACATGAATACTGGGTGAGTGCAAGTACCATCACACAAACTGAGCAGCACCAGTGAAATGCTATGTGAAGGGGGGCATTAGCACAGATGGACAATGCATGCCCTGTCAAAGCCTTGTGCATGCAGGACCTACCCTGTCACATGACAGTCACCACCCCATAGGACTAAGACATGCAGGACAATGCAATAGTATGTCAGCGATGCACATTTCCTCAAATGACAAGCAATACACACACACAGAGGACTACATGATCCATAATGCAAGGGAACAGATACCTACACATCGAATGTCACAGCTCAACAATGCATAAAGACAATGCTAAACTGACCAAAAGTAATGCTGTGTAACGTGACAAGCATGTATGTGAAGCCATAATGGAAGGAACGTAGACAATGCAAACATGCACATGAACAACAAATCACCCATCAAGGCACATGCATGATAGCAACGCACATGCCCAACAACGGTCATCTGCAAACTTCAATGCCAATCACAGACCATGAGAGTGATGACTGCTGGTTGTGTGCTGTGCACAAGGTGTAACATGACAATGCATATGTATCCCCATAGTGAATGGCAGTGCATGCATCAGCTGTGGTGGACAGCCATGTTGTAGGACAATACGTGAAAAATGCATGAACAGAGTGTCCGTCAATATGTACTTACAAAAGGCAACACATCAACAATGCACTTTGACTGACGCCTGTGATCTTTGCCCTTGCAGCTGACCCTGCATACCCCCAGATACCATGGTTAATGACACCTATGCGCAATCCATTTACGCCACCAGAAGTGACCTACAATGAGGCTCACGTCAGGATCAGGATGTGCATAGAGCGGACCCTTGGCCTGCTGAAGGGGTCGTTTTTGCTGTCTACACCGAACCAGAGTGGCTTTGATGTACAGACCAGAGAAGGTTGGACACATTTTTCTAGCTTTGTGCACATCTGCCTTGGGTGAAATGTCCCTCTGCCCCCTGATGAGGGCAAGCCATCCCCAGAAGACAATGACTCACCACCTGCAGGTGTAGTGCTGCCACACAGTGAGGGGGAGGATAGAAGGGACGGTCGTCTGGTGTGGCAAGAACTAATAGATATGTATTTCTGATCACATTGATAATCACATGCTGTGCACCTTTGTACATAGCCACGCATTGAATAAATCACATTCATACAATAAGGAATGTCCTGGTATTGCTTCAAGTGAACTAAAATGTAATACTTAAGTGTGAAAAAAACAAGCCAACACTCCTCCCCCACAAACCTCTGCCCTTCCCAACACACACCCCAATCCACCTCACCCTCCGAAACACACCATCCCCAAAAAAAACCTTCTCCCACCTCTGCCTCCCCAACACACCATCCCCAGCACACACAACCACCACCTCCCTCTTTCCTAACACACCCATGCCCTCCTACCTCCCTTGTGTCTATATACAGAGTACCATGAAATGTTACTTCCATGGCCTCTTGCCCTTTCCAGCCTGTTCAAGCACCATTGGGTCAGATAATGCAAGAAGTGTTACCTTGGGGTGCTGGGAACACATCCCTCTGTGGGGATGACGGAGGTGTAGGGCTAGGAGTCCTAACCCTGGATATGCTGCATTGTCAATTACATGCAGGAATGGAGGGACTGGGAAAATGCCAACATGCCTTTAGTGTGCTCCCTCATCCTCTGCACAATAGTGGAGATGGCAGCGGTGGGCTGTGTGATCCAGGGACTGGGAAATCCTCCTGGATGATCCCTGGACGCTGTCCCAGATTGCCTGCAGATTCTGCACCTTCTGCCCTGCCAGCTGTTCTATGGACACCTTGCACTGATCTATGACATGCAGCCACACCCAGACCATTGCCAGTTTGTACTGTAGCACTGTGCTGTGCCTCCTGTGCCATCTGCATGGCTGGTGGAGGGGCCTCTGGGCACCGATGTGGGGACGGTGAGTGTCTCCATGCCTAGCACAGCTGAAACTGTGGTGGTCTCCTGTGGCCTTGCTCCTTCTCTCCTGCTCTTCCCCCTCTGCTCTCACGTCCAGCCTGTGCAGGGGTGGAGGTGAATGCACTGACTGCGGTGGAGGTGTACTGGGCACTGGAGAGCCCGACCTCTTCAGCGTGAGTTCACTGCGTACCTGCTGGGTGGCTAATGGCATGCTGTCAGTCGTCTTTTATACATCTAAGTGGGTTAGCAAGACACTCATGAAATACGACGTTTGTTCTTCCTACACACATTTTGTATGTTGGGTATGGTTGGTTTCAAGCCAATAAGTACAGATACTCTTAGGTGGGAATAGTGCCTGCTGAGGGTGTACAAGGTGCATGCATGTGCAAGCTGCCTGTTAGCCTGATAATGTGGCTTGTTGTGTCAGCGCAGGGGGTTCACTTGGCAACATGGACTGTCGCAGCACACATGGGTGCTTCTCATGTTTCCAAGGCTTCACATGCACATTTCCCCTACAGTGCATGTGCATTGCTACATTATTCCACCTTCCGTGGCACATGTATGTAGTCACTGTGCCTTTGTTCTGATTGCCATCCGGTTGCCCATTCACCTGCCCATTGTGCTCATCTATGCTGGGTGACACATGCATTTGGCCAGTGCATTCACATGGGAGTGGGGACTGATAGACTCACCGCCATCCCCTTGGTGTGCTCCAACCTCCACAACGGTGATCCCCTCTTTCCCTTCCATGTGGAGTATG
Organism: Ambystoma mexicanum; assembly: GCF_040938575.1. Lineage (NCBI taxonomy): Eukaryota > Metazoa > Chordata > Amphibia > Caudata > Ambystomatidae > Ambystoma > Ambystoma mexicanum. Next base: position 808,400,942 of record NC_090941.1, read on the forward strand.
GAGATGGCGTTCTCCTTCCATGGAGTCAGGGCGAGGGGTTCCACGCTACCACCTCCTGTGGCAGAGGTCTCTCTTCTGTGCCTGGCAATGAGGCTGCATACCCTGGTCTTGAGGTAATTCCATCACTTTCGATAGTCTTTGCTGTTCCATAGGACAGTGCGCACTGCCACTACCTTGTCCCTGATGGTGACCCAGATGACAGCCTTCCTCTAGCCAGAGGTCCTGCGCTGCCTGCTCCCATAAACCTGCTCAGCGGGTCAGACGACCTGGCCTACCAACACTTGGAATTCTGCCTCTGTGAAAATCTGCTTTTGCAGTCTCATCTCAGGCACCTTAGGTTTTCCCTTTTCCTGTGACATGATTTGACAAGTATGGTGTCTGGATGGCAACAGGATATGGAAATTCAGAATGGATTGTACTTTTCAATATGGTCACGTTGTGCTTCCCTTTCAGGTGATGACACTATTTCAGCTGGCGGTAATTCCGCCACTGGAATGAATGCCGGTTGTAGGGTGGTAACGGTAATTCTGCTTATTCCAGCTGATATTATCATTGGTTACTCATTGACGGCGGTAATTGAGCTGTACTGAATTACTGTTACCGCCAGTGGTGTGTGCGCACTCCTGCAAAGTTGTAATACACGGGTAATTCCAGAAGACACCACAGTGTTAACAGTAATTCCACCTAAGCGAAATTACTGCTGTATTACTGCACAACTCATGATGATGCCTAAGTGCTGGCTAGGCTGTGACTTTGGGCCTGACGTGTAAAAGCAGGACTGAGGTGAGACGCTAAAGGGTGGGGCTTGCATAGTTGGGTCAAGCCCCTTAGGTCAGCCTCCCCTATGTACCCAATTCCTTTGTATGCCATCCAGGCCCTCCATGAGGAGGTTGTTGCCTTATTTACAGCAGCCTTACATCACTGCTTTGTGACTGGGATGATTCCCATGCCTTTAAAACATATGATTGTTTCCCCACTGGTGAAGAAGACCCACCTTGCTCCTTCTTTGGCAGAGAACTAAGGGCCCATCTCGCTCTTTCAAGTCCTTATGAAATTGATGGAGGCTATTGTTACCCCGCACTTTTCCAAAATGCTTGAATCTAACTTCCACCTTCACTCATTTCAGTCTGGTTTCCGTGCCTACATGGGTACGGAGTCTGTGATGATTTCTATTCTTGATGACATCGCCTTGTTCCAAGACCGCAGAGAGGTTTGATACTCCTTGACATCTCCACGTCTTCCTATACTATTGATCATGGGATTATGTTATGGAGCTTGGAGAGGATTGATATTGCAGGTAGTCTGCTTTTATCGTTTTCATTTTTTTTTGTGAGACCGATTTCAGACAGTGTTGCTTCCTCTGTTTAAATCCTCACTGATGGCATTGGCATGCAGTGTCTCCCAGGGTTCTGCCTTATCGCCTCTGTTGTTAAATCTGTATCCATGCCCATTGTCTGACCTTATTGCAGATCAGTGGGTGCACTTCTATACCTACCCAGATGACACGCAGGTCCTTTTTTGCCTAAATGCACCGTTGGCGGATCCTCCCTCTAAGTTGAGGAACAGTCTGTTCTTCATTGGAGAATGGATGGCCTTGTATTGATCAAAACTAAACTTTGATAAAACCGAGGTCCTAGTGAAGGGCTCTCTATGGAGTGCCGACTACTGGTCTGCTTCTCTGGAGCCCTGTCCTGAGTTTGTGCAAGCGTACAAAAGCCTATGGGTCAAGCTTCTTGTTTGTGGATTCAGAGAATCCCTAATATCTTTTGTGTACCAGATGGGCTTTGTTAAGCTGAAAGTATTGAGAAAATGTCTTCCATTTCTTCCTTCTGAGTCTTGGGCCAAGGTGATCACTGCTTCGATAATGTGGTTCATGACTATTGCACGCATTTGGAAGAGGTACATGCCTGGTGGCTACAGTTTCTTAATTTATAGCTAGGGATCCCATTATGCTTTAGATAGAAAGGTTCTGAGATTTCCATTTCAAAAGGCTGCTCGGGCCTGGGATAAGATAGCAGCACGAGAACTTTGCAAGCCCCTGGTTTGTGCTTACTTAAACAACACAAACTCCAAATGGATTCTCATAAGATGAAGAGCACCTCTTTTGTAACTAGAAGCCTTCATTCTATCAATAAAATGCTCCTGGTTGTGAGTGCTCAAGGAAAGCACAATTGGGCATGAACTACCTACACACATGGGAATCGAGATCCCTTTTTTTGCCCAAATTGACGCAAGGGTTATGTGTATGTTTTATTTAGAATTGCGTGTTTCTGGTTGCCATTCATCTAGCCGGAGCATTTAGTGTCATGGTGGACACCCTGTGCTGTCGGTCACAAGCAACTCACTAATTGTGGATCTCCCAGTCAGTGCAAGATTAGGCATTCCGTGCTTGGTTAACTGCTGTACCTGATCATTGTGCCATAACAAAGCTTGCTCTTCATCTCTTGGATTTGATAAGGGACCGTTCTTCACTACCAAAGTAGCTCCAAAATTCAGGCAATCCTGAAAATGTTTTAGAAACCTGGTGGTACCCATGTAGCCTCAGAATATTGTATGGGGCCTACTAGAGCTAACAGGCCATGCCCCTGGACAACTTCCAACTAACCTGCTAACTGAACAGGGGATATCTGATTCTTTTCCCATACCTGCAATTGATGCTCTTTGCAATGTGTTGCTTCACAACCTACATATAGCAACTGTGGTTTACCAGTGGATAAAAGGGTTTTGAGGGCAGCAGATAATGACTTTACAAGAAATCGATGTAGAAGCAAGTTTACAAGATACTGTCGCTGGTGCGTTGACAGAGACATTAACATGTTCAAGAGTTAAGTGGGCAGTATGCTTTTTTTATATCAGAATCAGATGCTTACAACATCAAACAAGACTCTAGCAGGACCTACCTCTTAGCGTTATGTCCATGCCTTTTGGTGGACTCAAAGATGTTCTTATTGGCTAAGCCATTGTTGAAAAGGCATTCAATGGGTTAAAGAGATAATATCCTGATATAAAACAACCTCATCTGGCTTTGGATCTCAGTATCATTCTTGTAGTCCTCGTTCATAAACCATTTGAACATGTGGTTTCAAAAGACATCATGTATTTTGCCTGGAAAACAGCTTTATTGATCCTGACTTCAGCTTGCAAAACCAGAGGATCAGGAACAGGACTTAAGTTTTGAGGCCCAATTTTGTCATTAGACAGCACTAATGTACACACCTAGTATGCTTAAGAAGGTGGTTTGATGTTTCTCCTCAATGAAGAGATCAGTCATCCAATTATCTTGATAATGTAACGTTAAAGCCTTTGAATTCTAACTTGGATGCTCAAGGGAATTCAGGTACTATGATCATCTGTTCATTTATTTATTTTATTTTATTTATTTAGATTTGTAGAGCGCACTACAGCCCGCAAGCATCGAGGTGCTATATCAGAGCTTAAGAAGGCTTGATTAAGGGTTACAAAGTAGCCACCCAGTGAATACTTGCTTACAATTCAGTGTAAATGTTTACATAGTATCAAGGAGGTCATGTTGATACATGTCGTCAGAATATACATGTCGATACAGTCAGACAAAGATGTTTGTTTTGATGGCTTTGCGAAAGGCTGAGTGAGATTCAATAATCCTAATGTGAGGTGGTAAGGAGTTCCAAAGTATGGGGGCAACGGTGGGGAAGCTAGAATCGCCCGCCCGGGCTTTATGAGTTCTGGGAACCGATAGGAGGTTGGAGTAGGGAGATCTGGAAGGTCTGAGGGTGGTGGGTTTAGTGATCCTGCATGCCAAGTAGGGGGAGGGGGGGCAGGTCGTGGAGGCACTTGTGAGTCAGGGCGAGAGCTTTGAATGTGATCCTCTCCTTGACTGGAAGCCAGTGAACCTGCCGGTGGCGGCTCTAAGCGCGTTATTTTGAACTTTTTGGAGACATTCTTGGCAGAAGTACCAATGAGCAGGGTGTTAAAGTAATCAAGCCTGGATCCAATTATGGCCCTGGCGATAGTGAGGCAATTTTGCTGGGACAGGAAGGGTCTAACTGAGTTGATGAGTTTTGAGTGATAGGCAGATGAGGAGGCCATGGCGTTGACCTGCCTGCCCATGGTCAGGTCGGGTTCCAGGTAGACACCTAGTGTTTTGATGGAGGGTGACACAGTAATAGGGATGTTGTCATGACCTATAGCAGCTCTTTGCCAGGAAATATATCAGCAACTGAACGATCTCACCTTGTGTAGTTGTGTGTACCTTACAATGTCACTCAGTAAGAAAGATAAATCCTCCTAAATGGCTCCTTACATATTTAGTGAGCGAACGTCGGTGTTGTTGGCCTATTAGATGAATGTAAGGCAGCTTCATGGGCTACGCCTCATACTTTCTGCAAGCATTATTCTATGGATTCTAGCACAAGAACCTATACCCAGTTTGGATAGGAAGTTCTTGGCAACATTGTTTGGTTAGGAACTTGGGTTTGCAGTCAGTGTTCAAGTTAATATTTCATCCTGATGGAACTCCCTTAGGGGATGTTTTAACATCTCACTTTGAGTATGGAGGAAAGGGGATGGTATGTAGGAATTCATTTATAGTTCATCACTGGAGAAACAGCTGTACTTCAAGCCATAATGTCCTCTCCTATATACAGCCATCCGTGCAAACTGCATTTCAAAATATTGCACTATTAAAAGGACAGGTAGTTGGGGTCAGAAACATCCCTGAGGGAGGTTTGCTCAGGTGTGTGGCTGCACATGAACATTAGCACTATTATTTTCTTTTAATCTAACATGCACCACAACATGCTCTGCAACCATTTCTGAAGCACTAAATGCTCCATGTGTATGGTGAAAAGGGGACCAGTACAGTAGTCACTATGGTGAGTAACTTTAACTATTTTGCCTATATTTGTCATATTTTCCATTTCCTTTATTTGTTGTATTCACAATATTTGCCATTGAGATTTTTAATACTGTTTGCTTTTTAATGGGGCCTGTTGGCTCGTCTTCATAATTCATGTAGATTTGACGGGCTCTTAAATTTCAGTATAGCCTCAACCCTCTTTCTCACTGTATTAAGACCCTTGGTTGTGATTTAATGGCCTAGAAAGTTTTCTTTAGTTCTGCACAGTTATCTTTTTTGAAGTGATAACTTTGCACCTGCGTTCCTCCGTTGGGTCAGGACATGGCAAATCTCGCCAAAGTTTTCTTTCGCAGTTTCACTTTTGTATTTGTATTTGTATTTATTATGTTTATATAGCGCTTTACGCCAAAGCTGTTTCGGTTAACAGGTCCTCTACGTAGGCCAAATGCATTCTTTCTACAAGATCAGGCATGGCTTCATGTAGGAATATGCTTAAATTAATTTCAGCTGTTCATATAACCAAACTGAGTTTGGGTCCAGGAATCTGTTGCCCCCCTGAAATGTAAAGGCAGGTTTCTGTTGGTGATCACGTAGAACAGAGAAAGTATCTGTTAGATAAATCGAGCACAATACATACTTTAGAACCCTGGATCTGTGCAAATCTCTGATTGATATGTAAGGGAAAGGTTATCACAACATGTGTATACTGTTTTTTTAATTCCCTTAGGTCTGCACAAAGACTCCATTGTCCATTAGGTTTCAATTGTCCTACCACTAGGTTATTAAAGGTACTTTGTATTTGTTGTATAATCCCACATAATTCAAAATTTTTTATAATCTCTGTGAGTGGTTGCATGGACGCTGGAAGTCCATTATTGCCTTACAAATACTGATGCCATATTAGGGTCGTTATGGTCATATAATGAAGAGAAATATGCCCACAATCATTGGAATTGACAGAAAAAACATTATGGAAATGTAGAAATAGCATTTTAACTTTTGTTTTTGCTCTTCTGTCAGACAGGCATACTGATCTGTTTATTAACCATCTAAAGGAATCCTGGATATATTTCTAGGGTGGCTATTATTGAAGTGTCTTATACTTGGGTGGATAACTCCATATTTATGGCATCTACCTGGGTGATTAATTTCTTAGCATGAAGCATATCCTTTAGTACTGCCTATGTCAGTAGATGCAGAGATGGAGTGCATGTTGTTTAGGATTATAGTTAATGCTTCCTCTGTATGTCACTTTCTTGTTGTTTATCGTCCCCCACCGTTTAGTCTGCCGACATTTGAAAAATCGTTTTTCAATGGTACTTCGGAATTGGTCCTTAACTACAAAAACATATGTGTTTTAGGTGACTTCATCCTTTGGGCCAAGGCTGGATCTAACTCTGTTGTCACCTCTTTTTTAGCTGGCATGGATAGTTTGCTATTGGAGCAATTGATGGTGGGTTCTACCCACGTGAAAGGACACACACCAGACCTTATTCTTGCACCTCACAATTGTTGTGTGTAATCCCCTGCCATTCGTTGACATGGCCAGATCACTATGTGGTTCCCTTTGAGTTACATCCCTCAGGAACCCTCAAACAGGCCAGTCATCCTACTAAAAAATATCAGAGAAACTGGAGCTCAGTTGAGGCTATCGATTTGGTCACCCAGATTATCTCTCATTATCAGAGTCTGGAAGATAGGCTTTTCCCTGAGCAGTCTGCCATCTACAGGCTTGTTACAGCAAGTACTGTGGCAGCAAATAGTTTGGCTCCGTTTCCATGGATTAATAGGCCAGTGCACCCCTCAGCTCTGTGGTGTTCTGTGGAATTATGTTTACTTTGCCTTGTGGTTCACCAACCCATCTACTGGGATCTCCTCGCTATCCAAATTATATAGTTCCCCGTGGAGTGGTTTGAGAGTAATACAGTTATGTTCCCCTCTTTGTTTTTTCAGAGTTTCAAATACTAGAGAACCTAGAGAGTAAGGAAAATCCTTTTGATCTAGTATCAGTATTGAAATTATCAGTTTGGTTCTTCCTGGGTCTCATGTGTAGGGATTTCTTTGCTAATCTCGTTCTTTTCTTTCAGGTTCTTTGTCATAATTCTACTACATCTAGGACAAAATGAAAAACTGGGTTCTACTTCCATAGGGTTCTCCTCATTTTCAAATGTGATTGTCACATTTTTCACCTCACTAAACTTTTCTTTTTAATTCTATCTGATTTTGTCTCAAGCAATATAGAGGGTTCACCATGGGCATTTGACACATTTTCAGCAAACTCTGTATTTTCACAATAGATAATAGTAGCTTGCTCTAATGCTCGGCATATCTTTTCTGTTACATTACCCTTTCCTCTTTTCTTTGTGTATTTTGACTTGTAAAAATGCCCTCTTGTTATTGTCCACCATGACCTGTCAACTCATTCTGGCCAAGGTTTCTATGAGCATTAGAATGAGCATTGGTCAAGTTTGGATCTCATGACTTGACCAAAGCTCTCTGTCAATTGTTTGACTTGTCTTTCAAGTTGTGAACAAATATTCTCCACTCTCCGGATTGCTGGGGGCTCTTTGGTAATATTTCAGATCTTGTTTAGAAGGGTAACTATCTCTCCTAGGTGAGTAGTCTGATGTATGTATTGATTGGTTTCCATTTACCCTGGTGAAAGTATCTTTTATCCTGGAACCTAGGGGATACATTTTCCAGTAATTGGTTCAAAGAGGTGGTAATTGGTTACTCTCCATGGGACAATTCTGGTTTGGATTTTTCTAGGTTCTGAATATTTCTCTATGAAGGAGGAACATATATGTACCCCAGGATAGGTCAAGAACCTAAATAATGTGAAATAATGTAAGTCTCTGGTTTTGTGGGATCGGTATTTACATGCAAGGTGGAAGACTAGACATCTGGCTCTGGACAGAAGGTTCTTTCAGTCGGTTAGTTTTCCTAACAGCAGAGGGAAAAGTCTTTGACTCCCCTGTCCAACTGAGGTATACTCTTTAACTCGGTTATTCTAATGGCAGCTGGAACGGGTGCTCGTTTCAGGTTCTTTTCTTTGTCTTTGAGAATTGTTAGATTCTGTACTTCGTAGATTCTTATGGCCTGTGTGAGGACCCACTTGAAAGTTCTCGAGTCCTCAAAATCACAAACTAACTGGAAGGAAATGGATAATGTAGTTTTAAAATGTAGTTTTAAAATCCTCACTTTTGGTATTGACATGTTGACAATTTTGGGCAAATGCACACTTGAGTTCTTAAGCAATCTCCATAGGAGATTGATCCCCAGCACACATTAAGTTACAGGCTGCCTTTTGGTCTTCTTGGGGCTTCTGAAAATTGAAAAGTATTTCAAAATGGCCCCCTTGTAAGGAGACCATTTGTAATGATATTGATCTTCCAGCCCAGGAAAGAAACAAGAAGACTTGTGAATGTCCATTTTATGAATTCAATATTGTTTTGGTCATTCAATGGAAATGTTCCCAAATGGAATATTGCAAGTTTCTATTGTAAGGGGTTGTAACCCTTTTTATGGCGTTAATCTGTTTGATTGGTTCTTTCTCAAACTGTGATTGTGATTTTCGCTTCCTGTGTCTCTTTGCTTGAGTCCAACTTCCCTCATTACAATCAGAGCTACTACTGGAACACCTCTCTATGCTTGCATTGCTGCCCTCCTGTCATAATGACTGTAAGGATGTTTTCTATGTTTGGGCCATCTCCTTTCTTTCTTTCCCATTGGTCTTCATGGTTCTAGGCCTTAAATCTTTTCTGAGGGGCTGACTAGTATAGTATGTCAGCAAAGTATTGCTCACAACCAGTAATTCCCCATGTACCTAGGTTTTCTGGGGATTCCCCATATTCTTTACCCTAGATTGGGGGACTTTAAAATGCCCTTTCACGTTTGAACTTTCTGTTTCTTAGTGTCAGCCAAATCAGCAAAGTGGCCTCTCTGTTGGATCATGTGCTGTAGTTATTGTTCCCCTAATTGAGTTTGTTTAATACCTTGATTTGCTAATTCTCTGTTTGGGAGTCCTCTCAGTCCCTCTCCTGTCTACTGCTGCCATAATAGGAGTGTCACTTCCCTCTCCTCTCACTTGAATTTCTGTATAATACCCTGTATCAAGCAGTGAAATCAAGTCTTCCTTTGTGTCTGGGTGGGTTTGCGAAGAGGAAATGATATGGTTGGTGCCTCCTATCTCCTGGCTATGGCTAGGTGTGCCAAAGCCACCAGTCTAGCTCTGGAAATATCTGGGCAGTGGAGAGGTAGTTTTGGGAATTGATAATGATCACCCTTGTTCCATGAAACCTATTGGTCTGCACATTGTATATTGTAATTCTGAACTCAACAGAATATATTTAATTTCTTATCTGAATCTAGCGTTATGGTTAATTTTAGTTGCCATCAGCTGTTTACTCTGTACCAATTGTTCCCTAGATTCATTAACACTAACCTGGCTAGTGTGGAATGCTCTTGCTTTGGAAGCCAATTATTTCTTTCTTTCTTGGTTTCTGGTAAATATATATTTCTTCCGCTGGCTCTTGGTTTGTGGACTGTGTAAGGAAGGCATGGTATCTATCTATCTATCTATCTATATTCTTGTATAGCGCCACCAACCCATAGGCCTCAGGGCGCTCACAAAAGAAGGAAAGGGACAGAAACAACAAGAAACAATGGACAGACAAAGGACTAAAAAAAAGACATGAAGACTTGGTGATAACGAAGCCTCGTGAGGCCAGCAGAAGGGGGAGGAGATAACGGAAATTAAGTTCAGATGCCGAGAGGTCTACGCTAAGAAGGCAGAAAAGGACCTAGCCTTTATCGAACAGGAAGGTCTTCAATTTCTTTTTGAAAATAGGCAGAGACTCACTATTAGAGAGGTATTTAGGGAGAGCATTCCAGAGAGCTGGAGCCCAGGAATTAAAGCTAATACCCCCAAATCTTTTTAGGATAGATGGGGGCTGAACCAAGACAATATTGCTACTTGAGCGCAAGAGACGGGTGACAGGTTTCTTTTTGATCCTGGTAGCGAGATAGGATGGAGCTTGGCCATGAAGGCATTTAAACACAGTAGTAAGGCCTTTGTGGTGTAAGCGCTGTTTCACAGGGAGCCAGTGAAGGCTCAACAGTAAGACAGACACAACTGATAACAGTTCAAGGGTGTTTATTGAACTTGCACAAGGGTGTAATAAACACCTATCTAAACCTAAATCTACAGATGGGAGCAAGCTACGACCACCAAAATAATAATAATGCAATGCCAGTGGAGTCTTGTCTAAATAAAAAGGGCTTATACTAAAAATAACAATCCTTACAAATAATTAACAAATAATGTGGGGTGATGTTCACAAAAAAAGAAGTGTTCACAAAATGATAAGTCAGGATGTTCGGGCAGTTGGCCTCCCTTCCCCAGGTCTTCAGCATGGTGCAAGGTGGGTCACACTCTTGCTTCTGGACATGAGGATATATTCCAGTTTTCATAGTTCAGGACCTTCTGTGTCCAAGTCTCTTTACTTCTTGCAAGTCTCTTGACTCAGACGGCCTGGTTTACAAAAGAGTAATAACACGCAAATGTCCCTTTCCTTTTCCGTGTTCAATTTGGGTGTTCAACCTGGATCCCCCTCACCCATGCTCAGATCCCTTTCAAAACATAGGTTCAGCATTGGATCCCCCTCTTCCGGGCTCAGATCCCTTTCAATCACTCAATTAGTCTCCCTCAGCCGGGCTCGGTCCAATTGTGATGTACATTAAACTATCAAAGACTTTTGAATGTGCACAGGGTTTGGCTTGACCCGCTGCATGACCACTTCAATCTTAATATTCATTTTTCTCACACTGAACATCAGTTGGATACCTAACAGGAATTTTGAATGAGTGCCCACGCTGCGCCGAACCACTATGTGTATGGTATCTCTTCTTGGCCTCCTAAAGTTCAATTACAAAGTTCTGCTATTCTTTTTGGTTTCCAATTATTTGTGTTGCTCCTTACAAATGCCTCACACACTGTTCACATTACACAATGCTGCTGTGTGCAACCTTGGTTCAATAGACAAGCTGGTTTGATATCCTTCTCTGTGCTGTGCTTTCTGACACTGCTGTGATGTAGTAGCCAAGTACAGTAGCATGGCTGCAATCGCTCCTCCCTGCCTTGGTTATCGACGCGAAAGAGTCCTGGGTACCTCAGACACACTGCACAGGTTTGATAAGCCTTAATTCCTGGTGTTAGGTTTCTCAGGCTCACAAAAGCAACGGTTCTAACAGGTCAAGGGTACTTCCCTCCTTCAAACCCTCTCCTGCCGCAATGTCTTTCTCCTGTATTAACCTGCCATTTTGGAACTGGTGTTTCCTCGTGTGTCTCACCTCGCTCAGAGTTTGCTTCCATGCTCTGCCTTTTATACATGTGGGGAAGTGTGATGGAAGTCAGGTGTGTGTAATAATCTGTAGTTGCCTGGCCATGCCTGAGCGTAGTGTTGGGACATGTCAGGTATACAGCTCTGGTATTAGTGCATTGTTGCTCATGGTGAACTGTCCGTGAGAAGGTGTTTGTGTCGGGAAACTGTGGGGAGTTGAGTTCCTAGGTATTCAACCTAGTAGGATGGGGAAAAGGTATTAATGGAAAGGTGATACCATGTCTCACCATCCAGCGTCCCACTGCCACTCCCTGATAACCCCTCATCCACGTGATCCTCCGGCACTGGTCCACCCCCAGAAACTGAACCCAAAAGTGATGGCTGTATCCTAGCCACCTGGATGACAGATCACCTGCGACTTCAGGTTTCTCACAACTGCCAGCTAGCTAATTCCTTCTCCAGATGCTCTGTCCCTTGCATTGCGTCATTAAGATGTTTCATTCATGTTTTTGTCTTCTCCCTTAATGTCACCTTTTCTATCATTTGCATTAGATCTTGTGAAGTCATCTTGCTCCGATCAAACTGTGCTTGTCCCTGTATCAATTGTGAGGGGAGCTGATGTATTCCCTGATTTTCAATTACTTTTTTCTGTGCTGTGAATCAAATATATTGATGAAAAGCTTTGCAGCTCTCTTTTTAAGTTTCATTTTTATGTTAACAATGTTATCTAATAATGCACTGTACAAGCTGCACCAGCAGTTATGTTGTCCTTTAACTTATAATGGGCTTCATCACGAGTTGGGCGGTAATGCCGGCGCTAATAGCGCTGGCACTATCTGCCCTACCGCCAAACCCACCGGCGCTATTAGCGCCGGATCACGGGTTTGGCGGATTTGGAAATCCCCATTGAGCCCATTCGGGAATGCCCCATTCCCCATTTGGCTCAATGGGGAAATTTTGGGCTCATACCGCACGCGGATTTCCCACTGGCAGTATGAGCACGAATTTTCGGCGGATTTCCCCCCAGCTCAGAGCTGCGGAGAATTCCGCCAAAGCCCTGGTTTGGCAGACCCTTAAATCCGGCGGTAACAGCACTATCGCCAGATTTAAGGGTTACCGCCAAACTCGTGATGAGGCCCAATGTGTCTATAGCCACCAGCTATAGATATCATTAGTATTTAAAGGTTCTCTCTCTAGACACTGTTTGAGTTCTGTACACGCACTCTTTGTGTCTTGCGTCTACAAAACTGTATTGTTTCTATAAAGCTTTGTTGCTTCTGTAATAACACCTGCTCATCACCCATACATGCATTCAATGTTTCATTTCTTGCTCACGCTGATCTCTGTATGAGTATTATTTGTTCTGAGGGTTTTTGAACATGTTCAGTGAATTGGTGCTATTCTCTCTGTAAACACATATAAAGGCCATCCCATCTTCTTGTGTTGTAGATTTCTAGTATATGCATTGAACTACAATCGAAACTATGATAGGTTGCATTATGATTGACAGGCATGTTTTTAGGGAAATTGTTCACAACACACAGTGTTGATTCATCTACTGTATGTATCCCCCAAATGTGAACTTTCTGAATGGACAACCAGGTCCCTCCAGTACCCTTGACTAACTTGGTTGTATGTACTTAAGGGTACACTCACTTCAACACAAAATCATTGGTACAAGCATAGCATTTATTTAGAAGTGCATAATTCCCATAAGCATATAATGCTGAACTCTGTTCCATTCCAATCTATCTTTTGAAATATCTATGGCTTTCACAGGTGTTGAATTATCAACTCCTAGTTTACACTATGGAGAGTCGCCACCGATTCACACCCTAAGGTGTTGACTATACCTGTGAACACCCCAGGATTCAATTTATTTGAGCTATCAATAGCAAGTACTCTGCATGGGTTCTGTACACTGACATGAGAACACTCTTTATCAATTGTTGAAATCAATGATCCTGTAGGTTGCTGTTCCAAGTCACTTATCGTTTCATGTGCTTTGCACACTGAAGTAAACTGCCTTGACAATGGGTGCATGTGGCTGGCTGATATACCACAGAGCACATGTGGAGGGGAGGTGAGACTTGGCGTGCTGCAGCTTACTGGGACCTTCTGTACACTCTCTGCACCTGTCGCCTCATCCTGGTGTGGTACAGTGCATTTCAGTACACATGTCTCAGAAACTGTGTGTCCTAGGCACTTGAAATGTTTGTTTTCAGGATCCCACAGGAACCTTTGAGTTGTGTTCCTCGTGTCGAGATGCTGAAAAGAAGCCTTGTCTGGTCCTTCTTACTATGAGATAGATGTTTCGCCGATTTCAGGCAACCGCCTCATGTATGAAGGGACTGAAATCCAGAGAAAGTGGTAGGGTTTCCAAATGTCATGTAGCCAGTAAGATTTACAAAATGTTTTGATGTAGTGTTGTGACACATGCATCCAGGTGTGTGCGCTTGCGGTCCATCATCCAACTTGCTGCACCCCATGACAAGTAATGTGGTATGGACATGTGTAGTATCCCACTCCCAGGGATGGGTTGGTGGTTGTGGGTGGGGCATAGTGAAGACATGCAGTGCTTTGTGACATGGGAGTGATGCATTCTGGTACCTGTGGTGCGTCACATGTGCCTGTCATCTGTGCCGAATACTCATGTGGTACATGCCAGTTGTGGGCCCCCAATTTTGCATGCAGATTGTGTGCCCCCATATCCATGGTGCCTTTTGGATATGCACTGGTGACATCCCCCCCAATGGCCCTGTACACATGCAATGTGGGGTGTGTCTAGATATTTTGACTCACCCAATAGCGAGATCCGCTGTCCACAGTACCATGCCATGTACCCAGGCAGTGTGCTATTGCGCAGGACCATGGAGCCATATAGAGTGGTACAGATTCCTGTTCTGATACAACTCCTCTGTGGCGTGGCCAGCCACTAGCTTAATGTGTGTGCAGTCCAGTGCACCCAATATATTTGGCATGCCTGCAAGGGCATGGAAGTGGGCCTTGGTCATGTTCACCTGGGCCTGTGTCATTGGTAGGGAGATGTGCTGGAACACATGATGTAGGAGGGCATCCAGGACCTGCACAAGCACTTTTGAGAATCCTGGCTGTGTGATGACATGCAGCTCCCCGACTGTGTTCTGAAATGTGTCCGTGGCTAGGAAATGCATCACAGACACCACCTTCAGCAGGGGGGGTATGGCAGTCCGGATGCCAATGCCGCTCTGGATGTCATCCCTGATGAGGTCCACTATTGCAAGGATGGTCACCATGTCCAAGCGGTACAGTGTGTGTATCTGCATGTCAGTCAGGGACCAGGATGTGGCTTTTGTGCAGTATATGGGTGCACGCCCCAGGGGCACTACTTGCTGCCCATTGTTCCTCTGCATCCTCCTCCTTCTCATCCTCCTCCTCCTCTGCATGTCAGCCTATTGCCTCTGTTCCAGCCCATGCTCATAGAACTGCATTCCTGCATGCAGCGCCTCCATATCCATGGAGGCATGGTTGTGTTGGAAGGTTGTATGGGGTTGGTGTTGTCCTTTTCAGCAGTTCATGTGCGCATTGTGTGCATCTGGGTCAATTGGGCACAACTGTAGCCTGTTTCTGCGCACCTGGGCCTGGTTAACGCCTGCTATGCAGTTCTGGTATTTTAGGCACAGTTTTCCAAGTGGCACTGTCATTTTAGAAATGGTGTTTCCTGTGTGTCTGCTGTTGGGATGCTGCCTTGCTTCCATGGTGCCAGTGTTTCCGGCACTGGTACAAGGGGATGCCGCAGTTTGCATGACCTGTACTATTGGCAACGGTAACAGGTGTTATGCTCTTACCGGCAACGCCGTTGCCAGCATCTTCTCTCATAGTGTGGCGGACCAGAATGTGTGGCAGTAACCGGCATTACTGCCATGTTGTTTCCGGACCGCCATACTTGTAATGAGGGCCAATGTGCCTTAAAGGATTTAATTCACAACTCTTGCATTCAGTAAAATCCTTAGGCTTCACCAAGGACAGCAGCCTGTCCTTCCATAAACACAAAACCAAGAAGGCCCAAACAAACTGGCTTCAAATTTCCACCCATTGCAAAATCAAACCCTTCATCCAGCCGCAGAACTTCCAGACCGTAGTGCAGGCACTTGTGGTCTTGCACATCGATGGGAAAATGCCCTCCTGACATGGCTTCTAGCCACTTACCTGACTCCCCTAAAAGCAGTCCACCACACTGCATCACGTTTTATTACGGGAATGCAAAAATTTTACCAAATCATCCCCGTCCTAAACAATCTACATTGGCTTCCTCTGAAGGTCAGAATACTGTTCAAGACTACAGATCTCATTTTCAAAGTAGTTACGAGTAGCAGACCAGTGTATCTGCCAGCTAAGCTACACATATCTGGTGGAACACGCTCCCTGAGCAGCAAACCGGCTCAAATCACAACTATCCTCAAAGAGAGGAATCGCAAACAATCTTTATTTTGTCACCCACCCACCCTCTGGAACTTGATCCCAGTATTGACTCGAATGCTCCAGTGGTGTAAATATCTCAAAACGTGGATTTTTCAACAACACCTGACCATAGATTTAGCACAATAAACGCACAGAACGGAACTCACAGTACTGCGCTATAGTTAAAAAAAGATGCCAGCCCAAATGTTGGTTATCCAAACACTGTAGTGCTGCGCTGCTCCCGAGCTAGGTCCATATTTTAAACAATGAAACTAAAATATGTTAGGTCACTGATATAACATTCTTCATAATGTGCCAAGAGATAGTGAATGTAAGTGTGTCCGGCGAGAAGAACCTCTGACACAATGATAGTCCCCTAGCATCCATACCCCTTTTACAGGATACGGGATAAAGGAACTTAGCCAGCTCAGATGACAGGCCTTCAAGAAACCGGAACGTGTTACTTCTGCATTCATCAAGAAATCACAAAGTCAGCTTCACATCCCACAGGGATGAAGATCTGGGCTTTAAGGGCCACGGAAAGCCAGACCATTTCAAAAGATTGGCGATTACCAGATGTTCCATGATCGGTTTACCATCCATGGCATCATGTCTAGCCGATATGGCAGTCCTCGAGACTCTTACCATTCTGAAGAATGTTCCCTCACTGCTAGACCTAAACTGTTCTGATCCCGCTGAGGATGTACTGTAGTTGTCCATGCAGAGCTTGCTGCAAAGGTGAAAATTAAAATTAACAAAAAGAAAATGATTCAGTGAGTGATAGCACTCACCCTCTGCTAGTAACAAATATACAAACAGTTAAATATCAAAGAAGTCGCTTACAGTGATACACAGTTCACTAAAACAGAGCTAAGAGAAGTAACACATTTCTCATTGAAAGAGCATGAAAGAAATAGGAGGGCTCAAGTACACACAACGTTTTGTTTAAGAGCAGATAAAGACTGAATCGGTGGACTCAACCATATGTATCTCAAAAGATTAGAACACTACAGCTTAGGAATGCTCAGCCCTTTGCTGTTGGGAAATGTGGTTGTTGATGTAATATGTGTGCTGTTGAGGATGTTGAAGCCTAATACTCTGCTCCACATCATGACATTGAATTGATTTTAACAAATACATTGCTCAAAATATATACTTCCTGATTTAGGCACTCGTTTACATGTGTTGCTTTATTACAGATTTTGCAAGTTAAAATAAGCAGCAAAGGTATGTTTTTCTTTTAGTTCCAATTGAAGGTCTGAGAAGTCAAAACGTGTTTGATGACATGAGAGGAAACTACATTAGAGAGTTGATAAAGGCTATTGGTCTGAGACAAAAAGGAGTTGTGGCAAGCTCCCAGCGATTTTATCAACTTACCAAACTCATGGATTCCATGCATGAAGTAAGATGTCTTTTTATTTGTTTACAATGTCTTGATTTGTGAGATATGCATGTTTTAAAGTAATGCACATTCAAATATAGAGAGCAATTAATAGTAATTGTCAAGGACTTGATCTTATTCTGTCACTACCCATATTGTCATTGTATTCCGAATTCAAGGAATTCAACTGGACCTTTAAGAATTTCTGGTGCTCATTGTGGGTGAAGTTTAACAGTTGCAGGTTGATGAAAGCTTCAGTAAACAGTGGATTGAAAAAGTCAAAGGAAAGAAATTGTTTCTTGCAGCTATGAATAATTTCCTGCAGCTAGTGGCAGTTTGTTTCTGAATAGCCTTTTGTTTAATCTTGCAAAAATTAATTCTTCAGAAAAGTCATTCACTGAGATGCTTTGTTGTACTGGTCTTTCACAGTCACATGGTTGTCATCATGTGCCACTATACTATTGCCTGTATAAGTACTACATGTTTACACAACGTTAGAGGAATCATTGTGCCTTTACATGCAATCGACACTGCGAGAGCCCTACACAGTTAGGTACATGAATGCCATGAACTCGTCATTCTGCAATATTACATACCTCAAGGGTCCTTTTTATGCTGAGCTCCCAAGCATGAAAAGCTGAAACAGGCATGCTTCACTTGGGGTTGACTGTGCAAACGTACAGAGAGCTAGCATGAAATCTCACAATTACCCTCTGTAACGTTGCTTATTTTATTTATTGCTGAAGGATGAAATGCTGAATCGTTCCTCCCCAAATTCAAAAGTATGAGCTGCAGACTACAAACAGTTCTCTGCAATATGATCTTAACTCAGAGTTCAATGTGATCTCTTATCTCTCATGTGAATGTTCTCAAATGCAGAGCTTTCTCTTCCATCATGTTTATTTGATTGTATACATTACAAATAATCACTTTAAGAACAGGGAAGAATGTTTACAGAATAAAGAATATGGTAAATGCGAGCAGGATGAAAAATGTCTTCAAAGAGTCAAATAATAGCAAACAATTCATGAAGCCGCAGGTGCACATCAATCAGTAGGTTGTGTGGGTAAAAGCTTAGTGCTTAAACATTTTTTAATGAACTCATATACTTTCCTATCTTTATAATGATGACTTAGTCTATGCTAACTCTCATGTTTCCAGTAATTTATTGTGATCGTTGTTCAGGCCCTTGTTCTAATGTGCATGCATTAACCACAAAGGCTGACGTTTTTCCCATTTGGTATGCACAAGTATAGCAAGACACCTTTCTGGGAATGGTGGCTTTAGGAGAGAGAAGTAGTAATTCAGTAAGTGAGCCAGTTTGCCCCCAACGGTGTGGGAATCATCGTAGAAGTAGCTTGCCCAGCAGGAATAGGAATGTATCATAAATGTCTTCTGCTGACATCTAGATTATGCCTTCCAATGACCTGTATGCTGAGATTGTGAACTTTCACCTGAAACTCTGTTGCTTGTCTATTTCATGCCATTTTTGAACCTCCCTTTCCATTGAAATGCATGTGCGCTCTCCTGTATAAAAGCTCTGTGCCTAGAGGATGGGGTTTATTGTGGATACATGAAGACATTGCATAATGCAGGTTTCACCTATTTGGAGTTTTAATAGGCTGCAGAGTTCCTGGATTTGCAGGAATCATTTTTTTGCCTGGTTTGGAGAGCTGGATGACCTAGGTTACGGAAGGGGTAGAAAGTATACTGCATCTGGCAGTTCTGATAACATTGGAAAGGGCTGAAGGCAAGGACTGAATGGAAAGTCATTTGTTTGGTTTGTATGGCCGGATTGGGTTCTTAGATGCAAAGTGTAATTTCCCTGGGAGCATGAATGCGTGTTTTCTGATGACCAAAAAGGGCCGGTTACATGGAGGGTTAAATTGAGATCTGATGGTTTATGGGTTTGCAGGGAAATAAGTAGAATGTATGCCAAAGGATATGACTTGAAATGGTGGTAGCAAATAGGATTACATGCAGGAATGCAGGAAAAATGGTATTAGACACCTGGATGGAGCATCTGGGATGGTAAGGATTTTACTGCTGCATCAAATGAATGCTTAATTATTGCCTCTGCCTCCCCATGCCTTAAAGTGTTTATTGAAAGCATTTCACAATCATCATTCAGGTTAAATGGGTTTCTGTCATGTGGTCTGAATAATAAACAGACTTTGTCATAAATGATAAATGTATTATGTGGAGTACATCATGACTGACTAGGTAAGAAGATCATGGACCTCATTACAACCCAGGCGTTAAGGAGTTAACGGCGCCGTAAAAGGTGTCGGCGCCGTTAAACCCTTAACGCCTGATTATGAGGTCCCTTTGCGGGTTGCACTTTAACGCCTGCTTTTAACAGGCGTTAAAAAACCAACCCGCAAAGGGACCTAGGAGCTAATTACGGCACCGTAATTTACGGTGCCGTAATTAGCGTCTTCCCCATTCCCATTGAGCCCTATGAGCGAAAAATGGGAATGGGGAAGGGGCCATGATGAATGGGGAATTACCGCCCTGCCAACCTTGGAATGGGGCGGTAATTCCGCCATTCACCATGGCGGACCCCGGCATGGACCATGGTGCTAATAGCACCATGGTTTAGCGCCGGGGTCGTAATGAGGCCCCATGTGTCAAAAAGGTTGTACTTTGTGAATGGGGTTTCAGTGCTAGGGGAATTTAATTACTTGCATTAGAGTTAGCCAATGAAGGATTGGTGGATGACATAATAACAACATATTTGTGATTATGTAAAATGTCTAACTGGTTATATAAACTGTAACTTTGTTGTCAATTATTGAGAATCGGGTTAGTTTTCTGATCAAAGGAACTGACTAGCCCCTCCCGGTCATTAGCATGCAATAAACTTGCTTTTCTTACAAAAATGCACTTGGTTCTTTTGCATTGGAATGTTTGAGTTACTTTATTTCATTTGGTGACCGGCAACATGATGTCCAGGCTTTCTGCTGTTGGTGCCCTTCTGTTCACTGGACTGCAGATCTTATCTGTGGAGTGATCAAGTTTTCTGTGCAGGCACCAAATTTAATTGAAGACCTGTTTGATCACTCAGCTGCTGAGTGTTGTAAGTCCAGTCGGACAGGTTTTGAAAAGGCACCTGTGAGAAGCTTCTGAGAACATCTATTTTTGTTGACAGTGCATTCTCACCAGAAAAATAAAGGGGAAGGAGGGGAAAAAATAGTTAATTTCTGGGATTGTGCAAGGGGGGTGTGGAGTCAGAGAGGTCGAGTTTTGTTTGGAGTCAGGAGATTAATTAAATTGAATGAAAGTGAGAGATTTTACTTATGAGTGTGAATGAACTGTTTCATGTTGTAAGTCTTTTAGATATCATTTTTACATAGTTTGTTACTTTAGAGGTGTGATGTGGTATCCCCACCAGCATGTCCATTGTGAGGTTTGCCCTGATACCCTTCAGTTTGCTTGTCTGGTTAGCTGTAGCCCTCACCTAGGAGTAAGGTGGTATCTTTATAGCAAGTCCACGTGTAGATACTTTTCTGGAGTATACCTTTGGCACCCTTCATTCTGTATTGACTGTGCAGACGGAGCCCTCGCCTCGATTTTCTTGGTTAGTTGAAGTAGTGAAGGTTATCTTCCTGTAGTAAAAAATACTGTACTAGTGATGAAGAGAGCGAGAGCAGCGGTTTTGTAGGGAAAATCATTGCGCTCCTTCTATGCTTGAGTGAAGGAGATATCTCAAAGACTTGGCCGGCTTTGTGATTTTTTATGGTATGCTGTCTTTTGTGTAAGAGTGAGAAGTATAATTAAAGTGAATAGCTAAGTGAGGTGATTGTGGTGTGAGTAAGAACAAGGCGAGTGATTGTTGGAGGATTTAAAAATTGTGGAAAATACTTGGCTTTGTGGGGGAATTTAGTATTTTTGGTGTGCCACAGGATTGGCTATTGAGAAAGGTTTATTTTTTTAAAATAAAATAGAGATCGGAGAGACCGCTACGGGGCACAGGCAGAATGGCAACCTTAATAACAGGCTCTTTACCAGCCCCGGCCTAAACTTAGGAAAACTGAGCAGCAAGCCCTTGCTTTCGCCCCTAATGTGGTCCTGAAGTGGGGGCAGTTCCCACGGTGGCTGGCGGTGATTCGGTGGAGCGGGCAGTCGGTGTCTGTGGTGTTGACACAGGCTGCGTCCTTCCTGACATGCGAGCATAGTGATGTGAAGTGGGGTCTGCAGATTGCTGCCGGACCCCCTGCTGTTCTGCAGAGACTGAATGAGCCGCTGAGAGGTATCAGTTTACAGGCCCCACCAGCGAAGTGAAGGTGGGAGTTGGCTCCCTCCCCTGGGGAATGCCCAGCGTAGCTGCTGTCTGCTGAAGGGCCCTGGAGAGAAGGAGAAGTGCGGAGGGCAGATGGTGAGCAGCAGGCCAGAGTACATGCCTGTGAGGAAGGCGGGTGGCGTTCAGCTCCTGGATCACGCTCCCTGAGCCCCAAGGTACAGCGGAGGCATGTGGGGAGATTTGGAAACCCTGCCTGTGGTGGCAGTGCTGGGGTCTGGCTGTAAGCCCCCCCTCAGCCGCCGATAAGACCCTGAATTGTTTAGAACAACCCCCTTCAGGGAAGCTGCATAGATTGCAGGCCCCTGCTGAGGGGATTTGGCTGAACAGATACCGGGGCATTGATTGCAGTGGCAGTATGAGCGCAAGATCCCCCCCTCTCCCACTGCATAGTCTGGTGACTTTCTGACTCCTGGATCGCCAACCCTGAGACCTTAGGTACGGAGGGGGAATGTGGGGAGAGTTGGATCCCTGGGTGTGGTGTCAGTTTGCGGGTTTGGCTGTGGGCCCCCCACAGAGGAGACACAGCACAGCATGGAGCAGCCTGCTTCAGGGAAGCTGTAGAGATTGTAGGTCCCTGTTGAAGACATTTGGAAGAACTGAGACTGGTGCATTGATTGCAGTGGCAGCATGTGCACAAGTGCCCCCCTCCGCACCTGCATAGTCTGGTTAACTTCTGACTCCAACATGGGTGAGAGCAGAGCCGGACTAGGCTGTAAGGTGAGGGGTGCCCACAAGGTTCCGCACAGGATACACAAACACTCCTTGGAACAGCAGTCGGCTGTGGAGGATGGGCCCTTGTCGAGGTGGGGTGGATATGTGGCCCAAGTGTGTGGCGTAGAAGCTGGATACGTTAAGGAGGGCCACACCAGGGGCAGAAGGTCCAATGGCAGCCAAAAAATAGCCAGTTGTGGTGCTGTTGGGGGAGGAGATGGTCACCAAGGCAGACTTTAATGCTCTGCTGGGCAAAAAAAAGTCGATTAGGAGTGACATTCAGGCCTACATACAATTCTAGAGCAGAAGGTGAAGATTTTGGACATCTTCCAGCAGTCAGTGGCTCCCCTGGAAATGAGGATGGAAGCACGTATGAGGGAACTGGAGGACAAGGAGTATGAAGTATCCCTCAAGGTCAACAAACTCGAAAACAGGGAGAGGCATTGTAACATCCGAATCCTGGGGGGTCAAAGAGGATGAAGGTGAAAGTGTCCTGGGGCTGCAGCACAACGTAAACTCCATAATTAGAGCCTTCTTTGAGAACGATGCAGAAGAGCCGAAGAATATCATCTTCGATAGGGTATATAAGGCTGGGCTGGTGGCTCTTCTAGGGGGCCACGATCCATCCTGGCTGAATGCCATAATCATGAGGACATGGTGCTGGTTTTCTAGAGTGTCCGTCTACCAACATCTCTCTGCTTTCACCCTGACCAGAAAAAAGGAGCGTCGACCCCTGACCCATTGGCTCATAGTACATAGAATACGATATTGTTGAGCCTTCCCTTCTCCCTCACCTTCGAAAAGCGTAGTCGGGACTTTTGAATCACAACTAAACAGGAGGCAGAGGAGCATTCAACCACTAGCGGGACTTGAATGGCGAACCACCAGAAATGCAGGATCCAGTGCAGAAGGAACACAAGCCCAGTGCCCCAAAGGGGCTGGCAGGCAGGAGAAGAGGTATGGAAGCTGAAAATACAGACATGTGAATACTCCTTGGCCACAGACTTGATGGGTTACATGTGGTCCTTAGGCTACTGAAAGGGGGATGATTAAGGTGATGGTAATGGCGGTTATTATGCTTGGGTTCGCTGTCAAGTGTTAATGGGGTTGAATGAGTTCCGTTAATTTTTGGATTTGGCCCTACCTCGTGGCCCAACAGTGTGGGTTTGGGGAGGGGTGGAGATGGATCAGGGTGTTGGTTTGTGTAGGGGGCTGGCAGACAGGGGACAGATACACATGTCAGACATGTTGGTGGGGGGCGGGCACCAGTGTGGGAGCCAAAGGAATACTTCACCTGACTATGTAATGGCTGAGGCGGTGCAGGTTGGGCCCCACGGGGAGTGATGCTTGAATGTGGGGACGCTCAACGTCAATGGCCTCAACTCACCCACCAAGTGGGTGCTGGTTTCCCTTGAGGTTCGTAGGCATAAATTGGATATCCTGATGCTCCAGACAACCCGCTACGTTAGAGGGGAGATGAGGCAGATCCCTTGTACGCTAGTTGGGTCTTCGCACTGCTCTTCGGGTGAGACGATGAGTGGCAGGGTGGGACTAATCATTCACTGGGACATAAAAACTCCTAGAGTCAGAGGAGAAGACCTTTCTTAGGGGGAGGGTTCTGGTGGTCTGGGGGCAGATGGGGGGCTCTCATTTAACGGTGGAAACCGTATATGCCCTAACCATGAGCAGTTCTCCTTTCGCAAGGAGACATTGGGGCTAATAGTGGATGAGGCATGTGGGCCCCTATTATTGGGGGGATTTTAATTAGTGGTCTGACCCACAGCGGGCTAGGCTAGCTGCCAAGCAAGGGGATGGTGAGCGCCCACCACCCAAGTTGCGCACGCTCGGAAATCTGGTTGAATCTTTTGGCCTAGGGGATTTCTAAAGGGTGAAACACCTGACTGGAGGGGTGGGGGGGCTTCACTTTCCTCTCGCAGCCCCATGGCAACTACACCAGAGTTGATTACTTGTGTGTGACTCTGGAGCTTCTGACACAGGTGGAGTCCAATGGGGTAGTTCCCATAGGATGGTTGGACCATGATGTGGTCACCATGGTCCTCTCCCTCCGATGCCAGGAGAGACGGGACGACATGTGGAGATGCAACAAAACTCTGTGGAGGGATGCTGTGCTCGAGTCCGAGATGCGGGAAGCCAATGAGGATTACTTTATTGCACAATGACACCGGGGAGGTGGGTATCTGTATAGTTTGGGCGGCTGCCTGAAGAGGCCTATTGTTCAGGGAAGGGTCAAACAGGAAAAGGGAGAGGTATCTCTCGGCCGACAAGTTGAGGGGCGAAATAGCATGCCCGGAGGGTTTGTTGCTAGGAAATACAGTGCGCCGGAGAGAAATCGCAGAAGAATTGCAAGCCAAGAAACAGGAGCTCAAAGAGGTGGGACTAGGGGATGCACCACGTAAACCAGGGTATTTGAGGCAAAGGTTCTATGAGTCCGGGGATAAGGCAGGGCCCCATGCCGGTGGCAAGGTTGCAGGCCGTGTTGGCTGACAGATGGGTGAGGGAGGTCGACTGCCCGCAATGGAGGTTTTCCACAGAACATGGGGAGATATTGCAGGGTTTTGCCTCTTACTATGAGGCTCTTTACACACCTGAGGGGGAGGAAGTGGGGGATGAGATGGCCGCCTACTTAAGGGGGGTGCCTTGCCAAACCTGACAGCGGAACTGTCAGCTGGGCTTGATGCGCTGGTCACACCGGAAGAAGTGCAGTTAGCGATCCAGAGGGTTCCCGGGGGGAAGGCTCCAGGGAAGGATGTTTTTACTTTAGGGTTTTATAAGAAATACGCAGCCCAGCTCTGCCCTTTACTGCCCAGATTGTACTCTGAGATCCTATATACAGGGACGGCACCACTCACATTTGGGAAAGCATTAATTGTAGTTATCCTGAAGGAAGAGGAGGACAGAAAGCAGTGCTCATCATATAGGATATAGGCCAATCTCCCTTCTGAACGTAGATGCCAAGATCTTTACGGGGGTACTGGCCCGTGGATGGAGAGGGTTCTGCCACAATTGATGCACACTGACCAGGTGGGTTTTATCCTGTGGAGGCAGGGAGTGGACACACTCTGAAATACTCCCAACCTCATCGGGTGGGCCAAGGGAGGTGCCCATTCCTGCTGTCGCTGGATGCCAAAAGGCGTTCGACATGGTGGCTTCAGATTTCATGTATGCAATGCTCCAGAAGTTTGGTTTTGGTGTGTCTGCTCTTTACTGGGTTTTTGTGAACAGGAAGCTCTCAGACTCGTTCGCTTTATCCTATGGCACTACACTGGGGCTGCCCTCTCTCCCCAATGTTGTTTTCTGTTTCCTTGGAACCATTTGAAGAAACCGACAGGAGGGAACAACGGATGAAGGTATCCAGGTGGGGAGTCAGATGTACAAACTGGGAATGTACATGGATGACATTTGGCTGCACCTCACGAACCCTCAGAGCTCTGTTCCGGCAGAATTTGAGATTATTAGTGAATATGGGAGATGCTCCGGCTTTAGGATCAATCAGAATAAGTCTATCTTGTTTCCTTTTGGGGCGCAGGTGAACTCTGAGGGGCAGGCACTGAGAGAGCTGGGAGTAACAATAAGTACGGACTCACTGCACTACCTGCGGGTCAATGTATTGAAATCCCTTGAGCATTTAGTAGAGGCAAATTATCCCCCCCTTTATGCGGCCCTCTACAGAGATCTGGACACGTGGGGTAAGCTGACAGTCCAATGGATGGGGAGGCTTAATGCGCTAAAGATGGTCATACTCCTGAGAGGTCTCTTCACCTTCCACATGGTTCCATAGGGTGCCATGGAGGATGTTGGACGACCTCAGGAATAGACTTCTGCATTACCTGTGATAGGGTAAGAGGCAGAGAATAGCATATCACACTTTAGTCCTGCCGCGAGAGTTGGGGGGTGTCGTCTGCAGGATCTGGAGAGGTACTGTAGGGCGGCACAGCTGAGGGTGATCATACCCCATCTTAGGGTGGACACGCAAAAGCAGTGGGTGACTCTGGAAAACTACATCCTGTGTCCAGTTATGGTTGGTGAGTGGCTGTGGGCCCCACGAGAGCAGATCCCAGACGATTCAGGAAACTCAGCATGTTAGCAGTGTTTTGGGATATATGGAGGCCTGGGGGTGCAATGAAGGGAGTCACAACAAGGCCCTCCCCACTCAGCCCCCTGTGGGCCCCGCCAATGAGGGATGAAAGCCCGTAGCCAAATAGATTTCAAGTGTGGTATGAGGCAAGGCTGGAGAGAGTGGGTCAGTTGTGATCCAAGGGAAATTTCCTCTCACCACAGGAGTTAGAGGCTGCTCTGAGGCTCACAAAACTTTCGATTTTCCTCTATAGTTGCGGAGGATTCTGACGGGGGCGAAAGATGGCGGGAGAAGGTTACAAAGGGAGCTGTCCCCTGTGGAAGTGGTGTTTGAATGCAATGCGGGCGGGAGCGGATTGACCTCTGCCTTATATAATAAACTAGGGGATGCGAGGGGTGGTAACACTGAGTCTCTCTGGCTTAGATGGGAGAAGGATGTGCAGGAAGGTATTGGGGGAGGCCAGTGGGAGGCAATGTGTAAAGCTGCTCATAAAACTATGTTCTTGTGCCAGTACAAGCTGCACGGCCTCAAGCTCTTGCACAGATGACAGCTAGACCCTGTGAGGCTCTCTAACATGTTCCCAGTGGTGGACACGAACTGTTGGAGGGGGTGTGGCCAACAGGCCTCCTACTGACATATGTAGTGGGCCTGAGATGTGGTCTAGGCCTACTGGGAATAAGAGTTGGGGTTTATTTATGGGGTGTAAGGTGTCTGTAGGACCGTAGACTTTATTGTTATGCTCTTTGGGTTAACCAGGGTGGGGGATGATTGGAGGCCACTGCTGCATCTGCTTCACTTACTGCTGCTAGCTGGTAGTGCATGTTTGGTTAATGGTTGGAAGAGGGAGAGGCTCCCCACTCAGAAGGAACGGGCAGACAAAACGAAGTACCTCTTCCTGATGGAAAATATCACTGCCTCGCTGAAAGACAAGGGACAACCAAGGGAGGGTGAATGGTCGGCTTTCCAACAGTAATACAAGTGACTGAGCCCAAGGGGTTGTGGACAGATAGAGTGGCGATTAAGGGATGTGGGGCCTGATTGAACGATTGGTGTGGAGCTCCTATGGGGGCGGAGCGGACGAAGATTTTAGGAGCTGTCACGTGTGTTACCTCTTTGGTCTCCAATGCTGATATGCCAGGGGGAGGGCAACTGGAAGTGTGGCAGGGCATGGTGGGAGGGAGCGTTTGGATGCGGTGGGTGGATGACGGTTCCTTCTTTTGTAATCAGTTCTATTTCGTGATGCAAAGTGGTTGTTTGTTGACGTGTTTAAAGAAAAATCCTTAAAATGAAGAATTAAAAAAAAAGAAATAGAGTTTGTACTGAGTATGGAAACTCTGCAAGAGAATATGTGCCAGTCTTTCGGAGAGATAATGACAAGATTTTGAAGTGGGTGCCCTGAGGCCTCTGGGTGTGTGGTGCCTTGATATAAGTATTAAAATAAATTAATAAGTACTACAGGGGAAAGTTACAGGGAACTAAAAGGCAGGATGTTTTTACCTTGGCCCGAAGAGGGCGTCCATGACAGGGATGTTTTGGGGAACGTGTACAAGTATTTTGATGGCGAAATATAAGGAGAAGGAATTGGAAAATATGGGTCATGTTTGAGTGATAATTTTTTGGGGCTATTTTTTAGATTATTAAAAACTGTTAGTATAAGTACCCTTAAATGACAGAGAAAAGGCTAGTATGAAGATAGGCTCATTGCTCCAAACGGTTACTCAAGTATGCATACGTATACAAGAGGGGCATGGGATTAAACAAACATAAACATGCATAAGCGCGCACACTCACGCATACACGCATAAATACTCATAACAGCGCACTTAGGCAGACATATTGGGCATTGCATAACTGGTTTTGTGGGATTTCAGAGACTACATTTTTATTTAAAATGCCATAGTGTAAAATTAGAATGTAGTGAGAGTATTTCTCTATGTTTTAGACAAAGGAGCCGAGATTGTATTGAGGGAGTAGAAAGTAAGCAGAGATAGGTTTGGAGGTCGAGTTAAAGAGAAGGGTTTCCCATATAGTGTACATATTGACTAACCCTGGAATATCATGGGTAGTGGGTTATGGGGACACTGAGAGCACGAAGGAAGGGAAAATGTGTGCCTTTTCTCAGCAGTCCAGTGTTTCAATTGCCTTATCACTCACATGCAGCACTCAGTAATGTAATTATATGTTTAATGAGGATTATTGGTGCAAGCATGTAAGATACCATTCCAAATGAAAGGAAGTGAGTGATGGGGTAGACAGCCGCCAGCATGGGTATAAGTGGTTATAACATGTACACCAAGGGCACACGTTATTTTGCAATATGGGAAGGAAATGTATGTTTATTTGTAGGATTAAGAGTAGGTGAGAATATTATATATTTAGGGAAGGTGGAAGAGAAAGGATCACTATAGTGATGCAGGAGAAGAAAATCATGAGGAAAGTTGGTTAGAGACAATTGATCCCTTTTTTATTATTGGTGTGATCTTGGGCACATAATGGGCCTCATTACGAGCTTGCTGGTCCGGATACAATGGTACCAGTAAGCATGCCGGTATCGTTGTATCCAGACCGGCAAACCCTGAATTGTGCTCGCGAGTGCCTTTCATTCCGCCAGTTCTGACCTGGCAGGATGAAAGGCACCCGCAAACACAGCATGTCGGATGCACCGGCACCGTGTTAAATGGTGCCGGTGCATCCAACCTCCCCATTCCCATTGAGCCCTATGGGGCTCAAATCGGAATGGGGAAGAATTTTTTCCGGCTTCCAGGAAAAGCCAAATACCGGGTCCGTCAAGGCCGTAATGACCCGGTAATTGCCCATTTCTGGGTGCTGGAAAAAAATGAATACCGGCGGCAGCTGTGCCTCTATTACAGACATGGTTACCGCCAGCCTCGTAAGGTCCAATGTGTTTATGGGAGGGATTGATATGGAAGACAGGGGTTTTCTTTTGGTTGCAGTGGAGGTGGAATTTTCTTTGCATTTGGCAATTGGGAAACAGTGGCCATAGCCTGGGTATCTGGTTTTGTGAAGAAGGTGCAGTGAGGATGTATGTGGGAGGAGAGTTGGGTAGCAGGGTAAATTGGATGTGGCTTGTGGATTCAGGATTGGAGGAGGTGTGGAGAAGTGGCAGTGAGATAGAGACGGGGTTTTGTTTAGATGGATTATATGGTGTTAATATGCTGAAGAAATGGGAGCTATATGAGACAATGGGCCTCATTCTAAATTTGCCTGTCTGGAAACAAGGGTGCTACGTGTTTGCCTGAACCTGCCAGGTGCAGCTGTCACAGTAGGCAAACCCTTCATGGTGCCAGTGCTTCCGTGTACCCACTCCCATAGAGTCCGTTAGGACTCTGGGGATGGGGACTTACAATTTATTGGTGCCTGACTTCCCGAGCTGCTGGACTTGTAATATCCAGGTGGCACCGGGAAGTCAGGCGCCAGTAAATTATTAAGGGTCCGGCGGCAACCCGCCATTAGCAGCGGCAGAGTTACTGCCGGACCCGTAATGAGGCCCCATATCTTTTCAAACGCCATGTGGGCGATTCTTTTCTATTTTTATCAAGAATGTAGAAGCCAAATTGAGGAGCCAGTTTGTTAACAGCACGGATATTGAGAATGCTTGACTTATCTCCGGTCAGTGTAAAACTTTAGAATTATAGATTTCAGGGTTCTTGATTTTTTTAAATTATAGAAAGGACTTAAAGGTAAGTTTTTACATTGGGCGGATTTTTATTTGTGTTATGTTTCTATTGTGCAGCTTAGAAAAATATACCAGAGGCCTATAGTGTGGTCATGCGTAAAATAGGTGATTTATGTCGAGATTGTAGGATACATTGGAGCTACAAACTTATTACGGATATTCAGAATTGTTATAGATTTCACACTCCATGTGGGCCTAATGTTCAAACATGTGTTCTTTTCAGAGCACAGGCAGCGACTGAAACACATTGAGGGTAGACACTACAGCGAGGCTCACCTTTCCACTTATGTTTATCTTATTATTGAGCAAACATTTTAGTAAAGACGGTGCCAGGCATTAAAAAAGCATCATGTATTCCAGCAGTATAGCCATCTTGCTTTAAACACTCGAACTTGGCAACTAGAATATGCCCACAATTTACTTGCATATAATACATTAATGCAAACAAAGTCACAAAAAACCTTACCCTTTCTTCTTTGAGGTTGTTGTAAAATCTGTAGTGTAAAGTATTTCTGGGTATTTTTGCACTCAGAACATTTCGGTTGTTGTTAGTATTTCTGATTATTTGAGAGACTTGCAATACATATGGTACCTCACTTGTCCGAGAATAGTAAGTTAAATATGTTCCCGATACTATTAGTTGATTTTATTAATGCTGCAGCAATCAAACTGAAATATTAATATGTTGAAATGTGTTGTTAAACTTGCAGTAGATATGAAACTTATGACCATGGTTCCCTTCCGCTGTGTTTTTGACTATGCATGAGGTCCGTTTTACATATTCATGTGTGGTGTAGGACAGTAAAGTTACATCAGATATATGTAACTATACTGCATAAAGTGTGTTGTCAATCTACACATGGCAGAGAACTCAAGAGGGCTCAATACTGTTTTGGGTTGTTTTATTAAGAGCAGTTTTTCTGCAAAACAGTAACCTCCTTCGTACATCTTCAGAAATGAGCACATGTTCTGCAACTCAGTTCTGCACCTCAGTACTTGTGCGTCTGATTCCTGCACCCCTTGGTACTTGCATTGTGTCGGCACCTGTTCCCAAGAAACTATTGATGATGGCTGGTATTGACAACTGTTACACTTCAGCAAGAACCTGAACGGCCACACTGTGCCATTTCGCAAAGGCCACTTTTGATGCCATCTCAAAGACTTACAGCTACCTGCCACCAGATCTTTGGAAGGAGACAGATTTCACCAAGTCTCCATACCAGATGTACACTGACCAATTGGCTAAGGCCCACACCGGAGTGTCTGTGCAGAACAACCAGGCAGCAGCTGTTCCTGGTGCTACACCAACATAACTTGTTTAAGCCAGAAAATAAAAAGTGTTAAACATTGAATTCTTTTTTTAAAATAGTAAAAGAAGTGAGCACATGGTTTTTTATAACGAATACATAGCAAAATGAATAATCTCAAATCAATTAATGCTTTTTTATACTTTAGGGACAGAGTGTGACATCACTGTTGGACAAAGGCTCAGTTGTCGAGTGATGTAACCCAGAGCCTGAGAGTGTCTCTTTTGTTTGCATATGACACACATACAGTGCATTCAGGGTTTAAAGAAAATATTTAATGTCCCCTATGGGTTTTTCTTTGGAAAACCAAAAAGAAGAAGAGGAAAGCTCAGGTACAGTACTCACTCCTAGAATTGAATGTAGGGTGGCATTAGATCAATTATATCTTTTAGTACATATATGTTAAGGAGGACATTACAGGTATAGTACAGTATTAAAGCTATAGTACCAGAAGTATTTTTTCGGGCGTACTTTCAGAACACACAGGGAGATTTAAGGATAACAGGTACAGTAGTTGTGTTATTGCATTATGAGTATATATTGTCTTTATGTTGTGCATTATTGAAGGTAATTAATGTGTGTATTGTTTGTATTTACTAGGGACAGATTATTATTGCACATTGTAGTAATAAGTGGTAGGCAGATGCATGCAAACATCTCTCATACCTGCACACAGAATATCAGCTGTGCAATTGAGCTCAAGTGTTAGAGAAGGAGGGCTATGGACATCTTAGGGATCTACCGAAATATGTCAAGTTTATCTTCCGACAGCTCCAGCCACATCTGCCACAGCCGGCTGCACCAGTGATCAACAACTTGGCATCCCTGCAGCAACTTCAATTTTTCCTCCCCTCCTGGAATGTTGGTTCCTTCACTTAGATGATCAACGAGATACCAGCACTAATGCTCATCCGCAAGAACAAGACCCTAGTGGAGACCAACTCCAGGATCAAAAGGATGAGCTACCATATAAGTCTTGTGACATTTTATAGAGTAGGGTACAAATGGACAGTTATTTATTTTACTTCAGTCCCCCAAGAACCAGTTTGCAGGAACAAGAATGTTGTGTTGTATATGTGTCTGTTGTTTTCCTTTTTGTCTCTTTTGTGTTTGTTTTCATTTAGGGGTAATGAAAATTGTGGGGTTGGAGAGTTTAGCAATGTTAACATGCATTATGTATTTGTTAGTATTATAGGATCTCATGAAATGTTAAAACCCTGAACAAAAAGAGATACTGACCCAAATGACATTGTAAATGAAGGGGTGGGTTTGGATAATATCGTGAAAGTGCATAGCTTTGCTCCTGATTACTTGTGGTATAGGTACAGGAAGAGGGTGGGGAGAGAAAAGACAGCAGACTCTGCTTGCTCATCCCTCACACTTCTGGCATTCCAATAGTATTTATTCCTGATGAGTTGTCACAACAGGCAGTATAATGTGTGGTGGATCTATCTTTGAGCACTTATTTGAAGGGCTTATTTCAGGGACAAGAAGTTCAGGCTACTATCATACCAATCGATGAACATGAATGTTTTGAAAAAGAGAAAAAGGAGCACAAAGAGATAAGATGTAGTCTGCAATCACAGGTGAAATTAGATGGTTTTGTACACAACGAATGGGAGCAAGGGGTGAAAAGCTGTAAAACGGGAGGAATGAGAAAATGTACTGAACAACAAGTGGAGAACATTAACGAGGAATGTTCAGAGATATGGAATGTATACAAAATAAATAAATAAATATTGATGTGGCTGAGGACACAACGCAGACCTGTTAGACCTTGTATTTTAGGGGCGATGGTACCATACCTGTCGGGACTAAATGCTAACTATACCGAAATGTATTCCTTTTTTTGGACATGGTCGGGGGGACCTCTGCTGTCCTTGCTTAATACTAAGTCTGCGAAACTAGCCTAGAAGGGAGTATGCAGTATTTCTAACATGCACTTCCCAGTCCTGGTTGTCCCTGAAACCCATCTGGCAGTTTCCAATGCTGTGCCCCAGGCAACTTTCATGCCCCTTGTATCCCCCCTCATTGAGTGCACCTGGACGTAAAACTGTTAAAAAACATAAAATGGCAGAACTTTTGAGATGATCTACTCAAAGCAATTACATCTCACTGGCTTCTTCAGAGGTATTATAAAAGGTACCTGAGCATTTCAGACTTTTTAATCGGACTGAGATGGTCTTCGCCTCTCCCCTGGCTCTGGGTATCCAAGCCATTGTCAACGCTAAATGGCTCCAGGCCGTCCGGTATGAATTCATTCAATTGGTTAACCATTCAGTGACTGCCTTTAATGCCATACGTGAGGAGATGAGGGCCCTTTGCAAAGTCTTGCATAATCTGTGTGAGGCCATGGAGAGAGAGGCTGGAGTCAGAGTTGACACTTGAGTCGATTGATCATTTGCCTGGTTTCAATCATGACTGAGTCTGACTATGAAGATATTGATGCCACTTTCTGTTTTTCTGCTTGTCCTGTTCTTTTCCTACCAATTACTTTTAAGATGCTGTTTTGCAAATTTACCTCAAACAGCTGCAATTATGTCAGTCACTCTGCCCACAGGTAGGGCCACTGTAATTTCAAACCATACAGGCATGCAGACAGACCTAGGGTTGATTGGGCCTCCAGGTGTTGTTTTGTGTCCTCTACCTGATCCAGATAATTATGTGGAGTGTTGGGTAAATTGTGGGGAAAATGGTGGGTGGTTGTTTTTGTCTCAGTACATCAGAGGAATATGCTCGAAGTGAGAAGAGCATGCAGGATGTCTGTAAGGTTTGGGTCCCCAGAAGTGGTTCTATCAAGGAACGAGAAATTAATTTGGTAGTTCATAAATGAACTAAAGGGGAGAATGTTGGGGTAGACATTTTAGGTGTCATAGAGCACCTCCTAGGTCTACTTGGCTAGTGAGACTGAAGGCTGACACTACCAATGGGTGAAGCAGCCCCATAGATGCTTGCATTACTAGTTAGACTGCAGGCTGAGTTGTTGCTGCTCTTGTTGCAGAAAAATGAAAGTAAGGATTTGGCACTGGAGTAACAGAATGGAAATGGCATCGGTGTAATGAGGGCTTCAAGGGGAATGACAGTGTTCAGTGCGTGCCCAAAGGTTTAGTGGAGCGTTACCTGTGCTCCGACGAGAGTTGTGCCAGGGCAGAGGGAGCAGATTAGCCATTGAGATTGTTGATTGCAGGAGCACCGTTCATCTCAGTTGACCTAGAGCAAATGGTGACATCAGTTGTCCTGCAAGCTTAAAGGAAAGTACCTTCTAATGTGTCCTTGAGTCAGGAGGCGGTCTGCTTGTTTGACTCTCGTTATAAAGGAAATATTCTATGATATTGCCGGTGTGTTGACAGGCCACACATAAGGTGCACACTTGAATATCAGTGGCATCCAGAGTTCAAGCAGTTTGGATTTCAAGGTACTGTTTGTCAAGTGCTGTGCTGCGATAAAGAAGGTGCTGGACGTTTTCAAGATTTACACAGTTTGACTGAAGTACAGCACGCTTCCCATTTATTGGGGCAGCAATTCTTACCACGAGGGACAGTTATCGTTTTCCCTGCTGGGCAGCAGGCTGGGCTGTCATGAGCTCGGGGAGCTAAGGGTATTTTGATGGCAGTTTCTGTGATCATTTCATGAAAGGTTTTGCTAAACTACTATTTATTGAATGGCTGGAATACACAGTGAGCTTGCATCAGTGTTATGCTTGGAACACATTTGGATGATTTAATATTTTATTTTGGGTGTAGTGATTTCTGCAGTAGAGCTGCTATGCAGCATGGTATGGTATGGTATGGTACAGTAATGTTTATTTGTAAAGCGCCTATATACAAGGCAAGTGTTTCAAAGCACTCAAGGAGGGAGGGAACAACAAAAACATAGTCATTCAGAGCCCTTGAATTTCTGAACGATACAAGTCTGCACAGGCAGAGTAAGTGCATAGAATACAATTTACAGTGTAGATAACAGCAAGTATGTCTGGCAACCATTCTGCAGTTTTTCCAAGTGGATTGAGGCGCCACCATGCAGAGGGGAGACAGGGAAGATAGATAGATAGATGATCTTCAAGGCATGGTATGTTTAGATCTTGCAAGTGCACAGATGGTACAGGAGAGGGGGAAGGACAAGAGCAGGAGATGGGGGTTCCAAGTGCACCCAGTCAGTCAGAAACTGGGGTAAGTTCTGAGAGATGCCACTCTCATGGGTCACTGACCAAGTGCTGTAATGATAAGGCAAGTGCATGCCCATAGGCAAGTGCGAGAGGACTGGCGAGTGTGCCAGGGACCTGTGAGACTGAGGTACACCCAGCGGCCAGTCAACAAGCTGTGTGGAAAAGGAGGGAGAGAGGGATAGAGCAGCGAGAGAGAGGTTAGCAGGGTAGAGGGAGAGAGAAGTAAGAGGAGAAGATGAATGTCTTAAGGAGTTTTTGGAATTTAAGGAAATCAGGCACAAGACGGAGGGTGGCAGGGAGGCTAATCCAGAGGGAGGCCCCTGCTGAGAATAAAGATCTCCCTCCAAATCTCTGCTTGGAGAACCGGCTCACTCGCAGAAGGTTGGAGGAAGATGAGCGGAGGCATCGGGAAGGACAGTGTTTAGGTAAGCATCATTCCAGATAGGTAGGTCCCCGGCCCCAGAAAGCCTTGTGGACAATGAAGAGGGTCTTGAACTTGATTCTTGCAGCCACAGGGAGCCAGTGGAGGGATTTCAGCGCCAGAGAGATGTGGTCCCTGAGTTTGAGGCCAAATATAAGTTTTGCGGTTCTGTTCGGGATGAGTTGCAGAGGGTGCAGAGCCAAGGCAGGGAGGTTGAGAAAGAGGCTGTTGCAGTAGTCAAGCCTTGAGAGAACCAGGGCTTTGGAGACAGTGAGTCGTTGGGGGAAGGTGAGAAAAGGAAGAGTACCTCTGAGGAGGTGCAGCTGGTAGTTGGACTTTTTAGAAATGTCCAGGTTGTGAGTGGAGAAGGAGAGAGTGAAATCGAAGATGGCCCCAAGGATTTTTGCCTCGCAGGTGGGTGCTGGAGCAGGGCCAAGGGAGGCCATCCAGAGTGAGAATGGGAAAGCAGGAGCAGGAGTCCCAATGAAAAACAATCTCAGTCTTACTGGTGTTGAGGCAGAGGTCGTTTGCAGCACAACATGATTGAATTGTGGACAGTCATACATGAGCGAGGCAGAGGAGGAGGCTGAGGGAAGCCTGAAGGAGAGTTGCGTGTCATCCGTATAACACTGGAAGTTAGAGATGAAAGTGGCAATCACACGTGCCAGGGAAGCCATGCAGACATTGAAAAACCAGGGGGATAGGTTACAACCCTGGGGAACACCAGAGGTTGAAAGAGTGATAGTAGAGAGAAAGGATGGGCGGTCGGAAAGGAAGGAGGTTAACCACGCCAGAGACTGACTTGTGATTCCCAGAGTGTCACAGAGATCTGCGATCAGGATGTTGTGGTTTACCGTGTCGAAGGCAGAGGAGAGGTCAATAAGAATGAGGACAGAGGGAGTGTTAGTGTCAAGATTGGAGAGCAGGTCTTCACAGGTGTTCAGTGGAGTGGTTTCTGTGCCTCTGGATGCTCCAAAGCCAGGCTGATGGTCATGGAGGCAACCAGCAGATTCAGTGTGGAGGGTGAGCTGAGAGATAGCCAGCTTTTCCAGGAGTTTGCCCAGGAAAGGGTTGATAGAGATGGGGTAGTAGTTTGGTGTAATGGAGGGGTCAGCAGAGGGTTTCTTCGGGCCGAGAGTGCACAAGGGAGTGCTAAAGAGAAGTTGGGAAAACTCCAATGACCAAAGAGAGATTGCAGAGATCAGGCAAGGCTGGAGCGAGAGTGTCAATGTTGTCCTTAATGATTTTGGTGGGGCAGAAGTCCACCTGTTTGGATGATGCCTTCATAGACCGGAATTCTCTGGTGACCTCATCTGGTGTGATCAGGTGAGAGAAGAGAGGAGAAGTGGTGAGAGGCCAAAGGAGGCTCCAGAGGTGTTGGTGTATGATGTGCTGGGGAAGTGAGAGAGGAAAAGGATGTCTTGGGTTTTTGCAGTGAAGTGTGCAGCCATGGCCGAGCAAAGGTCCTGGTGAGGAGGCTGCTGCAGGATTGGCCAGTTCCTTAAAGTCTTTGCAAAGTTCGGCTATGTTGTTCAATACAGCGGAGTTGCGGGCTTAAATAAAGAGTCGGTCTTACCTTTGAAGGAGGCACAGGCCAGTTTTTCAGAGGGTCCGCCTGATGAATTCCATTTTTGCTCAGCTGCCCCACACTTGCGTGTAAGGGCAGACAGATCAGAGTCGTACCAAGAGTTGCACTTTTTGGAAGGCTTCAGCCGACCCTCATGACATGGGCAAGAGTATTGAGGGTGTTAGAGATAGAGAGATTGAGGTTAGCGAGGACTGTGTCAGGGTGGGAGTCAGCCACAGGAGTAGGAGGCGCAGTGTAGGAGGAGGCAAAGGCAGCCGCTGTCACTCTTTTCATGGGTTTGGTGATTTTGAAACCGAGTGGCCGCGCCGGGTGTACCGATGCAAGAGGAGAGCTTCAGGTGTGAAGAGAGAAGAGAGTGGTCTGTCCAAGAGAGAGGGGTAGTGAGAGGATAGAGAGAGGTATGTCGGTAGAGATGAGAGCATCCAAAGTGTGGCCCGCCCTGTGCGTGGAGCCAGAAGGTAAGAGAGAGAGGGAGAGAGAATTACATAGGTTGCGTAAAGGTCCTGAGGAGTCAGCAGAGTCCAGATGGATATTGAGGTCTAATGTTGAGGAACTAATAGTGCTACTTTACATATTAAGAACATGTTGCAGTGATTTATTGTTTTTTGCTATATTGTATGAATCGTTACGAATGTCAGATTAACAATTTGAGCAATTATGGGATTACTGCTGCAACAAGTATCAATGTATTGTGAAATTGAACATGTCACTTTAAGTTTTATGGTATATGTGAGTTTTGGTTTTAGGAAAATGCTGCATGTCAGCGCTAACATTTTGAGGTATTTGCAGGATTAGTGCTGCAACATGCAGCATGGATTTATAGGTTTATAGGGTCTCATACTGATGTCTTGCAGCGTGATCAAAATTAGTTACATATGCTCATGAGTTCTGAAAGTCTGCTTGCGAGTGGATGGTTAAGGGATTCAGCATAAAGCCATAAATATTGAGTGATGGTATTACTGAGGTACGTTTAGCATGTTACTCCTACAGTGACCGCCTGAGTGACAACAACCATTCAAAGTTGAGTGCATAGTTTCTGCATGTGAATAAGTTAAAGCTGACAACACTGACGTTTAAGAGGTTTATTATGTATTGATTGTGGAATTACAACATTCTTAGCTGAGTGTTGAGAAATCTACCTTGGTGGGGATTGGAAATTGTACAAAGTTACGGTTTTAGTGTAGAGAAGTTTACTGTAGATTTGATTGTGAAAGCCGCAACACCCCTAGGTTAGTGCTAGGATTGGAGAGCGAACATCATTTAGAGCATGATTTGCGACATGCCTCTTACTTCTGTATGGTCAGAACACCTCTCATTTTTAAACGATAATTGCATCTTGCACTTTAATATTTTGGTGTTCTCTGATGTTGGCAGGGCTTGGTGTGGTAGTGCTGTTTTATGTTGTTGTATAGAGTTTTACTTAAGCCCTATCCAGATGGATAATGTTTATTTTTGTTTTTTAAACCATTGATCCCCTCAACTGCATAGTTTTTTGGTTCATTCTGGTTCACAGATCGGTGGCATTCCTTTGGTGGCCTGTGGTTTTGTAGTTGTATCGAATTCACAATGGCGATGTCCTACCTGTGGAGCCCTTTGGTTAAATCTTCTCTTGTATGGAGTTGTGGTTTTGTAGTTGTATTCCTGCTACTGGTATAATAAAAATGTCTCAACCAGGTCTGCCTTCAGCCACTAGATGTATGAGCAATATGTGTGTCCTTCAGTGAAGTCCTATTAAAACAAGCATTGGCGAAGCCAACCTTTTTGATGTGTGTATAAGATGTAGACATTTGCCAGGCACTGCTATTAGAGGTCCAGGTGCTCGTACAATTTTGCACCTGCTAACATTAATGACCAGTTAACACCACTAGGGCTGTGCCTGGCAAGTGCCTTTCCCATGCCTAAACAATATCCCAAATTGTTCGTATTTCCAATGCTTGTTTAATAAAACAGGCTGCTGCATTTTGAAGCCTATGTAAGCATTGATCAGCCTGTGTGTTTTAACCAACAAACAAGCAATTACAATAATAAATTATTGCTTCAACTATGACCTTAGCCATAGTAGCACAATGGCCCTTCGATAAGAGTGGTCTTAATCGTGTTTATATCATAAGGTGGAAATGCGTGGATATTTAAAAAAATACGAATATGTCCTTGCATGGATAGAAAAACATCCAGTGACACTCCTAATGATTTAACCTTATCTAACAGTGGGATGCAGCAAATCGAGACAATGATCTTTCGAGAAAAAATAAATTCTTTCAATTGCATTGAGGCAGGAGGGATTTTTTCAATTGAATTAAACCTACCTAGTTTGTGCCATCCAATCAGAGATCTTCTGGAAGGTCTTCTTGATAAACCCCAGGTTATACTCAATAGGTCTTTTTAGATGAAGCACAATCTGAATATCATCAGCATAATTTTGGATCAAAGGGCTGATGAGGGTAGTTGGACTCAAGGGAAGAGAGAAACACAATCACATTTTATGAAACACCCAATCAAGCACAATAAGTATATCAAAAGCTTAATGACTCATACAAATGCAAAATATTCTGTTTGGGAACATTTATATTTGCATGAACAGATGATGGCATGGTTTGAATTGAAGAATCACCAAAACAACATAGAATTCATGAAATGGATGGCTGAGTTTTCTAATTTCTTGGCTGGATTGAAAGATCAAAAATATTACAAATAGTCCTCTTACAAGGCGCCCATTTTAAACTATTTTTCCACTCATAGAAATCCCCAAGAAGCCTGCAAGTCAGCTTATAATTTAATGTGTGCAGAGAATCAATTTCCTAGGGAATTTTCTCAAGAACTCAAGCGCACATTTGCTCAGATTTCTCAACATGTCGATACTCAACGTTGCATTTCAAAACTGCATTCTTCCACGCCCTTGTGAAATCCGTAGTGGCTCAGTTTGTGATTCCGATGACTCAAGAAATCTCAAGTGGAAAGTCCTTGTAATATCAAGTTGGCAATTACTTTGCAGACTGTGGATCGGTCCAATCATATGGTTTTATCTTTTGATCTTATATCTGAACAGGTGGTGTCTGTTGGTCAGACTAAAAAACTTGCAGCAAACAAAATCTACAGATGTTAAATAAGGAAATATTGACAGAGGCTTTTCCTCAATCATTAGATATTGACCAAGTCCATTGCCCTTCTGAGGAAGCCATAGCCAAATTACAATAAATGATGCTGGGAATAATGGATAGAATTGCATCAGTTGTAACTGAAACAATATGCAACAGACCCTCATCCCCATGGTTATCTGAAGAGGTAAACATCCAAAAGCTAAGGGGTCTGCAGAGTAAATGGTGTGCTAATCCATCTGCTGAAAATACAATCACTTTGAAAATTGCACACAGGCAGTACTCGGGGAATATTGTGGAAGCAAAACGAGTATATTATACATCTGCTACAAGCTATAAATAAGCCAAAAATGTTATTTTCCCCAGTAAAGGTGATAGACAATCCACGTTGTTAAACCTATTGAGTTTGACTTGCCAAGACTTTGGAAATGTATTTTCCGAAAACATTTCTAAGATTAGAGATAACATTCCTTGTTCTTCCCCTACTACTGTTGCTCTTCAATATAAAACAAGTCCGGATTGGGAATAATTTTCCCTGCCTGATATTGATGATGTTTGGGCAATGATATGATATGGCATTTATAACGCGCCTATACACAAGTGTTTCAAGGCGAAACGAGGCAAGGGAGGGTGAAAAGAGAGGGAAGACATAGACAACAATATTAATAGGCCCGGTGACATTGAGATGGTGCAAGTGCAGGGGAAGGGGGAAGGGGAAAAGTGTGGGGTTAAAGGGGGGCAGTGCAGTACATGGGATCGACATAAAAAATAAATAAAGAATAGAATAAATAAAGCAGTAGGTAACAGTGCGGCAAGTTGGCGGCAGTGCAGGGGTAAGTGCAGACATCAGGTGTCAAGTGCTGGTAGGGTGCGGGGGTTTCCAGGGAGGCAGTAAAGGTGTGCAACGTGTGTGTGGGGGGGGAACCTGGGCCCGAGATCAGAGGGTGGCCAGGTGACCAGTGCATTTTCAGTTTCAGCCAGGAGTTCAGCAGGGGAGAAGAGGAGAGAAAGCAGAAGCAAAGAGAAAGGTTTTGAGGTGCTTCCCGAACCAGAGATGTTTGTCCT
The DNA here is from genome assembly GCF_040938575.1 of Ambystoma mexicanum. Lineage (NCBI taxonomy): Eukaryota > Metazoa > Chordata > Amphibia > Caudata > Ambystomatidae > Ambystoma > Ambystoma mexicanum. The sequence continues at coordinate 808,442,389 of NC_090941.1, forward strand.
CAAGTTTCAGGGAGGGAGGGAGGCTGGGAGGCTGTTCCAGAGAGAGGCTGCAGCCAAAGAAAGAGATCTACCACCAACTTGTTGCTTGGAGAAGTGACTGACCCTTAGGGAGTTGGAGGCGGATGAGCGAAGAGCTCGAGAAGGAAGATAGTTAAAAAGAGAGAGTTGGAGGTATTGAGGCCCTAGGCCCCAGAAGGCCTTGTGGACAATGCAGAGGGTTTTGAACTTAATCCTTACAGCCACTGGGAGCCAGTGTAGCGATTTCAGTCCTGGAGAGATACGATCCCTGAGTTTGAGGCCAAGGACAAGTCTCACAGTCATGTTCTGGATGAGTTTCAGAGGGTGATGAGTAGAAGCAGGACGATTTAGAAAGAGGCCGTTGCAGTAGTCCAACCTAGAGAGAACCAGAGCTCTGGAGACAATGAGCCTCTGGGGGAAGGATAGGAAAGGAGGAATACCTCTGAGGAGTTGCAGCTGGTAGTGTGACTTCTTAGAGACGTCAGAGATGTGAGGAGAGAAGGAGAGTGTGTAGTCGAAGATGACCCCAAGGTTTTTAGCCTCACAGGTGGGAGCAGGAAGAGGGACAAAAGAGGCCGGCCAGAGAGCGGCAAGAAAGGAGGGGGCAGGTTTTCCGATGAGGCAAATCTCAGTCTTACTGGCATTAAGATGGAGAACAATGGCGGCACACCACTGCTGGATAGCAGACAGGCAGTCAGAGATGAAAGAAGGAGAAGAAGTGTTGGAAGGGAGCCTGAAAATGAGTTGGGTGTCATCCGCACAGCACTGAAAGTTGGGGCAGAGAGCGGCAATGCAGTGGACAAGAAGTGCCGGGTATTGGTTGAACAGCCAGGGAGAGAGGTTAGACGCCTGCGGAACAGCACAGGTAGAGCTAGAGATAGAGGAGACAACTAAAACCCACTTATTTCACTGAATATCCTTGTCCAGTGAAAAAGATACAAGAATGTTTCTCAGTTTTTCGCACCTTTTTTTGCAGCAATCCCACTTGCCATGAATGCACAGTTGCTTTCCAGACTCCATGGAAATTGGCCACGTACGTACCCTGTTAAAAAAAGTGAATCTGGATGTCAACCATTTGGCCACTTACAGACCAGTTACATCTCTTTCCGTTTTTGGGAAATTTCCTAGAGCAAACTGGATCTGCACAATTAAATGAGTGGATAAGAAATCTAGACTTATTAGTGGCATCTCAGTCAGGATTTCGAGCAGGGGTACAGCACGGAAAAAGCAACACTTAAAATTTTAGAGGATTTCATGAGGGTTTGAGATGATGGGGATAGTTGTGTGTTGGTTTTATTAGATTTAATGACAGCCTTTGTCACCATTGATCATGAGATTCTTCATGAGACTCTGAAACAAAGAATGGTCATTAAGGGTACAGTACTGAATTGGATTGATTCCTTTTTAAGAAACCAGCATCAGATCATTTCAATTGATGAAGATTGTTCAACCGCTGGCCGTGTGCCTTTTGGAGTACCCCGAGGGTACATTTTATCACTAATTCCTTTTCATTTTTATATGGAGCCACTGGGGGTCATCATAGTCAAACATAATGTTTGTATGCACCAATGCTCTGATGATATGCAACTCTGTTTGAAGTTTTCGACAAATGGAGATTTAATGAGGTTGAGTGAGTGCTTGCGGGACATTGAGTGGTGGATGGTGTCACATTTTTAAAAAACTGTCTTTCTTTCATTTTCACTTGCAAAGCCTGATACACCATTTATAAAGAAGTTTCATGAAGCAAAGATTTTAGGTGCTCCTTCCCAGTTTGCCACTTCAGCAAATTGTAAGCCTTTACTCTAGGTGCACACCCCTCTTTTATTCCACACAAAAATACATTGATGAAATCAGCCAATTTTCATTTATTTTTGTTAAGATCAGTGAAGCCTTATATCCCTGAGTCCCTTTTTGATCTTTGGTACAAACTTGAGTACTTTCACGGATTGTCACCAGAAACTCTGAAGTCAATCTTTAATGCAGCCGTATGCTTAGTGTGTGGTGCAAGGACATTTGACCATATTTCACCTTTTTTAAAGAAACTGTATTGGCTGCCTGTTGAATTTAGGATCAAATTCAAACATATATGCATTGCATAAAACACTCCATCTCCGCTCTCCTATGCGTCTCAGAAATGAAATCTCAGCAGGTGTAAGAGGGCTACAGAGCCAAATGTATTTGGAGCTCGAAATACCAATTTTTAAACATATGTTTACATTGAATAGGTATTCCCCCGGGGCGGCTGTGAAACTTTGGAATGCTCTACCAGAAGTTCTTCAAGTGACTAAAGACTATCTAAAGTTTAGAAAGAGAGTAAAAGTCTGGTTTTAGACTGAAGCATTTTAGATTGTTAGGGACTTATTTGCAAGATCTCACAAACTTGAGTATTATGTATTTTAATGTATTATAGAGCCTTTTTATAAATTGTCTTGTACTAAGTAAGTATGGTTTTAGAGAGAGGGTGTTGTTGTGGGATTTCGTCACTTCTATCCAGAGGGGAACCTTTCTTTGTGAGGCTAGGGACGTGAGCCCGCTACGCGATAACCTCCCTAGGGTTCGAGGCAAGTGGGACCTCACCGGGAGAGACTTCTCCCGTGGGGACAATGACTCCCATTCTGACGAGGATCTCCCTATCCAAATCTCTCAACAACCAAAGCTAGTGAAACCTACTGGAAGAAAAAAGGATGCATCACTATACATGCGCTACTTTGATATTCCACCTGAGAAAAAGTGCCTATCTGGTACTGTGATGAAGAAAACCAATGGGACAATAATGAGAACCAGTCCAACACAAAAGGCAGACTATAACAATACGCATGGGAATCCACAGCGCCATAAGTAATGGAGGAGGAGACACCAGAGAAACAGAGAAACCTGGGAAGTTAAAAGCTGCTGTGGAATTGAAGCAAGAGGAGAGGAAAAGAATGTGTGGCTTCCTACACGGGCAGGAAGCCTGGACACAGCGGTGCCCAAGTTGCACCAGGAACCCGAAAGCTTAGGAGAGCTGAAGGAACGAGTGCTGGTCTCTGTAAAGAGTCATACAGACCTGATTATTGAGGAGAAAATACAGGGGAACAGTTCCCAGACAGCAAAGCTGCGCACAAAGCGACACCACGGAGGGTGTCGGAGAGAGAGAAAGCGACAACTGAATTGGCTGTCTTGACCCACAGAGAAGACTACAAAAGGCAAACTACTGACCTGGTAACACAGTCACAACACCAAGGAGGTAACTGCAAGAGTGGGAGACCCAGGGAGGGTAACGAGTGTAATAAATACTATACTCATACTTGTCTCAATAAGAAATAAAGTAATCAGAAGAGTGAGAGTCATCACTGGGTCCATCACACTCATCCCATGAGATGCAAAGTAACCAGAAGAGAGAGAATAATTACTGGCTCCATTATACTCGTCCCAATAAGACGTAAATAAATCAAAAGATTGAGAATCATCACTGGGCCCATCATACTCATCCCAGTGAGAGGGAAAGTAACCAGAAGAGTGAGAATCATTACTGGGTTCATCATACTCATCCCATTGAGATGCAGAAAAATTAAGAGAGAGAATCATCACTGGGTTCATCATACTTGTCCCAGGGGAAAGCCAAATGATTAGAGGATTGAGAACTCTGATAAGAATAAGATTGCTCATAATACTTAAGATACAAGTTGGATTTCAGGTAAAGAGAGAGACTTTCAATTTTATTTGATAAATAATGAGTCAAAGAACCTCAAGGAAAAGGAACACCTTTTCCTATGGAGCCACTGGGGGTCATCATAGTCAAACATAATGTTTGTATGCACCAATGCTCTGATGATATGCAACTCTGTTTGAAGTTTTCGCGGAAGAAGTTTGAAAAGCCAAGAGAAGATAGACCAAGAGAATTGGAAGAATCCCCTAAGTGAATTAATCAAAATGATACAAGTGATAGCCAAGAATTATCTAAATTTCTCGACATGGCCTTTGATGCGGAGCATCTTTTTGGCCCCAAGGCCAACTAGTGCCTGGAAAGGTTTAAGGAGTCAAAGCTCATGGCCAAGTCATTGGGGTGGCAGTGCAGCAGCATCCTTGCACCAAAATATTTCCATCGGATCCAGAGGAAGTGGTTACAGGAGATACTCCACCTTTCCGAGATGGGCGCAAGCACCCCAGGCCAAACAGGGGACATGCTGGTTTCCGAGGCCAGGAAGTGGTAGGGGAGGTCCCAGACAGTCAACGGCTACAGTAATGTTGACTTACACAGTGCCTCAGAAGCCTCTTTGAGGTCTCTCAACTCTTTCGCTAGTCGGAGGGAGAATCTCTGGCTTCTTTGGCAAATGGCGGGAAATCACCTCTGACTCCTGGGCCCTCCAGCTGATCAAGTGGGTCTACTTCCTCCCATTTGAGAGAAGACCCCCAGAAAGACAGTCACCTCTGTTCCAACAGCCAGAGCGGGGCCTACTGGAAGAACTGCAGGCCCTTCTTTTGAAGGGAGCTGTGGAGGTGGTTCCAGCCAAGGAGAGAGGCTCGGGCTGGTACTCCTGATACTTCCTGGTTCCAAAGAAAGGGGGGTGGCCTCTGTCCCACCCTGGACCTCAGAGAATTGAACAAGTTCCTGGGGCAAGACAAATTCAGGATGGTGACGTTGAAGCACATTTTCCAGGCTCTGCAGTTCCACGACTGGCTGGTGTTGCAAAGCTCCCAGGGTCTTTACCAAGATGATGGCAGTAGTTGTGGCCCACCTCAGGACAGCCGTCGTCGTCGTGTTTCCATACTTGGCTATCCAGGCATGATCCCGGGACAAGATTTGAGCCATCTCGAGACACCTATTCACTGCTGCTTGACTTGGGATTCTCCCTGAACTTAAAGAAATCTCAGACATCACCAGTGCAGAAGATCCAGTTCACTGAAGAAATCTTGGACACCATGGAAGGGAAGGCCTTTCTTCCAGAGGAGAGAGTCACCAACGTGGCATAGATGGGCAGTCTTTTTCAGACTTCTAGCAGTCTAATGACAATTGCTTTCTTGCGTGTATTGTGCCTCATGTCATAATGTATGTTCCTAGTGCTGCAGGTGAGACTCATGAATGAGATAGATCTGTTCAGTGGCTTCTCAGGAGCCAGTGGTCACAATATTATGGCCAGATGTCTGATGTGTTCGAGTTTTCAAGGTTAGTAGCAAACAACCTGACCTGGTGGAGCCACAGAACACACATGCTTGGTAGGAGAATTTTTCTGATCACCATGGCTGGAACAGCGCGTGGCCACGGAAGCCTCGCTGGAGGGCTGTGAAGCTGATTGCGGCTCTCTCCCTATCAGCGGCTATCGGTCTCAGGAGAACAAACATTGCCTCATCAATCTGCTGTATCTGCGAGCAGTCAGACTGGCGCTGACAGCTTGTGCACATGTTCTCCAGGGGAAACATGTCCTGGTGCTAACAGACAACACAGTGACCATGCACTACCTCAACCAGCAGGGAGGCGTGAGATCACTACCCATGTTCCAGGGAGGCTATCTAGTTATGGTTCTGGATCCTAGAGCATCTCAGCCTCTGCAGCTCATCTGGTGGAGGTGGAGAATGGGTTGGCAGACACTTTGAGCCATGAGTGGGAGCTATGCCTGGAGGCAACTGCAGAGCTTTTCACCCAGTGACGCACCCCAACAGTGGATCTGTTTGCGACGGTGGACAACACAAAGTGTAAGCAGTGCTATTAAATGGAATTTCCCCCCACGGGGCATTGGATTCCTTTTTAGTGGAGTGGGTCTGCAATCTTCATTATGCATTCCTGCCAATATCAGTTATCCCTCGGGCTCGCAGGAGGTTGAAGAGATGCTGGGCTCACCTGATACTGATTGCCCCGGACTGGGCAAGGAGTGCATGGTACCCGGATGTCCTGGAACTGGCCTTATGCCCACCTCTCCGGCTTCCTCAGAGGCTGGACCTCTTGTCACAATCGGGAGGCAATGTGCTTCACCCAAAACCCAAACACTCTCAACCTGCATGTGCGGCTCTTCAGAGGCTGAGGTACGGAGACTGGGACTTCGACCAAGAGGTATTGGAGGTGGTGTTGGCTGTGTGCAGATTTTCTATTAGGTCCTTGAACGTGTACACATGGAGAACCTTTGTGACCTGGTGCAAGGAGAAAGGGGTGGACCCATGTTGTGTCCCTTTTGCTCTGCAATGGAGTTTTTGTTGGCTCTAACCAAATCAGGTCTGCAAGTAGGCACGTTAAGGGGTATCGAGTCCTAACTTTTATGATGGCAGCTCGATTTGAGACCTTGGATTCAGCTCCTATCAGACTTGCCACAATGAAAACAGTCTTTTTGGTAGTAATCACATCTGCTAGAATGGTCAGCGAATTGCAGGTGCTATCCAGTAAAATACCCATTCTGACTTCTGTAAGCGGAAGGTCTTCCTAAAGGTGTGCCCTATGTTTTTGATCTTCCAGCATTTTACCCTCCACAGCATCATTCTAAAGATGAGGAGAGGCTCTACAGGTTGGATCCCAAGAGCATGCTGAGTTTTTACCTGGCTAGGGTTGGGCTTCTTCAGGAAGGATTACCAGTTGTCGCTTTCCAGGTTGGGGAGAGCAGTCACTATGCAAACTGTCCAACAATGGAGAGTTCCGTGCATTTTGGAATGTTATCAGTCCACTGGTCAGGAGGTTCCAGCAGGGCTTATGTCCCACTCTACTAGTGCTTTTGTAGCTTCCTCTGCCCTTCAGAGGGGAGTGCTGGTCAGAGACATTTGTCATGCAGAAACGTGGTCCTCTCTACACACGTTTGCCAAGCATTACAGATTGGACCTAGCCCGCTTTGGTAGGGCAGTTCTCCAGAGCTTCTTGGCTTAACTTCCAATCCTCCTCCAGCATGGCTACTGATTTGGGAGTCTATCAAGATGAGGAATATATGGGAGAATTGAAGGAGAAATTACTTACCAGTAATGATATTTCTATAGATCATTCTCCCACAGATTCCTCATTGCCCTCCAGCCTACCCCACTTGGATGTCCATAGGCCATAGTCCAAATCCCATTCTGCTGTCGTGTTTCTGTGTGTGATGACATAATTAGCCGTATGGTGCGCTTTGGGCAGAAGCAGTTGGCTGGCTATAATGCCTTGGTTCTTCTGGTTTCTTCTGCAGGGTTGACATATTGAAGAATGAGGTAATCAAATGACTGTATGTTTCCTCTCACAGGCTAATCCCGGAGGAAAACAAGTGGGGAACTGAGGTATTGGGGCATAGTGCATACTTTTATAACGTCCTACGTCATGTTCTATGAAGGAATGGAGAGGCTGTATACGAGTGAGTCATCGACGACGATATTGAGCAGCATTACTCCCCCTTTCAGAAAATGTTCAGAGCATCTGATGTTGAATAGCTATCTATCAAAATGAGGAATCTGCGGGAGAAGAATCCATAGAAAGAAAATGACTGGTAAGTCATTTCTCTGTCAAGCCTTAGAGGAAGTTTGTTTCATCTTGCGTGAAAATACCCCAGAATTTTCAGAAAAATTGGTAAAGGCCAATGGTGAACCCTCTTCCTTTCTTGAAATAACACCAGAGGAAAACAAAAAAGTGAAATGTAGGGAGTTAGGAATGTGACAATTACATTTGAAACATAGGAGAACCCAGCATTTCATACTACCCAAACGTAATGTCTCCTCCAAAAGAGAGGAGAATCAGATTTAAAAGAAGTGCCAGAAAGAACCTACATGTAAAGAAAGAGAGTAGGAAAGAAACCCCTAGACACAAGAAAAAAGTAAACATGAGAATGTTGCCAGAGACAATAAAACAAAAGGTTTTCCATTCTTTGCTATGTTTTTTAACCTGGAACCTGCAGAAGAGGCTTGGGGGGTGTGGGGGGTTGGGTGTCCCTGTCCAAAATATATATGTATATCTGTTGTGATGTTACCACTGAAAAGCGCTTTGTTATGCATCTGTAATGTTGTACAACTCTGTAAAGCGCTCTGCTATGTATCTATATTGGTGTATATCTCTGTAAATGCACCATTGCTTCTTGAAGCTAGGTCAGTGCTCAATAAGTACAATAATAATAATAATAATAATAATAATAATAATAATAATAATAATAATAGAAAACTGACACTGAAAAACTGTGCTGCTTCTTTTAAATGTGGTGTATATGACTCAATTGTATTTTAAAAATATATCACGCCAGAAAAGAATCCGAGACGTGAAGAGACCCCATAAACTGAGGTTTTCACACACTCATCGGAGCATTAATGTCAGCGAGCCCAAAAGGAATGGATTTTTAATCCACTTTAATTATGACAACAGAAGATTAAGAAAGACCCCTTGTATCCAAAAGCACCAAGGTCCAACTTTGCAGCTTGGATAGGCAAGGAAAGGAAGGGCCTTTGGTCCAGAAATATCAATATCAGAAAATATGCACAGGAGTGAGGGCAAGATATTGAGTAAGAAGAAAAGAACATTGAAATATGTTATAAAGGTGCACAATTCGGACATGAAGTAAAGGTGTCAATGCTTTCACTGTTTCAAAAACAACTCCAAGTAAACCATGTATTTATTCAACTGTTGTCACATTTACTGTACAAAGCCATAATGGCACAACACATTGAACTGATTCTAATGAATATATTATCTTTGCACATGATTTGAAAAAACACGCTTTGTCATTTGAAATCCTTGCATCCTTTTCTCATTTCTATTGTGTTGTTTTCAAATGACCACAATTTCACCTCATAGCAAGTTAGCCACCGCTCCCGGGAGTGACTGAGAGGACATTATTTCAAAATAAGTCTTTACATTTTATGGTATGTTTAAATTGTGAGCATCAAACAGAATTGTGCCACATCTTGGATTGCGCGTGCACCCTGAAGCATATATTTCAATGACATTAGTTTCTTTAAGGTAGAATATTCATGTCAGAAATTATAAGACAAAAATGATATTTTTGAGGATGAGGAGTGGTTGGGCACCACCATCATAAGTTCAGAATTCCTAACCGTCCGATGAAGATTAGGGGGTGTATTCTGTAGGACTGTCCGAGTATAGACTAAGCCAGTGGAAACAAGCCCCATCATAATGTCCGTGGGGCAGATATTTTGATTATAAAAATAGGCTGCACATAGTTATGAGAGGTAGTATAGCATTACTATAGATTAAGGAGAAATGCCAACTGGAGAAATAAGATTCCAAAGAGGCTGCAGAAAGTATAATCCCTATTCTGAGGGGATAGTACACATGGGGACCTGTGCAGATCAACCTGAGGACCTTGCTGAGTGAGAGTTTTCCAGCTGAGAGGTTCCAGGCTGATTTCCAAAATGGGAAACAACATATAAATTAAGTGCAAACCCCCAATATAAATCCAGATTGCCTTTTAGACCTGTCCATGATAATTTCCTGTGGGTGGTCTGGGAGCAAAAAGGGGACACTACTTTTAAAGGGACAAAGGAAAAGTGCAAGAGAAAATGCACTGTGTTATACATGGCAATTTAAGGCAAAGAGAGATGTAATTTCCATGAAATCAATTACATATGTAATTTATATTGAGTGTATTGTATTGTGGAAACTGACAACACTTTCATGCATTTTATGTGCAGTTTTGATTTTGAAAAATTAAGCCCAATTAAAGTCTGTGTGCTCCTACACGCATTGCGGGTGATGTAGACTATAAATCAATCAAGAAGCTCCATAGCCTGGTACCAATGTATTCAAAATGTGCTGCCGATGCTAGCTGTAGTTATTAAAAGATTTTTGTGGATGGGAGGTAGGTTAGAGGACTTGTTTCTATTCACAGAATATAGTGCAAATTTAAATGTAGGCAACCCCTTATTCTGTACTGTACAGGAGGAATAATGTGTGAAGTGAAAGGTCAGGGAGGCTTATATCCATTCCAAGCAATCTGAACACTCTGGGTGGGTTCCATTTTATGTGTCGGGAGGTGGATCTGAGATATGTGTATATTCTTAATTGAAAACATTACTGTCTGAACTCAAAACATGCAGTTTTAATGCAAGTTATGATACGTATATTGAAAATCACACACATACTCACACATAAGGAAGACACTACACCATATTTATGCGAGAAGCATTGTAACAAGCAGAAGTTTTCTGATTCCATAAATTGTGTGAGTCAGTGGGAAAAGTAAAACCTAGTTTTGATGCATTTGGAGATGTGATTCTGTATGTAATGTAGAGGTGTTTATATGAAGTCAAGTATGTTGAGCGACATTAAGTGGAAGCAGGAGAAGTGTAATTAAAATGTCTTTTGTTAGTCAGATTTCAATATACATAGAATTGCTCATAGAAATGAGTGCTTGTGTGTGAGAAATAATGAGATTAATGCAGGCAGGTCCATTAAATTTGTTTAAACCAGCTTTTTGTGGTTGTGCAAAACTTTGGTGACTTCCCATGCATAAAGCTGGAGAAGAAATGTATCTGGGTTTGGCGTTAATATTTCTTTAAATACATTTAGGTTTTGACCACTGTAAGTGATGAAGAGTCAGACTCGGACACAGTGGCATTTTTGGTGTTGGTTAAAGACTTTTAGTAAAATAAAATAAAAGAGGGGTTTGGGAAAATCATACCTACCCCTAACTCTAGGAGGGTTTTCTCTGCTCAACAAAACTAAGGCACGTCTGTGTCAGAATAATGTCGCTAGCAAACGAGTTCTCTGTCCTGTGTCCAAAATCCTACATCGTCTCTCACACACTAAACTCCATATAATGTGAAAATGTGGGTGTCTTTTAGCTGAACACCACCTGCAGCTTATTTTCAAAGTTCCAAACACAAAGTTCTTGAAGTGCAGAAAATAATCCAATACAGTCTGCCAGAAAGGGTCCTTCCACTCCCACAGATTTCTCTGGCTTTCCAATGTCACTTTAATATACTCCACACTTTTAAGGAGGATGGCCCTTCCCCCGAGTTTCCTTCAGTTTCACAGTTCCACAATGTTCACACTCCAAAGGGGTATGATTCTTCCCTTTGAGACTCTCTCAATTTCCACAAGTCAAGGAAATGTTCACACTGATTTGTGGTTGTGTTGATATAATATATTATTTTGTTCTGTGGTAAACTCCTTGGATAAGTATTTCTTTCAGGGGAATTTTGACCTTGTGAGAACAATGGTCAACATGAAGACAACAAATTGTATTGAGTGTGTGATGCTATGCTTTCTGCCACTGAAACAAGATTTAACAGTTTAAGATGGATTAGGATGGGTGACATTTGTTTGCTTTTCATTTGGGTTATTTTGTAAATAGAACTTTTTATGTAGGTATGTCTAGTAAAGGAACATTTTATTAAGTTGTTTTCATAATGTCTTTTTTCATTTAAGCAGAATTGTTTCCTCAACCGCCCCATCATCTGGAATGATCACTTTTTCTCAGCCCTGACTCCCATGCCCTCTATCTCTCCCCGCTACCCCCTCCTGCAACCTCCACTGGGATCCTGCTCTGGAAAAAGGTAACCATTTGCCTGGATTTAGCCTCCTCCCTTCCCAATCTATGCTTCTAAGGAGGAACCCCATGCCTTTGTTGACCAATGGCTCTTCAATGCTGTATCCCCCTTAAACCCCTCATAACCACCTTCCCTCTGCACACGCCCTTCCCCCAATTGGTTTCAACCCTTGGTTCAAAACCCTCAATCATTGTCTGGAATGCCATTGGCAGACCTACCCTTCCGCCTAATCCAAAGCCACTCTTGCTAGACAGACAAGAGCCTATAGACTTAAATTTAGAAAAGCCAAACATGCCTTCTACACCTACCTCATCGCCAATGCAAATAACCCAATCAAAGGACGCCACAACATTATCTCAGAGCTCAAGACCCCCTCTGCTCTTCCTCCCCATCCCCCATCTCCCAAACACTGTGTGACACCCTCTCAGACCATTATTTCAACATAGCCATTGAGTGGAACCTCGCCATCCTCATTAAACTATCACCCCTTCTGGCCTGTCACTGACCTCCCCCTCCCCCAGGCCCCCTTCACTGACCCTCTTCTGTTCCTTCTCTGCAATCTCCCATCCTGAGTTCTCAAGTCTTATCTCCAATAGCCAGCCCTCAGGATCCCTGGGAGAACCCCCCACCCCCTCCGGCACTCCTCAAAAACATTCCTCCTCTACCTGTGCAGGCACCCTCGCCAGATTTATAATCAATCACTCACTAACAGCTTGGATCTTCCCACCAGTATACAAAACCTTTCACATACACCTCTACTAAAATACTGTCTTGTGACCCTCTCCTCCCCTCCAATTATCTCCAGCAATCGCTTCATAGCCAAACTACTCGATTGCATGGCATACTCCCAGCATAGTCTTTTCTCTGAAATCCACAGCCTTCTTGGCCCTTCCTAGTCTGGCTTCAGAACCCTCCATGGAACTGAATCCTCCCTGGTATCTATCTGGGATGACCTGAAAAGAACAGAAGACTCTGAGGGCTGCACCACTCTCATCCTCCTTTACCTCTCAGCAGACGGTTGACACGATCAACCACTCAATCCTCATTAGCAGATCTTTTAGACATCAGGGACTCTACCCTCCGGTGGATCTCCTCCTTCCTCTGCGACCACTCCCAAATAATCTGTATCCATCCTTTCTCCTCTGTCCCACACCCATTGCCCCAGGGTGTCCCTCAGAGAGCCTCCCTCTCGCCCCTCCTCTTCAACATCTACGTTTCACCCCTCCCCTCGCTCATCCGTTCCCACAATCTCACCTGATACAACTTTACTGCCGACACTCAGATCATCCTCAAGATCCCTAACTCACACTCCTCACCACAGCCTGACCTGGCACCCTGATTTGCAGACATGGACCCCGGGATGACAAACAACTACCTGCTCCTCAACCCTGGAAAAACCAATATCCTAATCTGTGCCAAAACATCTCTCCTTCCCCAGCCTGTCCCTTTGCCGCCTTCATTAGGACCCACTGCATCCTCCTCAGTCAAAATCCTAGGATGCACTTGGACCTGACCCTCTCCCGTGACATCAATGCAGTCTCCAGATCATACAACTTCCACGTCTGCATTTTCAAGCAGATCTTTCCTTATCTCTCCTACCCCCATATAATTTTAGCTGTCATGGCCATTATCCTGTCGTGCCTAGAGTACTCTAACTCCCTCTACCTAGTGCACTCACATACCAACTCAGAAAGCTCCAATGGATTCAGAACTCTTCAGCAAGGGTCCTCCTTGCACTCTCCCCCAGAGACCACATCTCCCCCACTCTCCAGGCGGGCCTCTTTCAAAGCCATATGCATTACCCACTGCACCATCAACAAGAGAGGCACTGAATTCATCCAAAACAAGCTTGCACGCTACCGCCCCTCCTGAGTCCTCAAATCAGGCACTGCACACTTCGTGGTATTCCCCCCATTAAGTTCTCCAGATTAGGTGGTGCCTGCTTCTCTGTCCTAGCACCAATCTTCTGGAACCCCCTCACAATCCACCTCATTGAGGATCACCTGGTCTTTAGAAAAGCCCTTAAAACCTGGCTGTTCCCCCACCTCCTGATCCCCTCTTTCCCCATGCCCACTACCCACCACGTGTACACAATCAACAGCCAGCAGTCACCCTCCTCCCCCTGCACATTCCCCTCCCACCTGTCCCTCTCTCAGGCACCTGCCTCTTCTCTCCTTAATCCGCTGTGCAACCTCTAACACCACTCTGGTGCCACCAAACCATTACGGAGGATGCAAGAAGGTATCCCAGTAACTTGATCATTATAAAGAATCCTGATTTTGGGCCGGGTATTGCACGCATAAGGGCTTGGAGGGAGGACAATGCATTGCTCTTAAAATGCACATTAGAAAACTCATTCTGATCCTCAAGGAGAAGGACACTCAGGCACTACGGATTCCTCCCTCATAGCCAGCAGGGTCTTCGCCACCCTCACATAACTTTAGCTGCTGAAATGCACCCACGCATAATAGCACCTCCAAATTTTCTCAAATTCTAGACTCCGGTCCCTTGAAGGGCATTCAACCAACAGCGCCTAGGGACCATAAATATGGTGAAAGGCGCTATACAAATGTCAAAATGAATGAATTTGATATTTTATCTTTGTTGGCATTTTATTTTATGCGCAGACATGAGTGTTTTGTACACATATGATATAATAAGCATTGTGTAACCAACTAAGTGTGGATGTGTCACCTTATTTACATGTATTCTTTCTTCTGTAGGCACAGACATTGTGTGTCAGCTTTCTTTTGACTACTTAAATGTGAACTTCTCTTACCGTTCTTGTCCTAGATTTGGACCATGACCATATCTGTATGGTGGACCATTGGCGTTTGAAACCATTTTATGCAGCTTACTTAAGGAAAGGTGTGGCTTACTTGGGAGAACAGAGCATAGTGATTACATTCCAGTGTGGGATTTAAGAGGTGTTTTTATTCCTGAGGGACATGTTATGATAAGTTCACAGGACTCTCTTATGGTTCATTAATTATGTTTCAACAGTAGGCAGTATTTTTCCGATCATACTGTATTTTTACAATACGTATACAAGTGTAATATTGTTCTTATGTGTCATTAGTTTTAGCTATAAACAGTTAATATTCATGCTGTTATATAACAGCTCATTTCAGAATTGCTAAGCTTCATCTTACTGTTTTTTTCTGAACAGTATTTATATATGTACCTAACAATATGTAAAGCATGCATCCTGTATTTTCACATTGTTACATTTTATTAACCATGTGCAGTTATTGAAGATCTATTGGATTAATTGTTCCTTTTTCATATCATGCAAGATTTGCTTCTGCATGATTTGTAGTCACATCTCCAGATTTGCTCCACAAACAGCAACTGTGTTAAACTGTAATAATTAAATACTGTATTGTATATAAAGTCTTCATCTTTTTTTACTTGTGCTCTTCGTAGAAGGAAGGACTCACCAACATGGGTTATGGCAGTTATTTGTATCTTTGTCTATTATTGTGTATGTTGGAGTGTGTGGTATGAAAATTGTTATGGTGGGGATGGTAGTGCAGGATGTAGTTCTCAGTGGAGGGTGCTCTCTAAAGTCATCAGCCATATGTTTAATATAACTTTTGACGTGTGTTAAGCATGTGGATGAGCCTACAAGATTTACCGAGGTTGTACTCATGCAGATTTCCTTATTGTAAATGCATAATACATATATAGCAAATTGCATAGTGGCAATTTTTACATCAGTGTGTGGACTCAAAATATTGCCTCAAGAGTGCAGATTGCCTGTGTGATCGTTGTAGGGGATTGGAAAATGTGTGTGTTGTGGTGGATATGTGAGTGGTGTCAGTATGTGTTCTGGTACTGACAACATTTTGTACTTACACAGTTCACTTAGCACGCTTTTGTATAATTGCCTTTTTTAGGACAATCAAAATTTGTTAGTTTGGAAAAATAGTTACTTGAATGATGTTTTTGAAATTTGGTGGTGTTCTGTCTGTTTTCTTTTGATAGGAGCTTCTGTTGTTCATACAGTAGGGTTGTGGTTCTCGGATGATGCTGGCAGGGTGTTGATGGCCCCTCTCAAAAGGTGTCTCTGACTGGTGCCTTGAGTGTGCACCTTGTGACAGAGATGTTGTCATGAATGGATATGGTAATGCGTGTTAATCTATGTTAGAGTGATGACTGATTCTTTTTGTCATATTCTTAAGCTTTTACTTGAGCAAGGTCTAGCGTGGTTTACTCAATTTCTGTCATATGACTAATCACTGCTTGTGTTTTATGTATTTTGGATCCCGGTGATAGTGTTCTCAGGGTGGAGGTATTTGATGGTGGTGTTGTACTGGGCCTCTGGTGCAGAAGAAAGGCATCGCTGGTTGGTGTCTTGGTTGCTATTATAATTTGAGGCTGTGAATTCACATAAGCGATGTTATAGTTGGGCTTTGAATTTTGTGTTAACTGTACTAAAAACAATCTTTTTTTTATTTTGCTAATATTGTGACAAGATGGAGCAACTAACTTTATCCAGCATTTGATCTTTCACTGAGTCAAATGTTTTGGCTGTCAGGCTGGGAGTACTCGGATACATACTTCCCCAATGTTTTGACAAAGAAACAAGCAGTGACTGCTGCTGCCTGTCTATCTCATTGAGGGACTCAGCCAGTGGGGCCCCACCCCTTGAGGCCATGTTCCGATACTAACCTCACATCATGCTGAGGGGAGCATTCCACCTTCATGAAGGAAAAAGAACAAGATCTTAAGAAAAATTGAATTTACATACAGGAAGGAGTTTTTCTCTACTTATCAAATAAGCTCACTTCCAAAAAATGTACTGTTTTGTACCGAAATAGACTAAGAGGTGTTTTCGTTCCACACTAAGCCCCTCATTGGTAAAGGAAAAAACATGTCACAATAAGACAAACAGTCCAAGAAATCCCTTTTGAGGGCAATTGCTACTTATGGCCTAAACTGCGATTATGAAGTGAAGAGGCATGAAGGCTGTATTTACTGACTTCAACCTCATAATATTATGACAAATTAGCAAAAAAGGCTTAGAGACAGGCACCGAGTCAGAATCTTCTATGAATGTTGGTCTACCCTTTTTTAAGGAAAAAGTACAACCCAGTCAAAAACGATCCAGACCCGAAGAAAGACCACACAAAAGGGGAAAAAGGTGGAACATGCTAGCCTGACCTGAACTCCCGAAATGCAGCCTCCTTCTCAAATCCCCAGGAACCGCAGGGCTCTAAGACTTTGTAGTCCCCAAAGGGTGGATGCAGTTCCTGTCAATGATAACCTTGTTTATGGCTGTAATACCTAGTGCATCCAAGAAATCACAGTAAAAAAGGTTTAGGAACAGGCAGAGAGTCATAATAGTCCACAAATGTTGGTATACACTCTTAAAGAAAAGGTACAAGCCAGTCTAAAATAATCCAGATCTGAAGACCTGAAAAAGGGGGAAAATGGTGAAAGGTGATGACCTGATCTGGACTCAAGGAATGCAGCCTCCCTCTCAACCCCCTGAACCTCAGGGCTCTGTGGACTTGGGGGATCCCACAAGATGGATGCAGTTCCCATTGATGATAGCCTTGTCTATAGCTAGTGCCTCTCAGTGATTGGCAGCAATAGCATCGGTGGGCATGAAAGAGCATAGATCTAAACAATCTACAACCTTGTCTGTGATTCGTTGATGAGTAGCGCTACACAGGCAAAATAATCTTCCTTGGCTCCTTGGCTTTCCAAACCAACAAGAGGTCGTTTTTGAGAAACCATTCATCCTCAGCAGCCTTGTCTTCAACGATACCATTGACAACCCCGTTCCTAGTCGGAAAGCATTCATCATCGAAAACAATGTTATCAACGAGAGATACATCATCATCAGCAGTCATGTCGTCAATGTGATCCTCGATGACTTAATCCTCAACAAAGGAAAAGCAGACCACTTCATTGTTAAATACATTGTCGATGCCCACATTGTCCATGAAAGAGAAACAAATCTTATCACTGGTGTGAAAGCTAAAAACCTGTGCGCAAAGGTCATCAATGACCTTGTTGATGAGGGGACCACCCTCAGAGAAAAGGCACCACAACTCCTCCAACTGCAATGAAGGAAAAAGGACAAGACAAGAGACACGTCAAGATCAAGTTATCCTGCTAGAACAGAGGCCAGTGTCACCTATGGTAATCCACAAGATAATCCCACATTAGGTATTGGAACACAATATTGACACAGCTTTCAAGGCTCAGTAGGGCTTCCCTTGTTGATATTCAGACTTAGAGGAGTCATTTGTGGAAATGAATATTGACTTTCCACCCACAGTCAAAATAATATCACTGGCAACTCAACCTTGCAAAGTCCTCAGGATGCTCCTCCCCACACCCTGACCTCAGGAGATAGATCAACAGGAAGAAAGAAATCTTTTCCTCAGTTACATCAACAGCCACACATTCCGCCACAAATGATGCTTTCCATGCAGGTGCTTATGCTTCTGCAGATGCTGGTGTATGAACTAAACAGGAGGATGCCATTGCCAAAAGAAACACCAACAACCCAGTATATTCCAAGTGCTCCAAAAGCAATCAGGCAATAAACCCTGCCACTCGTAACTAGACAAACATCACTGTGGCATCCCTTTGAAAGAGAGAATGTTCTATCTCCTCGACCTTCAAGTAGTACCAGGTCAGAACTTATAGATTAGGAGGAAGGAGAGTTACCACAAACAGAATTGGACCAGGGTCCCTGCGATACAGACTCCTTGTCATTCTCGTAACGAAACACAGACTGGGAGGAAGATGTAGCCCCACAAGAAGACTGTCTGGGCTATTCTCCGAAGTGCCCAACACCAAATGAGATGGGAGCTTTGAACAAAATAATGACAAAAGCATGGGGGAGAGAGCCCAGCCGATGTACCACAGTGTCTAACCAGCCAGTCAACCCCCAACTCAGTCATATCAGCGGCAGCTAAAAGAAGGTGTGCTAACTCAATGGTTAAATGTTCAGCTTCTCCTAACAATGAGGATAGAAAAGCGGATGCTTTTGGCAAAAAGGTCCTCACCACAGGGGCAACAGGGATGGTGGCTAAAGCCCTGGCACCCTGGCCATGTATGGTAGGGGAAATGGCACAAAATTGTTCCTGTATTGGAACGTCTTCCAGAAGAAAAGTGGAAGGAGTGCTTGCAAATCCTCATAGAAGGAAAAGAGTCCCTAATCATAATATGAATATTGCAGTTGATTAGAAGGCATTTAAGCAGATGTCCAATGATGCAGTTCTCAGTACACAAGGATGATTACATTCCACAGATTGCCACACTTAGGTACAAGTCAAGGTACTTGACATGCCTTTTGAGGAAGAAAAGCTATTCGGGAACAAATTAATGAGGCCTTAAATGTGATAAAGTGCAACACAAGAAAAACTATTGGCAGTTTTGAGGTGCAATAGGTAGGTCCTCGTCATAAACTAGGGTTGGCTGATCATATTATCAGACCATACCCAGACTATGCGATTGGAGGAAGATTGGAGCTCCACTGCAAGGCACAGGGGATCCACATAATCAAATGCTTGATCCAGAAACCACCAGGCCTGACTCCTGGAACAAAGTACCCCAATGCTGAGCACCCCAATGTGGCATCGCATGGCAGCATTCTACGCAGAATGCTCAAAAGTAGCAGCAGCCCAATGGGTGTCAGAAATCATAAAAAAGGGACACACTCTAGACTTCACAAAAAATCTCCGGACATACCACATGTGAAGCAGAAACTGGGGCACCATATTCTACCCCAAGAAGAAGTTCAATCATGCTGAATAAGAGTGGCATTGAAAAATACCCACAAAGAGAACCAGGGAAAGGACATATTTCCTAGTCAAGAAGCCAGATGGGGAGACCACCAAGGGGTGCAGGCAAGATGGCTGCCTGACTCTAAAGCTCCTTCCCCAGCTCTGAAACAAATGCAGAGATATTGCGCTTAACATTCTCACACACGCTCATGCAACCCTGATCCTTGTATTGGAACATGTCGTTGCTTAAAGAAGAAGTGGTGAAAGCTGCTTTGTTGTGCTTTAAAGACCTCAGAAGCTGGCCGTTGTACCCTGGGCTTGTCCTGCCTTCCGCACTCCACGCTGACGGCGGGGCAGAGGAGGCAGACTCCCGAACCTGCGGTGGAGGGCGGTTCAAGAAAAGTTTGCCGCCGTGGAGGGAGAGCCCGCTCCTTAGCTGAAGATGGGGAGGGCAGACCCCCATGATGCCCCAGACCAGCAGAGACTTTTGGCAAGGGGGGGCAGCCCTCCCATTGAGGTGGAACCCTGGTGAGGCTGATGCGGGAGCGCGCCTCACTGGAAACCGTACAAGACACAGAGGGTCTGCAAAGGTGGCCTGAGCAATGGCAGATACCAGGTGAGGGGGTGAGCTGTGCCCAAGACCATTGAAGGGCGTGCGGGTAGTGGCGCCCAGCCCCGATGGAGCGAGGCATTGAACAGGCTGCTGCCTGGCGAGATGCGCTGTGTTACACGCATAGAAGACAGAAAGAAAGGCTGAGGCCCCGCGGGGGACGTGTAGGCTGCAGTACATGTCTGCTGACGCTTGAATTCCACAGAGAACAGCCATATTGATAAGCCCAGACCCTACAGAGGAGGCGACCACAAGGGCTTTGCATAACTCCACAGCAAGCTCAAGACGTGAGAGACAGGTTCTTGACACTGGACACAGGCCCCAAGCTACCTCCTTGAGGCACCACAGGCACCGGCAGTGGGAGGGAGATTGGGGGGCACTCCACAGGATTAAGGGGAGACCCTCCCACGACCTGTACATCTCGGGGCCCCAGCTCCATTCCCCCCACCGTGTGGAGAGCAACTGGTGGAGTGGAATATTATAGCTAAACACTAGGACGCTACGTCAAGAACCGCCCCCCATTGGGACTTGCTAGGGGACACCCCCTAGTCGGTTGTAACACACTCCTGGTCTTACCAGTGCCTACCCACGTGGACTGGATGTGGGTGCATATGCCTTGGGGGATTACGATCAAGAGCAGAAAGACACAGAGGTGGATTGGTGACACCATACCCTTGACTCCCGGAGTATAGGGGAAGGGAGTGGGCAGACAAATCTATGAGTTGGAGGGAGATACTTGCAAGGTTCCAATTCTGCGCCGAAGACATCACAACGGAAGTAGAAAGTGCACACCCCACACCTGCGGAGCTGTCCACCAACAAGTCTGATATACAGAACATTTTGGAAGAGATTAGGGGGATGACAACGGACATGGGGGCAAGGCTGGCTGACCTGTCTGCCAAGGTGACCAGGCTGGAAGACAGAATGGATGGGGTTGCGGCAAACCAAACGTCCACAGGGCCCCTCGAAATGCAGATGGAGGCTCGATTCATGGAAATGGAATGCCGGGAGGAGGAGCTGCGCCTCAAGGTGGACGACATCAAAAACTGCGAGAGGCGGAATAATCTCAAGATCTTTGGACTGGTCGAGACAGAGGGGGAGGCCCCGGGAGTCTTGGAGCGCAAAGTGCATGAAATATTCAGGCTGACTCTCGGCACGAAGGATGCTGATAAACTCACGATAGAGTTCAGCGAGCGGGCGGGTGCAAGGGGCCCGTAGACAGTCCTAGCATGCATGCACTATTATGGAGACAAAGTGAGGGTCCTCGAGAGAGCGAAGCGGATCAGGGAAATAAACTATGGCGACTCCACAGTGTCTATCTTTCAGGACCTCTCCGCCCACACATTGTTGCAATGTAAGAAATGCTTGGCCTCCACTAAATGGCTGCAGGAAAAGGGGGTGAGATACCAGTGGGGGTTCCCATTCTCACTGGTATTCGAATGGGAGAGTGATTGGTTCCACCTAGTGGCAGAGGAAGACATCCAGAGAATTACGGAAGATCTGATTGGCACCCGGGGAGGCCCTTTGTTGGGGCTGGGTGGACAGGGCTTGACGCCTGCTCATGGACCTTGACATGCTGCGAGGAAAGCGTAGGAGGAAAAGAGGTTCTAGGTTCCAGAAGCTGAACACTTTCTGTAATTTCTGGACCTCTCATAAATCCTCCAAGAAGGAAGGGTGGGTATATTATTGGGTAAATTGTTTGCTCTGAAGGGGATGGAGATTAGGAGAGGCTTTGGAAGGAGGTTTCTGGCTATAAAGTGTACCCGGAAAGGCGCGTGAGTTACACTAGCCACCCTCTGCACCCCTAATATTGGACAGCTGGGGTTCCTACGGCAGGTGTTCAGGGTAATGGATGAATGAGCGGAGGGAGCGCTGATTCTGAGGGGGGGAGTTAATTTGATACTGGACCCCCAGTTAGACTGGTGGTCAGCAAACAGTCGGGGACCAAGGGAGCCTACAAGAGATAATCTCGCATTCAGGGACCTTCTGCAGGACCCCTTTTCGGTGGATGTGTGGCGCAAGGCATGACTGGCAGCGGGGGCACTTTTTCTCCCCCCCAAATCAGTCATACATGAGGATCGATCTCTTACTGGTAACAAGGGAACAGGAGGATGAGGTAGGCACCACAAGGGTGGAAACTATCACATGGTCAGACCACAAACTGATGACAGTGACTTGGCGGCTACCAGAGCCACAGCGGGATTATAGATGGAGATGCAATGATACATTGTTGAGGGACCAGGTGTTTCGGGAATTCCTGGGAAACAAGGTGCAGGCATATTTCGAGACCAACGACACCGGGGGGACAGCCATGGCAATGGTATGGGAGGAAGCCAAAGCCACGTTCCAGCGATTACTCGTTGCAGACGGATCCCGCAAGTAGCGGAAAAGGCCATTGATTGAAAATAGGAACCGAGAGGAGTTGAGAGCAATGCGCCTACAGCTGAAGCAGGGAGGGTTTGACAGGGAGGCCTTACTTAGAGACATGAGAGACAAGAGACAAGATTGCACACTGTCCTAATTGGAGAGGTTGTTAAGAGCATGAGGTACACTCGCCAGAGATACTATGAGAGGGGAGACACAGTGGGGACCCTCTTGGCACATAGGATTAGGGGCTGTAGTGTTGAAAGGAGGGTTGCGGGTATCTGTGATGTCGGAGGATGGGTCTGCAGAGGGCGGAAGGATGTAGCGGTTTGCTTTGCAAGCTTTTACACAGACTTATATTCCAGACTGGCAGAAGAATCGTTGGAGGACATACAGCATAATCTGGATAAGTGCGACATCTCCAAACCTACGGATATGGAAAGGGAGCTCTTGGAGGGGGAGGTAACTGGAGAGGAGGTCCTGGAATCCATTAAGCGTCTGAGGGTAGGGAAGGCCCCAGGAAGGGATGGCTTCATAGCTGAATTTTATAAGCAGCACCATTCTCTGCTGGAAAAAACCCTGGCCAAACTGTATAACTCTATTGCGGGAGGGGACATGATACCCTCGATCTTCCTTCAGGCTTTGATAGCTGTCAGACCGAAAGTAGGGAAGGACTCGGTTGAATGTGCCTCGTACAGGTCTATATCTCTCCGCAACGTGGACCCTAAGATTTTCGCCAGAATCATGGCGACGTGTCTGGAATCATGTCTCCCCTGCTTAATTCACCCCGATCAGGTAGGCTTTGTGCAGAATAGGCAAGGAGCAGACAGTATGCGTAAAACTCTTCATGTTATGAGCTCCCGGGTGACACGGGAAAAGGGGGCGCTCTTATTGTCCCAGGATGGCGAGAAGGCGTTTGAACGGGTGAGCTGAGCCTTCATGGGGGAAGACTTTGTGTGTCTGGGAATGAGTCCATAGTGGATGGTGTGGCAGCAGCCCTGTATTCAGAGCCCAGGCTAGAGTAGTGGTGAATGGGATTGAATCTGGGCTCTTCCCTTTGCAGCGAGGTACACGCCAGGGGTGCCCTCTGTCCCCACTGATTTATGCATTAGTGATGGAACCATGGGCGGTCTTGCTTAGGGATAACGGGGAGAAGGACCGAGGTGGACGGGATATGCTGTAAATTGAGCCTTTGTGCAGATGATGCATTACTTTACATTTCTGATCCATCACATTCGGTTCTCCATGTCTTGGAGAGTCTGGAGGAGTATGGGAAGGTCTCTGGTTTTAAGGTCGACCTGAAAAAATCTATATCGTTTAACATTGGGAAGCTATCAGAGGAGGAAAGGAACTATGTAGCCCCACTCCCATTCAAGGAGCAGAGTGAGCTGTTCTGGTACCTGTGGTTGCAGCTGACACTTAGCCTGGGAGATCTCTTCCCCACAAACTTTCTTCCCCTATCGGCCGCAGTGAAGAGAGACATGGAGAGGTGGGCGGGGTGGGGACTGTCCTGGATGGTGAGGTTCAATTTGATCAAGATGGTGATTCTCCCCAAATATTTATTCCTGTTCCAGATGCTCCCGCTAACTGTCCCCAGGTCATTCTTGCTTGAGGTAAAGCGCATCATGCTGCGGTTTCTCTGGGCAGGGAAGAAACATATGATAGCCTATGACACACTAATCTGGCCCAAAGAGGAGGAGGGAGTGGGATACCCAGACTTGGCAGTGTTTTACAAAGCAACTCAGATGCGAGTTTTGGTAGGCCACCTTGCCCGGACTCAGGGAAATAGTGGGTGGCAATCGACAACGAAGGGCTGGCCTTGGTTATGCTGAGTGGTTATGGGTCCCTAGATCCCGCATCATGAACAGAGTCCTGCACCATCCATTTCTGGAGGTTTGTTTGTTTGTTTGTTTATTAGTTTGATAATGCGCTCCAAGCCCTTGGGCAGCTGGGCGCAGCAGTACAAGAATTCTCAAAACTTTGTTACAGTGCATGTCAAGTTTGGTACATACATGTGATTACAGAGTGGATTACAATACAAGATGCTGTGCAGTCAATTGTTATAATGTGTATACAATGAGTGCGGTAGGGTAGTCATTTACTATTCATGGAGCATTAGGGGTGTGCTGGATACAAGTCAGTCTAGCACGACGTAAGTTAGTGAGAGCCTATGGTTACAACAATGAGTGAGAAGATAAGTAAGTCACAGGTACTTTGACAATAGTTATTAGAAAGTGTTGAGGTTATGGGTCGTTCGCACAAAGCCATTTGAGAGCATTGGTTCTGAATCTAGCGTACGGTAAGGGGTGTCCGAGGTCAATAGGGAGTGTATTCCATGCTTGAGCAGCTTTAACTGGGAAGCCGGTTCCTCCAGCCGTGGTAAGTTTGAATCTGGGGATATCAAGCAGGAAGGTATTGGCAGATCTATGGGGTCGGGAGGTGAGTTTGCTAGTCATTTTTTCCGAATGGTAGGGAGGTGCTAGAGTGTTGAGACATTTGGAGGTGAGGGAAATAGTTTTGAGGAGGATTCTGTCCTTTATTTTTAGCCAATGGGCTTCCTTCCTAAATTTAGAGATGTGCTCTCGGTGAGGGATGTTCAAAGCTGCTCTTAGAGCATTATTTTGCAATCTTCGGAGTTTCTCAGTAACATACTTGTTGGCTCCTGAGTACAGGGCGTTGCAGTAGTCTAATCTAGAAATGATAAGAGCATTGGCCAGGGTAATGCAACTGGCATTGGACAGGAATGGTCTGGCAGCTCGGATTAATTTACATGTGTAGGCGGTGGTGGAGGAGAGAGAGTTAACTTGTTTTTTTAGGTTAAAAGAGGAGTCCAGGTAAAATCCTAAAGTTTTTACCTCCTGCATAACCTTGATGATGTTATTATCAATGTTAAAAGATGTGTAGTTAGGGGTTCGTTTTTTTAAGTTAGAGTCAGATCCGAGGAGTAAGATCTCTTTTTTATCATCTTTCAGGCAGAGGCCGTGGGTTGCCATCCATGCCTGAATGAGGATATATATTTTCTTCACCATAGCTAGGTCCCTCTTCATAGTTGCCCGAAAGGGGTATGAGGATCTCGGTGTCATCTGCATAATTAGTGTATGTGACACCCAGTCTGTCCAACTTGTCGAATAGTGGCCTGGTGAAGATGTTATATATAGTGGGTGAAACGCAGGATCCCTGTGGGACTCCGCATGTTATTTGGATGTGATCGCACAAGAGGAGGTAGAGAAAACTCTCATAGTCTGGTTGGCTAAGAAGGATTGAACCCAAGCAATGGCTTCTCCTGTGAAATTGGCAGCGAGTCTTAGGTGGCTACATAAGACTGCATGGTCCACCAGATCAAAGGCTGCTGACAAGTCCAGCAGTAGTAGCAGGGCAGTTTTGCCATTGTCATTTAGCTCCTCAATCTTAGTCTTAAGGTCTAACAAGGCTATTTCGGTGCCATGGAGAGGGCGGAATCCTGATTGTCGTGAGCCTAGCAGATGATTCGTTTCTAGGTAGTCTGGAATTTGTAGGTAGGCTACTCTATCAATAATTTTAAGTAAGAAGGGAACAGTGGGGATGGGTCTATAGTTGGTGGGTATTGAGGGGTCGAGAGTTTGTTTTTTCAGTAGGGGGAGGACCCAGGATTCTTTCAGGTTGGTAGGTACCGTGTTTGATTTAAATGAAGAGTTGATTAGCTTTGGGACATGCCGCATCCTTTATTATTTGCGCTGCACAACTGCCAGCCAAGCAGTTGGAAGGTTTCAAGGAAAGAATTACCTTTTCGTTATCAATGATTGAAATTGTTTTAAAGCTAAATGATGGAGTAATATTGTGCTCGGAGGGCAGTGGTAGTAGTTGGTCAGCAATGGGCAGGGAGTCCTTTTTGTTATTTTGAGTTGGCGGGAGGAGATTTTATTTGATAGGGCGTTTTGTATATTAGTACACCATATCTTATCCTTTGGGACAGTGTCAACTGGTTGTATTGGGGATTCCATTTCATGGAGGATGGAGAAGAGTTCCTTTGTGTTTGATTGGGCCTTTGTGATTCTGTCATCAAATACGTTTTTTTAGTGTTCATAATTTCTTTCTTATAGTGTTTGGATAGTTGGGCTAGTTTAGCTTTATTGTTGTCGGTGGGCGAGTTGCACCAGATAGCTTGCAATTTTCTTTTCTGTTTTCTTAGTTCATTGAGTTGGGGGGTGAACCGGGCATTCAAGTGCGCTTCCTGTTTACTTTTACGCAGTTTAGTTGGGGCAATGGTGACTAGTGCCTTGATCATGGCATGATTGGAGGTGTCCACTAGGGTGACTGGATCAGTGTCATTTTCCAGGCCCTTAATGGTGGGGAGGAGGAGGGAGAGGAGTTTTTCAGCAGAGATATCTTTTTTACTTCTGGTAGGTAGGGAGGGTATCATGCTAATAGTTTTGGGGGTGAGGAGATCAAGTGAGGCAGTGAAGTTGATTAAGTAGTGGTCTGTCCAGGGTTGAGAGACAATGTCAGTAATGGTAATGTTGCAATTAAGTTCAGCTACCCAATCGAGGGTTCTGCCCTTGATGTGGGTGGGTGAAAGGACTTTTGGGTAACCCTTGGTCGTTGAGTAAGGCTGTTATTGGGTAGGCATGCTTGTTGTCTAGGTCATTGAAGCCAATGTTAAAGTCGCCCATCATTAGGGTTTGTGAGTGATTTTGCGTGTTTTTTGCTATGAGGCTAGTGAGGTCCTCTTCGAAGGTTCCTAAAAGTACTGGAGGCCTATAAATCAGGTGGATGGTCAGCGTGTGGTTATTGGAGAGCTGCAGTTTGGCTGTGAGTATTTCACAGGATGATCAGGGAGGCGAGTTGGTCAGTCTGATGGGTAAGGTTTTTTTAGAGATGATGGCTAGGTCACCCCCTTTAGTTTTTGGTCTATCTGCTCTGAGTATATGGTAGCTGTCAGGTACAGCTAGCATCAGAGTCGGACCTGCCGCCTCATGAAGCCAAGTCTCTGTGATGGCGATTAGGTCCAAACTGCCATTACTTAAAATGTCAGAGATTTCAGGGGCATGGGCTACCATGGATCTGGCATTGATGAGAGCCCCAGTTAATGTCAGAGAACTTTTAGGGGTGGGGTTTTGTAGAGGTTTGATTAAGTGTTTGCCTTGATTTTGGTGCTTCTTTGTATAACATAGGGTAGGCACCGGGTTTGGGATCTCTTTTTTCGTTGCTTGTGCACACTTGGCTAAGTAGTGTGAGGTGGGAGCGAATCCAGTAGTATCGTTGTTCCTTTTAGGTTCGTAGATGCAAGGTAGTCTTGCTCAAAGTCTAATGTTTCTGTCCAAGGGTGGGCTTGTATTTAAGGGAGTGGAGGCCATGGTGGTGAGAAGCGCAACCGTAAGTAGGAGGGTCAGAGTGTTTAAGTTTTTACTCATGGTGTTGGGATCACCTAGGTTCAAGATCCTCAGTAGTGACAAAGAATGACCTGTGCAGTTAGATGCAATGGAGCTAAAGGTTCACCTAGATTCAGAGATCACACTAGAGAGCTAAAAATGCATGTACAAGCAGACACAATTGAGCTGTGAGGGTCACCTAGATTCACAAATAAGGCTAAGAATAACATGTGCAAGCAGATGCAAGTGACCAGTAGGGTTCACCTAAATTCAAAATTCACAAATGAGGCTAAAATGGCATGTGCAAACAGATACACGTGACCAGTAGGGTTAACCTAAATTCAAAATTCACAAATGAGGCTAAAATGGCATGTGCAAACAGATGCAAGTGACCAGTAGGGTTCACCTAAATTCAAAATTCACAAATGAGGCTAAAATGGCATGTGCAAACAGATGCAATTTGAATAGTACAGGGTTCACTTAAATTCAAGAATCACAAATAAGGCTAACGATGGCATGTGCAGACAGATGCAATTGCCGGTATGGTTCACCAAAATCAGAATTCACACTACGCTAAGAATAGCATGTGCAATTTGAATAGTACAGGGTTCACTTAAATTAAAAAATCACAAGTAGGGCTAAAGTGTGCAAGGGATGCAATTGATCAATGGGGATTCACCTGGCTTCACAGCATAGCTAAAGGACTAGGAAGCAGTACCTGGACAGTAGATGCCATGCAGCACGAACATTCACCTGAATTCAGGGTCAGAATAAGGGTGACTTTGGCAGGGCAGTGTAGATTGTCAATGCAGTAAGCAGGCATAGTGTTTCATGACAAATACATTTTCTTTTGTGTTCTCCGGTCTGTCTGGAGGGATGGAGGAGAGAAGAGGTGGCTTACATCTTGGCCGTCACCTCTGAGTTGTATTTGGGCGCCCCCACTCCGGAAGGGGATAAAGGGACCACTCGTATTTCAATTATGGTATGAGGCAAGGCTTAGTAAGGCAGGTCAACTATGGGTGTTAGACGCTTTCATTTCGCTGGGTGGTTTGGAGGTGGCCTTTGGTCTGCAAGGGTTGTCGCCTTTCCACTTCCTGCAATTAAAAGAGGCCCTGTCAGAGAAGAGATGGGGGGAAAATCTCAGGAGGGAACTGATGGATTGTGAGAAGTTCTTGATTACACAGACGGGGTCTAAAGGGCGGATAGCGGGATTGTACAAACTAATACTGCTTGCAATTCCAGGAGAACCCCTGTCCTTGAGAATCAAATAGGGGCGAGACGTGGGTGAAGATATTGGAGACGAATTATGGCTCCGAATGTGTAGGCGGGCTCATCGATCCACCAGGTCTCTCCAGTATAAACACCGGGCCCTTAAACTCCTACATAGGTGTCATTACTCCCTGGTGATGATAGCACGGATTAGAGATGGTTATGACCCACACTGCTGGAACTGCCGGCAGGAGAGGGGCGACTACATACATACGTGGTGGGGTTGCCCTAAGGTGAGAGCATACTGGGAGGAGGCCCTCTCTTGGATTAAGGGGGTCGACAGGATTCTAAAGGACCTCTCCCCATTGCTCGTCCTTTTTGGGGTAAGTGTGAAGGAGGAAGGTGGAGAGGAACAGGGTCACATGTTTCACACCATGCTTGTGGATGCAAAGTGTTGCCTGGCCCAGTTATGGAAAACCCGCGCATGTCTGTAGAGAATGAATGGGTGACCAAGATCCATGCCATCTACGACATGGAATACCTCACCAACCTTCTGGTGGAATCTGGGGTTAATATTGAGGTTGTCTGGCTACAAAAAAGGTAGCAGACGCCCCTCTCTCGAAAGAACACGACCTGATAACCTGTTCAGTGGGGTTTGCAGCCATCTGCTTTTTGCTCACTGTACCTTTCACAGATGGGAAATATCCATTGGCATTTCAATCTTTGTCCCGCCCACATGGGCAGTCCAGCACCGAAATGCTATGGCAATTCCTTTCTGAACAAGAGTACAAACAACAACCCCATACATATGTTTCAGCCTTGTTGGGCCTCATCAGTGTGGTGAAGCTGTCCCTCTCTGAGCACAGTGAGCAGGGAGTCCATGTCTGGTTGCCCCCAGGTAACTCAGGGTGACCATCCCCAGGTTCCTTCCAAAAATATAAAAAAGGTAGCAGGCGCCCCTCTCTCGAAAGAACATGGCATGACAACCTGTTCAGTGGTTTTTAACCACTTTGAGAGTTCGCAGCCATCTGCTTTTTGCTCACTGTACCTTTCACAGATGGGAAATATCCATTTGCATATCAGTCTTTGTCACGCCCACATGGGAAGTCCAGCACCGAAATGCTATGGCAATTCCTTTCTGAACAAGAGTACCAACAGCAACCCCATACACGTGTTTCAGCCTTGTCGGGCCTCATCAGTGAGGTTGTCTGGCTACCCTTTTTTGAGAAATAAGGGCGGCCGGATCGGAGGGGCTGAAACACACAAAGAGTGGTTTGGGAATGGAGGGGGGAGATCTGTTAGAGGGGAGATTATACCGGTGGAGGGGAAATTCCAGTGGTGGATTGGGAAAGAGACATATGGCCCTTGTGTTCAGGTGTTCCTTGGGACAGAACCCAGACCCAGAATGAGAGTATTACCAAACTGTCCAACTTTAGGAGTGAAATACTGATTGGAAATGCACGCCATGTGGGGGGCGGTGGGGTTGTTAAGGTAGGGGGGATTATAAGATATTTGAATACTGTTTGGTGTTGTATGACTAAAATGCTAATAAAATTGATTTAAAAAAGAAAAGAAGCCAGATGGAAAATGGAGACACACACTGCACTTAAGGAAATTGAACAAGTTCATCAGGAAGCAAAGGTTCAAAATGATTTCCCTCTGAGACCTTGTCACCTCCATTTAAGGCAAGGATTCCTTACCATCACTAGATTTGCAGGACGCATACTTCCATATACCAATTTACAAAACCCACAGGTAATACCTCCTTTTTGTGGTGAAGGGACATCATTATCAATTCAAAGTACTACCATTTGGATTCGTGTAGGCAGTCAGAGTATTCTCGAAGTTCCTGGCTTCTGTAGCGGCTCACCTCAGACACATTGGACACCAATTCTGTTGATATTTAGATGATTGTCTGGTTTGGGGGTAACATCAAACAGACTATGCAGTCAGTAAAGATAGTAAGGCATGTGTTTGCCTTGCTATGCTTCTCTATCAATTACAAGAAATCCCAAATTCAGCCTATGCACATTTTAGAGTTTCTATGTGCTAAGTACCTTACAGTACCTTGCATAGGGGTCCTTATGGTCCTAGCCACCCTCTAAGGATTTTTTAGTGTTTGTACAAGTGTGCCTAGGACAAACTGGCGGCAGGAGTTCACTTTTAAAGTATTTTTACTTTGTTTTAAACAGTCCATATTGCGTTTACCGCATTTGGCCCAAGACTGTGGGCCTCATTATGAGTGAGGCGGTAGGGGGGTAAACGGCAGCGGTAAGGATGCCGGTGCCGTTAACCCCCTACCGCTGCATTCAGAGGTCCCTTAGCGGGTCCCACTAAGGCCAGCTGGTTTTACCAGCCGCCATTAGCGGGAGCTGCTAAGGGACCAGGGAGCCAATAACGGGCCTGCTATTTGCGGGCCCGTTATTAGCTCCTTCCCCATTCCCATTGAGCCCTACGGGGGCTCGAATGGGAATGGGGAATGGTTTTCAGAATGGAGATTTACCGGGTCCTCCAAGGTTGGAATGACCCGGTAAGTCCCCATTCCGACTACGCGGACACGGGTTTGGAGGCAGCCATGGCGCTAATAGCACCATGGCTACCAGTGGCCAGTGCCGAAAATAGCCGTACCACAAAGTCTTTTGTTCCGTCCTTTAGCCATTTTGTCCCTTTGCCTTCCCCCAGGTTGTGAGAACTGGGTATTCCTTATTTGGGCATGCATCTTTCAGGGGCTCCTACGTGCCAAGTGTGCTAGTGCCCTGGAAGAGCACTGGGACTGCCTCGTCCAAATCCACACTACAGGTGCCAGTATATCTGGTATATCTGGTATGCCTGGATGACTGGAACCACATTGGGCCGTAATCTTCCATTGGTTATCCCAGATTTGAGTGTGAAAATGATCTTTGATAAGAGGAGGGTCTCTGCATCCATCCCAGGTCGATCAACTGAAGTTCACTCCAAACTACAGCACAAGCCAAGTATCCTGAACGAAAGAAAGAGCATACTCGAGGAACCACCGGAGACGTGCTGAAAGGTATGGCACCCTGACCCCACTTTTGACCCGTCGGACCCCTGCTTTTGCATCAAACCTAAAAGGCCTGCAAGGGCGCTTCGACCCTTTTGAGTAGTGGAACCAACTACTCTCGGCACCTCCTGCTTACCGTCGCAAAGAGCCTCTTCGGAATTGTTCCTGGGCCACCCAGTGAACTCACCAGCTTGAAACCCGGGGTATCATATAGAAGCACTGACATCCCAAGTTGAGAATCAAGACTTTGGGAATCGCTTACTTGTGGTCCTGGGCCCTCACCTGCCAAAACTCATTGTCCTAGCTCCTCTTGATCGCAATGTACGGGAGTGTGCCATGCTGTAAGCATTTGCAGTCCTTGTGTCACCCCACTGTGGTGACGGTCACTGTAGGTGCCTTACAGACCTGCCCCCCTGTGCCCTGAGACGTGCTGCACTGGAACTGGCTTCCTTTCTTCTTTGAGAGCAGATGAAAGGCTACTGTCCCATCACAGACAATGGTCCCGTCCTACAGCCTCTGAGAGCCAGAGTGACGTGTAACTGCAGGGGTTAAACTTAGAAGCGATATGACCAGGATGGCAATGTTTTGCCCGGACTGTTTCGACAATCTGTGAGTACTTGCCTAACCTACCGGTGGCCCTTTGGTATATCCATTTGTTTTTATGCACGAGAATCCTTGAAAATATAATCACATTAGCTGGGCTAGCCTACGCTCCCCAGCTATTCCTGAACTCCAAAAGTTGCTCTGCCTGCAAGGGTAAACCCTCTTTGAATAATAGGGCTTGATTCTTCATCACCTCAAACCCCTTCCTGAACTGCTACAGCTCCCTGAAGAGGACCTGTTTTTGCTCTTGCTCACAACCGTGCATTGTTAACGCACTGCTGTACTTTTGAGCACAAGGCTCCCCACTTCGTAGGACTGAGATGCATAAGCTAAAGATCAACTTTGAAGAATTGCCTAATGTGATAACTGTGTCTACTTACCTCTTCTGTTATAGTTTCTGGTTGTGTTCTCTCCCTTATCTGTTTGTATATATTTTACATAGTGTAAGGCGTGTGCGGTAACTGTTAATTGTTACTAAGGTTTATTTGTGTTTAGTTATAAAGGCCTATAATAAATGTATTTTGGATATACACCTTTCTAATAGTATTCTGTGGAGCTTTACATGTGTGTGCTTATTGTGGACTTCCAACCACTCTCATCCCTCCTGAGACTTCGTCTTGACCACCTGCATACCTACTGTCGATTGGTCTGGTTTGTCCAGAAGGTTCCCCAGTTCCACTAAATTAGGGAATCGCCCTAAACATCTGCCCATGAGGTCAGAGTTTAGAAATCCATTTTAACACTTTGTCATCCTGCATTCCCCTAATCAATGAATGAAACATTCAACTAAAACCAATCCAGGAGTTTCTGAGCGACAGGTGGTTGCAGGTTTACAGTCAATGTGATGACAACATTGCAGTTCAACAAAGCCTTCTTAAATACCTCCATTGGTAGTGCCAGTCAGGAAATCTTACAAAGGGAGTGCCGCAATGAGAGTGCCCACACCAAGAAACAGTCATTACAGACTCATCTCTAACCAGATGGGGAGGGACATCTCTGGAGCTTCAGAGCAAAAGGATACTTGTCAGAAAGCAAAAACACCTGCACATCAGCGTCAGGTGGTCTCTCCGCTCCTTCCTCCCACTTCTGATTGGTAATGTGGTCAGAGTTCTCACAGACAATATGACAATCATGTAGTATATAAGGAAACAGAGAGGTGCTTGATCACTTGTCCTCTTGACGGAAGCACAGATCCTAGCGCACTGGGCAATTGAAAACAGGATAATTCTCCAGGACTTCCACTTGCCAGGAAGACAAAATTCAATGGCTGCGGCACTAAGCCGAACAGCAAAGTAATGCCACAAAGGGGACTTAACCAACCAGCAAATGTCCCGCATATTTTGGAAATGGGGAAAGCCACAAAAAGACCTCATCACTCAAGAAAACAAAATAGTGTCAAAAACACTAGCAAGTTCCCATAGAAAGGGTCAGGGGGGCATGTTTTCCCCTAACTGTGGACGTGAATGATCCAATGTCAGAGGAGCATTTATTTACTTACATGTAACTCCAGTTCTCGAGCAAAATAGTGTCTTTCATAAATGCATATATGAACACCACCAACCCCTTAAAGCCTGTAACGGTTCATAACCACGCGCTATGGCCGGTTAGGATATGGACATTCCACACAATAAGCACTTAATTCAATGGGGGTCATTACGACCCTGGCGTTAAGGGTTTAACAGCGCCGTAAAAGGTGTTGGTGCCGTTAAACCCTTAACGCCTGATTACGAGGTCCCTTTGCGGCTCCCGACCTTAACGGCTGGTCTGGACCAGCCGTTAAAGTAGGGACCCGCAAAGGGACTTCCGAGGTAATTACGGTACCGCATTTTGCGGTACCGTAATTACCGCCTTCCCCAGTCCCATTGAGCCCTATGGGGCAAAAATGGGAATGGGGAAGGGCCAATGGTAAATGAGGAATTACCGCCCGCCAACCTTGGAATGGGGCAGTATTTCCCCATTTACCATTGGCGGACTTGTTACAATACCGGCAGCAACCATGGTGCTAATAGCGCCATCGGTTACCGCCGGTGTTGTAATGTATCCATCATAGAAAAATCACCTTTTCACATTTGCTTCAATATGATAAAAATGTTCATTAATGCACCTCAGTACAGCTATTATCAGAGATATTTGGTTTCCTGCCAATATCCTGGTCCTAAAGTGTGAGTTTGCATAGATGTCGATATCTTGCATAAAGCCCTTAAAGTGCTTATGTCTATAGAAATACGATTTGGTACATTCAGTAAGGAGGTGTTTCAATGGGACTCATTACGACCATGGCGCTAAGTGTTTAACGGTGCCGTAAAAAAGGCTGCGGTGCCGTTAAACACTTAGCGCCTTACTACAAGGTCCCTTTACGGGACCCGACCTGAACGGGTGGTCTAGACCAGCCGTTAAAGTAGGGACCCGCAAAGCGACCTTGGTGCTAAGTACGGTACCGCAATTTGCGGTACCGTACTTCGCGCCTTCCCCATTCCCATAGAGCCCTATGGGGCGAAAATGGGAATGGGGAAGGGCCATGGTTCAATGGGGAATTACCGCCCGCCAACCTTGGAATGGGGTGGTAATTCCCCATTAAACCTTGGCGGACCCGTTACAACACCGGCACCAACCATGGTGCTAATAGCGCCATGGTTTAGCGCCAGTGTTGTAATAAGGGCCAATGGGCCTCATTACGACCCAGGCGGTAAGTTACCGCCTGGGCCGTGACTTTACCACCATGGCGTAAACTACGTTTACGCCATGGTGGTTGGCGGACTTACCGCCCCATTCCGAGGTTGGCGGGGCGGTAAGTCCCCAATCCCCATTTACCCTTCCCCATTCCCATTTTTGCCCCATAGGGCATAATGGGAGTGGGGAAGGCGTTAATTACGCCACCGTAAATTACGGTGGCGTAATTAACTCCATGGTCCCTTAGCGCCATGGATTTTAACATCTGCTAAAAGCAGGTGTTAAAAGCGCCATGGCGCTAAGGGACCTCGTAATTGGCGATAAGGGGTCGGCGCAGCTAACGCTGGCGTAAACCCCTTACCGCCAGGGTCGTAATGAGGCCCAAATGTCTTGATTGCCTTGACATCATTGCACATTCGACATCTTCGCTCATCCCTGGCTATATTCTGCCTAGCTGCCAGAACTTCCATTGTTGGCAGTAATTTCAATCTCAGTCTGAGGAAGTTAGACTTCCATTTAGGGCTGGGAAATGTTATAATATATAAGCCTTAAGTGTGTTAAAAAATGTCTCCTACTGTGCCAGGTTACTGCATTGAGGACATAAGTGTTTATCACATCTCATGTTAAACGCCAGTCATTGTCCCATAGGGCTTTCTTTACTTTGCTGAAGAGCAAGGGTCTCAATTTTTATTATTTTTTGTCAATAGGCGATCACATTCTAACACACACGTATTAAGGTGGATACATCTTTTCACCTTCATTTCTACATTCAAGTCAGAAAATAATGAATTTTTAATAAAAACAAGTATTTTCATATATAACAACAGAGACCTCCATATAATCATGCTTGCCAGGGAAAGGAGTCTTAGTTCATATCTTATGATCACCCCCGGAACACAATTTGGAAGACTGAGCACCCTTTTCTAAATCAACCCTTCCAATTTCTGCCAATCAGGTTCTTTTATATTAAAGAGTATCTCTGCATCATGAAGAAGCACAGGATTTACCATTGCTTTTTAGAACTTGATTCGTGGAAGCAGGGAAAAGCAACCATGGGCTTCATTAGAAGCCTAGCGGTCTAGAAATATGGGTGCTGGTAGCAACGTACCAGCACCCTTTCCGGACGGCCAGACTACGAGGATGCCTGCAAGGGTCATTGCTCCTGGCAGGTCTGACATGCCGATATCACTGGCACCTGCAGGCATGTTTTTCACAGAAGCACCGGCACTGTTAGCAATGGTGCTAGTGCTTCTGTGTCCCCATTTTCATGGAGTCCTATGGGACACCACAGGAATGGGGAATTACACTTTCCGCCGCCTGACATCCCGGGCCGCCGGACTTGTAATGTCCCGGTACCACTAGGATCTCAGACTGCGTCACAGTGTTTTAAGGTTGGCGGCAACACAGCGGTAGCACCGGCGGGTTTACTGCTGTTCTTGTAAAGAGGCCCATCTGTTATTTGTCTTTTCTATTTGGGTGATAAAGACTCCATACTTATTTTTAAGTTTCTCAAAGTGTGAGCCCATCTGGGGTTGGCTGGCCATTGTGTAGCCCAGATAGACCTATTGATCTATGATCTCCATGGTTTCCCCATTTAGCTTCTGTAGAGGAGCAGATGAATGCCTCTGTAGGAAGTCCTGCCCCCATTCTGCCTATATGTTGGAAGCCAGAAATTCCGACATTCGCGACGCCTGTGATGGTGCCTATTCTAGGAAGAGCCTTTGAGACAAGGTATCCGTTGAGAAGACACAATGTGATGTACCCTTGCAGAGATGACAATCTCTTGGAGGAGGTCCCAGAAGGAATATGAAGAGAGAAGAAAAGAGCTGGTGAGTCACAAGAAATAAGTGTGACACACTGAGAAGAATGGTCGAAGCAGAAGATGCATAGACATTATAGAATCTGATGACGAAGTAAAGAATCGAGAAGACTTTCATATGCAGAATGAAGATTGCACATGTGAAGAGCACTGCAGAAAATAAACCTCGTTTTACAACTGCACAGATGCTGTAACCCCAATAGATTAAGTAATCATAAAGTCTGGATATAAGTAGTGAATAGACTGCAGGCGGTGCCGCCATTATATAGAATTCTGGACAGCAGTGTCAGATATTTAATAAGCTCAGACCCGTGAAGAAAGAAGGATCAGAGGGATATGTGCCGCAGTAAGAAAACAGCTGAAGATTGAGAAAAGGTTTGGAATAGCTGTCTGGCCTACTGTCAAAGGATTGAGTGGCCAAGAACCGGTTATCTATCCTTGAAGAACAGCAGACGTGAGAAGTTGAATCAGCCTTTTTTGAGGTGCAAGAAAGAACACCATGAGTGCCAAGGTTATTAATTCAAGACAATTAAATGCTGCAAAACAGACTGAAATACGATCTCCTGTCACGCGAGTCATGGATGAAAATTGGAGTGGATGTGCAGACCTGAGCTACGATAACATGTGCCTATACTCCCTTTATTATCAGGAGCAGTGACACTTTGCAAGGCCAAAATCAAAGACAATCTGAAAGGCAGAAGGCATGAGCGATGAGAGATGTAGGGCTAATTGGGTGGGGAGACGCGGTCAAGTCCACTCACCAGCACCTTGGGTACCAGTCTACGTGCTGCTAGTGAGCCAAATGTTCCAGAAGGGCATGAGCATGCCAACCAATTGTAGAAGGCCATATGACGAAGGGCCTTATAGTTTGAGAGCCATTTGTGTACTGTGTATCTAGTAACTGATGAGGATGACTTGCACTAGGGGTGGGCATAAGTTGTCCACCTGACTGTAGAGACCCAATCACAACCCGATCCCTTAAAGAAAGTATACTTAGATGTTCCCCTTGAACCTACCACAATCCTGCATAGGTTTTCTTAGTTTGTCACATAGTATGACACCACTTATGATTAATGTTTAGTACTTAAGTGTGTTTTTTATGGAAAATGATTCAGAACATGATTGAGCGTCCATTGATGTCTGTTGTAACTCCCTGTTTTAGACAATTGAAAATAAAACAGTCGGAGGAGACATTTTGCCAAACTTCCTGAGTCGATCTTATTATTTGGTGTAAGAGTTATTCTGCATCCCCATCCTTGTATGACATATTACTGATTCAAATACCACACCTTTATTCATAGTCACTGTGTTTGTATCACTTTCTTCCACCCTGGATCTGAAGATCTGCTCCATATTGCTTCCCAAATCTCTGTGAATAGTCATTGTTTTAGCTAGAATGGTGACCAGGTCTAGTCCCTCGTCCAATAGGTCTGCAATGTCCTGCCTCTCCACTAAAGTTCCTTCCAGGGACACTTCAATTACAGAATCATCATGCGTAGAGAGGTTTTCAAACCCTTGAGAGATATCTACAGGGCCACCTTTTTGGAGAAAATGTTCCCCCTCAGATCCTTTGTGGGGGTGGTCGAGCCCAGATTTTAGGTGATATGATATGTTATTTTATTTATAGCGGCCCAATGCACAAGTGAAGCAAGGGAGGGGTACATGGGAGGACAAAACAATGATTTTACAAGGCCCAGTGACATTGAGAACGCGCAAGTGCAGGGGAGAGAGAAGGGGAAAACGTGCAAGGGGCAGGGGAGGATTGGGAAGTGCTGAACATGTGATCAAAAACAACAGCAGGTAGTGCAGGCTGCAGATGGCAAGTGCAAAAATTAAGCGCAGACAACAGTGTCTAATAAGTGCAGGTAAGGGGACTGTAGGGATGCAGATACAGACCCAAGTGCAAGGGTTGCCAGGATTCAGTGCAGGTATGCAGCTGGGTGGGCAGGGATCTGGGCCCAGATTCAGAGGGTAGCCAGGTGCCCGGTGTAGAAACAAACAGGGGAGAGGAAGAGAGAAGGTCTTGAGGTGCTTCCGGTACCAAAGATGGTTCTCCTCCAGTTTCAGAGAGGCAGGGAGGCTATTACAGAGGGAGGACCTAGCCAAAGAAAGAGATCTACCACCAACGTGTTGCTTAGAGAAGCGACTGAACCAGAGGGAGTTTGAGGTGGAGGAGCGAAGAGCTCGGGTAGGAAGATATTTCCGAAGGGAGAGTTAAAGGTATTGCAGACCCAGGCCGCAGAAGGCCTTGTGGACAATGCAGAGGGTCTTGAACCTAATCCTTGCAGCCACTGGGAGCCAATGAAGAGATTCCAGGGCTGGACAGATATAATCTCTGGGACTGAGGACAAGGACAAGTCTTGCTGTCCTGTTCTGGATGAGTTGCAGAGGGCAGAGAGTAGTAGCAGGCAGATTAAGAAAGAGGCTGTTGCAGTAGTACAGCCTATGGAGAAACAGAGATCTAGAGCCAGTGAGCTTCTGGGGGAAGGAGAGGAAAGGAAGATTACCTCTGAGGAGGTGCAGTTGGTAGTTTGAGTCAGAGATTTATGGTGAAAAGGAAAGCATGGAATCGAAGACAACCCATAGGTTCTTAGCTTCACAGATGGGAGCAGGAAGAGGGCCAAGGGAGGCTGGCCAGAGAGTGAAAGGAAAGTAAGTTGCAGGAGTGCCGATGAAGAGGATCTCGGTCTTACTGTCATTAAGGCAGATGTTGTTGGCGGCACACCACTCCTGTATTGCAGACAGTCAGAGATGAGAGAGGGGGAAGAGGTGACAGAGGGGATCCTGAAAACAAGCTGAGTGTCATCCACCTTTCACTGAAAGTGGGAGCAGAGAGCAGCAATGGGGTGGGCAAAGGGTGCCAAGTATTGGTGGAAAAGCCAGGGAGAGAGATAAGACCCCTGGGGAACATCACAGTAGAGAGTGAGACAGAGGAAAGGAATGACCCAAATTGGACCTGGGAGAGTCGGTTAGAGAGGAAAGAGGTCAGCTAGGCCAGGTTATCAGTGATACCCAGGTTATCACAGAGGCAATTGAGCAGGATGGCATGGTTGACCGTGTGAAAGGCAGAAGAGATATCAAGTAGGATGAGGACAGAGGGGAGATTAGAATCAAGGTTAGAGAGCAGGTCTTCATGGATGTTCAGGAAAGCAGTTTCCATGCTTCTGGCTGCTCTGAAGCCAGACTGATGGTCATGGAGACTACCAACAGAATCGGTGTGGAGGTTAAGCCAGGAGATGGGCAGCTTTTCCATGAGTTTCCCTTGAAAGGAGTGATAGAGATCGGGCGATAGCCGGGCATGAGGGGTCGGCTGAGGGTTTCTTGAAATGAGGGTGCCCAAGAGAGTGCTTCAGGGGGGAGGGAAAGACTCCAGTGGCGAAGGAGTGATTGCAGAAATCGGCCAGGGCAGGAGCAAGGGTGTCAGGATGGTCCTTGAGGGTTTTGGAGGAACAAGGAAGAACCTGTTTTGACCGGACTTTCATAGATCGGACTTGCCTAGAAATCTCGTCAGGGGAGAACAGAGGAAAGGAAGAGAAAGGGGGAGTAGAGGCAGGGTGGCCGGAGGTAGCTGAGAGAGAAGCAGGAAGAGGACAAGAGAACGGACAGGATGTCCTGGGTTTTAGAGGAGAAATGAGAAGCCAGTGCCATGCACATGGCCTGGGAGGGAACAAGAGAAGTAGAGAATGCAGCAAAATTGGCCGGCTGCTTGCAGATTTTAAAGAGTTTGGCCGAGTTGTTGGATGCCGCAGAGACACAGGTGTGGATGTGGGCTCTCTTCTTAGAGTAGACAGAGAGTCAGTATTGCCTTTGGAGCAGGCGGCAGGCCAGTTTGTCAGAGGATGCACAAGATGTCTGATATTTCCTCTCAGCCACCCTACATTGCGTGTAAGGGTGACAAGGTCAGAGTCATACCAAGAGTTGCCCTTGGCTTTGGGCCTCAGGCGAATCCTCATGACAGGGGCAAGAACATCGAGAGTATCATAGATGGCATAGTGGAGCTTGGAAAGGGCTGCATCAGGAAGAGAGTCAGCTAGAGGTGGAGGACGAGGAGGGCAAAGGCCTCAAATGATTTGCCATTTCTCTTTTTGTTGGGGGCTGTAATGGAGGCATTAGTCTCTTCAGATCGATCTATGGGGCAGCTGGAGACTGTATTTGGTTTCTAAGAGTTTCCAAAACGTTCTAGATCCTTAGTGTTCTGAGATTCTTTTTGCCATTTTCCTAGTGGGTCCTCATTCTGAGTCACATCTAGTGCCTGTTGAATTAACAGGGTGTACTCTTTACTAGGCAGATGAGGATCATTACTGGTTTGGATCTAGAGCCTACGTTCCTTATTGGCCTGATGCATGTTACAACAAGGACCATGGGGTAGAGAGGTATCAATCACAGGAATAGCTGATTGGTCATGCTTTTTCCCACCCCTTTGTGATCACGCTGTGGTTCCAAATGTGGTACATGTGTGGTCTTTTTGAATTAAGAGACTTTGGGCCTCATCAGAAGCCTGGTGGTAAGCGGGCGCTATTTATGCCAATCAGAATTAGTGATACCACTGGGATCCGTGGCACAAATAGTGCCGGATCACAAGTAAGCCTGCATGCGCACACAGGCCTGGCGGTAACGCTAATTCCGCCGGGTGGAAACATCGGCGAAAATTAGGTTACTGCCCAAAAACCCAGTGCCAATAGTGCTACTGCTGCTGGCGCTATTTTCGTGTGGTATTAGTCTATGCTAATATCGCCAGCAGGAAACTGTCACTGCCAGAACTGTAAGCACTGCAGCGGCCATTTTGAAAATCACAATCCATCTAGAGTCAGAGCCCCTGGTAGCCATCCACACCCCTAGAACATCCAAAATGTCTCAGGAGCGGGCAAGGGGCAAGGCAGCCCAAGATCGCTTACAGTAACCAAATTTCACAGATGCAGAGCTCATAGTCCTAGTGGGTGAGGTCATGGCCCACCATGCAGAGCTAAATGGTGCCAGACAGAGGAAGACATCCTCCCAGCAACACACCAGATATGGCAGGTGGTAAGCCAGAAGGTGTTGGCAGTCCGCCGCGTCCCCCGGGACAGGGGAAGAATGCCGCAAATGGTGGAATGACCAGCATGTGTGGGTCTATGGAATCCTGGCCCAACACAGACAGGACTGCCTGACACCCTGAGAGGAGAAGTGCAGTACTGTGATTGACATGGATGGGATTGAGGAAGTTGGAGGAGCTGAGGCGGATGCTGGAACCAGGAGGCAGAAGGTGAGTCAACCCCCCCATTTGCATGTAACTACAACAGCCCAGCACAGCATCCCCCAGTGGAACCACCAATGAGCCGGGCCCTGCTACTCGGGGCAGTGCGTGGGAGCCACTACAGGCACTTACGGCAGCAACCATGTGCCAGTGCACCAAGGCCACCCCTGTGAGCCAGAGTGGTGGGGTGGGCAGCTAAGGGATACATCCAAGCACCAGGCACCACACAGCCATCGCTGACAAGTATCAGAACCCCCTAAATCGTCATGAGTAACAGTCAAGTTGCTAATGGAGATCAGGTGCATGAAAGTGAAGCAACGCATAGGCCACCAATGTTCCCCTGCCATGCCACTACAATCCTTTGTAATCCCCAAAGTGCCCCCCCAGAATGTTTCCCCAATTGTCGCCAATCCACTACCAAATTCAAGCAGGCCAGGCCCAGGTATCAGTGCAACAGCCCCGTCCCACACCCCTCATCATGTAATTATTGTCATGTCTGCCAAAAAACATGAGGGAATGTGTCCTAACGCCATCCCCTATTTTCCCTATAGGCACATAAGCTTCACCAGACGTGTCAGAGGATGAGGACGCAGTGGGGCCATCTACACATGCACCCTGCCGTGCCACCACCAGCACCACCACCCCGCGAAGGGGATTCCAAATCTCACCCAGGTGCAAGACGCACCCCACCACCCCCCGCCACAGCAAGGGCATGGCCATGCCACAAGGCTAGCCCACCAGGAGCACACCTGTTGACAGTGAGGACACCACTGTGGCAGTCCCGGCTGCCAGGGAGGACACAGCCCTGACAACCATCACCCAGGAGGAAGAAGGGGCAATCAGCAGCAGCAGTGACAGCCACCATGCGGCAGCAGTGACGGCCACCATGCGGCAGCGCCCCCGACACCAAACCCAGTCGCCGCCCTCCACTACCCAACACACCCGAGAGCCCAGTCCGGGAAATGGAGCGCACTCCAAGCCCACAGGGCCCAGCATGCCGGCGACATGCATAAACCCCACAACCAGACATGGACACCAGCTCCTATAGCTCCCCAGCTGTCAGGCCCACAAGGCGATGCACCCCCTCTTCATCCCAGCCAACGGCCTGCTTGGGCCATGTCATGGAGCAGATTAATGCAAGGAGGAACATCAGCGCCAAATGGAAATAATTACCACTGCACACAGCTATCACATGCAGGCTGTTAGTGACACCTTCCAAGAGGCCACAAGGAGTCTGGCCCACGACAATGCACAGACCAGGAGAGTTGTGGAGGTCTGCACAGCCTCACTGACAGGGTTTGGTCAGAAGGTGCGCAAGATGTTACAATTCTTTGCTGTAAAGTACCCCTCCATGAAGCACTCTTTGGAATTTCTTATTATTAATGTGAGGGGTCAGAAAAGAGAGCTGGACACAAAGGTGTGCTATTCTCAAAGTCAGACATTTTATTAAACAGAAATGGGTTGGGAGAACGCCTCTCTAGCCATATTCTAAAGAGGAACTTCCCTACCGAGAAAACTAAAATGAAAGATCAGTCTGTGTCAAGTAGTCAGTAACTTAAAAAGCCGTCCTTGTGTCCAAAACCCACGTAAACTGACCCTCACACTAGAAATAAAGCAACAAAGGTTGCAAGCAAATGTCTTTGACTTGATGTTAGCAAAAAGTGTTCACAACCAAAATATAAGGATGATTCCAACAAATGTATTCTCCAAGGAAAGACCTCGGATCCAGAGGGCGGTTCTTCCACTGGACTTTTAAGTAGGATAGCAAAAGTGTGTCTTTCAAACAAAAGTTTCTTTGTGTCAAAAAGTGTCTCTCATCCAACAGTTCCTTTGTGTCTTTGTACCGGATTCACACAGTTCATGTTCAAGCAATAAATTCCACAAAAGTCTGTCATTAGCTCTTCTTGTAACCTTGTAACTTTTACAGATTGCTTGGTATAGTGCCCTACCAGAAATGTGTCTATGTTTTTTCTTCAGATCTCTGGTATACCCCCCTGCCAGGTAGCTTGC
Organism: Ambystoma mexicanum; assembly: GCF_040938575.1. Classification (NCBI taxonomy): domain Eukaryota; kingdom Metazoa; phylum Chordata; class Amphibia; order Caudata; family Ambystomatidae; genus Ambystoma; species Ambystoma mexicanum. The sequence goes on from NC_090941.1 coordinate 808,486,464, forward strand.
CACAATGTCAGTATCTTTATACAACTTTGGAGGATTGCTGGGTATACTTCCCTGCCAAGAATACTTCTATGGGGGTTTCATATCCCCTGATATACTCCTCTGCCAAGTATCTTCCCCTCAAGGCCAGCTGCTTTTTATACTCTGCTGCCAGGACTTCTTATTTGTTTCACTGTTCTTTTCACTATATCACAGTAGCATATACCTTGAGGTGCTCATTATATTTGCCTATGGTAACACTTGGTTCAGCTTTCCCCCACATTGGTATCTCATGCATCTGTACTTGATTGAGGTTTGTTGCTGCACTTTGTCTTGTCAGTATTCAAATATTCCTCTTATTGGGTATTGAATTGGTAGTGGGTTTTGTCTGCATTCAAACTGCTTTTCAGTATTGTCCATATTAACAATCGCATACCATTCAGTCACTTGGTTGCATGTGTGTCAGTATAACCCAGGGTCCCCATTGACTGTGGGCAGATTAACTGGTCGATCGTAGTGTCTCTGCCTCTTGGAGTGCCTCTGCGATGAAGCTTCCTCACTGGGTCAGCTTCTTATACGTTGTAGACGTTCCGCCAGCATTTCCTGCAGCTCCATAAACACTAACGGCTCTCCTCCGTTGGCCAGACCGGAGAATGCTTCCTCTCATCACGACCGTACCTCCAGGAGCTCTGCTGCGGTTCCCAGTGCTTCCACAGCCCTTCAGGTATGCCTGATGTGCCTCTCCTTCCTTCTCGCCAAGCCGTTATGTGTGAATCACGTTTGCGTACCGCCGCATTGATTTGCACGTTTTCTCATACTGCTTTCTACTGCATGGTTCTCCCCCGTACTGCCTGTCCCATTAGTGTGGATGCCATTTTTAAATGTCCTCCACACTTTAAGTCCAGCAAAACAACTACCTCGTACATTAGGCTTTGGGATTCTCTTAGTTTATAGAAACTCCTTCCTCCTCGTCGCATTACTATATGGGAGTTGAAGTCTGGTGTTACTGGATTTCTTGGATGATGTTCAAAAGGCTCACAAAAAGGCATATTAAAAACAGAGGATGTTATGTATGAGTTGTGAGTTTTTGAATCATAGATTGGGACTTGACTAGAATGACAATAGGCCATTAGGAATTTGGGTATTATAGGGTCTTCCTCCTATGTGATCCTCCTTCATATAGCCACCCCTAAGGGCACGATCAGGTAGTGGCTGCCACCCCCAGGCCACATTGGAAGAGGTCACCGCCTGGCAATCAGTGATGACTCAACTAGAATCAACACATGAATAAGTCCTCAACATCTATCATGTCATGGTTAATGAACTCATAGACCCGCAGCAAAGAATTCAACACAAAATGTAGGGCCGAAATTGATGACCATTCTTGTAGCACCGGGGGAGTGTGACAATTTCTTTCCCGTACATTTTTTCTGGCTACATTTCGGGATGTGTTAAAGCTCTAAAGAGTCTCTAAATATCTCTGGTGTGTTATCCAATTAATTGCTTATAGGAAGAGACTGGTGCATAATTGGTGTCAAGACTTGCACAATATTATCAAGTGGACTGAGTTATCGACTACGCCCAGCTGGCAATGCAATCTCTGTGTTAGACGTGGACCAAGGATGTATGTCCAGTCGGGGTCATATTTGAAATCAGATCCTGCACAGTACTTTCAAATGAGCTGGCAGATCGATTATTCACCACTGTTAATGCAGGCCCCTCGGTGGTGAAGCAGACTGAGCCTAAATCTCACCCCAACTGGGAACAGTGGCTCTTGTTACAAGCCCCTTTAGGGATAACTGAAACTTTGGCTAAGAAGCTAGTAGTTTTTGGAAAACCATTCCCCATTTAAAATTGAAAGTGATTTACTGTGACCCATGCGGGAGCTATGGGATTAGGGGTACTTACATCTGCTTGGTTTTCCATATCATCTTCGAGAGTGTTTCCCTTATGTAATGCCATCTTAATGCATGTGTTGCCATGATGTTTAAATGTATACATACATGATGTTTAAGACACTAACCCATGCCCCACTCTCCTGCTCCAACTGCCACAACTGCATGTGGCTGTGCACTTTGCATGCTCTACACTGTGCTGCGTTATATATAAAGGGGCCTCCTCTTCCTCTCAGTCTCGGTGCAGGAGACACAGAACAAGGACTCCTGGTAATCCGTTCGTCAGGTGCTCCAGACATGAGGACTCGTGCTGGGAGTACAAAAGAGCAAAAGACTGGTGCTTCTTCACAATGGGTCAGACCTCTGCTGCCACAACTGCACTTAGCTGTTCACTTTGCACGTGTTGCGTGCTGCTTGTCAGTATATATGGGGCTATCCTTTTCCTCGCAGTGCTCCTGCAGGAGACACAGACACAGAAAAAGGACCATAGGTAGTCTGTTCATTGGAAATGTGAATATCTAGAGATTGGAAGATGCGACTTTGAAACATTTTGCTGTCCCGATCTTCCCGTTACCTTTGTGGTGTTGTGACGCTGCACCGGGACGGTAGTTCACCTCTCAGACTCTTCTCCGTGGGTCAGGATGGCAACTTCAGTTGTCTTTTTCTCTCTTTCTGACACCCTCCGTGGTGTCACTTCATGAGCAGTTTTGCTGTGTGGGAAGTGATTCTTAGTATTTTCTCCTTACTTGTCACATCCGGATGTCTCTTTCCAGAGACCTGCACTCATTCATTCGGCTCTCCAGAGCTTTTCTGCTTCGTGGTGCTACTCGAGCACCAATGTATCCAGGCTTCATCCCCATGTAGGAAGCCACACATTCTTTTCATTTCCTTGTTTTGCTGCCACAGCAGCTTTGAACGTCCCTGGTTTCTCTCTCTTTGGTGTGTATTCCTCCATTTATTTTGACACTGTGCTGGGGCTTCCCCTGCGTAATGTTATAGTCCATCTTTTGTTTTGGACTGCTGCTCATTATTTTTCCATTGTTTTTTTCATCACAGTATCAGACAGGTACTTTTTCTCAGGTGGAATGATCAAAGTTGCACATGTATAGTGAGTCATCCTGTTTTCTTCCAGCAGGTTTCACTAGATTTTGCTGTTGAGAGATTTGATAGAGAGATCTTCGTCAGAACGGGGGTCCTTGACCCCAGGGGGGAGTCTCTCCCAGTGACGTCCTACTTGCCTCTACCCCTAGAAAGGGTGTCGTGTAGCGGGCTCACCTCCCAAGCCTCACAAGGATAGGCTACCCCCTGGGCAGAAGTGATGAAATCCTGTGATTCATCTCATACCCTTTCCCTTAGGACTTTGGCTTCCCCTTCTTCACTGTAAGTGATTTCAATCCGGCACACAGCCAAGTCAACGCCTAGCGTGTAATGCACAACTGAAATCCTTATTTATTTTTGTCTAAAAGTTCTTTATTCTGAACGATATACCACGCATATCACGCCCCTCTCCTGCAACCCCCCCCCCCCCCGGTCACACTGAACCAGGAATCAGGCTGGTTTTCAAAGTTAAAATATTTATTTATGTATTTACAATTTAATCACACTATGTTTTAATGGGTACACAATAATCACCAATGGGGTGATGTAACACAGAATAATCTCTTTAATACACAAGGAGTAATAGTGAGAAAAACAATTCAGCACAGAAATAATACTTTTGTGTGTGTGTTCAGATCAAATAGCACTGTGGTTAAAGGTTCCCCCTGCACACAACTCTCAACCCCCCAATAGTCAATGTAAAGAGATAGGAAGAGAGATCAGGTATTCAGGAATGGCAGAATTCAAACAAAATAACAATCCCACTTTCCCCCAGCAAACACAAGAGAAAACAGAATTGACTGTCAAGCTACCTGAATGGCTTTTAAAGTTATCTTGAGAATGGACTGGGCAAAAACACTAATATGGTCAAAATTGCTGAAATTGCTATCAATTCTTATGGGAGCCGCTTTGGATGGTTGCACACAAACACAAGCAATGATTCAAAACCAAGAAACAATTTGAAATCCTAAAATTCAAGTCGGGAGCAATCAAAAGCTGTTTTACATGCATCTGAACTTCCCAAAAACGAAATTTGCAGCAAACTTTTCACTGCGCGATAATCGCGATAACGGGAAAAATGTATGGATTTGGGATGCAGTTTTAGATGCAGACGTTTTAGTGGAGGTCATTTCTTTTAGATAAGCGCAAGAATGGAAAACAGGAATGCAATTTTAAAATGATAAAAAGGATTTTTTACACTAGAGTATGACTATGAACAAAACGAATACCACACAAGAACATAGCCACTTGATCAGAATGACTGCCTGCAGTGGTCCTGCCTTCTTCAGATGAGAACAGATCAGCGCAAAGATAGTTTTAACAATACTAGCAAAGGAAGAAGATAGGAGAGATTGGATGGAGAGTTCAGACAATTAAAAAGTACTCCTAACAATGCAGGTTCTGAATATAAGATAGGATGGGTTTAAGATAGGGATTAACTAAGCAAGGTGGATATGCTAGTGACACAGTTCTATCTATAGATACTCACTAGATATGTTTTGAAACGGAACCGTCAGGATTCTGGTCAGGGATTCTGGTCAGCGAAGGGAATCGGGTTCTGTGACAGACAGCTGGGCACATCGGACTGGACTGGGTCTGCAATCAGCAAGGTGCTCTGGTCACAGCACGGCACAGGAATTGATTGGATCTGCAAGGCACTCTGGTCACAGCACGGCACAGGACTGGATTCAATCTGCCCTTTTTGGTTCTGATGATAATACTTTTAGCAGGCAAGCAGTACAGCGCAGCCCGGCTGTATTTTGATGCTTCCCCCTTAGGTTTATGGGGTTGGTTCTGGTTCTGAAAACTGAGGCCTAGCTGAAAATGGTTCAGCTATGCAATGGGTTCTGCTTTGCCAAGTTTCTGGAGTCTGGAGCAAGGAAGATGGAAATTTCTGCAGCAGGGTGCTCCGCCAGCATTCGGATAGTGGGTGAATCTGTCTGTCCTTATCTGCCCTTTCCTGTCTCTATTTATGCTATGATAAAGGGTGTGTGTGTGCTGGTTTAGCCTAAGCTCGCCCCTTTGACAGGGATTGTTCAGAATCTCCTCTCTGCCTTGATAGGAGGAGAAAACCAGGGTGTCACCTTTATGGTGTGGGTTTTTGATGCTTAGAGTCCACCCCTATCCTCTTGAACACAAAATATACTTTTGACACAATACATATTTACACATGTGCAACCTCTATAACAACCACATATATAGATCACATATTTTATATAGCAGCTATCCCTCCAAACCCTGTGGCTGTGGGATCTTGGCTCTGCTTTTCACTGAATTTCGCCCTTTTCATCTAGAACACAATGCCCAATTTATCAGCACATTTCTACAAGTGTGCACGTATAACATGGGCATACATGTATAAAGTTTCATACTTCTAGCAGAAATACATTTGGTGTAAAATCACATTTTCTGCCGTTTCCTTCCAAATTATGTCACACGATTTTGCCACCTCTTGAAATGTGCAGCCAAAATTTAGATTTACAATTCTGTTACTTTTGTGTTTTTGACAATTTTAACTGGCAAGTTATATATCTTTAAACAAAATGTTCTTTGTGAATGTTCAGCCGCAGATGGCTGTTTCGGTCTGCCTCTTTTTCTCTCCCTTCAGTCCAGAAGCATCTCCTCCCTGTTTGCTCTTGGCAGAGTCCATTTACAACGGTCCTCACACCTTGTATTTCCTGCTTTGCAGCTGTTCATTGTTTCCTTCCCCACTGCAGACCAGGTTCTTCCCCTACCCTATAATTATCGCTTTGGTGTGATTTCCTGGTGGAGGGAGCTGGAGGGAGAGGCCTTGCCTCTGTGAGGAAAGCTGTTATTCCAGTTTGGAAGCTTTTAGCCAGCTTATTTTAACTGTTAATTCTGTTGACTTTTCCCTTAACATACAACAAACGTGTGGGATCACATCACAGCTAAATACTTATTCAAGATTTTAAACCATGGAATCAAAACGATTACAAGATGGGTTACTCTCAATAACAGGCCTCTTAGATTGCAAACTTTGATTTTAGTTTATACATGTTTAAAGTTTAATCCTGCAGGCCCCTGACAGCTGTAATTCAGGGGCCCAGGGTACTGCACCCAGATTTGGACAGATCCACAGACAGGCCACTTTTGCTGTGGAAATCCCTTGATGCTTTCAGTTTTTCAGGACATTGTATGTTCACAATGATTTCTTATACTAAGTGAATTGTAGCACCCAGCAAGAATTTTGGATGTTTGAGGGTGTTTTGTACTGACATTCTGCAGTTTCAGCAACAAAGAAAAAGGATTTAAAGCAAGATTTTGGGGTTTCCTTCAGCAAAGCACTGCTTTTCCTCTGTACTCTATCTTCACATGTTGTATAGCACAGTGACATGTTTCAGGAGTGAGATCTCTGTTCCACCACAGACAACATGCATGGCAGATTGGGCAGCCATCTTTCTGTGCTTTGCAACGTGTGATTTTCTGAGGTTTTGGAATGCACAAGGGTTTTGCGGCCATTTTGATGTTTCTGGCACCATCAGAACACAGTGATGCCGCATGGCAGAGCAAAAGTGGGTCCGCTAGGAAGAATCAGACTCCCAAGGATCAAAGATCTGGCCTTGACGCAAGTGCTCAGATGCCACCAATGGCGCTACAAGTTGTTCTAATTTCGTCATTGGCTATTTCATTAGCACCATTCATGAAATTATATGAAAACATAAACTACGCGACAAAGGATCTGACAATTCTGGTGGCATTTCTAAATTGATCCAATTGGAACAAGTACGTGGCCAACTGTTAGGGAGAATTCTCTGTTTAGGCTGAATTTCCTAACCTAGTGAGTCCCCCAGCAGCTTTGCTGGATTTCTGGAGTAGTTTTTTTTTCTCCTGCCAAGAGTGAGACTCTTTTTCTCCCACTCTTGGACATGATTTATGGTGTTCCTTTGACTGCTAATGTGTTTTATGGGGTATGGGGTCCTTTACTCCATAGGGTCACATGTGTTTTTACTATTTGTGTTAGACAGCACCCTCCGTGCAGTAACACAGGGATGTCATAGTGACACCCCACCATAGACTCCATACTACCCTGGGACTGACTACTGTCTCCCAGGGCATGTAAAGTCACCATTGGCTTTACTAGTCCCAAATTATTAACAGAAACTAGTACAAACCATTGTATTGTGGACGTACTGGTCCGGGCAATTCGATTGCCCCGGGGTCTGTTAGTCGAGGGGGCACGTCTCCGTCCCCCCTGATCGAGTTTTGGCTGGTGGCAGTGGATACTACTTTTTATATTTCAATCGCGAATATATTCCTATGGGATTTTCCCATTGTTCAAGGCTACTAACTTTAATTATTTCCTTCTCATAGCCTCGAACATACCGCCGGTTTATTTATTTAATATTAATTCGCCGGTTGGTATTTTTTGCCAGGACTCGATTCTAAAATGGCGTTTGTGTTCTCTTCTGTGACTCCAACCCAAGTCGAGCCCTTTGTTCCACTTTTTGGCGGGCTTCTCCACAGAAGCCTCCAAAAGTGGTGCCACTCTGTCTGGGCACCACAGGGGGTATGGGAGGGGGTTTAGGCACCATGGACTGAGTTACCTTGGTTACTCAAGTCGCACTCTTGTGTGATTGGCCCAAGTGGTGAGCCGGCCGGCTCACCACTTAGCATGTTTGATTGACAGCTAGGCTGAGTGAATGGGGGTGTGCTGCATAAAAGCAGGGCTTTGGGGACTGGAACTTCAGAAGTCGCCACAGGACCTGAGAATCCGACCAGGGAGAAGCAGAGCCGACCTACCGCGATGACACCACCGGTGGAGCCCCGTTGGAACCGACTCACCACTTCCCGACGACAGAGAAGATCTCCCGGCTGGAGAGGCTTCTTCCCCTGACTGGTGGGCACAACCAGTTTACCTTCTTCTCTTCGCACCCCAGACCGGCTTGTGGTCGAATTGCCCCTGCCAAGAACCCCGGCAACCGGATAGCCACTTACCACTGGACCGCGAACTAAAGGATCACTCCTTTTACCTGAGAACTCCGTGGCTGGTTTCTTCCCTGGCAGTGCAACGGACTCCTGTCTTCCTCCCCGACGAGATCCTCTCTTCCCCCGGACGAAGCACCGACTTGCATCCACTGCCAGGAACAACTGCCCCCGCTGGAGTATTCTCACCACTTTAAGGTACCGAGTCCGCCAGGCCTCCCTTTCTAAAGATTGGTACAAGGTAATAATACCCCCTTAACCTTCTGGACTGGGCTGGCCGCCTTGACCTTCTAACTGGTCCCTTTCTTTGGTCCAACTCTTTTTGAACCGTTACAAGACATTTGTGCACTGCAACCGTGTGCCCTTGGACACATTTCGTTTTGATCCCCTTAAAGTGGATCCGGCCTACTGAACTCTAACTTCACGGTTTTACTTTGCCTTCCTCTCTTGTTGTGTTCTTGTAAAAGTGTTGGGACCTGTTTCAATTTATTCTCTGCTTTTCTCTCCCTTTTTTAAACAAATTATTAGAATGGCATCTGCGTTAAGCGCTCACCGCTGTCTGAAAATAAGTGGGGCTTTACTTAAGCCTTGTCTAATATTCTTCTAAGGGAGTGTATATCTTTTATTGACCGTGTTTTTGAATTGCTTACTATTAGTGCCTGTGTGTTTTTCTAGATGTGGTTTTAAATAAATAATTATATCTCTTTTACACCAAGCCCTGGTCAGTGTTTACTTGTTCTATTGTGTTCTTTTGACCTATTGTGAATGCTCTGTATACTGCCTAACTCTTCTTGAGGGAAGTCTGACTGCTCAGCCACAGCTACCAAGTGAATCTGTGTGGTACAGACTGCTACCAAGTGGGTTTACTGCCACACACCTGTAGTCTTAAATCTTTTGCAGTGGTCCCAGAGGGAACTGCACAGGTTTCTGCCTAACACTGGTGTACAGCGGTGGGATTTGTATTGAATATACACTTTAGAGTGCTTTTTGAACACTTTAGGACAACTAACCACAGAGCTTACCACTAAAAAGCTGATTTTCCAACTATGTCTGCTATGGAGAGTTATACCCTAGAATCAGTGTCTGCCAAAACTGCTGATTGCTTAAAAGTATTGTGTAGACATACGAATCTCTCTGAGAAGGGCAAGAAAATGGAACTTATAGAAAGATTGTTAGAAAACCAAAGTCTGGGTGGTACAGAGGAATCTACCCCCCCCAGCAAATGTAGAAAACAGTGATGGTATTGATCTGAATCAAAGTCTTGATAATGAGTCAGAAGAGGAAAGTGAACCTAATGAAGTTAGCCACTCTGAGCCTCTGTCTGCCTTACCTACTGTACCTACTGGGCTTATAGCAGCTCCTACATGTAACCCTGCTTATTTTGAACTTGAAAAAATGAAGCTTGAATTAGAGTACAAATGTTTTATTGCTCAATCTGAAAGAAACCAAGAGCTAGAGTTCAGATGAATGAATGCCCAGGCTGAGCAGAAGCAAGCTGAGTTAAGACTCAGAGAAATAGAGCTTAATCATGAACTAGAAATGAAGAAGTTGTCTGTGGAAAATGCTTCTCTCTCCTCTGGTTCCTCTAGGAGTTCCAGTCCCAAAAGACCCCGGATGCCTAAGGAATTAGTGGTATGTATGAACCTAAGATGGATGTGTTGGATTGGTTAAAAATGTTTGAGTATAATCATGGGCTCCAGGACATCACAGGGAATGAGTTACTTCCCTGGTTGTTCTCTAGGCTTCCCCCTGTTGCAACTGATGTGGTAATGGAGTTGGGGAAGGTGGATAAGAAGGATTATGAATGTGTGAAACTAGCTTTGATAGCTCGATTTGGGAAGACCCCTTCCTAGTACCTTAAGAGGTTTAGGACCGTTACAAAGAATGATGGTACCCCTTGGGCTACCTGGGTGAGTGAGTGTTTGAAAAACTTAGAGGGATGGATTAAGGGTTACAAGGTGAACACTTATGAGGGAATGAGAAATCTTGTTATGTTGGAGTCAATTTATGATGCCTGCTCTCCTGAGCTCAGACAGCACTTGGCTGATTCAAATGAATTAGATTCCAGGAAGCTAGCTAAGGCTGCTGACTTGTGGGTTGCCAACAGGGCCACTCACAAGGATTCAGGGGTCACTCAGAAAAGGGATGAGGGGAAGCAGCCACCAAAAGGGAACCAAGAGATTTCTAATACCTCCCAAACCAAAGAGGGCCCCAAACAACAAAATAACCAGGGTAAGCCACAGGGTAAACCACAACAGGCTAGTGTACCTTCTGGTCACAAACCAGAAGGAGGTCAGGCCAAGCCACCCTTCCAGAGAGCATTTGGAACATGCTATCTCTGTGGGGCAACTGACCACCTCAAAGGAGATCCCAGATGTAAGGGTAAACATACAAGGATCAGCACAGTCTCCTTAGCCTTCACTCCTGAGGAGGAAGTCCAAATGGCTAGTGCGCACTTTGAAGTCTTTGCTGAAGAACCTTTGGGTCTTCAAGCAAGTGTAGTAGTAGAATCCATGGGTCTGGTTAGTGATCAGAATAGGAGTGTGGACAACTCCATACCAGAAAAATCTAAAGTTTATTATATGGACAGTGTTCTTGTCAATGGCCAGGATACTCCTGCCAGGCGAGACTCTGGGGCCAGCAGAACAGTAGTGGATGAAAGCTTTCTCAGGCCTGAGGATGTTGCTAAGGCACCCAAAGGTCCCACTAAGATGTTTGGAGGCCCTGTCCAAATGGTTCCAATTCTACCAGCCCTCATTCAGTGTAATGACATGACAATGTTGATTCTTGTCAGTGTTCAGACTGAGGTGCCTGGGAGAGTCCTGTTGGGGAATGATCTAAGACCTCTAGGAGTAGTATCCAGTACCCCCAGGCCTCCCAGTATGGAGACCCAGAACCAAACCAAATTAGCTAGAGAGGCCACATTAAGGAACCACTCTAAGCCTGTGGGAACCTCTACTGAGACCCCCACTACAAGTCCTGGTGTTGATAAGTTGACATCTGACCCAGGCAAATTTCAGGCTAACATGTTAGGGAAATGGGAGCCCCAACCAAGCTCCATCATTGTTCCCCCAGTTATAGAGTCTGTGACTCCCCCTGCTTCTGAGGAAGAGGTGGATAGACCTACTGGAACCCTAACTAGGCCTAAGATAACTGGTAATTCTCAGTGCTGGTGGAATACCAGAAAAGAAAAGTCTAAGGCCAAAAACCTTCAGACTGTTGGACCTTCACAGAAGACTCCAACCCAATTCCTAGACTTAAGGGGGAAACTCCTAAAGTAGGTAAAGGTAGATCTAAGAGCAAGGAGAAGCATGTACCTTGCTTATCTCCATCCCCTCCAACCAAGAGGCCTAAAACCCAACCTTCTCCCAACAGAGAGGTGGTGAGGACCTCTGGAGGCCCCTCTAGATTTAAGGGAATCCTTTATAAGGACTCCTTGAAAAAGCCTAACACAGGTTCAGAAGTTGTAACAACTTCTGAGGGACTGGTCAACCAGATCCCCTATAACTTTAAAAAGACTGATGTTCCTCAAAGGGTTTGTAGGTCATATAGCTTACAAAGGAAATACTTTGATTTGACCATAGAACATAGGTCAGGGTGTCACCACCAAAATGCTGATGGTCTCTCTAGGATGTATGTCATCGACTAGAGGTATGAGATTCATCCAGGAGTGGATTAAATCCTCCTGTCCCTTAGTCTGGGGGGGGCGAGTGTTAGGGAGAATTCTCTGTTTAGGCTGAATTTCCTAACCTAGTGAGTCCCCCAGCAGCTTTGCTGGATTTCTGGAGTTTGTTTTTTCTCCTGCCAAGAGTGAGACTCTTTTTCTCCCACTCTTGGACATGATTTATGGTGTTCCTTTGACTGCTAATGTGTTTTATGGGCTATGGGGTCCTTTACTCCATAGGGTCTCATGTGTTTTACTATGTGTGTTACACAGCACCCTCCGTGCAGTAACACAGGGATGTCATAGTGACACCCACCATAGTCTCCATACCCTGGGACTGACTACTGTCTCCCAGGGCATGTAAAGTCACCATTGGCTTTACTAGTCCCAAATTATTAACAGAAACCAGTACAAACCATTGTATTGTGAACATACTGGTCGGGGAAATTCGATTGCCCCGGGGTCTGTTAGTCGAGGGGGCACGTCTCCGTCCTCCCTGATCGAGTTTTGGCTGGTGGCAGTGGATACTACTTTTTATATTCGACCGCAAATATATTCCTGTGGCAGTGCTTTTTGCCTGCCATTCCCAGAGCCAGGCTTTGGATAATGAACTCTTGTCTCTGCGTCAAGGCAATCAAGATTTGTTAACTTACATCACAACCTTTAATAGGCTGGTAGTGGATACCGACTGGCCAGACGACAAAAGAACAATGCTGTTTTACCGAGGTTTGAGAGGGGAGTTAAAGGATGTTTTAGCTCAAGTGGTTAACCCTCCCAGAGACTGTGCTGAATATATAGACTTGGTGGTTCAGCTTGATCATAGACTACAGAACCGTAAAGCAGACCAAGCTAGAATGGACACTCGGGTATTTGTGCCCCTAAAGGAAAATGCATCTAAGACCACCGACTTGGCTGAACCCATTCAGATTGGATGGGTACACGGGGCATTGTCCAAGGCTGAAAGAGATCTGAGGAGACAACAACAATTGTGTTTGTATTGTGGGTCAGCAGGCCATTTCCTCCAAGAGTGCCTGTAAAACGACCCAAGAAAGCAGTTGGGGTTGCCGGCAAAGTTGAAGCAGAGCCAGAGTCGGAAAACTACCCTGCCCAACAAGCGTAGAGGTCCGCTTGTCGAGCAAAAAGGACTTCCAGACCTCACACCTAGCCTTGCCAATGATCCTCATACGTCACCAACAGCTGTCTCGAATTCATGCAGTCAAGGCATATATCGACAGCAGAGCGATTGGAAATTATATGGATCAAGAATTGGCTACAAGGATGAATCATCCTCTCTGTGAAAAGGCAACAACTTATTTAGTCACCACTGTTGATGGGACTGAAATCGCTTGGGGCCCTGTAACACACTCAACGACAGAGATGACACTTCTGTGCCAAGACGGACATCGGGAAGCCATTGTGTTCGATATAATCAAGACTCCACAATTCCAAATCATTCTGGGAATGCCATGGCTAGAGTCACACAATCCTTGCATCGACTGGCGTGCTAAGAGGCTGACCTTCTCAGGCAAATGTGCTCGCACCTGTTATCAAGTAAAAGAACCCTTGGTCAAGGAAGTAACAACAATCATGAGTCTGACTAACCCGCTGACTCCGGTATATCAAGATTATCAGTATGTTTTCCAAAAGGATCAAGCCAACACTCTCCCTCCCCATAGATCGTACGACTGTCAAATCGATCTTGTTACGCTCACCTGACTCCCACGAAGGCGCTGGCCAGGATCGTGCTGCTGTGACCTCTTCTAAGGTGTTGCGCGGGGCTCAGAAGATGGACTGGACCGGACTCCCAACTCCTGCTTGTCCGGCTTGCAAAAGTATCCTTCTGTAGGCGAGAATAAGGGATTAACTGTCTGCGGGGAATGCTACCAGCCTCCCCCTTTCCCCTCTCACCCTCCTCGAAACCCTTCTGTGCTTCCCGTGGCGTCTCACCTTAGGGTCTTGAAGGGCGAGCTCTCCTTCCTGCTTCTGATGCAGGGGCGCGTTGGTATCCAGTTACTTCACTGGATTTTTGGTTTTATGAGAACCAAACTTGCTTGGCTTCCAGGTAAGTTCCTTGAAAGGTTCCCCTTTTGTCCTTGCATCAATATGCTAATGTCAATGTCTTTTTCCCCATAGGGGCCGGGGTACGGAATGCCGGGGAAAAGGCACCGACCCGAGATGCGAGATGCAATCCCTGTAGAAATCAGGTAAGTCTTGATGAGCGTTTTTGGGTAATGTCTTTTCATTCGCTCATTGACGCTAATGTCTTTTTCTCCATAGGGGCCGGGGTCCGGAAACGCCTGGATGCGGCGCGGACCCGAAATGAAAAGGGAATGACCCAACAGGTAAGTCTTAACATGGAGGTTTAGGTTTCCTCATTCCCTTCTCTCTCTCACCTTTGCTCTTGTCTCTTTCTCCCTAGGCGTGGAAGCGTGGCTGCGAATCCGGGTGATCGCTGCTGAACATGGAGGCGCCCTGTGAAGGTGAGTGGAATGCGGCGCTGCGGCGGTCGATGCAATGTGCTTTTAAATTAAGTGTCTTCCTTTGCAGGATCGTCGGCGAGCTGACTCCGGAATGCGGATCTTGCAGGTAAAGTCTTTTCCTTCTCCTATTCTCTCTTTCTCTTCCTTTGTAGGTGATCAGGATGCTGGCAGGCATGGCAGAAGTCCGAATGCAGGAGCAAACACGGTGAGCGTCCAGCTGCTAGATGCAGAACAACGCGAAGCATGTGCTGCTCTTCGGGTGTGGTTTAAATAGCCTGTAAAGTAGTTCCAGGTATGTATCCTTCCACTCAGATATGTATTCTTCCTCAGACCACACCCGAGTGATAAAGTAGTCCAAAAGATAAAGTAGTCCCATTCAGTCCTCAAGAGGGCCTGGATGTAGCAGCACGGTCTGCTTCAGGTAAGTGCACATTAAAACACTTACACACATGTCTTGCTTTATGAACCTGGCACCTAAGGCGCCAGGACTGGGGTCCAGAATGAACCTGGCGCCGAAGGCGCCAGGACTGCATCCAAAAGGCCCCAACTTGGGCCTGCTGAGACTTCCTTGGGGAAAATGATGTCTGCCTCTGGGGTTGCTGGGCTGGGCCTGGCTCCTTGGAGGTAGGCATCATGACAGTACCCCCCACAAGGCCCCTCCCAAGGTTGTTTCCTCCGGGGGTTTTGGCTTGTTCGGGAATCTACGGTGGAACCTTCGTATTAATCGAGGTGCGTGAATATGGTTACTAGGCTCCCACGATCTCTCATGAGGTCCATAACCCTTCCAGTCAACAAGATAGAAGAGTTTTGACTTTAACATTTTGGAGCCTAAAATGTCTTTCACTTCGAATTCTAATTCCCCATCAATTTGAATAGGATCTGGAGGCTTGGACAGTCGGGTTCCTGGTTGTACCGGTTTCAAAAGTGATGCGTGAAAAACGGGATGAATACGCATGTTGGAAGGCAAATCCAGTTTAAAGGCCACTGGGTTGATTATGGCTTTGATGGGATAAGGCCCAATGAATCTGGGATTGAAAGTCCGTGGGCCCTTGAGAGATAAATGTCTAGTTGCTAGCCAAACCTGGTCTCCTACTTGGTAAGGAGGTGTTTTACTTCGGTGCAAATCAGTGTTTTAGCGATACCAGGGTGTCCTTCCATTAACGATTCATGATAATGAGCAATAACTAGTTCTTGCAATTCCTTACTTGGCAGAAATAACCGCTCTTGGAAATACGGTAAATTATCCTTAACGGTGAAGTGGGGACCCTTTTGAGTCCATTCCAGTAAGGCTGAAGGGTCAAAAAGTAGTTTGACTCGAGTTTCAACGTCCTCGATGGTTTGCAATGAAGTCAAACCTAAGATTCTTTGTTCTGGTATTATCGGCACAGGTTCTAAACACGAATTGGGTTCTTCCATGCCAATCCGGGATAAGGCGTCCGCTTTGCCATTCTTGCAGCCAGGGCGATAGGTAATTATAAAATCAAATTCTGCAAAGAATAAAGCCCATCGGAGTTGTCGTGAAGATTGGGCTTTGGCCGTCTTTAAATACTGCAAATTTCTGTGATCCGTAATTACAGTGATGGTGTGTCTTGCACCGAGGAGGTAATGACGCCAAGCCTTAAAAGCAGATTTAATGGCCAATAACTCTTTGTCGGTAATTGCGTAATTAATTTCAGGAGCTGAGAATTTCCTGGACCAAAAGGCTACAGGGTGTAGCTGGTTAGTTTTCGGATCCCTTTGCGACAGGACAGCTCCCATGGCTAAACTGGATGCGTCAGTTTCAACAATATACGGGAGATCAGGACGCGGGTGCTTCAACACAGGTGCGGAAGTGAATTTGGTCTTGAGAGGCTTGTTCGGCATCTGGAGTCCATTCAAAATGTTTATTCTTACGTAAAAGAGCAGTAATGGGTTGGACTATTCGCGAAAACTCTGGGATGAATCTTCGATAGAAGTTGGCAAAGCCAAGCATACTCTGAACCCCTTTCACTGAACCGGGAGATGGCCATTTGAGGATGGCGTCCACCTTTCGTGAATCCATTCGAATTCCTTTAGGAGTCATAACAAATCCGAGGAATTCAACCTCAGTGGTATCAAAGACACACTTTTCCAGCTTGGCAAATAGTTTGTGCTGGCGCAATTTCTCTAGAACTGCTCGAACATGTTTTCGATGATCTGACTCAGAAGATGAGTACACCAGGATGTCGTCGATGTATACGATGACACAAACATCGATAAGTTCTCGCAGAACATCGTTCATGAAGAATTGAAAAGCTGCAGGCGCATTGCACAAACCGAAGGGCATAACCTGATATTCGAAGAGCCCGTATTTGGTGCGGAAAGCTGTCTTCCACTCGTCACCTTCTTTTATTCGCACTAGGTGATAAGCTCCCCGGAGATCTAACTTGGTGTATGTACGAGCATCTTTTACTTGATCAAGAAGTTCAGGGATCAGAGGCAGGGGATAACGATTCTTTATCGTTATCTGATTTAAAGCGCGGTAGTCAATACAAGTTCTAAGGTCTCCTTCTTTTTTAGGCACGAAGAACAAAGCGGAAGAGACCGGGGACTTTGATGGGCGAATAAAGCCATTGGCAAGGTACTGATCCAAATACTGACGCAAATGCTGGTTTTCAGGTTCAGTGAGAGCATAAATCCTACTACACGGCGGTTGAGCATTGGGAACTAGATCGATCTGGCAATCGTAAGAACGATGAGGGGGTAGCGTGTTAGCCTGTTCTTCCTGAAAAACGTCCTGGTATTCAAGGTATTCTGCCGGTAGTTGAACAGTGGCGGGGGTTTCTGTGGCTAAACCAATAGCTGGATTTCTAGGATAACAAGTGGGACCACAATCTGGAAAAGTTATTCTCTTTGCTCGCCAGTCTATTCGAGGATTGTGTGTTTCTAACCAAGGAATTCCGAGGATTACTTGAAATTGTGGAGCCTTGATTATATCAAACACTATTGCTTCCCGATGTCCATCCTGACTCACAAGTGTCACTTCTGTGGTGGAATGCGTTACCGGCCCAGAGGCTATTTCGGTACCATCAACCGTAGTAATGACATCCTGGTTTATTTTTGGATGCAGAAGAAGGTTCATCCTGGAGGCCAATTCGTGGTCCACGTAGTTTCCGATAGCTCCGCTGTCGACGTATGCTTTGATGGCATGCAACCGTTGGGGCTTTTTTGGATCCACGAGCACCATTGGCAAGACAAAATGCGAGGACAGAGAGTTTGTTTTCAAGCTCGGCAAGCGGACCTCTACGCTTGTCGAGCCAGGTCGTTTCCCGAAACAGGTTCCATTAAGTTGTTGTCAGAGGCACCAACCACCTTCCTAGGTGGTTTTACCAGACAATCACGAAGAAAGTGACCGGAAGCCCCGCAATAGAGGCATAGTTGCTTTTGTCGCCTTCTCTCGCGTTCCTTCTGAGTTAACGGCCCCTTAACTCCCCCTATTTGCATAGGTTCCGAAGCTTCGGTATTCCTAGGGTTTACGAGGGTTCTGATCGGTACTCGGGTTTCAAACTTGGACCGATCTGCTTTCCTATTCTGAAGTCTGTGATCCAGTTGTACCACAAAGTCAATATATTCTGCACAGCTCTGGGGTGGATTCACTACTTGGGCCAGAATGTTTTTTAGCTCTCCGCGCAGACCCTGGTGAAATAAAGTGATCCTTTTATTTTCAGGCCATCCGGTTTCCACCACCAGTCTGTTAAAGGAGGCTATATAAGACAAAAGATCTTGACTACCTTGTCGTAGAGATAGCAGTTTGTTGTCAAGGGCCTGTCCCTGCGAGTGTCGAGCGAACAAACTTTCCATGCTGGCCTGAAAGCCCTGAAAATCCTGGAGAATTGGATTGTTCTGGTTCACCAAGGGAACAGACCAATCGGCAGCACAGCCACTTAGGTACGATAACACGAAGGCCACTTTGGTCCTATCATCAGGGAAGGCTCCTGGTCTGCATATAAAATGTAAGCGACATTGGTTCATAAAAATGGCATATTTCTTTGGGTCCCCCGCAAAACGTTCAGGTGGTGCTAAAGGAATGGATCCCGGCAGATTGATCTGAACAGGGTTACTCGAACCCAACGAAGTGGAAATTCCCCCGGGACTGGGTAAAGGAATTTGTCCAGCCTGACTCTGTAGCAATCGTTTGGCCAGGTCATCAGTTTGTTCCTTGGAGAGAATGAGTTCTCTTTTGAGGGCATTAGTCTCTTGGCGAGCTGAGTGTACCTCTGCCATTAATTCCCCCAACAGCTGGGCCAGCTGGTCTGTCTCAGAAGTCTCCATAGCGCCTGGGTGGGAAATTGTGGGTAGGCTTCGCGTTCTGTTACGCTCACCTGACTCCCACGGAGCCGCTGGCCAGGATCGTGCTGCTGTGACCTCTTCTAAGGTGTTGCGTGGGGCTCAGAAGATGGACTGGACCGGACTCCCAACTCCTGCTTGTCCGGCTTGCAAAAGTATCCTTCTGTAGGCGAGAATAAGGGATTAACTGTCTGCGGGGAATGCTACCAGCCTCCCCCTTTCCCCTCTCACCCTCCTCGAAACCCTTCTGTGCTTCCCGTGGCGTCTCACCTTAGGGTCTTGAAGGGCGAGCTCTCCTTCCTGCTTCTGATGCAGGGGCGCGTTGTTATCCAGTTACTTCACTGGATTCCTGGTTTTATGAGAACCAAACTTGCTTGGCTTCCAGGTAAGTTCCTTGAAAGGTTCCCCTTTTGTCCTTGCATCAATATGCTAATGTCAATGTCTTTTTCCCCATAGGGGCCGGGGTACGGAATGCTGGGGAAAAGGCACCGACCCGAGATGCGAGATGCAATCCCTGTAGAAATCAGGTAAGTCTTGATGAGCATTTTTGGGTAATGTCTTTTCATTCGCTCATTGACGCTAATGTCTTTTTCCCCATAGGGGCCGGGGTCCGGAAACGCCTGGATGCGGCGCGGACCCGAAATGAAAAGGGAATGACCCAACAGGTAAGTCTTAACATGGAGGTTTAGGTTTCCTCATTCCCTTCTCTCTCTCACCTTTGCTCTTGTCTTTTTCTCCCTAGGCGTGGAAGCGTGGCTGCGAATCCGGGTGATCGCTGCTGAACATGGAGGCGCCCTGTGAAGGTGAGTGGAATGCGGCGCTGCGGCGGTCGATGCAATGTGCTTTTAAATTAAGTGTCTTCCTTTGCAGGATCGTCGGCGAGCTGACTCCGGAATGCGGATCTTGCAGGTAAAGTCTTTTCCTTCTCCTATTCTCTCTTTCTCTTCCTTTGTAGGTGATCAGGATGCTGGCAGGCATGGCAGAAGTCCGAATGCAGGAGCAAACACGGTGAGCGTCCAGCTGCTAGATGCAGAACAACGCGAAGCATGTGCTGCTCTTCGGGTGTGGTTTAAATAGCCTGTAAAGTAGTTCCAGGTATGTATCCTTCCACTCAGATATGTATTCTTCCTCAGACCACACCCGAGTGATAAAGTAGTCCAAAAGATAAAGTAGTCCCATTCAGTCCTCAAGAGGGCCTGGATGTAGCAGCATGGTCTGCTTCAGGTAAGTGCACATTAAAACACTTACACACATGTCTTGCTTTATGAACCTGGCGCCTAAGGCGCCAGGACTGGGGTCCAGAATGAGCCTGGCGCCAAAGGCGCCAGGACTGCGTCCAAAAGGCCCCAACTTGGGCCTGCTGAGATGTCCTTGGGGAAAATGATGTCAGCCTCTGGGGTTGCTGGGCTGGGCCTGGCTCCTTGGAGGTAGGCATCATGACAGATCTCATACCTGGCGCACAGATTCCATGCGGTCGGATCTATGCACTCACTGAGCCTGAAAATCTGCATTTAAAGAAATATATAGATCAGTACCTGGCTAACGGTTTTATCCGCACGTCCAAGTCCTCGGCAGCTTTGCCCTTATTCTTCGTGCCTAAGAAGGAAGGAGACCTTAGGACTGGCATCGATTACCGCGCATTGAACCAGATCACTGTTAAAAACCGTTACCCCTTGCCCCTAATTCCTGAACTTTGGGATCAAGTTAAAGACGCCCAAATTTATACCAAGTTAGATCTCTGTGGGGCATACCACCTGCTACGAATCAAGAAAGGGCACGAATGGAAGACTGCCTTCCGCACCAAATACGGGCTATTCGAATACCAGGTGATGCACTTTGGCCTTGGTAAAGTCCCAGCATCGTTCCAGTATTTCATGAATGACGTTCTGCGAGAATTGCATCGACGACATTTTGGTATACTACATGTCTGAACAAGAACATGTGAAACACGTCCGTGCTGTTCTGGACAAACTTCGACAACACAGACTATTTGCAAAACTGGAAAAATGCTTCTTCCATGTTACGGAGGTCGAGTTCCTTGGATTTGTCCTAACCCCTCAAGGTGCACGCATGGATTTGCGGAAGGTGGATGCCATCCTCAATTGGGCCTCTCCAACCTCAATTAAAGGAGTTCAGAGTATGCTCGGATTCGCAAATTTCTACCGTCGTTTCATTCCAAGCTTTTCGCAGAGAGTACATCCTATTACCTCTTTACTGCAAAAGAATATACGTTTTCAATGGTTAGAGGAAGCAGAGACTTAAAACAGAAATTCATCTCAGCTACAATCATGAAACATCCTCATACTGATCTACCATATATGGTTGAAACCTTCGCTTCTAGCTTGGCAATGGGAGCGGTCCTCCCGCAAAAGGATCCTGAATCTGGTCAGCTTCACCCTGTGGCCTTTTGGTCACAGAAATTCATGGGCCCAGAACTGAATTATGCCATTACAGATAAAGAACTCTTGGCCATCAAGGCAGCCTTCAAGGCTTGGCAGCATTATCTCTTGGGAGCAAGGCATACGATCACGGCAATCACTGATCACCGCAATCTACAGTACCTAAAAGTGGCAAGGGCTCAATCATCTAGCCAACTCCGATGGGCATTATTTTTTGCTGAATTCGGCTTCGTAATCACTTATCACCCTGGTTGTTGAAATGGTAAGGTGGATGCTTTATCTCATATAGTGGTAGACAAGGAGTCCATCAATCCTGACCCAGTGCCAATCATTATAGGAGAAAAATCTTAAATATTACAACGTCTCTAACCTTAGATGACATCCAGAAGGAAATTACTCATTTCATGGATACCAAAACTCTGAAGGATTGGCCTACCAAAAATGCTCACTACTCAGTCTCAAACCAATTACCATACTTTCAGGGACGTCTTTATCTACCCAGTAAGGAACTTCAAGAGAAAGTTATCTCAAACTACCACTAATCACTGGTGGGAGGTCACCCTGGGATCGCTAAGACCGAAGCCAAGATAAAGCGACCCTTTTGGTGGCCAACATGGCGTAAAGACATCAAACAGTTTGTGCTATCCTGTGGAGTCTGCGCACAAAACAAGGCTCATAAGAAGAAATCACCAGGCCAACTGCAACCACTGGATATTCCGCCTACACCTTGGCATACATTGTCACTCGATTTTATAACTGACCTTCCTCCTTGTAATGGGTTCAACACAATTTTGGTGGTGGTGGACTTGTTTTCCTAGATGGCCCATTTCATGCCACTGAAGGGATTACCCTCAGCTTCGATCTTGGCAAAAGAATTCTTAGATCAAATAGTCTGAATACATGGATTCTCTTCCATCCTGATTTCAGACTGTGGCAGTCAGTTTATATCACGTTTCTGGCAAAGGTGCTGTGAGTTATCTCAAATCGATGTAAGACTTTCCACCAGTCACCATCCCCAAACTGATGGTCAGACTGAGAGAACCAACCAGACTTTAGAACAATACCTCAGATGTATGTTACACCAAATGGAAAAAGGTTGGAAGGACATTTTATGGATCACCAAATACGCCTACAACAACTCCCTGCACTCCAGCATTGGACAGAGTCCTTTCTATACCATTTACGGGTTGCATACACGAACCTCTAATCTTGACCCGCCTCAACTTCTGGAAATGCCAGCAGTGAGAAGCTTGCACACGACTATTACTCAAGCCTTCAAACAAGCAACTGATCATCTAAGACAAGCTAAAGAAAAGAAGAGATTGGCAGATATGCATAGAAGGGAAGCTCTAAAATATCAAGTTGGAGATGAAGTCTGGCTGGCGTCGAAGCACATACCAATGAAAGGAACGTGACCTTCACTCCCAGATATGTAGGTGCATACACCATTAAAGCCATTATCAATCCTGTAGCTGTGAGACTGGATTTACCTTCACACATGAGGATTCATCCCGTGTTTCATGTCTCACTTTTGAAACCAGTGCAACCGGGAACCCGAGTACTGAAACCACCAAAACCGATCATGGTCGACAGGGAACCTGAATTCGAAATTAAGGATATCCTGGACTCAAAAATCATCAAATCAAAGCTATTTTATCTAATAGACTGGAAAGGATATGGACCACATGAAAGATCATCGGAACCAAGCGAACACATTCATGCCCCACGGTTGTTGAAGAGGTTTCACCATAATCACCCGAACAAACCGGGACCAATGGGAGAACCCACCATTAGGGGGACCTTGGAGGAGAGTGCTGTCATGGTTCGTGCTAAAAACTCCCCAGATCTGATGGGCCCACCCCAGTCACTGACTCCCATAAGGGCTTAAGCCCCAAAGGAGTGTCCTAGAACCTCCTGGACTCAGTCCTGGCGCCATTGGCACCAGGCTCATAAAATGGATTAAGCTGCATGGGACTACTTACTCAGTCTAGTGAGGCTGAGCCTTTCTGCTTACCCAGGGTGTGGCTGAGGGACTACTTTTCCTGAAAGTCTGGGTGTGGTAAAGGGACTACTTTACCAGGACTACTTGCAAGGCTATTTAAGCCACACCCTGCAGGCAGAACATGCTTCGCGTTATTATGCACTCCTGCAGCGTAACGCTCACTGTGTCTGTCCTGTCCTCAAACTGCTACAGCCACGACCATCCTGAAATACATCCATCGGTACCTGGAGAAAGAAAGACAAGAGAACAGAGTCAGTACAGCAGCAAAGGCCTTACCTGCAGCATTCCATCCATCGGTGGCTCCTTCAGTCATTTCCCGGACCTTCGCCCCTGCTCAAGGGAAGGTATCCGCTCAGACATCAATACTCACCCGGGGTCAGCATTCTTCCGGAACACCTCGGAGTAGTTCTTCCATTCCTCATTCCAGAGCCGCGCTGCATCTACAAAGAAGGAAAAGAAACAGCAGGTTAGTCGCGCACGGAAGGGAAAACAGTTATTCAGACATTCAGCACCACACTCTTGCACTACTACTCATCTGAAGGAAATCTGCTCAGCATTTTAGGAAGAGTCGATCCTCCATTCAAAAATCCACTCGAGACCGTGCCTGAAAGGAAAGACAAAAAAAACACGGATCAAAACAGGACTTGGGGAATAAAGACTTCAAGCATCTTTACCAAACAATCATTGGCATAGAGACTTACCTGTTTGAACCAGCTCTCCAGACTCGGCAACCGCTCATTGGATCAGTGAAGTAACTAGATCCAGGGAAAGACTGTGTTTATTGCGCCCCTGCTAGAGATTGCAGGACGGAGAGCCTACCTTACAAAACTCTAAGGTGAGACCAAAGAGGAGTAGGGCATCAGGTGGTGGAGGAGGTGGGTCCAATCCAGCCCCACTAGGCTACAATAGTAGCTAATATCTTATTCCAGTCTTGCAGACAAACGCCTCGTGGGGGTGATAACAAGGCAGAATTTGCAGCAAGCATCATCATCTGCGCAGTGCCACGCCAGTGCCGACATCATTCGTGCAGCCACGTGCTACGTCCCTGTGGAAACCAGGTGAGCATGACAGTTGCTCACTGTCTAGCCACTACTGCCAAACAGGGTCAGCGTTAGAATATGAATATTTATTGGCACAATTCAAAACTAAGAACATGGGACCAAAACATACTAATCTTATACATACACATTGCTTTGACTTAGAGATACTAAAAAAGAAGCGCCTGGTGAGACGCGCAATTCAACAGGCGCATGACTTAGATAAAGAGACACATAGCCTCATTATACGTTGTGCGGTAATGGAATACCGTTACCGGTAATGATTTACCGGTACCGTTAATTCCCTAAGCAAATCACGACCCGGACCCACCGCTATCTGCGCTCCCGTTAATTACGGTGCCACTAATAGCGGCAAGGCCGCACGCGCGCGACCCACATGCCGGAATTAGCGCCATGGCGCTAATACCAGGCCATCACAAGCCATGCGGACATGGTATTAGCGGCATGTAAAATACCCAAAAACCCCTTACCGGCATGGCGCTAATAACGGCATCGAAAAGCACCCGTTAAGAGACCTGAGCAGTGTACCCATCAACTACAGGTGGACACAATCAGCACAGGTGCATGCAATGGGGACAGGCAGCACAAAAGAGCACACCACACCCCTACCCACACCCCTTCCCACACCAAGATGGTCCCAATAGCAGCAGCATGACATGACAGCCTTGACTACATGATAGCAGTGCAGCACCTACAACAACAGCCAGCACCAGAGGTGAGCCGTAACAGGCACCCATTACTCACACCATACAGGTGAATACAGCCATCCACTGAGGAGGTGGCTCCTAACCCCTGTACGGAACCCACAGAACCATCAGGAAGAGGACAACAATATAGTACATCCTTCCAATGACAGTGCTCCGCTGCCTAAGCGGCCTGGGTGTGGCACTCCTGTACGGCCGTGTCAAAGTGGCAAAGACAACCATGGCATGTGTAGAGCATCACAAAATGTGCATATGATGGAATGTGCCTATGCCACTTGAAATTGACATGCAGCCACCAGAAGAGTATGATGTGGCTGGGGATGAGTGCGGGTGGAATGCCCCAGCAGGACATGAAAGAGGCAGTGCCAAGGAGGCACACGATGTGCATCAGCATCTGATTGTGTAATCTCATCATGCACCAAGGTGAAATAGCATGGACGTAGATGGGAATTGTTGCCCTGGTGCATGTTTGAGGCCCACAAAGGACCCTGTCCACAATGAATGACACATACACAATAATGGAGACCAAGCTTGGGTTTCAAACTCTGAACAGTGTATATTGAACATATTGTGGTACTAAAGTGCATAACCCAAACTCCCAAAATACACCCTTACCCCCCTCCCCCCTCAACACACCCAAATACACCCTTAACCCCCTCCCCCCTCAACACACCCAAACACACCCTTACCCCCCTCCCCCCTCAACACACCCAAATACACCCTTATCCCCCTCCCCCCTTAACACTCCCATGTGAGTCTCATGACGTGAATGTGTCCATTGCCACATGTGGCATACGAATCCTGGTGGCCCTATTTGACAGTGCCTGCATCGTCATCTGGTGGCTGTGAAGCCGTGCGCCGCAGGTTCCGCATAGACCGGCGCAGGGGACTAGTCTGGCGTGAACTCCCAGACGAGGAGGGGCCTGGTTCTTCCTGGGCCGTGAGTGGGCACCGACACTCAATAGCGTCTGCTATGCGGTTCATGGCCTGCCGCAGTTGGGCCATCTCACTGCAGATTCGGCTGGTGCATGCCTCCATGCCCTCCCTTGTCTGCTGTGCAAGTGTAGCAATGTCCTCCCTCAGGCGGGGTGTCTCTGCCACATGTTGACCTACTAGGCCACTCATCTCGGTCTGCCTCTGGTAGATGGTCGAGAGGTCATGTCGCATGGTGGGTGCTGGTGGGATGGCTGATGCACCTGGTCTCATTGCACTTGCATCAGGAGAGGATATCTGGGGGCTCCATATCCCTTCAGGGGTGGGTGTATCTCCATGACTACCCGGACCTGAGGAGTACCTCGGGCTTGCCAGTAAGGGGCTTGTTGGTCTGGGGCTCTGGCTATCAGCATCAATGGCAGGTGTGTCCTCCTCATCTGAGGGCGGGGCCATGGCTGCTGCTTCACCCGTTGAGCTGGTGGCAGCAGAGTGCATTCCCTCGATGCTGCCCTCACCTGCTGGGAGACACACTTCCGTGGGTGCCACGACGGGAGCAGCCATGGCCTGTGGATGCGTGCAACTGGTGTTCCGGCTGCTTTTGTCCCTGTGGTCATGGACACTCGTCCTGGCTGCTCTTGTGGATGTGGTGGTGTCCCCTGTGGCATCCCTCCTTGCTTTTTTGCTGGATGTGGGAGCAGGTGTGGAAGTGTGTTCCTCCTCAGTGTCAGTGTGTGATCCTGCAAGGGTGAGAAATGTTGACAACCATCAGTAATGGGTCGACCTGCCTTGAGCAAAATGAATACGTCATGCCGTTCTATGCATTCCGGGCTCTTTAGTGTGGATGCAGGTAATGGGGATGTTTGGTGGGCCATGCATGAATGGGTCTGTGTTGTACGGGCATGTGGTGATGCATGCATGTCTGTTTGTGGCTGGAGCCACGCATTCATATGGACACATGATTGGGGGGAACATCACACTTCACTGTGCATTGTTTGATGCATACACTCACCTCCATCGGACGAAACGGCCACGCCTTGCTCCATTTGTCCAACTCCCTCAATGCATTCCACCCCGATGGTTGATGCACATGTCTCCTCCCACTCAGTGAGCTTGATTGGCGATTCACTGCCTCCTCCTGTGCCCGTAGCCAGGTTGCTGTTCACGGATAGAATGTTCCGCACACGGAGCCGGAGGTCATCCCACCTCTTTCGGCAGTCTTTGACTGTGCGGGTTGTGGTGCCTACCGCGCTGACCTTGTGGGCTACCTCTTCCCAGATGGCCTTCTTCTTCACAATGGTCTCCCGACGCATGTCGTTGTTGAAGACGACATGTGCATTGTCTGCTAGTGTCTGCGTTAGCATAAGGAGCTCCTCCTTGCAAAATTTCTCCTTGCGTTGCCGCTCAGACGATTTTTTAACGGCCTTGGGCATCTTCACGGTGTCCTTGGTGTATTTCCCAACGTGGTTCCTGGAAGGTGTCCTGGATAAGGAGGATGGCAATGGATTGTGTTTTTAAAGATGGCCGCCATGCTCTTTCCCGTTCCGGTGCGATGACGCTATTTCCGGTTCCGCAATATTACGGTAACCGCTATTAGCGCTGACCGCTAATGGCGGTCACCGCTATTTGCGGAAACCGCTATTTGCATGTGGCGGCAGGTCGGAAGTGCTAACAGCGCTTTCGAGGATGCCGTTAAGGGACTTTTTGGGGAGTTTAGCGGCATGGCGGTAGGCTCATTACCGGCATGGCGGTAGGCTCGTGCCGCGATCTTGTAATGGCATGCAATTTGCGGCCTCTTGCGAGGGTGGACACGCTAATTACGCCATGCCGGTAATTGCCGATTTTTACCACCTACCGTGTAATGAGGCCCACAGAGTCTGAAAAAGAAGGCGGCGAGACAAAGGTATAAAAACGTGTTTATATCTCACAAATGTTTAATGCTACAGAACGACGCCAAACTAATGCTGGAGAGTCTAAAAAACAAAAAACGAGAGACTTTTCGAAAATCATCAACCATACACAAGCTCTGCAAGAAGCATTACAAACTGCCATGGTGTCAGAAGTAGCTTGGATATCTCACTTCAAGGATCTATATAAAGCAAATGCAACGCCAAATATCCCAAATGAACAAATGCTCACAACTTGGGCACTAACATTTCCCAAAGAAGACATTTTGTCAAAAATTACTAAAGCTAAAAGTTCGAGAGCCCCCGGCCCAGATGGATTAACACATTGTACGGTTAAAAAACATCCAGAGTTATGGGCAGATGTATGTGTGGCCATATTTGATAGAATAAAATTGCAACGTCAAACACCAAAGTCCTGGAAAACAGCAGTGATCGTCCGAGTGTTTAAAAAAGGAGACAGAACGTGCCCTAATAACTATCATCCAGTAGCATTACTGGACGTAATAGGCAAAATTTATGCAACAATGTTACAGCAAAAAGTGGTCCTGTGGGCAGAAAAATCAAAACACGTGGACGCGAGAGAGGCAGGATTTGTTAAACAGGTGGGTTGCTCACTAAACCTGTTGCTGTTGAACATGATTAATATGGAGGTGATAAAATCAAACACAACGGTATATCTCGGCCTCATTGATTTTTCTTATGCATTTGATACTATCGAGAGGGCACACCTGTGGCAAAAAATGCGTTCATAGGGTTGCCTTGAAGATCTAATGGCAGCTGTTATAGAGGTACACACGGGAATCTCCATTAGAGTATGTTTGGATAAAACGGGTCCATTGTCGATGCCGATTAAAACATTCAAGGGAGTAAAACAGGGATGCCCCTTGGCGGCTGCTATATTTAGCCTGTTCATATCCGATATAGGAACCACCATAGAGGCAGTAAATTAATTCCCTCCAAAAGTACACAAATTGCATCTAAATTGGCTCCTGTACGCAGATGATCTTATTCTGATGGATTTAACACCTATCGGCTTGCAAACAAAACTTGATGCTATTCAACAATATGTGACTTTGAACCACCTAGTCATTAACATAAAGAAATGTGAAATTCTTCTGCTCAAAAACCTTAAATCTGGCAGGGTCAGCAGGGTGAAAAAAGTAACATGGACCATGGGACATGAAGCGATACAGACTTCAACCTGTGTAAAATATCGTGGCATGGTAATAAGTACCTGCAACAATGACGGCCCATGGATAACTGAGACAAAACGGAAATGCAAGCAACTCGCGAGTCAAGCACTGGCGTTGAAAATGAAATTTGGAAAGTTCTCACTTAAACCGGTCCAGAAATGTTATCATCAAAAGGTAATTCCAGTTCTAACATATGGGGCAGAAAACGCCTTGGGTTGCTCTTGGGAGGTATGGTCCTCTCTTGAGAATATCTTTTATATCAAAGTACTGGGTTTACCTGAAGGTACAAAAAACGTCTTTCATAAGATATGAACTATCGCTAATATTAAATCATGCGAGAGTTTGTTGGAGCCTATTATCGTTGTATCGTAAAACACGTGCTTGCGAACGTATTCCGCAATTCGAAATCTTTCATAGCGCCACCTCAACTATGACGAACATTGTGTCAATGTGGATTAAGAGGTGTGAATGTGTGCTGGTGGAATTCAACATTAAGCCTGAAATGCTCCATGAGAACCAAAACGCAGCAAAAGTAAAAATTTGGCGTGCTGACTGGGAGCAGACGTGTGCACAGAGAGTTGCATCTAAAATGATGAATGATGCTCCCCCAGAAGCTTGTGCATTTGGTAATACTCAAAAATATATTGAGCTGTTTCCTGACCAAAATGCAAGAAGGTTGTTCATGAAGCTTCGGCTAAATTCTTTTAAAACAAAAGAACGCCTTTGGGCGTGTACATGTAATGCAAACTTGAATCCAATGTGTCGATGTTGTGAGAACAAAAAGAAACTCTCAAACACTTGGTGTTATTTTGCAGTGAACTTCCAACAGAAAGAACACGTTACTTGGGCCCATGGAGTTTAAAACATCCTTCTCTTTGTGCTGAAGATTGGTGGCAACAAATATTTAATGGAATAGACATGAAATTACTAATGCCTCTTACATCATTTTTGGCAGTAATTGAAAATTGGTTGACCTTACCGATCTGAACCTAAATTTAAAGTAAAGCTCACTAAGAATTGATGGACTGTGACAACTGGGAAAAAGAGTGGCTGTAAAACTATATATGTGGATTGTTGAGAATTATCTTATTTTAAAGGTTTGTAGTTAAACCAATACAACTTTAAAAATAAATAAAAATGACTAATGGGTTTAACAGTTGGAATGGTTTTAACAGGTGGATTCTTCTAGGGGGACGGAATTTCCCCCTCTGGATTTCCAGTTGGCTCCTCTATTTGCTGAAAAGTATGCCTGGGATGGCAACTCTTCAGCTGGTTTATGTAGACCCACTTATTTTCCCCTTCTGCCAAACTGCCCTTGGGGATGCAGATTCTGTAGGCGACTTGTGAGATTCTGTCTACAATTTCAAAAGGACCCTGCCAACTAGGGAGGAATTTGCGCTGTTTGGCTTGGTTCCTTTGGAAATTGTACAAGTAGACCCGGTCTCCTACTTGATATTCTTTTTTAGTTGTCTTAAGGTCATAGTGGGTCTTCATACTGTCTGCAGATCTTTCTAGATTCCGCTGAGCATAGGCAAAAGCATGTTGAAGGTGTTTTCTCAGATTCTCAACATACTCATGAGTTGTGGAGGCATTTATCAAGGTCTGCTCTTGTTCTGTAGAGCAGATGCTGGGGTAGCACCATCGTTCGTCCAGGCATCAGCTCCAACAGAGATATTTTTGTTACATAAGAAGGGGTAGATCTGATGGCCGTCAGGACAAGAGGTAATCGAAATGTCCCAACTTGGCACAGAATCTGCCACAAACTTTTTTTAAATGCTCACAATAGTCTTGTGGTATCTCTCAACTCCAACACTAGAGTCTATCCGGTAAGCAATGTTTAGTTTTCTTTTGACCCCAAGTATCTCCCACATCTTTGTCATCACTTCGCTAGTGAAGTGTCTAACTCGGTCTGACTCAATCCTTTGGGGTAGTCCAAAACGCGAGAAGATGTGATTGATCATCAGGGCAGCTGCTGTTTTTGCCTTGCAATTTGGGGCCGGGAGACATTCCACCCATTTAGTGAACAAGCATGTTACGGTCAACATGTACTTGTACCCCCTAGAGGAGCGAATCATGGGCCCAATGAAATTGACTTCTAAATCTGACCAAGGCAGTGTCATCCCGCTCTTTTGGAGGAGAGCACGGTGTGTGAGTGATGTTGGCTGAAATTGTGCACACACAAGACACCCCTTCAAGTATTGGTCGAGGTCCTGCCCCATGTGTGGCCATTATGCAACCTCTCGCAAGATTTCTAATGTCGTATGAAACCCCCAATGACCGGATGTGGCCGCATCATGGGCGTGACTTAGCATCAGGATTCGGAATGAGGTGGGGACCACCCACTGGTCATGGCCAGCTATGGATCTCCTCACCAACAAACTGTCTTAGATTTGGAACATTTTTTGGACATTTCATCAACACTCTGAGGTCCTCTTTCCCTATGTAATCGGTATCCATCAGGGGAAATTTCTCAGGGTCCTTAATGTGTTGATAAAACGTACCAATTATTGGATCCCCTTTTTGAGCCGTAATCAAATCAGCATCTGGGGTCTCCTTACTCCATTGTGCAGTTGAGAGTTCATTGTGAGCATTTGTCTGGGACCTAGTGATACCAGAGACCTGGATTCCCCCCAACAGGGACTCCATCTCAAGTAGATCCCCTTGGATGGCTCCGGCCAGTTGATCAGCTAGATCATTTCAATTTTTGTTGGATCACTCTAAGTTAGAATGACCCTTGATCTTTTTCCAGTAGATGGTCATCCCATTCGAGACCAGATCATCAATATTATGTATTAATTTTCCATGTTTCAATGGTTTGTTATTAGCACATAGCATGCCTCTGGTTTTCCAGTTAACCAGGTGCTCCACGAACCCGTTCCGTACATCATCTGAATCAGTGATTATGACAAGTTTGTGGAGTTGGTGTTGGACAGCAGTGAGGATGGCTTGAGGCACAGCCATCAGCTCTGCCACTTGACTACTTCGGGGACCGATTTTGTACCCAGCGAAGGGTTCTGGGGCATCATTCACCCATGCATTCCCTATGCCGGTCACAAGTTCCTTTTCCCTGTTGTTGTCAACATGGTAGGAGCACCCATCCACATAGACACTGGGCATTCCCTCACACTGGTCTTCTTCATAGACTTTGTGTGGGGAATTAAGGTAGGCTTCCATGTTGTCCTTGATTTTAAGACTTTCGTCCTCAACAGTTTTCTCTGGCACAATCATGCAAGTCAGCCAGAACTTGCGCGAGGGGACTCTTATTGTTTTGGCCATATCTGACCTACACAGGAAAGCCGTGCATTGACAGAATCCAGGAAGTAATTTGGGAATTACTCACATTTCCGGCCCGGATTCTGTCACTTTGAAGATATTGCAAACGTTGGTGTGGAGTCTCCACTTTGATGTGTTCCCCCTGGATGAATGGGTGGTAATTCTTCAATGCCCACACAGTTGCCAGGAGTGCCTTCCCACAATCGTTGAATTTTTCCTCCACAAAGGATAAAGTCTTACTCGCATAGGAGATTACTTTATTGACCTTGTCATGCTTTTGGTATAATACTGCAGTCAAGCATGTATTTGAGAACCCTGCCTCCAAGAAGAACTCCTTGTTTTTGACAGGGAAAGCTAGGCAAGGCACTTGTGAGAGGCTTCTTTTGAGTTTGTTCTGGACCCCACTCCCACTTGACCCCCCTCTTCAAAAGATGGATCAGGGATCTTGTGATCTCTGCGTAATCCTCAATGAACTTTCTGCTGTAATTAGTTAGTCCAAGGAGGCTCCTTAGTTCCCGCAGAGTTGTGGGGTCTTTTATTTTCTGGAGTACTTCTACTTTCTTTTCCTGGGGACAGAGACCCTGAGGAGTTATCTCATACCCCAAGAAATTGACACGGGTCCTGCACCACTGTGCCTTTTGAAAGGAGAGTTTTGCTCCGGCAGCCCTCAACTGTGTCAGGACATAACGGATGTCCGCTATGTGTTCCTCCACAGATGAGCTTTTGACTAGAACGTTGTCTAAACAAGCCAGGTTACCCCTTTCACCCAGGTCGGGCATTGCCTTATGTAGAAAGATGTTAAATTCATTGCCGGAGTTGATGTATCCGAAGGGAGCCGGTGTCCATGTGTACTGCTGCCCCCCAAAGGTAAAGGCCAGCTTGTATTGGTCCTCCCTACTGACAGGTACAGTCCAGTACCCATTGGTCAGGTCAATTGCAGTGAATAACTGTGACCCCTGGATCTGGGCCAGCCCTTGGTCAATATAGGGAAGAGGCCATCGGGAAGCATGGACCAGTTTGTTGAACTCCCTTAGGTCAGCATAGAGTCTCCACTGGCCCTTTGGTTTCAAAATCCCCAGCACCAGATTATTGAAGGTGCTGTGGACTGGACGAATTATCCCACAGGACTCTAGATTTTTAAATATTTCAGTACGGGACTCCATTGATGCGAGAGGCAAGCGATATTGCTTCACAAACCCTGGAGTCATACCAGGGTCCGTGGGAATTGTTGTAGCGTGGATGTTGGTGCGACCACAGTCATATGAGTCCACCGCAAAGAGATCTTGAAAATCTAAGAAAACTTGTTTCAATTTTTGCTTTTGCTCCAGAGTCTCACAGGCATCAGCTAGGGTGACTCTCTCTTCAACCATCTGCCTGAAGCCTGG
Source organism: Ambystoma mexicanum (assembly GCF_040938575.1). Lineage (NCBI taxonomy): Eukaryota > Metazoa > Chordata > Amphibia > Caudata > Ambystomatidae > Ambystoma > Ambystoma mexicanum. Next base: position 808,519,677 of record NC_090941.1, read on the forward strand.
AAAGACTTCCGGTTTGGCTATCTCAGCAGCCTCCTCCATCTGGGTGGAGAAGTCCCTGGTCAGGGTGCTGATTTGGACTGATGGCTTCAGGGGGGGAAGGCAATCCTCATGGACTTGAAAGATCACCATCACATCTTCCTTACCATAAGGGCAGGAAGAGTACATCAGGAAATTCCCCCCATGCCAGTGAAGATCCTGTCTGGTGTTGTCTCATTGTCACTATCACCGTCAAAACAGTCCTTGGGGATTGGTCCTAACAGCTCATTACCTAAATCTATGGAAAAATGTCGGTCATCAACCGCCATTCCAATAATGGTGCCTGCGCCCAGAGTGATACTCTTTAGGTCGCTATTATCCACCTCTATTAGAATGGTGTCGTGTTCTGTGTTGACTAATGGCGTTGGGTTTACCCCCAACCCTTGCTGTTGGAAATGAGCGTTAAGATGGGCATGGGCGTCAGCATATGTCATATGTCACATAGGCGTCAGTCCTCTTTTAATTTTTACTTTTAGTGAGAATTGTCGGGGAATGGCTGGATCTTTTGGGAGTTTGCAGAACATGGCCTCGCTGATGAAGCTCTGACCGTTGTTCACACATACTTGGGCGGGAACAAAGTCTTTCCCCTCATTTAACTGAATAGGGATGAACAACTGCTCTCCAATTTTCTGACTATCAGCCAAGCTTTGAGTTGATTTCTCCTCTTTTTGGATTATGGAATGGGATTTTCTGATTGTGAATTTGAATAGAATTTCAGGGTGTTTCCTTCCAGTGTGGAATGCCACCTTAGACTGGAAGGAAGATTGATTTTCAGAAATAGAGAGGACTCCCCATCACCAGTTTGTTGTCCTATCACACTTACTGTCACGTCTGGGATTTGAAATTCAATTTGGTCAGGTTTTTGTTCAACCATGTTGCATGTGCCATTTAAACTAACATGGTTGACACTCTGTTTCAATTTTATTGGTCGGTTAGCCTGGGTCCTGAGGACCTTGTTTTCACAATCTATGAGGGGAGACAATCTAAGCAGGATGTCATTCCCTAGTAAACAAGGTGTGCCCTCTAGAGTCACAGTTGCTTCACCTTGTGTCACCCAATTTTAATGTCTAAATCTGCAATCCCTTTGACGGGAATTTCCTTCCCATCGAAGTTCTGAAGTTGTCCAGGAAGAGGGGTGAGAGGAATTTGGTATTTCTCCCCCTTCCCAAATTCATTTGATCAAAGGCCCTTTTTGACAGAAGGGTAGCTTGGGATCCAGTGTCCACCAGTGCCAAAATTGTACATTACCCCTGTTTTTGGACCAGGTCATAAAATCTTCCCTCCTTTTCCTCAAGGGGGCAAAGATAATGCACATTTTTGGCCAACTAGTGGGTTCATTTCTTTGCTTTGGATACTGACAGAGAGGTGATTTGGGCAGGATTTTGTTTGGGATCTTGGGAACCTGTAAGAAAAAGGTGACAGCTAGATACAGGGGAAGTTTCGGGTTCCCCTGGTTCTGATTCTGGGCTGTCCCCCCTTTTTGGAGGCTCCTTATTTCTCCTACCCACCCTCTGCTCCTTGGGTTGCAGACTTTCGGGGGCAGGAGATTTTGGTTCCGATTCCAGGGCTTCAAGGGCTTCCTGGGGTTTTTCACAAGTGGGGAAGGAAGCTTCCTCTAAGGCTTTACACCCCCGTTCCCCTTGTGCCTCCTCCCTAGGAACCAGTGGGTTGTCGGGGTTCTTCCCCTGTCATTGTTCTCGAGCACCAGACCCTGGATTGGAGGAGTTCTGAGCCGCCATGCTCATCTGAGGGTTCTGTTGAGCCCTCAGCATGTGACCCAGATCATGTGCCATGTTCTGGACCTGGCGCTCTAGTTGGGACACCTGCTCTGGCTGGTACGGGGTCCTCAAATCTACCTTGGGTTCATCCTGGGAAGGGTAACTATCCCTTCTTGCATAATACCCTAAGTTTGGGTAACCCTCCACCCTTGGCCTCACCTCTCCCGGATTGGGCTGTCTGGGCTCAGGAAAGTGGGGAAAGAAAGAAGGGTTGTTTTGGGGGTTGAAGTTTGGCGGGTACCGGGGAAAGAAATTTGGTCCGGCATTTGGGGGATTACTGCCCTCCTGGGGAAAGTGAGGAGGGAGGTTTCCTGGGTTTCCTGCTGTCTGTTTGGATCCCCCTCCCCTTGGGCTGGAGGAGTCCACACATAGCCCATGATGGGTCTATTTCCCTTGTAGCGTGGGCTGATGTAGTCAGGGGAGTTAGGGGTCCCATTTGTGGAGTTACCTTCCTGGCTCCCTTTTAGTGATTGGCCTGAGGGCCTTCTGGGTTCGGGGTTAGTTGTATTCTGCATGGGGAGGTTTTTAGGCCCCCCCATCTCCAGATCTAAAATGGGGGCAACCTTCACCTCCGCCACCGTAGCAGCAGCAGGGGTGTTGGTTGGTTTGGGGCTCTTGCTCATATTTTTACTTTCCAACGGCTTTTGTACTTCATAGATGCACGTTGCTTATTCAATGACCCAGTCTAGTGATCTTTTCTCATGAAAGTCCCTCACTAGCTGTGTCATAATATACTTAGGGAGAGCATGAAAGAAGGTGTTCACAAATTCCTTACTGTCAGTGCGCACCCTTCTAGTGGTCTGCGCCAAGGCGCGTTTCAATTCCTGAAGAACAAATTCTTGTGAGGCCTAATCTTACCCAAATTGTAAGTTGTAGGCTGCCTTGCATGCCTCTTGAGGGTTCGTATGAATGGAAAAATGTTTCAGGATGGCCGCCCTATAGGTGGACCATCTGGAATGGTTCTGATCCTCCAGCCCTGCAAAGAAGCTGGAGTACTCAGGAGAAAATGTCCATTTTACATACTGAATACAGCCTTGGCTGTCCTTCAGATGGAAAGTCTCCTTCATCTGTTCAAATAATTCAAGATGCTCCCAAACCAAATATTTGGCATTTTTGTGGTAGGGCATCATGATGCTCCTAATAGCTTTTATTTGTTTCAGGGGATCCTCAAGGGGATCCTTAAGTAAAGCCCTCTTGACTTTGTTGGCCTTTTTAGTTCTTGTCATCCTGGTCACCCTGGTCCACTCATCCTCTGACTCAGAGGCACTGCTACCAGAGGTGGCTGTCTGGTCTTCTAGGCTCTCCCTGATTCTGCAAGCTTGGGAATGGCTGGCAGAGTGTGGGGGCCTAGTCTCTAGGGACCTGTGGCACACAGAAGAGTCTTGTGACTCTTCTTTGCTCCCAGGATAGGTTGAGTACCGCCACCACACTGTTCTAGCCGGGAAGAGGTTTTTAGTATGCTCTTAGTGGGCCTTGTCACATGGAATTCCCCACCAAATTTCACTGCCTGCTCTCTCGATGAGTTATATTTCTGAAGATTCTCCCCTCACTTGAGTCTCTCTGATCAGAGAAGATGGCCCCAGCACTTGGGAACCTATACATAGATGCCCATCCATCCATTTCTGGGAGGTGCTGACCTATTAGCCCCATATTCTCCATTGGGTTGAACTCTACCATCCCTCTAGCCCTTGGTTCATGTGAGCCAGTGGACATGGGGGTGGCAGCGTCCACGGAATTGAAGAGATTAAAGTCTCTGGTGCCAGGGTTCCTGAGGTTATGCTCAGGGGTTTCCCTCTCCCATCTGACCTCATCTCTCTCAGCCCCTACTGCCTGATGGCATGCAGGAATCTGACCCTTTTGTTTGTCTATTAAGGCATTACTGTTCATTATTAGTTGTTCCTGCATGGCTATCTGTCTATGGAGCCTGTCATTTTTTCACAGAGAGCCTCATTGTCTCTCTCTGCTTCCTGTCTGATTTGGGAGTATTGAGTCAACTTTTGCTGTAGGAGACTGACCTTCTGAGTTCTGTCCTTACTGGCCTGGTCATTCTTTGCCAGAGCATCTTCCACCCTCCTGGTGTGCTCTAACAGCTTTTCGTAGTCCATTTTGAGTTCACCCAGTCCCTGAAGGGCCAGGTGATTTTCTTCCATCTTGGTTTTTAAATGGCTGACTTCCTGGCCTAAGGCATCCCATTCCTGAATTAGAGTACCCCTCTGTGCAGCCAGGTCATCCCTTTGTTTTCTGAATGCACCAGCTTTCTGGCGCTGTTCAGCAAACTCTGTTTGGGATTCAAGGTCTTTAAGAATTAATTTATTATTATCTTCTTTTAATTGGTCTATCTGGTCTTGTAAGACAACCATCTGTTCTGCGCAAACTCTATTAAAAGTTAAAATTGTTGCGCCAGTTTTTGTTGGCTTTGTTTTAAAGAGTCCAACCTTTCTTGACACTCTTTTTGCAGTGTCAGTAATTTGGTGTCTTGCTCTACCCTTTCTTGCTGCAGGAGATCCAGATCTTCTTTTACTTTTGTCAGGTACTGTCTGGTTTCACTCTCTGATTCCTGGCTCTTTTGCAGCCTTTGCTCTGCAGAGTCCAGATCAGTTTGGGTTTTCTCTAGGGAATGTACTTGCCTTTTTACCAGATCTAGGTTCTCAGCGTATTTTTCCTGTATTACTCCAATGTGGAGGTACAGGTACGCCGCTATTTTGGCAATTTTACATTGCTCTTCTTTTACCCTTGGGGCCATATACAGTTCACTAAGTGCCTGGTGTAGTGGACCTTTGTCCTGCCATGTATCTAATTCTGTGGCAGTGGCTTGTTGTTTGATTTCCTGCAGCCAAACATTCTCATCCTGCTCAATCCATTCACCCCTGACAAACAATTTGTGCAGTAGGTGTTCTTTTTCCATATTAATTTCCACTGGGGTCGCCATTCTGGAAATATTAATTTCCTTCTGACTTATCTCAGGGTTACTTTTACCTTTGCAAAACGGGACCAACTCTTTTGAGTATTTCTATTCAAGGGTGTTTTTACAGTGTAGCACAGTATGGTAGCCCAACAAGGTGTATGTGACCCTACAGTTAGCACGCTGTGTTAGACTGTCACGAGTGGTATGTCTAATTCAGGATCCCGCAACAGCCCCCAAGCTGTAAGTGATTCAGTCCGGCATACACCTAAGCCAATGCCTAGCATGTAATACACAACTGAAATCCTTATTTATTTTTGTCTAAAAGTTCTTTTATTCTGAACGATGTACCACTCATATCACACCCCTCTCCTGGAACCCCCCCGAACACACTGAACCAGGAATTAGGCTGGTTTGCAAAGTTAAAATATTTATTTAGGTATTCACAATTTAATCACACTATGTTCTAATGGGTACACAATATTCACCAATGGGGTGATGTAACACAGAGAAATCTCTATAATACACAGGAGTAATAGTGAGCAAAACAATTCAGCACAGAAATAATACTTTTGTGTGTGTGTGTTCAGATCGAATAGCACTGTGGTTAAAGGTTCCCTCTGCACACCCCTCAACCCCCAAATAGTCAATGTAAAGAGATAGGAGGAGCGAGCAGGCATTCAGGAATGGCAGAATTCAAACAAAATAACAATCCCACTTTCGCCCAGCAAACACAAGAGAAAACAGAATTGACTGTCAAGCTGTCTGAATGGCTTTTAAAGTTATCTTGAGAATGGATTGGGCAAAAACACTAATATGGTCAAAGTTGCTGAAATTGCTATCAATTCTTATGGGAGCTGCTTTGGATGGTTGCACACAAACACAAGCAATGATTCAAAAGCAAGTAACAATTTGAAATCCTAAAATTCAAGTTGCGAACAATCAAAAGCTGTTTTACACGCGTCAGAATTTCCCAAAAACGAAATTTGCAGCAAACTTTTCACTGCGCAATAATTGCGATAATGGGAAAACTGTATGGATCTGCAATGAGCTTTTAGAGTTGATTTAAAGCTGTGGATGTTAGCTAAAAGCAGAAGTTGGAAATGTGTTTCTACCACAAACACTGAGGGTGTTATGTACGTTTTAGTGGAGGTCGTTTTTTCGAGGTAGGCGCAAGAATGGAAAACAGGAATGCACTTTTAAAATGACAAAAAGGATTTCTTACACTAGAGGATGACTATGAACAAAACGAATACCACACAAGAACACATCCACTTGATCAGAATGACTGCCTGCAGTGGTCCCGCCTTCTTCAGATGAGAAAAGATCAGTGCAAAGATAGTTTTAACCATATTAGCACAGGAGGAAGATAGGAGGGATTGGATGGAGAGTTCAGACAATGCAAAAGTACTCCTAACAATGCAGGTTCTGAATATTACGATAGGATGGGTTTAAGATAGGGATTAACTAAGCAAAGTATATATGCTAGCGACACATTTCTATCTATAGATACTCACTATATATGTTTTAAAACGGAACCATCAGGATTCTGGTCAGGGATTCTGGTCAGTGAAGGGAATCTGGTTATGGGACAGACAGCTAGGCACATCGGACTGGACTGGGTCTGCAATCAGCAAGGCACTCTGGTCACAGCACAGCACAGGACTGGATCGGATCTGCAAGGCACTCTGGTCACAGCACGGCACAGGACTAGATTGGATTTGCCCTTTTTGGTTCTGGAGATAATTCTTTTAGCAGGCAAGCAGTACAGCACAGTACAGCTGTATTTTGATGCTTCCCTCTTAAGTTTATGGGGTTGGTTCTGGAAACTGAGGCCTAGCTGAGAATGGTTTAGCTATGCAATGGGTTCTGCTTTGCCAAGTTTCTGGAGTCTGGAGTAAGGAAGATTGAAAGTTCTACAGCAGGGTGCTCTGCCATCATTCAGACAGTGGGTGAATCTGTCTGTCCTTATCTGCCCTTTGCTGTCTCTATTTATGCTATGATTTGTATTTTTTATTTTATTAAATTTATATAGCCCTTTAAAGGGGGTGTATGTGCTGGTTTAGCCTAAGCTCGCCCCTTTGACAGGGATTGGTCAGAATCTCCTCTCCGCCTTGATAGGAGGAGAAAACCAGGGTGCCACCTTTATGATGTGGGTTTATGAGGCTTAGAGTCCACCCCTAGCCTCTTGAACACAAAATCTACTTTTGACACAATACATATTTACACATATGCAACCTCTATAACAACCACATATATAGATCACATATTTTATATAGCAGCTATCCCTCCAAACCCCGTAGCCGTGTGATCTCGGCTCTGCTTTTCAACGAATTTTGCCCTTTTCATCCAGAACACAATGTCCAATTTATCAGCAAATTTCTACAAGTGTGCGCGTATAACATAGGCATAATTGTATAAAGTTTCATACTTCTAGCAGAAATACATTTGGTGTAAAATCACATTTTCTGCTGTTTCCTTCCAAATTATGTCACATGATTTTGCCGCCTCTTGAAATGTGCAGCCAAAATTTAGATTTACAATTTTGTTACTTTTGTGTTTTTGACAATTTTAACTGGCAAGTTATATATCTTTAAACAAAATGTTCTTTGTGAATGTTCAGCCACAGATGGCTGTTTGGGTCCGCCTCTTTTTCTCTCTCTTCATTCTAGAAGCAACTCCTCTCTGTTTGCTCTTGGCAGAGTCCATTTACAACGGTCCTCACACCTCGTATTTCCTGCTTTGCAGCTGTTCATTGTTTCCTTCCCCACTGCAGACCAGGTTCTTAATTATCGCTTTGGTGAGATTTCCTGGTGGAGGGACCTGGAGGGAGAGGCCTTGCCTTGTGAGTTAAGCTGTTATTCCAGGTTGATAGCTTTTAGACAACTTATTTTAACTGTTAATTCTGTTGAATTTTCCCTTAACATACAACAAACTTGTGGAATCACATCTCAGCTAAATACTTATTCAAGATTTTAAACCATGGAATCAAAACAATTACAAGATTGGTTACTCTCAATAATAGGCCTCTTAGATTTCAAACATTTGATTTTAGTCTATACATGTTTAAAGTTTAATCCTGCATGCCGCTGACAGCTGTCATTTAGGCGGCCTAGGGTACTGCACCCAGATTTTGACAGATCCACAGACAGTCCACTTTTGCTGTGGAAATCCCTTGATGCTTTCACTTTTTCAGGACATTGTATGTTCATAATGATTTCTTATACTAAGTGAATTATAGCACCCAGCAAGAATTGTGGATGTTTGAGGGTGTTTTGGACCAACATTCTGCAGTTTCAGCAACAAAGAAAAAGGACTTAAAGCAAGATTTGGGGGTTTTCTTTAGCAAAGCACTGCTTTTCCTTCTGTACGACATCTTCACATGTTGTGGAGCACAGTGACATGTTTCAGGAGTGAGATCTCAGTTCCACCACTGACAACATGCATGGCAGATTGGGCAGCCATCTTTTTGTGCTTTGCAAAGCGTGATTTTCAGAGGTTTTGGCGCGCACAAGGGTTTTGTGGCCATTTTGATGTTTCTGGCACCATCTGAACACAGTGATGCCGCATGGCAGAGCAAAAGTGGGTCAAGACATCCCACATCACTGATTGGAAATCAGCTGAGAATATCCACATTTCCTTGCTCTTGTCCTCTCCGGTGTTCTACTGTAAAGCAGAAGGGTTGACGGTCTAGAAACCATTGCATGAGTCGAGCATTAGAGCCTTTTCTCAGACTTAGCCAGGTGAGAGGGGAGTGGTCGGTAAGCAATCTGAACTTCCATCCAGTGAGATAATATTTGAGATGGGTTACTGCCCACTCGATGGCCAGGTCTTCCAGTTCTATGGTGGCGTAGTGCTGCTACCTTGGAAAAAGCTTTCTACTTATGTATGGGATTGGATTCTCTATCCCATCATACTCTTGTGATACGATAGATCCAAGATCAATCTTAAATGCATCAGTCTGTGATATTAACTCTTGATTGAAGTTTGAAACTTTTAGTACTGTATCGCTATATAAGATGTTCTTAAAGCCATTGCAGATATCCTGATCCTGATTATCCCATACCATCTTTTGAGGCTGTGCATTTTTAAGTTTGACTGTTAGTTGGACAGCAATGGTGGAATAATTAGGGATAAATCTGTGACAATGTCCTGTAAGCCCTAGAAAGGCATGGAGCTCTCTTTTGGTTCTGGCACAGTCTTGACCGTTTTCAAATTGGGGCTGAATCAACTGATTACCCACAAAGAATCCCAGTTACTTGACTGCCAATTGGGCTAAATGACATTTTTTGGGGTTTGCAGGTCATACTGCCTTTCTTAATGCCCTGATGAAAACATTATCCGCACAGGTCTCACTATAAATCACAATATCGTCAATGCATGACCCACAAAAATGTGTGAAGGGTCACACAACTCAGTCCATTAGGTGTTGAAAGATTGCCGGTGCCCCATGTAACCCAAAAGGTAATAATTTAAATTGAAATAACCCCTGAACGGATGAGAAAGTAGTTTTCTGTCTATCTGAAAACTGGAGGGGGACTTGCCAATTGCTTTAAATAAGATCAATAGTGGCAATGAACTTAGCACTGTCCTATTTGTCAATCAAATAATCTATTCGGGGCATCAGATAGTTATAAAATTGTGAGATGAAATCAGCTTCCAGGAATCAATGCAAAACCTCTCCGATTGATTGAGTTTTGCAACTAGGAATATTGGCGAAGAACATGGGTTTTCTGAAGTCTCTTAATGAGTATGATGGACCCAGTAATGACTCTCACTCTTCTGATTACTTTGCATCTTACTGAGACGAGTATGAGTATTGTATTTGTTGTACTCGCTACCCTCTCTGGGTCTCCCTTTCTTTCCGTTACCTTTGTGTGATGTTACTTCTGTATCACCGGGTCAGTAGATCGCTTCTTGGACTCTTTTCCATGGGTCAGGATAGCCACTTCAGTTTTCTCTTTCTTTCCGACACCCTCCATGGTGTTGCTTCCTGCACGGCTTTGCTGTCTGGGAAGTTGTTCCCAGTATTTTCTCCTCACTCATTAGGTCTGTATGTCACTTTCCAGAGTCCTGCACTCGTTCGTTCGGCTTTTAGAGATTTTCAACTTCCTGGCGCAACTCAGGTACCGCTGTGCCCAAGCTTCTTCCCCGCGTACAAAGCCACACCTTCTTTTCCTCTCCTCTTGTTTTGCTGCCACAGCAGCTTTGAACTTCCTAGGTTTCACTCTCTCTGGTGTCTCATCGGCCAATCCTTATGACGCTTCACTGGGGCTTCCCCAGCATAACGTCATAGTCTGTCTTTTGTGTTGGACTGGTGCTCATTATTGTTTCATTGGTTTTCTTCATCACAGTACCAGACAGGTACATTTTCTCAGGTGGAATATCATAGTAGCACATGTATAGTGATTTATCCTGCTTCAATCCAGCAGGTTTCACTAATTTTGGTTGTTGAGTGATTTGCATAAGGAGTTCCTCGTCAGAACGGTGGTCCTTTCCCCCATGGGAGGAGTCTCTCCCGGTGAGTTCCCAGTTGCCTCTATGCCTAGGGGTAAAGGGCACTCAGAATGCATGCGCGTGACTGGCTGACATACCCCAGAGCAGACATGGAGGGGAGGCGAGAGTTGGCAACGTATTGGGACCTTCTGTGTGCTCTCCCCATCTGTAGCCTCACCCTTGAACAGTGTGGTGCATATATCTTAGAATCAGTGCATTCTAGGGCCTTGAAACATGGTTTCATGGGACTGTTGAGTTGTGTTCATCATGTCGAGACGCTTCAAGTGAGCTTTGCATGGTCCTTCTATGACCACATTGATGTTTTGCCTATTTAGGGCAACAGTCTCATGTGTGAAGGGGCTGAAATTCGGGGAAAGTGGTGGTGTGTCCAAATGTCATGTAGCCAGTAATTTCTGGATTTCCTCACAGATAACTAACTATGCAAAGGTTAGTGCAGATTGGTGGAACAGTGGGGAATTCTATAAGGAACAAACTAAAAGATGTTCTGCTTTATATTTATAGAGATTTATTTTATTTTATTGTTTATAACATGCTTAATACCAGTGAGTGGTTTTGAAGCGCGGGATCAGAAATCACACCTGTGTTGCACTGCATTGTCTTGCTTCCAAGACAAACACATTGCCCCTGAGCTATCCTCCTTCCCCTTGATGATGATGATATAAGTTTCGAAACATGGAAGGAAAACCATGTGTGTGGCCTAATGATTTCAAGGGAGAAGGAGTGTTGTCCAGAGTCACTATTTCTGTTAATATAATAACATAATATTTATGCTAGTATCGCAAATGTATGTTCTTGGGGTTGCTATGTTTTTAGTTATAGAAACTTCTACATTGATATTATGATTGCTTAAAGGAAATAGTTTATAGGATCCAAGACTCTCTAGTGGGAATACATGTTCTGTAGTGTCCCTGCATGTACAAAAATTATAATGGACAACTTTTGAAAACACCTCTAGGTTCACTGCCATCTCTTGAAAAAGCTAACCTTATATCATAGTGTGTTATTTTAATATAATTTATCTCATGTGGACTTTAATGCTTCTTTACAAAATGTGATGTTTTATAAAAAAAAAAGGATGTTTGGGAATAGTTCTTGTAAATTATTTGATGGTTAGTACAAGTTGAAACATGAGCATGTTTGTTCATTATGTACAATCTGTTGTGCTTCTTTGCAATTTAATAAAACAATTTGAGGAATTACAGTGTACTAATCCTCTATAATGAACCATGGTACTAGTGTTGGTGAAAAAGAGTACCACAAAACCCTTACAAATTCCATTAAAAAAGATTTAAGGTGAAACAGATCAATGCAGTAACAAACCTCCAGCCCCCAAATTCTGCAGGTGTTGGAAGCTACACCACCTTATCTTCGCTGTTGCCTCAGCCCATGAGCACAATAATGGCATTACAAGGTGACATCATATGAGGCATCATGTATGTCATCACTTATAATATCGATGATATTGCAGGAAACTAGAGTACGCTGATGACAACAGTCATAGCAATGCCTTACCTTATGACATTAATTATGATGTGTGACACTTTTTATGACAACATATATGATGACATCACTAATGAGATCACTATGGTATCACTGGAAAGTATTTGTAATGCTTAAAAGTATCTTGAGCCGTCGGAGCTATGGGAACAGTTTTGATTGAAAGTACTCAACTTCCTCGAACCTCCTCTTTGGAGTCGAAGGCAAAAAAGGGTTCAGAGCCCCCTGCGCTTAACAAAGCCACCAGGGACTATAGCAAAGGTTTCTCCTGTGTGCCAAAATTCCCCAGTGCATAGTCTATGCCAATAAAGCTTACAAATTCCTGTTTCGACACTGCTCTGTCACCTTCATCAAAAGGTCCGTCAGCGCTGAGTTTCAAAGACCCTGCGACCTTGAGATATGTCTTAAGATCCTTGTAATGCTTCATGTCTTCCTTTGAGGACACCTAGTCTTGTTTTGTTTGGATCCCTTACCAACTCTCCTGAAAAATTACAAATTCTTGGCCACTGACCTACAGGAGGCAAGTGGATTGAACATTTCTCGACAGGTAGACAGACAGAGATAACAAGAATTTTGATGTGTGGGAAAAAAATATTTTTACATAATGAATCATGGCAATAAAAGCAGTGAATGCTCTGGGTACATTGGCGAAATACCAACACTTTGTGGGCTGTAATTGAACAAGAGGCAGACTATATTCCGGAGGGTGAGAAAAGGGAAGGGTTCCTTGACATTATCTCAGATAGCAAAGAGGCAATGTGCCAGGTCCTACAATCTGACCACAGTACTTCGGATTGTCTAGGTAGAGCAATGGGCACAGAAAGTCTGGATTTGTGCCAAATGTTGAAGCTACGCTGCTTGATATGCCCTTTGACGGCTTTAAGGCCTCATTACAAGTTTAGTGGTATTGTGGCGGTAAATCTGCTGAAATACCATGAAACAGATTTACCGTTACGGCCACTAGGTCTGGTCGAATTACTATAGGACTCCATGGTGATTTCGGCAGAATTACTGCCAGCTGTAATTCCGCCAGCAGTAATTCTGCTGATTCAAATGTTTTTGGGTGGTAAGGCAGAGGAATTAACTTCAGCCTTCTGTGGGAGGTTTTTCCTTCAACTTGCCTCCAGCCCTATGGTTAAGCACTGTGGTACAACAGCATTACCACCATTTTTGGCCACACCACCAAACTCATAATGAAGATGTTAATCTTTTTGGTCCCAAGTCCGATGACAGTCTGGAAAATGTTCCAGCTTCTAAGGCAGCACTAAAATCCTTGGGGGCCACAGTTTGTCAACAGACCACTCAGGTTGGCTCATCGGCATGGAACACAAGGCCTATTTTGCTATTATGGCTCATTTGGTCAGAATGAAGAGGTCAATCCTAAGCTAGGCAACAGTGTTTTGCCAAACCAGTGAAGGGTATTGGAGGAAAGACGACCCAGGCCTCCGTCATGTCTGTCCCATCCAGCTCAGCAGCAGCATAACCTCTCTGAATACCCTTCACATATCACTCCAATGGGGGGACGTCTGTCGCAGCATTCTATTGAATGGTTCCACATTACTACCGATATGTTGTTAAAATGAGTAGTCTCAGAAGGATACTATCTCCCCTTTATCAGGTGCCTGACCACCCTCCATCCCGGAACCCCAGCCTCCAGATCTGCAGCTCCAGCAGGAGATTTCTTCCCAGCTGGAGAAAGGCACAATAGAGCCAGTGAGGAATAAGGGGTGGTGCTCCCACTACTTCCTTGTACCAAAGAAGGATGAAGGACTGAAACTCATCTTGGACCTGAAGCACTTGAACATGTTCCTCAGGAAAGAGAAATTCAAGATGGTAACTCTTTTGCAGATCCTCCAGGCTATAGAGCTTCAGTATTGGCTGGTGTCATTGGATCTTCAGGATGCTTACTCCCATATGCTGATACCCTTTAGCACAGGAAGTACCTGAGGTTCATTATCGGCAGTGCACATTGCCAATTCTCGGTACTGTCGTTAAGATGTTGGTGGTTTCAGCCAGTCTAAGAAGGGAGGTAACCCATGTCTTCTCTTACTTAGACAATTGCGTAGTGTAAGAAATGCCCATTAATAAACATTGGTAGCAAATGCCAAATGGCCTATGCATTTCGGACCCCTGGCGTCCTTTAGAGCAATATCTGCTTCAGCTAAAAACAAGTGGTCATATCCACATTACAAAACATCCAATCCAAACCTTCCTTGAACTAGTGAGAAAGTTACATGATAGGTTCAATCCAGCTCTACTAATAAATACCTGATGCTTGTCTGTGAAGAGGCTCTTGGACAGGCAAGAAAATCACTCGTCACTGGACATTTCCTAAACTAACTGCTGTGCGCTATTATGGACTATTTGAACAAAATCAATGATTGAGTTTCAAAAATAATGATCTCAAGTAATCATCATCATATTAAGTTTATTCAGAAGCAAATTATCCATAAACCATACACAAAATAGAACTGCATAGTAATACAAAATCCAATTTAACATTTTTTTTTTAAAGTCCACGGTATAAACTTACAAACATTACATATGTATAAGAAAGATTAAAATGTGCATGTGTGTAAATCAAGATAAAATCCACAGGAAGCGTCCAAACGACAGTGAATTAAGTTCGGCGATACCAGGCCCTTCTCAAGTAATCCACCATGCCCAGGCCGCTGGCATCGTAGCGGCTGAAAGCAGATAACATAAAGCAGGCCTAGCCTGAGACAAGCCTGAGACAAGCCAGCGGACCCAAGTAGTGGCAGAAGTGTTTTTTGTCTTAGGTCTGTGTTATGTGGGCAAAACAACACAAAGTGTAAAAGGTCCTCCACTGGCCACTGACAGCAGGTGCAAGCTGTAGGGTGCACATTATGAGTCCAGCTTTTTGTTCGTGCCCCTAGCCACAAGCAATCAAACCGGGCTCGGGTCAAGGTCCAGCGATCTGCAGGATTATCACTGTGGAGCAAGTATGGCTGAATAGTGTCTGCAGATGTTAACACAATATGCCTTCTGTTTGCAAGAATACCCAAGGCAGCAGACTCCCTGTTTGCCACCAAGATGGAATTAAACATTTGTTTGTATGCCCTGACCGCACAGGGGGTCAAGAAGATTGAGGGGCAGACAAGATTAGCACAATTTAACTGTCTAATGCATTTCTGGATGTACATAAGCCAGGGGAGCTACTAACCAGGGCTCTTATGATCTTATGTGAAAGAGTAGCTTTCTGGTTAGCCCATAGTGCCAGCCAATGCGAGACTGGAGCCAATAGCCACTCATCGGCAATGTGTGGACATCCCAGTTCTAAATGTGTCCTATAGTTTGGAGCAGACTGTGGTAGCCCAAGCAGTTTTTTAAGAAAGGAGTTCTCCACATTTTCGATTTTTGGAATCCTTTCCATACCCCACAGTGCTGCCCCATAATTAGTGGCAGTTTTTGTTTGAGCCCTGTATACTTCGAGAATTAATTTGATTGGGTGCCCCACGCAGTTATGTTGAAAGCGGGACAAACCCCTAAGCGCCTGTCTCATCCTCATACATTGCTTATCGACATGGCCAAACCCTCGCCAATTCTCCGTAAAACAAATTCCCAGATATTCAAAGCTGGTGACCCTTGGGATAGGTTTGCCGCCACTCCATATTGTGCTCATCTTGAGCTGTCTAACACCCAAACTCTTACATGCCATAACTGGTGATTTTTGTGAATTCACAGTCAGCTTATGGGAAGCCATAAATTGGGTGTAGACGTCCACCAGGCATTGTAAAGCTCTGGGGGTACGGGCAATTAAAACCATATCATCGGCATACCCTAAGACTGGGAGGGGGACGCCACCCACTGTGATATAGTCGGTATGGGAGTTAACCAATGCCTGGTAGACACCATTTATGTAAAGGGCAAACAATACAGGGCCACAACACAGCCCTGGCAGACGCCAAGGAAGGTCTCAAAAAAAGCTGTGCACTGTCCCTGTTCCCTGAATCTGACGCAAGCCGATGTATGTTCATGGATTATCTGGAGGACCTTGACCAAATCCTCCGGGCAACCCATGGACCTGAGCACCGCCCAGAGCATAGCCCTGTCTACTTTGTCAAACGCGGTGCTCAGGTCCATGAATGCTAAGTACAAAGGCTCACCCCTCACATGTATGAACGTAGCTCCCACCAAATACAGGTTCAAAGCCTGGTCCCTAGTTCCTAGGCCCGGGCGAAAACCCTATTGAGTCTCTGTAAGAACCCCAGAGTCAGAGATCCATTGTTCTAGCCGTGCCAAAACCGCACGGCCGAAGATTTTAAACGAGGTGTCAAGAATGGTGTGAGGTTCCCATTGTAATGACAGGACTGTCACTGAAGCACCAATTTCCAGGGAAGGGGACCTCCCATGGAATGTTCCTGTTCATTTAGGATGGTGACAGTACTTCAGAGGCAGATCAAAGAAAGGGCTTCCCTGGCTACCCAACATTGTTGTTGCAGGTACACCTAACACAGACCGCTTAATACAAACCAGACTTTGGGCCTCATTAGGACCCAGGCGGAGTGGGTTTCCGCCAGCGCTAATCGCGGCGGACCCGTCCGCCGTACTACGAGTTCCCTTAGCGCCATGGAGGTTTTCTCCGCCTGGTTTTACCAGGCGAAGAAAACCATGGCGCTACGGGACCTCGTTGTTAATTACGCCACCGTATTTTACGGTGGCGTAATTAACTCCTTCCCCACTCCCATTATACCCTATGGGGCAAGAATGGGAATGGGGAAGGGCAGAATGGGGATTGGGGATTTACCGCTCCGCCGAGGTCGGAATGGGGCGGTAAATCCGCCAACCCCCATGGCGCTATCGACGGCTTTCCGCCGTGCTTCGCGGTGCATTTAGCACCGCGAAATCCGCCTGGGTCCTAATGAGGCCCTTTGACATGAACAAATCACTGTTCACCAACCTGACAATAAATGACATCAAATGCTTGTGGCTTTATAACTGTGTAAACTCAGCAATCACCGCTCCTCAATACAAGTGTGGCGGTCTGGAAACAAGGGTGCCGGTAAGCTTACTGGAACCCTTGTTAACTTACCGCCCCACTATGAGTCGTTGCCATGGAAGCACTTGCACTGTCAGCAACAGTGCTGGTGCATCCGAGTCCCATTCCCATCCTACATGACTCCATGGAAAATGGGGACTTACATTTTCCGGCGCCTGACTTCCCGGACCGGCAGGACTTGGAATGTCCCAGTAGCACCAGGAAGCTAGGTGCCGGAAACAGCTTTACGAGGTCTGGGTTACCGCCGACCTCGTAATGAGGGCCACCATGTAAATATGTAAATATGGCTTATATTTAGTTTTTCACATCTGTCACTAGACCTCTGAGCTGTACACGGCTGTACGGTTTTGAGCCAGAGATACACTACAGGTGCAACTATGATGTGACCTTTGAACCTTCCCTGCTGCCACTGCAGGACAGTTGTTGTAGATGCCAGGTGCATGTTTGCATTATGTTTTGGGGTATGGAGCATGATGAACGTGGCATCTAATTAGCATATTCCACTTTCAGAATCCAAATTGCCTGCATCATTTTATAATTAAACAGCAAAAAAGCTGAGGCTATCTCACACTCGCAGATCACATTCTGTCACACTGGGCAAGTGGAAAAAGGGATGCAATGGTCCTCGGCACAAGATTTGGTCACTGGGAAACAGTGCCAGTGTAAGTTTGCCATTTGCATCAGTTTCCCTGTGTTCAGGAAGTAGCAGACTTGGATGGCTGTGTTCACGCAGTGGCGGAGTATACCACGAGTCCCACACATTTCTCAAAGTGATTCTTCTGAGGTGCAGGGTGAGCTGGTAACTGTATCCAGATCGAGGCTACCTTCATTCGATACAAGCTGGTGACTTTCCTTTTAAGGGACAGCCTTCCATTTCAGTATTGTATATTTCGGTGTGACTAGGAAGCATGGTTTGCTCTCGTAACTTGGCAGGGGGACGTCTCCGCTACCAGGCAGGGGCTTTCGAGTGTTCTGTCTATGGATTAACCGCTTAAAGTTAGCGTGCCCTGATGTCCTACTGAGTTGTGTAGGTACGAGACCTTGCGACTGGCCTGTGGTGAGGCAATGTCCTCTGCCAGGTGCTAACCAGGGTGTCCTCCCCATTAGCATTCCCAGGCCCAACACCCACTGGCACATTCTGGCACCCAGACCCTAGGTCACCCTTCCGCTGGTCCCCAGACTCTAGCAGAGGACCACGCACAATGCCCACACTTAAACAATGCTCAGTTTGTTTCAAATGACTCAAACAATGTGTATTCTTAGAGGGAGGTTTGCACTAAGTCTGATAATGTATGTTTTGTTGGTACCACATGTTGGGGGGAAAGGTAATTTGCATGAATCACTTTACTAAAATGAAGGCCACTATCAGTATGTGACACATTCTCTAAACAACGCAATGCAACATTTTGACTTTTCTACTACATTTCTAAAAACAGATTATAAGGCCCCACACGCATGTACATATAGCAACTTATCTTACCCATGTCCAAAACACACGCATCTGGCATGCGCACGTCTATTTTTTTGGCAAACAACCAGTGCTGTAGTGTGGATTAAGTTCCATTTGATATTTTGATAGGTTTTGTCTAAAGTGAGTGTTTGTAGAAACCTTCATTTTGTAATTCATAAGGTTTGTAGTCTTCCATTTTAAGTTTGTTTGGAGTGTTGGGAATAATTTTAATGGTGATATTTCCAATGATTCGACACTTTACTTTGTTTTCTAAAACACTTTTCTATTTATATACATGTCAGGTAGCCAAATGGGATAACTGTGCTCCTAAAATATTTATTCATTATAAATTAGAAATATTTCCAAAATGAAAGCTGCATCAAGTATATCTTAACACCCCATCTGACAGTATTGTAAAACAAATTGTCAAGGGCCCCTTCCTGCACATTACAGCTTCAATGAAGTTCTTTCAAATTGTTTCATGATCAGTATCACATTTTAGTTATAGTGCATAAGGTGTAACATATTTTCAAAATCCTACTTCTTAGCCAAGGTATTAGATGAATCCCTTGCTTACAAACCTACATGTATTCAAATGGCCAACACACGTTTACACACTTAGGGGCCGATTCATGGAACAAACGTGCGCCGAAAATCTATGCGCAAGCAGGCGCAAGCGGAAAAAAAAGGCGCACGCGTGCGATTCATGGAAGTCCCTGCGCGTGTCTTCCTCGGGATGTGCGCCAAACCCGTGCATGGCGCACACGTCACTGCAACATCCCGAAAGACGTGCGCGACGGGCACAGTGAAAGTGCACAACCTCTGCGCATACACTAGAAAGTGGGCGGAACACGGGGCGTAACGCGCGGAATGGGGAACAACTCGCGAAAACAAGGGCGTAACTGGGGATGTACTGCAGGGAAGCAGACGGAACGCCCACACGCACCCGAACCACACGTATTCATGGAATCGAATAGGGTAAAGCCACGCACAGCAAAAGACACGCACAAGCCCAAACACGTCCGCCACACGAAGGCAGGCGGTAGCGTCCGTGTGCATTACAAAAGTGGCAAAATACAGCAATAGTGCCTGTGCGAGCAGGGTACGCGTATCTCAGGGGTGCGCGTGAAGTTACACACGCGATTCCATCAGGGTATGTGTATTTCGGGGTGCGCGTGAAGTTCCACACGCGATTCCATCAGGGTACGTGTATTTCGGGGTGCGCGTGAAGTTCCACACGCAATTCCATCAGGGTACGTCTATTTCAGGGTGCGCGTGAAGTTCCACACGCGATATCAGCAGGGTACGTGTATTTCAGGGTGCAGGGAAAGTCACACACGCGATTCCAGCAGGGTACGTGTATTTCAGGGGTGCGCGGGAATTTCCACACGCGATTGGGCCGTGCGAGCAGGGTACACGTATCTCAGGGGTGCGCGGGAAGTTCCACACGCGATTCCATCAGGGTATGTGTATTTCGGGGTGCGCATGAAGTTCCACACGCGATTCCATCAGGGTACGTGTATTTCGGGGTGCGCGTGAAGTTCCACACGCGATATCAGCAGGGTACGTGTTTTTCAGGGTGCAGGGGAAGTTACACACGCGATTCCAGCAGGGTACGTGTATTTCAGGGGTGCGCTGGAATTTCCACACGCGATTGGGCCCGTGCGAGCAGGGTACACGTATCTCAGGGGTGCGCGGGAAGTTCCACACGCGATTCCATCAGGGTACGTGTATTTCAGGGTGCGCGTGAAGTTCCACACGCGATTCCATCAGGGTACGTGTATTTTGGGGTGCGCGTGAAGTTCCACACACGATATCAGCAGAGTATGTGTATTTCAGGGTGCAGGGGAAGTCATACACGCGATTTCTGCAGGGTACGTGTATTTCAGGGGTGCACGTGAAGTTCCACATGCGATATCAGCAGGGTACGTGTATTTCGGGGTGCGGGGGAAGTTACACACGCAAAATCAGCAGGGTAGGGGTATTCCAGGGGTGCGCGGGAAGTTCCACACGCTTTTCCATCAGGGTACGTGTATTTCAGGGGTGCGCGGGGAGCACCACACGTGAATTGCACGTGTGGGCCCTCCCAGGTGTTCCCTCTACACCCTCCACGGCACCTGCAGGTGGCTCACACCACAGGGGCCTACCCTGCACATGTCCTGCAGGCACCCCATCCACCATGGCCATGCCCCCCAGCCAACCCACATGTCAACTTGCACTACTGCCCACCAACGCAGGTCCCCCTGCACCCCCAGCCACCAGGGGCACCAACCACCAGGCCCCCACCCATGTCTCCCACCACCCCCACCCCCCAGTCACCAGGGGCAGCCTCCACCAGGCCCCCACCCATTTCTCCCACCACCCCCACCCCCCAGCACTGTGGGGCACCTGCCACCAGGCCCCCACCCATGTCCAACTCATGTTCCCCACCACCCCCAACCCCCAGCACTGTGGGGCACCTGCCACCAGGCCCCCACCCATGTGCAACTCATGTTCCCCACCACCCCCACCCCCCAGCCTCCAGGGGCAGCCTCCACCAGGCCCCCACCCATGTCTCCCACCACCCCCCAGCCACCAGGGGCAGCCTCCACCAGGCCCCCACCCATGTCTCCCACCACCCCCGCCCCCCAGCAGTGCAGGGGCAGCCTCCACCAGGCCCCCACCCATGTCTCCCACCACCCCCACCCCCCAGCCACCAGGGGCAGCCTCCACCAGGCCCCACCCATGTCTCCCACCACCGCCACCCCCCAGCAGTGCAGGGGCAGCCTCCACCAGGCCCCCACCCATGTCTCCCACCACCCCCACCCCCCAGCCACCATGGCCAGCCCCCACCAGGCCCCCACTCATGTCCCCTATCACCCCCACCCCCCAGCCACCATGGGCAGCCTCCACCAGGTCCTCACAATCCCCAATCATGTGCGTTATGGTCAGCCTCCACAGCCAAAAAGCCCTACCAAGTAACCCATTCACCCACATGGAAATGGAAATTACATGTTACACCCCCAATGTTCATAAAGCAAATGAACCCATGTCCATCACACACAATGGTTGCAATTGAATGGGAAAACACCCAACATGACATGCATGAAACCAATGAGATGATACCACACAGTGAAGTATGAAAACAAAATTGTATTAAAAAAAGAAAAAATGCAAAAGAAATGAAACAAACTACAATGGCAATGAAAAAAAGATAAGCTGCATGTCCGTTTAAAAAAATAAAAACACCAAATCCTAATCCAAAAAAATGTTGTCCAAAGTCAAATGAAAAATAAAATCAATCCAATGAAGAACTATGTACAAAACTTCCAAGGGTCCATGAGCCCAACTGAACAAAGGAAACCTACAAAAAACCCTAACTAAAATGCAACTATATACAAAAAGTGGAGCAGTGTCCGTCGACTCCAAATCATAAGAACAAACAAATGAAACCTAAAACTAAAGAACTATATACAAAGGCGGCGGGCAAGTCCAGCGGCTCACTCCGTGGTGTTCCGGGCCAGGGCATCATCGAACTCCTGTTCGATGTCTCGGAGGCGGTCCTGTTCCATGGCCCCGAGGGTCCGCAGGGACGACGCCGTGTCCTCCTCCAATCCCTGCAGATTGCCTCGAGGCACTCGGCCCGCCTCAGGGCCCTCCGCATGGAGTTCTCCGCCCTGACCATTGTGAGCCGCGCCTCTTCTGCCCGCCGCCGCTCCGCATCTATGGCGTGGCCCAACCGCTGCCACACGGAAGACACTCTCTGTCCTGGGTCCTCCTGCCCTCCGGCCGATGCCTGCCCCTCCGATGTCGAAGGCCCCGAGCCTTCATGGCTCCCACCATGTTGCTGCTGCTGCTCTGCCTCTGCCCGTGCACTGCCTCCTGCTGCCTGCACATCCTCCGCCGGCTGGGGTGCAGTCGTAGATGTGGTCACCCCTGCTGGACGTCCGACTCCCGACTGTGGCAGGGATGCCTCCTCCACCAGCCTGGCCGCACCGTCAGAGGCAGCTCCACAGGTGACTGATGGGTGGGAAGATGGCACAGAGGACGACTGGCGCGTAGGGGGTCCAGTTGAGGAGGGGGTCGGAGCAAGCCCCATCAGACGGAGGAATCTGGTCTGGGTGTCCTGACCCAGCAGGCTGACGTGGTCAACGAGCCATTCGAGATGACGTGCAGTCTCTCCATGAAAAGACTGCAGGTCACCTCGCATGGCCTGTTGACGCAACGCCACACCAGCCAGGACAGGCTCAACCCGGACCTGGATAGCCACGTCCGCAGGCAGAAGAAGGCCAGTTGACATCAGCTCATCCCCTGCCTGAAAACGGGTCTGGACGTAGGCATCCCTGCTGGTGCAAGATGATGCAGGGACAGGATCGGGGACAGGATTGCACACAGGCACCTGCGCGGCGGCCTGTGCTGCCTCCTGTCCCTGGTCCTGCACTGCACCACTAGCACCAGTGGGATCCCCACCTCCATACCCTGTCTCTGGTGCTTGCACGGCCTCCTCCTCCACCAAACCCCACACCAACCTGGATGACTCCGTGCCATCTTCCCCTGTTGGGCCCTGTGGGGTCCCAGCTGCCCCTTCTGCTGCCGAGGAGTCCAACTCCAACCTCCGCCTCTTGGACCTCCCCCCGGCAGCTGCGGCCTGGGACGCGGCACCGGACTCCTCACTCCCCGACGAGATGACAACACGGGAGGGGAGCCGGGTCTTGCGTCTCCGGCTGGCGGTGGGATCCCCGCCGCTGTGCTCCACAGCACCTTCTCCGCCCTCTTCATCAGTTGACGCTGCAGACAGGGAGAAACAAAACACAGGCATCAGGGCACTGTACAATGGACACATACACACATGACAGTTGCACATGAGTGGCATTGGCAAACCTCAGACATGTCATCACAATCCCCAACACACATGTCATTACAACTCGCACACATGAGCCATACCACAGCCATATCGCAACTGCCACCACCATCCATACACATACAACAGCATGAGCAGCCAAAGGTGAGCCAGACATCACATGCAACAAAGGAAGTGTACCACACATGTACACACACCACCACACTTGCATGCATGTGTACACCTCTGCCAAGTGTCGCACTGTTCAGACGGGCATCCATGTCACATCTGCCAATCAGGCTTCCACATACCGCTGTCACATGCATCCATGTTGCATCACTGTTGCACCCTTGTCAAATACACAAACATGCACATGTACACAGTGCTGATACATGCAGCCGAAAACAACATACATGCGTGACATCACGGACATGTCTACTTACATACACATTCATCCAAACATGTGTGCCCACACAACTGCATTTGGCATGCAAGCCTACACACACAAGCACCATCCATGTCTCACACATTACAGCCCTCGCATGTGTCAGCCCCACGGCCCTGTACACCCCCACCCATACTCGACCCCATACAAACAGATGTGCAACCTGCACACTACCGAATAATCACCACACGCACTGCTCACAATCAGGATGCATGTACACTCACCGCTCGACTCCAGACGGGTCTGCTTCTCTAGGACCTGGACGTGGAGCGCTGGGGATATACGTTCCAGGACCCTCATCTGTTCTTCCGACAAGTGGCCCCGGCGCCCCTTGGCATCCGCTGCCTTCAAGAGGCGCCGGGCCTTGTTCAGGGTCCTGGACCTGAAGTCCTCCCAGCGCTTCCTGACATGTTGTAAGTCGCGGAGTGCCACCCCCTCCGCGTTGATGGCAGTCACGATGTCAGTCCAGATCCGAGTCCGTCCTTCCTTGTCGGCGCGGGAACTTCCGAATAGGGCATCATACTGCCCCAGGACTTGCTCCACCAGGACACCAACTTCGGTGGCACTGAAGCTGGTGCCCCTCTGCCTCTCTGGCCGGGGGTTGTCAGTGGTCACAGATGGTGTTTGCCCCGACATGACAACCCCAGAGGCAGGAGTGGGTGGGCAACTGGGTCCTGGGGCTGGGCTGTGGAGCGATGGAATCCCAGTCGGGAGTCTTCGGTTCCAGCAGGGGTGGTCACAGCAACAGCACCCCTGGCTGATGTGCAGGCAGCAAATGGCAGTGCACGTGGGCAGCAGGCAGTCAGGCAGCAGCAGATGGCAGGTGGGAGCGTGCTCGGGGCTCTGGGGGGCAGTAGTTCGGCCTTCTGGGCAGGAGCGTGGTCTTCCGTGTGCATACGCGTGGCCAGCTTGATACAGAGTGAGTTGGCACGTGAAAAATCTGCACGTCAGCGTGTAATTCGAGGAAAGGCCCTTAGCGCGTAAGCGCGTCTGCACGCATACGCATTTTCATTGGACAGAAGGCCCCTCAAGCGCAAGCGCCCCTGTGACGTGACGCGTACAGACGTGCATGCGCATTTGAGTGCGCGTGAAAAACTGCACGTCCGCGTGTAATACGAGGAAAGGGCCATGCGCGTATGCACGGCAGCACGCATATGCGATTTCATTGGACCAGAGGCCCTTAGCGCGTGAGCGCGTCTGTGACGTGACGCGCGCAGGTGTTTCCCTCATTGCACGTGATGACAGAACACACGTGGATTTCCACCAATCGCGTGTGAAAGTTCCCGGCACCCCGGAACACACGTACCCAGGCTAATCGCGTGTGGAACTTCCCCCGCACCCTGAAATACACGTACCCTGCTGATATCGCATGTGGAACTTCACGCGCACCCCTGAAATACACGTACCCTGCAGAAATCGCGTGTGTGACTTCCCCTGCACCCTGAAATACATGTACCCTGCTGATATCGCGTGTGGAACTTCACGCACACCCCGAAATACACGTACCCTGCTGATATCGCGTGTGGAACTTCACGCGCACCCCTGAAATACACGTACCCTGCAGAAATCGCGTGTGTGACTTCCCCTGCACCCTGAAATACACGTACCCTGCTGATATCGCATGTGGAACTTCACGCGCACCCCGAAATACACGTACCCTGATGGAATCGCGTGTGGAACTTCACGCGCAACCCCGAAATACACGTACCCTGATGGAATCGCGTGTGGAACTTCCCGCGCACTCCTGAGATACGCGTACCCTGCTCGCACGGGTCCAATCACGTGTGGAAATTCCCACGCACCCCTGAAATACACATACCCTGCTGGAATCGCGTGTGTAACTTCCCCTGCACCCTGAAATACACGTACCCTGCTGATATCGCGTGTGGAACTTCACGCGCACCCCGAAATACACGTACCCTGATGGAATCGCGTGTGGAACTTCCCGCGCACCCCTGAGATACGTGTACCCTGCTCGCACGGGCCCAATCGCGTGAGGTACTTCCCGCGCACCCCAGTGATACACGTAGCCCGCTTGCTGTGCTGGTACAGGGTTAGCGCAGCCCTTTGCGCTGGATTGGGTATATTGATGGCTTTTCCCTGCGCGAGAGGCGTGCTTGGGGGCGTAACTAGCGCTGCTGCAGGGTCGCTGCGCCACTGTGCGCCACGGCTGGTTTTGGTGGCTGGAATCCATGAATACGCTGTGCGCGGAAATGGATTCTTGCGCACGCGGCTGGCGCAGGGATTCGCACGCGCACACTGTGCGCCAGCCGCGTGCGCCACTTGTGCGCTGAATTCTATGAATTACCCCCTAAGCATTCTAACAGCAGGTGTTCCTTCAGGACATGATTCTTAATTCAGTTCAAGTTAGTAAAATATTAAAATCCACTGAATATTCCTATTTTCCTAATTCAAAGCATATTATTGATGACAGTCCAATGACTTCATGAATGATTCAGTAGAAAAAAAAAAGACAAGAGGAAGGAAAAATGAAATAAAACAATGTTTAGTATTTCTTTTTGGAGAACCCATTTGTTATTAAACACCCATCAAATAAATATGACAACGTACTTGTGAAGGTAAAGGTTACAATATATCAATTAGTTCCTACAGTTGATGACTAATTAAGACTATCTTAGATAATTTACATTAAATAATTCTAATAATATTTAATATATGTACACGCAAGAGAAAACTTCAATTGAACATATTATTAAAAACCCAAGAATACCTGAAATAGCAAATAGATGATACCTATGCATGTGACAGATCTCTTAAACGTTTTTGCAGGGGATAACCCATCTCATGTGTTATAATAGATGACTTTTCAATGATAAACAGTATAATTTCTAGAGTACCCACCAGGCGCAACCTGCAGCATTCAAATCACTTGTTGGGTCCACTGGACATGGAGGAAGTGACGCTGTGCCTGGGGCAGGGCTGATAGTCCTCTTCCAGGAACTCGGTAGCCCCTCCTTACCTCCATCAATTGCCACTCGCCATGGCCTGCGACTAGTGGTAGCTGCTGAATTATTTTGATTGGAAGCTTGCAAACATGCCCCATGAATATGCATGAGTGACAGAGCGTAACGAGGAAGCCTGAACCAACCAATGGGAGTTTGGAGTGTGTTCTCCCCTGAGAAATGTGTCAAAATAATGGGTTAGAATGTTGCATTTTACCCGCACACTTCAATCAGTTCTGTAGAGTAACTCATGATTAAATTCAATGGATGCAGAGTCAGCAACTGTGCACAGGAGCATTTTCCGGTAAATTTTCATGATGCCTTTGCAATATATACCTGTATTCGCTCAGCGTAAAAAACATGTTCATTCTGGCGGTGCCTATAAAAGCATATGCTGGATGCACGAGTATAAGCCAGTAGTCCCACGCAAGAACATACTCATGTTTGCTTAGCCCATAATGCGAACAAAACATGGCATGCCACTGTAGGAAAACATCCATACTGGCTGCACATATGTAGACCAGTATTCCATGTAAGAAAATCTAAGAAAATCATGTTGGTTTGGGCAATAGGCCAGTAAAACATCCTATTCCATTGTAAAAAAAAAAAAAACATCAATGCTGGCTACAACAATGTAGTCCCTGTGAGGAACCAGTAGTAAGACTCTGACACAAGGGCATTGTGGTGGCTGGGAAAGATCTTTATTTTTTTTAAAACAACTTTACTTATGACCCGGTACAGCGCAATACAAGCATGTCATACAAGAGCACAACTTAGAGTGTTATGATCAACGTCTAGATTTCTGTCTTTCCCCCTCACCCCCCCTCAGTTCTCCTTCCCAGAGGATCTCCGCCAATCCAGCGGCTCCTCAGGCTTGTTAGCGAGGGCCCCTACGGCCCTAGGAAGCATCTCGCCAGCTGGGACTGAAAAGTCACAGTGGTAAACTGGCTGTTGTATTCCAGGAATGGGACCCAACAGTCCGTAAAGTGATGTAGTGCTCCTTCGTTTGCCGCTGTGACCTTTTCAGCCACCAGGATCTCCCATACCTTGCTCCACCACAAAGATATGAAGAGGCCCTCCTGTGTTTTCCATTGACGGGCTATTGTTCTCTTTGCCGCCAGGAGTAGCTGAGTGAGTAGTTTAGCAGTGTTCCCAGCCTTTGGGTAGCACTTTGGCAAGGCCGCTCCCAACAAGATCCCCTCTGTATTCAGTGGCAATTGGCAATGGGTTATTGCAGCAATAGTTTGTGTCACCTTCTCCCAAAAAGCCTGCACCTTCGGGCACTTCTACCACATGTGGAAGAAGGTCCCACTGGCCCGACATTGTCTCCAACAGTCTGGTGGTCTTTTCCTCCACACTGTTGGGGCATATATTCAACCCATCTGAGAACTCCTGCCCTCGTTAAGTTGGAGGCCAATAAGAAGGCTCCAAAATGCGCCTTTTAATTGTTTTTGACATGTAAGTTGTCGCCAGACCCTCCAAAAAACGTTTTCCCCTTTCCTCAACCAGATAGGCTATCTTTCAGAGGTCCAGTCTGATTCGTGGTCATTGGTACATGTTCCCTGAAACAGAAACTGCTGTCCCAAACCCAAATCCGCCAATCAGGTAGCCCACTGGCTATATGTGGAATGGCAGATTGTACCAGGCAAACTGGAGCTAATTGTTTTTTGTCTACTTTTGCACACATTTGAAATAGAGTGCTGCATGGTGTTGTGCCAAATTTGCAAAAACACATTTTGTGGACCAGCCACTCCCTCCTTGTGAAATGTGTGCATTGATCTGTTCAGCGGTTAAGACTGTAAATGAGAACACGCCTTTGTCATCAGTCACAAAGTTAATAGCCTCCCAAAAAGGGAGCGTCACGTGTTTGTAAAATTCTGATTTAAATTGTGCTCCGACTTTTGTTGAAGATACAGGGCATGACTGTGAACGTTTGGCCTAAGGGTCCAATGCACCATATGCACCATATGAATGCAATCATATAGGCATAACATGGCATGTGTACAGAGAGTTATTATGTACTCATACTATATACCTTTTCAAGTAATAAGATAAAAAGAAAGCAGTGTTCCATATCTGTTCTGTGACGCTATTCTCTTTTTTTGTCTGTTCCTATTATTTTAACACAGCTTGTGAAAAAACTTCACCTGTTCTGCCTGAACACATTTCTCCAGTCTCGCACTCTGAGTATTGAATTTCCAGAGATGATGTCAGAAGTGATTGCTGCACAGTTACCCAAGATTCTAGCCGGGATGGTAAAACCCCTCCTCTTCAACAAAAAGTGAATCTCCTTTATTAATATTATTGAAAATATGTATGTGGAAAACCATTGATTGTGGGTAGATTATCAAAACTATTGACTATGACAATATGCTGAACAATAAGAATTTAGCAACCTGCAACTATCACATTATACATGTGTGTTCTCCATAATTGTTGTGAAACCCATGCAGAGGGATATGTATGCAAGTGACTTGAACTGGTTGATCCAGTTTATAACTTCGGGATGCAAATCGTTGTTAGCATATATTATGTTTTGGTGGTTGATGATAAAATTGGTATTGCTTGGGTGTATATACAATTATCAATGCAGTTTTGCCAGTTTTGGTTCAGTAAAGGTATGCAAGGATCATTGGTGCTCTCTTTCATGTTAATTAAATAATAGACCTGCTTGTGAGGCTACCAAACAAAAATAAATAGCTTGCACGCAATTGTTCATTTTTAGATATATCCACTTGAAAAAAATTGTTGCCTGATCATACATGGTTTTGACTTTTAAAATGGTTGTCCACATGCTTAGCAAACGTGTTGGATATTAAGACACAACATTGACAATTAATTACTTAAATGCGCTGGTGTCTCTGTAGTACAGACTTGGACCTTTTATGGCCATTTTAAATGGGGATCTATAGCATTATAATGCCGACAACATCAATAAAATAATGCCCTCCATCTCAGCTTCTGGAAAAGAAAAGACGAGCAGCTGCAAGCAGTCCAAAATTACTTTCATGCTGTTACATCCATCTCACTCACTGAGCACTAAGTTAAGCTCCCTTTTTGCCCAATTCGTCCTTTTCA
Source organism: Ambystoma mexicanum (assembly GCF_040938575.1). Lineage (NCBI taxonomy): Eukaryota > Metazoa > Chordata > Amphibia > Caudata > Ambystomatidae > Ambystoma > Ambystoma mexicanum. The sequence continues at coordinate 808,549,182 of NC_090941.1, forward strand.
TCTAGAGGTTTGTGAAGTGATTGTGTTGTGTCAATGTGACCCAAATAGTTTCAGATTAAACATTTTAGACGTTATAAAGCTACAGAGGTTTTTCGCCCTTCTCACTCCAGCCTGTATTTGGGAACAGCAAAGATTGCAATGCCTTCCATGGGACTGCCAGATTTGAGAATTGACTTCAATGACTGCATTTGTGGTGGGCCTGGGGTTACTGTAATGTTTTCTTCTGACTCACTTTTTTCTGGTTCCATTACCCTCTGTAATTTGGGTGTAGTGACTGAATTTGCCACTTACATACTTGCATCAATTTCCTTATCAGGTCATCTGATTTAATTATTGCATACCCAACTTAATTTAAAATGTTTCTGGAAACACAAATATTTGTACTCTTCAAATGGCTTTGTTTCTATTGCCCCTCAACAAAAAATTAAAACAAAATTCTGTCAAAACATATACTCATAGCAAAGAAGGGATACGACTCTTTCAACATTCGGTAAGTACACTCTGCTCTTTTGATCCGTTATAAAATGCAGGTGGATGCTGATTCTCAAAAGCAAACAGTTGGAAGCTGAAAATGAACCAAAGTGGGGCAGTCAGTGCTCAGTTTCTGAGTTTGCACAGTCATGTGCAGGAAAATACTAGACATTCTTAAGAGAATTAGGCAAAGTCCAACCTTTAAATCTAATGCATTTCCATATACGCAAACTATGAAGAAAGGACCATGGCCCTTTTTCCTTTTCAAAGAACTAACGTGCATATAAAAGCAGTTCAAGGTTGCCAGAAACTCCCTAGCATCTTGATCACTTAAACATTTATAAATAAAACCCTACAGTACAGAGCAACTCTTTTGACCTCACCAGTACAGTGACAAACAATTTTTTCTGTAGTCAAGAACATTGTATTGAAGTTTTCTTAAAATGTGAAAACAAGTTAATGTTTACAACAAAAGACATTGAGTAGATCAACATGAGTAAATAACTATTAATTGATAGGTGTTATTCTCATTGTTAACACTACCCAATGTAGCAACCCTCCACTTATTCCAAACCGTTTTTTGCTTCTAAAGAGAGATAGCAGTATCTGTCATGTCAGCAATATTATAGATTGTGCTTTAAACATTCGTTTACAAGTCCATGCAAAAGTCGGACTTGTAAAGTCTTTTTTTAGCAATAGAAATAATCTTTAGAAAGGTTCCCCAAGCGTCAAAGAATCAAGTCAATTTTCTTTGTAAATTAAGACATTTTGCATTGTCCATATTTTCTTGTTGCATTCTTGTAGTGTTGACATCTCCTTTGACTTACAGTGCATGACAATAATTAATTGGGCTATTATTAATGCGTTTGAAGCTGTCAACGGACACAGACAAATATCACCCAATTAATCATCCAAGGATGAACAAGCAAAAAGTATTTCCAAAACGTACAAGTATCAGACAGCATATTATCTCACTCGGCTACCTAGGCCAATCCAATCCGCCATCCAATTCCGCACCCATTATAATTCCCCAATAACTTGACTTCTCACCACCATGTTCAAGATATGTCTAGTATCCTTCCTCCCACATAGAATAACAGACTCGTTCATATTCCGCCTTAGTTCATCATCAGTACTTAGTACCCTTTAATCTTCACCAATCTATTCATATCCAGTTCATCTCGTCTCTGTTGAAAGCATCCACTTTCATCCACCTCAAACGAGGGGCATTGGTCCGCGGCCCACTTACACACATTTTAAAGTGAAGGCTCCATTGTCCTATCTGGTTATAACCAGTACATTCCAAAGAATGGAGCTCAGTGGCCTTCACCCATTGCCCGGAAACGCCTCAAAAGTACTGAAACCTGTGTTTTACACTGCGTCCTTACATTTATTCACAAAACAAGCGTTGACATTGGCCAAAATAACGATCCAGGGGATATCTTCAATCAATGTCTGCGGAGATTTGAAAAAAAATAAAAACACTTGGACTCTACATGGGAACAGATATAATGGTACCATAAAACAGAAAAGTGCCATAACGCCCCTGGATACCTTCCCATTTCATTCATTTTACCTTTACACACATTTATTTGGACTCAAGATAATGCCTTCATATTTATCACTTGTGACCCTGAGCTGCTATCGCTGACAAAGCTATTCCTGTAACTATATTGCTCACATTGCTATTATCTTCTGAAAAATCTCCTGCTAGACACTGCTTGAGAGTTTGATGAAGAGAACTGCCTATTATAATTATTACCTCCAAGATTAGTTACATCCAATATTAAACTTACTTTGACCGCCCTCAGCACATATGTAAAAACAGTAATTGACACCTGCATCCTCTCCAACAAAGGTCTGGTTCATCAGTTGTATAGTCTTTAGTGTGGCCTTGGGTAGGTTCCACCTAGTAATCAATGTATGAATGTGTTGCATGGACTGCACACGGGTAGCTACTTTCTTCCCTTTCCTCCTCATTCTCTTCCTTCCGTCCTCATCAATAAAGCATGCTAGGTCCTCATGCTACTTTGCTGTTTAGGAGGGCAAACCACTCTCAATATTCATCAATAATTATTCACCAGTTCCTTATAGATCTTGCTTTTTAAGCCTGGTATTTGTAAATACTTGAAGTATTTGTAAAGTAGTACTTAAAGTAGTTGTTAGTATTAGCTGTTCAAATGGTGATAACCGTCACATTGCTCCATATCTAAACCCATTGTTCAAGACCCAGTGCCTAACTAGAAAGTATGTTGGTATCCATTTTAAATGTTTTAATATTCTGACCTTCAAATAAGTGTGGTATCAATTCACATCCCCTTTTTCATACTTGTTAAATTAGATCCTGTTTTTGAAGGGGTGAACTGTGGGTTGTCAGATCTGGGTCAAAGATGGTTAAAAGTTTACAGTTTAAGAACTATTATATCACAAATGTGTGTTGGTACTTTTAAAGATGGCAGTTCACACACAGCTATTTGTCTTTTGTTTTACTGAAGTGAGATTGTGCATCTCAGTCGTCTTTCCATTACCTCATACTCTGGACTTTTCCGGTGTTTCATGGAGTTTGGATTCATCCGCTCACTCAGAACCTGCATTTATGAAGCTTGATGGTATTTAAACTTGGATTGCAGTAAAACCTTACTTGACAGCTACAGATTATTTCCTTTCTAGATAACTTTGATGATCTGCTTTCGAAATTGTTTAATTTATGATGAATCCCAAGGTGTTGCCATTGCTTAAGATGGGGTTGCCCCTTTCCATGAGGCCAGGGTTGTGAGGCTGCTACCTGATAAGCTCCCTGGCGGTGGTACTCAGCGAGAGGATCTCCTGGGGAGGAAAAACCCCATTGAGAGTAGTGACCACTTCGGGAGAACTCGGTATCCCGTTGTTGCTCCCAACCTCCCTCAAAAACTTTCTCTTACCCTCCTACCAGGTGCCACAATATACTTTTGCTAGACATCTCAGGTGGAAACCACTGGGAAGGAAAACATCCATAAGTTATTCAATGGCAGTACTGGGATGAGAAAGAGGACAGGAGCAATGAAGATCAATGCTGAGAACCAAGACACGCAGTCTAGTCGTTCAAATCTACTGATTGACCCACTGTCATTCAAAACAGGAGAGGGAACGGAGCATTGGTGTCGTCTACCTCTCGCCATGAACCTGGGGTTCGGCAGGCTATGCGAAGGAGGTCAGACATAGAGAAGCAGACGGAGTCTGGGAGAGCAGCGCGTCTGCAAGGACCCAATGAAGCTTCCCACAGAGGGGGACTGGCGCAGTACACAAAACCCGCCATCGGGCTGCTACAGAGGCTCCCAAGCTGGAGAAGCCACAGAATACTGTGGGAGACCCGAACACAACCATAGAGTGGCCATCAGAACCCTGCAAGTACTAGGAAAACTGAGGCCGAGGTGGGGGAGGCCCAGAGAAAGAAAAGTACTAGGGAAACTGAGGCCGAGGTGGGGGAGGCCCAGAGAATGCAAGAAACACTAAGTGAAATAAGGACTAACCTATGTAAACATTTGCTGACATGCAGCAGCACAGTAAAGGGGATCTGGTATCCACATTGGGAAACATATTCGAGCAGTAAGAGGAAATACAAACTTTGCATTTACTGTTGACAGTCACATACCTTGGCATGGGCGTAAACCAAGGCTGTTGCATCAGGAAACATCAGATAATGAGAGCAGTGAGTTTGACCAAGCAAAGGGGGTCTGGGACCTGCGCTGGGGAGGTGCGCCCTGACCAGTGACCAAGAGAAATACAAAGCTAACATGCACAAGGGACATTCAGAGACCTGGCAGGTGCAAAAACCAAGGCTTTGGGTGGAAGTGAAACCAGAGGGCAGGACAATGAGAACAAAATCATTGAAAACCCCACTTGGCAGCAGAGTGAACCAAGAAGTGGGTATTGAGAAAACAGGGTCAGGGACCCTCAGCGCTGTGTGGGAGAGAGACCCAGGCTATTCTTTGTCACAATACCCTGGGAGCCGGATCTGCTCGCAAAGGGTCTGGAACCCTCAGGACGGCTTGGAAAAGGAGTGTGGTCTGTTCTTTCTTGTCGCAGGGCCTGGGAGGCAGGTCTGCCAAATATAGAAAATGACTTATCTTGAGCATTGTAGAGACAGAAAACACTTTGGATGAAGCTGGAAAGACTCTGGGGAAAGGGAAGCAACCCCCTGAGTCGTGTGGAACATTTGTTTGCTTTTCTGAATGTTTGTTTTGAACTGCAAAGCTGGGCTGCAAGAAGGCTGCCAAAATACATTTCCCTTTTCACATTATATTAAGTTTAGCGTGTGAGGGATAGGTTTGGACACAGCAAAGCAAACTTTACAATGGACATTCTGACACAGACAGTTTAAATAGCTAGTTTTGATGAGACAAGGAAACCCCTCTTAGAGTTAGGGTTAGTTAGGGTTAGTTAGGTTTTCCTCCAAATCCCCCCCTTCTTTGTTGTTAATAAAAGTCTTTGCCAATCAACATGCCACACTTTTGTTTGCCTCTTACCCATAGACCCTCAGAAATGGAATACCTAGGCAACTGCTCTCAGTCGAGTTTGACAAATCTAGCAATTGAGATAAAACTGTCCTTTTGAATAATGCTACCGACCCAAACCAATAGATTTCTTGTCTTTGTCAGGCACAAAAGACCGTTTTTATTTTAGAGAGGAGAGATGGATAGAAACAATTAAGTAACTCCAAATTCTTTGGTGTAATATGGGCACCTGGATATAATGTTGTGTTCCGTGCCTAACAAAATTATGTTTTTGGTTTACTTTTCTTCTGGAGTTTTGTTATATTTAAAGCTTCACACTTGTCAAGATTCGCTTTATATCCTGAGACTCTCCTGAACTTGTCGAGTACTTTAGGTGCAGCGGGAATCAACTGACGAGTATTTTTCAGTGTAAGAAAGATGTTGTTCACACAGAGTGTCAGCTTGTGCATTATGCCCCTGTCTTCCTCTTCACTTATAGCGTCCCTACTTCTGATTCTAGCAGCAAAGGGTTACACTGCCAGAGCGAAAACAAGTATAGAGAGAGAGAGAAAGAGAGAGAGAGAGAGAGAGAGAGAGAGAGAGAGAGAATGCACCCATGTCTCCAACTTCCTGTCAACATAGGCATCTATTTGCCGATACCCTAGGCATAGAAGCTGCATCAAGAGCAAAGGTACATTTAAAACATTTTCAAAAGCAATTAATCCCAACACTTTCTATTTCAGAAATGAGGAACGGCAGCTTGGCCCAGGGATAAGCCTTTTTCATGCAGAATGTGATTGGGGCCATGTTTAATGAGATGTATGGAGCATGTCAAATCACCCTCCTAACATTATCTGGCCCTGCCTTCCACCATAAAACCCGATTTATCTAGTTTATTATATGTATGAATGACCTTCCAGATATACAGCCAGGGGTTTAGTTTATCATTTGTCATCTGCATTGAGGAGAGGTATTGGGTGTTACCAGGACCATAGCATAGGGTCTATTCATTCCCTTTTCACTGCAGTTATTTCTGCTTTTCCTATAGCCGAGACGCATCTCCTTCAATCCTAATTTGGTTAATTAGATTGCTCAAAGGGTTTGTAACTGAGTCAAAAGAGTTTAAAAGACAATCACAGGAAAGCCACCTCGGAAGGGACCTTATTTATCTTCATGGACTTCAGGGCAATGCAAGTCTCTTCAATAGTAATGTGTTTTTTGAGCATTGCCATCATCCCCTCCTTTATAGCTGGAGAATAGCAGTCCTACAATAATTTGTTAATGTAATGATACTAAATTTGTTGAAAATCATGAGCATATAAATTCCTTCAGACAATTTGTCTTTCTGTATTGTTGCCACATCTTTCTTTGTTAGGATGATATGTGCATCAAAGGATTCACCCCTCAGCTGTCAAACTCAGCCAATTCTCTAGGCTTCATTGATAAAATTAGCATTTCCTTCCAAAAGCACATAGACAAAAAGGCACAACCTGCATGTGCCCAAATGCCCTCTGGCTTGAAGCTCTATATAAATAAATAAAATACAAAAATACAAAATACATAGCTACAAATACACACACGCCACAAAATCAAACCCTTCATTTCACCTAATGAATTCCGTATGGTTGTCCAAGCCCTCATTTCCTCACACATTGATGAGGGCAATGCCCTCCTTACTGGGCTTCCAGCTGCAAACCTGCCCAGTCAAGCAGCCCACAATGCTGCATCCAGCCTCATTAAAGTTGCCTGCAAATTCAAGCAAATCTTTAAAACACTGCAAACATTTCAGTGGCTCCCTGTCCCCTCCAGGATCATATTAAAACATTCATTTATCACCTACAAAGCAGTCTCAAACGGAACACCAACATATTTTGACTCTAAACTCCACACCTCAGGAGGCTCTCGCACCTCACGTAGCAAACCATCAAAAGGTTGGAGTCAAAGCTAGCTCACAAAGAGAAGACTTGCAATCAGTCTTTCTACTGTCACACCCCGACCATATAGAACTCAACCCCGGTAGAGGCTCAAAATACCCCCATCATGGTCCAGTTCAGAAAAATACTAAATACTCTCTGTTGAGAGAGACACATTTTTAGTATTTTTCTGAACTGGACCATGATGGGGGTATTTTGAGCCTCTACCGGGGTTGAGTTCTATATGGTCGGGGCGTGACATATACCTACCAAACTAATAAAATCCATCTCTCCCTCTACCAACAGTACTGTGCTACTGAATAAAATGTCAAGCCCAATTCTGGCACCCTCCTGGTGTTAAAGCCATTCACGGCTCTTGAGCTAACTTCACGTTTTATGCAACAAAATTAAATAAAACACAATTTCCTGGAGTCTTGCCTTTAGATCCCATGGCAATAATTTTCCTTTCTTATTACCTTGTGTTTCGTTTTGGTTAGTGTCAGTTCTGCTCTAATGGATAAAAGGTTATTCTATGCCGGACCATTTGTAGCTTGCAAAAGTCCCCCGAACATGTATCTCAAATTTTTCTTTCCAGAACTTGTAACTATCTGGAAAGTTTTTGGGATTCCCCAGCCCTTAATTCTTCATGTCTAGATTCTTTTTCTATTACATGTCTTAGCATTGTAGTCTTGAAAGCATCAATATGCAGCTTTTCTATATTTGCTTGGAAGAGCGACTAATCTACGTCTCTATATTTCTTTTTATTCAAGAGTCTCGAGCAATCACACCTAATTTCCATGTCTTGAGTCTCTTCTCTGATGAATCTAAGATAATATGGAATTACTGAGGAATGATTTGATATGTTGCCTATACAAGTTGTATGTGCTACATGTAATAGGCATTCAGTTATGAATTTTATTTCAGATTTTTAAAACACAATCCATAAAAATGATACAAAATCCAACAAACATAAGCAATTAATACTAAAGCAAAATAAAATACAAATTACGTTATAATATACTCTTTTACTGCTCGGAAGGTTTTTTAAAGCATATATACAATGTGAAAGCAGTTCATTTCTCAGCTATTGAACACAAATATATTTCTGCTTCTCTTAGATGTTTAAAATTCACTGCCTTGAGATTGGAAATTAGATAATTCCCTATGTCCCTCATACATATGTGTAAATTGGACACAAAAAAAAATGAATTTGGTACTCCAGGGAAGTACCATTACATGGGCAGGTGGTTAGCTTGATAGAGGTGGTCTTGCACTTCCAGTGGCACGTTAAGTAAGCTAATGGTAATCTATTGTTCTATGGTTGAACAGTATGCATGCTCCTCTTTTGAGGGGTTTCAAACCAATTGCTGTATGCTATAGCTCAATTCCTATATATTTCTGAATGGGCCTCTTCTTCTCTTCTTTAGTCAGCCTTTTCCAGCTCTAAAAAGGTCACCTTTAATGCCTTTATGTTGCTTGCCCCGAAATAAGCCTATTGTAAAATATCTGTGAGAGTGTCATAAATGTTAAATTTATTTTATGTATTATAGCCATGGACTGCCAAAAAAACCTGATTCTAACAAATCCTGTATGAATCTGTGAGTGAGATGTAGTTTACTATTTTTCAAAAACCTTACACATAGCTACATAGGTCTAAGATTGATTATGTCGACAATATAACCTAAACCTGACTCCCTATATAGCAAATAGGTATGTGCACCCAACAAGCGGTGCAAAAATAGATTGTCCTTCTTGCGGATTGCCAGTATGTTCATGTTGCCCCAGACATCTGCACCATAGCTATCGCTTGGTACTGCTTTTGCACGATAAATTGAAAGAATTGGATTCTTGTAAATTGTAAGATCACCAAGTTCTTGCCCATATTTTATTATTACACCTTTAACCGGTGCCATTTAAATAGCTGCAGTGTTAATATGTACCCCACGCTAGGTTATCAGATAGCATAATCCCTAAATACGGGAATTGTTTAACCCACGGTAACTTAACTTCCAGCGCAAATATGAACACCAGTTTTTATTTTCATAAGCTAATACTCTTATGTTGTTGCTTGCTATTTTTGGGGTCATTAGCTTATATAACTCAATGGAAACAGTGTTAACATAAAGACAAAATAACAGTGGGGCCAAAGCACAACATTCCCTGACCCCACCGTTGTTGTTACAAATTAGTTTGTCAAATTCCTAGCTTGGTCATGGCAAACCACAATAGTAATGGCAGTCTGATTCCTAATGTGTTAAACTGTTTCCATAATTTCTGTTGGTTAACATGATCAAACTGTTGCAACATAATATGTACATCTTTTCACTATGCGGTGTTGTTCTAATTTTTCCTGATATATACTCCCACCCCACAATTCTGGGTCAAGAAGCAAGCTGTGCGTATAATTGAAACTCAAATGTATTAAGATAAAATCAAAGGTGTCACCCTTACTTTATTTAGTTGAAGTAAGCACAATCCGATACATAAAGGCAGATAACTTTAATATATGATACTGGAATACTCAATATTGAATGAATTATGCATCAGTGAGAAAAAAAAACAAGCATTATCAGATTTATTAGTGCTCCAAAAAGGAAAATGAGTTATAGCTGGTCGGTTGGTAACCAGTTACTAATACCCACTCAAAGCCTAACTTATTTGGGCTTTACTGTAGACTCAGTTGACAATATCGGTACCCTGATCTCTGATGTCGCAATATGTCCAAGGCGACCCAAACCGCTGCTCAGATGAGAAAAAGTAGAATACGATACTGTTGGTTCTCGCTTTGTCCTTTACTATTCTCCATCATTGACCGTGTGGACAGTGACCACAAACCACTGCTAATAAAATTAAGGTGGCAGGGTAAGTCGGTTGCTGGTAGTGTGGTCTCAGTGACAATAGAGATAGCTGGGAACTCCAGAAGGGCTGTTAAATGGGATGACATTCAAACGCAAGTAATAAAACACTCTATTTACCACTCAAATCTCACTTTTATTGAACACTTATGTGATAATAGTAGGGGGGATAATGAGGTATTGGCTGAATATGACCTTCTGACCTATGAGCTCTGTCCTTGGTTTTCTAGTCAGGCAAGCTTTCCTAAACAGAGAAAGGGGCAGAAACCTGTGTGGTTTGACAACTTATGCAGGCAGACCAAAAAGGGCCTCATGCTATACCTTGCAACGAGTGGCAAGGTGAACAAGGATGTCTTGCAAACTAAGAGGAGTGTCTGTAAAAATGCAGTGAAGTCCAGGAAAACGGAATTCTTGAAATCTGAATGGGAAGCCCTTAACGAAGCTGCCCTTAATATGAATAGCAAGATCTTCTGGGCTCTCGTAGCAGATTGCAAGGGGTGCAACGACAACAGGCTTCATTACATGATCACCGAAGCAGAATGGTTTTCCTATTTCCGTGGATTATACCATGAAGAGGCTCCCTTGTAAGGTTCTGATCTTGAGGGATTAGCTGAGGCAGGACAGTTGTTGACTGATCTACCAAGCCAGATACTGTTATAACCACGGCAGCAGTCAAAATGTCTTAGCGAATTCCAAGGGGAGGAAGGCCCCAGGCCCTGACAAAATCCCAGCCAATGTTCTGAAGGATGAAATTTGGGCACCAATCCTAGCAAGGATATTTCAAACAGTAGTTAGCTGCAATGGCATCCCGGAATCATGGCGTCGGGCAGAGATAGTACCCATATACAAAAATGGGGGAAGACAAAACCCGGGCAATTATAGGCCCATCTCATTGCTTGACGCCTCAGGAAAACTATTTGCCAAGGTGGTCCTACAACATCTGCAGGAGTGAGTGAACAGTAATGGGCTGATCTCCCATCTACATGCTGGTTCCAGCAAGGGCTGAGTACAGTGGACCAGTGTTTTTGTCTGTCCACCATCATTCAGAAATTCAGTGTACTCAAATGTATGCGGGTCTACACTGTATTTATAGATCTGCAGATGGCCTTTGATCGTGTACCCAGGGCCCAGTTATGGAAGGTTCTCCTGAGGCACTGGGTTCCGACTGAATTGGTATCCCTGATCGGCAAGCTCTACTCCAACCACATGGCGGTAGTGAGGTGGAGCCAGGGAGGGGAAACTACCAAGCAGTTCCCGGTTAACAGAGGCATGCAGCAAGGTTGTGTGCTTGCCATGCTCCCATTTTACCTTTATATTAACTAAATCATCCTGGACTTTGTGGCAGAATGTTCCAGAGGTGAGCTGGACCCTACTAAACCTGGCACTGATGTTTATCCAGCATTTCTTTTTGCTGATGATTCAGTTCTGCTGGCTGCATCGCCCATGGGGATCAGGAAAGGCTTGTTCACAGCTGGGCCTGACACTCAATAGGACCAAAACCAAGGTTCTGTTGTTCCGGCCAAGGAGAACCAAGCCTGTGGTACTGTACTGGAACATGTCACCCACTACGATTACCTAGGAGTGAGGTTCATGGACACAGGTTCATGGGCAGCCCAGTCCAGCAGATCACAGTCTATCCTTGAAAGAAACAGTCGTGGCCTCAAGATATTCTTCGTCTCCCACGGAGAGTGAGCTGTGTCACCCGCGATATAGATCTATTTCATTCAGTCCACACCAGCGGTACTCTATGGAGCTGAGATATGAGGCCACACTAATTGCTCAAATCTGGGAGTAGCAGAGATACATTTTTGAAAAAGCTACCTAGACTGCCGTACAGCTTCCTAAGTGCCCCTCTCTTAATGAAATGTGGGCTAGACCCCATTACCTACAAGCTGGCATGGAAACCGGTTCTCTATAGGATCATACTCTGGGCGTCTCCTGGGCTTGCAAAGTATAAAGTAACATATGTGGATTCTGCGAATCACCCTGGTGGACGTTCACTCAAACTGGCAGGTATGAAAGAAACATGATGTAATCCACACAACCTGCCTTGTGGCCTCAAAGGTGATATTAAGCTAAACGCGAGACCCAAGCATGTCTCATTACTTCATGCTTGAACTTGAAAGTGGGGTGGCCTATCTCTCCTCAAAACTAGTGAATTTGATATCACCTGCCCGTGCCAGACCCTTTTCTGTTTTTTATCATTTCTTATAGGTTTCGATTGATGTCATTTTATGAAATGTGTATTCTATATTTATATCCACTATGAACTCTTATTTGAAAGTCCCTTACAACGATGTATTTTCATATGTGTGCTATAGGCAAACTTGCTGAATAAAGCTTTACTGAATGACTGACTGACCTTACTATCCTTCTTTAAAAAGAAAGAGGTACCAAAGCTGCTCTATGGCACTGAAATCAGTCAAGGACTGAGCGCCCTGGTCTATGACAATGTGGAGTCTTGGGTGTACGAGCATTATGCCTACCAGATTGCTTACCAATTGATGAACTTAGATTTGAATTGGGTCTAAAATCACTGGGCTGCCAGTTAGATTGAAGAATTGTGTCTTTGTGTAGAAGGTTAATGGTCCCTCTGGTGGGATCATTACACAAAGACTTAGCGGATGCTTTGAAACAAACCATGCTGCGGTCATTGTCCAACTTTAGGAAATGCACGGAAATGGTGCTAGATAGAATCGAACTATCCTCCAGTGACTGCATAAACTATTCGAATGAGGTAAAAAAGATCTTATTTAGATATGACAGGATGGCAACTACTGTAAGGATGTGAGGGTATAGGCAATACAAGAGCGTATCTCCTTATGATAAGCGTTTGGGAGCTATTCCAAAATATCAACAAAAGAAAATCATAATAATTGCTGGGCCCTCCAATTTCTAAAGATACAGGTTCAACCTGTCACCTATGGGATAAATCTGTAGCATTAGATCCTCAAGTGTGGAGCCAGTAAAGGGTTGTGGCTTGTTGTAAGAATGAGGGTGTGATACAGACCAGAGAACACACCCTCGTGAACCACATCCCAGTGGTTGGGTCAATTTTCACATAATCCTGTACTTTTAGATCTGGGGATTTTTTTTGTTAGAATCTCCAGTGGTGGAGAAACTGTTGCTACCATTGCTGTGAATCAAGCTGGCCTGGTTTGCATACGGTAGTGTATGTGCTGGGTTACTGTTCTTTCGATTGCATACTATCTTCATGCTAGTTCTCAGGAAACTTGTCTTTGTTTCCTTATTTTTATGCTTACACAATTGTGATGATTTTGCTCTGTTTTAACATGTTTTGGTATTGGGGTTTTTCTTCCTTTTTTCCTTCTCTTTTGACTTCTCTTAGTTTAGTTTAGTTTGTTTATTTGTAGAGCGCGGCCAAACTCTTGGGTAGCTGGGCGCAAAAAACCTGTGGACAACATGGTTACATATTGTTGCATGACAAAAGTGCCTACATTCAGTGGTACTTAGAATAATACAGTATGTGACAGGATACAAGTGCAATAGACAGTATAGGACCAGGTTACAAGGTGGTCCGGATCATTATGGGCTAGCATGTAAAATGGAGATCTACGGAGATCTGATCAGTGAACAGGACGGTAGCAGTAAATTAGACAGAGAGCCATGATTTCACCATAGCTCTGAAGGGCCAGAAGGAGGCTTCCGCTCTGATAGAGGGAGTGTGTTCCAGCATTGTGCGGCAAGAACTGGGAAGCTAGAACCTCCTGCCATTTTTGGGAATCTGGAGTTGGTGCAGCTACGGTGTTCTGGTGGGTCTGGACGAGGTATGTCTGGAGAATTTGTCAGATAGGTATTGTGGGGCAGTCAGTGACAGGCATTTGTGTGTGATTACAAGGGATCTTAGTTTGATTCTGTTTCGGATTGGGAGCCAGTGGGCTTCCTTGCTGGATGTGGAGATGTGAGCTTTACGTGGGAGGTTGAGAGTACATCTAAGGGTGTTGTTTTGCAAGATCTGGCGTCTGTTCAGATTTTTGGTGGTGGTGCCGGGGAAGAGTGTATTGCAATAGTCTAGCTTGGATAATATCAATGCTCTGGATAAGGTGAGGCAGCGTGTGGTGGATAGAAATGGCCTGCATGCATTAATACGTTTGTTGGTGTAGGTGGTAGATGAGATGGTGGCATTTATTTGTTTTTTCAGTGATAGGGTGGAATCTAGGTACACACCTAGTTTTTTGACCTCTTTGGAGACTTTTATAATGTTGCCATCAATGATGAAGGATTGGTATCTGGTGTCCAATTTATTGAGGCGAGCCTGCAAGCCTACGATGAGCAGTTCCGTCTTGTCATCGTTAAGACAGAGGCTGTGTCTGGCCATCCAAGCTTGAATTTCTAGGTACATTTAATTGAGTTTTACAACATCTTCGTCATAGCGCCCAGTGAGTGTCATGAGGACCTGGGTGTCGTCTGCGTGATTCCTGTAGCTGACACCCAGATCATCAAGACGGTCAAAGAGAAGCTTAGTGAAGATGTTGTAAAGTGTAGGAGAAATGCAAGAGCCTTGGGGAACTTCACAATGGATTGGGACAGGGTCAGGAGCAGCTGTGGGGGCGGAGAACATGGTCAACCTATCAGACAAAAATGACTGAATCCATTTGGTGGCATTCTGGGAGAATGTAGCAGCCAAAGAGAGGTGTTGTGTGAGGATCTGGTGGTCAACCAGGTCAAAGGCAGTGGATAGATCCAACAGGAGCAAAATTGCCAGATTGCCCTTGTCTTTGGCTTTGTCCATTTGGATTTATAAATCCAGGAGAGCTGTTTCGGTCCCGTTACTTGGTCTAAAGCCGGATTGTCGCAGGCCTAGAAGGTTATTGTCTTCCAAATGTTGTATTTGGAGGTAAGCCACTCTATCTAGTATTTTGAGATGAAAAGGTACTTTATTGATGCGTCTGTAATTTGTATGATTGTTGGGATCTAGATTGGGTTTTTTAAGCAGGGGTAGGACCCAGGCTTCTTTGAGATTGTTTGGAAAAACTGAATTCTTAAACGCTGAGTTAATCAGAGAGGTGATACAAGGTGCTAGTTCTTTGGTTCCATCCTTGATGACTGAGGCCGGACATTGGTCACCTTTGCAATTAGAAGGTTTGAGTGTGGAGATTATCTTTACAACTTCATCCTCAGTGACTGGGGAAAAGTGGAAAAGGGGGCAATCGGGAATGGTGCGGCTCTTGTTCCTGCCAGGGTGGTCTTTAGCAGAGAGGTTGTCTTTTTTTAACTCTATTTTAGCTTGTAGAAGGGCAATTTTGTTAGATAGGGCTAGTTGGATATTATTGCACCAGGCTTTATCCTTGATGCAGTCCTCAGTGGGTGGTAGTGGTGATTCAAGCTCTCTTAGAATCGAGAATAGTTCTTTCTTGCCAGATTTGGCATTGTGTATTCCCAAGTTATAAATCTCTTTTTTAGCACTTAAGATAGCAGATTTGTAGGAGGAGGCTGCCGATGAGAATGTATCTTTAGTGGTCGGGGAGGGTGCTTTTCTCCAGTTGGTTTCTGCCGCTCTTTTGATGTTACAGAGAACTTTTAATTCTGCTGAGAACCATTTGTTAGTGAGGGCAATAGGTTTAGCCTTACGTTTTCTGAGAGGGGCAATTTGGTTGAGGACAAGTTCCAGCGTGTTGTTGAAGAGATCTAACAAGGTGGCTGGGTTGTCATTCTGATTAGCTTTAGAAATGGGTGTGAGGAGCAATTTGAGGTTATCTGTGGTGATGTTGCGAAAGTTTCTGGAAATTATTTGTGGTATCCTAGTAGGGAGAGCAGTTTTAGGGGAAGTTGCATTCTTAATTGTGTGTGCAATATTTATGGACATGTGAAATTTGATTGTTTTAATTTTGTGCAAGGTTGAGTATGGGCAACCAATATCACAATAAAAAAAACCTAAAATAAACAATTCTCTATACACAATCAGAGATGACCTACATCTTTGGAAACTTATTTGGACTTTATGATTGCAGGTTTCCCAAATAAATCCCAGAATAAAGTGAAAGGTTGAGAACCTATATCCACGGTTAGATTTACACTGCCTGTGACAGTTCTCACTAAATGTCATACATACAATCGCTCTATATCACCTATTATTTTTTAATATTAATCTTAAATATTACAAAATACGATCTACACCATGCAAAATACTTCCAAGATGGCATATCCGCTTATTGGCCAGTATGTTCAAATATTTATACATCACATAATCAATCAGAAAGTTTAGACATTTTATTTTCTCCAGCAACAAAAACAAGTACTGGTACCAGAGAAAGGTTACATAGAAAAATTACATTGAAGTACACATGTTTACAATTCGTTTAAAACCCCCTGTGCAGATGTGGGGTTGTGGGTTTCTAGATTGTGCATGGTTCGGTTGAGGTAAGCAGTGTTATCAATTTAGAATGCACCACGTTTTAGTTCAACCACCTAACATAGGAAAATAGTTTTATGATTTCCTAATACAAGGATAAGTATCCCTCCCACATCAATTCACAAATCGGGCCCCACCTGTGTAGTGCCCTGCCTCTACTGTGCAATGTCAAGAGAGAGGAGAGGATGTATTTTATAGTTGCGTGATTTTCTGTGGGAATGAGATTGGGATGGGTAAACTTCCTTACATTTGCCCATTCACTTTTGAAATATATATTGGTATCATAGGTCGCAAATCATCAAGAAATTCTGTCTTTGGCTATGAAGTGTGGCATCTGGTTCACCTCCCAAAGTGTGAATACGGCAGGATTCAGTTTATTTTAGCATTAATTTAAAAAATGCGGCAGCATTATATTATAATTGGTTACTTATAACACGGTTAATACCCAGATGTTTCTAAGTGCGGACCCGAGGATCAGACCTGTGTTGCTCCATGTCGTCTAGCTTCCAAGATGAGCACATTGCCCCTGAGCTATGCTCCCGAGACACCATTGGCTTAGGAATGGCTCCCTGATTTACACAGCGCACACAGCACAGAAAAATAATTTGTGTTCTTGTTTAAATGTAATCTACCTCCACTTTAGTACAGTGAAAGTATAATATAACTCACACCAGGAAACTTCAATATCACATTCTGATTATGTAAGTAATAATGCATCAGGCCCTGAGGTCTGTGTACAGAGAACTGTTATGTTTTCTACAAGAAGTCCAATCTCGTTTAGCTTTAAATATGATGAGAAAGCATTGTTGCATTTCAAACCAAAATATCAAGATATTCTATTTGGAATTATTGACCCCTAGTGGAAACTACCTTTCTGCTTCCCTCACGCTTTAGGAATTAGCCATGGCTACCCATTACCGCATTCCGGGTCCGTGTTCCCGAAATAGGGACTTACCAGGTCATTCCGACCTTGGAGGACCCGGTAAGTCCCCATTCCGGGAACCATTCCCCATTCCCATTTGAGCCCACATAGGGCTCAATGGGAATGGGGATGGAGCTAATAACGGGCCTGCTATCAGCGGGCCCGTTATTAGCTCTGAAGTCCCTTAACGGGTCCCTTCCATAATGCCTGGTAAAACCAGGCCTTAAGGAAGTGACCCGCTAAGGGACCTCGTAGTAGGGCGGTAAGGGATTACCGGCACTGGTGCCCTTACCGGTGCCGGTAATCCCTTACCACCCACCTCGTAATGACCCCCTTGGTCTCCCTCATTCGGGCTCAGATTATGAATCTCCCTTGTTCAGGCTTGGATTGCTTTTCCACAATATTCACATTTGGTCTCCCTCATTTGGCCTTGGACCATGCACTCTCACTTTCTATGGTTTCTTCTTGATATGAAAAACGAAGACTTTCAAATGTGCAATGGGTTTTGTTTAAACCTTTGCAGGACCAATTCGATTCACTTATTACAATGTTCTGATCAATCTTCTACTTTTGTTTCTACCACTTCATGGCAGGATGCCTTAACAGAGCTCTTTGATTGAGCACATTCATGGTGCTGGACCACTCTGTCAATGGTATTGTATCTTTCCTTCTCAAGTTCAACATTCATCATTCATTTAGCTTTATTTGCATCTTTCATCACACACATTTAACAATGTTCATTCCAGAGCTTGATATACAATGTTGCTGATTGCAACCTTGACTTCAAAATGGACTGGTCTTGCATCGGTCTACCTCACTCACTGGCTGTGTTGATCTTTCTGGCACTTCTTTGTTCTTGAAGCCAAGGTCAATCCCACAGCAGCAGCTGCTCCTCCCTGCCTTGGTCAGCTACGTGGGAGGGCCTCCGGTATCTCTGATACACAATGTAGGATTCTTCAGCCTGGTTTCTTGGCCTTATGCTTCCAGCCTCAAAGATTTCTTGAAACTAACGGTTTCTTGCCGAAAAGGTTAAGGGTATTTCCCTCCCTGCGAACCCTTCTTGGTTTGCCGTCTTTCTCCCCTCGTTCAGCTGTCGACTCAAAACTGCTGTTCCTTCGTGTGCTTTGCCTTGCTAAGAGTGTGATCTCTTGCTCCACCTTTTATCCATGTGCAGAAGTTTAATGGAAGTCAGGTGTGAGTGATTGTCAGTAATTACCTGACTTCACCTAACCATAGGAGCAGGACATGTCAGGTACACTGCTCGGGTGTGAGTCTGTTTTCTCCAAGAGCGGGCTCTCCATGTAGAAGTGTTTTTGAAGGGAAGGGGGGTAAAGTTCCCACATATCCTACCTGGTAGGAGAGGGTAAAGGTATTACAGGGAAGTATGGGGGGCACCACATCTCGCCATCTGGCATCCCACTCTCCGTCCCCGAAGACCCCTCACCCAGGTGATACTCCCACACTGGTCCACCCCTAGGAACTGGATCCAAAAGCAATGGCCGTCTCCTGGCCACCTAGATGACAGATCCCCGGGGACTAGCAGATGAGACGCCTTCTGGTTTGTCACACATCCCACAGGCACCCTGTTTGCAGTGATGGAAAGAAACATACACACATGCAAATGAAGCAAGTCATTATTCCGCACATCTTCTGCACATCTTTACCTTAAATTGAGGAAGTCTCCATGTTCCTTGTTGGGTGCTGTCGATTACATGAGGCAACACCTATCTGCTTGCTTTATCTGTTCAATATTTCTCCTTACAATTGAGCCATATGGAGCACACTTGAGAGAAGCAGTGGAGCGTTTCGGCATCAGTTTGATTTTAGTTGAATACTTTTATATTCTATTTATTTCCATAAACTGCTGAACTCAAATACATTAAGCTAAGGACAATGGGGGTCTTATATCAAATATGATATTCATCAAGTATGCCTGAGGTTTATTATCTGTTCCATTGTCCCTGCCCTTCACAAAACCTTTATTGTTCTTCTGTACAAATATTGTTTTGGCTCATTCAAGTCTTTTATAATATCCTATTCTGTTAAGCTTAAACCTTTGCTTATTCCCCTTCTTGACAAATGACAAAAAAAAGTTTTTTTCCAGTTCAGCGTGCATGGCACCTTGATAAATTGCAGAAAATAATTAGTAGAAACGGATCCCATATGACAGAATTAACTTTTAAAATATGTATTTGAATCATATCAGGTCTAGGAGCTTTCCCATTAGTTTTCAAGAATAAAGCTAACAGAACCTTATTACATGTAATACAAACATTAACGTTTTCTTCCCAGTCTATTCCATCCCTTTATTGGATTGGGGTCCGGGTGGAGCATGAAGCCTGAGGCAATTTGCAAATTGTACAATTTAATACAGTTTTTTTACCTAGTCACATTGGTAGGGCTTCATACTATCAAATGTATTTAATGTTTCTGGGGCGGGGGCAGTACATCGTGTGCTATGATTTTCTAGGATTCCGCCTTGTTTATGCTAATCTCAGCATATTCCAATTATTACTATTATGCTTGACTTCATGAATTCTTTGCTTCAATAACCCTGTTTTTTACACTGCATTCTTAGCAGTGCCAACTCAGGTACATTTCTGGGTAGATCTTTTAATTTGTTTATGACCAGTGTCTTCATGTGTCTGCATTCCATTCTATACCATCTTGGTCGATGAATTTGTTGAATTGAACAATTGACGCTTAAACGCCAAAACCTCCACAGCTGCTGCCTCGATATTTTCAAAGGTATCTGCAATTTCAGTTCTCTGTGTAAAATCAGATAGGCAAACTAAACATCTTACAATGCTGAGGTGATGATCCTGTTGTATGTCAATTCCTTGTCCACCTTTCCCCATTATAAAAGACCTACATTATGACAATTTACCTTTTTGTCATTGTTTGTCCAACAATTTGGGATTGCTCACGGAGTAAATAGGACCATTAGAATGAGCGGGTCATGATCGCTTTCTGTTCTTTTTTCAATAAGAAAATCATGAATAAAATACCAGCCTCTTTCCCTCACCCAAAAATAATCAATAACTCAGGTGCTTCTACTGTTACAAAATGTGCACTGTCCTGGGATGTCTGAATTGAACCTTCTGTTTATTGTCCTAAAACCTAATTCACTTGAAAGTGGCACAAATGCTTTCCCAGATTGATTTATCGATGGGTACTTCATCTCTGAGTTAGTTTGTTTGTTTATTTGTTTGTCTGTTTATTAATTTGTATTGCGCTCCAGACCCGAAGGTATCAGGGCTGGTTTTTAAAACAGTGGCCCTCATTACGAGTTTGGAGGTAAGGTTCGGCCTTTACCGGCATGCAGCAAATACCGTGTCCGTGTTGCCACAAGGCCGCTATTAGAGGGCGATTAGGAGTACGCGGGCACGAGCTTTGCGCCATGCCGGTAACGACCTTTCCGCCATGCTGTAAAAGGGTGAAAAATTGCCCTTGCCGGCATTGTGCGAAGCGCAGATAGCTCCACCGTCATCCAAGCCATCGGCTTGTCATCACCGCTAATAAGCGGAACCGGAAGTAGCGTCATTGCACAGGAACGGGAAAGAGACGGTGGCCATCTTTAAAAACACAATTCATTGTCATCCTCAGTGACCAGGAGCCATCTGACCACCACACCTCTACCACACCTCCACCACTACCTGCAGCATCTTACCATGCCCAAAGCACTCAAAAAAAGTGCAGAGCGCTTGCGCAAGGAGCGCTTCTCACCAGAGGAGCTGAATATGCTGGCCGAGAGGCTGCAAGAACATGCGCAGGTCGTATTCTCCACCAACATGTCTCGACCTGCAATACAGCGGAAGAAGGAGATATGGGCGGAGGTGGTGCAGAAGGTGAGTGCCATTGGCACCACACCCCTAAAGATGTCCGGAAGCGCTGGGACGACATGCGTTTACGTGTGCGGAACATCCTCTCGGCCAACCGCAAGCAGGCAATGGCAACAGGTGGAGGTGCAGACTCCCCCATTAAGATGCAACCCTGGGAGGAGATCTGCGCAACCACCATTGGGATGGAGGATATTGAGGGAGTGGGGGACATGGAGCGAGGAACCCCGTCATCAGCCGATGCAGGTAGGTGTCCCAAATGAAACACTGCAATGACCAACACGATGATGTCCCCCTGAACTGACAGTGCAATGATGGAAAGCAGGGTCCACCAGACACATATCTGCAACACTGCCTACAGGCAGTGCACAGCACCATCTTGTCCACATGCATGATGCACCCCATATATGTCCCATCCCAGATGCATCCCTGCATCACCCTCCCAAAAGCCAAGCAACCCGTATGTCAGTACCCCAATGCCAATCAACTGCCATTCCATATCAATGCAGCTACCCCAATGCATGCCTGATGCATGTAGACCCATCACTAATCCTCTCCCTCTCTTGGTCCCCCACAGGCACGCCATCAGACAGCAACGACCAGGCCCCCAGGGAGGATGCCGCAACACCACACAAAAAATCCAGGGGCATGGAGGGAGAAAGCCGCCCCTCTACATCAAGGGGAAGAGGGCAACCTGGACCACTGCGGAAGGGCAAGACAACCCGAGAAGCCACAGCACCAACGTGCACTACGGCCCCCACCACAGCACCCACAACAGCCATCAACACACTGGAGCCAGTGGCAGAAGGCACTATATCGGCTGCCAGTAGTACTGTGGGGGAGACAGCTGTCACAGCAGCCGTGTCCGATGACGAGGCAGATTTACTGCCACAAGGCACAACCATCACTACAGGCACCCCGCATTCACCACACCTCTCCCCATCCAGCATACACGCAGCAACAGCCATGAGCTGTCTCCTGGGGACTCATGGCCCGGTAGTTTCAGCCCCATGCCAACCGTGCATGATGAACCTACCATGTCGGTGGCACCTCATTCATCCCCCAGTGTCGTGAACAGCCAAGAGGGGATCAGGGCTATCCAGAAGCAGCAGGAGGAGTTAACAGGGCTGTTGAAACAGCACATTACGGAATGTGGCTGGGCAAGGGATGAGATGAGGGAATGTGCCTCATCCCTCAAATCTGCAATTGAGACCTCCTCAAAAGACATCTGCAGTGAATTGGCAGCAGTGCGGCAGGTCCTCTCACAAATGGTGGCAGCAATGGAGGCCATGCGTCCGGCACAGGTGGCAGACCAACCTGGGACATCATCCAATGCCAGCTCCACTAAGTCCAGCCCCCTGCATAGGTCTGGCCGGAACCTGCGCAGGTCGGACAGGGGTCCACCTGCTGCTGGAAGAGGAAAAGGGCTGTAGGTTCAGGCTGGCATTCTGGTAACATGTGGACTTATGGTGCATGCCAGTGCACAACATGTGTGGGGAAGTTGAGGGGCAAGGGGGAGGGGGGAGAGGGTGTGTGGGGAAGTTGATGGGGAGGGGGACAGGGGAGAGGGTGTGTGGGGAAGTTGAGGGGGGAGGTGGAGGGGGAGAGGGTGTGTGGGGAAGTTGAGGGGGGAGGGGGAAGGGGGAGTGGGTGTGTTGGGTGGAGGGCTTGTGCACCTGTTAGTTACATATTCTGAATACACCTGTTATGAAATCTGAATTCACATGTGAGGACATTGCTTATTGTGTACGTGTGCTTTATTGGTGAACAGTCAACAGTGTCCATGTCCCTGACACACCCAATGCCCTGAGTTCCACCTCCATGTCACACTCCCCATCCATGTGTGCTAGAAACATTGGTCAGTCAGAGTCTGACGCATGGCACATCCCTCCTGTGCATCGTTGCCTCCCTGAAGTGCAGCCCCATCTCCACCCTCCTCATCCTCATCGTCAGGTGGTTGTAGTTCGGGGGCAGGGCACATTCTGTCTGATGCACATATTGTATAGCATGACACATGCCATGACGATCTTGCCCACCTTCTCATGGCCGTACAGGAGTGCCCCACCAGACCTGCTGAGGCAGGAAAACCGTGCCTTCAAGAGACCAAAAGTCTGCTCAATCCCCACACGGGTACGTGTATGCGCACGATTGTAGTCCTCCTTGTGCCTGTTCTGCGGGTTCCGGACTGAGGTAAGGAGCCACCTCTTCAAGGGATAGCCTGCATCACCTGCATGTGGACAACAATGATTATGTATAAGTCCTCACATCACATGGGACCTGTATCAATGACACCATAGCATGCATTAATTTCCTGTATGCACCCACAGATCCATGCATGAATAGAGACACACGATGCGACTGCTATGTGTGTATTCCTCTTATGGGCAGGTGTGCGTGCCATCGTCTATTGGGCGCAGGGGGGGCCAATTCCTTGTGGTTGCTCATGCACTGTGGTAGTCCACGATGGTTGTTCCCATGATCTGGGTGATGTGCAGTGATATGTATGCTACCATCCTGTCAACGCTGATGGCAGCGTCATGATGATCTCACTTTGCACGACAAATGGTGACATGCTGTTTTAGTGGACCTCTGTGTTGTTGTAGGGGTGTGTTCTTGTATCCTGCCCTCATGTGGCTCCTTTGTACACAGTAATGGAGACCTGTACATTTTGATGATGGTATTTGTCACTGTGCAATGGCCATCGTCATTGTTTGCTGCTGCATTGTGCTGTGGGGTCTACGGTCTGATTATGTACAGTGTACATGTTGATGGCTATGTAATGCTTGTTGCACTGCATCATTTTCGTGGTAGTGCAGCTTACGTTTTGTATTTTGTGGTCAGGTGTCGGGTCAAGTCTGGCCTGCTTTGGTGTATGAGGCATGGTACATCCTCTCAGGTACTCTCAGCCAGGTGAAGTATGCATCTCCCCCCCTCATCTCAGTCAGGTGAAGTATGCATCTCTCCCCCCCTTCTCAGCCAGGTGAAGTATGCACCCCCCCATCTCAGCCAGGTGAAGTATGCATCTCTCCCCCCAATCACCTACCCACATCGCATTTCCATGAGCCTGACATGCAACTCACCGAGAAGCCAGGATCTCTGCCATGCATGTCGCTCCATGTAGCGTGGTATCCTGGAGTTCCGCAAGACCATTGAATCATGGGTTGATCCGGGGAATCAGGCACAACAATGTGTGATGATCTTGTTTGAGTCACATACCATTTGACGTTGCTGGAGTGGTATAATTTACGGTTGCGGTACACTACCTCCATGGCATGTTGGACCACCAATTCGACATGGGTGCAGTCGATGGCGCCAATGCAAAAAGGGGTGCCGGCCAGTGAATGGAAACCAACTTTGGTGTTGGAGATCTCCTGGGCTGTCCGTGGTAGGAAAATGTGGTCGCCTGTGTGCTTCAGGAGGGCATCAAGCACTTGGTTCAGCGTACGTGAAAATAATGGTTGGGATATGCCATGCATGTGCCCCACTGTGTGCTGGTAGGTTCCTGTGGCCAGGAAGTGGAGCACTGACACTACCTTCAGTAGAGGTGGGATTGCGGTGCATATTTCAATCAGGCTGACAATGTTGTTATGTATCATGTCCATAATGGCGGTGATGGTGTCCCGGTCCAGACGGTACAGGGTGTGGATCTGCTCAGGGGTTAGGTTGAATGGACTGGCTCGGATGCGAGGGATTGGGGGATGCCTGCGTGGTACCACTGGCTGCACTGGTGGGGCATGCTGGCCCTGCCTCACCCTCCTTCTCCTCCTGCATCTCCTCTGTGCTGCCTGTTGTTGTTGTTGTTGCAGCAGTTCCACTGCAATCATGTCCTCCAGCCACAGCATTGCTAGTAGTATTGGAATCATTTTGGTGCGTGCCTGGGTGTGGGAAGGGGTGGGGTGTGCCCCTTTTGTGCTGGCCCAGTCTATATTGCCTCCACCTTTGCTGATTGTGTGCACCTGTGGCAGTTGGGAACACTGCACATTGCCGTTTACGGGTGGTCCGCGATGCCGGTATTTACTTCATGCCGATAAGGTACTTTCGGGATTCAGTCGGTCGTTATTTGCATGTCCGCCTGACTTGTGATGGCCTCCTGTTTACGCCATGGCGGTACTTCCGGCATGAAGGGTCACGTGCCCACGCCCATGCTGCTATTTGAGGCAGCGTTAGTTACGGTGCCGCTAATAGCGGGTTGGTGGGTCGTAATGGCCCGGAGCGGTAAACGATGCTGGTAATCCTTTACCAGCGTTGTTTATCCCTTAATGCCCAACTCATAATGACCCCCAGTGTCTTCATCCAGGTTCACCAGTTATGCCCCCTAGCAATCTCCCAATTTTAAATCAATATTTGTTGCTTTTGACAAGCTATTGAAAATGCTACCTATTCACAAAGAACGTAACATGTACACCAGTTCACTACCATGATACACATTGTAAAAATTCAGAAAATAAAAACTCCTAACAATGTTCAGGTTTATGGAAACAGCTAACAGTGTGTCAGTAGCACATTTAAGCTTACTATCTTTGAATGATCTGTCAGTAATATAGATGGCCAGACATCATTTGTTTCTCCTTTTACTGCGGGTTGCCTCAGGACTCACCAGCAGTTACAAAATTACAAAAGTAGTCTAAAAAAAAGTGTATGCCAGGAAAGAAGTAAGGCAATTTATCTTGGGTTCACTTACAGCTGGGAAAGCGAAATTCAAACAGAATGCAGAATAGAACTGCATGTAAAGCGCTGTCGAAGTTATGCCCCAAAAATGAAAACATTTATAATGGAACAAACTAATTAGCATCAAAACATTAGGACAATCCCCCAAATGAGGCTAGTAGGCAGAACTATGTTGTTTCCCTATAACAGGACATATATTATGCAGGCATTATTTGGTCCCCCAAATCTTACCACACCACCCTCAATCCATGATGTGATGTCACAGCCCAACCCACAGTTCCCCCTCGTGGTGCCAAAACATTGACACATTTGAGATGACCAGCAGAACTTTATTCATCTGCTGCCGGACATCTCCACATGCTTCCTATGAGAGCACAATCGATCATGACACTACAAGAGTCTTGAACTGTGAACAACTTATGGACTTAATGTTGCAGCCTAGGAACTATTTGAGTCACGTCCCAGGCTGAAATGTGCTAAAGGGCGATTTGAAACCACTATGAGGCATTTTGAACTGTCAGTAGACGAGTTTCCATAACTTATAATTCTAAATTATAAAATGGGTGTACATTTGCTGCCTTTCTCCGGCAACCATGATCTTCACTTCCTGACCTCGAATTTATTGAACAATGTTTCTGATGCCTGTTAATCTGCTTAGAATCACATGCTGTGCATATAGTCCGACATCTAGTGGTAGCCAGGGATTATTGCATCTTGTCTTTCGAGGATCGAAAGGGGACATCGACATGGGCGTGCCTGTAACACTATCCCTAATGTGATGTGTAGTGTACCCAAAATCCCTCACGCATCGAGGTCCCTCAGATTGTTTTTTTTTCTGCCCAGCTAACTGGTCACCTTATGCAGAGCTCTTACCAAATTGCAATATTGTTATATTTCCCGACCTCTGGTCATATTTATATTATCGTCCCCTCCTCGACTATTGCTTCCTGAACCACCACGGAAGACAGCACAAGAGCACTCTTCGAGGGCTGGGGCTCCGGTCAAGGCTGTCGACCGCGGTGCTGGGCATTCTGGCCGGCCTATACAGTAGGAAGAGTTGGGTCTGGGGGCTTTCTATTCTTTCAAGAATGTCTTTCCTTCCCCCCTCTCTTTGTCCCTTTGATTTTGTCGTCGCTTTTAAATCCCTGAGCTATGTACAGGACACCATTTAAATTTTGCCCTTTCTGTAAGTGAAATCCCATGGAACGACAAGCACCAGCGGTGCGATAAGTGTCTTCCCACTCAATCAGGACAAGGCGTCCTGTAAATCCTGTAAGCTCCTACGTCCTAAGACCATCAAGGAGCGTCAAGAAAATTGGTGGGTAGCCTACGCTCTCGCTCCATGACGTCTGTCCCCGGCACCGCTAGGCACGACACAAATCCTGTTATGGGGAATGTACATTCCGGTGACAGGGACGCACCCGACACTCACACAAAGTACACAACCCCCCGGTACCGCCTTGACGGTTCAGTCGAAGCGGTCCAAGGTGCCAAAAGGTATGGTGGATATTTCGACAGCACCCACCGATTCTAGTGATCAGCATCCCTCCCCCGACCGTGGCAGTGGCATGCGTCTGGGCATTCTAAAAGTAAGGGCACCAGCACCAAAAGCCACGCGGCTGTCGAGACGCCTCAGAAGAGCGCGCCAACGCTGCTTAAGGACCCGGGTGCATCAAGATCCACAGTGCAACCGCCTACACCATCCAAACACCTCTCAGTAACGCGGAACATCAGCAAGAGTCTCACTAAGATTGTTTCTGCGGCTAAACAAAAAGACAAGTCTAAAGACATATCGAAAGATATGTTGAAATGCCCAGAGGGGCAGAAAGATTACTCTGAGAGTCCCCTATCTTTATCTAAGACTCTGGTTGAGAAATCACGATGTTCTAGAGAGGAGGATCATCAGGAAGAGCCCTTTCCACCTCTAGACTCCTCTTGCTCCACATCATGGACCAGAGAGAAGTTTGATAGTTGCATGAACAGGCTGGAAAGGTTTGTAGACTTTTCTGAAAGGTTCGATCCTAAGAAGCCTCGTGAAGAGAGCCCTTATACACCAATGGTTAAGTTCCAGAGGACTTCTGACTTACTTCATGAAGAAGAGGTTTTTGACCTTACTGAAGAAGTTCCTATTGACCCATACTTATCCTTTTGATGATCCTGCTGATGACCCATCGATCAGCCCCAGGGGGACGACCAGCCGGTAGATAACCCACCTTGGCTATCCCCTTCCATACCCCAGACCCTGACACCATATGTATGGACTCGCCCTCCCCTCCCCACCATCGCAACAGGCATCACCTGATAATGACCAGATGGCGTTTAACACCATCCTGAAGAAGGCAGTGGAACACTTCCAAATTGTCACACAGGAGGCAGTGACAGATTCAGATTCTGTAGAAGACATTTTAAGAGAGAAGCTTCTTGCCAGCCAGGCTATCCCTTTACTGAATTCCATTAAAAGGCGCATTGCCCCTTCATTATTAATGCCCTCACAAACCAGGGTGGTTAACCATGGGTGGAAAATCTTTTTCCCCTACTGACCCCCTTTATAGTAGGGGACATGCCACCCGGATTCTCTGGTGGTCACATCGACAAGGAAGAGGGTAGGCATCCCTTTGTCCACAGGCAAGACACCCCCTGACAAAGAATGTAAGAAATGGTACGCTCTGGAAAAGAGAATCACTACTGCAGCAGCATACTCCACCCGTATAGCCAACTACACCACGCTGTTGGCCAGCTATTCAGATGCTCAATGGAAACTGCTGCCGGAGGGTCTACAGGAGGTCCCTGAACCGGTGTGTATGTACTCGCCTGCTTACTATTGTATCTGAGGGTAAGCAGGTGAACCATAACATTCTCAAGAATACTTTAGACGCTGAAGAGACAGCTGGAAGGACTTTAGCCCAGGGTACCTTGCTAAAGCGTCGCGCCTGGTTGAAAAACTCTGGTTTCAAACCAGAGACTCAGGCAGCATTAATCAACAAGCTGGTGGAGGACTCCAACCTGTTTGCCAAGGCCGTTGAGGCGCTGGAAACGGCAAAGAAGGAGCATGAGATTTTGAAGACTTTGAACCAAATTACTCAAATGCTCTTTCAACAGAGAGGGGGAGATTCTTGCCGCTACTTTTGTGGGCAGTCCTACTCTTGCTCTACTCACAACCAATATGGTTCTGGGAACAATTGGTCCTCAAGAAAGGGTTCTGCCTCCTCTACCCCATATCCACCTAGGGGACAACTCTGTGGGAAAGGAAGGGGTCGTAATTCCAACACCAGAGGCTCCCCGGCCTCCCGTCAGATATGACTTTCAGATCCAGGTCCCCTCCCATACCTCCCCATTGGGGGACATATAACATCATTCCTGCATGCATGGGGGGGGTATTACAATAGACCAGTGGGTGATCAAGACCGTCGCCCACGGGTACTGCATTGAGTTCAGCCAAACCCCTCGATTCAGACCTTCGAGATCATGACGCCTATCACAAGAACACCTGCAGATCCTACTTAAAGAGGCCGAGATCCTGCAGGAAAAGGGCGTTATCGAAGTCGTCCCTCTTCTACAGGTAAACAAGGGTATTTATTCAGTGTACTTCCTTGTACGCAAAAAGGATCTAACCATGCGCCCTGTGCTAGACTTGCGCCAAGCAAACAAATTTGTCAAACCTCAAAAGTTTCTTATGGTAACTCTGCAGGATGTAATTCCTCTGCTGGCGCAGGGGGATTACATGGAAACATTGGACATGAAAGATGCATACTTTCATATTTTGATGTTGCTAGCACACAGGAAATACCTAAGCTTCATGATAGAGAGCAAGCTTTACCAATTCAAGGTCCTCTCCTTCAGCATTGCCTCAGCCCCAAGAGTGTTGACAAAGGTAATGGCAGTGGCAGCAGCACACCTGCGCAAACTATCCATCCCAGTTTTTCCTTACCTCGACAACTGGCTCATAACAGGGTGTTCCTACGGAACATGCCTGTCATATACCCAAAAGACGATAGACCTCTTATTCAGCCTAGGATTCTCGATGAAAGAGAAGAAATCCAGTCTAGACCCGAGCCAAGACAAGCAGTTTCCGGGGGTCATAATTTGGACAGAAGACAGCCTTGTCTTCCCCGCCAATGAGAGGGTCCAAAACATGCTGTTTTAGATTCCTCAGTATGTAGCCAGTCGAGAGGTGATGGTACGCAAGGCCATGCGACTGTTAGGAATGATGGCGTCCTGCATTTACTTGGTTCATCACGCACGTTTGTGCATGTGTCCCATGCAAGAGTGGCTCAACAGCCAGTGGTGTCAGGCCAGCGGACAATTGGACGATCTAGTGGTTGTCTCGACAGATCTCGTTCTCTCTCTGCAGTGTGTAAGTGATTTCAAACTGGCACTTCACCTAAGTCAATACCTAGCGTGGGATGCACAAATGAAACCCTTATTATTTATTTGTGTCTAAAAGTTCTTTTATTCTGAAAGATGTACCACTTATATCACGCCCCTCTCTTTTATCCCCCCCCGGTCACATTGAACCAGGAAGCATGCTGGTTTGCAAAGTTAAAATATTTATTTATAGATATTCACAATATATATCACACTATTTTAATGGGTATACAATGACCACCAATGGGGTGATGTCACACTAAACAATCTCTTTAATCACCAGGAATAATGATGGGCAAAAACAATGCACCATAGAAATAATATTTTTTTGTGTGTTCAATCAAATGGCAACATGGTTAATATTTCCCCCTGCACACCCCTCAGTCCCCCCAATATGCAATATGAAGAAATAGAAGGAGAGAGTTCAGGTTTCAGGAATGCAGAATTCAAATACAGGGTATCAATCCCAATTTACCCCCAGTAAACACAAGAGAGAAACAGGCAAACTTGTCAAAATGGTTTTAAAGTTGGCTTGAATGGAATGGGTAAAACACTGAAAATGGGCTAAATCACAGAAATTGTTGAAATTGTAATGGGAGCCGCTTTATATGGTTTCAGACAAACACGAGCAATTATTTGAGAGTAATAAGCAAGTTGAAAACTTAATTTTGAGGTCGGGTGCAATGAAAAGCTATTTTACACGTTATAGATTTTGCCAAAACGAAGAATTTGCGGCAAACCTTTCCGCGCGCTGTAAGCGCGATCGCGGAAAAACTATAAAGATGCGTTTTCGGGTTCTTTAAAAAGCTTTGGATGTTAGCTACAAGCAGTCACTTAAATTTCGTTTCTAGCATGACATATGAAGAAGTTATGAACGTTTTTGTGGAGGTCGTTTTTTTCAGATAGAGGCAAAATTGTAAAACAAGATGCGCTTTTAAAATACAAACAAGGTTTCTTTACATTAGGGTTTGACTAAGAAGAAACAAACTACACAACAGCACAACCACCAGACCAGGACGTCACCAATCAGGTTTTTGCCCGCCGAGACGCTTGCCTTCTTCAGATGAATATATCAGCGCAAAGGTGATTTTAACGATATTATTACAGAAGGACTAAAGGATAAGAGAGAGAGTTCAGGCAAGACAAAAATGATTTCTAACAATACAGTTCTGGATATAAGATAGATTTGATTTGAATAGGGATGACTATGGACTGTACAATGGCTAGTGACAATCCTATACTATGGATACTCACTACCAATGTTTTGAATGGAACCGTCAGGAATTCTGATTCTGGTCAAAGATTTACCTGGGACAGACTGCTGGGCACACCTGACTTGTCTGGTTCAGTGATCAGCAAGGCGCTCTGGACACCGAACGGCAGGACTGGACAGCAAGGCACTCTGGTCTACACTGCACAGCACAAATGGACTGGATCGGCAATGGCTCTCTGGTCTGCACAGCATGGCACGGCACGGCACCAGCGTGGGATTTAATCTGCCCTTCTGGTTATGAAGATAATTCTTTGGCAGGCAAGCAGTTACAGCACAGCCTGGCTGCTTCTTTGTTTTCCCCTTTGAGTTGAGGGATGGGTTCTGGAAGTTAGGCCCAGATGAAAGTGGTTCAGCTATGCTCTGGAAATGGGCCTTTCTACTTGCAAAGTTTTTGGAGTCTGAAACAAGGAGTATGGATGGATCTTCTTCAAAGTGCTTCGCCAAATTCGGGTTGGTGGGTGGATCAGTGTCTTTTTCTAGGTCCTCAACTGTCACTATTTATGTTTTTGATAAGGGGGTGGGTATGCTGATTTATCCTAGGTGCACCCCCTATGTAGTCTATTGGCTAAAGTCTTCTCTCTCCCTTGATTGGAGGAGAAAACAGTGTGTCACCATGATGATGTAGTTTATGAGGCAAAACATCCTCCCCTTTGCCTTTTGCACATAAAATCTATTTTTGATATAATACATCTTTACATGTGTACAATCTTTATACCAATGACATTCATAGATCACATATTTTGTGGAGCACACCTTCTTCCAAGCCTCATTGCTGTGAGATTTTGGGTCTGGATTTTTACACTTTTTGTCCGGGACACAACATCTGATTTGTCCACAATTTTGTGCAAATGTGTACATGATATCTGGGCAAATTCGTATGAATTTTCATGCTTCTGACATAAATACAATTGCTAGAAAACCTGAATTTTCACTGCACCTTCTCATAACATCTGAGGAGTTCTGGCTCCTCTTAAAATGTGCACAAACAAAAATCACATTAAAGGATAGTTCCGGGACTTTTTTTTTATTGTCCCTACGGGTCGGCCATGTGTTTGTAAGCATAAATCGGTAGATCGTAGGAAACTTTCCTATGGACCTTACCCGACTTTTCGCCCATTATCGCACTCGAAATCAGCCTCCATTTTGTGATAATCCTATCATTTCGCCCCATCGACCTGGCTCACCTGCCTTTGCGGCACTAAATCAAATCCCCCGCCCCTGAAACAGACTTTATCAAAACATTCATATTCCCCGCCTCTATCCGTGACGTGACTGTGCTGCGTAGGCAAACGCGCCCAGGCGTCTTCTACGCGACTCCACACAGACCCCGGAAATCAACACAGATCAGCTCACAATACAGCGCACCACAATTCGGAATATGAAACTGTACTTTGAAATCAAACCGCAAGATTGTAAATGTGGTAAAGTACATTTATTTGACATCAAATGTTTAGAGAATATTCAGCGATTTGCATTTTTATTTGCTCATGTTCCAAAAAGTTCGTATTGAGGAACGCGATGGTCCTTTGCTGTACACAGGGTCTTAGAGCATCTCACAATACAGCGCCACAATTCGGAATGTGAAACCGTGGTTTAAAAGCAAACGGCAAGATTGTACATTTGGCAAAGTACATTTATTGGACATCAAATGTTTAGAGAATATTCAGCGATTTGCATTTTTCTTTGCTCTCGATCCAAATTAGTTCGTCTTGAGGGAAGCGATGTTCGTGTGCAGTACACAGGGTGTTGGTTTACGATAAAAATAAGCTCTTCGGTCGCACTGATAATCGCATGGCTGTTCCAACAACGAGGCACTAGGCCACCACAACGGTAGGTATGTTGCATCTAACCGTTAGTACCGCGTAAGGGCATACTTGTACTTGGCGATCGTCCCATAAAATGGTCAGGGTGGTAACGTTGTTCACGCGGAGAAGCAACTGGCGGCTGTAGAAGCCGTCCGCCGGTGTCTGGTACTCGTGACACAGACAGTAGTGAATGATGTACCTAAAAACATAAAAAATGAAATTAGTCTCACCATCAGATCCTTATTAAAATTATTCATTTCATAGCGAGGACAGCGCTACTGGGTGTACACAAGTGTTTAAAGGCGTGGCGAGGCATGGAGGGGGGGGGGAGTGGAGTACAAGGTAAGTAGCATAAAATAATAAATAAATAGGGCCAGCTGGTGGCAAGTGCAAGGTAAGTGCAGAACAAGTGCTGGGAAGGGGGGGCTGTAGGATACTGAGACAGTCCCCCAGTGCAGGGGTTGACAGGGAGGCAGTGCAGGTGGAGAGTGGAAGGGCCCAGGACCGAGGTCGCAGACAGTGGACCAGTTGTAGCAGGGGAGAGGGAGAGAGAAAGCAGAAGCAAAGAGGAAGGTTTTGAGGTACTTCAGTAAAAGCAGATGTTTCTCCTCAAGATAGTGCGCGGTAGAAAACAATATGCCACATAGAACGAACAAGTACAACTGAACCCGTCTTTAAAGCCACTGTATAGTAATGAAATTGCGGTATAAACTCATCAAAAGTTACTTACATTATATTTGCATTTTCCATTGTGTCTCTGTGTAGGGCAGACCCGAAACACCACTCCTTCTTTGTCGACGTTACTTCTTCTAATGAACGTGGCTCATCGTTTCGTTTCTGAAATTTTATTCATTATCTTTTCTTAGTCTTTCGGGATGGTCCCGGCCTGTCAAGGTCAAATCACAATAGAACCTTATACTGGGTCGTGGGCCGTTCCGCCACCCGAGCAAAACATCAAAGCAGCTGACCTTCACTTTGAGCGAGCACACATTTCTAGTTTGGGCCTGCAACATGAGGAGACTCGAGAGAACAGACAATCAAATTACAATCATTTAAACCGTGATGTGTATTTCTCAATGAGCTCTGCTTTAGGTGGACATGGAACAGAGGCAATGTTGGGTGGCAATGCAGTTGTCCCCTGCATAGGTTCGTTCACCACTCCATGTATGTGCCTATCGAGGACATCTACGATAAGTCTCTCAATAAACTCATATTGCATATCCTCAAACACTGGTTTGATCACCCATTGTTTACTTCTTTTAGTGAAGGCCTTATTGTAGCGAAGCGTCCCTAAAGTTCCGGTCGTCCTACTTTGTTGACGGCCAACATTATGGTTATGTGCCAAGACCGCTAGAAGAGTCCGATTTATCATGCCTTCCATGCCAAAATGCAATCTTTTGGGCCTGTACTTTAGGCACATATTGTGGAACACCTCCAAATCTCCTGTGTGGCAGAATTCCGTGAGTCCCCTCAAATCTCTTGTTATAGTTTTATCAAATACAATCTTTTCAATGGCCTTGTGAGTGGGTGATGAAGGAATCAACCACTTCTTCTTCCGTGCCTCCTCTGTGGACAAATGGCCATGTTCACATTTGTGGAAATGTTCATTTGTCGACCATCGATGTACGTTGCTACAGTGCAACATTACTGACCGCCATTTTTCCAGTAGAATTTCCAACGACCCTTCACATGTTTTTGAGCTCCACCAAAGATGGTTGCTGATTGACTTGGACCACTGTGAAATACCTTGCATATCTTTTTTTTTTCCTGCAGCCGACAATTTTTTATTGATTGTTTTTGCAAGATGCCATACGTCAAATTGGTGATTTATATTTTTGTACTCTTCTCTCATTGTCTTGGCAATTGAAACGTGTCTGTCCGTGGCTATCAGGTCGATCACCATTCCCCGCGATTGTAGTTCTTGCAATGATGCTACAAAGCCAACTTTCTCCATGGCCACTGAGGATGTACTTTGTGACACCTGCACGACCACCGAACTCACAATTTTCTTACTTTCCATGTCCTGAAAGTGGTAGGTGCAGTACTTGGCTGAAAATCCTGGGCTGTCGCACTGTCCATCACCGGCTAGCCTGAAGCGTTTGCCCGCGAATGTACTTTCCATTGACATTTTTTCCATTCTCCAAGCTTCGCTGATGGCTGGAAATAGATAATCGGTTTGGTATTTGTAGAAATGAGTTTTCGCAATGAAATGGATTCCCACAAACTGAAAGAAATACTGTAACTTTTTAAAACTTGAACCACTAAAAAGTGCGGCCGCTGCACAAAGTAGATTGCCTGCTGGCAGTTGCCCCAGCATGGGTTGTGCAGACCATGCGAACGGATGATATTGTGTACAGGTGGCATGTATTTTAAGGTTAGTGCCTCGAATTGCACGAGTCACATTAATCAATGGCTCCCCACATACTTCCCCACCAACCCAATGCCCACATTTCATCATCATAATAATATCCATCAAACAGCTATCGAATACAATGAATTTGGCCTCTTTCCTTATACTGTCACTCTGCATCCCAGCTGGTTCGGCCTGTAACGTTGAGGACATGTCACTCGCATGAAAGGTACAATCTCTGATATCGTCTTCCGCTATGCTGAGTGATATTGATGGTGTTTCATTGTCGTCCATGTCATTCTCTTCCACTGCAACAACTGTTCCTTGTCCGGAGATGGGAGAAAAAAACAATGTCTTCAACTTTCGCGCGCTCTTATTTTTTGCGGGTGTGGATTCTGTGAATTGATCTCCGACTGCATCCAAACTACCAGGAGGACATTCACTATCAATGGCTGGTGGTGGTATAGCTCCGTTGTCAATCACTTCATATTCTTCCCATTGGCACGATGCATCTCCAGTCTCAAGTCCCTGCCAAAAGGTTTGACAAGCAACATCTCTCGTTCGCTTCACTGTCTGTGTAGATCTAGTTCTTACACCCACTCGCAACTAGAGGACAGATTAGAAAAGGGATGTTCAGTTTAAACACAACTTACAGTATTGAACTATTGACAGTGAAAGACAACATAATATAGTGAACAGGACACTAACCTTCTTTTGCTTTCTTTTCTTTGAAACTTTCTTGCCTCGAACTTCAACATCTGGACGCTGTTGCTCCGACTCGTGTGTGCATGTCTCCACTTCCTCTCACGCTGCAACGACTATATTTTCATGATAAGCACATCCATCACTCACTGAGGCTCCATCGACTCCCTGAAACATAGAACTTTCATTAGTATGTATAATAATATTGAAAACACAAAATGTACTTGGGGACCAATACCCATACGTACATCTCAATAGCAAAACACGAATGAACGCATTGTGTAGAACATTCAAACGACAATAGTTCACGCATTGTTGATCTAGTTAGATTGAACTGTCAAGATCCATACCTCGGGCTCCGCATAGACTTCCATTGATGATATTATTGAAGATGACGCTTCAGCAACTCCCTGAAACACAGTAATTGCATTAGTATGGTTTTCTATTTTGTTTAAAAGAACATAAACTTTCTGCAGGCGTCAACGGCTCATCTAAATAGACCTGCACAAATGATCAGTTGTCTAAAATAAATAATGGATATCTAAATATGATTCGATTTGCTCGATCGTTGGAAGTGTCACCACCCAGAAATCTGCATCAACTACTAGGGGTGATGTTCTTGTAGAAGAAGCTCCGTCATCTCCCTGAAACATAGTACTTGCGTTAATAAAGAAGGAAGTATAGCGGATGTAATCACGTCATATGATTTCGCTTCATCGAACTGTCAGTATCCATACCTCGAAATGCATAAGAACATCAAGGGACGATGTAACTGCGGTGCACACTTCTGCAAGCTGTTGCGCCGACCCGTAACTGCACGCTCCCCCTTCTTCTTGGACTAATGCTCCATCGACTCCCTGAAACATAGGACTTTCATTAGTAATGAACACAATATTGAAAAAAGAAGACACATAGGAGGGCGACGACAGAAGGACATATCAATGGCTAAAAACGAAAGAAACATTGTTTGTAACAATCACGCTACAAGAATGCAAGATCTGATGATCTCCATCGATGGAACTGTCCTGAAACGTACCTCGAGCATCTGAGTGACATCAACGGTAGTCGTCAATACGTTGGACTCCTCAGCATCTCCCTGAAAGACAGTACTTGCATTATTATTATTATTATTATTATTGGATAACAATAATTATAACTGAAAACAAAGACTAGAGGACGAGTACTGTGGTGTACCATTAGGTAAAATAATTACACGATCAATTAAAACTATTGATTTACATGCCTAAAACAAGTCAGTGTCAGAATAGCTAAGTAAGATTACCCGATAGGCGCTTGAAGTGGCTGATGACTGCAATAACGACACGGATGGAGAATCTTCCGCCTTCATATTGAGTGGATACATAAATGGGGAAATTATTGTTAGCTAATGCTACACACTACCGCAAGGCCGAGAGATAAATACGTAAACTTGACTCACCAGTGGAGGGATGTGGACGAATAGAGTGGGAATAGCGGTTGACAGCAATTTTCGCCTCGCTCGCGGTGTTTTCTTCTTTATTAGCAATGATGTGGAGTACATGTCTGGGCTAAAGTGCCTGCTGCAGATGCGGTATCGATCACCCCTCTTGTCCGCAAAGACTTCTAGGACTCTACTTTCTAGCTCAGAGGCTGGATATCCGCAATATCGGACCCATTCTCTTATCTGATCTATTGTCTTAGGGAAAACATGCATTATAGTACCTTCAGATTTGTTATGGGTCTTCGAAGGGCAACCGCCAATGGAACAGGCAGGCATTATGGAAAGTTCTGAAAAGTAAAGATCAAAAATTCTCTATGAATACCAATGTGTTAAAACATTAAATGACACATAAAAGGTTCAATGCAAGGTCCGTTTTGGTTCTTGGAACTATACACGTTATTCACATGCGGATAAGTATTTCAATAACTTTCAAAAAATAGAAAAAGTAATTTGACTAAACTCAGAACATGTGACTAGTTCCTTGCATGTACTGTCGTGAACGAAAAGAAAACATGGATGAAATTTGATGACTACTAGCAAATAGATATAAATTAAAAAATTGGACGCAAAATGATTATGGTACATGGACTTACCTTGACGAACAAACAGTTAGATGCAGGGATCAGAGTAGTTTCTTGTCGTAGAACAGGGAGCAGTTCACAGGTTGCAAACTGACGAGTTTGCTCAAAGTGGTCACGGAAGTTCACAGAGACGAAGAG
Organism: Ambystoma mexicanum; assembly: GCF_040938575.1. Lineage (NCBI taxonomy): Eukaryota > Metazoa > Chordata > Amphibia > Caudata > Ambystomatidae > Ambystoma > Ambystoma mexicanum. The sequence goes on from NC_090941.1 coordinate 808,587,389, forward strand.
CAGATAACCAGCACCTTCACGGGTTGACTAGCAAAGCGCAAATAAGTTCTCATTAGAAATATGAAGTGGGTTATAAAGAATTCGAAACAGGGGTGTGTTTGTGAATGAATGACGTGTATATGTCGTGGCATTATGCGGATTGCAGGGGGGCGTCCAGCGTGAGGGGGGATGCTTGGCAGGAGACACGGGGTCTGGAGGTAGACATGGGAACAACAACCCATGCTCTATAGACCACTTTGAAGTGTACATGGTCTTTGGCACCTCTTGGCCTTTATCGCTCCCTGACAGCTCCACTTGCCAGCAGCGCAAGTACCCTGGTGCGAACTGCCTTTGATAGGGCGGGGGGTGGATCGGGGCGGTGGTCGTGCAGACAAGACACAGGAAGACTCGTGAATGGAGACACACTTATGTGGATTGCAGGGGGGCGTCCAGCGTGAGGGGGGATGCTTGGCAGGAGACACGGGGTCTGGAGGTAGACATGGGAACAACAACCCATGCTCTATAGACCACTTTGAAGTGTACATGGTCTTTGGCACCTCTTGGCCTTTATCGCTCCCTGACAGCTCCACTTGCCAGCAGCGCAAGTACCCTGGTGCGAACTGCCTTTGATAGGGCGGGGGGTGGATCGGGGCGGTGGTCGTGCAGACAAGACACAGGAAGACTCGTGAATGGAGACACACTTATGTGGATTGCAGGGGGGCGTCCAGCGTGAGGGGGGATGCTTGGCAGGAGACACGGGGTCTGGAGGTAGACATGGGAACAACAACCCATGCTCTATAGACCACTTTGAAGTGTACATAGTCTTTGGCACCTCTTGGCCTTTATCGCTCCCTGACAGCTCCACTTGCCAGCAGCGCAAGTACCCTGGTGCGAACTGCCTTTGATAGGGCGGGGGGTGGATCGGGGCGGTGGTCGTGCAGACAAGACCCGTTTGCCGCAGGGCCTCACCAAGGAGAGGCCATCTAACTGAATGTAAGAGGATGGCTGCAGGATCTACTACATGGAAGGCAGGGGGGTGAGTTTATAAATACCTCACCCTCCCAGGAGAATATATGGGGGTCATCTCTGTACCCGGTGCCCAAAAAGAGGATTTATTATGATCAACCATATTTACTATTTACCTATAACCATGTTTTGTATCAATAAAATCCAACAGCTTTTTATTGCCAACGCTTGATGCCAACCCACAAAATAATATATGTATGACTGCTGCATATATGGGTTCAACGGTTATGTGGATTGAAGGTGTGCGGCCAGCGTGAGGGAGGATGCTGGCCGGAGACATGTGGTGTGACAAGACAAGGCACTGGAAGGCTATTCAACGGAGACACACTAGATTCATTTAAAAAATCAAAACAACCATTGTTAAAATATATGTTGGGCTTTATTTTAGATTTTAATTAAACATAAATAATAAACATTACACATTGTAAAGTTGAGGTTGCAGCACATCGAGGGAAAATCCGCGGTATTGTCCACTGTCACTGGGGAAATGGTGTCTAATGGCAAGTACCGCACAGGCAGGTATTACTCTCCGAACGCGGTGTCCGAGCCTCCCGTGAAGCCACCAAGTGAAGCAACGATAGGCCACCAGCCTGTACCACCTGTGAAAAAAAAAGATGCAAACTGTATTAAACTGACAAAACTTTCTTATCAATGTCGATTCAGGTAACACATGTCATTTTTCTTAGAAAAAAATTATATCTAGAAAATGCACTATATGGAACCAATTTACATGCGTTCGAATGATATGTAAATGTAATTTTATATGTGGGAGACGACCATGAAATAGTAGTGGCATCACTGACATCACAAACAGAGTATACTTACTCGTTACTCGGATTACGCGGACGAACAGTGCCACGAAGTTCGTGCATAAGCACCATCATCATCCTCAACACGGTCCGTGAGAGGCAGGCTTCCCTGAACTCTGGCAGCTCGGTGATGCATTGCGGACTTTGCTCGCCTTCCTGCAGACTTTGCTCGCTTTCCGAAATGTAGGCCAAGCACCCGGAATTTTCACGGCAGCAGCAGTTCTCCTCCTCAGTTGGCATTAGCTCGCACCGATTGCACGTGCACCAGGTGGAGACGCCGTCCATGCGACATGGTCCAGGCTCTTCATCCGTTGACTGGTCCTCCCAACTGCCGTCCGAATCCCCATCGTTTTCGCGTGCTTGCCTTTCCAGTAGTTCCTCCTCGGTGTACTCGGGCTCGTACATATACGGCATTATTGTGGCCATTGTGCGGTAAAGATAGTAAAATAATTTACAGAGATGGTACAGGTGTTCACACGGGCTACAAGCGGCGAAGGTAGCTGACCAGAGCACTGAAACGAGTCACAGAATACTCAAAGTAACACAGAGAGAGGAATGGAATCGAAAATCTGCTGCTGTGTGTTGTGAAACGGTCTGTTTATACTTATTGGGGAAAGAGGCGTCCTGCCATTTCCATGGCAACACGTCAATAGCTGAGGCGCAGCGATTGTTGACACGAGACGTGCTTGAAATGGGCAGTACGCGTCTGCTGTCAGGCTCAGGGGCGGGGGATTTGATTTAGTGCCGCAAAGGCAGGTGAGCCAGGTCGATGGGGCGAAATGATAGGATTATCACAAAATGGAGGCTGATTTCGAGTGCGATAATGGGCGAAAAGTCGGGTAAGGTCCATAGGAAAGTTTTCTACGATCTACCGATTTATGCTTAAAAACACATGGCCGAACCGTAGGGACAAAAAAAAAAAAGTCCCGGAACTATCCTTTAACACTGCTACAAATTATATAATTTCTACAAATTCACACAGTCCTTTATCAGTCTTTTTAGAAATATGCTTTCTATGCATTGTGAATCAACAAAAATGGCTGTCTCCGCCTCCATTTCCATCTTGTAGCTCAAGAGCAATCTCTGCCTTCTTCCTCTGGCAGAGGCCACTGTTGACACTTTACAATCTGCATATTCTTTCAGCCACGGAAGGTTCATTGTCTCTCCCAGGAGCAGCCCCAGTGCCCCTCCCCTCTTAATCAACACCTGAATGTGAGTTCCTTGTCCGGAGAGCAGAAGGGAGGTGCCTTGCCCAGTGGGGAAGTTGCTTTGTAGTTTTGGCTTGCATCAGGCTTACTTTAAAAGTCACTTTTTTAAATTTTTCTTTGTTGAAAATAAAACTTTTAAAACAAGCAGCTAGAACTCTGATTCCAGTCTCTAAACCATGGAGATTATATAGTTGCAACCTATATTACTTTTGATAACAGGTCACTTAATTTATAGACATTTGATTTTCAATTGCACAAGTTTAAGCTTCTGATGCAACTAATGACAGCTGTCATACAGGCGGCCGCTGGTACTGCGCCCATATTTTGACAGATTTTCACAGGCAAGCACACTTTTTACTGTGCATATTTTGATGATAGATTCTGCTTTTCCTGACATTGTGTGTTCATAATGATTCCTTAAATGAAGTGGCAGGTAACACCCTGCAAAGATATAGGATGTTTTGTGGTGTTTTGGTCCGGTATTTTGTATTTTCAGCAACCAAGAAAAAGGGATTTAAGAGCAATTTCTGGGTTTCTTGCAATAAAGCACTGCCTTTCCTGCAGTGTACATTTTTACTTGGTGGGCAGCCCAGTAACATGTTTCAGCAGTGAGGTCTCCATTTCACCACTGATAACAGGCAAAGTAGATCTGGCAGCCATCTTTTCCGGTTTCAATGCGCAATTTTCAAAGGTTTGGCGCGCATAGGGCTTTTGCGGCCATTTTTGATGATTCTTTCACCATCAGCACACAGGGATGTTGCAGGGCAGAGCCTAGTGGGTTAAAACATCCCACAAGTGGTGGTGGAGGGAAAACCTCTTGAAGGGGAAAACCTTCACCACCCCAGCAGTAGAAGCCACTCTCACGACGGATGCATCTCTCACGGGTTGGGGGGCTCACCTCCTTCTGCAGATGGCACACAGCGTTTGGTCCCCATTCGGAAGTGGGCTCTCAAACACAAGATGTTCCTGTTGTATCAACTCATTCCGGGGGAACTCAGTCTTCTAGTGGGCGTGCTCAGCAGAGACTTCCCACTGCCCTTAGAGTACAAATGGCGACTACACGAAGACCTCATCTCCAACGTCTTGGGAGAATAGCTCAGGTGCAGTGTGCTTGCCTTGGAAGCAAGACGACGCGGAGCACCACAAGTTCGATCCCCCGGTCCATGCTGAGAAACCTCTGGGTATTAAGCACGTTATAAATAACCTATCATATAACGTCTGCGCAGAATGGCGTTTCCCAGAGATTGACCTGTTCGCAACTCTAGAGAACGCACAATGCGTAGATTATGCCTCCAGGTACCCTCAGAACCGATCCAAAGTGAAAGGTCTCTGGATAAAATGGTCAGGGAGATTTGTTTATGCTTTTCCCCCCGACTCTTCTTCTCAACAAGATTGTGCACCAGGAACCAGTCACAAAGATATTGGTGGCCCCGATGTGGGCACACCAACCCTGGTTCTCCCATCTGATGGAGATCTCACGCTCTCCTCCGATGAAACTTCCTTGCCCATATAACATGTTATCTCAGGACAAGGGGAGACACGTCCTCCATGCCCGCAAACTCTGAACTTAGTGGCCTGGCTCCTGAAGTCTTAGAGTTCGGGCAACTCCAACTTCCTCAGAGATGCATGGACATACTTAGAGAAGCAAAAAAGTCTAACCCCAGACATTGTTACTCCAAAAAATGGAAATACTTCGTCATGTATTGCAATTCCAAGAGCAGTAATCCCATTGACTGCTCCCCTACTCACATTGTGTTATACCTGACTCATCCACAAAAAACAATCAGACTATTGGCATTCCCAGCAGGGGTGTTATTCCTTTATGCACGTTTGGGAGTGCATAGAAGGCTGATAGTATTGGGCTGTCTGGTGTGAAAAACTCTGCTTCTTTTTCGTTAATATAGACTTCCGCGAGGGCTTCTTCAACAATAGGTGCAATCACAGATCTAATTATTGACGTCGGGTCAGTGGGTAGAAGTCTGTAGCTCTTGATGTAGTCTACTAGGCGGTGGACCATATAGATGTAGTCGGTAGTGTTCATAACCACTATGGCGCTCCCCTTGTCTGCAGGTTTAATAGTTATGATGTCGTTGTGAGTTAGCCCTACCAGTGCTTCCAGTTGCTCCTTGGTGCAGTTGTTGCGCACAAAGGGCGGGTTTGTCTCCAGCTCATCAAGTTTCTTCATCAGCGCTTGCTGAAAAAAGTGTGACAGTGGTCGTAAGTCCATAAAGTTAGTATTTTCCTGGTCTGTTTTATCCTGAAAAAACTGTTTCAATTTAATTTTCCTCAATAGCTGAGTGATCTCAATTTGGGTTTGAAAATGATCGTACCTTGCCGTTGGTACGAATGAAAGTCCCTTTTGAAGGATTTCCATCGCGGCTGCCGTGAGGACATGTGTTGATAGGTTCATAACTAGGGAAACATCGGTTGTTGGGAGCCCTGACCTCGGATGTGAGTTATCCGTGGCCAGAAGGTCTGCCACCCGGGTCTGCCTCTTTGGTTCCCTTGTTGGACTTAAAAACTGTTGATATTAATGTCTGTTGCTTGGTTTCCTGGGTGTGGTGCATTGGTGTTAAAATGTACCTGCTGACGTTGGCGTGCTCTTGTATCATCGTCTGAGCTAAGGCTGGAGTTATTCGATGAGCCCGACATATTGTTTTGAAAAAAACCTTCCACCCACTTGAAGGCTCTGCTGGTAGGCTTCCTTCCTTGCTTGTTATGCTTCTTCTGAGTAATATTCCTCGGTGGTATACGGGTATACCTTGCTATGTGTGAAGGCCACCAGATCTTTTTTCAGCTTATTGATCTTCTTAGTTATATTCAGGTCATGGAATTCTTTCATCAAGGTCTTGAGAGCTGCTAGTTTTACGTTGCAGTTGTCCAAGGGGATGTTGGTTTTGTGTCATCCAGCTTGTCCTGTATCTCCTGAATTCTTTTCTGAGAGAGAGTTTTTGCTGTGTTGATGATAAGAATTAGCCAATCCCTGGTACATTTGTTGGCAATGAAGGACCAGTCCTTTCTAAATTGGAGGTTATCCAGGAATATTCCAGGCTCTATATGGATAATTAGTCCATTGGGTGCAGCATGTGCTCTTAGGTATTCTACCATGCAGTTCTGTGTGGATGAGCTTTTTCCGAAGGATTTCAATTTCGTTCCAGTCATCACTGTTTGGGGCTGTTTGTGCAGCATAGGTTGTGCCCAGGAGTGGGGGGTTCGCCAGAATGTCCTCTACCAATTCCTCTGTGAAAGCTAGGTAGTTGTTTTCTGCCATTCTGTGTTGTGGTGAATACACCAATGAAAGGTCTCCTTAGGACATATGCAAGTAGAGATTCCTGGGGGTAGTGAGTTATGTGGTCTATGGGGAGATGGGGTGCCGGATGGAGCATGGGACAAAACCTAAAGTTTAGCCCACAAGTTCCAATGGAAGGCTTCTTCCACTGTTTGTTCTATCCTTTTGTCCAAGCTGCACTTTCAGCTGCACGAATAAAAAACAATCAGGGAATCTGATTGGGAGTACAAATTAGCCTTTAGTGCTAATTAAGGTATGTGTTATAAAACACAAAAACACTATTCAAGGAGAGACATTTCTTATAGACATGCTTATATTTTCAATCAATTTGTAAGCTCCCCGAGTCCCTAGACAGAAGAACACCCATTCCCTGTGTGGAGTGCATGTCCCTAGGTTGGAGGTGATGGGCTGCAATAGATGTGAGTGACAGAAATATGACCAACCAACGAGTATCTGCCACATTCCCAACACCAGCCTAGTACAACAAAGCACACAGTAATATTATCCCTCAGCTGTGTTCTCCACCGCCATATGTTATTCAACATGATGGTCACACAAAAACATTTCCACCTCTCTAATTACCTCATATGGATCACTTCACATTACTCCTAATAACATATACCATCACGGCCATGAATTAGGCCCAGATGTGATTAACCATTGATGTACTTTCTGGGCTCACCCCAGCCAATTTGGCCTGCATGTAATCAATCATGACCACTTCAAAATGGCCTACAGCATAGCGACGCTTTGGCCACTCAAATAGAAGATTGCCTATAAATGCTATGGGCGTGTCGCTGTCATGGCGACTTGCCCAGGATCACAGGAGCTGCACCACCAGGTTGCGGGAGCTTGGGGTAGCATGGTTCATGCATGTCCCTTTGGGACGTTTATACACAGGGGGCCCGGGTTGGACTCAGTCCTGGCGCCTTTGGCGCCATGCTCATGTAGTAACATAAGCAAGACTCTTTATTATGGACAGGAGTGCGTTTCAGGAACTTTCCACGTGTATACAGTCAGGGTGTGGCTTTCCATCTTGAGCTGCACATGCAACTTTCCATCTGTAAGCTGCACGTGCAACTTCAAGGAGTGGCAGGGTGTGGCAAGCATAACAGAACTAGTGGGTGTGGCCTTAAGATCTCAGCTATAAAAGCCAACCCAACCCCAAGGCGCACGCTTCGCGTTAATCTGCATTTGCATGCAGCATAACGCTCGCTGCCGCCTGGGATAAAGTAGCACTTACATTTGGGAATCCAGTCTCCTGCCTATACGCTTTTCCTCCTGGAGTCAGCATTCACCTGCATTCTCCACCGCCGTGCCTGGTGTCCATTCTTCATCCTCCGGAACGCAGGACTTCAGCTCTGGGCACCGCAGCACGACATCTCCTTCAATCTTTGGAATGCAGGACTTCAGCTCTGGGCACCGCAGCACGACATCTTCTTCATCCTCCGGCACGCAGGACTTCAGCTCTCGGCACCGCAGCACGACATCTTCTCCATCCTCCGGAACGCAGGACTTCAGCTCTGGGCACCGCAGCATGCCATCTTCTTTATCCACAAAGGCAGACCCTGTAAAAGGACAAAAGGCAAGTTTAGACATTACAAACTTTCAGTTTGAGGTCGCGCTTGCTAAATTCTTCGCGCCTATATTTAAAAGCTCACTTACCTGCTGCTGGACCGGCGCCGGATCCTCCGCTCCTCATTGGAGCCGCCTCGTGCTCTGTAGCTCTGCTGGGCCACAATCACACCTATTTGAGAGAAAGATAGACATTATTACAGAGCTGACAACAGGCTGTGAGAAAGACAATACAAATACTTCTAGACAAAAAAAAAAACTGAAAGACACTTACCAAAAAGGCTTGGAATAGTTGCAGCTGGACTGGACACCACGTGTGAAGGACCAGTGAAGGAACTCGGTCCTCATCCTAAATGCGCCCCTGCCAGAAGTAGCAGGACGGAGAGCTCACCATTAATAATCTACAGGTGAGCCTTAATGGGCCTATGCATGCTCACGGAAACCACGCTATGGAAAGAAGGGTTTAAGAGGGAATTCACTCACAGGCCAGTAAACTTACGTCCTCTCATACCTAGGCAGGAGCAGTCTTCCAATTCATTGCAGCAGCCCACAGCCTATTTGCAGCGGGAGAAAGCAGACAGGGGGGGTCTACTTCCTGAGAGGGCTGCAACCGTGTCCCAACGTCCCCGCAGAGACCAGGTGAGCGTAAAAGTCTCCTAGCAACAGTTTTTGTTACACGGGAGCCCGATCCAGACTGCTGCAGCCCGAAGTGCCAGCAGGAGTCACCCGCACCTAAGGTAAATCTAAGGCACCCCGATGCCATATAATACTAATATGATCATCATTACAATCGGGCCAACGGGATCACTACGTGCCACAGCACCGTGAAATGCCATTACCGTTCAGAGCGTGAGTTTAAGCTAAACAGCGCTCTGTACACGGGTTAAGCAGATGCTGCATATACACACACACAGAACGGCCCATGGAGTATCTCCCGGTACTAAAGGATGTGTTTGCATGCAATCGGCAGCATAGGACAGGATACGAACAATCCTCTGCGCAGCATAAATATTTAAACAAATGACCATCCCTAGCGGCACAAATCTGAACATAAGTGGGTAGAAGCCGGTGACTGATAGGTGTATATTGATTTTAGCCACTTCGCAGAACATGATTGCTTCATGAAGAAAACATGCATAACCTTTCCTTGCAGTCAATCTCTATATTCGCACACCACAGAGTCACCCACGCTAGGGGACACGACACTCAGGCAACCTTTTAAGGGCAGAATTGCAGGCGATATTTGAAGGGTCACACATCTTAGGAATAAGACATGCTGTGCTCATGAAACGCATACAATACCGCAATAATAGATAAACAAATAGCTAATTCTAACCCCTTCCTTTGGGGGATCCAGCCATTGAGCACCTTATCTAGAACAACTCTCACACCAATTAGAGATCCGGTTTATATCAACACCGCCCAGGTAGAATCCAACGACATCTGGGTTTAAAGTAATGTTTTATCTTTGTGGCTCACTGTGGGAAGTACTAAAGAGTTACAAAGCAGTCAAAAAAGTCTTAAAAATGTAATAATGAGGGGTGGGCACCCATGGTGCCCTTGACAGAAAACCATCAGATCGAATAGATCATATTAAAAGGTTTTTCCTAAAATGTTGTTCTAACAAAAAGTCTGTATGCAACTAGCATGTACAAGAAATGTACATCTACTGGACCCAGACCAAAGGAGTGTTTTGAAATGTTTGCCATAAGTTGGATGTGGTAACTACCACCATATCTGATGGACTAGATGATCCTACCAGACGCATAAAATCACAGGTCCTGATGAAGATGACAAATATCAGAATGTCATTTAAACTGGTCGACCACCTAGATGGACGATATCCCTCAAGAGACATGGGATACGGAACATAATTAACATCATTGTAGTGGAGAACATACTTTCTTCTCTTTATTTTCATTAAACTTTTAATGCTAATTGGTTTGCCTCGTAATTTTCGAATGCTTACTTAAAAAGCAAAAAAATAAGGCACCATAGAACAAGAAACATTTTCTTCGTAAAATAAGTGTATTTGCACTTGTCACATTCTGATGGACATTCTTTGGCCCATGCAGAATTTATATATATATATCTTTATTTGTATTGTCTGGGCTTATTCATAAATTACCACTCGATCCACATACCGTGGACACACTTCGTGGAAGGTGATTAAAAGAATGAAAGGGCCCATGTGCCCTAAGGAAATACTTCCTCGGCGAAATGCCAATGGAATGGCAATAGATTTGACTCAGCCCCCTCGCCAATTTGGCGCAGCCATTAAGAGAGATATGTGCTGTGTAGCTTGTAGATTTAGGGACAGCTATCCTCTCTCCTTTCCTATTAGTTAAGCGGCCTATCACTTCCAACCTGGGGCTTGGCACTCCGCACAGGGGAAGGGTGTTCTTCTGTCTAGGGACTCCGTTGGTTACACATTGGTTGAAAACATAAGCATGGCTATAAGAAATGTCTCTCCTTGAATAGTGTGTTTGTGTGTTATAACAGATACCTTAGTTAACACTAAAAGCTCATTTGTACTCCCATTCAGATTCCCTGATTGTGTTTTTGTATTATTTGTGCAGCTGAAAGTGCCACTGGGACAAAATGATAGAGCAAACAGTGGAAGAAGCCTTCCACTGGAACTTGTGGGCTAAACCTTGGGATTTGTTGCATGCCCCATCGGGCACCCCATCTCCCCATAGACAACGTAACTCACTACCCCAAAGCATCTCTACTTGCATATGTCCTAAGGAGAACTTTCACTAGCGTACTCACACCAGCACAGAATGGCAGAAAACAACTACCCAGCTTTCACAGAGGAATTGGTAGAGGACATTCTGGCGAACCCCCCACTCCTGGGCACAACCTATGCTGCACAAACAGCCCCAAACAGTGATGACTGCAACAAAATTGAAATCCTTCGGAAAAAGCTCATCCACACAGAACTGCATGGTAGAATACCTTAGAGCACATGCTGCACCCAATGGACTAATTGTCCATATAGAGCCTAGACTTTTCATGGATAACCTACAATTTAGAAAGGACTGGTCCTTCATAGCCAACAAATGTATCAGGGATTGGCTAATTCTTATCATCAACACAGCAAATATTGTCTCTGAGAAACTAATTCAGGAGATACAGGACAAGCTGGATGCCACAAAATCCAACATCGCCTTGGACAGCTACAACGCAAAACTAGCAGCTCTCAAGACCTCTATTAAAGAATTCCATGACCTGAATATGACTAAGAAGATCAATAAACTGAAAAAAGATCTGGTGGCCTTTACATGTAGCAAGGTATACCCGTATTCAACAGAGGAATATTACTCAGAAGAAGCAAAACAAGCAAGGAAGGACACCTACCAGCAGAGCCTTCAAGCCGGTGGAAGCTTTTTTTGAAATAATAGGTCAGGCTCATCGAATAACACCTGCCTTAGCTTAGACGATGATGCAAGCGCATGCCAATGTCAGCAAGTGCATTTTAACATCACTGCATCACACCCGGAAAACCAAAGAACAGGCACTAATAACAACAGTTTTTTAGGCCAATGAGGGAACCAAAGAGGCAGACCATGGTGGCAGATCATCTCGCCACAGATAATTTGCAGCCGAGGTCAGAGATGCCAACAACCGATATTTCCCTAGTTATGAACCTATCAACACATGTCCTCACGGCAGCCGAGATGGAAATCCTTCAAAAGGGACTTTCATTTGTACCAACAGCAGGTACAATCCTTTTCAAACCCCAATTGATATCACTCAGCTATTGAGGAAAATTAGATTGAAACATTTTATTTGGGATAAAACTGACCAGGAAAATACTAACTTTACAGATTTACGACCACCGTCACACTTTTTCCCGCCATCAGAAAGTAACACAGCGGAATGTATCACATTTCAGCAAGTGCTGATGAAGAAACTTGATGAGCTGTAAGTGAACCCACACTTTGTGCACAACAACTGCACCAAGTAGCAACTGGAAGTGCTGCCAGGACTATCTAACAACTTCAACATAACGATTAAACCTGCGGACAACGTAGGGGGCCATAATGGTTATGAACACTACCGACTACAACATATGGTCCACTGCCTAGTAGATGACATCAAGAGCTACAGACCTCTACCGACAGACCCAACGTCACTAATTAGATCTGTGATTGCACCCATCATTGAAGAAGCCCTCACCGAAGGATATATTAACAAAAAAGAAGCAGCATTTTTCACACCAGACAGCCCAAGACTACCAGCCTTCTATGCACTCCCAAAAGTGCATAAAGGAATAACTCCCCCACCGGGAAGGCCAATAGTCTCTGGGATCAATTCCATTTTGGAATCTCTGTTCCAATATGTAGTTTGTTTTCTATGGGATGAAATACCAAAAATGAAGTTCTATGTGAAGGACTATATGGATATCCTAAACCTAATCACTACTTTACCCGTTGACATGGATACCCATTGGCTGGTCACAATGGATGTGGAGGCTCTATACATGAGCATTCCCCAAGCAGAAACAGTAGAGATGGTGTGACAATGCCTGATGAATGACCAAAGACTCTCTAATGGCCATGCCAGCTTTGTCACGACCTGGCAGAAATCGCCCTAACCCTCAACTATTTTTTGTGTGAAGACACTTTTTTCCAACAAGTGTCAGGAACTGCAATGGGGGCCATCTTTGCGCCCAGCATGGCGAGCCTGTACTTCGAGGACTTCAAAATAGAGCACATCTATGCAGAAACGATTTCACATCTTACACAGATTGTCATGCGGAAAAGATATATCGACGACATGCTCCTCATCTTTCAAGGAACACAGGCGATCTAACCACATTTCATCAATGGCAAAATAATTGCAACCCACATCTAAAATTTAGCATAGACACTAGCAGAACTCATTTCCTGGCCTTGCATATCACTGCACACAATGGAAATTTGATCTCTAAAATATATAAAAAAGAAATGGACCAAAATTCTCTCCTGAAGTACACCAACTATCACCCAAAAGCCCTCAGGGATATCTTGCCCTTCGTTCAGTTTCTGAGATATCAAATGACTTGTACTCTAACCCTGGACTATAGCATGCAAGCTGGATTTCTCAAGAGACAACTAAAACAAAGAGGCTACCCAAAGAAAATCAACAATGCCACTTACAAAACAGCCAGGAACATATCAAGAGATGTTATTCTTCAACACCACCCGAAACCTGGTGATAGAGAACAAATAACAGCCATCCTGATTTACTCACTGATTTAAACTCCTTGAAAAAAGAAATAAGGAAGTTATGGCCTATTTTGAATACAGGAGCAAGCCATCTAGTACCGCTATCCTTTGCAATCAAAATGAGACAAAATCGCAGAGAGCGCTTGGTACGTACCCTAAAAGAAACAGATGCAGAGGTGTTGGAACCTACAATCTGGGGGGCAAGCAGACCCACTGGCCGCACTCCGTGTGGAGGATGCACGATGTGTACCCAGACAACTCGCAGCACAAGCATTGGTAGAAAACACCATAAGAGCAAAAGAAATTAACAAACTGTAAGAGCAAAGGAGTCGTCTATCTCATTACGTGCCCTTGTGGGCTACTATATTTCGTCATGACAGCAGGGGAAGTAAAGAAGAGACTTATAGAGCACAAGTCCTGCATCAGAAAAAATAGCCCAAAAGCTCCTCTAGTGGCTCATTTCCAAGCCTATGGACACACTCAGGATCAGTTTAAATGGACCATACTGGAGAAAATAAGAACATCACGAAGAGGAGGATATTTTGCTAACCTATTGCTGAAACGAGAACAACAGGGGATATTCCGGCTCAACAAAGTAGAGAATGGCTTAAACGAAGAAATCCAGTGGCATGAACTGGCCCTTATGAAATAGATGTGAAAAACACCAGAAACAGAGCATAAATGATAAACTCAAGAAATTGCAGCAAGAAGGTTTAGAGGCAAGACCATAGGGGCATGAGCCAGACACCATGTCCCAACGGCGCTGCACTCAAACAATGGGATGAATAGGATAGGAATAAGAGCAATTAACCAATACCGGTCGGCCCAAGTTCAAAAGACCATCCTAATATTCCATAGCGCTCAGCAATATCATTTCTGGGCTGTGCTCTCCACGACCATACGTTATGCTAAAAGATCAAGATGAATAAACAAAAGATGTGAGTGACAGAAATATGAGCATCCAACAAGTATCTGCCACATTCCCAACACCAGCCTAGTACCACACCGCACACAGTAATATTATACCTGGGCTGTGTTCTCCACGTCCACATGTTATTCAACATGATGGTCACAAAAAAGTATTTCCTCCTCTGTAATTACCTCAGATGGAAGACTTCACATTACTCCCAATCACATACAGCATCAAGGCCATGCATTAGGCCCAGATGTGATTAACCATTGACGTACTTTCTGAGCTCACCCCGGCCTATTTATCCTGCATGTAATCAATCATGACCACTCCAAATGGCCGACGACATAGCCACGCTTTGGCCACTAACAATTCACCCAAAAAGTAGAAAAACCCACTCACGTCAAAGGCCGCATCCTAGTCTGGGTGGTAGACCATAATTGTCTCTCCACTATCACCTCGATCTCAGCACTGCCATGGACCGACTACAACTGCATCAAATTCTCAATTCCTATCATCAAAAATCACAAAACACTGACTCCTTCTATCGCTGCACAAGTCAGAAGTTCAAAAAAACTCAACAAGGACAACTTGCGCCCCTACCTCAACACCCCCAAACTAGCACCCCCTTTCGCCAATGACCCCAATACTCTGGCAGACATCTACAAAGATGTTGTCACTAAAGCTATCAAAGAAATAGCACCACTCGAATGGAAAAAAGAAAAGAAATCACTACACACCAACTCCTGGTTCACTGAAGAACTGCACTCAATGCGCTCCCGCAAAACAGCAGCTCTAAAAAACTGGCAATCCAACCCATGCAGCAGCACCAAAAATGATTTCAACTTAATCTCCAACCAATACAAATCAGCTATCACTGTTGCTAAAGCCAACGCATTCAACGCACAAATTACTAATGCCAAATCGCGCACTAAAGAGATCTTCGCCATCTTCAACGAGCTCACCCCCCCCAATACACCAGATGAAATAATCAAAGATGAAGCGTGGTGTGCCAGCATTCAAACGGCCATGCTACACAAAATTGGCTTTCTCCAAAAGAAAATCAAAGACTACTGCAAAGCACTACCTCAACAGACAGGCACCAAGCTTCCTAATGCCTTTCCCTCCCCGCCAAAGCCCATCATACCTGACTTTTCATTCAGGGACGTCACTGAAACAGAAGTTATCAATCTACTAAAAAATCTCAAACCCTCCCCCTGCAAAGGCAATATCTGCCCACCAAAACTCATCAAAGACTGCGCAGATTGCTTTGCGCCGCTCTTTACGGCTTTCATTAACGCGTCGTTCAAAACAGGCATTATCCCTGCTAGCCTCAAAGAGGCTTGGGCCCGGCCCCTCCAAAAAAAACCTACCCTCGACCCTCTACAACCCAACAATTATAGACCAATAACCACAGTGCCATTCCTCCTAAAACTACTGGACAAAGCAGCACATTGCTAAATCCAGCACTTTCTGGAAACCCACTCCATCCTTGGAACGTGGCAATCAGGCTTCCGGAAAAGACATGGCACAGAAACAGCACTGGTGGACCTAAAGAATCAGATCACCCAAATCTTGGACAAGGGCAAGCTCCTTCTAGGTCTCTCAGCCGCCTTCGATCTAGTTGATCACAAGACCCTCACCTCACACCTCACACACTCTGCCAACTTTTCTAAAGAATCAGCTCTATGGGTCACCTCCTTCCTAGACGGAAGAGCCATGAAAGTCTTCTCGGACATCGCCAACGCCACTCTCACAAATATTCACTGCTGAGTCCCCCAAGGTTCCTGCACTGCACCCACACTCTACATCCTGTTCACTAAACCTCTCTTTGACAAACTCGACTCCTACGGCATCACATACACGAACTACACGGACGACACACAAGTACTTCTTCCCCTCTCGGGTTCATACAAAGACGACGCAAAGGCACTCCACTCTATCTACGCCATCATCCAGGCATGGATGGCAGTAAATGGCCTCTGCCTAAATGGAGACAAGACGGAAATCATGATATTAGGTCAGCAGAGCACCCTAGACAAACTGGACATACTGTACGCTAACTTCTTCATTGACAACTCCATCATCCCCGTCTCCACAGCGGTTAAGACACTGGGAGTATACTTAGACTCCTCTCTATCCATGAACAGACAAGTCAGCACAATCACCACCTCTTCTGCCCATACCACTAAACTCATAAACACCATCAAGCCTTACCTCTCCAAACCCAACTGCCTCGCCATAGACAGAGCAACCATTGGAGCCAAACTGGACTATTGCAATGCCCTCCTAGCGGGCACATCAGCAAAAAACCTAAACAGACTCCAAGTCACACAGAACAATGCTCTCCAGGCCGCTCTCAGCATCCCAAGAAGAGATCATATCTCCCATGCCAGACTTTCAGCCCAATGGCTCCCAGTTAAAGAACGGATCACACTCAAAATCCTCACCCTCACTCACAAATGCCTCTTTCTATGCGCCCTGTCTTATCTTTCAGAGACCATCTCCAAACCCTCCTCTGCCCGTCCCACCAGGACGCAATACACCAACCTACTCTGCATCCCACGCATCAAAAAAGCCAAAGCCGGTGGCCTAAGCTTCTCCTACATTGCCGCCAAGACCTGGAACACTCTTCCTGCAGACATTAGAGCAGAAAACTTGCTCCCTATCTTTCGTAGGAAACTGAAGACCTCTTTCCTTGTACAATAATCTGTTACCCTTGCGAACCCATGTAAATATGCTATACCACTATTTGTACAAATATCATATTTCCCACTGTAAATAATGTATCCTTTATAATATTGTATTGTCTGTATTGTATTATTTATAACCAAGATATGTCTGCAACAAGTGCCACGATGCCCCCGGGCTGACGTGCGTTCTACAAATCCGAATAAATAAATAAATAAATAATACAATGGGGCCAATGGGATCGCTACATGCCACAGCACCGTGAAATGCCATTACCTTTCAGAGTGTGAGGTTAAACTAAGCAGCGCTCTCTACATGGATTAAGCAGACGCTGCATACATACACAGAACAGTCCGTGGAGCATTTCATGGTACCAAAGGATGTTTTTGCATGCAATCGGCAGCATAGCACAGGATACGAACAATCCTCCACACAGCATAACTATTTAGACAAATGATAATCCCTTGCGGCACACATCACGCTTGCTGAGCATAAGCGGGTAGAAGCTGGTGACTGATAGGTGTATATTGGTTTTAGCCGCAGCTCAGAACGTGATCACTTCATGAAGAAAACATGAATAACCATTCCTTGCAGCCAATCTCTATAATCGCTTGCCACATGGTCACCCATACTAGGGGACTCGATGTGCAGGCAACCGTTTATGGAAGCCCACACGGGCGGAATTATAGGCGATGTTTGAAGGGTTGCACATCTTAAGAATAAGACAAGCTGTGCTCATGAAACACATACAATACAATTATAGATAAACTAATGGCTTCTGATATTTGTCATCTTCATCAGGACCTGTGATTTTCTGCATCTGGTAGGATCATCTAGTCCATCAGATATGGTGGTAGTTACCACATATCTAACGGACCCAGGCCAAAGAAGTGTTTTCAAATGTTTGCCATAGGTTGAATATGGTAACCACCGCCATATCTGATGGACTAGATGATCCTACCAGATGCAGAAAATCACAGGTCCTGATGAAGATAACAAACGCTAGAACGTCATAGAAACCGTTCGACCACCTGGATGGACGATATCCCTGAAGATATGATATGATATGATACAGCATTTATAACGCACCAATACACAAGCTTTTCAAGGCGCAAGGAGGCATGGGTGGGGGAACAAAGGGAAAACCGAACAACGATCCTACTAGGCCAGGTATCATTCAGATCGCGCAAGTGCATGGGATAGTAGAATGAAATAAGATTAATAAAAACGGCCACTGGTGGCAAGTGCAAGGTAAGTGCAGACATAAGTGCTGGTAGGTGGACTGTAGGGATACAGAAACAGTCCATAGTTGCAGGGGTTGCCAGGGAGGCAGTGCATGTGCGTGGGCAACTGGCGGGGCCTGGGCCCGAGAATCAGAAAGGGTGGCCAAGTAACCAGTGCCGTTTCTGCCAGGAATTTAGGAGGGGAGAGGGGGAGAGAAAGCAGAGGCAAAACGGAAGGTTTTGTGGTGCTTCCGGGACCGGAGATGGTTCTCCTCAAGTTTCAGGGAGGCAGGAAGGCTGTTCCAGAGGCAGGCCCCTGCTGAACCGAGAGATCTACCACCAACTCGTTGCTTGGAGAAGCAACTGACCCTGAGGGAGTTGGATGCGGATGAGCAAAGAGCTCGAGAAGGAAGATATTTAGGAAGATAGAGTTTAAGGTATTGTGGCCCAAGGCCCCAGAAGGCCTTGTGGACAATGCCGAGGGTTTTGAACTTAATCCTTGTAGCCACTGGGAGCCAGTGAAGAGATTTCAGTCCTGGAGAGATACGATCCCAGGGCTTGAGGCCAAGGACAAGTCTCGTAGTCCTGTTCTGGATCAGTTGCAGAGGGCGGAGAGTAGAGGCAGGAAGATTTAGATAGAGGCTGTTACAATAGTCCAGCTTAGAGAGAACCAGGGCTCTGGAGACAGTGAGCTTCTGGGGGAAGGAGAGGAAAGGAAGTATACCTCTGAGGTGGTGCAGCTGGTAGTGTGACTTCTTAGAGACGTCCGAGATGTGATGAGAGAAAGAGAGTGTGAAGTCAAAGATGACCCCAAGGTTTTTAGCCTTGCAGGTAGGAGCGGTGCAGCTGGTAGTGTGACTTCTTAGAGACGTCCGAGATGTGATGAGAGAAAGAGAGTGTGAAGTCAAAGATGACCCCAAGGTTTTTAGCCTTGCAGGTAGGAGCAGGAAGAGGGCCAAGAGAGGCCGGCCAGAGAGCTGCAGGGAAGGAGGGAGTGGGTGTGCCGATGAGTAGAATCTCAGTCTTACTGGCATTAAGGCAGAGGTCATTGGCAGCACACCATTCCTGGATAGCAGAAAGACAGTCAGAGATGAGGGGAGGAGAATAGGAGGCCGAGGGTAGCCTGAAAATGAGCTGGGTATCATCCGCACAGCACTGAAAATTGGGGCAGAGAGCGGCGATGCGGTGGGCAAGAAGTGCCAGGTACTGGATGAACAGCTAGGGAGAGAGGTTCGATTCCTGGGGGACACGACAGGTAGAGAAAAAGATGTCAGAGATGAAGGACCCCAGTTGGACCTGGGAGGGTCGATTGGAGAGGAAAGAGGACAGCCACGCCAGAGCCTGACCAGTGATACCCAGGTTATCACGGAGACGGTTGAGCAGGATGGTATGGTTGACAG
Source organism: Ambystoma mexicanum (assembly GCF_040938575.1). NCBI lineage: Eukaryota > Metazoa > Chordata > Amphibia > Caudata > Ambystomatidae > Ambystoma > Ambystoma mexicanum. The sequence continues at coordinate 808,606,712 of NC_090941.1, forward strand.
TCTCAAAGGCAGAGGAGAGATCAAGCAAAAAGAGAACACAAGGAGTGTTTGAGTCAAGGTTCGAGAGCAGGACTTCACGGATGTTCAGGAGAGCAGTTTCCGTGATTCTGGCAGCTCTGAAGCCAGACTGATGGTCGTGAAGACAACTGACAGATTCAGTGTGGAGATTAAGCTGGGAGATGGCCAGTTTCTCCAGGAGCTTGCCCAGAAAGGGATGATAGTTAGCCGGGCAGGAGGGGTCGGCCGAGGGTTTCTTAAGAAGAGGGTGCACAAGGGAGTGCTTCAGGGGGGATGGGAAGACTCCAGTGGCGAAGGAGTGATTGCAGAAGTCAGCTAGGTCAGGAGTCAGTGAGTCGATCTGGTCCTTTATAGTTTTGGAGGAGCAGGGGTGAACCTGCTTCGACAAGACTTTCATAGATCGGACTTGTCTAGAAACCTCATCTGCAGAAAAAAGGGGAAAGGCAGAGAAGGAGGCAGGGGGGTTGGATGCAAAGGGGCCATCGGGAGAGCAGGGAATAGAGTGAGGGAGGCGATAGGAGGAGAGAGAGGACAGGATGTCCTGAGTTTTAGAAGTGAAGTGAAAAGCCAGTGCCATGCAGAGGGTCTGGGAAGGGACAGGAGAGGTAGAGACTGCAGCAGGATTGGCCAGTTCCTTGCAGATTTTAAAGAGTTCAGCCAAGTTGTTAGATGTCGCAGAGACGCGGGCTTGGATATGAGCTCTCTTCTTGGTGAGGACGGAGAGCCGGTATTGCCTTTGCAGCAGGCGGCAGGCCAGTTTGTCAGAGGATGAACATGAGGCACGCCATTTCCTCTCGGCCACCCTGCACTTGCGTTTTAGGGTGACGAGGTCGGAGTCATACCAGGAGTTACACTTGGCTTTGGGCTTCAGGTGGATTCTCATGACAGGGGCAAGGATATCAAGAGTATCAGCTATAGAAGAGTGGAGCGTAGAGAGGGCTGGGTCACGGTGAGAGTCGGCCAAAGGGGGAGGAGAGGGTTAGAAGGTGGCGGTGAAGGACTCAACTGACACGTGTTTCTTGGGTCGCAGGACCGAGAAGGTGGGTAGCAGTGATGGAGGTGGCTTGGCCTGTGGGGGTAGGGAGGGTGAGGTGGGAGGATAGGAGAAAGTGGTCACTCCATAAGAGAGGAGTGGAAAGAGGGACAGAGAGGGGAAGGTCTAAGGAGATCAGAACATTGAGAGTGTGCCCTGCAGAGTGAGTCGGACAAGAGGGGAGAATAGTGAGTGAGAGAGAGTCACAGAGGTTGCGAAAGAGTCCAGAGGGAGGACATGAGGCATCCAGGTGGATGTTGAAGTCTCCAAGAAGGAAGAGTTGAGTGGTAGAGGCCAGGGGTAAGGAGGAGAGGTCCGCCCACTCAGAGAGGAAGAAAGAAATCTGACCAGATGGCCGATAGATAGTAGCCACATTAAGGGAGTGGCTGGGGGAGAGAGAGAGCCTGCAGACGAGGCATTCAAACGAGGAGTAGACCTGCATAGGAGTGACAGTGGCAGGAATCCACTCAGGGAACATAAGGGCTACGGATCTTGTAGCCGTCCGGGAGGAGAGTGTTGAAGCTAGTGACTGTGAACCAATGTTCGGTGAGACCGAGGACATCAAGGTCAAGTTCTTCCAGGAGGCGGCAGATATCCGAGGCGTGTTTGACAGCAGAGTGAGAGTTTAGAGTGGCAATATGGAGAGACATGGGATACGGGACACAATTAACATAATTGTGGTGGAGAACATACTTTCTCCTCTTTATTGTCAATGAACTTTTAATGCTAATTTGTTTACTTCGTGATTTTTGAACAAGGCACCCAGAAGGCACCATAGAACAAGAAACATGTTCTTGGTAAACAAAGTGTATATGTACTTGTCACATTCTGATGTACATTCTTTGGCCTATGCAGAATTTTTATATCTATCTTTATTTGTATTGTGTGGGCTGATTCATAATTTGCCACCCGATCTACATACCATGGACAAACCTTGTGGAAGTTGATTAAAAGAATGATAGGTTCCATGTGCCCTAAGGAAATGCTTCCACCACGAAATGTCAATGGAATTGAAATAGATCTGACTCAGCCCCCTCACCAATTTGACTCAGCCATTGAGAGAGATCTGTACTGTGTACCTTGTAGATTTAGGGACAGCTATCCTATCTCCTTTCCTATTAAATAGGCGGCCCATCACCTCCAACCTAGGGACAGGCACTCTGCACAGGGAAAGGGTGTTCTTCTGTCTAGGGACTCCGGTAGTTTACACATTGATTGAAAAAATAAACATGTCTATAAGAAATACCTGATTCATCTACTTGACTCAGGTCTGGTGTTTAATTCCCTGAATGTTCACCTAGCTGCACTCCCAGCCTGCACTACGTCCCAACAGAAGGTGTCGTAGTGGAAGATCCCAGTTATTAAAGCGTTCATGGAAGGGGTTAACAGAATTCATCCCCCCATTCCTAACCCGACTCCCGGATGGGACCTAAACATGGTATTAACCAGATTTATGGGGTCTCCCTTTGAGCCTATGCATAAGGCAATGTCTAAAAGATCTTATCTCCTTCCTAATGGCAGTCACTTGTATAAGGAGAGTCCGTGAACTACAGGCCCTTTCAATTCTAGACCCTTTCACAGAGATAAGGTGGTCTGCGCACTCACCCTTGGTTTGCGCCCAAATTTATTTCTAAGTTCCATGTGAACCAGTCTATAGAACTGCCAACTTTATTTCAGATCCCCACTAACGCGGTGGAAAGATGCCTACACACACTGGATTTGCGCAGGGCAGTCATGTACTACCTAGAAATAACTAAATCACTAAGAAAGACTAACCAGTTTTTCGTTTCAGTGACAGCTGGTAGAGAAGGGGATCCTGTCTCTAATTCAGCCACCTCAAGGTGGATTGTCAATTGCATTACACTCTGTTACACTCTTGCCAAGTGAGATCTACCCTTCAAGCCTAGGGCACACTCTACTCGGGGCATTGGGGCTTCCATAGCATTAATTGCAAATGTTACCCTCGAGTCCATTTGCAAAGTGGCAACGTGGAGTTCTGTACACACCTTTACAAAACACTATTACCGAGCTACTCTAGGTCTGATTCTCAGGTGAGTAATACTATGACATCTTTTCACTACCATTCCTTCTCACAACCCATCTCCAACTCTGGGAACTGCTCGCTAGTCTGTGCACACCATGTGATTCTAAGCAGATTAACAAGCATCAGAAGACATGCATTACTTACCGTAATAGCATTTCTGATGATTGTATCTACTTAGATTCACATGCGCCCACCCTTCCTCCCCGCTCGGATGGAAGAAACAGAGACGTCCTACTGCTTTTCTCTCTTTTCTGTGCTCACTCACGATAGTCATAATGCTCCCTCACGGCAGAAAAAATACAATCGGAGGGACCTCGACGCATGAGGGATTTTGGGTACACTACGTGTCATGTTAGGGATAGTGTTACAGACACGCCCATGACGCCATCCCCTTTTATCCTTGAAAGACAAGATGCAATACTCTGCTGTTACCACTAGATATAAGACTATATGCACAGCATGTGCATCTAAGCAGATACAATTCATCAGAAATTATATTACGGTAAGTAATGCAAGTCTTATATCTTTCCGGAAGATCCGAGAAATTGGTAGTTTGCAATGTGCTGTCAGCTTCTACCTCTGCTAGGCAAATTAATAAACTGCACATTTATTTTCTAGTGAGCACCACCCAGGCCTGTTTGCAATGCTTAAATCTAATGTTATGTTCCACATGCTCACCTGTAATTCAATCCTTATTAGCTGTAGGTTGTTTATTTAGTTCACCACTAATAGGGGCATTCTCCAGCCGAATGCATAACCTATGCGTGCATCACTAAAGCCCCCGTCCCCTTTTAGTGGGCTATTCCCGCAGCATATAAGTTTGCTCCTTTTAACCCTGCTGAACTTGCATTTCCACTACACTCCCATCATAAATTTTAATTGCTTGGGAGAAACAGTACCGAAATCCTTCTAATAAAGTAGTTTAAAGTCTCCTGCAACATTATTACATCAAACTTGTGCAAATAAGAAACAAAGTTGGGGTTAGCAAGTTGGATTTATAACCCAGCAATGTTCCCGAAAACATTATAAAGGAACTTGTTACATGCGCCTTGTAAAACCCGGTCAGAGATTGATGATGCATGTCATTATAACATTATTCATTTGCCTGATATGACTAGAGCTTTTGAATGTATACCTATGATATTAGCTGCTGTTAATGAAGTTAATGGACCAATTAGGTTATGAGTGGCATTATTATTCACACCAAATAGAGCATTTCCATTGCTTAAACTCCAGACAGTTCTTTGCAAATACCAAATTATGGAGTTTACTAGACCTTGCTCTAGTATGAAGGAACATTTCGAATTCAGCCCCTGAAAAATGAACAAGTTTGTTCCAAAAACTATTATGTATCCTCGGGTCAGGAAACATCACCCTTATGCAACAGCCCCCAGAGTACATTCAGTATGACGGTGACAGAACAGTGTTACAGGGTCAAGGTCATGACCCTGTCAAGGGGGGGGGGGGCCTGTCAGCCTGGGGGAGGTAGCTCATAAAAACAAAAGTCAGAACTAGTCCTCCCCCAGGTATGTGAAATCGGAATTGGAGAGTCCCTAGTCGCCGAAAAATACCCCCATGTGCCAAAAATGTCAACCCTGTTACTGCTTGGATCGCAATGCTTCCCCAAACTGTTGGTGACTCTTTTGTGTTTCAGAACCACAACTCCCACAATCCACCCGGTGAGCGTGTGAGAAAACCCGAAACAGAATCCACCAAAGGTAGAATCAACAGAACGATTGGCCAATTAAACCGCAAGCCTTTATCACCTCCCAAAATCAAACAGAAGCCCGGGAAATCAGAAAACCTATCCCAACTATAGAAAAATGACTGTTAAACACAAAGCATGACAGGAAAACCTTGTAAACTGTCTGCAAAACCATGCTGGAAAATGAAAAGGGACAGGGGCCTCAAGGGTTTTTGAAGCTTCTCACCTGAGTCTTGGGAGCAATTGATTGGTGCAAGATGTTAGGTGAGTGCTGTAGCAAGTGGGAGGGGGAGAAAAGTACAGAAACACCAGCCCTGCCATTTAAAATCAGGCAGCAGAAAAGGCAGCATGTGGATTGTACAAGTGAGGTCACAGAAGGAGTTGGAGGTGGAATGAGAGACCTGGTGGAAAATAGATGGTGGAGTGTTGGATTGTTGGCTGCAGAGTTTGGAAAAGGTGAGGAATTTGAGAGAGTGTGGTATCAGTGACGTATAGTGCAGTGTAAGTGTATTGTAGGAAGTTGGTGATTTGTAGGAGGTGTGAGAGAGATAAAGATAGGAGTAGAGGAGTTGGGTATTAGAAGATAGTGTGTGAGGGAGGGAGTGTTTGGAGTGAGTGAGGTTAGTAGAGAGGAGAGTAGAAATGGAGTGTGAGAAGAGAGGTATAGGAGAGAAGTGGGGAATGATGAGAATCGTGACAGGAGTAGCAGTGAAAGCAGTAGAAGGGAGAGTAGCATTGGCAGTGTGGGAAGAGTAGCAGTAGTGTGTGGAAGGAAGCCTTGTAGTAGTATTCGTGCATAAAATGTAGCGGTAGTAGTGGGAGGAGATAAGTGTGGTAGTAATTGGAGGAGTAGTAGTTGTGTGGGAAGAGGAGTAGTTGTTTGGTAGGAGTGGTAGTAGTGGAGTGGGACAAGAAGGAGAAGTGTTAACATCAAAGGGTGGAGGCAGGAGGAAGCTGAGAGAGAGACATCAGAGAGATAGAGGGGACACATGTGGGGAGGGGAGAAGATGGGTGGAGTTGGACAGAGGAGAGCAGGGGAAGGAGCATATTATGAAAAAAGTGTAGGGGCCTGGAAGATCAAAACGGCAAACACACGTACACCACCCTCTTAGAACTAATTGTTGGTAGTGTAGGGCCAATTAGAAAGTCCCTGAGGGAATTATTTAGCCTGCTTTCAGGGACTCAGCATTAGAAAGGCAGTGTTAGACAGTAGGGGATAATGTGCAGTAGCACTAACCAGGGGTGACAGATGGCTGGGCAAGGGCAAGAATCTCAGGGGAGTTGATAGAGAGAGGAGAGTGATGGCCCTAGCACCACTTCCCAACCCCTTTTTTAACGACGTTACTTCAGATCAATCAAATAGCCTTTCTGTCATCTCTGTTCAAAGGAACAGTCCCTGCTTTTTTGAACTGTGTGTAATAAAACCCGTAAAACAAGCTTGGTAGTCTGCAAATTACTAAGGCACCTCTGTGACAATGGGCATAGGTGGAAACAATTTGTTTGGAATGCCTACAACGTCCAGATGGGTAGAGAGCAACCTATAGAGGATTCTTCTAAAGCTGTTCATGTTTCTATTAAAATAGCCCTTATATTTGCAAATTATATTTTGTTTATGCCAACCCTCAAGTGGATTTTGGTGCAAAGTTTTTGTGTTGTAATCAGTAGAGACAATAGATGCTTTGGGGCATGATCGATGGGTGGTAGTTTCAAATTCTGATCCCATTTGGCCATTGCTGACAAGCTGCCTTATGCTTACCAGTTTTCATATCATCTATAAGAGGACACTCCCAAAGAGCCAACTCAGTCTTATGTGTCCTTTGTCTGTTTCTTCATATGCCGGTCATTGTGACGTGTGTTTGACACAAAAAGATTAATCTTTTGTGTTATTTTTGTCAAATTGGCCTCGACCACTGTGTTGTTGGTCAGGGGGGTGATTGGGGAACTGATGTGGGTACAGTTGCTTTTTTTTCCATAAAGGGTTGATCTTGAATCCTTTCTTCTCTTACGTATGTGGCAAGATGGATGGACCCGTCAGCTCTATCGAGGTATCTTTTTATTGAATAATATTACCTGCATGTTACGCTCACCTGATTCCCGTAGAGGCGCCGGTCTTGACTGGGCGTATACCGTATCTTCAAAGGTGATGTGTAACACACGGCTGGCTCTTTGGGCTGGACCTCTGTGCACTGTATGTCTGATGTCTGCAGATAGAAAATATGGGATTAAGGAACTGGGTTATTGAATGTCTCTCTCTTCTTCCCTTTCTCTTCTCCTGTAGAACCCCAAAGGTTAACGCTCTCACCTTAGGTAAGTGAACGCTGTGCTCTCCATCTGCCTCGGGGCAGGGTGCTGTAACCAGTTTCTTCACTGGATAAGGGGAGCAGGCCTCTTGACTTCAGAGGACTGCTGTCCGTCGTTTACTGCACGAACGGTAAGTTTCGAGTAATTCTAATGTCTTTAAAGTCTTTAGTAATGATGTCTCTTGTTTTGCAGGGTTCCGGCGATGGCGGATGACGGGCTGAAGTGAGTTGAAGATGGAGCCCGTGTGATGAATAGAAGCGCCTGGAAGCACGTAAGTAAGCGCTTGTTGCCTGCTTCACGATGCGCTCTAACTGTCTTTTTATTTTGCAGGTACAAGTTCGGAGCGGCTGCAGGGTGCCGGAATACCCACTGGGTTAGATGTGGAAAGGAGTAATGGCACGTGAGTATTAAAGTTCCCCAATGTCTTTAAATGCACCTTGTTTTGTCTTTCAGATGCGGGATGCAGCGCCGAAGGCCTCCGGAGCGTGCGACGAGTTGGTAAGCTTTTGTCTTTCAGATGCCGGAATGCAGTGTGAAGACCTCCGGAGCGCACGAAGAGTAGGTAAGCCTTTGTCTTTCAGATGCCGGAATGCAGCGCGAGGCGTTGGTGACAGCCGATGGACCAGGTAAGTGAAGAGCTGTCACTGAAGACCATAATGCTAACCTGTTCTTTCTTGTCTTTATAGGTGTTGCTGAAGACTGGATTCAGGATGGTAAGCCTTTTTCCTTAGGCCCAGGATCAGATGCAGAAGACACGATGAGCGTTCTGCTGCAGAGGATGCAGAATAATGCAAAGCAAGATTCATCCATCGGGTGTGGTTTAAATAGCCTCCTGTAGTGCTTAGGTGTCTCCTTCCACAGCCACGCCTAGGTAAGAAAAGAGTTCCTGCTTTCCAGAAGAGTTCCAGTGTTCTGAATCTAGGGAGTGGCTCCTGCCCCACCCAACAGGAAAAGTAGTTCCAAACAGAAGAGGATCAGAGGCTCAACTGGCAGGCAAGTAAGCAGCATGGTCTGCTGCAGGTAAGTCCACCCAAGCATTATGAGCCCAGCGCTTCCAGCGCTGGGACTGGGCATATTTATGAGCCTGGTGCCACTGGCGCCAGGACTGGGTCCAAAAGGTCCCAATTGGGACTGGTTGGCACTCGGAACCTGGGTTATGGATCTGCTTCCAAGGGAGTTGGGAAAACCCTGACCTTTTGGAAGCAGAGATCATGACACTGCATCTCTGTGTACATAATCACGTCACAATTGTTTTCTAGTCCCACATACAACTCCTTATGCAATAACAACTCTAGCTCAGACTCCAACATAGACTTGCTCCTGTCAATGTTTTTCCCTGCATTCCAGAAGAAAGGCATACATCCACTAAGAAATAATATCTGTGTGCATGTGTATATGAGGAAAAGGTATAGTCTTTTGTCGTAGGGTTAGGGAATCTCCAAAGAATACACCTCACCTCATCTTGCACCACTCCTACCAGTGATCCTCACATATGCTAAGCCTAAGACCTTAGCAGATATCTCCTTTAACACCATGACCAAAGCTATAAACCTAGTGGCCCATGAGTGACTAGGAGAGTGAAACCAGTCGGTCACATCGACTCCTGGTTTATCTCTGACATTCAAGCTTTGCACCTGAGAAAAAGACCAGCAGTAGAAGCTTGGAGAAATGACCCAACAGCCCAATCGAAAGCCTCCTTCAATTCCATTGCCAATGAATATAAACAGGCTATTATCACGGCCAAAGTGATGGCCTATAACACAAGACTAACGAATGTCAGCTCAAAATCCCTGGAAATCTTTAGAATCCTTAGAGAGCTAGACACACCATTCATCCCCCGCCCCGCCACTATCTTCAAATATCTTCAAAGATGATGCATGGTGCATAGATTTCCAAAATGCTATGCACTCTAAAATTACCTCTCTACAACTGAAAATAGAAAAGAAACAAGCCCTGTTCACCACTCCTAAACCACACCCTCTATGTTTCACCAACACACACCATCCTTCCAGTTCAGAGAAGTGTCGGAAGATGAAACAGCCAATATACTTAGCAAACTCAAACCGTCCAGATGTAAAGGAGATATCTTCCCCGTTAACATCATTAAAGATGGCTCAGAAGACCTTGTCTCATTCTACAAGATTTATCAATGCATCCTTTTCTGCAAGTCTAGTTACAGCCAGCATTAAAGAATCACGGGTTCTACTCCGACTAAACAAACCTTCGCTCGACCTGGCAGTTCCCAATAACTACAACCCCATCACAACAGTCCCGTTCCTGTTCCTGCGAGATCCTAGACAGGGAAGCCTACAATCACATCCAAACCTTTCTCGAAGTCAACCACAACCTTTGGCTGCGCCAGTTAAATTTCTGGCCAGGACATGGGACCAAATCAGTGCTATTAGACCTGAAAAACCAGCTCGAAGGCAAGCTAGTCCTCCTACTCCTCCTCGATCTCTCGACTTGGTGGACCACAAAAGCCTTTGCAACCATCTTATGCAATCCATCAACTTCTCATGTGAAGGTATGACCTGGGTAGACTCCTTCGTGGAAGGAAGATCCAAGAGAGTCTTCTCAGAGATGGCTAGGGCCCCTGCTATACCTATTCTGTGTGGGGTGCCACAAAGATCCTGCGTCTCCCCTTTCCTCTAAAACATTTTTACCAAGCCACTCTTCAACCTAGACTCTATCAGTATAGCCTACACCAACTATGTCGATGATATCCCCCTCCCACTGTCAGGCATCTATGATACAGACTCCATCACTATCAACAGAATATACTCGGCAATCCAAGCCTGGATGGCCACAAATTACCCATACCTCAATGATGATAAGACAGAGATCCTACTTGTGCGGTCCCAGGCCATGCTAAAAAAAAACTTAACACCCAATTCTCAGCCTTCACGATAGATGGCATCCATATCCCGATCTCAGCATCTGTAAAAACGTTGGGCGTCTACCTGGATATGCTTCCCTCTCCCTCTCCAAACAGGTGAGTGTGATCACTTCATCCGCTGCATACACAGCAAAACTCATTAACGCAGTTAGACAATTCCTCACGCCGACCATCTGCCTGACCTTCGCCAGAGCAATCATAGGAGCAAGGTTTGACTACTGTAACAGGGACCTCAGAACAAAATGCAGGTAATACAAAATAATGTCCAACGTGTAGCACTCAACATACCGAAAAAGGATCACATAACAGCAGCAAGAAAGGAGGTGCATTGGCTATCCACTACGCACAAATGCCTTGCCAACGCTGACCCAGAATACTCGTCTCAGAAAATTGTGAGAACCAAATCCACCATGCTTGTGAGGGCCATCCTCACCCAAAGCCTTGTGCCCCAACCTTCAAGAAAGTCAAAGGAGGCGGCTCTAGCTTCCCGGCAGTGGCAGTGCAACATTGCATTGCTCTCCTCCCCCTGGCCTTAAGGGCAGAGGGCACTTACTGGCCGTTCCACTAATAATCTACTCAACCCCCACATTTCCCCTACCCTCTGAAATCCCCCACCCCTTTTCCCCTTCCACAATAACAGCCAGAAACAATCTATATGACTCCAAAACATGAACACACTGTGCCTCAACTGAGGTAACATCAGCCATAGAGAACAACTAAGTGTTCAACAAAAGCGCCCGGGAATAACCATTTTCTGGCTAATCGGATGCAGGGCACCCCACCTCCCCCATCCCTACTGAGTCCATTACAAGTGTACTAAGAAAATACCATAGTTGGTTGTTAGCTAGAATGAAACAATGATCACCTTTTCTTTGGGCATCTTTTTTTTTAATAAAGTAAAGTTGTATTGATTTTTTTGTTGGACAATCTTAAATCTGGCTGACTATCAGAAAGCCAAATAAAAATTTCCGTCAACATTAACTATTACATTAACACCTCTGACTCACCTCCCCCATCCCTCCAGGAGCATTCCACCAGCAAACGAATGACCAATACAGTGCGTTGGGCGATACAGGTGGTGTTATACCAAGTACTGCATAGGGTACGATGTCCTTTCATCGTCCTTTCATCGTGGGATGTTTTTTCGCAGGGTATTTTACCGCAAATTTTTAGAAACATATATAAATTGGTTGTGAGTGTTCGAGAATATATAAAAAAATAAAGGGGATGGGGGTTTGGGAGCAAAAGCCCCAAAAAATAAAAAATAAAAAAATGTGATGAGTTTTCCCCCCAAAAAATCCACGGTAACAAACCCCACGAAAAAACATCCTGCAATTAAATGACATGGAACCTACAAAATGCTGGATCATCTGGTACATCGAGTTAAAGCATATCCTTTATTTTAGATCCCACATCCAACCAATAGTCTTGGATCCCTGGGTAGCTCCAAAGCACATGCAAAAGCGTTCCCTCACCCTCAGAGCCCCTCCAGCCAAATTTAGAGTTGCCTGGGTGACTGTGCTGTAGACAATATGGAGTTTTGTACCACCTTGTTAATATCTTGGCCTGTGTTTCTGCTAGCCGAGGGCCCAGTGACGTTGTCGCCCCTTTGTACATGGTTTCCCACTCCTCTATATTTAATGGATGTCCCAACTGCCTTTCCCAACTGTCGCAGTACAATCTGCAGTCAGGGATAGAAATGTAATGAATTTATAAAGTTGAGAGATAAGTGCCTTAGCATCTGCCACTAATTGGAAGACTAGTTCAAGCTCTGTCAGCTGCCTCTTTGCCCACGCCAAATTAGATGGATATAGAACCCAATGCCTGGCCTGCAAGAACCTGAACTTGTCCGCCTCTCCCAATCCCAGAGTGGCCTTACATACCTAGAAGCTACAGATCTTTCCATTGTAAAAGAAATCTCCAATCTTCCCAACCCCCTTATCCATCCACTTTGTGAATCCCTTGTCAATTTGCCCCAGCATGAATTCCATGTTAGAAATAAGGGAGGTAAACAGAGAAGGAAATATTGTCGACCCATGTATCCTGCTGATGCTGTCCCATGCCTCCAGGGACCCCTGTGTAATAGGATTCAAATACAAACTGTGTGCTCGTGCCTGGCGAAAGGCCAACCGTTCGGTCAATAAGTGATGTTCCGCTACAGCCTGCTCCATTTTAACCCAGACTTTGTGAGAGTCCCTTTGAACCCAGTCCATGATGGGCGTAATTTGTGATGCCCTATAGCAATTCCGTAATTTGGGGAACATCAGACCCCCTTTACCCTTACTGACATATAGCGTATGCTTATTAACTCTCTGAGACCCTCCTTTCACAGGAAGGGCAATAGGAAAGAGTCCCATGTTTACACTTTCTCCTTGGAGTCCGGAATGGGGAGAGCCTGATTGCAATTTTATCGAACCAGGATAGGCAGAGACCAGCCCATCGATCTAAATCCCTCTTAATGTCTAGTGCTGGGTAGTTAACCCAAAAGAGGTCTTCTAACTCACCCACAAGTATGTGAAAGATTCTCTTAATTGAGTCCTAAGAGATGGCGTAATGTTGAGCCCCAGAATCTCTGATTTTGAACCTGCATACCAAGCCATTTTTGTGGATTTCTTCAGATATCCATTACAAGGAGGTCAGGGGATCTGTGACAGACAGTATAACATCATCAGCAAAGAGATGAATCTTATGCTGGACGCCTCCGAATGTGATACCCGATATGCCGGCAGTCGCCCAGATCCTGGCTGGAAACGGTTCAATTGCCATTGCAAATAATAGCGGTGAGAACGGCCACCCCTTCCTTGTACCCCTGCCCAGTCTTATAGTTTCTGTTAATGCCCCATTAATCTGCAAGCCGGTGATGGAGACATGCAGTTTGACATAATCATGCAGCACATCAAAGGACCCAGATTGAATTTAAAGAGTACCTCTGGTAAAAAGCCCCATTCAACCCAATCAAAGGCTTTTTCGGCATCTAATGCCAGTAGGAGAGACTGTGCCGCATTCCGACTGGATTTGTCAACTAGGTGAAGCACCTGTCTAATGTTATATATGGTGCTCCCACCCCACACAAATTCTGACTAGTCTGGGTTAATCAAACTAGGGAGGAGCTTTTCCAGTCTAGTAGCTAAAATGTTGGTAAAAATCTGTATGAGGTGCAATGAGTGGGGTCCGTTCCTGGCTTCCCTCATATACAGTGGTAGTTCCCCCCATTCCATGTGGAATTAAAAAGGATGTTGTAAACTTTAGCCAGTACCTGACTTAGTGAGCGGTAAAATGTGGCCATCTGGACACAGGGCTTTGTTGGGCTTGAGCATTCTTATATCTCGGATAACTTCCTATGGGTCTATAGGTGCCTCTAGGATTTCCCTATCGTTCCTAGGAAGTAATTTTAGCTCCACCCCATTTTGGTAGGCTATCTGGTCCTCTCAAACCGGGGAATTCGATGGATAGAGAGATTCATAGAATGCCTGAAATATTTCCATTTTCTGGTCATCCTCCCCCCCATTCCCTGCCACCCTCATCCCTTACCGTATGGATGAATGCATGGCTTGTCTGCTGTCTGAGAAAATGTAACGGTAGCTTCCCTGGAATGTTCCCCTGCTAAAAATACCCATATCTTATCCTCAGCGTTACCCGCTCTGTCCTCTGAACCTTCAGTAACTTCAGCTGCTGCTGTTGGGGCGGATCGGATCCGTAGCATACGTTACGTCTGTCTTTCTAACCTCCGCTATCAAGACCCTTTCCACTAGCCATCTAGTTTGCTTCAAAGCCATTGCACTCACTATAATATTTCCCCTAGCTACCGCCTTTAGGGCGTCCCACCATATGTTGTCACTAGTATGCCCCCTAGCGTTATGACTCAGTTAGTCCCGTATGGCCCCCATCAATTTCTCCAAACAAACTGGGTCCCATAGGATGTCTGGGGCATCCTCCATTGATGCGGCTGTCGAGGTACCCCCATCCCTTAAGGTGTAATAATGCCATACTAGGTCTGTTAAGGTCATGGGTTCGATGTTTGAGGCAATAGCCAGCCCAGTAGATATAAAATGTAGTCTATTTGTGATGCTGAGTTGTGAACATGAGACTTATATGTATGAATAGTGTTGGTGGAATGATGGGTGCGCCATACATCAATGAGGGCACACTTCACTGTAGGCGACCATAGCGCCTTAGAGGCAGCATCAGTTACAGAGTATATGGAGGGCCCAGATCTGTCTTTAGCTCCATTCATGACCAGGTTCATATCTCCCCGCACTATCAGGTCACCACAACTTTTCAGCTCTAACCTATAAATCACCTGCTGCATAAAGAAGTCCTGCCCTGTGTTGGATGCATAAAAAGAGAGCATTGTTATCGGAGACCCATGAATCTCACCCACAGTCAAAACGTTTCTCCCATCGGTGTCCCTGTCAGTATGATTGAACTCCAAGTCTTCATGCAATAGAATTGTGACCCCTGCCCTCTTACCAGTCGAAGAATAAAATAATTGGTCTGTGATGTCCCTATTCTTAAGCCGGAGTTAGTCTTTAAGCAGGAGATGCGTTTCTTGCAGACCTACTATATGTAACTGTAGGTCGCTATAGTTCTCAAAAGAGTTTGGTGTGTTTGCCCTGGGTATTAAGACCTCAGGCATATAAGGTGCCCACATTAATCACCATCATCCCAGTTGACTTTATCTGACTTAACCCCCTGGTGTCCCCTTGGTTAACTAGTTTCCTCCTTCCCCCCATAGGTTCTCTTTATCACCCTGAAATCTTGCAGTGCTACACGTACCCCTGCTTTGTGCCCGCCTAAATGAACATGGTCACCACCCCCATCCCTGCGTGATGCGTGAAATTGTAACGCATGTACATTTCCATGTGCATCTTCCCATACGCTCCATATTTTGAACTGAAGATGTGGCCCCTGCCTTCATACCCCACCTGACCCGCTGCCCATTCATGCGACCACCGACACAACAAGTATTGTGAACTCTAAAGACTGCAAAACTTAGAAAGAACCAAACCATTGATTCATAACAATGAGTTTCTTTCCAAAGACGGGACGTCCTTCTGTGCAGGATCCATCAACTCTCCCCCAGAAGGCTGCTGTATTAACAGCACAGAAAGATACCAGCACTACACAGCCACGTCAGCATGCACCCTCTTCTTGTCCGTCTGAACCGTTTGCCATGAGCCCACAGATCCAGTCTCCGTCCCCCGGCCTGTTGCCCGAGATGCCCCTTCGTCACCCAGAGTGAGATCTAACAGGTGGGCGCATTCCACCACTGTGAAGATCGTGCAGACCACATCCTTCCACTTAAACTGGCGACCAAATGGATAAGTCCATTTGTATCTAATGTCCTGACGACATAGCTCCTCAATGATGGGCTTCAGGGCTCTGCATTTGGCCAATGTGGATTGAGGGACATCTTGAAAAAACTGAACTAATGAGTCCCGGAATTGTATTCTATTAGCCTTCCTCGGAACCCCCAAGATGCCTTCCTTCACCTTCGAATTATGGAACTTCACAATGATGTCCATAGGGGCCCCTTGTCCTGTCCCTCCTCAGACCAACTCTATGAGCCTTGTCTATCTTAATAGTTCCAGAGGAATCATTTGCCATAATCATGGAGAAGAGCGGCCCGACACAGCCTTCAATGTCCTCGAATTCTGCTTCATCACCCAGGAACTTTATCCTAAGGTTGTCCCTGGACACCATATTGCCATGTTTTCGCACTTAGTTTTCAAAAGCGTGCTGCCATCCTGCAGAGCAGCCATCGTACCCCAGACCTCTCTTATCTCGGCCACCAGTGTGGTTAGGGAGCAGTAGTTGTGATCAACCTTATCTCTCAGAGCCCCTATATCCTTCCGGAACTCAGTGGCCGATTCAAGCATTTCTTTTCACACGTCCGCGATCTCCAAATGGAGGGAGTCCTTAATATCCCTTTTAAGAGCATCAAGGAAGCGTATAACAAATTCTGGCAAGAGTTGCAGCTCCGCACCTGGGGATTGCAGCCCGCCCTCCGATGCCTGCATTTTCTTCCATTGATAAAGGCTATGAGGAGTGCTTCTGGGCCATAGCCTTGAAAGTCTGTATCCTCGTGCTTTTCTTTTTCCTCGAGTGTTTGGGGATACTGTGATTTCCAGCTTTCAGTAATGTGGGGTGGACAGTCATCAAAGGTGCATTTGGTTCTCCCCCTTCAGATCCTCGCTGACCCGTCAGCCGAGTTCACAAATCTTCCTTGTGCCATCTCACTGCTTCCCTCCCCCACACCCATGTGGAGGGAAATTCAAGCTGTATGGGGCGCCTGTGTCCCAGCCCTCGAGGTTGTTATGGAGGGGTCTTCTTGGTCCCTAGTCCAGCTACACTGGTGCTCTCTTTGGGTCTTATACCACTTCTTCACAGTGCTCAGTCCTTTGCCGTGCTCACCCTCCTGACCTGGGCTTAAAGGCATGCATCACTGTTAACCAGTGTCCCGTAGTGTGGGCCAGCTCCCTCATTCTACCCTCTGCTAACCTGATGCTTCAGCCATTAGCTCAGCCTGGCACTGAGCAACCCACCTTAATTGGCTCTCAAGACCAAACGTAGAAGTATTTTGCCTTACACAGGTAACAGGAGCACAATCCAACTTCCTCCACTTTGCTGCTAGAGCATTTCAACTGTGGCAGGTGCCTACTCTGCTGCACGGCAAGGCCGCGCCTCCCCCTAGGCACCAGGCCTCCTTCCAGCCTCTGCAACCTGTACCACTCTGGGGGCTGTGTGCCAGCAAGCCCTGCAGGTTAATGCCAGGCACTCCCTTCTAGGTGGCTGACTATAATATCTCTGCCAGTCACCGCTCCAGCCTGGGATCACTCCTCACTGCGGGGGTCATTCTCAGCAGTCATCATATTGAGGGGTCAGGCGCTGTCATTAGCAGAGCTTCTTGGGCTCTGAAGCTGCTATTGTAATAACCTGATCCCTCTGAGGCACACTCTCAGCCTCCACTGCTATTCCGCAGCCCTTGGTGTCTTCTATGGGTGCCGGTTCACCTTCATGACAGCAGGCCGGGGTGCTGAACGGAATGGCTCAGGGCAAGACAAAAGGATGCTCTGCCATCTTGGCCCCACCCCTTCTTTGGGCATCTTTGAAATGTCCTATTTAGGGTTGAGCTTCATCATAATGTCTGTGTTAGGCCAGTGTTATGGAATGCCTTTAAAATAAAATAGGTGTCATAGAAAGAAAGGAATATGCTATCTACTCTACTTTGAGTTAATCTGCTCTTGGCAGATGAAAGCAAGATATCTCATGGGAGTCAAAAGGGGTAGGTGTTGGTATAAAACTATATAATTGTCACAGTGATGAACTTCGTGGCTTGTGCAATAGCAGATCTTTTTGGTAACATCTAACTACCCCGATACCAGATGCACACCATAAATTCAAGGCCTTCCTTTTTCAGTAAAATCCTTATTTTGATCACATGCAAACGAGAAGGTGAATCTCATGAAAGTTTTGATTTTGATTTTGAGTCATTTGTATAGTGAATCTAATGAACCAAGTCATATCTGGGCACAGATAGAATATGCAATACACTCAAATGAACAATACAAACACATTTCTACCAGAAGATAAAATGAATGCTAAAAGGATGGCACCTACATTAAAAACTCCCCTATTCACATTAATTAACAGATGGGTATTTAAGACTTTTCAAAAATGACTAACGGATTGAATGGCCCGAATTTCAAATGGTAGGTTATTCCATTGCTTTAGGCCATGAATTACAAACCTACGGTCTCCCCTGGATACACATCTGGGGGCTGGTGGGAGGGGTTTGCAGCAACAATCTATCGCTAGACCGCAACTGTTGGATTGGTTGGTACTTGAAAAATGTTTTGGATAAATAGCTTGGGGCTAAGTTTTTCACACATTACAAAATAGGTAAATAATTTTACAATCAATATGGTCCTTTACTATAAGCCAGTGGTCTTCAAACTTTTTATGTCAAGGCCCCTCTGAGCAAAAAATAAATTGTTAGGGACCCCCCTGCCCCGCTCTTCTCTTTTGGTGTTTTTGTTTTTTATAGAAATGGCTTCAGAATGTGTGGTGCCAACATTTTGAAGGGATATGTTGTTGGGGAGACATTCCAAGACAGTAGGACAATCATTTCCAATCCAAACATAGAAACTGTGCAAGTAAACACAACATTTTCCAGTAGGGCTTTTATTTTCTCAAAATACATTCTATTAGTATATTCAGCAGAAGGCAATTTGATTTTACAGAGCAAGTACTAATGGGAAGGGTGGACATGTCTCTCTGCAAAAAGTGATGTGTGGCTTTATTTTTGAGACCGCCACTGGAGGTTGTCCTCCACTTCCTCCACTTCCAGCCTTGTGCGGTATTTCGATTTCAGTACAGCCAATGCTTCAGCAGGATACCCGGCTATGGCTCTTCCCTCTGCATTCCCACGTCCCCATGAATGCCCCCAAAGGTGCGAATGGGTGTTTGTGGGGTGGTGAGTACTAGTGGTCTTATAGTATCATTTTGTACAGCCCAAAGGGGGCCACTTGACCCAAAGCAGAACACTAGGAAATGTATTTTGGAACAATCAACACACACAATCAACACACACATCTAGTTCAGATTGTGAATAGTACTACAATTTCAAGCACCTAGTTAATTAAGTACAGACTTAAAACACTTGATCAGCATTCAGTGAGTAAAGTAACCTTGTAAAATTAAAATGCAGCTTTGCTGTGGGAGAAGTGAGGCTTGCTATGGCGACAAAGGTAAGGTTAATAGTTGCCGTTTATCACACGGTGGCAGGCCAGCAGGTATCTTAACCATTAAATGCCCACTGAACTGCTATAAACCTTTCTATGGCCCTCATTAGGACCCTGGCGGTAAGGGGTTTACGCTAGCGTTAGCTGCGCCGACCCCTTACCGCCAATTCCGAGTTCCCAGAGCGCCATGGTCATTTTTCCGCCCGCTTTTTGCGGGCGTAAAAATCCATGGCGCTATGGGACCTTGGTGTTAATTACGCCACCGTAATTTACGGTGGCGTAATTAACTCCTTCCCCACTCCCATTATACCCTATGGGGCCGAAATGGGAATGGGGAAGGGTAAATGGGTCAATGGGGATTTACCGCCCCGCCGACCTCGGAATGGGGCGGTAAGTCCACCATCCGCCATGGCGTAAACGGACTTTACGCCATGGCCGGAAAGTCCGTCGATGGCGGAAAAAATCCGCCAGGGTCCTAATGAGGGCCAATGTCAGCAAGAGGCTGATGTGGAGGAACCAGTGTTAGAAAGCAATGAAGTGATAATACTGTACCATATCCTGTGGGAGCTGACGCCCCCCCAAGATTCAGTGAAGGCCCCTCATGTGAAAAGGATGAAATGCCCTGGTGTCTCTGTTCTATTCACTTGTACAGAGTCCCCACAGTCCTTATTTCTCCCCCACTTAGAGTGAACCGGTCTGTGGCACACAGCTTGTAATGCAAAGCGCACATTGCAAGCACCAGGACAAAAAACAGAGAACTGAAGACATTGCTGAGCTAAATGAATTCTGACTGGCAACATGGGGGCAGTTGCTCCCCCACCAACCCCAAGACTCAGTGAAGACCCGTCATATGTTGCTGCCCAAGTAAATGGATCGTCTGTCACCTGCTCTTAGGGAAAGCCTTGCCTGAATGCAGTTTCAAACTGTCTGTACTGGCACACTGCGGTGTGAACATGCCTATCGGGGTCTGAGGGCCTGCTGACCTGGCCCTGTGTTGCAGGTGTTCTGTTCTTACACCCGCACTTGTATTTCACAAGGGGCAATACTACACTAACCATATGAATTATTTTCTGATAGAAGGTTATCATTGCAAGATGGACAGTCTGGTACACTCTTATTGTACTCTTTCAAAAAACCTCTCTGAGAGTATAAAAGGGGACCAATAGCACCAATGAGGATTCCTGTATACGTTGCATTAAATCACAGAGCATTTTAGGACTATAACAGTTATCAGAGATCTCTACATTTGATAAACAAGTCTGTGATAAAAAGGAGTGTATGTGTGAATCTCTAAATGCATAAATGATGCGTGGCTTAGTGCTCACATCATGGTTCACAATACTCACCCTAACATTAAAATGTTTGTAACCATGAACCATACATGCTCATTTGGACTGCTTACATTTTTGGATGCCAGTATAACATGGCTGCAACATCAGCCACTCAAATGGGGTACAAGGTTTCTTTTGCTTCTTGTTTCTGAAGAATGTTAGAGGAGGAAGGGCTAGGTCTCAGTGTGGGCATGCCCAACCCCAATACAGAAACATCTTAAGGGAATTATATTTACAGACAGGGCAGGATGCAACACAAGAGAGACTCACTAAACAATGCACAGAAAGGCTACACAGAAAGGATTGTACGTCTTTCAAACTTTAGCCTGACCAGTAATGAGCCGATGAAGCGTTTTAAACAAAACCGGCTTCAGATGCGTGGTATAAGGCCCTCAGTATTCGGCCTCACCATTGCGCAGGCCTCGGGTTATTTCAGCAAAAAAGAGCAGGCCCATGCTTTATCTAACAAAGCTGGCATTAGCATCTCTTATTAGTGGTGGCCTGCAGCTAGTGAAAATCATGGTGTGGCAGTGTAGAAAGGGCTTTTGGCCGCATGGATTTACAATTTGAGGCAACTTCTTTGATTGTTTTATGTCTTTAAGTGTGGACACAGTATGGCATGCTCGTCAGAGTCTCATAGACAAAACAGTCCAGTGTGCTCTTGTATGGACATTGAGCACATCAGAAATAAACAGGTACATGTGCTGTTACATAAGGGAGCACCACATGGACACCATTAACCAACATGGTGGCGACTTTTGCAGCGCACAAATCATTGCTGCACACATCACTGCATTGATTTGCCATGGACTACTGTCTGCATGGTGACACACAATGAACTCCATTTTCCTAATCAAGGTGCCAAGTGACATTGAGTTGCCATCTGGTGTGCTCGCTAGGCAGTGGCTGGCTTGTTTAGACAATTTAAAGACCTTTGATGCTGAGAGGATGCATTTAGCCCATGTCCCAAAGCAGCCACTAGAAAACGTAAGCAAGACAACTAGAGTTAACCTTTCCAGGGATGCGCCATATGTAACTAAAAAGTAATATAAAAAAAAATGTTTTGGTGTGTCAGATGAAGGGACACGAAAAAAAATAGTTTTAAACTTTTCTGTGTGGCACGTTAATTCTCTTTCAGCTAACTGATACTTGTGCTGGCCTTGTGAATAAAAATTAACCATGTTCAGTTCTTAACACTGAAAAGTTAAGCATATACCGTATAAAAACAATGGCTTGTTAAATGAGCCATCACTTATAAATTGCCCCGCTTGAAAGGCTGTCAACACAAAGAATGAGGGGCACAGGTTGTGTGACTCCAGAGCATCTTACATGCTGTGTTTGGAATATGCTTTCTTTTGTTTGCATGTTCCAAATGCATCACAGTCATCTACAAGTCAACAGAGATCAGCCAGCCGCACATCGCAGAGCAGCGCTCACCGGTACAGCAGGCTGCTTAATCTGTTGTCTGGCAGCATTCTGTGTTGTTCCCTTACTGCGCCCACCTCCTGAGCAATTCAGCTCTGCGCCCCAGGTCGCCCACTCCGCCCGGGCCAAGAGACGGGGCTGCCTGTAATTTTCTCTTTTCAGGCTAGGGATGTGCACCCCCTGGGCATGTGGCTGCGGCCCACCAGAGGGGAGCACCCCACAGTTTGAATACCGCTGCCATAAGCCAATGTCAGGATCGATGCAAGCTTGACATCGGGGAGGATTTCCTTACTCAGAAGATCAACCTATCCACCCCGTTTTTGGCTTTCTGCAAATGCTGAATTTGTGTGGATGGAATGTTTGCCAGCAGCCCATTGCCGTAGTCAAGGCGCAAGTTCACTAGGGCTCCCACCACCACGGCATGATACTTGGCTGCAATAAATGGGACAGCCTGTCTCAGAAGGCGCAGATTGCCAAAAACTGACTGCACCTTAGTGCTTAACTGTGCTTTACTCCCCAAGTCTTCCTGCCAAATACATCCTAGTTTTTTTATTTTAGGAGCAAATGATAAGTCTAAGCCCAAAAAACAAGATGAACCTGGGCACTTAATTCCCTCCAGGAGATATTTCGACCCAAACAATGCTACTTCCATTTTACTGGCATTAAAAATAAGGCAGTTGGAGGACATCCACCCTTAACTTCTTCCAAGCATCGTTCTGCCATCTTGAACGTCTCCTAAACTTTCTCTATTTTGATGAACATTCCGCATAGGAATGGAATTTTATTTCGTGCTTCCTCAGTATGTCCATAAACCGGCAAAGGTATAGATTAAAAAGAAGGGGAGGGAGTGAGGATCCCTACGGATAGAGAATTGGTGAGCTATATTTTCCTGGACCAGCTCAATCTTTCTGTGAAAGAATGAGTTGAAAGCATTAGCCTGTTTCATAGAAGGATCCATAGCAGAAAATAGACATGTTGGCTCCACGAAATTGACAATAGTTGAAAAGAGTTCCCATGGTTGATTTATTGACACCTCGATTTTCTTAATCAGAAAGTCAGACTTGGCTCTGAAAAGAGCTTTTTTGTATTCCTTTTGCACCAATTCCACCTTGCTCGCATTAGTGGGGGTTCTATTTTTCCACCACTTTTGTTCTGTTGCTCTAAGATGCTTACGTAGAGGAAGAACGTCCTGTGTAAACCAAGGTTTAGAGATTTGCTTACCTTTCCAGGTTTGAATGGAGCCACTCTTTCACAAATATTGCCCATGATCTCAGCTGCCTGTCAAAAAAATTCATCACAAAGCCATGATGAGTTAATAGACTCCAATTCATGTTCTAACTCCCTACCTGAGATTTTAAGCACATCGTTAGATTTGCTGTATTGATCATGGGTAGAATTACTGACCCCTAAATACTCCCTCTCAACATGATCAACAATGAACAACCTTGCAGCATGATCGGACCAAGAAACAGGCAATGTGCCTGTCAATTTGATTCTCGATACTCTTCATAGGAGGACATCAAGACCATACCCCCGGTTGTGGGAAGAAAAAACTTCAAAGGGTTTCAAATCGTGATTATTTATAATATCCCACAATTCCTTTGCGTCAGGTTTAGATGCATCATCCAACCAGATGTTAAAATCACTGAGGCAGAACAATCCCTTATATTTACTTCCCGTATCGGTTAGAAACTGATCTAGGTGTTCTAAAAAGTCTTTGGGTGGGCCTCGAGGGTGGTAGCCAAAAACTAATTTTTATAGCATTAGTGTGACCTCCATATACTAGCATGTCCCATCTGGGTGGAGGCATCCCGCTCCAGTGCCTCTAAATGAGAGATTTTCAGTGCGATCTTTGATATCACTGCCACACCCGTCCCCTCTTTTGTTTGTCCTATTAGTACCCGGCGAGAGTCAAGCAGAATGCAACACGCATTCTGATTGGCTCTCGCCGGGTCCTTACCCGGCCGAGAATCCTTTGATTCTCGGTCGGGACTCCGGCTGGGAGCCATCCCTGCTCCGAGCCTCCCCACGGCTGAGAGGCTGCCTCCGCCCCCCGCTGGGGACTCGGGTAAGCTTATTTTTTTCCCTTCCCTCCCTCCTCCCTACCCCACTTACCTTCTTGCTCCTGTGTCTCATGTGGGGGACGATGGAAGCCTCCAGTAGTGTGGAGACTCCGCGCCTCCACACAGCTGGAGGCTTCCATCGTCCCCTGGCAGGGACGAAGGTACGTTTTTTTTTCTCCCCCCTTCCCCTCCCTCCCGCCCTCCCAACCCCACTTACCTTTTGCTTTTTTTTTGTTCGGGAGTGGATGTGCTGGGAACACTTGTGTTCCCAGCGCCTCCGCTCCCGAAGGCCACCATGGAAAGAGAAAACAGACTCCCGTTTTCCCTTTCCCGGCGGCCATTTTCTTGGTAGTTTTTTTTTTCTGTCCCGAAATGCCGCAGCATTTCGGGACAGAAAAAAATGCATTTAGTGCCCCGGTCACGCATATAATGCGGGCTGGGGTACTAGTAGCAATATGATCCTCGCGGCGGGGGCATTACCGACTCAGGTAATGCCCCGGGGCCTTCGTTAATAACTATGGGCCCCGGGGCATTACCTGAGTCCCTAATACCCCCGCCGCTCGGGTCATATTGCTTAATTAATAAACTGAATGGTGTAGTCCTCCAGGAATATAAAGACCGTTCATGTTCTTCAATAAAATCATGTATCTCATGCAAATGCCTAACAGCAGACCTGACATTTAACAGGGCTGCCTTAAACAGTGCCTTTACTGAATTTAGCGGTTCAGAGTTGTTCCTATTCCTTTTCTTTCTCTAGCCCTAGGTCCTGAATCTTATTTAGTGTCGGAGTGTGCGATGACCAGTCATTATTCAGCTCCCGCTGCACGGGGCTGGTGAGCGAAACTAGCACCATGTCTTCCCCAAGTCCCCCAACTTGGCATAAACAGACAATACTTACTGGGAGCATGCAACCACCCAAAAAAATAACGACTTTCTTGCGCTGGCTCGGACCAGCGTTTTCCACCGACTGCTATAACTAGTCCGTAAACAGGCCTAAACAGGCTTTGTGTCAGCAATTCCTGCTGAGGTGAGCCATTTAAGGCCTGCATCACCTCCTGTGTGACAAAGCTGCGCAGCGCAGGGAGTCCTGGGGTGTGTATGATTCCGCTCCCCGCACCCCACTGAATGTTATTTTAACAAACTGTATGTAACCTCGCCGTGATACCCAAAGGTCTGGGCGTGTAACAAATGTAATAAATAAATAAATAAATGCCACACTCCCTCGAAGATCCACCCTCTTTGCCCAGATACAGCCCAAAAGAGGGGCTAAAAACAACCTATTGTAGGGACTGATAAAATCCCTCTCGCTAAAATGCTAAAAATCAATATTACAGTTGTTTTAAAAAAGAAAGTAATCCAATTGTATTTCAAACTGAGGGTCTCACTAGCAACCACAATTATTCTTCCACATTTAAAAGTCAGTTTTGCACATTATAGGCTTCAGAGGGTCTTTGAGACCTAATCCAGGCAGCAAAGGAAACATAGAAACTTAAAAAACAGTAGGTTTAGAGCTTCCTTTTGTCTGTTGGCACAGAAATGTATAACATCTAAGGGCTACTTGAGTTATGAGCATTTGTACCAGCAGCAGAGGCTGAAAGTACTAAATAAAGAGTAAAATTGGGAGCCAACCCCCAGCAGTGGAGAGAAAGCATTCCCTACACCAAAACAGTGAGTTGATGGTGAAGGGGTTAACAATAACATACATAAATTATCACAATAAAATACACAAATAAATATTGTGAGCACTGATATAATTCATGTCACAACCATCCATTTTTACAATAAATTCCAATACCAAATTACTACAGCATCAGTATAGTAAAATCACCATATACAAGTTATGCCTGCAGAATTTCATTAACTTTGAATCATTTTTCTTCTTAGTGCTAATAATCTTCTGATAAAGTGCAAAAGTGCTCAAGTACCGTCTATGACAGGGCTGCTCATGAAATGCCCAATGTGACACATTCAGCCATTCAAACCATTTGCAGGGGTACAGTGACTCCCACCTATGCTCTAGGCCTGCTGCCACGGCTTGGACAGCAGTGGAGCAATGTATAAGAATCTTTCCATCAGGGTTGATCATATCCCAGCTGAACCTTTGTAGTGTTATTTATTTTACTTGTGAACTTCCACATTAGGATCCAGGAATGTCATAATGAATTTCAGTCTGCCTGGTAAATTGGAGCAGCTACCAGGTACCATGAAGCACAGTGAACATGAGAGAACAAGATCAATAATTTTAAATAAAACAAGCATTGACAAAGCTGTTACCATTGAGGTTTATATTAAATATTTATTTTTGTTGATACATGGGAAGTGCTGTATGGTTTTAAAGATGCCAGCATCCAGGTGCCTCCACCATGAGCATGCCAAGAACAGCCTCATATATACTAGTAATGCAACTCACTGCCAGTTAATGCCTCAGATGCATGAAATAGTCACCACATGTAATGTGCAGACTCACATGTACATGTGATGCCATCTTATGCCAAGTGCTACCTGAAATGGCCCAGAATGCCATTTGATACCTCACACCTGTGGTTTCTCCCAGGGCTCTATCCTCTCCTCTTTGCTCTTTAACATCTACCTTGCTCTGCTTGCACGACTCATCTCCTCCTTTCCCCCCCAACTTCCAGTGTAGTGCTGATGACACGCAACTCTTTTCAAACTTCGTACTGACCATCTTGCACCTTCCATCATCCCTTACTGCCTATCTGCCACCCAGTCATGGTGTACCTCCAATGATCTCTGCCTCAATGACTGCTAAACTGAGATCCCTCCCAATCGGGACCCCTGTTCCCTCCTTCTTTACCTCACTCTGGCATTCCTCCATGGGCTCTCCCCCTGCTCCGTCTTCTGAAGCCAGAAACCTTGGAGTCATCTTCGACTCCTCTCTCTCCTTCCTCCCTCACACTCAGGATATTGCCAAGAAGTCCCACTTTCACTTTCTGAAAGCAATTCTCCCTTTTCTCACTTTTCAACAGAGGCTCAATGTTACCCGAGCCCTGGTTCTCTCTAGGCTTGACTACTGCAATAGCCTCCTCCTAAATCTACCTTCTTCCACTCTGCGACCCTCCAGCTAATCCAAAATAGGGCATCAAGACTTTTCCTTGGCCTTAAGCACAGGGACCGCACCTCTCCTGCCCATAAGTTCAAATCCCTCTGCATCATCCACAAGGCTGTCTGGGCCTGAAGACCACAATATCTTAAACTTTATCTCTCTAAATACTCTCAATCAAGCACTCTATGTTCCTCTGGCACCAACTCTGTGTGTAAAGCATTGTGCTAAACAGAGGGTAGGTGGTTGATCGAAGATCGCACATGAAACCATTATTTATTTTTATCTATAAGTTCGATATTCTGAACGATATACCACTCATATCACACCCTTCTCCTGAGACCCCCCCCCAGTCACACTGAACCAGGAATCAGGCTAGTTTGCAAAGATAAATATGTATTTATGTATTCAGAATTCTATCACAATATATTTTACTAGGTAACAACAATCACCAATGGGGTGACAGAGCACTGAATAATATCTTTAATAAACTAAGAATCAAGTAATGAGCACAAAAACAAATGCAGCACAGAAAAGAATACTTTTGGTTTGGTTTGAAATAGATGGCACTATGGTTAGGGGTTCCCACTGCAACATCCCTCAACCCCCAAATAGGCAATTAAATAGATGTGAGAAGAGAGCAGGTATTCAGGAATAGCACAAATCAAACAGAATATCACTCCCACCTTCCCCCTTCAAACACAAGAGAAAAACGGAATTGACTTTTCAGCTGTCAGAATGGCTTTGAGATTGTCTTTGGAAATGATTGGGGAAAAACATCAAATGTGGTCAAAAACACTAAAATTATTTTAAATTCCTATGGGAGCCGCTTTGAACTGTTGCACACAATCACAAACAATGATTTAGTCAAAAGAAAACATTTGAAATCTCAAAGTCCAAGTAGGAAACAATTTAGAGCTATTTCACACTTGTAAAACCTTTCAGAATTTCAATTTGCTGCAAACTTTTCTTTGCATGATTTTTGCTATAACGGGTGAATCGCACTGTTCTGCACTGTTTTGGGTTCTATGGATAGCTAAGGATGTTAGGTATGAGTAAGAGTTGAAATTTCACTTCTGTCATAAAAACTGAGGGAGTTATAGAGGTTTTAGTAAGAGTCATTTTTTTCAAATAGGCGCGAGAATGGAAAACAGAAATGCACTTTGAAAATGACAGATGGGTTTTGATTACACTAGATTATGACTATGAAAAAGCGAATGCCACAGATGGATCTTACAGTCACATGAGCAGCGTAACCCGCCTGTTGTGGATACACTATTTCTTCCTGGGATTTACTTTTCTTAATCAAATCAATAAGAAGTTAGGGTTTAATAACACAGATGAGACAAGAGTCGGCGCAAAGATATTTCTAGCAATACTAAGGTTCTGAATTAAAGATGGGATGGGTTTGAGATTAGGATCATAAGATGCCGATATATTATGGGTCGCTGTTCTTCCCATTAATACTCACAGAATAAGTTATTAATTTGGACCCAGTTCTGGTCATGGATTGGATCTCTCATCGAAGGACATCACCTCAGGCCCGGGACTGGTTCAGCTAGACCGGTCACCGAATTTGCACAGGATCTGTCCTTCTTGTTTGTGGTATTTCAATCAGCTGGATAGTGAGTTCCTCAGGCAAGCCTTGTGCTAGCAAGCCAGGGAATTTCAGGATACTAGTTCAAAAGGCCTTCTCACACCACAGCGCTTCACTGGGTTGTGAGAAAAAGTTTGAGAATTTAGGCTTGCTGGAAGTCAATAGTTCTCTACTGCAACAAGAATCTTGGCATCTGGATCTGGAAGGATGTTAAAGCTGGATGTAGAATGCTGGATCAGAGTGCTTTGCCGGAATCAGGAAAGTGAGTGGATCAGTGAGTCCTTATGTGTTGTCAGCTGGTTCTCTTTATCCTTTCAAATGACATCACAAAATGGGTGTATGGGCCGGCTTAACTAAGCTTACCCCTGTGAGCTGGGATTGGATTAAAACCTCATCTCCGCCTTGCATCTGAGTGATTGGATCAAGGCCGGATGATGTCACATTTTATGGTTTGCTTTACAGTCCTTAGAAACCTCCCTTTAGCCACTGGTCTCAAAATTGGATTTTATCCTAAATACATATTTCTACCTTGGTCACATCTACACAAATCACACACAAAGATTCAATATTGTATATAGTAGCTATTCCTCAACATCCTGCAGCTGTGGGATCTTGTTTCATCTTTCTACAGAATGTTGTCCTTTTTGTCATGAACGCAATTTCCGAACTTTCTGCAACTTTTCACAAATGTGTGTTTACCATAGGGATGTGTGTGTAAAGTTTCACAATTTTAGCATCAACACAGTTCACGTAAAAACCAACATATATTGCCATTCCTGTCCAGAATATGTTACACAGTTCTGCCGCCTCTTGAAACTACAGCCAACAATTAGATTAACAATCTGTCCTTTGTTTATTTTTCCACTTTGAATCACAAGTTATGAGTCTTTAAAAATTGTTCATTGTTCATGCTTAACAGCAAATGGTCCTGCCCCTTTGTCTCTCCCTGCAGTCCAGGAGCAGCCCCTTCCCTTGGAAGTTCCTTCCTGGAACAGTTTACGACCCCTTTCACACCTCCCTTTCCTCGGCTGAAGGGTCTTCCATTGTTCATTCTCTTTCTGTAGACAAGAGTCTGGTCTAACCCACAATTATCATCTACCAGTGAGTTTCTGCTGAGAGGATTTCCCCTCCCCTTGGAAGAAACCAGTTTTTCCACTTCCAAAGGGTTGCAGCTCAGCCAAACTAATTTATTCTTAATTAAAAATCCAGCAGAAACCAAACTTGTTGCATAAAATCACATAAATACATTAGTTTCTTAGCTTTAAATCTGTGGAATAAAAAACACAACTAAGACCTATATTCCTTTTAGGAACAATCCTTTTATGTTTGCTAATCCAGCAGACTTTTAGTTTAACTACTTTGAAGTTTCATCATGAGCTCATCTGACAGCTGTCATTCATAGGTAGCCCAGGGTACTGCACACAGATTTTGACAGGGGCTGTCAGTTTACAGACAATCAGTTTTTCTGAAGAAATGTTTTGCTCTTCACATTTAGGATTTTTTATGTTCGCAATGCTTCATAAGATTACATGAATTTGAGTGCCAAGCAAAATTTTGAATGTTGAGAAGTGTTGTGTTATAGGCATTTTTGAATTTTTAGCAACAAAGCAAATGTCATTTATGGGCACATTTTGGAGTTTAATTTGCAAACTGCTGCTTCTCTCTCTGCACTCTGTTTGCTGGTCATGGAGCCCACTGGCACATTTTCTGTAGTGTGTGCTCTATTCCACCACAAATGCACCATGGGTGGCAGGTGGTGCATCCATCTTTTTGTGTGTTCAGAAATGCGGTTTTTGTAGGTTTTTGGCGCGCACAAGGGTTTTGCCGCCATTGTTGCTGTTTCTTGCACCATAACTATCAGAGTGATGCCGCATAGCACAGCGGGGTGGGTCAATACATCCCACATGGCTCCCTCCTATGGAACAGCCTCCCTCAACCCCTTGTGTGGGACTTTCTTAAATTCCAGAAGCTCCTCAAGATTTTTCCTCCGCCTTCCCTTCTTCTCCCCTCTGCTGCGAATGGTGCCCTGGGCCCTCATGCATCCTCGGGGCCTCTGACCTCCCACACCTAATCGTCCCAGCTCCTGTATACCCTCAGCACTGCCCTGTCACTCCCTCTGCCTTGGTGGCTCGCACCTATACACATTGTGGCCCCAGGCCATGTAGTACTCTCCACACCATGCACATATGTGTGATTCACTGACATTCACAGACACTCCAGCACTTCCCTCTTCCCGCCTCCTTACTGCACTTGCACATTTTGAATACCCACAAGGCATAGTAGGTTTGTCCTTTCTCCTTTTTCCCTCCACTGTTTTAATATTTTTGTGTTATTTTAATGTGTTGCACTCCCTTGTTCCCTCCCTTTGCCCTGTGGGCGCTTTGAAACAGTATTTACTTTCTGTATAGGCACCTAACATGTGAACAATAAATAAATAAATATCCATTTTATTTATTTATTTATTTTATTTTTGCATTTATTTCAGCGTACAAAACCATGAGGCATCTAAGCGCTAGTTACAGAAAGTGCAAGGTACATTGGAGAAGTGCAAGAATACGCATATCGTTACAGACGTAAGATGGAGTGTGTACACAGACTGGCAAAGTCTCACCACATGTTACAGGGAGCTACATCAGGCAGCATATAGTCACCTTTTAGTCACTATGTATAAAATGCAGCCTCACATCTCTTGTTGCTTCCATCAAATGCCAGACAAAGACTTAAAATGTGGGTTATGCCATCCAAAATGAATTAATGCATCATATTATTGGTATAGTCCCCACATGTACGCTGCATCGTCACATCTAGTTCATGCCATCACATGCCAACCGCATCCCCAAATACCCCAGTAATACCATCCACTGCCAATTGATGCAATATGTGTTATGTATAGTCACTAAAGTAATTAACCAACTTGCTAACCCCTATCTGCACCATGCCGCTAAGCCTGATATTGCTACACTACTGTACTCTATGACTATGCTAATGTGATAACATGTACCTGTTTTATCCTGTTGATTTGTTTGAGGAAACCACTGTGAGAACATATACCTGTAACAGCTCCTCAATGCCTATACAAATGAAATGATTTCATAAATACATTTTCTAAAATGATTTCCAACAAGGATTTTTTTAAAATCTGATCAAGTTTCTGTTTATGTAACTTAAACATGCTTTGGAACGCAGTATTGGGCACATGTTCTCTTTTCAAAATGATCTGTTAAGGTGGAACGAGCAAACTTTCAGATTAATTGTTCTTTACAGTCTTTCTTGTATTACTAATGTTACATGCCCAATGTGGTTAAATATGCACATTATTACGGCTTTTAATGAGAATTCCTTGGGGGCGTCCTTCCAATCCTTTACGACATGTTTACTTAAATACATTTGCTCATGTTCGATCAGTGTGACTCGGTCAATATGCTCTTAAAGAAGAAATCATTATTTTTGGGGACTCTGAAACCCCACTGTCATCAAAACAGAGGTATTCATCTTTTAGGGTTCTATGAGAGTTGGTGAGTGACCATTGATGAATGTGGTGCCTGAAAAAAGACAACAACTAACGTTTTGGCCGCCTATGAAATATTTGTGAGCAAAATAATATTACATGCAGTTATAATTCCAGCCTCAAGGGCAAAAGGGAAGACAAGTGATTCCAATCTCGCTGCTGGTCCTAACGGCATTAAATTCAGGTCAATTCAAATGCAGTTGTGTAATCAACTGGCGATGGCTTAAAAGTGGAGGCCAATTCAAATATGCTTGAGAGATTGTAATCATAGAAATAGCAGTAATTGATTGTTTCCAGGGCTTATATTGTTGAAAACCTTCCTTGCCTCTTTTGAAACATTCAGATAATGCCTGTTTCATGCCTTCCAATTCAGAAGCCCGGAGTGGAGACAAGGGCGAAGTGCATGACTGTTTTGTGACTGTGGAGCTGCAATTGGAGTTGGAGCAGAGCGGACACTTTCGTTATCCTGACCCCCCCTGTGAGAGCCCAGAGTGACTGCTACTTTGCTGCTCCAGGCGCACTGCGCACTACGATACCCTGGAATAAAGAACGGCGTGAATCTTGAGAAAAGGGTCATATCCCTTTAACTGTCTCTCTCCTCCCCTGACGCTCCCTGCTGAAGGCGTGTCACGTGACCAATCACGTGTGGAGGAAGTGGAATCAAAAACAGCAGCATTCCACCCTTGCGGCGAGAAGCCCGGAGTGGAGACAAGGGCAAAGTGCATGACTGTTTTGTGACTGTTTGGAGCTGGGTGGAGCGCAAAGCAACTCATGCACTTGAAGAATCCTCACCTCCAGCCAGAAGGCGGTCCGAAGCAGACCTTGGACTCTCGCGTCGGGATCACGGTAAGAGAGTGCTGGTTACCTGTGGTCCTGGTACCGCTTTTTAAAGGGCTAGAAGCCATAGGCGTGCATTTCTATCTGGCAACACGCTTTCTCAACCAAAGCTAAAAAAGCACTGGTTACACGAGTTCCTGCCGCTAAACTATAACATAACACACAAAAACTCTGAAGTTGCGCAGCACAGCCCTTCAGGACGATCATAGATGTCCAGAATGGGATGGCTCTTACTCAGAAGAGATCCAAATTCATTACTCAGATCTAACATCAAATACCACATCCCTTGCGCGCCCGGTTATGACTAACTTAACTAAAGCGCAGGTGCACATGGGAACTGCAGACCCTCAAGCATCTAATAATACGCCATCTGATCGTATACGCTCTTGGAAGCGGGG
The DNA here is from genome assembly GCF_040938575.1 of Ambystoma mexicanum. NCBI lineage: Eukaryota > Metazoa > Chordata > Amphibia > Caudata > Ambystomatidae > Ambystoma > Ambystoma mexicanum. Next base: position 808,639,673 of record NC_090941.1, read on the forward strand.
TCTTGAATACACTACAACTACAAAAAAATTCAGAGAAGAATTGACAAACACTTTGGAGGGAAAAAGCAAAGTCAAAGTCTAAATGCGGACTGTGAAAAAAACATTAAGTCTCTTGGATAACGAAGACCGTGAAATCCCACAAAGTATAGGCCCCCTTCCTGCCGCGGCTCTGCATAGAATCAACTCACCGGAAAGTGAAGTTGAAGCAACTGAAGATGAGGAAGTGGTGGGACCAGGAACTTTACCACAAGCACTAAATAATGCAGGGGAATTAATTGAAAAGAATTTAGCAGTAGAACTTGATGCAAAGGTTCCCACAAAAGAAGAAGCCCCAAAAGAAGCAAGCGCTGCGACACTCACAGCGCTAAACTTCGTATTAAACTCGCTAGTCACAGTCTTCGAACAGCTGAAATTGGAAGTACTACTACAAGCAGGATCACTACTCGAGCTGACCACAGATGTGAGTGGTATTGAATCATAAATAGTGGGGCTAACATGAACAATAAATACAGTGGTTACACCTTCACTAAGGGAAACGAGAGTATAGCTTGCAAAACAAGGTCTAGATTTGTCATCAATAGAAAGGTCACTCACAAAAAACAAAGAAGACGTTGAAAAACAAGAATCTCTGCTCCATGAAATATTGCACTCCCTAAAAACCTAGAAAGTAACAAAGGCTGGTCCGTCGACAACCCCAAATGGGGTAGAGCATGAAGACAACATCTTTGATGATACTCCTTTCTCGGAATATGTTCTAGAAGAGTTTAGAAGGCTAGCACATGTCATAGAAGAAGATGAAATAGAAGTAATCGAATCTAACTCAAGCAACAAAAAGGTATCATCTGAAAGAGAAATGGTATGCTCCCCAAATTGGACATAAGCAGGCACTCACCTTTCAAAGGGAAGAAGGAAAGCCAGGAAAAAGGAAGTAAAAAAAAAATCAGCACAACGGCATACCCGATCACCCTTCGAAAAAATCGAAAAAACCATCTATTCAATAAACAGAAAGGGATGGTTCCCATGAGCGTAGATCACGGGAAAAAATAAAGAAAAAGTTCTATCAAATCAGGAAGACATTCAAATCCGAGAAGAAGAGGGAAAAGTCCAGAGTACAGAACATAAATGCTCAGAAATTGGTGCAGATAAAACTGGAAGGGAGCAGAGGGCACCCAAGACAAAAGGAAATAAGGTCAAAGAACACAAAGCCCCGGCAATTGACAAGGAAATGCTGAAGAATAAAAAGAAAAGTTGGGCAAGTATAGGACAACAAACAGACCTTATAGGCACTGAAGCAGAGGCGACACATACCCTGGCTACAGGAGGTAGCAGCACGAAAAGTCGACTAGAAGAAAAAAAGGAAAAAATGAAACTAGTGCCATTAAAAGCTGCCCAGCGCTAAGAGGCCCCCGTGGGCTACAATCTTCCTGGGGAAAAGAACCACTATCACGCCCAAAATGACTGTTAATGAAACAACGGTGCTTAGCATTAAAATTGTACCAATTTTCCTAAAGCAAGGAATTCAGAAAAGCACGATTGAATTAACACTGGTTGAAATAAAAAAAAAATGGTCAAGGAAAAACAAAGGAAATTCCGGAAAAATATGAAGAAAAAGCAGGAGACAAGCAAATACAGTCCTCTTTACAGGAATCAACTGAGTCTAAGCCAGAAGAAATGGAAATGGAAAACCAAGATTATGCTGTTCCTACATTGTGGCTTAAGGTATTGAATACAATTCCTCAGTGTTCGTCTTTATGCAGGAGAGCCATCTTGAACTACTTTAAAAAAGTTCCTAATTTATATCTCTTTGCTACTGAAGACCTGGAATTTGTTAAATTCCCAAGCAAAAATATCAGGAAATTAGTAGAAGTGGGCTTTACATCAAAAAAAGCCTGGAAAGCAATAAAAATAACTCAAAAGAACTGGAGAAAGTGAGTTTGCAAGTGCTCGAAAAGCCTCAGGGGGAGAGTTTTAATGAAAAAGAAAATGAGAAAGCCGACTCTGCAGACCTAAGCTCCAATGCTGCGAGAGCACCGAATAAGATGGCAGGAGAAATCCCCGAGGAGAACTCCGGAGATACCAAAGCTAACACTCTGGCAGCATTGCCAGAGATACTTACACAGGTGCTCCAAAAGCTAGGTCTGGGGCATCAGAACCTTTAGGCAAGATACACTCAAAATAACAAGCTGGAATACCCATGGCCCAAATACCTTTACCACGAGTAGCAGAAAGAAAGCAGTCTTTTTTGAGTCAGACGTGTTTCTACTTCAAAAAACATGGCATACACATCTAATTGTAATAGAGGGTATTACAATATTCACAATACCGGCTCTTTAGAAATCTAAGGTGCGCCCATCAGGAGGTCTATTATTAGGAATCAACAACTCGCTGAGTAAACAGATCACACTCCTACATAGTGGAAGGGAGGGCACTTTAGCATGCAAAGTAAGGATCCCTACCTCTGAAGGGCCCTTCAACCTCATTATAATTAATCTGTATTGGAACCCAGCTCACATTAAGCTTCAAAACTTTCATGAGGCTCTGTCTCTGGTACTAGAAAAGATTGCGTTACATCATGGAGAAGCAAGTGTGATTCTAGGAGGAGACCTAAATACCCATTGTATCACACCACAGGCCTCCATTACTACTCCAGAACGGGCGAAATCATTAAAGGCAGGAAAAAGTTGGGTAGACTATCTGAACTCATGGGTACTTAATATGATGAATGGTTCAGTGGATGGTGACAGTCCTGCAAAACATACATGGTCACGAGGAAGTTTGTTCTCCACCTTGGACTATATTTTCATCTCAGAAGATCTACAACCAAGAGAAATGAATTTGGAGACCATTTGGGGGGGGGGATCATGCTCGATTGAAAGCGAATATAAAGTGTTTCAACAAAATACAATCGGAAAGATATATCCATGATCTTGCAATTAGAAAAGGCAAAGCAAGATTAGTAAAATGCAAGAGAGAGGGGGAAAAATTAAGCATCAAACTAAATCAAATCTCTCTAGAAGAGCAAAAAGAAAACTGCAAACCGGATCGCTTCAAACCTTTTATCTGGTCTGTTCACCAGCCAACTGCACAAACCCCAGGAAACCTAATCCATCACCAACACTCATTTGATGAAGATACTTGGGCACGGAAAAAACTCCTGAGGAGAGAGTACAGACGACTGAAGAAGCTCAACATAAATCCAACAAAGTTACGAGAAGAGCTACAAAGACTCACCAGAGAATATAAGCACTGGTCGCGAACAAGAAAATCTCTCCGACACCAACAGGATAACGAACAGATGCTGGCATCCCTGTGTGCCATTAATGCGTGAAATTTCTGGTCAATCATAAACAACTTAGATAAAAAAACAAATAGTAACAACACACAATGTAACCTGGTCACAGAAAAGAGCTGGACAGACTATCTCACAAAAATCTTCAGGAGCACAACAATGCTAAACGAAGAATAGAAAGAAGCTACCCACTGGGAACTTAAATTTGACATAAGACTATTAGAAGACCTCATCTTGAGCTCCTCACCATCGAAGACTGCAGGATCCAACGGTCTTACCTACCAGGTTCTGAAAAACGTCAAAACATGGGCAAACCTCCTATATAATCTCTATAGCGAAATAATAGAGACAAAAAGCTTTCTGGTGTCTTGGAAGCAAGCAATAGTAATACCTGAACAAACAAAATTTGAGCATCTACTTCAAGAATATAAAGGGACTTGGGATGCAAGAGTAATGTACTTTTCAAAATTTGTACATAAAATGGAACTTCTACTCTCAGAAAATTTTTGGAGCCTTTTGACATCTGGTCACAATACTGCCGTAACAATTGCAGTGGGTCAGGTGCTACAAAAAAAAGCTACGGGGCAGATTGTAACCATTGCTCCAGAAGAAAATGAGGGGAATTCGTGGGAGGCGTAAGACTATCTCCCCTGGAACCTGCACTATGGGACAATTGAAAAGACGAAAGGGGGGTTGATGATGGGTAGATGCTGCATTTTGGGTCTGTGAAAAAAAAACAACTGGAAAAATAATTTTATGTTAAACAAATTTCTATTTTTGTAATGGTCTAATTGACTAAAAAAAAAAAAAAATACGAAATAATAATAATGATGCCTGTATCACTTTCTGACCATGTTACTTTATTGGGGGGCGACAGATCTCAATCAGAGAACTACAGACCAATCGCACTCCTTGACATTGAAAGCAAAATTTTCATGCAGATCCTCTTGATAGAATTAGAGGACTGGGCAAAGTCAAGAAATGTCATCTCTAAATTCCAAACAGGTTTTAGACAAGGCTTGTCCACATCATTGAATGGGTTTGTCTTGAGCCTTCTAGCAGAACACACTGAAAATCATGGAGAGGGACCGCTATATGGAGCCTGGATAGATTTCTCCAGGGCATTCCACCTAGTGAATAGGGAGAAGCTCTGGGCAAATTTAAGAGAATGGGGTCTGCCAAGAAGGCTGTTGGCAATACTAATTGAACTGCATAAAGACTCCTCGCTGGTGGTAAGACTGGATGAAGCAGGCAACCTGTCAAATTCAATTAGTGTTGAACAAGAAGTGAGCCAGGGTTGCCTGGGTGCACCTTTCTTCTTCAACATGTATCTATCGGATCTGGGAGAGTTCCTGCAATCATGGGTCACGGCGAATCCAAAATTGAGCTCTACTAACATCTTTTGGCTCGCATATGCTGATGACATTGTATTGATTGATAGAACAGCAATAGGTTTACAGCATCTGCTGAATGGTCTAAGCAGCTATGCAAAAACAAACGTCCTGCAGGTTAACCCAAGGAAATCCAAAATCTTGGTGATAAAACACCCTAACAAGCACATCCATTATGGAAAATGGCTCTTTGAAGGGGAAGCCATTGCAAGAACAGACGAGCTGGTGTATCTGGGGTACATGGTTTCCTCCTCACCTTCAACCGTCAAAATAGAAATGGAGTTAAGGCTGAAGGTGGACAAAGTGGTACCCCAGATGAAAAAGGTCCTCTATGGGTTTTGCAAATTTTCATTTATGCCACTGATAAAATTCTATATCACCAAAATAATCCCGGTCATATTATATGGACTGGAGGGTCAACCTTTGTTGTGGGATATAGACTGGCAAAAAGTGGAAAGCCAATTGTGGAAAAGATCTTTTTCCTTGCCTAATTGTGTACTTATGAGAACTCTAAGATACAAACTCGGCCTAAAATCATTGCGGCAGCAAATGGCCTGGAGACTTCTCTCACTATACAGATCAATAATAATGCCACAAAGCAACTCGCTATATGAGGACATAAAGCGACTATACCATTCGGACAAGTCCAAGATCCTGAAACATCTGGAAGAAAAAGTGATGAGAAGTCTGCTAGAGGCCGACTTATCGGTGGAGACACTTAAAGAAAATCCACAGAAAATAAAAAAAGAAACAGAAATAATGGACTGGATAAAAACAGGGATGGAAGTTCAGCAAAAACAAAGAACAGCTTTCCAATTGCAGAAAAAAGACTGGGAGAAATACCTAATTATCTGAAAAAACACCCAGACAGTGAATCAAGAAACGTCTTCCTGCGAGCACGGCTAAATTTAATTCATACGGGCGAAATACTGAATGTGAGAGGGCAAGGTCAAAATGCCCCCACTTTCTGTAACATCTGTGTAGACCTGAACAAACAAAATTTGCAGCATCTACTTCAAGAATGTAAAGGGACCTGGGACACAAGAGTAATGGACTTTTCAAAATGTGTACATAAAATGCAACATCTACTCTCAGAAAATGTATGGAACCTTTTGACATCTGGTCACAATACTGCCGTAACAATTGCAGTGGGTCAGGTGCTTTTAAAGATCGGCCTGAGCTATAAAGCTATGGGGCAGATTGTAACCATTGCTCCAGAAGAAAATGAGGGGAATTTGTGGGAGGGGTAAGACTATCTCCCCTGGAACCCGCACTATGGGACAATTGAAAAGAAGAAAAGGGGGGTTGATGAATGGTAGATGCTGCATTTTGGGTCTGTGAAAAAAAAACAACTGGAAAAAGAATTGTATGTTAAACAAATTTCTATTTTTGTAAAGGTCTAATTGACCAAAAAAAATAAAAAAAAATAAAAAATCATAATAATACTACCTGTATCACTTTCTGACCATGTTACTTTATTGGCAGATGGGCTTGATCAGTAACACTCTAGACATTTGTTGTAAGACATATTTTAACCACATTATTAAAATTTTCGGAGGTCAGTCAAAATATTAAAAATTAAATAAATGGGCTTAGTTTTGCATGATCTTTCAAATAGACAATACCTACTTCTTTATGAAAACAGTAGTTTGGAGTCCTAGCCAGTGTTCGAAGTGTACGAAAAGAAGTAGTGGAACTATTATCCCTGCTCGTCCCACTCCCCACAAACCCAAATCTGCACCCCCTCCCACACACAATCCACCCCGCCCCCCCTAATAAACACACCTGCTATTGATGGGAATGTGCAGTGCAGTGCACTGAAGTGCAAGCTTCAACGTCTTCCTACAATTTTATTTTAAAACTGAACCATTCCAGAACGGTTCCTTTTTAAATAAAAGTATAGGAACAGTGAAACTTTGAAATAAAAACTATAGGAGCACCACTCACGATCGCTTCGACCTCTGGTCCTAACAGTTGTTTAAAGAATGTATTTTGTATGTTTTGAAGAACACCCACGTCATTTATGCCTCATACTGAAATCCCATACAATCCCTCAGTTTCAACCTTTGTTTTATAAGCTGACAGAATGTATACCAAAGGCTAGGTTTGAACATTTCTGGCCAAAGGAAAACATTCTATTTCTCGCATGTGTCATTCTGCTTTCTTGTTTCATGGCATGGCTTCCATTGGTTGAAAAACGGATCAAAACGTACATGTAACTGCACCAAACTTAGTTCTCTGCTCCCTCAAAGCGACATGTCCAAACAGCGAAAGCCATCACTGCTCATTTTATTTTTCTACATTCTCTGTAGAATAAGATTGTTCATATGCTTAGTTTATTTATCGATACGAATGTATAACAACGTTGGTGTTCAAGCCAAAAGCGCACTGTCATCTTCACATAACAAGATGGTTACATTTACCTAACCAAACTGGGGAATATCTTCCTGAACCCCACAAAGCAACAAGTATAAAACATGTGTGAACAAACTGAACAATTGAGAGGGGCCAGCACACAACCCTGCCTTGCCTTTCTCTCAATGTGGATGGGTGATGCAAGTACCCATCCCTTATTACATCTAACAAGTGCAGTGTTATATGTATGTGTGGTCACAATTACTTGCAGGCGGTCTCTCTGGAATGCCAAGTCCTGCAGCATGGCCCATAACTTTTCTCGAGCAACAGAGTGAAAGGCTGGTGCAAAATCCATGAATGGCTCCTTCATAAAGACTGACTTTGCAGCAATAAGATAGCGATTCAGGATCTTGTATGTAGAGTTCAACCCTTCTCTCTCTAAACACGACTTGGGTGGGTTCTAGGATCTTATCATGTACCCACTACAGTAGTCTATGCAATGTAAGTTTCCCAAAATGTTTATATTGTTGAAAAAGAAAATATGCGTTTAACTGACTGGAGGGTGGCTAACACCCTTTTTGTAAAGTTTGCATATTATACCCTACTTTCAGGATTTAGGGCATTTACTTCTTTGACCATAGCATTAAATGGAAATCCAATTTAAACAAATCTGACAACACTAAATCAGGGCCTGGACTTTTAGATTCTAACATGTCAAGGGCAGCCAACACTTCATTAGGAGTAATATAGACAGAAAGATGTGTGACTAAGTCTCCACCTTCATAGACAACAATTCAATTTGATCATAGTCCGTTGCCTGTGCCATGGTTTTAGCATTATATACAACTGAGAAATAGCTATATACTAGCTGTTCCCGGCATACCATACACGTTCTAGCATATCTTAAAGGTCAATATTGGTCCGTAATTCATAGGGTCACTTCCATCCCCTTCTTAAATATCAGAATTAGCACTGATCACTTTGAGGAAGAGGGGTAGCTCCCCATGAATTATTAATGGTCACCGAATAGGCTAAACATATTAGAAGGAATGAGAGGTATGCACGGTATAACAACAGTATCTAAGTTCCATCGATCTCACAGGCCTCTATAATGTGGCTTTGTAGACACGTAATTGTCAACCTTGTTCCTTTGCAGATTCCCTATGATGCCATAAGATTGCATAATAGAATAATTACAGCACCTACTTTGAGTTTTAGCTCGTGAGGAGGTATTTGTCTCATAGCGTTTTGCTCTTTAGAGACTGAATTGTTCCATTGCAGAGTCCCAGTGATGGCATAGGATTGTGTAGTAGCATAATTACAGCACCCACTTTCACTTTTAGCTTGTGAGGAGGCATTCGTCTTACAGCGTTTCACTCTTTAGAGACTGAAATGTTGGGCTGGTAATTAACTGTTCATTGACACTGGAACTGCCGTGCCCTGTGTGAAGAGAAGTGGGGGTGGAATGAAGTAACTTGAAACTATTTTGAATGTCTGCGATAGTGTAAGGTAAATGTGACCGAGTAGAACCTTGCTCATTCTATTTGTTGAAATGATAGCTGTTGTTGAATTGGGTGCACTTTGCCATTTGGACAGCAGAGTGCAACCTAACACTGATAAATTGCATCAGCTGAGTACGGAAACATACCTAAGCATTTATATATATATAGATTTGTAACATTTGGTTTGTTCAATTTTATATACACTTTTAAATGCATCATAACTACAGAATTCTATTGTAGAAACTTTACTTTGCTCAAATGGGTGCTTCCCTTTTTGTTAAGTTAAAATCTCTCCTAAGTATTATTTTAATTTAATATAAATGTGATCTGTTTGGACCTAAAATGGTCCACAATTGAACCAAAATCATATGGATACTTCTAAAGAACGCCATTTTGCATCTCAGACAAGGAACAGAGCAGGATTGGAGGACAATGGGACCCTGTGTCTTGCGGTCAGTGTGATGTGTTCTTTCCAGCCTGTGGGAACATTGTGTGATGTCATTTTTTGATTATTTATTTTTGAACCTTGCTTATTTATTTTTCTTTTGTTCGAATAACAAACAGGAAATAATGTCCATTTCACATTTAACTTGACAGTGGTGAACAGTTTACATTTCCCCAATAGTACATACTATAACATTGACACTGACCCAAGGGACCTCAGCATACTTAGATCTCGATACATTCTCTAGGGAGGGACCAATTCCATTTCAGAGTGGGAGAACCCTCACCTCTCCACCTCTGCAGATTTGTACAGTTTATATGGACCCCAGATATCCTTGTGTTTGCTGACCAGTGGCAGCCCCATGCACATCTCTGTTTCTGTATCATACCATATAGCCATATCTCGTAGCCAGGTTGCTAACAAAGGTCCAGGATCTCACATCCATGTTTTGGCTATACATTGCCTGGCATACATCATTATCCGCCCCCAAAACCTCAATATTCCCCTAGGGACATTACCCTTCGAGCCCAGTAGCCAACCACTTGAGCGGGATCCACTTCTTCTCCTATCATTAAAGACACCTCCCCAAACAAATGAACCCAGAACTCAGCTACAGGGGGACATTCGCAGCGCACGTGCAGAAATCCAGCCCTTGGTGTCCCACAATGCAGGCAGATATCTTGTGTGGCTGGGTAGATCTTATGCAGATGCTTGGGTGAATAGTAGACCTGGTGGATATATTTGAGGTGTATTCGCTTTAGCCTGTAACAGGGAAAAACATTTAGTCTGCCCTAAAACTTCCATTGGTCTTGGGGTATTACCTCCCCCAATTCCTACTCCCATTGTACCTTAGTTTGGATCTGGTCCACCCCCTCATCAGATTTGTGTGTGCCCTGCCATACATTTCTGGCATGTGACACATTTGTTTACAAACTCAGTTACCAATTCTTGTAAATTGGGCATGAACCACTGTTCGTTAATCTCTGCAGCTACATGCTCTTTTGATGCATGTGCTGGGTAATGCAGCTGATCCAGGGCCATTTGAAGCAGCTCTGGGGCATTACCAGTTTCCCTGTCCTGTTCTGCCTCCACACCAGGTCTGTAGGTGACATTGAGCAGCCCCCCATTTTCCATAACTCCTGTTCTTGTTGGGGTGCACCTCGCTGCATTTCAATCCCTTGGACAATGGGCAGTGGGTTGAATGCCTCCGTGACTGTGGGGTGCTGCCTCTGCAGCAATGCCATAAAAGGTGTGTTATCTCTTTTAGATGTCAAGATCCATGTTGTGTATAATGGTAAATATGCTGCATTTCTGGCTGCATATTTGTCCCTTTCGTTGCCTTGTGAAAAAAAATCTGTGCCACATGCATCGGCAGCACATTTTATTTCTGCCAAGTCAGCTGGGAGGGGCAGTACCTCAATTAATTGGGACAATAACTCTGCAAGTTGTACGGGGGAGCCATCGCTCCTCCTGATCCCCCTCCTTTTCCAGCAGGCCAATCCCTATAGCACTGTGGATGTTACATAGGCTGAATCTGAATAAATGTTTACTGCATGCCCCTCTAACCTATACACAGCCATTATTAGTGCTGTCAGTTCATCTGCCTTTGCTGAATAATGTGGCAACCTTATCTGAGCCCATAACAGAAATTCTCCTTCATGATAATAAACTACTGCCACACCGGTATGTCAACTTCCCCGTGTCCGGATCGATCGTTGATGACCCATTAACGAAGAGCATTTCTCTTGCTTCTATGGGCTCTTCATGTACCTGGGGGTCACCCCCATCCTTTACATAAATTAGGCTAAGTTGTGCCCATACTCCCCTACCTCTGTCCGTTGTGCTATGAATGTCGCTGAGTTGACAACCAGACACCTCACTACCTCAATTGCATGATTGGACAAAATCTCCTAGTATTGTGAAGGCATCATGTATGACACAAACAACAGACTTCAAGTTCAAACAAACACTTTTATTTTGTTTATATGTCAGGATGAATGCACGCCTAACTTGCCCTATGCTAAGGTGGGATTTTCCTACCTAAAGAAAACTAAGGGAAGTCTGAGTCACAGAGTTCAACTGAGAAATCTGTCTGTGTCAACACCTATGCCCTCGCAGCTAATATATACAACGTGTAGGGATGTCAGCAACCAAAAGTAACAGTGTCCAACATAAAGTTCTGAGCCTCTTCCAGATTGTAGCTTCCTTTCTGCTCCCTTTGGCAAGTATAAAACAGTTCCAGCAAAAAGTCTGAATTTTACATTTCTTGAGTTCAGGATGATACAGTTTTAATCAATACTCTGGGTTTCCTTCCCCAAGTTCCAACTAATATAGTTCCAAAAACCAAAGAGCCTTGAGACTCTAGTCTCAAGTTAATAAAAGTCTCAAATCTCAGGGTTCCATGCCCCAATATTTAACTTCAGCAGCACCAAAGATTTCCTATGTTTCTTTCAAGTCCTTTGCCACTTTTTGATGCCCTCTTTTTTTGGTGGGTTTTCCATGCGTAAATTATAACTGTGTTGGAATAGTACTCAAAGCTTTAGTTAGATTTAAAGTTCCATTCACTTTAGACAACATCACATAATGGTTTCACTTGGATGTTAAGTATCATTCCTTTTAACATGCAGCATCTTAATGGTCTGAAGTTTTGTTTCACTTCTATATTTATGATGTTACAGTTCTGCTCTTTTGTTAGGTTTTTGCTCTGTCTGGTGTTCGGTATTCAAGAAACCTGGTTTGTATTCAGTAAGTTATTCAATTGGCACATGTTGCACTTATTAGGATTTCCATTCAACCCGCGAGGCAATTTTTCCTTAATTCACTTCAAACAAAATGGACTTTTCTTTGGGCCTTTCGAAAATGTGTTTTCTCCTGCACACGATCCCTCCCATAAAAGTATTCCCAGTCATTCAGTATTAGACAATGGATTGAATCGGAGACCTTCGAAAACTTGTTTCTTCAAACGCGCTACCACTCCGATACAAAATATTTCTTGAACAACCAAGTTTAAACGCTTGTTCACCAAGTTTCTTAATAGACTGCCTTTTGCTCCTCACATCAGGGGTCCAGCTCCTGCACCTCAGGCACCCCTTTGTTGACATCCCAACACAGGGAAACAAGCATCTTGAACACAAATAAAAGGTGCAGTCTCTCTGTACGGTTCCCTTCTTAATGTTCAGTTTGCTCCATGGAGCCCCAGCACCCACGTCACGCATGCACAGGCTTGTCTGCTGCTGTTCCTGTCGTTCCTCCACGCACAGGTTTCTGGCACTGTCTCCTAGGTTGCAGGGTTGATCTGCTTTTAAACACCTGCAGCCCCTTGACACGCTGCAGGTGTGGATATCCAATCAGCCCTGCCTGACTACAATCAACGGGACATGCCTGACCTTAACAGCTCTCAGCAAGCTTGTTCCTCGTCCCAGTACCAGAGTAGTGAAAGAGTGTGGTCCTCATTGTTCTTAGCTGGCTCTTCTTCATCTCAGTACTGTCAAGTGTTAAATGGTTAGACATGAGGGGAACTGGCTTCTAACGGCCTTGAAAAATGGGGGAACGGTTGGGTTGGTCATTTATGGGGGAAGGGTATACCATGTCTCACTGGAGTGGACCTCACTTCCTGTCCCCAAGCAATCCCCACCCAGGTGATCCTCCCTCACTTCTCCGCTGCCAGGGTCCAGCTCCAAAAGCGATGGCCTTTTCCTGGCCATCTGCGCAGAGGATCCAAGGGATTTAGCTGTGAAGATACCCTCAGGTTTCTCACAGTACCCTGATGCTCTCTGTGTTGTCAAAGTGGATTTTGATTTTTTGAGGATCGTAAAAAGCAAATGCTCCACATAAAGCTTAACTGCAAAGCCCTTTGTTATTGTTGCTGATTGCCAATGGCAAATGCCGCTGCGGTGAGTGCCTGCATGCAGTGCCTGTGGAAGCGGGCCTGCATTACTGGGTCTAAGAGACTCCTTTGAGTAAGGACAACCAAACCAAATAAATGTTTCTTTATAAATTTGGGGTTGCTAAAACTGGTGTGTGTGCTAACGATTCTTTTAATTCAACCAATAACTCATCCATCTCAAATGTCTATTTTATGGGGCCTTTTACCTTCTGTGCTACTTTTAATGCCGAAGGAGGGGCTTCATAAATGTGGAATAATCAAAGACCCCGGCACTGCAATAATTGCACAGGCCTAAGAACTGCTTCATCTGCTTCACCATGCGTGGCTGTGGTGTGCAGTGTATCACTTCTGCTCTCTCTGGATTTATCATTCTGCTGTCTACTGATATTATCTGTCCTAAGTATACTACTTCTTTCTGGAAGTATTGCAATTTTTCCTTGTCTACGTTGTACCATTTCTCTGCTAGCAATGTCAGGAGTGTAACTGAACCTTTCCTGCACACCTCTGTTGTGCTGCACACCAGGAAGTCGTCCACGTACTGCAAGTTGCTTAGGTCCATTTGGATTACCCTAGTAAACACACTAGGTGACTCACAATACCTTTGTGGTGATTGGTGGGAAGGAAACGGTCCTATCGCACCCCACTAGGTGCTTTAGGGTGAGGCGAGCCCCATTGCAAGATCTCTAATAGTCCAGGGGGCAGGGGGCATCCCAAAGGTCCCCACACAACCATATTATTATATGTGATTTAGACGTAGTGTGTGTATATAAGTAGACACCATTTTGTAGCCATGGTTGAAGTATAAGGCCTGCATGTCCAAGCAGTCTTTGGTGTACTAAGCACAGGCTGCAAACCTAATGAGGAAATCTGAATAGATCCAAGTGCTGATGAGAGAGGGCCACGCAGCTGCTAGCTCCCACAGAAACCCTCCTTTGTTTTGTTGCCATTATGTTTGTTCTAAGAAAGAATGTGCCCGCAAGTCCACGAGAAAGTGCTAGGCTCCTTGGTGTTTGTGTTATCACAAACAGGCCAAAGAAGGCCTCTGATCCCCACCCAGCCAACTGCGAGTTATAGCCCAAGCCTCTGCCCCAGTCCCAAGACCCTTGAATTCCAAGATACTAGTTGACCGCAGACCACCAACCAGAAACCAACCAACCACAAGAGTTCTACTTTCAATGAATTATTCAACAAAGTGCTGCTCCTGCAGCTCACAGTGCACAAGATACAGTAGTACTATTTGCAGATGTAGCTAATTGTTCCTTTGGCCTTGGTTCCCTGGAGACGATGAGCCCAGCAGACCCCACGTGCTGGAAGATGGATGGACTGGGCTAGGACCAATGGCCTGGCATCCCCTATGGAGCAGGCCGCCCATGTATAGGGTTGAGCCAACCAGCTGCACAGGTTTTCAGCATACGTAATGATGTCACATGTGACACAGTATCTCCTTTTAAGCCTCTGCTCATACTCCTAATCGTAAGAAAGTTCTTGGGCAGCAGATTTCTTTGCTGGCACATCATTCATTAGTAGAAATAAAACGTGTTATCCTTGCAAGAGTTTCTTGGGCCTTTTCCCCTAGCGGGTTGTAGAGCCGCGCCCACCTACAGCGACCAGTCCAAGCTGGATCCTATTATCATGAAAACCCATCTATCTAAGGAACATGCTACCCACAATGCATCATAATGCTCTGCATTTTGTGGTGGTTCTGCAAAGACCACCTGCTCTACCATCATTCATTCCACTATTTTGGGCCCTCTTTTTGTTATCTGTTCCCCTACCATCTTTTCCCCCATTAGTAGCAGACACTATATAAAAAGAAAATCTTTTTCTGCTGTAATTCACAGGCCGATTCATGGAATTAATGTGCGCCGAAAATTCCGTCGCAGAGGTGCCAAAACGTGCGAATCGCAGTGCAAGTGCGAAAATCGCAAGGAAACCAGCACACATCGATTCATGGAAGTCCGTGCGCGAGAAAAATATTGGATGTGCGCTGAAAAAGTGTGCGGCGCACGCCGGCGCACAGGTCATCCAACGGCGTGCGCCACGGCCATAGCAAAATCGCACATAGCGCGGCGCACATAACAAAAGTAGGCGGAACACGGGGCGTAACACTCTGAATGGGGAACAACGCGTGAAAATATGGGCGTCACGGGGGAAGTACAGGAGGCAAGTGCGCGGAACGCCCACACGCTCGCCTACAACTCGTATTCATGGAATCGAATAGGGAAAACCAGCGCACGGGCAAAGACATGCACAGGGCCAAACAAGTCCGCCACAAGAAAGCAGGTGGTAGCGTCCCTGCGCCTGAAATAAATGTGCGCCAAAATGTGCGCTAACAAAAAGCATCTATATACAGCTATGATGAATGATCCATACTGTGGCCCTCTAGGACAAATGAGGTGCAAAGGGGTACGTGACAAACACGGACACCCGCTGTGTGAAAAATAGCGTGTGCGTGTATTTCGGGGTGCGCGGGAAGTTCCACACGCGATCGGCATGGGTACATGTATTTTGGGGTGCGCGGGAAGTTCCACACGCGATTCTCCTTGGTACGTGTATTTCGGGGTGTGCGTGAAGTTTCACACGCGATTTCAGCAGGGTATGTGTATTCCAAGGTGCGCGGGAAGTTTCACATGCAAATTTGCAGGGTACGTGTATTTCGGGGTGCGCGTGAAGTTCCACACGCGACTTCAGCAGGGTACGTGTACTTCGGGTGCGCGTGAAGTTCCACACGCGATTTCAGTAGGGTACGTGTACTTTGGGTGCACGTGAAGTTCCACACGCGATTTCAGCAGGGTACGTGTACTTCGGGTGCGCGGGAAGTTCCACATGCGAATCCAGCAGCCTACCTGTATTTCGGGCGTGCCGGGGAGTACTACACGTGAATTGGCCGTGTGGGTCCTCCCAGGTGTTCCCTCTACACCCTCCAAGGCCCCTGC
Organism: Ambystoma mexicanum; assembly: GCF_040938575.1. NCBI lineage: Eukaryota > Metazoa > Chordata > Amphibia > Caudata > Ambystomatidae > Ambystoma > Ambystoma mexicanum. The sequence goes on from NC_090941.1 coordinate 808,655,477, forward strand.
AGGCAGCCCACACCATAGGGGACTACCCTGCACCCCTGCACATGTCCCGCAGGCAGCCCATCCACCATGGCCATGCCCCCCAGCCAACCCACATGTCACCTTGCACTACTGCCCACCAACGCATGTCTCCCAGCACCCCCACCCCCCAGCATCCAGGGGCATCCTCCACCAGGCCCCCACTCATGTCCAACTCATGTCTCCCTGCACCCCCACCCCCAGCATCCAGGGGCACCCTCCACCAGGCCCCCACTCATGTCTCCCAGCACCCCCACCACCCAGCATCCAGGGGCACCTGCCAGCAGGCCCCCACTCATGTCCAACTCATGTCCCCTTGCACCCCCACCCCCCAGAACTGTGGGGCGACTGCCAGCAGGCCCCCACTCATCTCCAACTCATGTCTCCCTGAACCCCCACCCCCCAGCAGTCAGGGGCACCCTCCACCAGGCCCCCACTCATGTCCCCCTACACCCACACCCCCCAGCATCCAGGGGCAAACTCCACCAGGCCCCCAACCATGTCCAACTTATGTCCCCCTGCATCCCCACCCCCCAGCAGTCAGGGGCACCCTCCACCACGTCCCACTGCACCACCACCCCCCAGCATCCAGGGGCACCTGCCAGCAGGCCCCCAGTCATGTCCAACTCATGTCCCCCTGCACCCCCACCCCCTAGCAATCAGGGGCACCCTCCACCAGGCCCCCACTCATGTCTCCCAGCACCCCCACCCCCCAGCAGTGCAGGGCACCTGCCAGCAGGCCCCCACTCATGTCCAACTCATGTCCCCCTGCACCCCCACCCCTCAGCACTGTGGGACACCTGCCAGCAGGCCCCCACTCATGTCCCCCTGCACCACCACCCCCCAGCATCCAGGGGCACCCTCCACCAGGCCCCCACTCATGTCCAACTCATGTTCCCCTGCATCCCCACCCCCCAGCAGTCAGGGGCACCCTCCACCAGGCCCCCACTCATGTCTCCCAGCACCCCCACTCCCCAGAAGTCAGGGACACCCTCCACCAGGCCACCACTCATGTCTCCCAGCACCCCCACCCCCTAGCAGTGCAGGGCACCTGCCAGCAGGCCCCCACTCATGTCTCCCAGCACCCCCACCCCCGCAGCAGTGCAGGGCACCTGCCAGCAGGCCCCCACTCATGTCCAACTCATGTCCCCCTGCACCCCCACCCCCCAGCACTGTGGGGCACCTACCAGCAGGCCCCCACTCATGTCCAACTCATGTCTCCCAGCACCCCCACCCCCAGCATCCAGGGGCACCCTCCACCAGGCCCCCACTCATGTCCTCCTGCACCCCCACCCCCAACATCCAGGGGCACCTGCCAGCAGGCCCCCACTCATGTCCAACTCATGTCCCCCTGCACCCACACCCTCCATCACTGTGGGGCACCTGCCAGCAGGCCCCCACTCATGTCCAACTCATGTCTCCCAGCACCCCCACCCCCCAGCAGTCAGGGGCACCCTCCACCAGGCCCCCACTCATGTCCCCCTGCACCACCACCCCCCAGCATCCAGGGGCACCCTCCACCAGGCCCCCACTCATGTCTCCCAGCACCCCCACCCCCCAGCAGTGCGATTGGCCTGGGTACATGTATTTCAGGGGTGCGCAAACAACAAAAAAAGCTCAGACGCCAGGATGAATAAACCGTTCCTAGCAGCAGTGGCCGTGGGATACCGCAGGAGGAGGAGGAGGATAGTCAGGGCCAGAATCTTTGCACCCAGAACCAGCCTTGTTGGTATGCCTGATGACCAGGTGTATGGGAGGTACAGGTTTCCACCTCACATAATACTCGACCTGGTCAGTGATTGGGAGGATGGCCTCACATCACCCACCCTGTGCTCCCAAGCACTCGGCCCCCTGGAGAAGGTCCTCAATGTACTGCACTTCTTGGCTACCAGATAATTTCAGCGGACAAGTGCCATAGTGGGGGGGGTGTCACAGGCCACACAGTCACGGTGCCTACACCAGGTGTTGGCCATCATCACTGCACGGCCATCAGTCCGCAGGCACATATACCTGCCCAGAACACCTGCAGAAAGGCAGGCTGTCATCCAGGATTTCTACGGGGTGGCACAATTGCCCAAAGTGCTAGGTGCCATTGATTGCACCCATGTGGCTCTACGTCCCCCCAGGGCATCTGAGCACATCTATGGAAACCGCAAGCACTGGCATTCCATCAACATCCAGGTAGTATGTGATGCCAAGGGAATCATCACCTCAGTGTATGCCAACTATCCATGGTCCACCCACGACAGCTTCATTTACAGGATGTCAACCCTAAACCGGGACATGGAAGCTGGGCGGCATGGCGATGCATGGCTGCTTGGTGAGTATAAATGCCACTGCACATGCATGCATGTCAGATACAGAGTAATGTCACTATCCCACTAATGATACCCATCACCACCTCCCCAGGGGACAGTGCCTACCCTCTGAGCACCCACATGATGACGCCAATTCGGAACCCCATCACGCCTCCCGAGGTAAGATACAACACAGCCCATATTGCAACCCGGGGCATAGTGGAGCGCACATTCGGAGTGCTCAAGTAACGCTTTCGCTCCTTTGACCGTTCTGGCGGGCAGCTGTTATACGCTCTCCCAGTAGTGTGCAGGATCATAGTGGCAGCATGTGTCCTGCACAATGTTGCAACACGCCGGGGCCTGGCTGTGGACATGGTGGTGCCCCCACATCCCCAACCACATGCACGCCCGCTGCGCATGGGAGAGGAAAGGGCACGGGGTGAGGCAGCCCATACGCAGCTGGTGGCTAATTACTTCACATAGAAATCACACCCCTGTGGAGTGCACACAGCCCTGGCACATACCATCTGACAATCAATGATGACTCAATCTGACAATGATGATGAATGAAGGGACAGTCAACTGTCAGAACCCTAGCAGCCTGAGATTGTTCACCTGGAAGTGTCACAATGTGTGCATCCCTACCTACACAAACACCACCAATGCAGTGTCATCAAAAGACACACTTCTATGCAGCAAAAATGAATACCCACTTGCAAAATACAACATGAGAACAGTGCCATGTCACCCAACCCCTCCCCGGCACCGCCACACAACACACCATGTCATGTCATGCTATGTGAGAGCAAACAAAGTAATCCCCACAACATGACACAAGTGTCACAAAGTACAGTGTCCCTAATGGAAACTGGCCACACATGAAATGCTCACAGTAATGCAGGACCAACAACACACATTACCAAATAGTTAGCAATAATACAAATCACCTACACAACCTGAAACCTACCATAAACATGACAGTACGGATTTAAAAAATTGGTAGTCTCACTACCTAATAATGCAAGCACTTCGACCACTTCCAACTGTACAGTGTCAGTGCCACGCAAAACTCTAGGTGCACTGCTTACAACATGGACTCCATTTCCAAAGTAGACCGCCTTGTGAAGACATGAGGAATGGTCCTGCAAATTAGGAGGATGAGATGGATGCAGAGGCACATATCAATACACCATGCAGTGTACAATACAACAACAATATGCACTAGGAATGTATACACAGTATTGACTACAGACTGCCCACACAGCAAATGGGAGTCCAACGTCACTGTGTAAGTCAATGTCACTTGGGCACACCCTTTGCAAGCCCATGGAAACGGGAAGCAGGAGGGGTGTGTGTCACACAAACCCAAGCATCTAACCAAAATTCAGGAGAAGCCTGCATGTGCCCAGCCACAATACAGCGTATGCCCTCGGGAGCCACACAGGGCAACACACTGTAAAAAAAATCAAAAATTAAAAATCAAAATTCAAAAATGGCCATGTATGGGCCAGGGGGAATAGGGGAGGCCACCCAGGAGGTCCGATAACAGGGTGCACACCAAAACCCACCTGTGTGGATTTTGGGAAAAAAAAACACCTCCATGGGCTCATGGCCTGAACAGCTACCCTTTTGTGAGAGAATCGCTGCTGTCGCTCTCCTCACCCTCTGCAGCTGCATCAGGAGGTGGTGGTACTATGGGAGGCAGCCCACGCAAAGCCCTAGTCTGGTCCTCCATGGCAGCAAGCATGCGGGTGTGGAAGGTCTGGTTCTGGAGGATAATCGTGCAGAGGTCCCCATGCAACAACTCACGGGATGCCCGGACCTCCTCCCGAGTTGCCTGCATCTCAGCTGAGAGCGTATGTGTGAGCCGCTCCAGCTGCTGTTCTGTCCTCATATCAGTTGAAGCCTCAAGCTCAAGTTCCACCCTCAGGGCTTCCCTGTGGCCCTGGGACTCAATAGAAATGGCTTCCCACAGAGTCTCCAGTGCCGCCCGTCTGTCCCTGTTGGACGCCAACATGTCCTCCCTGTGTGACTGGCAAATGGAGTCTGTTGCCTGCTGTAGTTGTTCCATCAGCCTTTCTTGGGGGACAATGAAAGTGGCCAACCTATCCATGGCCTGAGCCATCATCTCAGATGATGCTGCCTGTTGGTTTGCCATACCGTATATGGATTGCTCCCATGCGGTATTGCCAGGTGGCGTACGGCCACCACGTCGGCGGGCACCACACCTGTCTGGGGCAAGGCGAACTGCGCCTTGCTGTGCTGGCACTGCCTGAGGCTGCAGGACTGCATTCCCCCTCTGATCTGCTGGCCCAGAAACAAGAACAGATGTTGCGGAGTGTGACCCTGCATCCGTAACCACCAAAGGCGGACCTACCAACACTGACATCCCCATTGAGGGTTCTACCCCTGGTGCAGGTGGGTTGGACAGTACAGAATCCCTCCCAGAAACACTTACCTGCGACCGCACATAGGTCTCATAATCCGAATCGACACCTGAATAGAGCTCGGGGGAGGTGCACCCAGAGACACCCCTTGAGAGGATGGTCTGCAGCAAGTGTGGGTTCTCACCCACCACCACACCACGTCCCTCACTGTTGCCCGGTCGGGCCTGAGACCCCTCCTGGGTCTGCACCATCTCCACAACCCCAGCAGTATCAAGTGCATCATCCCCTGCAAAGACATGAAAGAAAAGAAATGGGAACGGCATTAGCACCATGGCACACAATTAGGGCTGAGAAGCAACAGAACCAGTACTTCATTGACACATGTCCCACATGACTATAACCCTCCCATGCATGCACCGTCACTGCGTATGAAGGGGAGGCAAATGGCACCCATTGATGACACCAAGACGGAAGACCAACACATTTGCAGCATGCTGGCTAGCAGTGCCATCACACATTGGCCGTGATTGGCATGTCCAATACACATACATGACACATGCGGTCACACAGATGGCATGTACCATAGCCATGTCACACATGTGACAATAGGACTGAGAAATGCCTAGTGAAAGTGGTGGAATGCAAACAATCAGCCTGAATGAACACAGAATAATACGCAACAATGTTGTGGCAAGATGACATTTCAAGGGCAACTGGCGTGATGTTGGGCTAAATGTCTACAGTTGCCAGAAGGGATACTGGTGCACAGAATGTATTGGATGAAGCACATGGGTGACCCAAACCACTCAGGCACACACACCCTCACCTGGCACTCAATCAGAAGCCCTCACACAGACACCATGCACATGGATGACACACACATGCATGTGCACTCACTGGACAATGCCTCGTAATCTGGCAGGTCTCCCACGCCTTGGATCTGTCCCTCCGTGACGTAGGTCCCAGCAACATACTCATGTGGAGTGAGTTCAATGTCCTCTGCTGGAGACCCACCTCCAGTCACTAGAGTAGCGGCATGACTTGAGGCCTTCTTTTTCTTTGCCCTGCACTTCAGGTCATTCCCACGCTTGTAGCAATCATTAGCTGTGCGCCTCACAAATCCAAGGGCACTTATGATGTCCACGATGGTCTGCCAGTGTGCCAGACGTTGTGCATGTGTGGTCTTGCATCCTGCAGTAATCACCATTTCGTGGTCGTGTACGGACACATACTCCACAAGTGCATCAAGTTCGACCTGATTGAAGCTGGGCTTCCTTGGCGGGCCGGACTGTGTAGCCGTGTCTGGGGCATCAGCCTGTACTGGACGAGCACTCTTCCTCTTCCGCTTGGAAGGTGGTGGGGATCCTGAGTGTCCTACGCCGCTCTGGACACTAGGGGCAGGAGCCCCAGTGGACTGTTGAATAGGAGTGTGGGAATGAACACTCACCATGGGACTTGGTGCAGGCATTAGCTGAAGTGTGATGTAGTCAGGGGGAACGTCAGCAGGATGGACTGGGACCGACACTGTCCTGGCTGTGAAACTCAGAGATGGGGTGGATGGAGCCGCAGCTGCCCCTGCAGCCTCCCCACCCTGCCTACTCGGGGCAGCAGATGACATAGCTGCCCCTGATCCACGTGGCCTGGTGACACCAACGTGCACCGCCACACGTGGCCTAGACCCGCTGACCTGGAAGTCAGCCATGGAGTCACCCTGTGCCAGGTCTGGTGCCACAATGGGCTGGTCCAACAAGGGCTGAGCAGGGATGGTGTCAGCCACGTTCCCCTCAACCGGGGGGGGGAGCATGGGTGTCCCTGACTGGTCATCCACACATGGGGGGCTAGGGGCACTCTGCAAGTCCCGGCCCCGTCCCCTACCGTATCCACCACGCCCACCTCTTGAGGCTCGGCCACCTTTGCCACACTTACCGCGTGCTCGCCTCCTAACCATGGCACTGATGTTGTTGTGCGTATGGGAGTTGCAGTAAACTATTGTCCTGGGCAATTGGGGGTCAAAGGGGTAGGGTACTAGATGGAATTCGTACCCTAGTGCTCAAGCAAGGCTGTGTGTGACCCCTGGGGGAAGATGACGGGTCACGTAACGCACAGGCACCCCAAAAAAGGGAGATAATGTGCATGCAACCCCTCCTAGACCACGTGCGTGGAAAAATAAACCTGCACTACACTGTGGCACCCAGAAACACAAAAATGAACGTATGCGTGTCACACGCAGCCTAGAATGACCTCTGAAGGGGTACGCGACACAAGGGGCAAGCACAGATGTTAAATACGTGCGCGACTCACCGTCTGCCTGGAAAAATAGCGTGAAAAAGACGCGCGTGTGCGCGTTGGCAACACCCACCGCCAAAAGAAGAATTGTACGCTGTCTGAGGAGACAGGACAACAGAAGAAGTGAACGCTGTTTGAGGAAACAGACCCAGGAAAAAGACAAAAAGAGAAAAAGCTGTCAGAGGTAACAGGGAGTACGAACTTGGAACGCTGTGTAGTAAATCGCATGTGAACCGATAAGAAGTACAGATTTCACCCACTCGCTCTCCACGAAAAGCACGTACAAGGAAATGGCGTTCTACACGTACCTTTTAAACATGCCCACACGTCCAGTGTCACTTCCGCGTGTACGCGCTAAGGCCCTATCCTCCAATTACACGAGCTGACACTCTGACGTGCAGTCATTGGATGTGTAACATGCACCCGTGTACAGGGAAATGCCCACGCACGCACGTCACAAACGCGCATACGCGCTGAGGCCCTTTCCACCAATTACACGCTTTGACACTCTGACGTACTTATTTTTTCTACGCGCAATGGAAAACGCACGTGCGCGTAATGTCATAGACGCGCCTACACGCTGGGGGCCTTTGGGCCAATGAATTTGCGTACGTGTGCTGACGCGCTTACGCGCTAAGGGCCTTTCCTCGAATTACACGCAGAGGTGCTGTATTTTCACGTGCCAAATCTTTCCGTATCAAGCTGGCCACGCGTAAGCACATGGAAGACCACGCTCCTGCCCAGAAGGCCGAATTACTGCCCCCAAGAGCCCTGAGCACGCTCCCACCTGCCATCTGCTGCTGCCTGACTGCCTGCTGCCCACGTGCCCTGCCATTTGATGCCTGCACATCAGCCAGGGGTGCTGTTGCTGTGACCACCCCTGCTGGAACCGAAGACTCCCGACTGGGATTCGCTCGCTCCACAGACCAGCCCCAGGACCCAGTTGCCCACCCACTCCTGCCTCTGGGGTTGTCATGTCGGGCACTGCAACATCTGGCACCGCTGGCAACCCCCGGCCAGAGAGGCAGAGGGGCACCAGCTTCACTGCCACCGAAGTTGGTGTCCTGGTGGAGCAAGTCCTGGGGCAGTATGATGCCCTCTTCGGAAGTTTGCGCACCGACAAGGAAGGACGGACTCGGATCTGGATGGACATCGTGACTGCCATCAACGCGGAGGGGGTGGCAGTCCAACTATTCCATCATGTCAAGAAGCGCTGGGAGGACTTCAGGTCCAGGACCCTCAACAAGGCCCGGCGCCTCTTGAAGGCAGCGGATGCTAAGGGGCGCCGGGGCCACTTGTCGGAAGATCAGATGAGGGTCCTGGAACGCATATCCCCAGTGCTCCACATCCAGGTCCTTGAGAGGCAGACCCGTCTGGAGTCGAGCGGTAAGTGTACATGCATCCTGATTGTAAGCTGTGCGTGTGGTGGTGTGCCAGTAGTCTGCAGGTTGCACATGTTTTTATGGGGCCAAGTATGGGGGGGTGGAAAGGGCCGTGAGGCTAACACATGTGAGGGCTCTCATGTGTGAGACATGGATGGTGCTTGTCTGTGTAGGCTTGCATGCCAAATGCAGATGTGTGGGCACACATGTTGAATGAATGTGTATGTAAGTAGGCATGTTCGTGATGTCACACATGGATGTTGGTTTCAGCTGCATGTATCTGCACTGTGTACATGTGCATGTGTGTGTATTTGACAAGGGTGCAACAGTGATGCAACATGGATGCATGTGACACCGGGATGTGGAAGACTGATTGGCAGATGTGACATGGATGCCGATCTCAACACTGCGACAGTTGGCAGAGGTGTACACATGCATGCAAGTGTGGTGGTGTGTGTGCATTCCCTGTGTTGCATGTGATGTCTGGCTCACCTTTGCCTGCTCATGCTGTTGTATGTGTATGGATGGTGCTGGCTGTTGCGATATGGCTGTGGTATGGCTCATGTGTACGAGTTGAAATGACATGTGTGTTGGCGATTGTGATGCCATGTCTGAGGTTTGCCAATGCCACTCATGTACAACTGTCATGTGTGTATGTGCCCATTGTACAGTCCCTGATGCCTGTGTTTTATTTCTCCCTGTCTGGAGCGTCAACTGATGAAGAGGGCGGAGAAGGTGCTGTGGAGCACAGCGGCAGGGATCGCACCGCCAGCCGGAGATGCAAGGCCCGGCTCCCCTCCCAGGTTGTCATCTCGTCGGCGAGTGAGTAGTCTGGTGCCATGTCCCAGGCCGCAGCTGCCGGGGGGAGGCCCAAGAGGCGGAGGTCGGAGTTGGACTCCTCGGCAGCAGAAGGGGCAACTGGGACCCCACAGAGCCCAACGGGGGAAGATGGCACGGAGTCATCCAGGTTGGTGGGGTGTTTGGTGGAGGAGGCGGCCGTGCAAGCTACAGAGACGGGGTCTGGAGGTGGGGATTCCACTGGTGCTAGTGGTGCAGTGCAGGACCAGGGACAGGAGGCAGCACAGGCTGCCGCGGAGGTGCCTGTGTGCAATCCTGTCCCTGATCCTGTCACTGCATCACCTTGCACCAGCAGGGATGCCTACGTCCAGACCCGTTTTCAGGCAGGGGATGAGCTTACAACAACTGGCTTTCCTCTGCCTGCGGACGTGGCTATCCAGTTACGGGTTGAGCCTGTCCTGACTGGTGTGGCGTTGCATCAACGGACCATGCAAGGTGACTTGCAGTCTTTTCATGAGGAGACTGCACGTCATCTCGAATGGCTCGTTGACCGCGTCGGCCTACTGGGACAGGTCACCCAGGCCGGATTCCTCCGTTTGCTGGAGCTTGTTCCGACCCCCTCCTCAACTGAACACCCTATGCGCCAGTCGTCCTCCGTGCCATCTTTCCACCCATTTGTCACCTGGGTGCCCTGTGGAGCTGCCTCTGACGGTGCGGCCAGGCTGGTGGAGGACACATCCCTGCCACAGTCGGGAGTTGGACGTCCAGCAGGGGTGGCCACATCAACGACTGCACCCCGGCCGGTGGAGGATGTGCAGGCAGCAGGAGCCAGGGCATGGGCAGAGGCACAGCAGCAGCAGCAACGAGGTGGGAGCCATGATGGCTCGGGGCCTTCAACAACGAAGGGGCAGGCATCGGCCGGAGGGCAGGAGGACCCAGGACGGGAAGTGTCTTCCGTGTGGCAGCGGTTGGGCCACGCCATAGATGCGGAGCGGTAGCGGGCGGAAGAGGCACGGCTCACGATGGTCAGGGCAGAGAACTCCATGCGGAGGGCCCTGCGGCGGGCCGAGTGCCTCGAGGCAATCCGCAGGGAGTTGGAGGAGAACATGTCGTCATCCCTGCGGACCCTCGGGGCCATGGAAGAGGACCGCCTCTGGGACATTGAGCAGGAGTTCGATGATGCCCTGGCCTGGAACATCCAGAAGTGAGCCGTCCGACTAGCCCGCTGCCCTTGTAAATAGTTCTTTAGTGTTAAGTTTCCTTTCGTTTTTGTTTTGTTTTGGGGCGCTTGGACAATGCCCCAACTTCTTGTATATAGTTCTTCATTAGGTAGGATTTTATTTTATAGGTTTTTTTATTATTTTTGCAACTTGGATTTATTTTCTCAGACTGACACTTTGGAGACTTGCTTTTGGATTGCTTTTCATTTGGATTTCATGCATCTTTTTCATTTATTGGACATGCTGGATTTCATTTATTATTTCCATTTTCTTCTGTTCCATTTCATTGCCTTGCTTTTCTGTTTAATACATTATCATTTGGTACTTCAATGTGTGGTATTCTCTCTTTGGTTTCATGCATGTCACAATGTGTGTTTTATCATTCACATGCTGTCATTGTGTGGGCTTGACGGATATATGTTGATGTGCAGACTAGCCATTTGGGATGCATCATGTGCTGGTGATTTCTTTGTGGGGTGGATGTCATACCTGGTAGGCAGTGTATTGAGGGTGCATGGGGGCCATGATTATGGATCGTCATGAGGTGTTGAGGGGACATGTATGGGGGCCTGCTGGCAGGTGCCCTGCACTGCTGGGGGCGGGGGTGCTGGGAGACATGAGTGGGGGCCTGCTGACAGGTGCCCTGCACTGCTGGGGGGTGGGGGTGCTGGGAGACATGATTGGGGGCCTGGTGGAGGGTGCCCCTGACTGCTGGGGGGAGGGGATGCAGGGGGACATGAGTTGGACATGAGTGGGGGCCGGGTGGAGGGTGCCCCTGGATGCTGGGGGGTGGTGGTGCAGAGCGACATGAGTGGGGGCCTGCTGGCAGGTGCCCTGCACTGCTGGGGGGTGGGGGTGCAGGGGGACATGAGTGGGGGCCTGGTGGAGGGTGCCCCTGGATGCTGGGGGGTGGTGGTGCAGGGGGACATGAGTGGGGGCCTGCTGGCAGGTGCCCTGCACTGCCGGGGGGTGGTGGTGCAGGGGGACATGAGGGGGGGCGTGCTGGCAGGTGCTCTGCACTGCTGGGAGGTGGGGGTGCAGGGGGACATGAGTGGGGGCCTGGTGGAGGGTGCCCCTGGATGCTGGGGGGTGGTGGTGCAGGGGAACATGAGTGGGGGCCTGCTGGCAGGTGCCATGCACTGCTGGGGGGTGGGGTTGCAGGGGGACATGAGTGGGGGCCTGCTGGCAGGTGCCCTGCACTGCTGGGGGGTGGTGGTGCAGGGGGACATGAGTGGGGGCCTGCTGGCAGGTGCCCTGCACTGCTGGGGGGTGGGGGTGCTGGGAGACATGAGTGGGGGCCTGGTGGAGGGTGCCCCTGACTGCTGGGGGGTGGGGGTGCTGGGAGACATGAGTTGGACATGAGTGGGGGCCTGTTGGCAGGTGCCCCACAGTGCTGGGGGGTGGGGGTGCTGGGAGACATGAGTGGGGGCCTGGTGGAGGGTGCCCCTGACTGTTGGGGGGGTGGGGGTGCTGGGAGACATGAATTGGACATGAGTGGGGGCCTGCTGGCAGGTGCCCCACAGTGCTGGGGGGTGGGGGTGCTGGGAGACATGCGTTGTTGACCAGTAGTGCAAGGTGACATGTGGCTTGGCTGGGGGGCATGCCCATGGTGGATGGGCTGCCTGCAGGACATGAGCAGGGGTGCAGGGTAGTCCCCTGTGGTGTGGGCTGCCTGCAGGGGCCGTGGAGGGTGTAGAGGGAACACCTGGGAGGACCCACACGGCCAATTCACATGTAGTACCCCCCGGAACCCCTGAAATACACGTACCCTGCTGAAATTGCGTGTGAGACTTCCCGCGCACCCCGAAATACACGTACCCAGGGCAATCGCGTGTGGAACTTCCCACGCACCCCTGAAATACACATACCCAGGCCAATCGCATGTGGAACTTCCCGCGCACCCCTGAAATACACGTACCCTGCTGAATTTGTGTGTGAAACTTCCTGCGCACCTCTGAAATACACGTACCCAGGCCAATCGCGTGTGGAACTTCCCACGCACCCCTGAAATACACGTACCCTGCTGAATTTGCGTGTGAAACATCCCGCGCACCCCAAAGTACACATACCCTGCAGGATTCGCGTGTGAAACTTCACACGCACCCCGAAATACACGTACCCGGGGCAATCACGTGTGGGACTTCCCGCGCACCCCTGAAATACACGTACCCTGCTGAATTCACGTATGGAAATTCCCGCGCACCTTCAGATACACGTACCCTGCTGGAATTGCGTGTGAAAATTCACGTGCACCCCGAAATACACATACCCAGGCCAACCGCGCCTTGAAACACTTGTGTATAGGCGCGTTACAAATGCCTTATCATATCATATCATATCATATCAATCGCGTGTGGATCTTCCCGCGCACCCCGAAATACATGTGCCCTGATGGAATCGCGTGTGAAACTTCACGCGCACCCCTGAAATACACGTACCCTGTTGGGATCGCGTGTGAAACTTCCCGCAAACCCCTGAAATACACGTTCCCCACTTGGCGTTTGCTGTTTGGCAGACCTGTAAACTGGTCCAGGGTTAGCGCAGACATTTGCTAAAATCCATGAATATGCTGGGCGATGAAATGGATTTTATCGCACGCAGCTGGCGCAGTGTATCGCACGGGGACACTGCGCGCCAGCCGCGTGCGCCACTTTTGTGCGAAATTCTATGAATTACCCAGTAAATTTGTTTAGGATCAACTGTCCTGCACAGAAGGTGCACCATCAAGACAAGCAGGGGGACAGTCACCTTAAGCATTAAGGCCAGCCACTCAGGCACCCAAGCAAACAATGCGTCCAGTCAACTGTCCAATGTGGTGTTGTGTGTTTCTTTGGTCATTTTCTCGTGAAGGGGATGATTTTCTTCAACGGCCTCAGTCCACGTCCCATTGATGGCATAGTTGGTGGGTATTGCCTTGCAAAAGCTGGTGCAGATCTTGTGACATACACTGCCTTCCATTGATATTAATATGTCTAAGACAAACCTATTTTGGAGAGCTGCCAGGCGAAGGGCACAAAGTTCTTCTCTTACTGCATTCAGCCCTTTTACAGTTTCATTTGCTAGTTGTAGCACTTTGTATCATGTTATTTGCAGCCATTTGGCATTAGTGGCTGCTTGCATCCCAGGGAGCAGTAGCGAGGCAAAGAAGACGGATGCTTTGCTGAACAGTCTGAAGTGATGTGGGATGGCATCCAAACTTTGTGATGATTCTTCCAATAAGTATTTGCTGTTTTTTTTCTTTCTGCTCATGGCATTCTCCTGTCTTTCTGGATCCCTTTGCACTTTCATCATCTTCCTTTGCAGTAATGCAGAGTGGTCGTTGAAGGGTATCAAGTATGCTCGAGGCAGGGCCAATGCAGTGCTATGGAGTGTAACCAGGGAGCACAACCCTCCCCAGCACTGAGGCAGCTGGGCATATGCTTTTGATGCACTGACACGTGTTACGACCCCTACTGGGTCATCCTTAAGGCGGTTTGTTAGATATACATAGTATCATCAGCAACATAAGAAACCAAATTCAGCATATTGCACAGTTAGCACAGTGTGATATTGCACAAAACATATTTTGCAACAGGAATATTACAAGAGAAAATAAACAAAAGTCAAAACACAAATTTACATACCCCATGGTTATTATCACATGAGAAAGGTATTTGAAGATGCGTGTAAAAAACAGAACAAAGACATTGATCATGTTATTTGTGCATTCAATATTACATTGTAAAACAAAATTAATGGTTCACCCAAGGTGAAAGGTAGAGAGCTCCATGTATTATGAAGTAAACCAGCTAGTTTACTTTGAGCGCAGAGAACAAGTGATGGGTGCATACCTGCCAAGCACACCCAAATATCTCAGAGAAAGTAAATGTTTTTAAAATGCTGAGTCAGATTCAGTAGTGCTAGATGACAAGTGGTGAATGTCCATTGAAATCTCATAACAAACTACCTAGCCCATGCCACAATCACCACACCCTATGAGTGTGTATAGAAACCAAAGTATAATTTAAATATGACAAGCGAAAGCTTACACTGCAGAAGTAGTTACAGTCCCTAAAAATATATAAGTCAAAACGTATAAGTACCAGTGATACATTTACATAAAAATGAGTTAATCTGGGTAGCTAGAAAATACAGTAAGTAAATGACGTACCAGGTTTAATTAATAGATTTGATGCCAAGAAAAGATGTTTCTCATGATCCACACCATTTTAAATGTTCAAAGAAGATAATCCATGCAAAACTACATAGACAAACAAATTGGGTGACTCAATATTACTGGATGCTCACCCCATAACAGCTGTAACGTAAAGCAAATAAATCAAAAATACTAGTAGAAAAATGCCAGTGAACTCTTACCATGTAACATACATTCTAGTTGTACAATAGTAGTTATTGAAGAGGAACCAATACTCAGTTGTCAGGTTAATGGGATAGATCCCTAAAACAAGAAAACATACCCAATGGATAATAACATGTAAAAGAATATGTCCTTAATAAAAATCTGGGGTCCATTGTCCAGATACAAAAGTTGACTGACAAAAATGACCTGCACAAATTAAAAAGCCGATGCTTATCCCGATGGCATTTCTCAAATGTCGGAAAAACATGTTTTTTCTCTTTCTGCGCTTCTTTCAGTGCCTGGAGGAGGGGGTTTGTGAACGTGGAGTAGTCAAACACCCGTGTCCTAGAATAATCTCAGAATCCCAGAAACTGCTGCATCTCTTTTACTGTGCAGGGAGGTGGGCTTCTGTGTATTGCCTCTACTCGTTCTGGTGTTATCTTCCATCCTTCTGTGGGTATAATCTGTCCCACGTATACTACCTCTTTCTGGCTATACTGTAATTTGTCCTTGTCCATGTTGTATCCTTTTTCAGCCAGCAATGTTAAAATGTGTATTGAGTCTGCCCTGCGCTGCTCCTCGTATTCATTGCATATTGTGAGAGGTTAGCAATGCAAGGCAGACAACCTTTTGATGATTGTTCAAAACATGTCATCAAAACATCAAATACACAAAGAAAATATATGTCAATTCAATTAACATCAACAATGATATTCACAGTTTCTTGATAACCTATTAGTAACCTGGGTGAAATCCCTTCCCCAGGATTAAAGGTAAATTCAGCTCCAATGTTCATCAAAAAGAAACAAGGAAATCCACGTAGGTAGCAAAGTCTCAGTTCAGTTCTTGATGTTTCAATGTCAAAGTAATGTTTTGTTAACCAATGTTCCAACAATAACAAAGCTCTTCTTCTTGGTTAAATAAAGACTTTCCACTTCCTCAAAATAACATCAATGGTATTCCCAGTAACGAGGCTTTGCCACCACTTCAACTTAATCACGAAGACTTAACACAGTTCAAAAGAAATACAACTTCTATAAATGTTAGTAAAACACAAGTCTTGGTTCACAGTTATTATGTCTCTGGTCAAAAGATTAAAATTCACAGCAGGTATAATTGTCAGGATGACTTCCCAGTGCTGCTGCTTCTACTTCAACAACTTCACATTCTCCTTTGCCTCATAGTATTCCACTTCACTTGTGCTACTCAAGTCTTGCATCTACTACCAACTAGATATACCACCAGAGCTTCAATACTTTGTAATACCACCACAGCTTTAGTACTTTTTGATTCAAAACAGGTTTTGGTTCTGACAAAATTCACTCTGAGGTACTTCAACACCTTCAAATAGGCAAAACACTGTTCCTCTGAATATCTCTCTTCAAAGGGTGCAGCCTCTTTGCCTCTCCTGTCTGTCTGCCACAACAACCTGTTTGCCTTTAGGACCTACTTCTCTCTTTCTCTTACACTCTGTGGTAACAAAGGTTGTGTCAACTTCAAATAATATTTATAAGCAGAAAGCTTCCCTTCCCCAACACTGCCTTTACCTCTCTGCCAACTGTTAGCCTAGTCATTACCCAGAAGCCTTTGTGCCACTCTCTTGGCATCAGGTAATGCTTGCACACTTGTATCCTAGGCAAGGTTGAACTTCTATTGGGCTCACAATATTGGTTAGATTGTTTTCTGGCTTTGAGAAAGGCTGCTTTCAGTCTTAATAGGCGAATACTCTTAGCTTGGGCAATCCTTACTCGTTCTTCCACTGCAGATACAATTTTAAACACAACTTCTTTTATGAGCAGTGATTGTTCGCGTGAATATACAGGTAAAGTGCACTCTTCCCTTGAAAAGCGAAATTAGGCATACGCAACCATTTCTTTAAGGTTAAGTGTTCGACAATGCCTTTTCATAACATGTGTTCTGCGTAATGAGGTACATGTGACCACTTCTTTAGAAGGTTTACAAGTTTTAAGGGTTTAACAATGGCCTTCTGCAGAATTTGCTCTTCATGCGAGTACAAAAGAAGTTACCCGATCACACGCAAGTGTTACTTTTCCATTGTCCCCTTGTTAAGCACTCAATGAACAACTCTCAGCTCGCTATTGCTTATATGCAAATTAATATTAAGCTGGATCCTGTTGCCGACAGTGGTCGCGCAAGGAATCAGAATGCCGTTTGACTCACCAGCTTCTGTAATCCTTTTTCCACATGTTCCACAGCTTCTATTGCTTCTGACTTCACTTGGGACACACACCCTTCCTCGCTGAAGGTGTCCCCGGTCCTGACACTTGGTTAAGGAGGCCCTCTCGATCCTGGGATCCATGGCTTTACGACAGCCCCTCGCCTAAGTCTCCAACATGTTTCTTGCATGGCAACCTCTGCAGTTAGGCTCACATGGGGAAAGGGAGTCTTCCTGCACACCTTCCTCTACGCAGCCTCTGGATCACAGAATTTGGGGAAACTGGACGCTCTTAGAACAAGCAGGTGAAATCTACTGCATCCATGTTCCGGCATCCCTTTGGTTTCCCCCACTTCTGCGTTGATTCCCAAAACTGTGTCTTCTTTCTTCTGCCTCTGCTACTAATGCACACCCTCCAGTCACAGTTCCAGCTCCTTCTAATTGCCTGCACATGAGGGGGCCTTTTATGCATCTCAGGTTCCTTCAGGTGTAGGCTGTTAGGCTTAATTTCCTGACTACTACTGCAGCATAACTCTTCAGTCTTCTTCCTCATCCCAGTACTTATGGGATTTGGAGTCCTCATTAACAAAGTTAGTTCTTTACAATTACTTCTGTGTTTTAAGGGAAGAATTATTAAGAGTTACTTACGGCAATATTTCTGGTTTCCTTTCCATTATACCTTCCATTATACCTTTGGGAGAAGGGAGGATTTTCATCCTGAAATGCCTTACATGGACTTTCTGTTATTAAGGTCTGTTCAGGTTTAAAGGCATTTTCGTTCAAAGCCATGGATCTTATATGTAGATCAGATAAATCATAAGGACAATGGGCCATTACCTGTTCTGGCAACTTTTAAAGGTTCTCCCTTTTAAAGGACAAATACTATGTCTCATCCCACGGGATCTCCTCACCACCCTGGGCATTGTTTCCTCCCAGGTGATCCTCCCACAGTGCACCATTCCCAGGGTCAGGATCAGATAGCGTTGCCTTTCCCTGGCCACCTGGGAGAAGACTTTAGCCAGGGATTTAGTGAGTTATCCGTAGGATTCTTCACAATACCAACAAGTCATCTACATATTTTATCACTGTGCAAGGCATTTACAAATTGCTCAAGTCCATTTGATCCCCCTGGGTGATTTATAGTACCCTTGTGGTAACCTTATGTGTTGGAATCTGAACCCTATGTATGTGAACACTGTCAGATACCTGGAATTTGGGTGTAGTGGTATGGCGTAGAAGTCAATCACCATAAAGTACTTCGCTCGTGGTGGGATGTTGCATAGTACTGTGGCTGGGTTCGGCACGAGTGGGACCTCAGGCACTACAACACTATTTAATGGGCAGAGGTCATATATGAATCTCCACCACACCCCCTTCGATTTCTATATGGGGTAAATGGCTGTGTTGCATGGGGACATGAATGTCTATATTATACCCTGTTGCCATAGTTCAAGGAGGCTAGCATATATGCCTTTGTCTGCTTTGCGGGACATTGGGTACTGTTTTGCTCTTGGTAGCAATGCTCCCCTTTCAACTTTCAGCACCCCCACATCATGGGGTCTGTTTGTCCACAGCTTCTCTGGGACCTTTTTAAAATCTTCCTTTGTGTATCTGGCCTCTTTTTTCACCAGTTCTGTTAGCTGCAGTTCTAGCTTCTCTAATATACTTATGGGGCAGGCAATTTGTAGCTGGAACACTATTTCCCCCACTTCCTCTTATTCCCCATCTGAAGATAACTGTTCATCTGTCACACATGTAACTGTCAGTGTTGGGTCAAAACAGATTAGTGTATACCATTCTATGTCCTCCTCATCTATTACACATAGTATCACCATGTCTTTTCTAGTGATTATGTAAAAAAAAAGGTTAGTGTATGTGGGTTGCCTGTATACTGTGATGTGGGCATATATGGCCTGGAGGATGGCGGCCTCTTTGGTGGAATACACACCTGGTGTTGAGCACACCATGCCCTTTTCCGTAAATGACATTGTTGCATTTATATTGCTCAATAAGTCCATCTCCAGGATGTTTATGGGGGTGTCTTTTGAGTACAATAGGGGAGCTACGAGGTGTTGCATCCTGATCATCAAAGGTAAATCTTTTGTTACTGGAACCATGACACCTGCCCCAGAGAAGCCCTGTGTGTCCATTTTATTTTCGACAGTGGGAATCCACCCTCCTTTATGGATGACTTTGTGGCTCCCGTATCGACCAAGAACAAGAACTCTTTCTGTCCTATTTTCACTTCAAGTTTCTCTTCAGTGTCTTCGGTTTCTGCTAGATCTGGACACCCACGCACTCTCTGTGGGCTCTCTTATTGTGATGTTATGTTCAATGGGAATGGGGACAGATTTCATCCCAGAACACGTACTCCAGTGTAGTGGAGCACAACATTCTGTCCCAACAATGTTTTGTTTTACTGGTGCCTGCATGGGTGTTTGCAGTATGCTTGGTGGCATCCCTGGACCTTATCTTGTGCAGCTCAGGGTTGAGACTGCACCTCTGGGGGCTGTGGTGGTCCCTGTTGTGTAAGTACTTGTTGGGGCTGTGTCTGCGGCTGCTGGAACTCCTCTGGCCGCTGCATGATCAGGCTATGCTATTGTGCTAGTTGATATGCTTTGTGCAGATATGTGTGAAATGTCCCTGGTTTCAGCATATGAAATATGGTCCAAGGAACTGGAACACTGTACCTCTATATCCTCCCCTGCTCCCCTGTTGTGAGTACCCTTTTCCTTGTGGATAATATCCCATGGGTGGGTGATTTTGCTGGGGCCTCCAAAATGTATCAGGGGTCCTCCACATGCACATAGTCAATAGGATATCGGAAGTAATCCAAAAAGGTGCATACACTAGGCAAGAAGTAACACTGTTTATTACAGCTCGGTAAGCACAAACCTAGCGCTATATAAATAAATAAATAAATAAATAAATAAATAAATAAATCAAACAGCACAGTGGATCTGAACTGGTTGATAGGAGCTGACAACACCGTACAATACTGTCGAACATATTATACAAATAGAGGTTATTTGTATAGTGGGAAACAGTTGCGAGTAATATTGCAAATTATTAGATATCCTACAAAACTGATTGGTGGGACTGCTTCAGTCACCTATAGTTAGACATATGTTAATCAACAATGATTTGAGCAAACACTCTTGACCCCTCCATCCATCACCTCTCCTGTGGCACCACAGTTTTTCCCACTCAGCCACAAAAATTACTTGTTTCTTAATTTGCATTACGCAGTCATGCTGACCTCCGAGATTTTATTATTCTGTCATTGGTCAGCACACAAAGAAAAACAGAAGGCATCCTAAGCTTGAGGGAAGGGAGACATTCACACGGCATCCAACCAATGAGTCACCTTGCAGACATCAGCGAGAACACAATATCCTTGTTACCTTTCAGGGACATCAAAGATCACCTTCCGATTGGCTCCTTCCCGAATCAACCTCTTGCCCCACATCCTTCTTACCTTTCCAGGCCCATCTGCCAAGAGGCAATTTGTAACCACTGACTAGACTGGGGCTGTGCCTCCCTCAAAATATTTTCATTAGTTTAATACAACCCTGTATATATCTGCTAGTTCCCGTTGCCAGTTTGTATCTGCTGGTTCCTGTTGGCAGCAACTACTGTCTCCTAGGAACAATCAGCTGGCATCAATCCTCCTGCACTCCATTACTCCGGAGTGCTCATGCAATTTGCATGGTTGCCCACCATGCAGGGCCTGTCAGTGTTAATCCCACATGATTTACTTACCAGTGGCTCTAGCCTCATAAGGTAGCTTGGTAGTTTCACCTTTCAATAGGTTACCCTAGTTATCTCATTCTCATACTCCACACTCCTAAGGACTTCTCATGTCCCCCATTGAGCACCCCTATTCCGGCCTTGTCTCTAGACTTCTCGGGCTGTACGTGTGCCTTAGACACCTTTATTCCTGCTGTCAATGATATCCTGTCTTGCCTAGGAGATCCCCTGTCCCGCTCTCATCATTCTTGCAGCTAATAGGTACGCCCACCTTGGCAGCGCTGAATCAGCACCTTCAATGCACCACTTTGCCAATCATGAGTGCTCCAGAGTTACCAGCCATTTTAGTGCTGAATGCCTCAATCTCTCTCAGTTGCTCTACCCAGATACTATAAGAGAAGAGGATTTTAGATTATTTGGGCTCCAAATCATCCACTACTTTGCGACTCTGCCCAAAACAATTTTCATGCCAATATTGAGGAAGCTTGATTAACCATTGAAAGGCTGATGATATCATCAATGACCCCAAGATTACAGATTAATGCACATAAAGGCACCAATCTAGCATAAATTGGTAGCATGCCTGCTGCATCCCTTACGGGGAAAGCTACTCAGGCTTCAGGCTGAACCATGAGAACAACCACCATAGGGTGGTTGCAGTAGTTTCAGGAACATCCAGGCTCCTGGATGCTCCTGAAACTACTGCAACCACCCTAAGATCCTCATCACAGAGGTCCAACTCATCGCCACCCATTTAAACACCCATTTACAGAAGGGTGGGTGAAAGATAAAGGATAAACTTTCTTCAGTTAACAACATTCTCCCCAATTTCCCCAACAGAAAAATCCTTTATAATCCCCATGTACTTTTCTTGCATGAACTATTGATATAAACTAGAGCCTGATCTTTAAAACAAATCAGTGGTATTAATTTTACTTTAAATTTGATGTTTCATTCAACCACTCACCTGCTGTCCTCTAAAGTTGGACTCTTACTATTCATGACTCTCATACCTTAGCCTGAATTTCTTTTTATATTTCCAACTTTCTCCTTACTCTGTTCACACCAACGAAGTACATGTTATGTTTACTGTGCTGCTAAAGTACATATAAAGCACTATTCAGCCTCATTACAAGTATGGTTGTGCGGGAAGAAATGGGTGGTAGCAGAATTGCTGCCACTTTTCTTGCACTGCCATACTATGAGTATGGCCCTGGACTTGGGGATTTACCTCCAGCAATAT
This sequence comes from Ambystoma mexicanum, assembly GCF_040938575.1. Classification (NCBI taxonomy): domain Eukaryota; kingdom Metazoa; phylum Chordata; class Amphibia; order Caudata; family Ambystomatidae; genus Ambystoma; species Ambystoma mexicanum. The sequence goes on from NC_090941.1 coordinate 808,677,370, forward strand.
TCTGGAAGTAAATCCTTCAGTTTTCTGCGAAAAATCAGCAGTACCAGCGGAATTACTGCGGTGGTAATTCCACAAAAAATGCCCATAGAGTCCAATGGACTGTAATTCTACATGAAAGGAAGCAATTGCTTCTAAACATCAGGCGTAAAACACAAGCTAATCTGGAACAGGCTAAAAGGGCTTCCAAGACGCAGGCTGACAAGAAACGAGTGGCTCTCAAATACAAGGTGCGGGATAGAGTTTGGCTGTCTACTCATAATCTTTCCCTGGTTGGACCACGCAGATTTGCACCCCGGTTTATTGGGCCCTACGAGGTGTGTGTCATCTATGGCTATGAAATTGCAATTACCTAAGACTTTTAAGATACACCCCGTATTCCATGTGTCTTTGCTTAAACCCGCAGCTTCCAGGATGACCATGCAGCGACCACCAGCAATCTGGAATGAGGGTCAAGTGGAATATGAGTTGAAAAGGATTCTAGACTCCAAAAGGAAACAAAGCAAATTATGGTATTTAATTCAATGGGTGGGTTATGGTCTGGAAGACTGTTCATGAGAACCAGTGGGTGCAGTTCATGCTCCAAGACTAGAGAGACAATTTCATTTGTGACATCCGGAGAAGCCAGGCCCTGTGAAGAGCCCTGAGAGAGGAGGTACTGTCAGGTTCAATGTTTGGGCCCTTAGGAGACGTGTGGGGCTAAGAAAAAGTTAGCATGATATTGCTGGATTGAGGAACCTATAATTCCCAGCAACATTGGGAGAGTAATTGTAGTTCCCCAGTTTGCAGGCTTCCCCAGCTGATTGTGATCACAGGGACTACTTTACCCGCGGGCCGCCTGTGCCCACGTGCAGATTATGGATGGCGTTCGGCACGGGCAGTTATGGCATCATGGATGGAGTTTTCTGATGATACTTTGGATGCCGGAGGACTGCTGGTTTTCTCCCCCGGCCCGCAGTGGTGAATGTGAGGCCGGAGTTCTGCTGGCTGCTGCACTGAGTAGCACGCAGTGGTGAGCGCAGCCCTTTAATGCAGACCGGGTCGCGGCGGTGAGGAGCCTCCACAGGGCTAATCATGGCGTCATCCCTTCAGGTCCGCGTGGTCCAGCGCGGCACTCAGACAGCGAGTTAAGTACCTGCATGCATTGTGAGATTGTATATGTGTGTATATCTTCAGTGGAAATTTTATCATCGCACAGGGAGTTGACTGTTGCCATACTTGCATATCAGTTAATGCGCCAAGCCTGCTTTCCTGAATTGAAGGACAGTGGCGATACGGCTGCACAAGGAAAATGATTTTGAGCCTTACTGAGAAGCTATTTAGTCCGCAGAGGCATGCCAAAAACCCATTACTGTGCTGGCTGAGGGAGTAACACAGAATTGGTTCCTTTTATGTTATCAGCTTTCATGTTAGCTACGTATTGCTTTGCTTGCCCAAAGGGCCATGAGTATGTTCTTCATGCAGGGTCATTCCCTTGTTTGTTTCATTGCTAAAGTTCAATGTGAGTTTGTGTATTTAATGTTTCATTATGCTGCTTGCTATTAGGACACTGTTACATGTCTGAAAAGGTTATAAGAAGGTGTTTTGGGTTTCAGGATTAAGTTAGGAGTCAGGCAGATCGGAAGTAGGACTTAAAGTGTATGTATATGTATATTTTTCCCCATCTTCAACATAGCTATCCCATTATACTTACCCTTAACCTCTCTCCGGTTTTCCTTATCTCCTCCTTCCTATCCACAACCTCTCGCTAATCCCTTTTCCACCCATTGACTGCCACATGGTTTCCTGTTTATTCTGATATCAGGCGCCCATGCCAACCACGGTGAGAGGGTCGAATCTATTCAGCTTCTGTGGTTCAGGGGAGTCTGTTGATACTCTTACCCTCTTGGAATCTTGACAGTCCAAGGTCCTCAGGCCAACCTTCTCCTCTTTGAGAGATGCTTCCTGTGCCTCATCAATTTCCTTTCATCTCCTGCTGTCCCATCTTTCCCTACTTGTGCTTTCTTGCCTCCCCCCTCTGCCTCCTCCTTGGCCACTTTGTCCTCTCCTCCTTGCCCTTCTGTCCCCCTCGGGCTCCTTCTACACCTCTGCAGGGCGTACTTCTGATTTGAAACCCTCCCCGGTAGTCCTTCAATGATGGCAACCTTATCCAAAATGAAATTCTCAATTCTCGCTCAGCTGTCAAACACTCCTCTGACATCTTCTGCCTCCAGGAAGAACTTGACCTCAATGTCCTCGGTCTCACAGAGACATGGTTCATGGCCAGCTCTGTCACAAGCTTTGACACTCTCCTCCCTGATGGCTACAAAATCCTCTCTGCACCCAGACCCAACCGTTCCTGAGGTGCTGTAGCCTTGATCTTCCTGGAGTGGATTCCTGCCTCTGATATTCCTATGCATGCCTACTCCTCTTTTGAATGCCTTGCCTGTAGGCTCTTTCTCTGTCCTGGCCACTCGCAAACCGTGGCTACTATCTATCAGTCACCTGGTCAGATCTCCTCCTTCCTCTCTAAGTGGGCTCACCTCTCCTCCTCCTTCCTGGCCGCGACCACTCAATTACTCCTTCTTGGAGACTTCAAAATAGATATGGATGCTTCCTGTCCCTCAACCAGACTCTTTCACAACCTCTGCAACTCTCTCTCTCTTTCTATTCTTGTCATGATGCCTACCCCCGGAGTACCAGGCCAGGCCCAGCACCCCCGGGAGCAGGCATCACGCCCCCGGGTAAAAGCCCAGCGTCCCTTTATAGGGGCTCTTTGGACTCTGTCCTGGCGCCGTTGGTGCCAGGCTCATGTTGGACATCAGTCCTGGCGCCATAGGCGCCAGGCTCATAAGGGGAAGTGTTTGGTGCACTTACCTGAAGCAGACCATGCTGCACACTCACTTGATGCAGACCATGCTGCATGACGAACCAAGCCAAATGAGGCTTAGGAGGGACTATTTTTCTGAGGGAACTATTTTGATACTTGGGTCGGGCTGTGGAAGAATACTCACCTGGAACTTCTTCCAAGGCTATTTAAGCCACGCCCGGACAGTCACACGTGCTTCGCGTTGTTCTGCATCCCAGCAGCTGAATGCTCACCGTGTCAGCTCCTGCACCTGGACTCCAGCCACGCCCGCCTCGAACCTGGAACACCTGTAAGGAAAGAAGAGAAGAGAAAGGTGAAAAACCAGAACTTATTCAACCTTCTTACCTGCATCCGGAATCTTCACGCCAGCATTCCTGAAGGAGGACTTCCATTTAAAAGCACTGCGTTGCTCGCTGCAGCGCCGCGCTTCACTCACCTGTTCCTGAGACGCCGCCCGGCTCCATCGCGGCTCTCAACACCAGTCGCCACATCTCTGCACCTAGGGGAGAGAAGAAGAGACAAAAGGTGAGCAAGGGAACACAATAGGAAGGCCAAATTTGCAGCCATATTACTTACTGGCTTTTCTTGGTGAACCATTCCACATCTTGGGTCGGCGCCGCATCTTTGGCAGGTACCGCACCCCGGCCCCTATGGGGAAAGGGCAAAAGACATTACTGGGGAATTATAAAGACATTTAGAGGGGTCGCTCTCATCACTAACTCACCTGATTTTACCACCGGCAATTTAACCCCTCAACGCATCGCCTTGGTTCTGCACCTGAAATAAAGGACAGATCACAGGTTAGGAGAAACAACATAAGGAGGCTCACACTTGAACTTTAGCATCTTCATACTTACGGTGTATCACTCAGAAAAGTCAAGTGGATTTGCCAGCGCCATTCTGAAAACCAGTGAAGTAACTGGACGAACGCGCGCCCCTGCACCAGAAGCAGGATGGAGAGTTCATCCTTCCAAACCATAAGGTGAGCTTAAACCGGGGGGTTTTGGAGGAAGTCAGAGGAGAACGAAGGGGGAAAGGGGGGAGCAAGCACACTATTCAGCAGACAGTTAATCCCCTTTCTCATCTGCAGAAGGATATTCCTACGGGCCAGACAACCAGGATTTGGGGGTCCTGTTCAATCGGTGGTCTGAATTCTGCGCATCACGCTTGAAGATTCCACAGCAACCCAGACCAGACCACCGCCTCAGTGGGAGTCAGGTGAGCGTTACAATTCTCTCCTCTGGCCCAACTCATTCTGCAGGACACACTCTGGATGCTCTGATCTCCTCAGACCCCCCGCCTTTCTATTCCTCTGATCTCTCCTCTCTCCTGGAGTGATCACTCTCTCCTTTCCTCCCATCTCTCCCTCACTACCCCTCAGGCCAAGCCTATTCCAATACTTGCACCTACCTTCTCAGTCATCCGACCCATGAAGCGTGTGTCAGTTGAGGCTTTCGCTACCACTTTCTCTCCCCCTCCTCTACCTCAGGCTGACTCACATCCTGACGCAGCCCTTTCCACGCTCTACTCCTCTATCTCTGATACTTTTGATGTTCTTGCCCCTGTCATGAGGATCCGCTTGAAGCCCAAATCCAAGTGCAACTCTTGGTACGGCTCTGACCTAGTCACACTTAAACGGAAATGTAGGGTGGCTGAGAGGAAATGGCAGGCTTCCTGTGCATCCTCTGACAAACTGGCCTGCCACCTGCTCCAAAGGCAATACCGGCTCCTTGTCCACACTAAGAAGGGAGCTCATATCCAAGCCTGCATCTCTGCGGCATCTAACAACTTGGCCTAACTCTTTCAAATCTGCAAGGAGCTGGCCAACCCTGCTGCACTCTCTACCGCTCCTGTCGCCTCCCAGGCTCTTTGCACGGCCCTGGCCTCTCATTTCATTTAAAAACCCCAGGACATCCTGTCCACCCTCTCATCCTCTTCTCCCCCCCCTTCTCTCTCTGTTTCCTCTGCCCCCCCTGCAGACACCTCTCCTCCCTCCTTTTCATCTTTTCCTCTGTTCTCCCCAACAAGATTTTCAGACAAGGCCGATCTATGAAAGTCTCGTCAAAACAGGTTCTTTCCTGTGCTTCCAAAACCATCAAGGACCACATTGACACCCTAGCTCTGACTTTGGCTGACTTCCTGAACCATTCCTTTTCCTCTGGATTCTTCCCCTCCCCTTTGAAGCACTCTCTTTTGCACCCTCTTCTCAAAAAACCCACAGCCTACCCCTCTTGCCTGGCTAACTATCGCCCAATTTCTATCACTCCTTTCCTGGGCAAACTCTTGGAAAAGCTGGCCATCTCCCATCTTAATCTTCACACCGACTCTGTTGGTTGTCTCCATGACCATCAGTATGGCTTCAGAGCTGCCAAAAGCACAGACACTGCTGTCCTGAACATCCGTGAAGACCTGCACTCCAACCTTGACTCTAACATCCCTTCTGTCCTCATCCTACTCAATCTCTCTTCTGCCTTTGACACAACCAACCAAGCCATCCTGCTCAACTGTCTCTGTGATAACCTGGGTATCACCGATCAGGCCCTGGCATGGCTGACCTCTTTCCTCTCTGATCGACCCTCCCAGTTCCAACTTGGGTCCTTCCTTTCCTCCATCTCACTTTCTACCTGTGATGTTCCCCAGGGGTCTAAACTCTCTCCATGGCTGTTCATCCAATAACTGGTACCCCTCGCCCACCACATTGCCGTTCTCTGCTCCAACTTTCCGTTCTATGCGGGTGACACTCTGCTCGTTTTCAGGCTTTCCTCTGCCACCTCTTCTCCCTCCCCCATCTCCGACTGTCTATCTGCCATCCAGGAATGGGGTGCTGATAATGATCTCTGCCTTAATGCCAGTAAGACAGATTCTCCTCATTGGCACACCTGCACCCTCCCTTCCTGTCACTCTCTGGCCGGCTTCCCACGGCCCTCTCCATGCTCCCATTTGTGAGGCTGAGAACCTCAGGGTCATCTTCGACTCCTACTCTCCTTTTCTCCTTACATCTCTGACATCTCTAAGAAATCAAACTACCAACTCACCTCCTCAGAGGTATTCTTTCTTTCCTCTCCTTCCCCCAGAAGCTTACTGTTTCTAGAGCTCTGGTTCTCTCTAGACTAGACTACTTCAACAGCCTCTTTCTAAATCTGCCTGCTTCTACTCTCTGCGCTCTGCAACTCATCCAGAACAGGACTGCAAGACTTTTCCTTGGCCTCAAGCCCTGGGATCATATCTCTCCAGCCCTGAAATCTCTTTGTTGTCTCCCAGGGGCTGCAAGGGTTAAATTCAAGACCCTCTGCATTGTCCACAAAGCTTTCTGGGGCTTGGGTCAAAAATACCTTCAACTCTCCCTCTGATTTTGGGGCCAGGTCCCTGCCCACCCAGCCACACATCCGCACTGCCTCCTGGCAACCCTTGCACTTAGGTCTGTATCTGTAACCCTACAGTCCCCTTACCTGCACTTATCAGACACCCCGTGTGTGCGCTTTTAATCTTGCACTTGCCACCCTGTTGGCTGCACTACCAATTGTTGTTTTTATACCTTGCCCAGCACTTTCCACCTCTCCCTTACATTTTCACCCTTCCTTCTCCCCAGCACTTGCACATTCTCAATGTCACTGTGCCTAGTAAGATTGCTGTTTTGTCCTCCCTTGTTCCCCTCCCTTGCCTCGTCGCGCTCTGAAACACGTGTGTATGAGAACTAAAATATCATATCATATACTTTTGTTTACTAAAGATGCTCTGGCAATAAAGTGTATGCAATGAAAGGTAGTACTTACAGACAATTGTGTAATAATATGATTTATTGAATGGAGACCTACCTCCTCATATTTGTTTAATGGTGGATGTTTACCATATATGAGAAAGGATTATATACCTTATCCTTTCTCCAAGAATTGTCTATTCTACTTACTATTTACGAATACCCTTTGTTCAGGCTGGGATACGACAACTTATACACTTGCCATTGCAGCAGTCTAATAAACATATTAAATACAATGCTTCATTGCATTATCAACAATTGTTAATTTCCCCGTTTATATACTTTCTTTGAGATGAATGGGGACAGTTTTAGTATCAATTTATGCAGGCATTTTAACTGCCCTAATTTAGGATTTACGCAATGTTATGCACACATTGGGCCTCATTACGAGGTGGGTGGTAAGGGTTAATGGGCACCGGTTAGGAGACCGGTGCTGGTAAACCCTTACCACCCTATTCTGAGGTCCCTTAGCGGGTCCCTCTATGGGCGCCTGGTTTTACCAGGCGTCCTTAGCGGGACCCGCTAAGGGACCAGGGAGCTAATAACGGGCCGGTTATTAGCTCCATCCCCATTCCCATTGAGCCCTATGGGGGCTCGAATGGGAATGGGGAATGGTTCTCGGAATGGGGACTTTCCGGGTCCTCCAAGGTTGGAATGACCCAGTAAGTCCCTATTTCGAGAACCCGGACCGGAATGCAGTAAAGGGGTAGGGCTACCTCATACCTCGTAATGAGGTCCACCCTCGTTATAAGTTTGCCGATCTGGAATTAAGGTGCCGGTATTAATGAGATATCGGGTGGCGGAGACGTTAAGCACGTAATGAGAGCCATTGTTATTTTGTTGGCCTCTCTACAGCATGCCATATCCAAGCACAAACACTGGTCAACCTTAGTGTTTCATTGTTTAATTTTAAATTGACATGCTAGTAGTCTCTCGTCTCTTTTTATATCATGGAGTGAGAAGACACATTAAGGCCTTCCCTTTGCAATGCCGTTCTATGAAGTAATTTCTCCAGCTGTCCATGTCCTAACAGCACATGTGCAGTGGGAGAAATGAGAGCAGCCCAGAGCGGGCAGCCCACAAATGAGCAATGCTTATTTCCCCCAGGCCTCTCTCTCCTTTGTGCAGCTCGGTCTATGAGGCGTCAAAGGCAGCTCACCTACCTTGCCTGGCATCATACTTACACTATTATCCAGATAATGGAAACAGAATCTATGTCCATCTCACAGCCTTTCACTGTGGTTCCCCTTTCATGCCACCTCCCTGTTCCTGCAGCAGTTAGGCAAGTAGAACAAGCAAAACACTGCAAAGACACATTTCTTTGTTGCTGCATACCACTTACCCCACAAGCTTCACTGCTCAATGATGGGTTGGGGGCGTGATGTGAGTGCGCAATGACGGTGCACACCTTTCTGTGTCCAGTGTTATTTAATGCCAGGCATAGGAGAAGTTTGCATTTTGGCTACGTTCTTCTTTTGTGCAGCAGCAGTCTAAATCCGCCTGGGGCATGTGGCATGAAGGGTGTGTGGCTGGGAATTCGATGGCAATCCTCGGTGAGTGAGCAGGTACTGTACCTGTGCATATGATAATGATAATTATAATATTCCATTCATAACGCAAGCGTTTCTAGGTGCCACGAGACAAGGGAGGGAAGACAAGACAAACAATCTTACTAGGCCTTGTGACATTCAGATTGTGCAATTGCGACAACTGCAATCCTTGGATGTGGGGAGGGCACCTGCAATGGGGCAGGTAGCTAGACAGTTAATGGCAATTCTGGGCAATGGAGCATGTACCTGGGCAGTTAATGGAAACCCATGCTGATTGGGAGGGCACGTGGTCCTTTGATGGAAATCCATGGCAATACGCAAGTACCTGGATATTTTACAGCAGTTCTTGGCAATGGCGTGAGAAACTGGGAAGTTGGTGCACTCCTTATCTTGACAATTGCTGGCAATGTTTGCCAATAGGTCAATCTGTGGGTTTTTAGTGACAGTCTTTGGCAATTGAGGTAGTACCTGTGCATTTGATGGCAATAATTGGCAGTGACACACATATATTGCCAGGTAATATCAGTCTTTGGCAACATACCATGTTCTTGAGGATGTGATGGCAATCCTTGGCAATAGGGTGTGTACTTGAGCATTTGATTGTAATTATTTGCAGCGTCTTTGAGCCTACATGGTTCCTCTTCTTGGAACCTGTCATGTTACCTGCATTGCCACAGGAGTTGACTATCCAAAGGCCCACACCGTTTTACCAGTGCTTGTTTTTGCAGGCTGAGAAATGCTTATATTTTAGGAAAACAAATATGGATACATATGATATTCATTATGCCAGTGCCAATGTGCTAATATCAGTGGAAAAGCTATTGCACCATTCAATTTCAAATATGTTGTTGATTCTTTAGATTAAATCGAACATCAGTGATAAATGTCACACAAATGTGGTACATGTATATAATGAATACATAAGCTTCCAAGATAGCTGATATCTGAATGGCAAATGATGATTTCAAATGTAAGGGAGAGCTAGAAAATAACGTGTGGTTTCTGGGATAATCTCTGATGGCCTAAGATGTAGTGTTGTGTACTTTGGCCAAACAAGTGCATCATATTGGCATTGAAGATTAAAACGAGTGACTACCGATCCATTTAAACTCTATAAATATTGAACTAGTAAAGGTGTCTGAGGTAATATCTGCAGGTAGAAAGTACCGATCCATTTAAACTCTATAAATATTGAACTAGTAAAGGTATCTGAAGTAATATCTGCAGGTAGAAATTACCGATCCATTTAAACTCTATAAATATTGAACTACTAAAGGAGTCTGAAGTAATATCTGCAGATAGAAAGTATCAATCCATTTAAACTCTATAAATATTGAACTAGTAAAGGTGTCTGAAGTAATATCTGCAGGTAGAAAGTACCAATCCATTTAAACTCTATAAATATTGAACTAGTAAAGGTGTCTGAAGTAATATCTGCAGGTAGAAAGTACCGATCCATTTAAACTCTATAAATATTGAACTAGTAAAGGTGTCTGAAGTAATATCTGCAGGTAGAAAGTATCAATCCATTTAAACTCTATAAATATTGAACTAGTAAAGGTGTCTGAAGTAATATCTGCAGGTAGAAAGTATCAATCCATTTAAACTCTATAAATATTGAACTAGTAAAGGTGTCTGAAGTAATATCTGCAGGTAGAAAGTGGTTTGTGTTCAGGAATATATGTATCTGGTTTAGAGCAGAGGATGTGAGAAGGTAGATTTGTTAGCGTATTTTTGGAACGCAATTTCTGTACACTTGCGGGTGTAGGAAAACCAAATCTGCCAAGTGAGATGTGAGTGGTTGGAGAGATTCTTCCAATTACACATTATCAATTTGACTGCTATATGTCCAACAAAAAGCCCAATAGAAGAGAGGCTTGCTGATCAACTATTTTGGACAAAAAAGCAGGCGCACACCATTTAAGCATGGTTTGTGGTTTGTTCATCTATTACAAAATTGAAACGGAACATGATAAAATGTATTTTTCTATCCCCAGCCAGAAGAGGCAGAACTGTGCCAGCTGAGAATTTCGCATTATTAGAAGATCACCCCATCACTGGCCACATGCTTTGATTTGTTGGGTTGGGAGCTTGTCTTTTCAATCTTCTCATTATCACTGGGTGAAGTAGATTTGAATAAAAAAAAAAATCAAACCTCATATATTGGGTTTAACACAAAAAACCGAACAATAAAGAGTGACCAAAAACACACACACAGACACACACACACGCTCACAGCAAAATGTAATTACAAAAATCAGTACAACACAGGCGGACATAGTCGACGCAATACCCAACCTCAACCAGATTGTATCTCTAGCATTGATATATTTTAATAATAAACATTTTGGATGTTGTGTGCTCGCTAAAGTAAAACATTTTTAGGGTCATGATTAATACAGAGACTTCTTTGAAAAGTGAATTTTGGATTGGCTTACATAAATATTTAAGACATTTTAAACCTTGGTTGTAGGGAGAGGATGGTGTTGTTGAAGTTGTACAGATGAACATTTTTGGCACTAATGACGTTCCTGTGATTGCCATTCTCTCCAACTAAGCAATGTTCCACATTTTGGTTTATGTACATAAAAAATGAATTTCAACCATAATTTGATCAGAATTTCACCTTCCACTAGAACTGCAGAATTACCTACACTGTTTTCAGCCATACAATATACAACATATACTAATACAGCACACCTCGAGTTCTGCTTGCTCAAGTTCATTCTAATGAACATGCCACCAACATTCAAAAGGAGGCATTTGTAATATCATCAAAGGAAGAACCAAAGTTCACAGCTTAGGTTCATATTACATAAAAGCTACAAAAAAAAGTGACATCTTGCCCAGGAAAATAATGTTCACCTAATCTATGCATTTAATACAGAGCTCAACTTTCCTATGGAGAGGAAGTCATCACAGACCCCATTACATTCATTGTGACCAAGGCATTAAAAGGGGCAATGGGACACCTGTGTGTTAATTGAAGAACAAAGGCCGTATTCCAAATTACCAAAAAATACGCCAAATGCAAGCTTGATATAGGATCCTGCTCAATTCAATGTACGTGTATTTTTAAGATATTGGGAAAGTCAATATGTTTAGGGTCTGGTGGATTATTAAAGGGAATTCTTAATAGCAGAGGCCTCACGAACCTTACAGAGCATTAAGCCTCATGCTGAATTTGTCTGCTCCATTAAAGTAACCTATTAAAGGGCCTTTTGCTTATAACAGTAGGTGTCTCTGTTGCTACCAGGATCCTAGTAACAATATGATATGATTTGATAGGTTATTTATAACACGCTTAATACCCAGAGGTTTGTAGAGGAGGAGCCAAGTTCCCCCACTCCACCGACCCCGCCTACATTACCTGAAAGGTATGAACCAAAGTATGTGACGTGCACTGCACCAATAAGAAAGCAAGAAGAAGAGCAACGACTCTGTGCAGTACCTAATAAAAATACCTATACCTAAGAGAATATGGGAAGTGAACTACCCATTGAGGAAACCATACCTACATCTAAGACAATATGATGATCATTTGAATGTGATTCCTGATGAAACAAAGAAACTGAATGACCAGGATGAATGGTGATGTCATACGAAGCTGAATGGACTCCATATAGAGGATAACTAGACCAGAGAGGCAGAGGATTTATGAAGAACAAAGAAGTACCAAGGATAAGTGAAATCTTGGGATCAAGCTGAAGAGACATAGTTAGTTTAAACATGTACAGAATCAATGAAACGCAAGCAGCAAAGCAAGCATGAAGCTAGCCACATGTTTTTAATAGTGAATAGACAGCAGCAAGCGCCAACACATACATAAATACCTCATAAAATACATATGGAGTAAGTAAAAAATGAATGTTCCACTACGTATAAAGCAGTCTTGAGCAACGAGGAAGGCCTCAATTCAGTGTCGCAGTTACAAAAGCAATTGAATTAAACAGAATATAGTGCAACTGAGGAGTTGGCTGAGCCAAGGAAGCCAAGGCCTTATCAGAACTAGAAATTGGATTACATTGGATACAATTAACGTGAAAGAACAGAAGCTCCTATTCAAGAAAGTCAAGAGAAAACAAAAGATGTCAGAGGAGAATAAAATCAAATACACAAAAAGGCTCAAATCATGGTGTCCAGTCACATGATGGAAGAAAGTTGAATGCTTGAGAAGATCACACCTACGCATGGAAGCCAGACAGTACCCATACTCTTTAACAAGTCCCAGAGAACAATACAGACTCAAGGCCAACTTCAAACACTAATTGACACTGAACCATTGAGGTGATGATGGAGTGTACTTTTAATTGGTAGGAAGCTGGTATCAAGACGAGCTCGCCCGCACGTGGTTGTTCGGTCTGTGTGCTGCGCACATAGGTGGAAAGTTACTTACAGGGGTGAGTAGCCAACCAATTGTAGAGGAGCAGGTAGTTGGGGGGGGGGTCTATTAGTTTGTGTAGCCAATGCGACGTCATACATTTAGTGACGTTCAAAGTGGCCATTTTGAAGGGAGGGCTTAGTTGCCCTTCCTGATGTTAAGTATCCAATTATTTCTTTTTGTTACTCTATACAGATATAACACCTATGCTTAGTTATTCACTTAGAACCAATACCGTATCCCGATAGGTTTCAGAAATATGCCACGTAGGATGACGCTGGTAATGACGCAGGTAAGCACGTCAGCTATGACTAATTTTGGGTTTAAGAACCCAGCTTCTTTATGAAATGATTGAGAGTTGTGTATCGAGCAATTGCTGATGTTCGTTGTACTCCCTGTTTTAATTACTTGCATTAAAACAGACAAACTTTTGCCAAGCTATTTGTGTCATCTGAATTATTGATGTTTGGTTAAAATCTGCATACCCATCCATCTCCAGGGTATTGCTACTCATCTTAAAGTGCTGGAAGCCTCCATTTCAGGTTTCTAAGCGCAGACCCAAGGATCGAACCTGTGTTGCTCTGTGTCGTCTTGCTTCGAAGGCGAGCACCTTGCCCCTGAGCTATCCTTCCGAGACAAGTGATTATAGTTCAATAAAATGTGCTGCACAAAAATGATATATTGACAACTGGGAAATATGTTGTTCACTGTAACTTTAGAACTGTTTAACTGATTTAAAAATAAAAATAGATCTAAATTCAGCGGTACAAGCACAACAACATGGATATAAACACATATATTAAAGTGCATTGCATGCATTTTTCAATAATGCAGTTACAAGAACATAAAGGATGTCTTTAGATTCTGTATGTTCTTGTGAATCGGAATATATAATTCTTATAAGTATCACATATATCCATACCAGGAAATACAAAAGAAATAAATATTCTAGTCCAATTTGGATTTTACATTCCTAATTAGACCATTACCTCATAGCTAACATATCCACTTATGAAAAAAAACTCAATTGGCCAATTGGTGCAAATAGGAGAATCCTATTAGATGTGAGTAAATGATGGTAACCTATCACGCAGGCTCTGTCCTATACACAAGTTCTGCTACAAATGATGCCACATGGGTGGCTTTACTGGGCATTTAAACTAAATAACATAGGGAGAGAGCAGATTTTGGAGTAATCAGAAAAGGATCAGAACCTCTTCAGCAAGAAAAGGCAAATTCGAGCTTCAACTTGATGGAAAATATCCTTAAGAAGGCTTTTTCCAGAGGGGCTGAATGCAGATGCATTTCTCAAGACAGAACCAGATCACTTAAGAGGGAGTTTGAGAGCAGGTGCAAAGACTGAAAGGAAGAACCTATTTGGCGGTTAAGGCAGAAGCCTTCCAAAGATAAAACAGAAGGTATTTCTACAATCCCAGATAACAATTAAGAGTATTTTAGGGCACCCTGTTTACAAACTAAGTCACTGAAGGGGGACGGGGACTGTAAATGAAACTTTGTTGAAGTAGATTAAAAAGAGATTGTCCCTGGAAACTATAATTGTGCAGGGAATATTTGTCTCTGACAGTAACACATTATTATAAAAGACAAATTGGATGTCCCTGCTCAACAAATTCAACAAGCAGAAAATATACTATTTACTCTCAGCAATGATGTAGGGGGTTTTAACAAGAACACGTCTGACGGAGCAAAGAGACCTACATAACATAACAGGATAAGGGGCTACATCTAAGGACTGGTGTAGAAATGTGTTGCACACTGCCCATAATGTTCCAATAAATGGAAAATATTTGTGAGGAAATACATTTAAAAATGTTCAGTAAATTCAAATCATAAAATTACGCCCCGAAGTCAAAATGTAACTAATTAAGTAAACATCACTCTGATGTATTTAATGTAATTGACAAACAGAGCACAAAATGTGCCTAGTACAGATGACAAGTGTCATGGCATAGGCACAGACCCCTGCAGGGCTACCCACGACACCCTCAACAGGGCCCCCCAAAGACACACAGACAAGCCCACCTTAATGCCCCTATATGTTACTTATTGGTGCAGAGGTGGAGGTCAGCCCAGTGGGTGAGATTCTTGCCATAAAGGCCATTTGGGATCACAGAATCCTATTCTCCTGAAATCCTGAAAGAGTTTGTAATTTTGCTGCATCAGGCAATCACAGTCCCTATCTTGATGGCAGAGGCTATATACTCCCTGCCCATCCTCGAACATATGTTAAGCCTTCTCTTGAACTAACACTGCACTGCTTAGAACCACCAATTCAGTCTCCATTCAGGCCTTCTGTTCTTACGCATATGCACCTGGAAAAAGAAACCTGAACAGAAGAAATAAGAAGACCAGACAAACAATTACTTGCCTGTTTCTCTTTCTGCTCCGGACATTTCTAAATCTGGCTTTGCAACTCCACATCCCCACAACAAGGAAGAAGGTGATTAGTAATGTCATCAGCCCATGGGCTAGCATCGCATTACCCGGGTGCATTACTGGGGCTATAAATGCTTACCTAATTGCTCCAAGTGCTGTCCCGCCATGCTCCCGGCCTTGTGCTGGACTGGCGCTCCATCTGGGTACCATTCTGTGAGAAACAAGGTAAGAAGAAGACATCAGACACTGATTCCTAGGACTAGTAGACATTGCAAGGACAAAAATTTGGGACATTGAATAGAGATAGCAAGGGTAAAACATTGTAACATTAAATTCTGTGGAGCCTTCACCACAATTAAGCTGATGCCAGCAGGACTGTGCCGTTGGATCCAGTAAAGTAACTGTGCCAAGTTAGCTTCCTGGGAGCCTTCATTTCCCACCACAGTAAACACACCCAAATCAGGGGAAAACAAGGGAGTGTTTGCCTTACAAGGAACTTTTGCAACCAACACAGGCAGACAGGGAGGAAGATATCAGAACAACCCCACACAGAACAACCCCACACCTCCTGCACCGATCCCATAATTTGCCCTATAAACAGCATTATGGATGGGTGTGGAAGTGATGGGGACCTCCACGGGACTTCCACAGCACCCCTGCAAGGTCTGAAACACCAGTAAGCATTACACAAATCAGTTGACATGACTATGTCCAAGTCGCTAAAGGGTGCCAGCCAGTAATTAAAAATAACTTGAAAGTAAAAGTAAAATGCAAACTAGGAAAATACATGAACATTTCTTTACTCCTAAACTACTACAGTTATCAAGCTACTTAAGTTAAGGACTCATAGAAGACAATGAAAATACGACATTGCATTCATTCAGTTTGGACAGACAGTATCTAGTTTGTGGATCCAAAAGGCCTCATGTTGTAAAAGTTTGTGCTCCATATTTTCACCTCTTTGACCAATTCTAATCTGTTCTAGCACTATTAATCTCATCTGTGCAAGAGTATAATTATACTCAGAAAAATGTCTCGTAACTGGAGAGTTAAAGATCACAGTTCTTACATTATTCTTATGTTCATTCCAATGTGTTTTGACTTTCCAGGTATTCAACCTCACATACATTTCACCACAAAGGCAAACAATACCATAAATCATATTGTGTGTGTCACACGTCACGTATGAATGAAAGTACATTTTTGGCAAGTACACCAATGATGAAAATCATCTCCTTTTATCACGTTATTACAGTTACCGCATGACAAACAGGAAAATGTACCCTTTCTAGTAGACTCCAGACACCTAGTTGCCACAATGCCTGCTCTAACCAACATATTCCTCTGATTATATTTATTAATGAATGCAAAGACTTACGTTAGAAAGGTTAGTGAACAACGTGTATACATCACATGATTAGAGAACAGGTTCCAATATTTCCTGATCATCCTACAGATATTATCACTCTGCCATGAATAATTAAGAAGTGCCTGAACCAATGCTGGTTATGGCTTTTCATTTGCTGCTTCTCATAATTGATCTCTAGTATTCGCCTTCAGTCTTCCGTCCGTCAACATCACATGAAAATACCCTCTCTTAAAAATGTATCTTGCATTTGTGATATTGCAGTGTCTTAGTCATGATTGTCAGAAACAATTCTTTTCAGCCGCATAAACTGGGAATACGCAGGACATGGGGTTGATGAAAACTCACTGCGTGCAATATATTATTTGTGGGAAATGGTTGTTTTAACTGGTCATTGTTCCATTTAAACAAACATACAAATAATGCATACTAAACTGAATATGTGGATTTCTGATATTCAGATATTGTAAGCAATCTTCAAAATCTTCCAACTTTCTACTCCACACTCCAAACACATCATCTACGTAGCGATTCCACAGTTTTAACTTATTCAACCATAATATATTTCTCAAGACATGTGTAGTTTCAAACATAATCATTAATACATTTGCATAACTTGCAGCCATCAGCGCACCCATTGATGTGCCCGATGTTTGGAGGTAGCACAAGTTGCCAAAACTAAAGGTGTTCTACAAAACTACATAAAGCAGTTGAAGCACATATATCTTATTAACTTGAAGATGATCTTCATTCATGATCCAACTTTTCAACAGATTCTATACCTTGAGACTGGGTAATAGGAATATACAAACTCTGTACATCTAATGCGTATATAATGTGTTACAGAGTTTATGGCGATGAATTTCAAGAATATTTAAAAAGTGTTCTGTGTCTTTTACAAAGGAATCACTCTTGTGTATCAAAGGTTGTAAAAAGAAATTGATGTACCATCCTAAAAGTTCAAGTAGACTGTTGGTGCCTGCAACTATTGGACGCCCAGGTGAATTGTTCAGTAATACATACAAAAACTGGCGTTATAGGATGATTAATAAATAGAAAATTACTAGTCTTTTCTGATATCCAACCTTTATCTACTGCTTCCTTAAGTTTATCAATTTCTTTTTTAAAGTCATTAGTGGGGTCACTAGCCAACATCATATAGCTTGATTCATCTCAAAGTTGTTTAATACATTCATTTGTGCATGCCAACTTATCCATAATGACTAAGGCCCCATCCTTACCAGCCAGTGTGATGATGACTGAGGGTGCGCAAAATAAATCTTTAATTACTGATTGCGAGGTACATTTCTCCTTTTAGTGGAAAAATGGCATCTTCTGTAAATCTTTGGTCACAAGACATTCAAAGGCATCTACTAAAGGATTACTCACCTGCGGATAGAAAGTACATTTAGTGGGTTTGTTTCTCCCCTTCAATCCAAAGAAAATAATGTCAATTTAAATAACCAACGTAATATTTCCAAGTAACATTGTGCAGAAAAAGATGGATTCTGTCTTAAGTGGACACCTACTGCCAGTGGAAATGAATTAAATGAACTAGGAATCATCCAGCTATGATTCATTTGTGATAAAAGAGTCCCACATCCAAGTAGTGACTAGTGTAAAAACCCTGGGCATGACTCTAGAAGCCTCCCTAAGCTCAGATGCCCAAGGCTCCTAAGTCAGCAAAAATTGCTCATACTACTTAAGACTGCTAAAAGCCATCAGACCTGTTCTGAGTGAATCAAACTGTGCTACCATTTCCAGGGCGACCATCCTGTCTAGACTAGACTATTGCAATGCCCTACTACTAGGGGCCAGTAAACAATGGCAGACAAAATTCGAGCATATTCACAACCACGCTGTTCAGATAATTAAGCGGAAAGAAAAAACTGACCATATCAGTGAAGCACGTAAGGAACTCCACGGCTTAGGGTCGAAAACTGTGTCATTTTTAAATCTATGACACTCACACATAGTGCCTATACGGTAAAGCTCTGGCATACCTGAAGTCTAAGATCGTGGGCTACACCCCAACGCGCACACTCAGATCTGAGATGCATGGGCTTATTACAACAAATCTTCATAGGAAAACAAATGGGTTAGGCAAAGCCTTCCCCAACCGGTCAGCTCAGCAATGGAATAAACTGCCATTGAACTTCAGAGTGGAATCCAACCTCCTCAGTTTCCAAAAGCAACTAAAAACCTTCCTATTCAAATGAACCAGACATCCCTGAGCAGTACTTGTCCCCTTCTGTGTCTTGGCATTCCAAACGTCTTGTGTTCTGTTCCTATCTAGTCAACATGTTACTTGTAAGTCTATGGGCCTCATTCCAAGTTGGGCGGTAAGGGTTAACAGTCACCGGTAAGGAGACCAGTGCCGTTAAACCCTTAACGTTCAATTCCGAGGTCCCTTAGCAGGAGCCGCAAAGAACGTGTGGTCAGACCACACGTCCTTTACTGGTCCCGCTAAGGGACCAGGGCGCTAATAACGGGCCTGCTATTCGTGCGTCCATTCTTAGCGCCTTCCCCATTACCATTGAGCCCTATGGGGTATCAAATGGGAATGGGGAATGGTTGGTTGAATGGGGACTTACCGGGTCCTCCAGGGTCGGAATGACCCGGTAAGTCCCCATTGAACCAAACCAGACCCGGTTTGGGAGGCAGCCATGGTGTTATTAGCACCATGGCTACCGCCCAACTCGGAATGACCCCCTATGTCTTTATGTGGCACCCCGATGCCTCCGGGCTTTCGGCGCCTTACAAACAAACAAATAAATAATATTGTTTATTCCAATTTATGTTCCCTCTGAAACCAATTATATTTTGTTTTGACTATCCACAGATAGTCCCTAATTCTGTCTAGAATGGTCATTATATTTTATTATATTTAGGTATGTGTGTGTATGTGTGTGCATGTGTGTGTGTGTGTGCGTGTGTATAGATGTTGGTGTGATTATCCAAATAAGTTGGATATTTTATTCTGATGCAAACACAAGTGAGGCAACAGTAGGCAGGTTGCATTTTCTTTTTCTGTAAACAAGCTGCCGGTCTCTAATTTCTAGATTTATTATAATAAATAAAACAGGATTTTCAGATTAAAAAAAAGACAACTTTTTCTTTTCCCAGATTGTGGGATGGGATTGTCATTGTGTGGGGTTAATCAATCAGGGAAATCAAACAATATACATGGGAATATATTCCAAAGGTAAAAATAATTACAGTTTGTCGGATCCCATTAACTCTGCTTTCAAGTATTTGTGCCTAGATCATTGCTGGGATGCCTAGGTTGCTTGCAAATGTGCCTTCTGATAGGATGTTGTAGGATTGCGTCAAAGGTGAGAGGAAATCCTTTCTGCTTTTTAACTGCTTTTTAACTGCCACATCTGCAGCAGTTTGTATTGTCAAACTCTAGACATGTTAATAAATCTCATAGATAGATGTCTGGCCACAATGTGAAAGTTACAGTAACTGATGTCAACACATAAATGCATCCTGTATCACAGATTGTTTCTAAGATGACAGATAATTATGGGTTTGTCTCGTGTAAACACAGCCTGTTTTTCTGACTCTAGTTGTTTGTAGTAGATGTAGGTTGAGGGACTATATTAAAAAACGCATGTGAATATGTTGATGACAGATATCAAAGGCCTAGTTTCACATCAATGGAATGAACATCCTGAAATGATATGAATAATGAATTATAGCTCCCGGTGACAGTTCCATGCTTGATATGAAGGAACAGAAATATGCTGAGTTGATTTTGAAAACATTACATGCGTTGTATTGTGATGTACACTGAACCAACCCTTTATGTGAATTGTACATGTAGGGTCGATGGTGAACTTGAAATGTTGTCTTGCTGATGAAAGTTGTTAAATCAAAATAGGTTGCATAATGAATTGGTTATGAAATTATGTTGGATGTGACTTTTATGTCTAATAATGTGTAATATGTTTGTATTTAATAGATGAAGATCTATTATGGGACCTAATATCCTTAGCTTTTTGACTATGTAATTGACTGCAGCATACAGGCTGTTTATGTGTTGCAATAGCAGAGCCTAGGGGCCTCATTACAAGGTAGGCGGTAAGGGTTTACCGGTACCGGTATTTTACCGATACCGGTAAATCCTTACCGCCTTACTATGAGGTCCCTTTGCGGGTTGGGGAATTTAATGCCTGTTTTTTGCAGGCATTAAAAACCAACCCGCAAAGGGACCAGTGGAGCTAATTACGGTACCGCAATTTGCGGTACTGTAATTAGCGCCTTCCCCATTCCCATAGAGCCCTATGGGGCAAAAATGGGAATGGGGAAGGGCAATGGTGGAAGGGGGAATTACCGCCAACCTTGGAATGGGGCGGTAATTCCCCTTGCCACCAAGGCGGTGCCGGTATTTTACCGGCATGAACCATGGCGATAATAGCGCCATGGTTCATCGCCTTCCGTGTAATGAGGCCATAGGTGTGCCTGTATTTCTGTTTTTTTTCCCTGGGGTTCTCTTATTTCTCTGTAAGACAAAGGAGAAATGCACCTTCCTCTTCTGTCTGGGGTTGCGTCCTGAGTTGAAAGATGCATTGGCCCAGGTAGTAAACACACCTCAGACCTGCTCTAAATACATATAATTGGTTGTGCAACTAGATCAATGATTGATTGAAAGATGTAGCAATCACTTTGGAGAGAGCCACCCGATGGTGTCTTAACCCAAGGTACCTCCACCCTCAGAGGATCAAACCAACAACACCACTCCTGAACCTACGCAGATCACAGTGTGGTGGGTCAAGCGCCCAAAGGGAGGAAAAAGAAATGCAACAAGCACAATAGCTAGTCCTCTACTGAGGTCTTCCCGGACATTTTATAAGAGAGTACCGGACATTTTATAAGAGAGTACCTGTCTTGATCTGAGTGGCCAGGAAAGACTGCAGGAGCCACAGACAACATGGAGAGCACAGCCCTGCCCAAAAAAGAAGGTCCCCAGTGGTTGCGGAGGCCAACACGCAATCACAGGGCACACCCGATCTAGACTGGTCATATATGGCACTAACTGGATGCATTTACATTTTTTGGATGCGCACATGGAATGGGTGACTTTTCATTTGATCAATGCCCCACTGGCACATTAATATCATCCTAGAAATACACTAGTTATTGAATCAGGACCAACAGATCTCATGGGAGGGTAGGAGCTTGCTCTTTACTCCTCCCATCTGCCTAAAGACATGCTACACAGTGGGCCCCCGACAGAAAGATTTCTTTATTGCTCATGCGTTGTCTTGAAACCCCAGTTTGATGGTTACCTGTGGAGTACCTGGATTCTAATGATGTATTCAGCATAAGGATACCAAACACATTATCATCACATCAGTCATACAATTGTCAAAATTGACCTGGCCCCTGGCGTGCAAATTCCATGCAGCCAGATATGCGCCCTTATGGAACCTGAAGACAAACATCTCAAGAACCACCTTTGAGTGCCCTGCTAATGGTTTCATATGGGCTTCCAAATGCCTAACTGCCTCTCCCCTCTTCTTTGTGCCCATGAAGGAGGGTGGAATCTCTGTCCTTGCACTGATTTCAGGGGCTTAAAAAAATCACTGTCAAGAACAGATAGCCATACCATTAATTCTGGTACTTCTTGATCAGGTTAAGGAAGCTATAATATATACCACACTAGAACTATGGGGTGTGTACTACCTAATTCGAATTGTCAGAGAAATCAGGCTCACTCTTTAATTTAGATTGATGGCAAACAGAGGTGATTTATTCATTGGCTTGCAAGTGAAGGAGTGCAGCATCCTGCCTATAATGAAACCCACCCAACTGGACCTGCTACACCCTTCATACTCATTACCTGTATAGATCTCTGGTCACCTGACCAAGGAAGCGTTGTGGAAACCTCTTTCTAGGCCTTGCAACACATCTATCCCGCCTCCAATCAACCAATTAACTATTTATTTAGGATACAAATTAATCTATAATGTCCATGAACAGAAGTGACATATAGTGACGTACTTCCGGTTTAGCATGACCTGCCGGAAGTCAACGACCAGTTTCAGGGAAGTGCCTATGCTTTCACCTCCACAGCTAGGGGGCATTGGTTCTCCACTCCTGTGATGACATCTGTCCTCTTGCAACAGTCCATTGCGTGGTCCAGATCAGACTGATTTATTCCACTGGACTCATACCTGTGACCTTGCTCCACTAACCCCAGAGAGAATGATGCCTGCACTCCTTAGTCTTTGGGTGTCCAGCCGGATGAGCGTTGTCTTTAGCCATAAGTGGAAAAAGGGTAACCTAGGGGTGTCAAGTGGAAAAAGAAAACTGGGGGCGTGGTGGGGCTCAGTATCATCAGTGAGTGGTGGTTGTTGCCATAGTTCATCTCGGGTTAACCCTGCTTCCTCCTGCAAATAACTCTGCCTTCATTGTTTTTCGCCCATGCATGTATTTATTTATTGAACAGGGCACTTTTACAATTCCCCCTTTTGTACTGCTGTGCAACAACCCTTTTAATCACATTTCTTTTAATCACTTTGTGCTTTTTGCTGCCTAAGAACAGATTTCATGTGAACTGGGCCAGCACAGAAAGGCCTTTACTAAACCAAAATCTAACTCAGAAAGAGAATGTATTCAACTTGAAGAAACATTAACATCTCCAAATCAATTTGCTGTTGATGGGCTCCTCTCACATTTGCCACACTATAATTGATATATACAAATCCCCATAGCCAACTTTTGAATGGGTTTGGAAAGGCTATTGAAAAATACAATGTCACTTTCGCTACAGCAGCATCAGCGGCGACAGCTGATTATCCCTAATGAAAAAAACAAAGAAAATGATTCCAAACCAAGAAGTGGTGAGGTGAGATTGCTCAGAGATTTAATTACCAATCTAAATAATTACACAAGATAGCTGTCCTTTGGGCTATTTCAACAGCTTTTCTCTCCTTAAATGTAATTCGCAACACCTGCAAACTCTTAGTTACATCTGTTATCTTCTTTACCTTGGGTAATAACTAAGAAGTTACAATCTTAAGCTATCTGTTCTGAAATTCTTTCGAAGTAATTTTGTAGCTCTGCATAATTTGGTGACAGGGACCCGTAGATACGTGACGGCAAAAGGCGCCCTCCCCTTTTGTACTCTGCCGTGCAAGTGAAGTAAACACTGCCTGCCATGTTGCCATGGCAGGCAGTGTTTACAATGATCCCTATGAGTCCGCCTTCACTTTGCGCAGGCAAAAACCTATCAGGCTCCATAGGGATGCTTAGGGACACAAGAGCATGAGGTCAACCCCTTCTATTTCTATGGCCTCCAAAGGCCCTAAATGGGGATCAATCAGTAATAAACAAAATCAATGACCCGTGTGAACCATTTTTGTGTTTAATCAGTAGAAAGAATCATTCAATTTTGTAACAATACAGTTATTAATGTACAATGAATGAAGAACACTGCACAAAGTCTTCTATTATGCACCACTGTTATAAAAAAACGAATATCAAAAAAAGTCAAAAAGATCCAAAGGTTCATGGACACATATACCTTAATACATATGTTTCAATTGCAAATGTACTTTCTAACACCAAAACTTGCATACCTCATCCTCTCTTCACTCACACGTTCACACATTCACGTCAACAAGTTCCTAAACATTCTAAATTAACAAACAATGAGCACAGTAATAAATCCTGGCTGGTATTTGCCTTTTCTGACCAATAGCTAAATGCTCCACAACTAACTATCCCCGATGCACATTGCATCAGTTGGGAACCAAAGTCCAACCTTATAGGTACTATTAGAAAAACAAGCTAAACGCTTGGCCAACTCGAGTTTCGGCTAGGTCGATTGCTTTCCATCTAAGACGTTCCGCCTTCATCTGGGCCTTCATACTCAATTTCCAACAATAATTGGTTCTGTTAGAAAGAAAACAAACATAAAATTATGACAAAAGCAAATAAATGTAATGAAAGACAAAAAAGGGACAAACACGAAAGGGAAATAACCTCCCCCCTTAAGATGCATGCTGTGATATCCAACAATAGTGCCTACCACATACATCCCGGTGCATGCAAGTGTGCTTTTGCATTCTGTGTCCTTAATCAAATGTGCCCTAACATTCCTCCTGTCCCACCATTGCACTCCACCAGTACACGCATGCCATCAACCAAGTGCCCCAGAACATATCTGGGTAGGGCTTCACCAAATGCCATCACCAGGTGCCATACGCGTATGTCTTCTGTGAAAAATGTACTCTGACTGAATCTATATATTATACACCCAGTGCCATAACAAGGAGTGTCTTACCACTGACTCTAGCCGTACCTGTCAGTTTCTTATGAGGAGCTAAGCGCTTGCAAGAGCTTAGTCCGCCGTGGGGGCCGCTGTACCACTGCTGCGTCCTGAGGTCCTGTTTCTCATGGGACATGTGCCCAAACCAGTTGCATATCTTAAGGGTTGGTCATCTGGGCGGGATCATCAGCATTTGTGCACGCATTAAAATGCATGCGTGAGCAAATGCTGGATTATTTGTTTGGCAGAGCGGAAGGGAGCGACAGAAACCCAAGTTGCGTTTTTGCCCATCCTTTGCATCATACAAATGAATGCAAATGGGGAATACCACAAATGAAGCCTATAAAAGCCTCACGCAACCTTTTTACGTTTTTCATTTGTGATACACCCCGGCTCAAAAGGAGCCACAATGTGTAAACTTACCAAAATTCTCTCCCCTGCGTGCTAGAAAACACAGAATTGTCGAGTTCTTGTCTGCTAAACAAAATATATATTAACAGAAGGCACAGATAACAATTCTAACAATAGCTTAGCATGTAATGTAACTGCAGTTGCCTTCGCATACCAACATATTCTGTTATCTGCTTGTACCACCTGGCCTCTTACTAAGACATTGCTTCTGGGGAGGTTGCAAGTGCCATAATTTCCAACAT
Organism: Ambystoma mexicanum; assembly: GCF_040938575.1. NCBI lineage: Eukaryota > Metazoa > Chordata > Amphibia > Caudata > Ambystomatidae > Ambystoma > Ambystoma mexicanum. The sequence continues at coordinate 808,702,600 of NC_090941.1, forward strand.
GAACCTTTCGCTAACTGTAGACCAAGACCAGAGGTTGTCACTGAGGCAGAAGTCAGGTAACGAGCAGGACTTATGGGAGGTTGCACTTCTACATGTCCTGGTCAGTGACCCGATCCCAATTGCAGTTTGCCAAGGGTTCGTAAATGATCATGCTAGCTGTGCCCATATGCCTTTCCCTGAACCTTTCGCTTTGAAGGTGCACAATGTGCTTTCACATCTCTATCTGCTACATTTCTACAGGTCTCATCAGGGCCTCAGTTCGTTCACAATTCTGGAATCATTGCAGAGGATTGTACAGCACATCTTCCTTGATGGTCAAGTGTTCATTATCCAGGTAGTCTTGCACATCCACACATGTAGTATCCATTGGTAGCATCTTTCCTGACAATACGATGTTGAACTAATGCATCTCAAGTGATCATGCTAAGTGTTCCAATCACATGGAGCTCTCCATTATTTTCATCTATAATAGTCTGTTGTGTCCCAGTGATAAGCCCTGCTGCACATTCTAATACACCCAAACAGCCATTTAATCCTTGGACCTAATAAATTCCCCAAGCTGCAAGGGCTGTATTTGCCCTATCCCAAACCCTTCCCTCTTACCCTTCCTAGTACATATCTCCTCAGACTGTTCTTGCAACCTTACAGCAGCTCCCACTGAGCAATTGTGACCTTAAATGCAGACAGAGGAATTGAAAAAACCATTGTGCCCAATGAAGCATTAACAATGGCGTATCGAAATTCAGACGTATCAATCTAGCTAACAATGTCATACCACAAGCACTGTGAACCACTGTTATGATTAAAGAATTCAGTTACATCAAAATCATGTGAGAGAGACAATATATTGGATCATGGAGCATGACATATTCTCCTTACGCAAACTATAAAGACACATTAGAATAAACCTTTTTCACCTCTGTTTTATCCCTGAACACATTAATTGAAATCCATTCCTAAATGAAGTTCTGGTTCTTTTATACTATATCTGCCTAGCACCAAGTGAAAACCCCTATGTATGCCTATCGTCTTATAATTCTTGTCAGCACTTCTCTGATGTGTTTTGTTCACTGCGGCGGTATTGACAGATCCATTACAAAACTAGATGGTACGCTGCATTTCCCATATCCCTTGTTTTAAATGCAAAACAGAATGTATGTCTCAGTCAAAGTTAGTCACATTAGTAGGCTTGACATTGTTAGGTATAGACTAATTCTGAATACCTAAACTCGGAGTCAGTGGCTATTTCTCTGCAGCTAAATCATGTATGTAGCACTCATCTAAGAGCTAATTTGGGAGAGCCTCCCATGGATACAGGACTGGTTTTGGCTACCATTGAGCTGGAGTAGGTAAGAATCCTAAGAAAAGATTGATGCCACACTCCCAGCTCCCATTAAGATCACAGGTCGCATCTTTCCATGATACAATGCATCTCCGATGGCTATGACTCAAAGCTGCTTAGTTACCACATATTTTCATCCATGCCCGTGTAGTGTAGGAATAGACTAACTCTGACTCCAGGAAGGAAAGGCAACAGCTTGAGATAGCAAACAAACAGAGGATCACAGTTAGAGGGTAACTTAGACTTTCACTGTGTTGCATGCACCCAAGTGGTGATCTCACTGACCTTTATGGCTAAATTTGTGGTCAGTAGTGTAAGAGTAAGAGTCTTTACATAATTGAGCACATTATTATCTGACAGATGGATATTATCATGGACAGAATCAGCACAAGGAGACAAGGGCAGGTTTGTGGGCTCAGCCCTTTTGATCGATTAGGGATTGTTGTGGATAATTAGCATAATTAACGGGAGAGCATTGGACCACTTCAATCCAGTCTCTTGGCAAAGTTTAGAAATCCTATTCTAGCATTAGACTTTGACCCACCACTGCCCCTGGTGGCAGTGAATGGTGTGGACAGTGGAGATTATGCTGTACATTGAGAGTAGTATGGAGTTATTGTATTATGCTGTTTACAAAATGATTCCCTTGATCACTCTTCATTGTGATAGGGAATCCAAATCTTTGTGAAAAATCCTTAATAAGAATGTTCACAACTGTAATCGCATCACTTCTTCTGCATGGTTAAGCCTCTTCCCAGCTTTAGAAGACAGATAATATAACCAGGACATATTAAAAGTTATTGGATCAGGGCAATTGAAGGAAATCCACTTGCAGACTGACAAATGGATCATAGATATGGTAGAGGGTGCGCTCCTGGGGTGACTGGGACCATTTTCCATGTATTACTCTGGAGGCATATGACACACAGTCTACAAAAGTCGTGTGCCTTCTCAGCAAACTAGGGGGTGAACCATTGTTTTTCCAGGGTTTTAAATCATCCCAGGTTTTCCTGCATATGTTTGCCCATAATATAACCTGACTAAATGTGTTAGCAGTAACATTGGGGATACTAATCAATCTTGCTCATCTATCCACAGAGAATCTTCCTGAAGCTTACACCCTTTGAGTGCCCAGTAATCCTTTTTGCTTGGGAGAGCATTCTCCTATGTCTGTGCCAATTATTTGAGGATCTTGAAGGGAGTTGGTTCAGGGACCTTCTTCACTGGAAATATATGTTCAGTCTGAGAATCAGTAACTGCAGCTTGACTGGTAGTAGAATCAGCACATCATTTCCACATCACATCATTTCCACAACTCACCTCATTGTCCAAGGGCTGGTGAACTGCATATATTTGTATGGCTATTTGTTTTGGGAGCACAATGGTATCCAAAAGGTGCTTTAATTAATGATCATTTTTGATTGTTCATCCTGAGGAGGCCAGAAACCCACATTTATTCCACAACTGTGGGCTACTCTGAAGGTACACCTTGTATCTGTGTATACAGTCGCAATTTGATGTTCTGCCAGTTGTCATGTTCTAGTGAAGGTTACAAGCTCTACTACTTGTGCTGAAGTAACCTGGGGTAATTTTCCACTTACTACAACTTCCCTCTGGGGGACACACAGCTACCCTGCCACCAATGTATTGTTTTGATCTCGATAACAAGAACCAGCAATAAAGTATATCAAGTCTGCATTGTAAAAGGGAGTTTCTGTTAAATCACTTAAAGGTTTAAGTGAGCTGAACGAAAATGTACATAGCAAATGGTGACACATGTCTGAGGACCACTGTGGGTCACAGTAAACATCCAAAGGAGGTACTATTAAGAAAAGCAAACCCTCCATTTAAAATTCAGTATTTAGACCATGGTGGCCCATTACCAACAGTGAATAAGTATAAATGGATTTTAGTTATAGTAGATTAACGCACAAAGTTGAACTGGATAATCCCTCAGAAGAAAACAGATTACAAATCAATCATGACTGCACTACTGAGTGTAGTAGCCAGAACAGCAACTCTGACATTGTATTCTGACAATGGTCCAGCTTTTTCAGAGGGGGTGCCGAGTAAGGCTTTAGTAGCTTGGGGGTGTGAACTGCCCTTTTCAAATCCATTTAAACCACACACCAATTGAATAATTGAAAGGGGCAATCATTCCATAATGTTGTGCTTGACACTAAATTAGTCCTTTCAGTGAGAGGTAACTCGGTGAGCCATGTAACATTGGTAATGTGTAGCTTAAACAGCGTGCCATGCTAGTCTCTATGCAGAGGTAATATGCCATTTGAACTCTTTTTGGGGAGAAAACATTCATGCCTGATTTGCACACTCTCCCCAGTCCCTTTTCCAGACAAGGGCAGATGCTGACAACAACGCTGCTGACAGACGCCATCCAGGTGGATGCTGCCGAGCCCACTTCCGAAGCCATGCTCAAGCAGGCAACTTGGTCATCAAAAAGATCCATGACAAGACTCCATTTGGCACTTCCTACAAACTGGCAATGCAAGTAATCCAGCTAAATGTTTGCAGAACAGATAATCTGCCTACAGTACCACCTAAGAGAGGCACAAGACAGGGTCCTGTGGATAATTGAAACCTGTTCAAGTGGTTACTGTTATGTTTCCGAGCAACCTTCCACTTATAATTTAGGAGCCTGAAGAACAGTAGGTAGGGATTCAACAGATGATGATGATTGACATCCGGGATGAACCAGAATATGAGACACTTCATAACAACGCATCAGTTCAGGAAAGTACTAAGCCTTTGTTCATTTGGAAGCAGAAGACTTCTCGACTGCAAAAGCCACAAAGGAATTCTTTTGGACAACATTTTCTTTTTAAATTATGCAATTTTAGCGGTGTAGTTTATTCTGTTATGGTTGAGTCTGACTGTATTTTCAATCTCACTGTTCTCTCAAAATTCTTTAGCAATTTCCCAATTCACCTGTGAGCAACAAAATGATTCAAGAGTCTTTGAGTTCTTTACACACATTACAAAAAAGAGAGCTTCAAATGCTGGAGTCTCAGGCCTGAATACATATTGTTCCTCTAACCATGAGCCATGTATGGATGATGTGATTTAAATATTTTAATGGTCCATCAAAACCGCTGCAAATTCACACTTTTTCTGTGATTGGTGAATCCAGGATGTTTCCACCCAGTGAACATACAGAGAATTGTTGAGAACTCAGCTCCAGAAAGGTCCACAGAATACTTTGTTTGACCATTTTGGTGATGTAGAAGACCATCATGTGCCACAAATGTGTCCATCCAGTGGCCAAAGCAGCTTGCGGGAGCCCTGCCCCGTGCCATTCAGGGAAGATCATCCTGAGGTCCAGGCACAATTCCCATACATTTCACTTAAATCCTACCAAGATGGAAATGATCAGTTTGAGACTCAGTATACGTTCCCCCCAGAGCCAGAAAGCGCACGGCACAAGCATGTTGCTAATTCAGTTATTTTTGACAGAGGTTTCTTTTCAAACTTGACTGAACAAGCTTGGCAAAAGGCTATTTCTCTTTGATATACATGGCAAGGCATAAAGTAAGCAGTGTTACATTTCAATTTACTATGCAATTCTGTAGGATTACTAATTAAATTGACACTTGTGCAGCAAATCTAGCTATTTCAATTACCCTGTTCAATGAAAGCACAGCTCACCCTGCATTCCTCTCTTGCCGTCAGGGCTTTCTCCATCCCCTTTTATTTTCTTCTGTTCACTGCACGTTCAAAGGGGCTTATGGAGAGAGAGAGGGGGGCAGGGGCAGCAGTAATCATCTCCTCTAATTTTAAAAGCACCAAAGACCCGTCTGGAAGTGAGAGGCAAGAAAAGTTATTTTTCAAATAATTGCAAACCAGTGTCGATTCTTGCATCAAACCTTTACATTTTTTACAGACTCGTGTCACTAATATCTGTCTTCAGTGGTACACACAAATGTTGCACATTTTTTGTCTTGGGTACAAATAACTTCTGGTGACATTAAAACACTAATACAACATTGCTAATCAAATAGGTTTATTTGCTAATCAAAAAATGTTTTAATTACCAAACTATGCTAATCAATTTTTGAAAACTAATTTACGCCTTGCATGGGGTCATCAAATATGGCAAATTGAAAGTGTATTGGTTGAATTACACTTAAAGAGCACCTGTAGCAATAAATATATCCTTTTATCTTGATTGGGAAGCTAAAAAGGTTGGGTTCTGGAGTGCACCATATAGAGAAGAAAAGAAACGCAGTGGACTAAGCATATTACATATGCATCAGGCAGACTTGTTTAATGGGCAGTCCAAGGAAATTGATGCATTAAAAGAAGGGCTGGATCAAGTGTGGGTACCTATCATGTTTGGAGCTGTCACAACACTTTACTGACTATAATCATATCCATAGGGAAACTGTGTCAACGCATGATTGCACAATCTCACCCGAGTGAGGTGATACAATGGAACTCATCAGAAGTCAACGGTATTGTGGCAGTAAATCTGCCCAGATAACGCCCTGCGCAAATGAATGAAAGTGAACGCAAATTAAGAATACTGATGAACGAACATACATCTTGTATAAGAAACAGAAATGCCAACTCATCTGTAGCTAGACACTTTAACTAAAAAAAATACAGTGTGGCCCAACTTAAATTCCAGACCTTAGAGATGATTGAGAACCCTGCGCCACAAATGGATATTAAAAAGAAAAGACAACAAAGAGAGGCTTATTGGATTTATCAATTGGACACATTAGTGCCTCGAGGAATGAATGAGGAATGGGATCTAAACTGCTTCTTATGATCACCATTAACCATCATGGACACAGAAGGCAGAACATGAATGAGGAATGGGATCTAAACTGCTTCTTATGATCACCATTAACCATCATGGACACAGAAGGCAGAACATTATATTATTGTTTATATACTGTTTATAATTCTGGCACAGTCAATTGAGGCACATGGAAACTAGAATGATAACAACATCAATCTAATCACTAATTAAGCAGACATCATTAACACTATAAGATTAGATGTCGAAATGCAACAAGTATAAGAGGTTACACGGATATATAATTTGTTAAATGTACCTATTCCATGTCAAATACTTTAACACCTAATGCAGTACAACAGTTAGTACAGAACTTATCCAAGCTTTGTAGTACTACATTGACCTTAATAGTTACTGTTCACTATACAGCAAGATTACCATCAATCAATTGCCACAATAAGAGATTATGGCACTCACAAATTGATACATTACGTGCCATCTTTACTAGATTACACAAACATCATTGTTGTTATTTCGTTTATTTCCACACTAGGATGTGCCCATGTCTTATCTGAGCATTATGTCACAGTACATGGACACAGTACTTTATATTGCACCAGGCTCATACACCATGAAAAACAATGTGCTTGGGAACTACTTCATTGTATTGTCACCCAACATGGAGGCATCTACATAGCTTGGTTCCTAAGAACCAAGCTATGCGGTCTAGTGTTTTGGGTGTGGTAGCCTAGGGACTACTTTACCTGGACTATTTTGTTGGGGCTATTTAAACCACACCCGAGCAAGACAACACGCTTCGCGTTACTTTGCAGCTTGCAACGTGACGCTCACCGTGTCCAGCTATTCCCTCGAACCTCGGAGAAGCAGAACCTGCAAAGAGACAAAATGAACATCATCAGCAGCATCTTACCTGCAGTCTTCATCTTTAAACACTTGCAGCTACTGAGAACAGCTTCCTCGAATCTGCACGCCTCCCGGACAGAACGACCTGAAAGAGGATGATATAGGCAACATAAAAGAAAGGAGTAGAGACATTTACAAATTACGTACTGCTCAAAAGGCTTACCTGGCTGGTCGCCTCTCGGCTGGCACCACTCCGGACATTCCACTCGCGCTGAAGAACACTGCGACCTACAAGGAAGGAAAACACAGGTAAGCAAAGGCAAGACTTTGCAGCGATGCGCATAGTGCTTACTTACCGCATCATAGCGCTCTTAATGCGCCATCATTTACCAGCGGGGCTCAACCAAGCCAGTTTGCCGTGCTCAAGCTCTGCATACCTAAGGGAGAAAAAAGAGACATTGGGCCTCATTACGACTCAGGCGGTAAGGGGTTTACGGCGGCGTAAACAGCGCCGACCCTTACCGCCTGAGTACGAGGTCCCTTAGCGCCATGGCGGATTTAACACCTGCTTTTAGCAGGTGTTAAAATCCATGGCGCTAAGGGACCATGGAGTTAATTACGCCACCGTAATTTACGGTGGCGTAATTAACGCCTTCCCCACTCCCATTATGCCCTATGGGGCAAAAATGGGAATGGGGAAGGGTAAATGGGGATTGGGGACTTACCGCCCCGCCGACCTCGGAATGGGGCGGTAAGTCCGCCTACCACCATGGCGTAAACGTAGTTTACGCCATGGTGGTAAAGTCACGGCCCAGGCGGTAACTTACCGCCTGGGTCGTAATGAGGCCCATTGTAAACAAAGAAAGGCATGCAGGATAGCAACAAAACTAAAGAACAGCAATAAGACCTACCTGAACAATATGAAACTGACCGGCATCAGTGAAGTAACTGGACCGCACTCGTCCATGAAAGACAACGCGCCCCTGCAAAGAAGGCAGGACGGAGAGCACGCCTAATTCTACCACAAGGCAGAACCTTCCCCGCAGACCACATCAGGGCAAAGCTCAGAAGCATACCAGCGAGTAACCAGGGTGGGTGGCGTCCCTGTGGATACCAGTTGAGTGTAACATAAGGTGTGTTGACAAAGTAATTAAGTTATTTATTTATAGACATTTGTAACCATTTCTCCTAGCTCAGCCACATCATATACTATTAATATAACTAGGCACACCCACAGTAATAGGTATCATTTATCGGCGCACTAGCGTATGTATCTATAACGTAGCTACATTCAACTCATTCAAAGATGGCCGACACAATTCCATGTGCACGGCCATCTTGTCAGATGATGTCGTCATGACAACCAAACTAACAAGTAATCGGACATGTCCTCCACGGCACAGTTGGACCGCAGGACGTGTGCGCTCGGAGACCCTAGATCTTCCTCAGAAGGTAAGCGCACCATAAGTTTTATCTAATCCATGGACCTTAACCCATCGATTGCCGTTAAAAAGGAAAAAGCTATTATGTCAATTTCAGGTCATACATTGAGCGCATCACGTAAACGCAGTTTACTACGATTGACCGCCATTCAGGTTAGATTCTATATCACGAAGCGTTAGTTGGCATAATCACTAGTGAACCATTTAACACATGAATCATAGATGCTGACCTATAAGCAACACCAGATATGGTGAAGGTGTAGGGAGTTCTCGTGTAGGGATTTTATGTATGGAAAGACAATTACTGCACACTGCAGTAGTTTGAAGAATATATAATGATCTTGTTGCCCTGTGACATAATAATAAGCAGTGTTTCGTGCATATAAGATTGAAGAAGAGTAATGGATTAACAGAAAACATGTGCTCTGTTTCTCTAAATGTCTCTCTATATGTTGTGTGTTTTCCCTTGTGGGTACTCTGTCGTTATGTTAATATCATGACCAATGTAATGCCAATTGTGATTCAGTTGAATATGTTATGTGGAAAACAGGGATTAGACTAGGCCCTGATGAAGGATTATATATGCGAAATGCATTGGCCAATTAGTCACATTTTTGCTTGAAACAAATATTGGCGATATGTGGAAAAATAATACCGGAATTGAAGATTAAAGTTTCATTACTTAAAGACGCTACTAAAGGCTTCAAGTGATCATTTAACGAAGGAAAATTAAGAAATCACATACCCCCTAGTGGATACTCAGGGTGTGCAAGCCACACCAATGGCTAAATAGGCTAGGTCTCCTTTTCTTCAGTTGTATTTTAGCAGACCACAGCAGCATTTGGATGACATACCAATGTCACAAGGCATCCAAGTTCCACAGAATGTAGTGAAGATTTCCAGTCTACAGAGGGCCGGGAGGGTATCTCATGTGCAACAGGGCGACTGGTAGCCAGTATTTGGCGTGTTATAAAGAATGTATTAATGTACAGAGCCTGGGCCAGACCGAACGCAGGACAACACCTGATGTGCAACTTTGACTGGTTTGAAGAATTTATGGGGTGAACCATAACACCTCACCATGTCACAGAGAGGAGGGAGGCCAGGTTATCCACACAGTTTACACATATCCAACACTCACATTTTGTTGACCACTCCAGTGTGTTTTATAGCACACCACAGACATTCAAAAGCCAACCCAGAATTCACAGAACCCGAACTGGTGGTAACTCTGTCTGCGTTTGAAACACAATCTGCTCCAAGAAAGATAAAGAAATACTGCATACTACCTCATGGTCCAAGTGTGAGTAAACGACACTGGAAAACCTTGGACTGCAGATCACGATAGGTCAACAAGGAACTCACATTCTGTGGTACCTCAAATGACACCATTTAAAACTCAAATTCTGTTGTTCACTGGACACACATTTTCAGGATCTTCCTGTGTTAGACATTATTAAGAAATTGCTTTTGAAATGGTGACCCTTCTAATGTTGATGTATTCTTGGAAATTAAGAAGAAATAATCTAATGGGGTTTAACATGTGTGAATTCATTTATGTTCATACCTAGGGTCTATTTATATACCTGTTGTTCTAGGCACTTAATGGGCAATATGCAAAGCATCCCATTTTCTGTTCATTCAGATGTTGCTTATTATGCAGAAAGTTATAGCTTTTATTTTTCAAGCAATACATGCAACTTACATGCAGTATATAGCACCAAAACATGAATTGGAGTTTTTAGGTGCTGCATTAAGAAACTCATTTAAAACCTCTAAGTCAAGAGATTGTTTCTCAAATTGCTTTTCTGCATGAACAATCCCTGGTTTATCCAACATAGGCCTGAGTAGGGTAACATGAGCAAAGCCTCATAACATCACACACAATGATGTTATAACTCACCACAATCAATATTTTGAAGACTAGTGTTATCAAACACTTAAGTATGTGCAAACGTTTCAGAATGTGAATACCATTTCAATGGATTGAATTCTCCTGCAAATTCCTCATCAGATAGATATCCATTCCAGCGCCAGCTGCTCTGAAACTTTTTCAATAGGGGACATAGTACGACTCGGCTCGACAATCGATCCTCTCTTGACTCAACTGTCCTACTCAATGACTCCGGATGTGACGACAGCTGCCGTACATTTACCACATCACTACGCCCCATACCTCAGTTCCTTTTCTCCACACACTGAGCATGTTGCTATACGGAATGAGTCTTGTGAGAGAAATTCTAAATTCGACAAACATTATAATCGATCAATTTCGTCGATATGTCTGCTCCTAAATTGTCAGATGTAAGGGTGTTGGTGAAGGAAGCTGACACAAGGGTGGCATGATGGTTGCTATAAACTTGTATTTACAGTAAAAATAAAACCTCACTATCCCTATCTTCTTTCTAAGAGGGGTTTCCCTTACCTCAAACTAATAAAAAAGGATCTGTCACGATGCCCGTCAAAATCAAACTCCACCATGCTGTGTCACAACCTACTTCTATCCCTTACACTACAACTAACGAATAATCTAACAGAAACGTTTTTCTTCTTCAGGAGAATGACTCGGTTCTCCTGGTATTCGGGAGGTGTCCCCAAATAAAATGTCCTTTGCAAAAGGATACCAGGGGGAATGACTGTTCCCCTGGCTTGCGATTCCAACAAAACCTTTATCCAACCCAACTGTCAGAACCAGGAGAATGACTCCCATCTCCTAGTATTGGTCTGCACACTCCAATATAGTTAGCAACAAAGCCAGAGGGAATAACTCCCTTCCCATGGCATCTCTTCAGTAGTGATTCCAACAAAATCTTGGTATAACTCGACTTTCGGGACCAGGAGAATGACTCCCATCTCCTGGTATTGGTCCACACACTCCAATATAGTTCAAAACAATGCCAGGGGGAATGCCTCCCATGCCCTAGCGTCTCTTGAGTATATTCAAAGGGCATCAGTTTCTTCACCAGGAGAATTACTTCCTTCTCCTAGTGTTTGAGAGTTGTTTTCCGTATCTTTCAACTTGATATTTGTTTTTGCCACTCTCTCACAGAATTAGTAAATTCCCAAATCCCCCTATGGGTTTCAGTGGACATATCTTTGCCATTGTGACAAGGAAGATTTCCTCAAATGTCTGCTTCACTGGTGTTGGGGTCCCAGACCCTTCTCTGGTTGTCAGTTGACTTATCCCTGCCACTGCGACAAGGATGCTTTCTTCGGATGCTCAGTTCACTTGTGTGGGAGTCCCAGACCATTCTCTGCCACTGCGATGAGGATGCTTTCCTTGCATGCTCAGTTCACTTGTGTTGGGGTCCCAGACCCTTCTCTTGTGGCCCTGGCTGATTGCTGCCACTGCGACGAGGAAGTTCTCAGAGGCTTGGTTTAATATTGTTAGGGTCCCTGACCTGTCTCTGGTGGTAACTTGGCTTATCGATGGCACTGCAATGAGTACATTCTAGTTGGAAGCTTGATTTAATGGTGTTACAGTCCCCGACCTATCTCTGGTGGTGAGTGGGTTTATTGCTGCGACTGCTACGAGTAAGTTCTCCTCAGATGCTCACTCTTCCCAATACTTTGGTTATTACTACTAGGCCAAGTGAGAGCCAGTCGAGCCTGCCTCACTTCCACCCCTGTGGCCTCTTAAGGTCTCTCATACCTCCTGCTAACTTCTTTGGGACTGCAGTACGCCACCCGTGCTTCCTGGGACTGGGCTCCATCTCTCCAGCTCTTCAGGCTTCTCTCCTCTGCTTCTGCAGCACCGCAGTGGCTCAGTACTCTGCTGTGCTGCGTGTTTCTCTTTTTCTGCTTTGTACTCCGGTCCCCTCCGGCTGGACCCACGCAGAACTCTGTCAGCGACTCGCCGGCGTCCTCTGCTGTTCTGTATTGCCAGACTGCCGACAGGATTTAAAACTGCCGCTCTGGTTGGTTTCCACACCTGTTGCCTCTCCTGGCTAGGCTTGACAAGTTCTTTGGTCCATCATCTCTTCTTATACATTGTTGCCAGTCATGCCCCGCTGTATTGTCACATTCCTTTGTGATGGATTGTCAAAGTCCCTTGTTTCTTTTGACGCTTTGATCTTCATGCCTCATTGGGGGCTACCTTGTAGCAGTACTAGAACAGTCAGTAATCTTTGTTTTCTGTGCTCTTCTTTGTCCTGGTACTTTCTGTATCGCAAGGACTACAGTAATATATTGGCCTACGCGCATGGAAGTGGCTTGGAAAAGAGGGAGAGGTTATGGAAGGTTGGGGTGTGACGCTGTTCAGTGGGCTGTACCTTACGTGATCGTCCTTGTCCCCAGAAGGGGAGTCACTCGCCATGAGGTCCTCCCACATTAAACCACCCATAGGGGAACTATTGGCTCATGATTGCATCTCCCTAGCCCCATGGGAAAGAGGTCCCCCTTGAGGAGAAGGGACGATACCTGGTGAATATCACACTGGGTTCAAGCGTTGCCAGGACTGTAATTCCAAGATGTCGATCACCGGCCCACACAGTATCTACATGTGGTGTCTCAGTAAAGATCATGTCATTGAGGATTGGGGTTCTTGTCAGCAGATAAATCCCAAATCATTGAGGGAGCGATCAGCAAAACTAGCACTCGGGCCTCCCCGTCGAAATCCCCAGCTCGCTCAACTGTCAGGAAGGCCAGGAAAAGGATGCAGTCTCATAGCCATTGATCATCATCATCTTCCCATGAGAAGAGACAATGCCACTGACTAGGTAAGGCTTACACAAATCTGGGTGCATCGAAAGCAGAATGGGAAGCTTCCAAGCAGCAGATGCTCTAAGTGTTTCAAACATCCTTGGCCAGTTAGTTGCGCCCAGTGTTTCCTGTGCCAAGGTGTCCAAGTCAGGTCTGTCGTGCTTGACAACGACACTCCTGAAACCAGCCATGGAGCCAAAGGGCCCTGGAGTTCTGGCACCGTTAGGCCTAGGAACAATACTGTCGACATTGGCGCAGACAGTCGATCGTTCTTTTGTTCCTGAATCTCGCTCGATAGTCTTCAACACAATGTGGTCGATTTTAGACAATGAGGGAGCCAGGTGCCTTTTGACTTCGACCCATTAGGTGAAGGGGCTGGTGAGTTGATTTCTTTACCGACCAGGCTGATTTGGTTGCCCTTGCTGAGGGACTCCATGAATCAAGTGGGTTGTACACCTCCCCTGAGCCTGACATGCAACAAGCTGCCCCATATGGATACCCTAATGATCAATACTGAAGAATGGTTTAGAGGGTGGTTGAGGCAATGGGGTCAGTCTATCTACACAAGCTAAGTTACTGGACATAGCTTTTGATGGCAAACACCTGTGCGGCCCGAATGCTGATGAGTCCTTGGAGAAATTCAAGTACTCAAAAATAGCCGCCAAATCTCTGGTTCTCGCTGTGCAGAACCTTTAGAAGCAATCCTTTAGCTTCTCCTCAAGAGAAAGAGGCTATACATGGTACATTCCGTTTGGAAAGAGAGCACAGCTCCCATGAGCAAGGCAAGGGCAGAGGTTTTTTTGCACCCTAGATGGTGCGGGGGGGCTTCTAAGGGCCAGCAGACATCAACAGCTGCAGCAGGCGCGGTAGCACCTGCTAAGCTGCTTTGAGTTATCCCCTCATGCTTTATTAAGAAGACCACTGGACAGGACCACCTCCCCTCAGCATCTACTGAAACAGGAGCTCCAGGAAGAACTGCAAGCCCTGTTATCCAAAGGTGCCATGGAAGAGATGCCACCTGAGCAGAGCTGATCGGGCTGGTATTCCCATTATTTCCTAGTGCCCAAGAAATGAGTAGGACCCACCCCATCTTGGACCTCAGGGCCTTGAACTAGTTCCTGAGGAAAGACAAGTTCAAGATGGTGATGTTGAAAGAAATTCTCCAGGTTCTTCAACTTGAGGTCTGGTGGTGTAGCTGGATCTTCAGGACATTTATTTTCATGTGCCAATCCATCATGAGATTCGTCATTGGGGACAGGCATGATCCATTCAAGGTGCTCCCCTTTGGCCTAACCTCTGCACCCAGGTTCTTAACCAAGCTCATGGCAGCGGTGGCTGTGCACCTCAGGAGATCTGGTGTTCACGTATTCCCATACCTGGATGAATGGCTGATCCGAGGGAAGTATCTGCAGCAGGTATCAATGCAGCTCGAGGTAACCTGCTCACTGCTTCACGATTTGGGCTTCTCCGTAGACATGTAGAAGTCCTACATCACACCAACACAGAAGCTCCATTAATTAGAGCAGTCGCGGACATACGGGTGGGGAAGGCTCCCCCGCCCCCAAAAAAAGTCACCAGTTGCAGGCAAATAGTAGAGATCTTCCAGAATAACGAGAGCCTACCAGTGTCTTCCTTCCTCCGCCTTTTAGGTCTCAGGGCTTCCTACATTTTTCTCATGCCAGAGGCCAGATTATGCATGCGGTCCCTGCAATGGGTATTTGGGGACCAGTGGTCCCAGTACTTCGATGCTATGAAGGACATTCTCAAAGTGTCAAGATTAGTGGGCAAGGATCTATCTTGGCAGCCAAGCAGGGAGAACATGATGGTGGGGGAAACCTTTTGGTCTACGTGGCCCATCATGACAGAGGCTTGTAATCCTTTGTCGCAGTCTCTGTGTGAGGATGACCAGGCCATTATCCTTTAACAAATACCCGTCCTTTTTTTTAAGATTCCATCGATTCTTCCCGGTAAATTCCTTCCAGATCCCAGAGGACTGGGTTTGAATCTGAATGTCTTCCAGCAGGCTGATTGCTTGGGCTACAAATATTGTGTGGGGAAACATCTTTGGGAAGGATTGATCTTCAAGAGTTTCGTAGTCGGGACGTCGGGATAAGGCGTCAGCAATTATATTGTGTGTTCCAGGAACATGATGGATTTGGGACTGGTACTGGGCAAAGAAGAAGGCCCAACGGGCTTGACGACTATTCCTACATTCCAGGGATTGTAGAACTTGAAGATTCCGATGGTCCGTACGGACCTGAACAGGATGTTTTGCTCCCAGGAGTAGATGACGCCACTCTGTGAAGGCTTGACGGATGGCTGATAGCTCCTTTTCCAGAACAGAATAATGGGTCTCGCTAGGAGTTAGGGTTCGTGAGAGATAAGCGATGGGGTGTTCTAACTTGTCCTCGAATTCCTATTTTAGGACTGTTCCGATGGCTTAGTTGGAGGCATCCGTCTCCACTAGGAAAGGTTGATCAATGTCAGGTTGAGCCAGGATGGGGGCTTGTATAAACTCCGACTTCAATCGTTGGAACGCTTCATCTTGGGCTGCTGTCCAGAGAAAGGGAGTATCCTTCTTCAACAATGTAATGATCGGTTGTACTAGCTCCGAAAAGGAAGGTATGAATTTCCAGTAGAAGTTGGCAAGCCCCAGGAAGGATTGAATCTGTTTCACAGTAGCTGGAACAGGCCAGGATAGTATGGAATTTACTTTTGAGTGGTCCATTCCAATTCCTTCTGGACTAAGGACAAATCCGAGATAGTGAACAGTAGAGCCATGGAAAAGGCATTTCTCGGGTTTAGCCAGGAGCTTATGTTCACGTAGCCACTGTAAGACTGACTTAACATGCTCTTCATGCTTAAGATGGTCCTTGGAGTATATCAGTTTATCGTTCAGGTAAACTATGACGAAGAGGAACAGAATATCGGAGAACACTCGGTCCATAAAACGATGGAAGACCGCTGGGGCATTGGCAAGTCCGAAGGGCATAACCAGGTATTCAAAGTGACCAAAGGGTGTTCTAAAGGCTGTCTTCCATTTGTCACCCTCATTTATACAGATCAGATGGTAGGCACCTCTGAGATCCAATTTCGTGAAGACTACAGCTCCTCTCACCGCTTCCAAGATATCCGAGATTAAGGGCAATGGGTAGTGGTCCTTGAGGGTGCATTGATTAAGACCACGATAATCAAGGCAAGTCCTAAGCTCCTTGATATCTTTCTTGGGAACGAAAAACAACGAAGCTCCCACCGGGGATTTGGATGGTCGTATGGCGCCATTTTCTAGGTTGGTATCCAAGTATTCTCGGAGGGCCCTTTTCTCTGGTTCTGATAGAATGAACATCCTTCCAAAGGGAATCACTGCTGAGGGTTCAGTATCAATAGCGCAGTCTTCAGGTCTGTGAGGGGGTAGGGCCTGAACTATGGCAGTTGAAAACACATCAGTGTAATCCTGATAGGCCCTGGGGACCTGGATAATATTTGAGACCGTGAATGGGCAGTGCTGGTCTGTCAGCGTACCTTCAGAGGATCTTGACGAGGAATCCAGGGAAAGACAGTGAGAAATACAATGTTCTGAATCAAGAAACAATGATCCTGCCGCTCAGTTGATGTATGGGTTGTGCTTCTTTAACCAGGGCATACCCAGTACCATTGGATAATGGGCAGACTTTATGATGTCAAATTTGATCACCTCTCGATGATGGTTTATCGAGAGCTGGATCTCTTTGGTTTGCAGGGTTATGGGTCCTGAAGAGAGAGGTCTTCCATCGATGGCCTCTACAGGTTGCATGATGTCTCGAGTTTCATATGGAATGTGGTGGGTAGTGACCCAATCCTGATCTATAAATATCCCCATGGCCCCACAATCCACTAATGCCAGAATGGGGTAAGTTTCTTTCTTGGACGGCGATAGAAAGGCCTGCAAGATCACAAGGTTGTTTTGTCCAGGAGAGTTCAAGGATGGAATAGATGTGGAGCAAACATCTCTCTCGCAAGCTGTGCTCCATCTAGGATCGGGAGCTGGCGTTTCCCGAATGCCGTGGAGGGGCTAAAGGACATTCTCTCACAAGATGTTTATCAGAGGCACAGTACATACACAGCCCGGTGTGAATCCGTCGCATCCTTTCTTGCGGGGATATGGGTCTGCAGAAGGCCCCTAGTCGCATGGGTTCTGGGTCTGTGGTCGGGGCAGGAGCGGGCTCAGGTCTAGAGGAAGGTTCTATAGAGGTCTTTTGGTAAGGCATTTTAGTCTTCTTCTTTTCCTCCTTCCTTTCCTGGATACGAAAGTCTATTTGTAAAGAGACGTCCATAAGAGCCTGGAAAGAACCTGGGCGAGCTACCCTGGCTAGCTCGTCTTTTATCTCGTCATTCAGTCCTCTTTGAAAAAGGGTAAAGCAGGCCTCCGAGGACCAATCTGCTTCCTTGGCCAGTTGCTTAAAGCGTGTTACATAGGTAAGCATATCCTGGGACCCTTGTTGGAAATCCAGTAGGCGTTCTTGGGCACTGTAAACCTGTTCTGGGCATGGTCTTTAGAGCCCGTAAGAAACCCATCATAGTCATCCAGGAGGGCATCTTCAGAATTAACTAAGGGCGTAGCCCAAGTTAATGCATTCCCGGAAAGATGCAAAATCATAAAGCCCACCTTTGCCCTGGGGGTAGAGAAGTAGTAGGGCTTAAAGGTAAAGTGTACTAAACACGAATCAAGGAAGCCACAAAGGTTCTTTGAGGAGCCATCATATTTATCCACTACTCCGCCCAGAAATACACTTTCCTTGGTCGCGGAATCACGTGACAGGACTAGTTGTTTTAATGCAGCATTCTCGGCTTTGAGATTCTGAACTTCTGTTGTTAACTCCTGCATGCCGCGCATGAGGTCTTGAACTGCAGCCTCCATGTCCGTATCTGTATCAGTTTGTTGGCGTCTCAATCTGTCACAGGTTTACCCCCTTCTCACCTGTCTGTGTTGTTTGTTGGAGTTCTTCGATGGAGTCTTCTTTCGCACATTTCGGGTCTTGTATAACCCTGTGCGTAGGTCCTCTGGTTCCAGCGTGCGTTCAGCGTCCCGCCTCCTGGGAATGTTCAGATGACCGGGAAAAGTCCAGGAAACGGCGAGGAGTGCACTCGGGGAACGAGTGCAAGGAGATCCAGGAAGCAACAGAGGACAAGAAGGGAAAGAATGAAGGAGGAGGAATTTAGGGGACCAGGAACCAGGAATCAAAGGAATTTGCAGTACGAACTATGGCAGCACACGTCTAGCCACTGCAAGCGGTAGCATTGAGACGCGCAGGGCCAAGGGGGCATGTCAGCTTTATAGAACGTAGTGCGTACAACGCAGAAACTGGTAAATAGCGTTCTGCGTTCATGTTGGGAGTACTGCTGAGTGCAAGCCCGGGTGGGTCAGGAACCAGGAAGTCCAGAAAGGACACGTCCGATGGTTCATGACACATACTTCCCTCTGAAAGGGGGTCACCCTGAAGGCATTGCTTACTGTAAACAGTTGTCTCAGACATGCCATTCACTGCCCTTCATACAGAGGGGTGTGAGCTAACTTCAAGCTGACACATTGCATATCAAAAAGGTTTTGAGGCTTCCTGCCCTTTGTTAGTTCTGTGAACAGGCTTCCTTGCAGGCTTGCTTCAATTAAATCTCATCAGTATGAGCTGCCACCACACAGAACTTAACAATATGCAGGGCGAATCTATGGAGCCTTTGATATTTTAATTAGGCTGGCCATGGCCAGCGGAAGGTGTCGCTTTCCCCCTTCTTGAGATGCTTTGATGTACCTGTGGTTGTCACATTCCAGCTGAACATGACAAAATTGCAAAGGTAGGCTGTGTCCCCCCAGAGTACACTTCACTATGTGTTTGTTGTGCAGTGAGCATTGGGGAACGTGTGTAAATTAGCCCCAAACATTTCTCTGAGGTTTATCTACCAAAATTGAATTTCTTTAAAAAATCAAAACAGCCCAGGCAAGTACAAACTCCCCATGCGGATGGTCAAATTCCTCACAGGTGAAATCTGCCTTCCTCTTGCCCTGGCGTCCCTTAAGTGAACACACTTCCTCATGACCTGTTAGATCTACTTGCCTGTCCTTCCTTTCTACATGCCTCTTCAGCACTCTTTTTCATCTCAGTCCCTTTGGGATTCTGGGACATGTAGTTCACTTTAGTGAAATTAGGTTTTTCCAATTCTTTAAGTTGGCAAAAAGCCATCAGAAGGGAGGGCTTACGCGAAAAGTTAAAAAGGGTTTCCCCCCAGTCTTCCTGGTCTGATTCCCCTCCATGTGATCCTCCCTCACAATTTGAGGCCTTTCTGTTGTAGTCCTTTTAGCCAGTGGCTGTCAGTGCAATCCTGTTCCTTATGAAGTAAATTAAAACAAACTGTTGTTGGCTGTTTCAGCCCATATCGCAGGATTCTTCCTCTGCGGCTTCTGAGCTCGGAGGAAAAAAAGGTGAGGGACTGAGGTACGGGTACGTAGTGATGCGGTGTATGCACGATGGCCGACATCACGTCCGTAGTTGATGAGTGGCATGGACGAGTCAAAAGAGAATCGATGGTAGAAAAAGTTTCAGAACAGCTGACCCTGGAATGGATATCTATCTGATGAGGAATCATCGGGAGGTGAATACATAAAAAGAACATTACTGGTAATATTCTGCGACAAACAAAGGCCACATTTCGCTAGACATAATTTTGAAACTGGAAAAGGCATGACATGAGTTCAGCTATCAGAAGTAGTTGTACACAGGCCAGTTTTCTGCATGGCCAAGGAGAATGATATTGTTTAGCTTCCTATAGCTGCCACTCTAATTAACACCAATGAACACATTGGGAAATGGAAATTTGGCCAAGATCGTTTGCATCTCCTCATGTAAGGCACACATTACATAGAAAGCTGGAAAAACATTAACAACCAAGATTTAAACTTTAAATGTTCTAAATGCCATGTTTTGGTAGGCTCAAGTGTTTTGGTAGGATCAGGTAAATATTATACTTGCCAGGTTGAGACAACTCAGGTATCCAGTGCCGCTTTCTAGGAAGCAAGAGGCATAAGCAAAAGGGAACTGGGAAGAGAGAAAAAGAACAGGCCAATTGCCACAAGTCACAAAGTCTGTTAACTGCAAGCATAGATATCACTCCTGTGTAAGTATAATGGTCATGGTTAGAGGCTTGGCATATAGCTTTAAAGTGTATTGATGGATTTCCTTAAACTGTTTTTCCTTTAAAGGACAAATCTGTTTCTTAAAATAATGGCAGTGTCCTTTGTATTCTTTTTATTACTTCTTATTGGCATAATAATAGTGTACTGTAACAATGTTATTTGCCACTCTCATCACTAATGTGTATACACTTCTGTGGTCACCTACATGTAGTAAATACACTGCTTACTCATACACTTTGTGGTTTTCATTAATTCAACAGTTAAACTGTCATCTGATCTAATGAACCCCTGATTCATTCTTATTTCCTATTATTTTGTTAAATTTGGTTTGAGGGCTCAGCCACCGTATTAACTGGAGTGCACAGCCTCATGTGGTGACCAGCCCCTGAACACAAATAATGAGACATGGCAACGGCATCTATCTATCACAGGTCCACAGAACTGTGGAACGTAAATGCTAAAGCCCTGGCACTCCTTTGGTCCCTAAAAGATCCTGCAGGATGAAGTGAACATCCCGACTCAGAGAAGGGAGTCTGGCCGACCCCGAACATCCAGCTTGGTACGAGCCGCCAAAGAGAAGAAAATGGAAACCCCCATTGAAGAAGATAGGGTTAGACCACATCTAATCCTCTGGCTAGAGATAGGGAACCAAAGTTACGGGTGTGGGAAGCAAGGCCATATCATTCTGTTCTGTCTGAAACAGCGGAAGAAGGAGCCCATGGAGATAGGACTTTTGAAAACCGAGCTCCAGGAAGTGCCCTGCAGAGCAAAATCTAGAGCCAGAATTAGATGGCTCATGATACCTCCCCGAGTTTTTCCCAGAAGAACAAAAGGCAGAAGTAACAACCTGGGCCATATTTTCAATGGAGAAGGAGATACGAAATTCCATCTGCCAGTGACCATCCAAGTGGAAACTATGCATGTGTTAGTGGACTCCGAATGTCACTGCACCACCATCAGAGTAGATTTGGTCACCAAAGAGGAACTAGCTTCATGGGGGTATCAATGATTATCTGTGTATATGGGGCCTTTGATCTGTATTGCCACGCTCAAGTCCAAATCATCGTTCTGGGGATGCAGCTAAAGATGTCAGCTGTGGTAATGCCAGGCCTACTCAAAGAGATGTTATCAGGTACCGACGTCCCCATGTTCCAACAGTACCTAGAAGCCCTAAACTTGAGATAGGTAGAAGGTGGGTGGAAGGAGGAGGGGGACTTTGGGTTAAGGGTGGAGGCATGTGACAGGGTCAGGATCATTACAGGGACCCTTCTGAAGCTGGGCTATGTGGCCTACAAAGGTATTGCCAGATCTTGACCTACCCCAGATGTGGGATGAGGGAGTTCAGAGGGACCTCTTACCCGCTGTGACTGAGACAATGCCAAATACAAAAAAGGGAGCAGGGCTAACCAGACTCTCAGAGCCTTTGGAAACCGGTCTCAACTGCCAGAAAATAGAACAGGCAGTAATTTATTGTCTTGATAGTAGTGGAATTTCAGAGGACCAATGGGAGCTGGGAGGATCAGCAGAGCAGTGTAGGCAGGGCTATAAAATAACATTCAGTCAATACCAGAGTGAAAGGTGTTCGGGTGACATCTGGAGTGAAGTTGTTAGACCAAGAGACTTGGGCCCTGAGAGCGACGGTGGAGTCAAGTGGTGGAGATACTGTGGCGCTATTGCGAGAAAGCACAGGTAAGATAATATGTTTGAGAAAGTGGCATCAATTTGCTTATGTTGATGTTTCTGTTTGTGTGTGTGTGTCATTGGTCGAAGTGGGCGGGAGCGGTCGGGAGCGGTGCTCCTCTAATTCTTTTAATTACGTTTAACGTTCCTATACTTTTATTTTAAAAAGAAACCGTTCTGGAATGGTTTCGTTTTAAAATAAAAGTGTAGGAAGCAGTTGAAACTTGCACTTTCAGTGCAGTGCACTGAACATTCCCTTAAACTGCAGGTGCATGCGTTTGGGGGTTTCTATTGTGTATGGGAGCAGGTGTGGCAATGGGGTTTGCGGGGAGCGGTGCAGACCAGTAGGGAACATAGCTACACTACTTCTTTTTGTACACTTCGACCACTGGTGTGTGTGAGCAGTGTCTGTAGGACGGGAGAGCAAGAAGGTGGAGAAAGAGTAGAATGAGGTTCAGATAGCAGAGCTCTGTGTGTGTATGTGTGTGGAGAACGTACACGACTGAGTGAAAGTGGAGTAGTTGATTGTTGGAAGCAAGAAGGTTGGCAAGAAGGGTGAAGTCAGCATGTGGAGACAAGATGGTAGAGGTAAAAAAAAGAGGAGAGTAGGAAGTGGGATTAGACAAAGGCACAGAGGGAAAGAGGTAGGGAGGAGAGAATGCAGGATCTAAAGAGAGGGAATGAAATGGAGTGGGGAAGTGGACTAGATGGAGTAGAGGAGATCAGTAAGAGGAGGAGAAAGTGATGCAGAGAAAGAGAGAGGCATAGTGAAGGGAGGAGAGGGAGGTGAGGGAAGACAGACAAGTGGAAAGAACTTGTGGAATCAGCCATCAAGAGGGGAAATCAGGAGACTAGGATGCTTGAATAGCCTTACAAATTCCTTTAGGTTGTGGAAGAACACAGACCTTATTCAATAAAATCAAGAAATAAAATATTGATATGGGGCACAAAAAGTACTAAAGGAGGGGTGAGGCTGAGGGTCTATCTTTTCGGGTGAAAAATGTACCGCCCGTACCCTCCCACCCCCACCATGACATCATCATGGATCCCTATCCCTAGTGTTTATATTTTATTTTGTATCTCTTCGCGGCCTTTGGTTACCCCTTTTGGCATCAGGTAACACTTGTCCATTATGAACTGGACTGCACATGTGAAGCTTTTCCACTGACTCTGAGTTTTGTGCACTGCAAAGAGCAGTGGGACAAGGCCATTGAACTGAAGCCGATGGACCCTGCTGTTACAGAATGGCCCTTTATGGGCCCGGAAGACGTCATGGGATTGAAGGCCTTACATTCTGCGACTCAGGAGGATGAGACCGGAATTCAAATGGATGACCCAGAATAGGATCATCATGTGCTATCTTTCTGCAACGACACAGTCGACGGACTATATATTAGTACTGCGGGAGGCAGGAATAGTGTGCCGGAAGGCTAGGTAAGTGTTGCTAGAGATTCTGATGATCATTTGCCGTGGAGAATATAAAAGTGGCGGGTCTGGAGGGTGGGGTTGGTTAGTCATCTGCAAATGGGTTAACAGGTGACACTGTCTGATTGTTTCTCAAGCAGACTTATAAATCCTTTTGCTTATCCATCTCCGAAACCTAAAGAAATTCTAATTTTGATGTTCTCAGATTGGATCCACGACTCGTATCAGTCGTGCAACATGTTACGGCAACGACTCGTATCAGTCGTGCAACATGTTACGGCACCAGACCGGAGGATTACCTCCTCTTGAAGACCCCACATGCATGATCAGAGAAGGTAAAGATTCCTAGTTAAAAGCTCCAAGGGGTTTATCGGGAGGAGGATGTCCAGATCTGCAGATGTTGTGCATGTGTGTGCCGCTCAGGGGAGCTGAGGCTCTTATCTCAATGGTTAAGCAACAGGAGGATTTGTTTAGGGAATACCAAGCATGGGTTGGAAATTCTGGGTTGGGTATGACACTTTAATATTTGTTTTTGTCTATTAATTTGCAGTTCTGCCGACAGTGGTGTATTATTCTTACCCTGAAATTGATCAAGCAAAATACTGGGGGTGATAATTTAGTTGTGCTGATCTTGTAATAAACCCTGGAGGTTTTAGATGTCTATCTGAATTGGTCTGAATGCATTCAGATTCTCTTTAGAGCCAGGTGCTCGAAGCAGACATGTCTGTTATTGGTGTTTCTGTTTAGAAAGGGAAATAATGAAATGGGAAAAGGAGAAGCAACAGGATCTGATGGGTGTATTGTACACCCAGCACTTAAATAGGGAAAGCGATTTGTTTGCAGGTTGAGCGCCTACAGTCATTCAGGACCACTCCAGGGAGTCTCTGGTAAATCTCCCTCCCTTATCAGGACTGCAAAAGAGGAGTCAAAGCGTGAGTGGTACATGGGTGAGTCGGCATGGGGTGCCTAGATATAAAAAGCAGGGACAAAAAATGGGAATCAGCTGTTGACACAGTCATATTTACTAACTTTAACAGCACTGCCTGTGACTTCTTAGATTCCTGACATTACCTGA
Source organism: Ambystoma mexicanum (assembly GCF_040938575.1). Lineage (NCBI taxonomy): Eukaryota > Metazoa > Chordata > Amphibia > Caudata > Ambystomatidae > Ambystoma > Ambystoma mexicanum. The sequence goes on from NC_090941.1 coordinate 808,727,053, forward strand.
CACAACTTAATAAACACAGTCAGTTCCAGATAGAGAACTTAACTTTGGACAAACATAGAGAGCTAAGACAAACTTTAGAGGAGCACAAGTGCAAAATAATCTCCTGCCAATGGGGGACGTTTGTGACTTGATTAGAGGAAGTGTCAGGTAGACGCAATGACTGTAATATTTAAGGGCTGAGGGAAGTAAAGACAGGCTCCGGGGACAGATCAAATATCTAAAAGCCAGGGGAACGTTGGAAAAATTGGCTCACCTGTTTCCCAAATCATAGAAGGGAAGACAGACAGGGAGTGGAACAATCAGGATAGTGAGACTGCAGAAGACATTACAGACTTCTTTACTTCTCTGCACGTGGCAGCAAGAGCAGGTCAGTGGAAGGTGGGACAGGGAGCACAGGCGCAGAAGCTGTCAAGTGCCCCATTTCTGTAAAGCCCCAAGGCACTGGACCCTCAGTCCCTGAAATAATGCTGCCCAGGACTAGCAACTCGGGTGCCTAAGGGGCCCTCTGTTGCCCCATGCACCTCCCTTTTACCCTTTGTAGTGGTGAGAGGAGGCACGCCATATGAGAGAGACTCTTTACTCCTCCAAGCAACCTATAGACAGATGCTAGCAGGGAAGAAGGAACAGGGAGGACAACAACAGCACCACCTCATTACTGAACATGGAGCATGGGCACCAGGCAACTTGTGAGCCTGGCTGAAGAATTCTCAAATATTAGGGAGGAACTAAAACGGTTGATAGAAGAGCTGCTTGCAGTAATACAGTGCTATAATCATGTTTTGGCAGATATGAACGAGCTCATGAGGATGGTGATGCCCCCAAAGGAAGACAGCAACTTACAGAATGTGCTACTTGGCCAGTCCAAGAAAAACATAGGATGCTCTTATTCAGGCTAAAAAAATAATAGTTTCTGCTATCTCTGAGATTTGCCCCAGAAAGACTGATTCAGCGGAAATAGGAAACTGTATGCAAAAGAAAAACAAGGGAGAATGCTGCTGATTAATTAGACCGAGCCAAGATGGTATTCTCCCAACATTCAGGTATCACTAATCCAGATGAGGCTGTGCAGGAGGCTTTATCTAACTCCTTGTTTACCTGATCTGATTCCAAAGGTGCCCACACAATTAAAGAATGTGTGTATTGGGTGGCAGGCGTAATGCCTAGTAGAGCTGGTGGTGGTGGTGGCAAATCATTGCATAGCATGTCAGGAACCAAAGAAACAGACTTGAGAATAAATGAATGGCTCTTCAAATGCAGAATTTACAGGGCAAATACAGAATGCACAAAAAGCCCCTCAGACGGGAGGTATCAGCTTAAATAGGGGATGAGGAGGCCCACCCCAGGACAAATGAAATATATTGAATCATTCTTAAATAATAGAATGGCTAAAATCACATGGGGGAAAGCCTCTTCTGAAGCCAAGCAAATAAAGTGTGGAGCACCACAGGGTGCTTGTTTGTCCCCAGCACTTTTCAATGTGTTCTGCCACCTTTTATGTGACCTCTTAGATTCTCTATGACGTTATTTTACAGACTGCGCAGATGACACTCAGCTCCTTTTAGAGAGCTGAGTGGTAACTATGAGAAAGATGCCGAGTGCATTTCTTTCATCTATGACTCTATTAAGTCCTAGATGATTAAGAATAGATTCTGCCTAAACAGTTCTAAGACTGAACTACTGATGTTTGGGTCTGTTAAATCACAGGAAAAACTGGACGCTTTAACATTGATCAACATATGATCAAAGTGGTGAACCAAGTGAAGACACTTGGAGTTATACTAGATTCAACACTTAGGGTCATTACGAGGCTGGCGGTAGCTGTGCCTGTAATACAGGCACGGCTGCTGCCGGTATTTTTTTTTTCCGGTGCCCAGAAATGCCCAATTACCGGGTCATTATGGCCTTGCCAAACCCAGTATTTGCCCATTCCTGGGCGCCGGGAAAAATTCCCCCCCAAAGGGCTCAATGGGAATGGGGAAGCCGGATGCACCGGCACCGTTATGACCGGTGTCGGTGCATTCGACATGCTGTGCTCATGGTTGCCGCTTTGCCCGCTAAGGTCCGACCTGGCGGGCAGAAAGGCACCCACGATCACAACTCGTAGTTTGCCGGTCCGGGAACTACGATACTGGCAAGCTTACCAGTACTGTATTTCCCGGACCGACAAACTTATAATGAGGCCCTTAGTGCTGATGCCCAAGCCATAAATATAATAAAAAATTCCCAATACTTTTTAAGACTCCTATGTCTAATGAAACCTTTTGTATCCCCCAAAAATTATGGGACACTGGTTCGAGCGCTGATCTTGCCGAGGGTTTACTACTGTAATGCCTCACTGGGAGGCGTCTGAAAGGGGTGTATATGGAGATTATAGATATTGCAAAATGATGCAGTGAGAATTTCAAAAAATATACCTAGGAGAGACCCCATTTCTGAACACCATAGGGAGCGTCATTGTCTGCGGATGGAAGCAAGAATTCAGTTCAAAATTAACCTCATCACTCATGGATGTTTGTTTGGTCAAGCCCCTCTGTACCTAGAAAAACACATCCTGGCTCGGAAATCGGTCACAACCACACGATCCACTGACACAATATTGTTAGCTTGCATGAAAATAAAAAGTGCCAGAGGAAATGGATGCTCTTTCCCTGTGTTAGCAGTACATTTTTGGAACAAGCTCCCACAAGAATTAAGGTTAGAAAGGAATGTACTCACCTTCTGGAAGAAGCTGAAGACGTTCTTGTTTACCTAGTTAGTTTTCCTCTCCTATTGCCTGCTTTTAGAAGGTTTCTGTGCTAACGTGTTTTTGGTTGTCTTCCCTCACCCTGATGCCTGTGGGCCTTCGGCATGTAACAAGTACATACATAAACATGAACATATAGGGCAGGTGGGTGGTTACTCGGGTCAACAGGACCGACAAAGACAGTGGAGTCAATAGGATCACCAAAGACAATTGGAACAGCAGTGACTGTAGGATTCTCAAAGAAATTGATTAGGGTGCAATCCTGTACACAAACTTGGCATTAGAAGATTGAGTGTCCATAGTGATCCTATTTCCAGGGTAATCAGGCCCAAAACACAACTCCAGGTCCCCCAGCAGACAGCTCTGACCCTTTTCCTGAGGATCAGAGAACCCCAACTCCATTCCTGAATCCCAATGTCCCTGCCTATGACCTGGACACTTCTCACTCCCCAAAACAATCTAGATTTGTTCTAGCTAAATCAGGAGAGTGAGGTATCAATGAATCTCCTAATTTTGGTAGATGAGGACAGCCACATGTACAACGTAATGTAGAATGAATATCTCTACCCTGTCTAGTAAACACAGTGGCTAGCAAATCAGATCTGTGTATGGACAGCTTCCCAGATGTACCAGTGTCTACTGACACTGAGGGGACACTAGGGATATCCAATACCCCAGTCATACTGTCAGTTACAGTACCTTCAGTACGTTAGGACCTCTTGCCAACACACATGCTTTCCCCCGTAGCCAATCAGCTCCAGTTAATGTGTTAGCTAGGGATATTTTTTGCAAGCTCAGGTTTACTATTTATTGCACCGCAAATGGGGTATAGATAAAAAATCCCCATAATAAAGCAGTGGTTGTTCTAAAAACTATACAGGTGAACCTGGCAGAGATGTCGCCCCACAAGGGAGAATGGCCAGACCATTTGAAAGCATTGATTAACTCCATACCTGCTTCTTTGTGGTCAACTCACAACAATAAGGTATGATACATTCTGAAGCCATTAGGATAAAAGTTGACCTCTTCAAGAAGCTCCTATGCATTCCCCAGTATCCATTAAAGCCAGTCACTGAGCGGATTATCATCTCCATTATTGAATCACTCTAAAAAAAATGTATAATGTCCCAACAACTAGTCCATACAACAACCCGATACTGCTTGTGACAAATTTAGGGAAGACAGCATATAATTTTGTCCAAGCCCTGAGAGCTGTTAATGCTGTAGTAGTTCCTTCATTTCCACTGGTTACAATATAGTCATATTCCCCTCCTGAAGCTACCCATTTCACAGTAGTAGATCTATGCTGAGCCTTATTCTCCATCCCTAATCATAAGGGTAGTCAGTAGTTGTTCACATTCTCACACATAGGAATCCAGTACACCTGGGCAAGGTTGTTCCAGTTTTAAATTGAGTCCCGTACTCTCTTTTCCCAGCTGTTGAAGAAAGATTTAGATGACATAAAATGTCCCGGCCCATCTGTGTTAGCCCAGTCTGTAGACAACCTATTGGTAGCCTCGCCATCCTATGAGACAAGCAAGCCGGACATACAAATATTGCTTACTGTGTTAGCAGAAAAGGGACACTGAGCATCCAAAAAGAAATTACAGCTGTGCATGTAAATAGTGCACTATTTGTGTCATGATATTGGGTCTCCAATTGATAGCTCCCCCCAAGAAGGAGGCAATATACAAGATTCCAAAACCCCAAACTCTCACACAGATGAGGGTTTTTTAAAGTGTAGTGGGGTATTGTTGGCAGTGAATTCTATGTTATGCAGAGATTGTCAAACCCCTGCAACAGGACTCCCACGTCAATACAAAAGAGCCACTTCTGTGGACTCCAAAGCAGAAGTGGCATTTACTAAGATTAAGAATAGTTTACCCTGTACCCCTGCTCTGGGACTCCCAGAATACAAGAAAGGATTTATAATTTACTGTCATGAGAACAATGGTTTTGCTTGGCTGCCCTCACTTGCAGTAGAAAAATGCAAAAATATTTATCAGGATCTTCCTTGGGGGTTACAGTACCACATTCAATGATCTCCCTCCTGTTGTAAACGTATACCAAGCATACATCTGTATCTTGAGGCAGTAAATATGAAATACTCCTCATGAAATCCTCTTGCTTCTTTGACCAGGTTCCCAGTTTTGGCCCAGCAGCTCTGCTTCCCACTACCTAACCTGGTGAACTGCATGATACAGAAACCCATGATTGTGTTGCTATCCCTGGGGCTCATTACAAGTTGGGTGGTGCAGGTAAAATGCAGTGGAATTACTGTAAACCACTGCATTACCGCACCACCGAACTAAAACGTTGGTGGAAAGTTAGAGAATTCATCTCCAGCTATGAGCTGGAGGTAAATCTGACAGTTTTCATCAAATTTCTGCAGACTTACCTCTGCAGTAATTCCACCAAAATTCCCCCATGGAGGACAATGGACTACAATTAATGGGGACTCACACCACTTGTAATCTGGTCATAATACCGCCGGACAGAGTGGCAGTAACAGTAATACAGTTTGGTGGTATCTCAGCACATTTACCACCAAACTTATTATGAGGCTCAATAACTTCTTACCCACACCACAACATGATTTAACTGATGTTCCCCTCTCAGAGGAAGACCTGATTTACTTTATGGATGGCTCGTGTTATCAGAACCAGAATCGGAAATTGGTCGTGGGGAGTGTGGTATGTGCACCTGGGTAGGAATGGAAATGTACTGCAGGTCACTTCTGCACAGATAGCAGGGCTGGTAGCACTCACAAAGGCATGCAGACTAGCTGCTCAACAATCTGTTAATATTTACACCGATTCAAGGTATGCGTTTACGGTGGCCCATGACTTTGGTCACATTTGGCAGCAGAAAAGTGTCTTGACCTCAACAGAATTCCCCATTAACAATCAGCAATAAGTAAAAGCACTCCTGGATCCTATCACACTCTTTAAAAAGATAGCCATAATCGAAAGCACTGTTTATCATGTATTTGATGATGACAGCAGCTGGGGCAGTGGTTATGTGGATAAAACAGTAAAATGAGATGAGGATGATAACCTCCTAGTTAAGGTCAGTCCTTAGCCTCCTCCTGTAGAACTTTAGAGAAAATGGCTCAGATACAAGAGTACACAACCTACAGTCAAAAGGATAATTGATGTAAGAGAGGCTGTCAATTACATGAAGAATATGTGGAAAGGTGACCATGGTCTACACTACTGTCACATCTTGTTAGGGTGTACCAGGCTCATGTAGGAAATGAAGGGATGATTATGTCATTGGATTACTCCTGGTTTGCCCCCAAGTTGTCCAAAATGGCTCAAGAGTATTGCACGTGTTGCATTAACCGTCTGCAGAATAGTGAGATGAAACCTGTTCCTTCCACCCACCAAGCACATTCTCTCCCCTATGTCCCTTTTGTGTCTCTTCAGATCAGTTTTCTCCAGATCCCCTGTTGCAATAACTGGCACTATCATCTCGTGATTCTGGAAGTGTTCTCTTGGTGGGTGGAGGGATACCCCTGTCAAAGGCTAGATGCTATAACTGTGGGTAAAAAGATATTGGTGAGAGATGTTGCACAATGGTTTGATGTGCTTGTGGTATTAAAAAATAAGGTGGTGAAAACAATCCTGACAACTCACTTTACATTGCCCACACATCCGTAGTCAGCATGGGCAGTGGAGAGGAGAGGTGACATCATCAAATATAAATTAGCAAAGATCCCTCCAGAGACCGGGCTGAAGTGGCATGATGCCCTTCCCCTTGTTTTATTCAGTGTTCAAAGCACCCCTAGCAGTGAAGTTGGGCTCAGCCGTTACGAAATGTTATATGGACAGCCCATGCGACTTACCTCATCTCCCACTGCAAAATCTGATTTTAACCTGCACTTAACTGATGACAACGTATTCGTGTATGACAAGTCCTTAATTTCTTCTGTCAGCTTTGTTCCCAACTAGGCTAAGGCAGCTCTCCCTATGGTACCAATTGAACCCAGCCACCATCTTCAGCCAGATGATTTTGTGCTCTTAAAGATCCATCAGAGTTAGGCAGCTCTGGAACCACGTTGGAAGGGGCTTACCAAGTGTCATTGAACTCCATCTCTGTTGTGATGGTGCAGGGGCATCCTATGTGGGTAGATGTGACCCCCTTCAAAAGGACTGCATCACTATTCAATTGAGAAATTGAATGGTGATGCAGTCCTTTTGTCTATTTTATGCATCTTGGTTAGCTTCTTTTCTATTCTCTAATCTCTCTTATGCCTCTTCCTCTGAACAAATGCATAGTTACTACCTTACAAATATAGTGAACATCTCAGAAACATGGCCCTGGTATGGAATACAGTACCTCTTTCACTGGCATTGGTAACATGTGGGTTTATGGGAAGTCGGGATTTGTTACTAGGTTTTCTTCCAAAACCAGTTATATGTTCCCACAGGGGGGCTCCTCTACCCTTGTTAAGCTCTCCCTAATTGGATTTCTAATGAGGATTAACTCATTGGTTTAAATTCTGAATCACAATCCTAAAAAATGACCCCTACCTCAGATGTGCCAGGGAAGAGAGTGGCCACTGTTTCTAAACCAACCCCAACTCCTGAAATGTATCCTGAGTCATCCCATATCTCAGATTGTGCATGCTTTTCTCATTCTGTTTTGGACTCTAGGCTGGGAAGAAAAGAGATTTTGAAAACTATCTACTGGTCCCGCTATGTGACATATATAATAGTGGTGGTGAGAGCAAGGGTTCAGAGAGCAAGCAAGAACAGAAATATTGATAGAGTATCCTTATCCAAAGGTTTCCATTGTATGGCTGTACTGTGAGAGTGTAGCATAGAAGATGTGTGTAGTATTAGAAAAACAGTATAACAACTTGATGGAGCTGTATTGCTTTCTAATTGCTTCTTTGATTTACAGGTATTCCTGTGGTGGTAAGGGTGTGCTCGAACACAACTCATATTTTATGCTGTTGTAATATTCAAACAATAGACTGTCTACTCTAGTAAAGTACTTAGTCTAGTAAAGTACTTAGTCTTACCTACATCTGAGGTTTCTGATTGTATGAGAAACACACAGATACGTGGACAGTCTTTATGGTCCAACACCACTTTAGTGACTGATTTTCACTATAGCCATACCTGCATTTCTGGTCACAGCACAGTTTCACAATTTTAGTAAAGGGAGCTCCATACGCTTGTAGCAACAGTCTAGGGAATTGCGCACAGAAAGAAAGAAAAGGGTAGTAGCTGATTGAATCTGGGATGGGTCAAATACTGCCCTTTCAGTTGGGGTGTATGCGAGGGACAAAAGATAGATTGCTGCTTAGAACGAGCAGCAAAACCTTTCTCTGAAGCACAGCTCACCAACACAAATACAGGGGTTCTGCATATAATTGGGATGCTCGGTACACTTATGAGAGATTCACTAATGCAAATGATAAACAGAGTGATGCCCTCTGCACGAATGCTGCAAGGGGACATTGCCTGTGAAGAGATGCAAGATTACTTCACTTTGATCTCCTGAGTATCTAAGAAGACGTGAAGCATAACAGCTGGCTTCAGATCCTGGGAAACGATTCAGGAATACTAAAAGACCTGTGGCCCTGCAGAGACTTTGGCGGAGCAGCGGATTGTGCTGTGTATTCTATCACCTAGCTTCATAGCAAAGGGGCCTTGAGGGGCATCTTGGCCCCCAGCAGTAGAATTGTGCCCGGCACGTGGGCTGGATGCAATTAGGACTGTGTTCTGCACCAAGAAGTGTGAGAAATGCGGCCGCCTGGCAATTCCGTAAGATGCCTGACAACTGCCCCAGGGCTAACCCCAGATTTGTGGCTAAGAATAGGTTTCATTTGGATATTATGGCTCCTTCAGCCATCCCAGCTGCAATGACTTAATAAGTTAGGAAAGGGTCAGGTGTTGATGATTGGTAGGTAATATTATTTGTTGTGAAGTGCAACCGGGATAGTGTTGGCAGGTGGACTCTTATTTCAGGATGAAGATATGTGTGTTGAATTAGTCTCTGTTCCAGTATCAGATATACATGTTGTCCTGCAGAGAGGAACTCGACCGTTTAATATGCATTGTCCAGCAGTACATCAAATATCCATAAAGCTTCATATATCATTCTTGAAATGATGTCCCAAGGTAAGTACCATGATCTTTTGAGAATCTAGAGACCCTAGTCCCAGATGTAAAGAAAATAACAGACATTCAGAAGAGCTTACAGGTGTTAGAAGTAGTCTTTATTGGGCAGAAACCCTGCAGCCTCTCTCTTTTCATGAAGAAAGGTGTACTTTTAGTAATGATATTTCTGAACAACCCTATATCACTACAATCATCTGTATAACTGTGTCCTTTATCTCACTGGCAGGTATCGTTTAATACTTCCGCGGTCGGTGCAGTAAGAAGGGGACAGTAGTGGTCAATACAGCTCCCTCCAGATTAGCGCGCCATAATTCTAAGCACAATTTGTACCTATGCTGTGTGAAGAACCGCATTAATTACAAAAAAAACTAGAGTAACTTATGACATTTTGAAATGTGGTAGATAAAGTTAATTTTTTATTTTTTTTTATTTTGTATATAATCTATATTAGATTTTTACAAAAAGGAGTTCTCATGATTACGTATACCTGACAAAAGAGATGTTGAAGTGTTGAAAGTTACGTACTAATAGATGTTTAGAACATTGTTAGTGTTTACACCATCCAAAATTTATCAGAATTAAATGGCTTTTCTCGTTAGATGTCAGAAATGTCAGAGATGGCTAATCTTTTCCATAATGATGTTTAGTAGTTTTGCCGTCGGGATTAGCCATCTAGTTTGGGCTCCTGTAATTAGGCGGTTCCACCACATATCTTCATCGTTAATAAAAGAGTTTGTAAACAAGGGACCAAAAAAAACGTCCCTTTCCTGTGCGATCGCAGGGCAAACCATCAGGAGATGTCTTATGGATTCTGTAGTTTCAGAATTTTTACAAAGACGACATGATTTCTCATTAGTAGCAGCTCGGATAGCTAGAATTTCTTTTGTAGGAAGCAGATTAAGACGAGCTTTCAGTAGAGTTTTCATTGACAGCTTACTGGGGTATTTTTTACAGTATTCCATAGGCTCTTTAAGTTTGTTAAAGACGGGTGGTAGATGGATTAGCAGCTTGTTTGATGTTGCTTTTTCATTCGTATTTATCCAATCTAACCACTCCATTTTTGATTTTATTCTTAACGGATTCTCGATTAGTTCATCTTCTGAGCAGGCTATCGCCTGCAGGAATTGTTGCTGAGTTTCAACCCAGTTTTTAAGTAGCTTGTTGTTTCCCTTACTAATTTCTTCGTTGATCATACGGTATATTTGAAGACTCTCTGGATGTCTTATTTTTCTGAATAACTGAATCCTACTTTGTGCCACTACTGCAGCTATAGAGAGCAGACCTAGTTCGCGTCTTATTGCTGCAGAAGATGTAGATTTAGGAAGTCCAAGTACTGTTCGCCAGATATGGCCTTCTAGTTTGGTCCAGAGGGTCGACGGGATTGTTGGTATTGCGTCCATGCCGTATGTTAGAGACGGGATTACCTTAGCTTTATAGAAATGGATAGCGGGTAGGAGGCTGAATTTGCCATATTTTCTGTGAACTGCCCGAAGCTGGGATGTTAGATGTTTCGCCTTTGTCCATAGAGTTTGTTGCATTGTATTAGCGTTCTTAGAGCTGTCAATTTCAACTCCCAAGTATTTGAATGTTGTAACAACTTCAATTTTTGTCTGGTGAAGGAACCACTGGAGATTTTCTTTCTTTTTAGTCCCCTGTTTTTGGAAGATCAGGACTTTAGTTTTTGATTTGTTTATCTCCAAGTTATTGTCCTTTATGTATTGGGCAAGGTTGTCGAGTTGTCGCTGGAGTCCAACCTGCGTGTGGTCCAAAATTATCAGGTCGTCGGCGTATAGAAGCCGGCTGACCCCTACGTTGCCGACTTTAGGTGGAAATGACCTGATCGCATCCTGGGAATCTTTAAAGTCGCCTAGGAAGGATATAAAGAGTGCGGGGGCCAGCGGACATCCCTGCTTCACCCCACGATGAGAGGGAATTTGATCTGATAGGAGTCCTTGGTTGTTCAGGCGAACAGCCACCCTGGTGTTCGAATGAAGGGCGATTATAGGGTCCAGGATGTCTTCAGGACACTTCCACTCTTTCAATTTCTTCCACAATTTCGACCTGTCGACTCGGTCGAACGCCTGGGAAAGGTCAACGAAAGCTAGGAAGACTCTTGGTGCGTGGTAGATAAAGTTAATATACTTTTAGATTGTAATCTTAGAGGAGCAGTAAAGGCCGAAAGTGATGGCGCGGTTGCTACAATTGTGACATTTTTTAAAACTTGTAAAGTAGAACACTAACAATTCGGTCTCTGTGATAGTTGCCCTAGAAACACCAAAGAAGGGGTCTGTGGCAGAACGCAGATAAAATATTGGTCAGGGACATGAAAAACTACGAAAGGAGGGGTGGGCTGAGGGCCTGTATTTTGAGGTGACAAGTGTAATGTAGTGTATATTGTTTTCTTTATCTCCCAGCAGACTTTGATCAGAGCACCTCTTTCCCCTTTTTGGCATCAGGTAACACTTGTCCATTAAGAAATGGACTGAGCCTGTGCACCATTTTCGCTGAGTCTGAGCTTGCGATGTTGAACTGAGGCCCATGTATCATACCGGCTGACACAATAAGCCCTCCATTGGGAATAGAATTTATCATCGGGGTGGAGGCACTATGCCCCTCGCCTGAAGAGGACAAGACCGCAATTGGACAGGAACAGCCATGTTACTCGGAAGAGAATCATCACGTGGCATCATTCTGCACGAACACTGTTGATGGACTATATAGTGGGACAAAGGGTTGTATTGTTTAGGTGGGAGATGGGAGTGGCTTGCATGAAAGGCCTAGTAACTGTTTCTAGAGATTTCTAGGGTCATGTGCTCCTAAGAAAATAACATTGGTGTGTCTTTTGTGTAACCATCTCCAAAATGTAAGACAATTCTAATTGTTATGTTTATACATTTCCTACACCACCTGGACCTGTTGTGCAACGTGGTACAGCACCACACCAGCACATGACCTCCTCCCCAAAACCCCACATGCACAAACAGAGCCCTAGTTAAAAAATTCACAAGGACCACCCCACATACAGAAAAGAGAAGACATCAGGGTTAGCTTGTACAAATGTCAAACTGTGGGAGATTGTGCTGGAAAGTAGGGACGCCTGGGCTTGGGTGGATTCTGAGGAAGAACTATGGACCGTATTAGCTCAGCCGCCCCAAACATGTACCGAATATCCATTGCTAAAACCTAATGAAATCTTGAAACTTACCAACATTGTCATTGGATTCTTGGACCCTCTGTGACTCCATCTTCAAGGACTGGTATTTCCACTAATAAAACACCAGTCCTAATATTTTTTGGGCAAGTGCTAGAGGTTAGTTCAGTTGCAGTTTTCCTCCATTTCAAAGAATGTTTCCAACACTGCCATGTCTGAAGGTACAAGCCACGCCTATGTCTTCCAACAACTACATTTTCTTACTATTTACATATATTCCAGCCTAAGGTTTGTTTTCCTTAGTCACACAGGCTACCTGACTGATGGTCAGAATGATCTCTTTACACACTTAATGACACCCTAACACATCGCTGTCAGCTTCCTCCAAATATTTTATCACATTAGCCATCATCATCTAATTATCACCCCCACTTCAGTAATTCCTTCCAAACCTCGATTCAATAAGCTTACTGCTACCCTTTTTACAGGGAGGGTCATTATTACCATCACCTTCCTTTTCACTTGCCTTACTTTGGCTTGAGATATTCCCTTTGTACAGCTCAAATAAATATCTTTATTTAAGTCCAGTGACGCCACTTGATCTAAACTGGGATTAACCATCCACCATATTTCTTCTCTAAATCTCTTATTCTTAAAATGTAGCACAAAATGATTGTCTTTGTATTTTTTTACATGTTACCAACAGATTTTACATCTTGCTGTTACCCACTTCTTTGAACACACATCATATTCAATTAATCCACCTCCTTCCTTTTGATTTTCTCATAACTCCAGTAAATTCTTCTATCTTTTGAACCTTAAAGATTTAGCAATAGTAGTTGTTTCTGTTGGCATTACAATGTGTGTCCCACACAGTGAGTATATTGTTTGTTAGCACATTGAAGTCATTTTATTCCTTCTCTCAGCCAATAAGAATGACTGGAACGCTGTCAAAAGCTACTGATATTCACTGTATTCCAGGCATTCTAACTTCAGAAGCTGCTAGAGACACGACAGAAAGCATTTCTCTGCATTCAAGAAACAGCAATGCAAGTTCCCAACAGGGAACAAATCCCTTTGTTGAATCAATTCCCGTGTTTGGCGTATTTGTCGATTAATATCCGATGTATCATATCTTATGAAGGCAACCTAGTTATTTAAATATTACAAAGTGAAACCACATTTAATTTACTAACATGCTTTGTGTACAACTTCCAAACCTTTATTGCTACTAGCACTATGCGCTAATAGAATAGCCTTATAGACCACAGGAGGAGATCTTATCTTTTTGGCTAATGACTCCTTCCCAACTTCAGGCACTTGGCTTTGTCCTGGAACATGATTTGGAAGTGGGCCATTATCCCACGATAATGACTCACTCGCTCTAAACGGGTATGTTAGCACATGGAAGTGATTATCAACCTTGCCTCAGCCAATCACAATGTTCAGAATGCAGTCAATAACTACTGACATTCACTGCATGCCAGACATTTTAACTTAAGAAGTAGTCAGAGAAACAATCGAAAACAGTTTACTCCATTCAAGAAATAGCAATGCAATTTACCATCATCAAGATTTCATTCAACAAGACACTCTAACATAATTTAACATAACAAAGTAAAAGCTAAAGAATGAAACAATGGATTTCCCAATGACTGTATCACCGGCAAAGGTAATACCGGCAAACTGGTATTACTGGCGTAATTACAGTAATACTGCCAAAAACACAGCAGAGATACCTCCACCTAAATGCATACGGGTAATGAAAATGAGGCCACAAGTGCACCCAATGCACTGAAGAAGAGTACATAAGGGCCAAACCTTCCCCAAATACACTTTCCAACACCATCATGCTGCCACTGGTTTCTGTGCACATGGACATCCAGCTGTTCTGGCTCCATATTGAGCTGCAGGGCCTGGTAGTGGAGCGGTGGAGGAGATGCCATGCAAGGGGAGCGCCTATCCCCCAGGTCAGGCCCTCACCCTGGAACCTGACAGACAGGTAGCTACTCACTCTTTACCGGCTGAACAGGGAAACAATTGCTGAGCTGCTGACTATTATCCAGGATGTCATTGGAAGCAGAATCAAATTTACCCAACATTCATCCAGAGGTAAGAGAGTGAGTCTTAGCAATGCTTCAAGTGCAAAGCAATGTAATGTTGAAATGTGAAATGACCTTCCCCAAAACACCATCTTCCCTCCCCAAAAACACCCTCCCCAAAAACATCCTCCCTATAAACCCTCCAAAGCACCCGCCACAAGTACTCCCTCCCGAAGAACGCCTTCCCCATAAACCCTCCAAATACACCCTCCCCAAAAACCCTCTCAGAATGCCCTCTCCAAGAACACCCTCCTGAAAACCACCCTTGCAGTGGCCAACAGTCACTGTCTGTGTCTCTTGAGCATGGGAACCTTCTCTGGCTGGATCCTTGCCAGTGAGGAGGCACTGTGAGAAGCACTTTGGCATATGGAGCCCTCTGTGGGGGTCACAGAGGTGAAGGGCACTTACCCCTGGGACCAAATGAACTGCAGGGTAAGCTGCATGCATTGTTGCAGTCTCGGTAGAGGCTGAGGTTGCCTCTGTTTGCTCCTCCACTCTCTGTCCCACTGAAGTCATGGCAGTGGTGGCATGGCCAAGTGACCGGGAAATCATGTGGCCGAACGTCTGCAGGCAGTCATGCATGGCATGCATTTCTTGAAGGTCCTGTCCCACCAGAGCCTCAATGGATGCCTAGTTCTGTTCTATTGCATCCAGTTTCGCCCATACAGCTGACATGGTATGCATGGGCAGAAGTGGTGGGCTGTGTGTAGGACCAGGCCTGAAGCATGGTGATGCAAATCCCATGTCATGGTCCTCCTCATCCTCCTCATCCTTGTTGGTGGTATCGACATGGGCCCTGCCACGATGGACCAGTGGATGCACTGCCCGTGATGGTGAGAAAGGAGTGCTGGAACCCTTACGACTTTCAGCCAGAGCATGGATGGCAGCAGTATGTGCCACAACAGGTGCTGACAGTGGCATGGCAGTGACAGCTGTGAGGGGTCACTGAGCGTTGCTGTGGAGATGTTGCAGTGGAGGGGTTTAGATGTTGGAGGTAGTGGTGGTTGCCTTACAGCACTGCTCTACTGCTTGCTCCCACTGGTAAGGGGTCTGCACTGTGCAACAGTGGAGGCAGATGATGTGCCTGCAGTGGAGGGTCCTGCCTCATCACTGTTCATGGACTGTGGACCTTTTGGGAATAGATTGACATGCTGTCGTTCATCTTGCAGACATGTCTGCAGGCTTGCAAGACACGCATGCAACATTATATGTGTTCCAGGGATGCACATGTCATCTGATTGGCATGGGTGGTATTGGTCCAATGAGTGCTGCTACTACTAGGTGGTGGCAGTGTCTGGATGTGCACATTGCCTGTTGTCCTGCCAGGGTGTCTTGTTGTTGTGAGTGTGGTAGGGCATCAATTGCCGACATGGAATATCATGGCACACATGGGTGCTTCTCATGTATCCATGTTTCACCTACATTGCATGTGCATTGCTACATTTTCCTGTCTCCCCTGGAACATGTGTGTGCTGGGATGAATCCCATGGAGTCATCCCTGAACACCGCCAGACATCTCCTCCCATGTGGCAGCCCTTATCTGATCTTGACCCTGGGGGGGGGGTATTATGAGGGAGGGTCACATGGGAGGAAATGGCTATTAAGGCGATGTTATGACTCACTGGGAGAGATACAGTATTCTTCCCTTCCAAATGAAGAAGACCCTATAATTCCTAAAATACAGATGGCATGTTGTCACTATACAAATCAATCCAGTTACAAAACCCTAAAACCCCTTCCTGCCAGATATTCTCGACAGAATACCATTGACACCTCATATGTAGATAACACACACACATAATCCTGTGGATTCCAACTCCCATAAAGCCTCAACTACTGAGACGAGGTAGAGGAAAAAGGAGTGAATATGCATTGTGGAGGAGCAGGTGGACACATTTTCCCTAGCTACCGCCTTTCTCACCGTCGTCATACTGGGGCAGCAGGAGAAGGACTATATGTGGAACACCATGTGTTATGCCTATACCGCATCGAGTGTATGAGAGACATAGAATGTACTCATGGAATGATGTCAGCACGCACCTATGGACATCATGGAACGTCAAGTGAAATCTGACGAAGGCAGAATGATGTCAAGAAGAAGATATATGAATCTATGCTGAAACTATATGAAAATAAGAATGACGATGTAACTGAAGCACCAAGTGAAATATGAACCGAAAGCTAAAGTAATCATGGAAACAAAGAAGATGAAGTAACTTACTGGCCAATAACTGTAAATATGCAGTAACGCAAGATAGATGAGACATATAGAGGGTTGCTATAGAGGAATATATAACGTGGTAAGGATGGCCATGGTAGGAAAATGGACGCTGGCTCACGATGAACTTAACCAAACCACCTAGAAACAAACAAAGGGTGGAGAATTAGGAGAGGCTGGAAAGCCCTATGTGCAGAACAAAAAGAAGGTTACATTGGCCTAGAATCAAGTATACTATTTTAAGGAATAATTGCAAGACATAAGAGGAGTTACATGGATAAGCAATGAATGTCACACATTCCGCTTTTATTAAAGAAGAAGAAAACATCTGTAACAGCCAAAGTATTGGACAATTTAAAGTGTAGGAAGTCTGGGCAGGGTCGAGTGAGCAAGTCTCTAGAGGCCAAGAGGAGCAACAGCATTCTGTGTGATTGAACCACATAACAGTAAAAAAGAGGCTGAAATGGACACATTTGTGGTTTCTTCACATGTGACTCAGAAATTCAAGACAAGGGCTATTCATTAGAGCCCCAGATGAAGATAGTGGTGTGCTCACATGCCCTCAAATGTTACAGGGCAGTGATCAGGCTACAAGATCAACTACAGATGGAAGACTTTGGCTTATGGACAACCGATAAGGGATGATAGATTAATTGGGAGAACGGGCAGTAATTTCACGTAATTCAAAGCACCTGGGTTCCTCGTATGTGCTGCTAGGGAGCCGAAAGTTCAAGGTTGGGATAGTATGCCAACCAATCGGTGGGTCTACAGGGGATCCGGCTATACAATGTTGCATAGACCAATCTGCTGATATTCTGCCGGCTATAATCAGTAATATATGTATTTAGAGGTATGCAGAGATAGGGGGCAGCCAATGATGTTATATGTTCTATATGTAGACATGTTCCCAATCCCTTCCTTCGATAGGTTTAGAATTTGCCAAGTAGGATGACATCATAGATGATGCATATTGGGGTATAAGACCTTTATGTATTGGGGTATAAGACCTTTATGTAATCAAGATACTGTGTGAGTGTGCATGCATCGGTCCCTGCTTTATTAAATGAGAATAAAGTAGTAGTTTTCTGCATTTCTTGAGTCTGTCCGATATTTGGTCTAAGACCCTGGGGGTCATTACGAGTATGGCGGTAGGGCTTAACGGCACCGTTAAGGATGGTGGTGCCATTAAGCCCCTACCGCCATATTCCTATTGCCTCACTGCAGAAACGTCATGGGTCAGAGGTGCTTCCAGACACCGGTGAGTCTGCCCAGAGATGTTGTGGGCCCTGGGGCATACCGACAGGCATGTGAGCCATTAAGAACCTATTTTGAATACAGAGAAATTAGAAAATACAGACAGAATTTGCCCAAATCCCCTTGTATGAGATGCCAATATGCGGAAGGTTGGAGCAAGCATTGCCACAAACCAATGAATGCTAGTGAAGGAGTTAAAAGACAAAGGGCCTC
Source organism: Ambystoma mexicanum (assembly GCF_040938575.1). Lineage (NCBI taxonomy): Eukaryota > Metazoa > Chordata > Amphibia > Caudata > Ambystomatidae > Ambystoma > Ambystoma mexicanum. Next base: position 808,744,868 of record NC_090941.1, read on the forward strand.
ATTACACGGTAGGCGGTGGACCAAGGTGATATTAGCATTTTACTAAAGGGAGCTCCATACGCTTGTAGCAACAGTCTGGTTGCTATTAGCACCTTGGTCCATGCCGGTAAAATACTGGCACCGTCTTGGAGTAAAGGGGAATTACCGCCCTATTCCAAGGTTGGCGGGGCGGTAATTCCCCCTTCCCCCATTGCCCTTCCCCATTCCCATTTTTGCCCCATAGGGCATAATGGGAATGGGGAAGGTGCTAATTACGGTACCGCAAATTGCGGTACCGTAATTAGCACCGTGGTCCCTTTGCGGGTTGGTTTTTAACACCTGGTAAAAAGCAGGCGTTAAAGTACCAACCCGCAAAGGGACCTCGTAGTAAGGCGGTAAGGGTTAACGGTCACGGGTACCATTACCGGTGACCGTTAACCCTTACCGCCTTCCGTGTAATGAGGCCCACAACCTGAACAAATCTCCACATATGAGATATCAATATGGGGGAAGTTGGAGCAAGTGAACATTTTAGCCACACCTAGATTCAAATTGCAAAAAGCTGGGGGAAGCTGAGGGAAGCAGTTTCCCTACAATAGCTGTGAAACAATGGAACAAATGACTAACACATGCTACACAACAAGTGAATAGCTTGAACCCCTAATCACTGAACAATAGTCTCTAGGTTGCCAGTTCTGCCCATGTATGTTTGTGAACAACAGCATTATTATGATATCTGTGTATGAAATTATGCCATGTATGTATGTCAATACAGCACTATTTATTATACTTGCATATTTAACCACGTAACTATCCTACCGATCCAAATGTCAATAACCTCGTACTAAATCATGGGAACTAAACCACGTGTATACCCCTCATGTATATGTTAGAGGCTAATAACCTTGTATCAAAGTCATTGGAACTAAGCAATGTATGTACTTTTCACCTCTGTAAAATAAGCGTCTAGATGCCTACGGGCTAGGTGCGCTAGATAAATAGCAAAAAAAATAAATGTTACCAAAAGCAGATGAATATTACTGAAGAAGTTAAAAGGTCGAATTTGAACAACTCTCCAGATATGAAATGTCAATGTAGGGAAAGTTGGAACAAGTAGTACCTCAAGCCAAGAAAGTACAAACAGTGACCGAATACAACTGTGCTATACTGAAAGACAGTGAGAACATTAAAAGGAGCCCTGGTGAAAGAAGCACAACAGGCAGTAAGCGTTTGGGGAGAAGATACCTGGTGGACATGCATACCAGGGGATCTGCATGCCCCAGAAAGTGATTCCTGGCAGGGGAGTATAGCAGGTAATCCATTTGAAATACACAGAGGACACAGCCATTGTGGGCCGATAGCTGGCAGGAGAGTATCCCTGGTGATGTGTAAAAACCAGATGAAAAGAAGTCCTAACAGACCAAGCACAATACCAAGTTGAAGTTAAATAAAAAAGTTGACATTCTGGGAAGATACATGGCAGGAGAGCATACCAGGGGTCTGATAAACCTACTAAAGGCTTCCTGGCAGGGGAGTATGGCAGGATGTTTTTTGTGAGAAGCTATTATTTTAAAAGAGACACTTTCAATATCTTTAAGGAACTATTGTTTGAAAAACACACTTTTGGCTATCCTTAGGAAGTTGTTGCTTAAAAGAAACGTTTTGCCATTGTTGAGAAGTGGTTATTTGAAAGAGATGCTTTTGCCATCTTTAAGGAGTCATTATTTGAAAGAGATACTTTTGCCATTTTTAAGAAGTCATTATTTGAAGGAGACACTTTTGCCATCCTACCTGAGACATCCAGGGGAAGGAACCACCCTCTGGATCTAAAGATTACGTTGTTGAATTTATTTATTTGTTTTTAAACCCTTTTGAAGCGTGAATCAGAGATATTGTTCATTGTACTCTTAGTTGTTCATTTTAATGTGAGGGTCAGATTAATGTTTTGGACACAAGGGCAGTGTATCTATTATTTTGACGGCAAGACACAGACTAATCTTTAGTTTTATTTCCCAAGGTAGGGAAACTCTCTTTAGGATAAGGACAGATAGGCCTCTATCCAGCTCTTTTTATTTTAATAAAGATGTCTGATGCTGAAAACACTTCAACTTTGTGTCCGTCTCTGATTTCTGACACCTCACAGTGCTCACTTAGCATGTGCTGGGATTGCCATGTGTTGGGCCATGCCCCTGCCCATTTTGCACATCACTACTGGGGGACGTATGCTTTTAGACACTACATAGACATGACCATGGGGTCCAATTGACTTACCGACATCGCCGTTGGACCCTGCTCCAGCCTATACACTTCCAATTCCCTCTATTCCCTCCATGTGGAGGATGGAGATGGCCATCTCCTCCCAGGGCATGAGGTGGAAGGGTTACACCGTGCCCTCTCCTGTGGCAGCACTCTCACTTCTGTGACTGGCAATGAGGCTACGGACTGTCACCTTCAGGTCATCCCAGCGCTTGTGGCAGTACTTGGCGCTACTGAGTACTGTGCCTGACTGCCGTCCCCCTTGCCATGATGTCAGCCAGTATGGCCGTCTTCCTCTGTGCAGGTCTTCCTTTGTCTGCTCCTAAATAGCTCCTCTGCATACTCCACTAGTGCATCTTCCAATGCAGTGAGCTCTGCCTGTGACATGATGGTACCACAAGTATGGGGGCTGGATGGCAACAGGAAATGGGTGATTCAGAGAGTGGATCTTTGACTAGTTTGCAGACAACAGTAACAGCAGAAAATACTTTTCGCCACAAACCCCAAAGTATTCTCTTCAGTTACGGCCAAAAGTGTTCATCTGGATGTGTTTCCTGATAACACACCAGAACCATAGATGTGGGTGTGCCCAAAATGCAGAGCACTGACTGCCTTATCACACACTGTATTGAATGTGGTGTAGTGGCCCACTTAACCTTGTGCATGAGTTCTAATGAGCAGATGAGAAATTATGAAATGTGCCTTTTCACCTGAAACTGCATAAATGAAGAGTAGACTGCCATTGGGGAGAGAAAAGAACACCACACCACCGGTAATCTCTACCTTTTAATTTTCGTTTTACTTTAGAGGTATAGCAAGAGCATTCAGGGTCATGCATAATTAAGCCTGTTGGACATTACAAATGCAAATCTGGACAACTCATAGCAGAAACACCACGCGTCAGCTGTCTGTCACACATTGCCCCATGACACCAACGTTGCCGCTCTAGTCCCGCTTACAGGACAGAGCTAGTGCCGCACAGCTTGGCTAAACTCTCTTTGGGGTCTTGTACTAGTTTTCATGCCTTTACCTGTCGAAGACCAATACATTACAGGGTAAAGGTGGTGGTAACATAAATAAACGTTTTCATGTAAGATTTATTTTAACTGCAAGTGTGTAGGAACGCCCCCAGGAGAATTATGCTGTGGTTACATAGTCAGAGATCAGTAGTCTTCCAAACTGTCACTTCTACAATATTCCCCACATTACAGGACTCTAATTGCATAACCATCATTACAATACACAGCTCGACAGATAATTGAGCATAGTGTCTTTGCTACTTTGGCTCTTCTTTTGAGATGTCAGCAAAATATTTCACTTTCATTCACTTTCACTTGGTGAGCCCGTGCCAACATCAGGAGTACACTGTAGTTGTTCGTTCCACAGACCCAGGTTGTAGTTGTACACAGCATCTGCCTCCCGCCAGCCCAAAGTGCATGCAGATGCAGGGAAAGACAAGGGAAACACGAAAGGTATGATTTAGTCACTTACACATGCCCCCCAACCACAGAAAGGAGGAGACCCCACTCCATTGCATCCCAGTGGTACAGCAGCATAAAAAAGCCAACGGTCAACCAGGGGATTCTCTCCCTTTCAAAACAGATGTCAGCCCCTTTAAAGTCTTTGGACAGCCCCAAATGCACATAGGTGCAGTCACCCTCTGACTCAGCCCAGGCACGAGTGAAGACTATTACATTGTACCCCACCCTAGAGAAGGGTCCAAGGGGCTATATAAACCCAAAGCCTCACGCAAGGAGTGTGGGCATGTTTGTAGTAGGAGCTAGTGACTACAGTGTGGAAGTTGTGAGAGAAGAGAGAGATTCAAAGATGAGTGGAGCACAGAAGGAGCTGGAGGTAAGGGGAGATATATATATCAGGAGGAGGCTGGTGAAATTGAAGAGGAGTAAGTTTGGAAATATCAGGAGGAAGCTGTTTAGTGAGGAGGCTAGATGACTGGTGCAGACCATTGTCAGTAAGAGCAGGAAGGTGTGAGTGGGCAAGCCGGGCTTAAGGCAGGGTCAAGGAGCTGAGTGGCAATCTGAAGGAGCCAAGTCCACTGTGGAAAAAGCTACAAGCGCGTGGCATGGCAATGAAGTGGATTGGGAGAAGCATGGGTGTTGTGAGATGCAGTGTAGGATAGGGATGTGGAGGAGACCATTGGAAGGCCCACCTTGCCGAGTACACCATTATAGGATGTGGAAAATCTCTGATCCTGCAACAGAGAATCAAGGTGCCAAGAGATGGTCAGGACTCAGCACATGGGGAGGAAACCCTTAAACACAAAACTGAGTATCGATGAGAAGTGAGATGGCATGGAGACCACAGCATTTGGGCAACCCTCGAGTCCGGGACTGGACATTGAAAATAAACTGTCCTACTACTTACAGTTGCTGACATAAAACCTAGCGACATCTGCTAGAGTTGAAAGGCTACTGCTGATTACTTTTATTTTATTTGTTCTTATATCCCAAAGGAAGAAGAGTTGTGTGTTAATAATTAAATGAAATATTGTACATGCAACTGGTGGACTCCGTCTTTGTGCACTCCACTCTGTTAGGTGACATTATTTAGTATTAGTATGTAGTGCTTCTTCTAGAAACACTGTACGTACCTAATAATACAGAATTGAGAAATCCTGTAAAAGGTTTCTTCACATTGGTAGTGGTATAGTCACAATGCTAGGCGGACCAGCTGAGGGAAAAGACATTAAGACATGGAAAGGTTTAATGCAGAATAGTACCTAAGTAGCTAAGCTAAGTATACATTTATAGTCAATGTACAGTCGAAGCAGGGGAAGATATATAGGCATGGTGATGCTGGACGATGACAGTGATGCTTCTACTAAGTTAAGGAGGTATCGCTTTATAGCTAATGTAAAATCCTAAATGGTGGCAATATGGTTTATTTAGGAGGGTAGGTAGTTCCTGTGTAAGGGTGCCGGGAGTAAAAACATGTGTTAAAACGGAAGGCAGCTCAAGGTGGAAAGATGACAGATATACTGAGGAGTGCTTGTAAGTAGGAGGGGGAGGTTAACAGGAGATGGAGTTGGACATGTCGGAAATCAAGTCAATGGAACAGCCTCCCGGCCTCTCTGAAACTTGAAAACCATCTCTGGTTCCAGAAGCATCTCAAGACCTTTCTCTTTGCTTCTGCTTTCTCTCTTCCTCTCTCCTGCTGATCTCCTGGCTGAACCGGAATTGTCACTTGTTACCTGGCTACCCTCTGATCTCGGGTCCAGGTCCCCTCCCTGCCAGTTGCACACCTGCACTGCTCCCTGGCAACCCCTGCACTTGGGACTGTTTGTGTATTCCTTCAGCCCCTACTAGCACTTGACCCCTGAAGTCTGCTCTTACCCCTGCACTTGCCACCAGCTGGCCGCACTTTTATTTATTGTTTTTATTTATTTTACTGTTCTCCTATGTACTGCACTGCCGCCTCCAGTTTCCCCCTGCACATTTCCCCTTCCCCTCTGCCTGCACGTGCGCGATCTCAATGTCACCTGGCCTAGTAGGATTGCTGTCTGTCTTCCCTCTGTTTCCTCTCTCTTGCCTTGTCGCGCCGTGAAACACTTGTGTATAGGTGTGTTATAAATGCCATATCATATCAACAGACAGATTTAAAGACCTTTGACTTTGGTTTTGGAAGATATGTGTAGGAGCCATTGAAGAACTATCCATTGTTAGATGGCAGTGATATGCATATGTGGCTCAATGATTCAGAGAGGGAAAAGTGAATCTGATTTGTGGGTCGTTGGCAAAAAGGTGGTAGGAAAAACTGAAAGAGGAGATATGTTTTTGCTAAGTGAAGAGAGGAGTAAGGGTGAAAGGAAGTGAGCCATGGACAGAGCCTTGTTGGACTACCACCAGTGGGAAGTATGAGAAGAGGGGTGCCAGTGTTCCACGAGATAGTGAAAGATTGGTTTGAGTAATATGAGTCAATACAGTGAGGCAGTAGTTCTTGAATGGCTATGTCAGAAAGGTTGAGGGGAAGAGGCCAACAGCTTCAAAGTCTCCTGAAATATCAAAGAGAACGATAGTAATGAATAGTCTTGCGATGGGGGCAGAGGTGAGAAAGTTGAAGATGTGGATGAGTGCAATCTCAGAGGAGTGACTATGAAATTCAGATTGTAAGTGGTGCTAAATCATTAGTCAACCGGTAGTCCGTGATTCAGGTGAAAATACCTCATTGCAGGATCGTGGAGAGGTGGGGGAGGAAAGAAACAGGCTGACAGTTCATGGAGCTGTTGGGATCAGAAGAGCGTGTTTCAAGATTAAAGAAGAGATGTGCTACTTTGTAGAAAACGGGGAATATGCCCAGGGTGAGGGACAGGTTGGAGAGAAGGATGAGTAAGGAGCAGAGAAAGGATATAAGATACTGGATCTTCTGTCCTGCAGAGAGTTTTAAAAGTGCACAGGGTGGGTGGGCTGCACTGATGGGAAACATCCCAAAAGGGCATGTCAGGCAGAGGGTCCAGAAGTCATAAGTTATAAAGGCGGGAAAGGGGGCAGAGAAAGAGTACCCAGTCTTTTTGACATACATTTTTTACTGCTGCTTTTTATCAATTTTGTTTTCTTCACAAAATGTGTCTACCGGGGTGTTTGGGTAAGACATTATGGGGTGGGATTTGGGGGAGTGGGCAAGGGTGGGGGAAATAGTAGGTGCAGGGAGTCTCCCCATTCATCATTCAGCAACAAAAAGAGCCACAGTGAAAAAATGTGCGATAAAAAAACATAACCAGAAGGAGGAGACAGGAGGGAGGGTTAATAGAGTAGTGAGGTGTCTATGATTTTGGAAGAGAAATAGCATGAGTAGTCTTAGGCCGAGAGAGAGGAGACGATTAAGATTGGCTGAGGAAGGCCCAACATGTTTGACAGGGCATAGGTAGACCTTGCCATGGGGAAAGCATGAATTTGAGGTGCGCTAAGTAAATTGGTTGAATTTGGCACAGCCACGAGCTGTGGCTCGGCAGAGAAGGTCTCCTTGTAGGAGATAATAAGGTCATGAGAGTCAGGCCTTTTCCAGCTACGAAGCTGTGGTCCTATAGTAGTCTTCAGATGCCTCATGAGTGGAATAACTCATGGCGGAGGGCAGGGACAATAAAGAGCTTATAATGGGATAGCTATGGCGTATGCTTCGGCTTTGAACATCCAGATCATGTTGTTGCAAGTGAGGGGATGCGCAAAACCACAACTTACAACAAAAATAATTGCGGGTCATTCACAAATTGGCCATACTGATTTGGCACACATTGTCATTACTTATGTCAATAGCTATGCGCACTTCCACAGATCCAAGCAGGGACATATTCATCCATGTAAAAGCACTCAATTGTGTTTGCAAAAGGGATGTGTGAAAAGGCTATGGGCCTCATTACGTGGTTGGTGGTATATGGGTGGTAAATCTGCTGAGATACCACCAAATGGAATTACTGCTACCACTACTTGGTCCTGTGGGTTTACCACTGGATTACAAGTGGTGGTAGGCGGTGTAAATCCCCAGAGTCCATAGGACTCCATTGGATATTTTTGTCAAAATTACCACTGACTGAATCCTTCACTTTTCCTAAAGAAAATTGGTCATTCCGCTGTGGGAAAAATAACAGAATTACCTCCACTTTTTTCCCCACACCGCCAAACTCGTAATGAGGCCCTATGTTTCTTATTGGTGAAGGAGAATTGGAAAGCGACATGAGGATCATTGCTTTGAACAGCAGCGGTATGAAATCAATTTGACCTTTCTTGGATAATTCACCTTGACAGGCCCTTTAAGACGTGTTATGGTGGTTTGTGCCGGGAACTCATTATTTTCAGATTACGCTGCATGGCACGATGCATTTATGCAGACTGTCCTCTGCATCCTAGCTCCCAGGAATTCTGCAGGTCAACTTTATGAATTCAGTTCTTTGTGGATCAATCCAAGGTAACCAAAGGGGAGTATTTGTTTGTGATTACACGAGAGGATATTATACTGAAATACATTTAATTAGAAAACAAAATCACATGCACGGATATAAATGATGTAACTCTGCAAAACATCAAGAGTAAAATGATTTGTATTATGTTATCACCTGCTCAGGAAGCACTGTAATCGTGGAAAAAGATTATTAACATTTGTATGCTATCATTGCTTTGGAAGTAGCATAAACCATCTTTGGTTCCCTGCAATAATGACTTTACATGACCATTAATTTCATAGATTAAAAGAAGATCTTTGCAGCGACAATCTGTAACATCTGCACTTATCGTTGCGGCAACCTCTTTGAACATCTCAAGGATCGGCAGAGCCCGGGAAAGTCTTCATCTTGCACCTGCTGGAGGAGTGGCTTCTACCTGTTTTAAAATTATGATTACAATAAAAAAAGCACGTACCTTAATTTGCGCCTTTTAGCAGACAACTCTGTAGATGTATACATTTATACTGCAATGTAATCCATCTGTGATGTAATTTGTATAAAGTGAGATATGGATTATGTTTGAACGTGTATATAGTCTGCACTATAATGACACACTAACCCTAATTACAGGTTTGCCGGTACCAGCGGGATACCAGCAAACTTAATGTCTCCACCTATTGCACTCCATGGAATGGGGAAGGACCACCATTGACGGCACCTGGAATATCCCGGTAATAGCAGAATATCAGGCACTGGTAGGTCTGTTTGCCGGTATCCTGGTGGATTCACTACCAGGATATCGGCAAACTAGGGATGACACCCAATGTCTGCGGCACACAAGAACCGAGCGATACCATTCCTGGACATTGAGGTCCAACTCTTCCATGATATATCTCTGACATGGCTAGCAAAAAGACGAGGCTTGAAACAACTCACAGATGAGATGAACAGGAAATGTCTGATACAGATGGCTCTTCCCCTCAGGATTGCAGTTTGGACTGAATAATAAGGAGACCATAGTGCAAAGCATGGAAGGCGAGCTTAGGTTCTTGAACAAGAGTCCAAAAAAACAACTAAAGGAAGACAATGCATCAAATATGCAAAAATAACCATGCAAAAAGGCAAAGTAACTGTGAGATGACTCCTCTTGTTCAGGTATTTAACACAGCAGCTTTTTATGGGGGGTTACTCTAGGACTTCACCCCACCTAAGGGAGTTTGCCGTGGAGTTCGGAGACTTGCAAGACTCGATCCTCATCAAAGAAATGCAACAATTGTCTGAGTCCAGGTGAAAGTGTGGGAAACAAGGACATTCCCCAGCCCGATGAAAGCATTGTTTATTAATGTCTTTATTACATCTCCACGGATAGTAACTGCTATGAGAGGATATTCAAAGGGTAGCAATATGTATAATTTTGATATTTTCCAGACCATGGATAACAAACAGATATGCAGCTCACAAACAAGGTATCCAGATGGTTGTCTTTCGAATACTGAAAGATTCAATCGAGAAATGGCTTGGGAAACACGGGTGAGATTTAAGAAGTCAATGGAGGAGGGTGGAGGCTGTGAGCGAAGGACACGCTCTATACTCTAGTGCAACAAACATACCGTAGAAGATGAAGATTCTAGGAGTTGGGGAGGAGGGAGGTGAGTATATTGTTACTGAACTGAATGTTATACAGCAATATTTTATATGTTGCTCTTTTCAGGTAAAGTTGTATGACCCAGTTGGATCAAAACATTCAGAGACTGCAGACAGAATTAATGATTAAAAATGGTAACATTATGGGTACATAATGTTAGAGGTCTGAACTCCCCAGTAAAGAGGCACAGGTTTATTCTGGAGTTAGAATCGAGGAGTCTGATATAGTGTGGCTGCAGGAAAACCATTTAAAGGTCCAATGTCAACAGGGGCTCAGACACAAGACCCACCCATCTCAATTTCACTTTGGTGCCAAATCTAAGAAAGCAAAAGTGACAATTTTAATACAGAAAAACTAGGCATTTAAGTACTACTGAGATAGATGAGGAGGGTAGAATATGGCATACTGAAAAGTGTCAAAGATGGGAACCCACAGTATTCACATTAGATGTACCAAACCAAGCGCAGGATACATTTGTTTCTTAAACATCCTAAGACAACTAGAGCAGAAAGCTGAAGGAGTAACACTACTTATTGGAGATTTTAATCTGGTGATGGATCCAGTAAGAAACAGATGATCTGCGGCTATGTCACGCAAGGTAAAGCAGCGGCATACAAAGATGGGTCTAATCGATGCATGGGGGACTACGGACAATTCCGATAGAGAATACACATTTTATTACGTCCATAAGAAACTCTCAGATTGTTTTTGTATATCTTTCCCCACTCTTATCAAAGAAGTAAAAAGGGTAGAGACGACTTATCTCACTATTGGAGCACGCACCAATTATATTAGAATTGGGTGTCTGGGAGAGGCGGGAAGATTAGGGGATTTGGCAACTAGTGGATTATTGTCTCAGAGATCATATCATCAAAGATTGTATATCACAGATGTTGCGGAGATACTGGGAGGAAACCGATATACTTGAGGTGTCCTTACAGGTTTTGTGGGATGCACTGAAACAGTACTAAGGGGAGTGTTAATTACATTAGCTACTGAATCTAGAGTTATGAGAGGCCTGGATGAAACACATATAAGGAAAGAGATGAGGGAACTGGAAAAGCAAGGGTCCTAAGTGAAGACATTGTTTAAAAAATATCACAAAAAATTGATTTTGAAAGACAGCTCCTTGACCGCACGGGGGGCTGTGGTAGGCTTGGGATTGTGGCGTGGGGGTGAAGAAATGTCATTTTTTCATTTTTTGTATGCCGCCTAAAATCGAATGAAAAAAATTGGTCTTTTTGTTCGACGATCTACAAAAATCAAAAAAATGACATAGAACTCTAACAAAGCAGAAGGAATGGTCTTAAGAGCGAATAGATACTTCTATGAGTTTGAGAACAGGCTAGGGAATCTAATACAACTAGAGCTTTTATTTCCATGATTAGAGGAGAAAACGGGAAAGAAATCGAGAATGGGAAAATAAATCAGTTTAGTTTCTTTTTTAAAAAAAATTATACTCTTGGACCACACTGGATGTACAGAAATCAAAACAATATTTAGCACACATTAAGCTGCCCTGTATAATGGTGGACCAGAAAGAGGCTCTAGATACACTTATAGCACTAGAGGAAACACTGAAGGCTATTTCCCAACTTAAATGTGGTTAAATAAGACATATGCAACATTTTGACCTCCAATATTAAAATGATTCAATTATTTTAAAGAACTTGGAGGCCTGGCAGCATCTATGAAGCAATCCTATATTGCGATAATACCTAAGCCGGTGAAGGATATTAAAGCTAGTTACTATGATAGGTCAATAGCGCTGATTAATGTTAATGTGAAAATCTATACTTGCATTTTATCCAAAAAACTTTAGCCCTTATTGACTCTACTTGATGTGGACCACTCAGTGTTTGTTGTGATAGGCATTGTTTTGACACTATTGGGAAGCTTTTACATATTGCAGATAAATCCACCCAGTCGAGTTGGCCAACTGCAATTTTTAAAATTAGCTGTGGAGAACGACTTTGTCTGTGTGGATTGCAAACATCTAGAATTGACACCACAGATGTTTAAATTTGGGAAGAGGTTTTGCAGGAAGATTTTGGTGAACTAACAGTCTATAGTTGAGGTCTACAGTTTAGGTCAACGGTGCTGTGGAAAAAAGGGAGATGGAAGGGAGTGTTTGGTTCCCAGCTATTTGTGGGTGTGCTTTTTATCATTGTGAAGCCCCTGAAGTCCTCCAAACACCATCGTTATATGCTAAGGATTGGGTTAGAGTACAAAGGAAAACATGCTCACAGCCTTCAACAGTAATTCCTAAATAAAGCCCTGTGTAAAAAAGGTTATCAGAAATGGGTGGGCAATTTAAGATCAGTGGTTATTTTAGTCCTGTGGCAATATCAGCTGGGGCTGTATTGTCCATCCATCAATCAACTAGGGCGGGCACCCTGAGCGTGGGGCCAGGCACTCCCCTTGCCTCCCACCTTATTGATAACAATGAATTTTTCTTCAATATGTGCTGTACATTACAGAGAAATTCACAGGGAACATGGAAGTAGTACTGGCGTCAATCAATCTGCAAGTTATAATTCTGAATCTTTTCATCCTGCTATAGGACAATTTTGCAGAGGGAGCGAGGTTGACCAAGTCATTGATGCAGACATTCTTAACTATATTAAATCATTGTTGTACTTGGCCTGTGGAATATCTGTGACAATATCAGTGGCAATATGCTTGGTGCATCAATGCTAAATGCACTTATGGACAAAGTAGATGTTCTTCTCCTGCTATGCACGAACCTTTCTGAGGATCAATGTGAGAGGAAAAGAATTCTGACAAGAGTGGTAGATGTTATATTGGAGTGCAGCATTGACTCTACCCAAACTGTACTTGGGACACTTGGGAGAAGCGTTGCTCAACAGTTGAACGTTGAGTCTCCCGTACCCGCAGTGCACAATGAGATTACTCAGATAAACCAGGGTATATCATTGGGATCTTACCATCTTCCGCCTGCAACATTATTGAACACCCAGTTATCTCTTATGGATAATAATATATGGTACCGGATGCAGTTACAGCCAATGCAGAATCTGAGGAGCTGGTATTAGCTGCATTACAGACCAAACTGTCTATGATGAACAGCTCCCCTTGGGCACGCAAGAATAAACATTCTTTAAAATGTAGGTGTACGTCTAATCTTGAGCTGGATGGCTCTTCCTTACCACCAGCCATACCAACCCTACCTGTTGCAAATGCCTCTAGGTCCCATACTAGCACCTCCAGTTGCACATTGGTTACCAGAGATAAGAGGGACAACACTTTTAGGCAGGTTCGTCTCCGTGGGCCTATTGACTCGCCCTCAACATGTCCCTGTTGCATTATCTATGCCACCGGCAACAGGTATGGGGTCAATTACGGAGAAGCAGGTACAAAACTCTTCTATCTGCATATCGAAGCCCTTGTACCATGCCATCTGGCTCGACTCTACAAAGGGAAGCTTCCATGACCTCAGTTCCCTGTTTCAATTCTGCCCTTCCACATATCTATGATAATTTCCCTTATAGTGCACAAGGCAAAGAATTACATCTGGTGAACCCAGGGAATTTAATACAAATTGAAGAAATGTGCCCTAAAGCAGAGAGCCCAATTTAAGAAGGTCTGTCCTGTTAGATTTTTGGAGACAGATCCCGGAGCTTGCAACCATCGCTGGAGCTGACATATTGCGGGTTGAATTGCCGAATTGGTTGAGCCCCACGAACTGGGCTTTGTTTGAGGTTGCATCACCAGTGGTGCCCTCACTACTATACATGTGTTCTAGTATGTTGTATATGTGGGGCTTTTGGCTAACTATATGCCATAAGCAATTTATAGCACCAAATGATAATGTTGGCCAGAGGAGCTTTATACTCACTCCAGTGATGTGTAATACTATCGTGGGTCACTCTCTCGATAGCCTTAGTCGGCTGGTTCCAGGTGCTAAAAAATGTAGCAGGTGGGCTTAGACTTCTCATACGTGGGGTATTGGATCCTTTGATTTTGAATAATCAATGCTATTGTGATCGTTCATTTGGCCCTATGTCAACCTACAAGTTTGCTTGCGATTCTCATCCTCGTTATGCATCCCCAACTTCTTTGTGTATACCATCGGACTCATTGCGTGTGACGTTGTAGAACATAGCAGGTATCCAGAAACATATGGAAGATCCTGCATGGCTGGACCTGGTGCGTTTTTACAGATTTACAGGAGACCTGGTCATTGGTGGTCCATGACATTGAGGGTTTTGGATCATTTCATGTGCTAGCTCTAAAAGGGAAAAAAGGGTGTCCCAGTGGTGGTCTGAACCTGTGGATAAATGTGAAACTATTCTCTATTCTGTTGGGTGCAGTAACGATATGGAAATCCAAATGTGCTGTCTGGATGGGTCAAACCTGTTACTTTTAAATCTGTATAATCGCCAAGACACTATTGCCAGCCACTCCCTGTTATCATTATTGGAGGAAAGAGTAACCAAATGGAGGGATGACCATATTTGCCAGAAAGAAATGCATTATTTGTGGGGACTTTAATATCCAATTTGAACCGCTGCATATCATGGTGGGGATAATGGAGGAGGAGGATTCTAGATGGTGTGTGGGGGACTTGGTGGCGCAGTGTCCCAAGCAGTATTATAGATTTGCAAAAGTGGTTTTGGTGCTTGACTTTAGGCCACGTAATGGTAGATGTCCTAGTGACCGCCCTGCTTGGAAAACCTTTGGTACGTATCCCATGTGTAGTTTGATCGATTATATCTTGGTGAACAAGGAATTCTGGGGAAATTTGCAGGATTTTGGGGTATTAAAAAGGCCGGAAAGTGACCATAACCCCATTGTAGTTTCTGCAACAGGGTCTTTGTTTGTGATTATGAGATAGGCTGGTGGGCAGAAATATTATCCCTACCGAGTTTAGGAGGGATGCAAGAGGCGCCATTAAGTGACACTCAATACATTTACGGACCAAATTATCAGGGATTTATGCAATCATTCTGCCCCTCTTTGAGCTTTTTTGCTGTACTGTGGCTAAAAATGTAGATCGACTTCTTCAAGTTCATGAGGGGATATTGAGGTTTGTGGGTGAATGCTTGAGCAGGCCTTGTCCGGCCACTATTAGAAGGGCCCCACACAGGGTCGGACTGGGACAAGAAATAGGCCCGGACACCCAAAGAAAAGTGGCCCACCCCTCACCTCAAAAAAGTGGCCCACAAACCATCCTCCGTGAATCGCGTCAATTCACGACTTTACAGAAAATGCTACTTATTGAGGGTTCATGTGTCTGTTGCATGTTATGTTTTGTGTAAATGATTGAGAAAGTGATAACATAGCTTAATACTTATTTTGCAGAACCAGACTTAAGTCATGTCTTCTCGTTGCCACCAGTATTGAATATAGAGTTGCATTTAATAAGCAGTGCAGCCAAATGATGACCCCGGAAAGTAATAGTTGCCAGTTAGATTTATGCTCAAATTAACAACACAACTCATAAAATAGTATAACTTTGCTTACAGTTCTGTGACAGGGTTCACAGCTCCGAGGTGCAGGAGTTTCTGATAACTTGTTTTGATAAATCTTAATTTATGGTAGGTAACGGCCTTGAGGCCTATACAGACAGCACTTTATCCAGGTCCCCGTCCCCCCACTGCTGCTGCTGATCCTGCCAGGTGTTGTCATTACTCACTTTAGGGACAACTAGAATTATCCCAGTGCCCATTTCCTTCAACTAAATTCCCACATTTCCTTTTCCCACACCACCTCATATGAAAGTCTGTGCCAAGCTTGAACAAAGTATTTCACCAGTGAAATAAATGTGTGGAACTTTTTTTGAATGCAAAGTGCAACCATTCAGAGAAGTGTATAATCACCCCCCAGCTGAGCTGTTTGCTTGGCAGGCACCACCATTTTCTTTGTCAGTTAAACTCGCAGCTGGGAGAATACATGGCAACAGCAGAATTGAAGGTAAGCTGCATGCCCTGTTGACATGTCACATGCCTAGGAAAGCCTTAAAAGGGTATTTCTAAAGAAAAATGCATTACGCTTGGTATGACATCTTTTATAAATATATATATATATTTGATAATTCTGTTGGGGATTGCGGTCCGGAGCATTCATCAAAATGCCTGTTATTAAAACCGCCTTTCACTTGCAATTGGCAAGAGGGGTTCGCTGACTTGCCATGACTCATCTGCGCTGTCAGCAGCAGCGTATCCTTCTGTGTCAAAAAATAATGGGCCTCATTACGACCCAGGCGCTAATGGGTTAACGGCGCCGTAAAAGGCTGCGGCGCTGTTAATCTATTAGCACCTAATTACGAGGTCCCTTTGCGGGACCCGACCTTAACGGCTGGTTTTTACCAGCCGTTAAAGTAGGGATCCGCAAAGGGACCTTGGTGCTAAGTACGGTGCCTCAATTTGCGGCACCGTACTTAGTGCCTTCCCCATTCCCATTGAGCCCTATGGGGCAAAAATGGGAATGGGGAAGGGCCATGGAGGAAGGGGGAATTACCGCCCCGCCAACCTTGTAATGGGGTGGTAATTCCCCCTTTCTCCATGGCGGAGTCGGTAACTTACCGGCATGGACCATGGTTCTAATAGCACCAGGGTCTTCCGCCAGGGTCGTAATGAGGCCCAATGTCTTAATTTTGACTTCCCTTCACAGCCCTGCTCCTTCTCTGAAGCGAGAGGAGGTGGCTGATTTGTATTGTGTGCTGGGTGGACGGGGGCGCTGATGGGGCTGCATGCAGATTAGTTACTGTAATGTGTGTGTGACCACCAGTCCACAGCTGTAAAGTGAATTGTCTCTGGTCATTCAGTGCTCATTTGTGTGTGCATCAACACAATGATTCACACGCCACTAGTGACATCAACAGACACGTGTCAACAATGCAATCGCATGACACTCGTCTCGGCTGCATCAGCCTTGGGTACTACGAGGTCCTTACCATTTGAGACCAACTACATTATATTTTTTTCTAAGAATCTTTCGGTTATTCCTCTCCTTCGGGGTGGGGGAACACAATCGTCCCCATCATTGAGAGTCGCATCATCTCCCTGTTTAACTTTATGAAGTTGGACCTGAGCACGAGAATAAAGTGGCAGGTGACAAAAGGCTGAAAACACAAAGTAAAGAACGGGAAAAACAGGTGCTCTCTGGAGACCGGTTCAGTGTGCCCCCACACTACACAGAGCTGGTTTTCGGAACAGGTGCTCAGCCATCCCCTGCTGCTATGTACACTTTTCTATGTGTGGCGACTTAGATGCCAACTCATTCATATTGGGGGATGAGGTTGGGTTTGAACATGTAAGATGCCATATATATTCACAGCGGGCCGGGACCCTGGAAGGTTTACATGTGAGAGTGCCAAAAATAATCCGAGATAAAATTGAAATACTGACTTTTCAAATGCCCCTCCACACCTCCTGAAAAAACTTTCTTGGTCAGCAGCTGCTCCTGCTAGGTGGCACTGGCAGCTGGTGACGGGCACGTGCTGCTGGTCCTCTGCTCAAGATGGCAGCCAGGTGAGGTCACTCACAGCGGTGCAGTGCCAGTGCGTGTCCCACTGCCCGGGCCCCCAACTTAGCAAGAACTTTGGGGTGGCGGGGGGCTGGGAGGATTAGCCCTGTTTATTTGTCCTGTGCACTTTCGTCAAGTTGAATGAAATGTACATATTTCACTCACCATATGTTCACTTCTTGTGATGTCACTTTCCAATGCGTAAATCAGAGTCCATGCCACTTTTTTTTTAGGACTCGAGCCCTGACCCGCCCAATCCAACCACCAGCCCCCACTAAAAATCGAGAGCCACAGGTGCAAGCTTGCAGTGTCACCCCGAGTGTCAGTGTCACCCATCCTCGTGAAACGTGTGCACAAGTCTGCACTCTCCGGCACTGGACTTTGCAGATCTGTCCCAGCTGAGTCCATCCAACAATGAGCGGCCAGGGGGTATTTACTGGGCGCCAGTGCCACGAGCACAGGTTTGCAGATCTCCTGTCATCACCACAGAAAAACAGTGGCATAACGTGTCCATTCTCGGGGTTACCCATCGGGTGAGTCGCGTGATCTTTGTCACCTTGTGGCTGCATTGGGGGGCAGCCTGGCACATGCCTGCCGAGCAGTGTGTACTGCTGGGAAGTGGAATAGCTCTGACCAGTCAGGTGTGGGACTGAGGCAGGGTCTTTACCCCCCACTGCTCTCCCATTGTCAACACCGACTCGAGCACTGCAGCGTCTGGTGCCTTTGGCTGATTGTGCGTTAATAAAATTCCCTCCCAGGATCAAGCGATTTTAACAGCGTCATACTGATGCTACTATCAAGTGTGAAACAATGATGTAACTATTGTGTGGATCTGCCCTCCTCCTGAACCCCGGAATATATGGGATAAACTGAGATCTCCGACTTGTCCCAAATCTATGAAAGATGCCAACACAGAAGAACTAGTGTCGCAAGCGAGCATTTCATGTCTTCACTTCTAGCTGTTTGAGTCCCTGGTACTTTATACTCCACAATTTACAGCCACTGTTTTCTACAAGGGAGCAGATGTAAAGACACCTGCCGTGTTTAAAACTCTCACCTCTGCTTCCTCTGTGGCCAATCCCGGTTCAGGTTAGTTCTTCTTCCAGGGCCGGGCAGGCCCTTTTACTGCACGTGGTCTCTTCGAGTCTCGACCCTCTCTCAAGTCTCGATGCCTGCTGCTGCCTGCTGCACCATGGTCCATGGTGCACATGAGACTGCCGTCTGCTGCTGGTAGCCAGTCGCCCTCCGTGCGCGGGTGTCTGTGGCTGGCTGACTGTGTGCAACTGTGCTAAGTGTGCACCCAAATAACTGATGCCGGAATTGACCCCTCTCTGGCGACGCAGAGTCTTTGTGCAGGGCTGCAGGCTGAATTTTCATTGGCCCGCGGCCCCGCCCACGCTCCCCGGCGGCCTTCCAGGCACAAGTTTCTTTTGAAAGCAACTTCAATGGAGAATGTGTGTGCCGTGGGCGTGGCTTGTGCGGTGGCCCAGCCCAGACTGCCTGCCGACTGCAGCCCATAGAGCCCAGCCCAGAGCTCAGTGTTACAATTACTACTTTTTTGCTCATCTCGCACAGCCAGGAGCAGGACTGGGCCTGGCTGACTGGCGCCAGGCCAGCGCCATCACCGGATGCCCATTGCCCAGGCAGGCCACTACCGCACGCTGGCCAGGCTGGCTGCCCCTCTCCCTCCATGCATAAAAAAATCATCAAAGCAAGGTAACAACGTATGTGTGTTACCTTGCTTTGACAAATGCTTTGTCAGCCCAGCCATGACGCTGCTGTGAGCTGTTCAGGACGCGGCTCATCATTCAGTTACAAAAAAAAAAAAATAATTTGAAAAATCACCTGCAAAAAACCGGCCCAGGTGTGGCTTGTTCAAAATCCGGCCCCCAGGACCTCAAGTTTTATTGGCCAGTGGCCGATCGGCCGATGGTGCCAGTCCAACCCTGGCCCCACATACTACTCCATAGTATGATGGCGATTGGCTGAGCATGCAAAGGGGGAGAACGATTTGGGTCGGCTGGCCCTGGTTGATGCCATGGCTTTTTACCGCAAGCTGCTCAAAGAAAAAAAGACGGCGTATGCAGACCAACTTTGGAGAAATCTCCCATAGGCCTCAAAGTCTGGTGACTCAAGAGGTTTTTGGCAGTTGTAATTTAGTAATGACCAACATGATTGATGCCGCTTGGATCTCCCATTTTGCCAGCATCTATAAGGCAGCAAGTACAACTACTGGTGTGATATCCCGAGGCATCTCGGAGGGGCAAGGGATAGGCGGCGTTGTTCCACTTGTGTTGATCAAGAGCGACATTCTGGTTGCCTTAACGTCGCAGAAGCTGGGTAAAGCACCTGGCCTGGACATGGTCCCTATTGATTGGCATCAGCAGGAGGTGTCTGTATGGATACCATATTTGCTCAAATTATTCAATGCTTTGCTGACGACTAACATAGTCTCTTATTCATGGACCCAGGCAATCCTGGTCCCAATATACAAGAAAGTGAGATTGGGGTTGTCCGGCCAACTAACAACCTATTTCCCTTCTTGGTGCGGGGGGGCAAAGTACTTGCTAAGGCAGTATTGGGTCAACTGGCAATATGGATCAGCACAGTAGATCAAGCTCTGAGGCTCCAGTTGATTTTGGATACATATGCAGTACTAAAGTCTATGAACATCTATGAGGTTTTCATGGATTTGAAAAACACATTCAACAGTGTACCCAGGGCAGGTCTGTGGTATGCTTTAATTAACAAGGGCCTCCCGGGCTGGTATTTTAAGAGCTATCCAGTTACTCTATAACAATAACGGGCGGTGATTAGGTACTCGCAGGATGCCCAAACCTCTGCTAGAGTTAATATTGAGGTGGGAGCTAGGCAGGGCTGTGTCCTTGCACCAAGTTTGTTCTGCCTCTTTATTGATGGGGTTATCTATTTATGTATTTATTTATTTTTACATTTATAAAGTGCAACGAACCCGGAGGCATCTGGGCGCTAGTTAATTTAAAAGTGGTGGTTACAAGCAATACATTACAATATATTTCCGACATAGTTGGTACAGACCATAAATAGTTTGCATGAGCGTAGGGATTACAGTTAGTTTCAAGCATGAGTGGTACACGAGCGTATTGATTACAGTTGCTTTCAAACATGGGTGTTATTTATAAGGTGCATAGCGAACAGTTTCTAGTCTAAAAAGGAGGAGATAGTAACCACATGCTTAGACAGTTTTTTGATTTCAGTTCCTCTGGATTTCCTGGGAGGTGAGACAGATTTTGAGGCCTTTGCGGAAGGAACAGAAGGATGGTTCAGATCTTAGCACTAGGGGCAGGGCATTCCATTGTTTGGCCGCAACCACCGGGAACCTGATACATCCAGCTTTCTGGAGCCTGAATCTCAGGATGATGATGAGGTACAAGTAGGCTGTCTGCGTAGGTCTGTTATATTGGGCTTTGGAGATTTGTCTGGATAGGTAAATCAGGGCATTGTTCGATAGGCATTTCTGGGTCAGGGATAGTGTTTTGAACATGATGCATTCTCGAACCGGGAGCCAGTGGATATTACGTTTAGCTGTGGAGATGCAATCTTTTTACAGAGTTTAAGTGCTTCTCTTATGGCGTTTTTCTGGATAATTTGTAGTTTGTTTATATTGTGGGAGTTGGAGCCTGCAAAGAGGGAGTTGCAATAGTCATTTCTGGATAAAGTGAGGCCTCTCGCAAGAGTAAGTGTTCAGGAAGGGCCTGCAGGTGTTGATCAATTTGGTGATGTATTCTTCAGCTGATGTGATTGCATTTACCTGCCTTGTTAGGTATACTCCTACGGTTTTTACCTCTTTGGCCACCGTGATGATGTTTCTGTCGATAGTAAATGATTTGTAGGAGTCAGAGTTTGTTTTTGCTGAGATTGAGCAAATGATAAGCAATTCCGTTTTCTCATCATTTAGGCAAAGCTCATGTTGTGACCTCCAGGCCTGAATGGTTTGATATATTTAGCTCAGTATTTTGGAGTCAGTGTCGTGGTTGACGGTGATGGGTAGGAGGATTTGGGTGTCATCGCATTGTTAGTGTAGGTGACACCGAGCTCGTCTAGTAGGTCAAAAAGTGGCTTGGTAAAGATGCTCTAGAGTGTTGTTGAGACAACAGTGTAGAACACTCTCATTGTACGATTGGTCAAGAAGGATTCTATCCACATTATGGCTTTGGGTGAGAAGCGGGCCGTTGAGGAGAGGTGTTGGCAGAGTATTTTGTGGAAAGGCTGCTGAGAGGTCAAGTAGGAGGACGGCTAGGTTGCCTTTGTCTTTAATTTCATCCGTTTGGATTTTTAAGTCCAAAAGGGCAGTTTCCGTTCTGTGGCCCAGGCGTAGGCCAAGGAGGTTGTGATTTTCCAAATATTTTTGTATTTGCAGATAGGCCACTCTGTCAAGTATTTTGAGGAGGAACGGTACAGTTGTGATGGGCCGGTAGTTGGTAAGGATGTTGGGGTCTAATGTAGGGTTTTTGAGGAGTGGGAGTACCCAAGCTTTTTTTAGGTTTTCTGGTACATTGCCAGCTGAGCACAAATTACTGATCAGTCCCGTTATGAAGGGGGCAAACTCTTTGGTGCAGTCTTTTATGAAGGAGGCTGGACATATGTCACCTTGGCATTTGGAGGGTTTCAAGCCTTTGATAATTTTGGGGGTTTCAGTGGTTGTGATCGGTGTGAATTCAAACCAGGGAATGGTGAAGGGGGTGTGAGTCGCTGGTTATGAGGCTATACGGGGATGCTAGTTTGGATTTTTTTTTGCTGTGATTTTGGTTTGGAGTAAGGACATTTTTAGCAAGGAGGGTGTTTTGGTTGTTCCAGCACCAGGGGAGGACTTTGATGCAGTTATCTGGTGATGGAGCTGGTGTCTCGGCTTTGCGTAGTATAGCGAGGAGCTCTCTTGTGCCCGAGTTTGCATTTGCGATTCTCTCGTATGCATATTTTTTCAATAAGGCAGTAAAATGCTGTTTGTTCTCATCTGAGGGTATTTTTTTCAAGGCATACTCAGCAATTCTTTTTGAGGAACAGAAGGCTTTAAGACTAGGTGTGTAACAAGAGTTTAGGTGAGCTATTGGTTAAGGTTTTTGGTTGGACGACGGTGCTACCTTATTAATGGCTTCAAGGAGAGTTTGGTTTATATAACTTGACCATTGAGGTAGGATCAATGTTGGAATTTGTGTAATTTGTTAGAGGTAGTTATGGATCAGCTAATGTCTGAACCAATGGATGCATCAATGTTGGCATGTGAGCATATACCTATTCTCCTATTTGCCGATGATTCAGTCCTTTTATCATTGACCCCCAGGGGTTTACGGAGGCAATTGGCAATTTTTTAAGGCTTTTGTGAGGAAAACAGATGTACAATTAATGTGCAGACAACCCAGGCAATGGTTTTTAGTGCTAATGGGGCCAAGAAAATCCCTGGGCTCAAGGTCAGCTCTATGGGTGGCATCATTTAGCAGGTTATGAGTTACGATTATTTGGGGGTTTGATTGATGGCCAATTGTACTTGGGGCGATCAGGCGAAGAGAACAGGATTGAAGTCGGCTAAGTGCGGTGCAGCTGTACTCCGATTCATCCAGACCTATGGGGCAGGTCCGGTTTCTGTCATAATACTGATTTATGAGTCAGGTTCGGCAGGCTGCCCTTTATGGGGCTGAACTGTTTGGCTCCTGTATCTCTCGCGCACTTCAGGTGGTGGAGCAGAAAGTTCCTAAATCGGTCCTTGGGCAGCCGCTAATACACCCAACATCACGGTTTTATGGGAGCTGGGATTACAGAGTATTGGATTTGTTTGTCAAACCAGTCCTGTATTTTTCCTGGATAGGTTGTGTACTAACAGTAACATGGGTTGTTATTGACGTGTTGTCAGGGATGTCACGACTCAGTTGGGAGTACGGGATTTACCTTGCTTCCAGGCTAATTGAAAGGATGTCATTGCAGTGGGAATGGAGGGTTATTGGCTCCAGGCCGAACGGATTCCAGCAAACTATAAATTCCTTTTTTAAAAAGGCAAATGCAGAAATGTGGGAGAAAGAATCACGAGTGAAACTTGTGTGTTCAGCTATCTTAACCCCTTATTTGGCCAGAAAATCTGTGACTGGCTTTGAATCATATCTAGATAAAATGCAGGCAAAATCAATGAAGACTCTTTATATGAAGCTGTGTTTTGGTACTTACATTTGGCGAGACTAAAGCATAGCTGGAACCTGAATATTTCTGCTGCCTGCCCCTTCTGCCTTAAGGTAGATGAAAGTATTGTGCACTTTATTTTTTTCTGTCCAGCCTGTTTATTTCAGGAGAAAAAAAGGTGATACCGCTTTTCAGGTATTTTGATGTCAGAAGGGTCAAAGTGTCTTTGTGCCTCTGTCTGGCAGGAGATTGTAAATGGTATTTTATGGTATGGTGAATGTTCTGCTATAGGCTTGGTCAAAGAGATTGAAATATTTACTTGTAGCAGTGAAAGTTGTGTCGGCCTCACCGGCCTTGGCCTCTTAATTGATTATTTTATATTCTTAACGTTCCTCTTGGATATTTTATTGTGTTTGCATTTTGTAAATCCTATTGATTATTAAATGTTTTTATATGCTGTATTTTACTGTATGTAACTTTTATGATGCGTTAGGGTCCAAATAAAGTATACTTGGAACTAAGAAGACCCTGGGGCGAGTGTTGCAGTGAAAGGGACTGTGACAGATGAATTCCCAATCTCTAGAGGAACTAAGCAGAAGGGTCTTCTCTCGCCTCTACTCTCAGCGCTCGTAATGGAGCCATTGGCTGCGAGAGTGAGGGAGACTTACCACATATAAGGAGTCTCTTGGGCAAATGATACCCATAAAATCTGCACGATTGGAGATGATATGATTTTGACACTAACCAATTTGCCAAACTCTCTAAAGGGGTGACCCAAGAGATCTCAGCGTTCGCAAAGGTTTCTGGCTTTAAAGTAAATGATACAAAGGCAGAGATCCTGAACATCTCGGTTCTCCCAGCAATAGTAAGTCAAGTGCAAGAAATATATCCTCACAAATGGATGTCTAAATTCATTAAATATTTATGCATTTACTTGACACACAAGTACACATACTCATATAAAGTAAACTACCCCAAGCTAATTGCTAGCCGCTAGTATATGATCAGACTTAAATAAATGCAAGAGACTGGCCCCTCCTTGGTGGTTCACATAGTTCTTTAAAAATGAATATCTTACCACATATTCTCTATTTATTTCAATTCCTCCCAGCACATATAACTCAAGAAGATCTGCAAAGCATTCAAAGCAGAATTTTCCACTTGATATGGAGAGGGACAAAACCAACAGTGAACAGGCAAGCACTCATGAAATCTAAATCCCAAAGATGGCCCAGGTGTCCATATATCACATAATACTATATGGCAGCTTAATGTGGACTAATTATTGAATGGGTGAATTGATGAGAGCGACATTTTAGTGATAATGGCTCTTGAATGAGCAAGCAATAGCTGGAATTAGTGTTCGGACACAACCATGGCAAGAAAGAAATGGGAAGGTAAGATCGTTGTAAAATAGTCCTGCCACTCATTGCCCCCCCCCATGACATGGGCTAAGGCGGTTTGTAGATTCAACATCACCACCTTCATTTCACCTCTCTACCCGATCTTCCAAAATTCAGCGTTAAACCTCACCTACAAAAGGAAGCTTTTAACCTCTGGAAATAAGGAAGATGCATGCAGGTCAGCAATATGTTTTAAGATGCTGATATTAAACCATTTGAAGCATTTAAGAAAAAGTATGTATTAGAGGGAAAAGATAGATTTGAATACATGCAATTTAGGAATTGGGTGATGCACAATTCAATTCATAATAAAGCTAGGAGCCAACTCATCAAAAGGTTAGCAATTAACTGGACCTGAGTAAAACCCTAATAGCTAAAATCTTGTAACTACTACAGCCTACGCAATCTATCAAAACGAAACCCATATAGACTTAAATGGGAAGTGGACATGGGAATACCGATGATGGAGAGTATATGGTGGAGGCATGGAGAGGGCTCCACAAATACACAAATACTGTACAGGTTGCTGACTTTCAATACAAGACTCTGAATAGATGACACTGCACACTGATGTGATTACATGCAATGGGTAAGAATAGATCAGACATCAACTGGAGAGAAGGTAGAGAGGAAGGGCAATTACGTTTATGTTCTCTGGAGTTGCCCCTGATTGCAAAATATCTGGTTGGAAATAAGATCTAAGATTAAGGAAATCACTGGGATCCCCACCCCAGAAGACCCTATATGACTATTACTAGGCCTGTTTGGGGATAACAGTGATGTGACAATGACTATTTAGCTCTATATTCTCCAACTGTCAACAAGAACATGTGTCTTCAGGCAGTGGAGTAAGTGGGGCCTTCCAAATGAAAATATGTGGTTGGTGAAGGTTTGGCTAAACCTAGCAATGGAGAATATGTCTAAAGTTATATGCAGTTTGAGGACCTTTCTTAAGATGTGCATTGGAAGACTGCATGGAACTACAATGTCCTCAAAGCATCCAAGAATTAGGATTAATCGAATAAGATTAAAAGCGAACCTTTCCCACTCTTTTCTATAATCCCCTATTAGTCACCTCCCCCATCCCCAGTACATTGCCACCCCTTATCTATGAAACAGCATCAAAATGGGAGAATACGCAGGGGTTGTGCGTGATGAATTCATTCTTGGGTTGTTTTAGTCTTCAATGTTTCAACAACATTTTGATGCTGTTATAGAGATGAGGGGCAGCAATTTACTGGAGATGGTGGAGGTGATCCAATATGGGATAATAATAAAGGGTGGGCAATCTTAGCGTTTGATGTTGATACCGTTATACACAGGGACTGCAGATCGTTATACTTTGCATTGAAAATATTATTACCGCATATATGTTCTACTTTGTAATTTATGGCATTGTTGAATTGGTACATTCATGCAAATCCTAAATATAAACAATTTTGAAAAGAAAAACGTACACAAACACTGCTGCCAAAGTAAAAGGGCAAACATCAACCACCTTTCTTGCTAGTTTCAACTTTAGAGAAGAAGCAAACTGCCTTCCCAAATTTGCAAAAAACAAAAACAAACTACATTACACTGTCGTCTCCAGTTCTTCATTGTTGCATGGGCGCATTTGATTAGATTCTTCTCTCAAGGATATCCCTTTGCAGTGAGGCCTGTACCCTTTTTTCTCTAACAACCATTGAGCTCTGCTGCCAGAGAACCTGTTTGATGATATATCAACAGATGACGATTATGAGTTGGCCATGAAGAAGCTCTATAGCCTCCACTGAATTGAAGTTGGATGAGCGCCTTACACCAAGGCACTGTACAATGGAACAAATCATACAGTGAACAACAATAAACATTGGGAGCAAAATTACATAATCTGCACTGACCACATCGTTTTGTCCGGAAGCAGCAGGAAGGTGCTATTTCTTCCCTTCGACACCGCGGCGCGGTGAAGCGGAGTTGTGAGCCTGAGGTGTGAGCCAGTCTGCACTGACCACATTGTTTTGTCCGGAAGCAGCAGGAAGGTGCTATTTCTTCCGTACGACACCGCGGAGCGGTGAAGCGGAGTTGTGAGCCTGAGGTGTGAGCCAGTCTGCACTGACCACATCGTTTTGTCCGGAAGCAGCAGGAAGGTGCTATTTCTTCCCTACGACACCGCAGATCGGTGAAGCGGAGTTGTGAGCCTGAGGTGTGAGCCAGTCTGCAGCAGTCCGCTGAAGACGCGTAGCCGCAGTAGAAGGGAACCAGAGGTGCGTCCCTCAAAATGCAGGAAGGACGTGAAAAAAACCCTGAACGCTCAACAACCAGTGAAAACACAGAAGCCGGGGCTGGGGGGGAGAAAAGAGCCCGGGAAGAAGGAGGAGTAAGTCGGACTCAGCATATAGACCATCCGGGACCCCGTCGATCTGGAAGTTTTTGTCAACAACGCCAAACTCCAGGGTCCCGGGGAAAGCACAGCCTAAAGTCACGCCACACGCGTGTATGGACGAGGAGGAAGTTGTAAGCTTACCCGCGCAACAAGATCAGGCAGGAGTCCCGCTGGTGGCGCGTGAGCTGCTATCCACATCTCAGCCCGCGCCGGAGCCGGCAACAGAGGAGCAACAAGAAGATCGGCAGGATTTAGCTCCCTCGGAACATCGAGAAACGGGAAACCCCCCAGGGTCGCGAACACCGCCTCCCCCCAGTGAGGATCCAACACAGCTGATCCAACAGACCGAGGAGAAGAGTGGCGAGAGTCAGGGGAAGGACTTGTGATACTAGAACCGAGTCAGCGCCCGACCGAAGTGGAGGCAACGAACCTGGAAAAGAGCCCGGGAGCAGGAGCAATATAGGGAGGCGAGAGTACCTCAGTCCCGACAGAGACCAGACTACAACCCCGATGTCAAAGTCTTGTGGAGCGCCGCCCCCAACTGCACCACTTCTAACAGAGGTTTGCGAGGAGGGAAAGAGACCGCGGAGGCAGCAAAACTAAATGAAATAACTGAAATAAGCAAACAAAGTGAAGCATCTCCGCGGCGTTTACCATTGGAGCATGAGAAGAATTGCAATAGGGGGGAAGGGGCTGTGGCAACCAAACTTCTAGCCTCTACAGAAATAATGGAGCAGGTGCCCAACTCGATTCGTATTCAAGCAATGTGCCACGATACGGACCTCGAGGGGGAAAAAAGTTGTCAAGACGAGGGGAAAATCCGGCCCAAGGTTCCGAGCCTTGACAGAGAGCCCAGAGATAAAGGGACAAGCACAGACACTGAGATCGATTCGGAATCAGAAGCAGAGGGCTTGTAGAGTGACAACCAAACGGAGAGAGAACTGGAAGACTCTAATAAAGAAACAGATGGCGAGCAATTGAAAACGGGAGCTGTGTCCCTAAAGAAAAAGAGAAACAAAGGCAACGCCCCAGCAAAAGCCAGAGCCCAAGGAATGAAGAAGAGGATAACTACGAGATCCGCAAAGCATAACGGGTGGGCGGAACAAAAAGCAAGAAAAGGTCCCAGCAGACGTGGCCGTCTGCTACAAGGGCTCCCCAATATCTTGTTGTCCTGCCCGCTAAAAGCCTTCTTTACACAACAACGTAAAAGAAAACAGAGCATCGAGACAGAAATATCAGATGCGGAGATGCTGGAAATATCAATTGAACCACAGCTCACCCAAAAACAGAGGAAGACAGAATCACCAACAGCACCAACAGAAAAACTAGGGCATGTGGATCGCTCCAGGCAAGTCTGTGTCAGGATACCCACAAACAATGCAGGTAGGAATACGGAAAAAGCCAAAGGGGAGGAGAGTCCAAAGTGTAGACAAATGGACCTGAAGGGCCTCCCCATGAGGAGTCCAGAGAACAAACTGGCCCAAAGTCCGACTAAAGGGGGCCCACTAACAAGAGAAGAGATAGTGATCCTGGAAGACGACAAAGAGGAAGAGAGTGGAAAAGGGGTAGTGACGGACTGTGAGCAGACTTCACAGACACTCAAGAATAAAGAGGACCGGTGGGCCTGGACAAAGCCCCACCTAACTAAAGGGCACCATAGTGTATCGTCATTAGCTAAAGAGGTTCAGCTAAAAATGACCAAAGACAACCACGTGAGGATGTGTGGACCCCCGAGAACGGTGGGAAATATTGATAGACATTAAGGATTAGAAGAAGAAGGCCCCTCCATGGACATGCAAACTCCATCGAGAAGATCAGAGAAAATACCAGACTCTCCAAAAAAGAGACGACTCAGCGAAATTGCAGTGGCATTACAAAACGAATCACCCAATAAGAAACCAGACATGATGGCTATCATGTCAGCAATGACCATCGTGCTAGCACCGTTTTGTAAATTGTACGAAACAATCAAGGAAAACGTACAAGATAACACAGCAATCCTATCAAATATGATGGAGAAATTGGCCCAGATGGAAACTCTCCTCCCAGCAACCATAGAAAAAATGCTTATTCCAAAAAAGCAATGGGAAACCAAAATCAACACTATTGAGAAAAAAATGGAGACCATGGCCTCCCAGGCCGGACAAACATCAATAAGATCCTCAGTTCCAGGGGGCCCGCAGAACGTATCAAATCAGAAAACACAGTGGGAAAAAACAATTGAAGTACTGGAAAAAAAGATCGAGAAGTTAGAAAAGGGGAAGAAATTCTCATCAGTAAAGTCACCAACTAAGGACTCCCCTAGAGGCGAGGCGATGGTCCAGTCGAAGAGAAAAGAAAATACCCTGCTGGTTTTGAACGAAATAAAATCGGAAGAGACACTTAGGGTGAAGTCAGCAAACCCTGAAAAACCCTTAAATGACCAGACGGAAGCGAAAGGCAACCCAAAGAAGGTCTCAAAACAGGCAGAAAATCCAGCCCAGAGGGAGTGGGATGGTGAGGATGCCATTCCAACTAGAAACCGACAAGAGGGTAAGACGCGACCAACTGGGAAAAACCTCCCATCATCCCCGACAACAGTAGACGATTTCCTTGAATGTACAGACTTAATGAACATATCCACTTACTCGGAAAATGAGGTAGAGGAGCCAATGGAACCACTGACAATTCCGGTCGGAAAAAAGGAGGGCACAGTAACGGGTGAAAATCTCACTGCAAAGGCCAACAAAGATAAGGAGGGGTCAATCAGGTTGGTGAACAGCGGAGCAATCAAGAGACCGGATCAGAGACCCGAGGACAAAAAGACCCAGAGCCGGGCAGTGAGACCAAGAAGCGGTTCGACCGATTCAATTGTGGCCAAAGAAGAGACAGCCAGGCGGAGAATTCTGCGAAAAGATCGCCCAGCTAAAGGCGACCTAGAAAAGGAAACAAAAGAGATACGAGTTTTTAAACTTGAACAAATGGAAAGAGACAAAAACTTTGTAATTCTAAACAGATCGACGGTACTTCAAATCACAAAGAAAGTGAAAATTCTAAAAAATATCACAACGAAGGATCTGGTTTTGGTGGAACCCTATCATAGGGAAAAGAAGGCGAAAGCATTTCTCCATTTCAAAGAAGTGGCTGTCAAGCACATTAATGAATCAGTCTATCAAGACTTAGTACAAATGGGGCTTCGTCTGACAGAAGTAAAAATGAGTAGGGGCAGTCAAGACCGGGAAGAGGAAAAGGCGGACAAACAAAAAATCTATTACCACTATAGTTCAAGAACTGAAGAGCTATACCGAGACAATCAAGGCTTTAAACCACAAGAGAGGCAAGAGCCCTGCAGACGAGCATATCAAGAGAGGGGAGCAAAGTGCCCAATGAAACGATGGAGAGAGGTGTCACTAACTCGACACAATTTGGTCACATAAAGGACCAGCCGGAGCAGAGTCGATATCTTAGTAGTAGGCATAGAGAAGACCAGAGACAAAGGGTCCTTCCTGGCAACTCTGACCGAGAACGCCGAGAGGAGAGGAGGAACCACCCCGAAAGTCCCAAAGAAAAAAGCAATTATGAAAAGCAACGACCGATGGGACCATGGAAATGGCTAACGTCGAGCTGGAATAAAAAACAGGCCAAATAGCAACGACCAGGGCCAGCTTGCAGCGACGACAACCTGGAGGAAAAAAGTAGCGAGCGACCCATAAAGGAATCATACTCTCTAGGTTCTTGGAATACGAGAGGCCACATGCACCTTACCTTACCTTACCTTACCACTCTGGGAGATGCGGACCTAAGCCAATTCGACATCATATGCCTACAAGAAACCTGGCTGACAAAACAACCAGCATTGGATGGGTTCTCAGTGGTGATCGCGCCAGCAGTTAAAGGCCTACTGGGTAGACCGTCATCAGGTCTGTCAACCGTGATAAAATCACGTGATAAAATCCGGCACAGGCCTAAGTGAACCCAAAATGTGGAAACAGTCATATGAAACACTGGTGATTGTGACCCAACAAACTCAGGGGAAGGCAAAGTCGGAAAATGCGTTCCAAAACAAGGTGGCCATAGTGAATTGTTATTGGAATCCACAGCAAACTTCTATCAAAGCTTTCTGTGACAATATGAGTGCCGTGATCGACCAGCTGTACGTAGAATTCGATAATATCCAATTGATCATCTACAGTGATTTTAATGCCAAATGCACGGAGATCGCGGCTGACCCCCGTCACTTCCCCAATACAAGGAGGAGACCGTCAAATACCATGTACAATGGGTCCAAGAGACAGCCAGCAAAATCTTTTAGCCTTGGCCTCAAGAAGAGAAGAGATACTTTCAAAAAGCTTGCTGCAACACATACATACATATATGTCGCATACAAGGTGAACAATTTTGAAACAGATTAAGCAGAAGCAGAAAGTGATGTGCTGCGCAGTGTAGAAGCGGAGTTGACAGATGTGAAAGAAGAATTGAAAAGGGTGAAAGGTATGACAAAAGGAAGACAAGAACCAGTAATTACCTCAGACAAATGGATGGGAGGGAAAATAGTATTTAAAATAGATGGGGCAAGCATTATAAATGACAATGTAAAGGCATTGGAAAGAGCGGAAGAGCAGGAGCAAAGGAGAGACGAGTTCAGAAGTTATGTTAATGCTAGCATTAGTAGAAGGGTGATAGAGGACATGGATAGAGAAGAGAACACAAGGGGGGCTTATGACAGCATTAGCAGAGACATAATAGGGGAGATAGAAAGAGGAGTGTATGTAAGGCAAGGCTTTTAAGAGTTGGCAATAAAGTGGTAGAAGAAAGTGAGAGAGAGGAAAAAGATTGGGAAGAGGAAGAAGAGGCAGATGAAGAGGCCACATAAGCTCCTCAAGTAGGTGTGCTTGGAACCCCTGAAGATTATCTACTAATAGATGTGTCGGATAGTGAGCTACAACACATTGGGGGTCCATCAGATTCAGGAAGAAAAATGCAATATGTAAACAGATTAAGGAATTTTCTAGGCTGTCAAACAAATTGATTAGCAGTAATGGTAAAAGCAAAGAAGGATGCGGTTGCACTCGTATAAAAGGGAGCAATGATGCCATTACCTTTGCGCCAGAAAGGGAGGGGGCTGTATCATTATATATCATGGCCACAGACAGACAAAGACAAATGAATGACTAAATTACCATTGTTCACAGCAGGAGCAGGGAAGTAGATCTATGAGTTGGAAAAGCAAACATCATGAATGATATTGGCATTTGAGGATATGAAGAGTTTATTTGCTTCTATATTGGAGTATCAATAATAAGACGGAAAAGGGCATGCTACCCTGGGGTGACAGCGCCAAACACCACACATCATGGGCCACCCTTTAACAATTGCAGAGAAGAAGTTAATAGAGGGAAGTTTCAAGGACAGCTCTGTGTCATTAACATAAATCTGGAAATAAGAAAAGAAGTAGGCCATCAGATGAGCCAGAGGGGCGAGATTGATATTGAAGAGTCACAATGATAGCATAGAACCCTGGGGTATGCTGCAGGTAGAGAGAAGGGCAGTTAGTGAGGGAACAGGTCAGCCGGTCCAGTGCCCGGTCCATGATGCTAAAGGTATCATATAACCTTTTATTGAGGATAGAATGGTTGGCCGTGTCAAAAAACAGAGGAGACATCAAGGAGCACTATCCTCAATTGTCCTACTATTATAAATACCATATGCACTTCAATGTTATGTTTCTACCATATCACAAATACAGTATTCTCCCCCTATAATACCTATAATAACTATACACATATGACTATACTGTATGTGGTGAGTGGCCACAACCACCACAATAGAATATAACCATATAACAAGTATGTACAATACACTTTCAAATAACATGACTGACCCTGACCCCCGCCCAATACCAATAGCATTCACATACAAATAAATTAACGGCAGACACGGCAGCACCTGCACACATTTTTTTCACCTATAAAAACAGCTCCATATCAACTTTATTCTCCACCCCTTTCCAGGCCCTCTTTTGGCCACCAAATAAACTGAAATCTGTTTTCCAAACTTTTTTCTCACCTCGCTGTCCACAGTCAGCGATGATGTCTGCAGACTCAGTGGCACCCACAAACCTTTTTTCACCTATGAAAACAGCTATCGATCAAATTTATTCCACCCCCTTACATTTTCCAGGGCCTCTTTCGGCCACCAAATAACTACTAATGGAATTTCCAGATGTTTTTCTCACACGCTCTCCACAGACACCGGCAGCTGTCCACGGATCCAACATGGCAACTGTTACAAAAAATATCACGCAGCTCACGTTTTTCACCATCTAATTGGCAGGCTCATATGATGTCCGTGGATGTCATGCTGGACCCTGATTGGTCCAGAGTCGTCCATGGACTCTGAATCAGGAAATGAGTCCATGGACCAGGCCCAGATATCACATTTTTTTTTAAACTACTAGACGGATTTACACCAAATTCACAAAAGCACACGTTCTGGATAAAGCCGCTGTTCCTAGCGCAAGTTTGGTGAAAATGTGTCCAGCGCTTTGGGCTGTAGGCGCATGCAAAACATGTTTTCTATTGCGTCTATGAGGATTTCCACACATTTTGGGACCCCCCTATAACTTTGAACCGCCGGAACAAAACCGCATCATCCATCGCACAATCATTCTGAGGGTGCCATATACTCTTTTTGCAAAGTCTGGTGAGGATTCATTGAGGGGGGGCAAATGTATAAGCCACCGAAAAAGCGTTCTTTCTATGAGTTGAGCACCCTAACAATAACTACAAGTCCACTACCGCAGGCCCTGTAATATATATATATATATTCCTTATCCAAATATATGGTGGCATTACAGATTCATCTCAAAACAATGAGTAAAATGGAACTAGAC
This sequence comes from Ambystoma mexicanum, assembly GCF_040938575.1. Lineage (NCBI taxonomy): Eukaryota > Metazoa > Chordata > Amphibia > Caudata > Ambystomatidae > Ambystoma > Ambystoma mexicanum. The sequence continues at coordinate 808,778,915 of NC_090941.1, forward strand.
AAGATTTTGGAAGAGATTAACTCAAATTTGGCACAATATAAAAATGAATTAGAACGGAAGAAGCTAAGAAAATTACATAAGGACAGTTTGACTATTTGAATGAAGGAGTATATACTTGGATGACAAGTATAGACAGTCCAATTCAGACAAATATAACACGCTTCCATTAGATTTGTTCAGTTCGGAATGTGATATTAATTAGAGTGACAAGATAGGCATGGATAGAAACTATGACAACATTGACACTGGGGATATAAGGAAACCCCCTGGGACCTCCTCCTCTGTTGCCTCCTCTCCGTTTTAGGAAAGGGGTCCAGAGGAAGACATTCTGTATGGGGTGGACAAGGTACTTGAAGTGTTTTTTTCAGGAAAACACAGTTGTAAGAAAGGGACAAATCTGTAGGAAAAACACAATGGGCCTCATTACAAGTTGGGCAGTGTGGGAGAAAAGTGATGGTAATTACGTTACCACCACTTTTTTTGACAGTAACAGAATTCCCACTGTTTTTCCTGCACTTACAAATGATAATTTCTGGCCGATTTATCACTGGTGGATTTACCACATTGTAAATCCGCAGATTCTTACAGGAAAAGTGGCAGATCTACCTCCAGCATGTTGCTAGAGGTAAATCATCCACTTTACCTCCAGAAATAGGTGGGATTTTACGGTGCAGTAATTATGGCAGCAGTATATCTGCCAAAAATCCACATGGAGCCCTAGGGATTACAAAAATGGGGAGTTACCACCACTTGTAATCCCATGGTAATCCCATGGGACCAAATGATGGTGACGGTAGAAGAGTTTGGCAGTAATTTGGAAGATTTACTGGTGAATTACCGTCAGACTCATGAGGCCCAATATGTCGAATTCAGACCTGAAAGCACTCCTCTTGTGCAAAATCCAATCCTTAATCATGTTCATCAGTTAGTTCTCTCTTATATATGTAAACTATTTCATAAGAAACCTCTGTACACCAACTTGAATCGTTGTGAGTTTAGCTTGATAAAGCCTCTCTATTCAGATGAGAATTTGACCATAAAACAGGCAGAAAAGGGTGGGCTTTAGTTCTATTGAACATATAAGACTATGACGTGGAATGTCAGCACCAATTAAGTGATAGATTGTTGTATGTCCCCGTTGGATATGATCCACTGTTGGAACTGCCTTCCAAATTGCCCATTTTACCAGAGGTGGCTGTAACAATAGAATGGGCAATTGAAAAAAAACAAAGGGGCTAATTCATAGATTTCAGTGCAGAGGTAGCGCACGCGAGCAGCGCAGAGAGGGAGCGTGCGCCAGCGTACGCCAGCCGTGTGCGCTAAACAGCATTATGGCGCACCACGTATTCATGGAATTCCCAAGTAATTTTGAGTGCTGGCGCAGAGAACATCCCGCAGCGCCAGTTACGCCCCCAAGAACGCCCCTTGCGCAAGGAAAAGGCATTGAAATCCCTATTGCAGCGCAAAGGGCCACGCTAACCCTGCACCAGTTTACAGGGCCGGTACACTGTAATCCTGTGAAAATACTACGCACAGCCCGCTCACGGCACCCAAAAGCGTGAAAATGTACTGGCGCACTCCTCGGAATATGCGTACCCCGCTCGCGCCAGGTAAATTGCGTAGCCCCATGTGGCGTGGGCTGGCTGCGGGGCATGCCCAGGGTGGATGGGCTGCCTGCGGGGCATGGGGAGGGTGAGTGGGCTGCCTATTGGGCCTGGCCAGGGTGGATGGGGTGCCTGCGTGTATTTCGGTGGTGCGCGGGATTTCAGGGGTACGCGGGAAATTTCACACGCGATAGGGCTTGTGCGAGCAGGGTACGTGTATTTGAGGGGTACTCGGGGAGTTTCACACGCGATAGGCATTGTGTGAGTGGGGTATGCGTATTTGGGGAGGTACGTGGGAAGTTTCACGCGCGATAGGGCTTGTGCGAGCGGGGTATATGTATTCTGAAGGGTGCGTGGGGAGTTGGACACGCGATAGGCTGTGTGCGAGCAGGGTATGTGTATCTTGGGGTGCACGGGACGTTTCACATGCAATACTCCAGGCGAGAGAGGGGTACGTGTATTTTGGGGGTGCGTGGCAAGTTTCACACGCAATAGGGCTTGTGCGAGCGGGGTATGTGTATTTGGGGGGGTGCGCGGGAAGTTTCACACACGATAGGGCTTGTGCGAGCGGCATACGTGTATTTGGGGGGTGTGCGGGAAGTTTCACACGCGATAGGGCTTGTGCAAGCGGGGTATGTGTATTTGTAGGGTACGCGGGGAGTTTCACACGCGATAGGCCCTGTGCGAGCGGGGTATGTGTATTCTGAGGGGTGCTCGTGGAGTTTTACACACAATTTCGCTGGCACGAGAGGGGTACGTGTATACTGAGGGGTGCGCAGGGAGTCCTACACGCGATTTCGCTAGAGCGAGAGGGGTACGTGTATTCGGAGGGGTGCGCAGGGAGTTTTACATGCAATTTCGCTAGCGTGAGAGGGGTACATGTATTCTGAGGAGTGTGCGGGGAGTCCTACATGCGATTTTGCTAGTGTGAGAGGGCTACGTGTATTTTGAGGGGTGCGCAGGGAGTTTTACATGAGATTTGGCATCGTGTGCCCTCCCGGTGTGTGGTTTCCCCACTCCCCATGCCATGCAGGCAGCCCACACCACAGGGGACTACCCTACAACCCTCAGCATGCCCTCCTGTCCGCCCACATGACACCATACACTTGTGAGCCCCGATTTATGTCCCCTACCCATCCATCCATCCACCTCTAGTGACGGGCACCTGCCAGCGGGCACCGACTCATGTCCCCTGCACCCCCACCCACCCAGCATTGACGGGCACCTGGCAGCAGGCCCGACTCATGTCCCCCCCAACACGTCATCACGATCCACACACATGGCCCTTATGGCCACCCAAATCCCACCCCATGCCACCCCAGTCCAAACACCCAACCAAGTATTCCATCCACCCCACATTAAAATCCCCATTACATGATACATCCCAAATGGCAAGTATGCACATCAATACATGTCCGTCACACACACACAATGGGTGCAAGTGAATTTGAAAACCCAAATCATGACATGCATGAAACCAATGAGAGAATACCACACAAATGAAGTATGAAACCAAAATGTATTAAAAATAAAACCAAGTGAATGAAAGAAAATCACACAATAATAGAAATAATAAACAAAAGGCTGTATGTCCAAAATAAATGAAAAAAAAAATGTATGAATGCTGCATCAAAATAAATCCAAATGAAAATGTCTCCAAAGGGTTTGTCCATCAAACAAAATACAAATGAAAAAATAAATCCATTGCTCCATGGTAAAAAATGAAAAAAATAAAGTCCAATCCAGTCTTCAACTATATACAATTTCCAAATGCCGGGTCCATGAACCCAACAATCTAAATGAAATCTACAAAAAACCCTACCTAATAAACAACTATATACAAAAAGGTGAGGTATAGTCCATGCGCCCCAAATGAAATGAAAACATAAAGGAAACCTAACACTAATTAGCTATATATAATGGCAGTGCACAAGTCCTACGGCTCACTTGTTGATTTCCTTGGCCAGGGCATCATTGAACTCCTGTTCAACGTCCTCGAGGCAGGCCGGTTCTCTGGCCCCGAGGTCTCGCAGGGATAACGCCATGTCCACCTCCAACTCCCTGCGAATTTCCTCGAGGCACTCAGCCCGCCTCAGCGCCCTACGCATGGAGTTCTCCGCCCTGACCATAGTGAGCCATGCCTCTTCAGCCCGCCGCCACTCCGCATCTATTTGCTGGCCCAAGCGCTGCCACTCCCAATCCAGGGTCCTCCTGCCCTCCGGCCGATGCCTGCCCCTCCGATGTTGATGGCCCCGAGCCATCATCGCTCCCACCTTGAGCCTGCTGCTGCCGTGCATGTGCCCTGCCTGTTGATGCCTGCATGTCTTCCTCCTCCTGGGGTCCAGTTGTTGGGGTGGCCACCCCTGCTGGACCTCCGACTCCCGACTGTGGCAGGGATTGTGTCCTCCACCAGCCTGGCCGCTGGGTCAGAGGCAGCTCCACAGGGTACCCAGGTGTGACTTAGGTCGGAAGATGGCACGGAGGACGACTGGTGCATAGGGGGTTGAGTTGAGGGGGGGTCGGTACAAGGTGCAGCAGACGGTGGAACCCAGCACTGGTGACCCGTCCTAGTAGGTCGACGTGGTCAATGAGGCATCCCAAATAACGTGCAGAGACCTCTCGAAAACCCTGCACGTCATCCCGGATGCCCCGTTGATGCAACGCCACCCCAACCAGGACAGGCTCAACACGGTCCCAGATTGCAACGTCCGCAGGGAGAGGAAGGCCATTTGTTGTTCGTGCATCCCCTCCCTGCAAACGGGTCTGGACAAAGGCATCCCTGCTAGTGCGGGATGATGCAGTCACAGGATCGGGGACAGGATTACACACAGGTACCTCCGCGGCGGCCTGTGATGCCTCCTGTCCCTGCCCCTGGACTGCACCACTAGCACCAGTGGAATCCCCCCTCCAGACCCTGTGTGTGTCCCTTCCACGGCCTCCTCCTCAACCAAACCCACCACCAACCTGGATGACTCCATGCCATCTTCCTCCATCGGACCCTGTGGGGTCTCAGCTGCCCCTTCTGCTGCCGAGGAGTTCACCTCCGACCTCCGCCTCTTGGACCTACCCTCGGCAGCTGCGCCCACGGATGCGGCACCACACTCCTCACTCCCCAACGAGATGACAACATGCGAGGGGAGCTGGACCTTGCGTATCCAGCTGGCGGTGGGATCTATGCCGCTGTGCTCCACAGCACCGTCTTCGCCCTCTTCATCAGTTGACGCTGTAGACAGGGAGAGACAGAACACAGCCATCAGGGCACTGTACAATGGTCTGATACACACATGGCAGTTGCAGATGAGTGCCAGTCTAAAACTTCACACATGGCATCACACTCCCAACACACATCATTTCAACCCACACACATGTGCAAATTAACAGGAATGTTGCAGCAGGCAGAACCATCCATACACATACAAAAGCATGAGCATCCGAAGGTTAGCCTGACGTCACATGCAACAGGGGGAGTGCCAATCACATGCACACACGCCACCATACATACATGCATCTGCACATCTCCACCACCTGTCGCAGTTAAATCATCGGCATCCATGTCACATCTGCAAATCAGCCTCCTACATGTCGGTGTCAGATGCATCCATGGTGTATCACAGTGGAAGACATGTCAAATACACACACATGCACATGTACATTGTGCACATACATGAAGGTGGAAGCAGCATCCATGTGTCACACCACAACCATGCCACAGTACATCCACATAATTCAAAACATGTGTGTGCCGACACATGCATTTGGGCACCATGCATTTGAACACGTACACCATTGTTGTGCCTCACACATGACTGGACTCACATGTGGCAGGCTCATGTCCCTGTACATACACATCCATACATGGGCCTTCCAAGACCTATGTCCAACCTGCACACTCATGCCACACCTCGACATGCAAAGCGTCCAATCAGTAGGCATGGTCACTTACCGCTCGACTCCGGACGGGTCTGCCTCTGAAGGATTTGGCAGTGGAGTGCTGGGTTTATGTGTTCCAGGACCCTCATCTGGATGTTGCTAAGGTGGACCCGGCACCCCTCTGCATGCTTTCCCTTCAAGAGGCAACGGGCCTTGCTGAGGGTCCTGGACCTGAAGACCTCCCAGCACTTCCAGACGTGCTACATGTCGCATGCTGCCACCCCTTCCTCGTTGATGGCAGCCACGATATCCGTCCAGATACTTCTCCGTCCTTCATTGTCGGCGCGTGAACTTCCAAAGAGGGCATCATAATACCCCAGGACTTGCTCCACCCGGATACCAACTTCTGCGGCACTGAAGATGGTAGCACTCTGCCTGTCTGGCTGGGCTGGGGGTTGGCAGTGTTCTCTGATGGTATTTCCCCCGACCTGGCAACCCCCCGAGGCAGGTGTGAGTGGGCAACTGGGTCCTGGGGCTGGGCTGTAGAGCAATGGAATACCAGTCGGGAGTCTTCTGTTCCAGGAGGGGTGGTCACAGCAACTGGACCCCTGCAGATGGCTGATGTGCAGGCACCAAATAGCAGGGCACGTGGCCAGCAGGCAGGCAGGCAACAGCAGATAGCAGGTGGGCGCGAGCTCGGAACTCTGGGGGGGCAGGAAAATGGCCTTCTGGGCAGGAGCGTGGTCTTCCGTGTGTTGTTGCGTGGCCAGCTTGATACGGAGTGATTTGGCACGTGAAAAAACTGCACGTCAGCGTGTAATTCGAGGAAAGGCCCTTAGTGCGTAAGCGCGTCTGTGATGTAACGCGCAAGGGTGTTTCCCTCAACACGGGTGCATGTTGATTGTACACGTGCAAAAACTGCACATCCGGGTGTCACTGCGTGTAATTGGAGGAAAGGCCCTTAGCGCGTACGCGCGTAAGTGACGTTGCATGTGTGGGTTGGGTTAAAAGGTACGCGTAGGATGCCATTTTCTTGTATGTGCTTTTTGTGGAGAGCGAGCAGGTGATTCTTGTACTTCTTGTTGGTTCACACGTGATTACTTCACAACGGTTCCAGTTCGTACTCCTTGTATACTCAGATGGCGTTCAATTCTTCTTTTGGCGGGGGTGTTGCCAACGCGCACACGCGCGTCTTTTTCACATTCTTTTTCCAGGCAGACAGTGAGTCGCACACGTATTTTTCAACTGTGGTTGCCCTCGTGTGTTGCGTACCCATTCAGAGGTCATTGTAGCCTGCTTGTATCACGCATATGCTTATTTTTGTGTTTCTGGGTGCCACAGCGTAGTGCAGGTTCTCTAATTCCATGCACGTGGGCTACCAGGGGTCGCGTGCATGTTAAATTTTGTTTTTGGGGTGCCTGAGCATTGCGTGACCCGTCATCTTCTCACAGGGGTCACAGACAGCCTTGCTAGAGCACTAAGGTACGTATTCCATCTAGTACCCTACCCCTTTCACCCCAATTGCCCAGGACAATTGTTTACTGCACCTCCCATTTGCACAAGAACATCAGTGCCATGGTTGGGAGGCGACCAAGTGGTAAGGGAGGCAAAGGTGGCCGACCTCCAAGAGGTGGGCGCGGTAGGGGATGTGGCCAGGATGTACAGGGTGGCCAAAGAGGCCAGTGTGTGGAGGACCAATCAGGGACACCTATGCCACCCCCCGAATGGGTCGGGGAGATGCTGCTGACACCATCCCAACTCAGGCCTTGTAAACCCCGCCCATATTGTCAACCGAACCAGCACAGGATGACTCCCAGGCTGACTTCCGTGTCACCAAGTCAAAGCCACGTGTGGCAGTGAAAGTTGCTGTCACCAGACTGCATGGATCTGGGGCAGCAATGTCATCTTCTGCCCCAAGTAGCCAGGATGAGGCGGCTGGAGGGGCAGCTGCAGCTCAATCCACCCCAGCTCCGAGTATCCCAGCCGGGACAGTGTTGGTCTAAGTCCATCACACCGAGGTTGGTCCAGCCAATGCCTGCAGTGAGACATTGTCATCGTGCCTTTGGCTACTTCCAGTGCCCAATCCACCTGCGCTTCAGCCCCTACCAACCAGAGCGGCGTAAGCCACTCAGGGTCCTCACCACCTTCCAAGAGGAAGAAGGGTGCTCTTTCAGTTCAGGCTGGGACCCCAGACATGGCTCCCCCCTCCGGCATGTCAAGGAAGCGTAGTTTCAATGATGCGGAACTAGACGCACTTGTGGGCTAGGTGTCGGCCCATGGCCGTGAAATGCTGGTGACTGCAGGGTGCAAGACTACGACTGCTCAACATAGGGCCCACTGGCAGTGCATCACGGACCAGATTAGTGCCCTTGGATTTGTCAGGCGCACAGCTGATGATTGCTCTAAGCGGTGGAATGACCTCAAATGCAGAGCAAAGAACAAGCTGGCTTCAAATCATGCCTCTACTCTGGTGACTGTCAGTGGATCTCCACCAGAGGAGGAAGTACTCACAGAACATGAGTCTATCGCTGGTGGCTTCATCATAGAGGATCAGATACAAGGCGTGGGAGACCTACCAGATCTTGAGGCAATGTCCGGTGAGTGGCCATGTATGTGTGTGCAAACCATGTGTATGTTGCTTGGGTGATGTGTTCTGATTGAGTGCCAGGTGAGGCTGTGTAGTCATGAATGCTGTGGGTCACCCATGTGGTGCCTTCAAACCATACCCCAGCCTTGGGTTTGGGTTTTCAAGTATCCCTTCTGACCGCAGTACACAATTAGCACCTGATTACTGCACTTACCCTTCAACAGCCATCTTGCCACAACATTGTTCATACTGTTTTCCTGTTCATTCTGCCTGATTGATGAAATTCTTAGCATTTTTACCAAAACATTTTTTTTGTGCCGTTCTGCCCCAGATGTGACATACTTCTGACATAGATTACACCCCACAATGGCCCACATTTGTTACCTTATTATGGGAATGATTTCATCCTAACCTACACAGGGCCTGCACACATTCACTTCGGGGCCCTGTTTGAATGTTGAACATGACAATTGTCTTCTGCCATGTCGAAGTGACCAACCATTGATATATCCATGTGCCTGCCATCACTGCATCAGTGAACACTGGCTTTGTTGCAGCTTGTGGCACATGCATGTTTTGTCACACTATTTTGCATGTTCAATTTCATGATGTCCATCTCACATGGATGGGTGACAGTACTGATTTTCTACCATCTGGGTGTCCTTGTCAAATGTGCCATGGCTATGCTAGTTGTCATCTGTGTGCTGGTATGTGTCATGTATGTGGATTGTCCATGCCACTCACAGGCTGATGTGTGATGCCAGTGCTATCCAGCATGCAGTAAATGTGTTGCTTTTCCATCTTGGAGTCCTCAGTGTCTGCTTTTTGCCTCCCCTTCCAACTCATTGTCAGTGCATGCATGCCAGAGTTATTGTCATGTGTGACATGTGTCATTTATGTACTGGATGTCTGCCTCATCATGCCTATGTGTGTGGGCTATGGTGCTCATGCCTGATTTAATTACTTTTCTTTTATGTTTTTGCAGGTGATGAGGCACTTGATGCTGTTGAGGAGGAGGAGATGTGCAGAGGCAGGAGTACTCACAGCCACAACCGGGCACCAGTGGAGGACATGGGGTGGTGGTGGGTGAAAACCCATTACTCCTACAGACAATACTGTCCACGGGTGTCACTGGGTACACCTCCAGAGACCTCTATGAATCAGGTGCTGAATTGGACATTGAGACATATGTCCCGTTGCAGGTGCTTGTTTCTGGAAGGGATGCTGTTCTGTTCAACCCACCTGCACTGGGGGTAGACCCCTCTATGGGGCATTCAGTGTTGGAAAGTCCGCCTGTGGCGGTTACGGATGCAGGGTCACACTCCACAATATTTGCTCCTGTTCCTGGGCCAGCCGATCAAAGGAGGAATGCAGTCCTGCAGCCTCAGGCAGTGCCAGCACAACAAGGTGCACATCACCTTGCCCCAAACAGGTGTGGTGCCCGCCAATGCGGTGGCAGTGCTCCACCAGCCAACACTGTGTGGGAGAACTCCATGTACACCATAGCAGCACAACAGGGGGCATCGTGTGAGATGATGGCTCAGGCAATGGATAGGGTGGCCACTTCCATTCTTCCCCCTGAAAGGCAGGTGAAGCTCCAGCAGCAGGCAACAGAGTCCATTTGCCACTCAGACAGGGAGGACATGTTGCCATCCAACACGGACCGACGGGCTGGACTGGAGACTCTGCACACAGCCATATCTGCAGAGTCACAGGCCCACAGGGATGCCCTGAGGGTAGAACACAGGTCCCTCAGAGATACTCTGTGTGAACGTGAGGTGTCCCGGAGTACAAGGTCAGAACAGCAGCTGGAGCAGCTGACACGCACACTCTCTGCTGAGCTCCAGGAAACCCGTCAGGAGATCCGGGCATCACACGAGGCCATGCAGGCAGAAATGTGTGCTACCCGTGAGGTGCTACATGGGGATCTCCGTACCATCATCCTGCAGAACCAAACCTTTCAGACCTGCATGCTTGCTGCCATGGAGGAGCATGCCAGGGCTTTGCGTGGTCTGCCTCCCATATCATGCCCACCTTCTGATGTAGCACCAGAGGGTGAGGGCAGCGACGGCAGTTCTCCCACTGTAGGGTAGCCGTGCAGGCCATGAGCCCAGGGAGGTTTTTGTTTTCTCAACATCCACGCATGTGGGTGTTGGGGTGCACCCTGTACCTCATCCCTCCTGGGTGGCCTCCCCCCTGCCCCCTGGTCCACACATGGCTATTTATTTATTTATTTATTTATTTATTTATTTATTTGTGTTTTTCACATTTCATTCCGATTTGCTAAATGAAAATAGTATTCAATTCATTTGTTATCTTTATTTCTTATTCTTATTTCTATTTTTTATTTTCATTTTATTTTCAATCTTGATTTCTTATTTTCATGTTCATACATGCATTTTTATTTGGCTATGCTTCTGATTTTTACTTTGTTATTTGAATTTGTTTGTTTTACTTTACATTTACTTTTGCTTTTTCTATATTTCATTTGCATTTACATTTTCGTTCATAACCATTTTCTTTCAGATTGTGAAATAATATTACAGTGTGTTGCTTTGTGTGGCTCCCGTAGGCATCCACAGTATATTCCAGCTGGGCACATGCAGGCTTGTCCTGTCTTTGGGTTAGAAACTTGGGTTCCTGACACACACACCCCTCCTGCTTCCCCTTTCCATGGGCTCACAAAGGGTGTGACCAAGTGACAGTAACTTACACAGAGACATTGGGCTCCAATAAGTTGTGTGGGCAGTCTGTAGTCCAAACTGTGTATACATCCCTAGTGGGGATTGTTGTTCATTTCTCCACTGCATGGTGGATTTATATATGGTTTTACATCCAGGACTTTTTCCTTATATACATGTAGCTTCTTCATGTCTTAACAAGCCCGTCTCCTTTGCAGATGCAGTTCATGGTGTATGCAGTACACTGCAGTTCATGTTGTATGCAGTACACTGCCACATTTGCCTACCAACAACACTCTGCAGTTGGAAGGGGCCGATGTGCTGCCCCAGTCAGGTTGTGAAACTTGCACTACTTTAATTTTCTACTGTCATATGTTGCCACTGTTGGATCCTGTACTGATGTTTTGTCTTGCTGGTAAGTATTTCTTCATGTGTGTTATTTTTTTTTCATTACTGAGAGGAAATTGTCTCTGGCCTGTTTCCATTTGGGACAGTGCACTTTGTGACACTAGTGTCATGTGTTGTGCATTCATTTGGTTGCTTTCACATTGCATGCCATGCCATGGTGTGTTGGGTAGCTGAGATGGGGAGGGGTTGGGTGACATGCCACTATTTGGATGTAGTATTTTGCAAGGGGGTAGAGTCCTTCATGCTGCATCAATGTGTGCCTTTTACTGACACAGCATTGGGTGTCTTTAAGTAGCTAGGGGTGCACACAATGTAGCATTTTCAGGTGAACAATCTCAGGGTGGTATCGTTGTGACACTTGACTGTCCCTTTTGTCATCATCATTGATTGTCAGCTGGTATGTGCCAGGCCTGTGTGCCCTCCGCAGGGGTGGGATTTTAGGTGAAGTAATTTGCCACAAGCTGGCTACGGGCTTCCTCACCACGTGCCCTTTCACCTCCCATGCACAGTGGCCATGCATGTGGTTGGGGATGTGGGGTCACCACCATGTCCACCAGCACGCCCCGCCAGGTTGCAACATTGTGCAGGACACATGCTGCCACTATGATCCTGCACACTACTGGGGGCGCATATAGCAGCTGCCCACCAGAGCTGTCAAGGGAGCGAAAGCGTGACTTCAGCACTCCGAATGTGTGCTCCACTATGCCCCGGGCTGCATTACGGGCTGTGTTGTATCTTACCTCGGGTGGTGTGGTGGGGTTCCGAATTGGCGTCATCATGTAGGTGCTCAGAGGGTAGGCACTGTCCCCTGTGGAGGTGATAATGGTTGTCATTAGTGGGGTTTTCACATTTCTAAGTGTCTGACATGCATGCATGTGCAGAGGCATTTATACTCACCAATTAGCCATGTGACGCCATGCCGCCCAGCTTCGAGGTCCCGGTTTAGGGGTGACATTCTGAATATGAAACTATCATGGCTGGACCCCGGATAGTTGGCATATACTGAGGTGATGATTCCCTTGGCATCACATGCAACCTGCACATTGATGGAATGCCAGTGCTTGCGGTTTCGATAGAGCCACATGTGTGCAATCAATGGCACCTAGCACTTTGGGGAAGTGTGCCACCCGTAAAAATCCTGGATGACAGCCTGCCTTTTTGCAGGTGTTCTGGGCATGTATATGTGCCTGTGGACTGAGTGGTGTGCAGTCATGATGGCCAACACCTGGTGTAGGCAGTGTGACTGCGTGGCCTGTGAGACACCCCCAACTATGGCACTTGTCCGCTGAAATAACCCAGTAGCCAAAAAGTACAGTACGTTGAGCACCTTTTCCAAGGGGCTCAGTGCTTGGGAGCACAGGGTGGGTGATGTGAGGTCATCCTCCCACTCCCTGACCAGTTCTAGGATTATTAGGGGTAGAAACCTGTACTTCCCATACACCTGGTCATCAGACATCCCAAAAAGGCTGGTCCTGGGTAAAAAAAATGTGGGGCCTGGCTATCCTCCTCCTCCTGCGGTGCCCCACGACCACTGCTGCGAGGAACGGTATATTCATCGTAGCGTATGAACTTGTTTGTTGTTTGCGCGCACTTTTATGCTGTGCGGGGCGCCTTACGCCTGCTTCCTGCTGGCGTACATATTTCCGGATTAGCGCGCATGTGGGCCTTACGAGAATTTACCTCCCATACTTCCCCCGTAACATCCACATTTTCACGCATTGTTCCCCATTCCGTGTGTTACGCCCCGTGTTCTACCCACTTTTCTTGTGTGCGCTACACGATGTGCGCTTTCCATGTGTGCGTTGCGCACGCCATTTAGTGACGTGCGCACCCGCATGTGCCACCCACAGATTTGGTGCACATCCCAGGTTTTACACGCGCAGCACATTCCATTAATCGACGAACGGCTGCGTGCGCGGCTTTTGCACTTGTGCGCTGCGATTTTCACACTTGCGTTCCCTTTTGGGCACACATTTATTCCATGAATTACCGTGTATATATGCCACCAATCACCAGGTATACCAAGAGTATATCACAGCCTCTGGGAACATATGTTGATTTTCTTTACTGCCATTGATTTAAAAAGTCTGACATCTATATGAAGGATACCTCACACTTGTGAATCATTCTTAAAGAAATGACTGCACATAACACTGATAATCTATCCACCACAGATGTCAAGAGTTCATATACATCTATTGCTCACACAGCAGGACAGGAAGCAGTGGAATGGCTACTATTACAAGAGGAAGAATTAGGAGCTTCTGAGTTATTCAAATGGCAATCCTTGAACTTATAGCTCAGATTTCTTATTCTGTACCAAAGGGATGAAATAAGGTAAATAAAAGTTCTGTGCCATGAAATTGAGAATAGTGATTCACCCATTACTCATATTGTATGATCCTGGGCAAAAATCTGTATCTCTCAGTGCCTCATTTCCACCATCCGCCAAAACTCAGCGAGCATAGAAACAGTTTAATGAAACAGTCTTCTTTGAAGTCCGATTGCAGGGATTGGTTTGAGTGTGCACTTAAGAAAAGGTTGTCAGGAGCCTGTTTTCTCACAAAGTCCTGCCCAGTCCCTCAGGTGGCATGCTTGGTGCAGTGGGCAGAGCAGGTAGTTAGAGGGTGCTCAACGCCGATGGACCTTGGGGATCCTAAGATTGTGAGTATACCTGTAAAGAAAATACCCGCAGGGAGAGGAGAGTTGATGTTGTTTTGATTTGAAAAAAGATTGTTGGCGCTAGAAAAGAGAAAATACTTCCAACTGTAGTTGGGGAAGATTGCATGGTGGTGCGTAAAGCCCAGCCTCTTTTGGGGGGGGGGGGGCAGTGAAAAATAGATAAAGAGGAGATACCCCATATAAAGGGAAGACAGCTGTGGCAATAGAGTTTGGCCCTCATTACGACCCTGGCGGATTTTTTCCGCCAGCGACGGACTTTCCGGCCATGGCGCAAAGTCCCTTTACGCCATGGCGGATGGCGGACTTACCGCCCCATTCCGAGGTCGGCGGGGCGGTAAGTCCCCATTGACCCATTTACCCTTCCCCATTCCCATTTCGGCCCCATAGGGCTCAATGGGAGTGGGGAAGGAGTTAATTACGCCACCGTAAAATACGGTGGCGTAATTAACACCAAGGTCCCAGAGCGCCATGGATTTTTCCGCCCGCAAAAAGCGGGCGGAAAAATGACCATGGCGCTCCAGGAACTCGTAGTTGGCGGTAAGGGGTCCGCGCAGCTAACGCTGGCGCAGACCCCTTAGCGCCAGGGTCGTAATGAGGCCCTTTGTGTTTTATGTTGATTATTTTTTGGCATTGTTTAGGTATATAATAGGGATCATGACTTTTTTTGTGTGTTACTAGCATAGCAATTAGGTTTGTTGAGGTAGGTATTGAGGAGATTAACATTCTGCATTGTTGGCATGGTGTAGGGGGATCTTGTTGTGTTGTGACGTGGTTCAGAAGGGTCATGTTGTTGAGTTAATATTGTAAGGAACTAAAGGGGAGGGGTGTCAACAAGGGAAGGAGGTGAGAATGTATTGGAGTGGCGATTGCTCATTTTAATGGTAAGCTGAATTGTTTTTATTGTTATAATGCCAGACACCCCCATCGCTCATCACTGTAAGTCGCTTCCCCAATATAAGGAGAAGACCGTCAAATACTCTTAGTTTAAATCTAAAACTCAGGAAATCCTTTCCTCCCTCTCCTCTGCTCCCCCTCCCCTCTCCTTCCCAGCCTGCTGACCCCCCCCAAGATCCCCCTTCTTTCTTGTCCTTTCCTTTTTTCTCACCTATGAGGTTGCTAGACAAGTCCGATCTATGAAAGCCTCATCAAAACAGGTTCATCCCTGTTCCTCTAAAACCATTAAGGACCACATTGATACCCTTGCTCCAGCCCTCGCCAATTTCTGTAATCATTCCTTTGCCTTTGGATATTTTCCCTCCCCTCTTAAGCACTCCCTTGTGCATCCTCTCCTCAAGAAACCTACAGCTGATCCTTCCTGTCTGGCTAGCTATCGCCCAATTTCCATTACTCCCTTTTTGGGGAAGCTCCTGGAAAAGCTGGCCAACTTGCAGCTTAATCTTCACTCTGACTCTGTTGGCTCTCTCCATGACCACCAATTTAGCTTCAGAGCTGCCAGAAGCACGGAAACTGCTCTCCTGAACATCCGTGAAGACCTGCTCTCCAACCTTGACTAACATTCCCTCTGTCCTCATCCTACTTGATCTCTCCTCTGCTTTCCACACGGTCAACCATACCATCCTGCTCAATCGTCTCTGTGACAACCTGGGTATCACTGATCAGGCTCTAGCCTGGCTGACCTCTTTCTTTTGTGATCGCCCCTCCAAGGTACAACTTGGTGCCTTCCTTTCCTTTATCTCCCTCTCTTCCTGCGGTGTTTCCCAGAGGTCTAACCTCTTGCCCTGGCTTTTCAACCTATACCTGGCTACTCTTGCATACTGTGTTTCCATTTTCTGCTCTAACTTCCAGTGCTATGCTGATGACACCCAACTCATTTTCAGGCTTCCCTCAGACACCTCCTCTTCTTCAATCATCTCCGACTGTCTAATCGCCGTTCAAAATTGGTGTGCCGCCAATGATCTTTGTATAAATGCCAACAAGACTGACATCCTCCTCATTGGTACACCTTCAACATCGTTTCCCCTCACTCTCTGGCCAGCTTCCCTTGGCCCCCCTCGTACCCATACCTGTGAGGCTAAAAATATTGGGGCCATCTTTGACTCCACACTTTCCTTCTCCGCACACATCTCTGATGTCTCTAAAAAGTCAAACTTCCTACTGCACCTCCTTAGAGGTACTCTGCCTTTCCTCTCCTTCCCCCAGAAGTTCCTTGTCTCCCAAGCTCTGGTTCTCTCCAGGTTTGACTACTGTAACAGCCTCTTTCTAAATCTCCCTGCCTCCACTCTCCACCCTTTACAACTTATCCAGAACAGCACTGCGAGACTTGTCCTTGGCCTAAAGCCCCGGGATCGTATCTCTCCAGCTCTGAAATCCCTTCATTGGCTCCCAGTGGATGCAAGGATTACATTTAAACTCCTCTGTATTGTCCATAAGGCTTTCCGGGCCCTGGGTCCAAAATACCTTCAACTATCCCTCTGTAAATACCATCCCTCTTGAGCCCTTCACTCCTCTTCTTCCAACTCCCTCAGGGTCAGTCGTTTTTCAAAGAAACAAGCTGGGGGTAGATCTCTGTCTTCAGCGGGGGCCTCCCTTTGGAACAGCTTCCCAGCAACCTTGAAAATTTAGGAGAACCATGTCCGGTTCCGGAAACACCTTACAACCTTCCTCTTCGCTTCTGCCTTTGCCCCTCTCCTCCCATGCTGATCTGTTTTTCTCCCTAGGCACCATGCTCCTGGCCACCCTTTTCCTTCAGGCCCAGGTACCTGCTCACCCTCCGGCACTGACTCCGAGCCACCCCTTGCACTGGTATCTGTACCTGTACCCATACAGTCCCCCATTTTTTTCTGCACTTACCATATATACCCTATCTGACAAACCACACACTTGCCTCTGCCTGTATTAATTTATTTACTGCTTTTATTTATTTATTGCACTTACTATTTATTATTTTCTCTCCTTTTGCTGCACTCTCCACTTCTCCCCCTTCCTCACACTTTCCCTTTTTCTCCATTTTCCATGCACTTGCGTGTTCTTAATGTCACTGGGCCTAGTAAGATTGTTTGTTTTTATTTTCCCTTGTTCCCCTCCCTTCGTTTGTTCGCGCTCTGAAACACTTGTGTATGAGCGCGATATCAATAAAATATCATATCATATCATACTATGTGCACTGGGTCAAAGAGACAGCCAGCAAAATGTTTCAGCCTTGGCCTCAAGAAGGGATTCTTTCAAAAGGTTTGCTGCAGCACATGCATACATACATGTCACATACAAAGAGAACAATTTTGGAACAGATCAAACATACTTCAGCTAGGGAAATTGTATGAGGAAGAGGAGCCGGTTAAAAAAGATTCTAAACAGATCTATGGTACCTGTATATATATTGTAGCACACGCCCTGTGAGTATTCAGGATCTCAATGATGCCAAAATTGAAAAAAAAGAAAAGAAAAGAAAAAGTAAATAGAGTGTACAACAAATTGTTTTTCCTTTTAGTGCAAAAGAATATTGTCTGCGATTCATGAAATAGACATTCCGGCGTAATTTAGCGCCAATAAATCAAAAAGTGATACAAAGCTAAATACAATCGAGCAACTTGCTATTATTTCAACAATTAAACAGTGATTGTGAAAAAATCTAAATGTACATTTGAACATAATCATATGGGAATAGCTAGCAACAGAGGAAATATTGTTCTGAGGAAACACAAACAGTAAGTACGAAAACAGTTTCAACATGAAATGGAAAAGCACATCCAATGTAATTTGAAACAATATTAGTCCCAAAAGGGATCTATGTGTTTGCAAAACAGAAAATATAGCTGAATTGGCTGACTGTCCCTGGCTAATCAGTGAAGTTAATCCATCATCTTGTGCATATTGACGCAACAAAAACCAATTGCAACTTATTGTGGACATCAATACATCATTATAAACATGAATAAATAAGTCCAAAAAGTCCTGGTTACAAGATACCAGTTTGAGGCTAATGTAGAGGAGCCAGACAGACAAAGACAACTTAATGACTAAATTACCATCGCTCACAGCAGGAGCAGGGAAGTAGATCTATGAGTTGGAAACGCAAACATCAGGAATGACATTGGCATTAGGACATATGAAGAGTTTATTTGCTTCTATATTGGGGAACAATCAGAAGACATAGGGAAAAGGGTACGCTACCCTGGGGTGACAGTTCAAAGCACCACACATGATGGGCCACCCTTTAATAATTGCCAAGAAGAGGTTTGGAAGCAACAGTACAATTTCCAGACACATCGGACATGAGCATGATCATGACATCCAAAATGGAGATACATGTGCACCCAGCAGCATACAAGCAGGAGATAAAGGAGAAGTGGTGATTGGAGACGAGAATGAATTGGGTCAAAAATGTACCTGTGTTTTATCACATCTGTGTTTTATCACACAGGTGTTCAAAAACAATTAAAGAAAGTAGTGGGTATTGAGGTAAAACCATGGCCCGAAATGCATTTAAAAATAGTACATTTGTGTCTAATTAAACAGGAGAAGGAAAGGAGTAAAACTGAAGAGACACAGAGGGAGGAAGCCAAATTGATGCAAAAGAAATTGTCAAAGATATTGGTAGAGGGTGCAATGATTACAAATGTTGGGGGACAGCAGCATGGGCATGAAGGTCCAAGGCCAGATACCAGCTGATATTTTGCAGGGAAAGGGGAAAGTCATTATTAGCCCTGAGGGATGGTGCATGCGTCGATAGGCAGAGAGTTTGGGGTTGGAAATGGATTTGGAGGAGGATTTAATGGCATGAGGCCACAATTTGGGGCTCTTGGAGGATTTGGGGCGATGGTGGACTTGTGGAAGAATGGGGAATCATGCAGGAGTAGATGAGGGGTGGTGCTGAAAGGATGGCAACAGTATGGCCCAAGAGGAGGGACCTGTATACTCCCCAGCATGCAGCACTATGACACTCCACAATTGCAGCAAGAGCATGGCACATTCGATTAGACAAAACAACCATTTCCAAATGGTAATGCACAAGCACAACAAATAACGCAATACACAGCACATCCACAACAGCAGATATTGCAGCAACAGCCCCAAGTATCAATATCCCAGATACAGCAAGCACAAACACAAGAGCTATACAATGCATTACAAATCCAAATTCAGCCGTGGGACAGAAATATAATGCCTCAAATACCTGTGCCCCGAGTAGGGGGAGTAACAGATGTTGGAGGCAATCACTTTACAGGGACAGGGATGAGCATGTATCCACAGTTGGATAGCTCACAGACGGCTTGATGTGTCCAGTAGTATCAGTAACTCCCGAAACGGATGAGGAACCTCGGATTGGGATGAGAATAGGAGACAGAGCATTTTCCTTTTTAGTAGACACCAGGGCAATGAGATCTTGTGTCAAGTAAGGGAGGTTTCCACTGTGAGAAAATGTGATGGATATGCAAAGATTCTTTGGAGCTATGAAAAGGGTTCCATTTACAGAAGAATTGCCCATAACAGTAGGCGAGCACATGTTGGCTCTGCCATTGTTATATTCCCGGAAGATACCAGTGAACATATTGGGGAGGTACTTGATGAGCAAGCTGAATATGATGATTTAATTTACTGAGAAAGGAATAATATGTTCAACATCAGGTATTCTTGTATAAATGCAAAATCATGTATACAAGCTTTTTATGGCCAAAGGGTTACCGAGAGGAGCACTGTTGACCACAGAAGTATTCTTTTATGCAATGCAGGTGTTGTTAGAATGGATACAAGAAAATGGTTGTGCTCGAATGCAGAGTTTTTTTCAGAGCAGAGGTGCCCATGGATGTAGCAGAAGGAGAGATTATTATGTTACAGCTATAAGCAGCATTCGGCAAGAGGACAGGTTAGTCACACATGGGATGGATGACGAAGGTGTTAGTTGGCGCACAGTGATAGCACTTGATGCCGCGGCACAGTGACTAAGTGACTAAGCGACTAAGTGACATGACAGATGATGACTTATTTGAAGACGATGACACAGATGATGAAGTTATTTTTTACAACTGCATTCATGCCAGTTGCAGGTACAATACAGGGAAATGCACCAGATAATATCATTAGTTAAAATGGTACCATCCTTTTTACAAGTAGATTTGGCAAATGTACCCAGTGAATTATGGACTAACAACCCCTATGAAATAGGATTATTGAAAGGGATTGAAGCAGTGAAAATACCATTGAAAAAAGGAGCATTTTCAGCCGAGTAAAACAATATCCAATGTCTCAAGAGGCAGACAAGTGCATTTATAAAACCATTGTCACCCTGATGAAACAGGGATAATAGTGCCCTATGAATCTTCATGTAACACGGTTGTGCACCCTGTGAAAAAAGTGAAAAGGCTGTCTTGGAGATTTATACAGGATTTGCACCCTTTAAATAACATTGCAGATGCAGAATTTCCAGTCATATCAAATCCAACCACTATTTTGTGTACCATACCACCTAATTCCATGCATTTTACAGCGACTGATCTGAGAAATGTTTTCTTTTCCATCCCCTTACACAAATACTCACAGTATTCGACAGCATTTACCTATAGATCAACCAGACTCCCACAGGGGTACTGGGAATCGCCTACTGTGTTTAATAGGGTGTTACAAATGGACTTAGGTAACTTGCAGTCCCCCAGTATCATCATACAATATGTATATGACCTGTTAGTATCTAGCTCCTCAAAAAAGACAAGTGCAGGAAAGACTGATTGATGTTATTGACCCTGTTGGCTGAAAAGGGACACAAAGCGAACAAGGAAAAATTGCAGTATTGTCAGGAAGAGGTAGTTTATTTGGGCCAGTTAATATCAAAAGAGGAGAGAAAGGTGACACCTGAAAGAGCAGAGGCAATATGTAATATGTCCCAACCAGAGATAGTGAAGGAATTGTATCAATTCTTGAGATATGTAATTACTTCCGTGTTTGGGTCTTTGACTATAGCATATAGGTTTGCTCCCTGTTGGAAGGACTAAAAGAGGTGCAGAAAGAAAACTACTATATTATGGACAGGTGAGCAGATAGATGCATTTTACGAACTGAAAAAAGCAATAGGTACAGCTTCTGTGCTGGAACTACCAGATTACAAAAAAGAATTGTACTTGTTCTCCCATTCAAATGGGTATGTGATGATGGCTGTCCTCACACAAAAGACTTCAATGAGGAGGGACTTCTCTCTAGAGACTAAATTCCTCAGACCTGTTCAACCCCCTTCTCCTAAGATCATGATCATGGCCCGCTGCTTTGCATCTGTGACTCTCAATTTGTCTCCCTTCTCAATGTCACCCTATGCTCTCATTTTTTCTCTTCCATTAATGACTTCTTTCTAGGGCCAATCAAGCTTACCCCTGCTGTCTTGATCTGCCTTTCTACAAGTGTCTTTCATGCAACTCATTTTGATCTACTCAGAACTTCATCGTAAATTCTCCTGTCACCTGCTGCTGTTCTACAACCACCACCCAATTTCCTTTGCCCATAATACTTTTTTTCATTTTCAGTTTAATTATGTGAACATTATTCATGCACTTTTGATCCTTACTGTCACCTACTCCTCCTGTTGTTCTTTACCAATGTCCTCCTGACTGATACCAACCCCCACCTTTTCTTTTTCTCCTTTTTCCATTCCTCCTATCAACCACCTCTGTGTATTGTCCGTGCTCCCCAACGTGATCAAAACTCCTCCCTCTGGCTTCTTCTTCAAACTCCCCCAATCTGACTGAGGGATTAAGTTTATGACTATGATGCTAGAATTGCATCGGAGGGACAGGGCCTCCGTATTCTTGTACTTTATTGCCTTGTCATGTATGTTCTGTCTTGTCTTCCATGCAGGAATTCATGTGGGACTCCTGGCGTTGTGGGACTCCTGGCGTTGTGGCTCTTTCTCTTATTGGTTTGGTGAACAGACCCTTGTGATACCCTTATGGCACCCATGGGTGTGAGTATGACCCTGTACTCCTAGTGCATGTTTTTGGGCACCTGTGTGTGGCCCACAGAGCAGGGTATGGGCTGGTGGCAGCTATGTGCTGAATTGACAGGTGACCTGTGCGTCCTCCATTTTGGGATGCGCAGGCCCTGTCATTGGAATCAGTGAAATTCCTGATAGGAAACAAGATGGCCCCTGTGACCTCTTGCTTTCTATCACCTGTTACCTTACTTTTCCCGAAGTCCCGGGAAGCCCTGACTCTGTCCCTTACCCTTGACTGGCTGTTGGGTGGAAGTTCCATAAATGGTGTTGTGGGGAAGTCCAGGCCAGACTGGTTGTAGGCTTCCCAATGACTGTATGTTGTAGGTACGCCCGTGAGGTGGGACATGGGTGAATGGAGTGTGTGACGAATATGTCATATGTGTGACGAATATGCATTCCGTGTTATGGGTGTCTAGTATCTCACAAGTATCTCACAATGACTGAGACAGCCCTGCCCGAAACAGGTATAAATGCAGTGTGTAGTGCTGAATGAAAGAGTGCTTCTCCGAATCCACATTCTGTGCTGTGAGTGTGTGCACGAGGACCCCCAACCGGCCCATAGGCTGGGGTTTGCCCAATAGCACTTTAAAATGGAATAGCAGCACCCGTGAGATGGATGGGTATGCAGATTTATACTCAAGCATCAAATCAATACTGACAACTCAACGGTTTGGCAAAGAGAGTCCGTTTAATGACATGTACAAAAAACGGGGAGTCATATGAATAACAGCGGATGCGTGATCTTCTCTCTCGCTTCACAACTCCAACAAACTTCATAAAAAACATAACATTTATACTAAAACTCGTCATCAGTGACATTTAATGCTTGAAAGTTGGTATGCATTTCTATTAGTTTGGGGATTGGATAAACACTGTCAGGTGGGGCATCTAAATCCTTCCTTTAAAATGGCTACTGTAGATGCCACTAAAAGTACAACATCCCATTGGTTCTACTAACTATAGGACCCTAGATTACTTGGTCCATTATGATTGGGTTGGCACCAACCCCACTCATACTTTTCCACTTTGCTTAGCAGCACGCAGAATGGTCGGCCAGGTGCAGGGCGCCCACCAGCTCCCGGGCCTTCCTCCGATTATTGCTACAATCAATCATCACTTTAGTGGCCATGTGTCAATTATTTCACTGTGGTTGGCCTCGAAACTACATCTCCTGTCTGGAAAATGTCTGCTATCTTCGCCTGGCCCACTGCCATGCGTAGGTGTGAAAGTCTCACTTCTTCTTGCTTGGCTGGTGACGTGATTCAGACACCGTGAATTTGCCCCTTCTTCATGTAATTCGTGTACTTAATTTTCGTTTTATCCACCACCTGCCTTCAGTTTCTTATCTTGACCTTTCTGAACAGGATATTCTGTTCTTTGCTTCAATTAATTGTAGCTGTTTGTCTATTTTGACTGATACGACCTTGGCTTTTTTGGCACAATTTGCCTCTGCTGAGTTTTGTTTCTGCCGCTTATTCTTGATTTGTTAAATATGAAGCTCTCCTCGTGTGGCCTTTAGTAACCATTGGTTGATTTTGCTTCTTATTCATAGTGGAAGTATACTTATAGAACATGCTTCTTTTGAGGTAGATATGTATAGGTGGCGCTTGCCGCAATATGTCTTCTACCAAGCATAGCAAGCTGCACGGTTTTCTTAGATTTCTTGCGGTTTCAAGCATACGTACATGCGTAAACTGGTTGAACATCTTCGTCATGCTCACAGCATAAGCTTCTTGCATTTGAACTTGTTCTTTCACTTTAGGTTCACAATGTCCCTTGTCTATGGTGTTTTGTCTCTTTAAGTCATTCTCTGGAAATCATATCTTCTATATGTGAGTCAATCGGGTTCTTGTGATGTCACCATTCATCTTCCATTAAGACCTTTTTGGCTTTTTCAGGGACTGTACTTAGACGATCTTCATTTTGTTTCATTTGTCGATGTGATTATCTCAATGGGTAATTTACTGTCCATGTTTTCCTTGGTATCAGTACTTCAATAGGTGTTGTCCTTCTGATGGGTACTGGACAGAGCCCCATTGTGGCTCTTTGCTGGTTTATTTGCTCGTCATACATCACATACTTTGGCGTGAATTTTCCTGGTACTTCAAAATGGACGGTTGGAGTACGGGCTGTACTTGGGACCTCCTCTACACTCCCCCCTCTGGGCGATTCATCAACCACTTTCATCTCTTCCTTTGGATCAATCTTCTTCGGTTCCTCTGTATTCACCTTCACTTCATCACCTGGGTCCATTCTTTCTTCATCTTCTGGGTCTTTACATGATGGTCTGAAGAAATGTCTCTTTGGGGTCCATATCTTTATTACTCCTTTTAAACTTCCTGCTGTTTTCAAGTGTTCGTCCTTGTTCCACGTCATCAGTTGACACTGTCCATTTGGGCTGCAGTAAACCCACCTTCCCACATAATTGCTATGCCTCCTGGGATATAGAAACTTTGTTCCTTCTGGTGCATGAATGCTGGCCTTCACAAAGTCTCTTATTTCTTCGTCAGTCAGGTCTTTGTGTTTCCATCCTGGCTCGACATCAATCATGATTATCATCCCTATAGCTTTTTTCGCAGTGTTCTGGCACTGAGAGATTATTATCTTGATAACACAGAATCCAAGCAATATCATTACGAGCAGGGCTCCTAGGAACTTGAATGCATCTGCCATCCATTGTGGAACCCATGAAAATAGTGATCAAAACCAACTGTCGTCGTCCACTTCGTAAGTTTCATCAATCATCTGATTCTGTAGTTTTGCCAGCATACCTATGGCCTCTGTTAGAGTTTAATTTTCTTCATCGTGAGATGGTGTAAATGTTCAACATGATTCTCCAATTTTGCACAAACACCTCCATCCATTGCTGGGATCATGTCAAGTACATATCTGTTCCGGAGAGTCATCAGTCGGATTGCCCTTAACTCTTCTTTAATTGAGTTGAATACTGTCGTGATGATGGTTTGCAGTAACTCCCATCTGGTTATCTGCAACCATTTAGTATTAGCTCCAACCTGAATTCTTGGCTTGAAGATTGTCATAAACATTGATTAGGTGAGGCTGAACAGCCTGTGTTCATACGGGATTGCATGATAAGCTTCTTCTGATTTGGCAGAAAAGTAATTCTCTCTCTTTATTCGGTTCATCAGTTCCACAGATCTCTCCTTTCTCAGGTGAGCATCTGCTTTCGGGAAACTGTCAATGTTCAGATCCCTTTTTAGAATCACCAATGCTGGAACATGGACATTCACTAATGTACATATACCTCCCCAGTTTCTCGGCAGTCTGATGTATGCTTTGGATCCACATGCCCAATAATGATCCATAATCACTGCAGTTCCATGTACCATTCCTGGAGCATCAAAACCTCTTCCACAGTTCTGATTCTCTCCCATCTTCCTAGTGCCATTATTCCTGAAGCACAATTTTGAGCTTTCCTGTGGTACTATCTGCAGGGGCCCTCCTCTATCTTCGACCCATGTCAGCATCTTTGCAAGCCTTGGCCACAATGGCTTGCATATCCTTTGTGCATTTTAAATTGCTTCTTTGCAGGCTCCAATGCCCATCCATGCTCTGCCAATCACTACTCCCTTTTCCCATTCGTCTGGTGCAAACACTGTTCCCCAAATCTGCATTTGGCCTCTGTTCTTCCAACTTCGAGCCTCTTCTGGAGTTTTTCCTTGAACATTTTGCTTCTTATTCGCTTCTCTTTTGATGTCTGCTCCTTTAACTCCGGGCTTCTCATATCTGAACACAATGGGCCTCATTACACGGAAGGCGGTGATCCAGGGTGCTATTAGCACCCTGGACCATGCCGGTAAATTACCGGCACCGCCTTGGCGGTAAGGGGATTTACCGCCCCATTCCAAGGTCGGTGGGGCGGTAAATCCCCCTTCCGCCATTGCCCTTCTCCATTCCCATTTCTGCCCCATAGGGCTCTATGGGAATGGGGAAGGCGCTAATTACGGCACCGCAATTTTGCGGTGCCGTAATTAGCTCCGAGGTCCCTTAGCGGGTTGGTTTTTAACGCCTGCAAAAAGCAGGCGTTAAAGCACCAACCCGCTAAGGGACCTCGTAGTACGGCGGTAAGGGTTAACGGTCACCGTTGCCATTAACGGTGACCTTTAACCCTTACCGCCGTCCGTGTAATGAGGCCCAATGTGTTTTGTCTTTCCATTGTTTCTTGTTTTTATGTCCTGGACATAATCGTCTTTGTTTGGATTGGTTGCTTCAGTTGCCCATTTTCAGTGAGGCATCACTATCCATGAACTGGCCTCTGGTCTTGCACATTGCCACGTGCGACAGACAGTGTGCTGTCTGTACATCAATTTCTACAGCTACAAAGATCTTTGACTTTCCCATGCTGTAAGGTAGGAGTGCACAAACAAAGCATTCCCCCTCTGAACTTCGTCTTCCAACTTCTTTCATGTGTTGTTACCAGATGTTGTTTCCCAAATGTGCTGTGCTGTCCAAGTAATTATTTAGTTCACTGCCAACTCCTTGTATGCTTCTCTTGATTCTTAAGGCTTTCATGTAGTTTGCTACAACTACATCTTTGAATGCATCCATATGGCTTCTTCTTGCTGGAGGATTCTCCGGTATACTGATCCATGGTGCAGGTACCTTCATCTGAGCCAGTCAAGTGGAGGAAAGTTTGGCAAGTCTTTCTTTTTCCACTTGCCTCTTCCTGTCTCTGGCTAATGGCGGCCATATTGATTCTGCTATCAGTTGCGCTCGTGATATTTTCTCTTGGCTTGCCTTTGTCTCCATCAGTGCTGTATCAAGGGTGTTCATTACTGTTATTTCTGTTGGTTTCCTCTCCAACTCTTTTTGTCTCTTCATGAGATCCGCTTCCTTCCTGTGGCTCTTAACTTTGCCAATCGTAGAGCTTCTCATTGTTGGTTGTCCAACCTTCCTTTCCTGTGGTTCTGCAGTTATTGACGCTAGGCCTGGTGTGTGTGTATTCAATGTTTGAATGTGTGTGGCTGTCGGTAACCTTTTGTCCATTCATACTTTGCTGACCCTGTCTCCAGCTTTTCAATTGGCTTGTTGCCATAAATGTGTCTGTGTCATTGCTAATCACATTCATCTCAAGTTCATTCATTCCACCATCAGACCTCCTAGGGACTGGAATGACTATGTAAGGTCTGGGTGCCTTCGTAGGCTTCATGCGTGCATCATTAGGTGGGTGCACTGAAATTGGAACACTTTGTGCACCAATACAAAATGCAGTTCTAATCGTCAGTGAGAGTAAAACAATGATGAATATAATACATAACTACATAATACCCCTATAGGTCAATCTACAGCATTTACTCCAGAAAAATGCGAGTGTCTCTACTCCTGAGGGAGGACGAGGTTTCTGCTTTGAATCCCCATCTCGATCATCCGTTGAAATATGCTATCTTTTAATACACTATTAAACAATATTATTTCTGGATTCTGTCGCTTCTGTTTGTGTGTTGCAGGTACTAAAACATTTGTCTCTCTTTGTCTGAACAATGTATTGTCTATTATCTCTGGATACAGTTCTCTTGCTAGGCTATGGGAAATGTCAAAATCAGATAATGATTCAGCAGGTCTCGTTACTGTACATGTTCAAAATATATGAGTTCCCAATCGGTGCCTCTTATTTGCTTCATTCCAGAAGACATCTCTTTTTCTCAGTATACTCAAGTGAAGTCTCTGGTGATACCCTTTCGATCTGTCGCTCGGCGAAAAGTATAAAATCTTCTCAGATAGTTCTGCTGATGGTTAGAAAGTTCCACTTGCATCATGATACCATATGAGAGCATGCCCATCTGCACAGAATTAGCTGTGTCTCTGATGAACGTGAGGACGTCAACATGGACAGGTCTCCCCACAAGTTCTGGATAATCCTCATTTAGGCAAAGAAAGACGTTACTTGCCAATCTGCTATCTTCTGGCGACAGGGACATTTGTCCTGCCTTTGCTGAAGTTTGGGACTGTTTGGCCCTCACTCACTGTGAACAGTTTCTGCAATTTCGGTGTGAGTGAAGAGCAACTTGGATAACTATTCCATTCAGGATTATGCTTATACGTTCTGTATTTGTTCGGTCTCAAAGGAATGTCAAAACATCTGTAGTTCTTCCGACAAGATATGGACAGTCTTATTCCCTTCTTCCTCTGCTTGGGACATTTGGTTTTTCCTCGTTGTATTCCGAAAACAGGAGGAACTGCTCGCCAATAGCAGTGAGCAGCCTCCTTATAGTCTTTTCGTTTTCAGGATCTTGAAGAAAGTCAGTGATACTGGTGAGCCTCCCCACCAGTGATGGGTACAATCTCAGCACTAGATCGAAGTATTTTAACACACCCTTGGTGATGTCGTTAGTGTGGGACAACATAAGTGATTCCGAACAAAGACTCTAGGCCTCATTACACGGTAGGCGGTAACCATGGCGCTATTAGTGCCATGGTTGCTGCCGGTATTTTACCGTGTCCGCCTTGGTGGATGATGGAGTTACCGCCCTACTCCAAGGTGAGCGGGGGCGGTAATTCCCCATTCACCAAGGCACTTCCCCATTCCCATTTTTGCCCCCATAGGGCATAAGGGGAATGGGGAAGGCGCTAATTACGGTACCGCAAATTGCGGTACTGTAATTAGCACCAAGGTCCCTTTGCGGCACCCTACTTTAACGCTGGTAAAACCAGCCGTTAAGGTGGGGTCCCGCAAAGGGAACTCGTAGTAAGGCGGTAAGGGTTTACTGGTACTGGTGCCTTTACCGGTACCAGTAAACCCTTACTGCCTACCGTGTAATGAGGCCCTCTGTGTTGAAGGTATCAGGATACTGTATTTTCTTCCAATTTGTGTGTCCTCGATCAAAATTTGGCATATTCTTTTCTCGTTAAGGCTTCAGTGTGCCTTAATCCAAAGTTCAAAGTCAACAGACTGTGTTGTGGCTTACACGTACACTTTTCTTCTTCACCCTGCAACTAGGATTTACAGAGTGTTAGTTTATATGTCCTTAACCTATTTTATTCAGGAGAATGTCTCAGAGGAAGCCACAACTTTGCACAAAAAGTTATTTGTCTTTGCTTTGCTGCCGGTCATGCGTCCTCCTTCCTAGTCATGGATCTCGTCTGCACGTGCTGCGGTTCTTCCCCATCGTCCGTAGTCTCTTCGCGGTGGGGTGCAGGCAGGGGGACTTCTCCGATGTATGGCTTGATGTCACCCAAAAAGATACAGGCTCTTCTTCCTTGTAGCTTCACTGCAGAGGGAGTGCAGTCTTCCACTGTAAAGGGATGATTAAACCTTAGCTCGTCCCACTTTTTTCTCGTGTGGTTCTTCACCAGAACAGTGTCTCCAGGTAAGATTGATGGAATACATAGTCCTTGAACTTGGTCACTTCTAGTATCACCCTCTGTGCTGCCCTGCATCCTTTTCGTCATCGCTGCAGCTGGCCTGAAATTACAGTAAGACAAGATGTCATGCAATTCAAGTAATTTTGCAGGTCAGACCCTAAGATTTCTCTGGTCAGCTGGGCATCACATCTAGCTCTGTCTCGGGGTGTCAGGGGAGTGCGCCTTCTCCCTGTTGATTAGATACATGTACCCGTTACATACTTGAATCATAGCAACGTAATCGACATGCAAGTGCTGAAAAGGTCCATTGGGCCATTGGGCCTTGGGATGACTCCTCGAATTACTTTTAGTTTGTGCCCAGCCATGAACTGTTGACAAATTATACAGTTCATCATAAAAAATTCAACGTGCTCTGCTAAGTTCGGTATGAACCAGTCTTCAGCAAAAGGTTGCTGCAAGATTCTCTTTTCTCGTGTTTAACAGGGCTATAGGCATCACTGGTTTACCAGTGCTGTCCTGTAGCCACAAGCTTTCGGAGGGGTTTAAAGAACACCATTGCCGTTTCCAGAGTTTTTTCTCTTCCTGTGGTGCCTTCCCTTGGAGTTCCATTAACTGGGTTTGCCCCATGTTATCAAAGCTTTCAGGTTCACTTTGTGCAACAATCATTTTTTCGTTCACATCAGTGATTTCCACATCCATGATCGTCTCGCCCTTGGATGCCATACGCTTGGCTTCCGTGTCTGCTGCTTGATTTCCTCATGAGATAAAATCTTTTTCTTTCGTGTGGGCGGTGCACTTCACAACTGCTATGCCCACTGGGAGCTGTAGTGCCTTGATGAGCCTGTCCAGCAGGGCTGCGTGCTGCACTGGTGTGCCATCCGCTTTGTGGTAGCCCCTCCTTTTCCAGTGTGCTAAGCCTGCGTGCACTGTTGATGGCACATAGGCGGAGTCACTGTACACAGTTACTTCCTGGTCTGCGTGATTCTCGATGGCGAGTATTAATGCCAATAATTCTGCAGCCTGTGCTGAATAATGTGATGGTAATTGTGCACTAATGAGTACTCAAAATTCTCCATTTGCTGTGTGCTTCATCACAGCAGCGCCTGTATATCTTTGCCCATAGTTTTGATCGATTCTCGAGGAACCGTTAACAAAGACAATTTCTCCTTCTGCCAATTCATTTTCTTTCCCTCTGGGAATTTCATCATAGAATTCCTCATAATTGGCACAGTCATGGAGCGGCTCTCCTTCAGTGACTGGCTTTGTTATGAACATAGCTGGGTTCACTATTTTGCATCAGACTATTTTAATCGATGGATTCAATATGATCACTTCATAGGCAGAAGCTCTCTGAGATGTCAATGTGCCCTTTGGTTTTTCA
Source organism: Ambystoma mexicanum (assembly GCF_040938575.1). Taxonomy (NCBI): domain Eukaryota; kingdom Metazoa; phylum Chordata; class Amphibia; order Caudata; family Ambystomatidae; genus Ambystoma; species Ambystoma mexicanum. The sequence goes on from NC_090941.1 coordinate 808,809,387, forward strand.
AGAATAGCAAATAGTGCATGCTCTATGTACAACGTCATGGAGCATCCCCTCACAATGGTTGTAGCCTTTTCCATGGTGAACGCTGCGGCAGCTAAACTTTGTTTGCAAGGGAAATTACCTCTCATCGCTGGGTCTAAATTTCCACTGTAATATGGCAGGGGTTTGTACCCCAATGTGGTTTTCTGTGTGAGCACTGCCGTCATAACGCTGCCATTCGTGTGCGAAAACAAGTAGAATGTCTCTGCATAGTTGGGAATCCCTAAAACTGGTGCCGTGCAAATGGTTCTCTTGATTTTGGCAAACCTTTCTTCCATGGTCTCAGACCATTCAATTTTCCCTTTTGTCACCTGTGCCTTCTGTAGGGCCTGTAACAAGGGATTGGTATATGAGCTGTAGTCAAAGACACATGCTCTGCCATAATTGCAAAGACCTAAAAAGCTCTGCATCTGCTTTATCGTGTGTGGCTTGGCTCAGTTCAGTATGGCTTCAGCCCTTTCTGGGGTAACCCTTTTCCCCTCATGTGAGATTAGCTGGCCTATGTACAGCACTTCTTGGTGACAATATTGTAATTTCTCTGTGTCAACTTTATATCCTTTCTCAGCCAATATGGTCAATAGCTGAATAGAATCGTGTCTGCATCTTTCCTCTGTAGTGCTGCAAATTAAGATGTCATCCACATATTGCAAGACAACACTTTCTAATGCAATATTGCTTAGGTCCATCTGCAGGACTCTATTGAAAATAGAGGGAGACTCACAGTACCCCTGGGGTAGCTTCGTGCTTTTCAGACGCATTTGTCTGAGCGTAAATGACGTCAGATCTTGTGACTTTCGGTGCAAAGGGATTGAGAAAAATACATTTTTCAAGTCAATCACCATGAAATATTTTGCCTCAACAGGTATATCACATAGAATTGTAGCCGGGTTAGGGACTAAGGGGAACTCGGCCTCTACAATATCATTTATCGTGTGTAAATCCTGGATTAAACGCCAAGACCCTCCCTTTGATTTTTTTATCGGATAAACCGCACTGTTGCCTGACAACTCTGACATCATTAAGATGCTCTGCTCCATCATTGCCGAAATTGTCTTAAAAATCCTTTCATCTGCTTCCCTGGACATGGGATATTGTCGTGCTTTTGGTAGAATTGCTCCTGGCTTCAGTTTAATTTTTACTTCTCCGACTCCTTTCAATAAGCCTATGTCATAGGGGCCTGTGGTCCATACTGAGACAGGCACGTGGGCCATATCGTCGTCAAAATAAACAGGACGGTTCTCTGCCAACATCATTCTTCGAGGCACTTCTCTTTTGATCATTTTCACCCAGAAGGTGAGATTTACCTCAACTGTTCTTTCTCCCCATCTGTTCGCTCATCAAACAGATCGTCATCTGTGATGTCAATCTGTACCCTTCTTCAATGGTGATTACTGTGCACCATTGACGGCCTTCATCATCACAACCATCGATCAAAGCCATTTTCTCTCGTATCGTGGCTGTGTGTATCACCAAGGAAATACTTGTCCCTTTTCTTCGTGCACAGGTATTCTTGGCCTAAAAAGAAATTCATCTGGGATCCTCATGGTTTTGTCTGTAAGGCCTGGCAGCCCTGCCATTAGCACATGTATTCCATATGCGAATATTTCTGGCTCTAATGGGATAGCTCTCATAGCTGTGTGTCCTGCGTATGCTGTAATCATCTCACATACGTTCAAATAATGCATTCCTGGAGTTCAACATATTATGTCCTTCTTTATGAACGAGATTGTCATGTTTAACTTTGTCATTAGATCTCGACCCAAGATATTTACTGGGGTTTGTCGCAAATATAATAGTGGTACATTCATATCACATTCTCCTATGGAGACTGGAAGTGCGTCTGTAAAAGGAACACAACTTGTAGCTCCTGTGAAGCCCTGAGTATTTATAGCATCACCAGATAGATCAAACTTACCTTCACGTATACATGAGCGTGTTGCACCGTGTAAACTAAGAAGGAATTTTCCTTATCACCTATAACGACATCCACCCTTGGTTCCTGGTGAGGGTCTCGTGTCACTGATGGGATAGAACACATCAGGGTTCCCAGTGAGCTGTCCTAGTCCATATACAACTTTGTCCCACCTTGCATGAATGGAATGCCTCCATCATCAGTGTTACTTCTTATTCCAGGGTTCACAGCCTTTCCTGCATTTACTGTCTGTGACAGTTGTATCGGCAACTGTTGCGACTGACCTTGTGGAAAGCTTATCAAATTCTGAGGTTGCATGCTTTGCTGGGCACCTGGTATTTGTTATTGTACCATGTGATTCTGTGCAATTCCATTCCCTCCCTGTAACAAAAACACAGGTGGATTCACCATACCTGCTCTTGTTCCTTTGTTGTTTTGCACCATGCCTTGACTTCTGCATGTGAGTGCTAGATGCTCTGTCATCCCACACAACCAACATATTGGCAGTGGTCTGATTATTTGCCCATTTGACATATCTTGATTGCCATTTTGCATGTTTTAAAAGCCTCCTTGATTATTCTGAAAACTTCCCTGATTACTCTGCCATTCTCTTCCCCTAAATCCTCTCCCCCTGGGGTAAAACCCAGTATTGCCCTGATTATTCTGCTGTGGACTATTGACCTGCTGCATGCTCGACCCGTCTGTGCTAGTTATCATAGCCCCTTCAATGGCATATTTTGACAATTTCTTCTGCACTTATTTTGCCTCTTTTTTACAATTCTTTTCTAGCAGCAGCCTGCAATAGTGCGCTATGGTCTACTGTATTTCAGACCACGGTTTGGCCTCGATACCTACCAATTTCTTGAGCTGTTTCTGTACCGGATCTGGCAGCCCTTGGCATAATATGTGGTAAAACACGGGTATAGATTTCCCCCAAGATTTACAAGTCTCGAGTACCCACGCATCTTCGAAATTCAGGGTGTAAAGCAAATGGTCTTCCGACTCCTTCCTTTTCCAAGTCATGATGGCTCCCATGTTGGAAGTATCTGGATATAGCAATCGTAATGCTTTCTATACCACGGCTCTGCAATTGTTGAATGGTGCTCCGTCATGATAAGTATTAACTGTGGTCACACTAGGGTAACCTGCCCGTGTCCACACATCATCTGCTCTATCACCAAGTATGGCAATTAAAAGACCTTTCATATCCCCTATAGCTAACGTGTTCCCTCCCATAATTTTTTCTAACCCGAGTATCCATTTTTCAGCTCCCGATGTAAACATTGGAAGCTTATTTTTCAGGTTTTCCCGATCCATGTGTGGCCATGGAGTATACTTTGGTCTCGTTCCACCTTTTCTCGCGCAACGGAAATTGGGATGCATAGCCCTCTCTCTCTTCTCTCATTGTTCTTCTGTCTATTGCAGGAGTAATGTTCCTGCCTCGCCGCCTACTTGGCAAGTCCTGAGCCCGCTCACATAGGGTGGTGGAGACACCCCCCTCTGACTGTGAGACACTTCTTTGTGTCAGTCTGACTGTGTGGCTGATTTCTAATGCCCTCGGTACAGACCCACTAGAATATGACCATCTTATCCCTTTCCCTCCTGAGAATCATTTTTCGCATCTCCTCTCTTCCTCCTTTTCCTCATGCTCCTCTCTTTCGGTGTCTGACATTGTCTGTGCCCAACTCATACAATGTTTTGCATCCTCCTTATTCTTACTGATTTCCAACCTATCAAGGGACAACTCCCTATTCCTACTACTTCGGGAAGCGTTCTTTGCGTTGTAAAGCGGAGTGCTCTTCAGGCGCTCGTCTTCCCCCTCCCATTGAGGTACTTGTTCCAGCCCCATTTCATCATATATTCTGTCGATCGTCTCTCCGATGCTTCTGGTGTTGAAGTCATCCTCAATATTTGCCCTAGACGTGCCTGGTACTGAATCATACTCAGGAAAGAATTCTTATATATCTTCCCAATCTACTACTGGATCTGCTTTTCTAACCTCCCTTTCCAGATATTTAAGTTTGTGTGCTCTTTGTCTTCACTTACATTCTACGTGGTCATCGAATTCTCTGAGCTTCCTCGCTTCTTCTCTGAACCTTTCTTTTTCCTCTTCCTTTGGGTTTCTATGTTCATTTACCCTTTGTATTTCTTCATCCCTTTGCCTCTTTATCCTTTTCTCCCATATCCTTTGCTCTTCTTCTATTCTTCGCTGCTCCTGTCTGTCCTGATCATTAGCTGCTCTCTGTTTATGATCGTGTAACCTTTCTTGCTCTTCGCGATATAACTGTTCTCGTCTCTGCCTGTCTTTTTTCCTTATTATTTCGTTTCTCAATCTTTTTTCTTTTTCCTTCTCCTTTCTCTGTAACTCGTCTAGCTTCCCTTTTTGTTTCGCGTCCTCAATCGTCCTTTACCATTTAGTTTCAATAAAATCTGACCTCCCATCTATTCGTTCTGTGTGAATGCTATCCCATCAGTTCTATCCTCATTTCCTTTCCATCTTTTGCCTTCTCTCTCTGTATCGAGAGATGTATTTGCTTGTGCCTGGTCTTTTCTCTCGTTCTTGCGTCTCTCCTTGTCCCTCAGGACTTTAGAGATGATATCTCTATCTCTGTCTTTTTCAGGGTTTTCATCAATATTTTGCGTAGGTGACTCATATGCCGGGTTGCTCTACCCTGTAGCTGCTTTAAGTTCTCTTAGCGGGTATAACTCTTTGTCCTTACTGTCTTCAGTTTTCAATACAGAAGGGGTGGGTGGCGCGGAAGGCATCTCAACCCCTCTTTGCCTATGTTAAGTATCCAATCTAACGGTGGCTCCTCCTCCTTATCCTGTTGATGCATCTTCCAAAGCTCTAAACTAGCTATGCGTTGTCTAACTTTTTTCCACTGCATGTAGCGTGAAAGTATGTCATCATGTGCTGTAGGACCATCTTAGATAACGATCCACCCTGGGGCCATGGCATAAATATTTTGTTTGCGGTTCCTTTAACCCATTCTGCACTGTACTTTTTCAGCTTAGGTGCATGTTTTGGCAACTGTTTGCACAGGTGTACTAATGGAGTCTTCCATGCTTAAATCTGTCCACTTTCTCTTTATATAACGCTTGTTATGCTTTTAGTTACTTAAACAATTTCAACAGTATGAGCGAGCACCAATCATTGCAAGCTCCAATCCCATTTTTTCCACAACATTTTATATATTCTATTTTAATCAACAAACATCAGGTTGTATTCTACAATATTTCAACTATCCAATCGCATAATTTTTTATGCTGGTTCCTCGAAGGAAAAATGTTGTCCTATGACGTCACAACAAATAACACATAAGACAGATGTTAACAGACTAGACGAACTCCAGCTGGCTACACAGACCTCTGCCCCTAATGTTACACCGACATGGAGTGTAAACTCATCCCTTTCACAAGCGTCTTTAACCGCTGTGGTTACCTATTTGTTTCTATTTTATTCAGGACTATGGATACAAGTTTCTTCTAGCCACTATATTAAAGCATTGGAATTTAGGCATATCCTCTCTCTTCTCGGGTGTCCCCCCCGGTATCTTCTCTTCTCGGGTGTCCTTCCCAGTATCCTTTCTCTTCTTAGTTACTGTTTGAATACCTATTTCTTTCCATATATATATATATATATATATATATATATATATATATATATATATATATATATATATATATATATATATGTTCTACTCTACTTCTAATTATATTTTTGTTCTGCCTACTCCATTCGTTACCTTTCCCTTACTTGTTCTAAGGCATGCACTTTTTGCCAAAGTATTTAGTCTTTTTCACTCACCGTTCGCATGTTTCCTCTCTGGGTGCTCGGGATCACCACCTTAGTCACTGCCTCTCCTGCCGTTCGCCCGCTCAGCTGCCAGTAGGAGTGGGAAGGGGTTACGTAGGGAAACACAGGTCCCTTCAGAGCTCTGCCCGCAGGTTCTGCTTTTTACTCTAACCACTATCCACGGGGAGCTTCACGGTCTACTCAGCCAGATGGCAAAGGACTTGTGATATTGCTGAGGACGTTGATGGTCAAAGGGTGTCTTATCTAATCGATAATCGATAAACCATCCTCTGCTACCAAGTGTGCACCAGGATCCCAACCGGCCCATAGAGCTGGAGTTTGCCCAATAGCACTTTAAGATGGAATAGCAGCACCCATGAGTAGGATGGGGATGCAGATTTATACTCAAGCATCAAATCAATACTGACAACTCAACGGTTTGGCAAAGCGAGTCCGTTTGATGACAAGTACAAAAAATGGGGAGGTATATGAATATCAGCGGATGCGTGATCTTCTCTCTCGCTTCACAACTCCAACGAAATTCATTAAAAAAACATAACATTTATACTGAAAACTCATCATCAGTGACGTTTAACACTTAAAAGATGGCATGAAATTCTTTTGGTTGTAGGAAAGTAACTTTAATATAGGTACTATATCTATATATGGTAACGGAGTAAGGGGATTGGATAAACACTGTCAGGTAGGGCATGTAAGCCCTTCCTTCAAAATGGGCACTGTAGACATCACTAAAAGTATGATGTCCCATTGTTTCTACTAACTATAGGACCCTAGATTACTTGGTCCATTATGATTGGGTTGGCACCAACCCCACTCATACTTTTCCACTTTGCTTTGCAGCACGCAGAATGGTCAGCCAGGTGTAGGCCACCCACCAGCACCCCGGCCTTCCTGCTATTATTGTTACAATCAATCATCACTTTAGTGGCCATGTGTCAATTATTTCACTGTGGTTGGCCTCGAGACTGTGTCTCCTGTCAGAAAGGTTCTGCTATCTTCGCCTGTCCCACTGCCATGCGTGTGAAAGTCTCAATTCTTCTCGCTCGGCTGATCACGTGATTCAGACACCATGAATTTTCCTCTTCTTCATGTAATTCGTGTATTTGATTTTCGTTTTATCCAGCACTTGCCTTCAGTTTCTTATGTTGACCTTTCTGAGCAGGATATTCTGTTCTTTGCTTCAATTAATTGTAGCTACTGTTCGTCTATTTTAACTGATACGACCTTGGCTTTTTTGGCACAATTTGCCTCTGCTGAGTTTCGTTTCTGCCGCTTATTCTTGATTTGTTAAATATGAAGCTCTCCTTGTGTGGCCTTTAGTAACCTTTGGTTGACTCTGCTTCATATGCATAGTGGCAGTATACTTATATAACATGCTTTTTTTGAGGTAGATATGTATAGGTGGCGGTTGCCGCAATCTGTCTTCTACTAAGCATAGCAAGCCGCACAATTTTCTTAGCTTTCTTGCAATTCCAAGCATATGTACATGCGTAAACTAGTTGAACATCTTCGTCACAGACACAGCATAAGTTTCTTGCATTTGACATTGTTCTTTCACTTTAGGTTCATGATGTCCCTTGTCTATGGCGTTTCGTCTCTTTAAGTCATTCTGTGGTCGTCATATCTTCTATATGTGAGTCAATCCGGGTTCTTGTGATGTAACCATTCGCCTTCCATTAAGACCTTTTTGTCTTATTCAGGGACTGTACTTAGATGATCTTCATTTCGTTTCATTTGTTGATATGGTTTTCTCAATGGTTATCTTACTGTCCGTGTTTTCCTTGGTATCAGTACTTTCTGATGGGTACTGGACAGAGCCCCACTGTGGCTCTTTGCTGGTTTATTTGCTCAGCATACATCACATACTTTGGCGTGAACGTTGCTGGTACTTCAAAATGGACAGTTGGAGTGCAGGCTGTACTTGGGACCTCCTCTACAAGTGTCTGGATGGAGAGGAATGGCCTAAGTGCACCATGCGCCTGATTGGCTGTCTGACTGCCTGAATGCCCTTCTGAGTGATTGGTTGCCTGAGAGTGACCCAGCAGAGTGAATGGGAGATCAACAATTGGTTGGTTAACTTTGAAGCCCACTCGAAGAAGAACCACTGCTGCTGTCCTTCGCTAATCTGTATGCTACTGTGCCTTCAAGGAACTGATCCAAGAGAGGAGCTGGCTAGGAGACCTCTTCCTGAGCTATGAGGGACCATCGTGCACCAGCTGATCTTCGCCAAAGCTCCCAGGTAGACAGACCTACGAAAAGGCTGCCGACCGGAGAAGGGGACCGCCAAGGAGAATGAAGAGAAGCACCGGACAGCCATCCACCGCCGTCAACCGCCGTCGCCGACCGGAGCCACAGTGCTCCCTTTGCCTAAGAACATTTTGAACCAAGTACTCCCTTGTTCATCACTGTCGACCGCTTTCATCCTGCCGGAGAAAGTCAAGACCGCCGACAACCGAGGAGAATCCGATGGTGGGTTTCCCGCCACCCGAAGACTGCAGAGCCAAAAAAAGGCAAGCAAGTGCAGAAGAGGGTGAAAGGTGTTCAGTTGAGGTCAAAAAGAGGTGGACCAAAAGCCCATCAAGGAAGATGTACCAGGTAGAAAAGGAGGTTGAAGAGACAGCGACATTATGTAAAGAGCGTTAAAGAGAGAAGGTAAGGTGTTGGGTCCGCGGAGGGCAGTACCATTTGAGAGAGAGAGAGAGAGAGAGAGAGAGAGAGAGAGAGAGAGAGAGAGAACATTACTTTTGCCCTGCAGGAGTACAAGGGTAAGTAGTGGTTAAGTACCTACTCAGCTCTACAATTGTTACATAACAGTCATAAAGGTAAAACAGGCACAGTTAGGAGTTAGAACTCCTTCACCTTTTTTAGTAACATAGTACAAGAGAAGGCTATCCTCTCAAGAGGGGTGGGAATGTGATTCTATAGCAACCCATACAGCAATAGTACGACAGTCCAAAATAAAGGGAATGCTCAATCAAGGTTCTATACAATAAATATACATATGTGCTTTAATTAAACACCATCTGCAAAATTAACTACATTGAAAAATACTACACACAACCAACCCTTGAGGAAAGAACACAGAATAAGCAAAGATAGCAAGATTCAGCACTCTGTGTGATAACCCAGGAGTGAAAGGCAAGTAATAACTGCAATGGTCTTAAACAGTTATGCAAAAAGGGATCAAAGGTGACCTAGCCAGTCTCCAAGACACATAAAGTGCCTAAGAGGGCAATTAGCAGTCAGTAATACCTTTCTGTGGTTCTTGAAGTTGTCTAATCAGGCTTCTTGGTGCTGTTGTGTGGTCCAATGCGGTTTGAGTGTAGCTGTCACATTGTTATAGAGGGGGAGCAGGGCTAGCTTGTTTTGTTACAAAGGCAATTCTTGAAGAAGGGTGTATTGTGAGGGCCCTATGGTGGGTCGACAGTCATTTAGATGATGAAGCTGCTGGAGGCACAGTCCGGTTTGAGTAGTTTGATGCAACATCCGATGGTCAGGGCTCGATGATCCACCAGGGTCAGTTTGCCAGGCGACAATGATCAGCAGTGATGATGATGATCAGCAACGAAGATGCTTGTGCGTGATCGGTAGTTTGAATGGGGCAGATGCAATAACAAGCTTGTAGCTTGTTTTGAGGCAACAAAGCGATTGCCTAGAACAGGTGTGCAGTCCAGCGGTTCCAAGAGTCAGTGCAAAAGATAGATCTGGAGTGTCCAGATGTTACAATGCAGTGAATGGGCTTAAATCATGGTTCAAATAGGTTGGACAGTGTAAATGCAGGGTTCCTGGTTGTCTTAAATCTCAGGTTGATCTGATTTACCAATCCAAGTATTCAAGGATAAGTTTAGTCGTTGTTGTTTGGCTCCCAAACATGGGAAAGTCTGGCACACAACTGCATGTGTTCTTCAACACAGTAAGGTCCTGGGTACCATTGTGGTTGGCAGAGAGGCAGTTCTTGTCCAAGCAGTAGCTCACCCTAAATTTGCCCTGTGGATGTTTAGGGGGAAGAGCTAACCCCTGCCTTGGACAAACAGTGAAAGATCAACTCTCCCAACAGAGGTCCAAAGAATTCTTCCTCAGGTTTTTTTCAAGAGTGTGTTATGGTGCTATGGCTAGGGCCATATCATGTCATGGACAGAGTGGATCCTCTGGGAGTAAATAGGAAACAGACATGTACAGTGGGGACCTTTTAGGCCAAGTGGACATTGCCCTCTGACATCACATCCAAAGTGCTTTGTGCTACAGGAAATGGAGGGGACAAGAAGGAAAGATAGAGGCAGAGAGAACCAAGATGGTGGAACATTCATCCAGATGTGAAGTGGTTCCTCTGTTTACAATAACCTCGCCCCTTCCCTTCTCAAAAGCCCTTTTGATATGCAACACCCTGGTGTGAGAGTAATCGTTTTGTGAATGGGTGTGCCCTTTGATTCCTATTCCCGGAGAGCTTCCTGAGAGTAGCTGTCTCTCTGGGCAGGGTGTTACTTTCCCTCATAAAGGAACAAAGAGAGGAAATCCCAATGGCTACAGCCTTGCTGTGGGAAATACACACAATTCCTTCACAGCTGAGCTGGGCTCACAAGGCTGATACACATGTGATACCAACTTGATGTGACTTGGCTAATTATAAGAGATGATGGCCACCATTTTCCAAAGTTAGGTATGGCTTATAAATAAGGTTTAACATGACACCAGGATAGCATTCCCATAGTTATGAAGTTTTTGAAACAGGGTTGCATATCTTAAATGCGGTCCCTGAGCTGCTATAACTTGACTGTCACAGCAGCTATCAAATGGGCACTTCTGACCCCTGAACCTGCTCTGTGCCAATGGAGAAGATAAGGATGCTGAGATAAATGTCTGAAAAGCAATGTCTACCTGCAGACTCCCACAAGCTGTGCATTTAGTGGCTTCTTCGTGAGAATGTGCCAGAGAAAATCAACATCTATGAAATGTTCCTTCACTCGTCTCAGAGGCAAGAGAAGATGTCTGCTACTGTCCAAGAGTTAATGTGTAATGGTTTCTTCTGATGATGAATCTACCAAGAGGCCCCAAGATGTCTGTCTGAAGAGTGGCATCCTGACAACTTCCTATACAGATGACAAGACTCTGGGTCAGAAAAGGTTCACAGGTTTATACCTGACCCTGGCTGTGGTTAAGTCCACACCAAAAAACAACTCTTCAGCATCTCCATTGGTGTTAAAGGTTTGAAAACATAAGCCCACATCAATGGGGCAGACTGCCTACCCACCACTAGCTTCATCCACTGAAGCCTCGACAGCAATGTCTCGAGCTGTGATATCAACCAGACGATATGTGGCAATAATGGCACCTGCATGGTCGCTGACCCACGCCCCACATCCACAATGGGTGACCAGACAATGAGCACCCCATCATCGAATAAGTGCCTATCACCATAAGTATTGATCACTCGTCCTTGAGCAGCACTGTAAAAATATGACTTTCAGGCTAGAAACTGTGATTTGGAGAAGCAGTAAAACTACCAGCATTTTAAAATACCACATGTTTTACCATTACTGGCAAACTTGTAAGTAGGCCCATAGACTATTCAAAGCCACTGTTCCGACCCATGGACGATAGGTTTCTAGCGCTCCCGGGAGGGGAAGCATGAGTAATGCATGTATTACCTCCTTGTACTCTTGATTGCTCTACGTTTTCCTTCCTCGTCCCATTACGTACTCCCTCGTCTCCCTCTATGGAACGGCCAACGCTTTTAGGTAGGGCATAGGTAGTTACAGGAAAAGGGCTGGGTAAGGGGTACTTTTGTGTATGATATATATATATATATATATATATATATATATATATATATATATATATATATATCCTCCAGGCTTGGGGAGGAACCTCAGACAATTGTAGTAGGACAGGTGGGCTTCCCTCAGGAAATGTGACCACGCCTCATTTACTGAGTAATCCCAGGTGGAAAGTAGAAGCAGAGCAATGAAGAGTGTGGGTAAGCAACCGGGCAATTCACATCCTCCTACTTGCCGCTTCATGAACTTTTGTGTTCAGTTAAGTAACAACGTGTAAAAAGGCACTAGAGCACATACAAAGTGTGTATGAATAGAAAGAAAAATCAAAGATGCTTCTAATAATTGTAGGCGTTGCCGAAGGCAACGGAATAGGTCTTCCCTTCATTTGAATAGACTGTAACAATACGCTGTGGACCTACACAACGGAATATGTCTTCCCTTCATTTGAATAGACTGTAACAATACGCTGTGGACCTACACAACGGAATATGTCTTCCCTTCATTTGAATAGACTGTAACAATACGCTGTGGACCTACACAACGGAATATGTCTTCCCTTCATTTGAATAGACTGTAACAATACGCTGTGGACCTACACAACATACTACAGCACAACTAGATACAATCTAACAAAAGGCTAGCATATGAGAGCAACTGAGCTTTGTCTAGTCCTTATCAGTGTTGCAGAAAAGAAAGGTTAAAAAGCAGGGCAGGAAATAGAGCAGGAGTCGACAGAATAATTAAAATGCTTCTTAGTTCAGTGATCACAAGGTTTGAATAGCTGGCCGGCGGATTCAACAGTGAAACGAAACTAATGTAGGAAGAGACATGTCTGCCTGTTGAATGGAGATGCTGTCTGTGAAAGACACATGAATCCTTTGAATTTCCGCTGTTCGCTTTTACACATCTGTTCCCCTCTCCACCCCATTTAAAATGAGGCTGCTAGTGTTCCAACCAATGATACCCATGCCACTGCAGGGCAAAGCGGCATGAACATACGGATGTGGTACCTAGAAGGTTGCTGTTGAGGGGACGGGACTTTTCATTTGCTCAGATGTGTACGTATACCTTAGTAAAGGGCAAAAAACACGTTTTATTATTGAAGTAATGGGGCACATTGACGCAGTAAGCTTACATCCTGTTACACAAATGTGCCGAAAGTCACATTCATACAATGGCTGAGTGACTGGGCTGCTCAATCCCAGTCTTTTGGTCCCTTGAAGGTGGTTTTCGCTCTCAATGTTCTTGTCTCTGGTTGTTCTCTTACACCCATATTTTCATGTGCTCATTTGGAATTGCAGGACAAACCTGGGCTCCAAATCACCTAATTTAACATATCCCTTAATCCCCTCTTCCAATATATGTAACCTATTAGGGTTAGTACACATGTTCTAGGGTCCTTAGTCTGACATTTTCCCTCCACGCCTCATCCACTCCATCACTGGCTTCCACGAGCTTTCCTGCTAGAATGTCTAATACCTACTACCATTCCACCAACACAACGGTACTGTACTTCAGAGCGACATTTGTCCATACCACCCTTTATTTACCTGCCAAAACGGTCATCTCACCGACTTCTCTTGCCACTATTAAAGTCCCAATTCATCTCCAATATATGGCCAATTTTGCTACCCAGGCTCTCCTTGTCCTTGTCAGGCACTCCTTGTCATTCAGCAGGGGCCTACACCTGCATGCGTTCTCTGGCCACAGTGTACACAAACACATAAGTATTCAGGCACAACTGCAACTTGTCGCATTGGGGGTCCAGCAGTTATAATGTGCATTTGGGACCACCCCAATCAGCCCGGGCCACAGGCTCTGGTTTCCATTGCCCCCACCAACGGTAGACCTTATTAATGTTTCTTTATGGCTACGCATAAACCATTGCGAACAGTGTTTCAATGTGCTCAGTAGAATTATCTATATTTTAAATGTTTTTTCACAGAGACGCATTTTATAATGTACTCATTTCAGTGCATGCAAACAGTAAGTATTTAACACATGAAAAGTTCTTTTTTTATTCGAAATGTCAGCCGTGGCGTCGAGCCTAATTCAGATATTTATCTATCACCCACCCATCCACTAGCAAGTTCCATACCCCTGGACGACGACTGATGGCTGTGGGGCCAGCAATGTCCAGCAATGTAATCTCTCTAGCTATCAAAATTACCTTTTGTTTGAGTGTATCTGTGTCTCTCTGTTCACTGTAAAAACCATGACTAAATGTGCAGGGCCCATGGGGTTCTACTGGCTCGTGAAGAGCAACAGGATCACTGGTGGGTTGCCCTTCTCACCGACGAACCTGTGGTGAGGCCAAGTCAATGTTAAACGTGGCCACGGATAATTATGTTCAAACAAGGGATCCTTATTATTCCTAGTTAGATATATGGGGTGGATAAACACCTACAATTTCCAGCTTCAAACTATAACCAAACATTGCACAACCACTCCCTGAATGTGCAGGTGACCTGCGACCACAACCTGTACCTCACCCACGGCTGTGCCCGCTACCCTGGCCACCCACAATGCCATAGTTCTACGGAACAGTACACTTTCAGGATACATGGAGAGGCATAGAGGATAACAACCAGGATAGTGGGTGAGTCGAAATACCAGCACACATGCGCTGTGAAGTAAATGCGGAAATGGGGGGGGGGGTAGATTTAAATGACGACACAAAGGATGGCATAAGTGAATGGGAAATCTGGACTTCACCACCACCATCACCATCGTCAAAGAACAGGCCAGGGAGCAGGCGCATGTCTGACTTATCTGCATGGAGAAAAAGTAGTACACATACAGTAGCAACCATATACACCAACATGACTACAGGTACCACAATGCAACTTGCACTAACCAGATCAATGCTGACAAGTGGCCACATTGCCCCACACAACACATTCCCTGCCAGTACCACAGCCACACACCCAAGTGCAGTGAGCCCACAATGTCCACCCATTGGCACCACATGCCCAGGGAGGGCCCATGGGGTACCCAGCCTGCTAGGGACCAGGAGGTGCTGTGACTGTAGCCACGGCATGCCCTGCTGTGACCCATCTGTGGGTGTGGTTGAGGTGGATGAGACGGAGTCTGACACCAGGTTTTACTGGCATTGCACTTCTGTGCTCTTCTAGATGGCCTCTGCCAGTGCAGAGACACCTTCTGTCATTTCCCTGACCCGTTGGGAGTACAGTGTCATGGCAGCCAGGTGGGCTGTTGTTTCAGCCCTGTTCTGCACCATGGCATTCACACCCCTGCGGGTAGCCCCCCGGATGCTGTCCCTAATGGCTTGAAGGTGTGCGGAGAGCGTGCAGCCAATCTCCTCCATCTCCCTCTGTCTGCGCTCCATGTCCTTGAGCCTCCGCAACAGCATGCTGCGTGTTAGAGTGTGCTGTGTGGAAAAGGGGCTCTGGACTAACCCATGGCTGAATTCAGGGGAGCCATATGAAGGAGTATTAACATCCGGCTCTGGTATTCATGTGCACTGCCGGCATGGAGGGCTCTCCGGGGAGCATTGGAGATGGTGGAGTGGACGTCTCTCCGGGGAGCGTTAGTGCTTGCGGCATGGAGGGCTCTCTGGCGAGCATGGGCATGGTGGCATGGAGGGCTCTCTTGGAAGTGTGGCCCTTCGGCAGGTGTGGTGACACTGGGCTGGTGCCCCCTGTGGCTCCTCAGTCACCCTGCCAGCAGGGTTGGCCTCAGTGTCTGTGCCTTCAGCTGTGAGTGTGGGACTCCCCTGCACTGTTCCTGGTCTGTGGTGTGGGCATTGCCTTGGCCCTGCTCTGCTGCGGCTTAATGCACCAGGAAATCCATCTTAGTGTGGCCTTTGAGGGGTGTGGTGGAAGACTTGAGGGCCTAGAAGCACCACTCCCTGATGGCCCTGCAACCTCCTCCTCTGATGCCCTGTCAATGTCTGTGTGTGTGTCTGTAGGGGACATAGACAATGTTGTCAGGTATGGTTCCCCCACGTGTGTTGGCATGCAAGGCACAATTGCTATGGTACAGGGTGTGACCCAACAGATATGGGCACATGTGCATGGTTGGTCATGGGGGGGATGCATGTGATCCCAGTGTCATGGTTGCTTGTAGTGATGAGTGTGTGACCCATGGCCTGTTGGTCTTAGGTCTGTTTGTGGGTAGGGTAGGGTAGGGTAGGGTATCCATGCTGGGGAAGCTTACGTTTTACATGCATGCATGCAGTCCTTCATGCCCCCACACCCACTCCCTGGGTGGCACTCACATAGTTGGGGGGCTGGCTTAGTACATGGCATTGTCCTGGCTCTATGGTGCACTGCTGTGCATCCAGCAGA
Organism: Ambystoma mexicanum; assembly: GCF_040938575.1. Taxonomy (NCBI): domain Eukaryota; kingdom Metazoa; phylum Chordata; class Amphibia; order Caudata; family Ambystomatidae; genus Ambystoma; species Ambystoma mexicanum. Next base: position 808,825,236 of record NC_090941.1, read on the forward strand.
GCTGCACTGTGGTGCACAGTGTTTGGCTGGCTGGGCACATGTCGGTGTGTGGGACGTGTACTTCCCTGTGGCTTGTCTGCCATGGTGACATGACTGCTGCAGGGTGTTGTGGTCGCTCATGCACCTCAAAACCACTGCCACAGGGTGTGCCAGAAGAGGTGTGGTGCACATTGCATTTGTTTAGTGCACTTGCCTGCCCTTCCCACTGCTGTGACACTCAGGGGTGCCCTTGGTGCCCTGCCTTGTGTCTGCTGTGGGGGCTGGCTGATGTGCCACCCCGTTACTGTAATGTGCTCACACATGGACCTCCTCACACTCTGCCGTCGGACTCGCACTCATGCATGCCAAGAGAGGGCCGACACAGAGCTGGGGTGCAACACATCTTTATTCTGTGAACCCTCGCGGGGCGGTAAGCCCGCCCCTTAACACACGTGGGTCGCAGCCCGTGAATAAACACAAACACAAACAGAGGACTTCCGTCCAAAGAGAAAAGAGTGAGGACATCACACCCTCCCGCCACTAAACCTTAAGTCCGGCTCAGTTCATTTCCTCGATGAGGCGATGAGGTTTCCTTTTCGTTCTCGTTGGTCGACTCTCGGTCCTGGTCGACGGGTCTGTCCGAGTCTCGGAAACTACGTCTCCGTCCGAGTCTTCTCTGTCTCCTTCATATGGAACGTCCCATGGAGTGAACTCATCACTCAAGTTTGTGTTACCTAAAGCTGGGGCCCTCGACACTCGTCTGAAGTGAGATGAGTTTCTCGTTATGGACTTGCGGTCTCTTTCCGCAGTGATAAATGACCCCTTCTTATGGACGATGAGTAGAGGGTCCTCGTTGAATGGTGCTATGTTTTTCCGATGCTGGGGCTGGCGTACTACCACCATGTCTCCTGGTGTCAAGTCACTTGTTTTGGCTCGTCGTGTGGTATCTGCAGCTCTTTTCATGTCCTCCTTCATGCGTTTGTCCTTCTCCCTCATTTCTGCATCCCTTTCGTATTGATCTTCCTCAGCAACCACGTGAGGTATTCGTGTTCTTATCATTCGCCCGAACATTATCTCTGAAGGTGTTTTCCCAGTGGTGCTGTGTGGCGTATTCCTGTAGTCTCGCATGAGTTGGTATAATAACTTCTCGACAGGTTCTCCCGTAATGCGAGCAATTTGTGTCGTGTGTTTGATGATGCTCATGAACCGCTCGACTGTTCCATTGGCCTGCGGCCATAGGGGTGTCACTTTTCTCTGCCTGAAACCCATGTATTCGGCAAATCTTTGGAAGTCCTGTCTGGTGAACGGAGGTCCATTGTCGGACTTTACTACCTTAGGTACTCCGTATGTTGCGAACATTCGATCCAGGGCTGGTATGGTATGATGTGCTGATGTTGACGGGACTATCCATAGATCGGGGTACCTTGAGTATTCATCGACGGCCACCAGAATGTATTCTCCTCCTTCCATGGGCCCAAAATGATCCACAGCTATTTCTTCCCAGGTCCCCTCGGGCAGTGCGGTCATGTTTAGGGGTTCTGGGGAGGTGTGTGGCTTTACAAGTGCACAGGTGGGGCAGTCTTGTAATAGTTCCTCTACTGCAGTGTCTAGTTGTGGGAACCATAGTTTCTGCCTTAGCATCCTTTTGGTGGATACGATCCCTCAGTGTCCTTCATGGGCGAGCTCTAGTACTTTCTGGCGCAGGCTGTGCGGTATCACGAGCTTTGTGCCTTTTAGCAGCATTCCTTCGTCTGATTTTGCAAGTTCTTCTTTCACAGCTAAAAAGCACTTGATGTCCCGCTTGGTGTCTTTGTTCATCGTCTCTCGCATTTGTTTGGCTTGCTTCCATCCCCCTGTTTCTAGGCATCGGAGGATAGTTTGTATTCCTTGGTCCGTGTTTGACTCACGAGTAATGTGATCCATGTCTAGTCCTTGCGGTGTGTTGCTGTGAATGACAGATCTTATATACTGGTCAGCTATGGATGGTTCTGGTCCACACGTGTCCTTTGGATGTCTCGAGAGGAAATCTGCAGGGTTCTGCTCCTTTCCGGGTCTATGCGTGATGGAGAATTGATAGTCTTGTAGTCGGATAGCCCATCAAGCTATTCGTGGCGGCATTTTTGCCTGAGGGTTGCCATAGATGAAGATGAGAGCTTGATGGTCCGTTACGACTACAAAAGGTTTCCCATATAGGAACAAGTGAAAATGTTCGCAGGCCCAGACTACAGCCACACCTTCCTTCTCCGCCTGGGAGTAGGCTTGTTCGGTTTTGGAAAGGCTTCGACTGGCATAGGCTACAATGTGTTTTCTGCCTTCTTCTCTGTCATCCCGTTGTGTTAAGATGGCGCCTAGACCGACTTGACTAGCATCGACAATAAGTTCTGTCTTTCTTTTGGGGTCGAAAATGCCATGTTTCGGGCGTCGGAGATACGGTCCTTAATTGCTTGAAACGCTTCTTGGCACTGTGGTGTCCATGTGAAGTCTGTGTTGAGCTTGGTGAGCGCTCAGAGGGGTTCGCTAATGGAGGCGAAGTCTCTTATGTATCTGGTGCAGTAACTTGCAAGGCCCAGGAATGACCTGAGGTCTGATGTGGTGGCGGGCGGCTTGGTTTCTCGGAGTGCGCTGACTTTCTCCGGGTCGGGTGTCATTCCCTTCTCGGAGAATATGTGACCAAAGAAGCGGAGTGTTTTCTTGCGAAATTCACACTTGTCCTTGTTTAGTGTGAGCCGTGCCTCTTCCAAGGCCATGCACACTCATCAGCGTGTCGTTGTGTTGCTCTTGATTTTGTCTGAACACCAGTATGTCGTCACTGTAGTTCAGGCAGTTTGGTGCATGTTTGATGACGTTATGAATTTCTGCTTGAAAAATTTCAGCCGCGGACGACACACCAAAACTTAGCCGCTTGTAACGGAAGAGTACTAGGTGGGTGGCGAACTATATCGGGAGCTTTTGCTGAGTTCCAACTGGTGATACCCTTTGTTGAGGTCCAGTTTTGAGAACACGGTGGCCCCGTTCAACAGATGTACCATGTCGGTTATTCTAGGGGCTTGGTGGCGTTCCCTTGATATGGCTTCATTGGGCCTTCTCATGTCTACGCATATTCGGATGTCTTGGGAGTCTCTTTTGGGCACGGGTACAATTGGAGAGACCCATGGGGTAGGTCCTTCCGCGGGCTCAATGATGTCTGCCTCCAGTAGCTTTGTCAGTTCATTTTCAACTTGTTTTTGAATATTGATGGGTATTCCTCGGTAGTGTTGTGCTATGGGTGTGACCGTGGTGTCGATGTGGAGTTCTATCTGCCTGTCCTTCAGCTTTCCGAGGCCTTTGAATAGTGATGGGAAGACTTGGTCTATGCTTGCGGTGGGGTCTAGATATTTGTGTACCATGAGACGGTACAATATGTGGATTAGTCCCATTTCTATTGCGGCTCGATAGCTCAGTATGCATCCGCTCTCAGTAGCTGCTTCCAGGACGTGCATGGGGATCTTCTTTTCATGTTCCTTATATTGACACGATGCCATGAAGAACCCTTTGCATGCCAGCGGGGTCTTTGATCCATATGGAAAAATGAGTGTTCGAGCTGGTTGCAAGCAGGCGGCATTTGGTATGCTTTTGTAGACCTTTTCGCTTATTACGTTCACGGTTGCCCCCGTGTCAATTAGAAACTCTGCTGCCGTCTGATTCACTTGTATTCTGAGTATTGGGCTATGTTTCTTTGCTGTGCTGTTTCCTAGGGCGTATAGGTATCCCTTCTTTTTTGGTGTTTCCCGGTGTCTTTCCCGTTGGTGTGCTTTTTCGTCGGATGATGCACTTGACACGCTGTCAGACTGTGACTGTTCGATAAGGCACCGTATGTACCTTCGTGGTCTTCTTCTTGCTTTGGGAAGTGGGGTCTTGTTTTCCCTCCATTCTCTCCTGTCGTGCCTTCTTTCCGTTTGTTCATCGTGGTGTTTGTGGCGTCCTTGCTCATGGGGTTGGTGTGATCCCCGATGGTGGTGGGGTGTTACTTGATTCTGTTCCGGTTCTGGCATGGACTTGTAGTTTCTTCCTGCTCCTCTCATTTTGCTGCGGAAAATTAGACATACGGCTTTGTAATGGTTTTCTCCACCACACGCGGAGCAGTTCTGACCCATTGCGGGGCACGTTCCTTTGTGGGGGTATTCATGTCCGCACCGGTAGCAGAAAGGGTCACTGTTTCTTGCTGTCCCCTCCAGTTTGTTGAGGCTTTCGTGTTTTCCGTGGGTGATCTTTATGTCGTCCAGACCTTCAACTTGTGTGGCAAGGGCCGCGTCAGATCGAGCCAGGTGTAGTATTTCATCTAGGGTTCGTGGCTGCTGCAACAGTCGTTTGCGGAAATCAGCACTTTCACACCCCACTATGATTTGTGACCTGAGGGCCTCCTCATTGGAGTAACTATTGAAATCGCAGTGTTTCATTTTTGCTCGGAGTCTCATGACAAATGCATCTATGGTTTCGCCTTTGTGCTGTTTGGTGGTGTGGAAAATGTGCCGTTCATAATCCACATTTGTGTGAGGTGTGAAATATTCCGTGAGCGTTGTTTTTAGCTTGATGTACGTGTCTATGTTGCTCTCAGGTATTTCCTCAAGAATGTCTCGCACATTTGGTCCTACAGCGTGATTCAGGAGATTGAGCTTTTGTTCGTCTTCTAAAGTACCTGCTGCTTTCAAACACACTTCGAAGTCCCTCAGCCACCTCTTCCACCTTGATCCAAGAGTGCCGGTGTCGGTGAGGTCGAAATTTGCTGGCAGCTGGGTTAACAGGCTGTCCGTCATTTTCCTAAGGCCTGTGCCGATTGGAGTCACTGGAATGGTCAGCGAGTCTTCCTCTGAGTTGCTCATGGGAAGGTGTCCAATATGTGTTATGTGGCTGAGTTGGCTGGTGGTTCCTTTGCCTAGACACGGTAGAGTCTTGGCGCCAGCAGGGGTGCTGTAGCAGTTTGCTGGATGGTGGTTCCCTTTGCCTGGCGCGGTGGCGCCTTGATGCCAGCAGGGGGCGCTGTAGTGGGTTGGGAGTCTCTGGTGGGCCTTTCCCGCTCAAATGCTCTGCAACAATGAGCGCCGGTTGATGGGGAAAGGAAGAACACCATGCCGCGTGTCAGCGGGTGCGTAGTGTGGCTCGTGAAACTTGTGGTGGAAGGGAAGAGGGGCTTGCTCTTACTCCTGTGACGTATGCCGTTGGAGCAGGAGGTTCGCCCCTCCACTGCTCGACTGCGCGTGATGCCGTTGGCGGGAGGCCAGTGCTCCTCTACCGCAGGGATGTGCAAACGGGGAGTCTCTGCTCTACCCGCTGATGTTTCCAACGTGCGTGGGCTGGACCTCCCAGGCGTTGCCGTCGGCGGGAGAAAACGTTCTCCACCGCCCGGATTGCCCGCTCCTGCGGGGAGCTGTCGCAGCTGCTCTACCCGTGGATCAGCAGAGGCACTCGCGCCGGGGGGCGGATGGTGGGGAGTCTTCGCGCTCCACCCACCGTGACAGGCCCCCAGGCAACCGAAGTCCTAGGCTCCCAGTGGTGTCAGGTAGCACACCACGAGCAGCGGACCGGAGATTGCAGGCACGGTGGGACTTCGTGTCCGCCTCGTCGCCAGTGTAATGTGCTCACACATGGACCTCCTCACACTCTGCCGTCGGACTCGCACTCATGCATGCCAAGAGAGGGCCGACACAGAGCTGGGGTGCAACACGTCTTTATTCCATGAACCCAGGCTCGAACTTCTCGCGGGCGGTAACCCCGCCCCTTAACACACGCGGGTCGCAGCCCGCGAATAAACACAAACACAAACAGAGGACTTCCGTCCAAAGAGAAAAGAGTGAGGACATCACAGTCACCCTGCTCTTTTGGCATGCCCTGCTTCTGGGTCTGCTTACTTGTGTCACTGTACACTGGGGCATCTTATGCTGGGCTGTCATTTGTACATGCATTTGTGTTGGTAGGTTTCACTCACCTCCTGCCTCCTCACTGCTGGCACCTGCCTCGGCACTGCCATCTCCCTCTATCCCTTCGAGGTGCAGCACTGTGCTGCATTTCTCCTTCCAGGCAGTGAGGACTAGTGACTCTACAGTGCCTCCTCCAGTTGCCAGGGACTCCCTGCGGTGTTAGGACAGTAGTCACCATACCCTGACCCTCAGGTCGTTCCACCTCTTGCGGCAGTCCTCCCCATCACAGTGTACGCTTGAAACTGCTGTCACCTTCTAGCAGATGGAATTCCAGATGACTGTCTTGCGCTGCCCACTGGTCTTCTGTTGGGGACTGCCAAAAAGTTCCTTACAGTGGGCAATCACCTCATCTGTGAGGACCACCATCTCCCCCTTGCTAAATTTGGGTTTGCGCAGGCGATGTCCGGCCACCTTGTCTCTTAAACTCTCCGGGGACATTTTGGCTTCTTAACAGGATCGGGTGGCTGCAGGAAGTGGATATATTTAATGTATTGTGTTTTTCAAAATGGCGCTGCAATGCTTCCTGTTCGGGCAGTGACACAATTTTCACTGGTGCAAAACGCACCCATTGGTTGCGCTATTAGCGCTGCATTTTTGGTGGTAGCCCTTATTTCCATGCAGTTACCGCCGGGCGCTATTAGTGTTAGTGCCGGAGTCGGGGCGCATTCACGCCAGGTTGTGATGTGGTGCTAATTTCTGCACAACCTGGCAGTAACATTATTTACGCTTGGCAGTAATTGCGCTTGATTACCGCCTGACTTGTGATGAGGCTCAAAGTGCTTAATGACCCTGAAAAGGCACAAGGTGGTTGAAGGCAGGAAACCAGTGAGTGGTAGTGGTTAGGCCAAAGAGAAAGAGGCAACAAAAATGTAATACATGGCTTGAATAGTGAATAATAGTGTGATGCATTAGTTTAATGAACACATGCATTGAATGAATGCCAACCAATTAAATCATTGTTAACAGTTAATCTTTTATTCATGTAATAAAGGTTAATAAAGCCTTGTGATCATTTAGTGTTTCTGTTGAACATTAAATAAATGCTGGATTTGTTAATTGCCAAAATTCAAAACGAATGCCGGGCCTGTTGTTTGCCGAACCCCTACAGTAACAACAACAATGTTCTAAAGATTTGCCCAAAGTAAAAGTCTTAACTTATATATAATTATATGTATTTATATAATTGTTGCTTTATAATGCGCTTTCTACCAGAGACTAGTTTCTAATTTTATTTTTCAAAAGTCCTTCTCTAAGGGATAAAGACAAAATCAGAAGTATCCTTCTGTGAAATGTCTTTAGCCATTCCCTAAAGTGCGACTACTTCTTCTTCTGGCTGCAGGCCTCTCGGCTTCCACATCCTTCCTGCAGGCGTTCAGGTTCTCATGATTCTTACTCTCTTGTTAGCCTTAAATAGTCGTGCCACAATCTTTTCTGGGCTTCTACTCACCCTTTGGATTCACACTAGGTCATGCTTTGACATGAACTTCCCAGTAGGCCCCTCTTGGAACTTGACTTCACAACGTGTCCATCCTGGAGATTAAATTAAAGACAGGTCGCTTCTGGACTTTGGGTTCACAACAGGTTTCACAACAATCAGCAGTGGCTACTCCCCATTAGGGTCCATGTCAGGCAGCCAGTATTATTCAACCCACTTGCCATGGGCTCTTCCATTAGTACATCAGGATCGCTGGTGGATGGTCTTCGGCTTCAGGCTTCCAATTCCCTGCAGGTATGGGAACAGTGCAGCACCCCCTCGGGAAATGTTCATTCTCCAGTGGTGTACGTTGTGGATGGCTTTACCCTGTTTCTTCCAGCTTGCTCCAGATTAATTTTTCCATCCTCATTGGTTTATTTTTTCTCACTGTCTGGTCATTAAGAATCTACCTCTTGTTATACATGAATAAGTGGAGTCTTAGTATTGGAGTATTAGCATGGACGTGCATGACTTTAAATATGCTTGTGGTGTGCATTGCCATCTTAAAATTCTCCCTGACATGGAGAGTGGCGCTGCATTACTCTGCAGTTTCTCTACTCCGCTGGGACTCGGCACACATCAGCTGCTTCCATGGTCCAGATCTTATTCGCCTGAAAGTGAGCTTCTTTTTCAGTTTCCTCCAGGCTTGCAAACTGTGTGGGTTTGCGAAACCCTCTTGTTTGCCCGCGAATGCAGGTTGCTCTGGGCTCTGTTCTTTTTCCGTGGTATTGTGAGATGCAGTTCTGTGGATATAAACTCCACAGGGGGACACCAATTGGGGCAGTACCATAATTCTGTGAGGGAAAGCAGGCCCGTGGGATACCTGCAAATCCTCTAGGAGACACATCGAGTAACGAACAGACAAGGCCAGTCCCTGGTGTCTCTCTTCCCTCAAATGAAAGGATCTGATAACTCACCAAATTGCCCACTGTCTCAGAACTTTCACTAGATGGGTGACAGCAGCAGCTACTGTAGCAAGTACTGGCAACTTTTGTGTAGGCATGGGAAAGGCACTTGCCAGGAACAACCGTAATGGTATCAACTGGCCATTGATGGGAGGAGGTGGAAAATGGTGCGAGCACCAGGGCATCTACGAGCAGTGCCTGGGAAATGCCCAATACCTATACAGAAGCCAAAACTGTTGGCTTTGTCAATTCTTGTTTTAAACAGGACTTCAGTGAAGGACATGCAGATTGCCTATAAATCAAGTGGCTGAAGGCAGAACTGGTAAGACATTTTTATTACATCAGTAGCGGGTTTACAATTCCAATTAAGTCATTAAATCTCAGAACACTGCTTTGAAAAAACATTGGCAGGCACTTCAACTACTGCACAGTTGGATGCTAATGCCGGATAAAAGCAAGATAAGCTGTGATTAAAGTAAGCTCAAAGAGTTTGGGCGGGGCTGAGCTAGAACTAGATGGGAATGGCCATAAGGATTATCATGGCCTGGGACAGTCAATGGGTGGGCAAATAACCAAAACACACCTAAGGCGTTGAGTCCCTCCTCATAGGACATTCCTCCTTGTCCGTACTCTAATGCAATAGTTTCAGCTTATAGGTGTCTCAAGAAACACCCGATAGCACAAAATCAAAATAACACCTTCCCTGAAGCTCCCCTTGCCCACTTGTTTACATCATAGGGAATGCCCAGAGCTACAGTATTCAGGCCATCAATGATGAATTGATGCCCTCATGATGATCCTCTCCTATAGTTGGCAGAACCTTCAACATAAAATATAAAGACTTTGATAAAACCTCTGCTGACGTGACAATGGTTCCTGTGTGGGGTAGATTCCGAGGGCCATCATTACTGATGGTTCAAGTCTGAAAACGGTATTTGCCATGACACAATATGTTAACACATTAACACAGAAGAGAGGTCACCCCTACTCGCAAAAGGAACTGGGGAAAAACAACACGGGCAACAACAGGTTGTTCCCAGCTGAAGTTTCTATTTGAAATCATGCATTATATAGTGTTCGAATATATAAAAATGGCACTCAGAGCTGAGTTTAGGAATAAAGTAGAGTGATTTATTTCACTCTGTCAGTTTACGTTTCGCCTTATTTAACATTGTTCATAAAAACAGACACATTTATCATTTCATATGCATTTGTTTCTTATTCTTAAGTTTAACATTTGTTATGTGCACAGAAGATAAAAACGTTCCCTCATATCACCCCATTAGTTTAGAACAGCGAGGCGGGGTAGTTGTGCAAGAGAGGGAGTCAGGTGCAATAATTAATGGCAGCCTAAACGGATGCTCTATGGCCAAAGAAGGTGATCAAGAAACCAGGGTCAAATATGTTACACAAAAGATCTCTATATGGGAACCAACACATTCTAAAGATCAGTATTGGCACGCGGGGTGCCTGCCATAAAATGAAACATACTTCAGAAGGAGAAAGAGTGCCTTCTCCCAAAGGCCAAGAAAGTTCCAGCCCCTCCCTTCGGCAGGAGTCACCCTCTGGAACAGCCTCCCTGGCCCTCTCTGACTTGACCCGGATCTCCTTAAGTTCCGGAAGCTTCTCAAGACATTCCTTTTTTCCTCCTAGTTGCCTCTCCCCCTCCGTTACTAGTCTCCACCTGACACTGTGAATGGTTGCCTTTGTCCCCTATGAGCCTTACCAGGGCCCTCCCTCGACCAGTCCTCCTTTTACCAGCAATTCCTACCGGCATCCTTCCCTGACTAGCCTCCTGAGTCTGGTCCACTTGCCCCCGCACCTTTGACCCCCACCTTTGTTTTCCCATGCACTTGCCCTTCTGGGCTCCCCTAGCACTTGTCCAGCCCCCTGCACCCCCTCCCTCATGCACTTGTCCCAATGTCCTTCTCCCTATCCTATCCCTTCGACCCAATCATCCCCTCTCCCCCCTGCACTTGAAGTTACTGCACTTGCACAATCCAAATGTCACAAGGCCTAGTAGGACCATTATTTTTATTTTCTCCTATGTCCCCCCCATCCCTTTTTGTCTAGTGGTGCCGCAAAACACTTTTTGCTGTATAGGTGCCATACAAATGTTCAATAAATAAAATAACTAGGAAGAATATAGTCCTCTTCGCCCATATGGGTAAGTTACAATGCCATACATGTGTCTCTTTCCTGTCTCCTTTTCTAATATACAGAACACAATTCAGGAACATCTCACTATCTCCCTGATCCTCCCAGGTACCAACACAATAGCAATGTGTTGGTACCTGGGAGGTGCTGAAATTGTGGATCCCAGAGCAGTGGTGCTACACCATAAGAGTTAATCAAACACAAATACTCACGCTGGTGAAGACTCATACTTAGTGGCTCACACAGGGAAATCTCCTTTTCCCGACAGTAGACCAATCTGGGAATGCAAGAGTGAAATGAGTTACATGAAGTGATCATGCAGTAATTTGATAAGAGATGGAATACAGCTGTGTAGGGAGGGAAATCACAATGGAAGCCAGCCATGCAAAACACTAGATCCTCGAAACACAGGAAGCCAGATATGGCAGATGAAAGACGTGACCATTGTCCTGATGAAGGCCGTGGGACTGAGAGCCCTCTGCTAGCTCATGAGGCCGAAACACATCTGTGTTGACATATTTAGATAATAACAGTGTCAATATCTATACACTGCACAACGAGCCAAGTGACAAGGTGTTGAAAATTAAGCCAATCCTTTGTCCAGTAGGAAGGGGTTCAGTCATGGATGAATAAACGTGGAAAATGTTCAATAAGAGATATGTACAATGTTAAGCACTTTAGTCCTGCATCTATGTTTTGTTAAATATCTGTATTGTATATTGTCCTGCTACATGTTTTAAATGTTTTTGATACATGAACTGAATGAAATAAAAGCAACATTTTGCACAAATAAAAGTACAGTGGTTCTAGGTGTATTAAAAAAGCACCCTGTTATAAAGCAGTACATTTCCCACTGTCATAGTTGGTATTGTGATCTGTACTATATCTTCTGTATTTCCCCATTTATGACATCTGGTGGAGGCATTCATATTGGATGATACCATGGAGCAGGGACAGGGGCCAGAACAACTTGTCTATGTGCTCGGTGATGGAGTGGCAGTGCAAGAAATGCAGAAGGTTAAGGTATTTCACAATATGCCAGTGGAGGCTATCATTTGGTGGGAAAAAAGAGCACGATTGTGGCAATAGAAATGAAGTGCACGAAGTGCAGGAATGTCCTACAAATGAAGAACATGAACTTTCCAAACCCTGCAAAAGTACCCGGATCCTGCAAGGCTGTCTTTTCCCCTGCACACCTAGGTGTAGAGGATTTTAGCTGAAATGTGCAGCCAGGAGCAGATTCCGTACCTCTTGTTAAGAGAGACTATACAAAACGAGAATGGGGAGCCTGCTGCAAGGTCAAGCACCAAGGAGGCACTGAAAGCGTGTTTTGTGGAGGGAAAATACCCAGAGGAAAAACCCATGACTTTTAACCATTTACTGGGCATTCCACTCAAGTGTCCCAGCACCGTCAATGTTCAGTCTTTTACTCCACATCTTTAGCCTTCTATCGAGTGTACCTCCTCATTCCCTTGACTGTTGACCCCCCATGACACCTTTCCCATTGTCTGCATCAATGATGGCAGCTTCCCCCACACCACCACTCACTTGTGTACTGGACATGGGAACCCCAGTAATCTGGATCCCAAACTGTACATCCTTGCCCCAGTTGCTTCCCATTGTAGCAAAGATGCCTCACCCCACTCCATTGCTCCAGGAAAGAAGATCACATATTCTCCCTTGCCCATCTACCAAATTGGATCTGTGAGTGTAGATGATGAACAGATCACTCATAGCATCTTCAAATACTCTCTGGATGAGTGTTCAAACATTTTTTCACTTTCGAAACAGATCAGCAATGCTAACATTGATTTATCGGACCACAAGTTCCCCTACCTCATAATCTGAAGAGAACAATCCTATTCTTTGTTATTTGATATTCATACATATTAGCACCCAGGGCAGGGGACGCAGCCAATCAGGTTCTGTGGATCGCAGGCTGAAACCTGTAATCTCCGCCCACGTTCCATGGAACCTGCAGACTGCCTCCCCTGCCATAGGCTGCCATCTTCCCCGCCCTCCCTTATCTTTTTTTTTTTTTGTAAAAATTCCAACCACCATCCCCATCCCCAATTACCCGATTGTGGTGGCGCGGTGCCGCCGGCCGCAGCCGCAGTAGCTTCCCTTTTCCGGCCGCTATGGTCATAGAAGAAGAGCTCCATACGGAGCCCCGCTTTTTATAACCATGGCAGCCATTTTGGTTAAGTATTTTCATTCTTTCAATGGGACGCACATGGCACCCTGTTGAATTAATTACATATATTATTTTGTTAGCACCCTGTATTGCTCTCCCCAGAGTGCACGGAAAATCATAAATCACCAATGCAATTACAGAGCAAATACTTTGAACGCAGAAAGACTCAATAACTCCCAACCACACACTCTTAGAGAAATAATGAGCACTTGTACGGCTATTTATTCAAAGCTTAGAAGCAACCAGTGATAACATAGAAATAACTGACAGAAGTAACATAGTCATAAATCACAGAAGAAGCAAATAATTCAAAAGGAAATACATCACTGTGAGCGTAACTGGATTTCTCATCTCGCCCAGAAGCGGCTGGAAGACCCCGGGAACAGCCAGGCCGAGAGCACCACAGCTCACAGGAGTGCCGGATGTAAGCGTCCTCCTCCGGCTGAAGTCTCACCTGACCACCTCTGGGTTTCCGCATATATACACACTCCGAAAAGGGGTGGCAGTTTTCAAACCTTCTGGAAATGGCACTTGCGCAGTTGATGAGCAGCCGTCGGTTGCCAGCTGGGTCAATCGACAGCCACCCTCAAGGAGCAGAGTGCCTCCCTCCTCTAAAAACACGCTCCGCGGAGAACAGTAACAAACCATAACAAAGTTAGCTTTCCCAGCAGAAATGTCCTTGACCGCATACCAGGTTTGGAAAGCATGTTTTCTTCAGCACCGTGAATCTAACACTCAGCAAAATGTGTGCAGCTTTTCACTGCGGCATGAAGTAAATATCCATCATGGCTCCGAGTGCGCCCAGAATGCACTGTGCACCAGTGCCATTTTAGTTCAAGCATAACACACCCTAGGTTACCACTTTGGTAACCTGGGGTGGCAATAGTGTTAGCCCCCCGTTCCAAGGGCTGGAACGGGTGGGTAACGGCATGGCGCCCTCATTATACGCCCTCACGTGGTTAGCGCTTTAATATCACCCCGCACTGCAGGGATATGAATTCTTGACAATACTGCAAAGGTATGCCTGCCCACAATTGCCCTTGCCAGCCACCTCATGCCATCACAGTCTGACTCAAACCTTCAGCAACTGTCAAAGAACCATGCAAATTCAGCCCCACAGTGAATACTGTGAATACACAGATGAATGTACACTCATTTATTTTTTGGTGTATTTATATATAATTACATTTATGTTGAGTCAACATATGTAAAAAGAACATTTTAAATATCATGTGCTTTGTGGAGCAAGTCTAAGAAAATACAACCCACTAGCGAAAAAGGCTAGGTGCACTCTTTTTAGAGAAAGACAAGAGTTTTATTTTGTATACAAAAGAATAAGGCGGTAAGGCATTACAAATCCACTGCCAAAGAGCTCTCTGGCATCTTTCGTACATGATTCAAGTTATAAACACACAAATCGTCACTCATGCCACACTAGATATACAGGGCCTCATTACACGGATGGCGGTAAGGATTTACCGGTACCGGTAAAATATCGGTACCGGTAAATCCTTACCGCCTTACTACGAGGTCCCTTTGCGGGTTGGGGGATTTAACGCCTGCTTTGGACCCAGGGAGCTAATTACGGTACCGCAATTTGCGGTGCCGTAATTAGCGCCTTCCCCATTCCCATTGAGCCCTATGGGGCAAAAATGGGAATGGGGAAGGGCAATGGTGGAAGGGGGAATTACCGCCCCACCAACCTTGGAATGGGGCGGTAATTCCCCTTTCCGCCAAGGCGGTGCCGGTATTTTACCGGCATGAACCATGGCACCAATAGCACCATGGTTCTCCGCCATCCGTGTAATGAGGCCCATAGTGTTAATCCCCCACCCTCATTGGCTACTGCCTATATACATGCTAATGATTACATGTAGCCCATCCTCCAATTGGTTCCGCTGTCTTCTCGCTCATCTTCCCCACACATGAGTAACGTCCTTGTCCATCATGGAAGGCTGCAAAGCAATTGGTTAACATCAACTGGCATCACCCTACCTTCAATCCTAACCATGTGACAAGCACCTGGTTATCAACGTAAACTCAGTGGGAAACTTCGAGGTCAGCCTTGTCCTTGAGAACAAAGGAGCCCTTTTCTCATCCCAGACACATTGGCGCCGCCACCATAACCCCCCGCTTCCCTTCAATTCTCCAGTTGTACACATTCCTACCTAATTAGTTTAAAGGCCTACCTGGTGTGGGTCAATATGTGTGTTCTTTGCCGCGCCTGGAAATCGGGATGTAATGGTGAGGCGAGGATTGAGGCCTCGTTGTTCTGTGCTTCAGTGAAAACACAGCCTGAAATGATTCAGGCCCACTCATAGATGCGGTGTTAGTTTGTGTTATAACTGTCGTGTATATATGTATACTACATCCTACATAGTTAAATTGCAATACTACTGATTAACTTCCCCCTCTATGATTTCCGACTCCCGATTTTTCTCTGTATCTGTAAGACCAATTGAGGGGGTCAGCCCACTCTTTCCTTCTGTAAGCATGAGTGCTGGGGGTCACACATGTGGGAAATCAAACTGTGAGCATCACAAGACATTACTAAACATCACGTGTACACTTTATTTATTTATTTGAATTTTTGTTCAGCGCTGGCCCTGCCCCAGAGCGTTTGGGAGCACCATACAACTTTCAAAGGTTGAAAAGGTGGGAGTTGAAACAGAAATTACAAAATGTATTCAGAACAGGATATAAAGATTAGGATAGGCTTGTGGTAGCAGGTGAGATGGAGGGTCTGGGTTATGTTTGGGGAGACGGGTATGTTTTGAGTCTCTTTTTGACATTGGCGATGCAGGGTGCAGTTCAGATTTGAAGAGATAGGGTGTTCCATGTTATGGGTGCCCATTGGCCAAATGCTTGTTTTTGTGTGCATGGTAGTTTGCGGAGTGAAATGTCGGGAGCTGCTGGCTTGCTTGTCTGGTTTGTGTGTGGTTGATGGGTTTAAGATTGTTCTTGATGGTAAGATGGGGTTTTGTGGCGGATGGATTTGATATCAATGCAGTGTCGTTTGAAGACAATTCCTTGGTATACAGTGGAGCTGGGCGAGAGCTGGCGTGATGTGTGGATGTTTTGGTAGGTGGAGGATGACTCTGGTTGCTGTGCTTTGTATGGCTTGCAGTGGGCAAGGGTGCTGCTGGGGAGTCCAGTGAGGAGAGCATTGGTGTAGTCCAGGTTGGAGAGAACTATTGCTTGGGCTGTGGTGCGGAAATCATCAGGAGGAAGGATGTGTATGCTCTTACACAGGAGGTGTATTTGTAGATTGCATGTTTTGGTGAGTTTAGTTGTAGATTACATATTTAGCTGACAATGTGGTGTGTGAAGGAAAGGTGGGTGCCACTGGTGAAGCCAAGGGATTTGACTGACAGGTGTGGAGAGAGATATGTGTGGGTTTTCTGTGGGGAGTTCTTTGGTCCAGAGGATGAGTTAGGGTTTGCGTCTGGCAGGGGGTTAGGGTGGATGAGGAGGTATTCCATTTTGGAAAGTTTGAGCTTATGGAAGTGGGTGTCCATCCATTTGGGGATGGTGGAGTGACAGCATTTGAGGATGTGGAGTTGTGAGGCAACCTGTGCAACAATATGATCACCTGGGATCTGTTTGAGGAATTAGACACCTGTGCTCCACCACCATACATCCTTTCCACTGAGCATCACCCCAGTAAGATACAACGCTCACAATTGCCAGCACCCTAAGCCAGTGTCAAAGTTAGTGAGGAGAGATGGGAGTTTTAGGCTAAAACATCTGGAGAGCTGCAGGATAAGTGAAACCTCTGCTCATGTGACCAAATAACTATGCGTGGAAAGATACAATATAGTGCACCCAGGACCCAAACCATCACCATGCCACACCCCTGCCCTCAAAACTGCCATAAAGGGAAAGATTATGCACTGTGATGTGTCTCCAGCCTGGCTCTCAGGTACAGGTGAAGCTCACCAAGGACTATTATTGCCACTACCCATAGCCTGATGCTGGCCCTGGGGCAATGTGGAGAGGATCCCCTGGCTTGCCCTACCACTTCCCACCCATAGAGCAGTGGTTTGTCACACCAAACCTGAACATGGAGTTGTCCCTTTCAGGGAAGCCGGTATTGCTGCCAGGTAAGTGGAGGTAGCTGCATGTTCCAAAATTCATCTTCCCTGAAAACCTATATATAACCATAATGTAAAGGAGAGGTTTAGGAGGCTACTTGCGACTTATGACATGAAACCTGGAGGGCACATGAATCAACTTGTAAGACGAAAGACATATTACATGGGCTAAAATACAATTCAACCTTCATTATGGGTGAGAAGTTGAATTCTGAACACTATACACACCGACGAGTGACAAGGAAAGGCAGTGTTGCCTTTCACAATTTCAAGCGTTGGGAGCCACTTTTTCTTGCAGAGGTTCCACAATCCCAGTCCATTCGTACACATGCACAGAAATGGCACCCAAGATGGCGACCAGGCCTCGTGTATGCTCAGTCCAACCTTCTTTGTGGGAAGAGAGACGTAGACAAAAGTACTGAATTTCCACAAACAAACTCCAGCTGACCAATATCACATGGCAAACAACAATAATAAACACCTGGGACACATTCCTCCAGGGTGTACTCCATGGGAAGTATATGGCCTCTATATAAGCTGTATTATGGGTGTTTGGAGGAGAAGCCAGTGTGAGCTTGAACCAGGCATGAAGAAAGAAAATGTGAGTGAACAGGTGGGAGGTGAAAGGAGCAGCTGAGAGCTGGGGGAAGGTTAGAGGCCTTCTGAGGAGTAGTGAGGGTAACATCAAGGGGTGAGATGAGGTTGAGAGGTAAGAGTAATACTGAGGAGGATGTCGGGAGGAGTGGAAAAACAAGAATTTCGTAGTGAGAGGTTATACTATAAGCGAGGCAAACACCAAACTTGAAAGGGGTGAGCCCAGGACGAATGGAGGAACAAACAGGTGGTGGAGCATGGAGGATGTGCAAGAGAAGCGCAAAACTGAAGAAGACCAGGGAAAGGGAAAATGAGAGGTTACGCTTGCTTTATGCCCATGAGGATAGTGGGGTGGTGGGCTGGAGTGCCGGGAGCCTGGGACACAAAGATAGTGGGATTCATAGGAGGAGCCCTGTGTTAGCCAAAGTTTGAATGCAGTACTCTCTGGGAACACTACAAACAACTATGACTACAGGTATAGGCAACCCAACCTTTAATGTAAGCTTGTACTACACAGTTTTGGTAGTGTGTTGAGCAGCCAGACTTATCTCAAGAGGGGAAATGTGAGCAGTAGTGGAGTTACACAAAGATTCAGAGTTAAAGGTATTCAAATAAACTCTTACACTCATGGTTTCTTGCATAAACAATTAATAATGTATTTATCAGTCAGTTATAAAGCCTTATTCAGAAGAGAGCAATAGAATAGTAACACACAACTATACTTCAATACTATACACTCTGAATTTCTGGATCAGACAAGGCCCTTTTGGGATGGCCCACGGACACAACCTATACCCACAGGTGACTTCAGTAATAAGGGTGCTGGGGAAATTAATACCTTACTGTTGGCATACAGAATACTCTTAAAAAGGTAAGTAAAACACAAAGGTTATTAGAACACAAAAAATACAAATAGTCATAAGCAGGGCAATTACATTTAGATAGCTCTGAGAAGAGTCATTCAATTCAATAGTCTAAGCCCAAGTCAATAGGCCAAAGTATTTGTATAGAATGCAGTGCAGCACTTCAGGTAAGTAAATGGAAAAGTCTTTGCACAAGTTCTTAGGAGTCTTTGAGAACAAGAAGAATCAAATGTAGGGCTACAAGCTGATTAGACTTGTGAGTTGCAGAAGTTACAATCACTTCCAAATTAAGAGATAAGTTATCTTAGGCTAGTTTTACAGTACCTTAGTAAAGAAGAAAAAGATGCAGCTGAAGACTTCTGTTCCTGTACAGCTCTGCAGATCTCACTGTTCCTGGACCTGAGTCGTGGGGACAAGAGGAATGACATCGGGGGACTCCTGCAATGTACTGGCACCGTCAAAGCTGGCAACCCGCAAACTTTACATTCAGTGCCTGTTGCGCGTTTCAGCTCCTTGTGGTACAGCAAATAGCAATAAGCGCGGTTCCAGGCTGTCAAGGTGGACTTTCCTCACATCTGAGGTCCCACACTCAACTGAGGGGGTCAGGCTTGGTCAGTCCTGCTTCGGGGGAGTCCGGAGGATCTTCCAAAAGCTTTCAGCCAGCTTACGAGCAACGCACACAATCTGGTGTCCCTCTCCCTGGCTATACAGTTTCCTGCAGCACTCTGAGGAAATGCAACCAGCTGTGAGATGGGTGTCCAGGTGACTTACTTGGGAGTTGATTGGTCCCACTAACTCAAAGGGAGAAGTCGTCCTTGTAGGGCTTCTCGGTCGATGCGAACTTGCCGATTCAGACCTGCAGCAGGGCTTCACCGGGCAAACCAATGATCCAGGAGTTGCTGCAGCCGTCCTCTTCAAGCTTTTCTCCGGTTCCTTCGTCCAGTGATTGACTCTGCCTTCCAAGCCAAGAGACTCGCCTTTTATTCAGTTCTCTCCCATTCATTCCAACCTAGCTGCCACTCACCCAGCAGGGTTGCTGTCCTTCCTGGACAGTCAGCCAGCCAATCACCACAGAGTGCATTTGGGTCGCCTAGGAGACTAAGCACAGGGAGTTTCGGGCACCTCCCTCACTTCCTTCCTACCCCAGACACTCTGGAGCCAGAGGCGGGTTTCACTCCTGAAGCCCGCCAAAGGCGAATGAACAAAGAGACTAAAGCTGGTTTGGCGCGCAGAGAAAAACTCGAGAAGGACCTTCCCACAAAGAAATGGCGAAAAAAGAAGACCGGGAACTGTTTTAACAAAGGAGGCTCAAGCACCATTTGAAAAACATGGCTCCCGCGATTTAACGTTACCGGAGCTGCGAACAGTTTACGGTCGGGGTAAATATGTTAGTTCTTAGTAAAACCACTGCCACCAGCCATTCTGAGAGGAAAGGGTAACATTTGACTGTTACATGAGAAACTAGACCTAGGGGATACTAAGTAACCCCTCCAGCACTATAAGATAGGGTGTGCTGGGTCTAGAATTTTACAGGGCTAAGTGAAGTCAATTTCACTCCACTGTTCTGGGAATCAATAGTTGATCCCAGAGAAAGTATTTAAACCTTGGGAAATCTGAAAGACTTCCCTGTGTCACTGCACTGAAGGTGCTTTGTGACACAATTGTAAAAGATGATGCCTGTGGAGTTGGTTAGACTCCATAACCAAAAAGAAATACATTGTATAACATCACATAAAATACATGAGAGAGTGGGAAAAAGGGTCTCACTCTCTCCAGGTTAAAAAAATCAAGTTCTCAAAATCCAGTAAAGTTGCTGGGCGTCTCTAATGTAGAGGGAATTAGCAACATTTTGAGAATTCTCCCATACATTCGTCCCCCCAGACTAAGGGACAGGAGGATTTAATCCACCCCTAGATGAATCTCCTTACTCCAGTTGGTCATACTTCCTGGAGAGACCATCAACATTTTGGTGATTACACCCTGACCTGTGTGATTCTCCCCCTTCATCTGCAGTAACCATCTCAAGGGTTGGTGGTCTGTTTGAATCAGAAAAGTAGATCCATACAGCTATGGTCTAAACGTTTTCAAAGACTGCACAATGGCAAAACATTCACGTTCTATGGTTGCCCACCTTGTTTCAGGTTCCTTCAGCTTCCTGCTGATTAAGCAGATTGGGTGTTCCCTGCCTTTCTCATCCAGCTGACTCAGAACTGCACCTATACCTGTACTGGAAGCATCTGTCTGTACAATAAAGGATTGGCTGTAGTCAGGAGCTCTTAACAATGGAGCTTGACAAAGGGCTTTCTTAAGTCCTTCAAATGCCTTAGTGCAACCCAAATTCCACCTGACCTTCTTGGGGAATTTGAGTGAGGAGATCACATTTACGGGAGAAGCTATGGTCCCATAGTTCTCTATGAAGTACCTATTGTACCCAGTGAGACCTAGGAAGGCTCTCACTTGGGTTTGAGCAGTAGGGGTGGCCCAGTCTTGTACAGCTTGTACCTTGCTGTGCAATTACCTTATTTCACCACCTCATACCTCATGTTAATGTTAAAGGACATTTGTACCGCGCACTATCACCACCGGAGTGGTCCCCTGGCACTCTGGCAGCTCTGAAAGAGGGGGGGGTGAGTTAGTGGGTTGAAGCAAGAAATGTGCAAGAGAGCAGTGATGTGCTGTGGCGGCCTCAGCCTGGTGGGTCCGTTGGCTGGGCCTGGGGTGTTTGCGGCCGGTAGTCGTCGTGTACTGTTGTGCGAGTCTATGTGTGTTTTTGTTTTGTTGTTGCAATGTAGTGAAGTTTGTGTGGTTTGTTGTGCTGTAGGTTTTAGTTGTGTTTTGGTTTGGAGTTTGAGAGGTGTATGCAGAAAGGGAAATTGTTAGTGGGGTTGGTTAGTTTGCATCTCTGTCCTGAATTGAGGTGCTCGGCTTGCGTAGTCTCCATTGATGCGCCTCTGTCCTGATCTGGGTCCGGCTGGCAAACAAGGTTCCTTACTCCTCTCGCCCCCACCTCTATCACTTTCCCTCATAGCCTAGATGTGTAATGTTCTTCCCCATTCCTTCCCCCCTGGCCCTTTGCCCCCCGATGTACATGGTGTTAGATTTTTAATGTTCAAGGTAGATGTTAATGTCTCATGTCCAAGGTAGACCACTTTACTCTGACCAATTTGACATTTGCTTGCCTTTATGGTCAGAATGGCCTGCTCAAGAGCCTGCAATATACATATCCTAGGTGGTCAGCATGTTCTTTCCAAGTAGGGCTGAACACTGCAATGTCATCCAAGTATGCCATGCAAAAGTCCTCTGTCGCATTCAGAACATGATTCACCATCCTTTGGAATGCAGCAGGTGCATTTTTTTAATCCAAAAGGCATAACCTTAAACTGGTAGAGGCCTGCTGGGGTCATAAATGCAGTTTTCTCCTTGGCATGGTCTGTCAGAGGTATTTGTCAATAGCCTGATGTTAGGTCAAATGTACTGAGGTACTTGGCTGAACCAAGCTTGTACACCAGCTCATCTGTTCTAGGTAAAGGATGGGCATCAGTCTTCGTGACTGCATTAAGGGCTCTATAGCCCACACAAAATCTCAACTCCTGGGAGCCTGCCTTTGGCACTAGTACAACTGGACTAGACCATGGACCAGTAGATAGCTCTATTACCCCGAGATCAAGTATGTTGTTGACCTCTTCCTTTATGTGGGTTCTTACATGGTCTGCCATTCATTAACATCTGCTTTTAACAGGTAAACAGTCACCAGTGAGAATCACATGCTGGCCCCAAGGGGTCAAGTCTGGAGATGGTGAAAACAGAGGCGCAAACCGATTTAACAGAGCTTTGCACTCCTCCTGTTGTTCCAATGTCAGATCAGAAGAGAGTTTAACTCCTTCTATCTTTCCATCTAAAGGTTGTCCCCTGAGGAGGTCAGGTAGAGGCTCACTCTCCTCCTCCTCCTGCTCAGATGCTAGAAACAAAACTCCCAGGTCTGGTCTAGAGACATAGGCCTTTAGTCGGTTTGTGTGAAAGACCCTAGGGGCCTCCGTAGGATTACCCATGTCCATCAAATAATTGACCTCTCCAGGTTTTCCCACAACCCTGAAGCACCCAATCTATTTGTCCTGTAAGGCCCTCAGCCGTGTAGGTACCATAACAAGAACTAGCTGGTCTTGAGTAAACTCAACCATGTTGGCCTTCTGGTCATGCCAATGCTTCACCAGAGCCTGACCTGCTTTCAAGTTTTCTGAAGCTTCTGTCATCATTTGTGTCATTCTCCTTCGGAGACCTAACACATAGTCAGTGACTCTCACTGGCTTGTAGGAAGGAACACTCTCCAACCCTTTTTTGATTAGGGCCGATGTACCTCCAACTGGATGACCATAGAGAAGCTCAAAGGGACTAAATCCAACCCCTTCCTGAGGGACTTCTCTATAAGCAAAGAGAAGGCATGGCAGTAGAAGGTCCCAATTTATTCTAAGGGGCTTTTCCAAAACGCCTGTTATGTTTCTTCATAGTTCTATTAAACCTCTCTACCAATCCATTCATCTGGGGATGGTAGGCAGTTGAGAACCTGTAGATCACTCCACAGTTTTCCACATGGCCTGCATGTAGTGGGACATAACATTAGATCCCCTGTCAGAGATATCCTCCTTAGGAAAACCTACTCTGGTAAAAATACCAAGTAGGGCCTTAGCAACTGCCTGAGCAGTAACAGTCCTCATATGAATAGCTTCAGGATACCTAGTAGCATAGTCTGCTACAGCCAATATGAATTGGTTGCTTGAAGATGTGGGAGGGTCTAAGGGACCAACAATGTTGATTCCTACCCTCTCAAAAGGAAAACCCACCACTGTGAGGGGTGCCAGAGGTGCCACATTCTTGGCTGCACTCTTGCCAGATGTCTGACAAGTGTGACAGCTCCTACAGAATTTATCTACATCAGACCCCAACTTAGGCCAGTAGAAATATAGAGAAATCCTTTCCTTGGTCTTCTTATCACTTAAGTGATCAGCTAAAGGAATCTCATGGGCTAACTGCAGGAACTGGGGTCTCAAATCCTGGGGCACTCAATGTCTCCTCTAGTCTCCTGGGGTAGATTCAGTAGGTTCACTGTAGAGAAGGCCATCCTCCCAGTATGACCTGTGCTTCCCTGGCTCTTGCCCTTCCAGCTGGCAAGCTGCCTGTTGGTGAAGTCCTTCCAGAGTAGGACACTATCTTTGACCTTTGCTGAAGTCTGCCTTACTGGGGCCACCTTCTGCCAGTAAAGGCTGCAGCTCATGATGGTCTTTAGGATCCAGATCTCCAACAGGTGGAAGGTCTTCTTCCAGCTCTGGATCTTCAGCAGCTGACTCAACCTCTCCTGGTTGGTTCTCACACTCAGCCTCAGCTAGTGGAGTATTAACAGATGTGACCGTGGACTGTCCTCTCAGGGATGTCCAGGTTAGATGCACAGGAGTGCTATCTTTATTGCTTCCTGAGACCTTGGGTTTCCACTTTGTCTCTTTCTTCTTGGAAATAGAGGTTGGCTTCTCCTGTGGACTGGGTGTTATAGGTTCTTCTGTAACAACCCACTGAGAGTCATTTAAAGTGAGCTCTCTGGCCTTCCTTGTCTGCTCCTTCTTCCTTTAACTGGGAGGCATGTGGGTGCTTGATGCAACTCCAAGAGTTTCTAAGTCATTCCCCACCAGGACTCTCCCAGGCACCTCACTTTGTACACTAACAGGTATTCTTACGGTCATGTTGTTGCACTGGATGAGAGCTTGTAGTATTGGAACCGTCTGGATTGGGGCCTCCAGAAAGCTTAGTGGGACCTTTGGGTGACTTAGCAATATCATCAGGTTTGATGAAGTGTTCATCCACCACTGTGATGGTGGCCCCAGTGTCTCTAATGGCAGGGGTCTCCTGACCATTTACAAGTACACTGTCATTGTAGTATTCTTTTGTGTTATCTGGAATAGAATTATACACATCTATATTCTGCTGTTCCCACAAACGCAGGCACAAAAGTTTCACCTCATACATACTCACAGCTTCCTTAGGCATGTGAGGTCTCTTAGGATTGGAAGACCTAGAAGACTCTGGGATAGAGACATTTTCAAGAGACAATTTCTTCATTTAAAGAGCATGTTGTAATTCCATTTCCCTTAGTTTGAGATCCTGATCTTTGGCTTCAGCTTGGATTTGTAATATTTTAGTCTCTAACTCAAGTCTCATTTGTTCAAGAGAGACACATTCTGGATTTTCTAACAATCTTGTAATAAGTTAATTTTTCTTTCCTTTAACAGGGAGAGACCTGACTTTACACATTTCTTTCAGTTGCTCTGCTGTCAAAATGATCAGGGTTTCCTGTCTGAAGTTATCCATATCTGGCATGTTACAATTGCTTTTCTAGTGGAGCTTAGCCTAGTGAAGGTTACTATTTTAACAAAGGTAAAATAAACTCTAAATGTAACAACTCTACAATAGATCCTCACCGCCGGCCACTAGTGTTAGGCAAAGTTTGAATGCAGTACCCTCTGGGAACACTAGAAACAACTATGACTACAGGTACAGGTAACCCAACCTTTAATGTAAGCTTGTACTACACAGTTTTTGTAGCATGTTGAGCAGCGAGGCTTATCTCAAGAGGGGAAATGTGCGTGGTAGTGGAGTTACACTAAGATTCACAGTTAAAGGTATTCAAATAAACTCTTACACTCAAGGTTTCTTGCATAAACAATTAATAATGTATTTATCAGTCAGTTATAAAGCCTTCTTCAGAAGAGAGCAATAGAATAGTAACACACAAATATACTTCAATACTATACACTCTGAGTTTCTGGATCAGACAAGGCCCTTTTGGGATGGCCCACAGACACAACCTACACCCACAGGTGACTTCAGTAACAAGTGTGCTGGGGGCATTAATACCTTACTGTTGGCATACAGAATACTCTTAAAAATGTAAGTAAAAGGCAAAGGTTATAAGAACACAAGAAATACAAATAGTCATAAGCAGGGCAATTACTTTTAGATAGCTCTGAGAAGAGTCATTCAATTCAATAGGCTAAGCCAAAGTCAAAAGGCCAAAGTCTTTGTATAGATGTTACGCTCACCTGATATCCACGGGTGTGCCACACGATACTGGATGGAGGTCTAAGCGCTATCCCGGACCCCTCTCTGCTTGGTTATGTGCCAGACGTTGGGTAGTGCCTATAACAGGAGAATGGAGGGTTAAGATACTGGTTCTGTGATGGGTGGACTCCCACCTCCCTCTGGTCCAAATCCCCTCCCTTGGGGTCATTGCTCACCTTAGGTTTTTGTGCGTTGAACTCTCTTTCCTGCGCCTCTGTGCAGGGGTCCGTGGTTGGTGCGGGCGTTCCGTGGTCCTAGTTGCTTCACTGGTCCGTGTGCCCTTATGTCATATCCAGACCGGCTGTGACTCCAACTCTGCTTGCTGTCTTACAGGTGAGTTATAATGTCTTTTCCATCTTTATTCTGTCTCTTTCTTTCCCTCTGTTTTCTCTGTCTTCTCTACGTCTTGCTCCACTACACTGTTCCCTAACAATGTCTCTTTTTGTTTTCACAGGGATGGTTGCAATCTCGGAGTTGCCACGCTGATGACCATGGTGAGTTATTGAAGCGCGGAGCGCTGCACTGTTTATTGGTGTTAATTGCTAACCTGTGTTCTCCTCTCTTTTTACAGGTTGCAGTGATGTTCCCGAGTGATGAGCGATCGGAGCGCTGCTTGCCCATGTAAGTGCTTTGTTAATGCTGACCTTGTTCCTTCTCCCTTGCAGGTTGCAGTGAAACCTGGAGATGGGCGAGGTAAGGAAAAAAAAGATATACTTTACAGAAACACATCATTTGCAAAAATAATTAAATAGGAAAACGATATACAAAGACACCCCTGATGAAAGAACACAGAATATATACAGATTGAAAGATGTACTTTGGGTCATGAATCAGGGAGGCAAGGCAATTATAAAGCACATGTTTGCTAAAGGATATGTTCTTGGATTCAAAAAATGAATTAATTACCTAACCACTCTCCAGGGCCCAAAACTGGAACAAGAGGGCAGCTAGCAGTCAATAATACCTCCTGTGGTTCTTCACGATTCGACGGTGTCGAGCCAGGTTTCTCTTCACTGTTCATTTGGTTCGACGAGGTTCAAGTGCAGCAGTCGCATTGTTTTAGAGGGGGATGGTGTTGAGCAAGAGTCAAACGGGAGCTTGATGCAGTTCAAATGCGATGCTTGAAGAAGTGTGGATTGCCTAGGCCACCCGGGTTGGTTTGACAGTTGGTTTGACTGTGAAGATTCAAGTGACTGGATGCGCTGCTCTCACTGGATGGATTTGATTCGAGAAACAAGGGCCAGTTCGACAATTAGTTTGAAGAGGCTGACGGCTGGAATGCACAATACGGTCGAATGGTGTCATGGGACTTTCCAGGATCGGGGTTCAATGGTCTACCAGGGTCAGTTCGACTGAAGAAGATCAGCAGTAAAGATGCTGGTGGGTCGAGTGGTGGTTTGAAGGTGGCTGATGCAATGAAGAGCTTTTAGTTTGAGCTGATGCAATGGCGCGCTTAGCTAGCACAGTGTGGTGGTGAACAAATTCAAACATGCAGTTCAGGGGTTTGGGTAAAGCAGTCATATTGTTCTAGATAGACAAGAGATGTCGAGCAGAGATGAAACAGAAGCTCATGTGGTTCGAAGGTGAGGCTCTGAGAAGTGTGGATTGTGAGGTTTAGTTCGACAGCTGGTTCGATAGCGAAGAGTCTGTTGACTTGATGTGCAGTGCGATTTGATTTACTCTGATGTAGCATTTGAAGTTCACAGTTTGAAGGATACCGCAGGGTCTGGTCGACTGTCGTTAAAGATCAGCAACGAAGATGCTGGTGCTTAGGAGAGGCAATTCAATGGAGGCTGGTGCACTGAAGAGCTTCAAGTTCAAAAAGGGCAACCCACGTGCTCGGCTAGTGCAGTGTGGCACTGAACAGGCTCGAACACAAGGTCAAGCGGTTTGAGGTGTTAGAGTGTGAAAAGCAGCTGCTGAGGGTCCTGTAGGTTCAAAGGCACCATATGGACTTGAAACATGGTTCAAGGTAGGTAAACTGGAGAAACACAGGTTTTCTGGCTTTCTTGGTCCTCTGTTTGCTGTGAGTCCCAGCCCTGGGGCTCAAGGAAATGTTTCAGTCATTGTTCCTGTGCTCCCAAACACAGGGAAGTCTATCCCACAACTGCAGGTGTTTCTCAACACCATACAGTCCTATGCAGCATTGTAGCTAGCAGAGGAGCAGGTCTTGTCCCAGAAGCATTACCCCCCAATGGTCCCTGGAAATGGTTAGCAGACATAGCTCACTCTGACTTAGACTGTAGAGGAGCAGACCGCCACGTCATCCATAGCTCCCGCTGCCTCACCTCCATCATACTGGAACAGCAGGAGAAGAGCCCTATGTGGGACACCATGTATCATCCCAATACCACATCGAGTGTATGAGAGACAATATGCACTCAGACAACCGTATTGTATGTACCTTGCCACTGAGCTGGTGGAAGGTTGTCTGCACACACCACTGCGCATCATAGTGGTATAAGTGAAATCTGACAAGATCAGAGTGACGTCATAGAGGAAACATACTGAGACTCATTGAAATGATGTACAAAAACGCAAAGAATAAAGGTGTAACTGAAGTAACAAGAGAAACATGTAATTGGATATGAAGAAGAAATCATATATGCAAAGAAAATAAAGTAACCTGCTGACTAATAAGTGTGTATACGCAGAAACACAAGGTAGATGAGACATATAGAAGCTTGTTGCAGAGGAAAACAGTACATGGCTAGAGTGGCCATGATGGAAAGATGGACATCATACTCATAATGAAACGAATCAGGCTACCTCAGAGACAAACCAGAGCTACAGAGTCCAGAGACCCTGGAAAAACAGCTTTGTGTGAGGAATAAAGAGGAGTCTATTGGTCTGGGATCAAGGATTCTACTTCAAAGAATAATTGCAAGGCAGAAGGAGAGTCAAAAGGATAAGCCCTGTGCGCAAGACATGCTCCTCTTAGTAAGCAAAAAAGAAAACATCTGTGTAAGCACCTAGCAAGAAAGAAAGAAAGAAAGAAAGAAAGAAAGAAAGAAAGAAAGAAAGAAAGAAAGAAAGAAAGAAAGAAAGAAAAAAAGAAAGAAAGAAAGAAAACAAAGAAACAAAGAAACAAAGAAACAAAGAAACAATGACACCCAGCTCAGTTGAATCAAATAGCAGTAAATAGAAGGTTGAGCTGGAGAAATTTGTGGTCTACTCACAGATGATTCAAAAGTCAAAGATAAGGGCTATTCAAAATGAAGCTAATAGTTTGCCTACATTCCCTTGAATGTCACATAACAGAAAACAGGCTTAGAGGTGAACTACAAAGGAGAAGCATTGGCTTGGGGCCTGACTGATGAGAGATGATAGACTAATTGGGAAGTGGGGAGTAGTCTGAAGTTACTCTCAGCACCTGAGTTTCATTTTGCTTACATGCTAACGACCCAATACATGCCAACCAATGAGAGGGTCTATGTAGCAACATGATATACAATGTTGCAAAGACCAACCAAATGCCATGTTCCTGTGATAATCAGTATCATACGTATTTAGAGGTGGTTCAAGGCATACCCACCAGATAAGGTGCAGCCAATGAAGATATTAACACTTATACATACTATAGGTACACATGCTCCCTTAACCAATCCCTCTCAGCAATAGGCTTTACAGTTTGCCATGTAGTATGACATCATAGATGACGCATATTGCACTATAAAAACCTTTTATAATCACATTTGGGTGCGAGTGTGTGAATTACAGCCTGTTTGCCAGATTGCCCACTTTATTTTTATGCTGATCATAAAGTAGTATTTTGCCATATTCTTTGAGTCTGTCTGGTTATCTGTGTCCGAGATCATTACTGGTAAATCCAACTAGCACATGAGACGTTGGAGAGATCAATTCTCCCAACAGAGGTCCAATTAATTCTTACTTAAGTGTTAGTCCAAAGTGAATCAAAGAAGTTGTGGGAGATTCCTTCTTTTAAAGGCAAAGGCCATATGTTATTGGAATAAAGCTAGCCTGCTTTAGGGTTACAATCCTTGCTCTTAGAACAAGTGAACTTTGCCTTCTAACAGCACACCCAAAGTGATGTGTGTTAAAGGAAGTGGAGGGGGCCGGAAGGATGGAGGCAGAGAGACAAACAAGATGAGGAACCTCTTACACCTTTAAAGAGCTCCTCTCTCTACACTAACCCCGCCAACTCCCTTATCAATAGCATCAAAGGCCTTTAGATATGCAGCACCTTTGTGTTAGGCCAAGCCTTTTATGAATGGGTGTGCCCTTTGATTCCTGTTCCCAGGATAGCTTCCTGTGGAGTGGCTGGCTATGTGGTGAGGGTATTACCAGCCCTCCCACAACAACAGAGAGGCAATCCCCAAGACCACAGTCCTACCAGCATTGGAAAGGACAGCCTTGTCTGTGAACAATACACATAATACATTCACAGCTGAGCTGAGCTCACGGGGCTGATGTGTGTGATATCAAATTGCTGTCGCTGTTATAATTATGATGAATACCATTCACTATACCATAACTCAGGTATGGCTTATATTTACAAATGTATCTGCCACTAGAACAGCAATCCCATAATTATAAAGGTTTTGGTACAGAGGTGCATGTCCTAAATGCGGACCATGCACTGCCATGACCTGGCTGTCATTGCAGCTGTTAGATGGGCCCCTCCGACCTCTGAACCTGATATATGCCACTGGTAGAGTTGTTGCTGCATATCAGGATACTGATGCAGCAGGGCACAGGTACACACTATGCTTTTTGCATGGAGCTTGTAAAAAGGGGAATCTGATCAGCAGATTTTAATTTTAGAAGTGGAATCGCCACATCACTTTATGAATGTAATAAAAATCAAAAAGCCAGGGATTCTGCATCCTCTTCAAAGGGCAATTCATCACCGTAACATAGGCCCAAGGCAGTCTATATTCTGAAGAGGGGAGTGGATGGAAACAAAAACAACCCAAACAGCAATAGTACAACAGCCCAAAATGAAGAAATGTCTAATCAAGGCTCTATACAAATATGCATAGGTCAATTAATCACCACAGATGCCAAAATAACTAAACAGAACAACACAACAAAATCCACCCCTGTGGGAAAGCACAGAATATGCAAGAGATGGAAGGATGCAGCACCCTGGGTATGAAACAGGTTTGAAAGGCAATCAATAACGACAATGTTTGTAAAGGGATATGTCTTGTGCGAGAAAAGGGACCAAAGGTGACCTAACCACTCTCCATGGCCCAAAGCTGGACAAGGTGGGTATTTAGGATTCAATAATGCCATCTCGCTGATCTTAGAAGTTCGACTTCATGAAACCAGTCTTCTTGATGCTGTGTGAGCAATTTGAACCTCGCTTGAATGCAGTGGTCACAGTGTTCCAAATGGTAAGCAGGTGTCTAGTCGGGGTTGAGCTGAAGTTCACTGTGGTTGGAAGTACTGCTTGAGGAATTCAGACCGTGAGGCCCACCAGCGTTGGTTTGGCGATTGATGGATTATTGAATGCTGATGACTGGATGTGCAGTTTGAGGCAAGGTGGCTCGATGCTATGTTCGAAGGTCACAGTTTGATGAAGTCACCAGGGTCGGTTCTACGGTCGAGTTGGATCAGCAACGAAGATGCTGGTGGTATGAACTTGGCGGTTGCAACAATGAACTTCTGTGCTCATGCCGGAGCGGCCAACCGGCTCAGTTGGCGCGATACAGAGGCAAGCTGGTTCAATGTCAGCACAGTGGTTTGTGGATCAAGAGAGTGCCAAAAGCAGCACTGGTGGGTCCTGTTGGTTTGAATAGGGTCGAACAGAATTCAAAGATGACTTGAAGCAATGGAATACAGCGATCAAGGCTGTTTTGGCTCTCAGCATGCTGCAAGTCACAACACAGTAGCTCAGCGACAAGATGAGTTCTTGTTCTCGTTCTTCCAACATCCGGGAGTCTGGCAAATACATGCAGCGGTCTTTCAGCTCCAGTGCGGTGCTGGGTACCAGTGTAGCTGGAAGAGTGTCCGGTATTGCTCCAGCAGCAGATCACCCACATTGTGACCTGGGGAAGGTTAGGAAGCAGAGTTTTCTTCTGCCTTGCAACACCGGCCTTCACTTCACAACTGGAGGACTCTGGAAAGTACTGCTCTCCCAGCAGTGTCCAAACCAATTCTTCGTTTAAGTCTTGCAATCCAAATATGAATCAAAGAAGGAGTGGGAGAAGCCCTCTTTAATAGGCAAATGTCCATGGCTGATTGGACAAAAGAAAGCCTGCTTCAAGGGGTCCAACCTCTGTCCTTGTGACAAGTGGTCCTTGCTTTATTGCATCATACCCAAAGTGCTTTTTGCAAAAGGAAGTGTAGAGACAGCAAGAAAGAGGAGTTTCAGAGAGAAACAAGATAGTGGAACCCTTTCCAAATGGGCCGAGCTCTCTCTGACTCCCTAACACTTCCCCCCACTCAGACCCAAAGAATCACAGGCCCTTTGGTATGCAACACCCTGGTGTGAGGCTAGCCATTTTGTCCAGGGTGTTTCCTGCACAGGGGCTTTTTTGCTTAAAAGAGCTGTTAGTTGACTTCACAAAGGATCAAAAAAAGGCACTTTCAGCCTGTTGTGCTGCTGGCTGGCAGGGATCTGCTATCTGACTAGAATACATACAACCCTTCCACAACTGACCTGGGCTCAAATGATGATGATGATTTAATCATATGTGGATTTTAATAACTATTTAAACCCTCCACCACTGTACAACATGAGGTATGGCTTATATTTTCATATTACACTGCCACTAGGTGAGGAGTTTATCATAATCATGGAATTTGGAATAGTTGTGTATACTTAAATGTAACCTCTGCACTGTAATGACTTGGCTGTCAAAGGAGCTGCCACCAGGGCACACGTGACTTCTGAAACTGCTCTGTACCTCGGGAGAGCAGGAGCTGCAGTTCAGGAGACTGATACAGGTGCATGTTATGCTTTTGTGATGGAGTTTATGAAAGGGGGACCTGATTAACAGGCCACCCTTTCTGAGATGGAATTACCTGCATCATTTTATTAATGAATATAGATTTTTAAAAACTACAATTTCCACAAAAGTAACGTAAAGCAGTACACACCACGCTATGGGCAGCCATGATAATTATATGCCAAGAGTGGAGGTAAGCATTATGCTTCAACTTCTCTAATTTATTCTTCAGAAGTTTCAACACTTAACCTCAAAATAAACAAAATCTATTTCTGTAGTCCTTTGCACTTCCTGTCTCTGACTCCTCCTCTTCTTTAGCTGCTCTTCAGCAAGATAAGTCATATCGATACTGTAGAGCATTTGTTTGTGAGATTATTGTGATTAGTGAGAAATGTTTAGTATCTATAAAAGGTGCACGTTCAGCTAGCGTTTATGGGCAGATACGCAAACAGCTAGCGTTACTGGTTGCAGCTGGCTGCGTGGCTTCATTGAACCAGGTGCCTGCTACTGCAGGGCATTTGGTGCAACTTCTAGTGCAGCTCTGGGTTTACTGACTCGGAAAAGAGAATTGCCGTAGGTCCCGGGCAGCACCTGCGCCAGGCCCACTCGGGGACCCATTCAGCTGCACTAAACTGAGCCGGGGAGCGGATGCAAAGTGACTGAGGCCCCCTCCCTTGGGGGGGAGGAGTCTCTGCTCTGCTTTCGCAACAAGTTCCCAGCAGACACAGAGTGAATCACACCTACGCCGGAGGCAGCACAAAGTACTCAGAGAGAAGGCCCTGGTGCTCACATTGTGCACGAAGCACAGGCACAGAATACAGAGAGCTGAACGCTCACCTAGGCCTGTCATACGGAGTGGGGATTACGACTGCAGACCGCGTTTTGCAGTGAGTGTGCCCTTTCCACACAGTGGACACGCCAAGGAGCATGACAGACCAGGAGTCATCCACAGAACAGACTCGAGCAGTATCCATACTGTGGGTGCAAATCAATACATCAACCATACACCAAGACAGAACACAGTGGACATGCACTTCAGCCTGCTGTGAGAAACCTGAGGGTGTCCTCACTTATTTCCCCCCTTTGATCCTCTGCACAGGTGGCCAGGGAAAGGCCATTGTTTTTGTATCCTGTCCCTGGGGGTGGAGAAGCGGTTGAGGATCACCTGGATGGAGTTTCTTGGGAAGAGGGAAGGAAATGTCCTGAGGTGGAGGTGAGACAAGGTATGATCCGTTGAAACTCAGAACTGGCTTAACTCATTGCGTGCCCATTGATCTCCCCCAAAATGCCATATTATATGGCACGGTGAATCCCTTCTCTTATAATATATATGTGCTCTTGGGCTTTGCATATATATATATTCAATGAAAAACTTTGTTAAAGGGACGTTATGAAGTTAAGTTGCACTAATAAAAACCTATCATATTCAGTAAAACAACTTTGTTAAAAGGACTTTATGGTTAAGTTGCACTAATAAAAACCTATGAAATTCAATTAAAAAACTTTGTCAATGGGACGTTATGGTTACAAGTAAAACTGAAAACCCCCAGAAAAATCACCAGTTATGATTAGCTAAGCAACCGTAACTCGTGCCTTCACGTGCACTGCTAGGACTAACACACAGGACATCAAAGATGACATCACAAATGTCATTGATGACATCACTGATGGCATCACATATCTGGGCCACATGTTTTTATTAACTGACATATCTTGGCCAGGTGCTCTGTTCACTGACAGTCAGAATATGAACATTGAAAATGTGTTATATATCTAGATGTTAAACATCTTGTATGTTCTTGAAGTACTTTCCTTAGGGTTTGGTCTTAGCTCAAGGTGCACATGTATGGGGCAATAAGCAGGGATCAAATACACATTTCATTTGTATACATGATGATGAACTTTAATGTTATTGACATTTTCTGGTGATGTTGTTTCTTTCTTCTTTATTTTAGTTTCCCTGTATGTGCCTCTGATTTGTATGCATTGTGGGTCTTCATATGTATTGTTTGTACTAACACAAGTATGTAGTAAGTCTTGAATTGTTAGCTATTTATTCCATGTTTACTCAAAACTCTGATAAGGTAGCATTCATTATTTTACTATCCAAAATTACCAGATTGAAATTATTGTACTTCTATGGAGCATGCTGCAGCCATTGCCTTTGTGTATGTATGATTAGTTTCCTGTATTAACAACACCACTCTAATATAATGTTTACTTTAGATGAGTACATTCTTTAATATATCACGTAGTTCATGATATGTCTCGTGATCACCCCTGACATCTTGTTACAAGCATTATAAACACAACCCCTTATTGGGACTTTTCATCAAAATTAATTTGATATGGGATGTCTTCAGTGATGTCATCAATGACATTTGTGATGTCA
This sequence comes from Ambystoma mexicanum, assembly GCF_040938575.1. Classification (NCBI taxonomy): domain Eukaryota; kingdom Metazoa; phylum Chordata; class Amphibia; order Caudata; family Ambystomatidae; genus Ambystoma; species Ambystoma mexicanum. Next base: position 808,859,863 of record NC_090941.1, read on the forward strand.
TCTTTGATGTCCTGGGTGTTACTCTTAGCAGTGCATAGTGGTGGCGTGAGTTATGGTTGCTCAGTTTACCATAACTGGTGAATTTCTGGGGGTTTTTGGTTTTACTTGTAACCGTAACCTTGTTTAATAACGCTTTTTCATTGAATTTCATAGGTTTTTATTAGTGCAAATTAACCATAATGGTCCTTCAAAAAAGTATTTTCAGTGAATGTCATGGGGGGTTCCCCTTAAAATTCTGTCATTCCCCACCTTCTAGCATCATTGTTAACACTTCTATACACTTTTTGCAACATTTTCCACTATTTTGTGTTTATCGACATTCGCGACGTCTGACGTAATGGCGGATTTTCCGAACAGTGTCACATGACCACGCATGCATGGTTTTTTGCAACTTTTTCCACTGTTATGTGTTCATCGACGTTCACGAACATCTGACGTAATTGCGGACTTTCCAAACAGTGACACGTGACCATGCACGCGTGGCATGATGACGTTTTTGCGAATGCATCTGCACTTCACAAATGGGTCTGTGCTTTGCAATAAGCTCGGAACAGCATTTTTCAGCTCATCTAGGAACCTTGAAGCTCAAACTGTACTCTTGCACAGCTCCTACCCTATTGTTACTCATTATTCATTAACAATCTAGCACACAGCTCATATTTGGAAGACTATTAGCAAAACTGCTATTTATCTTAAAAATTGCATCAGCTATTGCCATCCCTCCTCCCCAAGAGCCACCACCACCACCAGCTGCAAGACCTACAGAACAAAAGAAGCACAATCATTCAAAAGACAATGAAGAGGACCAGGAAGATGAGCTAGATGAACCTCTACCTCTACCTACCTCTAGCACCCCCAGAGAGAATCATGGGTGTGGCAGTTCTTTACCACTGTTGGGAATGTGCCACAGGCTGAAGCTACCAAGGTGAAATGCATTTAGGCCAACGTTGTACTCAGTATCGGATTAACTCGGCAGTACGTCTACAGTACCACCTCCATGCGCCGCCACACCAAATCCAACCACTGCAATCATCTCAGAAAGGCTGTTCCCTTCTTAGGATGGAGTAGGCTGTCTTCCTCTAGCTCATCTTCCTCAACCAATACTGTAACCACACAGCCTCCTCCTGTGGAACACAAAATCCCACCAGCTACCTTGCAAGCGATTAAGAGGCTGTTGATCCATATCTTTTGTAGATAACAGTGCTCTGTAAATAATGCAGCACACCACTCTGCAGGGGGGGGCAATTTCAAAGTGCTGTTGAAGCTGTAATCAAGGAGCATGAGAAACACTCCCCCCTGACTTAGAAGTAACACACGTGCAACATCTTCCCCTGTCCACCTGCTCCTCCATATTTGTGGTTGGTGCCCCTTCCCTCATTTCCCTCCCACCTTACTTTCCGGCCTCTCCTGCAAAAAATAAAATATAGAACTAGAAAGATAAGCTTATAGACTCCATCTACTTTAGATTGTTCAGTGAAGTATTTAGATCTAATAAGATTCTCCAACATTCCCATTAGCATGTTCTACTAAGTTAATGGGAATAATGGACAATTGTATGCTACAGAAAAAGAAAAAAGCACAGAAACAATTTTCTGTCTGAAATTCTTCTCGCTAGTATACAATAAACACCATAATCCATTGGCCTATATGACTATACACAATCTGTGCATTCCCTTGTCTAGCCCATCCCTTATTAGAAAACCCGGATTGCACATGCACACCATCACACAAGACAGCCCTTCTAGTCTTTTTACTGTTATGTTTGTAACACTCCCTCATTGGCTACTTTAAACCATGAACACATATATCAACCAATCACTCTACGTATAGCCTATCAACATATTAAACTTCCACATACCAAAAGCAATTTAACAATGTTTTACAAATCTTTTGCATCTGCATGTCCCATACTTATACCAAGAAATGATACATAGTACTCCTATAAATGCACATATGCATTGTGCAGTGAGAAAACTCCATAAATAAAAGGGGCAGTACAGATGGACAAGTGCTCATGTGAGTCCAAGAGGAAAGTGACAAGGGATGCAGAGGTGGAGGCCACTAGCTAACTGCTGGGGCACAGAAGTCCCATGGGTGGGATAGATCTTAACCGTAATGTCCCTTTAACAAAGTTTTTTCTGTCAATTGAATACGTTTTTATAAGTGAAAATGTTTCATAATGTTTCATCACTATATATAAGTTATTAATAATTCCTGTTTTGAACATATTAAACTATAAACCTCATTTAACAAACATATTTTTTGCAATGCACACTTATGTGTATCGTTATCAGCAGCACATGCTGGGGATGCACATCATTGTTCAATTACCTAGGGCATGAGGCTCGACCAGCCCCACCAAACCATCCCTGTTAGCCGCTGGACCTACCCAGCATCCTACTTCAGTGTCAACTATACCCTCATAATGTAAACAATGGCCAGTACTCATGGCTTGCATGGCCAGTCTCCACAATCCATGGGGCATATGCTTCTGCCATGCTGCATACCCCCATAGGCAAATCAGAGTAGACATTTGTCCTTGCGGAGGGGCCAGGCCCATTGTCCATTCACAAAACCTATATTATTATTTCTTTGTGCTTACATTTGGACACTTTGTGGGAAAAAACACAAAACTGATTTGCAAACGCATGCTTTCAGGTCCTTACTGCTGCTGCTTGCACAGGTTTGTTGTAATTCAGTACAACACTTCAGCATCCCTGTTAGCCGCTGGACCTACCTAGCATCCTACTTCAGTGTCAACTATACCCTCATAATGTAAACAATGGCCAGTACTCATGGCTTGCATGGCCAGTCTCCACAATCCATGGGGCATATGCTTCTGCCATGCTGCATACCCCCATAGGCAAATCAGAGTAGACATTTGTCCTTGCGGAGGGGCCAGGCCCATTGTCCATGCACAAAACCTATATTATTATTTCTTTGTGCTTACATTTGGACACTTTGTGGGAAAAAACACAAAACTGATTTGCAAACACATGCTTTCAGGTCCTTACTGCTGCTGCTTGCACAGGTTTGTTGTAATTCAGTACAACACTTCAGGCTGTAGCCGCAAGGAAAATATTTATTCCCATTCAAACATAGGGATTCGGCCATGCTGTATGCCCCAATAATGAAATTAGAGTACACGATTATGAAGTAATTGCAGGGCGGTAGAATGGATAGATAACTGCGCTTCAGATAAAGGTGCTATATATATAAGTAACACATCATTATCATCTAGTACTTTAAATGGATTACCCTGCTGCTAGTGATACGGTTAGTTTGTGAAGGTGCCCTTCCTTCTTCAAGTGCTAGGTTTCGAAATGGAGTGTGAGCCCTGTTCCCCTTAGTGCTGAGTTATTGAATAAGTAACAATTGTCGTGATAAACTAGTCTTGAAAACCATTGTTGGTGCTATATTTATTGTTAGGAGTCAGTCCGCACATGTTTCGACTCTGTAGGGTCTTTCTCAATGCGTGTGGATTGTGGGCCAGTCATTGCTGTGAGGCTGTGGAAATGACTCTGGCATGAATCCCAATCTTGTCCCGGTATGGTCGCAAATAAAGGTGTTTCATGATTTGAAGGGTGGGCCTGGTGACAATGTGGGCACCTGGTTTGGCGTCCTCAGTAATTATCTGCTAATTAGCATTGTCGCGGAGTGCATGTAGCAGAAGTTACAGCGATCTGTTGATGCATTCTTGTGGAGCACTTTGAACTGTAGCCACGCGCAGAATTTGAACCACAGGCAAAGGAAATGTTCCCATTCAAACCAATCCCGATTTTTAAAAACTTTACCACATAGCCATTTCCCTGATGACAATGCCCACTTTAAACCCATTGCCAGTCCCTTTTGGTCATGGCCAGTAGCCAGATTTTCTGAGACAATCAGACAATCTGACTACTGCCCAAGCCACAGTCCATGACTCATACAATCTGGCGACTGCCCATGGCCACAGGCTATACCTCCGTCACCAGAAGTATATCACTAATTTTTGTACCTACATTACGACACTTTAAAAAAGAACATATTTGCGAAACCATGCTTTCAGGCCCTTGCCAATGCTCCTTGCATGACTTTACTGCAAATCCGTCCATGTTTTCTTTTTTGAAAAGTGGCAAAATGAACATACATAAAATAGTCATATAACTTAGCTCACACCTGACAAAATCCATTCAACTTTGCACAAACATTCAAGTCTGGGTCTACAATCGTTCTAAAATCATTTGTACACATTTGTCAAATGGCAACAAAGTTATAAGCCATCTAAAATGTTGAAATCCCCCTCTAATTTTGCCCCCTCTTCACAAAGTCCCACCCTACTTTGCAAAAAACGTTCAAATCTGGGTTTTAAATCTTTTCACAAACCTTTGTGAAGATTAGTGAAATGGTGCCACATTTATAAGCCTTTCAAATATTGTGGGACACCTTCCTCTAATTTTGTCCCCTCTTGGCAAAACAGCATGAAACTTTGTAGAACCATTCAAGGTCAGTTCTAGAATGATACCACAACATTTCATGCAGTTTCATTCAGTGGCGACAAGGTTATAAGCATTCCAAAAACTGCTTTTCACCAACCCTGTAATGCAAGAATATGTATGGCCGCCCCCGAACATCTGAAATGGTTGTGAACATTACACGGCTGTCCCGAACTGTTTGCGAACTTCGATGGTGCAAAACCACCATTTTTTTGCCTTTTTATGGACATATCCTAATCTCATCCTCAGCACAGTTTACCTCACCAGAGATAGTTTCATTAGTTTGACAAATGCAATGTTGTGTTTAATATATTTTTACTGCAATGTCCCTGGACAATCCAACATGGCGACTATTTTAAAATATCTGATATAGCTCATGTTTCTTGCCATCCAATCAGCGGGCGCGTCTGATGTCATTTTCTGTGTTTGTTTCTTTTATCATTTCTTAAATCATTGGGTCGTGGGAAAAAAATCCATGCTGGATTTTTTGTTATGGTACAATACATTTCTTTCTTTCTTTCTTTTCAGTGTTTATTTGTTGTTTCTGGCTAATGTTCTATCTGTTGGCTTGTTGCAGATTGTTGGATACCTGTTGGTGAATTCTAACTGGTTATAGTTTTTTTATTTATATTTTCAGGCTGCTCATCTATCGATTGGGTTGTTGCAGATTTTGTTGCAGATTTTTGGGGCAGTTAGATACCTGTTGACATATTCTAACTGTTTATAGTTTTCTAATTGAAGGTTTATTAATGTTTATGCACAGATTAGTTATTAAAATTTGGTTTTAAGAATATTAAATAAGTGTTTACAAGATTTGCTGGTAATCTCTGCTTTAGAGTAATGGTATTAGCATTACATTTGAACCATCCACAATTCTTTTTTTTATATATGCAGTGTAGTGACCTGCATTGTTTGTGGCTCCTGTGTGGTAGATTATACCTATTGCAGTGAATGTTTTCTTACCAAGTGATACTTGATCATGTGTGAATCCAGTCAGCTTGCAGTTGTTTTTGGTACCATTTGCATTGTAACGTAGAAGCATTAGTATTACGTATTTACTATGTGTTTGTATTTGTAAGGTGGAGCGATTATCTGACTTGCAGGTAGTACATAATCCACGATGGTTTGCATTTTGCACAAGTTGCTGAAATGGAACGGATTCACAGTTAGGTATGGATACATACATGAAGCTTTCATTAGGGATTTGTTCCTGTGCTATATTGTTGCAGAGAGTGCATGTGTGTTTCCACATGTATGAAATCTGGAATATTTCATTTATAGGTATGTTTTTGTTTTCCAGTACTTGTAGTGAATACATTAGAAATTCTTGTGGATCTTCTTGTGAGTTTATAGTGAATTTCACCATTCCAGCATAGTAGTTCAATTCTTGTCTTATTCCATGAACACTGTATGTGTTGTCAGGATTGTTACTTGCATTTCTATGAAGGACTAACATTTGCAAACACAATTGGTCTGTATTGTGTAAGTAAATGTTGTCAACAATTGGTAGCAATTGGAATAGAATATTTATTGCTACCTTTGCGTAACAATTTACACAAGTTATATTTGAAAATTTGAATCAACCAGATAGTTCTGTGTCCAAGTCATTTCTTCGGAGTGTGTGTTGCTTCTTTGAAGAAGTACCTGAGTTACTTTGAGTAGTAGTTTCTTGTTTGGTTGTAGTAATTGATGAAGTATTAGCTTCTTTTACTCTTTTTGGAGGATTTGCAGTGAGATCCTGTTGCATTTCTGTTTGAAGTAGTTTTTATTTACAACATTTTGCTTTTTGTGGAACAGGTTAGGTTTTTAGATGGGGTTGTATAGTGAACGTAGTCTATTGTATTCTAAAATGCAAGGAATATCAGCATTTACTTTACTTGCATCAAAGTTGATTAGAAATAGACCGTCAAGTGTGCGTAAGCATGATAGTGCTGCGTAGCTCATGCCTTCTTTAAAGAGTGCGTTCCCAATATCTATCAATGCTTTATCTAGGGTAAGACCTTGTGATTTGTGAATGGTGACTTCGTATGCTAGAGTTAGAGAAAATTGTTCTCTGTGTACATATATGTCTTTGGAAAGAAGGAATCCAGCTGTTGAGCATCCTATCCTTTTTACTTCTGATAGTTTGTCAAAGAGAATATTGACAAACTGAATGTTATTTTCACGTGGGTATGTTTGAAAGCCAACAACTGTACCAAGTGCTCCATTAACTAGTCTTGCTCCACATCAAGGTTACGTTTACGCATTACTCTACAGTTTAAAGATAATTTTAATATTTTCTCCAAACTAGCTGTGTTGGAGAAAGAGTTTTCTAAGATATTTAGTCTTGTTGTGGCTTGTTGACACATGGGTAGTATCATACCATGTACGTCCAGTTTTTCTGTGGAGCAAATTCAATTAATGGTTGCATTTCTTTTTTCAACATCGTTTCATTGAATTTGGAACAGCTTGCAAGAGTTGGCATCAAGGACATGCAATTGACATTTCTGTGTGCTAATTGTTCCATGACATCAGTAGCACATGAGTTATGGCCATAGAGTGCATGGATGTGCTGGGTTTTTAATATTGCTTGTGCTTCTTGAGATAGTACACCAACTCTAATAATTTTTAAAATGTTGCCGTATGTGAGGTCTCCAGACTGGTACATGTTTTCTGTTAATTCTCTGTATTGGAAATGTTGCCAAAGGTTTACAGTTCCTATGGTACCAACAGTTTTATGGCATAGTTTGTGTCCTAAGGTTTTAAAAATAGGTTCACCTTTCACCGGTGTCAATTGAAGAAGATCTCTCAAAACAATAATGTGTTTTCCTCCAAAGATCTCTTCATAGTTTGTTTTGAGTACTTCTTGTAATCTGAGGTGAATCAAATCCAACATTATGTTGGAGACCATGCTCACTTCATCTATTACTAGCATTTTCATTTGTTTTAACACTCTGCGTAGTTCCATTGCAGCTTCTGTAGAAAGTTTGTAATATTCTAATTTGTTTTGGTGTTCTACTGGAAGGAGTAGTAATCGATGTAAAGTGACACCGCCTATGTTGTAGGCAGCTAAACCTGTGGGGGCAGTTACAACAGCTGACAGTTTGTTGTTTATCAATTGTTGAAGGAACTTGCTGATGATTTTGATTAAGAATGTTTTGCCTGAACAAGCTTGACCACTGACGTACAGTAGTATAGGTTTGTAATTTTGGCAGGTACATACTTTATTTTCATGTTGTACACCATGTGCAATTTCTTTTGTTACTTCTTGAAAAATGGTATGCTGCTCATTGTTCAGTTTTGATTACAGTACAGTTAAGTCTTCGGTATCTTCTTCATAGTGACACATGGTGTCTTCTACTTTTGTCATAGCTAATTCTGTCTCAATTTCTATTAGTGGCTGTCCCAGTGGTTCTTGGCTTCCTGTTACAGAAGGTTGACTACTGTCAGGAGTGTCCTTATCTAGTTGGGCCTGGAGTTCTTCTTTGTGTTGCTGTTCATTGTACAACATTGTTTTGTACTTTGTAAAGTTTACATCAGTTATAGTGCTTTTATTTGCTTTCAAAGCATCTCATAGGATTCATAGATATCTAGTAACACTTCTTAATTTCTCCATGGTTTAAAAAGTTGTAGCAGGGACATGTAAGATAGTTCTTTATGTTCAGGAGTTTTTAATGACAATTTGATATGATTAATTAAGCTTTGTTTGGTAAGTTTCACTAAGCTGCCTTCACAATTGTTCACTCTGTATCTACCTTTGTTTTCATCCGGTTTTATATTATTTTTGTATGTGAAGTTTTGGGCTATGTGGTATAGGCACATGGTTTCCAAAGTGGTACTCCTGTTTGGGTAGTATGTGTCTAGTAAATTGTTTCTCAAAATGTCTTGGCTGTTGGGATCATTTTTGGCTATTGTTTCTATGTAGTCGTATGATTTTAGAACTCTTTTTCTAAATTTAGCAGGACCAAGACTTAGCCATACTATATTTTAAGATTGTCCATACAAAGCAGTACCAGTTAAACTGTCTGCAGCTTCATAGGAGCCACATTCTCTATGAGAGAGCATTTTTATTCCTAAGATGTACAATTTCTGAGATAGTGTTTTGTCTGATGATAGGTCATCCCAGAGGTCTTGAAGCTCTGTTTTTTCTGCTTTGGTTAAGTAGGCTGTAACATATCGTGCAACTGCAGTGGAATTACCTTTAACACTATGTCTAACTGAAGACATGAAGTTGTTTACTTGACCTGTTGCTGTAACCGGTCTAGGGAAACCAGTAGTATTTCCTTTTTTTTGTATTTGCAATGACAATATTTCCCACATTTGTGTCTTTGAAATTGTAAAATTTGTGCATGAAAATCACTATTTGTTGCTTCTGAAGGAATTTCACAAGTGACATATTTTTCGATCAACTGTAAAACAGTGGCATCACTGTCTTGACCAGATTTAGGAGCATCTTTGATCAATAAAAGCATGTGGATATGTGGTGCTCCTCTGGCTTGGTATTCTTTTCTCCAAAAGAAGTGTTGAACTTCTCTGAGGGGAGGAACAGTTTTATTACAAATAAAGTGCAGCATAGCAAGGAAGTGATGATGGAAATATATTGAAACATTAACGGGCTCTAGAGAGCAAAGATCTCCAGGTATTAGTATATCTATGTTTGTTTTGTTTTTGTTTGATATGCGTAGAAAATCATGTAAATCTTCCCATGCATATTCTGCACAACTTAATGTAACAAACCAAGTGGGTGGGCCAAGGTTTCTTATCATACAAAGGTACATCTCCATGACGTCGGAACCAGTACTCTTTAGTACCACGCATGTTTGCTAACAGATTTGTAATGCTTGATTGTAAAAACCTCATCTTTTTCTTGCACTTTGTGTAGTAATTGCGTAGCTGACATATTTTGAAAATGGGTACCTGATTTCAATGTGTGTGCAACTCCGTAGCATAGAGTTGCTAGTTCACTTTCAAAGATTAGGTGGAATATGTATTCCACATTTTGTCTAAATCTGGGATCTGAGATCTTCAGAGTACATTCATAACGAGCGGTATTCTGATGCTGATATCTGAGTTGGTCTATCATCGTACCTTGCTCCTTTCCCAGTAGGAAAGAGTAGAGGAAAAGCACATGCTTCTATACTTTTTTTCCCATATGCTGATTGGTGATCCTTTGGTTTGTGGGTTTTGGTACGTTTCTAGTGCATCATCTATGGTGTCTTTAGAGTGTAATAGATGAATTGTATAATGGTCTAAAATATTTGATACTGTAGCAGGATCTAGAAGTTCAAATTGACCAGTTTCTGGTGAATTGAATTATTTCAGTGGTTTCCCTCAGATTTCTTTTAATATTAATGTAATTATAGTATTCATTATTGTCTTTTAGATATGGTAAGGCTTGTCTAACTTTATGTAAGTCTACGAGTTGTTGCCAAATTGTTTTGTCTTTTGTAGGTACACCATTTACTTAGACAATTAAAGATTGCTCTATTGGATGTTGCACTCCTAGAGTGTGTACATTGTCTTTTAGATCTAATGATAAATAAAATACTTTGCCACAAATGCCTTTCACTAATTCTGAGGGAGGTAATTTTGCTGTTTTTGGTTGAAGGCGTATTATTGCTTGAAATGGATATACTGTTTGAATTATGATGCTCTCATATACATTGAGTTGTTGCAAGGGTTTTGGTAGTGGGAATAATTCCAAGTTATTTGTGATAGCACGTGAAGGAGTTTGGTTGTTGTCAAGTTTTGCAGTGCAGTACCTGAAAAGTTTTAAGGGGTTGTTTATTTTGTATTTGTTTTCTGCTATAAGGTAGAGAGCTAATTCAAACCATTTGGAATCTTCATTGTCTTCTATTTTGTATGTTATGTCTACAGTTTTTGTGCTACTTTTATATCTGCGGCAACACACACACACATGGTTTGGTACTTCAGCAGATATACTTTTACATTTTAGTATTTCTTTTTTGTATGTGTGTAGTAGAAGTTTGCCATTTGTACAATTGTTCCTAGTCTGTTGTAAAGCTATTGCATTTTGTAAGTGGCTTTCACTTCCAAAATATTTTCTCTGGATATGCTCTATTTCTTTGAGTAGGTCTTTGGCTGTACCATGTAGAAGATTGTTATTTAAATTGTCTAATTCTAAAGCTGGACTTTTAGTATGGTACAGTTTATGGACTAAATTTCTTATAGTTGAATGATGTGTTGATAACATTTTGATATGATGGAAGGTGCTTTTGCATTTAGGTCCTGAAATGCAGGCTAATGAATGTCCTTGTCGTCCTGCGTATTTTTCGCACTGGACAGGTATTCATATTTTGTAGAAGTTTCATTTTGAATTTGTCTTTGCCTTTTACATATTGATTGAGGAACTGGTGTAAAGATTTGAAAGATTTTTTGTCAATGTTACACATTGACGTGCACGGCCATTTGTATACTGGACGTTTTGGTTCAGTCTGATGGATAGGTGATAGTGAATTTTCTGGGGATATTTTTGTGAGCAGCATTTCTTGTCCCATAATAGGATTATTAAGATTTTCATAGCCTTGTCCGCTGCTATATATGGCAATTGTGTTTGTTTGCTTTTGTTTGTATGATGCTTCATTGAAATATGGTTCTGTGCTCGTGGTGTGACTCCATTCACCTCCACAGATATTTAAGAAGTTATTTTTATTGACATTCTGTTTGTTGAGAAGTCTTTTTTGTAATTTAGTAGTTAGTTTTGTTAGTGGTTTCCTTCGGTTTAACACTAAAATAAATAACTTCCTTTTGAGAAGGATTGCAATGTCTATGAGAGCTTCTAAGATTAATTTTCTACGGTAGGTTTTAAGGGTTGTGCATGATTTCTCTCCTGTTTTTATAAGATTCTGAAGGACATTTTTTATAAAATACTGTTTTTGGTATGGTTACTTGCCACTACATCAGGATTTATAGGAGCACGGTTAGCAGTAGGGGTAGCTGAATTCTTGTTAATCACTTTCTGTTTTGTTTTACATTTTGAAAGAGGAGGCAAAGTTTTTGTACTGGAAACTTGTTTTGTTTAATTTAATGACTCAATTAGATCTTTTGTTTGAACTTTTTGTACAAATTCTGCTAGAGATGGATGCTTAATTTGGACACTTTTATTTTCATTTGCTGTACTTCTGCGTTGATTTCTATGGACTTGCTTTTTGGTAGGCATTCTTTGGGATCTGTTGAAAAAAAAGAAGGTATGGGAATGTGCGCTGTGTGCATGAGTGTCTGAGTGTGATGGTAAGGATGTATGTGGTGGTGTGAGATTGTGCATTGGGCAGCTACAACTAGTTGGAAAGGCTATTCTTGTATTTGTGTGTTATTATACTGGTGTTCAGATGACAGTACAAAGTAAGCTAGTGGTGAGGAGAAGCACTAATATTAAATCTAATGGTGTAGAATTAAAACAGTTCTTTGTTCTACAAATAACAACATTCTAGAGGCTGATTAATGGAATTTGTGCGCTGAAAAATGGGGATTTGTGCGCCAATATGACCACAAATCCCTGTTTAACAAAAGGAGATTTGTGGACTGAATGGTGCACAAATACCCATTTTTCAACGCACAAATTCCATGAATCAACCCCACAGTGTGTTTCAGTAACAGTAAGAATATCATGGTAGTATTGTACTTACTTTTTTTTTGGAATGAGCAGCTTTCTTCCGAGTTGTTGTTTGTACTTCAGATGCTGTTGCTTTTCAGGAGAGTTGTCTTTACTGCAATTGTAAAAGAAAGAAGTTAGTAATGATGTGTGTTTATAGCACTGATGTTAATTTAGAGGTTGATTTTTTATGTTTTTTTAGTAGTATTGTTGTTTCATAACTAAACATAGTGTGTGCATGCAGTTTCTTTTGACTATGTGCAACCTTTATATTTTACTTATAATATGTTAGTTCAACATGCTTTGCAAATGAGTAGAATACTATGTATATGAAACTCACCTGGTTTCTTAAGGCTGTGTTATTGCATGTTAGGAGATAGAATAAATGATGATGTACTTGTTTTGCAATTTTTGTAAGGCAAATGGCAGGAACTGTATCGAAAAGCATAGAATGTATGTGTTTGTGAAGGTGTGGGTAATAAAGAAGAAGGATGTGATGTACAGGCAGTGGTTTTATTTCATCTGGGAGTTTTTCAATGATACTGTCTAGCTGTGTTAGTGTATAAAGATGCATGAAGTTATCCTGGCTGTGTGTAATTTTATAATACACTCCTAAGTGTTTTTCTACAATTATACTGTTATTTTTCCCATCTTTTAATATTATAATTTTTTAGATATTTGTGTGTGTAAAAAAGAATTTAGATAGAGGACAGGTTTGGAAGTGACAGTTGATTATTACAGATAGGAAACATAATAGTAAGTTCATTTTATAGGTTATACAGGTTAAGTGGTAGTTACTCTGTTTATATACATTTATAAGAGTTGTACGTGTACTGTGCATAAAATATGCTTACCTGTGGTTTGAATTCATGCATGTGGATATGCATGCAGCTGCAAGTAGAAATCTTGGAGACGTGTACAATAGTTTTTGTAGTAGGTGCTTTCCAATGAAATGAGACTTGTACTCAGAGTGATCAACGGTACATTTGAAGTGCTGAACTCTGATGATGGAGTTAGATGTAGAGGTCTTGGATGTGATTGATGGATGGTTGTGTGACTGCTTAGCTGTATCCAATGAGGGAATGGCACAGAGAGTGAAGTCGAAAGAGTAGAAGAGCTGTCTAAAAGTTACACAGTCCGCGGACATTGCGACTGTCCGCGGACAGGGCTTGCCACATCCGGGGTTTTCCAGCAAATCCAGTATGGAAAGCGGAATGCAGGGATTAGCCAATCAGGTTTTGAGGTTGTGGATTTGTGTTGAAAGAGGCTATATGTAGTGAAGATGGTAGAGGTGGAGAAAGTCAAGGTGTTGGTGGTTGGAGATATGCTTGTGCATGGTTTACATCAGTATGCTCAATGCAGGCATGTGCCAAACAATTTTGATGTTAAAGGAGTGGAGGTGGTGTGGAGCACTATGCCTGATTGCAATGTACAGGGAATCGTACAAGTTTGTGAAGATATGGGCAGGATGAACAGTCCCCCATGCGGTAGTTTTGCACTGTGGTACTTTCCATTTGGGCTATGTCAGTGCCCCTACTTTGTTGGCAGATTTGGAACACTTGGTTCAAGCAGTAATGAACATCCTTCCAAATGCCAAACTTATTTTTTCTGGATTAGTACCTAAGGCAATATGGGACAATAGTTCTGTTTTTTGTCCTCAGCAAAACATTGCTATGTGTGCAATCAACCGAGCCTTGTGTGCTTTCATGCTTAGAGCTGGTATGTTCTTCTGTAATAATGAGAATATTGATTCCAGTAATGCTGTTTATTTTAAAGAAGATGGTGTTTCTTTATCTTTTGTGGGAAATGCCAAGCTGTTCTGGAATGTAAGGGTTGCTTTGGAGAAGGTTATGTGAATATTTTAGGAGTGAAGTAAGAAAAAGAAAAAAAGAAAAAAAAATACAAAATAACAGGTGTCTGTCAAGCATCTGCAAAAACCCCCCCAAAAAACAGCTCTTTTCAGAGCCAACCTCAAAGGGAAAATGGGACACACTATTTAAATTTACATTCACCACGCTCAGATTTTTGATATGTCCGCGGACATGGCGGTAGTCCACGGACATCGTGTATTACATACAGGGATTTTGGGGTAGAGAGGCATGCAAATGAGAATGAGTAGCGCAAGGGATTGGTCAATAAGGTTTACTGGGTGCGTTGTGTAAGGAGAGAGTTTGTCAGAAAGTCTTTTTCCTGAGAGAAGAACAGATAGCTACGGCTGTGTGTTTCAGAAATCAGAGTATCTGTATTTTGGGAGACTCATGGATACATTGGTTGGAGGTGCATGCAGAACGCTGTGGAGTAGCTGCACATCTTGGATTCCCTCATGTGGAAGTGCACTGGCATGGAGTGCCTGGAATGAAGTGGGTAGACTTGGTACCACTTTGTGCTACTTTGGAGACACTGCATCATCCAGACATAATAATAATTCATTGTGGAGGGAACAGTTTAAGACATGTGTCTGGAATTTATTTGCAATTTGCAATGAAAGAAGGACTTGGGAAGGTAATGGACATGTTTCCAAATTCTCAAGTAATTTTTTTTCGTATTGTGCAGAGACAAATATGGCTGTGTTCTTCTTCATTTGGTCCACAAATGGAGAAAGCGAGGTGCAATGTCAATAAAGCTGTTTGTACCTTATTAAAAGATGTTAACATGTCTTCTTTTCACAATGAAAATATTATGTTTCGTATCACAAACATTTTTCGCAGAGATGGAGTCCATCTTACTTATGCTGGCAATCCGATTTGTCTGAGAAATGTACAAAATGCATTGCAACCCTTTTTGGAATTACAGCCATCCATTTTGCAGTAGGTGTTGACCATTTCAAACACAAAAAGACACCACCAAAAGGCTCTTTTCAGAGCCACCACTTCCTCCTATAGAAAAGTACAATGGTTATGATAGGGCAGCACCCCAAAATGTAAGATGTCCGCAAACTGTCCGTGGACTTCTAAAAAATGCACAAAGCCCTGCACTATTTATTTGTCACTTCTATTTTTAAACTGAGAAAGGCGGCTCTGAAAAGAGCCTTTTTTTAGGTTTTTGTTGTTTTATTTTTGTTTTGTTTTTTACACACAACACACTAAGAAAGGAGGGGAAAAGGAGGGTAAGGAAGGGACACCAACCACAGGGATAAGAAAGGGCAGATGGAGAGAGGAAGATGTAGGGTGGGCCTTATTTAGGTCGGTAGCAGACCTTCTCATCCTCTATGACCGCAGTCTCGAAAGCACTCCGAAGACCCCCCCCCCCACAGAGTACTGTGTTGCATTACATACACAATATTGTGACCCTCGGAAGGTAAGGGTCAACAGCATCATGGATGGCCTGTGAGGCAGCTGGAGAGATGTGCTCTCCCACCGGAGTGTCTCTTGTGGTAACAGGAGCGGAAACAGAGAATGCTGTAGAGGAACTCAACCTACTATGTTTATCACAATTTATAACCTTGTGAACGACCCCACCGTGGAACGACCTTAGGTGTCGCTTCATGGATGTCGTACCAAAGCTGTACGAACCAGGCCTACCACGACTCAGCACGATTTTGCACTGGTTGCAGGTGACCTTGTTCACACACTCTTTTTGGTACTCCACCCTGAATGGTAAACAACCTCCACACCCAAGACTCACATCGAGTGCTGGTAGTATGGACTTCCACTGCCTCATCCTCTTCATCCTCCTCCTCTTCATCCTCACGCCTGTTCCCCTCTGCAGGCCCTTGGGGAGGTGTTGGTGGTGGAGGGGTGTAGGTGGGGGTGGTGCTGAGGCACTAGTAGCACCAGCTGGAGCAGCAGCAATCATAGATGCCTTCAGGTCTGATTTTGGGAAGCAGCAAGAGCAGCATGATCAGCAAAAGCTAATATGGACAATGTTCTGTCAGGTAGCCAGCAGCACAATGAGGAAGAGCTCTGGGGTGTGGCCTTTTATAGGGGTGCAGGTGGCTATGTAGAAAGTCAGGATCATTGTCTGGGACACGTGCAATGGTGAATTTTTACTGTAAAATACTTTGGAATGTCCCAAAAAGTACTTTTGAAATGTTCGGGGACCCGGACAGTGTCCGCAAATGAGGACACACGCTCAGCGTGGCTGCGGTCACATTATGACGTCGCGAACACGTCCGCGAGTGGGATGGGTGTCCGCAGAACATCAAATGTGTGGGAATGGTCATACGCTTGAGCGCGGATGTTCTACGGACAGTGTTCGGGTCCTCAAACTAATTAAAAGTGCGACACACGCGAGACGGACAGTTACGGACAGGCACAATGTTCGTAGGATTTATGGGTGTGGTGCGCATGTGCGTAGATGTTCTACAGAAAGTACGGACAGATATGGTGTCCTTAGGACACCGCCATTTTGGTTAATTGCAGACATTCCAATCACTGAGTGTGTTCCTTAGAACAGTTCCATCTTGCTTGCGTACAGTACGGACAGGTACAGTGTCCTTAGGACACCCCCATTTTGGTTAATTGCGGACATAACGGACACCCGCGCCTTCCGCAGACACCCTAACTGCCTTTAAAAAAAAAAAAAAAAGACACAATGGACTGATTTAAAACAAACATAATTTTTTTTTTATTATAAACAGATATAGAATTTATGAAAGAGAGGGGGAAGCAGAACCTGACACAAATACAGAGGAATTAGGGGCTTGTAGAGGATGGATGGGAGGGGATGAAGGGATGGAAGTCTCATCATAACGTTTTTCTTGGTGGTGAGGGTTTGGGGATAGTTGACTGGGACATAGAGAGGGGGAATAGGTGCATGTGGGACAATGATATTTAATTTTTTCTTTTATGTGGTCCTCCACAAAATGTATTAAAAGATTGAAATTTTCCGTAAGCATATCCATTTTTTGTTCCATGCGCTGCAGAGTATTTTGTAATGTCTCTTTTGGTATATTATTTTCAATGTTTGTATGGTCTGTTAAAAAAAATATATATGTTAAGTACACATAAAGTAATGAATATTAATTTGCTTATATAGAGAAGTATCTACCATTAGTATCACTGTCTTCACTCATTTCCTCACGTGGGATATTTTCTTCAAGCCATTCCAAAGTACTGGGCATTTCTGTGTAATAAAACATATATTACTTTAGTGTATCTAATACAGAAAGTTTAGAAATATATTAAAAAAATTAAGTTTACTTACTAGTTTCTGGTAAGTTTTGTTCTTACTGTTGTGTAGGTCTGCTGTTGCTTCTTGATGTGCAGTTTCTGTGAGGTAATTATGTTGGAGGCATATCTTTTTTGTTTTGGTATATTCCATTTTAGTACATATGCTACTTAAATGGGTGGTTGATGTGTTCCATATATAGGTTCAACTTCTTATTTATTATTACATATAATGTCTTTATGCTGTGCTTTTTCAACTTGTTCAGTGTTTAAATGGCATGATAGAACAATTTAAAATGCCCCCTGATTTTTTGGGTAGTGTTGATGTTGTCCGCCTCCGTCCGCGGACATACGCACAGTCCACGGACATCAGAAGCACTAGCTGGGAGTTCAGTTTGTTCTATGTAACATGGATATAAAGTAAGGGAATCCTAATAAACATGTATCAAATTCACATTATGAATATGTATATTCAATAAAAAAACTTTGATAAAGGGAGGTTATGGTTAATTTGTGCTATTAAAAACCTATGAAATTCAGTAAAAAAACTTTGTTAAAAGGGACGTTATGGTTAAGTTGTGCTACTAAAAACCTATGAAATTCAGTAAAAAAAACTTTGTTAAAGGGACGTTATGGTTCCAAGTAAAACCGAAAACCCCCTGAAATTCGCCAGTTATGGTAAGCTAAGCAACCATAACTCGCGCCACCACCGTGCATTGCTAAGACTAACACCCAGGAAATCAAAGATCACATCACAAATGTCATTGATGACATCACTGATGACATCCCATGTGTATTTACTTTTCATGAAAAGTCTGTACAAGGGATTCTCATTGTAATGTTGATATAAAAGTGTCAAGGGTCATTGGAATAAATATCATGAGGTATGTAGTGCATTAAGCAATGCAGTGTTACGAATAACATTCTATTATGAAGTTCTTTAGTATACTTAGATACTCGTAGAAATATAGGCATTGTGTGGAGCATCCATAATGGAGGTACAATATTAATAATCTTGCCATTTTGAATAGTAAAATGATAAATGCTTTCTTATTAGAGATTTGGTACTGTGATACATTTAAGAAGTAGCTAATAAAACCCAGTTTCTGCATAATTGCAATATTGCAAACAAAACAGAAACAGACAACAACACATAGAAATATGAACATATACAAGGAAAAAGAAGTAAAAAAAAAACAGCAGTATTACCAGACAATGTTCATAAACTAACTGATTATCTTCATGTACAAGTATCACATATTGTGAGTGCACCCTAAGGAAAGTAGTGTGAATACAATGTATACAAATTTGAGCATATCCGGGGAAAGTACAGTAATAAAAAAACAGCAGAACTATAAAAAAAGTGATGATAACCACTGATCATTTTCATACATACAAAGCATATGCTGTGAGTGAACCCCAAGTGAATTACTGTAAGAACATATTTGAAGTAATGTTGGCAAGGAAGATGGAACTGTTCTTAGAACACACTTGGTGTCTGCAATGTCCACAATTAACCAAAATGGAGGTGTCCTAAGGACACCATACCTGTCCGTTCTGTCCGCAAGCAAGAAAAGAAAACTAAATACACATGTGATGTCATAAGTGATGTCATCAATGACATTTGTGATGTCATCTTTGATGTCCTGGGTGTTAGTCTTAGCAATGCACGGTGGTGGCGTGAGTTATGGTTCCTTAGCTTACCATAACTGGCGAATTTCAGTGGGTTTTCAGTTTTACTTGGAACCATAACGTCTCTTTAACAAAGTTTTTTTAATGAATCAATATATATATATATGACGAAAAAGCCTTTTGAGCCAAGTCACACATATCACTGCGCCACCTGTTAAACATCGCTAGAAGTTCACCTCCAGTTCAGAGCCACATAAGCAAGGCATTGTCCCATCACTTTGTGGGTTTTGCAACAAATGGCCCATCCTTCTGACAGCATGTGTATGGTGGTAGAACTTCCAAATAAAGTGAGGAATTACCTCCAGAGGAATTCCCCCAATGAAGTTCTATGGGACTTTGGAATGGGGATTAATCACAACTCATACTTAGGTCAAAATTCCACAGTTGCCAGTGGTGGTAACCATAATTCCGCTTTCATCCCTAAGGGGGACTGAGATGGTCTACAGTGCCCCACAAAAGTAATAATTAAAATAATAAATACATGTTAATACTACTACTGTTTCAGCAATTAAAAGGTTTTGCTCAGACACACATTCTTTTACACAACCGTAAAACGTGTCAAAAGTTGAACCTTAATTGAAGGAAGGATCTCCTGCCACTACCCAGGAAGTCATGTGGGTGGTATGCCTGCACTGTAAAATAGTTCTCATACTTCAGCAAAGATATGCTGCCACTTGAGAAACGGAGCAATGCAGAAACAATGCCATGATTGAAAACGAAGCCATACCGCTGGCATGAGTCACGTCTAAAGTTTGGATTAGAGATGGCCTTTATTAACTTGTTGTGGGTCTGCTGGCGCTCAGGACGAGCCGTGCCCTCTCACATAGCAAGGATTGCCGCCTTGCCTGCATGTATTGAGCCACGATAAGTTTATTATTTCAGCCGTAATCGTTTCTAAGTGTAAATTTGAGACTCTTCGCCCGTGTGTACAGGAACTACGTAAATCACTCAAGCCTAGCCTAGCGCCGGATGGCCTTGCCAGGATCAGAGTGTACTTCGTGTTATTCGGTAATTGTGGAAGCGTTCGTGGAAACGCTCAGCGGCCTTCATGCCCTGGTACAAAGATATAGGCTTGGTTCGTTTGTAATTGGCCCGATGTCTCGCCTTCCAGACACTGTGCCTAATTAAATGCGGCCAGTACATTTCACCTGAGTCGGAACATATTTCGTTTTAGGAGAAATATTCTAAACACTAACGCAAGATTATTAAAGATTGATTGAGAAAATTGTGGATAAGGGATGACACACACGGCCAAGGTCCTTGCCCCCGGTCAGATGCATTCTAGGGGCAGACGTGAGCAGATTTGTATTCAGATATGTTTTGCAAATTCTTTAAAAACGCGCGTGCCAAGTTATTAATTGCACCGAAAGCACTCCTTATTTACAGGTTACTGACAAAATCAAGGAGCAGTTAGAAGTCTAATGTCGTAAAGACCTCCCTAAGGGATGTCAATAAAAGATAATTGGGCCTCATTGCGAGTTAGGCAGTTAGTGGTAACATTGACGGTAACCGAGTTACCGCCCATTTTACCACTATGCCTAATTATGAGTTCTGGTGTTGAGTCGGTAAATCTTCCCTCTCAACGCCCAAAAATCGGCAGAATTGGTGGAATTACTGCAAATAAATCCCCATTGAGTCCAGTGGACCCAAAATAAATGGGGAATTATACTGCCATCACTACTTGTAATCAGGCAGAAATTACACCTCACCAAGTGGCGGTAATTCCTCAGGGCTATTTTTTGGAAGATTTACCTTAGAATTTCCACCAAACTCGAGGCACAATATGTGGCCTTTGCATAGTGTGTCATGCCATAATGGTCCCCAAGTTCAGACTACTGCACTCACAACAGGAAGTTGAGGGCTGGCTTGGACTCCAACCTGTGCTTGCAGGTGGCATACCGATCTGTAAAGAGTGTTTAACCCACTGAGCTATCTTGCAAAACCCAAACTCCCTCCAAAAAATGTCACACAATCTAACACGGACAGGCAACCCTAAAGACAAACTGCCTCAGCTATGTTACAAGATAACCATCACAAAAACGCACCATAGCAGAGAAAGACAAAACACCAACCTCGCAAACCAGGACAAAACAGAGAACGAACCCTTGCGGGTTCGTTTTACCAGCACACCAGTGGTGGCTGCTCTTTTGGGGTACTGGAGCTCAGCCCCTCCATTCAGAAAATTAGTCGATTACGCATCTGTTGCAGCAGCAGCCCCTGCTGTGTGCATACTTAGCCCTGTGACTGCCGCTGTGATTTGCATCTGTGACATTCACTTGGACATGTTGCTATGCTTAGAATGACTTTTTCTTCCGACACCATCAATGTGTATAGTCCCATCTCTGAGGTGGAGGGGTAGAAATTCACTGAGCAGGTCCTACAGTCCACCCATGACGCTGATTCGAAGGGCTTGATTCATTGAATTTTTAGGGCTGTGTCTTTGCACTGCAAAAATACACTTTGCACCGCTCTGTCCATCAGGGTGTTTGTTGGTAGAACAAAGTCACTTTGCACCAGTGCAAAGTCACTTTCCACCACGCAAAAAATTCCATGAAACAGGCCCTTAGTATCTCTGGCCAAACTGACCACTGTGCTCTGTCCCTGCAAGATTAAGGGAATGGTCTCAGTGGCCAATTGAAGACACCACCAACCTGTCCAAAGCAGGGCTGGGAAGAGGATTTTCTCTGAAAGGGAACCATGTCCAGCACTGCTCGGGTGGGGTTTGTCTCATGCACATTTTGCACAGTCCTGTGCGTCTCAATTAGAATAGGATTGTTTAGACACCCATTCCAGTGACTCGCTTCTAGCTCCATTTGCACTCTAATAGTGGGGTGTGAGTTTGAGAAGCGGATACTGGTAGCATTAGTGAGGCACTCGCTGTGGCGGCATGCATGGTCTGCACTCGTCAATGAATACACAGAGACATCCATGGCCTGTAAAGGGCCCCCATGTTACTGCAATGCCAGTGGCTTACCTGCCCTCTTTAGTAATGTTGCACACTGATGAATCACACACCACACCGCTGTGATGGGAGGACATCCCCAGTCACTCTCAGCATCGCTTCATTATCATTAATATAACCACTACCAATACCTGGAATCAAATCTCAAGCATAATAATCTGCTCCTGTCAGAGACAGAACTGTGAACTGCAAAATGCTTACATTTACTCCTCAAAGTACGCCTGTCATGTAGGCTGTGTGAGGCATTGCCGTCTGGCAACAGTGTAGAAGCCCTGGCTTTTCTGATTTTTGTTACGTAATACATTTTATCTGAGAAAGGCTGGTCTACTAACCAGACCCCCGTTCACAAAGCTCCATTTTAAAGCATGGTGCACATCTATGCCCTGCTGCGTCATTATCCTGATCTACAGCACCTGCTTGTCTGTGGCACAGAGCAGGTTCTAAGGTGACAGGTGCTGTTTTGACAGCTGTTGTGACAACCAAGTCACTTCCAAAATCACATAATTATGAGAAATTACTATCCTGGTGGAAGTAAGCCATACCTGAGTTGGAGTATGGTGGCTGGTAAGTCTCATAATTATTAGAAGACACATATAATTTGAATCCTACACCTATGAGCAATGTGAGCCCATACAAGCTGTGAAAGGGTTGTGTGTATTCTAGTCAGAAACACGGTCTCTATCAGCTAGCAGGACACACAATCAAAAGCCTGTGCCTAGAAGCTGTCCTAGGAAATGGGAATGAAACGGTGCACCCTATCCAAAAATACTAGCCTCATACCAATCTGTTGCATAGCAAAGGACCTTTTATCCTATGGGTCTGAGAAGGAGGTGGGGTCAGTGTACACAGAGGGACCTCAGTACAGTTGGGGAAAGGTTCCCCCATCTTGTTTCTCTCTGTACCTCTCCTTCCTTCCTGTCTCCTTCACTTCCTTTAGCACAAAACACTGTGCTTATGATGCAGGAAGAGAAAGACCACTTGTCACAAGGGCAGGGATTGGACCCCTTAAAATAGGCTTACATTTATCCAATCACGTGTACTTTTGCCTATAGAAGAAGAGGGTCTCCCATCCCTTCTTAGATCCACTTTCAGACCCTCCAGGCATAAGGAAAAATTCATTTGGACCTCTTTCGGGAGAGTTTATCTGTCTACAGTCCTCCTCCACTGGGGTGAAGATTAAATGTTCCAAGGCAGAGCAAGCAAGGGCTGCTCCTTAACTACTGCCAGGGCACATTGGCGGGGACTTGTTGCTGGAGCAAGACCCACCTCTTGCCAGCCACACTGGAGGCAAAGGATGCCTACAGGTGTTTTCCAGCCTCACCCATATTGGGAGGAATGAGAACAAGGACTCATCTTGCCTGAGTGTGTGGATTGTGACTCGCAGCATCCTGGGAGCAAGAAAAAAACAGGATCTCTGTATTTTACGATTGAAATCATTTAAGCTATCTTCAAACCACGGGACCGGACATTGATTCTTTTGGCACTTTCTCCACTTCAACCTGCTGATACTTGCACCTTAGAACCAGCTCAATGCAAGCCAATTCAGTCACATGTTCAGCTCAGACAAATGGCTCATCGCCTGAACCAGTGGTTACCAATGACCCAAACTGACTCGACATCAAATTGATACATCGACGGCCTGCACATCGGGTCATCAAGATCACACCTTTGAACTATCACCGGACCTTTCGAACTGCTGGAGCATTGATTGTCGCAATGACCACGTCTGAACTTGGCCCGATCTTCTAACCGATCATAGTGAGCCCTCTGAATTGCATCGCTCAAATGCTGCACTCAACTTCTCAGAGCTATCACTTTGAACCGACTTGAAGCCCACTCGACACTTAGATCAGACATTCGCCACACCCAAACCTGATTTAATCTGCTTTCACAACAATTGGAAGTCTGGATCGATGCTGTCGAACCCCCAAGAACAGTGAGAATGTACTATTGACTCTTAACTGCCCCCAGAGTCAAGCCTTTGTCCTGGGGGACTGGTTAGTTCACCTTTGATCCCTTTTCTTTCACAAGACATGTTCTTTTCGAACATTGTGGTACTTTATTGCCTTTTTCCTCCTTGCTAAATAGCCAGAATCCTTGCATCTCTTCCTTCTTTAAAGGGGGGGGGGTATTTCTGATATGGTTTTTAAATAGTAATTTGTACATTGATGTGCTTAATTACAATAAATATATTTGTATAGCACCTTAATTGGACATTCTTTTTATGTTGGACTGTGGTACTTTTCAGTTTGTGTTGCGACAGGATCACATTCACAACGCTTCTGAAAGTATAGATTTCCCTTGGCCCACATTACCACAAAAAGGCAAAGGAGGTATATATGTTAGCTGTGCCTGTTATATCTTTATGATTGGGATTTGTTGGTTTGTAAAACTGTGGGTCTAGCCACTACTCATTCGTATACTCCTATAGATCAGAAGTAATTTAATCATAGGTGGTTTCCAGGCCAATCTTTAGGTATATCAAGGCATGCGTTCCAGTCCTGCCATATGATAACAGCACTCACCATAACCCTCATGAGTTCTAATCAGTTTAGATAGGTGTGGTGAGCTGGAAATACTTTCCAGTGAGGACTTCACTAGTAGATCATGTAATTATGGAACATGCTCAGTGCTACTTTCTGGTGACCTGTGAAGACCTGGTCAGATTGAGGAATATTTGCAAAGAAATTGGAGTCTCGGTCTCCACACATTGTCTCACCGTTTCCATGGATCCTTTTAATCTTATTGTCAGCTTCCTATTCTTGATGTGTACCTGAACCCCCTTCTGCAAATCTTGAGACTGTTACGCTCACCTGATATCCACGGGGGCACCACACGATACTGGATGGAGGTCTAAGCACTATCACGAACCCCTCTCTGCTTGGTTATGTGGCAGACGTTGGGTAGCGCCTTAGGTTTTTGTGCATTGAACTCTCTGTCCTGTGTCTTTGTGCAGGGGTGCGTGGTTGGTGCAGGCGTTACATGGACCTAGTTGCTTCAGTGGTCCATCTGCCCTTATGTTAGGTCCAGACCGGCTGTGAGTTATAAAGCCTTTTCCGTCTTTATTCTGTCTCTTTCCTTCCCTCCATTTTCTCTGTCTTCTCGGTGTCGTGCTCCACTACGCTGTTCCCTAACAATGTCCCTTTTTGTTTTCACAAGGATGGTTGCAATCTCGGAATTGCTGCACCGATGGCAAAGACCACGGTGAGTCATTGATGCGTGGAGCGCTGCGCTGTTTATTGGTGTTAATTGCTAACCTGTGTTCTCTTCTCTTCTTTGTACAGGTTGCAGTGATGTTCGGGAGTGATGAGCGATCGAAGCGCTGCTTGTCCAGGTAAGTGCTTTGTTAATGCTGACCTTGTTCCTTCTCCCTTGCAGGTTGTGGTGAAACCCGGAGATGGGCGAGGTAAGAGAAGTGCAAGGTGCTGCCAGGACTCGCTGCTTGCCCAGGTAAGAATTGTTATTAATGCTGCCCTTGTTTCTTTACCTTTAAAGGTTGTGCGATTTCCGGAGATGGGCGAGGTAAGCGAAGCGCAGGATGGATTCAAGGCTGGTTATTTCACAGGTAAGTGTTCTTGCTTGCTAATGCTGCTCTTGTTCTTCCAGGTTATTAATGGAATCCAGATCTAAGGCTTCAGGATCGGGCCGCCGGAGAAGCAGATGAGCAGGAGCTGGACACAGTGAGCGTTACGCTGCAGGAGTGCAGAATAACTCGAAGCATGTTCTACTGTTTGAGTGTGGTTTAAATAGCCCAGATAAAGTAGTTCTAGGCCAAGTAGTTCCAGGCCCAGCTACACCCAAAACACTAGACCGCATGGCTTGGTTCTAAAGAACTGAGCTGTGTAATAGGCCTCCATGTTGGATTAAGGTCCAAAACTGGTATTGCTTTATTCCTGATAATGAGCCAGGACTGACTCGTTGTATGTTTCTGATGGAGTTTTAAGGCCCTTGGGGGCCAGTGTGAAGGCCTTTAGCCCCATTGCTGCCAGGGGGCTGTTATACCTGAGGGGGTCAGGGGCATGGATTGTGACAGCACTCCCCCCTAAGGCCCCTCTCAAGGTATTTCCTCTGTCTGGCCCTAGTTTAATAGGATGGTTCCGATGAAATTGTCTTACCAGGCGTGGTGCATGGACATGCTCGCTAGGCTCCCATGTCCTGTCCTGAGGGCCGTATCCCTTCATGTCCACTAAGTAATATAACTTGGACCTGGTGAGTTTAGAATCTAGGATATCCTTGACTTTAAATTTGGGTTCTCTGTTAACCAGTGCCAGATTTGGTGGTGTTTTGATCCGAGTTCCAGGCTGAACAGGTTTTAAGAGTGACACGTAGAATACGGGATGGATCTGCATATTTGGTGGTAATGCTAGTTTTACTGCCACAGGATTTATAATAGCCTTGATGGTATAGGGCCCTAGATATCTTAGACGAAATGTTCGAGTTCCTCTTATGGGCATGTGCCGAGACGCCAACCAGACTTCATCTCCGATTGGTAGTCTGGGGCTTGTCTTCGGTGTTGATCAGAGAATATTTTCTGTTTTTCTTTGGCTTGGATCAAATGTTTTGCTGCCTTTTTGAAGGCTTGAGTGATGGTCGTATGTAAAATCTTCACCGCAGGAATTTCCAAGGAAATGGGGGTATCTAATTCGGAAGTACGTGGGTGCCTTCCATATACGGTATAGAATGGACTCTGTCCGGTACTGGTGTGTAGCGAGTTGTTGTAGGCATATTCGGCTATCCATAGCACATCCTTCCAGCTTTCTTCCACTTGATGTAACATGCACCGTAGGTATTGCTCTAGTGTCTGATTTGTCCGCTCTGTTTGGCTATCAGTTTGGGGATGGTGACTAGTGGACAGACAAATATCGATTTGGGAAATTGTGCAACTCTTCCTCCAGAAGTTAGACACAAACGGACTCCCTCGGTCAGAAATCAGGACGGAGAGGAAACCATGTAATTGTACGATTTGCTCTAAAAACACCTTTGCCAGACTGGATGTGTTTGGTAGACCCTTAAGCGGAATGAAATGGGCCATTTTAGAGAATAGGTCAACAACCACTAGGATAGTGTTGAACCCTTGACAGGGAGGCAGATCTGTGATGAAATCGAGGGAGAGTGTGTGCCAATGTGCAGGTGGAATTTCCAATGGTTGAAGAAGGCCCGCAGGTCTTTGTTTCTGGGATTTATTCTGTGCACAAATGCCACATGACAGAATAAACTGTGTAATGTCCTATCGCCAGGTTGGCCACCAATTTCTTTTCGCCTTGGCTAGGATCTTGGCAATTCCTGGATGTCCTTCTATCAGGGGGTTGTGATAACCAGAAATGACTTGTTCTTGTAGCACCTTATTTGGTAGATATGAACACCCTCTGAACTACGGGAGTTGATTCTTTGTTGTGTAATGTTCACCTTGAGTGGTGCAGTCTTGTAGAGCCTCGGTGTTCATTAGGAGCTGAATTTCTTTTTGGAGTTCGTCCAGTGATAACGTTGTTGTAAGTCCTAGTAGTTTGTCATCTGGAATAATGGCCACCGGGACTACGTTTGAATATGCGTTCTCATCAATACCCATGCAGGATAGGGCATCAGCTTTTCCATTCTGGACTCCAGGTCTGTACGTGATTATGTAATCATAGTCTGCGAAGAATAAAGCCCATCAGAGTTGATGGGATGCCACCTTAAAGGCTGCCTTGATCGCTAGGAGTTCCTTGTCTGTTATTGCATAGTTAAGTTCAGGTGTAGTCAAATTTTCGTGACCAAAAGGCCACGGTATGTAAATGGCCTGTTTAGGGATCCCTTTGGGAAAGAACAGCCCCCATTGCCATGCTGGAGGCATCTGTTTCCACTACATATGAGAGATCTGGGCGGGGCTGTCGTAGCAATGGGACTGAGGTAAATCTTTTCTTGAGTTCCTGGAAGGCCTTCTCTGCCTCATCTGTCCATTGGAACAGTTTGTTGTTTTGTTTATAATAAAGAAGTGATCAGGTGCACAATCTGGGAGAAACCCAGGATGAATCGGCGATAAAAGTTTGCATTGCTGGACATACTTTGGACACCTTTGACTGAAGACGGTGATGGCCAGCTAAGGATGTTGTCTTCTTTGTACATATCCATCTGGACGCCTCTGGGAGCGAGGACAAAACCAAGGAACTCGACTTCAGTGTCATGGAAGGAGCATTTTTCAAGTTTGGCGTATAGCTGGTGCTGTAGGAGTTTTGCAAGGACAGAGCGAACTTGCCTGACATGGTTCTGTTTAGAAGAGGAGTACACCAAGATGTCGTCAATGTAAACTAGGACATATACGTTGAACAGTTCCCGTAGTACATCGTTCATGAAGTGCTGGAATGTGGTGGGTGTGTCGCAAAGCTCAAAGGGCATCACCTGATATTCGTCCAGCCCATACTTAGAGTACGAAAGGCGGTCTTACATTTGTCTCCTTTCTTTACACGCACCAGATGGTGTGCCCCCGGCGGTCGAATTTGTATAAAATTAGGGATTTCTTGACTTGGTCCAGCAGTTCTGGGATAAGCGGTAGGGGATAACCGTTTTCAACTGTTACCTGGTTTAGTGCGCGGTAGTCGATACACATTCTCGCGTCCCCCTCCTTCTTGGGTACGAAGAATAGGGGCGAGGCTGCCAGAGATTTGGATGGGCGGATAAAACTGTTTGCCAGGTATTGGTCCAGATATGATTTCAAGTGGAGATTTTCAGGTTCGGTGAGTGCATAAATTCGACTACACGGGATTTGTGCACCAGGTACGAGGTCGATCTGACAGTCATATGGCTTGTGAGGGGGTGAGGTATTAGCCTGTTCTTTTTGGAAAACGTCTTGGAAATCATGGTAGTCGCTTAGTAGAGTACTTGTTACACCTAGTACCAACAACTCTTTATCTTGGACAGGTGTCTCTGGGTCAGACAATGGCATTTCCACTTGGCAGCACGCATGAGCACACTCATTGGATAAGTCTAATTTCTTGGCTCGACAGTCGATGTTAGGATTGTGTGCCACCAACCACGGCATCCCTAGAATCACCTAGAACTGAGGCGGCCTTGATAAGGTCGAAGGTAACGGCTTCCCGATGTCCGTCTTGGCACAGAAGGTTCAATTCTGCTGTGCGTTGAGTTACAGGACCACAAGCTATCTCCGTGCAGTTGACAGTGGTGAACTTCTCAGTTGTCGTTTTCCGATGGGGAAGCCCCATCCTTGTTGCCAGGCCTTGGTCTATGTAGTTACCAACAGCTCTGCTGTCTATGTATGCCTCCACAGCATGCATCCGAGACGGTAGTTGGTGACTGATCAAAATCACAGGCAGAGCAAGGTGTGAGATCTGTGGCTCTTTTCCTTCGCTCGACAAACGGACCTCTATGCTTGCCGGGCCTGGAAGTTTTCCAACTCTTGTTCTCCTCCTTCTTTCTCTGTAGCTCGAACTGTTCACCTAGGGGGTTTTACGGGACATTCTCTGAGGAAGTGACCTGATTTCCCGCAGTACAGGCATAATTGCTGTTGTCTTCTTTTGTCTCTTTCATCCTTGGTCATTGGGCTCTGTTCACCCCCAATTTGCATGGGTTCTGAAGTGTTTTCTGATGAACGCAGACTGTTCTCCTTTGAGTGTACATAGACAGTCTGATTCTCCATTCTGGCTCGATCTGTCCTTCGATCTGTGGTCTAGCTGCACCACTAGGTTGATGAACTCTGCATAGACTTTTGGCGGGTTTACCACCGGAGCTAGGACGTCTTTCAATTCCCCCGTAATCCTAGATGGAAAAACATTGTTCTTTTCTCCTCAAAAGTGGCTATATATGACAATCCGCGGCACTGCCGCTCAGATTTGACAAGAATAAAGGCAACCCGCGACTGATCGTTAGCAAAGACTCCGGGTCTACAAAGAAAATGGAGGCAGCACTGGTTCATAAATACTGCATATTTTCTTGGGTCCCCCGTAAAATGTTCCGGTGGGGCCAAAGGAACTACCCCTGGGAGGACCGCCTGCACTGGATTGACGGATGTGGCTGAAACCGATGGAATACTTCCTGGCAACGGATCCTGCCCTGCCTGTGCTTGGAGCAATTGTCTGGCTAATTCATCGATGCAGTCGTTGGTGACAATCAACTCCCTCCTAAGGGTGTTGGTTTCTTGCTGGGCAGAGTGCACCTCGGCCGTAATTCTCCCAGTAACTGGGCTAGTTGATCAGTCTCTGATGTTTCCATGACGCCCAGGTGGATGTTTTAATTAAGGCTTCGAGTTCTGTTATGCTCACCTGATATCCATGGTGGTGCCAAACGATACCTTATGGTGGTCTAAGTGCTATCCCAGACCCCTCTCTGCTTGGTTATGTGCCAGGCGTTGGGTAGCGCCTTAGGTTTTTGTGCATTGAACTCTCTGTCCTGTGTCTCTGTGCAGGGGCGCGTGGTTGGTGCGGGCATTCCATGGACCTAGTTGCTTCACTGGTCCGTGTGCCCTTATGTCGGGTCCAGACCGGATGTGACTCTGACTCTGCTTACTGTCTTCCAAGTGAGTTATAATGTCTTTTCTGTCTTTATTCTATCTCTTTCTTTCCCTCCATTTTCTCTGTCTTCTCGGCATCGTGCTCTACTACGCTGTTCCCTAACAATGTCCCTTTTTGTTTTCACAGGGATGGTTATGATTTCGGAGTTGCCACGCCGATTGCAAAGACTACAGCGAGTTACTGATGCGCTGATGCACGGGGCGCTGCACTGTTTATTGGTGTTAATTGCTATCCTGTGTTCTCTTCTCTTCTTTGTACAGGTTGTGGTGATGTTCCGGAGTGATGAACGACCAAATCGCTGCTTGCCCAGGTAATTGCTTTGTTAATGCTGACCTTGTTCCTTCTCCCTTGCAGGTTGTGTTGAATCCCGGAGATGGGCGAGGTAAGAGAAGCGCAGGATGGATTCAAGGCCGGTTACTTCACAGGTAAGTGTTCTTGCTTGCTAATGCTGATCTTGTTCTTCCAGGTTATTAATGGAATCCGGATGTTGGGCTTCAGGATCGGGCAGCCGGAGAATCAGATGAGCAGGAGCTGGACATAGTGAGCGTTACACTGGTTTAAATAGCACAGGTAAAGTCGTTCCAGGCCAAGTAGTTCCTGGACCAGCCACACTCAAAACACTAGACCGCATGGCTTGGTTCTAAAGAACTGAGCTGTGTAATAGGCCTACATGTTGGATTAAGGTCCAAAACTGGTATTGATTTATTCCTGATAATGATCCTGGCGCCAAAGGCACCAGGACTGACTCCATGTATGTTTCTGATGGAGTTTTAAGGCCCTTGGGGGCTGTTATACTTGAGGGGGTCAGGGGCATGGATCGTGACAGAGACATCTTCTGTCTTCTACTACTTTCTCTATAATTGGCCAGTTGTCCCTTCTTGTGCACCACTTCATTTTGTATCCATGTATGTTCTTGGCTAGGATCAGCTGGAACAGGTCATTGTATTCATCGACCCATCAGTGTTTCTGCTGGTGTTACTCCTGTTTTGAAGTTCGGGGTGGTGTGACACTCCAATAGAATGGGTACAGTGTCCACAACAGAAAGGCACCTTGTCTTTTCACAATCCTAAATGCTTTCTTAAACGTGCGCATGAAGTGTACTGCGTGGCTATTGTCTTTGGGCCCCAACAGAGTGATTGGATGGATGCATGTTCAGAGACCTCAAATACTCTTGACAATCCCCCCCTTGAACTGGAGACCCATTGTCCATCTTAACCTCCTGTGGTAGGCCAAACATTGTCAACATACTGTATCCCCCCCCATCCATTCTGAGACAACACACACTTCCTGGGTAGGCCCTGATGCGGCTGCTTTGGGTTCAGGGCCCCGGTCCTGGAGCACCCGCATGGGAATACCCCTAGGAACTGCGACCCCTGAGAACAGTCCAGATCAGAGTCCAACCAGACTCCATTTTTGTGTGCTACCGACTCCATTTTGTTTTTAGATAATGGCAGGCCAGCCATGAAATTAGAACGCAGGCCTGCAGCTCTCCCCGCAAGGCGCGCGCAGCGAACAAGTTACTCCCCCCAACCTCCTCCTTCTGTCATCTCTGAAGTTGTCCAGTTCTCATGGGAGACTGGCCGTGCAAAGGCAACAAACTTCGCACTGTATCTTCTGTCTTCCGTTTTACCTCGGTGACCCTGCCGTGGCCAAGTTTAAGGCCAGGCAGCAGAAAGTCATTTGTCTCTATAAACCTGCCCCCACCTTGCAGATCCAGGCCATAAAGAATACCATAAAGAATACCTCCCCCATATCCTTTGAACATTTCCAAATAATTAAGAATGAACCTCGAGTAGGTAAAGTTTGTTTGTGCCTTAAATACGAGAAAATCGAAGTGTCTTTCTGCACACAATCAGGATAGGTTGCTCATAAACTGTTTCCATTGCATGCGGAATAATGAAAGGATTGCAGTAGTACAACCAGCCCACCAGTGCTTTGTATAACATATGTATACTCAGAGCACTAACGTTAGATTCCAGTTATATAAGTGTGAAGTATATTAACGTGTACTATGACATTTAATAGAAATAGATTGTAATAAAAAATGCATAACAGAACACAACACTGTACATGCCAGCACAAAGGTACCTTATTGAGTCCAATGTAAATATATGCAAATATATGCATAGCATCGTGTAAAAGCAATTTAGCAATCACATGTCATAACCAATATGATTTTATCATGATAATATGCGTTAAGGCCTGCATGTAAGGAATCTGGTAATGGACTGCTTAATCTAGTATGGAAAATAACATGTGCATACACAAATTATTACTACGAGTTTTATAACAATGAGAGCACTCAGCCAAGTGAAAAGGATAATGTGTTCTAGACGATCATAATCACAATGTAACGACTATGTGTAAAGAGGCCTTTATGTAAAACACTGTTTCAGGAGACCCTCTCTCCCCATATAATGCAGGACTGCACTGCGGAGGTGTTTCGATTCTCCTGCACCCCTCGTGGTGTCAGGACAGATTAGCAGAGACTTAATGATGTTTAGACAACCAGCCTTTAACCCCCACAATAAGACTCATGACCATTGTGGTATGTGCCTTTTGTGATCCATTCTTTTAATGTGTAATTTAGGCCTTGAATTTAGTGCCCTCTTTGTTGTACCAGATGTACATTCCAAACCACACTGTGATCTCAAAGTCTCAGCCCCTTAAACAATATATCTTGTATTATACTAACACTGTAGGCCGCCCAGTAACAGATCTAACACCAAGCTTAAGAAATGCACTATGGCCTATGCCCAACGATAGTTAACCTGCACTTGAGAAATGTCTTTCCTTTGGTGTCAAAATTCACAGGCCTTAGAGTCTGCCCGACAAGATAGAGTGCAATATTGGATGAATGGGAATGTGTGGCCACAGGGCAAATGTCAAGTGTTTTGAATATTTAACACTACCGACACTGCATGCCAATCCGATGAGCCCAGCTGACCGATTGACCTGAGAAACATCATCACAGCACCACGTGATTCTGCTCCAATTACAGTGCACCAACCTTATAGCACCCATGGGTGCTCTTCCCTAGTGACCAATCCCAACTCTTCATGTGCCCCTTAGGCCTCCCCTCTCCGGGATGACGCAAAAGCTGTATAAAAATGACTTGTAACCTGGTTTCTGCAGAGCGCTCTCGGCGTGAGCAGAGTAGATTCTGCTTGCATATTTTAGATTTTAAAAAAAATAATTTGATATCACATGCACTTGGTCTTGGTCTCATTCCCTCCGGGGATGTGTCCTGTGTGACTCTTATTGGGATAATTAAGTGCATTTTTGGGGACTTCTCACTTTCAATACAATGAAGCACAGGGATCACATCTTTTGCTGCTAGAGATTCTACGAAGTCGACTTTGGGATATCTTGACCATTCATTGATTACCACCAGAAAGTTCACGCCTATGCTGCGATTGTATGGGAGGCAAGCAGGTAACAGTTGCTGGTATTTGGCACCATATGCATTTGCATACAAACTATTTGACCTTGGACTCAAATTGAGAAAACCAAACCTTTTCCTGCAACCCTGCTTTGGTTTTAGCAGTCCCTTGATGGCCTTTGTGCACCAACTCCTGCACCTTTCCGAACCAATGTTGATGGGATGATGATATGGACATCCTGTATAGGAAAACCTTCTGATGATATGGAAATCTTGTGTCAAATTTCCCACAGGATCTGTAACACTGCTTTTGTGCTGATGTGTGTTGTTCCTGAAGGACCAGATGGTCCTTTCACTTCCTCTTGACAGCCTCCAAAGCCATTTGAAAGAACTCATCAGCAGGAGGCATCAGTAATTTCATGCAATGTCATGAAGATCAGAACAGCCACCTATGTGACTATGTAAATGAGGTCTTCCACCAGTAATTATTTGAGCCCAGACTCAGTGCCTTGGTGGGCATCAATGGTGGGCATCAGATGCCATTCCAACCGAATTGCCTTATTTGGCACCCGCATGTGCACACTGATCCTTACTGACCCTGGATTCCTCAGCTTGGTAGCATTCACAATGGAATGGACCCAAGGCGTAGGTCCAGTCACTCTTTCGATGGTGTCTTCTTGCACTAGCTTGTCAAGTACTTGTTCCAGCTAGTCCTGTAAGCGGTATGGCACACTCCAGTGCTTTAGTACCATCGTTTTTATTATGTTATCAATGTGCAACCTTAAAGGCATTCTTTCTAAGTGTGCCACTCCAATGAATAAGGGGGAATGGCATTCAATAAGGCTGGGAGCATCTTTTGTGTAGACCCTGAAGGCACATTTCAGCACCTTTAATTCTTCCTCCGTTTCACATCCCAGTAATGTGACCTCACTGATCTTGGTAACATAAAACCTAGACATGACACAGTTCCACCGACTTCTCACCCTGGCCCAAATTTTGTTTCAATTGGAAATGGCTTAGTGCTACCCAAGGTATAGATTCGGGCTTTCGTAGGGGTGAGCGACATCTGGTTTAACAGGGGAGCAAATATGAGCATGAGCCATAATGCTGACTGAACTAAAGCCCCTGTTTCAATGGAAACTGGGGCTTTTCATCCCTTGAATTGTTTTCAAAAATCACTCTGGGTTGTCTTTTGTTTTTGCCTCCTGCATTCAAGATGGAAGATATGAAGAAGACACCTGCATTTTCCTCTGGCATGTTGTCTTGATTTTCACTGGAGGATTCAATTTAGGACACTTTTGCTGGGCATATGGAGGTGTTGGCTCTATCATGTGACCTCTGTTTTGTGAGTGGAGTCCTTTCACATTCTTGCAAAGTCATTAAGTCTGCCACAGCAACTATAGTTCTCAACTTTGGCTGGGCAGGATCTGAGGTGCGGAAGTGTTCCGCCACATTAAGTACAACCCCCAGTGGGTATGGTGTGCAACCCCTGCTTAGTTTGCTTGGTAGTGTCCTTTGGCTTGACCTTAAAAATCACACTGACTTCCTCCATGCTCAGGGAACAAAGTGTTTTGTCTATGCATGTAGCTCTGCCTGTAGATAACTCACAGACTCGGCCCAATTTGAGGATCTTTGTCAGGGAGATTCCAGGCTTGCGAAATATTTGCTTCCTCAGCTTGACAGGGGAACAACCTTGAATCACCTGCGCTTTTGCCTCATTTTCCTCATTTAACAGGCTGCAGGTGAATGTTGGACATCTCAGGCGGGTATGACAAGCACCATGGGCCTCATTACGACCCTGGCGGTAATCCGCCGTCATTACCGCCATGGCGTAATGAACGTTAACGCCGTGGGACGATGGCGTAAAGTGCGCCACATTAGGACCCATCGCGCACGAGCATTACGCCATGGCGGTAATGTAAACAGCGCCATGGCGGTAATGCCCCCAAAACGGCACCTACCGGCATCGTATGCGGAGCAAGGTGCACCACCGCCGTACATAGCGGTGACCGTAGTTAGCGGTCACCGCAATTAGCGGTGACCGTAGATAAGCGGAACCGGAAGTAGCGTCACCGCGGCGGAACGGGAAAGAGCACGGCGGCCATCTTTAAAAACACAATCCATTGCCATCCTCCGAAACCACTGGACATCCGAGCCTGAGACCCCGCCAATACCGTCTTCAACCTTCTACCTGCAGGAAGATGCCTAAAGTTTTGAAAAAAGCCTGTGACCGCCAGCGGCAAGACCGCTTCTCCAGAGAGGAGCTTACCATTCTAGCGGAGACCCTCCAGGAGAACGCTGCAGTGGTATTCTCCAACCAACTGACAAGACCGGCCATATCCAAGAAGAAGGCCATATGGGCACTGGTAGCTCAGCGGGTCAGTGCCGTGGGAACAACACCCCGCAATGTCAAACAGTGCCGCAAGCGGTGGGACGATCTCCGGCTCAGAGTCAGGAGCATACTATCAGCCAACATGAACCTGGCAATGGCAACTGGGGGAGGATCGGAGTCCCCTATAAAATTGCAGCCATGGGAGGAAATCTGTGCCTCCACAATCGGAATGCAGAGCATTGAAGGAGTAGGAGGAATGGAGAGAGGAGCCCCGACATCGGGCGATGCAGGTAGGTGGCTCAAATCAAGGCATGCAAATCTCACCTAAGTCCATTCATGTGAAGTACAATGTTGGCCCATAGTGTGAATGCAACACATCAGCAGGAGACTGCCCACAGATACATCCGATCTGCACCCTGTACACATGCAGCACGCACACCCTAACTGCAGGCACCCACATACCTCCATGCTACTTCCACACAAAAGGGAGACAACTTTTTTCCCCTGCATGAAATGTGCCACATGTACTAACTGATGAGATGCCAGTCGCCACAATGCCCGGCCAATGTCCGCAGACCCATCAATAACACTCTCCCTCCTCTGTCCCACCACAGGCTCAAATTCCGACCTTGAGGAAGAGGACACCACAGCCTCCACACCCACCAAGAGGGCCAGGCCAACTGTGCCAACGCCACAACCCTCCACCTCTGTCGTCCCGAGGAAAACACCACAGCAGGCAAAATCCATGCAAGGGAAACAGGACAGGGCACAGACAGCCACCCCAGCAGGCAGTACAGCAGCAGCAGCAGCAGCAGACATCACACCAATCATGCCCACAGAAGCCACAGCCTCTGCTGCAAGCAGCACAATTGGGGAGACTGCTGCCATTGCTGCCTCCTCCGATAGCGAAGCAGGGATCTTTGAGGAGAGTGATGTCAGAAGCCCCACAGGCCACCCTCATTCCCCCTACCTGTCCCTAAGCAGCCCGCATGCGGATGCCACACAGGGTCAGCCAGAGGATGACGATTGGCCAGCCACTCCATCCCCGCTGCAGGGGCAGATCAGCCCAATGGGAATACCACTGCCATTAGCCATGGGCCAGAATTCCAACCATTCTCTGGAGGCGATTGCCACCCGGCAGCAGCAACTTTCCTCGCTGCTCGAAGAACATGTTGCTGAATGTGGGGGGTCAAGTGCAGCAATGGAGAAATGTGCTGAGACTGTGAAGGCAGCTATAGAGTCGTCCACAAAGGACATCTGCGCGGAACTAGCTGCTGTGCGGCACGCCATCACTGACCTTGTGCAGACAATACGGGCCATGCGTCCAAATGAGCAGGCAGGATCCTCCTCGGTTGCCAGCTCGACACCGAGCAGCCCCATCCGCCGATCGGGGAGGAACCTCCGCAGCACAGGCAGGGGTGCCCCGGGGGCCAGTGGAGGGGGCTGCCAATAGTGGCCGGACAGTGTAGGAATCCTACTACTGACACTGCTGCACAGACCAACTCACACCTTTGTTGGGATTCCAGGGGGGGGGGGAGATTCGGAGGGGGGAGTGGGTGTGTTGGGGTGTGCAGGGGGGTGGCGGGGTGGTGTGTTGGGGAGTTAAGGGGGGAGTTTGGGGGGGTGTGTGTGCAGGGGGGAGGTGGGAGGTGGGAGGGGGTGTGTTGGGGTGTGCAGGGGGGAGGTGGGAGGTGGGAGGGGGTGTGACACGACAGTTCATAGTTCAAATACACTTTTTCGTTTCAAAAAAGGAAATGTGTGGACATTTTCATTGCGTATGTGTGCTTTATTGGTGTCCAGTCCTCAGTGTGCATGCCCCAGAGTCACACAGTGCCCCAAGTGCAGTCTCCATGCGATGAACACCAGCCGTGTGTGCTAGAAGCAGTGGTTGATGATACTTTGGCGCATGGCACGCCCCTCCTGTGCATCGCCTCCTCCATGTGGTGGCGCCCCTTCTGCACCCTCCTCATCCTCATCCTCATCGTCAGGTGGTTGCAGTTCTGCGTCAGGGGGCAGGGGCACATTCCGTCTGACGCACATATTGTGCAGCATGACACATGCCATGACGATCTTTGCCACCTTCTCATGGCCATACAGGAGTGCCCCACCAGACCTGCTGAGGCTTCGGAACCGTGCCTTCAGGAGGCCGAATGTCTGCTCTATGACCACACGAGTACGTGTATGTGCACGGTTGTAGTCCTCCTCGTGCTGGTTCTGCGGGTTCCGGACTGGCGTGAGGAGCCACCTCTTCAGGGGGTAGGCTGCATCACCTGTATGTAGGCGAGAATGTATGTGTCAGTCATGTTGTCTGATCAGGAACATGATGTCCCACCATGGCTGGCATGGAACTGTTACCTTGGCTCACTTCTACATGCACTAATTGATTCACACTATGCAACCAGTATATGCTCATTGCTGCCATGGCCTGTTTTGCATGCCATCACCCTATGTATGCAGAGGGGTTTTGTGCATTGTGAGTGGCCTTCCTCTGTATCCGTTCTCTGTGTTACTCACAGCCAGGTGGAGTATGCATCATCCCCCCCCCCTTTCAGCCAGGTGGAGTATGCATCATCCCCCCCCCCCTTTCAGCCAGGTGGAGTATGCATCATCCCCCCCCCCCTTTCAGCCAGGTGGAGTATGCATCATCCCCCCCCCCCTTTCAGCCAGGTGGAGTATGCACTGGTACGTCATTCCCATGCCCACTTCCATGACATCGCACTCACCGAGTAGCCAGGATCTTGGGCCTGCATGTCGCTCCATGTAGCGTGGTATTGTGGAGTTCCTCAGGACCATGGAATCATGGGTTGATCCGGGGAATCGGGCACAACAATGTGTGATGATCTTGTTGGAGTCACAGACCATTTGCACGTTGACAGAGTGGAACTGTTTCCGGTTGCGGTACGGTACCTCCATGGCACGTGGAACCACCAATTCCACATGAGTGCAGTCGATGGCACCAATGCAACCGGGTATGCTGGCTAGTGCATGGAAACCCACTTTGGTGTTTGCAATCTCCTGGGCAGTCCGTGGTAATGAGATGTGGTCGTCTGTGTGCTTGAGGAGGGCATCGAGCACTTGGATGAGTGTTCGTGAGAATAATGGTTGTGAAATGCCATGCAGGTGCCCCACTGTGTGCTGGTAGGTGCCTGTGGCCAGGAAGTGGAGTACAGCCACTACCTTCAGTAGGGGGGGGATGGCGGTTGGACTTTCTATCATGCTGACGATGTCGTTGTGTGTCATGTCTACGATGGCGGTGATGGTGTCCCTGTCCAAACGGTACAGGGTGTGGATCTGCTCAGCAGTGAGGTTGTTTGGATTGGCTCTGATGCGTGGGATTGGGGGCTGCCTGCGTGGTGGCACTGGCTGTGCTGGTGGGGCTTGCTGGGCCTGCCTTGCCCTCCTTCTCCTCCTGCGTCTCCTCTGTGCTGCCTGTTGTTGTTGTTGTTGCTGTTGCTGTTGTAGTAGCACATGCATTGCTATCAGGTCCTCCAGCCCCAACATTGCTAGTCGTATTGGCATCATTGTGGAGTGTGACTGGGTGTGGGTAGGGGTGGGGTGTGCTCTTTTTATACTCCCCTGAGTCTGTATTGCCTTCACCTGTGCTGTTTCTGTGCACCTGTGGCAGCTGCATTCACTTGAATTGGCCCTTTACGGTTGGTTCGCGATGGCGTTATTTGCACCATGGCGGTAAGGTACTTAGCGGCCTCATTGATGGCGTTAGGTGCATGTCCGCTTGGGTCGGCATTTGCGTGCCTTTCCGCCATGGCGCTAAGTACGGTGTGGGCGGTCGCGTGCGCGCACCCTTAGCGCAGTTTGCGGCAGCGTTAACTACGATGCCGCTATTGGCATCGTAGTTAACGGTCACGGGTCATGATCGGACCTGGCGGAAAACGATGGCGGTAAGCATTTACCGCCATCGTTTTTCGCTTAGCGCCAGGGTCGTAATGAGGCCCCATGTGTCTCATCATCATTCTGTTTCACATCTCTTAGCAGGAATCTTTCACAATCAACATGGACTATGGGACAGAAATAGTTCATAATGGCTGTTTTGGCAGGTTTATATGACCCACTTGTCAGAGAGAGAGTGTTGAAAAACCACAAATGTACTTCGGAGCCTGTACTGTATATCAGAGAAGATCATTTTGCCACATCATCTTCCTTCCTCATGGCAGTGAAGTACATTCCCAACCCAGAGAGACGAGCGGGGCAAACATGACATCGAATTCAGCTAACACTCCAAACCCAGATGCAGGCCTGAAACGTAACATGGGCCTGTCCCCTCGATCCCCTCGGTGGCCGCTCCAATACCACAGCGACAGAACGCTGTATCTTACAGCGCTTGTCACGCTCGGCCCCCGTGCCACAGCTGTTCTCCTCACTGAGGCTCTTCGCCGCTTCAGGCACACACGACCACTTCCTCCTGGGCTGCTCTTCGCTTCACAGCTGTGTGTTAACGGACCCCGTGGACTTCCAGCAGCCTCCACACAGCAGCCCAGTCAATAGCTCGGGTAAATAACAGGGGGGGAAGGGGCACCCCTATCTGGTACCATGTCCCAGCGGGAAGGTCCTACAAATCGCCCCATGTGCAGGTGGACCTAATAGATAAATGATCACTGAATCCCATCTGTCCCATGATTTCCCATAAGCTATCCCACTGCACCATGTCAAACGCCTTCTAGAAATCAACTGAGAGG
Source organism: Ambystoma mexicanum (assembly GCF_040938575.1). Taxonomy (NCBI): domain Eukaryota; kingdom Metazoa; phylum Chordata; class Amphibia; order Caudata; family Ambystomatidae; genus Ambystoma; species Ambystoma mexicanum. Next base: position 808,900,600 of record NC_090941.1, read on the forward strand.
ACCATGAGAGGTTCTTGGAAGGTGGAGGCCTGTTTGATTGCCAATTGTAACCACTGGATGTTCTATGGGTAGACTTATCCGGCATAAAGCTGCATTGGTCCGGAAGAACTAGCGAGGAGATTAACCTGTAGTAAATGGTCAACAAGTATCTTGGCCAGTATTTTTGTTTCCTCATTAAGGGCAGTAGCAAGCACACTGCGTGGGGGCTTATTCTTCTTTTGTAAAACCACAATACTGGCCCTCCAGAGATCCGGGGGAAGAATGCCAGTGTCCCTACTGTGACAGAAGAGCTGAAACAGGGGGTAGAAACTTTAAAGCTCAGTATCTCCCATACCTCGATGGGGAAACCATTTGACCCTGATGCTTTTCCGGAGTGGAGTTGGGTGATGGCATTAGTAATTTTGTCCTCAGTGATCTCTGCCTCCAATTTCAATATCTGGGCATCTGACAACTGAGGGAAGATTAATGTTACCCAACGGGTTGGTGCCCCTTTGGTCATATGCACCTCCTCATAATAAGTAGCGAAGGTCTCCGCTATGCATTCATCTTCACTGATTATCTCTACTACACCAGTAACGAGTTCCCACACCTATCTGAGCCTTCGTCCCTCCTTTTCAGTCATGTCAGCATTTTCCCTGCCTTGTCTCCTACTTCATAGATGGGACTGTGTTTGTCTCAGTGGGCCTGCCTTGCGTTATCCAGAGAGATGTTTCAAAGCCTTTCCCTGGCTGTCAGAAGTATGTAACTATGGGGCACCTGTACAGAGAAATTCTGCTTCAAGCTGTGCTGGCCCATCCTCTGCATCTAGTATTTCTTGCAATTGGATGTTTATTTTTTTAGTTGTGGATGTAGCTAAGGGTCTTAGATGTAACAGGGTTGAAATTACATTTCTATCTATAAAATTGAAGAGGTTATGGAAGTTTTAGTGAGAGGCGTTTTTGGAAAAAAAATAGAGCAGAGAAAAGCAGAAATTTGGTTTTAAAAATGACAGATTGGGTTTAATTAAACTATATTAATGACTATGAAAAAGAGAATGCCACGTATGAATCTCCACAGTTACGCACAGCCGCTTGTAACTCTTCATGTGTGATACTATGGTTGCCGTTCGGTATGGGAATTACTTTATTTAATCCAAATCACTAATGGGTTATGGTTTAATGAAACAAAATGGGAAAAATCAGCGCAAGAATGGTTCTGAGAATGTTAGGGTTCTGAAGTTAAAGATCGGATAGGTTGAGATTGGGATAAAACAAGGCAATGTACTATGTGTGACTATTATTCCTGTTGATACTTACAGTCCACTATAATTAAGATTGGACCTTCAGGGTTATCGTCCTCGGATCGGGTCTACCGGCAGAAGGGCACCTCTGGCAGGATGATCAGCGGGTGGTTCTTGTCAATTGGACTGGCACCACAACTGGATTTGGAATGGATTGGCCCTTTTGGTCACTGGACGCGGTAGATTAGTGTGATGGCGAGTTTCAGCACGCAAGCGTGATGGTAGCAAGCCAGACTGGATCAGAATTAAATTCCCTTAAGTATGGGATGATTGAATTTGGGCCTAGCTAAAAAGAGTTCAGCAAATGCTGGGCCTTGTTTTTTACAAAGAAGTCTGGAATCAGGGCAAGATGAAGAAGTCAGGAAACAGGTGAAGAAGTCCGGAACAAAGTGCTGCGCGGAAATTAGGATGTGGTCAGGAAGCAGTGTGTCTCTATGTGTGGTGAAGTTCCTATATTTATCCTACCAATTGACATCACAAAGTTTATGGTATGGGCAGAATTTAAAACCACACCTCCATGGCTGTGAGTGGCCAACAGCACTTGCCTTGTTCTGGTTGGCAGTCAGAAAGAGCTGTCATCTTTATGATGGGATTTAGGAACTCCCACATTGATTTTGACCAAAACTTAACTTTTGCACAAATGTACATTCCTAAAATTATGTCCCCTGATAAAATTGGAAACGTACATTACATATTTGATGGGATATTTTCACATTCAATTCCCATCTCTGCGAGTGCTGTCTTTGTCATTCTGTGGAATTGTATAATTTTTAATCATAACAGTTTGGACTAATGATTTCTAATTTAGTACATATCTGGGCGATTATCACTAGAGCATGGGTATATAATATTAGACTTGCAGCATTAATAGTTTTGCTACAATTAGGGTTTTCCAGTAACTTTGGTCCTTGTTAGGCGGAAACCTGTGCAGTTCCCTCTGGGATCACTGCAAAAGATTTAGGACTACAGGCGTTGGCGGTGAACCCACTTGGTAGCAGTCTGTACCACACAGATTCACTTGCTAGCTGTGGCTGAGCAGTCAGACTTCTCTCAAGAAAAGTTGAGCAGTATGTGGAGTATACAACATAGGGCAATTCTTCACAACAAGACAAGCAAACATGCAACGAGGCTTAGTGTAAAGATAGTAAGGTATTTATTTATAACACAACATCTATGGAAAACACTAAAGCAAATCACGGCAAACAAATCAAACACAATTAATCTACGAAGTACAAAACGATTTATCCCCCTAGCAAAATATTGACAACTCTAGGTTCTACCGGTACCACTTATTTTCAGACAGAGGTGTATACCTCAACTTAGATGACACTCGAATATTAGTTAGGACGGGAGAGAAAAAGATAGGCAGGTTATGAAATCAACACAGTTCAATCCTATGCAGATAAAATGCAAGGCGGGAAGGCAAGAATCACAATAGATCGTAAAGTTCAGAGGCCAGGCCCACTCAGAGAGAGGCAAGGCGCGATGTCCCAAAAAGTCTCTAGTGGAGATGCATTCAAGTCTTTTTAGCAAATTGTTATCGGCAGATTGAACCAGTTCAGAACAAAGAATGAGCAAAGCTTGGAGGCGACCCAGCGGAACGGAGAGGATTAAGACACCTCACTCGAACTGAACGAAAGGGAAGCCAGGCGGACACGGTACCTTGTTGTGGAGGGCAGCTCCGGCGGGGGCAGTTGTTCCTGGTGGTGGATGCACGTCGGGTCTTGGCCAAGAGTAGAGATGATCTCGTCGTCGAAGGAAAGTGAAGTCCGGTGCACCACCAGGGAAGAGACCAGCCGCGTAGTGCTCAGTCACAAGGCACCACCTTTTGGTCGCGGTACAGGGGTAGTGGCTATCCGGTTGCCGAGGTGCTCTGCACGGGCAATTCGACCACTGCGTCCTGAGGCTAATAAAAAGCGAAGGGGACTGGTTGTTCCCACCAGTCAGGGGAAGAGACTCTCCGGCAGGGAGATCTCCTCTGTCGTCGGGAAGTGGTGAGTCGGCTCAGCAGGGCTCCACCTGAGGTGTCGTCGTTGCAGGTCGGCTCAGCGTTACCCTCGTCGGATTCTTAGGTCCTGTGGCGACTTCTGAAGATCCAGTCCCAAAAGCCCTGCTTTTATGCAGAAGACCCCCATTCATTCAGCCTAGCTGTCAATCAACACATGCTAAGTGGTTAGCGGGAAGGCTCACCACCTGGGCCAATCACTCCAGAGTGCGACCTGAGTTGGCAAGGCAACTCGGTCCAGGGTGCCTAAACCCCCTCCCACACCCCTGAGGTTACCCAGACAGAATGGCACCACTTGGAGGGTCTCTGTACAGAGGCCCGCCAAAAGTGGAACAAAGGGCTCAACCTTTGGTTTAGGAGTCACAGAGACGAACACAGATGCCATTTTAAAACCGAGTTCTGGCAGAAAATACCACTCGATAAACTTATTTAAGATAAGTAGATTGGTGGTACATCAGAGATAAATGAGAAAAAGTATCAATCTCCAACAATGGGACGAATCCCATAACAAGTAGTTTCCACTGCCACCAGCCAAAACTCGACGAGGGGGGACGGGACAGTGCCCCCTCGAGTAACAGATCCAGGAGTAATCGAATTACCCCTACTAGTACGTCCGCAATAAGATGGTTGGTACTAGTTCTGTTAGTAAATTTAGGTCTAGTAAAGCCAATGGTGACTTTACATGCCCGGGGAGACAGTAGTCAGTCCCCAGGTATGGAGTCTATGGTGGGGGACCCACTAGGGCGCCCCCGCGTTACGACACGTAGGGTGCGGTGTAACACACATATAAAACATATGAGACCCTATGGAGTAAAAGACCCCATAGCCCATCGAACACATTGATATTTCAAAGGAATTACACACATACATGTCCAAGAGTGGGAGAAAAGAGTCTCACTCTTGGCAGGATGGAAAAAAAACAACTCCAGAAATCCAGCAAAGCTGCTGGGGGACTCACTAGGTTAGGAAATTCAGCCTAAACAGAGAATTCTCCCTAACACTCGCCCCCCCAGACTAAGGGACAGGAGGATTTAATCCACTCCTGGATGAATCTCATACCTCTAGTCGATGACATACATCCTAGAGAGACCATCAGCATTTTGGTGGTGACACCCTGACCTGTGCTCAATGGTGAAATCAAACCCTTGCAGGCAGATCGACCATCTCAATAGTTTTGGGTTCTCCCCTTTCATTTGCATTAACCATCTCAAGGGTTGGTGGTCAGTCTGAATAACAAAAGTAGAACCATACAAGTACGGCCTAAACTTCTTCAGAGCCCACACGATAGCAAAGCACTCTCTTTCGATTGTTGCCCACCTTGTTTCAGGATCCTTCAGCTTGCGGCTGATGAAGCAAACGGGGTGCTCCCTACCTTTCCCATCCAGTTGACTGAGTACGGCACCTATCCCTACATTGGAAGCGTCTGTCTGCACAATGAAGTGTTGTCGGTAATCAGGAGCTCTGAGTACTGGGGCTTGGCAAAGAGCCTGTTTCAGGTTTTCAAAAGCCTGATTGCACTCCTCGTTCCATTTAACCTTTTTAGGAAATTTTGGCGAGGAGATGACATTCAGTGGAGAAGCTATGGTCCCATAGTTCTCTATGAAATTCCTGTAATACCCAGTGAGGCCTAGGAAGGCTCTCACCTGGGTTTGAGTAGTCGGTGTTGTCCAATTTTGCACAGCTTCAATCTTACTGAGCAAAGGCCTTATTTCTCCACCGCCTACCTCATGCCCAAGATAGACTACCTTACTCTGTCCAATTTGGCATTTACTTGCCTTTATGGTCAGATTGGCACCTCCAAGAGCCTGCAAAACATCTCTCAGGTGGATTACATGTTCTTCCCAGGAATTGCTGAACACTGCGATGTCATCCAAGTATGCTATGCAGAAGTCCTCCATCCCATTCAGAACCTGGTTTACCATCCGTTGAAACGTAGCAGGTGCATTCTTCAGTCCGAAAGGTATTACCTTAAACTGGTATAAGCCAACGGGGGTAGAAAATGCAGTTTTCTCCTTGGCCTGGTCTGTCAGGGCTATTTGCCAATAGCCTGACATCAAGTCAAATGTGCTGAGGAACTTGGCGGCGCCAAGTTTATCCACCAACTCATCTGTTCTTGGCAAAGGGTGGGCATCAGTCGTGGTGACTGCATTAAGAGCTCGATAATCCAAGCAGAATCTAAGTTCTTTAGATCCGGCCTTTGGTACTAACACAACTGGGCTAGACCATGGACTAGTAGAGGGCTCTATTACCCCGAGATCAAGCATCTTGCTGACCTCACCTTTGATGTGGGTTCGTACGTTTTCTGACATGCGGTATCCTCTGCTTTTGACCGGCAGACAGTCACCAGTGAGTATGTCGTGCTGGCCCCAAGGGGTCAAGCCTGGTGCAAGCGAGAACAGAGAGGCAAACTGATTCAACATAGATTTGCACTCTTCTTGTTGCTCAGGTGTCAGATTGGAGGAGAGATTCACTCCTTCAATTTTTTCATCTAAAGGTAAGCCTCTGAGGAGATCCGGAAGAGCTTCACTCTCTTCTTCTTCCTCGGATGATGCTAGAAGCAACGCTCCTACATCAGGTCGTGAGACATACGCTTTAAGTCGGGTGGTGTGAAAGACTGTCGGAGCCTCCTTGGGATTGCCCAAGTCCACCAGATAGTTAACCTCTCCGAGTTTACCCACTACTCGGTAGGGTCCCATCCACTTATCTTGCAAGGCCCTCTGCCTTGTTGGGATCATAACGAGAACAAGCTGGTCTTGAGCAAACTCAACCATGTTAGCCTTTTGATCGTGCCAGTGCTTGACCAATGCTTGTCCAGCTTTCAAGTTATCGCTTGCTTCCGTCATCATGTGCGACATTCTCCTCCGGAGACCTATCACGTAGTCAGTCACTCTGACTGGCTTGGGGGAAGGAGCACTCTCCAACCCCTCCTTAATCAGGGCAAATGGACCTCTGACGGGATGACCATAGAGTAGTTCGAAGGGAGAGTAACCTACTCCCTCCTGAGGGATTTCTCTATAAGCAAAGAGAAGGCATGGCAATAGAAGGTCCCACTTACGCTTAAGGGGTTCCTCTAGAGCACCTATCATGCTCTTCATGGTTCGGTTGAACCGTTCTACCAACCCATTGGTTTGTGGGTGGTAAGCCGTTGAGAACTTGTAAGTTACTCCGCAGGTTTTCCACATGGCTTTCATGTAGTGGGACATAAAGTTTGACCCCCCTGTCAGAGATTACTTCCTTAGGAAACCCGACCCTGGTAAAAATACCAAGGAGGGCCTTAGCCACAGCCGGAGCTGTAACAGTCCTCATAGGAATTGCCTCAGGATACCTAGTAGCATGGTCTAATACAACAAGTATAAACCTGTTGCCTGAGGAGGTTGAAGGATCAAGGGGACCAACGATGTCAATCCCTACTCTCTCAAATGGGACTCCCACAACGGGAGAGGCACTAACGGTGCCACGTTCTTGGATCCAACCTTACCAGAGATCTGGCAGGTGTGGCAGCTCCTGCAGTGTTTTTCTACTTCGGCCCCCATCTTTGGCCAATAGAAGTAGAGCGAGAGCCTTTCCTTAGTCTTCTTGAAACTCAAGTGACCAGCCAAAGCAATCTTGTGCGCTAACTGCAAGAACTGTGGTCTGTTCTCTTGGGGTACTACAAGGCGTTTGTAGTCTCCAGGTGCAAACTCGGTCGGTTCACTGTAGAAGAGGCCATCTTCCCAGTGCAACCTGTATTTCCCAGGCTCTTGCCCTTCAGCCTGAGCTTCTGCCTGATGGCTAAGACCTTCCAGAGTTGGACATTCTCTCTGTCCCTTACTGAAGTCTGCCCTGCTGGGTCCACCTTCTGCCAGTAAAGACTGCAGCTCAGGATGGTCAACAGGATCCAGATCTCCAATGAGTTCCTGGCCTTCCATTAGCTCTTCCTCAGAGTCTAATTCTACCACGCAGGGTTGTACCTCCCTCTCAGCCTCGGCTGGAGGTGGAGTTACGGGTGTGACGTTGGACAACCGCGGGGAAGTCCGTGTCGGCTGCACTGGAATGCTGGCAGCTGGTTTCGGGATAGAAGTCTTAGGTTTCCCCTTTGCTTCTGATTTCTTGGAGATAGCGGCCGACAATTCCAGTGGAGCAGGAGTGATTTCTTTCTTCATCATCTCCGGGAGAGTACCGCGCATGGTCCTCTCTCGTGCGGGTCTGGTTAGCTACTGTAACCGTTTACTAGGAGGTCTGGGAGTATGCGATACAACTCCGAGAGTTTTCAAATCGTTACCCAACAGTACGTGTCCTGGTACCTCACTCTGTATGCTGACAGGTATCTTCACAGTCATGTCGTTACACTGGATGAGAACTGGTAATTGGGGAAGCATCTGCACAGGACGTCCAGCTAACTTGGTGAGGCGTTTGGGTTCCTTAGCAACATCCTCAGACTGAGAAAACGATTTATCCACCACAGTTATGCTGGCCCCAGTGTCCCTAATGGCAGGAGTCTCCTGACCATTCACCTGGACACTGTCCTTATAATACTCTTTAGTATTATGGGGATAGAATTATAGTCATCTAAATTCTGTTGTTCCCACAACCCTAGAGATACTAAAGAAACGCTGGCTGAGACTCCAATGGGTTCGTCAGCTAGCAGTAGAAAGTTTCCACTTGCCATTGGGACTTCCTCCTCTGGAGCGAAGGCTAAGGAGACAAGCTGGACCCCTGAAGGTTTACCCTTACATCTGGGATCTCCTTTCACGTGGTCAGTCGAGCCACAAACAAAGCATTTACCGAATGCTTTCTGGAATGGTGGCTTGTTCGGACCTCCTTCCGGTTTGGCACCAGAAGACACACTATTCTGCTGTGGCTTTACCTGTGGCTTACCCTTCTGGTTTTGTTTGGGGCCCTCTTTGGAATGTGAGTTATTCAAATTATCTTTTGAGTCTTTTTTAGGCTGTTTTCCCTCATCCTTTTTCTGAGTTGCCCCAGAATCCTTATGAGTAGCCCTGTTGGCAACCCACAAGTCAGCAGCCTTAGCTAGCTTACTGGAATCCAATTCCTTCGAATCAGCCAAGTGCTGTCTGAGCTCAGGAGAACAGGCATCATAAATAGACTCCAACATAAAAAGATTTCTCATACCCTCATAAGTGTTCACTTTGTAACCCTTAATCCATCCCTCTAAGTTTTTCAACCCTTCACTCACCCAGGTAGCCCAAGGGGTACCATCATGCTTTTTGAGGGTTCTAAACCTCTTGGGATACTGGGAAGGGGTCTTCCCGAATCTAGCTATCAAAGCTAGTTTCACACATTCGTAATCCGTCTTATCCGCCTCCCCCAACTCCATTACCACATCAGTCGCAACAAGAGGGAGCCTAGAGAACAACCAGGGAAGCAACGCATTCTCGGTGATGTCCTGGAGCCCATGATTGTATTCAAACAGTTTCAACCAATCCAACACATCCAATCTCGGTTCATACATACCCACTAATTCCTTCGGCATCCGGGGTCTTTTGGGACTGGAGCTCCTAGAGGAACCAGAGGAGAGAGAAGCATTTTCCATAGACAACTTTTTCATTTCTAACTCGTGATTAAGTTCTATTTCTCTGAGTCGTAACTCAGCTTGCTTCTGCTCAGCCTGGGCATTCATCCGTCTGAACTCGAGCTCTTGGTTTCGTTCAGATTGAGCCAAGAACCGTTTATATTCTAATTCGAGCTTCATTTTTTCAAGTTCAAAATAAGCAGGGTTACTTGTGGGACCTGGTATGGGCCTCGTAGGCACAGCTGGTAAGGCAGGTAGAGGAGCGGGGGAGACAGTTTCGTTAGCCTCTCCGTCCTCGTCAGCCTCTTCATCGCTATTATCAGAATTACGATTCAGATCAACACCATTACTGTCATCTACATTCGCTGGGGAGAGTGGTTCCTCTGAACCAGTACCCAGACTTTGGTTCGCCAGTAATCTCTCTATTAGTTCTAACTTCTTGCCTCTTACAGAAAGATTATCTTGCCTACAGAGAGCTCGCAAACTCTCAGTATTTTCACCTGACAAGGATTCTTTACTGTAAGTTTCCATCGTAGACATGTTTGTGAAAGTTGCTTTTTAGTGCTAAGCTTTGTGGTTAGTTATCCTACAGCGTCGAAAAGCACTCTAAACTGTATACTCGATACAAATCCCACCGCTGCCGCCAGTGTTAGGCGGAAACCTGTTCAGTTCCCTCTGGGACCACTGCAAAAGATTTAGGACTACAGGTGTTGGCGGTGAACCCACTTGGTAGCAGTCTGTACCACACAGATTCACTTGGTAGCTGTGGCTGAGCAGTCAGACTTCTCTCAAGAAAAGTTGAGCAGTATGTGGAGTATACAACATAGGGCAATTCTTCACAGCAAGACAAGCAAACACGCAACGAGGCTTAGTGTAAAGATAGTAAGGTATTTATTCATAACACAACATCTATGGAAAACACTAAAGCAAATCACGGCGAACAAATCAAACACAATTAATCTACAAAGTAGAAAACGATCTATCCCCCTAGCAAAATATCGACAACTCTAGGTTCTACCGGTACCACTTATTTTCAGACAGAGGTGTATACCTCAACCTAGATGACACTCGAATATTAGTTAGGACGGGAGAGAAAAAGATAGGCAGGTTATGAAATCAGCACAGTTCAATCCTATGCAGATAAAATGCAAGGCAGGAAGGCAAGAATCACAATAGATCGTAAAGTTCAGAGGCCAGGCCCACTCGGAGAGAGGCAAGGCGCGATGTCCCAAAAAGTCTCTAGTGGAGATGCATTCAAGTCTTTATAGCAAATTGTTATCGGCAGATTGAACCAGTTCAGAACAAAGAATGAGCAAAGCTTGGAGGCGACCCAGTGGAACGGAGCGGATTAAGACACCTCACTCGAACCGAACGAAAGGGAAGCCAGGCAGACACGGTACCTTGTTGTGGAGGGCAGCTCCGGCGGGGGCAGTTGTTCCTGGTGGTGGATGCACGTCGGGTCTTGGCCAAGAGTAGAGATGATCTCGTCGTCGAAGGAAAGTGAAGTCCGGTGCACCACCAGGGAAGAGACCAGCCGCGGAGTGCTCCGTCACAAGCACCACCTTTTGGTCGCGGTACAGGGGTAGTGGTTATCCGGTTGCCGAGGTGCTCTGCACGGGCAATTCGACCACTGCGTCCTGAGGCGAATATAAAGTGAAGGGGACTGGTTGTTCCCACCAGTCAGGGGAAGAGACTCTCCGGCAGGGAGATCTCCACTGTCGTCGGGAAGTGGTGAGTCGGCTCAGCAGGGCTCCACCGGAGGTGTCGTCGTTGCAGGTCGGCTCAGCATTACCCTCGTCGGATTCTTAGGTCCTGTGGCGACTTCTGAAGATCCAGTCCCAAAAGCCCTGCTTTTATGCAGAAGACCCCCATTCATTCAGCCTAGCTGTCAATCAACACATGCTAAGTGGTGAGCGGGAAGGCTCACCACCTGGGCCAATCACTCCACAGTGCGACCTGAGTTGGCAAGGCAACTCGATCCAGGGTGCCTAAACCCCCTCCCACACCCCTGAGGTAACCCAGACCGAATGGCACCACTTTGGAGGGTCTCTGTACAGAGGCCCGCCAAAAGTGGAACAAAGGGCTCAACCTTTGGTTTAGGAGTCACAGAGACGAACACAGACGCCATTTTAAAACCGAGTTCTGGCAGAAAATACCACTCGATAAACTTATTTAAGATAAGTAGATCGGTGGTACGTCAGAGATAAATGAGAAAAAGTATCAATCTCCAACAATGGGACGAATCCCATAGGGTTATGTTCGGGATCGAACATAACAAGTAGTTTCCACTGCCACCAGACAAAACTCGACGAGGGGGGATGGGACAGTGCCCCCTCGAGTAACAGATCCAGGAGTAATCGAATTACCCCTACTAGTACGTCCACAATAAGATGGTTGGTACTAGTTCAGTTAGTAAATTTAGGTCTAGTAAAGCCAATGGTGACTTTACATGCCCGGGGAGACAGTAGTCAGTCCCCGGGTATGGAGTCTATGGTGGGGGACACGCTAGGGCGCCCCCGCGTTACGACACGTAGGGTGCGGTGTAACACACATAGAAAAACATATGAGACCCTATGGAGTTAAAGACCCCATAGCCCATCGAACACATTGACATTTCAAAGGAATTACACACATACATGTCCAAGAGTGGGAGAAAAGAGTCTCACTCTTGGCAGATGGAAAAAAAACAACTCCAGAAATCCAGCAAAGCTGCTGGGGGACTCACTAGGTTAGGAAATTCAGCCTAAACAGAGAATTCTCCCTAACAGTCCTTTAGGTAGTACAGGGTTCATTCATGTCTTCAAAGCAAGGGCCTAAAATTAGATTAACATCTACCAATTTTAAAATGTGTCCTCCTTCAGGTTGCACAGTTAAAGAATTTCAAACTTTTTAAAAACATTTTTATTTTTATTGGCAGTGGTTTATAACAAACACATTCTTCAGAGCGAGAAAAATAGTAACAATGTACGCAAGGACATAGTGGCCCTCATTCGGAGGTTGGTGCTAGTCATTGCGCTATTACCGCCATGATTAGCACCAATACCGGTACCGCCAACGACTTGGTCGTATGGGGACTTACCGGTCTATTCCGACCTTTGTGGGACCGGTGAATCCCCATTTGAAAAGCCATTCCCCATTCCCATTTGAGCCCCCATAGGGCTAAATGGGAAGGGGGAAGGCATCAATAACGGTACCGCAAATTGCGGTACCGTTATTGACCCCGGTACCCCTTTGCGGGTCCTGTCCATAATGCCTGGTAAAACAGGCGTTAAGGGAGGGACCCGCAAAGTGACCTCGGAATAGGGCAGAAAGGGATTACCGGCACCGGTGTCATTACCGGTGCCCGGTATCCCTTTGCACCCAGGTCATAATGATCCCCATTATATTGACTGCAAGAGTAGTGTATCAGTAAATGGGGGGTTAGCCGGTTATGGGATTTCACAACTTCCAAGAACCTCATTTAGGGGTCGAGGGAGTGCCGTCCTCCGATGTGCTCTCCTCCTGACTGTTGAGTTAGCTGTTGAAGGCAGTCCATATGTTCTTGGGGTGAGACTGTAGTGGAAGCATAGTGAGGTATTCTTCTTCACAGTTCCGAGACCACACAAGTGCGTTGAGCCATTTCTGGTAGGTCGGGGGGAGGTGGTCTTCCACAGGCACCACTCAGTTGGCAATGTATGCGATCTCCGGGGTGTCACCAGGCTCGTCGGGAAAGGTGGGCCATCTGGTGCTAAATGCAGCCTGTAGTATTGCAATATTTCTAGTGCGGACCCAGAGTGCCCTGATCTCCATGTCCGTGGGTCAATGAACCTACCATCTATACAGAAGTCTTTAAGTGCTTGATAGCCTAGTGTCGCCCAATGTCGAGCCAGGGCCGTGTCATGTGTTGGCTGCAGCCCAGGAAATCCCCACGCGGGGAGCCATTTATAGTAGGGTTGGGATTCAGGGGTCGCACTCAGCAGACGATCCCATGAACATAAAGTAGTTCTGACTGGGTCTAGGGGCGAATCGGGTACATAGTGTTGGTGCAATATGAGGGTCATCATATTGACTCCAGCTGCAGCAAGGGCTTCCAGTTTGACATGTGGGCGGGTTCGGATGCTGGGGTACCAATAAGTGGTGTATTGGGCCTGTGCAGTGACCCAATACAATGTTAGGTCAGGGGCTGTAAATCCCCCACCTCTCATATGGTAGCGCCATATCTGACCATTTCTTACATACCGCGCCCGAGTGCCATAGGGACTGTGTACATGATTTATGTAATCTAGTGAAGTATTTCCCCCCGGGCCAGATGGGTATATTGCTAAATATGTATAGCAGTTTAGGAAGCAACACCATCTTAACGAGGGAGAGTTTCCCAACGAGTGATGATGGGAGGGAGCGCCATTGTGCCATTTTCGACTTGGCTAATTGTGCTGCGGCCATGTAGTTGTCTGTCAGTAGAGCAGTCTTGGATAGCAACATTCAGACTTCCAAATACCTAATCCCATCAGGGGACCAGCGAAGTGGGTATTCAGTGGCCGGTTGTTGAGTGGTGCACTTGATTGTGAATCCCGAGTAGGTACCCACACGTGTGATGTCTCGCAATACCAGATCCAGATGGATATTGGGATACCTGATATATAATAATAGATCATCTGCATATAGGGATATAATCTCAGGGGCTTCTTTCAATTGTATACCTCCATGGGAATGGTGTGCTCTGATGTAATCTGCCATTGGTTCTATCACTAGCGCAAAGAGGATCAGGGAGAATGGACAGCCCTGACGGGTGCCTCTTACGAGTGTAAATAGCATAGATGTCAGTGAATTGACCCGGACCCGCGCCGTTGGAGCTGTATAGAGCAATTTAATGTATCCAATCATATTGGGACCTATGTCCATTGTTTCAATACCAGCCACATGTATTTCCACAAGACCATATCGAATGCTTTTTGAGCATCGAGTGTGACCGCAATGGCACTGGTGTCATGGTCAATTCTAGCCATAACATTGAAGAACCACTGGATGTTGTGGGAAGTGGATCTTCCCGGCACGAAGCCCCCCTGGTCTTCGTGTACCACGTATGTCATGATCAGGAGGAAACTATTTGCTATCACCTTAGCAAAGACCTTAGTGTCTGTGTTCATGAGGGAGAGAGGCCTGTTTGAGCTGCATTCGTCACTGGGTTTATCAGGCTTGAGCAGCACAGTTATGACAGCTTCTCGCAAGCAAGGTGGGAGGACAGCCTGCTGGAGTGACTCATTCCAGATCTCTAATAGTTTGGGGGCAAGAATGGCAATGTGTTCTTGGTAGAATTCAGATGTAAGTCCGTCAGGGCCTGGCGCTTTACCTTTGGGGAGGTCTGAGATAGCTCTGACTATCTCGTCCAGTAGGATTGGGGAGTCTAGTTGGTCCCTGGTCAGGGAGGAGGTACATGTCGTGGGGATCTGATCAAGGAGATCTCTCATCTGTTGATCGCTGTGTTCCAGGGGTAAGGTATACAGGTTCATGTATAATTCAGGGAAAGTTTCTAATATTTGCTGGTCTGACCATTGTGGGACGCCCTCACCATCCTTGACCGAAGCAATCTGAGTGTGGCCCCATTCACTTCTTGCCAAATTAGCAAGTGTCCTCCCGGGTCTTTCGCCCTCCCCGTATTTCCGTGCAGCAAGTGGGCGGCTAAGGTACTGAACTTCTCTCGTGGCGTGTATGTTGAATGTCTTGAGTTCCTCGCTGATCAGTGCGAGTTTGGCTGGGTCGGCTGCTGACGAGCAGTCTTTTTCCAATTCTTGCAGCTTGGATTCAGAACAAATGAGGTAATTCCGTATCATTTTCAGTATACCTGCCTCTCTTGATATGGACATCCCCCTCATGTATGCATTGAAGGCGTCCCATCGGACACCTGCCGTGGTGGCTTGGAGGGTATTGCATTCAAAAAAGGTCTCAATATCAGCTAGTATGTCCACTTTCAATACAATATGCAGGAGGGAAGCAGACATGAAGCGCCACGTGCTAAAGGTCGGCACATGCGTTCCCAGTTCCACTGATAAAGTAATTGGGGCGTGGTCAGAGAGTGTGCGAGTGAGTATCTGCGCCACATCAATCTTACCCATCATATCGCTGGATACTAATAACATATCAATTCTGGAGGAGCTATCGTGAACAGAGGAGTAGTACGTATGTTCACGTAATTGAGGATGGAAGACCCTCCAAGCGTCTCGGTTGTCAAGTGTTGTGCTGTGAGTGTGTAATCTGCGTGCCACACCTGACAGAGCCCTGGGTGCAGTGCCCGTCCTATCTAAGCTGGTGTCTAATATCAGGTTCATGTCACCTCCCCAGATGATCTGTATCCCCACATAGCCCAACAGTATGGAGGCAACAGTGTCTACGAACTCTGGGGTGTCTATATTGGGCACATAGGTGTTCACAAGGAGGTATTCCCTGTTTACTAGCGTACAGTATAGTACCACATACCTGGTATCGGAATCTATGTAACTCTTGTGGAGTGTGAATTTGATAATTGTGATTGTGTTAAACTAGGGCTTTTTCTCCCCTCGCAGGACTCTCAAACTTAGGTGGCCTCTCCACTGGGTACCTAATTCGTATTTACTGTGCTACTGTTGCTCTGTAATTGTGGTAAACTAGGGCTTTTTCTCCCCTCGCAGGACTCTCAAACTTGGGTGCCTAATTCGTATTTACTGTGCTACTGTTGCTCTGTAATTGTGGTAAACTAGGGCTTTTTCTCCCCTCGCAGGACTCTCAAACTTAGGTGACCTCTCCACTGGGTACCTAATTCGTATTTACTGTGCTACTGCTGCTCTGTAATTGTGGTAAACTAGGGCTTTTTCTCCCCTCAAACCTAGGTGGCCTCTCCACTGGGTACCTAATTCGTATTTACTGTGCTACTGTTGCTCTATAATTGTGGTAAACTAGGGCTTTTTCTCCCCTCACAGAACTCTCAAACATAGGTGGCCTCTCCACTGGGTACCTAATTCGTATTTACTGTGCTACTGTTGCTCTGTAATTGTGGTAAACTAGGGCTTGCCGCTTTCACTCCTGTCCGCTTGCTCTCATCTGTCTTCCCCCCACTCCCTCCTTATTCCATGGTGCTCTCTATCTCTCCTATCTTCTCTAACTGCTTCTCCATTGACTAACCTGCTCTCCTCACTATATCTGGTAGGAAAAAGTTTAAAAAGTATATCCTGGTCTCCAACCCAGGCCTCCCTATCGCTGACACCTATACCAAAGCCTCTTCCAAGGAAACTCTTACTGACATCCTCTTTTTCGTGCCTTCCCCTGACCAATGGACCCTTCATATGGTCTCTGTGCTCTCTCTCTTCTCCTCTTCTCCCATTAATGGTAGCACCCGTTGGGATGTCCTCTTGGCCCCCTTCCGCTCCTCTAAGGCCATCATTAATGTCTAGGCTAATGGGACCGTCTTGGTCCAAGGCCCTCAGGCCAACCTCCACTTCTTTGATAGACGCTTCCCGCGCCTCATCAACTTCCTTTCCTCCCCTGCTGTCCCCTCTTCTCTGTCCTCGCCTACCTTGCCGCCACCCTCTCACCCTGCCCTCTCTCTTGCTCCTTCATCTTCACCTCCTCAGGGCGTACCTCTGATCGGTACCCCTCCCCGGATGTCCTTTAAGGATGGCAACCTTCTCCTCATTGCCACTCTCAACTGTCGCTCTGCCGTCAAACACTCCTCTGATATCTGTCGCCTTCTTGAGGAACTGGACCTTGACATCCTCGGCCTCACTGAGACATGGTTCACGGCCAGCTCTGTCACCAGCTTTGACAAACTCCTACCTGACGGTTACAAGATCCTCTCCTTGCCCAGGCCCAACCGTGCTGGGTGGGGTGTGGCCCTTATCTTCCCTGAGTGGATTCCTGCCACTGTCACCCCTACGCAGACCTACTCCTCCTTTGAATGCCTTGTCTGCCGACTCTCTCTCTCTCCTAGCCATTCCCTTACCGTAGCTACTATCTATCGGCCACCTGGTCAAATTTCCTCCTTCCTCTCTGAGTGGGCTGACCTCTCCTCCTCACTCCTGTCCTCAACCACTCAACTCCTCTTTCTTGGAGACTTCAATATCCACCTTGATACCTCCTGTCCTCCCTCTGGACTCTTTCGCGACCTCTGCGACTCTCTCTCACTCTCTATTCTCCCGTCTGGGCTGACCCATTCTGCAGGGCACACTCTTGATGCTCTGATCTCTTCTGGCCTTCCCTTCTCTGTCCCTCTCTCCACTCCTCTCTCCTGGAGTGATCACTTTCTCCTATCCTCCCACCTCACCTTCCCTACCCCACTGGCAAAGCCACCCTCATCACTGCCACCCACCTTCGCGGTCATCCGACCCATGAAGCGCGTGTCAGTTGAGGCTTTCGCTTCCACCTTCTCGCCCCCTCTCCCCCCTTCGGCTGACTCCCGCCCTGACACAGCCCTCTCCACTCTCCACTCTGCTATATCTGATACCCTTGATATCCTTGCCCCTGTCATGAGAATCCGCCTGAAGCCCAAAGCCAAATGTAACTCCTGGTACGACTCGGATCTCGTCACCCTTAAACGCAAGTGCAGGGTGGCAGAGAGGAAATGGGGTGCTTCATGTTCATCCTCTGACAAACTGGACTGCTGCCTGCTCCAAAGGCAATACCGGCTCTCCGTTCTCACTAAGAAGAGAGCCCTTATCCAAGCCTGCATCTCTGCAGCATCTAACAATTCGGCTGAACTCTTTAAAATCTGCAAGGAGCTGGCCAACCCTGCTGCAGTCTCCACCTCTCCTGTCCCCTCCCAGGCCCTCTGCACGACACTGGCCTCTCACTTCATTTCAAAAACTCAGGACATCCTGTCCTCACTCTCCTCCTATCACCTCCCCTCCTCTATTCCCTGCTCTCCCTCTGGCCCTTCTGCAGCCACCCCTCCTCCCTCCTTCTCTGCCTTTCACTTTTTTTCTGCTGACGAGGTTTTGAGACAAGTCTGACCTATGAAAGTCTCATCAAAACAGGTCCACCCCTGTTCCTCCAAAACTATCAAGGACCACATCGACTCCCTGGCGCCTGCCCTGGCTGACTTCTGCAATCACTCCTTCACCTCTGGAGTCTTCCCATCCCCCCTCAAGCTGTCCCTTGTGCACCCCCTTCTTAAGAAATCCTCTTCCGACCCCTCCTGCCCAGCTAACTATTGCCCAATCTCTATCACTCCCTTCCTGGGCAAGCTCCTGGAGAAACTGGCCATCTCCCAGCTTAATCTCCATGCTGAATCTGTTGGTAGTCTTCATGACCATCAGTCTGGCTTCAGAGCTGCCAGAAGCACGGAAACTGCTCTCCTGAACATCTGTGAGGACCTGCTCTCAAACCTTAACTCTAACACCCCTTGTGTTCTCATTTTGCTCGACCTCTCTTCTGCCTTTGACACTGTCAACCACACCATCGTAATAACCTGGGTATCACTGGTCAGGCTTTGGCATGGCTGACCTCCTTCCTCTCCAATCGACCCTCCCAGGTCCAACTGGGTTCCTTCCTTTCTGACATCTTTTTCTCTACCTGTGGTGTCCCCCAGGGATCTAACTTCTCCCCCTGGCTGTTCAACCAGTACCTGGCACTTCTTGTTCACCGCATCGCCGCTCTCTGTCCCAACTTTCAGTGCTATGCGGATGATACCCAGCTCATTTTCAGGCTACCCTCGGCCTCCTCTTCCCCTTCCCACATCTCCGACTGTCTTTCTGCTATCCAGGAATGGTGTGCCGCCAACGACCTCTGCCTTAATGCCAGTAAGACTGAGATTCTACTTATCGGCACACCCACTCCCTCCTTCCCTGCAGCTCTCTGGCCGGCCTCCCTTGGCCCTCTTCCTGCTCCTACCTGCATGGCAAAAAACCTCGGGGTTATCTTCGACTCCACACTCTCTTTCTCTGCTCACATATCTGAAGTCTCTAAGAAGTCACACTACCAGCTACACCTCCTCAGAGGTATCCTTCCTTTCCTCTCCTTCCCCCAGAAGCTCACTGTCTCCAGAGCCCTGGTTCTCTCGAAGCTGGACTACTGTTACAGCCTCTGTCTAAATCTTCCTACCTCTCCGCCCTTTGCAACTCATCCAGAACAGGACTGCAAGACTTGTCCTTGGCCTCAAGCCCAGGGATCGTATCTCTCCAGGACTGAAATCGCTACACTGGCTCCCAGTGGCCGCGAGGATTAAGTTCAAAACCCTCTGCATTGTCCACAAGGCCTTCTGGGGCCTTGGGCCAAAATACCTTCAACTCTCTCTTCCTAAATATCTTCCTTCTCCAGCTCTTCGCTCATCCACCTCCAACTACCTCAGGGTCAGCCGCTTCTCCAAGCAACGAGCTGGGGGTAGATCTCTCTCCGCAGCAGGGGCCTCCCTCTGGAACAGCCTTCCTGCCTCCCTGAAACTTGAGGAGAACCATCTCCGGTTCCGGAAGCACCTCAAAACCTTCCTTTTTGCCTCCGCTTTCTCTCCCTCTCTCCCCTGCTAAAAACACTGAACCTGCACTGAATCTGCAACTGCCCACTCACCGATCTCGGTCCTTGGCCCTGCCACTCTTCACTGCACTGCCTACCTGCACTACGGGACTGTCTCTGTATCCTACAGCCCCTTCTCCTGGCACTTACCTTGCACTTGCCACCAGCTGGCCCCATTATTTATCTTGTATTCTACTAACCATGTACTGCACTCTCTTTGCACTTGCCACCAGCTGGTCCTATTACTTATCTTGTATTCTACTAACCATGTGCTGCACTTCCCCTCTCCCCTTCCCCTTGCACTTTTCCCAGTCCCCCTACCCTTGCACTTGCGCGATCTGAATGACACCTGGCCTAGTAGAATCGTTGTCTGTTCTCCCCTTGTTCCCACCCCGCCTCGTCGCGCCTTGAAACACTTGTGTATAGGCGCGTTACAAATGCCATATCATATCATATCATATCATAGATTTATATGTCAGTGTCAGCACCCCTTGGGCTTGAGTTGAGTAGGACATGTACTATCTGTTAGGTCCCATGATGGTGCGATGGTCGCTGCCAGGCAACCCAGAGAATGTGTTTCTTGCAGCATAAGTATTTTACTACCGTGTCTATGGGCATAGGCCATGATTTTGCGGGCCTTGGTATAGTTACTTAGTCCCCAGACATTCCAGGACATTATAGTAGCAGGCATTTCAGTGGTCTAGGGTACATCCCAACTCACCTGTCCCAGCGTGTACTTGCGTTTTGAACCATTGTCATAGGGATGCCCTGACATAATGTGTAATATTGCTCTACCTCTGCCATTTCCAATATAATTCCCAAAAACAGTGCCTCCCCCTTCCCTCGCTGTGCTATTCCAGCTGCCAGTGTCCCATCCCTCCCCCTTCCCACAAAGCTCAATAAACCCCAAGAAACAAGTGGTAGTGGACCAATCCCAACATGGACAGACCACACTCGTAGCCAAACAGGGGCTCACACCTAACAAGTTCTCCAACATTGTCATTGCAACTGCAGTGGGGTTCGCTGTTGCCGTGTTGCCAACTAAGAACATAAGGAAGTAATAAGGTACCAGACGGTACATGGAATCGGCTGCAAGGGTCATTATGATACAGTTTGCCACAGAGATGCAGGGGAAGCAATAGCGAGGATTGATGTGGCTTTAATCCTAGACCAGCAGTTCGGATTTGCACAGAAAACCCACCCTGCAACAATGTATGTGAGTGGAGGTTAGTACCACCTCATAGTTGGTATGGTAGTTACCGGGAAACACTCATGTTGATCCGGGTGGCATGGCAAGCTCTATCTTGGAGCACACCATGCACGCACAGGGAACTCCAGTCGTATCTGATGCTGCCATTTGCCCAAGGGCCAATGGATTCAAGTTTTCAGGTCATCAGGGAGCACCAGAGTAGTTAAAATGCGGCTCAGTCATTGTCCATGAGGCCTTCAGCGGGATTATTGAGTGGAATTTGTGCCTCTATATGAACTTCACTGCCTCCTCAGGAACCGTGAAGAAATAAAGTTTCCCTTTGAAGGTGAACTTCAGTTGTGCAGGGAACAGTATTGCATATGGGATATTGAGTTCTTGCAGCAACTTCTTTTCCCCAAGGAACTGGCTCCTTTCCTGTTGTACTCCAACCAAGAGGTCAGGGAAAATCCTGATTGTTTGGGAACCAAGTCGTAGTTCCTCCTTCTCCCGTGATAGGTGTAGAATGTGGTCTCTGTCTCTATAGTTGAGTATTTTTGCGATGACAGGCCTGGGGAAGTCTCCAGGTTTGGGGTGTGGTGATAGGGCTCGGTGAGCATGCTGAACAGTGAAAAAGGGAGACAGATTGCAGTTGTCGAGCAGCTTTTTTAGCAGATCTTCCACTGCCAGTGCCATACGACCCTTCAGAGCATTTTCTGGAACACCGATTATACATATGTTGTTCCTGCACGATCTGGATTCCAGGTCATCACATTTAGCCATGACGAGTTTCATATCGCGGGTAAGGGAGATAACCGTATCGTGGAGGGTGTGTAGGCTGCCCTCATTGGTGCTAATTCTCATTTCTGCGTCAGTAATTCTAGTGCCAGCATGATCTATTTGGGATTTGAGTGATGCAACATTAGCATTTATGTCATCCAGTTTTTCGTGAAAGGAAGCGAAATTCAGGGCCATAGATTCCATCATTGCTGCAAGGTCAGGCACTGGGGCACTCGAGGATGGGTCAGTCCCCTCCTGGATAGATGATGTGCACTCAGGCTCAAATCTAGGCGTCGCCCTAGCAAATTTATCCATGGCTCCTGCCTTATTGGCACCACAAGACTTGTTATGTATGGCATTGTAACTGTATACATGGTATAGACCGGATGGTTGGTAGTCAGGAATGGCGACCACCCAACAGTTTGAGTGGAGGTCAAGTGGTGCTTTGCGGCAGCAGTAAGGGTAAGAGAGTAGCAGAGCAGGGCCGAGAGATTTAGTGGCAACCAATTAGGGTTATTCGTTGAGTGTGGAGGACTTCAAGCTGATGGGATATGCAGGGAGTTGATAACACTGATATGGCAGTGCGGCCTGGGCTGCGGTCTGCCGCATGAGCCGCGGTAGCGCAGATTGTGGAGGTCCTGGAGGTGCAAGAGTCTATGGCTTGTTCACTATCCACAATACTGTCCTCCCTTCAGTATCCAGGGGGGGCAGGCAATGTTATCACGTGCGGGTGGTCTAACAGCAATATTCCTGGGGCGGGGTGACAGGATGCCTGTGTGGATCAATATAACAGAGCTCCGGGATGGGGCCTCCGGGAGTCGTACAGGTTCAGAGTATTGGCCTAGATTAAATGTGCACACTGGAGTGTGGCCACTGTGTTGGGGAGGCAGAGAGGTGGATTACCATGGATATGGCAGCGGGTACTGACTTGGAACAGTGTCTGGTCTCCTGTGAGATGAGCCCAGTACTGCCACAGGTCCCAGCACCCATCTTTCAGCCTGTGGGGTGTCTGTGCCTGTGTCCTCCTGAGGCTCGCCAACAGTCCAAGGTCGCACGCCTGCCCAGCCATGGCGCCCCTCCAGCCCAGCCCATCCCCAGCAGGGCAGCCGAGCGTGTCTGCCAGTTCAGGAGGTCCCTGCGCGGCCGCGCCCCGGCAGGTTCCTCAAGCCTCCACTGTGAGGCAAACGCAGAGCGGCACCAGAGGCCCCAGAAGGAGCCGGAAGGCAATCCGTGAGCGGCACAGCCAGTGTCGAGGAGTCATTGGGCGAATGGAGCCTCTAGCTCTGCAGCCCCTCCCACAACAGTTCTGTGGCTAAGCGGACACCGTAGGCCAGTAGTCGGCCAGCGGCAGCAGGGAGCGGGCCGCCAGGGGAGCCAGCGCTCTGGGAGATGGATCTGAGATCCAGCCGCCGACGGCACTGCAGTCCGTGAGCGGCAGCCCTGCCGGGCAAAACCAGTCGTGGCGGCCCCAACTGTCAGCAAGGCCGAGTCCGGTGCCAAAGTCTAGAAAGTCGCAGTGCGGCCACACAGCACAGATTTCTGTCCAGATTGGGGACACATGTTCTGCAGGATATTGGAAATCTGCAGTGATAGTGATGGCAGGGAAGATGCAGTGAATGTGCTAATATCTTCAGATAATTGTTGGCAATTCACGGAGCTCAAACGCTAAGCCATTTCTAAGGCTGCTCAACAGCGCCCCCAAAGAGTTTCAAACTTAATCACAAATATGTATTTAAACACCAAAAGTTGTGGGCAGTTTTTTTTCTGTGTATCTTTACTTTCAAAAGACAACAGCTGTCCCACCCCTTTGATCAGGGATGTGTATCCTCTTCCTTGGGAGGGAAGCTACCCTGTAGAGATCAGTAGGCAGCCTGCCATTGTCCTTGACTAGGCCAGAGACGAAAGTCTGAGGAGCTCTTTGTTGTCAATATGCAGGAGCCTCCAGCATCCATTAAGGCTTCCTATAGAAAGGGAGTGGCAACTGAAGTGTCATTTCTCCCAGGCTGGGCACTGTCAAGTCAGAATTAAGTATTTACTTAACTCCAAACTTGGTTACTTTAACATTCACTTTAAGGTCTTTCATTTAAAACATATCAAAATAAGCACAGTTTAGAATGGATTTGGGCATTTACAGAATTAAGCCCTTCACAAACATGCTGTTAAATAGGCGAATTTTGCAATGTCTTCAGAGAAATGAAACACATTTAAACTGGGTTTTTACATCTAATTTTCTTATGCAGCACACACACATTCAACTCAGCAGTATTCTGTTTTTGAGTGCTGGAAATTGTCTGCAATCTGGAAGTAAGTATTCAGCTTATGCTTGGAGTCTTCTCTGTACAGCTGAAATTGATATGTTGCCACTTTTATCCACATGTTTTCTGTGTAACTGAAAACAAACTGTTGCTGGACTGGTGTTTCATAAAATACATTTCTTAGCTGCTGTCAGTCAGTGAGGCCCAGTGTCTTCTGACTGCACTGGATGATCTGTGGTTTCATTTCAATGGTTCACTTGGAAAATTACTGAATTTAGTGCCAAGACAGTACTTTTAAGGTTGCAATTGATTAGGAAGCTGCATTTTAAAGGGCATTTTCAGTTTTTATCCCACTTCTGTGGCCTTGCTTCATGTGACATGCAACAGCACCCAATGGCATTTTTCTGCAGTGAGTTCGGTTTTGACACCAACTTTGACTGTATGTGGCAGGGGTGTGCAGCCTTTTGTGATTTATCAACCATGTGCAGTTTTGCAGATTTGGCACACACAGGGGTTAGCGCATCAATTTTTGGCTGATTCTTCCCCCATTGGCAAAGGGGTGCATTGGGGCGCATTGGCATGGGTACAAATATCTCACACACAGGACCCAGATGCCGTCATGATGATGTACAAGTATGTTTGGTATTTCATCTAACAATTCTACTGGCAGAGGGTGTGGGGTATAAAGTGCAACCACTCCCATGGTGCCCCCTCATAATTCTTCAATTAGCAATACAAATCTACCCTCTAGGTCCTGTTGCACTGTCAACAACCTGGAGAGGCAAGAGTTTGTGCATGAGGACTATGACTCCCACCCCTCCAAGTCTGTGATGAAAATCCATCATGTATCGAAGTCTTATAAAGTGATCCCTTAAAGAAGGTACACACCGACCCAGCCAAGTGCATTTCAGTGAGGATGGCCATATATGGGGCAAATCTGTTGAGGAATTGTAAAACCAGCCTACAATTTACACTAGTGGCCAGGCCATTCACATTACATGTCAAGAACTTAAGGAGAAGGAGTCTCTCTTGTCACCCATCCCCATATAGGCTTATACGAAAGCAAGAGCAGACATTGCCTAACTGTGTGTCAGGATGTCAGAAATCAAAAGCCATTCTTGTGTCCAAACGTTCTATCCTGACCCTCACGCTACAAACAAAATAATGAAGTGAGAATCAATGTTCACCAATCTCGTTGGACCTATGAACAGACACTTTAGAAGCAATATTTCAGCACCTGAAGTTGTCACATTACTAATCCCGTTTCACTTGTCACACACTATGAGTTGATTTTCCTAAGGCTGCAATAACGCATTTTGTTAATAAACAGCGTTTTTCTGTTATTGCTTTGAATTAATAATGTTTGTTTTCTTTAAAGGCTTAGACTGATGCTTTGACAATTGATTTGTGCATCCGTATTCCATGTTGCATGTAAGCTCGTGCGAAAGGGAGGGGTAGTCGGTGGTCACCATTTGTCTTTTGGATATATGTTCCCCGCCTCTGTGACGCCGACCACATGTAACAAAATAGTGGTTAAGATCCATTTTTTAAATTCTGTTGTAAGAGCCTGGTACAGATCCGCCAGCTTACTGAGTGCCAGCAGTGGGCGTCTTTTGGACCTTTAACAATGGATGGAGGGTCAAATAGCACAGCGACTAGAGCACTCGCTTCGGTATCCGTGCGGAGCCTGCTGATGCAAGTTCGAATCCCGGCAGGGCCAAACCCAGCCTTTCATCCTACTGAGGTCGATAAATGAGCACAACACACAGTGGGTAATAATAAGCAGCGCTCGGATACCTGAGGGTTTGTAGCTCTATATAAATGCAAAATTATTATTAGGGTCTCCCTGCCCTGTGCAGCCCACACAAGTCACAGAATCAAGAAAGAAGAGCGGCTTCCCTTTAACCATGGGACTGTCACTGCTGGGTAGGACCCCCAAAAGTGCCTTTTCATTTCTCTACTGTTGTGTCTTTAATAAACCCTTCGACTTTAATAATTTATGTGGTTTATAGTGATATTTTCGAATGCCATAGTTTAGAATTAAAATGTGTCAAAAAAATTCATTTTGTTATTTTTTTTAATGGGGGTGTCTCCCCCAACCACTGTTTTTTTTACCCCTTAACACCCATTTTAGTTAAAAAAAAAAAGAAAAAAAAAAAACTTTACCTACATGAAATGCATTTTTTCAATGCATTTTTTTGAAACTTTTGTCATTCGAAACTATGTTTTCGAAAAAATGACTCGATACCATTTATGTTGCAGCCTTTCTGACGTCCACTTGGCTTATTTGTAAGTGGCATCTATTGTATCATGATGCTGGCTTGAAATGTCCAGCTTAACCACCTAATGCACTTTAAAGGCCACCTGAACTGATGGACAGATTGTGGGCTAACTGTATAGAGGTATAATGACAGATCTGGGACCTTTGCGGTGTCCTGCTACATACACAGACTGCTTCAGATGTGGAAAGTAGAACATGTTGGCACCATGCAACCCCCAATAGATGGGAACTGAACTGGTGCACATGTCATAAGACTACAAGTTTCTTATTTGACAATTAATTTACGGTACTGTACCAATCACTTACATCTCTGTCTTTTATGTGACCTACAGCCCATGTAAATATAGTATGCGATTTCTACCATCAGGCCACCCCACGGGTTCTATTCAGAACACATCAGAGCTATTAAACTTCAGAAAACCTCATATCAGTGACAATTCACTTTACTGAATGTCATGTCATGCAGCGGTGTTTCAGAGTTTCTTTTAAATTGAATGTCCAATACCCAGTGAAAAGAGCCGGCAATCTAGAATTCAATCTCAGATGGAGAGTCAATGGATCTTCAACTTGTGTTGTAAATAACCTGAGGGTATGAATGTAGATGACTAATTATAATGCTTTGTGGGGATTGAAATATAGCCAAGCATAATACGCACACATTCATGTTTTAATTCTGACATTTAGGGGCTGTGCTACAGAAAGTGGCCATACAAGTACAAGTTTGGATGGTGTTAAAACCTGGGCAAAAATTGCCAGGGTACACAAAACCTAATTTCAATGCATTTTTGCATCAAGAAAAGGTTTAGCCGGCTGTCAATGAAGCACTAGGGCAAACCTTGCTAGAGTGGAACAGTAAATTCACTATTTTGCACGAACACTAATTCCTTCAAAAATTGCACTTGCACTGGTGCAAAGTTTGTGCAAAATTAACCCTGGTAACATCTACACAGGGACAAACAGTGTGCCTATTATTGGATTTATTTTACTGCATTTATGTTGATTAAAATAAGGATATGCATTATTTGTGTTCACATATTTGTATTCAAATGTTCTTGGTTTACAGAACAATTTTGCAAAGCAGTAGTGCTTTGCAAAATTGTTCTGTAAACAACGACATCCTGCTAAGGATCACTTCATGACCACAAGGAAAAAAAACAAACGTTAGTCCTATCATGTCTGAGACACCAAATAACTGAGAATATACGTTGGGCCTCATTAGAAGTACGGTAGTGCGATAAAAGCGGCAGTTAAGTGGCAGTTATCCCATTACGACCACTTTATTGCTGCAATACTGCACTACATAATGCGAATATTGCTGGTAAAGTGGGAGATTTAACTCCAGCAAAATGCTTAAAATGACATCCTCCCCTTTACCACTGTAAATTGTCTAAATTACCACAGTGGAATAACTGCAAGCAGTTATTTTGGAAAAAGTCCTGTGGAGTGCCACAGAATTAAAAAATGGGGAAGTACACCATTTTGCACCACTCGCGGTTAAGTGGTAAATCCATGTGACCAAGTGGTGGTAATAGTATTTAAGTGTGGTTGTAATTCTGCAGATGTACTGCCAGGTTCGGAATGAGGCCCTTTGCGTGGTAAAGTTCCAAAAGATTATAGAAACAAGCATTGGCAGTGCCAATCGTTTTGGCGTTTACTGTTGTACTTTGCATGTTGCATCATATAGAGACAGTGGAGTGGAAGAGACACCAAAGACACAGGACACTGACACTTCTCCATTAAGAGAGAAATAAATGGAGGGACACTGAAAGAGAATAACAGAAGAGAATGGAAACAGAGTGAAAGGAAGAGGAGAGTGTAGCTATCAAGACAGTGGCTGGCCCCTTTGAATCACTGCTCAGTCTTTCATCATTCAAGACTCAATAAAATGACTACTGGGTTGGAAAATAATGGAAAAACCTGCCCTTTAGTCAGTAAAAAATGGCTGAGGCACGCCCAACCAATATAACACAATAGATTGGGGTAGGATAGCTCAATGTGTTCATGAACAAGCTGTAGAGTTGGGCACATCCAGTTTTTTGTTAAGTACCTCAAAATATGAATGAGCACTGTGTTATTTAATTAGTATGTGTAAGCTTCACATACAAGGACTGTTTTTAAATCACGAAGACCTTAGTATGACTGGCTGGTTGGTAAATGCACCAGTAACCTACATTGTAGTGTAACCTACATTGAACAAGGTGCACTCGTAGTGGTAATGCACCAACTTCTGTAGGGAATGTTTGTGCGCAATTTACAGATTGAGGATCCCAGTCCCGCGGTTCCTATTCTTACAGTCAAGAGGAACAGCCTCAGCCAAAGGTCTTTCAAATTCATTTCTCAAGTAAAATCAGCTCAAATTGAACAGGAGGGGGTGGAGGGTCGGTGTGTTGGGTCTCCGACTCACTTCATCTTGGAATATTTGGGTCATTAAGCTAAGACTCACCTGGGGTTTCTCTGCAGAGAATGGTTTTACCCCACAGCAGGGCCAGCAGCACCGCGAGGGCCCAGTGGGCCATAGAGCCACTGAATAAGACTGGATACAAAAATCATAGACCAATCAGAAGTGCGAATGAGCAAGTGCAACGGAGGGCACAGTAGACAGTAGGGGGATCAGGGCTTCCTGGATCTCCCCCTCTCCCCTCGGACAGCAGCCCTCAGTCACTAGCACCTTCACTGCTGGGCCTAGACCTGAAGCAGTGGCCAACATGTGCAGCTCACCCGCCTTTCCCATTAGGGGTTGGTGGAAAGTGGGCTTAGGGGGGAAATGACTCTCAGGTGCGGACCTCGGGAGAGGGACACACGTGGGCTGTTTGTGACTTGGGACACACACTGGTCTGAGACGGGGTGCATGCAATCCCCACAATTCAGAATGCTCGAACCTGTCCTAGCCCCCATGCAGAAAGGAGCACCCCCTTTGTGGCACTCACCGGAGAGATTCTCGATTGCCCGAATGGCCCAGTTATGGTACGGGTAATCCACAAACGCATAGCCAAATGAAAGCAAGACATGTCCATCCATTCCTGTTGCCGAATAGCTGCCAGAGCTCATTGGCCTTCAGCGAGGGGATCAAGTTCCGGATGTACAGCTTCTTTTCATTGAAAAATCATCTAGAAAAAAAAGCATAATAAAACCAACACTGTCCCTGGAATCAGGAACACAGTTCGAGGAAAACACCCACACAGAAGCAGCAAGAAGGGAGGCCTGCCTCTTTCTCCATCTCTAAAAGAGAGCACGCTGTGGCTCCAGTTGAAATTCACACAGACACGTTACATGTGGCAGTACTCCCGATTGGAAGAAAATACGTTAAACAAGCCACTATTGCATTACATCCGAGTAATACAACAGGAATTAACACTTTGTGTGTTGGCAATTAAATGCCACAGCATTTCCAGTTGTCATGCCAACCACAAAGACTGCTTCTTGGCACCCCTTTCTTCTTGTAGAAATTGTTTTGGTGATATTTGGTGGTTTATGCCACCAAAAAGCACTAAAACCAAAAAGGGCACAGGCTAAAAAGGAAAATGAACAGAATAAGAATGGAGAGCGGGTCAGGTCCAATTCTAAATGTAATCTGTGCACTGTCCTGAAAACACTTCCCAGTTTACACAATCATTACACTGATTGTTAACAGTTAGCCTGAGGTTTACAAGACATCCCCAGCTAATACACATGACCTTTGGGCACCGCTGGAGGTTTCCCAAACAGGCAAACTCATTCACATTTGGGGAGTTGCTCACTTGCCAGGCAGGATGGATCGGACAGGTATCAAATCCTTGACAGACGATGTCTGGTGTCTTCTTCAACCCAATTAACCAAAGCCTGGAAGAGATCCCAGACCTCCTGAAATGTACAAATAGAGTTTTTAGGGTGGAAGAAAAGTTGCCCATCCTTTATTATGGCAAATGTTTGAAAACCAGATATGCATTGGATGGGGGAGTTCAGGGGGAGGGGGCTTGTTTCCAATATTGCGTGATGAGCAGTGGCTGAAGTGTACAAAAAGTAGTAGTGGAACTATGTTCCCTACAGGTCTGCCCCCGCTCCCAATAAACCCCACAGTCACACCCCCTCCCATGCACAAAACTAACCCCCAAAGACACGAGCCTGCTGTTTAAGGTAACGTTCAGTGCATTGCATTTTTCATCTTCTTCCTAAACATTATTTTTTTAAAAGCGAAGCCATTCTAGAAAGGTTTCTTTTTAAAATGAAAGTATAGGAACAGCAAAACGACCACTGGTGAGGAGAATGAGATTCACCATCAAACGGCGGGCGATAAGCTGTGTCATAGCACAATGTAAGAAAGAGGTGTGCCTTGGCCCACAGTGACCTAAATCAATGAAGACCAGATCATTGTCCAGAGACATGCTGGTGTTTTTTATGTAACCAGATTTATTTCCTAAACCTTTGGATTTGCAGATAGTCTCGCCGGGTATCAAGAACATGCATTCTGGTATCAGTGTTCAATAGTTTTTACATGTGGCTTTTTGCCCATTGTAGGGACTATTATGCTCTTTCTGGACAAAACATGATAGCAACAATGATACTCTTTTTTTTTAATTTATTGTTATAACTGAACGGAATCAGCTTTACAATAATATTATTCATGTTATTCATGTTAGTATACATACACATATAACTCATGCAGCTCTCCATAGGACAGACATTGAATTAGATTACAGCAATTTTCTAAAAAGGCTTTTAAAAAACTTTTAAAACTTTAACATTTTTAAAATTATCAGTTGAAATCCTATATCATAAAAACATCTTATAAATACTCAAATTATTAAACTGGACCAAATTCCTTCTTTTCCTACGCAGAGTTTCACTCAACACAGGTCAGATTCTTCCTGATTCTGGCACATATACATATACCTAACATTTCAACAGTATATTCACAGGCTAGACATTATACCATGTCCACATTGTTACATTCTCTTTACATGTCTAATTTTATACATAATGTCTAACCGTTATATACTACTAAAACCCATTCAATGATAGTATGCTATCATTTACCCCTCACTGATAGCTTTCACAGTACATGTATCATTTTTAACTTCTGTCATTATTTGGTCATTGTCTAATCCCAAATCATTCACAAGGGCAATTGTAGCAAGTCTTAAAGCAGTAGTGCGACCACAATAAATCAACCACCATAGAGACTCTGATGCAATTAAGGTATGTTCGTATAGTAGACGTTTGAAATATTGCTCTTGTTTCTGTTTAAGTGCAGAGCATTCTGTAAGTAAGTGACGTAAGGTTTCAGGTTGATCTATGATCTTACAAAAGCGACATAGATTGTCTTCCTTCATTATCAATTTACGTTTTGCTTTCAACTCCCTAGTCTCACATAGGTTAAATCTTATTCTCAGAAAGGTTCTTCTATGGTCATACGATGGGGAACTAAGGAGGCATGGTTCTACTACACTGCACCTTTTGTGCAAGTAATGATCTTTGGGGAAATCATCGTATTTCAAGCACTTCTCTCTTGTACGCGACCAATCATACAGAAATATCTTGGTTTTAGATCTACCTGGATTCGTAAGTAAATCGTCAAGGGAGATGTCTGCTTCCGCTAGTACTTCAATTACAATATATCGCCATCTTACCATAAACTTATCATTGGTTGTAAACACATAGTCAGCCAGTATATTTATCAATTTCTTCCTGCCGGAGGCTAAAATACACTTTCTAAACAATGATGTCCGTTGCCAGGTGTAACGCGCAAATAATGATATAAGCCCTACTTCAGACCTGATCCAAGCCATTGGTATGCATTTGGGCAGTTGTAAAATGCGTTTCCAAAATTTGCTTTCAAGGCGCAACCATATATTTCCCACTATATATGGTTTAGTTTCAGCTCCATAAAGCAATACCGGTACCACTTTCTGCTTGAAATATGATAAAGCAGGCGTGATGGTAAATTTGCCATATTTTGCTTGAATGATCAAGGCCTGTGAAATCATCATATCCAATTTCCTATTGAGACTCTGCAAATAAGCCTTATTGCTCGAGCCATCAATGACAACTCCCAAATATATGTATTGTGGAACTATTTCCAGGGTGTGTTCTTGTAAACGCCACCTTAATGCTTTTTGTTTTTTGTTTAGAACACCCCCTTTGGGTTGCAAATCATTACCTTTGTTTTGTTCATGTTCACTGTTAGCATATTCTCCGTTACATATCTAGAAACCGCATCAAGCAGGTTTTGAAGGCCACGGGGAGTCTTTGATATCAACACCAAATCATCTGCATATAGCAGAGCCGCAAGAGCTTTGCCTGCTAATTCTGGAGCATCACTTATAACTTCATTAAAGGCTCTACATATATCTGAGATGAAAAAATTAAAAAAGGTTGCCGCAAGTATGCAACCTTGTCTTAGACCTCTGTGAGTCATGATATCAGTAGTTAGTAAACCTTGTAAATTTAGTCTCACTCTTATGTTGGTCTCAGAGTGTAACATTCTTATCAAATTAATTAAGTATGAAGGGCACTTTTCACGAACTAATTTATTTAATAATATAGATCTAACTAATGAATCAAACGCTGCTCTAAAGTCAACAAAAACGAAGTATAAAGGTTGCTTTAGATGACTATGATGCTGTATTATAACTGTTATTGTTAGCAGATTTATATACGTCCCCATGCCGGGTATAAACCCTGTTTGATGTGGGTCTTGCTTATCATATGTTCTGGCCCAGATGTTAAAGTCTCGTAAAACGAACCTACAAAAGATTTTACCAGGTATATCTAAAAGCGCTATAGGTCTATAATTAGCGGGATTAGATCTGTCGCCTCTTTTAAAAATAGGCACCACCACAGATGATTTCCAAGACTTTGGGATACAATTTGTTTGTAGGACATGGGCAAAGATGTTATAAAGAATCAGGGCCCACAGTTCTGGATACTCTTTCATCATACAGTTCGTCAGTCCATCTGGACCTGGAGCTCTTGAATTGGATGATCTGTAGATGTAACCTAATCTATCTTCTCTGGATATTTGCAATGTTTCCCTGTTGTCATTTCCTTCCACAGATCCCTTTTGATCGATCCCCGGATCAGCATATAATTTCATATAATAGCATACCCAGAGAGCTTCAGATACACCATTTATCTGGACCGAGCCCTGTTTTGAGTGATTAGCAGCATTAAGAAGGCCCCAAATTTGAGCTATATTTTTTGTCATTTGCCTAAGTCTTGTAAGCACGCTGAAGGGCACGAATAACCTCAAACCTAATATTCGCAGGCAATGATTGCGCTAATCTCTTTTCGTGTCTCAGCATAGTTTTACGTTTTTGTACCTGTTCATCAGCACTATGTCTAGGTGTAAAATACGCGTGAGTTCTTGTAGAAGAGTGCATATTAAACATTTGGAGGGTAACATTATAAGGTTCGTCAGCCCATCGCGTTACCGCATGTTTCCCCAACAACTCTTTGTTCAGTTCGTTAAGCGTGGATTCAGTCCACCTAAACCGTATTCTTGAGTTATTAGTTATCAAGTGGGCTGTATACTTCCTTTTCCCTGGGATTTGTGGCTCTCTGTTGTAACTCCATTGCATGGTTAGCATATGGTGATCACTCGAACTCTGTGGCATCACCTTAAATGAGGAGGTGTTTTGGAAAGTAGCTTTATTACATGGCCACGGTAGTGGCCATGTAGTTATGGTTAAGTTGGTGTTTCCATAGGAAGAGCACTTTTTGGGTGGCTTATAACTTCGCTCTCCCTGGACGGATCCTCACCAAATTTTGCAAGTGACTGCAAGTATTTGGGTCACTCTGAAGTCTTTTGCAAAGTTTGGTGAGAATTCGTCTAGGGGGGGTCCCAAAATTTTTTTTTTCCCATAGACTGAATGGGAAAAATGTTTTGCTTGCGTCTACAGCCCAAACCGCTGGACGGATTTTCACCAAATTTGGACCAGGAGCAGCGGCTTGGTCCCGAAAGCGTGCTTTTGCAAATTTGGTGAAAATCCATCCAGTAGTTTTTTTTAAAATTACCAAAAAGTAGGTCAACAAAAATTAGTGATATCTGTGTTCGGTCCGTGGACGGACTTCCCTGTTCGCTCTGCGGACAGTGTCCTGATTGGCCAATCGGCTTGCGTGATGTTCGCGGACATGCAACGTGTTCGCTGATTGGACGGCGTGGAGCGTGAAGCGCGTCAGATTGTCGGTAGCGCCCTCCATCTTGGATTCGCGGTCGTCCGCGGACAGCGTGGTGAAACCTTCTTCAAAATTTGTATTTAGTAGAGTGTGTTCGTGTGTAGGAGTGTTTGGGGAGGGTGGGAGTGTATGAGATAGGATGAAAGTTTTGTTTTTTATGTGTTAGACGTTCTTTATGTGTTCGATTTGTCTGGGGACATCACGGGTGTTCTGAAATGTTCTAAATAAACTGAATGGGGGGTGTTCTGAGGGCTCAATATGTGTCCGTTTTGTTCGAAAGCAAACTGAAACTGTGCTAAGAACACTCGCAGTGTCCTGAAATGTTCGCAAATAAACAAAATGGGGGTGTCCTGAGGACACTGTCCGTATTGTTCGTTGTCAAGTTGAATATGTTCTAAGAACACTCGCGGTGTCCTGAATTGTTCGCAAATACACAAAATGAGGGTGTTCTGAAGACGTTGTCGAACACTCGCTGTGTCCTGAAATGTTCGCAAATATGAATGGGGTTGTGGCTGACAAGTTGAATGTGTTCTAAGAACACTTGCGGTGTCCTGAAATGTTCACAAATAAACAAAATGGGGGGTGTCCTGAGGATTCTGTCCGTGTTGTTCTCTGTCAAGTTGAATGTGTTCTAAGAACACTTGCGGTGTCCTGAAATGTTCGCAAATAAACACAATGGGGGTGTCCTGAGGACGCTGTCCGTATTGTTCTCTGTCAAGTCGAATATGTTCTTAGAACACTCATGGTGTCCTGAAATGTTTGCAAATAAACGAAATGGGGGTGTTCTGAGGACACTGTCAGGATTAGTCAGGCGAGTACAAAGGCAGCGAATATGGCAAGGGAAATGTGCACCCAGGAACTACGACTCAGGGATGCTAGAACCCAGGAGTGCAAATAGAGTGTGACATCAAAACCAATATATGAAAAGGGATGTGGGGTAAGCACCTGACCGCGAGGAAAGTCGGCAAGCACCTTACCCCCAATTGCTGTTACAGGTACTGACAGCGCTAAACCCACGTGGAGGGCCAGCAATGACAGGATCTGTGTACTAACACTCTTGATGGTATTACATAAGGGAACTTAGGAACTGTACTCACGAGGACGAAATACACCTCTTGAATGTCAGCTAGCCCACGAATCCTGTTGATGAATCTGGGACCCAGAAAGGCTATAACAGCAATGGGAGAAGTAGGGAGGTCCAGAGGACAAGGGCTGAAGGCAGCCGGAATGAGGCAGGCTGCCGGGCAGGGAGCCCAGAGGACAAGGGCTGAGGCTGGGAATCAGCAGAGCGAGATCCGCTGCTATGTGGAGAGCCCGCAGGGCAAGGGCGGAGGCTGGAAGGCAGCAGAGCGAGATCCGCTGCAATGTGGAGAGCCCGGCAGGGCAAGGGCGGAGACTGGAAGGCAGTGGAGCGAGATCCGCTGCAGAAAACTAAATACCTAAGTTGGAATAGGGATTACAAATTAGTGGGAAAAAACATAAGCATTCACACAGGAGCTAGCTACCACCGCACACCACACCTAATGATCAAATGGGAAATGGATGCAGAAGTGCAATGGAAAACATGGAATGGATCCTCTAGAAAGTAAGGATCAGGAGCAGGGAAAAAACGAAATAACCTATGCAAACTTCTCCCTACCCCTCCAAGGAAAAGACAGGAAACTAAACTAAGAGGAAGGCTAAGGCAAATGGGTAACAGCAGCAAAGGACAGAGTCAAAGAAATATAGAACACAGACAAACTGGGCTGCATCTAAAAGGGGAAAGCACTCAGAATTGCTGCCTGCAAACAGGGGAAGACAAAAAGGGAAATCAAGGGAGCAGAAATCAATTAGCGCATGAATCCGAAATTCAGGGCGGAGGAAACAAGAAAACAGGAACAAGGAAGTAGGTACAAAGGCAAAGAACCAGGAACCAGGGACTAGTCAAAAACAGGAACACTGCAAACGATGACCAGCGCTGGACTGAAGTGAGACTGAGGCTTTTAAAGCTGTTTAACGAGCACACGCCTCAGGTGTGCTGACTGCTGCACCTGCAGCCACAGGTGTTGCCTATCCTCCACCCAACCTTGTCCTGCAAGGGTGGAGGTGGAGCAGTGGGCCAGGCATTCTGGGAAGCACAGTCATTTGGTTAAAGAAGCATGCTGGCTGCCAAAAACCTGGAATGGATCCGGAAGGGAAGTAGTTTGGAAAATAGGGATTTAGCGCTCCCAATTCATTACAGCACTGTGGCATTAGGTTCGGAGGAAATGTCCAGCAAGGAATAAGCCCCAAAACATGCCCCCAAGAGGCGGGAACGGGAGCGAAGGGAGCGAGTCGTGACAGACACTGTCCGCATTGTTCGTTGTCAAGTTGAATGTGTTCTAAGAACACTCGCGGTGTCCTGAAATGTTCGCAAATAAACAAAATGGGGATGTTCTGAAGACGTTTCTAAGAACACTTGCGGTGTCCTGGAATGTTCGTAGGGGGTGTCCTGAAGGCGTAGTCCGTATTGTTCACTGGCAAGTTGAATGTGTTCTAAGAACACTCGCAGTATCTTGAAATGTTCGCAAATAAACAAAATGGGGGTGTCCTGAGGACACTGTCCGTATTGTTCGTTGTCAAGTGGAAAGTGTTCTAAGAACTATCGCGTTGTTCTGAAAGGTTTGTAGGGGGTGTCCTGAAAACGCTGTCCGTATTGTTCGCTGGCAAGTTGAAAGTGTTCTAAGAACACTCATAATGTCCGCGGACATTAAAAGTTTCCATAGACCATAGTTGAAATGTTTGACTCTATGGATGTGATATGCTGCTATGGTTCTCCTTATTATCGTATACTTACTGTTTGGTCTAGTAACGGGAGTCCATGTTTTTCTTGTTAATTTCTGTGATAAAAGAAAATAGCATGTTAGTATTAGTATTTTGTAATGACTTATTACATTGTATAATCAATATACTTTTTTTTTTTTGGACCCTCATATTTAGTAGATTACAAATCAGAGTACTGTGCAATTTGCTCAGTTTCTGTATTTGTTGCTAAAATCATTGGGTCTGTGGGAGAAAATAAAATCCATGTTGGATTAAAAAATCCCTTTTTCTGTTCTGCTACAGTTTATTTGTTTGTTTGTTTTCAGTGTTCACTTGTTTTTTCTGGCTAATGCTTAATACTTTGGCTTGTTGTATTTTTTTGGAGCAGTAACATATTATTTATTTGTTTTGATATTATAAAATTTTGGAGCAGTTAGATACCAATTGGCGTATTCTGTCTATCTTTCTGATATATTTTAGTGGTATTGATTTATCTATTTGGATATTGTTAAATATTGGGACAGTTAGATACCAATTGGCATATTCTAACTGTATATTTTTTGGTATTCATTTATCTGATTAGTTGTTGTAGAATCTTTGAGCAGTTAGATAGCTTTTGGAGTATTCTAGCAGTTTATATTTTTTTAACACAACTTTACTTAGGGTTTAAATACAGTTTAGTTTTCAAATTTTGGTTTTAAGAACATCAAATAAGTGTTTGTAAGATTTCCTGGTAATCTCTGCTTTAGAGTAATGGTACTATCATTACATTCAAACCATCCACATTTCTTTTTTATATATGCAGTGTAGTGCCCTGAATTGGTTGTGGCTCCTGCGTGGTAGATTATACCTATTGTTGTGAAGGTTTTCTTACCAAGTGATATTTGACCATGTGTGAATCCAGTCAGTTTGCAGTTGTTTTTGGTACCATCTGCATTGTAACGTAGAAGCATTAGTATTACGTATTTACTATGTGTTTCTATTACTAACGTGAAGAGATTATCTGAATTGCAGGTAGAGCATACTCTACCATGGTTTGCATTTTGTACAAGTCGCTGAAATGGAATGGATTCACAATTTGGTATTGATATATATATGAAGCGTTCATTGGGGATTTCTTCTTGTGTCACATTGTTGCAGAGGGTGCATGTATGTTTCCACATGTATGAAATCTGAAAGATTTCATTTATAGGTATGTTTTTGTTTTCCAGTACTTGTAGTAAGTACATTAGAAATTCTTGTGGATCTTCCTGTGAATGTATAGTGAATTTCACCATTCCAGCACAGTAGTCCAATTGTTGTCTTATTCCAAAAACACTATACGTGTTGTCAGGATTGTTTGCTGCATTTCTGTGAAGTACTAACACTTGCAAACACAATGGGTCTGTACTGTGTAAGTAAATGTTGTCAACAATTGGTGGCAATTGAAATAGAATATTCATTGCTACATTTGCGCAGCAACTTACACCAACTATATTTGAGAATTTAAATGGTCCAGGTAGTTCTGTATCTAACTGCTTTTTTTGGAGTTTGTCTTCCTTCTTTAAAGAAGTACTTGGTTTACTTTCCCTAATTGATTCTTTTTTGCTTGTGGTACTTGATGAAGTTTTAATTTCTTTTACTCTCTTTGGAGGATTTGCAGTGACATCCTGTTGCATTTCTGTTTGATTTATTTTTCTTTTATAACGTTTTACTTTTTGTGGAACAGAATATGTGTTTAGGTGCGGGGTTTATAGTGAACGAAGTCTATTGTATTCTAAAATGCAAGGAATATCAGCGTTTATTTTACTTGCATCAAAGTTGATTAGAAATAGACCGTCAAGTGTACGTAAGCGTGATAGTGCTACATAGCTCATGCCTTCTTTAAAGACTGTGTTACCAATATCTATCATTGCTTTGTCTAGGGTAAGACCTTGTGATTTATGAATCGTGACTGCTTATGCAAGAGTTAGAGAAAATTGTTCTCTGCGTACATACATATCTTTGAAGAGAAGGAATCTAGCTGTTGAGCGTCCTATCCTTTTTACTTCTGAAAGTTTGTCAAAAAGTATATTGACAAACTGATTTTTGTTGTCGCGTGGGTATGTTTGAAAGCCAACAACTGTACCCAGTGCTCCATTAAATAGTCCTTGGTCCACGTCAAGGTTACGTTTAAGCATTACTCTGCAATTTAAGGATAATTTTAATATCTTTTCTAAGCCTGCTGTGTTTGAGATTGATTTTTCTAAACTATTTAGTCTTGTTGTGGTTTGGTCACACATGGGTAGTGTCATACCATGTACATCTAGTTTGTGTGTGGCGCTAATTTCCATGATTGGTTGCATTTCTTTACTTAGCATGATTTCATTGAATTTGAAACAGCTTGCAAGAGTTGGCATTAAGGCCATACAATTGACATTTTTGTGGGCTAATTGTTCCATAACATCTGTAGCACATGCATTATCGCCATTAAGTGCATTAATGTGCCAGGTTTTCAATATTCCTTCTGCTTCTTTAGAAAGTATACCAACTCTGATACTTTTTAAAATGTTGGCATAAGTGGGATCTGCAGATTGCGGCATGTTTTCTGTTAATTCTCTGTATTGGAAATGTTGCCAAAGGTTGACATTTCCAATGCTGCTAACAGTTTTACGGCAGAGTTTGTGTCCGAATGTTTTAAAAATAGGCTCACCTTTTACTGGTGTTAATTGAAGCAGATCTCCAAAAACAATAATGTGTTTTCCTGCAAAGAGCTCTTCATAGTCTGTTTTGAGAACTTCTTGTAATCTGAGGTGAATCAAAGCTAACATCAGGTTGGAGACCATGCTCACGATCTATTAGTAGCATTTTCATTTGTTTCAATACTCTGCGTAATTCCATTGCAGCTTCTGCAGAGAGTTTGTAATAATCTAGTTTGTTCTGGTGTTCTACTGGTAATAGTAGTAATCAGTGTAATGTAACACCACCTATGTTTTAGGCAGCTAAACCTGTGGGGGCAGTGACAACAGCTGAGAGTTTGTTGTTTGTCAATTGTTGAAGGAACTTACTAATGATTTTGATTAGGAATGTTTTGCCAGAACCAGCTTCACCACTGACGTACAGTAGTATAGGTTTATAATTATGGCAGGAACATTCTTTATTTTCATGTTTTACACCATGTGCAATTTGTTTTGTTACTTCTTGAAAAATGATACTTTGCTCATTGTTTAGTTTTGATTGTAGTATAGTTAAGTATTCCTTATCTTCATACTGACACATGGTGTTTTCTACTTCTATCATAGCTAATTCTGCCTCATTTATTATTAGTGGTTCTCTCCCAGTGGTTCCTGGCTTCATGTTACAGAAGGTTGACTACTGTCAGGAGTGTCCTTATCTAGTTGGGCTTGGAGTTCTTCTTCGTGTTGCTGTTCATTGTGCAACATTGTTTTGTACTGTGTAAAGTTTACATCAGTTATAGTGCTTTCATTTGCTTTGAAAGCATCCTCATATGAGTCATAGTTATCTAGTAATTGTTCTTCTTTTCTCCATGGTTTGAAGAGTTGTAGCAGGGACATGTAATATACTTCTTTATGTTGAGGAGTCTTTAATGACAATTTGATATGATTAATTAAATTTGGTTTAGTGAGTTTAACTAAGCTGCCTTCAGTTTGTCAGTCTATATTTACCTTTTTTTTCATCAGGTTTCAAATTATTTTTGTATGTGTAGTTTTGGGCTATCTGATATAGACACATGTTTTCCAAAGTATTACTTCTGTTTGGGTAGTATGTGTCCAATAAATTGTTTTTTAAAATGACTTGGCTGTTGGGATCATGTTCGGCTATTGTTTCTATATCTTCATATGATTTTAGAACTCTTTTTCTAGATTTAGCTAGACCAAGACTTAGCCATACTATATTTTCAGATTTACCATACAATGCAGTACCAGTTAAACGATCAGCTGCTTCATATGATCCACATTCTCTATGGATGAGCATTTTTATGCCCAAGCTGTATAATTTCTGAGATACTGTTTTATCTGATGACAGGTCATTCCAGAGGTATTGAAGCTCTGTCTTTTCTGCTTTAGTTAAGTATGCTGTGACATAACGTGTACTGCACACCTATGTTTTATGTAATATGTATTTTTAGGTGATTTACCTTTAACACTATGTCTAACTGAAGACATGAGGTTGTTCACTTGACCTGCATTTGTAACTGGTCTAGGGAAACCAAATCGGCATTTGGTGTAGTATTTCCCTTTGTTTTTGTATTTGCGACGACAATATTTTCCACATTTGTGTCTTTGAAATTGTAAAATTTGTGCATGAAGATCACTATTTGTGGCTTCTGATGGAATTTCACAAGTGACATATTTTTCAATAAACTGTAAAACAGTGGCATCACTGTCTTGACCAAATTTAGGAGCATCTTTAATCCATAGAAGCATGTGGATATGTGGTGCTCCTCTGGCTTGGTATTCTTTTCTCCAAAAGAAGTGTTGCACTTCTCCAAGGGGAGGAACAGTTTTATTACAAATAAAATGTAGCATAGCAATGAAGCGATGGTGAAAATATCTTGAAACATTAACAGGATCCAAAGAACAAAGTTCTCCAGGTGTTAGTATATCTATGCTTGTTTTGTTTTTATTTGATATGCGTAGGAAATCATGTAAATCTTCCCATGCATATTCTGCACAACTTAATGTAACAAACCAAGTGGGTGTGCCAAGGTTTCTGATCATGGCACACCCACTTGGTACATCTCCATGATGTTGAAACCAGTACTCTTTAGTACCACGCATATTTGCTAATAGATATGTGATATTTGATTTGAAAACCTCATCCTTTTGTTGCACTTTTTCTAATAATTTTTTAGCTGTCATATTTTGAAAGCGTGATCCTGATTTTAATGTGTGTGCAACTCCGTAACATAAAGTTGCTAGTTCACTTTCAAAGAGTAGGTGGAATATGTATTCCACATTTTGTCTAAATCTGGGATCTTCACAATACATCCGTAATGAGCGGTATTCTGAAGCTGATATTTGAATAGGTCTATCATCATATCTTCCTCCTTTGCCAGTAGGAAAGAGTGGAGGAAAAGCACATGCTTCTATACTTTTTTCCCATATGCTGATTGGCGATCCTTTTGTTTGACACACTTGGTAAGTTTCCAGTGCATCTTCTACGGTGTCATTACAGTGCAAAGGATGAATTGTATAATGGTCTAAAGTATTTGTTATTGTAGCAGGATCTAGTAGCTCAAATTGACCAGCTTCTTGTGTTTCTTGAATTATTTCAGTTGTATCTTTCAAGTTTTCTTCAATATTAATTTCTTTGTAATATTCATTATTCTCTAAGATATTGGAAGGCTTGTCTAACTTTAAATAAATCTACCAGCTGTTGCCATTTTTTTGTCTTTTGTAGGTACTGCATTTACTAAGATAATTAAAGATTGCTGCATTGGACGTTGCACTCCTAGAGTATGCACATTCTCTTTTAGATCTAATGGTAAATAAACTACTTTTCCATGAATGCCTTTTACCAATTCAGAAGGAGGTAATTTTGCTGTTTTTGGTTGAAGGCGTATTATTTCTTGAAATGGGTGTACTGTTTGAATTATGATGCTCTCATATAAATTACGTTGTTGTAGGGGTTTTGGTACTGGGTATAATTCCAAATTATTTGTGATAGCACGTGAAGGAGTTTGGTTGTTGTCAAGTTTTGTAGTGTAGTAACTGCAAAGTAGGGCTCAGTTATTTTGTATTTGTTTTCTGCTACAAGGTAGAGAGCTAATTCAAACCATTTAGAATCTTCATTGTCTTCTATTTTGTATGATAGATCTACAGTTTTTGTGTTACTTTTATAAAAAGTTCTACGGCAACATACACATACATGGTTTGGTACTTCAGCTGATGTACTTTTACATTTTAGTATTTCTTTTTTGTATGTGTTTAGCAAAAAGTTGCCATGTGTAGAATTGTTGCTTAATTGGTTTAAAGCTATTTCATTCTGTAAATGGCTTTCACTTCCAAAATATTTTTTCTGGATATAGTGAATTTCTTCAAGTAGGTCTTTTGCTGTACCATGTAGAAGGATGTTATTTAACTTTGCTAGTGCTAAAGCAGGACTTTTCGTATAGTACAGTTTATAGACTAGATTTCTTATAGTTGAATGATGTGTTGATATCCTTTTGATATCACGGAAAGTGGTTTTACAAGTGGGTCCTGTAATGCAGGCAAATGAATGTCCTTGTAGTCCTGTGTACTTGCGCACTGGACAGGTATCCAAATTTTGCAGTAATTTAATTTTGATTTTGTCTTTGCTTTTTACATATTTATTGAGGAATTGGCGTAAAGATTTGAAACATTGTTTGGGAATGTTACACATTGACGTGCATGGCTATTTGTACACTAGACGTTCTGATTCAGTTGAATGGAGGGGTAATTCTAAGTTTTCAGGGCATATTTTTGTAAGGAGTACTTCTTGTTCCATTATGGTATTATTCACTTTTTCATAACCTCGACCAATGCTATGTATAGCAATTGTATTTGTTTGCTTTTGTTTGTACGCTTCTTCATTAAAATATGGTTCTGTGCTCGTAGTGTGATTCCATTCACCTCCGCAGATACTTAAGAAGTTCTTTCTGTTGACATTTCGTTTATTGAGAAGTCTTTTTTGTAATTTAGTTATTAGTTTTGTTAGTGGTTTCATTTTGTTTAACAGTAAAATAAATAACTTTCTTTTCAGAAGAATTGCACTGTCCATCAAGGCTTCTAAGATTAATTTCCTACGATAGGTTTTAAGCATTGAACCTGATTACTCTCCTGTTTTTATAAGATTTTGAAGGACTTTGTGACGGTACATTTTGGCTAAAATACTTTTCTTGGTATGCTTACTTTGCACTATATTAAAATTTGAAGAAGTAGTTTTATTTGTAGCGATAGCTGATTTTCTGTTAATTGTTTTTTGGTTTGTTTTACATTTTGATAGAGGAGGCAACGTTTTTGTACTTGAAACTTCTTGTGTTTCACTAAATGACTGTATTAGGTGTTTTGTTTCAACTTTTTTTACAAATTCTGCTAGAGATGGATGCTTATGTTGTACACTTTTGTTTTCATTTGCTCTACTTTTGCGTTGCTTTCTACAAACTTGACTTTTGGTAGGCATTCTTTAGGGTCTGTTGAAAAAAATAAAGAAGATATGGGTTGGGGTGTTCTGGAATGTATGTGTGCTATGTGCATGAGTGTTTGAGTAAGATGATAAAGATGTATGTAATGGTGTGTGATTGTGCATTGGGAACTACAACTAGTAGGCATTCTTGAATTTATGTGTTACTAAACTGGGGTTCAGATGAAAAAAAAAATGTAAGCTACTGGTGTGGAAAAGTACAAATAGTAAATCTAATGTATACAATTAAAATAGTTGTTTGTTCTATAATATGAAAATTGTAGCGGTTCAGTTGGGTAATTTGTGTGTCCAAAAATAGGAATTTGTAGGCCATTCTGGCTGTAAATCGCTGTTTAAGACATGGAGATTTTTGGACAAAATGGTACACAATCTCTATTTTTAGGCACCAAAATAGCTTGTATTA
Source organism: Ambystoma mexicanum (assembly GCF_040938575.1). Classification (NCBI taxonomy): domain Eukaryota; kingdom Metazoa; phylum Chordata; class Amphibia; order Caudata; family Ambystomatidae; genus Ambystoma; species Ambystoma mexicanum. Next base: position 808,944,837 of record NC_090941.1, read on the forward strand.
ATGTTATAGTATGTTTGCTTAATAATACAAATATTATGGTGATATTCTACTTATTTTTTTTCTTAAATTAACAGGTAACTTCTTAGTTCTTCTTTGTTCTTCGAATTCGGCTGCTTCTTTTCAGTAGACTGGTCTTCACTGCAATTGTAAAAGCTTCAAATTAGTAAATTTGTTTGTATATAGCCCTGTTTTTAATTTAGATATTGATTTTTTTTAATTGAAATCCTCAGTGCCTTCTTTAAAACCATTAAACTAATTTATTTACATAATTTACATTGCATCAGTTCAGTACATATGATAAGTTCTTAATGAACAAATTGTATTGAATGACTAAATGTAGCAAAAAAAAAATATCTTTACAATGTCTTGTGAATTTTATAATATACCAGTGAATACTACTATTTCTGTAAGTAAGCTGTTCTAGGTAATAGCGCCTCAATGTCATGTCTAAATTAAAGTAATTAAGTAAATAAATAAATAAAAACTAAAAAATATGAAATTGTATGAGTATTTTTTTAAAGATTTAAACATAGATTGTGCTTGCATGCAATTTTGTTTGAATATATGTAGTCTATATATTTCATTTAAAAAATGTTAGTTTAACATGATTTGAGTGTGTGTGTATAAAGAAAGTAAATAGTATAAAGGTTTATAAGTGATAGTTGATTTTAGGATATTGAAAAAAATACAGTAAATTCATTTTACAGATTACACAAGCTAAAAGTCTGTTTGAAAATGTGTTCATCTACTGTACAGAAAATATGCATACCTGAGGTTTGTGTTCATGCATATGGATATGCATGGAGCTGCAAGTAGAAATCTTGAAGACTTGTACAGTATTTCTGGTAGATGGTGCTTGCCAATGATATGACACTTGTACTCAGAGAGATTCACGGTACATTTGCAGTGCTGATCTATGATGATGCAGTTAGATCAAGAGGTCTTGAATGTGATTGGTGCATGGTCATGTGACTTTTTAGCTACATCCAATGAGGGAATGGCAGAGAGAGTGAAGTGGAAATGGTAGAAGGGCTGTTCATGTTACGATATGTCCACGGACATGGCGGTAGTTCGTGGACATCGGGAGTTACATCCGGGGATTTTTGGGTTCAGAAGTCATGCAAATGAGAATAAGCACTGAAAGGGATTGGTCAGGAAAGTTTAGTGGGTGTGTTGTGCCAGGAGAGAGTTTCTCAGGTACTCTTTTTGCTGAGAGAACACAATATAGCTATGGCTGTGTGTTTCAGAAAACAGATTGTTTGGATTTTGGGAGATTCGTGGATACATTGGTTGAAGGTGCATGCAGAAAGCTGTGGAGTAGCTGTAGATCTTGGATTCCCACATATGGAACTACACTTGCATGAAGTACGTGGAATGAAGTGGTTGGACTTGCTACCTCTCTGTGCTACTTTGGAGACAGAGCAACATCCAGACATAATTGTAATTCATTGTGGAGGGAACAGTTTAGGACATGTGACTGGAATTTGCTATGAAAGAAGGACTTGGGAAGGTTATGGACATGTTTCCTAATTCTCAAGTGATATTTTCACGGATTGCGCAGAGACAAATGTGGCTTTGTTCTTCTTCATTTGGTCCACAAATGGAAAAAGCAAGGTGCAATGTTAATAAGGTTGTTTGTGCCTTTCTAAGAGATTTTGGCATGTCCTCTTTTCACAATGAAAATATTATGTTTCGTAGTACATACATTTTTCACAGAGATGGAGTCCATCTTACTTATGCTGGCACTCAGATTTTTCTGAGAAATTTACAAAATGCATTGCGACCTTTTTTGGAATTACAACAACCATTTTGAAGTAGGTGTTAAGCATTTATAATTTTTGACTTACAAACACCACCCAAAGGCTCTTTTCAGAGCCACCACTTCTTCCCAGAGAAAATTGCAATGTTTGTGATGGGGTAGCAACCCAATTTTTTAAATGTTTGCGAACTGTCCGCGGACTTCTAAAAAACACAAAGGGCCCTGCTTCATTTATTTTCACTTCTATTTTTTAACTGTGAAAGGCGGCTCTGAAAAGAGCCTTCTTTTTTTTTTGTTTTTTGATATTTTGTATTTTTTTTGTTTTTTTATACACGACACACTAGGAGAGGAGGGGAAAGGAAGGTAAAGGGGGGGCACCAACCACCGGGATAAGAAAGGGCGAGCTGAGAGAGGAAGATGTAGAGTGTGTTTTATTTGGGTAGTGAGCAGATCTTCTCGTGCTCTGAGACGATAGTCTCAAAAGCACTACAAAGTCGCTCCCCCCTGCAGAGTACTGTGTCACAGTACATACATACAACTGTGACCCCCGAAAGGTAAGGGTCATCAGCATTCTGTATGGCCTGTGAGGCAGCTTGAGGAAGACGCTGTCCCACAGAGGTGGTCCTTGTGGTGACAGGATCAGAAACAGAGGCTGAAGTAGAGGAAATCAACCTGCTACGTTCTTCGCAAGGTACAACCCTGCGAATAGCCCCAGAGTGAAATTACCTCAGGTGTTGCTTCATAGTAGTGGTCCCAAAGCTGTACTTACCGTGCTTCCCACGACTGAGTATCATTTTGCACTCATTGCAGGTAACACGGTTCGCACGAGCCTTAGGAACATTACCATGAATGGTAAATAACCGCCACACCCAAGACTCACGCCTAGTGCGGTTAGTAGGGTTTTCCTCTACCTCATTCTCATCATTCTCTTCTTCCTCCTCTGCATCCTCACTCCTGTTCCCCTCTTCAGGCCCTTGGGGAGGTGGTGGTGGTGGAGGGGGTGGGGGTGGTGCTGAAGCAGGTGCAGCACCAGGTGGCAGTTCAGCAGCCAGGGATGCCATCAAAGATGCAATGGAAATCTGCAGTTGGCAGCAAAAATCGCTGTGTTTCGAAGAATAGCCCGAAACACAATGAGAATAAGCTCTAGGGCGTGGTCTTTTATAGGGGTGCTTGTGCACGGTCCGCGGACATGCGTGCTGTCCGCGGACAGATCGAACACAAAAAAAAGTTTGAAAAGTTTCAAAAGGTATGTAGAAACTCAGGATTACTATGTGGGACTTGTGCCATGGTGAGATTTTATTGAAAAATATTATGGATTAATTGAAAATGTACTTTTAATTTGTTCGGGGACCCGAACAGTGTCCGCATTCAGAACACGCAATCAGGGTGGGTGCGGTCATATGATCCATTCGCGAACAAGTCTGCGAAGGAAGCGCATGTCCGCAGGACACCAAATGCACGGAGATTGGCTAGCGCATGCGCGTTGATGTTCTACGGACACTGTTCGGGTCCTGAACTAATTAAAATTGCATCACACGTGAAACGAACATTTCAGGACACTGCGTGTGTTCTTAGAACAGTTTAAATTTGCTAGCGAACAGTAAGGACAGATATACTGTTCTTCAGGGCACGTTCAAATTCATTTATGTACGAACATTTCAGGACACCAATTGTGTTCTTAGAACATTTTCAAGTTGCTAGCGAACAGTACGGACAGGTATAGTGTTCTTTAAGACACCTCCATTTTCGTTTAATTACGAACAATTCAGGGCACCGCGGGTGTTCTTAGAACAGTTTGAACTTCCTAGCGAACACTACGGACAGATATAGTGTTCTTTAGGACACTTTAATTATTTATTTTTTTTAACGAACATTTCAGGACACCGCGTGTGTTCTTAGTATAGTTTCATCTTGCTAGCGAACAGTACGAACAGGTATAGTGTTCTTCAGGACACCTCCATTTTCGTTTATTTACGAACATTTTAGAACACCTGCACTGTCCGCGGACACCTACATTGTTTAAAAAAAAAAAACGAAACTATTTACAACACAATATAAAAATGAAACTTTATTTAACATACATGAATAATTTATGACAGAGAGGTGAGGCAGAAACAGAAACAAAAACAGGAGAATTAGGGGTTTCATCATGATTGTTATTAGGTGAAGAAGGGATGGAAGTCTCATCAAAACGTTTTGGGTTATGGAGAGGGTTTGGGGATAATTGACTGGGATATGGTGAGGGGGGACAAGTACATGTGGGGCAATGGTATGACGTTTTTGTTTTAAAATGATCTTCAACAAAAGTTTTCAAATTATTAAAATTGGTCAACAATAAATCAATTTTTTCTTTTATATTGTCAAGCGTGTTTTCCATAACAGCTTCTTCAGAGGTAGTTTCTATTTTGTAATGCTCTGTACAAAAAAAATATATATATGTTAAATGTAATTCCCTTAGAGTCCAGTCACATCATATGAAACATATACATATGGGAAGACACAAGCTTTAAAGACAGCAATCCTTTTTGTGCATAAAGATAATCAATAGACTAATGAGCACTTTCTGATAGTTCTGTTGTTTTTTTTATGGCTTTATTTTACCTTTATATGATCATATTTGTATACATTGTACTCACACTACTTTCCTTAGGGTCAAATCACATCAAGTGATACATATACATAGGGTAAATAGCAGCTTTGAAACAGAGCAATAATTTATTTGCATGAAAATAATCAGTTAAGTTATGAATTGTTTCTGCTACTACTTGTGCTTTTTTGCTAACTTCACTTTCCCTGTATATTCCCATATTGGTATGTGTTCTTGTGTCTTTGTGTTTTGTCTATAGTAATGCAATTATGTAATACATGTGTTTTATTAGCTACTTATTACATATTTCACAGTACACAAAAATCTATTAAGAAAACAATTATCATTTCATTATTCAACATATTAACATTACGAATATTATACCTTCATCTTGTACGCTGCACACAATGTTATGTTTCTGTATGAGTAGCTTAGTATACTAGATAGAACCCCATAATAGAATGCTATTTATATCAATGCATTGTTCAATGCACTAATTAGGGTATATTTATTGCAATGATCCTTGAAACTTGTTTTGCAACATTATAATAGGAATCCCTTGTACACATATTTCATGAAAAGTACATACACATGTGATGTCATCAGTGATGTCATCAATGACATTTGTGATGTCATCTTTGATGTCCTGGGTGTTCGTCTTAGCAGTGCACGGTGGTGGCGCGAGTTATGGTTGCTTAGCTTACCATAACTGCCGAATTTCAAGGGTTTTTCAGTTTTACTTGGAACCATAACGTCCCTTTGACAAAGTTTTTTCACTGAATTTCATAGGTTTGTAGTAGCGCAACTTAACCATAACGTCCCTTTAACAACGTTTTTTCATTGAATTTCATAGGTTTTTAGTAGTGCAACTTAACCATAACGTCCCTTTAACAAAGTTTTTTCACTGAATTTCATAGGTTTTTAGTAGCGCAACTTAACCATAACGTCCCTTTAACAAAGTTTTTTCACTGAATTTCATAGGTTTTTAGTAGCGCAACTTAACCATAACGTCCCTTTAACAAAGTTTATTCACTGAATCAGTATATATATAATCTATCATTGAGCTACTATTTCCTTTACACCAGGTCTCATTATAAGGTATGTCACCCGGTACAGCACCATTAAGCATCACCATGCTGTGATTGGCCATCACGTTCGCCCATATTTCAACTATTGTGCTCTTTTTCGTTTTATATGGTTTCAAACATTGCATATTTACATCTCCCACAAGAATAACATTTGTTATTTCGGGAGTCATTAGAATCATATTGAAAAAATTCTCCAATTCTTTGATAAATGTCTTATCTGGAATAGACACAGGGTTACGATATATATTAATAATAGTCAAACAACCACCAACATAGGACATTCTGACCAATTGCATGAATATATTCGGGGCCGCCCAAGGTTTAATTGACAGTCCCCTACCCATTTTAATGGCAATCAGCAACCCAGACGATGGTCGACCTTTCTTATTCGGTTTAGCTGCTAGGAAGACAATTTCATGGTTATTCCATACCGGACATTCAACCAACCACGTCTCTTGGAGGGCAACTACATCATGATCATTTAAATCATTGCTACCTTCAGCAGAGAGATGCACATAACCACAAGTATTCCAGCTCGCTAACGTCAGTGTATCACACTGCAGCTCCATATGTTATGATCTTTTACCATCGGATCTGTGTCCATTATTCCCAGGATTTCTCACCATCCTATTTTGCTCGACTGTGTTTTGCTTTTGGTAGATGTTTAAAGATCTAATAGTGACACCATCAATTGGGTCTTGTGTTTGTTCAATGTTCGTGGTGGTTGGCAGGATTGTGGGGTCAACCGCTAACAAAAAACCCATAGCAAAAATTTCCATCCTAGCTTGCCATATGGTATTTCTGACAAGTTTGGACGAAATCCACAGCCGGACTACATGTAGCTACTTGTTGGATATCGGTTGATGAGATATCTCTTAACTCTTCAATATCTTCAAATATCATCAACACACTTGTCCTACTTAAATCATAGGCTATGTGAGGGGAAGGGCGGCATTTCAGAATGAATCTATAATATTGTTTTGGATCTAATGCATGTTTTAATTTCTTTACTACACCGCCAATCGGCCGTTCTTTATCAGACCGTAAATTTAATTCTAATCTCGTATCACACCTTGAAGGTCGATCATCTTGGTGTGCAGTAGTATTACAATTGAGTGTCACTTTTCCTTTCTCTACTAGTGTGTTTGTAGAAAAATCTTGCTCCTGTTTCCATCTTAGGTACTCATCTACTGATTTCTGTATAGTCGCTCTGATGTCTTTAAGTATATCCAGGGAGGAATCTCTGACTAAAGGATCACTCGAGCTTTCAATATTTGTTATAGAACTGCTTTTTGGACAGTTTGTAAGGACAGTGCTTAACAAAGAAGTTGTGGGTATTTCTTCAATTGGAGCATTGTCTACAGCTCGTTGTGACATTAATTGTTCCTCTATCCCTTTTTTAGCAAGTAGAGACACTAAATCATCTAACGGAGCATGATCTTTAGAAGGTGCAGCGTTCACTGTCTCACTGGTTACCGGTTGTCTAGCCTGCCTTAAGTTAGTATGGTTAGCACTCAGACCTCCCCCCGCTAAGGGTCTACTTTTAGTAGCAATTTGCAGGCGCTTTACGAATTGGGTGGTCGCCGCCTTCATTACACGAGGGGGCAGCTTTTGGTTCTTAGTTTTCTTTTTATTATTGTTAATCGTTATAGCAGACTTCTGTTTTGCACTAGTTCTAGAATCTATAAACCACAATCTCACTGTCTTGGTTGCTGGCATCATTTTTATCATCATTTGCCTTTGGATGTGTATGGAATCCTAATAGCACTGGCTCACTGTTACTGGTACAAGTAGGCACTTCATCATCTATTATTACAACAGGGCGTATGATAGCATCAAAGACAGGTAAGACGGATGTTGCATTTCCAACCTCACCTTTCTCTTTCGCATCTGGGGCCACTTGTGGACAGTCTTTGTTTTTGGCATCTCTCATTGCTTTCGTTAGCTCATTTTCACCCATATCTATATACCTAGTAATTTTATTTAGGTTCTGGGCAATCAGCTCCAACTGCTCAGCTTGGCGGCTTATCTTAACATCTAGGGATTCAAACAATTTAAAAAGTGACATAATAGAGATGTTTATAGCATTCAACGTAATTTCTACCAAGGAGCCATGTATATTTTGGTTACTATTATTACCATCCACATTACCCAAACTCGTAGCGTTTTTTTTATATGGAGCACGCGGGGTTGGATAGACAAAGGAAGACGTTAAATCTTTATTACCCTGTGCATGATGGTCAAAAAGACTCGGAGAGCCATCCCAACTACCATCATTACCCTTAGTTCTATCATTTATAAGGGGAGATTCAGTCAGCACTAGACTATTTTCCATAGCAGTAATGCTAATGTCATCCAGATTGATTTTATTTGGATCATTTACCTTCCACAATAACACTATTTTATCATTATTTTCAACTCCCCTACTCACTTTAACTATAGGGGGCGCTTTGTCTGAAGGGCTTGTTAGAGCAGGATTTTGCGTAGTTAAATCAATAAGGGGGCCCTCCACATTCCCTTCAGATTCCTGTTGTGTTACACATATCTCGTTAGCAATGATAGTGTCTGAAATCGAGACATTAGAATTCCCACGTGTCACACATGGAGCTGGTTCTCCTACTCCCATATTATCAGAACTCACTGGGCGGTTTTCCACACACGTGGAAGTAAATACATCTGTCTCACACCTTGATATGCAAAACCCTTGTGTATCGCTGGTAGCACTCTTTTGCTCCGGTGTCAGAATAGGTTGCCCTCCAAGCGGGCCTAAGATTAACAGAGGCTCTGCTAACCACTATATTAGCTGGCATCCACGAGGTCAGCGTATATGGAGATTAAGTCACACACAGCCAGACTTTTCTCTCAACCCGCTGTAACCGCTCTAACAGCAGTAAAAGCAACCTTTGAAAGCAAACTTGCAAAGCGCGTGCGCGCAAAGTGCGTGCGTTTGAAATAAGTAGCTTCCTGTGGGATTGGGGCGGGCTTTCACCACAACACGTCTTAAAGAAACAGCAGCTTGCAATCCACTTGTCGGCACAGGTCGCGAGAAGGAGCTTCTTTCAGCGTCTCACAGCAGTAACAGCAACCTTTGAAAGCAAACAATGATACTCGAGTTGTGATATTCTTATATTGATGTGCACTTAGATGAAAGTTCGGGCAGCAGGAATGACATATACATTAAGGGGAGGTGCTAGCACTAGCTGCCTTGAGAAAGATCGTGGATATATGTGAAGTGTTGGCTTTTAAAGATTTAACAATGTATGAATAACATGTTTTTCTACTTTTGTATCACTGCACCTAGGAAGTTCCTCTGCTACAAGGGATAAGAGGTGAATCTCCCACTGGAAAGAAAAACGCGTTTTGACCTGAAGGTGAAGGGATGCACCAGCACATCACATCAAATTAAGGGACACAATATGCTGAAGGACAGGACAAATGTGAGGAAATGTGGCCTCTCAGATTCCCACCTCCTCATTAAAGGGGTTGGCCACCTGAGGCTCTCCAAAGGTTTTGCCTACAACTCCCATGATCCCTCCGTAAGCATCTGGAGAGCCAAAGGTTGCAAACCCCTGCATGAGCGGAACAATACACAGTTACTGACCCTAGTTTGCATTGTTTCACAAGGTACAGTAGTTGTACGATCAGCTACTGCATCATGTCCAGCCCTAGACAGATTGGTGTGTAGATCTTGGATGTGATTCTCCAATGGCAGGTGGACATTTCAAATACTTTAGAGCTTATTCTATCCATTCTGCTGCAAAAGCACAGTCCTGAACAGGGTGTCATTTTCAGGTTCGTGATCATGTGATCTCAGTAATGTCGAACCCAGTGCAACAAGTTGCTACCTTGGCCATGCTAAGTAGCTCATCCTCTAGCTAGACCTTTGTGGGGATAATTATTTTGCATTGTGATGATGGAAGTTTTACAATTCCAAAGGGACCGACCACCTACTCTGTGGGTAATGGAGGGAGGTATCTGTGAGGAATTGCCATCAGGAAAGGGCACAAAGCCTGTTTTTTAAATTTGTATCAGTAAATAAAATGATGCAGGTGATTCCTTCTCCAAAGAGGTAATCTGCTAACCAGATCCGCTTTTGTCACAACTCCATGCCAAAAGCATAGTGCACTTGTGCCCTGCTGCATAAGTAGCCTGATCCACTTCATCCAGTCTGTTCATGGTGGAGAGAAGGTACAAATGTCACACGATGCCCATTCGACCACTGCAGTGACAGCAAAGTCACTGCAGAACAGCAGCAACATTTAAGATACAACCCCTGTACCCAAACTACAACGTTCATGAGTACCCCATGCTGATAACAGGGTATTCTCTAAGAATAAGCTATGCCTGAGCGTAGGCATAGTGCATGAAGATACTTCCGATCATGGGCACCACATCCCAATTGATATTGCACATGTGTCATCACCTGTGAGTCAGCTCTGCTCTGGAAGGGAATGTGTATTTGCGTCAGATGGGCCGAATCTGACACATGGCAGGAATGACACCCACAGGATCAAGCCTCTCTTTGATTCATTTTGTGAGGGCTGGCAAACCCTCCCCCAGAGACAGCCACACAGCAGGCACCTGTCCGAGGCCCAGGTATCAAAGGAACACACCCATTCAGGAGGAGTAGCCTTACATCAGGATGCTGCATATCCAAAAGTCTTTGTTGTTTGTAGGAGGGAATGGGGCCAGAGTAGGATAGGCAGGAGTGCTCTGGACACTGGAAGACGCCTTACACCATCCTGTTTCACATTGTCTCTCTTTCCTGTCTCCTCCACTTCTTCTGGAGCAAAGCACTTTGGGTGCAAGCTCAACAGGGCTAAGTCCACTCCAGCCAGGAGCATGGATTGGTCCCCTAATGCAGGCTAGCTTTAGACCAATTACCTGAGTAATTGAGCCTTTAAAAGAAGGATTCTCGCACCCGTTCAGCAGAATTCCCTCTGTTTAGCAAGGATCCTTTAAGGCCAAAGAGACATTCTGAACATTCTCAATTGGAATTCCTTTAGGACAGTTGCACTGTCCAAAGCCCTCCGCTGGACGTGAAGGAGTAGCCGTCCAAGATTGAAGGAAGATATGTTACCTAACCACTCCCAGGGAACATTGGGAGTAACCAGTGCTATGGAGCAGGATCCAACCACTCTGCAACGGATCTCTGTGCCAGAAGAGCAGGCCGGGAGGCTGGAGCATCCTGTCCTCACGTCATTTGCGAAGGCCTCACAGCAACCGGAGGGCCTGACCAACCGAGGCGCCATGTACTATCGCACCGAACAGGTCAATGCATCTTTTCATCATCCTGAACAATAGGGAAGGTGTTAGTGCTGCTGTCTGCGTTTCTCCAACCAGTCAAACTATTGAACTGCATCTAAACTAGCTAGACACTGCATTCATTGTGCCCTAGCGAAGCATGTCACCTGTAAGGCCGAAGTGACTGCTCAAAGCCAGAACTCAAATCGAATCTCTGGAGGTTTATCGCCGACTCTAACCAGGGGTTACAACCGTGGCTCGACCTAGCTAGCCGGTGAACTGCCCGCTTATTGATCAACCATTGACGCTACCTCAATCACCACTTTGAAGACTGTCGCCCACCATCTCGAACCACTGAAGCATTACTCGCTGACCTCTCCCAGTGGCTAAAGCCTGACTCAGACTGTTGTACTGTGAAGCGTTCTTGGGAACGCCTGACCTGCATCACTTGGACCGCTGCCGTTCAACCATTCAGAGCACCCGCATTCGCCCTAGTTGACGCTTGCTTGCACCCAGGGCCTCCACGATCTTACGTGCCTGAACAAAGCCTGATAAGCTTGCATCATTTTACACCGGGCCTGATGAGTCAGTCCACCAAGAACTGAATCCAGGCACTGTGACACTGAACTGCCCCTATAGTCCACTTGGGTCCTAGAGACTGGTAACGTCGCAATCAGAATCCAATTTGTCACAGTATCCACCTTTACTGCAGCTAAAAAACGTATTCTACACTTACATCTTCTACATTCACTTTGTCAGAGATTTACTTCTTCACGCATTTACTTATTTTGACCTTCACTTAGTCTTCATTTTCATATTGTCAATGTGGCAATAGATATGGTAAGGTTAGTTGTAACGTTAGGATTAGTGGCAATAGGGAACTGTGGTAACAATATGGGTTATAAAAGAAAGCAGGGATATTGGGGTTCTCCCCCTGTAATAACAAAGTGAGTTTTAGAAGAACTGGAAGACAGAGGAATTGGTACTGTACCACATGATCAATATATGAACAGGTCCAGTACTGTCCTACTGACAGCAGTATTTCTTAGTACAGTACTTTAGTGTCTGTAAATGTGGATGTTGTTTTGCAATTAAAGTGCTGGGTATTCATGTAAATGCTATATAACACTTCCTGGTGATGCTCAAAGACACCCAAGCAAACTATGACAACCTCTGAGGGGATGCCTGTGACGACCGCCTTGAGTTGAAAGGACAAACTGGCAGTATTTAACAGCTTCTGGGTTTTGTCTCTTGTAATGAGCAGGATGCTAATGCAAATTTATGGGGGCAACATTTGAAAAATGCTGAAGCATAATGAAGATTCAGGGCCCATGCTTTGCACCCACCTTGTACACACAAGTACACTGAATCAAATGCTTTTTTGTTCCAATTCTCAACTAAAATTCTTCTTGCAGGAATTATGAAAAAATCTCTGATACCAAGCCAGTGGATTTTGTGATGAATCGTGGGATTCAATCACTTCTCCTAAGCCGGGAGACTTTCCTTGTGAGGCTAGGGAAGTGAGCCCGTTATGTAATAATCACCCCTAGGAGTGGGGGTAAGCGAGACCTTACAGACCTCCCCCTAATAGACAAAGACCCCTGTTCCATAGAGGAACTCCTTAACTGCCATTTCTCCAACACAAAAAGACCACCAAGTCAGACCACTTTGTGTTATTTTCATACAGAATTTAAGTTTCCTCTTGAAAAATAATCCTTCACAACTACTATGTTGAAGAAAAGTGGTGTAAGAGTCATAATGATACTGTGACGAATAAGAGTGAACTGGGAATGCAGAATATCCATCATAGAGAGAGGTGGGACCACAACCCTCCACTGGGGAGGACACAGCAACCTCTGAGAAAAAGAGAGGAAGGACTACTCTTAGAGTCAGACAGGAAAGGAGCCCGGGAGATTCAGAGATGCCAAGTTATGGCTGGGCTGTGGGCATGACCAAACCTCTGTCGGAAGGAAGGGAGATAGTGCTGCTGGTCAGAGACCTCGAAGGAGACCAAGGTTGTCAACAGGAGGGGAAGGAAACCCCCAGAAGAAGAAATAGGCAAGAGCAGTGGCGTGACCCTGAAGGGGTGGGCCGGAAGGTCCAACAACTGCACCAACACCATTGTAACCTGAAACTGCAGAGCCAATGTAGAAGCAAGACGCAAATGGAACGTGAAAGCAAGTTGTTTGGAAGTCATGGGTAATCCTACTCCTGAGAAGAGGCCCAGCAATGCCATCATGTGACAGAAGGTAACGGGGATGGCGGGAGACTTGTGAAGGATCACAACGATAGAGAGTGCAGCCATCCTACTCCTCGCAGTACTTGGTCTCAGTAGTCAAACAGAACTTAAGAAGAGTAACAAATACTCTGGGACTCAGCCTACTCGTCCCAGTAGTCAAGAAGATGTTAAGAAGAGTAATGAATACTCAGGGACTCAGCCTACTCATCGGTGTAGTCGAACAAAAGATAAGAAGAGTAACAAATATTCTGCAATTCAGACTACTCAACCCAGTAGTCGAACAGAAGTTAAGAGTAACAAATTCTCTGGGTCTCAGCCTACTCATCCCAGTAGTTGAAGCGAAGTTAAGAAGAGTAATGCATACCCTGGAACTCATCCTACTCATCCCAGTAATAGGCCACAAAATATGAAGGGCCACATAGAAAACAGTGGGTCAGAAGGAGGAGAATATGATACTAATCATTGAATAGACCAAGAAGATATGAAACAGAATAACATTAAGAATAAAAAGGATTTGAAGAGGGAGTCGTTCTCCCTAGTGGAACAAAGAAGAGATGGACTTTCAGAGACACTAAAGAAAGGTTTTTGCCCGGGATTCCCAACATTGACAAGCCTAAAAAGGAGAGGCCTAACCAGAAAGCAAATAGGGTAAAGAAAGACTGGGAAAAGTCCCATACATGAACTACATCAGTTAATTTGAGAACCAGCTAAAAAATATCTGAAGATTGCATATAAAAACCAAAGAAAGATAATAAGGTGAAGAGAGTTAATCTCATAGACCTTTGTTGATCGAAAGCTAAAGAAGCTTATTCAGGACAAGGGCATCATTCTCCTGATTGTTTTGTTATTTGAAAGTGGAAGAAACATCTAGGAACTGTACAAAATTTATTCAGGAGAAGGGAGTCATTCTCATGGACATTTGTTGTTTTCTTATATTGGTAGGGATATAATAGCTTAGAGTTGAAAGGACAGACCATATTCTTTTAAACTTCCCTAAAGACGACGAGGACCCTAGTTAGTTGGTTAGGTAGGGCAATCCATGGTGTTGGGATAGTCAGGCATTTGTCTGCTAAAATTTCAATATAATACCCTGAACCAAAAAGAAGTGCTAGGCCTCCTCCTTCTGACCTACCAAAATTCCCAAACATTTCCCCAACTGCTTCTTTCATGCTGTTATGCTGCTTTCCCCGAGTTCCCTTCAACTCAATAATTGCTCTGCTTGCACTCTGAAGTGAGCAGGCATCTTTATCCTCCTAACCAAAGCATAGTGCACAGCTAAAGAAACAAAAACAGCAGTTATACAAAGTTGGAACAAGCCATTCAACCAGCAACCAAATATTTCAGGAGATGAGGATGGGGATAAAAGGCTATACGCCTTTACCTGTCTTGGGGATGCTGTTTGTTGGCTCACCTTTGCTGCCTCTAGTTTGAGTTTCTTAGAGTTCCATCTGATTAAGTCTCTCCTCCCCTTTTATTGGCAGTTCACCTTCTTTCTTGTCTTGTGAATCCCAGGCATTGTTTTTCCAGTTCTTTGGTTATGGTTTTCTTAGACTAGACAGATGTTTTTCTTTGCAATCACAATGTATGCTGTTTGTGTTGAAAGTTTTCCACTCTGTCAAGCTTGACAAGAAAGGTGGACTGTCTAGTAGAGGGGCTGTTGTATCATCCTGTGCCCTTATATTTCTTCACTCTCATTATCATCCCCTTGCTATGGACACACCTCAGCCAGCAATGCTGTGTTGCTTAGGGCACTAAATAATATCTTTTTTGTCATGGATAGCTCTCAACTCATTTCCTTTTATGGTAGAAAAGGCACTTTCAGCAATTACCTGAACAGATCCATCTTCTGGTCTTGTGCAGTCTTGCATGTTGGCTGTTAGGGCTTTAGTGGCAGTTAAATGAGCTGTGTTATGTCCGCCACTGAATCACCACTGCTGCATGAGAGAAATCTCTCAGCCTTCTTGTGTTCAGGGTATAGGATTACTGACCTAAATCCAGACAAATGTTCTTAGATGTGTCAAAAGGAGTGTATTCCATCAGGTTGATGACCTAATCGAAAACACTCCTTTTGACGCATCAAAGAACATACTGTGAGGGGTCAGAAATGTGAGGTAGATAACTTTATGAAGGTGTTTTAAAAGATGCCATTTTATGAACTCAAAAAGGTTGGATAAATGCCTCACTATCCCTGAGAAGGATTTCCCTGCCTAAAATAAACTAACGGAAAACACTCGGTAAGGAAATATATTGCAGTTTAACAACAACAAATATAACAGTATAAGTCACACCACAATAGCTGCTTCTTCTGATAACCTGGGTGAACTCCCCTTCACCAGGTTCAAGTAGGCTTTTCTTTAACTGTTCAAAAGGATAAGGAAATCCTGTGTCAAAACAAAAAAAGTTGCACTTCAGTTCTCTGTCTAATCCAAATTGGCAACACAAAAGTATCAACTTGGATCCCATGGATGATTCACAATTGTTTAACAAAGCTTTCCTCTGTCCCCTTGTGGCCAAGGTCTTGAGACAGTTTCTTGTCATCAACAATGAATAGCTTCAAGACAAATGTCTTTGTCAGGATATTTTGGCACCACTTTAGCTTCAGTACTACTTCACCAAAACACGTTAGCGATTCATCAATTACTTTGTCGAAAGTTTTACCCCACCACAGTATTTCATGAACATCCACCTGGTTTACTCTCCTCCGTTTTCCTACTACTACGGCAATATGTGTATGCTGTAAAATCTGTGAGCGGAGTACAATTTATGAGTTACATATCCATATACGAGAACATCTATTTAATTTGCATTCACAATACATCAGATTACCATTGTCAACCAATTGGCAGGAACAGCATCAACTGGATAACAAAGATGATATTTGTTTAATTACAAATGGTTATTCGTGGGGGAGGCCAGAAACTCATGTTAAGACAGGCACAATGAAAGATGATATGTAAATTACACTGTTTAGAAAATTGACTTAACTGTGAACATGAAATTAATGTATTTTTATGAAAGAAGATTTGGAATTCCTATTTTGAATTTAATATTGGTGTACACAGTCTTGGTAAAGGTTAGCTGCTCATCCAGACCGCAAGTTCACAAAAATCAAATTACTGACAGGTGATCTCCCAATTCAACAATCAGTCGCTACTAATTTATACTTACCAGATATTTAATAATATGAATCATGGTATATTAAAAATGCATACAAAACATGCTAACTGGTTCAATAAGAACAATATACATTCATATCGACTGAAAAAACTTTAGCGCATGTGTAACAAATAATTTCTTTATATACTCAATAATTAAGGGTCAAGGGCATATGTACGTAGTGCACCAATACATACTTTGTTTACAAATTGAAAGGAACTCGAGAGTATCAAACGTAGGCATGCATGTCATGCACTTCACGAACAGTCCGCTACTTTCAAAATAGTGATCGCAAGAGCATGCCACGCGGAACACCTTAACCTGAACAGGGAAACAGTCATTATCAGGAGGACACAACCATATTTAGATAAGGGCTCTTCTGATCCTGGGCACTGTGATCTGATGTTGTTGATAATATGATCAGACTGAATATTTGGACTTAAATTAACAAGACTATTGCATTTGTTTATGTATACACACAGATACTGATCAATTTACCAAGATAACTTTAACTGAATAATAAGAGCCTTCATCAAATCTGATTGGCGTTTTGCACAGACCAATTAAGGGGTGAGAACAATGTTTGAAATTATACCAATTTGATAATGTTTGTCCATTAATTTTCAGAATAGTAACAACTAATTTGGTTACACTTATTTTGGAACTTACAATTCCTCTAATAGGACAGCGGACAAGAAAGAAATCTATGGTGAGTGTAAGACTGAATTGATAATCAGAGACGAACACACCACTGGCATGTTACAACTAAGGTGGGTTATACTATTCTTCACAAGCTAATCACCATGGTAGGATAACAGAACAGTTTGCCCATAGAAGCTAAGTATATGATTTGGCATATTGCACAGTAGGTAATATTAATGAGCGCAAAAAAAATGTGTACTAATGAAAGATCACACAGGTGTGGGTGAGCGACTTATCCTTAAAACTAAACCATTTGTTGAACTAAAATTAAATGAAATACATTTTAAAAATCCTAAAGGATTAATGTGTCAATGGAATTACCAGCCAGGCCCTGTATTCATGAAGATACGTAAAATGGTGATTTAGGAAAAAATGATGCTAATGAATCTATTAGCTAACATAATTACATATCAATTGCAATAGTAGAAACAAGGGATAAAAATGACTATACTTAACCGTAAATGTGGTTGTAAGTGTAACTGATGGAGTTTTATACCTTCTTTTTTATTTTATTTTAATATTTTGAATGCATTCCATCTCTCAACTTCTCCCACTCATCTTTTAACTACCAAAACTCAGATTTGCGATGGAAATACCAATGGACGTTTATTCCTACTACAACCCTATGCTCTGGTGTACTCCTACCAGAACAGAACCAATGGTTACAAAAGCTCTTGTCTGTTATACTCTCCTGCCAGCCAAGACAAACTAAGTGCACTTTTCTGTGCAGGTGTACTCTCCTGCCTGAACAGATCTAATTGGCACAAAGTTCCTTGACCTGGTATACTCCCTTTCTAGGCCAAACTACTACCTCAAAGTAATTTTGTGGTAAGGATGAACTTCAAAGGTTTTAACAATGTCTTCTGCATCACACAATTAGGTTTGGGAGTTTCTTCAAAGGACACAACAATAACGTTGGTGCTATTTATTATATCACACAAGACAGGCAATTCTTCCTTCCTCCTGAACCTCTTATCAGAAGGGCAGCCCTCCTGCCAATCTTGTTCCACCTTTGTTAACTAAATGCTGACAATAACTATTTCTCTCCTTCATACTTCTTTGGCAATTTGGGTTTAAAACATTCTGTACACCTGGGCAAAATTTGTCACACACTTTGACATACTCAGTTATCTTCTTTTGGCTTAGGCAACCTTGGTGGTTTATCAATTGCCTCAGTGTGTGTCCCTTTTGGCTCTGGCAATAGTGGTTTGTGTACTCTTCTCGAGATATTGCCCCTTCGTGTGGTTGGTTGTAATTATTACCCACTATTTCATAATCACCTACTTCAGGTGGGATCTTTAAAGTCTTTGTATGCCATCTGCTTTGTTTTACATCATCTTGGTATGGGTCACAATCAGTAATTTGTTTTACATCAGTTCGGTATTCAAGAGGGAGTCTGGATTCACGCAACAAGTAATCATGGATCGCTAAGGGGTCACAATATAACAGTGAACTCACCAGGTTTGGCATGCGCATCCATGACCCTGCTGCTTCCAGCTTGTCTGCTTCAGTTCTACTGTGCGGCCCGGAAACCACTCCTGCATGGCTTCCTGTATCTGGCGCCTGCTACTTTCAGAGCCCTCCTGGCTCCCTCAGTGATCAGGTGCTCACCTGCCACCGTTGAATACTTCACCATGGGGAAAGTCACAGAAAGGTGCACTTTCTGCTGCGCGACATCTGCAGCTGAAATCTCCCCAGCTATCCAGTGCTTGCCCGCCACTGCTGAAAGCTTGAAAATGGTGATAGTTACAAAAAGGTGCACTTTCCGCTTTATGAAATCTGAAGCTGAAATCTCGAGCCCATACAACCCTCTCAGGACCAGCATCAATTTCTCTCACCACTCTGGTCCCGGTGTCCTGGCTCTTCCATGATTTCTTCCTCTGCTGTTTTGTGGAGATTTCAAAACTCCTCCACACACTACTACTACTCCTCCTCCTCCTTTCTTGCTTCGGCTGCATCGCCTTCCTCCACCTTGGTCTAATGGCCTGCACCTGAGGGGGCCTTTTATGCCTCTCAGCCATCCTCAGGTGTGGGCCATTCACCGTAATGGGCTGTACTCTGCAGCACTGTGCCTCTGCAGCCCTCTTCTTCATCCCAGTACACTGGGAATTCTGGGACTTGAAGTGCCTAACACAAAAGTCAGTTTTCTCAATGATGTATTCCCCACCAAGTTCCTTTTTCTCCTTAAGCACATTCATCAATGGAGTAACATTAGGATAAAATGATAAATTTGGTTTTAAAGAGGATTGAGGTTTTTCCACTTTCAGATTGGCAATTTCAGAAGACCTCTTTGCATGCTTTTCCTGGGACTTGTAGGCTTCTTTTTCAGGAAGTGCTGTACATTTTGTAAGAGCTTTTCTCACCCTTAATACATGAGAGGTTATAATTGTCTTCACTCAGACTGATACAATTAACTTAGGGGGTACCCTGTCTCTTTGACAACAGGATTCCAAACTACAGTGAAGTATTGTACTTCCTCCCTGATTCAAATGGAGACGTCATGTATACAGAAAACAACACTAGGACATAAACCGATATAAGCCATTGGCTTACTATAGTGGGATCTTACATCCAGTCATGAAAGGACATCATCCATGTGAGCAATCTTTAGCAGCAGCTGCATTTGTAATTGAAAAGGCCTCAAGTATAACCATGGGGTGTTCAGTAACAATGTTTGTAGAGCATGCATTGTTTGCAATTTGGGAGAAGACTAAAAGTACATTGACCACACAAAGAGCACAGGTAATGAGGTAATTATCTAGAACCCTGCAATCAAAATTGTTAGGTGTAGCACAGTGAATTCAGCAATGTTTATAGCTGAACCAGTGGGAGAAGATGATGATATGCATGACTGTATTAGGTATACTGAATATTATGATGCTATTCCCTGAGTTAGAGAAAATGCTCTAGGAAGTGGGGAAGTGGCTTTCATTGATGGGTCATAAAGAATTGATCAAAAATGGAGGTGAGACATATGGGATCGGCAGTGGTAAAACTGAACAGAGAAGGTAAATTTGAGGTAATGATTAGCGGAAGATTGTCCCCAAATTACTCACAGACTGCAGAATTGGCAGCTGTTATTGACATGCTACAAAGATTTGAGGATGAAGATGTGACGGTGTACTCTGACTCTGCCAATGTGACATCAACAGTACAAGCAGGCGGAGCGCTGTTGCGTGATGGCTAAGATGACTGGCTTTTCACTAGAGCTCCTGCACCCGGTGCAGCCATAGAGCGGCAATATACTTTGTACTCAACTCAACATGGGCAGGACTTCGACCGGAGTGATACTGGTGATACTGTGAGCCCACTGATCCAAATCCGACTCTCCTACGAGCCTGCTGTGAAGTGTGATGGGCAGCTGAAGTTACTACACCACTCAGGCACAGATAGCGAGATACGACCTGCCTGAGTTGGGCCGCATTCCACATCCTGGTGAGGACTGAGACCCCCATGTTGGGTGGACCCTGGCACTCATAAGATTTCTTCTGAGAGAGGTGTGGTGAGCATGGCACTGACTGTGGAGGTCCACACTGTCTGATGTGCTGTCCCTCATGGCAGTGCTGCTGATGCCGCAGGCGGATGACCTTGCCAGAAGACACGACACATAGGGTGACAGCAACCGGGGCTCACCTGGGGCGGCCATTAGAGGACTTGCATGGCCCGGTACATGACCTGCTCTGCCCCTTCCTATCACATGGTGGTTCGCCTTGTGGAGGATGCAAAAGAAGAGGGTGGGCGCTACCAAATTTTGCAGAAGGGGTAAATCAAGTTCAATATTATAATAAACTTTATTCTGAGGAACAGACTGTGCTAAGTCCAGAGGCACCTGGACTCAATTATAACCACAAGACGAAAAAAAAAAAAAGAAAAAAAACTGAGTGAAACACTCAGCTAAACAGTCTCTCTCATACTGTCCCCCTGTCGGGGTTACTGTGATATTTGCAATGGTAGGAGTGAAAGCTCATCCAATGTATATTTATAAAGTTCTTTGACTGAGATTCATATAAATCTCATTACTGATACATCCGGTGACACAGTCCATACACCGGTCACCATCAACTGAGTTTTCACCCAGTTCTATACCGACCTCTACTCCAACAAAAACGTGTGCACAATCGAGAATATAAATGCATTCCTTGACACTCTTCCACTCAGCCAGCTCCCGCAGAGACATGCTGGAACTCCCAATAACGCTGCTGGAGATTAACCAAGCAATCGACAGTCTGTCAATTGGCAACTCCCCGGGAACTGATGGCCTCTCGGCCAAACTATATAAGCAGCATAAAGGGACATTTGCCCCTCATGTATTGCTTGTGTGGCAAGAATTTATGGCATCGCAGCTAATCCCCAGTAGCATGTGGGAAGCGGTAGTCATGGTGCTGCTGAAACCAGACAAACCAGCCGATCAATGCAGCTCCTACCGCCCTCCCTCGCTAATCAACACCAACGTTAAGAATTTTGCAAATATTTTGGCTTCTCGACTGATGCCAGATATGCCATATATTGTACACCCTGATCAATCAGGATTTCTTCCAGGGAGGTCCACAGCACTGAACCTAAGGCGGCTATTTAATATACTGGTGCACATCAATCTGTGAGTCCAGGCGGTAGCTGCCAGGCTTGTAATTCAAAAGGCGTTTGACTCAGTGTCTTGGCAGTTCATGTGTGCTGTCTTACTGAAATGCGGGTTTTGACCAAGATTCCTCAAGGCGGGGCGCCTTCTTTATACGGCACCACTGGCTACGGTCAACACAAACGGGATAACCTCCTCAGAATTTGAGATAGAGAGGGGCGCCCGCCAAGGATGCCACTTCCCTCTTCTAATATTTACCGTTGTTTTAGAACCATTGGCGGATGCAATCTTTCTCAGCCATAGCCACAGGGGGATCAGAATAGCGGGAGACCCAAAAATAATCTCCTTTTACATGGATGATGCACACTGCTGTATATCTGTAAACCTGATGTACACCTGGGACCCATAATACAAGGTACCCTACTATTTGGGGAGGTTTCAGGACTCCGGTTAACTGTGCAAAATCAGAACTCTTTGCCCTTACAGACGCAACCACTCCTCTCCCAGACTTACTAGGCTTCAAGTGGGCCCCTGAGTCCCTACGTTACTTAGGACTGACGGTGGCGGGTTACAACCCTGCATTACACAACTACAATTACACCACTTACATGACCCAACTGCGAGACAAGCTGGCAACATGGTCAAACATACCTATCACGATTGCGGGTGAAATAGTGCTACTAAAAATGATAGTAGTACCTAAGCTCTTATATCTTTTTCCCAATATACCCCTATGGCCTGATCAAATCTTAAGAGTAGAAAAGCAACATTTCCAAATTTGTTTGGCACTCTGGGGCAGTACGACTCAAATGGGATACATTAACCCAATCACACAAGAGTGGCAGGCTAGCAGTGCCGAATTTCCGGTGATACTGGTTGGCTTTACAGGCACAATTTGTGATTGCTTGGTTCGGGGATGGCACCCCTTCCTCCCCATATACAACTGGAGAGACACTCGGCGGGAGACAGGGACCTCCAATCATTAGTTTTCCCAATGGAATTCGCAGATGATTGCAGATTTGACCCGGCTAGTGTTAGAGCATTGGCATGGCATAAAATATGGGCAGAGGTGGGCATCCCAAATCCCTATCATGAAAACTTTCCCCTCTGGAAAAGTGTTCCCTCTCTACTGCACTCAGGACTCAGGTTCCCAAAAAGTTTGTATACAACAAGGATACCTTACAGTGGGGTCGGTATATGCATGGGGTAACTTCATTCATGCCGCTGAGATACCAGGCTTGAGGCTTGGGAGATCCTTGCAGTGGCTGCACTATGCTGGCCTAAGTAAAGCATGCAAGAAATTGTGGCACACCTTTCCGGTGGAACCTGAAAGCAACTTACTCCTTGGGTTTGTCCTGCAAGCACATGACACCCGTAGCCGTGTGTCGACCCTATATCAACTGTTCCAGACCCACAGCATCACTCCCCTCTGTAAGGCACTGGACAAGTGGGCATCGGACTTCCAGCTGGAGATTTGTGATGACCTCTGGCGTGACATGTGCTCATAGACACCTATGGTGTTGTATAACTCACAGTTCCAATTGATTCAATTAAAAGTGTTGCACCTTTACCACTATACTCCGAGACGGCTACATTTGTTCTCCAATGAGGGGACTTGGGCATGCCGCGATGTAGATTTGCAAATGCTAAGGATTTCCACATGATCTGGAACTGCCCCATGCTAGCTCCTTTTTGGAAAGATGTATGTGCAATGGAATCTTAGATGGTGAACCCGTCAAACCCATCCCGCTACTTTGTCTATTCCACATCCTTAATCCGCCCACATCTGCTATGAGTACATTTGGGAAGTTATGTTTATTGTTGGCAAAATGTTGTATTGTCCTACGGTGGACAAGCAGACAGGCACCCAATAAGGGCCACTGGTTGCTTGATGTAGTGTTGGCAAACGACAGAGAGGAACAGTGGGCACACACATGCAACCGCTCAACTCCCGACCAAAGGACATATGAGCCCCACTGAGACTATACCTATTACGAACTATGTCAAGACCTGGCAATCCCCCGAATCCCATCTCCTGTAATCTTCATGCTCCCTCTGTGGTATCCCCTCTGATGTTGCTATTATCTTGATGTAATGTGACAAGTGCTTCCAAGTGTGCTAATAAATGAAGTTGTTAAAAAAACAGTAAACGCAGGCTATCACCTTGAAAAAGGAGGGGTTTCCTCCATGCTGACGGCACTCCAGTGCAACATTGAGACTTATTAGAAAAACATATTGAAGTATTAAGTTTCCCAAAGACAATAGCAATCGTTCAAGGAGAACAGATTGAATCTCTTGTGGAAATGAAGCCACAGATTTGGAAGCCAAAAAAGCATTTGAAAGTGAACTAAACAATATAGGGCAGGCAACAGGGCAATGCATGCTGGTTAAAGAAGGATTTAATATGATATCCATTGTACAGTTAATTGAAAAACAAGGACAAGCATTGCAGGAAGAAAAGGAGTCATGGAAAAAGCAGAGATGTTCTCCATCTCCTACTGAGGCAATTTGGAGACAGGATGGTACTGGAAAGCCAGTTATGGCTCTAACATTATTGAGGGTAGCGTTGAAGCAGCTTCACTGCCCAGTGCATGTGACTCAAAAGAGTCTAGCTGCTACTATTGCAGAAGAATGGTTTGTACCAAACCTTTTTGAGCATGTGGCACAGTTCATTATAAATTGTATTGTGTGCCAGAAATGTACTGCAGTACACACTTTGCAAACAGTGAGAGGAGTAATCCCTAGACCGAATAGACCATTTCTGCATATAGATTATGTAGACATGCTGCAGACTTGTAATGGCTATAGATACATGCTATTTGTAATATGTCCCTTTTCTAGATAGATAGATGTGCCATCAAGTATTTCCAATATGGGGTGTGTGTGAAGTTTTGTGATCCGATAATGGACCGCACTTCGTAAATGAGCTATTTGAAAATATAGTTTTATTAGGCATAATCATCTTCAAGCCAATGGTATTTGTGAAAATTTAAATGGGCTTTTGAAGGAAAGGATATCAAAATTGAATGTCACTTTAAAAAATAATTGGCTCCATTGCCTCCCCCTTGTGCTGTATGCACTGTGGAACCAGCCTGGCTCAGATCACCATCTGACTCTTCATGATTTGGTGACTGGACGCCGTATGAGAATTCCTCTCACTCCCCAAACAGGGGCAAATACAAAAACCTGTAGTGTAGTGAGGGCTTTGGGCAATGAAATGCATAATTGTTTGAAAACAATGACGGTAAATGTTTCTTTTATATCTCAACAGCTCCAGT
The DNA here is from genome assembly GCF_040938575.1 of Ambystoma mexicanum. Taxonomy (NCBI): domain Eukaryota; kingdom Metazoa; phylum Chordata; class Amphibia; order Caudata; family Ambystomatidae; genus Ambystoma; species Ambystoma mexicanum. The sequence goes on from NC_090941.1 coordinate 808,969,466, forward strand.
AGAGACGGGAGGGGTCAAGGGGAAGCAAAAAATACAACCAGCCCATTGATTTGAAAGAATCACTCAAGTCACTAAGCCTGTATCCAGGAGACCAGGTGCTGATGCGCATATTCATATGCACCTGCAGTACCCCCCCGCTTTGAGGGCCCCCATAAAGTAGAGGAAGTAAGCCCTACTACTGCAAAACTACAAGGAAGGCAAAGATAGATACCTTTACATGACATCAAACCCTACAAAGGAGAAAACATTACCTCTCCTGCAACTACCCCTACTTAAGCAAGTGAAGAATGTCAGCGTATGCAGACAAGATCTACAACCAACAGCCAAGACAAGGCAAGGGAAGGGAAGAAGTACAACCTTTAGATTAGGGTTTCCTAAGGACTAATGGACTTGCAGTGATCCTGGAACACTTTCCTTAGACTAAGATAAAATAGACAATGTGAAAAGAAGCAGTAAAAGCCAGAAGAAAAGAAGAATACTTTATATTTATGCTACCTATTGCACACACATTCTTACTTGCTATTTTCTCCTCTATACTGCACTCTTATCCAGCTTTTATAAGAAAACACAGACATTGTGATATTTCTCGGAAACCTGGAAAACAACACTATCCTTTTAAGATTATATTGACGATTATTTAGCAGTTTTTGTTACACATTTATGAGTTATCAATAACCAATAAACTTGGTATATTAATTCTGTATTATTTCAAGAAGCAAGAAATGCAGCTCCTCAAAAGACATGAACTGCACGAAGGATAATTATTGGAGCTTTTTGTGGTATTTTACTTTTAACTGCTATCCTTGTTACTTTGGCATTCACACATATTACAGGCAGTGATGAATAACAAAATAAGACGTATACCGTTGTCCCTATTAAGAGTCAAAAAAACCCACTGATCTCTGATATTAAAAGACATTTTTTCTCAACTAAAGAGAGGTTCTGAAGAAGACAATGAAAGTATAAATCCATATTTAGACAACTCAGCTCATCTAGCGAACAACCTATGGTACTAGCACATGAAAGAGGTTGGACAAAGAACACCAGAAGAAAGTTGTTATGTGCGTTCCTTAATAGCGTATGCCACGACTGCGGCAAGAACATTTATTGCAAGGAAATGCCTCACATGATGCAGAATGTCTTAGTCAACTGGCAGCATGCACCACAAGAGGACAATTAGAAAGAAAATGGTTAACTCTAAGATGGCGATCAAGACAAACGTTCCCATAAGAAGATACATATGTGAAAACGAAGCAAATGGATACTGGAAAAGGTTGGACAAGCAAAAACCTCATGCATCTGTCCCCGTATGGAGAACAAATAAAAACTGTTGAAATGAAAAGAATGAACTGCTCAGACATGACTGAAAAAATCAGCAGAGCCAGGATGCTGGGAAAAACACTGGGAAAAACACAGCTGTTGGTGAATGTGCGTGTAGCAACCAGTACTGGATGGGAAGATGGCCTAATGCCCTGTACACTTAGAGAAGAAGGAAGCAATCTGCAAGGTGCAAAAGGTGAATGATGAATTCCTGGAATCATGGGCCAAGCATGAAAAACTACTAACCTGGGTTGAGAACAAAGCAGTACCAGTGCATATAAAAAATATGACAACCTTCTTCAAGAATGGTGGCAATATCTATGTTGGAAAGAATAAAGGTTGTGGAGAAATAATCGAAGTGCCAGGAATTAATGGAGAAACTGCAGTGTCAATGGATCGATATTCAGCTTGCGGATCCAGAGATTGCATGCAATTGCCTAAAGACTGGGAAGGAGTGTACTCCATTGTAATGGTACATGTCCAAGCATTAGTGATTACCCAAAGTGACCTCCATTTTAAGGAGTTTCCAAAAATGAAAGAATATCAAAGCAGGAAGAGATCATTTCATCTTCATCAAATGAAAAAGGACAACTATTTCTCATCAGAATCAAAGTTTTATGAAGAAATTCCTGCTGAATACAAATTATTCAGTAAGATTGCCATGATAATGACATCTATATCCATGGCAGAACTCCAAGCAGCAGAGAATGCCAAGTGGTTGCAGATCACTAGGTGGGAATTGCTGTAGATGATCAATGCAATGATAAAAGGATTTAATGCAGTCAACGAAGAATTGAGAGCCATCAGTCTGGACCCTCCAGAACAGGTGTGTTCTGGATCTAATAACAGCAATGGAAGTTTGTGCCAAAGTCATGCCATGTTTTTGTATGTTTACACCATCTCATGTTGGAGATAATGGAACTCTGACAGAAGCAATAACAATGATAACAAACCTGCATACAAAGATGGAAGAGGAAGTTGAGTAGACAGCAGGAGACAATTGGTTCTCATCTCTGTTTTCATGGATTCCATCTTGCTTGGTGATTGCGTTCAACTTACTTGGAGCCATACTAGTGTTAGTGATGCTTGGATTCTGTCCCCTAAGGATCGTCTTGGGACAATGCTAGAAGACAGCCAAGGAAGCTATTGGAATGAAGATGATTGACAATAACAGTAGCACTGGAGAAAAACTGCAGACTGAAGAAAGTACTCAAGAAAACATCAAGAAAAGTTATCTTGCACCTCCAGGAACAGATCGGAAGAGGTATGTGGGACGATGGATATTCTGTTTCACCAGCCGGGGATTGTCGATACTATGACTTGGAGTGTGGATGAAGATATAAAAAATGTAGGACACCTAAGGGGGGTGACGAAGATATGGGTCCAGAAAAAAAATATATGAAATGATAAACGAAGATGAAGCAGGAATTGCAGAAGGAGGAGAAGAAGGGTATGATCGAATATTCGACCAGAGGGCTGAATATAGAGGAGCAGGTGGATGCCCCTCCTCTGGTCCACTACCATCTTATTGGAGTAGCAGACAAAGAGCTACAATTGGGAACCCATGCAGGAATCCATGCAGTCATTAGTGCCAAGTTGCCTCTTTTGTTGTCAGTTGCGCTGTACTACGGTACTAAAAAGGATAACAACGTAACATTCCTATACCACGTTGATACAATACCTAGAAGCCTTGTAGATCTGCAGCCTGTTCACTATCATAACATTTGGGTTGTGCATATATATGGCTTCACCCCTTATTGCAGAGGTTTCTGCCATCTTGAAGTGCACAAATGAGCCCATAGGTTCCAATCCTTATATCGCAGATCTGTTTTCTGAAGTCCTAGTCAAATTTGTTTAGACCAGCCTTAACTAAACTAAGTTTAAGTTGGGTACTCAATTCATTGGCATGTCAACCTATCAGTTTTAAATTCCTCTCCTAAGCTATAGTGCAGAGTATTGCCTCATATTTGTCTTTGCCTTTTCTGAGGTGTGCATCAGAGTTTGTGTGTGGCTGCATGTTTTACAGTCTCCATGAAAATGTGACAAAATTGAGCCAATGGCTCCCACCCCAGCCTTGCCCATTCCCTTGTACTCTTCCTGAAGCCCTCTGTTGCCTAGGCAGCACTATAGTTTCCACCGAATATGCTTACTCCTGAAATCTCTTTCACCAATCACCCCCTTTTAGATGTTGTCACACAACCAAGCGGAAAACAATGAGACACATGTGCCAGAATGTAGGGTTCTTAAACTGGGTTTATTTTGGAAAGCATAAATAAAATATATCAGCTTGGAAAAGAATGCCTTGAAGAATAGCTGGATGGCTTCTCCTTGGATGCCATAACAAGAAAACCAAAAGCAAGTACACATGGGTCTTTAAAGAATCTCAAAAGTCTGGGATACCTCATAGCAATCCGAGGGAGGTTTATAGTCACTCACAGTATGGGGTGTTTAGAGTGTAGCCGACATTATTTTCATGGTACAAGTTAGCCTTTGGTGGTTCATCGGCACCTTTCCGTAGCATCTTGGTCAAGAGGCACATGTTACCGACATCTGTATCTGGATGACCACTGGGAAATCTCTGGAGGATAGCTCAGGGGTAACATTCTCGCCTTGAAAGCAATACGACATGGAGCACTACAGGTTCAATCCCCAGGTCTGCGCGTAGAAACCTCCGGGTATTAAGCGCGTTATAAATAACCTATCATATCATATCAAGAGTCTGGGGTTCACCAAGCTTAGACCCAAATGCCTTCTGCTGGCTTTTATCTGGTCAGGTGGGCTGTAGGGAGGTTCTTTTAATGCTGGTCTATGGAGGTCTCTCACTGAGTCCTAATTCCCCCTACTGCATTCCTCCTCGATTAAGCAATGATACTGTTTCATGGGGAACATCATCTATTGCCTCTGAAGCTATACAGGGCATCATATTTCTATCCTGTTACCTCCACGCTACATGCACATACTGCCTCCTGTCCACAACTCATCCCTTGTTCTCCACCTTCCTAGGCTATTCCTCCATTCCACCTGCTCTACTAGTCACTTCAGCACCTTCTGGTCTGTCACCACCTCCTCTGGCTGCTGTCTCTCCACTTCTGCCTCCTCCTCATCTCTCACAACCACCTCCAGCTGTCTCAACACCTCCTTCTGATAACCCTGACCTTCTATTAGCCCAGTCTTTTATGAAGCATTATCCAATTATTTCCCCTCTCTTGCATTAAGTGCACTCCCTCTTACCAATTTGCCCAGAAATGTCCAGAAAAAAACACACTTTACCGAGAGGATACTACATTTCATTGTTTTCCTCATTTAGTTTCTTTTGTTACAGGGGCTGTTTAATTGCCCTGATGAAGGCGGCTACTATGGATAAATAGCAATCCCTCTGACTCAGTTTCAAGATGGATGGTACTGCTGCCGAAACGTACAGTTCATGCAAGGGGGAACTACAAGCCTAGTGTTATGGGCTCTTCTGATTAACTTTCTCATGTGATTCAAACACCATTGGTGCTTTGACCACACTTAACCCCCTGCGACGTTGGCATATGTCTATCATAATTATTCTTTTTTCTGCAAAATTGACAGTCAGATGTATGACCATTAGAACATTCTAGGCACTCGAATAATTCATGTTGCACTACGCAAGTTAACAGAAATCCATGCACCAGATATTTTGAATCTGGATAGAAAAAATAATAATTTTAGGTGCAAACTTAGAGGTGTTTCCACTATATATGCTATTCTTATGGTTTATGTTGTGGATTTTTTTTTCCATTCAACCGCATTAGTTTTATGACTAGTATATGAGTTATCCTGTTCCTCTGTTTATGACACGAATATATGTTTTCTTTTTTAGTCCAGTAATGTGTTGTACATGCAAGTGTTTATAAGAGAATGTTGTTTTTGTCTTAATACAATTAAGTATATTTACGATACAGCCCGTTCTGTGTGTTTTTTCTTCCTTGACAATTTCATGGGCAACTAACTTTGGGATATATTCCTTGAGTATAAGTAGAAAGGTTCCCCAATACAACCAAAATGTTTTGCATCCCTTGAGCATGCAATTGGGTTGAGCCTACTAGTAGCAGTACTAACTCTTCTGTGTTACCTCCCTGCTACATGCACATACCCCTCATTGCTAGGTATTGATCTCACCCCACAGAACATCAGTAACAACGACGAATGGAACGAGATTGAAATCTTGAGAAAGAAAATCATCCGCACTGAACTGCATGGAGCTTTGATGACAGAGTACCTAAGGGCACATGCAGCACCTAACGGTCTCATTATTCATATCGAACCACGTATTTTTCTGGACAACTTACAATTGAGAAAAGACTGGTCTTTCATCGCCAATAAATGTACACGCGACTGGTTGGTACTCATCATCAATACCGCCAAAACAATCACAGACAACCTAGTACGAGAGCTGAATGAGAAAAGTGACCTTTTGAAAACCAAAATAGCCATCGACATCTATACAGCTAAACTCAGTCTGCTGGACACCACACTTAAAGAATTTAAGGACAACAACCTCAGCAGAAAGATTATCAAATTAAAAAAAGACCTTACAGCATTCACGCATGTGAAAGTGTACCCCTACGTAGGGGAAGAATACTTCACAGAAGAGGCAAAACAATCCAGACGGGACGCCGCTCAGCTACGTTTCCAAAACCTTCAACGCGGCAACGCAAACCGTTCTTGGAACAGCTCGAGCAGTAACTCGAGCAACAGCTCGGGCAATGCCAACTGGAACAAGAGGCGTGTGCAATTCAGCGGGCCCAACCAAGGCACCCCCCTCTGCGGTTCCTTTTTTAGGCCCACGAGGGAGAGGCCAGCACCGGGCATGATGGTAGAACCATCCGCCGCCTACGGTAGTCACCCGCAGCAGAGGTCAAGGAAACATACCAGCACTGCTCCCTCATTGATCGTCAATCAGTCCACACATTTACTGACTAGAGCTGAACAAGAAATTCTGCAAAAGGGTCTATCCTTCATCCCTACAGCAAGGTATGACCAGTTCCAAACGCGGGTCGAATGCACACAACTGATGCGAAAAATAAGACTGAAGCAGTACTTCACCAATGAGACAATTGAGACCACTGATGCGACGGGCTTACGCCCACCTTCACAGTTTTTTCCTCCACATTGTATGAATACTCCGGAATCAGTAACCTTCGAACAAGCATTACTTAAGAAAATCTCAGAGTTCGAGCGGACCATTCCATTCATCAACAATAACTGTACTAAACCCCAACTGGCAGCACTTTCCGATCTAGCTACAAATCCAGCCATTACCATAAAACCGGCCGACAAGGGGGGAGCCATTGTCATTATGGACACCACCAACTATATTAACATGGTCAACAACCTTCTGAGTGATAATACCAGCTATAAAATGCTCCGCACGGAACCCACACCTGCCCTTCAAGAAATGATAGCTCCAATCATCTATGAAGCCGAGGCTGAAGGTTACATCAGCGCTCGCGAGGCCGCCTTCCTTTCCCCGCCTCATTCCGGCGATGTATGCCCTACCGAAAATCCACAAGGGCATTGTGCCCCCACCAGGGCACCCAATTGTGTCTGGCATTGGCTCCATTTTGGAACCCCTATCTCAATTTGTAGACTTTTTTTTATAAAGGACCAGATTCCCAAAATGACTAGCTATGTCAAAGACTCCACCAATATGCTGAATCTACTTGATACCCTGCAGTACGATCCACAACAAGAATGGCTAGTTACAATCGACATCGAGTCTCTGTACACTCGGATCCTCCAACAAGAGACTTTGAATATGCTGAGCAGACTATTACATTCTGGCATCGAACTACATGGTGTGTCGCCAACCTTCATCCACCAACTGGCAAAGATCGCACTGACCAAGAACTATTTTTTATTTCAAAATACCTTCTACCAACAGGTATCCAGTACCGCGATGGGAGCAACTTTTTCCCCCAGCCTTGCCAACCTGTATGTCGACCTCTTTGAACAAGAACATATCTACCCTACTACCAACCCTTTTCTTGCCAATCTTGGCACATGGCGTATATACATAGACAACATTTTCGTAATCTTCAAAGGGACGGAACAGGACCTTGCTTCTTTTCATGCTTGACTTAACTCACTCAATCCACACTTACAGTTCACACTAGACAAAGAGAAACACTCCACTAATTTTCTGGACCTTGCAATCTCCACAAACAATGGTAGACTAGTCTCAAGTGTCTACAAAAAGTCCACCAACAGAAATTCCCTTCTATGCTATTCCAGTTACCACCCTAAAGCACTCAGAGACAATCTCCCTTTTGGACAATTCTTGCGATACCGCAGGCTGTGCAGCCAGACCCCCACCTACACCACACAGTCCAGCCTCCTACGAGAACAATCGGCAGGCAGGGGATACCCTAAAAAAATCATTAGGGACACTTACAAAAGAGCTAGAAATATTCCTAGATCTGTAACCCTGCAAAAACACACAAAACCAGCCAGCACTACAGGAATTACAGCAGTATTCAGTTACTCGCCCCTATTTAACAAGATCAAGAAAGAAGTCAAGACCTTGTGGCCGATCTTGAACACAGGGCACACCACCATCCCTGTACCACGTTTTGCTCTCAAAAGATGATCAAACTTGCAAGATAAAGTGGTTAAAACACTAACACACAATATCCCGATCACAGGACCTAGCCAGCGTACCCTCTGGAACACAGCTCCACCCAGAGGACATGCCCCTTGCGGTAATTGCTCCATGTGCCCCCAACATCACGCACCACAGAGATCGACATAGGATGGTAGACACCATGGAGGCAAATGACATTGACCAATTGCAACTCCAAAGGAGTGATCTACATGATCACGTGCCCCTGTGACCTTAGGTACATTGGCATGACAACCAGGACAGTCCGCATACGCATGGTCGAACATCGGTCATGCATACGCACCAACAAACCTACTGCTCCCTTAGTCCAACATTTTGTAGCCAAAGGACATACTGCAGACTCTTTTAAATGGACCATCATAGAAAGGGTCACACCTCCTGTGAGAGGGGGTAACTTTAACAACATTCTGTTCAGAAGGGAACAGCAGTGGATCTACAGACTCAACACATGCTCCAAAGGACTGAATGAAAATATCCAGTGGCACGACCTAGCGGTGCTATCATAGGCCGCCTGGCTGATAGTACTGGTCCAGTCCTCCCTTCTTTTGTCTCTCTCCCCCTTTTGTCTCTCTCCCCTTCTTTTGAGTGACCATTCCTTCTCACAGTGACCTCCCACTGTGTGACCAGCCCTTTTGAGTGACCTTCCTTATGGTTCCTGTACCCTCCCTCTCCCCCTCCCTCCCCTCTATAACCCCCCCTTCCCCCTCTCATCCCCCCGTTTTGCCTCACCTGGGGCCATGCACCTACATAGACATGTTTTCCCGACCCCATTGGGCACCCCTCCCTTTCCTCCCTTTCTCTGCTCCCTTCCACCACTTCCCTTCTTCCCCTTTCACTTCCTCCCCGTCCCCCCCTCCCTCCCCCTTGCCCTCCCCCTTTCCCAACATGGGGAAATGCCTTTCCTTGGTGCGTTTAGCCTCCGAGCTCCTTACACAGCTTTAGAATCCATCAGCTGTTCACACGTGTTTTTTGGATCTATCTATGGGCGATTGGGCACGTCACTCCTGTGTGGGCCCACACCGCTTTTCACAGGACGTTGCCAAGACGCCCGCCGACGTCAACTTGACGCTAGGCGGGCGCGCGCTGCAACCTTGTTTCTATAGGCGATTGGCCTTACTTCGGTGTCGCGCTCATTTCGAGCGGTTCCACCGAACGAAGCAGACGCCTCCACCGGAGACGCAGATCAGGTACTGCCCTTGCCGCCCCTGCCCAACAGAGCAGCCTGCATTCCATGTATAATTTAATATTTTTTAAGCCTGATTGTTACAGACTTACCTTCCTGTCTTCCAGAGTTACCAGCCAGCCTGTGACAGACCCCCTCCAGAACACAATTTGTGCATTGAGGTACCCATGGCCCCTTTCACTTGTTTCATTTGTTTTCATATGCCACCTAGCACGTTCCCCCTAGTGACCAGGTCACCTCACCCCACCACTCCTCCCTTCCTTCCCCCCCTCCCCCTTCTGATGAGGCATTAATAGACACCGGTGATCAGGCACCAGTAATTTTCCTGTAATTCGCACCTCCATTATATTGTGACTTGATCCACACTGATCCTCTTACTCTTGGGGTAAGGTTCAGATCACACTTCTCTCTTCAAGGCCAGATTTTTTCAGCCCTTGAATTCTCATTCTCTTCCCCATGTTTTGTTTCTCCCCCCCCCCGGCTTTTCTGTATCCCTACAGGAGGAACTTGTCCCCATTTCAGACACTGTGAAACTTTCGGATTGACCCCCTTTCTGAATCACGGTCCTGATGAAGATGGCCCTAATAATGAGTGCCATTGAAACCGGTCGACCCCACAGGTCATGAGGGCTCTCATGACCTACACCAAATATCTTCACGGAAAGGAATAAGATATTGCGAGAGAACAACTGTTCCTGCGCACACCCAGATGGAAAGAGTGTGCAATTTTTAGAAGAGCTTTCCCTCACCACTTTGGCTCCTTGGCCATTTTTAATTTGTGCATTTCCAATTGTTGAATTTCAAGTATTCCTGACTCCCTGTGACCCACGGGAACCATTAAAATAACAACACAGGAAACAGAATATGAACAGTTGACCTTATTCAGGTTGGATTACCACCACACAGCTACAGAATCTAATCTTCAGTTCTGGACAGCTATGTACCAACCCTATTGGATTTGCCACTCTCTTGTCACCCCTTGCAGTTGAGTTCGAGGATATGAACCCACAGTTTTTTGCTTCAGAAACTCTGAGTAATTAAACAAATTTTCCTACAAAACCGTTGTTTTTGTGCTACCACGTCTGATCCTTTTAACGGTTAAAAGGAAACCAACGGCTTGTCCTTGCCCTCCCTTGTTTTTTTCACAACAACGTAAACCTGTTTGTTGTTATATACAACTCTGCTCCACCAGGTGTATAGCATACCTAGCAAAGCATCCCTTGTTCTCCACCTTCCTAGGCTATTCCTCCATTCCACCTGCTCTACTATTTACTTCAGCACCTTCTGGTCTGTCACCACCTCCTCTGGCTGCTGTCTCTCCACTTCTTCCTCCTCCTCATCTCTCACAACCACATCCAGCTGTCTCAACACCTCCTTCTGATAACTCTGTCCCACCACCTTCTTCTTTTGTCTCTCCATCTCCTCCTGATATCTCGCCACCTTGCCCCTTAATCTCCTTCTGCACTATTTCCCACCGCCTCTTCTCTCTGTCAAGACACATTCTTTCAGGTAAGCCTTTGATTGGGATATGGGCCGGCGATATCTTGGATCTGATATTTGCGCATGCGTACTGTCAATCACAGCAAGTGGAGCTAAGCGCTTCATGACTGGTTGTGCTGGAAAGTTTGTTTCTAGCAATCTTCATCCCGATAAGTGTCTACTTGAATCACGTTTCCCTGTGAGGTTAATAGCCCCGTGGTATCTGATGGGAAGCCTCCCTATTTTTAGGTATTTGGTTCTACCTATGTAAGAGTCCTTTAAAGAGATACAGCTCTTTGTTGGGACCTAGCGACAGAGCCCTGCCAAGCCTCCAGGCAATGGTGGAATTATGCAGGGGATCCTCCCCACACCACCTTGGGCCCCACAACACTTAATGGGGGCTGTGTAGCACCATCCACTGTCACCCCATCCCAAAGGCTCGGAGTCAGGTAGTAAAAAGTTGCCACATTGTTTGTGTGACTGAATCCTATTCTGGCCAGAAGAAGTACAAGGGCGAGCAAAGGCCCTCATATGATATGCCCAAATTTGTTCCAGAAGTGTCTTTGAGATTGTTTGGTCAAAGGTTAAACAGATGGTAGTAAAGGATATACTTCCGTCCGTTTTGGAGCAGGGGCAGAGTGCAAGCTATGCTCTCCAGAGAGGAGGTCAGGACTGGAAGCTTCTAAAAAACAACAATACAGTAAATACTAAAATGAAAGGAATGTTAGTTACTTTACTTAAAAATATGGGAATAACTAAAAACACTAAACACTTGAAAGAGAGAACACTTAGGAGAGGCTGGATATAACTATAGGCAGAATGAGCAACTGTGAGCTGTAATGCAAGAAGTATCCTACATAAGCACATTGATTAAAATGGGTGGAAAAAGACAAAATAGTATTTTAAATGTAATTGACCCAGGTAGGAAATTGATACTTAGCCTGTCTGTAGGGCAAATGGCAAGGACAGGGGGTCACAGTGCTTATGACACCTGGGAATGACTCTTACATGACAAGTCTCTACCTTAATCTCTTTGTTGACTGTGACATATGTTGTTCTGAGTGGATGGTTCAAGGTCTTGGCTTTGCTCGGGCACTGCAGCAGATTCATTGGGTAAGGAAGCTGAATGGTCTTGATAAATGGTTTGAGGGTACGTAGCTGTAGGTTCAATCTGGGTGTCTTGAGGGTGGCAAGGAGGCTCCAGAGTGCTCATCCTAGAGTTGGTCTCTCCTAAGTATTGTCTTGACTTGGTTAGCAAGTTCAATGTGACAAAGTAGGCTCGATAGCTCAGTGAGTGGGTTGCTTCATGATGAGGTCTAATGCATAGGGAGTTGAGGGGCTTTATATTATCTCGAAGTACAGGTTGTTCTGCTGAGCATCAGCAGTTGCCAGAAGAAATGCTGGCAGTCTTCTCCAGAGAACTCTGGTGCAGGCAAGCTCCAGGTCTTTCCACCTGATGTTCTTTCTGTTTCCTAGTGGACATGAGGGGTAAATGCTCTTTTCTTCATCTGACCAGATGCCTTCACCCCTATGGAAAGGGACTTTGAACTATCAATAACTCCAACAGAGCAGGGCTATCCCACTCTACACCCCTGCATAGGTTAATCATAGTAGGGGATTGGTGGCTTCCAAGCTTCCTACTAGGATCCAATGGCGATACCTCCCTTAGAGAATGGCATCATTTTGTTGCAATTACGACATTGTAACGTGGCAGAAGCTAAGCATGTAGTGATTTTAAAAATATCTTACATGTGCCAGTGCTCCTTTGCTGCCTTAGCTATGCCGCTATCCTAACAACCTAAGTACACTGCTTGCCTTGCCCCAGTCGACCCTTGCTGAAAATACCATAAAGGTCAGTTTTGGGGTCAGCCCATCCGTTAGAACGCCCCCCTTCCCAACCAGATTAAGTATAAAAATGTCACTTGAGTGAACCAAAAGATCTTCCTGTGTTGGGGAAAGCTAGTACTGAAAAAGGGTCTACATTCTCAGCTTTCGACTGATAGGTTTTGTAATATAGGGCTATAACTTTTCTTCCAAGTATGGCACAACTATTTCCTTTTGCTTTTGCTTTTATGTATATTTGCCTAGCTTTCAATTTACAAGGTGCCTGGGCACTGCCCCATGTATGGTTGGAACACTGGAGATACAATGTGTTGCATAATGAGGCCTTACAATTTGAAATAATACCTCACTCCTGTCAGGTAGTTTTGGACTTCAGCAGGTTTTGCTGATTAATATAATTTCCCCTTGATCTTCATCTTTTAGCACCTATAGGATCAGAAGTATCTATATACATAGTATAAAATTACAGTAGCTTCTATGTACCAACACGACCTTAAAAGCAGATGACATGAGTGGATTGCTAACAGGTTCCCATGTATACATATTCGGTTGCAAGCAACTTTATTTCTGAAATGTGCCAATTTCACCTTTCATCCAAGTAGTGTATATTACAGCTACACACGTTGTAACCACTACATAGATGGAAGTGCTTCACGTATATATACTCCACGAGCCAGATGTCAGCTCAGGTGCAACCACTGACACCTTTTAAACAGAGCATATAGGGAAAGTGTCTCTGTTTGGCAGTGCACATTTCCTTGCAGAAACTCTCTTCCCTTTGTACAAAATTTAAAAATCCCAGGAGAGTCCCTGTTTGCATTTGATCACAATGTGAAAAAAAATCACCTTACATGCAATTATATCCATTCATATGCATTATCCTATCAAGAAGCTGTTCATCCTCTGTGATATTTCAATTTCAAAGGTTTGATTTGTCCTTATAGATGACTTATCTGGGCTATAGCATGACGGAATATTCTGGCATCCTGTTGCTGGAAGCCGTCAAGGAAAGGCTGAAAGAACTTATTTTTCATGTGTTTCCTGGATAAAAACAGATCTGGTTTAGATAGTGGAGCCTGAATTTAGAATAGATTTTATAGGTCTGCTTCACACGTCAAGAGGTTGCCAAAGTAAGTCAGGATTGCGCGTTCGCCTTGATAATATTGTGGTATTTGTATAAGGACTTGATGGACCCATTAATCTTCCAGTGTCCAAATACAGGATATCAATTGTGTGAGTGCTCCATTGGGAATTACCTGCCAGTGTTACAAAGTCCCCGGAGGTGGTCAGAGGCCCAAGGACCCCAAGCTAGTGGGCACTGCACCTAAATGCACGGTCATTCCAAGACCACCCCAAATGGGTCCCTGCGCTAAGGCAGGGACAGTCACAAGAGATCTTGCACCACTACCACCCCCTTAACGCCAATGCCCACCAAAGAAATTAGAGGAAGTCAAAACCCCTTAAAGGTAACCCTCTTCATGCGGTTGACACTCTTCGAGAGCCTTTCTAGCTCCGTAGCCAAAACTAAACACCCAACATAGGGAATTAAGCATTTCCCTTATTAAAGAAACAAAGTTACAACTCTTTAAAGTCAATGGCGAGTAGAGAAACACATTTTGTCCTTCAGCAGCAATGTCCAAGGAAACCTATCTCTACGTAAATATCACTCAGTTAGACTGCAGACAACGTGTGCAAACAATCTGAAACTGTCTCGAGTTGTATGCGGGAGAAAAAAAAGACACTCTCCCACTGCTAGCATGACAGGGGTTATATATTTGCAAATGACCCACAACAGAGTTCCAATTACAGTGGACAACTTCAAAGCTTACCAGAGAATGTCCGCCTGCTAGACTTATACGCTGAGAACGCATAACGAACCAAGTTGAAGCAGTCATGGAAAGTGATGGTTTGTGGTGGAGGAAGGAGACTGCACACATCTACAAGGCAGTTCGGAAATGCAAGATGGTGGCGTGCTTTAATCCAAAAACGTAGGTGAACTCCTATTATGCCAAGCAACAGGACTGCAAGAACATGTCCCAATCATAGAGCAGCATAACCCCCATTACACTGGTGCAACACATGTGCCCAAACACCAAACTAGTGGAGGAGGAACCACACCTATAAAACAGATGGGTCAGTCTGGGAGTGTGTGGAGGTTTGGCGAGAATTATTTGAAGGAGATGGATGAGTTAGACGTCTATTGAGAGAGGGGCAGAAGGAGAAAGTTGGAGGGAGAGTTAGTCTCATCTAGTGAGAGTGGTGGTGGAGGATGGAGTAGAGGAGTCATCTGTTAAGAAGGGTGGATGCAGGTAAGGACATTACCATCTGAGGAGAAGGACAACAGAACATTATTGGGGAGATACAACTACTGTACCCAAGGAGGTGGGAGGAGGACATGTTCTCGTCCTAGTGAAACAGTGCAGGGAGGTACCAGCTGGCCAGGTCAGTCTATAGCAAACTTTAGGAGAGGTGGGGTGAATAATGAGATGGCACTTGCTGGGAGTCAGACTGGCTCTTTAACATTTACCTTTCTCTACTGGCACATCTAATTTCCTCCTTCTACCCCAACTTCCAGTGCTACACTGACGACACACAGCTCTTCAAACTTCCTACGGATGCCCTTGCACCTTCTTTCATCCCTGACTGCCTCTCTGCCATCCAGGCCTGGTGCACTGCTAATGACCTCTGCCTCAATGCCAGCAAAACTGAGATTCTCCGTATTGGGTCCCCTGCACCCTATTTCTTCCCCTCACTCTGGCCTTCCTCCATGGCCTCCCGCTGCCCCCTCCTCTATAGCCAGAAATCTCTTAGTCATCTTCGATCCCTCCCTCTCATTCATCCCCCATAATCAGGACATTGTCAAGAAGCCCCACTTTCAATTCTTCCTTCGCAAAGGGACTCTACCCTTCCCCACCATCCCCCAGAGACTCAACGTTACCCATGCTCCAGTTCTCTCCAGGCTAAACTATTGCAACAGTCTCCTCTTTAATCTTCCTGCGTCCACCCTGCGACCCCTCCAGCTAACCCAGAATAGGGCAGCATGACTTATTCTTGGCCTCAAGCCCAGGCACCGCATCTTTCCTGCCCTACAAAGCCTTCACTGGCTCCCGGTCTCAGTATAGATTAAATTCAAATCTCTCTGTATCATCCACAAGGCTTTCTGGGGCCAAGGAGCACTCTATATTTCATTTTATTTTTGACATAGCTGATATAAATCAACTTTACAATATCATATAAAAAAATCATAATAAAATTAATTGTACACTTGACAATTATAAAAAAGAAGAGAACACAAACACAAAAACTCTTTTTAAAACAAACACAATGGGCTTTCAATCACAAACCCAAATTAATGTATCCAGTTTTTAAATCAATTTATACTCTCAGTTAGAGTGGTCTAAACAGGTCTTGGACAAACATCTGTAATCCTAGTCCACAAACACTGACATCTACTGGACTATTGTCATTCTTGTTCCTGACAGTACTTTCATTGCTCTCCTGCAATTTCAGACCACAAAGAAACGCAATTGCTCTTAATCTAGTCTGGGTATACATTTCAGAGTGTATTATCTTCCATAAAATTTCAGGGGCGAGGAATCTAAAAAGTTCCGTCAAATATTTAAAGTTTGTGCGTCGCTGGTCAATAAGTGTATCACACTCCGTCAGGAAATGGCTTAGTGTTTCCTCATGATCTTGTCTCTTGTAGAAGCGGCAAAAATTATCTGTCCTCTTGATAATTTTACATCGCACCAAAACCTGTCTTGTTGGCCACAAATTCAGCCTCAAACGAACAAAGTCGTTTCTGTGCAGAGGTGATGGAGATTGCACCAGATAAGGCTCGGGTACACTATATTTTTTTATGGCAAACAGATCAGGGTCGAAATCTTGATACTGACAACAGGTGTCTCTAGTGTTAATCCAGTCACTCTGAAAGAGTTTTGTCTTAACTTGATTAGGATTTTGAATCAGAGTGACAAGAGAAACATCTGCAAGTGCGAGGGCATAGATGACTAACCTCCGCCACTTCAAGATGAATGAGTCTGTCGAAAAAAAGGGCAAATTCTGATAATATGCCTAACACAGAACAAGTTTGCAAAGCTATCAGACATTTTCTAAATAGAGCAACTAACTGCCACATGTACCGAGCAAACAAGTAAATCAGTCCCCAACTCATTACGAATCAAGGCTAGTGGTGTAAAGGGTGGCAGCTGCAGAATTCTTCATCAGTATTTGCCCTCAAGCCTTGACCAAAACACTTTTGATAAAGTCAATTTTGACTCAGATGCATAAACTCTATCTCCAATGCTTCCGGACTAAATACTCACCTGCATTCCTCTGGCACCAACTTCCTGCGTGTGAAGCGGTTTGCTAAACAGAGAGCGGGTGGGCGATCACTTTCCTCAGCGGGCTTCCTCCTTTGGAGCAGCTTCCCTCTTCCTCTCCAGCTTGAGGAGTACCTCCTTAAGTTCCAGAAAAGCCTCAAGACCTTTCTCTTTACCTATTTCTTCTCCTCCTCTCTCCCCTGCTAATCGCACAGTAGCATGACTGTGGGCACGTTGAAACAGTTTTACCAGTTGTGTAAACACCTAACAAATGACCAATAAATAAACAATAAATAAGAGTTAATGAAAACAGAGTTACTGGGGACCAGGAGCCTAGATCATGGAGATAGCCAGGTGGCAGACTTCCCAAACCCCACCTCAAGACCCTGGGAAAGCAAACCAGTGGTGCAAAAGAGTCACCATTACCTCCAGCCTCTGCAGACGACCTTTACACTTTTACAAATCCTGGACATTTTGCTGTTATAGGGCCTGTGCCACAGTCGTATCAGAAGAGGGTTTGGTAACCCCATAAACTTGCAAACTAAAGACAAAGCAAAGGGAAATCTATTGGACATTTGAGTGGCACAGGAAGGGCCCAATCCTGGAATGTTGTAGGAGACATTTTCCTCCCATTACAATTTGTTATAGCTGAATCATCCCATCATTTCTGCTTGTGTTGTACATTGAACAGAATTTGTTAAGAATCTCATCCTTTTGCTGCCCTGTTTCTGCTCCCCACTTGTGATGGCCTTGGCAAGAGGTGTTCCCACATGTGACATGGAAGTCTCATCCCTTGCTTCCTCCAGAATTACCTAAAATATTAAGTTTGCCTAACTCAATGATTACCCAGGACATCGACTTTGAATTTTAATATCCAATTTGTATTGGACCCAATTAGCATTTTTTAAGTTCCCAAATTTGTTCTTCATTGATGGAGACCTGTTCTTCAATATTCGATCTGGGAAGTTTACCCCGGGGCTTTGGGGTCAATGTGAAACAGGGATTGTCACACTGCAGCCAGTTGATATGGAAATAGCGTTTGTGAGGCTTTGACTTCCTTCAATTCTGTTTGAAACCCCTTTGTTGCACCTGAATATGTGTAAAAACTGTGGTCAGAGAAGGCTCTAGCCAATATCATTCTTGTCAGAAGAGAACATCGTCTTTCAATTTATAAATCTACCTTTGGCATACTTCAAGTTTCAGCGTGATTTAGAAGGACATTGCTCAGTAGCTTTCTGTCTTGGCAAGTGTAACCCAGAACTCTCCCATGTGCTTGACAAGGTTGTATGTCTTGTATAAGCTCGCCGTCTATTGATACTTGTATTTTTATCTTCTGTTTTCTATTTTTTTCACTTGATCTTTGTTGACCGCCTTTTGCTGTTTTGAGAAACCTGACAGTTTTCTTCCACCTACTACCCCAGGATCTTCCATTTAGGTGGCCAGGGAAGGGACATTGCATTTGGATCCCTACCCTGGGGTGGACAAGCGAGGGAGGATCTCCTGAGTGGAGGGTCACAGGGGATTGGTAGGAGAGTACTCAAGGGCGAGACATGGTATTCCCCCTTTCATAATAGTACCCCAACTCACTCTTCCTCAGCCTTAACTGGGTATTTCTAATCGCACCCAATCTTCCCATTTCCAAGACGTATTGGGACGGGTAAGAGGCGATCAGGAGCAATGCGGATTACCTATGGAAAAACTATTAAGAACAGGGGAACAACTACTACCAACTACCAGTGATGTGTCACACTAATAAAGTCAGGCAGAGTCAGGCAATCTACTATAATTATTCACACCTGACTCCACTTGACTCCACTGAGGACTATAAAAGGTGTGGTTCTGCACAGGTGAAAGAGTGAGTTGGGGAAGCTGATGGGACGAAAGGAGCTGAGCAAGGAGCTACAGGAAAGGATGCCTGGAGGATCCAGAGGAGAGCAGCGTGCCGAGATGCTGGCCCTGTGTTTGTGAGGGGCTGCATCGCGGCTAGGGAAGCCGTGTCTCCAGGGAGCGAAGCAAGGCAGCCTGCATCCTGCTGTCGGTGTTCAGCAAAGTACTCATTCCCTTGGCATGTGTGCCAGTCCTAAGGGTGTCAGAAGGGCAGGTGTTGAGACCCTGACCTCGACCCAATGCCTCCAGGAAAGATCGCTCTCCAGTGCTATGCTACCCAGTGAGTTTCGAACAAGTTAGAGAAACTCGGGAGCATGTGGTTGGCTGGAGCAGAAAAGGAAATAGCATTTGTGAGGCTTTGACTTCCTTCAATTCTGCTTGAAACCCCTTTGTTGCAACTGAATATAAGTGTACAAACTATGGTCAGAGAAGGCTCCAGCCAATACCATTCTTGTCAGAAGAGAACATAGTCTTTCAATTTGGAAATGTACCTTTGGCATACTTCAGGTTTCAGTGTGATTCTGAAGGACATTGCTCAGTAGCTTTTTGTCTTGGCAAGTGAAACTCACAACCTCTACCATTTGCTTGACAAGGTTGTATGTCTTTTATAAGCTCACTGTCTATTGATACTTGTTTTACTATCTTTTATTTTCTATTTGTTTCACTTGATCGTTGTTGAACGACTACTGCTGTTATGAGAAACCGGACGATATTCTTCCACCTACTACCCTAGGATCTTCCAGTTAGGTGGCGAGGGAAGGGCCATCGCTTTTGGATCCCTACCCTGGGGTGGACAATGAGGGAGGATCACCTGAGTGGAGGGTCACAGGGGATTGGTAGGAGAGTACCCAAGGGCGAGACATGGTATCCCCCCTTTCATAAACGTACCGCAACCCACTCGTCCTCAGTCTTAATGGGGTATTTCCAATCGCACCCTATCTCCTGCTCACCATTTCCAAGAAGTACTGGGACAAGTAAGAGGCGATCAGTAGCAATGCAGATTACCTATGGAAAAACCATTAAGAACCAGGGGAAAGACTACTACCAACTACCAGTGACATGTCCCACTAATAAAGTCAGGCAGAGTCAGGCACTCTACTATAATCATTCACACCTGACTCCACTTGACTCCACTGAGGACTATAAAAGGTGTGGTTCTGAAGGTGAAAGAGCAGTTGGGGATGCTGACTGGACCAAAGGAGCTGAGCAGGGAGCTACAGGAAGAGATGCCTGGAGGATCCAGAGGAGAGCAGCGTGCCGAGACGCTGGCCTTGTGTTTGTCAGGGGCTGCAGCATGGTTATGGAGCTGTGTCTCCAGGGAGCAAAGCAAGGTAGCCTGCATCCTGCTGTCGGTGTTCAGCAAAGTGCTCATTCCCTTGGCAAGTGTGCCAGTCCTAAGGGTGTCAGAGGGGCAGGTGGCGAGACCCTGACCTCGACCCAATGCCTCCAGGAAAGATCGCTCACAAGCGCTACCCTACCCGGTAAGTTTCAAACAAGTGAGAGAGAGAAACTCGGGAGCATGTGGTTGGCTGGAGGAGAAAGACAAGATTTTGTTAAGCGGCACGGAGCGTAAAGCAAAAGTGAAAGCATTAAAAGGACAGAAAGTACGAAAGAAGGAACAAGGAAAGTGGAAGAAGAAAGTGCGCTAGTGGCGCAGAAATAAAGCAAAGTCCAGAATAAAGACATTCAAATGCACTGGCTTCGCTGAAATAAAGCAAAGTCCAGAGTAAAGATATTTAAATAGATATACAAGTAAGAAAATGGTGTGAATGACCCAAAAGAGAAAACCAGTATACAGAAGAGTGAAATAAGTGTGCAAGAGGCGTGATAAGGAAAAGGACAGGTGCAAGTGTGCATGATAGAAACAAGGAAGAGCGCAAGAGGCACAACACAGATAAAATGAAGCAAAAGAAGGTGCAAATGTGCATGACAAATCAAAGCAAACACAGAGTGATAAAAAGGGGTGCAAGAAATAAAGAGAGTGGCTAAAGATCAGAGTGGTCGCTCTAAGGAGGAGCAAAGAGCCTGCTGTTTACCCCATGAAAGTATTGTATGCGAAAGAAACTGAATATAAGAAAAATGTACATCCTGACAAGCTTAACTTGTGTTTGAAACCAGAGGGGCCTAAGCTTGGGGAAGGGAATGCTGAGAAGCCTACGAATTGTGTTATATTTTCGATTGTGTTGAACTTCGTAAAGAGGGGCATAGGGTTGGGGAATAGAACCCTAAGAAGCCCACTAAAGGCGTTGTTGAACTTTGTGAAGAGAGGCCTAGACTTGGGGAAGAGAACCCTGAGAGGCCTAACAGAAACTGTGTCTTTTTGTTTGGAACCAGAGGAGTCTGAGCATGTGGAAGGGATCCCCAAGAGACCCAGGGACATTGTGAACGTTATTGACTTACTGCAAGAGCCCTACGTGGAAGGTTCCAAGGGCAGCCCTTTTGAGTTGAAGAACTACACCTACTGGTAAGACTACCTGAAACCAGCTGTGGTTTACATTTACTTTTTCTTGAACCACTGTTTTTATTTAAGAAGACTTCCGATCACATTTTGTCAAAGAATGAGGGCATGCATAGGTTTAGACAGACAGATTTTGGTTTTGGACTTCAGACATCGACGGCCCTTAGAAACATCAGTTGAGGGAACAATCCCTTTAGATTTAGGGCCAGTTAGGTATTACACTAACCCCAAAACTTTATGTAATAAAGGTTTTGGCAACTCTTACCTTTGAGTCCGCGTCTTTCTTGATACCATACCTGTCTGACACTATGTACACTTTGGGTGAGCGGCAATTCTTTGAAAGGTCTGGCAATCAATTGATTTTGATGTGGGGGCTAGTTCTTTCATGATGAACTGCTTCCCTAAGCTTGATTAACTCTTTGGAGTGAAACAGTGGAGCAAACCTTTCAGTTAGAGGGGTTGACGTGGTTCAGTAGTGACCATCATATTGTTGCTTATCCTTGCCGGGCCATTGCCAGGGGTGGCCTGACTACAATGGGTGTCAACCCACCTGAACCATCACCCATCATGATATGATATGATATGGCATTTATAACGTGCCTATACACAGGTGTTTCAAGGCGTGATTATGTTATGTGTGCTAATGAGTGACTGTATGATGTGTGGGTGAATGCTGTGTGTGAATGAGCAAGGAGCCTCTGCATGTGTGAGTATGTGTTTTTGGAGTTACCATACACAACCAATTGCAAACTCTTTGGCCTTTAACCAATTGTTCATAGAAAGTGTGCTGTATTGCACAATTTAATCTATTATTCAAAACATTTTCTTGGGGGAGGGGAAATTCCACCCAAACCGCCTTTGCTTGTTTAGGCCTCCCCCTGTCACTCTTGGCATATTTGTGGGAAATATTTATGGCCCTTCATTTGAAGAATTCACCAGCCGACACTGGACATTTGTCTCTGTTAGTTTTGTTTTTTATTTCTATGGGCAGGAGAATCAATAACTTGTATGCATAATTGCAGTGCTTGAACGCTGCAGCCGAGTGAAGTCAGGTGTTATGTGTCCCACCAGCTTCCAAAGTTGATGTTGGCCCTGCTTCTGCCACTTCTTTGTTTCCAGCTCCCTCCCACTCTGTCATTGATAGGGGCCAAAGTCCCAGCGGCACCACTAATTTGAGTATGTATGTTAGTGCTGTGGTAATCCTCTGACATCTCTCATCTGTGCTCCATTGCTGGTAGAGAGAAAAATGGCTACTCCGGCATTGACACTTCTCTGCCAAGCAAGGGTTGGCACTCTTCTTTTTGGGGCAATGGCTGTTGGAAGTGGTTTTAGTGGGATAATTAAATGAGGTGTCACCCATTTCGTATGGACTCTTAGAGGTTTCTGTCATGAACTAAGAATAACAGTAGCTAACAAACCTTTGAAAGAGGTGTGGCCTATGTAACTAAAGGAGGGGTCTAACCGATGCAGTCAGGTTTTCATGCCTCGAAATAAAAGGGAGAGAAATCCGTTAAGAGTTGTGTTAAATTTCATAAGCAGTACAAATATCATCTAAATTAAAATAAAATCAAATATAAAATGACATTGAATCAATGTGTCATTGTAGGTTTAGGTCCCAGTAGGATAGCTCAGTGTGCTAATGTGCCTGCCGTATCAATCTGTCTAATAAGCAGGCAAATATCCCTTCACCAAAACAGAAGAACTATGGACCCACTTTTGCTATTCAAGACCACTCCTACCACTCAAACTAAACATAAACTGCCTTGTCTACTTCAAATTCATTATAAAAACAACTTTGAAAAACTAAATATTTAAGGTGGAAGACATGTATTACCGAAGCAAAGGGTTCATTATTTCAGCACTTTGCATGGCTTAGTGAAATAGAGGTGTTAATGTATTCATTTTGCCCCTGTTCATGTTTCAATACCTCCAGGCTTTTATAAGACATCACTGCTACAGCAGAGGCAGCAACATCTCAGGTGAGGCCCGTTGTTGGGGAGAGATGGGGAATATTTCTTTGATCGTGGGCACTGGCCGGACTCCGTCGTGAAACTGAATTTAAACATGGGTTACACCCTGGTTGAGGGAAATTTGCTGTCAAAGGTTTTTGGTTGTGTGAGCAGTTCTAGTTTTAGCCTAGCTCTGCAGCAGAAACAGACTTTGCAATTGCTCATCTGAGGCAGAGGGGATTTTGCATTCCTCACCTGATTGTGGAATAGGTAGACTGAGGACTGCTGATATGATATTATATGATAGGTTATTTATAACATGCTTAATACCCAGATGTTTCTAAGCACTGACCCGGGGATTGAACCTGTGTTGCTCCGTGTCGTCTTGCTTCCAAGGTGAGCATGTTGCCCCTAAGCTATCCTCCCGAGACACAATCCGGCTTTTCTGAAAATCAGGCTGTGTTTGGGGAGGCAAAGGCCATCTTTTGTAGACAACTTATGGTCAATGTTCATTGAGCTTGTCAACTGGTTTTTGGGGTTTCGCCCAAGATAGGGCCTGCAAATGAGTGCAAGGCTGTGGTGCTGGGGAGTTGTCGCCTTGGTTGAGTTTAAACCCAAACTTTTGATTACCGTGCCTCTCCCCTGTTTTTTAATTTAATGTTCAAGACCTTTAGCCTTGTGTAGGTCTGGTAATAGTGTGGTATTTTTTGTTGGAGTTACTGCAATGACTAGCAGCAAGTCTTCACCAAGCTTTTCAGGTATTATACTATATAT
This sequence comes from Ambystoma mexicanum, assembly GCF_040938575.1. Taxonomy (NCBI): domain Eukaryota; kingdom Metazoa; phylum Chordata; class Amphibia; order Caudata; family Ambystomatidae; genus Ambystoma; species Ambystoma mexicanum. Next base: position 808,993,328 of record NC_090941.1, read on the forward strand.
TATACACAGAAGAATGGCGCAGACAGCAGCAGTTCCGACCGTTATTTAATTCTGTAGGTCAGAAAGTGTTTGGAAGGCCTCTGAGAAGATGAGTCAATGGAGACCTGGATGAGCTGATTCTGCTTGCCTCCATGACATTGATCTGTGGTTTTTGTATAATCTCATCAGCCATGTGATTCTCTTACTGAAAATTGAAATCGCGAATCAGTGCTGATCAACTTGCACCCTGACGTGCCAGCAATTGGCCACAAATTCAAATGGATTAGGATATTGAGGGGTGTGGGTGTGTCTGCTCAATGACATACATGATACTGACTGTTGGTGGTTGAACATAAATGGATGTATTAGTAGCTTCAATATTCATGGGATAGATAAGCACCAAAAAGTTCTAGAGAAAGAACTACAAACATTACGGACAGTTCTAAAGTAAGGAGTGTGCAAGTCACAGTAACACAGTGTTTTTTCCCCCCAAAAGTGCCTACCAACTTAGTTGGCTGTGATTCCGAAAAGTAAAGTCTCAGAATGGATGGCCAATGTGAAGCTCCAATAACTAACCTTAACAATTCTTTCAGCTGCCTGGTAACCATAAACTAATAAACACAAACATTCCTAAGAATGTGGTCCAAAACAGAGGTTCACAAACCTAGCGTTTAAAATTGTAACCCTGTTATAACAAACCAAAACAGAAGTATTCCTCTGGAGAGGTTCTTGCAACATATACTTAGTCGGGCCTCTTTGTCAGGCTCTCTGCTTTCACCTTCCATTTTGAGGTTGATTCCAGGTTTAGGGCTACACTGTTTTATGGCTGTCTTTACCTCAGTCTGGTAACACTTGTAGGCTTTCCCAGCCCTTGGCCTTCGTAGGGTTTTACAGCAGGATCCTGTGAGACCTTAGGTGCCTTAGGATTCACAACAGGTCCCTCCTGGATATTGGATTTCCCAAGAAGCACACTAGGACCCTCCTGGACATGGATTTTCTGGGGATGCAGAACATTATCTTTCTTAAAACATATGGTTGCTGTTGATAAAGGAGCAAGCAACAAACACATTTACTCCAATGAAGCACAAATCCAGCCTTCAATGGTGCACAGCAAAGTGACAGTTTGAAACAAGTCAGTTATAATTTAGAAACCATTTGTTGCAGTAAGAAAAGGAATAAAGATCTGAATTCAGCCAAAAAAGAAAAATACTATGCATATAAAATGGTTTATTACAATGTAGGATTCATGCATAATTTGCATATTTTAATAACTCCAGCATGCATGAAGTTACAGAAACAAATTATGTCTCCCGATTCAGAATATGTGTACGCATCTGAATATACAGTTTTCAGCAAGATTGTATGGCCATATAGAGAATCATTTGAAAAAAGAATATTTAAGTTCAATTTTGATTCCTCATTCCTGAAGGGAGAGGACTAGTTCATAGTGGACACATCCCCTTATGACACACAATGTTCAATGGGAGAGTAAAAGCAACTAAGAGAGCCCTAGCGGGTGTGAGAAAATGAAGGGAACCTATATCATAGGCGCTTGTTCAATCTAAAATACTCTGTAAAATGATGTTGCATAGATGGAGTTTGCTGTGTATTTCAACTCAAACACATTTGAAAAAGGCAGAATTCTGGTGAAAATCAAAAAGCATGCACCCAACAGGAGAACAGTAGATTGGATACATAGTGCATGTAACTGATGGGGAAAACTCCTTAACATGGCCTTTCCCAACTTTGAACTAGATGCACAAACCATTCCCAAGTCAGGACTAGATTACCAGAGTGGGAATTATTTGTGAGCAGGTGCACAGACTGAATGTAAGCTTATCTGGTGGATCTGCCTGAGGCTAGTCTGTGTCCCTACCGGCTCTGGGCCTTTGAATGACTAAGAAAAATGAGAACCATAACTTCAGATTATTAAGCCATTTTTCCCTATAATTAGTGACACTCCAGATAGCAAAGACAAGTATTTCTGGAGCTTAGTTTAAATACTATATAATTGAAGGAGAACATACAGTGCAAGGCATATGTGTCATGTGATTTAAATTCAAACTCTAAGCAGCAGAATAAGACTTTTCATCTGCAATTTGGGGTCTCTGAAGTTGAAATGTGAAAAGACAAGTACTTTGATTTCTGCCATAATCGATAAAGTATTTGAAATGTCTTCCCTAATAAACACATTGAACTGTCGTGTTGTGACAGTGAATATGATTTCTCAAAAATAGTGATTTAGCGTCACTATCCCAGCAATGCAAAAGCAACGGAATTCTAAGCCTTTACAATTTTTTGCACCAAATCCAACATCATAAAAGATGTCATCAAATAAGCTATATGCCCAAGCTAATAATCCATATGTTGTCATAGATTGTATCTGACATTTTAGATTCAAAACAGTGGTGGTGGATTGTATTGTAATTTTTTTTTATTTATTCTTATTTTAACTGCATTTCAACAGTTTTTACAAGTAAGTTCCCATCTGTGTGTTTCCATAAGTGTCTCCTAAAGTGAATAAAATGATTGAATGGAAGTCTCTTTATCTTCCCCTTGTTTGTTAATAAGTTTTCTAAGTTCAGGCTTTCCAAGAAATTTCCCACTGCGATCACTGGTTTCCAGTTGGCCCCATTCATTAAGTATGTCCGCCAGTACTCTTCATCCATTTCACAGAACTTGGAAAACTGGTGACTTAGGTGAATCTTTCTGTTAGATAACAGGCCCGTGCATTTGGGGGATCAGATGACTTAGAGTGTCCGCTACATTAGTCTCAGAACAAAAGTGACACATGTTCTCTCTTGCTTTGTGTCTGATTGCCAGGATTTTGTTGGTTTTTAAGATATTTAGCCTCGCTCTCAGAAAGGTTGATCGGATCCTTTTGTGGGGGAACATCAACAGATAATTTATGGGTTCATTCAGTTTTTAGGCATTTATTGGTTGGTGTCTGGTTAATTTGTTTCTTACAGCCTCCTCCAAGGTATTACACCAGTCATATTCTTTACATTTCTTTGCCGATTTTGTTGGGTTGTTGTATAGTTCCTCCTCAGAGCTACCGATTTCTTCAAGCAAAGTGAGATTTTTGCGAAACCAGACAGTTAACATTTTGTTTGATCCCTTTTTTTTTTGTTCTTCCTGGATCATCTCGTGCATTTTTGAATTTTGATTTTCCTGAACAGCATTAGGCCATTTAGATCTACCATGCCTTTTAGGCACACCAGGCTTAGTTCACTCCTGATCAATGCCACTGGAGTGGATGACAGCAGGCGCAACATTTTCCTCCAAACAAAGCTTTCAAGTTTTTTCCAGAGTTCACCTGGGATTGCCGGCATAGCTTCCACTCCGTAGATGATCGCTGGTACCACTTTAGATTTGTGGAAGATCAGTGTTCCTTTAAGCGAAAAATGACCAAACATTTTGTCTAAACACCATCATCTGGTTAGTCAAACTTTTAGTTTTCATCCAGAAAGTTTCTTGCATCTGTGTTTCCTGTGGACTTCTACTGATTGTGACACTGAGATATCTAAATGAGGGGACCACTTCCAATCTGTCTTCTGCTAAGTGCCATGTTGGTACTGTTTTTCTCTTTGCTGTTTTCTCTAGAATCATCACTCTGATTTTACCAGCGTTGATTTCCAGATTGTTTATTAGCAGGTATTGTTGCAGATTGCCCAGCTTTCTTTGTAGACCTATAGCCGTTTGATTGACTAAGATGATATTATCTGCGTAGAGTAGTCTACTTATTTTCTCGGTACCCACTGATGGTGGGAAAGCTCTGACCCTTTTTTCCGAATATTGGTAGTCCCCCGTATATGCGTTACATAGAGCTGGGGCTAGAGCACACCCTTGTTTCACTCCTCTAAATGTTTGTATGCTCTTAGAGAGGAGACCAGCTCCCCTGAGTCGAACTTGCTTTGAAGTGTCCGTGTAAAGGTCTTTTATGAGCACCAAGATTGACTTCGGCAGTTCCAATCAGTCAGTTTTGACCAGAGTTTTGCTCTATTAACTCTGTCAAAAGCTTGGGAGAGGTCGATAAAGGCCAAGAATAATCTTCCTTCAGAATACTCAGGGGCAAGATGTTCGTCATTGTGCCCAAGTTCTTTGTGAAACCCGCTTGAAATGGGTCGTATCCTTCTGAGGATACTGCCCAAGATGTAAATTTGTCTAGCAAGAATCAACCACATATTTTTCAAATGCAATCCAAGAGGGTGATTGGGCGGTAGTCATTAGGGTCCCCTTTATCACCTTTCTTGTCAATCGGGACAATGTTTTCTGTTCTCCATGAGACAGGTATGGTGTTCGAGTTGGTGCATGTCTTTGATATTTCAGCTATTAGTGGCACCCAGTCTTTGGAATTTGCTTTCAGTTCCGCGTTAGAGAGCCCGTCCATATGCAGCGCTCAGGAAGCTTTTAGTTTGTTGATTTTACACTCAATAGTAGATGTGTCCTTTTCAATGTTCCATTCATCAGTATTTGGTTCAGCTTTCGGCGGAGTCGAAAGTGGCAGAGCAAACAAATTGGTGAAGTGATCGATCCAGTCTCTTTCGTTGACGTAACTCAGTAAGATGTCTTGTGTAGCTCTTCCGCCAGATCTTATTAGTGACCAAAAGTCCTTTGACTGCTTCCCACTAAACGTTCTTAACATCTTTTCCGCATTTTCTTGATATAGTTGGATTTTATAAGATTTTAACCAGTTCTTGTACTTCTTTATTGAAGAGTTGGCCTCGTCTGTGTTAGACATTGGTGGCACTTTTTGGCTTTCCTTATCATTCTGCGCATATCCGCTCTTTTTGCTTTCAGGATGTGATTGTTAGGATGAGAGTGTTTTTTTAGTGGTTTAGCAACAGCTATTGGGTGCTGGTACGGAACTAGCAGTGGGCAATAGTCAGTTTTGGTTGATCCCTTTCTTTTCAGGTCCCTCTATTTTGCATATATATATATATTGTTTTGTGATCACACTTATTTCAGATGGCTTCAGTCGGAGACAAGTTCCCACTTTATTTACATCAAGGTTGGACTGGATTTGGGGGCGCTTAAGTGCGAAATTTACTTTTTCTGTGTTCCATAGTACTTTCAGGAAGTCTGTTAAGTATCTGTATAACCTTTAAAGAAGTTATTCTTGCCAGTAGATCACATGAGAAATAGATGTGGTCCAGAGTAGCCCGACTGGCGCCTTGTTCCCAGGTAGGAATCTTAAGATCTTTTACTCTCCCCAGGCAGTGTACATTTTGAAGATCTCTGGCAACTATGATTTCATCCCACAGTTATCCACAAACTGTCCTTTCCCCATCGGCGGTGCTAAATGGGTTGTTTGATGTTTTGGGACAATTCTCCCCAGCAACTATTGTCGCATTCAGATCTCCACATATAATCATGTGGTCTGCTGAGTGGTCTTGTATAGTATCGTTCAAAAGATTATTTTATTTTGGCCAAAAAGGAGGTGGTGGTTGGTTCTTTAGGATTCCCATAGGTTTTAATCACCAAGTAGTTCTTCACCAACCTATGATCCTTAATAGCTTGAGAAGGGTGCCGGGAGATCAGCGTGGCCAGTGTGTGCGAGTCGTTTATAAGGGTTTTTTTCAGGTGTAGGTTTCTGCCTGTACGAATGGCTGTGAGGAGTCCTGCTCGTGGTCTTCCTAGTGGACCTTGTATTGTAATGTACACATATTTCTCTCATGGCAATGCTTGTTAATGGTTTCAGAGAAAAGTAGCATAATGTAGTTTGACATTTTAACAACATTTAAATCAATGTTAATTTGAGTTTATCTTTAGTAAAATAACTGTCTATTTTCTAGAAAGGTGATTCGTGTTTTTCTATTTATGGACTAGTGTAAAGGTCTGTGTACACTGCCTAAAGTGCATAAAGGAAGACATTTTCAGAGTGCTAATTTATTATGTGATATATTTTAATGTAATTTATGTTAATAGAAAAAAATATGTAAATGATTTTGCTTTGATTTTTACATGCAGTAGTAACCTCAAACAAATTCTCTCAGAATTTGGTGAAAGATAAACATAGTACGAACGGGCACTTGTTGTATCTGCTCCTCATTATCTTGGATTCCACTTACGGGTTTTGGATTCAAATATATAATGTTGAGGCATGTCAGAGTAGTACAATTTACGTGCAGCGTGATTCTCTTCATTCAACTTAAAGTATGCTCTTAAAGTGGTATCTCTGCCTTGGATCTTTTCTGCAGCTAATTGTATGTTATTATTGAAATACACATTTTGTTTTCCTGTAATATAAACTTGAAGTCTTATTATTGAATGCATAAAGCAACAGCTCCCTCTAGCGTGGACAAAAGGTGAAGAAATACACATATTGTTCACCTGGTAGATGAACTTGTAGTCTTAATATGGTATACCTGAAACAACAGCTTCCTCTAGCGGTGACAACAGGCGAAGCGGGGCAGTCTCTACTATTCATAACTGCATCATACAAACATACACCTGGCCTTTGATTATATTTCATTTATTATATTATATGGCTGAAGGCCATGGATAGTGGTTTGGAAACAGTCTATGGAATAACAAAACCCTTGAAATTCAAACCTTAGTTACAAGGACTTTAAAATGAGCAAAACATAGTAAAAAAAAACCCTTTGAATTTCAAGGAAAAAACTTTTGTTGCAGGGACGTTAAGGTGAGAACTTAACACAAAAAACCCTGAAATTCAGTTAAATCCACCTTCACTTCGCACCCCGTTGCGCAGCCTTTGACCAAAATGATGACATCACAGATGCAACCCTGATAACATCAATGATGGCATAACTGCAGACATTGCAAATTACATCATCTATGACATTACTGGTAACATCCCTAATTACATCATATATGACACCACTGATTACAGCTGTGATGGCATCAGACATAGACTTAGCTAATAAAAGCTTTAACTAAATAACAATTTAAGTCGTGGCCTTAGCCATAGTCTTTGCCTTAGCTATGGTTAGTTAGTGTTGTACAATACACAGTGGCCATGGCTGAAAGCCATGTCACTGGCCATGGCCAAAGGCCATAGGTAGTGGCTGTTTAATGTGTTAAAATATACAGTGTGCACGGATGAAGGCTGTGACCATTGGCTATGGGTAAAGGCCATGGTTACTGCACAGTTAGTGTTGTAAAATATACAGTGGGTACAGCTGAAGACCGTAGCCACTTGGCCATGGCTAGGGGTTCTTTAGTGTTTGTAAATATACAGTAAGCACAGCTGAAGTCTGTGGACACTGACTGTGTCTGAAGGGCAAGTCTACTTCCCCTTAATGTGTTAAATAATACAGGGGTATGGCTGAAGGCCATGGCTAGTGGCTGGTTAGTGTTGCAAAATATACAGTGGACACAGGAAAAGGCCTTGGCCGCTGGCCATGGATGAAGTCGAAATCTAGTGGTCCCTTAATTAGTGAAAATATATACAGTGGGCATGGCCACTGACTATGGCTATTGTCCAGTTAGTGTTGTCTAATATGTAGTGGTCACGGCTGCATGCCTCGGCCACTGGACATTGCCAAATGCCATGGCTAGTGGTTCATTAATGTTTTAAAATATACAGTAGACATGGCCCAAGGCTATGGCCAAAAATAAACATGGCTAGTGGCCCCTTAATGTATTAAAATATTCAGTGGGAACAGCTAAAGGCTGTGGCCACTGGTCATTACCAGTTAGTGTTTTAATGTGATTTGTGATGTCATAAATTATGTAATTAGTGTTGTCATCATGGTGGTCAAAGGCTGTGCAACAGGGGGCACGAAGCTAAGGTTATTTTAGCTGAATTGCAGGTTCAGGCATTAACCAGGCAGCACTCTGCTCATTACCCTGAGGAGCTGCAGGTGAGTTATTTTTGTGGAAGCCCTCCTGGGCCTTTGAATGAGCCTCATCCGCCATATGAGGCACCTGACCCACCCTTTGCACCCCCATTCTTCCTGGCATCTCTGCTGTCCCTTCCCTCCCTCCTCCCGCCTCCCAGCCCATCCCCGGACCCTGATTGCAATCCCTGTGCACTTAACTCGCCTTCCCAGGGCAGGGCGGCTAAGGGTGGCTCCAACAGCGGCAGCTCCATATCGTGTCTGCAGATGTCAGCAGGGAAGGCCAATGGCAGCCGTCGACTAGCAGCAGCCACCAAGGTAGGAGTGGCCAGGGTGAAGGATAGAGCAATTACTCTACCCTGGAATCCCTACCACTTAGCAAAATAACCTACATTGTAATAATACCGTAATTGCTAGCCTGCTCAACACTGTGATATTATTGTAATTGCTAGGCTGGTCTACACTGTGATCGTTTTGTAATTGCTAGCCTGCATCGTGCACTAGTGAATTTGTTGAGATTAACTTGATTCACACCTCGAAGGGACCACACTGTGTTAGTATTGTAATTGCTAGCCTGCTTTGCACATTAGTGAATTTGTTGAGATTTACTAGATTCGCATCTAGAAGGGTCCATACTGTGTTAGTATTGTAACTGCTAACCTGCGTCGCACACTAGTGGTTTTGTTGTGATTAACTAGACTCACATCTAGAAGGGTCAACACTGTAATATTATTGTGATTGCTAGCCTGCTCCACACTGTGATAGTATTATAATTGATGGCCTGCTCCACACTGTGACAGTATTGTAATTGCTAGCCTGCGTCGCACACTATTGAATATGTTGAGATTAACTAGACTCACATCTAGAAGAGTCCACACTGTGACAGTATTGTAAATAATAGAATCCCAATGTCTAGTAGAGGACCCCGTGAGCTCAAGCATAGATGGCCCACCTCGAACTATAAACCCTTTTACCTTCACTAAACTGACAGAACAAGAGGTTCAGGAAATTATAGAAGAGCTCAAGCCAACTTCTTGCAAAGGGGATATATTTCCTACTTTCCCTTTTAAGGAATTTGCAAGTACTTTAACACCATGGGTGACAGAAATTCTTAATAGGTCCTTCTCCAAGGCTCTGATTCCAACATTTATCAAGGAAGCCTGGAATAGTCCACTTTAAAAAAAGGATAATCTAGAGACCTTGGTACCGGCAAACTACCACCCTATTACAAACGTGCCATTTATACTGAAAATTCTTGATAAGATAGCATATATACAACTCCAATCATTTGCTGAGAAAAATAACATCTTGGCAAACGAACAGTCGTTTCCGAATCAATCATGGAACCGAGACGGATTTGTTGGATCTGAAAGCTGATATAACTGAAATCATAGAAGAGGGAAATTCTGCATTATTGCTTTTGTTGGACCTATCCTCTGCCTTTCATTTGGTCGACTAATGGCAGAGAGACTTCAAAGAATAGGTTTCTGTTCTCCAGAAGCAGTATCATGGCTAAAATCTTTTTTAGAATCTAGAACTGCCTGTGTTGCAAAACGAACCTCACAGTCTCTGAAGGTTCCTGTAAATGGTGGTGTCTACCAGGGATCATGTTTATCCCCATTACTGTTTAATATATATATATCAAGTGCCTATGTGACCTTCTTAAGTCCATGGGTGTGCAATTTGCCAACTATGCTGACGATACCCAGATAGGTGTTAAACTGTCTGGGATCTATGAAGAGGACCTGGCTACCGTCAATTAAATATTTGGGGCAATCCAGAAATGGATGGCCCAAATTCATTAGCTCTTAATGACAAGAAAACAGAGCTGCTTATTATTAGCACACCGTTTAGAATGAAGAACATGGATACTTGCTACAAAACATTTGAGATAAATGGTAACATTATCCCGGGGTCCGATCATGTTAAAACTCTAGGAGTATTTTTTGATGCCCACCTATCTTTCCTGAAGCAGGTATCATATCTTAAATTATCATGTGCCTATCTCATTCATCTTCTGGGTCTAATTCATCCATTTGTCAGAAAACAACAGGGCATCAATTTCAGCAGCCATAGTTAACACCAAGCTGGATTATTGCAATAGTCTCCTAATGGGAACAGCCAAGGGCAATATTAAGAGACTACAGATCCTACAGAACGGCACGGTCCAGGCTGTTTGTGGGCTGTGCCGCCGAACACATATTACAGAATAACGTAAAAAAGGTAGCAGGCGTTCCTCTCCAGAAAGAACATGGCTGGATAACATGTTCGGAGATGTGAGGTTGCAGCACACGCTTTTTGCTCTCTGTACCTTTCACAGATGGGAAATATCCATTTGCAGTCTTTGTCCCACCCACACGGGCAGTCCAGCACCAAAATTCTATGTAAATTCATCTCTGAACAAGAGTACCAACAGCAACCCCATACAAATGTTTAAGCCTTGTTGAACCTCATCAGTGAGGTGGAGCTGTGCTACCATGGGAATCCAGACATGGACCCCTTGTTCACTGTTCTCAGAGAGGCACAGCTCCACCTCACTGATGATGCCCAACGAGGTTGAAACAAGTGTATGGGGTTGCTGTTGGTACTCTTGTTCAGAGAAGAATTGCCTAGCAATTTGGTGCTGGACTGCCCCTGGGCATGACAAAGATTGATATGCAGGTATATTTCTTCTCTGTGAAAGGGACAGTTAGCTAAAGACTTGGTTGAGACTCTCCCAGGGGCCATCCACCCAAGAACAGGTCAATGGGCTGTGTTTGTGCTGGTAGGGAGACTCTCAGACTCCCCTTTGTTTAGCATATTACAGAATATCAGAAGAAACGTCACTGGCTCTCTTTAGAACAACGACTCAACTTTAAAGGGTTAGTTATTGTCTTTAAATGCCTTTCAGGTGATACTCCGGACTACCTTAAAACTAGACAAAAAAAAGCTACATCAAATCAGACCCCACGATCCAAAGACCAGAAGTTATTGATCCAACCCCGTACAACCCAGAAGAGACTTCGTGGAGCAAGCTTTACTGCATGGACTCCAAAAAATTGGAATTTGATCCTGTTACAAATAAAACAATGTATGACATTCCAGCAGTTTAGAAAATGCCTTAAAACCTTTCTCTTTGAAGCCTATACTCACCAATAAAATAGCAAACTTCCTGACACCTGAAAGACTCTTCTAATCACTGGGTTTAGTGACTTCTTCTATGCTTACATCATCTTGGCTTTTCTGTGTTTCATGTTTTTCTGTCTATGTGAGCGCCCTGAGATCTTTGGGTTAGTGTTGCGCTATATAAGAAATGTATTAGTTAGTTATTAACTGTTAGCCTGCATCGCACACTAGTGAATTTGTTGAGATTAACTAGACTCACATCTAAAAGGGTCAATACTGTGATTACTTGCCTGCTCCACACTGTGCTAGTATTGTAATTGCTAGTCTGCTCCACACTGTGATAGTACTGTGGTTACTAGCCTGCTCCACACTGTGCTAGTATTGTAATTGCTACTCTGCTCCACAATGTGAGAGTACTGTGATTGCTGTCTTGCTCCACACTGTGATAGTATTGCAATCTCTAGCCTACTCCACATTGTAACAGTATTGTAATTGCCAGCCTGCTGCACACGGTGACAGTACTGTGATTGCTAGCCTGCTACACACTGCTATAATATTGTAATTGCAAGCCCGCTCCACACTGCAATAGTATTATAATTGCTAACCTACTCCACAAGGTGATAGTATTTTAATTGCTAGCCTGCTCCACACGGTGACAGCACTGTGATTGCTAGCCTGCTACACACAGCTATAGCATTGTAATTGCTAGCCTGCGTCGCACACTAGTGAATTTTATTGAGTTAACTTGATTCACATCCAGAAAGGTCCACACTGTGATAGCGCTTTGAATGTTGACTATGTGCGTCAAACCCTAGCAATTTGCTCACATTAACCTAATCCTAAGCATCCCAAATACTGCCTGCCATTATCTGAAGCCTAGGACTCCTCCCGCTGTCTGGTCGTCTCAGATCTGGGTATTAGATTGCTGCATCCCTCCCTCTGAAACCTAGACCTGCCTCCAGCATCAAGGAGTCTCATATCTAGCTATTCGAAGTACTTGATGGGTATGTTGGCGAATCCCTTTCACAAGTTATTTCCTAAAATTCAGAAAGATGTGTATTTTAATGATCTGGTTTGGTAGCAATGTCAGATCATAATGGTGCTAAGGCTGACCAGGACCTAGTATACTGTTAGAAAACAAAGAAGGAAGGATCTGTTTTTTTGCGCCAAATCAATGAATTCATGTTTTCATTTTTTTATTACGATTACGAGTTCATCAATATTTCAATAGTACTTATTTGTTCCTCTTAGTATATCAATAATGCTTATTCAATTCTCTGAACACGTGTTTCTCCGTCTTTTATTCAGATGGTTCATCAGGAGGGTTAGAGATTGAGTCCTAATGTAAATAACCTAGAGCAAAACAATTACAATAAACCTTGTGTAAGTATATGGTTTCTGGGTTAATTTATATCTTATATCTAAAAAAGCTTTTTAAATGTAATCACTGCAATTTGTCATTCTTGTTCTCTTAAAGGATTGTATCTAGTATGATCCCTCTCCTTCTGCTCTGTTAGTTTGTTGTGCTATAAATCAGAGTTTCCTCCTTAGATTGGAGCGGTTTCCCTACATAAATTCATATTCTTCCTCAGTTAGAAAACCTATATCTCGCCAGTATGAACTCATTATCTTCCAATCCTTTGTCAATATTGGTAAGGAATTTATGTTAAAATGTTCATAACATGAAGCATCACCAAGATTGTGGACTGGTGTATCAGTTTCAGATGTTGGCAATGGTTGTGCTGAAAAATGTTGTTCAGCCTCTTCATCTCTTATAGAGTAATTTGTTATCATTGTGTTGATTAATAGACATATGGAAAATTGAACACAAATCCATTACCAACATTGACAAAGGATTGGAAGATAATGAGTTCATACTGGCGAGATATAGGTTTGCTAACTGAGGAAGAATATGATTTTATGTATAATCCTTTCCCAATCACTGCTACAATATACTTTATCCACAAAATTGACAAGCCATACTTGACATTACCATCCTGCAGACAGATTATAAACAGAATGGGATCACTAACTGAACCAATATCTCAATATACAGACATCTTCACCCTCTAGCTGTAGGACTAACATCATTCATACAGGACACCAAGCATGTGATTTAGCAGTTGGAACTAGTACAATGGGAAGACAACTATCGTTTAGTTACACTGGATGTTTCTGCCCTATATACCAGCATTCTTCACAATAAAGGAGTAGAGACAACTCATTATTTTCTAAAAACCAGATCAGTGTCCTTCCACCAGCAAAAGCCAATGATTACAGAGATACTCAACTTTACCCTGCAGAGCAATATTTTCATCTTCAATCAACAACTGTATAGACAACAAAAGCGTACTGACATGGGAGCCAAATTTGCACCATAATATGCCAATCTGTACATGGGGCACTACGAGATCGAACATGCCTGGCAACATCCAGCATTCCGAAAAGGCAACAATATAAAATACTGGAGAAGATATATTGATGCTATTTTGATGATTTGGAATGACAGTCAACAACAACTTATTGACTATCACAAGTATCTCAATGAGAATGAATATTACAACTGAAAATTTACCATGCAGAAAAGTATCTCAGCAATAGACTTTCTGGACCTCCACTTGTACATTGCAAACACCACAATTCCACACAACACTGTTCATAAAACCCACAGCTGTGAACAGCATTCTACATGCTTCAAGTAATCATCCATATCATATAATTTCCAACATTCCATATGGAGAATGTCTAAGAGTCAAGAGTAATTGCATCACCAATTCAGAATTTGAAAAACATGTGAAACATTCCACCAACAAATTCAAACTACGAGGATACAATCAAAAACAGCTTACTAAAATGTATCACTAAACTAAGTAATGCTCAAGAGAAGATCCATTAACTAACAAACCAAAATCTGATACAACAGCAGTACCAAATAAAGTAAGGTTCATAACCACCTACAGCACGAATAATCAAATAATCAGAAAAATTCTAACAAAAAGTTGAAACAGTCCACAACTGGATACAGATCTAATTTCTAATCTGGACAGAACACCCTGTTTGACCTTTCACAAACCCAAATGTTTGAAACTCATGTTGAGCCCGTCGCATTTCTCAGCAAAAAATCCAGGTACAGTTCCTTCACAAATGTGGTTACATCAACTAATACAAGGAAACTACAAGTGCGGCAATTGCCAAGTATGTCATATTTAGAAAATGGAAAGACCAATATTCATATGCCTAATGGAACAACTAGACAAATAAAGCATTTCAGAAATTCTAACACCAAATATGTGATATATGGGATCCAATGCATTTGTGACAAACAATATATCGGAAGTACAATCTTGCCTTTAGAGATCAGAATTGGCGAACATTTGAGAGCAATCAAAAATAAGATTCTTTGGATTGGAAAAAATTAATTTGCCCCGCCAGGGGAGGTAACAAAGAAAAAATATTAAGATGCAGAGAAGCATCGTGGATTTGTACAATGGACACTTGTCATCCAGGTCTAAATACAGACATGGAGATGCACCATTTTCTTTGAAGCATTTCTATATTTTACTGAAATGAATTAACTATTCCATTTATAATTATGTTTAATCATGTCTATCTAACTGGTTATTTGACTTCTGTTGAAGTGTATTATGTTCAGCCGTTCATTTCTTTGTTTCCAAAATTGTTTTAATGAGCAGCCAAATTTGAAAAAATTAAAAAAGTAAGCCTAATCTAAGTGCAAGTATACCAAGACACAACAAAAATGATTTTAGGAAGTTACAAACATTTGCATGACAGAACAAAAGGTTTTATTTTCAACCTTTCATTATTACTACTGGCAAACAATGCATTCATTTTCAAAGCAGTCAGATATAGATCGCACAAATGCGCTTATATCAGAAAATGTAATGTTCAGTATGTGAACCACGCTCACAAGAAAGACGTGTATCCCAAACACAATATGGAGGACACATGATGACGCGGTCACGCTCAACGTATGTGGCCACGTCATCACGCTACTATTTAATACCGCCATTTCAGATTTCCCGCAGCAATTGAACCGCGAGGAAACCAGTGTTTTTTGGGGGAAACCACACTAACCCGAGGTAAAATACAATTAGAAATGTTCTAGATTTGATATTTCTGGATTCTAGCTTTATTGTTTTCAAAAGAAAGAAGTTCATTCAAATGATTTTATATCTACAAACATCTTTATTTTCTCGTGAGAAACCACTCCAATCTAAGGAGGAAACTATGACTTAAAGCACAACAAACTAACTAACAGAACAGAAGGAGAGTGATCATACTAGATACAATCCTTTAAGAGAGTAAGAACTAAAAATTGCAGTAAGTAAATTTAAAAAGCTTTTTTCAATACAAGATATAAATCAACCCAGAAACCATATACCTACACAAGGTTTATTGTAATTGTTATGTTCTAGGTTATTTACATTAGGACTCAATCTCTAACCATCTGAATAAAAGATGGAGAAACACATGTTGAAGGAATTGAATAAGCATTATTGTTATACTAAGAGGAACAAACAAGTGTTATTCGAACTACTACTTGAGACCGTTTGAAACACAGGCCTCTCCCCCGCCGTTTAGGCACCCAGTTGAGTGGTTAAGTACTGCTGGCTACTCTCGATCATACATCAGTGAAACCTAGGTCCTATCATCCTGCCACCAACACCCCTGAGAAGCCCATCAATACCTACCTTGAGTCCTAGACCACCCGACAACTGAACGCCCGATACTCCCCCAACACCTTCCAGACAGTGCACCTGTATGACACTCATCTAACCTTATGACTGAAGGACAAACAGCATCCAAAAGCACCCAAGCAAATCAAGATCAGAGGAAACACCAACACTGTCCAAGCACAAGTATTTACAGATGACCACTTGCCCTGTGATCTCTGCACCAAGAACCAAAATGCCCCGATGCAGATTTGGTTGCAGAGAAAGAGAGCAAGATCATGCAACAATGGACACGGATGCACAAATCCAACTGCCCCCAGTAGAAGCGGACTCAAATGCAGAAAACACCCCGCTTGACACTGCTATCATCAGAACAAACTATGTAAGAGAATAATCCTTATATTTTACACCATATCTCGTGACAACCACAGAGCCTCGATACCTCAATGACATTGACATCTCAAAACAAGCAAATAACCCTCCCAAGCAGCCGGAAAAAAGATGGGAGCACCCAAGAAGAGAGTGGGAAGACTCCAAACCCCTTATCCCATACATCACAAAAACAGAAGGGCACCATCAATACCCACAACATACCAGACCAGACGATATAGCCCTAGTAACCAACAACCAAACCATCAATCTAACAGACCAATTCAATGAAGAAGCAGCCTTCGCTGATCTTCATCCAATCAAGGTCAATACAGAAACACTCCGATTGAACATCTACAAACCAAAACAAGGAACATCTAATAAACAAAACCACACCAAAAAGATCCACTGCAACTTAATCAATGCAAGGTCAATGTCCAAACATGCCACCGAAATATACAACCTCCTAAGAGGCAGAGGTATCGACATCCTATTTGTAACTGAAACATGGCTAAACGACAAATTACAAGATCACCCTCAACAACTGCCTGCCTGAAAACTTCAAATGCGTTTAAGCAAACAGAAAAACAAAAACAGGGGGGACTAGCCATCATCCACAAGGAACACCTGGCTATCAAACGGGAAGACCCACTAAACATTGATAAATGTGAATCCTTAATCCTACACCTATCAGTAAACCCCAAAACAAACCTGAAATTCATACTTATATACATACCACGAACCGACGATGCAACCTTTGTAAACGCCTTCACGGAAGCAATCGCCATTCTAGCCATCGAGCATAATCATCTGGTCATCCTCTGAAATTTCAACATCGGGTTAGAGGAGGAAACCACAACCACACAAAAATCTGTAGACGGCCAACTAGCAGCAATGAATCTTCAACATGTAGTCAAAGGAGCAACCCACTCGGCAGTGCATACACTTGATGCAATCTTCGCCAATAAAAAACATATTACCACGGCACCCCAATTCAAATACTCTTGAGCGACCACCTCATCATTCCCTTCGTAATCACAATGACCACTCCAATAAACAAGCAACAAGACAAACCACTGATATCCATGAAAAGAAACTGGGGAACCATCAACAACTATAACCTAACTGAACTTCTGGAACTCAGCAAACCACAAGCAACAACCATGACCCGGATAAAAAAGTAGCTCTACTCCACACCTGGATCACAACAACGATCGACAAAATCGCCAAAGAAAAACCTTTCACTCCTTCATGAAAAAGGGCAATGGCAAAATGGTTCACCCCACTACTCAGCGCCATGAAAAGAAAAAAACAAAACTAGAACTAGAATGGAGGATCAAAAACTACACCGGAAACAAACTGAAATTGCGACAACATATTCGCTCATACAAATAAGAAATACAAAACGCAAAGAGGAAATACTACAACCACCGAACCTTCAAAGCACCAAACACCCAAAAAGAATTCTTCAAAATCATAAATGAAATAAAAAATCCACCTGGATGCAACAACACACCAATACCATCAATTAAGCTATGAAATGACGTAGCAGACCACTTCAAAAACAAAATCATTAGCATCCAACAAACCATACAAAGCAGACCATGCAATCATACCACGGAATACACCTATCCTCATGAGGAACATCCAAACAAACTACGAAGTTTCCTTGAAATATCAGTAGAGACTTTCTTCAAACCGGTAAATCAAAGCAATAGAACAGGTTCTCCAGAGGATCCCTGCCCACTGGGCATATACAAATCGATCCTCAAAAGAGGAACTCCCATGGAATACCACAGGAATGTCCTCAACATTTCAATCTCAACAGGGAAAGTGCCACAGTCTGTCAAATCAGTGTACATCAGGCCACTACTCAAAGATACAGCAGGAAACGTAGAGGACCTCTCCAACTACATACCCATCTCCAACATCCGGTACACAGCCAAACTGCTCGAAACGTACATATACAAAACAACCCAAAAATTCATAGAAGATCACTGCCTACTAGACCAGGCACAAGTTGGTTTCAGACCAATGAGAGGAATGGAATCAGCTCTCCTAGCAATATGGGATGACCTAAAAGCAAACACAGACTCAGACAACAGTACTGCCTTGATACTCCTAGACCGCTTTGTGGCATTGACACAGTTAACCAAGACATCCTCATCATGAGATTAGGAGGACTGGAAATAACAGACAACGCCCTAATGTGGATAAAATTCTTCCTAACAAACAGAACAGAAACCATATGGATGAAAGCTTACAAATCCAACCCAAGAGACTCCACATACGGAGTACTACAAGGATCATCCTTCCCCCCATTATTATTCAACATCTACCTATCTCTAGCATCAAAAGACACAGGGCCTCATCACGAGTCTGGTGGTAACCCTTAATTGCGGTGGTAGCGCTATTACCGCCGCATTTAAGGGTCTGCCAGATGATGACCATGGCGGATTCCGCGGCAAGGTCTGAGCTGGGGGGAAATCTGCGGCAAATTTGCCGATTTTCGGCGCGTTTACTGCCGGCAGGACATCCACCAGCGGTAATAGCACAACCATTACTGCCCAACTCGTGATGAGGCCCACAGTGTTATGGTTAAACAACATGTTTTTTCCCTTCTTTTTGCCTTAAGAAATATGCATCTCCTGAAGGTCTCCTGAAATGTATCATTAATGATCTAGCTACGTTGCTGTTTTTACAGTAATATCTTATCTGATGGACAAGGGGTATAATATTGATACATCTTGATATGTTTTTAAAATAAATGTATTTATTTTCTTCTTTTTCTCTTCAAATGTGAGACCAATAACAATTACCAACATGCATAGAATGCTCAACAAAGGTTGCTTAGTTATATTGTCGATATGTTATGTTTGCATTCGTTTTGTACATGCATGTGAAGGTATTGATGTAAAATAAAATAAAATATTAATCAAAAGACACGGCCTCACTTGCTACAACTATGCCGACGACACACAGTCTTCAAAATACAAGACACTCTAGAAGAAAACACAACACTAGAGAACAGACTCTGATGTATTGAACTGGATGAACTCAAACTACCTCAAAATCAACCCAGGCAAAACAGAAATAATGATCATCACAAAAAACAGAGAAGACAACCAGTACATTCTTTGGCCAAGGGAACTCGGTACAACCCCAATCCCAATGTCTATCATAAAAAACCTGGGGGTCTTGATGGACAACAAACTTACCGTAGAGAGACAAGTAAACGCTCTGCTCAAGAAATGCTGCTTTCTCCTGCGAGCGGCAAAAAGGATCCTACCGTGCCTGTCATTCGCCAACAAAACACTTACAATCATAGCTCTCGTTATGTCCTGAGTCTTCAGAGATTACGTCAATAGCCTATACCTGGGCATGCCTGAATGACTTCTAAAAAAATGACAATGCATACAAAACGCAGCGGACAGATCCTGCGCTAAAAACACTACATTGGCTACCAATAAAACAACTAATCAAATTCAAATCAATGTGCATCATGCACAGATCAATCCACAACGAAGGCGCAGAGTTCTCAAAAGACAAATTACGCCTGCATCAACCAACAAGAATGCTCAGATTGAGCAATGACATCCACCTGGAACCGAAACCCTACAACAAAAGAAAACTCGGAGGATCTTCTTTCTCTTTCCAGGCACCGAAAACTTGGAATGACTTACCTAAGAACATATGTAACACAAGAAACCACCTATTATTCAGGAAACTGCTCAAATCCTGGCTCTTCACTGCATAACTAGAACCCCGCCAACAGGGGCACACACATAGTTAAAACAATGATGAAGATACCGATCTCGGATCCGACCAAGCGATCTACTACAAACAGAATCTAAGGAAGACATTCTATAACATACCATACTACAAACTGAGAGATAGCTATGATAGGATGACACTAAAGTCTGAATACACAGGAAGACCAAGACAGAAGGACAAGGACGGTTCATCAATAGCACCCTGAGCCGAATTACACCAAGTTCGAACAGACCTACATCACAATAGATAGCAAGGGAATAGGGGGTGGGCAATCCACAGTACCAACACCAGAGTTGGGACTAGACATACGCAAACCCACCATATTAAATTCACTACAATACAGCCGGGAACGCGATGCACCATCAACCACAACAGTTAGATGGTCAAGAATGGAAAGCAGCAACTAAGCCTACCCATAGGAAAGCTAGTTTAACAAACAAGACCTGCTAGAACCAGGACAAACAACCTACTAACACAACTTCAAATCTCTGCATACCGAATTCGCCCAAAAATCCACGCAACCATCTCTCGCTCAGCAAATCGCATGCACTTCACCACACCACCACAACAACAAACAAACAACACATAAACAGCACCAACAGCACACAAGGTCTGGACCGGTTCGATATTAACACCAAAGCTCAGCGCACGGTGGAAACCAAACTGAAGCTGCCAACAGCACAATACTTCGCTCTCACTCTCCAACTTCCTCTTCACCTGACTAACATAGCCCACCCCTTACTTTGTTTTGCAGATCCGCCGGAGCGCCGTTGCTGATAGTGCGCCATATAAATACCTTTAACATTTAACATTAAGTTCTCACTTTAATGTCCCTGCAACTAAAGATTTTATCCTTCAATTTCAAAGTTTTTTGTATGCAATGTATTGCTCACCTTAACGCCCTTGCAACAAAAGGTTTTTTCCTCAAAATTCAAATTGTTTTTCTTACAATGTATTGCTCACCTTAATGTCCTTGCAACTAAAGTGTTTTTCATTGAATATGTATATACACACACACACACACTTTCACCACACTTTCTTTGCCTTACCACTTTTCAAAATGCAGTAAGGAACACATCAAAGTAACTGTATCAAATTGTCTTTATTTACATTTATACATTATGTAGTGCAGATAAATACTGTAAAGAAAATACAAAATTAAAGTACAAAGTGATTATGAGCAGGATCTTTCAGCTAATCTCGTCAGGATGTTGTACTTCCTCTGTGCTAAATCAAATCCCTCTTGTAAAACAATATTAACAAAGGACAAAACATTAACAGTACCACCAAACATGATCGCTTTTGTAAACACGATTGCTAAAAGTATGCCTATTAGAACCGATACAGAAGACAACACAGAGGAAAGTTGAACAAAAGCAAACCTATACTCCCATATGCTATCACATAAACTTCTATCTAGTGTTGGTTTTTGAATTTTAGAATTTGCGTGACTGGAGGTGGTGGATGACTGGTGGATAAATGGCGCAGAATCATGATATGTGCACATACCAGTAAGCACGTCATCGGCGCCTTGGTGAAGACTTTTGATATACCCAAGATGGGAAATATATTCAGTGTGTTTGAGTGATGTCAGCACCCCTATGATCGCGCTGCTACCTAACTTTATATGGCTACTTGGATAAGTAAGGACATCTTTTACCTGCTGTCAAGTGTATTTATTAGTTTGCAGGAGAGAGAGGAGGAAATGTTATGAGAGCAGAGAAATGGATAATGGACAATGCGCTCTATGCCAGTTTGCATTTTCATTTCTGTAGACAATCTGCTTATATACATTCTTAGGATTGTGGGTGACGTCCCTAGCCCTGGAAGTTGGAGGACCACCTAGAAGTCTTGCATCTTTTTGGTATGGAATAGCAGATTCTAGTTTAGTCCGAATCACATATTGTGAGTGCCCACTTTTACAATGTCAGGCTATACTTAAATTTGCCTTGGAGAAGTTTGACTGTGCCTAGAAGACACACTGAACAAATTATCTGTGCTAAAAAAAAAAATCTTTGTCTGTGGCATATCGCTGCAGTTATACTGAAAGATAAGTAGGACATCGCAAATATGATGTTTACAAATAAAATCGCTACTATGATGCATACAATGCCGTGAACAGAATACAACAACAGGGAAAACTCAACAGAGGTGGAACACATGAGTGACTGGCTTCTCATAAAATTGGTTTGCTCAATGAATTAATGACAAAATAAATATGAAAATATCAATATGCATTGAAGAACTGATGGAGATTTGTTAATGTTATGGCAAACAAATGTAATGGCAACCATCACATAACAGATAACTGTATTGACAATCCTAATCTATTGTGGTATCACAATATTGTGTTATTAGGATGTTGTTGACATGTCAAACAACCGGGAATTGGATGGCCATTATCAATACTATAACCATGATCATGGCTTTTACAAGAGAGAGAGATACTACATTTGGAGGGAGAGAGGGAGAAAGAGGGAGAGAGACAGAGAACATAACATATATCGAGTTTACAACTACAACATGATTATAATAGTTGGTAAAAATATTAAACAAGAACGTGTCTAGTGGAATACATTTCATAAAAATATCAACGTGTCATGAATCAATTAATGACAAACAAGGAGTATGACTGACCTCATAACAAATTCATCTAATTCATCCAACCACATCAAAAAACGGAAAACAAAATTAGAAAACAATGAAAACTTGAATATGTATACAAATTCCCAAATTCGTCAATTGTGTCTTGTTTGATATTTTGGTATTCTCTTCGGTGTCTGTGAGTTAAGGGGCTTTCCTAAATGGATGTTTATATGTTTGTTATTTGGCAAGCATGAATTGCTTTTTTTTTAATACCAGATAGCATATGGGAGTATAGACATTTACAAACGAGCTAAAAAGATGCATACTCAAGAAGGCAATAGTCATAACACACTCTACTGCATAGTGCTGCATGGTGTGATTGATTTAGCCACTAGACATGGCCACACAGTCAATAAGGTCAAACATGCTTTCAGTAATAAACATTCCACAATTTCTCTGGGCAGTGCAATTCACAGATTGTAAAGTTGTACAAAATGACTATTCCTTTATAATGCATACATTGCAGTAGTAAGCATAGAACAATAAATTATTTGCCTTCAAATACATGCCAAATGTATTCTAGTTGTAATGATTGACAATAGATTTTACCATTGTACATGGATACTGGGTCAAACTAATTACAGTAGGCAGAGGAAACATTCAAGACATGTGTATCTGAACCTGATCCTCTTTCCTTTCAAATACTTGAAGCAGAATCCGGTTCCAATACGTACCAACTGATAAAAGCATGTGCACCTTACTTATATGTATATATAAACTGTACATTCACACATTATCCTGCATTAGTTTCAAAATGATTATCATGTTATGAAATAATTACTTTCATTCATATCTTCTCTAAACACAGATTATTAAAACAAAGGAAAACAGCATTTGTACAAAGTACAGTGGTTAAATAGAGAAAAACAAAATATAATACATTTATAACCGCACACCTAAAATAGACTGTGCTCCACAACTGTAATACTGCGTTATGCTGTTGGGTGGTGGATTACATAAATTCCTTCAATATCTGGCACTCTCCGAAGAGAATGAGGCGGGATAGAGTTACAAGTCTCAATCACTCATAGTGAGGGTCAAACACTGGGTCCTCAGCCAGTTCAGTTTCTACTCTCCACGCATCACATATGTACCACTTCCAAGAAAGCAGAGGGGAAATGACATGATCTTGCCTGCTAAAAGGCAGTCATGTGCATAATAGGTAGAGAAACAGCACTGGCATCACATACAACAATTACACAAAAAATACCGGTGATATAAAAAACTGGTGACCAAAGCACAGTTGATGAAAGCAAGGGGCAATATTCTGGTAACTGTGTTAATAAAACAAATTACTCTATATCCTTTGATGCGTCAACCGTGGCATAAATGGTGCAAGACTACCAGCTGCAAAATTCCAGTGTCATACTAATGACATTTCACAAACCAAGATTTGTTTTAGTGATTTAAAGTAATTTGTTTTAAAAAGAACAGGATTAAAATATTAAATAATTCCAACTTATTTTTCCACCGTTGCTACCGTACCACCATACTAGGAGTTCTGCTCGTGGGTGCCTCTTGCAGCCACCAGGTCTGACCTGGTGGCCATACTGGCACCCACGAGCAGCACATGATGGTCGCGCCGGTACCGTTATTACCGTTACCGGCGCTACCACCCTCCCCATTCCCATTGAGCCCTACGGGGCCGAATGGGGATGGGGATTCCCTTATTACCGGCATCTGCGAATGGGCAATTACTGGTTCCGCCAAATTTGGCATGACCTGGTAATTGCCCATTCGTGGGTGCCGGAAACAAATTAATACCAATGGCAGCCGTGCTTGTACTACAGGCACGGATATCGGCAGCCTCATAATGAGGCCCATTGTCTTTTTAAGGGTTTCATTGCATTATGTATTAATCATGAACAAGTACAAAATGTAAGTACTCATTACAGATCCAGACAGAGCTAAATGAAAAATGTATCAAGCAGATTGGATTGAGACGAGGAGATTGTGCTTGAACTAAAAACATGTTGCAAACAACCCATTTGGTGACAAAAAATATTGAGCACCGAAACCCTACTTATGTATGTCTCCATCTCCATTTATTAGATCATCCATCTTGCTTTTACGCTTTAATCTTTGGCCAACGTGAAATCTGTTAGCGGAACACAAGAATATTATGGCGGAACAACATTTCTGCCGCTATTGTGAAGTGCAGTCATCTAAAGAAACAGTTCAGCACTTGATTATTCATTGCCCTGCCCTCTTGACACATAGATGCAAGTTCTTTGCAAAACACTTTTGATTCATTGGGGATCTGAACCCTAAAATTAGGTGGTTAGCGAATCTGTCAACCCTGTCTGTCAGCATGCAAATTGCTCCTATACATTTCTTATCAGTGCTAGATTTGGAGAGAGTCCACACACCTGAATTGTTATACCCCTGAGGGGTCACACTCCATTGTAAGAAGTCTAAATATTGATAAAGTTATCGCCATTGATGCTGTCCGTATTTGTTATGAATATGATGCCTAGATTAGCTTACATGTGATTGCTATTGAAAGTTATTTTTTATGTTTTAGTATATTATGTTTTAACTTAATATCATATCTATGTTAATTTTAATGTAAATTTATGATTTGAAACTCATTTTTGATGTCTAACAAAGGAGAATTATAATTTTGTGTTTGTTTGAACAAGAGATACTAGGTTTGTTACCCTTTTAACTGTGTATAAGTTTGCAGTTTAATTTTCATACTTCTATGATATTGTTGTATTGAAAAGTTGATTATTCAACTGAATCAATACAAAATAAAAATAATTATTTTTTAAAAAAGTGTGTCAAATGACCCTTGTTTAAGATTTGTATTCTTCTTATACTGCTGGTTTGATTCAAGGGGCAGCTTGCTTTTTGCAGTGTACAATGCCCTGCCTACCTGACCGTTAGTAACTCAGCGAGAGGCTGTTGTGAGCTCCAGAATCATGCTGATGACACAACCCGTGAAACTAGAGGGTAGAGCATGTCTTTGTAGGTCTCAACTCTTCCATGTAAATACCAGCAAAGTACTGAATGAAGTAAAGCAATGTATGCAGACACTCCTACCCGCCCAATACACATAGATGGGAGACAATGAAGAGGGAGAAGCTGATCATGAACACAAAGAGGAAAGACACAAAGGAAGGACAAACGGAGCATGGACATGAAAAAGGGACACAAATGTCAGACTCCATCAGATAAGGACAACAGGTAAAATGGACACACAGAAGGGAACACATCACGGCAAGTGTGGATCTGACCTGGTAGAACCAAGGCTTGGCCTTAACTGGCAGATGTCTGGCTATGAGCACCTATACAAGGAAGCCCTAGTTGGGAATCTTCTGAATACAGGTTTAATATTTGTACTTGCACTAAATAGACAAAACGTAGTTGGGACCAATTTGCCAACACAAAAGTATGGGGTACAAATCCCAAAGATACTAGGCCCAAACGTGGAGTCCTTATTTGGAGAAGCTTACTCACAAATACATGACTGGAAATAGTATCCAGTGATAATACTGAATATAAACTACAGAATTAAATTTGAACAAATAAAAAATACCGAAAATACAGAATTTTAGGCTGACAAATATATGTGAGTGTGAGGTAAGGGGTTAAATCTGGTGGGTAGGGGGTTATGGTGGGGTTTTCATTTATAATTCTGTAATTCTTCTCCTGCAGTGTCTGGGGATTGCAGCTGTAAGGCTTCTCTGACTCCACCACAACTGCCCTCTACACAAGGAGATCTGGCTCTTTGAAGGAACTCTGCTGCTTCACATTCACAGGTCACGCCGGTCCAAAACTGCTCGGTTTACACGCTGCTCAACTGTCAGTCACTGTTCACTTTCTCTTAGGAATTGACTAATTCACAATGATGGCATTGCTACTCAAACCTCTCATCATTCTCTGTTGTCTGCTTACAACTTTGGGCAAAGTTTACAGCAGATAGGTATCTCTGAGGTCACTTTTAAGGTTAGGGCAAAGACTAGCAGACACTTAGAATCTACCTTCCACAACGCCTGTGATCGCTCGTTCCCCATAACATAATTATTTTATATTAGGTGCCCATTGCAACTCCCCTCTCTACTTTCTTCCCCTTTAGCACGTTGAAGCGGCCTTTGGGCAGCCTTAAGTGCCAAGTAAGTAAAGCAGTCGCCCTGCTCCTTTCTTCCTTTTATCCTCATCTCCCACAGTCCTTGAGTACAGAATATTATAAATATTCTAGTATCAGTTTCTTCTCACTTAAATAGAGATTCGTTTTTTAAACATTCTACTGCTTCTTAATCCCTCCCTCTACAAGTCTTTATGTACGAATAAAGTATTACATCTATCATTTGGATACATTTTGTCCAGATTTTCTTGAGTGGAGGACCCTCCCAAACCCTACTCAGAGGGGCTGTGCTCGCTACATTTGCTGCCGCAGTGTATCATAGGGCCTATTTGAAACATATTCCCAAAGCCACTTTTGGTTCCCACTCCACCCTGCTCACCTGCACTATCCAAGCTGCTCCAACAATCCCACCAGCTAGCACAAGCATTCCATCTAAGAGGTACCTCCTCTAAGAATAGCGCTTTCTTACAGTCACTCGTGCACATGCACTCACCCTGCAGACACTCACTCAAGGGCACTGTTTCTCATAGCTGATTGATTTGAATCCAAAATTATTAGTGTAGGGAATGGGTGTAATTCTAGGGGGTGGAGGGGAAGAGTGTTTGTCCCCCCCCCAACTTTTGTGGCATACCATTTTGTCCCACTGATTTGGAAAGGGCCCCTTTCATTTAGATGTTATGTCCCCCCCAACATTTTCAGCAAAGTTACTCCACTGCTGTAAGGAACGCAGTGTGGGACCAGATGTAACAGGTATACCATTAAATGCTGTTTAGAACGACCACCAAGCCCCACTGGAACAGTAACACAGACTTGTATATGCAGCATGAGGAACTAGTTTACAGGCAAGCAGGACGTCTGCTAAAGATTGGAGGAAGTGGCACGAACCAGTCTAAACGCTGTAGAAGAGTGTGGAGAGACGCAGACAAGAGAATGCATGCTGTTTCACAGCGCCACGCATAGTGGCGCGTCCATGTCCACACAAAGGACCTGATTCACAGACTATTTTCCTATGGGATTCCGCCATTATAAACTGCTTCTGTGAATCAGGTGTAAAGTCTGCACTCGGTCCATCAAGGTTAACCGGAGAAAGATTTAACTCAAACATAATGCACTTGTATTGATTACTGATTAAGATATTAAAAATCTGCATCTTGTGTTTGTGAGTGTGAAGAGTTGGGAGGGTATGTATGTTGCTGATGAAATTGTTAATTGCATACCAATAAAAAGATGTCAGAGAAAAGAGAACATCTACCACCAGTCTCGGAAATAAAGTGAAAGCACACTTAACTGGCTTGGAGCCGAGACAAGACTAACACCATTTAAGACCCTCGTAAATGTAGTGCTTCATTACAATCGATAAGCATAAACTATCAAACTGCACCCTTAGGCTGCCAAAAAACAAATATTTGCAGGGGAGTTTTGCTAATATATACGCGACTCATGAAAACGGACTTCAGTCAAGTCCCAGAACTAGCAATGGTGAACCCAACAAGCATGCAATGGTTAAGATTGTGAAGACCTGTTGAATTTGCATTCAACAGGTCAATTTCCAAGACTATGGGCCTCATTCCGAGATTGGAGGTAGTCATGGAGCAATTTGCACCATGACTGCCTCCAATAACGGTACTGGCACCGGTCTCGTTCACTGGGGACTTACCAGTGTAGTCCGACCTTTGTGGGACAGGTAAGTCCCCATTACAAAAAACATTCCCCATTCCCATTTGAGCCCCCATAGGGGGGAATGGGGAAGTAGCTAATAACGGTACCGCAATTTGCGCTACCGTTATTAGCTCTGAAGTCCCTTAGCGGGTACCGTCCATAATGCCTGGTAAAACCAGGCGTTGAAGGAGGGACCCGCTAAGGGAACTCGTAGTAGGGCGGTAAGGGATTACCGGCACCGGTCTCCTTAACAGTGCCCGGTATCCCTTACTGCCCTACTCGTAATGAGGCCCTATGTATTTCACAATCAGTTTAAGAATAATCGTCATGATTATGTTTTCAATGTAAACGGTGAACTTAAACTCTTAAACTGACCCACGTTTCAAAGTGTTTAAATACATACACCTCACATAGTTAAATACAGGGGGGATACTTGCTCATCCATGTGCAGATATGCATTTGAAGCATCCTCCACATACAGGTTATCCAGTAAAACAAGAAGCTCAGTACCTACGACACTATGGACCTTAATAAGCGAGTCAACATGCTCCTTTCAACTATGTCCCATCTTAGTAAAGCTTCTATAAAATATCCCACAATTGTTTTTTTTGTTTTATTTTACAAATGAGCTATATTATATTAAAATTCTTTCCTGACATACACATATTCTTTAGCACTGTGCTTGGGGCCAATCTTGAAAGATTCCAGGCGTTTTAGAATAGTTTAGCTTAGTTGTTGATCAATGCCACAGTTAACTCTAATTAAATGGCATTTAAATAAAAACAGCGTCAAAATGTAGCAGTGCTCTTTTGTAAGCTCGCCTCAGTAAATCAGATGACTAGCTCATACTAAGACAATGAGCTAGCCCGCTTCATCAAGGGATAGAGACGTCAAGGCAAAGCATTGGCGACCTTCTCAGGAGCAGCAGCAGGATTCCATGCTGCCAAGCATACACTATTACATCAGCACATATATAGAAAGCACAGCACTTCAAACTCAACCGATGAACCAATGCCAAAGACTGCAAAAGTACTAAACAGAACCATATTGCGTATTCCATATTGCCTACAGAGGCTGGACTATATGCTACTGGGCGTAGTATGGGGATTGCACTAGAATGGGACACCAATGTTTCAGAGGAAGCTGGTACATGACGCTTGTGCGAACACATCGTGTTCTGAAATTGTGTACCATTGGCTTGATGGAGGACAACTGGGCCCAAGGTGTGAACAACAACAGGTAATGCCCACTGCTTGCCGGCGAAAACCTCTTCAACGCCAACGGTGCATCTCACCCTTTCGAGGTAGATAAAGCAGAACCATGCATGACTGTGAACCCCTATCAAATTGTACGATAATATTAAAATAATAAATAAACATGCTTGTTCACGCTAACAATACTTATTTCAGCAGACTGCCATGGTCAGTCGCGTGCTGTGTTATGCAATCGTCATCAATTTGCCAACGGATCCCATCTTTACATCCAAATCTATGTTATTCAATTGTTCCAGTGTGCCGCTGTTTAACTACTTCCTCATAAAAGCTTTTGAAGGTGATCTTTAATATCGTGCATTTTCTTCTAAGTAACATCGGCCCACGTGCATGTTCCCGTCTGCTTATGATTGATTGAAGGTCTCATACGCGCCTTTTCTCACGTCAACCGGCCTGCGCGGCAAACAGCAAGTTCCTGCGGTGCAAGGCTGACCCCAAATTTAAGACCAGGCCCTGCTTAATCAGAGTTTGTTTTAATGGCCAACGTCACTGTTTATTCCACATGTCCCTCATCATATTTTGCATGCAGGCCTTGGCATTCTGTGGAATTTGTTTGGGCTTTTTCTTTTTCGCTCTGACATTCTCTTACTTAGTTGCAGATTCTTGGAGCATTGTGCCTGGCTCGCGTGCAGACATGGGAGCCATTTTAGTGTGGGGCATTTGTTGCATATTTCTGCATTGTGTTAGAGTGTTCTTTGAAGAAAGACATGGAACTGTAGAGGCTCATCCTACTCTTTTCATGCATGCAGGTTTCTTTTTTGCAAATCATGGTAAACATCTTTGATATACCCGGGTACTAATGGCATACAAAAATATTGTGACAATGCATGGTTCCTGAGAGAACGCGGTATACATTTACGTCACTATGGAATGGGCATATGTTCCTGCCTTTGAGATAGCAGACTCATCTGTTCATACTTTCCAAGTTAATATGCCGAGTACTGGTAACTTGGATCCATTGCCTAGAAACAGCAAGAAACCGGCGTGAAGTGCTACACTGGAAAACGTGATGGGGACTGAAAAGCTGAAAATGACATTAGGTACGTTTTACATCTGAATTCCTTTTCTTTAACTGGGGTTTGAACATTGCTGCTGTTTCTGTTTTACTGTCGCCAAAACAATGTATGACGTGCCCGCCTTTTATGCGATGCCAATTCTGATTCTGAATGATGTTGCACTGCAGAATACCATATTAAATCACTTTCTTGAAATGGGCCAGGACACTCAATAGCGATTGAGTAAAGAAAAAACAAAGATGATCCTAAAACTGTAACGTCCATGTGTTAAAAAGTTATTTGTTTACTCTTAAGGTATAAATATTATAAACAATACCACCAGAGGGGCCCATCATGGAGAGCACTGGATGCACATTGGTTCACAAGTTGCAGGGTCATGTAAGGCACTTAACTTTCAGCAGCGGTCCTTCTGGTTGCAGAATAATTGCAGAACTACCCTAGAGTAAAGGGCACATGTAAAACATCATTGAAACTATAGCTAATGTGAATCTGTCCTTGTACCTTGGTGATCAGGAAAGCATTCTTGGATACATGACCATTGCACTGACCAACTTGGCACAGTTGTGCCCCATAAACGTATGCCCAATATCACTCTGACAATGAGTCCCAATGCACGGTGCCAGGTCATGGGCAGCAATCAAAGTGGAGGTGCAGAAGTGGTTAAATAAAAGGAAATGTCCCCTAAAGCCAGAAGACATAATCCTGGTGCATAGAAGTCCATAAGTCCATGTGCCGCAGACTCCGCAGGAGAGTTACTAGTTCAAGTAACTGGATTCTCCATTTCTGTGTCTGATAAAGTCTTTGCACTTAATATATATTACCATGGATACCATGAAGATACATTTGTCCATGAAATGTTATTAGAGGAAAACAACATAATTCTCCGGAACTAATCCAGTTTTCCCGTCGTACGTTGCCTTCAGCCAGCCCGGTTCCACTGATGAGTACACTGCAGGAAACATGAAAACAGGGTCATCAATAAACAAACGTGTCCTGGGTCACGCCATGCTGTGAGCCAATCATGCTTGATACAAATTGCATTTTAGTTCTCATTCAGCCTCGTTACAAGATAGCATCTTAGAATGGCTAGGTCAACCTGACTTACCATTAGTAAATAACGCACCCTGGGGGAACGAGAGTTCATGACTGTGCTCGGCTTTGCAGGAATACATGGCTTTGGCTTGCCTGAAAGAACAAAGTAAAAGTTACCGAGGCATGGACAGAGGAACACATAACAAAATAGGAATGGCTTGTCAAGAAGGGACAAGTAACATTAACTAGGGGAATGTGTTCTCTGTGGCTAGAAAACATCTACGTATATTCTAGTTGGATAGACGACATAAATGTACTTCACCCAGTCGTATAACTGGGCGATAATTGCTATGGTTGTATAAGTGTATGCTGCCAGTACATTTCCTGTCAGCAGAACACCCAGAACAGTACTCGAGTATATAGAGATCTGCCCTAAATTTGATGACAAGACGATTTTCCATTTGTTCAGACAAAAGACAAACCTTTGAAGACAAACAAAAGAGCATTCCCTTCTCAGAAGTTGCACCATAATTAATTTAAGCATATCAGAGATGGGTCTATTACAGTAACTGTGTTTCTGTAAAAAAACCACTGGCAGTATACAGGCAGGTCTACAAACATTGGAAGCAATTTGCACAAGTATGTTATCAACAACAGTACTTATCTAAGACCAAAACCTCTGTTGAATAGAATAAAACTCTCAGGTAAACCCCAGCATGCCGACAAGAAACAGATAAGTATGCACTGATTCCATTGTATGAGCAAGTACAGCACTGTGGATAATCATACTTACAGCAGCCAGAACACTTAGATAACTCTTAGAATACAAACAACAACAAGAGAATGATCTGTATTTTAGCAGCATTGCCGATATCTGTTGAGCCTATTCAATAAAGATTGTGCCAGGGATCCCAAAATCTATTAGCCTGCTGGCATTGGTCATAACATATTTCAAAGGGCGAGTACCATTTGCATGGCACTCAACCTTGCTGGTGAGTATGGAGATGTTTGAAACATTTCTTTGACACTTACTGCAAACAAATTTTGTTTGCAGTAAATGGAAAATAAAAGTGTCACTGTGCATGACTAACCTTTGGATGGGTGGTAGCATTGCATCAAATATGGAGTGTTCATG
Organism: Ambystoma mexicanum; assembly: GCF_040938575.1. Classification (NCBI taxonomy): domain Eukaryota; kingdom Metazoa; phylum Chordata; class Amphibia; order Caudata; family Ambystomatidae; genus Ambystoma; species Ambystoma mexicanum. The sequence goes on from NC_090941.1 coordinate 809,025,903, forward strand.
GTGACATGCACCATTTTACAGAATGTGCATGTAAATATGCTGTCACCCGTCATCATGGGGCAAGTGCATTTCTCTTAGGTAGATTATGTAAGCTAAGGAACTCGCCCTACAGCTCTAGTGAGATTTTGAAGAATTTGCAATGCCTGAGAGTGTTACGTTTATAATAGCTCTTGCTGCTAGGATGCTGCCACACCAAGCTGCTTGTGGTGATTCTATATTGTATATGCATATTCTGTAGCTTGGTAATTTCCTGAATGTCAAAGCGAAGTGTCTTCATAGTGACTGATATATTTCAAACTGTAGAGATAACCACATGTCGAGGTCTTAGACCTGTGTAATAATATTGCTTTAACTAGAGAGTGTGAGCCATATTTAGTTGGAATCTACATGCTTTTCGCTCCGTGTTCTTCCTCAGGGCTCCTAGGTCTTATCAATTAGAATGCTATATGTTGTTTATAGTGCTATGCGTCTGTTATCTTATTATACTTTATGATGGAAAAGATCAAAGGTGTGGTCCTTTCACTGATAAACAAGGACAGAGCTTTCGATTGCACTAAAATGAAGGAGCGATATTACCTGTGTTAGCATGGTGACGTTGCAGTTTTAAAGGGAGCAAGTATCCTTCTACAGAAAGAAAGAACAGAATATACATTTATCGAATGGTGTAGATGATTTGTATGGGGCTACTGTCCATTATAGGTCAGAGATTTAGATTACAGAATACCTCTCAGCAGTTAAATATATGTCACTTTGCGTGGGTGAGTATTTGTTCTTTGATTTGGAAAAACATGACTTTCAGCCCTTTCTAGTGTCACTGGCTGGGAGGAGGGTAACACCGGTGTCTACCAGAGTGATAATTAAAAGCACTGCATAGAAACAAGGCTTATTCATTCTATAAAGAATTGGTGGCAGATACATAGTCGTGAACTTGGTAGTGTACAGGTCTAACCTTCTAGTGCTACATGATACTGCGTGATGGTCCCTAATCGTTTGATAAGGCTGAACCTTTCACTGAAAGTCTCCACAGTGGCGTTAAGTAAGAGGGTAAGGATAGTGTAAACGAAAGACTCAATTTTATGATGCCACATACACATTTGTTGTAATGGAGTGCCACGCTGATAGAGGTAAAAAGGTGGAAAAAGGCAATACCTCTTGCCACCCTATTTGCGTAGTTATACAAAAATAGCTTGTAATAATTTAAGAAATAAAGGCATTTTGCGGTTACATAGAAAACATCCTCAGTGAGATATCCTGTTTCTACTGTACCTTTGATCGAGAAACAATTCACTGGTATATTAATGCACACATTTCGTTAGCACAAAACACAACATGTTTTCAATATTGATATTGCTAATCAGAGCAACTGGTAACTTTTGCAAATGGGACAGATAACATACTCAGTAGACAAGCACTGCCAATGGCAGCAGTTTGGGCTTTTGTGTAGACATGGGAAAAGAAGTTTCTAGGCACTGCCATAGTGGTATTAACTGGCCATCAAAGGTAGCAGCTGCACAATGGAGAGTACCTGGGCATATAATAGCAGGGCCTGGCAAATGCTTAATATGTATACAACTGTTGATTCTGCCAATGCTGGTTTTCTAACAGAACTTCCGTGAAGGGCAAGTATAGAGTTTATAAAGGGACTGGCTGAAGGCAGACCTGGTTAAGACATTTTAATTACAACAGCAGCGGGTTTACAGCTCCAAATAAGTCATTAACTCTCAGAAGATCGCTTTGAGCAAACACTGGCAGGCACTCCGAGCACAACATTTAATGATAAGGCTTGATAACGCTGTCTCAAATAGATCACAGAGAATATGTTTTGGGCTGGGATGGGCAGGAAGTGGGTGGGAATGGCCATAGGGATTAGCATAATGGGTGGGTAAATAATCAAACAATACCTACAAACGTGGTGCCCCTCCTCATATGCTATTTCTCCACAGATGTACTCTAATGTAATAGTTTCAACTTAAATGTAGTGCTTTAGCTCCCCTGAAGAGGGATGGGGAAGTTCACCCCCTCCTCCACTTCCTATAATATACACAGAAGGAGGCCAGGAGATTGACAAGTATGTCGAGAGGTACCCCCTCAGCCAGCCGTACAGGCCAGGTGCAGTACAAATCTACCCCAGAGTGGACGAGGAGCCCTAGGCTGCAACTAAAGACACCTCAATTGACAGTATTGATTAAAAGCGCCAAGAAGACATGTTGCTGATGTCGATAGAGACACCACGACTTAGCAGTGTTAGACATGAAGCAAACGTGCCATCCGCAGTGCGGGACACAAACACGCACTTGAATACACAAAGAATACAAGCATACAGTTATATAGTTAGAAGACAGATACATGTACATGCTGTCATTGTTATTTTATCATTTTGCCATTAGCCAAACACAGCAACGCAGAAACCACAAGAGCAAGAGACCTGAACAGAGCTTGCAGATGCTACATGCAAATAACCTTATGGAACTGCAGGAGCACCTATGGGACCTGATAAAACCAAGTGTGACTAACCTATGGCGAATATGGAATAGCACAAACATCGTAGATGCTGCATTATGGTTTAGGATAATTACAGTAGGCCACAGGCTCTCAGAAAGGATCAGGCTGAGCTGAATCCTGGCTGAACAGAGAGCAAACGTGTGAGACAGGACACGCTGCCAAGGTCACAAGATACGGATGACACTTCATTCCCTGAATGGAGTAGCCCCAGCTACAATAAATGTGAATAATTCTTCATAATTCAGACCTGCACAGCTCCAAATCATGGTCTCTGAACACATGACCGAGCCGGCGCAGACAATGGACAGCAACCAGCGCTCAGAAAGGGAGCCGATCTCACGCTACCAGACAGAAGCTTGCAACAAAGATGCTACAATGTGAGACAAGTGTTGCACTGAGCAAAAGAGCACTCTCATAGACTAAGGTGGTACACAAAAGTTACAATGCAGACACATAGTCATTCTTGTTAGCTTGGAAAGGTACACCAAGAGCTGAGAACCTTTGCGGATCCCATGCCTGGGGGATGTCAGCTCAAGCCAATCACAGTTTAGTATCGTAGAGGTGGGTTTCAATGGGCACAAACCAATGGCAAGACCCTCACACTGCAACATTGTTATAGACAATGATTTGGGGATGGACAAGGCCAGTCACCTGGCATGCGAGGGCCAGTAGACTACCATATATAGTGTGGACTATAGGTGGTTTATTACTCAGTACCCAATCCAGTGGTCTAATAGGTTTTATGGAGAAGGGCCCAGGTTGTAGCATTGCTGTGATGTCATTAAGGTACAAAACTGGCCTGCGAGCCAGGAGATGTTGAGATGTCCATGGATTTCTTCTGTCCCTGTACTGATCCATGTTGGTTTTTGTTGTAATAAACCACAGTTTAAACTTGCCGTTTGACTGAGTCCTCCGTTTGGCCTGTGGAATGTGTTGGGCCTTCCACGAGTCTGCAAACTCCTAGTGGCCCCTCTGGCATACCTGACCTGGGAGTTTGTCCTAACAAGTTGGTAGCAGAGGTATGGTTTGCTGTGCCAGTCCGGCACCAAGTCGTCTCCTCCGGTGCAGAACCTGGGATGCCGCGGGACCATCGCATATTTCGAGAAGATGGGAAAAGGCATACCCGTTTACAGGTAGTCAGTAGCCCCTTGTGAATTATCCTGCCCAAAGTCAGCGAGTTGTCCAGGCAGACCAAGACGGGGAGCCGGCAGCCGAGCAGTGCTAGCACACCACGGAACATAAGTTTTGACCCAGTCTAACAGCAACTGTGGGTGTGAGGAGGGTATTGAGTATTGTGAAGTATTGTTTAGTATCGCTGAGTATTGTTGACGTATTGCTTAGTAGTATTATAGTGAGCAGGGACAGGAGCAGAGGTAGAAGTCATTTTTCTATTTTTAGGGCACATTCGGTCTAAGAGGTAAAAGGTTCTGGTGAATAACCGAAACTATTAAATCAAGGGCTTGGATGACAAAGGCTATGTAAATAAGGTATTCCTGTGGGCTGGGCACTTTAGATCGGGTCATAGATGATTGTATTCCCATGAGGGTTAGCAAGGGAGCTGGCCTAGATTGCAGAATGTGAATCAACTGGTTAAGTGCCCTGGAGTGAGGTGCTTCACATGTAAGGCGACGCAGCGGGTGATGTTTGATCAAAAAAGAATATTGGTATACTCTGCCTGTGCAGGAAGACTGCTGTTGGGTTTTTGTGTGGGTTCAGGAGTAAAGGGCTATTATAGTGTGCGCACGATATTTGATTTTCCTACGTTGTTCTGGTAGCTTGGTGATGTCACCCTTAGGTTTGCATATAGCACATGGAGAGCTTATGATGGTGAGCAGCTAGTATTGAGAACTTGGTATTGACCGGCGAGGTGAACCAGTGGCGTTGCGCAGAAGGCGCACGCGCAGGATTGTGAGTGTTCCTGAGGAGGCAACGATTGTGAAGGCAGGGCGGTGTGCGGAGCACGCCTGATAAGTTGTAGAGGCAGAGAGGCTCGTAGAAACTGGAGAGTATTATCATTGCATTTTGACTTTTTATCGCTAAACAGCGGACTATCGAAACCCTCGACTTGAGGTCAGGTAAAAGGTATTGAGATGCATCAGGGAAAAAGTGTGGGGAGTATACACCCCTTCAGCACCTGTGTAAAACACTTCCACCTTATAAGGGAAAGATCTGTAAATATAGCATAGAATGGTCCAAAAGTACTAAGGGTAAATTAACCTAACCATGGCCACCTTGTGATAGTTTCTCCAAAGACGTGCAGCATGGCCATATTCGAGTTGTGGCACATGTTTCAGGAGGGAGAGGGGGATGCCGCGAGGCGTCAATTGATAAGCCAGCAGGAGGTGAAGGAACAAGGGACCCACCTGCCCCTGCACCTCCGAGTGTAGTATCCGATGATACAGACGATGAATCGGGAATGTATCCAATGAGGGAACTGAGGGCAGCAGAGGGGTATTCAAATCCCACATATAAGCCACCACCATATACGAAGGAGGAGCCAAAAGGCGCAGGGCAACCAGTTAGTGATTCAGGGGCGAGCAGTGATAGAAGAGCTAGAAGGCATAAGCACAAACTAATGGATAGCAGCGCAGGTACTTTTAAAGCTTCAAGGGAAGACAAATGGAGAGGCAGAAGGGGCGACTGAGGCGATAGAAGGCCTGAAGAGGAACAGCAACATGACAGATTGTTCAGAGATAATAGACGTGGAGAAACTGGAACGGGAAGAGAGGGAACGAAGAAGGGAGGACGAGAAGAAGCACTTGGAAAGGGAGCGGGAATAAAGAATTGAGAGAGATCTTAAAGAATGGAAGATGGCAAAAAGGGAGATAAGGGAAAGGGAACTGGAAAAGGCAGAGAGACGGCAAGGAATAGCAGAACAGGAAAAACGCAAGTTAGCTATGAGGGAACAGCGTAAGTTGAAATTGGACAGACTGGTAAGGGAACGGGAGCACAAGGAGGACGAGCGAGCAATAAAGGCAGTGAAGACACAAGCAAAACTGGAGAGGAAAGGAATAGATTTGCGGAGGACCGATGGACAGAACCAGACAGCACAAACTCTTGGGGCAGGAGCGCAAATGAGGGAAGTGGGGCAGGCCTAGGAGCCTGGGCAGGAGAAAGCAGGGGCGACTTGAGAGACATCGAACTTAGCATAAAGCCCAATACAGACTTGACATCGAGAGGACAGTTTCACAGATGATTTCTGAAGCAACATGGACACAGGGTCGGAAAACAAGGACAAATACAGTGGGGAAGAGAGGGGGAGCAGTACCGATCACAGTCCATGGGAATAGGGACAGACAAAAGGGTGTCAGGGGAGCTCAGGACGCATACACAGGGAGAAGAGGGAGGTGGACCAGACTAGCAGACACAACAGGCGGGCAACTTGTGCACCTACAACAGCACCTATGTTAATAGACTAAGGGACCTCCCAGGACGGAGGAGAGGGGAAACAGCGATAGCTTGTTCAAGAGGACAATTATCTAAAGCTTATGACAATAACAGGAGAGTGCCTATATTGGAACCAGTAGATGTATGTGCAGACATTGAGGACAAGAGAGGTCCTCAACAAATTAGACTGACCAGAAGGACAACTGAGGAGGTGACAGCATACACACAGATGCCTGTATTGGAGAGAGGAGGGGTGAGACCTCAGTATGTGCCATGGAAGCACACAGAAAAGGAGAATGTGAAGTGTAGGTTACCATGGTTGAGCGCAGGAGCTGGGAAATGGATTTATGAGATGGAGAAGATGACAACTAGCCATAGGATAGAAGTGGGTGACATAAAAGGACTGTTAGTATCAATATCATGACACACAGCCGATGACGTATGGAAGAAGGCGTGGTTCCCAGGCGTGACGACACAGAACACAGCGCACGACGGGTGCCATTTGCAAACTGCAGGGCAGCGGTATGGCAAGCATTAAGGACACAATACCCAGACACATCAGACATCGGGCCGCTTACCTCATGTAAGATGAGGGAAAATGAAGATCATGTGCAGTACATTCAGGAGATTAAAGAGCTTTGGTGCCTCGAAACTCAAGAGCCTTGGGATAAAACAGTAGCAATATTTTACCACATATTAGTGCAAGGACTACCAGAGCCAATTCAGAAGAGTGTGAAGAAACTAGTAGGAATGGAAGCGAAAGGATGGCCAGAGATACAGCTCACGATTGTGCATCATGGTAGGCTATGGCAGGAGAAGGTTAAGCAAAAAGCAGAAGACAGGAAGGCAGATGAGGCAGAAATAGTGCAGAGAAAGCTATCAAAGTATGCAATGGAAGGGGTGGTTATAACCAGCCTCCTCACACAGACAAAGGAGCAGCTGCAGCACCAGCAGACACAACAGTTCACACCACCCATGGGGGGAGGATATATGGGGTGGGGGAGCCCACAGCAATGGTTCAGAGGAAGGGGAGGCCTACAAAGGGGGCGTGGCTTTGGGCCACATATGCATCACAACCAAGGGAGTTTTCAGGAGGGATATGGACAACAGGTGCAGCCGAACCCAGGGGACTTGTTGGGGGGGTTTCAAGGACAAGGGAGGGAGCTACCACAGTGCTGGACCCGTGGGCAGCTAGTGCACATCTCAAGGGTATGTCGATTTAGAGGGACGCAACAGAATTGGGGAGAGCAGGGCCAGCAGCTATATCAAGACGGCAAAGAAGATTATTATGCAAAGGACCAGCAACCACACATGCAGACACAGGGTACATAGCAACAGATGCAACAAGCACAAGCACCACCAGCACAGGTGCAGGTACCACAGATGTCAGGATTAATACCACAGTATTTACAAGCCCCACAGATTAGATGAAGCACACAACAACTAGCACAGATACAGAATGAAAACGCATCAGCACAAATGGACACATGGGCAACAGTACCCGTTCAACGATTGGGGGAGTTACCATGGTAAGGAACAACCACGTCACAGGAAATGGATCGATCAAGTACCCACAATAGGACAGCCCACAGACGAACTTGAAGGGTCGCATCATGCCGATCACACCCAACCCTGTGTAGCAACCTCACATTGGTGTGGCAATAGGTGAAAACACTTTTTCCATTTTTGTTGACACCGGGGCGACTAGGTCATGCATTAAGGAAGGAACATTTATGTTGTCAGGCGATGCCATGAACACTCAAGGATTCTCCGGGGCTCGAGAAGTGGTTCCTTTTACTGATAATAATTTATTATCTATAGGCAATCATGATGTATCACTATCTCTACTCTACTTTTGACAGAAACCTGTAAACATATTGGGACAAGACATCATGAGTAGACTAAACATGCCCATTTCATTTACAGACAAAGGCATAGTGTGCTCAACACCAGGCATACACATGTTAAATGTAAGGCAGATTGTTCAAGCATAATGTGGATGCAGGGTACAGAGGGGGGTGCCAGTGGACAAATACCTGTTCAGGGCAGAAACACCATTAGACGAGCCAGAAGGAATGATTGTGTCCATAGAAATAGAGGGAGTGTTGGCAAGGGAGGATTGGATAGCAGTACACAGGATGGATGACACAGGGAGGGCATGGAGTGCAATAATTGCAGTTGCTGAGGGTGATGATTGACTACAGTGACAGAGGAAGAGCTATTCCAGAAGACAGGAACTGGAGATGGTGTTCGAAATGAGCGTAACCTACTGGTTACAGACACACGACAGAGAGGTGCCACAAACAATGGCGATGGAGGTACTGCCCTCATTTTGGGAGGAGGACATGGCCAAGTAACCCCACAGTTTATGGACCACAAGTCCTTGTGATGTGTGATGCATAAAGAGCATAGGAGGGGTGACGGTCAAACTGAAACCAGGAGAGATTTTGCCAGAGTAAAACAAAACCCCCTAACCAAGGAGGCAGATGAGGGCATTCATGGACAATTACAGCCCTGATTGAGAGAGGCATTTTGGTACCATCGGAATCTCCATGTAACAGCAGTGTACCTCGTGTGCAAGGCAAATGGGGGGGTCACTGTTTTATTCAGGATTTCAGACCTCTTAACCATATTGTAGAAGCAGAGTATCCTCTTGCCGCAAACCCAGCAACAATTTTGTGCAGCATCCCAGCTGAAGCTGTCTGTTTCATGGTCATTGATTTGAAGAATACATTTTTTTCAATGACACTATACCCAGACTCACAAGACTTGACCAGTTTTATTTATAGAAACCAGAAGTAGAAACATACTTGTTTGCTACAAGTGTACTGCGAGTCACCATCTATTTTCAACAGATTGATACAGATGGATTCAAGTAACATACAGACAGAGAGCGCAGTTTTACAGTATGTAGACAACATTTTGATTTGCAGTGAGACAGAAGATCAGTGCAGGAGGGACTCGGTGCACATGCTGACAGTGCTAGATCACAAAGGGTACAAAGTGGACAAGGCCAAAATACAGTATTGTCAGAAGGACGTGCTGTACATTGGACAGATGATATCCAGGGACGGCCGACAGATTGCCCCACGGAGAGCAGAGACAATACTCAAGACACCCCAACTCACAACAGTGAGGGAGATGCAACAGTTCTTGGGGTTGAGTAATCACTGCAAAGCATGGGTCTTTGACTAGAGCACATACACAAGGCCACTAGTAGGCACACTGAAAGAGGCACAGAGGGGAACAAAGACACTGACATGGACAACAGAGATGACTGAGGCTTTTGAGGAACTGAAGGAAGCCATAAGTAGGGTCCCAGTGTTAGGGACCCCAGACTATAAAAAGGATTTTTTCTTGTTCTCACACACTGATGATGTAGTGATGAAGGTGGTACTGACACAGAAGACAAGCATGGGCCATAAGCCAATTGCTTACTATAGTGGACAACTTGATCGAGTGATGAGAGGACATTATCCGTGCAAGCAAGTTTTGGCAGCTGTAGCCTTCACAGTAGAGAAGCCATCAGCAGTTACAATGGGGTACACTACCACTTTGTACATAGAACATGCCCTCTTTGCGATACTGGATATGCCAAAGAGCACACTGACCACACAGAATGCATCAGGGTACGAAGTTATACTATTGAATGTAGGATTGAAGAGAGTAAGATGCAAGACAGTGAACCCAGCAATATCTTTGGCAGATGTTTTACAGGTAGGAGACTATGCACACAACTGCACAAAGAACAGAGAGATGTTCAGTGAGACACACAAAGTGGAGGAGGATGCACTTGAGTGGGGAGACGTGCTGTACATTGACAGCTAGTCGACAATTGATCAAAATGTTGCGATTAGGCATACTGGGACTGCAGTGGTAAGACTGAAGGAGAACAGGACAAGCGAGGTGGATAAAAGTGTGCAGCTACCATCCCATTATTCAGCACAAGCAGCAGAACTAGTTGCTCTCATATTAGCACTAGAAAACAGTGTAGAGAAAGAGGTGACAATTTATTTTGACTCCGCCTATGTGACATCAACAGTACACTCAAGACTGGTGGGATGGCTCAGGAGAGGGTTCAGGAGAGCAGACGGGACCCAGTGCAGCATGCACTATTATTGGGCAGATTGATTAAGGTGAATGCATACCCAAAAAAGGTAGCACTATTGAAGCGCCAGGCCCACACCAAAGGAGAAGATCCAATTTCAAGAGGAAATGAAGCAGGAGATTATGAGGCAAAATGTGCAGCATACTTTGGCCAATTGTGGGTACTGGAAGACAGACAAATGCCTGTTTTATTTATATCTTTTTTAGATTATGGTTTTAGTAATTGTATGCATCATTGATTAAAATATGTATTTTTGTACTGGCCCTTGTATTTCTGTCTAAATGTCTTAAGACAGTCCTCTACACCTTAACATGTGGACAAGCACAACCTAGCTGTGCGGAAGCTGGCTAGCTGTGCTGTGGAATTTTTTGCATAAAAACCAAGGTCTACACAAGAGAAACAGTAATCCTGTAATTTCAGATGCTGAATTTTACACACGTTTTAATTTACCCTTGCACAATTAAGTGGCGCGTGTCAGCGATATTGTATGGTGAATCACAATATGTAAATGGGAATAAATGTAATGTCATGTAGTTATTGCGTCACTTGAGAAATGTACACTTCTTGGCTGTCACAGTTTTATGTAGACTTACATTTCCCTCAAGACACCAAAGAAACCAAATAATTAGCCGTCCTTGACAAAAAATAACCTTTTTTTTCAAAACTTGTTCAGTGCTCATTCGAGAAAGGCTGTTTCCTCGACTGTTTTAAGACCATTCATGTTACTCCACTTTTGAAAAAAAATAATCTTCAAACTGAGTGACCATCTAATTATCAGCCAGTGACATTCTTGCCCTTTCTCAGAAATATTTGGGGGAAAAAATTATCTCTCTGCAATGAAACATATGGGTCCCTAAATAAAACGTATTCGCTCCATTTCAATCAGGATTTCGTCCCAGGTTGCAGCAATAGGACGGCCCCTTTCAGATCCTAGATGATTTCTATAAAGTATTAGATGTTGGTGGTGCTTTGTTTATTTATTTTCATTTATAAAGCACACAACAAGCCTGGGGGCATCGTGGCGCTGTTACAGTCATCAGTTGCTTACAGTTAGTGGTATTGCATATATATTCAGAGATACCTAGGACTGTTACCGTGACTTGTTTTGGTGCTACTTGATTTTTCAGCAGTGTTTGACATAATTGATTATAAATTGTTGTTAGCAGTTCTTTCTGAACGATTGGGCATTAGTGGTATTGGCCTTGCTTGGTTCAATTCTTTTCTCGCAGGTTGTAGTATTGGGCCAAGACTGCTCTTCTTCCTTTTTAGCCCCGTTTGAGGTTCCCCAGGGAACATTTTTTCACCCATGCTTTTTAATCTATATATGAAACCGTTGAGTCTTTTAGTTGATGATACACACGTTTATTTTAGATTATCAGCTGAAAGCGATATCTCGCAGTTACAGAATTGCTTACAAGATGTAGAGGCCTGGAAGTATTCTCATTTTTTAAACTTGAACTCAAATAAAACAGAATATGTATTGTTTTCTCACTTTCAACCCCTTTTTCTAAATGGTTTTCTGATGCCAAGATCTTTGGAGCATCTGCTGAGTTCTCTACCACTGCTAAATCCCTAGGTTCTATGCTGAATTCTCAGCTGTCTCTTATTCCTCCTTTTAATAGGATTGTGAAATCTGCGAATTTTCATCCATTATCCCTACGATTGGTTAAAGCATTTTAATACAATGTTGATTTTAGGCTTTTAGTGCAATTACTTGTAGTATAAAGAATTCAATGAGAACTTTAGTCTTACTGGTATTCCCCAATCCACCTTGGCACCCCTCAAAGCTATCTCCCATGTTGCTGCTCGAATAGTGTCTGGTGTCAGAGAATTTGACCGCATTACCCTAATTTTAACCACTTTACATTAGGTTCCCTTAAACACTTGCATTTTCTTTAAACTGCTGTATCTCCCTTTTAAAGCAATTAATTTTAGAACTCCCTCTTACCTGGCAGACTAGTTGAACATTTTTTGGGTATGAGAGGTCTCCGTAACCATGACCTGCGATTACTTGAAGCTTCCAAATTTAGATGCGTTTTTTCTTCTAAGGGTTCTTTTGCTGGGGTCACTGTCTACCATTGGAATTGTTTACCTACTAACCTCCGTACGACTTCCGGTCACCTCAGAGTTAGAAAATTCCTGTAAGCGGGTTTATGGAACCCATCGTTTTGAAATAACTTTGTTCTTGTTTTACTGTAAGAGGGCAATTAGGATATTTCTATCTAATTTAAACTCTGCAACTTCATCAACAGCATTCTGGCAGATACTTTTAATGTGTTATCTCTTGTATTTAATGTTTGAATTAGTTTGCTTTGATTCATTTCTTTATTCTGCTAATTGTTTTCTATTTAATTGATATATGTTGCATTGCACAGCGCTCTGATGCACTTATGCCTTTGTCTGCACTCTATTAAAGTGTTAATAAATAAATAAAACTATGCATATATTTATGTTAACTTTATCTACCTGAGAAAGGGAAATTGGAGGGCTAGAACATTAAAAACTACCTATTTGTCAACCTACTAAAGCCACCATTTTAGCAAGATCAGAGTTCAATTCTTTTTTTTTACAAAAAGAACTGTGCAGGGTGAGCCTTAACCTCTACAGTGACCATATAACTCTCCATCATTGTACATTTTTTACACATGTGGCCTGTAATGATCACCACCTTTCTCTAAGAAGGAATGAGAGTTTATATTTCTTTCTGTGTCTTGAACCTGTGATAATCGCTCTGTATCTGATTTAAAAAAAAAATGTTTTATTTTACTTATTGAGTTACTGGCAATTACGAAACAACTACATGTCCATTGGTTTGTTCATCTTTCGCATTACAAAGCAGAAGGCACTATTTCATACCATTTGCAAGGCAGAATTGCAAATAAGACAGACTTAATCAACCTGTTCCAGCGCAATCGATTTTCAGACATTTTCGAAACTAAAAGGAGGATTTAATAGCAAATGATCATCTCCCTAATATGGGAAATCACAAAAAGAAACTATAACAAATATCAGATTTAAAGGCAATGTTACCTTCTTTGTTACATGCTTTGACTGTTGTCAGACAGGCATGGTAGCAAGAGAAACACAGTCTCAAATGTAATAGTTGTAAGATCTTTATTGAATAACATAGTGGGGTTGATGTAATGCCTAACCGGCCCTAAATCTAAGGGGATTGTTCCCTCAACTGATATTTCTAGGGGCCATTGATGTCCGAAAATCCAAAACCAAACTTTGTGTCCAAACCTGTGCTTGCCCTCACTTTTAAACCAAATGTGATAGGGGGTCTCCCTAAAGGAAAAATGATGATTCAAAAGAAAATGTAAACCACAGTTGGTTTCAGGTAGTCTTACCAATAGGTGTAGCTCTGCCAGTTCAAAATCATTCAACTTAAATGTAGGGCTCTTGCAGCAAATGAATAAAGTTGACAAGGTCTCTGGGTCTCTTGGGGTTCCCTTTTACAAGCTCTGATGCTTCCAGTTCCAAACAACAACAAAAAACGACACAGTTCCTGTTAGGCCTCTCCGTGTTCCCTTCCCCAAGCATAGGCCTCTCTTCAGAAAGTTCACCAATGTCTTTATTGGGCCTCTTAGGGTTTCCTTCCCCAAGACTAGGCCCCTCTAGTCTTTAAAGTAAGTTCACTTTCTCAGGATGCATTTTTCAATACATGTGGACCTCTCAGGGGTCCTTCCCCAAGCTCAGGCTTCTCTGGTCTCAAGTACAAGTTCACTTCATTGGGGTGTAGTCAGAGACTTTAAAAAAATGATGGCCTTTTTGCTGCTCCCCTTCATGACCACTCTGACTTCAGTCCCCTCTCTTTTCACTTTAAAACTTCCTTCTGGCACCTTTTCCTTCTGCTTTTTCCACTCTGCACTTATTCCTCTTGCACTTTCCTTTACTTTTACTTGTGCACCTGTGCACCCTTTTCCACTGGTTACAGTTCCTGTGCACACTTGCACCTTTTTTCTCTTTTCACTTTATTTGTGCACACTTGCACCTTCCATCACTGTCTTTACTCGTGAACACTTGCACTTTCTTTCACACAATTTACTTTATTTTCGGTGTCTCACACTCCTTTCATGTTTTCTGGGTCTCCCGTGGCCCCTCTCCTGTATGTGGGTCACTCTCATCCCCTTTCTGGCATTTAGGCTTCTCGCAACCCTTTCCTTGCTTGCAGATCAACCGCAACCCCCTTTTGGCTCCTGGGTCTCTTGCACCCTCTTTCTTGCTGCTTTCTACTTATCACTCTAGTGCTTCGCTCTTACTTTCTTTCTGCTTTCCGAATAACAATGTTCATTTCTTTCTGCTTCGTTGTTCCTCTTCAGCCACCCGCACGCTACCAAGTTTTCTAACTCTCTCGCTGACTGAAAATTACCAGTAGTGCAGTACTTATCAGCAGGTTCTTGGGATCTTGAAGACCAAGATCAGGGTCCTACGACCTGCCCCTCAAACTCCCCTGGGATCGGCTCACGTCCCGGGGGAACGAGAACTGGCCTGGACGTGGCCAACAGCCTGCAGCACACCTGACATGGCTCCCCCGCCAGGCTGAAACCCTGCTGACACACCAGGTCAACATCTCAGCGTTCGGGTATCCTCCGGCTCTTCCAGGCTTCCACGTTCCACCAAGCAACCCCAGCTTGCTCACTGCTTCAGGCAGAACCACACTTCATATAGTGTAGCAGAGATTCTTTTTTTTTTTAAAAGCTTTTTTTGGTTCTACAATTGTAACAACCTTTTGTTGTAAAACAGAATATATACAGTACTTCAGGTACTATGACGTTTCCGTGTGGTTTCTCTAATTCTTTTAAATGTTTCTAATACTAATTTCACCAAGGACATGGTCACTGGAATGTGGTTTCCCGTTAACAGTTTTCCTGAAACCAATCTTCTTTTGACCTTCAGCCATTTTATTTTGTGAATTTGGTCAACGGAATACTCCTTGCATCTTCCATTGCTGAACAGCACATAACCAGATGTTTTAGAGTCTCCGTTGAAGTTTCTTTCTCACACAGTCTGCACCTAGCGCTCGTCAGGGCGTTCCTTCTTCTGCTCTCAATTTCAACAGTTGGGAGTAGGTTTAATCTCACGCTCAGGAATTGATCCCTGAAGAACCAGTTTGGAAATAACTTGAGGGACTTCGGAGGAGTGTTCAACTTCCTTGCTTCTATGAGTGGTTTCCCATAGTCTTTCAGGTGGTGCCTCTCCTCTTGTGTGTCAATCCAGTCTTTTCTGCTGAGTTTCCTCTTGATTTTGTCACGGTTAGTACATAGTGTATGTGTGGTTTGTCCTAGGTCGATCATAATGGCTTCCGCAAATCTTACCCCATTCTGTTAGTGTTGTGTTGGTGTTGCTAATTAATGCTTCCCTAATGGCAAAGAAACCACCTTTCTCCGGCGCTTCAACGGATTTCCTATATAAGGATCGTGATTTCCACACCACCACGGTCTTCATGGATGTTAGCCCCAGCTCCATTCAACGCGCCTGGATAGGTGTACTTTTTGGGATGCATATAACTCCCTTCCAAAAAATTCCTTCGATTACGGACACATTTTTCTCATGAAATGAAATTACGGTTTCAGCCCTGTATATTAAAATTGGAAAGGCTTTCATACGTAGAAGGTGATGAGTGGGTTAGTGAAAAGCCACAGAATCTTTTAAGAAGCATTCGACCTTGACTTGCAAGTTTCCTTGCTTTTGCTTTCAGAAATAACAACCTAGCCATGTTGCAGCAGCTCGTGTTCAGACAAACCCCCAGGTATATGAGTGACGGAACCTGGGGAATTTCCTTGCCTCTTAAGTGCTAGGTGTTGCTTCTTTTGCATCGACCTCCAACTCCTGCACCAAAAGACATGATCTTTAACTTTTTTGGATTGATTAGGAGGCCACTTTGCTCCACATCATTTTGGAGAGCGTCCAGTTGGTGCTGCATGCCTACCGATGTCTGGTCAACCAGGACCACATCGTCCGCATATTGTAGACACTGTATCTCTACACCGCCGATCGTAGACGGGAAGCATCTGATGTTGTTGAAAGATTCGTCAATGTCTGAGATGAATAAATTAAAAAGCTCTGGGGCCATTGGACAGCCCTGTTTCAAGCCTTTGTTGGTTAGGATCTGGTAGCGTAGATTCAAGTGGAGTCAGGTGTAAACAGTTGTGGTAAAGTGCCTGACCTTGCCTTACTCTTTTAGTGGTACAGCCTAGTGGTGTTAGGTATGAGGCCTCGGTTTGTATTCCCTTGCTGTTCCTATGGGTCATCCTAATTGCTACTGATCACCTCTTCCTCGTCCCAGTACTTGTTGGAAATGGGGCAAGATGGAATCCTCACTGCTCCCAGTAGCCTCTTCCTCGTCCTAGTACTTGTTGTAATTGGGGAAGAGGAGATGGGGCCAGATGGTAATGGGTATGAATGGGCTAACTTACTATAAGGTAAGAGACATGGGGTGATTTCCTTTCCCTCTGGTTTAAGCCCAGGGAAGCCAAGTATGTGTTACAGTGGGAACTGCGTATGTGTCTTATCTGTCCCTCCTCCTTGTCTGGTTTTATTGTGCGAGGATGTTTCCATCACCCTCTTAGATTTGGGACAAGGGTGTCCATTTATCATACAAAGGCTTCCGGGACTTCCTCCTCATCGCCTGGTGTCCTTTTGGCATACCGCGTCTCACTTGGGGCACTCCCCGACAGAAACCCCAACCTCCCCTACTCAGATGATCCACCCTCGCTCGTCCACCCTTTGGGTCGGGATCCAAAAGCAATGACCCTCCCCATGCCATCTGAATAGTGGGTTCTCAGGGTCAACATAGGAGAATACCCTTAGGTTTCTCATACTGTCCATTTTAGAAGAAGAATTTCCAAAACATCTTCACTCATACATGATAGAGCGTACAATTATGATAACTATCTGCTTTTCTAAAAATAGGTCCAGGCCTTAAAGGATTGAACAAATACTGCTATCACTGACATATGCTAATATTCTCAGAAGACATGACAGATACTACAGAAGCCCTTCAAAAAACAGTACATTCTGATTGCCCATTTTAAAAAGTGTACTGAAATGTACACATTTGTGCATTTCCTGAATCGCGTGATATGATATGATATGATAGGTTATTTATAACGCGCTTAATACCCAGATGTTTCTAAGCGTGGACCCCGGGATCAAACATGTGTTGCTCCATGTGGTCTTGCTTCCAAGGCGAGAACGTTGCCGCCGAGCTATCCTCCCGAGACATGGTCTCACTGAGGTTGGTAAATTATTCACTGGTATCTGGAACCAATTTATTACAGAGTCAGACTGCTTAGGTGATTTTTAAAAATGAGCCTGCAGTCTGTACATTTCTGTGTTGTCAGAGGTTAGATGGACTTTAATACAGAGTTTGGGCGAAGGGTGTTGGCACATATTTTGATGAAGATCTGCTGGGAGAGCAGCTGTTGAATTTGTGTGCAAGGCAAATGGGGGGGTCACTGTTTTATTCAGGATTTCAGACCTCTTAACCATATTGTAGAAGCAGAGTATCCTCTTGCCGCAAACCCAGCAACAATTTTGTGCAGCATCCCAGCTGAAGCTGTCTGTTTCATGGTCATTGATTTGAAGAATACATTTTTTTCAATGACACTATACCCAGACTCACAAGACTTGACCAGTTTTATTTATAGAAACCAGAAGTAGAAACATACTTGTTTGCTACAAGTGTACTGCGAGTCACCATCTATTTTCAACAGATTGATACAGATGGATTCAAGTAACATACAGACAGAGAGCGCAGTTTTACAGTATGTAGACAACATTTTGATTTGCAGTGAGACAGAAGATCAGTGCAGGAGGGACTCGGTGCACATGCTGACAGTGCTAGATCACAAAGGGTACAAAGTGGACAAGGCCAAAATACAGTATTGTCAGAAGGACGTGCTGTACATTGGACAGATGATATCCAGGGACGGCCGACAGATTGCCCCACGGAGAGCAGAGACAATACTCAAGACACCCCAACTCACAACAGTGAGGGAGATGCAACAGTTCTTGGGGTTGAGTAATCACTGCAAAGCATGGGTCTTTGACTAGAGCACATACACAAGGCCACTAGTAGGCACACTGAAAGAGGCACAGAGGGGAACAAAGACACTGACATGGACAACAGAGATGACTGAGGCTTTTGAGGAACTGAAGGAAGCCATAAGTAGGGTCCCAGTGTTAGGGACCCCAGACTATAAAAAGGATTTTTTCTTGTTCTCACACACTGATGATGTAGTGATGAAGGTGGTACTGACACAGAAGACAAGCATGGGCCATAAGCCAATTGCTTACTATAGTGGACAACTTGATCGAGTGATGAGAGGACATTATCCGTGCAAGCAAGTTTTGGCAGCTGTAGCCTTCACAGTAGAGAAGCCATCAGCAGTTACAATGGGGTACACTACCACTTTGTACATAGAACATGCCCTCTTTGCGATACTGGATATGCCAAAGAGCACACTGACCACACAGAATGCATCAGGGTACGAAGTTATACTATTGAATGTAGGATTGAAGAGAGTAAGATGCAAGACAGTGAACCCAGCAATATCTTTGGCAGATGTTTTACAGGTAGGAGACTATGCACACAACTGCACAAAGAACAGAGAGATGTTCAGTGAGACACACAAAGTGGAGGAGGATGCACTTGAGTGGGGAGACGTGCTGTACATTGACAGCTAGTCGACAATTGATCAAAATGTTGCGATTAGGCATACTGGGACTGCAGTGGTAAGACTGAAGGAGAACAGGACAAGCGAGGTGGATAAAAGTGTGCAGCTACCATCCCATTATTCAGCACAAGCAGCAGAACTAGTTGCTCTCATATTAGCACTAGAAAACAGTGTAGAGAAAGAGGTGACAATTTATTTTGACTCCGCCTATGTGACATCAACAGTACACTCAAGACTGGTGGGATGGCTCAGGAGAGGGTTCAGGAGAGCAGACGGGACCCAGTGCAGCATGCACTATTATTGGGCAGATTGATTAAGGTGAATGCATACCCAAAAAAGGTAGCACTATTGAAGCGCCAGGCCCACACCAAAGGAGAAGATCCAATTTCAAGAGGAAATGAAGCAGGAGATTATGAGGCAAAATGTGCAGCATACTTTGGCCAATTGTGGGTACTGGAAGACAGACAAATGCCTGTTTTATTTATATCTTTTTTAGATTATGGTTTTAGTAATTGTATGCATCATTGATTAAAATATGTATTTTTGTACTGGCCCTTGTATTTCTGTCTAAATGTCTTAAGACAGTCCTCTACACCTTAACATGTGGACAAGCACAACCTAGCTGTGCGGAAGCTGGCTAGCTGTGCTGTGGAATTTTTTGCATAAAAACCAAGGTCTACACAAGAGAAACAGTAATCCTGTAATTTCAGATGCTGAATTTTACACACGTTTTAATTTACCCTTGCACAATTAAGTGGCGCGTGTCAGCGATATTGTATGGTGAATCACAATATGTAAATGGGAATAAATGTAATGTCATGTAGTTATTGCGTCACTTGAGAAATGTACACTTCTTGGCTGTCACAGTTTTATGTAGACTTACATTTCCCTCAAGACACCAAAGAAACCAAATAATTAGCCGTCCTTGACAAAAAATAACCTTTTTTTTCAAAACTTGTTCAGTGCTCATTCGAGAAAGGCTGTTTCCTCGACTGTTTTAAGACCATTCATGTTACTCCACTTTTGAAAAAAAATAATCTTCAAACTGAGTGACCATCTAATTATCAGCCAGTGACATTCTTGCCCTTTCTCAGAAATATTTGGGGGAAAAAATTATCTCTCTGCAATGAAACATATGGGTCCCTAAATAAAACGTATTCGCTCCATTTCAATCAGGATTTCGTCCCAGGTTGCAGCAATAGGACGGCCCCTTTCAGATCCTAGATGATTTCTATAAAGTATTAGATGTTGGTGGTGCTTTGTTTATTTATTTTCATTTATAAAGCACACAACAAGCCTGGGGGCATCGTGGCGCTGTTACAGTCATCAGTTGCTTACAGTTAGTGGTATTGCATATATATTCAGAGATACCTAGGACTGTTACCGTGACTTGTTTTGGTGCTACTTGATTTTTCAGCAGTGTTTGACATAATTGATTATAAATTGTTGTTAGCAGTTCTTTCTGAACGATTGGGCATTAGTGGTATTGGCCTTGCTTGGTTCAATTCTTTTCTCGCAGGTTGTAGTATTGGGCCAAGACTGCTCTTCTTCCTTTTTAGCCCCGTTTGAGGTTCCCCAGGGAACATTTTTTCACCCATGCTTTTTAATCTATATATGAAACCGTTGAGTCTTTTAGTTGATGATACACACGTTTATTTTAGATTATCAGCTGAAAGCGATATCTCGCAGTTACAGAATTGCTTACAAGATGTAGAGGCCTGGAAGTATTCTCATTTTTTAAACTTGAACTCAAATAAAACAGAATATGTATTGTTTTCTCACTTTCAACCCCTTTTTCTAAATGGTTTTCTGATGCCAAGATCTTTGGAGCATCTGCTGAGTTCTCTACCACTGCTAAATCCCTAGGTTCTATGCTGAATTCTCAGCTGTCTCTTATTCCTCCTTTTAATAGGATTGTGAAATCTGCGAATTTTCATCCATTATCCCTACGATTGGTTAAAGCATTTTAATACAATGTTGATTTTAGGCTTTTAGTGCAATTACTTGTAGTATAAAGAATTCAATGAGAACTTTAGTCTTACTGGTATTCCCCAATCCACCTTGGCACCCCTCAAAGCTATCTCCCATGTTGCTGCTCGAATAGTGTCTGGTGTCAGAGAATTTGACCGCATTACCCTAATTTTAACCACTTTACATTAGGTTCCCTTAAACACTTGCATTTTCTTTAAACTGCTGTATCTCCCTTTTAAAGCAATTAATTTTAGAACTCCCTCTTACCTGGCAGACTAGTTGAACATTTTTTGGGTATGAGAGGTCTCCGTAACCATGACCTGCGATTACTTGAAGCTTCCAAATTTAGATGCGTTTTTTCTTCTAAGGGTTCTTTTGCTGGGGTCACTGTCTACCATTGGAATTGTTTACCTACTAACCTCCGTACGACTTCCGGTCACCTCAGAGTTAGAAAATTCCTGTAAGCGGGTTTATGGAACCCATCGTTTTGAAATAACTTTGTTCTTGTTTTACTGTAAGAGGGCAATTAGGATATTTCTATCTAATTTAAACTCTGCAACTTCATCAACAGCATTCTGGCAGATACTTTTAATGTGTTATCTCTTGTATTTAATGTTTGAATTAGTTTGCTTTGATTCATTTCTTTATTCTGCTAATTGTTTTCTATTTAATTGATATATGTTGCATTGCACAGCGCTCTGATGCACTTATGCCTTTGTCTGCACTCTATTAAAGTGTTAATAAATAAATAAAACTATGCATATATTTATGTTAACTTTATCTACCTGAGAAAGGGAAATTGGAGGGCTAGAACATTAAAAACTACCTATTTGTCAACCTACTAAAGCCACCATTTTAGCAAGATCAGAGTTCAATTCTTTTTTTTTACAAAAAGAACTGTGCAGGGTGAGCCTTAACCTCTACAGTGACCATATAACTCTCCATCATTGTACATTTTTTACACATGTGGCCTGTAATGATCACCACCTTTCTCTAAGAAGGAATGAGAGTTTATATTTCTTTCTGTGTCTTGAACCTGTGATAATCGCTCTGTATCTGATTTAAAAAAAAAATGTTTTATTTTACTTATTGAGTTACTGGCAATTACGAAACAACTACATGTCCATTGGTTTGTTCATCTTTCGCATTACAAAGCAGAAGGCACTATTTCATACCATTTGCAAGGCAGAATTGCAAATAAGACAGACTTAATCAACCTGTTCCAGCGCAATCGATTTTCAGACATTTTCGAAACTAAAAGGAGGATTTAATAGCAAATGATCATCTCCCTAATATGGGAAATCACAAAAAGAAACTATAACAAATATCAGATTTAAAGGCAATGTTACCTTCTTTGTTACATGCTTTGACTGTTGTCAGACAGGCATGGTAGCAAGAGAAACACAGTCTCAAATGTAATAGTTGTAAGATCTTTATTGAATAACATAGTGGGGTTGATGTAATGCCTAACCGGCCCTAAATCTAAGGGGATTGTTCCCTCAACTGATATTTCTAGGGGCCATTGATGTCCGAAAATCCAAAACCAAACTTTGTGTCCAAACCTGTGCTTGCCCTCACTTTTAAACCAAATGTGATAGGGGGTCTCCTTAAAGGAAAAATGATGATTCAAAAGAAAATGTAAACCACAGTTGGTTTCAGGTAGTCTTACCAATAGGTGTAGCTCTGCCAGTTCAAAATCATTCAACTTAAATGTAGGGCTCTTGCAGCAAATGAATAAAGTTGACAAGGTCTCTGGGTCTCTTGGGGTTCCCTTTTACAAGCTCTGATGCTTCCAGTTCCAAACAACAACAAAAAACGACACAGTTCCTGTTAGGCCTCTCCGTGTTCCCTTCCCCAAGCATAGGCCTCTCTTCAGAAAGTTCACCAATGTCTTTATTGGGCCTCTTAGGGTTTCCTTCCCCAAGACTAGGCCCCTCTAGTCTTTAAAGTAAGTTCACTTTCTCAGGATGCATTTTTCAATACATGTGGACCTCTCAGGGGTCCTTCCCCAAGCTCAGGCTTCTCTGGTCTCAAGTACAAGTTCACTTCATTGGGGTGTAGTCAGAGACTTTAAAAAAATGATGGCCTTTTTGCTGCTCCCCTTCATGACCACTCTGACTTCAGTCCCCTCTCTTTTCACTTTAAAACTTCCTTCTGGCACCTTTTCCTTCTGCTTTTTCCACTCTGCACTTATTCCTCTTGCACTTTCCTTTACTTTTACTTGTGCACCTGTGCACCCTTTTCCACTGGTTACAGTTCCTGTGCACACTTGCACCTTTTTTCTCTTTTCACTTTATTTGTGCACACTTGCACCTTCCATCACTGTCTTTACTCGTGAACACTTGCACTTTCTTTCACACAATTTACTTTATTTTCGGTGTCTCACACTCCTTTCATGTTTTCTGGGTCTCCCGTGGCCCCTCTCCTGTATGTGGGTCACTCTCATCCCCTTTCTGGCATTTAGGCTTCTCGCAACCCTTTCCTTGCTTGCAGATCAACCGCAACCCCCTTTTGGCTCCTGGGTCTCTTGCACCCTCTTTCTTGCTGCTTTCTACTTATCACTCTAGTGCTTCGCTCTTACTTTCTTTCTGCTTTCCGAATAACAATGTTCATTTCTTTCTGCTTCGTTGTTCCTCTTCAGCCACCCGCACGCTACCAAGTTTTCTAACTCTCTCGCTGACTGAAAATTACCAGTAGTGCAGTACTTATCAGCAGGTTCTTGGGATCTTGAAGACCAAGATCAGGGTCCTACGACCTGCCCCTCAAACTCCCCTGGGATCGGCTCACGTCCCGGGGGAACGAGAACTGGCCTGGACGTGGCCAACAGCCTGCAGCACACCTGACATGGCTCCCCCGCCAGGCTGAAACCCTGCTGACACACCAGGTCAACATCTCAGCGTTCGGGTATCCTCCGGCTCTTCCAGGCTTCCACGTTCCACCAAGCAACCCCAGCTTGCTCACTGCTTCAGGCAGAACCACACTTCATATAGTGTAGCAGAGATTCTTTTTTTTTTTAAAAGCTTTTTTTGGTTCTACAATTGTAACAACCTTTTGTTGTAAAACAGAATATATACAGTACTTCAGGTACTATGACGTTTCCGTGTGGTTTCTCTAATTCTTTTAAATGTTTCTAATACTAATTTCACCAAGGACATGGTCACTGGAATGTGGTTTCCCGTTAACAGTTTTCCTGAAACCAATCTTCTTTTGACCTTCAGCCATTTTATTTTGTGAATTTGGTCAACGGAATACTCCTTGCATCTTCCATTGCTGAACAGCACATAACCAGATGTTTTAGAGTCTCCGTTGAAGTTTCTTTCTCACACAGTCTGCACCTAGCGCTCGTCAGGGCGTTCCTTCTTCTGCTCTCAATTTCAACAGTTGGGAGTAGGTTTAATCTCACGCTCAGGAATTGATCCCTGAAGAACCAGTTTGGAAATAACTTGAGGGACTTCGGAGGAGTGTTCAACTTCCTTGCTTCTATGAGTGGTTTCCCATAGTCTTTCAGGTGGTGCCTCTCCTCTTGTGTGTCAATCCAGTCTTTTCTGCTGAGTTTCCTCTTGATTTTGTCACGGTTAGTACATAGTGTATGTGTGGTTTGTCCTAGGTCGATCATAATGGCTTCCGCAAATCTTACCCCATTCTGTTAGTGTTGTGTTGGTGTTGCTAATTAATGCTTCCCTAATGGCAAAGAAACCACCTTTCTCCGGCGCTTCAACGGATTTCCTATATAAGGATCGTGATTTCCACACCACCACGGTCTTCATGGATGTTAGCCCCAGCTCCATTCAACGCGCCTGGATAGGTGTACTTTTTGGGATGCATATAACTCCCTTCCAAAAAATTCCTTCGATTACGGACACATTTTTCTCATGAAATGAAATTACGGTTTCAGCCCTGTATATTAAAATTGGAAAGGCTTTCATACGTAGAAGGTGATGAGTGGGTTAGTGAAAAGCCACAGAATCTTTTAAGAAGCATTCGACCTTGACTTGCAAGTTTCCTTGCTTTTGCTTTCAGAAATAACAACCTAGCCATGTTGCAGCAGCTCGTGTTCAGACAAACCCCCAGGTATATGAGTGACGGAACCTGGGGAATTTCCTTTCCTCTTAAGTGCTAGGTGTTGCTTCTTTTGCATCGACCTCCAACTCCTGCACCAAAAGACATGATCTTTAACTTTTTTGGATTGATTAGGAGGCCACTTTGCTCCACATCATTTTGGAGAGCGTCCAGTTGGTGCTGCATGCCTACCGATGTCTGGTCAACCAGGACCACATCGTCCGCATATTGTAGACACTGTATCTCTACACCGCCGATCGTAGACGGGAAGCATCTGATGTTGTTGAAAGATTCGTCAATGTCTGAGATGAATAAATTAAAAAGCTCTGGGGCCATTGGACAGCCCTGTTTCAAGCCTTTGTTGGTTAGGATCTGGTAGCGTAGATTCAAGTGGAGTCAGGTGTAAACAGTTGTGGTAAAGTGCCTGACCTTGCCTTACTCTTTTAGTGGTACAGCCTAGTGGTGTTAGGTATGAGGCCTCGGTTTGTATTCCCTTGCTGTTCCTATGGGTCATCCTAATTGCTACTGATCACCTCTTCCTCGTCCCAGTACTTGTTGGAAATGGGGCAAGATGGAATCCTCACTGCTCCCAGTAGCCTCTTCCTCGTCCTAGTACTTGTTGTAATTGGGGAAGAGGAGATGGGGCCAGATGGTAATGGGTATGAATGGGCTAACTTACTATAAGGTAAGAGACATGGGGTGATTTCCTTTCCCTCTGGTTTAAGCCCAGGGAAGCCAAGTATGTGTTACAGTGGGAACTGCGTATGTGTCTTATCTGTCCCTCCTCCTTGTCTGGTTTTATTGTGCGAGGATGTTTCCATCACCCTCTTAGATTTGGGACAAGGGTGTCCATTTATCATACAAAGGCTTCCGGGACTTCCTCCTCATCGCCTGGTGTCCTTTTGGCATACCGCGTCTCACTTGGGGCACTCCCCGACAGAAACCCCAACCTCCCCTACTCAGATGATCCACCCTCGCTCGTCCACCCTTTGGGTTGGGATCCAAAAGCAATGACCCTCCCCATGCCATCTGAATAGTGGGTTCTCAGGGTCAACATAGGAGAATACCCTTAGGTTTCTCATACTGTCCATTTTAGAAGAAGAATTTCCAAAACATCTTCACTCATACATGATAGAGCGTACAATTATGATAACTATCTGCTTTTCTAAAAATAGGTCCAGGCCTTAAAGGATTGAACAAATACTGCTATCACTGACATATGCTAATATTCTCAGAAGACATGACAGATACTACAGAAGCCCTTCAAAAAACAGTACATTCTGATTGCCCATTTTAAAAAGTGTACTGAAATGTACACATTTGTGCATTTCCTGAATCGCGTGATATGATATGATATGATAGGTTATTTATAACGCGCTTAATACCCAGATGTTTCTAAGCGTGGACCCCGGGATCAAACATGTGTTGCTCCATGTGGTCTTGCTTCCAAGGCGAGAACGTTGCCGCCGAGCTATCCTCCCGAGACATGGTCTCACTGAGGTTGGTAAATTATTCACTGGTATCTGGAACCAATTTATTACAGAGTCAGACTGCTTAGGTGATTTTTAAAAATGAGCCTGCAGTCTGTACATTTCTGTGTTGTCAGAGGTTAGATGGACTTTAATACAGAGTTTGGGCGAAGGGTGTTGGCACATATTTTGATGAAGATCTGCTGGGAGAGCAGCTGTTGAATTTGGGGCTACCTTATGCTTGCTGACAACAAAGGCCAGAGAGAACTCTTTGGGGATGGAGAGAGGAGTGCTCAAGGGCATTACAGCTGGAGGAATCGTTGCTAATTAGGCCTCTGATTTTACTTAAAATCTTCAATAAACGTCTTCAACTGAGGTGGGCTGTGTCACGTGAAGCCTCTGTTGTGTATGGTCTGTTATCTTAACATCTGTAAGGCCAACAGAGCTTCATTAATGCATATGTTGTGTTCCTAGTTGCTTCAGTCTAGGACCAATTGTCGGAATTGAAACAATATTATGCCTCCTATCGTAACAATTGTATGTGTATTGGCCTACGCCAAGTTGTCTAAAAATCATATGCGAACAAACTCCACGGCAAGGTCTTGACCTTAGAGAAAGTAATGTACGTCGCCATCTTGGATTAAGCCGCCATTTTAGGTTCTCTTGTTATATGGAAGTCACCCTGAACATCAAAATGGAGGCCGAATGACATTCTGAGTAAGATTCTGGCCGTTGTGACCTCCGTACATATGCATAATGAATATACCTGCAGGCCACTTGTCGGGGTTGCGTACTGAGACCTTGTCCTACCGTTGACCTATATGTAAATGTAAAACTATATCAGTGAAATCAATCGAAATGCATATATTACAGGATTGACCTGGCAAGGAACCCATAGGCCCGGCTCATAGAATGGTTGACCCGCGAGAGGGTTGGCCAAGGGCTGGATAAACTGTATAAAAGACCCAGGTATTTCAATGTACGGTCTCTCTCACTAACGCATCGAACCCTCGTTGAAGTTCGTTATGTTACTCTGAGAGCCGAATAGCTATCCGTTTGTCAATTGACTTGGTAACTGTTGTAGCTTTTAAGCACTTGTATGTTCTTTGTAACCTGTGTTGGTGTGTTTCTTTCTGGGCTTCCCGGCCTCATATTATTTTTCTGTTTCCACAGTTGGCGCCCGAATAGGGACCCTCAAGATTGATGCCGGATCATTGAAGGATGACGCAGACTATCGAACCGGGATCGGACGGTGTGATACTGCGGGCCCGACCAAACGAGACACGATACCTCGGCAGCACTGCACGATCCGATCCTTGGACGATAGTCGTGTGGTCTGACACGGCATCTTGACGAGGGTCCATTTTTGAGGCAGGCAGATTTGTCGAAACCAACAAACACAAGGTAAAATTTGTTAGGTAAGTTCTTTGGTAAACCGTACGTTCCTCCTTAGGTTTGGTCACGTGCAGTCGTGCCCCGACTCTTAATTTAACCCTGACAATTTGAATTTGGCGTATTGTATCTGCAGACACAATTATTGACCAGGTAACACCAATTTTTTGGGAAATGCCTGGGAAATTGTCTAGCTGCTTCAGGGCTCTGTTCCACAGTGATCGACAATCTTTGGAATTTAGCCGCCCGGCACCACAGGAGGGGTCGCCGGCATGTACTATGTACTGTAAGTATGGCATTGGAAGTATAGTATTTAATGATATTTGGCACAGACAAACCAGACATGCCTCTGAATTTTAGTGGCCAATCAATGGTAGTTTCGAGATCCCCCGTATTGAATACCTAGAATCGGTCTTGCTAAAAAAGAAGGCCAAACCTGCAGCATTCGATGTTTTGCAGAATTGGAAAAAAGAAGCGTTGCAGCAGCTTAAAAGTAGGGATAAACATGCACGCCGTCATAAAACAAATGCCGAAAAGGCGTTGTTATATGATAAGGAAAAACATTCGGAGTCAGTCAAAAATATGGATAGGGCTTTCTCACTAGGTATCCAGAAAATGTATCCCTCTAAAGATTTCCATGCTTCTGAAGAATTTATTGGAAAATTGTTAAACGAACGCAGACCTGGTGCCTCTGCGCCACCTCCGTATGATCCTCTCCGTGGTGCTCCGCCCATTCCTGTTGTTATTCCTGCTGTTATTCCTGTTCCCTCTGTACAACCTACTGTTCCTATTCCTCCAGTTGTTGTTCCTCCACCTATTCTATCACCCCTTCCTCTTGCGCCGATAGTTGCACCCTCATTGAATTTGCCCACACCTTTGCTCCCGAGTGGTTCTGTATTGACTGAAGTTAATCAGGGCGCGGGGTCAAAGATTGTCACTCGAAATACTGTTTCTGCAGACAAGAAACGGGAATTATTTGCATGGGCTAAGCACTGTATGGAGAGAGGTGATCAAGCTAACGTTTTTTCCACATTATCAAATATGGGCAATGTCTTTATCGAAGGTTTGGGCACTCATTTATGTGTAATGTGGGGTAGATTGCATAATGCGGATCTCCCACAAGGGGTGAGGGATCTAAATACTTTAGCACTTTCGAGGGACACAGAGGAGAAAGTACATGGTCATGTTGAGAGATTGTTTGAGTATAGGAGGGACTTTGAAAAATTACGGGATGAGGATGGTGAAGACAACAGTATGTATGTACAGAAACGGTTCCTTCCGTGTCATAGATCGGCATCTGAGGAAGTACGAATTTGTACCAAAGATGCGATTCGATGGATCTCGGATTCATCGATACCGCCGGATGAAGTATATGACACATATAGTCAGTATACAGTAGAAATGCAGAGGAAGGTGATTCAGGTAATGGTACAGTACCTGCAGGATGAATGTGTAAGGAAGAAGGTTAGTTGTCCTATAGAGTTATTGGGTATTTGTAAGAGGGTTTTTTCGCCCGACACTTCTTCAGCTGCCTTAGTGCTCGACCTGGCTCTGTTGTTTAGTAAGCGGTCAGAGTTACCTATATCTCAGTTGCCTATGAGAGAGGTTCCTCCGACATTTGCCCCAAAGGTTGAGATTCCCGCTAACGCTGGGACTGGTGCACCCGCTGTGGACATCCCTGCACATTATGTATCGCAATTTGTTCACGTCCCGTTTTCAGGACAGAAAGTGAACACTATTAGACAATCAATTCCCGATATTAGGAAAAATCCGACAGGATTCTACAAAGAGATAGAGTCCGTTTTGCAGTCCTCTGTGTTCACCTTAAGTGATATTGACTTGCTATTCCCTGTATTCCTGCCCGCAGATTTATGGAACCAGGTTCGAACAATAGACGATGTGCCAGGGTTGGGAAATACGTGGGCTAACATGACTAGGTCTGATGGGGAAAGACCAGCTGGAGAGAAACCACCTCAGGTAATACTTACTTTGCCTGATAAAATTGTCGCAAAATTGAAAACCATAATTCCTGAGAAAAGAATTATTTGGGACAAGCTTACGGCCTGTGTTCAAGGAAAAACTGAAGGTGTCACCGAGTTCTTTAATAGATTCGAACAGGTATTCTCTGACTTCAGTGGACAGGACTTGGGCACAGAGTCTGGGAAAAGGTTGTTTGTGGACAAATTTGTATGTGGATTGTTGCCCGACATCCAGTCACAGATTATGTCCTCTGAGAGCGCTTGGCAAGCGAAATCCCAATCTGAAGTTTTGCACATGGCTCAGTATTATGAGAACCGTGTTAATAATGAAAAAGAGAAAATAGAGAAGAGGAAAGGAGATTTGAAGACTAAAGTATTGTTGCAACAAATTGTTAGAAATCCCAGAGGAGGTACTTCACAGACCAGAGGTCAGTATGTCCCGAAAGGAAACGCTCCTTTGGGTCCTGTGAATGTTAATTAATGTGCCTATTGCCGCCAGGAAGGTCATTGGCGAGCACAGTGCCCCGTCCTTTGCCAAAGGTCAAACAATGCATTTGGGAGTATGGGTAGACGACCTAGAGGACGCCCCGGAGCGGGGGGCCCCGATAGAGGTCAGTTCTCGCAAGATCCTCAGGAACCTTTTTCACGGGAAAAATCAGACTTCGAGTGTGGATACGAGAAACATATTTGATCACCCTTTTGCTGCCTACCTTTCTGAAGAGCTTCCTTCCGACGACATTTTATTTTGTTAGGACTGCCCGAAGCAGGATTTGGAACCTTCACCTATTCCTGTTAATCAGAATGGTCCCTACGTTGAATTGTTAGTGGGGAATAGAAAACATCAGTTTTTGATAGACACTGGAGCACAGAAGTGCTCCATTGCTCATTCCCGGGTTCCAAACATTCCACTGTCAGGGCAAACAAATGTTTCTGTAGGGTTTTCTGGCATACCAATTGCTTGCCCGGTTTCTTCGCCGGTGTCTGTTTCTTTGGGTCCCTTCACGGACCATTGTCCCTTCCTCCTGACTTCGAACTGTGGAGAGAATTTGCTGGAGTTAAATTTGTTGATGAAACTGAATGCAGTAATTCATTGTTCCTCTGACGGAGTGCGACTGACGGTTTCACCACAGCAACTTCCCAATTCTCAGTTTCTGACTCGACCATTGCCTCCTGAGTTTAGCGTTGTTCCGTAATGTTTATGGGCGGTTGACGACAATGATGTCGGGGTGCTACAGATTGAACCCGTTAAAATAGTTTTGAAACATGGAGTTAAACTACCACCCATTCCGCAATATAAAATATCAGTTGAGGGCGAGCGTGCTTTGAAGTGCATTGTCTCCGATTTTGTGCATTGAGGAGTGATTGAAGAGTTGCCTGTATACAAGAAAGGCGACAATGCAATCCCATACCGTTTTATAATTGATCTACGTGCTATTAACAAAGTTGTCGCCCCACAATTTCCAATTGTGCCTGATGTAACAACGATACTAACAATGATCCCTGCTACAGCTACGCACTTTAGTGTTGTGGATCTAAATAATGCTTTCTTTAGTATTCCTATACACAAGGAGAGTAGATATTTGTTCACGTTCACCTTGGGGGGACGTTTGTTCACATTTACTCGTGCACCTCAAGGGTATACTGAAAGTCCAAGCATTTATAGTAGGGCTTTGAAAGAGCAGCTTGATACCCTTGAATTGCCAACTACTTGTACATTGCTTCAGTATGTCAATGACTTACTTTTAGCTGCAGATTCTGAAAGTGCTTGTAAAGAAGGCACTGTGTTGTTGCTTATTCATCTGGCCGAAAACGGTCTTAAAGCTTTGCTCAAGAAATTTCAATATTGTTGTCAGGAGGTCGCCTATTTAGGCTACCTCCTGTCAAAGGAGGGGAGAAGATTGACACCTGAAAGAATAAAACACATTTCTGGCATGTCTGTTCCAAATACACAGAAAGAAGTCATAGCCTTAATAGGTATGGCTTCTTACTGTAGGTTGTGGATCCCAAACTTCTCACTAGTGATAAAACCGATATTGGCTTTGACAAAGAAGGGCATTTCTTTGCCGCTGCTATGGAAATCGGAACATCAACGATCATTTGAGCTTCTCAAAACTGCGTTATGCTCTGCACCGGTTCTGGGTACTCCAAATTATGACAAGGCCTTTGTGTTGTTTTTGCATGAATGTGATGGATGTGCTTTGGCTGTGTTAACACAGGAACACGGAGGGTAGACTAGGCCATGCGGCTGCTACTCTTCCGCCCTTGATCCTGTCGCATGCGCTTTGCCAAGATGTTTGTGAGCTGTCGCTGCTGCTGCTGCGTCTGTAAAACAGAGTGAGGGAATGGTCCTAGGCCATGATTTAATTTTGATGGTACCTCACTCTGTAGATGTTCTATTGAATAAAACCCAAACGCAACACCTCACCTCTGCACGGCTGACGAGGTACGAATTAATTCTGTTTGCCCCTCACATTCAAATTAAGAGGTGTTGTGTTCTTAATCCGGCTGAACTCCTACCTTTCCCGCAAAATACTGTTTGCGGTGACGAAAAATTACATGACTGCCTGTATACTACTGAACAGGAAACAAAGGGCAGGATAGATCTTATAGATACTCCTTTGGGCAATGCGGAAGGGGAGCTGTTTTGTGATGGCTCCTGCTTCAAACTTCCTGATGGTACATCTACAGCTGCCTACGCAGTCACTACATTGAGTACGGTTGTTGAAAGTAAGAGAATTCCGCATAACTCCGCGCAGGCCGCAGAGATTATAGCGTTGACCCGAGCTTGTGAACTCTCCGAAGGGCATACAGTAAACATATATACTGATAGCCAGTACGACTTTGGGGTGGCTCACAACTTTGGGAGGCTCTGGTCGGAAAGAGGGTTCCTAACCTCACATGGGACCAAGATTCAGCATGGTCCCCTGATAGTGCAATTGCTCTCGGCACTCTCGCTCCCTAGTCAGTTAGCGATCATGAAATGTGCAGCACATCGTAAGGTCATAGATGATGTGGGAAAGGGGAATGCTATTGCTGACCAGATAGCCAGGCAAACGGCCACAGACCTTAGCGCAGACATCTACGCTCTAAGGGAAACAAAAGATGCCTATGTAATGGATGAGGGTATCGGGTCTGTGCGAGATATCCAAACTGATGCCACAATAGAAGAATCTAAAAAGTGGGCCGAAGGAATGGGGAAACTAGATGATGATGGGTGTTGGGTGGATACATCTGAAGGGAAATGGTTGCTCCCTGATTCATATGTACTGGCGATGGTTACAATGGCACACGGTCCTACGCATGTGTGTGCTCAGCAGATCACGAAAATGTTACAACAAGTCTGGGTAAATGATAAAATTTTGAAGATTGCACAGCGACATGTTCAGAATTGTATGATTTGCTTACAGCACAATGTGGGGAAGGGGACAGTAACTCGAAGGGGTAGCTTTGGGCCAACTTCTGTTCCCTTCGAGGTCATCCACTTTTATTTTATTGAGATGGAACAGTGTAACAATCTAAAATATGTTTTTGTGATTATTTGTGCTTTTAGTAAATGGGTTGAGGCTTTCCCAGTTAAGGATGCTACTGCCATGACCACTGCAAAGACTATGGTAAAGGAATTCTTTCCACGATTTGGGCTACGTAGGGTAATTTGGTCGGACAACGGTCCCCATTTCGTTGCAGCAGTAATTTCGCAGATATGCACAGCGTTACACATTGAAAAGCGATTTCACTCGGCTAGACATCCTCAAAGTGCTGGGTTGGTAGAGAGACATAACGGTATCCTAAAGAATAAGCTTGCTAAAACATGTGCCGGCACCAAACTGAAATGGCCACATGCCTTACCTATTGTATTGTTAGCCATGCGTACCACACCTCAAACTAAGACTGGGCTCTCTCCATTTGAGGTAGTGATGGGGAGATCTGCTAACATTTGGGGCCTTCCGAAGCCCAAAACCCTGAGGGAGGTCGAAAATGTATTGCTTGTAGACTACTGTAACCAGTTGACTAAAAATCTGTATCTCATTTACCATCAGGTCCAATCAGCTTTACCTGTACGGTTTACGGGCCCAGGACACGATATTCATCCTGGAAGTTGGGTCCTAGTGAAGGCCTACGAAAGGTCTTCCTGTCTCGCGCCTCGCTGGCGGGGACCCTACCAGGTGCTGTTGGTCACCCAGACAGCAGTGCGGGTGGCTGGAAAGAAGCATTGGATCCACGCGACGCATGTCAAGAAACTTCCTCACCCGACGCCACACGTTACAGAAGAAGCAGAACCCCTCGCTGATGCTACAATCTCTGATCCTGCAGTAGCAAATAGCGCTGTGAGTGTGTCGGAGAATTTCTCTGAGCCCGTGGAGCTTGGGGAACAGTCCATTTCGTCTCCGCACTCTTTGAAAAGGTCACTTCCGGAAAACACTGTTTCAAGTTCTGCGACTTCTGCCACCTCCGATACGTTGCTTCCCTCAGGAAGTGACGTTACCCTATTTCCGGATCAAACAGTACTGGGTACCACCAGGTACGACCTTCGACGAAGAAAATAGAACTACGGCACAGGTTTTTCCTGTGCATCTGAAAAGAAGAAGTGATTGAAAGTTTTCGCTTGTAAAAGAAAGTTCTTTTTGAACAAAAGGAAAAAAGGGATTCTGCTGGCTAGGGTTGGGGAAGGACTAAGAAGTCACGCGACCGTAGTGTCAACAGCAACGAACATTGGGGTCGTCGATTGAGAAACTACGATGCCTGCCACCTCCACCGCTGCTGCTCGCATTGGACTTGTAAATAAGGGGGTGACCAACTCGGACAACGAACAATGTGCCTGGGCCCCGAAAACATATTGCTGTGTTGTGTTAATAGTAATTGGAATTTGTATAATTACTGCTGTGGGACTTTGGTACTTTGAAGAAATTTACCCTCTAAAACCTCTACTGCCAATTGAAATTGTACCTACTGCTTTGACTCCCTCTGTACACCTTCATACTTTGTCACCTAGAGATTCCCAGCATAGACGAAAGTACCATAATAACACTTTAATGATAATAATGAATTCAACGCATGCCATTTTTAATAAGAGTAATTGCTGGATTTGCACCCATTTACCGCAATATGGGAACAAGGGGCTAGGATGGTATATTCACCCTTTACCTTTAACGACTGCTTGCTATGCCTCTCTTAGAGCACTATTCTTTGGCAGTTGGAATGATAGCATCTCAGGGAACTCTGATGGAACTAATTTAAATGATTTTGAGAAACGTGAATTGACTCCCATGGGATGCTCGCGTTTTGCAAATAGAAGTAAACCTAATGTTGCTTCTATTAGGCCATCTGATAAACTATCTCTTCCTTTTCAAACTCTAATTTCCTTTAAAATGGCTCCGATAGGCAATAAGGACGCTGTGCCTCCTTCCTACTCTATTAATCATAGCCCCGATTCAGTCCCCTTTTGTGTACAAAGAAATGGCACTCGGTCAATGGGAGATTTTGAAGGTTGTGTGAACATTGTAAATTTGACCGGGGAGAACAGGCCTCTGTATGTAGGGGGGCCTGTCTATTTACTTTGCAGTAATTTAGCATTTCCCTGGTTGCCCAAGGATTGGCAGGGAACCTGTTATTTAGGAATCCTGTTACCTGGGGTATTCATAGCTAGTACATTGGAAGTTTCTAAGGCTTTTTGCGTTTTGCAAATAGAAGTAAACCTAATGTTGCTTCTATTAGGCCATCTGATAAACTATCTCTTCCTTTTCAAACTCTAATTTCCTTTAAAATGGCTCCGATAGGCAATAAGGACGCTGTGCCTCCTTCCTACTCTATTAATCATAGCCCCGATTCAGTCCCCTTTTGTGTACAAAGAAATGGCACTCGGTCAATGGGAGATTTTGAAGGTTGTGTGAACATTGTAAATTTGACCGGGGAGAACAGGCCTCTGTA
Source organism: Ambystoma mexicanum (assembly GCF_040938575.1). Taxonomy (NCBI): domain Eukaryota; kingdom Metazoa; phylum Chordata; class Amphibia; order Caudata; family Ambystomatidae; genus Ambystoma; species Ambystoma mexicanum. Next base: position 809,061,376 of record NC_090941.1, read on the forward strand.
TGTAGGGGGGCCTGTCTATTTACTTTGCAGTAATTTAGCATTTCCCTGGTTGCCCAAGGATTGGCAGGGAACCTGTTATTTAGGAATCCTGTTACCTGGGGTATTCATAGCGAGTACATTGGAAGTTTCTAAGGCTCGACCACGGCGGGACGAGAACGGAGATACCCCTGGGCAAGTATTGGGAGATATAGCAAAATCAGTTGTGCCATTTTGGGGACAGATAGCAAATTCTGAAAATATTAGGGGGCTAGCAAGAGTACTGGAGAGAACCATCAACCGGACCACGGATATACTCTACAATATGACACTGGAACAGAAAGCAATAAGATTGGTAGCACTCCAAAATCGGATGGCATTAGATGTCATCCTGGCAGAACGTGGTGGAGTATGCAAATTAGTGGGGTCCGCTTGCTGTGTTTTCGTACCAGATTCCTCACCGACAATTTTCAAAGCAATACAGAACTTGCATATCCTTAGTTCTGAAGTGCATGTTCCTGTGGGAGATTGGAATATTAGCGCTTGGTTCTGGGATTCTCTACGATCCTGGGGTTGGAAGGTGCTTTCTGTTATATTGGTTATTTTGGGAATCCTGCTATTCCTTTGTTGCTGTTTCCAATGTCTACCTAGTATATGTACAATACTAGGGGGATGTTGTGCTCAGGCAGTGAGCACAATAGGGCACAAAATGTATGCCCCAGATACAGCATCTAAAGAGTTTGCGTTACAAGAGGTTCTGATGAACGACCTAATGGCTATAGATATTACAGATAATGATTCAGGATGTATGGACGACAGTGCATGGAGTTATTTACAAAGATATTAGAAATGATATTAGCACTTGGCATAGGCCAAAAGGAGGGTTTGTCGGAATTGAAACAATATTATGCCTCCTATCGTAACAATTGTATGTGTATTGGCCTACGCCAAGTTGTCTAAACATCATATGCGAACAAACTCCACGGCAAGGTCTTGACCTTAGAGAAAGTAATGTAAGTCGCCATCTTGGATTAAGCCGCCATTTTAGGTTCTCTTGTTATATGGAAGTCACCCTGAACATCAAAATGGAGGCCGAATGACATTCTGAGTAAGATTCTGGCCGTTGTGACCTCCGTACATATGAATAATTAATATACCTGCAGGCCACTTGTCGGGGTCGCGAACTGAGACCTTGTCCTACCGTTGACCTATATGTAAATGTACAACTATATCAGTGAAATCAATCGAAATGCATATATTACAGGATTGACCTGGCAAGGAACCTATAGGCCCGGCTCATAGAATGGTTAACCCGCGAGAGGGTTGGCCAAGGGCTGGACAAACTGTATAAAAGACCCAGGTATTTCAACGTACGGTCTCTCTCACTAACACATCGAACCCTCGTTGAAGTTCGTTATGTTACTCTGAGAGCCGAATAGCTATCCGTTTGTCAATTGACTTGGTAACTGGTGTAGCTTTTAAATAAAGCACTTGTATGTTCTTTGTAACCTGTGTTGGTGTGTTTCTTTCTGGGCTTCCCGGCCTCATTTATTTTTCTGTTTCCACACAATGTCCTATGTTTGAATCCATAGCATCCCTTTGACATTTGTTTTTTTACACTTTGCTTTGTTGGGACGCTATTATAGGTTTCCATGCACTAATAGATATGCAAACCTGACTAATGGCGAACCATTTTACTTCATTCACCGATGTACATTCCGTGAAATACTGACTACGTAGCAGAGCTGCACAACTGCGCTTATAGAAACACATGATCAGTTACATATCCAATGGGTATTTCTAAAAGCTGAAATAAAACCTACCGTCCTGGAGAAGTTTGCTTGGAGGAACCTGCATTTTCAAACAACTGCGCTCTCGCTGCAACACTAAGAATGAAGAGGAGAAGATGCAATTTAATCCTGAACCAGCTTTTCCAATGCAGCAGTTTTATTTATTTATTTATTTGTTTATATAGTGTCACCCGCTCGCAGGCATCAGGGCGCTGACATGAAGATGTAGGTACAAAAACAAATATAATCACAGGACAAGGCGCTCTGTAGCAGTTCAAGGGGTTTGCGAAGAATGCATTGACAGTATAACAGCATGACGGATCAATGGTACAACAAACGTCAAGGTACAGCACAGATTCATTTCACCCATTTTAATTATGTTCAGTTACCACTCTCTCACATCACGTTGACCAATCGCAATAGAGGGCTTAGGGGGTGGATTAAGAACTACAAGTCGGCCTTCCCTACAGTGCAACTGCTGATGGTTACCCCACTGCCCAACCAATCCTCCTTTCCAAAATAAACCACAACAAAAGAAATCTTTTGCGTACTCTATTCCGCTGCCGTCTTGAACACTCACTATACCTCCTAATTTATAGGTGCCACGGGCAGTGTCTTCTGCGTTTTTCCCCACTGATCTGCATGTAATGGGAAAAGATGATCATTCGAGATCTCTATTTGGTTTTTCATACCCATCTCCATTAGCAGTCTGGACATTAAAAGGTTAATGGTGATAATGGCATGGGTGGCGGGCTGTACTCGATGGCAAAGTACATGGAAAAGGGCTGGATCGGGGCTTATCGCTATTAGCACCCCAGGATACCAATCCAGTAACCTGGGTGCAGAGAGCATTGCAGTTTGATTCAATGAACGAGAAGCCTCGTGGCGTCCTGTTCATGGAATGAAATTACTTCTGTAGGATGGTCACCATGGATCTGGAAGTTGGGGCTCCATATGCAGCCCCTCTTCCATTTCCTTGGCAGCCAACATGGACCGGGAGCGGAAGCAGCACTAAGTAATGGCCAAATGAGCCATTAGCGCCTACTATGGCATGCCAACCAGGTCACTGTGGCGCAAGTCTTCCAGTAATCAGTGAATACTCAAATGCCTTTGAGAAGGAGAGCTCAGAAGCAACTGCACGTTGAGTACACCCTCCCTTTGTTTATCAAACACAATTGACCTGTTAAAACACAAACAATACAAACTGACTAATGGTTTGCAATATATCTTTTCTGAAACAGATGCTATTAAACTTAAAGCTCTGCATTGCCCACTTTTCTACTTGTTCTGGTTTCATCTGTGGTGTGCCACCCTTCAAAGAGAACGAGTCCCTCCCAGGGCTTGTGCTAATGTCACATGTCTAAGACCATATGACGAGCTGAATAAAATTGACAAGCTATTTCCGGCTTGTCAGTCGATGCCAACTGACTCCTGCATGTTGTGTATTCTTTGCTGTAGCGCGATGCTGGTACTGTGTTTCAGGCAGGGGGTCTGCTGCTGCAGGGCCCTCTACCTGGACAGTGCCCCTGCTGGACAACGTGGTTCACAATGGCCCCCCTATGTCAGCAGAGCCCCTGCTGGGCAACTCTGTACCGATACGCCAGCAGAGCCCTTGCCGGGAAACTGGGCACATATATGCCGGTGCCCCTGCTGTGCAACTCCGGCGTTGTCTGTGGTGATGGCTTGGGTGACCTCAGGCCATAGAAGCACCCATGGGATCACGGGTGGGCAGGGTGCCCCCCTGTCACTGGATGTTGGCTGGGTGCTCCCAGCAGTGGTCTGTCTGGCCTGCGTGACCTAACATCATGCATCATAAAAAGTGGTTGGATTCCTAATGTAATTCAGATGAAAAGTATAGCCGGTTTTAAAAATCTAACACCCTTGCAGTGCACCAGTATTGTCCAGAGGGTCGGGAAACAGAAGGGGATAATTTACCTTTTTCCTCAATTGCCAGGCGAGTTCACTGGGTCCACAGGTTCCCCCTAACCTTTTTTTTTGTAGATGTAGAGAAAGGGCTTAATGTTAAAGTTCCATTCAGCGTAGCATACAATGTCCTTTCCATTCAATATATCCTTTCACTTGGCAAAACACACGTTTTTTCCTCACAACACAATTTCATAAACCATGGCAGATGCTCTTTTCTCAAAGGCCACACAATTGTTAATACATCATAATACTTCTTCAAAAGAAACACTTGAGTCAGGATGGTTCAATAATCACTTTCTGAAATGCAACAGTTCATCAAGACAATGTGATGGAATTAACACTTCTCTTCCACCACACCTTTTTAACACAACCACAGTACTTTAAATCATGTTCTTCTTTCCTGGTATACTCGCCTGCCAGAATAAACCTCCTACTACTACAAATGTACTATGTGGTCATTACAAAAACCGTCCACACCAGGAACATACATGAGGAGTTTTGAACCAACAACTGCTTCTCTTTATAGTCTGTTGACTATTAAAGTGGGTTACATCTCTTCCCAAACTGATTTGCCATAAAACAAATATTGTTCTCTTGCTCGCCTGTTGGCTGTAGGCCATTAAGGTTGCAGTTCTCTCACTCCCTTGGTCTCTCATACAAGGAAAGCTTTGCTCTTGCTGCCTTTGTCTTGTGGTTATGCAACCTCATGGCTATTGGCAATGGGGTAACAATTATCTCCCAATTGATATCCCTTACTTGGAGAGTTGCGACCAGTTGGTCCTTGTATCACTCTTCTATGGACTGCGCAATGCAGGTTACAATTGTCTTCTGATTGATATCCCTTGTTAGGAGAGTTGCACCCAGTTTGCCTTAATATCCCTCTTCTCGTGTTTTGGCAATGCAGGGTACAATGGTCCCCTAATTGGTATCCCTTATTAGGAGAGTTGCGCTCAGTTTGCATCAGTTAATTCGTTCATATTCAAAATTATTACTTTCACCTAGCAGTCTTCTTCAGAGTGGCCCAGGGTCACCTGCTTCAGGCCATCTCATCGGTATACCTTGGCGTTTCCTTATGACTCGCCGGTGTTGCTGCAGATCTCTTCAGGGCCTTCTCTGCTTCTGCCAGCTTGAGTTTGACTGCCGCGGTCAACCCAGTCCTTCAGAGGAGCTCTGGCAGCTCTGTGTGATCTCTGGCGTGACTTGAGTACCAGAGCAGTTTATGGAATGTCAGGAAATCGTCTCCCACACAGTGTGGCTTGCTTTCGAAATGTCTTCTGCTGCACATTCTCTGCATGGCTACAGTGCCCCAGCAACTACAGTATCTCCCGCACAGCATCCTGCTGTTGCCACAGCTTCTCTCTGCTTCTGCACCTAAAGCCCATGTATATATTTATACTTATTTTTGTATATATTTAAAGATCCCACTTAGGTGCTTTCTGCCATAACAACTTGACTGCTCATTCTGCTTAATCACCCTGGAACACCTCTTTCTCATCCCAGTACCATAAGCATTATGGGACTTGAAGTATATCACGGTTGTTAAGTCAAAACTGTCCATTTACAATAGGCCACTAGGGCGTTAGGAACATTAGAGGAATCATTTAAAGCTGTCGCTCACTCCCCTTGACATGAGTTCCTTCCCATATGACCCTCCCTCATAATACCACCTGAGAGTCAGGATCAGGTAGCGGCTACCATTTCTTAGGCCACGTGAGAGGAGGCCCATGTAGGGATCTTAGGGATGATCTCATAAGATTTATCACAGAGGTTAGAGGAGGCTTTGCGGATCAATAAGCCAAACCTGGTACCTTTCTCAGATAAGGGAGGGGAGTGAGAGAAGGTTGCACAATCAGTATGCAGAGCGACAATGTGCAGGAATCCATACTTCTCTTATGACCAACACAGAGGAGGTCACTGGCAGTTGAAGTACTCTGAGATGGAGCAAATAGAATTGATAGTCATAGTTTTAGAAAGGGTTTCAAGGGCAAGAAGATGAGATGGAGAGAGGAAGGGTTGATTATATCAGAATACGAGAGAGGTACACAAGTTTAAACCAGAAGTGGATGGAGCAGCAACAGTGCTTTTTGGAGAAGTGGACATGGATAAGGATGGGTGGGAAACAGAGGGTAGGGAAGAGCAGTGGGGAGATCATGGCAGAGACTTTACTACGTCCCCAGGAAAAGCATAGGGAAAGGGTGGTTAATAACGGGGTGATAAGTAGGATAGTAGCAAGATGCAGATGATTAGGCGGTTAGCAAGCGAAATAGCATCAGTCACCAAAATGCAGTTGGTTATACCGGTAGCTAACAATTTTCCTGCTGTCAAAGCAAGATACTGAGGCGCTAGGCCTGGGTGATGTGATAACCTTCTAGACAGCAGCTGCAAGCTATAGTAGCATGAAAAAGTCTTGAGCCCTCAGTAAACACCAAAGACCTGTTGAATGATGAACATATTTAAGAAATGTGCATACATGAAGACCTGCACGTTCCAAGAGGTACCATGGTAGCCATTTAAAATCCACTTGAAAAAGGATATTGCAATGTATTGTTAACAATCGACAACAAGAAACTGAAAACACAATCCTTTTTTAAATAAAATGCTTATTCCAGTTCTCTTTTGGACGACAGTCGTTTCACAATTTATTTAAAAAATCTAAATGGCTTACACTGATCCTGGTCTCTGGTAGCCATTGCTTGATGCTGTATCTAACCTTGGTCTCCGGGACATTTTCGGTGGTAGGTCAGGGTTGGCTGGAATTTGTGGTGTGTCTTTGAGATCCATGGATGCCAAACTCCGAACAGATCCACTGCAGCTTTTCGTTCCTAACAAACATTGTATTGAACAGAAGTGAATGGCCATATAAGAATTTAGTAAATTTTGAATAATCTTAAATTCAGATTATGGTGAAATATGATAGACATTTTTCTATAAATATATTTATTAAACATCAGTAGTAGGTCCCATTTGAGAACCTATTGCACGTAGGTAAAGTTGTAGATAGAAAAACTTTGTTCGACCTATCTCTTTGACAATTATTGGTGAGGAGTTAGCCACAATGTACTCTTCAAAATGTTATGTTATGTTAAAATGAATTTTGAACCCTATTGTCATTCAGCTTTTTAGCTTCACATTCACATCACTATTTAATGCTAAATGTTGTTATTGTAAGACCACCTACCGTTGCGAAAACAAATTATTTTCATTTCATGAAAAATGTTAATTTATTTCAGTGTAATTTTCACCAATGATAGAATCTTGCAATGTGTATAAAGATGTCCATTTTAAAGTGGGAAGAAAGCCTGAAGGGCATTTGCATTGTTGCCAGATATCTTGGAATGTAGCTCTGGCCCAAGTTATGTCCCTACACTCACACAGGGGGAGATCAATGGCATGAAGTAGGAAGAGCGTACATTATGAGTACACAATCATTTGGTGCTATACCCTGCCAGCCAAGCTTATTGATAATATCAATGAATTATCGCAAGGGATAGAAGGACTGCAATGAGCCTTTGCAACATTACGTTCTGAATTAAAGGAATGCTTACAGCTCTAGAGATGCCGGCCTTAAGTGAAGCCCCGAGTAGCCATTCCGGGTAAATCTGGAGAGGGATTGAAGAATATCCTCCCCAATCAGACTCTTGTATTTTGAAAAAGCTCTCGAGGTAAGGATACATGGACACTAATGATAGTAAAATGTGATTAATGTAGGTAAGAAGCACTAAAACAGTGAAATGATATTCAAAGTTTTAAATTTATATTAAAATCATAAATGTATTCAGCACAATATCAAGCATGATGACAATTCAGAACTAATAAACATTCACCCATTCAATTCAGTGTAGTTTTCTACGATTTCATGTGTAGATTACATCCTTCACAAGATATTACGCCCTAGATATGTTACTTTACATTCTTTATCATTTACACAAACAAATTTGTAGCACTGATAATGTACATTGTATCATGTCTCTTACAGGTGTTGAGGAACACCTACAGGCAGTCACTAGCACCATTTCCCATAAGGAAATATGTTCTGCAATACTAGGATTTCAACATCTGAGTCTTAAAAATCTTATTACATCAATATCCGATATAAGAGTAGGTTTTCAAATGCTGCTTTTTAAAAAGCTACAATCATTCATCAGGATTCTTGAGAAAAAAAACTCAAATGCCAGCGATTGTACATAAATGTCAGAGTGTGAAACATATTGTCCTATTGCTTTTATTCTACTGTGTATCATTTTTTAATTCAACTTTAGTCAAAGGTAATGCTCAACGTCATGACATTAACCATTCTTAAACTTACCATCCAAGGTAGAAATTGACCGAACAGAAGATGCTGCAGATCTTTTTAATCCAGAGAGACCATAGAGTGATTTTTTGGTCAGATCAATTGGTGGCGAGACGCTGGTAGGGCTGGTTACTGAGGAAACACTCTGCGAGTCAGATTCACAATCAGTTTTTGTTGCATCTTCTTTAGAACTTGATTCTGGGCTGGTTGTCCAGAGTCCAGAGTGTTTTTGCCCATTGGAAGTGGGGGCAGACGCAATCCAGGAAATCCCGGCACTCTTCTCTCTTTGCTGTGATGACACTGGCATTGTGATGCTGTTCTGCTCCGACGAATGGGATGACAGTGACTCTATGCTGCCCATTGGAGTGCTGATTGGACTGCTGCTGTAGGAATCACCTGTAAAACATGAAATGGAGTATGTTGGACAAATGATACAGCATGCTGCTCAAATAAATTACATCTGTTGATGGTGTATAATGTAGTAAATGATTATTCCAGATTTTCAATAAGTGTGCGAAGGGTGGTGTTTCATAAAGTTCCCCAAGGCAAACAAAACATTTTGAAGAGTGAGTGTGGCTACACCATAATATAACCCAAAACAAGGGCAATAATGTTTCTTGTGCTTTCAACTAGAATTTTCTTTTCCTGAAGATTCCTCAAAAAATTATTAGCCCCTACCTGCACAACACACATGACTACCCATGGGACTCTGCAGGCTCAAGAAATAGCATTTTTAGATCAAGAAAATGCAATTCAAGCAGAGTGGACATTGTAGTTTAGGAATACAGGGGCAGCTAAGGGGAACCCGCCATAAATATAAGAGAATAAAAGCGTGTATTCATGAGAATGCGTTTGCGGAACCCAACTTTGTGAAACACTTATATGGTCCCTATTCAGGCCCATTTGCTTTAATTTAAATCTCTAAAAAAGGTTAATTCATCACACAGTTGTAGGACCCATGAAAGTAAGTCCATATTGAGGAATGACACTGACTTGAGAAAGTAAACAGTACCGGTATTGGAAAAGTAATCAATTATTGAAGCCATAATCTCTCGATTATCTGCAGGTGAATACACCATAACAGTCATAAACTGCAATGGGGCTATCGCCTGTGTGACCAGTTATGCCTCTACCACCTTTTTTTTATATAAACAAGGACATAGAGACTGACATTTAGAGGCCACACAAAAACACACCTAGTTCGTAACAAAATATGTAATTTATCCGCCAGCGAATGTTCTGTTGTGGCTGCTATTAGTGAAGCCAAAGTCGGGACTATCCCAAACACTAATATATTTATGTGCATGTATTTGCTAGTGCACTTCCTATTTCAGTCCAGTATAATATCATGTTGGGTAGACCTGACATGGCCCTTTATAGATATGGCCTGCATGAAATCAGGTATGTTCTGAATCTAGATCTAATATTTGATGTGGGAGTCATCAATGATGTGATCTGTGATGTTATCTTTGTGGTCATAGGCTGTGCAACAGGGCCTGCAAAGCCAAGGTGGCTTTAGCTGAATTTCAGGGGTTTTGTTGCATTAAGTTCTCACCTTAACATCCCTGCAACTAAAGTTTTTTCCTTGAATTTCAAGGGTTTTGCTTTTCCATAGATTCTAGAGCGCTTCGGCTATGGTCAGTGGGCATGGCCTTTGGCCGTGTCCACTGTCCATTTTAAAACGCTACCAGACCACTAGCCATGGCCTTCAGATTGCAGGCTTTGAGAACTCGTAATGTTTTTAGGGAATGCGCAGTGAGATAACATTATTTGCCATGGAGCACACACTTTGTTTAAGCAGTGTTCACCAAGTGGTACACCCCTTTTCAGTGCCATCATTTTGGCGTGGGGACTATTTCTGGGCCACACCAATTCTGCCGCAGATCTCATTTCAGCATGCCCTTTTTGGCACAAAAGCCATTCCGGCACCGTTGTTTTGGCAAACAGGATGTTTGGACATGGCTGCGGATAGCAGCGGCCAGCATAAATGCGATTTTGTTTATTTAATTTTTTTTGTTTTAGAATGTTGCCCAGAGCAAGTGTGGTCTTCTTTTTGAATATATGTGCAGTGTAAGGGGGAATGTGTGTGTGAGGGTGAGAGTGTCATCTGAGAGGGTGTGCATGCAATGTGTGCGTGTTTGATGTGAGCGTTTGTGTGTGTCTGTGTGTACATGGTATAAAGTTGTTTGTGAGGGATAGTTGCATGCAGTTTATAATGTTGCAGTAAATAAACGTGTTTCATGTTTAATACATGTTAAATTCTGCAATGACAGTGAAATACATGTCCCATCCGGTTTTATAATGTTGCAGCAAATACACCTTTTTCACATTTATCCATATTCCAAAATGCCAAGTGCCTGCAGGTTCATGCCAATTGTGACCTCTCGCACCAAAACATCCTCGCGCCGAGAGGTACAAAATGAAAAGTTCCTGCAGATTCATGGTGTGCCAATTGCGACCTCAAGCCAAAACATCCTTGCACCAAGAGGTATCCGCCCCAACTCACTGCGTCTAACTGGGCACGCCCAAACAGAAACTGTGGCAAAAAGGTCACGCCATAACGGGGTGCACATAACTGGCCATGCCGAAATGTCCTGTCCCATATTCTAAGCCCCTTGTTTAATGGCCGGTCTCTTGGTGACTGTTGTGATACATCGCACGATTCCAACTAACCACATTTAAGCAGCACGGAAACAGGGAAGAAATGAACGGCTGCAACAATAACATATGCCCAGGTACTTTCTGCACCCATAGCGAAAATCAAAAGCTGGCACCCATGAATATACACACATTACTGCTTATCTTCAAAGTGAAGAAAGGGCCAGCCCCCTCAGGACATGTTGCTCTAACTGGTCTTGTAACATTGTCTCATTTATTAGGCACCATGGCCTGAGGGGGGCTAGCCTTTTTCTCATTTTGAAGACAAGCAGGGTGAGTCCTGGTTACTGCATAGATGGGAGACCTGAGTCACCAGTGAATTTTCACCCTTGATGTCACTGTAGCTGTAAAAATACCTATTTTTTTTATTATGTATTACAAATTGCAGGTTTTGAGAACTCAATGTTTATAGTTAATGCCCTGTGCAATTAAATTATTTGCTGAGGATCTCACACTTTGGTTAAGCAGCGTGCTACAATCCCCTTGTTTTATAGCTGGTCTCTTGGTGACTTTTGTGATACATCACACAACCCCAAATAGCTGCATTGAAGCAGCATAAAAAAGGTAAGAAAATGATCAGCTGCAAGAATAACTTATGCCCAGGTAATTTTGCCTGTAAAGCGAAAATCAAAAGCTGGCACCCGTGAATATACACAACGTAACTGGCCACATATTTTAAAGCCAAATATACAAAAGTGGTTCAATTGACCTTCTCCTTAGAAGAAAGTGCACAAGACAAAATCGCATTGGATGGTTACAAAAAGTAATGAACACCAGAAAAATAATCTCAGAGAAGAAATCTTTCCATAAAAGGTGCTCACCTTTAAACCCAGCAATTTGTTGACAAATATGGTAAACAAAATCCCAATACGAAATAAGTGCTTGTGGTCTTGTGGGTAAGCATCTGCACTGGGAACATGACAACCTGAGTAAAATCCTGGTAGCCAAATACTTGAGCAAGCTTGCCAACCTCAGAAAACCCCATGTGCTGTGCCCGCACTCTGGAAAAAAAAGGTACACTTTTCACCCACATGTGTCCTTTACTTGTGCCCTGAAAAGCAGCAACAATCAGGGGAGAATAACTGCACAAGTGTCCAGGATTACAAATTCTCTTGCCATATTGTGGGCAAATACTAATTGCATACTTGCCTTCTCATCATTTCCCCTCCTCACCCCCATGTCTGGCGTTCAACAACACTCTGCTTTATAAAGATAACTTGAATAAAACACATTCCATAGTGTCACTCAAATATATAAATCCTTATTGAACTATGTTAGGCAAAAAGTGTACAATTGTTGCATCATTCCCCCCATCTTCACCGGGACACAACAAATACTAGAATGCAATTCAGCAAAAGGCAAATAATTGTCTCTGAGTGCAAGATTTAAGGACTGGCAGCAGCACGGTTTAAAAAAGAATAATGTGGATGCTATGTGTTATGAGATATTCAAAAATAGGAAAACACACAGCATTCGGGACTGTGGATTGTGTCCCATCCATGCAGTAACCGGGACCAACCCTGTTTAATTTCAAAGCAAGGAAAGATCCAGCCCCCTTAGGCCATGTTTCTCTAAGTGGTCCTGTAAGGTGGGCTCATTTAGGCTCATTTAGGCAACATGTCCTTAGGGGGCTGACACCTTCTTTCTTCACTTTGAAACTAAGCAGGGTTCGTCCCAGTTACTGCAGCGACAGTTACTTACTGTACACTGTTACTGTAAAAATATACATTTAGTTTAGTATTATTGACTGAAAGACTACAAATACCAGAATGCAATTCAGCAAAAGGCAAAAAATGGTTTCTGAGTGCAAAACTTACAAGGACTGCCGCGCGGTTTAAAAAAAATAACAATTTGGAAGCTCATTCGGTTGCCTATCCATGCAGTAACCATGCCTGACCTTGCTTAGCTTCAAAGCGGGGCTGATCCTTCTTAGCTTCAAAGCAAGGAAAGGGCCGGCCCAGTGGTCTTGTAACTTTGGCTCATTAAGCGAGCAACATGGCCCGAGGAGGCTGGCCCCTTCCTCACTTTGAAGCTAAGCAGCGTCTGTCCTGGCAACTGCATGTATGGTAGACCTGGATGGCAATTATGTCACTGGCCATGGCTTTTCACCTCCGACGTCCCAAGAGCTGTAAACATTTTTTTTTTTAAAACTTGTATCCGCGAGCACAGAACTACTCTTAATCGCGACTATACGTAGTCCTTTGCAGCCACGAATATCGGGGAAAGATGGGTGGGAAAAAAATGCTTTCCTGCCCCTCCAGGCCCTCACCAAGTGCCCCCTTATCTGTGCCAGCTCCTCCCACTCCCCAGATGGCCTCCTCACCTATCCCTTTCCCCCAACAACACAGGCTGTTTCTGTGACGCTGTTTTCTTTGAGATGTTGGCTATTTGCGGCTATAGGCCGAGGCTACGGAAAGCTTTGTGTTGCACAATCAGTCCATAGACCTCCTCCAACTTCTAAATTTCACTTGGTGCCCTCTAGCCACACCCCCACCCCACCTTTAGCCTGATGGCATTTGCATATTGTTTGACCTGAAAATAGCTTCTTTCCTGCATTTCATTTTCCCATATCCTCGGCCATAACCTCGAATATCTCTTGCATCGAGAGAAAAACAAAATGGCGGCTTTTTCATTTCTGAAAACCATGATCCTGCAATGCACCATGGGAGATATAACTATCCATTTTGCAGAAGAGGACACACCATCTCTCTCAAATATTTAAATAACTACTTCATGGAATAACCCCAAACCACGCATGGATGGTGAGTCAACACTTTGTGGCCAAGTTGTTTCAGACCTGGACCAAATTGGTTCAGCAGTCTGAACTGTGCGCGTTTTGAAAAAAATGACCTTGTTTGTCTATGGGAAAATGAATGGGAAGTAGGCCGCAACTTGGGAGACATTTTTTTTTTTGTCTTCTTAATAACTTTCTTATTTTTATAACGGTTCTTTAAGAAACATTGCAGTGTGGGAGGGCGCAAGTCCCTAATCACTTTTAAAATTGGACAAATCCTTTACACGAATCCAAGGTTATTAATAATAGAATTCTGAGGGGTTCCTATGGGAGTCCGACTCACTTTAAATAAAGGGTGGCTATTGCCACCCTATATTATATATATTGTATTAGGGATCCCCAAACCCTTAATATAGGCCTGTACTACACAAATCGGAGGAGTGGCTGAGCTATTTTAGAAAGAGTTATGTGAGCTGTAGGGCAGTGCAAAACAAAAGAGGTGATTGGTGGAAGTTTGTAATTAATCTTAATCCTCGTCAGTTCGGGTTGGACTGCCCCTTTTGGGGTGGGACCAAGCCTGATTTGCAGATGTCTTTCCTTACTTTGTAATGGCTTGGCAGGCGAAGAACGATGGTCTGGAAGGTTGCCCAGAGCAATGCCAGAGGTTATAATTCATTCTAAACCTTCCAGTCATCATCTCTTTGTTTTAGCTGTAGAGCAGTACAATGAAATCAGTTCACACAGGTATCTGAGTAAACAGTTACTCACATACAGTTATATTAAAATATATTTATTTATATATACACAAGACACACAAGCAAATCTAAAATTCAGCAACTAACAATAACATTCAATGTGAAATGGAATCAATTAACATAAGAAACAATAATGCGGATGAGTAACTTTGTCTATGCTTTACATATCCAGCACTTAGAGTGACATCAATTACGTCAGTATTAGCACTTATATACATCACCTTTTCAAAATTGAGCTGGGAGGGAAAGTTTCAGAGTTAGGCAGAACACACTTTAGCAACTGTAAATAACAAATATACTCTCCCATATGTTTTATTTTTAAATATACACTCACAAAGAATATAGAAATGGGATTAGTTGTGCACTCCTATTATATAAAAAAAGAAATGGAATGTTTTTTTTCAGGGGTAAATTGCCCCAATAAATTCAGGCACACTATGGGGTCAGCTATGCAATTTCAGTCCACAAATAATATTTAAAGTATGGGTTTGTGGTGCCTACTCTTTTCATGAGTTTATTCCTGTTTTTATTTTTGTAAAATAAGGGGATACAAAAATAATTGCCACTGAATTCTTTTTAATATGTCTGTAGTGATAGCAATTGGTTTGGTGTTGTAAATAGGTCTTGTGTAAATATGTAGGGTGCGATCTCAGAATATTGGGTGTCCTGGAGGGCGACAAGGGCCCTAACCCAACAGCGTACATTGAATCCCTGCTACAACAGGAGATAGGAGCAGGAAAACTCACACAAGGATTTGCAGTAGAAAGAGCACACAGGCCCCTCCAGAAAAGACCCCCCCCCGGGTTCACATCCTTGCCCGATGATCGCAAAAATACTCAATTTCCAAGATCGATAAACCATCCTAAGGTACTCCAGGGAGGGGGGCCCCATTGAACGCGGCAATGCCAAAATAACTATTTACCCAGACTACACCCCAAAGGTGCAGAGGGAGAGAAACTCATGTGTGCCGGTCAAGGCCAGGTTTAGGCAATTAAACCTAAAATACATGCTGCTCTATCCATCAAGGCTTAAGGTCCTCTAAAAGGGCCGTGCGATCTTCCTAGAGTCCCCGGCAGCTGCCAATATGTGGATGGAGGACAACAACCTTGCCGAAGGAGGAGAAACTCACCCCAAGGACAATTGAGAAAAACTGGCCTGCAGCACACAAGAAACATGAGCAAAGCCGCTCCGCAACCCCAAGCAACCAAGAAAGTAACACACTCTATCGATGGCTAAATAGATGCGGCCCTCGCTTGGCCCCACACCAGGCACAGGACTCAACCCCCACGAACAGAACAGGTCAGGCCAGTTGCCAGACCGACCCCGCTCGAGCCCGATACCCGGATGGGTCCTGATGGCGCGAGAGCACCCGAGCACCGCAAGAAGGATGCAGTCGCTGGGCGCACCAGTTCCAGTTTTTTTAAATGTTACATTAGTTACACAGTCTTCACACTATCGCAATCAAGGTGGCAGAGAGAAGGGGCACCACAGACCCCGAATGAGGTCAACACTAAGACCCGAGACCGGGGAACCAATGAAGGAAAACAGCAGCTGCTGAGAAACATCAAAGAGGGTAGATACAAAGGACACACCACTCCACCCCAATGGCAAAACACCTGAAAGTGATGACGTGGAATGTACGAGGGATGGGCTCATACCTAAGAAGGAATAGGATCCAGTCCTATCTCTGCAGAAAGAAGATCTCAATTGCAATGCTCCAAGAGACCCACCTGTCGGAAGAGTCGTCAACCAAGCTGGCGGAACGATGGGAGGCACCGGGAAGGGAGCACCCTACTCTAAATACGCTTGAGGGGTCTTCACGTGGGTGAACCCAGAAGTACCATTTCAACTTGTGGGCACAGAGGTCGATAAAGAAGGCAGATACCTAATAATGTGGGGAACCATAGAGCACACTGCGGTATGCCTAGTGAACTCCTATTTTACACACCATGGAATAACCTCAGAGCACTATGCGCCAAAATGGCACACCATAGGGAAGGAACCTTCATATGGGGAGGTGACTTTAACTGCGTCAGGAACAGAACCATGGACAGATCTGCACCCCCCCCCCCCAACAGCCCAGCAATGCGGCCACCCACACACTCAATGATACGCTAGAACACCTCCATTTGGTAGACATCTGGAGAGAACAGCACCCCACTGAGAGAAACTACTCATTCTACTCGGCTCCGCACAAGATCCACACGAGGATCGACTACTTGTTCATCGACAGAGACCAAATCTCAAAGGCGGATGCAACTGCATATCTAGGTAGATCCATATCTGATCACTCACCGCTACTCATGCAGTGGAAATTGAGGGGACCCAGACCACCGATCCCAACATGGAGAATGCCCGCGGCGGCTCTCACCGATCAGGAATTTAGGGAACATCTTGGCACCAAACTAGAGGACTACAAAGACAACAACGAAGGATCTGTATCGAGCTGGAGCATGATGTGGGAGGCTATGAAGGTAGTAACGCGTGGAGAAGCAATATCAGGGGCCGGGGGCATCCGGAAGCACCTGACAGCAGCGCTCGAGGAGCAGGAAGCTGAGATAACGCGCCTTGAGACATACTCCGTCACCTCCCCGGAGACAGAAGCGACACTGCAAGAAATCCGTAACGAAAGCCACGCAGCCCAGAACAGGCTGGCAAAATTCGACTTTGCAGTGCACACCGCCAGGGCCCACAAGGAAGCTGACAAACCAGGCAGATTACTGGCCTGGCTGTGCAAACACGAACAGCCAAGACACCTCCCAACAGAGATCAGGGACGAAGGCGGCACGACGCATAAGTCACAACAAGATATTAACAACGCTTTTGCAGAATTTTACTCCAAGCTATACTCCCATGGCAATCAAATACACAGAGAAGACATCAAGGCCACCCTGGAAGAGATTGGACTCCCGAAGCTCTCAGAGGAACACAGAGAGGCATTGGAAGCAGAGATCACCACGGACGATGTCACAGAAGCAAATCAGGTATCTGCCCACCTGCAAGACCCCCGGCAGTGACGGTCTTCCACCTGAGTTTTACAAAGCTTACGAAGCCACTTTCACCCCAATACTACACAAGGTCTACATGGAGGTGTACGAGAATGGAATTCTCCCCAACACCATGAAGGAGACAATCATGTCCCCATGCTTAAGCCAAACAAACCACCCACGGACTGTGACTCATACCGTCCATTAGCGAGGCTCAAATATGACAGCAAGATCCTGACCAATATCCTAGCCAAGAGACTCGTGAAGGTGGTGGGGACCATAATTCACGAAGACCAAAACAGCTTTGTCCCGGGACGAAACACCACGGTTAACTTGAGAAGACTGCAACACATCACAGCAGAAACCCACACAAGTGAAGAAGATTGTGCGGTGTTCTCACTCGATGCCATCAAGGCTTTTGACTCCATATACTGGGAGTGGCTGATTGAGGTGTTGAGGGAGTTTGGGTTTGGAGAGGGCTTTGTGAGATGGATCAAGGTTCTCTACAACTCGCCCATGGCAAGAGTGAAAACGGGAAGAATGATTTCAGAAGCCTGGGCGATACAGCGGGGCACCAGGCAGGGATGCCCATTGTCACTGATACTATACATCTTGGGACTGGAACCGATCGCTATCTACTTTAGAAAGCAGCTCTTCGATGCCGGCATCAAACTGGGCAACCAATACTCTATAATATCCCTGTACGCAGACGACATACTCTTGTATGTGAAAGACCCACACGTGAACGCACAGGTCATACTGGCCGTCCTCGATAACTACGCACTCTATTCAGGGATCAGGTTCAGCAGATCAAAATCTTGTTCATTCCCACTAGCCCGATTTAGAGACTTGGAGGGATCCGACCTACCAGAAGTGGGGATAAAATGGCAACCTAAGACATTTCGATACCTAGGAATTAATATTTATCACACCCCGGAACTTACACACGACCACAACACCGAAATCACAATGAAAGGACTTTGCAGGTCCATGAAATTCTGATCGAAACTGCCACTCGCAATGATGGGTAGAGTAGCCATTGCAAAAATGATAATCCTCCCACGCTTCTTGTACTTCTTCACAAACATCTGACACTACATTCGCCCACCCTTCTTCCGGAGACTGGAGACACTAATCAGAGACTTCCTATGGGGCCCATCCAGACACAAGCTGTCCCTAACAGTTCTTACGCTGCGTCACAAATAGGGTGGAGTTCAACTTCCTGATTTTCAAATGTACTACCTAGACACACAGCTTAGCCACATGACGAGGTGGCTCCAGGACGAGCCGTGCAGCGAACTAGAACTACTAAGACAAATGACCTGCGACCTATTCCCCAAGGAGACACTCTGGAACCCACTGAGGCAGTACAGGACGTCCCCATGATCACAAAACTGGGCAGACAGATCTGGACCAGAACCTGCTCCGTCCAGCGATTGACCCATCCGTATTCGCCCGACACCCCTATCCTGGTGGATGTATGCAAGACTATCACAGACCTCAGGGTGGCGAGACGCTGGGAGGGAGCTGGGATCTACGTGTGGGGGGACATGTTTGAAGATGGCAAATTCAGAGATTTCGAATCGATGCAGACGGTAGAAGGACTAACCAGTGGCCAATTCCTATGGTACCACAGAATCAAACAGATTGCAAAGAAAAAATGGAGCAACTGGCCAGAGGAACCCACACCAGACCCCTTGCTGCAAGAAATGCACGAGCTAGCAGATGGCTGGAAACCGGTGACCCGACTCTATGGCCGACTGATGGACAAACCCAACCGCAAGAGCACTGCACTGAAAGAAAGATGGGAAACCGACCTGGGTGTCACACTGACAGACAAAGAATGGGAAAGGATACTCCTCTACCCCAAAGAGGTGTCCAGGAACGCCAGATTCAGACAAATACAAATGAACGTCTTGTACAGAACGTACATGACCCCAAAGCAGGTGGCAAGCTTCAACAAAAAAGCATCATCAAATTGCCCATGGTGTGGCAATGATACGGCTGACCTGGTCCACAGTTCAGCAGACCTGCACAACTGCGGGCATCACTAGATACAAATGGGACCCAAAAGAATGCCTACTTGGGGCACAACCCAGATCGAGCAAATACAAGCATGTAAACAAGCTGGTGGACTTATCCTGCATCCTTGCAAAAAGAACCATAGCTATGGCCTGGAAGTCCCCTGGGGGCCCAAGACACGAACGATCGATCAATGAGCTCGAAAGATGGACCGAAGCGGAGACTAGAGCATGGCAGGAAGGGGCAAACGCCAGACGGGATGAAGCGAACAATACCCTTAAAGCATGGAAAGCCCTTCTGAGAGACATACCCTTCGCCGCCGACCACAAACCCCCCTGAAGGGAATGTCCGGCTCGGCACAAGGACAGTAAGAGATCTGCCTAAACCACGATAAGACACCCAACCTGGACCACCCTCGGCAACTGATCTTTCACCCCCCTCCACCCCTGCCCCTGAATAGACTTTGGAAACACCATAACATCAAAAGAAGACTGTCTTGTTTGTTTGTTTGTTTATTCCATTGTTTTTCTCTTAAATATTACCACGTACAATGTTTGGACGATGGGACAATCTTCACATGTCATGGCCTAATCAAAGCTTAATGTCTAATTCTCTAAATGCCAATAAAATACGTTTAAAAAATAAAATAAAAATCAAAGTTTTTTTGTTGAAAATTGAGTTCCCCAGTAAATGATAAAATTCATTTATGTCAGATATCCGAGCACATAGTATAGTGTACAATCACATGGTTACATACCCATAATATATTCATCCGTGAAGGGTATGGCGGAAGCAGAAAAAAAAACAAAGATACATTTGTTATAAATCATTGTAAAGTTACTCCAATATTATGCAAAGTTGCATTGGTGGTGTGTGCCCAGATGTGAGTGATGTACCTTACCCACATGTCCAGACCTTAGTGCAAAGATTGATAATAAGTTGATGAAAAGCGGAACCAAGTGATCTTAATAGGTTTGTCATGCTCAGCAATTGTCTCACTAGAGTTCTTAGTTTTACTTGGTATTGTAACATGAGACTTGATTTCAGTCATAATTGTTAGTTTGATTGCACATGTCGAAAACATAATATCTCGCAAAATTAATGTATTACCCTGTGGAAAGCCACAATCTGTGTGTTTAAATAGCATGCCATATGTTTATATTATAGTGAGTAATAATCTGTTAACAAAAATGCAAGTGAGATGAAATTTACAATATGCCTGTTAATTGGGGCAGTCTGTGTGTTCTTAGAATTGGTAAAATATTGGTACAATATGATGGCATACCACGTGCATTCCGTAAGGACGGTTGTTGTGCGTTCAGTTAAAGCTATTCAACATAAAAATGGGTAATCCGGAATAAATAACCCTTGTAATCAAATAAATCCTAAATTCAAAGCACAATGATGCCTTGAGTTAGATCCTATGACAAACATTCTTACTGTTAGCCCAGTGGTTATATTATGGCAAATGCGCGTTGGTTTTGTATTAGTTGTCACGTGTGTATCCCTGGCATAGAATGCTATCACCCGATTATCGCACTAATTGCAAAAGTCCATGACCTATGAGAATGAAGCATAAAGTATGTTGATACACATTCCGTTGCTGAGCACATATTGTACAATGTTGCCCTCGGTTGCAGAAGGAAAGCAACTTACCAATGTACGTGTAAAGAAATGAGGTCCAAATACCTCTGGCGTTGCTTGCGTGTGTTAACACTCTAACGCCGTAAATATTCTATTGTTTTACTTCCTTGCGTGTGAAGTCACGTGCCCCATGGCGTGGGGATCTTTTCTTTCTGATGCAATGCATTTCATTATTGCTTCGGTTATCTACTGTGGAAGCCGTGGGTAAAACTTCCCATTCGTTGCCACATTTAGCCGCGCATGCATCCTTAGCAGCTGCGGCTATAAAACAGTTTAAAAAAAACATATGTACATTTACATGTATGTGTATATATATATATATATATACATGTATGTATATATATATATATGGGCAGTAGTGTTGTAAAGAATTATTTTAGGATACATTGAGTGTAACCTTTGTACACAGTTATTGTAACACTTAAATAACTTTCTATTTATCAACAATACATATAATTGTAAACACTTTAAAAAGTTAAGTTAATATGCAAACAAAGTTTTTTAAGAACAGGTTTATTTAGGGGGAATGTGATTGCACAATTTCTTTTTATTTCACTTTCTGCACATGATACATTGTTTTCATTAGCTCAATCGTCTGTATTATTAATGCTAATCATGCAAGGGATAACAAAACCCTTGAAATTCAAGGAAAAAAACTTTAGTTGCAGGGATAAGGTGAGAACTTAACGCAACAAAACTACAGAAATCCAGCTAAAGCCACCTTAACTTCGCAACCCCTGTTGCGCAGCCTATGACCATAATGATGACATCACAGATCACATCACTGATGAAATCACTAATTACATACCAACAGTAACCAGCATTAAGGATGGCCCTCAGCCATGGTAAGTGTGTAGGGCCAAATAGATGTTAACACATTAATGAATACTAATCATGGCTTTCTCATGGACACTGGCCACAGTCTTCACCCATGTGCACTGTATATTTTAAAACACTAGCAGGCCATCAACCAGAGACTTTGGCCTTCACCAGTGGCTACAGCTTTCAGTTGTCCAGTGTTTATTATATACTCTGATCAGACACTAGTCATGGACTTTAGCACAATACTGGCCTGTGGCCATAATCTTTGGCTGTGCCCATTATGTATTCCAACAAATAAATGGACGTCCCTAGCTATGCCCTTTGCTTATGAGCAGTGTGTACAACTTTTGGCCTTGTCCACTGTATATTTTTAAATAATACAATGCAATAACCAATGGCCTTTGGCCGTGCCCACTGTATATTATATACACTAACCAGCCGGAAGCCATGGTCTTCAAGACAATACTAGCCAGTGGCTATGGCCTTTGGCCGTGCCAACTGTATATTCTAATCTAATAATGGGCACTAGCTACGGCCTTTAGCTATGGCCACTGAATACAGCTTTCATCGTTGCCCACTGTATATTTTTAAAAGTGATGGGCCACTAGGCATGGCTTTTACCGATGCACATTGGTATTTTGCAACATGAAATGACCATTAGCTATTGTGTTTGGTGATGGCTAGTGACCACAGCCTTGTGCAATTGTTATTAAGGTAATCAAAGATTTCATTAGCTAACTTATAAATGATATGTCTAATTCCATTATTAATGTAATCAGTTATATACAATGTAATTAGTGTTGTCACCAGTGAAGGCATCAGTGATGTGATTTGTAATGTCATCAGTGTTCTCATACAACATGTAATTAGTGATGTGATCTGTGATGTTATCATTGTCGTCGTAGGCTGCGCAACAGTGGGCACGCAGCTAAGGTGGCTTTAGCTGAATTTCAGGGGGTTTGTTGTGTTACGTTCTTACCTTAACATCCCTGCAACTAATGTTTTTTTTGTGGTCTGTTGTGCTACCTTGTATGCACGATTTGAAAGTCCCGCGCTCAGGCAGGCCTGACAGTCTTCCGCAGTGTTTGCTGTCGCTTACTGCACCACACCTGGAGCAGACTCAGATCATCATAAAGAGTGGACTGGGGCTGCCTGCCCAAAGGTAATAACAATATCCTCTACCCAATGGGTTCGACCTCTGTGTCCCATCACTAATCCCCCATGCGGGTGCATGTTGCTTGGAAGAAGGTGCCCCCCTCAAGTGTGACTTTTCATTTATCTATGTCCTCTTGCAAGAAAATACATTCGGGAAACATGCATTTCCTAATGTAAATGTGGCAGACCCCACTGAAACTAGTGAACTGCCTCTATGGAATGTAGGAGTGCTTTAAAAGCCCACAGCTGGTTCAAACTGTCCAAGTTACCATAATATTGTCATCTGAGTACATCTTGCAAAGCTTAACAGATGACAATATCACAAGAAGGAATAACCGCCACATGAACGTTTTTAATTAGCATGAAACAGGAGGTGGGAACAATGACATTGACTCGGCCATTTCTGTTATTACAAGAAACACAATAAAAGATATCAGGTCTTTAAATGGACTGTAGTAAGAGAACGGTGTGGGGTGACGTGATAAAGCCAAGGCCAGTGTGTATGCGCATATCACATTCTGCACACGAGGAAGGCACAGAGTGTACAGAGGCTGGAAATCAAGCACAATATGTCCTTTTACATGTAATCCCGAAGTCCTGGCTGTCCGAGTCCAAACTATTATACAGCAGATAAAATATATGTACTGTCTAATGGATTACAAAAATTTGCGTTTGTTAACCTTTTGTTGGACTAACTGAAACCAACCTGCAAAGATGGTACAATGCATTAGCATTCAACATCTCAGACTCCTTTCATCATCAGATCGGGGACACACAGCATGAAAGGATTCATAGAAAATCGTAATCAACATTTCTTTCATAAGAGATGCCAATTACAGTTTTAGGATCCTCCTTTTACTCTTTGGCCATCACATGTTGAAGAAGTCTATGGGATTTTGAAAGCAAATACATTGAACTGATTGTCAGCCAGTCCAATGAAAGGTGTCAAAAGCTGATTTTTTGTGATTTTAACACTGTACCAACAGCATGCAAGGGTACTTACACGATATCGAAAGCGGTCCCATGTCGTTATAACTAATACAAAAATAACTAAATGTTTTCAGTGAAATAAAAATACATTTATTTTTCTTTTTTAATATGCGGGATGCCCCCCAACCTCGTTTCCCCATCTTTATTTTCCACCCTCCAAATCCCGCCACCCCTTTTAATCCCTCTCCCCACCCCATATATACTTTTACCAAAAATTCAACATGTTTTCGTTATGTTTCACTGAAAAAGCTATTGATTATTTTTTTTCGTTATAAACACTGTATACCATCGAAATCCTTATGCAGAAAAGAGAAAGCGTGGCGAGCCCCTTTTATAAAGGAGAAAGTACTCCTCAGTGATTTGCAATATACATCTCTGTAAAATTGATGGGTTGTGTTCATTTATTTTTTTAAGTGCACAAATATACAAACTGAATTGTTGCTTGGAACTAGAAGCAGGAGAGGTCATTTACTTCATGTGGCAACTGCAGGACTTCTCAGCGGGATCCTGGAGGAACAGTGTATATGGCGGCGCCTCAAGGAGGTGGGCAATGAGGGCAGGATGGTAGAGCTGGGCCTAGCGGGAGTTTAGACGAGGTGGGATTTGGAGGTGGACCTAAATTGGAGGAAGCAGAGTTTGACATAGATCACTAACAGGTGGTCATTCCTCATCTTGACAGAGAAGGGACAGCTACTTGTGGTTTTACATTTTGTCCAGCGGACTTCCAAATGAAATTTTTTGGTAGACCTGATGGATCCGGTGGGCTGTTAGTATTGGATCTTATTGGGATTGTGGCTTCAAAGCATTTGTAGGTCCGGCAATGAACTTTGATGGACATTACGCTGCACACTAGCAGTAGCCTCTGCAGGAACCTTATATAAGAGGCCACTGATTAAGATTTTTTAGGTTGAAAATCAATTGGCCTGTGTTTTCTTTTAATCTATTGCAGTGTGTGGAGTTGGTTTGAAGCATGCGCTGCCATAGTAAAGTCTAGAGGTTTTTGACAAGAGCTTCATCTACCAGGTGCGCCAGGTGTGATGTTCTGATTTGTTTGAGTAGTATTACCAGAATAATGATGATTTGGTTATCTGATTGTTTGGCGTGAAGGCTAATATCAGCATCCAAACAGACTCCAAGGATCCTGACCTTGTTTTCGACTGGCACTATTACCCCGCAAGAGGCTGGGCATAAATGGTGTCATTCTCCTTTAACCACTTTTTAAGAACAGAACTAGAACCTCTGTTTTACCACTTTTGAGGCACAGGCTGTTCATTTCCAACCACTTTATGACAAACTGTAGGCCCCAGCTGATAATGTTGAAATGCTCATTCAGTCCCATGGCATGCGTGTGTCTTTGGCATACTGTAGTTGGTACTTCTTCTGTAAGTATGTGAGGTTCTGACATGTATGTTGAAGAGCATGAGGGGCAGGAGGATTGTTTGGGGACACCACATGGAACGGTTGTTAGGCCAGATATTACATAAAAGTGACACTTCACTTGTAGTCCAAATAAAGAACCAAATCCCTCTGAGGAAGGTGACTGACGCCCTGGCCACTAACCAGAGGAGGTGGATGTCGTGGTCTATTGCAGATAGGTGCCCTGGAGAGCGAGTATGAATAAGAAGCCATTACATGCTACCTGGGGCCGGTCATCCCAGATGGACCTTATAGCAGATTCTGTATTCTGGCAGTGGCAGAACCGCGACAAGCCTTTGGCAAGATCTGTATTCGACTTATGTGTTCTCGGAGCTGTGTGGTGACCACTGTTTTTATGATTTTGGAGGACCAGGGCAGATCTGCAATAAGTCAGTAGTTGTAGCAAACAGGATTGGTAGTGGCGTGTTTCTTCGGAGGGAGGGATGTGAGGGCTATCTGTGAAGAAAATTGTCTTATTTTTAATAGCAATATAACTAAAGTCATGCCCTGCCAAGATAACCTCCTAGACTGAGTGGATCACTTTGACTATTTGTGTGTGCGGTTTAGTTGTAAGGGCTCATGGGGCCTCAAAATTAATAAAAGTGTAATGCACTGAAAAGACAGGCGGGGGCCATCCCAGTCTTTTCGAAACGCTATAGTTCCAAGCATGGAGGTTCATAGGGCCCAGGCAACTACGACGGTGCTGAGATTTAGGGCCTATCGAATGTCAATCTACTTATTGGCAAACATAACTATTTTAAAATGTGTTTTGTTACCGAAGAGTACCCCGAATTGACCCCTGTATATGGGATTTGTACATACAGGCATACAGAGCATTGCTAAAAATATAACCAGTGCTTTTTTGGCTCCGCTTATGGCTACACCCGAACTGGTTTTATACCAAAGAGCTATGTTAGGGGTCTTACATTCTGTGAGAGGGTCCTCATTGCCCTGGGCGTGACTCATCCATTGGATGCTGTACATAATTAGCTGGCGGTGTCTCTGGGATAATCCTGAGGGAATAAAGCACATGCATACCCAGAATCTCGTCCACCCTGCTGCTAATCACTGATGGTTGTAAACCCTTGGTGCAATTTATTCCGGGTTGATTTCATAGGGTTCTAAGTGTGCTAATAAGGAAATGTCAATGGATTATATTGTTTTCTCCTAAAGAATATGTACATGCATTAGCTGGCATTGGTTCATTCATTCATTGACTGATTGTTCAGTCTGCTCTGTACCAACATGCTCTGTTTTCAAGTCTCTACAGAAGCTCTCTTGAACCAAAGCGTGATCATGAGTGAAGTCAGGGGGCAACTTACACAACAATTACAATTATCTTCCACAAAATATTGAGTTCTTCTTGGCTTCCTGCCAAGCAAGGGAATATGGCTCCCTTCACTGAATCACGGGGTGTATGTAGTGCATTGAATTTAAAAACAACTCACCAAATATAAAGGAATACAGGATAGTTGCTCAATTCTCTACTGATAAAGATACTTCTCTAGTGTGCTGCCGCTGTCATTGACAACTGATTATTCCACCCTATTAGCTAGAGCCCGGCCTTTCACTATAGTCACCCAGACAGGTGCGGTGGACTGACACAGCATGTAAGCATCAAGCGCTAAAGACATTCGAAAGGCAAATACAATGGTTGATGGGACACGAACAGTGGGCGGATTTGCACCATCATATAAAGCAGCCACATACATAATATGACTTAGGTCAGGAGAGGTAGACTGCCAAGTCACAGATGTAGGTTCATAGGTTGGTCGATCAACCTCATGCTACTCCACG
This sequence comes from Ambystoma mexicanum, assembly GCF_040938575.1. Lineage (NCBI taxonomy): Eukaryota > Metazoa > Chordata > Amphibia > Caudata > Ambystomatidae > Ambystoma > Ambystoma mexicanum. The sequence continues at coordinate 809,088,339 of NC_090941.1, forward strand.
TGGCCCGCTTCCACATTCCATTTTAGGCATATGAACACAGTCCTGACCAACCTTTATGTGTACGCAGCATTGGGGAACCTGGATGCCAGTACTTAACAGGTTAATTACAAGATTACTAAGTACTCATTCTGCCTGAAACAGTGCCTATACTCCTCTTCCTTACATGGGTCATACCATGGGGAAAACAACAAAAGAGAACATTAGCTCATAAAGAAATGAGCAAGGCCATTACTGAACTTCACTTACTGTCTGGATCAGCGAGACATGGTGTATACCGGCCTTTCGGTTTCCTAGGTCCAGTTGAGAGGCAAATAGCTCTCGTCCGCCTGGAAGTTGCACGCGGCTGAGCCTGAGGAAGGGGTATGTTGGGGTCTGGAGCTGTATGAAATATCTATATGAACGGAACAAATACATTAGAAACACAGAAATGCAGTAAGGATGGATTTACTAATAAGATTTGGCAGAAACATCATTTTTCTCGTTATAAATATACCTGCCACCTGAAAAGCTATGTTTCATTACTGTTATGCTCTACAAATATTGAAACAAGGTTTGCGTAAGCCAATAGTTTTTCGGTGATGTATGGTAAAAACGTTTTCCGAGTTCGTGCACAAAGACACACCAAAGCAGATCAGGATATGTTGCGGGGAAAGCAGGCCGAACTATGCCAGGACCTGCAGGATGGGTGGATGAATTACTGTGAGGATTGATGAATGAGGGAGGATGTGTTGGAGGGATAAATCAAAGCTGAAAGGCATATGATACTGTGAGGATATATGGACGGATAAATGCAGAAGTGTGATACTGATGAATAGATTGTGAGTAAGCATGTAGGGATAAATGAGTGTGAGGATGGGTGAATGTGAGAGAACAGTGTGTGGCACAGAGTAAGGATTGTGTCACGTGACAGCCCCCGCCCCAATGTTTGCTGAGCAGATGCCAGGAAGTTTAAGCACGTGGAACACTGCGTACAAAGGTACTAGAGTGATGAAGCATGTTCTAACTTAACAAAAGCCAGAAACACGAAAGGATACATGAAGGTCTTTCAGCTGCAGCCCGATTTCTACACTTTGAATTTGTGGGAAGAATGGCGGGTATTCTTCAACGACTCTTTCTACAAGCAGCCCCATCATAGGACCTACATAGTTGGCACTGTTTTGTCTTACCCACTGTTAGTGTCCAGAAGAAAGGCATGGGCACAAAAGTTGCATATTTTTGGCTATAAACTTTTATTAAACAACAACATGTTTTGAAAAAGGCCTCTCTATCCTTATGCGAGGAACACAACTCAAGGTCCTTATGAGACCTTGAAAACCATGTTTCAAGGCCCTATGATGCACCGTTTCTGAGATATTTGCACTGCAAAGCACTGCACCACACCAGATGCATTTCATTTCTGTGTCATTTCTAAGCTTTTCTGTTTCCAGATGCCCCCTAAAAAAGAAAAATCTATTGGACAAATGAATCCAAAATGAAAGAAATTGAGAGGCATGTCTGCAGAACCTGTGCAGAGTACGGGTACCTTTTGCTAGTATCAAATAAACATATCTCCTTTGGATTCAGTAGAGTAAAAAGGCCCAATTAAAAGGTGGACTTTTTCCATGCGAGTCATAAACTGGTGAAAAGAGTTAATGACACAGGAGAAAAAAATGGTTCAACTGTATTTATTGCCATAATCTCAGTGAAGCGTTACCCGCATATTTTTCATGACATTTTGATTTAACTTATTAAGGACAATCAATGTATTAGATTACTGGAAAAAGGTTGCTAGTAAAAAACACCATTGTACAATGTTTCAAGATGTAACTCAGGTTGAATAATTTGAACATTTGATCATGTATTGTCCTAGGCTTGTTGCCCTGTGACAAAGTATGTCTGATAATATGAATTGGCACCCAACTTAAGGGGGAATTATGTGTGGAAGTTTCTTTTAAGATTGAAGGCAATTCCAACTCTTTTGATTCATAATGTGGATTTTGGAAAGTATCAAACAAGTTTTAAATGTGTATAATTCTTACTTGGAGAAGTCTAATTTGGAAAAGGGGGACCAACTGACGTATTTTTCTGTTTTTAAAGAGTTACATTTTATGTATACAAAATGAGATAGAAACCATTTAAACTATTCAAATCATGCCTCACACAGACATCCTGGCTATCAGAATTGTTTCATATAGCTGTGGTGCATTATAAAACAGGTGTTTCAATTTTCAGTAAAATCCAATTTAATACGATTTCTGTCCCCCACAGAAATAATGTTCCCTTTCAGGGGCATATGCAAAAATGTCCAACAATGTCCACTAGTTTGCAATGCAGATTGTGCTACACCTGGATTCCTCTATCAAAATGAACACAAAAAGAGCTGCCATCTAGTGCACATTTTCAGACAATTAATTAACTGAATATGATCCAATCTGAAATAGGCTATATACTTGAGAATTATTTATTTTATGGACCATGTATTTTAAAAGGTAGTAATTTGAAGTTAATTATTGGATTATCAAAGCTTCAGGGCTGAAACCCTCTGTTATCCACTTATCAGAGACGATCAGAATGGATTACTTGATCAAATTGTGCTTTATTTTCCAATGATCATCCTTCAAACACAAGCGTGCTCAAGTTCTAGGGGTAGACATGGACTAAATGAATGTCACTGCTATTCTGGTGATACAAAGTTTTCTGCAAAATTCTGGTGTAAAGTTCAGTTAAAGAATAGCAGATTTCTGTGATTTGGAATCCCTAGTTCCCAGTGAATTAAATATCCAGCTATTTTTACGGTTCCAAAATCTAATGACCAGTCATTTAATAATTATGCAAACTTTACCAAGGGCTTCCTTGTAATCTGTGTGATGAGAAGCTTATTCCCGCACAAATGATTTTTAAAAGGTTTTGCAGTTCTTAATTCTGCATGCCAGTTTAAAAATACATATACAGATAAACCGGCCTCTGTCTCCATGTCCATTTGCCTTCCTTTCCTGTACACCATGATTTATTTAAACTTTGGGTAGTGCATTTCTTAGGGTTTACTGTACAATTAATTCAAGCTCTTATCTTGTCCCACGTCAGCAACTGGAGCTATATCAAGTAATTTTTTGATTCTTTGTATTTTTGTAAGTGCCATTTTCCTTTTCCATTATATATTCAGGACTTCAAGTCCAAGAATGCAAAGGGAGAAAAAAGGATGCCTTAGCATAATCAGATGTTCTGTTTTAAAATAATTATGTGCAATATACATGCAGAAATAAAAGATACATTTTTGTTTAGAGTGGAACAGTGTGACCTATCCGGTGTGATGCATCCAGTGTGTCTATCGCAATGGCACTGTCAGGGCTCAGAGTTCTCACCCCAAACTCCTCCTCTTTGATCTTCACCTGCCATCCCTTATCAACTTCCTTCATGCACCTACTACTCCTGCCTCCTCTCTCCCTGTCCCTCTTACCCCTCTTATGACTGGTGTACCACACCCCTGCACTGCTCCTCAGAAAAACATTAAAGACAGTGACCTGCTTCATCTAGCCACACTTAATGCATGTTCTGCTATCAAACACTCTGCTGACATCTGCCTCCTCCTTGAAGACATTGACCTTGATATCCTCACTCTTACCAAGCCGTGGGTCAATGCCAGCTCAGTCACTGCTTTTGACTCTCTTCTCCCTGATGGCTACAAGATCATCTATAATCCTTGTCCTAACCGTTCAGCGGTGGGGTTGCTCTGATTTTCCCTGAGTGGGTCCCTTCTTCCCTCACACTCACCCAGCCATACTCCTCTGAGAGTCTGGTCTGCAAGCTGGTCATCTCTCCTACCTTCTCCCTGACCAGTCCCACCATCTACAGGCCACCTGGCTCCATCACTGTGTTACTCTCTGAATGGATTGACTTCTCTTCCTCCCTGCGATCATCTTCCTTGAAACTCTTTCTACTGGGTGACCTCAACATCCACCGTGACTCCTAATGTATAGTGTCCACTCTCTTTCTTGACCTCTGTACCTCTCTCTCCCTCTCCATTCTCCCTTCTGGTCCTACCCACTCGGCTGAGCACACTCTGGATGCTTTTATTCACACAAATCTTTCGCTCACTGCCCCACCCACCACTCTGCTCGCCTGGTTAGACCATTCCCTCCTCTCCTCTCACCTGGGCCCTCTCAACCCTCTGACCCCCCCCCCCGGCCCTGACAACCATGTTCATTAACATCCACCCAATTAAACTAGTGTCAGTTGCAGTCTTTGGATCCACCTTCATCCCACCGTCTCCTTCCACTGCAGACTCTACCTCCGACTATGCTCTTAGCAACCTCCATCTCGCCATCTCTAAACTCTCAACATTCTTGCCCATCATGAGGATCCGCCCAAAACACACCACCAAGCACAACACTTGGTATGACCCTGATCTAGCAGATCTGAAGGGCAAATACAGATCTGCAGAAAGGAAGTGGCAGTCCACAGGCTCACCCTCTGACAAACTGGCCTGTCGCCTTCTCCAAAGGCAATACTGTCTCACTATTCTAAGAAGAGGGCCCACATCCAGGCCTGTGTCTCTGGAGCATCCAACAACCAGGCTGAAAACTGCAAGGAACTAGCCAATCCTTCAGCAGTCACCACCTTTCCTCTTTCCTCTCAGGCCCTCTGCACTTGACCGGTCACCCACTTCAGTGAAAAAACTAAGGACATACTGAGCACTCTTTCTTTCCCCCCTGAAAAACCTTCTGCCGAACCCTCCTCTCCCACTAACGACGGCCCCATCTCCATCACTTCCTTCCTTGGGAAACTTCTTGAAAAGCTGGTCTATCCCCAAATGGCCCAGCATACTGAGCTTGTTGGTTACCTATACAACCACAACCTGTATTCCGAGCATCTAGAAGCACAGAAACTGCTCTTCTGAACACCCGTTAAGAACTGCTCGCATCTCTTGACACAAACTCTCCTGCTGTCCTCATTTTACTTTATCTTTCCTCTGCCTTTGACATAGTGAACCGTTCCATCTTCATAAAATGGCTCCATAATACCCTTGGTATCTCAGAGCAAGCACTGGACTGACTGACCTCCTTCCGCAATAACCATCCCTACCAGGTAATCCTTGGCTTGTTCTCCTCTCCTACCTCTATCTCCACCTGTGGCATTCCCTGGAGCTCTAGCCTTTCACCCTCTGCTCTTTAAAGTCTATCTCGCTCCACTTGCTCACCTTATCTCTACTTTCTCCCCCCACTTCCATTGTTATGCAGATGACACCCAACTCTTCTTCAAACTTCCCGCTGATAATCCCCCTTCTTCCTCTAGCATTCCTGGCTGCCTATCTGCTATCCAGTCCTGGTGTGCCTCCAATGAACTCTGCCGCAAGGCCAGCAAGACGGTGATTCTTCCTATTGGGACTCCTACACCCTCCTTCCTTCCTTCACTCTTGCCATCCTCTATGGGCTCTCCACCTTCTCCTGCACCTGACACCAGAAACCTTGGAGTCATCTTGGACTCCTCTCTCTCTTTCCTCCTTCACATCTTGGACCTTGCCAAGAAGGCCCATTTTGAACTCGACCCCCTTAGAGGCAACCTTCCTTCCCTCACTTTTCACATGGAGCCCAACGTCTCCAGAGCACTGGCACTCTCTAGGCTTTACTATTGCAAAAGCCTCTTCCTTAATCTACCCTCAGAATAGGGCGGCAAGACTTAACCTTGGCCTCAAGCCCAGGGACTGTATCTCTCCAGCCCTAAAATTCCTCCATTGGCTCCCATTTGCTGCAAGGATCAAATACAAATCCCCCTGTATCAACCATTGGGGCCAAACACCAATCTATCTACAACTTGCCCTTACCAAATACTCTCCTTCCAGATCCTTACGCTCTTCCGGCTCCAACTCTCTGCATATCAGGTGCTTTTTTAAGCAGAGAGCTGGCGACAGATCTCTCTCCTCGGCTGGCACCCTCCACTGGAACAGCCCCAACCCTCTCCTCCTTCAGTCGGATCTTCTCAAATTCCGGAAGTTCCTCAATACATTCCTCTTCACCTCCTCCTTCCCTCTCTCACTCCTGTGCTAATACCCCAATGTCACTGAGATTGGTGGTCTGGGACCTTCTGTGTTCCTTCCCCTTGTCCTGTGGGTGCTTTGAAACACAATTCTGATGTATAAGTACCTTACAAATGCACAACAACAACAAAAAAACGATTATTTTGAGGGGTACAATGGGTAAGCACTGATGAACAAATATTTTGAAAATATTTTAAAACCCTGAATTAGAAAAACCCCTACTAAAAACAGGAAACCCTATCCACGGTTGAGAGTACCAAGCACTGCTGTTAGACTATTCCAGCAGTGAAGAGACAAACACATACGGCAGTTTAATTGCATCAAGTATCTGTAGCATAGATATCTCCAAGCTGCGTGTTGGGAGGTGCAGGGATGTGTGGGGAAGCCTGATTGAGACACTGACACTTGTGATAATGCAGAACTCATCCAGAAAAAGGCATCCAAACAACGGTTTACATGATTGTAGCAGTGGCTACATGACTATGTCGAAGTAAGGTTTTTAGTTGGTGCCATCGTCAGAACCCCTTTACACTGGTTAGTGCAACATGCTTGCTGAAAAGTGAAGTTGATCATTTGCAGCCAGATACTACCAATCAGATCAAAGTTGTCTGGTGTTGGGGAGGAATGGTGATACAGGGGCAGGCCATCTCATTGAAAGTGTGGTGGGAAAGGACTGGGTGAGGAGGACCTGTAGCATATGTTCACACTCGGACTCATCACAGATCCCAAAATATGACTTAGTAGTAAATGACGGTACTGCCTAGGTGAACTAGATGGTTGGTTTTATAGAGGTAGTCACTTTTTTTGGCAAGCTGCCTTTAGAAAAATCATTCCAGATCTTATTTATTTTTGCACAAAACAAGAATGTCTTGACTACTCCTCTAATGGATATTATTTGAAAGAGCAGTGATTTTCAAAAGTAAACACTACGAACAGCATTGCAACCATAAAGAAGAGTAAAAAATAGCATAGTTGTATGATACCAATGGTCATGTATTGAGAGCTGCTTAAACAGCCTTCCAACTTCATATTTCTTTTTAAATATAAAAGGGTGTTGAGACATTTTGCACCTGTTCAAATTTTGAGCACACATGTGATTATTAATAATATGCTACCACTTAATTGCATGTTTCCTGATATCACTCTCTTTGATAGTTTGAGGTGAAATGAAACCATGAGTTGAACACCTCTTTTTAACGTTTGGGCCATATATAGTGTAAAGTTAGTAATGTGCCAATGTACTTTCATGCAAAGAGTGCATTCTGCCAATCACAGATAATACCAGTGAGGAACCAACAAAATGCACCAGCATTAGAAAGTTGTAATGTTGACGACTTTACAAACTATAACCTGTCTCTGTTGCTGCTTACAGAGAGAAATAATTTTTTGTATTTGTATTTTGTATTTGTTTATTATTTGTATCGCGCGCCAAACCCTGAGGTAACTGGGCGCTTCGGAACTTAGTGGTTATACATTCATATAGGCAAATTACAGATCAATAATGTGACAACAGTGAGGGACCCTGGTTACAGGTGGGCCAGGAAGGAGATAATAAGCATAGTATCTGGTATGACAGAAGACGAGCAAAGTCTTAAATAGACAGTGGTCAGTTTACATGGTAGTAACCTCTTAATGAAGAGACTTGTTGCTCAGCCAACTTTTTATATTGGCTTTAAAGGTTAGGAAGGAGGGTTCCTGTCTGAGGGGGGTAGGAATGGAGTTCCATCGTTTGGCAGCTAATTGAGATGGAACTTAAATATTAAGTGAACATAAGTGGGTGACCACACATGACCTTGTGTTTTGTTTTCACATATGCATGCCAATGAGACCAAGATCACCTCAAAGTGGATGAGGAATCTGGAGAATGCATTCAACTAGGAAACTAGTAGATGATAGACCAACAGATGACACAACAAAACTACAGCTGAGGACACAGATCCATCCTGCTCCAGGGACCTATGGCCTCTGTCCTACCATTCACGTGGCCAGAACCAAAGCCGACCCCTTTGGATTCACACCAAACAAATCCAAATTGTATGTTCTATTTGATAGCCCTCTCTCATCCCACCTCAGCTGAATTCAGTTGCCAGGAACCACTTGCATCATCTACATTTGGATAAAAGGGGTACCCCAACTTCCCTTTCGCCCCACATATCCCTCAAAAGAAATAACACTGATGCTCAATGCAGCGTCATTCCCACTGTGCTGTTGCCAAGGCATCTACACACAGCTCCGATAATTGACACCTGCCAAGGTACACAGGCGGAACCATATCACCTGGGTAACCTTGCCATTTCCATATTGCACTAGTTACAGAATACCAATAAAGGACTCAAACAATCAAAAACGTTGTATCTTGTCCATAAGGCACTGCATGATCAGACCATGAGTTTTCACTTGAAAGTTGTGAATCCCTACTAAACATTAAGGAAACTGAGATAGGCCACTCAACATTCAATCGATCTTCCCTCCACCACAACGTTACATACTGGAGATCTTCTGGAGCTGATTTTTACTAGCACAGGGATCTTCCTCTATAAGATACATTTCTCCCTGAACCTATGTGTCGAAATTACTTCTGCCCCGCAGGAGTACAAGAATGAGTAGTAACTGAACTGCCCACTCTGCCCTCACACTAATACAAAAAAAATCAGTGATCACAATCATAATGATGAAACAGGCAGATTTAAGAAATATACCTCCTTCTCCTGTTGTGGTAATGTGGGCTGAGGAAAGGGTATACCTACAAAAGGGGTGTGAATGTGAAACTGGAGAAACCCAAACTTCAAAGTACAACAGTCTAAAATAAGGGAATGCACATTCAAGGCTCTTTAAACAAAACATATATATATACACACACACATATTGTTTCCCAATCCAATTGAACACACCATATGTACTAAATAGAATACAGTACGAAAACCCATCCCTGTGCAAAGAACACAGAATATACAATGATAGAAGGATACAGCCCTCTGGGTAATGAAACTGGGATGAAAGTCAATCAACCACACTGTTTGTAAAATGATATGTTCTGGTGCGAGGTAAGGGTTTTAAGGTGATCTAACCAGTCTTTCGGGCCCAAATGTGCACTTAGGGGAAGGTAGGAGTCAATAGTACCTTCTTGTTGTTCCTGGTGGTTCGTCGGCATCGAGCAAGGCTTTGTGGCGCAGTGCGAGTATTTCAAACCAGGCACGAATGCGGCAGTTGCTGTTTCCAAAAGGGTAGAAATCTCGAGTCTAGATCAAACTGAAGTTCGCTACGGTTCAAAGTTGGGCTCAAAGGATGTGGATAGTGGGGGCCACCAGGGTCCATTCAGAGTCAACATATTGTTCAACAGTGGAGATTCTAATAACTGGATGGGCAGTTCGAGATGGTTCGATGCAGCATTTGATGGTCACAGTTTGATGAAGCCAGCAGGATCGTTTGGCCATCGATGCAGGATTGGTAAAGGCGTGTATTGGTTGAAAGGTGGATGAGGCAGTTGCAGTAATAAGCTTCTTGCTTGAGCCGAGTCAATGACGCGTTCAGCTTGCTTCAAGAGTGCAGTACAGTGGCTCGAAGATCTGCACATTGACACGGGCAGCTCCGGAGGTTTGAATGTGTTGAACAGTGCTCAAAACATGCTCATAGCAGTTTCACTGTGAAAACAGGCTCTCAGTACCAATCCAGAGACTCAGAGACAAGATAGGTCCTTGTTCTCATTCTCGCAAACACCAGGGAGACTGGCACACCAGCAGGAGTCCTGCACCTTCTGTGAGGTCCTGGGTACCGGAGTAGCCAGCAGAGTGGCAGGTCTTACTCCAGTAGCAGGGCAACCTCAATGTGCCCTGGGGATGGTTATGGAGCAGAGCTTGCCTCTGCCTTGGATCCTCTGTCTTCAATTCACTGGTGAAGGATAATTCTTCCTGAAAGGTTGAAGTCCACAGATGGATCAAGGAGGAGTGGGAGGCACCCTCTTTTATAGGCAAGGCTCCACAGATGATTGGACAAAAATAAGATTGCTTTCAGGTGTCCAATCCCTGTCCTTAAGAAAAGTGGTGTTTGCCTTCTGACTTCACACCAAAAGTGCTTTGTGCAAAAAGAAGTGGAGGAAACAGGAAGGAGAGGTACAGACAGAAGCAAGATTGTGAAACCCTTCCCAACTTGTTCTGAGCTTCCTCTGTCTACACTTACCCAGCCTCCTTCCCTTGCCCACAGGATGAAAGTCACTTTGGTATGCAACACCCTGGTGTGAAGCTAGTCTTTTTGTGTGGGGTGTTCCCTTTGTTTCCTGTTTGCCAGGACCTGTTGAGGGGCTCTCATGACCTCACAAAGTATCAAAGGCAGGGAGCCCCGGGAACTATAGTCCTACTAGTTGCAGCATAGACAGAGCAGTGATTGACACTACTGCACTCGGAATACGCTCCTTGGGACGGACAACAACCCTGCACTTAAGCCAGACCCTTACTAGACTGGGTGCACTTGTCCCCTCCTCCCTTGCACTTCCTATCTGTGCACTTGCACGGCCGTGAACGTACTAGGCCTAGCAAGTTTGTTCTGTCCTGTCCTCCCTCTATCTCCCCTCCCTTGCTTGGCTGTACCTGAAATACTCGAGCACAGGGGAGTTGCTAGGTCTGGAAAAGACCCGGGGCTAAGCTGATGTCGGTATTGTTGGGACTGGGGGCTAGCTAGTCTTTTGGCTGTAGCTCCTGAGATTCTATCCGGGGCTACAACCAAAAGATCAGGGGCTATAGCCCCTTTAGCCCCCCCTAGCAACGCCCCTGCTCGAGCATAGGCGTATTAGTGACGACCAACGACCAATCAATCTGAAATGTCGCCAGCCTAGTACTATAGTTTATTGTTCTGTATGCCCTTTTCCCCCACCTGCTCCCCCCATCTCTTCCCACACTTTGTCATGCACTTGCACTATCTGACAAATTGTTAGCCATAGTATGGTATTTTATTGATTATATGCTATTCTCCCCCACACCCTTTTCTGAATCCACCCAGTTATGCACTTGCGCCAGTTGAAATGCCTCTGGCATAGTATGCTAGTTATTTTTGTAAGATCATTCGGAATCTTCAAGGCCTAAGATTGATGACTGTATTCCCTTGTTCCTTTCCCACCTTGAAGCACTTCACTTGTGTATAAGCGCTTTACAATTACAAAATTACAATTACAATTACAGCTAGTCTGAGGGGACTACACACAACCTGCTCGCAGATGGTCTGGGCTCACAGTGTTGACGCATGTATGATGCCAATCAGATGTGGCTTTAATAATTATGAGAAGCACTATCCACCAAACCCTAAACTCAGGTGTGGTTTATATTTAAAGTTAACAACTGCCACAAGGATAGTAACTCATTATTATGTGATTTTGGGACAGAGGTGCAGATTTAAATGCAGCCTTTGCACTACAGTGATTTGGCCGTTGCATCAACTGTCAAACAGGGCACATGTGACCTCTGAACATTCTTTGTGCCACTGGAGATCAGGAGAAACTTATTTTCTTTTTATTTATTTATTGAACTTGTGTATGGCACCTGTACAGCAGAAAGTGTTTCCATATAAGCAGGCTGTATAAATGGCACAGTTGTAAGCAATGCTTTTGGCATGGAGCATAATGAAAGGGGAGTCTGATTAGCAGGCGACCATTTCGGAGATGGAAAACGTCAGGGCGGCTGCACCCTTTCGAGGTGGCAATACCTCATACTTCCCTCTAGAACATTCTCACACTGCTGCAAGCTGAATCTGATTTCTTTATGTTCATAATATTCCAAAAAACCCAGCAAGCACATCCTTTTCACATCGCCAACAGCCAAGATTTTTTTTTTACCTCTGCAGGTTTCAGAGACAGAGTCACACATCCTACTCATCAGATGCCCAAGACAAAGTCATCTCCACCTGCCGCTCTGCTAGGTGTAAGGAATTTTGGATATAACTCACTTCCGATTGATACACTAAGCCACAACAACCGGAGAGGAATATCTCCTCACCCACTCGGCTGAGCACACTCTGGATGCTTTTATTCACACAAATCTTTCGCTCACTGCCCCACCCACCACTCTGCTCGCCTGGTTAGACCATTCCCTCCTCTCCTCTCACCTGGGCCCTCTCAACCCTCTGACCCCCCCCCCGGCCCTGACAACCATGTTCATTAACATCCACCCAATTAAACTAGTGTCAGTTGCAGTCTTTGGATCCACCTTCATCCCACCGTCTCCTTCCACTGCAGACTCTACCTCCGACTATGCTCTTAGCAACCTCCATCTCGCCATCTCTAAACTCTCAACATTCTTGCCCATCATGAGGATCCGCCCAAAACACACCACCAAGCACAACACTTGGTATGACCCTGATCTAGCAGATCTGAAGGGCAAATACAGATCTGCAGAAAGGAAGTGGCAGTCCACAGGCTCACCCTCTGACAAACTGGCCTGTCGCCTTCTCCAAAGGCAATACTGTCTCACTATTCTAAGAAGAGGGCCCACATCCAGGCCTGTGTCTCTGGAGCATCCAACAACCAGGCTGAAAACTGCAAGGAACTAGCCAATCCTTCAGCAGTCACCACCTTTCCTCTTTCCTCTCAGGCCCTCTGCACTTGACCGGTCACCCACTTCAGTGAAAAAACTAAGGACATACTGAGCACTCTTTCTTTCCCCCCTGAAAAACCTTCTGCCGAACCCTCCTCTCCCACTAACGACGGCCCCATCTCCATCACTTCCTTCCTTGGGAAACTTCTTGAAAAGCTGGTCTATCCCCAAATGGCCCAGCATACTGAGCTTGTTGGTTACCTATACAACCACAACCTGTATTCCGAGCATCTAGAAGCACAGAAACTGCTCTTCTGAACACCCGTTAAGAACTGCTCGCATCTCTTGACACAAACTCTCCTGCTGTCCTCATTTTACTTTATCTTTCCTCTGCCTTTGACATAGTGAACCGTTCCATCTTCATAAAATGGCTCCATAATACCCTTGGTATCTCAGAGCAAGCACTGGACTGACTGACCTCCTTCCGCAATAACCATCCCTACCAGGTAATCCTTGGCTTGTTCTCCTCTCCTACCTCTATCTCCACCTGTGGCATTCCCTGGAGCTCTAGCCTTTCACCCTCTGCTCTTTAAAGTCTATCTCGCTCCACTTGCTCACCTTATCTCTACTTTCTCCCCCCACTTCCATTGTTATGCAGATGACACCCAACTCTTCTTCAAACTTCCCGCTGATAATCCCCCTTCTTCCTCTAGCATTCCTGGCTGCCTATCTGCTATCCAGTCCTGGTGTGCCTCCAATGAACTCTGCCGCAAGGCCAGCAAGACGGTGATTCTTCCTATTGGGACTCCTACACCCTCCTTCCTTCCTTCACTCTTGCCATCCTCTATGGGCTCTCCACCTTCTCCTGCACCTGACACCAGAAACCTTGGAGTCATCTTGGACTCCTCTCTCTCTTTCCTCCTTCACATCTTGGACCTTGCCAAGAAGGCCCATTTTGAACTCGACCCCCTTAGAGGCAACCTTCCTTCCCTCACTTTTCACATGGAGCCCAACGTCTCCAGAGCACTGGCACTCTCTAGGCTTTACTATTGCAAAAGCCTCTTCCTTAATCTACCCTCAGAATAGGGCGGCAAGACTTAACCTTGGCCTCAAGCCCAGGGACTGTATCTCTCCAGCCCTAAAATTCCTCCATTGGCTCCCATTTGCTGCAAGGATCAAATACAAATCCCCCTGTATCAACCATTGGGGCCAAACACCAATCTATCTACAACTTGCCCTTACCAAATACTCTCCTTCCAGATCCTTACGCTCTTCCGGCTCCAACTCTCTGCATATCAGGTGCTTTTTTAAGCAGAGAGCTGGCGACAGATCTCTCTCCTCGGCTGGCACCCTCCACTGGAACAGCCCCAACCCTCTCCTCCTTCAGTCGGATCTTCTCAAATTCCGGAAGTTCCTCAATACATTCCTCTTCACCTCCTCCTTCCCTCTCTCACTCCTGTGCTAATACCCCAATGTCACTGAGATTGGTGGTCTGGGACCTTCTGTGTTCCTTCCCCTTGTCCTGTGGGTGCTTTGAAACACAATTCTGATGTATAAGTACCTTACAAATGCACAACAACAACAAAAAAACGATTATTTTGAGGGGTACAATGGGTAAGCACTGATGAACAAATATTTTGAAAATATTTTAAAACCCTGAATTGGAAAAACCCCTACTAAAAACAGGAAACCCTATCCACGGTTGAGAGTACCAAGCACTGCTGTTAGACTATTCCAGCAGTGAAGAGACAAACACATACGGCAGTTTAATTGCATCAAGTATCTGTAGCATAGATATCTCCAAGCTGCGTGTTGGGAGGTGCAGGGATGTGTGGGGAAGCCTGATTGAGACACTGACACTTGTGATAATGCAGAACTCATCCAGAAAAAGGCATCCAAACAACGGTTTACATGATTGTAGCAGTGGCTACATGACTATGTCGAAGTAAGGTTTTTAGTTGGTGCCATCGTCAGAACCCCTTTACACTGGTTAGTGCAACATGCTTGCTAAAAAGTGAAGTTGATCATTTGCAGCCAGATACCACCAATCAGATCAAAGTTGTCTGGTGTTGGGGAGGAATGGTGATACAGGGGCAGGCCATCTCATTGAAAGTGTGGTGGGAAAGGACTGGGTGAGGAGGACCTGTAGCATATGTTCACACTCGGACTCATCACAGATCCCAAAATATGACTTAGTAGTAAATGACGGTACTGCCTAGGTGAACTAGATGGTTGGTTTTATAGAGGTAGTCACTTTTTTTGGCAAGCTGCCTTTAGAAAAATCATTCCAGATCTTATTTATTTTTGCACAAAACAAGAATGTCTTGACTACTCCTCTAATGGATATTATTTGAAAGAGCAGTGATTTTCAAAAGTAAACACTACGAACAGCATTGCAACCATAAAGAAGAGTAAAAAATAGCATAGTTGTATGATACCAATGGTCATGTATTGAGAGCTGCTTAAACAGCCTTCCAACTTCATATTTCTTTTTAAATATAAAAGGGTGTTGAGACATTTTGCACCTGTTCAAATTTTGAGCACACATGTGATTATTAATAATATGCTACCACTTAATTGCATGTTTCCTGATATCACTCTCTTTGATAGTTTGAGGTGAAATGAAACCATGAGTTGAACACCTCTTTTTAACGTTTGGGCCATATATAGTGTAAAGTTAGTAATGTGCCAATGTACTTTCATGCAAAGAGTGCATTCTGCCAATCACAGATAATACCAGTGAGGAACCAACAAAATGCACCAGCATTAGAAAGTTGTAATGTTGACGACTTTACAAACTATAACCTGTCTCTGTTGCTGCTTACAGAGAGAAATAATTTTTTGTATTTGTATTTTGTATTTGTTTATTATTTGTATCGCGCGCCAAACCCTGAGGTAACTGGGCGCTTCGGAACTTAGTGGTTATACATTCATATAGGCAAATTACAGATCAATAATGTGACAACAGTGAGGGACCCTGGTTACAGGTGGGCCAGGAAGGAGATAATAAGCATAGTATCTGGTATGACAGAAGACGAGCAAAGTCTTAAATAGACAGTGGTCAGTTTACATGGTAGTAACCTCTTAATGAAGAGACTTGTTGCTCAGCCAACTTTTTATATTGGCTTTAAAGGTTAGGAAGGAGGGTTCCTGTCTGAGGGGGGTAGGAATGGAGTTCCATCGTTTGGCAGCTAATTGAGATGGAACTTAAATATTAAGTGAACATAAGTGGGTGACCACACATGACCTTGTGTTTTGTTTTCACATATGCATGCCAATGAGACCAAGATCACCTCAAAGTGGATGAGGAATCTGGAGAATGCATTCAACTAGGAAACTAGTAGATGATAGACCAACAGATGACACAACAAAACTACAGCTGAGGACACAGATCCATCCTGCTCCAGGGACCTATGGCCTCTGTCCTACCATTCACGTGGCCAGAACCAAAGCCGACCCCTTTGGATTCACACCAAACAAATCCAAATTGTATGTTCTATTTGATAGCCCTCTCTCATCCCACCTCAGCTGAATTCAGTTGCCAGGAACCACTTGCATCATCTACATTTGGATAAAAGGGGTACCCCAACTTCCCTTTCGCCCCACATATCCCTCAAAAGAAATAACACTGATGCTCAATGCAGCGTCATTCCCACTGTGCTGTTGCCAAGGCATCTACACACAGCTCCGATAATTGACACCTGCCAAGGTACACAGGCGGAACCATATCACCTGGGTAACCTTGCCATTTCCATATTGCACTAGTTACAGAATACCAATAAAGGACTCAAACAATCAAAAACGTTGTATCTTGTCCATAAGGCACTGCATGATCAGACCATGAGTTTTCACTTGAAAGTTGTGAATCCCTACTAAACATTAAGGAAACTGAGATAGGCCACTCAACATTCAATCGATCTTCCCTCCACCACAACGTTACATACTGGAGATCTTCTGGAGCTGATTTTTACTAGCACAGGGATCTTCCTCTATAAGATACATTTCTCCCTGAACCTATGTGTCGAAATTACTTCTGCCCCGCAGGAGTACAAGAATGAGTAGTAACTGAACTGCCCACTCTGCCCTCACACTAATACAAAAAAAATCAGTGATCACAATCATAATGATGAAACAGGCAGATTTAAGAAATATACCTCCTTCTCCTGTTGTGGTAATGTGGGCTGAGGAAAGGGTATACCTACAAAAGGGGTGTGAATGTGAAACTGGAGAAACCCAAACTTCAAAGTACAACAGTCTAAAATAAGGGAATGCACATTCAAGGCTCTTTAAACAAAACATATATATATACACACACACATATTGTTTCCCAATCCAATTGAACACACCATATGTACTAAATAGAATACAGTACGAAAACCCATCCCTGTGCAAAGAACACAGAATATACAATGATAGAAGGATACAGCCCTCTGGGTAATGAAACTGGGATGAAAGTCAATCAACCACACTGTTTGTAAAATGATATGTTCTGGTGCGAGGTAAGGGTTTTAAGGTGATCTAACCAGTCTTTCGGGCCCAAATGTGCACTTAGGGGAAGGTAGGAGTCAATAGTACCTTCTTGTTGTTCCTGGTGGTTCGTCGGCATCGAGCAAGGCTTTGTGGCGCAGTGCGAGTATTTCAAACCAGGCACGAATGCGGCAGTTGCTGTTTCCAAAAGGGTAGAAATCTCGAGTCTAGATCAAACTGAAGTTCGCTACGGTTCAAAGTTGGGCTCAAAGGATGTGGATAGTGGGGGCCACCAGGGTCCATTCAGAGTCAACATATTGTTCAACAGTGGAGATTCTAATAACTGGATGGGCAGTTCGAGATGGTTCGATGCAGCATTTGATGGTCACAGTTTGATGAAGCCAGCAGGATCGTTTGGCCATCGATGCAGGATTGGTAAAGGCGTGTATTGGTTGAAAGGTGGATGAGGCAGTTGCAGTAATAAGCTTCTTGCTTGAGCCGAGTCAATGACGCGTTCAGCTTGCTTCAAGAGTGCAGTACAGTGGCTCGAAGATCTGCACATTGACACGGGCAGCTCCGGAGGTTTGAATGTGTTGAACAGTGCTCAAAACATGCTCATAGCAGTTTCACTGTGAAAACAGGCTCTCAGTACCAATCCAGAGACTCAGAGACAAGATAGGTCCTTGTTCTCATTCTCGCAAACACCAGGGAGACTGGCACACCAGCAGGAGTCCTGCACCTTCTGTGAGGTCCTGGGTACCGGAGTAGCCAGCAGAGTGGCAGGTCTTACTCCAGTAGCAGGGCAACCTCAATGTGCCCTGGGGATGGTTATGGAGCAGAGCTTGCCTCTGCCTTGGATCCTCTGTCTTCAATTCACTGGTGAAGGATAATTCTTCCTGAAAGGTTGAAGTCCACAGATGGATCAAGGAGGAGTGGGAGGCACCCTCTTTTATAGGCAAGGCTCCACAGATGATTGGACAAAAATAAGATTGCTTTCAGGTGTCCAATCCCTGTCCTTAAGAAAAGTGGTGTTTGCCTTCTGACTTCACACCAAAAGTGCTTTGTGCAAAAAGAAGTGGAGGAAACAGGAAGGAGAGGTACAGACAGAAGCAAGATTGTGAAACCCTTCCCAACTTGTTCTGAGCTTCCTCTGTCTACACTTACCCAGCCTCCTTCCCTTGCCCACAGGATGAAAGTCACTTTGGTATGCAACACCCTGGTGTGAAGCTAGTCTTTTTGTGTGGGGTGTTCCCTTTGTTTCCTGTTTGCCAGGACCTGTTGAGGGGCTCTCATGACCTCACAAAGTATCAAAGGCAGGGAGCCCCGGGAACTATAGTCCTACTAGTTGCAGCATAGACAGAGCAGTGATTGACACTACTGCACTCGGAATACGCTCCTTGGGACGGACAACAACCCTGCACTTAAGCCAGACCCTTACTAGACTGGGTGCACTTGTCCCCTCCTCCCTTGCACTTCCTATCTGTGCACTTGCACGGCCGTGAACGTACTAGGCCTAGCAAGTTTGTTCTGTCCTGTCCTCCCTCTATCTCCCCTCCCTTGCTTGGCTGTACCTGAAATACTCGAGCACAGGGGAGTTGCTAGGTCTGGAAAAGACCCGGGGCTAAACTGATGTCGGTATTGTTGGGACTGGGGGCTAGCTAGTCTTTTGGCTGTAGCTCCTGAGATTCTATCCGGGGCTACAACCAAAAGATCAGGGGCTATAGCCCCTTTAGCCCCCCCTAGCAACGCCCCTGCTCGAGCATAGGCGTATTAGTGACGACCAACGACCAATCAATCTGAAATGTCGCCAGCCTAGTACTATAGTTTATTGTTCTGTATGCCCTTTTCCCCCACCTGCTCCCCCCATCTCTTCCCACACTTTGTCATGCACTTGCACTATCTGACAAGTTGTTAGCCATAGTATGGTATTTTATTGATTATATGCTATTCTCCCCCACACCCTTTTCTGAATCCACCCAGTTATGCACTTGCGCCAGTTGAAATGCCTCTGGCATAGTATGCTAGTTATTTTTGTAAGATCATTCGGAATCTTCAAGGCCTAAGATTGATGTCTGTATTCCCTTGTTCCTTTCCCACCTTGAAGCACTTCACTTGTGTATAAGCGCTTTACAATTACAAAATTACAATTACAATTACAGCTAGTCTGAGGGGACTACACACAACCTGCTCGCAGATGGTCTGGGCTCACAGTGTTGACGCATGTATGATGCCAATCAGATGTGGCTTTAATAATTATGAGAAGCACTATCCACCAAACCCTAAACTCAGGTGTGGTTTATATTTAAAGTTAACAACTGCCACAAGGATAGTAACTCATTATTATGTGATTTTGGGACAGAGGTGCAGATTTAAATGCAGCCTTTGCACTACAGTGATTTGGCCGTTGCATCAACTGTCAAACAGGGCACATGTGACCTCTGAACATTCTTTGTGCCACTGGAGATCAGGAGAAACTTATTTTCTTTTTATTTATTTATTGAACTTGTGTATGGCACCTGTACAGCAGAAAGTGTTTCCATATAAGCAGGCTGTATAAATGGCACAGTTGTAAGCAATGCTTTTGGCATGGAGCATAATGAAAGGGGAGTCTGATTAGCAGGCGACCATTTCGGAGATGGAAAACGTCAGGGCGGCTGCACCCTTTCGAGGTGGCAATACCTCATACTTCCCTCTAGAACATTCTCACACTGCTGCAAGCTGAATCTGATTTCTTTATGTTCATAATATTCCCAAAAACCCAGCAAGCACATCCTTTTCACATCGCCAACAGCCAAGATTTTTTTTTTACCTCTGCAGGTTTCAGAGACAGAGTCACACATCCTACTCATCAGATGCCCAAGACAAAGTCATCTCCACCTGCCGCTCTGCTAGGTGTAAGGAATTTTGGATATAACTCACTTCCGATTGATACACTAAGCCACAACAACCGGAGAGGAATATCTCCTCACCCCTTGTGCAAGAGTCAAACCTCAGTTCCTCAGAATTGGTGTCTTCCTCCAGGCAGCGTCCTTGCTTCACTCGCCTTTAAAGAGCTCTGAACAGGCTGCTGTGCAGTTTGAAGCACTTTCCAAAGACCCTCATAGGTTTAAAATATGCTTGAGACTCTCTGACCCACATGCGTAGGTTGCAGACCACGTTAGGTAATCTCATGAGTGCTTAGAAACATGCCCTGGGCTAAGTATTTAGAAACATGTCATGAGCTACAGTTGCAGAGATCATTCGATTGACTCAATTCAGATCAACATTTTCCCTGCCTATAAAGAAACAATCTTTTACTGTATTAAAATCCAAGGTAGGTGTGTAAGCCAGTTAGGCAACATGAAACTAGGGCCCTTTAATAGCTGCTGACCCCTGCACAACGATGGGTTACAAAAAGATGGCCAATAATATAACAAATATCTAAAATATATATATATTTTTTAAGTCCCTACGGAAAGTTTCGAGCAAATGAAGCTCAAACTTTAATATTGCAAGCACTAGGGGGCATCCATTTTGTGAAATGGATGCCGCCTGTGCTTGCGTTTGCGGCACTAATGAAGCAAAAGCCAGCCAGCTGTAGTAAACAAAAGCTACCACTGGGTGGCTTTTGCTTCATTGTTGCCGGACTCGGAGGACGGGGACCAGAAACTACAGGCAGGAAAGCTGCAGGTGCATCTCGGTAAGCACTATCTGCGTTATTTTTTCTAAGTATTCCGGGCTGGAGGAGCCCGGAAAAAACGTAGACATAAAACCGCAGCTTTTAAAAATGTTGTAGTTATGTTTGCGGTAGATTCAGGCTCCAAGCTGAAGCTACCGCAAACATAAATACAACGTTGTTGTGTTTCAAAAACGCTGCGTTTTTTCTTTCTAAGTTTCTTGTGCTCCTTCAAGCCGGAGGAGCCTGAGAAACTTAGAAAGAAAAACTGCAGCGTTTTTGAAACACAACAACGTTGTGTTTCTGCCTGCCGTGGCTATCACTTTGGATCTCCAGTGCCCCCGGGGGAGCACCGGAGACCCACAGTGAAAGCCAAGGCAGGCAGAAACACAATGCGGTTGTGTTTCCATACTGCAGAGTTTCTGCCTACAGCGGCGAGAGCTCCAAAGTGAAAGCCGCTGCAGGCAGAAACACAACGCAGGTGTTTAGAAATGCCGAAGTGTTTCTGCTTACAGCAACTTTCACTTTGGGGCTCTCGGGCTCCCTGTTGTAGTGAAAGCCGCTGTAGGCAGAAACACAACGTGAGTGTTTAGAAATGCTGCAGTGTTTCTGCCTACAGCAGCTTTCATTTTGGGGCTCTTGGGCTCCCCGGGGGGATCCCGAGAGCCCCAGAGTGAAAGCTGCTGTAGGCAGAAACACAATGGGGTTGTGTTTCCATGCCGCAGTGTTTAGAAATACGTTTTTGGATTTGTAAATGCTGCAGTATTTACAAATCCAAAAAAGTTGCTATTCTGAAAGCGGCAGCTTTCGCTGGGAGTCTCCTGGACTCCCTCAGGGTTGGGGGAGCCCAGGAGAGTCCACACAAAAGCTGCCGCTGTCAGAATAACAACGTTGTTGTATTTATGATTGCCGTGGTTTTCCAACCACGGCAAACACAAATACAACAATGTTATATTTTTAATGGGTGCGCCTCGGCTTTTTGCCTTCGTTTTACGTCGTCTGTGCTTCCCTGGGCTTGGGGAGCACAGAAAAAGTAAAATGAAAGTGAAGGCAGCCTCCTCAGCGCTGCCTGAAATCACAAAATGGATGTCCCCTTGTGCTTCCAATTTTAAAGTTTGAGCTTCATTTGCTCAAAACTTTCCATAGGGACAAGTGGAGTATGACGCTTTGCTGACTCCATAGATGAAACATGGAGGATCCCCCAGATCTTACCCAGGCGCAGACTTGCATCTCGACCCACTCATATTCTAGACCATATTATTGTGGGAGTCTTAGATTCAGACATCTTAACTATGTTCCAGCACACCATATGCATTTAAGAGACATGATTGTAGTATTAGAATTTTCCAGAAATGGTTATGTCCCACAGAAGTGCATATGGGAGTCTTGAGAGAGGTACTGAGCAAGGATGGTCCACAGGTACTACTGCAAGCCCTGTTGCATGCTTACCAAGAGTTTAAGGCAAGAGACACAGTGGAGATAGATTTTATATGCATAACACTGGGGCTGTCAGGTGGTGAGTGCAAACATCACAGACTGGCAAATAAAAGCAATGGCGGGATCATGCGATTGCCATAACAAGGCTGCCCGATTGCAAGGTGGCAGGAACACCAGAAGAAGATGGGCTGATAGCGAGTCTAGCAAAGACTTTCAGGTACATATGGGCAGATGAAGGTCTTCTCTGATAGCCAATCATGAAAAAACTTTGTGAACAGGGCCCAGATGCTCCAGTCAGGACTTCATTATTTAAATTCACTGATAATCTAGAGTGTAAAATGGAGACAAGGGAGACCCAGGGCACAAGTGTTTAGGGAATGGTCAACAGCAAGGAGCTGCAGGAATTTAACCAGCGAGTAGGAGGAAGGGAAAAATGGCAGGAAAAGGAAAGAGGTGAAAATGGTCACCATCGAGAATGAGGAGGAAATATCCCAAGAAGGAAGGAGGTGGATAAAGAAAACCACTGGAAGATGAAGGAAGGATCATGGAAAGGATGGAGGTGGAGAAGAGCAAGATCAAAGGTGGGATATCAGGGAGAGTAGGATGAGGCACAGAGGAAGAAAGAAGGGAGGGGTAAAACCAGTAGGTGGTAGAAAAGGGTCAAAGTGAGAGGAAGGAGGTTGTTATTGGAGGAGAAAGACGAAGATAAATGTAGACAAAGGTCCAACACGAGAATGACTCATTGGCCAAGCTAAGAGGGCCATGGGTTTAAGGGGTGCGGATAAGCAAGAGGAAAGATCAGTAGGGCTAGAGCTTGAGGAAGGCTGTGGCTTATGTGCCATAGAGGGGGAGAATCTAGTCATCCTGGCCCAATACATTGGGCGGGACAAGAGCCTCGAAATCAGAGACTTGAGAAGGAGAATGGGGTGAATAAGGAGTCATAATCCAAATTCTGGTGGGACCAGCATGCCCACCAAAGGAAAGGAATAGGACAAGATGGACACAACTAGAGAGGAGGAGAAAGATAAGTGTGGCTAGCTACAATTTCTAATCCGGATGCCGGTATGACTATCAAACCCATCAATGAAAATAAGACTTGCTAATGACCAACCAAGATTGTAGTTGGCTTATAAGATGCATGAGTCTATGGGAGTCTTGTGAGAATGCTACGTCTGTGGTAGGCCTATGAGAAACCTGAGCTGGTAGGAGGCTCATGGAAATTAATAGTCTGTGGGGGGCTCTGGCTCAACTGGAGCGGACAATGAGTAGAACGCTAAATACATTGCTCTTAGCTGGAGAGCAAAACTACAGCCTGAATGTTCACACGGAACAGACCGGGACATGGAAGTCAACTCTCAATGACCAAGCTAAATGACCAATGTCCAGGAAGGTCAATATTTACTGGCGGAATCTAAGCAAAGGTAGCAGACTGCAGGATTCCCACACAGAGAGTGAAAGACTGTGTATGATACCTTCTGGGGTGTCCCTCTTGAACACAACTTGGTATACATTGGGGTGCTTTGATCTAGCAATCTTTTACCTGTTATACTCTCCTTGCCCCAACATGATTTTATGGCGATGCATTCATGCTTGGTTCTATCCTTGCTCTGACCTCTGTGCCGGAACTAAACAAAAGCCTTTGTATTACAAACTTGGGATTTCTGGTCTGTGGTGTGCCCGTTGGTGAGATACTCAACTGCAGGTCTGGAATTCCAGCAAGACTGGAATAGGAGTGTGGGATAGTGGCCCACTGGAGGACACATTCTTAAACAGTACGCAGAAACACTCCGGTGAAATAACAGAGGGTTGGGTACTTGCTGAAGATGATTGTGTAAAGTGCAGGCCACAGATACAAATCCAAGCAGCAAGACAGATCAACTGTTTTGCTGCTTGCTGTATAGAGCTGCGTATGCAGTGACCTGTGCATCAGAAACAGGAATTATGTTCCTTCCACTACCACAAAGATAAGATATTGCACAGAGTTTGACCATATTCAAGTCTAAAGCAGGTCCTCTCCCACTGTGAAAAGTTGAGGGCACACTGATAAGATGTGTATGTGCGAAACCTGCAATTCCATTTCCAGTAAGGCAGCAAAGGTCTGTGTGTAACTTGCCATCATTGTAAGTGCTGACAACAAAACATACAATGCATGTTTTTATGGATGATGTATTTGTAAAGTCATGTTATGAATTGAACGATTTGGTCCAGTTTTCTTCAAAACATCCTTAGCGTCGAATTTTCCCAAAAGCCCTTTTAAATGTTGGTTTCACTTACTATACTCTTAATATGGGGCTGACATATATGACCTGCCTTTCTAAAGTTTCACCAGCAAACAGCGTTTAGACAGCTCATATAAAGGGAAAGAAAAGGAGATGAGGGGCATGCATTTGAAGTCAACATTTGGGGCAATGTATGCAATTGAGGAATTAAGTTTAAGTCAGTGGCACAGTGGCCCTTTGTCTATGGATGTCAAAATCCATCACCAGCATTTAAACTACAAGGCCACGCTTCGAACATGGAAACAAATAATATGTATGCAATAACATGCGTTCTCAATAGCACCTGCACGACGTCTTTATTACAGATTACACAAAGCGCAGTTCCGTCTGACACAGAAGGCCCTTTTCCTGTTGCTGAATCACTCATACATGAAGTAGAACCCGCAAAGCATTCAGCAAAGGTCAGAGCATGTATCCAACTAGGAAGTTCCGGCCAACAACTCACCTGTAGAGGGCAGGGATTTGTGCAATGCCGTAAGCATAGCAGCGGCACCCACTAGATATGCCTGTTGGATCAATGGCCTGAACTTCTGAGTTTCTCAAACATTTAGTACAACTCGTGAAATCTCGGTTTGACTAACTTCGCACTCTTTCGAAGGTGCCCTGAATTTTGTCAAATGCTGCTCTTCAATTCCAGCACTAGCTACTGGGCGCTGGCAACTAATCTGGTATCAGTGCTTGGCTGATCGTTCTACCAAAGAGCCCGATCCAGACAGGTTTCCATAATGCCCATAATTCATGTCTTCGAAAAACATTCCCAAATAATGAATTTCGGAGGTGATTAATTTCATATGTTCTTGCTCATTCCAAAAAAGATAGTGGATGATCCAGTGCCTCAGTCTTGCTGTATTTTTATGAGGCTTTTTTGGTCTGTGCTGCCATTAACATTTATAGTTTTTGAGAGGTGATGGTCACTACTTTGACGTTGATGCCAAGGAAATCTAGCATTATTCCAAGTTAACAGTGGCCACACTTCCTAGATCAGGTCAAAACGAAGCATAAACATCATCACAACATGTAAGTTCATCAAAAAGCGCACAATACAGCACAACAGCTTTTAAATTCCCCTTCACAAATTTTGATGGTGAATTGACAAATAAATCCAGTCAGATGTTATGGACATCCTCAGTTAATGTGTATGAGAACAAATGACATATATAGAATTTGCTTTCATTTTGCAGTCTTTTGAAAAACCTTACAGGAATATACTATTCTGTGGATTGACAAACCTAATCTTAAAATAAATGACTTGCGGTCTCATGGGTGCAAAGAAACCCAGACCTGTGGATTTACACCTGTCCATTCACAAAAACACATTGAAAATGACAATCTAATTACACAGCAGCAATGTGAAATGATATAATCAGGAACTAATGGGAGAAAATGACCAGTCTTACCTTTTCATAATGTTCGATAAGAATTTCAACAACAATGTTCTGAAACTTAATATTCATCATCGCTGCCACAGTTTCCTCTTGCGCTCTCATCAGCGTGGGGCCAAATATGACACCAAGATTAGAGACTGTCATGAGATTTTGTTGGCTGTGGAGGGATACCCTGCAACGGGCAGTGAAAGAGGAAACCGACAATTAGTCCCACATTGGACTACAGCACAGATCTTACATTTGAAATGCCAAAAGAGTTCCACGTCTGTTATATTGCCATCCATGTCACTCTAAAGCATATAAACACGTTTCAAATTTAGAATGAAAAATGACAGTGCTGGGAAAGGTCATTGGTTGCACATTATTTAGGGGTGCGGGAGAACATGCATTTGTTTGGAAACAACATATATTTTCTTAAGCCATTAAAGCTCCTATGACAATATAAACAGGCTCAGAGAGAACTTAGAATCTTAATTATAGAATGATTTAAATGTCCAAACTTATCATCACTTTATAAAAGATGAGATTTAAGGAGCCAAGATAAAACGTGATAGGACACACTATCTTGCTGTGATAGGTACATTTAATAAAAGGCTGTTCACCCTTGAATGAAGGTGCATAGAATAGAAGGACTGTGTAGAGGAGCAGGTAGACACGTCATCCCTAGCTGCCACCCCCTCACCTCCATCATATTGAAACAGCATGAGATGAGCCCTATGCAGTACACCAAGCATTGTCCCAATATTGCATCAAGTTTATGAGAGACGATATGCACTCAGACAACCTCAAATGTGCCCCCGCACTGAAAGGGTGGAAGGATGTCTGCACACACCCTTGAACATCGAAGAGCTATAAGTGAAATCTGACAAGAGCCGAGTGAAGTCATAAGGGAAGGACACGAAGATGGGCTGAAACAGTATGAAAAAACAAAGGATAAAAGATGTAATTGAAGTAATAAGAGTAACGTGTAATCGAATATGAAGAAATCATATGCACCAAAGAAATAAGTGGAGAGAGATGTAGTGAATGTATATACGCAGAAATGCAAGGTAGCTGAGACATATATAAATGTGCTACAGAAGAAAACGTAACTGACTAAGGTGGCCATGATGGAAAGATTGACGTCAGGCTTGTGTTGAAACCGATCGAGCTAACCTCAGAGACAGACCAGGGCTGCAGAGTCAGGAGATGCCAGAAAACAGCTCCATGTGAGGAATAAAGAGGAGTCTATTGGCCTCGGATTAAGGATGCCTCATCAAGGAATAATTTCAAAGCACAACGAGGGTCAAGAGGATAGGCCATGTACGTAAGACATATTTCTCTTAGATTAAGCAAATAAGAAAACATCTGCAAGTGCCAAGTATTGGACAGTCAACTATGTGAACAGCCTATGCAAGGTGGAGTGAGCAAGCCTCCAGAGGCCAAGAGGAGTAATGACAACCAGCTTAATTAAATCAAATAGCAGTAAATAAAAGTATGAAATCGACAGAATCGTGGTCTCCTCACACGTGATTCAGAAGTCGAAAACAAGGAAAACTCTAGGTGCAACTCTTGGTATGATTTTGACCTTGTTGTTCTGAAACGCAAGTGCAGGGTGGCTGAGAGGAAGTGGAGGGCTTCGGGCGCATCATCAGACAAACGGGCCTGCCGCCTGCTCCTAAGGCAATACAGACTCTCTGTCCTGTCGAAGCCAAGAATAGAGCACAAATTCAAGCCTGTGTCTCTGTGGCCTCTAACAACACGGCTGAACTCTTAAAAACCTGCAATGAACTGGCCAATCATGTTGCAGTCTCGCTTTCCTGTTATGTCCCAGGCCCTCTCTATGGCTCTGGCATCTTGCTTCTCTGCTAAAACCCAGGATATTCTGTCCTCTATCTCCTCTTCCTCTCTCGGCCCCCCCCTTTGGCCATCTCTCCCTCTCCCTCTCCTCTTCCTTTCTCCTCTTTCTCTCTGACAACCCTGATGAGGTTTCTAGGCAAGTCTGATCTATGAAAGTGTCATCCAAACCAATGCTCCCCTGCTCCTCCAGAACTATCAAGGACCATATTGACACCCTCGCTCCAGCCTTGGCCGATTTCTGTAATCACTCTTTCACCACTGGAACTTTCCCCTCTGCCCTTAAGCACTTCCTTGGGTTCCGCCTCATCAAGAAGCCGTCTGCCGATCCTACCTGCTCGGTAAACCATTACCCAATCTCCATCACCCCTTTCCTGGGCAAACTCTTGGAAGAGCTGACCATCAGAGCAGCCAGAGGCACAGAAACTGCTTTCCTAAACACCCACACAGATCTGCTCTCTAAACATGATTCCAGCATTCCTTCTGTCCTCATCCTCGTCTGCTTTCAATACGGTCAACCACGCCATCCTGATCAATCAACTCTGCGAGAACCTGTGCATAATGGAATCAAGCCCTGGAGTGGCTGACCACCTTGATCCTGAACCACCCCTCATAGGTCTAACTTGGTTTGTTTCTCTCTGCCACCTCTCTCCCTACCTGTGGCGTTCTCCAGGGCTCTTTCCTCACACCCTGGTTTTTCAACCTCTACTTGGACCCTTTGGCCCACATGATCTCTACCTTCTCCTCTAACTTTCAGTGTTATGCCGATGACACTCAGCTTTCCTTCAGGCTCCCCTCAGCCTCTTCTCCTCTCTTGCTCATTCCTGACTGTCCGCGATTCAGGATTGATGTGCCTCCAACTATCTCTGCCTTAATGCCAGTAAGATCCTTCTCATTGGGACCCCTGTCCCTTCTTTCCCTCTCTCACTGTGGTCGCCCGCCTTGGGCACCCTTCCTTCGCCTTCCTGCAAGGTAAAAATCCTTTTGGTCATCTTCGACTCCACTCTCTCTTTCTCTCCTCACACCTTGGACATTGCCAAGAAGTCCCACTACCAGCTGCACCTCCTCAAAGGGACTCTTCCCTTTCGCCCTTTCCCCCAGAGCCCTGGTTCTCTCTAGGCTGGACTACTGAACAGCCTCTTTCTCAATGTACATTCCTCTACTCTCTGCCCTCTGCAACTTATCCATAACAGAACTGCAAGACTTATCCTTGGCCTGAAGCCCAGGGACCAAATGTTTCCAGCCCTGAAATCTCTTCACTGGCTGCCGTTGGCTGCAAGGATCGAGTTTAAGACCTTGTGCATTGTCCACAAAGCTTTCTGGGGCCAGGGAGTGCACTACATCCAACGCTCTCTTTCAAAATACCTTCCTTCTCAAGCCCCTCGCTCAGCTACCTCCAACTCTCTAAGGGTTACACGTTTCTCCAGGCAGAGAATGGGGGTAGATCTCTCTCCTCTGTAGGTGCCTCCCTCTGGAATGGCCTCCCTGCCCCACTCAAACTTGAGCCGGACCACCTGAGGTTCCGGAAGCAGCTCAAAACGTTCCTCTTCTCCTCTGCTTTCTCTCTCTCCCTCCCCTGCTGACCTACCTAGCCCACCTGTCTGCTGAACCGACTGGTTGTTTGGCTACTCTCAGAGTCTCACTGGGTACCAGGCTCTTTCTTGACTAGTCACCCCTGCACAGCCTCCGGGCCTACCACACACTTAGGGGTTGTAACTGTAACCCTACAGTCCCTTGTTCTCCTTGCACTACCCAGGGCCGCGCGGCCCTGCCTGCACTTACTCAAAGCATTGCTGCCCTGTTTTTACCTTCCACTCTCCATTGCACTCCCCCCTCCATCTTCCCTTGCACTTATCGTTCTCGCATTTGAACGATCTGAATTAAACAAGGCCTGGTGAGATTGTCTGTCTTGTCCTCCCTCTGTCTTCCCTCCCTTGTTTTGTCGCGCCTAGAAACACTTGTGTACAGGCGTGTTATAAATGACTTATCATATCATATCATATAACACTTGCTGTTTCATTTTCTTTTTTTAATGCTATCCAGTTATTTATCAACTGCCTTAAAAGCAGTAAAGGATGCACACCAAAAGGCATATTAATTATATGGGTCTGGGTTTCATGTTTGAACCCTAAAACCAGGAATGCATTTTTAGAGTTAACCCTGCAGGCGCCTACATAAAAGCCATCTCTGCAACATCAAGACTTGCCGTAATCAGAGAATTAGAGGCTATTTGTCCTTCTTCCACTATAGATTGTACTTTGCCTCAGCTTCTTCTGGCAACAACTTAATGATTTAATGCATTTCATGCATTTACAGTACTATGGTCATGCCTTGATAGTAATGCTGCAGAATTAAAAATTCTAAAGTGTACTGCAGATGTATAAACATTACGTCATACTGCATATTACGTCATACTACGTCAGGGAACATGTAACCTCTCACTATAAAAGACTCCTGTGATGCAGGTTTGTATTTCTTCTCAATTCATTGATTGACTGATTTTACCATTGCCGGTGTTCGGAATGTTTTTCTCTGTTGCTTGCTAATTTGTGCCAATGCAGAAATGTTTGTATGTGGCACACTAAGCACTAAGTCCTCTTCCTCCCAATGCATCTGGACATTAAACATAGTTGGGTTTCTCTTCAAGATAGAAAATTACTTTGTCTGATGATCAATTGGAGATGCGTACATGGGATGTCCCTTTTCCCCCAGGAGAATCAATCACATAGTCATCCCATACCCTCTGGTGTTCATTCTCTACACATTCTACTTTTTCTGGGACTAAATCCTTTTCATCAGTAGAATTTTCCTCAGATTTACTTTGGAAACTTTAATGTTACAGAGTCTGTCATAGCCTTCTCCTTCATTTATTGATTTGGCTTTTGCATGGCCTCTAGAAAGTCATTGGGCCTCATTACAAGTATAGTGGTAAGGCAACAACGGCGCCGGTATCATTACCAGCACCGTTGCTACCGTACCGCCATACTAGGAGTTCTGCTCGCGGGTGGCCTCGCAGCCACCAGGTCTGACCTGTTGGACATACCAACACACGCGAGAAGACCAGGATGGTAGCAACAGTACAGTTATTACCGGTACCCTCCTCATTCCCCTTCAGCCCTATGGGGCCAAATGGGGATGGGGTCCATTATTACTGCCCCCCGCAAATGGGCAACTACCGGGTCCGCCAAACTCGGCATGACCCAGTAATTGCCCAGTCACAGGTGCTGGAAAAAAATGGATACAGGCACGGCTACCGCCAGCCTCGTAAGGAGGCCCATTGTTCAATTGTGCTTGCTATTGTAGGCGGAGATCCAACTATGTTGTCTGAATCTCTCCGATAACCTCTGTCTTGTGAATCGAAGAGATCATCCTATTGCTTGACAATTTCTTCCTCATGAAGATTCTTTTCTTGTGTCCTTGGTGTTGCCATTGGAACCTTGGATGTTTTCTCTAATAGCACCATAGTCGCTAAGATAAATTTTGTGAACGTCGATGTTAAAGTGTATTACTTTTAGCTCTGAAACATCTTACACATGTTTCTCTT
Organism: Ambystoma mexicanum; assembly: GCF_040938575.1. Taxonomy (NCBI): domain Eukaryota; kingdom Metazoa; phylum Chordata; class Amphibia; order Caudata; family Ambystomatidae; genus Ambystoma; species Ambystoma mexicanum. The sequence continues at coordinate 809,119,473 of NC_090941.1, forward strand.
TCCCCTATGTACATCCTATTATTGAGTATTTAAAGTTAGGCTGCATGGACTTGGACTAACTCCTGGTCCTCTGCAGTCTCTTCAACCACGGCAGAAGCTTTTAAACATCTTCTGGTAATAGCTTTTGTCGCCCTTCATTTCCCCTTTATTGACTTTAAGGTGTAGGACTGGAATCCTGTTAAGCTATGCATTTAGTGTTGTCCTGATCCTGTGGGGCACTGGGTGCACACTCAGCATTCGTCCATCCTTGGAAAGGCAGGAGTACACAATGGACACAACTAAAAGGGTCTTGTTTCAATGAGCCCACAAGTTTACAGAACTTTACAATTAACAACAACAATTGTAAACATTCTCATATACAACCTGACTCACGGTTGAATTTTCATGGACCACAAAATGTTCATGCTTTTTTGACATTCCCGCAATCATAAAATTATCCCATCTCTGTTTACCAATGTGCACTCCTTCCTATACTCTGATTGAATCCAATGGCAAAATACACAGTCCAAAGATGGTGACTACACAGGGGTCAAAGATAGGAGGGTCCTTGACGTCATACTACCGTTTAATTACTTATAGACTGAAATATGCCGACCTGCATATTCCAGAAAAAAATGCTAGAAGGCAATGTGTGAATCTAAAACAGATTCTCGCTAAAAGTGTCTCTGTATATTCATCTGACCTGATGAAGTCCCGGCAGTGATGGAACCCATGATACTGTGAGTGATGCCCATTACATAACCCCACCTTCCTTTCAGTGCAACTAAAGAAAAGGAGCTTTTTTCAGAAAGAGATGGAGTGGTTCTTTCCACAGTGATTAAGTTGACAAGTGTTATTCTATTGGATTTGCCTTGACAAAGAACGGCGTACCGTTAAATCGCTGTCTGTGAGCGTTTGCTTTTTACATTATTTTAAAATAAATAAATTGCACATTTTAAACTAGAATGTAGCCACATGTGGCATTGTTTGAAATATATATGTGCACAGACACACACAGCCAAACATCCATATAGGCATAAATTGCACTTGCGAATAATGCAAAAGTAAAACTTTCAAATGATAAGTCATCAGAATATTAGCGCAATCGCTGCTTGTTCATGAAATTGTTTACTACACGTGGAAACATTTTAACACTAAAAAAATAGATAAAATGCAAGTGTTCATAGTACATCACTAGTATTCATTCAGCGTTCGTTCCATCAACAAACACTGAATTCATGCAGGCGCCGAACTACTCGACCATGGAAAGGTATTAACAGTAAAGGAACTGGTTCATTACTTGACTAAATGCTTGATGAGGATGTCCAGCATCTCTCTGTTTTTATCTGGTAATTTATGGACCAGTGCATGCACCGCCTCTACCCGGTAATTTTGGTCATCAGATTCTGAAATGAAAAACAAAAAACACAAATGCTTAAGAACTCTCCACATCACCAATGCACTTCAATATATATACACAAAAAACATATTATAAGTGTATTCTGCGACACAGACTCCAGGGCCTACCTGGGCCACCACTCATGCATAATGCTTATGATGATGATGATGATGCTGCTGCAGGAGATTGCTGAGTGCTACTCGAGGGTGAAGATGTACGTTTTTAATCAAATATTACATTTTACACCTAACATAGAAACACAGGGCGGGAGGTGCCTGGCCTCCGTCAGCCAAATGTTCCAGCTGCCAATGTCTGCAGCAAGAAAAATTATAATACTCATGCCAGATGCAATCTTTGGTGGCAGGGTGTTGGTCAGCTCCTGAGGGTGCACGTTTTATATCAAACATTTCAAGTTCAGTGATGGCAGGTGAGTTTCTTTACTGCAGGGACATTACTATCTCCCACCAATAAGCATACAATCTATGCCATGAATGGCAGTGTTAATCACTTTTATGAAACTGCAAACACATTCTATGCTAGTATGGTGACAGTGAATCATTTTTGTGAACATGAGACCACAATCTATGCCAGTATGGTCAATGTTAATCACATTCATAAAGCTGCAGCCACAATCAATATCAGAAATCCCAATGTAGCACATTGGATGATCTTGCACAAACACAGTAAATCATCATTGTCACTATCAATGACTTTCATGATACAGCCTCCTGCCGCCATACATGACGCACTCACACTGAAAAAACACACACACACCACTCATTATAAATCATAAGACACTGCACACATGCATTTTAAGTCACTCAGCCTGGTTTTGTGGGGTCTTGTTTGTATCCAGTCTGCATATCATAAATACATTTCTATGGCTCGGTTTATAAATAAATCACATTTGAATAAATTACATTTTGTTCCACTCAGGATATAAACATTACAATCAGTGAAAATATCTCCCTCATTCTGTAAATAAATCTCCAACTAGTATGGGGATAAGAGCACAATAGTTCCTGGATGCTTTTTTTTTAAAATAAAATCAAAGAGCATTTTGGGAGCATAAGCATGGAGATAGATTCAACACATATATCTGTTATAGGGATACATACATGCAACTACTTTGAACACACAATGCACACTAGGCTTTGAGTTCATTTCATTTGTGACAACTCTCACTGCAAAATAACAGAATGTCTGCAAACTACGAGTCATATCTACAAATTCTCTTGGGGTTTGAGGCCTGGGCTGCTCTTTTGGAGCCGAAAAGAACTTCTAATTTTGTTCGTGGCACAGAAGAAATACCTCTGGTGGGGTCAGCAGCTTTTAACAGTGGTCTGTTTTAGGGCCCCCTCCAGCTCTGCCCCCCCGCCCACAATGTGGGGGGCCCCTGCCACACCATTTTTTCTGCATATACTTTCATACCGCTTCAATATGGCACTGTTATTTCCCTAACCATGTACATTTTATATCTGAGAAAGGTTCGTGGTTGCACTTTTAGAGATGCTCACCATTAACATTTAGTTGATGTATTCAGACCTGTGCAATGTGAGTGTTGCCCTCTCGCAAACTCATTTTGTTCAGTTTCTGTATTGTTGTGAATGGTGTTTAAATCCCTAACTTGATGGCTTGTGCTTTTGCAAAGTCTTGAGTAACAGGATTACAAGCTAAAAACACAAAAATAATTTGAATAGCAAAGTGGAGACAATGATTCACTGCTCAATAATAAAAACATGTTATTTATATGGCACGTATATCTATATTGCCTTATGTGAGAAACCTGAGGGTATTCTCACACCTACTCCATTTGGAACTCCTATGCAGGTCAACACTGAAAGGCCATAGCTTCTGGATTAGAACCCTGGGGGTGGACAAGCGAGGGAGAATCCAGTGGATGGAGGGTCCTTGGGGATTGGAGATGGGACGCCCTTAGGTGAGACATGGTATTCTGCATCGTCCTTTCAGAAAGGAACCCCTATCCCAGAACTGGTTATGGGATATTGTTCACCTTGTTTCCTTGGAGATGGATAGGAGATATTATCATTCCAAATGGGTTAAACAGAGAAGTAGAAAGATTGCGGATAAAGTACATTGGGATAAAACGCAATAGTCCCCATATGCCTGGAATAACCAACCTAAACATCCTCTGAGCTTTTTTGGTGATTATAAAGCATATCCCCTTCATTCCCCTCCTGAAATACATAACAGTACTGAGATGAGGAAGAAACACTTGAGAGTTACTAATATTGCACACTTTTCCTATTCAAGTACTGAGACGAGGAAGAAGCAACTGAGAGTAACAAACACCACTTAGTCTCACCACTTTCAAACTGATATGAAGAAGATGCATGAAGGTTAGGCATGTCCTGGTAATGAGAGTCAGGCAACAGTAATTGATGTAATACACCTGCAGCCTGGTACCGGACCACAGGTGTATACAAAGGAGGACACTGAAGGAGAAAGAGGGAGCCAGGAAAGAGGAAGAAGAAGGAGCCGTGCAGGCGTGAGAGAAGCCGAAAAGCCAAGGCATGGACTGAGACTCTGGGAGCCCTGCTGGAGTGAAAGTGCAAGCCTGAGATTGCATAGAGGGGAAGGTGGGCAGCAGAAGCTGTCAGCAAGAGGAGGCGTACCTTGGCACGAGAGCTGGAGTGAGAGAAGAGAGGCGCCCGGTGAACAGGCTTTCCCGAAAGCAGGGAGAAGCCATCTGAAGGAGCTGCCGAGCATGGGTAAGTGTCAGGCACACTTTAATCACAGGATCACTCCAGGAGACAGTGAATGAAGTAGCAGTCAATGGAAATCAATGAAGTGGCATAGTTCCGAAAGGCTAAATGAATGAGTTTCCTTTAAAAAATACCGAAATGAGTAAAGCAAGAAACGCAACCTTTAATGAATACCGAACTGAATGAAACAAGCAAAGTTATCTTTATTGAAAATCAAATTGAAAGAAACAAAACAAAGCTGCATTTCTTTAAGTGAAAAACACGGAAAGTAATTTCTATGGAATAACGAATTGAATGAATGAATAAAATGAAATAAGACAAGGTGCATTTATGAAGGAATTAACAATGAACAGAAAGGTAATAAACAGCCGAGTTGAATTAACAACTATGAGTACAAAGTCAAATCAAGATTGAGAAATCACTCAAAGTTGTGAAGCTGCATTTGAGACACTACTTGTTTTGCTGAATATTGAACTTCGAAAGGAAGCCTGGAAGTTCCTGGTTGTGTGACCTGTAATAGGTGGACTGTGTGGTCTAAAACTGCACCAAGACCAGGGAATCCCTATAAACTAACAAGGACGTTTGTGGTGGTGAAATTAGGAAAACAACAAATGGTGAATACCAGACATGGAGAAGGGAGCACTGAGCTGTGAAGTCTTGTGGAATACCATATTCGACAGATAAAGCTTCAACATACTTTTTATGTGTTACATTTGAATATTGAACTTGGAACAGTAAACCCTTTTACTTATTGCCCAGAACTTTATTCAACTTGGGGAAGGGCACCCTGATCTTTGCAAAAGTGTGGAACTGTATTTTCTCAAGCCTAAAGGAAGATAAATTGAACATTGTGGTGAACCTATTAACATTGGGGAAAAAGAAGCTGACGAGTAAGCCGGTGCTGGAAATAGCTCTGAACTTTATGTTTGTATCACTGTTTAGTTCATGGATGACATCCCTACACAATGTTTTGTACTAGTTGTGAGGGCAAGAATATGTTTTGGACACAGACAGACCTTTCAGTTGAACATTCTGACACAGACATTCCTTGGTTTTTTTACGTAGGGAAATCCCACCTTACCTGAGGGCAAGATAGGCCTTACTCCGTCCTGACATTTTCTTTAAACAATATTGCTGTTAAACTTTGAATCTGTTGTATGTGTCTCCTTCAGTGATGCCAACCTCACACTTACCTAAAAGAACTTCATATGCAATCATTATTTAATCTAGTAATTTTCTTAATGGCATGATTTCATACATCTTTCAAGCCACGTTGACGTCTTTATTTCTAGTGATTTTAAAAGACACTTCCATATAAATATCTACCTTTTAGCTTTTGACGAGGGGGCTTTTTAGCCATACTCTTTTCACAGCCCCACAGTCTCCACACACACACATTTTGAATTAGGGTACAGATTTCTAAATCTCTGTGAGCCCTCCTCTGGGCTAGTGTTACTATTTGGGACTACATCTGTGTTGAAGAAGAGGTGGGGGATTAGTTGGGAGGGTGGGAGTGTAGGACAATCATTAAAGGGTATGCTACCATTTTGGAATGCTTTTTGTTGTTTTTTTAAAACCCAAGATAGATTCCCCCCTTCTGCTCTCCCACTTTAGGCCAGCGAATCCATATTTTCTCTCTGCAGGAGCTGGTGTGCTGGTAAAAGACTGAAATGCAACTTAGTTTCTAACATTTTGGATTTGTCTTTGTAACTTGCAGCAAGAGTATCAGGGAGCTCTGTGGGGTTTATACTAGGTCTCATCAGAGCTTTCACATCCATCATCAGAGAAATGTAGTTCCTCAATACGTTACCATTGATAGAGGACTTCCCCAATCTGTGCCTGAGTGGGACGCACTGGGTCCTGTGAGAAACCAAATGGTGTCTCACCTCCTAGACCTGGGGATCTCTCTCTAAGGTGGACAGGGCATGGCCATCGCCTTTGGATCCAGACCCTGGGAGTGGACCAGTGCGGGAGGATCACCTGGGTGAGGGGTCTTGGAAGAGTGGGGGTGAGGCGACCAATGGTGAGACGCAGCATTCCCCCTTTCCCGTACCCATGACCCATCCTATTTCATAGGATTCTCCGATGTCCCAACCCTCTGCCCCCTTTCTACAGAAACACTGGGCCGAGGAATAGGGTGACAGTAAAGAGGCTAAACCTTACATATCGCAGTGGACATGTCCCGCCCTTGACTTTAAGTGGATACATCTGATACCAATTAGCTCTCCTCACACAGATAAAAGACGGAACATAGAGACACACTCTGAGCAAGGTGGAACACGAGTAAGAGCAGAACTTCAAGGGTGAAGGCGTACCTACTAGAGCAGAGCAATGGACCGAGCTATGAGAGAAAAGGGTTAAGAACCCCAGGAGTTCCCTGCAGGAGGTTGTTGCCTCCAAAAGGCCACAAAAGACATGTGGAGAAGGACAAATCCCAAACAAGAAGGCGGCATTGTGTTTCAAGGATGCCAGCGACCCTCCTGGATGAATGGCAGAGTTGGGGAGGCGAGGCCAAGTCTGTGGTACTAACCCTGACTCGTTAATTGAAAAACTGTAAAGACAAGAACGAAATGCACTTAGCTGGTGTGTTGGCAAGTGACATGAGAGACCGGTGTGTGTTAATGAAAGAATGAAGTGCAACATTATATTGCACAATTGAAGGCTGCATGCATGTGGATGAGACTCGAAGAAAGGCAGTCCTGTGAATGAACTTTGAAGTAACGATAACTGTGAAACCAGCGATACTGAGTACCAGAGTGGTCTGGCGAACGGAATTAGCCCACTCGAAAGTCTCAGTGAACAGACAAATGTTTGTAATGATAAAGTGAATGAAGTGCAAAGGCTAAGTGATAAAAATTAACCCAAAGAAAAGGGAAGAATAAAAAGCTGAAAGTTGGTGCTTATGACATTGAACTACCCAGACAAACAAGCACTGGGCATATAGAAAAGAGTGTGAGCTGAAGGGAAAGTCGAAGTGGTCCTGCGGAGGTCTGTAGAAAATGCCACACACATTTGAAAGTCTTCGACATCAGGAAAATGGTACGAGTCCGACTGAGGGAGACCGGAAGTGTTATAAGTTAGGGGAAGGGAACCCCTAAAGGAGGTAAATTAAGCTTGGGGATGGGAACCCCAGCAAGTGTTTTTGAACTTTTTCTTTGAAAGGTCTGAGCCTGACTGAGGGGAACGATGTGAACTTTTGCTTTGTTTGCTTTGAGAGGTCTGAGCACGACTGATGGGGACCGACGTGAACTTTATGTTGAACTGTGTTTTGAAAGCTGGAAAGAGAAACTTTAACATGGAAGGCCAGGCAGGGCTCGATCCACGTTTTGAACTGCCTTTGTGTTAAGAACCTTAGCCAGAGTGTGTCATCCTGCCTACGGGGACCACTTTATTCCGTGCTGCCTAAACATGGGGAGGAGAGCTGAATCAGCCACGTTTAGTCTTTATATTTGAACACTGAACAACAAGAGATAGGGCAGGCATTAGGTTTTGTTAGTATAGGCCATTCTGATTTGACAGACTCAACTAGGACTGTTTATATTTATTATTTGATGGTAGAGACTACTCCCATACTAGCTATAGGGCAAAGATGGAGTTTTTCAAACCCAGAAACTTTAATACAGGTTTTACAAATTGTACCTTTTGTATCCGTGTCATACTTGTGATACCATGCCTCCCTTACAGCGCCGCTTCACCAGTCAGGAGAATTCTGAGGTGCCAACCCACCAGAGGATAGAGCCATCATGCCAGCCGGTGGCCACAGCTCTTTGAAGATAAGATTACTCGGTGCTGCAGCTACTCTGGCAGCAGGCAGTCAGCACCTCTCAGCGTTCCTGCATACAGGACGAGATGACCCATCATGTTGGAATCTCTTTGCCAAGCAAATAACAGAGTTTATGGTGCTGCAGAACCACCCTGAGCCACAGGCAAGCCTCCCGTTTTCTTCCACTAGTCCAGGACCAAGGGCTGGATAGGAAACCATGGGAGAGAACCAGGAGAGAACCAGGTATCAGGACCAATGAAGAAAGGTACAACCTTTCACTCTGCCTAGTTTGCCACACCCCACCATCCATGTTTCTGTATATGAAACATATGTGGGGTTTCCCACATTGCACTTGCAGATCAATAATCCACATAGCCTCTGACTGGATCCAAAAGAAAAAAAACATCTCTTGTGCTGCTCTTTTTTTAAATGTATCAATTAATTGTATTCATTCATGGTGCCAGCACCAGCAAAGATGCTGTTTCATGGCACAGCCTGTTAATGGTTCCGTTTGCATCCATTAGATGTCCGTATTGCCTCACATGGTTTCTACTTCATTAAACACGCAGATGAATCCCAGACCCTCTTAAAGTGTGGGCAGTCAGGGGTGGGTGACAGATTCAGTAGAGAAGATATTGGCTCATGTGAAGGGAAAGACCTGGTACCTAAAAACCATTGAAAGTGAGATTCAGATCACAGGCCAATTTCTACACATCTACAGCTCTTGCCTAGGGTAAGAATTCAGGGCTAATTGTTCTGATTCAGTGAGAATCATCAGGATCCTCAGTGGTGTCCTGCTAACGCTTGACCTCAGAGTGATGCATGCAATCATCAGTGTGCACATCTTTCAGTTCCTCCTAAGGCACTTCTTCCATCATCATATGATCCTTTCCCATGAAGGAATTTTGACCCTCCCTTCCTTCCTTCCGAATGGATTATGAGAATATGCCTTAGTCCACAGGCTCATGATTCTAAAGCATTGGGACCGCATTTGCCCAGTCTGGCATTTTCGGAACTATCAAACGTGATGTAATCAATCAAATGACATCTCTTGATTGGTTCCAATAACAATCTACAGGACTGTCCCTTCTTTCACCAGTAGGATGTTTAACTGCTGCAAACCTCGGTGCACTTCACAGTAACTAAAACTGATCTTTTAGACATCCCTTGATAGAAGAATTCTAAATTTGCATGACAAGCTTGGTGTTCTGCCAGCGCTTAAACTTGCTACTGACCCATCATCTTCAATATATCTGGGCCTGTAAGCCTGTAACCCCCCCGCCCGCCGCAATGGTCCTAATGAACGTTATGCCTTTCAACACCCAAATGAACAGTATACAAACAAAAAACATCATACAATGCCCTATTTAAAACACTGCGCTAATAATTCGGTTTTGCCCTGTTTACTTTCAAGGTAGGTGCAGTGCCTGCTTAGAGTTGAATAAGCCGGGTGCTCAGTAAATCCTGGTTACACTTGTTAGACTACTGCTCATCACTAATTTTAGGGACTCCCCTAAATATATTCCGGATCACAGGACAACACTTGTAAACACATGTTCAACCCACAAATCATGCTTTGCGCCCTTTCAATCACTCCTGCTTAGCTATAGTTCCTCCCACCCAATGTGCATTCCATGGTAGATAAACTGCAAAGAGTAATGGCCATGACATGGAATTCTGAATATTAAGCAGTCAGGGGAAGGCTGCACGAGCAATAGGTTCCGGGAAAGCCTCCTTGCACAGCTAGAAGCACAGCTCATTGGGCTGATGAACAATGACTTTCTTGTATTCTACAGATTCAAAGTGTATGCCCTGAAAGAATTGATTCCTTGGTTCATTTTTCTGAGGTGTTCAAAACCAGTCAAATTCAGTTGGATAATAAGATATATTTTTAAGGAAACATATTTATAAGTGGCCAGCTAGAACCTAGCACATATTTTGTTGTTATGGCCGCTTCTAAGATATGCAACTCTGTGGTCTAAGAGGTTGTATTTTAGGAGCATAGATTTTCCCATAGTTTGGCATTCTTAGAAAATCCACTGTTCCATCAAACAAAGAGAAATGGCAACCACCGAAAACAATTTTTCTTTTCTCAATCATTCACAAACTGGAAGGTAGGAAGAAAAGTATAAAGATGAGAATGCAGGCTGCAGCAAAAAAAAATAAAAGCATGACCTCAATACCAATCTGAACACTGTACACGACCTACAACTTATAAATCGCCTGCCGCTTCAGAGACATTCAAAAGATAAAGAAGACTCAGTACTTGCCATGCAGATTGTTTACAATTTATCAGAGCTTGTATCAACATTTGAGCAGCACGCCGAAACAAACCCCAGATCCATTCCCTATTTTGGTTTATCCATTTCTAAATGCATTTTCTCATGTGATAAGAGAACATCGAACTAGTATATCACCATTTATCTACTTTAATGTTTGCATTTGCTTTTCACAAGTTACCACATCCACTACGAAAGGATTTTCTGGCTTGCTGCGGCCTTGTGGGGAAAGAGTGCCCTGGTAGAGGCTACGGGCATTTGATAATGCTATTATCCTATAGCATAGGTGTAGTGAGCTGCTTTTATTTCATCTCAATGGATAAGTATATCCTAGTTCAGCATTGCAATTTGTTTGGTTTCATTTATATCACACCACACAATTAATCGCCAGGGACAGTAAACCAAAGGAACATTAGAAGAAAACAGAACAAGGTATGCAACTATTTTATTATATATGCATAGATTTGAAAGAGCAAAACGCTTCGACAAGAAGCACTGCATATAAGCCCTTGTCAGCAAAAGCATTCCCACTGCTGGGTGCTTGACAAGAGAACATGTTACACTGGATGTTGCATAAATCTGGTGGTGGGGGGTGAAGTGAGTGGGAACTTTGAGGAGAGATAGCAGAGAGTGACACTGGCTAAAGCAACATATAAATACATAGTCGATTGAGTAGACTCGACTATGGATCATAGCTGACGGATGATAGAAATCCACATTTCCAGGGCGATTTGTAGTGTGGGAAGGAACCCAAGAGTGATCACAAACCTTGTAAGTGTTGGAACGCTCTTAATTTCAGAGAGTAGTGAGCTCCAGTGATGGGTGGAAAGTAGAACTTGGAACAAAGAGCATGAGGGAGTGAGTAGCATGAGCCATAGGCTAACCTAGGGATAGATTTGAAGGACATGAACAACAAGCTAAAGGGTTTGGGATTGTACATGAAATGTCAGCCAATGTGTAGGTGGTGCAAGGCAATGTATAAGGATTGTGGGAGACACATGGCTGAGAAAGTTAAGTACTTTCTTGGGAGGAACTAAGTAATAATGCTGCGAGTCTCATGAAATGATTAGAGCACCGTATGGTGGTGACTGAGTTATGGTTGCCAGGAAAGCTATAAATGGGGTATCTCTGTGGTTCTTCTGTTTTGTGTTGCAACTATGATGTCCTTTCAACTATTCTTTTAAGGGGATATAGGTTTTGAAAATGCAAAATAAGTAGTTTATGATACTAACTGAAAGACAAGACCTTAATGGTGGGATAACTAACAACCTGCCTCCCTCTACTCTACGCCCTCTGCAACTAATCCAGAACAGGACTGCCAGACTTGTCCTTTGCCTCAAACCCATGGAATGTATCTCTCCAGCCCTGAAATTTCTCCACTGGCTCCCAGTTGCTGCAAGGATCAAGTTCAAGACCCTCTGCATCATCCACAAGGCTTTCTGGGGCAAGGGCCTGCACTACATCCAACTCTGTTCCTAAAGTCCTTCTTTCGCGAGCCCTTCGATCAGCCACCTCCAACTCTCTGATGGTCAGACGCTTCGCAAAGGCAGAGAGTTGGGGGTAGATCTCCCTCCTCTGCAGGTGCTTCCCTCTGAAATGACCTCCGTGGCCCTCTCAAACCTGAGCCAGATCACCTGAAGTTCCGGAAGCAGCTCAAGACCTTCCTCTTCGCTTCTGCTTTTACTCCCGCTATCCCCTGCTGACCAACCTGTATGCTGAGCTGACTGGCTGCCTGGCTAACCTCAGAGTCTCACGGGTACCAGTCCCCTCCTTAACCAGTAGCCCATGCAATGCCTCCGGGCCTACCATGCAATTAGGGGCTCTATCTGGAACCCCATGACATGCTGCCTCCTTGCCCTTACCCAGAGCTGCCTTGCCCTGGCTGCACTTACTTTGCGTCCTGCACTTACCTGATCTGAATAACACAAGGCCTAGTAAGATTGTTTGTTTTGTCCTCCCTGTCCCTCCGCCTGTCTTGTCGTGCCTAGAAACACTTGCGCACAGGCATGTTATACATTATAAATGACTTATCATATCACATCATAACAGAGGGTATTAGAAAAAAAACACAACAGACATACAACTTACCTTTTAGGTACCCAAACCTGTACACATCAAAGAATATCAGAGTGCAGTGATCTGCCTGGGACATAACTGCCTTTTCTTGGGGAAAACCAGAATTAAGTATAGGCTGTGTTATGGGCTACACATGAGGAAATGCTTTTCTTGTCTGAGCCAATAGAAAACGAAATATTCTCTTGCATCATCACAGCCAGATATTTTCAGACCAATTGACTTCTGAAATGTGTGTCACCACAGTGTTTGGATGGCCACATGAAAGCATGTTTAAATAATGATAGACATGGCTACTGAATCATAAAGCTCAACTAGTTTGGTGACAGAAATCATGTGCCCTCCAATTTTGGCATACCATTGGGACATTCATGCATATATTGTTGAATTTGCATGCTTTAAGCAGTATAACTATCACACAACTGCTCCATAATACAGAATCTCACCCATTCCAGATGGCCAAAGATCTCAAACAACACGTGATCATCCCAGAACACTGACAACGCCACGTGGCAAATATTGTGTCATAATCTTCACCACTCCAAGTCAGACTAACATTTTCCTCACATCTTGAATTTCTTCAAGGTGCAGCAGGAGATCAGTCATACTTGATGCTGAAAATCTGTGATAGCACCACAACACAGTTGGTTCCCCCTGACAATGACCATGCATATGCACTCATCAAAACGCCATCCCTGGTATGACACAGAAACAAGAATTTCCACTGTCTGGGACAACATGCCAGAACATATAGATAACAAATCCACAACAAGGCTGATTCTTCTGGATCTGACCAAGGGGCATGGGGAACAATTAGGAAAATCCTACATTGTTTTACATAATATAAAGTCCTATTGTGTTCCTCATAATCTATCAATTTATGTCCATGGATTTGGATAGAAGGAGCTGCACTCACTGAATTTTTCAAAAGAAATTTACACCACCACAAGTACTACAGAATTTCAAGTTATGATCTAAAATTGTACTTACTGACTGCAAGAATCAAATCCTTATGCAGTTTGTATGTCATCAGTGGCTCTGTGAGACACCTACTCAGGAGACAAAAGCATATTTTAGTAGATGCCGTCCACAGGTTTTACTGTCTCTTGACACAAGTTACAATATGAGTTACAGTGTTAAAGACAGCAGTCATTGAGGCTGAAAATAAGACGTCACTTTACTTAAGGTATTAAAACATTGTAGCTGCAAATATATTGGCAGATATTATGCAGACAGTTATTGTACGTAACAATTGAATCTCTCGGTATAGAATACAAAATGTGCTATTTGTTCAGAAAAAAATGTCCTTGACTGAAATTGCATGAGTGTATTTTCCCCGATGTTTTGTATTGACATATAGATGGCATGTAAGACCAAGACAATTTCATGGAGCAAAAGGATTGCATTTGGGCCGATTTGCCTACCCACAATACCTTGCCTGTCAATGCTTAAAGTGGCTCTGGTCTGGAGGTGAACTTCCAGCAATGGCTACTGGCCATGTACTTTGAAATTTTCTTCTACAATCTAACAGACATTTCTTCAGTATGGTTTCAAAAAGAATTATGGGCCAACCTTTATGTGACCTGGGTCATTTTACCACATTTTTTGAGAGAGGAACAATCTCTTATTTACAAGTTATTACTATTTGTCAACACCTTTTCATAATACAAACGTAAATTGATAGGTTTATTCTCTTTTTAAGTGTTGGTTCCTGTGTAGAAATGTGTATAATTTACACAATTCAACTTTGTAGATCTCCTTTAGTCAGTATACAACATTCCAGAACCATTTACATATTTAAATATTTTACAGAATATACTTTGTTCATGAACAGATGTTGATGAAAAAGACCATTTAAAAGGCCAACTTAATACTCCTTACCTGAGGTAGTTTTTTAATCCACTTGTTATTGTTTTATTGTCCCACATTTCAAGGTCAAGATCCATATCTGGAGGGGATTTGGGTGCTGAAAATTGGGAATTAAAGATGAATACTATTATATTTAACATCCAAAATAAAATAATGCCAAAAATGTCACAATGTTTTCTCAGTGTTTTAGAGTCAAAAAAGGATGCAAATGGAACATATTTTGACATTATTAACATATCTTTTAGTGTAATTTCCTTTTTTTGTAAAATTGCATACCATTGTACATTACTTATGAATTCCAGACAATCTGAATATACACTGTGTATAGATTTAGCTGGGGGTTGCCCCATTTGCCATTAGATCAATAGGCATGTGTGTTTAAACATCAACAGTTGAAAGTGTATGTGGTTACACAATATCATCGTCATTATCAAATACACTTTTATTCGGCATAAATCCTTCAAGTCCAAACACACATTTATCAATTTTCACAAAATATACAATGTATAAAAAAGGTATTTCTACTCAGAGACTTCTTTCAGAGTAAGATTGGATGGAAGGTGCCTGCTTTCAGAACCCATTGAGACCATGAAGGGTCTGAAGCAAGGATGCTCTCTAGCTCCAGCCCTTTTTAATTTGTTCATATCGGACATATATAAAGCATTGATGAGTGCAAGATGTTTCCCCCCCGAAATTAGCTGGCATTCACCTGGATAGGCTCCTCTATGCTGACAATCTTGTTCTCATTGCCCAGACCCTGGTCTGCCTACAAAGGCAACTAGATGCCTTAAAAGTATATGTTCAATACAACGGGCTAAAGATCAACACAAAGAAGTCTTGCATATTAATCTTGAAACCAGGAGGTAGCAGAGGAGGGAATAAAAGCTCCTGCTATATGAACGGTGAGAAGCTCGCCCAAATAGGTATGATGATCTATTTGGGGATGCGCTTAAACAATAGATCAATCGACGCACCAAGAGTGATTATGTTGCGAAGTAAAGTAAAGACCTTAGCTGCACAAGCCTGGATAATCTTGAAAAAATACTGTATATTGACATTGAGTCCTCTGCTATTATTTGTTCGAATGAAGGTCATACTGATTGTCACCTATGGCGCTGAAGCTTTCTTCATGCCTTGTCTTGGAGGGCCTATTTTGGAAAAAGATCCTTAACCTTCCAAGGGGAACCCCTATCCAAGCTATAACAATGGAGTTAGGTTTAAACTCCCTTTATGCAATGGTGGTTTGGAAGTCCCTGACCTTGTTCCGGAAGTGTAGAATACCCTCGCCAAAAATGGGTTTTGAACTTCTGCAAGATGCTGTCTCAGAAATGGCAGAAGGTGTGCTACGTGAATGGAGGTACATTTGTGCTGCAATATTGAAGGACCTCGACTTCTCTGAGGAAATGTAAACTACTAACCCTTGTAAAAGTAATATGCAAATTGTGGGCTCTTGACTGGATTCAAACACAGCGGGAAAGATCGAGTTTTAAGTGCTACGGGAAAGCTCTCTTTGAAGCACATTCACTTAACTCATTGCCCAAATATTTGTCAAAACTTCCGAACAGCTACCATCACGCTCAGTTTATGCCTTTTTTGGCTAAACTTATTTCCAACTAGAGAGATCTTGAGCGCCAGGTTGGCAGGGAACGTGGCTGACTTCAGTTGTAGACTGTGCTGTTTTGAAGACTCTAAAAAATCACTGCAGCACTTGGTCCTCTCCTGCTCAGCAAGAACAGAATTGAGAACTAAATGGCTGGCCACCCACATCAATGCCCAACCGTTGTAATCGGCTGACCAGTGGTGGAATTACCTGATCCAAGGGGAAAGACTAAGCCTGGCCCGATTACATTTTGTTAAAGATATTTTCCATTCAATAGAAAGTACTGAAATTGTATCAAACGCACAACAGCTGTAAAACTCTTTTTTTGTTTTACTTTTGTCAAACAGATGTGACATGTTTGATGCTCACGTTTGTAAATGTAAAGCTCTTCTTTCAGGTTTGCAAATTTTAATAGATGGGAATTATTTGTTGATTAAGTTTGTAACTGGTAAAAAGATTTCTTTAAACCTAACACTAATACAAACGTTTATATTGCCGGTTATTCTAAAACGCTGTTACAAAAATACTGATCTATTATTTAATTTACCACACATTTAAAAGGATCTATTGATCAGTAGATTGATTAAAAAAACATACTATAGCTGTCCCATTGTCCTCCCAAGTTATCTCCACAGAATTACAAAATAAACATTTTAATGACAAGGAGAGCATTGCTTGCAGCCTCATGCAATTATCCAAAATTCATCAACATTGCATAAAAGCAAAGGGTGAGCTGCTGCCTGAATAGGGATACCTTCATTTATCAAATTCATTACAATTATCAATTTCACGGCCCTCATTCTTTGCAGCCATGCCCAATGTACATAACGTGCAGTTGCAAATACAACATGAGGTCCCATAGGCTGGCTGAGGAACTTCGACTGCTCACCTAAATAGAGTATCCCAACTTCTCTTAAAACAGGTCTCAAATATGTGCGTCTCAGATTTAGAGTCATGGGGCAAATCAACAGGAAGCATGTCATGGTTTCACATGGTGCCCCATACATCGGGCACACCACCGGCTTTGTGTCCCTCCATGATTTTGTAAAAGATGCTATTGAAGGTATCCCCACACTCATGCAAACATTTCGAGAATTTGTCACCATCCAGTGACATCAAGTGGATCAGGACGTCCCGATATTTCACTAGACCGTACAAAACTGGTTTGACAGTGACCTGATCAACCACTGGGATAACATCAAGTTTCAGATAAAAATACAGATGGGACGCTATTATTGAGTAATAGCTGTTTCAAGAACTTGTCTTCGAAGATATCAAACTCCCCTATGTTAGCAGAGCCCCATATCTCCGAGCTATAAGTGGATGCAGGTGGAATCTGTGTTTTGTACAAATCGAGAGCGGGCAACACTGCACCACTACTATGCCTGTTAAAAAAAGATGTAATGTCCGCACTGGACTTCCCCAGGACGGTAACGGATTTGTCCATCTGGGCTGTCTATCCTCCAGACTCTTGGAACCTGACACCCAGGTAGTCAACATGTTTGACCTGCTCCAGTGTTATGTTATTCACTTTAAGTAGCATGGAGATGTTTCCCAAATTGTGGCTTAAACACCATAACCTTGGTCTTATCTGTGTTTAGGTCAAGTTGCAATCCATTGCATTTTCTTAGTTAAACATGCAGTGTCTATTTCAGGCCTTGTGGGGTGGTTGCCAGGATAACCGCATCTTCGCCATAAAATAATGCTGGCTATTTCTCTGCGGCCATCCTTGGGCAATCTTGACACTCCCTCCCCAGTGCATCTATGATCTCCTGAATGCATATGCTAAAGAGCAGGGGTGCCATTAGGCACCCTTGTCTCACACCCTTCATGACATCAAAGGGGTGAGTCTGCTCACCTCCAAGACCATAGCACACTGTGGCTTGATTCTCTGAATATACCAACTTTATGATCGAAACTAGCTGTGGGGTGGGGGGAGGGGGGCATTTCAAGATAGCAATATATACTATATGCTGTCTCTAGATACCGAGTCAAATCCATTCTTAGATCCAGAAATACAGAGCACAGCTTCATTTTCAGCAGCACAGTGCATTTCTGGATCAAGAAGAACAGCATGAAGCATTGGTCCACCATCCCCCAATTTTTCCTAAAGCCTGCCTGAAGGTCTCTGATGACATGCTTTGTGTCTGCCCATTCTTGAAAATGGCTAAGGATAACCTTCCCAATGTTTTTCCTGAGCCAAGAAATCGGCCAGTAATTTACAGGGCAGTCCTGCCACCCTTTTTAGACACAGGTATTATAACCACATTTTGCCAGTATTTAGGTGCCATCCCCAAATCAATAGTGGCATTAACCATTTTCCATAAAGTCGGGGGCCCATACACCCTCTTCATCTTTAAACAGGTCTGTGGGTATAAGGTCTGGGCCCACAACCTTTTCACTTTTTTGGGACCTCAATGCCCTCTCCACTCCGTGGCCTGTTATAAATCGATTTTCGGATTCGGGAGTTATAACTGCCTCTCGATTTTGGGCAAGTGGTACATTGTCTTCAGAGCTCTTGTACAAACTAGGGAAGTGGTACCGGTAAGGGAGGTATGGTATCACAAGCATGACACTGACAGAAAAGGTACAATTTGTAAAACCTTTATAAAATTGTTGGGGTTTGGAAAAACTCCTACTTTGCTGTATAGCTAGGATGGGAGTAGTCTCTACTATCAAATAATAAATAAAACAGTCCTAGTTGAGTCTGTCAAATCAAAATGGCCTACACTAACAAAACATAATGCCTGCCCTATCTCTTGTACAAAAATTGGGTAAAGGAGAATTTTTATGTAAAAGAAAATTAGTGTTAGAATATAAAGAATAAATGTGGCTGAGTCAGCTCTCCTCCCCACGTTAGACAGGTGCCTGTAGACAGGATGACACACTCTGACTCAAGTTCTCAAAACAAAGGCAGTTCAAAATGTGGATCGAGGCCCGCCAGGCCTTCCACGTTGAAGTCTCTCTTTCCAGCTTTCAAAACACAGTTCAACAAAAAAGTTCATGCTGGTCTCCCTCAGTCGGGCTTGGACAATTCAAATACAACACTTGAAGGGATTCCCTTCCAAAAGCTTAATTCGCATCCTTTAGGGGGTTCCCTTCCCCTAACTTATCACACTTCCGGTCTCCCTCAGTTGGGCTTGGATGTTTTCCTGATGTTGAAGACTTTCGAATGTGCATGGCTTTTACTTTAGACCTCTGCAGGACCACTTCGACTTTCCCTTCAGCTCGAACTCCAGTGTTATTTTCCCTAGTGTCTCTTGGTCTGGGTAGTACGATGTCATAAGCACAAAAGTACAACGTTCACCTTTTTACTGCCCCATTTTTCTTGGGGTTAATTTTGATTACTTTGCTTTTTATAGTTCATTCACTTTATTGCTTCATAACAAAAACATTTCACCTTTCACAGAGACTTTCGAGTGGGCTACTTCCATTTTGCCTGACCTCTTCGCTACTCAGTATCTTTGGTTTCACAGCTATCGGTAATTCAAATTTCATCAGAGGTCTGCCTTCCTTCACATCTCATCCACACACGTGTAGCCTTCAATAATGCGATATACTGTTTCAACGTCAATTTTTCCTTAACATACTACAGTCTTTCATGTCGCTTGCCAACTCACCGGCTGTGTGCATTTCTTTCTTGTCTTTGCAGTTTTTAATTCACAGGTCAAGGTTAATGCCACACGCCTCCCCAACTCTGCCGTTCACCCGGGAGGGTCACTGGCATCCTTGAAACACAATGCAGTCTTCTTGTCTGGGATTTGGTCTTCTCCATGTGTCTTTCACTGCCTTTTGGAGGCAACAACCTCCTGCAGGGAACTCCTGGGGTGCTCTACCCTTTGCTGTCGTCCCTCGGGCCGCTGCTCATCTCCAGTAGGTTCGCCTTTGCCCCAGAAGTTTTGCTCTTGCTCATGTTCCACCTTGATCAGAGGGTGTCTCTTTGTTTTATCTGTGTGAGGAGAGCTAATTGGTATCAGATGTATGCACTTAAGAGTCAAGTGCCTGACTTTGCCTGACCCGATTAGCGGGACATGTCAATGAGATATGCAAGGGTTAACCTCTTTACTCTCAGTCGCCCTCTTCCTCGCCCCAGAATCCTATAAAACAGGATGGGTCATGTGTACGGGAAAGGGGGGAATACCGTGCCTCACCATCGGTCGCCTCAGCCACACTCCCCGAAGTCCCCTCAACAAGGTGATCCTCCCGCACTGATCCACCCCCAGGGTCTGGGTCGAAAGGCGATGGCCGTGCCCTGTCCACCTGAGAGAGAGATACCCCAGGACTAGTAGATGAGACACCCTTTGGTTTCTCAAATACTGCAAGTCATGAGCGGTGATACAGCACTGGATGGACTGGTCCCCATTCAACTCTTTATCTGTAATCAGCTTCCAGAATAGAATGTTATCACCACTCACAAGAGCATTTTGGAGAACACACCACTGATCCTGGACAAACCCTTTTTTAGATGTAGTTAATCTTTTATAATCAAATCTTAAGTTACACAATATCTTCCAAGACAACCAAACAGGACTTGGACCATCCAGCAGATACAAGTCAGGACTGACAGACATCCAGGATAGTCTCCTCTCAGCAGTGGACACAGCCAACTCCAAAGACCTCCTTCGCCCCAACCTGCCTGTTGCTTATGACAGTGTGAACCACCAGACCATCATCATCAAACATCTTTGAGACTGAGCAGAAATAAAATGGACAGCCCTGCGTAGGTTGAATATTTTTTGACAAACTAAAGAATGCACATCATGAAGGACTTTCTAATATATTAAGACTTGCATGTGGGGTCCCTCAGGCACCCTCTCTATTCTTGCAGATATTTACTGGATGGGCAATATGCGCCCATTGACACATCTGGTTGAATCCTCCATTTACGGATTCACATGAATGATAGCTAAATCCACCTTCTTGCTGTGAAGGTCCCAGGAATCAGAGCATGAATCCGAGGAAAATCGAAGCACAAGTGGATGAGGGATTTTTGTCTTTGCATTAATTGTCCAAAAAAGAGAGGTGTTAAGAGTGAGTAGTTGTATTCTACTGAAGTGGCCACAGTCACTAGGCAATGATACATAACTGCTGTAAAGGCTAGGAAACTGGGCATTCTCTTTGATATGATATGATAGGTTATTTATACTTGTTTAATACCCAGAAGTTTATAAGCGCAGACCCGGGGATCAAACCTGTGGTGCTCTGTGTCGTCTTGCTTCCAAGGCGAGCACGTTGCCCCTGAGCTATCCTCCCGGTGACTTGGCGCAATGGTGTCAATCACGAGACATAAATGTGCGCGATTGGCACAATTTCTTCTTTTGTTGCGCCCATTCCAGCTCAGGTGGTCCCGAGTCCAACCTCTTTGTGAATTGACATGGGAAGCTACTCGAATGGGGCCGGCTAGCGATATCCACAGGAAGTACGTTTCTATTACTCTGTGTCAAACAGGGACGGCTCTCTTTCATTTGGAATGTAGTGATAATAAAACAAGCACTGCTTATTGGAATGTAGTGATAATAAAACAAGCACTGCTTATTGTTTTAGATCTATTTTTTACGTGAATCGAATAAACGTGAATAATACTGGCATTGCTTCTGTGAACTGCTGTATTGATCTAAACAGATCTCAGACTGGGGCATACAATTGACTCGGACACCAGTGAAAAGGGGACTGAGTCACAAACGACAGTTCTTTGCTTTTATGACATACTGAGCAGTATCCAAGGGTGAGTTTTTGGTAGAATATTTAGTAAATTGCGCATGTTAAAGAATATTTGTTCAGCAGCAATGGACACAACTTCTAGAAGAACAGTGAAGTAACTCATCAAAGTGGCCCACTTCAGGCAAAATACTGACCCACTTTGACCAGAAAAAGACTGGGCCACACTAGCATGGTAGTCCTGCACTTATTGCCATATAGTCCAGTCTGAGCCTGGTTCTGGTTCTGGTAATACTGGGTAAAGGCAGACCCTGCTCCAGGGTATACAGTGAATAACTAAAGTGCCAACTTGTGGAAAGAAGTAGCATTGCAAGTTAATTTGCTATTTAAGTTTGTTTGTTTTGTTTGTTTATTTATTTGTAATGTGCACCAGACCCGGTGGTATCAGGGCGCAAAGGAACAGGAAGAAACATGAATACTTTTAGCTTAAAGTTGCACAGGTTACATAAAAAGTATACAACAGTTTACAGCTGGAAAACAATTTGGCAGATGTGTGCCAGATATGTGCATACAAATGGGCATTAGTGGTGTGTAATTACATAATATACAAGGTTAAAATTCAATTATAATAAACTTTGCAGAATCTATGTACAGTTGGATCTAGTGGGTACTTCAGTGGAGCAATAATAGGGGGGGTCCATCACAGGGCAAGTTAGTAGTCGGTCTCCAAGCCATTTAATGGTGTTATGTCTGAAGCTCTGAAAGGTTTGATCTGCAGCTTTGACTGGGAAGCTGCCCCACCCCCCTCCCAGCTTTTGTCAATGTAAACCTAGGTACGACTAGACAATCTGTGTTGGTAGTGCTGGTGGGTCGGCTAGAGGTTTTTCTATTGATCCCTTCCACAAGGTAACAAGGTGCAGCGTTGTTTAGGCATTTATGGGTTAACGAAGCAGGCAGAATGTTGTCGCTGGTGGATAGCCATTTGTTCTATCTCCTTGCCTCTGAAATGTGCTCTTTCCTCGCAATGCCCTGTGCCGTTCTCAGAGCATTATTCTGGAGGATTTGGATCTTGTTAACAATGTATTTGCTAGCGCCCAGGTACAGGGAGTTGCAATAGTCCAACTTGGACAAAATTAGGGCTTGGGCCAGTATGGTGCAGCTATCCTTAGATAGAAAGGGTTTACTAGCTCTAATCAGTTTGCATGTGTATGCAGAGGCTGAGGCCATGGCATTCACCTATTTAGCAAAAGTGAGGGTAGAGTCTAGGTAAAAACCTAAAGTTTATACCTCTTTAGCAACTTTGATAAGATTGCCATCAATTTTAAAAGAGGCGTATTTGTATCCAAGTTTATTGAGGTTGAATGCAGTCCCCAGAATGAGGAGCTCAGTTTTGTCATGATTTAGGCATAGACCGTGGGCATCTATCCTTGCCTGGATGACGAGATAGATTTTATTTACCAAGGCCAAATCATTGTCATAATCCCCAGTAAGTGGTATGGGAATCTGGGTATCATCTGCATAGTTAGTGTAGCTGACACCAAGAAGGTTCAGATTATTGAAAAGGGGCTTACACCACATGTAATAGGAATCGGGTCTGCTGCCGCTGATGGCGAGAAGACTCGCATGGTCCTGTTGCTCAGAAAGGATTGAATCCATGCTATGGCATCCTGTGAGAAGTGAGCTGCTGAATCAAGGTGGTTACACAAAACTTTATGGTCCACCGGATCAAAGGCGGCCAAAAGATCCAGGAGAAGTAGTAAAGGTGTGTCCCCTTTTCCTTAAGTGTCCAAAAAATTTTTAGCAGGCACTCCCATGCTTCATTTACAATTTGACAGCAAAAAAAGGCTATGCAGGAAATGGATAAGGATATGGGAAATAGTTAAATTGCCATTACACAGAGTCTGTCTAAGCTAGCCTTCAACACAAGAGTAAATGAGAGGACAATAGTGTTCAGCTCAACACAAGATCGAAGTGATCCAGTGTGTCTGGACCTTTATATTGACACGCCGGGTTGACACACTTTTTTATTAAAACATTTAAGTCTGTGGAAGAGTGCTTAGACTTGTGAAATAACATGTTTAACTGGGTATGCAAGGGACATGAATGAAAACGTAATTATATTGATGCCACAGCGGCAATATAATTACTGGACCTGGACACCTAAGTTTACCTGTGGAACGTCTGATTTAGCCACATTCAAATGCAAATATACACAGTGGGGTAAAACCCTCATCTAGTGTGGCTCCATCACAATGGGTGCAATCACAAGATCAAACACTGGTAAAAGGACCGGTACTACGTGTCTGAGACACTTCTCTTATTAGGCAGTAATGAAAACATTATTTATCACAACAAACCAAAACATATTTATATAAGTTGTTATTAATAATTTATCAAAAAGACAATGAGCATGTGTCCTTTACTCTGCAGATCAAATCAGTGGTCAAGAATGCCATTCAGCAATTAAATCTGTTTAGGAAGGTGCCCCCACTATTAACTCTGACCATGACACAGCAATTGGAGGATTATTACGAGTATCTAGGCTGGAACATGGCAACATTATGGCTTTCACCCCGTATGTGGGGGCCGGACATGGGCGGTAATGCCCACCAGCCCGAGCCATGGTAGGCCCAAGCAAAGCGAGGGGCTCGGCTTGTGCTGGGGGCTGTTACAGGCAATGTCCACACACCCGACATGGGGGTGAAAGACATTCACACACTGGGATTTAACCGGGGTACAAGAGTTTTTTTTTATGGGAGATGAGCTCAGTGCAGCGTGCGCAAGCACATCTCCTGAGGAAAAGAAAAAAAGTAAAAAAATGGATGCCGCCATTAAAATGGAAAAGGGACTAGGTCCATTTTAGGAGGACGGCAGCCCAAAAAAATTGAAAAAAAAATGGAACGGGAAAGGCATCTAGCGCCTTTTCTATTTTATGCTGCGGTCATGTTCAGCGATTACAGAATCGCGCCCTGGGTAGACAGATTTGGATTGTAAAATCTGGCTTTAGACTCTTAGACTCTTCAAAACAAGGAAGTAAGAACCTGGCTGAACATCAGGAAATACAATCCTACAGCCCCACCTTGGAGGATCTAAACCAGTAATTAGTGGAGGAAAGGGTTCAATTAAAGTTTATGTAGACACTTACCAAGGCCTTTCGGTGTAGAGACCTTACTTTGAAGAAGCTGGCAATCTAATATTCCATTGTACCCAACGCCAGAAACCTATGTTCCAGCCCATCATTCCTAATTAGCTTGGAAATGTTTAAGTGGAAGAAGCCTTGAGGAAGATAACTGAGCATGGTGGGTTGACCTGGAGATCCAGGTAAGAAAGAATCATATGTTGATACCTGCATTAGGCGCCACAGAGTTGTGGCCTGTCAGAGTCCAGGGCCCAAGACAGGAAGTCCATCAGTGCTGTCTCTTGTCAAGTGGGGCTACCAACATTTCGGAAACAACATATACCATAACCCCATCGCCATGAACCAGAGAAGAATTACCAGTATGCTCACATCATTCCGTATCACCAGAGAAAGTTCCATAATGCAATGTACTAAAGTTATAACCAGCCCCACAAGACTCAGAATAAGCAGGGGAATTACGAGCACAGTAATGTTGAAAGCAGACAGATTTCGTAAAAATGAAAATAAAGTTTAGACAGGCAGGCATTATTTAAGAGCAGGTCTGTTTACTTTGAAAGGTTACTTACAATTGAAAGCAAGTGTTGCATTAGCATATCACAATTTCCAACTGTCTCTCTCCCAGTACATATTGGATGGCTTACACTCTCAGATGTTAAACTCTACCAAAACAGAGGTGCTCTTCTTCCCTGCCAAAAGCTTTCTCTTGTCTCTTCCTCAGCCTACCCAGTTCCCACCTGGCACTCTCCCCTACTCTTGTTCAGTTGGGAACCTCTGGATCATTTATGAACCTTTTCTACTTTCATCTCCAAAATGGAAACAGCAGCTCGCCTCAACCTCCTAAATATTAGGAAAATCAGGCACCTCCTTCCTTTCAACACCACCAAGCATCTCTTAACCACGCTTGTCTTCTCTAAACTGCACTACTGTGCCAACATTCTCTTTGGTCTCCTTAACTATGCTTTCTGTCGTCTCAACAAGATCATTAATTTTGCTACCAGGACTCTCTTTGAACTCCTTCACTTCACACCTACTTCCTCATACAGTCACCAGGCTGGATGGCTGACGATGCAAAACTGGCCCAGATTTAAATGTCTTCTTCTGGTTCAGAAATATATCCATGGTAAGGCACCACTGCATCTATCCTCCTCTATCCAACCCTACAAGCCTTCTCGTAATCTCTGCTCTGCCTCTTCAACTACCGTTGTGGTTCCACGCCCTCTCTGTGCTTCCTCTTGCCTCCACTCTTTCGCTTCTTGCTCCACGTGCATGAAATTCTCTTCCCCCGGACAACTGAGGAACAGTCCACATGGATTTGTTCAAAAACAAACTAAAAGCCTACCTCATCGCCTCAGAGTTACCCCCTTAACTTACCTCTCATCTGCCTGCTAGCTAACATTTTTCCCTCACCTCTAACCTGCCACTGCCCCTCATTTTCTCTGCCTCCACTCTAGCACTTGTCCCATGATGGTCACATCCCCAGTACAGCTGGCCGTACCTCCTACCTGCACTTAAAAATGTCCAATGTGCGTTGTCCTTCATCTATGCATGTCCACTTATGTATTGTCCCCAGTGACTGTTCCATTCACTCCCCTCCACAACCTGGTCAGAATGTCTCTCCAACTCACCCCTTTTTAAGAAGCTCACTGCTTCCTGTTAAATCTGTTATTTTATCTATTGTCCAAATGGCATTGTTCCTCCTATATACAAATACATTCATTAATTAGCTAGAAGCTTTTTAGGGAAGAGGAAAAAAACCCTAGCCCTGAGCCAGCAATGAAGGGCGAAGGTCAGGTGCAGAAAAGCAGAAAGCATTCTTAGGGTGCAGCCTAAGTGATGAAGTTTCACACTGCTTAGCTTCCGCATCAGTGATTTTACCCATGCCTCTTAATTCTTGCCCTGTATTTGCCTAGTCACATCCGGCAAGTTCAAATATGGATCTTAAGAATAAGAAACATTGTTCAGGATTTAGGATATGGCGAGAACATAAATCCTCCAAGGCGGATGATGTTTCGCATTGTTTGGGTGTCCCCGAGTCATTTTTGTCCTTGGGTGGTGGTTTCTGCTACCAATATTGACCACCTTTAATGGGATTGGACAGTAGAGCTGAGAGATATACTCCTATTAACATTAGCAACATTGACCAGTATTATCTACTGCAACTATGAAAAATCAATGAGAACCAATATCCATTTGCTACGTTAATATTTATTGACCAATGGAACAAGTCACTTTAAAAAAAAAAAAAGAAAATCGCAATGTACAAAGCATATTGTTAGGATGCAAGCAATGTAAAACATTCTTCACAAAGACACTCCTGCTTAGACTACTGCTGTTCCTGTTAGTAAATACCAACTAAAAAGGACGCCCGTTTCAATTGAAACAAAAGGAACGAGTGGACGGATACCATATGTAATGAATGAAACAATGAAATCTAGGAGTCTTTATATGACACATACATACATATGACAAACAATGTTGCCATTGTATTGTATTGTATTGTTTATTTATATAGCGCCTATACACATGGAAGTGTTTCAAAGCGCTCAATATCCAATCACATAATTTATGATTATTTGAAGGCAATGCAATGTTAATGGTACTTGTTCTTCAAGAAATTAGATGATAACATGCACAGTTTGTGTGATGTGATTTCTTTTCTATCTTTTGATTGTAATATTTGTAGAACACAATTTCCCTGATGAAATAAAAAAGGTTAAAACAAACCACAAGACCACAATGTGAACTTGGAATTTTGCCCTCCTCTAACAAACCCCTACATATGTACCTATAATTGTACCTATGATTGTTTTGTACTATACGCCACAAGGTCTTCCAATTGCTCTGTATTCTATTTAGCGGCAACTGCCCATGACTGATCCAACGCATTCTGAACAAGAATAAAATGTGTTGGGCTAATGAATGTGTTGGGCTAATGAAAGACTGCATCTAATTCGACAAAAAACCTCTTTCGTCAACTCTTTGACCAACACTAAATCACTTCTATCTACCCTCCCACCTTCACCTGATCTTCATGAAAGCCTGAACTCTTTCTTTGTCAATAAGACCTGGACAATCCATTGCAATCTAAGGGCAGACGACAATCTACATAGTTCAATAATTCATTATTGCTTTTCAGTATCAGATGAGATAAGGTTTGCACTAGGTACTATCAGTATAAATACTCTGGGGGCCGAAACCCAACGATGCCCCATTCAACCCCTATCTGGTTGGTTAATGGTACAATATTTGGATCTCTTTGCAAGGGAACCTTAGCCTCTGTTCAGGCTTTCTTCCTTCAGGCTTGAAAGCCTCCATTATCACTACACATGTATTAAAGCAACCTGGGTTAGATCCCACATCTATGGGGAACTTCTGGGGAACTACAGATCTATCACTAATATTCCCATCCTCTACAAAATGTTGGAAGAGATAGCGGTGGAACAAACTAGCTGTTCTTGGACCTCATTCATATTCTGTCCCCCAGGCAATCAGGTTTCTGCCACAATTCGGGGATGGGCACTGCTTTGCTGAGATTCTGGAATGATGCCTTGGCAGCTGTTGACAGTAGCAACCAAAACCTCCTGGTTATGCTGGAGCTCTCGGCAGTGTTCAACATTGTTGATCACCATCTGTTGCTCGATACCATGTTGAAAACCTTGCATCTATCCAAATCAACCTCTCAATGGTTAAATTCTTTTTTTGCTGAACCAAACTAAGAGGTCCATAAATCTTCCTTCTCATCATAAGCTGCCAGGCTAACATGTGGGGTTCCCACAGGGCTCTCTACTGCCTCAGATTCTTTTTAGTATTTACTTTATCCTAATATGCAATCCTATGCAGATCATGTGCAGGTGTATATCACTATGCCCAAAGATAGACACCAATTGGTGGAATAACATTTCCTGATTCTATTCAAGACTAGATGAGCCATTCCTTCTTTCGGATTAACAGCACGAATACCGAAATAATACTGATCAGAAGGCCTGACATTCTGTTACATCCCAATATCACTCTCTTGACTGGATTTGAGGCTTACACCGAAGCACCTAATAATGCTTTGGTGGGGAATGATTTGCTCAAATGAAGATTTTACAACATCTGCCCCCTTTCGCCAACCAACAGCACAGAGCAGAAGTGTTAAGGGGTAATTAACTTGCATTTCTACTCAAATTCCTTGTGTGAAGGTTCTATTCCCTACTTGCAATTGGTACAAAATGCTGCACTTTGGCTGGCTTGTAACTTAAAGCTGACTAGCCAAGTGTTCAATGCCGAAAGATCTCTAAATTGTTTAAAATTGGACAACATAATTTCCTTTAAGGTAATCTGTATTACGTTTAAATTCCTGCATTACCTAGACCCAAAATATATTGCCTTCAAGTGTAAGAGGAGTCAACTGTCTAAACAACTTCAAAGCCTTTCCCAATCATGATGTTTGTTCCTTGTTCATGTTTACCATCAATTGGGGGCACATTATCTGCAGTCCAAGCTACGATTTAGACAGTTTAGCCCCACCCCGAGGTCGGCCCCCTCCCTCTTAGCTTTCCACTTGCAGTTAAAACACCACATTTTTCTTGTGCAGTTTCAGGCCAGGGCCCAGAGACTGCGGGGTACAGTGTGCTGTATAGGCATGCTCAACCAATCATGTTTATTAGGCATAGGCGTGCGTCCACACTTAACACCTCAAGTAAAATACATTATAGACAAGATTGTAGAAAAGGCAAATAATCACCCACATGTTATTGAATTGTTTATACATTCATACAGATTGTATTGTAGATGTTGCACAAAATATAAATTATCATATAATGTGCAACATATAATGAACAATATGAATAACACATACAAGTCATGAGAATGTACGCAAGGGAGGTTTGTGCATTGGGACAAGGTTGGAAAAGAGTACCCGTAATGAATGGTATGCAACTATATAGATTTTTCCGAAAGTCATTTTTTAAAAAATCCTGACAAGTTCCTTTTCTAAAAATATGTTTCTGTTATGTTAACTGGCTTATATACTACACACATCACCAACATAGTGTTCTTAAAACGCTAAAATTGTGTCTGTATTGGCAACTGTGACCCCACCCAAGTGATCTGAAAAGGAAACCTTGCGAGGGAGGCACATGCAACATAACTCACGCCACTGCCATGCACTGCTAAGACTAACACCCAGGACATTAAAGATGACATCACAAATGGGATCATCAAAGACATCACATATGAAACCACTCCTCTGTAACAATCACGATGGAAAGTCCAAAGGGTTCTGTTTAGAGTGTTGCTAGCATCATATCATGGGTGATCAGGAGGCTTCTCATGAACCCATGTATCACAAAATGTACTTATTGAAACAGAAACGTTCTACTGAGGTTTTGTTGTTAAAGCAGCAATTTAATAATGCATACAC
Source organism: Ambystoma mexicanum (assembly GCF_040938575.1). Taxonomy (NCBI): domain Eukaryota; kingdom Metazoa; phylum Chordata; class Amphibia; order Caudata; family Ambystomatidae; genus Ambystoma; species Ambystoma mexicanum. The sequence goes on from NC_090941.1 coordinate 809,149,365, forward strand.
AAAGGCAATGGCTGCAGCATGGATCATAGAAGTAGAGTATTCTTAATCTGGTATGTTTGGCCAGACCAAGCCTATCAGAACTTTGACTAATGTTAAACTTGGAGTCACAGCAAACAATAAAAGCATTACTACGCACACATGTTTGGATAAAAAGTTTACATAGATCGTCCATGGATGCAAATCTGAGGCACATACAGGGAAACTCTAGTAGGGAGGAAACAAATAGTATGACTAGAAAATGACACTAAGATTAGAGTTCATCACCATGTATAAAAATTGTATTATCTGTCTGGGGCCTCCTTATTGTTCCATGGATGTGCACCATGAGCTCAGGTCAAAGCCTAAGGAAAGTACCTTAAGAACATAGCACATGGTTAAGGTCTACATATACAGCATTTTTAGAGTATGTGTATCATGTTTTCAATTTTCGAAAGATCAAGTCACTCCCTCTGCTCAAGATTCGTACTTTCATGAAACAAAAACGACTGACCCAGATATGTGATGTTATCAATGATGCCATTTGTAATGTCATCTTTGATGTCCTGGCTGTTAGTATTAGCAATGCATGGCAGTGGTATTAGTTATGGTTGCATAGCATACCATAACTGGTGAATTTCTTTGTTTTTTTTCTATTTTACCTTGCAACCATAATGTCCCTTTTGCAATGCTTTTTTCCAATTCATTTCAAAGGCTTTTATTAGTGCAACTTAACCATAAAGTTCCTCTAACAAGGATTTTCAGTGATATAAACTGTAAGGGTACAGAAGTAAGGCTTGGACACAAAGGTGACATAGTTTTGGTTATATACCTTTATTAACCAGTAAAAGGGTTGGGAAAACAGCTTCTCTATCCCTAAAGCTAAGAAGGGTTTCCCTACCTCAAAGAAATCTAATGAAAATGTGAGTATGTCAAATAAATAGTCAGTCGCTGTTGTGTCCAAAAGCCCTACTTTTGACCCTAACACTAGTAACTCAAATGTACTGTGCAAGGAGGCTATATTCAGAATTAAAGTGATGAAGACAGTTCTTGTCAACAGAAAGTTCTCAAGGTCTCAGGTTGTCAAACAAAACAAATGTTCCTTTGCCACAATGTAATATTTAAATCATTATGGATTAGCTCCTTTCCCTTGGATTTAATCTTATCCTATTTGGCAGGCTAGGAGCTCATCTCCCACTTATGTTGCTTCCTTTAATTTACATGCAGAACAAACGTTTCCAGCTTTCCCGTGAACCGCCCTTCTTTGTTCACGGAGGGCTTATGTATGGATCACTCTCCTGCCAAACATATCCCAGGAAATTATAACAGATTGTCACTGTTAAACTTTCTCTTCTTGGGTCCCAGATCCTGTACTGTCTTGAATGTTCTTCGCTTTACTTTTAGACCTTAATATGGGTGCGAGTCCCAGACTTGCAATGATGAATTATACCAGCTTGGTGTACTCTCCTGCCAAGTATATGGTTTCTTCTTGTTTATCTCTTCTGCTTTCAGGGTCCCAGATGCTCTTATTATTTGTCTCTCATATGGGTACTAGTCCCAGTCCCAGACCTGCAATCCAGTTTCACAACAGCTTGGTTTAGTCTCCTGCCAAGCATACATGCCCTTCTGGACTGACCCAGACCATCTTTTCCTTGGGATCTCATATGGATGCGTGTCCCAGATTCATAATAATGTTTCTGGCCTGCTGGGTTTACTCTCCTGCCAAGCAAATACTTCTTTCTTTCTCTCTCTCTCTCTGTTATTCCCAGGGACCTAGCGCCTCTTATCTTTCACTCTGCAGTTCCCCGATTCCTCCCGGACCTCTAGCACTTCTTGGTCTAGCCATGTACCCGTTTGTGTGGTTTGCTTCTTCAAAGTGGCAGTGCTCAGCTGCGAGGCTCCGGTAGCGTTCAGGTGCACTCTCTGGTCGGTGGTGACTGCGCCGGTCACTCCTCCTCTTTTGGGCTGTGCTTTCCATCCCCAGCTGTGTTGAAGATCTCTTCTTGTTGGCTGTTGCTCCGCCAGTCACTGATTCCATCTTGGGCTGCTGTTCCTCTCTCCAGCAGCCCCCTGGACTTTGGGATGTCCAGAGGTTTGCTCCTGCTCCCTGGACTATCTTTGTGCTCCTGTTCGTCTCCTGGTGCGCTTGCATGCTCATCGTGTTGGCGTCTCCTAGGTTCCCTCCTCGTAGGATGCTTTCCTTCTGTTATTTTGTATTCCCTTTGACCAATCAAATGCAGTGAAAGACTAGACTGTTCAATCCGGTTCACTGCAGTGATCTTCATACTCCTGGTCATCATCTTCTTCACAGTACTTGCATTGGAACTATAAGGAAAGACCATTATGTTCCCTGGCACTTTAGTCAGGTCTAGCATACTGGATTGGCTGCTTTGAGAATAACGGATATTAGCTTGAGTTGGGCGCAGGGAAGGAGAGTTAGGCAAATCAAGAGGTACCCCATATTCTTAGGGGATGGTCGTCCTTAATCCCATAATGGGCTTCCTCTCCCATGTGACCCTCCCCTTGTGCACCACACCCAGGGGGACTATTGTACTGTGGACGCACCGCCCTGTCCCAATGGGAAATGTCTCCCCCCCTAGGTCAGAAGCATGACATCCAAAGATTCGCTACAATACACATACACACACACACGAAATCATGAAAGCATTCAGTAGGAGTACATTTAAATCCATACTGTGACATTTTGAGACTAATTTTGTTTTTTTATTTATTGGCACATTTATTACAACCTAGGGAACTAAAGCTTCAGATGCTGTAAAGCAGACATTCATTATCAGATATGGCTACATATAACAAATATAAAATAGTGGATTCATTACAGGTTGAAATAAGGGATGGGCAAACTTACAAAACGTAGTGGTCATGAGTTTTTGCACTTTGGAGTTCACGCCGCCTATTCTGTAAAGACCCAAAATAGTAATTCCTAAATAGAAAAAGATAACAAAAATGCAATTGCGATGTTATGGAAAAATACATCTGTTGAATTTATGTTTATTTAGCAGTGCAATATTGTGCCATTTTTTCAAAGGAAGTACAAAGAAATTAATGTTTCGGTCTGGGCATGCAGTTGCAGAGTATCCCAAGATAGTGGGCACAACAAATTACCCAAAACAGAAATAGGTTCTCCACATAAGAGCATGCATGGTGGTAAGGGCCGCTTGCAACACTCTCACTTATTAATGAAATAATTAGGATGCAATCTCTACAAAATACCACTTTTTATCAAAACAATGAATGCAAAAACATTGGCTACATACCTCTCGTCTCCACAGAATGAATGCATTTCCTCACAAAGTTAAATCCTGCTTCATTTAAAAACACTGCAAATTAATGAAAAGGCACATGTCACCTGCTGGTTGGGGCACAGATTCCTGATTCAGTGTTTAGATGTAATCACTTCAACGAGGACTACCATACGTGTCCCTAGAATGCAGCTTAATCTTTAAAAGCATAATTCACTGCCTGTTTGGATTAGCATTAATTATTTTAGCACCACCCCATCACCCAAGACTGAACCATGTGCCACCCCCCCCTGCAGCTTCAGAGTTAGCACAATCATTCCACAATCATGAGGAACAAGAGGAAGCCTACAGTAGCACATGTATTGGAAAGTCAGCAGTCCAAAATACCAGTGATAGAAGAATCATTGAATTTGGGGATGATCTATACCGATCGCTATAGTTTCTTTACCACTCTTTTGATCCCTTGTTTGCTTCTTGGACTCATAAGTGGGCTGATGGCACAACAGTGTGATATTATTCATCAGTTCGAGAGTCACTAATGCCACATACCCAAATCTGTGGGTATGTGGGATCACACCTGCCCCTCCCCTAGGAACAGTGTGTACTACACCTCAGGATCCAGCCCATTAGTGGGTAAAGTACAACTGTCTATGAGAACCTATGTGATATTATTCATCAGTTCGAGAGTCACTAATGCCACATACCCAAATCTGTGGGTATGTGGGATCACACCTGCCCCTCCCCTAGGAACAGTGTGTACTACACCTCAGGATCCAGCCCATTAGTGGGTAAAGTACAACTGTCTATGAGAACCTCTGGCTAGTAATCTTGATAACGTTAAGTGTAAACCTTCAGTGTCATTCAAAGCACAAAACAATGACACAATTTAGGCTCCTTGTCCTTTTAGATAGTTTAATCAAAGTCCTCAGATGTTTCACCAATTTGCCATCCTGCATAGCCACTACCAGTTTCTGCCACTATTAGTTTCTTCTTGAGTCTGCCCAGCACATCATAACTATTCACCAAAGCTTTGGCTCCCTCGATGGACATCAGCAGAATAGATAAATGCGTAGCAGTATGACTGGCTAGCGTAGGTTCCAATTCTCAGGCAGCGCTCAATACTCAAAAAGGTGTTCAGTGTACTCCATGGTGGACTTTGAAGTTCACAAATGTACACTTGAACAGGACTTGGCTTACAAATGACTTAAATAGAGTTTAGCTATCTGCAAAGGACTTAAATAGAGTTTAGCTATTGTCTGTACAGCCCTGGGGTGTGTGTTTGTAGCTTGGAATCAGTGTCAATACAAGCTTTGAACGTATCTGTGTTTCTGCCTCTGCAGTGGCTCAGCCTGCCAGTGGCTCTTGGTCAAGGGAAACATGGCAGCTTGCACATGTCAGTACCTTTGTTTCACCTGCACCTGACATTCTTAATTCAACATCTGCATCAGTGTTGACCTGATGCCTGGAACTGTAAACAGCTGATTTTATTGCCCGTGCTGTCTGCCTGGTCCTGCTGTGCTAGATACATTTCGTTCCACTGAGAATCTCAGTGGGAATTAATCTAGGTCCAATCAATGTTGTAATGGTCCCTTAAGATACCAGCCTGGAGTAGCATAATAGAGCTTATATTTATTCATGTATTTATAACAAAAGAGCATACAATAGATAAGAAATCCGATTTGATGGGAAGCAGTGAGCTTCTTACAATTCAGTGAGTTCAAGTGAGATTCTGACTTGAATTCACTGAAGAACAAGCAAAGTTAGACGTTTTAAGTGAAGGTAGGAGGTACAGCCAGCTGTGTTAGGGATGTGATCATGATGGATGAAGTGCTAGAGTGGAGGCAGTAGAAAGTGAGGAACATTGGAAGGGTAGAGGTGTGGGAAAATGTTAGCTAGAAGGCAGATGACAGGTAGGGTAAGAGGGTAACTCAGAGGAAAGGAGGTAGACTTTCAGTTTGGTTTTAAACATATCAGGGAAGACTGTTTCTCAGAAGTCTGGGGGAAGAGAATTCCATGCAAGTGGAGCAAGATGAGAGAGAGAGCGGAAGCAAGAGGAAGCACAGGGAGAGCGAGGTGCCACAAGGGTAGTCAAGGAGGCGGAGCAGAGATTACGAAAAGGCTTGTAGAGTTGGAAACATAAGGATAGATATGGTGGTCCCTTTCCGTGGATAGATTTGTGAACCAGGAGCAGATATTTAAATCTGGCCCTGTTTTGCATCATCAGGCATCAAGTCTGGTGACGGTACGGGGAAGTAGGTGTGAAGTGAGGGAGTTCAAAAAGAGTCCTGGTAGCAAGGTTAATGATCTTGATGGGAGGACAGAAAGTATAATTGTGCAAACCAAAGAGAATGCTGGCACAGTAGTCCAGTTTAGAGAATACAGGAGCGATTAAGAGATTCTTGTCATTGTAGAAAGGAAGGAGGTGCCTGATTTTCCTAATCTTTAGGAGGTTGAGGCAAGCCGGCGTTGCAGTTTTGAAGATGAACGTAGAGAAGGTGTGAGAAGGGTCATAGATGGCACCGAGGTTTCTAGCAGAAGAAGAGTAGGGACGTGTTCCAGGTGGGAATTGATAGGCAGAGGAAGAGATGTGAGAGAGTATTTGGCAGGGAAGAAGAGCACCACTGTTTTGCCAGAGTTTAACACCAGAGAGTGCAAAGCCATTTAATATTTAATGGCAGAGAGACAGAGATTAAACGAGAGTTCAGGAAAAGAAAAGAAGATGTGGGTGTCATCCGCAAAGAGTTGGTACAGGAATCGAAAGGAAAAGATTTGTTCCCCAAGAGCAGAAGTTTAGAGTGTAAAGGGGAGTGGACCCAAGACAGAGCCTTGTGGAACACCAACAGTTAGAAGAATGAGTTGAGAGGTGTTGTTGCTCCAGGAGACAGAGAATTTGCAAGGTTCCAATTAGGTTTCAATCTAAGCATGTGCTTGATCGTAAATCACAAGTAGAAAGGGAATTAAGGAGACCAAAGTGATCGACAGTGTCAAAGGCAGCAGACAGGTGAAGGAGAAATAGGATAGAGGATAGGTTGGTGTGCTTAGCAGAGGTGATGAAATTGGAGACATTCATGAGAGCATTTTACGTGGAGAGACAAGAGCGGAAACCTGCTTGTAGGGGGTCTCGAAAGGCTGTGAATGTCTTGAAATGTGTAAAATGGTTGAACACAACCCTTTTGAGCATTTTACAGTGGTGAAGAAGGAGAGACACAGGGCAGAAGTTAGCTGCTAGATTTGGGTCAGTCCCTCACTTCTTTAGGAGAGGGATGACTGTGACCATTTTCAAAATAGAGACAAAGCAAGCAGAGTCTAAGGAAAGGTTGAAGAGTTCAGCAAGGTGAGAGGCCACTAAAGGGGCAATAGGTTTGACTTGCTGAGGAGCAAGAGGGTTTGATAGGGCACAGGATGGGTAAGCCTTTATCAGTAGAGATAGGAATTCTTCAGTATTAGTGAGACTAAAGTGTGAGATAGAGGCAGCAGATAATGGTACAGTCAGTGGAGAGCAGAATGTAAGAGGAGGGAGTAGGAGGAAGGTCCGGACGAAGTCTTTAATTTTGGAAATGTTTGCAGCAAAGTATTCAGCCAGGTCATTAGCTGTGAGAGTGGAGTTGATAATCCTAGGTTTAGGAGGAGTGAGTTTCGGGTGCCCTGTAGACGGGGAGGATGGTTGGAGTGAGAGTCAATGAGGGTGCAGTAGAAATCTGTTTTTGTTCTATCAAGAGAGGACTTGAGAGTGTTCAGTGCAAAGAGGTAGAGCTTCAGGTCCTCATGCAAGTGGGTACACCACCATTTGCACATCAGCCGACACATGTCTGTGCAGAGACAGTATATGTATGGGATGACCCATGGTTGAGGATGCTGAGACTTAGGGGTGAAAGTTAACAGTGGGAAGTGTAATGAATCTAGTGAGATCATCACTATGATCCTGGTATGGGCCTCCTCTCATTTGGCCAGGGGAAGGCAGCCACTACCGGATCCTGACTCTGGGGGTGGTATCATGTGGGAGGATCACATGGAAGGGGACTCATGCCAGGAGGAATTGGTGACCTCCTTATCTGATGATTCCCCTATACCTCCCTACAATATTGATGGTTAATTGTAAAATAGAACAAACTAATGTTAGACAATCCCCTATGAACTACAGTACCCATGCTTATGGTACTCGGACAAGGAGGAACGGCTCAGAGCGATTGAAGATTCTGAATGCTATTCACCAAAAGGTGCAGTCTAGTTGCCATGGAAATCCAAACATGAGGCACAGACGAGAGAAGGAGATGAGAAAGAAGATAGGGAAGCTGTTGTGAAAGGCATAGCTGAAGCAGAGGTTGTCCGAGATGAAGGAACTGCTCCAGAGAGAAGAACGCCAGCTGATGGCATCACAAAGAGTGAAAGCGAGTGGCACTGCAGAGGACACGCAGCAGGAAGCGGCGTGTGGAGAAGGAGCCCAGCTGAAGAGGAGATGTGCTCCCAACTCAGCACACAGCGTGTCAGTGAAAGAGAAGCCGCAGAAGATCAACAGAGCTGTCAGAGCTCCAGGAGACAGACGCACAGCTCACTGAAGGTATGTGGGAGCAAGAGAGAGAGCGAGCAGGATGCCAGAGGTCTGTCGCAACAGTGGACCACGAAAGGTAGCTGCCGAAGAAAACTGGTGAGTTGGCCAGACGCAACCGCTGACCCCGGGGTGCTCCACATAAGAAAAGTGTTAGAACCCCGTAATTTTGAATACCGAACAATTAATGAAACAAAGCAGAAACCCCATAATTTTGAATACCAAACCATTAAAGAAACAGAGAAGAAGTGGCAAGAGCATAAATTCCTTTACAATATGGGAAAGCTTATAACCAGCATTGCCAACAGCAAAGAGGCTTTGAGACAACCACAATAAAACAACAAAGGCATAAATCTCTGTTTAGGAGATGTACATTGGGGAAAGCTTATAGCCTGCATTGCCAACAGCCAAGAGACTGTTAAACCAAACGGAGAAAACAAGGGCCCCCCTTTTTGGGATATCAACTGAGGGGAACTTGTAGCCCAAACTGCCAACAGTCAAGAAGCTGTCAAGAAATAGCTAAGGGACACTAAGGAAATAATTCTTCTATATCAAGTTCTCAGTTTGGGGAAAACTGGAACACACATTACCAAGCATTTATCCAGATACCCTTAACCCAGTGAAAGGAGTCAAACATTGTTTAGCAGAGACAACGAATAGAGAGAATAAGTCAAAGCTGACAAGATTAAGGAAAGAATGCAATCTCCTGCTCACTTAGCAGACCGAGAAGTGGGTCTTCCTCGCAAGACAGCTATACTGGATGATGGAGGATGCTTGCTAGGAAGCTATCATTAATGCAAAGAGCTAGAAACATTGATGCCGTTTTCCATGGTCGATAATGAACATGTGCTTACAAATGAGCCTATTAATGTGTTTTGGCTATTTATTGGAATCTTTATAAAGGAACATTCCAGCCAAAGAGCTTTATGTTGGAGCAGTTTTTTGACAACATACACAAAAAAACATATTCAGCAAAGCGTTGAAGTATCTTGAAGGATCCACAGGAGACCGGTAAGTTGAAATAAAAAAGCATGTATTCTCAAGGAGGCCCTTCTGTTTAGTTTGCGATTTGTGAAATGGAATAATATAAAATTCTATAAACAAATGGTTATATGAAATGCTCCACCTGCCCAAACATGTTTACATCTGTAGTTGAAACAGCACCCAAACACGTTTATACGAACAGTTTTCTGATGCATGTTTAAAACGGTACATTTTTTAACTGACAATAATAACTGCATTTGATGCACAACATGATCAAGTATCTAACTGATATATACATATGAAACATAACGGGATGAACACATATAAGGTAGGTGGATCGTAGAGGGTCTGTTTCCAATGGTACAGTTTTCTACGGATATTCATGGAATAAGACCTGGGAAGTCACAGGGCCCTGGTGGGTTAACAGTACAGTTCCATAGGAAATGCAAGCATGCATTGGCCAGTTTTTAGCAGAAACGTTTAATGGCTGAACTGCTACGGTCAATGCAAGAGGCCATCCAGTTACAGAGCTAATTTTAAAACTGGGTGAGAGATCTATGGGGCCATATCTTTACTGAACAATGATGCTAAGATTTTCGCAAAGGTCTTAAGACTGAATGTGGTGTGGGGTAACCTGAATGACAAGTCCCAGTGTGGTTTTATAATTGGTAGACACTGCAATGCTATTATACGTTTTCTTAGGAAAGATGTATCCCAAGCAGCAGCAGCCTCTGAGGATTAACAGAAGGTTTGAGTAGGTTGGACCCTGCTAGGGTATACTTTATGCAGGTTTGGATTTAAGGATTTCAAGACTCTTTCATCGGGCATGAAAGCGAAATATTGATTAATGGATTATTTTCTGGCGCTTTTCAATTGGAAAAAGGAACTTTCAAGCTTGCCCCTTGTCCTCTGTTCTGTTCAATTTGGCTATGGAGACTATGAGCCTCATTACGTGCCCAGCGGCAACCCTGCCAGTGCTACCGGCGGGTTGCCGCCGGACCCGCAATAATCTACAGGTGCCCGACTTCCCGTGCTACTGGGCTATTTCAAGTTATGGGGCCGGGAAGTCAGGCGCTGGTACATTTGGTATTCCCCATTCCCATAGAGTCCCGGGACACTGGACCACCGGCACCGTTAACACTGGTGCCAGTGCTCCCGTGACAAGTCTGTCTACTGTGGCTGCTGCGCCTGGCTGGGTCAGACCTGTCGGCACAGCGGCTCCATCAGGCAGACTTGTAGTTTGTCGGTCTGGAAACAAGGGTGCTGGTGGGCTTACCTGCACCCTTGTTTCCAGACCGGCAAACATGTAATGAGACCCTATGTCCATTGTTTTAAGGCAGAACATTTAGATAAGGGGTTTGCATGTGTTAGGGGGGGATTACAAGTTTTGCTTTGATATTATATCATAATACTGTTGGAGAATCCATCGGATGCCAATAAACCTTGAATGAGTTCAAAATTGGCCTATGCTTCAATTCCCGGGCACAGAATAAACAGACAGAAACATTATGTCATCTGAATCTCCAAAATACACTTTAGAGGACTTTTTGAGGCCTGGTCCTGGTGTTAACATATCTAGATATACAATTAATGCATCATACTAAGTAGACAATGTTGGTGGCTTTATCAGCTGTGCTAGATAAGATCAAGACTTGCATGCCAAGATGGGGAAAAAATGACCTTATAGGCAAACATCAATGCCATTACAATTTCCCTCCTACAACCTATGCTTTATATTTTACAACCAATTTCACTCTTCTCGTCTCTAAAGAGATGTGGCTAGAGTAGAAATAGATTCTTGTGGGGAGAAGAACATGGCAAAGGCTCCTGAAATGAGAACTGCAGAAGAATGTACAGGAAGGACAGTTTGGATATCCAAACATTCAGAAGTATGAACAGGCTCTGCACACCTGGATTTCACATGATGTGGTCTATAGCTGCAGTTGGCTGCCAATGGAGAAAGGTTAATGTGCCCTTTTCCACCTCAGCGGGCTGACATCAATGGATAGGGTTCCAATACAAGCGAATGTCCTACTAACTGTGTCATAAAGGGCTACGGTCCGGGAGAGATATATGGGAGATATGAAAGCAAATGCTTACCTTCACAATAAAGTACTTATCTGGAGCAAATTCTGTATTCAGGTTTAGAAACAATAAGAATCTTTTAACAATGTGGACTGAGGCATGGACATTAAATGCCCTTCTCCAAGTCCACATCCTGGATTATGCATGCAGAATGTGCACTGTACATAACTCTGAGCAAACCACCTTTAGAGTAGGGCTTTGACCAAAACAGAAGTCGATACAAAGCCGAGCAAGCAGGGCTTATGGTTTATTTCCAAATGGATAGTCACAGATGGCAGATGACAAGATTCACAAAAACATAACATGATGCACCAATCAAAAAAGAATTAGCGCTGTACCTAAAATGTACTGAGTAGTATGCATGTAGCGGTCCGACTTCTGAAAGAAATATGTTGTTTGGGCCCTTTGGTATCCTTGGAAAATCATCAGATAAAGTGAGGGTAGCAAGAGGGCTGAACGACATTTGCCCAGAGGCATAGGCAGGCAGTTTGGAATAGGGGTGACCTGACCACGTGCCAGCAGTGACTGGGATAAAACAGGGTGACCTGACCACGTGCCAGCAGTGACTGGGATAAGTCGACTGTTAATTGAAAGAGCTGTATTGCATTACACTTTAAGCCATGGTGTCATATGACATGCCAGAGCCTGAAGTCTTCTGTCCTCTATATGTGTACAAACTGCATCCCAGGGGATTCTTACTGTCCAGGCAAGGTAAAAGTGATTTATTTAGAAAGTCCTGGCCATCATAATATATACAGCTCTCAAAGTCAGTAGAAGAGTACTGGCTGAGTATGATTAGTAGGCAGATTGAGACCAATCTTGATCTTCTGTGCCCTCCAGTCATACAGGAGACGGTAGCAAAGCATGAGAGCCAATGGACTGTGTCCTTATAGAGCCAGTAGAGGTATAGCTCCAGAATAACATCACAGTTCATCGTGCAATGTGTGAAGTTCCTCAGGCCACCTTTGACGCTGGTCCAGCCTGATCCATTGAAAACAAAACCAGAGGACTGACTCCCAAACCAGAAGAATGGACAAAAGGTCCAAGTCACAATCCTAAAAGAGAAGAACACTCTGCAATGGAACATATGCTAGAAGGTTTGATCCTCGGTCAGGTACTAGATCCAGGAATCAAAGTGTGCACCTCCCTGTTCATAAGCAGACACTGGAGATGATTCAACTGATGACTTATAAAGCATTTTAAAATCACACCAAACTGACAGTCGAACAATGCCTGCTGCAGGTGCTCCAAAAGAGGATGAGAAAATAAAATGGATCAAGCCTATGTATTTGCTCTCTGAACTCAGTAAGAGGATGCACCAAGTGACCCGCAACTTCCCCTTACGAGGAGCTAGCAGAAGCCGCAAGTGTCTCAGTCAACACTGAAGCAGATGGGATAAAATGTGGGAGAACCATTGAGATGCTCTGACCATCCTCAAACCGGACAGGAAATCTTTGAGCAGGGGAATTCAAAATGTGGATCTGGTCCCCCTAACAGGGAGGGAATATGTCCAGGGGTGTGTGGGAAAAAAAAGCAGCACAGATAGTGTTCCCCAAGTGAACTGACAACAGAAAAGTATTTCTGAAAGAGCCAAAAGGTGCCATTCAAAAAATGATATCAGACATCGAATTGCACATATTGCTCGCTGCCATGATGAAAAGAGTAGTCATGGAAAATACAAGGTGCAGATAAATGCATGCACACCCGAGAGATCAACACTGACCATTTCTAAATCCTATTAATTGAATGCAGAAACTGACTGGTTCAGGCTAAGTACGTGCCAAGATCTTGGTTTATTTAAATAGGAACTTTTTACTTGTAAAAATGCAACAGGACTGATTTCACCTTCAAAAGCCAAATGTAAAATCATAGTTTTCTTCATTTTTTGCCTGATCAGTATGTGTAAACATGCAGAAAAATGCAGAGTTAAGTAAGAACTGTGCCACATGTAAAAGATTGCCTTTGCAGCATAAGAATTCAACAGGCTGCAGAACATTGTATTTGTCCATGCACTTGACTCCACTTTGAAGAACACTGTATTGTATTTAGTGTTAAATGAGACATGTAAAAAAAGTATTGAATTGATTCACACTTTTGTAAGATGAAAAACTGTGTATTCATTACTCTACTGCATGGTACATATAGCTGGAGTTGTCCTAGAATGAACCTCACTTCCAGAGGTCCCAGCCACATTACAAGACAGAGGCTGCACAAAACCATTGGATCCATTGTGTTCATACTAGCTGCAAGCACAACACTCATAGAACCCTTGCCAGGCCATGGCTGGCTAATGTATACCTTCAAAGGGACTTGTCACATTCATAATTTCAGGCTCCTCATGAAATCCATTCAAGTGAACAGCTTATCAGATGTCCATGCAAAAGCCCAACAAATTGTATTAAATGCCACAAAGGGGAATGTGCATGGGATGTACCAACAGTGAAGTCCATCGGCCGAAGTCAATCAGTATAGAAGCAGTATTTCTTCTTTTACAAACTGAATAAGAAAGCTACATGTTTCATTTTAACCCCAAACAAGTCAATTTGAAAAATCATAACTTTATAAGGGAAGATTTTAGAAACATGAGAGTAATTGCAAATTGTAGATACAATATATGACTTTCACCCAACCTAAAATTCACCTTGGGTACAATGGAAAAATTGAGAGAAATAGGAAGAAATATGATCTCTGGAAATACTTAATGCACACTGGCTTTCCACAATTTGCATTCTTACTCCTCATGCATACATTTCATTGATCTTTATTTAATTAAACTAGCACATGTTAATCAAAAGTTAATGCAATAAGAAAATGCCTCTTCAGAACATGGGGAGTGAAATTCCCTCCCACATTTGCAGGACTTAAGGGGGAAGAGCCCCTCCTTCCAAATTCACAAGATGTGGGGAGGAGGCGAGGAATATGAAATAGCTGATGCACAGATCGATTATTATTACAAAGAGATGAATATTGAAGAATATTTTTGGATACAAGTGGTGATAGAGATGGCTGGGGAACAAAGTGGAAATAATCTGGATGACTATTTCATTCCTAGGCAGGATAGAAGTCCTTTCAGAGAGAGGTGACAGCCCACATTGAAAACTATGTTCCAGACAGCCAGCTGAAAAGGACCTTGCTGAGGCAGCAGCTCTAGATTGAGGGGCTATGCAGTGTCCTCAAAATTAGAAGCCACATTTAAAATGTAAGTAGAAACCCAAATATAACTCAAAACGGCCCATAGTATTGTCCATGGTAAAATCCAGGGAATCAAACGTACTCGGAATCAAGGGGAAAGCTAATATTACAAAGGTGCAGGTGCAGAGTTAATGGAGTACAAAGTCAGATGTAATTTCCTTAACACTGAATGCAGTTTTGTTTTTGAGGGGCATCAAACAACTGACTGCATTTTGGTGCAACCTAAATGCAGAAGTGGTTTTGTAAAATTAAGCCCCATTAAAAAGAACCAGAAATACCCATAGTGTAGTCATGACACACTATTGTACAATGTGATAACATGCAAATTAGCTTAGTCATAAATGATATGTTTGCACAACAGAAATAATTATAGAAGGTTCATTCTATTTAGTCATGCAAAGTTTGAAGCCATGCTATTCTATATCCTGAAAACATATTTGGTAGACCCATGGATAATGTGACAGGGAGAGGGTGCTTTTGCATGATACTTGTTACTGGAGAATACTACACCTCCAGCCCATTAACTTACAGAGCAGAAGGCAGCAAATTAACAGAAATAGATTGAAAACTAGACAGCCATATGTATACTGGAAACACACACATGTTCAGAGAATGGTGCACATGAGAAGACTGCACACGCTTGTTCAGCGAAGAGTGCACAATACCTGAGAGTTTTATTGTCCTAATCCAAACCTGTATGAGCTCCATGCAATTGGTACTTGTCGACATTTAAATGACCTGCACATAACCAGTACATTCACAATCCCACACTTATACAGAGGAATTAAGCAGAATGAATGTATGTTTATAAATGTTATTTTTTATTTTATTGTCATTTGGTTATTATCAAACCTTTAACAAAAGAACAATTTCACAATCATTGATTTTTTTTCACAAAAAAACACAAGAGTTGAAGAGATAAAACATTAAAAGAATGAATGCCTATTTACATTGGAATGCAGAAAAAAAAAACCTTTTACTAATTACAGTTGGTATCATAGATCTCTAAGGTAAAATGTCATTGAATCTCCTTTGATAGGGGTTAAGAATTGTCCTAAAAGGTTAATCAACCACCAGTGTTTAGTCCAATGTTAGCGCTCTTAAGTAGCCATTGACCGCTAAAACCAAAGAGATGGTGCGGCCTGCCAAGCAATAATGCCAGAAGGTGTCTGGGAAGTCCAAGGCCAGCAATGTTGCAAATCTCGCAAAGTATACCTCACGTTTGCCCATAAGTGCAGTGTAGACAGTTAGTAAATGTATTAGCGTATCCACCTGGAGTGGGGTGTTACAAAAACGAACTGCAGTTGTGGGATATTTTGACCCATTTCAATGTGCCACACTACATCACTGTACTGCGCACCAAAATCTTCAAAACTGCATTTGGGTCACAACCATAAAAAGGATGCACACCCTGCCACACACAGTCAGGGGGGGGTGAAAACAGAGTCCTCACTCCAGGAGCATGCCACTGGGCTCTGACACAGTCAACATGGAGCAAAGTGATTGAATTGTGCAGAAAACCGAAAATGCCTTTTAAAATGTTAGCTTTTCAACCGTAAAAAGTGCTGTTTTTGGCACTAGATCCCTTCCTTGCTACTGAATCATTGAGATTAAAAGGGCCCGCAATGCCCAGGACCATCCAGTGTGGCTCAGAGGAACCGGGCCTCATTTAATGACAGCTGCTACAAAATGTATCTTTGAAAAAGCAACCCAGTAACCCTTGTTTTCATTTTCCACAGGAAAAATGCAGCTAAACTTTGCAACAAATATCAGAATCAGCTGTGCAGACAGAAACTCTAAACAAAGGCATGTTACATGTATCCAGGCTGCAAACCATTCCAGCACTCAAGGGAAGAACTAATGCGGACTAAAAGGTGTATTTGCTGCAGAGCAAAATTGGATTTAAAGAGATCATTTTGATGTGCTTTTTCATGAATGAAAGGCAAAATCGCCTGTTTTAAAGTAGGTTCTTGTTTAAAGGCTTAATTCTTTAAGAATGTCAAAGGATTGCTAATGTTTAAATAATCCACCTATAAACTGTGTTAATTTTATATGTTTACATCAAAGATGTAGGTGAAACTTAAAGCTAAGGCCAGCCTGGGTTAATCAACTATTAAAAAAAAAAAGCTGTTCTAAGCCTGAGAAAGGTGGCCACCTCCACTGCTGGCAGGGAAGGCTAATTGCTGTTGGGAGGCCTTGCATACTCATGACAAAGGACCTCATTAGACGTTTGTCTGTGCCCCAGGCAAAGACAATGGCAGGCTTGGACACTCACCCTTCCAAGGGAGGGGCAGGAAGCTCCACTCTCTAGGAAGAGGCCCCTTATTCAACTTCAAAGGATTTGCCATTTGCTCACACTTGAGAAGAAAAAAAAAACAGACATGGGTTTAAAATACTTATTTTGCCACTGAACTTCAAGACATTTAAATTGGCAGCAAGAATAAGAAAGAGTGAAAAGTACATAGATCTAAATCTGAATTTCTGCTGCTCATTTGAAAACTTGGTAGAATTTCTTACTGCGTAAGGTACTGAAGTTATTTTAAAAGTGTAAGATTTCCAAACCGTTTTTCTCTCTTATGTGGCAAGGGAAGGTTATCTCTAAATTCTGTGACTGATCTTTACTCCTGAATACCTGCTGCTTACTTACATTTGTGTAGAATTGCTTACTTGTGAGTTGAGAAATTTGCAGGGGGAAATCTTAACATAAGCGCTATCTTTCAAACAATCCAAAACTGTTCTTTTCTCTGTGTTTTATATTCTGTGTTGCTAAAAGTGAATTCCAATGCCTTACACACCTACCTATCTGTTATTGTCACCACATTGGTGATTGCTGCTCCCTATTAAAAGTATGTTTTGATTTGAATTTTAAATAAATAAATAAATAAATATGACCTTTACCAACCAGCCTGATTCCTGGTCCATTGTGACCTGTGAGTATTTTGAGAAGGGGTGTGATATGAGTGGTATAGCACTCAGAATATTGAAACTATAGACACAATAAAATAAGTATTTCATTTGTGCACTGCATACTAGGCTGGGACCAGTGTGTATTGCCTGATTGAAATCCTTAACACAGTAGTTTGTGTGCCTGCCAAATTATAGCAGGTCTGTATCTGCCTAGTTGGAATGAGGTTCCAGCTAAATCTGACAAATAATATTCGGGCTGTGGGATGTGGATAAATGGTCATATAGGGCGCAATTATGCCGGCAGCTTTGAAATCAAATCTCAGATGGAATAAAAAGTTGTATGAGTGCAGGGAATCAAGCGTGGATGCCGAATCCTGTCTACGTAAGTTCTTCTTTACAAGGACTGTGTTTTCGATTAAATCATTGGCAGAGAACCCCAGGCCAGCCAAGATGCCCAAACACATCTCTGAAAATACACATAGAAATGTGTCCCCCTTGTCCGAAATGATCTTTTATAAATGTAATTGGTTCAACTATTTTTACTCTGATACAACATTTTTTTTTATATTGGAAAAAATCAAGTGTTTTTGAATAGTTTTGAAATGGTTCTATATCAATAGAGATATGCTGGCCAAAGAGCAACAATGTTACCATTAAACGAAACTGTGCTGCTTATAAACAATTGTAGAAGGAGTATATTTAAAATGCATAGCATCTTTTAGAGTATAATATATGCCTAGAATGTATTATGGAAATGAATGCTTATGTGAATTGTATTAGTGAGATTCATGTGGGCAGGTAAAATCTTGTGTTACTGATCAATGGTTTTTGTACCTGTAACAGTGTAGCGATTTCCTTGGTATAAAGCTGAAGACCACCCATGGCAGACTGACCTCTATTTTAAATACATGTCTAGTTATGAATACACAGTCTGCTTTTCTTACCCAGAATTGTGGGGTGGGACTGGATTTCAGTGGTGATGAAATCAGTTGTGTCACCCGAGCAAAATAAATAAATACATTCACAAATATATCAACAGGTGGTGTGAGGCTCTTTAAAAAAGCCAGTATTGGCACGGCTTTTAAAAGAAAACAAGCCCTTCTGGCATTTGGAGGGGGAGGCCTGGCAACATTTTTTTTACTCCTGAGGGTGGGGCATGGGCTCAGCATAAAATGTTAGTTTGAATATCGCTGACTTTGAGGCAGAGTACCATGCTGATATAAAATCTGCCATGGACCACTAACTGCGGGTATGAAAGAAGCTGGTGGAAAACTAAGCAAGGTGATGGTGCGGGATGCGTGCTATCCACATTATGAAATGCAGTTGCCTCGTCCCAAGATGAGCCGATTGAGGAGCCACGGCACAAAATCCAGGTGACCAATCCCCTACCAGGACAAGTTGACAATTACCCTGGAATCACTTTGAATGGGAACCATGTGCTCCTGAACATTTGCTGCCATTGTTGCAGCAGCAGAACCGATCATCTGTACCTGAATCGGACTACGAGAGCCTGTACCCTGGGTCACACCTGTGCCCTGGATTGTCAACTGGACAGGATGAAAAGGCCTTTCACTCAAGATCCAACTTTGTGGCTTTGTGGATGAGATGGTGGATTCCTTCAATGGTCAAGCCTGCTGCCCGAGCTGTGTGAGTGCCAGAGACTGGAACACTGATGCTGCTTAATGCTGCGTGACAGAGCGACATTACATACCATTCTATTATTAGTCCATAGATCAAACACTGCACGGCTTTTAAAACTGCACTGCAAAATACATTGTGCTGCTCCATGCACTGAGGCCAGAAGACTTAATGATCAGGAGGTTTAGTTTCCTGCACTGCGCGGATCTGCTGCTTCTCAGAGATTCAGCTTAAGATCTTGATTGTTAAAATCGTGATCAATTCTCTCGGATCTTTTGGATCATAGAAAACGAATTCTGAATCAAATATTAATTTGCTTAAAGCATTAGGAAACCACAACTACCAAATGAATGAACAACATGTACAACACGGCACGTTTTGAGAAGAGCTCACAAACATACATTTCACACATGTATGAATAAAGAGCTAGCAGCATTACTTCCACCTTCATGTTAGGGGGTCCCTTCATTTCCCCATGTATAGGTGCCCCCTTGTTATTTTAGCCATTCAATAAACCAAGAGTACAAAAGGATGTAACACTGTATGAGGATATTGTCTAAAATGAAAATGGCCTGGTATCACTTTATATATAATTACTAATCAAATTACATCTTCCGTTTGTGAGATGTAAACGTCAGTGAACTATTTCAAACTGATATGATGGAAGCGGTCTAATATGCATAAATAAACGGGTAAAATTGCAAATATTTAAAAAAATATACATTTATGGGAAAGTCACTTTGCAATGTTTGTTACAATCTTTTAATCCTTGAAAATATTCACTGAGGAAAGGTTAATGTGCCTCATTCCAAGTCGGGCGGTCCGATAAAAAAGTGCTGGTATTCGCGGAGACCGGCACTTTACCGGACCGCCTGACTACGGGTTTGCTGTTGAGGAACCTTAGCTTACCTCCAGCTGAGGTAATCCAGGTGCCCTACCGGCAAACAAAGCCCTCATTAACGGCACCGACATTGCCGGTGGTGGTAATCATTGTAAATTCCCTCATGGAGTCCTATGGGACTCCATAAATGGGGATTTACTCCATCCCTCCGGCACTCATTTACCGCCAGGATACCGGCAAGGTTGTAACGAGGTCCAATGTCTTTCACTACGTTTTCTGAAACACCCGCCAATTTTAAATTTTACGTTAGAGTTTATTTTAATTGTTGCAACGTTGAAGAACACTTTGATGATTGTATTATGATGCTGTACAATTAAGCCATGATGAACGAATGATTCATGGCTTACGTCTTGAAGGAAATACAAACGTAATTGAAAAACATTGTGATTCCTGTCGTTCAGCAACTGAAAGTGTATTTGGTCTATGTTCACTTTTGTATTTTATGCTTCATTGATGTGGTGTTGTTGTTATTGTTTTACTGTTATATTAGGAGTTTTCAAGGACTCCCTAAATTGGGCACCAAATCAGTGATGTATATCTGCACATGGAGGTAGTTATTGACCTCCTGTCAGCGAATCAGATAATAGCTACCAGCATTTACTGTTTTCCAGACCATCTAACTTCAGAAGCAGCCAAGGAAGGAAACAACAGAAAACATGTCTCTGCATTTAAGAAACAGCAAGACAATTACAATTTCCCAGCTAGATTTCTTTCAGCGAGCCAGGCAAACCTAACACACCAAAGTGCAAAGCCAAAATACTTAAGAATGCTTCATTCTATGAATACAAATTGTTCTCTTTAGCATTGCACCTACAGCAAGCTCATTCTAAAAGTGTTCCAGCTAAATCAAGTTTACAATTTAAATGCTTAAATTATAAAGACAACCTTTTTATTTCAGTATAACACAAAAAACGACTTAATTTACTAACACATTTTCTCTACTTTACACGCTATTTAACTGCCATGTTTTATTTCATCACCAGAACTACAAAATATGTATTGCTATTGTAACCATGTGCTTAAAGCCTTATAGCACACTGTGCTGAAAGCCTTATAGCACAGTGTGTTAAAAGCCCAGAAGCTCAGTGTCTCCCAAGCTCTGGTTCTTTCTAGGTTGGACTATTGTAACAGCCTCTTTCTAAATCTACCTGCCTCTGCTCTCTGCCCTCTGTAACTAATCCAGAACAGGACTGCGAGACTTGTCCTTGGCCTCAAGCCCTGGGAACATATCTCTCCAGCCCTGAAATCTCTCCATTGGCTCCCAGTGGATGCAAGGATTAAATTCAAAACCCTCTGGATTGTCCACAGGTTCCTGGAAGCACCTCAAGACCTTCTTCTTTGCTTTTGCCTTCGCCCCCCCCTCTCCCGTGCTGATCTGTTCTCTCTCGGCACTTGTCACCTGGCCACCCTCTGTCCTCTGGGCCCAGGTACCTGCTCACGCTGCTACCCTCCCGCACTGCCTCTTGGCCACCCCTTACACTGGGGTCTGTAACTGTACCCATACAGTCCCCACCATTTTTTCTTCCTGCACTTATCAGACCTACCCTGTCTGCTGCCTTAAACCCAGCACTCGCCACTTGCTGGTTGCACTACCACTGTTTGTTGCCTTTATTATGTCTTTATTTATCAATTTATTTATTATTTATCT
Source organism: Ambystoma mexicanum (assembly GCF_040938575.1). NCBI lineage: Eukaryota > Metazoa > Chordata > Amphibia > Caudata > Ambystomatidae > Ambystoma > Ambystoma mexicanum. The sequence goes on from NC_090941.1 coordinate 809,170,505, forward strand.
GTTTCTCCTTTGCGCCGCACTTTCCACTTCTACCCCCTTCCATGCACTTTTCCCCTCCTCTTCTCCCATGCCCTTGCGCGTTTTCGATGTCAATGGGCCTAGTAAGTTCGTTGTTTTGTACTTCCCTGTTCCACTCCCTTGCCTTGTCGCGCTCTGAAACACTTGTGTACGAGCGCGATAGAAATAAAATATCAATTCAATTCAATCTCTGGAGGGATCATTATCACTTGGGATAATTACCCTTCCCCAATTTATGGGTCATTATCCTGCGATAATGACCTCTTGCTCAGTCTTTAAGGCTATATTATATAATCAGGTTTTTAAATAGCCCCTTGAGTTGGATTCCTCCCATTTATAAGCACTGCAGTATCACAAAGCTGTTAATATGAATCAGTTTGATGGGACTCCATTTACCAACTTCAAAACGACGATGGGTTGAGTTAGACCTGCCTGAATTCGAATTTGCAAAAGTGTAGGCTGGCCAATGTCAGAGGAGAGCATTTAGGCCATAAGCTATCGAGCTGGATGTGGATTTGTATAGTGCTGGGAAGTAGAACACTGCAAAAGAAAGTGGAGAGTACACTAGCAAGAAATGGGTAGAGGCGAGTGGCGGGTTTCGATGATCAATGGCTGGTGTGATGTTCGTTGAAACATTCCGTCAAATAATTTCAGCAGGCAGGTTAACCGGAACAAGTATGATAAATATTGGACTTTAAAGGGGGCAAATACAAGTTGGGGCGTTTCACATAGAGCAATCCAAATGAGGTCCCTGGAGCTGGCTCAAATCGAATGCAAACCTTTGCCTCCCACAAGCCCCTGCGGCGCGGGGCCAGCAGCAGCAGGAAGCACTATGGCTGCCTTGTTCCAAAGGAACGAATGCGTGGGAAGACGCATTTAAAACTGCCAGCCTCCAGCACATGAAAGCTAGTGGCAATTAGCACCTGCCAATGCTGGCAAATGGAGCAATTTTAGAGTGCAGAAATCTTAATTTATTCTAATGGAGTCATTTAGCAATTATCGTAGAGACAAACTGGCGGACGCAATCGTTGCTTTTAACAGACATCACAGATATATTGTAACACGGCAATGGTGAAATGCCTCAAGCCTGGCAAAACAGCGTACACGAGGGGAGATCAGAATCCTGCATTGGAAATAAAAGACCTTTTGTATTTTACTGCGAAGGATGCGATTTTCACAATGAACAGGACAAGTTAATCCAAAGTTAATGTTAATGTTAAAGGTCATTTGTACCGCGCACTATCACCACCGGAGTGGTCCCCTGGCGCTCTGGCGGCTCTGAAAGAGGGAGGGAGGGGTGGGTTAGTGGGTGGAGGCTGGAAAAGTGCAAGGTTGCAGTGATGTGCTGTTGGCAGCCTCAGCCCGGTGGTTCCGTCGGCTGGGCCTGGGGTGTATGCGGCCGGTAGTCGTCGTGTGCTGATGTGCGAGTCTATGTGTGTTTTTGTTTTGTTGTTGCAGTGTGGTGAAGTTCGTGCGGTTTGCTGTGCTGGAGGTTTGTGGTTGTGTTTGGTTTGGAGTTTGAGAGGTGTATGCAGAGAAGGAAGTTGTTAGTGGTATTGGTTAGTTGGCATCTCTATCCTGGATTGAGCCGGTTGGGCTCGTGTAATCTTACACGACGGGATGCTTGTACACCCTGTGCCTCAGGAGGTACGTGCTCGTTTTTTTTTTTTCTCCATTCGAGGCCGTTTGAGGATTTAGCTGTCCCCTCCGCCCGCTCCCTTAATAACTTTGCATGCTCCTCACCCCCCCACATGACTAGCGCAGCTGCTAGTGTCCATACTTCCGTTTGTGTGGTGATTAGTTGTGTCTTGTCCGTTCCACAGCTCGTGGTACCTAGTTGTGGCTGTACGGGTGATGGGGGATGGTGAGGGTTGGCTGGAGTCGTTGCCTCCGTCTCCCTGGGTCTCGCAGGTGGACCCCTGTGTCAAGGTCCTTTTTGTTGAGTCATTTGTCTTATTGTTGTTTCGGTTTTAGTCTCTGGTTTTGAAGAGCCAGGTTTTTAGTAATTTTCTGAATTTGAGGTGATCTTTGGTGTTCCTTATTATTTTTGGGATGCTGTTCCAGGTTTTCGCGGCTAGGTGGTAAATAGGTAAAGTGTTGAAATGGGAGTACAATAAACCAGATTTGTTTAAGAACAATGGTAAATAGGTTACATGTGCCTGAATAATGATAACAACAAAAATAAAATGATATAGAATTCAATACCAGGAGTTCGACGTTTAGTAGCACTGCGCATTCTTGTTTCTACTACCCAATGTATCGAGCTGATTGAGGCCTGTCTTTGGTGTGTACCAGTTTGGTTGCCATGGTCTATGTTTTATGTGACTTAACATCCAGTGTGCAGCATCAGAGGGGCATGGTTCTCAATGTGAACGAGGACCCACTGTTGCCTTTCCAGTTAAAGCGTGGGACTCTTCCGAGAGCCACACTGCTGGAATACAGAATTCTGCCAGCCCCTCCCCCTCCCACCCCCTACCCCATTGGATTAACTTCCTTCCATTGTGGATTCTGGGCCCTGCGTTGGAGGGTACAGTGGGCGATGCGTAGGGTTTGCAACTGCGTTTGACTGGTAGCCAGCGGAGTGTCTGTAGATTGGCGAACAACTTTGGCGCTGAGCTTTGCACACTTTGTAGACCAGGAGACCATCCTAGCAGGAATGCCAGGATGTCTGCTTAGAGACATTTAGTACTACATATTAACTGTACCCAATGAAATGTCATTTGTATGATAAAACAACAAGCATGTTAAATATGAAAACAAAACCCGTGACTAACGATGCTTTAATAAAACCATGCTATTGGATGGTCAAAATGTGTCCAAAGTATTTCATGTTTACAAAGGTAATTAAAATATAATCTACTGTAATGATATACTGAGCTGATTCCTTAACCTATATGTGCTGTATATCTGGATAATTTTAATTTTATAGGGACAAGTGTTTACATGCTTTGTTTATTAGTGGGGATTGATTGAGCGCCAACATACTTGAGAACATCCAAATGCAATCGTACTTCTGACAAAGTCCCATGTCAGAGACTTGATTGTGGTACTTGGGTGAACTTGGGGGCTGGCATCCACCACCTACTCTATGATGTAAGACTTTATCATTCTGCAAACTGAGCACCAATCACAAAGTCTGCCCTAGGAGCGGCAACCAGAAGACCTGCAGTGCATGGCAGAGCTGCAAGGGGGGTGTGGTAGAGAGAGAGAGGAAGGCAGAAGTGAAGGAGAAGTAGGTGAGTAGTTTAGAAGAGGGGATTCCAAGAGGGGAGGAAAGAAAGTGGAGGGGAAGGAAAGGAGGTGAAGGGGAGGGAGAGAGGAAAGGAGCAGATTGGAAAAGGAGGGGTACCAACACAAGTGGAAGGAGAGAAGGTGCTGAAGGAGGAGAGCAATAGTCGGGAGGAGCAAGAAACAAGACAACCAGTAGAGAGTGAAGGAGGTAATAGAGCTGAGGAGGAGATGGCATGACAAGGATGAGTAGAGAACATCAGAAAGGAGAGCTATGGAGGAGCTCACACAAGACAATGAGCAGTCAGGGGGAGGAGGGAATCGAGCTAAAAGAGGCATAGGAAGAGCAAACGTGTAAAGTGAGGGATTGAGAAGGAGGTGGGGAAGATTCAGAAAGAGGAGAGCTGAGGTGCCAAAAGAGGAAGTGGTGGAGTCACCAGGAGGAGACCGAGGAGATGCAAACCAACAAAATATAGGAGAAGACTAGAGCAAGAGAGAAACGGACGGAGGGAAGAAAATAATAGAGCAATATGTGCATGGTGAAATGTTGAGAAGAAGTGAGGAATAGTCTGAGGAGGTGGTAGTCAATTACAAGAAGGAGAATAAACGTTATGAAAGGGGTAAGAGGTGACCAATGAGAAATGATCAAGACCTAATCAATTGGCTGGCTCCTAGCATGGAGGGAGTGTAGTACCTGGGGAGGTCTTCGACAGCCTGTGAAAGGGTTAATCTTAATAACCCTTGGGCCCACCGCGATCCTGCATTGCATAGGATCACAAAGTGTCTGATGCCTGGCCCTCGTCTAGGTGACCCGACTCATGTGAGATCATCCGCCAGAGCCATGCCAGCATCCACAAAAGGCTAAGAAAGAATCAATGGACACTTAACCCCCCAAAAACGGAGTGAATCATTGTTTTGCGTATAGAAGCCAGAATCTAAGGAAAAAAGGGGGGCCACAGTCCTACACATTAGGCGGATTGTATGGTTTTTGCTTTACTCCTGCTTAGTAAACTCAGACATCCCGAAACCATTCGTTGTTTTGGTTTTATATATATAGCCTTGAACAGGGTTGGATTGGCCCCTTGGCCTTTCGGCCCGTGGCCGGGCCAAAATCGTCCCTAGGGAGTGGGGGCCGGTTTCTGGCTGTGCCTGGGCTGGTTTGGGAGAAAGAAAAAATGTATAAGAAAAAGTTTTTGATTTTTCTCAAAAAAGCCCTTCATCCTTCTTAGGTCGATAAATGAGTACCAACACAGGTTGAGTGATATTGTATGCATATTTGTATTATAAAAAAGAGCTTAAGCGTAACTTCTGTATAATAACATATTATCATTTGGCCTTGGACGTCTGCTTGGATTCACAGTAATTTAGTGTACTTAGGGGAAATACTATTTGATGCCACTTCCTGTTTTGTCAAGGGGTGAAAGGTCGTGTTTCATCGCTTCCCGGAATGTCACTTTGGGGTGGGGTCAATAGACATCACTTCCGGTGATGTCATCAGAGGTCAAGGGACGTCATGGGGCGAGGTGTGGGCCCCTTTTTTGAGGCGAAGGGTGGGCCACTTTTTTTGGGTGACTGGGCCCATTTCTTGTCCCAGTCCGACCCTGGCCTTGAACCGCACATCTTGGCTTCAAGTCGTCTGTTGAGCATGTGCATCCCCCCATTGCCATCCCCCCCACCCCCTCCCCGTCCGGCTTGGGACAACCTACAAGAAACAGAAACATGGACAAAACAATAGGGGAAAACAGCAACAAAGGGCTACACTTGAATTTGCTATATACAATTTTTACTTCCACATTTACTTAAAAAACTTACTTTCTTCTTTCTTGCTAATTATTGCTGGCAGTGTGTATATCTGTAAACGAGAAAATAAATAAATGTAATTTCCTGAATAGAAAGGCTTCTTCCTTCAGACATCATTGTTTTTCAAATGCTATGGTGAGAGCCTGGGCTTGGGCTCCATCCTGCACTAATGTTCCAAGCAACATCAACACCATAAAACAACAGCCACAATAAAGCATTTTAGTTAGTAGCGGCGTATACAATGCTAATGCTGGGATTGCCTGTGTACTAGTTAGTAGCGGTGAATGCAATGCTAATGCTGGGATTGCCTGTGTACTAGTTAGTAGCGGTGTATGCAAAGCTAATGCTGGGATTGCCTGTGTACTAGTTAGTAGCGGTGTATGCAATGCTAATGGTGGGAGTGCCTGTGTACTAGTTAGTAGCGATGTATGCAATGCTAATGCTGGGATTGCCTGTGTACTAGTTAGTAGCGGTGTATGCAATGCTAATGCTGGGATTGCCTGTGTACTAGTTAGTAGCGGTGTATGCAATGCTAATGCTGGGAGTGCCTGTGTACTAGTAAGTAGCGGTGTATGCAATGCTAATGCTGGGATTGCCTGTGTGCTAGTTAGTAGCGGTGTATGCAATGCTAATGCTGGGAGTGCCTGTGTGCTAGTTAGTAGCGGCGTATGCAATGCTAATGGTGGGAGTGCCTGTGCGCTAGTTAGTAGCGGCGTATGCAATGCTAATGCTGGGATTGCCTGTGCGCTAGTTAGTAGCGGCGTATGCAATGCTAATGCTGGGATTGCCTGTGCGCTAGTTAGTAGCGGCGTATGCAATGCTAATGCTGGGATTGCCTGTGCGCTAGTTAGTAGCGGCGTATGCAATGCTAATGCTGGGAGTGCCTGTGCGCTAGTTAGTAGCGGCGTATGCAATGCTAATGCTGGGATTGCCTGTGCGCTAGTTAGTAGCGGCGTATGCAATGCTAATGCTGGGATTGCCTGTGCGCTAGTTAGTAGCGGCGTATGCAATGCTAATGCTGGGATTGCCTGTGCACTAGTTAGTAGCGGCGTATGCAATGCTAATGCTGGGATTGCCTGTGCACTAGTTAGTAGCGGTGTATGCAATGCTAATGCTGGGAGTGCCTGTGCACTAGTTAGTAGCGGTGTATGCAATGCTAATGCTGGGAGTGCCTGTGTACTAGTTAGTAGCGGTGTATGCAATGCTAATGCTGGGATTGCCTGTGTACTATGCTGTGATTCGTTTAACACTTCCACAGACAGAAAAGTAGTATGGAGATGCATAGTACACGTGCAGGTGGTGCTGGTTTGTGGCTAATAAACTGCACACAATCCTAGAATGCAAGGTCTTCTATTCACACGTGTTTGTCTGCGTTTCTTCTTTTTGACTTCAAATGATGGACTGATGCTACAGAGACATTCCTTTTCCTTATGTTAATTTTTCTTCTCCTGCCCTTAACCCCTTTCACTACCCCCTCAGCCAGCGGTTGCGTTTTTGATCATCTTTTTTGGAGGATGTTCTTTGGTTTGTAACCCTAAACATTTCGTATTATTACTCCCAACAATTATATTTTAGACATTCATAATTTCAACAAATCCTTTCTTTTCCAGTTTTTTCAACATTATTAACTCGGTCCTTCATAAAACTCCAAATCACTGCGAAAAAAACAGAAGGAAAACAATGCTAGGCAAAAAAACACATTATTTCAGATTTTTGTCTCGCTCATTTTTTTTTTTTTGCCTTACAACAGCATTTTTGTAGTACTTTTCAAGGGGCCGTTTCCAAAATGATTAGATGATTTTTTTTTTTCAGAATCCTAATCATAAGCTTTTTATTCGTGTAAAGGGGTTGCTGTGGATACCGCTAGGCTGACAGGTGCTCCATCGTTGAGATCTGGGCTGAAAGGAGGACAGGCTTGTATCTTTCTTAAGAGGGCTCAGTTGACAATCCGTTCAAAGGACAGCAACCAAATTGGATTATCATTAAACGTCTCAGCTGTATTCTAAAGCATTGGTTTGCCTCTGATCAGTGCAATATACGCTCTCAATGAAGTCATGCCCTACATCTTTAAAAAAAATAATTAGCCATAATGATCAGCGAAAATGTGTCAATGTGGCTGTCACGCTAGTGTTGAACAGTTCAGCTCGAAAAGTGGATATTTCAGCTTTTCAATTTAGGGTTTTTAAATTGTTCCAAACAGTCAATTGAGCATTAATTATCTTACTATCAGAAATGATCCAGAAGGGATCAGGTGCGCATTGCGTAAACAAATTGGAATACTTCAAAATAATGTCCGCTCATTCGGTAAAACAGGATGATTGACCCATTTCCCACTCAATAATGAAAGGAACGTGTTTCAGTGGTGCACAGGCCTCACATGGCACCAATTGCACGGATGCGAGCCATCCCTCCCCTCACCAAGGTGCTGCTAAGCATGGGCTGTGCCCCCTGGGAACTTCCCCATTCATGTGGGCATCAGGGAACATGGGAACCAGCCTCCTAAGAGTTAAGCTGGTCTTATTTGGGGCAGTGCTCCAGCTGCTTATCGAGTTTCTAAAATGGCATTTCCAATTACAGTGGCAGAGGGCGGGCATGCCCCCATATAAAGGGCGCCAACTCATCGAAACCAAGGGTCTGATTAATGGAAGTGTTTAATAATGCTGCAATCCCAGAGGAACATGTTCTGTGAATCAGGCCCCAAATATTCTCAAGCAATAAGCACAGCACTAGGCTCCACCAGGCCCACCCACAATAAAAGGTCGATTTTTACAGCTATGCACCACTACCAGGGCTTTAAGTGGGCCGGGGCCTGCCGGGGCTGAGCCCCGGCAGTCTCCGAAATTTCGTTTTGAGGCGGGGCCCTGCCGGGGCCCAGTAATCTCCCCTGACAGCCCCGGCCACTACATGAAAAGGCATTTTTTTCTACAGCCTGAAGCTCTCGCTCGTGTGCGAGAGCTTCAGGCTATAGAAAAAAATGCCTTTCTGCCATAATGGTGGCGCCGCACCTGCGAGGCATCCCTTTAATCAAGAGATTCCCGTCGGCCGGCGCCACCATTATGGAGAAACGTGAGGCCGCTGGAAGCAGAGGCCTTGCTTTCTAAATACTGGAGCTCCCGCGGATTTGCGGGAGTTTCAGTATTTAGGAAAAAAGACCTGATTCCAGTGGCCTCACCCTTTCAGCCTTAATGGTGGTGCTGCCCCTCCCCAGCTGGCGAGGGGCAGCACCACCATTAAGGCTGAATAGGCAGGCGCTGTCCCCTGCCAGGCAAGCCTACACAAAATAAATGCAGAGGTCAGCACCCTCTCCCCAATAGGGGAGAGGGTGCTAATCTCTACAAAAGGCTGCCTGGCAGGGGTGGCAGTAGCCCATTGAGCCGGGGCTCGTCAAGGGGGCGTGGCCTAACGGGCCATCAAGACCCCCGCTGTTAGGCCACGCCCCCTCGATGAGCCCCGGCTCGATTTGTGGTGCCACTTAAGGCACTGACCACTACCAAACATTAACCACTGTTGTTGGGCAGTAGGTCACCGGTGGTTATGCTATGAAGGCAAGGCTCAGAAGCCTTCTCTAAACAGCTAGCATTTTATAGTACTGTTACATCAGCAATGCTGACACAAAGGTAACAATATTCAAGAAGGTCCAAAACTGGCCCAAACAATGTGATATTATTTATTTTCCCTCATTTCTAAGGCCATGTTTCTGAAAACCTCTTCAACTGAGACATCTCCACTCTTGCATAAATAATAATGAACCCAAACCTATATATAGAATAAGGTGCCACAAGTGTACATTATTAGGATAGTAAAAGGCATCAAAGTATTCGGGGACATACAGAGAGTGAGACCTGCCTTTTAATAGCCATATACTATATTTGATTGGAGTACGGGCTTCAATAGTGACCCCACAAAATAAATAAACTAAAACCGGGCTTGGGAAGCCCCATGTCTCACAGGGTTTGGCCTCATTTGTGGGTCCCCGGCGTCAGATTCCAAAAACAACTTGGTTTGTATGTGCAATATTGTATTTTTATTTATATGAATGTATTAGGTGCTACACATACGTTTTAAACAAAACCCTGCTACAGAAGAATTAGAACGTAGATTCAAATGGCACAAGGTGGCAGAGGTAGAGATGAAGAGCTGGACATTGACTGTGAGAGAGCAGGGGCAAGGAGACACTCAGCAAGAGGGAAGGGCAAAAGTCAAGTAAAGGGAATATTTAAGTCAAGTGAGAAAGGGATAGATGTTTTGAATGCTATAAAGCTGAGGTTGTGGGCAGGAATAGAAATGGGAAAACGAGTGGAGGGGAAACAAATGATACGCTAAGGTGGGAGAAAGATATGGAGAGAAGTAGCAGAGAAGAGAATGCTCTCTCCAGGAATCCTTATTCAGATCACTTGGTAACCAGTGTTATTTATTATCAACCATGTGGTACTGAGTTGAGTTGACTCGACTGTGGTATTCAACGCATTATGCACAACATCGTCCTGTTCCCAAGGAAAGCACATGCACTTGAGCTATACTCCCATGGAACTAGGGACAGAGAGGAAATAAGCCTAGCAGTAGAGTTGCTGAGCATGGAATCATTCAAGATCATTCTAGCAGGAATACAGGGATGAGCGAGCTTGAAGATCAGAAGGGGAATGTAACTTCATCTGCACCACTTAGCCTTCCGTAGAGTATTACAATCAGTGTGGAGAATTGGGTAAAGACAAGGTTGAGTTGTTGGGCAAGATGAAAAAATATAGGGTAAACGAGTCCAGACATAATGGCTGATAAATGAATAGCAGAAACACTGGGGCTTAGGGGAATGATTTCTGTATATCACGGAAGAGAATGGTGTAGGGTGGAAGTAAAGAGTCAAAGTTGTGCTCATAATGATGCATGAATGAGCACTCAGAATAGGAAAGGGAGAATGGGTTGGGAAGATATACCCAAAAGATATCAGTGAATAATCAATGAAGAGAAAAGGAAGTGCTGAGAGAGAAGACCAAGGGAAAATTGGAGAAGATGATATCAAACAATAATAGATGGGGTTAAACTTTTGGAGCACATTAGAAGTGTTTATAATAGGAAGACAAGGACAGATAGAATGAATAGTTAGGGAGATGCAGATTAGAGTGGAAACGGAAAGTTAAGGCAAAAAGGAGTGAATGGAGAATCCAGATCTAAGTGAAAAGAAGAAAGAGGGCTGAGTATGAGATAGGCAATAGGGCAAGGTTTAAGAAAAAGGAAATAAAGTGTAAGGCAGGAACAGGTGGATGGTGAGAAGAGGGGTCCACAAAGAGTGGCACAGGATGCCTTTACCACCACCAGTTCTAGTCAGCAGGTAGAGTGGGGCAGAATACCATGAGACAGAGTGTCAGGTTAACTGCTATTGAAGGGGGAATACATGAATCATTGAGACAAAAAGTGTAAACTGAGCCAAAAGAACACATTAGGATTCTAGGAACTTTTACTGAGAAGGTAGGAGGGGGGAATAGAAGGATAGGTACACTAAAGGTGAAGCTGCACAATAAGGAGTATGAGCAGGAGAAGACACAGGGCCTCATCACGTGTTTGACAGTCATTTGCCAGTAAAATGGCTGAATTATCGCTAAACTCAATTACCATTATTGCCACTTGGTCCCACGGATTTACCACAGGATTACAAGTGGTGGTAGGGCAGTGTAATTTCCCATTCAGCAGAAATACCACTGGTGGGAATTTCCACTGATCTTTGGCGATTTTTGGCAGCAAGGCAGATGATTTACCTTCAGTGCAATGCTGGAGGTAAATCTTCCACAATCCCACCAAACTCTTAATACGGCAGTGCAGTAATGTGGCAGTAATGCAGCTATAACAGAATGACTGCCTCATTCCCAATGTCTTTGTAATGAGGCCCACAGTAGGGTTAAAACCAGTCACTAGGAATAATAAATGTAGGGACGTTTTCCCAATGAGATGCGAGGGGAGAAACAGCAGTACCAGAGATGTGAATAAAGTCTTAGGCTAGCCCACAATCTGTGCAGGATCAGACAGGTTAAGCAAACGAAAAGGAGAATTAATTGTACCATTATGTATGACTTTAAGGAAATAATGAGTAAGTAACATTTTAAGTGCTCGTCAATCAAATACTTGCTCGTGAAGAGTCAGGAATGAAACTCAGACATATTTTATACACCATTTTGGCTAAATACTTTTGTTAGTAAATAAAAGGGGTTGGGGAAAGGCCGTTCTGTCTCCGCACTAGCAGAGCTTCACTGTCTAAACTTAAAACTAAGGAGTGTCAGTGTCAGAATGTATTCCAAAGTACTGTTCTGACCCTCACACTCTAAACAAATGAATTCTAAGGTGAAAAGGATAATGTCTTTGGATTTCTGTGATTGAAAAAATCAACAAAGCAATTGTGAAAATAATATATAACTCCAACAAAGACTCTTTAAAGGATAGATATCCTTGCTCCAGAAAGTTCTCCCCCTTCCCTTGGATTCTTCATCGCCTTCTTGGTTCACGAGTAACAGTTCTTGGTGCTGTTTTGAATCGACAACAAAAGTTAGCTATGTACCACCTCTCAAATGTCTGGTCTTTAAAAGATGTTTTTTTCTTCCTCTAAGATTTCTTTCACCCTTGTGGATAACAACTTTGCTATACAAGAAAGGGAGGTTCACGTTTTCCGCCCCAGAAATTCGTACTTCTACTCTTGTGTAACACAGCCTCTTAGTAGGCCTCTAAGTAGTCCCAATATATCCTTCTCAGGACTTTCCTTCGTTATTCTTTATTTGGGCGTCTCTGTCCCTTAAACCAATAGAGACTGCTGACTATTTATTGTATCGTTTCCACTTCCAATTGATCTGGTTTATTCCTTTGCAAGGATTTCTTTTTCATACATCTTTGACTACCTGGTATACTCTTCTAACAGGCCTTCTTGAAAACACACACTTGTAGTTGCCTGCTATGCTCTCCTGTCAGGGATTCTTGAAAACAAACACTTGCAACTGCCTGGTGTACTCTCCTGCCAGGGCTTCTCATCCATGTGCTTCTGCCCACTTTCCCACATATGATGTTTTTACCTTTTTGCCTTGTTGATGAATGTATTTGGTTTCTCATATATGGCCTGTAAGTGACTTCAATCCAGCACTCCAACTAAGTCAATGCCTAGTATGGGATGCCCAATGGAAGCCCTTATTTATATATTTGTATGTCAAAGTTCTTTAAATCTGGATGATGAACCCTTATATAACGCCCCTCTCTTTGAAGCTCCCCGACCTCACTGAGCCAAGAAGTAGGTTTGTTTTGCAAATTAAAAGGTTTATTTGAAGAATGGTACAATATATATGTCACACTTTTATGAATAGAATAATATTGACTAGCACACTTATGAATATGTACAGCAAGCAGCAATGGGTAATATTACAATATCAACAATCTCTATAATCAGTTAGGAGTAGGAATAGAAAGGGTAAGGTAGTAGAGAATACTTTGTATGATTCAAGGCAATGCAATGATGGGAAAGAATGCAACACAGAAATAAACTTGATACGATTTCAATCAAAAGATAATATGATCCCTTTTTCCCCTGTGACTACTCACTCCCCCCACTATGCAATATGAAGAGATGGAAAGGGGGGCACACAGGTTTCAGGAATAACATCAATAATGCAGTTCAATCCCAGTTCCTACAGCAAGCTTAGAGAAAACAGGTATGATTTTGAAACAGGAAAAAATACTTTTGAATGTGATTGCAATGTAAGGGTAAATGTGCTAAAATGATTTTAATTCACTAAAGGAGATTCAGGATAAGAGAGAGTTAATTTGGATTGGTTCAGGTCAACACTAGCCATGATACATGAATGATTATCAGATTGAAAACAAATGTCAGCAGTTGAAAACAAGAAACAACTATTTTGACATAAGGATATTAGCTTCAAAATGACAGTTACATTTTGGTTCTAGGACGTGCGGTTCAAAAGTTAGAGGGTTTTTGTGAAGGTAGATTTTTCAGAAATAAAGTCAAGATTGAAAAATGACAGATTGCACTTTACAGATTAGGAATCAATATGGATTTATACTAAGGGCTACGAAACTACAAGATACCCAACGGGACAACTACCAGAAACAGGGTGCCTTCCGCTCTGATTGTTGTGCGTGAAGACACTTGAAAAAATATCAGCGCATAGATGATTATTGCTACAATTTATCAAGAATAATGTGGAGGAGAGGAGAATTTAGGATAGACAAAAGAGGTTCTATAATGCAGTTCTGGGCAGATTTAAATGGATGGAATGGGATTACTTAAACTAAGGGATTGGTTATGTACAGTTCTAGACTGGATACTCACTCCTATGGCTTTGGAATGGAGTGGGCCCCGTCAAAGATCTGGTCAAGGGTTTGGCTGGTATTCTCTCTCGCCACCGGACAGGTCTCAGGCCCTGGGTTCTGCTCTCAGCACGGCTCTCTGGGTTCTGGGTACAGCTCTGCTCTCTGGATCTGTATCTGGGTTCTAGCACAGGGTTCTTAGCTAGAATAGCAAAACAGCTCAGCCAGGCTGTTGAATGGTGAGAGCCCCTTGGAAGTTTAGGGGTTAGAATCAGGTTGCTAGATTCTGCAGGCCTGCTGAGAAGGGTTCTGCTTTTGGTTTAGTCCTCTCTGCTTCAGGGTTCTAGAGTTTGGTTCTAGAGTCTCTGTCTGGATATTGTCTGGATCTGGTATGGATCTTATTGCAGGGTGCTTTGCCGAGAAATCAGTTGAGTAGTGGAAAAGTGTGTGTCCTATCAGTCCTCAGCAGTCCCTATTTATGTATTTCCAAAGTGGGTGGGGAGGCTGATTCTCTATGCCCAACCCTCTGAAGATCTGATAGGTCAGAGCATTCCCTGTCCCCTGATTGGAGAAAGGAGCAGTATGTCATCCTGTGTCATCATGTGTCATATTTATGGCTTAGAGGAAAGACCCTCCCCTTTTCTCTGTACAGTATATCTTATTTTTCATAAATAGAACAAGTTACTCTCTTACCTGGTAACGTTCTTTCGATGGGATGGTCCAACGACGTATTCCATATCTTTGACAGTAATCACGACAGCTGTGCTGCTTTGGAACATTTTTGGCGTCTGCGTCGTACGTCAATGACGTCGATGCGCCGTCCCCGAGGACCTCCTCCGACGGCCGACGTCACCCGATGTGATAAGTGGGACGCATGACGCCCGTAGCCTCAGTTGTAGTTTTTTTGCCCCAGAACGTGTACCACAAGTCTTCTGCCAGTCAGACACACAAGGCCTTGCAGAAATGTAAGCTGCAATCCCATAAGAATTCTGCAGCAGGGAAGGTAGGGAGGGAGCGATATGGAATACGTCGTCAGACCATCCCATCGAAAGAACGTTACCAGGTAAGAGAGTAATTTGTTCTTCGAGGGGATTGAGTCCTCCGACGTATTCCACATCTTTGACAGACTCCCAAAGCATTACCAAAGCAAGGAGGTGGGAAAAGAATTTAGAACACAAATATAGCATGCCCAATCAAATTGCAGAATAAAGGACTGCCTTGCCAAAGGCCAGATCCTGTCCTCGGATGGAATCGAGGGAGTAGTGACGTACAAAAGTATGTACAGAAGCCCAGGTGGCTGCATCACAGATGTTTCAAATAGGAACACCCCTCTGTAGGGCAGTAGATGCAGCCATACCCCTGGTAGAATGGGCCCACAAACCAGAGATGGGTACTTACCCGCCAAGCGGTAACACTCAGAGATAGCCAAAATAGTCCAACGAGACAAAGTCTGTTTCATCACAGCTTGTCCCAAATGCTTTCCAGCGTAACCAATGAAGAGTTGATTGTGCAATCTGACCCGGGACATGCGTGAAATATAAAAGCTCAACGCTCTCCTAGGATCAAGCCTATGGAGCCTCTCCTCTTCCTTACCAGGATGCGGAGGAGGATAGAATGCCGGAAGAACAACCTTCTGGCCCAAATGAAATTCCGAAACCACCTTCGGAAGAAAGGAAGGACGAACTCGAAGGACAACCCTGTCCTTATAAAACACAGTGAAGGGTGGCTTAACTGAAAGTGTCTGTAACTCACTCACTCTGCGAGCGGAAGTAACCGCAACCAAAAACACAGTTTTAAGAGTTAACAGTCTCAAAGGGCAAGAATGCAAAGGCTCAAACGGAGCACCCATAAGAAACTTAAGAACAAGGTTCAAATCCCAACTGGGCCCCAGAGAAGGTGACGGAGGGAACACATTAGTGAGCCCTTTCAAAAACTGAGAAATTAAAGGAATCTTAAAATAGGAACATTCTTCAGACGAGCGCTTAAATATGGACAGCGCCGCCAGGTAACCTTTAATGGTACCCACTTGCAAGCCCCTGTGGGCCAAAGAAAGCAAAAAAGACAGAACCACGGGAATGTCACATTCAATAGGATCCACATTCTCAACTCTGCACCAGTCGCAGAATTTACGCCAACGGCAACGGTACAGAGACTTTGTTGCGGCCGTCGGGCCGAGAGCAACACCTCCAACACGTCTTCAAGAAGGTCCCAATCCTTATACCTCAACCTTTCAGAAGCCAAGCGTGAAGGTTGAGGGATCTGACCTCTGGATGGAGAACCTGACCCCCCCCTCCTGTGAGAGCAGATCGTCTCGGTAGGGAAGACGACGTGGAGGGCAGATGGACAAGTCGAGAAGGTCCAGGTACCACGTCCTCTGCGCCTACGCCGGAGCAATGAGGATCATCCGTTAAACGAACCTCTGTAACCTCCGCAGTACTTGCGGGAAGATGGGGACTGGAGGAAACGCGTACAGCAGTGTGAATGACCACTCCACCATGAACGCATCTCCTAAGGCTCCTTTTGGAGGAAATTCCCGCAAGCAGAACCTTTCGCACTTCCGGTTGACACTGGAGGCGAAGAGATCCACTTGAGGGGTCCCCCAAAGGGCAAAGATCTCCAGGAGAATCTCCTGAGCCAGCTCCCACTCGTGAGAGATCGTGCTCTGCCTGCTCAGAGTGTCTGCCGTCTCGTTGTCGTCTCCGGCCAGATGAACAGCCGAGATCGAAACTTACTGCTGGATGGCCCAGAACTCGAGCTGCATCGCCTCCCTGCACAGAGGAAGTGACCCTGCCCACCTTTTTTGTTGCGATAGTGCATGGCCACCGTGTTGTCCGTCAGGATCAGGACACTCTTTCCTCGCACAGTCGCCAGAAAAGCCTTCAGATTGATATGGAGTCTGGAGTCCGACGGAGACCAACGACCACTGACTGTCAACTCGTTGGCATGAGCTCCCCATCCCGTGAGGGATGCATCCATCATGATCGTCACCTCCAGCCAGGGAAGCCAAAACGGAGCCCCCTTCATCAGATTGCCTTCGACGGCCCACCACAGAAGGTCCTGGGCGACCGAGGGCGGCACCTGAACAGGGTCCGACATCCTGCCGGAAGATTGCGACCACTGCATCTTGAGTGCCCACTTCAAAGATCTCATCCACAGACAGGCCTCAGGCACCAGAAGAATGCAGGATGCCATGAGGCTGAGCAATCTCAAGAACTCGAACGCCGGGAGTGTCTGGGCAAGTTGAAACTTGTGCACCATTTGTTGAATGTGAAGAGTCCTCACCTGGGGAGGAAAACACAGCCGATGTACAGGAGCTGCTCCAATGTACAGGAGCTGCTGTGTTGGCGTCAAATGGGACTTGTTTAAATTGAGGGAGAAGCCCAGCTTGTGAAGGGAGTGGCAGTTGACGGACAGATGATCCAGAACTTGCTCGGGAGAGCTCTCCCTGATCAACCAATCGTCCAGGTAGGGGTAGACGTGAATCCCCCCTTTCCTGAGATGCGCTGCCACCACCACCATGAGCTTGGTGAAAACCCTTGGGGCGGAGGTCAATCCGAATGGCAGGACCCAAAACTGAAAGTGTGAGTCACCAACCGCGAACCTCAGGTACTTCTTGTGCTCAGGATGGATCGGCACATGGAAGTAAGCGTCCTTGAGGTCGAGAGACACCAACCAGTCCTGAAGTTGAAGAGCCTGGAGGACTTAAGAGAGAGTGACCATCTTGAACTTGTCCTTCCGTAGGAGTTTGTTCAAACCGCGCAAGTCCATGATGGGTTCCAATCCCCCGTCTTTCTTTCGAAATCAAAAAATAAGGGGAATACCATCCCTTGTTCTTCTCCGTTCTATGGTGCCTTTCTCCAGCAGGGCTTGAATTTCCTGCGCAAGGAGCGGATCCGGACTCTTCAAAGAGAGGTTCCCAGGTGGATTGTTGTGAGGTCTCTGCCGAAAGGGAAGACAGTAGCCATGGGTTATGATCTCCAGAACCCACACATCTGAAGTAATGGCACGCCACTCTACAGGATGCTGCACCAGCCTTCCCCCAACCGGCGAACCATGGGACATGGCCTCATGACTGAGTGGTAGCGGATGTGGCATTGCCGGAGGGCAAAGAGGCAACTGCCCGAGTGGCTTTGGCACCTCGAGTACCCTGTTTTCTACCTCTGGTACTCATACGGTGGCCTCTTTGACTGACAGCTCCCCTCGCTTTAGTGAAGGATGAGTAATAACGAAAGGAACCTCCCCTCCATTGTTGTTCCCTAAAATGAAAAGGCGGAGGTTGTCGAACTGCAGCGCCCAACAACTTCGCTGCAGCTTTGGAGGTCTGCAACCTCTCAAGGCTCTCGTCAGCCTTGCTGCCAAAAAGATGTTCACCATCAAAGGGCATGTTGAAGAGCCGGGACTGTACATCATGAGCGAACCCCGACATCCGCAACCACGCAAACCTGCGTATTACGGTGCTCGCCGCCATGGACCGGCTGACACAATCTGCCATGTCCAAACCTGACTGAACGGCCTCACACATGGCATCCTTGCCATCCTGGACCATAGCAAGGAAACCATCCCGTTTGTCCCCTTTGGGAATATGTTCAGCCACTAATGCAACACAGTTCCACAGAGTGTGTGTGAAACGAGACAAGGCACATACGGAGTTGGCCGCCTGAAGCGCCATACCCCCTGAAGAAAACACTTTCTTCGCCCAGCCATCAAAACGTTTGTCGTCCCTATCCGGAGGGATGGTAGGATATGACGCCTGCTTTGCCGGGGCCGTAGCCGCTTGCACCACCAAACTCTTCGGAGTTGGGTGCCTGGACAAGTAGCAGGGGTCGCTACTGGCTAGACGGTATTTTCGCGACAAAGACTTGCCCACTGCCGGGAGACTCTCCGGAGCAGTCCAAGCCGCCACCACCCTTTTCTGCAGAGCCATATGAAACGGCAGTACCGGGTCAGTGGGGGGACCAAGATCGAGGATGTCTGTAAGATCATCCTGAACAAACTCCCTTGCGGGAGCCGACCATCCCAAGTACTCGGTGACCCGAGACATAAGGCGCCGGTACAAAAAATCGGCATGAGTGCCAGGCTGAGGCCTACAAAACTCCACCTCCGGAGAGGTGTCGAGTCCACTGGCATCATGCAGTGACTGCCTCAGGTCTTCATATTGGCTATGGCCCAAAATAAGCAAATCTGGCACCCTATCTGGAGCCAAGCCCTCATCAGAGCCCTCATCAACCTCTGAAATGTACTCCAGGCGGTGAGAGGAAGGCACCTGGGGACCAAAGCTATGCCTGACCTTATCCAGAGCCTTTCTAGGGGCTTCCCCCATGCCACGGGGCCCCTCCGACATCACCGCCTCGAAAGGCGTCGAACGAATCGGCGGCGGCAAGAGAATCGGCGTCGACGTCGAAGCGCCGCCAGCATCACCAGCGTCGACACAGGCCTCGAAGCCAGAGCTCCGAGCGTGTCCTTCGACGACCTAGGTGCAGACAGCGTCAATGACCCCCTCGGAGGCAAGCCCTCAAGAGAGGCCGTCGACGAACTTGGCGCCACAGACGTCGCCTTCTTCCTCGGAGACTGCAGAGGATCACATGGTCTCGAGGACCGGGACCTGGAACGGGCATGGCGAGAACGGTTACCCTTGTCCGAGTGGGACCTCTCCCGTGAACCGTGCCGACCACCCAAGCCCGAAGGCATGCGAGCAGTGTCTCTGAACCGATCATGACCGACCCCACTCAGAGGCTCGGACGGACTGGTGCCCTGTGATTCGAGAATCGCTAACATCTTCTTCCCGAAGGAAGCCCATTCCTCCGGTGTCGTTTGCATGGTGGAATAAGCGACCCGCCGACGGGCGGAGTCCTCGGAAGAGGACGGGGACAGCGACCGATGCCGGCACTTCCGGGAATGCCTCGAAGAGGCAGAGGAGTGGCGAGACCGACTCCTGGAAGGAGACCCACTGGACCGCCGACGATGACGCAGAGAGTCGCCTCTCGATTCATCTGTCGAAAGCCCCGCAGACCTCGACTTCCGGGGCTTAGACACCCTACTTACCGACAACTTCTTTTTGTGCTCCTGCAAGGCCTTGGCCATGAGCGACTGGCAGTCGACACAGTCGTCCGTGTCGTGGGCCTCCCCAAGGCACCAGAGGCAGGCATCGTGCAAGTCCGTTACCGACATCTTGGACCCACAGTCCCCGCATTTTTGAAGCCCGGACGTGGGGTTGAAGACGAGGTAGACATCATCACGAACATGCTTTTTCACAAAACCGAACAGGTTCAAAGAACCGAGAAGATTACAACAGAAACTCCAAAGAGTCAAGGCGTACCGAGATTCACGAAGCGAACACGTTTGCGGAAAAAACGAACTGAGGCTACGGGCGTCGTGCGTCCTACTTATCACATCGGGTGACGTCGGCCGTCGGAGGAGGTCCTCGGTGGACGGCGCATCAACGTCATCGACGTAGGATGCAGACGGCCAAAATTTTCCGAAGCAGCACAGCTGTGGTGATTACTGTCAAAGATATGGAATACGTCGGAGGACCCAATCCCCTCGAAACATATTTACAAGGTGCACAACTTGTTAATACTACATAAATTACATGACAGATTGCCTAAGGTACATTTCTGTTCAACTCTCATCTTCCTAAGAGCTTTGGTTCAGAAATGATCACTTTTTGCGTTCTTGGTGGGTTTCACATTATTATTTCTGCACCAATTTTTAGACAAGCATTCACACCCCATCCAGGCACATTTCTGTAATTCGTCAGGTTCTTGGCATACACACAGTAGCTACAATATGAATAATTCTGGGTTTTGGTCTCAGAACATCGCACAGAGTCCAGCTTAGTTAGTCTTAAACTGTGAGCGAATTTTTCATTTTAACAATCTCAAGGTTTCACATTTTTGTCAGTTCAGTGCAATTTGTTATAAGCATTTTTCTAAAACATACATTTGCTGTGCTTTCTGAACCCACACAATGGTTTGTCTCCGAGTCCAAGGTCTGGGCTGACTCAGAGGTCACATGTCTATCCTTCCTGCCAGCAGTTTGTTATCAGTCACACACAATTAGCATTTTCTATTCAGCCCAAGGATTCCTTTGTCTGCACTGATAGCAACAGGCCAGGGTGCCACTCCCAGTTCCTTTTAACACCAGCCTGTCAATCTCTTAGCCAAGGGCAGGGGGAAGTCTCCTTTGTCCAGGGAGAAGGTGTGGAATTCGTTTGAACCCAGTGTGGGAAACTTTAACTCTTAACCCAATGTCTAAAATGGTCTTTTCTTATAATATAACTCAAATTTTTAACACATACATTAAACAATTTCTTGCTTCAAGACTTTTCAGAATATAGTTTTAAATTGTATCTACCTCTTAGGCTTCTGATAGCAAGTCTTTCTTTGGCATAGCTTGAGTTCCATGTTCAACTTTACCCAAAATGGTTTTAAAACGCCGACTTCCGGTAGAGGTGAGTAACGGTATTACACCCATTATTGACAGGTTTCTTCCAGCAAGCAATCCTCAAAAGTGGACTTTGTTCAGATATAGATACACTTCTGTGGACCTTATAATTATCTAGATTCTTGCGGGAGAATGATGTTGACCACCCAACAAGGAGGTTGGATCTTATTGGGTGGTTTGTGAGCCATGATTTGTGCAAATTTGACACCAAATAAAAACTGATTTTTGAAAGCAGCTCTGTTTTGTTTTGCAATGATGTTGCTCTGTGAGCAGCCAAATGATGGGTTTTGGCAGTGGTCTCCTGCGTTACCACTGACATAGGCAAAAGTAGATTGTGGCCTATTTTTCAGGTTTTCACTGCGCATTTTCTAGTGATTTCTAGCAAGCAGCATGCTTTCCGGCGGCCATTATGATGTTTTTGCTGCCAGCAATGCACAGTGATGTTGCTGGGCTTAGATCAGTGGGTGAAGACATCCCACAGGCCTCTTTAGCATTTCTCATATGCCTGCAGCATGCATTGCCAAACTTGAAAGCCTATCCTTTCAGAAAACTACTTTCCGTCTTTTTCTCTCTGGTTTCATCAACCATTCCTTTATTCTCTTTTGGCTCCGTTATGTATAATTTTGACAGTTTAGCGTGTTCGCAAATACGTCCCGGTATTCCCTCTGTCCCTTCAGGAATACACCAGTTCTTGATGGCATTTCTTGTCTCTTTCACGGTCTGCCGGTGACGGGCTCCTGCTGCTTTCTGCTTTGTGACCATTTCTCAACTGCTTTCCTGCTTCCTGAGGCTTCCGCTGCACTCGTCTGCTTTGCATGGGATTTCGTTGAGTAAAGTGATGCTCTCTAACACCGCCAAATGGCTAGGAGCCCTCTGCTGGCTTCTGCAATTCTGGCCATGCGTCATCCGCTTTCAGTTGACTTCTCCTTTCAGCTCCCTGAACCAGTTGGCTCCACAGATGTCTTTCTGCACTGAAAGGGGCAACCCGCTTCTGCCAGAAACTTTCTCCCGTTTCTTGTTCACACGATGTAAGTGTCCTGGGCACAGCTGTGTGCTCGTTGCCTCAAGAGCACTGCCTATGCTTGTGGATTCCCATAGTCCGCATTACTCCACTTGTCTTCCACGTGAAAGTGTCGTGGGGATTGTGGGAGTAGTAGTCCCTTCCCAAAACCACTGTATGAATCTTTGCAATAGGTTTAAAAGGCAAACTAAGTTTGGAGGAAGAGTATGTGGATTTACCAAAAGCATCTGACAACATTTTACAAGGCCGGCTGGATTTTGAGAGTTGGCCTCTTGACTGTAACAAAAGGCCTTTACTACTCTCTATGAGATGGGAGGCCTTACAATAAGCAATTGTAGCATGAGGTATCAGACGTATATCTTGCGAAAGGAAAGGGGGATACCAAGTCTCACCCGATGATACCTTAATCCTCTCCCGGAGGTTGTCTCCCCCATGTGATTCTCCCTCATATAACTGCCCCAGCATCAGGTAACGACTGCCATTCCCTGCCCACATGGGAGGATGTCATTGCCGGGAAATAAGGGATGATGCCATCAGATGCATCACAGACCTCAAGAGGTAATTACATTTTTGTGGGCACACCTAGTACAAGAGTTTCATATGCTAGTTCCTCATGTTCATCCTTAATTAAAGTGACAAACTGCCCACTTGTGGTAGCATGAATAGTTTGGGCTTAGCCACGATATTCTTTATGAACGGTTGTCAGGAACATTTTCATTTTAAAATCAATACATCTGACATGTCCTCAGACATTAGCTCTGCTCTTTGCAGTGAAACAAATATCCTTTAATGTTGACTCTACATTTCATCCAAAGTCTTGTCATAAAGTATAGAAATTTCACTTGCATTGTATTGGTTCCAGGTGAGGTTATCTTTGCTCTTGGTCAGATATACGAATACCTTCATTTTGTGTTTTAATAATGAATCCTGGTGACTTACATGACACACTAGGCGGTGGTGCATTATTAGGGCACATGTACCTTATATTCATTGGTGCGCTACTTTTGTCTCTGGGTTCCTTTCTACTATTCTGCTACTTTGGACACGGCTCACTAAGCAGTTAGCAATTTCACAGTTTGATCTTCACTAATAATAAGAGGGCATGTGCTAGTGTGTGATCGGAAGTAGTGTGAATTGAGCAGTATTGAACCCTTTCGATTTTTTATTTAGTCCCAGATGAGCCACTTTAGCCAGATCTCCCACCCCTGTCCTTTTGCTAGCAATCCTGAGTTTGTGGTTACAATCAAACACAGCCCAGGGCACCCATCCACCACCATTTGTCCCTTGTTACTGTGATATGCCTCCCTAAAGACACACTAGGCGGGCTACTTTAAGGCACATATTTGATCATCCCAAATCATGAACTAAGAAATATTTTCTTGAAATAAAGCGTCTCCATCACTGCGACTTCCATAGGTCCAAGTCTTCAGATGGACCCTTGAAGAAGACAGCACTCCTAGCTAGGAGATCTGCTGTAAAGGTTGCATCACTCTAGAGACCTTCTTTGAACAGGGTGTTTTCCGAGTCACCTGTAGCATATTTGGTGGATGGAATAGCCTCTGCCTTGGCATCGAAATCCCAAGATCTGGGGAAGTATGGGACTATTTCATGAAGAGGACACTTTCTCCAAGAAATCCAAGATCCCTGGATGCAGAGCGGTTTGCTCCCCTCACAGGATTTGAGAGCCCGAGTATTTTTGCAGCAGAGCGAGAAACAAGAATCCATTAGAGTAGCCCAAAGACCCATCAACTGTTTGCTCCAAGTAATTTCTTCTTGCAGAGAAGTTAATCGCAAAATAATGGTCTGACTACTTGTGACCAGCACAAGTGCCCTGCTGAATCTTGGTTGATGGTGACCTAATTGGCATGGGTGTCTAGTCTTACATAGTCTCTGGGGAATAGTCCAGAAGCTAAAAACCTTGCCATAAGCCTAAACCTGGCACAATTAGAAATTAAGAAGTACAAAATCATGCCATACACAAGTGCAGCCAGATTCAAAGCGGAGACAAGTGCAAGCAGGTGACCGCTATAACAAAATATGTTACATCAGGAGCGGGTTTAATCCACAGATTGCATCCCTTGGTTTCTCCAAAACAAAACTACTGCAAGGAGGGGATAGCTATCTACAACACAGGTGTATTAAGAGCAGGACTATAGAAGTGGGTTCAGACTGCTTTGTACCTTTGTCCCTAAGACAAAGTTCAACTGTAGTAGATCTACTGGACCCCGCCCCAGCACATAACAGAATGTACTTCCATCATCAGACCTTCTTGTTTGCTACTTAGTAACCAAGAGGGCAGGGACTAAATCCCTGGCCAGCCATTCATTGCGGTGAAGCCACAGACGTCAGTCAGGATACTATTTTGTGCCTGTGTAGACAAATGGACAATTTGTCTCTATACCAATCCACCTCTCCCACAGCAATGAACCCACTTTTGCTCCAGGCATCAGTAGTCTGGTGTCCGCTGCTGGTGGCACCCTCTCCGGCTGGTATAGAAGGAGAACTCTGAGGCTGACTCATCCTGGGAGGGAGTGGGATTAAGTGCATCCCACTGGAACCTTTACAATTGCAGAATGAGGAACCTTTTTACCTAGACTAGATTACTGCATTTGGCCTGAATCCTGTCAATTTTCTCTAGTGCTCAGAAAAGTTGCAGGTACAGCAGTGGTACTCTTGGTTTCAATACTATATTAAACTGAATTGCGTTCATCAGTAACCCCCAGTTTTCTAAGACCTCTTGTACTCTGGCCATCATCTGGTTTTCAACAGCTTGGTAACTTAAAATGATCCCTCAGACTATCTGAATCAATTGCCAACCTGACGTCTGGCTTAAGGAGGCGTCAGCACAGCCCAGTACTGTAGCCTTTGGCAGGAAGGACCCATTCTTAGACTTTCTGTCAAAAGAGGTCCATGCAAATGATATCACATTTCGTAACCCAAACTAAGCACCATTCACATTAGGAAGTTCAAGTATTAAAAAGGTTTATTTTGTAGGAAAAGGGGTGTCAAGATATTCAATTTATGTGTAGGCATGAGATAAAATGTCTTACTGGTTCTTTGCCATCCATTGCTTCCAGCCAGAGTTTTCGATTTGCTTCCGACAGTGCTTGCATTGTAATGATGCCTGGTCTAACGTTAAGAACAAACATATGTTATTTTATTATTTAAAAAAAATAATTATCACATATACAGTTACAAATAGAATGTGTGGACAACACATTTAAAAAAATGTCAATATCCATGAGTCATGTTTGCTTAAATGACAATATGTCTTCTGTCTAGAAGCATAGTAAGTGAGAAATTAGATTAGTGCAGCAATCAGAATAACTGTACATGATCAAAGTTACAAGGAAAAAAGGGAACACATATTACAATACCTGTTAATTAGGGACATACAGCATAAGCAATAGCTCTAATGGGTAACTTCAACAAGTAAGCCTGAGACATTAAAATGTATTAATTTAATTCAATGTAGATTAGAGAGTGATTTAGGATTTAGTGGGATTTAGAAACAAGGGCACACACTGTACATATATTTGTAATACTTTTCACAAATCATAGCTGGGATCAGTAATATTCAGCTAGACAATTTCTGCACAGATCTCAGATCTAGAAATGACTAAGCGTACAGTTTGAGCGTCACATTGCTTTTGTGTGAATAGTTGATAATTTCCCCTCTAAACACTAGCACCAGTGCCCAACACTAGAACACGGTATTATTTTTCAATCCCAATTTAATGAATTAGTAAAGTCCTTTTACAGATTTCAGATTTATTTCCATTGCCAATCATTCGTTGGCAATTGGAACCATCAAAGTGTACTATTGCAGTTGTTGGGGAAGGTTTGGGAATTGACAATGTTATGTAATCTGTAGGGATTTGGTATTATCCTGCATCCTAATGGAACCTTTGGTCAGTGTATTGATTGACAATGGAGTGTTAAGGGTTAGAATGTTTATGTGTGACTGGGGTTCTATGTGGTCAGTTGGAAGATGTAAGCCTACCTGGGAGGATGCAGGTGTATGTTGCCCTGAACCCAGATGTACCTGACATTATATGACCATCATAATGTACTGGAACTAAATAAAGAAGTTACTGAACTTCACCTGAGGTCATGGTCATCTGTGAGGAACAAGGAGTTCTACATTGGCGACGAGGATGCTGGCTGTGCTGGGGGGACAGCATTGAAGATGGCACATACACCTCCCCCCAACCCAAGAAGAAGACCTCCCAGGTAGGGCGAGCGCTTAAAACTGTAGGCGCAGAAGGGCCCAGCGCATGGAGCTCAGTGGCAGAAAGTAAGGGGCTGCGCCAGAGCCAGGGGCCAGCTGGCCTGTCACTAGAAGGACAGGTCAGGGAAAGAGGAAAGCAAGAGACTGAGGAGGGGCTGAGGGCCCAGAGACTGATTGCGTAAGGGGTCTGGGACCACTAGCTGCAGCATGGAGGGCTTGGTGCCCATGGCAGTAGCAATTTGAAGAGGCCTGGGGTCTAGTTAGGCCTGGAAATTATGAGGAAGCCATGCTGGGCAGCTGAGGGATATAGCCCAAGGCAGTAGCATCAGGAGAGGCTTGGAGCCTAAGCTGCGCCTGGAAATTAAGCAATGAGGAGGCATGCTGTGCAACTGAGGACTATAAGCCCAAGGCAGTAGCAACAGGAGAGGCTTGGAGCCTAAGCTGCGCCGGGAAAAGAAACAATGAGGAGTGATGTTGTACAGCTTGAGGCCTGGAGTTGGGGCAGCAGCAATAGAAGAGGTTGGGAACCTAAGCTGCGCCTATATGTTAAATAGAAGATTGGTGGCGAATGTGAAAAGCGCCTGGAGCAGAGGAGGGTCCTGGGGGGCCATTCCAGCGTTTGAGGGGGCTTGGAGCCCATACCTGCACCTAAGAGACTTGTAGCCCGTGGCTGCACCTTAGGGGCTTAGAGCCCATGTGCAGAGATGAAAGAATATTGCCCAAGACAACATGTGTAGTGCCTGGACGGGCAAGGGCCCATTTGCAGCAGCGCTAAGGAGGTGCCTGAGGAGCTATCACTCATATGAGGTGATGAGGAACTTTGAGGGCATGTTGTCAGTAGTTCCTGAGGGGCTTGGAGCCTACTTAAGAACTGAGAGATGCGGTAGGAGGCAAAGGGAGTACAATTTCTATAGCAGGCGGTTGGCAGCAATGAAAAGCAGCATTATGAACATACCAGGAAAGGAACGCTTCGGGAGGTGACATTTACAAAAGGAAGTGTGGCAGATGGATTGGTAAATCCATTTCTGTTGCTGCATTTCCGCTCGTTGGAATTTTTTTTTAAAAAAAAGCTTAAGTTGTGAATGATCTTAATTGCCGGAATGAATAACAGAGGTACTTTTAAGTTAAGAGATGATGCTTTCACGAGCATAAGTAAACGAAGCAATTTGGTCTTGCCTTCATTGAATTGGTTAAGTAGTTATAATTAGTTATTGATTCAGAATCTGTTGTCATGTGAGGCCTGAATGGCATTTGGACAGCGTGAGTGCATGAGAGCGTGAACCTGTATGTTGTCAGGTGTAGTTTCTTGTGGGATAGGTTGTCCTGTAATAGGGGTACTTCATGGAAGTTGTTGAAGCTTAAGAGCAGAGAACAAAGTTTATAGTTTTTAGTTTGGATTTAGGTATCAAGGGTGTTTGTAATTAGTCAACCAAGGGATTAAGTGATCCAAATGTGAGGTTTTATTAAGTAGGTTAAAGTTGCATATTAGTAGAAAGAGATTGAGATATGCGTAGTAATAGTGTTTTCTGAAATGCTATTTGGTATTTATGTTGTAGGTACATTGGTATGAGAGGTTTCTTGCAAGTGGTAGTTAGCATGTTTGATAGGTGTGCACGGATGGTGTGTAAAAGTCGTGGCCTCTGTTACCTCTGTCAACAAATACTTGGTAATGTTATGATGCAAAGAAAAAAAAAAATAGTGGTGCGGTCATGTTTAACTAACACGCTTTTCCTTCCACAGTTGGACATTTAATGAAATATAGGTTGCATTGACAACATTGCTAGAGTTTGGTATGTGGAATCTGAAGTATAGTTATGTGCACTAATGTTTTATTTCCACAGGTGGGACTTTTGTAATGCAGATGTATTAAGACCTTATTTAATGCTAAAGTTTAGAGTGTCAAACAAAGTTTTTTGTTTGGTTGTTTGGTTTAGAAACCATTCAGAGTTTCATGATGATACAGCAAAGACTATAGTAGAGTCATTGATGTTGGTATGATGCTGGTGTGAATGAAGTGTGGTTGTCCCTAATAGGAGCTGTATTGTATTTAGGAATACTTTCAACATGGGCAATTTAGGGGTATTGGTGTCACAAGAAGTGAAGTATTTACCCGGGTATCTGGGACACTCAGTCTAGTTGGAGGTGGTGTGTATTTAGGTACATACCGATTTGCATTGTTGGGTGTGAGGGAGATGTGTGTGTGTGTTCTTTTGTGAGACGAAGAAGTCAAGTTTAGGAAGAGAGGTATGGGTGCCTCTATTTGTAAAAGTTTTAGTAAGGATGTTTGAGCAGTTGGGTGCCTTTTCCTCACTTGGTAGAAAGAGGAAGGGGCATTGATTGTAATTGTGTCCCACGGCTGTGTGGACTATTTTGGAATATGTAATGAGACTAGCAGAATGTTCTCAGTTAGGAGTGATGAGGCAAGTGCATTGAACGTGGGGTTGTTTGTGTGCGTGTTGTTATTAGCCATTATGGTTAAGTCATCTACTTGTTTTTTTATGTCCCTAAGGAAGGGAAATATGTAGGGATTTGGTATTATCCTGCATCCTAATGGAACCTTTGGTCAGTGTATTGATTGACAATGGAGTGTTAAGGGTTAGAATGTTTATGTGTGACTGTGGTTCTATGTGGTCAGTTGGGAGATGTAAGCCTACCTGGGAGGATGCAGGTGTATGTTGCCCTGAACCCAGATGTACCTGACATTATATGACCATCATAATGTACTGGAACTAAATAAAGAAGTTACTGAACTTCACCTGAGGTCATGGTCATCTGTGAGGAACAAGGAGTTCTACATAATCCCCTTGCACATCATTACTTTATAATATTGAGCCGAACCGCAAACTGCAATGTTTAAACACTGTTTCTTGCGTGTGCTAGGTGAGGCTGCACGCTTTACTGTGCATGACTTTGTGATGAAGGGTCTTTGCCTAGAGTGTAGCCATGATTGCATTCACATCCCTTGCTACTGACATGTTTCCCTTTTGACATGTATAAGCGTGCTTTAGGCCCCCACTTTCTTAGGAAAAGCATCATTAGAATACAGATGTCATCATACTGGAAGCATTCTTGCCTACCTCCGAATGTGTGTGAATCTCAGAGTACATTAAATTTCACTAAATGTATCAAGCTATGCTGTCCTTCCTGATAACACTGTCTAACTTGTAAAATCGTAGCTGGTATAAAAGACTTGTATAGTGGGTCTTTGTTCGCTGCTTGCCACATTGTTTCAGTAGGGTTTGTTGCCCTGTCATGACCACCCCTTCCATTGAAATGCATTTGTTCCTTTGGATACAAGAGAACAGTGCTTGGAGGGAGCGTGTTCTTATTTGCATCAATGTCTCGCACTGTCGTTAGTTTGTTTTGTCCTGTTGGCTTTTTACTATTAAACTGTTCACCAATCCATTGGAATCGTCAGTGGTAATTCTTCCACAACACATTGCTTCTATCCTGGAATCAGAAGGATTGTGACATCATCTTCAACTCAGTGTTAATGGATTTACTTCCATCTGGCCCAAGTGTAATCATTGTTAAAGACTTCTTCAACCTACGAGTGAGGATCCTCTCCATGTATTCAGCCATAGCTTTAGAAACGAAAGGTTTCACTGTAGGATTAGCAGAGTTCAACCTGCTTAGAAACACCTGATGTCAGGATCTGGTGCTTTCTTCACCCCCAGCCAATACATTCCGTGCTATAATGCGTGCCTGGCATCTGTTGCCTTGATGGAAAGACACAGGGGCAAGATGAGATCACCATGGGGGATTGGTGACAGATGTTGATAATGTGAAGGGGTCAGAGGAAGTCAAATGTCCGAGTAGAGAGCTTGCAAGGATCGGGGAACATTGAGCCCCAGAGTGATGTGGCCACTTTTACAGCCTAAAAACAGGCAAATGCGTGTAACAATAAAACAGGAAAATAATCTAAAGAAATAGGAAATTGACATATAGGAGCAGCCCCACTGAGCTCCACAGGTCTGATCAGTGGTAACAGCAGAGCAGTGCACAGAAGGACATCTGATATGATTACTGCTTGATATGGAGAGGAACTTTAAGGTAAAAAAACATCTTTTAATTTGCAAAGTAGTATGGATTACAAGCAGACGTCTATTTAAGAGTTCAAATATGTATTTTTACATGCCTAAAAGTACTCACATTGGGAAGGCGAATTGCCTAAAATATAATTGTACTCACAACTTCAAAATGTCAGTAAAACGCATCCACTTCAAAATCTTATCTGGAGCCCTAGGACCACTGTATAAGGAGTCATTTCTCAAGTACAAGCTAGCTGCTCAAGTGCACTTTGGCCAGCACCTGCATTTGGATGTTCCTCTAGGTTCGATTAGAATCTTCAATAGGGCTCTTGCTTTAGTGAAGATGTCACTGTTCTTTCACTTGCCCTTCAGCTTAACTCACATTGCTGAGTTAGCAATGGTTAGAGGGAGGCTACCCACCACTCTGCTGCAGTCCCGTGGAGCAACACGTCTCTCTTTACCCCACCGCTACTGTCAATTAATCCCTGCCGAGGTGAGTTGCCTGACTTGCTACCCCCTTTTGACTCTAAACTATTGTTCCTATATACTACACAGGGCGGTCTTTGCACCAAAATGACAACAAAGTGCTCCACACAGCCTCAGCTGCTCCTTATCTGGACCTACTGCAATGCAGCTGTTGTGGACAGACACTGAGCAAGACTATCCTGAGTCTACCCACAGACACACTCCCTTTTCGAACAGGGCCCAGCTAATTAGAGAGTTATCCATTTTGCTCACCCAATTCCTGTCATTTTAATACTGATTTGGGAGTTGATCCATCGTCCCAAAGGATCAATTGGTCCCCATTTATTTTTGATAAGCCATAGAGCTTTGCGCCTTAATATTTGTACCCCAGGGATGGGAATTTCTTCTTTCTGTTCATAAATCCTACAAAGATCAGTCCCGCTTCCTCCTCTGACACCTGACACGTCTCAAATTTTCTTCCTCAATAACTCTAATTTGACAAAGGTACATACACCGACTGTAAGGAAGCACGTGTTTCTGGACAAGGAGATTTCCAAATAGCACATTTGTGATACCAAGCAGATGTGCACTTTAGACTTCATAAGACCTCTTACCACTGGCAAATTCTGTCAACATTTGGCAATACGAATTTATATGCCATTTCCTAAGCTATACCACAAGGCAGGAAAGTGTTTTCTGCATATGTGTAAATTAGATACTTTGATTTCATTACATTTTGAGTAATCGCACGTTATGGGGCCTCATTAGGACAACGATGCCGGTAAGCCTACTTGCACCATTGTAACCGAACCGGCATACTCCGAGTCTGTCGCCGGCAGCCATCAGCAGACTTTCACAGAAGCACCAGCACCGTCATTAACGGTGCCGGTGCTTCCGTCATCCCCATTCACATTGAGTCCTATGAGACTCAAAGGGAATGGGGATTAACGATTTTCCGGCGACTGACTTCCAGGAACACTAGAGTCGTAATCCCGTGGTATTTCCATGTAGACAGGCGCAGGAACAATTCACAAGTCCAGCGGCAGCATGCCGGTTTTACCAGCACGGATACCGCTGGACTTGTAATGAGGCCCCTGGTCTTCTGCAGAGAGTATTTTATTAAATCTCATTGATCTTTAGAGGCAGTAGAAATAACTGGAAACATATGTGAAAATCTGCTGAAAATGTCATCAAATTTCTGTGATGAAAAAAATGTGAAGCCTGTAGAGGAGGTCCCAGATATGGCCTGCACCCCTTCCCCCCATTGCGAGTTGCCAGTGAAATACTCGCCAAGGTAGGTGACGTATGACAAGCAACTGAACCAACACAGAGCTGCACTGGGCCTATGCCCAGTGCCCATCAGAAGAGCAATACCCGTTGAAGTGCCTATAACCAGACAACCTTGGGCAGCATGGTACCAATCAGACAACCATACCAGCTGCTGATACGAAACGATGAGTATTTACAGACTGTCCATGAGGAGACACAAAGAGCCCTGATGATAGACAAACGATGATGAGAAGAGGGCCTGGACAGACTAACGCATGAGAAAAGGCAACACGCGAACGTGTGTATCCATGAAAACAGATGAAAGAGACACGAAGGACAACACAATGTTAAAACATAAGAAACGTCATAGCGAAAGAACCAAGACAAAAGAATCGATCCTGTTAAATGTGTGCAAATAGGCTTGAAACGCAAGAAGCTAAGAAATTGATACTGCTTGCAATGCTTAGTAGAAGATTAGAGCGGCAAGCGCCAACCATATACGTCTACCTCGATACAGCATAATGTACACGTGCGACTCCATTTTGTAAAAGCAGAAATGTACCCAGGAGGCCAGAGGCCTGACAGGCCAAGTTTCGAAACCCAGCCTAAGGCAAGGAAAAGAGCAGAATCAAAACTTAACAGGATGGCTCAGGCCTGGGAAATCGAGGTCAACCCAAGAGAGGGAGTTGAGCTTCAGCTAAGGAGAATCGAAACTTCAGAGCATACCAGCCTGCCCTGCAAAGGTCAAGATAAGGAGGCCCAGGCAGGTGGTGGGGCTACAAGGAGAGTTAAATTCACGAAAAGCTGGAAACTGAAGCAGATTCACGGTGAACCAACACGTGACCAACCAGGCGCGAAGATGTACCACCGCCTGATGTCACCCAGATTCGAGGGTGCCATAACTTTTCCTGATAAGAGACTACAGTTTCAGGGCCTTCCGTAGCCAACTAATTGACACATCGCCCTAAAACCACTGATTGATGGAAGGGAGGCAGGGTGAATCTTCGGACACTAGGCACCTGGGTGTCCAGCCTGCTTGCTGCTAATTAAAGTGGAGATTTATGTTTAGGGGTGTAACTTGCCCAATCACAATGGACCATGTAATCTAGGGTCCTATAGACATTGTAACCAATAGGACGTTGTACTCATAGTGATGTCAATCACGTGTGATGTAGAGGGATGGACGTAGAAGCCCACCAGATAAGAGTTAACCAATCCGCATGGTCTATTGTCATATACAGATATAACACGTATACTTAAGTTACCTTTCCCAACCAATTAGATTGCATGATGATTTTTGTAGAATTAGACCTCAATGATGACGAGTTTAGCCTAGAAAAATGGCTGTTCGACTGAAGTTCGAGGAAGTCGGAGCGAGACAGGTGTTTGCAATGCTGCTGATTTCCATATGCTGATATATGTATCATTAAACGGACTTCCCTTTGCCAACTTACTGATTCCTGATTTTTGAGATGTGCTGGAGTATGTGAATCCTGCACCCTGTCCTCACATGGTGCAGCTATCCAGTATTACAAGTTCTCGGGGGTTGAGTACTGACCAATGGGCCTGTCAGTAATTTCCTCTCCTCCTGAATAAGCCTGCAAGGGAGATCTGAAAATCGGAGGCAAGGACACTGAAGACAGCCACAGCATTTTCACATTTCAATGCTAAAAATAATCAACTGCAAAACAACAACCCCCAAGTCACAAAAGCTCTTCATATTCAACATTTTCAAATGTGGGAAATTCCGAACCTGCTGTGTTGCTAGCCTACTGCTGCCTCACCTCCCTTGCCCCCAGTAATTCCTCCGTCCCTTATGAGGCTGCAGACTTTTGTGCTGCCAGGAAGGGTGGGCATAGGAGGACATGTGCAGAATCTGCAAGTGATATCTAAAATCTCCTGAGAGCACTTATAATCGGCACTCTCCGAGAAATCTGCATTTTCTGCAGAGAAATCTGTGCCACGATAGCTTTACATTGTCTTTGTATTATGATTCAAGGTTAACACGGAATTAAACATGAACACATCAATTTAGGAACTTCAACACAGGTGTGGGAGGAGGTAGCAGGCTGCTATGAACTGATTTTCTAACTAAAGGAAATAAATAGGAAGTTTAAGTCCTTGCCTTTCTTATCGGCCGCTGCCAATTGACAAGTACCCGCTGAGAGATTAGTTGTGAGTGTATTGCTGAGAAGCTGCGGGCAATTTTTTAGATCTATTGACTGTCACCTTTGCCAGATCCTCATGTAGTAGGGGGGAGGAGACGGACTTTGGCAGCATCCTAAGCTAATCGGGCGTGCCCTACTCACACTGGTGGCTATGGATATTTTGTTGGATTTTCGTTGTTAAATGCATACGGTGAGCCTTAATTGACTGACTGGCTACTTTACTTTTGTGGAACAGGGAGGGGGAGATGTACTTTGGCTGCCCCCTTATCAATTTGGGCATGTCCTGTCCGCATTATAGCCACCATGGACATTACTGTGATTTGTCATTGCTATTGTCATCGTCCCTGAAGTGGGTATCTCTGAATTTCTTGAGCTTTGAGATCTTGTGAAACACCAGTGAAACGCTATGTTCATCATTTGCAATGTTCAAACGGAAAGCTGCAGCACCTCTGTCTCCTAATAGCCAGAGGAAGAGAATACATAGTATGTTTGAGCCCATTAATGAGGTGAATGTGTTAATATCGGAAATCAAACTTTTAATCCAATGTATTGATGGCTTAGAACCAGCAAACCTCCCATCCCACAAAGGGCATATACGGGGAGGGGTAAGCATGATTGGGGCAGCTCCCAATTCTGCGTTAGAAGGCAGTGGTACGGAGTGTATTGAGGCAATTGGAGCGGAACAAGTATCAATTGCCAAATTGCACACTCAACACCCTCTTGCTCAGGTTATAGACCCCCCGTTGCCCTTGTGATACAGAAAAAAACAGGCCAAGAAGGGGGAAGAAACCTCTCATTTACTGCTGCCTCAGTGAGTTAAGTGAACGCTTCAGGAGAGGTGATCGAGGTTTATCCCCATCAGCCTTCTCAACTAGCAATCAAGGGCACAACAGACATAATAGAGACTTCTGTTACGACTCCTGAGGATAAACAATTCCCCCCGTCAGCCTTAATGGTCACAAGCCAAATCAATGGAGAGTGTAGTAATTGTAGTTGATCCATCAATTAATCTCTCTGATAGATACTCACTGTTGGGAGAGCCGAGTGACTCTCGGCAGGGGAAAAGTAAAGCCAGGAAGATTGTAAAAAAAGCAAGGCGAGGGACCTGGGACAAAATCAAGAGGTAGTGTACTGTGGCAAAATGTGGACCCTAATGGGGTGGAGGAAAAAGGCTCATGTCTTAATAACTGTGAATGTGCAGCTGCCCTTTCACAGATAATAGAAGAAGTGAAATCACTGAAATCTTTTCCTTCATCAATGATGCAAAGCATTGCAAGTGACCTAGTGGCATTAAAGACCTCTATTCGGTCCCTTGTTGCAATAATTGGCCCAGTCGTGAACAAGACTAGTTGTAAAAGATCACAAATTGAGGCCAACCAAGTAGGAGAGCAAAGAGCTCCTGAGGCAAATATCCATGGGAGCGTGGGAAGAGCTCAGGAGCTCTTTGCAGCCCCGTATGGAATTTGGGGGAGCTCGAAGTATGAAGCATGACCACCCTCCTCCTGTTCCCCCATTATTGACATCATCAAACGTCACATTGCTAATAGCCCATCACCACGAAGAATGTCAGTGGGGATCGGAGCCAGGATGCAAGAAAGGGAAGGGTTTAGATTAAGGCCACCTACCAATTTACCAAAAGGTGATGTTCCCATAATTACCTAGACTGCACGATGGTGCTTTTGAAAATCAGGACTCTTTCATAAATAAATGTACATCTTGGATCAGAGTTGTCAAGGGATGCACTTCTATAATTAGAGGAGATATAATGGAATGAAGGCGGATGTCAACGCATGCATGACAGCATATGATATGATATGACATTTAAAAACGCACCTATACACAAGTGTTTCAAGGCGCGATGAGGCAAGGGAGCGGAAACAAAGGGAGGACAAAGACAACAATCTTACTAGTCCTAGTGACATTGAGATCACGCAAGTGCGGGTAATAGGGGAGGGGAAAAGTGCCAGGGGAAGGGGAAGAAGGGCAAGTGAAGGACACAGGATCAAAAACAAGTAGTGCGGCCAGCAGGTGGCAGTGCAAGGGTTAAGGGCAGACAACAGTGTCTGAATGAGTGCAGGTAAAGGAACTGTAGGGTTGCAGAAACAAAGTGCAAGGGTTGCCAGGAGGCAGTGCAGGTGTGCAACTGGGCGGCTAGGGACCTAGGCCCGAAGTTCAGAGAGTGTCCATGTGACCAGTGTAGTATCAGACAGGAGATCAGCAGGGAAGAGGAAGAGAGAAGGCAGAGAGGAAAGTCTTGAGATGCTCCTGAACCGGTTCTGCTCAAGGTTCAGAGAGGTAATCACCTTTACTTATAAGTGTTTTGTGGATGGCCTACTGTCTATTGATTTTCGAACTTACCCACACCGAGGCACTGCAATATTCTTGAAGGTGCATCCGTGGACACAGATCTTCTCACCCATCGATGAGCACTTTGTAATTAGTGGGACGGGTCCTACAGGCCCTTTGGTTGCCATTGGGACCGCCCCCGGGTTAGTAGGGATTGCCCCCTCCAACTTTCCTTTTCTTAAGAATAAAGCTGGCACAGGTCCTGTTGTGGTCAGACAGAGACTTGATAAGGTGGAATGACTAGCTGAGTGTCCCAAGTCATCCCTCTCTGTACCTTTGTGTAAACCAATCTCGTGGAATATAGCAGGCCTAGCAAGACATTTACTAGATCCTGGCTGGTGTGACTTCATAAGGGGTCACCAACATATTCTCCTCAGGAAACCTGGCCCACCAGTAGGGTGGAATTCCAGGTGGATTAGGTATTCCAGACTGTAGCCCAGAAGGGCCAAAAGGGAAGGCCTAGTGGGGGCTTGATTGTCCTTATTGATTCGAATCTCAACTGGCGGGTGAAGCCCTGTGCCACTAGTTTGATCGATTTGCAGTGTCTGTTCGTCAGGGTCCCTACTGGTCAGCAAATACTTGTATTCAACATGTACAACAGGCTAAAGACAATGACCACTATAGACAGAGTAATTGAGCCGATAACTTCATGGGAGATCTTAAATCAGAGTGGCACACATGTGATGGTGGCCGGCGACCTCAACATGCAAATGGAGCCCATAGTAGATCTGACGGTATCTGGGAAGATCAAGATTTAGCATTGAATATTCCCTCCTTAAGTGCTCAGAGACCAGTGAAGGCACACAAGCTGGCTAGAGAGGTGCCCGCTCATTCTATGCAATAGAGCTAAGAGCATGTAATGGATGGTTTCTTAAAGATCAGCCCGCAAGGAAACCCTTTGTTGGCCTGAACAGCTCTATGCTCATCGATTATATTATTGTTCTGGAATTGGGTGATAGATTTTGAGATCATAGAAAGGCACGCTAGTGATCACAAGCCTTTGGTTATCACCTTGTTCCTTGGGGGTAAAAGGGGGAGAGTCCGCCTACAGATCTGGCAGCAAACCGTACTGAGGCTATTTCGGTGGTGGGCCACGCCCGCAAAGCTGTTAAATGATCCAACATAGTGGACCATGAAACCAAGTCAGGACTTTATAATACCATACTCCCACATATTGAAGCCTTTTGTAGAGGAGTCACTGATATTACGATAATCATTGAATTTAAGATTCTAATAGATGACATTCTCCCTTTTGTTGCCACCTCTAAACAAATGGTTAAAAGGAGTACCCTATGCCAAACCCCCTGGTATGACCAAGAACGTATTGAAGTTAAGAATCCTGTCCTAGCCTGCTTGTCAGCAGGGTCGGCATTAACCAGGACCAAATTCCTATGACATAGATTTTTTATACAACGTGCTAAGCAAAAGCGATTTGCGAATGCTTATGAAGAGAGGGATATTGTGACATTCTGGAAATGTGTTTCTGGTGCCAAAACAGGGAACTAGATTGTAACATAATCCCAGATAAGTGGGTTGAGCATTTTTTCAATTCGTTACGGAGGGGATGTAGCTGAGTTTTTAATCCAACAGGGCAGAGACACAAGGTATTGCTCAGTGGAGGCCTGCTCCACTTGGGGTTAGACAATGTGGCTGCGGCCATACGGTCACAAAGAGGGAGCAAAACCGGGCCGTGATAGAGTTCCAGCAGACATGAATAAGGATAAACTGGTAATATGGGCACCCCTTTTTATGGAAGGTACCACAGAAACAGCTACCCGCCTACACACATACTAAGTATGTCTAGTTGCACAGAGTGCTACCTTTCATGTCGTTTAATTAATGACGACAGAAATTGATAGAGATATACATCTTTTAATTCATAAATACAAAATACTCAAAGACGTTTATGTTAAAAAGAAAGACAAACATGCATTTTGTTTGTACATAACATTACATAAAAGAACATATACTGAAAATCAATTTTCTCAACCAGTTTGTTTAAACTTAACACAATCATCATATACTGGTGATGTTGTGGGGTAGAAGTGTGAGGTGAACATCTTATCATTAAATAAGACCTCAAACAACAAGTTACTGTCCTTGACTTTGTCGACACCAGAAAGTGTGTTTCTAGGTCCTGGCGAAAGTTAATCAAGCTCTGTAGCTGTTTTTTTAATGCTATCAGGGATGTGCTGGACCCGTCTTCAGGACTTTTTATACAGATATCCAAAATTGGAATTCAGAAATAGTTCATTGGTTGATTCCCTTCGGGAGTGACAATCTAAAAACCAAAACGAGAGACCGTATTGGTAACAAAATACAAACAGAGTATTGTATCTCTATAAATGTGCACATGCAACTAATTCAACTATCCTTTTTATAATTTGATTGACGTGTGTGGCCTTGATTTGAATATAAATGTGGACGGAATTCGATGAACCAAACTGTGATTTCTTCACAATAGTTAGAGCTGCAAGAAACAAATGCACTTTTTGAAAATATTTGTTGGGGCTCATAGTTACAGGCCTGAGTGTAGCCCATAGTTACAATGCCTTTCTTACCCCGTTAGACCGAAAGCATTTTTCTTTCTGTTCTGAAATGCTCTGGCGCTCCTGAACAGAACAAGAACATTTCAAAAAATGCACACCGGGGAAGGGAAAACAAAGTCTGTTTGCCCTTTCCGTGGCAGCCATTGAAAAAAATAGGAAAAAAAGTAAACAAACAAAATGGCCACCATGGGAAGGCAGAAGGGACTACATGCAGTCCCTTTTTCCTTTCCATGACGACCTGTCGCAAATCGGGCGCGCACGCACTGGGGACTGAAGTGTTCCCAGCGCATCTGCTCTCAAAATGGACAGAAAATAAGTGAAGTGGGGGTGGGAGTGCGGTTTATGGAATTCTGTTGATGGGGGAAGGGTAGGGAGCGGGAGAAGACTTTCCCGATTCCTCAGCGAGGGGAGATGCTGGCCGAAGGCCGCGAGGAGTCTCTGGGCAGCGGGATTACCATGTAGTAATGCCCGCATACTTAGCCTCCCCATTGGCTGAGAGGCCACCACACCCCCTCGCTGGGTACTAATGTAGAATTAATCAAAAGGACCAGATTGTTTTAACAAAACATCAACACCAGGTATTATTTGAAGTGCCAAGTATGTAAAATTATGTTTTTTGTAAGGGATTCTTAATGACATTGGGGAACTATGCTGCTATACACTTAATTGTTGGATCATGTCTATTTCATGTAAATTGTGTAAACATTTTTGCTTTGTCTTTTTTAATATTAATGAAATGTTTGTTGTTGTTGCATGCTTTTATGGCTTTAAGTTGGAATAAAGATAATTCGTATTATTAATCATTAAAAAAAAAGAAGCACAAGTGCAGTGAATATAGATATTCATATGGTCTTTCCCCTTTTGCAATGGCTTGGCAGGCATACAACGATGGTCTGGAGGGTTGCCCAGAGCAGTACCAAAGGATAGGATTAATTCTAAACCTTCCAGCCATCACCTCTTTTGTTTTGCTGTAGTCATCCTGGGTGGCAACGGTATGCCCAGACGTGGGTCCCGTGCCTGCTGGGCCTAGATACCCAAGCTACTCCTCACTGATGAGGCCCAACAAAGCCAAAACATGGGAATGTTTGTGGTCTTTTGCAGAAGGGATGTGACCAAACAGTTCAGGCTGGACTGACCATTTTGGGGTGGGACCAAACCTAATTTACATATGGCCTTAACCATGGTTTAGGGTTGCCCAAAGCAATGCTAGAGGTTAAGATTAATTCTAAACCTTCCAGCCATCATCTCTTGTTCTGCAGTGAGTACAGTATAATTTCATAAACATTAACAAATTGGAATAATAACATACGACTCCAGTAAGAAATAATTTTTCATGTCAACCCAGTCAAGTCCATATCACTTATTTTATTTCTTTGCAAGCTTAAATAACTGCCCTCTTTATTATGGGATGGGCGAAATTCCAAGTGTGGCAAAAGCCCCCTTGGCGGTCTACGGCTTGAATGCTAATGATCGAACCAAGGGTTGAAATTATCAAGCATTTATTTAGTGTATGAACATACTAAGAATTCTAAAGTAATCTAGAGGACAGTGTAGTAACCTGGCAGCTACTACAGTGTAGTCACTGCTTTCTGTGGTGATGTAGAACGCATTTAGTACACACTGGGAAACTTCACATCCTAAGCAATCTCTAAACCTGGTCTGAAAAGCCAGAGCAAGACCTTTAAATCTTTGATTCAAAGTAATTCTCAAGATTCTGTAGGGTGGATTTACCAGCCCAACAGAAATCCCTGCATCATAAAACTGCATTTTAGCAGTTACAGAAATCAAGGCTGTGCTGTGTCTGCTGAGCACATATGGGGCGAGATGGAGCACAGACACCACGAGAATGGCTGCATTTATTTTCTTCATGTGCACCCAAAAAGAGGAATTCAAAGGCAGAACGGCTCAGCGCCGCTGTGTGTGTGTTTTCTCTCTCTCTCTCTCTCTCTCTCTCTCTCTCATCTGATGTCATGTTTGTCTTGAGCAGATAAATTCGGGAAGGGGGGGGAGAGACACCAGATTCCCTCTTGCTGGACAACTCTAGAAATTTGACGAGAATAAAATTCATGTTGAGGGGACTGCAGATCTGGAAATTAAAATTGGGTGACATAATGAGAAGCACCCGGTTATAGTCGTGACTCCAGAGGGGAGCCCATGTCTATTAGGAAATTACCTCCTCCGTAGCTTGTCTCCCCTGATAAGATTGTGTAAATAAGTTCCTCAGGACTCAGACTAACCGGCCAATAAAATGAAAACAAAGTGTCAACCATGATAGTTTAAATGGCCCATGCCACATGGTTGAACAAAGATCTGATCAAATTGAGTTTCACTTTCAAATAATCAAATACCTGAAATTAAAGTAATTGCTGTAGGACAACAAACTGGTGATGGGAACTCCTCTCCATTCCTGAAAATCAACCTTCCTTCCAGTTTCAAGTGGCATTCCACATAGGTCAAATTTTAGCTGACATTCAGAAAATTAGAGAACAGCTGTTCCTCCCTATTCAGTTAAATGATGGGAAGCAGCCTGTTCTCGCCAGAGTGTGATGGAACAACGGAAAGAGCTTAATCAGCGAAGCCATGTTCAGGAAACTCCCAAAGGTTCCAACCATTCCCACATTTAAATTGAATGATAAGTGGGAAATGGGCCTGGAAACTCCCAATTCCAAACATTTCCTGCCTAGCAGGTCTATGCTAAAAATTTCTATAGGTGATAAATCTTAGAGCATAATTGTTGGGTCGTGCGAGACTTCCCAGCTGCATTCTATTTAGGCAGTGCCATTCTCAATCGGTTTGCAATTAATTTGGACCTTATAAATTAAAAGGCCTGGTCCCGACTGGGGGGCAATCCCATGGGCTTTGATGATTCTGAAAAGGCATTTCAGTCAGCTCAATTATTGCCATATGCGGTTGAAGTTCAAATTGGAGAGGGGGGTCACCATCCCAGGACAGAACAGACAATTCCCACTGGACTTAAAAATTAAAAGTGGACAGAAACTGCAAAATCCTGACACTGATGTACACCTCAATGCCCATCTCCAACAGCAGGGGTTGGGGTTAAACCCATCACCATAAGTCAATGTAGAACACAACACCATTCCAATAGTGGTGGATATCAGCGACTTAGGAGTATCACTCTGGGAACAGGCACCATTATTGGAATGGGTGTTGATGACCAGCATTTTTCCATGGACTTAGGAAATGAACTGATAGGACCAATCCTGATAATGACAATGTCAAATCGTCAGATAGGATCTTCAGCTGGCAAGGGGGGAATTTTCTGGTGTATTCTTCCTGCCCTTACAGGGGGGAAGGGGTGACATGTGACATAAGAAAGGATGAGATGATCTTCCAGGTCCACAATGACTGCCTCTCCTACTGCCTCCGTAACCAGAGACCTCTCCACACAGCGCGAGGAGGCCACTGAAATCACTGAAATCACGAAACCCAAAGTCTTTCCAGGCTTCAGGCTATGGTTGAACAGCGGGCCAGCCTCGCTGATGCCTGTGAGACTGAGGAACAGAAGCAAAAGTTGAAACAGATGTTCTTAGATTTTCAAGATATATTTGCTGTGGACTCGTACGACTGTGGTCACATCGAGATGCATACTACCACAATTCCCATGTAACCTGGGATGACTCCTGTATTCGTGAAGCAATATCGCTTGCCTCTCGCGTCTATGGAGTCCCTGACAGAAATTATCAAAAACCTAGAGTACCGTTGGATAATTCATCCAGTCAACAGCATCTTCAATAATCTGGTGCTGGGGATTTTAAAACCAAATGGCCAATGGAGACTTTGTGCAAACCTTAGGGAGCTGAACAAATGGGTCCACATGTCCCAATGGCCTCTTCCGTACATTGACCAGGGGCTGGGCCAGATCCAGGGGTCAAAGGTGCACACTGCCATTGACCTGAAAAATGGATACTGGACCGTGCCTGTCAGTAGGGATGACCAGTACAAGCTGGCCTTTACCTTCGCGGGGCATCAGTACACATGGACCAGGACTCCCTTTGGATACATAAACTCCGGCACTGAATTTAACATCTTCCTACATAAGGCCATGCCCGACTTGGGTGAAAGGGGTAACCTGGCCTATGTGGATCATGTCTTGATTAAAAGCTCAACTGTGGAGGAACTCATAGCAGAAATTCGCTATGTTCTGACCCAGTTGAGGGTTGCCAGAGCATAACTGTCCATCCAGAAGGCACAGTGGTGTAGGACTTGTGTCAACTTCTTGGGACATGAAATAAACCCTCAGGGTCTCTGTCCCCAGGCAGAGAAAGTGGAAGCACTACTAAAATGAAAAGCCCCACAACTCTGCGTGAGCTAAGAAGCCTCCTTGGACTGACTAACTACAGTAGGAAGTTCATTGAGGATTACACAGTGGTCACAAGACCCCTGGTCCATCTGTTGAAGGGGGTTCAAGTGGGAGTGGGGACAAGAACAAGCCGAGGCAGT
The DNA here is from genome assembly GCF_040938575.1 of Ambystoma mexicanum. NCBI lineage: Eukaryota > Metazoa > Chordata > Amphibia > Caudata > Ambystomatidae > Ambystoma > Ambystoma mexicanum. The sequence continues at coordinate 809,213,830 of NC_090941.1, forward strand.
AAAACAACCTCAAAAGAAGTCTCTCACACGTGCCTTGTCTTACTAACCCTGTCAAAAACAAGGAGTTCCTCTTGGAGACAGGGTTCTCGAATACATGCTTAACAGCAGTATTATACCAAAAGCATGACAAGGTCAATAAAGTCATATCCTATGCAAGCAAGAATTTATCTTCTCTGGAGGAAAAATACAACGATTGTTAGAAGGCAACGGTGTGGGCATTGAAAAATTAGCGCCCGTTCATCCAGGGGGAGCACATCATAGTAGAGACTCCACACCAGCCTTTGCAATACCTCCAAAGAGACAGAATCCAGGCAGGAAATGTAAGTAATTCCAGAATTACCTCCTGGATTCTGTCTATGCAAGGCTTTACTGTGGAGGTCAGATATGGCCAAAACAAGAAGAGTCCCTTCGTGCAAGGTCTGGCAGACTTGCATGATTGTGCCTGAGAAACTGTCTCGAGGACAAAAGTCTCAAAACCCAGGACAACATGGAGGCATACCTGAATTCCGCACACACAGTCTATGAAGAAGACAAGTGCGAGGGGATGCCCAGAGTTTATGTGGACTGGTTCTCCTACCATGTTGACACCAATGGCAAAAAGGAACTGGCGGCTGGCGTTGAGAATGCCTGGGTGAATGATGCCCCGGAGCGCTTCTCTGGCTACAAAATCGTTCCCCGCAGTAGTCAGGTGGTGGAGTTGATGTCAGTTCATCAGGCCATCCTCACTGCCGTGCAACACTGACTCCACAAACTGGTAATAATCACTGATTCAGATTATGTCCGGAACGGGTTCGTGGAGCACCTGATCAATTGCTGTGTGCTAATAACAAACCACTTAACCATGGCAAGCTCATACAAAATATTGATGATCTGTTCACCTCTAATGGGATGACCATCTATTGGAAAAAGATTAAAGGTAATTCTAGGATAGAGGGGCCAGACAAAACTGGAAACGACCTGGCTGATCAGCTGGCCAAAACCAGAGCCATCCAGGCGGATCTCCTTGAGATCGAGTCCCTGTTGGGGGAAATCCAGGTCACTGCTGTCACCAGGTCCCAGACAAATACTCACAATGAACTCCCAACTGCCCAGTGGAGTAAGGAGACTCCAGATGCTGATTTAAAGGGGGATCCGATTATTGGGAAATTTTACCAACACCTTGAGGACCCTGTGAACTTTCCTCTGACGGAAACCGATTACATTGGTAAAGAGGACCTCAGTGTGTTAATGAAGTGTCCCAAAATCTTCTGAATCCAAGACGGTCTGTTGGTAAGGAGATCCATCTCTGGTTGTGACCAGTGGGTGGTACCTACCTCATTCCGAAGACTGATGCTAAGTCACGCCCATGATGCGGCGACAGCCAGTGATCAGGGGTTTCATACTACTCTAGAAATCTTGCGGGAGGTTGCATACTGGTCACGCATTGGGGCAGGACCTCAACCAATATTTGAAGGGGTGTCTTGTGTGTGCACAATTTCAGCCAGGTTCCCTCACACACCGAGCTCCCCTCCAGAAGAGGGGTTGACACGGCCTTGGTCAGATTTACAAGTAGATTTCATCGGGCCCGTGATTTGCTCCTCTAGGAGGAACAAGTACATGTTAACAGTAACATGCTTGTTCACCAAATTAGTGGAATGTCTCCTGGCCCCATATTGCAAGGCAGAAACAGCAGCTGCCCTGATGATCAACCACATCTTCTCGCGTTTTGGCCTTCCCCAAAGGATTGAGTCAGACCGAAAAAAAACTTCACTAGCGAAGTGATGACAAAGAATTTTATTATGAATCTACTAGAGACTTGGGCTTGCCTGGTATACTCTCCTGCCAGGGCTTTTAGTGCGAGTCTCCGTTATCCACTTGCAACTGTTACAGTTTCACAAGGTTCACAGGCTGAGGTGTTTTCCTTGGGTGAGAAAGAATGTGGGAAACAAAACGGAGCAACAGGAACGCTCCTTACCTTGTGAGAAGCCCGTTAACCAGGTTCTGTACCCAGCACTGCGGAGCCGCTGGAAAGAGGATGCAAGAAACCGAACGGAGCTGCAGGTGTGCTCCATACCTGCAACGAACACCCGACAACGAAGCCGAAGGTAAGAGGGTTGTTATGGAAGCAGGAAAGATCCGCAAAGCCTGAAAACCAGGGTCGGCGACCCATATACATGGGCAGAGACAATATTAAAGAGAGTGAGCCAAGGGAATACCTGGCAGGGTAGTGAACCAGGTAAACCAGATACAGAAGATAATGTAAGGGTCTTGGATCCACAATCATTAGGGAGAGATGTACAATCCATCTTCCTCAGCACAGTACTTGGCAGGGGAGTGAACCAGGTCAGTCAACTGGGGTCTGCGACCTGTCAGAAACCAGAGGGTATTTCCACTCCTATTCCCCATGGACCCTCTATGCAGGTGGCCAGGGAAAGGCCATCACTTTTGGATCCTGACTCTGAGGATGGACACGTGAGGGAGGATCACCTGTGTGAAGGGTCTTTCAGAAGGACATGCTATCCCCCTTTTCCTACTGACAATCAACCCAACCTGTCCCTGCTTTCATGGGATATTGTGAATCACCTTCTCTGACTTCCTCATGTATAACCATTAACAGTACTGGGACGAAGAAGAGCAACTAGAAGTAATGAACAATAGGTCCTTTTACTACTATGGTATTGAGACAAGGAAGAGACCTACTGAGAGTTTATAGGTCAGGCATGTCATCTTAATGAGGGTCAGGCAGGGCGGATTACACATTCACACCTGCAGCCAGTTAAAAGACTGCATTTGTATGAAAAGCCCAATCAAATGATGTCAGAGAGAGAGGCAGTGACGGTGAAGCAGCAACAGAAAGGCCGTGAGGAGCAGCAGGAAGCTGTTTGGGTGCAGCACACCAGTGGTTAATGTGAGTGTGGCCTGCTAGCTGGGGCTCCGCAGAACCAAACAAACACTGAATGGGGAGTCCTGCAGTGAGGCTGCCCCTTCTTCTGTTGCTCAAAGTGCTCATTCTCCTGGGGTAAGAAACCGACGCAGTAGTCCTTGATGGGCAGGAGGTGGAGCCCTGAGACAGTGAATAGAAGGCCGAGAGCTCTGTGCTGCGGGAACCTCAAAGAAGCAACCAGTGAGTTTCTATGAGAAAGGAAACCCGGTATGCTAATGATATGAATTACGCAGAAGATTACTTTGTATCAGAGTGGTTGCGTGCATGATACAACACATTTTCGTAGGCCTCCGATCTAAATCCTCAACTATTGAAAATACATTGTAGCGGAATGGTTGCGAGTACAAAAAATCACGTTTCTGAAAGTCTGTTCTGGGCCTTCCCCGGTGTACTGTCACAATCCTTTCTCTCTGTTTGTTCCATGATCTGTATTCCTCCATAGGTATTTTCCCTCATCTAAGTACCATATAGTATTTCCTTTTTAGGAATAATTAGAGTATCTTGATGACAATAACAGATGTTGGCATTTTATCCATACCTTTCTTCAGTGGATATTTTGATCGGTATGTAGTTGGTTTGTTACTTAGGGAGTTACTTATCAGAACGTGAGTCCTTGTCCCCAAAAAGGGGGAGTCTTCTGGTGAAGTGCTGCTTCCCTCTACCCCTAGGGAGGGTATTGCGGAGTGGGCTCACCTCCCTAGCCTCACAGGGAAAGGATCCCCCATGGGGAGAAGTGTCGAATTCCTGTTATTCATTGCAGATGTTGAAGAAGCTAATGAGATTAATATAAGTATAATATAGTGTTGACACTGATACTGTGGAATGTGGTCCGATAATTTTTTTAATAAAAAATGTGCTGCGCTCTAAACAAAGGGCATTGATCTTGTATTATGAGTTTGCATAACATGTGTTCATGTTGCTCTACTCATTGGCATGTTTTTGTAATGCACACTTCACTTATAGAAAACTCAATGGTGCAAGAGGGTAATTGTTGAGAGTTAGAATTATTGAAAAAGGCTCTTACAGGTTGGGGCCAGACAAGCCAGGTGCAGCCGTCAGATTCCAATCTGAACTGAAGCTGTTATGAACCAATATTAATGTGATTGAAAGCAAGAGCGCAAGCAGGATAATTTGAGGAACCCGAGGTAACATAATTTAACAATTGCATGTATGAAACTGCTTCCCAGCTGCCTGTGTACTGGCTTATCTGAGTGATGTGAGCTCAGAAACTTACATTTCTGTCCATCCAACAGCAACAATTTAGAACGTTTACTGTTTCAGGACTTCTACAAGCTTTTATTAAAAACAATTCCAAGAAAGAATTAAACGGGCTTCACTACAACAGGTTTGCCTTTATTAATTATTCTCTTCTGGATCTTCTTTCCACTCCTTTTGACGCATATTTAATATTTGTATATTAGTCTTTTTTTTGGACATTACACTCATCTCAACTGTTTTGCATTGTACTTGTGTGTTTTCTCTGTGCTTTTGTGCAACACTGTATCTTTGGCAGAGTTGAGCTTTGGGTTTCAGCCATGCTACCCAGAAGAAAACCAAGGATAACTCAAACAGGCCTGGTTTACCCGTGTGCCTGCTCTGGCCTGTGTGTTGTGGGAGCTCTGTGACTATTCCCTCCATCTGCTTTTAATTGCCCACCAGACAAGTGCATGCGCATAACATCTTGTATAATAAACACACACATATTCCATGCTTTTATATCAATACTAGCCATACACCAGTCCCCCCCGCCTCTGGTGTTGCCCGGGTCTGTAGCTGACATGCACATGGGGGATTGCTATAACCTTGTGTATGTTATATTGTGCCCAAACTGCCTATTTTTGAAAAATGCAAAAACAGCAATCTTCAGAAAATGCCTATACTGATAGCATAGAGCCGTACCCCACCCTGTGCAGGTTGAATGGGTGGGGTTAGCCAAATTTCATTGTTGCCAGTACACTCCAGACTGGTATGCCGACCTTGGGGCAACATTTAAGCCCGCCAACTATTATAGGGCTGGAGCCAACCCTGAACATACTAGCACATTTTCACAAATATGTTTATTACAAAGCCACTTTAGTGGCTGTGTAGTTATGGTTAAATTGCTAATCCCATAGGAAGAGCACTTTTTGGGCGGTTTATAATTTCGCTCTCCCTGGACGAATCCTCACCATACTTTGCAAAAAAGTATATAGCCCACTCTGATTTTTTTTGCAAAGTTTGGTGAGGTTTGTTATAGGGGGGTCCCACATTGTTTTTTCCCATAGACATAATGGGAAAAAACTTTGCTCACGCCTACAGCCCAAACCGCTGGACTGATTTTCACCAAATTAGTGGCAGGGGCAGCGGCTTGGTCCTGAAAGCGTGCTTTTGTTAATTTGGTGAAAATCCAGTCAGTAGTTTTTTTAAAACAACCAAAATGTTAGTCCAAAAAATGTGTGATATCCATATCTGCTATGCGGACACACTTCCCGGTTCTCTCTGCGGACAGGACACTGATTAGCTAGTTGGGCTACGTCATTTCTGCGGACAATCAGCCTCTTCGCTGATAGGTTGGGGTGAAGCGTGAGGTGCATCACATTTTCTCTATGCCATATGACGAATCTACACTTAATTTGGCAAACTGATAATAGATCTAGATATACATGTTTTTGTGAAGTTTGGTGGGATTCTGTCAAGAGGGGGCAAAATTAGAGGGGGGTCCCAAAATATTGTAAAGGCTTATAAATGTGGTGCCATTTGACAAATCTACACAAAGGTTTGCAAAAAGATTATAGATCTAGATATAGATGTTTTTGTAAAATGTGAGTGGATTTTGTCAAGCGGGGGGCTAGGTTATATGACGATTGTATGTGCATACATTTGACACTTTTGAAAAAATAAAACATGGGTGGATTTCCAGCAAACTTGTGTAAGGAGCATTGGCAAGGAACTGAAAGCATGGTTTTGCAAATGTGCCCTTGTTTTATTTTTTACCAAGTGTCATAATGTAGGTACAAAAAAATTGTGATATATCTTTGGTAACTGAGGTGTAGCCTGTGGCCATGGGCAGTGGCCAGATTGTCTGGGTCATGGAATAAGGTCATGATCCGGACAATCTGGCTACTGGCCATGACCACGAGGGACAACACATGGGGTTAAAGTGGCCATATCCACATGGGACTGGCTTTGTGGTAAAGTTATTCGAAATTGTGATAGATTTGAAAGGGAAGAATAATGTTCTTGTGGTAATAAGGTCATAGGGTTCTCTTTCGCCTTCTAGAGGCTTCCATGGAAAGCAAAGAGGGGCCCTTTATGGAACTCCACCTTCCCTTTCCATGGTGGCCATCTTGGGTGCTAATGGCCTTCATCCCCCATGACCGGGGCTGGAATGGGGGGATAATGGTCCAGAGACCTCGTTCTCCACCCTTGCTTCGCTTGGGCTGATAACTTGGGCTGCCGGGCCAGTATCCACCGTTCCAGTCCCTGGAACGGAGGATGAACACCACAATATTCCCATTAGCATAACACAAAATGCAAATGGTAATGTTGGAAAATGTATTGAGTCTATGTACCTAACTGAGAAATATAAAGTAGATGGAATCTATACGTCTTTTTGTAGTTCTATTTTTTAACTGTGAAAGGTGGTTCCTAAAGGAACATTTCTTTTGTTGTTTACGGATGTATTTATTTTTTTTTGGCAGGAGAGCTAAGAACAAAAGGTGGGAAGGAAATGAGGGAAGAGGCACCAAACCCTAATATGGAGGGGTGGGTGGACAGGGGAAAATGTTGCACATGTGTTAGTTCTCAGGTATGGGGCAGTGTTTCTCATGCTCCTTGATTACAGCAATGTTGGTGGCTCTTGGGGAGGAGGGATGGTATAAACTGATGCCATTTTAAAATAAATAAAAGTATTTACTGTGTACTAGCTTGTTAATGGATAAAGAGTAGGAATAGGTGTTAGAGTTGTGCAAGTGAAATTTTGAAGTTGAAAGTTCCTAAATTAGTAGAAAATGCAGTTCTGAATTGTCCGCGAAGCACGGATCTTATCGTGAAGTGTGGAAGGGTTCTCGGGCATGTCATCATGCCGCGTGCCAGCGTATGGTTATGTGGCACTGTCCAGAAAGTCTGCAATGAAGTCAGATGTTTGTAGACATCTACGGATGCAAAACTAGTTGAAATAGTTGCAAAAAGTGTATAGAAGTGTTAACAATCGGACACAAATATTGCTATATAGTAAGTTAGTTAATAGCACGCACTGGTAAAAACCCATGAAATTCACTGAAAAAACTTTGTTAAGGGGACATTATGGTTAAGTTGCACTAATAAAAACCTATGAAATTCAATGAAAAAACTTTGTTAAAAGGACGTTATGGTTACAAGTAAAACCGAAAACCCCCTGAAATTTGCCAGTTATGGTAAGCTATGCAACCATAACTCGCGCCACCAACGTGCACTGCTAAGACTAACACCCAGGACATCAAAGATGATATCACAAATGTCATTGATGACATCACTGATGACATCACATGTGAAATATATTTGGAAGAAAAGTCCCTACAAGGAGTTGTGTTTATATTGTTGGGACCAATACGTCAGGGGTGATCGGGAGACCTATTGCGAACTACTTAATCTATTAAAGAATGTACTCATCTAAAATCTTTGTATTGAAGTGTTGTTGTTAATACAGAAACCTAATCATATATAAACATAGGCAATGACTGCAGCATGCACAATAGAAGTACACTATTTATAATCTTGTAATTTTGGATAGTATAGTGTTAAACATGTAATAACTAGCTAACAATTCAACACTTACAACACTTGTGCTGGTACAAACAATACATATGAATAACCACAATGCATGCAAATCAGAGGCACATACAGGGAAACTAAAGCAAGGATTAAACAAACGGCATCATCAGAAAATGTTAATGACATTAAAGTTTATCTTCATGTATACAAATGAATTGTGTGTTTGAGGCCTGCTCATTTACCCATGTATGTGCACCATAAGCTGAGAGCAAACCCTAAGGAAAGTACTTAAAAAACATATGACAATGTTAAAGTCCAGATATATAGCACCTTTTTCAATTTTAATATTCTGATTGTCAGTGAACAAACCCACCTGACCTATATATGTCAGTGAACAAAAACAAATGGTCCAGATGTGTGATGTCATCAGTGATGTCTTCAATGACATTTGTGATGTCATCTTTCATGTGCCTTGGTGTTAGTCTTAGCAGTGCACGGTGGTGGTGCGAGTTATGGTTGCTTAGCTTACAATAACTGGCAAATTTCAGGGTTTTTTTCAGTTTTACTTGTAACCATAACGTCCCTTTAACAAAGTTTTTTCACTGAATATTGTTCCTGCTTAGAATTCTGTGACATGCTTGTCTAAGAAGTTCAACGATGGAACATTTGTGTTAATTAAATCGTGTCATAAATCTCCAGAATGTCCTTTATACTGTCAGTGTGCAAACAGATATATGCAACAACGGATGCACCAACCCGTATCCAGGGCTGTATTAAAAATAAAAAACCGTGTCAAGGTTCACCCGGAAAAGGAGGCACATTCTGGGAACTATGCAATAGCAATATTTTCAAACAATCCCCTTTCAACTAATTGTACTTTTTTTTGGGTGAACCGTTTATTAACTACTACTTGTTCTTGCACTTTAGTGATGGTTTTGTTAGTGGCAATTAACCGGCGCACCTTTAGTCCTAAAGCTCACACAGACACGGAATAAGCAAAATATATCACGCACTACTAATAACGCAGACCAACCTTTCAACGACTTCTACATCAAAACAAAAACGTTTATCTATAGAATCCGTTTTCCTTCGTATGCAGGTTTTCAGCTTGAACACTTCCGGGGGACATGCCACAAGACCGTTCTGCTGCAAATGAGAAAAACGGAAAAGCAACGTCAAAACATAAACACACATTTTAAATGCATCAAAATGCGAAGCAGGGATCAATACAAATGTAAATGACTATACTTGCAATGTTGTATTTACCGAACCAAATGTTACCTCAGTTATATACACACACATCAGAACATGTCAAGAATGAACTGTGCTTTTATCGATGGCTGAAAGAGAGGTGGAAAACACATTGCAAGCCTAGAGCATCATTATACATAGTTTCATCTCTTTCACCCAATTAACGTCTGGAATAGAGCTGGAGAAGATGCAGCAGCAAAGAATTGTACAAACCTTTTCCTTTTTACATTTTGCTTTGGGAGCAATACAGCCAGTCTTATTGTTGGATGAGGGCACGTGGATCGCTATGACCGCATAGAAAGCATGATATGATATGATAGGATTGGGTATTTATAACACGCTTAATACCCGGAGGTTTCTAAGTGCGGACCCGGGGATCGAACTTTGTGCTGCTCCGTGTCGTCTTGCTTCCAAGCCAAGCACGTTGCCTGAGCTATCCTCCCGGTGACTTGGCGCAATGGTGTCAATCATGAGACATAAAGGTGCGCGATTGGCACCATTTCCTCTTTTCTTGCGCCCATTCCAGCTCAGGTGGTCCTGAGTCTAACCTCTTTGGGAATTGACGTGGGAGGCTACTCGAATGAGACCGGCTAGCGATATCCACAGGATGTACGTTTCTAATACTCAAAGTCAAACAGGGACTGCTCTCTTTCATTTGGAACGTAGTGATAATAAAACAAGCACTGCTTATTGTTTTAGATCTATTATTTACGTTAATCAAATAAACGTGAATAATACTGGCATTCCTTCTCTGAACTGCCCTATTGTTCTAAACAGTGTCAGACTGGGGCATACAATTGACTCGGACACCAGTGAAAAAGGGGGCGAGTCACAAATGACAGTTCTTTGCTTTTATGACAGACTGAGCAGTATCCAAGCGTGAGTTTTTGGTAGAATATTTTGTAAATTGTGCATCTTGAAGAATATTTGTTCAGCAGCAATGGACACAACTTCTAGAAGAACAGTGAAGTAACTCATCAAAGTGGCCCACTTCAGGCAAAATACTGACCCACTTTGACCAGAAAAAGACTTGTCCACACTAGCATGGTGGGTCTGCACTTATTGCCATATAGTCCAGTTCAATTGCCAATTGTAGAGTCCGTCTAAGCTAGCCTTCAACAGAAGAGTAAATGAGAGAACAATAGTCTTCAGTTCATCCCGAGATCGAAGTGATCCAGTGTGTTGACATTTATATTGACATGCTGGGTTGACACACTTTAATAAAACATTTAGGTCTGTGGAACAGTGCTTAGACATGTGTGATAAGATCTTTACTGGTGTTAGGCAAAGTTTTAATGCAGTACCCTCTTGGAACACTACAAGCAACTATGACTATAGGTGTAAGCAAACCAACCTTTGGTGTAGGTATGTACTACAGTTTTGGTAGCGCTGCTTGGTATAAGTATGTACTACAGTTTTGGTAGTACTGCTGAGCAGCCAGGCTTATCTCAAGAGGGGATATGTGAGCAGTAATGATGTTACACAGAGGTCTACAATCACAGGTATTCAAATAAACTCTTACTCAAGTTTTCTTAGTTAAACACTTATTAATTAACCAGTCAGATATAAAACATTCAATAGAAGGAGGCAATTATATATATATGCTTCAATACTGTACACTCTAAGTTTCTGAATCAGATAAGGCCCTATTGCAATGGCCTTATGAACACTACCTACAATCACAGGTAACTTTTAGTAATAAGGGTGCAGGGGACATGAAAAGCTTACTGTAGAATTCAGAATACTATTCAAAGAGGAGTAAAAGGCAACGGTTATTAGAACAAGAAAGGTTACAATTATTCTTAGACAGTGCAAATATTTTGAGTTCACCAGAAGAGTCAATTCAATTCAATAGGCTAGGCCAAAGTTAAGGGGCTAAAGTCTTGGATAGGATACAGCAAACGGAAAAATCTTTGCCAAAGTTCTTAGAAGTAGTTTGTAGCAAGAAGAATCATATGTTGGCTCACAAGCTGATTAGGTTTCAAGCACTTTCACCGCGCGAGGTAAGTACTCTCAGTCTTGTTTTGCAGTACCTTACAAATGAAGAAAAAGAGGCAGCTGATGACTTCTGTTCCTGGCAGTTCCTGCAGATTTCGCTGTTCCTGAGCCTCAGTCGTGGGGACAAGAGGGAGGACATCGGAGGACTCTTGCACTGCACTTGAACAGTCAAAAAGCTTGGTAAAACTTCAATTCCGGTAGCTATAAATCAAGCACACAAACTGGTGTCTCTCTCCCTGGCTATACGGTTTTCTGCAGCACTCTGAGGAAAATGCAACCAGCTCTGAGATGAGTATCCAGGTGGTTTACTGTTGAGTTGATTGGTCACACCAACTCAAAGGGAGAAGTCGTCCTTACAGGGGCTTCTCTGTCGAGGTGAACTTGGTGGTTCGGTCCTGCAGCAGGGCTTCACCGGGCAAACCAACGGTCCAGGAGTTGCAGCAGCCGTTCTCTTCAAGCTTGTCTTCGGTTCTTTCGTTCCAGTGGTCGACTCTGCCTTCCAAGCCAAGAGACATGCCTTTTATTCAGTTCTCTCCAATTAATTCCAGCCTAGCTGTCACACAGCCAGCAGGGTGGCTGTCCTTGCTGAACAGTCAGCCAACCAATCATGCCAGAGTGCATTTGGGTCTCCTAGGAGACTAAGCACAGGAAGTGTCGGGCACCTCCCTCACTTCCTGCCCACCCTAGACACTTGGGCACCAGAGGCGGTCTTCACTCCTGAAGCCCGCCAAAGGCGAAGGAACAAAGGGACCAAACCTGGTTTGGCGCGCAGAGACAAAGTCTAGAAGAACCTTTCCAAAAAGAAATTGCAAAAAAAGAAGACCGGGACCTGTTTAGACAAAGGGGGCTCAGACGCCATCTTGAAAATCATGGCGCCCGCGATTTAACTCTACCGGAGCTACGAATAGTTTGCGGTCGGGAAAAATCATGTAGTTCATTGTAAAACCACTGCCACCAGCAATTCTAAGAGGAAAGGGTAGCATTTGACTGCTACATGAGTATCTAGACATAGGGGATACCAAGTAAACCCTCCAGCACTCTATTGTAAGATAGGGTGCGCTGGGTCTAGGAATTTTAAAGACTAGTAAAGTCAATTTCACTTTACTTACTCTGGGAAACAGTAGTTTATCCCAGAGAAGGTATTTAAACCTTGGGAAAGCCTGGAAAGGCTTCCCTGCACCACTGCAGTGAGGGTGCTGTGTGACACAAAAGAAAAGATGATGCCTATGGAGTTAGTTAGACTCCATAACCAAAGAAAACACACGAGTAAAACATACATAAAAATACATGAGTGGGAAAAAGGCTCACACTCTCTCCAGGTAAAAAAAATCAAGTCCTCAAAATCCAAAGTTGCTGGGGGACTCTAAGGTGAAGGGAATTAGCACATTTTTGAGAATTCTCCCTAACAACTGGGTATGTAAGGGACATTAATGAAAACTTAATTATATTGATGCCACAGGGGCAATATAATTATCAGGCTAGGAGACCTAAGTTGACATTCAAATGCAAATATACACAGTGGGGCAAACCCTCATCTATTGTGGCCCTATCACAATGGGCACAATCACAACATCAAAAACTGCTAACAGGACCGGTACAACGTGTCTGAGACTGTTCTCTTATTTGTGGGTGGGCATTAGGCAGTAATGAAAACATTATTTATCACAACAAACCAAAACATATGTAGATACTTTTCTATTCATAATTTATCAAAAAGGCAATGAACATTTATTGTATAGTTATACAAATATCCAGATCCATAAAGTACACACTATCATGTAATATTGTTCTGAGGGATTAGTATGTGGATAACATTATTACATCTCGAACCACCACATTTCTGGAAATGGAAGAACCCTCCCTGAGAAAACACATTTTTCTATACCATCACAGTTAAGAGAATGCACAGGTGTATGACACCAGTCATTTATGGGTAGTCTCTTCTTTTGCTTTTGTTCAGACCATCACAGAAGTATAGTACTCCGTGATTGGGAGTCATGTCCCTTCCTGCAGTAGATTAAACATCAATCATCTTTAGAAGAGAATAAACATGTCTAGATGTAACAATGTTATGCACCATATTAAAGGTAGGACATTAGACTGGCTCGCAGACCATAATTGCAACACTAAAATGATTGCCAATGAACAATGTGCATGGACTGACCCTCAGTTAATCTCATTCTCCCTACCCATCCAATCTCAAGCCATTACAAACCCTATAGCCCCATGTACTTTGACTAGAAATAAGCATAATGTAACTATAGATAGTCTATTACCATTACTCCAACCTATTACCAACCTCACACTCACTAGCTCAGACCCCACAGTGCTCGTTGAACTCTACAATAATACTATCAAAACAGCTATTGATAAAATAGCACCATTGAAAATGCATAAAGAGCAACCCCAAACACACCTCAACTCCTGGTTTACCCCTAATCTCAAAGCCTTACGCAATGAGAAAAGAAGGGCAAAAGCCCTCTAGAAGGCTAATCCGTTGGATGATCATAAGGAACAATTGGCTCTAATATCCAAAAAAGTTCAAATGGAGATACTCCAAACCAAAAAAGACACCTTCAATGATAGGATCAACAAAGAAAGCTCTAACACTAGAGAACCATTCATCATTCTCACTAGAAACACCTACCCCCCAAACAGACATTTGCATCAAGGACAAGACGTGGCGTACTAAAATTCCAAACCACACTAGCCAACAAAATGTCACTGCTTCAAAAGAAAATAGAAAACAAAAAACTTAACATAGCTAAGGACTTGCCTGCACCAAACTCGCACACAACTCCAGAGAACTCACGCAACCATTTTAAGTTTGCCCCCATCTCCATCAAGGAAGTAACAGAATTAATATCCTCACTTAAACCATCAAGATGCCAGGGTGACCCTTTCTCCGCACCAATTGTCAAAGAGGCCGCCAGAGCTAGCACCCTTCATCACTTCCCTCAAACTCTTCATTTGACTCATGTTCTGTCCCCACTAACCTAAAAGACGCGTGGGTCCTCCTGCTTCTGAATAAAATGTATCTAGATCCCAACATACCTACCAATTACAGACCCATAACCACTATCTCCTTCCTTCTTAAAATACTAGATAGAGCTGCCTACCTCCAGATACAGTCTTATCTAGAAACCAATAATCTCCTGGGTCTGCGACAATCTTGTTTCAGACCTAAACATGGAACAGAAACAACATTAAGTGATTTAAAAAATCAAATGGACAACCTAAAGGACAATGGGAAATTGGCTCTCCTCCTTTTAGATCTCTCGCCCGCATTCAACCTATTTGATCACAAGGTCCTTTGCAACCATCTTATCACTGCTGCACACTTCTCCAAGGAAACCACGGCCTGGATTCTGTCTTTCCTGGATAATTGTACCTTTAGAGTCTTTTAACCCAATGCTTTAGCCGAACCTATACCCACCACCTGTGCAGTCCCTCAAGGGTCCTGTGTTTCGCCAACATTATATAACATATTCACCTTGCCCCTCTTTGATGATCTTGATAATCTGGGTGTCACCTACACTAACTACGGAGATGACACTCAGATTCTCATACCCATCACTGGTGACTACGAAACTGCCTCTACTTTACTCAATAAAAAATATCTGATCATCTGGGTGTGGATGGCCACCCATGGCCTGTGTCTGAATGACGAGAAGACAGAGCTTCTCCTCGTCGGCTCATCGGTAAAACTAAACAACCTAAGTAATCAGTTTAAATCTTTCAATATCGACGGCAATAACATTAAAGTTTCCAGCAAGGTGAAAACCTTGGACTTCTACCTTGACTAAGCTCTTAACCTAAAGAGACAGGTCAATGCTATATCATCTGCCACAGCATACACCTGCAAATTAATTAACGCTTGTAAACACTTCTTGTTAACAGCCAGCTGTATCACACTAGCTAGAGCTCTAATACTAGCAAAATTAGACTACTTCAATGCCTTAGATCTAGGCTCCAGCAATTATAACATAACCAAGCCCCAAACCCTAAAGAATAACGTTCTAGAATCAGTATTCAACATTCCCAGATATCAGCACAGACGCAGCACCAACTGGCTTGCAGTCAAAGATACAATTAACTTCAAATCTCTGACTCTTGTGCATACATGTCTAGCCAATGCCGCTTCTAAATATCTAGCTGACACATTCACCAAAAAAACCTCTGAACACCCTGTGAGATCCATACACTTACATTGTCTGAATGTACCTATATAAAAACTACAGAAAGCAAGCGGAAGCAGCTTTCTAGTGATGGCCGCTAAACTGTGGAACTCATTACCCCTCAACCTCAGAGCAGAACCCTCCTAGTATAGTTTCAGGAAGAACACGAAATCCTGGATCCTTCCCCATGATGTATAATCCTATCTCAGCTCTAGCTCACTGTAAATATCTGTGTCTAACACATGTCATTATTTGTAATTATGCTGTAAATACTTTGATTGCTTTATTACTATTCTGTATGTAACTTTCGTAACTCTGAACGTGCCAAGATACCTCCGGGTTTGGTGCACTATATAAATAAAGAAACAAACAAACTTAACCCTCACAAAAATAGCAAGGGTTGACAGGATAGAAGATTTGTTGGTGAATGGGAGTAGGTCATCTTTTGGGATGCTAAAAGAGAGGCAAGGTATGGAAGGTTGTTCATTTTACCCCTTAAGTGCTAAGGACGAGCATGCTTGTCCTTTATCCATAGACTTGATTAAAGCTCAGCAGTAGACTCCTGAAGCTTGTGATTTCTAAAGCAAAGGAAACTAAGAATGGAGAGTTGGGGAAGGCTGGTGTGGCAAATGTCTTAATACGAGTTGGTCGGGAAGGACATGTCGATTCTGCAGCGTATTCCTTAATTCAAAACACAGGACAGCACAGGATTACTGTCCAAATGGTCTGATGCGTAGGGTCGGGAAATATCTGCAGCTGGATGGGTTACATTTTGTGGGAATATAAGAGTGTCTTCCTTACGTTGTGTGGACAGAACGTGTGAAAATCAAGATTTTTAACTGGCTTTTCTGGACACGGGTTACCATGTTTGCTAGGGGTCTATATGGTTCTCAATTATGCTAGGGGTGCAGGCACAAAAAGCGTACTATAGGACATATATTGTGGGAATGTTACAAAATCCATAGCTTTGGTCTGATGTAACATGCTGCATACATACAGAACTGTGAATGGATATGGATTTCTCTTTTGACACTCTTATCCTGGGCAGTGATTCACAATTGAATGAGTTGTCTTTCGCACAGACATTTTTTTGTGTTCAGAGCAGCTACAATGGCAAAAGAGTAGTTTTTGAAGGGATAGAAAGCTGTGCATTTCCCAATTAAGCTGAATTGGGTTCATGAATTACGATGTATGTCTTTAATTGAAAGAATCCTTTGGAAGACTCGCAAGAAGGTTACTGTGCGTGGGTCAGAAATGTTTTCTAAAAGTTTGCCATTTATTCAAAGTAAATATAGGGTTGGATGAAGACCTACTATTGTTCTCTCATTTACTCTTATGTTGAAGGCTAGCTTAGACAGACTCTGTGCTAATGGTACTTGAACTGTTTCGCTGACCCCTATCGATAATAGATCGATCCCTGCGTAGCAAACTGAAACTAAAGAAAACTGGCCTAATGTCAAATATACCTCTGGCCTTCACACTAGTACACACAACAAAATTCTACAAGAAAAATATGGCTAAAATTCAGTTCAACAAAACAGTCTTGTAATTCATGCTCAAATGCTCTTGGAAGTACTCCTTGCAACCAGGGTTGTATTCCCTTTGCCTGGATCAATTCAGGAACACTCAATATAAGTTATAGTTCTGTTTCAACACAGTTCCGTTCAAAGTAATATAAAAGTATTTTTCAACCACAGAGTACCATGATAACAGTTTTTCCAAAACAAACTAACTTCTTCTTGTCAAGATAACATGTCACTCTTTCTCAATACTTCTTCTGTTGGTAAAACTCTTTTTGTCAGGATAGCAAACAACAACTTGCCTGTAACATACTTCTTCTAAACAAATGATAAAGCACATACATTCTTTCATTCTACAAAGGTTCTTTCCACAAATCCTTCTGCCACAAAGGTATCAAACCATAATTTTCTTTTCTGGTCCAATTGCCTGTAAGGACTAACTACTATAAGCCCTTTTCTGGTATACTTGCCTGTCAGGAAGAAAACTCCCACCACTATCTTTGATGGCTTGATTTCCAGTATTCTCCACAGGAGTCTTTCAGCGTGGTTTCACAATTTATTGACTGCTGGCAATGTGAGATATAAGCTTTCCCAAAATTATATCTCTTAAAGGGGCCTTAGGCTTTGTTGGTTTTATTAAGGGTCTTTCACAACTTATTGGCTGATAGTAAGGCTGGTTATGAGCTATTCCCAGAGGTGGTCTTGTTCTGGTTTGCCTGTAGCATCTTGGCTGCAGATAATGATAATGTTGGCCAGAGCTTGCCCCACTGGTAGTTTGCCAAAGTCTTGGCTGTAGGTAGTACTGGTTACAAATGTTCCGTTCTTGGAGTTTGCACAAAGTCTTTCGACAGCCTCTTGGGTGTAGGTAATATTGGTTACAAATGTTCCCCTCTTGGAGCTTGCCCAAAGTCCTCCTTCTTTGCCACTTAGCTTTGTTTTTGCTATTCATTAAATACATTCTGATTAGATTCCATAATTGTTCGGTATCAAAATCATTAGTGTGGGCAGCTTTCTGCAACAGAGCACCCCAGTATCAGCATTCACTCTCTGCCAACTCACTGTTTTCATCATGGAGGGCCCCTCTGTTTGGTACACAATGGACAGTTAAATGGGGAAACACTGGTCTGCTTGCAGGTAAAGGCAAGGCAAAAGGGGTGGTTGTGGTAGTTTAGTGGTATTCCTAACTGTTGGACACAAGATGATGAGCTGTTCTGGCCCTTTCGTCAGACACCCAAAACCCTGCTGATATGGAAAGGAGGGGGGGTTTGGTGGTGGGTTGTCTGACCTTAGACAGTGGATGGTGTAGTGCCTGTCTGGGAGGGCGGGAAGTTGGAACTAATTTCAGCTATCTGCATGTGGTTGTCTGTATACCGCATGCAGGGCTAACACCAACAGCCTACAAAGGGATGGGAAGAGGCAACCAGCAGTGTGGTGGGTTGATGCGAGGGGGATTAGATCTCGTAGTTGTGAACCAAACAATTTTGGTTAAAATGTATAGGTCGGAGACATCGGGATTTTTTTGGCTTGTTCTTTATTCACCCTGATGGCTCAAAGCTCTTTGCATGTGGATGGTTGCCCAAAACGTCGATCGGGTTTTTTCAACAAAATATTTTACTTTTTTTCTTAAAACTGGCCATTCCCACTGGCTTTGGGGTGTGCTGAAAGCCCATGCTTCTCTCAGTTTTCAGTTGTTTTTCGGTACCCCCTGTTGGTCTTGGGGATATCGTGGGGTGTTGTGGAGAAGCCACAACCAGTCTGGTTGACTGGTTTCGATGGTTATAAGTGGTTGTAGACCATCTTCTTCAGGACACAAAAAAGTCTTCATGTGGTGATCACTCATGTCTGTCCTCATAGTAGGGCAGCAATGGCGGGCTGCATGGGATCCTGGATGCAGAAGTGGAAACTCCAGGGGACCAGCGGTTCGGCGGTGTAATGCGGTGCTCTCCAGGTCTGTGCCTTGCTGGCTGGTGCAGACACAACCACTGCAGCCTGCTCGAACAAGACACTGGTAGCGTTGTGGCTCCCTCTGGCTGTCAGGCCCTGCAGCAGTGCTTCTGAAGTAGTTTGGCTTCGCTCCTGCTTCGGCGAGCTTCAGGTAAGTTGTGCAGCGGTATCCGGGTGCAGTGGCAGCTCTGTTGATCTGCTGTGGTTTCTCCAGTCTGCTTCATGCTGCTTCGGTAGCGCATCTCCTTCACAGCTGGGCTTCTTCTTAGTACACCATCTTCCGCACACGTACTATGCAGTTCTTCTGGCTTTCAACAGTCGGGATGACTTCTGCTGGCGGGCTTCTCTCCATGGCTGCTCCTGCACCTCGGATGGCTTGGGCTCCCTCTGGTACGCATCCCTCAGGCCCATAAACTGCTTCTTCCTCTGCTTCATCTTCTTCACAACAACCGCACTAACACAGCAAGGTGTCCTCCTGTGGTTTAAATATCCAGCTCAGATGCTCTAATTTGAAATGACTAGACCACACCTTTCAATATTCACACTCCTGAGTTCTGGCATTATGGGAATCAAAGTTAATTGGACAAAGGGTGATATTAAGTTGTTGCATTTTATTTTCAATGAAATCAGATTATTCTATAGACAGAGTTACTAGAGTAAGGGGAGCGTGGGTAAAAGGTCTGCAATTTCACATAAGAGTGAGGGTTTCTCTTTAGAACAGAATCAAACCTCAAGGTTTTCATCTTTAACTCATGAGCCTCTGAGGCACCAACTTGGCTCTGTTCAACTGGCTCTTTATAAAAGGTTACTGGAACATTGATATTATAGGGATTGGAACATTGATAGTATGCCATTAAAAATCAGGAAATTATTTAATCTTCAGAAGATGATGAATACCACGTCCCTCCCAGTGGAGTCAAACCTTCCCCTTGTTAGTCTTCACCTCCCATGTGATCTTCCCCCTGATACCACCCACAGGGTAAGAATCAGGTAGCGACTGCCTTTTCCTGGCCACATGGGAGGACTTTAGGCTGGGGTTGAATGATAACTCGACAGAGTTCTTCACATTACCTTGTATGATGGCATATGGTCTCTTTTTTGGACTTGGAATGTTAATATGTCCTGTGGGGGAGGAGGGCTAGGGGAGTGCTCTGAATTTCTTTGAAGCTCTTTGTATCTCTTTGTATATTTGTAAATAATCCAAATAAACATGTTTAGAAGAAGTTCGGGATGAGCAAACATGTAAATTACCTTCCACACAGCAATTAAGGCAGGGCACCTATACAAACGTGTCTGACCATAGTGTCACCCATACGATTATAATAAGATGGTTCAAGCAGGTCAAAACAAAAGAAACCATGTTCTTGCGAGAATACCAACTTTTGACCAATCTTACATATACGAAGGTCAAAAATGAATTTTGAGGAGAAATGTAATTGCTTAGATCAGATTATGCCAAGCACAAAAAAACAGCGGGAGTGATTGTAATGACAGATCATCGTTTTAGGTGCAATACGAGTTGAAAATAAAATTGTAAATGAAGACAGATTTTATGTTTTTAATGTTGCTTTTGAAATCAGAGACTGCTTTTGGGAACACCTATATTACAAACTAACTTAAATACATTTACATTTCAAATACCTCTGGCTTCTGTGAATTCAACCTTGTTTCACACATGTTTGTGGGTTTATGTAATGACACTAAGTTCTGTCAGCTTTATTCAGATAAAAATACATATATCCATAAAAGCAACAAAATATAAATACAGCATCAGATTACACACCTCACAAAATATCATGTCACACTTTAAAAACAACTGATCAATAAAAAAATTCTTAGTTATCCAAGCTCAAAGTTATCGGTCATAATATCACGCCTATTTTTCATACATTATGGACATGCCTCTAATGACTGTATTGGTAAACTCTAAGTCAAACACAGATTGTGGTTTATTGGTAGCAAATTAAATTAGATTTTTTTTTAATATAATGTTTTTCAATACACTTCTTCTCACTAGTACGGTATGATTTATCAGTCCATAAACAATCCAAAAAAATGACAGAACTACAGAACAGTGTGCCGTAAGTTTAAACCAAGGTCCAACAAGTGGGTACTCACCACTTTTGTGCCGGATTTTGCTTCGCAAATACTCATAGTAAATGCTTTAGTTCCTTTGTCGTAAGTGCAGTAATGCTTGATCCATGTAAATCCAAGCGGCCCTAGAAAGGAAAAAACAGTCTATGCATTTAGAGTTTGGTAATTGCATTCAAGTTATGTTATGTTGATTAATACCACGCACGGCTACCACCCAGGGGCAGTCTCCAGGTGCTCAAGTGCGTAACATGTCTTGGCCAGTACACCATAAAGGACAACCCAAGATTGGCTCTGTTATTAAAGTATTGACGTGTGTCAACACGTCTTGATGTAAGTAATATGTGTGATAAAAAGGGTACCGTAGTTTGGAGAAGTGTACTGTTGTGTCACTATATACATCTACTACACAACACCATTTATTAAAACTATAAAACGCGCCCAACAAGTACTTGGCAGGTTTTGAATTCCGGTCAAACAATGAGGAAGCGAGAGCCACTCCACCGTTCCTCATCTATGTACCCTTCCATTAAGTAGCGAGTTGAGGGACGTCTTTATTTCTGCCTCACAGTGCATATGTTTACAATGAGGCGAAGTAAATGTTGGCCCAGATTTTAAAACTGGGCCCTTTGGTAAAAGGACACCAAACTTTCCAGCAATGTTTACTTGCGACTTAAAAAAGATATTTCGCTCATCTATTGCAGAAGACGACCATAAACAATGTGTCCCAAGGAGGTCACCTGAGGTAAAACACAAAAAAAGTCAGAGCTACGGTCGCTTTCGGCTCTTTGTTCCTGAAATCCAATTAAGATGTGACCTGAAAAAATAACTCACTGTGCCCCACTACTGGAAAGTGAGTACAACAAGCCTCTTCAGTAGCGGTTCTAAATTGTGCAACAGGATTCCAGCTGCTAGATCATATTTTCCACAGACAACTCAAGAATTACTATTTCCGCCATGAGGAGTCTAAAAGCTACCAAAACTGCTTCACAAATACTGGTCCTAAATAGGCGTACTCTAACATATGGGATTGCAACCTTAGGCTCTCTAGATGTGAGGGATACGGGGAGTCATTGGTCGAAACATCAGGAGAGGCGCGGGTCGCAGACCTCTGTTCCAACATGACCCATGTATGTGGTATAGTCTCAAAGGATCATCTTTTTCCACATAATTTCCATGTGTCTTTGGCTTTTCGAGTTCACAAACTAAGCATTGAGCGCCACACCATCATGCCATGCCACGTGCAGTTGTGGTGAGTATAACTGTGTTCAGTCCTTCATCATTTAATATGCTGTCCACTTCCTGCATTACATTTCTTCACCTCACAACGTGTACACTACGATGCATCATGTATATCGCTCTCACAGCGTGTAAACTACATGTGTACTTGTTGGGCTCATTGTTCAATTTCGGGTCCAATATTGCAAAGTGCACGCTGCCAGCCTGGCAAGTATGCCACCTGCAGCCATGTACGAATGGAGTTGGATCAGGAAGAACAACACAGAATTGCTTGCACATTTTTCGTGCCACTAATTTCAATTCACTGCCTAGTGAATTAACACCATTTGAAATGACGTGTGGCTCTGCTCCACCAAATCACTGTTTCGGGTCAAACAAAAACCCCAAGTACTCCTTCCAGTTATGGGACTCCATGTATGATCGGCGACAACTGAATAAGGCAATGGCACCTGCTTAACCCCCCCCCCCCACCCCGAACCCCCAGATTTCAACAGCAATGTTACAGTTCCGTTCCAACATTGCCGAGGCACAGCTCAGGTTGTCCCATCCTACAGTGTTCAGGGACTTGTATAGACTTCTGCAGAAAGAAGGGGGGGGGGTGATAGCCCATTTCCACCATACCTTTTCTATAGCACCTGTGGGCGGGGGGCCAATAAGGGGATTTAATCCTCTAAGTAGCCTAGCACCAAAGGTACATCCCAAAATCGCACGCATGTCCCTGGGATTTCTGGCATTCACCATTCACACTGGCTTCCCTTCTATAATATTACTAAATGCAAGACCGAGTAACCACTTACCATGTGTAGGTGGCGGGGCACTAGGACCATGCCGCTGAAATCCATCTTCTACGCAGGAGGGGCTTGATACCTGAGAACCTACTGGTCAGTTTGCTCAGGAGGGGCGTGATACCCGAGAACCTACTGGTCAGTTTGCTCTTTTGTTGGAACAGCCCCAATAACCATATAAAGGGGAGAAGCGGACTCAGGTCTCCATTAAACAATTCACACTTGTCACGTTTCCCCACATTGACACAAGGAGCATTCAGAAATAATTTCTTGTCTCTTTATTTGCTCATTGACTTCGTTTTGCCAGTAAAATGCTCGCATCTCACCAGATGAGTATTTCCAATTACTTCTATTACTTGGGTAATAATCCCGGAGACAATGGCTTGTACTAGGTAGTACCAGTCTATAGCCCAAGTTCATTGGCCCAAGCATAGTAAAGACCTTTAACATGGTTCTGCCCACTGTTGAGGGCATTTACTGCCCGGAGTAGCAAGCGAGAGAGGGACCAGGAATTGATGCCAACCAGCTAACATTAGAATATAGGTGGTGAAAAGGTGGCAGTGGTTCTGGGAGTCAATGTTGGGGGGAGACTGAGTCCGGGGGGCTAGGAAGCAGCTAAGCAACAATCAGCTTGCTCTGCATTCAGGCCATTACCCGAGTATTCGGCCCAATAACTGAGCTGCTCCCCCACCATACTCATGTAACATCACAGGTTATTAATTTCTTTTAATAAACCTAATAAATGGTGGCATTTGTAGGCAAAGGCATATTTGTTCATAAGAGCACAGCAAGGATACAGGTTTCCAATAAATTATGTATACAACGTTAGAAACCAAAGACGTACAATCCAGCTACCCCTGTTTCACATCGATCCTATCAATAAGATACGTGTCTACCTTGTCCATGAGCTACAATTAATTTATAATTGGTATGGCCTGGCTTGAAAAAGGGTTCTGAATCAAAACAAGCGTGCCCCGTTCACTTTTATTCTCAATTCTCTTGACAGAGGCCATGACAGTGTTGCCAGACAAAATGACAACACACGCAGCATTAGTACGGAACTCTCTCCAATATTCCTGCAGACTATTGACATTTAACATTCGAAAACTGCACTTGGAGATGGTGTGTAAATGAGTACATTTCGGAACTCTGGTTCAATCAATACTCACCTATAAACATCTACATTGCATTGGGCAGAAAGCCACTTGGTTTATTTGGTATACATCTGTTCACATTAGACAGCAAAATAGTATACTATATCATAAAAGGCCAGATTTATGTTTGTCCAAAGCCGTCATGCGCCTGCTTCACCTGTTACTACCACTAGTGGGAGCTCTTGATTTACGCACACAATAGGAATTCAAGTTGAACAGTAGAGACTGCCTACTTCGCTGGTTATCACCGCTAAAGGGAGCTCTTGCCTTACGCATACAATAATATAACTTCAATTTCATCTTCCAGGCAAACAAAATGTGCATTTCAACAATGGTAACATACAGATGAAGATGCTCAAAACTATCCCATAGAATTTCTAAATGAGTTGGCTCCATCGGAAATGCTTCTTCACAAATTGAAAATTAAAGTTGGCAGTATTATTATGATGTTCAGAAATCTTAACACAAAAAGAGGTCTGTTGGGGTCACTATTGCGCTTGACTAAGATGGCCGCTTTCTAGAGGATCTCTGAAGCCCGGCATTGCGACACACCAATTTTCCTGTCTTTCAGGGTGCTCAAGCTCGAGGAGAGTGGACGCAGCGAGACCGCCAGATCTTACCCTCCTTGGTCCCTCGATACGCTGCAATAGCCCTAAACTCCCTGGGGCAATGAGCGCAAGGGAGCGCAGCGGGACACCCTGCCCTCCATTCATGCCCGATGCCTCAGGACTGAGGGATGTGTTGCACCAACCCAACGGAACGGCGACCTGCCTGACTGCTGCAGTGAGCGGAGCTGCGACCCAGCTCCACTGGCACCGGCGACCCACGTGGTGGAGCTCGCTCCAAATTGGTCCCTGATGCACTGCACCTCACCTCGCCAGATCCTCCAGAGCGTGCAGCTCATTTGCCTAGATCCGCTACAGTGAGACCCATTGGTGCGCACAGTGCCAACCTACTCTGAAGGCAATAGTGAGCGGGACCCCGCACTGGAGGAGGCGGCCGCCCAGATCCGCTTTGCCATGGTTGACACAGACTACGGTGGGAGACGCCTCGGACGGCGGCAGTCTGGGCTTGGTGGCCCCAATCAACTCTCTTTGTTCTTTTTCTGTCCCCCCCCCCAGTGCCAATTTGAACCAACACCCTGGGCCCCCCACCGATAGGCAGAGGTGGGCCCTCTCAACTATTTGCTACACACACAGCAACTTGGGATCCCACGTCCTCCTATCATCACCAACTCTAAGGCACTAAAGCCCATTGCTTCCCTGACTGGATTGCAGCAGCAGTACCTACACGCCCAGCGCCGAGCTGGTGGGCTGCGCAGAACCCATAAAGCAATCATTCCTTATACTTGGACAACAAATGCGTAACACCGGCTGAGCATACCACCTACCCCATATCGTGGCCGCTAGTGTGCTGAGGATTTTGACAAGCCAGGAACTCTTGCATTTCTCCTTCTTCGCTCGCACATTCCAGCAACCGACAATTGAATTGGAGTAAGTAGGCCCAAAACAGCAGGCCACAAGCCAAATAAAGAACCTCAGGATAAGCATACAATCAGGAGACACTAAGCTGGTAACAGTGACCCCTTCTTCCACTATAGGGGTCAAACCATGTAATTAAAAAGCCAGTACTGCTTTGGACAAACCACTGCCGAGGTCATTGCATGACCCAGGAGAGATCAGCTTTCTGACCCACAGTGAT
Source organism: Ambystoma mexicanum (assembly GCF_040938575.1). Taxonomy (NCBI): domain Eukaryota; kingdom Metazoa; phylum Chordata; class Amphibia; order Caudata; family Ambystomatidae; genus Ambystoma; species Ambystoma mexicanum. The sequence goes on from NC_090941.1 coordinate 809,239,345, forward strand.
ACTACTGCAAATGCCCCCAGCAATACTACCACTGACAATACCTTTACCGGAGACCAGCAGATGCACAATGACCAAGGGGCCCGGGAAGAGGCAGAGCTCATTAAATATATACGCTAAGCCTGTGCCAAAACCGGGGAGGGAGCTGGCATCACTGGTGAAGCTTCAGGTGGTGTGGCTGAGCAACAAGAACCCAGTGAACTACACTGTATGATGAAACATGTGCAAGAAGGATTCACTGCCATACACACCAAGATGCATGACGTGAGCAGCACGATCAGCTCAAAAAAATCTCACATGGACAAAACAGATACTTGCATTATGGAGGTAGAAACCAGAATGGGTAATAACGAAGACGAGGCCATCGCTGAGAGCAGATGTCACCTCACTCAAGAAACAAATGCTAACCATTGGCAAAAAGAACAAGAACCTCGAATCCAGATCACAACGCAATAACCTGCGAACAATAGGGGTACTGGAAGACAACATTACAAGGCCCATGGGAGAATAGCTGGAGAACATCCCATTATCACTCCTGGACACCCCGTAATTATCTTTGGACCTTGCGATAGAGCAGGCCCATCGAATGCTTGCCCCCAAGCGTAAACCTGGAGCCCCTCCTCACCCGATAATAGCATGTGTGCTAAACTACCAGGACAGGGACGCACTATTGCATGCCACAAAAGCCAAGAGCGAACTACTACTGGGCTCCACTAGGATTCATCTTTACATCCGTACAACAAGAGCGTAAATCAATCATGGCCACTAAAAAGAGGCTCTGCAACCACAACGTAAAATATGCCATGCTCTTCCCTACTAAACTGAGAGTAGAACACTGCAACAAGGTGTACTTCTTCACCGTGCCCGAGGAGGCCATGAGATTTTTAGACAAACATTTCCCTGGGTGACCTCACCTGACGCTCTCCGGCTCCTTTGAGCCCCTTTTGTTACAGATCCTAAACAAGATGCCAAGGGAAATGGTTGCTGGCGAATCGGAACCTGCTTATTCCGTGGTGTCTGACACCATCTACCAGTTTGGTACCATAACTTGGAAATTATGCACCCGTAACCAATTTTAGAAGACGTAAAGTTAGATGCACCAATACCGGCCTGCAGTCGGCTAACGGCCCCCATGCAAAGTTGCAAATGTTGTTGGGATGTTCAGGCGGGCTGTTCATTCCTCTGATTGGGAGGGGGATGGTTGAGGAGGATGGAAGTTGTGCGACAGTTATGAAAAATGTGCTTGACATATGTGTTTCTATTGATAGCAAGCAATGTTACTTGGCAGCGACTTTGCTGGTAATCTCAATATCCAACACAATGGAACTATCACATACATCGATCTAATGGGAACGGAACCAATACATTTTATGAGTTGGAATGTAAGGGGGTTGGGGAATTTGACGAAAATGTGCCGGCTTCAACTACACACTGTGTGGCATAAAGCGCATAATCTGTTCCTGCAGGAAACCCATGTGTTGGCCTTGGGCAGTGACAGATTTGCGTAGAACTGGGGCCCACAACGCTATTACACTTCATACTCGACCCAATGCAGAGTTGTTCTGACCCTCATCCATAAATCCATACACTACACACACATAAAAGCACACTTAGACCCACTGGGGTAATGTGTCCTGCTGCGTGGTGTACTCTTGGGTCAGGAAATAATTCAGTTAAATATGGACGGACCCAATATCAATGATGCAGAATTTTATATAGAAATAATGAACCTCCTGGCACTTTATCCTTTAATACCATCCTTTGGGCAGGGGATTTCCACACTATAATTGACTTGGAGCTTGACAGGTCAGGATCCAAGACCCTGCAACTGACCAAAGCCGCCCTGTCGATATGTAGAGGCCTTTGTGAAATTGGGATGGTGGATGTCTGACGGCTTATCAACCCCTCAGCATGGCAATAGACCTATTACTCTACAGTACATGATTCCCATTCCCGAATAAACATGTGGTGGATATCTGACACGCTTGTAAGTTGTCTTAATGAAACCGACATACTGCCCAGAAAATTCTCATAGCACTACCCGATCACACTGACACTATCCATTGGCGAAACCCCAAAAACAAGAAGGCAATGGAGATTTAAGCTGCAATCACTTTTAGATCCCGTATTTGCCACTGACCTGGAGAAGCGAATCGACAAATACTTTGAGGTAAATACTGGCTCCGTTGACAGACATGCAACCCTTTGGGAAACCTTCAAGGCGGACATACGCAGCATTGCCCTAGCAACGGAATCAGGGATACTCAAAACAATACAAAGGGATATACACACTAGTCAAACCAAGCTACGCCATCTAGAACAGGCATATGCGGCCGCACCTGGAAAAAACATTCTGGGAGATATAAAAGTCGAACTTGACAATGTCCGGGCACACGCAGGTTGGGAAATGAAAGTCCTAGATAACCCAAACCTGGTGAGGAAATATGGCGAGCACCCTGGCAGGTTGCTAGCTAAAACCAAACACCATATCCCGTTTGTACAAGATATGACTGGGAAATCGGCACATACCACAACAGAGGTGAGCCAGTTATTTCATTCATTTTATTCTACGCTATACGCAAATTCAGATGCAGCAACCCTCCAGACATAGAGACATTCCTAGATAGCCACCCACTATTGGTACTGTCTGACGAAGCGAAAGAAAACCTCAACGGTCCCATTACCCCTGAAGAACTATCATGAGCAATGGAAGCCTTCCCATCCAGAAAAGCCACTGGACCTGATGGCTTTACAATGGAGTTCTTTAAGCACCTCAAGACCCGCCTTGAAACATGCATCTCGGGTACACTTCCCCCCGACACCCGCACTTCGAGAAGTGGGGATTACCGTTTTACTTAAACCCGATAAGCCTCCCGAACAATGCGGCTCCTACCATCCCCTCTCACCCAAACTCTGACGTCAAAATATTTGCTAAAGTGCTGCCACTACGATTAGCCCCCCCGAAATAGAACATATTCACCCAAACCAATCTGGGTGTGTCCCTTTCCGATCCACCGTGCCCAATCTGAGATGCCTTTTTAACATCTTGGCACAGATCGGCCCAAAGGCACAGGCTGTAGCCGCAGCCCTGGACATACAAAAAGCCTTTGACTCAGTATCCTGGAAATTTATGTGGGCAGGGCTAAGGAAATGCAACTTTGGGTCTGGGTTTATATTGTGAGTACAGCTACTATACACACTGCCTGGGTGAATGTAAATGGAGTTCTCTCGGACCCTATCGATATATACAGCGGACCTCGGCAAGGCTGCACGCTGTCGCCCCTGCTCTTTGCCATAATGATGGAACCCTTAGCGGACGCAATCCGCTGCAATAGGGCGCAAAAGGGGATCTGCTTAACAGGTGAACCAGAAATGACCGCACTATAAGCAGACGATGCACTATTATTTGTACGCAACCCAGAAAGACACCTGGCGTCAATCATGCAAGATGTTCTTTCTTTCGGGACCCTATTAACTGCACCCTTAGGCAGAAGGGTTGGTGTGGCGCTCTTTTGCTGTGGCTGCGTCATTATCTGTTTACCTGTGTTTACCTGTGATTGATATACTAATATATTGAACTGAACTGCTGCAGAGTAAGAGGAGAGAAGGAGCTTTGCGTGTGTAATGGAGCACAGAGCAATTACCCTTCTTCTGTTGCTTGCACGAACATTATCTAAAGCGAAAAGGTGAAAAGGACGCCTTTCTCTTTACAACTACAGGAGAGCTCTTCCTACCGACACACAAGTCACATGGGAATCAGCTGGCTTTATCAGCATACCCAACGTGCCCTTGCGGCGTAAGCCCTGAGACAGAAGGGCTAGTGTGGAGCAGTTTTGCTGTTTGGCGGCTTTGGCGTGCGGCGCGCTTCCTCTAATCTGCCAGTGAGTCTTATATCTGAAGACCACACGACCCCTGTCCAGCGCTGCCACTCGTCTGGACTGTGAGGGAAGGCGGACTGCTAATGCGAGGAGAGAGAAAGTAGTTGGAGGGGGCAGAGAACGCCTCAAAAATTAGCCGCAGACCAGATCAGCTGAGAGAAACACGAACACTACGGTAATCACTCTGTTACTGATTTACTGTCGTAGGGAATCCCTCCCGCTTACTATTGACTGCATCTCTCTCTGACTCCATCCCGAAGTAAACAAACATAGAGAACAGCTCGGGAGAAGGAGAAACAACAAAAAGGGGAGTGGGAAATAAAGGTTGAAACCGGGATTGAAAGACTCAAGTATTCAAACTGGGGAGGGACTGCAATTCGGTAATACAAACCCTAACTCCATTCAAATTTGACAGAAGGAAATTAAGAGGAAAATAAATAGAAGAAATAAGGAGGAACAATAGAAGGATACAAATCATCATCCACGGAACTAGATCCACCTGATGCATCAATTTGTAGAATGAAACTAAGGAGTACAGCGCACCTGGATCTAACAAAAGCACCAGAATGGGATGGCTCCTATTTGGAGCCAGTGGTGTACTCCACCACAGTAGGGTCGCCTGCTGACAGGAGGGAGCAGGAGCCAGCATTGATCAATCAACACTCAATTGAGGCACAAATTCACAGCCCTAATTTAAGATAAGAGGATTAGAGAATTGACAATGAAAATCAGACAGAATCCAGGAATCACTGGATAAAAGGGCTGGAATACACGGTTACCACCAGAAATATACAAAAAAAAATCAAAGAATACTTCGAGAAAAGGAGATTTAGAAGTCTAGATGAACTGGTAGAATACCCAATCAAGAACCTAATTCAGCAGTCAGAGGAGGACGAGAGGAGGAAAAAGACACGAGAAGAACAGCAGATAACACAGGAAAGCATTGAAAGTGAGATGGAAATTGAAAGGGAAGAAGAAAGAGACACTACAGAGACAAATAGAGGAAGTCTCTCAACAGAAAGCGCTAATAATGAGACCCCAGAAGAGGGGAGAGAAAGAAAGCGCAACCAAAGTCCAGCCACAAGTGGGGCAACCCTGAGTGCTATTAATTATGTCTTAAACCCTCTGGTATTAGTTTTTGAACTACTAAAAGGGGAGGTTCAATCCCAAACAGGAATAGTCTTGGAATGAACCAATGAAGTGGCAAGATGTGAAGCCTCAATGGTTGGCCTCAGAAATGTGATAAACACCTCAATAATTCCATCAATAGAAGAGATAAAAAAAGAATCTTTAAGTCACAGAAAAGAAACGGCTGTCCTCTGTACTCTCCTGAAATACTTGGGGGAAGCAGAAGAGTCTGGGAGAGATCAGATGCTGAAGGCTATGTGGAATTGGAATGAAATGCCAGCGCAAAAAGAAATAGGAAACCAGACCGGGGCTCAACAATCTGAAGAGCAGGAAGACACCCCCTGTCAGAATCACCAATAGAAGAGCTCTTAAAGACAGCCAACTGATGGAAGAACAGGATCATATTGGAGAGGAGAGTAAAGATCCCCAACAAGATGGAAAAGAAGATCTTAAAGACGACTCAATTATAAGCTGGACTGATGCAAATAACAAAAATTCCAGGAGAAAAAGGAATGCAAAAAAAAAACAAAAAAAGGAAAAATAACGACCAGGAAAGATTCCCCTACCTGACAAAAAATCAAGAAAAAAAAATGAAATAACAGTCAAAAAAGGGGAAGGGAGATAAAAGAAAGCATGGATGAAACTGCGGAAAAACGACGCCTCCAAAGGATAAAAAATCTTTGGAAGAGGAACCGAAGAAAGGGCATAATAGCACAGAAGAAATCTTGGAAAATCAAGCGCAAAACCAGAAAAGCAAGAAAAGTATAGGACAGGATTCCCCGAATATACCAAAAAGAACCGGTGAAAATGCAGGCTCACAAACTGAGAACCAAATTAAACCTACAGAGGTAGCGGCGACAACTACCAAAAAAAAATTGAAGCTTGCCCCGATTTTTATTAAAAAACTCAAAAACAAACAGGCGAAGCAGGGCCCAAAATAAAAATAAATAGCCCTGATATTTGAAAAAATGAAAGCATCCATGCCAAAACTGTCAATCCTGAATGAACAAGAGCTCTCTACCGAGGTGGTCATGAATCTGGGTCATAGAAAATTTCAAACTATCTTAGAATCTGAAATAAGAGAAACCAGAGAGAAAAAAGATATACCAACAAAGCAAAGGGAGGAAGAGTACAGGGAGCGGAGTTGCAGTAATGCAGCCACCCCAAGAAGAATCCCTTACGGGCTTTGAAATCCCTAAATTATGGCTAAAGATGGCACCAAAACGAGCGAAGACCAAATCTCTCAGCAGAACGGCGATACTATCCATACTCAAAAAAAGTAGAGGCCTCTATCTATTCTCTACAGAAGACCTTGAATATGTGAAATTCCCAGACCGGGAAAACTCGTTCTTAGTAGAAATAGGACTGAGTTCAACAAAAGCCATTACAGCAATTTTAAACGCAAGCAAAGAACTAGAACAAGAAGGGTTAACACTACACAGCTCTGACCCCGACTCAACCCGAATACAGCTAAGTGAAAAAGGTCGAATGAAGGAAACGGGGCAGTGGGAAGGCAGGGGCCCTTGGAACACAAATGGAGAAGGGAAAAAAACACCTGTCAAGGAAACATCAATCCAAGAAAAAACACTGGCGGCCCTACCGAATATACTTACGCAAGTTTTGAAAAACATGGTCATAGGAATTCAGAGCCTTTAGGCAGAAAGAGCTGAATGTGGTCAGCTGGAATACAAGAGGCTCCAGCACGTTCAGGGCAAAAGAAACAAAACATTATCTGCAGGAGAAAATTGACATATTGGCCTTCCAGGAAACATGGCTGGTAAAGCCAATAGAAATAGAGGGATTCACAACTTTTTCTTTACTGGCAAGCCAGAAAGCAAAAGGGAGGCCGGCGGGAGGTTTAATAACCGCCATCAAAAATAGCACATTTAAATGTGCCACGCAAATAGGGAAAGACGAAAGCGGGATCCTGGCCTGTAAAGTCCACTCCTCCACTAACCCGGAAGAAATTGCCCTCATCAGGATAAATATCTACTAGAACCCGGCATCCACCAAAATCTGAAACTTTCAGGACAAGTTAGCAGAACTAATGGGTAAAATCATGACAGAATGCTAGTAGGAGACTTCAATGCAGAATGTGTATACCGTAAAAGGAGCAAGGGGGGCGAAGGAAAACAGATCCTATCAAATAGAGGAAAGTCTTGGTTAGAATTCAACAAGGCATGGGACCTGAAAATGTTGAACAATGTAAATCAAGATGATCAAGAGCCTTGCATGACATGGCAGAGAGGAAAATCAGCCTCAGTCTTGGATTACATCTTTGTCAGCGAGAGCCTTTTTTCCCGGAAATCACAACTAAAAAAAATGAAATGAAGGAGGAAGTGACCAATCTAGTTCGGCTTCACAAATCAATTTTCAAGAAATAATGGGAATAAAAGGCAAAATCAGACTGAGAAAATACGGACAAGGAGGAAGGAACCTTAATAAAGAACTGAAGAATATGTTGGAACAGACGACTCAAGAGATAAGAGATAAGCAAACCAGAACAGTTTGTAAAGATATTATTGTCACTTGTCCCCCCACAAATGCCATCAAACAGTTTAAAACACACACATCTCCAGAGTTGTGATGAAAAAACGAGACAAAGGAAAAGAACTCTGAGAAAAACCATCAGAGAACTGAAGAGCCAAAAACTGAACAGCGAAGCATACCCTCTGGAACTAAAAATAATCAGGTGAAACTACAAAGCTTGGACAAAGAACCACAAATTCCTTCTCCATCAAAATGAAGGTGAGGAAATGTTAAAATTAGTCTCGACTTCATCATCGAGAAACTTCTGGTCATTGATACGAGAACTAGAATCAGCGTCTAGCAGCACACTATGCAACCTGGTCCCAGAAAAAACCTGGGTGGAATACCTCACAAAGAGTTTTGGAAAGAGATTAAAGGAACCAACTTGCCCGTCCCTAGACGAGGGTTGGGAATTGCAAATTGAGGAGAACGAAATGGGCAAAGCTGCTGAGAAGCCTCTTTAAGGAGATATTACAGCAAAAGAGCTTCCCACCATCATGGAAGACCGCTTTGATCATACCATTCTTCAAGGCGGGCGATAGGGCAAATCCATTAAACTATACACCTATCGCCCTCCTAGACATTGATAGTAAAGTTTTCATGAGACTCCTATTGAACAAGCTATCGACCTGGACAGAACAGGATGGGGTGCTATCCAGATGTCAAACAGGCTTTAGAAAAGGCCTATCAACGGCTCTGAATGGAGACTTACTAAATATTTTCAGTGAAACAACAATGGCCAAGTGAGGAACACCCCTATTTGGAGCCTGGATAGACCTCTCCAAGGCTTTTGACCAAATTGACAGAACCAGGCTATGGCATAAACTTAGAAAAAAGGGAATACCAGAGACATTATTATCAATGCTAATGGAACTACACAGGGGAGCAAGTGTAAGAGTACGTTTAGACAACAACGGCCACCTCTCCGAAGCAGTTCCAGTGGAAAGAGGTGTAAGACAGGGTTGCTTGGGGGCACCCACATTCTTTAACTTGTTCTTGGCAGATGTAGGAGAACACTTATTCTCGGCTGCATTGGCGAACCCAACTATAAATAGTAGAAAAATATTCTGGCTGGCCTATGCGGATGATATTGGTTTGCTGGACAAAACAGCCATCGGCTTGCAAAGACTATTGGACGGATTGGGCAAATATGCCAAGGAGAATGGGTTGGTAATAAACCCTAAGAAATCAAGGATATTAGTATTTAAACATACAAGAAAAAAAAGACATCATACAAGCACTGGGTCTGGATGGGCAAAGAATTCCTCAAGTTGAAGACCTTACATATTTGGGGTGTAAGATCTATGCAAGCCCAGCCAATCACAAAATTGAGAGAGACATCATCACCAAAGCCCATGCGCTAATTCCCCACCTGATTAAAATTAGGAACAGATTCTGCAAATTTTCAGTAGTCCCAATGGTAACATATTACCTGAGAAAATAGTTCCAGTCCTGCTATGGACTATGGAACTTCAATTGGGATAAAATAGAAGGAGGAAGTTGGAAAAAAAGCCCTAAATCTGCCATGGAGAACATCGGGGAGACAGCTATGCTTTGAATTAGTTTTGAAGTCTTTAAACTGACTGGCAGAATGGAAACTAACATGCTTCTATAGAGAAATCATAAACCCTAAAAAAGGCTCTTTATATGAAGATATCAATGAACACCATAGCAAATTAGGATCTGAAATTCTACAGAGTCTTGACCAAAAAATCAGAGTCAAATATGGAAATTCTGGTGAAAAACCCACTGAAGATAAAACGTGAGCTGGAAACTTTGGACTGGATAGACACGATAGAAAAAACAAGATCTTCAACACCAAAGAACACCTTCCTGACAGTTGACAAAAAAATAGGTACACTTCCAAGATACCTAGAAATATTTCCAGACGCAAAAATCAGAAATAACTTCCTCGGAGCGAGAATGAACATCTTATTAATGGGGGAAATTCTGAACATTCGGAACCAGTCAGAAAGGACAGTTATCTACTGTAAGGAATGTGCAATCCCAGGAAACCAATCCTTAAAGCATCTGCTCATCGAATGTAAGGGAACGTGGAACCTGCGATTGAAAAAACTAGGAAGATTTGTAGAAAGAGCCGACTGGCTAACATCGGAAAACATGTGGCACAGAATAATTACAGGCCACGAGATCCAGCTGACAGCAGCAGTAGTGAACCTTCTTCAGTTCCTACACTTGGTATAGAGGAACAATAAAGGAGGAGATAAGAAGAGAGAAAGCAAAAAAAAATAAAAAATACCAAAATACCAAGATACAAAAGACAGGAAAAAAGGAAACCAGAATTGCAAGTGTAATTAAAGTCTTGGCTCTGGAAGAAATCATGAGCAGGGTCAGCCGGAAGACAAAAAGAAAAGAGGACAAAGAAAGAATAAAATAACAGAAGCTGCAGAATTACTGAGCTGCAACCCACTTGGATAACAGTTCGAGAAGAGTAAAGAGAGGGACGAACCTTCCGTAAAGCCTCCATCCTACCCCGTCGAACTTGGGGCTGTTATGTCCTTGTGGTCTTTTCCAAATAAGCACTCTTGTATATTGTGACTATCCTGTTTCCTTTCTTGCTCCTCCTTTCTTTGGCTACCTGTTTTTTCCTCTTCTTTTTTCTTCTTTTTTTCTGTTTACCCCTTCTCATTATTTTAGAATGTATTAATTTGCCCCTTTTTAAGAGGGGTAATAAAGTTGTTTATTTTATTGGTTGTAGAGAAGGAACTCTCCTCTTCTTTGTTCCTTCTTTTATCATAATAAATTGTAAAGGTTTTTTCATGACTGCGAAACATAGATTGTAAACCATATACAATAAATAAAAAAATGTAAAAAAATCAGAATTATTCCCACTCACCGACATGACTACCGCCCCACTCGACCTCATGGGCTTCACCTGGTCCCCCACTAGAAATTAAATATTTAGGGGTCATTGTGACGTGACATAAATCCCTGCTTTATACTCACAATTATGAAGTATACCTACCCCAGCTAACGACTAAGGTGCAAACTTGGGTGAAACTATCACTCACAATAGCGGGCCGAGTGTCACTTCTCAAAATTATCATCCTTCCCAAACTATTATATTATTTTCTAAATATACCATTGTGGCCAGGAACAATAATCTTCAATGCACTAAAAGTAGAAATGTATGACTTCATTTGGCATGCTGGTGTGGTTCGGCTTAAATGGGATACCTTGACAAAACCCCATACAAATGGTGGTCTGGCCACCCCAGACTTTGAAAAATACTGGGTAGCTGCGCAGGCATATTATGCAGCCTACTGGTTTGATGAAGACTCAAGATACCCACAATGGAAAGTTGAGCGCCACACGGCTGGCACCCACGATATCCGATTATTGATATTACCACCACAGTGGAAAGATCCTGAAGTTTATAACCCAGTGGCCATGACGGCATTAGCCTGGACCAAGATATGGAGGATGGTGGATAACTCTCGGCCGTACCATAGGTACCAGTTGTTGTGGAACTTCTTCCCGTCATACCCTAAAATAAGCCAAACAGCCGTGCGACAATGAGCCACAGATGGGTACATGACTATAGGTGACATGTATAATACGGAATCCTTCATCACGTTTCATCACGTTTCAGGATCTACTAGGCCACTCACGCATAGGAATGCCGCACTGGCTACAATACGCTGGACTCCATCGAGCAACTAAAAAAGCTTGGACTGAATTTCCAGTGCAGCAAACCGATGAGCCACGGCTAGCTACTATTATGAGAGGGACAACGACAAGGGGCGGGGTGGCCATTTTGTATGATCTGTTGCAGGAACATGGCAGCAAACCCTTAGTGAGGCCTGGGCAAAAGATCTAGATACAAACACCACTGATGATATCTGGGAACCATTTGCTTACGAACCCATGCAGTATCCCTCAATTCCAGATTTCGATTAATACAATTCAAAGTATTACACAGATTGTAACTACACCTCGGCTAGACAGCATCTTTTCTCATATACCCACTCTGTCCTATGCCCTAGTTGTCACACCAAAGCGGCGGGCAACCTTCACATGCTTTGCCTGAAACTGGGGGAATACTGGAACAGGGTTTGCGACGTCATGTCTTAAATGTTTGGTTGCACGATTGAACGTACTGCACTTAGCTGCTTGTTTCATCAATTCCAACAATTACAACACAGCTTTCACAAACTGGCAAGCCTTTGCATGCTGTTAGGAATCCAGTGTGTGCTACTGTTATGGCTATGTCCCACCCGCCCAACCGTGATGCATTGGGCAGTCGCATGGGTTTCAGATATGGAGGAATGCTGGTCCTCACTACAACCCATGACCTGCAAGCCCATTGACATATGGCCCCCCTTCCACAGCTACCTGTTGTCGTTCCAAATGTATGAAAGTGATAGCGAGAGCTCAGCACCTGAGTAATAACGCCCTCCACCTTATATCCTAAATGCTGTACCTCTCATGTGTAAGTCACTGCCCAATACTGACTATGTCTCAACCAATGAAGAACAAAAGTGTAACAATTAATGTACTGTACTGTACTTCTGTCAATGCTGCTATCTCTTACGTATGTTGTAATGTCAACCACTCAATAAAGAAAGTAAAAAACAAGTCTGTGCATTGGAACCAGATTGTTAGTTAAAGATCTTAAGCCCAAACTGATAATTGCAGAGGTCCTAGCAGGAGCAGCTCAACACCAGATGGTGTTTATACCACAAATAGATGCAGCCTCTGCCAACACTGAACTACCATTCATTTTGAGGAGGAGTCAGTTACCAATCAAACTTGCCTTTGCAATGACCATTAACAAATCACAATGTAAAACTTTTGAAAAAGTTGGAATATTCCTTCCAGGGCCAGTGTTCTGTCACAGACAACTTTATGTTGCAATGTCTCGAGTTCATACATCATCTGATGTCCAAATTAAGCTACTTCAAGGTACCAAGCAAGGAAAGATATTACCTAACAGTGGTAACATTTTCGCAAAAAATATTCTTTTCAAAGAAATATACTTCAAATAAATATATAGGTTTTGTCAGTTAATTTAGTTAAAATGTACCTATGTATTATATAATTATTCATTGCACTATTTCTTGGCATGTATTATTATACCAATAATATTCTTCATGTACGTTTAAACTTTATTTTAATTCTATTTACTTTATTTGATGATCTCATGTCTACTTCGCTGTTTATATTTTTAATTCTTTATTTTGAAAAAAAATGAAAATGTTCTGTTAACATAAATGTCTTCCTTTACCCACTTTAGCCGTGTACATGGGCTTTTTTACACTAGTGTACCAATAAATGATTTCAGCAAGACATTGTGGGCCATTTTATTAGGGTGTGCAGTAAGCATAGTCCCGTCAATTTATGATCAAAAGAATTACTCACAGTATTCCAATTACGGAATTGATTGACCGGTGGCAGAGCCATTAGCATGTCAAATGTTTCCATGCATGTTAGTTAGAAGGCTGAGGCGATCAATTAGACCAGGTTCTGCATTCCCTACATTTCATGCTGCGTGTATACTTCTTCATGCAAAGTAGTTCAATAAATGTATACACACAGCATGGAAAGCGGTGCCTGCTCCATGAGGCCAGGGGAACCCCAGGACGCATGTGTAGAGCATGGATGCCATTCCAACCTCCTGCTAAAAGCAGTGCCCAAGGGCATTCTGTCCCTATCTCCTCTAGGGCTGGTATCAGGTGGACTGCGAAAAGATCAGAATCACAAAATTCGAAAAGATCTGATTAATATAATCTGAGATGCCACTCTCCCAGTGTACATCAGGAAGAGCTGGATTGCTGTCTGTGAATGCCAATGGCGCTCACATAGAATTCAAATCTTGTGGCTATGTCAATGCTTCAGTTTTAGCCTGAAGGACAGATGTGTGACATGCTTCAGTGGCAGGACCAAGGATGGCTGTGTGAGAAGCACAGCCCTCTGCATCAACAAATGACCTGGATACTCTTCTCATCAGGACAAGGTGCAAGGTGAGCCAGGTATCAGACAGTGCACAGCACATCTTCTAGAGTAATAATACAAGAGTGAAAAACTGCACCTTCTTTAGACTCTAATCAGAAGAGCTGCAATCCCAAAACCGAAATGTCTCTGGAATCAATGCAATGGTTGGGCGTTGCTTCCATTACTTACGTTTCTCCTGCACGCAGAGATAGCCTTCCATTGTCCACTGGCTGGGCGGCCTGTAGTCTTGGTTGGCAGACTTCATCCTCTGCATCAGCTTTTCTACCTCCTGTCGCGTGCTTTCAAAATTATTCCGGGTCTTAAAAAAGAAAAGCCATTTTAGTCACACAGAAGCTGAATGCAAGTGATCCGAGAATAACAAACTGCCTCACAGATATGAAAGGATTATTGTTAACGGTTTGATGAATGCATTACATTTTGTAAAGGAAAAGAGTAATCATCAGCTGCATCTAGTATGACAAAAAGAAAATGTAACTTATCTACTCTACTCTCTACCCTACGTTTTTTAATGCGCTCTCAATCTGAACTTTCGCAATTCGCAAGGTGCATCACCTGGGAACGGTCCACAATACAGATAAGTGTGTCTCTGAATGAATTGGACAGAGACACAGCTCCACGTTAGGCCAGCTTCTCATTCTTTCACAAACGCATCCTGTAATGTTCCCTGAAATCCAACATGATGCAACTCCTGCTACCTTGGTACCTGGAGCTAGCCTCAACACCATAACACTTCTCTGACTCCATCTCACACGCCTACCTACGCCCGCTACCTACTAGCACATCTCTTTAAAACATAACATTACATACTATTGCTAAATACAAAATACATCGCCCTGTCTTTAACCTCTGCAACCGCAACATGAATACATTGTTGCCCTTTCTGTATTGCTTTATGGTGCTTCTAATATGTGTCAAAGCTAACTTCAACTGAATATGTGCGCATTTTACCACGTCCACCGAGAACTGCCAGCACTAGGCTGCATGCTAGTCTCTCTTGCGCAGCCTAAATTTCTTCACCTGCATAGGACTATGCACTTGCTTCCCAACAAGTGCTATTCAGTAGTTTGAGTCAGTTTGGGTGCGGTACTTGTGGACGTCCAGTGGCAAGCAGGTGTCGAAGCGGGGTTGTACTGGAAGAATGCTGTGCTTCAAAGCAGCTTGAGCAGTGTGGATCATGGAGGCCACCAGGTCCAGTTCGGCAGTAGAGGCTTCGATGGCAAACAGGCTGGTGACAGGATGTGCAGGCAGTTCAATGCGGTTCAGGAAGAACACCAGCATCGACTCAATTGGTGCTGAAGAGGTTGACGGTGCGGACGCTGGTTGCATAAATGCAGATGCAGCGACAAATCCTGGAAACTGTGGAGCTTTCACCAATCCACCTCACAATGAAAATGACCCCCTTTGTCATTAGCACAAGGGTGAAAGGGTACGTCTTGGGACTTGGGGAGGTTCATATGGGGTTTCAGGTGGATGTTAAAGAGAAGTTGGGGATAGAGCAAGCAGCCTTGGGGGATCCCAACAGGAGCTAAAGAGGGGTGCGAGGGGAACGTGCTCAGTTTCATCTGTTACTCTGAAGGGAAGACTGTGACTCAGCCCATGGCAAGGCCTGTAGTCCAGAGATTCTGCCTAGCAAAATGGTGAGGTACCATGTCATAGGAAGCTGACTATTACATTGGTCTGGAGGCAGTAACGCATGGTGAGACATGTAGTTCTAATGATTTGTTTGGGTTTGATTCAGGATCGATTTTTCATTCAACATTAAAGAAGATAATCCTTCTCAGGACTATTCAAGAAGGCAACATCACCTAGACACTTTGCAGGACAGATTGCACCCCTCCCTAAAATGCCCTGGTCACAGCCTATAAGCAGCCAAGACCAGAGCTATGGCAAATCATGCCTTTAACTGGGTACCTACTAGAAGATGGGCTAAAATATGAAACCAGGAAATGGCAAAGCAACTCAAAATCCTGGTGCTTTTGTCCTGGATTACCCTCTCACGGAGTTGGCCCTCATGCCCAGTCTTTCATATGTCTTGCTTTTGCTCACAGTCTGTTCTTGTAGTGGGTTTAGGGGCCCCCTGAACCCCTCCCCATGTTCTCAAAATGTTCTCTGAAGAATGTGGACTCCTCTGCAAGATGTTCTCAGTCTCTGGTCATTGGAGGGTTAAGGATTTCCGGAAACTTGGTTACAATATCTGTTGCAGATTTTAGTGTTCCCAAGAGTTTGTCTTGGTCATCAATGCCAGGTGTTCCTCTCCTATCTTTCTTTCTTCCTCTCTGTCTTCCTCAGTAGGTTCCCTATAAGCTGGGAATTATGAGCATCTGGGAATAGGTGAAGCCATGATGGAGGGCCCTTCACATTCCTGGACCTAGGCTGCAGTCTCTTCCTCCTCTTCTCTGAGCCTATTGTAGGTTCCCTGTAAGCCACCCTTGCACCCTTCCACCTCTAGCAACTGTGTTGGGCCAAGTGGGCCAGCTGCAACATTCATCGAAGGTTCTCTTTCCTTGCATCTCGCTAGTTTGCGACTGCATACTTTCTTTTAGCAACCCTCATTTAACCAGTTCTTCTATTTGGTCTCTCCCCCCCATCACCACCTCTACGGGCTAATGTTCTCACCTAATTTTCTCACTTTTTCCACCTCCTCCTCATGATGTTCTGTTGGTCCAACCTCCTCTATCTCAGTCATGCCGCCTTCCTTTGATATCCTTCTTCCAAAACCTCCAAATGGCTTACCACATTCTTCTCTGACCTCTCATCTCCCCAAGTTTGCGTGATTGCCAATCTCCTCTTGTCTTCCTTCTCCAGGTGCACTCGCCACCCTTCTCCTTCTGAACTCCCTCCTCTTTGTTCTGATGTTGTTCTCCACCAACCTCCTCTCTCCTTGCTTCAGCAGAGCCACTCACCAACCTTCTCATCACCCCGTTCATCTGACTGGGAGCCCTGAGCTTATATAGTTTAGCGCTCCCACCTCTTGGGCTAGACTAAGGATGAGGGCCTCCCGTCCCTCTGTGTGCACACTAATGTGGTCCTGTGGCTGGATGTGCTCTTTAACTTCATCTGGACCTAATTGGGAAGAAGGAGGGGATGAGGGGCGGAGAAAGCCTTTATAAGGCTTGGAAACCATTCTAGATTTAATTTTCCCAGTTTGGTTTGTGCTTAAGTCTGTGGAGGGGGGTGCCACCCTCTGGCCTCTCCAGCCTCTCTGTTCAGTGGTTGTATACCGTTTAGTGGACTAGTCATGTTGAATTGTATGGAGAACATGTCTTGGCGGAAAATCTGCAGGTCTGGGCCCCTCGTGTTATCCGGCTGGTTGCTCAAAGAGTGGATTGTGTTGGACCTTGCAATGGTTTACAAATCTGCACTCCCTCCTTCTTGGTCATTCGGCCCATGAAGCGAGTGTCATGGGACGCCTTTGCCTCTACCTTCTCTGCTCCACCTACTCCTGCGGCTGACTCACACTCTGACACAGCCCTCTCAAACCTGCATCTTTCTATTTCCAACACTCTGGAAATCTCTTCTCCTGTTATGAGAATCTGTCTGAAGCCTACCTCCAAGCGCAACTCTTGGTATGGCTCTGACCTTGCCATCCTGAAATGGAAGTGCAGGGTGGCTGAAAGGAAGCAGAGGACTTTGGGAGCATACTCTGACAAACTGGCCTGCTGCCTGCTCCAAAGGCATTGCAGACTCTTGGTCCCCCCCAAGCTGCGGCCTCTAACAACATGGACAAAATCTTTTAAATCTGCAAGGGACAGGCCAATTCTATTCATCTCCACCTCTATTGTTACCTCCCATGCCCTCTGTCTGGCTTAGGCTTCTCATTTCACCACTAAAACTCAGGACATTCTGTCCTCGCTTTCTTCTTCCTCTACCTCACTCAGGCCCCCTTTAGCCGCCTCTCCCTCTCCTCTTCCTTTTTCCTCCTCCTCTCTGACAACACCTGGCAATGTTTCTAGACAAGTCTGATCTATGAAAGTGGCACCCAAAAAGGTGCTCCCCTGCTTTTCCAGAGCCATCAACGACCACATTGCCACCCTCGCTCCAGCCTTGGCTGATTTCTGCAATCACTCTTTTGCCACTGGATCTCTCCCCTATCTCGTCAAGCACTCCCTTGTGCACCACCTCCTACAAAAGCCTTCTGCTGATCCTACCTGTCCAGAAACCTATTGCCCGATTTCTATCACTCCTTTCCTAGGCAAACTTCTGGAAAAGATGGCCATCTCCCAGCTTACTCTCCACACTGGATCTGTTGGTTGTCTCCATGACCATCAGTCTGGCTTCAGAGCAACCAGAGGCACAGAAATGCGCTCCTGAACACTCGTGAAGATCGGCTCTCTAAACTTGATTCCAGCTCTCCCTCTGTGCTCATCCTCCCTGACCTTTCCTCTGCTTTCAATATGGTCAATCACGCCACCCTGATCATCCGACTCTGTGTGAACCTGGGCATCACTGATCAGGCCCTGGTGTGGCTGACCTCCTTCCTACTGGACCGACCCTCCCAGGTCCGACTGGGTCCTTTCTCTCCACCTCGCTCTCCACTTGTGGTGTCCCAAAGGGCTCTATCCTCTCACCCTGGCTCTTCAATGTCCATCTGGCCCCTTTGGCCCACTTGATCTCCACCTTCTCTTCTAACATTTAGTGTCATGCGGATGACACTGAGCTCTATTTCAAACTTCCCTCAGCCTCCTCTCATCCCTCGCCCATTCCAGACTGTCTATCCATGATTCAGGATTGGTGCGCTTCCAACAATCTCTGCCTTAATGCCAGTAAAATGTAGATCTTTACCATTGGGACCACCGCTCCCGATTTGCTTCTCTCACTCTGGTCGTCCTCCTTGGGCCCTCTACCCTCGCCTTCCTGTGAGGCAAAAAACCTTGGTGTCATCTTCAATCCACTCTCTCCTTCTTTCCTCACATCACAGACCTTGCCAAAAAGGCCCACTTCCAGCTGCAGCTCCTCAGCAGTATTCTACCTTTTCTCACTTTCCCCAGACACTCTTTGTCTCCAGAGCCCTGGTTCTCTCCAGGCTGGACTACTGCAACAGCCTCTTTCTCAATCTGCCTACCTCTACTCTTCGCCCCCTTCAACTAATCCAGAACAGGGCTGCAAGACTTATCCTTGGCCTAAAGCCCAGGGACCATATCTCTCTAGCCCTGAAATCTCTCCACTGGCTCCCGGTGGCTGCAAGGATCAATTTCAAGACCCTCTGATTCATCCACAAGACTTTCTGGGGCCGGGGCCTGCACTACATCCAACTCTCTCTTCTGAAATACCTTCTTCCTAGAACCCTTCGCTCAGCTACCTCCAATTCTCAGAGGGTCAGACGCTTCTGCGGCAGAGAGTGGGGGGTAGATCGCTCTGGAACGGCCTCACTGCCCCTCTCACAATTGAGTCGGAAGATTTTATACTCTGCCTTCTCTCTCTCGCTTCCTTGCTAACTTACCTGTATGTTGCGCTGACTGGTTGCTTGGTACCCGGCTCCTCCATGTCCAGTCTTCCCCTGCAGTGTCGCCTGGCTTACTGTGCACTTAGGGGCTATAACTGTAACCCCTACAGCCCCCCTGCCTCATTGCACTTACCCAGAGCAGCCCTGCTCTGGCTTCACTTACTCAGAGCCACGCAGCCCTGATCGCACTTTCCCTACCTTCTCCCCTGCAGATCCCCTTCTCCCTTCCCCCTGCACTTCTCTTTGTTGAACTTGCTCGGTCCAAATGGAACAAGGCCTAGTAGGATCGTTTGTCTTGTCTACCTCATCTGTCTTCCCTCTCTTGTCTTGTGGCGCCTAGAAACAGTTGTGTACAGGCACGTTATTAATGCCATATCTTATCACATCATACCATATCAAATCACTGGACCCTGGGATTCATGTAACTTCTCCCTGAACCACATAGACATATCAATGCTCCTCGTTAGGCTGAGGCAACACTAACATGGCTTTTTCTGAAAATTTGAAGCATCCTCAAGGCCAAGTGTGTATGTTTATTTTTTACAGGGTAATTGTTTCTGGCTTTTGGGAACACAGTTTTCTTACACAGTGAGAGGGCTCCGTTTGGTGGCGCAAAGTGATGATTCCCTGCCCTTCTGGATGGAACATGGTAGGGGGCCAAGGGTATCATCCTCCTACCTCTGCAGGTGCCTCTCATCATTGTCCATTTTGGGTAGGCACCCGGCTCCCTGGGACACACTGCCTAGTACCTCTGCCGTCAAGCAGAGGAATTCTTCACATCCTCTTAAAGGTACATCCAGAGATATCTTACATCTTTTACTTCATTAATAAATTGTGCACCCCTTTTTTGCATAGACTCTGCCTTGTTGAATCTAAACACCCAGATGTGATGTGAAGATTCTCTGATACCTGGAAAGGAAGCAGTATTGGGATATGAGCAGACATATGGACTATTCATGGAAAGTCACCCTTCCATGCCCATACCCATCCTTACTGAGGCTCTCCGAGCATCCAGTAGATCCAATGAAGTGCAACCGTGTGAGCAATCTTCAAGCCTTCAGCATTGGCTGTGCAGAGATAGTAGACATGATATGATATGGCATTTATAATGCGCCTATACACAAGTGTTTCAAGGTGCGACGAGGCAAGGGAGGGATAAAAAGAAAAGGACACATTTGACATCTTGCAGTTGGTGAGGTTCCTCCAAAGTGTATGCAGAATGAGTTACCAGATTATTACCTCGGCTCAGTGGTCATTTTGTAAATGCTCCAAGCATCAGACCGCAGTTCTACATTGAGGAACTTGTGAGGGTGTATCTGAACGTAGATCTCTCCAACTGAGATATTCGCCACTGTCATGCTATCTACAGTTCTCTGGGAAGGATATTCATCCACAGTCATGACCGCTAGGCCACTTATGTACTGAGCACTTCTTTTTGCACATAGGTGAAAGTCTTTGTTGCTTGTGGGTATGGCAGATATGCACTTTACTTCCTGTGGCCTGCAATGCAGGCAGCAACTGAGTCAGGCAAAGAGATGGACATGGGTTGAAATGTTGGTAGCAATGGGGCAAGCACACAACTAGAAGACAGGGGAGTAGCTGTCAAGGTAAGGAGCACAAGGCGGTGGTGCTATTGTTCTGCTGATTTGGCCATTAATGGCCTTCGATTGCCCTTTCTCATTATCTCATATCCTCCTGCGGGATCATAAATTCATGGTAAGACAAGAAGTCAACAACATTTAATTGAGAGTTAGATTTGGTGTATACAGTGTTGAAGTCTGAGGTTGTGCACATAGATGTATAAAACAAAGCATGTATTATTCATTAAATGAAAAAGGAAAATCTATGGCAAGCACATAGCACAGCAGAGGCGTAGCCAGGATTGTCTAACAAGTGGGGCCGGAAGCTGATGTAGTTTGACCCACCGCAGTGACATTAGCATCTGTAAATGCACACACAGTGCTGCCGAGCAAGAATGTACAGATTTTGGGTGGGCCTGGCCCGCTCAGGCCATACCCTGTCTACGCCTCTGGAAAGGAGTGGGGTGCCCTGTTGCAGCACAAGGAGGAACTTCTGCAAAGAACCTGTTTGTTCTGGACTCACAAAATATTCTAGTCTGAGGTCTCAGAAAACCTCAGGAAAGCTCCCCGCCTTGCATTTACAACAAACTGATATAGGAAAATCTGAGCTCGGAAAAAATCTGAACCCCCTCCCAGTTTATAACTAATGTATAATAACAAGATTTCCTCTTAACCCTTTCACTGTCATAAGGGCACACATACCGACATCCTAATATTAAAGTATCACAGTTTATCATATTTGAATACACTATCTTGCAGGCAGTGGTGAAAGTGGGCGGGAGCGGTGCTCCTCTAATTCTTTTAATTAAGTTTTCCCGTTCCTATACTTTTATCTTAAAAAAAAAACGTTACGGAACGGTTTCGTTTTAATATAAGTGTAGGAAGAAGTTGAAACATGCACGTTAAGTGCACTGCACAGGCCGTTTCCTTAAAGGGCAGGCCGTTTCCTTAAAGGGCAGGCACATGTTTTTTGGGGGTTTTATTGTGCATGGGAGGGGGTGCAGCGATGGGGTCTGTGGGGAGTGGTGCAGGACTGTAGGGAACATAGTTCCACTACTTCTTTTCGTACACTTCGACCACTGCTTGCAGGAGGCCTTTCACTCCTCCCAAAGCTCCCTGACCTACTCCAGCTGTAAGCACTAGCTTAATGGCCGCTTTTCCCTGCCGTCAGCTGATTTCTGTTGGTTTCTTCTAGCAGAACTAGTGCAACACGCCCTTATAAATACACTGCCGCATCTGGAAGGTTCCAAAAGCTGTGAAGGGCCGGTTTCCCCCACTCCCCTCTCCACCAGAAATTGTTCCTCCTCTCCTCTTCTAACACCTGCTCCTCCCGCAGCAGACGTGTTATACAGCAACAATAAATGAATACATAAAATAATGTTAACAGATGTAAGCAAATCGGGAAGCTTCCCAAAATGGAAGGTTGCAACATACAGCACGAGCTCATCCCCAAAAGAGTGAAGCTTTGGAACGATTCCACAGGAAAAACAATGTAATTGCTAATATTTCAGTCCCTTCATAAGCAGAGGACGGGCTCCCTGCCGGGTTTGTGAAGTTCTGCTTGGCATATCAGTCATGGTTCATATACGAGTCGGGCTCCTAATTATAATTATTTAATACATTTTCTGAATATATGTATACACCAGCAAACAACCTGCCATTACAATATTGTTCAGTCCTCATAAATCGTTAACAGCTAGTTACAATTATACAAAGTTATAAATATGAATTTTGCTCGATACATTTGCAATCTATTCACACACTTGCAAGGCCATTTAAGAGAGACCCACCATAAACGTGTACTTCCAATGAATGTCCAGAAATTCGATTTAGATATAACAATAAATCTAAACCTTACATTTTGTAAATTAAACTGCAGCTGTTGCTTGTACGGTGTAAACTCCTGCGCCAGCTCGTAGCCTTCGTGGTAAAAGGTAAACAACCCTTGGAGAAAAGCCAACAGCTGTGAAAATAAAATTGAGAAAAACAGTTTAATATTAATCTCTATAAATACAACAACACACACGTTGATTTAAGACGCCAGAAGGCACTGCAACGACCTCTACTTTAATATAAGTGGAACAGATACTTTGTACAAAGTTAATCAATTTTAATTTAGTTCATGAGTAGTACGTGCTAATAAAAAAAGAACAAATTAAAGAAAGGGAGTCTAGTATCGCCTGAAAATAAAGGCACAGGTTAGGGTTAATATAAGATTGGATGGTCCAAATTACTTCAGGAGTGGTACAGGAAAACACGTGATATACGTCACAGGTGGCACAATCACATTATTGAAGTTATTGGGGGCCCCAAGCCATCCCACTCTCTTCTCTGGGTTTATGCCGTGGTGGTTTTTCTTGTTTTTGGCGCGGATGCTGGTTTCTCTAAAAGTAACAGAACGACAGTGGCAAGTATCTCATATTGGAGCTAAAGCTTGAGAGATCAGTGTTCCTCACAGGAACATGCAGGCACGTGTGGGGACAGGAAGTGGGGCCCTCTCAACTGCCACCATCCACTTCAGTGGTAGTACTGGCTAAGGACCTCTCCCCGGTAGGCCTACCAACCCCGGCAGGGAGGGCTTCCTGTCCCCACTTGACAAGGCCATATTACTTGCCTCATCGCATATCTGCTCATTGCACAATGGCAAGAAGAGTGTCTTGTAGGGATTGGCCAGTGGTGAAGACAGAACACATTTGCATGCATGGGTGTTGTCCACTCCATGGACCCATTCTGGGGTCAAGGTGCCAGCAGTGTCAGTGCAATCACTTATTATTCTGGATGGGGCTGAAAGGCCCACAATAGATATTCCATGACACCAACTGGTGCATTGGAAAGATCTAGGTGAGACACTGCTCACTTCCGTCTGAAGACTTCCCCCTTCATGAAGGAGAATGGCAGCATGTGTCAGCCCCTTATAGCCTGCACAGTTACCTTTTCCCAGTGCATCATTGCAGCCTCTGGGCAAAACAAAGCTTTGCTCTTATTTTTGCTGGCTAAAGAGGTCCTTCTTTGGGTAACTCTTGTGAGAAACCTGAGGATATTCTTCCAAGTAGATCCGGGAATCCCTTGTTCCGGTTGCCAGGGAAGAACTGGCGCTTTCAAATACCAACCCTAGGGGTAGACAAACGAGGGAGGATCATCTGGGTAAGGGAACCCGGCGTTGTGCTCAGGTAGATATCCCAGGTGAGACGCAGTTCAATACCATGGACGAAGAGGATGAAGTCCCGGAGAACTTTGTAGGTTGTTCCACATCTACCTCCCTTCCACCAAAAGAATCACCCTTATCCGAATCCAACGACACCTCCATATCTGGTAAATCCCCTAGGAGCCCAAACCCCATTACACTCAAAAACCACAACTCCCAAAATCCTTGTTTTCCTGTTTCCTACCCGAATACTCTCAAACATACTTTTCACATCCCTGTGATTATTATTTCGCACACTCCCAACCTGCTCAGACAAAACACTACCGTTCCCACAATCCCCTGTTTCTTTCATGATAATCCTGGTTATTCCATTTGTTTCACAAACCCTACCAATTTCACCCTTCTGAATTGACCAAACCCCCTAAGGCGAAGAATATAATTTATCATGACAACCCCCCACACCCTGTTTTGGACACCAACACTTTGTCACAGCGTAGAAGACAGCAGACTAGCCCTAGAGCCATTTAACCTGACATGTTCCAACACAAGGGTTAGGCAAAGTCAGGCATTTGACCAGATTCATCACACCTGACGGCCCTTTCCCTTCCCCACAGGGATAAAAGGTGGAGCACGAGTGCACAATACGAGCAAGGTAGACCACACAACTAGAGAGCTAACACAGAACAGCAGTTCAAGGGGAGGAGAAAGGCGGCCACAACCGAAAGCGTGACAATTAGAGACACAACCTTGCCTTTTCCAGCACAGGCCTGCGTAACCTCATTAGAAGAAACCGTAAGACTGAACAATAGCCAGCATGTATTGCAGCAGATGTCAATGGTACATGGAGCCCTGATCCGCTGTTAACCAAGCCTGGGAGAGGCATCTGCCACCGTGGTACCGGCCTTGACTCCAGAAAAGACCAGAAAAGCCAAGCGGTTCATCACAGCTGATGAGTCGAGGGGAAAGCCGATAAGAAACCAAACTGTGTTGAACAAAAAGTAGCAAATGGCTAATGGAAGAAAAGTATGAAAGAACTGTTAATATGATTGAAGAAAGTGCAAATAACAGTTTACATGAGAGAGGAAAACCAGCTGCAGAGGAGAACGGCATCACCTGGGTGCTCACTCGAGAAACTCTGGGTGATTACCATATTGTTGAAACTACTGTTACCAGAAGGCCTTGGGACAGGTGCGAGAAAAGGGTTGAAGTGGTCATACAGGGATCTAGCAAAATCCTCTGTACAGTCGAAAGTCTTTGAGCGGCAGATGATTGTAAAGCTAAGGGAAGTGAATCCTGCATCCTAAGGAAGTAGAAGGAATTTTGTGATTGGCAATAGTTGGCAAGAGTGAACCCAACGGTGGATGCCGATGAAAAGGGGCAAAGCCTAAAGTCCAGGTGAACAGTGTGTTGATAAAAGTGAACCCGATGGAGGGATGACCACAGTGAACTGTTAAAGAGAACATTGAGTTTTGTGAAACATGGTTTAAAAAGACATTAAGACTCCTGAGTGTAACAGGGGAAGTATTTGTGAAAAGACATAGTGAACCCGATGGAGTGAAGCAAACAGTCGAGAAGGGTCTGAGCCCGGAACAGGGGGATCCAAGGGTGAAAAGCCGTCACCCACCAACCGTGAATGCAGCAGTGAAAAAGTGCAACAGAGAAAGTCTTTTGAATACATGCTAGAGTTAACCCAACAGAGCAAGGCTGATATTCGAGAGGGGTCTGAGCCGTAAGAGGAGGACCCAGGGGAGAAGAACTTTGGAACTTTTGTTAACCTTTTTTTATTATTTTGAACCGGTCAGACCCTCGAAGCGAGAAACAAAACTACGGAAGGTCCTGATCTCACTAAGAACATTTTGTGGATCGGAGCCCAGAAGAGGGGGACCCAGGGGTGAAAAGACATCACTCAACGTGCAAGCAGAAAGGAATTTTTGTTTATTATTTTTGTAACACATCAGGCCCTCGTAGGTAATAGACATTTTGTAGAAAAGAGACTTAACCACCAAAGGTCCTAATACATGTGAGCGGAACTGTAGTCTCGT
This sequence comes from Ambystoma mexicanum, assembly GCF_040938575.1. NCBI lineage: Eukaryota > Metazoa > Chordata > Amphibia > Caudata > Ambystomatidae > Ambystoma > Ambystoma mexicanum. The sequence goes on from NC_090941.1 coordinate 809,265,063, forward strand.
GCTGAGAAAGCTCAACTGTGTTCTGTGCTCCGGAGTGTCGCCTTGTCCCATGCTCAAACATGGGGAAGGGAGACCCCGACTACCGCATCCTGACTTATTATTTGTGAACACTTCTTTCTTTCCTGTGAATCCTATCCCACACTCTTTTGTATTTAGTTTTAAGGATTAGCAATAGGTTTTTCTAAGTATAGGCCCTTTTGTTTGACCAGACACCACTAGGACTGCCTTATTATTGTTTGATGGTCGTAGCTAGCTCCCATCTTAGATTTAGGTTTACATTAGGCAATTTTCTAACCCGCATATACAGTTTAATAAACACTGATGAACGGTGATCACTTGTGTCTGTCTTAACTGTCTGTCTGTTGCCACCATGAGTTCCTTACACTCTCCTTACAATCTCCTCCACTTGACGTTTTCGATCATGAAGACATTTTTTAATTAGGAAACTTCTATCAGGAATTATGTAGTTCTGGTCAACTGGAGATTTTGAATACAAAGATGCTTATGAAATACAACTGACCAAGCATGAGTTCTACCCCCTGTTACATACATCCCATGACCCCTTTTCTCATGTTTCCATTTCGTCGTCACCATTGATGTTCAATCTAACTTAGCTGAATAGATTCAGCTACATGGCATTGCAGTACTGTTTTACAACATCTGGAAACAGGATTGCTTTCCCTATTGTTATTCCATTTCTATATTTTTTGTTTGAAGTTCTGTATTATCCAAGATGTTATCTGGCGGTTCAAATGTATCGAATGGTTCTTGAAACACACCTCCAAGCCGTTAGACAGCAAAAAGAAAAATGGCAGTCTTGGCTCTCAGGGTGCTGTGAACCCCATTCCAGAGGCTCATGGACGAGACAGATCAGTTATTTTCTCATGCTCCCAAACACGGAGGAGGCTGGCACACAGTTACCGGGGTTCTTCAACACGGTGTGGTCCTGGTAGCACTGTGGCTGGCAGAGAGGCAGTCTTGCTCCAGCAGCTGGTCACTTCTCAGGTTGCTATGAGTCCCATCCAGGGATTCGAGGACAAGATGGGTCCTTGACCTCCGGCTCTCAAACACGGGGGGCTGGCACATGACTGTAGGAGCCCTTCAACACAATGAGGTCCTAAAACCCGCTGTGCCTGACAGAGGGGCAGGTCTTGTTCCAGCAGCAGGTTTACAACCAACGGTCCCTGGGGAAAGTTAGCAGACAGGGCTCACCTCTGCCTTAGAATACGTGCATTCACCTCAAAATTGGAGGCTCTGGAAAGACCCGCTCTCCCAGCAGGGTCCAAACACAATCTTCTTCAAAGGGTTGGAGTCCAAAAGATGATTCAAATAAGTGTTATGATAACCCCTTTTCTAAAGGTAAAAGCCCACAGGTGTTTTGACTAAAGCTAACCTGCCTTAGTGGCACAATCCTGTCATTAAAAGAAGTGGACTTTGCCCTTCTGACATCATGCCTGAAGTGTGTTGCTCTAGAGGAAGCGAAAGGGACAAGAAGCAGAGAGAGAGGCAGAGAAAGAGAAAATGGTGGCAATCATCCCCAAATTTACAGAGCTCTCCTGTCTATACTATCCCCATCCCCTCCCTTCTCACTAGGATCAAAGGCCATTATACCTTCTACCAAAATACCTTCAACTCTCCCTCTGTAAATACCTTCCCACTCGAGCTCTTCGGTCCTCCACCTCCCTCAGGGTCAGTCGCTTCTCCAAGCAACTAGTTGGGGGTAGATCTCTTTCCTCAGCTGGAGCCTCTCTCAGAAACAGCCTCCCTGCCACTCTGAAACTTGAAGAGAACCATCTCTGGTTCGGGAAGCACCTCAAGGCCACCCACTTTGCTTCTGTCTTCGCTCTTCCTCTCCCCTGCTGATCTGTCTGCTTTGGCTCCGTGCACTCGGCTACCCTCTGATTTCGGGCCCAAGTCACTGCCCACCAAGCCACATGCCCGCACTGCCTGCTGGCAACCCTTGCACTTGGGTCTGTATCTGTAACTCTACAGTCCTCTTACCTGCACTTATCAGACACCTCGTGTCGGTCCTTTAAACCTCACACTTGCAACCCTGCAGGCTGCACTACCAGTTGTTGATTTTATCCCGTGATCAGCACTTTCCACCTCTCCCTCTCCCTTGCAATTTCCCCTTCCCCTCTCCCCTGCAATTGCATGTTCTGAATGTTACTGGACCTAGTAAGATCGTTGTTTTGTCCTCCCTTGTTCCCCTCCCTTGCCTCGTTACACTCTGAAACACGTGTGTTTGAGCGCGATACAAATAAAATATCATATAGAAATGCAGCACCCTGGTGTGAGTCTACTCCCTCTGAATGGGTGTGCTCCTTTGATGCCTGGGCCCAGGACAGTTGCCTGTTGTGCAGCTTTTTTTGGAGTAGGGCATTACGTACTCTCACAAAGAGATGAAAGAGGAGCCATGGCCATTTAGGTTCCTGTGCTGTCACTTTGGCAGGATCAGCCTGTCTGGACAGAATAAACATCACCTTCCACAGCTGAGCTGGCTCACAGGAGCTGACAGATGTGTGATATCAAATTGGATGTTCCTGTAGTGGTGAGTAGGGCCATGCACCATCCGTTAACTCGGGCATCGCTTAATTTAGCATTTACCCTACCACCAGCATGGGCTACGTATAATCATCATAGTTTTAGTACAGGCATGCATATCTGAAATGCAGCTCATGTGCTGGAGACACTTGCTGCCACTGCAGCTGTCAAATGTGCACCTGTGACCTCTGAACCTACGCTGTGCCACTGGTAGAGCAGGTGCTGCAGATCAGGAAGCTGATGCAGCAGGGCACACATACACGCTAAGCTTATGGCATGGAGTTTACAAAAATGGAATCCGATCATCAGACTACCCTTTCAGAGATGGAATTACTTGCATCATTTTATTAATTAATAAAACATTTTAAAAAACAGGGCTTTCAGACCCTTGCCAGTTAGCAATTCACATCAACTACGGCTGATGGTCTCAACATAATTTGTAGGTGGGACCCAGTACAACAATAGGCTCCCTCCTCACCAGTGGGCACAGAAAGAACCTGTAAGAGAGCATCACTCACTACACATGGGATCCAGCAATGTACAATCCAAGACACACCAAGTACAGTGAATGCGTGACAAGCAGGAATAATGTCGCCCCGGACACACTGTGGAAGAATCATGGGGCAAAGACATGAGGAGGTTTAAGTTTAGAAAATATTTTTGAAAGTGTCAAATTGCAAATACTGCCTGTATTTCATCCTGACCATATTGGAAACAGGACTGGTGGGGCTGGGAACATGCATGATGGAGGCCCCATGGGAGGCATGGTCGAATTTGCAGGGAGGCATGGCCAAATATAGATGCACCATGGCACATGTTTTCTTTATTTAAGCTGCATCACACTATGCTCCATTCCAGTCCCCTCTCACGAGACAATGGGGCTTATTATAACTTTGCCGGTCTGGAGAAAATGCCAGTAATTCCACCTCCAGAATTTCTTCTGGACCGGCAAAGCATATGTCTGCCGGTGTGGGCCAAGGGTCTTACGTCAACCCTCAACTGCTGGTAGATCAGGCCCCCCACCAGCAGATAAATGACTGAATCACTGGCACGGCAATGCTGCTGCCAGTGATTCAGAGGTTCCCATTGGAATGGGAACTTCCTGTTACTCCACCATCAGTAATGTCCCGGGATATCGTGTGGCGGGGACGGTAATGCAGCTTTCCTGGTATCTTGCTGAAATTGCCAGTGGGATACTGGCAAATCTGTAATGACCCCCAATATCTTGTAAGTATAGAGGGAACAGGACAAGATGTAAGAGGTTATTTTCTTTTACAATAATGGACGAATGTACAAACGTTATCTAAAAGAATTCCATGTGCATGTGCCTGGGCTGCAAGCAGGATTAGAGGTTTATAGGCTGTCAGCAGTTTCCGACCTATCACAATACGTTATACACCACATAATCAAACATCAACTAACATAATTCGAACCTCCCTGTGCCGGGAGGCGCAGCCTGGCCATCTCAAAGTGCCATATACAAGGGCTGCATCGCTGGTCTGTGCCTGTCAGGCCGATGAGGTAGAGAAGACCTCTGGATAGCCTGCACCACCTCGAGTGCCCCCTCCACCACCACTGATGACCCAGCCTCAGTTCGAACATTGAGGCCACTCTAAAATGGCCTCCACATCTTCACTGGACACACACAGCACACAGAAAGCCATTGAACAGGCTTCTGGTGCTGAGTTCACTGATTGGCTGCCTGCACATCAATTAATTCGAACCTTCCTGTGCCGGGAGATGCAGCCGGGTCATCTCAAAGGGCCACATACAAGGGTTGCATCACCTGTCTTGGCCTGTCCTGGCAGGGTCGGCCCGCGGACCTCTCTCCATTCCACTTCCCAGACCTGAAATAGTCAAGCATTTGCAGCGTCATCACTGCTTCCATAAACATCGGCAAAAAGATAACGAACCACCAACCTTTTATAAATCTACACTGCAATGTCTTTCCCATATGTAAGCACTCACTGCACAACTCTCCAAACTAACAGTTCCTACTCGTTCCCTTCCATCTGCAACATTTCGAAAATGCCACACTACAAACTGACGCATGCCCACCACCACCCATCATAGGAAGATCGATATTTCCCAGTCTTGAAACATTTAACTACACCCTACCACATCCCACACAATTCCTGCCACACCTTCAGCCCATTGCTAACCACCATAGAGCTACACCACACAATAACCAACGCCCCCTTGTAAACTACCCTGCCAACCTCCCTTATCCCAACACGCCCACGTACATCACACACACTCCCAACCGCCCAACCCCATACTCTCTGCCACACTGACCAATCCTTCCTCCACGCTCTCTAACTCACCTCAAAATACCACCACCAGAATCAGCCGCCTCAGGAGCCGCATGGCCACTATACTAAATCTGCCTCCCAAACCTACTGCTGAAACTAACCACCCTAAAGTCAAGCACCATTCTCACATAAGGATCCACTCCTGCAATCAGCACATCAGCCAGACTCTCCCACTGAAAGGTGCACTCATTAACGCAAGATCAATCCATGCACTAGATATCAACAACCTAATATCCCCGCAGGACCTAGACTTCCTAGCAACCACGAAAACGTAGCTGCGCCCAGCTTCTGGCCCAACACTCTCCATCGTTCTGTCCCCTGGCTATACGATTTCCCGGGCTGACAGACAGAATGCAAGGGGAGGGGGAGTTACACTCATCGCAAAAGATACCATACCCACTATGCGATGCCAGACAACTGCAACATACTCTTCACTAAACTGACCATATCAGACTCGGACACTATCTCTGTACACATTGTCTACCATCCCCCTGGTCCAGCCATCACATTTGAAGAGAAGCTCTTGAACACCCCACCAGCCGCCATCAAACCATCATCCAAAATGTTACGCCTAGGAGACTTCAATCTTGGATACAACGACACTGACGACACGGCAGCTACCTTGCTCTCCAACTCCAGCAACGCTTTTGGCCTACCCCAATGTGTTAACACCCCGACTCACAACAAAAGCCGCATCCTAGACTGGATCATTGACCTCAATTGCCAAATCAACATTCTATCCAACTACCCATGCCCCTGGTCTGACCAAAATATTGTGCAATTCACCATCTCCCCAGCCATGCATACTCCCATAACCCCATACCCATGCCCATGCCACCTACCCTCGCAGGTAGCTCCAAATCCCTCACCAAAGAACGCCTGGCTACCATGTTCACTTCACTCCTACCAATGCACCCCTTGCCCACAGACCCAAGATCACTGATGTGCTGATCGCAGGAGTGGATCTTTTTTGTGAGAATCGTGCAGATCTGTACACCAAAACCCTAAGAGACACTAGCAACACCATAGCGCCCCTCAAGCCATGCAAAACTAAACCATCAGTACACTTCAACTCCTGGTTTATCCCCAAACTCCAAGCGCTTCACTTCCACAAACGGTCGGCAGAAACAATTGGAAAAAATCCCCCTCTAACGAGAACAAATCACGGTTTACATTAACATCCAAACTATACACCAAAGCAATCTGCCTGGCCAAATCCTCCACCTACAACACCTGCATCACCAACACCAGAGAAATATTTGCCATCCTTAGAGAACTGGAAGCCCCAACATCCCCGCCAATCGTCATACCAAAATATGACGCCTGGTACCTCAGAATTCAGAACGCCATGTTGGGTAAAATCAGCACCCTGCACAGCAAGAATGACACCAAACAATCCCTCATCGACCTCTCACAAGTGCTTCATTCACCACTCCACCACCCCCCACACCTCACACTACTCCTAGATTCCACTTTACCAATGTCTCACTAAAAGAAGTAAAAAGCATCCTCAAAGGCCTCAAATACTCTCGCTGCAAAGGAGTCATTTGCCCGCCCGCCTTGATAAAAGAATGTGTAGATGCCCTAGCTCAGCTAATCACTGCCTTAATCAATGCCTCATTTAATATGGGCTCTGTTCCCTCCAACCTCAAGGAAGCCTGGGTTCTACCATTAATTAAAAAAATCATTGTTAGATCCGCCCATACCTACCAACTATCGCCACATCACCACAGTTCCCTTCCTATTAAAGATCTTTGACAGGGCAGCCTACCTGCAAATTCAAAGCCACTTAGAAGCCAACAAGATCCTAGGCATGCGCCAATCAGGCTTCTGCCCAGGGCACGGAACTGAATCAGCTCTTTTCAACCTAAAAATCCACATTGATGAAATCAGAGATGAAGGGAAGTCTGCACTGTTACTCCTGCTCGACCTATCATGAGCATTCGACTTGGTAGACCATAATATCTTAGGTCAACACCTGACCACGTCAGCCGGCTTCTCCCCAGAAACCATCACTTGGATTAACTCCTCCCTAGGAGATCAATCCATTCGAGTCTTTGCAGAAAACGCCAGTGCACCCCTGACTCCCATCGACTGTGCTGTGCCACAAGGTTCCTGCGTATCCCCTACCTTGTACAACATATTCCCAATTCCCCTATTCACCCTCCTGGAATCACTTGGTATATCTTATATAAATTAGGTGGATGACACGCAAATCATACCCCTCTCAGGCAACTACACAGAAGATTCAGCCACTCTGAACTCCATCTACCCAACCATCCGGGCCTGGATGGCCACACAGCGTCTTTGTCTCAACAACGATAAAACTGAGCCACTCATAGTTGGCCCCCTCGGTCCTAAAAAGACTTGACCCCCCTATATGCCTGTTTTAATATCAATGGCTTCCCCATTTCAGTTTCCACCATCATGCCATCCTAAGAGTATACCTTGACGCCTCCCTGCCCCTATCACAAGTCAATGATATAGCATCAGCTGCAGCATATTCCACCAACCTGATCAATGCATCCAGGCGGGACCTCTCCCCAAACAGCTGTTTTACCATAGCCCGTTCCACTATTGCATCTAAACTTGACTACTGCAACGTCCTCTTTGCAGGCACGATTGAACAAAACATAAGAGAAATGCAAGACATTCAGAACAATGCCCCCCAAGTTGCCGTGAACATCCCGAAGAAAGACCACATCACGCAGCAAGAAAAAAAGCACACTGGCTCCCGATTCGCGAAAGGATCACCTTTATTTAAAACTCTCTCCATCACTCACAGATGTCTGTCCAAGGATGCCCCTCTAGCTATCACAAAAACTTACCAGAAGCAACTCTTCTAGACCTACCAGAGGAGCATACACCAACCGCATCATTCGGCCCAAATTTAAAAGAACCAAAGCCGGCGGATCCAGCTTCCCGACCATAGCCGCTAAACACTGAAACATCCTCACCCCCCCACCCTGAGGGCTGAACGCTTGTACTGGACCTTTTCGGAAGGCGCTAAAAACACTGCTATTCATCGAGCATTCAACTAATTCGGCCTTCCTATAACATTGGCCCTGTACATACTACTAATGCCTACTGTGCCCTGCCTATGTAACTTGCAATGTAAAAGCACCTTGATGCCTCAGGGCTTAGTGAGCTATATAAATGTAAAAAAAAAAAAACCCATAATAAATAAATAAATAAAATCAGAGCTCAATTCCAGCTATCCCTCAATGCAATTGTGCTATCATGGTCCGTATGCTTATAAGTTTGCACCCCAAATAACCCACTTTACAAAGAAAAAAAACTCCCCTCAAAATTGCATCCTCGTTCGGATGAGTTGTCCTCCCCCACCCTCAAGAAACGGTATACGGCACCAAAGTAATTTGGTCTATTTGGCTGGTATTGCACTTTGAGTGATTGCTGTTTGCAGCTCTGCTGGCTTTCACGGGTAGCTACCTACTGTACCTCTTGTTCTCTGCACACAATCGGTCGGTCAACATTGGGCATGCCCTCCGTGCCAAAATGCCATGCTACGCCACCCCACCATAGAACATTGTGTGCTTCCATGAAGTGTTTGAAAACCTCTGCTTCCTGTAACAATGTGAATGCACTCTTCTAGCCTGACCTTTTTCAACATTAGTAATCTCAATAAGAAAAGAACAACCCTCGGGAGAGTCACAGTGCTGTCAAAGAATAAGGAAAACCGAAGGGCCCAAAACATAGTTTAGTTTTATTTTTAGGCAAGACAACATTCTTTTCTACCTGTACATGGGGATGTTGGTCTCTTAAAACCTCGGCCACTTATGTGGAAAAGGGGTATTGTATGTATATATTATCACCAGATGGCAGGGTTTGAAAAGGCTTGGGAAGCCGGGCTGGTTTGACACTACCAAAAGCTGCCATTGACTCTTCAGGTCAACAGGTGTGTTCCTGGCCCAGCTGGTGCCATATAAACACACCTATCTGACTTTAGCTCTCTGATTTATGAATGTGTATGGGTGTAAATGAGCATTAGGAAACTCTAGGAGACATTTAAAGCAGAAGAGGTGATATGCGGGAGCTACAGTTTTTGACATGCTTTGTACAAGATCCTCACCCCCTATGTAGCTCCTGCTTACTCGGTGATGCTGGATACCTAGGCGCTTCCTTTAAGCTCCTGCTCATCAAATCCTAATTTCGATCACTGTATGAACGTGGACATCCGGGAACCAAAAGAGATTCTTGCAATGTGTTTTTTAAGTGGCCTCATATCACTCTGTGCAAGTAAATGTGGTGAGCAAGCCCAACACCTCTAAGTATGGTTTGGGGGTGTTTCCACCCAGAAATACGCGTAAAAATGGCTCCAAATAGTGAACGTTGAAGCACATTTGTTCCTTAAAAGGGATTTAAATGTAGTATAACATAACTAAAATAACTGACATCAAACATATGTTTGGAGCGTTGCCCAAGATATTGGAAGCTTCAGAACAATTTCTTTGTTATAAAGGGATGTGGCGGTGAGGAGAGGTGGAAGGAAGGGGTGGGGGCGACAGAGAGAGGGCGTAAGAAGCAGGAAACCAGGGTACCTAGAGAAAAGAGGCCCATGGTGTGGAGGCCCACCAGGAAATGTCCCGAGTTCCTTGTAGGCCAGTCTGCCATTGGGCATTTCCCAATCAGCATGCTTACAGAAAAAATCTGTACAGCTGCTACTCCAGCAAACGAGATGGGAGGGATCTCTTTGGTTTCCCTTCTGCAGATTGGTAACCAATCTTCAGTTCCCCACTCCTTTTCATTACTCTACATTTCTTAATTTTTTCTGGCCGACCAATATTCCAAACAGTTCTTTTCACCTGGGTCCAGCAAAGGTCTTTTGAATAAGTCCTCTGGATCTCTCCTTTGGTCACACTCAGTGTCTCGGGATGAGGAGATCTTCCTGGTTGTATCACTCTTGCTCTCCATTTTGTTCCTATGGCTTCCATTGCTGTAGTTTCTTTAATTCCTTCTTTCTTGAGAGTCACCCAGGCCCCATATGTCGAGGCAGGTTAGGCTTGACAAGGGCAGGGTTTGGACGGGATCTTTCACAGCGTCCCAGAGTTGGCGACCAGACACAAGTAAGGCTTGCTTTTCCTCTACTCTGTCCTTAACTACCCTGCCTGTGGGTTCTGGCTGTAGGTTTACCAAGTCTCTCAGAGTCCCTTTGCAGTGTTAAAAATCTCATACCAAAGGACACTCTCCTGTGTTGTTATCTAGGCCCATATCTCCCTTTTATCTTCTCCTGTTACCCCTTGACACTTCGCAAAATGTGTATTTCCCCACCTCCCCAGGCCCACCGCTTTTGAAATGGGGATAGTCCCTACATGCTCTACTTTTTTCAGGTTTGCCACGCCCTCCACTCCAACCTTCATCCCGTCCTCGTGTCTGACCTCCATCACTCTCCTGATACTATACACTACTTTCTCCTCAAACAACATCTTTCACCTCTTTACAAATTAATTCCCCTTCACTCTCCTTGGGGGTTACCTTAGGGGTAACCTGGGGGATATCTTTTCCTTCTGGTTACTACTGTCACTTTCCTTATTAACAGTCTGCTCACTTCTACATACCACTCATCAGTCTACGGATCCCTCTTTTACCGGCGCCTGACTTACCGGCAGCCGGGGTTGTAATACCCCGGTGTTTCCGGCAAGCCAGGCGCTGGTAACGGTTTACGGGTCCGGCGGCAGCCTGCTGGATTTACCAACACAGTACGCCATTTTCCAGAGTCCTCTCAGCGTTTTGAGTCCACTACGGTGCTAACCACTATGGTGGTAATTTGCTACAGTACAGAAGCGTTTACATGTTACGTTACAATGCCCTCTTATATATATCTTAAAATAATTACGCTTAATTATTGTATCCGCTAGATGGCAGCAGAGTAAAACTTTCTAGAAAAAAAAAAGAATACACAAAGTTCAAGTTAGAGTTGTGAAAAATGTAGGCTTCTTTTAGTGGGGCTGGCTCACAGTAAACACCGGGCTTTAGTGTTCCTGCGTTAATGGGAATCAGGTGCCTCACACTCATAGGACAGTCTGCAGGCGCAGGACCTGCGCCAGATCTAACCAGAAAGCACGCAGGACTCTGAAGGAAACAACACTCCGCGCAGTGGACATTTAGAGTTAACGGCGCTTGGGTGCTTGAAAAACGCATGTTTGCTGATATTCCATTGTTAAACAACATTTGCTAATCCCAGCACAGCTGTGTGATGCAAAGCATGAATGCTGTACACAAGTTAAAACACTAGCAAGCCATATATCAGTTACAAGAAGCATATCAGTTACAATAACCATATGCAAAGCATGAATGCTGTACACAAGTTAAAACACTCGCAAGCCATATATCAGTTACAATAAGCATATCAGTTACAATAACCATATAACACTAATAAATGGGGCTATTCCTTTGCAACACATCCGTTCTTTCCACTATGAATATATTCATCACTTGTGCATCATGACGTTTATGAGCTGTGCTGCCGCATTAGGGAAGCAATGGACGCGCCGGCATAATTACTCTATGCATGTGTATAATTCCCGGGTTATTTACCAATGACCTTCTGTACGCCTAGCTAGGCCTACTCTTCCTCGTCTCAGTACTTGCATCAAGAAGAAGGTTGTGCCTTCCCACCAGTCTTTTCCATCCCCTCTTCTCTTTCTTTAACCAATGGCCCCTAATGGGCCAATTCTCCCTCATGCCCTCCTGTCCATACCCAAGAATCCGTCAAACATATCAAACCATGTACAGAGACCAGCAAGAGTAGGACAAGGAATAATGAAGATGACCAGTAAGCAATCCATGCATTACCTCAACGTTCCTCGTCCTCGTACTTTCCTCATCTCATGAAGCATGCCAGAAACCCGGTAAAATAGGGTTTCTGTTAAGTTGTCATCAATGTCATCTTTGATGTCCTGGGTGTTAGTCTTAGCAGTGCACGGTGGTGGCTCGAGTTATGGTTGCTTAGCTTGCCATAACTGGCAAATTTCTGAGGTTTTTCGGTTTTACTTATAAGCATAACATCCCTTTAACAAGGTTTTTCAGTGAATTTCATAGGTTTTTATTAGTGCAACTTAACCATAACGTCCCTTTAACAAAGTTTTTTCAGTGAATTTCATGGGTTTTTACCAGTGCATGCTATTTTCCTAGAAATTACTAATAATATACTTACCCCAATACTGCAACATTATTTTCAAATCTACAAAGATTCACCTTATAGCATAATATCTAACCCTTCTATACACTTTTTGCAACTCCACTGACGTAATCGCGGACCTTCCAGACAGTGCCACGTAACCATGTGCTTGCGCGCGGCATGATGATGTGTCTGCAAACGCGTTTGCGATCGGGTCCGTACTTCGAGGACAGTTTCGAACTGCATTTCCTACTAATCTATGAACTTTCAAGCTCAAAATGTACCCTTGCACAGCTCCTACAACTATTCTTATACATTATCCATTAACAATCTAGTACAAAGAACATACTTGGAAGAATATTAGCAAAACTGCTATTCATCTTAAAAATTGCATCAGCTATTGCCATCCCTCCTCCTCAAGATCCACCACCAGCTGGAGGACCTACACAAAAAAAGTGCAGTACTTCCAAAGACAATGAAGAGGACCAAGAAGATGAGGTAGAGGAAGTCGCTACCTCTAGCATTCAGAGGGAATCATTGGTGTGTCAGTTCTTTACCACTGTTGGGAATGTACCAAAGGCTAAAGCTACCAAAGTGAAACGCTCTGAGTGTACTCAGTCACTCACTACCTGGACAGTACTCCTATGGGACCACCTCCATGCACTGCCACACCATATCCAACCACTGCAATGCTCTCAGAAAGGTTGTTCCTTTCTTAGCAAGTAGTAGGTTGTCTTCCTCCACCTCATCTTCCTCAACCAATACTGTAACCACACAGCCTACTTCTGTGGGACACAAATTCCCCACAGCTACCTTGCAAGCAATAAAAGAGGTGGCTGATCCATATCTTTCAAAGACAACAGTCCTCTGCATATACTGCAACATACCACTCTGTAGGGGGAAGCAATTTCGAAGTGCTTTTGAAGCTGTAATCAAGGAGCATGATAAACACTGCCCCTACCTTAGAAGTAACACACACGCAACATCTTCCCCCGTCCACCTGCCCCTCCATATTAGTGATTGGTGCCTCTTCCCTCATTTCCCTCCCCACCTTACATTCGAACCTCTCTAGCAATAAAAAAAGACACCAAAAAAACGACAAAAGAAAGGTTCCTTTAGGAACCACCTTTCACAGTTAAAAAAAAGAACTAAAAATATTTTTTTATAGACTCCATCTGCTTTACATTTCTCAGTAAAGTACATAGACTCAATAAGATTTTCCAACATTTCCATTAGCATTTTGTGTTGTGCTAAGGGGACTAACGTAGCATTGATCCCCCGTTCCACGGACTGGAACGGGGATAACGGTCCGCAGCACAAGTTATGGGCCCAAGCGAAGCGAGGGCAGATAACGAGGGCTCGGACCATTATCCCCCATTTCAGCCCCTGCAATGGGAATGAAAGCCATTAGCAGCCTGGGTTCCAAAGGCAAGAACCCGGGGTGGTAAAAGTAAAAAAGGATTTATGTTCCTACACCGGCACGCCAGTGGCATCCCGCTGTAGGAAGGAAAATCCTTTTCTGTACAGAGCCCCTCCTTCCATGGAAGCCTACAGAAGGCGAAAAGAGAACCCTATGACCATATTACCACAAGCACATTTTTTTCCCCCTTTCAAACCGATCCCACTTTCAAATAACTTTACCACATAGCCGGTTCCAGGAGGACATGGCCTCTTTAGCCCCATTAGTCGTCCCTCGTGGTCATGGCCAGTAGCCAGATTGCCCGGGTCATGACCTTATGCCATGACCCAGACAATATGGCCACTGCCCATGGCCACAGGCTATATCTCAGTAACCAAAGTTATATCTTTATTTTTTGTAACTACATCATGACACTTGTCAAAAAATAAAACACAGGCACATTTGCAAAACCATGCTTTTGCGTCCTTGCCAATGTTCCTTACACGCATTTGCGGGAAATCTGCTTATGTTTTATTTTTTCCAAAGTGTCAACATGTATGTACATAGATCACATAACTTCGCCCCCACTTGACAAAATCCATTCAGACTTTACACAAACATTCAAGGTTCGGTCTATGATCTTTCTGAAAACATTTGTCCACATTTGTCAAACAGCAACAAAGTTATAAGCCATCTACAAATGTTGAGACCCCCACTCTAATTTAGCCCCCACTTGACAAAACAGCTCCACACTTTCCAAAACCATTCAGAATCAGGTTTAGAATACAATTCCAGAATTTCTTGCAGTTTCATTGAGTGGCGCCAAAGTTATAAGCCATCCAAAAACTGCTTTTCACCAACCCAGTAATGCATTCCCCCCCCCCCGGGCAACCAGGCATACATTCCGAGAACATCTGGACTGTTCGCGGACTTCGTGGAGGAAAAACACAAGTTTTTTGGCTTCTTACAGCCATATCCCATACCATCCCATCCTCATCACCCCCGACCTCCCCAGAGATTGTTTGATGAGTTTACCAAGTGCAATGTTGTATTTTTTGATAGGTTTATACTGCAATATTCGTGGACAACGGTTGCTGACCGCAAATTCAACATGGCAGGCGCTTCCAAATATCTGACACACTTCACGCTTTTCACCATCCAATCAGTGGGCATGTCCGATGTCCGCAGACATCACGTCGCCCTCTTGGCCAATCGGAGGCCCATCCGCAGACCAAATAGGGAAGTGATTCAGCGGACGAACCCATATATCACTCATTTTTGTTGACCTGCATTTTGGGCGTTTAAAAAAAACTACTGGACGGATTTGCACCAAATTTACAAAACCAAGATTTTGGGACCAAGCTGCCGCTCCTGCCACAAATTTGGTGAATATCTGTCCATCGGTTTGGGCCGTAGACGTAAGCAAACTTATTTTTCCAGTGCGTCTATGACATTTTGGGATCCCCCTATAACTTTGCCCCCCCTTAATGAAACCTCACCAAACGTGGCAGAACAATTCAGATGGGGCCATATAATTGTTTTGCAATGTTTGGTAAGGATTCATCCAGGGGCAGCAAAGTTATAAGCCACCCAAAAAGTGCTCTTCCTAGGAGTTGAGCAACTTAACCATAAATACAGGGCTGCTACCGCAGGTCCTGTAATATAATGCAATGTGTATTAATGAGTAAGTGAATGATGCGGGATGGGTAGGCCTGTGTGAGTGTATGGCGAAAAGGGTGCACACTTAAATGTATGGGTGGCTGCCTCAGTGGGCATGTATGGTGAAGGTGTGCAACAAAACCTACATTTTTGGGGGCTAACCCTTCAAATGTTGGATTTTGGGAGAGGCGCTAACTTCACAGGCTGTGGGGGATGGGAAAGCTTATTTATGTGGGGGCATCTAACTCCTTTACGCATTCTAATGAGACTATTCTAGTGCAGCTTCAATGTTACAAGCAGTTAACTCTCTCTCTAAGTCTGAAAGCACCCAAATATGGACTGCTGTGAGAATGATCGGTCTCATGTCCCCTCTCTACCCTTCCAATCACTGCCTTGGCATGCAAGTACTAAACCCACATCACGATTTCAACTGCCTAATAACTAACAGTGAAATGCTTTACGTTAGTAATTGCTGGGCCTTTGTTAACAGCGAAACCCAGGCGCCATTTAACATCTGTGTCCTGTTCTGTCCGGCAACGGCTTTGTAGGTCAGCCAGGTCGAGTCAACACAGCCGAACATTTCAGGGATGGGGGAGAGGACAGTAGCCCAATCCAATCAATGGTGTTGAGGCACTGGCCTCATACACAAGTACTGGATTGAGGTAGTGGGACATGGAGGTAATACCTGGCTTAGTTACCTGTAATCTTCATTGCCCCTAGCCGACTCTTCCTTGTCCTAGTACTTCCTATGAGGCAAGGTGCCTCATACGTAAGCACTGTGAGAAGGAAGAGGGATGTGGATGTAATTCTGGGCTGAGGTGCTCATTTTGGGAGTTGGGGCAGGGGGCTGAGGGAAAGGGGCTGTGTGGGAGCGGGTGGGATTGTGCCATAAATCGTAATGATAGTCTGTCTCCAGACTAAGCAGGCATGATAGCTGGTATTAGGGGATAGAGAGGTATTTTGGTACAGCCAGTCTAGTCTTTTCTTAGTTTGGCTTGACTTTTTTTTAACTGGGCATATCTGAGAAAGCAGTCCTGTTAAGTGTAATTGCCTGGCTAGACTGGCATTTGGGTGCTGCCAGTCTAGCCATTTCTTACTGTGGCATTGTATATTTTTCTGGGCATCTGTAATATAAAACCACAATCAGTGTTATTGCTTCGACTGGCATTTTGGTGCGACTAGTCTAGTTATGTCTAATTGTGGCCTGGCATGTTTACTATAATATATTATTACGTGTCTGGACTGGTCTATAATGTGAAGCCAGTTGGCACTGTGCACTGTTGGTGACTTGGATGTACTGGATTTTTGGAGTGGTGTTGCCCTACAAAACAATTGCAAACGCTCTGGCTTTTTAGCCAATTTTTCTCAGAAAGTGTGCTGTATAATGCATTAAAACACACACACACAAACATATATATATATATATATATATATCCTTCTCCTAGTACAGTGTGCAGTGTACCGCTGCCGCAGCAGGTTTGTGCGTATTGCGCAAGCATGGTCATCTAGGCCGGGCCACAGTATGGCGCAACCCGCTATTTGTTGCCTAGCTGGGAGGGGGGGCCTCAGCATGGCTCGTAGGGGGGCCTCCAGATTTGGTGCTCCGCCACTGTACACCTACTAGGAAAGATCATACACATACTTCCTCCTGATGACTTCCACACCGCAGTCCAAGCACTGGTTTTGTCCAAACTGGACAACAGCAATGCTCTCCTCACTGGACTCCCTAGAAGCGCCTTTGCCACACTTCAAGCCATGCACCACCACCTACTAAAACTTTAACACATCACCCCAGCTCTATCTCAATGGCTCTCCATACCCCAAAGAATTCCATCAAAGGATGCTGAAATATTTTCAAAGCCATCCACCACAAAACACCATCTTACCTTCACAACAAACTCAAACCCATTACCCACACAAACACCAGACAAGCAAGCCAGCGTCTCATACACATTTCACTCTGAAAACTAACATGCACACAAAAGCAAGCATTCCCCCCCCCCGGGCAACCAGGGCATGGAACACCCTACTTCTTCTCTTCTGCACTGCACCCTCCACCACCACTTTTAAAAAGAGCCTCAAACGTACCCGTTTCCCCACACATAAGCCCATCCATCTCTCTTGTGACCACGTGTCTATCCTAATCTTTCATACTTATCCTGAAAATTTTTGTAACTTCTGATTCACCTCCCACCTGTTTAACCTTTGAACCATGCAAGGTGCTCCAAGCCCCTCTGTGTAGGGTCAGCTCTGAACAAAATTCTGTCTGTGAAAACTGGTTCAAAGCTGGATCACTTGATTCTGTTTAGAAATCAGGGCTCCTGGAAAAGACCGTATTTTGCCCACGAGCGCTTCTTAAGGAACAAGGATATAAGTGAGTGGCTTGGTGGTTCACTAATGCACTCCCCTTTTGTTCAGTCACCGTAAAATAAAGAAAACACTTTAAATGTTGTACCTGGGTATGGTGATTTTTAGTTTTTATATAGTAACATCTATTTGTGTAAGGTGAGGTACAAAGTAAAACATCACAGGATTTCAGGTTTGGTCATACAGAAAATCACAAGAACATGGACAACAAGTCAACACAATTGCTTGTGCATTAAACAGAGTACAAATTCTCTACTGTCGATATATGACGAACAGTGTCAAAAAACAAGTGAACATTTAGAACAGACATACGAAAAAAGGTTTTCACAAAACAGTGTAAATACATTGGTAACACTGTGGTTAAAAAGGTTTGTCTACACCGGGTGTTTCAGCCGTCTATAGGGACTGGATATGCCTCATATCTGATACGCCCTTCTTCAGGACGGGGAACTGTAAGAGCAGGATGTTCATAGAATGCTATGGGATGGAAATGGCCACAGGTGGTCTAATGGAAAAACTCTCATCAGTGAAGGTCACAATGGACTTCTCTATGTGGGGCTGTGGACTCCGGTGGGCATTATATGCATAATCTCGAAGGAATTGCTTCAGAGTGTCCTCTGCAGTAGTCTGTGTGCGCGCGGGCTGCGTGCAGCGAGGGATGTCCTCTTGCTAAGAATGCGGAGTCACAATCTCAGACGCAAACATAATGCCAGCTCGTAACTCTCGTGTAAACGCTGTGCTTCCTGGTCCACAAGTTACGCGATTGTCCTCAGCTTTCAAACGAACCCAAAACGACATTCCAATTCCTTATAGTTTTTCCGTAATCGTGTTTCCCGCACGCGGTAAAGTTCCTGCAATTTCGCATTTGGCTCAATTTCAGTCCATAGAAAAATAGCTATTTCTTGCTTTCAACTTCTGAATTTTGTTTTCAATCTGCTAATCATTCTATAATCATTGCTAGTGTTGACCTGAATCTATCCAAAGCCACTCTCACTAGTTCTGAATCTCATTCAGCGAATTAAAATCATTTTTAGCATTTTTCCCATTCAATTCAAACCACATTCAAAAGCAATTGACCTGTTTAAAATCATACCTGTTCTCTCCAAGCTTGCTGGGGGAAGTGGGATTGAAACTGCAATTGTTGATTGTTATTCCTGATACCTGTGTGCCCTCATTCCATCTCTTCATATTGCATAGTGAGGGGAGTGAGTAGTCACAGGGGAAAGCGTGATCATATTGTCTTTTGATTGAAGTCATACAAAGTTTTATTTCTGTGTTGCATTTCTTCCTATCATTGCAATCTCTTGAACCCATACAAAGTATTCTCTGCTACATTATTCTTCCTATTCCTACTCCTAATTGATTAAAGAGATTGTTGATATTGTAATATTACCCATTGCCGATCATTGTTCATATTCATAAGTGTGATATTCAGATACTATCCATATTTATAAAAGTGTGATATATATATATTGTTCAATTCGTCAAATATATCTTTTAATTTGAAAAACAAACCTATTTCTTGGTTAAGTGATACCGGGGGGGATTCAAAGAGAGGGGCGTTATATAAGGGTACATTATCCAGAATTAAACTAACTTTTGACATAAAAATATATAAATAAGGGTTTCCATTTGGCATCCCATCTTAGGCATTGAATTAGTTGGAGTGCTGGATTGAAATCACTTACAGATTGGGGGCTCGTGGCCGGGATTTCTGGATTAGATCTATCACTTGTGCAGCTTAATACAGTGTGCTAACTAATAGGATACATAAATCCTGTTGGGCTAACACGCTGTGTTACACTGTAAAAGCACCCCTCAAAAGGGAACGGTCTGTTTTGCAAAATAAAATAAAAAACTTCTGTACGTTTTTCAGGAAGGAAATCAATATTTCCAAAATGGCGACATTGGTAGACATCAAGATAGCTAGAGAACACCTTTTACATAAGTTATTTGTAAGAGGTGAGTGGACTGAGCAGGACCAGAATGTGTGGTTACAGGCAATCACACCACAGATCACTGCAAATGGATTAGATATCTGAAGAGATCAGGGTCCCTTACATGGGGCTCTGAGTGAACTATATATGGCCCCTAAGCCCAAGGATGAGCAAAATAAGATTGCCAAGATAGCGGCATATTTATATTTATCTATGGGAGCCATCCAGGACAAATATGCTGAAGGCCAAGATCTGGTAAGTAGGCAACTGATGGCATTAGAAAAGGCCCAATCTGATCTGGATTCTTCTGAGCAGAGGCTGCAGAGGGGCCAGGAGTCAGAAAATGAAAGCAGGCAGTATATAGTTAAAATAAAAGAGGATACGGGTATCCTGCAACAGGAAAAGGCAGACCAGGAAACCAGAATTCTGGCCTTGGGAAGGAGTACCAAGAAAGTTTGGACTCCCTACTGCAGAGCTGGAAAAAGCTGGTGCAACAACTGGATTTCAACAGGGCATGCACAGAGCAGGTAGCCACCCTGCAAAGCCACCTGGATAAAGAGAAGGCAGAGAGCAACAAATTAATTCTGAAAGACATGGACACCCAGGCAGAGTTTGATGAAGAGCACCAGAAAGCTGGTGCCCTTCAAAGACAAAGGGACGACCTGGCGGCACAGTGGCAGGCTCTTGCGCAGGAAAGGGACACCTTAGGCCAGGAAGTCTGACGCTTAAAAGGGAAACTGGAAGAAAATCACCTGGCCCTCCAGGGACTGGGTGACCTCCAAAAAGAGAATGATAGATTGTTAGAGCACACCAGGAGGGTGGAAGATGCTCTGGCAAGAAAGGATCAGGGCAGTAGGGACGGGACTCAGGAGGTAACCCTCCTACAGCAAAGACTGGCCCAGTACTCAAAGACAAACCAGGAATCACAGAGAGAAAATGAGGCTCTCTGTGAGAAAAATGATAGGCTCCACAGGCAGGTAGCCATGCAAGAGAGACTGATACTAGTAAGGCCTTGATTGAGGAACAGAAAGCTCAGGTTCTTGCATGGCAACAGGGAGCAGGGGCAGATAGAGGTGAGGATCCCTGGGAAAAGGAAACACCTGAGGATGACCTCAGGAACCCTAGTACCCGAGGCCTTCATCTCTCCCAATCCCTGGACTCTGCCACCCCCATGTCCACTGGCGCATATGAGCCCAGGGCCATGGGGATGGGAGAATTCAATCCAATCAGAAGTATGGGGCTCATAGAACAGCACCTCCCAGGAATGGATGGGTGGGCGTCTGGATATGGGTACCCAAGTACTGTGAAGTTTAGTGGGGAACTCCAGGAGGGTAGGCCCATTAAGGGCATCCTAAAAACATCTGCCCAGCTAGAACAGTGGGGCGGGTACCCATCAAATCCTGGGAGCAAGGAGGAATCAGAAGATTCCTCTGAGCGCCCCAGGATACAGGAGACTAGGTCCCCACATACTGCCAGCCATTCCCAGGCTCGCAGAACTCAGGAGAACCTGGAAGACCAGACGGGCACCTCTGGGAGCAGTGCCTCTGAGTCAGGATGAATGGACCATGGTTACCCGAACCAAGAAGGCCAATAAGGCAAAAAGGGCCTTGCTTAAGGACCCCTTAAACAGATCAAGGCAATAAGGAGTGTCATCACGCCTTATCATGAGAATGCTAAGTATTCTGTTTGGGAACACTTAGAGCTCTTTGAGCAGATGATGGAAACTTTCCATCTGAAAGACAGCAGTAGCTGCATTCAGTATGTGAAATGGACCTTTTCACCAGAATACTCCAGTTTCTTTGCGGGGCTGGAGGACCAAAATCATTCAAGATGGTCCACATATAGGGTGGCCATCTTGAAGCACTTTTCTGTGCACAGAAATCCCCAAGAGGCTCGCAAGGCAGCCTACAACTTGCAATGTGGGGAGGATCAGGCCCCACAAGAATGTGTGCAGGAGTTAAAGCGTGCCTTTGCGCAGACTACCAGAAGGGTGCGTACAGACAGAAGAGAATTTACTTTTTTCCACGCTCTACCAAAGTACATCATGACCCAGCTAGTGAGAGATTTTCAAGAGAAAAGGTCACTAGACTGGGTCATTGAACAGGCCACCCGAATCTATGAGGTGCAAAAGCCCATAGAAAACAAGAATGCTCAAAAAAGCCCCAAACCAACCGACATCCCTGCTGCTGCTAAGGTGGCAGAGGTAAAGATTGCCCCCATTTTAGATTTGGAGTTGGGGGGGGGCTAAAAACTTGCCTGCACAACAGAATAATCCCAAGCCCGGAAGGCCCTCGGGCCAGTCACAGACAGGGAGCCAAGGAGACAGTTCCACAAATGGGATCCCTCACTCCCCTGACTATGTAACTCCCCGCTACAAGGGGAACAGACCCATCCTGGGTTATGTGTGGACTCCTCCAGCCCAAAGGGGGGAGATCCAACCAGGCACCTAACCCAGGGAACTTCCCTCCTAACTTCCCCCAGGAGGGCAGAAACTCCCCAGGTATCCACAAAATGTTCAACCCCAAAATCATCCATCCTTCTTTCCCCAATTTCCTGAGCCCAGACAACCTAATCCGGGATAGGGGAGGCCAAGGGTGGAGGGGTACCCAAACCTTCCCAACCCGGGGTATTACCAGAGAAGGGATAGCTACCCTTCCCGGGATCAGCCCAGGGGAGAAAACAGAACCCTGTATCAGCCTGAGCGGGCTAGAGCGACAGGTCCAAAATATGGCAAAGGATCTCGGTCGCATGCTGAGGGCTCAGCAGAACCCTCAGATGGGCATGCCGGCACAGAATGCCTCCAACTCTGGACCTGGTGCTCTAGAACAATGACGGGGGCAGCACCCCGACAACCCACCGGTTCCCAGGGAGGAGGCACAAGGGGAAGGGGGTGTGAAGCCTTGGAGGAAGCTTCCTTCCCCACTTGTAAAAAGCCCCTGGAAACCAAGGAACCGGAACAAAAATCTCCTGCCCCTGAAAGTCTGCCTCCCAAGGAGCAGAGCGGGGGTAGGAGAACAAAGAACCCAAGAAGACCCATTTTGTGGAGGAGGTACAGATCTTCCAATTTGAAGGAGAGGGGTCCTCAGAGGATCCTGGGAAAAGGATCTTCTCCTTCAGAGATGGGGGAACTCCTCCCAAAGAGAAATAGGTCCCAAAGGATTCAAATCCAGACTGGGTAGATGTGGGGACTCAGCTAGCGCCGCCCATCATCCAACCCCAGAACCGACAGCATAAAAATCCCCTGGTTCAAACCCATCCTGGTGACTGCCTCCAAAAAGGGGGCGGGGGGAGTGGCCCAGAACCAGAACCAGGGGAACTCAAAACTTCTCCCATCTCTAGTTGCCACCTTTTGCTTTCAGATTCCCTAGGCTCCCCACAGAATTGTGTCCAAATCTCTTCTCTTTAAGTGTCCAAAACTAAAAAACTCACCCACCAGTTGTCTGAAAATGTACATTATCTGTGCCCCCTTGCGGAGAAGGAGGGAAGATACTATGCCCCGGTACAAATACAGGGGCAGGGTACAATTTTGGCACTGGTGGACACTGGATCCCAAGCTACCCTTCTGTCCAAAAAGGCCTTTGATAAACTGAATTGAGGAAGGGGGGAGAATTACCAAATTCCTCTCACCTCTCTTCCTGGACAACTTCAGAACTTTGACGGGATGGAAAATCCCATCAAGGGGCCAGCGGATTTGGACATTAAAATTGGGCGACACAAGGTGAAGCACCCGGTCATAGTTGTGACTCCAGAGGGCACCCCTTGTTTACTAGGGAATTACCTCCTGAGAAGGTTGTCACCCCTAATAGACTGTGTAAACAAGGTCTTCTGGACCCAGACTAACCGACCCATGAAATTAAAACAGTGTAAACCATTTTAGTTTAAACGGCACATGGTTGAACAAAAACCTGACCAAGCAGAATTTCACTTCCAGAACAACCAAATTCCAGACGTGACAGTAAAAGCAGTAGGACAACAGACTGGTGATGGAGGGGTCCTCTCTATTTCTGAAAATCAACCTTCCTTCCAGTCTAAGGTGGCATTCCACACTGGAAGGAAACACTCTGAAATTATTTACCAATCCACAATCAGACATTCCCACTCCTATAGTCCAGAAAAATGAGAAATCAGCTCAGAACCTGGCTGACATTCAGCAGATTGGAGAGAAGTTGTTCATCCCTGTTCAGTTAAATGAAGGGAAGGACTCTGTTCTCACACGAGTGTGTGTGAACAACGGTAAGAGCTTCATCAGCGAAGCCATGTTCCGCCAACTCCCAAAAGATCCAGCCATTCCCACATTTAGACTGATAGACAAATGGGAAACAGATCTGGAAACACCCAACTCCAAACATAGCCTGCCAAGCAGGTGTATGCTCAAAGTTTCCATAAGCAACAAGAGCATAGTTCATAATTGTTGGGTCGTGCGAGACGTCACTGCCGCCTTTTACTTAGGCAGTGATATTCTCAATCGCTTTGCCATTAGCTTGGACCTAATAAACTTCAAAGCTTGGCCCCGATTAGCAGATAATCCCATGGGCTTTGATGATCCAGAGAAAGCATTTAGGTCAGCTCAACTGCTGCCTTATGCAGTTGAAATTCAGATTGGAGAGGAAGTCACCATCCCAGAAAGGACCGAACAATTCTCCCTGGAAGTGAAAGTTAAAAGAAGACATAAATTGAAAAACCCTGATGCTTATATTCATCTAAATGCTTCTCTCCAACAGCAAGGGTTGGGGGTAAACCCAACACCACTAGTCAACATAGAACATGACATCATTCCAATAGAGGTGGATAACAACGACTTAAGGAGTATCACTCTTGCCGCAGGCACCATTATTGGAATGGCGGTTGATGACCGACATTTTTCCATTGATTTAGGCAATGAACTGTTATGACCAATCCCCAAGGACTGTTTTGACAGTGACAGTGATGACAACACAATACTATACAGGATCTTTACCCGGCATGGGGGGAACTTCCTGGTGTACACTTCCTGCCCTTATGGTAAGCAAGATGTGACTTGTGACTTCAGGAGGGATGAGTCGATTTTCTAGGTCCGTGAGGACTGCCTTCCCCACCTGAAGCCACCAGTCCAAATCAGCACTCTGACCAGGGACTTCTCCACCCAGCTGGAGGAGGCCGTTGAGATAGCGAAACCAGAAGTCTTTCCAGGCTTCAGGCAGATGGTTGAAGAGAGAGTCAACCTAGCTGATGCCTGTGAGACTCTGGAGCAGAAGCAAAAGTTGAAACAAGTTTCCTGGATTTTCAAGATCTCTTTGCGGTGGTCTCATATGACTGTGGTCGCACCGACATCCACACAACAACAATTTCCACGGACCCTGGCATGACTCCAGTGTTTGTGAAGCAATATCGCTTGCCTCTCGCATCAATGGAGTCCCTTACTGATATAATTAAGAACCTTGAGTCCCGTGGGATAATCCGTTCAGTCCACAGCACCTTCAATAATCCAGTGCTGGGGATATTGAAGCCAAACGGCCAGTGGAGACTCTGCGCCGACCTTAGGGAGCTCAACAAATGGGTCCATACTTCCTGATGGCCTCTTTCCTACATTGACCTGGGCTGGCCCAGATCCAGGTGTCACAGGTATTCACTGCAATAGACCTGACCAATGGATACTGGACTGTACCGGTCAGTAGGGAGGACCAATACAAGCTGGCTTTTACCTTTGGGGGCCAGCAGTACACATGAACCCGGACTCCCTTTGGATACATCAACTCCGGCAATGAATTCAACATTTTCCTACATAAGGCCATGCCTGACCTGGGTGAAAGGGGTAACCTGGCTTATGTAGATGATGTCCTCATCAAAAACTCAACTGTGGAGGAAAACATAGCAGAGATCCGTTATGTTCTGACACAGTTGAGGGCCGCCGGAACAAAACTTTCCTTCCAAAAGGCACAGTGGTGTAGAACCCGTGTACATTTCTTGGGGCATGAGATTACTCCTCAGGGTCTCTGTCCCCAGGAAAAGAAAGTGGAAGCCCTCCAGAAATTGAAAGACCCCACCACTTTGCGGGAACTAAGGAGCCTCCTTGGACTGACTAATTACAGCAGAAAGTTCATTGAGGGCTACGCAGAGATCACCAGACCCCTGATTCATCTTTTGAAGGGGGGGGGTCAAGTGGGAATGGGATCCAGAACAAGCCGAGGCAGTAATACAACTCAAAAGAACCCTCTCATAAGCGCCTTGCCTAGCTTACCCTGTCAGAAACAAGGAGTTCTTCTTGGAGACAGTGTTCTCTATTACATGCTTGACTGCAGTATTATACCAAAAGCATGACAAGGTCAATAAAGTAACTTTATCCTATGTGGAGTAAAAATGCAACGATTGTGAGAAGGCACTCCTGGCAACAGTGTGGGCATTGAAGAATTACCGCCCGGTTATTCAGGGGAAACACATCATAGTGGAAACTCCACACCAGCCTCTGCGATATCTACAAAGTGACAGAATCCGGTCCGGAAATGTGAGTAATTCCCGAATTACTTCCTATATTCTGTCAATGCAAGGCTTTTCTGTGGAGGTCATATATGGCCAAAACAAGAAGAGTCCCATCGCCCAAGGTCTAGCTGACTTGCATGATTGTGCCAGAGAAAACTGTCTCGAGGACGAAAGTCTAAACATAAAGGACAACATGGAGGCATACCTCAATTCCCCACAAAAAGTCTATGAAGAAGACAAGTGTGAGGGAATACCCACTGTCTATGTGGATGGATGCTCTTACCATGTTGACAACGGGGAAAAATAACTTGTAACTGGTGTAGGGAATGCATGGGTGAATGAGATCCCAGAACCCTCAGCTGGGTACAAAATTGGTCCCGAAGTAGTCAAGTGGCAGAGTTGATGGCTGTGCATCAAGCCATCCTCACTGCTGTCTAACATCAACTCCACGAACTGGTCATAATCACAGATTCGGATTATGTACGGACAGGTTCGTGGAGCACCTGGTTAATTGGAAAACCAGAGGCATGTTATGTGCTAATAACAAACCCTTGAAACATGGGAAATTAATCCAAAATATTGATGATCTGGTCCCCTCGAATGGGATGATGATCTACTGGAAAAAGATCAAGGGTCATTCTGGAAATGACTTAGCTGATCAGCTGGCCAAAACCGGGGCCATCCAAAGGGATCTAATTGAGATCGAGTCCCTGTTGGGGGGAAATCCAGGTCACTGCTATCACTAGGTCCCAGACAAATGCTCACAATGATCTCTCAAATGCACAATAGAGTAAGGAGACCCCAGATGCTGATTTGATTACGGCTCAGAAGGGGGATCCAATAATTGGTAAGTTTTATCAACACATTGAGGACCCTGAGAGCTTTCCCCTGACGGATACCGATTACATAGGGAAAGAGGACCTCAGAGTGTTGATGAAATGTCCAAAAATGTCCACAAATTTTCCGAATCCAAGACTGTCTGTTGGTGAAGAGATCCCTAGCTGGACATGATCAGTGGGTGGTCCCTACCTCATTCCGAAGCCTGATGTTAAATCACGCCCATGATGCGGCCACAGCCGGTCATAGGGGGTTTCATACAATACTTGAAATCTTAAGAGAGGTTGCATACTGGCCACACATGGGGCAGGACCTCGACCAATACTTGAAGGGGTGTCTTGTGTGTGCACAATTTCAGCCAACATCTCTCACACACTGTGCGCCTCTCCAAAAGAGGGGGATGACACTGCCATGGTCAGATTTGCAAATAGATTTCATTGGGCCCGTGATTCGCTCCTCTAGGGGGAACAAGTACATGTTGACCGTGACATGCTCGTTTACTAAATGGGTGGAATGTCTCCCAGCCCCAAACTGCAAGGCAGAAACAGCAGCTGCACTGATGATCAATCACATCTTTTTGCGTTTTGGACTACTCCAAAGGATCGTGTCAGACAGAGGTAGCCATTTCACCAGCGAAGTGATGACAAAGATGTGGGAGATACTTGGGGTCAAAAGGAAGCTACGCATTGCTTACCGGCTAGCCTCTAGTGGTGTAGTAGAGAGATATAATAGAACAATTGTGAGCATATTAAAAAAGTTTTTGGCGATTCTGGGCCAAGTTGGGATATTCGATTACCTCTTGTCCTAGTGGCCATCAGATCTATCCCTTCATCTGCAACTAAAATGTCACAGTTTGCGCAGATGACTGGACACAGGATGGTGCTTCCCAGGCATCTGCTCTACAGGACCCAAGATCAGACATTGATCAATGCCTCCACAACTCATGAGTATGTTGAAAATCTAAGAAAACACCTTCAACATGCTTTTGCATATGCTCAGCAAAATCTAGAGAGATCTGCAGACAGCATGAAGACCCACTATGACTTAAAGACTACCAGAAGAGAATACAATGTAGGTGATCGGGTCTACTTATACAATTTCCAAAGGAACCAGGCCAAACAGCGAAAATATCTGCCTACCTGGAGGGGTCCTTTTGAAATTGTAGACAAGATCTCACCAGTCGCCTACAAAATCTGCATCCCCAAAGGCAGTTTGGCAGAGGAGGAAGATAAGTGGGTCCATATTAATCAGCTAAAGTGTTGCCATCCTAGGCACACTCTGCAGCAACTGGAGGAGTCTTCTGGAACCCCAGAGGGGGCCACTCCAGATCCATAAAATTCCAAATCTAAAATATTTCACATATATCCTATAAAATACAATAATAAAAATGTCTCCTGATTTATAAAATGTATATGTCCATCCCACTACATTAATAGTGGTGGGGAAATGTCTACAAATATGTTTTTGCTATGTCATCCTAGGAGAGAGATAAACCATGGAGACAGAAACCAAGGAGGATTACCCGGGGACCAGGAGCAAAGATCCGAGGGGCCCAGAGTATCGCTCAATACTCCCATCAAGACTGACGAGGAGAACCGAGTGATCCACCCCTGATGGAGTAAAAGATGCTGAAATTTGCCATTGATGTAATCAGAAGAGATGAGGCTTACATCCCAGTTTGCGGGTTTCCATTGATGGACGATCAACGCCAATCGCAAGAGGGGGGCTTGTGGGATGTTTCAACCCACTAGTCCAGGCCCTGCAACATTACTGTGCCTTGCTGGCAACAGAAACCTCAGAAATGGCCACTGGAAAGCATGCTGCTCGCTAAAATCACCCATAATTCCGTAGTAAAAATCTGAAAAATAGGCTGCATCCACTTTTGCCTATCTCAGTGAACACAGGAGACCACTGTCAAAACCCACCATTGGGCTACCCGCAAAGTAGCTTGAAACCACTTGAAAAAGCAATGATGATTGCCAAAAGAAACACAGAGCTGTTTGGTAATCTGTTTATCTTGGTTATCAAAGTTGCAAAAATCATGGCTCACAAACCACCTAAAAGATTGAACCTCTTTTTTGGGTGTTCCACATCATTCTACTGCAAGAATCCCCATAAATACAATGTCAGCAAGAATCATATGTTATCAGAACAAAATCCACTTTTAAAGATACTTGATGGAAATAAATCTGTCAAAAATGGGTGCAGTACCGTTACTCGCCTCCGACAGGCGCTAGCGATCTCTACATTTGACAGGAGAAACTTGTGTTTTCAAAGCTAAACATGTAAAAGAAGGGATTTCCATCAAATGCATATAGAGTGCCAAACATTGACTGTCATGTTGAAAAAGACGAATTAAAGATAGGTTTGCTTATTTTAAATTTATAAATGTAATGTTTTCAAAAGGAACTATGTCCCAATTGACCATAACATAAGGTAACCTGATTTAGCTAAAACTCCCAAGAGGCTTTCTTCCCCTGAGAATCTCCCACCTTGTTCATTCCCACCAAAAGGAGAGGATTTCGCATTGGCATGTTAATCAGAAGGGGAGGAGATTTCCTCTGCTGCCCTGAGCAAGAAACAATGGGTTCCTTGACCTGAATAGAAAATGCTAATTAGGGTGTGACTGACAACAACTGTTCTGGCAGGAAGACAAGCCATGTGACCCTCTGACTCAGCCCAGCTTTGGAGGCGGGCCAGACTGGAAATGTGGATTGAAGTTGGAGTAAATGTATGTTTTAGAAAAATGCTTATAACAAATTGTACTGAACTGACAAAAATATGAAACTTATAGGTTGTTAAAATGAAATATGTGCCCGCAGTTTAAAACTAATTTGGAATCTGTGCAATGTTCTGAGACTAAACCCCAGAAATTATTCATATTGTAGCCATTGTGTTTATGTTAGGAACATGAAAAATTACAGGAATATGCCCAGATGGGATGTGTATGCATGTGTAAAAATTGGTGCAGAACTAACATTGAGAAACCCACCAACAGTGCAAAAAAGTTGTCATTTATGAACTAAAGCTCGCAAGAAAATGAGAGTTGAGCAGAAATGTACCTAAAGCAATCTGTCATGTAATTATGTATTATTAATAAGTTGTGCATCTTGGAAATATGTTTTTTTTTGGAAAATAGATTTCCTAAGTAAAAGCAAAAGCGAGGGATTTCCTTTGGACCATAAACACAGTGTCACTCTGACACATATGACACACTGCTCCTTTCTCAAATCAGGAGAGGGGAAATTCTCTGACCTACCAGATCCTTAGAGGGTTGGGCATAGATAATCACCCTCTCCCCCCTACTTTGAAAATGGATAAATAGGGATTGTTGAGGACCCAGAAGGACACACACTATTTTTTCTCACTCATCAACTGATCCCTGGTGAAGCACCCTGCAGGAAGAACTCCAGATCCAGACTCTAGAACCAGACTCTAGAACCCTGAAGCAGAGGCCTAATCCAAAAAGCTGAACCCTTTTCAGCAGGCCTTTAAAAACCTTGCAAACCTGATTTTAACCCCTAAACTTCCAAGGGGCACCACAAAATCCAATAGCCTGGCTGAGCTGTTTTGCTGTTCTAGCTAAGAACCTCATGCTAGAACCAAGATCCAGACCCATAGATCAGAGCTGTACCCAGAACCAACCCATCAGATCCAGTCCAAGAGGCCGCTCAGATCAGAGGGCCTTGCTGAGAGCAGAACCCAGTGCCTGAGACCTGTCGGGTGATGAGAGAATCCCAGCCAAACCCTTGACCAGATCTTTGACAGGCCCATTCCATTCCAAAGCCATAGGAGTGAGTATTTAGCATATAACTGTCCATAGTCATCTCTTAGTTTGAAGTAATCCTATTCAATCCATTCCAACCTATCCAGAACTTCATTATAGAATCTTGTGTCCATCCTGAATTCTTCTCATTATATAGTCTGTGATAATTGTAGCAATAATCATCTGTGCGTTGATATTTTCGGAAGAAAGTCAAGTGTCCTGGTGCACAACAATCAGAGTGGAAGGCGCCCTGTTCTGGTGGTTGTCCCATTGGGTATCTTGTACTTCCATAGCTCCTTAGTATAAGTCCATATTGGTTCCGAATCTTTAAAGCGCAATCTTTCATTTTGAAATCTTGACTCCGTTATAGAAAAATCTACCTTCACCAAAACCTCTAACTTTTGAACCGTACGTCCTAGAAACGATATTTAAATGTCATTTTGAAGCTACCATCCTCAGCTTTCTAAACGACTTTCCAATTCCTTATAGTTTTTCCGTAATCGCGGTAAAGTTGCTGCAATTTCGCATTTGGCTCAATTTCAGTCCATAGAAAAATAGCTATTTCTTGCTTTCAACTTCTGAATTTCGGTTTCAATCTACTAATCATTCAATAATCGTTGCTAGTGTTGACCTGAACCTATCCAAAGCCACTCTCACTAGTTCTGAATCTCATTTAGTGAATTAAAATAATTTTTAGCATTTTTCCCATTCAATTCAAACCACATTTAAAAGCAATTGACCTGTTTAAAATCATACCTGTTCTCTCTAAGCTTGCTGGGGGGAAGTGGGATTGAAACTGCAATTGTTGATTGTTATTCCTGATACCTGTGTGCCCTCATTCCATCTCTTCATATTGCATAGTGGGGGGAGTGAGTAGTCACAGGGGAAAGAGCGATCATATTGTCTTTTGATTGAAGTCATATCAAGTTTTATTTCTGTGTTGCATTTCTTCCTATCATTGCAATCTCTTGAACCCATACAAAGTATTCTCTGCTACATTATTATTCCTATTCCTACTCCTAATTGATTAAAGAGATTGTTGATATTGTAATACTACCCATTGCCGATCATTGTTCATATTCATAATTGTGATATTCAGATATTATCTATATTTATAAAAGTGTGATATATATATTGTTCAATTTGTCAAATAAATCTTTTAATTTGCAAAACAAACCTATTTCTTGGTTCAGTTAGACCGGGGGGATTCAAAAAGTGGGGCGTTATATAAGGGTACATCATCCAGAATTAAACAAACTTTTGACATAAAAACATATAAATAAGGGTTTCCATTGGGCATCCCATCCTAGGCATTGACTTACTTGGAGTGCCGGATTGAAATCACTTACAGGCTGAATCCACATACATACATATCTGTGCAGAACTCAGACAGTAGCTGGCAATTAGTGCCATGGCTAAAGTGAAATAATGGAGGAATGGAAGGGTGAAACAAAGGCACAAGATAACAGTTCCCTAGACACAAGCAGCATACTTCCAGATTAAAGTTTCAGAAGAGCACATACAGCCTTTAATGATCAGGTGCAGTACAGCAGTAAGCCAAAAGACTCCATGGAGAATAACACAAGAATGTCCCCAGTGGTAATAAAGAACACAACACACACATTAATATTAGCTAAAAACTCAATGAAATAGGAGCTAAATCTATTCCAAACACGGTCCCATTGCACGTGACACATAATTGAAGAACACTGGCCATTCACTAGAAGCAAACACAGATAGGACACCCGTCATACTCCCTAAACACGCATGTAGATATGAGACACCACACAGGGCCAAGTACAAAGGGACTGCCCGGTCTCATGGCCTGAGAATGAGGGATGGTACTTTTAATTGAAGGAAGAACAGCACATGGGCCTCTCTCCCCCTACTCTATGTCTGGCTCATATTCTGATGAGCTGCCAAGTGTCCAAGGTGGGTAAGCAATGTGTCAACCTATCAAAACCCTTAGAGACATGTCACCCATCAAGTAGTATGACAACCATTCCCTTGCAGTTGAGATTATGTAGTTTAACCTTTATCAATACAGGGGGGGTTCCAGGTGGAGCCATCAGATATTTGTAACCCAATTAACTGTTTAACCTGTATGGAATATATATGGATCTTTCCCTACCTCCCTCAAACACTCCCTTGCATGCCCCCTCCTGAAATAACCTTCTGAAGACCCGTCCTGTCCAGCCAACTACCATCCCATATCTTTCACCCCATTCCTTGGGAAACTCTTGGAGAAGCTGGTATCCCCCCAACTGACACAGCAAAGTGAACTGGTTTGTTGCCTCCACGAACATCAATCTGGATTCCGACTATCCAGAAGCACGGAAGATGCTCTTCTGAACACCGTGAGGAACTGCTCACATCTCTTGACATCAACTCTCCAGCTGTTCTCATTCTACTTGATCTCTCCTCTGCATTTGATACGTTCAACCACTCCATCCTCATAAAATGGCTCCACGATACCATAGGCATCTCGGAGTGGGCACTGGACTGGCTGACCTCCTTCCTCAATGACTGTCTGTCCAAGGTTATTTTGGGCTCTTTCTCCTCCCCCACCTCTGCCTCCACATGCAGTGTCCCCCAGGGGTGCAACCTTTCTACCAGTCTCTTTACACCTATCTTGCTCTGCTTGCACACAGCATTTCCACCTTATCCCCCAACTTCCAGTGTTCTGCAGATGACACACAACTCTCTTCAAACTTCCCTCTGACACTCTCCTTACTTCTTCCATCATCCCCGACTGCCTATCTGCCATCCAGCCCTCCTATACTTCCAACGATATCTGCCTCAAAACCAGCATGACTAAGATCCTTCCAATCGGGACTCCTGCTCTCTCTTCCTTCCCCTAACTCTGGCCATCTTCTGTGGGCTCTGCCCCTTCTCCGTCATCTGAAGCCAGAATCCTTGAAGTAATCTTCGACTCCTCTCTTTCCTTCCTCCTTCACATTCAGGAGCTTGCCAAGAAGGCCCTCTTTCAACTCCACCTCCTCAATGGAATTCTTCCTTTCCTCACTTTCCCACAGAAGCTCAATGTCTCTAGAGCTCTAGTTCTCGCTAGGTTAGACTACTGCAATAGCCTTTTCCTTAATATACCCTGTCCTTCTCTACGAGCCCTCCGGCTAATCCAGAATAGAGCTGCAAGACTTATTGGCCTCAAGACCAGGGACTGTCTCATTCCAGCCCTAAAAACTTTCCACTGGCTTGCGGTTGCTGCAAGGATCAAATTCAAATCCCTCGGCATCATAGATAAGACCGTCTGGGGCCAGGGACCATGCCATCTACAACTTGCTCTCACAAAATACTCTCCCTCCTGATCTTTACGCTCCTCCGGCACCAACTCTCTGTGTGTCGAGCACTTCTCTAAACAGCAAGCTTGTGGCCGATATCTTTCCTTGGCTGGCTCCCTCCTTTGCAAGAGCCTCTCCTCAAATTCCAGAAGCTCCTGATGACTTTCATTTTCACCTCCTCCTTCGCTTGCTCCATCCCCTGTTAAATCCCATAATTGCTGAGATTGGTGACCAGGGCCCTTATGTGTCCTCCTGGGTCCTGGCCTCCCACACCCAATCGCCTTCAGCCTCCACCCATACACAGCACTTGCCTTGGCACCCACTGGCATATGCTTCCACAGGCCGGCACTTATTTATTGGCAGCTGACCACTCTCACTTAGTCACTTAACAGCTGCTCACCCCCCAGCACTTCCCTCTTAGTACACCTAGCACTTACCTCCAACTATCCCTCTGTAAATACCTCCCCTCTTCTCCCCTATTGATCTGCCTCTCACTCGCAGCACCGCGCACCTGGCCTCCCTCGGGCCGAGGTACCTGCTCACCCTGCCTCCCTCCTGCACTGCCTCCGGGCCACCCCTGGCACTGGATCTGTACCCATACAGTCCCCCACTCTTCTTCTGCACTTATCAGATATGCCCCCATCTGACTAATCATGCACTTGCCACTTGCTGGCTGCACTACCCTTTTCACTGCATTTATTTATTTCACTTATTATGTATTCTTGGCTCTCCTCTGTCTGCACTTTCCACTTCTCCCCCTTCCATGCACTAGCGCATTCTTAATGTCACTGGGCTAGTAAGATCGCTATTTTTGCTCTCCCCTGTTCCCCTCCCTTTGCTTGGTCGTGCTCTAAAACACTTGTGTATGAGTGTGATATAAATAAAATATCATATCATATCATACCCCCCACAACCTCTTCCCTTTTCCTGCACTGCACTTGCACGTTCTGAATGCTCACAAGGCCTAGTAGGTCCGCCTCTATCTTTCCTTGTTTTATTTGCTTTTCATTCCCATATTCCCTCCCTGTTGCCCTGTGGGCGCTTAGAAACACAATTTACTTGATGTATAAGCGCCTCACAAATGCATAATAAATAAATAAATAAATAAATAAATAAATAAATATGTAGTCAAACCCACTAACCTACCCCCGTAGGCTTTGTGAACTGAGATTATGTTATGAGGTCATTGATGGCGAGTTTGCAGTACTTAAGCAATTGTCCCGGCAATAGTCTGGAAAGAAGGTAGTCATTTGTCGAAGAAGGAATTAGTTTGCCGTTCAGGTGAACTGCCGCGAAGAGATATAGTGAGGTCAGTTGAACTAATGTTCAGAAGGGCTTTTTTAGGTGATGTTGTGAGCTAAATTTATGGTTGGTGTAGGGAGCGGCCTTTAGTGTAAAATGTCTAAAGAAGTGATCACTCCAAGATCTGGGGAAGAGTGGAATTGATGGACGGAGCTAGGCTGGGAGAGGATATAACATCTAGACAATCTCCTCTAGTGAGCTGGAGGTAACCCAGGTAACCCAGGTATCTGCAGGGGATTGAGAGGTTTCCGGCCCCATAGCAGTGAGAATTGATCATAACAGCCTTATATATGATGCAGTGAGCCTTAGAAGAAGCGTGTGCTTGTAAAGGGAGGCACTGTTTTATCGTTGCAGGTCTACACTAAAATTAGAGTTTTGCAGAACACTCAAATACCAAGAGGACTCTGTGCTGTCTGCGACTAATGATCCTAAAAGGGGATTCAGAGTTCTGGGAACAGCACGTTTTTAGTAAAGACGAAGTGGTTTGAGATGAATTGGATAGCGACAGGAAGGAAGTTCAGCAGAAGAGGGCCTAACGCAGAAGGTGGAGCCAGCTAGAATTTTCCAATGGAAGGCGACTTCTGAGAATTGAGCGTTTGCAGAAAGGATAGCACAAGTAGGAACATTTCTTAAGAAGAAACATGGGACCAAGACCCGAAAAGACTTTTTGGAAAGTTAGCTCAGCACAGTAAGTGCTCACCCTGGGCATCTGTGTTCAGGACTGTTTTCAATTCTGGCAGGGCCAGAAACCGATTTTCATAGCAGCAATTAGAGGTGCGAGTAATCCGGCATGAAGCACTATAAAAGAAAGTAAAATGACATTACATGGATTTGCTTCTGAACCAGTGAAGGGGATGTGGGCTGGAGATAAACAGTCCATTCTCCTCCCACCAGATAGGAGGTGAGCTACTACATGGTTGCCAAGATAAAGAGCATTAGCAAAGTTAAAAGGGGCAGAAATGGCTGTGGTCACAACTCAAACCTCAGCGTACTAGACACAGTTGAGAAAAACTAGCACTTCGTAACACAGCAACCTACGGGGTAAGAGATAGGTTATCAATTAAAAAACCTAGGTACTTTACTCAGAAGACAGGGATGGAACAGACTCCCAGGGGCATAGGCCAAAATGAGGGCCACCTCAAGGCCATCATGAACCCCCGAGCCCACAATGATTAATACGTCCTTTTTTCTCCAGTTGAGTTCCAACTACTCTGCATGCATCCATATTTCAATAGCTGGCAGACATTGACAGACCGTATTAGCTAATGACACTCACGCTCCATCCTCCTGGAGCAGAATCATATTCCTACAAATGTAATCCAAAGGAGTAAGATTGGCCAATGCGCGGATATAGATGCTGAACAAAATTTGAGAGATTAAGGAGCCCCGGGCAAGCTCACAACACATAGGAGCCAGATCAGGTGTGAAGGGGCGGAGGAATGATAACAGACTGAGTTCTGTCTGGAAGAGCTAAAGTACATCCGGCCAGGGCACTGCCACGGACATAGGACTGCAGCAGCCGGGCATTAGATGGCAATCGTCAAAGGTGTCAAAGGCAACTGAATGGTCCAATAGCGGCCAGTGCTGGGACAGCACCACAGTCATCTGCCATGCCAAGATCGCAACTAGAAGACAGCAATGCGGACTCCGTACCGCTGCAGGACAGAGGTCAGTGTGCAGAGAGAAGATTGCATAGACCATGTAACGACTCCCTGAAAATGGTAGAAGAGAAATGGGATGAGAATTCACAGATTACAGTGTGTCAAGAGGAGGTGCTTGACACGGGGCACTACCAGGGCTTGTTTAAATCAAAGGGGACCTGCACTGGAATCAAAGAAGAGTGCTGAATTAACATAATAATGGAATGCAGAAAATGAATCTGGTACATCTAGCATGGCCTGAACCAGGATCCAGCTGCTCTTAAGTTTTAGTAACAAGTATTCTGGCTCTCCCTTATAATGGAGCGAGACACTAAAACCGAGGAGTGGAGGGGAACACTAAGTGGCAACTCGGCACCACTAGACAGGCCATAACCATCAACCCATCTGGTGAGGGAAAGTGGCAGGGCGGTGATAAAGATGACAAAAAGCTATAGACTGTCATAACATTAGGTAGGGATACTGAAAGTTCCCTTGTTATAAAAAAAGCATATTTTGGGTAATTACTGCAAGGAGATAGTCAAGAGCAAAAGAATGTTTCCTTATTCGCGTGGAAGTGCGCTGTAAACAAAGTTTGTGAATTTTCATTCTAGATTCGAATCCATTTTATTTCCAAATCCCAAGTGTGTTTTTCCGCATCCATTAATTAAGGAGAAATTGGGTAATGTGAGCGTGAACTTTTATAAATGTCATTTAGCAACAAGGATATCCCCCTATTGGGAATCCAATTGGTGAATTCTACATAAACCGCTAATACGGTTGAGTTCCAAATAGCAGGAGAAAGTTTACATTTTCCAGTACAAGGAGGAACGTGCTGGGGGAGCAACACAATCCCACAGAAAACGAGTAAGAAAGTAAATAAAAAAAGAAATAGGCGTGTGGTCTGACTGGTTCAGAGGGGAGGAAGCAACACTACTACCAGCATAAGGAGTAACGAAAATGAAATCACATGTGTGTCTGGCGCTATACGTGGGGCCATGGAGCTGGTGGAGTGAATGAACTATTGCCATTCAGCTGAGCAGATTGGATTTACTGGGGAAGGAATGATCTTTACACCAAACACTGACTTTGCCCAGGACCATGGTGGGTTTAGAGAAAATGAGGTTCCGTGCAGTCAAATCAACCAAAGATTCTGCAAACGCAGGGTGGGACGGAGCGGAGGTGATCTGTCCGCCCTTAAGGAGTCCGATACAGACAAGGCTGAAAAAAGAAAACTCAAATCGGAAAAGAACTAGGCCCAAAGGAAAGGGGGCAGAACACAGGGGAGTTTACACCAAAGTCATCTACTTGTACAAGATCGGGTCCATATGCTTTTGCTTGCACGGGGAGCTAGAGTTGACAAATTAAAAGATATATGCTGGGGGAGTGATTTGGCACCCAGTCAGTAGCCAATTTCCTGGCCTTACTCTCCCAGCGTGTGCTGCAGGCAGGACTCTCAGCACATTGCTCCATTACGGAGAGGATTCTGCACCTGGCAGACGCAACCTGGCCTCTCCCAAATAACCGTCTGCGACTGCCACTCGCTTGCCTTGCCGGATCGCACCCGGCAGATGCTGCCTGGCTTAAATCTAAGCCCTTCCACCCCTTCCTCATAACATTGTATGTGGTTAATGGGAACTAGCAAGTAACATCTGGCGTTATCTACCCTGTGCACCAGATGCGGACAATTGCAAAATGGACAAAAGGGTAAATAGTGAGAATGGACTACAATGAAGTGGGTATAGAGTTCTGATTGCCTTGTCCTTTTATGAGACACTCAGTGGTATGGAGTTTGGGTTGCTCTTCAAAAGAGGCAGATAGAAGAGATACAATTGCCGGTTAGAAGAGCCTTGTCACCATTGTAGAGGGACATGGTCAAGGCCTGGCCGGTCCATGAGAAGTTGGATTCTAGAAGAGTAGGTTCGATCTTGCCTAGGACAGACATCGATCCCATGCCCTCGAAGTAGTGGGGAGTTGTGGTTGAGTTGCTGTGTCGGTTAAATGTTGTGCAATTTTCTTTAGGAACATGGTGATTCTTACTGGTACTATGCTCGGCTTCAGGTGGAAGCTGAACTTGCGGGTGAGTATTCTATCACATGGCTCGTCCTGCATTCGAGGTGTACTTGGATAACGCAAGTATTGATTTACATTGAAAGTTTCACTTAAACATTAGAATTACAAATTAAAAGAATTGAGAACCTCAAATGTGGTGGCCCAAAAACTTGGCCA
This sequence comes from Ambystoma mexicanum, assembly GCF_040938575.1. Taxonomy (NCBI): domain Eukaryota; kingdom Metazoa; phylum Chordata; class Amphibia; order Caudata; family Ambystomatidae; genus Ambystoma; species Ambystoma mexicanum. The sequence continues at coordinate 809,303,945 of NC_090941.1, forward strand.
AAGAGAGAGGACTGCAGATACACCCTCAGTCGGCCCCCACACACAAGTAAACCGGGAGGCCCAAGTTATTGGCCACAGATGGTGGGTCAGACCAGCAGGAGAGCTACAGTTACATGTCAGTACATCTGAAGGGCGACATGTTGAACACATGAGGTGGTCAACACCACATCCTACTGCAGGAGAACCACAATTAGAATCTGAGGACTTGCACAGTGCCCTGGGGAAAAAAAACACACATCCCAACACAAATGGTAGACTTAATATTGCAGACCAAATGCCAGATAAGTGTTGAAGGAATCTGGTGGCGAACATGTCAAATGCATTTGGCACTTCCAGCACCAGATTCTTTCAGCACACGTCTGCTGTTTTGTCAGCAATATTAACTCAGCGGTGGGCTTGAGATGTGGCTGAACGAATCTGGTGCAGGGAGCACCAAATGCCAGTAAATAATTGCCTTAATAGAAGTGGTGATCTGTGCTACATGTGTGAGAACATTGCACCAAGGCATAAAATAAGTACATCTTAAAAAGATATCAACCAAATTGGACTGATCCATAACACAGGTGGCATGTCCGGGATCCAGAAGCAATGGAGAACTAAGAATCCTGAAGGGACATTTCTCAATCAAAGTTTAGATAAAGGTAGATAGGAAAATAATGCGAAATAATGCCAAGAGTGATCAATTCTAAAAGGTGAAATTATTCTCATCTTTCACATAAAATAGCGTTGATGGTAGGCTTACATTTCCAAACCAGTATACAGTAGACGTTCTACACCAAGATGCACAGCAGGTAGAGAGTGATGCCCTGTAACGGGGATTAAAACACGAAACAGGGGTCTGCATCATTTGGCTCTCCACAGGTCTTGGACTACAACTCCCTGACTGCAAAGTCAATAGGGAGGGATGATGGTAGAGGTAGTTCAAGACATCTGTAGAGCCACAGGTTGCAGACCCCTGACAGAGTATTCCATATTTAAAAATTGAACCTCATTTGTCCCTTCTTCAAAAAAGAAATCTACATCAGCGGCAAAGGGGCCTTCCATATTTGTTTGTTAAGCTACTTCCTAATCAGTGGGCCTGTTTGTTTCAACTGTATAGTTATTTTTGCACTGGGGTCATTCCACACTTGTGGTGCGGTATACTGCTCATGCCAATTGATACAAAAGTTACACTTCTTGAGCCTATCAACCAGAAGACCACTCCTCAATCAGATTTGACACGGAAGGTTTAGTACTATTTCACAGTCAAGATTACAGTCTGCTGCTCTGAACTAGTCAGACATTGGCATCACCAGCAGAGCAAGTCTTGGTGATTCGGTAGGCCCACTTTATATGTTGTTCATTGACTTTCCTACATCATTCGATTGGAAAGACCAATATAAATTCTGGAGGCAGCTGGGGTATTCCGCCAGGGTCTACGAGAACATGATTTTGAGTCTTTACGGTAGCGCTTCGCAAGGGCGAGGACTCACCTAGTTAAAATGGGGATCATCTCGGAGACAATCGTAACAAGCACCGGGCTTGAGCCAGTGGTGCATCCGCGCGTTATTTGCTGCTAAATATTTCCATGGAGAACTGAAGAACGCAAGATCTTTTTCCAATAAAATATAAAGTGTCCCTATCGACATTCTATCTTCTGCTAATGTCACAGTACTCCTGGATATAATGAAAACATGTCTCCACTTCCAGGAGCTATGTGATATGAAGGATTTGTGATTTAATATTAAAAAAACAAAGATGATTTGTTTGGGGGGACAAGGAATAAGTGTTCCTGGGAAAATGGTATTCAGCAAGTAGTAATGGTGTAAGCCTACTTGGGCAAATACGATTGACTCCAGAAATCCCTAAATCCTATTAATGTCAATATAGAATTCAAGGGTTCTCAATTGTCCATGCCATTAGACACATTTAAGGCCAGGTTTAAGGGGCTTGCAAACAGGCCCACACTCGATACCTGTCTTGGGATGTTGTCTTCTTTCGTGTGGCTCATGAATGTCGTACCGTGCTGGTACACAGATTTGAATATTCCGGCAGGCATGTTTGAACTGAGCACCCTGATCCCAGCTACACACTGAGAATTCATTAAATAATAGTTCTCTGATGGCCTCGTTGTCATTCGGTTTGAACACAATATGAATAATATATTCCTTTTAAAAAGGATGGAAAATGATAGGGAGGAATTATTTGATGTACCCACGCAACTGCTGAGCAACCCTGCTATCAAATGTTTGTAAAGAATTATGAAAACTATATCTAGGGAGGGTGATGTTGCAGTTGATTTCGTGTATTTAGCCAATCAAAATGTATTTGTCAAGAGTTCCAAGTAAGGGAAACAATGCATTGTTTTGAGACCAGATTTAGCTCATGGTATTTCAATCTAACAAGCAAAATACAATTTGCACCCAGGGGAGAGGTTGCAGTCAATGACGTGGTGTGGCATGTGGCTGTATGCACCAGTAAAGGTCCACGTTCCATCCTTCCCACCTCAGCCTCTTCCCTGGGTCTGCCATTTTCCAAGCTTTCAGCTCTATCCCTTCCATCACACACCTCCCCCCACAATTGTCTCTGCACAGTACCTAAGTGTTTTCTCACTTTTTCCCCAGGGGGACTCGCTAACCTGGGTATATTGCATTCATATTTGAAAATGTTTTTAAATTTAAATAAGAAGAGTAAACGAAAAATATTGGAGATGTGTCTGTCCTTTTCCCCTAAGTATTATAGAAGGGTATCAATTGCTATTCTTACTCCAGTCTGAGAACATTTGCGGAAGGTTTTGGATTTTGGAAGCCTGTAGGTGGAGATACATGAGGTCCGCATGGAGCAGTTTTAAGCGAATACCTAGGGAAACTGCTGTCACCCCCTCCCCTCCATCTGTCACCCAGCTGGTGCGCACGGCCCCAAGACATGTCCCACTAACGCACTGTTCCCCCGTCTTAACTGTGTGGACGCTCCGTCCTAGTCATTCCAGCATCAGCTCAGCATTGGAAAGAGTTGGGGGTCTTGGCACCCTTTACTGTTTCCCAAGTCGGCCATCTTTTTCCCCCTTTTTTTACAGGAAGTAAGTCACGCAGGAAACACAAGCACGGAGTTCCTTTAAGTTGCATTAATACGCCTGAATGGAACCTTCAGGGTGATAATAGTTTTATTGACCCTGATTGTAGCATTCTGTGCATTGCTGGGCCTACCTGGGCGTGGGCTGGAAGGATATTACAGGACAAGCCTGACCCAGCCCAGGGTCATTAATGCTACAAAGAAGTAATTGATGAATGAGAGAAAATCCTGCCCATCCCAATAACTTCTAGAATCCCTCAAACACTCGCTTCTGAACTAGAATGGGATCAGGCATCTCAACTCACCATTGTATTGCTTTTATGTTTGTGCTCATATATTTGGAAATCAGTTTCAATAAGAAGCGCCTACAGCACTACGTATAAGATGCCAAAGCAATCTTGCATGCATGTGCCTTGTGCAGTGTGACATGTTCTAGGTCAGTATAGGTGATGGGAGGAACATAGGCCACCGATGAAAACAAATACGCAAGGGAATACAGTGGTATTTACAGTGAGTGCCAGGGTCTTTAACTGAGCAGTGGAAATAAGGGACGGTGCAGGGAAATGGGCAGGAGAGTGGGCCTCCATGAGGTGGGTACACCTTCAAGTTATAGGAGAGGGAGTTTGAGGGCCCGACGTGAATGTGCAAGTGTTGGCAATGACTTTGATGAAGTGGGATAGGGTGCTGCAGTGGTGGGGACAAGGAGAGAGAACGAGTGACAGGGCGCTATAACAAGGAGTTTATGAAGGGGAGTGGCGTGACATGAGAGAGCCCAGCAGTGGGGGGCAAGTCCATGAATGGATTTGAAGACTAGTAGCAGAAACCTAACCGCGGTTAGGTTGCTGACACTGGCACCTGGAGACCTGGGTTCTAAATCTTCGCTCCAGCACTTCAACGATTGTCTGATTCCGAGCCAAATCATTTAATCTCTGTGCACCTTGTGACAAGGATTGTAACCCAGCCTTATCACAAGGGGGCATGAACACCTCTCAACACGGGGTGAAGGCCGTCCAGGGTGTCAGCCAGAGCTAATCCTACTCCTGTGGTGGATGTTGGCCGCAGAGGGGGCCCAGAAAGCCACCCCTAAATCCCTGTGCACGAATACTTGCATGCAGACCGCCATCTCCAACCATGCCTCTTAACAAAGATGCTCGCCAGGATTTCTCTTATTGTTGCAGATCTAAAGTGATGCCAGATTGTCAGCCTGCCCAGCACAAAAAAACTGAAGACTATCAAGACAGCCATCACCCACATCAGAAATCTTCCAGCGTTACTGAGTGACTTCCACTCCAAGAAGTGCCAGGGCAGAGCCACCCGGACAACATGAAGAAGGGAGACCTAAAGGAGGAAGCCACAAGCATACGTGGCAGTCAGAGGTGGCCCAGTCATGCCAGGATGCACCAGCGAGAGTCCGTACATTCAACCTGATCCATTAAACCACTAGTCATGTTTGCAAAAACGTACCAACACCATCAAAGAGACGGGCTCCTGAGACACAAACTACTGCATTGAACTTGGTACTCTGCCATTACACAGTGAACACCCAGAGTACCAGTGGGCAGGGCGTAAGCCCCTTTTCAAAGTTTCCCGCTGCATATATATATTCCGGGGAGGGGAATGCAGCTCAAATTGGACATGGAAAGAGAAAGGGAACCAACCCCTAGAAGAGGATGTGTATATAAAGGAGGAACTGTAATCACAGAGTGCGGTTACTGGGTGAGGCAGAGGTGGAGGGCGACCAAGAGACCAGCAGAAAGAAGGAAGGGCAAGCGGGTTCTGCATGAGATTGTTGGAACAGATTAAATGTTGGTTTAGGAGTGATAGTGGTTTTGCAGTTTGAGTGCATGCGCCTGTGTGTTTGTCGAGTGCATAGAACACTATAATGTAAAGAGTGAACGTGAAGTGAAAGATAGTAGATGAAAGTTGAGTGGTGGTGTATTAGTGGAAGGAGGAGTGTAGTAGTGGGAAAAATGTAGTTGTGTTAAGAAGAGAGCATTAGTAAGAGGAGGAGTGCAGTGGTGAATGGAGGAGTGTAGTAGTGGGAGGAGGAGAGTAGTAGTGTGTTGAGGGAGCGGGCAGAGGAGTGAAGTAGGGGGCAGAAAGTGTATTAGTGGGAGGAGGAGTGTAGTATTGGGAGGAGAGTAGTAGTGTATTGAGGAAGTGGGCAGAGGAGTGTAGTAATGGGTGGAGGAGTGTAGTAGGCAGAAACAGTGTAGTAGTGGACAGAGGGGCATAGTAGTGTGAAGAGGTTGCAGTATTACAAAAACAGATCAGAGGGGTATGGGAAGAGTGTTTACACCAAAGGGTGGAGGTCAGGAGTAGGCGAAGTGAAACATCAGAGTGTTGAAGAATTGGAGGGAGGAGTATTAATATGTGTAGCGTAATAGAGGTGATTGGGCATGACTAATATAGCCTCAGTAAAACCGTGCAAGGACTTTCCCACCTTGCAGCAGAGTGCTAACCTGTGGATCCCATGGGATCCTCCCGCTGAGTACCACCCCGAGGGGGACTATCGGGTAGTGGCCTCACTTCCCTGACCCGTGGGAAGGGTCCCCCTCCTGGGAAGAAGAGACAACATCAAGGGATTTGTCACATAAAGCAGTGATTTTGAATACACTAAGGCATCCATAGACACGCCCTTTTGTAGGCCTGGTGTGGCCCCGAAACAAACACACACGATAGACAAGAGGGTGGTATTGTAACTGCCCACCTCCAGAACTGGCAAGCCCTTTCAGGGATTCACGTCACGTCCGCCGTATGTTGCAGTATGTACGGTCAGACAATGTTACAATCCTTAACATAACAAACAACAGAATACAAAAATGATTTGCTGAATTTCAGTATGATAGAAGATGACGTTCATATGAACCCTTATTATTAGTCATGTTCTACTAGAAAGTCATCCAACCTTGCTGGCATTCTACTATGTTCACTTCTCAGGTATCTCCTCACCTGGCATCTATATTCTTCCTCACATCTCACCTCCTGATCTACTTGTCCTGTATTATCCTTGTCCACAATCTCTGGAAAGTGGAATTCCTCATCCCCGTCGGGGACCTCAGGGACCCCTTCTTAAACCAATTGGAATTTCAGGTCACCTTTTCACCTACCTTCCTGGCCGTGACCGAATACCCTTTCTTCCTCGTGATAGTCCGCAGGGCCATTTCGTGAAGCAGATCCAACTTCCGCGGACTGCCAGGTAATTACAGGCAATTACTATTCTGAAGAACGGTTCCTAAGTCCATAATCAGGGCCTGCCACATTCATCAGCTCTTTCAGGTGTCTGTATAGGTGGAGGTTTAGGAAGGCTCACAGCAGCCTGGCACCATATGTATTGAGTAATTATCAAATCTATGTGGGCCCCCAGAACATTCTCCGGAGGCATGCTTTGGTCTTGCCTGCTCCATGGTGACCTGTGTGCGCCTTTTTCAGGACTGGCAAAATCAGGGCTGGGGGAATTACTATCCTTGTGTCTCATAGCAGCACCCCTTCATCTCACACAAATAGTTTAGCTCTCACTCTTCAGAGTCCATTACATAAACACATGGGTGTCAGTGGTGAATTGGCTCACATCAGCCAGCAGCATCTTCCACTGCCCTCCATGTAGTTGGTCTACCAACAGCTGCATTCCTCTTTGCCTGCTTGTTGTTGCTGCAATCCCCTCAAGTGACTGAGTTGGACCCGCGGCCCTGGTAACCATGTTAACCAGCTCCCCCTGTCTCCAATGTCTGGACATTCTCTTTCGGATCCATAACTAGCAGATGCCTTTAAAGGTAATCATCAGGATTTGACGCTCTCGCCTCAAAAGGTAGCATCACTATCAACCTACAGTTGCAGCATTCACTTCTCGTCGTCAGGCCTAGTAAGATAGTCGCTTGTTTAGTTCCTCCCCTCCCTTTCTGCACCCCTCTCCCTCACCTTTTGTCTTTCTCCGGCTCTACCCGAAATGTCATGAGACCTAGTACGGTAGTCGCCTGTCTGTTTTCATTTCCTTCCCACTCTCCCCCTCCCTCCCTTATCTATGTCTTAGCTCTTGCACTATCTGAAATGTCGTCAGGTTGAGTACACGATAGTTAATTTCACATCCTTACTGATTTCACATCCTTACTGTTCATGGCCTGTAAGAATGTCATTGTATTTTCCCTTGTTTCCTCCCTTGCCTTGAAGCGCTTTGAAACACATTGTGTATAGGTGCTATATAAATAAACTATTGTATCATATCATACCAAAGCAGTTGTGCGTTCAGGGCAGAGTCAAGCATTATAGGCAGCAATGGTTTGTGGTCCATGACCACGGTGACGGGTCAACCAAAGACATATCTATGAAAATGCTGGTAGAATACTGCACGGTCAGTGCCTCACGCTCAATTGTATCACTGTGGATAAGACTCTTCAAAGGTTTTGTGATTGTAGCCAAATCAGAAATTAACACATAATACCACCCAGCACATACTTGCGTAGTGGTTAATTATCCACATTGTCTTCCCATCGCTGGACACTCCCGAGGATCTGAGAGTGGACCAACACACTGGTCCCACTATGCATTTGCTGGTTTTTGACAGCCTTGTTGCGGTGGAGGGGCTTTACCCTTCCTTCTTCTCTTGCTAGGCCTAGGGTGCGTAGAACTGATTGCATGCACCTGTTAGATCTTCCTACCCTTCATTGCATCTTCCATGTGTGATGCCCTTGTGCTCGCCAGCTCTTGTGCTCTTCTGAGCTCCAGAATACATACTAGAGGCAGGCCAGGCTCCTTCAAAATGTGCTTCCTCAGTTGTGACAAGTGGCACTTCTGGATGATTTGACCTCTAATCACTACCTCTTCATCCTGGAACGCACATGTGGAGGCCAGATGATGCAACCTGGTACACCAGGCGTCCAACGATTCCATCACCTGCTGTTGCCCTGTCTCAACTGAAACCTTTCATAGCCCACATTGACCATTGGTGTAGAATAGTTTGTTAAGGCCGCTTTGGTGTCTGTATATGATCCATTACCCTGTGGCTATGTTTTGGAAAGGGCGGTATTCACTTGTCAGAGACTTGTTCACTGCCTGATTAGTCTCTGGGGTTTCCCAATTTTTTGCCAAACTGTTCTTCAGAGCCACATGAAATGGCAAGATGGATCTGTACGCGGCCCCTGATCCAAAATGTCAGTTAGATTATCCTGATAATATGTGGCAGTAGGTCTGGCCCAGCCCAAAATACTCCACTACCCTCAACATAAGGCAGCGGTAAGACGAGCCAGCTTGCTCCCCCGGGGAAGGTCTGCCAAACTCCAGCTCGGGAGATGTGTCAATACCACTGGCATTGTGCAAGGACTCACATAGATCCTGCATCCTACTCATGATGAGGCACTCAGGTGCATTAGGGGTCCCAAAATGGAGCCCAAAAGGCACCTCACCCTCCTCAGACTGCTCTTCCTCCTCAAAAATGGAGTGGAGGGCCTTAAAGTATTTCTTAGGTATAGGAGTAAACCTTTTCTCAGGCAACTCAGCCAGAGGCTTCAATGTCAACAACTTGGTCTTAGATACTGCCTTTTTAGGAGTTTCCACTGTCACCATGGGCTGTGTCGGTAAAATCTGCATCGGTGGTGCCAAAGGCATCGAGGGTCTGATCGGGGTGGAGGAACCAACAGGCAACACCAACAGTCGTGTCGCCGTTGGCATCGATGACTTCGATGGCACCGAGGGTTTGGACGGCATCAGGGGAGACGAAGACGTGACCTCTCCACACGGCTCGAGCGATCTTTATACGCCTTGAAGGCTCTCAATGAGGATCACGTCGGGTAGCCAGGCTCAAGGGCGCATGAGTTTTTCGGCAATGACCATTCCTTGCTGGCTTCAACCGAAGGTGCGGAAGGGCCTTGCCCTGTTGTTCAAAAATAGCAAGCATTTTCACCCATAAAGCTTCCCACTCTGCGGGTGATGAATGTTTGGACGGGCACCTCACCCACTCGGGGGTGCCCCCCGAAGAAGATGTTGAGGAAGGTCACTGGCGGTGCCTATGCCTCGAGCGCTTCGATGAGGAGGACTAGCGGTGGGAACCACTCCGGGACCTTGAGCGCTTGGCCTTTTCCCTCAGAGGAGAGTCGAAGGCCCAGCAGGTCGGCACTTATGGGGCTTGGACACCTTGCCTACCTTCAGTTTCCCCTTTCGTTCCCGCAATGCCTTTCCATTCATTGACTGGCACTTGGAACACGTATCAGTGTCATGGCCCCCGGCGATGCAGCACAGGCAGACACAAAGCGGATCGTTGATGGACATCTTGTATCTGCAGTCCCGGCATTTCTTAAATCCGGACCAAGGTGTCGTCGGAGTGAAGGACGAAGACATAGCGAAGAAAATTCAAACAGCAAACCACAGAAAGTATGAGGCGCGCTGAGTTCTTGAAGCAAACACGTTTGCGGAAAAAACAGAACTGAGGCTACGGGCGCCGTGCATGCTACTTATAACATCCGATGACATCACCTTTTGACGGATGCCTTTGAGGGACATCGACCCGATGCCATCGACGCACAGCGCCCTTTGCCGACAAATTTCCAAAGCAGCCAAGCTGTGGACACTACATGTCAAAGATGAGGAATACATTGGAGGACACAATCCATTCAAAATATATCTTGTGATAAAAAGAACGGAAGGGGCACAAAAATTACAGGTTATTTGTGTGGTAGTCCGATAAAAAATAAACACATTTTAAAGAAAACTAGTGAATGTAAGTTTAAGAAGCAAGTCTCATTTTAGAAATGCCTTTTTTGTTTTTTTCTTTGCAAGTAAGCTGCACATTTGGAAAACAATAGTGTGCCAGGCATGTAGGAAGTCTGCTTTTAGCAGTGATGGTGCCCACCTCAGCGATGTTCATAGCCCATTAATTCCCGTGGAGTCCCTTTCAGGCCAGATGAAACACAGGCTAGGCAAATATAACCTGCACACGTGCTAATGAAGGCTGGGCGAAGGAGCACCTGTAAGAGTTCTTTGCCAGATGGTAGAACGGCAGAGGGGGGGTGGGGGGGGGCAAAGCAACAAATAGGGGCGGGCAATTGCCCCCTTTTTCGTTTCACCCCTCTAGGGACGCCAATGCCTAAAGGATAAGAGACCTACCTGGGGACGGAACCAAAGTATTCTTCAAAGCTTGCAAATCAAACCAAGCAAAGAAGCAGTCGGCAGGTTGTGTGCGCACAACACACCTTTTATGCGCTAATTCTGCAGATATTATATATTCTGTGCTTCATTTGGGCTCAAAACCGTAAACCGTGATTAAACAGGAGTTTTTGGAGCCCTTCACAGCAGAATATAAAAACAACAAGGTGTAAATAGAGGTGTGTCTGGGAAACCAGCCCCAACTCGTGCCTACTAGCGTTCATGTGTGGCAGTAGTGACATGAAGCGCACGTGTCTCTATATCATCTCATATTCCCACTATAATTCAGGAAGCAGTTGGACTGCTCGGGTGTGACTACATTCCCAGAGACTGCCGAGCAATGCCCTACTGGGTAATCATTTCCAGATCATCCCAGGATTGGCCGAAGATTCTCAGAGCAGTGCCAGGATGCCATAATGGCCGAGCATTTATGATAATTAAATAAAATAACTAGCAGTACCCCCATGGTGATAATTACTACAGAATTCCCATCCTGTCCCAGAGTCACTAGAACCATTGCTGCCAGTCTTGCACGGATGTTCCCACCGCATCCCTGGTTGTTGCATCATCGCCCAGAGGCAACTCAGTAAGTCAGCTTTTAATATCAAAATGGCTGCCTGAACACTGCCTAAGGACACAAAGATAGTAAAATGCATGTCCATTCCAGTTGGGAAATAATGAGCACTGTAATCCAGGATTTTCCTCTTATAACCCCAGGAAAACAAGTCTGAGAACGCAAAATTAAAATTGGGGATGGGCCAGAATCTCCCTGAAATGGGGCATGTTGGCATGTATGTAGTAAGGTTAAGAAAAGAACAAAGAGAAGGGTGGCATGCTGTATTCCGCACAACACTGTATAGCGCGTACTATTAAAAACCAGAACTATGTCCAAAGGTCACCCAAGACTGCCCCTCCTATTGTATGGGCCGGCAGCTCCCTTCCTCACCCCTTTCCCCCTGCTTTCCCCCAGTCCCTATGCTTACCTTTACCAGCCCCTGCTCCATTTTCATTGCAGTTTGCAGACCGCGTCCCTGAAGCATGACATACTGTGTGTCACTCAACATGACCCAGTCTGTTGTGAGTAATGCTTTAAGGAAACGGAATGGAGAACGCATTTGAAAATAACGTACAAGTGAATGAATGGCAGAGGAGGCTACTACCCCAATGGGAAAGGTAGAAAAACGTCAGCTTCTCTCTTCACTGGGTCGCGCTTTTGGGAATTAGTCTGGAGACAGCGAATGGAAATGCCTTAAAGTTGGATGCCATGGGAAAAGGTAGAACACGGTCAGCTAGTAGCAAGGAGTGACCGATAATGCAGCAATGTTATCCTCACACACAAATACTGGGGCTGTCCAAATCCTCATATATGCTTCAATGTTACATACATTTAATGTTAGGGTGCCTTTTGGGAAACATGATAATGATCATCAAGCCTGGTGTGCATTAGATACTAGGAGATTCAAGCTTAGAACCCTTTTACCAGACACATATTTGTCAGATATAAAGATCTCTGGTCATTCATATGTTACCAAAATGCACTTTGATTTTATGCAAAGCAGGCCAGAACCCACACTGATGCTATTTGTATTAGGATTGCACTAGATTGTCCATCTTGGAATGATAAGTAGGTGGTGTGCTACGCACACGTTTCTAAATAATGGGTGAGCTTGAGTCTTGAGAAAGGTCTAAGTCTTAGGATGCAAGGTAAAAAGTCTCAAGGTGCAAGGGAGAAAAAAGCAATCCTGGCACATGGTTCGTCAAAGTGTGTGAAGCAAGGAAAAAAGTTCCCACAATAGGGGAACTCCCGTCCCCTGCACACTATCAAAGGCTAGGGACAGCCAAGTATTCAAGGAACAAATGTTAACTGATTCACTGGTTGTAGATTAGAGTAGAAATTATCTTAAATTAAGGCAATTGCATTAATATACATCGTAAATCCTATCTCAATATTAGTTTAGGGAAAAAAAGAGATTAATGTCCACGAGGTACTGTGTTTTTCACAAACTATTCTTTTAATCGAGTGCCCATGTTTGGAGCAACAATGCTCTTCGTCAGGGGGATTATGTTTAACTGGCACATGATAAAAAATGAACAGTGTGTAAATCTCATGATCAAAATAGAATATTAGCAAATGATATAGGAAGGTACCTTAGACCAACAGGGTTACAGGGGTGTCTAGCATCAAAAGTGAAGGATCTCTGGAAACTCAATTATATGGCTGGAAAAGAAAGGGGTAAAAACAGGGCTCTGTAATAAAGGTGGATGCACTAAATAGTGTATGTCAATCTATGAGATGAAATATCCTACCTCAAAGGCAGACGTGGAGCGAACGCAGAGTGTCAAATCCCAGGTCTTTAAAGGGAAAAGAGTATCACCTGGACACATCCATCTGTGGGTTAGATGCATCGATGGATCTAAGGTGGGAAGTCCATTCTCATTAGAGAGTATCTCAGTGCAGCAATGCAGATGAGTTAAAATAGAGAGACTCTTACATGATGTCAAAGACATGCCCTATGCTGCGCTGAAAAGGATTCTCACCGTAAGGGTGATCGTTCCTGTTCGGTTGTCAAAGTGATCTGTAAAATCGGAGTAAATGATGGTTTCGAGCACAACGAGAGAGCTGTGCGGAAATGTTCTGTGAATAAAATGAATCCATTTTACGAGAACAATAGATCTCAATGGAGTATGTAACAGTGATGGCAACCCGCCGAGCTGTGTGTCTAGGACAGTGCTGCGTTGCCAGGGCCAGCCGATGTTAGCAACAGGTGGAGCGTATGATGTGATGGCATCAGCGTGTGAACCTCTTATCAGAACTTGATTGCCAAGGCTGAACATGTAAACAGGTTGCTATGGGTACCACTAGCATAAAGCTAAAGTATAAGGAAAGACACAGAATAAACATGTCGGGTGCAAGTGCATCTTAATGAAAGATTACTCTCAATGCACAAATTGGGGTAAGGGAGATTGATCAAGCTTGGAGATACAAGTGTTATAAAGCAAAATGAATTACTGGTAATCCGCATGTAATGACAGGTACAAAGTTCATCAACAGATTCATCAGAAACTGGATTGACATACAGCTCCAGAAAACTTCCAATGATCTGCATGTGATAAGGGGAACAGAAATAATCATATCTGATCAGTCATCAAGCTATTCTAGGATCTGTCATATTCCTCATTGCAAGTTTTATTTCAAGGTACAAAGAGCATTGGCTGACATTTCGTGATAAGCATGTGGTTAGAGAGACAAATAATGTTACGTCTAAAAGGTAATTTAAACTTTCTGAAATCTGTAATACACAGTGGAAGCAGGGTCGCTCCTGATGAGTTCCCTGCTGTAAAAGATGTGAATGTAAAGAACTCTGAAGTATGCAATCGGCAAGCCTCGAGACAAAAAGGTGTCAATAATATTGGATGTAGACTGCCGATGGGTAACTCTGGTGTGCACAAGAGAAATGTTATGCCATGCAATGCCTTGCTGACATTAATCGCAATAAATAAAAACTACCAGATGGCCACCTCTGGTGTGAGCATAAGGTAAGGTGTATCATGTAAGGAATAGGAAAGTGTGGACAAATATTATAAAAAGGGTCCAAGTGGAATTCCTCGTTCATGCCCAAGGGGGTGATGAAGTCGAACTGATAAATCCAGTACAGTTCCCTCTGTGAAAGTCTCTTATGTAGGTCACCACCCGTTGATGGTGGGTGGACCACTTCCAGGATGATGCATCCCATTTGTGCCACTGTGTGTCTGGCTTCTTGGAACTGTTGGAAAACTGGTGATCTGTTATTCTGTGTCCTGATGTTCGTCCAATGATCCTTTACGCGTCTCATCATCTGACGCACATAGCAAAAGCCACAGGGACATTTAAGGGCATAAATCACATTCTTTGAATTGCAGGCCGCAAAATCGTGTAATCTGAACTTTATACCTGTATTGAGGTGGTGTGCATGGTCACCTTTTATGATGTTCGAACAATGCGGCCAATTGAGGCAGGGGAAGGTGCCTGGTTTCTGTCTGTGCAGTAAGGTCTGTGAAGGTCTCTTTACAAGTTTCACTTTTAAGAGAAAATCTATAAAATTCTTACCTCTCTTGTATGCCATCATCAGAGGTGTTGGAAATATTTTGTTCAAATAAGTGTAATTCCAATTCTTCTTGATGGTTCTTGCCAGTTGGTGACTCTGCTGAGAATTTAAGCATGGGGATCAACCTGTCGCTCTCTGTTTTGGGTTTGGTGTGTATGAGATCGCTTCTCCACTACCCCTCCACTCGTGTGAGAGCAGTGTCCAGAATGTTGGATGGGTATCCCCTCTTCCTGAATCTGTGGGACATCAGATCATATTCTGTCTGAATGTGTTAGTGTTAGACACTATCCTTTTGAGCCAGAGAAATTGGCTATATGGTAGGATTTGTTTAAGATGTTTCAGGTGAAATCTATTGTAATGAAGGGTGTTGTTGAGGTCAGTTGTTTTCCGGTAGATCGTGGTGTTTAATTTGTTTAGTTAAAGTCACTAGTACGTCAAGGAAATGTAGATGAGGTTCTCCTATTTCAAGAGTAAATTTGATGTGGTTGCTGCACTGGTTGAGATGCTCGTAAAATTGTTGTAGCTCTTCTTTATTCCCTCTTCAGATAGCAAAAGAATTGTTGATGTATTGTTTCCAGAGTACCAACTTCGGGCTGCAGATGTCGTTATTGAGAATGTGAGTGGTCTCAAAGTGATACATGTAAATATTCGCATATATGGGGGCCACGGGAGATCCAATGGATGTGCCAGCAATCTGTAGAAAATATTTCCCCTCATAGCGGAAGAAGTTATTAAAGAGAATGATGTTAATAAACTCTATGGCAAGTACTTTATGAATCTTCACTTCTTTGTGGTTCAAAAGGAACCATTTGAGAGCGTCAGTGACTTCTCCATGTGGAAATGGAAGTATCTAAGCTGGTAACGTCCAGTGAAAATAGAATCATTCCTAGTTCCTACAGCTGTAGTTCAACTAATAATTCTAGAAAGTGCAATGTTTCTTTCAGGTAGGTGGAAGTTGACTGTACCAAGGGTCGCAATGCCATGTCCACGTATGTAGCTAATGGGTTGAATACGCTGTCCATCCCTGCCACTATCGGTCTGAATGGGGGATGTGTGGGATTTTTGTGGACTTTAGGCAGTGCATAAAATACTGGGGTGATAGGGTGCTTGTTGGTTAAGTATTATCCCGTCCCTACGGTTATCCATTCAAGGTTTCATGCTTTAGTGATGGTTTTGGCAATCAGTGTCATGATCTCCACAGTAGGATCTCAATCTAATTCCAGGTATGTTCTCGTGTCCCTTAGGAGGTCCAAACAACTCTGGTTATAGAATGTGGAGTCAATAAGAACCAAAGCTCCCCCCTTGTCTGCTGGTTCATTTTAATAGAAAGATCTTCTGCTAGTTCCTTCGGTAGTCTGGTTTGATGTTTGCACAAATGATTGCTTCCATGTAGGTTGTACTTAATCCTTTTGAGGTCCTTTGTGGTTTTCAGCTTTAGCATGTCAATAATTGGGTTGTTGACTTGTGGGTAGAAAGAACTCTTGGATTTAATTTCAAGGAATTTGCTGGTCTCAAGTTGATTGGGTGTCAGGGGCGGGGTGTCAAAAACAACTTTTAGTTCCATCTTCCTGACTAGTTTCAATAGGTTGATTTCCTCTTCAAAGTTAGAACTGTTTTCTGTCGGAATAGAAAATACTCTGTATGGTTTGTCTAGGTTTTGATGAAGTGATGTGCTCAGTAAGGCAACTGTAACATTCTTAGTCTGACGACTAAACATACTGGAAGTGATCATTAGAAATACACATTCTAACATTTTAAAAAGCAACTATTTACAATGCAAGTAAAATTCAATCATTTTCTATTTTGTTTCTTTAATAGCTGCTTTTGTTAAACCACATGCCCCCTGGTACCCATTCCTCCCCCGCCTCCTCCATTGCAAGATATCTGTTTTTATCCTGGTCCGGCAATGGCTCAAGTGGCTCTAGTGCATATTCACCCTACTATGAGACATGAACATAGAAAGAGATGGCGACAGAGAAACAGACAGAACGAGAGAGCACAAGATTGGTATATGATACGCTGGGTACTCGTATTAGTTGTATGTGCACAGGTATTGCTGACTTTTCAAATTCCCACGCCTGCCATTCACCAATCAGTTAATTTTGCATTCTGTTACCCTATTAATGCATGGCACCTGGAAAGTGTTCTCGGAGGTCTATAGTTGGATGCACTGTTTACCGTTAATAAGTGCAAAATATAGACATTTCCATTAAGAGACCTTGGTGTGGGATAGGATGAAGGAGAGTGTAGGTTAGGATGTGTGGGCAGATGTTTGGTACATGGTGTTCAGAAACACAAAGTGTGAACTCTCTAGCTTTTTTTTCAATTGCTGCACCCTAAAATACCAGAGTGAGGTTCTAATCTTGGCTCCAGATGGAGTCCAGGCAGGATTTGAGATTGGTTTTCTTTTAGTTTGACTCCTTGGTGGCAAATCAGAGCAAATTAACTGCCTTTTTTGCTGACCACATCCAGCAGCAGCTTCTCAGCAATCAGTCCTTGGGTTTGTTAGAGATCAACAATGATGCAATGCAATGCAATGGTCCGTCTCGCTTCAACTCCCAACAATCTTCACTCAAGTAGCAATAGCAATAGTTATAGTCATAAATCGTCATCATTGACGTGTAACACTCAAAGGTTTGTCATGCAGTTCTATTGGTTGGAAAAGGTAACTTAAGTATAGGTGCTATATCTATATATGGCAGCAGAGTGTTAGTATTGGATAACTCTTATTGGGTAGGCGTCTATGCCCTTCCCTCTACATTTCTCGTGCAAACGTCACTAAAAGTATGACGTCTCATTGGTTCTACTATCTTTAGGACCTTAGATTATTTGGCCCTCTGTGATTGGGCTGGCTACAACCCGAAGCATAAATCTCCACTTTAATTAGCAGCAAGCAGAATGGTCACCCAGATACAGGAATCCCCAAGATTCACCCTGCCTCCCTTCCATCTATCAGTACTTTAGAGCTATGTGTCAATTAGTTGGCTGAGGTTGGCCTCGAACTGTAGCTTCTTGTCAGAAAAGGTTATGGTATCTCCTGCTTTGGGCGACATCAGACGTTGGTACCTCTTCTCACTTGGCTGGTCACGTGTTGGAATACTGTGAATCGGCTTCTTTTTCCTTCTAATTGTGCATTTAATTCTCATTTTCGGCCACCACCTGCCTGGGCCTTCTTATCTTGACCTTCACGGGGAGGCTGCTTTGCTCTTAAGTTTCGATTCTCCGAAGTTACTGTTCGCTCCCTTTCTTTCTTGACCTCTATTTCCCAGGCACGGCCTGCTCTTCGCTGAGTTTCGATTCCGCCGTCTCTCTTCTCGTTTCAGCTGGCCTGTTTGACTCCTAGTAGCCTGGGTTACTTCTGCTTTGGTATCAAGTGGACTGCACTTATATAATGTGCTTTGTTGAGGTAGATATATGGTTGGCGCTTGCCGCTCTATTTTTCTACTAAGCATAGCAAGCCGCACTGTTTTCTTAGCTTCTCGCGTTACAAGCCTATGTACAGGCGTTAGCTGATTCAATACTTTCATTCTGCTTTACCGTTACATTTCCTTATATTTCACCATCGTCTCTTCTTCTATGTTGGTGATACCCTTACCCATAGTGTTTCGTCTATGTGTGTCATCTTTTGGCTGTCGCTCTTCATCTGTACGTTTGTCCTGGCGCTTGTGACATCATCATTGTCTTCTATTAAGTCCTTTTGAGTTTGTTCTGGGATGATGTTAAAACAATCTTCATTTCTTGTCATTTGCTGATATGGTTGTCTCAATGGATATCTTACTGTCCATGGTTATCTGGTTATTTGCGCTTCAATAGGTGTTGCTCTTCTGATTGACACTGGACAGAGCCCTAGTGCAGCTCTCTGCTGGTTTATCTGCTCGTCGTACGTCACATAGCTTGGTTTGGATGTTTCAGGTACTTCGAAATGGGCGACTGGAGTGTAGCCCATATTTGGGACCTCCTCTACAATCCCCCTTCTGGTCGGTTTATCGACCACTTCCGCTTCCGCTTCATCCTTATGGTTCGTCTTACTTGGTTTTTCTGCATTCATTTCTTTCTCGTCTTCTGGGTTTGTACATGATGGTTTAAAGGGCTGTCTCTTCGGCATCCATATTTTTATCACTCCTTTCAGGTTTCCTGCTGTTTTCACAGTTCGTCCTTATTCCATGTCATTAGCTGATATTGTCCACTTGGGCTGCAATAGATCAATTTTCCTTCGTAATTTCTACGTTTCTTGGGATACAGAAACTTTGTTCCTTCTGGTGCGTACTTGCTGGCCTTCGCCAAGTCCTTTATTTCTTCGTCAGTTAGGTCTCTGGGTTTCCATCCTGGCTCAACATCAATCATGATCTTCATCCCTATGGCTTTCTTCAAATTGTTCTGGCATTGCGAGATTATCTTGATAACACAAAATCCTAATAGTATCATAAATAGCAGGGCTCCCAGGACTTGAATATGTCTGCCTTCCATCGTAGGACCCACGAGAATAATGATCCAAACCAGCTGTCATCATCAACTTCGTCAGTTCCATTGATCATCTGGTTCTGCAGGTTTGTCAGCATACCTATGGCTTCTGTTAAAGTTCCATTTTCCTCATCATGAGAAGGTATGAATGTGCAACATGATTCTCCGATTTTGGCACAGACACCTCCATCCATCGCTGTAATCATGTCAAGTACATATCCGTTCTGGAGAGTCATCAGTCGGATTGCTCTTAACTCTTCCTTGATTGCATTGAATTCTTTTATTGTCGAATTGATGGTTTGCAGTAACTCCCATCTGGTTATCTGCAACCATTTAGTATTTGCTCCAATTTGGAGTCTTGGCATAAAAATTGTCATAAACACTGATGAGGTGAGGCTAAACAGCCTGTGTTCATATGGTATTGCATGAAATGCTTCTTCTGATTTGGTAGAGAAGTAATTCTCTCTCTTCATTCGGGATGCCAGCTTCACAGATCTCCTTTTCCTCAGGTGAGCATCTGTCTTCGGGGAAACTGTCAATATTCAGGTCACTTTTTGGGATGACCAATGCTGGGACATGGGCGTTCACTATCGTGCATATGCCTCCCCAATTCTTTGGTAGTCTGATGTATGCTTTGGATCCACACGCCCAATAAGGATCCATAATCACTGCAGTTCTGTGAGTCATTCCTAGAGCTTCAAAAATGTGTTTACCGTTCTGATTCTCTCCCATTTTCCTTGTGCCATTGTTTCTGAAGCACAATTTCGGGATTTCCAGTGGCACTATCTGCAGGGGTCCTCCTCTGTCTTCGACCCATGTCGGTAATCTTGCGAGTCTCGGCCATAGAGGTTTGCATAACCTCTGAGTTTTCTATTGCTTCCTTGCAGGCTCCAAGGACCATCCATGCTTGGAAAATCACCACTCCTTCTTCCCATCCGTTGGGGGAAAGTACTGTTCCCCAAATCTGCATTTGGCCTCTGTTCTTTCAAATTTGACCCTCTTCCGGTGTTTTTCCTTGGACGTTCAGTCTCAGGTTTATTTCCCATTTTATTCCTGTTCCTTTAACTTCAGGTCTTTCGAACCTGATCACGTGATTCCTAGTATGAGCTCTATTTCTCGTCTTAATGTTCTGGACATAATTACCTCCATCGGGGTAATCCATTTCAGTTGCCCATATCAGTGAGGCAAATGTGACAGACAATGTGTGGTCGCTTTTGTTTTCCACAGGGCATCTGATAGCACTGCTTCCGTTAACTCTCCTTTTATTTCATCTTGTTTTTTCTCACCACCTCCTGTGAAAGTTTTTTCAGTAGGCAGTCTCGTCTTCTCTGTTTTCGTTTGAGGTTCTGTGGTCATTGACACTAGGCCTGGTTCAGGTGCATTCAGTGTGTGTGTGCGTGTCAGTGCTTTGTCTTCATGCCTTTCGTGCCGACCCTGTCTCCGGCTTTTCTGCTCATTCATTACCTCAAGTGTGTATGTATCACTGATAATTACATTCATTTTCATTTCATTTATTTTATCATCAGATTTTATCGGGACTGGAATAACTATATAAGGTCTGGGTGCTTTTGTGGGTTTCAGGCGTTCATTATCAGGCGTGTGCACTGGAATGGGAATGCTTCGTGCACCAATAAAAAATGCAGTCCTGATCGTACATGGCAGAAAAATAATGATAATCACAATGCATAGGCACATAATAGTTTGGTAAGAAAGGTGGCAGCATTTCTTTTCAGAGAAGCGAGGGTGCCCCTCTGCTTGTGGGAGGACCAGGTTGCTGTTCTGGGCCCACATCTCGATTATTTGATAAGTGTCAATGTTATTGTTGTCCCCCACTCAACATTGTTCTTTGGACAGTTTGTGTCATAAAGTGTCATGTGCTTCACATGTGTCCCCCCTCTTCCGGGAGGCAATTGTCTTTTGATGCGGGATGCAGTTCCCTTGCTAGACTATGGAAAAATAGATTAGACTAATACTATGATGAGTCACTTTTACTGTGCAGGTTCAAAGTATATTTGCTCTCAGTTCGCTCCTTTAATCTGGTTCAATTCTGTGGCTGTGTTAGACGCAAGTCTGTATGAGGAAATAGGGAAAGAAATGACAACAAATATAACAAATCAGGTTCTTGACTCTGCTCCCTCGATCTGTACCTCAGCGAAAAGTTTCTTCAGAATCTCCTCAGATAATCTCTCTGATGGTTAGAAAGTTCCACTTGGAGAATGATTCCATGCAGGAGCATTCCCATCTGTGCGATATTAGCTGAATCGCTGATGAAGGTGAGGATGCCAACCTCGATAGGTCTCCCCACCAATTCCGGAAAGTCAGTAACTAGGCGAAAAAGGACATTATGCGCTAGTCTGCTGTCTTCTGGTGATAAAGACATTTGTCCTGTTTTGCTGGGTTCAGGATTATAAGTTCTTTCCTTGACGCAAAAGATGTTTGCACTGTCCGGTCGCGTGGAGTGTGACCAATATGCTAATTTTGTTGAGCAGATGACTCAAATGTTCGGCGTTTGCTGGATCTCGAAGGAAGTTCAGCGTCCCTGTGGTTCTTCCAACAATAGATGGGCACTCTTCGATTATGCGAAAGAAAAGTGTATTGATGAGTTCATCTAGTATCACCTGTGGTGGAAGCATTTGTGTCCTTATCACTGTACTCCGGGAGTATGATGAAGGCTTCCGCAATGACAGTGAGCAGGCGTCTTATTACTTTTTCGTTCTCGCTTCTCTCCATCTAAAGAATGGACAAACCACGACAATTCAGTATCTGTACCTGTTGCATACTTGGATCATGTCGATATAATCGACATGCAGATGCTGAAAAGGCCCATTTGGCCGGGGGATAACTCCTCTCATTACTTTTAATGTGTGACCCGCAGTGAATTGTTGGCAGATTATGCAGTTCACCATAAAGAATGCAACATGCTCAGCTAAATTCGGTATAAACCAGTCTTCCGTGAGCATTGCTGCTGGATTTTGTCAGGTGCATCGGGTAATGCAACTGTTCCAATGCTACTTTTAGTAGGGTTACAGGCATCACTGGTTTACCAGTGTTGTCTTGCCACCACACGCCGTCAGAAGGGTTTAAAGAACACCCCCGACGTTAACAAATGTTTTTCTCCTCCTGCGGTGCCTCCCCCTGAAGCTCCATTAGTTGTGTCTGCCCAAGATCGCTATAGGCTTCTGGTGTGGTTTGTGCTACCATCATTCTTTCATGAGTGCACGCCACTTCTACATTCATAATCGTCTCACTTTTGGATGCCATACGCTTGGCTTCCGTGTCTGCTGCGTGATTTCCGTGCGACACAAAATCTGTCCCTTTTGTGTGGGCGGCGCATTTCATGACCGCTATGCCCACTGGGAGCTGTAGTGCCTTGATCAGCCTGTCCAATAAGGCTGTGTGCTGCACTGGCATGCCATCTGCTCGGAGGTAGCACCTCCTTTTCCAGAGCTCTAGTCCTGCGTGCACTGTGGACGTCACATAGGCAGAGTCACTGTACACTGTTACTTCCTCGTCTGCGTGATTCTTAATGGCGAGTATCAATGCCAAGAACTCTGTAGCCTGTGCTGAGTAATGAGATAGTATTCGTGCACTGACGAGTACTCGAAATTCTCCATTTGCTATGTGCTTCACCAAAGCCACGCCTGTATACCTTTGTCCGTGAACTTGATCGATTCTCGAGGACCCGTCAATAAAGACGGTTTCCCCTCCTGCCAAGGCATTTTCTCTTACCCTGGGGATCTCATCATAGAATTGTTCATAATTCGCTGTCATGTATCGGTTCTCATTGGTGACCGGCTCTGCTATGAACGTAGCTTGGTTCCCTATTTTACATCTGATTATTTTGATCGATGGATTTGATATTATCACTTCATAAGCAGAAGCTCTCTGAGATGTCAATGTGCCCTTTGGTTTTTCTAGTATGGCAAATAATGAGTGCTCGACGTATAACGTCATAGAACATCCCATTACAATGGTTGTCGCCTTCTCTATGGCAAACGCTGCGGCAGCTAAACTTTGTTCGCATGAAAATTGACCTTTCATTACTGGGTCCAGGTTCCCACTGTAATATGCCAGGGGTGTGTACCCCAGTGAGGTTCTTTGAGCGAGCACTGCCGTCATGACGTTGCCATTCGTGTGCGAAAACAGGTAGAATTCCTCTGCATAGTTAGGAATTCTGAGAACTGGAGCCGTACAAATCACTCTTTTGAGTTCAGCAAACCCTTTTTCCATCACTTCAGACCATTCAATCTTTTCCTTTGTCACTTGGGCCTTCTTTAGGGCCTGAAGTAAAGGCTTGGTATACAAGCTGTAGTCGAAAACCCATGCTCTGACATAGTTGCACAGGCCTAAAAAGCTCTGCATTTGCTTTATCGTGTGTGGCTTAGCTGTGTTCAATATTGCTTCAGCCCTTTCTGGGGTCACCTTCTTCCCTTCATGAGAGATCAGTTGGCCTATGTACAGCACTTCCTGTTGACAGTATTGTAGCTTTTCCTTGTCAACCTTATATCCTTTCCCAGCCAGTATAGTCAGTAGCTGAACAGAATCGTACCTGCATTGTTCTTCTGTAGTACTGCCGATTAGAATGTCATCCACATATTGCAAGACGACACTTTCTAATGCAATATTGCTTGGGTCCATCTGTAGGACTCTATTAAAAATGGATGGGGACTCACAGTACCCCTGTGGCAGCCTTGTGCTTTTCAGACGCATTTGTCTGAACGTGAATGACGTCAAATCTTGTGAGTCACGGTGCAACGGGATTGAAAAAAAATCATTTTTCAAGTCAATCACCGTGAAATATTTTGCCTCGATGGGTATATTACATAGAATTGTAGATGGGTTAGGGATTAGAGGGAACTCAGCTTCAACAATATCGTTTAATGCTCGAAAATCCTGGATTAAACACCAAGACCCTCCCTTTGATTTTTTGACAGGATACACTGCCGTATTACAGTGACTCTGACATCACTAAGATGCCCTGGTCCATCATGGCAGAGATCGTCCTAAAAATCCCTTCGTCTGCCTCTCTGGACATGGGATATTGTCGGACTCTCGGCAAAATTGCTCCTGGCTTTAGTTTAGTTTTCACTTCTCCACCCCCTTCAAGAGGCCTACGTCATAGGGTCGTGTTGTCCATACCGAGAGAGGTACCTTAGCTATCTCCTTATCACAATATTCCGGACGCTTCAGCGCCAACATCATTCTCTGGGGCACTTCTCTTCTGATCATTTTTACCCAAAAGATGAGACTCACTTCCACCCTTATTTCTTCTGAGTCTGGTCGTTCTTCAAACAGATCTTCATTAGCGACATCAGTCACTCGATACCCTTCTTCAATGGCGAGGATCGTGCACCATTGTCTGCCTTCATCATCATATCCATCGACCAATGCTACTTTCCCTCGCACTGCTGCAGCATGTATCATCAAGGGAAATACTTGTCCCTCCTCTAAATGCATAGGTATCCTTGGTCTGAATAGAAACGCATCAGGGGTTCTCATAGTTCTGTCTGCGAGGCCTGGCAATCCTGCCACAAGCACCCGCATGCCATATGTGAAAACTTCTGGTGCCAGTGGTATAGCTCTCATGGCAATGCGTCCTGAGTATGTTCTAATTATTTTGCATACATTCGAATAATGCATTCCTGGAGTGGAGCATACTATGCCCTCCTCCATGAACAAAATCGTCATGTTCAATTTTGTCAAAGTCTCGACCCAAAATGTTTACAGGGGTCTGGCGTGAATATAATAAAGGTACATCCATGTCGTACTCTCCTATGGAGACTGGGAGTGCGTCCGTAAAGGGAACTCGACTGTGAGCTCCTGTGAAACTCTGAGTATCCATGGCCTCACCGAACATTGAAAATGTGCCTTCACATATGCACGAGCATGTTGCACCGGTGTCCACTAGGAAGGAATATTCTTTACCCCCTATCCTGACATTCACCCTAGGTTCCCTATGAGGGTCTGGTGTCACTGATAGGATAGAGCACATCAGGGTTCCCAGTGAGCTGTGCTAGTGTATATATAGGCTTGCCCCACTGTATACTTGCAGATTTTCCCCATTCCCAGTGTTGCTTCCCCTTCCAGGGTTCTGGGTCTGTGGCAGTTGTGATGGTGCCTGTTGGGTTTGTCCTTGTGGAGGATTCCCTATACTCTGTGGTTGCACCCCTTGCTGCACTCCTTGCACTTGCTGCTGCACCGTATGATTCTGCGCATTGCCCTGTTGTGGGAAAGCAGGTGGATTTGCTGCACCTGTTTCCGTTCCTTGGCTATTCTGCCACGTGCCTCAACTTCTGCAAGTGCGCGTCAAATGCACTGTCAGTCCACACAACCAGCATGCTGGTGGTGGTCGGATTATTTGTCCATTTGACATATCCAAATTACCATTTTGCACGGCTTGAAGGCCTCCATGATTACCTTAGAAACCTCCTTGATTGTTCTGCCATCCTCTTCCTCTAAAACCTCTTCCCCTCGGGTAAAATCCTACATTACCCTGGTTGTTCTGTTGTGGCTTAGCCACCTGTTGCATGTTTTGTTCAACTGTGTTGGTTAACATGGCTCCTTCAAGAGCATACTTTGAACATTTCTTTTGCACCAGCTTCGCTTCCTCACCCTTTCGAGTCGCCTCCTTTTTTAAATTCTTTTCTTGTAACAATTTAAAGTAATGCGGGGTAGTTAGCTCTATCTCAGCCCAAGGTTTAGCCTCAACTCCTACCAATATCTTGAGCTGTTTCTGCACTGGTTCTGGCAACCCTTGGCACAATATGTGATAAAAACAGGTATTGATTTTGTCCAAGATTTATGCGTTTTGAGCACCAACGCGTCCTGAAAATTCTGGATATAAAGTAACGGGCCTTCCGACTCCTTCATTTTTCGGGTCATTATAGCTCCCATATCAGAAGTGTCTGGGTAAAGCACCCGTAGGTCTTTCCATAATGCTGCTCTGCATTTGTTAAATGGGCTCCGTCGTGAGCAGTGTTAATTGTGGTTACAGCATCATAGCCCGCCCGTGTCCACACATCGTCTGGTCTTGCTCCCCCCTTTTCTAGTAGTGGAAATTGGAATGCGTAGCCTTCCTTTTCTTCTCTCATAGCTCTCCTGTCTATCACAGGGGTAATATTCCTGCATCGCCGTCTACCTGGCAATGTCCATAACCTGTCTACATAAGGCGGCAATGACACCTCCCTCTGACCAGACCATGGGGTGTTCCTTCATGTCGTTCAGACTGTGCGGCTGACTCAGATGCCCTTGGTGCGGACTCACTAGCATCTGACCATCACACCCCTTTGTCCTTTGGGAGTCGTCTTTCGCGCCTTCTCCTTTCTTCATTTGTCTCCCGCCCCTCCTCTTCGGAGTGAGACATTGGTTGTTCCCAATTCACGCAACTCTTTGTGTCATCGTCATTTCTGCTGATTTCTAAACTATCCAAGGACAGTTTCCTTCTCCCACTACTTCGGGTGACATCCTCAGTGTCATCCAGCTGAATGCACTCCAGGTGCTCGTTCTCCCCCTCCGTTTGGGGTAATTGTTCTAACCCCATTTCATCATATATTTTATCGATTGTTTCCCTGATGCTTCTGGTGTCGAAGTCATCTTTAATATTTGCCCTAGACGTGTCTTGTACTGAGTCGTACGTAGGGAAAAATTCTTCAATATCTTCCCATTCTACCACTGGATCTGTTTTTTTAACCTCCCTCTCCAAATATTCGAGATCGCGTTCCTTCTGTCTATGCTTGAGTTCAATATCATCATCAAATCCGCTGCGCTTCCTCGCCTCTTCTCTGACTCTATCTTCTTCCCTTCTCCTTTTATTTCTACGTTCATCTGCTTTCGTATCCCCTCATCTCTTCGCCTCCTTATCCTTTTTTCACGTACCCTTTGCTCTTCTTCCAACCTTTGCGCTGTCTGTCTTGGTCATAAACTGTTCTCTGTTTGCGATCAAGCTGTTTTTCTTGCTCCTCGCGAAATCGCGGTTCTCACCACAGCCTATCTTTCCTTCTTATCCTTTCGTCCCTTAACTCTTTCTCTTTCTCTGTGCCTCATCTAACCTCTCCTTAGGTCTCATATAGTCACTTCCTTTCCCATTTAATTTCACTAAGATTTGTCAACCCATCCATTCGTATTTTGCAAACACTATCTCATCAGTTCTGTCTTCACTTCCTTTCCACTTCTTTCCCTCTCTCTCCTTATCAAGAGATGCACTTGTTTGTGCCTGATCCTTTCTTTCATCGTCGCGTTTCCCCTTGTTTCTCGGGACTATGGAGGTGAGATTCGAGTCCTTATCCTTCCCTTGCTTATCGTCACTGTTGTAAATAGGTGACTCATATGCAGGGTTGCTGTACCCTGTGGCTGCTTTAATCTCCCTTAATGGGTAGAGTCCCTCAGGCTTACTTTCTTCGGGTTCTGTTTCAGGCGGGGCTGGTGGCGCAGTAGGCGTCTCACCCCCCTCTGTGCATACATTTAGTATCCAGTCTGTAGGTGGCTCTTCCTCCTTTGGCTGTTCAAATGTTTTCCAGAGTTCTAGAACAGCAAGGCGTTTCTCTAACTTCTTGCCTGTATATGTAGCATGCAAGTAAGTCGTCATATGTTGTAAGACGGCTTTAGATAAAGACCCATTTTGTGGCCACGGCATAAACATCTTGTGGGCGGTACCCTTGACCCACTCGGTGTTATACTTCTTTAGCTTAGGTGCGTGTTTCGGCAGCTGTTTACATAAGTGTGGTAATGGAGTAATGTCTTCCATGTTAAAGTCTGCTTGCTTTCCGCTTATTCAACAACTTTCAATGCTTTCATGCAACCTTAACACTCCCAAAAATGTGAGCGAGCACCAAACACCACAAGCTCCAATCCAATTTTTTTTCCGCCAAAATGTTATATTACCAATTTACTCAAAAACATCAATTTGTATGCGATTCCATCTCAACTATTGAATTGCATAAATCTTAATCCGGTCTCACAGAAAACACACAACAACAAAAAAGAAATTCCTTCACATGTAATGGCACAACAGAACATATAAGATAGACACTTAACAGACTAGACAGACACCAGCTGGACACAAATATCTCTGCCTCTAATTATTACCCCTACATGGAGTTTAAACGAACTCTGTTCACGACGTCTTTAAACGTGGTGGTAGCCTAATCATCCCCTATTATGTGGGGCTCCGAGTTCACGTTTCTTCTGACCGCTATATTAAAGCGCAGGAATAAGGCGTATCCTCTCTCTTCTCAGGTGTCCGCCCTGGCATTCTATCACTTCTCAGGTGTTCACCCTGGTATCCTCTATCTTCTCAGGTGTCCGTCCTGGTATTCTATCACTTTTTATTCAATTATTCTCGAGTCATTATCCCCTTATATATATACAGTCTTCTCTACTTCTGGCTTTTTTGTTTTCTCCACCTCCCTCCGTTACCTTTTCCCTTACTTGTTCTAATGCCTAAAATCTTTGCCAAAGCACTCAATTTCTATTTCACTCACCGTTCGATTTGCTCCTCTCTGGACCCTCGGGATCACCGCCTCTGTTACCGCCTTCTTCAGGTTTTCGCCTGATCCGCTGCCCGTAGGAATGGGAAGGGATAGGTTTTTAAAACGGGTCCCTTCAGGCCCCAACTGCAGTCTTGGGTCAATTACACTACCATTGTCCACGGGAAGCTTCACAGTCTACTCAGCCGAATGGCTAAGGACTCGTGATATTGCCGAAGACCTAGAGTTACTTTGTGTCGACGGTCAATAGGTGTCTTATTATAATCAATAATCTATAATCAATAATCGATGGTTAGAACCATCCTCTGCTACCAGGTGTACTAACAGAAACCACAGACACGTGTTTCGGTCTGGTTGGACCTCATCAGTAGGGTGGATCTGTGCCTCTCTAAGAATAGTGAGCAAGGGGTCCACGTCTGGATTCCCCTAGTAACTTAGGGTGAGACCCAAAGTTACTTAAATATGAAGATTAACAAGGGGGTCCTGGGAGTCTCTCTGCCAGACATTAGTCCTGGTTGGCACACTCACACCCATACATACAAACGGACCATTTACTTGCAGGCATGCATATAAACATACATACATAAAATGCATACACCTCTGACACACATGCATAATACACACATACAGACATATACACACTGAAAAAAGTCTTTCTTACCTGTTTCCCACCCAGCTTCGGACTGCCAGATTTAATGCTCCGTCTTCACTCTAGGCCCCTGGCTCCAATGCTACATGCAGACAGGAACCAGGGAGAGCTTTCTTGTTCCTGCCTGACACGTTGAGAAGAGCAGGAGGCGGAGCGTCGCCATCCCACATCACCAGCCAGTCGCCAATGCAGTCGACCCCAGCCAAGTTCTAACCCTGACTTTAGTAAGAAGGAGGGATGAGGCGGGCCCCCCTCTGGACAAAGGACGGCAGTGCAACCACTATGCCGATTGATGCTGCTGACTTTCATTTGCATACTCTGCATGCAGAGCACAATCTGTAGACCAGCAGAATTGGTGGGGCTCGGAAAGCATGGTCTGCACCTGCCTGACAACAGCTGCTTGTCGACCTATGCTTAAATAAGGAAGCAGTAGAAAAATGGTGTGCAACTGCTTTTGACTAGACTTAAAAGTGCAGTAAAAGGTGGAGGGAGGGCTAGTGTCAGACTAGGGTCGCTCCAGGAAAGGATCGGGAATGTTTGCCCTACCATTGGGTTATATTCTATTTCTGACTACTTTTTAATATTTACATATCTGCTGTGATTGAAGTGAATTGGAATAAGTGATTTAATTGATTTATGTAAGAGTTGTGTTGCTGCTGCTCAATGATGGATGTACCGCCCTTTGTAATTTTAGCTTTAAAATGGCATGCCCTGACCTGGATACAATGCCCAAAGGGCTGCGAGAAGCTCAGTCATATTGTTGCATCTAGATACCGAGGTTCTAGGCAGAGAACCCTACATTCATTAAGCCTGATCTGCAGGTGCGAAGTGCACACGAAGAGCCAAAAGAGCCATTGGTGACATGAATTCTATATCTTATAGGGTACGCCACATGCTGGGATGGCTTTTATATGATCCTGGAGCCAACTCACTTACACCATTATCACAACCACTTGTGCACCCAGATTTATGTTGATCGAATTAATGTTATATGGACCCTCCATGGATTCACGTGCTGGTCAACCTGAATGCACACCACTTTGGGCTGTTAGTTTCTGGATAGGCTCAATAGTTATTAGTGAAAGGAAGGCACTAGTGATCCTTGCACCTAAGGCGAGTAAAGAACCCGAAGGCCAAGTCACCTGCCCCAACCTAAGGTCAGGCTAAGCTGCCTGAGAGGGGAAACTTTGAAGTTGGACAGAAAAAGAGGATATGAACATAGAGCCTGCCATGGTTCCTGCACTTTGCCCCTTTGCTGCAAGCCCCAATCCTTAGATGCTCCCATATAGAAGGAGAAAGGAATGAGAACTAGGATTAAAGTTACACCAGTTCCCTGCTGTCCGTTAGAGTAGGGCACAGTGTTACCGTGGAGGTTGCAGTGACCATTGAAGTTGCTTTGTGAATTAGTGCATTTGTGCCCAACAACTTACAATTACAGTTAGTAGTTTATGACTTGGATGGGGAAATGGGCATCATTCAAAAAACTGGTTAAAGTTTGGACGTCTAGGACTACATAATTGGAAAGGGGCACTTAGGTGGTGTAGCTTTACAGCTAAAACCACCCATGATCATGTTGGGATGGATGCAATTTATTTGTACCGTATGAAGAGAGGGTCCTAGGAATGCCACTCCTCTCCCCCGGAAACATGGTGGGACGACGAGCCAGGAATGCTCGCAGCCATCCATCTAATTTCGGACGAAACCCAAGTGCACCATTTGCTGACACGTACATGGAAAGGTATCCCCTCAATCAACCGTACAGACCCAATCCAGCACACGTACTTACAGGTATAGGTGAGACAACGGAGATCGTGGATGGGAATACCCTAAAGTACAGTCTCGATTAAACATGAAACAACCATTGTGCTGACATCATCAGTGACAATGCGAGACATACCTGCGTTATTCACGAAGCACACTTGCACTCCTGCACCACAGCACACGAACAACACACTTGCATACACGAAGAACATGCTTACACAGTTCTATATATAGAGGACAGATACCTATACATACTGTCAAAGCTTTTATTATGTTTATCATTAGTCAAATGCAGTAACGTAGTATTATACGTCCAAGGAAAATTACAGAAGGCCTCACGCCACAGAGCCTTAGACAAGAAGAGCTGATTCAGGCTGCACAAAGAGCAAATCAGGATCAAAGCCAAGGTCAGTGATATACGGCAGCATTCCTAACTTTAGACTAAAGGGGACAAGCTGCAGAGAAATTGAATAAATCCTCATAAATGCAAGCTCAAGAGCTCGATTTTGTGGTCTCCAAGCACGTGATACAGCCAATCTGGACAATGGGCATTCACCCGTGGTGGGAAAGCAGAGTTGATCCCAGCAAAACCAGACAAGAAAGCAACAAGTGTTGCAAAGTCAGAGCACACGCTCGTAGACAAAGGTGGTACACTGCAAGTTACAACAAATACACCTAATCATTCATAACACCTTGAAGAGGTGCACAGAGGGAAGAGAACCAAATCAAGTCCCAGACCTGGAGAGATCAGCTCTAACCAATCACAGCATAGAAATTCAGGGGTGGATGGAAAGGGGCAAGAACCAATGGTAAGCCCATTAATCTGCAACAATATAATAGATAGTTTCCGACACGCAAGAACCAGTAGAATAACCTCTATAGGGTACTTCCCTACGTGTTACCACTCTCGATACCCAATCCTCTGTGGTGATAGGTTTTTTATGGAAGGGCCCCCAGGGTTGTCGTAATTTGATCACAAAAACGCAATGCACACCACGGAATATTGAGAAGTACTGGAGAATCTTGATTGTCTTGTATGATCCCTGTTGGTTTTTGCAATAAACGCAGTTCTAACTTGCCGTTAGCTGAATCCTCTGTTTATTTTGGGGAAGTGAGTTGGGCCCTTGAGAGTCAGGCAGACCCCCAGACGACCTCTTGTATACCTGGGAAAACTACCCCAACACGTACAATTGGATTTTATTGCTAGGATGACCCTATTTTTCCACTTTTTTCATCTCAATCCTTTGCATGGTTAGTGAAGATATAGAATTATATAGGGTCATCTTTGAACAAGGTGTATATTCCATTGAGGCGTTCTGAATGACATCTAACAGACAACAGAGTAGCTAAACTTCTCTATGCTGTGCACGTGCACTGTACCCCATGGCTCAAAGCAGTCAATCTATAATGCTAGATTGTCTTTGGCGCTCCCTGTACCCCTTTTCCATCTCCTGTGATGTCTGCATGGACCAGCATTGGCAATGGTGACAGGAAGTCGCGGATTAACGCGGATGAGGCTCGGGCTTCCTCTGCTTCGCCTCAAAGTGAGAAGAGAAGTGTAATATCTCTCTGCCGTGACATCACAACAGTTGATAAGGAATTCCATAATTATTTGCTGTGACAACACAGCAGGACGCTATGGCAGTTTTAAAAGAGAATAGTTGGCGACTGCTTCCTACAGGAGCCATAAAGGCAATTCGTTATGCATTCCCCCTCTTTACAAAACTACTGCTGCCCAGTGTTATTCTGCGTATGCACTAGCATCAGCATCAAAGAGCTCGGTTGAAAGGGATTAGGATGCCTCTTTTCACTTGACCTGGCGTACTATTAAACGTGCTGGCGAATGTAGCATGTGCGGCTGCGCTACTAAGCAACGTTTCCACGCCCATAGAACTCAAATGGAAAGAAGTCATTAACAGGAACACCAATTGAGGATTTCCAAAACAATTATTCCAAATATTTTCCGTTGCATATTTTGATAATGATGAAGGGCCCATGTCAGAAACTGGAAGATGCAAAGCGCAATGTGTCCATTTCTCCAAAACGTTGCTAAAATCAGAGCTCTCAAGTTTCCTAGTTATTTGCGTGAGAAAAGCCACCCGGTTATTTTCTTTCTTAACAGTATTCTGGTATTGGAGTCCTACATTTAAAATGAAATAGAAAACTGCAAGTGCCAGAATTCCACGAAAAACGCGACTGTATAGCTCTGGCAAACTTGCGAGCTCTGAAATATTAGCCTATTTTTCAGAATGGATGGAAGGTTTACCCTCTAATAATACCACCCTCTCGCGTTCAACATAGGTGTGATTGGGAAAAGGTCATGCCAATCAGCGGGGGTGTGGCCGTTGAACTGACTGCTGCATAGCAGCACCATGCAGGAAGCAACACGCACAAAACACAATCCAAGCAGGAAATAGCAATCATGTGGCTACATAAAGTGCGTCTGACGTGTGGAGTCAGGATGCAGGATCCAACAGCAGCTGGCCCGTATATCCATCCTCAAAAACCAAGGTCAACACTGCATAGGTGTCATACAGTAAAAATCCGGGTCACGCGCTTCACGTGAATGTGCGCAAAGTCCGTATTATTAATAACGATAACACCAATAGCTTTATCTGCAGCCCAGTAAACAACGGGTGTTGCTTATGCACCAAGTGACCTGTCTGTACTGAAACCTGTGTGACCTGCTGGTTGAACACACAGAGGCAGCAAGCACTTTACTCACTGAGCTACCACCAAACAGACGTGGGGGGGTGTGTGTGATAATGAACGTTGTGGGTATTCAGATTACAAAAGAATCACTATATTCTATTTTTTGGGTTTCTAGGAGAATCTTTGCATCCGGAAAATGCTCCTGGTAAGGGGGGGTCAAAGCTTTTCAGAGGAAACACATACTGCTATGCTACTGTGACCAGATGTCCCGGTTTTGAGTCCCTTGTCCCCGCCACAAGAGATTTATTTAAAAACCACATCCCGGTTTTGGGTAAAGGGAGTGTAACAATCACTTTTTTTTCTAACAGTTATAAACTAATCGAACATTATAAGCTTTCTTGAATTGTGTCATCAAATGATGGGCTTGAACCCTCAACATTCCAGATATTAGCAGTATGTGTTAACTGCTTGTGCCAGAGACCGGCTCAGACACAGACATGCAATGTCAAAAAAAGCAACAGCCCCTTTGATATTTACAGGCTTTTTTGTGTGTTAAAATGGAGATGCTCAACTTGTCACAATAAACGCCAGTACGTTTATTATATACATACAACATTACAATATATCATTCAGTTAGTATGACTTAAAATATACCATGCATGTTAGTTTGTTATTTACGTGCTTTTATCAAAAGTCAAAACCAGGGCCGGCCTTATAGCAGGGCGGGCTGGGCGACCGCCCCGGGGCGCCATGCCCCCAGGGCGCCATTAGTCTTTCAAGGGCTTCCTCGAGCTGGCTTAGTGGGAGAAGGCGCGGCAGTCGCCCTTTTGTTATTAAATGTGCATGCGACGGCGGTCGCATTTAATAACAATAGGGTGCTGATGCTTTGCATCAGCACCGTATTCACAAGATTACCTCCTCTCTCCGATGCTAAAACAAAGCATGAGCGTCCTATTCCAGCGATTAGCTCCCTGTGAGGCGCCGGAGCTAGGAGGTATATAAAAAAATATGGAGCATCCTGCCCCCCTGCCCCACCCCCTGTTAACCAGGCGCACGAAGGGAGGGGTTCCAATTTGCCCAGGTCGCTGCTGCCGCTAAGGCCAGCCCTGGTCGAAACTGCACAATTTTTATGAATATGTGGTGGAGGGGTGGACGGTAGGTCGTCGGGTTAAGGAGGGGAGAGTGGAATTTGGTTAGTCGCTCTTTCATGTTGTTGGACGTCCCGGTTTTCTATCTTGAAAATCTGGCAACCCTATGCTATGCGGCACAGGACTGCACTGTATAGAACAGACGAGCGACGCCTCTATCACAAGACTGACATCATCCGGTCCTTTTTTCACAACGCTCTCCTCCGTTTTAAAAGAATGCGACAGGGTGTCATCTTTCACAGCTTATCCTGACACCCCTCCCTTGACAGTTGAAACACTGCCCGCAGAGCGCAGTCAGCACTGCTACAGAGATTAATTGCGAAGATTAGGGCCATTTCATTTTTTTTGGCTACGATTAGGGGTACATTTTATTTTAAATCGAAGTCATCATGTTATAGGTTGCGGGAGAGAAAGCACCACGGACCATTTTACTGTTTGATTCAGAACTCTTAAGACATGCTCAACTCGCCTCATTTTATACCGCGCTGAAGCGAAGGGCGACATGGGATGTTTACACGCATTTACATGTCCCTGCAGTATTCATGTGCCAGAAAGAGTGATTGGCCCGATAATCATTTAGCAAGTGGATGTCTGAGAAAAACTGTTCAATGCCAGTGATATTACATACACACGGAGGCCTTGCACGGTTTACTTGAGAATGCGGCTGCCTTTTGCATCAGAGAGACTGACAAATCAAATCCGAAGTCGTTTTTAAGTAAAGGGTTATAGATGAAACGAGACGTCACTGGGGTATCGCAAAAGGGTAAAGCCATCCAGAAAAACTACAAGATGTCTTCTGGGTTTATGAATTATGCAGCTGGCAGGCAGATACACGTATCTATGCAAGATAACTTGATCGTTTATAGCTCAAACCTAGCTGAAGAGCAGAGGAGCACTTTACAATGTGTGGAAGCCAGCACCTCGTGAAGCACGTGGCTTAAGTCATGCAGGAGATATTCATGGAAGAGCTACGCTTTTATTGTTTTGGAGGAACTGAAGTATTTTGGTGGGGGCTTTTCTAACCCATTAGTGGGATAGAGCTCCAGAGGGCTGGGAGTGGCAGGACAAGGACTGTTTTTGGTTCTTCTCTTTGAAGGCTAGCTTTGACTCCAATCTTTTGATGGATTTGCAAGGCGAGGTGCGAGAGCCTCCAGAGGTGTGGTGTTTAGTCGCCACATATGTTGATGTGCCATTCAAGGCTGCTTTGTAGAGGATGCAAGGCACTTTGAATGGGATCCTGGTGGGCAAGGGGAGCCAATGAAGCTTGTGCAGGGAGGGAGAGATGTGGTTGAATTTGCAGGTGCCAGTATTGAGGCAAACTACTGTGTGGGGTATAGGTTTGAGGGGGCCAGATGCGCAGCTGTGAGCCTGTTTAAGTGGGTGTTTTTCGTCGTGTCATTGCATTTCACTGAATCCGTTTTCACCTAATGTGAAATCTTCGAATTTGGCTGGGTAAGTGGGTACATTTCAAAACAGAGGAAGGGTGGGGTAAGAGAATAGGCTATGGTGGGGGGAAATGGAAAGGGGGTGGGGGTCTCCCCCTGCATAAACCGAAAGTTGAAGAAAGGAAAATTTGAAGATTTCACCTTTAGGTGAAGTAAATTCAGTGAAATCACATACATCTGTTTTTCCTACTAGTGTGAGAGATCGCAAGAGCCGGAAACACAGTGCATAAGTCGTAGAGGGGCAGATGAAGGCCTTGATTTTGCAGAGCGTGGCTATCTTTAGTAAGGCTGTTTGGGCTTTCTTGGTATGTGTTATTTGGAAGGCAAGGCTGCTGTCGATAATGAAGCTTAGGGCTCTCCTCCTCTGCAGCTCCGCGGGCTACCCTCCTCCTCTGTTTTAATGCTGATTCGATCCTTATCCACCATGCTGCTGGAGCGGTGCGCATATCCCCTGCTCTCTTCTGAGGCACAGAAGGCACGCAAAATGTCTGAAACCATACCAGCCATTTGGATAGGAAGTTGCAAGTTATTACACAGTTTAACTTCCATATAACCAGCAAAACTATTAGGCTCTTTGGAGGGAGGTTAATCTATATACCTGTTTAGGGATTGCCTGTCCTCTAAGGAGTTGAACCTAACCCGATTGCCCGGTCCCATGGGAGGTCGTGGGGGGTGTTCAACTGAGCAGGCTCACCTACCTAGACCCAAAGGTGGTGACTCTCCCCTGAGGAGAGGGGACACATTCCCTGGATTCATCACAACACAAATAATACAAAAGAAGTGAATCTGCAGTGCAATGAAATGCTGCAATATTTGGATGCTTTTTTTGATCTTATGAACTTTATGTTAATTGAATCTTTTATATGCAATAAAATAATGGATGGCACATGTTTTGCTCAGACTAAACAGTTTTTCAAGACCAATTAATCAATTCTGTAAATAAAGGAAGAATCCAAAATTAGGCCTGAACATTAAATCTTGTACAATCTCGTACAATAACAATGTTAATTCATTAATAACATATGCAAAGAATGTTGCGTATATGAATGCAGCCCGAACACATGTAAGGCTATTAATATTGTATTTTTGCCACAAGATAGTGTTCCTCCTTTTATTCATACTTTGGTCATTTTAAATGTATTACTCCATAGTCAATACCTAAAGGTTCCAAAGTTCCAATTCCTCTTGCTATCAGAAAGTACACATCACACAACCATACAAAATGTGGCGCATGCTTAGGGGATAATGGCACAGACATCATACATCATCTATACATGAATTCAACAGATGGAATTCTAAAAAGAACTTTTTTTTACTTCTGCTAGTAGACCATTATGTGTTCATCATTACAGGTTTTGATGAGACCATTATATGTCTTGATTAAATTAGTTTGCACCACTGATGTTTGTTGGTTCAAACCATTGACTCATTTGGTTTGTCTATTTAAGGAATAATTCATGTGCCCGCTTTTATTAGGATATTGTAGCACTAGCACTTTGCCTGTGTGTTTATGTTTACAGGTTGGTATATGGTGGTTGCTAGTGTGGTTTGGGGATGAATGGATGTATGAGTCAGACGAGATGAATTATATGGTCAAGGGCGCTGAATAATGTCATGATTTTTTATAATAGTCTCAGGAGGATACCTCAGGGGCAACGACGTGCTTGCCTTGGCAGCAGGACGACACAGACCAACACAGGTTCGATCCCCGGGTCCGCACCTAGAAACCTCTGGGTATTAAGCGCGTTGTAAATAACTTTTGTATAACTTAATTATAATTACAAATATGCCACGCTAACTGCATATCATTTTTACAAATGATTAATAATTTCTCATTTATACATTCATAATTTCAAACAACAATGGCCCTCATTACAACTCAGGCGTTAAGGGTTTAACGGAGCCGTCGGCGCCGTTAAACCCTTAACGCCTGATTACAAGTGTCCCTTTGCGGGTTGGTGTTTAACGCCTGCTTTTAGCAGGGGTTAAAAATCCAACCCGCAAAGGGACTTTGGAGATAATTACGGCACCGTAATTTATGGTACCGTAATTAGCGCCTTCCCCATTCCCATTATGCCTTATGGGGGCAAAAATGGGAATGGGGAAGGGCAAATGGTGAATGGGGAATTACCGCCCCACTCACCTTGGAATGAGGCGGTAATTCCGCCATCCACCATGGCGGAATCGTAACCTTAGCGGCATGGACCATGGTGCTAATAGCACCATGGTCCTCCGCCAAGGTTGTAATGAGGGCCAATGACTTGATTTGTTTATAGCGCTGAATATCGCAGAATTTGCATTTTGTTAGTAGGGATGGAAAGCGCAGGCGTTCCTTTTCCCCAACGCATATATGTGGATCTCAGCATAATGAACCTGCTAGGGTTCAAACTAGCGACACCAATATTTAATAGACATCAGCAAAGCAAACGCTTAACTCACTTTGATATCTGAATAGCTATTTAAGCAATAAGCCCCGATCAGGGGTGGCATTACCACTTCAGGTAATGCCCCAGGGCCCATAGTTACAGGCCTGAGCAAAGAGAGGGCCTTAACAAAGGCACCAGGGCATTACCTGAAGTGGTAATGCCCCCCCTGCATGGGGCTTATTGCTATTAGTACCCTGGCCCGTAAGACCAGGGTGGTAAAAGCATTTTTTTCTGTTATGAAACGCTCCAGCGTTTCGGAACAGAAAAAGAAAAATGTCAAAAAAATGGCCATTGGAGAAGGGAACATTAAGTCAGTTCTCCCTTTCCATGGTGGCCATTGTAAAAAGTAAACAAAAAAATGGCCGCCATGGAAACGGGAGAAGGGACTACATGTAGTCCCTTCGCTCTTTCCATGGCGCCCATTAAAAAAAGTAAACCAAAAAAATGGCAAGAGGTAAGTGGGGATGGGAGGGCGGGGAGGGCATTCTGTTGATGGAGAGAGGAGGGAGGGGAGAGGGGGGAAGACCAGACTTACCTCATTCCCTGGTGGGGTAAAATGGCAGACTCCAGCTATGAGGAGGCTCAGAGGGACTCGGCGGCTCAGAGATGGGGGATTAACGCTGGTAATGCCCCTGTTCCGAGCCTCCTCATTGGCTGAGAGGCTACACCCACCCCCCTGCCGGGTACTAATTAATAATAGGGCATTGATTCATTCAAATACACAGTTATTAACACGTCTGCTTAATAATCATGAAGGAGATTACTAATATGAATGCATTTCATTGTAAAATATAATCGCCTCCTCAACCTGGGAAAGAGGTGTTTCTTGGGGTAAGGGGAATGCCTGCACCCCTTCATCGGACCAGAACATCAAAGTACATGAATAAGCATGCAAACGTGGAGGCTATGTGAGATTTCATTTCTGAAGTATTCTGAGGGCTTTTTATGAAAAACATACTCACCACACAGAACGGTCCGAGGAAAGGCTTTCATAAAATCAGGCTTTACAACCTTACTTTCGATGCATCTCTGCATAGTGTATGCCTTTTATGAGTTTTATTGTAGACTTTGCATGTGCAATCTGGTGATGAGTATTTGGGCAGCCATTTTGCTTTTTGACCCGGCACCTATCCCTCTACTGACCATGCTATGCACTACTGTGTTGACTTGCCTTTCTTGGTCACCGATCCTGCCATTTTTCCTTTTATACATTTGCCTAGTTAGACAATGCACCACAGCAACACCGTTTAGAAAACTACTCACCGCATATCGGGTTCAAATGCTCAATTCATCCACCCCTATTTCTAAGGGAACCACTAAAATTGGAAAATGCAAAACACAAACAAAAGGCCTGATGCACCACTAGAACATCACAGAGGAAAAAAAAGCAAACAATTCCTCATGCTCTGCAACTTTTGGGTCTCCTGCGGTTTTAGGGCTAGAGCTGATGGGATTTGTAGTCCAAAACATCTGGAGAGAAATTCCATATGACAATATATTTTGTCGGACACATTCTCTACTAGCCACAAAATGACAGGAAGATTGTATCTAATGCATCGTCTGCCCCATATAGTTCTTTTGGTGAAACGTGGAGCAATGTGAGACGAGTGTGGTGGCATCGTGCCATCCGTCACAGCTTCTTCTCATAAACCTCCATTGGCAGATGGAATCCTGCCCTGGAATTATCCACATGTGCACCGTCAGCATTGCTGCAGAGATTAACCAGCGGATATTTACATGTCTTGGCTAGGATCAGAGGTATGTTTCGCTTGCCATCCATCTGTGGTGTAATGATAGGATGCACGAGAGGAAGCACCACAGAGCGCAGTGCTGTTTGCTTTAAATCCATGTTAAATGTGACTCAATGTATAATCAGCAGAAACAAAGGATACAATTGGGTGTTCTTATGTGTTAGTTAAAGTGACAACAAGATTGTACAAACACAGACTACTATGTTTACTTAAACATTTTTTTTGTTTAATGTGCCCCTTGGGAAAATTATTTGAAGCCATTAATTCCTTAATGCTCATCAAACACAAACCGATGGAAAGACCAGATTGATTCAGTAAAGGGTCTGAAGAGACCAATCAAATAACGGCAGGAACTTTTGGGTATATGTGCAAAGAGTCACTCAAACATTACACTGACTATTTGGTGTCAATGAAACACGGAAACGATGAGTCCAGTGTTATCGAAGTGTGAATCAGGCAAATCCAAGTGTGGTGATAAAGGGCAGGTCTATGCAGCGGTTATATGAGCTCAGGTACCGCATCAACATTGTGGCGGTGGTGGAAATATACTTTTATTTTAGGGTGAAGCTGTGCATGCTGTGTCTCGGCTGTAACCGAGTGCCATGAAAAAGAGATCATTGGAAGATCACAGCAGATTGGGTGGGGGAGTACACTTTTACTGGTGCGCAATCGTGGTCAGTGTTTGGGAATGATGTGCGAGCCCTGTTGACAAATCAATTCCTGGATCACTGTAGGAGTGGAAGGTAATGGAGAACTAGTCTTCGGTTTTCAGGTGTTTTTTCACCAGCTGGATGGGGGATGCGTGTTGGGCAAGTGCAAGATTGATACACTTGGAAGGTTGCTTACGGTTGACCATAAGCATTGCAGAAGAGGTGGGTCTTAAAGGCTATTATGAACTTCAGGTGGTCAATTCCCACTCTCAAATTAGGTGGCTGTGTGCTTCAGACAGAGGAACTCTGTCAGTGAAGATATTTAGCCCCAAACCTGAATGAGTGGGAAATGGTCAATTCAGTAAGGTGGATTTCGACTTAAGGCTTGCTTGATAAGTGTGGAAGAGTTTAGGGAGATCTCTGCGTGCCCTCCTATGAACGATCTTGTGGTCTAGATATACAGTCTTGAAAAGAGTGTGTTCCTTTATTGTTAGTCAGTGAAGGGGTTTCAAAGCTAGTGTGATGTGATCTAGTATTTTAAGGCCCAAGATAATTCTGGTGCTGTAGTTTTGCACTCTTTGAAGTCTGGACTCTGTGTTGGGACCTGAATGTAGATGTGGAGATTTTTTGGTGAAGGTATAGCAGGGATTGCCCCCATATTACCAGTCAAAGGTGGTGAAAAATGTTAATGCCAATTAGATTTACTCGGGATATCAATTACATTTGCTGAAGAAGATACACACGTTATATAGTTTTGCTACCGGCGGCATGGGTGATTCGCCCCAGTGAATCTACGTCAAAGGTACACATGAGAGATCCACACTGCCTAGATGGACATCATATTTCTGACCATTCACCACCAAGGCACTACACACTCCCACACCAAACAGACCATGTCAACATCTGTGTAACTACCTGAACTATCAAGATCCTAATCAAAGTGATATTAACCAATGGTTAGTTGCACTCAGACATTAGCACAACATATTCCCCTAAACACAGAAATACTGTGTTTTCAAGAAAACACCTCTTGCCACAAGCATGCAGCAAAAAATTCACTCAACATAGTCTACTAATCAATCTAGTAGCGCAGCTCCAAAAATGGCCCACAGTTTAAATATATCACTACCCGGAACAAGTCCAGCTACAAACCCTCAGCTAGGGATCAGCAACTTGCTAGATGTTTTAGACCATGACGCCTATGATCACTCACCATTGATTATGCCAATTATGACTAATAATAATAACAATAATTCATATTTATATAGCGCTACGAACCCTCAGGCATCGGAGCGCTTATTATTATTATTACCCACTGTGTGTTGTGTTCA
The DNA here is from genome assembly GCF_040938575.1 of Ambystoma mexicanum. Taxonomy (NCBI): domain Eukaryota; kingdom Metazoa; phylum Chordata; class Amphibia; order Caudata; family Ambystomatidae; genus Ambystoma; species Ambystoma mexicanum. Next base: position 809,345,974 of record NC_090941.1, read on the forward strand.
TTTATTGACCTCGGAAGGATGAAAGGCTGAGTTTGGCCCTGCCAGGATTCGAACCTACAGCAGCAGGCTCTGCACGGATGTCAAAGCGAGCGCTCTACTCGCTGTGCTATCTGACCGGCTGGGAGTTGTAATCCAAAACATCTGGAGAACAAATGGCTGTAAAGTACTGACCTACATAATTCCAAACAGTACACTTTCATTATTATTAATAGGGTATTTACTGAGCACGGACCTAGCTCTAGGAAGCAACAGAGAGCTTTACATTCCTAGGGGGAAGAACAAGGTTAGGGAGCATAGAAACAAGGCATGGGGGATCTAACAACAGGCAAGGGAGGAGAATTGTCAGCAACTGATCTAGGAGGAAACAATGGGGATCAGACCACCCAATCTCAGGTACGGTGGGGAGTGTACGGTGTATGGACCTAGGTTTTGGGGAGCACTGAAACAAAACTATACACTGATGAGCGTTCTGACCCCTGAAAGTAATCAAGCAGGTTTCCCAGGATGTGTACCCCCATGCAGAGAACTTGGCACCAATAATATGGAGCACATCTTGCAATGGATTAATAAAAACATATTCCAATCTGACATAGTAGCCTCATGAAAAAGGTTCACTTAGACGGCCAGGATTTCGGAAAAAATAATATAACATGTGAAAATGGCAATTCATAAAGATACAAATGACATGAACCATGAGATCCAAATGTTTGTCTAGCATGTTTTATTCAACACAGCAACACACACGCACACACATGCGCGCGCGCACACACGTCATTAGAATAAAAAAAGAATAACTGATCACAAAACCACTACCAATCTAAAATATTTAAAATAAGTAAAGATTTGCCCAACTTCCAACAAAATAACTTCATCAGAATTATCTATAGAGGCCCACGCAACATTGCTAAAGCAAAAGAACCACAAGCCAAGCAAACTCAGACACCCAAGGGCACCCTTTGCCAATAACGTTTAGACCCTTAACCTAGCTTTCCAACAAATGCTGCAAAACGTGCCACATTTTCCCAATCAGACCTGATCAAAATGACAAATCACATGTCACATAAAAGCCTAATTTGACCAGTGAAACACATGCCCTGCAATCTTCAGAAACATCTCCTCTCTTCCAGAACTAACAACATTTTTGAAAACCTCCCTAATGAAGGGCATCCCAATTGCTGTTGAACCGTTGCAGATTTGCAGGATCCTGAAAAAAACAGGAATGCAACAGCCGCAGGCGTGCGCCTGATAGTGGGAGAAGCGGAAGACCGCAAGGCTGAGGCTGTGATTCTGGCTCGAGTTCCTTGATAATCCCTAGTGGTTCCGGTTGCGCTCTACTGTGCCAGTGCTGGTGTCAGAGACCACACGAGGCTTATGCTTAATGCTGCCTGTCTCTGTAGGCTCTTGGAGAGTTCACATGTTTGAGAAGGCCCAATTCAAATTCACCACTGGATATTTGAACAGGATAGTAGTGCGTGCATGGCAACTGGGTAATGAAAAAAGAACAGGAGAAAAGCATAGAGGGGCCTGGAAAAATGACTGTCATGCCACATTGTTTCTACTTTCATGGTCACTAACTCTATGTACTTGTCCCATCTCCCAACGTCTTGTTTGCTGCTTACCTACTGTCACCAATGAATTATTCATTTGTCATTATTGTTCCATACATTTGCAACTGGTCCTTTATACATTCAGAGGAGCTCCTTACACTTTAGTCTGGGTTTCATCATCATCATCCTTTGCTGCCTCCCCCTGCAGAAACACCTTTACCACTATGTAAGAAACGGATGTCTACCCAGGTGACATAGGTATCCTTCCATCAGGGCTGAGGGATCAGCCCACTCGTTAGGCCTGCTTGCTACAAATATATTCTTCCCTGTTGCCACTGTTGGACTGGATACAGAGGAATACAAAGGGGGCGAGACTCCAGAAGGGAGGGAAATCTCCAAAAGTACAAACTCGGAAAGAGATTCACAAGTCCATAGATGGCCACCAGTCCAAATGCAAAGAACCGTTCCAGTAGAGACCAATGGACAACAAACAGGGAGACTAAGAAAAGGTTGTGTAGCATTACTACCTTTTCCAGCTGTGATGCCTTGTATACCGTTAACTTGTCATACAGCAGAAAGCAAGCCTGCTTCAGCCATGATAGACTAACTAAAGGAAGGACAAGGTCTTAAATCATAGCAGACATCTTGGAATGATAAATTATCTGAACCATCAGAAGCCCAATCAGAGCCACCATTGTGATCTCCTGTGCTACGTGCCACAGAACAGCAAACACAATGCCCAAAATCAGATCACCAACCTAGTTGGTTGCAAACCCACTGAATACCAAATGCCATGCACACCGTGAATTCCCAGGAAATTACGATGATCACGACGGATGGCATTCTTATCCTGCACCATAACATTTGCACCCTTATCCTGCCCAATACCATTGTTGCACTGATGCCACCACCTTGCAGAGTCAAGGGGTCTATGGTCCAAAGAGAAAGAGTTTCTTGTTAAGGAAGCAGGGGGTCCGGGTGGATATCACAGCACTATTGCCCATATTGTAGCAATTTCCAAGACACATTTTCAAAAACAAATCTACCAGAGAATGCAATTTCAGTTTTGCCAAGGTCTCTCCAGATTTGCCCAAAGCAACAAACAGCAAAACAGAGAATGCAAATAATATCACCATCCAACCCTATGCATTAGCATGCCTCAGATGAGACGACACAGCAGGACGTGGGCAAGGGGACTGGAACAAAGGAACGTGACACAGAAAAGGATAGTGGGGCCAAATCACCACCACCAGGACACATACAAGGTTCTTCTCTTCTATGTTTGCATTAAGTGAAAGAGGCATGCATGAATTATTTAAACCCCCGAATCCTAAACTCCGAAAAAGGCGATATGGAACAAGTTACTTACCTGTAACTGTTGTTCTCCAGCATGGGTCTGGCATGGATTCACATGCTCATGAATATTCCCCGTCGTCAGGCTGGGAATCCTCGGTAAAGAAAAAAACAGTATCAGTTTCGTTTCTGATCTGTCTTTCGTAGTAATAACCAATCACTGGTCTCTGCGTCATACTGACCACAGCCAATGACTGCCCTCTACCTAAGCACCGCCTCTGGCAGCCATCTTCAGATTTGGAAGCACGTGAAGTGGCAGTATGACCAAGTGAAGAGCCGCAGAGGGGTAGGCGGGAGGGTTCGCATGTGAATCCATGCCAGACCCATGCTGGAGAACAACAGTTACAGGTAAGTAACTTGTTCCTTCTCCAGCATGGGGGTCTGGCATGGATTCACATGCTCATGAATAAAGAATACATAGCAGTACACACATGCACAACCACGGGAGGTGGCAAAGGCTCAACATTAAGCATTGCATCAAACTCAACATTAAGCATCTTACCTCCTCACCAGGCTCACCTCAGGCGAACAGGTTGCGCAGCACTGCTTGGCCGACCCTGGACTCCTCCCTAGAATCCCGATCGACGCAGTAGAACTTCGTGAAGGTGTGCGTCGACCTCCACGTAGCAGCCCTCCATATGTCCAGCAGGGGCACACCAGAAAGGAACGCCGTGGTAGCTGCGATCGCTCTGGTGGAATGGGCTCTCGGACGGCCGGGCAGCGGTCGGTTTGCCAACCGATGACAGTACATGATACAGCCGGAGAGCCATCTGGAAATGGAAGCCTTCGAGAGAGCCTTCCCCTGATTGACAGGTCCAAAGTTCACAAAGAGTTGTGACGTCTTCCGTAAACACTTCGTGCGGTCCACGTAGAACTTCAGCGCTCTAGCCACATCCAGCGAGTGCAAAGTCCTCTCAGCCGGCGACAAAGGCGACGGGAAGAATACAGGCAACACCAAGGGTTCGTTGAGATGGAAGTCCGACGGTACCTTGGGCATGAAGGAGGGGTGCATCCTGAGCACTACCCTCGTGTCGTGAAAAGTCAAGTACGGGGCCTTGCAGGAAAGGGCCTGGATCTCTCCCACCCGTCGTGCGGAGGTGATGGCCACAAGAAACGCTGTTTTCCACGACAGAAACTTCAACGGGGCCGAGTGCAGAGGCTCGAACGGAGGTCCCATGAGCTTGGTCAGCACCACGTTGAGCTCCCACGCCGGGGCCGGAGCCTTCACCGGCGGGAACGATCTGAACAGTCCCTTCATGAACTCTTTCACCAGACGATGAAACCACAAGGACGTCCGTCCCGTGGTTCTGGTGTATCGGGAGATCGCAGCAAGATGAATCTTGATGGACGCGTGTGCCAGTCCAGCTTTGGCCAGCGTCAGCAGGTACGGCAGAACTTGGGGAGCCGTAATCCGTAGAGGGTTAATCTTCTGTGCGTGGCACCAGGCAGAGAACCTCTTCCATTTGTGTCCGTAGCATTTAAGAGTCGTGGACGCCCTGCCCTTTGCAAGAACCTCTCTGCAGTCGGCCGGTATGTTGTATCCTCCAAACTCTAGCGCTGCAGGAGCCAGGCCTGCAAGTTCAGCGATTTCGGGTCGTGGTGGAGGATGGCGCCTCCTTCCCTGGAGAGCAGATCCGCGTCCACCGGCAGCTTGATTGGCGGGGACGCTGACAAGTCCAGAAGGTCTGGGAACCATATCTGCCTCGGCCACGCAGGTGCGACGAGGATCATCCTGCACCGTGACCTCTTGAGCTGGTTGACGAGCCGGATTAGCAGTGGCAAAGGAGGGAACGCGTAGAGGAACAGGCCCTCCCAGGGGAACGAGAAAGCATCGCCCATGCTCCTCGCCTGGGGAAACCTGCTGGCGAACCTCCGGCACTTGGAGTTCGTCGCCGTCGCGAACAGGTCGATCTGGGGTGTGCCCCACCGTCGGAAGAGGCGATCCACTAGATCCTGCCGTAGTTCCCACTTGTGGCACGAGCGCAGCTCCCTGCTGAGTGAGTCGGCAATGGTGTTTTTTTATCCCTGCCAGATGAAACGGCACCAGAAACATCCCTTGGGCGACTGCCCAATGCCACAGGTCCTGCGCCTCCTTGGACAGTGCTGGGGACCTGGTTCCGCCCTGTTTTCTGATGTAAAACATGGTGGTGGTGTTGTCGGTGAAGATCCTCACCATCTTGCCCTTGAGGGACGGAAGGAAGGACCTGAGGGCCCAAAACACTGCACGGAGCTCCAGGACGTTGATATGTAAGGATTTCTTCGTCGGGAGCCAAAGGCCCCTTGCGTGCAGATTTTCGGTGTGCGCTCCCCACCCTTCCAGGGAGGCATCCGTGGTCACTGTCTCCTGGTGGGCTGGGGTCTGGAAGTCCATGCCCGCCGTCAGATGCGCGCGGGTGCCCCACCACCGGATCGCTCGTCGGAAACTCTCGTCGAGTGTGATCCTTTCCTCGAAGCTGCCCGTCGTTTGGATCCAGCGCGCGTCCAGGAACTCCTGCAACGGGCGCATCCGGAGCCTGCACATGGGAATGAGGTAGATGCAGGAAGACATCATTCCGAGGAGGGACTTGATGGACCTCACCTTGGCCACGTCGGCCACCAACATCCGCTGCACCTTGCCCAGGATGGTCCTGGTCCTCTCCTCCGACGGGGAGGCCAGAAGGGACACTGTGTTGAGCCTCGCTCCCAGAAACAGAGTGTCTTGCGTGGGTACCAGGTGGGATTTGGCGTAGTTCACGGAGAATCCCAGGTCCGTGAGAAGTTGGACGGTCCTTGCCGTGTGAACCACGGCGAGCTCCCTTGTCTTGGCTCGGATGAGCCAGTCGTCCAGGTAGGGGTAGACGTGGATCCCTTCGCGGCGCAGCTGAGCCGCCACCGGTGCGAGGCACTTGGTGAACACCCTGGGTGCTGACCGTAGACCGAAGGGGAGGGCTTTGAACTGGTAATGCCGCCCTTGGACCACAAACCTGAGGAATTTTCGGTGCCCCTTCAAGATGGGAATATGGAAGTAGGCATCCTCCAAATCCAACGACGACAGGAAGTCTCCTTCCTCCAGCTGACCCAGGACGTGCTGGAGGGTGACCATCCGGAACTTTTGCACCTCGATGAACTTGTTCAGACGTCGCAGGTCCAGGATGGGGCGCCATCCCCCCGTCTTCTTCTTCACGAGGAAGTATCTCGAGTAGACTCCAGAGCCCCGAAGCCTCTTTGGGACGAGTTCGATGGCGCCCTTCTTGAGCATCGCCTTCACCTCCAGGAGAAGTTGAGGGACGTGAAGTTCTTTCCTGGCCACGGGGGGGACGCGCGGACACTTTCTTTGAAACTCGAGCGCGTGGCCCCGGGCCAAGGCGTCCAGCACCCAACGGTCGGTGGAGATGGACTCCCACACGCTGACGAAGCTCGCCAGCCGGCCTCCCACCGGGGTGCTTCGGTGGGGGCCCGACCCCCCGGCCGGTTCAATCCTGCTTCGACGAGGCTTTAGCACCTTGTCCTTGGCGACGACGGCGGGGTCCGCCAGGCTTGCCTCGTCCTCTGTAGGCCTCCTGAGATGACGAGCGGGCCGCTTGACGGTAGGAGGAGAAACCGCCGCCGGAACCTTTGGAGGCGCCCTTGCCTCCGCTGCTCCGAAAGGGCGTCCGTCGTTGTTGCAGAACTCCAAGGGCCCGGGCCGTCTCGGTGTCCGCTTTAATGGCCTGAAGGGAATCGTCCACCGTTTTCCCAAACAGGTTGTTCCCACCGAAGGGCATGTCCAGGACTCTGGTCTGAACGTCTTGACGTAAGTCCGTAGCCTTGAGCCATCCACGCCGCCTAAGGCAAACGCCGTTGCCCAACTGGCGGAACCCAGTGTCCGCGATGTCCGTCGCAACGGTAAATGCGTGGTCCGAAGCCACCTCACCTTCCTGCAGGATCTCCAGGGCCTCTGCCCTCTTGTCGTCCGGCAAGAAGTCCAGCAGGGGAGCCAGTTTGTACCAGAGCTCCCTGTCGTATCGGGCCACGATAGCCAAGGCGTTGGCAGCTTTAATCGTCGTCGCTGCAGACGAGATGACTCTGCGTCCCATAGCGTCCAATTTCTTTCCCTCGCCGTCCGGTGGGGAAGTCGATGTGGAGGCCGCACCCCCCCCGCTTTTTTCCTGGCCGCCGCGGAGACGACGGAGTCCGGAGTAGGCTGCGCCCGGAGGCACAGGGGGGCCGTGTCCGGGACCCGGTACTTTTTCTCGTACCGGTCTCTTCTAGCTGGCGTCGTGGACGGGTTCTTGAGGAGGGTGAGGCCCTCATCCCAAATGTCGTCCAATAGAGGCACCGCGAGGACCGTCTTCCTCTTGGCCTCGCGCCGCTGATAAAGGAAACCTTCCTTCTTCTTCTCCTCAGGGCAGAGTTGGAAAAGCTTGGATGCCCTGGCGATCATTGAGTGGAACGATCCAATCTCGTCGGGCGGAGAAGCCCTGGTGGGAGGTGACGACGGTACATCCTCGTCGTATACCTCGTCGTCTGTACCCGTCGCTGCCGTGTCAGTCCCCGTATTATCCCCTCGGGTGGACGGGGAGGAGGGCTGGAAGGGGCGCGACGGCTGAAAAGGAGGTGGAGGGTGGATCCTTCTTTTCTTGGTAGGGGGAACACCAGAAGGTCCCGGTTCTGGGTCCCCCGACGGGAGAGGTTCCGTCGGCAACGGTAGTCTCGTCCTTATCTCAGAGCATAAGGACTGTATAGCCAACAAAATGGCCGCCGAGTTGTCTCGCGGCGCTGGCAGAGGGGAATCCGACGGGCGATCAGGGGCCCCGTCGGTACCCTCGACGATGTCGTCGTCACCTGCGTCGGGATCCATCCCGACGGGCCGGTCTTCTTCCACGCCGAGGCCGTGGCTTAAGACCTCGACCAGCTCCTCCTCCGAGGTTGAGGCCGAATCTACGACAACGCCCTGCCCCCCCTTTTTCTTCCCCACGGGGGATTTCACGGGGGTCCTATCGATGGCCACAAAAGAGGACTCCCTCCGAGGTGGCAGGGAGACTCTGAGCCCCGAGGTCGCCACCACTGGTGTAGCCTCCACAGGCTGAGCCAGGGCCGCCGCGACAGTTTCGATAGAGGGCTTGGCCGGATGGATTAAGGCCTTCACCACCTTAGGTGCGCTCACCGCCTTATCCTTGAGGGGGGGGACACTGCCTCGCTCCCCCTCCGCCTTCGAGCTCAACCGGGGCCTCTCCAGGAGCTTCGCCGGGTGCTCGGCCTTCCTCTTACCCGACCCAGAGCGTTGGCTCGTGGTTGATGGTGCCGGGGAGGGTGCGCCCTGCCTGGCGCCCGTAGAGCCCGACCGTTCGGCGCTCCCGGTGCCAGCGGACTCGCGGTGCTTGGCCTTATGTTGGACCCCCGTCGCCGGGGCGTCCTCAAAGGTCTTAGAAGACCGCTCGGATTTCTTCCTCTTCTTCGCGCCGGACGGGCTCTTCCCTTCTAGCCAGTTGGCGAGACGTTGATGGCGGTCCTTCATGGTCCTCTCCGACATGTTGCCGCAAAACGCACAGTTCTTCTCCACGTGCGTCTTGTCCTCATGTAGGCAGTAAAGACAAAAAGAGTGTTCGTCCTCCTTGAAGACGTTCTGCAGCTGGCATCCGGGGCAGACCCTGAACAGCTTTCCGGGCGTCGAGCTTCCCTTCTCCTGGGCCATGGCCGGGCCTGAGAAACTTCTGGAGTCCTCCAAAAGCGTAGCTCGACGAAATCTTCACCCTTGAGGGGCGCAGACGAATCCGAAACGGGTCCCCGTTGATCGGATGGAAAGTCGGTGGAGCTTGAGGCTCTTTTGACCGAAAAAACGAAGTTTTTGAGAAAAAACGTGAAAAAATAGCACTAACGCTCGAGAGCAATAGCACGAGGATCCCAACACATGAACGTGCGGTAAAAATCTGAAGATGGCTGCCAGAGGCGGTGCTTAGGTAGAGGGCAGTCATTGGCTGTGGTCAGTATGACGCAGAGACCAGTGATTGGTTATTACTACGAAAGACAGATCAGAAACGAAATTGATACTGGTTTTTTCTTTACCGAGGATTCCCAGCATGACGACGGGGAATATTCATGAGCATGTGAATCCATGCCAGACCCCATGCTGGAGAAAGCCTATTCCTGTAGATGGTGGCACAGCAACCCAAGGTGTGGATCCATAAACTGGTGGAGCCACCTCATGGCTTTGGAGCATGGCCTCAAGATCAAAATCTTTCTCTCCTGATCCCTTCCAGCATCCTAGGAACATGGGGTTGTTGAAAATTTGAAGATTAGGAGTGAACTATAGGAAGAGTAAGAAAGGGGACCCCACCTCTGAAAGTCTGGTGCTGGTATGAAGTTCAGAAAGAGACTATATAGCACCATGCTGAACTGTGAAGAACTGATATGACCAGACAGATAGCTTGAACCAAAAAGTGATGCAAATTAGAAGAAAATCACTATTAACTGGACCCTTTTCTCCCCAACTCACTGTTTTGGAAATGCATGCCTGTAATGTTGCTTTTATGACGCCCCAGAAACAAAGCCCCAACTTAAGGGAGAACTTCCAACAATCACATGAAGGGCAGATGCAGCAGTCAAATTATAGTAACAAACTGACATCGAACCACTGCTGCCTAGGTCCAGATGGAAACCTAGAGTGTAATTTAGAATAAGAGGTACTTTATCAACGAGAATATCCCTCAAACCATAGGACAGTGAGGAAAGGAAAAATACATAATTGTTTAAGTTACATTTTTAGAAGGTTTAGGAATAATTACCAGCTCAACATAGTGAACTACGCATCCATAGCACAATGTGATCCCAATAACTGTCATAGCTGGCTGTGGCTAAGGAAACCCGCAAAATCACCTGGCAAAACACCTTATTTTTCTTTATTAAGCCCACCATCATCAGTTCTTTCATTACACAAAAGAACAATACATAAATCTGAGTCAAAACATATCAGAATAAACAGGTTAACATTATAGGTTGAACCCGCAAAAGAAACAACTACCACAACTAGTTTGTATAAAAAATGATCCACATGCATTTCCTCTGACCCGTTCTCCCTTCATTTCAGAGAGCTACAACACTGATGCTCATGATTAGCACCTGGCCAGTTCATGGTCCATTGCCTCTACTCTCCGTCTAACAGCACATCCGTGGTGGCGTGGGGCAATATACACCTTTTTTAGGTGGAGTATGCTTAGAGCAGGATAGCATGACAGAACAAATCTTCAGTCGCCCCATTGACCCAATCACAATCTTTCATTCTCCAATCCCTGTGGTTCCATGTAATATTGTCCCTGCAAAAATGTCGCCAAGCAAAAAAAAAAGCGAAAAATGGCTGTTTTTTGCGGACACAGTGTAAAGCACCTGCTGAGTAACTGGGGAGTTATTGGTAGGGCCCCATCATGGGTTAAAAGGCAGGTCAAAGAAGCAAGTCAGGGTGCTGGATTCCATTTATGAGGAATGAAAGAAAGGTTTGGATGACAGTGACACGCCATCAGCATGACCTTGAGACTCTAGAGGTAGTACCCACATGACAGGGGTCAGTCACACCCAGACCAATCAAGGTACGAGTGTAAGGTATTCCCATATTGTCCCACGGAGGGACACACAAGCAAAGGAGAAACATTAGGGCATGGGGGAGAACCACACACCTGCCCATTCAACAGTCAAACGCTAGGGAAACCCTGAAGGCATGTGTTGAATTTAATCTACTTGCTACTGAATGCACATTCACTAACAGCCCATACAGCATTTATCCACACGCTTCTCCAAGTGGCAGACATAGTTGCCCCTTTTAAACTTACTCACCCCTGAAAACGCCCCTCCGCACCTTGGTTTTTGGCAGAACTAAAAACAGCCCACCTAAAGCGAAGGTGGGCAGAACGGAAATGGTGCAGGAATTATGCGATTCAGGAAAGGTCTGCTTTCAGAAGTTGACCTATAACTATCATAAAACGATCAAACTTGTCAAACCTTTTTCACAGGCAAAGTTCTAACGGCCCTTATTCAGCCAAAAGATCTTTTTTCTGTGTTAAATCATTTATCTCTACAATAGCTATGACACCCAATATAGCTCCATCGCAGACATTATGTGACTCCCTGGTGGCATTATTTATCACTAAGGTGACAGGCAATCACAACTTAATCCAGAGTAATTGCTCTGGGAGTACCTGTGCTGACACAAGTAAACCTAATATCAGGCCTATGCACTCCTGCTCTGATGTTTCTGGAATTTTTTACTGAGGAAGTGCTTAAGGTGATCGTTAAACTGAAATCTGCACCCCCTTCAAACTCTATGCCAGTCGCTGTTTTGCAGGAAGTTCTTCCTGAGGCAATTACCCACGTCACCGCTATGGTAATCGCATCCTTTCAACAGGGCATCATTCCCTCTGAACTGAAACAGGCCTTCCACTGTTAAAAAGGCCCTCACTTGATCCTGCGGTGATGGCTAACTATCATCCTATTTCACTTTTCCCTTTCTTTATGAATGTCCTTGGTGTCCCCTCTTCTATCCTCTTTTCTTGAACACTCTAATGGCCTGGATCCTTTCAGTTGGGTTTCCACCCAGGGTGGGGTATCAAGAGTGTCCTGATCTCGGCAATAGATGATCCCACCAAGCTAGCAAACCAAAATGCAGTGGGCGCTCGTATACTACTAGATTTGCCAACAGCTTTTGACACTGTGGACCATTCCATCCTGCTGGAGAATAATTTAGGTTATATGTCATTTTAACAAATCACAAAACAACAAATACATTTTTAACGAATCCAAATCTCCTAGAAGAAAATAACACTTTTTTGCGTTGTTTAGGGGGGTGGGGGATCCCCCCCCCCCCCAACTACCCCTGCTTCCCTCTGCTCCCAGCATCTCTGCAGCGTTTCACAATGCCGGTTCTGCTTCAACCGGTTTATTCGTGATTCTTGACCTGGCTTTTCTCTCGTTCCCACTCCCCTACTGCTGCAGCTTCTCCGGGTCTCTGTGTGTCGTCCTGTGTCCCAAAGAGAGCTCATAGGACACAAGGTAAAACAGGCTCGAGAGGCCATCTACCATCCCAGGAGGTGACATGACCAAGACAGAGCCGAACTATGACCATAATCTCTAAGGACCAGCCCCCATGATGACAAAAAATGGGCCGAGGGACCCTACATCTCCTGAGGAATATGAGTGACATTTGTGGGAACTGTCCTGGGGAGTCCTCAGTCTAGATAGAGCATTGGTTTTTTTTGGAGCCTAGAATAGGGAATACACTGTGTTTGTTCTCCCCAACCCAACATTTTTTTATTTAGAGAAAGCTCCTTATTTTGTTGTGTTAGCAAACAACCGGGCACTAAAGGAGTTTCCCTAAGCTATACCTGATAACCATAATGTCTGGGTGTCCAGGTCAGTGGGCTGCCAGCAGACAGGACCTCGGCAGGGAGACTGTGGGCTGGAGGGAGCCTTTATCTTGCCGTATATTATTATCTTGTTGCTCCTTGTGAGTCTAAACAAAAGACTGTTATAACTGTAAACTGTAGTTTGAGTGATCTGTGCCTCGCTCTTTGTGACAATGCACACATATACATTATCAACACATGCAAAACCACCAATTTTCTGTCCTTTTCCAATTACATTATATCCCAAAATTAATGGCTACATTTAGCCAGTGATGATCACCTCAGCGGTCAGGAAAAAGGCAATCTCGTTGATATATTTTCAGAATGCAAGTTAATTTATGGATCGTTGGACAGACATATTTAAGAACATTTCTGACATAGTACAGACTCATATCAAAATAAACATTAGACTTACTGACCATTAATGACACTTTGGGGCCGATTCATGGAACAAACGTGCGCCGAAAATCTATGCGCAAGCAGGCATAAGCAGGCGCAAGCGCGAAAAAACAGGCGCACGCGCACACGTGCGATTCATGGAAGTCCCTGCGCGTGTTTTCCTCGGGATGTGCGCCAAACCCATGCATGGCGTACACGTCACTGAAACATCCCGAACGGCGTGCGCGACGCGCACAGTGAAAGCGCACAACCTCGGCGCACACACCAAAAAGGGGGCGGAACACGGGGCGTAACGTGCGGAATGGGGAACAACGTGTGAAAATAAGGGCGTAACTGAGATGTACTGCTGGGAAGCAGACGGAACGCCCACACGCACACGAACCACCCGTATTCATAGAATCGAATAGGGCAAAGCCGCGCAAGGCCAAAGACACGCACAGGCCTAAACACGTCCGCCAAACGAAGGCAGGCGGTAGCGTCCCTGTGCATCACAAAAGCGCCAATATACAGCAATGATGAATGTCCCATACTGCTATTGTGCCTGGGGCGGGCTACGTGTATTACGGGGGTTCGTGTGAAGTTTTTCACACGATCGGGCCTGGGGGAGCGGGTTACGTGTATTACGGGGGTTCGCGTGAAGTTTGTCACGCGATGGGGCCTGGGGGAGCGGGCTACGTGTATTACGGGGGTTCGCGTGAAGTTTTTCACGCGATCGGGCCTGGGGGAGCGGGCTACGTGTATCACGGGGGTTCACGTGAAGTTTTTCACGCGATGGGGCCTGGGGGAGCGGGCTATGTGTATTACGGGGGTTTGCGTGAAGTTTTTCACGCGATCGGGCCTGGGGGAGCGGGCTACCACTCACCGTCTGCCTTGCGTGCTATCGGGCCTGGGGGAGCGGGCTACGTGTATTACAGGGGTTCGCGTGGGGCCTGGGGGAGCGGGCTACCACTCACCGTCTGCCTTGCGTGTAGAATAACGCATAGCCGACACCCGCTGTGAAGTAATAGCGTGTGAACCCCAACGGCTGGAAAACACACGCACCGCACCCCACGAAAAGCACGTACAGAGCAATGTAAAGGCACGTGGGATCTACAAGCCCTGCCAGGGAAACGCCCGTGCGTGAAACGTCACAGACGCGCTTACGCACTAAGGGCCTTTGGTCCAATAAAATCGCGTATGCGTGCTGACGCGCTTATGCGCTAAGGGCCTTTGGTCCATTGAAATCGCGTGTGCGTGCTGACGCGCTTACGCGCTAAGGGCCTTTCCTCGATTTACACGCAGACGTGCAAGATTTTCACGTGCCAAATCACTCTGTATCAAGCTGGCCACGCGTAAGCACACGGAAGACCACGCTCCTGCCCAAAAGGCCGAATTACTGCCCCCCAGAGCCCCGAGCAGCCTCCCATGAGCCATCTGCTGCTGCCTGCCTGCCTGCTGCCACCGTGCCCTGCCATTTGGTGCCTGCACATCAGCCATCTGCAGGGGTCCATTTGCTGTGTCCACCCCTGCTGGAACAGAAGACTCCCGACTGGGATACCATCGCTCCACAGCCCAGCCCCAGGACCCAGTTGCCCACCCACTCCTGCCTCTGGGGTTGCAATGTCAGGCACTGCAACATTTGGCACCACTGGCAACCCCCGGCCAGAGAGGCAGAGGGGCACCAGCTTCACTGCCACCGAAGTTGGTGTCCTGGTGGAGCAAGTCCTGGGGCAGTATGATGCCCTCTTCGGAAGTAAGCGCGCCAACAAGGAAGGACGGACTCGGATCTGGACGGACATTGTGGCTGCCATCAACGCGGAGGGGGTGGCAGTCCGCGACTACCAACATGTCAAGAAGCGCTGGGATGACTGCAGGTCCAGGACCCTCTTGAAGGCCCGGCGCCTCGTGGAGGGGGGCCGGGACCGCATGAGTACCATCCAGATGAGGGTCCTGGAACGCGTAGGCCCAGCGCTCCACGCCCAGATCCTTGAGAGGCAGACCCGTCTGGAATTGAGCGGTAAGTGGACAAGCATTGCTGTGTGAGACAGGGCATGTCGCAGTGTGCTGGTTGTCTGATACTTGCCTGTATGTGTGACATAGGCCATGTATGCATGTGTGTGTACAGGGACGTCATGCATGTGAGACCAGTAATGTGTGAACCACACGGTTGGTGCATGTGTTCAAATGCAACATGGGTTGCCCTATGCAAATTGGCCACATGAAAGCATGCCAGTATCTGTTCCTGGACATGGGTGGGGGTGAGGGATGGGTGCTGATGCCATGTACATGTATGCTGTCCATGTCTGTGTGTCTGACCTGCGTGTCTGTGACTTGTGAATGCCAGGGATGCATGACACATGTCTGTCGCAATGTTCAGGTTCACTGATGCAGCCTAGTCATCCTTGTATCCACTGTGTCTGTGGTGTACGAGGCCAGATTGATGAAACTAGGGTGAAGTGTGTGCATGTGATAGGCATGGCCAATGATGCATGTGAGTTCAAAAACAACATTGTATGTTTCAAGAATCCCTTGGACATGTATGCTAATGTCCATAGCATGTACCATGTCTGTTACCGCATGTGTTTTACCTGCACTGAGCCATGTGTTGTGGAGGGAAATGATGGAAGTGATCTTTGACAGTGCCACTCATCTGCTATTGCTTCCTGTCTAGGGGACCATTGTACAGTAACCTGATGCTTGTGTTCTATGTCTCCCTCTACACAGCGCCACGTGAAGAAGAGGGTGGAGACGGCTCTGTGGAGCAAAGCGGCGGGGATGCCCCCACGGCTCCAGCAGAAGGGGTGGGTGAGCCCCCACAGGGGCTTGCAACGGCGGAAGACGGGGTGGAGCCATCCAGGTTGGTGGTTTCCACAGAGGAAGAGGAGGCCGCTACTGAGGCGCACATGGGGCCTGGTGGGGGCATCCCTGCTGGTGCAAATGTTGCAGTCCAGGGGCAGGGGCAGGAGGCAGCACAGGTCGCCGTGGAGGGGCCTGTGCATGTCACTGTCCCTGACACTGTGACTGCACCACCATGCACCAGCAGGGATGCCCCATCCCAGGCCCGTCCGCAGGTAGGGGGGATGTCCATGTCATCTGACTCCCCTCCACCTGCGGACGAGGGGACCCATGGCCGTATGGAGAAGGTCCTGATTGGTGTTGCGTTGCGCACAGGTGCAATTTGTGATGAGGTGCGTGCTTCCCGGGAGGAGCATGCACGTCATCACGGAGAGCACCGTGCCGACGTGGCCCAGTTGGGATCGGCCATGGGCGGGGGTTTCCTACATGTGTCGGCCAATCTGGCGTCCCTCTCCTCCTCTGTGGAGACTATGCACCAGTCGTTCTCCATGCCGTCTTCCGGCCCAGATGCCACCAGGGCCCCCTGTGGACCTGCCCCGACCAATGCAGCCGGCTCGGTGGGGATCCCATCCCTGCCACAGTCGGGAGTCGGAGGTCCAGCAGGGGTGGACACACCAGCAACTGGACCCCAGCAGATGGAGGATGTGACGACATCATCGGGCAGGGCACGTGCACGACGGCGTCAGTGGATTCCATCAGCCTGGATGCCATCGTGCTGGCACAGGCAGTTGCGTCGAAGGCAGCGGCAGGCTCGACGTGGGAGGCATCATGGCTCGGGGCCATCAACATCAGGGGTGCAGGCAATGGCCGGAGGGCAGGAGAACCCTGGAATGGGAGTGGCTTCCGTGTGGGAGCGGTTGGGCCAGCAGATAGGAGCGGCGCGGCAGCGGGCAGAGGAGGAACGGCTCACAATGGTCAGGGTGGAGAACTCCATGCGGAGGGCGCTGAGGCGGGCTGAGTGCCTCGAGGGTCTTTGCAGAGAGTTGGAGCTGGACACTGCTTTATCCCTGCGAGACCTCGGGGCCAGGGAACATGCCCGCCTCCAAGCCATTGAACAGGAGTTCGATGATGCCCTGGCCCATGACAACATCCAGTGAGCCGTTGGACTAGCCCGCTGCCCATGTAAATAGTTATGTAGTTATTGTTAGGTTTCCTTTGTTTTTGCATTGTCTTTGGACCTTTTGGACAATGGGCCACATTTTTGTATATAGTTATTTTTTATTAGGTAGTGTTGTTAGATAGGTTTCATTTCTTTTGTTGGGATCATGGACCCTGGCTTGTTCACCTGTACATAGTTCACTGTTGGATTTTCTTTTCTTTTTACAATTTACCCATGGAGCAATGGCTTTCAATTATAATTTCCCATTGGATTTTCTTTTGTGGACTGTGACTTTGGACACCATTCCTTTGGATTCTGATTTTTGGTTTTGCATTTTTTCACGGACATGCTTCTTTTTACTTTTTTTACATTCCCATTTCTGTAAGTTTGTTTTTGATTCAATTCATGTTTCCTTTAATACATATTTTTTGATCAAACTTCAATGTGTAGTTTCATCTCATTGGTTTCATGCATATCATGATATGGGTTTTGAGATTCACTGACACCCATTGGGTGTATGTGAGGGACATGTGTTCGTTTCCAAACTTGCAATTGGTGTTCTATCATGTTATTGCCATTTCTAAGTGGGTGGATGCAATACTCGGGTGGGTGTTTTGCATTTGGCGGCTGACCATAGGGACTAGGGATCTAGATTGTGATGACATGTTGGCTGGGGAACATGAGTTGGACATGAGTGGGGGCCTGCTGGCAGGTGCCCCACAGTGCTGCGGGGTGGGGGTGCAGGGGAACATGAGTTGGACATGAGTGGGGGCCTGCTGGCAGGTGCCCCCACAGTGCTGGGGGGTGGGGGTGCAGGGAAACATGAGTTGGACATGAGTGGAGGCCTGCTGGCAGGTGCCCCACAGTGCTGGGGGGTGGGGGTGCAGGGAGACAGGAGTGGGGGCCTGGTGGAGGTTGCCCCTGACTGCTGGGGGGTGGGGGTGCAGGGAGACAGGAGTGGGGGCCTGGTGGAGAGTGCCCCTGACTGCTGGGGGGTGGGGGTGCTGGGAGACATGTGTGGGGGCCTGGTGGAGGGTGCCCCTGACTGCTGGGGGGTGGGGGTGCAGGGAGACAGGAGTGGGGGCCTGGTGGAGGGTGCCCCTGACTGCTGGGGTGTTGGGGGTGCAGGGAGACAGGAGTGGGGGCCTGGTGGAGGGTGCCCCTGACTGCTGGGGGGTGGGGGTGCTGGGAGACATGTGTGGGGGCCTGGTGGAGGGTGCCCCTGACTTCTGGGGGGTGGGGGTGCAGGGAGACAGGAGTGGGGGCCTGGTGGAGGGTGCCCCTGACTGCTGGGGAGTGGGGGTGCTGGGAGACATGTGTGGGGGCCTGGTGGAGGGTGCCCCTGACTGCTGGGGGGTGGGGGTGCTGGGAGACAGGAGTGGGGGCCTGATGGAGGGTGCCCCTGACTGCTGGGGGGTGGGGGTGGGGGTGTTGGGAGACATGCATTGTTGATCAGTAGTGCAAGGTGGCATGTGGCTTGGCTGGGGGGCATGCCCATGGTGGATGGGCTGCCTGCGGGACATGAGCAGGGGTGCAGGGTAGTCCCCTGTGGTGTGGGCTGCCTGCTGGGGCCGTGGAGGTTGTAGAGCGAACACCTGGGAGGACCCACACGGCCAATTCACGTGTAGTACTCCCCAGAAACCCTGAAATACACGTACGCTGCTGAAATCGCGTGTGGAACTTCACGCGCACCCCTGAAATACACGTACCCTGCTGAAATTGCGTGTGGAACTTCCCACGCACCTCTGAAATACACGTACCCTAATGGAATCGCGTGTGGAACTTCCTGCGCACCCCTGAAATACACGTACCCTGCTCGCACGGGGCCAGCGCACCCCTGAAATACATGTACCCTGAT
Organism: Ambystoma mexicanum; assembly: GCF_040938575.1. NCBI lineage: Eukaryota > Metazoa > Chordata > Amphibia > Caudata > Ambystomatidae > Ambystoma > Ambystoma mexicanum. The sequence goes on from NC_090941.1 coordinate 809,364,415, forward strand.
GGAATCGTGTGTGGAACTTCCAGCGCACCCCTGAAATACACGTACCCTGATGGAATCGCGTGTGGAACTTCCCACGCACCCCTGAAATACACGTACCCTGCTCGCACGGGGCCAATCGCGTGTGGAACTTCCCGCGCACCCCTGAAATACACGTACCCTGGTGAAATCGCGTGTGGAACTTCCCGCGCACCCCTGAAATACACGTACCCTGCTGAAATCGCGTGTGGAACTTCCCGCGCACCAGTGAAATACACGTACCCTGTTGAAATCTCGTGTGGAACTTCCCGCGCACCCCTGAAATACACGTACCCTGCTGAAATCGCCTGTGGAACTTCCCGCGCACCCCTGAAATACACATACCCTGCTCGCACGGGGCCAATCACGTGTGGAACTTCCCGCGCACCCCTGAAATACAAGTACCCTGCTGAAATTGCGTGTGGAACTTCCCGCGCACCCCTGAAATACACGTACCCTGCTGAAATCGCGTGTGGAACTTCCTGCGCACCCTTGAAATACACGTACCCTGCTGAAATCGCGTGTGGAACTTCCCACGCACCCCTGAAATACACGTACCCTGCTGAAATCGCGTGTGGAACTTCCCGCGCACCCCTGAAATACACATACCCTGCTCGCACGGGGCTAATCGCGTGTGGAACTTCCCGCGCACCCCTGAAATACACGTACCCTGATGGAATTGCGTGTGGAACTTCCCGCGCACCCCTGAAATACACGCACCCTGCTCGCACGGGGCCAATCGCGTGTGGAACTTCCCACGCACCCATGAAATACACGTACCCTGATGGAATCACGTGTGGAACTTCCCGCGCACCCCTGAAATACACGTACCCTGCTCGCACGGGGCCAGCACACCCCTGAAATACACGTACCCTGATGGAATCGCGTGTGGAACTTCCCGCGCACCCCTGAAATACACGTACCCTGCTCGCATGGGGCCAATCGCGTGTGGAACTTCTCGCGCACCCCTGAAATACATGTACCCTGCTTGCACGGGGCCAATCGCGTGTGGAACTTCCCGCGCACCCCTGAAATACACGTACCCTGATGGAATTGCGTGTGGAACTTCCCGCGCACACCTGAAATGCACGTACCCAGCTGAAATGACGTGAGGTACTTTCCGCGCACCCCAGTGATACACGTAGACCGCTTGCCGTGCTGGTACAGGGTTAGCGCAGCCCTTTGCGCTGGATTGGGGATTTTGATGGCTTTTCCCTGCGCGAGAGGCGTTCTTGGGGGCGTAACTGGCGCTGCTGCAGGGTCGCTGCGCCACTGTGCACCACGGCTGGTTTTGGTAGCTGGAATCCATGAATACGCTGTGCACGGAAATGGATTTTAGCGCACGCGGCTGGCGCAGGGATTCGCACGCGCACACTGTGCGCCAGCCGCGTGCGCCACTTGTGCGCTGAATTCTATGAATTACCCCCTTTATGAACATAATCAAGTATGTTCTTTATTGGAATGACAATAGCAAGATTATAAATTAGTACATATTGGAAATGTACAGAGAGTACCTCTCAGAGGGCTGGAGGAGTAAAATGGTGAAACCATGCTATTTAGGAGACTTAGTGAAGACTTTTCAATTTTGAATCCCATTTTCATTTTTTTCTTATGAAACCTGATTGAATATATTTAACTTAAAACTATCTTCTTTGACTGAGCATTTTCTCCTTTCAAAAATAAAAAAAATTGTTAGAGATGAAAATGATTGTTCTTATTGTGTTTTATTAATTTGTTAAATTACCAAATATGGAACGTGTGGATCTGAAACAATACGTAAATAAGAAGAACAAGTTACTTTCTTACCTGGTAACGTTCTTTCGATGTGATGGTCCGACAACATATTCCATATCTATGACAGGTAATGTCCACAGCTGTGCTGCTTCGGAAAATCTTTGGCGTCTGCATCCTGTGTCGATGACGTTGATGCGCCGTCCCCGAGGACCTCCTCTGACGGCCGACGTCACCCGATGTGATAAGTAGGACGCACGACGCCCATAGCCTCAGTTATATTTTTTTCCCAGAACGTGTGCCACCAGTTTTCTGCCAGTCAGACACAGAAGGCCTTGCGGAACGCAAGCTGCAATCGCAAAAGAAATTCTGCAGCGGGGAAGGCAGGGAGGGAGCGATATGGAATACGTCGTCGGACCCTCCCATCGAAAGAACGTTACCAGGTAAGAAAGTAACTTGTTCTTCGAGGGGATTGGGTCCTCCGATGTATTCCATCTCTATGACAGACTCCCAAAGCAGTACCAAGCAAGGAGGTGGGAAAGAATTTAGAATACAAATTTAGCATGCCCAATCAAATTGCAGAATAGAGAACTGCCTTGCCAAAGGCCACATCTTGCCCTCTGATGGAATCGAGGGAGTAGTGACGTACAAAAGTATGTACTGAAGCCCAGGTGGCTGCATCACAGATGTGACAAATAGGAACTCCCCTCTGCAGAGCAGTAGACGCAGCCACTCCCCTGGTAGAATGGGCCCGCAAACCAGCAGGAGGATCCTTACCCGCCAAGCGGAAACACTCGGAGATAGCTAAAATAATCCAACGAGACAAAGTCTGTTTCGTCACAGTTTGTCCCAAACGCTTTCCAGCGTAACCAATGAAAAGTTGATTGTCCACTCTGACCCGGGACATGCGCGAAAAATAAAAGCTCAACGCTCTCCTAGGATCAAGCCTATGGAGCCTCTCCTCTTCCTTACCAGGATGTGGAGGAGGATAGAACGCCAGAAGAACAACCTTCTGGCTCAAATGAAAGTCCGAAACCACCTTCGGAAGAAAAGAAGGACGAACTCCAAGGACAACCCTGTCCTTATGAAACACAGTGAAGGGTGGCTTAACTGAAAGTGCCTGTAACTCACTCGCTCTGCGAGCGGAAGTACCGCAACCAGAAACACAGTTTTCAGAGTTAACAGCCTCAAAGGGCAAGAATGTAAAGGCTCAAACAGAGCACCAATAAGAAACTTAAGAACAAGGTTCAAATCCCAACCTGGCACCAGAAAAGGTGATGGTGGGAACACATTAGTGAGCCCTTTCAAAAACTGCGAAATTAAAGGAATTTTAAAATAGCAACACTCTTCAGACGAGAGCTTAAATATGGACAGCGCCGCCAGGTAACCTTTAATGGTCCCCACTTGCAAGCCCCTGTGGGCCAAAGAAAACAAAAAAGACAGAACCATGAGAATGTCACATTCAAAAGGATCCACATTCTGAACTCTGCACCATTCGCAGAACTTTCTCCAACAGCAACGGTACAGAGACTTAGTTGCCGGCTGCCTAGCCGAGAGCCGAGAGCAACACCTCCATCACATCTTGAGGGAGGTCCCAATCCTTATACCTCAACCTTTTAGAAGCCAAGTGTGAAGATTGAGGGATCTGACCTCTGGATGGAGAACCTGACCCAACTCCCGTCTCGGTAGGGAAGACGACGTGGAGGGCAGATGGACAAGTCTAGAAGGTCCGGGTACCACGTCCTCCGAACCGAACCTCCGTAACCTCCGCAGCACTTGCGGGATGATGGGGACTGGAGGAAACCCGTACAGCAGTGGGAATGACCACTCCACCACGAACGCGTCTCCTAAGGCTCCTTTTGGAGGAAATTCCCGCGAGCAAAACCTTTCGCACTTCCGGTTGACACTGGAGGCGAAGAGATCCACTTGAGGGGTCCCCCAAAGGGCGAAGATCTCCAGGAGAATCTCCTGAGCCAGCTCCCACTCATGAGAGATCGAGCTCTGCCTGCTCATAGCTTCCGCCGTCTCCTTGTCGTCTCCGGCCAGATGAACAGCCCGAGATCGAAATTTCCTGCTGGATGGCCCAGAATTCGAGCTGCATCGCCTCCCTGCACAGCGGAAGTGACCCTGCACCCCCCCTTTTTGTTGAGGTAGTGTCTGGCCACTGTGTTGTCCGTTAGAATCAGGACACTCTTTCCACGCACAGTCGGCAGAAAAGCCTTCAGGGCTAGCCTGACAGCCCTCAGCGCCAACAGATTGATATGGAGTCTGGACTCCGACGGAGACCAACGACTGCTGACTGTGAACTCGTTGGCATGAGCTCTCCATCCCGTGAGGGATGCGTCCGTCACGATCGTCACCTCTGGCAAGGGCAGCCAAAATGGGGCCCCCTTCATCAGATTGCCCTCGACGGCCCACCACAGAAGGTCCTGGGCTACCGAGGGCGGCACCTGAACAGGGTCTGACAGCCTGCCAGAGGACTGAGACCACTGGAGCTTGAGTGCCCACTGCAAAGACCTCATCGCAGACGAGCCTCTGGCACCAGAAGAATGCAGTATGCCATGAGGCCGAGCAGTCTCAGGAACTCGGACGCTGAGAGATCCTGGGCAAAATGAAACTTGTGCACCATCTGCTGAATGTGAAGAGCCGTCATCTGAGGAGGAAAACACTGCCCCAAGGACGTGTCGAGCACTGCTCCGATGCACTGAGCCGCTGCGTTGGTGTCAAATGGGACTTCTTTAAATTTAGGGAGAAGCCCAGCTTGTGAAGGGAGTGGCAGGTGACGGACAGATGATTCAGGACTTGCTCGGGAGAGCTCCCCCTGATCAACCAATCATCCAGGTAGGGGTAGACGTGAATCCCCCCTTTCCTGAGATGCGCTGCCACCACCACCATGAGCTTGGTGAAACCCTCGGGGCGGAGGTCAATCTGAACGGCAGGACCTGAAACTGAAAGTGCGAGTCGCCAACCGCGAACCTCAGGTACTTCTTGTGCTTGGGATGGATCGGCACATGGAAGTAAGCATCCTTGAGGTCGAGAGACACCAACCAGTCCTGAAGTTGAAGGGCCTGGAGGACTTGAGAAAGAGTCACCATCTTGAACTTGTCCTTCCTGAGGAGTTTGTTCAAACCACGCAAGACCATGATGGGTCTCAATCCCCCGCCTTTCTTCGATATCAAAAAATAAGGGGAATACCATCCCTTGTTCCTCTCCACTACAGGCACCAGTTCTATGGCGCCTTTCTCCAGCAGGGCTTGAATTTCCTGCGCAAGGAGCGGATCTGGACTCTTCAAAGAGAGGCTCCCTGGTGGATTGTCGTGAGGCCTCTGCCGAAAAGTAAGACAGTAGCCGTGGGTTATGATCTCCAGAACCCACACATCCGAAGTAATGGCTTGCCACTCTACAAGATGCTGCGCCAGCCTTCCCCCAACCGGCGAACCATGGGACCTGGCCTCAGGACTGAGTGGTAGCGGCTGCGGCATTGCCCGAGGGCAAAGAGGCAACTGCCCGGGCGGCCTTGACACCTCGAGTACCTTTATTTCCACCTCTGGCACTCTTACGATGGCCTCTTTGACTGCTAGCTCCCCTTGCTTTACTGAAGGACGAGTAATAGTGAAAGGAACCTCCCCTCCATTGCTGTCCCCTAGGACGAAAAGGCGGAGGTTGGCGAACTGCAGTGTCCAACGACTTCGCTGCAGCTTTGGAGGTCTGCAACCTCTCAAGGCTCTCGTCAGCCTTGCTGCCAAAAAGGTGTTCACCGTCAAAGGGCATGTTGAGGAGCCGGGACTGCACATCAGGAGCAAACCCAGACTTCCGCAACCACGCAAACCTGCGCATTACGGTGCTCGCTGCCATGGACCGGCTGACACAATCCGCCAAGTCCAAACCTGACTGAACGGCCTCACACATGGCATCCTTGCCATCCTGAACCATAGCAAGGAAACCATCGAGTTCGTCCCCTTCGGGAATATGTTCAGCCGCTAATGCAACACAGTTCCACAGAGTGTGTGTGAAACGAGACAAGGCACATATGGAGTTGGCCGCCTGAAGCGCCATACCCCTCGAAGAAAACACTTTCTTCGCCCAGCCGTCAAAACGTTTGTCGTCCCTATCCGGAGGGATGGTAGGATACGACGCCTGCTTTTCCGGGGCCGTAGCCGCCTGCACCACCAAACTCTCTGTTTGTCTAGGCGGTGCCTAGACAAGTAGCAGGGGTCGCTACTGGATGGACGGTATTTTCGCGACAAAGACTTGCCCACTGCCGGGAGACTCTCCCGAGCAGTCCAAGCCGCCGCCACCCTTCTCTGCAGAGCCATATGAAAAGGCAAAACCGGGTCAGTGGGGGGACCGAGATCAAGGATGTCCGTGAGATCATCCTGAACGAACTCCCTTGGGGGAGCTGACCAACCCAAGTACTCAGTGACCAAACTGGCTATGGCCCGAGATAAGTTCATCGGGAACCGTAACCGGAACCAAGCCGCCATCACAGCCTTCATCACCATCTGAAATGTACTCCAGGAGGGGAGAGGAAGACCTCTGGGGACCAAAGCAGTGCCTGACCTTAGCCAGACCTTTCTAGGGGCAAACCCCGTGCCACGGGGACCCTCCGACACCACTGGCTCGAAAGGCGTTGAGGGCGCCGAACGAGTCGGCGCCGGCGTCGACAGAAAAGGCGTCGACGTTGAGCGAATCGGCGTCGACGTCAGCTGCAGTGCCGCCAGCATTGGCGGCGTCGACACAGGCCTCGAAGCCGGAGCTCTGAGCGTGTCTCTCGACGACTTAGGCGCCGACGGCGTCAATGACCCCCTCGGAGGAGGAGCCTCGAGAGAAATCGCCGACGACCTCGGCGCCACAGGCGTCGACGTCTTCTTCGAAGACGGCACAGGATCACGCGGTCTCGAGCGCGTCGAGGACCCGGACCTGGAACGGGCATGGCGAGAACGGCTACCCATGTCCGAGTGGGTCATCTCCCGCGAGCCGTGCCGACCACCCGAGCCCGTAGGCGTACGAGCGGTGTCTCTCAACCGGTGCCGACCGACCCCACTCGGAGGCGTGGGCGGACTGGTGCCCTGTGATTCAAGAATCGCTAGCATCTGCTTCCTGAAGGAAGCCCATTCCTCCGGTGTCGCTTGCATGGAGGGATAAGCGACCCGCCGACGGGCGGAGTCCTCGGAAGAGGACGGGGAAGGCGACCTATGGCGGCGCTTCCGGGAATGCCTCGAAGATGCGGAGGAGTGTCGAGACTGACTCCTGGAAGGGGACCCACTGGACTTCCTACGATGACGCGGAGAGTCGCCCCTCGAGTCATCCGTCGAAAGCCCCGCAGACCTCGACTTCCGGGGCTTAGACACCCGGCCTACCGACAGCTTCTACTTGCGTTCCTGCAAGGCCTTTGCCGTGAGCGACTGGCAGTCGACACAGTCGTCCGTACCGTGGGCCTCCCCGAGGCACCAGAGGCAGGCGTCGTGCGAGTCCATGACCGACATCTTGGACGCACAGTCCCTGCATTTCTTGAAGCCCGGACGCGGGGTTGAAGACGAAGAAGACATCGCCACGAACAGGTCTACACAACAAACCGAACAGGTTCAGCGAACCGAGAATTGAAAACAGCAAACTCCAACAAGTCGAGGCGTACCAAGATTCACGAAGCGAACATGTTCGCGGAAAAAACGGAACTGAGGCTATGGGCGTCGTGCGTCCTACTTATCACATTGGGTGATGTCGGCCGTCGGAGGAGGTCCTCGGGGACGGCGCATCGACGTCATCGACGCAGGACGCAGACGTCAAAGATTTTCCAAAGCAGCACAGCTGTGGACATTACCTGTCATAGATATGGAATACGTCGAAGGACCCAATCCCCTCGAATGTGTCTTTAAATAACAAATGAAACAAAATATAAAACAGTAAAACAGACTGAGAGGGAACGAACAACCACTATGCCCAAGCACATTACATATAGTTAAACTCACCAAAGTACAGAGGATTGTCAATTTTAACATACAAAAAAGAAAGTCCATATACATTTTGTCTGTTTGGTCTCAAAGCAGAACATTTTGACTCACACATTGTGGTGAAGTAATGCAACTCGGTTAGATCCTTATATCAGTTTGTACAAATTCACAGACTCGGATGTAGCAGGGAAGAGCAGTGACAGCAGATGCGCAGCCCCTACATCCAAGCTGGCTGTATCAGAAGTTAGAGGAAATCAACAAAATCAAAATGAAAAAATCCAGGGAATGATGTGCAGTGAGCAAACAGCACAGAGTCACCATGCACCAAAGAGGCAATCACACAGTCCCTATAGACTTGCTCAATTGTGATTATCACAAAGATCATTTGTCTTCCCTAATGTATTGTCCATCGGCTGTGACTTTGGAGCTTCCAATTATCCCATGTTAATGATCACTCAGATGGTCTACAAGACTACACTAAATACTAGGTTCTGACAGTTGTTGGTTCTGCTGGACATGAAGTGGTGGCAAGCAACAGCTCGCAGAGAAAGTTTTAATGATGCTTTAACACCTTGAGAGTAAGGAGGAGCAGCAACCAAACAAAAAGAAGCATTCAGTGCAGACAGGATATTAGATCAGTTATTGGAAAATCATGTGTTGTCTGCCTCATGGCTCCCCTGTGTCTCCAATATTGACCACTGTTCTGGTCTATCCTTCTACAAAATCAAACTGTGGACACAGTGATCAAGCACACAAGATGGTATCATACATAATGACAGAAAAAGAGCAAATCCATCCACAAGTGAGCAACAACTGAATTTACCTTTGAGCCACCCTAGTTTTATTATAAAGCAAATGAGACAGCAACGTATGATAGATTACTATCATTAAAATGCAGACAATATGCCAAATTCCATGTTGAGTCTTGCAGACATACAGAATTCTAGCAATACAGAATGCTATATGCAGTACTACAGTAGACATAAAATTACTTACAGGTTCAACAAATTCAAACTTCTTTTTTTCCTGCACCTCTTGAACTTTAAACACATATTCCAGTGATGCCTCATAGAAGTTTTGATGCTCTCTGTCGATCTGGGTATCTGCCTGAAAATGATATGGACAATGATTATGCATTTGTAAACAAAAAAATACGTTTTTATATTCATCAGTAGCATTTTTAAAATAGACTCCCTTGATAAAGTTTCTTCCACCATCACTATCGAACAAGATAACATTGGATTTGGCTTGCCAGTAATACATTTGAAATGATGTAAGAAAACGTAGCTTAACATAACAGGCTAATACCACAATGACTGGGAATAAGTGAGCATTGATTTTCATTGCAAAGCATTTTTCTGTTTTGAGAAAATCAAAACTGCATTGAAAGTAAAGTTTTCCATGTATCTTTAATAGGGGCTATTTTCCACTGCCGCTCTGCTGGATTAAGAACCAAATATGTGTGTCAGTGCCTGTTCAGTAATGCTTGCTGAAACTATGCAGCGAGCTGTATGTTGCCGGCTCGCATATAGTATTGGGTGAAACACCTGCATGGAAAGCCAAGGATGCTCCGGTTGCCCTTGTTGAAAGTGCCCGTGGTCCTGTGGCATCTTTTCTCTTGTTCAGAATGCTCCTGTGTACATGGTCTTGCTGTTCCAGCCTTGCTAGGTTCACACTTTGGAGCTTTCCTGGCAGGGTTGGTTTGATAATGTAGAATATTACCACCCTGTGTACATCTAGTCTGTGTAGCCTTTTTACTGCATTTGAGGCTGTCTGAAAAATACTGGCAATTAGATTGTTTGAGTGAAAAGGAATTTGGAGACGAACTTTGGTTAGGATCTTCGATTTGTACTGAACACATCTTATCTGTATACATTGTAAGAATTGGACCATCCACTAATGGGGCATGAATCGCGTTTATGCCAATAATTGAGGCGAATGCTAGAAAAAAGGCAACCATGGCAGTGAGAGGTTTTAATGAGCATTTGTGTATTGGCGTGACTCTTGGATGCACCTCTGCAGAATTTTTTGGTTCGATGTGGGCGCTGGCCCGCATGCGTTTGGAGGTAAACATTAGCTTCCATGAATGCCTTTATAAATTCGATTTCTCATCATTGGTGTAATTTTATGTTGTGACGTAGCGTAAGCAGCTAACGCAGACAGGTGATGTCTGAGGATTTCTTCTATCCTCGTACTGATCCCTGTTGGTTTTGGCTGTAATAAACCACAGTTTGAACTGGCTGCCTTGCTGGGTCTACGCTCCTTTTGGAGGAAGGTGTTGGGCCTTCCAAGAGTCTGGAAACTCCTAGTAGCCCTCAAACCTACCTAGGAGTTTGTCCCTAACAAGTGGTCTACAGTCCTGTAACGGTATCAGGTAATAAAATCGCTGCAAAAATGTCACCGGTAAAAGAAATCACGGCAAAAATGCAGTGGTTTGACCCAGTAAAGGTGTAGCCAATTATACCATTTGAGAGGAGCGGGGATTGTGGGGGTGGTAAATGGTATAATGGGTCCAGGGGGGTTGCGGCAGTGTCCCCCGCATCCTTTACATGATTGTGGCACAAAAAACCACAGCATTTTTGCAGCAATATTTTGTATTCACTGCCATTTTTGCCGCGATTTTAAGACATGGAACCCCTGTAACTATGTTCTTTACATTCTTATTGACAGGGGGCAACATTTCACCACTACACATTTCAGTCGTTGCCCCTAAACTATAAGTATATTACACGTGTGTGATGGATTGGCCGATCTCAATGTGTGCTGTCTGGCCAGTCATGATGGTTCCCTGCATTTCGTGTAAACGAAGCTGCACATTTTGGAAATACATTAAACATTGGCAGCTACCCGCTTCGACAAAGCCGATGAACATTGATTTGCATAACTACTCACAGTCTACACAAGTTACAATTTGTATTCAAGGTACACGTTTCATAGACAGATATAATGTGATCTTCCAACCTTTTCTTGCCGTGACCCGTTGGCCAGGGCCACCCAGTATGAACTAGTTATTATTAACCGGTCCACCACTTTATGGTTTGTTTACCTGTATAGAAAATACCATCTCATTAACTGAATGAGTGGTAACCGTTATTTCAGTGAAACCCAGGTCACATATTTTCCGTATTGTGCTGCTTATGAACCAAGCCCATTGGCTGGCCTTTTTACCTTGCGTTATAAATTGGTCATTCACCCTTTGTGGCTTGATAGTTAATCAGTTTGTGGTAGATACGCGGTTTTAATTATGAAATCACAAGATTTTTAAATATATAGGCCCACGTAGAAATGTGTGGTTAATTTCATACTGCATGAAAACGTAGTTGTGGGTAACTGTGGGTTACTGTGAGGGATTACTGCCGCGACACGGGTCAGTAAATTATATCTGAACTGATGATACTGGTGATAGATTCTGTAGCATTGCGTGCGGACAAAGCGTGCTCCCACTGCCCTCCCACCGCTATAGCTCTACGCGGCCACGAGGAGAACAGAACTCCAGGGATTTGGCACAGGGATTATACCCAATTACTGAAAAATCTGAAGACATTCTTTATCACTTACTAATTGGCATATGTCCGACTCTGAAGAAGGCCAAAGGCTGAAAAACTTGTCACAACTGACACTATTTGAGAGCAACAGACACTATTTGTAAATAAAACACTTAACTGGCGTAATTTGTGTGGTGGCATTGAATATTAATTTCATACTGCATTATCTTCGGCATCCATTATAATTTCTATAATCTACCGAGGACACCCAAGGCACAGTACGCACTCATGTTATACTGGGGAACCTGTATGCAAAAAGGGCCCCAGTGAAGGGGTTTCATAAATACCCCCCTATTCCTTTATGGAAATGCTAGTTCGGTCCTGTTTGATTTTTCTTTGCATTCTGGGACTTGTTTTCCTGGCTTGAACTCAGAAATACAGCACCAGAATTCAAAGAAAAGTAGCAGGACTGGGCAATCTGGAATGAATGATGCGACGCATGTTTATCAGCTTAGCACCTGCCGGTCATTTCTTAGGTCTGACTGACATATTTGACACTTTCGTATGAAAGGGAACCCAATGACGAATGATGTCTAGGTGTTCAACCAAGCAAGTAACATAATGAATATCCTCATTTCTGGTCATTTCAGCAGAAAATTAGGCAAAGTGTCCCTTGGGCTCCCTGCTAGTATGGTGCCGACAGATGTGCTTTTTCCCAACTCCACGTCAAATGTTCTGACACAAGTGAGCATGAAACAGCCACTGATGTGTGCATCTCTTACCTCCTGTAAATGGGTTTCTTTTTTCTTTGATGATAGATTTAAATGCTTCTCTAATATGGAATAATATTTCTCACTCTCCTTATCAAATTTCTTCTTTCCTTCCTGTAACAAGATACAAACGAAAGGGAACTGTAATTGCACAAGTACATGAATGCAAGAGTGACAAGGCATGAAATCTAAAATCAGAAGATGCAGAACTAATGATGGCCATTGTTGACAGACGTATGATGATTAATGCATCGCCCCACCAGTAAAGATCTCCAAGTAAAACTGTTGCAGAAAAAAATTAAAGTGGCCCCCACAGAACCAGCCATCTACATCCCTGTATCAAACGTCTGTCTTAAGCAGGGCTGGTAATTGGGCCGGCTCTCGCCGGTACCAGATGTGTAGCTGGATCGCGGGATCCGGCCAGAGTCAGCTGCCACAAACCCCTGCTCTGCGCTGGGGAGAAGAGAGAAAAAAAAGCGAACGTGAGCAAACTGTAACTTCCTCTGGTGACCACATGCAAGAGGTCACAAGAGGAAGTTACAGTCCTCAGCCACAACCCGGTTTATTTATTTATTTATTTATGCAACATTTGTCGGATACATGGGTCCGGATTATTTATTTATGCAATGTTTGTCGGATAACAGGTATCTGACAAACATTGCATACATAAATACCCGTATTAACAACACACACGATGCAGCCACCCAACTGCTTTCAGAGGGGAGCTGCAGGAGCTGTGTCGGGTGTGGTTCAAGAAAAGGAAAACGTTGCTTATGGCGAACAGAAATCACTGTGTTTGAATAGTACCCATGGGGACGTTTTAAAAAAAAATAAAATGGAATGCAAATTGTGCATTTTAAAGAATATTTACTCAGCAACACTGGTCAAAACTATTATCCGCACAGTGAAGTAACTCATCACCAGTGCCATGGAAATAGTTTAAAGTGGACATTGATATATAGTTTGGAAAAGAAGCAGCATGAAACAGATTGAGCCGTTTTAAAATATGATTCTGGACATTTACTTTGATCGGAGGTCAACTGTGAGCTCCGCTCCCCTTAACCCTGCCTCCTCGGGCACCGCCCCCCCACCCCAACTCTGCCACCCCGCCCTTGTGGGATCCCCCACCAATTTTATTCCATTTCCACCACTGGTCTTAAGCACGATATTTGAAGGCAAAGGAAGACACTCTCAGCTCCAAAAATATGTGGAAGTTAACAGAATCCTTCATTACCGACATCTGGGCTAAGACTGCTCAAGGGCTTTGAATTCACCCTCGCAGACACTGGGAAAGACTCAATCCAGAGCAAAAGGAAGCCAACATCCTTCTCATCCTCAGGGCTGGATTATGCTACTAGAGGCCACGGCCGGCATTCATTCGAGAGGCCAAGGTGATTGAGATTATCTCTGCAGCAAACACATTAGCCAGCTGAGCTCCCCATCTCTGCATCGGGCAATTTAACTTGCAGAGCTATGCGACTGAGATTGGAATCTGTAACTGCTCAGCTACACCAGCTGTTGTATCACCACCTAGGTGATTTTCTTAGAGTGCTCAAGCCCTTCATGTTTTGCTAGGACTTGAAGGCTACCATTTGTCAGCATTCTCTAGAGCACTTTATAGAAGCACAGGAGTAGACAGATGAAATAGAATTTATAAAGTACATTTGAACTGAACTCCCATTACTAATAGGTGGTATTACCCCCTATAATAGCACTTCTTTTTCCACCCGTGAAGGGCGAAAGTCTGACATTTTAACCATAGGAAATTAAATTTGTGAGATATTTTCAAACACCACACATATTTAAAAATTGTGATGTCAAATCCCCCCCACCCCAAAGCACTAGGGAGTGCATATGGCGGCACAGCTGATAGGGTAAACGTGTGGCTGACTATTGAGTCCCACTCTACAGATCTCTGTTTGTAATGAGTGGTGTCCCCTCCACGCCATCACGTTGGAACTCTCTCTCATTCACTAGCCCTTGCTTCATGATGTCACACCTGATAACTTATTGCCATGAGTGCTTCAGAAGATAGCAACTATTCGTATGCTTTAACAGATCCTCATCCAAATATTTAGAAAACCTCCAAAAATTAAATGACTATATTTTGACAAGTTTTTTTTAATCTTTTGTGTACCTTATATCTGGTTTGAATGTAATGTTTCAAAAGTACTCTTTTGTCTATATTCAATCGGTATGATAGCTGCATCCTGTAAATACCTTTGTGAGAATTGATGACATCTATGAGCCATCCCTAGATCATGAAGACAGGGTTAGGAACTGTGTGTCTTTGAAGGCAGGACACCACATCTATGAGCTGTCCCTAGATCATGAAGACAGGATTAGGAACCGTGTGACTGGGGAGGCAGGACACCACATCTATGAGCCGCGCCTAGATCATGAAGACATGATTAGGAACCGTGTGACTGGGGAGGCAGGACACCACATCTATAAGCCGTCTCTAGAGGCAGGACACCACATCTATGAGCCATCCCTAGATCATGAAGACAGGGTTAGAACTGTGTGTTTTTGGAGGCAGGACACCACATCTATGAGCCGCCCCGAAGACATGATTAGGAACCATGTGACTGGGGAGGCAGGACACCACATCTAGGAGCCGACCCTAGATCATCAAGACATGATTAGGAACCGTGTGACTGGGGAGGCAGGACACCACATCTATGAACCGTCCCGAGATCTAGAAGACAGGATTAGGAACCATGTGACTGGGGCGGCAGGACACCACATCTATGAGCCGTCCCTAGAAGCAGGACACCACATCTATGAGCCGCCCCTAGATCATGAAGACAGGATTAGGAACCATGTGACTGGGGAGGCAGGACACCACATCTATGAGCCGTCCCTAAAGGCAGGACACCACATCTATGAGCCGTCCCTAGATCATGAAGATATGATTAGGAACCGTGTGACTGGGGAGGCGGGACACCAGTTATGGGGGTTACGTTTTGGGGGTAGGCAGGATGCTAAAATGGGTGCTTGTGTTGTAGAGGAAGTACAATTCCAGTGGGTTGTGTTGCTGTCGGACAGGACACCAGCTCAAGGGTCTTGGTTTCAAAGATTTACAAGGCCCTGTTTGGCTCTATGAGGTAATCCTAGCCCCCCCCCTGGCTCGGTCCCACCCATGAATGACCTGGCTCCCTCTCCAGTGATGCAACTTAACTTCTTATCATGCAGGGTCATTGTCGGGTACTGTGGGACAGCAGACGTGTTCGGCTTTGCTTGAATTTTCATCAGAATAAAAAGGCCAGGTAGGAGGGGTCGCAGCTTTTAAGGGACTCTTTCTTCTCCTTCCTGCAGTTGCCTGCAAGGCCTACTCTTTTGAGGTGAGGCCGGTGAAATCTACATTGTGTGACCAACTTGATGAGG
This sequence comes from Ambystoma mexicanum, assembly GCF_040938575.1. NCBI lineage: Eukaryota > Metazoa > Chordata > Amphibia > Caudata > Ambystomatidae > Ambystoma > Ambystoma mexicanum. The sequence goes on from NC_090941.1 coordinate 809,379,754, forward strand.
GGAGACACCAAAAGGTGCTGATGGACCGACCACCCGGGTGGGTTTCATTTGTGAAACAGCCTCCTGGCCTTGTGGTGTCTCTATAACCTTACACAATCAATGGCATATGTTCGCATAAGCACGTGCATTCTTAATTCCTTACTCTCTTACAATACGTAAGCAATTTGCAAGAATTCATAAGATTGCAAACTCACCTTCTAAACAATGAAATCATACTTTTAAAAATGTTTTTCCAAAAGTAAATCACACTCCATAGGTCTTTGAATGCCACTATAAACTGCAGAGGCAGGGTGCACACTCGCCTTTATAGAACACGTGACTAACATAAATAAACGCTAAACGTTTGCCTTTCTGATGGTTTTCAAATGTGCTTCCGTTTCCTTAGATCTGCGGCTGTCTGTAGCCAAGGTCAAGGGGCACTGGAAATAATATTGCCAGACACTAGACAGGCCTGAGCGATGCCGAGAAACACGAGCACGCTGAGCGGGACCAGGCAGCGCGAGATGAGCTCACCCGGGTTACCAGCTGGAGCCCAGAGGCCCACTGCTACCAAATAAGGCAAGTGCTGCTTCCATGCCTGCACTCTCTTGCCACTTCGCTCCCAGCTCTTCCTAATGTTTGAACAGTAACCGAGGCGCTCATTTCTCTCGCTCGGATTCTCTAATCCGTCAGCAGTTCCGCAAGGTCCCTGCTTCCCTCTGGATATTGCACAATGTTTTTGCATTTTCTCAGCAAACGGGGCCCACTGGAATGTGAACGACCAAAGCAGAACCACGATTAAACACTTGCCTAACACGGCAGCGAAGGTTTCAACGTCACCAAAAAAGGGGTCGTGATTTCAGGAACATTTAAACGTGGGTAACTATTGATCATACCGGACCGACCTGTAACCAGGGTCCCTCATTGTTGTTTTTATATTTGACTGTAACATGATTGTATTGCATTTTTCTGTATGTAACCATTAAGTTTCTCAAGCGCCCAGTTATCTTAGGGTTTGGTGTGCGATACAAATAATAAACAAAAAATACCGAAAACTCCTGAATTGTAGTTTAGAGTTTTAATTCCGTGGATAGAAACGTACAGTGTAAATGTTAACAGTTTTGCGAAGGCTAAATATGTTAACAGTTTTTTTTAAATCAGGAACACCACAGGCGGGCCTTTAACTTACATTAACTATAAAAATGCGTGTATTTTGCTAATTCACAAAAATGTGTGGCGCACCAAAGGATCTAAACACAAATTGTCGGTTTCCTTTTTGGTTTTGGCTGTCAGGTGGCGCTTAAGTGTGCCACCGATACCCCTAAATTGTTACATTGACGTGCAACTATGTAGTATGGAAGGCACGGTGACGCAATGAAGTCATAACTTTTTAATTAAGTAATACTATATGTAATGAGAGCCCCAACCTGCTCCACTCTCCTGCTGATCTCTAAGTGACACTGTCCCCCTGCGCCCCATTTCAGAACAGCCACAGAGGGAACAGCATCACAATACACCTCCCCCCCTTCTCTTCTCAAAGTTCCACCATATTCTCCACCAAGTGGTGTAGTCTTTCCTACACATATTGTGACAAATCAACTTCCGGGGCAAGAGTGGTCCAGTGATGGATATCGGTTTCTAAACCATCAATCAGCCCCACACCTGTAGGACACCAAAAGGGATCCAAACAGATTGGAAACACAAGCACATTATAAACCTTGTTGTCCAATTTTGGTAACGTGGACGGAACGGCAGGCTTATCTCTGAAAAGGTCGTGGATAGTTGGTTTGTTGCAACACAGTGAAAATACAATTTATTATTATTTTTTAATTGTGTTAATTAGTTTACTATAAACTTTGTACACATGATTTAATTTAATCATCTCCTTACAGATAAAAACACCAGACTTTTTCACATTGATGTTCTTACACTTACAATCACAGATTCGTTAATGCTCTGTTCTGTCACTGTTTTCCTCTATGGTCAGTGATCACCATTTCGGAAATGGTATTTCCTTCATTTGAATTTTCAAGGTGCATTTTGACTTTCTCTAGAAAGTCAATCCAGACACATACCATGGCTTGCTTATGATCTTCCAGGAACATCAACCACTTTTCGTCTGTAGTAAGCGTTGAGCAGTTTTCCATATGCTTGGCCAAGAAGTGTGATCGATCGTCTGATGCTTTTTCAAAGAACATTAATAGGTGCTTTACTGTCTCTGGACTTTTTTCATTATTACACACTCTACAAAGCCCATTGTTAGTTCCACGATGTCCTGTCCTATGGCGATATTCATTTGTAGAGTACGCATTCATTCTTATTCTTAACAATAGGTTGAAAAGTGTTTTGCTTGGGAATTTATGCAAATAGCCTGGGAGTGTGTTTCTTTATCCAAGTATGTTGGTAACCTCTCTCTGAGAGGCTAAAGTCGACTTCATTTCTATGGTCTTAATCCAGTCCATTCTTTTTAATTTTTCTTTCACTTTCTCTGGATTATTAATCAATTGCGTAAGTGAGGCATCTATGTATTTCCAGTGTTTTTCACATTGTGATTTCCACTCTCCAAGAGTCTTTCTGCTTTTACCTTGCCCATATTTTTTTTTAGGAGGAGGTACCCCAGCGCCGGCTGATCTCCTGACAATTTTCGCAATAAATTTAGTGATTTCCATACCACTATTGAGTGCATGGACCGTAGCCCCAATATCACCATGGATCACTGCTATGGGTAAACTTTTGGGAAGTCTTAACATTTTCTTCCAAAATGTTCCTTCTAGGACGTCCCACATCATCCATGATAAGTTCAGTACGGCTTCTCCACAGTAGGTCAAAATGGGGATTACCTTACTTAAATATAAGGTCTATAAAGGTGATAACAAACATTTCACATAACAAGCATGCAGGATCATCCCTTGTGAGTCTAGCTGGTCAACTTTTAGATATCATTCTTTCTGCTAGACTTTTTCAGCTATTGAGCTGTTGAAAATAACGCCCAAATATCATATCGCTTTTACTTTACCCAGTATTTCCTCATCGATCCTCCATTTAAATGCTTTAGATCTGGCCCCTTGACTCTTTCCTATCACCATAATTTTGGTTTTTGCACTGTTTATGGTCAGATCGTTCAGTGTCATATACTCCAGTAGTTTATATAGTAGCCGCTGAAGACCAATCTCGGTCTGATCCAGTATTACCAGATCATCGGCGTATGTAATTATCAAAATTTCTGTGTTATTCAATTTCGGAGGAAAGTGGGGTATTTGTTGAGGGACTTCTGCAATATAGAGTTTAAACAATGTCGCTGCTAAAGGACATCCCTGTTTAACTCCTTTATTGACCTTGATTTTCTTTGTGCAGGTACCTTTGTTGTCTAGCCTAACACACAGGGTTCTATCTTGATGAAGTGCTTTGATGGGACCCAGGAGGTTTTCTGGACACTTCCAGTCGCAAAGTTTTGCCCACAGTTTTTTGCAGTTTACACCGCCAAACACCTGTTTCATATCCACAAAGGCTATGAACAATGATCCTTTTGCCCGGATGGTATCAAGCTTTACTAGCAATAGGATAAATACATTTAGATCTGTCCCAGTTCAATTACCCAATAATAAAAGGGACTATGCAGTCGAGGTTGTATCAAAAATATCTATATCTACTTTATCACAACAGACCGTTAACGCACACTACAAAATACAATCCACCCTGTAAATGAACGCAGAGGACAGTTTCAAAGAAGGAAAAGGGGTGCACTCTGGATACTGACAGGAAGGTAGTCGGTATAGTAATGAATTGCAATAGTTCAAGGATACTTGGTTTCAACACAAAGGGAGCGAAGGGTCGTAAAATGTCACTAGGGGCCTTCGCAGAAGGCCCAGTGGGACAGAAAGGCAATTTACCTTGGGCAGAAGGAGCTCTTGGTGCTCGATGGGGTCAAGTCAGTTTCAAGGCACTTTGCAGCTTCTGCGACAGAGTTCAAGGCGGGAGACAGCTGCGGGTATCAGGCGGCAGGCAGTTCAGCGAGCAAAGCTGGACGGATGGCTGCAGGCTGGCATACATGGTGGCTCGGAGTCAGGAATCATTGTCTCAGTACTGGTTGGTGGTTCTGAAGCACTGGTTGAGGTGTCTCGGACGGCTTTAGCGACTGCAGCGTAACAACAGTCAGCGGTGCAGTCGGTTGAAGCTTGAGGGGCTCGACTGGCTCGAAAATGTCCTTTAAGGCGGACATTGGTAGGTGAACTCCTCCTAGCTTCTTAACTGGGCTTGTGTCGTCTTTTAAGGCAGAGGGCCCAAAGCTGACAAGAGTGTTGAAGGCAGCTGCCTTGTTCTTGTTTGTAGGTTCAGAGACCTTCTGGCTTTCCCACCTAGGAAGCTTGCTGCAGAGCCTAGCTGGGCATGCTGTGTGCTGGCTGGGTACTGGTTCTGGAGCTACTGGAGGGTCCTCTGGATTCAGTTTCTCCCTCAGTTCCATGAGAGATGTTTAGGAAAGGGATCTTGCTTCCCTCTTGGAGGTCCTGGCCTTCCTTCACTGGTGGAAGATGTAAGGCAGACTGTACCAGCAGCCAGGGTCCAATGAGGAGTTATTTCTGTCTGCTTCTGGTGAAGCCTTCAGATGACCTGCCAAAAGAGGGTCTCAGCCCTCTTTTAAAGCCAATTGTACCACAGGGATTGGTGTAGGCTAAGCCTACCTTAATGAACCAATTCCGGGTCCCACCAACAAGCTCCTGTATGTGTGATGTCATAATCAGAGTACTTTTCAACAGAAAAGGTTAAGGGGTGAAAACATGTACTACTTAGTTCCACAATCTTCCTGTTTGTTGTGTATCAAAAGGTCTCTCTGGTTAATGGTGCTCTATGTGGTCCCTGATTAAAGCTGCAGGTTTGCCTAGAAGCTGTGGTGAGTCTAGACTTTCTGGCTCCGTCAAACCATATACTCGTACCTTCTGAATGGGGTCTCCCTGCGGGGATGACAACTGTAAAGACACATTCCCAGCCATGGCATTTCACTGTCAATCGATACTGAGGGTGAGAGTTGGCATCAGGTTGACACAGTTGCATATGAAAGGTTGTTTCCTGTCTCCTTTGTTAGCCTCTTCAGCAAGGCCCCATGTGAGCCTCTTTGAATTAAACTCTGTTTAGTATGCCAGTGCTGCCACCAGCTATAGGGCTCTGCAAAAGGACACAATGGGTCCATGGAGCCTGTTAGTTAATTAGGCTGGCCATGGCAGGGGGAAGGTGTGACCCGCCCGCCCCCTTCTGGAGCATTGTATACTGCACCTGTCAGATCCCAATTAAATATGACAGGGGGGACTGCTGTACCCGGAGTACACAGTTCTATGCTTATATTTTATGGTGAGCACAGGAAAATGTATGTGCATTAGTCCCACACATTTTCCGCCAGTTGATCTACCATAATTCAATTTCATTTAAAAAATGTAAAAAGCCCAGGCGAGCACACACCCATGGTGCGGATGGTCAAGTGCCTCACACATATTCCATGAGATATTCAGGCTTTCGACATCTTCTTGCAGACCTCGAAATGAGCTGTCTTTCATCTATTTCAGTCGGCAAGGATAAAAAATAAAACAGTGTTTTTTCACTCACTCCGGTATCACTCACCACACCATCAGATCTCTTTCTCATCAACATCACCCTCTCCATATTCCACACTCTGCCATCTTACAATTTAATGCATGCCTGAACACATCTTTCACCTTGATGGGTTTCAACCCCCATCTCTGAGGGCCACATGCAATTTCACTCTCACCATGTCCCCCACTGCAGGAAGGATGCTACTCTTCACACCCATTTGGTCACAAACACTTTGTTTCTTGACTGACATCCTGATATTCTCAACCACACTCTGCATTTTTCTGCCTGGCACAGGAGCCCTATGCATCCAAGCCAGCAATAGCTTGGTATTCACCTTCTTCCCCCTGCTGAGTTCAAACAGCAAAACCTCAGTGGTGCAATGAGGGGTGAACCTGTGAGCTATTACAGATTCACTCACTGCAAGCTTCCAGTCTCTGCCGTTGGCCCACAGTCATTTTATAGCCTCTTTTAATACTCTGTTAAAGCGCTCTGCCACCCGTTGGTCTGGCTCTGATATGTAAGACTCTTCCTGTGTACTATGGAGTGCATGTGACAATACTCTTCCATCTCTCTCGACCTGAATTGTCCCTATGGCGCTTGGATATCCATCTCGAGCATGAACTTCCTCCAAAAATTAAATCACACTTTTTGGTGTCACATCGGGTTTTATCAGAACTTCTACCCACCTGGTGAGCAGATCTATCACCACCAGACAGAAAAACTGCACACCATCGCTCCAAATGGGACCAAGCATATCCATCCCCAACTTGTCCCACTGTCACTCTGAGACATCTGTGACCACCATGGGATGCCTGGAACCCACAGACACTTTATTGCTTTTGTCACAAAAGGATACACTCTTGCATGGCCCTCTACATTTGTAGATCACAGGCTGACTGGCAATAATAGTTTCTTATCCTTTGTTTATTCTTAATGATGCCCTGATGGCCCTCATATCCAAGTTCTACGAGACTATCTTGTACTCCTTCAGGTGGAACGATTTTGTCTCCTCGCCGCAGCATGCCTCCCAGGACGTATAGGTCATCCTTCACATTCCACAAAGAGGATAGACCCAGCTCTTCAAATAATCTTCTATCAGGCCTCCCTTCCACTAAATGATCCATGATTTTATACAAACTGACATCCAGCTTCATGGCTCCTTCCCACTCCTCAGGAAGAAATGTCTAGAACCACCTCCTGGTACTTCATTCTCTTGTTCTGCTACTGACATCATCCTTGATAAACAGTGTGAAGCATAATTCTTCAATCCTGGTATGTATTTGACAACACAATTAGATTCATGGAGACAGGACAGCCATCGCCTGATCCTGGCTGAGATGTTGTCTATCTCTTTGGATATTATCTCCACCAGAGGCTTATGATCAGTATGAATTTCAAAGTTCGTACCCCAGACAAAACTTCTACATTTCTCAGCAGCCCATTTGATTGCAAGCTCCTCTTTCTTGATCACAACAAAGATTCTCTCAGTGCCTTTCAACAGTATGGAGGCAAAAGACAAGGAGAAACCCTTTCCCTCCTTCTTCCTGTGTCATAACAGCCCACAGGCCAACATTACTGGCATCAGTTGTGATGATGGTTCTTCGGCTAATCTGGAAATTTTTTAATGCGGGTGTGCCTGCCAATGCTCCTTTAATAAACTTAAATTCTTCCTCACAAGTCTTGTCCCAAGCAAATGCCCCCTTCATTCGGACTAACTCATGGCCACAGTGTATTTTGCAAAGTCACGAATAAACTTTGAATAGTACTCAGCCATTCCAAGAAATGTCGGTACATGTTCACGGCAGGTGGGACTTGACATCTCTTCGATGGCCTCTGCTAAATGTTTCATGGGACATATGCCTTCTGCAGAGATGATATGCCCCAGATATTCAATTTCTTGCCTGTTGATCTTGCACTTTTCCCAGCTCAAAGTCATTCCAGCAGCTCGAGTGGAGTGAAAAAACACCACAGTGTCCAACGAGCATAGTAGGCCTTTCAGACGTGCGTCTGGACGTTCTGAGATCCTTTCTTCTGATACGCTCCAACTGAAATGTGGACGCGCGAGGGCTGGTGGCTTGCTTTCCCCAAAAATGAAACAAAATCAGTTGGAACAGGTCTAGCGCGTAGAGCGCTGACGGCTGTCACCCAAAACATGGTGCGCTTACCCAGTCTGCCATCAGGACATCAAGGCAAGGCAGTTCGTAGGGCAGACACACCGGAGTGGCAGCAGGGCTCTCCAAAGGCTGATGCGCTGGTCAACCGCTCGTCGCCAATTCTGTAGCATAGAAGGCGCAGAGATGCAGGTAAGTAATACACTTTTTTATTAAGTAATATTAAATGTAATGAGAGCCCCGCCTGCTCCACTCTCCTGCGGCTCTCCAACTGGCACTGTCGCCTAGCGCTCCATCTTGGAACCTTCCGATCTCCCGAGCTTCACGTGGCTGAACAGTCACAGAGGTAATAGCTTCACACTAAAAACTAGAAAGGAGACGACATGAGGAGAGAGACGCAGCTTCTGGGTTTTGTTTGGCCATTTACCTACCTACGGAACCCATAACCATGCAAATCACTATGCCCTGTTTTCACCCGCTCCGCACCAAAAACACAACCCCCTAGGATCTCTTTGAGCTGGGTTTATCAAACTTTTCCTTGCGCTGAAGTATAGTTAAAAACAGCATTGAAAAAGCCAACAGTTTTAGCTTCTGTATAGATACTAGGCCTTTGCTAGGCACTTTCATGTGCCCCGGTAATCACACCATTTTCCAACTGTTGCCATCTTACAGCCAGGTAGTACTGTTACAAGAGTGTCTGGAAAATGCCATGACTACACATTAAGCCAAAACTGTTGGCTTTGCCAATATTTATTCACTTTTGAAGTGAAACAAAAAACGAATTCACTAGTGGTACAAATAGTCACTGAAAACGTAGTCTGAGCATCCTACAGAAAGGAGAAAGTACAGGCAACATTCTCTGTATACGTCCGAGATGAGTGACTAATTCATGGGCTGTGGCGGCCCGGGGCCAGGGGATGGCCTCTGTGAGCGAGAGTGGGCCACGACTGGAAAAATAAGCGCACATAAATACATCACATTGCGATATAGTGCTGTATGCAAAGTAGTCCGTCCTGATTCAATAGCTGTAATACTAGGTGTTAAAATTGTCTAACTAAATGCTACCCAATTATTGCCCTCAGAAGGATGAAGGGCTAAGTCAGCTCTGCCAGGATTCAAACCTGTGACTCCAGGTTATGCACTGAGGTGACAGAGTAGCATGGTTGCATGTGGTACCTAGGCAAAATTGATAAAGAGAAAAAGTCGCCCATATTAACAATATTTTCTGATTTATATGGGTTTACCCCAAAATACCGTAAATATCATGCCGAATGTGCTTTTATTGGGCATTCGGCATGATACAAAAGGTCAAATACCAAAATGCCAAATTAGTTGAAAGGGAATGGTGGGGGTGTCCCCCCGGTCCCCTAGTTTGGCATTATGGGCTTGGGGGTTTGCGGGGTCTGTCCCCCACATACATTAAAGCGAAAGCGGGGGACAAACAACCAAAATACGTAAAGCTCGAGTCACATTTTAAAGAGAGGGGGGGTTACAGCAGAGGTTACACCATGGGGGCGGGGTATAAAGGAGAGAGCAACTGGAGTAAAAGATTTATATAGCAAGAGTCCTACAGCTGCTAAGCGCTGCAATACTCTGTGTCACTATTAGTACCCACTTGTGGTAGTTAATTTATCGACTAGGGGGTGGAGGGTGAAGGGCAGAGTCGGCCCGACTGAGGTATCGAACCAATGACACATAGCACTGTCCTGTTCCCAAGGCGAGCGAGTTGAGCCAGAGCTATCGTCCAGGCTCAAATACAAGAGCCGGTAGGTCTTAGAGAAGAAAAGAAAGAAATGTGTAGGGTGGGTCTGGGATGAGTGGCTGCATATGCACGCCTTCGGCGCAGAATGTCAGGGATCATGCACAAAATATCAGTGGGGTTGAGAGTGTGCTGCACTAGTGAATTTTAAAGAGAGGGGGGGTTACAGCAGAGGTTACACCATGGGGGCGGGGTATAAAGGAGAGAGCAACTGGGGTAAAAGGAAACCAAGGTTCATGAAAAGCAGAAAAATGCACGGCAGACGGTATAACGAGCCGGAGAACAGCACGAGATTGGTGGGAGAGACAGATACAGACTGGAGTGAATGCATGTAGGGGTCAGAGAAAACACAGAGGCAGACACGTGGCAGAGGACAGCCAACCTAGGTGCACGGTGGGAACACAGAACCGCCTCTCGCTGTGGTCCCACAAGCAAAATGGTCATTTCGAGAGTTCACTTAATTATTGCTTGAGGACATTTGGATTCTTCTAAATCTTTTGCAGGGTATATTGGAAAACTTTCTGTTCGCTTGTCCCAGGTAGTGATTCTGGAATGTTGCAACGTTCTGTTGTTGACTCCTAGCAGCCGAGCAATATTTCAGCAAATGATGTCACCGAGTGGGCAGGAAGTGAGACGACTGTGCCTCGTCCAGACCAGGTCTCGGGAGTTGATCGCACTTTGAAGTACCTTTGATGTCGAAAACAACGCTGCATTGATTCGAAGCCCTGTCTCAGGGCAGCTTTTTAACAAACGAAATTCACAGAGACGAGGCTAAATATTCTTCAGAAAATCCTTCCTCCGAATGCAGTAGGCACACACAAACGATCTTCCAAACCAGGGTGCCCCGTGCCTAAGCCAATACTGGCAAACTCTGCCGAGGGACTCTGTGGTAGTCTGGGTAAAAGGCCCGGGTCCCACCTTTGAGAGACACTGCATACTACGCCTGATGGGCGCTCATGATTACCAGCACACAAGTCTCAATATGTAGAGTCACTGGCTAGCGCTGCTATGCTCAACGCAAGAGTCAAAACTAATGGTGCTGTTAAAGCGCCACCTGTCAGCCAGTACTGTGGAGCCTCACGAGTGGGTGCTGAAGTGCCACCTATGAGCAAACACTAATAGTGGACCCAAAGCATCCCTGTGCCAAACTTAGATGTGGAGGCCAGTGCTATTGCTGCAATTCCCTTAACCCTGCTAATCCTCAATACAGTCACTGTGTGGCGCCATTAGGGACTATCTGCTCAACATCCATCAAGGGAGACCATGGGTCAGTTCCCTCCCTCTCACGAGCTTTCAGCCGCAAGGATCTGAGACCCTGCAGCCAGAGACCTCTTTATGGGAGGGCAAAAGGGGCACTTGTTCTGGGCCCCCATCTAGAAGGGGGCCCCCAAGCCTTCTGTATCTAAAGAAGTAACTTACATTGTTCACCAGACTTAAAAGGCACTTGTTATGGCAGGCTGCTGAGACTCTAAGCATATTTTTTATTTGTTGTGTACAGGTACATTCTGCTCTGCTTTCTGTGTTCACTGTGGCATTCAAAGTGTGTGCAGTCACTGCAGCACAACTCCTGTAGCATTTCTCCTGTAGTGGAAGGGGTTCTATAGAGAAGACACTGGACCAGACATCACAGGCCTCTGGCAAGCATATTTTTCTTATTTGACACAAAAAATGGGTGGTCCCTTTTTACAATTCAAAGGTTTTTCTGCACTTCATTAAATAACATTCCACAAGCCTGTGTTTTGGGTGTGTTTGAGGCTTTTAAATGAAAAATAGAAACCCGGATAAAATCTATTAGGATCACATCAATTAAAATAAATGAAGCTAGAATAATTCCCATTTTGCATAATATGTTTCCATAACTTTTTGTTTTTAGATATTGTCATGTTGGATTATGTGAATTGTGTACTTTGCAGGTCAGTTCTATCAAATGGGATCATTTTAGTTCATGGTAAGAACTGGAAAAGAGAATGGTAAAGTGCAGACATTGCAGAGTGGCTGCAAATCCCAGTGTCACCTCTTAACCAATGTGTGATCCTGGTCATCTCATTTAATCTCGTATTGCCTAACCTATCAAAATGAACTGTCCCTAAAACTTTGGAAATTGTCTCTCTTCAGAGGGGTTTTGTTCTCAGTGTGTCATCTTCAAAAAAGGCTCACTCATGGTTTCACTGGCTCTGGTGTTGCTTCCTCTATAATAATAGTGAGCTTTGATATATTGCACAACCGAGCTACTTTGCTCTCTAATGGCAACACATATTGAAATCCATGTCCCTCTTCTAATGTCAGTATGCCTGAATATGGACTTGTTCCTGTTAGCTTTGAATGCTATGTATCTGTACCTTTCTCCTTGCTTTCAATTGGATTCCCGTATGCATCCTCGAGCCCCTTTGCATTCTTTTAGGTACCCAATTGGAGTCATCTGCCTATTCTGGATTCTGTGCCCCTTTTTCATACGATCTGTGTTCTGCATTTAGACTATGGCCTCTCTAGCATCCTCGTACCTGATACTGATTAAAAGCGTGCTCCTCCTATGCTAGAACACAAGTTCCCTTGTCGTCGTCTTCTAATGTTGGCCTTGAAATGCTACTTTTTTATCATTCCGATTACAGCAAAAATTATCAGGGTAGTGGGACAGAATGGGAGTACCCATGATTATTTTGATCGCTGCAAAGAAGCACATCAAGCTATGGGTTGTGAGTACGAACAAGGGGGCACAACCAGATATTTTGGATCTTTTAACTCCATTGGTTCAGTGGAGGGGGGCCCCAAAGGTGTCCAGTGTCCTAGAAAAGGCTCAATTTTGCATCTTTGTTTTGGCAACAAGTTACTTGTATGAAAATGGGGTCTTTTCTAGGATCACTTTGGTATTATACATCAATATCAGAATTTGTATAGGAACATTGTGGTGTTCTTGGTATATTGTGCCAATACAAGAGCAGGGTAGTACCACTTTTGAGTCAGTGTGGAACAAAGTGCCTAATGGTGGTTATTGTATTGTATGTTTAAAACCTCCACTCAGTACAACAAATGTTGACACTGTTCTTCACCAAATCTTTTCCGTTTCCACAAAATGTGTTCAAATTTATGTGAGTGGTTTTTCAGCGCGGGTTGGGGAATCCTTTTATCAAGTACTCTCCAGCAAGTGGGTAGGAGGACCCACTTTTCCCTATAGAAAACTGCTAAAATACTCATCCAATACAGGTACAATCTCATCTCTTGGGCCCTAGCGCATAACCAAATAGGTACCCCACTTCGTAATTCCATAATAATCCAACGGATCTGCACCAGCATGAAAATGTCATGCTGGCGTACAGCCAAGTGGCTTTTTAAAATGGAGGGGACAATGGAGGTGGACACGCAACTCCTGTTCCTTCACCTGCCTTCAAAAAAATCACAATATTACCCCCTAGGGTTTGGCTTTAGTACTTTCATATAGGCTCCAAGGACTTTGAAAATGAGCCCCAGTGAGCACAGTATCCTCGGGGTGCAGGGAAGGGAAAGTTGAGACCAGCAGCAGGTGGTGTGTCTGTAGGGCTTTCCCAGCAAAGTTTCTGCCACGAAAGCACAATTCCGCTTGTGATGCAATGCCAATACTCAGGCATCCGCTGCTCATCCGCTACCTCCAGTAAAACACTGGTAGCTTCTATCTCGGTTCCAGACTGATTAACCGGTTGGTTAGCTGTGAGTCATGACTAACAAGATGGAATGGATTGGATGTTGAGGTTATGTGGCAAAGGACAACGTTGAGGTTACGCGGCAAAGGACAACACACAAACGTAGACGGACAGAAATGAAAAGGTAAAATGTTGCATGCGTCCTGAAAACTACTACGATGGTGGTTTGGTGCTGTGCAATAGCCTACTAACAGCATTAAACACATCCACACCACTAAGGTACTGACATATGAAATGGCAGCATAAATGATTCAATAAATACCAAAGATCTAAGCAAAATATAAGTACACGTTTTTCATGACCTTTACATGCATTTGCATTGCACCAGCATCACTGACCTTCGCATGCATCAGTTTGATGTGTGTGCTCTCTGATGCTCTTATGATGACTTCCAGCCGCCGTATAATCCAACCGTCCAATGGATGGACACTGTGGACGGTTCTATGTTCTTTTGCCGCCAGGTTTTTTTCCGATTATTTTTTTCCCACATTTTTCAGAGAACAAAATAATTGAAATGTTTTTATATTTGGAGGGTTTCCCTCATACTCCTCCTTCACTATTATTTAAAGTGTAACCTCCTAAGCCCTTTATCCCCTTAACCACCTCCTTTATTTGTTTTCATTGAGCTTATTCGAAGAATAGATTTCGTAAAAAACTAATTGAAAAAAAAAACCTGACCGCAAAAGGACTGTATACCCTGTGGACCTACGGTGTAGTTTATCACTCCCTATATCTTAATTCCAAGCCTATTTTACCCCCTATTATGACAATCCAACAACTCGGAAAATTCGAGATCCAGAACTCTTCCCCATTCCTGTGGAAAATGCGAAGCCTATGTCATGCGTCTGCACAGTTCCGGGCTCTAAACTGGCCCCCGCATTCCTGGCCAACTCTGACCCCATAGGATAGCACATCTGGAATGACGACGGAGTACTGCATCGGTTTACACTAACTCCATGAATGTGCATAGCCCAGGTCCGATCGCCCTCTGATCTCTAAAATTGGACTGGATTGGTACACAAATCCAAAGATAAATGAACAGATGTTTTTCTACACAACGTGTGTAAAACAATCACACGGCATGAACAAAGGTGCATGCCTTAAATGTATACACTTAGAATGAAAGGTACATACATGCATTCATGTTCGGTGCTAGCTACTCACCTTTGCTGCTCCGATTTGCTCCTTTCGAAATTTTTCAAGTGGAGCTATTAAAACATCATTTGCATTTTGAATCTGAAAAACAAAAATCAGTTTAACATTGGCACATCTGATGTGAGACTATTTATTAAAAGGCAAACCAACTGAAGTGGGCTTATGCTAAAATTCAGTAGAAACAAACATTTCCCAAAACAAAATCCCTCCAACTATAAATTAAAATGTAACTCACACTACAGCACAACTCTGTAAAACTCACTCCAACTATAGCATTGATTGATGTAAGCTTCTCAATATTTAAAGTGAGTGTTGAGAATTAGTGGTGCGATGCGAGTTGAGATTAAATATTGTCCGACAGTACCTTAACATTGCCATTCCCAACAATTGTAAACTTGACCTTGTGGTAGGCCACCTGTAAGAGGTATGACAGGAGCTGGGCGTTATTTTCACCTCGTTGCGCATCCCATGACCTTCATCCCCCTAAAAAATGTTTGATTTCTTTTTTTTTGGTGTCGCACTGTTTAGGCGAGGGGTTGCTTCCCACCCTGCAGGCTCATTTGGCAGCCATTGGGCCATTTTGGAAACCATAGGCAGGCATTCAGCTGGTGGACGCATATGTCTCATCTCATGAGAAGGTTTCAATGGTCACAACCTCAAGTAACACGCTCTTCATTCTATGGTTCCTCACACTAGTTAATTAGGCATTACAAGGGGGGCCCATTTCAGCCACTTTCTGAAGTTCCACTGACATCCCCATCAGTGAAAATTGTCTTTTTAGTGGCATCCGCTGTGGCCAGGATATCAGGGGAATTGGGCACTTTGGTCTGAATTGAACTGTACCTCAGATTTGCAGCCCAGGAATCGGGCCCCTCCTTCCTCATCCTCCATAAGGTGATCTCCTTACTTCACCTGCAATAGGAGATTATGTAGTCTCTCCTTCCCCGCACGGTCTACGCTCTTCCATTATATGTGGGTTGGGTAGTCGGGAATTGCCTGAACCGCACTGCATCTTTTCAGAGACCTGAAGCTCTAGAACTGTTGCATGGTCCAGCCTACAAGGGGTTAAAACCTACCAACTATACACACAGAAAGTGGCTAAGGGAGACATCTGGTGTGACCTCTAGACGGCACCAACATTACCCGCCACCTAGGTCTACCTAGTGGTGGTTTAGCAGGGGAGAATGGCTTCCTCATGGGCAGAAGTGAAAGGTGCGTCATTGAAAAAGATTAGCAGGGCAATTAACAGGGCTACCCCTTCGGCATCTAGTGTGCATTATAAATGGAATGCGGACCCTAATTAGTTATGTGAGTCGCGTCATTATAGCCCACCAGCCCTTTGGGGATGAGCAAAAGAAGACAATTATTCATGGATAACCATGGTGGGACTTGCTGGCGCCTGTTGCAAATGAGTGTGCCTCAATAATATTGAGACTGACGAGGAAGCGGACGGATGAGGACATGGCGGCTGAATTAACCACTTGCCTCTGCCTGCTTTCTAATTTGTTTTGAAGTATGACTTCAAACATGGAACGCCCTCCTTTTCACGGAAAGAGCGTGGGTAAATGGCTGAATTTCAAAGTGCCAAACTGCTCAAATCGGCCTCTGCAATTCCATAAGGACTAACAGGACAGGCAAACCACCCATAAAACAGCTACAGAGGGCTTTGTTAACGTCACTTTATCATAGGTCAAAAGTTATGCTATGTTATCTTACGTTGCTTTATACTGTGCACCGCTACCACCCAAGGGCAGTCTCCAGGCGCCCACGTGGCTCTGCAAGAGACGAGGGTGGGGTATGTTAGTGAGGATGGGATAGGTTCAGAACCAGGAGGAACTGGCATCTGTGTGCGCCGTTTTGCATGTGGGAGTTGGTTCAATTTGAGGTCCTGCTTGTTGTAACCCTATGGATTGGATTCAGTGCCTCAGATGTTTGCTATTGTTAGTGTTGAGTGTGTGGGTCATATGAGGTTAGAGTGGGGTGGTAGTCTGGTGCACATTTCATTTGCATCCATAAGGGTCCAGAGTCGCAGATGACTGTTCAGTCTTTTTTTGTATTGCGTTGGTGTGCATTTGTGTAGTGTGGGTGGATTTATGGACTATGTGCAAGAGTGTGTTCCTCTAATGTTATTTCCAGAGTCTCAGAGTTATCCTCCAGTGGTTTCAAAGGCAGATTTGGCACATACTTGTTTAATTCTGGAGTGATCACAAATTCTTTAATCTTGTGAAAATATTTGTATTTGCTGAATGAAAGAGTCTCATTGAGGCAGCATCTTTTTCATGCCCTAATGCTGGCATGCAAACAGAGCAGCACTGCAACTACGACAGAGCAGGCTGATAAGATAGGGGCCAGAAACTGTTCCGCCATTTCAGAATGACTCTCCTGTTAACACTGCGAACATGCAGTCAGGCACTGCATGATGCCTTGCGGTGGGGCCCATCCTTTCCTGGCCAACACTGACCTCATTCAACTCCACAACTCCCTGACCCTTTGCATAGCATTGGTAGATTATCTTCCATCATGCCCCCACGCTGCTAAAGTTCAGAAAAGAACTCAAGACCCACCGCTACAAGGAGTCTTTCCTCAATACCTAGGCCATCACATCGCCCTTCAAGCCACCTGACTCGCTAGATGCCGCCCGCCCCTCTCGTCCCCCGGCACAGCGGTACCCCTCCTCTGTGCCCCTCTGTATCCCAACCCCATCTCTATATCTGTTCTGTTACCTCACCCCCTCTGTATATCCGGTCTGTTACTGTTATTCAATGGCTACCCTGGTGGAAACTCCAGTTGATCAGTTACACATGGTTTCTGCTGGATCCTGCAGCAAGGCACAGTGAAACACACATGGCTCTGTTCATGTACTTCCCCTAGTAGTAAGGTTGGGAGCTCATCCGCTCTCTTAGGGTTAATGGTGCCTACACATTCCCCGCAAAGGGAAATCTGAAGACATTAATTGTGGGACATGGCAATCTCCCCCTTTTCCGGTGAAGAAACACCTGCACAGTAGGATACTTACAGGGTACAGTAGTGACTGCCTGTGAATAATTCTATGCAAGTTTTTGTGTAAAAGGTTTGCTCTGAAATTCCAATCCTAGCAACTACACAGCGTACTAATCACCGGGGTAGTGCATGCCACTTCTTGCGTGTAGGTCCAGAAGTGTCCCCTAAAGAATCAGTGTGCGTGTCTATTTTGTGCCAAAATAATTATAAATAAAAATCAGGATTTCATGGTTTGTTATTCCGAGAGGACTACAACCAACTCCAGGGGAAATACATTGAATGCTAAAAATCAGCTTTATTCACCGAGACGAATCATTTAGGATTCATTGATGAAAAATGGGCATATATATCACCGTCCCCAACTGTGCTCAAGGGAGCACACTGAGCGCGTGGAAAAGTTAGCAAGCATTGGCAAAGCCATCTCTATCGGCTTTCTTAAACTGTACTGCTACAAGCGTGCAGGCCTCCTCTCAAGTCCCAGGCACAGAGACCTGGATGGTGGCCTGTGTAGCGATGGTCGCCAATGGTCAGCAACTGTTATACATGGGTGGCAAAGTTCAGGGATTGTAAAGTTTGGGATAGTCCCAATGAAAGCAATGTTCAGGGTTGGTCGACTATAGCTGCCAACAGTCGTCAATGGTTGCCGCTCTTCGACTATGGTTGGTGCTGGTCTACTGTGGTTGGTGAGCGAGCTGTCCATAGTGCACATCAACTGCCTGAATTTAAAAATACTAGACCAATACTAAATGCCTGACCCCGATATGGCTGCTCATCAAGGAACAAGGCAGTAGTCAAACATCACCCATATGTATCTGCCTCGGATATGCCCGCCTTCACGTCTCTACACTTAGAGCCTGCATTCTGGCTCACAAAAAGGTGGCGTGCACCACCTAAAACACCCAACCTTAAAAAATCATGATTTTACTGTATAATACAGTGCAGTCAAGAGTGTAGTTCAATACAGATTTAAGGTAATTCCCATTTGCCCTCTAAACGGCTATATTTTCTATGCAGAACTAAAACTGCAATAAAAATAAGACCGGCAGGTTTTTTGACTTCACAACAGAATTCTACCGGTTACTTGCGCTTGTGTCCTATGATGCTCGATCCACAGAAAGCGTGCACGTTGCAGTCGGAGTTCCTGGTACACAAATGGACGGTTGCACTGGTGGCAGGGTTTGCCACCTTTCGAAGCGTGGTAACACCAAGGAAGGTGTGGGGGACATGGCCTCATATGGGCCAATCTAGACATCTGCCTTCAAGTGCTTAGATACAGATGCTTCCCACCCCTAATCACCTCTTGGGCTCTGATGCCATGTTCAGGGGTGCCTTAAAAGAGTTGAATAGCCCACCCCTTGTAGGGGCTGCGGTGACCGCCTTAGGGGAAGTGTCTCATCAAGGTTGATGGAGACATTAGCCCTCTGGTAAGTGCCTTCTTGATCAAACAGCAGCAATGAACATCTCTGCATGGTTGGACAGCTACTGGGAGTCGTTTCTTTATAGGGTTACAAATCAAATAGAAGAGATGTGCCCTGTTAGGCCGAGTTAGATATGCTTGCAGGGAAATTGGTAACCACAATCCACCCAAGAGCTGCCTTAATGGGCGAATTGGTGCAGAATCTCCTTTAACCCTCCATGTGAAGGGTAGGTGTAGGAGATGTGCTAGGGCTGGCTTATGTAGGGCTTGAGACCAGTGACTAAAGAATGGAATCGGCGGCGGTCAATGCAGCGGCTCTATGCAATTTCATCGAGGAGATTTGGTTGAATTCAAATCCATCAAATGTATTTGTGCTTTTAAGCCATTTGGTTGCAGATAAATTACAGGGGAGAGACCCCACCTGCAACCCCCCTCACCTGCCCCACCTTAATTATAACCCTTACCTGGCCACCACATATATCTGCGGCCAATTCGGCTAAAACAATTTCATGGATTTGGCTTTGACCAAATCTCCTGCAATGAAACCACTCTATCCCAATGCAGCTGTGTGGGCCACTCGTCTATCTCCTGTGGCACAGTCCTCTAATATTAGGGGCAATTACCGCTACGGGGAAGAATGCACAGCCTTGTGCCGTCTGTTCTAGGTATATATGCCGTAGAGGCAGATGGCTGCCAAAATCCCATTATTATATTTAATTTCCCAGAGACAAGCTATGGGCATTCCACATAGTTACAGGTTAGAATGCTATCGTTCTGAGGCAATGAACAAAACAAAACGCACATACCAGTTATAAGTGGGAATGATAACTGACCATTAAGGTTACATTATTTGGATAGTAACATTATTACTGTTCACAGCTGAGAGGCCACAGCAGCAAATCATGTGCAGAGGTACCTCTGACCTAAAGGGCTTGAGGGCCATTTCCTTTTTCAGGGCATTTCTGGAGAGCCTCCATCACTTGTGATCCATTCCTTATGGGTTTACTTATTTATTCAACCATATCATAACAGTGCTAATTCCTTCATTCAAGTCTTTCCATTCTTGATGCCTTGATGGTTTTGCCTGCGTATGGTAAAACCAGTACGCTCCATCTTCATGATGCCACGTTTCAGATTCTGCCTGCTTCAAAGCGCCGTAATGATGAGCATTGTGAGGCTGTTCAATTTATTGACATCAGGCACACGAAGGGGCGAGTTGTCCCAGTCAGTGTTCCAGGTTGGGAGTGCATGTTGCGCAAAACTGTCAAAGGCAGCGCTTATGTCCCTAAGCTATCTTCCCACCTGAAAACACTTTAGTCCCCGAATTCAACTCTGTCATATTTGCACCACGCCTATTAGCGATGGGCCCCACAACAGTGCTCGTCAACAACATTTAGGTGTCTCACCCTCTATTCAGGTATCACAAATCTAGGTGTTCCTGCATTTCTCCCTCTATCTAGGTGCTACTGCGTTTTACTGTCTACTGTTGAGCCCCCCACTAGGCGTTTCTTCCTCTATCCAGGTGTCCCAAATCTTGGTGTTACTGCATTTCCTGATGTACCCCCATTCAAGGCGCTCTCCCTCTACCCAGGTGTCCCAAATATATCCAGAATCTAGGTGTTATTGCATTTACTGTTGTACCTCCAGTTAGGTACTTCTCCCTCTATCCAGGTGTCCCAAATCTAGGTGTTGCATTTTCTGTTGTGTCCCTATTTTAGGCGTTTCTCTCTCTGTCCAGGCATCCCAGGGCTGGGGGAGTCATAAGCTACTGTCCTGCCCCATTCTTTGTTCCAAATCTAGGTGTTCCTGTCTCTACACTTCCCCTATTCAGGTGTCTTTAATGTAGGTGTTTCTAATTCTGCACTTACCGGTCAGACTCATCACCCCTACTCCCACACCTGACCCCATATGAACTATTCATACGTGTGACCCCTGTCAATCAAGGATGCATCCTACCCACAGGATAGACACCATCCCACACACTCCCCAAATCGGAGCCACACGCCTGTGCGCCAGTATGCCTAACGAGACCCAGCACACCCTAACCCAACCCTCTCCAAAATGCAGCCCAACTTCCCAATCCCCGTCCTCATCTCGCAGCCCCCTCACCCTTCAACATTCCATGTTATATGCTCTTGCTCCGTCAACACCTCTTTTCCCCCAAGCTACATCATCCACATAGATCTTGCTCCACACAAACGAGAGTAGCACAGTGGAGAGTGGGAGTTGAAAACATTGACCCCCCTGAGCATACTGCACCGCCCAGCAACCCAGGCAAGCCAATCTCCCTTCTCCATCCCACCCGCTACCTATTCACCTGCGCCCTCTCCTCACACCTCTCCCGAACAACATAGCACCCCCACGGCCAACTCCCACTTTCCTTCTCTTACCGCAGCCCTGGCTAAAATCCCAACATCCACATCCCCGCCCACTCTCGCCCACACCCAATGGTCCATCGAAAGTCAAGGTCCCACTTAGCATTACCCATACTCCGAACTTAGATCCCAATCCCTGCCACCTCGCTATAGGGCTCTACCGATCTGAAATAATGATATTTTCTAACTTGGAGTCCAAAAAAGTTCCTGATAGAGACTTGGACATATACATATAGTCAATACACAAAAATGTATTGTGGGGAATGGAGCAGAAAGAAAGTCAAACTCGGTAAAATGACCAAATCAGCCACGGGTCCAATAGGCTGATTTTCAAGCTAAACCTAATTAATTATTTATTTTGCAGATTTTGAAGACTGATTTCAACCTTCGATCTAAAAAAGCTTCCATAATTTAATTGAAGTCACCACATACTATCCAATTAGGAAGATCGGATTGTAAAATATATTTTTTAATGTTAATCCAAAAATCAGGATCCCTTTGGGCCATAAATGTTCAACACAGATACAATTTGCTTACCAGTTTGTAATTTTACTAGAGCCCCTTGGTTCCGATCATCAACATCTTGATGTAACATTTTGTGAGATTGCCCCTTATTAATAAGGATTGCAACTTGGAATAACTTCACTCACCCAAAGTCTTTTTAATTTCATTGATTCTTGCACGGAAAGAGGAGTTTCTTGAATACATGCCAATGAAGGATTACATTTCTTGAGATATGCGAGTACCTTTTGCCTTTTCATTGGATTGTTAGTCTCTTTAACTTTCCAGGAAATGCATTTAAAAGTCATTAGTTGAAATCAGAGGCACTTTCGTTTGTCTTTTTTTTTTTTTTTTTTTTTTTAGAAGACTTCCTGAGATGCAGCAAATGAGGTAAAATAACTTGATCAGATAGCATAGCATTCCAGGACTTAATACTGTATCAAAGAGAAATCTCATACAAGGAAACACATTCAGCGAATGACACATAAGGATGGGAAATAGAACAAATATTGCAGTACTCGTCAACTACAAAAACGTTGCACTTAGACACCTTATTAAAGAAGATCAGATGTATGATGATAAGGACCATCGGGAGAAAAACAAACCCACATGCAACTCGTTCGAAAAAGGAGTTCACAGGAATTCAGCAAATGGACGTTTAGAGGCACCTAGTAGAAAGACACTCGAAACAGAAGTAGATGCCATACTCACTGTGACAAATCAGAGGATGTCATTGCTTCTCCCCTAGGGGAGACCTTTCCAATGGGGCCGGGACAGTGCGTCCACAGTACAACAGTTCCCCTGGGCATGGTGCTCTGAGGGAGGATCACATAGGGAAGGAAGCCCCTTATGGGATTGGTGACGAACATTAGCAGAAAACGCGGTATAACTGCTTCAAAACACCCAACGCCTTTCCCAATGCCAAATCCTCCTTCACCTTTTTTAGAATGACTCATTATGTTTTATTGTCAAGTTAGTTAACCTAATATACTTGTCAAGATTAAAACACCAGAGAGCACAGAATATACTGCATCTGGCTCGGTTTTGAGTACTGTGAAGAAGATTATGACTGGGAGTCCAAGGATCACTCTAGAGAAACAAGAGTGAGCAGTATGAGGTATGAGATCGGCCGAAAGCAACTCAAAAATCCAGTGCGGGAGATCAAAGGCAGCCCAGCTGAGATGCCAAGGGAGAGCTGTCCAATGAGGAGGAACTGCAGGAGCCGTGCACCAGGCGAGCAGGCGAGAGCCAAAAGGGAAGATGTGAACTTAGAAGAATGATAGCCTGAACATTGTCCAGAAAAGAAGGACTACTCAAACTGCTGTTGATATGAACCTCTGAGCAGCCAAAGGCCCAGGAAAGGCACCTGCGTGAAAGGATGCACAGTCAGGAAGAAGCAGAAATCTGTAGAGCTGCTGCAGACCCTGCCTGAATCCTACCAGTACCTTGAAAAGCGACACAGCTGCTCGGGAAACGCTAGTACCTGCACAGAAGAGACAAACACTACGCAGGTTTCCCAAGAGGTGCTAGAGGACTAGAGGTCCCGGGAAGCATGGGGGTGAAAACAGAAGGTAGAATGAGAGGATCTGGGACCCTGAAAGGAGATTGCGAGTTGGGGACCCGCACCCATATGTAAGTCAAAATATAAGAGGTTCTGGGACCCAGAGAATAACCAAGATCGAGAAGTAGGAGTCGCGTGTTCGGCAGGAGAGTGAACCAAGCAGATACCTTTATTTATGTATTTTATTTATTGAGCATTTGTTAGGCATCTATTCAACAGAATTGAGTTTGCAGGAGCCACAAGCCTAAGTGGGGAGGAAACAAGGGAACAAATAAATCTCCTTCCCCCAGAAGATCACTGTCTCCAGAGCTCTGGTTCTCTCTAGGCTGGACTACTGCAACAGCCTCTTTCTGAATCTGCCTGCTTCTACTCTCCGCCCTCAGAGGGAGAGTCAGAAGCAGGGGTTCAATTGGGGATGAAGGTGTAAGCAAAAACCCCAACTGTCACTCGCTTCATCGGTCGAATGATGGCGAAGGAGGCTGGCAGTGCTGGGGGTGGCTCAGATAGAGGGCCAAGGGGCCCCAAGCGGAAGGAGAGAGGGGAGTGAGAGGGGGTGGTGACCGGGTTAGAGATAGGGATGTTGCCAGGGATGACATTGTCCGAGTGTGTCCGGCTGAGAGGGTTGGGCCGGAGGGAGAATAGTGAGAGCGAGGGAGTCAGGGGACACAGAACTGTGAGCTCACACAATTATTTGGGAGTCTGGGATAGGCACCCATATGAGAAGCCAAGAATAGCAGGATCTGGGACCTTTACCGTAAAAGGAACAAACAAGGTTGTATGCTTAGCAGGAGAGTAAACCAATAGGATTCAACACCCTCCTGCGAGTCTGGGAGCCACACCCAAATGACAGAAAAAGAACATAAAATAACGAAAGATAAGAGGGTCTGGGACCCCATGTGATAAAGAAAGAAAGTCCATGAGAGGACAGTTGCTTGACAGAAGGGTAAACCAAGCCATTCAGAATATTGCGAGTCTCGGACAGGCACCAAAATAGGAGTTTGAGAATAAGCAGATCAAGAACCATGGGACCGAGAATAACTAATCAAAAGGAGTCCTGCACTTGGAAGGGAAGTGTGCCAAGTTGGTGGGATAAGGAAATGTACATTTGAAAAGGTTATTCCTGTGAATTTCCCAGTGACATTTGCATAAGGAAATACTGGACTCAGGAGCCCAAAAGTAAAACAAGAAGTACTCTAAGGGAAAGGAGCATGATCCTACCCTTGGACTTTTACAGTTTTTAACGTTGTTTATTTTTCATTACTTTTTGGATACATGAGAGACTGTGAAGGAACAAGTTACTTACCTGTAACTATTGTTCTCCAGCATGAGTCTGGCATGGATTCACATGCTCATGAATATTCCCTGTTGTCAGCCTGGGAATCCTTGGTAAAGAAAGAATCAGTTTCAGTTTCATTTCTGAACTGTCTTTCTCCTAGCAACTAATCACTGAGCTCTGGGTCCTACTGCCCCCAGTCAATGACTGCCCTCTACCCAAGCCACTCCTCTGGCAGCCATCTTCAGATTTGGTAGCACGTAAAGTGGCAGTAGGACCAAGAGAAGAGCCGCAGAGGGGTAGGCAGGAGGGTCTGCATTTGAATCCATGCCAGACCCATGCTGGAGAACAACCGTTGCAGGAAAGTAACTTGTTGCTTCTCCAGCATGGGGTCCGGCATGGATTCACATGCTCATGAATAAAGAATATATAGCAGTACACACATGCACAATCACGGTAGGTGGCAAGGCTCAACATAAGCATCTCTTACCTCCTCACCAGGCTCACCTTCAAGCAAACAGGTTGCACAGCACTGCTTCACCAATTCTGGATTCCTCCCTGGAATCCCTGTCGATGCAGTATAATCTCGTGAAGGTGTGCGTCGACCTCCACGTAGCAGCCCTGCAGATGTCCAGCACGGGCACACCATACAGGAACGCCGTAGTTGCAGCGATCACTCTGGTCGAATGGGCTCTCAGACAGCCAGGCAACGGTCGGTTTGCCAACTGGTGACAATGAGTGATGCAGCCAGAGAGCCACCTGGAAATGGAAGCCTTGGAGAGGGCCTTCCCTTGGTTTACAGGGCCAAAGTTCACAAAAAGTTGCGTCGTCTTCCGGAAACTCTGTGTAGTCGACATAGAACTTCAGCACTCTAGCCAAATCCAGCAAGTGCAAAGTCCTTTCAGCCGACGACAAAGGCGTCGGAAAAAACAAAAGTAACACCAAGGGCTTGTTTAGATCAAAGTCCGACGGCACCTTGGGCATGAAGGAGGGGTGCATCCTCAGCACCACCCTCTAGTCGTGAATAGTCAAGTTAGGTGGCTTACAGGACAGGGCCTGAATCTCACCTCGTCGGGCAGAGGTGATGGCCACAAGGAATGCTGTATTCCACAACAAAAACTTCAGCGGCACTGTATGCATCGGTTCGAATGGAGGGCCCATGATCCTAGTCAGCACCACATTGAGTTCCCACACCGGGGCAGGAGCCTTCACCAGCGTGAATGAACAGAACAGTCCATTGACAAACTGCTTAACCAGACCGTGTGACCATAATGACGACCGTCCCGGAGATCTGGTGTAGCAGGGGATAGCCGTCAGATGAACTTTCATGGATGCATGGGCCAGTCCTGCTTTGGCCAAACACAGCAAATACGGCAATACCTGCGGAGCCGTGACTCGTAGAGGGTCGACCTTCTGTGCATGGCACCAAACGCCGAACCTCTTCCATTTATGTCCATAGCATTTTAGAGTAGACGATGCTCTGGCCTTGGCAAGAACCTCCTTGCAGTCTGCTGGGAGATCGTAGCCCCTGAACTCTAATGCTGCAGGATCCAGGCCTTCAGGTTCAGCGATCCTGGGTCGTGGTGAAGAATTGCGCCTCCTTTCCTTGCAAGAAGATCTATGACCACTGGAAGCTTGACTGGAGGGGACGATGACATGCTGAGAAGGTCCGGGTACCATATCCTGCACCGGGACCGTTTGAGTTGATTGATGAGTCGAAGAAGCAATAGCAGTTGAGGGAACGCATAACGAAACAGACCGTCCCAGGGGAATGAGAATGCGTCCACCATGCTCCCCGGCTGGGGAAACATGCTGGCGACCCTCCGGCATTTGGTGTTCGTCGTTGTTGCAAAGAGATCGATATGGCAATTGCCCCGTCCGTGGGACAGGTGATCCACTTGGTCCTGCTGAAGTTCCCACTCGTGGCAAGAGCGCAGCTCCCAGTCGGCAACAGTGTTCTTCACCTCTGACAGATGAAACGGGATGAGGACCATCCCCTGGGCTACGGCCCAGTGCCATAGGTCCTGCGCCTCTTTGGAGAGCGCCAGAGATCTGGTGCCCCCCTGCTTCCTGATGTAAAACATTGTGGTGGTATTGTCTGTGAGGACCGGCACCACCTTGCCCTTGAGGGACAGAAGGAAGGACCTGGGGGCCCAAAACACTGCCCGCAGCTCCAAAACATTGATGTGCAATGTCTTCTCCTCCGGTAGTCACAGGCCTTGTGCGTGAAGACTTCTGGTGTGAGCACCCCAACCTTCAAGAGAGGCGTCTGTCGTGACAGTCTCCTGGTGCGGTGGGGTCTGGAAATCCACACCAACAGACAGATGTGCGTGAACTTTGCACTACCGTATCGCTCGACGGAAGCTCTCGTTGAGCGTGATCTTGTCCTGAAAGCTCCCCGAAACTTAAATCCAACGGTCATCGAGGAACTCCTGTAGTGGACGCATCCGTACCCTGCATAGTCGGATGAGGTAGATGCATGATGACATCATGCCAATCAGCGACTTGATGGTCCTCACTGTGGTGACTTTCAGTGCTAACAGCTGTTGCACCTTGCCCGCTATCCTTTCTTCCAACGGAAATTCCAGGCACGACACTGTTGAGTCGGGATCCCAGAAACGGCGCGTCCTGCGATGGAGTCAAGCAGGACTTTGCATAGTTCACTGAAAACCCCAGATCCATCAGAAGGTGGACGGTCCTCGCTGTGTGGTCGACAGCGGTGTCCTTTGAGCTTGCCCGGATGAGCCAGTCATCCAAGTAAGGGTAGACGTGGATCCCTTGTAGACACAGCTGCGCCAGCGCCGGGCACTTGGTGAAAACCCTTGGCGCCGACTTCAATCCGAAGGGAAGGGCCTTGAATTGGTAATGCTGCCCTTGAATCAAGAAGCGCAGAAAGTTGCAGTGTCCCTTGTGAATGAGAATGTGGAAGTAAACATCCTCCAAGTCCAGCGACGTCAAAGTCCCCCTCTACCAGCGGTCTGAGCACATGCTAAAGGGTTACCATCTGGAACTTTTGGGACTTGATGTATTTGTTTAGATGACGGAGGTCTAAGATGGGCCTCCAGCCGACGGTCTTCTTTTTGATGAGGAAGCACCGAGAGTACACTCTGGAGCCCCGGAGCTTCTTTGGGACGAGCTCTATTGTGCCCTTCTTCAGCATGGCCCGCACATCCAGCAGCAGCTGATGGACGTGGTTTCCTTCCGGGCCACCGGTGGTATTTGGGGACACTTCCGTTGAAAGTCCAGGTTGTGTCAATTGGCGAGAGCGTCCAGCACCCAGCGGTCGGTGGAGATAGTCTTCACCAGGCGACCTCGCACCGGGGTGCATGGGTGGGGTCCTGAAGCCACGGCCAGTTCAATCCTACTTGGATGTCGAAGGGCTGCCTTGGGGACCCTGGCGGCGACAACATCCTCCTCCATACTTGGCTGCAGAATCTCCGATGCTTCCGACCTCGTCGGGAAGGAAGTCCAAAATGGGAGCAATCTTGAACCACAGCTCGCGGTCATAGCGTGCCACAATGGGGAGAGCGTTGGCGGCCTTGATGGTAGTCGCCGCCAAGGAGATAACCCGTCGCCCCATGGTGTCTAACTTCTTCCCTTCACTGTCCGGAGGGGTGGAGGCCACCGAAGAGGAGAAGACAAAGACTTCTTCTTGGCTGCTGCTGCTGACACCACAGAGTCCGGCGACGGTTGTGTCCCAAGCACTTGGGCGCAGTGTCCGGCACCCTTTACTACTTCTCATAGCGGCCCCTCTTCACAGGAGCAGTGGAAGGGTTCTTCATGAGGGGAAATCTCTCTTCTCAAATGTCATCCAGGCGTGGGACCGACAGGAAGGTCTTCCTCTTCGCCTCGCAGCGCTGATACAAGAAACCCTCTTTCTTCTTCTTCTCAGAATTGAGCTGTAAGAGCTCAGAAGCCCTGAAGATCATTGCGTGAAACAAGCCTATCTTGTCAGGTGGGGAAGATCTGGGAGGTGGTGACGGGAGGTCAAATCCGCCGTCGTCGTCTGTACAAGTGCCCGTCGTCGCTGTGTCAGGAGCCGTCTCATCCCTTGGGGGGCAGAGGGGTAGGGAAGCGAAGGGTGGAAAGCAAGTGGAGGGTGAACCTTCCTCTTCTTGACTGGTGGTTCCCCTGTCAGCACCAGCGGTGCGGGTGGGGCAGTTGGTGTTAACAGGCATCCTCGTCCTGATCTCCGAGATCAGGGTATGCAAAGCTGAGAGAATGTCCACCAAGATATCTCCAGGCGGTCGCTGAGGCAGCGGTGGCGATGGAGGCGGGGGTGAAACCGGTGCCTGAGGCGTAGGCTGGTTGCCCATGCCCTCAACGCCCTGTTGTTCCTAGTTGGTCTCCTCGTTGTCACTTTCATCGTCATCCTCGTCGGAATCCTCGCCGTAGGGCCCGCTCCCGACGTTCCTCTCCTCCTGGCTGCTCTGGAGGCAGGTAAGCTCCTCCTCTGAGGAGATATCCGTGCTCTGGAGGACTACTGCTGCCCCCCCTTCTCTGTGACCAGAGGGCACGGTTTTGGGGAAATGACTGGCATTATCATCTCCGATGTCTTCTCCATGGGTTGAAAAGAGGACTCCCTCCTGGGAGGTAGGGACACTTCCACCTTCAGGGTTGTGTCCTGCGCATCTGCCACGGTGACCTTTGTGGGGGACGCCACCACCTCTTCGATGGAAGGCTTGTCCTTGGTCGAAAGTACCTGGGCCTTCACGGAATGGACAGGATCCTGGTCCTACTTAGGCTTGGTCAACCCAGCGGCCTTCTTCGAGGAAGGGTCAGAGCCCTGATCCCACTTGGCCGTCTTCGACAGGCCGGTCTTTGGCTTCTACTTGAATTTGCCTGGATGGTCCGACTTCCTCTTGGATGAAGATCCAGAGCGTTGGCTGGTGATTGAAGCCACTGGAGATGCCGTACTCGCCCTGGCCGCAGAGGAGCCCGTCGCAACGCTGCTCCCGGTGGCAGTGGACTCACAGTGCCTAGCCTTATGTTGGACCCCCGCGAGAGGGGCGCCCTCAAAGGTCTTAGAAGACTGCTCAGCTTTCTTTAAAGCAGGGGAGGCATGCTGCTAGGACCCACCCAGAGTAGGGGCCTTGGCCTGCAGCCATTCCTTGAGTCACCTATGCCGATCCTTCAGCGTGCGGGGCACCATCTCCTTATAAAATGCACAGTCTTCCTCCACGTGTGTTGGGTCCGGGTACAGGCAGTAGAGGCAATGGGAATGCCTGTCATCTGAGAAGACATTCCGCAGGCCGCAGTCCGAAGAAATCTTGAAAAGGGGGGGGGGGTCGAATCCTTCTTCTCCTGCGACATGTCCACGCGGCGTAGGCCTTGAAGAATATTCTGGAATCCTCCACGAAGAAACTCGATTAAATTCCCCCTGGAGGGTTGCTGAAGAGTCTGTAAAACGGGTCCCCGTCAATCGGAAGTTAGATCGATGGAGCACAAGACTCAATTGACCGGAAAATAGAGGAAAAACTCTTCCAAAAAGCGAAAAACACAGTAAATGTTTGAGAGCTAAGCACAAGGACTTCAAACACTTGAACGTACTGTAAACAATCTGAACATGGCTGTAAGAGGAGGGGCTTGGGTAGAGGGCAGTCATTGGCTGGCGGCAGTATGAGCCAGAACTCACTGATTGGTTGTTAGGAGAAACACAGTTCAGAAACGAAACTGAAACTGATTTCTTCTTTACCAAGGATTCTCTGCCTGATGAGGGGGAATATTCATGAGCATGGGAATCCATGCCAAACCCCATGCTGGAGAAGTTTTCTGTTGGTTGGAAATCCAATTAACACTTTACATTGGGAAGAGATCATTCCTGCACAGTTAATTTAAGTTATTAGAGTTAGGGACAGAGGTAGGCTTTTGAGACACAACAGTGACAGACCTTTTAGTTTTGGGCAACATGACAATTCCGCTAGTTTTCTATGAGGTATGGAAACCCCTCTCAGTTTTAGGGATAGAGAGCCATTATTCCAACCTTTTCATGATTAACACATTTTTGCTCCCCAAAAATATATGATAGGTTATTTTTTCTTTTTTTTATTTGTTTAGAATTCTTTACTTTGTTGCAATGTTTTATTTGAAAAATCTTGTGAGGTAAAGTTTCTGTGCTATTTGCAGTTGCATGTATTCAAGCAAAAGGAACATCTTTGTGCAAGAGATGGACCTTTTTTCATTTCAAGATTCCTCGATACCAATTTGATGTGCCTCTTTCAGTATTAAACACTGTTTATGGCTGGAGCCCAAGGATGCTTTGCAGTGCTTTAAAAAAATAAATAAAAACAGGGCATCACCTTCACAGTCGCTGGCAAACAAATTATGTATGTTTGTTTGTTTATTGATTTGTAATGCCCTCCAAACCCGCAGGTATCTGGGTGCAAAAGCACATGAAAACAAGTATACGTTAGGCTTAAGTTACATTGTTACAGTTGATATAGCAAATTACATGGTTAGATCTGTGCGAGTTAGACGAAAAAGTTACTCTCTTACCTAGTAACGTTCTTTCGATGGGATGGTCCGACGACGTATTCCATATCTATGACAGTAATCATCACAGCTGTGCTGCTTCGGAAAATCTTTCGGCGTCTGCGTCCTGCGTCGATGACGTCGATACGCTGTCCTCGAGGGCCTCCGTCGAGCCGATGTCACCGGATGTTATAAGTAGGACGCACAACGCCCATAGCCTCAGTTGTAGTTTTTTCCCAGAACATATGGCACCAATCTTCTGCCAGTATGACCACAGAAAGCCTTGGGGAAACGTAAGCTGCAATCGCATAAGAAATTCTGTAGCGGGGCAGGTAGGGAGGGAGCAATATGGAATAAGTCGTCGGACCATCCCATCGAAAGAACGTTACCAGGTAAGAGAGTAACTTGTTCTTCGAGGGGATTGGGTCCTCCGACATATTCCATATCTATGACAGACTCCCAAAGCAGTACCAGCGTATGGAGGAGGGAAAACGAATTTAGAATACAGAAATTTAGAATGCCCAATCAAATTGCAGAGTAAAGGACCGCCTTGCCAAAGGCCAGATAACTGCCCATGGATAGAATCTAGGGAGTAGTGTCGTACAAAAGTATGGACCGAAGCCCAAGTGGCTGCTTCACAGATTTTACGAATAGGAACACCCCTCTGCAGGGCAGTAGAGGCTGCCATACCCCTAGTAGAATGGGCCCGTAAGCCTACTGAAGGGTTCTTACCCGCCAAGCGGTAACATTCAGAAATTGGCAAGATAATCCATCTAGACAAAGTCTGCTTAGTAACAGCTTGTCCCAAACGCCTTCCAGCGTAACCTATAAAGAGCTGATCATCCACTCTGACCCGGGACATGCGTGAAATGTAGAAATTTAAAGCTCTCCTAGGATCCAACCTATGGAGCCTCTCCTCTTCCTTACCAGGATGCGGAGGAGGATAAAATGCCAGATGAATGACCTTCTGGCTTAAATGAAATTCCAACACCACTTTCGGAAGAAAGGAAGGATGAACTCTAAGGACAACCCTGTCCTTATGAAACACAGTGAAGGGTGGCTTACCTGAAAGTGCCTGTAACTCACTCACTCTGCGAACGGAAGTGACCGCAACTAAAAATACAGTTTTAAGGGTTAACAGTCTCAAAGGACAAGAATGTAAAGGCTCAAAAGGAACACCCATTAGGAACTTTAGAACAAGGTTCAAATCCCAACCGGGCACCTGGAAAGGTGACGGTGGGAACACATTAGTGAGCCCTTTCAAAAACTGAGAAATTAAAGGAATTCTGAAATAAGAACACTCCTCAGACGAGTGCTTAAATATGGACAGCGCCGCCAGGTAACCTTTAACAATACCCACTTGCAGGCCCCTGTGGGCCAACGAAAGCAAAAAAGACAGAACTACAGGAATGTCACATGAAAAAGGATCCACATTCTTAACCCTGCACCAGTCGCAGAACTTTCTCCAACGGCAACGGTACAGGGACTTTGTTGCCGGCCGTCTGGCCAAAAACACCTCCATCACGTCTTCAGGGAGGTCCCAATCCTTATACCTCAACCTTTCAGAACCCAAGGGTAAAGGTTGAGGGATCTGACCTCTGGATGGAGAACCTGACCCCTCTCCCGTGAGAGCAGGTCATCTCGGTAGGGAAGATGACATGGAGGGCAGATGGAGAAGTCAAGAAGTTCCAGGTACCACGTCCTCTGAGCCCAAGCCGGAGCAATGAGGATCATCCGGGAACCGAACCTCCGTAACCTCCACAGCATTTGCTAGATGACGAGGACTGGAGGAAACGCATACAGCAGTGGGAAGGACCACTCCACCACAAACGCGTCTCCTAAGGCTCCTTTTGGAGGAAATTCCCGCAAGCAGAACCTTTCGCACTTCCGGTTGACACTGGAGGCGAAGAGATCCACCTGAGGGATCCCCAAAGGGTGAAAATCGCCAGGAGAATCTCCTGAGCCAGCTCCCACTCGTAAGAGATTGCGCTCTGCCTGCTCAGAGCGTCCACCGTCTTGTTTCGTCTCCGGCCAGATGAACTGCTGAGATAGAAACTTCCTGCTGGATGGCCCAGAACCAGAGCTGCATCGCCTCCCTGAACAGAGGAAGTGACCCTGCCCCCCCCCCTTTTGTTGAGGTAGTGCATGGCTACTGTGTTGTCCGTCAGAATCGGGACATTCTTTCCTCGCACAGTCGGCAGAAAATCCTTCAGGGCAAGCCTGACGGCCCTCAGCTACAACAGATTGATATGGAGTCTGAATTCCGACGGAGACCAATGACCGCTGACTGTCAACTCGTTGGCATGAGCTACCCATCTCGTGAGGGATGTGTCCATCACGATTGTCACCTCCGGCCAGGGTAGCCAAAATGGAGCCCCCTTCATCAGATTGCCCTCGACGGCCCACCACAGAAGGTCCTGGGCGACAGAGGGAGGCACCTGAACGGGGTCCGACATCCTGCCGGAGCTCTGCGACCACTGCATCTTCAGGGCCCACTGCAGAGATCTCATCCGCAACCTGGCTTCCGGCACCAGAAGAATGCAGGCATCCTCAAGAACTCGAACGCCGGGAGACTCTCGGCATGTTGAAACTTGTGCACCATCTGCTGAATGTGACGAGCCCTCAACTGGGGAGGAAAACACTGCCCCAGGGATGTGTCGAGCACTGCACCGGTGTACTGGAGCCGCTGGGTTTGCGTCAAATGGGACTTCTTTAAGTTGAGGGAGAAGCCCAGCTTGTGAAGGGAGAGGCAGATGATGGACAGATGATCCAGGACTTGCTCGGGAGAGCGCGCCCTGATCAACCAATAGTCCAGGTAGGGGTAGACGTGAATCACCCCTTTCCTGAGATACGCTGCCACCACTACCATGAGCTTGGTGAAGACCCTCGGGCAGAGGTCAATCCGAACGGCAGGACCCGAAACTGAAAGTGTGAGTCGCCAACCGCGAACCTCAGGTACTTCTTGTGCTTTGGATGGATCGGCACATGAAAATAAGCACCCTTGAGGTCGAGGCACACCAACCAATCCTGAAGTGCAAGGGCCTGGAGGACTTCAAAAAAGAGTAACCATCATGAACTTGTCCTTCCTGAGGAGCTTGTTCAA
The DNA here is from genome assembly GCF_040938575.1 of Ambystoma mexicanum. Taxonomy (NCBI): domain Eukaryota; kingdom Metazoa; phylum Chordata; class Amphibia; order Caudata; family Ambystomatidae; genus Ambystoma; species Ambystoma mexicanum. The sequence goes on from NC_090941.1 coordinate 809,413,716, forward strand.
ACCGCGCAAGTCCATGATGGGTCTCAATCCCCCGTCTTTCTTCGAAATCAAAAAATAAGGGGAAAACCATCCCTTGTTCCTCTCCGCTACAGGCACCAGTTCTATGACCTTATGCCATGACCCAGACAATCTGGCAACTGCCCACGGCCACAGGCTATACCTCAGTCACCAAAGTACCTACATTATTACACTTGTCAAAAAATAAAACACTGCCACATTTGCAAAACCATGCTGTAATGTCCTTGCCACTGCTCCTCACGAGTTTGCTCGAAACCCGCCCATGTTTTATTTTTTTAAAAGTGTCAAAATATATGTACATACAATAGTCATATAACTTAGTTCCCACTTGACAAAATCCATTCAGTCTTTACACAAACACTGAAGGTTGGGTCTATAACCTTTCTCAAAACTTTTGTCCACATTCGTCAAATAGCAACAAAGTTATAAGCCATCTAAAAATATGAGACCCCCCCTCTAATTTCGCCCCCTCTTGAAAAAATCCCACCAAACTTTAGAAATCCATTTATATCTAGATCCAAGATCGTTTTGCCAAATGTTACAATATTTTGGGATCCCCCCCTCTAATTTTGCCCCCTCTTGACTGAATCCCACAAAACTTTGCAAAACCATTCAGGATTAGTCCTAGAATATAATTACAAAATTACATGCAGTTTCACTGAGTGGCGCAAAGGTTATAAGCAATCCAAAAACTGCTTTCCCCCAACCCTGTAAAGCATAAATAGGTACAGATGCCCTAGGACATCTGATGTGTCCGCGAACACCACAGGACTGCCCCAGGACATATGGGGTGTTCGCGAACACCACAGGACTGTTCCAGGACATCTGGGGTGTTCGCGAACACCACAGGACTGTCCCAGGACATCTGGGGTGTTTGCAGACTTTCGGGGGTGAAACAACCCGTTTTTTGGCTTCTTATGGCCATATCCCATCCCATCCTCATCCCCCCCACCTCCTCAGAGATTGTTTGTTGAGTTTGAAAAGTGAAATGCTGTTTTTTTTATTTTTTTTAAATTCACTGCGCTGTTCACGGACCCCAAAAAAGTCTGCGAATCCAAGATGGCGGACGTGTCAAGAAAACAGATGCATTTCACGCTTTCGCACCATCCAACCAGCGGACGCGTCCCGGTGTTCAGGGACTATTCAAAAGTCTGCAAATTCTTCAGCCAATAAGAGGCCAGTCCACGGACAGCACAGCCAATCAGAGGCCAGTCCGCGGACCGAACATAGATATCACAAATTGTTTGTGACCTACTTTTTTGTCACTTTAAAAAAACTACTGGACGGATTTTCACCAAATTTGCAAAAGCACGCTTTCGGTACCAAGCCGCCCCTCCTGCCACAAATTTGGTGTAAATCCGTCCAGCGGTTTGGGCTGTAGGCATGAGCAAAGTTTTTTCCCCATTCAGTCTATGGGAAAAAAAGACATTTTGGGAGCCTCCCTATAACTTTGCCCCCCCTTGACCAAACCTCACCAAACTTTGCAAGATTGGGCCATATACTTTTTTTGCAAAGTTTGGTGAGGATTCGTCCAGGGGGAGCGAAGTTATAAACCACCCAAAAAGGGCTCTTCCTATGGAAACAGCAACTTAACCATAACTACATGGCCACTACCATGGCCATGTAATATTACATGGCCTGCGGTAGCAGCCATGTAGTTATAGTTAAATTGCTAAACCCATAGAAAGAGCACTTTTTGGGCAGCTTATAACTTTGCTCCCCCTGGACGAATACTCACCAAACTTTGCAAAAAAGTATATGGCCCACTCTTGCAAAGTTTGGTGAGGTTTGGTCAAGGGGGGGGGCAAAGTTATAGGGGGGCTCCCAAAATGTCTTTTTCCCATAAAAGGAATGGATAAAAAAAAAACTTTGCTCACGCCTACAGCCCAAACTGCTGGACGGATTTTCACCAAATTTGCGGCAGGAGCGGCGGCTTGGTCCTGAAAGCTTGTGTCATGCGATGGAGCAAGTGGCGTATCTGGGATCACTGGAAGTGTGGCCGCCATTAGGTGTTCCGGCACTTTGTTTTCTCAACGCGCCTTGCCTGTCTAGTCGTTGTAGTCACGTCAGTCCCAGAAGTATTTAGCCTTTTACTTCCGTCTTACTGACGCGTTGCAATGTTAGGCTTCCCTGTGCTGGTAAGGCTCGTTTGTGATTTCCCTTGCAGTTCCTACTGCCATTCTTTCCTCTACCTTCTGGTTTCCCCCTCTTTCTCTCTCCGTTCATTTACCGCTTCCCTGGCTGGTTCCCGCTCCTTGTTTCTTTTCGCCATTCTCCTGTGTTTTTCGCTGTTGCCCTTCTCATTGCTTCCCCTTACTTCCAGTTCGCCCTTCTACTTACCGTGAATCTCTGTGATTTCTCTGTCTCCTTGCTGTTCGGTCCACTTCTGGATTTCCTCCATCAGACTTGCCTTCCTGATTTCGGAGTCTCCGTACTACTGCTTCTCGTTGGAACTGCGTACAACTGCATCCGATCCTGTGTAGGGTTTTTTTATGCCTCTGGCTTTTTCCCCTTAACAGACGTGCATGGGGATCCGTCCACAGCCCACTATTCTAGTGGCACTGTGGCATCCTTCCGTGGTCGTCCTTATCTTCTAAAAAAAAAAAAAGAGAGAAGCCATCCTTGAGGAGCAAGAAGAGGAGAGATTCCAAACCGAAGTTGAAAGGTGAGGAGGAAGTGGAAGTAGGGGAGACGGAGTTTACTTCCGAGGAAGAGGACATTACTGAACAGTGCGATAGCGTGCTTTTGTAAATTTGGTGAAAATCCATCTAGTAGATTTTTTAAAAACAACCAAAAAAGTAGGTCCCAAAAATGTAGTGATATCTATGTCCACTCTGCAGACACACTTCCCTGTTCGCTCCGTGGACAGGACACCGATTGGCTTAGAGGGCAACGTGGTGTCCGCGGACATCGGATGCGCCTGCTAAATGAATGGTGAAAAGCGTGAAGTGCTTCAAAATTTTTGGAAATGCTGCCATCTTGGATTCGCGGACAGCGACCGGTGTCGCGGACATCGCTGTAAAAACATATTATACAACACAATATTGGACTTGACAACAAACTTATCAAATAATCACTGGGGAGGTGAGGGGTGATGAGGATGGGATAGGCTATGGCTGCAAGAAGCAAAAAAATTGGCGTTTTTCAACTGCAAAAGTCCGCAAATAGTTTGGATGTTCACGAACAGTCCTGAGAAGTTTGCGGCCACCTCAGCATTACAGGGTTGGTGAAAAGCAGTTGTTGGATTGCTTATAACTTTGGTGCCATTTAATGAAACTGCATGTAATTTAGCAATTCTATTCCTGACCTGATTCTGAATAAGTTCGCAAAGTTTGGTGGGATTCCGTCAAGAGGGGGCAAAATTAGAGGGGGGGGTCGCAAAATAATGTAAAGGCTTATAAATGAGGTGTCATTTGACAAATCTACACTTAATTTGGCAAACTGATAATAGATCTAGATATAAATGTTTTTGCGAAGTTTGGTGGGATTTTGTCTAGAGGGGGCAAAATTGAAGGGACATTATGGTTAAGTTGCACAAATACAAGGTCCTACTATATGCCATATGGCAGAATACCTTGAGAATCGGGAAGAGGAAGCCAATAACTTATTCACACCAAAAGGAAGTAACGTCCATGCATTTGGCAGCAGTAACCAAACACGGGAAGATTTAAGATACAAATTCATCAAATTAGAGCATGCATAACGCAAAGAAATAGACAAATGCTGGGAAATCATTTCCTTAAAAAACTACTTAACCAAAAAACAAATTCCACGATGTCTACGTATTTTGATCTTCCCCGACTTCAATAAAGACGAAGACCAAGATTTAGTGGAAGATTGGGAGGAAAATCTCAACACATGTTCTAAACAAATGTTAGAAATGTTGGTAGAACATGCAACACGGGAACAGAAAAGAGCAGCAGAGCAAATTGAAATCATCAAAAAAGAAATTGCAGACGTCAAAGCACTTGAAGTAACCAAGGAGAAAAACTATCTAAAGATGTATGAGATACTAAAAAGACTACCAAGATGATATTAAGTTACGAAAATTAAGCAACCCGCTAATTGGATGGTGAAAAGCGTGAAGTGCTTCAAAAGTTTTGGAAACGCTGCTATCTTGGATTCGCAGACAGCGATCGGTGTCGCGGACATTGCTGTAAAAACATATTAAAAAACACAATATTGAACTTGTCAACAAACGTATCAAATAATCACTGGGGAGGTGAGGGGTGATGAGGATGGGATAGGATATGGCTGCAAGAAGCAAAGAAATTGGCGTTTTTGAACTGCAAAAGTCTGCAAATAGTTTGGATGTTCACGAACAGTCCTGAGAAGTTTGCAGTCACCTCAGCATTACAGGGTTGGTGAAAAGCAGTTTTTGGATTGCTTATAACTTTGGTGCCACTCAGAGATGAGAGAGACTATAATGAAGACCGAGTTTATACATTTCCGGAGAAATACAATAAATTTAACAAACCAATATCCAGGGAATGTACACCCAACACCTCCTCTGCCTGCTCAGATGCTGAAGAAACATTGGAAGGAGAGGGCTTGAACACTGAAAATGCGCCCAAAACAGGACATGGCTTCCTCAACCAGATAAGAAGATACAAGAAAGGCAATAGGACACAAATGCAAAAGCAAGTCCGTTTTCAGATACCAAACCCACCAGACAAGACACAGCCTTTACCAGGAGGAGAGGAAGGAGGGGTCAGGTCGACTCCGGGAACCCAGACGCATTAGAAGATTATCGCAGACTAACGAGAGCGGCAGCCGGAGAAGCAGCCAAAAGGATCAAATAAACAACTTGGTGATGAATCTATCAAGCACAGAATTAACTGAAGTCCAGATCAGCCTATTAAATAGGGGCCTATCATTTGCACCGACATCCTACTTGGAACCTGTACAAGTGCACATAGATCTCTTTAAATTCGTTAGGAAATTAAAATTGAATTTTTTTTTCGCAACACAAGTGGGTAAACAGTTCAAAGAGAAAGTCAGAACTACAAGTGAGGTGACCATTGAAGACCTAGGAAACATACACCTCCTTAGGTCCTTGCAAGAACTGGATAACTTTCCAGTGCATCAGACCCTACAAGAACTAGACATCAGTTCCATTGGCTTAATACAAAAAGAGCTCAGACCCAAGTCCACATTTTTACCCCAATTGGCACCTGATAACATGCTAGATGCATTTTATAAATCAGTCACACGGGATCTACATAGATCACATGACAAGAAGGACACTAAACAAGGAAAACGAGACAACCTAGCATCACAAGAGAACATGCGCTTCACCTTCTAAGCACTAACAAGGGAATAGTCATCAAAGAAGCCGATAAAGGTGGAAATATTATTGTGATGAACAGGCAAGACCATGTCAAAATGGCACAACAACACTTGGATACACCGAATTGTTACGAGATTTTACCATCTAATCCCAAGACAGAAATCATCGCAGACCTAAATAACTTAATACAAGGATGGCATCGCCAAGGGCTCATTTCAGATGAAGAAAAAAGTTTCCTACATGTTTCTAAACCAACTCTACCTACAATCTATTTCCTCCCTAAGGTGCACAAGCCATTTACTGAGATCCCAGAAGGAAGACCTATCCTTAGCGGTATAGGCTGGGCCACTGAACCATTAGCCAAGTATCTTTATAACATTTTGAGACCAAGCGTAGAAAGAGTTCAAGCATATTTAAAGGACACTACTTCAGCAATACATATCATGGAAGGGATACAATGGTTTCCAACTTACCGTCTTGCAACTTGGGATGTTAAGGCCCTATATACTTCCATTGTACATGACCTAGCAATGGATACATTAACATACACGTTCAAGAATTAATCAGCATCCCATTTTCCCTATGTGTGCAAAATTAAAGAAATGCTTATGGCAACTTTGGACAATAGTATCTTCATCTTTGAGAACCAATTTTATAAACAAAGAAGAGGAGTCGCAATGGACGTAAAATACGCACCGGCACTAGCGAACTTAGTAATGGGCATGTTAGAGGATCTCATGGTGTATACAACAGAAGCCTACAGAAATAGGGTAATAAAATGGACGCGCTATATAGATGACGTTTTCTTCATTTAGGACGGATCTCTACAGGATTTGGAAATGTTTAGACTCAAAGTCAATGACAACAATTGGGGCATTGAGTTCACCGGCTCTAGTAGCCAAACAGGGATAAACTTCTTGGACCTAACTATTTGTGTATCAGGAAGCAAACTCATAACTAAAATATACCGCAAAGAGACTGAAGTTAACTCCACACTGTTTGCTACCAGTTGCCACCATGAACCAGTCATCAGAAACATCCCGAAAGGGGAATTCCTAAGAGCCAGAAGGAACTGCGCAGACCCAAATGACTTTAAGGAGGAATGCAACCATTTGTACAGTAGATTCAAGACCAGAGGCTATTCGCCCAAATGCATTCAGGCAGCACGAAAGAAAGCACAACTTGCACCAAGACCCCAAACTCTGACACAAAAGGCTAAAACTCAACCAGACAAAGTACATTTCATCACAACATACTGTGCCAACAACAATGAACTAAGAAGGATCCTAAAAAGAAGCTGGCATTTGCTTAAACTAGACCCCGACATAGGAGAGTTCATTCATGATCATCCGTCCATAATTCACAGAAGAGCAAGAATACTCCGAACAAGCTTAAGCCCTTCTCTATTGCCAGAAAAGACTAAAGAGAAAACCAAGACCTGGCTTAATGAACCCAAGCCAGGTTTCAGAAAATGTGGCACCTGCACCATATGCCAGTATGTGACAATAAGTACAGACACATTCAAAGACCCTAATGGCACCCATATGGAAATAAGGCAAACACTTTGTTCAAAGGGGCGTTATGGTTACAAGGAAAACCGAAAAACCTCAAATTCTACAGTTATGGTAAGCTAAGTAACCAGAACTCGCGCCGCCACTGTGCACTGCTAAGACTAATGTCCAGGACATCACAAATGTCGTCGATGACATCACTGATAACATCACATATCTGGGCACAAGATTTTGTTAATTGACATATCTAGGCCAGGTGGTTTTGTTCACTGAAAGTAAGAATATTAAAATTCAAGAGGTGCTATACATATAGACGTTAACCTTGTCGTATGTTCTTAAAGTACTTTCCGTAGCGTTTGGTCTCAGCTCATGGTGCACATACATGGGGCAATAAGCAGGACTCAAACACACAATTCATTTATATACATGAAGATGAACTTTAATGTTAACATTTTCTGGTGATGCCGTTTCTTTCTTCCTTACTTTAGTTTCCCTGTATGTGCCTCTGATTTGCATGCATTGTGGGTCTTCATATGTATTGTTTGTACTAGTACAAGTGTGTAGTAAGTCTTGAATTGTTAGCCAGTTATTACATGTTTAAAATTACTCAGAACTCTGATAAAATAGCATTCATTATTTTACTATCCAAAATTACAAGATTAAAAAAATATTGTACTTCTATGGTGCATGCTGCAGCCATTGCCTATTTTTATGTATCGTTAGGTTCCCGTATTAACAACAACCCACCCATATAATGTTTTGTTTAGATGAGCACATTCTTTAATAGATTAAGTAGTTGATGATAGGCCTCCCGATCACCCCCCACTTCTTGTTCCCAACATTATAAACACAATCCCTTGTAGGGACTTTACATCAAAGTTAATTTCATATGTGATGTCATCTTTGATGTCCTGGGTGTTAGTCTTAGCAGTGTACCGTGGCAGCGCGAGTTATGGTTGCTTAGCTTACCATAACTGGTGAATTTCTGAGGTTTTTCTGTTTTACTTGTAACCATAACGTCCCTTTAACAAAGCTTTTTCAGGGAACTTCATGGGTTTTTACCAATGCATGCTAACTTCCTACATCTTACTAATATCATACTTACCCCAATATAGCAACATGTTTGTCCAATTTAGCAAATTTCACCTTAAAACTCTGCCATTTCCCACCTTCTAGCATCATTTGTTAACACTGCTATACACTATTTGCAACTTTTTCCACTGTTTTTGAGTCCGTCAACGTTCGCGAACGTCTGATGTCATCGCAAACTTTTCGGACAGTGTCAGGTAGCCGCGCGCACGGCCTGAAATTTTACACTTGCAGAGCTCCTACACCTATTCTTACTCATTATCCATTAACAATCTAGTACAGAGCACATATTAGGGAAGAATATTAGCAAAACTGCCATTCATCTTTAAAAATGGCATCAGCTATTGCCATCCCTCCTCCCCAAGAGCCACCACCACCACCACCATCTGGAGGACCTACACAACAATAAAAGCACAGTACCTTCAAAGACAATGAAGAGGACCAAGAAGATGAGGTAGAGGAAGTGCCTACCTCTAGCACCAAGAGAGAATCATGGGTGTGGCAGTTCTTTACCACTGTTGGGAATATACCAAAGGCTAAAGCTACCAAAGTGAAATGCACCGAGTACAGTGCAACGTCGTACTCAGTCGCGGAATACCAGGACAGTACTCCTTCAAGACCACCTCCATGCGCCGCCACACCCAATCCAACCACTGCAACGCTCTTAGAAAGGCTGTTCCTTTCTTAGCGAGTAGTACGCTGTCTTCTTCCACCTTATCTTCCTCAACCAATACAGTAACCACACAGCCTACTTCTGTGGGACACAAAATCCCACCAGGTACCGTGCAAGCAATAAAAGAGGCTGTTGATCCCTATCTTTGGAAGACATCAGTCCTCCGTATATACTGCAACACACAACCATGCAGGGGGGAGCAATTTCAAAGTGCTTTTGAAGCTGTAATCAAGGAGCATGAGAAACAGTGCCCCCTACCTTAGATGTAACAAACGGGCAACATCTTCCCTTCCATAATAGTGATTGGTTTCTCTTCCCTCATTTCCCTCCCAACCTTACATTCTCACCTCTCCTGGGAAAAAAAAAATAATAAAAAAACAACAAAAAATGGTTCCTTTAAGAACCACTTTTCACAGTTACAAAATAGAACTAAAACGAAATCTTATAGACTCCATTTATTTTACTTTTCTCAGTAAAGTACATAGACTCAAAAAGATTTTCCAACATTTACATTAGCATTTTGTGTTATGCTAATGGAAATAATGTGGTGTTCATCCCCCATTCCAGGGACTGGAATGGGGATAATGGCCCGCCAGCCCAAATCATCAGCCCAAGCAAAGCGAGGGAGGATAACGAGGGATGCGGACCGTTATCCCCCGTTCCAGCCCCTGCAATGGGGGAAGAAGGCCATTAGCATGCTGGGTTGCGAAAGCCGTAACCCGCGGAACTAAGAAAAAAGATGTTTCTTCCTACACCAGGAAGCACGCAGGGTCCCACTGTAGGAAGGAAAATCCTTTTCCAAGATTGCCACCATGGAATGGGAAGGCAGGGCTCCGTACAGAGCCACTCTTCCCTTTCCATGGCGACCTGCAGAAGGCGAAGAGAGAACACTATTACCATGCTACCACAAGCACATTTTCTTTTCCCTTTCAAACCCATCTCAATTTTGAAACCCTTTACCAAATAGCCGGTCCTTGGTGGACATCGCCAATTTATCCCCATTAGTTATCCCTCGTGGTCATGGCCAGTAGCCAGATTTTCCGGGCCATGACCTTATGCCATGACCAGGACAATCTGGCCACTACCCATGGCCACAAGCTATACCTCAGTCGCCAAAGGTATATCACAATTATTTGTACCTACATTATGACAGTTGTCAAAAAATAAAACACAAACACATTTGCAAAACCATGCTTTCAGGTCCTTGCCAATACTCCTTACCCAAGTATGCTGGAAAGCCAACCACGTTTTATTTTTTCAAAGGTGTCAAAATGTACTTACATACATACAATATTCATATAACTTAGCCACCACTTCACAAAATCCATTCAGACCATGCACAAACATTCAAGGTTGGTTCTCTAATCTTTCTGGATACATTTGTCCACATACATTCTGCAAATGGCAACAAAGTTATAAGCCATCTAAAAATGTTGAGACCCCCCCCCTCGAATTTGGCCCCCTCTTGACAAAATCCCACCAAACTTTGCAAAAAACATTCATATCTGGATCTAAAATCTTTTTGCAAATGTTTGTGCAGATTCGTCAAATGGCACCACATTCATGAGCCTTTACAATATTTTGGGACCTCCCCCGCACCTTTTTAATTTTGTTCCCTCTTCACAAAACAGCAGCACACTTTCCAAAACCATTCAGAATCAGATCTAGAATGAAATTCCAAAACGTCATGCTGTCTCATTGGGTTGCGTCAAAGTTATAAGACAGTGGAGAAGGGAGTGGGTTCAGGCTACCTCTTCCTCTGAGATACTTACAGGTGTGGCACAAAAATACATGTAAACAGATCCTAGTACTTGAGATCTGTGTTTTTATTGTAGTAGAACACAGCCTTAAAAGTACACAAACTTATTTATTTACACACAAGGAACAGTTTCCTTTTATTAACATACAAACATATAAGTAGAAAAATCCATGTTGACATTATATTGTGTCATCATATAATGTAGCTGTTTCATCAACATAAGCAATGTGAGGATTAGTACATAGTGACTGAGAGTGCAATGTTACTAGACATGCATCTATCAAGTCGACACTCAAAGTTGTGTTTCCAGCTATGAACAAAAACAGGTGTTGATGCAGTAATGTCCTATAGCTTTCCTCAGGACTGGTTAGACAGAAAATTGTAGATTAATCTTCCACATGTCATTCATGGGGCCAAAGAAGCTGTGGGGAACATAAAAGTATGCGTTTTAAAAACATCTACATGGAGGTGGAGGGGGGGGTTGATTGAAAAAAAACATGTAGTTGTGCCTTAACATACCTGTTTCAAGATATTTGGTGTCTCAGGGCAGGATTAAGTGACAAAATGGCGGATTGGCGTCTCTCAGTGCGCCAAAACAAATGGAGTCAAAAGGCTCCGGTTGCACACATAGTGTTGGCTGCAACAAAGAACAAAAACATTTTTTGTTCACTGATCTGTAATTGAATGTAACAGAGGAAAAAGTGCATGACGTGCATTGAGGCCCGTGGAGTATTTTTAAGGGGCGGTTGCACCACCATGATGTGGAGAAACAAACTAATTATAGGTGCGGGGGCGGTAAGTGCCCGTAAAGGAAATCGTGACACGAAATTGCGTGACGTGGACTATAAAATGGGCTGTGGAGAGGTGGAAAAATGCCCGGTACCGCCCAACACCCATGTGCTTGCTCGAGCGTGGGTACAGGCGTCTCTCGTTACCTGATCGATGTGCGGGTAGTTCAGAATGAGCTGTGTCTCCCGTGGATCTCCGGACGTCCTCTGCACATGCGCGATGGTGTGCAGGGGAACGTGAGGGACCTAAAGGCGAAAAGGTATGCCGATTCCTGCGCAGCAGAGTAGTGTTCCCACTACTGCGCGTGCGCATCAGTGTATATGGCAAATGAGAAGGTGGCCGTTATTTTGTAACGGGCTGACGCCAAATGCCTGTGCCCTGATGCCGTAATACAATGGGTGAAAGTGTTACTTAAAAACATTGTACATGTTGCTTGTAAAAAATTGATATTTCATTACATAAAAAGCATATTGATGACAAGTATCTTGAAATGCTTGAAAACCTTTTGACCAATTTTGAGGAAACACTCTGTACCGGAGAAAGCTGATTTGGAAAACCACATTTTAGAGAAAACCACAGTTTAGTAGTAGTTTAGAAAAGATTAGAAAACATTTGTAACACACTATTTTTAGGCATGTCAATATGTGTTGGTCCTGTTAGGTGTCTAATGGGTACTATATATATGCATAGTGTATAGGTGATGTTTGCAAAACTGGCTATCATGTGGAAGGTTTTACCAAGCTGTATGCATATGTCATATTACACTATGATGCCAAGAAAAACAGGGAAACTATTGATAAGGTCTACTTCAAAAGAAAATATTCCACTCTATACAAATATTGAGTCCATTTCTCACTGTGTCCAATCTATGGATCCATTTTTGTTCCAATTTCCTAAGTGCCAGGTCTCTGTCTCCTCCACGTTCCTTTTCACTGATGGTCTGGATGATTGACCACTGGAAATCTGTGTGTTTGTGTTTCAATTTGCTGAAATGCACTACCATTGGCTTATCCTCTACTGCATTTTTTAGACACGATCTATGTTCACATATGCGTTGTCTCACTTCTCTTTTGCTCTTACCTACATAAAGTAAGTTACAGGGGCACCTTATAACATATGCTCCATTTTGTCTGGCAGTTCGAGAAGGATTTGTATTTCCACGACAAAACCGTTTAGTGAGATTTCTTTTTGGTCTTTAGTTAAGCTGCACACTGAGCATTTGCCGCATCTGAAGTGTCCGATAACAGGGGGTAGATCCCATAGATTTGCTTGTCTGGGTATCTGAGGAGTGACTGGGTATGTGTGGACTGGCCGATCTCTCAAATGTTGGCTCCGTTTAAATGCAAATCTGGGTTTTACTGGACTGAAGTCATCTGTTTGAAGGAGGTTCCAATTGGCTAAGATGGTTTTGCGGATGTTGTTGCTTATTGGTGAAAAAGTTGTAACACATGTCATTTTGTCAGTATGTTCCACTCTTGATCTTTTTGTGAGACACGTTTCCCTGCTGGTGTTCCTAGCTGTTCTCAGTGCTCTTCTTATGATTTTAGGTGGGTATCCTCTTGCTTTTAAGCGTGATTCTAGTTATTTTCCGTTTTGGTCGTAGTCAGGTAGTGTTGTGCAATTTCTGCATATCCTAAGAAATTGTCCAAACGGAAGATTTTCTTTGAGAGCTTGGGGATGAAAACTTCTGAAATTGAGCAATGTGTTTTGTCTGTAGGTTTTCTGTAAAGAGTTGTCATCAAACCTCCTTCATTTTTTGTCTGGATGTTAAGGTCCAGAAAGGGAATGCTGGTTTTGTCCAAATGTATAGTCAATTTTATACATGGGTCTATGGTGTTAAGCCGAGTGTGGAAGTCTTCTAGCTCTAGTTGAGTGCCTCTCCAGATGGTAAAAACGTCGTCAATATATTTGACCCATCCTATCAGTTTTTCTTTGTATCTGTTATCTTCATTGTAGATGTTGCTGATTTCCAGATGGTGCATATATAGATTTTCTATGTCCGGTGCGAAAGTGGAACCCATACTGGTCCTCCGTATTTGCTGGAAAAACTTGCCTTGGCACATGAAGAAATTTTCTGTTAGTGCTATGCGTATACATTCCAAAATGAACGATGTCGGGGTTGTTTGGTCTGATCTTTTATCCAAGTAAACCTTGAGTATTTCTAGGCATTCTCTCTGTGGGATACTGGTGTAGAGCACTTCCACATCGAACATAACTAGGATGTCGTCTAGTTCTGTTTTGATGTTGGCGAGGTGGTGTATCATTGCCGTGGTGTCTTGCGTGTAGGATCACATTTTTTTTGACAAAGGGTCGTAGAAAAACATCTGTGTATATGGATAAAGGCTACAACAGTGAGCCTATTCTAGATACTATGGGTGTTCCTGGTGGTTTGGTAGTGTGTTTATGTTTTTTTGGGATACAGTAAAACGCCAGGGTGATCGGATGTTCTTTGGTAAGGAAAGATTTCTCATCTTCATCAATCCATCCCTGGGACTCTGCAAAAATCATTAAACTTTTGCTTTCGTCTGCTAGATGTGCCGTTGGGTTACTGTCCAGTTTTCTATAGAACCGTATGTCTTGGAGATGTTTTTGTAGTTCCTCTTCATAAAGTTCGTTCCCCCATAGCACGATCCCACCTCCCTTATCCACTGGTTTTATACAGAAGGTTTTCTGATTGTCTAGGTGTTTCAGTGCTCCTATCTCTTCTTTTGTGAGATTGTCTCTTTGATGGTTTTTTGTTTTAAGAATGGTTTCCATTTCTCTTAGGACTTTGTTCTCAAAAGCAAGTATTTCTGGGCATACCATCGATGTAACTGGTGTGAAGGTAGATTTAGGTTTTAGTCCTGTGGTAGTGGGGTCTTTGGGTTTATCTTGATTAGAGTTATGGAAGAAATATTTCAGGCGTACAGTTCTGACACACGGGAGACACAGCTCATTCTGAACTACCCGCACATCGACCAGGTAACGAGAGACGCCTGTACCCACGCTCGAGCAAGCACATGGGTGTTGGGCAGTACGGGGCATTTTTCCACCTCACCACAGCCCATTTTATAGTCCATGTCACGCAATTTAGCGTCACGATTTCCTTTACGGGCACTTACCGCCCCGCACCTATAGTTAGTTTGTTTCTCCACATCATGGTGGTGCAACCGCCCCTTAAAAATACTCCACGGGCCTCAATGCACGTCATGCACTTTTTCCTCTGTTACATTCAATGACAGATCAGTGAACAAAAAATGTTTTTGTTCTTTGTTGCAGCCAACACTATGTGTGCAACCGGAGCCTTTTGACTCCATTCGTTTTGGCGCACTGAGAGACACCAATCCGCCATTTTGTCAATTAATCCTGCCCCGAGGCACCAAATATCTTGAAACAGGTATGTTAAGGCACAACTACATGTTTTTTCAATCAACCCCCCCCATGTAGATGTTTTTAAAACACACACTTTTATGTTCCCCACAGCTTCTCTGGCCCCATGAACGACATGTGGTGATTAATCTACAATTTTCTGTCTAACCAGTCCTGAGGAAAGCTATAGGACATTACTGCATCAACACCTGTTTTTGTTCATAGCTGGATACACAACTTTGAGTGTCGACTCGATAGGTGCATGTCTAGTAACATTACACGCTCAGTCACTATGTACTAATCCTCACATTGCTTATGTTGATGAAACAGCTACATTATATGATGACAATTTAATATCAACATGGACTTTTGTACTTCTATGTTTGTATGTTAAGAAAAGGAAACTGTTCCTTGTGTGTAAATATATAAGTTTGTTTACTTTTAAGGCTGTGTTCTACTACAATAAAAACACAGATCTCAAGTACTACGATCTGTTTACATGTATTTTTGTGCCACACCTGTAAGTATCTCAGAGGAAGAGGTAGCCTGAACCCGCTCCCTTCTCCACAGTATAATCTTTCCTCCAGATTCAGGCCCCTCTATAAAAATAAAAGAGGAAACCCCTTTCCCTCCTTTTACAAACCAAAGTTATAAGACATCCAAAAATTGTTTCATCAACCCTGTAATGCAGAAATAGGCATAGATGTCGCCGAACATCTTTGATGTTAGCGAACATCACATGATTGCCCCGGACATCCAGATTGTTTGCTGACATCGGAGAAGAAACACGCCCGTTTTTTGGCTTTTTAAAGCCATATCCCATCCCATCACCCCGCACTTCACAAGAGATTGATACGTTTGACAAGTGCAATGTTGTGTTTTCAATATGTTTTTAATGCAATGTCCGCGGACACCGGCACCTGTCCCCAAATCCAACATGGCGGGCATTTCCAAAAATCTGAGATACTTAATGCTTATCACCATCCAAACAGCGGGCGCGTCCGATGTCAGCAGACCTCACATCGGCCCGTGATTTTGGGACCACCCTATAACATTGCCCCCTACCCTTGACGAAGCCTCACCAAACTTCGTCAGGATCAATCTGACGGCCCATATACTTTTTTTTGTGCAAAGTTTTGCGAGGATTCGTTGAGGGGGTGAAGTTATAAGTCAACCAAAAAGTGCTCTTCCTATGGGTTGAGAAACTTAACCATAACTACAGGGCCGCTACCGCAGGCGCTGTAATATGGAGAGAGAGAAAGAACAAATTGTGAACTTTCACTATATGTTCCTAACCGTGTGTACAAAAGGACCAGTAAATGGGGAAATAAGGGCCAACGTGGAGGAAAGAATGCAAAAAAGGACGAACACTAAATGGTGGGAAGCTAGGTTTCCTCTCTCCGAGGTCACCATGTCCCAGAAACTCCAATGAGGTGTGTTCACACATTAAAACCAACCCACAAGTCTGCATGGCTGTTTTGCGTACACATATTACTATCGCAATAGTCAAACAAAATAAGGCCCACATTTAGAAATGTGATTACATTAGCAGAAATGGGGGGATAAACCAAAAACCAACAACCACAGGGAGGACATGGCGTTAGTTTTCGGCACGATGGTGTAATTAACATGTATTTTTAAAGGTATTTTTCTAATATTTTTATGAAATATTAAACTGAAGCAGTCGTGCACACTGCCATGTAACAGAACGTACAGAACAAACATTTTATGGGAGAGGAACAAAGAAAAACTAATGTTATTTCACACACAAAAAGCCATAAACATCTAAAATTACCCTCTGCATCTTTCTAACGGCTGTCAAGTCTGAAACAACAGCTTTGATTTATTTAGCAGTGTCCACGTTAAACTTTCCCAGGCACTGGAGCCATGTCTCTGCACTGCAGCTAAACAGCACTGAAAATACGTTCCACATGTTTTTTGAAACTGCGCGTCCATTTGTTTCTTCTCAGAATAAGCCCAGTGTGTCTAGAAGCTGAGCAAGTTTCGTTTCCAAATTTTGAGTCATAAAATGCATTGCGTTGCAGACATATTAACTGCGCACAGCACAGCTAATTGACTTAAGTTTATAATCATGTGAACGAAAAAAAAACAAGGTGTGTATTTAAGTTTCTTAAAATAGAAAAATGCGTGATGTAAAATCGCACGCGATTTTCACAGCTAAATTTATTATGACGTTATGATATGATATGATTGTTTATTTATATAGCGCCTATACACAATGTGTTTCAAAGCGCTTCAAGGCAAGGGAGGGAACAAGGGAAAATACAACCACATTCTTATAGGCCATGAACAGTAAGGATGTGAAATTAACTATCGTACTCGGCTTGACGACATATCAGATAGTGCAAGAGCTAAGACATAGATCAGGAAGGGAGGGGGAGAGTGGGAAGGAAATGGAAACAGGCGACTACCGTACTATGCCTGACGACATTTCTGGTAGAGCCGGAGAAAAACAAAAGGTGAGGGAGAGGGGTGCAGAAATGGAGGGGAGGAACAAAACAAGCGACCATCATACTAGGCCTGACGACATTTCAGATAGTGCTGGAAGGGCGGTGGGGAGGAAAAAAACAGTAATGGGAGGGGAGAGGAAACAGACGAGGTTGCTATCATATTAGGTCCAGGGACAATTCTGATAGAGTAAGTGCATAGAAGAAAGTAAGGGGAGGAGATAGGAAAAGGGAGAAGGGAAAGGAGAGAAAAGAGAGTAAGCAGTCAAAAAGAGTGGAGAAGCAAGAGTGGAGAGCGAATACAATTGCAGAAGTCAGTAGTAACACATAATGTTGCAAGCCAGGATACAAGATGAAGATGGGAACAGCATAATTCAGAGCCACCATGAGTACAAGATGCAAAGGAAGTCCAGCATGAGAGTTGAGAAAGAGTGACGCACCGTGAATGAATGAAGTCCATAAAAGTCAAATCCAGCATTGGCTACAAGACAGTGATGGTGAAGGAAGGCACCAGTTGGGCGGGGCTTGCTAAATGGTTAAAAAGAGCAGCAGGCAGGAAGGTACCAGGTGGGCGGGGCTTAGGTCAGGTGACCTAGATCCACTTGCACCTGCTCCCCATCTGCAAAGGAAAAGAAGCTGGAGGGCTCCTTAAGTAGGGAAACAGAGCGGCAAGCAGGAAGGCACCAGGTGTGGGCGTGGCTTGCTAAGTGGTGAAAAAGAGCGAGAAGCAGGAAGGCACCAGGTGGGGGGGGCTTGCTAAGTGGTGAAAAAGAGCAGCAAGCAGGAAGGCACCAGGTAGGCGGGGTTTAGGCCCGATGACCTAGATCCACTTGCACCTGCTCCCCCCAATATTGGAGTCGGGGAGGGGGAGCGTAAACAAATTTCCCCGACCATGTGATCTAGAGACCGTTCCCCTTGGAACAGTTCTGAGGCTACCTGTAGGCGTAATCTTGGCATTGAGGGTTCTCCAGAGTTGCGAACAGGTCGATCTCTGGGGAAGCCCCATTCTCCGAAAACAGAGATGATGTCTTCTTGTAATCACCATTCGTACTCCATGGGTAGCGGGACAACTCTGCTGAGTATGTCAGCCAGAAGATTGAATTCCCCTGGAACATGTTGTGACAACAGGAACATGTTGTGTTTGAGAGCCCATTTCCAAATGTTTTGGGACAGTTTGAACAGCCCTGGAGAGTGAGTGCCCCCTTGTTTGTTCAGAAAGTACAAGGCCGTGGTGCTGTCTGCAAGGACCAGGACAGTCTTTCACTGCAGCTGTGTCTGAAAGGCTTTCAGAGCTTTGAATATTGCTAACAGCTCCAACAGATTTATGTGGTTGGATGCTACTTCTGGGGACCAAACGATGTGTGCCGTCTGCTGAAGCAAGTGAGCCCCCCACCCGGTGAGAGATGAGTCTGTCGTGTGAGTGGCTTCTACTGCGGGGGTGGTGAAGGACTTTCTAATCAAGAGGTTTTCCGTCGACCACCACTGCAGAGAGAGAACGAGGGCTGGCGAGACAACCACTAATCGCCCCATTGTCCGCTGGCCTGACACCACTGGCTGTTGAGCCACTCTTGCATTGGACGCATGCGCAACCGCGCGTGAGGAACCAAATAAATGCAGGACGCCATCATTCCTAACAGTCGCATAGCCTTGCGTACCATCACCTCCCGACTGGCTACATATTGAGGGATTTGAAACATGTTTTGGACCCTCTCGTTGGAGGGGAAGACGAGGCCGTCCTTCGTTCGAATTAGAGCCCCTAGGAACTGCTTGACTTAACTGGGGTCTAAGCTGGATTTCTTCTCCTTGATGGGGAATCCCAGGCTGGATTAGAGGTCTATCGTCTTTTGAGTGACAGGCATGTTCCGTAGGAATCCCCTGTTATGAGCCAGTCGTCGAGGTAAGGATAAACTGGGATGGATAGCCAGCGCAGGTGTGCTTCTGCCACTGCCAGTACCTTTGCAAATACCCTCGGTGCTGAGGCAATGCCGAAGGGTAGTACTTTGAACTGATATTGTTTGTCTTTTGTCATGAATCTGAGGTATTTTCTGTGCGCTGGCAACATTGAAATATGAAAGAATGCATCTTTCATGTCCAATGTTGCCATGTAGTCTCCCCTGTGCGAGCAGGGGATTACTTCCTGCAGAGTGACCATACAAAACTTTTGAGATTGACAAATTTGTTTGCTGGGCGCAAATCTAGTACAGGGCGCATGGTGAGATCCTGTTTGGGTACAAGTACATTGAATTATCCTCGTTTACCTGTAGAAGAGGTATGACTTCTGTGGCACCCTTTTCCTGCAGGATCTTGACCTCTTGCAGCAGGATGCGCAGGCGTAAGGCGCCTTGATCATGGACGTCTGAATTGGGGGTCTGGCAGAATTCTATGCAGAACCCGTGGGCGACGGTCATGAGTACCCACTGGTCTGTTATCCCCTCCATGCTTGAAGAAATGATGTTAGCTGGCCCACGACCAGGGAGGCATGGGAGGGGACCTGGATCTGCTGGTCATTTCTGACCTGATGCTGGGGAGCCTCTAGGGGTGGAATTCCAGCCCCTTCCTTTTCCACATAGTTGACCTCTTAGGGGATACAGGGTGGTGTAGCTGGTACCCTGAGGCGAGGACCAGTTATTTCCAGAGCCATAGTGGTTGTGAGGGGAGCGGGATTGGCCACGAAAGGAACGTCGAGAACACCCCCTCTTCTTTGGGTAGGCCTCTGGGAGATTTGGTCCAGGGTCTTGAGGGTATCGGGTACCTTCTTAGCTGTTTCAAGCGCCTCATCAACAGCTTTCCCAAATAAGTTGGTCTCCTCCACCGGCTTATTTATCAATGAAGCTTGGGTTTCTTTTGAAACCAGAGTTTCATAACCAGGCATGCCTCTTTAGGAGGGTACCTTGTGTTAAGGTCCTGTCAGCTGTTTCTGCAGCACCCAAAGTATTTTTGAGAATACTGTGATTAACCTGTTTGCCCTCAGCTACAATGGAAAGCAGGCGAGCCGGCAAAGGTTCAAGGACTTCTTGAAGGCTCTCTTGTAGCATGTTCCATTGTATGTCTGAATAAAGTGGTGTTAGCTATGCGAGCGGAAAAAGCTGCAGCAGTTGCGACTCTTTTCCCCAGTGTGTATAACCTTTTGCACTCCTTGCCAGGGGTCGCTTCCCCTGTGGACAGGGGACCTCCGCCCTCTTTCTGGTTGTAGTTATCACCAGGGAATCTGGAGTAGCATGTTCCCTGATGTAGAGGGGATAAGAAGGGGAAGGACAAAACAGTTTTCGACTCTAGGATTGACAGCCCTTGTTAGGGCAGGTGTCAACAATGCAGGAGCCAAGCGTTTTTTGGATTGAATTCCGCAATGGGATAGCTTGGCTGGCAGGTGACTTTTCATTTAAATGTCCTCGACAAAATCAGCCTCTGGTACAGCTTCCTGAGTAGCAATCTGTAAATGTTCCGCTGCCCTCCTTAAGATAGCATTAAACGCCATCTGGTCGTCAACTGGGGAGGCCTGCTGAGCAGGTGTGGTGGGGGGGGGGCATCCATCCAGAGGGCGGCGTCATGTTCTGGTGCTGGGTAGGTGACCAAGACTGAGCGTCGACTGGCTGGCTGTGGTCGTCTTCCCAACCCTCTGTGGGGTCAATGGGATCACCCACAGGGTCCCCAAAGGGGTATTTATCTTGAATGAATTGGTCTATAGGGATCTCAACAGTGAGGTCATAAGACTATCCTCCTGAAAGGAACGATAGGTCTTTTGAAATGTTGCCACAGGAGTAAAAAGGCTCTCCTCTCAAGGCCTTTTGGGTGTGAACTTCTCTGAGAATTCCACAAATCTCTCCAACCTATTCATACACCCCTCACACTTCTCCCTGGTCCATAATGCAGAACCAGAGGAGTCTAGGGGTGGAAAAGGATCTCCTCTAGAACGTCAAGATTTTTTGTTTAACGTCAAAGAAAGAGACACACAGCTTTCTGAAAAGTCTTTGAGGTTCCGATGGTTGTGACGTGTCTTCAGGTGCGTCCTTAGGCCTATATTTAGCTTTCGACGAGTCCTTAGGTTTATCCTTAGGTTTCGACGAGTCCTTCGAATGTTCTCCTTGATTTGCCGCCAAAACGATCTTAGCAATGCTTTTGGTAATACTTGGTGTAACAGGAAAGAGTTTGGACTGGGCCGGCGGTTGCGCAGTTGTTTTCGGCGTAACCAGGGCTTTGTGCGGCATCAGCGCCTTCTGATGCATCTCGACGGTCGCTTGAACATTGGTGGTAGCGCCCTTTGATTTAGACTGCCTGGATGCATGCCGCGCCTGCGGTTGCGGGCACGGCTGCCGATCATGTGGCTCGGCAGACAATGCCAAACTATAAAGTGTGCCCGTTGGCATTCACAAACACTGATTTAGTAAAGACTCAAGCAGTACTGGATTGCAGAGGGAAATGAATGTTTATATCACAGAGCATCTGCCTGGAGTAAAGTAACCAAGCACAGTCAGACAAATGTCATAATAAGAAAATCGGACTCACTCTGCCTATGAAAGACAAGGACAGGTCCCATTGAAAGACTTGTACGACAATAAATGTACCCTGTGCTTCCCAATCCGATATGCTTATTTGAGAGCTGTTCCATGCCTGGTGAAATCAAGTTTTGATACACTTCGTTCAATCCACGCTGACATGGGTTTCCTGTGAAAAGTGTATTTCGCTCAATGATAATACAACTCAGCCGATCTTAGGACCTCATCACGAGTTGGGCGGTATCCCGGTGATATCCCAGTATTAATTGCCCCGGGACACCACGCATACACATCTGAATGCATTTCCAAATGGTCGGAGACAGTTATGAATGTTTCAGAAAAGTGTGCAAAGCACTTACAAACCGGGGTCCATCCTGACTCACCTGTTTGAAGCCAGTCAACACTGCACGTGGTTGGACGATGGACTTGGAAGTATGGATGCTTGTTTGTCAGAGTGCAATACCTGCATGGCCACATGCTTGGATAAGAGTTCGATAAGAATCGAATGGTGAAATTTGCTATGAAATAAAGATTTCGGCCAAAGTGGCCAAAAACTCACTGTTTCACAAAATTCCACACTACACCCAGTACAGACCCAGAAAATAAAATACGTATTCAGGGTACGATAGTCCACAAGCATGAATAGAGATTTTTACTTTTCATAGTGAGAGAATTAACTGAGAGCGACGGATAAAAAAAAAGAATACCATGGTAGCTGAATCAAAGGTACTATTCTGTTAAGGACCACCCTCGAGCAGGCGTGTTGCGGAGTATAAAGCCGTACAATCTTCATGGTTCACCGACACCTATGCCTAGTGGTTCATAAAGTAAATACCTGAATGCAGCTATAATTGTGGAGAGATATCCTTTAGAGAGAAAATGCAAAGAATGTATAGAGAACTTAATTTAAACCAAGAAATGTTCTCATTTGCTACAGTACTTCGAATAAAAGTGTGATTTTATTTCGAAACACATCAGGGTGAGGTGCACAGATAAAGTGACTAGTCGAGGAAGAACACATTACATCTCTCCAAGTCTTCAACCTCAAATATCCATGCCAGAGCTCCATTCACTGGCCTGGGCGGCACACCTTTAGCCATCATTCCAGTGCCGACATACCTCTACTCAACACCTGACCTATGGCTTCTACCTTATCTACCTGGCCTTCCATTAAACACCTATGCCTGGGCTCTTGACACTGTCCTCACCAGCACACCTTCATCTATCATCCTACTGCACTCCCGATCAATGTGTACTCCTCCATTGATGTACTGTCCATTACAAGCAATTTAATGGTAGGTCAATACATTTACTGAAAATGAAAGAAAAAGGTGTAACTGATTGTGCGTGTGACTATGTGTGCGCATTTCTCAATTATAATTTATTTTCCTATGTTTTTCCATGCAGACATCGTTTAGAGAGAACTTGACCCATACTGCTTGCAGAAACCTCTTCTTTTTCACCACAAACCCCCCCCACCCCCACTTGGCCACAATGAAGGCAGGGTAAACATTGCACAGCCAAAAGCCCACAACATCCAACCCCTCCTCATTTCTTCCACTCCCCCCCAAAAAAATGGCTCATTGGGATCAAAGATTTGATGAGCAGGAGCTAGAAACAATTGGGTATCTGGCATCGCCCAGTAAGCAGCAGCTACCGCACAGCATGCCACAAATCAAACTTTCCCATGAGATGAAAATTGCAACCTTCTGTTCATTATAAATTATCTAATGCTATAAATGTCTTTTAAATTTGACTTAATGCTCCTTTTTAAACATTCCCAAACACACAGAGCGAATATCACAAACGTATGAGTGCACAGCACCAGATGGACCGGGGAGTCAAAAGTAGCTCCTGATAGCATGTTTGTATTAAGCTAAATAGACTCTCCCCTGCCTCCATTAATTTCGAACACTGGCTTTAAACTGAGAATAGCGTACAGTGTAATGGACTCAGGATCACATACTCACCAGTGTGGGGGATGGTGGCTGAGCTTCATCGTGAAGTGGGGATTGTTTCTTTGTACAGTGTGGGATGACTTCCCAAATACTGATGAGTGTCTTGTGCTCAGAAAATATCAGCAAGCCCCAGTGCTCCAGATACGATTTTGAAGTGGGAGTATTCTACTCCCTATTCTTTGAAGTTGGGAATAGATTGATATTTAGGGAGTAAAAATGTAAGTCTATGGCAAGTAAAAATGTTTGAACTGGAAAATTCATTTTTTGTGTTAATCCTTTCTTTGCTCCTAGTTATTCATACACATTAAAAAATACACGTTTACTTCTTCTAATCAGGCAGTAATAGTAGTTTCTTCCTGTGGTACTATGTCCACTACTAGTCAAACATATCCATGGAGCTCTGCGAGTTAAAGCAGGGGCCCACGGTCCTTAGTGTTGGTTTCTTTTTTTTTCTGGGAGTATATTTTTTCTGCCCATTTTAATTTCTTTTTTGGGAGTATTGCCTTTTTTAGGGAGTAAAAGTGACCCATACACCTATCTGTAGGACTGGCAAGCCCCATGCATGCACTCTGGGACCTGTAATCCTCTAATGGCAAAAAACAAAAATGTGAATTTGAGAGTCTGTTTGTTTTAAAGAAAATATTAAACACGCTAATACCAATTCATACTTACTGAAAGAACAATTGAGGATACACGAAAAAAATAAGTAACAATACTAAAAACAAGCACAGCCTCCAGCACACCCAAAAACATTTAGGCCCTGATTCATGGAATTATATTATTTGCATGCTAAACAGGGATTTGCATGTCATTCTGCCCTCAAATCCCCATTCATCAAACAGGGATTTGAGTGCAGAAAGGCACGCAAATCCCTGTTTTACATGCAAATAATTCCATGAATCAGGGCCATAGAGTATATACAAGTAGAGGATAAATCAATACAATAAAATATTATTGTTGCAGATCCAAATCTGGGACCAAGTTGTCTTATTAAGGGTTCACTAGGGAGGAGCTCAACCGTGCAACCAATGCTGCTATATGGAAGGACAGGTGCCTGAACGCCTATGTGCCTGAAAGACATGCCCACATCGCACAATGCTTCTGACCAAGGCATAAACATGTTCGTGGTTGTGCTTAAACTCCCACTGAATGACAAGGAGCCACCTTCTGGTGAAATGATAAACTGCATCTGAGAAGGTGGTGTCTTCTGTGCATCAGAGATAAACTGGTAGAGAAATTGTGCCGAGGTGTGTTGTCAAGATGGCCAACTTGGCCGATTAAAAAGAGATATGCCACAGAGAATTCTCAGTCCGTTTTGTACACACTAAGGCTGCTAGGCATCATCTTAATCCCATCAACAGGGAAGACAACGAATATAAAAAGGTTTTATAGCCTTCATCGTCTGGTAAATGACTACATCAAAAAAGGGTCCTTCACAGCCTCGCTGAAATCAAGAATCCCAATCTGGACCCGAAAAATCACAACACAGATCATCCCATCAGTCAGCAATACAGCCTCAAGAAATGCTCAACAGGCATTAGTCAAATGCTTGAAGGCTCACAGGCAGACGCATCCTGTTGGAGTCCTACCAATCTGGCTTCAAATCAACTGTAGCATGACAGCCACCTCTCTTGGTGTTGGATCACACTCATCTCACTCTTGACATTGCTAACGCTTAACTGGCATTCCTATATCTTTTACTGGCATTCAGGACTGCCAAACACTAGGAGATCCTCTTGAGCCTAAATTACACATGGGTACAAAGGACAAAGTCCTGGAATTCTTTACGTAATTCCTGACCGACCAACATCAGTTTTGGTTGATCCCCGTTCCAGTCCCTGTCCATGGCAACTTCAGAGTTTCTCCTCATGATTTTTGTTCTAGACACAGAATGGATGGTTATCCGTCTGCATATCCCCCCGGTGAATCCATGTACACCGACGTGCCCCAGAGAAAGCCTCTGCCTCATCCAACTATGGATGCTTGGCACACAGTTGAAGTGGAACCCGAGCCAAAAAAAGCCCATCTGAAAAATGATAAGGACAACTCTTGGCAATATACAGATGGCAGAAACCCAGATGAATTAGTCAGGGTGTTATGATCGAGTAAAGTGCATGATAGTATCTCCTGGCAACAATGTGTTAAAAAAAAAAACAGGAGAATAGGAGGAAAGAAATTGTACTTGTGACTGTTTCTATACAGAAAGACAAATGAAAGCCTTATTTTCAGCCAGCAAAAATTAAATCCTTCAAAAACACTTGCTACAGTGAGTTATGTTTTACTTGTATTCCCCCATTACTGGCTTGATAGGAACTCATACAATTTATGATCTGGGCATTTAAATAGTACTCATGAATGGCTTCTTCATGCATGCTTGGCACGTGACTGACTTTTTCCCAGCGCCACAGGCATTTGTATAGGAACATACCTATTCCTTATTTTAAATAATATTGTAAATTACATTACCAACCACAAGGGTGCTCCTATTACGTGCCTACAGAAGGAGAACTACCTGCATCTTGTGTGCTTGACTCTGCCCCAGCACTAGTGTCCTGTCCAGGATAATTCCCTGGCAGCAATGAATGCTCCCTACTGCAAAATTAACAACCATAAATGTACTCCTTTGCCAATTTCTGAAGGAGAAGATCCCGCACCTTTCCAGCTTGGTACTACCCACTCCCTGGTTGCCTGGCATTTGTGGAGCTGCCCTATGGCAGTCGGCTTCCCAATGGCCCGCTGTTCAATATGCCTGCGAGGGCTGGCATTCTGCCCAGACAGCTTGTGGGACGCAGGTCTCATCAAATTGCTGTTTTGCAGTTGGCACCACGTTTGTCTCTTCACTTCTCTTTGTGGTCTGTGCTGCTTGAGGGGAAAATTGCCAGCGTTGTCCCTTTCACACGTGCTGCCTGGAATACCACAGATCCCAACATGGTGGCAGTAGGACCAACTGGACTACAGTCCCCAGCATGCTCTTCCCTGAATGCGCCAATTCGCGCTCAAAGCACATACTCAATCCCAAGGTGCTCATTACCAGTACCTTTTCGAGAGAGGGGGTTCTCAGTGGATTGCTCCAAATACTTGACTGGTTACCAGTAGCAAAAGACGTTCTCCAAATACATGGTTGCCCGTGACTTTGGGGTACTCTCCTGCTGTATGGCCTCCAGAGAAACATGTTCCCTTCAAGCCACAGGTGCCCTACAGGATCAAGCCCAGGCTAGGTTGTTACCGCGTCTCTGCCTCCTTTAATCAACATTGAATCCTTGTGAGTTCATCAAACACAGAAGGACTTCAGCCTATGGATGAGGGCGTAACAAATGAATAGTTTGTATGGAACAAGTTACTTACCTGTAACTGTTGTTCTCCAGCATGGGTCTGGCATGGATTCACATGCTCATGAATATTCCCCATCGTCAGGCTGGGAATCCTCGGTAAAGAAAAAATCTGTTTCAGTTTTGTTTCCGAACTGTCTTTCTACTAGTGACAATCACTGGTCTCTGGGTCATACTGCCCCCAGCCAATGACTGCCCTCTACCCAAGCCCCTCCTCTGGCAGCCATCTTCAGATTTGGTAGCATGTAAAAGTGGCTGTAGGACCAAGAGAAGAGCCGCAGAGGAGTTGGAGGGAGGGTTTGCATGTGAATCAATGCCAGACCCATGCTGGAGAACAACAGTTACAGGTAAGTAACTTGTTTCTTCTCCAGCATGGGGTCAGGCTTGGATTCACATGCTCATGAATACAAGAATACATGGCAGTACACAAATGCACAACCATGGGAGGTAGCAAGGCCCAACATTAAGCATTTCAACAACTCAATGTTAAGCATTTCTTACGTCCCCACCAGGTTCGCCTTCAAGCGAACAGGTTGTGCAGCACTGTCTGGCCGACTCTGGACTCCTCCCTAGAATCCTGGTCGACACAGTAGAATCTCCTGAAGGTGTGTGCCGACCTCCATGTAGCAGCCCTGCAGATGTCCAGCAGGGGCACAGCAGACAGGACGCCGTAGTAGCAGCAATCGCTATGGTAGAATGGGCTCTCGTTTGCCAACCGGTGACAGTGCATGATGCAGCCGAAGAACCATCTGGAAATGGAAGCCTTCCCTTGGTTCACAGGTCTAAAGTTCACAAACAGCTGTGATGTCTTTTGAAAATTCTTTGTGCGGTCCACGTAGAACTTCAGCGCTCTAGCCACATCCAGCGAGTGCAAAGTCCTCTCGGCCGGCGACAAGGGCTCGTTGAGATGGAAGTCCGACGCCACCTTGGGCATGAAGGAGGCGTGCATCCTCAGCACTACCCTCGTCTCATGGAATGTCAGATATGGAGGTTTACAGGAGAGGGCCTGGATCTCTCCCACTCGTCGTGCGGAGGTGATGGCCACAAGAAACACTGTTTTCCACGATAGGAACTTCAACAGTGGCGAATGCAGAGGCTCGAATGGTGGGACCATGCACCTGGTCAGCATCACATGGAACTCCCACGCCGGGGCCTTCAACGGCAGGAACGAGAGGAACAGTCCTTTCATAAACTCCTTCACCAGGAGGTGAGACCACAGCGACGACCGTCCCAGAGTTCTGGAGTAGCGCCACCAGATGGATCTTGGAGGCATGTGCGAGGCCCGCCTTGGCCAGTGACAGCAAGTACGGCAGCACTTGAGGGGCCGTAATCTGTAGAGGGTTGATCTTCTGTGAATGGCACCAGACAGAGAACCTCTTCCATTTATGGCCATAGCACTTAAGAGTCGAGGACGCCCTGGCCTTTGCAAGGTCCTCCTTGCAGTCAGCTGGGATATTGTAGCCTCCGAACTCTAGTGCTGCAGGAGCCAGGCCTGAAGGTTCGGCGATCCTGGGTCGTGATGTAGGATGGCACCATCTTCCCTGGTGAGAAGATCCACGTCCGTCGACAGTTTGAGTGGGGGGGGACGCTGATAAGTCCAGAAGGTCCGGGAACCATATCTGCCTCGGCCACGCCGGTGCGATAAGGATCATCCTGCACCGGGACCGTCTGAGTTGACTGATGAGTCGCAGAAGCAACGGCAGCAGTGGGAACGCATACAGGAACAGGCCATCCCAGGGGCGGTTGTGGAAACCTGCTGACGAACCTCCGGCACTTGCTGTTTGTCGCCATCTATCTTGGGATTGCCTCATCATTGGAATAGCAGATCCACTTGATCTTGCCAGAGTTCCCACTCATGGCACGAGCGCAGCTCCCTGCTGAGTGAGTCGGTGACAGTGTTCTTTACTCCTGCCAGGAGTAAGGGTACCAGGAACATCCCGTGGGCAACGGCCCAGTGCCACAGATCCTGCGCTTCCTTGGATAGGGCTGGGGATTTGGTGCCCCCTTGCTTCCGGATGTAGAACATCGTGGTGATGTTGTTGGTGAAGACCCTCACAACCTTGCCCTTGAGGGACGGGGGAATGACCTGTGGGCCCAGAACACGGCTCGGAGCTCCAAGACATTGATGTTTAGTGACCTCTCCTCTGGGAGCCAAAGGCCTCTTGCATGGAGATCTTCGGTGTGTGCTCCCCATCCTTCCAGGGAGGCGTCCGTCATCACCATTTCCTGATGTGTCAGTGTCTGGTAGCCCATACCCGTCACTAGTGCGGTTTCCCCACCACCGGATCGCTTGGTGGAACGTATCATTGAGGGAGATCTTGTCTTCGAAACTGCCCGCTGCTTGCCTCCAACAGGCGTCGAGGAACTCCTGCAGTGGTCGCATCCGCAACCTGCATAGGCGCACAAGGTATATGCACGATGACATCATGCCAAGTAGGGACTTGATGGACCTCACCCTGGCCATGTCCATGGTCAACAGCCATTGTACCTTGCCCAGGATGGCCTTCGTCCTTTCCTCCGACGGTGAAGCCAATTCGCCACTGTGTGGAGTCTGGCTCCCAGGAACAGAGGGCGTCTTGCGACGGTACCAAGTGGGATTTCGCGAAGTTGATCGAGAATCCCAGATCCGTGAGAAGTCACACGGTCTTCGCTGTGTGATTGACGGCGAGTTCTCTTGACTTTGCTCAGATTAGCCAATCATCCAGGTAGGGGTATAGTGGATCCCCTGCAGGCGCAGTCGCGCCGCCACCGGTGCCAGGCACTTGATGAAGACCCTCAGCGCTGACTTCAAACTGACAGATAGGGCCTTGAACTAGTAGTGTCGCCCCTGGACTACAAATCATAGGAACTTTCGATGTCCTTTGTGTATTGGGATGTGGAAGTAGGCATCCTCAAAGTCCAGCGATGATAGGAAGTCGCCCTCCTCCAGCTGTCCCAGCACGTTTTGAAGGGTGACCATCCGGAACTTCTGGGACTTGATGTATTTGTTGAGGCGGCGAAGGTCCAGGATGGGTCGCCAACTGCCGGTCTTCTTTTGGATGAGGAAGTACCACGAGCATAATCCGGAGCCCCGGAGCCACTTCGGGATGAGTTCTATTGTGCCCTTTTTTAGCATAGCTTGTACCTCCAGAAGTAGCTGTGGCACGTGGTTTTCCTTCTTGGCCATGGGTGGTAGACGAGGACACTTTCTTTGAAATTCCAGAGTGTGCCTGTGTGACAGAACATCTAGCACCCAATGGTCGGTGGAAATGGACTCCCACACGTTGATGAACTTCGCCAGCCAGCCTCCCACCAGGTTGCTTGGGTGGGGGCCTGACGTCACGTCCAGTTCAATCTTGGTTCACAGAGGCCTTGCCTCCTTGGCGAAGACGCTGATGTCCTCCGGCCTTGCTGAGGCCTCTGTAGGCCTCCTGCAATGATGAGCGGGCCGCTTGGCGGTACGACGCGGAACCGCCACCAAATCCTTTGGAGGCAACTTGAGACTTGCCTCCGGGGGTCCGAAAGGACGGCCGTCATTGATGGGAGAACCCAAGGCCTGGGCCATCTTGGTGTCCTACTTCATGGCCTGCAGTGACTCGTCTACTGCATTGCCAAACAGGTTGTTCCCGTCGAAGGGCATGTCCAGTACCCTGGTCTGAACATCCTGACGGAAGTCGGTGGTTTTGAGCCACCTGCGCTGGTGGAGGCAAATGCTGTTGCCCATCTGGCGAAAACTGGTGTTGGCGATGTCCATGGCCACCGTGATGTCGTGGTCCGACGCCACCTCACCTTCCTGTAGGATTTCAAGTGGCTCCGCCCTCTTGTCTGGCAGGAAATCCAGGAGGAGAGCGATTTTGAACCACAGCTCCCTGTCATAGCGTACCACGATAGCAAGGGTGTTGGCCGCTTGGATGGTCGTCGCCGCTGACGAGATGACTCGTCATCCCATGGCGTCCAGCTTCTTCCCCTCGCCGTCTGGTGGGGAAGTGGAAGTTGATGCCGTCGCCCCTGCCGATTTATTCTTGGCTGCCGCAGAGACCACTGAATCCCAGGACGGCTGAGCTCTGAGGCACATCGGGGGTGGAATCTGGGACCCAGTACTACTTCTCATACCGGTCCCTCTTCGCAGGAGCCGTGGATGGGTTCTTGAGCAGTGATAGTCCCTCCTCCCAGATGTCATCCAGTAATGGGACTAAGAGGACTGTCTTCCTCTTGGCCTTCCGTCTTTGGTAGAGGAAACCCTCCTTCTTCTGCTCTTCGGGACAAAGCTGGAAAAGTTCTGATGCCCTGGCGATCATGGCGTGGAACGAGCCAATTTCGTCGGGAGGGGAGGAACAGACAGGGGGTGATGGGAGATCTGTCCCGTCATCACCACCGTTGTCGCCCGTCGTCCCCGTCTCTGTTCCCGTCTCATCCCTTGGTGGACGGGAAGGAGGTGAAGGCTGGAAAGGAAGGGGAGGCTGGATTCGCCTCCGCTTGTTTGGTGGGCTCCCCGACGGTCCAGGCGCCACTGGGGGTAAGGGCAACGTTGACCTTATCTCCGTACACAGGGTCTGGATAGCCATCAAGATCGCTCCTGAGTTGTCCTGTGGCACAGGCATCAGTTGCGATGGGAGTGACGGATGGGGCGTGGGATCCTCCGTCCCCTCCATGGCCCACGGCTCCTCGTCGGCTCCACCGTTGCTCTCTACGTCCGCCTCGTCGGGATCCCTCCTGTAGGGCCAGACTTCCTCGAACTTCTTGTACAGGATCTTTTTGATGCCAGCCAGCTCATCTTCGGAGGTGGTATCTGTGCCCATTATGGCTACCGTGCCTTCCCCTCTTTCTCGTCCTGGGGTTTTACGGGGGTCTTCTCGATAGGTTGAAATGATGATTCCTTCCGGGGTGGCAGGGAAACTCTAGGCCCAGAAGTCGATTCCACTGGGGAAGCCTCCACAGGCTTCGCCAGGGCCGCCACGACTCCTTCAATCGAGGCCTTCGCCGGGTGAATCGGAGCCTTCATGGCCTTAGCCGCATCTGGGGCCTTCACCTTAGGGGGAGGATCACCGCCTCGCCCCCCCCTTGGTTTTCTCCATCGGGATCAACCGGGGCTTCTCCCGAAGCTTACCCAGGTTCTCTGACTTCCTTTTCCCTGAGCTAGAGTGTTGGCTTGTGGTTGATGGCGTCGGGGACATCACGCCTGAACCAAAGGCGCTCCCGGTGCCCGTGGACTCACGGTGCTTTGTCTTATGTTGGGCCCCCATCGCCGGAGCGCCCTCAAAGGTTTTAGAAGACCGCTCGGACTTCTTCTCACCTGCTGCTGGGCTCTTCCCTTCCAGCCAGTTAGTGAGTCGATTCTGACGGTCCTTCAGAACGCGCAGTCCTCCTCCACGTGTGACTTGTCATTGTGAAGGCAATAGAGGCACTGGGAGTGCTCATCCTTCTTAAAGACATTCTGCAATCCACATCCAGGGCAGTTCCTAAACAGCTTGGATCCAGTATGCGTCGTGTCTCCTTTGTCCTGGGCTATGTCCATGCAGAGTAGGCCTCAAAGATCTTCCGGAATCCTCCAAGAAGAGAAACTCAACGAAAATTCACCCTTGCGGGTCCCTGTTGATCGGAAGAAGAATCGGTGGAGCTTGTGGCTCGAATTGACCGAAAATAAGAGAAAAGTCTTAGGAAAAAGGCAAAACGCAGTAAAAGCTTGAGAGCTATAGCACAAGGACTCCCAACACTTGAAGTGCGGTAAATATCTGAAGATGGCTGCCAGAGCAGAGGCTTGGGTAGAGGGTAGTCATTGGCTGGGGGCATTATGACCCAGAGACCAGTGATTGGTTACTAGTAGAAAGACAGTTTAGAAATGAAACTGAAACTGATTTTTTCTTTACCGAGGATTCCCAGCCTGACAACGGGGAATATTCATGAGCATGTGAATCCATGCCAGACCCCATGCTGGAGAAGTTCATGAATTTATTTCTTGATATGTTCAAAATTGTTTTTTTCTTTTTGCTATGCAAAATGAGTCTTCATCTCTGTTCACAAAATTTAAATGCACATTTTGTAATGAATAAAATACTGTTTGACATAAATAGTTTTTTCACTTCTTGATATTTCATGTTATCATTTGGACTCTTAATAAGTTTAAGAATAGGGAAATTCAAGTTTGGATATCCGTTTAAGGGATACCATTAGTAGCCGAATTAAGATTCAACTTAGCTTCAGAAATTAGTTTGTTTGCAGCTTTTGGAAATACTTGTTGTGTATATTTATTGAACCCCTACCATAGCTGCACCGCAAATGGGGTACCCCTATCATTGTTAGTATGGACGGGACGTGTCATTCTGTGACACAGCCCGGCTGGCCTTTCTAAGGTAATTGCCTGCTAGCCATGAACACAAACAATTGCAAAATTATTAGCCACAAGGGTACTCATTCACCTACCTCTAAATGGTGGGATGCTGCTTGTGGACACGGCATATGTGAGTGACTCAACCCCAGCATTCTAGCGCTTTCACAGCGTCACGTCTTCATGAATTCCATTAACTGGATTTTTACATTGCAATAGTACTCATCAAATAATCTCTGAAAGAGGAAAGGCAGAGCTGCAGACCTTCATGTCTGCTTTCGGATTGAGACTGCCTGCATCACGACTGGTGCAGGGTTGAATTACCCCCCTCAACTACACTTATCTTATCAACTTCAGCAGGATGAAAGGCAGAGCCATCCAAACCCAGATTTTTAGGGCAGAGTAAAAGAGAAACAGTGACTGAATCCAAGGTGAGAGGTGTTGGAATAATGCTTTGCTTCCTTTAAGTGTGGTGTGTTTCTCTTCAAATACCAGGAAAAGGAACACCTGAAAAAATACAGGTGTCTGTCTACCTTCTCACCCGAGAGATAGCATTGAATAAATGATGCCGATTGTCCCCACAGAGTTTTAATAAATATTGGAACTGCATAGGCGAACAGGCCAAAAATACTGCAAGGAGGTTGATCTCCTGAACTTTAAACTCACGCCAAGACCTGCGGAAAGCCCGATTTAAACAAAATGTTCTACTTTCATCTGTAAAACAGTACCTTGGTACATTGCAACAATGAACTGTATAGAACTCTACAACTAAGAAACGCAGTCTTTGTAGTGCAGGGCTGCATTGAATCTAATAAAAAATACATTTCACTACAAATAGTGGTGATCAAAGCGTGAGAAAGTCAAATAACTGGCGACGGTTCTGACATTACTAGGGAAACACTGTTAAGTTTTAAAGAGATCTTAATCTATTCACCTGTCATTTTGTAAACGAAAGTGCCCTGTGTTTTCAAATGAAGCACCACATTGTGCACTGCCCTGATGCAAAAATGCATTGGAAGTGCATGTTTTTTTGCAGTAGGGCATGTTTGCCCTAGTGCTAATTCACTGCAAAATTGCACTCATCACGGTGCAAATATTTTAAAATTTAGCCCCAAAGTTTTTTGTACTAGTGCAATTGTACTGGTGCAAAGTTTCTCATCTAATGGATTTGTGAAAGGGTGGACAACTTCCACATTTCCATTATTGATTACTCAGTTTTGAACTGTGATTAACTGAAGTGATTCCATTTTCATAGAAAAGATGCAGTTTCAAAGGAATTGTAAACATTTCACTAATATCACTGTGCTAAAGTGAGACAACACCAAATTAGATACAACCAACTCATCTGAGGGACTAATTGGGGGATAGTGATTGTCTTACGAGAAAATCATAACCCTGGGTGGATCCATAAACAAATAAATCAATAATGTTGTCTGAGAAGCTCGAAGGCATCTCTGTCCGCTCACCCAGAGGGCCAGCTAGCTGAGAAAAAACGACTTATCAGCACCTTTAAGTCTATCCGCCACAGGTCATCAACGTAAGGTGGAACTGTTGCCCCCAGACTTTCAAAAACAACATCTCTCATCACGGCACAGATAAATGGTGTAAGACTAGAGGCCCCGGAACAAAGTAAACTAAGGCGCGGCGGCAACAACATGCGAGGAAAGTGACCGCGGATTCCGAGCGCCTACCGGAGCAGTCGGCGGTTAGATCCTCCCCTTCTGCGGCCAGAGGGGCGACGATGGGGAGTGATCCCGCGGCTGGGATGCCTGTGGCGCTCAAAATCTCCGGGGACAAAGGTCTTGGGCGAAACAGTGCCCCCACGAAGACGCCAGTGTCATCATCAACAGACACCGTCCCCACAGAAGAACAAGTGGAAAACAGCACGGGGGCCCAGTGAAAAGAAGGCACTCCAACCCACCCCTCAGGCGATCCCAATTGCCGAGGCGGGGGCCCACTTGTCTCTGCTGCCGTGCATTAGCGGAGAGCTGGCGGAGCTGGGGGGTGAGCGAGGCTCCGCCGCTCCGGGCCCGGAGGGAAGAGCCGGGGAGGGTGGAGCAGGGCCTCCGTCGACGAGGAATGGGTGTGTTGCTGCTCCAGACAAGAGGGTTCTGTGCGACAGCGAGTCGGAGGACGGCACAGGAGATACTCTGGACACTAGTGCCGGTTCCCAGGGCTCGCGCATGAAGGAAGGGGCTGCGAGTACAGATCATTTGAAGGACAAATGTATACCCGCCAAGGAAGCCGCAGCGCCCGCAAAAGCAATTCAGGCGGAAAAACAAGAAGGCTCTAAACCCAACTCAAGCACTAGGATACCAGGGCGTGTGAACTCTGCCCATAGACGTATGAATAAACATAAGAAGCCGCAATTATCATCAATCAAAAAGTTCTTTCAAAGGACAGCACTCTGCATCCCTGCAAATTACGTGTCAAATAACCTTGGAAAAAGAAGTCACGACCATCTGGAAGAACTCTCGGATGCGGAGATCCTTGAAGCTTTAAAAGAACCAACTCCAGTATCAAAAGTGAGGAAAACGGGGCCAGCCGCAGGCGAAAATAAACCTGCTGTAGATCAAACGCCTAACTCTTGGGTGTCTGAGACGGAATCTCCAGCAAAACAACAAGAGGCAATCAATAAAAATAAACCACATCCTACAGAAAGCTTAACCCCCCCTCAGAAAGATTTGGAAAAGAAAACAAACAACTGTTCGAGCCCAAATAACTCACCTCCAATTAATACTATACCACTTGAGGCCAATAAGGATAGTCCCGTACAAAACTGTTTTTGACATCGCAAACGAGGAAAAAGGGGTAGCCAAGGAGGATACAGTCGCTGATAAACAAATCTGTATTGAACACAATCTACCAAGGGGGGAGCGCCCGAAATGGGATGAAATTGAAAACCCAAAACGACAAGGAAAGGATAAACCAGAAGAGGATTCTCTAGGGAAATCACGCAAAAATTTGCCAATTACATCAAAATCCTATTCACCAACAAGAGCAAACACCCAAGAAGCATTTCTAAATTCATTGAATAGGCGCCAGAGCTACGGTGATTACCGGCCTTTGACGCCAAAAGACACGCCAACAAAAAAACATTACATGACCACTGTTATGTCAGGGCTCACGATTGCTCTGCACCCATTCTGCAAATTGTATGAAACCATCAACGACACCCTGAAAGATCAGGCGGCCCTAATAGCAATGATGCATACAAAACTTACATTCCTAGAAGGGTATATAAGTGCCGCATAACAAAAAAAAAAAAAGAATGGCCAAAGACAAATCTCCGATTCAGAACTACGAATGGCAACACAGTGAATAAACCACAAAAATGGGAGTGATGACTAAGTCAACGCAAACGGAACACACAAAGCAAAAAAACGCATTGAGTGAGGATCGAAACGGCAGCAATTTCAGCATTTTTTACTCACACAGCAATAAGGAGGGAGGAAAAGTCAATCTACCCGAAGTCTTCTTCTTTAAAGTAACTTCGCCAACAAAAAAAAAAGAAGGGCCAAACTCGCGGGGAACCCAGAAGGCCGGAAAAACCGACCCTAAGGTCCAGATGAACGAGGTAGAAACGAAAAAAACAGGGACAGAGGGACAAAGCAAAATAAAAAAAAAAATCAGACATGACCAAAAAAGAAGTACTATTGAAACTAACCAAAAGGGTAGAGTCCAGTCCCAGAGGTGCAGCAAATTCCACTACAAAGACAACGGAAACAGTGGAGAAAGAAAGGGAAACCAAGAATGGAAGGTCATTTCGCACCGTGGGTAAGAAGAGAAAGGATTACGAACCAAGCTCACGCCCTCTTGCTGACAATTCGCCAAAAACAATAAATTACTTTTTATCGGACGAGTCTGCCATGGATCTGTCGCTATGCGAAGACAGCGACGAAGAAGAAAGTCAAGGAGGAGCTCAGAAGGAGAAAGACTTAAAGAGAAATTATGTGGAAGAGAGAAAGTGCAGAGAACCTTCAAGTAAAAAACATTGCAAGGACCTAGGCTCTGCAAAAAGCTTTAAGAACAGTATTAGAGTAAAGGCAAATAGCGATGGGAAAGAACATGCAAATAGTAGATAAAAAGTAGCAGACAGGGTGGCATACGAGCCTCAAGTAAGGACCGACAAACAGCGAGAGGTTGAAAGGAGGGAGAAAGTAGACACCCGAAGGAGACATCCATTGAAGGAAAGAGGGAGACCTTCCAACCATGACAGAAAAGAAAAACCCCAAAGCCTTGTAATCTTGAAATTAGAACAATCTAGCAAAAATCGGGAAAATATGGTCCTAAACAGGAGGACGGTAAGAAACATCTTCAGCTCGACCACGTTACTAAACATCTTGAGGGCAGAAGATTACGTAAGGGTAGAACCTTATAGAGGAGAAACGGCAAAGGCATATATACATATAAAGGCCAGGACTATGCCCCTGTCAATCAGCAAGGCGATTACAGAACTCTCCAAAAACGGCTTCCTCCTATCAATATGGGATGACTCAGAAATCAACTTAGCGAGCGAGGCGGATGATCCAAAGCTCTCAAGTAGAACTAGATCACCTCGATACAAATCGAAAACGGAGGAGCTTTATAATTCCCGCAGACTACCAAGGCATATGATAAATCCGCGAGCCCACACCGCCAAAGTGGTGCCTAATCCAGCAGAGCCAAATAGGCAAGGTGCCAAAGAGAGAAGAAACGGTTCTGACCCACCTCAAGATCTCACAAACCCAAAAACAGGCAGGGGATCGGACAATAGAGAAGAAAGAACTCCGATAACAGTAAAAACTGCCAAGGCACGAGACAGCCAATTAACAACTAATATCATGAATCAGCAAACATTGAAAACAGGAACAACTGTCCCTCAGATGAAGCAGTTATGGGCGTGACTACCAAAAACCATATCGGCATATGCCAGGAAATAGCAGCCAGTCACCCTCGGTGAGGACCCTCGAGTGACGTGTACGCAAAAGAAGCAATTATCTTATATATTGACCTTGGGATCATGGAACACGCGAGGCCATCAACATCTACTAGAAAAAGGCGGTGTAAATTTGGGCAATTTCGACATCTTAGCCCTACAAGAAACATGGCTGTTGGAAAAACCCCATCTAGATGGCTTCTCAATTGAATTCTCCCCCGCAAAGAAAAGTGAAGGGGGTCGCCCGTCCTGAGGGATTCTCCTAGCGGTGAGATCAGGTAGCGGTGTCAGCAATAAAAACACGCTGTCATCATCAATACACCACTTAGCAATACTAACAAAATGGACGATCTCGAACCAACATACCGAGTGTACCGTAGGGCTACCAGTAGCAATAATCACTGTATACTGGAACCCAAAGAGCATCTCAGATGAGGATTTTTTGAGGTGCATAAGCGACATATTGGACCAATTACTAATAGAACTAAAAGTAACGCATATTATAATATGCAGAGACTTAAATGCAAGATGCTCCTCAAAAGGGGCCACTGGACACCAACCAACAACTCCAGCAGAAAAAAGGGGCGAGAAATGGCTCGATTTAATGACCTCACGTGGATGCCACAATTTTGACAAGGCCTTCCCGAAGCAAGATCGGGTCCCGTCATGGGAAAGAGACACCTCCAGTGCGACCATTAATTTTATCTTTGCTACAGACAACATTTTGAGCATTGCTTCAAAATTCGATATTGTGAAAACAAAAGCGAGCGACCACAACCTACTCAAAGCCACATGGGAAATGGGGAAAAGAGAGCAACTCCTTTGTGAATCCCATCTTGAATTAAATGGTCAAGGAACCGACTTAAATTGACAGCGGAGCGAATAAAATCACTGACTCAAATTTATCGCAAAGAAGGACAATGTAAAGATACATCGACAGTCAAAATCCCTGATTACCAACCTCTACTCAGCCCTTTCAAAATAAAAATGAAAAAGAAAAATGTGGTCAGGAAAAACATGCAAAGCCATCAATACGACAAAATCTTAGTGAGAAGAAGAGCCATAGTAAGAAGCCTAACAAAAAAGGCAAAAAAAAGCAACATGGAAGTGGACTTAATGAATGCATATAAGGCGAGAAATGATTTTCGAAAGTGGCTGAGACAGCATCGAATCTCCCTGTACCAAAAAGACGCAGAGGAGATGCTAAAGAAATTAGGAAGCAAAAACACAGGAGACTTTTGGTCCCTTATTAAACAATCAGGGGCGCACCCTATGCCGTCGCAGGCAAATTGCGTGAGTGAAGAAGCGTGGGTGGCACATTTCTCAGTCCTATTTCAAGAGCCGGACGAAAAAAAGGCAAGTGAGGAAACAGCACAACATCAGGAATGGCACAACTTCTCTGATGAGGATGACATCAAAGACATCATAAGGAAACTAAAAACCTTGCGCGCACCAGGCGCTGATGGTATTTCCAACATAGACCTTAAATCCTTCTCGGAAGAGTGGGCGTCGTTCATCAGCAAAGTTTTCGAAAACTGTGCCACAACTAAAACAGTGCCAGTATCATGGACGTCATCGGTGGTAGTACCCATCTTTAAAAAGGGGCGCAGAACTGAGCCGGCAAATTACAGACCGATAGCGCTCCTGGACTGTATAGGCAAAGTTTTTGGTATGCTGCTACTCAAGATTTTCCAAAACTGGTTAAAGTCTGCTCCATTGCACGATCCCTTTCAAATTGGCTTCCAAAAAAACGCAGGTGCATCAATCAACATCATGATTCTCAGCCTTCTGAAAAGCAAAGCGCTAGAAAGATCATACAATATCTATCTAACCTTTATTGACCTCACCCAGGCATTCGCCAAGGTGAATCGAGCTTTACTATGGCACAAACTCAAAGCAGCAAATTGTCCAAAAAACATCTTGGCCCCGATAACAACACTCTATTCTAATACATCGATGATAGTTAAATTAAATGTTAAGGGCCTGCTATCGACTAGTATTCCAATCACGAGGGGCCGGAAACAGGGATGCCCTCTAGCGCCAGCTTTGTTCATGGCATTCATCGGAGACTACAAAGAATCAACGGAATTGGTCAGGGCTTTCCCGCCAAAGGTTGGGTCTGCACAAGTCCCTAGAATCCTTTACGCGGATGACATTACCCTGATCGAGCAGACTCCAATAGGTCTCAAACGCCAAATGACTAATCTGGTCGAGTACATCAACAAAAACAAACTTCTAATTAACATTGAAAAAACAAAAATAGTGATTTTGGGCAAAAAGAAAAAGTGTGAAACAACATCATCATGGTCGTTGGACAATATGCAGGTGGAAGTGGTCCCAAAATTCAAATATCTGGGGGTCATGCTGGACAACACCAAACAGGAGACAAGCATGCAAAACTTTATCTGGTCCAAAGTCCGTACAATGACCACACAGGCAAGAAGGCTGGACAATAAGTTTGGGCGTTTCTTGCTGCTGCCAGTATTAAAATACTACAAGGCAAAGGTCATCCCGTGCCTGACATATGGAGTTGAAGCCATGCCTCTGCTGCCGGTAAAAATTTGGCCAAAGATTAAAGCCTTTTTTTGGAGGTCGTTGTTGCCGGTTCCAAACTCTACTTCACTACCGGCAATAAGAAAAGAACTGGGATTGATCTCATTAAAAGCTGTGGAAAACAACACTTTGTCCCTATATAGGAATATCCTCATACCAGAATCACCAACCCTATACAATTTGATGGCGATGGAAATTAAAGCAGGCAACTCCAAAACTCTGACAACATGGGTGGACAAAAAGAAGGCTCAGCTAACTTCTGTCGCTTGTACGCAAGAGGAGCTGTTGACCAACCCTCTTAGAGTAAAGAG
This sequence comes from Ambystoma mexicanum, assembly GCF_040938575.1. Lineage (NCBI taxonomy): Eukaryota > Metazoa > Chordata > Amphibia > Caudata > Ambystomatidae > Ambystoma > Ambystoma mexicanum. The sequence continues at coordinate 809,454,527 of NC_090941.1, forward strand.
AAAACTGGAGGAAGTAGACTGGTTTGCTACCTTAGAGATGGTTGAAGAGAACAAACTTTTAAACCATCTACCTCCTTTACAGAGACAATACAACGATCTGGCCGAAATTTACAAAAAAATCCATAGTAAGCCTCTGAGACAGCTCTTTATGAAAGCGAGGCTAAATTTGTTGCCAACCAACGAAATTTTGTTCATCAGAGGAAACAGTCCATCAAATTTATGTAGACTATGCAAAGAGGAAAAGGCGATAGAAACGATTAGATATTTATCAACTTCATGCACGGTGCTGAGAACCCTGAGAAAGGTTCTGGAGGCCTCAATCTTGCGGGAAGAGGAGAGTTGGTGGAAATGGCTAATTAGCTTACAAAAAACATCCTGGGCAATTGCCACTGCAAAGATTTTGCAACAGGCTTTCATCTTGATAGAACAAAGTAAAGAAGAAGAAGTGAAAAGCTAAGCCATACAAGTGCTCCTCTCTACAGCTCTCGTGACGAAAACAGAAGAAATAGACTTTGACAATTTTGTTAAAACCAATGAATTTTTGGTAAATACAATAAAAAAAAATAAAAAACAAAAATCAATATTCTATGCATTCTAAATTGATAGCACAGTTTACCAAAGCTAGTATTTCATTTACATGTATATGATAGAAACCAGCCACACCCCAATGCAGATGGGAAACACATTGACTAATGTGAAATATCTAGCCAATATTTTTCTGAACATAAAATGTTTTATATTGTAAATTAGATGAATCCTATGAAGCCACACCGGCCGATAAGCGGTGATGTAAATATGGACTTGTTATTTAGCTATTAGATTGTCCTACTTGAATTACATATTCAGAAGTATAATCATCTCATTGATGGAGTGACTGCATTATGTGCACTTGATCTAATCTGAATCTTGGAGGCCAATTTTCATTTCTGTAATCCAGCTGCCAATGTACAAATATTTTACTGTGGAAACTTCCCCAGCAAAAACCTTGGAGACCAGCTTTGGTTCTCTTATTTAAATACATTTGTGTTTTAGCTCTAAATACAGCTTGTTTCTTTTCCCAGAGTTGCAGAGTGTGATTGTATAACAGGGGGTGACTAATTAGTGAGTGTACATTGGCTATATCTATTTTATCCACTAAAGAATTTACAAATAACGGGGGCACTGTCCACTAACACTAAATAGATAACTTCACAGTTGTCAACTCAAATATGCATTGTAACACAAATTGTGCCCAAAATCACATATGTGTGGGAAGTTGCATTTATATGTTGAATTTGATAGTCTCTCTTGCATGGTCCCATTAGAGTAACCAGTTTTTTTTTCTTCTTTTCAAACATTATAGAGATAATTGAATTAGATGAATTACAGAGATGACTAACATAATTTTTGTAAGTGAGATCACTAATTCAGGTTGTTTATTTGATCATCGATTAATACATGTATCAAATCATATTTTTGATCAAACATATAATCTAGCCATATTGCCACAGGATTTCAGGGCTGAGCTACAAGTGGCTTGTGATGATGCATCGACTGGATATGTCCTTCATTGGCAATGGCTGATGCACAATCGGGAGTCATGAAAAGACAAAATGAAGGACATGGTAGAAAATGCACAAAATAGATGTTTGGGCACCAGACGCCCCGCTAGACGAAGCATCACAAAAATCCTACATGACATCCACAGCCAGGGAGGAAAAACAGAAGCATGTGAATCCTTGCACCCATCATTTTTTTACCTCAAAGTGGTAGAGAAAAGATTGGCTGTAAATATGAATCATTTGCACCAATTCACAAAAACTGCTCAAAAGATTTGAACAAAATGAAGACTCGTGCAACAAGCTAGAGATCAGCGTGAGCAAGAATTAAGACGGATGAATGAATCTCTGGATGACAAGTAAATGTTACTACAGGAACAACACAGTTTGGTAGAAACAAGACAAAATGAAAGTGTGACGAGAAGCCAAATGATGCTCGATATGATATGATATGATTGGTTATTTATAACACGCTTAATACCCAGAGGTTTCTAAGCGCGGACCCGGGGTTCGAACCTGTGTTGCTTTGTGCTGTCTGAGACAAAGAAAATTGATTAATACAAATTACATTCATCGCCAGTGTCTACAAACACATAGGCCCTTATTCACACAGTGTTTTCCAATGGGGATTTGCCATTATAAAACGCTTCTGTGAATTAGGCCCAATATACCTACCTTAAAGGCTAAAATAAGTGATCAAGCTGTTTATATCAATGGTTTATTAGATGACATTGAACTATAAGAAGCAGCTTGAAGAGAGTAAGGAAACGGCTGCAAAGCTAGATTCACAGGCTGAATTGAATCAGACATGTCATGCTATAAAAAGCAGTAAAAAACAGCAGACCCAATTAGCTAAGGAAATGAGGACAAAACATACTGCTGTTCAGGATATATGTCAATTCACCTTACAATTGACACAGACATATGTACAGGGGGATCAGAGTAAGGTGAATTCATGAAGAAAATGTGGCATTAAGAGAGGAGTCTGAAAAACTAATGAACGATCCTGATGACGTAATGTCACAGACTGAGCACCTGAAGAAAGAATTAGCTAGCTAGAGTTAGCAGAAGAAGTAAATATTTACAAGAAAGAAAAAAGATTCCTTGTAGAAGGAGTTTAAAAACACAAAAGAAAAATTGGCTTACAAAACTAGAGCATTTGACACTAGTCAGGCTAGCCTGCATGAATCTAGGGACCAATTGGTACAGAGTAAGCAGCAGATAACTGAAAAGGACCATAATACTAGATTCATACAAGAAATAAAAGCAATTCACAGTTTAGTTCAGAATCAAAAACTAAAACTCACCCACAGATAAGTTTCATGGAAGAAGGGAGACTATCTCCAACTCATGAGACTTCCTCTCCACTGCTCAGACCCTCTACAGTACTACTAACCGGAGTCCTGTCCCTACCACTACAAAAGAAAAACAAATTCAACAAATGTAAACATAGGGCCTTGGCCCAAGCAAACGAATGGTGGCTGATTTCTGACCCTGACCCTGGTGTCTCCTTATCAATTGCCCAGAGGCACAGTTCAAGCAAGTACACTGAATGTCTCTGGTCGTCTTTCTCACTTGGGGACCCCTGGCACCTGTCTCCACTCTGAGTGTTCTTATGTTCCCAAACAAGAAAACTCCTGGTGTTCTCTCCACATGGGTAGTTTCTGCCCTTTACCCAAACTTGAGGTTTGTTTGCTCTCACCCCACATTGGGATCTCATTCCTCTCAACCGTTCTTGGGGTCTCATTCATATCACCCATCCTTGGAGTCTCATTTCTCTCACCCCGCCTTGGGATCTAGTTTCTCTCACCATGGTTTGGAGTCTGGTTTCCCTCACCACTCTTGCAGACTCATCGGGCGACGCTGCTCTTCTCCAGGTTCCCCAGAGCTACCCCATACCTCTTGTTTCCAGGAGGTGCTTCTCAAGAGAGTTGGTGAGTCCATCTGACGTGGTAACGCTTCTTTGGCTTCTCCAGTCAGTTTTCTGTGTCAGACCGAGCTTGCCCACTCTTCCTGCTGGAATCTGACAGGTTTTCAGCAACAGATTCTCAGTATGCTTGTTCTCCTCTTCTCGGGTGGCTTTCGCACCCATATGGTCTCTTGGGCCAGGCGCTTCCGGCTCCTGGACCGACAGTGGCGGTGAGCATTCCGTAGGTTCAGATGTGGCTGGGTCCACCAGACCAGGTTTATGCTCCCTCACTCCTGCCAGACCTCCCAGAAGGTTGTCTCAGGGCTTCTCCAGCTGCATGGGTGGTATTGCCCAATTTGTTCATTTATTTTTCTTTGTTAGCTCTTTTTGCGCTAAAAATAGCTGTATGTTTTTACCTTCTTCCCTTTTGATCTACTTACCTGAACATGAGGAGCGGGTGTTGCGGAGATGCCCCCATCTCTTTATGTTCAGCTATCTGTGGCCTCGGAGGTTCCAGGGGTGTACCCTGCACCCTTAACAATGGAGGGGGGGACAAAAATTGCTTGGGCCCCCGTTTTCAATGAACGGTCAAAACGGGGCACGGGGAGTTTTACTGCGGGCAGTGTGGCTGCTAACAAAACGTTTGTAGGCAGATCACATACATCCCCATGGGTTTCTCTTTTCCACCTTGCCAGTTCTAATTGACTTGTTATCTCTCCATCTGTAATGGGTGGGACTATTCACTATTCTCTCGTTCCAGGCTAGGACAGTGAATACAGAGGGTCAGCAACCATACTAGCCATTCGAACAGGCAGTTTCAAGTTATCACATAGTTTATCTCCCATGTGGTCAACAAATATATTGGGATCTTTAGATAAGGGAGGATAACTTATATCCTTATCTGTGGATGTCCTGTCCTTTGCGTGAGGATAACTGCCAGGGGGATCTCGCTTGCCTTGTCCCTTGCGGGTGTTAAGCTCATGTTCACCACCCTAGTCCCAAAAGGGAGTGGCTCTCCCTTAGGGAGAGGGGACACATTCCCTGATTCATCACAGGAGCCAAAAGTAGCTCCTGGTAGCTGGTTGTATCAAGCTAACCAGGCTCTTGTAAGCTATACCCAGGATCTGAATGGCTCCCAGCTCCAACAATTTCAAACCCTGAACTTGTGAGAAAATGGTTTCCCAGCAGGTAAGCATCGTTTAAGGGAGGGAGGGGAGGACTGAGAACTACGGTCCTTAGAGAAGTCCAACTAGATTTGTATGGTGCTGTAAGATCCCATCACATGATATCAGTGAAACCTAACCCCTTATTTCTGTATTGTCTGCAATTACCATGTTAGTCAAGAGGGACCAATGCTGTATCACTATTAATAATAGGTGCCAATACCCAAAGTGTTGGCCACAGCATCGCTTGCCAGGGTCATTCAAGCGAAAGAAGTTGATGAGGGCTGCAACTCTTTAGCACTTGGTACAACCCATCGCTGCACAAGTTTTCCAATTACCAGCTGGCCCAGAAGGCCAAGCACAGTGTTGTATAGTTGAAAAAATTGATTGTGATCTGAAATCTGTCTGCTCTGTGTGAACACGTTTAGCTGAAAACTTTGGAAATGGAAAGGGTGGACTTTAACAGAAAAAGACATAGCCCATGTTCTATGCCCAATGTGGAACAGGCATCAACAGGATTGAAGTTGTGGCAGGAAGAGAACGACAAGATAAATTGACAAATCAGTAGGGGAAATAAAAGAGTGGTTAAAGAAGTGTGTGATGGCGTGACTGACAGATGACTTGGATGGCAGGCATGTAGCAGCATAGGCAGTCCACGTTCTAAGAAGTCCGAATGGCTGAGTGCATCCCGCAAGGTGCTAAATAGCTGATTATTGGTCACTCTGTCTTTATAAAGATTGTAGGTTATCAGGGCGATACTGGGCAGTTTTTTGCCTCCTTGTGGTTTACAATTTACATAATATACAATTTTTGAGCTATGTTAGCACACCACTTCCCAAATAATCACACGTATTTATGTACAACATTGAGAAGTTATGCACGTTTGGAAAAGAAAAAGCACAGTGACTCATCTGTGAATATGAATAACATTACAACATCTGGTTAAAAGCACGGTGAAAAAGAGAAACTGCCTCAGAGTGTTGGAATGCTTGATAACTTGAGAAGTTCTGATGGAAGCAGATTTAAAGGGCACATAATGCAAAGCTGTCTAGCTTGCTGTCTCTTGAATAACGTCACTGCACAGTGCAGGAAACCTGAGTAGCATTTAAGTGTGGAAAAATCATTAATAACTACTAAGATTTGGACGAAATTTCCCTAAAGCATCAGACAATCACGGCAAATACCTTCACAAACTGCCAAAAGCAAAGTCAAGTCAAATACTTGAGAAATGTCATCACAGAGTATAAGCAAATGCTGGGCTTAGGAGCTTGACACCGACGTCTGATCGTGATAAGGATGACGCAACCATTTTTTGGTGAAATACAAGTACAATTTTAATTGGACTTTGCAAAGGTCGGTCATGTATTTTCATAAGAGGATAAATATAACAAAATTATCGGGGGCAGACATTACATTTTAACAACCAACTGAGACACAGCCTTGTACACATCCTGGTTACCACCTCCTCCGTTTAAGACATCAATGTCGTGTCTCTTGTTTACTGGTATACATAATTTTAACACTAGCAAAAACATCTGAACTCACTTTCCAATCACCTCTTATAAACTATAGCTAGAGCATTATCACTATAGCCGGCCTAAAGCCCACATCTGCAGATTAATAAAGAGAACACATGGCGTCCCACTGCAAACAATTGCAATGTTCAATAGCTCACGACTGGTGGGGAAACACATTTGCAGATTTATGGAGGCTTAAGGAACAAGAAGCATAACACGTTGGGTTCATAAAAAAGAGAGCAGTCAGAAGTAATGTATTCAAATACCAAAGTGTAGGTAGATTGTCCAAATCAATGCTATTGATCATACCTTTCTGGAAACAGAAAACCCTCCTGTAATGGTTTATTGAGAAGCCACCCCAGCACGGGAAGTCCCTTCCCTTCCCACTCAGGTGATTACACAACAGACTAACAGATTATTTTGTTAAGGCCTATTTCAGACACATATCATGACGCTTGGATCCCTCTCCCCTGAGCTACCAATGAAACAAGAACCAGGCCGGTGTACAGGAAATTTCTTGGTATTTATTTAAATTAAAAGTAATAGAAATTAGCACAAAAATGTCAACACCACTTTATCTGTGGCACAACACAATCAACTTCTCTCAGCATAAATAAATCACAAAAGTGAGTTAAAAAGAACACAATCACAATGGTACACATTCTGCTAATTGCACTCCACGAAATAATTACGCTGATCAATAACAAAGGCACTTATGTAATGTTGTCTAATTTCGATTCTCCCGAAGGCTTAAAAGGGTATGATTTCAAGATTGGTAAAAATACATATGGCAATTATAATTTCACTCACATTGTTGGTTTAAAATAAACACAAGGTGATTTATCGGTTTGTTTCTCAACCCCCAGCCCCCTTGCTTTGATCTAGGTTGGGAAGTCAGACAGAAAAATGAGAAAGCTTTGGGAAATTTTGAATTTCAACCCCCCCCCCCTTAATGAAAGGCCTGTGTTTGGGAAGCTGGATAAAAAGGTTGGAATAATTTAAGAACAAAGACGCCCCTCTTCCTTAAAGAAGTCAGGGTCAGCTGGACAACAAGGATTACCGAATTAAATTATAGGCTATAATTTTTAGCACACACTAGGATGTGAGCTTTGTTAATTTCGAATTTTAACAAAATTCACCCAGTAGCATTCTGCCACATGGGGAATTAATGAAATTAATATTTGCAGTTACACAGGCTAAGGATCTACACAGTTTTTCCCCCACCCACGATAAAGGGAAAGGATTCAAGGCAAGCAGACTCCCCCACCCTTTCGATTCCCAGGGCTCAGTCTACTTGGATAGGAAGACTCTTTTTAAGGTTCAAGAAAGCCAGCTGCATCTGAGGTCACTCTGGAAAGATAGGGCAGTGGTTTGGTCACTACACTCTCAGAGATGGCTTCCCGCTATCCAACATAGGACCCAGTCAGCTTTGAGACCTTCCTAGAGATAGACAGCACCGTCCAGATGAACTCTCAGCAATCTCCTCTGGTGTCTCTTTTCAGCTGTCAGATGATAAGTTTCAGCAGCATTACTGATGGTCTGTCTCCTCTCTCTGACCTCCTGTCTTTCTCCTTTTTCTGTGGCTCTCCTTTTTCTCTCCCCGTCCTAGTGCAGTGCCCCTTTTATAGCAGTGATGACACCACCAATTTTACAATTGTGCGGCAGTACCCTGCAATAATCCATGCCACTAGAATTGGACAGTTACCCTTCTCTCTCCGCCCAAACACAGCCTCTAAGTCAGGATTGGTTTAGGGGTCTGGAGCAACATATGTCTATTACCATTTGTCATCATCCTTTGTTCTCCTTTCAATCTTTTGGCAAAAACTAGTTATGTATCACAACTTCATAATTCTACTAACAAATGCAATACTAAACATATTTTCTGATTTAGCTAATCATGTATAATTAGATAATTCGACCACAAATACGTACAATTAGCACAGCCATGTGGCACCTTTCTGCCATTTCCATTAAAAGCACAACCATTATGAATATTTAAGTTATTAAGTATATCCCCAACTTCATTTTCCACCCACTCACCAACTCTCACATTTGGAACATATTCAGATCAGCCAGAAACCTAGTTTAACTGGCCATTACAGTTCCCAGAGTCACAGGTAGATGCATGCAATTTTCCCAAAGTCGTCTGGAAATCACATAACAAATGGTACAAAAATGAAATCAATCCACATTAGGGTTGCTGAAAAAAGGTCTAAATGATAATAGTCCTTGTAACTTAATTGTGAATATTCCTGTGGGACAAATGGCAATTTCCACTTCCGGCCATTTGTTTTCACTGCGTCAGCCTGTACCTTCATTAGTCTCCTTTGTGTTTGAAGATTGCTCTTTGTGGATGCCCCAATTTTCACATATATTAGTCGTGCTCCAGCCAAGGGTGACTTTTCCTGAGGTCAATGCTTTCAGAGCCAGCAGGACTGGAGAACACTGAATTTCAACACCTTTAGCAGGACATTCTTATTGTGGTTGGTCATTAGATGGTAGATGTGACATCCAGACTGGAAGTGGAAGTTTTCCTTTGTGAAGTTTTGCCCCCAGCCAGAAAAAGGGTCTGCATTGGGCTGACATTATCCATGAAGACAAGGTGGCTCTTCAGATGTCACTGGAGTTTTGTAGATGAAACATAATATATATTGCTTTTGTCAACCAACACATCATGTTTTGTTTTCCTGAAATTTTCTGTGAGCAGTGAATTCTTTTTCACTTTTGCTTTTTAAAGCTGTTTATATTTGTACACACATGTGCAGGCCATTTTTGTTTTAAATGTTTAAAACTCCTGTTGCAAAAAACAGGCCAAAATCAAAGTGAATCCAACATCACCTTCTGCATGAAATTTCAATGCGAGTAGAGATCCATGTGGATTTGCAGTGGCTTAGAGAGTTATGCTTCTTCTCCCAGTTCGGTGTTGCAAATCCACAAGTATGGTGATGATCATAATGAAATAATAGGCTGCTAGGTATATGCTCTTTCACAAAAGCACTTTACATAGAACATTTTTATATACATTTATTATTACTTAAACGCAATTGGTACTTATTTAAGAACCTCCATGTGCTGAAAGAATGAGTTGGGCGTTCCAGGATTCAAACCTGCGACATGCAGATCACAAACAGCTCTCAACAGCACACTCTTAGCCTGCTGAGCTATCTGTTAAGGAGATGTATCATTTGTATGCTTCATCCCCTCTCCTAGTGAGACCTGCAACACTATTTGCTGGACATCTGGACCTTCTTCTTTCTATCCTGAATGATTGGAGCCTTTTCCCACTCATTCATTCTTATTTGCTCCGACTTCTCGAACTCTGTTTCCTGTGTTTTACCTTTACTGTGGAGTCTAATTTCCTCCATATCTATTTGAAGGCATCTGTGTTTAACATTTGGAGCACACAACTCCTTATGAGAAGTGTTGTTGGGAACCCTTTAGTTTTTCCTTTGAGATTATTTGTTTATCTTTGAGTAACTACAGTTCTTAAGGATAGAGGGATACTCTGCATCCCTCCTAAAACTGCATATTCACAGAGATTGGCACACACCACCTTATGTGGAGTGCCAACGGGATACCAAGTACCTCCCTTCTTTCTGCTCCTGTGACTTTTTAGTCACATAGATAACCTTCTAGTTATGGCTGGTGGCAGTGGGTGTGTTCTACCAATTATTGTGCTATTCACAGTCTCGGTTGTGCACAATGGGGTGATCTAAGTACTAACTTGGTTACTCCTTTCTCTTTTTGCCAATTCTAGTGTGGTGTTCCTTAGTAAGCCCTTCTACCATTCTGTGAGGGGGAGGTCTGTGTGTGTTTTATCTTTGGTGGGATCCCTTGGGTGACCCCGCCTAGGCTCCAGTGTGTCTGGGCAGACAGGAAATGGGGGAGGAGTTTTTCCCTCTCCTGCCCTTTGTCTGCCTGAGTGCCTAAAAGGAACTATCACCCCCTGGCGGTCTGGCTGGCCTGACTGGACAGCCACCCGCCCCTTTCTGTAAAAATGCTGAGAGAGATTGCAGAGGAATGTGTGCTGGAACTGAATAAAAGGTTGGGTTCCTAAGGTGAAAGGCAAGTCGACCACTGGAACTTGGAGTAACTGAAGAAGATGACAACCAGAGACACCTGCAGACCCTTTGCAACACCGTGAAGCGACCACTGCTCTCCTGACCCTGTTTTCTATGTCACAGAGGAGCTCCAAAGAGGACCAGTCCTTCCCTTTGGCTGGTGGGAACAACCAGCCCTGAGATGAACTACAATCTGAGCCATCCTCCAGAGCTGCAGACCGTGAATACCATGAGACTTCTGACCCATTTGTAGTTCAACGTCTTGCCGAGGCTGAATCCATCTGCTGAGCTCAATCTGAACCTCCAGAGACGCAATTCGACTCATCCATGTCCCCTCACCAGAGTGCAGGACTCCAGGAATCGAAAAAGATTGACTGGGCAAATCGTGTCCTTTGTTGGTGCGGCAGAAAAGGCACAAAAACTGCAGACTGACCAGAGAAGCTGAAGAAATCCATGCCAGAGGTCCTCCCTCGAGACTGCTGCTGAAACATTCTGTTCATTGTCCTTCCTTTCGTCACCAGGCCAAGGAAACCAGAGACTGGGTCCGTCGCTGCTGCACAGAGGAGAATCCAGCCACAAACATTTTTTTTTAAGCTAAGGTACTGTGGGGTGAAAAGGTATTGCTGACCTTCAACCATGAATTTTCTCCATAGCGTTGGAGTGCACAAAGAGGTGTTCAGGGTGTCCACTCCTACCTCTGACCCAAGCTGCCGGCTACGGTCCCTTTAGCGAGTCCTTTATCAGGGTCTCCAACATTGTGTTAATTCTTCTAACATCCTTAACTAGAGACAAAGTATCCACAGGAACCGTTGCTGTTCCGCTGCTTAGTAAGACTTTGAGCCCTATCGACCTGACTTTTGTATAGAGTTAGCAATCAGACTTTTAAAGCGTTAGTTTGTTCAGAAACTGCCTCTTGGACATTAATCTCTGCTACTGTATGACTAACCAAACTTTTTCCTTCCTAAAAGACTTTATCTTATGTGGTTTTGCTAACTAAATACAATTACTGTATCTCTTTGTCTGTGCACAACTCTGCAGTCCTACCCATAATACGGTGGAACTATCATTAGTTCCTTGCACAGTATTATAAAAGTAAAAAGATCCCAAGAGGATTTAGGGTCTACCTACGACCAACTATATGTAAAGATAACCAACTCTTTGTAAAACGGTGGGAACAAATCCTTAACAAATGTTCCTTAGATCTAATTCTTCTGACCATTGAAGAATTAGCGAAATCCTTGTCTACAATTAAAGAAGAGATTGAAGATCTGACACAACAATGGTCCAAACTCAAATCAGCGGAAGACCTGAGCAACATTTTAGAAGATACAAATAGAAAACTTGACGGATATAAGAAAGAGATCGAACAAAGAAAAATCAGAAAATTCCGGCGTGACACATTAGACTACGCCCGCGACATTGTGTATACGTGGCAAGAATTCTAAAATAATCAAAGACCTGCACCTACAAGACCACCAAGACCAACGGAACCAGCAGACAATACTGAAAGCAGTGACATCACAAGTGGGGAAAACGAACCCAGATCTCAGACACCTTCCACAGGCCAAACAACTGCCCCGACCACTGAGACAGAAGCGCCATCATCAACACACCCAAGCACAGCACCTACACCAACTCCCGAAATTCCTTTTTTAGGAGGAGAAAGGCCCGAAAAGGGCAAAAGAAAACAAAGAACGAAGAACAAATAACGGAAACAATTGTATTTAACATCTCATCCAATCAATTAACAAAAACTCAAATAGATACCCTAAATCTGGGCCTATCTTTCGTTCCAACTAACAACACTACAATGTTTGAAGAAGAAGTCAATCTGTTCAAACTTATAAGAAAAATGGAACTGAAAGTATTCTTCGATTCACTTCCAGAAACAGCAGAAAAAAGGAAAACATGTAACTATTTGGAGCTAAGAAACAAGAGCTCTTTCCATCCCCAGATCAATCATCCTATAATCAATCATTTCAATCTCAAAACTACGAAAGACCTCAGATGAATCAAATACTCTTCCAACAACAGAATGAATATCAGAAAACATCAACTCAAAATAATTAAAGAATTAGCAGAAGACCCATCAATCACACTTAAACCAGCAGACAAAGGAGGAGCTCTAGTACTAATGGATACTGAATTCTACAACAAAGGATGTTTGAACTTACTAAATGACCAAAGCACCTACCTAGTTTTGGACTCTGACCCAATATTATCCATCAAAGAAATAATCAAGAAAACCATTGACAAAGCTCTTGAAATGGATTGGATCACAGATCAGACAAGTGACTTTCTTATCAACAAATTTCCAGTCACACCTGTTTTTTACTCATTACCAAAAATCCACAAAAACAAGATGAATCCTCCGTTCAGACCAATAGTAGCAGGAACCGAAAGCATATTCCACCCACTGGCAATTTATCTAGACCGAGTGCTACAACCATTGGTGCAAAAAACTTCTACATACTTGAAAGACACAGCTCATTTCTTAAGACTACTTAAAGAAATAGTAATAGACGATCCATCAGTGATTCTATTTACCCTAAATGTAAATAGTCTATATACATCCATTCCCCATAATCAGGGGATAGAGGCACTTGAATGGTTTCTTTTGAACCACCACAACATCCCGATTCAAAAAGTATTTGCCATAGAGTTGATAAACATTATCCTCTATAACAACTACTTCCGATATGAAGGCAAATATTACCTACAAACATGAGGGACATCTATGGGGTCAGCAGTAGCCCCTGCTTACGCAAATATTTTTATGTTTCACTTGGAGCAAACACATATACTGAATAAAGAACCATGGAAAAACAAAATTATCTGCTGGAAATGCTACATAGATGACATCTTTGGGATTTGGCAGGGGACTCAAGAAGAACTTCAACAATTCTTTGATTACCTAAATAAATGTCACAAAGGAATTACCTTTACCTTGGAAATCGGACAACCAAATATACATTTTTTGGATGTTAACATTACGAAAATGGTCACTGATCTGGTTACCAACATCTACAGAAAGCCTACAGATACAAACAACACACTCCACTTTGGGAGTTTTCATCCGACACACCTAAAGGATAACCTTCCTTATAGCCAATTACTCAGATTAAAAAGGATCACGTCAGACACAAGCAATCTCCAGAATGAATATGAAGATATGAAACAAAGATTCAAAAATAGAGGATTCCCAGATGAAATACTAGACAAAGCAATCCAAAGAACAGTACCAATATCTCGAACTAAACTTCTAGAGGAACAACCCAAAAAAACAACGACAAGACTAATTGATACTCTGAAATTCTCTAGTCAGAGCTTTCAGATAAAAAGAATTATTACCAAAAATTGGGACTTCATTAAATCAGACGTGAATTTGAATCGATTGTTCCCCGAACCACCAATGCTGGCTTATAAGAGAGGAAAAAACCTCAGGGACTCTCTCATCAGAGCGGAAAGACCCAAAAAATCCGCCCAAACAACACTGAGGAAACAAAAAACCAGTACATATCCATGCTTGAATTGTCAGCATTGTGCTAACATCATAAAAGGGGACCACATAAGACACCCCAGCAGTGGTAAAAAAATAATTCTGAATGATTTCGCGACCTGTGACAGCAAAAACTTGATTTACACACTCCGATGCCCCTGTGGGAAATATTACGTGGGCAAAACAATCCGAAAGGCAAAGGAACGCTGGACGGAACATAAATCCAACATCAGGACATGCAATACCAAATCACCGGTATACATACATTCCAAAGAGAATGGACATAACATTACCCAACTTAGATGGGCAATCCTGGAATTAATCCACCCCCTTCCAAGAGGCAGAGACCTAGCCAAAAGACTATCCCAAAGGGAACTATTCTGGATACATAAACTTGATGCTTTATCACCCCACGGGCTTAATGAGGAATACTATTTAGGACCCTATATATTAAACCTTCTTTTGCAAAATCTTCCTCTTAACATCATGTTGAGTTTCCTACTACAAGACGCTGCCTAGAAATGTAGAAAAGCATCAAATGAAATGGATAAGAATTGTACCAGTTTCAGCTACAACTAAGATGAAACTAGACGTTCTTTCATGTCAAAACAAAGAGACTGTGAACTCTGAATGAGACAGCTGAATAATTACAAGACTCTACCTAGAAATGTAGAAAAGCATCAAAAGAAATGTATAAGAATTGTACCAGTTTTATTTACAACTAAGATTAAACTAGACGCTCTCATGTCAAAACAAAGAGACTGTTGACTCTGAATGAGGCAGCTGAATAATTACAAATATGTGTCAATTTTGCACCTTGTTTGTTACCTGACCTGTCTACCATTGCTCGCTAAGAGGACCATACCCCTCCTTTTCTTTAAAAATATCACAGTAAAGTCCTTGGGGTAGTGTTGGCACTTTTGCCATCAAACTCTAAGTGGATCACATCTTAAAATATCGTATCTGATAATATCTGACGAAAAGGTTTAATCTCTGCCCTCACTGCTCAAATTACATGTTTACTCTACATGAAACTCCCACATTTCCCAATAAACTCTGTTCGAGTTTACTGCATCGCTATGTAGCTCTCCTCTCCTCAAGACAAGGCTACTACAACTAACTTCTTCATATCTAAGAGTTGGTCCTCTTCATCTAAGAGTTGTATCTCAGCAGACCATGTTCGCCATTTTTTACCTTCATTTTTTACCTTTGTTTTTAATGTTCATCTATTATAGACCCCTTATTTTGAGATACACCATAGGGTCGTATCCGATCCCATCTGTAAATTACACCACGGTATTAAGATATTAATCTAGTATTTTGTCTCGTTAAATCCTTTCTCAACGTAACGCACCCGTCTCTTTGTTTGCATTCGTGATGTCATGCACACACGCCGTGTGATGACGTCATGTTTACATTATCCACAAATACGGCCATCTTATAGCTAGGACTCCCACTCTGTATTTCCCAGAGTACGGAGCCGGACGGTACTTGTTTCCAGTCGAGTCATACAGTCAGAAACATGTAAGTATGCTGACAACGGCCCTCAGCCAGAACTTTTTTTACCTTAAGAGAATCTTTTAGATCCTAACTGGGTTTCTTCGATTTCCCAGATTATTGAAAAAAAGCCACACGGGCATTTCTCTCCTCCTAATGAAGAATCCGTGGAAACTACGGTAACGTAGCAGTATGCCTACAGACCTCGAGCACGACCATCTTTCCCACATCTCTAGAGATTGAACTCCATTAAGTAAGTTTATTATGTATCCCCATTAGTGAACATCTCAGTTTAGATTGTTTGTGTCTTCAATTATACCAATATACCAATATACTTAGACTGGTCCATAACTTTATTTTACACAGGCTAAAACACTGTATTGACTCCTGATGATGTGAAATATTTTACAGACCCATAATCATGGATCATCCTTCTTATTCTAATGTTTAAAACATAAAAACAGGGTAAGCCAACCACTATTCCTTACCACCTTGAGATCTCATGTTGAAATGATAAAATATGTAATTAGGAATTACTCTATGTCCTTCTTTCTGAAAATGGCGATTAACTAGTGCTTTCTCTTTCTGCTTTCTCTTTCTCCTTCTGTTACTTTAATGTTAGCCAAAAAAACCATTAGGTTTCAATGAACTAATTTCTTTTTTTCCCATAAGAATTATGGACACCTCTTTTGGTTTTATATATGGTTTAATTTCCCAAATTGTGAACATATCTGACAGTGGGATCACTGTTACACGATAATCAATGCTTATACTGGAATTGTAAATAATAATGATGTTTTCTATTATCTAATGAATATCTTCTTGTAAAAATGAATATTGCAATTGAATGTAAATTATGAATATCAATTATTCAACTAATCTAGAACATTGTTTAACTTTTCTTAATAGATTTAAAGTTTTGAATTGCATATAGCCCCTGAAGAAGAGAATAACTCTCGGAACGCGTTGGGCAATCCTGTTTGGACCAATAAATCCTGAACTAAAGATCAAGTCACAAGTTGTCTTTTGTACTTAAGTGAATATTTAATCTATGACTGTCTCTATGTTCTAACTATGTTAGGCAAAAAAACATCTGCTTCAATTAACGCATGGTATAAGTCTAACCAAAAACCATACTAAATATTTATATCAGATACTCTTTGAATACTTTGGCTCCATAAGCCCCAGATAGTGTGCAGGGGACGGGAGTTCCCTAATAGGGAACTTATTCTGTTCTCTGGAACTATCATTAGTGTCAAACTCTAACAATTGTACCGCAACTACCAACAAAGCAATGGCCTTTGAAAAGTATTTATAAGTAATCCTATGTGTGTTGGTTAAGTGACCTAAGTATTTTAAGACATTGGGCCTCATTACGGGTCTGGCGGTAACCTGTAATAATTTACCGCCTGACTTCCCGGTGCCACCTGCTCCTTATGAGTCCGGTGGCCCGGGTTTGCCTACCGCGACTGCTGCGCCTGGCAGGGTCAGACCTGCCGGGCGCAGCGGCCACGGCATGCAAGCATGTAGTTTGCCGGTCCGGAAACAAAGGTGCCGGTGAACTTACCAGCACCCTTGATTCCAGACCGGCAACATTGTAATGAGGCCCATTATCTTACCAGCATAATTTACAAGCGGATACCAAGTCTCTGTAAATTATGATCCGCTCCCCCTCTGCCCAGACCAAAATTACCCTTAAGTGATATCATCAAAAGCATATATTAGGTGGTTTATTTTTACAATGAAACACCTTTCACTTTGACTATAATACACTATTTGATCAGCAGTGAATTAATGAAATGGCAACTTTACTGTTCTGAATGATACTTGTGCCAAAACCTTTTATTAAAGTACAAATGTTGTTTGCATCAATAAAGACGGTACTCTAATGTCTTTCATTACTTTAGAGATGCACAAAATGCTGTGCTGGCTGAACACTGATTTTTTTCACATAGGTATGTCATTATTGTCAGACCACTAATCGTCACTTTCATGTGCTTCATAGAAAAGATCACTCTTCTATATATAGAACGTTTAAATTGTATCCAAAACTGTACATTTCCTCACCATAGTTTGGTTCTCAAACTCCTCTGTTTGGCCAGAGAAACCTAAAGCAGTTACACATGTGTGTAGAAGAACATGCGTAAACGTGTTACTAGAGGAACCGCTCTCTGTTTTTCAGATTAAGGGAGAAAAAAAACAATCACTGTGAACTATGACCTTCACAGCAAAGAAGAGTGGAAGCAACACGTGTATGTATGATACCATGCTTTATTGGACGCCGGGTAAACCCCCTCGCGTGTCTGATACACATTAATCTTCGTCTACTGGTCCTAGTGCACTGCGAGAAACACAGGTACGAATCCAGTCTCCCCCAGAGGGCTTTTTTTGTAATATTGGGAACCCCAGAAGTGCAAGGATGACAGGTTTAGTGAATTACTTAAAATATTATTTTTGAGTTGATACTAACGTAAAAGGAACACTTTATCAGAGAAGTGCCATGCTATTTACAAGGTCACTGGCTGGATGCATGGGCAAGGAGGGCCCCTTATGGGTTGCTGCAATGAATAGAAGTGAGTAGTACTGGGGTCCTTCAGTACTACTAAGCCTTTTGCATGGAAGGAAAGCCCAGTCTTTTGTCTTGGGCACCCTGCAGCTCAATCTCCCCTTTGATTCAGTAACTTCACAGGGTAATCGGGCTGGTTGTCTCTTATTGGGTTTGCCAGGAGATTCTATTTTATTTTTCTGTGCTTTTTTTCTCAAATTGTTGCTTTTGTAATTATCATGTCTTGAAAAAGCATTCTGGGGCCCACCCTCTTAAAGATAGATTTCTGGATTGTGCTCCACTGGACAGAAGAACACCTTGATTGTGATTTCTACTACTTTCATAAAGAATCAGGCAGTAGGTGGTAGGGGAAAATGTTTAATATACACCTCCTATGATCGCAATAAATATGAAGGAAAACATGACACAGGACAAAGAAGAAGGTTCATACTTCCATCCAGGACCTGCTTTGTCATATAGGGAATGACCAGATGATATATTCTACAGAACAGTGACATCATATTTTAGCCTTCTGATAGAAAATAAGAATTGGTAAGAAAGTCGCTTTGCATTAATGTCGATTGATATAAGGTTTAACGCGCCCCGTTTCATGTTTCCCTCTTTCAGAAAAAGTGACTTTGGCATCTTAGAGCTGCTTGATTACATAGTTAATGTTTTGCAGCTATTTTAAAAGAGTATCAAATCTTCCTAAAAAATATGTCTTGGTTCCTCTAATGCTACAAATTAGTATTGAATAAGATAAGTGAAACATTTCTTGTATTTGTTTTTAACCTAACAGTTCAAAATTCGACTCTGTGTTTGTTCTTTCTGACATAACGTCTATTTTCACCCCACTATATGTATAGAGGCTGGCATCCTGATTTTTTCCTTTCAACTAATGAGTGTTTTTATAATCTCAAAGGCAACACTGAGCCAACATTTCTCTAGACAGGGTTTTCAATCAGATCTCAAATAGCAGCATGATCCCATCCCCCAGCGAAGGTTTGGGCATCAAGCAAAGTCACGCAAACCAACACACCAGAAGCCCTCTTCTCCTGAGGCGACATTTGGATAAACAGTATCTGGTTACTAGGGAATAGATCATAAGATCATATTTAGGAATAGGACTGGGGCATAACTTTGCTTTAGGCCACTAGGTTTTGAAAGACCTCAGCCCCACATGTATCACTCACTTGCTTTGGACAATCAGACCAGGCCATCAACAGTGACTCTGTAGCTAGTGATGGCTATGCTGGACTACCCAATATGCAAATAGTTTGTGAGGTGTATAGCTCTTGTGGAATTGATGAATCTTCACAACAATTTATCATTAAAAATATGGGCCTACATTTTGTCAGAAACATTTGAATCTTCATCAAGGTGGGGGAAAAGTAATAGGTCCCCCAAAACATATTTTTCCCATAGGCAATTCTTTGTTCTCATGTACCGTCCTAAACGGCTGGGTGGATTGGCATCAAAGTGTCTCGAGGTGTCACTGTCGGGTGGTGAAAGCAACATTATACATGTGGCACACATCTGTCTATTGCTTGGTTTTTATTTTACATGTGTCCAATAGTGTCCAAAAGAACAAATATTTGGGTTTGCTTGCAACAATATGTGCTCCTTCAAACTACTTTCTGGTCAACTTATTAGCTGCAAGGGCCGGGAAGCGCTGTCACACACCCAGGTGTGCCTGGTCATGGGCCCATGGACCAGCTAGCAGCAACCAGATGGACTATTGCAAAAGAGCGAAATTTGGTTGGCTGACAGGGAGTAAAACATTTCAAGGGGTCTGCTGCTGTGGCCTGAGCCTGGTCCGGCTGGGCCCTGCATTGCAAACACCTTATACAGGAGCATATTGTAGCCCCCTTAGGCTCACTGCAACCTTAAGAAAGGTTGGGGGAAGAACCAGGGTGGTACAATATGCCCCTCAAATCTTTATAAAATGGCTGTTTGGCTGTGGAATCTGTGGGTTCCGAGGTGGGTCGACAGGCAACCAAGCTTCACCCAGATCTCAGCCCCAGGATATGACATATGATCATTGGCCAGGGAGATGGCCCACAGTCTGGTCTGGTGGGCCAAGGACAGCCAATTGGGTTCAAAGTGACCATGTGACCTGACATTGGTCAATCCCAATGGCCAATGTATGTACTTTGGAAGGGTTGGTTCATGGCCAAGGCCACACTCAGGGCACAGTTGCCGCTTGCCATAACCAGTGGACATTTTAGGTGGCATATTGGCCACTTCAAAAGCCTTGAGGTCTGGGGCATGGCTAAAGGTCATGCCCTGGTCACACTGACCAGGGTTGTAAGCCATGAATAAAGGCCAATTTAAGGGCCACAGTAGCTATGGAACTTTGCTAGAGACCACTTTGAAAGCCCCAGTGATATATACAAAGATCATGCTCTGGCAAAAAGGATAACTGGTCATAGATTCAGGCTCTAGCCAGTGGCCACAGCAGGGGTTAAGTGGGCCACAGGCCAAAGCAACAAGCAACTATGTATCACCTTGGTGAGACCAACAGGCTCACACCCCCTTATCCACCTAAGGTGGGAGCAACCTAAGAGGGCTGCAAATTGTCCATTTAAAAGTTTTTGTGGCATGAGGTCAGGCCAGATCCTGCTGTAACTCTGCAGGCAGCGTGGATGGCCCCACAAATATCTTTAGCCGAGCAAGCAAATCAGGATTAGTTGTCATTGGTTAGCTCATCTGGTTCCTTTTCTTACCTCTGCAGATCTACTGCGTGTCTGAACTGACCCCAATCTGGATTTGCAGATACATATAGATCAATCACAAACCAAGAAACGAGGTGGGTCCGCAGATTGCTCTTAGTGAACCTAGATGTCGAAAGGAACAAGTTACTTACCTGTAACTGTTGTTCTCCAGCATGGGTCTGGCATGGATTCACATGCTCATGAATATTCCCCGTCGTCAGGCTGGGAATCCTCGGTAAAGGAAAAATCAGGATCAGTTTCGTTTCTGATCTGTCTTTCGTATTAGTAACCAATCACTGACCTCTGCGTCATACTGACCCCAGCCAATGACTGCCCTCTACCTAAGCCCCGCCTGTGGCAGCCATCTTCAGATTTGGGAGCACGTGAAGTGGCAGTATGACCAAGTGAAGAGCCGCAGAGGGGTAGGCGGGAGGGTTCGCATGTGAATCCATGCCAGACCCATGCTGGAGAACAACAGTTACAGGTAAGTAACTTGTTCCTTCTCCAGCATGGGGTCTGGCATGGATTCCCATGCTCATGAATATAAGAATAAATAGCAGTACACACATGCACAACCACGGGGGGTGGTAAAAAGGCTCAACATTAAGCAATACAAAAACTCAACATTAAGCATCTCTTACCTCCTCACCAGGCTCACCTTAAGCGAACAGGTTGCGCAGCACTGCTTGGCCGACCATGGACTCCTCCCTGGAATCCCGATTGACGCAGTAGAACCTCGTGAAGGTGTGCGTCGACCTCCACGTAGCAGCCCTGCAGATGTCCAGCAGGGGCACACCAGATAAGAACGCTGTAGTAGCAGCGATCGCTCTGGTCGAATGGTCTCTCGGACGGCCTGGCAGCGGTCGGTTAGCCAACCGGTGACAGTGCATGATGCAGCCGGAGAGCCATCTGGAAATAGAAGACTTCGAGAGAGCCTTCCCTTGATTCACAGGTCCAAAGTTCACGAACAGCTGTGATGTCCTCCGGAAACTCTTCGTGCGGTCCACGTAGAACTTCAGCGCTCTAGCCACATCCAGCGAGTGCAAAGTCCTCTCGGCCGGCGACGAAGGAGACGGGAAGAAAACAGGTAACACCAAGGGCTTGTTAAGATGGAAGTCCGACGGTACCTTGGGCATAAAGGAGGGGTGCGTCCTAAGCACCACCCTCGAGGCATGGAAAGTCAAGTACAGTGCCTTGCAGGATAGGGCCTGGATCTCTCCCACTCGTCGTGCAGAGGTAATGGCCATCAGGAACGCAGTCTTCCACGACACAAACTTCATCGGTGCGGAGTGCATCGGCTCGAATGGGGGCCCCATGAGCCTGGTCAGCACCACGTTAAGTTCCCACGCCGGGGCCGGGGCCTTCACCGGCGGGAACGACCGGAACAGTCCTTTCATAAATTCTTTCACCAGTCGATGGGACCACAGGGACGTCCGTCTTGTGGTTCTGGTATATCTGGAGATTGCAGCCAGATGAATCTTAATGGAGGCATGGGCTAGCCCAGCCTTTGCCAGCGATAGCAGGTATGGCAGCACTTGAGGGGCCGTAATCCGTAGGGGGTTGATCTTCTGTGCTCGGCACCAGATAGAGAACCTCTTCCACTTATGACCGTAGCATTTGAGAGTCGAGGACGCCCTGGCCTTTGCAAGAACCTCTCTGCAATCGGCCGGTATATCGTAGCCTCCAAACTCTAGCGCTGCAGGAGCCAAGCCTGCAGGTTCAGCGACGCGGGTCGTGGTGGAAGATGGCGCCTCCTTCTCTGGAGAGAAGGTCCGCGTCCGCCGACAGCTTGATGGGAGGGGACGTTGACAAGTCCAGAAGGTCCGGGAACCAGATCTGCCTCCGCAGACGAGGATCATCCTGCACCGGGACCTCTTGAGCTGGCTGATGAGTCGGAGCAGCAACGGCAACGGAGGGAACGCATAAAGGTATAGGCCGTCCCAGGGGAACAAGAACGCATCGCCCATGCTTCTCGGCTGGGAAAACCTGCTGGCGAACCTCTTGCACTTCGAGTTTGTCGCTGTTGCGAACAGGTCGATTTGGGGTTTGCCCCATTGTCGGAAGAGTTGGTCCACCTGATCCTGGCGCAGTTCTCACTCGTGACATGCGCACAGCTCCCTGCTGAGCGAGTCGGCGATGGTGTTTCTTTCTCCTGCCAGGTGGAAGGGAACCAGGAACATCCCCTGGGCGACCGCCCAGTGCCACAGATCCTGTGCCTCCTTGGATAGGGCTGGGGATCTGGTGCCTCCCTGCTTCCGTATGTAAAACATTGTTGTGGTGTTGTCCGTGAAGATCCGCACCACCTTGCCCTTGAGCGACGGGAGGAACGATTTGAGAGCCCAGAACACGGCTCAGAGTTCCAGGACGTTGATGTGCAGGAGCCTCTCCTCCGGGAGCCAGAGGCCTCTTGCGTGGAGATCTCCGGTGTGGACGCCCCAACCTTCCAGGGAGGCGTCCGTCGTCACCGTCTCCTGGTACGCTGGCGTCTGAAAGTCCTTGCCCGACGTGAGGAGCGCTCGAAAGCCCCACCGCTGAATCGCCCGCCGGAACCCCTCATTGAGGGGGACCCTGTCTTCGAAGGTGCCCGTCGCCAGCATCCAACGGGCGTCGAGAAATTCTTGAAGAGGGCGCATCCGTAGTCTGCAGAGGCGCACCAGGTAGATGCAAGAGGACATCATCCCCAGGAGGGACTTGATGGACCTCACCCTGGCCACGTCCGTGGCTAGCAGGCGCTGCACTTTGCCTAGAATGGTGTTCGTCCGTTCTTCCGACGGGACCGCCAGGCGCCTCACTGTATCGAGCTTCGCTCCCAGAATCAGGGCCACCTGCGATGGCACCAGGTGGGACTTTGGGTAGTTTATGGCGAATCCGAAATCTGTGAGTAGCTGGACGGTCCTCGCAGTGTGTTCGACGGCGAGTTCCCTCGTCCTTGAGCGGATGAGTCAGTCGTCCAGGTAGGGGTAGACGTGAATCCCTTGCAGGCGCAGCCGCGCCGCCACTGGTGCTAGGCACTTGGTAAAGACCCTGGGGGCCGACTTCAGTCCAAACGGCAGTGCTCTGAATTGGTAGTGGCGTCCCTGGACGACGAACCTGAGGAACTTTCGGTGACTTTTGAGGATGGGAACGTGGAAGTATGCATCCTCCAGGTCCAACGACGATAGAAAGTCGCCCTCTTCCAGCTGTCCCAGTACGTGCTGGAGGGTGACCATCCTGAACTTTTGTGATCTGATGTATTTGTTCAAATGACGAAGGTCCAGGATGGGGCGCCAGCCGCCCGTCTTCTTCCTGACGAAGAAGTACCTTGAGTACACCCCGGAGCCCCGGAGCCTCTTCGGGACCAGCTCGATGGCGCCCTTCCTGAGCATCGCCCGTACTTCCAACAGCAGTTGCGGGACGTGATTTTCCTTCTTGGCCACAGGTGGAACGTGAGGGCACTTCTTCAGGAATTCGAGTGTCCTCTTGCCAGGGTATCCAGCACCCAACGGTCGGTGGAGATGGATTTCCACACGCAGATGAATTTCGTCAGCCGGCCTCCCACCGGGGTGCTTCGGTGGGGGCCCGAGACCACGGCCGGTTCAGTCCTGCTTGGAGGTGGAGGCCTTGCCGCCCTGGCCACCTTGCCGACGGCTGCGAGGCGCTCCCTGCTTGCCGCGGCCCCTGTAGGCCTCCTGAGATGAGGAGCGTGCCGCCTGGCGGTAGGACGACGGCACCCTGTCTGCCTCCGGGGCTCCGAAAGGGCCGTCGTTGCTGAAGGGCTCCTAGGGCGCGGGCCGTCTCTGTGTCTGTTTTAATGGCTTGGAGGGATTCGTCCACCGCCTTCCCGAACAAGTTGCTGCCGTCGAACGGCATGTCCAACACCCTGGTCTGGACGTCCTGACGGAAGTCGGTCGCCCGGAGCCAGCCCCATCAACCTAGGCAAACACTGTTGCCTAGCTGGCGGAACCCGGTATCGGCAATATCGGTTGCCACCGTTATGGCGTGGTCCGACGCCACCTCGCCCTCCTGCAGTATTTCCAGGGCCTCAGACCTCTTGTCGTCGGGCAGGAAGTCCAATATGGGGGCCAGCTTAAACCAGAGCTCCCTGTCATAACGGGCCACGATCGCCAGGGCGTTGGCCGCTTTGATCGTCGTCGCCGCCGATGCGGGTCCTTAGGCCTGGGCTGTGGGAATCTCGTCCTTATCTCAGAGCATAAGGACTGGATGGCAGACAAAATGGCCGCCGACCCATCTTGAGGCCTAGGATCCGGCTGTGCCGGAAGGGAAGGCCGCTCTTCCTCACCCTCGTCGTCTTCCTCGGTTATGTCACGAGGATCTTCCTGACGGGATCGAAACTTCTCGAATTGGACTTCGAGGTTCCCCACGGCCTCGGTCAGTTCCTCCTCCGAGGCTGACTCCGAGCTCGAGGAGGGCACCGTGCCCCCCCTCGCTTCTTCCATCATGGCGGCCACAACGATGGGTTGAAAAGAGGATTCCCTCCTTGGCGGCAGGGAAACTCTAGTCCCAGAGGCAGTCTCCGCTGGCGATGTCTCTGCCTGGCTTGGCCAGAGTCGCCGCGATAGCCTCGATAGAGGCCTTCGCCTGCTGGGTAGGGGCCTTCACCACCTTAGGTGCATCCCGGGCCTTCTCCTTCAGGTGGAGGGGCATCGCCTCGCTCCCCCTCTTCTGAGATCGGACGGGGCTTCTCCCGAAGCTTACCCGGGGTCTCGGACTTTCTCTTCCCCGAACCGGAGCGTTGGCTCGTGGTTGACGGTGCCGGGGAAGGTGCGCCCTGCCTGGCGACCGAAGAGCCCGACCTTTCGGCGCTCCCTGTGCCAGCGGACTCGCGGCGCTTGGCCTGGTGTTGGGCCCCCGTCGCCGGGGCGCCCGCACAGGACTTAGAAGCCCGCTCGGACCCTTTCTTCTTCTTCTCACCCGTCGAGCCCTTCTCCAATCAGCTTGCGAGACGGGATCGACGGTCCCTCATGGTCCGCTCCGACAAGTTCTTGCAGAACTGGCAGTCCTTCTCTACATGAGTCTTGTCCCCATGAAGACAGTAGAGGCATCGCGAATGTTCGTCTTCCTTAAACACATTCTGCAGCCCGCATCCAGGGCAGTTGCGAAACAGCTTGGGTCCGGGCGACGAACTCGCATCCTGGGCCATCTCAAAGTAGGCCGCGAATCTTCTGGAATCCTCCAAGAGTTGATTCGACGAAATCTTCACCCTTGAGGGGCGTAGGAAAATCCCGCAACGGGTAGCCGTTAACGGGAGTAGAAACGGTGGAGCTTGAGGCTCGATTAACCTAAACAAATGTAAAAATTCACATAAAAAGCGCGAAACACGCAGTAAAAGCTCGAGAGCTAAGCACGAGGACTCCCAACACTTGAAGGTGCGGTAAAAATCTGAAGATGGCTGCCAGAGGCGGGGCTTAGGTAGAGGGCAGTCATTGGCTGTGGTCAGTATGACGCAGAGGTCAGTGATTGGTTACTAATACGAAAGACAGATCAGAAACGAAACTGATACTGATTTTTTCTTTACCGAGGATTCCCAGCCTGACGACGGGGAATATTCATGAGCATGTGAATCCATGCCAGACCCCATGCTGGAGAATTGGTTTTACTCACTTATGGCCAGGTTTAAAAGAAACGACAGGAGGAATGTGCATCCAGTGGTCCGGGATGTGGGTGAGAGGAAATTCATCTATGGGAAAACTGACATTTTGGGACCCCACTTATACCTCCCCACCTGCCTTGACAGACTTCCATAAAACATTTTAGGAAAGTTAAGAGTTGAGCCATATTTTTTTGGTGTGAAAGTTAAGTTAAGATTCGATAAAGAGCACCAACCTTTTAAGGAACTCAACGCACTCCTCTAAAGGGGAGTCTTAAACATGAGTCCAGGATACTATCACTGAGCCTCTGCTTTTCAGGAAATGTTGGTTACATTTCCCCTTAAGAAAATAAAAATTAAGTAAAACAAATGTTGCCAAATGGACACCATGGTAATAACACAACTAAAAGCAAACACTGTGCTAGTTATGATTTCTAAAGCAACCAACGCTATGGCTGCATAATGCACTGCTCATGACTCTGCATATAGAAACACACTGTCTTGTTCCATGCTGTGCAGGCAGTAACCTCATCTTCTATATCTGCACGGTCTCCAATGGATTGGAGATAGTTAAAAGTACATGGCCTGCAAAAAATGATCATTTATATTCCTTGCCACCAACCCTTGAATTTGTTGTTTGGCCCTTATTCCTCTTGCAAAGGGCGTCACCGTCAAAATGAACAGGACGGGGCACAGTGGGCACCCCAGGCGCAAACCCTCTACTCATCCTGACTGGTGCAGCTGTTTTACTCTTCACTCTGACTTTGCTATTGGGTTTCTATAGCATGAAAAGATCCATGAGACCAGCTGTTCTCCACACCCGAATCCCTCCAAAGAAGCTTTCAAGAAGGCCCAGTCCACCTATGTGGGACTCTTGGAAATCACATGGTCTTATCGATTAGGTGATAACCTTCAACGCATTGTCAAATGCTTGACGACTCTTTACAAATTTCATTGGTTTTGCAAGGATAATATTTAGAAGAACCCCTCCAATCTTGTTGCTAAAATCTTAGTGAGCACTTTGACATCTGTATTTAACAGGGCGATGGGGTCAGTATGGGCTGCATCAGTCTGGATTTTGATGACGTGTTTGGCAGAACCCTTAAATGAGCACCTCAAACTCGCAAGATCTGTTTAAAATTTGTTGTGTTGACCAACATAAATCATTTTTTTTAAAACAGTAAAAAGAACCTGAAGAACTTATTCCTCTGGTTACTCAGCAAAGCAGAGAAGTCATGAGCAGCACCTAGTGCTTTGTCGAGATTTGACTTTAAAGCTATGCATGTTTTAGAAACCATAACTTGTGAATTCTACACGTTCTTTGGTTTGTCTGTGCAACCATCACGTCCATTAAACACATTTTTCATTGTATTTTAATCAGTTGCATAAGGGAAACCTAAACATAACGTCTCTTTATGATATGATATATGTTATTTATAACGTGCCTAATACCCAGAGGTTTCTAAGCGCGGACCCGGGATCGAACCTGTGTTGCTCTGTGTTGTTTTGCTTCCAAGGTGAGCACATTGCCCCTGAGCTATCCTCCGAAGCTATCGTCCCAGTTATTATACTAAATATACACACATATTGTTGCTTTTGTTAAAAATAAACGAATTATCTAGAAATAACACAGTATTGAAGACTCTGCCAGTCTCATAACATGCCGTTGACAGCCTAATAGGTTTTCTTTGGCCTATGTATTTGGGGGCTGCTTGTGGAGATCTGCAAGGACCCTGCCACTTCATCTGCTAACATGTGCCACCATTTGGTAAATTCCACCTTTTCCCAGAACTACTGCGTGTCTCTATGTTGCATGCAAGACATGTGACCATTAACAGAATATTACACCGTATCTAAAGAAGATTAATTCGTACAAGTTTACTTGACAGGTCAGGCTCCTCTTTCAGTTCATTTCAGATGGAAAACACATGTGTTATATGGTTTGAAATAAACAAATGCGCGGTTTTGCTTGAAAGGGTTGCACTGTACACTAATGTCAAATGTATGGTCCGTGTATGCTCTCTGCCATGATTTGTATGTTGCGAGTCCTCAAATCACGTATAATGGCCATCCTCAGATCCCTTTCTTCTATATCTGCCATCTGTGTTTATTAACCTTATGGGGACAATTGGGGCTTACTGTACTAGCATTAGGTTAGTTTCGTTGCTCCCCATAGCAGCAGTGTGGCATTGGAGGGTTGAACTGAAACTCTGGGACGCCCGGACACAAACCTACTCAAACTAATGAGGCCAACATAGACTCCAGCTGGGGTGCCGCGGCAGATGGTGTGGGAAGCGCCCAAATATCTCCCGTGAAAAATCATGAACAATATTTCAGGTAATTCTGATGCAACAACCACTTTTAACCTCTGGAATTCTCTGCCTTGGGGGCTTTAGAATGTGTGGACTAATCAGCGGCTAATGTAATGATGACATGGCCAGGCTAATGCCCAATGAAGATGCTGCCACTTTGGACCAGGATGGAGGGCAGGGAGGTGCGGCGTGGAGGACATGGGCATGCACTGTCAAACAATTCAGTTTCAATTGCTGTGAAGCAACTATTTCTGGAAAGGTCCGCAGGGGAAACACAACAGACTTCTCAGTCAGCTGGTGAAGCAGCAGAATTTGATTTATCCAGCTAAGTTACTGAAAACCCTATTACTAAAGGGGTAGGGGGCAAGTAATGATTGTATTGCTCACTAGCTCACATGGACTTCACAAGACAGCTCTCAACACATAAAGACTATTGGGTATTGTTGCTGGTTGGTCACGCTCCTCGAGTACAAATAATTTCTAAATCAGCGATCTTCAAGTATGTTGAAACATAAATATAGCTTTACTTCAAATACACTTTGTGACAACAGTTAACACAACACAAGTTTCGACACGTGGTCTTTCTCAAAGTAAACAATAGTAAGATAAAATAAACTGAAATAAAATTAGTTGAATTGTATGTTGACATTGACATTCAAAATATTGAATACATACCATAGTCATGGTTGGGGACAGGAGAAATGTGCAGACAGAGACATGGAAAAAACACATTTTACACTCCAACCCCATCTCTTGTTGTGTCAGAGGCAGAGGTTTACAATGAAAAGTGAAATATGGGCTGGTTAGGTTAAAGTATCCAAAATTCCTGAAAGTTCCTGAGAATTATTGTGCCATTCACATGTGAGCAGATCACATTAGCAGTGCACCCATATGGTGTGTCATTGGGTGCAGAAGCAGTAGTATATATTAATGTTAAAGGATATTTGTACCACGCACTATCACCACCGGAGTGGTCCCCTGGCGCTCTGGTGGCTCTGGGAGAGGGGGATCGGGGTAAGCTGGAAAAGTGTGAGAGAGCAGTGATGTGCTGTTGGCAGCCTCAGCCCGTTGGGTCTGTTGGCTGGGCTTGGGGTGTTTTACGGTCAGTAGTCGTCGTGTGCTGTTGTGCAAGTCTATCTGCGGTTTGTTTTGTTGTTGCAGTGTAGTGAAGTTTGTGCGGATTGCTGCGTTTTAGGATTGTGGTTGTGTGTGATTAGAGTTTGAGAGATGTATGCAGAGGGAGGAAATTGTTAGTGGATTGATTAGTTGGCATTGTTGTCCTTGCAATTATGTCTAGGTGTGATACTTGCTATCATTTACTATTCCATCGGAGTGTGGCGCTTGCTAATTTCAATATTCTGTCTAGATGTGAGGCAGGCTAGTGATAACGATTCCATTCAAGTGTTGCACTTGTCATCATTCACAGTTTCATTTAAGTGTGGCACATGCTAGCATTCACATTTCTATCTAGCTGCGACGCAGGCTAAGGTTAAGAATTCTATCTAAGTGTGGCGCATGCTAACATTCACATTTCTATCTAGATGCGACGCAGGCCAAAGTTAAGAATTCATCTAGATGTGACACATGCTAACATTCACATTTCTATCTAGATGCTATGCATGTAGATAGTGTAGAGTGAATTAACATGAGATAAACTCACCAATGGCCACAAATTGTGTTGACCTATAGATCAAAATGAACAGTACAGTCTCATAAATCACCTGAGAGATTTTAAGGATCTATCTAATGATGCCAGTAAAGGCAAACAAAAAGAACTCACCCTTCCTATTGTGGGCAGTGCTCATAAGAAATTGGTTTATCCTTTTGGATGGTGTACTGATTCTTGCGTAATAGCTGTGAAAGTGGCAAGAGTAACCTAATTAGAAAATCATATTGTATCTTCATAATTTGAAGAACAATAGATTGCTGTGGTGTTACCTGGAAATAATGTTGTATGTTCTTTAAGACTTGCCAGCATTTGGGTAGGTCAACTCTACTGAACCCAATATATAGTCCTGCAAGAAACCCGAAAGAATGCTTGGTTATAATGTTTGTGGATGATTCTTTGAATCATCCTCAACATCCACATAACTGATGCGTAATTGGTCAGAATTAGGTATTACCATTGATTTACTTTAGACTCATTGGCGGTTGCGACATCCTCTTAGCGTATGTGTAGCAAAATACCTTGTTTAAGGAAATCTGATCCCCTAAAGGTGGCATACAAATTGCCATTCTTACCTTTCTTGGACGGCATGTCCTATTCGGAGTCACATATGGGCATCCTGCTTGTCTGCTGCACGCAGGCACCATGTTGCGACATTATTAATATATGACGGCAATGTGTGACATCACACGCGTATTGCGTGTGATGTCATGCATACGTTGCGTGTGATGTCATTCGCAATCATATAATGAGCTGCCACGGTTCTGTTTGGGGATGTAGTCCACTAGTATGTCACATTGAGAAAAAGAGAAAGATGGCATTTGGTTAGTCAATGTTGTTGCCATCAGGAGATGACACAAATTCCTAGTCAGTCACTTAACTCCCAGCTTGTAATAGTGAGCTTGGACAATCTCACTGGTAATGTTTACCCTTTTTAATATCATTGATGCTAGTTGTGTTACGGAATTGTTGTTTGGCTTTGCTGTAAGCATATAGCATTTGGGGTGCTTCTTCCCTCCAACCCACTCAGGAACAATACAAGATCTGTTCTTAAAGTACATTATGTGAATCAGTGAGAGATACACTGTTGAAGAGGCAACAACTTGGTGTGCATAATCAAAGTAAGTAAAATACACAAGCTAAACATGTATAATCTCTCACTCTCGAAGTACAAGTTTGACAATGCCTTTTTTAGTTGGTAGTTTTGCTTATTGGCATTTCTAGGCAAAGTATAGACTTCCCACACGATGGATGATGCAATAGTATTGGCATGATCTTTGACAATGACACCTAATTATAAAAACACGTACATCTCATGTTCAACATTTAAACCGTCTTTGGTCCCTCTAAGTTTGCAGATGCATCTAGATTCCATCTGCCTGAGCATTCGGGTTAGGTTGCCCCCACGTTCCCCGCACTTAGCATTCATTAGCCCAATTAATGGGATTGTAGTCTGAGGGGTGACAGCCATGTCTCTGCAGTGGGTGGCTGCATTTAAGATATGCAACCTTGTACCAAAACTATGATGATCATAAGTAGTCCATGATGGTGGCAGGGTAAACTCTAAAATAACCCAGGCCCGAGTTAAGGCATGGTGCATGGCCCATAATCATTACAGCCACATCCAAAGTAATATCACACATGCGTCAGCCCTGTAGGCCCAGTTCAGCTGTTGGAGGGTTATGTGTATTCTCCTCAGACAGGCTAGACCTTGCCCTCCTGGCAGGATTGTAGTCTGAGGGGTTTGCCTCTCTTTGTTCCTTTGTAAGGGCAAGGTAATACCCTTTCCCAGGGACAGCCACTCCACAGGAACTGGCATGGGAACAGGAATCAAATGGCACACTCATTCACACATGTCTTGTCCTCACACCAGGGTGCTGCATATCTAAAGGCCTTTGATCCTACTGTGAAGGGAAGGAAGCTGGGTTGGTATAGACAGGAGAACACTGCACCGTTGGGGAAGACTGCACCACAAAGCACCCAAAAGTCGGATGGCTACTGTCATTCTTTGTCCTACATAATGTGTTTTTGTTCAGACCACACAATTTGATTACATAACACAAATACAAAACAGCTACAGATGGCTACAAACCCTGTGAGCAAAGTAAAGGATCTCAGTGATGGGATGTACTGAGGCCCCACCTTTCAGCTCTCACTCATTCAGATCACCAACTTTCAAACTCATGATGCTTAAAAGGGTGAGTACGCTCCTACATTGACACCATGGAACTCACCAGCACCTAGATGGAGGCAACTAGTCTAATGCAACTGAGTCTACACTAGTGTACCAAAAGGAGAGTTCCAGACCATGCTTCAACAAGACTGAATAAGTAGGTAGATAGGTGGATATAGAATTCAATTCATTACTCTATGTGCAGCACTCAAACCCAGAGCGGAAAAAGGCTCTACCTACCTTTAGAGGTTAATGTTGTTTACTTCACAACCTCACACTAAGTCTGCATGCACCAGGATTATTAAATGAGCTTTGCTCAGAGGAGAAAAATAGGGCAGCAAAACTGTAAGAAGCTATTGTGCATGCCTCTAGAATGCCCTAGAACCAGTTTAGAGCCTCGCTTAACCCCTCCTGCTTACAATGAAGCTCAACATACAGTGCTGATGAGAGTCTTACACTTCCCCACCACTTGTAGGAATCGAGATCCCAAGAAAAGAATACAGAATTACAGAATCACATTCATAATAAATTAATCAGTCTTTTATAAACACGCTTTATACCAGAGACCAGTCTCTAAGCACAGGGCTGGGATTCAAACCTGTGTTGCCTTGTGTTGTCTTGCTTTCAAGACATACACTTTGCCCCTGAGCTATCCTCTCGACCCTTACATACATCTGTAATGGGTGCAGTTGTCTGCATCTTTGGGAAGCGTTTGTCTTGGGTTGGAAATGCTCTGAATGAAAAGGCAATGCCCAATAAGGCACAGTTTTCAGGTGAAAAATGATTGCATTTGAGGTAATTTGCATGTCCACAATGCATTGCTCAAGTGGCTCTGAACTGAAGGTAAACTTCCTTGGATGGCTACTCGGTGGCGCTGTGGAACATGTGGCTTAGCTGAATTGACACCTGTCTCATTTCAGCAGGATGTTTTTTTTTTTGAAAAACTTTAAAAAACCATCATAACTTTACTGGCGTCTGCTATGTATCACTAAGGCAGGTACAGCATGGTTGGAATGCAAAACGCTGGCCTCAAGTCAACGCTGCGTTCACTGTCATTTTATAAAGTGTAGCATATAGAAGGGGTTTCTTGGTGTTGGGTCTGATCTGGTACTGCAGCGAGACAGTTGAAGGAGAACACGGTTTTGGAGAAAGGCTAAGAAAACGGTAGGAATGGATGAGTGAAGTAATTACCTCTGTATCTGTCTGAGCACTCAAGCCTTTCGTTTGTAGGGTCATATTAGAAAAGTAGTTTTGTTTTGCCAGCCCATGTATTAATGTGAATATCAGGTCCTTGATCTAGTGTCATTACAGCTCGGCGTTTTCATAAAAGACAAATATGATGCCTTTCTAAAGAGCACAATCTCCTTCACATTATTACACATTCATTGTTTTTCTAAGTGAGTTTGGATGATATTAGCCCTGTGGCTCGATGCCAATGCCCATTACTACCCGCTAAAGACCCACTCATATTTTTCAAACATTAGTTTAACGTTATATTCTTTGCGACAATATGCTTAAATCACATTAAGTAGACATTGATGAAAGCAATGGGAGGTGGCACCCAGGAAACATTGCGAGAAACAGACGCTGAACGTCATTTTACCACTTAAGCGATATTACAAAACAACAAAAGCACTGTCTATACGCAGTAACTATATTTGCTCAAAACACACGCGACGTACCACGTCCAGACGTGGAAAGGAACATTACCATTATAAAAGCATTACAACATTTATTCCATAACTAGTTTGCATATGAAGTCAGGGTCCATTTGATCACAGACACAATTAGTTTAAATAATGAAAGTCAACATTTTGGTTTCAAATAAAAAAGGGCATTTCACAAAACTCGGGGGGGATACAAGTAGCCTCCATAGCGCATGTAAGTAGGTAATGACTCGGAGATGCCAGAGGCAAACTTTGGAACAATATATAGCCTGATTCATGGAATTATTTGCGTGCAAAACGCAGATTTGCGTGCCTTTCTGTCCGAAAATCCCTGTTTGAAGTATGGGGATTTTCGGTCAGAAAGGCACGCAAATCTGGGTTTTTCACTCAAATAATTCCATGAATAAGGCAGTTAATGTCTTGGTCCGAACACAAACATCTTAAAATCGTGACTGGTGAATTCTGAAGAAACAGGAGAAAAACATCAGTAACCCCACATAGGTTGCCCAAGGCCCGGCCACTCTTTACTTTTTAAACTACAGCGTCTTCAGCTTTAACCTGAACTCATCAAGACCTCTTTCTGTCATTCCAGAGTGTGTCCGTCCGGTTAGAGTCCTAGATTTGTATATTCGTTCACTGGTTTTTGACTCCTGGCGATTGGCCGATTGGATCACTGTTATATCACTAGGAGTTGGAAGGGGTGCCATCAACAGTGTCCTCTGGTTGCTGGGGAGAGGTCACACAATAGTGGTCTATGGATACCCAGTTTGACAGGTTAGTGGGTGATGGTTCTCACTCAGTAGCCGATCTAACAAAATCTGGGAGTATTAAGAATCAGGGAAGCTACCTTTGCTACCTGCTATGCAATCTGAATCGTCACCTGAAGCTACCTAGACAGACAGAGTCCTTAACAGAAGACTACATGCCACAGTCTTCAAATAGGGTGAAGAGAAATGTTTTTGTTACTCTAGTACTTTTCGTAGGAAAGATATTCATGTTACTCCTGAGCCTTTAACCCTGCAGTATCCTACATATCCTGAACACTGACTCCAGCTGGGGTCTTCCACTGATACATTCTTACACTCGTTCTATTTTGAAATTGTAATATCTCCAGCCCCTATTATCACATGGCTCCTTTCCCCACATAGGGAGCAACACCAATGGGTCGAGCAGGAGCCTTACTAACAATGTGTCCATTGATAACACCAACTCCCTTTCCTGTTGATCAAGATGATCAACATTCACAATATGCATAACAACATTCCTCTTGCTATGGCCTTGGCACGTTTTCTAGCCATCTGCAAATCGTAAAAACCTGACTGTTGACTTAAGAGCCCATCTGCAAACTACATGTCTGTTTACTACATTTACCGTACTACTTTTACATTCATATTTACCCTAAGCTGCTACCTCACAAGGAGATGGAATGAACACAAGAGCAACATTGGCAACCATAACATCAAGTCGCCAGTAGTCAGACACTTCTCAGATAAAAGGCATACCATTGCACAACTATGCTACATACTGTTGGCGTTTGCACAGAGACCACAGAGAGGGGGATATTTGGCTAAATAATTGAAACAGGAACTCATATGGATTGATAGATTGGATTCCCTATACCCGACAGAGATGAACGAGGACTTCTACTTGGGGGCATTTCTATAAACGGAATCCAGACCCTGACGGAAATAAAAGTACACTGACCCGACTACACCATCAGGTTATTAGTACATTAGAATCTTATTAATTAAGTCAGGTCAAGCCTGATAGAGTTAAGGAATTAGTGTTTTATAGCACCCCTTGACCCACCATTAGATCCTTAATTAGTGTATGGAAACATTTGATTCAGACTCACGATGAGGTTGTCTTGAAAAAAGGATATTAAGTGTTTAGAATACTAACGTTATAAGACCTGCCTGCCTTTGGGGATAGTCATCATACAGTACTGTTTTGAACCAAATGCTTTCTTATTATTTACTTTGACACTACAGATCACAGATTATTAGACATGTCCAAGATGAACCGATTTTGAGTGTAATATGCAAAACAGGAATACCATTCCCAGAGAATGATGAGAAAGTGAACATGATCATTGAGTATTGATACAACTGGATTGCCATCTACGGATTGAAATTGAGTTTCTAAATACTGTCCCACTGAGCTGCAGACAGCTTCTGTTTAATCGCGCCCTACTTGCCACCAACATTCAGTGTTGGTGCACATACTCTAAAGATTAAGAGTAACAACCAGTCATTTCCTATTCTGTGCAACTTTGGCACAATTTCCTCATTATAGGAATTCACTGGCGACTAATTGTTAGTCTTATACATCGGATGCAGTTCCCCATTGAGTCCCTCTGAATATGTTAACTCCTTGCACTCAGAACGACAAGAATAGCATCCATACCGCTAGCCATCTTACTTTAAGGACCGACTATCACTGTTTACATTGTGGTGACATCAAGCCGCTACGTGATGACATCACACACCTCGTAAATATAACAGGGCCATTATGGTGCACGCACAAATGCGGTTACCAAGAAGAGGGATTAGAACGCTGCAGCGTTATATGTAAATTGGACATAGATCCTTGGGGACTGCTATACCTGTATTCTTTTAGCTATCCATCGCAATTCGAGGTAATTTGTTGAACTAGTTAGCAGTTACATCGATGCAGCCCTTGCATTTATCTAACATATTTACAGTGTCGAGCTTACATATACAATGGGTGATAATTACTGAAAGGGATTCTACACTACCCTCAATCTTGTGCACAACCTTGTAAATGGATGATCAGCTACTGAACATACCCCTGCTAGATTTCAGCCTATGCATTTCCTGAACAAATCTAGAGGTAAGATTCCCCTTTTGAGTTTATGGTTGCTCGAAAAGATTTGTCACATGCAACTATTGAGCCATGATATAGGCCCCTGATCCTAATCATGTCATACCATGTCTCGGAAGGATAGCTCAGGGGCAACATGCTTGCATTGTGGAAGCAAGACGACACGGAGCACCACAGGTTCAATCCCCGGATCCGCGCTTAGAGACCTCTGGGTATTAAGCATGTTATAAATAACATATCATATCATATACACTCCTCTTCTCAGATTGCTAGATATCACATTGGCCATTCACCTTGACAAGGTTTTCTCCTCTGAGAAATGTATTCATACATCATGCTTGCCTTGAGCCATTCCAGAATCCAGGTGAATAATGCCTCTTGAACATGGGAGAATATATAGATCAGATCATTGGAAATGTGATTAATTTATGTACTGAGAGATTGACATGTTGAAATCCAGTTGATTATAATTTATTGTATTTACCTTGCAGAACATGAATATTGAAATGTACTGGAATCATGAAACAAGTTTGCTCCTGACTAAGGGGAAATAATCCCGAAACACATAGAGCTCTCTTTGATATAAAATTGATGTATATAAATATTTCTGTGAACATACTTTTTTTTAACAAATACAAGTGTTGTCCTGGTTCTTATACAATCTGAATATCTATAGACTTTATCAAATTTTGTTTTTATTGCAGTATAGTGGTGTGCAGCGGATGCACAGGTCCTTAGTTTGGGACTCTTCCCCCTTATTCTCACCTCACAAATCCTGCACAGCTTTTCGAAATTGCACCTCATTCCCCACTCCCCCATCTTGCCTATCAACCAACACAATAGAATGATCCACTCAGCTCATCCCGTCTTCCAGTTCCTTGTTTGCTCTTGATAAATATACATACATCGGTCTCCAACTTTACTCGTGTTTACTAAGTACTATAAAGTTTAAATTTTTGTCAGAGAATTTTCTATTTGTGTCACAGCCACTTACTTCAGTTGAGAATGTATTCCATGCACTCATTGTCCTTTAAATTATACAATATTTTCTAATTTGACTCTGAATCCCCTCCTTCTAGATTCATATTGTGACTACTACTTTGAAGAGTAACCTTTTTCTAATACAGGCTTGCCTTCTACTGCTTTCCCCTCCCTTTATAAATATGACTATCTCCATATGTGTATCCTGTCCAGTTCTTATGCCTAGCACAAAATCAATGTATGATCATCACACTAAGAAGTGCAGTGGAACCAGCGGTTCACTGAAACTCACTTTAAACTAACAGAACACACGGGGCTCCCCCATCAGGAACATGAAGCATCCTCCTCCTCAAGAAGCCTACAGGGCACCCCCAAGGGATTGACCAACTACTCTCTAACCTTTCCCACAGCAACATTCTGAAAAAAAAGAAGGGACGAGGCCACTGCAGAAATTCCTAAATCAGAAAACCACCCTTATACGAAGGACATCCAGGTATTCGACTCATTAGAGCTATGTAACTGCTCTAGTGGACATCCGAGAAAATGCCTATTGTTTTGAAATGCAGATAATGTTCATCGGGCACTTCTGATTCTTATGATGCTCATGACTGTTTCACTTGTCCTCAAACCTATGCTTGCATTTTAACCTCATTTCCCAGTGTGAAACATATATTTTTGTTCAACACGTCTCTGTATGCTTCAATGGACAACTGGGACCACATTTCCGTTGTTTCACTTCTCCTTAGGCTGCACTTCTCCTTAGGCTGGTACTTGGAACTAGATCTACCAGCATGCATCCAAAGGGCCTCCTCACTCCCCTCTTCCTCAAGTCTCAGTTTTATGCTCACCATTCTTGGATAGAAAGCCTCTGTTTTAATGCTCAAATACTCAAACCTCAACCTCTCTGCCGTTATATTCACCCCTTCTTTCCTTTTCTGTTGCTCTCTTTCCCCCACCTGTGTATCTCTCCCTGACCTCTCAACTCCACAGAGACCCTGTGTCGGATGAGCACTCTGATCAACTTTCTGGCAACTGGTGATTCTTCTCCACTCTGTGTTTCTCTTGCACCAGTGTTTGCAAAGTTTTCTGGTTGATTCACAATCCTCCTCACTCCCTCCGACCTTGTTGAATCAACCAAGTTTAAGGCGTCAGTGAGTGGTTACCACACTAAGCAGTGCAGGGACGCCAATCCAAGACATTGTGCTGATAAGGGAACCACAAATGCATTCTCAGTTAATTCCCACTGACACACAGTCATGCTGCATCAACCAGGTTTGCGCCGTCAATGAGTGGTTGCCACGCTAAGCAATGCAGGGACGCATTGACATTCTGACATTTTGCTGGCAAGGGAACCACGAATGTGTTCCCAGTTGACTCCCTACCTCTTTAGGTAGGGAACGCCCGCCGCCCTGCATATAACATTTCCACTGCCAACTCAGCATTCTTCTGTCCACACAATTCAGCAGCCACTCCAGCCTATTGTTCTGTGGCCAGCTCTCTTGATCCTCCTCCCCTCAACAGTGAACCAACAGATTTTCGGCAAGCCTGGTTTTCCTTACTAGGTACCACAAGCACTATTTTTGAACTTCTTGCATTGCTGGGGTGTGGACACATGGGCATTGAGGAAAGACTTCTCATTTCCAGTTTGTGTCGAGGAGAAGCACCACCATTGGAACAGGAGCATACAATCCATCAAGCATCATTCTACATCAAAAACAGAGGGGCACAACTCTGAGCATACAAAGTCCCTCTACGTGGAATGCCCTCACCTTTAGTTTAAGGTGCAAATCAACTACCTATCCTTCAAAAATAAACGTTGAGAACGTTATACGCTCAACCTAGTCTTTGTCTAGGAAGAGCCATAAAAGGCCACAGTGACTGATACATGTCACATACACCAGATTTCTTAAATGTATTATATATTGTGTTTATACCTGTATTGTATATGTCGATCAGTAGTTTTATTTCAGAACAACCATAATCCATAAACACATAGCACCATACGCATTTATACAGGTTACATCCATTATTATTTAGATTAAAAAACAACTGTCAATTTACACAAAATCAGCATACATTTGATAAATATTTAAATATAACAAACATTCAAAGCCAACCGACCTTCTCCACAGATAAGAGGCAACCTTAAATTGGCTGAATGTCCTGCTAAATCAACTGATACGTTAAGGTAGCTTAATAAATTCCATTCCTAGCATAGGGGCATGAAAAATCCTCTCAACGAGATCATTAAAACTACAATTGTAAAACTCCTACTGACATTTAATCTTTTTAAGCAGAGCAGAATAAACAATGCAAAATCTGCACATGCTTTCTGCGTGACTAGTGTCATGAAATGACATGTTCTTTCATGCCGATAGCCCTTCCCTAATTGCCAAAGGTGAAAAGATAGATTAAAGACAATGGGCCTCAATACGACCCTGGCGGACAGACGTGCCTGTAATACAGGAGTTGTTTTTTCTTCCAGCGCCCTGGAATGGGCAATTACCGGGGTAGTACAACACCGGCAGACCTGGTAATTGCCCATTCCAGGGCGTCGGAAAAAATTCTTCCCCATTCCCATCTGAGCCCCATAGGGCTCAATGGGAACGGGGAAGCCGGATGCACTGGCACCATCCGTGAATAGTGCTGGTGCATCCGACGTGCTTTGCTCGCGGGTGCCTGTGTGCCCGCCAGGTCAGATCTGGTGAGCACACAGGCACCCGCGATCACAACTTGTAGTCTGCCAGTCCGGGACCTACGGTACCGGCAAGTTTACCAGTACCGTAGATCCCAGACCGGCAGACTCGTAATGAGTAATAATAACGCAATCCTTAATTTCACGCTGCGTAAACCTCTCCTTGAAAACCACATCAGCTCTCCAGTCTGACTGTAATCTTTGATGTCATGAGATAGAATAACCGCAAGATCTGATGGTCTTTGTTACCCCCCCACCATCATTAAGTTGAAACACAGCGCTTCACAGCCCATTGCATTGCAGAGAATAGGATGTTTTTACCTTGGACAATATTGTAAAAACACAGTAAATCAAAAGGAAGGTGGCACCCATCAACACGTTTCCGTATGTTTACAAAAATATGCTGACATTTAGCAGGTCCTTCGTTTTCCTCTATTGAACTGATAGCAACATAGACAAAACAATACCGACCCATTCAACATAGCACAGTGTAGGTGTAAAAAAAGTGACTTGTGCTCCCAGTCAAAGTGACTCATGCAGTGACTGAAAATATTTCAATGCTAAATCAAACGGCTTAAGAAAGCGTTGCTAAAACACTTATCACTAAACAACATTAAATAATGTAGTAATGACACCTAGCTAGCATATGTGTGTCAAACTACCCTAGTTTGAGTTTTCAATTCTATGTCAAGACCGGAGGCGAGCATTATGCTTAAACTCCCCTTTATTCTATTCTTACAGCAGATTTAAATCTATATATTTTTTCAATAACGTTTTTTTTTAAACTTCAAAACAGAAAAATGTATCTAGAACTTCACTTCCCATGAACCCTAGTGTCTCTGGTAGTCCCATGACCAATATCCTGTCTCTGTATCCATGAGCCATTTCTTCCCAGGTCCTTTCATCTTCTTTCTGCTCTTCGTTAAGGTAAGCGGCAATCATGATATGATGTTTTATCACTGTAACATTATATTAGGGAATCATTGAAATACGTGTTCGATTATTATCAGGATGTCATAAGATGCATGAGATAGCATATGCTTAAGTTTACATTGTGCAAATGTTAAGGATACTGCGCCGTGTCGGGCAGCGCACATTTTCCCGTTAGCTTGCGCACTTCATCCAGATTCCTATTGCAGTGTATACGTAGAGGAAGCACAGCTGGACCCGTGAGCATCTAATTTCACAGCAGGGCCCCCGGCTGTGCTCCACGAGGAGGCTCTCTCCCCTGGCACCCCGCAGCTGCACAAAGCTCTTTTTCCGGCTTCGGAGCAGCCGCAAGCGCTCGGGAAAGGATGCATCCTGTGTGCATACACGCTCATGCATAGACACTCCGACGGGTGCCTTTCTCCAAACGGAGATTAGGTTAACATGCAGCAACATGGACAGTTGCACGAGAAGCGAGAGCTGGACTAAATTCACTTGTGTGTCCCAGTGGGTCTCCAGGAGCAGCACGACTGGTAGGCACTACATAGAAACGTATTTAATTCATTAAGAACGACCAGAGCAGCGCACATAATCCAGCTGCAGACACACAAAGCAGCTCTGAGTTTGAACAGGCCCCCAAGCCAGCCAGTTCAAGAGGGCTCTGCTACAAACAGCAGCCATTGAAGGAGCCATTCAGCCCGAGACTGCACCCTAGTACATTACTGTACTGTACAGGATTGGCGGTTTCCTGTGGTTTTAGACCCCACCTCCAAGGGCAATACGACAGTCAAGTGATTACATAGATATCCTCATAGCGCAGTAATCCC
This sequence comes from Ambystoma mexicanum, assembly GCF_040938575.1. Lineage (NCBI taxonomy): Eukaryota > Metazoa > Chordata > Amphibia > Caudata > Ambystomatidae > Ambystoma > Ambystoma mexicanum. The sequence goes on from NC_090941.1 coordinate 809,496,649, forward strand.
ACCCCCACCCCCAGAGGACGTGCCATTCAGCCTGCACCGTTCAGGCAAATAGGCACCAGTGCATTTCTCTGACATAATGCAGTCAGATGACGTGAGTATGGAGAGCCAGGACCAGGTGTTATCTGAAGAAGACTCTGACCTAACCCTTAGTTTTAAAAGGGTACTAGGTGAACCCCTGGTCAACGCAGTGTCCCAAGGGGTGTGCCCACTCCAGGATAGGCTGGAAGTTTTGGAATACTTAATTGGGGATGGCCTTAAGAAACAATGCCCAGATGAGAATATCAGCACGTCCTCTGCACAGCCTAGTACCAAGTCTACTAGTATGAGGAGAGAGCAGTACAATAAATGAAAAAACCCTTTGACTCCCCCGGGTCCTGACAAGGAGGGAAAAAGAAAGCCTCCTGAGGTTGTCGACGCATTCAAAAAGCTGAAAGACGCATTCATGATGGGGGTCGACCATGCTGAACCTCCTACCCACTTCTCCAGGGGCACAAAATATAGGGGATGATGAGGGCTCCTCACCAGAATCTGCAGTTTCCGTCTTGGATCCTCCCAAACGTCGAAGAGTGGGAAGAGACAATGCAAGGTGAAGCATTTGGAGGAGTCTAAAGAAGAATTAATGGACTTGTTTGACCCGGAGTCCATCGTTCATCCGAGATCTAATGACTAGTTGCCGTCACCGAGAATATTGTCACATATGACTCAAAGATTAGGCAAGCCGATTGAAAAAGAGATAAGGCTATGAATGCACTCAGAGTGTTCCAAGCCGGAATTAGCCAGAAAGGTAGCAGAGACAACAGCTAGATCTGAAATTGATAACATTTATTTCAAAGGCCTCCAGAGATCTTAGGAAAGGAATTGACTGAGCCTGTAAGGATTGCCAAAAGAAGGTCTTGTACATGGGGGTGTCCTATCACTAAGATCATGGACCTGGCAGAATGACCCAAAGATACTAGGGAATCAGTAGACACTGACACCCTAGCCATTGTGCCTCCTAGGGAATGCAAATTGTGCCCTATTGTCGGAAAGGAAAAGAGTGCTACTATCAAAAATAGATTCAAAATTAGGGGATCTGGCGTCCTATGAGGCAAGCAAAGACACACAAGAATTTCTATTTGGTGGAGCTTTCACAAAGGAGATGGGAATATTTGTGGGCACGTATATGGCGCTTGAGAAGGCTCAATCCTCCATCAAAAAGATTTTCCCCTCAAGAGTTTTTTCCAGGACCGGATGCAGCAGAGGTTGTGCGTCCAGTCACTTCCACTCACAGAGAAGGCCTCAGAACCCAAGGACCCACTATTGGAAATCACAACAAAAAGATGTGTTCTTCCCGGCGCAACGTAGTATGCAGAGGTTGGGGTTGTTAATGTCACCCGCGAATGCGATCAGGTGAGAAGCGTGATAACCTAACCTCCTGTGGGGGGCAGGACAAGGTTATGCTTAAGAAAATGGTGATTGCTTTCAAGCGACTTGTGGCTGCTGCAGACAGTAGCAGGCTTTCGACTAGAATTCGAGGAACTGCCCATACAGCGAACACAGCCGAGGCAGTCCACGCAAGCCGGCGAGGAGAGCGATCTCTTAGAAACGGAGTTAAGTCAGCTAGTGAGTAAGGGAGCAATAGAGCGCAGCGACAGGACAACATTTTTCTTAAGCAACATGTCCTAATACATAGCAAAGAGAAAGTGAGGCCTGTGATCAACCTGAAAGAACTCAATGGTTGGCTAGTTGTATAGACACTTCAAGATGGAGGGAGTAGACCTCCTCCAAGACATTCTCAGAAAAGGAGACTGGCTAGTAAGGTTGAACCTGAAAGATGCCTACCTGACAATTCTGATTGCCGAGGAACCCCGCAGGTTTCTCGTTTTCTGGTGATGCAAACAAGTATGGCAATTCAAACGCCTCCTATTCGGGCTGGCCTCAGCGCCGTGTGCTTTCATGAAGGTGATGAGACCAGTGGTGGCGGCCATGAAGGAAAGGGGAATTTTCATGATAGTTTACCTGGGAAATATCCTCATGCTAGTGGAAGACAGAAAGGTACTAGTCAGCCAGATGCAAAGGGTGTCCTAGCTCCCGTCTTCCCTGGGTTTTCTGATAAATCTGAAGACGTCGGAGCTCATGCCCAGACAACGCCTAGAATTCTTGGGGATTGTGGAATGCACACTACCTGCCCCCAAAAGGAAAGCAATAAAGAAGGAGTTGAGAGCAGCTTTAGCGAAATCCATATCTCTTCGAGCCCTCTTGAGTATTGTTGGTCTTCTGGCAGCCTCCATTCAGGACATCTTTCTGGGCCCTCTGTATTACAGAGCACTTCAGGGACTAAGGATTTGCCACCTGCAAGAGGGTCTGGGATATCACCAATTGCTGCCCCTAGATCAAGAAGGGAGATTGGAACTGGAATGGTGGCTTCAGAACATGGAAGCATGGAACAGACGTGCTATCTTCAGAGATGTCCCAGAACTCAGCATAGAGTCTGACACCAGCAGGGATGGCTGGGGAGTGAGGTGCCACCATCTGGAGACAGGCGGCAGGTGGTCGCAGGAGGAATTGTCCCTCCACATCAATTGCTTAGAACTGCTTGCAGGCTCTTTTGTAATAAAAGCATTTCCCAAGAGCAAAGCAGAGTGTTGCATCCTGCTCAGGATGGACAACCTCTTGGCATTTTGATACATCAATCACCTAGGGGGCACCCGGTCATGAATGCAGGTGGAACTGAGCAAGGACTTCTGGCATTACTGCCTCGATTGGAAGATCTTTGTGATGTCGGAATATCTCCCAAGAATGCAGAACGTGATCGCAGAATGGAACTCCCACTACTGGCACGACTCCAGCAACTGGATGCTTCAGAGGTAACTGTTCGCTCAGATTACAGACTGCTGGGGTCGCCTGGACACCGACTTATTAGCATCCAGGTTGAACAAACAATTACCAACGTTTTTCAGCTGGAGACTGGACCCGGAAGTGCAAGGAGCAGACGCTTGTCTGCAAGCATGCTCAAATGCAGAACACTATACCTTTCCACCCTTCAAGATGTTGGCAAGGGCATTGGCAAAGGTCAGGGGAGTGAGAGCAGAAGCAGTCTTAGTAACCGCAAACTGGAACTTGCAACCTTGGTTTCCAGTTCCAATGGAACTTTCTGCAGATATCCTGTGAGTGACTCCTCTCAGCGAGGATCTCCTGTCGGTTCTGTCAGGGAATCATCATCCCCTGACAGACAGGACAGCTGCCCCTGTTAGTATGCAGGGTATATGGAGTTTGGCGGGCATTTCGGGAACAGCTGCAGAGTTCATCAAACAATCCTGGGCTCCCTCTATGCTCAAGAGTTATGAGGCGGCATGGGGAGATGGTGCTCATGGTGCAGCTGGCTTGACCTTCATCCCGTTTCTGACCCTTTAGTGCAAGTACTCAATTTTCGAGCATTCCTGGACAGGGTCGCAAAGCTTTTCGGACCATAGAAGTCTACTGGTCAGCTATCTCAGCATGGCACGATCCGTTGGACAGAACCCCTATGGGGAGCACCCGGCAGTAGTGCGGCTAATGCAGGATGTCAAAGTATCCCCCATGCCTAAATATACGCAACTGTGGGATGTAAACAGTAGTTCATAGACTGGCCATTTAACAGATATCTGTCAGGAGCTATAGGAAAGTTTGCAATGCTGCTGTGTCTCGTTTCAAGTAGAAGAGTGTAAGATGTGAAGGCCCTCAAGGTAGACGGGGAGACCATCAGTCCGGAAGGGGTGTCCTTTGTTGCAAAAAGTAAAATTAAAAGTAATTCGGCAGTTATCTCATACCCGTATTTTCTAGAGTAGCCTAAGCTGTGTGTAGGCACCTATATTAAAGAAAATGTGGCAAAGACGAGCAAAGTGAGGTCTGCAGGAGTGTCTCAGATGCTCATCATGCACAGAAAGCCATTTAGGATGGTGACTATAGCCCGTTGGGTGCGAGAGATAAAGTTGCTAGCTGGTATAGATGTGACACCATTTGGAGCACGTTCGGTTAGGGGCGTCATAGCTTCCAAGGCATTCGGGGCCAGAGCGTGTCTGAAAAACATTTTGAAAAGTACAGATTCGTCCATCGATGCCAATTTTAAGACATTTTATTTTAAGACAATAGCAAATGTGGCAGCGGCAGTAGTGAATAGCTTTGAACAAGCATAATGCTTGCCTCCGGTCTCGACTTAGAATGAAGATTACCCCTGCTGTAGCGCAGGGAATCTTGATTCTATGAAAGACATGAAGGTGAGCATTATCCCGCCCAATGACACTCAGCATGAATGATAATTTTCTGCAATAATAACTGTCTTGTGTTTATGCTAAGTGGCGTCATATAACCCTCCCTAATGCATGTCGTCTTTGGCAGGCGATGACGAGAAGACTGGCTGAGAATCTGAGGGTGGTGAGGGTGATGTTTCACAGTAGAGTTTGCTGAAGTGGACTGTGAGAGGCTGTCCTGGTTGGGGAGTACCTGTCCTAGCGCGGCCAAAGATGGTGTATTTTTTGTTCCCTTTGGAGTGTATTTTTGTTCGTACCAGATGTTAGTTGGAAGCCATCAATGAAGAGGAAAGGACCTAGGCATTAAGTGGCTCATGGAATACAGAGACAGAATATTGGTCATGGGACTACCAGAGACACTGGGGTTCATGGGAAGTGAAGTTCTAGATACATTTTTCTGTTTTGAAGTAAAAAATAAAATTTTAAAAAAACGTTATTAAAGAAATGAACAAGTTACTTTCTTACCTGGTAACGTTCTTTCGATGGGATGGTCCGACGACGTATTCCATATCTATGACCGGTAATCACCACAGCTGTGCTGCTTCGGAAACTTTTACGGCGTCTGCGTCCTGCGTCGATGACGTCGATGCGCCGACGTTGAGGACCTCCTCCGACGTCCGACGTCATCCGATGTGATAAGTAGGACGCACGACGCCTGTAGCCTCAGTTGTAGTTTTTTCCCCCAGAACGTGTGACATAAGTCAACTGCCAGTCAGACACAAAGCCTTGCGGAACGTAAGCTGCAATCGCAAAGCTGCAATCGCAAAAGAAATTCTGCAGCGGGGAAGGCAGGGCGGGAGCGATATGGAATACGTCGTCGGACCATCCCATCGAAAGAACGTTACCAGGTAAGAAAGTAACTTGTTCTTCGAGGGGATTGGGTCCTCCGACGTATTCCATATCTATGACAGACTCCCAAAGCAGTACCAGAGCAAGGAGGAGGGAAAGAATTTATAAACAAAATTTAGAATAGCCAATCAAATAGCAGAGCAAAGGACCGCCTTGCCAAAGGCCAGATCCTGCCCTCTGATGGAATCGAGGGAATAATGCCGTACAAATGTATGTACTGAAGCCCAGGTGGCTGCATCACAGATGTTGCGAATAGGAACACCCCTCTGCAGCGCAGTAGATGCAGCCACCCCCCTGGTAGAATGGGCCCGCAAGCCAGCCGGTGGGTCCTTACCCGCCAAGCGGTAACACTCCGAGATGGCCAAAATAATCCAGCGGGACAAAGTCTGTTTCGTCACAGCTTGCCCCAAACGCTTACCAGCGTAACCAATAAAGAGTTGATCGTCCACTCTGACCCGGGACATGCGTGAAACATAAAAGCTTAAAGCTCTCCTAGGATCAAGCCTATGGAGCCTCTCCTCTTCCTTACCAGGATGCGGAGGAGGATAGAATGCCGGAAGAACAACCTTCTGGGCCAAATGAAATTCCGTCACTACCTTCGGAAGAAAAGAAGGACGAACACGAAGGACAACCCTGTCCTTGTGGAAAACAGTGAAGGGTGGCTTAACTGAAAGTGCCTGTAACTCACTCACTCTGCGAGCGGAAGTAACCGCAACTAAAAACACAGTTTTCAGAGTTAACAGCCTCAAAGGGCAAGAATGTAAAGGCTCAAACGGAGCACCCATAAGAAACCTAAGAACAGGGTTTAAATCCCAACCGGGCACCAGGAAAGGAGACGGAGGGAACACATTAGTGAGCCCTTTCAGAAACTGTGAAATTAAAGGGATCTTAAAGTAAGAACACTCATCAGACGAGCGCTTAAAGATGGACAGCGCCGCCAGGTAACCTTTAATGGTACCCACTTGCAAGCCCCTGTGGGCCAAAGAAAGCAAAAAGGACAGAACCATGGGGATGTCACATGCAAAAGGATCCACATTCCGAACTCTGCACCAGTCGCAGAACTTACGCCAACGGCAACGGTACAGAGACTTAGTTGCTGGCCTTCGGGCCGAAAGCAACACCTCCATCACGTCTTCAGGGAGGTCCCAATCCCTATACCTCAACCTTTCAGAAGCCAAGCGTGAAGGTTGAGGGATATGACCTCTGGATGGAGAACCAGACCCCCCTCCCGTGAGAGCAGATCGTCTCGGTAGGGAAGACGACGTGGAGGGCAGATGGACAAGTCGAGAAGGTCCGGGTACCACGTCCTCCGAGCCCACGCCGGAGCAATGAGGATCATCCGGGAACCGAACTTCCGCAACCTCCGCAGCACTTGCGGGATGACGGGGACTGGAGGAAACGCGTACAGCAGCGGGAACGACCAATCCACCACGAACGCGTCTCCTAAGGCTCCTTTTGGAGGAAATTCCCGCGAGCAGAACCTCTCGCACTTCCGGTTGACACTGGAGGCGAAGAGATCCACTTGAGGGGTCCCCCAAAGGGCGAAGATCTCCAGGAGAATCTCCTGAGCCAACTACCACTCGTGAGAGATCGCGCTCTGCCTGCTCAGAGCGTCCGCCATCACGTTTTCGACTCCGGCCAGATGAACTGCCGAGACCGAAACTTCCTGCTGGATGGCCCAGAACTCGAGCTGCATCGCCTCCCTGCACAGAGGAAGTGACCCTGCCCCCCCCTTTTTGTTGAGGTAGTGCATGGCCACCGTGTTGTCCGTCAGGATCAGGACATTCCTTCCTCGCACAGTCGGCAGAAAAGCCTTCAGGGCTAGCCTGACGGCCCTCAGCTCCAACAGATTGATATGGAGTCTGGACTCCGACGGAGACCAACGACCGCTGACTGTCAGCTCGTTGGCATGAGCTCCCCATCCCGTGAGGGATGCATCCGTCACGATCGTCACCTCCGGCCAGGGAAGCCAAAATGGAGCCCCCTTCATCAAGTTGCCTTCGACGGCCCACCACAGAAGGTCCTGGGCGACCGAGGGCGGCACCTGAATCGGGTCCGACATCCTGCCGGAGGACTGCGACCATTGCATCTTGAGTGCCCACTGCAAAGATCTCATGCGCAGGCGAGCCTCTGGCACCAGAAGAATGCAGGATGCCATGAGGCCGAGCAACCTCAAGAACTCGAACGCTGGGAGCGTCTGGGCATGCTGAAACTTGTGCACCATCTGCTGAATGTGAAGAGCCCTCACCTGGGGAGGAAAACACTGCCCCAGGGAAGTGTCGAGCACTGCTCCGATGTACTGGAGCCTCTGCGTTGGCGTCAAATGGGACTTCTTTAAATTGAGGGAGAAGCCCAGCCTGTGGAGGGAGTGGCAGGTGATGGACAGATGATCCAGGACTTGATCGGAAGAGCTCCCCCTGATCAACCAATCGTCCAGGTAGGGGTAGACGTGAATCCCCCCTTGCCTGAGATGCGCTGCCACCACCACCATGAGCTTGGTGAAAACCCTCGGGGCGGAGGTCAATCCGAACGGCAGGACCCGAAACTGAAAGTGCGAGTCGCCAACCGCGAACCTCAGGTACTTCTTGTGCTTGGGATGGATCGGCACATGGAAGTAAGCATCCTTGAGGTCGAGTGACACCAACCAGTCCTGAAGCTGAAGGGCCTGGAGGACTTGAGAGAGAGTAACCATCTTGAACTTGTCCTTCCTGAGGAGTTTGTTCAAACCGCGCAAGTCCATGATGGGTCTCAATCCCCCGTCTTTCTTGGAAATCAAAAAATAAGGGGAATACCATCCCTTGTTCCTCTCCGCTACAGGCACCAGTTCTATAGCGCCTTTCTCCAGCAGGGCTTGAATTTCCTGCGCAAGGAGCGGATCCGGACACTTCAAAGAGAGGTTCCCCGGTGGATTGTCGCGAGGCCTGTGCCGAAAGGGAAGACAGTAGCCGTGGGCTATGATCTCCAGAACCCACACATCTGAAGTAATGGCTTGCCACTCTACAAGATGCTGCGCCAGCCTTCCCCCAACCGGCGAACCATGGGACATGGCCTCATGACTGAGTAGGAGCGGCTGCGGCGTTACCCGAGGGCAAAGAGGCAACTGCCCGAGCGGCCTTGGCACCACGGGTACCCTGTCGTCCACCTCTGGTACCCCTGCGTTGGCCTGTTTGACTGCCAGCTCCTCTCGCTTTACTGAAGGATGAGTAATAGCGAAAGGAACCACCCCTCCACTGCTGTCCCCTAGGACGCAAAGGCGGAGGTTGGCGAACTGCAGCGCCCAACGACTTCGCTGCAGCTTTTGAGGTCTGCAACCTCTCAAGGCTCTCGTCAGCCTTGCTGCCAAAAAGGTGTTCACCATCAAAGGGCATGTTGAGGAGCCGGGACTGCACATCAGGAGCAAACCCCGACTTCCGCAACCACGCAAACCTGCGTATCACGGTGCTCGCCGCCATGGACCTACTGACGCATTCAGCCAAGTCCAGACCCGACTGAACGGACTCACACATGGCATCCTTACCATCCTGGACCATAGCAAGGAAACCCTCCCGTTCAACCCCTTCGGGAATATGTTCAGCCGCTAACGCAACACAGTTCCACAGAGTGTGCGCGAAACGTGACAAGGCACAAATGGAGTTGGCCGCCTGAAGCGCCATACCACCAGAAGAAAACACTTTCTTCGCCCAGCCATCAAAACGTTTGTCGTCCCTATCAGGAGGGATGGTAGGGTACGACGCCTGCTTTGCCGGGGCCGTGGCCGCCTGCACCACCAAACTCTCCGGAGTGGGGTGCCTGGTCAAGTAGCAGGGCTTGCTACTGGCTGGACGGTATTTACGCGACAAGGATCTGCCCACCGCCGGGAGACTCTCCGGAGCAGTCCAAGCCGCCGCCACCCTTCTCTGCAAAGCCATATGGAACGGCAGTACCGGGTCAGTTGGGGGACCAACATCAAGGATGTCCGTCAGATCATCCTGCACAAACTCCCCTGGGGGAGCAGACCATCCCAGATACTCAGACACCCTAGCCATAAGGCGCCGGTACGAGGAATCGGCATGGGAGCCAGGCTCAGGCCTACAAAATTCCACCTCCGGAGAGGTGTCCAGTCCACTGGCATCATGCAGCGACTGCCTCAAATCGTCAAACTGACTATGGCCCGAGACAATTTCATCCGGCACCTGACTAGGAACCAGGCCATCAGAATCCTCATCCGCCTCCGAAATATATTCCAGGTGGCGAAAAGGCACCCGAGAGTGCTTGCTCTTAACCAGAGCCTTCCTAGGGGGCATACCCGTGACACGGGGCACCTCCGACACGAAAGGCGTCGATGGCGTCGAGCGAATCGGCGCCGACGCCGAGAAAACCGGCAACGGCGCTGAGAGGATCGGCGTCGACGTCGAGGAAATCGGCGTCGACGTCAGATGCAGCGCCTCCAGTATCGGCGGCGTCGACACAGCCCTCGAAGCCGGAGCTCCGAGCGTGTCCCTCAACGACCTGATCGTCGACGGCTTCGACGAGGCCCTCGAAGCCGGAGCCTCGAGAAAGCCTGTCGACGCCCTCGACGCCTCAGACGTCGATGTCTTCCTCTAAGACTTCACAGGAGCACACGGTCTCGAACGCGTCGAGGACTGGGACCTGGAACGGGTACGGCGAGAACGAGCCTCCTTGTCCGAACGGGACCGCTCCCGTGACTCGTGCCGACCACTCTTGCGAGCGGCGTCTCTCGACCTCACACGGCCGACCCCACTCGGGGGCGCGGACGGCTGAGTACCCTGCGACTCAAGAATCGCCAACATTTTCTTCCCGAAGGAAGCCCATTCTTCCGGCGTCGCACGGCTGGTGGGGTAACCGACGTGCCGTGCAGAATCCTCGGAAGAGGACCTGGAAGGCGACCGGTGACGGCGCTTCCGAGAATGCCTCGAAGAGGCCGAGGAGTGGCGAGACCCACTCCTAGAAGAAGACCGACGAGACTTCCGACGATGACGCGGAGAGTCACCCCTCGAATCATCCGTCGAAAGCCCCGCCGACTTCGACTTCCGGGGCTTGGACACCCGACCTACCGACAACTTCTTCTTACGTTCGCGTAAGGCTTTGGACGTGAGCGACTGGCAGTCGACACAGTCATCCGTGTCGTGGGCCTCCCCGAGGCACCAGAGGCAGGCGTCGTGCGAGTCAGTCACCGACATCTTGGACCCACACTCCCCGCACTTCTTAAAGCCCGGACGCGGGGTTGAAGACGAAGTGGAAGACATCGCCGAAGGAAATTCACAAACGAACAGGTTCGAAGAACCAGAAAGAACAGAACTCCAAAGAGTCGAGGCCTAGAACCGAGAAACACGAAGCAACACGTTCGCGGAAAAAACGGAACTGAGGCTACAGGCGTCGTGCGTCCTACTTATCACATCGGATGACGTCGGACGTCGGAGGAGGTCTTCGATGCGGCGCATCGACGTCATCGACGCAGGACGCCGGAAAAGTTTCCGAAGCAGCACAGCTGTGGTGATTACCTGTCATAGATATGGAATACGTCGGAGGACCCAATCCCCTCGAAATATAGATTTAAATCTGCTGGAACAATAGAATAAATGAAGTTTATACATAATGCTCGCCTCTGTGTCTTTAATAAAATCGAGACTTGATGCACTACAGCAGGGGTAATCTTCATGGTCCATGGCACCAAACCAATAAACGCCAATCAATGATTTGTGATACACCTGTTCATAAATGCAGCAATTGTTGACCCAACGTGTTTCATTCCTCATTGTATATTCATACAAAAAGCGCAACTTCTTAGCAACACGATTTGAAGCAGCCAAATCACAAATGAATGAATGTAGGTAATAGTGAGCCCAAGGCAGCACACTCATCAAAAAGAGCTCATTTTCTAGGATTGTAGCACAGTCCTATGAGAAAATAGTTTACATTTTACTAAGTGCAGTCATTTATTACAAATAAGGTTTTACCTACTGGGGACGTCAATGAAGACTAAGAAGTTCATTAATTTACCCGAAAATTTGTACATTTCAAAATATAGACTGATTTAGCAAAACCCCCAGAAAAAAGTGACATTGTTCATGTTAAAAGCGCAGGCGAATAGGCAAGACCATATTTTACCCTTAAAACAAGATCGCCTGCATACATAAAATGCGTGTTCTAGGTTGGTAGAATATAAATTAAACGCATCTATTTTTGCAAAGCATATTAAGTGGATATTAGGGATAGACAAAAGTGGTTTTACAAGAGACAGATGAATAAGGTGAGCCATCAGCGCAAATCTTACCAGTCTCCGCCTCTCCTCCTCCACAGCAATCAATAGTCGTGCAAACTCTTTCAGTGACTGAGCTAGAAGAAAAATGCTCTCGTTTAGTTCGTTCTTACTTAAATATAACACAAGAGCAATTAAATTACATGGCATCTTCTCTAGGGTATACATCTAAAATGATGTCACTAACGAGGACATACTGCAACTCCAACAAGATATCTGGCTTTCATTAGTATATTTTATACAAATAACTTTTATATTAAGTTGCACCATTACATGAAATAATGGATCGCCATGGTTCTCTGAGAATCCAGGCACCATATGTCATCCCACTGCGCCTACCCTGGATGGTTAAGTAGGTGTCCACCCAACCATTTCTCCACTGACCACAGACCGACAAGGCATGCAATGGCTCTGCTGCCTCTGAAGTTCTGCCACAGACAGACAAGGCATGCAATGGCTCTGCTGCCTCTGAAGTTCTGCCACAGACCGACGAGGCATGCAATGGCTCTGCTGCCTCTGAAGTTCTGCTACAGACCGACAAGGCATTCAATGGCTGTGCTGCCTCTGAGGATCTACCACAGACCGACGAGGCATGCAATGGCTCTGCTGCCTGTGAGGATCTGCCACAGACCGACGAGGCATGCAATGGCTCTGCTACCTCTGAGGATCTGCCAGAGACCGACGAGGCATGCAATAGCTCTACTACCTCTAAAGATCTGCCACAGACCGACAAGGCATGCAATGGCTCTGCTGCCTCTGAAGTTCTGCTACAGACCGACAAGGCATTCAATGGCTGTGCTGCCTCTGAGGATCTACCACAGACCGACGAGGCATGCAATGGCTCTGCTGCCTCTGAGGATCTGCTACAGACCGACGAGGCATGCAATGGCTCTGCTACCTCTGAGGATCTGCCAGAGACCGACGAGGCATGCAATAGCTCTACTACCTCTAAGGATCTGCCACAGACCGACAAGGCATGCAATGGCTCTGCTGCCTCTGAGGATCTGCCACAGACCGACGAGGCATTCAATGGCTAGGCTGCCTATGAGGATCTGCCTTGCTTAATGTGAACCTTCAGCACAAACGATGGCTTTGCTTCCAGAGGACCTCCTGCAGCTGCAATGGTGAACTCTGGGCTTCCCAGCTCCCACCCTGAAGTGCATTGCTAGATCACTTTCCCTGAGAGGCTTACTTTACAGGGAAAATAAAATTACAGGAAAGGAGCTTGGTCTCGGTTGAGTCAGCATCCTGCTTAACAGGGTGTATGTTGACCATCTTACAGGAAAAGTGTTGTGATTCCGCACAAACTCTTGTAATGTGACATCTTTTCAGTTCATAGGTTCCTTTTATTTTGAGGTTCAAGATGCACATTCACATTCAAATAATTGGCCGCACCGCCATCCCAGCATTCAGATATCCACAAGTATGCGCGATAGACAAACTGTTGGAACCAACTATCTCGATTAACCAACATTAACTAAGAGTAAGTACTAAAATGATATCCATATTTTGTACCTAGAGGAGCAGAGTCCACCGTAAGACTCTCATCCCATATATTCAACCTGACAGTGCTGGAGTATTGTGTGATGTGTCGACATTCTCATGCCACCCACTGTTCTGACCACACTAGCCCCCGTTATGTCACCATTTAATGGATATTCATCTGTCAGACTTCTACCCTGTATATTGGGTCTTTTCGTTTTTGGCATAAAGTTATCTTCTTGTGTGGTGTTGTATACAAATGGACTCCATTGATTCTCTGAAAATCAGGCATCTAATAATAGTACAGAGGAAGCCATTTTTTTAGATGCCCGATTTTCAACCACTTAAGTGTGGCAGTGGGTGGAGCCTACAATGATTTCTTATGGGAATTCAGAACAAACATACACATGATCAGATCACCTTATTCTCAAATGTGATCTGTATTATTTTATGGGGCTGTGCATGAATGTTTCTCCCCTCCTTTGTACACTTGAGGAAGAACCTGAAAACCCTCCTCTTAATAGAAGATCTCGTCAATCTCTGAATGTGCTGAATGCTAAACACACACCTACTTCTACCTCTCTGGACCACCTCCCACTTCCCCATTCTGGCAATCTCTATTATCTCAGCACCCCTGTGCTTTAGAAATCCTATACATGCTGCACTGGCAACCCCCTTGCATACATACTGTCAGAAATGCATCTGTGCTCCAAACCTAATGTATATCAGGCTCATGGCACACGGATTTCACAGTGAAATGCAAAATGAAAGGAAAAAAAAAACATTTCTATTCCCCAAACAGGGATAGAAAAGCAAGTAGGACAGTGATGGTTCATACTGCTGCTGCCCCACTTAAAAATAAGAACATATCAAAGGGTTATAAATGACCCTCTCAAGCTCTACAAAACCCCCGGAACGTGCTCTAAACAGGCACAATGGGATATTGTTTTCCGTTTACTGCTAAACATATTCCCCTTTGTTATTTCGGGAAGCCCTTCGCACTGCACTGAAATACCCCTGATTTGTGCAATTGCGCACGGCGGAGAGGTCATATCGATCCATGCTGTAAATTTGGTGAAACATTTTTGTTGCAAGTGAAGGAGATGTGCTAGTGCATCCTATCACTTGTGAAAAGCATGTTTTGAGAATTGGGGGCATAATGTTATAAACATGCGAAAAGAAAGGGCCTATGGCTTATTTTCATAACTCAAATACAGTACTCTACCTCCCCCCCATTATAACCAGTAACATCATGTTTGGGACTGTTTGGATATCTAACATCATGCCTTCTTGATCCCATACCATTGTTTTGACAACATTTAAAGTCGCCACAAGAAGGCTGGGAATTTGACTTTGAAAAGCAAGTCATATTTAATCGCTTAGAAACCTTTTCGGTATTAAGTGCATTATACAAAAACAATTATAATAATAATGATAATTATAATCCAGCGAGGGTTGTTTTGCCAATCTGGACCACTTATCTCAATTGTATAAGAGAAAGGAAGATCTTGACCACTGTGAGATAGTTTGGGGCTGGTGTATTAGATTTGAAATGCCCTCCCCCCTCAGGCATGCTTGGAGTTAGAGAAATCTGATGGCAAAATAACCTCATTTCAGCAAGTGCAGCTCTTTCTACATGCCAGAATTCCCATATGTCTTATGAACACATGGAGGTTGTTAGTAACCTCCTATAAACCAATCAGAATGTTTAGAGTACAGTCAATAACTACTTTTTTTGACTGCATTTTGAACATCCTGTCTTCAGAAGATGACAGTGAAACGACAACGCAATTTCCAATCCTGAATTTTCCTCTCTGGTAGGACCTTTTTTGCTGCAACCAGCTGTTTAATAAACGAAAGAGAAAGCTAAAACATTGGAAAATGCTTTCACTTTCTTATAGAGAAACAGCAAACACATGACGCCCAATGCAGGCTCGTGTTCAATCGAGTTGCAATTAAAATGCTTAATTTATGAAGACAACAATGTTATTTAACGCTAGAATATAAAACCACAATTCATTTACTAACAACTGTCCATTTACTTTTCTCACTCTAAATCAGCATTTTGTACTAAAACAGCAAAACCCCAAAACAAGTATTCCCACTACCATCATGTGCTAGTAACCTTTTAGGGTTCGGGAGGGGTTATTATTGCTCAGTATAATGACCTTTCCCCAACTTAGTTTGTTGCAGCCCATTGACCCCTCCCTTACTCTATGGTGTCGACGAGGATGGGATCTCGAATGAGAAGTCAGTCCATACGAAGCGTGGAATCCACTAACGCTTACTCCCATTTACACTTAACTGACTCCAGAGCGCCCTCTGCTTACCTGTCATTGCTACAAGAACCCAAATACTACAGCATGCTGTGCATGTAGAAGGAGAACGGTCTCACTTGAGCAAAATTGCAGTTTGCAACCCAAGTGTAACAAAGTGCTATTGTGGCATAAGGCATGGGCTCAAAAAACGTGAGTACCTTATCAGCCAAGAAGAACATCACTGCTATTGTTTGACAGTGCTAACTTGGCCTACTGGTCCAACCATGAAACTGCAACAAACAGTGACAGAGCAGTGCAATGGTACGGCCACTGGCACTAGAGGGCATGTTTCCGGGCTCTAACTCTAAATGATCATGCGATGTGTTTTAATTATGTGGCGCCATTTATAAAGTGATTGTGGTTGCTATAGGTTTGAAGAAGCAAATTGCTCTCAGAATAGCAGGGGTCTGTGTAATTCAGGCTACCATAGGGCCATGGGAAGCATTATTTCAATGTCATGTTCATTTCTAAGACCTACAAGGCCGCCAAACTCCCAGGTAATGTAAAGACTTCAGCAATCCTTAGTAAGGATACCATACATAAATCACAATATCAGCCCTCCTTCAAACACGTTGTCTTTAATTGGGTAATAAAGCGGTCTTCCCCACAGACCTAAGTCTCTATCTCCATGACCACAGGAGTGATGCTGAAATTCTGGAAGGACAGCTCTTCATTCTCTCACTGAAAGATAACCATTCGTATTTCTGAGCTCCAAGAAGACCAAGCAGGCCTCGCCAGTAAGACCCGGGCACGGATAGCTGTTTGGAGGCACAGTGACATGGAGAATGCCAGAACGGGTCACCCTATTGAAGTGTCCGGTAGATGGGTTAGATCAGCGATATTCTCCCACACCACATTACTAGGTGTAAGATATTCCTCCTACAGTGGTAGAATTCCCTATGGAACTAGGGCAGTATGAGTGCTGGGGCACTGTGGGTGGGACGTATCCTTGAATAAAGAGGGAGAGATGGAGAAGGAGAGGGGGAGAGAGAGACATACTTTAGGTGGTGGGATCAGTTGTGTATTCAAACCTGCCAGTTGCTGTGGGAGGAGGCAGTCGGTCTGCTCATGTTAAGTATAGTTGGTATGGGACTTGTCTCCGTTGTGTGGCTGGATTGTGTTTTGCCGTTGCTTAAGTGGGGTGTATGTGCGGTGGTACCAGGTGACTGTGTGTTTGGTTGTGAATGGTGTTTGTCTGGTCATAAGGTGAAGCAAGTATTCATATGAGTTGTGAATGTTGTGAGAGAGGCAACCATGCTTCTGGGGTGCACTGTACAGTCATTTGATGTCTGCTCCACAGGACACCCTTCTGACTTCTTTCTTCTCACCTACAGTGCCCTCTGAATTTATCCCAAATGTGCCTAATCCTCCCCAACCCGGCCTGCCTGGGGCAGTGGCTCAAATGTGGCAATGCGGCTGTCCTTCCGTAACACCCCCCTCATGGAAAGCAACTTCAGAAACAAATTAAATTGAAAAGGGCCCCTTTGCTGAGCACACTCATAATGGACCATGGTTTAAATAATTGGCCCAGTTCCATGGTGCACAGCAAGCAGACAAAACGGCTTGTCTGCAAGTCTGCAAGATATGTAATCCACATTCTGAGGGCTCGACCGCACAATATCAGAGGTTGCCTACAGCGTAGAGCCAAGCACCGAAGCAACATGTGAAAGCGGCAAAAAAATCCAAATGTGTATGATAGAAAAAGTAGTGCAGTGACACAGGAGCATGCGTACCCTTAAAAAAAATAACAGTGAACATTGCATCAAATATGTTTTCATGCCCATCAACTACCAAGAATCCCCTACTCATGCTTCAACTGGAAGCAGATAGTTTTTGGAAGAGGAATGACGCCATTTTGGGGGAGAATTAGGGGCAACCACAGTCAGTGTGGTAGGAGAGAGGTGTAGGCAATTGCAGAAGCCAACAGCAGCAGGTAACCTGGGGCCTTTCATGGTGGGCGAGGTGCTTTGTGGCCGGGGGGGCTTCCAAAAGTCTCAAAATCTACAGACTCCCCTCACTTCCCTACTTACACGCATGAGTTTCATAAGGAAAAAAATGCCATCCTTTGTGCAGTCCCAGTTCTTGGTTCCTTTGACAGCATTCTCCCCACTGATCCCTGCACAGATGCAGTCGAATAGACTGGAGAAAATTAGCAATCGGCAGGGATGGATTGTATAATGTTAACCTTTAATTTCAAGGTTTTGATGAAGAAAAACAATAACCTTTTCCTTATTGTGATTAGCAAAGCCAGCTGCTTCTAATTCCATTTAGCATTTTCAATGTCCAGCCGGGAACCAAAACAGTTGACACCTCCAAGGGGGCCGTTATTAAACCATTAAGAGACACATTTCGAGGATATTGGTGGCACGTTTGCCTAACCCGATAGCTGTCTTGTTACTGTATCCTAGGTTTCCCATTCATCCATTAAAGACACTATATTTCATCCTGATCTCGGACCTCTTCCCCCCCACTATTGTGATGAATAAAGTGGTTTAATACCTATTCGACACTGCTGCTCTAACACGATTTTGGCGAGGGATGTTAATGTCACTTCAGTCATGCACATTTCCACTTTAACAAACAAACTCCCTTCTCACAGTCGCACGCTATCACTCCACTCATCCTCAAACTCCTGCCTTGGCCGAACTTCAAATTTTCCTTTGCACACTGCATGTCTCTCTCAATCTAACACTCGTTTTGTCCCCTTACTCTACAAATATGAAGCTGTAACTGTCTCATGTACAGATCTTCGTAGTACCCTCACCCTCAACCCCAACCACAAATTTCCCTCAACCCTATACCCACCTTATCTAAATCTGTTCGGTCCTGTACCGTCTCACTTCTCAGCCCCATGGCGACACCTCCCTGAATGCAATACTATTTCTCCTTGTCCCGACACCATCCCCGTATGTAGTGTGCTACTTTCCCGCTTATCCTCATCGCTAATAGTCCATCGGCTCCAGACCCTGTCTTGTCCTTCCCACTGATTTGGTTTGTTCTTTCATCTTAGAACATCTCTACTGTTGGAGGAACCAAGCTCACACAGCATTGCAACGCAATAAGGATTGAAAGATAGCATTCCCCCTTGTATCTTTCAGCAGCAAGCTAAGCTCCACCCCCTGAGATCCTGACTTTCATAGCGTGCTTGGAGAGTGACAAAGCTCAACTGAAACCTGAGACAAGGAATAAAACACAGGCCTGGTGGGCCCCCGGGAAGACACGTCACTCCACCTAGGAGAATCAGTACCGCTTCTATACATGTGCTAGCGTGTCGACCGCACAGGCCAGTGCACCTGATACGGTTTGAAGTGGGAGTATTTTACACCTTATTTTTTAAAGTTGGGAATAAATTGATGTTTTAGCAAGTATAAAAGTATGTCCAATGGGTAATTTATGAGCGAGTGAAAACAGGTTTTAAATGGAAAACAGAATTGATTTTGAAATAATGATTTCTTTACACCTAGTTATTCATGCACATTAAAAGATACATGTTTGCTATTATTACTGCCTGATTGGAAGAAGCAGTTTCTTCCTGTGGTACTATGTGCACTGCTGGTGCAAATATATCAATGGAGCCGTTTTGGCGAAAGCAGGTGCACAAGGGCTATGTGTCTGCTTGCTACATTTTGTTGGCAGTATTTTTACTCACTATTTCTATTTTTGGGAGTATTTGCCTATTTGTAGGGAGTAAAAGTGGCTGATACACCCCTTATCTGTAGGGCTGGGTGTCCCGATCATACCAATAACTGGACCCAGATCCCTCAATAAAGTCCAGACTAATGGAGGAAACCAATTCATGCTGGTACTTTTCCATTTGCACACGCTGACCCACAATCCTTCATTGTCCTGATCACATGACGCATTCAGGTACCCAGTTTGCAAGATGCGACAATATCAGCAGCTCCCATGCCAACCAGCTAAGCCATGCTGGCTCATTTAATAAAGCATCCCAATTTGTAGAACAAGAGAGAGTTTTCTCAATATTCATGTTAAGCATTCTTCATAGTCTCGATATGAAAGGCCAATTCTGTGAGAAAAGTGAAAAAAACGATCAAAGCACACACATCACAAAGCCGAAAGGACGCAATTCAAATATACCCTCACACGACCACCCAGTCCGAACAGAGCACTGCCACTTTATTAGAAGCGTTGAGATGCTTTTACCAAGGAAACATGGCAGCTTACATCAAACAAGCATCCACTGCAGAAACATCACAAGGCAGAATGGCCAACAGAACAAAAGGCGCTCAAAAAGGAGGAAAACGCAGCAATGGAACAAGAAGAAAGCAGAACACAAACAGGCATGGACACTCGCTCCAAAGGCAAAGCAGGGCTGACGCCATTATCAAAGAAGTTCCTTTTCAAGCTTGCCAATTGCCAGCTCGCCACCTGGAAAGTGCTCAAATCAGTGATCAATTGCATCCAAGCACGAGTGCAATTTTACACAATTGCACATCGTGTTCACCAGCTAATAAATAAACTGTGCTAATTGAACTACAAAAAGTTTTTTTTTTTTAAATGTGCTTTTTTTAAATGTGCAACTGTGCCCGACCCAACAAGTAAAGACCAAAGACTGCAGGAAAACTAGTGGATGAGATTAAGAATATCCTCCGCTTAAATAAGATTAAGTATATAGCAACCGGAGACACCGAGCGGAAATACGTGAAGTTCTGTTTGCTGTGAAGAAACACGGAGAGATTGGATAACATTAATATACGATTGCTAATTGACTAGCTCCGCCTGAGGAGGGTATGGGTCTGAGCGGGAGGTCCACTGTAATGAGAACGGTGGAAGGTGCGAGGGGGGGAGGGGGGGTTCTAAAAAGATTAAGAGCGAGGAGGAAGTACCCCATCAACTGAATAGGGTATGAGTGATGTAGCGGACATAATGACGAGTATCCTAGAAAGCAGGAACATCAGCAGTACCCACTAGTACTTTGGCAATCAAAAGCCCATCTTTGTCTATTAATCAGACCAAATCACTTGACACCATGACCACTATGTCCAATAGAAGGTGCATGTGAATAGGGGCGCAGTGACGAGAGCCCAGCGGAAGTGAAAGTCCATCCTTTCCGTTAAAAACACACCACAGAACCATGAAAGCGACTGGGAAACTTCTATTAAAGCACCGTGTGGCAGCCCTTTTGGCAAAAACTTAAAGGGCTCTAACCACAGATTGCCAAATTATAATGAAACTTTCAAACCCCTGGCATTCCCAGTGTAAATAGAAACCCCACAACCCATCAGCGAACCTCAACTTCATCAAACTTTCTTTGGTAAATGCTCCCATTTAAAGAATTGAGTAATAATAGCGCTGGGCTCGTGCAAGTCATTTTATAAACAGTAGGTGGCAGTCTTTCCCGACACCTAGAGGCAACCCATTCCCTGCTGCAAGGAAGCTTTGTAAATGCAAATGCGCGACGCGCGATTAGATTTTCTGGGAATGTGGTATTCACACGGGCATTCACAATACTTCCACGGTGCAGTTTAATTAGTAGGTTGTGTTAAGTATAGGCCTACAATTTCCAAACTGAATATGATTGTAGACAACTTAAATGCTAAGTGGTGTGCTCTGTAAATACGTTGATGCTTGAATTAAACTAAATGAACAGCCCGCTCCATTTTAGACCGCACACACCACGCAAGCGCTTCTACCTGTGAGAAGGAGCATCCCTTGGGGTGCAATCTGCTAGCTTCGGCAAACGTTGCAATGAGCGTCCGAACAACTGACGCAAATTGCGCAAAACAGAGGCAGATTACGCAAAACGTTCACTCCAAACAGTTCAATCGGGATGAATGGATGAAAAGAAGGAAATTGAGCCCCCTCCATTTACAGAAGACTGTCCGATACCCAGAGGTGGGTGTCCACGAGAAAAGTGACTCAACAAGTGTCAATCGAATATGCACGCGTGCCTTCAAACGTCATTTGATTACATAAACGAATTACATTCTTGTTATCTTGCAAAACCACACTAAATGTTTTCTTTTGAACTCTATAACTTGAAAAAGTAAGTTTGCTTTTGCTCACTAATCTCACCAGATACTTGAAAAAGGGCAGATTCTTTGAATTTCATCCACACATATTCTTATTTATTGGGTATTTATAATGTGCCTATATAGCAAAAAGGTATTTCAAGGCGCAACAAGACAAAGAGAAGATGGGGGGAAAAAAAACTGTCCTACTAGGCCTTGCGTTATTGGGATCGTCTAAGTGCAGTAACAAGAAGTGCGGGGAGAGGGAACGGGGAGGAGGGAGTGCCTGTCAGGGCGGAAGGGCCCATGGGTTTTGCGTGTGCCAAGGGGAGGGCAGTTGTACAAGTGCCAGGGGGATGCACAGGGGAAAGAAGGTCCACGTGCTAAGTGCGTTGGACGAGATGGCAGGGCTGAAGTAGTGCAGGCCCAGCCAGACTAGTGCAGCGGGAGGGAGCCCAGAAGGGCAAGTGCAGGTTAGGGGGAGGGGCCAGGGGAGCCCAAGTGCACGGGTAGACTGGTCGAGGAGGGCCATGTAAGAACCTGAAGGAAACAGGCAGCCAACCAAAAGAGGCAGAGGGGGACATTAGCAGGGGAGCGGAAGAGGGAAGCAGGAAGAGAAAATGAGGGTCTCTACAAGCTTCCTGAACTTAAGCAGTTCCAGCTCAGGTCGGAGTCGGCCAGGGAGGCCATTTCAGAGGGAGGCACCTGGGAGGAGAAAGAGCTACTACCCCCCCCCCCATCCCCAACTCTCTGGTTGGAAATGCGTCTGATCTGCAGAGAGATGGAGCTAGAAGACCTAAGGGCTCTAGTGGGGAGGAATTTAGGGAGAGAGAGTTGGATGTAGCAAGGTTCCAGGCCCCAGAAAGCCTTGTGGATGATGCAGAGGGCCTTGAACTTGATCCTTGCAGAAAGCGGAAGCCAATGGAGACATTTTCGGGCTGGGGATATGTGGTCCCTGAGCTTGAGGCCAAGGATAAATCTTGCAGTCCTATTCTGGAGTAGTTGAAGGGGGTGAATGGGAGGAGAGGGGGAGATGGAGTAAGAGGCTGCTGCAGTAGTCCAGTCTAGAGATAGCCAGGGCTCTGGAGAAATTGAGCTTCTGGGGAAAGGTAAGGAAAGGGAGAATGCCTCTGAGGAGGTGAAGCTGGAAGTGGGCCTTCTTGGCAAGGTCTGTGATGTGAGGAGAAAAGGAGAGAGAGGAGTCCAAGATGACACCAAGGTTTTTTTTTGCCTCACAAGAGTTTGAAAGGAGGGGGCCCATGGAGGGCGGACTGGGTGTAGGAGGGAATGAGGTAGCTGGAGACCCAATGAGAAGGATCTCAGTCTTAATGGCATTAAGGCAGAGATCGTTAGCAGTGCACCATGACTGAATAGCAGACACAGGCCCTCATTACGACCCAGGCATTGGACCATGGTGCTAATAGCACCATGGTCCATGCCGGTAATTTACCGACTCCGCCATGGCGGAATGGGGAATTACCGCCCCATTCCGAGGTTGGCGGGGCGGTAATTCCCCATGCTGCCATGGCCCTTCCCCATTCCCATTTCTGCCCCATAGGGCTCAATGGGAATGGGGAAGGCGCTAAGTACGGTGCCGCAAATTGCGGCACCTTACTTAGCACCAAGGTCCCTTTGTGGGTTGGTTTTTTAACGCCTGCTAAAAGCAGGCGTTAAAGTGCCACCCGCAAAGGGACCTCGTAATCAGGCATTAAGGGTTTAACGGTGCTGCCACCTTTTACGGCGCCGTTAACCCCTCAACGCCTGGGTTGTAATGAGGGCCAGAGTCCGGAATGAGAGAGGAAAAAGAGGAAGCAGTGGAGGGAAGCTTGAAGGAGAGCTGCGTGTCGTACGCTTTTAAAACATAGTTATTATATAAAAAGAAAATAACAAAATGCTACATACATAAAAGGCAAGAAGTGCAACCTTCTAACTCGTTTTGTTCAAATTAAATCATAGATTATGCCCATGAGGTCATGACCTGAGGAAACTGGATGATTACAACTCCAAAAATGCACGCTTGGAAAAACCTTGAACCCCAAAATGAACAAACAACAACTCACATTTGAACAAACATATACAGCTGGAAATCAACATTGCCCACCCATCTTGGAAAAAAAATCACACTGGCTGTGGATTGCAAACAAGGTGGGTTCCAGGATTCTGGCAATCATACGTACAACTGTTGCTTGACAAATACACCTGTGCAGCAGGTCTAGCCTGCTTGCAATTGCTGGTGGCATCTATACCTCAATTTGAGAAAAACACATCTTGGGTGGCGATCGGAGGGGGATGTTTGAAGTTGGTGGTTAGAGCAGCATCCACAAGGGATGTCCTTTTAGGAGAGCTGAAATTGCATTAACATCGACAGAACATGGATTGAATGCTGCTTTGGGAGCAACTGAAGAAGTTAAGAGGCACACCACGAATGTCCGGAAGCTCTAATAGATTTTACGTGCTGTTTAAATTACAATATCAAAGAAAATCAGTAATCACAAGAGTAAACTCCTCAAAGGAATTAAAAGTACGGAATGAGTCAACTAAAGAAGTCAACTAAACACATTTCAAGTGCTGGTCAAGTGTAGTGTCGAAGTGCACCGTCCAAAGCATTGCATGAATGCATTAAATTGAAAGCTTAAAAATTTCCCACACCAACACATTGGTCAATCTCACCTAATCAATATCCACATCCCAGACACTGCATAAGTGCCTCAAGTGATCAATTTTAAGAGACAGAATATTAACAGATTGAAATTAACAGCTAGAAAATGCAATGGACTGAAAAGTAAATGAAGCTTTCATAGACAGAAACATTTCCAGGGGTATCCAAGCATGTAAACGAGGTGGACCAACAATAGGGCGTTCATGTGTAGGAATAGTATAGGGATGGAGATCCTCCATGTTTTGAAGCTCTTCAGGAGGGCATTCCAATGTCTGCTTGTGGCTACGGCAACAGGATCTAATTAGTGCCCTGGATCAATTGTGGTGCGGAATAATCCCAGTGCAGCACATTCTAGAACATTGAGGGTGAACAGAACTTTCCCACTTAAATCCATCTTTCAGGTAGAGGGGAACCGAACCATGAAGGACTTTGGGCATTTTAGTAGAAGTGATGTTGTTTGCGGTGCATCCTTCATAAAGGATTCTATCTATCCCTTCATTCCTCCATCCCATCCATCATAGTAAGCAGCGTGACAGAAATCCTGGCCTTCACAAACAGAGTAGTATCCTAAGCACATGCAAAAATAAGACCTCATTAATGAGTGTGAGATGCTATTCTTGTTGCCATAGTCTTAAGTGCTTGCACTGATGGGAGTGTTGATGGATGCAGGGATCAGAATTAAGAGTATCTTAGCAGGAGCTAAAAGCAGCCCAGGGTATCCAGCATTAACCACTGACCAGGAGCCACCACTGTGGTACCAGCAGCTAGTACATAGCACTCTCCAACTCTAACTTCCACATAAGATGCAATCACTTTGTGCATTATTTATAACCCCCTTATTCTTTAAATGTTGTATAGCTGTGTCCTAATGCTTAATGATAGATTGTTACAAACACACATTGTCACAAATCCACATTGGTGTGTTTTTTTGATATCCGTTGGTCTGGGGAGCCAAAAGTATCTCCTGGTAGCAGTTGGTGTCAAGCTAACCAATCTCTTCTAGGCCACACGCAGGATCTAAATAACTCCCAGCTCGCCTCAATTTCGGACCTTGTGGATGCCTGTGTAAAGATAATTGCAGTATGTAACTTAGCTCTAACAGTGAAGCAGGCAATTACTACACCATGATGATCAGAACGTCGGGTCTTAACTGTTTTAGCAACATGAAAGAATAACTAACTGATCTAGTGAACCAAGAGACTTGAAAATTGAATTGTAAACCATACCAAGTGGTTTTACCTTCTGGTGCAGGGGGATGGAAAAAAAAGATAGGGTGATGTCAATATGGGTGCCAAAACCTCTCTTTACTCCCAAGCAATTTTTCTCTTCCGCCCATCAACTTGGCTTTGTAATTTGTTAGTCTCATGATCCTCCTCCACCTGGAAGGGGACCAAAGTATTATCGGCATAGTACTGAAAGACAGCAGTGAAGTGTGACAGAAGATCATACAGGGCTTAAGATAGATATTAAAAATTATTGGGGTGCATCAAGAGCCCTTGATGACACCACGTTCCACATGGCCAGGCTAAGAATATAAAGAATCAAGCCCCACCTGCGGCATCCTATTCCCTCAGGAAAGACTTGATCCAGCTGGTGGCATTTTCTGATGCCCTTCGCAACCTCACAAACCTCATGTATCTGTCGAGATATGGTCCAAGGTGTCAACGGCTTCAAATAGGTCTAGTAACATCGGTAGTCCAGTTTTGCCACAATCTGGCATTTGGAGGAGGTTCTCCTTCAATGGGACAGACTAGGTACTTCTACGTACAGTGAAATTGGACTCCTAATCACCTAATGTTCTTTTAAGTGTGTCTAAAGCTGCCCGGGGACTGTCTTGTCCAAGATCTTTAGCAAGAAAGCAACACTGGTAATTAGCCAGTCATGGGCACAATTTTCACAATGCAGGATAGCCTCTCTTTTTTGAAAGCAGCGTAATCCAAGACTGATTCACAACGCCAAGGGCAATAGCGTCACTTAAAGAGCAGGGCTCACAATTGCTGGGAGCTGTGAGCTATTTAACTCCTGGTTGGTGTCAGCTACCAGAAGCTACTGTTGACTACTAGGTCATCTTTTGCCATACACACATACCTATTTGACAAACTCTGTGCGTTGAGAATGTGTATGATGCAGTTTTGGTTAGGACATAACAGGTTTCATAAAATTGACACAACGTTATGGTTTGCACCTCACTGGGAAGTTAGATTAGGGGCACACTAGGTACTAGCTCCTCAAAGTAGCTCCTACTCAATTGGATGCTTTGAATCCAGGAGCTGATTTTAGCTCCTGCTCATCAAATCCTAATTTCGATTCCTGAAGAGGCAATTGTAAATAAAGAAATGATAGGGATCAATACACTCTCGAACCACAATGTATGGACATGGGCCATTTGGGCAATTAGTAGCGTTGAGGAGGTAACGGCTCCTACCTTTCTCACTGGGACAGGTTGAACATTAAACCAGTCACTAAACTGCTTTTAACATAAGAAAGAGCCTGCCACTGCAAACATTATCCTTTGCTAAGGAGCCCTCTGAGCTAGGGCGACAGATAAGTGTCCTGATGTTCATCATTTTATCACAGAAGGTGTCGTAATCTGGAAGTTGAGGAGGTAGACAAGCAGTGACTTCACTTTTTTCAGTGTTTTAAAAAGTTCCCTTGAAGATTTAGCAGCTTCATCAGTACGAGCACAGAACTGTTTTTTTTTGCTTCAAATATAGCCACTTTGCAGGAGACGAGAGCATGCAGAATAATTGTGGTCTTTGCTTCATACCTTTCTCTGCATTTGAGTACAATGTTTAGCTGATTTAAGCTACTTGTGTGCTACTTATTTCCTATAGTACTCAACTTGGCAAGTTCAGTTTCGAGACTAGTGCCCCCGTTAACAGTTTTACACTTAATGAAATTAAAGAGGTCAATAAATTGGTTTGCAGTGGTCGCGGTGCCTGCATCTGCTTCTATGTTTTCAAAGTGTGGTTTCAAGTGGCAGGCGTGCATCTTATGGTGTTGATTCGATACTGAGAAAGTGTGGGCAATTGGAGAATCCCAGAAAATGGTAGCGCAGTCTGAATATACAGACAGATGGATCAGGAGCTTTTGAGGCAACACATCCGATGTGATTAGCCCAATTTAAACTTAGCTCTTATATTTGGGTAGGTCATTAAACCATCAACGGGAATCAAAAACGTATCGATGTACTTTAGGTGCCATAGTGGCCTATCTATCATTTACAAAGTCTAAATTGAAGTCGCTTAACAAGATGAGAGCAGTCGAGACTTTCATGAGTGATGAAACTAGCTGTAAAAAAAAAAATCGAAAAATGAAACCTCCAGGTGAGAGCGTGGTAGAGAATTAGCAACTGCATATGGCAGTGAACTCTGATTGGGAAAGCTCCATGTATTTTCCAAGGATCTGAGAAGAGTGGGAGGGACCTATGATAAGTGTGAATAATAGTGGAGCCTGCTGCAAATAAGCTAACATACAAAAGAAGCAGCAGACTGTGTCCCCGGGCCCTCGTAGGCGCGAGCAGGCCCCTACACGCTTCGTGTCAGCGCAAAGACGACGCACAACGCTGCAAAGAAAGACTGGTAACTGTGGCCAAAGTCAAAGCAAATGAGACCTAAGAGAGTGTATTCACAGATGGTAAAGTATGAAAATGTTTTTTGAAAATAAATGTAGAGATATTCCTACACTTTACTGTTGCAGTCAAAAAGGTTTCAGTCTTTAAAGCAGGATGAAACATTTCAAATTGCAAGCTACAAGCCAGCCATACACATTCACTCGAAACCTCACTTCTACACAAACACAACACACCATTTCCCACTCCTGAACCGTCCATTATCACTAGCTACTGGCTAGTGGGGAGTGCAGATCGTGTGCCCCGTTTAAAGTGTGCTTGCGATTTCGCGTTTTGTGAATGTTTTGAGTGGTTTATGGTCGAATGTTACTGCCGTCTGCTTTGGAGTCGTTCCAGGTTAGGTGCAGTGGAGTCTCTGCCCTCACTAAGTGCTGTAGTTAGTCATGGCAGAGTGTGTGAGGTGTCTCCATTCTGTATCGATTAAACTGTTAAGAGGAAGGGAGGAGGATTTTGCATTGGGCCCCTTGTAATAATTGTGCAGGTAGGTTTCCTCAAGTAGGAGTTTGTGGCTATGGAGCCCATATGCTTTATCTTAGGTGCAAAGTAGTATGAACATAACAGGAACTTTCTCCACATTATTTTCAAGGGATGAACAAGCAAGGCTTTTATTTCCAAATCTTGAAAGACACACAGCATACAGGGATGCCATTTAGGGGTCAACAGGGGTCGCTTATGCGACCCCTGAGTTCTCCCTTGCAACCCCTGTGGTCTCCCTTGTTGATTCTATGTACTGTACTGCCCCCTCCCCTTACCCCCTCCCATGCACTTGCGTGATCTCAATGTCACCTGGCCTAGTAGGATCGTTGTCTCCGTCTTGCCTCTGTTCCCCCTGCCTTGCCTCATCGCGCCTTGAAACACTTGTGTATAGGCATGTTATAAATGCCATATCATATCATATCCCATGCTATCCCTTAAAAAAAGTTTATTTTTTATTTTTTCAATAAAGGGTCCTGGTCTGTGGCTAGCAGCATGTGGCTATTGGTTTCTGGAGTGGCTGTTTTTTTCTTTTCATAGCTATAGCTAAGATATCTCAATGGGCTGAGCACTCGCTGCTCAATGTGTGTGTGATCTGCAATCAGAGCAATCAAGTGGCATCAAGCTGAGATCAAGTGAAAGTAGTCTATATGAAATGGATGACTATTATGTGCAAAACTACTCAAACCTCAGTAGGCGGCAAGAGTCTTTAAACTTTGTATTTTTCTGCATCATCATTTTGACCCCTGGAAGGATGATACTGTTACAAGTAACAGGTGTTCTTAATATACATGCACTACATATATGATTTAATTACAAAACCCATTCCACTGCAGTGGTAAAATGAATGAGCCTGCTGAAAAATGCAGCCTTCCACCGTGTCTTTTTAAACATTATTCACAGCGTTATCTTATTCAAGTATTGTTATTGCAGCAACTGATATAAGTGTGCAAATTAAAATACAGATACAACTTTTACCACACTCTGGATTGAATTGTAATTTTTGAAAACCATCGTTTGAAAAGAAAATCTTTCAATGTCAGTTGTCGTCTTTGCATAATGCACCAGTCAATGAAAGTTGAACATGCCTCTGAAATTCCACAAGATGGGCCGTTTCCATAACTCATAGCAGCGGTAGTCAACGTTTCATAGCAGAGAGAACACATTTTGCTAAAAGAGAATCCCATCAAAGTCTGGAGCCAAACCAAAAGGAGACCTTAACTCACAGCCTTTGTCAATGGACGGGTCTAAAATGTGAGTCAAAAAGCTAGCCGGACGGTAGTGAAAGTGGCTGGGTTGATTCGTGGAGTAATGAGGCATTCAGCAATGCAATATTCACAAGACTGCCTTAAATGAAGGAATCCAAGTGGCCACGTGGATCCATTCCAGGGAGATTGTCCTTGCTTATTTTAGGAATTGATATGCCTTAAATTGGCTTCTGGGATTTACCTTTAAAATGTAAAGCTGCCATTCCTTGTACACTTGTCTCAGACACACAACTTTCATTGCAATATTTATTACAAGGGGTAACATTGCATAATTCTAAAGGAAGAGTCTTTCAAATTGCATAATCAGACATGCCGAAGATATTAAATCTAAATAGTCGGATTATCTACAATCTTCCTTTTCATAGTCCGATTGAGAACGAACATGGTATGTTAAGAAGTCTGGGTGTTTCCGTGTTGGTATATACCAATCAAACATGAATCTGCTTCATAATTGTTAGTTGTTTCCCCTTAAACCTTTTTGGGACTTGTTACCGAAAAAATAGCATTGGTAAATGAGCGCTCCACCTTGATTATTGCACTGCCTAGCAGTAGTACTTGTGCTATTGCAATTATACATTACCACTGGTGGCATGACAAAACATCAGAGACATTTACCCTGGCAACAAGCAAAGTTCATAATTCTGCTTTTCCAGTAAACACTGCCAGGGGTAATTACCGACAGCTTTTGAATTGCAGCCATTAACCCGTTCCAGCTCTACTTCCTACAATATACTACACACATCGACTAAGCCAACGGCAAACACCAACTGAACACCCCTCTCAATCTATCCTCAGTCCAACAGACCTCTACATCCCTCCCAGCACCATCTATGACGGTCCCAGCCCACACGTTACCCCACATTTTAGGTAAACGGGGTCCGCTTCTGCATACAGATACTTGGTGCTCTCCGCACACATCACCCACAGGCATAGCTTCATGTGGACCTCTGGAATTTCTGATCTGCACGCATTAACACAGTGGCAAATCTTTCTTGCATTTTCCCGCTGTTCCTACTAACCAAAACCAACTCACTTTTCTTGCAAATCCCAGAGACAAAAGGCAGCTGTAAACACAATATTATAACCTTTAAATTAAAGGGGTTGGCATATGACACACACCACTGCTCCATTATAAAACCTGTGTGCTCTGTTCACACACCACGCTACATGCAGCAACATCGTGTTTTGACCATTACCTGTGATGAAGCCTGGACAATCCTGGTGCTCTTTTTGGAAGTAAATACAGCCATGTCCTGGCTGTATTATATTGCATAAAAGGGATAAGCAGTGGTTTTGGCTGTAATTATACTGCAGGCAGCAGCTAAACCCGGTAAAATTGAACAGTGACAACCCAACAAAGTGGGATTTCCTGGCACTCCTCTACTCCAATTGAAATTTCAATACAGCCAGCAGTGACTGACAGATACCGATGGTGGTACTTGTGCCGCCTATTCTGTAATATGAAACTTCAAATAAAAGCTTGTTGGGTGTAACAAATGGTGGCACCGCAGTTCTTCTAAAGTTTCTCTTAAACATGTGGGAAATTGCTATGCAGAAAATATCACAGGAGGTAAATAACTGCTCTGTCCAGATCACTCATCTGCCAAACAATACAGCCAGCATGTCAATTTCACACTATCACAGGTGGGATATTCCTAACGGGTAAATAATGGAAGGGCTAAAAAATAGAGCCGGTGCACCACATGTTGCTGCTTTTTCAGCAGCCACTCAAATACCGCTGTGGTAAATTCCACTTGAGCCAATTAATGCTGATGGCAAAATTACAGCAGTTCATAATACATTGCCACAACCACCCTTGAGTCTGTTACTGTTCAGCATGGGCACATTTTTCAGACAGCACAAATAGTTACGGTCGCTACCTTTTTTAGAACCAGGTAAAAGTTGGTTTTACCTTAGCAGTTTTGGCAACCATGGTATTTTGTAACATAATGAATATTGCCAGTGGTAATTTAGTTTGTTGGTTGTATTTCAGCCGCCAACGGTAGCTACGCCAGCGACATTAACCTGGAGTGACTTTTACAGGTGGGAAATATGTTTTCCTTGTTTAATGGGAATTTCCTTCGAGTAACAACTGACCGATGTCGCCGCGGTATTTGTACTACACGTTCTGTAATATGACCGTTTATATTTCAATGGAATTTGATTCATTTATTTTAGCTGAAATGCGTCACATTAGATGTAAAATAATTTTATGAATGAAGCTATAGTATGCTTTTCTATTTTTCTTAGGCTCCAAAACAAAATAACTAAGCACAAAACCAATCCAATTTCCTCGGCAAGGAAAACAATCTCCACTGATTGGAAAGATGAACAATTTGTCACAGTTCTCAATTATTTTGGTGCATGTTTTACACAGAGGAATTGCACTTTCATACATTTGTAAAACCGAAATCGCAAAATTAATTTTGGAAATCACTTAGAATGCATATGCCACATTATAATACAGGTGCCTTGTATTTATTAAACAATGTGAATTACTAGATTTAAAGTAGACTGTCAGGTTATCTAAGTCTGTTCAGTCAATGTATGGCGTCATGTTGACCTGTCATTCATATTAGAACAATTCCACCATTCCGCCTTATACAGGCTATCATGTACCGGCTTACTTGTTTGTCAGTTAGAATTTGTGAACTAAAAAAGAATGTTTATATAAGTCATGTCAGATTCAACTTGATGCATGGGTTTCCTTATTTCTGTGTAATTTTAAAAACTAAAAGAAATATGAACTATAAAATGCTAAACTGACAGCCACTAACTTTAAATATCTCTGTAGTCCAGCTTAACTTGCCAGCTAAGAGCTCCTTGCTTGTATGGGTCCCCTCTAGGAAAAGGAAGTAATCATTTGCCAGCTGACCCTTCAGGAATCTGGGGAGAATAGCAGAGGAGCTCCTTGAAGGCCAGAGGTGCCACCTCTTTGTGTCCCTGCATTCTATACAGAGAACACAACAGGAGCTGGCAAACGACAACATGTGTGATGGAATTAGGAGAAGAACTGCACGGCAATTTGCCATTGTGAGGTCAAAGCAAAAACATAATTGCCTTTGTGGCAATGAAATGAATTACAATTAAGTGATTAGAGCCTAAAGCAGACAAAGCAAAACGCCTCATAGGAAAATTCAGTATCGATTACTCTGCAGCCCTCACATACAACAAGCCTCAAAATGTCCTCTTGCCACTAGCGAATGGAGAGTTTTAGGGCAAGTGACTTTTTAGGCCTGGTTAATATGTTACAACTTTAAATCGTGAAACCCGATCTAGGATATCCTGGAAAGAAAAGGGATGGGCCATGCCCAGGTTTGACTGGGGTGATCCCAAATGTATCCAACTACGAAGAACCATCTGAGAATGTTTGGAATGCTATATTCCCACAAGACCCCTATTCGTTTGAGCTGACTTGATACCCATTCACTTTCACATTCGAGCACCAACTAGACATTCTCCTCCGACAGCCACTGTTACTCTTTTTGCCTGCTTCCATTTCATTTGCATCCGCCAACCATTCCAGGGAATCATGATTCAATTAGCACACCACCACAAAAGGCAACCAAGTAAATTGCGCCTCTCCAAAGCGCTCAATCCTTCAGTGCCTGCCAAGTTGATTTGAGAGCGCAGCCTTTCTTCTGATACTGGTTATGACAGGCCCCACTTGAGAAAACGTCACTGCGGACATCAGTGTGTGTATAGGCGACTGAAGAAACCAGTAACACTGATCACATGGCGGCATATCCTTCCATTTCTAGGGGCGCATTTTTCTGTCTGGATATTTCTCTTTAATTTAAGACACCTTAACTGATTAAGAAGTACAGATGCATCAAAGCCGAGGCCGTCGTGTAAAAGCAGAGGCAGCTCAAGACCCACTTGATGCAAATGAACTATGTTAATTTTTGTTTTTGAGGTTCCATTTTTCCAACAGGTCCAGTCTCCACTTAACGTGCCCTGAACCACTGCTGCACTGGCCTGCTAAAAGACGCAAAATGTACACTTTAAAGGGACACTATTTCCACAAAAATGTTGTTTCGCTCTTTTCCACACTTAAACTTCTAATGGAATTTAATTAATACGGTTTCATGAGTGTTAGATCACCACCTTTTCTGAAAGTTAAACTCGTCATTTCTGGACTCTTTACCATTGTTTTTTACATAACTCAGTACCTCTGCTGGGGTCAAGCCTTAAACTCAGCCAGAGCTACCAGAAGGAGAATCAAGGAACCTCTGTGGTTCTACACTGTTGGATCAGGGGTACTCTGGACAATCACCTAAAGAACATTATGTAAGTGTCCACCTCAACTGCGCTGATGGATCTGCCCCCATAGCCTCTTATTTTGGTAGCTTGAGTATGGAAATATGTTCAGAACGTTTGCAGCTGTTGGAATCTAGGCTCAGGATTTGATTGTTTTGTGTTAAATGGATACAACTGTATTTATTAAACAGCAAAGCACACATAAGCACCACTGCTGCATGGCTAGAGAGTTCA
Organism: Ambystoma mexicanum; assembly: GCF_040938575.1. Lineage (NCBI taxonomy): Eukaryota > Metazoa > Chordata > Amphibia > Caudata > Ambystomatidae > Ambystoma > Ambystoma mexicanum. The sequence continues at coordinate 809,530,323 of NC_090941.1, forward strand.
CCAAGCTATGCAATGACCTTCATTGTCTACCCTTTCTTTCAGGAATGAAAAGAATAAGGCAGATCCATAGAATCGCGGTCAATGTTAATTTAAAATGACCCAGATCCGACTCTCGTGTGGTCAGGTGGAGTGGAAGGAAGGGCGTACAGAGCGGAATGCCTGCACCTGTGAAGAACGCAGAGATCCGACACTGTTTTGTATCTAGAGCCAAAGTACAAATGGTCTTTTCCAGGCAAGGAATGTTGGGGCGGTGCATAATATCCCTTTATCTCTCGTCATTTAACCTACCATGCTGATTTGTATAGACTCATGGGTGGTGGTGATGGGCTACGTAACTTGGCAAACTTTTTATTTCCAATCGCTTTGTCAAATCCGAGCCTTGAAGTGACCCGGGTGCACATGGCATAATACAACTCACCATAATATTAAGAAAACACCCAAAAAAATGAAGCGTATGATGGCCATTACATTTTGTCAGTGGTCTCTGGCAGCTGTCACGCAAACTCCACAGAGAAGGCAACTCATAGGTTAATCTTCTAGACACTTTTTTTCTTTTTAGGGAATATGCACATTGCGGGGGCAACTAAAAGGTCAGAAACGTCCTTTATTACAGGCAATGTTCTTGAAGATGGGAGGCTGCTCTGATAGTCCAAGGGATGGGTAGCTTTGCAGAAATATCTCACCACCTCCTCCTGTTGCTGCAGGATTCTAGGTATTGTGGTGAGTTGCAAGGACTTCCTAGCATCTTGTGTGGAGGCTGTGTCGCTAGGGGCTGCTAGTCTGGTTGCTTCCTAGCGAGCCTCCTACTCGACGGAAGGAGTGGGAACCTGCAGGCTTGCCACCCCCCCCCCCCCCCCAAGACGTTTGTTGTATTCAATGAATAGCAGGGAGACCCTTTCAAGCGGTAATCTAGGCGCTTCAAATTGTGTTATGAACAACATCGCTTGGGTACTATAGATATTAATGAGCTGGACTCCAATGGCCACCTGGTGTTCTCCAATGGGAATACGGTGGATCCCTCTGTAGGAACCCATGGTCACTTTGGGCTTTTGCATGGGTTGAGCACAGTCAATCAAAGCTTTAGGTGTGTGTTACTGTTGAAAAAATACATGATATTGAGAAAAGTATGTCTATAGGTAAACTCTGTAGATTTAAAGACGGCATTTGACAGAGTTGCACACTTGAAATTACGGGAAGCCTTTGAAAGATCTAACCATACCAGACCATCTTCTCAAAGCTCTTTCCATTCTTTACGCTAAGAAATGACATTCCATTGGAATCTTGCAGGTGGTGCTACGTTCTTTTTTCGTGTGCAGAAAGGCCTTCGTCAGAGATGCATTTTGGCCCCTACTGTTTTTATATATTTACCAATGCCATATAGATAGTGTGGCCCACTATCCGACAGATGAACCATTGCTTGGTAGTGATAGGATTCCTCTCCTGTTTTTGTGCCCAAGATGCCATGCATATTTCTATGATCCCATTTAGCTTAAAAAAACATTTAACTGTGTTTAACGATTGCTGTAAAACGTAAGGTCCTGATATCAATTTTACCAAAACAAAATCAATGGTTTTCTATCCACCCTATGAAACGGAGCCTGTGGTGTTGCTGTATTGGAAATTGATGGATGGGAAATTGAGCAAATTAACACGTATGACGACCTGGGCATCAGGCTTATGAGTAATAGTAATTGGGTTAATCATCTAGTGAAAGCAAATTGAATATTTCAAACGTGACACGGCCAATAAATTGGCCTTGTCAAGATGGGGCAGGAACCTGTGAGGGGTCAGAAATGAGAGGCGGACACAAAAGCTGTAATATTCTCATTGTCAGACATTTTTATTGAAAATAAATGGGTTGTACAAATAACCCTGTCCTATAGAACAGTTTCCCTGCCTAGGAAACTAAAACTAAAGATCAGTCCGTGTCAAGTCATTATAAACTTAAAAACCGTCATTGTGTCCAAAACATTCTAATCTGGCCCTCACACGAGAAACAAACTAAGGGTGCAAGGAAAAATCTCCGACTTATATTTATCAAAATGTGTTCATAATCAAAATATAAAGATACATCCAATAAAAGGTGTTCTCCAAGGAGAAACCCTTGGATCCAGAGGGTGGTTCCCTTCCCCTGGATTTTTAGGTAGGGTGGAAAAAGTGTTTCTTCTGAACAACAATTTCTTGGTATCACAAAATTTGTGATTTCACTTTTTTTTGAATAAAGTAAAATTTGGCATTGGAATTTTTATTGTTCGCGATGCAGATAAGTGCTAAATCGAACTTCTTTGATCCTCGTTGATTGGCCAGGATTAACATGAATTCTACCATAATGTAAAAGGGTAGCTATCCATCCCGTTTGTTGTTTTAGATAGGTGACTTTGTGATCTATAGTTACATGAACGTTCTGATGGCTCCCTATTAACTTGTCCATGCAGCTGTCTCACTCTGCAGAAAGAACTGGTAAAATTACCTCCAACTATGGGGAGCGCGGACGGGCAACTCTAATGACGGAACTAAGAAAACAAATGTGTGTGATGTTGAGGTGTTAAAGGCCATCATGGTGGACTGACCTGGCTGGTAACAACCAGATATTAAAAGAATTCTCGATATGAAAAATATGTGCTAAAGAAGAAGTTGGATTGCATTGGACTACAGTATCAACTTTCCTTCGTCAATCAGAAAAGACACTTATCAAAATTCAACTTTTAGTGATGTTATGTTTAATTTTGTTTGAGATATTTCCAAAGAAGAATGCTTGAAATTTCTCTTCAAACTGTCTTATACAATTATCGTTGACACATATTACATTGCAATAAATAAGCAGCGTCTTCAAGGTTATTGTATTTGAAATTACACTATTATGTTAGACAATATAAAAACAAAATCAAAACAAGGAATTGATTCAGAAAGATTAAATTATTTTTCACATTTCTTTATTAAGTTCACTAGATGCGGTTTCAGGTGGGATAAATGTCCATTATTTCTAGGACTTTACGCTAAAATGAATACCGCAATTCTTTGTAAACCAGGTAAAGGATGGGATATACTAACGCAATAGACTGTAGGTGCTCTCCTGTACTTAAGAAGTCTGTTTGCATCCAAGCTAACCATAATCCATAACAGTTCTCAAAGGTTTGGTCAACAAAACGTCTGTAAACCTATTCTTACCAAGTACAAGCATTGATAAATACAATGATACACCAAAACATATCTCAAAGATAGCTTTGGCAGTTCTGTTAGGGTTCTGCCATTCACAGGAATTCTGAATATCACACGTTTCCTTGGCATCCCTGCGTTCTTTGGTTCCTTAAATACATCTCAGGTTGCTCCTAGACGATGATATCGCTGGGACTATTCTCTGGTCAATCCATAACCAGGTACTCTCTCAAAACGTCTTCCAGGTCTTTCCGTGATTTTGTTTTTTCCTTAGATTTTGCTCAGCTCTCACTCCGGTCCATTCACAACCTGGTTTGCTCTCAGGTCCCATGACAGCCTCTGGCTTTCTGATATTTCTCTCAGGTCTTACCATGGCCTGACCGTTTCCCGTGTTTCTCTCAGGCCTCACGTCAACCTGGTTTTCCCTCAGGATTCTCTCAGGTCTCAACGACCAAGCTTTGATGTCACCAACACCTGGCTTTCTCTTACGTTTCTCTCAGCTCTCACCACAGCCTGCTTTCTCTCACATTTCCCTGAGCTCTCACTATAGGCTGTTTTTTTTCAACTCAACACTCACAGTATTAATGGGTATTCTGCCCCTCCCCACCCCTTCAAGGTCCTTTCCAGCCAGATGATATTCTCACCCTCCTGTCAAAGGAGGAGTTTCTCCAGATTCCTCAGTGAAATGGAACACCTTCCATCCTTCCTCCTGGTCTTGTATGGAAGTGTGACCTTTCCCTGGGCCATGAATGACACACAGCATCAGTTCTTCTCACTGGACCACGGAAATAGACTTGCTAGAGTAATTATTTCCAGGTAATAAAATAGGTTCTACCCCTTCCCAAGTAGTGGTCTCCAGGGAGAGGATGAAATCCCATCTGCTTCCTCTGTCTGTCTCTCAGTCTGTTTTTGTAAACATGGGCTGATGATTGGCATTCTACACAAGCCCTGTATTGGTTTCTCCAATGTAGGGTTTGTTTTGCGTGTCCTGATTGGGTAAACCTTTGCTGGGGACTTATTGTTGGCTCCCTCTATGCATTGGTCAGTATTAATTAGTGCCTTTACCTGTTTAGCAATTGGCGCAGAGTCTTTAAAACCAGGCCAGATCCATGACACCATTTCGGATTTTGTATTGACTAGTATGAGGAGACTCGCTGCCACAGTGCTCAGTGATCTTGCTATGAGCAAAACATGTGGTTCGAGCCAAGTGAAAGATGTCTGGCTGTGGCTTTGACTACATATTTTTGAATGCAGCTTCCCATCATTTTGCTCTCCTTCACTTTCAGTGCCCCTTAAACTCTTGCAGATTACCTCTTTGGTGCTGCACATGCTTATTAAAGTTGGAGCAGAGAATTTAGTGGCAAAACTATAGTTATCTTCATTCGGAGGGGTTAATGATATTATATGATTGGTTATTTATAACGCGCCTAAGCGTGGACCCGGGGATCGAACCTGTGTTACTCCGTGTTGTCTTGCTTCCAAGTCGAGCACGTTGCCCCTGAGCTAGCCTCCCGAGACCAAAGGTTAAGGCCAACTTTTCATCATGTTTTACTTAGAACTGACAAAAGGGAGGTTTCCTACTGATACATACTAACTCCTCTGAGACATGTAAGCTTGTGTAAGTGACTCCAATCTAGCAATCCAACTAAGTCGATGCCTGGTCTGGGATGCCCAATGGAAGCCCTTATTTATATATTTTTATGACAAGTTCATAAATCTGGATGATAAACCCTTGTATAACGGCCCTCTCTTTGAATCCCCCTGACCTCACTGAGCCAAGAAGTAGGTTTGTTTTGCAAATTAAAAGGTTTATTGGAAAAATTAAACAATATCAATATATCACACTTTTATGAATACATTAATATTTGATAGCACTTGTATGAATATCACAGTGATCAACAATGAATAATCTCACAGTAGCACAATTCCTAATTACTTAGGAGTTGGTATAGAAAGGATAAGGTAGCAGAGAAAACTTTTATGGTTTCAAGGAAAAGCAATGATGGAAAGAATGCAGCACAGAAATAAACTGATATGGTTTCAACAAGAGATAGTATGATCACTTTGCCTTGTGACAATTCACTCCCCCCGCTATGCAATGTGAAGAGATGGGAATGAGGGCACACAAGTCTCAGGAATACAATCCAAATGCAATTCAAATTCCAGTTCCCCCCTAGCAAGCCTAGAGCCACCGGTATGCTTTAAAACAGGCAAAAATACTTTTAAATGTGATAATGAAGTGAAAAATATGCTAAAAATGATTTTAATTCCCTATAGGAAATTCAGGGTAGGTGACAGCTACTTTGAATTAATTCAGGTCAACACTAGCAATTATTCAGGAATGATTATCAGATTGAAAACGAATTTCAGCAGTTGCAAGCAAAAGACAGCTATTTTTTAACATGTGGTGAGATTGAGCTAGTTTTCAATTTCGCTGCACTTTTTCAGAGTGCGCCGATCGTGATTACGGATAAACTATAAGGAATATTGTGGAGGTAGATTTTCAGAAGTAATTTTAAAGTTTCAGAATGACAGATGCGCTTTGGAAGGTTTTGAATCAACAGGATGGACACACAATTCTATGATGCAGTTCTGGACAGGTTAAAATGGTTTGAATAAGATAAGATTATTTTAGATTAAGAGATTGGTTCTGTACAGTTCTTAGATACTCACTCCTATGTTTTGGAAGGAATGGGCCTCGTCACAGATCTAGTCAGGTTTGGGCTGCGGTTCTGTCTCCACTGGACGGTCTCTGGCACTGGTTCTGCTCACAGCGTGGCCTCTGGTCTGGGTCTGGCACTGCACAGTGGTCTGATCTGGTCTTCTATCGGCACTGCACAGCGGTCTGGTCTGGTCTTCTGGAACTGGATCAAGCAGGTTCTGGATACAGCACTGCTCTCTCTGGGTCTGGTCTGGCATAGGGTTCTTGGCTTTTGGACAGCTCACCCGGCTGTTGAATAGTTTGGTTGCAAAAGATTTTGAGGCCGGCTGAAAAGGATTCACTTTGTGGTTTAGGCCCCTATGCTTTAAGTTCTGGAGTCTGGATTCTAAGTTGTGGTCGCTGGATATTGCCTGGATGTGAAGTCGTCCATCAAAGTGCTTCGCAAGAAATCAGTTTGAAGTGGAAAGTGAATGTCCCTCTCTGGGTCTCAGTGGCTCTTTTTATGTCTTTTGAAAATGGGTGGGAAGGCTGACTTCCTATGCCCACCCCTATGAGGATCATGATAGGTTAGAGGATTCTCGCCTGACTGGAGAACTGAGGTGTGAGTCAGAGTGATGCTACTATTTTACAATCTATTGAAGAAACGCCCCTTTGGTTTCACTTAGAAAATGAATTTTTCATAACAAACAGGTTTCCCAGATACACACGTGGTTCATAATACATGTACACATCACAGATGACTTAAGACAGGTCTCTGTCCAACCCCGATCATTCTAAGAGCTTAGGTTCAGAAATGACAATTTTTTTGTGTTTTTGGTGAATTTGCCAAGGTCGGTTCGACATCAAATTTTACACAGACCTGCCCCCCCCCTTCCTGAGCATATTACTATAAGTTATTATGTTTCTAGCATAAACCCAGTGTCTACAATATGAATAAATCGCGGGGTTCGGTCTCAGAAAATCACACAGAGTTGAGCTTAGTCTCAAATTGTGGGTACATTTTTCATATTAAGAATCTCCAAATTGTACATTTCTGTCAGCTTGATACAATATTTTATAAGCAATTTAATAAAACATACATTTGCTCTCAATACAGTACACCCATTTGTTTGCCCCCGCCCCTGGGAACTTGGCTTGACTCAGATCATGTGTCTTGCCTTCCCCAGAGCAGTGTTGACAGTTTACACCCAAAATCAGCATATTCTATTCAGCTGAAGGCATCCATTGTCTCTTTCCTCCAGGCTGCAGGGAAACTCTCCTCCCCTTTTAATCAACAGGTCTCTATCCTGTGCTGTTGGTGTAGGGCCTGGGAAGAGTAGGCGTTAAGAATTCTCATTGACCAGCAAGCCTTTTGAAGTCTCAGCTAACTTAGGATGCTGTTTAGCTTCTGAAATAGAAGTCCCCTGTCCGAATTTAGATCGCTAGCGCCGGTTGGTGTCAAGCACCGGTATTGTAGCCATTTTTGACAACTGCCTTACCAGTAAGCAATCCTCAAATTATACTTTGTTCAAATATAGATGCACTTCTGTGGACCTCAGATTCATGTAGATTCTTGCGGGAGAATGATGTTGACCCCCCCAACAAGGAGGAGGGACCTTTTTAGTGGTTCTGGGAGCCATGATTTTGGCTATTTATGACATCAATTAAAACGGATTTTGACCAGCACTATATTCCTTTGCACTGATTTTGCTCTGTGTGCAGCCAAAGGATAAGGGTCTGGCAATGGTCTCCAGTATTAACACTGACAGAGGTAAAAGTGGATGGTGGCCTATCTGTCAGGTTTTCACTGCGCATTATTGGTGATTTCTGGCCAGCCGCATGCTTTCCAGCGGCCATTATGATGTTTCCCATGTCAGTAATGCACAATGATGTTGTAGGGCTTGGATGCGTGGATTGAAACATCCCACACTTGGAACATCTTTATAAATAAAATTACTTTTTAAAAATAGAAATAATAGGTCTCTGAGGAGTGGGAGAGCCAGGGGATCCCACTCCTTACACTTTCTAGGAGGCACATCAATAGCAGCCAGACCAACGTGGTCCCCTCATATAGAGGGGAGGGGATTGCATCCACTCACCAAGCAAACTGTGTTTTGATGGTGTCAATTCTTTAAATCACATGTTACACATTATATATCATGCAAAGACATTACACACTATGCACTTGATTGGTGAATATTCTCGAGGTGCAAGTTGTCATTTGGTAGTGGCTTGGCAATGATAATTTGGCCATCCTGGGACTCTAAGAGGTCAAGAGGTGATCAAGACAATGGTAGGTTAAGCCAACATGTTGGGTTAGTCCTATTGATTCCAGAATTAGTTTCAGGTTTAATGCCTCTGTGGTAGCTGGTGAGGAGTCTCAAACATCAGCCCAGTAGGGGCTCTGGAGACTTCAGAGTGAGCTCCAGTGGAGGTGTGTGGCCCTCAAATCCGTGTTGCAGTGTGAGCACAGCGTGCAAGCTAAAGCAAGCAGTTTGTGTGGACTTATGAAAACTATTTACTATTGGGATTAGCATGTCACAGACACACAGTGTTGGCAGATGAGTATAGCTGCAACTCTTAAGACTTTGACATGCTGGTCAGTTCAAAATGATGTATTCACAGGCTTTGGCTGCAAACTGTTATTTCCTTTGTGTTTTTGTGGCAAACACAGAAGCCATTAACAAGGCAATCAGTGGCTTATCTGTGATTTGCTTTTGAAACAAAGTGTTTGCTGAATCAAAACAAAATGACAGTATGTAATTTACTATGGGGCCATTTTGCACTTTCAAGACATAAAAGGGATCATGTCATGTCATGCAGTAATAGTAAAACGTGTGGTGTTTTTTACTACCACCATATTTATACCACTCACAGTCTGACACTGCAAGAAGAACAGTACTAGCGTGAAATGCCGGAGTGTCTTGGCTCACTGGACCTAGTGCAGATAACATAATCAGAAGCTTTACTCGACTTTGTGTCATTAAGCCAAACAAACATTGCAATAAACAAGCAATGATAAATACAATGATCAACAGTGTGTTTCCAATTTCCTATACATAATATGATAAATATCTTTTCACCAAAAATGATCACAAAATCGAGTCAATCCTTTGAAATATAAGAAGAGTTTCTATATATCATAGGGTGGCGATAGACACACTATAGTTAAGGTGAGTTGGACTCCAATAGGAACCCCTCAAACTTCTGTTAATAACGTTTGATTTGAGTAACAGATTTGACCAAAATTTCGAATGTTATTATGGACTCGCAGGACCCACCAGACTTCAAAGTTTCATAAAGATACAATACAAAATAAGAAAGTTGTTAAGAAGACAAACATCTTTTTTTCTCCAAAAGTGCGGCCTACTTCCCATTCATTTTCCCATTGAGAAAAAAGGTACATTTTTGAAAAATCGCACAGCCAAATCGGACCGCCCAAACCGCTGGACAAATTTGGACCAGGTCTGAAGCAATGAGTCGCGATCCATGTGTGGTTTTGCGTTATTCTGTGCAGTAGTTATTTCAATATTTGACAGAGAAGGGGGTACCACCTTCTCCAAGATGGCTTGTTATATCTCCCATTGTGCGTTGCAGGATCATGGTTTTCAGAAATGAAACAGCCACCATCTTGTTCTCTCGATGCGAGAGATAACCGCGGTTATAGCTGAGGTTATGGGAACCTGGAAAGCAGGAAAAAAGCTATTTGAAGGTCAAAAAACATAGAAACTCCATCAGGCTAGAGGTGGGAGGGTGACTAGAAGGCATTAAGTGAAATTTGGGAGTTGGAGAGGGTCTAGGGACTGAGTTTGCAACACAAAGCTTTCTGTAGCCTCGGCTATGGTCGCGAATAGCCGACATCTCAATGCAAACTGTGTCACAGAAACAGCGTGTGTTGTGGGGGGAAAGGGAAAGGGGAGATGAGGAGGCCATCTAGGGAGCGGGGGAGCTGGCACAGATGAGGGGGGCAATTGCAGAGGGGCTGGGGGGCAGGAAAGCATTTGTTTCATCAGTTTTTCTGAAATTGGCTGCCATATTGGAGGCTATAAAGGAATACAGATAGCTGAGGGTATGTCTAGTCCAGTAATCAACATTCACCCACAGGGCCATGGACATAATTTCTCTATTATCCAAACTAGACAATGCAAACAGCCTCTATCTCGGACTCCTGGATTACCTAATGAGGAAACTTCAAAGAGTTTAAAATTCAGCAGCAAGACTACTTCTCAGAATGAAGCGATTTAAACATATCATGCCGGCATTACATTTTCTCGACTTGGTATCCATTAAAAAAAGGTACATTTCAGAACCTTGTGTATTGCGCATCGTTCATACCACAGAGGGGGCCCTTTCCCACGCAGAAGCAAATGTCAACACTACACTCCATTCGTAACACTTGGGTCCATTGAACTATTGCTATTTCCCAACTTCAACAAAAAAATGGCAAGCAGGATTCTCTTTTTCAATTCTGGCCACAAAACTGTGGAACAACCTACCCAAACCTCTACGCCTGGAAGTGAACAACCTGACTTTCAGGAAACAGTTAAAGACTTGGCTTTTCAACAAACGACTTTGAAAGAAATGAAAAATAACAACCAACTAGAAACAGTGCACCAGAAACGTGGTCTAGTTTACGACGAGCAATTTTCAAAATTCTTGGCACTACCATCTGTGGGAAACCAAATTGATTCATGGAGCCTCTGCTGCAAGACAATGGCCTGCACCTTAAACTCAGTGAAATATACAACCAATTGCCAGGAAGCAACAACACCCTCACTTTCCCACTCACATCCCTCTCTGCTCCCTAATCACTCAACAAACTGCTCACTACTAAAATCTTGCATCCTTACACCTCCCACAATCCTTCAAATGACATCCTGGTCTAGTGTATTTAACAGATGCAAACCCTATCCATTTTCTATTGACAACCATGCTGTCACTTTTTGCACTCAGCTGCCCATATGGCTAACCGGTCAGCACCAACCACAAACAGACATTTTCATATAAGCACACAGGTAACGGGTACCTCCAACCTGCATCCATCAACACCAAAGGCTTCTGCATCTGCCTTCCTGCTATCTGAAAAGCAACAAACCCTGCCATCCTTTCTTACCGAACCATCAGCAAGACCAACATTACTGGCAGAAAGGCACTACATAAAACCACTATACATTACATTGTACGAGTACATGAGAAGCCTAGAAACAAATCCAATATAGCAGTGGTTTTAATTCTAATTCTTTGGATATACCACATAGATTCATTTCAATGTGGAGGGGGAGATTGGTAGTGCCGTTGGGTAGTCTCAAAACTCTTTTTTCGAAAATGTGTTTTCACTTTTGGCTGCATTTATTGCTTTACAGTATCCCCACAGTTTAGACCCACACATAGCTGCTGCTCTCACTTGCATCTTAGAGATTTCAAGAAAAGGAGTAAACACCACATTGCCATGATGTTTTGAGAACTAGGCGATTCCATTGATAGTTCTTATTATAACAGGATGACACAGAATCACAGACCCTTGAGGATAGTGCAAGGGTTTTTACTTGTGATTTAAGGGCAATAGGGCCGTCCCTCTCTCATCTCCCTTGGCAGCCTTCCTAGCCCAGTATTCCATAGGCCCCGGTTAATGCTACCTATTGGTATCCCCTTCTGTCTAATATTATAGATTTATGCTACGATATCCTCCCCAAATGCAGGCTCTCTAAACTCCCTCAGAGACTTCCCAACTCCCCCAACTCTAGGCCTGCTTGGTCTTCTGATGGGGTTTTGGGAAGAGGGTCTTGCTCAGTTTCTCTACTCGTGCCCACTCACCTCCATTCCGCTACTACTATTAATAAAACTCGCTCCTCTTACTCCTCCTTCCAATCTTTCATCCCTCTGATTTTTCACTCCTCCTATTCCCTGCCTCCACCCTGTGATATAACTGCTCCTCCAAATCCTCGTCCCACTACCACACTCCTCCTCTACCACTACACCCACGATACTATCGAGTAGACCCCTTGATTTCACCCAATGTGGAGCTAAGAGGGCCCTCTCCATGACCTACATAAAAAGAAACACAGCTCCATTAAGACAATCTCTCTTTGAATGAGGGGGCGCCTCAGCTGTCCCAGGTGAACGGAAAAAAACACCACTTCCTCCTGGTAGGGAGCCGTGTTGAGCCCAGTCACCACCACCAAATATACGAACAAAAAAACAAGCCCAGCGCCAACTAGAGCTACCTTACAAGAGCACGTCCACTAGAGAAGGAAGCCATTGTAACCTCTCTGGCCGGTGAACTCTTCTACACCTCCAGCAATAGCCAGGCCCTCATCACACCTACAGGCAGGCCTAATTACCACAGTAGGAAGCTTGCCCAGTGCTCGCCATCCGCCATTGAAGAGATGCAGCCAGAATGGCGGGTGTTTCGGAGTAAACATAAGCCTGCTTGATCTCTTATTTATATTTTGGTGGCCTCTATGCATTTTTCTTCATTTTTGGTTTTTGACACACTTCAACTGTAATTTCCAACTCTTAGGTGCAGGGTTTATTTTGGGCATTCAAAGTGCATCACTGAACTGAGAAATACTTAAATTGCTATAAATGAGAGAGGAGCAGGACTTGGCCGCGCAAGGCTGAGCCAAGGAGCTCTGAAAATAACAGACTGGAAAGACATTCTGCTAACGCGTGAAACAGCTTTAATGCACACTGACATACTAAAGTATACATGTATTTTGTATTTATAACTATTCTTAACTTACTCTGAGAATATTAAATGACAGTTTTTCTTGCTCCATGTTTATTCATCATGGATTACAAGGTTCAAAATGTTTTTGAAATGTTGGCGCAGGCGCGCTTGCGGTTTGAAAGTGCTCGTTTGGAGGCATGCACCTTATGCACATTTATATCTCAGGTATGACCGGGGTGTCACTCAAGTGCCATCACAGTGCACGAAGGCACAGGCACAAAGGCTTGTGTACCTGTCCTGAGCCTGTCCAGAGAATGCCCAGAGGCCAAGGCCGGTCCCCCTGTTGAAATCCATTCTGGAGACTTGGTATGCACTAGAACCATGCTCTTTACACCTTTGATGCATGCTGCCTCCCGCTTTAGTCCAACTCGTCTCTGATTAACATGAACACCACACAGTGACGCCCACTGCTACAGATACTGATCTGCAACAGATAACAGGCGTCAACAGTGACAGTCATCATGGCTACCCTACACCCAAGTGCCCCCTCTTACTGTGCCTGCAAAATGGAACAAAAAAACTAAGTTAATCTGTATGTTTGTTCATAAATGGCTTGCATCCTCAATGCCCTGCTATCCAGAATTAATACCAGAACCCATGTTTACCTTACCGCCCTATGACACTCTAGCTTGCCAAACTATCTAATAGGGCGACTGCCCGTTAATTGTCCACTGCACTGCGCTAATAAATGCCACAACTCACACCAAAGTATGTGAACCCATGTCCAATACAGAGTGAAAATGATTATCACATATCTTGTACACAGCCCAAATAGGATTGGAATATATACTGCTTGCTTCTTGCACACTGCACTGTTAACCTCTATTGTGAACTGCCTATACTACCTACACTCCTATACTGCCTACTTGTTCCCTGCCCAGATGTTGCCCACTGCATTTTAGTCAACTGCTTTGATATTGAATCTAGGTGCTGCCCATTGCATTTTTAGTCAACTGCTTTTATTTTGAATCTTGGCGCTGCCCATTGCATTTTTAGTCAACTGATTTGATATTGAATCTAGGTGCTGCCCATTGCATTTTAGTCATTTGCTTTATCTTGAATCTAGGTGTTACCCCATTGCATCTCAGCCATTTGCTGTTATCTTGAATCTAGGTGCTGCCCACATCGTTTTAGTCAACTGCTTTGATATTTAATGTAGGTGTTGCCCATTGCATTTTAGTCAACTGCTTTATTTTGAATCTTGGTGCTGCCCATTGCATTTTTAGTCAACTGCTTTGATATTGAATCTAGGTGCTTCCCACTGCATTTTAGTCTAATGTATTAATTGAAGTAAGGTGTTGCCCCACTGCTGTCCTAGCACAAGTGAACTACGGTGAACCTAGGCGTTACCCACTGCACTTCAGTTTAAGTGTACCACATCGAACCTAGGCGCTGCCTTTTGCTTTCTGCCAAATGCATCAGTTTGATCCTAAGTGCTGCCCCATTACATTTTAGCTCAGAGGTACTATTCTGAAACTAGGTGTTGCACTATAGTTCTGCCTTATACCTTGACCCACTAGTTATTCACAAGCCTTAGCTAATTTATCTTCCAAGCCCAACCGTGTTATATCAGTTAGCGTTCCAATTGATCCGTACATACAGTTCATCTGCTCACAATCCTTGCCTACAGGCATCTCATACCTCCACTATGAACTGGTGCCCAACTACCCTCCTTCACCTACTGTACATCTACACCAGACGTTGGACATCCCAGTCTCACCCACATACTGGTCACTACACGTCCACCCTCACTCCTGAGGTAACTAGCACCCACACCTTGTGGATTAATACTATGGTCTGTGCTAACCCTTGCCTGGATGATCCTGCACTTCGGATACACCACTTTGCTACCAGACCAACACCGAATCAACCATGCCCCATTACTAATAGAAACCATAGACTAAACTCTAGAGCCACCCCACTAAAACGATGCTCATACTCGAAGCGCCATAATAGCTCACCCTCACCGTGCAACAATATCACAAGCAACCCTGCTCAAACCACAGTACAGTCCTACCAAACGAGCATCACATTCAGAAATCTCAGATTAGGAGCTCGACTGTGGACTAAAACGCCTCAGCCGCACCCCTACAAGAGAAATAAACACTTGCGTTGGCCTAACAACCCAGCAAATCAGGCCAATGAACCAGACACTAATCTAACCCCTTTCATTCTACAAGACTCACCTCCACCACCACAGAAAACCCCTGCAAAAAACACCTTCATCAAAGCAGCCTTGGTGAATGCTAGGTCCCTCCCTGCCCACGCACTGGACATTGCTGACTTTATAACCTCCGAAAAGCTTGATCTCCTTGCGGTTAGGGAAACTTGGTTAAATGCAGCTTCTGGGCCTTCCTTGGCCCCAGCCATACCAAATGACTATGATATCATTAGATGTGATAGAAACACTAACCAGGTGAAGGGAGGGGGTCTCGCCTTCATTTTCAAAAACACCTTTCACATTAGAGTCATTCAGGACTTACAAATCCCCTCTGCTGAACCCTTGTCCATCAAACTACCTTTATCACCCAACCACACAGCAACAGTGCACCTCATCTACCGACCACCTGGACCTATCTCCACATTCACTGAGGATATTGCTTCCCTTACATCTACTAATACCAAACCCAACTCACAAAGCATCTTACTTGGGGATTTTAATCTTGGTCTCAGTGACCCTATGAACACTAATGCCCTTGAACCAGCCAACACCCTATCTGACCTTGGTCATGCCCATATCATTCATGAGCCCACACACATTAAAGGAAGAACATTGGATGGCTCACCAACATTAATTGCACTATTGATCTTCTATCTAACGAACCATGTATTTGGTCTGATCACCATAAAATAACCTTCTCCATTAAAGCCACCACACAACGTCCTGCACCGATCATTGCTCCAGCCACCCACACCAGGAACAAGAAAGACATTACGCCTGATAAACTCCTCCCTTTATTACTCACCCTTCTCAACAATACCACCACCTCTGACCCCACAGTCCTAGTGGACACTACAATCAGGCTATACTTAAAGCTCTGAATACCATCGCCCCTTTAAAAATGCGGAAACCTAAACCACAAGGTCATCTGAATTTGTGGTTCACGCCGCATCTAAAAGAACTACGTAAAATTAAAAGAACTGCAGAAGCACATTGGAAAAAGTGCTCTTCAGTAACTAATAAGAATGAGCTAACCCTAGCATCTTCTAACTATAAAGAGGCCATTATACTTGCTAAAAAAGACACCTACAACAAAAGAATCATTCAAGCGGAATCAAATACAAAAGAACTTTTTAAGATCCTAAAAGAACTGGATTCTCCTATCGCCCCTGTTGACAAATGTATCACAGATGCATCATGGTGCACTAACATTCAGAAGGCGCTATTAGATAAAATAGCTCTGCTACAATCTAAAATTAATGCAAAAAAATGTTCGCTATTCTCTGACCCTGAATACAAACAATCTCCTAATAAGACCTCCACCATTGAGCCTACCTGTAAACCATTTAGTTTCTCACCCTTGTCAATCTGGGAAGTGGAAAACATCATTAGGAAACTCAAACCCTCGAATTGCCAAGGTGACGCCTGCTCTGCCCCGGTCATCAAAGCAGCAGCACATGAACTAGCCCCATTTATTACTAACCTTATCAATGTCTCCTTCAAATCTGGAGCAGTGCCTGATAACTAGACGCTTGGGTCATTCCTCTAATCAAAAAAACGACCCTTGACCCAGCCAACCCATCCAACTATAAGCCGATAACGGTACCCTTTTACTAAAAATACTGGATAGAGCAGCCTACCTGCAAATACAGGTGTATCTAGAATCTAACAATCTATTGGGACTAAGGCAATCCAGTTTCCGACCAAGACACAGCACGGAAACTGCCTTGATAGACCTCACCACCCAAATTGAAGTATTAAAAGACAATGGTAAACTAGCACTCCTCTTACTGCTTCACCGGTCAGCAGCTTTTGATTTGGTGAACCACCAAACGCTATGCCTTCATCTGAAATCTCCAGCACATTTCTCCGACTCAGCCACATCTTCGATCAGCTCCTTCTTGGCAAACAGAATTATGAGGGTCTTCTCTCATACTGACGCTGCCAAACCATCCCCGGTACTTTGTGGGGTTCTGCAAGGCTCTTGTGTGTCCCCTACGCTCTATAATGTCTTTACGAAGCCCCTATTCGATATTCTTGACTATCTGGGTGTCACGTATCCTAACTATGCGGACGACACCCAGATACTCATTCCCATCTCTGGAGACTATGCAACTGACAGCAAAACCCTTAACGAAATGTATACAGTAATAGAAGCATGAATGGCACAACATGGTCTTTGTTTTAACGACGAAAAAACTGAGCTGCTTATCCTTGGTACACACGCTAAACTAAAAAAACTAAACACTGCCTTCAAATCATTTACTATAAATGGCAACTACATTACCGTCTCAAATAACACTAAAACCCTTGGCATTTACCTTGATGTCACCTTATCCTTCTCCAAACAAACTAATGTGGTAGCATCATCATCCGCTTATACTTATCACCGCCTGCAGGCCGTTCATTTCCACAACTAATTGCATTACACTTGCTAGAACTCTCGTTCTATCCAAAATAGATTATTGTAACATCCTCTATTTAGGTACTAGCCACAATAACATTAACAAGTTACAAGTTATTCAGAATAATGCCATCAGGGCAGCCCTCAACATCCCCAAGAAGTCACATATTTCTGAGACTAGACGCAATCTGCACTGGCTCCCGGTAGAGCATAGAATATCTCTCAAAACCCTTGCCCCTAACACACAAAGCCAGGGCCAACCTCGCACCAGCCTACCTACCTAACCAACCAACTCACCCCACATACGTCCTCAAGACCACTCAGAGCGGCTCAAGCAAACACAATGTCCATACCGAGATTCAAATTCCATAACTCGGGAGGAGCTAGCTTCCCTGTACAGGCCTCAAAGCTATGGAACACACTCCCTGCTTCCCTCAGATCAGAACCCTCCTTCCACTCATTCAAGCGCAACACTAAGTGTTGGCTTCAGGATTTGGATCGATGACAGTTTAAACTTCCCTGATCTTAGACTTGTTGCCTGCCCTACGGTATCTATTGTAAATACTTTACTATACTAATTAACTGTATCTTCCATTGTCTACTGTATGTAACTGCAACATGTATGGATCTGTAACACTAATGTATCTCCTTATCTACTGTATGTAACTGTACGTTTCTGTTTCCTGACTTAATTCGATGCGCCCGTATGCCCATGGGCCTGGCTGCGCTTTATAAATAAAATCAATACAAAATAAATACAAATGAAGAATAATCTCACAATGCAAAAAATACCCTCTAAAATGGATTGTAATCACTAAGCCCATGTTTGCGAATTTCTTTATTTTTTTGTTTTTTTTACACGTGCCACTGCTTTCACTATTCCTGCATTAGGAACAGGCGTATTCTGGAGTTGGTTCCACAATATACTCGAAGTGTTTTATGCACGGGGCATGTTTATTGCTCCTTCAGTTACAATACAGCACTCACAGTTATCCCCCCAAGATCTCTTTCTTCGGCTGGGGCCTCCCTCTGGAACAGCTTCTCTGCCTCCCTAAAGCTTGAGGAGAACCTATCTCCAGTTCCGGAAGCACCTCAAAACCTTTCTTGTCCCGCTTTTTCTCCATCTCTCCCCTGCTGACCTCCTGGCTGAAACTGAATTTGCACTGGTTACCTGGACACCCTCCGATCATGGGCCGAGGTCCCCTCCCCCCGCAATTCTGCACTTACCCTTACCCTTGCACTTGCCACCAGCTGGCTGTGCAGCAACGAGAACCAATGTTTGCGCATGTGTCGGTACCCCTCCCGCCCCCCAAGTAAAACCAAAAATCAAAACTTAAGAAGAGTCTTTAAATAGACGTGAACAGATAAACAACAGTAAAACGTGTTACTTTGACAACTTGTGAAAAAGGTCGTAATTTCAGCGGTTTGAGAGTGTGTGAGTGCATTTTTGTATACAATTAGTGCACAAGCACTCAAAATAATCCCACAAAGAGGACTTTACGAGTTCTACTGAAGCATGTATAACATGCTACATTAAACTACCAGGCCACCATCACTCGGCACGCTGGCGGCAGGACTGTATTCGCAAGTCAAGTTTTATCTTGCAAAAGCCACAAAATGAGAGCCTTGTGTATGTATGTAAGCCCTTCTTTACAATTGAAGCGCCCCGCAGCTGTATTCCCTGGATGCTGTCCAAGTCCTCAAGCACCATTTTCGCTTCATTTTGTAGAGAAATAACAAGATGACGTCTCCAAATATCCAAAGACTCTTGCAATGGATGTGTGATACGGCTGTAGAAATGCGCCTCTTATAACGCCACGTCGGATCTCTTCTCTCCGGAGTACTGTTATATCAGAGTGGGGAAATGACACGATGCCGGGTTTGTTAAATACACAGTGTTTGTGTAACTCCTTTAGGCTGTCTGCGTCTTGAACCGCGGGTTTAAGCTCTGCCACCACATTAAGCATTCCTCCCGCTTCTGAATGAAGACGGCTAATCACAGGATTGTATTTCAAGACATCAGCGCTCTTAACTACACGGCCTACTAGGAAGTGTTCGTACAGGAAATAACATTCTTAGCCTAACATTAAAACGTACAGATAAAACCTACCATTACCTTAAGTTCAGAGCATGACTTTTAGACGTGCACTGTTTTGTTGTTGTTGAGACTATCTGATTGTGCCAGAGAGAGAGATTGAATTGGACATGACATATCATTTTATTATTGCCCTTGTAATATTATCTGTAAGAATTAACAAACATTTATAACATGTACACCAGGCGGCCTCATTAATTGAATGCGTGTCCTCATCAGTGCCGTGTGTGATGCAGGGAGCCACACAGCATTCCATGCAACGGTAAAATGTACGCCTGTCACCTTGACGGGCATGCATTCAGGAGGGGCCATTCTTCATTGCATTCAGTAGGTCTGAACGAGAGATAGAACCTCTATCTGACCGGACCCAAAACGTACACAGACTATTTGAGTTGGTTAAAAATCATTTATTTGCCCACTGGTATCATGCCCAGGACAATAAGCAAATGTGTATACCCCTGTGCACTGAAAGGAATCTATTGATGCTCGTCAGCCATCCTTGCTCTCTACTGGTTGGCTATGAGAACCAATAGAAAACATCTTCCCTATGTCTTTGCATCAAATGTACACATTCTCTGATCTCCCTTTATCTGACATGATGTGTCAGTAGCCAAATGGTTGACAATGGGGAATAAATAATTTTGCAAGTACAGTGATATCTGATAAGTGCGGATTTGCATAGGGGCTGCAACCCCTGTCTGCACCTTCAGCCTCACTCTATCACCACCAGGGCTGGAGCCCTGCCACACGAGCCTCAGCAGCACTGCTGCCTGCCCGAGAGGCCCGCTTATTGCAGGATCAGCTAGAAGCCGATCCATCATTCCGACGCTATCGCCGCATGTAGCAAAGAAACTGATGCGACCAACACAGAGGCAACTGCTTTACCAAGTGGCACCTATGAAGGCCACCATCCACGAGGTATGAGCAGTTGCACTCCTCACCACCACGAGGAGCCGTTACCCTCATCAGATGCCTCTTAAAATGGCTGCCGCACTATGGAGCGCATATTTGTTTATTTCGGTTGCCTAGCAACCTTTACTGCTTCGTACTGATAGGCCTGGAAAGGGAACCGGAGATGGAAGCCGGCCCACCCCACCTAAGGCCCACAGTACCCAAGGCCCCCCTTCCTGTCTGCACCTGTCCGCACCGGCAGCAAGGCGCAAGGCACTTAACGCTATTCACCCAGCTATTATCTCCCAACACCTGGGACACACTCTCCAACTACCGGCAACATCACCTCCAATCCAGAAGTAATCAGCTGTGGACAATCTACGCACTCGCCCTTCACGCAAAGGACTACCAGGTACTGTATCGTGCCAGAGTATGATACATACCCCCGCTGCTCCCTCACCATTCACCCAGGAAAGAGCCCCAATATAAATTTCTCACTCTGACGAATGCACAGCACTGCTCATCTTGCACTTCCAGCAATAGCCATCTCCAGACTGTGATACCGTTACCCAAATGCTTTGTACGCCCTGTATGCCAGAAATGCTCACACCAATGCCTGACTGCTTGCCAATACCAAATCGAACCACCACTGTGCTTTTGAAATTGCCTCTGCTCAGCATACCCTCCGCTGTTGCTTATGAATGTGCCTGCCTCCCTAACAAGAACAGCTGTTCATTCAATCTGAATACACCCCTGCATCTGTACTGTTCTATCGGCCAAATCTGAAAGTTGACCTATATGCTGCCACCCATTAGCTGCACTAGCCTAATTGTGAAAGTTGACCTATATGCTGCCACCCATTAGCTGCACTAGCCTAATTGTGAAAGTTGACCTATATGCTGCCACCCATTAGCTGTACTAGCCTAATTGAGAAAGTCGTCTTATATGCTACCACCTACTGCAAAACCAATAGCCACACCTTAGTTGTTCAACCCAATCCTCGCCGCTTACCACATGTACTTATTTACCAATCCCTTCCAAATAATGTTGACATTCCTAACCCCCATAATGTTCCCCTTTTGTATAATGCCCCAATCCGTGCCCTGCACAGGAGGATGCTTCTTCAAGGTCGATGAAGGCCTAGCCAGATTGGGTTGCCAGCAACACCACCCAGTTCCCTGCCCCACCCCGTTCCTTCCCTTCCATCCCGCATTCCCCTCTTCAACTGCACATAAAAACGCCACCAGGACGATTATCACCAATCTTGAAGCACCAACCAGTCCAAACCTGAGCCATAACCTAGAGAAATACCCCCTAATTACTGAGAAAAATAATATGACAACACCCACCTTGGGCCTCATCAGATTTAACAGACTGAGATCCAGAACCAGACTCAACCACCAAGCGACTAAGCCCACCACAACCACAGATACTCTAACCAAAATTAACACCATCTACAATAACCACCAATTTAAAGACCTCTCCAAAAAACCTATCAAACCTTCAACTAAGACCAAAGCCACCACTCAATCACCCAACCAAGAGAATACCCCACCTCAAGACCCCACCCTGATGGTCAAAGGCGCACTCATTAATGCACGCTCCCTCGGAGCTCACGCCATATAAATTCACGACCTCATCGTGGAACAACTTGACATTCTGGTAATCACCGAAACCTGGTTGCTCCCTGCTGCAGGCACACTCCTAGCCATTGCTATCCCCCAGGATATAGCTTCTTTCGAACAGACAGGAACAACACTCAAGGAGGTGGAGTCACCCTAATAGCCAGAACCACATTGCAACTCAGAGCTTGCCCATTGGAACAAATACAGGAATACAAACCCCTACTAGTTAAATTTACCTCCACCCCTAAAACCACCACCAATTTCTTGGTAGTATACAGGTCACCTAACAAAACCACCCATCCCAATATT
Organism: Ambystoma mexicanum; assembly: GCF_040938575.1. Classification (NCBI taxonomy): domain Eukaryota; kingdom Metazoa; phylum Chordata; class Amphibia; order Caudata; family Ambystomatidae; genus Ambystoma; species Ambystoma mexicanum. The sequence goes on from NC_090941.1 coordinate 809,552,335, forward strand.
GACATCCTCCTACTGCTAACTCCTATCATCAAACCCAAAACTAAATGTATAATTCTAGGAGATATCAACTTAGGCTATAGTGATCCTCTAGACACAGACGCGTCAGCCTTCTACACAGCCACGTCAGACATGAATTTTGCACAGTTGATCAATGAACCCACCCATTCCAAAGGTAGAACCCTGGACTGGATCCTCACCCTCAACTCTCAAATCAACATTGACTCTATCCTCCCAGTAGACTGGTCAGATCATTTTGTCATTAGTTTCACATTGGAATATAACAACATTGACCACGCCATCCCCAAATTACCAGACTCCTTTGAAACAAAAAATATCAAAAAAACTCTCTGCAGACAACCTCTCCCCCATCCTGAATGCAGCCCTAGGCAACGTAACTCTAAACACAAACAATCCTGCTTACCTAGCAGAGTGCTAACAACAAAGTCTCACTTGCCCGCGTCACTACCAAATCACGAAAACCAGACAAACACTCCTGCTTCTGGTTCAATGAAGAACTAGTCTTCCTTAGACGCACAAAAAGATCACTTGAGCACCTACACAGGAACACCAACACCCCTGAATCAGCAAAGGCCTTTGAAGTAGCTAATAAAAAGGTATAAAACTGCCATAATCTCCCATAAAGCTAACGCCTTCCACCTTTGGATCACTAAAGCCAACTCTGACAGCAAAGAATTGTTCTCCATCCTCAAAGAGCCAGAGCGCCCAATAATGCCAGCAAAGCCTGGTGCACCACAATACAAGATGCTCTAGTTTCCAAAATCCTGCTGCTGCAAAAGACAATTGACAGTAAAAAAAATCACTCCTGGCAGAAAAAACATCTTCTAACATAACTATAAACCCCCCTAGTGCCCCCCCTGCACCCCATTTCACTTCACTCCAGTCTCTAACAAAGAAGTTCTAGACACAATAGCTTAACTCAAAGCCTCCAACTGCAAAGAATACCAATTCCCATCCCACCTAGTCAAACTCTGCGCCCCCACCCTATCACCCATCATCACCAAATTTGTCAACGCCTCCTTCAACTAAAACTCAAATTCAAAACCACCTAGCACACAACCAATTACTAGGGGACCGACAGTCAGGATTCCACCCTAATCACAGCACGGAAACAGCCTTACTCGACCTGAAGATCCAAATGGATGCCACCAGAGAAGCAGGCAAACTCTGCCTACTAATGCTACTAGCTCTCTCGGCGGCCTTCGACTTGGTTGACCATGACACACTTTGTGCCACTTTAGCCAACAACTTCAACCTGTCCCACAATGCTACTGACTGGATCAAATTTTTCCTTGCAGATAGGACCTCTAGAGTATCCATTGGCAAAGAATCAGCAGATCCCATACCAGTACAGGTAGGCGCCCTGCAAGGATCATGCCTATTCCTCACCCTCTACAATGCCTACACTAAGCTGCTTTTTGCAGCACTGGATGCTATCGGCGTCATCTACACCAACTTTGCAGATGACGCACAGATCCTCATTCCTCTAACAGGCAATCATGAGCAAGACACACTGCTCATCAACAAAATGTACTCACTCATCCAAAGCTGGATGGCTAACAATAGCCCATGTCTCAACGACGACAAAACAGAGCTACTCATACTAGGATCATCCTCCAAAATGGACTCTCTACAGCCTGCTTACACATCCTTCGTCATTGATGGCACCACGATCCCAGTGCTCAAACAAGTTAAGACACTTGGAGTCTATCTTGATGCCACACTAATGATGACTAAACAAGTCAACACTTTAGCCTCCTCCACCTCCTATACATCCAAACTCATCTCCCTTAGTCGCAAATTCCTCACACCTGATAGCTGTGTTACATTAGCAAGAGCGCTCATACTTTCCAAGCTCGATTACTGCAATATCCTCTTGCTAGGCACCTCTAATACTAACATATCTAAACTCCAATTTATGCAGATCAAAGGCCTCCGAGCTGCATTAGGCATAAATAATCTGAACACATCACAAGAGACGACCAATGGCTCCCATCAAAGCCAGAATTATATTCAAAACCCTAAGTATCACGTATAAATGTATCGCCAACAAAGCTCCTAACCACCTCCTCAATACAGTTGTCAAGAAAAACCACACCAGGCTCCTCAGCTCTAATAACAATGAAAACCTCAAAATCCCACGATATAAAAGAAAAAGCAGGGGGCAGCAGTTTCAAAGTACTCGCGCACAGGCACTGGAATGCCCTACCCACTAACATCAAGAACGAAACGTCCCACCCTAAATTTAAAAAAATCACTGAAAACCTGGCTATTCAACCAATTCTAAAATGTGAGACAAGACCCCTACCCACTCAGACCAGATCCCCCAATCTACTGTATAAAAATGTATATAAATATATATCCTAATAACTCTGTTCTTACTGTTTCTAATGTTAAGATTGTATTTACCCATAGTCTGTAACTACGCTGTGAAACATCCGGGTCTGGGAGTGTAACAAATGTAATAAATAAATAAATAAATAACGTGCAGGCACTAGAGCATTGTCACCCAGTTATTTTAATTTACAAAATGTGTAGTGCAGCATCTGGTCGGTAAGTTAGAGGAACTCAGTACAGTTCCCAAACAGCACAGCTACTGAATGTCTGTGTTGATGATATGACAGTATGTCGATGTGCACGTATGTCTGTTTGTAACTTCTGGAAATTAGTGATTTGTGGATACAGCCCGTGCATGTGTTTCAATCCATGCATACTTTGCTGTGCTGGTGGGCATACTTATGAATGTTTATTTTTCAATGTGCGTTTTACAGATTGTATAGATTTCCATGCACACATGATCTGGAGACGTGTGGATTTACGGTGGGCATCACTAGGTAGACGCTGCCTGTTTGTGTGGGGATTTGTGTGTGGCTGTGTGGAGTTATAGCCTTAACGTATGTTGTTGGATGTGTTGGAAGCAGGGGATTCGGTTCCATCTCAGTAACAGTATTTTGTTTGCTTTTCCCACTAGGTAATGTGAGAGGAGAGACTGGTTCGGACTGTTTGTAACTCCCTGCATTTAGGCCTATTAGTTCTGGCTACTTGCTTGACTGGATAGCAGGGTTTGCCTGGTCACTCTGAGTGAATGGAGCGTTCGGTGCACTTTGATTTTCTGACATGTTCCACCAACCCTAGTTGAAAAAAAACTGGGTACTGTGCCCCATCTGGGTTCGGGACACAATCGCCACCTCTTTCTTCTCGTTAACATCTCCCTTTTCTTACCTACTACAAGTTAGAAAATGATCTCCCTGTCCTCAAGAGACCCTCTGCTGATCCCAACAAGCCTGGGTCTACTGGACTCTCTTCCACCACAATATTTTAAAATCCTTGAACGCGCCATCTTCAACAGAATCGGCAACTTCCTTGAAACCAATGACTTCTGCCTTTCCTCTTTAAGGTGATTGGACCTGCCTGAATGTTGCAAGCAGCCATTTTACTCCAGCAAAAAGACCTGCTCTTAAAGGCAAAGTCAATAAGTTGAGCAGTAATACATTCGAGTAAGATCCCGTCACCACTCCCTTTAAGTCGAGTCCTTACACCAGCTCACCAAGGAAAATTCTGGGAGTTGAGAGGCAAACAGGCCAAGGAAAATCCTGTCACTGCTCCCGTTAAGTCATTAGAGGTTGTACAAGTGGATACAATTCGTATTTAAAGGTAACGAACAATACAGAGCATACATGCATTGCTTTCATAAGCGTGCCTTTGTTGAACAGGGTTACCACATCGAAGGTTCTTGAAGCAACAAGACTGCAACAAGCAGTCAGGCGTATAGATTAAGCTGGTCTTTCACCTTAAGCTTCAAGAACTGCAACTCCTTTTGAGAAATGAAAAGTGTACATTTTCTGAGCAATAAAATGTGAACACAAACACCTTTTTGGAAATCGGAAGTTATATGCATTATATGCAGATAGAGTTCATTTGAATTGGGGAAGTATAATCTGTCAACAAGCATGCTTCAAATTGGACATTTGGAATCACAGTTTTAAACAGGTTCTAGTGAACAAGAAAATCTATGTTCATATTTTTTGTTGCCAATCACTCCCTTTCCTTAGCCTGCAACATGCAGCCAAGTAGTTGCCATTTTACAAAATAGGTGCCACCTTTTTAGGATGAATGATGTACACTTTGATCATGTCAAAGCCTCTGTGCCTCCTTCAGACATTGCCAGAATAAGGTCAGTGTGACAACATATTTCTTTTAATAGAATATGACTCAGCGGCAGCCCTTTGCTTCTTTTGGTGCATTGATGGGAGACGAAAGAGGGCAGAGGATAGACACATTATATGCTTTAGAGCATTAGGCAACATAAAACAATTGTCAAGTTTTAGTTTGAAAGAGATATGTAGGCTGAAATAAGAAATAGGCACACATATTGCTCGACACGGAGTGGGTTTAAATATGCCTGTGTTACAGAGGACGCACTATATATGAAGCAAACCTAAAAGTTAAAGGAAACTGGTTCAGGACAGCATAGAAAAAGGTATAGGGTGCATATATATGAACAGCATTATTAAGAACAAGCAGAGTTCCGCTAGGGGGAGGGGTGCGGGAATCAGATGAGGGGGAAGAGAAAGAGTGAACATGGCTTCCTTGAACTACAGCTGAAGACCATGAGGACCTGGAAGGGGGAATCCCTCGAAGTCCATCACATGAAGGAGTAGCCAGCAGAGCCAGGAAGAGGAAAAAGGACAAACTAAGAGTACAGAATCCATTCCTAACGCCCTTGTTCCTCTACCAGCCTCGCACAACACCATACCAGGAGCCTCTGCAGGGGGAACCCCCTCTCAGCCTCAGGGACCAAGCAAACAGTAGCATAATCCAGAGACAGGACGGTAAAGAGAGCTCAGACTTGATCCTTTGTCCTCAGCCTGGCAAAGACACTGGCACCAGGACACCAGGGAAGCAGCAGCCAATCAAAAACCCTCTCACTGTGTGACAGAGCCTGAGGAGAGACAGTAGAGGCAGCTTCATCATGTCTCAGTGTGCTAGGTTGGGATTGGAGTAAAAAAGGAGGAGATGGGTGTGTTCCGATAGGCCTCTCTGGGGATGTGTTTGCAGGGAAGAACATATGTGAGTTTACCGCTAGGAGGCCTGTCCCGAGGCCCCATCCTGGAGCGTGACCCTGTCTGGTGGAGGCCCTGTAATGGCGACAAGATTATATGGAGGAGGTTTAACCCTTCTGCAGAGCTGTGTCTTGAGTAGGGTAGGACATGCAATGCATTATACCAGGGGTCTTAGTATACTGGACTTTGGTCTCGAGAGCCCTGTGTTAGGGATAAGCCCTAAGGAGCGTCCTTTCTTTGAAGGTCCATGGATGCCCTGAAAACACTGGTTTTCATGGCCTGCCATGGGGTTTGTATCCCATCGTCTTTACCTGGAGTCACTTCCCTGACTATGCTGGAGAACCATCTGGAGGAAGCTTCTATATATCGTGCTCTGAGGATATTCAATTAATACCTTATTGCAGGAGCCTTTCATGGGTTTGGACTATGGGGCCTCTGGAAAGGGTGCATTCTTGGAGAATGAGGTCCTATAGGGCATCGGTTTGGGGGGTTTGCCTTTCAACAGCATAAGATTGAAAGAATCCAAACAAAAGCAAAGACGTTAACACCGGTAGCACCACTGACCAAATCAGTACACACTCCGCTTTACTAACCAATTGTCCAGCAAATTTGTATTAAATACTCAAAAAATAAGCTATTGATTCCAGTAAACAAAAATGTGAATAAAAGATGCTGCACGGCTATAGAAGTTTCTGCGATTACAGCCTTCAGCTGAACACCCTCATTAAAAGAGGCACCTTTAATGAAAACAGTTTCATTATCACAGAACTCTATCTCTGTCCATGCCATAACACACAATGCATGGAAGAAGAACTCACCCAAGGCATCCACCAGCAATGTTCAGCTCAAAGTTCTGAATATGAGAATCTTTCTTCTCAAAAAGTTACCCATCCGGGATTTACAGCAGGAGACACACACAACCTAATTGTCCCTCTCAACACCACACACAACAGTTGTTTATCAAACCCTTCATAATGGTCATTCATTGGCCTTATGTGTGACAAGATCCTGTACACAATCACAACAAGGAACCTCAGATTTCCCACTGGATCCACACCCCAGTCTAGACAACAACAGAAGAACCCTTCTAAACAAACGCTGTTAAACCAAGTTGTACTCCATTCCTCCGTACCATCACAGAAGAGCTTTAATGTAGTTTTAGTATCCCATTTGATGGGGTGGCCTGCCATAATAACCACTATTCAAAATTACAAGAGGTTGTTCTAAGAGATTCCTGAGTAGGTCTCAGGGTGGAAGGAGTTCAGAGGGTTGTTTGGTGGAAGGGCCAACCATCCCTACCTATTTCCTGCAGGTTTATCTCCTCTCTAACCCAGGCGTCCTTAACAGGGTGTTAGTATTTCCCTATCTGTCTGATGTTTTTGACTAAGACTGATGGTGTTTTATCCAACACGTTCACTATCTAACTCCCTAGGGACTTTCTAGACTTCACTGACCTAGCCCAATTAGTATTCTAGGAAGTTAGGGATGGGGCCTTCTTTTGCCTAGTATCACTCCTCTGTCTCTCACACCGAAAGGCTACTGATGCTTCTCTACTCTGGGTTACTCCCACCATACTAAAAGTCTGTCCGATCTCTCACTCCGCCTTTCCATCTCCATCCTTTGATCCTACATCTCCTTTTACTTCTTAACTCCTTCACTTACTATTATCGCTACCTCCTATGACCTCCACTGTTATCTTCTCCTCTTTCCTTCCTCTTATTCTACTTTCTCGCCTCCCGCTACTCTCCCGTTGTAATCTCCATATTCCTCTCACTCTACACTGATAGTTACCCCTATTTTCCCAATCACTGTCGCTTTTACTATTCTGTCATTCCTACTATTTCTACTGTGTACTTAACCCTCTCTATCATCCTCTACTACCACTCTACTGCTTTTTCTACTAATGATCGCTACTACATACTCCACTACCACTCACTACCGTCCAATGCCAACTACCACCACCTACTCCCACCACCACTCTACTACTCACACAACTACTACCACCTACTCCTCCCACTCTCCACTCATTTATAAATACTCCACAGACCCCTTATCTTCAATACCTTCTGGAATCGCGTTGCTCTCTACTCTCCTGGTCTCTCTCTCGGACGTACTCCACCAACTCCTGTCCTCACCAAACTAACCCACACTCAACCATGCTCACACACTTTCTTAAATAGTCCAACCCCTCCCAGGATTATCTTAGGAAATCACTTACCTGTCTTGAGGGGCTGTGACAGGGCAGGCCATGGGGAGGGATGCAAAGGGTGTGTAAGCCTCACCCTTCCTCTAGGCTTCATGCCACATTCCTGTCCTAAAGTAAAAGGCTATCTAAGGAACTGGAGTCCCTGTTGGATACAGCCCCCTACCCCCCAAGACTTTCCACCAGCAAATTCTGGGAGAGGAGTAGAAGAGGAAAACCTGAGCTGTGGCAGAAGGGTGACATAATATCGACTGACTGAACAAGAGGCATGAATGCGGGTAGGAAATTACCCATTAAGTTCTGGTGAATCCTGAGAAGCCCAAGGCCCATACGCTTGATAGGCTCGTTTCTCCTATGATGGACATTGACTGCGATTTCTTTGGGGAGATGTGTGGAAGGAGTCCCGGCTGTGTTGGAATCGCATCTAGAGTTATGGCTGATACCTTGCTCTTGGGTTTTTCCTTTGTGAAGTGTGGTTACTTGAGGTTTGGGGACGCGATTAATTATTGTTGGCAATGCCATTGGTTCAACTAATTTGCAGAAATGGTTGGGGCTCATGGAGACTGAGAGATGGGAGATGTTATTGAGGGGAGAATACAGGCTTGGCTGTTCTTTCTACTTGGATCCAATGGGGTGATTTTTATACACTTACCCTGCACATTCAGAGGCTGTAAAAATGAGAGCACAGCTATGTCGAACCAAGCTTTTGGAATAGTGATCCCTCAGAAAACGCACAGGATGAATCAACTACACCATAATGTTTTCTAAAAATGTTTTGCTTTGCGAGGGAGAATAAACAAGGCACAACAATCCTATTCACAAGCTACATCACTTGTGTACACCATGCCATGCTTAGACCCAGGAGGCAGGCTTTTATCGATAAGAGGGTTCTTATTTGGTTATTTGGTGATTGTCATATCCATCTATTGACCCAACTCTAAAGAAGATGCTCCTTCTTATCACAACTAATATTAAAGAGGGAAAGTTTATTTTTGGTAGTGACTTGAAAATGGTTTCTACCTCTCTTTGTCAAATCTCTTCCCTCTCAATCTTTGGATTTTTGCAACTCCTTTGTATTCGGCCGGTTTTTTGTGAGAAGTGGTGGTAGCAGATTTTTGGCGACTCCTACATTCATGAGAGAGGCATTATTTTTGGCACCTCTTTTGTCCAAAAATTATTTTCCAGGATCAACCTGCTCGTAATTTCTGCCTCTTGGGCTCCCTATACAATATAAGCTTAGGTAGGTTTTAGGGGGTTTTCAGAACATTCACTGGTCGTAGGATTCCTGAAGATTGAACACATGATTACCCTTATGAGGCCCCATGGAAGCTCTGTGATCCGATTCTGAGACAACACCCAAAAAGAAATCTCTCAAGTGATCTCTAATTTCAGGAGAAATTTTTGAGTGAGGTTGGAGATTGGCATGATCTGGGATGGGATGAAGCTGGTCATATGGAGTGTTCTTAGCAAAGCCACAGCATTTACACAATCATGAGAATCATTAAGCTCTTATTGGGAAAATCGGTCAATGAGAAAGAAAATCGTCATTAAAAAATGATTTCTCAAGACTCAGCAAACATGCTGCCTTGCAAGTTCAAACCTGGAAGTTTGGGAAGAAGATAAAATATCAAACCATTTTTTGAAAATGAAACAATATCACTACTGGAAAGCCAACAAAGCCAATCATCCACAAGTTTATATTATGGGCAGAGATATACGTTTTCATCCCCATCCTGGCATATTCATATTGAAGCACAGAGAACACAACATCGCGATACACACTATTTGTATAGCAAAATCTTGGCCAGGTCATACCTCCACCCAAATATTCAAATGGCTTACATGGAGTCATCCTTCCCTCTTAAGATTAGGAAATCTGAATGGCTAAGTTTGGATAATTTGATTTCTAAGGAAGAACAATGGGTCAGCTTTGTCATACCTACAGCTCTCCAAATTACCAGGACCAGACAAGTTCACCCCTTGTTATGCAGAACCTTTAAACCACTCCTTCTGGCCCACTTGACACCTCTTTCCATCTCGCTTTCCAGAACAGATTCTATCAGTCCTTCTAAGGCAGAGTCCAATACTACATTACCTTGCTTGGAGAAGTGAAGCATAGGACTCTGCCTTAGAAGGACTCATAGAATCTGTTCTGGAAAGCGAGATGGAAAGAGGTGTCAAGCGGGAAGCTACACTTCTACAATCAAGGTAAGGTAGCTTTAGACTGTGGAACTAACCTTCTTATCACTTTACTTAATTTAATGCAAAGCTTTAGTCTATGACCCTGTCCAACCATCTGTTATCTATTCTCCCTTCACTGGTGGGTCCAGATCAAACTGGATTATCCTAAATCATAATTCTCATGGCCATATCAGACACGCTTTTTAACCCAAATACAAAGGGTGAAGCCTAAGGAAACCTGTGAGTTTTCTCTATCCCAACGCTAATAAAGCCTTCAACTTGAGCTTTACTTTTAAATCCCTTAAACCTTTCGGCTTGGCCACTTTATCAACTTCCATAAACCATACACTAAAACTAAGGTCAATAGAGCCTACAAAATGTACATAGGGAACCTGTTGAGTGGCTCTTTCTCCCCGCTGATCTTTGCCTGAAACATCTGTGCAAAGCACGATTTTCCAGGGATCAGGGAGACTAGGGAGAGCCATTGCTTAGCTTTATATGCAAATGCTGTCATGTCTTGAATGATTCCAGGAACTCTATTGCAGCTGTGATGGGGAAAGTACGTTTTACGAATCAGCCTCAGGTTTTCATATCAACATAATTAAATCAAAAGGGGTTTACTATTTCAGAATCTCCTTCCTATACAGCACACTTGAAGCAGCAATTTCCATTGTCCTCTGAGACAGATGTCATACATAATATGGGGATCAAGATTGCCTCATTATACACAAATATATGCAGGCTCACTATTCCCCCTTTGAGATGAAGCATCATGTCAGATTGTGGCAGGTCGAGCAATCCCAAGATCTCTTGTTTGGGTTGCAGGATGTCTTTTAAGATGAACGTGATCCCTAGGCATTTATACTTATTTCTTGCCCTTCCTATCAAGATCCCAGATTCTTCCATTTCTATGTTACAGTGCATACAGTTTCAACTGGATTTAAAAAAAACAAGAATGCCTGAATAGGTTCTAACTAGCAGGTGGTCTACTCTGGGGGACAGAGGGTCCCTTGCTTCAAGAGGCATCTGTTTGTGGAACAGCTATCCCACCTCTTTGATTGGTTTAGGTCTTGGTCCCAGGTACGGTGGTTGGACATGAAACAAGGAATCAAGTAAGTTGGGAGCCTGCAACGCTATCATTTTTACTGTTCCTAGCTAAATCTGATAGGTTACTTTCCCTTGTACTCAATCCACTTTATATTACTGGGACAGAAGCTTTAGCAAAAACTATAGCTCATTGAAAATGAAGGGGTCTCCAGAGGCCGAATTTCAACATCATACAAATTGTTGACCACCCCAACCCCCTTGAAAAGCTACCCGTATGTTTAGGCGGGAGGATGAAATGAAAATACAATTAGTACCCGGCAGGGTGGCAGCCTCCCAGCCAATCGGGAGTCTCAGAATGGGGGCTTTACCACATGGTAAAATCGCCACTCCGCGCCTCCTTGGAAGCAGGAGGCCGCCATCATCCCCACCGGGAATCAGGTAAGTGCGCCTGCACTCCCTTACCCCTCCTTCCCCCAACCTCAATTTCAACATTTCCCACCACCTCCCCGCTTACCTTGCGCTCCACAGTCCCTAAGCAGCACTGTAAAATCTCAGTGTTCCCGGCACATCTCCTTCCCGGAAATAGGCACCATGGAAAGGGAAAAGGGAATAGGTGTAGTTTCCTTCTCCCTGATCCATGTTGGCTGTTAGGAAAGATTCCCATTTATGTGTAATTTTCCCTCCTGTTGTGTACCCCCAAATTTCTGCTGATGTTAAACACCATAGTCTGACTTTACCAGAGGAGCCCAACCTTCTGCTGTACTCCTCTGGGCTTTTCGCTCAATTTTTATGGGGAAACTGACATGCCCTTAAGACAGTCAGTACTGGGAGACTTTGTTTCCCTTAGTCCTTTCCAATGTTGCAACTTTTCTGCAACATGTAACACGTGTACAATGTACCATCCAGTACAGTGCACTTAGGTCTATTAGTCATTTCCAAAGGCCCTAGATACTCTCAAAGGATTTTTTAGGAGAAGTGCAGATGTGCCTTGGACAGGGCTTGTGGCAGCTTATAATTTTGCATATTTTGAACCCTTTCCTGCCAGGTAAACCACAATTATCGCATTTGGCACAAACAGGTGGCCTGGCTCCAAAATGGCCATGCTACAAGGTTCTTTGTCCTATCATTAGGCCATCCTGCCCCTTTACCATCCCCAGGTTGAGCCGACCCGGGTCAGTCCTTATTTGGGCATGCATTCTCCCATGAAACTCCAAGCTTTCACAGGCTTCTGCATTCCTTGTGTGTGTTCCTCCAGGATGTGGGCTGTGATGTCTGTTCCCAATATACATCCTGGGTGCCAGAGTCTGGAGTGCGGTGAATGCCTGGGACCACCGTGGTCCGTGATTGGTCCACGTATGGTATACCTGTATGTGAGCAGATCTACCATTGGGTCCTCTTCATTTTGGCGCAATGGAGATTCTGGATAAGAGAAGGCCCCAAACACCCATGCCATGTCGATCTCTAGAGTTCTCACTGAACAAAGCATAGGATCCAAGTATCCTGAAACCAAGAAGCAGGGGTGGACTGGCCTATTGGGAACTCTGGAGATTTCCCGGTGGGCCTCTGCACCCTGGGCCTCTTTAGTGTGGTATTTCCACATTTTCTCATAGGAAAAGCATTGGACTTGCTGAAAATGTGTCGTATGGGGCCACTTTGGACATTATTTTCAGGGCATCTTTTGGCCCCCGGTCATTATTTCCAGGGCCTCTTTAAGTTCCCAGTCCACACCTGCTAAGAAGCCGAGTCGAGGAAACACTGGTGACCCGCTGGAAGGTTTGGCACCATTAGTCCGCTGTCGTCCCGTGGGACCCCTCTGCATCTGGTCGTCCTAGAAGGTCTACAAAGATGCTTCGACCTATTGGAATAGTGGGACCAACTACTCTCGGCACCTTCATCAAACCCTGCAAGTAAGCCCTCTCGGAAGTGTCCCTGGGCCAACCAGTGGGCTGACCATCTTACGCAGACTCTTTGCCCTGATACCGCCACCGTTTCGAGGAGGCCCTTTTCAACTTGGTACCTCGCTAACTCTGTGTTCACGGGACTCTCACACCGAATTTCATACACTTGGCATTCTCAGGTCTGGAGTAAAGTGAGTGCACCCAAACTGGGATATATGCCGTTACGTGTCACCCAGCCGTTGTGACAAATGATGCAGCTGTGCCGCATTTGTGCACCTCCTGCCCTCAAGCCTACTGCAGTGAAACTGGCCTGAGCCATCCACCAGGAGCGGAGAACTTGCCACTGTCCCGTTCGTGAATCATTACTGTATCTTTGTCTCTGAAAGCCGCAGAGCTGCAAAATTGTCGCACTTGAACCTGCAACTGAAGTGGACTCGACTGCCGAAGTTTGGTCTGGAGGGTGCTGGGGGTCGGCGAGTAATCGCAACTCTAACCAGTGGCCCCCTACTGCCTCCATCCAGTTTTACACATGAGGGCCCCTGGGGGCCCCTCTCCTTTCCACTGCTAGTGAGAACTAATGAACGATTCCCAACTCTTGGAATCAACTCTGCCCTCAAGTGGAGACCCTCCTCGAATAGTGGGAACCTATTCTTCATCACCTCACCCACCTTCCTGAGTTGCTACAGACCCCTGAAGAGACTCAGTTTTGCCCATTTAGGCTACCGCGTGCGTCACCAGTGCAAGTACATTTGAGCAATAGGCTCCACTCTTCTTAGGGATTGGACTGCCTCTTAGTTAGGAGTGTGTTGGATGCAGAATGGACTAGAGACTACCTGCACTGCCCGTTTCCTTTCCCTTTTAGGTTGTGGACTAATTTTGTGATAATAACCCTCTAGACCTCATTGATCTTGTATATATGTAGTTAGATAGGATTGTGTTGGCTTAATAGTATTACTGTGATTTTGATTTGATTTGTGTGTTGAAACTCAAAGGCCTTGAAATAGAGAAATAGATGTATTTGTAATATATATATATATATATATATACACATATACACACACACACCTGACTGGGAGTGATTTGTAAGTGTCCTTTACTCTGTGTGCTCATTGAGTTCTTTCAGTCACCCTCACCACTCCTGAGACCTAGTCTTGATCGCTGCCAAGCTACCTTGATTGGTCTGGCTTGTCCAGAAGGTTACCTTGTTCCAAGAAACTGAGCTGGCCTCCTGAACCTCTGCCCACAGGTCATTTTGGTTTGTATTTTTTTCAAATTTAGAAATGGAAAACACACTGTTTCTCAACTGGAAAAATAACTATTAGTATCCTGGTACAACGTGCAATGATACTAATAGCAATACACCATTAACTGGGAGGGCATAACCGGAAAAGGTAATGCCCCTGGGCTTATATTAAAGCACTCACTTTACTCTGGCTTCTGATTTTCACCCTGGGCAATTACCTAACCTGGTAATGCCCCCAGCCCCCAGCTCTGGATGTGTTGCTTAAATAGATCACCTGGGCTAGGGCTCATAAGAACTCAAAGTGTCAATTAAAGAATGTGCTTATAAACTATACTCTAGGTGTTACTTGCCCCCAGCTTGACTCCACAAAATTATTTTTTCCTATTTCCCCCAATTTCAGAAAGGCTATGGAGAGAATAGCTCATTAGCACATATTTGGTGGTCCTGCGCCCTTGCCCAGATTTTCTGGCAGCAGGTTCTGGACAGAATAAAAGATATTTGCAGCATCCATAGTCCCCTAAGCCCAGAAGTGATCAGGGGATGGAATTTTCTCAGCATCTGGGAATTATTTATTCTTGCTTTCTGTAACGAAATTACTACTGTCCTGCAGAAGTACAAGTAGGGCTAACAGCGAACCACCTATTCAGCCCTCACACTTCCAAAAACAATATTGATCCCCATCAGAAAGGAAAAACAGGGACAGCCAAGATATACATCTCCTTCATCCTTGGTGGTAACATGGGCCGAGGGAAGGCTAGACTATTAGAAATGGTGTGAATGTGAGACAGTAGCAACCCAAACAGCAAAAGTATGTAGAGGAGCAGATGGACATGTTATCATTAACTCCCACCCCCTCACCTCCATCATATTGGCACAACAGGAGAAGAGCCCTATTTGGGACACCAGGTATTGTCCCAATACCGCATCGAGTGCATGAGAGACAATATGCACTTAGACAACCGTATTGAATGTGCACTAGCACTGTCTTCACACACCAATGGACTTTGAAGAGCAATAAGTGAAGGGAGGGCAGAGTGAAGTCATGAAGGAAAGACACAAAGACGCATTGGAAACTATATATGCAAATACTTAAAGAATGAAGATGTAAAGAAGTAATAAGAGAAACATGTAATTGAATATGAAGAAATCATGTGCACCAAAGAAATTAGTAGAGACAAAGTGAATGTACATACGCAGAAATGCAAGGTAGATGAGACATATAGAGGCTTGCTGTTGAAGAAAATATCAAGTGACTGAAGCAGCCATGAGAACAAGATGGGCGCCAGACTTGTGTTGAAACCAAATAGGCTACACCAGAAATAGACCACAGCTGCATAGACAAAAGATGCTGGAAAACCAGCTTTGAGTGAGGAATAAAGAGGAGTCTATCGGCCTGGGGTCAAGGATGCCACATTAAGGAATAATTGCAAGGCACAAAGGGAGCCAAGAGGATAAGCCATGTATGTAAGACATATTTCTCTTAGATTAAGCAAAGACGAAAACATCTGCAAGTACTGGACCGTCAAGGATGCAAAAAGCTTCTGTGAGGTAGAGCATTCAAGTCTCCAGAGGCCAAGAGGATTCATGACACCCTGTTTAATTGAATTAAATAGCATTAAATAAAACGTTGAAATGGACAGAACCGTGGTCTCCTCACATGTGATTCAGAATTCTAAAATATGGGCTATTCATTAATCTTTAGACAAAGATTATGGTGTACCTACAATCCCTTGAAAGTCCCAGAACAGAGAACAGGCTGCAAGGCCAATTACAAAGGAGAAGCCTCAGTTTAGGGCCTGACCGATGAGAGATCATGGATGATGGACTAATTGGGCAAATGGGTAGTAGTCTGACGTTGCTCTCTGCAACAGAGTTTCATTTTGCTTACGTGCTGCTAATGAGCTGAAAGTCCAAGATTGGAACAGAATGCCAAAATCATAGGGTCTATGTAGCAACATGCTATACAAAGTTGCACAGGCCAACCCACTGCTGTTACTCTGCTATAATCTGTATTGTACGTGTTTAGAGGTGTGTCAAGGCGTGCCCACTAGATAAGGGGCATCCAGTGATATTACCAATACATGATATATAGTGTGAGGAACTCATGGTGACAACACATAAAACAGACACAAGTAATCACAGTTCAAGGGCATTTATTGAACAATGAATGATGTGTGCAGGTTGGAAAAATGCATGCTCTAAATCTAAGATGGGAGCAACTTTCGACCATCAAATGAAAAATAAGGCAGTCCTCCTAATGGCGTTGTGTCAACAATAAAAAGGGCATATACTAAGAAATCTATTGCCAAACCCTCACAACTAATACAAAAAGGGGTGTGGGATAGTACTCAAGAACAGAAAGTAGTGTTCTCAAATAATATGTCAGGATGTGATAGCTTGGGTCTCCCTTCCCCACGTTTTGGACACAGGTTAAGATGGGAGAAAGGAGCACAGTACAGTTTCGGACAAAAGTTCCATTAACTAATGAAAGTTTGTCTCAATGTTCGCTTGGTGATGGGTTCACCCCTGGGCCCCCCTCTTCTGGGAGTCTACCCTTCTCCTTCGCTTATCACAGTTTCACGTAGGGTGACGATTTCACCCCTGGGTTCCCCTCTTCTGGCTGCTGACCCTCCTCGTATCATATTCCAAATGATGCCACAGTTTCTTTATCAAATAACCTTGGGTGATAGCTTCCCCCTTGGTTCTCCCTCGGTCGGGTTCAGATTCCTCTTGCCTTTTTGATCTTTTGGGCTGATGGCTTCACCCCTGGATCTCCCTCGGTCGGGCTCGGAACCCTCTTGCTTCAAATGTTCCCTTTTACACAGTTTACTGTTTGTGGGATTCACTTCCCTTTCTTTCACATCGCTTGTAGAAAAAAGTCTTTCGATTGTATGGGGATGTTACTTGACCATCTGTATGGCCAAACTGACCGATTTTGCCAGCCCTCCTATAGCCTTCTGGTACTTGTAGTTTCTCTCATATGGGGCTCGACCACAGTCTCTTGAGTTAGCACCTAAGTGGTGCTGCTTTCCCTCTGTAGCTGGTCTCCCCTTCACACTTTTTAACAATTCATTCAAAGTTCATCAGCTTTGGTTCAAACTTCTCACTGTGCGATTATCACTCATCACAGCCCGGTTCATATCGGTTTCCCCCTCGACTCACAGGCTGTGTCGAACCACTTGACTGTTGCCTTTCTGGAGTCAAGTCAGGTAGCACAGGCACGGGAGCTTCCCTCGTTCCTGCTTATTGCATAGGTTTGCCATCTGCTGCACCCCCACCGTTCCAAAATAAAAGAACGTCCAATCAAGGTTCTATAGATAAATATATACTTCCATTGAACAAATCAATTATTCAACTATTTAAACCACTACAAAAAACCCTCCCCCATAAAACAAGGCAGACAATGCAGAGCAAATGTGTGTTTGCACTCTGGTTACTTTTTCAGGGAGGAAAAACGAAAGAATTACAAAAAATGTTACGCACAACGATATGCACATTAAAAAAATTAAGCTACAGTCTCTGTGACACTAAAATGGACCAAGGAGACAGGGGCTACCAATAGGAAGATTTCAGTTCTCAGGCAGTTCAACGAGATGCAATGCTTGAGGGTCAAACTGGGTTCGAAGGAGGCAAGTTGCATTGATCCCAGGTGGCGAAACAACATTGAGTCAGGTAAAATTGGTGCACCATGCAGTTTGAAGGCAGTGTCGAGAAATACTTGTCAAAGGATCACCAGCAGTGATTGCACCATTGAGTGGGGCTTGAAACCATGATTACCAGTGGATTGGCTCATTGAGTAACGTAATGGTCCATTGGTTCGAATCAAGCTGCAATCAATGTAACTGCCTGGCAGTTCAATGCTTGGTTTGATCAAGCAACGGTTTGAAGCAGTCTGCATGGTGTGCTAGTGCTCGAGCTGGACAGGTGACAAGGCTGTGCTTCGGCGATTCTGCATAGAGCCAGTTCAATGATAAAGCAACAGTTTGAAGGGGAGTGCCAAAGGCAGCAAATCAGGTCCTTGTGGTTCTACAGTGGGGAACACGGTTTGAATGTGATTCGAAGTGGCACTCTCGGTGCTGTGATTCCCACTGCATGGGCTCTAGGGCAAGGCGAGTCCTTTTCAGTCTCTGCTCTACCAGTATAGGGAGGTTTGCTGGAAGAGTGGCACGCCTTGGACCTCTGCAAAGTCACCCACTATGTGTGCCCTGGGCTACCCCCTTTGTGTGCCCTGGGCTTAGGTAGGGAACAAACCTTTCTTCTTTCTTGGAACACTTGTCTGAACCTCTGGCAGATGGCTTTGGACGACATTGCTCCCCCAACATGGTCCAGATGAATTCTTCCTGATGTCCTTGAAAGTTGAAAAGTAAATTCAAGAAGGTAGCAGGAGACACACTCTTTTATAGGTAAAAGGTCAGAGGGGATTGGATAGAAGCAAGCCTGTTTTAAGGGGACCACTCCCGGTTCCTAAGACAAGTGACCCCTGAGAACAGGAAGGAAAGAAAAGCCCACAGTAAAGCAAGATGGGGGAACTCTTCCTCAAGCCCACTTGTGCTCTCAGACTAACCTAAATCTACCCATCTCTCAGCCTGCAACTTCAAGGGCTCTCTGCTGTGTCTCCCCCTAGTGTGAAGAAGGCCTTTGACATGGAAGTGCCTCTCTGAAGACGGATTCCCAGGAGGTCTCTGGGTGATCACTACTTGGCCTGACCAGGAGAGATTACCGATCCTCCCATGGAGTCAACAGAGGCCGTCATCCTGTCCTGTCCTTTGTCTCATTCACTGGAATGCAGACCGATAGGTTGCCTGAAATCCAGATAGCCTGCGATAGCTGTTATGAGGTCACAAGGTTAACATTGGTATGCTACAAACATGATGTGGCTTTTATAATTGTGTGAACTATCAGTCCCTACACCAAAACCTAGGTATGGCTTATATTTTCAGATTAGCGTGACACTCGCCAATAGTTTAGCATAATTGCCACACGTTCACATCTCGCATGGCAGATAGACTAGCTTTGGCACAGTGGTGTAGGCACCCAGAGGGCACAATTCATTACAGTTAGTTGTGCAACATTTAGCAATGGTCAAAAGTTCTGGTTCCCTAATGACCTTCTCCACCTACAATTGCCAAACATGTTATGCGATGCTGTTCTACTGAGTGTCATCACATTTAAATCTCTGCCCAGCATTAGGGAATCTTCCAGGTAAAGGGCACGAGGCTATGGTACTCTCGTTACTTAAACATCCTAACCCGGATACTCTAAACTTGAATAATTATCTGCTTACTTCCCAGAACACTTTTCTGGCCAAGCAACTGGAATGTTTTGTATTAGCTGAGCTTTAGTATTTTTCACTGGATGCCCAATTACTTGATCCATCACAAGCAGGTTTTAGACCTCACTTTAGCAATGAGAATTTGACTATGGCATGGCTCCACGTTAAGGCATAAATACGTTTTCAAAAATTGATTATCAGGGTTTGCTAATTAAAGTTTTCTTGAGTACCAAACACCCCCATTTGATTAGCAATGTTGTACACATCCCTTTTAATGTCATCAGAAGTTATTTGCATCGAAAACATAAAAAGAGCATCAATAGAGCATTTTTGTGTACCACTGAACTAAGATATTAGTGAAATGAATCCAACCTTGCAAATTCTTTAAAATTCCACTAGACCTGCAGGTTAAGTAATTTAATTTACCTACTTGACCTAAAAGAAATGCACTCGACCCATAGCAATGGTGACAAAAAATGTAAATATGCTTTCTGTAAAATGGTGCATGTCACCACAAACCCACGTTATGTTTGGCACACTACTGCCAGCTATGTGCAGTGAAAAACCTATTTGGCATTTAATGCAAAAAAAGTAAATGCTACAAAAATGTTTCAAACATACCCTGCAAATGGTAAACACCCTTCATAAAATCTACTTGAGTGGGCGAGTGGAGTTTGCGAGCTCTGGCTGAGTGTCTGTAAAATTTTAAAAGGTTAGCTGCATGAATGGACACAAATAAATAGATATGATATAAAGGCTCTAAAAACAGTTTGCCCAGCTCTCTTCTGCAGGTGCTAATATATAAAGCAATCAATCTCTGGAGACTAACTACAGTGTGTGGTATTGCAGTAGATGTGTCGATGTACTGTCTGGATGGAACTATTGGTCATTCTTTTGCGTAAACATCCAGTTAGCCTGGTGTATTCATTATGTAAGAGGAAAGTCAGAGAATAAGCAGAGTAGATGGCATAGCAGGCAGACAACTGGTTAAACTAGGTGAAATATTGTTGTTTGCTGCCATCTCACTTTCACTGTACCTTTTATAAAACTGCTCAAGCATTGAGCACCAGTTGCACAGATAAATGCAGCAGGTCACAGAACTAGATTTGACATTAAAAGCAGTTGGCCGTGTGATCATGTACATTTTCAAATGTTTTCACTCATCAATGTGATGCACCTTCCCCAAAAAAAGAAAATCTTGTTGACAATATGAGGTTTACATACACTAATCTAAACATGACTGTAAGCCATGGAGACAATGCAGTGTTTTACAGAAGCAATACTACAATATTATGTACCAACTTAAATTATTAGGAATCTAATTGCATGACTGTTTTTAATGAAGTTACTCATACTGGTCTTTGCCAATGAGGATATAGTTAGCTTAATTAAAGTATCATCCAGCTTACTTCTGGTTTTCAATTGTTTGAAAAAGAAAACAATTCTTGCCTAGCGCACCCACACAGGCCTTTGTAAGAGTGAAGGAGATGATTAATATTGCACTCTCTCTCCATTAGCCCCTTTGAAATTGCACAGGAACAGAGAAGAGGGTGGTGAGAGCTGGAGAGGAAATCCGGCTGAGCAATGCTTTCATTGAACAGGGTAACTTAACTATCTACCTTTGATACAGAAGTGTCAATTTGATTAGCAAACCTACAGAATTGCATAGCAAATTACGATGCAACACTGCTTATTTTATGCCTTCCACACTATCGCGGCTTCGCTGGATCCCATTACACCTTTTGACATCCATAGCAGCGGTCTAGTCATTGCATGCTGCCACGTCAAATCATCATGGCATCCAGATCAGCGTTGGAAGGAATCGGCAACGATGTGTCGCAACCCCTTCATGTTGCAGGTACGCTGTTCATTGTCCCTGTGCAGTGTTGTACTCCTGAGGCTGCCTCCTCCTGTTTCTTACACACTTTCACCCTGATCTTCACCATATCCTTTCTGCCTGGGTGCGTTCGTCTGATCCTCAGATCTGTCCTGCTCTGGTCTGCTCCTCGGATCCTTCCCGCTGTGCCTTCACTCTTTCCCCAGCAAAGATACCATTCTCCTGGATTGTATCCTGGAGATCCCTGTTGAGCCTCTGCTCCAGAGAGTATCATAGCCTTGCGCACGGATTACACCATAACGCCTTTTGGGATTCTCCCAAGACTACATCACCCAAAAGACCATCAGCTTCATTACGAGTTTGGCGGTAACCCTTAAATGTGGCGGTAACAGCATTTAAGGGTCTGCCAAATCACGGGTTTGGCTGCATTTACCCCCAGCTCTTTTTATGTTCTAACAATGCAATGAGTGCAAAGGTGTTGGGCATTAGCACCATGCACCTTTAACATTCTCCCGGCTGCCGTACCTGCCCCACAGTGTCACCAGGATCTCTCCACACAGCTGGGCTGCGCCAGGGATGCTCTCACCCCCACTGCCGCCTCAAACACTGAGGTGCTCCTGAAGGCAGCTTCACCGGGAGATAGATTTATGGACTAATAAAGGGAGTGCTGTGCCTAGTAAAATTGATGCCTCCAGCTTGGAGAGCAGGTTGGGCGGATACTAAAGGGCTGCTGCTGGGGGATGGAGATTAATGTCAACCAGGGCAACCCCAACACTGCCATGCAATAAAGCCAGCCACGAGCCAAGCGACGCTCCGTGAGCAAGAGGGATTTAAAGAGCACCATGCTGGAACCAACCCACCCTTGTTCGGCCATGTGTGACCTGTCATGTTCAAAGAAACCCTGCACTTGAACACATTTTGAAACACGGCAACAACATGAGCTTTGTAACTAACATGCCACATGTCACCTTTTAATGTAACAGCACCTAGATGCCTGCAGGTTCAGTGAGCTTTATAAATGTAACAATACAATACAACAATTTAACACACATTTGGTAGCATGCACAATATAGATCGATATAAAAGAAAAAACAAGCTATCAATGTTGACTGCAACAAGCTACATACATCAAGTCATTTTTAAATTGCAGCACACATGGTTTGAAACATGGAGCAAACAGTACATGCACAGAAAATGACTGTACCAAAAAATGCCAGCCTAAAATGACACTGTCAGCACAGTATGCTCATAGTTAACAAAATACTGGTGTAAAGCATGCAAAGAGTGGTGTATATCATTTATCAGTAGGTGGCACTGCCCTGATTCAAACTCTTAATACTGAACCCTGGAACATGGTTGTAAGAAATCTTTTTTCAGAAGCTTCCTGGCTGAGAATAGAAATGTGCAGTCGTAACAATGCTGTCAAAAGATGCTAGATCGAACATTGAAATGCTGTGCACAGTGCACTGCTTCCACTTAGAGGCTTCACAGACAGTGCGGCATCCCTACTATTAAAAAGATTTCCTGAAGAGACTCACCCGCCCAGACTAGTAGAACTGAAATTATACACAACCTGTGAAAAATGTACTCGCCTATGTGAGCAGGCAAGTGGATTTGTCGATGCATGGGAGCGTTCTAGTTATTTAAACTCAAACACATAGGTAGAGAAGAGAGTTCAGGGAAAGCACTGAAGGGAGTCTGTCTGAAAGAAGAAAAGCTAGTGGGGACTTCAGCTGGAAGAAGCTGATGGAAAATCTCCTTAAGAGGGCCTTTTCAGATGGGACTGAATGCAGAGTCATTTCCCAGGACAGAACCAGAATATCCGAGAGGGAATTTCAAAGCAGGGGGACAGACTGAAAAGAAGAGTGTACTTGGTGGTGCTGCCCAATGCCGATTGATGTCTCCACCTTTCATGGGCCTTTGAGAGACAAACCAAAAGTGAGTACAATGATCACAGAGCATTTAGACAAATGCCCCAAGAACAAATTGAATCCCAAATAGAAATAAAAAGAATTCTGGGGAACCAGCGTAACAAGTTTTTCCACTGAAAGGGGGAATATAGTAAAATACCTATATGCTTTGTGGTTGAGCATTCAAAATTCAAACCCTAATTATAATAATATTATCAGGGCTTATCACCTGCAATTTGCGATCTTTGGAAGCTTTACATATCTCAAATTGAAATGTGAAAGAACAAGTCCTTTGATTGGTGTCCGCCATAGTTAAAGTAATTGTAATCTGGTTCTTAAATGAACAAAATGTAAAGGTGGTGTTCAGAGGGTTGGCTAGAGCCTAGAGAATAGTGAAAGAGTAAGGTGCTACTGTACCAGCATTCCAAAAGTAAACATAATTCGTGAACCTCAGCCTTTAAAATAATTATAAATCCCTGTAAATAAGTCAACTCTCAAAAGCACTTGTGCTTATGCCCAAACTAAAAATAGTGTATCACAGCTTGTAATTGATTGATTGATTGATTTGTTATTTATTATGCGCCTATACGCAAAGCGCAACAAGGCAAGGGAGGGGGAACAAGAGAAGACAAGACAAATGATCTGACTAGGCGTAATGTCATTTAGATTGTGCAAGTGCGCAACAAGAAGTGCAGGAGAGCAGGTACAGGAGAAGTGCAACCAGAGCAGCAGGGCACAGGGTTAGGAAAGCTGGGACTACAGGGAGCAGCCCAGCCAGGTAGTGCAAGGTAAACCAGGCAGCAGGGCAAGGTGGGCCAGGTGGCAAGTACAGGGGGACTGGTCAGGAGTGGGGGCCTGGTGCCCTGTAAGATTCAGAGGACACCAAGCAGCCAGTCAGCAGACAGAGGAAGGTGCAAGGGTAGGTTAGCAGGGGAGAGGAAGTGAGAAGGAGGAGGAGAAAAGAAAGGTCTTGAGGAGTTTCCCGAATTTAAGGAGATCCATCTCAAGGCAGAGTGAGGAATGGAGGCCAGTCCAGAGGGAGGCAACTGCAGAGGAGAGAGATCTATCCCCCAATTCTCTGCTTGGAGAAATGACTGACCAGCAGAGAATTAGAGGTAGACAAGCAGAGGGCTCTTGAAGGAAGGTATTTAGGAAGAGCGAGTTGAAGATATTGAGGGCCATGGCCCCAGAAAGCCTTGTGGACAATGCAGAGGGTCTTGGACTTGATTCCTGCAGCCGCCGGGGGCCGTGGAGGGGTTTCAGGGCAGGACAGATGCGGTCCCTCGGCTTGAGGCCAAGGATAAGACTTGCGGTCTGGATGAGTTGAAGAGGGCGAAGAGTAGAGACTGTTGCAGTAATCCAGCCTAGAAAGAACCAGAGCTCTGGAGACACTGTACCTCTGGCGGAAGGTGAAAAATGGGTGAATACCTCTGAGTAGGTGCAGCTGGAAATGGGCCTTCTTGGCAAGGTCCATGATGTGGGGAGAGAAGGAGAGAGTGGAGTCGAAAATGACCCCAAGGGTTTTTGCTTCACAAGAGGATGAGGGGAGAGGGCCCAAGGAGGGCAGCTAGATGGACAGTGGAAAAGCGGGAGCAGGATCTCAGTCTTACTGGCATTAAGGCAGCGATTGCTAGAGGCGCACCATGCCTGATTAGTGGATAGACGGTCAGCGATGAGCAAGGAGGGGGAGGCTGAGGGTAGTCTGAAAGAGAACTGCATGTCATCCGCATAACATAGAAAGTTATAGGAAAAGGTACAGATCAAGAGGGGCAAAGGGGTCAGATAGACATTGAAGAGCCAGGGTGAGAGGATAGTGTCTGACATTTTAGATTGTAATCAGTCCAAGAATAAGGAAACCATATATTGAGACAATATTGTTCTCTGATGACAACACTGGTCAAGGGCTTCCAAAAATACTAAGAAAATTGTTTTATTGTAACTTGATTGTGTGTATTGCTTTATCTTTTGATATGAACTGGGATGTTGAGCTGGCGACAACTACAATTTCATGCTGTAGATTGTGTGAACTGACTTATGAAAATCAATGTTAACTTGCATCAATCTGTGCTTATTGCCTAGACTACTCCTTCATATTCGTTGTTCTATGCATGGAGGTTTGTGCAAATTGGAAGGAAAACATTATTGACACAACAGTCGGCAGGTTGTTTTCCATTCTGTAGATACGCTGTCTGTATCCAGTGAAAGATTGTGGATGTCTTCCCTAGCATTGTACATTAGGATATCACCTTTAAATCCTTGATTTATTATTTTGACTTAAAACATTTCTTTTTGATGAAAAACAGACCATGTCTTGTCCCAGATCATGGGTGGAATTGTTCTGGTGGGGAGGTGGGGCATTAGATCAGTGCCGTTTCTCCTTTATATTTGGACCACTAGTCGGTATTGTGACAAACCAGAAGGTGTCTCACCCACTAGTCCCCAGGGATCTGTCATCCAGGTGGGCAGGACACGGTCATGCCTTTTTGATCCAGTTCCTGGGAGTGGACCTGTGCTGGGAGGATCACCTGGGTGAGGAGTTTTCGGGGAGTGGAAGTAGGACACTGGATGGTGAGACGTGGTATCCCCTTCCCTTTAACAACTTTACCCAATCCTACCAGGTAGGATATTTAGGAACTCTACCCCCCACCTTTTACAACATGTACACTTTCTCACGGACAGCCCACTATGAGAGATAAGAGACTAATACCCGAGCAGTATATCTGACGTGTCCCAATACAAAAGAAGGGGTGTCTGGGAAACTCTCTACCAGCACGAACACAGCCCATTGACTTGTTCTTGGGTGAATGGCCCCTGGGAGAGTCTCAACCAAGTCTTTAGCTCACTGTTCTTTTCACAGAGAAGAAATTTCCCTGCATATCAGTCTTTGTCCTGCCCAGAGGCAGTCCAGCACCGAAATGCTAGGCAATTCTCCTCTGAACAAGAGTACCACAGCAACCCCATACACGTGTTTCAGCCTTGTTGGGCATCATCAGTGAGGTGAAGCTGCGCCTCTCTAAGAACAGTGAGCAAGGGGTCCACGTCTGGATCGCCCTGGTAACTTAGGGTTAGACCCAAAGTTAATTTATGCAAAAGAAGGGGTGTCTGGGAAACTCTCTACCAGCACAAACACAGCCCATTGACTTGTTCTTGGGTGAATGGCCCCTGGGAGAGTCTCAACCAAGTCTTTAGCTCACTGTTCTTTTCACAGAGAAGAAATTTCCCTGCATATCAGTCTTTGTCCTGCCCAGAGGCAGTCCAGCACCGAAATGCTAGTCAATTCTCCTCTGAACAAGAGTACCACAGCAACCCCATACACGTGTTTCAGCCTTGTTGGGCATCATCAGTGAGGTTAAGCTGCGCCTCTCTAAGAACACTGAGCAAGGGGTCCACGTCTGGATCGCCCTGGTAACTTAGGGTTAGACCCAAAGTTCATTTTCGCTGGACTGCCCCTGGGCAGGACAAAGGCTGATATGCGGGGAAATTTCTTCTCTGTGAAAAGGACAGTGAGCTAAAGACTTGGTAGAGTCTCTCCCAGGGGTTATTCACCCAAGAACAGGACATTGGGCTGTGTTCGTGCTGGTAGAGAGATTCCCAGACCCCCCTTTGTTTGCATATATTAACTTTGGGTTTCACCCTAAGTTAACAGGGCAATCCAGACGTGGACCCCTTGCTCACTGTTCTTAGAGAGGCAACAGTTTCACCTCACTGATGATGCCCAACAAGGCTGAAACACGTGTATGGGGTTACTGATGGTACTCTTGTTCAGAGGAGAATTGCCTAGCATTTTGGCGCTGGACTGCCCCGGGGCAGGACAAAGGCTGATATGCGGGGAAATTTCTTCTCTGTGAAAAGGACAGTGAGCTAAAGACTTGGTAGAGTCTCTCCCAGGGGTTATTCACCCAAGAACAGGTCATTGGGCTGTGTTCATGCTGGTAGAGAGATTCCCAGACCCCCCTTTGTTTGCATATATTAACTTTGGGTTTCACCCTAAGTTAACAGGGCAATCCAGACGTGGACCCCTTGCTCACTGTTCTTAGAGAGGCAACAGTTTCACCTCACTGATGATGCCCAACAAGGCTGAAACACGTGTATGGGGTTACTGATGGTACTCTTGTTCAGAGGAGAATTGCCTAGCATTTCGGCGCTGGACTGCCCCTGGGCAGGACAAAGGCTGATATGCGGGGAAATTTCTTCTCTGTGAAAAGGACAGTGAGCTAAAGACTTGGTAGAGTCTCTCCCAGGGGTTATGCACCCAAGATCAGGTCATTGGGCTGTGTTCGTGCTGTTAGAGAGATTCCCAGACCCCCCTTTGTTTGCATATATTAACTTTGGGTTTCACCCTAAGTTAACAGGGCAATCCAGACGTGGACCCCTTGCTCACTGTTCTTAGAGAGGCAACAGTTTCACCTCACTGATGATGCCCAACAAGGCTGAAACACGTGTATGGGGTTACTGATGGTACTCTTGTTCAGAGGAGAATTGCCTAGCATTTCGGCACTGGACTGCCCCTGGGCAGGACAAAGGCTGATATGCGGGGAAATTTCTTCTCTGTGAAAAGGACAGTGAGCTAAAGACTTGGTAGAGTCTCTCCCAGGGGTTATTCACCCAAGAACAGGTCATTGGGCTGTGTTCGTGCTGGTAGAGAGATTCCCAGACCCCCCTTTGTGTCCCAATACAATGGTCAGGCGAAATCAGGCAATTACTGACCATCACACACCTGACTTCCATTAAGTTTCCTCACATGAATAAAAGGAGGAGCACGAGAGCACACTCCGAGTGAGGCGAAGCACACGGGGAAACAGCAGGTTCGAGACAGCAGATGAACGAGAGAGGAAAAACGGCAAAACAGAAGTGGATAGCAAGGAGAGAAGTTCCCTTGTCCTTTTTTAAAAAAAAAAAAAGAACCTTTACTTTCCAGAGACCTCAAGAATAGAAAGCGTAAGACCAGGAAACCAGGCTGAAGAATCCTGCATTGTGTGTCGGAGATACCCGGGGCCCTCCCGCGTCAATGAAGGCGGGGAGAAGTTCCAGCCACTGCGGTACGGTCCTTGGATCCAAGAACAAAGCAGAGTCAGTTAATCAACATAGCCTGTGAGTTTGGGAGACCGATACAAGACCGGTCTGTGTTGAAGCCAAGTTTGTAAGCAGCATCATTGTACGCTTGCACTGGAACGAACATTGCTAAAACACATGTGATAAGAGACTCAAGTAAAGTTGAACTGCTGATGAGTGACTGAAAGCAAGATACAATACCTTTGGCACAGTGGTCCAATCGAAGGTTTCTGTAAGGTATCCAGATGAGAAGTGGCAAAAGTGAAAGTGAGAAAAAGGTTATATCAAGAAGAGAACAAGTAATTGTGAATCAAAGTGGTCCTGCGATGGGTCAAGGAAAATCCTGAGCACAGTCGAAAGTCTTCGATTTTGACAAAGTAGAGAAATTGTGTCTGAGCACGGCAGAGGGAGACCAATTCAAGATTTTGGTTCCCCAAGCCAATGGATGACGAACAAACATACATTCTGTGTGCTTAGGTTGATCTATAAATAAGCATTAAGAAGCATCTATACAACACTTAAAGCATAAGGAGTAATAAATAATGGACAAAATAATGGACAAAATGTTAAACTTGCATATTATGTGGAAGTTAGATGTGCTCCTCATTCCTGAATGGTAGTTCCTGCCCTCTGGCTAATGCAGGATACACTGGAGCTGCGTTTAGCTCCTTCTTATCCAATCTTAATTTCGACCCCTGTACTGATAGAATGCCCCTGAGTGCAGCTGAAATTAGCTAAAAAAGAAGCATATCAGAGACATTTTGAGAAAAGGTATGTTTTCAAGCCCTTCTGAAAACATATGTTTTCTCATAACTTTTGCACTTTATAAAACATACCTACAATTTATTTATTCACTTTATTTATAGCACGTGTAGCCATGGCCCATGGGAATAAGAGCGCAGGGACAAACCGTAAGGACACAGACAATTCTGAACAAAAGATCATGAATAGGAGTAGGTAGAGGGAAGGTTTAGCAGAAAAGTAGTGTCTTTACTAACTGTTTCAATTTCTGAAGGCTACTACAAGCTCTCAGATCTGGTGGGAGCTCATTCCAGAGCCTGGGAGCTGCGTGGGAAAAAGAGTTCTGTGCAACAATGGCCAGTTTTGCTTTAGGAATGAGCAGAGGATTCGAGATGTTGGATCACAGGACCCTTTGTTACGGCAGCTGGACCAATTCTTCTGCCAGATATCTGAGGACATCTCTGTGCAGGCATTGGTGTGTGATGCAGTGTGTCCGGAAGACTACTCACTTGTCCACTGGAAGCCAGTGGAGATTTTGCCTCTCAGTAGAGACTTAGTCCATTTTTTTTAAGACCCTCAACCACTCTTACCACGTTATTCTGAATGACCTGTAGTTTGGCCATTTAACCCTTTCCCACGCCCTGCAAGAGACTCAGGCAATAATCTATACGTACCCTGATAATGGCTCTAGCAATCAAGACACGGTTGGATCTGCTTAGGAAGGGCCTGATTTTAGACAACAGTTTCAGATAGTATCCTGCGCTGGTAATTAGGCTACTGATGTGTACTTTCATGGAGAGCTCCTGATCCAGCACACCCCCAAAGTCTTCATTTTGTTGAGTGTCTTATTTCGCTGTCAACAGCTTGGTATTCAGCCGAAGATTCTTTGTCTGTCCTACAGTGCCCACAATCATCAACTCTGTCTTCTTGGCATTCAGTGCAAGCCCATTATCCTTCATCCAGGATTCAATGTTGCCGAACACCTGGTTGACGGAGATGGTATCCTTGGAGTAGTTACCAGTGAAGCGTATCGGACACCAAGTGTCATCAGCATAGTTGGCATACAGGGTGCCTTCCCTATCCAGCATGTTAAAAAGAGGGGTAATGAAGATGTTAAACAGGGTGGGTGAGATGCATGCCCCCTGAGGCACCCTGCATGTCACCAGATAGCTTTCCGCCATGGCCTCACTGCAGAAAACTTTGGCCATTCGGCCACAGAGAAATGATCTGACCCAGTTGGCTGCGTTGGGAGAGAAAAAAGCAGGATCACAAAGTCTCTAGATCAGTCTGTCATGATCCATTACAACAAACACAGAGGACTGGTCAAGCAGCTTAAGCATAACTGAGCTACCCTCCTCAAAATGATGCAGGATATTGGATTTAAGGTCCAGTAGTGTAGATTCCGTGCTGTGTGCTTTTCTGAAGCCTGATGGTTTGTATCCAAGGAGATTGTGAGCCTCCAGGAAGCCCTGAATCTGAGTGTATGCCACCCTGTCTAGGATTTTGAGAAGAAAAGGTATGTTTGTAATAGGGCGGTAATTCTCTGGCAGTGCTGGGTCGAGGGATGGCTTTTTCAAAAGAGGGGTGATCCATGCCTGTTTGATGTACCCAGGTACCTTATCCTCTTGAAAGGAGCAGTTAACACGTTTGGTTATTATAGGAATTAGTTGGACTGGACAGGCCTTAACAGCCACTCCAGGGCAGATATCCACCTTACACGTGGCAGGCTTAAGGCTAGACAATATCGCTGCCATTTTTGTTTCGGAAACCTCTTTAAAGGAGAAAGGTGCAGCGATATGTGGAGGAAAATGACAGATCATAGGATCTTGCATAGAGTCTGCAACGGTATAGTTTAGTGTGGTGTTATTTCTGATCTTTTCAATTGTTCCTCTCATTGCTTCCTGTATATTGGTACACCAGTTAGTGTCTTCAAACACTTATTATTGTGATAGGGCATGGGGTTTCAAGTTCCTTTAAAATCCTAAACAACTCCTTAGTGTTGGAGAGTGCCTTTGAAATTCTGTTGTCAAAGAACTTTCTCTTTGCCTCAGACATGGCCATTTTATACTGTTTGGCCATAGTAGAATAGTCCAGTTTGTTGCCAGTAGGTGTATCATTCTTCCAATTTTGAAAGGCCTTCTTAAGGTCCCCAAGTATGTGAATCTCTATATAGAACCAGACTTTGGATTTGTTATTTTTAACAAGATGTGACTATTCTGGGGCTGTCTGATTCATAGCCTTAGTCAGCATATCGCAATAGGCTTCTGTCAAATCTTTAGCGCTCGTAAGGTCGGTTAAATCCTTGAGTACAGGTGAGATAAATGGCTCTAGGTCATCTGGCGTGAGCTTGCGCAGATTCCTACATTTAACCCTTGGATTTTGATTACCTTTGCGTTTGATAGGGCTAGGGATGGAAAAATGCACAAAGAAGTGGACAGACCAGGGGCATGTGCTAATATCAAAACATTGTAGGTCTACATTCTGTGAGGCCATTTAATCGAGCCGTCAGTGTGTCACTGGTGTGCTGAGCGATTTTATCTGTAGGGTCCCCAAAACACAAATTCAAATCCCTTAGCAAAATCAGTTTAGCTGCCGGATTGAGAAGAGGGAAAATTGTATCACTAAGATGTATCAAGAAATCAGGCATTGCATTAGGGGGATGATAAATTAGGGCAATATTGATGGTGGTATTAGCATCCATCGTGAGTTTAGCAAGAAGAAACTCAGTCTGCTATGGCAACATTGGCAATCTGCCAGAGCTGAAGGGATGACCTATAGATCATGGTTACTCCGCTCCTATCCCCTGCGTACGGTCGGCCTGCATTATCTTAAAGCCAGGAGTTATAGCCCAGCTAGTGACAGAGCCAGCGGCCGGGTGGAGCCAGGTCTCGTTAGTGGCACAAATATCGATGTTAGAGTCAGTAATATAGTCAACCACCTCAGTAGCGTGTCTGGCCAGAGACCGGTATTAAGCAGCAAGCAGGCTAGTGGCTTATGTAACAACTGTGTGGCTTGTAGCATGCTGTGTCCCAAGTGTGGGGCAGAAAAGACCTCATTGGAGGGGGGACCAGGAGATGGGTGTGGTGTTGTCCGACATGAGTCGTCTATGAGGCTTGTTTCACAGGTCTTACCCCTAGATGCACTCTCTGCAGTGGTTGCCCCTAGGAGCACATGTAGGGATTCACTATTCATGATTATGCCACAAGTCAAGTAACTGGATGTATTTGCAAGACCTGGACTACGGGCATAGAGGTGGGTCTAAAGCCTAAGGGCACCCAAGTTTTATTTGTGTGGCTAGCGCAGGCAGAGGCACGTTCTAATGGCTCTGTCGTGAGAGCAGCAAGGCTGGTGGCAGAGATCGTTAGTCTGCAGGGAGCAGAGAAGTTACCTGTGTAAAGAGTAGGTCCTCCTTCCACTCGCCGAAAACAAACCGGCACTTACCGGCCTGTCAAACACCTGTCAAACGCACTGGCGCTAACGCGCCGCCAATGTGTTTTTCAGGACAGGTGGTGCTGGGAAATTTAGTGCGGCCAGACTACAAATCAAAGAAATCTGCAGCAGGGAGCATATGAGCTCAATCAAAACAATTTTGGAAGCACGGCTATTCACGTAGAATGAATCACTTCAATGGTAATAAGTGTAAGGATGTTAGCATACAAATCTAGCTGGCCTGAAGTAAGTAGTAGCAAGACAATAAACCCTGTACAGACACATGCACAGTCACTCGAGAGTACATCGATTCCTGTCAGTGATACTAAATTTACAATTAAGATTCAATGCCGATAGTACAACACACAAACATGCATACAAACTCAAATATTATACAGACAGATAATTGAAAAAATATCAGTTATGCTGCCCAACACTTTCCCCAGATAGCTACATACTTTAACAACTACAGGGACAATCGCCACAGTACATTTATGGCAACTAGATTGTGCCACTTCTCCTTCATACAGCCGTAGGGTGGTGTGCGGGGTGGGAGGTTGAGAAATCAATGTGGGGCATTGTGTGAATACTCCTATTCGGTGATCTCAAGGCTACAATACTAGTATGTATTATGCACGGCTTGCTTTGCCATGTTCTGTCTCTGATCTGTAACCACTAGGTCTAGAGCTGCTCCTGATGACGTGTGTGTCGAACCTTGAAAAGACCAAGAAGAAAACATTCTGAAGAAAGTAAAGAAAAAGTGCTATTGGCGCAAACCCGTGTCGACTATAGTGTACACAAATAAATAGCTAAATCTAGTCCATTTGATTATAAATTGCTTTGGAAACCAAATCAAACACCCCAAAAATATTTTGTAAACCACAATCGAATGATATAGTACAACTGGGCTTTTATTGCATGATATGAATATGTATATTCTCTTTTTTAAGAATGGTGCAGTGTTGGTGCAACCAACTCTCGCACAACAACCCGCACGCACTTCACAACACTGCAACAACACATAAGCAACACCAACAGCACACAAGGACTGACATCGATCCAATACTCACACCGAAGCTCAGCACCCAGTGTATACCGAGTTGAAGCTGCCAACAGAACACCATTCCTCTCACTATCCTACTCCCGCTTCACCTACTCACCCATCCCCCCTTCTCATTTGCAGATCCGCCAGAGCGCATGGGGACCAACTAACTCTGTTGGTGACGGTGCGCAGTACAAATACCTTTAACATTTAACAGTGTTCGCCACTAAAACATTTCCAGCCTCCAGATGCAATGCTAGGAAGTGAATTGGACTGCAGGAGCTAGTCACGCGTGACAGGTTAGAACGTCAGAGCGCTGCAGTCACAATAAAACTCATGACGTAATTATATAGCCCTTGTCACCATTTTGCTTTTTCTCAGTACTTTAGAAATGTACTTGTGCATGTACACTATTCCCAAATAAAAAGCTCCCAAGCTGGGGCATAATTATATTGTGAATATAGACGCCAGTTCAAGGCGGATGAAGAAAAAACAATGACTAGATTGCAAGCACTCTGGGCAACTTTCCTGCCCTTTCTAGGATAGATGACGGCCCACAGTTCCCCTCGTAACTCTCGGTGGTGGATTACTTACAAACTGTGCATTTTTCAAGCAGCTTTTGTTGCTCTGTGGAGCGCTGCATGATGCAGTTATGCATCCTGAAGAGGCAGCCCGTGGCACTGTGCCACTTCCTGTACTTAGGTTTCATTTAGCAGCACGCGAGTTAATCGCCCAGGTTTACGAGCAAACCAGTCACACAGGAGTACTGCACGGTAATGCAAAGTTCACCTGAAAGACAACATTAAAGACTAAACCAATATCTAACCCTTCAAAGAGTAATGTACAGATATTTGTAAAAAAATACCGTTCTGCCCACAATAAAAGTCACATAAATGCACTGCATAATTATTTGTATGTATTTATTTTAGGTTTTTGTACTGTGGACTTATGCGAGGAACGTTAATTCACAAATGTCCAAGGGCCTCATCATGAGTTGGGCGGTATCCCCTGTGGTATTACTGCCGAGGCTATTAGCGTTACCACCAAACCCCCTGGCACTATTAGCGCTGGATCACGGGTTTGGTGGAACGGTAAATCCCCATTCCTCATTGGGCACATTCGGGACTTGCGCATTCTCCGTTGGGCCCAATGGTGAATTTTCAGCGCTACTACCATCAGCGGTATTAGCGCACAGTAATAGTGCCAAAAATCAGCAAAATCGCTGCGGATTTGCCTCCAGCTCCGAGCTGGGGGTAAATCCTGCCAAACGCATGATTTGGCGGACCCTTAAATGCGGCGGTAATAGCATTACCGCAGCATTTAATGGTTACCGCCAAACTCGTGATGACTCCCCCAACCCCCAAGTGTCTTGGCCACTGCAAACCATACTTACAAAATACTGTTTAATTATGTGCTGGTAAATAAAAAAGCAATCACTTCCTTTGAAGTACGATCAAACGTTAAATGTTAGTAACCCACTCTTATGCCTGCTCCCTTTCACTTCCCCAAATGAACGTCAGTAATATGAGGTCCAATAGCTGTGTAATGTTCCCTAAGGGAACATTCCTGCCTGCCAACACAGTGACATAGTACGGAGAGATTACACAATACAATTGAAAGCATCTTTAGTTATAAATAACAAACCTAACATTTTAGCTTGCAGTCTGAAATTCCTCATGGTGACACTCTTCCTTTCCATCAAGCAGCCAGCCGGGGCGCAACGGTGGATTTTAATATGATGAGGATATGATGATTGTGTTCATTATTTGTTTATGTAAATAGGCCTGACAACATTCCATTATAAAAACGACGTTATCAATGTTCAGATTATATCGCGACTGTGTGTTAAATATAATTATTATATGGAGCAGTACAGTCTGCATAACAAAGGTTACTGCTTTTGAGGCCCCAGACAGTAATTTTTACTTTCGACCGATTGAGAACACAGTAACCAGTTTCCAACTGCGTCATTTAATTGGTAGAGGGCTGAGGAGAGTGACTAGAGGTAATAATACTACAACCTAAACATTCATTGTGTTGTCCGTGGCCTTGTTCATGCTAAGCACAACACTGTGTGTCAAAAGGATGCATGTAGGCCAGAATAATTTCCACCGCTTTCACCCCACAGAGAGAGTACTGGGTCCTCGACCTTATAAAAGTTGACGATGTACAGCAGCCAAAAGTACAATTATCTCACTTCACACTCCAGCGTCACAGTATCTGGGTATGTAATGACAAACCTTGGTAATGTTATGAACATTTGTGCATTTGATTTTAATTCCTGGAAATGGTCTAGGTACTGTAAGGGATCAAGAGTAAGACTCGGTCACAGTGGCATGTTTGTTATTTGTTATACTTATTTCTCAAGACAATGCGAATCTGCCTATACATCAATTTTCCGCCTACACTGCATTAATAGCAGTAAATGCCACGAGGCAAAAAGCCTCTCCAAAATGGCTGCCGCCATTTCTGACTAGCCACCTTTGTTGTGAAACTCACAACCTGCAGCAGCGACGATCCGCATTGGTCAGTAGCCCCTTCTTCATGACCAATTACGAGCCGGCAGGCTCGAGACAGCACACCCACTAAGGCACAAGCACAAAGGCTACTGCCTGTCGGGAGCTGGATGGGCTCTGGGCCACCACACACCACCACTCGGTAAGGACTTCTTCTGACCCCTATACTCCAGTGGCCACATAAACGACACACACTACGTACCCTCTGCAACCCTCCCAATAGCGCTAGTTATACTACTGAACCCAATACTCCTGCAACTCGGTCTGCATCCGGCACGCCAGCTGACCGCACAATTCTATATACTCTGACTCAGGACAGCTCTGTGAATCCGAGATACCATTGTTATGTTATAATGTACCACAATGTTATTACTCAAACCTGTATTACGGCTCCCATAGTAGCCTCCATGTCTATGCCTCAGCCGTTGCTACCAATAACAGGTCTGCATTGATACTGACCGTTTAACTTAACGTCTAACTCCCCAGCGCCAGTGCCTACCTGACCCCAGCCACATGTGCATAACACTTCAACTGTGGATAGACATACTTATGTGTCCTATGTGATCCATTGCCAACTGCAACTATGTTAACATATTGCCATTACTTTATTAACATAGCCACACGTGCTGTACCATTGATGCCACATCTAGCCATATATGCCCATTTGTGCCTTGCCGTTGACTGTCGAATTTAGCCTTTACGTGCCTTACCTCTGAATGTTGAATTTAGCCCTTATGTGCCTTGTTTTGAAGGTGATTTTAGCCCATTTGTGCCTTGCCATTGATTGTTGATTTTAGCCCACATGCGCCCTGCTATTGATTGCTGAATCTTGCCCATAGGTGCCTTGCCATTGATTGCTGAACCTAGCCCATAGGTGCCTTGCCACTGATTGCTGAACCTAGGCCATAGGTGCCTCGCCATCCATTGATTGTGAATTTAGACCTTATCTGCTGTACCTGATTAACCACCTGGTGCTCCTCCCCTCTATACCCACATATCAGTGCTGCCCAAATATTAGAATATACTTCCCTATACTGATACACCATGAGCATCATAATACTTTGCCTCTGTTCTATCACCTATCTAGTACTCCTAACCAGCCTAACAGCTGTCAATAGCCAACACCACACTATTAAGAATCGCCAACTCAATCAATCCTGCATAGCCATCTCCTTCTTCATCACCATGGAGGAAGCTAACCATACAATTAGACCAAGTACTGGAGCTATCAGTGAACTCCTAAGCAACCCTTGCAGCCCACCCACCAGAAACTCCAGGCTTAGAGCAAGACTCACTAGATTATACAAGCCTTTGACTAGATCTCTCTCTGTCACCAACAAAAGAACCATTACTCATCAAGTTAGCACTAATAGCAAAACCAAGACATCTCCTACCCCCACACTAAAACCAAAACCACCACTGCAGCCCTACCTCTTAAAGGTGGACTAATAAATGCCAGATCCCCAACGGCACATGCCACGGACATCTGCGAAATTATACTGTCCAATAAGTTAGACTTCCTTGCTGTCACAGAGACCTGGCTGCATGAGGCGGCAGGACCCTTATTATCTCTAGCAATCCCAGATGGCTACACCATTCTGAGACAAGATAGAAATAATATGTGAGGCGGCGGCATTGCCATCATTGCCAAAATCAGCCTAAATATGAGAACCATTGTCACTCCAGAATCCGACTCCTGCGAAGTGTGCGCTATCAAACTCCCACTTCATAACTCACAGACCTTGACCATCTACCTCATTTATAGGCCCCTGGGCCCGCTGGGTACATTTGATGAAGATATCAACTGCCTATTATCTACCAACCTTAAAACCTCCACGCAATTACCCATTTTGGGAGTCTTCAATCTAGGCTATAACGACCCCTCAGACAAACATGCCTCCAATGTGGCTAATACCGTCACAGAATTGGGACTAACCCAAAACATTTTTAACCCACCCACATAGAGGGAGAACCCTCGATTGGTTAGCAGATTACAACTGCTCTCCCGCCATTACTTCCATCTCCACACAATTATGGACGGACCACTACCTGGTAACCTATGATTTATCTACCATCAGGCCACTCCCTCCTGCAGCTAATATGGCCCCCTAATGCCCGACCAGGAACAGAAAGAGCATCACTAAAGACAAAGTGATCCCTGCTATTCTACCCACCCTAAACCAACTAGATGAACACCTAAATCCAAAGATACTTGTGGAAGACTATAACAAAATCATACGAACCACACTTGACAACATAGTACCTCTCAAACTCAGTCCTAGTAAACCAAAAACTCACCTCAATAAATGCTTCACCCCTGAACTGAAAGACCTCCGTCAACTCAAAAGAAGTTGTGAATTGTCCTGGAGAATCACCCCTTCAGAAGACCATAAAAACTCAATGAAATCTCCTCACACTACAAAAAGGAAATTGTCCTGGCCAAATGCAACTCATACAATAAGCGCATATCCAAGGCCAACTCACATATGAGGGAGCCGTTTTCAATTTTAAAGGAACTAGAGTCGCCCACTCCCATCCAGATATATGTACAAAAGACAAAGCCTGGTGCACGGAGATACAACAAGCACTGACAAACAAAGTTACCATGCTTCAAAAGAAAATTGCGGCTAAGAAAGCTACTCTTAATCAACCACCAATTCCGAACACCAACCCACCCTCATTGGAACATAATACAACTATCCACTTTAGATTCACCAAAACATCTATCCTAGAGGTGGAGAAAACTATCCTCTCTCTTAAGCCTTCCAATTGTCAAGGTGACCTGTGCCCGGCACAACTCATAAAAGATGCTGCTAGAGATCTTTCTCCCTTCATATCTAAGCTTGTGAATGCCTCATTCACCTCAGGCATTGTGACATCCAACCTGAAACAATCATGGGTACTGCCTCTACTAAAAAAAACAATACCTCGACCCCCTTTTCCCTACTAACTACCGCCCCGTAACGACAGTCCCCTTTCTGATAAAAATCCTGGACAAGATAGCATATACCCAAATCCAAACATTTCTAGAACACCATAAGCTCCTAGGAACAGGCAGTCTGGCTTCCGCCCACAACATGGGACCGAGACCTCTCTCATCGACTTGAAGGCTCAAATTGATGAGTTAAGAGACAAAGGTCAAACAGCACTCCTCCTACTTTTGGATCTCTCAGCTGCCTTCGATCTTGTAGATCACAAAGTCCTCTGCAACCACCTCAACTCTGCAGCACACTTCTCCAAAGAAGCCATATATTGGGTAAAATATTTCCTTAATGAAAGAACCATAAGGGTGTTCTCCCCTTCAGATGCAGCGGACCCTATCCCCATTTCGCGCCTTGAACCACTTGTGTATAGGCGCGTTATAAATGCCATATCATAGCATATATCATATCCTATTCTGTGCGGCGTTCCCCAAGGCTCCTGTATATCTCCAACACTATACAACATATTTGCTAAGCCCCTTTTTGATGATCTGGACCTTCTTGGTATCACCTACACTAACTATGCAGATGATACCCAGCTCCTCCCACTTTCTGAGGATTACAACGAGGATTTGGCCTTGGTAAATAGGGTGTATCTCATCATCCAGGCATGGATGGCAACTCATGGTCTATGCCTGAATGATGACAAAACAGAGTTAATCATGCTGGGAACACAATCCACTCTTAAAAAACTAGGCCAAGAATACCATGCCTTCGAGATCGATGGAAATATTATCAAGGTGGCCAAGGAAGTGAAGACTATTGGCTTCTACCTAGATGCCACCCTCTCCTTCAACAAACAGGTGAATTCTCTGGCCTCAGCCACAGCTTACACATGTAAGCTGATCAGAGCTGGTAAACACTTAATCTCCGATGAGAACTGTATGATTCTAGCTAGAGCCCTCATCCTATCCAGACTTGATTATTGTAATGCCCTATATATTGGGGCTAACAAATTCATCCCACATAGAATACAAATTCTACAAAACAATGCCCTGAGAGCAGCTCTTGGCATCTGTAAACGAACCCATATTTCTAAGATAAGGCGGAATAACAACTGGCTGTCGACCCAAGACAAAATCTTATTGAAAGTTGCTTCCCTCACTCACAAAGCCCTGAAAAACACGGCTCCTCCCTATCTCTCTGATAGATTTGCAGAAAGAGGATCATCCAGACCCTCAAGAAGCACCTATGGCAATACACTTATCATTCCGAGATTCAAACTCACTAAGGCCGGAGGTGCCAGCTTCCCCGTCCGGGTTGCCCAAGTATGGAATTCACTGCCCCAAACTATACGTGCTGAGAAATCCTACCTTAAATTCAGAGCCAACTACATCAATCATTTCAAGCAATCGATCAACTAGCCAGTGCCCCCTGCTATCCTCTTTCCTTATTACAGATACAGCTTGTATACTGTAAATTGTTCTGTCCTGTATTGCCCCGATGTTACACTACTGGCAATCACTATATAATATCATATCCTGTATATAATTTACTGTATAATACCCTGTATATAACTTACTGCATTACTGCCTTATCCTGTTTATATTATTATTACCTTGTATATTGTAACTTGTAACTTTTGCAACCCTTGTAAGCTTTGCATATCCTGTACTGCTGCGCCCTCTTACCCTCGGGTCTGGTGCGCATTATAAATGAATAAAACAAACAAACAAACAAATAATAAGAGGGTTGGGGAAAATCCTATCTATCCCTAACCTCAGAGGGAATTTCCCTGCTTCAGCAAAAGTAAGGAACGTCTGCATCAGGATATTAAACAAACAACTGTCCTCTGTCCTGTGTCCAAAAACCCTAATGTGACCCTTACACTCTAAACTTAATATAACATGCAAAACCACATTTCTTATAGACTATGCATTCTTAGCCTTCTTGAGTTCCAAAAAAATATAAAGTTTAGGGTGCAGATCTTCACACTCTGTATCTTCCACTTGCTTTCTGGGGGTGTCGTTCTACCATTCTCCACTGATTGCTCCTCTTATGTCCCAGGTGTACTCTTCTGCCAGGGTATGTACTCCTTTCTAAATGATTAAAAAAAGAGGTATAATTCTTCCCTTTTATGTAGTGGTTTGACACTTGTCCCAACTTCAAGTTCACTTCCCTGCCCACTCCTTGTATACACTCCTGCCAGGATGTCACACTGTTTCTCAAAGTTCACCTCTCCTGAGGGTTTGAGCGCAAACTCACAAATTGCCTGGTTCACTAACCTGCCTGGGCTTTTCCATTCTCCAACTACTTTCTTTGACATCCACAAAACCATATTTTCTAAATATTGGATAACTGGCCCTGTCATTACAGTTTGTTTCTGCTTTCACCTCTCCCTTCGGATATGGGGTCCTCAAACCTTTTCCAGCAATGGTCGCACTAATATTGTTTGCATCTGCATCTACTTCTTTAATGGTGTTTCTCAAAATAACATGGCATTCACCTACACACGCTCTGGTAACCCGTTTTCTTTCTCTGGGCTTCCTGGCCGGCTTGGGTGTGTCTCATGTCTTCCCTTCTCCGTCTTCTTCGCTTCCCATGAGCTGCTAAGCTTTTGCTTTGCCCTCCTCTGCTGTGCACAGCTCTCACTGCTTCAGGCTGCCAATCAGTAAACCTCCTTCAGTTTGCCTCTCCTGCATGACATTTGTGTCAGCCTCAGTGCTGCTTCCGATAGTCTGCTTATCCTAGGCATCAGAATAAGTCACCAGCCTCTGCCTTTCACTTTGTTCTTGTGTTCTCTCAGCTTTGCCAACTTTAAACTTCCCGGGACGGTATAAACGCTTTCCAAAGATAAGAATGCAGCATTGCCATACCACTTCTGGTCCTCTTCATTACTCCATCCACCTTCGTCACCTCAGTACTGAAAGGGGGGGGGGACATAAGGTGACTGTCGTAAAATGGTATTTCTTCATCTATACCACAATAAACCATGTATGTATATTGTAGTGGCATATATATGTCATTGGAAATTTTGACTGTAAGACTATTTTGATCTAGAATTCTTCTGTCCCTCTGGGGTTTGTCTTACCCTAGGAGGTCCTCCTGCAGATAGGGTTAGGGGTTAAAGTTAGGGTTAGTTTTAGGTAGCTTCTGCCTTTCCTTAGGCATGTAGGAGAGCTTCTCGCCAGGGAATCAGTGACGATATTGCTAGATTTGTCAATGTACCTACATGTTTGATATCAAAAGCTGATAATTTACTGATTACATATGCTTTCTATGGCAAAAGCTATGATCCAATAATGGCAGGGACGTCTCGTCCATAATGATACCGCAAGGATGGTAAGTGTTAATACATGGCTAGACTGGCAATTTGATGAAACTGTCTAGCTATAATATCTTACTGTGGCATGGCATTTTTACTATCCATCTATGATGAAGGCAACATTAAAAGTGTTATAAAAAGTCTGGAATGTCTTCCATTGGAGCAGCATGTTTGAACATGTGTTCCTATCATGGCATGGCATTTGTAAAGTCAAAGCCAACAGGAGTATGCTCTTACATAGGGGTACTGGCATATATTATTGGAACTAGTTTGGGCAGGTTTTCTTATAGAACTGCTTGCATCCCTTGATTCCAACTCCCCAGCTGTTCTCATCCTTCTTGATCTCGCCTCTGCCTTTGACACGGTCAACCACTCTATCCTCATACAAAGGCTCCATGACACCTTTGGTATCTCAGAGTGGGTACTGGACTGGTTAACCTCCTTTGTAACTGACCACCCTCCCAAGTCATTCTGGGCACCTCCTGCTCTCCTACTTCCTTCTCCACCTGTGGTGTCCCACAGGGCTCTATAATCTCGCCTTGGCTCTTTAACATCTACCTTACTCACCTGGCACTCTTCATCTCTTCCTTTGTCCCAACTTCTAGTGTTATGCAGATGAGACACAGCTCTTTTTCAAACTTCCTGCTGATGCTCTTGCACCTCCCATCATCTCTGACTGCCTATCTGCCATCCAGGCCTGGTGCACTTCCAATGATCTCTGCCTCAGTGCCCGAGCCCTGGTTCTCTCTAGGCTTGACTATTGCAATAGCTTCCTCCTGAATCTACCTTCTTCCACCGTGCATTGCCTCCTTGACCGTATCCCTCCTGCACTAAAAAGTCTACACTAGCTCCCGGTT
This sequence comes from Ambystoma mexicanum, assembly GCF_040938575.1. Lineage (NCBI taxonomy): Eukaryota > Metazoa > Chordata > Amphibia > Caudata > Ambystomatidae > Ambystoma > Ambystoma mexicanum. The sequence continues at coordinate 809,594,890 of NC_090941.1, forward strand.
GCTTTACAGATTAAATTCAAATCCCTTTGTATCATCCACAAGGCTGTCTGCGGCCGGGGACTACACTATCTGCAACTCTCTCTTACTAAATATTCCCCCACTAGACCTCTGCACTCCTCTGGCACAAACTCTTTGTGTGAAAAGTGTTTAGCTAAATAGAGGGCAGGAGGTCGATCGCTTTCCTCTGCTGGCTCCCTTATTTGGAACAGCCTCCCCCTCCCTCTTCGTCTTCAGCAGGACTTTCTTAATTCCAAAAGCTCCTCAACACTTTCCTCTTTACCTCCTCCTTCCCCCTTCTCTCCTCTCCTAATCTCACAGTTGCTTGATTGGTGTCTAGGGCCCTTATGCATCCTTGGTGCCCTGACCTCCCACACTGAATCGCCCCCAGCTTCTGTCTATCCTCAGCACTTGCCTTGGCATAGCCTCCATCCTGGAGGAACGCACTTACCATACTCTGCACTTGCACGTTCTGAACACTCAAACGGCATAGTAGGTTCACTGTATTTAATATATATTGTATGTATTCTAATGTTTCTCATCCCCATGTCCCCTCTCTGTAGCTCTGTGGGCGCTTTGAAACAGAATGTACTTGCTGTATAAGCGCCTAACAAGCGAACAATAAATATCAATACTGGCATTACGTGCAAAGCAAACGAGAACACTGGCATATATAGGTGCACCCATCATGGAAATGTATGGGCACCGTCAGCGTGAACATGTTTTTATACTGGCATATATTGTGGGGAAAGGCATCATGAAAATGTGTTGGGGAAATGCTCCTGCCTACTTTTGATGACTTGGCATGAATATTTTCATGAAATACCCTACAAAACAGATTGCAAACTGTCTGGCTTTTTATCCAATTTTTCACAGAAAGTGCGCTGTAGAATGCAGCATTTTTACCCAATATTGGAAAAAAGGACTCAGGGGAGAACCCACGCTGAACCATACTTGGTTAATTCAGGCTCCCTCGTTACGATTGGTTGCTCTTGCAAATTTGTGCCAAATATTTACACCAGTTCAATAAAGAAATTAACCCACAATCACTGAATAATTGTCCCAGCTATGTTAAGAGAGTAGCAGAATAAATGATTGTACTACCTGGGGAAATTATGACTAAAGCTAGCAAATGATAAATGCCTGACACAAGCCTATACTATGACTGCAAGCCTGTACTATCGCTATACTAAAGCCAGGACTATTGACCTTTTCAATGTTTGTCAGTTGTACGTGCTGCGCCTCCGTATTTTTGTAGAGCAATCTGTTGCTGAATGGAGGGGATGAGGCCTAGCCATTCAGGTTACACTGCTACTATTGGCAGGGTTTGAAATTGCTTTGAGCTATTTAGCTCCTGCTTCTAGCCTAGGAGACCCTGATTACCTTGATGCCAACAGTTACCTGGAGCTACATGTACCTCCCAAGCCCAACCGGTGTCATAAAAACATAGCTATATGACTTTAACTGTGCATTTGGGAATGTTTATAAAGAAGCATTAGGACATACCTAGAGCACATTTAAAGCACAATAGATAGTACTCAAAGGACAAGTTTACAATTACATCTCATGGGACATTTAGATTTGTGGTGCACCATGTACTAGCTCCTGGTAACCCAGAGGGAGCTCCTTCCTACAGGGTGATGCCCGGCACCAAGGAGTTGGTTTTAGTTCCTGCTCATTAACTCTCAATTTCAAACCCTGATCTTTGGTGGCCAGACCAACACTGATTGAATATGGCTGGCTCTCTTCAGATACCCAAAACTGTTGGCATAGGAGTCCAGAGAGTTGGGCTGTTAGGAGGAACACATAGCTAGCATTCAATCAAGGACAGAAGCAGCAACTTAAGAACATCAATATTAAGTTCTTGTGGAATTGTCATGATCCACACTTCATATTCGTGCCAGATTGGGGAGATAATATTGGTACCCTTACTTACAAATTTGAAAAGCATCTGGGGTTATGGGATTGGAACGAAAACTTTAACCATCTTGGGACTCTGAAGAGTTATTCATTCGTTCCTCATGTACTGTATACATTTAGGAAAGCCAACCCAATTTAAGGCTATGCCCATCCAGCGGATTAAGGAGATTTATACTGTTTCTGCGTATTAATCGACTGCCTGTATTGAGTGTCTTAGGCCCCTCCCTCTCATTAAGAGTAGAAGACCATTTCTGTAGACTATGTTATATCAAGTCAAATATTGAAACAGTTAAACACGTTATGACAGAATGCCCTCAGATGGGGGAGAATCATGTGAAACACTTGGGCAAGTATACCCACCATCTAGAATCCATTCAAGATGAATATTTTTGGAAGCAATGTGTTAACTCCTTAAATTGGGAGCTACACCTGGCTTTGTTCAGAGTGTGGAAGATAGTAGAGGGGCGGCTAAGCCAGATGTTGGCCGAAGAGAGGTATGGTTGGAGTGATCATTGGGCATTTATGAAAGTAATCAAGTTAGTTAAAATGTAAAACATGCTAATGAAGTTTGACTCAAGTGCCATCATTGCGGTCTTACTTCTTTGCCTATGTCCCGTTTCCTACTTGGTTGGCAGAATATGATGAAGATGTTGAATGTTGAATGTAGAATGATGGTAGACAGTCTATGGACACCTGTGCATGTCTGATTGATTGTATGGTTTTGGATTTTATTGTTAATGACACTCTTATCTCTATTGTATGTATGTCTTTACTGTTACTTTATTGACCTTATCATGTTTGCTGCCCAAAAGAAGCAACCGTTTTACTTTGCTGTACGGGTAATGTAATACGTTTTAATGTAATACATTTTTATCTTTGTATTATAGTATTTTATGTGTAAAGTTTATGTTAAACTATAACACATTAAATAAATTAAATATTCGGTCCAGTAGCTACTGGCTAGGTGTGTGTGATTGCTGTGAACCTGTAGACTTGCTATTTAATGATATGAGCCTTGGCACACATATAGAATGTATTGTTTTTTTTCCCTATTTTGTAGGTAAACTCTTTCGTTTCCACAACAAAATCCTAATTTTGTAGAGATTAAAACACTGTTTAACTATGTTGCTTCTGGATTGACGGAAAATTGGAAAACTGGGGTAATTGTTCCATTATATCAAAATGGTCATAAATCCACCCCTGAGTTAGTTTGCCCAGGTAACCTTCTTAATGGGACCTCAAAGTTTTTTGCATGTGTAATATACTCCAAGCAGATGTCCTGGATTGTGGAAAAAGGAATAATGGGGATACATAGCTAGGCTTCAGGGAGTGTGTTGGGATTCCCCTCAGTCTCTTAATTTAAATGTGATACCATCCAATCATGTGCATGCGATGGGAGTGCCTGTCTATCTTGGTCTTTATGGATTTTTTTTGTCTGCTTTTGACCATGTGGACAGGCATCTCCTGTGGACCAGTTTGTTCGAATGGGAATTTCCAAGGTCAATTCTGGCTCTTCTGGAGTTGAACTCATTGAGTATATTACGGTCACTAGAGGGGTGTGCAAGGGGTGCATCCTGGCCCCCCTTTTGTTTAACCTCAATTCTCTGAGGTTGTGCTTGGAGCTAAGAACATCAGATTTACCATCTATATGTTGGAATGTGCTCTCAGTGTGAATGTCAACAAGTCAACTGCTATAACTGTCTCAAATGGTAAAGCCAAAAAAGTTCTATCACTTCCAATGGTTGTATTTTACGTGAATGTAAGTCATGATTATTTGCGGTGTGATTTAACAGTCATCTAACATGGAAGGATCACTTGAAGAAACAAAGCATCAAGAATAGCCAAATTAATATATTTGTGAAGAATGTTACTAAAGAACCTGTCGAATATCTATGGATACAAAAAACGGAATGGGAACACCACTTTAAGAATAAACGTCGAATCCTAAGCCTCCCGTGAATAAGAAAGTAATACAAAAACAAAGGGGTTAGGAGAATCAAGGCATAAATAGTGTGTCAAGAACTACAAGTGTGCATGCGTACTAAGAAACTGGATAGATTCCATAAATTGAAATAATACAACAATCTTTATTCCATAAGTATTTAGAAAACTATGGCTGTGGTAAATACAAAATGCATGAATAAAATCACAGAGACTAACAAACTCAATAATAAATATGGTGCAAGCAATCAATTATGTGCAAGATATGCAAACAGTGACTTGTGTTCTCACGAGGTAGGAGCAGGCTGTTGTATGCAAAACCTTGGTCATTTGATACAGTCTATAAGTTATCAGATCACGTGGAGTCGTTATGACTCCATGTAACACCTGTCAGTTTTACATATGTCTTTGCAATTAGCAGAGGCTGTGGCTCGACATGTTTCTGTTCATGTCCCAAAAATAGCGAACATTCTTCAGGAGCTGTCGAGTTCGGTCACTTGTAGTGCAGAGGATCAATAATAGGATACCCTTAGTGAGTTCAGTACGTTAATCAGAGCTAGTGTCTCTTACAGACACTTGACGTCTTCCACACCATAGAATGCCAAGAAAAACAAATACATAGCGATTAGTGCTATTATTCTTTAAATAAACTTATATATAATTCCCTCATCCAACCCAGAGGGAAAACAAAAATGAATAAACCAAAAGTTGGATAGTGGAGTAATTCTCATAAGTGGATTACAAGAAATGACATCAGTTATGTTTTCATAAACCGTGAATATCTGTGAAAAATACCATAGTGTTTAGAACTACTGTGAGAAACCTGAAGGTGTCTCCCTAACTAGTCCCTGCGGATATGTCATTCAGATGGCCAGGAGGCCATCGCCATTGGCTCTAGTTCCTGGGGTGGACCAGTGAGGGAGAAGGTTTTTATGAGTGCAACTTAACCATAACGTCCCTTTAACAAAGATTTTCACTGAATGTCATGGGTTTTTACCAGTGCATGCTATTTTCCTCCAACTTACTAATATCATACTTACCCCAATATAAAAACACTTCTGTCCAATTTACAATGTTTCACCTTAAAACTCTGCCATTTCCCACCTTCTAACATCATTTTTAACTCATCTATATACTTTTTGCAACTTTCTCCACTGTTTTTGCATCTGTCAACGTCAGAAAACGTCTCATCACAGACCTTCCGGACAGTGTCACCTGACCATGCGCTCGTACGCATCATGATGACGTGTCTGAGAAGGCGTCTGCCCTTCGGAATCGAGTCCATGCTTGGAAGACTGTTTGGAACTGCATTTTTCGACTGATCTAGGAACCTTTAAACTCGAAATGTACCCTTGCACAGCTCCTAAACCTATACTTACTCATTATCCATTAACAATCTAGTGCAAGGCACATACTTGGAAGAATATTAGTAAAACTGCTATTTCTCTTAAAAATGGCATCAGATATTGCCCTCCCTCCTCCCCAAGAGCCACTACCACCAGCTGGAGGACCTACACAACAGAAAAAGCACAGTACTTCGAAAGACAATGAAGAAGACCAGGAAGATGAGGTAGAGGACATGCCTACCTCTAGCACCCAGAGAGAATCATGGGTGTGGCAGTTCTTTACCACTGTTGGGAGTGTACCAAAGGCTTAAGATACCAAGTGAAATGCACAAAACGGGAACCTGGGGTGCTAAACAAATGTCTTCCTACAGTGGGACGCCTTGCGTGTCCTGCTGTAGGAAGGACAATCCTTTTCCAAGATTGCCTACCATGGAATGAGAAGGTGGTGCTCCGTACAGAGACCCTCTTCCCTTTCTATCGCAGCCTGCAGAACCCTATAACCATATTACCAGGAGCTATTTGTATTCCCTTTCAAACCTATCCTACTTTCAAATAACTTTACCACATAGCTGGTACCAGGTGGACATGGCCACTTTAACACCATTTTCCGTCCGCAACAGGGGATAACAGCCCGGCAGCCCAAGATGTCGGCCCAAGCGAAGTGCGTTTGTGTGCGCCCTGATGTCTGTAGGCTTTAGCGTGTTATAAATAAATAAATAAATGAGGACTCCGGACCATTATCTTCCATTGCAGCCCCTGCAATGGGGGATAAAGGCCATTAGCAACCCTGGTTCCCAAAGTGGGATGCCGGTGTGCTAAAAAATAGATTTCTCTTCCTACAGTAGGAAGGAAGGACTTTCCTTCCTACAGCGGGACGCATCCGCCGTCCTGCTGTAGGAAGGACAATCCTATTCCAAGAGGGCCACCATGGAAAGAGAAGGTGGGGCTCCATATAGAGTCCCTCTTCCCTTTCTATGGCAGCCTGAAGAACCCTATGACCATATTACCACAAGCACATTTTTTTTCCCTTTCAACCCTATCCTACTTTCGAATAACTTTACCACACAGCCGGTCGCAGGTGGACATGGCCACTTTGACACCATTGTACGTCCCTCACGGTCATGGTCAGTAGCCAGATTGTCCCCATCATGACCCATTGCCAAGACCCAGACAATCTAGCTATTGGCCACGGCCACAGGCTATACCTCAGTCACCAAAGGTATATGACTATTTTTTGTACCTACATTATGACACTTGTCAAAAAATAAAACACGGGCACATTTGCAAAACCATGCTTTAATGTCCTTGCCAATGCTCCTCATGAGTTTGCTCGAAATCCGCCCACGTTTTATTTTTTCAAAGGTGTCAAAATGTATGTTATTTTATGTTATTTTGCATTTATATAGCGCCTTATATAGCATTGGTATGGTCTGAAGGCGCTGGTAGGTTGAACGCCCTTGGGAACCGAAGTTCAGATCGGTCGAGAGAGTCAAAGGTGCGTGTGAGCACCGGGTATGTGTGCAGCTGGTGCAGTATTCGTGTGATAGCTGCTTCTTAGTGGTAGGTGTGGCGGTTGAGGGATCAGGAGTATGTGTTAGTTCTGGCAGGATTTATCCAGACCGAATGTGGCTGCATTAGGCCTGAGGAGAACGCCTGGCTGCGGGGTGTGTAACCAGCAGTGTTTACTTAGAATGATGGGGAGTGTGTGGCAGATGTTGATATGAGAACAGTTATACCGAATGGTGTCATCGTATCTCTGTGTTCTAGTTGAGTGGTGGTGTAAAGAAGAGAGTAAGCGTGGTGGTGTGATATGATGGGTTATATGCACTTTCAAATGTTCCCTGCACTCCAAACCATACTATATATGTCACGCAATTCTATGCACTCCAGTTAGTTCCATGCACTCGAGTCCACTTCATGCACTCCAGTCTGCTCCACACCCTCCGATCCGCTCGATGCCCTCACGCACTCCAGTCCATCCCACACACTCCAGCCCGCCTTACGCACTCCAGTCTGCCCCATGTACCCCAGTCCGTCCCACGTACGCACTCCAGTCTGCCCCACACATGCACTCCTGTCCGCCCCACACACTCCTGTCCCCCCACACACTCCTGTCCCCCCACACACTCAAACCTGATTGGTTTACTCCGATCTGTTCTGTGTATTCTAAGTTGTTTTGTGCACTTCATCTACATATTTCACCCGTACCATCTTCATACTTCATCCTTTCCGTCCACAAATTTCACACGTTTCATCCACATACGTCACCCGATGCTTCCAAATACGGCCTCGATCCATCCACATACGTCACCAGATCCATCCACATACGGCCTCGATCCATCCACATACATCACCCGATCCATCCACATACGTCATCAGTTCCATCCACATATGGCACTCGTTCCATCCATATATGTGATCAAATCTATTCACATATATCACTCGGTCTATCCATATGACACCTGTTCCATCACCCGCTCTACGCATTCCCCCGCTCCCCGCACTCACCCGCTCCCCGCATTCAACTGCTATATGCACTCATCAGCCCTATAAAGTCGTTCGCTCATAAGCAGTTATCTGTTCTATATACTCATCACGCTCTCTACACTCATCCGCTCCATAAACTCATCCGCTCTATGTAGCTCATTCGCTCTATACACTCATCCGCTCTATGTAGCTCATCCGCTCTATGTAGCTCATCCGCTCTAGGCATTTCTCTGCTTTATGCCCTTGCATGCTCTATACATTCACCTGCTCTGCGCATTCACTCCTACTACGCAATCACCTGCTCCCAGCACTCACCAGCTCCCCGCACTCATCTGCTCCCCTAACTCATCTGCACTATGCACTCGTTCTTTCCACGCATTCAACTGCTATATGCACTCATCCGCTCCCCTCACTCATCCGCTCCCCGTACTCATCCGTGCTCCCTGCACTCATCCGTGCTCCCCCGTACTCATCCGCTCCCCGCACTCATCCACACTCGTTCTTTCCACGCATTCAACTGCCATATGCACTCATCAGTCCTGTAAAGCCGTTCGCTCATACGCTGTTATCCTTCTATATACTCATTATGCTCTCCACACTCCTCTGTTCTATACCATCATCCACTCGATACCCTCATCTGCTCTAAACACTCATTCGCTCTAAACAGTCATCCGCTCTATACATTCGTCAGGTCTGCACATTCATCTGTTCCAGCGATCTACACACTCTCCGCACTTCCGAACCCATCCGCTATCCACACTCATCCGCTCTACATACTCAACCGCTCTACACACTCATCCGGTTTATGCTCATCTGTTCTGCACGTTCATCTGTTCTACGGACTCTTGCGTTCTACTCCCTTCTCTGTATTTACGCACTCATCCGCTCTACACACACTACCGCTATACATTCATCCGCTCAACATATTCATCCATTCGATACACTCATCCAATCTACACACTCATCCAATCTACACACTCATCCAATCTACATACTCATCCAATCTACATACTCATCCAATCTACATACTCATCTGTTCAGTGCATTCTTCCACTCAGCGCATTCATCCGCTCCACACGCTTCATCCATTCTAACCATTCCATCCACGCCATTCACTTCGTTCATTCATCATGCGTTACATCCATTTTGTTAGTTTAAATCTCTTTACTGGGTCTGTATGATTTATTCTTATTATCCACTTCACCGCCTTCATCTACTTTACTTGTTTAATTCTGTTTGTCCTTTTAGTTTATATTAGGGGTTATTAGCTGTCGGTTTCTCGCATCAGGTAGATTGTTGTATTGGTATTGTTGAGATGCTGTTAGTCTGTTCGGGTTAGTTTGCGTACAGGTTGGTTTCAGGGGAAGAGCCAGGTTTTCAGTAGTTTGCAGAAAGACAGTAAATCCACAGTTAGGCGGATGTGGGGTGGGAGTGAGTTCCACAGCGTGGGGGCCAAGGCTGAGAATGATGACCCGCCTAACCTGACTGAGTTTGTCTTAGGTATGACTAGGAGGCCGGCTGAGCTTGATCTTAGGGTGCATGGAAAGTGATAGGTTTTTAGCTTGTCTTGAAGATATTGGGGTCCAGTTTTATGCGATGCTCGATGGGAGATGCATAAGGTTTTGAAAGTCACCCTTCGGGCCACTGGAAGCCAGTGCAGCGTCTTGAGGGCTGGGGAGATGTGGTCTCTTGGGCCGAGCGCAAGTAGCAGTTTGGCTACAGCATTATGTGCCCTTTGTAGTTTATTCAATTGGTAAGCTTGGACTCCGAGGTATAGGGGGTTTGCGTAGTCCCGTCTTGATATAACGATTGACTGGACCGCGGAGAGTCTGTTGGCGAAGGAGAGATATGGAAAGATGCGCTTAAGGGTTTTAAGGTGGTAGTGGCAGGACTTTGAGACGTTGTTGACTTGGCACAAGAGTGTTAGGTCAGAGTCAAGGGTGCATCCAAGATTTTTCACTGAGTTGGAGGGGGTCGGTGAGTTGCCCATGGCGGATGGCCAGGGTAGTGGGTGCGGAAGAAGTTGCCACATACCATGATTTCCGTTTGAGGGGTTTAACAAGAGGTGGCTTTGGGTCATCCAGAGCTCTATGTCAAGGAGGCAGGAGGCCAGGTCAGTCGGGAGTTTGGTTTAGAGTTCAGGAGTTTCAGAATTAGTTGAGTGTCGTCAGCGTAGTTGTAACACAGGATGTTGTGTGAACGAATTATTGGTGGGAGGGTGATCAAGTAGGGATTGAACAGGAGGGCAGATAGGCAAGCTCCTTGTGGGACTCCAGTGTCGACTGGTCGGGTTTGGGAGGAATAGGTGGAGAGTATTGTTACTTGGGACCTATCTTTGAAGAATTAAGCTATCCATTTAAGAGCAGTTCCACGAATTCCTAGGGAGTGGAGGCGGTCCAGGAGGATTGAGTGATTGATTGTGTCGAAGGCGGCGTATAGGTCAAGAAGAATTAATGCGGTACATTCCGCGGAGTCTGCTGTTATTTTAAGGTCGTCCCAGATTGAGGTTAGGTTGCTTTCAGTTCCGTGACGGGCTCTGAAACCTGACTGTGCGGGTCTAGGAGATTGTTGGCTTCAACAAAGGCATTTAGTTGGTAGTAGGCGGTTCGGTCAATGAGTTTGGCAAGGAACCTGGTGTTTGAGATGGGGCGGTAGTTTTTGGGCTCGAGAGGGTCGAGGGAAGGTTTTTTTATTAGAGGTTTGACATGAACCATTTTGAATGCGTCGGGAAAGATACCAGAGGAAAGGGAGTCATTTATGATGGATCTTGCATGTTCTCCTGCGCAGGTGGAAGTGAAAATTTCCTTGAGGGTTGTGGTCGGGCAAGAGTCCAGCGGAGATCCGGATGGTTTGCGGGCAGTTAGAAGTTTGAGAAATTGGTCTGGTGATATTGGACTAAAGGATTCGAACGTTGGTTGCGTAGTGGTCGCAGGCAGTGGGTTGGCCGGTATGGGGGGAGTGTTGCCTGGTGGATGTAAGAGAGCCAGTTTGGTGGCCAGAGCATTTGTTCTTTCGAGCGCCGTGGTGTAAAAGTGGAGAGAGAGTGAGTCACACAGTGATTGAGAGGGGGTCGGAACGGTCGTGGTGCATGCCGGTTTGGTGAATTCGGAGATGATTTTGTGAAGTTCTTTGCTGGGTTTTTGCACTTTAGGATTCGAGAGTTGTAGTGGGCTTTTTTTGCTTTCCGGATTTTGGCCTTGTACTGATGAAGGTGTCGGGCCAAGGTGGCCCTGCTCTCCTGGGTTTTGTCTTTCTGCCATGTACATACAATAGTCATAACTTAGCCCCCACTTGACAAAATCCATTCAGTCTTTACACAAAAATTGAAGGTTGGGTCTATAATCTTTCTCAAAGGTTTTGTACATATTCGTCAAATAGCAACAAAGTTATAAGCCATCTAAAAATGTTGAGATCCCCCCCTCTAATTTTGCCCCCTCTAGAGAAAATCCCACCAAACTTTAGAAAACCATTTATATCTAGATCCAAAATCATTTTGCCAAATGTTGTGCAGATTCGTCAAATAACACCACATTTATATGCCTTTACCATATTTTGGGAACCCCCCGCCCCCTCTAATTTTGCCCCCTCTTGACAGAATCCCACAAAGCTTTGCAAAACCATTCAGGATTAGGTCTAGAATAAAAATACATGCAGTTTCATTGAGTGGCCCTATATAAGCCATCCAAGAACTGCCTTTCCCCAACCCTGTAATGCAGAAATAGGTACAGATGTCCTAGGAAATGAAGCGTCCGCGAACACCACAGAACTGCCCCAGGACATCTGGAGTGTTTGCAGACTGTCGGGGTGAAACGATTTGGCTTCTTATGGCCATATCCCATCCCATCATCATCCCTGCCCACCTCCCCGGGAATTGTTTGTTGAGTTTGACAAGTGCAATGTTGCTTTTTTTTAAAATAAATGTGCCATGCTGTCTGCGGAGCCCAAAAAAGTCAGCGAATCCAACAGGGCAGACGTTTCGCTGAAACCAACGCATTTCACGTTTTCTCACCACCCAATAAGCGGTTGCGTCGCGATATCCGCGGTCCACGCAAAAGTTTGCACATTTTTCTGAGCCAATTAGAGGCCAGTCCTCAGACCGAACAGGAAAGTGAGTCCACGGACCGGACATATACATCGCACATTTTTTTGCCTTACGCTTTGGTCGTTTAAAAACAAATACTGGATGGATTTACACCAAATTGACAAAAGCACGCTTTCGGGACCAAGCCACCGCTCCTGCTGCAAATTTGGTGAAAATCCATCCAGCAGTTTGGGCTGTAGGCATGAGCAAAGTTTTTTCCCATTATGTCTATGGGAAAAAAACATTTTGGGACTCCCCCTATAACTTTGCCCCCTCTTGACCAAACCTCACCAAACTTTGCAAAAAGATTCCGAGTGGGCCACATACGTATATATGTGTGGTGAGGATTCGTCCAAGGGGGGCGTAGTTATAAGCCACCCAAAAAGTGCTCTTCTTATGGGTTTAGCAACTTAACCATAACTACATGGCCGCTACTGTAGGCCTTGTAATGATATTGGTGCCTTGTCTGAAGTGCGATATGGCCTTTACTTCTCTTGTATTTTATTGGGTTTAGTTATATATAACTGTTCAAGGAGGTTTTATAATGTATGCATTTCATGTCTGCAAATGATGTAATTTGTTCTGTTTTGTACTTTTTGTGGTTTTGTGTACCTGAAATTATGTAAATAAAATGAAAAGAGAGGAAATACTTAGCATTTGACAATCAAAGCCGCAAAATGGTCCCCCCTGAGCCATTTGTGGCTTTTCAGCCAATAGCTATTTGCATTTTGGAACTTTAATTTCTGCTGTCCTCCTTCTAAGTAGTTAGTGCCTACCTTGAGGGAATTCCAAATTGGGAACCGTGGATGAAAAGCAGGAACATCCAAGCATGGACATGGCAGCGTTTCAGGGCCTTTCCTGTGTTTTTTTTTGTTTTGTGTTCATGTGGGACAGTGACAGTGATGGGTGTTTCGTATGCACATAATGACATGGATTGCTTTAATGATTGGAATCCTTTTTAAATGATATGTCGTCATAGGCATAGTGTCTACATTGATGGATCTCATGGTTGTTGTGTTACACCACATCGCATTTTCTCCTAAAGTGTATTTTGCTAGAGTTTTACACTGCCATTCGTGATTTTCTTCCCTTACGGTCCATACTTGATTTTCTTCCCTGGAGTCCAGGGGGTGTGTTCTCAGCTGTATTTTACTACTTTTGTCCACTACAATGAATGACTTTCTTCCCTCCCCCAAGAACCTTCCCAACCAGGTGTCAATCTCTCTTCACCGGAACATCAAGCACGTCATCACAACAAAACATAACCGTAGCCTGCACAGACACGGCTCACTCACCTATACACCTCTCAATAAACACTACTCTATTACACACACCCAAAACACGCGTCACCACCTCCATTCGAATACTGCTGTGACCCATGCAAAATTCGGACCAGCGGTTCAAAGAACCTGACCCTTATGACTCTCCCACACACTTGACAATCTGTCACGGCACCCATTCTAACTATGAGTTGCTGCTAAGAACCTAAACACTCCCTACCCACCTTGGTGCTGGCAAAAAAGCACACACACATTTTAGAAATCCTTCGTTCACATCTCACATCTCGGACTACGGTCTTCACGAAGGGTGTTCATCCCCACAGCGATTCAAGGCCATACCAATGGCAGTCGGCGCTATACAAATGGCATATAACATAACATTGGATTAATCTATATACCGTAAAGATCTGTGTACCTGAATCACATAGCTTTGATTGTGTCAAGGGCATGTAAGAGGTGGATATAGTCAATTTGGGCTACATAAAATCCAAAAATGTAGTGACAGAATCTGTGCAGTTGGCCCTATTTTGGGTGTTATTGGGCTATTTTATTGGGTACTATAGCCTGTGTCCTCAAATATGTTACTTTCACTGAATTCCTGCCAAAACAAGCATTGGCAAAGACAATTGGTTTGTCTCTTCTACAGGCATTTGCAAGCTTTTACCACCTTGAAGTCAATAAGTACATTATCAGCAGTGCATGGCAAATTCCTATCACTTGCCTGCAGAAAAGCACAACACTTGTTCGCTTTGGTATGTCTCCTTCCTGGGAAAATATATTACCAGGCATGGACCCTTGTTTTCTGCATCATAAAGGAGGGTCAAAAAGGACAAAACATTTCTGGGGATGCTTGTATTCTCATGGAGAGAACCTAGAAGTTGGTGGTGGCAGGAGAAAGATTGCTTTGCATATGATATGGCATGATATGGCATTTATAACGCGCCTATACAAAAGTGTTTCAAGGCGCGACGAGGCAAGGGGGGGATCAAAGGGAGGACAGACAATGATCTTACTAGGCCAGGTGTCATTCAGGTCGCGCAAGTGCATGGGAAGGGGGGAAAGGAAGAGTGCAAGGAGGGGAAAGGAAGGTGGGAAAGTGCAGTACATGGGAAGTGGAATAAATAAGATAAATAAAATACATAAAAAACAGGCAAGTGCAAGGAAGTGCGGACAAAGTGCTGGAAAGGGGACTGAAGGGATACAGAAAACAGTCCCCAAGTGCAGGGGTTGCCAGTGAGGCAGTGCAGGTGGGCAGTTGACAGGGCCTGGGCCAGAGATCAGAAGGGTGGCCAGGTAACCAATGCAATTTCAGTCATGAGTTCAGCAAGGGAGGGGAGGAGAGAAAGCAGAAGCAAAGAGGAAGGTTTTGAGGTGTTTCCGGAACCAGAGGTGGTTCTCCTCGAGTTTCAGGGAGGCAGGGAGGCTGTTCCAGAGAGAGGCCCCTGCCAAAGAGAGTGATCTTCCACCACCTTGTTGCTTGGAGAAGCGACTGACCCTGAGGGAGTTGGAGGCAGATGAGAGAAGAGCTCGAGAAGGAAGGTATTTAGGAAGAGAGAGTTGAAGGTATTTCGGCCCCCGAACCCAGAAGGCCTTGTGTTCAAAGCAGAGGGTTTTGAATTTAATCCTCGCAGCCAATGGGAGCCAGTGCAGAGATTTCAGTCCTGGAGAGATACGATCCCTGGGCTTGAGGCCAAGGACAAGTCACGCTGTCCTGTTCTGGATAAGTTGCAGAGGGCGGAGAGTGGAGGCAGGAAGATTTAGATAGAGGCTGTTACAGTGACGGGTGTGGTCAGGAGGTCAGCTACCTGACCCTGTCAAGTGGGGCGTGGGGATCCCTCACAGCCTGGAGCAAGAGGCCTCCCAGACTGTCCACCAGAGCAAGTCCTGTCCAGTGGTGGGGGTGAGGGAGTTGGTATGGCCCTAGTTGATCATCCCATTTCTGCCGTAAAACATAGTGGCCAGTGTTCTCTCTTCTTTTGCAGAACTACCAAGCACAGAAGCCCTTGCAGTGGAGGACAGAGCATGTAGCCCACCGTCAAGAGTTGTGGTGTCGAGGACAGAGTTGGTCGAATGTTGCCCGCTGTGGACCAGCAATCAAGACACACCCGCACAACAAATTATGAATTTGACAAACATTCATTGCCAAACAAAGAAGGACACCTGTTCGGAAAGGGAACAGGAATTAGGGTGCAAGAGGAAGGCAGAGATTGGCATAGGCAACCAGGTCAGCCTGAGAACCAGGGGGGAGGATAAGAGGGACAAACAGGATCAGAGAGTGTGGGTTGTTCAAGTGAGGTCAAGGGGAGGAGGAGGCAGACCAAGAGACCAGGAGGTGGAAGTGCAGTGGAGATGAGCATGGAGGAGACAAGTGGAGAGAATGTTGAAGGTGAGGTATTTATTGGTTGGTGAGAGAAGTGGTACTTGGGTGTGATAGTGTGTGTGTGCTGGGCAAGGGGAATGAGTGAGGGAGAGTAGGGCAGTAAATGAGATTGAGGGAGTAAGGTGACTGGGTGAGTGAAAGGAGGCACCGTGTGAGAGAAGGAAGGGTGGAATGTAGTTTAGAGAAGGGAGAAATGTGGAAGGGAGAGTAATGGAGTGATAGGATGGGAGAGTAATAGAGCGTAGTAGTAGGGAGTGTTAGTGTATTCTTGAGTCCATCTGTGACAGTGGCCGATTTCCTTCTAAAATGGATCAGATGTGCTAAAACAATGGTGTGGAAGGGTGAATGCAGCAATGCCAGTTGTTATGATTAATTAAAAACATCAATCTATCCAGTATCCAGTTCTGGAATTAGTTTTACAATAATTTGAAACACATGGCCACAATATTATTGCAAACATCTTATTATTGTTTTAGATTTACAGGACTTGTTTCAGATTACGTGTCTGATTAGTCAAAGATCCAGACACGTTTGTTGATGAAAACAAAAAGAGAGTTATGAAATCAGTTAAGTCCATGTTTATGAGAATGTTTTTAACAGAAAGCAGATGAACATGGCACATATTTTCAAATGAATTTGCAATAGCTGGCCAAAATGAAAAGGCGCCGGTGTTTCTGATCCCCATATATATATTCATAATCTAGTTCTGGTTGCAGCACATAGTTACATAGAACATATTAACACCTTAAATGAATGCCTAATATCTTGATTTGATCTATATTAATGTTAATCATATCATGTGTGGAAAGAAAGTTATAGGTCTATTCTTTCAGAGCAGGGCTTTGAATCGAAGGAGAGTGGTTAGTACTTGCACATATTTATGTATTCTTACGGCCAACAATGTTAATGGGCGTGTGGGAATACAGCCGATGTGTATACACAACACAGCCAGTCTGCGTACAGGCACACAGGGCGTATGCTCAATTACCATCTGTGGGAGAGTCACAAGCCATCAGGTGGCCTGGAATGCAAGCTTTACTTAAGCAATAATCCAGCTTCCTGCAAGCTTCACTGGCCGGTAACGGGCTCCGGTGCCGTTACTGTGCCTGTGAAGCCCGCAGAACATGAGATTATTGCTAATAACACCCGGAGGCAAAAGCTCGAGGTGCGGAAAAAAAAGAAATGGCCACGCTGCTTCATTCCCAGCAGCAGCCGGGAGAGTTAGGTTGGCCATGGAAATGGAATGCGGGGCTCCGCTCTGAGCACCTCTTCCATTTCCATGGCTTCAACCGGAAGCGGTGTGTCCCGGGCAGGGGAGTCTCTAAGGCAAGGCAATTTGGATGCAGGGTGCAGTGGGGGGGGGGGGGGGGGCTGGATTTGGGGAAAAGAGGGAAAAGAGCAGTGCTGGGTGCGGCGACCACTCGGGTAGCTCTGAACCCAGGTATGACTCGGTAGATTCAGCCTGGGTTTGAAGTAACCTGACTGGCTGCCGCACCCGCCGAGGGTGCTAATATATGGTAAGCCAATGTTGCATGTAGGCCACCGGCTACTCTGCTGCAGTTTTGCTACTCCTACTTGCAATGCCCCTTAAGGCCCCCAGCACACGCTCCCCTCATTCACCCAGCCCACCTTCAATGCCACCACCATGCACATAAAAAATGGACACCATTTGTATGAGTACTGTTGGGAACTTTTAAGTATTTTTTAAAGGAATTTGGAGTTCGTAATCTATGTGAATGCATATTCACTTAAAAAAGAAAAAATACCTTCACCACCATGCTGCAATCCTGGGGTGTTGGCAGCTATATACACCTTCGAAGGGGGTGTGATGAATCCTCGGGAGTCATCACTGAGCCCCAACCTAAAGTTTCCTCCCATATGGCATGGGCAGCCACTACCTGATCCTGACCCTTGGGGTGGTATTAGGAGGGTGGATCACATGTGAGGAGATGGCTGTTGAGAGAGATGTAGTGACTCCATTAGGAGAGACGCAAAGTTCTCCCCTTCCATGTGAGGAAGACTGATAATTCCAGAGTTTCTGATGGCATGTTGTCATTATTCAAATCCCTCCAAATGTGAAACACTAAAACAGCTACTTTTCAGACATCCTAAACAGAATGCCATTCACACTTCGTATGTGCATAACACCCACATAAAATCTTGTCTCTGATGTTTTTGATTCAAAAGCAAATGAAAAACAATGTAACATGAGAAGGTTTGAAACTTCTATGACTCCAACTCCCATGAAACCTCAAGTACTGAGACGAGGAAGAGGAGGAAAGGGTCAATGTGGAGTGGAAGAAACATCAAACTTAACGTGCAGACTAGTTGTCACACTGGCAATCAGCAGCACGGTGCATTTAAAGCTAATGAACATCTTCAATGGTGGCGAGGAGAAGAGGGTTGCAGAGCAGGCAAAGCAGGAATCTTGCATCACAGAAAAAAATAGACATGGAGATGAGCAAGGCACTTGCAGGCAACCACCTCGAGGCCTGCTTTACCGGAGAACAACGGGAGGACCACTGGAAGGCAGACAGCCGCGGCAAGGCTGTAGAAGACCCGGTCTTGTGGAACAGAGTCTGATCCATCTGCAAGGACCTGTGAAGCTGACGGGGGAACCAAACAAGGGTCTACATGACCAAGGAAGCCTTCCTCCAAGACTGAACTTCGCCGCTGCTACATGTTTCTCTGGTGAGTTGGTGCAGAGAAGTTGGGTTCCCAGTATGTGTCAGTGTTAGGACAGTTTTTCTGAAGTCCAAATAAGGGCTTAGGAAAACCATTCAACTGAGGCAGTACAAGACTCCACTCTTAATATAAGGCTGTACCACCTGAGTTCACGGTAGCGTAGACGGAGCAGCCAGGCTTATCTTAGGAGGGAGAGAAGCCTGTAGTATCAGTACAAATGAAATTGTAATACAAATGGTCCAAAGAAACATTGAAACACTTTGGGCCTCATTACGAGTCCTGCAGTAACCGAGCCGGAAAAACCGTCAGGTTACCGCCGTACTCGTATTACCCTTCCGCCTCTGTGATTCCCGGAATTTCGACCCCTGTGACCCGGGAATTCCAGAGGTGGAATTGTGTAAGTCCCCATTCCCATGGAGTCCAATAGGACTACATGGTGATGGGGACAATGGAAACACCGGCTCCGTCTATGAGGGAGCCGGTGTTTCCATTTCCGCCTGCAGACGGGTGTTGCTAAACCCGCCAGGTCAGACCTGGTGGGAGTTACACCTCCCGCCTGCAGGACTCGGAATCAGCCGGTTCGGAAAGAACAGTGGTGTCGGTTTTACCACCACTGTTCTTTCCGGACCGGCTGACTAATAATGAGGCCCTATGTATTGTAAAATAAATGGTTTATTTAATAATTTAAATACAAGTAGGCCAAGATAAACTTTGGGGGAAAGAAGTACTATCAAAAATGATTTATAACCACAATTATAAAAACACAACACTATGCTTGAAGGTACACATGCCAAAGCATATAACTAATGGTTATTTTCAGATTACATTCAGTCATTCAAGTGTAGTAGACCCTACCAGTTGTACTGTGACGCTTAGCAAGAAATCACAGTCATATCATTTGGACAATATACTATTAGTGAAACACAGATACTAGGAACAGTATATACCTATAACTCTGATTCAGGATAACTCTGTTGGACCTTGGGGTGTAATATTCAATTACAGTTGCTTTTCAGGTCACAGACTAAAAGAACCAATAACTATCTTATTTTAGGATAACACAACTCAAGGTAAGTAACACCTATACACTTTTTGCAGAAGCTACAAGGAACGTAAAGGCAGGTATAAACCTAAGACTCTTTTTGTGTCGGTCTACAATAGACCAGGGAAAACAAAACCCAATGTTACACTTTATGAAAGTTATTCTAGGTAGGTAAATCCTAATGCAGACTTATTCTGGACAGGCTAACAGCAAGTCAGGGGAAGCAAGACTCAGTTGGGGACACTCATACATTTATCCTAAGAGGAATATTGAAGTGAAACCAACAGCATTACTTTTGGGAAGAGGACAACCAAATCACAGGTGAGTAATATACCCTTAGATCTACTTTCTGTTAGAATGGCGAAACAGTTTCTAAGGAAAGAAAGATGTTACATATACTTTTCAGAATGGCACAACATTTCTATGTTAAGTAAAACAACCTTATATATACTTTTCAGAATGGCAGAACATTTCTAAGGTAAGTAATAACTTTTGTAACTGTTCACTCTTAGAGTTACATTAACCAACCAACTTCTTTTGCAAGTAAGTAACTTTTAAACATGTATTCTCTTTTTTAGGCAAAAGGCCCAATCCTTTAAAAGTCTTTCCCTTATTCTTGGAGCATGAGTGTTCTCAGTGGCAGAAGGGGGGTCACTAGGGTCTAGTGTCCAACAGGCAGTGTCAGGATAGGTTGTTAAGTAGCAAAGGTCAGAGTTCCCTAGGAAGACTGTTCAAACAGGTGAGCATTTTACTTTAGAGGTAGTAGTTAAGGGTCCAGGGGCTTCACAGAAGACACCCTAGGTGGATTCCAGCAGTGGGTCTGGGTGAACTGGATGAGAGGCCTCCCAATCGCAGAAACCACTCCACAACTACACAGGAATCACAGGAGATTTAAGCTAAGTGAACACCCAAGCCAGCACAGTACCTCAGCACAGAAGAAGATTTTACAGCAGGAGAACTTCAGGATCTGCAGCCAAAAACCCGGTCGGTGGATTCCTTGTCATAGTGACTAAAAACAGGACCTTGGAAGGGATTCTGCAGTAGGGATCAACGGGGGAAGGCTCTAGGCCATGTTTTCAAAATGGCTGGTTGCGGCCCTGTGGATTTGGTGCCTTTTTCAGGAGCACAGAAGACAGAATAACGCTGGTCGGATTCCAGCACTCTGGTGAGGGGAATTTTCAGACTTGCTTTGGGTCTCTGGAGATCCAGAAGGATGCCCACAGAGTTTGAGCGAGATTCGGAATTCAGAAGGCTGTGGCTCGAGGTCCCAGGGTATTGGGGTATTGCCATCCTGCAAGGTTGCAGCATGGTGTGGGATGGCTCAAAATGCTGGTTATAGTGGGTCTCATCAGGCTCTGGGTCAGGGTCCTCATTTTCGGAGTCCCCAGGCTGAATGGAATGAAGGGCTACAGCAGGCTCCGGTTACACAGCAGGCTCTCCAGTTGCTGGAAATCATCTCAGATGCTTTTCCTTCATCATCCTCTTCGTTTTTGATTCCAGTGGTCGACTTGTCTTCAGATTCCAGGTTCGGAGTATTTAACAGGAACTACAGAACAACTTCTGCATTCTCTCCCTGCATTTTACAACATGCGGCGGTCTGGTTGTCCAAACAGGACAGCCAACCCCCAACTGGGATTTGTCCCCATTTAGGTAAGGAGGAAGATACATGGCTGTGGAGATGTGGACTCCTCCTTTGCTTCCTGCCTTCACAGACAGACTGGAGCCTGGGCGGGGAGTCCAGGGGACTCCCGCCAAAGATAAAAATCACACAAAGGAATTTCCCACCCTGGATGTCAGGGGAAGGTAGAAGGAAGGACAAGGAACACTAAAAGGGTGCAAAAACAAGAGAGAGGCCATTTTGGTAGAATGAGCACCCTTGGGTGCCTTTACTGCAGATGTGAACACAGCCCATAGTAACGGTGCACTGAATTAGTAAAAGGTATCACTGCCACCAGCCACTAAAGCTAAGAGTGTCCCTGTAACAGAATTGTCACAGTTTTAGTGTGAAAGGGGATACACACTGTTTCTCACCAGCACTCCTCATTAGGTGGGGTGTGCTAGTTTTACCAAATAAAATGTAAAAGAAATTCAAAGATCCTTTCTACCCATGGGAACTGTAGTTCTCTCAAGGTTAGCCAGAGAAAGCTAAAAGGGGAGCCCCTAAGGCAACCCAGCAACAGGCACGTGTTGCCAAAAAAGTTGTCAAAGAGGAT
Organism: Ambystoma mexicanum; assembly: GCF_040938575.1. Classification (NCBI taxonomy): domain Eukaryota; kingdom Metazoa; phylum Chordata; class Amphibia; order Caudata; family Ambystomatidae; genus Ambystoma; species Ambystoma mexicanum. Next base: position 809,616,262 of record NC_090941.1, read on the forward strand.
AATAATAATAAATAACCATTTATATAGTGCTACAAACCCTGAGTTATCTGATCACTGCTTATTATTACCCATAGTGTGTGGTGTTTATTTATCAACCTCGGAAGGATGAAAGGCTGGGTTTGGCCCCGCCGGGATTGAAACCTGTCAGCTGCCTCTGTACAGATGTCAAAGAGAGCACTCTACTTGCTGTGCTATCGGACTGGATAACGTTTTAAAGACACTATGGAGAGTCTACAAAGAGCAAAAGATTCTGGGAGTGTGGAAAAAAGATTCCCACTCACAGAGGTATAAGGAAACATAATCCACCATAAAGTAAAAAGTTCTGGGGTTGACACAGGTCAGGAAGATTTATCATTACTATGACAATCTTACCTAACACTCATCCTTCCCGGATATGAAAATCTTACCTAACACTCGTCCTTCCCAGACTAAGGAACAGGAGGATCTAATCCTCACCAGGCTAGATGTCATATTTCAAGTCGGTTAAACTGTTTGTTGAGTCCACCAGCAATCTTTTTGTAACCCATGCTGTGATACTTTTTAAATATAAGTTACCCTTTGCAAACTATATGACTTACAAGTATTGTTGGCCACTTTGCTCTTGTCTAATGTATAGGGGATCAGATTTAACAGTCCCTCAGAAGTTGTGACAACTTCTGAACCTAGAATAGGTTTTTTATTTCTATTTGTTTTATTTGTATAGCGCAACCAGGCCCAAGGGAAACCGGGCGCATGTCTTCAACAGTAGTTACAAGAATGATAAGTAAACAGACGAGTATTCAAAGTCATGGCAGAATTACAGTTAATGTTACAGAAACTTAGATGCAGCAATAGGAGCAATATCGTACAAAGCAGTAAGTAGTCCCAGCGGTCATGCTGAGAGTCAGGTTGAGCATGTTTGTTTGTGTGTGGTGGTTAACCAGAGCTTGGCTTTATGTTTGAATGAGTTAAATGATGGTTGGTTTCTGATGGTAAGTGGCAAGGTGTTCCTGAGTTTAGCCGCCTGGACTGGGAAGCTAACACCTCCAGCTGTTTGAAGCTTATATCTGGGGATCATGAGACCTTGAGTTTGGGCAGATCTTAGAGATCGCATTGGAGTATACTGGGTGAAGTGGGAAGCTAGATAGATGTGGACCTGGTTGTTTACGCATTTGTAGGTGAGGGCCAATGCTTTTAAGGAAATCCTTTGGGAGACCGAGAGCCAGTGAAGGTTCTTCCTGGTTTCAGAGATGTGGGCTGATCTAGGGATGTTAAGGGCAGCTCTGATGGCACTATTTTGGGTAATCTGGAGTTTGTTGAGGTTGCGTTGATTGGTGCCTTGGTACATAGCATTACAATAGCCCAATTTGGACATAGCCAATGTCCTGGCCAGTGTGATGCAATTCTGTGTAGTGAGGAATGGTTGGCATGCTGTGATCAGCTTGCAGGTGTAGGCCGAGGCGGCTACAACTGCATTGGTTTGATGGGAAAGGGAGAGTGTGGAATCGAGGTAAATTACAAAGGTTTTGGTATCTTTAGATACTTTGATGGAGTTGCCGTCGATATTGAAAGAGCTGTACAGAGGGCTCAGTTTGTTATGTCTCTGTTGTGTGCCCAAGATGAGGAGATCTGTTTTATCATCATTGAGACACAACTCGTGTTGGGCCATCCAAGCTTGGATGACTTGGTAAATGTCGTTCAGAGCTTTGGAATCAGCAGTATAGTCACCAGTAATGGGGATGAGTATATGGGTGTCATCCGCATAATTAGTGTAGGTGACACCCATATAGTCAAGCACATCAAACAGTGGTTTGGTGAATACATTGTAAAGTGTAGGGGAGACGCAGGATCCCTGAGGGACTCTGCAGGGGACTGATGCAGGATCTGCAGAGGAAGTATGTGAAAATACTCTCATATGCCTGTTGTCTAGGAATGACCTAATCCAATTAGTAGCATTGTCACAGAAGTGGGCGGCAGATTGCAGATGCTGACAATGAATTTGGTGATTGACCAGATCGAAAGCTGCAGATAAGTCCAGTAAGAGTAGGAGGGCTAGTTTGCCGTTGTCTTTTAGGTACTCAATTTGAGTTTTAAGTCTAAAAGAGCTTTTTCTGTCCCGTGCTTTGGTCTAAAACCAGATTGTCTTGTGCCGAGGAGGTTGTTGGTTTCCAAGTAATTCTGTACCTGCAAATAAGCTGCTCTGTCTAGTATTTTTAGAAGAAATGGGACGGTGGTGATGGGTCTGTAGTTAGTATGTATCTCAGGGTCTAGAGTCTTTTTTAGAAGAGGGATAACCCAGGCATCCTTCAAGTTGTTAGGTACCATTCTGGATTGGAATGATGAGTTAATAAAAGTTGTTATAAAGGGCGCCAGGTCATGTGCCGATTCCTTAATGATAGGTGCCGGCAGGAGTCACCTCGGCAGTTAGATGGTTTTAAGTTGCAGATAATATGTTCCACCTCAGAGATGGAGAGTGGGGTGAAGCTGAAAGAGGTGTGAGAGAAGGACGCCGTTGGGGGTGTCACTAGTTTAGATAAGGGAGAGGTAAGGAGGGTGTTTTGTTTAGCATTCATTTTGGCTCGTAAGGTGGTTATTTTGTTGATAAGAGCACGTTGGATGTTGTTACACCACTTGCTGTCTTTACTGCAGGTATCAGGTGCAGGGGATGGGGATTCCAATTCTTTGAGAATATTGAATTACTCCTTCGTGTTGGATTCCGCTTGGGATATCCGCTGGTTGTAGGTCTCTTTTTTGGCTTGCAAGATCACATCCTTATAATTAAGGGAGGTGATCGAAGGCGGTCTTTGTTGGATTTGCACGACGGCTTTTCCAGAGAGCTTCAGCCTTGCGCTTTTCTTTACGCAAGATTCTGAGCTGTGGGGTGAACCAAGAGTTCAGATGGGCTCATTGTTTAGCTTTCCGAAGTTTAAGCGGAGCTATAGTATCAATAGCTCTGAGCAATGTTTGGTTGAAGGTGTCTACTAGGACAGTAGGGTCTATGTATTGAGATGCACAGTTGCTAGGGATAGGGAGGATGAGGGGGAGTAGTTTGTCCCTAGTAATGTCTTTTTTGTTTCTCGTAGGAATAGCAGGGGCTGTGTTAGGTTTGGTGTGAGGGCTGGTGGCTGGTAAGTGGAAGATAATGATGTGATGGTCTGACCAAGCACAGGCGTAGTTAGAACTTATAGAGATGCTGCAGTTCAGATCAGTGATCCAGTCAAGCGTTCTGCCCTTGTTGTGGGTGGGTTCCAGAATGTGCTGCTGGAAGCCTAGGTTGGCTAGGGTAGTAGCGACCTCGGTGCCCATGTGATCCTTAAGGTCAGATTAGCCGAGGTTGAGGTCACCTAGTAGCATCACCTGAGAGTTGGGCTTAGTGTTGTCAGTCAGGATGGAGGTGATGTTGTCTGTGAAGGAGCTAAGTGGTCCTGGAGGTCTGTAAATGAGGTGTAATGTTGCAGTGTTAGTGGGGGAGAGGGTGAGTTTCATAGATCGCGAGTCAGCAGAGCTAAATTGGGTGTTGGGGATGGTTCTCATAGTGATGTTGTCTCTGTGTATAAATGCGACTCCACCTCCTTTGGAGGAGGTGGATTGTCGGTCAATTCTGTTGATGGTGTAGCCATTCGGGATGGCAAGGGCGAGAAATGGGCCGGAGGTTCTTATAAATAATAATAATCTTATCAGGGGTTTTTATAAAGAAATCCCTACGTAGAGGGGTCTCCATGTTTCCTCGCTCCCTCTCTCACGGGAAGAGGTTGGGTCTCAGGTATCCTAGTTGGAGGGGTTGTGGCAAAGCATTGTGCATGCTTCGACTTCCTCTTAGATCTGGTTTCACCTTGGTTAGGGGTTTTCCTTCTAATACTGGCATTGACAAGGGGCCTTCAGAAGAAGATCCCACAGTGTTAAGGTGGATAGCCTTTGACTTATCTTTTCTGGAGCTCCACCAGCTTTGAGGTTTATCAGTCCTCAAAGGCTTAGATAGGTTTCCAACTTGGCTATCCACCCCTTCCTCAGAAGCAGTGTGGGTCAAAGACTTTACAATTGGAATAGAAATGGTGGAGCATGGTTTAGGCTTCCATTTTCTTAATATCCTAGTTTTAGATTTACCTGTGTTGGAGGTTGCCCTGCTAACATTAGGACTTACAGTAGGATGCTCTGTAGATCATCCCACAAGTTTAAAGTTGTCTCTGAAACAGAGACCCTAGCCTTTCCAGAACACATACTCATCTCTTCTGTAGGAGTATTTGGAGTCACAGGCTTTTTATTAGAAGGCCTGGAAGGTTCCTTCTGTACACTCTGAACTAAGGCATAATTCCTACTTTGGGGTCAAGGAAACTCCATGCTCTCTTAGGTTTGTTTAAAAAAAACTAAGCTTTTTATATCCATCTGGATCACCTCTACAAGTCGGTTTTCTGGTGTATCCATGTTTAGGGTTTGATGAACCACTTCTACTGTAAGTGGGTTTTCAAGTGGTTCAGCCACTACAGAGTTAACTGGAAGAGCCTTTAGTCTAAAGGACATATACCACACAGGGTGTGTGACATGAACACCAAGGTTCTTGTCAGCCCTAGGAATTGCCTCCACAACAGTTGGTCGAAAGTTCAGGTTTTGAGATTCAAGGACCCCGTCCACTGTCTGTGAGGTTTCAGATGGGCTTTCTACCTCTGGCTCAGCTGAAGGCAGAGTCACATCCGTGACTTCAACAATGTTTTTACACATGTCATAGATTGGGTAGGAGCACTTAAGTTCCTAGCCACAGGGTAAATCACTTCCACTCTAGGTGGGTTTTCAAAAGGTTCTTGCACCTCAGTGTTAACTGAAGCTGGGGCACACCAGTGACCTCTTTAATGGCATTACACCATATTAGGGATGAGACAGAAACATTTACGTTTTTGTCTACCTTATGAACCACTTCCACAGTATGTGGATTTTTAAGAGGCTTGTTCACCTTAGCAACAGCTAAAAGTGGGATCACACTAGATTACTTGTTTTAGATTGTTATTGCTGGGAAAGGCTTGTCTAGATTTCATTGGAAGATTTAGTCGTCCTCACATTTACTGAGAACCTGTCTAACCTTTTTCCTTCTTTAACCCTTTCCTTTCCGCAACCTCAGAGTCTAAAAAGCATATCTAGTGTGATACATAAATGCCATTTCTGTCCTTGTGAATGAAGTCGCCTCCAGGTGTAGGAATTGTGTAAGAAGCATAGCCAAAGATTATCCACTAACTTGTCTGATTCTGAAAAGTGATTTTAAAGTATATTTAACTTGTTACACAAATTGCCTTTTTAACAAATGCTTATTTAAAATTTGATGTCAATTAAATAAATAATTATTTATAACTGAAACCTTGAGTGTACATGTTACTTGGTTACTTGTATTTACGAATTGCAATTTTACAGCTCTACAGCTCACATTTACCAGTCTTGAGATAGGCTTGGCTGCTCAGTCACACTACCAACTTGTGTAGTACAGACCTATACCAAAACATGGGTTACCTAATACCAAGCAGGTAAGTGTTGTGTAGTCTCACACAGTGTTACTACATCAATTCTTACGTAACAGTCAGCGAGCATCCAAACGATTGAAAAAGACAACGATTGTACAAGTCTCCTTATAAGAAATGTCAATTTTGGGAAAACTGGAACAAGCATTGACACAAGCCAAGAGGTACTAGTGAATAAGTGGACAGAAGAACTTGACCAAATCGCCATATATGAGATGTCAATATGGGGGAAGTTGGAATAAGAAGTTCTTGAAGTCAAGAGGTATAAACAGTGAAGGAGTGCAACTGTGTTATACTTCGAAAGAAAGTGAACATTGTATAAAGACCAGGTGGACAAAACACGCATCAGGCAGTTAACCCTTTTTGGAGAAAGATACCTGGCAGGAGAGTGCACCAGGGGGTATGCAAGATACAGAAAAGGGTGTGGGGGAGATTCCGGGCAGGGGGGTATACCAGGTAATACATAAGGCCTTTGAAAGAGAATGGTAACTGGCAGGAGAGTCTAGCAGGAGATTTGAAGAGTCAATTGAAGAATTCCTGGCAGGGGAGCATACCAGGAACCCATTCTTTGAATGGTAGCATGAAAGAGACATTTCTGACATCCTGTCATTTGTGAAGAATGTGTGAAAAATAGAAATCTTTCCATCCTTTAAAGTTGAAGAAACTTCTTTTGCTATCTTCCAAACAATTTTGTGGGAAATTACATTTGCACTATTTCTGAGGAATCATTGTTTGGAAAAAGAAACTTTTGCCATCTTTAAAGTGCTTTATGAAAGAGACTTGACAGCTACTCTTAAAAAATACTTTAAGAAAGACATTGTGGTTATCCTACCTGAACTAATCCAGGGCAAGGGAACCCCCTCCTGGATTCAAGGATAATTTGTTGAATTTTAAAACTGGTTTTCCATACACCTTTTTTTTTAAGTATAATTCAGAACATTTACCTTGCACATTTGAATGTGGGTGTTCCCTTTACTGGCTTAAAGTAAAGGACAAAGTTGACTTTAAAGTCCTCGGTTTATGTCAGTTGCGCTTACTATTATTAGTTCCACCCTCTGTATTTCCAGTGGCGATCGAAGGTTTGGAGTTTATAGTCCTAAAATATGGAACAGGCTGCCGATGGAAATTTGTGGCCTGAAATCCCTTTTGTTCTTCCGTAAGGCCTTAAAAACCCATGTATTCAAGGGATGGATAGTTGGCCTTCCTATTTCGATTTTACCTTTAGGATACCCTTTGTTGCTGAGTATTCTTCGGATTGTTCATGCACATACATTGGTTCCCATCTGCGCCTATATACGATTTAGTTTGTCTAGAGTGCAATATAAATAGCTCAAAATCAATTCAAATGTTCACCAAGGGAAGGGTGCTTACCCAATCAGGTGGCTGGAAAAGCGGGCGACAATACACAATCCCTGCCTGCTGTTGCAGCTACCCAAGGCCCTTCACCGGGTGGTGCTTTTATTTCCTTTTTTATTTTTCTAATGTGGGGAGGCCACAGGGAGGATCTTCCTGTGGCCTCCCCACGTGAGAAAACCCCAATTCACCTTCCTCCCACCCCAACTTACCTGCAGGAACAGAGCCTTGTACTACTGTCCTTGATGCGCCTCCCCGTCTGGCTGCCATCAAAATTGATGATGGTGGCCATTTATCCCATGGCCGCCATCATCCGAAAAGGGACCTAGTCCTTCTGCCATTTCAATGGCGATGGCCATTTAAAAAAAAAAATGTCTGACGGAAGATGGGCTTGCGCAGAGCTCATCTCCTGTTGAATGAAAGAAACAAAAATGATCCGGATAGCTTTCATGCCCTGCCTGGGGGTGGACATGGGGTTTAACGGCCCGCAGCCCAAGCGGAGGCCCGAACTTCACTCGGGCCTACCAAAGCTCAGGCTGGAGGGCAGTTAAACCCCATATCCACCCCCACCCAGGGTGTGAAATATATAATCAAACACAGGGACAAGGTCAGTGAAAAGACCAATGTCGAAGGGGAGTCACAAGTGACAACCTATATAAAACCATCTTGCTCCAGTGTCTGATAGCTAAGTTCATCAGTTAAGAAATTGTTTCTGCATTTGTCCATCAATGTACTGTAGGAGGAAAGCATGCTTGCTCTTTTCTTCTGGGGACAGCTTATTAACATGTTCCACTTTCCACTGATAGGATCAAAGCAAAATGTTAACGATGATGTGTTTTAAAGAAACACTTAAACATTTAGTTCATTTGTAGACAACTAATATGTTATGCTGATTGAGATCTGTAAATGCACCTTTAACCACAAACACATTGACACACTATGGAGCAGCCGTGGGTAGTGTCAACAGTGGGCGAGGAGTTGCCCATCCCAATGTGTAACAGGCGTGCTCGAAAATATTTGGGCCCTGGCACTTAGTTTTCTTACAAATTAAGCACTGGACATGGTTGGAATTTTGCCTGAAGGCAGGCTATCTTTTACTCGCCACCATTCAAACGAATTGAATAGAATGAGAAAAATCAAACTGACACTGTGTTCCGTTTTCCCTGCAGCATCCCTAAGCAAGCAAAGGAACTAACTTTAAAGAAACCCACAGAGCTCCTGCCCTAATAATAATAATAAGGAAAGAGTACATTTAACCCCTGATGAATGTCTAAGCATTAACACATTAGGTAGAAGAAACAAGTTAGCCTATGGACAGGATTCTATACTGTCTAGATAAGTTAAACACGTTTAACAACATTTTAGAGACAAAGAAATGGCGATTTTGTGTTATACTCTGGTATATGAACAGGGTTCTTAAATGTTTGCAGCATTAGGCTGTAATAATTCTGTGTTACAATATGGTATAGTTACATGAGGATGTCAGTCAGTCTTGAATTGTACTGAAAGAAAAAATATTAATGTTTCTACTAATCGACAATAACATGTGTTTTGATGTAAAGAAAGTAAAATGAGTTAGGGTATTGTTGCAGGGTATAAAGAAGATGCAACGTCCATAGCAAACTTTAATATAATTATTTAGGATTTGGCATCCTCCATCTGTCGGACTTGGTCCACCACTGCATCTCCAACCCCAACTCCCAACCGATGATCCTTGATAAGAATGAGCAACATTAAAATAGTAGCCAGTCTGTTGTTTTAAAAAGAATTAGAGCAGATAAGTTACACTGCATTTATTTCCTTATAGATATCTATTTGAAGATGTTTTTTAACGGTATGGTTATTTACTTCCAAGTGCTCGGTACAGGAAAAGCTTTTTAGACACTTGTTACTGAAATTATTGTAATGTTCTGCCATCAAAAGTACTATGTCTATATCGATTTTAAGGCAACATGTGTTAGTTGTCCTTTTACTGAAAAGATTATCCATAATCACGTCTAAACAGGCATTTAAAAAGACAAGGCAATACTTTTGGCTACTGTAGAGGCATTGTAAAGGCACATGCCAATCACTGCCAATAGCACCTATAGTCACGTCATTTCCAAGTTATTGCCATCCTATGCATCATTTGACAGATATGTTCATGATATGCCTGTTGCTCACATCAAATGATAGGCATTTCTATCACTGGCGGACTTGAGCCTTTGCCTCCACTATGGTCATATACTAGGAATAGACATCATATTCAAGGTACCTACACACAGTGCATTATTTTTCAATCATATACCAAGTTACTTCACACCATGTTACTTCATATAGGCCATTTTCAATATAGTAGGCTCGGATAAAGCTTTTTTCTCTGTTGGCATTCTGGCCACTTAGCACAACATGATCAGAATCCATTCTGAGCAGTGAGCATTTCACAGCCACTGTAAGAACCCTTGTTGAGGGCTGTAAAACCAATAACCATTGGTGGGGCAAAGGTACCCAACCCAAAGGAAAGCTTGCCTTCTTTTAAACTTAGGAAGTGTGGGAGAGCAACCAGAATTAACTCTCAGGAAGGGGGTAGGTAGTATGCAGACACAAAGGTACAATTCGTTCACACGCTTTATCATAGAAAATACACCACAGTGATATATTGAATCATATAATTACATATTATGCAACATGTATAAAACTAAAATTCAGTTCAAATAAGTACTAGCATATAAAACACAGTATATTAATTAAACAGTAAATGTCTTTGGGGACTCTTCTGACCCCTATACTTAAATGTGGGTACACTGCCTAAAGATAGGTGCACAACATATAGTGACAAGGGGGCAGGGGAAGGGACATTCTAAACAAAGTTACACATCCGTAATTCCTACACAAACACTATATATTTTAACATTTTGTTTTAAAGGCACAGCCCAATCCTGTAATAAATAGTATGTAGGCCCATAACATGGCAGTACATAGTACATGTAGACAAGGGGTGGTACAACAAGGGAACCAGTCCTTTTAACACACAGGAAAACAGTGTTACAGGTCTCCAACATGTCCATACCTAAAAACACACAGTAATTCTGACCCTCCAAGACATACTATTTGAAAGATACAAATGCACATATCACAGTTAAAAACGGTGCTGGACGGTCGAAAAAAATTCTTGGACCAAGGTAAATTCATAAACGTTTTAGACCTAGTTACCAATGGAATTGTCCTCAGGGAAAATCATTTAGTGTTTTTAAAATCAGACACAGTGTAAATATATATTCACATTTAGAGAGGTCACTTTACAAATACATAAAAAAGAAATAACCAGTGGTAAGGTGTAAAAATCCAGTTATTAGCCTAGAAGAACCTGAACCCTTAGCTGGGGTACAGGAACAATTTATGTGGGCAGTAAATACTGCCAATTATTTTTAGGAGAGTTCTAACGTGAGTCACAAGTTTCATGGGAAATAATGGCACAACAAAGTCAGTAGGACATCAACATGTGTCACCCCTGTACCAAAACTATGATGATCATAGGTATCCCAAGTTGATGGCAGGGTAAACTCTAAAAATAAACTATGCCTGGCCACTTGTGCAGCAGATCCAAGGGGAGTAGGGGTGAGAATGCCCTTGAGTTTCTCACACTGCACAGAGTGCTGCATCTACTAGCTTTTCTTATTCTGTGTTCTTTCCTCAGGGGTGGGTGTTGAGTAGTGTTTTTCTAGTTAGTTATTATTGTGCCTGGTGTGTTCAATTAAAGTATCTATATTTTTATAGAACATTTATTGTACTATAATACTTTGCTGTTTCAGTTGCTACTGAACTACATTCACACCCCTCTTAAGAGTATAGCCTTCCCTCTGCCCACGCTAGCACAAAAGGCAAAGCAGGTATAACTCTTGACTGTGCCCGTTTTACCTTTATTATTGTATTGGCTCTTGGTTTGTAGAAGTGTGAGGGCTGAGTAGCTGTTTTAGCCTCTACTCATTGTGAGGGGGCAGGAATGAGAGGCGGACGCAAACTTGGAATGTTCTCATTGTCAGACATTTTATTAACCAGAAATGGGTTGGAAAAGAACGCCTCTCCAGCCCTATCCTAAAGAAGAGTTTCCCTACTTAGGAAATGAAAACCAAAGATCAGTCTGTGTCAAGCAATTAGTAATTTATAAACCATCCTCATGTCCAAAACATCCTAATCTGGCCCTCACACTAGAAACAAACGACAAAGGGTGCAAGAAAATGTCTCTGAATTGATGCTCAGCAAAAGTGTTCATAAAAATAAAAAGATCAATCCAACAAAACTGTTTTCCAGTGACTAACCCTTGGATCCAGAGGGTGGTTCCCTTCCCCTGGATTCTAGGTAGGATGGCAAAAGTGTTTCTTTTGAACAACAGTTTATTTGTATCGCACAAGTGCTTCTTTATCCAGCATTTCCTTTGGGTCTTTCTACTTGATTTAGAATGTTCTTGTTCAAACAATACATTGCATCACATTCAATAATTCCTATGATTCTTTGTACTGGATTCACAATGTTCCTGTAAAATGTAAGGATTATTGGCCTACTCCTTTACCAGAAATCCTCTAATTGGCTTTTTAGATCTCCTAGTATACTTCCCTGCCAGGTAGCTTACCAAAATGTTTTAGTCTTTATACAATTGCAAGTGCCTGGTGGATCTGCCAACCAGGACTTCTTTCATGTGCTTTTCAGATCCCCTCACATACTTCTCTGCCGGGTATCTTGCAATAATGATAAACTTTTATTTACAACTTCGATGGATCACTTAGTAAACGCCTCTGCCAGGAATTCCCTTTTGTGCTCTTCAGATCCCCTGGTATACTCCCTTGCCAGGTATTTTCCCACCATTTTAAATGTTCCTTTATAGCTTTGGTGGATTGTCTGGTATACTCCTCTGCCAGGAATCCTCATATGGGCTCTTCAGATGCCCTGGTATACTTCTCTGTCAGGTATCTTCACAAAATGTTCTTATAAAGTTTGAAGAGCCTGATATATTTGGCTCCGATTTATGGCGTGCCTCTGCGGTGAAGCTTCCTCCCGGGTCGGCTTCTTACATGATGCAAAGGTTCCACCAACATTTCCTTCAGCTCTGCATTCACTCACCAGCTTTCTTCTGTGGCTTGGACCAGAGAATGCTGTTTTCTGGCAATACCATAACTGCAGGAGCTCTGCTGCGGCTCCCAGTGTGTCTGCAGTCCTTCAGGTGTGCCTGTTACGCCTCTCCTTCCTTTATGCCATACCGGTATGTGTGACTCGCATTCACAAACTACCACTTAGATCTGCGTGTCCTCACTCTCTCGCCTTTCTCCTGCACTGTTCTCTCCCATACTGCCTGGCTGTGTAGTGCAGATGGCAAAACAACTAGTCTGCATGTTAGGTTTTGGGTTTATCTTAGGTTGCATCAACTCCTCTCTTCTCTTCTTCGTCTCAGTACCATAGGCTTTTGTGGGAGCAGAAGTCCATAGATGTTATTGGATTTCTAAAATGATGTTGTTGAAAGGTTTTATATAGAGAAACATTAGAAACTGGAGATGTTAAATGTGTGATGTGAATGTTTGAGGTAACCATGGAATGCTTTCTAAATTGACACAAAGGAGGGGGCTTATGATTTTTACAACAAGGGGGAATCATGGGGTGACAACAAGCCATCAAGAACTTGGGTATTTTATGGTCTTCATAAGAAAAGAGGGATGAATACTGCGTCTCATCTGATAGAGGTACAACCTCCCACCGCAACAACTGTCTTCCCCATGTGATCCTCCCTCATAGATCTACCCAGAGGGTCATGATAAGATACAGACTGCCATCCCCTGGCGACATGGGAGGAGGCCACTGCGCTGGAATCAGAGAGGACTCCAACGGATTTATCACAACATCCTTGTACTTCTGCAGGGCCAAAGGCAATTTGTCACAGGAGGTGTATCTCTTAACTATGCCTGTTTTACCTTGATTATTGTGTTGGCTCTTGGTTTGTAGAAGTAGGAGGGCTGGGTGGGTGCTTTAGGCTCTACTCATCCTTGCACTTCTGCAGTGAAGTCCATTAATCACACCTGTCCATACATTTGCTATCATTTGGTACATTGCCCATATATCTAATTATTCACTCTGCACACTGAGTGCAGAGGTTCCTACCAAACTACATGTCCAAGAATGCCCTCTGTCACGCTCAGGGAACAAGGCTATCAGGACACCAGAGTGCTTTACTTTGCAGTATGCACTCCAACTCAGTATGAAGAACTCACCACATCACTAACATTCTCCCCTTGATTTAGATGCCGCAATTAACTACGTGTCTCAGAATGTGCTCTTCCTAAATCAGTTTAGATGCTTCCTTAAGAGTGCATTTTGCCACATAGGATCACGGCACCCAGAATGCACGCTGCCTCACTCAATGGAGAGGTCTAACTATCAACAGTTTAGAGAAAGGAACTCTTATCAGTAGGACTTTAATTCACCAAGCATACTTTGCCTCCATCGGTAAATGATTATAACATGTTTCAGAATGCATACGGGCTCTCTGGGTAAAAGACACTTCTTTTTCCATATGCACCCTCCTGCACCACACACATCCTCCTATTTGCTGCTGAGAAAAAAGGGAAAGGACAAGCAGAGAGCAGAATGGAACTGTAAGGAATTGCCCCACTGTCATGAGGAGAACTTGGCTTCGTAGGCTTCCCCAGTGCATTTACCCTCACAAAGCCAGTGCCACACACTGACAGAAGAAAAGAGGGCGGGCCCTAAAATAGGGCTCCTCTTTCACAGGGAGAGTGGCCCTCCTACATCTCTGCCGTACACTCAGTGCATGAGGCTCCAAGGACGCCCTCTGCAGGAGAGTGCCAAGCGGGATTGTCGGGGCAAAGTTGGAGGACGAACAATACTTCCCTTCAGTGGTGGATGTTGAACTTTTAAAGTGTGTGCAACGTAAACTATTCACGCAAATTGGATCAAAATAGTGCATTTTAAAGCACACATTTGAGAAAAAAATAGTTAAAAACCATTTTGTATGAAATATTCCAATAGAGGCCAGGGTACCAACAGCCCATATGACTTATGGTTGTATGCAATCTAAACATCCCACTTTTTTAATTTGCTTCTTTTTATATAAATTGGAGATGGGTTGGTTTGAAAACTTAATGACATACAGATGTGTTCATGTGGTTATGAAGGTGTCCTTACATTGTGATTTACATTTCAGTTTTTGTAAGGTGTACTTTTGGTGTATGCAAGTACGATAACTGTCTAATTGCCTTATATTCTTTGTTACCCTACATATAATTCTGTTTTGTTTAAAACCCAATGATGCATTGTGCATAGGTAATTGAGCTAAAATGCATGCTTTGGGTTCCAATAAACATTAATTTAGCTCCAATCTGGAACTAGAGGTATGCATTTAATCTAATATGCATACCCACAATGCATTGCTCAATGGATCTGAACTGAAGGTGAACGTTCTGTGAGGACTACTGGGTAATGCTGTAGGCAGAACTGACTGATTCTACTTCACGTTTCAGGTGATTTTTTTTTTTCTACGCTTTTTTAAACCCACCCCAATATTGATGCTGTCTGAGATAAATATATTTTTTGTGACGAATCCAGGGAATTCGACCCCTCTCCCCAAGAGGATCCATCCACTTTCGGTCTAGGGAGTTTAGCCTGCTAAGCCCAACGCCTCCTCCGAGGGAACGGGGTAAGTGGGACCTCACTGGGGGTGACCCCCCCCCCTCTGCGGACAAGCAATCCGTAAATTGGGGTAGATCTAATCTTCCCTTACCCAACAAATCCCCTAGCTTGTGGAGCAGCGCAGACAGAGAAACCTCCTCCTGAGAGGAGCCAAGGAGAGAGAAGAGCACACTTCTGGCATGGCACCAGAGAGAGGCAAGTCCACAGAAGGTCTGGTTCCCCTGCCGAGACATGGATCGTGGAAGCCCAGTCCCGGAGGTTCTCCAGGAGTTAGAATCGCCCAGACCGCATGGCATACTGATGAACCGACCTCCCAGAAAGGAAGTAGGAGGGGAGAGTAAGCCAAGAGGTGCTGAAGTGGGGAAACCACATGGCCCAACAAACACCCTGACCCGGAGGTAAACCGCAAGAAAAGGAAAAGAAAAGGTACACAGGCATTGCTGGGAAGCAGGCAGAGCACAGGACAACCCAACCCGACCCCAGGGTGGCAAGAAGGCAAGCAGACCCAAATGTGGGCGAAGAAGAAAAATACCCTAAGAAGGGGTGAAAACAAAATGACTCCAAGATGTGGTACGAGCCACAAAGTCCCAAGAAAGGTGAGACAGAGCCCAACCTGGGGTGAAAACGAAGTGACCCCAAGACTGAGGTACGAGAGACAAGACCACCAAGAAAGGGATGAGTCAACCGATCCCAAGGTGGTATACAAGAGAAAGGACCCCAACATGGGTTGGAGTAAACCGCATCACACAGAGGACTGTGAAATCACAGACCTCAGGAAGGGGAAGAAAACAGCAAGTTGTGGAAAGCAACACTAAGTTCCCTGTTGGGGGACCCAGGAAGAAAGACTAATCTGGGCCTGTGAGCCAAGAACTGTCCAAACAGAGAGAAGGACTGAGAAAAGGCCTACGTCTCTGGCCTTCCACAGAGAAAGAGAGACTAACCAAGGATTGAGCAGTAATCCCAGGAGAGGAACCTGGGAGAGACATTTGCTGGTGCATTGAAGTGGAACTGTACCTAGGGTGCGAAGCCCTCTTCCCTATGATTCAGACACATTACTGTGGGGTCAAAAACCAGCTACCATTCCATCATTTGGGTAGGAGAGACTTGTAATCATTTTTGTTATGCTAGCTTCTGTTTAGTTGCAAAGTGGTAAGGACAGGAATCAGGTCAACAATTGAACAAAAAAACAACCACACTGCGCTAGACACAACAAAACAACACAGCTGAAATGTTTTTGACCTCAATCTTTTTCGAGTCACCCATTCATTAGGGGGATGCAATGAAACGCTGTAGGGCTGCTCATTAGAGCCGATCATATGTTCCTCAAAACCACACTGTCGGATAGATATAGATCAATTTGCAGATGGCTCAGGTTTACCCAACGTGAATGGGTGACTTTTGAAGGTCAAAACAGATGTTTTTTTGGATTAAAATCTGGAGTCTTTAAAATAATCAAATTTGTGTAGCGCAGTGTGGTTGCGTTTTTGTTTTATTGTTCACTTTTTAGGATACCTGGGGAATACCTGGGGCATACGTTCCTTCCTGCATGATCATCCGCAGCAGACAAAGTGCATTCAATTTACGTACAGACTATATCTGTAGCACCATTATGTTTTCTGAGTGCTATATGAGCTATATAAACCCTCCCCTTCAAACACGCACACATACACCGATATATACACTGGACATATAACATTGCCACATCTTGTATCAGTGGCGCTCCTCATTAGTCTAGGGTGCTGTCCCATGGTAACTGACTCGTGAAAATAACGTACCCACTCTGCCTCCAACTCAGATATCTGTTTTTTAATTTCCTGAGCCCCTAGAGAAGAGAAGTAAAATAACCCCTAACAAACTTTGCTTAACAGGGCTGTCCTGCGGCAGTGACCACTGGTCAGTGGCTTTTCTGTATGCTGTGAGTTATGTAGCTCCTGCTTCTACCCTAGGAGAGCCTGGTTAGCATAAAAAATGTTTTACTCACCGTAGTGACTAAAGTACTCTTAGTCTTTAGTCCCCTTTCCTCCATACTGCATGGGCATCCCTTCCTAGGGACGGGAGATGGAACCTTTTTCACCAGAAAAAACCTTCGGCCCTTTATATTTAGAGGGGTGCGTGGTGCGGCCCTGGGAGAATGCGCTGCCCTGACTCCGCCCTCCGGCGCCACACCTCAGACCCCATAGATGCGTCGACAATAGATTAACATTGCCTAATTGCACCAGTTTTATTAGGGGGGAGGATGGTGGGACGTATAGAGGAAAAGGGACTAAGGACTAAGAGTATGTTAGTCACTATGGTGAGTAACTTATAATTACTCTTACGTCCTGTCCCCTTTCCTCCATACTGCATGGGCGATTACAAGTGAGTGTAGCCGCAGGGTGGAGAGGACACCCTCCTTTGGCAAACCGGTTTCTAAGAACCGCCTGCCGGAATCTGTGTCTGATCTAGAGCCGGCGTCCAAACAGTAGTGCTTGCAGGAAGCCGAAAGGGTGGCCCATGTGGCCGTCCTGCTTATGACTTGTCAGGGGACATGCTGCTGGAATGAGATGGCATTTGCCTTGACTCTGACCGCGTGGGCGTGCATGTTGGCCGGCATTGGCTTATGCTGTCCCTCTAAAGCTTCTTTGATGGCCGAGACTATACAAGGGGCTATGGAGGCCCGATACCCCGGTCTTGATCCGTCGAAGGTGACAAGCAGTGCAACCGACTTGCGGAAGCCCTTTGTCCTATCCAAGTAGAATTTCAGGGCACTTCGTTCAGATGGAAGGTGGAAGGCACCTTAGGTAGGAATGCTGGGTGTGTCCGCAGGTCTACTTTATCCTTGTGAACCGTAGTATAGAGCTCTGAAGCGACCAGCACCTGGATTTCGCTAACTCTGCAAGCCGAGGTGAGGCCGACTAGCAAGGCCGTCTTAATGGTGACCAGCCTGATGTCCACGGATGCCATTGGCTCAAATGGTTTGTGCGCCACGGCCCCCCAAACTATGTTAAGGTCCCACACAGGATGTGGCCTCTTGATGGGCGGGAAGAGTCTGGCGAGTCCCATCAAATGCTTCTTGGCAATGAGGTTGGAAGAGGTGAACACCTCCTATTCTGAGTTTCTGTAGGCCCCAATGGCTTCCAAGTAATTGCGGCAAGTGTCTACCTGCACGCCCGAGTGGGTGAGGTGTGCCGAGAGGGAGAGCACGTCATCCAATGTACATGCAAGGGGGTTGATATCCTTAGAGTCTGCCCAGTGGCAGAACCTGGTCCACTTGCTCTTATACTAGGTCCTGGTAGCTTTGCGCAGAGCCCCCTATATGAGCTCTAGTTTAGCCTGGGAAAGGCTGAGGTGCCCTAGTGTGACCTGCTCAGGAACCAGGCTGTGAGGGCACGTTTCTCTGGCACAGGGTGGATGACCCTGCCCTCCTGCTGCATCAGAAGATGTGCTAGGCCCATCAAAAGGCGAATGGGTGGTCTCTCCGAGAGGCTGAGTAGCTCCGAGAACCATGGCCTTGCTGGCCACCATGGAGCTATTAGAATGATGCTGAGATGGCGAGACACCTTGATCTTGCACATCACCCTGTGTATCAGCGGTGTGGGCAGGAAGGCGTATGCTGTCATGCCGTTCCACTGAATCTGAAATGCCCCGCCCAGGGAGCTGGGGACCTGTCCCTGCCAGGAGGCAAACTGTTAACACTTCCTGTTGTCCTAGGAGGCACTGTCCACTCCCAGTCTGCTGAGCCTGTCCGCCTCCATGTTGGATTCCCCCAGAAGGTGAACAGCCGTGAGGTAGATGTTGTTCTCCAGGCCCATTCACACATGCTGAATGCCAGTCTGCACAGGAGAGGGTACCTGGTACCTCCCTGCTTGTTGACATAGAACATGCTGGTTGAGTTGTCTGTCTGAATGAGGACAACCTTGCCCTCGATAACCGTAAGGAAGGCTCTGAGCACTAGCCAAATGGCTTTCAGTTCCAGCCAGTTGATGTGGTACTCCTGCTCCTGCCGGGTCCAGGTGCCATGGACGCAGTGGTTGTCCAGGGTGGCCTCCCCATCCCTCGAGAGAGGAGTTCATAGTGATGGTGACCTGTGGGGTAGGTTGCTGGAAAGACTTGCCCGTCCGCAGGTTGCAGTCCCTGGACCACCATGTGAGGTCCGTGTGAAGAGAAGGAGGAACTTTGATCATCTCCGCCTGAGAGCCCTGGTCCTGGTTCCATGATGCTGCGAAGTGCAGCTGTATCCTCCTCATCCTGAGTCTCGTGTGGGGGACGGCCAGTAGGACCACTGCCATGAGACTCAGTAAGTGTTGGTACCACTAGGCCGATGTCACTTCTCTGCTGAGGAAGTGCGCAATGGCCCTCTTGATGGCCATGATTTTGTCCTCCGATGGAGAAACTCTCTCAGAGCATGTGTCCCAAATGAGCCCCAAGAAAGTCAGACTGTGCGGGCTGCAGCTGCAACTTCTTGAGATTTAGTGAAAAGCCCAGATCGTGTAGTGTGTTCATAAGAGCGTTAGAAGTGCAGTGCGACGCTTCCGGAGATGAAGCCCTGATGAGCCATTCATCGAGGTACAGGTAGATGTGGTGGCCCTGAGCCCGGACGAGGGACGCCACTGTATTCATCAGCCTGGTAAAGACCCTGGGGGCCGAGTTGAGGCCGAAGGGAAGCACCTTGTATTGGAAATGGTAGCCCATGATCCTGAATCGTAGAAAAGAACGATGAGGCTGCCTAATGGGGACGTGTAAGTACACGTCCTTCAGATCCATGGAGCACATCCAGTCTCACTTGCACAATGTCTCTGCTCTTAAAGCTCTTGAGGAAAGGGTCCACCACAACTCTCATGCCCGCCTCATTCTTTTTCTGAATGGTAAACTCATGGAGTAGAAGCCCAAGCCTTGCTGGGAGGCTGGGACTTCCTCCACTGCCTGGCTCTCGACGAGCAACCGGATCTCTACAAAAAGAGTTGTTGTTCCAATCTTTGGGACAGGAGGGGCAGAGGGAGGAGAGGCTGGGATGGGTAGATGGTACCCCGTAGATACTACGGAGAGGATCCAGGGGTCCGCAAAATTCTGGCGCCAGAAGTGTGCATGGAGAGCAAGCGTGCCCCCCCACTGGAGACACGTGGACCCGGAGGGGCGTGTCATGCCTTCTTTCCCACTGAGGCTGTAGTGTTGAAGGGGGACTGGAAAAAGCCCTTACTCCCCCCACCTTTTTGTTGCTTGTGCCAGTGTTGGGTCGGCAAGCGGTCCGGCTGCCTGGACCTCCGCTCTTGGAAGCCGCAGAACCCTCCGTATGTATGCCCCTTGTCGGTGAAATGCTCTGACTGGGTGTACATTTTGGGCATGGTCTTTGTAAGGATGGATAAAGACTTTGCCGTTTGTGAGCTGTTTTTTTTTTATCCAGCTCCTCGTCCATAGTGAAGTGTAAGAAGTCACCCCCCCTCAAACAGCAGGTCTAAGATGCATTCATGGACATCTGGGTTGAATTTCGTAGCACGGAGCCAGGCCGTTCTTCTCATGTCCGTGGCAATGCAGATGGCCGGGCCAGAGGTGTCAATGTGGGCCACGGTGGACTCCATGATGTCTTGTGCCACCATCTTGGCCTCTGCCAGTCCCACCTTGAATCGTGATTGAGCCTGCACCGGAAGTCAGAAATTTCCCTCCAAAGCCTCTGGTTAACGGCTGCCAGCATGGCATCTAGGTTGGCTTGATGAAGATGCAGGGACGCGTTAGAATACAGCTTCTTCCTGTACGTCTCCAAGATCTTCTCCTCCTTGCCTAGCAGCGCCATGAACGAGGAGGCCGAGGACGACTGAGGCTTGGAGCATAGTGATGGTGCAGCAATCACTGAGGAGTGCGGCTGAGGATGGGCCGATAGCAAGAGTGTATCCCCCTCAATCTGCCTGTACTTGGTGTCCAGGCGTTGATTGACCGGCTGGACCGAGTGGGGCTTGAGCCAGCCCTTTTTCGGCCAAGCCGACTATGTCCGTCTGCGTTGGGATCCCTGTTCCCGCTGCGGGAAGTAGCTTGAGGACTTCAGCGAGGACCCCCTCTGATGGTTGCTCAAACTCGGGATGATTAAGGCCCAAGTACTCTGCCTGCCCTGCAAGACGTGTGTGGAAGAGCTTAGCTGACAGCGGTGTGTCAGGGTCCTCTTCCTTGCCTGTGTCCACCTGGGGGTCCGGTTGGTCCGGCACCAGAGGAGGGGTGCTGGGAGCCAAATGCTGAGGTGTGTAGACCAGAGCCGGAGGCTGCAGCGGAGGCTGGTATGGACCCACCTGCATTATTGTTTGGGGGGCCGGAGCGGGTGGTAGTGGCTGCACAGGGGCCTGGGGTGCCTGTACTGGGGCCTGCGGCACCAGAGTCATTGGCGGGAGCACGTCCCTGATGGCATCCCTGAGGATGACCCCCACCCGAGGAGATTTCATGAGCCAGAGGAACCTTTCAAAAAATCTGTCCTCACGGGCTGGAGGGGTGGGAGGTGATATTGACAGGGTAGCGGGCTGCTGCTCGAGCAGTTGCGTGCCCTGCCCATACAGATGCAGTGGGAACCTGCCCTGCGCAAATGAAGGATAGGGTGTAGGCCACATACCTGGTTGACACCAGTCCCACCTTGACACTCGTTCCTCCACCTGCTCCCTTTCTTGGTGCGGTATCGGGTGGGTGTCCGTAATGTCTGGCAATGGCGTTCATCTTGTCGAGCTACCTTCCAGGTGCATGCATCGTGTTGCTTGGCTCACTGGGCCCAGTGGATCATGAGACCTACCCTGCTCCTCAGGCCGAGACCTGGTAGGCATTTCGCCCTTGCCGGATCTGCCGGTAGAACTGCATATAGGCACCCCCACGGGGTTTACCTTGTTGAAAGTTTTGTGGTTAAAAGTTATGTGTTATGGGGTTTACCGGCACCAATAGGGCTAACCTAAGGAATTTTTGGCAAGTACCTCCGAGGGGAAAGGACATACATCTTGAGGCGGCACCAAACCCTAGTCGCAAGATGGCAAATATCAAAAACAGAACTAGTAATGGGGGAAGGTGTGCCTAAGAAGGGCCTGAAGGTGGGCACTATAAATGTAAAAGGGCTGAACTCCCAGACCAAAAGGTCATTGGTAAGAAGGGAGTTTTCGGAAAGCCTCCCTGGACATCTTATTCTTGGCAGAGACCAGACTGGTGCAGGGTGAGGAGCAAGAACTGCGAGGTGGAGGGTTAGGGCGAGTTCACTGGGCATCCTGACCCACGAAAAAGGGAGAGGTGGGAATAATCCTCCATAAACAATGTAGAATCCAAGACTGTTTAGCCACTAATCTGCTTGAGGGCAGACTGCTAACAGTAGAGGGAATTCTGTAAGGCAAATCAGGGACAAGAAAGGCTCATAAAAGAAGCACTGGATAGAATACACGAGCGGGAGCCTGACCTATACATTATTGGTGGGGATTTTAATGCCTGGGCGAATGAAACATGAGACAGAAAGACTAGAGGGGGTTGCACAGATAAAGGGGTTGATAAATGGGGTCATCTGGGCCAGACAATAGAAAGGTACGCATTGGTGGACATGTGGCGGCAGAAACACCCGAGGGAAGAGGGATACACGTTCTTCTCCTCCTCCCCACATAAAACATATACAAGGATCAATTACCTCCTTCTCAACAAAGAGCATAGTTTGAGACTGGTGGAAAGTGTTATAAGACTCGTGGGATGGTCAGACCATGACATGGTAAATGGCACTCTTGAAATCTTTGGCCTATACAGACCAAGGGGTACGTGGCGGTGTAATGACTCACTTTGGAATGACCCCCTCTTCTCTGATAATTTGACCAAGGGAATAGCAGAATACTTTGAACTGAATGACACAGGGGAAGTGAATATAGAAACAGTGTGGGATGCTAGGAAGGCCACACGGAGGGGTATGCTGATAAGAGGGGGCAAGAAAGAAGAGGGAGAGAGGTTTTGCAGAAGAGAAAATCTGCAAGGAAATCGCAGAATGGGAGAAGGAGATGCACACTGGGAGAGGAGACACTGAGGAACTCAGAGGGATGGTGCTGGCTAAAAGGGCTGAATTGAGGGCTCTGGGTATGGGAGTGATGCAATGGAAGCCGAGATATTTGAAACAAAAATATTACGAAAAAGGTGACAAGGCGGAAGTGCTCCTGGCGGCTAGGCTCCGAGCCCAGAGGGGAGAAAGGTGGGTTGCAAAACTGGGGAACCTGGAAGAGGGGGCAGAAGACAGGCATACACTAAATTACATCGCGGAAGGGTTTGCACAGTACTATGAAACACTGTATGCGATTGAAGCAGGGGAAGCAGATGGAGGAGTTGGCACATACCTGGGCGAGGTGCATATGAATAAACTCACACCTCTAGAGATCGAACATTTAGACAGTCCCATTACGGTGGAGGAGGAGGTCCAATGTGCGATAACCCGCCTCCCGAGCAGGAAGGCCCCGGGAGAAGATGGGTATACGATAGGGTTTTACAAAAAATACTCTGGAACCCTGATACAACACCTGGTCAAACTGTACAACCACATCCTGGAAACAGGGAAGGCCCCAGCATCATTTAGCAAGGCCCAGATCTCTGTCATCCCCAAAGAGGGACGTGACCTGTCCCTCTGTTCCTCATACCGCCCAATCTCCCTCCTAAATGTGGATGAAAATATTTTCACCCGCATCTTGGCGACGAGATTTGAAGAAAAACTACCACAATATAATACATCCAGATCAAATGGGATTCGTAGCGGGTAGGCAGGGGCCAGACACAATTAGAAAGACACTTGACTTAATGGAGAATGTAGGGGAACACCCAGGGGAACAGGCACTCCTAGGTTTCAACACTGAGAAGGCATTCGATAGGGTGAAGTGGCCCTTCCTCTTTGCGGTGTTGCCGGAAATAGGGGTAGGAGACAAGATGTGCAGGGCAATTAGAGCGGTCTATACAGGACCAACTGCCAGAGTAATGGTTAATAGATTCACGTCACGGGAAATCCACCTGACTAGAGGTAACAGGCAGGGCTGCCCTCTATCACCCCTAATGTTTGCCCTGGCAATGGAGCCCCTGGGGGAGCGGATAAGGAGCGATGATGGGATAGAGGGGATTGTAGTGGGGCAGCAGAAGCAGAAGATAAGCATGTACGCAGATGATATCCTAATGTACCTGTCAAACATAGGGGACTCGCTACAGAGGGCACTTTGGGCAATAAAGGAATATAGAGGGGTGTCAGGCTTTAAGATAAATATTGACAAATCAACTATCTTTCCCCTGGGGGATGGTACGCTAGAATAATTGTTGAGATGGTCGGGCCTGGGGATACCAGTAGAAAGGGACTGCATAAAGTACCTACGGTGTACCACGGAATACCACAGAGATTGGATATAATATATGAATGTAATTTCCCCCCACTAATTCCCAGGCTAGCGGGTGAAATGGAAAATATTGACAATCTCTTGGTTAGGGCAACTGAATGCTCTTAAAATGGTGATTCTTCCCAGAATATTATACCTATATCAAGCACTGCCGATAGAACTACCAGACATACATTTTGGGGAATTGAAGAAGAAAATACTCAGATTCTTATGGCAACGGGGCAAGCAGAGGGTAGCCTATAAATTACTGATCCAGCCAAAGGAGAAGGTAGGGGTGGGACTTCCAAAGATGAAAACTTACTATAGAGCAGCCTAGTTCAGGGCCCTGGTCCCTCACCTGCGTATGGACAAAGATAAACAATGGGTAGGGATAGAAAACTACTGCTTCCGCCGGTCACCCTGGGGGAATGGTTATTGGCACCGATGAGTGCCATGCCGAGGAGAATCCACTTAAACAAGGTCCTGGGTCCACTATTGAAATCATGGAGAGCTATTGGAAGGCTTCACGACGTGGCCCTCCCCACTGAGCCATATATGGGCACCACACGTTCGAGACAACATACTGGACCATGGACGGTTCCAGGACTGGTTTGAAGCAGGCCTATAGAGGTTGGGGCAGGTTCTTAAGAAGGATGAATTTGTGGGGATACTGGACCTGGAAGCAGCCCTGGGGGTGGGCAACCTATTGGTCTTTAAAAATCTACAACTGAAAGGGTTGCTAATGTCTGAAAGATGGAAGCAGGAACTACAGAGGGACCTGACACACACAGAGAAAGTGCTGGACACGGCGATGGGCACCAAGGGTCTCATCTCAAAGTAGTACCAGGCCCTATTGGAGGCCAGAGGCGACGAGGTATCTACACTCAAGGAGAGATGGGAAAGAGACTTGGGAGGGAAATAGACTCGGATCAATGGAGGACGCTATTCCTAAATTCCCATTGAACATCAATGGCCTGCCAGTATAAGCTACACGGACTCAAGCTGCTGTATAGGTGGCAATGGGACCCGGCAAGGCTGGGGTAAATGTACTCGGGGCAGACCCCCACTGCTGGAGGAAATGTGGTCAAATAGCTGATTATTGGCATATGTGGTCAACTGTACAACAGTACTGGAAAGAAGTGCTGTGCTGGATTAGGGACCTGTATGGGGTGGAAAGGAGGGTGGACCCACTACTGGTGTTATTCGAAACTGAAACGACAGATGAATACTGGGAGAAACTACTGCATATGCCGCACTATCTCCTACTGGCAGCTAGGACGTGTCTGGCAGGGGAATGAAAAAGGGAGAACCTCCCAAGTAAAAAGGAATGGGCGGCCAAGGCACTAGACTTACAGAATGGAGGAGCCAATGAGTAGGATACACAACCAATCCCTGACGAGAGCTATGGAATGCGCCCCATTTCTGACAAAATACAACCCAGAACATTTGCAACAATAAGAGGTGACAATCAGAGCTTGAGAATGGTCGGAATGGATGGAGTCAGGAACAAGGGGCCGGGCCAACTAGAGACAAGATAGGACAGGGTAACGAGAGCCGGACAGAGAGGTATTGGAATGGGTGCAACGCCAGTCGAACTGAGGGTGCCACCACTCAGGCCTTCGAACCTCAAGATGTAACTAAACGGACTAGGATCTAAGATCCCGGAGAGGATAAAGTCAAGAAAAGAAGAGACTACCCTAGAATGGCTGGAAAACAGTTGGGGTTAGGGTATTTCAAAGTTGGGTGGAGGGAGGGGAGAAAAGTTAAAACCCTGTTGGTATCTAATTACATGTTGATGCTTGTAGGATTCCTGCATCGAGTTGTAAAAGTGCTGATGCCAATAAAACGAATTTGAAGAAAAAAAAAATGACAAAAATACAGAACAGAAGAAGTATCCGAGCCTGGAATTACATGGCCGAAGCCAAACCGAGGAGCGCTGGTGAATTGTGTCAGTTTCCGTTGATGCAGAAAAGGGGACTGAGGTGTCGCGCCAGAGGGCAGAGTCAGGGCAGCGCATGCTCCCAGGGCCGCACCCCCGCATGCCTCTAAATTTAAAGGGGAAGAAGGATTTTTCTGGTGAAAAAGGTTCCATCTCCCGTCCCTAGGAAGGGACGTCCATGCAGTATGGAGGAAAGAGGATGGGACATAAGAGTACATCTGTTACCAGGAGCTTCTACTGGCTCTCTAGACCAAATAGTGCCTTACGAACATGTATGTGTGGCATTAACAGAGTTTTTAAGAATATACATAAGAATTAGGACACATCTTGAGCACATTTAAATAGAATAGATCAGACAAGATGGGCAAAAAATTAAGCTGTGCATCTCCTGTGCAGGTTACGGTGCACAGTGTACTCGCTCCTGGTTCCCCAGCAGTAGCTCCTGCCTACTGGTTGGTGCCGACAGCCAGGAGTTGGTTTTATCTCCTGCTTATTGAATCTTAATTTTGAACCCTGCTATCAACATGTTTTAACACTCCATGAATTTATTTGACTACAACTGGAAATCTCCAAATCAAATTCCCTTGGTGCACTGGTCCGTTTTCAATGTTGTCATTTCCTAATTTTCAGATCTTGTCTCACGCATTTAGGGACCATAGAGAGGAAATATACTTGCCATCAGAGCTATGTAACACATAATTCTGCCTCTTTCGCTGCCAGTTCATAAACATAAAAGAAGACAGCACATGAAATGTGGCTGTTCTCATACTTAAGTAAATATAGAAATCCCTGCATTTTCTTTCATTTCTTGCCAGCAGAAAAAGGCCTGAGCCGTTTCGCATAAAGCCTGCCATTAAAGGGGAATATGTGATCCGCCCATGATCTTGTCTGAACAGCATGTTGCACTCCTAGTCGTTGTCTAGACCTCTTTGCATGCCTTCTAAAGTTCATAATCCCCTTTGTACTAATATTATATCTTTCACTGTGCCTATGAATAGAGTGCACATTTCCCCTTAGGTAGCAAGGCTTTTTTGGCATCTTCCCTGCTTTGATTAGATCTATGTTTCCTGAAGTCCTGCTGCTTCCCATCCAAATGTTTGTGATGTCGGGCACACTGTGGCCACCATCTGACCATTAAAGGCAAGTCGTTTGGACAGAATCTGGCTGAGGTTGGCACTCCGTGTACGAGCAGTTGTGTCAGTCGGTCCATGTAGTGTCTTAGTGGGTTGCAAAGTAACAGGAAAGCGTTCTTTATTGTGATTTCCAGGAATATATTGGATGCGCTCAACAAGTAATGTATAATGCATATAGAATGCACACATGGCGCCCGTCTGACAATTCTTTTTTTTAGAAAATGTATTAATATGTTTTGGTAACACAAGTTAACCGTTCACATAGTAAAACACAGGACATATTATAGAAATGAACACATTTAATTAAAGATATCAACAAAGTTGTATTCAAGATATTATAAAAATGCAAGGGTAAAAGAGAATAAAAAGATAAATCCCATAAGGATAAAACAAAAGTAAGTTCACAAGAATATGGCAGTTGAATTTCAAGCAATAAAATTCATGAAAGCTGTTTAAAATATAAATCATTCAGTGATCTTGGATGTGCCAGCTAGCATTCGATGGCTCTCACTTCGTAGCGTTATACATGAGACCACATTCTGTGCTCTAGCAATTTAAAGGTAACAGTAGCAAATATTCCCCGTAGGCACATCCCCATTCCTCACGCCAGAATCAGGGTTGGATTGTCCCATCTGCCACTCGGCCCGTGGCCGGGCCAAAATCATTTGTAGTCCCTGGGCGCCGGTTTCTGCCCAAGTCTGGACAGGTTTAAAAAAAAAATAAAACACCTGCAACCGCATAATTCATCAAAGCAAAGTAACACACTTTACCTACCTTGATTTGCATGCATGATGTGTGCATCATAGATTATGATGCATGCATCATTCACATGCTGCTGCAGCATGCAATGTTGAGGGGCCCGGGCCGCCGGGCCAGAGGCTGTCACTGTGCCGCCACTCCAGGGGGCACAGCTGTGCTGTTGTATTAGTGATAAATATGTATTAGTGATGTTAGTGATAAACGACCAATTTTAGAGTAGAATAAACATCCATTTCGGACTATGTATTTTGCTTTTCGCAAGTTGCAGGAATAGCATTTTTTTTTCTGCCGTTGTCTCTGTTATGATCATCAAAAGACATTTCAACAGACAGTGTAGAAATATTTGACCATAGCACATCAAGTGGCCATTGACTTCATTGTGCCACAATGAATGCTTTGTTGTGTCTATCATTCCCATCTCCCTGGCATGCTGTTCAGGATGTTTGTTTACATACTCTGAGCACTCGTTACCTCATACAGTAGGAGGTAACGAGTGCTCAGAGTAAGGGATGTCCTGTGAGTGCGTTGCTTTTCCTATTTTGGCAACCTCTGAAGCCTGAAAGTAGATGCACGCAGGCTTGCCATGTGGCCAACTTTGCACCAGACCTGCAGATCAACTTAACCGGTCTGCTGTTAAATCTCAGTTACCAGTTTAATGGCATCCACTACAGAAAAATTGCTCATTTTACTATAGCTGATATGATAGCTTAGTGGGTTGAGTGCTCGCTGCTGCGATGTGCATGTGTTCTGAGGGTTGCAGGTTCGAATCCCAGCAACGCCATCTCAGCCTTTCATCCTTCTGAGGTCGATAAATGAGTACCAACACAGGTGGGTGATATTGTATGCATATGTGTTCTATAAAAAAGAGCTTAAGCGTAAGTGCTATACAATAACATATTATCATTTGGCCTTGGACGTCGGCTTGCATTCACAGTAATTTGACAATATGGATCTATACACACAGATATTAATGATACATATGGTGATTCATTCTTGTATGAAATGTATATCACATTAGTGAAATCGTAACCATATTTTTCGTAGTGTAATTAGGAACTTTGCTATTTGATGCCACTTCCTGTTTTGTCAAGGGGTGAAAGGTTGTGTTTCATTGCTTCCCGGGATGTCACTTTCAGGAGGGGTCAAATTACATCACTTCCGGTGATGTCATCAGAGGTCAAGGGTTGTGAGGCGAGGGGTGGGTCACTTTTTTGAGGCGAGGGGTGGGACACTTTTTCTTGGGTGTGCGGGCCTATTTCTTGTCTGAGTCCCACCCTGGCCAGAATCATACTCCACTCCTCACCCAAACCCCATTACTGCTTCTCTCAGGCACATCACCTCCTCCTCAATCCAGGCTAAGATTCACACCTCAGCTCAGGCCCTCCCTGCTCCTGATCCAAGACCGATACATGCTCTGTACCGAAGTACACACCTGCTTCTGACCCAAGCCCCATCTCTGCTCCTCACCTGAGGCCCACCCTCACTCCTCTGCCAAGGCCGGTTGATAACCCTCACACTAGGGCTGCATCTTGAGAATCAGCTCAAATACTGGTGAATCTAAAAGAAATCCATTAAACTACATTGCTATTGTGTACTATGAGAAAGATGCAGTTTTTTTACTTCTCTTTTTTGGTTTTATGTAGAATTCATGATATACTATCCACAATTACATTAGAAGGACAAAAATAATCACCTCAGAGGTCTGTCTCAGTACAGAAATCCTCAGTTACCTTCAATAGCCTTCAGATGAACAATTGAGGGCACCTACGCCTGCACATAGTTTTCAGTACAGAACAACCGTTGAAATGAAGGCATTACCCATTGCTGTGCACGATTTCTGTCCATGGGAACAAAGTACCTGAATTTTGCAGAATCTCGATCACATAAAAGTGTTCCAGAAAGTGATCTTATACGGTCTTGGTTCTGCACCTTCGATATTCTAGATGTGATCAAAACAGCGGCCACTAGATTCACCAGCTCAGAGCCAGACACGCAGAGTGTGTGCCAGGAGCATGCCAGAATACTAAAATAAAGTACATCTGCATAGCTGCCTTCTGCACCAGCACTCACTTGCAAACGCTTTTCTCTTTGTACGCACTCTCTACCCACCCCTCTCCCCTCTTAAACGTAAGCACTTCCTTTCCCTTTTCCCAGATTCACACAAGTTTCAAGTGGTGGGAAGCACTGCAAGAGCAACTAAAAGTTCAGCCAGCTGATGGCTCAGAGGGCACCATAGTTGTTCCAAGCCCTATTAAAAGTGGAAATGCAGG
This sequence comes from Ambystoma mexicanum, assembly GCF_040938575.1. Classification (NCBI taxonomy): domain Eukaryota; kingdom Metazoa; phylum Chordata; class Amphibia; order Caudata; family Ambystomatidae; genus Ambystoma; species Ambystoma mexicanum. Next base: position 809,646,181 of record NC_090941.1, read on the forward strand.
GCTATGGGATGGCCTAGACTAGCCCACATTGCACTTGAGCTGGGGTTCAGTTGGGGCTCCTGACCAGATTTCCCTGACCTGATTTCCTGGTGAGCTAAAGAAAAGAAAATAGATGATTAGGCAGTACTGTTGTTCACTGGTGGGGGTCACCATCAGCCATGTTTAGAAGCACAACATCAGTTACAGGCATTTGGAATTAGATTCTAGCATATTAATTGAATTAAATCATTGTAATGGCGAGACTTAAAAATAATTTGAAGTCTCGCAATTACAATGATTTTAAAAAAATATGCAAGAATAACGGATTTCCTTCAAAAGAGTGCAGGTATTCTAAGATGCACTCACCTATTTAGATTTAGATTTGACTTTCTTGATGTTTTCACTGCACACTAATTATTTTCCACAAACCTTTTAAAAAAAGTGCCTTCCAGGTACAAAAACTCCACCATGTCTCTAAAGCCAATACATGGGACCATGTCTTTTGTAGGTGTCTTAGCCCCTTGGGAGCCCGAGGCCCCACCCACAAATATAGCTTTGTAACACGTTAGCCATCTGCACCCCCATTTACCTCTTATCCCACTCGAAGTACAGAGGTCCGAGGGCAAGAAATGCTGGAAGCAGGACCACAACAATTCATTTTGAGCGCTTCACAGATTTGATATCAATTCCCAGCAGCTTCCCTTACTGCCTGACCTAAGGAGTGCAGCACTTCAAGGCGCCATATTATGCACAGCACAGTTACGAGATGTTCAGCTACAATCGTTAGCCACAAAACAGGCTAACACATCCTCCTTTACAAGAGTCTTTCCCCCAAAGAAAGGGTCTCAAGGAAAGTATAGAGGAGCAGGAGACCATGATGAGAATGGGGAATATACCACTTGGCTCCATCACCGAGAGAAAGTGGCTGTAGAGGAACAGGTAAAGCAAAGAGAGAGAAATAGACAAGGGACACGGGCACAGATATGGTACAGAGAGACACAGTGATGCGTGAGGCAGGCCGGAAATAGAAAGATGGCATGGAAACAAACAGAAAAAGGGAGGGGGCAAAAGGTAACCAAGATAGACAGGGGCACAAAGATACCATGTGCAAATGTGTAATGCAGAGACAAGCTGGCGGAAAAATGGTTACAAACAGCAAAACAAGGGAACAAAGAAACTGGGAAGAGGTATAGCGACAGTTGGGGGAGATGGAGGCAGAAAGCGGGAGAGAAAGACCGAGATAAAGAGGAAGATAAAGAGAGATAGAAAGACAAAGGGCAAAAGAAAACTAAAGCAAGAGTACAATTAGACAGACCATCCAGTTTATAGCGATTTTGCGATCCTGCAAAATGCTGCGAAAACGGCCGTTTTGCTCAAAATGCCGCGAAAATTGCTGTTTTGTGCAAAAATAGCAACTTTTAATATATTTTTGTTTTTTAAATTATTCTGCAAGAATTACTGTTTAAAAAAAATAATCAGGGTGCCAGGTTCTCAATTTTTTTTTTCTCGCAAGAAATGAAATGCGTCAACACATTTCATCACTTTCGCCCAAAAAAAGAGCAGCCCAATCCACAAGGGACACATGAATGGGCCATTTTATATATGCACCCATTCAGATGGCTTTTTTCACCTCCTTGATCAAATAAAGTGGTGTTTCTGCCAATTTAAAATTGCATCACTCATTTCCAAGCAAGATGCACTTTTACATGTGTAGAAATTGTAGGCAACCCTACGCGCACGGGATGTGGGGGTGCTACTGCATGACAGGGTCTTTCCTGACCCTATCATGCATTCCTTTTAAGGTATGAACTGCTGCTGTGTCGCATTTTTTGGGTCATATTTTACAGTGGCAGGCCCCTAAAGGGCCTGTCCCTGTGAAAGGCACTGGGAGCTTGCAGAACACTGTCGGGGAGAGCGATTCTATTCAAGGTACTACCCATTTTGATGACAAAAATGTATCGAATGGTACAATTTGACCTATTTACTCCAGTACTATTCGATCGATTATTATAAATACGGAACATGTGTTGCGGGGGTGTCAACCGCTCCCCAAGTTCAGTATTAGGGTTAGGGGGTAGCAGGGGTGTTCCCCACTTTTGAAAATTGGAGGCGGGACAGAAAAAAAATAAAATAACGAAAAAGGGACCCTGCGAAGTCGGATGCGACCCGCGTTAGAGGGACGGATCTGACAACACAGGGTTGCAGGGGAAGCGGCAGCGACCAAGCAGTTAAGTAGGAGAGAGGGTGGTGGTGAAAGGTACATTTTGGATTGTTTGGCTGAAGTGCAAATCAATTTGCGGCGAAATGGACTACTGTCAATTCCACCGCAAATAATTACACTTCGGTCAAACAACCCAAAACACCATTCAAGGCAGCTGGCCAGCGCACAATTTGCGCTACAGCTCAAGCCTGTGGAAATGCGCCGGTCATCTTTGAGAATAAGGTGACCTGCTCATTTCCAAAAATGGGTTGTCTAAAAATAGCATATCCTCGGCTCCATTTGCAAATGCCCCATTTTGAGGGTCTGGATCAAAATCTACATTTTAAAAAAAAAATGGTCAGTGAGCCAGAAAGCAGAGAGGAAGCGATCTGCAGATTGGGAAAAAGGATGAGGGAAGAGTGCGATAGAATGGGAGAAAGGATGCAAGATGCAGAAGCATCACAAAAGAATTAAGGACTGTATATTGCGGGATGAATTGTAGCGTGTAAGGTGTGAGTTGGGAGTATGATTTGGAGTGTGGCAGGTGATGGGCAGTGCATATTGTGACTTGACAGTGTGACATAGCACGTGAGTATTTGTATGACAGTGTGAGAGGTTCAGGAATACAAGTTGTGATGGGGAGTTGGTGAGATGTGTGGTGTGTGTTGGTGAGAGGTGTGAGGGTGTTTGGGGGATTGGAGAACATAAAAGGGGAATATTTTCAGCATTACAACTGATAATGATCAATTTAGTTAATACTATTAAATAGGCATGCACATTAAACCAAGAATGTGACTGCCATACCTGCCTACATTTGAAAATCAAAATTCCTGAGATTTATGCCCCGCCCACAGCCACACAAGACTCCGCCCATTTTCACACAGCTCCGCCCACACGCCCCGCCCACCTGACAAAAAGGTAAACTTGGTTGCTGTAGCCTTCAGTTTGCTTACTATAGCATTGAAAATAATTAATTCAATGCTATAATAAGCAAAATGAAGGCGGCGCCGCCACCAAAATAATAGTGCTTTCAATCCATGTCATTGGATTGAAAACACTATTATTGCTGCAGCGTCGCCCTCAGTGTGCTTACTATAGCATTGAATGAATGATTTTCAGTGCTATTTTAAACAAAATGAAGGCGGCGCTGCCGCCGAAATAATAGTGCTTTCAATCCATATCATTGCATTGAAAGCAGCATTATTTCGGCAGCGCCGCTGCCTTAATTTTGCTTAAAATAGCATTGAATGAATTATTTTCAGTGCTATGGTAAGCAAAATGAACGTGGCACCGCCGCCGTAATACTAGTGTTTTCAATCCAATTATATGGATCGAAAGCACTATTATTAGAGTGGTGCAGGCAGTGGGCACGAACGTCATATTCTCCACCTGATTGGCTCCCGGCGGCAGCCAATCAGGTGGAGAATATGATGGGACCCAGAAAGAATCTAAAAATTCCTGAGATTCGAGGAACTTTTGCTTGAAATTCCGGAGTCTCCGGAAAAATTCCGGAGGTTAGGCAGGTATGGTGACTGCGGAACAAAAAGAGACATAGAAATCGGCTGGGAGAGAAGGTGACTGGGTAGAGACATAGAGGTGAGTATAGAGAGAAACAGCAGCACGCATTGACTGAGAGATGGGAGGTCGCCCCTCTCCCTGCCACATCCAGTCCTCCCCATCTGCGGGCGTGTAGAGTGCGATTGCGGCTCCATGAGGGGATTAACTCCTGTACGCCACTTCACCACACCCTTCCGCCTTGCCCATTCAATAGCAATTAAACCCCCACTTCCTGCCCACATCCCCGAACAAAGAGCTCCCTCCCGATATGCGCCCTCTGCCTGGAGCAAACAGGCCTGCATTCCCTTGCGCCCCATCTAATCCACCCCTCAACCACTTCACACACTTACCTGCTTGCCCGCGACTTCCTGTTTCCGGTTTAGGATCTGCTCCAGGTGGCATTTCCTGGGCAGTCTCTGAGAGGGGTGGCCCAAGAAATGCAGTCCAAAACCTGAAGACCATATGACGAAATTTCTCCAGTCAACAGTACAACATATTCCATTGACTCTTGAAATTCAGCACAAAACTTTTGGGGGCGCAAACACTCCACCACATGCAAGAATGATTTGGGCCTTTTTGCACCCTTTTTTCTATTTCCACTGGAAATAGAAACAAATGTAACATTCCCCAATGGTATGCAAGGCCCAAGTAAGGCAGTGTGGTATGCTTTAGGGTCTTGTGGGGCATGGCAGTTGCCTGCCCTCCTTCTATGGGTCCTGGGTGAACTATTTTCAAAATGAATTACTGCAAACATTCTTCAGGCTTCTGGGACTTTAATTGCTCAAAATAGGAGTGTTTTGCGTAATGTCCGAACTAGTTCTTAAGTGACATATCTTATTTGCTCTGAGTGGATAGGAGAAGTTCCGTTTCCCGTCAGAACAAAAGAACCCATTGAGGCTCATATGGTAGAAAAATACACAAACGCTACGGGGATATAGGCAATGCTATGAAGAAATGGTTATCGGGGATATAGGCACTGCTAGGAAGAAATAGTTATCAACTGAAGCAATTATCGATGTAGTGCTGCTTCCTTGCTCTTCCATTGTTACTACGGACATGCAGTGGCAGCAGAACTGAAGAGTTAGTGGAGCAAGGCAAAATGAATGGGGCACCGGGACAGCCAAATATGGTGCACCTTGCTAAGATTCTTGCTAACTGCGACATAACTACCCAACAAGAAGGTCGGAATTTACCACTTCTCTCGTAAAAATCGGTCTACCCTTTTGTTAACAACGGGGTGTGGAAGATTTGGAGACTGGATCCCGTAGAGGCAATTGTCTACTTTAAAGCACCACCTACAAGTCACACAGACATGAACTACCTAGGGAAGCTGCAGGGGTTTCCCCACTGGGACATTTTTAGATGCTAATGAAAGAAAGCATATTGGGCCATTTACATGGGTTAAAATATGTTGAGTTTTAAAGACTGCCACATAGGGGATGCTGAGGATGATCAAAAGGGGTTGAAAGTTATTTATCTGAAAGAATGTTGAACTGGTCACATCAATCAGACCTACTAGGTTTTACAGTCTGCTCAAGAGCGATGTTTGGGAGTTCGCCATATTGTCAAGTAAAGCAGATGTTGCAGATGTCCACAATGACCAGTAGGCAGATGTTGCCAATTTCCATAGTTGCCTGTCACTTAATGTCAGTTTATGCAGTGCCCAGATACATAGATCTTGGTTACGTTACCCAATGTGAAGTTATGTTGTTTTTATAGAGCACCCACTTACATGGCTTCCTGGCACGGCCAGTGGTGTGACAGTTCTTTTGAGTTAGTGTGACCTTCTGCAGGTTCCTCCTTCGGCTGGATATTGCGCTCTTCTTATAAACGATGCGTGGTCATGCTTTGAGCCTTCACTGATTCCTGTGTGCCAGTGTTGGTGTATTACCTGGGAGTGGCCTCAATGGTACTGGGTGGTCAAGCTGTTGACCTTTCATTACTTGGGAGTCAGCATTGGTGTGAGTTAGTGTTTATCTGCAGGTTGGCCCAGGAGTGGATTTAATAAATCAGGGTGATGGGGGTTGGGTTATCGGTGAGGGCTGCGTGTTACAGTGAAATACGTTGAGTTGGGAGGGAAAATGGGCCACTTTGCGTGACTGGAAAGAGGGGGAGTGAGACAGAAGCAGAGGTTTGTGGTGTGGGATAATGGTGGAGGAATTTATATTTATAGCGCTAGGGGTCGTGTGTTGTCAGTGGCAGCTGGTAAATTTTTTAACTGGAGGGGGGGTAATTTATCCTAGTATGCAGTCGCGACTGAGCGTAGAGCGGGAACCTGAAGCAAACAAGGGTGGTTCGGGGGAGGGGTTGTCCCCTGGGGAAAAAGTTTAAAATAGTGCGTTAAAATTGTGGATTTTGCAACACTCTGTGAAAAAGTGGGTAGGAAGCCACAGTTTGCATTCCTTTTTGTATGGTACCACATGAAAAAACCCAATAGATGCAAGTCACCGACATTATACAGAACCATTTTGCAACATATTTTCATGATGCATTTGCCCACAAAAACATTTTTATGGTGGCTCTGCCGATACATGTCCATGCATGCTGCAGCAATATATTCCAGTATTAGCATGTAAGGTCTTGCAAACAGTCAAAAATGCCATGCCACGGAAAGAAAGCATATCCAGACTAGCTATACCAAGATAGGCTAGTGTACCACGCAATCACTTTTTGCTTGCTTTTACCATTGATGTAAAGTACAAAAATGCCATCACACACAAAGAATATATGGCTAGACCACAGCCACCAATGTAAGCCAGTATAGCCATGTAACATCAAGTTTGCTTTACCCTTGATGCCAAGTAAAAAACAACATGCCACATTAAGAAAGTATATGCAGACTGACAGTAGTAGTGCCAGTCTGCATATACCTTATTAATGTGGCATGAAATGTTTTCCTTGTCATCAAGGGTAAAGCAAGCATTGGTGTTATGACCTGGCTAGAATGGCCTACGCTATGTGTAGGCCATTCTAGCCAGGTCATAACACTTATGTTTTTGATTTACACTTGAGACACAGTACCGTGCATCAATGATAAAGCAAGTGATAAATGAAGTGTTATCACATGGCTAGCATGAACTATATTCAATGTAGGCCAGTCTAGCAATGTGATAACACTTCGTTTCCCACGTTTGCTTTATCCTTGATGTACGTTACTGTGCATCAAGGGTAAAGCAAAAAACAATGCCATTCCCCCAGCAACCCCACCTGTAACTTTAGGGGCCCCAATGAGTGATTAGGAGTGGGGCCTGACATACATGCATAACACTTCCATCCATACATTCACACAGCATTCATACAACTCCTTACATGCAGGCATTCCTAAAAAGAAACACACCTACACATACATACATACACACACATTACATTAAAAAACACATGTCCCTGCATGCACCCTGCATACGCGCCCATGCAGCCACATGGAGAACAGATAACCCTCCCCTTCTCTCCAGGATGTGGACATGGTAGCTGACAGGAGAGGAGCTTCTCCTGTCAGTCAGCATATTCACTTTGCGGGGATCCACAACGTGAACACGTTGACTGACAGGTGAGGTCTCCTCTCCTGTCAGGCAGTGCATCTATACTGCTAGCACAGAATAATGACTTTTGGCGGGCCAGTCTTATGACTCGCGCCAGCTCCCATTATTCTGTGGCACATTTGTTGCAGATCTCAAAGGGTGCCTCACACAAATCAACAAAAAAAGTTCAGTGAGGGATGAACCCCTGCTAAGAGGCAGGCAGCACAGTCCCCAGTGAAAATAAAAAATAAAGCACAAAGAGAACGTGCTGTCTGCCACTCAGGCGGTGTAGCATGCCTCCACCGTTTGGCATTATGTAGGAGGCAGTGAAAGGCAATGAGGCATTTAAAAAGCTCCCATTATAAAAAGTTATGTCTCAGCTCTGTTCTGCATTATGACTCTTGTTTAATAACATTTTATGCAATAAAAATGCATGGCAGGTCGAGGCTTACCAGTGCGGTGTGCCCTAAGCACCTAGTAAGTGCACCCCCAGTGTCCAACTTGGCCCCCTAACCCCACCCTTTAGTTATGTCACCCACTTTCCTTTCTTTCTCGTTTTTTCCTGATCTGTGCTTCCTGCTTCCCTCCCCACCGTTTGACTGCCGTCGGCAATGCCGACTGGCCCAATGGCTATGGTTATGTGATTGAGCCGATAGCACCGACACCACCTCTTGTGCTCGCCATGGCCTGTCTATTTCTTTCCTGTGCTGTGTGCCCTAACCACTTGGTAAGTGCACCCCCCCCAATTACCTCTCTTGGCCCTCCGATGCCCCTTTAGTTCTCTCCTGTACCAGCTTTTCTCTCTTTCTCCTTTTTTCCCCACTCCATGCTTACCGCCTCCCTCCACTCCATATGCCTGTTGCAAGGGTGCAGAGATAGGAGACTGAAACAGGAAGGTCAAATGTGTTGGTATAGACTTTTATTGAACGAAAATGGTGTTTAGGGAAAGGTATTTCAAGCCTTAATGCCAAGAGGGGTGTCCCTACTTCAAACCAAATACTAAGGACTCTATCAGGATGTCTGTGAAAAGTATATAGTCCACCATCCTGTGTCCAAAACCTATTGCCGTCCCTTACCTTATCAACTAAACTAGACAGGATAAGGGTCTTCTTGATTGAGACAAGTGAATTACGACTTCCAATCAGGGTTTGAATTTGGGGAAACACAAAGTTCGAGCATGTACCGAAACAAAGTTCCAAACGGTGCAAATCAAACACAGTAGCAAAGTTCTCTGGATCAAAAGGAAAGTAAAGTGCCAACTCAAAAATGTTAATGCCAAGATAATGGTTCTCTTTCTCTTGGACTCACTCAGGCTTCTCACTGTGGTTACAACATCAGTTGAAATCTCTCCCTTCCCCTGGCTTTCTTTAGGCTCCTTACAATGTCAAGAGGGCCTTCTTTCTCTTGACTTTACTCATGCAGTTCTCACAACACCAGGGAGGATGCTTCCCATCCCCCGGTAGCCACCTTCTCTCACATTGTTTTGCCTTGCCTTCAAGTCTCTCGTGTATGGATCTAAAACCCGTAAGGTTCTTTCGTGATAGTGTGGCAGACCTGGTTCACTAGCCTTCCAAGTACTGCAACTATGAAGATGACCGGTGATGGTACTCTTCATTGGGGCGGGATCCATGACCCGTCTTCCTTGGTTTCTTTCTTAGGGGCTTGGGAAGGTTACTTTGCTTCCCTGAGTTTCCCTTCTTACACTGTTTAGCTGGGTCAGGATATCTCACTGCTTCCTTCTGCCCCTACCAACCGTCCTGGTCAACCCTGTACCTTTGGAGTCGTCCCGTCAGTCTATGGTCGGTCTTTCTGCTTCAATTTTTTGGCTTCTGTACGTCTTCCCCCCCTTCTCCGGTATGCAGTGGCAGCCACGATTCATGTGGTGCCCCTGGTTCCTCCAGGGACGGTTAGGTTCTCTGTTGGGTCCTTTGAAAAGGGATTCTCCTGGGCTCTCCCCAGTCCTCAGCACCTCGCTCGCATCCCCTCATTCTGACAAAACCTCTGGTTCACAGCTTCTTCTGCTTCTACTTCTTCTGTTTCAGCACAGCATTCCTGTTCCTTGCTCCTCCAGGGAGGGCTTCTCTGATACTTCCAGAGTCTGTCTTCCCTTTTATACTGGCTAGTGAGCCCGTTGCATTCTTCCTTGTCTCGGCACTGATCCTGAAGACTCCTAGTAAGTCAGTTGAACTCCTCCTCATACCATCCCATTGCATTGCATCGAAATGTCTGATTTTGGGGATATAAAATGCATCTACCTGTTTATGTTTAGGTATTTTTAACATGCACCTGGTACCCGAAGGCTTACGGGTACTAACTTACATACATTGAAGAAAACAAATGTCTAAGAAAGACAGAGGTTCATGGGGGCAAAAGGTATGTTTATGTTTAGGTATTTATAACGTGCACCTGGTAGCCAAAGGCTTACCGGCGCTGTGACTCTGGGAACTGTAATGGCCGGTTAGACTAGGATTCTCGCTGATCTGGACCTGTTCCAAATGTGAGAGTTGGTGAGTGGGTGGAAAATGAAATTAGGGCTATGCATAATAACTTACATATTCATAACTGTTGTGCTTTTTATGGAAATGGCAGAAATGTGCCATATGGTGTGCTACATCGTATGGATTTCGTGGTCGGCTTATCTAATTCTCCATGATTAGCAGAATCAGAAAATATGTTTAGTCTGGCAGTTACTAGTAGAATTATGAAGTTGTGATACATAACTCGTTTTTGACAAAAAAGTTGGAAGGAGAAATGCCATATGTTGCTTGAGACCCCTAAACCAAACCTGACTTGGAGTCTGGGTTGGGGCGGAGAGAGAAAGGTACCTGTCCAATCATAGTGGCAGAGATTATTGCAAGATACTTCCCCAAGATTGTAAAATCGGTGATGTCATTGCTGCTATATAAAGGGGGACTGCACTAGGACAGAGGACACACAAAAACCGGGGAGACAGAAAAAGGAGAAATACAGGAAGACAGAGAGAAGAGACAGTCCATCGGGAAGGCTGCTGAAACTTACCATTGGACAGCTGTAAGGAGACACCAGAGGAGATTGCTAAGAGTGCATCTGGGTGGAGCTGTCTATTTCTAGGAAGGCCCAAAAGCTGACTGGGTCATATGGTGGAGAGCAGGAGGCCATCCTTGAGAGTGGAGTGACCAGACCCCCGCCCTATCTTTCCAGAGTGTCCTGGGATGCAGCTGGCTTTCCTGAACCTTAAACAGAGGCTTGCTATGTAAGTAGAACTAAGCCCTGGAAAACCAAAAGGTGGGGGGAGTCTGCTTGCCTTGAATCCTTTCCCTTTATAGTGGGTGCGGAGGGGCGGGGGCAAAAATGGGTAGATCCCTATCTTATGTAACCAAAAATATTAATTTAATTAATTCCCCATTTGGCAGAACACTACGGGGTGAATTTTGTTAAAATTTGAAATTAACAAAGCTCACTTTCCAGTGTGCGCTGAAAACTATAGCCTATAATTTAATTGGGTAATCCTTATTGTCCAGCTGACCCGACTTCTATTAAGAAGAGGGGTATCTTGGTTCTTCAATCAGTCCAACCTTTTTATCCAGCTTCCCCAACATAGGCCTTTCAGTAAGGGGGGGTCTGAAATCCAAAATTCCCCAAAGCATGCCAATTTTTCTGTCTGACTTCCCAACATAGACCAAAGCAAGGGGGAGTTTGAAAAACAAAGTGATAAATCACCCTGTGTTTGTTTTAAACCAAAGGTTTGGGCAAAATGATATTATTGATCAGTGTAATTATTTCGTGGAGTGCAATTAGCAGAACGTGTACCATTGTGATGGTGTTCTTTTTAACTCACTTTTGTGATCGATTTATGCTGAGAGAAGTTGATTGTGTTGTGCCATGTATAAAGTGGTGTTCGATATTTTTGTGCTAATTTCTATTACTGTTCAAATAAATACCAATATATTTCCCGTACACCGGCCTGGTTCTTGGTTCATTGTTAGCTCAGTGGCGAGGGATCCAAGCGGCATGAAATGTGTCTGAGATAGCACTAAAAAAGAATCTGTTAAACAGTTTTCTGAATAACCACTTGTGCAGAGAGCGAAGAAACTCCCTGTGTTGAGGGTGGGCTCTCAATAAACTGTTACAACTTAAATGGTTTGTGAGGGAGTGGGCATGTGTTACACTTGGACTGTTGGGGGTAGGAAATGCACTACACTTAAATGGTTTGTGAGGGAAGGGATATATGTTGCACTTAGATTGATGGCTGGCGTTAGGAAAGGTGTTGCACTCAGATGGATTGTTGGGAAATGGAGATTGTATGGCACTTGGATGGATCTTGTGGCGGGAAATGTTGTCTCACTTGGATGGATTATGGGGGTGGGGTATGATATTGCACTTTGAAGACTGTACATGTAGGTCAACACTTGTGATACTTATTTGTATCGTGCTCGTACACAACTGTTTCAAAGCATGACGAGGCAAGGGAGGGGAGCAAGGGAGAACAAAAACAATGATCTTACTAGGCCCAGTGACATTGAGAATGCGCAAGTGCATGGGAGAGGGGTAAGTGCAAGGGAGCGGAGAGGTTGAAAGTAAATAAGACATGAATAAATAAATAACAAAGGCAACAAAACAGTGGCAGTGCAGCCGGCCAGTGGCAAATGCTAGGAATAAGGCAACAGACAGGGTGTGTCTGAATAAGTGCAGAAAAAAGGGGGGCTGTAGGGTTACAGATACGACTCCAGTGCAAGGGATTGCCCAGAGGCAGTGCAGATGGGTGGCAGGGTGAGCAGGTACCTGGGCGCTAAAGACAGAGGGAGACCAGGTGCACGATGCCAATACAGAACAGATCAACAGGGGAGAGGAGGAGAGATGGCAGAAGCAAAGAGGAAGGTCTTGAGGTGTTTCCAGAACCGGAGGTGTTCCCCTCAAGTTTTAGAGTGGCAGAGAGGCTGTTCCATAGGGAGGCCCCAGCTGAAGACAGAGATCTGCCCTCAGCCAGTTTCTTAGAAAAACGGCTGACCCTGAGGGAGTTAGAGGTGGCGGAGCGAAGGGCTCCAGAGGGAAGGTATTCAAGGAGGGACAACTGAAGGTGTTTTGGACCCAGGTCCCAGAAAGCCTTGTGGACGATGCAGAGGGTCTTGAATGTAATCCTTGTAGCCACTGGGAGCCAGTGAAGAGATTTCAAGGCTGGAGAGATATGATCCCAGGGCTTGAGCCAAGGACAAGTCTTGCAGTCCTGTTCTGGATAAGTTGCAAAGTGCAGAGATTAGAGGCAAGTAGATTTAGAAAGAGCCTGTTGCAATGGGGTTTAACAGCTGTATTTCACTTAGAATGAATTAGGTAGCTTGACTTACTTTAGATATGAAGAACTGTGAAGGCTAACACATGTACTGCTCTTGAAGAATTGTGAAGGTCAGCACATACATTGCATTAGAAGAATCAGTGTAGATTTAGTAGTCACATTTCACTTGAAAATCTGTTAAGGCTGGCACTTGTGTCGCATTTAGAAGAACGGTATCAGTTATAAGGTATCAGTGTGTTGCATTAGACTGATGTGGGAATGGACATGCGTGCTGCACCTATAATGTTAGCCCACCTTTACGCTCAAGATCTATGCTGGTAACCTTCATTTGCACCTAAAGATCCTAAGTCAGCATTGGTATCCTGATATCAGTTAGCAGATGGCTGTTAATGGCGTTTATAGAACTTGGAAGATATTTAGTAATACTCCCAAGGTAGCCTGTCTCTAGCTCTTACTGAATCCTATATCCTTGATCCCATGGTAGCCTGCCTGTCACGCCTAGAATATGCACTAGGACAGCCAGTCTATTACACCTAGAAGACTTAAGGGTAGCCTCTCCATAGTGCCTAGAAGAGTCTACGAGGGTAGTGTTTTTTTTTTGTCACCACAGAAAATCTGATGACACAGCGACATCAAAGATAAGCATCATATGCGCACCAGATGTGTATAAATGCACCACTTTGGTGGACATATGCCACAGGCACACCACACACATTAGAATGCAGTTACGACCTATGACATAATTCGGTCTAGCTGGACAAAGTCTCTTGCACTCGCACACACGTGTGATCCCCCTCAGCACCCACTCACATGCCTGACCTCTTGGGTTGCTTACTGGATCCTAGCCAGCCCATCAAATCCTTACTCTTGGCCACATGCACACACGCATTCTAAACCTCTGGGAGAATTTCCCATACTCTGGGCTGTGGTCCCCGAGGGCATTCCTACCACAAGCGCATTGAGACTATAGTAATGGTAGAAGGCGCTATATAAATGACAATTACACTTACAGTTTGCTGCTTATCTGTGCCACAAACCGCATCCTCTTCCTTGGGCTTCCACTGGCAAAGCAACTCATTCTAGCTTCCTACCTAGCCGTGCACTCTCACCGACAAAGGATGCTGCGCTTTAAGCTGCTACTCATCGCTATGGATGCAGCCTGTGCAGATCCGGTTCCAGTGTCTGGGTACAGGTATCCGCTCCTTCAGGTCAGGGCAGTCAGGGCACACTGTGCGCAGTTGATTTTGTTTGAAATACATGAATCTATGTAGGAAGGTCTGAGTGAGGGATGTCTATATTGCAAGCCTAACTTGGAAGAAAGGCTGAGCTGCACTAGAGAAAACACAGGGGCGAATGTGGAGGGGGTACAAATGGTGGAGGGGGGTTATATAGATGCATTAAGTGGGAGCAGGCGAGGGGGGCAAGGGGAAGTTCATTGAGCGTGAATGTGCCTTTAACGAGCACAGGACACTGAGCAGCAAAGCCACAGTTTGAGCAACAGCATTCATGGACTGGTGCCTAAAGTGTTTCATTGTGGGCAACCTTGCCTCTCTGTCGCCTTCTAAATAGGGTGCATTCTGTTAGCAGATACATAATTTAGAAAATTACGGGAAGATAACTGGCTCCGTAATCGCCTAGGATAAACCACGATGTCCTGGCAAGGCGTCAATCAAAGAGACAGAACGCAGCTCCGAAAACACGCCGACGCTGAAGCTGAAGGCTTTACGTTATATGATGTCCTACATAAAGCACGACAGCTGGCAAAACAGCTCCACGGTGCCAACATGCAGATTTGAACATGATATAAATGCAGCGAGGAGCCCAACTTGGCAACAGAAAAGATGTGTAACAGTTGCCCACAGGAAGGTGGTCAGCCAGAGCACGGATTGGCGGGGAGGCGGTTCCACATTTGTGTTCCTTGCAGTGAGGATCCCGTGGCCACGTGTATGGCTTTTTGAACTTCGCGGCCTATGGGAAAGTGCGATTGGGCCGGATGGGGGAGACAAAGTGACAGAAGGGAGAATGAGGACTGCACATTCACCACGTATCCCTCAAAAAGAGGGTCCAAAGGCATACAGATGCTCGACCGCTAGGCATGGAGACTCGCAAATAACCCTCTGCTCTCTAACAGCAGCCAGTGAAGAGGTAATAAAGAGGGTGCAATGTGGCCTCTAACTTTTAAAAGTAGGACAAGCCGTGCAGCTGCTATTTGCAGCACCAGCAACAGACAGGTCAGGCATGCTAGCAAGATCTCACAAATACTGAATGAATACTAAACTTGAGATATTACTGAAGTCAAAAAGACCTGGATCCTCTGAGGAAAGGAAAGCATGGGAAAACGTTTCCAGAACATTCGAAAACGAAAACGTCTCGTCTAAGTTATGGCGGCAATTCTACGGATCCATACAGGGGCCCATACTATGTGAGATACCATGCGAGACTCTACGGCAGTGGTCTTCAAACTTTGGGGCCTGACGGATGTGCGTAGGGGGCGTGAGGCTCTTTATAAAGGGATTACGGTGATGGCTTTCAATGGAAAATATAAAGGGTCAGGGAGACGGAAACAGTATCTTTATAGAAGGTGGGGGCAGTTAGTATAAAATAGTTTGAATAGCGCTGCTCTACCGCTTCCCCCAATAGGACCAGGAGAGAGACCTGGGTCATTACGCAGTGTCATGTCATCTTACGTTGAGACCTCTACTGTAACTCCGTGTTGAGACCTCTACTGTAACTCCGTCTTAGAGCCATTATTGGCAAGCCTATTATTCGCATCAACGTTTTTGGTCGCCGGGAAGGCAGTTGGCAAATGTACTGCCAATTGCTTATTTGCAGAAATGACTGGCATTTCAGAACATTATTTGGAGGATAAAAACCTACTCAGTGATAGCCCTGCAGTGACATGTTGCTCTTGCAATAAACGTCCGTGCAGCGGGCACAACCCCTTATCTGGAGTTCCTTGGCTCAGGACTGCTGTGTTTGTGGTCCAACTACAATTCCGCACCGACTTCACTAGCCTACAGTCGCGCACAGAGAGCAGCATTCAATATGTCATGATTTTACACCGTGATAAAACTCAAAGTTAGAAAACACAATTTTGTTTTACTTAGGAATCAACCATACGCAGAAACAACCTGCGTTCGTATTCGCCCGCCCCCCATTTTTCCTTGCCTTTGATGAGTGCGCCGAGACTGTGAGAAAATGACGGCATGCATCAAATTCCACAGAGACCAGAACTATCTGTTTATGTTCCCAGGACCCTGCTACTGCCAAGACCAGAACGCTGGCAAGGGTCTGCGACTCCTCCAGCCTCTCGCTCGGAAGCAGAGCAGCAGATACGTGCCTTTCAATTATGAAAACACATTTGTTTACACGGGAGGCGGAAACACTCTGTAATGGCAGTTTAACCCATTTAATCGTATAGAGAGGCATTTTAACAGAGGCACCAGCTCCCATCTTCAAAATGTCCCCCAGTGTTGCAGGTCATCATTACACGACACAGCTCTTCCTGCTGTAGTGTTATCAGAAGATAAAGGAATAAACGTGTGCGGTGCAAATCAGAATGGGAGCAGGGGAGGGCACTTAGAAGCATGCGCGGGGTAAGTTAACCCCCCACTCCCATAATTAAACATTTACATTTCAGGAGATAAGTACATTATTAAAGAAAGGAGGCGTTTCCTGTAATGTTTCAAGCAAATTGAATATTTTCTGCGGAATTCAATCGTGACAGGAATTCGACTTTAGTCCTGGTGCTCGGAGTTCGAATCCTGGCCTCGAGAACAAAAGCAGATCGGTTACCTTCATGGGCACAAGTAGATTTCCCAGACCACAAGAGACCTTTTTTTCCGGATCTCAATGACCAGTGCTGGATAAAACTCAATAAAGCAAGTTTCTTTTTGGTTGGACAGTCTGAGCGGTCTGTGGTTGTTGTTCCTAGCCACTGCCACCTGGAATATCCAAACTGCCCTTGAGCACGTGTGTTGTGAATTCAATATTCCCTCTATGCTGGACTAAGTTAATTGCCGGCTAGTGTCAAATAAAAGTCTGGTTTTAAAAAGCCAACTAAACGTATTCATTGCAGGATCCTAGAGCAACCGTGCAACAAAATCCAAATGCCAGACCCCTTCGTACCCACGCAATTGACTGTCCGCGCACTGCCACCACTTAAAGGTTTGAAAGCTCAAGCAAATGTATAATGGAAATCAATAGCAAAACAAATACTACTAAACTCGAGCTGAAACACCGTCAAAGTCAGAGCTTCTATTAGCTGGGCCTCACTCAACAACATGGCAGCAATTCCTGTTACGTGTGAGCTGTGGAAGCAGCTGTTGGCGCTACTATGCATCATTGTGAGCGTGTACCGTGCCACTTGCTGCTGGCAGTGTCCTTGAGGAGCAATTGAGCGAGGGTCATGGTGCAGCAGGGCTAGTGTAGCTCCTAGGAAGGAAGAATCGGCATCTCACCACGGGCTACCATGGGCCTCACTTGATCAGAGCGTGCGAGGCACAGGACTCAGAGCCAGAGTGGTGCCATTGAAGATACAGCTGTATCTCTTCACGCTGCTCTGGGATGCATTTCACCTGATGCCGCTGCAGTTGCCGTGGTGTTTCTCTGGTGTCCAGGAGACTATCAGAGCTGTGGAGCCTGGGATATGTGCAGGGGCATGAGAAGCTTCCCACACTGCTCTCTGAGATGCCCTGGTGAGCTGGTGTTTTACACATGTTCCCCACCTTTTCTTAGCAATTATGCAACACTAACCCCTCCCTTGCCCCCCAGTCATGTTCCACCTGCTCACATGGGTAGTGCCTGACGACTCTTGTCCAGTGGTCCGATTATGATTCAATTTCGTTCTCAATTCCCTGGGATGAAGCCTATTTCAAAGGCCAGCCAGAGAGGGTGGAGAAGCTAAACATCGCCTAAAAACATTTTTACGTTAAATCGCTTTCCAGCTTCCTAGACGGGGGATGTATTCCATGTGTTGACCGAATGGCAGAAAATGTACTACAAAACTTTGCTTTATAGTGGACACCACTGCCCCGTTAACTCTGAAAACCGTTTCTATTTACCCCCAAACATGCTATTTGTTTTTTTTGTACCAATAATGCAGCGAGTATTCGGAAGACAGTATCCATTAAGACAACCATATCGAATGTACCCTCGAGTTGACGACAGCCTCCAGGAGATCCCTGAAGGAATATGAGAAAGAGCTAATAAAATGGACCAATGACATCATAAGAAAGTGTACACAAAGTCCTGAAATACTGAATACAGATTATGTATGAATCCTACAGGAGAAATGACGAAGTAAAGAATCAAGTGAACCTTAAAAGTGTAAAAGAAGAAGATTACGCAGTAAAAAGTGCTGCAGAAATCAGAAGTATAGTGAATGTACATACACAGATCAAGTCATCGTATAGGCTAGCTACATGTAGTGAATAGAATGCAGGTGGAGACGCCATTGTACAGAAACTGGTCATTGGTATCATGAAATAATTAAGCCAAAGAATCATGAAGAGAAAATGAAAGGCTGTGCAGCAGTCCAATAGCAGGTTGTTGAAGCTGGTTTGGGAGGCTGTCTGGCCTGAAGTCAAGAACTGAGAAGTCAAGGTCAGCTATCTACGCTTAAGAAGAACATGTGTGCGGAGGATGAATCGTCTCATGTTAAGGTGCAAGAAAGAACGCAGAAGAGGCCAAGTCTTAATTCATTAAAACAAAAGCTTGCAGAATGAACAGAATCGAGGTCTCTTGTCACGTGAGTCGAAGCTGAAAATAGGGCTTGAACTTGGCGCTCCAGATCCGATAGCTTGTGCCCTCACTCCTGTTGCAGTCCTCGGACAAGTATACTCTGCAAGGCCGAGTACAAAGAGAATTTTGTGGCAGAAGGCATGGGTGATGAGAGATGTTGGGCTAATTGGGTGGTCGGGCAGCTTCATGTCCTATCTACTTGCACCTAGGTCTTGGCTTATGTGCTGCTAATTGAACCGAATGTTCCAGACATGGCACACGCGTGCCAAACCAATTGTATTAGTCCATATAACAAAGCACCTTATAGCTTGAGAAACCAATGAAACACTGTTTAGCAGATTTTTCTTAAATGACACGTATGAAAAGGTAGTCATGAGTTGTCCACCTGATATCTGACAGCCAATAACAAATCTAGTTCCTATATGATTGGATATCTAGATGTGTCCACTAACCAATCCCAACCCTTGATAGGTTTTTCACTATTGCCACATAGCATGACGTCATTCTGATGTACAAAGAGTATATTATTGTATTATTGTATTTCATGTGAAAATTGCTGAGAATGGGCGCACGTCCATTGATATTCGTGGTAACTCCCCGTGTTAGATAATTGCTAATAAAACTACAACTTGCCATCTTCTTGAGTTTGTCCTGTTATTTGGCCTCAGAATTATTCTGGTGTAATCGCATCCAGAAACAGATGCACGTTTCCAAGGGACATTAGCTCAGGATGGTCCATGGTCTGAGCTGATAAATGCCACTTGTCACAGGGCATCTTTCCACACATTTTATCGATGAGATACATAACCCCATTTTTATAGGCAATTGTTGACCCAGAGTGGCCAGCTCACTATAGGCTAATCACTGAATTTAACCTGTAGGGCAAGACTAGGGAATGCATGATATATGTCCGGGTAAAGGCATTTTGTCTGTTGGTCTTCCCATGGCATTCTGCCAGTTTGGCTTCTATGTGGGTTGTGGAAATGAAACGGCAGCGCAGCAGTTTTTGGGCCTCTAGGACCTTGAAGCCAGAACTGCTTACTGGCACTTCTGGATCTTTAGCTGGCTTTCAACATGATCGACCATGGGGATCCACTGTATATTTGGTGACATCAGACCGGTTATAGGAGCACAAAGCTGGCTTGGTTTTCCACTTTTCTGTATACTTATGTCCAATTTTTGAGAGATGCTGGAACTGCTACGGCCGAGTGTTTTCGGGGCACCTCTGGGGTCCATCCTATTCCCCGTTTAATCTTTATACTGAGAGGGTGAGGGATCTGGTGACTGAGTGGGGCATCTACTTGCATCACGTTGACTAGCGCCAGGAAGCCACTCTCACGTCATGTATGCATGAGGCTACGCGGAACCTTACTTCATCTGCTGCCTACTTCAGGGATTCACATTGTTAATTGCTGTGTCATGAGCCAATTATTTCCTCCTGCTTAACTAGCAAAGCATGCCACTTCGATTAGGTGTAGCGCGCTGATCCAGGATTATAACACGTTGAAATAGGTTCCTGTGGTTGCATTCTGCAAACACTGCAGACTGCCATTTCACTAGGTCTTTGCACCCTGGGCAGTGGTAGTATTGTTTCATAAGGTATTGTACATGTGTGTGTGTGTCATGGGGGACTGTCTTCTCAAGGGTATGGATAATGTTTAGTTACTGTATGCTTTGGCGTGGAGAGTAGACACATTTTTTTGCGAAACCCCAGATCTATTTTGGTTGATGCACTCTTTTTCCATCTCGGCGAAAGCTTGGGTCCTGTTATTTGCACACAAACCTCCTCTGGAGTGTAGCCTTGGGTAACCTCGGGCGGAGCAGGACGCATACCGCTTTGTACATCAGAGATCTATGCTTTCAAAATATGTTCCAAATAGAGCCTTGCTAATCAGAATGTATCTGGTGGCGATAACGACAGTATGTGTACTAATTGTAACATACATGACAACTATCACATTTTTAATTGAAATTTATTTTTTCGAAACATCACAAATAGTAGCATAACATGTGTAAAATGCAAACCCCTACTCCAGCCAAAATGGTTCAGAGGCATCTCCTTTTTATGAGAAAGGTTTCCCTCTGCAAGGGGACAATGACATGTATAATTCTATAGGGCGCGTGTCTGCAACCTGCAGCGGTCCAGATGTTTTTGACTACAAACTAACACAATGCCTCACCATTGACTATGTTGGCCAGGGCTGACGGGAATTGTAGTTCAAAACACCCAGAGAGCAAAAATTTTGCAGATCCCTGCTATGGGCGAGCGGGTCGTCATTGGTGCTCTTAGAGTACAGTAAGTGGGCTCTGCTGTGTGCTCAAGTAGAAGCCCGACTCACATGTGGTCTCTCTGAGCACCCTAAGAAAACCTGGCTTCAAGCCCACCATGGGTTGTCATCCCAATTCCCCGAATGATGGGTGTTAATCTTTTAATTCTTCCAAGAGAATGAGCCTAGATGGGAGACCATGTATACACCAAGTCTTCAGGGAGCCATGCCGTTCAGACAAGACGCACGAAAAGACAAGTACATAACAGTAAGGATAACTTTAGGGATTTCGTTCTACTTTAGCATACATACATGGTTTGCCAACACAGGGGTTACGGGCACTGGCTACATATTATTTAAGAGGTCTGTGGATCATCCAAAGCAGACAAGAGTATTCTGCAGTGTAGTCCCAAGCTGTAGACCAATGACCTGGGAATTATCTGGAACTCTTGCAAGATGTATCCTACAGGCTGAGAAGATCTCCAAAACCTGGGGAGTGGATGTATTCCCCTATAGCAGGGTTCTGCAACCTTTGGCTCGCCAGACTCCCATCAGCCCTAGATACCATAGTCAATGGTGAGAGATTATGTGAGGCCTAGTCTTAACCATCTGGAGAGACACAGGTTGCAGATCCATGCCCCACAGGGACTACATATAATTTCAAGTCTCAATGGGGATGGCTTTCCAGAGCCTTGGGGAAAGAACAGCTAATTTAGCCATAGTTTTGCATCTCGCCGTTCACCTGTGTGAGCTGAAAGTGATCTAAGTTACTCTCTCCGAATGGGACCTCTTGGTGCCATGCAGCCCATTTTGGAATTAAGCTTCTCCTATGCTCAAAGAGAAAGAGGGGCTCTGCCCAGTGTTACGAAATGTTATCCTGCCAAAGGGCCAGCTCGAAGAACCAAAAACCTTCCGCCAACAAAACAAAAGTGCATCAATGTTTGACAGTTGTTATTGCCTGCCCCACACCTGAAGAGTACCAATGGTATTGTGAGCTCCGCTGACCTGCTTTGCACCAAAGGGAATAAGGGCTCCCGATTTCAATATCTTCATGTGACCAATGCAGGAGTGTAAGGATGAGTAGAGCCTAAAATACCCACTCAGCCCACACACTTCTACACACCAAGAGCCAGCACAATAATAATATAGGCACAGTCAAGAGATAAACCTCCTTCCCCTTTCATAGTAACATTACCAGAGGGAAGCCTATACTGTTAAGAGGTATGTGGTTGTGATTCAGTAGCAACCCAAACAGTAAAGCAGAACAGTTCAAAATAAAGGGATGCCCAATCAAGGGTCTATAAAAACACACCCTTTAATTAAAAATGCCAAGTACACTAATAACCAGCCTTCACCCTGCCCTTACTCTTTGGGCTCTCCCCCTGCATCCTCTTCTGAAGCCAGAAGCCTTGGCGTCATCTCCGACTTCTCCCTCTCCTTCCTCCCTCACACTCAGGACATTGTCAAGAAGTCCCACTTTCAGCTCTTCCTTCTCAAAAGAATCCTCGCTTTTCTCACTTCCCCCAGAGGCTCAATGTGTCCCAAGCCCTGGTTCCATCTAGGCTTCACTATTGCAATGGCCTCCTCCTGACTCTACCATCTTCCACTCTGTGACCCCCCCTGCTAAGCCAGAATAGGGCAGCAAGACTTATCCTTGACCTTGAGCCCAGGAACCGCATCTCTCCTGCACTAAAAAGTCTACACTGGCTCCCCGTTGCTGCACAGATTAAATTCAAATCCCTCTGCATCATCCACAAGGTGGTCTGGGCCCGGGGACCACACTATCTTCATATTTATCTTAGTAAATACTCACTCTAGACCACTACGCTCCTCTAGCTCCAACTCTCCATGTGTAAAGTGTTTTGCTAAACTGAGGGCAGGTGGCCGTTCGCTTTCCTCAGCTGACTCCCTCCTACGGAACAGTCTTCCCCTTCCTCTTTGCCTTGTGCAGGATATTCTTAAATTACAGAAGCTCCTTAAGACTCTCCTCTTTACCTCTTCCTTCTCTTTTTCTCTCCCCTGCTAATCCCACAGTTTCTGTGGTTGGTGTCCTGGGCCCTTATGCATCCCCTTGGGGCCATGACCTCCCTCACCCAATCGGCCCAGCTCCTGTCTATCTGCACTTGCACTTACACCCTCCGCCCTGGTAGCTTGCACTTACACCCCTCGCGGCTCCAGGCCGTGTAGCACTCAACATTCCTAGCACTTCACATGTGGCTCAACCATGAGCTCAGACCCCACAGCACTGACCCCTTGCCTTCTTCCTTGCTGCACTTGCACATTCTGAAAACTCATAAGGCATAGTAGGTTCGTCCTTTTTTCATCTTCCCTTCACTGCTCTTATATTAAAATACATTAAAAACACAAAATATATTTCCCACTCCTGCTCCTTCCCTTGAACCGTGGGTGCTTTGAAACAGTATTTTTTTATTATAAATGCCTAAAAAGAAAACAATAAAATAAATGGCGTGTCCTGATAGTTTAAATGTGTTGAACAGTTCATGAAACGCACTACATGAAGTTCAAACACGGGGGTGGCTGGAACACAGCTGCAGGGGTCCTCCAACATGGTAAGGTCCTGGGTACCACTGCAGCTGACAGAGAGGCAGGCCTTGTTCCAGCAGCAGATCACCCCCAATGGTCCCTGGGGATGGTTAGGGAACAGAGTTTGCTTCTGGTTTTGTAACACCTGCCTCCATCTCACAACTGGAGGAGTTTAGGGATGACTGCTCTCCAAGAGGGTCCAACAAAATTTTCAGGATGGTTCAAGAGGATTCCAGGTGATTCAAACACATTGTGGACGGCCTCTTATTTTATAGGCAAACGTCCCCAGGTGATTGAACTAAAGCTAGCCTGTTTCAGGGGCCCAATCCCTGCTCTTGAAGTGTGTGGACCTTGCCCTTATGTCACACGCAAAGTGCTTTCCTCCGGAGGAAGTGGAGGGGACAGGAAGGGGAAAAAGACAGAGAATCAAGCTGGCAGAAGCCTCCAAAAAGGATGCCAACCCCTCTCTGGCTCACCCTAACTCCACGCCCTCCCCTCTCAATATGATCAAAGGGCCTTAGAAATGCAGCCCAGTGGTGTGAGGCCTGGCTCTCTATGAATGGGTGTGCCTCCTGGTTTCTGTTCCCAAGCAAGCATTCTGTGGAGTATCTGTCCTGGGGGAAAGGGCGTTACCTCCCCTTACCAAGGAACAAAGAGAAGCAATCCCCCAAGGCTAATCCCGTCAGTGGACAGGGGCGGGCCTGGTCTAGGAGCAATACACAATCCTTCCACAGCTGAATTGGACACGCAGGGCTGACACATGTGCAACGTCAATTTAATGTGGCTGGGATAACTCTAAAAGATGCTGGCTGCCATACCCTAACCCAGGTATACCTTACATTTATAGTTGTATGTGCCGCCGGGACAAAAGCTTTAGAGTTATGAAGTTTCTTGAACACGGGTGCATTTTTAAATTGCAGTCCCTGCGCTGCAGAGACTTGGGTGTCACTACAGCTGTCACAAGGGCACCTGTGGCCTCTGACCCTGCTCTGCATCACTGGTAGAGCAGGTGCAGCAAATCAGGATACTGATGTTACAGGGCACAAGTATAAACTATGCTTCTGGCATGGAGTTTATGAAAGGGGAATCTGATTGGCAGATTTACCTTTCAGAGATGAAATTACTCAGAAGGGGAAATCAATAAAAATCAAAACAGCCAGGGCTTTCACACCCTTGCCAGGTGGCAATCCTTCACACGTCAATCCTGAATGGGATTTCGAGTTCTAGATCATTGGAAGATCTGAAGGAGACCATGTCGTGAGTCACCCCACTGTGGCCCAACTACCAGGTTGGCACGCCATCATATCACTGCTCCTCACAGAGTTATTTCACAGGTCTGTGTCCATTGCTGTACCAGGTCAGCCTTGAAAGTCATGCGCCTGTAGAGTCAGTCTCCTGTTTGTGTTTTAAAGAGGGCACTTTCTTATCCCGAAAGGTTTGACTTGCCAGTGGCCCTGTGTCTCGGCAATTATGGTGCTAATTTGCTTGCAGTCTTAATCGCCAGAGCACAGGTGGCTCGATGCCTCAGACATGCCAGAATTGGCAGCCCTTCATGCGATAAATGGAAGTGAATGGGGGAGATGGAGCCAGGAGAGGCCTGTGCAACATGGCGTCAAAGCGACCAACGACCAGCAGAAGGCGGAGATGCATCCAGCTCTCCGTATGCGGAGTGACGGCCCGGCTCCTTCATTGGCCCAAAGCCTGGCTTGCATCTTCTCGACGGAGAACGTAGGTCCCATACATGGGGTTATCGCTTTGCTCATTTCTTTTTGGCATAACTTTAGTGCACATTCACACATGTTCTCAAAACATATCCTTCCTAATGAGCGTGATGCATTTATTAGTGCACAGCCTTATATTTCTTTTCATGCTTTGCTCTTCGGTAATAATCGTACATCTACTCATATTTTTAGAAAGCTTTTATGGATAAACAATCATGTCAGCAACTTCAAAGCTCCAAGGTGCCGGAAAACTGCTACTCGAAATGGGGCTTTTGCTGTCTGGCCATAGATCACTCTACTTATGGAGTTAAGATCCATCCTTATTTTCCTTATTTTAGGAACACAAGGGCTGGCCTTCAGCCACTGCCCTCTGGGTGGATGTCCTAACCGTGTTGCTACTTTTACTCTATTCAAGTTGGGTTTGTGTAGTACTATGTTTTGGGGTGGAGATTGCTAAATGCATTAGAATTAGTTTTGACTATTGAATGGTAATTTAGCACCACCTAAACCCCAAAACTATTTGCATAGGAGACCGATGGGAGGAGGTTGGATGTTATGAGAGACACATAGCTTGTAAGTGCTTGGATTCTACCCACCACCCTGTGATCACCAGTGGCCATGCTAATCCCTATGGCCATTCCCACTGAATACCTGTCCCTCTTCGCTCAACGCACGCCTTCCTGTGATCTCTTGGAGCTAGCTCCATCTCGTAGTAACATCCAACTGTATAATGCTATGGGGCTGCCGTTATTTCTAAGCCATCTTTTGAGAGTTGATAGCTTCACTGCAGCTGTAAATGAGCTCCCCGTATAACAAAAAGGTCTGTGTGCCTTCAGCCACTTGATGTTTCAGCAATGTGAGCACTCACGCCCGTTCCTTGAACTCAAGTATTGTTAAAAACAAGCATTGTTAAGGCCAACCATTTTGGTTTATGTATAGTATTAAATAAGCATTTGCCAGGTATTGCCATTGTATGCCTAAGTACCCACACCATTGCTAACTGGTGCAATCTTATGGGCAGGTAGTTATGGAAGTGCCTGGCAAATGCCTATCTCATGCCTACACATAAGCCAGACACGCCGGCTTTGCCAATGCTTGCTTACTAGCTTGTCAATGATTTTCCTTGGCACTCTCAAGCAACCTGTGCCATGGTCCCTCCATGCAAAATGTATGAATAACGAAATAAATACACCACTCTGGCTAGTAGCAGTAGGCCAATGCCCCACATTGGCCACAACGAAAAAAACCTTGCAGGACATGGGCATCTCCCGGGCACCTCATATTTTGTTTATTTATATAGCGCCTATACACAGGCAAGTGTTTCAAAGTGCTCATATCAGTGGTTCTTGCCATTTAAGAACAGAGACAGCTATTCCTGTATCTTGAGCAGCCTTGTTACGGTCACGGGCGCCGCAAAAGCATGCCCGCTACATGTCGGTCACACTCACAGAATGTGGCAGCGGGGTTTGAAATTAAGATTGGGTTATCAGGAGCTAAAACCTGCTCCTTTGTACCAGGCCTCACCACTAAGCAAGCGCCGTCTCCGGGAAACAAGGAGCTATTATTGCCTAGCACGCCACAAATCCAGCTTCAGCATGAGACACAAACTCTATTAACTTTTTGTCCATCATGTGTGACCCATTATGCTTTAAAAGTCTTCTAGACGTGTCCTAATGCTTCCTTATATGCATTCCCAAACTCACAAAGGTAATGCCTCAGAAGCATGTTTTAATGGTGGCAATTAGTCTGGCGACTTCAAAGTAGTTCCTGGTACCACGGTTAAGAAGTATCTGTGATTTCACACACCTGTCATCTTCTTTGCACGCGGAAAGTGGTCGAAGTGAGCTGCAACTAAGAGGAACTTACTTAGCTGGACTTATAAAAGAAGCCATCACTCCCTTACTGTTTATCCTTTAAATTACCACTCTGGGAAGGTAGGCGGGTGTCTGCGGATACACTAGGTGCGACCACTGCACTGGCCACAGAATTACAACACTCTATGCAAGTATCTATTCAGAGGGGGTTTAGTTGAATTTAGAAAACAGAACATTGGCACATACATTTCAGGTTGAGCCGTTTTTCAGAAAATGTAATCAGCCATGCCATCCAATACAGATGTGCAGAAGGGGTGTGGATAACAATTCGCTTAGGTATCTGCAACTCTTGTGTGGCATTCAGACATCTTTGGAAAATAAAGATATCCATTGTTAAGAGAAAATTGAAAACCCTGCTATTCACACATTCTAATCCCTTTCCTCCTGTAGACATCATTCATGTTTAGTCAGTAATGGACCATTCAAGATCTGCAACAATGGGGCAAACGAGCACCAGCCCTGCATGTTAAATAACGTCACTGCGCCTTACAAGTCTTGAATGAATGACAGAAACCGTTGGTTCTTTATCTGTCTCCCTCGTCGCAATCCACAGATGTGATGCAAAGTGGATTCCATAGACGTGCAGGCCTGCAATGAACCTCATCCTGTATGGCAAGGACTGCATACTGCCACTACATCATCCTGAGGGGCTCATGCCACAAAGGGGGGATCTGAATTACGCAGCCGGCATGAACAGGCACTTTCCAATTAGGCGGGCTGGACTGCCCGTCTAGCCATAGCGGGCCAGTTACAAGGCAGGCAGCAACTGCCTTCTACAGGCTCGAGATCTCAGTATTCGGTGTAGAGCGGGGGTGCACAACTGATTTTAGAAGAGGGCCAAATGTACCTTACATGCTCCCTTTAGTGGAGCGAAAAGTGTAAATGTGAGAGGAGCCGTGAGTGGTGCGAGGGGCAGTAGGCAGGGTGGGGACTTGCCAAGAGGGTTTATCAACCCTCAATTTTTATTGAACACATGGAAAAAGACCAAAGACTATGCCCCATGGTCGCTGCCCCACAACCAAATACTGTGCCTGTGGCCACCATGCCCAAACCAAACACTTTGCCCCATGGACCACCATACCCCAAACAAACACTATGCACCATGGCCACCACCCCTACTGAGACACTGTGCCCTATAGCCAATAGTCCCACACTATGCCCCATGGCCACCACCCCACGCCAAACACTAGGCCCCATGGCCACCATGTCCCGACCAAACACTATGCCCCATGGCCACCACCCCATACAGACACTGTGCCCTATAGCCCACATCCCCACACTATGCCCCATGGCCACCACCCTAAACCAAACACTATGCCCCATGGCCACCATGTCCCGACCAAACACTATGCTCCATGGCCACCACCCCATACAGACAATGTGCCCCATAGCCCACATCCCAATACTATGCCCCATGGCCACCACCCCAAACCAAACACTATGCCCCATGACCACCATGTCCCGACCAAACACTATGCTCCATGGCCACCACCCCATACAGACAATGTGCCCCATAGCCCACATCCCCACATTATGCCCCATGGCCACCACCCCAAACCAAACACTATGCCCATGGCCACCATGTCCCGACCAAACACTATGCCCCATGTAGGGATGTAACGGTATAACGGTATACCGTTAAAGATACCGTGAACCACTTAATTGAACAATAATAACCGTGACATTGTTTATACCGTTATACTGTTCATACCGTAAAGTGTGCTTTTCAATCTGATTTGGAAAGGCTGCAGTAAGCAAGTGCTGCGCAGTCTTGGTCTTGCACTGTTGGATGTGCCGTCTGCCAAGTAGTTTCAGTTGGAGCAGTTTTTAATGCCGTTCCATAAACCACACGTGCCTGACACAAAATCCATATGTTATTAATAGGAAGAAAAGATACAGTGCCAGGAAGGAAAAGGGTTTACTTTGGGTTGGCGGCTTTGGGGTTTATATATTTATAATGGATAATGTTCTCTAAACATATGGCAATGGGGGATTTCCCTGGTTCTATCATTGAATTTACATATAATAAGTCACACTGCGAAATTCACTCATCTCTGTGGGTATTCCCTGCTGCCATACCAAAGGGTAACATGTCCGTGATTACTGAACACCTTTTGGCCCACAAGTAAACTAAAGGCTGTAACGTAAAGAGAGCGCATCTGTGTGTGTGTGTGTCTGTGTGTGTATATGCGCACAAGCGTATACTACCATCAGCCTCCATTGATCGGTGGCATGCAGGTTATCAAGATGGCAACATGTTCATCTTCACCAGTAGCCAGTGGGGGAGCATAAAGCCTAAATGACCACTTAAGTAAAGCTATTCAGTTTGCTTTGCCAGTTGCAGCAGGGCTCCCCCCCTCCTCCTCTCTACACGTGTGTTTGTGTTTGGTGGAAGCAAGGCATTTCAGTGGAAAGTATGTTGAAAAGCCCAATTCTGGC
This sequence comes from Ambystoma mexicanum, assembly GCF_040938575.1. NCBI lineage: Eukaryota > Metazoa > Chordata > Amphibia > Caudata > Ambystomatidae > Ambystoma > Ambystoma mexicanum. Next base: position 809,675,291 of record NC_090941.1, read on the forward strand.
CCTGGGTGCCTGGTTTTGTTTGTGATGCTAAATCTGTCAATTTATGACCTTTTAGAAAATATTTGTTAAGATTAGTTAACTCCACCTGCTATACCGCGATAACCATGATATACCGTCATTTCGCAAGAAGGTTATCGTACCGTCATAAAACTAATACCGTGACACCCCTAGCCCCATGGCCACCACCCCATATAGACTGTGCCCCATAGCCGAACATCCCCACACTAGGCCCAATCGCCTCCACCCCACAACCAAATATTGTGCCACATAGCCTGCACCTCCGCACTATGCCCCATGGCCTTTGCCCCCATCCAAACACTATGCCCCTAAACAGAGTGACCAGTGGGCTGCATCAGCGAATAGAGCATTTTCACAAAAACAGTGAGCTAAATGGCACTGGCACCAACAAATTAAATTGTCTTCATCCCGGGTTCACTACTAACTAAAGTGTGCGATCCTGATTAAATCATTTAATCAGACTGTGCCTTGTCTGCAACTCTGCAAGTGATTCACTTCATAGCTTATGTTAACATAGCATGCTTTCATAAAAAACAAATCCTAATGACTATAGAGTTGCTGCATATGTTATAATAGTGCAATTTAGGTATTTTTCTCAAGAAAGTTATTTGCCACTTGGCTTAATTATGCTATTCTAAAGTCACTTCCATTGTACCTCCAAGTACCAAAAGTAGATGCTGCTTTTTGCAACGTCCTTTTCTGTGAAGTCTCTTCTGTTGGTGCAATCCATTGGCATGTGTAAAATGCCATCTGTCACTAAGGTTACCAAAAGAAGTGGACGGGGGTCACGTGTGAAAGAGGCTGTATGAATGGAATCGCGCACAATGCATTAGGGGGCTGTGGGGAGTAGCAGGACTTTTTTTTGTGCCTCGCCCCAACCCACTCTTGCAATGCTGGATGCTCCCCTGCACACCCCTCAAACCTCAAGCACACACACAACGAAAAAGAACGCAAGGGCGCCCACACTTACTGACGCGGGGGATGCCATTACAGGTACAGAAAGACGTGCTGGTGCCTGATCAACGTGCTGCAGCTGGCATGGCAAGGCTGAAATGCCTTCCGGCAACATGCCACGCCACGGCAGCCCCAGTGCTGGCCTCTATTGGTGGAGCGCGTGCACTATGTGCCTCGTAAGAGCCACGTAGTAAATGTAGTCCACCAAAAGCAGGTCAGTATTTTCCTGGCCCGCCAACTCGAAAAAAGACTTTCCTAATGGAAGGCGGCCGTTGCTGCTTGTGGACCACTATCCATTAGGAAATTCTCTCATCCTGGCGGGCCAGGAAAAGCAAAATGCTGAGCCGCACTTGGACCGCGGGCCGTATGCTGTGCACCCGTGGTGTACAGATACTAATGGTCATATATGAAGTAAAATATGGGTGTAGCAAAAAGGCTTGATACCACTGAGCTCATTGCCAGAAATAAGGAGGGTACATAGGGACATGAGGGCGGGACTTGGGCGGTACTTAGGCGGAACCCGCTCTCCCAACGCTTCCTCACCTGTATCATTTTAAGAGATCGAGATACAGAGAGAGTTAGAGAGAGAGAGAGAGAGAGAGAGAGAGTCAGATTTCATAAGTTAATACAGCAAGATAAAAAGATCAAGAGGAAGTAATGAGAGGCACAGAAATTAGGAAACAACGTTGTAAAGATATGAGAAAGGAAGACCGTAATGATCATACAGTGACCATATTGAAACAGACATGTGTTTGCGTCTGTGTGTGCGCGCGTGTGTGTGTGTGCACCCACAAGTGACATAGACCAGTGAGTTTCCTTCTCTGACACAGACCGCTCTTAGACAGATAACAGCGCTGGGTATGGGACAAGGCAAAGAACACAGGGTAGGGTCAGTTCAATAAGGGCAGAGTGGTGCACTGTGGCAAGGATCCATGACGAAACTAAAAGTAGGGAGGGCAAGGGACAGGATCAGGTAAAGGCCAGAAAAGATGCAGCAAGCCAACGCAGGTGGCATGGGAAAAGCAGTGACACACCAAATTTTAGCATAGTGAAAATAGAAGATTGCGTGGGGAGCAGATCAGGGAGAATGGAAAGGAGCACAGAGCTATAAGGAAGGGCTCAAGTTTGGGAGCACAGTGGGGTGCGATAGAACATAGGGACAAAATGGTGTACAAGGGTCAGGTTAGGGAGCACAAGTAGACGGGAAAAGGATCCGATACTGTAAGGGTGTCGAAGAAGGAAGCTGACACAAGGGTGGGATATTGGTGGTTAAAAACGTGTATGTATAGTAAAAATAAACTCGTACTATCCCTATCTTCTAAGAGTGGTTTCCTCGCCTCAAACTAATATTAAAAGATCTGTCAGAATGTCTGTTGAAATCAAACGCCACTGTCCTGCGTCACAACCTACCTCTATCCCTTACACTACAACTAAAGAATAATCTAACTGAAAGTACCTCTTCCAGGTATTTGGTGGGTGTTACCAAAATGTTCTCGTGCACAAGGATGCCAGGGGGAATTACTCCCTTCCCTTGGCTAGTGGTTCCAACAAAACCCTTGTACCAGGACCAGGAGAATGGCTCCCTTTTCCTGGTATTGGTCCACACACTCAAATATAGGTCACAACAAGCAAAGGGAAATACCTCCCTTCACCTGGTGTTTCTTGAGGGTATTCTGTGGTTTTTCCGACAGTAATTACTTCAAAGTAATTTACTTCAAAAAACACTTCAAATTATGCAAGGGGTTCTGGGTTAAGGGGATAAAAGGTTTGGGGAGGCACTTGGGGTACAGGTACTAATGCTGGGAAAGTGGGGGCTGAGGGATGCCCCCAAATGAAACATCTGAAGTGATTTTTTTCAAAGTTATTACTTCAAAGTAATTACTGTTGGAAAAAGGTAATGGAACCTTCTTGAGTATATTCAAAGGGCTTCAGTTTCTTCACCAGGTCCCTTCTCCTCATGTTTGAGAGTTCTTTTCCATAATTCACAACAAAGCCAGGGGGAATGACTCCCTTTCCCTGGCGTCTCTTGAGTATATTTTACCACTCCCTCACGATATTAGCAAAGTCCCAAATCCTTATCGGGGTTTCAGTGGACTGCTCTCTGCCAAGGCAACAAGGATGCGTTCCTCAGTTGCTCAGTTCACTTATGTTGGGGTCCCAGTCCCTTTTCTGGTGGTCAGTGGGCTTATTGCTGCCACGGCGACGAGGAAGTTCTCCTCAGATGCTCGATTCACTTTTCCCAATACTTCGGTTGTCACTAATGAACCAAGGGAGAACCGCTCAGACCCGCCTCTCTTCCACGCCTGTGTCCATCCGGATCTCTCAAACCTCCCGTTACATTATTTGGGACTTCAGTACAACCACCGGGCTTCCTGAGACTATGGTGCATCTATCCAACTCTTGTGCTTTTCTCGTCTACCTCTGCATGCACTGCTGTACTACTCAGTTTTATTTTCCAATTTCATGATCGGGTCCACTCCAGCTGGACCCACAGAGAACTCCCTCAGCGATTTGCCAGCGTCCTCTACTCTTCGGTATCTCTGGTCAGCCGACTGGATTTGAAACTTCCGCTCTGGATGGTTTCCACATGATTTTCTGTTGCCTCTCTCCCGACTGGACTTGACAAGCCCTTTAGTCCATCGTCTCTTATTATACATTGTTGCCAGTCCTGCACTGGTGCATTATCAAAATCCTTTGTTTCTTTTGACACATTGATCTCCATGCCTCCTCGGGCCACCTCGTACCAGTACTAGCACAGTCGATAATCTTCTTGTCTTCTGTACTCTTCGTCATCCTAGTACTTTCTATGTTGGCTGTATCCCATGTAATACAATAATACATTTTCATTTTATATATTTATTGGATATTTGCAAGGCGCCTATACAACAAATGGTGTTTCGAGGCGCCAAAGACAAAAGGAGGGTGAAGGGGGAACAAGAGAGAGAGATACAAGAACGGTTCTACTAGGCATTGTGACATTTGGATCGTGCAAGGGAGGAGGGGGGGGGTGAGTACCGGCCTGTGCAAAAACGAAGTTCTAAAATGGGAAGGGAAAAGAGTGAAGGGGCGAAGTGCAAGTGCTAAGGGGAGGCCAGAGGGCAAGTGTCAGGAAATGCAGGGGAGGGCGGTGGGACTGGAGCCTTGTAGTACTCGGAGGCAACCAGGCAGGCAGCCACTGAGGCAGAAGTAGGTATTAGCACAGGAGGGGGAGAGTGGAGGAGGAGAAAAGAAGGGTCTTGAGGAGCTTCCGGAACTTAAGGAGATCCATCTCAAGCCAGAGAGGGGCAGGGAGACCATTCCAGAGGGAGGCTCCTGTGGAGGAGAGACATCTACCACCCCACTCTTTGCTTAGAGAAATGTCTGATTCACAGAGTTAGAGCTAGAAGACCGAAGGTCTCTAGCAGGGAGGTATTTAGGGAGAAAGAGTTGGGTGTAGCGGGGTCCCAGGCCCCAGAATGCCTTATGGATGATGCAGAGGGTCTTGAATTTGATCCTAGCAGCAACCGGGAGCCAGCAGAGAGAAAATAGAGCTGAGAAATGCAGTCCATGGGCTTGAGGCCAAGAATAGGTCTCACAGTCTTATTCTGGATTAGTTGAACGGGACACAGGGAGGATGAAGGAAGATTGAGGAAGAGGTTGTTACTGTAGTCAAGCCTAGAGAGGACAAGAGGTCTGGAGACATTGAGTTCTGGGAGACAGTTAGGAAAGGAACAATGCCTCTGAGGAGGTGCAGCTAATAGTGTGTCTGCTTGGCAAGGTCGACAATGTGAGGAGAGAAGGAGAGAGAGGAATCAAAGATGACACCAACATTTTTTGCCTCATAAGAAGATAGGGCGCCCATAGAGGGTGGCCAGAGGGAGGAAGGGAAGGAAGGAAGGTGGGAGCTGAGGTCCCAATGAAAAGGATCTCAGTCTTACTGGCATTAAGGCAGCAATCATTGGCAGTGCACCATGTCTGAATGACTGTCAGACAGTCAGGAATGGAAGAGGCGGAAGGGGAGGGAAGCTTGAAGGAGGTGTGTTGTCTGTATCACACTGGAAGTGAGGGGAGAAAGAATAGATCAAGTGGGCAAGGTAGCTGTTGAAAAGCCACGGCGAGAGGATAGAGCCTTGAAGGATGCCGTAGGTGGAGAGTGCGACAGGGGAAAGAAAGGGCCCAGTTGAACCTGGAAAGGTTGGCTAGGAAGGAGGTCAACCAATCCAATGCCAGGCCCGTGATGCCGAGGGTGTCAAGGAGCCATTTTGACAGGCTGGCAAGATTGACTGTGTCAAAGGCATAAGAAAGATCCAGGAGGATAAGAACAGAAGGACAGTTAGAGTCAAAATTAGAGAGAAAGTCATCACGGGTGTTCAGGAGAGCAGTTCCCGTGCCTCTGGCAGCTCTGAAGCCAGACTGGTGGTCGTTGAGACAGCCAACAGATCCGGTATGTTGGGTCAGTTGGGAGAGGACAAGAGTCTCCAGGAGTTTGCACAGGAAGGGGTTAATTGAGATGGGGCAGTAGTCAGCAGGGCGAGGGGTCAGATGAGGGCTTTTTAAGGAGGAGATGCACAAGGGAGTTCTTGAGGGAAGGAGCTGTTGGCAAAGGAGTGGTTACTGAAATCAGCCAGGCAAAGTGCAAGGGTGGCAATGTTGTCCTTGATAGTTTCCGAAGGAGCATGGGAGCACCTGTTTGGAGGAGACTTTCAGAGAGAGGACAAGTGCTGTGGGAGAGAAGGATGAGAGAAGTAGTGAAGGGGAGAGGGGAGTCAAGGGAGGCATGAGAGCTGGGGAAAGAAGAGGGAGGGTGGTAGAGGAGAGTGAGGACAGAATGTACTGGATTTTGGAAAGGAAGTGGGAGGCCAGGGAGATACAGAGGGTCAGAAATGGCAGGAGAGATGTGGAGACTGCAGAAGGATTGGCGAGTTACTTACAGATTTTAAACTGTTCGCCAGAGTTGTTGGTGGCCCCGGAACTGCAGGCTTGGATGTGAGCCCTCTTTTTCGAGCGAATGGTGAGTCTATGTTGCCTTTGGAGTAGGCGACAGGCAACTGTCAGCGGATGCGTCTGATTCCTGCCACTTCTGCTCAGCCACTCTGCACTTGGTAGTAAGGTCGGAGTCATACCAGGTGTTGCGCTCGGAGGCGGGCTTCATTCGGATTCTCATGACAGGGGCAAGGAAATCCAGGGTTTTGGTGATAGAAAGGTGAAGATTTGCAAGTGCAGAGTCAGTATGGGACTCCGTGGCAGGAGTGGGAGGGGGAATGAAGATTGCAGAAACTGACACTGGCTTCATCGGTCAAATGGCGGAGAAGGAGACAGGCAGTGCAGGCCAAACTTTAGCAGGGGAACCCAAGAGATCCAGAAGATAAGACGGGAGGGAATGGTCCAACCTGGAGAGAAGTGTAGTGAGCAGGTTGGAGATCGGAATGTCTGTGGAGATGAGAGCATCCAAGGTATGTCCGGCAAAGTGCGTCAGACCGGAGGGATGAATGGTGAGGGGAAAGAATGTCACAGAGGTTGCGGAATAGTCCAGTGGTCACCTCAGAAGAGTCAAGATGACTACTGAAGTCACAGTGGAGGAGAAATTTAGAGGTAGAGGCAAGAAGGGAAGAGGTGAGGTCAGAGCACTCAGAGAGGAAGAGGGCTACTGGGCAGGGGTCCTGTAGATGGCGGTGAGAGTCAGCGAAAGGGTTGGAGAGACACAGAGTCTGCAGACGAGGCATTCAAAGGAGAAGTAGGACTGAGTGGGCATGATCGCGGCAGGGATCCAGTCAGGGAAGATCAAGGCCCCTCCACCTCCAGACCGGTTTGGCCTGGGCATGAAGAGGATCTTGTAATCCTCAGGCAGGAGTGTGTCAAAAGCATTGACAGAGCTGGGAGTGAACCATGCCTCAGTGAGGGTGAGAACATCAAGGTCAAAGTCGTCGAGAAGGAGACAGATATCGGGTGTGTTTGACAGCAGAGCGAGAGCTGAAGGTAGCTAGGTGGACCTGGATACCACCTGTCAAGGTCTTCTGAGGGGGGTACATGGACATGGTACACCCTACAGATGAGGAGAAGGGGCAGGGGGGGTAGCAGCTGAAGGAGTGGTGGGAGAAGGGAGGAAGTTCATGAGAGACAGCCGACACCTATCAAGAAGGAAAAGGTTGGGCTAAGAGCCCTGGGACATGACAATGCCATTGTGATAGACATTAATGATGCACATGGAGGATGAGAAGCCCGCCAAGAGTACTTCCTATCTGGTGCCTCGATTAATCGGAGATGATGAGAAAGGATTAGTTTACTCTCAAGCAAGTGGTTTGGAATGGAGGGGGTGTCGGTTAGGTAAGGTTGGGGTGTGATGGTCGTGAACGGGCTGTACCCTAGGTGATCGTCCATGTCCCCAGTGGGGAGTCCCTCCCCATCAGGTCCTCTCCCATTAACCCCTCTATCCGGTCCTCCCACATTAAACCACCCCTAGGGGGACTATTGAGTAGTGGCCGCACCTTTCTAGCTTCATGGGAAAGGGCTCCCCCATGGGGAGAAGTTTTGATACCTTGTGAATTGTCACAAAACACGTTAAGAGAAGAATTGGAAATAGGGAATACAGCAGGGAAGTTTCAAATGCACAGCAGAGGCTTGAGTGGGGAACAGGATATAATTAGGGAAAGTGCAAGCAGCAGAGGCCAGAGCAGAGTACAAGGCAGGGGCAGGGAAAGGTTCAAGAAGAGATATAGGTCAAAAACATGAGGTTGGAGCACAACACAGAGCAAAACATAGTGAAGAGCCGAGCAAAGGTAGAGTGAGGCACGAAGATGGGAGCATGAAAAGAAAACAAATTAAAGAAAGTAGGAGCTAGAATATGGAAGCGGTAAAGAAAAAAGGTGGGACCAAGGCTTGCATGTGAAGATATACGAGGAGCAGGACAGGATCATGGACAGTGCAGGGAACGGGTTAGAGTGGGGAGGCACTGCACATTTCTGAGACAGATGGGCGCAGAAGAATAAGTAGTGCAAGGACATTATCATTAACCACAATTTGGAGCAGAGAAAGCCTCACAGACAGAGCGGCTTTGGTGGAAGGGTGAAGGACAAGGTCTTAGAAAGGGATTGAGGATACAGTGAAGAGAGGAAATAACCCATGCATTCCTCTAAAAATATGAGCTACTCAAACCTACACTCAGTCACACATTGGAGATGTGAGCGGTTGGGAATAGGTAGGGCAAATCTCTTTACTTGACACACTATGTATTCCCTTCCCATACACATGGTTACGCATACAGTAACAAACGATTATTCCCATAGACACCTTCCAAAATATCAGGCCACTATGCAATCACATTCGCCAGGATGTCTGAAGTGAGCAATCTTCAGACATCTCCAAAACCTAGGCCATATTGTTGGATTAAAAAAGATAGACTACAAACTGGAAGGCGCAAATATGGCATCCAAGTAAAGCATAGCAGCAACGTTGTCAGATATTATACCCTTCGACTAACTTCTCAAGAAAATATGAGTCCTCTACGTTTTGTCTGTATCATCCAGTCTTTCTGGTACCTACTGACCTTATTTTAAAATAATACAAATCTGACTTCATAGGCAACCCCGATACATCAGTAAGAGTAGAGTAACCTCAACACAGATTATGGTGGCCTGCAGTGCATGTCATTGCAAAGAATGATTTTTTTCAAAAAGAAAGTCATTTACATTAAAAGGAAGGACATCACATTGCAATTGGTGTGTAAAATAAGAGATTGACCAAGAATATCAGTGATGTGAATGCCTATGAGAATACCAAAGGTATGTGTGAACCTTTGCATAGGAGTAAAAGTGCCTTTTTGTGGATGGCTTTGATTGAGTAGTGTCGATTGGCTGAAACCATTAGAGATGGGATGAAGACATTTACCAGGAAATTGTTGCATCCTTGTTTTTACGACTGAACCTTTACAGAAGGGCCATCAGTCCATGCAGAACGTGTCATGATGCCTTCTCAATAACCTGGCACCACATCTTTGAAGAAATGTACATACATCAAAAACAACTGACGTCCATGCACTTGTTAACTAGGAACATCTGCATAATTATACAAAACACACGCTACATAAGTCACCACAATTTAGGGAGCAGATACATGTCTTTTTTCTAAAAAAAAAAAAGTACAACAAAATCTTTCTTGCGCGACACAAGACAGTAACCTATTAACGTATATACAACACTGACAATTAAAGAACAAAACACACTGTAGTGGGGTTAGATTACAGCACTCTCCCGACATGCGTCAGCCCTGTTCGAAAACTACAGTGGGGATTGACGCAGTATAAAACATGTGTAGCATAGTTTAATGCAGCATTTTGTAGTAAGGAGGAGAATTTGTAACAAGTTCGATGATCATACAAATACCATAACCTCATCTGCTCCCTTTTCTTCATTATATACCTAGTCACTGCAGGACTTGGTGGCTAACACAAATCTTGCCAAACAAAACATTGTCTATGCTTCTGCTCTTATGACTGTCCTCTGCACAACAGATCGGCTTTAAGAATTTAAGATAAAGTTCCCCATGCAACGGGCACACACACACACAGCAGATGTTCAAGCGTGTTAAATAAACCTTCATTAAATATACACAATTCTTCCATTTCGAGGTATCCCTATACAAGCACCCGGACTGCAACATTAGCTGTTTTTGTCCTAACTCGATTATGAAAAGCATGTGCTGATTCATGATTCAGGTTGAAATAGGCCATGGAAATGTCTTATCTGAAAGCCATGTCTGGCAAAGAAAATGAACACTTACCGATGTTAATTTCATCATCAGTTTCTGCATCTCCAATGCACTCGAACTGAAAATCTTGTAGCGACTGGGAAAATTTCTGTACCGCCATAGAGAGATCTGCGGAAAGAAAATTAGGGAACAGTGTAAAAATTCTGATTGCAACTTCAGTTTGACCCATTCCAGATATAGAGATAGCAGCAGACCCACAAGCACATTTAGATCCAAATTTTCTATGCCGTCACTACCCTCCCTGTTCTGTGGTTAGTTATTTAACCAAAGTGTCTCCTCCTACCTCAACAACATACTTGAGCTATATAAACCCTGTCAGAGGGCTGTACCGGGAATTATAGGCCCTGAAGACTGAGTTAAAGGCCCAAACTTGAAATGTGTATCCCTGCCTTTGTTGATAATCCTTGGCAAAAATGCATTCCATCCCTTACATATCATTTGTGCATTTTCCCACTGCTGCCTCATCAATGCACGCTTCTCAATGCACCCCGGTGGGGCCATGTTACATATTATCTACTGGGTCATAGAGCGTGCAGCTGTGTGGCTTGCCTATTACTTGGATTTAAAAAAAAAAAACATGTCAATGTTGCACCAGCTTTGAAGAGATGGGTTGTCTTCTGGTCAGGTTAAGAGTCTGAACAAAAATCTTGTTGACAGTGCACTTCAGAGCCAACCATTAGTTTACTGGTGAAACGGTTACTAGGACATCACTGATTTGCAGCTAGCCTCCCACAACTGACTGACACTTGGACCCTGAGAGATATAAGCAATTTGGAGAAAAACATTCAATATTCAAGACTCCATACCATGCAACTCCCGCCCCCTCAATGAGAGGAGGACTTGGATAGTTACTATAGAATTCCGTGAACTCCACCTTTTCCGATAATCAGGCGGTCGCACTGTACTCCAGTTGCACTTGGGTCTCTCACTAATATGGACTGTGTTCTTCCCCAGTTACCTCCCCGTTGCCCTAAACCTCCCATCCTTCCACTATGCAGTGAACGCACAGTTTCTATAATCCAACACAAAAATATTACATATAAAATACAAAAATCAAATAAGTTATGCTAACAAGCGTAAGTCTGACTCCTAACAGGGATTCTCTACCTGCGATATAAAGCCGGGCTGCTGTGGATGGGGAGGCTGGTCAGATGCAATCTCAAACTGTCCCGACTAATTTAGGATGATGCGGTTTCTTCCAAAAACATTTTGAGCAAATAGATACACATTGCAACAATGGTATAAAAGTCATGTGAAAAAACAGGGGCTACTGTTCGAATGGGCACGAAAAGAAGATTGTCAAAAAACGTCAGTAGAGGAGTTTGAAATGTATATGTTAGAGGAATAGCATTAATGATCCAATTTAACAAGTAGTAATGATAATATAACTCGCTGAGCTATTCCTCCACTACTTTCCTCTGCATCACAGGACACTTTGCTGAGCAGCTGCTATATTTTTGAAATGCAGAACTCACTTTAAAATGGTGGATCTGTCCTGGAAGTAGATGCGCGCACAGGCGTATGCCTTATTTTGGGAGGCACCATTCCAGCAGGGGCCTGGGTTTTGCGTAAGCGCCATGTAAGGTCCTGCATAAGCATTTCAACACAACGCTATCTTCCTCAATCTATCCTGAAGTGTTTCAAAGATAAACATTAGCATTTGCTTGAGCAAGTAAATTGTATTTTAAGAAACAGGAATAGGTTCAAGTAAATCTGCCATCATTGTTTGAGCATTTTAGCTTAATCCTATGGAACATTTTTAGTGCCAGGTACAATAAATACTGTGTCAGAACTGACAGCACGTGTCTCCCACCTAACAGATGTGGCTGGCGCGAGCACTGATTACCAAACATGGCAATCACACTACCAGGACTTTGAAGGAGAATTTAGAATGAAGTGGCGTGCACAAGGGTCACTCTTCACTATTCATGGTGTCAAGCGGGACCAATATGCCATGAATTACCAAGATGCACCTCTGCAAGCTTTGACGTATCTACGATAAACTACTCTCAGGGACTGGTAGATTAGGAAATAGACGTGTCTGCCATAGTAAAATGGTGTTGATCAGCGTATGAATTATATGCTCAAATTTGCCATGAAAGATATTGAGTCTTCTTATTCTTTAAAAGTCACTCAAAAAGCAGCCAGAAGTCCAATATAACTGGAAGATGCAGTAATGCTCAGTCAGTTTGATACACATGGATGATACTCTACTGTGTGGTCAGGTTTACCTGCATGATGCGGTTCTGCTCGGTCTGATATGCAAAGATGATATGGTGGAGCTCAGTCTAGATCAGGTGTCTGCAACCATTGGCTCTCCTGATGTTTTGGACTACCATGCCCACCATCCCTAACCAGGAGAGTCAATAGTCAGATTTCAAGGGAATGATGGCCTGAAACATCTGGAGAGCCATATATAGTATAGCCATATATGTAGACCCCTGGTCTAGATGATACTATACTACAAACATGGATGATACAGTATTGGTCAGTCTGATATACATGGATGATGTACAGACCACCCAAGATGATACTATATTCCAAATATGGATGATATGGTATTGTCAGTCTGATATACATGGATGATGTACTGCCTAGTCTAGAGGATACTGTACTGCAAACATTGATACGTATTGCACAGTCTCATATACATGAATGATACTGTACTGCTCGGTCTGTTATCCATGCATGGTGCAATTCGTTTCGGTCTGATATGCAAAGATGATGTGGAGTTGCTCAGTCAAGATGATACTGTACTGCTCGGCCGGACATACCTGGATGATGTGGTACTGCTCAGTCTAGAGAATACTATCCTACAAACATGGACGATACAGTACTTCTCAGTTTAGAGGATACTGTACTGCAAACATGGTTGATAATATACTGTTCAGACTGATTGTTGTAATTGTTTATTCATTTATAGTGCACACCGTGCCCATAGGCATCTGGGCGCAGACCAGGTTACATATGACAGGACATCAAAGTACACAAAAATACAATATACAGATATTTTCATGTATATTCAGGAGAAAAAGAGCTGTCAATGTGCATATATACAAAGGAATAGATTCCTTGGTTACTGTTTCAAATATAGGTGTAGTCTGCAGTGAAATGTACCAGGAAACAATCAAGGGGGTCATCAGTCTAGGGAGTGTAGCCACTTCTTGGCATTGGTCTTAAAGCAATGGAACGGAGCTATGGCTCTTAATGAGTCAGGGATATAGTTCCATAGTTGTGCAGCCAGGACTGGGAAGCTGGCACCTCCTGTTTTTCTTATATACAAAGATCATGCTGTACACCTCAGTTTGACATACACAAATCATGTCTTACTATCATTCATGTCAAAAGGCACTTACTTTGTGTAATATCACCCTGATTAGGGAGCCAGCCAATCAGGTGGCTTGGATCGCGGACTGAAACCCGCAATCTCAGTCCGCATTCCCTGCTGTCTGGCAGCCAGTGCCCCCTGCCGTCATCTTCCCTCGACCGTCCGTCCCCATTTATTTGTTTGTTTCTCCATTCCCACCCTGCCACATACCTCATTTTGGCTGCAGCACCTTCCTCTTGGCTCCCGGAGGCCACCATGGAAAGGGAAGAGAGCTCTGTATGGAGCCCCGCCTTCCCTTTGCAAGGGTTTCCATAGTGGCCATCTTTGAATAGTATTTTCCTTTGACAGTCAGGGCGCCGTTAGGTGTTCCGTTCCCGGCAGGGACATACTTTCAATTAACCCAGTCCCAGCATTTGGGACGGGTGATAATGGCATAAACCCCCTTTCCAAGTGCTGGAACGGGGGGGTGGGGGGATAACAGCCCGGTGCCCTCGTTGTAGGTCCTCACTTTGCTAGGGCCTACAACTCAGGCTGGCGGGCCGTTAACTCCCGATCCAGCCCTTGGAAAGGGGGATTAATGCCACATTAATTAAGGGGACAAATGGGCCACTGGCGACTTGTCCCAACTCTAAAAGATGATTATCTAATCCTTGACAGGACACAAAACCTAACACATGGTCCATGGGAAGCTGTGCACAAAGGCATTGCTTACAAAGCGTGGATCAGACAACCCTTATGACAATTCTGACATGGGATGCTCATCCTTCTTATTAGTCACAAAAAGATGGCATGCGTGTTGCACACTCACTCACAGGAACGGAACCACCATAACATAGTGTCTCTGCCCTCAACACGGACCAGAAAAACCAAGCACACATGCCTTATGCAACCTGTGTGGCCAAATTACCCGGAACCTCAAAGTAAGTTTTATAAAATGTGGTGTGGCCCAATCAGTGGAATTAAGGGTGCCCTACTTCTGCTCTGCAGAGCTCGACCTATGTCAAGAGTTTCATTTTCTGGTCTCTTGCGGTCTCTAATACACAGATACATTCCCAATAGTCGCCATATTCCTAGACCTCTGTCAACACTCACACTGGCACTCAGGCTGCAATCTGGTGGACTAATATAACAGGCCCAAGATGGGAGCAGGGGGCAAGTGAGAGGCACCCAACACCATTGCGCTGGACCGCACCTGACAGATTACTGCGGCCACTACTCAAATCACATCCTAATGCTCACAATATAGCAAAAGCGACACACGTGCAGCGCCAATTCGGAGCAACCCCCACCCTACACCTACTACCCACAACATATGTGCAGTATTTTAACATATTAAAACCAGACTTCTAAACAATAAATGTGTATGTCAGTGCGGGAAGCTAGGATTTAAAAACTTCACAAAATATTGACAGCTATAATGGTTGTGCCTAGAGAAGCTTTGAGGTACAGCTCTGCGTTTCCAATGTCCCTAATCAATTTTAGATGCATATATTTATTTATTTGTACATTTATAAAGCACACGAAGCCCAGAGGCATCTAGGCGCTAATCTCAAGAAGGTGGTTACAAGTTATTTTGAAGCTTCAATAACATACATTTACACAATAGGTACACAGATAAGTGACATTCAACACTTACACGCTGAGTTAGCAGCCAATGATGACAATAACTAGATCAAAAGAAAAGGAAGCTAGCAGAACAAGCATTACATCTAAGGATCCTTGTTTAGGTTTGGCAGTACGGCACTTAATATCCTGACCAGAAGCAATGCACAAGCACACCCATTTAATCAAAGCAAAGAGGATACTTTCCTTTCTTGGAGATGGTGACCAAGCCCCAATAAGCAGCATAATTTGCTTTTTGGCTCAGACTCAAAGAAACATCAGGAAAGGCAATCTTGTGATGTAGCGTCTTTCTCAACTAACTTCTCAGACAAAACCAAGGTTTCCCTGACAAGGAAGCAATGCTTCCCTCCCCCAGATATCCAGGGACGATCTGCAATAACAATAATGACCAACTAAACAGACCTACATCTGAGAGATAATTTACAAATCAGACTCAGGTGGATTAGAAATACAGAAGCCTAGTCTACTCCTTAATCTTTTGCCAGCTTTAAGGGCATCTATCCAACATGGCTGTAAAAAGAAGGCAACAGATGAATTGTTATCCCGAACCGTACTTAGCAAGAACTTGAAAAGGGATGTGCTTATTGCTAAGGGGCTTTGTCCATTATTTAACATTGGCTAAAACACTCTTCAGTAGGCTATGAAAAATAGCATTACTATGCTTTTAGTTCGTGCTTGGGTGTCCGATTCCTCATGCTTCTAAGGTCTGTAATAGGTCAACGCAATGGTACTCACTTTGATGGAGCTCTGATGCCTCTCTGCCAGTATTCAAACCCGTTACTGAAGCAAGTGTTTAACTACCTGGCCAGTCATATCTGATGGTTTGTAGGTAGTAATGAAAAATGTTGCTAAAACAAGTGCAAATTGATAGAAACTGTCCTCATTATTCTGGTCAACCAACCCACAACACACAAGTGCGTATGCACACAGAAATATGCATGCGCGCACACGCATACACACACACAATGGCAAGGTGGTAGTAAGAACTAGCATAAATGTTTACTGAACATAAGCATAATCACGAGGCACATTTGTCTGACAGAAACACATTATTAATTCACTAGCTGTTCCCGGCGTTCTAACTAACGTCGTTCCAGCATATCTTAAGGTCAATATCGGTCGGTATTTCATAGGGTCACTTCTGTCTCCCTTCTTAAATATCAAAATTACCACTGATTGTGTCCAGGAAGGGGCACAGGCAATCCTACAGATAAGGGTTGTACCGGCCACTTTTACTCCCTAAAAATAGGGAAAAAACTGACAAAAAATAAAAATAGGGAGTAAAAATACTCCCAACAAAAATGGGAAACCGACACATTGGAGCATGCCCCCTGTTCTCATCCACACAGCTTCATGGATGTGCTTGGACCAGTAGAACACGCAGTGCCACAAGAATAAAGTGTTCTAGTCTTACTGCCTGAAGAGGTACACATGTATCTTTTTAGTGTGCATGAATAACTTGTTGCTAGGAAATATCTATTACAAAACATTTCTATTTTACAGTGGTAACACATTTATACTCGCTTATAAAATACTACCTTTCAGAATGGGACTTACTTTTTTACTACCATAAAAATCATTTTACTCCAAACTTTAAAAAAATGGGGAGTAAAATACTCCCACTTCTAAATCTTATCTGGAGTACTCAGAGTAGTTCCCTGTGACTTATTAATGGTCATTGAAAAAAAAGGCTAATGTCTTCTTTTTACTTTGAAAGGCATATTTGTATCAGATGGAATGAGAGGTCTGCACGGTATAACAACAGTATCCAAGTTTAATCCATTGATTACACAGGCCTCTATGATGTTTCTTTGTAGACACGCAATTGTCAACCGTGTTACATTGCAGAGTCCCCTGATGGCATAAGATTGCGTAGTAGCATAATTACAGCACCTACTTTTGGTTTTCGCTCGTGAGGAGGCATTCGTCCTTCAGCGTTTCGCTAACCGTGCTCATTCCGTTTGTTCAAATGATTGATAGCTGTTGTTGAAATGAAAGGTGCACTTTGCCATGACACCAGAGGGCAACCTAACACTGATAAATTGCATCAGCTGAGTACCGAAACATACCTACGCATTTTATATATACAGAATACATGGGGTTTCTGTCAAGGAGCGTGTTGCGATTGTGTTGTTTATCTTTCTTCCTGGATTCAAGTCTTCGAGTTTCATCCAACTCAGCCATTGTAACTAATGACACAGAGTTTCCCAATGAAGACTCCTCACTGAATGGAAACCCAGGGTACCCATGGAATCCCTCCCAGTATCACACGCCTGGCTTCCTCTGATTAATGTGGTACTAGGACAGTGCAGAGCACTAACAGGAGAGCCAATGAGCAGATGGATGTAGCACGAATCACAAGGAAGGAGGATTCCAAACAATGATAAGGTGAGGACAGGTGCAATTGGTATTCCACAGAGAACAGTGGAGCCTCCTGAAGAGCAGCAGGCTAAATTCCCATGCAGAGCAACATGACAAGGCAAAGGGCAGACCAAAGTAAACGTGAGCCAAGGATGGAGAAAAACCAAGGAAGTTAGGAAGAACTCCGGGTAGGCACAGGAAAGGCTAGGTAGGAGAGACAAGGGCTTAGACACAAGCAGGAGCAGCAACAGAAGTCAGGAGCACAGGACCCAAACATCCAGAGTGTTGAGATGCAAAGAGCACTTCCAGGGGTCGGCTTTTACGGCTTCCGATTGCAGTGGTGTGGACGTGTCACCACATTTGCCGGAACACCAGGCAGACGCCAGAGAACAATGGCATGGGGCCGGGTCACCATTTGAACGCGGCAGAATGAACATGAAGGATACAAAGTGCCCCGTAGCGTTTTGGGGATCATTCTGTCATCAAGGTTGCCTGCGAGTAAGTCTCCATATCGCCCCCCGCGTGGAGCTGCCATCCGGGACACTGGCATCAATCGACCACAGGTAATTGCCCCGACGTATGATAGGTTTCACTGGAGCAAATTATATCTGGGTGTGCGAGCACAGTGCACAAAGTGCTTGACAGATTTTCAGGGAATGATACATTTCTTGATGTGTGATAAACATAGTTTACATAAAAGTAAAATCCTAAGGAGAGTTTTCTACTTCTCAATGTGGAACAGGAAGGAGGTTAGTGTGACGGCGTGGGATCGAATAACCCAAAGTGTGGCTACTACATCCAAAATGCGAGTGACACAGAGTCACTTCTGGGACCAGGCCAGACTCAAAGCGCACTGACGGGCGACAGCAGCGTGAGGCCCAGAAAGTCTCTACAGGGAACGGGCCGACTTTGGTGTAAACCAGCCACAGGGAACCATACAGGTCAGCTACAAGAGGCCGGCATGGGTAAACATGTAAAGACCCATACTAATCCCGAGGCTCCCTTAACAGTCGGGATGGAAATCCCTACATAGATTACACTCAGAAGGAGATACCACCAAATGCAGTACAGCTGCCAACAATATTACTAAAAGAAATGAGACAAAACAATCCTGCTTTCCGCAAAGAATCGAGATTTCATACCAAGGGTCTAGGAAAGGCAGATTCCAAGCCTAATCTCGAAAAGCCGCTGCAACCCACAACAATAGAGGAGTGAAAGCATCATGGGTCTGAGGGTCATCTATAAACCCAAGTGACGCGAGTAGGGAATTGAGCGAGGATAGGCCAGGGAGCAGGTAGTGGAAGATAAAAGAGGCCAAACTGTTAAATTGTGCCTTCCGGATGTCTTCCAAGGAACAAGACGCCGAGACCGAGCAGGAAGAGCACTGGGCCTATTTAAAGGACACAAGAGTACGCTGTGAGGGGGAGAACCCATCCTTATCTGCTTCCCCGTGAGAAGTATGGTCAGGAAGACTCGGACTGAAATGAAGCAATAATAGTTCTGCAGTTTTTATTTTTGGTGCAGAAAGAGATTTTTATTTCTTTTGTTTTGCTCAATTAATTCAATTTTTTGGATCAAAACAACAACCTCTGCCCCTCTGTCCCACAGTTAGTCGTTCCCCTTCATTCAGGAAATAATGGCAATTTAAATAACCAAATTAATTTTTTTCAAACAATATTGGGGAGAAATAGGATTCGGCCTCAAGGGAACTCCTAATGCCAATTAAATGAAGTTGTGTATTCCTCTTCTATTTCAATTTTATAATATCATTATTTGTATGATTCTTTGATAAAGCGAGACATTGTGCTCTCTGAAATAAAAGCTTCTACCATGAACCTAAGCCTTTAGAATAAGTTGGTTAGTGCACAACACTTTAGAGTTGAATTTGTCCTATGTTACGCCAATATTTTTCTCTGATGCCAGCATTTGTCAAAGGTTCCAGAGAAAAAGTGCATTCTTTTGTTTTAGAATTCATTCTCAGAATGGTTTTGTCTTTTTGATTTGGACAACCAATGAGAATGCGTATATCCATATTGAGGAGGGTTGTATTTGTTTCTCTAAAACAGTTATTCGTGTTTGCTTTTATACATGTAGACGTGTGTGTATGCTATGAATGTATACATTAGGGAGAAAACAGATGGCAGGATGCATTTCTTTTCGATAGACAAGCTGTCTGTTTTCATGTGGAATATCGTGGATGATTTGCCCAGCAGTGAAAGCTAGGGGAACACCTTTAATTTCTTGATTTATTATTTTAAGTAAAACAGAACATGCAAATTAAAAACAGCCTGTTATTTGTCCTATATTTTGTTGTGGAATTGTGTGGAGGTGCAATTTGATCAGTGATATTTCTCCATTAAAAAAATAATCAAATGTTATAAATGCGGATATATTCCATAGCTAAAAGTCATTATATGTTCATTGTAAATCATCCAATGTTCTGCTTGCCAGCCAATCATACGTGTATCTGCACATTTTATGGTTACATCTCTTCTCCCCATCATAATAAATACAAAGGAAAATACAAAGACCGGCACAGATTTGATTTAGCCTCCCTACAGCGTTCCAAGCAATCACTGCAGTTCTACAGAAGGCCTGTCAGGCAACAAGTCAAACTCTCCATGTAACGGAGTAAGCTTCATACAATAATGAAACTCCATGGGGGAGCAGCAGTTACACTGCTATCTGCTGGGCATGATGCAGTACAGGAAAAATCACCCAAAAAAGCAATAGATGGGTAGTGGAGGAAACCAGGAAACACAAAAGGGCTTCAATGCATTCACCTCCCACTCTTTAATGAAGTCCGGTTGAAGAAAATTCAGCATACTTTGGGGTGGAGTTTCAAAACAGTTTCCATGCCAATAAAGTCAACACCATAGCAAGCAGCCCCAATGATGCTAGTCATCAGCTGAATAGCTTTATCTCACTTTATCTCCTGTGGCGTGCATTTACAGGTCCTAAACCGAAATCCCTGTCACCTGAAAAGCTGCATTAAACATTGCCACCAAAAATGGCTCTTTGCTTTGCTTTCCCTGGCACATGTGTGGCAAGCATTTGAACATTTCACCAAGAACAGCTCTGCGTTTACTTTTCTTTCATCTGAATACCAAAAAGGTATGCACTACATCCAAAAACGGCCTTGTCTTGCTGTTAATTCACATGAGGGGCAAGGATTTCAATGTTGAAACCCGACACAGCATTTGTTTTCCCCAACACTGCAAATGGAAAAAACGGCTTAGCTTTTGCTTTTATTCCATGTCAAATCAAAGAACCCTGTGCAGGGGGCCTACCCCTCCGTATCAATGGACCAACAGAAAATGCAAACTCATTCAAAAAGGACAAATGAAAGAATCCCATGACCTGCAGAACAGCATTTCAAACGTTAGATGAAAAACGGCTTGCACATGTGTGAAATAAAGAAAACTGACTTTTAAAAGCCACAGCGAAAGGATAGCTTTGCTCGTACAGAAAATGTCAGTGAAATATCTTGTGGGTGGGATGTTGACTAAAGCCATGTACATTATGTTTTCCCCCACAATACTTCAATCACCTTGTAAGAGGTTCAGAATACCAGAAAAAAAAACAGTTTTTGGGCTCAGGCACAAAACTCAATTGAAAGCCTTGCCTCCCACTTGAAGTCGCACCTATAAGTGAACTAGTCCGCAATGACATGTGATGTGACTGAGGGCATCATAATTCCCTGCTCTGCCAGATTGGAAGGCAGTACTATGATGGAGGACAAGGAAAGCAAGTGTGGCTAGAGCTTGACCAGCAAGTTTGAGTTCCTCCTACACCCACTACTAGGACAAACTGACAAACTTCAAAGGGTGTAATAAAAATCTTTGGTCACCGGCTGAGCCAGAGGTGGACAGTTTGCTGTGGGGGATGAAGCACAGCCCTCCCATATGTGACAGATCCTCCAAATTGATATTAAAGTATTAATTCATTTTAGGCATTTTTTGCAGCACTCAGAATAAGAATTAATTTTGTTTTCTGCTATTTTTCCATGTGATTTCCAGGCAGTTGCTTAAAGACTAAGTGCATGTTCCTAGGACTTTGGACTGAACTGGCCAGTAAAGACTAGTTTCTGGCCAATTTAAAAATGTGACAAGCATGAGATTATGAACATGCTTAATCATTTGCACAGTTATAACGGTTGTATATTTTATAAAAAGGACAAATGTGCCAAAGGGCCATGCTACTTTGCACAGAATTGGCGATCGGCTTACCTAATTCCCTATCACTAACTGAAACTGCATATATATTTCTTACAGCAGTGGCTAGTATAAATATGAAGTTAGGAAACATAACTCGGTTTTGCCAAAAAGTTGACCAGAGAAACAAAGAACTGTAATAAATGCCAAACAGACAGATGGTGTTCCCTCCCCTAGAACAATGATTCCAGGGGGTGGGAAGGGAAATGGTAGGCTGTCCTATCCCAGGGTAGGAGTAATTATAGAGCACTCCCCCTAGATTGTAAAGTGAATGATGTCATTTGGGCTATAGAAGGGGGGACTGTACTGCACAAAAGACACAAAAGAATTTGAGGAGACAGGAGAAGGAGGACGGAGAGGAGGCAGCTGAACCATCCCAAGGAGAGTGCAGAGAACAGACCCTTTGCCTAGATGTCCAGAGTGTCCTGAGATCCAGCTGGCTTTGCAGAATCCCAAACCAAGTCTTCCTTTGTTAGTAGCAGATAGCCCCATTGAAAATCCCATTGAAAGTCTTAAATTGCCAATATTGTTCATTCACCTTTCCATAGATTAATCTGGATTAGCCTGTGTGTGTTAACATATTCCTTTAATAAATCGTTCAGTTGTCTATATAACTCCCTAGTAACGTTTTGAAGTAAATCAATTAATTCCCCCATTGAAATTCACATTCAGAATTGTTGCCATTAGAAACCAACAATCTTGTTCAGTGTTTTTATTAATTATTCTAGTCATTAAAGTATAGCCTCAACAGAATTAGTCTCCGGGTAACTGAAAATCGAATTTGCCTGTATATTGTGTGAATTTCCCCCATGAACTCCTAATCTGCTCTGTCCTATTGAAAACCCCAAATCGTAGTGCCATTGAGAGCAATCCCTTTTGCCTAGAATCCCATCTGTTATGTGCTTCTGTCCTTGTCTTTGAAAACCGATTTCCGATTTTTAATGCTAAACCCTTTCCTTAGCTCCCTGTCATTGTAAAACCTGTGTAAAACGAATTTCCATTTGCCGTTTGTATTTCTTCCTTTTGCATTTGCTCTCTCCCCAAAATTGATTTTCCTACCTCATTTCCAGGTTGTTCTGTGTACTGATTAGTAGTCTATAAGCTTCCCTATATCCTCAAGTGTGGCAACACGAATGTCCTTTTATTCTGTCCCCTAGCAGTTGTGAGTAGCAATGAAAGTAATAAGCAAAATCTGATTCTGCCGTCTTGCTCCAAAAACGGGTTTTAATTTTCCTTTTCTGACTTCCCATCTTGGGGTGATGGGCTTTATTCCAAATCCGATTTTTCTCTCTCTATCCTTACTCCGTGGCACTGCCTTCCATTCAAAGGAATTAAGTTTAGCTAATGTTTGGGGGTGAGTGTTGCGAGAGGGAGTGCTAAACCTTGATGCTATCACTTGGTTAAAAACTGTTCTTTTTCCTGTTTTGCCATTAACGATCCGTGTAAACTTTGTTAGGATTTCCGAACCAATTGTTCTCTAGTAATCATTGCATTTGTGTTGCCACCTGTTGTATTTTGAATAATTTTTCCTTTTTCATTAAATAATAAATGAATACATATCTTATTGATACACACCGGCCTGGTTCCCAGTCCATTGTGACATGTGGGGGTTTGTGAAGGTTGGGTGCGAGACGGGTTGGGGGCCTACTCAAATAAAAGAACCTGTGGTTTATTAAAAGCCCAGAATATAACAGCAGTTTAAAGGTTCTGTGATGCTGTACCTAGCCTTTGATGGCAACCATGGAATACAAGACTCCACCTGGCATATGGTGCTCGTAGGTGTACTGGGCATAGGATAGTAGTACTCAAGGATCTGACAAGGTTCATGGCATATGATGGAATAACCTGGGGATATAAGGTTCTTAGGTAGACACAGGATTATTGTATGTGAACATGTGAAAGGCTGTAGCAGGTCATACCATGGCTTTACCTGAGGTTCCGTCTGGCATACAAGGTAAGCTTCTGGCATATGCTCACTAAACTGCTCACACTGGCACATAAAGCCCTCTATGGGACGTTTACCCATTGTATTAAGCAAGGAGGCAGATGGCGACTGTCTTCCCGGCCCCAAAGCTCATTCACCTGCAATACTGGGTTCATTGGTCACTTTAAACGCTCAAGAGCCAGCAGCAGATGTGCTGTTCTGGCCTCTGAACTCTGGAATCCTCTCCCCGCAGAGGTTTGTGAGACTAACAATTGTTCTGCAAAAATCAGGAACCCTGTCTTTTTTCACCCGTTTCCCTCGTCTCTTCACTGGTTGATATTGGTCCAGCACTTAGGTTGAGACTTGTTAGGTTGTAGTGCCTCAAATCGAAGGAAACTTTAAACTTTCCAAACCCCACCTGCCATATGATGCGCACAGTTAGCATGAACGCCCTGACTGAGATATGCTTGCTGTAGCTTTCCATAGGAGGTTCTACCTGGGCATGGAAGTCTCTAGCTGGGCACATGATGGGTGTCTCTGGACATACGAGGATGTGCGTGCAATTATTGTGTAGTACTGTAGAATGTGAGGTTGCTATTGGACAATTATGTTAGTACCTGTGCACGTGACGCTTTAACTGGCATATGATGGCTGTATCTGGGCATATGAGGTTTCACTTGGGCCGACACGGCTTGAACTTGCTGTATGATTGGACTACCTGGGCAGGTGAGATGAATATGCAAATGTGGTGCCATACCTATCTGAGGATGTAGTGGAGCAAAGAATGATGGATGTCCTGGGCACATGTTTTCTGTAGCATGCATGACCTACGATACTGCACCTGTTATGTGACATATGCACAGGGAACTAGGAGTTTGGTATTCACAGCTGTACCTGGGAACACAAGGCTTTACATCGGCA
Source organism: Ambystoma mexicanum (assembly GCF_040938575.1). Taxonomy (NCBI): domain Eukaryota; kingdom Metazoa; phylum Chordata; class Amphibia; order Caudata; family Ambystomatidae; genus Ambystoma; species Ambystoma mexicanum. The sequence goes on from NC_090941.1 coordinate 809,699,376, forward strand.
TTCAAGGCTGCACCTGAACATATGACAGCTGCACCTGGCCATACGATGGCTGTAGCTTGTCCTAGGATACTGCACCTGTTATGAGATGTATGCATGGGGGAACTATGAGGCTGTACCTGTGCCTGGGTGTACGGTGGGCAGGACCTGGAAACAGGAGGCTTTACTTTGGCATTCAAGGCTGTCCCTGGACATATGACGGCTTCACCCGGCCATACGATGGCTGTAGCTTGTCCTATGATACTGCACCCGTTATAAGATGTATGCATGGGGGAACTATGAGGCTGTACCTGTGCCTGGGTGTACGGAGGGCAGGACCTGGAAACAGGAGGCTTTACTTTGGCATTCAAGGCTGTCCCTGGACATATGACGGCTTCACCCGGCCATACGATGGCTGTAGCTTGTCCTATGATACTGCACCCGTTATAAGATGTATGCATGGGGGAACTATGAGGCTGTACCTGTGCCTGGGTGTATGGTGGGCAGGACCTGGAAACAGGAGGCTTTACTTTGGCATTCAAGGCTGTCCCTGGACATATGACGGCTTCACCCGGCCATACGATGGCTGTAGCTTGTCCTATGATACTGCACCTGTTATGTGACATATGCACAGGGAACTAGGAGTTTGGTATTCACAGCTGTACCTGGGAACACAAGGCTTTACATCGGCATTCAAGGCTGCACCTGAACATATGACAGCTGCACCTGGCCATACGATGGCTATAGCTTGTCCTAGGATACTGCACCTGTTATGAGATGTATGCATGGGGGAACTATGAGGCTGTACCTGTGCCTGGGTGTACGGTGGGCAGGACCTGGAAACAGGAGGCTTTACTTTGGCATTCAAGGCTGTCCCTGGACATATGACGGCTTCACCCGGCCATACGATGGCTGTAGCTTGTCCTATGATACTGCACCCGTTATAAGATGTATGCATGGGGGAACTATGAGGCTGTACCTGTGCCTGGGTGTATGGTGGGCAGGACCTGGAAACAGGAGGCTTTACTTTGGCATTCAAGGCTGTCCCTGGACATATGACGGCTTCACCCGGCCATACGATGGCTGTAGCTTGTCCTATGATACTGCACCTGTTATGTGACATATGCACAGGGAACTAGGAGTTTGGTATTCACAGCTGTACCTGGGAACACAAGGCTTTACATCGGCATTCAAGGCTGCACCTGAACATATGACAGCTGCACCTGGCCATACGATGGCTATAGCTTGTCCTAGGATACTGCACCTGTTATGAGATGTATGCATGGGGGAACTATGAGGCTGTACCTGTGCCTGGGTGTACGGTGGGCAGGACCTGGAAACAGGAGGCTTTACTTTGGCATTCAAGGCTGTCCCTGGACATATGACGGCTTCGCCCGGCCTTACGATGGCTGTAGCTTGTCCTATGATACTGCACCCGTTATAAGATGTATGCATGGGGGAACTATGAGGCTGTACCTGTGCCTGGGTGTATGGTGGGCAGGACCTGGAAACAGGAGGCTTTACTTTGGCATTCAAGGCTGTCCCTGGACATATGACGGCTTCGCCTGGCCTTACGATGGCTGTAGCTTGTCCTATGATACTGCACCTGTTATGTGACATATGCACAGGGAACTAGGAGTTTGGTATTCACAGCTGTACCTGGGAACACAAGGCTTTACATCGGTATTCAAGGCTGCACCTGAACATATGACAGCTGCACCCGGCCATACGATGGCTGTAGCTTGTCCTAGGATACTGCACCTGTTATGAGATGTATGCATGGGGGAACTATGAGGCTGTACCTGTGCCTGGGTGTACGGTGGGCAGGACCTGGAAACAGGAGGCTTTACTTTGGCATTCAAGGCTGTCCCTGGACATATGCCGGCTTCACCCGGCCATACGATGGCTGTAGCTTGTCCTATGATACTGCACCCGTTATAAGATGTATGCATGGGGGAACTATGAGGCTGTACCTGTGCCTGGGTGTACGGTGGGCAGGACCTGGAAACAGGAGGCTTTACTTTGGCATTCAAGGCTGTCCCTGGACATATGCCGGCTTCACCCGGCCATACGATGGCTGTAGCTTGTCCTAGGATACTGCACCTGTTATGAGATGTATGCATGGGGGAACTATGAGGCTGTACCTGTGCCTGGGTGTACGGTGGGCAGGACCTGGAAACAGGAGGCTTTACTTTGGCATTCAAGGCTGTCCCTGGACATATGACGGCTTCACCCGGCCATACGATGGCTGTAGCTTGTCCTATGATACTGCACCTGTTATGTGACATATGCACAGGGAACTAGGAGTTTGGTATTCACAGCTGTACCTGGGAACACAAGGCTTTACATCGGCATTCAAGGCTGCACCTGAACATATGACAGCTGCACCCGGCCATACGATGGCTGTAGCTTGTCCTAGGATACTGCACCTGTTATGAGATGTATGCATGGGGGAACTATGAGGCTGTACCTGGGCCTGGCTGTACGGTGGGCAGGACCTGGAAACAGGAGGCTTTACTTTGGCATTCATGGATGTCCCTGGACACAGGGCGGCTTCACCAGGCCATACGATGGCTGTAGCGGACTATATGAAGCTAGATTTGTCACAGCCGAACTAAATCCATGCATATTAACTTTTCAGCTTGACTTTTGAGATATGAGTCACTATTTATTATCTTCTTTCGCTGACAGACAGGCTCTCAAAAAGTGGGATAAAAAAGACAGATGTATCACAATACTACTGTTCACAAATTAAGACAAATACACATATGCCGAGGCAGACTTGTTAACAACTGCCCTTTAAAAAAAAAAAGGCATCCTGGAATATTTTATTTTGAATCTAATTTACTTGAATGCAAACACCATGTCGTGTTATCGTTTATTTGTTCTTGTTTTGAGGTGGGAATTAGGGCGACTTCATTAATGCGTAAAAATCAAAAAGCACTACAAACTGATACACTTAATAAACAGAAATGCTTTGCATGATCAAGAGTATCCCGCAGAGGCGCGAGGCTGGAGCAGCTGCAGCATTTGCTGCACTCAGTTTGTTTCCAAGTATAACAGGTCACAGCTGGACATCTTTTTCCAAAACGCTGAATGCGAGCAGCTGGCAATGCAATTATGTTTATCCTTTATGCTGGTATAAGCCAAAAAGAAACATAGGCAGGCTCAGCACATACGGGAACCTAATGGGACTCCCCACGGCATATGCTTTTTATTTTATTTAATTGTTTTTTTATAACGAGCGTAATACCGGAGTTCTGTTTCTAAGCGCGGATCCGGGAATCGAACCCCTGTTGCTCTGTGTGGTTGCACGTTGCCCCTGTGTTGTCCTCCATTCACGTTTGTACTGGGGTAAAGTCGGTATCCCAGGTGAATTATGGGTGTCGTAATGAACATATATGCTGGGTGTTGATCTGCTAGAGTGCACCAAGTTGGATTCCGTTTTTCTTCAAGAGCTAAGGATTTAGATGTGTGTCCTGAATTAAATAGGAAATCACTGCGCAGAAAAAAAATCCATTTGAGCCAAGCCATGTATGCTACAGCACCACCAGGTGGACATCCCAGGAAGTGAACCTCCAGTTCAGAGCCACTGAGCAATGCATTGTGGGCATGCAAGTTAGCTTAAAAACATGTTTTTTTAAATCAAAAACTATGGCTGTTTTATGCGACAGTATTTTCTACATAGCTTTATCAACCAAAGGCAGACAGCTCTCAAAGCAGGCAACCCCCATATGCATTTCACCCCCACGTAGGGGTTATCAGTGCAGTATATGGTTTCATAGCCTTGTGGTTGGAGCATTGGGGTTTGTTTAGCGTAAGGAATCCATTTTAAATTGGGTTTAAAAAAAAAGTACAGATAAAAACCTACCTGACATGTGCCAGTATAATGAGAAGAGCAGAAAGGGTTGGGGCAGAGCGAGGGCGGGGAGATTGCAGCGATACAAACATACTACACACAGTGCACACTGCCCCCGCGTCAGATTTGCACCATTGAGCTCGGATATGAACTGAAGACCTACGCTTGAAAGTTCAACTCTTCAGGCAAAATCCCAACCACCTAATCACCACGTCACTCCTCCACTGCCTTACAAGTCTGTGAATCTTTCGGTACCCCTGAGCAGAGCACCCTGTTTTGCACAGTTGACCTCTCTCTATACACCGCTCGGTTGGGACCGTGTAGGTTCACTCCAAATTAATCAAAATACTATAAAAAGTCGAATTTGAATTGTAAAAATGGAAAAAAGGCAGTATGTGTCATAAGTAAAGTTCAGGAGACTATAGTGATTTTGTTTTCTGCTGGAAGGCGGCCATGTTGGAGCATTACACTCGTCAGCCGCCTGCAACAAAGGGCTACGCATACTTGCACAGAGAATAGACTGTTTCACCGGGAAAAGCTGAACTTGTGCTGGCACCATGCCCAACCACAGTGAGTTGGCCAACACCGGACAGAAAAGCTTGCACTGTAATGGAGAGCCAAACTGAGCAGCCCGCAATCTAAGCGAACAAAGGCCATCACAGTAGAAGTCGGGAACACCACATTGAGCATTCCTTTTGGCAGGCCACTTCAGTCCACTTGCTCATACACTGCATATGTCTGCAGTGTCGTATCGCGCCTGCTCAGGGAGCTGCCACCCACGCTGGTAACGGCACACTGACAAACATGCTCCACTCTCGCACTTATTAGAAGACCCAACGGGACAGAGAAGAGAACCGACGTCCTATAAGAAGCACATGTGTCACAGGGGAAACTGAGCCTGGCAACGGACTCCTATATGCTGAGAAGGTCAGCGTGTGTACCCGCGGAGCACATGAGCTACTATGCATCCGTCCCCGGGATGCTCTTTTGAAACCCCTCGCTGTATGTTTATGAATGAGGTACCACTTGGGGGACCCTGCTGTGTCGGAATGTGTCCTTTGAATTTAACTTACATACATAAAGGACTTTTGATGAGTACGTGAAAAGATTGCACAGTCACTCCTCCTGAAGAGTGCCAGTCACAAACTTAACAATATGTATTATTTCTTTGGCATGGCATGATGTGGCATGTGTTTGCAGCCACCTTACTCTTCCGCAACCTCTGTGACTTTCCTTCACTCATCATTCTTACCTCTGGTCCAACGCACTCAGCCGAAGACACCTTGGATGCTTTCATTTCAGCCGAAATCTCACATTCTAACCCTCTCACTACTCATCTCTCCTGGTCTGACCATGCTCTCCTCTCCTCCCGTCTGGAGTTCCTGGGCTCCCCGGCTATGCCTCTGTCCGCACTGCCAGTCTCCTTCTCTGTCATTCGACTGATGAAGCGAGTGTCAGTAGCTGCTTTTGCCACCTCCTACATCCCCCCACTCCTGATAATGACTCTCACGCTCTCTCAGCCCTTGCTAACCTTCACCTCCCTATCTCCAACACCCATGACATCCTTTCCCCAACCATGAGGACCCGCATAAAGCCTGATACCAAGCGCAAGTGTAGAGTTGCAGAACGAAAGTGGTTGGCTTCTAGCACATCCTCGGACAAGCTGGCCTGTCGTCCTGCTCTAGAGGCAATACAGACTAATCCACCCGGGCCAAGAAATGGGCCCATATCCAAGCCTGCATCGACGGGGCCACAAACACGGCTGAACTTTTCAAAAGTGGGTCCGGCGCGCACAATTAATAAATAAACAAACAAACAAAATCTGGAAGGATCTTGTCAGTCCTACTGCAGTCAACACTTCTATGCCTTCCCAGGCCCTCGGCATGGCCCTAGCCTCCCATTTCACCAACAAAACCCTGGACATCATGTCCTCTCTTTCATCTACTCATCTCCCTCCTCCACCTGCACACAGGCCTCCCTTGCACCCACTCACTCTCCTCCTACTCTCCTCCTTCTCACCCATAGCACCGGATGAGGTCACCTCTATGAAAGTCCCCTCCAAACAGGTGTTTCCCTGCTCCTCTAGAGCTATGAGATAAAACATTGCTTCTCTCACTCCCTCCTTGACTGAGTTCTTTACCCACTCTTTTGCCAATGGCTCCTTCCCTCTACCCCTTCAAGCACTCCCTGGTGCACCCTGTCCTAAAAAAGCCAACTGCTGACCTTTTCTGCCCAGAAAACTACCACCCACCTTCTTCTTGGGCAAACTATTGGAGACGCTGATCATCTCCTAATTGATCCATCAGACTCAATCTGTTGGCTGTCTCCATGATCACCAGTCTGACTTCAGAGCACCCAGAGGCATGAAACCCGCTCTTCTGATCCTCCTCGATCTGTCTTCTGCCTTTGACACGGTCAATGATTCCACCCTCATTATTTGGCTTCGCAATAACCTGGGCATTTTGGACCTGGCACTGGATTGGTTGACCTCTTTTCTTTCAAATCGGCCATCCCAAGTGCAACAGGGCCCTTTTTTCTCCTCTACCTCACTCTCTACTTGCAGCATCCTTCAGGGCTCTATCCTCGCAACATGGCTTTTCAATATTTACCTTGCCCCTCTGGCCCACTTGATCCCCACTTTCTCTCCTCATGTCCAGTGTTACGCTGATGACACACAGGTCTCCTTTAAGCTTCCCTCCTCTACCTCCTCTCCTTCCACTCTCATTCCCGACTGACTGCTACCAAGGCATGGCGTGCTGCTAACAATCTCTGCCTTAATGCCACTAAGACTGAGATCCTTCTCATTGGGACTCCTGCCCGTCACCTTCCCTCCCACTCTCTGGCCACCCTCCTTGGGCCTCCTCTCTTCACCCTCATGTGAGGAAAGAAACCTGGGTGTCATCTCCGGCTGCTGCCTCTCCTTCTCTCCTCATGTAGCTGAGCTTGCCAAAAAAGGCCCACTTTCAGCTTCACCTCCTCAGAGGCATTCGCCTTTTCCTCACCTTCCTTTCTCTCTAGGCTGGATTACTTCAACAGCCTCTTCCTTAATCTGACTCTTTCCTCCCTCCGCCCTCTTCAACTAATCCAGAATAGGACTGCAAGATTTATCCTTGGCCTCAAGCCCAGGGACTGCATCTCTCCAGCCCTAAAAGCTCACCACTGGCTCCCAGTGGTTGCAAGGATCAAATTCAAGACCCTCTGCATCATCCACAAGGCCTTCTGGGGCCTGGAACCTCACTACATCCAACTTTCTCTCCCTAATTACCTCCCTGCTAGAGTGGTAAGCAGGGAGGTAGATATCTTTCTTTCGGCCGGAGCCTCCCTCTGGAACGGCCCCCCTGCCCATCTTGACCTGAGCCGGATCTCCTAATGTTCCAGAAGCTTCTCAAGACCTTCCTTTTCTCCTCCTTCCCTCTCTCCTTCCCTTGCTAATCTCCATCTGCTGTTGTGACTGTGTGCCTGTGTCCCCTATGAGTCTTACTGGGGCCAAGCGCTCCTTCAACAAGTCCTCTACTGCACCACTTATCCTCAGGCACCCTTCCCTGGCTAGCCTACTGAGTCTGGTCCGCCCTGGTCTTTGCACTAGTTGACCCTATCCCTGGTTTTGTCGGAACCCGCCCTCCTATGCACTTGCCCAGACCCTTGGGGACCCCTCCTTCAGTTCTTTCTCTTCCCCCATCCCATCCCTTGGCCGTCTGCCCCCTCCCCATGCACTTTTTGTCGCTGCACTTGCACGATCCGAACGTCACAAGGCCTAGTAGGACCGTTATTGTGGCTTTCTCCTCTGTTCCCCTCCCCCACTCGTTTGTCCTGGGGCACCTGGAATCCCTTTTGCTGTATAGCCATACAAATGTTCAATACATAAAAAAAATAAGAAAACCAGGAGGGTTTGAATGATCTAGGCTACACTTGCTTGGTTTCTTCAAAAGTGAGGTGCCATTTAAAGATTGAATGGCAGAAATAGAAATCTATGTGGCCAAGAAAGGAGTGAATGTATTGGGTTGGAGGGATCAAGCTAAGCTAAGCTGAGAATTTGACTTATGTATGTAAGTGAAAGAAAACATGAAGCGAGTAAAGGTGAAGAAAAAAAGGAAGATGTGCTTCAATCAAAGTCGGGGTTGCTTAAAGGGTATGCGCACAGAATTATACTTAAACCCAAGGCAATCCCGGTGACATACAAGAAAGCCAGACCTGTCCCTTTTTTCGTAATGGACAAAGTAGAGTCAGAATTGGACACATTGGAGGAAGAGAATGTCAGTGAGAAAATTGAGTTTTCGTGTTGTAGCAGTGAAAAAGGAAAACTCATTATGTGTGGATTTAGGAGATCTAAATAGAAACATCCAGGTGGACAATTATCTGAAGCCAATCATATCAGAAATGTTAAACTATATAGTCGAAGGAGCGAACAAATTTACAACACGAGATTTGTCTAAAGCTTACCACGGCATTCATCACACCTTTTGCACTGTATCATTATAAAAGGATGACTTTCGGACTAGCATCAGCAGCCGCCGTGTTCTAAAGAGCTGTGGCACAGGTGCTCAAGGGACTAAAAGAAACGCTGGTATGCCAAGATGATATAACAGTGTTTGGGAAAGGAGAAAAGGAACATGATGAGAGATTGCAGAAGGTGTTACAGAAGTTGCTTGAAAAAGGTCTCCAGGCAGAAAGGAGCAAATGTAATTTCAAGGAGCGTGAAGTGGAGAATTTGGGGCACATTGTAAGTGGGAACGTTTACAGACCAAAGATGAATGATATGGAAGCTATAAGGCGTGCCCCAGCTCCTGCAAATAAGGAAGGAGTGAGATAAGTTTTAGGTCTGTGTGAGTATTATAGTAAGTTTGTGCATGATTTTACAAGCATCACTGAACCTATAAAGAAGTTGCTAATAAAAGACAGTGTCGGACGACAAATGTGTGCATGCTTTTAATGTCATAAAATACAATATTTGTGGAGCTGTAGAACTGGGTGGTTTTGTTATTGTTAGAGATACCAAGCTTATTGTGGACACCAGTGGAGTGGGGCTCGGAGCAGTTTGGTCACAGGTAGTGTAGAAGCTTGGGAAAGTGATTTGCTATGCTTCAAGGGAAGTGACTAAAGAGGACATTAGACATTCAGTTATAGAAAGGGAGTTGTTAGCTTGTGTGTGGGGAATAAATTACTTCTGCAAGTATATCTGGGAAAGCAGATTTACAGTGTGTATAGACCACAAACCCCTAGGGGAATTGTTGGCAGTCAAAAGGTTATGCAAAGCTACACCGAGATTGGCAAGATTGAGTGTTAAATTGCAAGATTACAATTTTGTGGTCAGGTATGTGCCAGGAGTGAGGAATAATGTGGTAGATTTTCGCTCATGGTTACCAGTTAAAGACAGGGTTGCTGATGAAGAAGATCAAGAAGAGGATGTTGTGGGAGTAATGAGTGAGGTGATTTCCAAAGACAGGAGGAGTTTAGAGGAGACCAAGTACTTGGGAGAGTAGTTGAGTTTACAATTAAATGATGGCCAGCAAAACGATCTGGAAGGGAATGTCAGGCCGTATTGGGAGGTCAAAGAAGAGTATTCTATGGAATGTGGAGTGTTTAGGGGCAATAAGTTGGTGCCACCAGAGAATTAAGAATGGAGTTGATGGAGAAGGCTCACCAAGGTCATCCTGGTTCCACAGTGACTTCCACAGTGACAGCAAAATGTATTGGTGACCAGGCATGGATTTGATGGTTGAGAGGTTTATGAGAAATTGTTGGCCTTGCTAGAACGCTGACAGAAGTTTCAAAATTCAGAGTAGTGAATTGTGTGTGGTGACCAAACCTGAAGGGGAGTGGGAGCACTTGGGTATTGATATTGTAGGACTGTACAATAGATTCGGGAGAGAGATGAGGGTTCTGATACTGATGGTAGATCACTGTTCTGTATGGCTTGAAGCCACGTGAGTAAAAGTGTGAATGTGGGTGATGTAGTGAAGTTTTTGGAATGTATTTTTAGAAGAGAAGGTTTACCCAAAAGAATGGTGTGTGACAATGGGGTACAATTCAGGAGTTTAGAAATTATGAAGTATGCACACAGGGTTGGCATTGAGTGGAAGTGTTCAGCGCTTTACCACCCGCAGGCTAATGGGAGAGTCGATAGGTGTTATGGTGGAAACTGTAGAACACGCAGTCAGAAACAACTGGGATGGGAGATCAGCAATAGGGAAACATTGTGTGGTGTATAAGGACATCAGTGTGTAATGATTCAGGGAAGTCCCCATTTGTGATTATGAGAGGCAGGGAGCCTAATACCGTGCATCATCTGGCCTGGGTCAAGTTAAAGGATTGTTTTGAGAAAGAGCGTTGGGATTGGGAAAAGTTGAATATGATAAGTACTGATAAGAGGAAATTCAAGCCGGGTGATTTTGTGAGAATAAAGAAAGGTGTGTCTCTCGGTAAGGGAGGTTCCAAGTTTTCAGATCCAGTGAGAATAAAATAAATACTCAACAAGTCTGTCAGAATTCAAGATGGGACTGAGTGGAACATGAATAGGTAGAGTAGGTGGAATTGGAATGGTGGAAGAGTGGGTTTGGATGTCTGTGAAAGGAGGACGCATGATTTGTGGGTGAAGTCATTACAGAAGCGAGAAGCACCAGTGTAAATTAGAGGAAAGTATGTTGTAAGGAGGAAATATTGTGAATGATTCAGTTGCAGGGAGCAGAATTCACAGACCACCTGTTTGGTCCAAAGAAGTAAGGAATTTGTCCTAGGACCACGTTTTTGTAAGGGCATTCATATTTTTAGTTATATTGTTGTGGGCGTTTGTATGTTCTTTGCCCACAACCTGCATCGTTCTGTTAAAAAATATACATATTTATTTTATTTTATGGGGGTTGGGGTGTGTTGTATTGCTTCTACACTCGCGAACATTGCGAGTGTAGAACACTCAATGTGAAATTTGGGGGAAGGGACAGTTGTGAGAGACTGGGGTGGATGGTGCTTGTGCTGTGCCGCAACGCTGGAGAATAAAGATATAATTCACCACTTACCACGTAGTGATAGGACACTTCAATTTATCAAAACATGATTCGGCCATGCTAAGAGTAGACATTGTAATGTGCAGGCTGACACGTCCTAGTTGAGCATTTAATGCACTGATCTACCTACTCGCACTACAGCAGGTTATTTGATCAACTGCAGTTAAACTGAATCATGTATGATCAAAACTGTCCTCTCCTATTCTTGTTGTAGTGGTTTCACAAAATAAACAATCCCTATTTTCTCGGTTAGATGTAGTGTGCCATGGTGACATGGTCCACCTGCTTCTAAGCACTGTGATAATAGTTATGTTAGTCGAAACAGCTATGAATAATGTCGCTCTTAAATAAGTGTTACGTTCAACGTTCAATGTAACTACTGCAGCATATCCCAGGCAATTTCTTTGCTTCTTTTTGATATGTACACATCTCTTTTGTATTCTGGCATGTCTGAAGTTAAATGAGACTGCATTATGAAAGCCTTAGCTTTGAGATGATCATGCTTTCACGAAGCAAATAATCAAGACTTATGCAACACTCTTTCCCCCAGAGAATCCCCTCGACCACTTCATGCACTGTACAGCGGTCATAATCTTTAACGTTATATCCCAGTCCTTAATCTTGTAAATTCTCAAATCCATGGTTTCCCCGATAGGCTCATTGCAGACCACTTGCCGCCTCCATCCATTCTCCCTGTAGGGCAGAACATTTCTAGTCTTCGCCTCTGTAGTGTGTAATGACCATGGACAATATGAAATCCCGGATCCATTGCAAAGTTCATCAGCGCGTAAATACTCTGCTGCGTCCCAAGAAACCAGATACATCTACTCACGGACAATGCTCTAGCCGAAATGTAGGTCATTTTATCTTTATTACCAAAAATTGGGTTTATCTTGTTACCACAATGTTCCCATTCTATAGTGCTGTAAATTAAAGTTGTTCCTATTACCCTCCTCAAAGGTAATGCTCGTATTTGTGACACGGTAGTGTAGTATATAGGTCACAGCTTATCTTATAGTAGTATCGTTAGTTTTGAGATCCGGTCCTTACAGTAGGCTACACAAAGTTTGCGTATGTTGCAAAGCTATTCGTTTTGATATGTGGCAAGATGAACCACCAAAGGTGGGCCCGTCTATATATTGCTGTTAACGCAGGGTTCCTTGTTTGCCATAAATCCCCACATTTAACATAGAGGTGTGCATTTTACCCAAACAAAAGCCCCAACCTCGTCCCGGGATTATAAAAACCTCCACCACTCCGCGTACAGATCTGCATGTACCTAGAATTCGGCGGATTTCATAGTTAATTGAGCAAATTCCATGCTGGGGTATCTATTTTTGGCTCCAAATGGAACTTTCCTCTGGTGCCCAAACATGATTGCTGACACTGAAGCCTTTGAAAGAAAAGCTGTGTTTTGGGAAGGAGGCCTGTGTATGGAACTCACGAACCACAGAGGAGCTTTTGCTTTCATAGACTCTGAAGATACCTGAAATGCAATAGCCCTGTGAGCTATAGACCGTCCTGCACGTTGACGGTCACGTGGCAGAGGGTAGGCAGGTGAACGGACATTGCCGCCCTTCCAAAGTGGATAGTAAGACCACCGCTGGGTCGTGTGAAAAAGAAATGCATGTCCTTAATTCCAATAAAGCATTCTCTTTGTGGCTAAGCTGAGTCGTCAATATTAACGTTACTCAAACAGTTCAAGAAGTTAATACATATTTTATGGTCTATAACACAGTGTCTTTAGAAACTGCCCATGGCATTTGCATCCAATAGGAAAGACCGAAAAGCGCCACCCTTTGCTCTGCTGCACTACAGAGAAACTGCCAGGAAATACTGCTTGGTCAAACTGGGAATAGATGGCAAGTGATTGCATTACATCAGGACTTTAAGTGGGCCAGGGCTAGCCGGGCAGATTTGTTGTCCCATGAACCTGCACATTCAGCCCCACTTAATTTGCTTTCTTCCTTTAAAAAGCCTTGAGAACATTTCGAGGAGAGCAACAAACCTATTTTTTTTCAAAAACAATCAGTGATGTATATTTGAATCCTAAATTTGGGGGTGAGTGATTGAGTGTGTGGCAAACAGAGTCCACCAAACACCGAGGATGACATTTTGGAAGATGTTTCGCCACTGAAAGAGGTAAAATTTCTGATTATGAAGAAACACCAAAAAAGTCTAGTATAGTCGTTTTAAGGCATAATGGCATGCTTGGTGGGCTGTACCAGATGGTAAACGTTAATACGCCAGTGATCAGTTTCCATCCAGTATAGCTCACCAAGCCAATCAGGCTGCTCAGAATGGAGAAATGCATGCGCAGGTAATATGCATGATGCAAGCAATCCAACTTGCTGTCTAGCCTCAGTGGGGTGCTAATAAAAGAATAAGATGAGAACATGAAGAACATTTTCAAAGTAACGATAAAAAATAAATACAAGAAAGACCATAGTTAATAAGACAGCATTCCCTGTTGTGATGCGATCAGAGAACCTTCACTTCAAGGATTCAAAGCAATCCCTCATACAGAATTGACCAGATCGTGTAGGCGTAGGCTTCTATCACTGCACAGGCTGGAGAAGATGATCCAGTGGGTCATCTCCAGAGCTAGGATCCTATGATTCAGCTATTTCATGACCATAAATATTATTCAACAACCAAGTGCATCAACTAATGAGCTAACGTACTAATTACAACTCCAGAAACCGCCTCTTGGAGGTCATGGGTAGGAAAAGGCATCTTTCCACTATTTTTGAGTTAAGACACAAACATTTCCAATCAACCCGTCATGGAACTTGTTAATTTTCCTTTCCAAGGGGATTATTGCAGAAAAATGATATAAAGAATAGGATCAATCACCTGCTTCAAGTATGTCTAACAGAAATGGTAATCCAACACTAATAGAAATAACAAATAGAGACATAAAAAGACAACACTGCTGTGAGGAAAAAGAGTAAAACACTCATCCGCCCAGAGCAGCCGAGGAACAAGGGACAGGGAAATATTGCCTTAATAGTAAAAAAAAATAAAAGATCATGCAGGCTGGGTCCTCTCATCAAGATGGTTAAGGGGGTTTCAGTGAGCATGGTCTCAGCCAGTCCAGAGCCTTTTTACTCCTATCCACATTGATGGTTTACCCAGCATTGTGATGGTTGGCAAACGTATCTTCAGTCAGCACACTTGTATTTTCTATCAACATTTCTTTGTGTTCAATGGAAATAGGTTCGTCCTCACCAAACAATACATGGGGTCAACTGAAGACAAGACATATCTAGAACTTTACTAAGAAACATCTGTTCGGGGGCTTCTTTTTGTTCGTGCATTCAAGAGTATCTGAAATGTTTAAATGTTTACACTACCTTTCAGGAAGTAAGGAGCCCAGGCTACGTGAAAGCAGAGAAGTTGCACCTGAGTCGCTGGCTCCTTCCCATGAGGCAGAAGGAACCAGTGTCCATCCGGCATCCCAGGAAGCTCTATGATACAGGATGATCCTACAATTCCTGGGTTTAGATGATGCCGGGAAGTCATCTTCTCCCAGGTCCATTATCAAAGGTTTCCAGTAAAGTAAAAACTCACTCAGGATAGCATATAATATTATTGAGAGGCATGACTTCTTAATGAGCTCCTACGCCTAGACAGAAACTGATCGTCTTGGCTCAAGCAGCAGCACATAAAAGAAGGGGCTACATAAAAGAACGGCTCTATTGGTCCACAATTATCATGCTGCCCGCAGGTAAACCACAATCATCATACTGCTCGCATGTTATCCACAATAATCATACTGCTTGCGGGCTACCCACAATCATCCTACTGCTTGCGGGTAAACCACAATCATCATACTGCTCGCAGGCTACCCTCAATCATCATACCGCTCGCGGGTAAACCACAATCATCATACCGCTCGCAGGTAAACCACAATCCTCATACTGATCGCAGGTAAACCACAATCCTCATACTGCTCGCAGGTAACCCACAATCATCATACTGCTCGCATGTTATCCACAATAATCATACTGCTTGCGGGCTACCCACAATCATCATACTGCTCGCAGGCTACCCTCAATCATCATACCACTCGCGGGTAAACCACAATCATCATACTGCTTGCGGGTAAACCACAATCATCATACTGCTCGCAGGCTACCCTCCATCATCATACCGCTCGTGGGTAAACCACAATCATCATACCGCTCGCAGGTAAACCACAATCATCATACTGATCGCAGGTAAACCCCAATCCTCATACTGCTCGCAGGTAAACCACAATCCTCATACTGCTCGCAGGTAACCCACAATCCTCATACTGATCACAGGTAACCCACAATCCTCATACTGCTCACAGGTAACCCACAATCCTCATACTGCTCGCAGGTAAACCACAATCCTCATACTGCTCACAGGTAACCCACAATCCTCATACTGCTCGCAGGTAAACCACAATCCTCATACTGCTCGCAAGTAACCCACAATCCTCATACTGCTCGCAGGTAACCCACAATCATCCTACTGTTCACAGGTAACCCACAATCATCCTACTGCTCGCAGGTAAACCACAACCACAATCATCCTACTGCTCGCAGGTAAACCACAATCCTCATACTGCTCGCAGGTAAACCACAATCCTCATACTGCTCGCAGGTAACCCACAATCCTCATACTGCTCGTAGGTAAACCACAATCCTCATACTGCTCGCAGGTAAACCACAATCATACTACTGCTCGCAGGTAAACCACAATCATACTACTGCTCGCAGGTAAACCACAATCATACTACTGCTCGCAGGTAAACCACAATCCTCATACTGTTCGCAGGTAACCCACAATCATCCTACTGCTCGCAGGTAAACCACAATCCTCATACTGTTCGCAGGTAACCCACAATCCTCATACTGCTCGTAGGTAAACCACAATCCTCATACTGCGTGCTCGTAGGTAAACCACAATCCTCATACTGCTCGCAGGTAAACCACAATCATCCTACTGCTCGCAGGTAAACCACAATCATCCTACTGCTCGCAGGTAAACCACAATCCTCATACTGCTCGCAGGTAAACCACAATCATCCTACTGCTCGCAGGTAAACCACAATCCTCATACTGCTCGCAGGTAAACCACAATCATACTACTGCTCGCAGGTAAACCACAATCATACTACTGCTCGCAGGTAAACCACAATCATACTACTGCTCGCAGGTAAACCACAATCCTCATACTGTTCGCAGGTAACCCACAATCATCCTACTGCTCGCAGGTAAACCACAATCCTCATACTGTTCGCAGGTAACCCACAATCATCCTACTGCTCGCAGGTAAACCACAATCCTCATACTGTTCGCAGGTAACCCACAATCCTCCTACTGCTCGCAGGTAACCCACAATCCTCATACTGCTCGTAGGTAAACCACAATCCTCATACTGCGTGCTCGTAGGTAAACCACAATCCTCATACTGCTCGCAGGTAAACCACAATCCTCCTACTGCTCACAGGTAAACCACAATCTCATACTGCTCACAGGTAAACCACAATCCTCATACTGCTCACAGGTAAACCACAATCCTCATACTGCTCACAGGTAAACCACAATCCCCATACTGCTCGCAGGTAAACTGCACAAACTGGGATTTGCCAAACCAGCAGAAAGCAAGAACAACAAGCATTGGCAAAGACAACCTTGTTCGTTCTGTAGTAGGCATTTGCCAGTCAATGCCATTTTACAACCATGGAGTTACGCCATTAGTCAGCAGTTGCCATCCTATATTAATGTATGGAATTGAGTTACTCACATTTTTTAACATCACATGGACCATGACAGGACAAGAATTTGCACTGGAATACATGTTCTCAGGTACTAAAATCATTCCCATGTATCCCCAGGTACTCATGCCATTGTATTACCACATTTACAGACACCACATGCAAAAGAGCTGGCAAATAGTTTGAGTTCCTCAGCATATGTTGGCAGTGTCTGACAAAGGCACACATGACTAGCCAATGCGTAAACGAAAACAAACTGTTGGCTTTTCCATAGCTTGTTCCTGGAGCCATTCTTTCGGATTTCAGCCTAAGGCTGAGGGTATGGGAACGCGGCTCTAAAATGTCTCTACTGCCTGGGAACGATTTCCTGCCGTCCAGCCTCCAGCATGGCTGCGAGCAATATGGCATGATGGAAAAAAGGCCACAAAAACAACCAAGGATGATGCAACTGCACTTTGTTAGGATAAATTACAAATGATAATTATCTCGACAATACAAACAACTTTTTGTGTGATGCTGCATGATATAGCAGCCTTCATCGGGTTAGGCTGGGAAAGTCCCCATTCCCACGTGGCCATTCTTTGCTATAATCACATAACCCCCACAGGCTCCGTTTCCTTCCTCATATCCATCTCCCCTGGTAGCTAAACTCTAATGCCAATAGTTTTAACTCGCTAGGTGTTGCTTCGGCACACCCGGGTGTTGCAAAACAGAGATGGATGGACTGCACCCACCGGATATAGGGCAAGTTGAGTGTTCAGCTCTTCACTCTTTCCTTCAGTGGCTGCCAGACATCGAGTCCTCTCCCTGTCACTCGCAGGTTACCCTTCCAACCTCACCTTCAACCTCTTTCACTCTCTCTGACCCCCGTTCTTCCTTCCTAGCCCTCCCCGCACTCTCTACGCCGCTTTTGATTTAAAGCAACGTTAGGACGAGCTAAAGCTTTTTGCAAGTTACCAACATGTCATGAAGGCAGGCATTGGATATAACTCGAACTATGGCAAATATTGCCCTGGTGAAAAAATACCCTGCAGACCTACATCTGCACACCTGTGCAAATGAGATTCAAATATGGGCCTTGGCCGCCTCCTCTTGTTCCTCACTTCTTCCTTAATCTCTTCTGCCCTACTCCTCACACCCACCTCTTTCCCTCTACGCTTTGGATAAGTCTTATGGTGGTCTAAGGGGGTCATTATATGTCCTCCCTGTACCAGAAGAAATGCTGGTAAAATTGCGGCCAATTCTGTCACCGGCATTTTTACCAGACTTGGGAAACACATGTTTGCTGGTGGGGGCCACAGATCTACCTCCAAGCCTGACTTGCCAGTAGATCAGGCCCACACGGCAAAGAAATGCTGCAATTACCGTTACTACCAGTGATGGTAATTGTGGCAATCGACTCCATGGAATGGGGAGTTACCGGCATTCCCGCCGCCCATAATATCCCAGTAATACCAGATTATCAGGTGCAAGGAATGATAATTCCGTTTTGGTGGCATCCAACCGGAATTACCAGCGGGATACCACCAAGCCCGAATGAGGGCCGAAGTGTCATACAAGCCAACACCATTGCATAACACGGGATGTGGCACCACACGTTCTAAATACTTTACACAATTCGTCCACCAAGAAGGCCACCACAGTTTTGCTTCCAGTTATTTTGCAATATCCTTGGCTGCAAGCATGTCTGGCGAGGATATAAAAATACACTTGCAGTGCACATCTTGTCCTCGTGATCTTTATATGTGCTGAACAAGAACAAACAGAGCTCATTTTTAGGGAGACGGACAAAAATAACTTTATTTCTCCAAATGTAACTATGTTGTTCTCTTTCAGAACTATAGAACGCTTTAAAAATAGAATACCACATAATACTAAATACAAATCAAATATGGGATGAAAAATATTCCGGATAATATATTTCCAAAATGTGTAGTCCGAGACAGTCGAAACAGGAGGCAGGAGGCCAGCTGAGGCGACAGATGGGCAACCAATGTTGTTTTACTGTAGAGCTTCGACCGTAGACAACAGCGAGTTGGCATCACTTGGTACCATCACAAGGAAAAAACGCAAATTATCAACACAAATCACGAACTGGGGTTCGAGGGGGCAGCTTAAACTGGCCACTCCTCAAGCCCAATTGCTGGGGTGCCATGAGAGGGGAGGGTGTCGACCGTGTCGTAAGGGCGAAAAGATCAGAATCGGCACCTGCCTGGCTGGCGTATTTTCTTATATTGCATGACACTGCAGCACCATTACATGGCAAAACAGGCAGCCAATCAGGATGCGTGGATTGATGGCTTAGTCTACCATTATAGCCCTCCGAATGTTCAAGGTGCTCGGCATTGGGCATCCCGATGGCTATATATGAGGCAGTACAGTCGGCAGATTGTTCCGGGTACCCTACAGATAGTTCAACTGCGGTCACTTACTCTGTGCTGCTTTCTGTGACACCTACGCTCTGCGCTCCCCTGGTTCCCCGTCATCCATTGTGCCTCAGTGCCTTCACCATGCCAGCCCCACGCCCCTCTCCTCGCTCACGTTGCTGGAAACCACGTCCAATTCCTGACAAACATTCAGGCAGATTTTTATAGATTTGATTAATACACCATTTTTGCCATGTTATGGGTTAGAATAGCTTTATAGATCCAGCCTGAGGGCCGTACCAGGTGTTATGGGTCCATAAACCTCATTAGACACCCTTGCTATACTCGGCTTTTAATTTGGTTTTCAGGGCTAGCAACACCCTTGGGTGTGTCTTTAAAGCCTACATAGACCATTCAAACCTTTTAATCCAACACTGCAGGATTCAAAAGTGTCTGGAGCTGGGAGCTATTTAGCCCCTGGTTATAGCCACGGGCTCGATAGAAACATAGCTATG
The DNA here is from genome assembly GCF_040938575.1 of Ambystoma mexicanum. Taxonomy (NCBI): domain Eukaryota; kingdom Metazoa; phylum Chordata; class Amphibia; order Caudata; family Ambystomatidae; genus Ambystoma; species Ambystoma mexicanum. The sequence continues at coordinate 809,718,845 of NC_090941.1, forward strand.
TGATATTAACTGTGTAGGTTTCAGAATGTGTATAAAAGAGAATAAAGGACACACCTAAAGGACTCAAAGTATATTGGATGCTATGTAATGGACAGACTGTTAGTTTCCATCTTGCACACAAGGAAGATTTACTGTGCTTGCTCCTGCTAACGGGTGATGCCTGATAACATGCGCTTCTTTTTACTCCTGGCCAACAAATGCTAATTTCGACCCCTAACATTTTAACATCATAACCAGCTGATTATGTTAATTTTGCACTGTGATAACAACTGGCAAATGATACATTGAGTAACCTGGAAATAACTGTGTATTTTAGATATATTAAAGACTCAGGAGTTCTAGGCCATAAAAAGCAGGATGCCCAGGAGTTCTAGGCCATAAAAAGCAGGATGCCTCAGTCTGTTATATAGGCATCAAACTCTGTTTCTTTTAGATCCTTATAATTTACTTTTTGGAGCATTTCATTCCCTATAATATGAAACCAAAGTAAAACGTTTTTATAAATATTGTGTTGTGAATAGCCAACATTTCAACATAGTTCTAATGAATTTGAATTACATTTTTACGATGAACCAGCATTTCTCATAGTCTTGTGATACATGTAGTTCTATATTTGAGACTCGAGTAAGGTGCATAAATGGGCCCTGGAGTGGGACTGGGGGTAGACCTGGGCAGTTGTGTAGACCTTGGCATCAGGGGGAATTGTGCGGCAGGGTGGGGATGGGTCTTGAGTGGAATGGCTCTCTCAGTAAGTATGGGCCTTGGGATGGATCTCGAGTAGGATGGGCCTCACAGTGGCAATGGGCCTCATGGCAGGCATGGAATTCAGGCTAAGCATGGAGCTCTGGGCAGGAGTGAACCTTGGGCAGTGGGCATCTCAAGCCTGGAGGAGCATCGGGCGGTGATGGGGTTTGGTTTGAGATGAGCCACAGTTAATAAACAGAATCGGTCCTGGAGTCAGGTCTGGAGACAGACATATGAATAATGTATGGTGAAGTTACACTTTGGGTCGGGAAAGCAATGAAACAAATGTCTCTAATGTACAATATGAGGATTGCAGAATAAGACGGTAACAGTAGAACCAGTGAGTTCTGATGTCTTAAGTGGCTGATTACAAGAATATGCCTGCAGTAAATGTGGACACCCGCCATTCTATAGCAATTCTCTAAGGGGGCCCTCATGGGAGACATTTGCAGTCCTTAGTGTCCTCTCCTGCAGCAACGCAGAGCCCGCTAACAGACTACGGCAACGTTTAAGAACAAAAGTCAAAGTATCTATAAAAAAAAACTGAAATGTTCTCCTAACTTGAAACAACTTTTAAAGGTTTCCAAAAGGGAATACCCACTATTGCACACGAACCTTGTAAAATAATTAACCATCATTAAATACATCATATATACACGAAGTGCCATTCATGATTATAACCCCTGGAAGCCAGACATTTTAGTATAATAGCCTGAAAATAATGTCCTTATTAAAGTATATTAGTGACATCACTACTCACCTGTAATAAGAAAATGGCGCTGCGGTTCCTGTAATAACATTAGAATGGAGATAAGGATGTCAGTGCTTCTTGCTTGATCCAGTAGCACAGAATTGCAGCGGCTACCACAGCATTTTAAACAAGCTGCTTAGCGTCCTTTCTTCTAAAATACCCTTTGCTGGCACTTTACAGCCATCAACGCGCTGCTTATGGTCTTTGCTGTGTGTGCACTTCTGGAGTTTAACACAGGAGAGCAATCATCTATCTACAAGTGATTTCTAATTTTAAACCTCTAAGGCCTTTCAAATGAATTGCATTAAACTGCGTAAACATTTTTTTCCAACACATTACAATCTGCATAGGAGTATTTGTATTTCTTCGATCAGGTTAGGTCCTACGTGGATTATACGAATCAACAACTGCACGAGCTGTTGCATTAGAGGAAAGAAGGGGATGAATGTGCAGCCATGCATTATATGGATGTGCAGCCATGCATTATATGAATTTGCAGCCATGCATTATATGAACGTGCAGCCATGCGTTATATGAACGCGCAGCCATGCATTATATGAACGTGCAGCCATGCATTATATGCACGTGCAGCCATGCATTATATGAACGCGCAGCCATGCATTATATGAACGTGCAGCCATGCATTATATGAACGTGCAGCCATGCGTTATATGAATGAGCAGCCATGCATTATATGAACGCGCAGCCATGTATTATATGAACGTGCAGCCATGCGTTATATGAATGCGCAGCCATGCATTATATGAACGTGCAGCCATGCGTTATATGAATGTGCAGCCATGCATTATATGAAGGTGCAGCCATGTGTTATACACCATAAAATACCCCCATTGTACGTACAAAGGATACACTGATCGCTAAGGGTTCTTCTGAGGCTTTCGGCCTCATTACTTTATTTGGTCACAAAAATCATCAGTGACTTGCAATATTCTTATAAGGTACTCTACATGGTACTTTATCGCATATATTATGTGGATTATCCCCTTCCACCTACCGGGCACTGGCTGCGCACATACTCAAGGTTTGCTGCCCGATTGAACTGCCCCCCCTATCTGAATGTCACAAGGTCTAGTAAGATCGTTTGTCTTGTCCTCCCTCTGTCCTCCCTCGCTTGCCTAGAAACACTAGTGTACAGGCGCGTAATAAATGGCTCGCATGGATATCTGCCCGTGGGCACTTGCGGTGGAGGGCACTTGCGGAGGAGTGCCCGCTGCATTGCAGACTCTTGGGCAGTGAAGCACAGCAGCCATGCAGCCCCTGAGGGCTGCATGGCTGTGGGTGACATGGCCGCGGCTCCATGCTGGGGAGGGCACGTGAGGAATGAAGTCCGTTATCGAGGCATTTCCAAGTAGCGCGCCCTTGGAATGACATGAGAGGACGGGTCATGGGAAACAGAAGCAGTGCTTACTCTAGCTCTTGACAAAGCAATCTGTAACCACACAGAGCGAACGCTGGGCCGTCACTCTCACGTGGGAGAAAAGGGGAGGCAGAACTCGAAATCCAGTGTCCAAACTTCATTAGGGCACAAACGGGGGCTTTGCTAACAAATATAAAAAGGAACGCAGTTCGTTTTTAATCATGATAATATTCATGCACCATCGTTGTCAGTTGTTAGCTCGAACATGCTCTGAAAAGTGTTTGGCCATGCCCTTGCTAAGAGTGTGATAACACAATGGAAACCATTAATAAATAAAAGATGTTCCCGTGTCTATTTAGATATCGCTACGCAGATATCATGACCGCACTCTCAAAACGTCCATCTTCTTCTTAAAACAAAAAAATGAGATGGTGGAGGACTATTCTTCTAGATAACGAGAGAAGCCAACATTATATACTTACCTTGCGGTAATGGTACTAATCTAGACATTGGGCCTCATTCCGAGGTTGGAGGAAGCCTTACTGGTAAGAGCGGCATGGCTACCTCCATACCGGCTTGAAAGTCCGGAACCCGCAAATGGGCAATTACCGGGGTATTCCAACCCCACCAGACATGGTAATTGCCCTTTCGCGGGTGCCGGTAGATCCCCATTCCCATTTCAGCCCCATAGGGCTCAATGGGAATGGGGGTGCCTGTAGCACCGGCACGGTTCACAGCAGTGCCGGTGATACAGGCTTGCTGTGCTCACGGGTGCCTTTCATTCCGCCAGGGCAGTCCTGGCAGAATGAAAGGCACCCGCGGCACAACTCGGAGTTTGCCGGTCCGGTAACAACGGTACCGTCGTTACCGGACCGGCAACCTCGTTATGAGGCCCATTGACTGCACTTCCTGGAGCAGGGCGCCTTGACAGTCAACAATATTGTCATATGTTGGTCTGGCTGGTTGGCACGAGCATGCAATAAGACATGCTTCTTCATTGCTGGTCTAAGCCCAACAAATGATGTCCTGTCTACTACCTTGCACGCAGCAAAGAGGTTTTTATAAGATGCTATTGAGTGCAAAGTTGTTGGTTGTCCAACGCAAAACTCCCGAAATTCTGTAGCTTGGGGGTTGAAACCTTAGTCCTGCCGTATGTTTTGTAATACAACTCCCATCTGCCCAAGCAAGACTATTGTTGCGCAACACCATTCGGCTAATCAGGCTTTGGACTCCGCTTGCGCCCACACTTCTGGCTACTGGCGAAGGGGCCGGCTCACCTTCAGAGCTGTCGTGAGCGAGGCAATTCCCCCCATGTTCCGTGCCCAGTGTGGCCTCACAACTACTTTAGTAAACGCGTTTCGTGTGTCATCAGCAGTGCCTTTCTTATGCGTGATTGGTTAGGCACTTGGCACTGTGATGGGACATTTTCAACTGAAAGATCCCACGCATCTTCAGTTACTAAGCAAATCGGTGTCCGCCTCCAAGTCAGTTAAAGTGAGTAACACAATAAATCTCCTTTAAAAAGGTTAGTTTATGTCCATAAGGTCTACCAGATCGACGTGCAAAAAAGACCCACTTTTATGATTATAGTCAAATGTTCTGAACATCATGCATAAGAGCAAGCTGGGGGTTTGTGACAATCTCTGTCCCCAGGTGATCTTATTAAACTATTTATTTTAGTGTTCGTCTTAAAGTGCTGAAGGTACAGTGGTGTAAAATAGTTGATTTGTTTCAGAGGTGGAGTACGGCGAGTGACATAGGAGCAGGGGAACAGGGTAAGGGTGCGTTGGTGCAATATACATGTGCGCAGATGTGGGGTGTGTGGTTTCAGCTATTTTGTGAGTGGTCTGCAGCAGTGTTTTAATTTGAGCTCCAGGTTGCTAATGTAAAATGTTTGAGTGATTTGTCTGTCAGAGTGGTGTTTAAGGAGTGTGAAGAGTTGTAGTTGTGTTTCTGTAGTGGGTAAGTGTGGTGTAGTGTAGAAACATGTTTTGGGTGGTGTATGTTTCATTGTGTAATCTGTTGCCGGAATTGTGTGTCGAGCTGTGTTTGATAAGTCAAGAAAATAATTTTGAAATGATTTATCTTGCCATGCCTTGCCCACCAGACCACCCAATAGCAAATGGGAACAAGAGGTTTCATTTTGGATGCATCACACTTATTTGATTATGTGCGTCTCGAATATTCTCCAGTTTATGTGATATTGTGCCAAGCGATGCCCATAAGGTGACACTATACAATTCAGGCCCACACCTTCTGGTCAATTGCCCAGGTACTCACTTATGACTGTCAACTGGCACCTCAAAGACAAACATTTGCACGGTTTGAGATTGTCACTGGCAAGGGTGAAGAAGCCCTGACATTTTTGTTTTTTATATTAATTAATAAAATGATTGGGGTAATCCCTCATCAGAGAGGTGATCTGCTAACCATATCACCCTTTCATAAGCTCCATGCCAAAAGCATAGTGCCATGTGCCCTGATGCATCAGTCTCCTGATATGCAGCTCCTGCTCTCCAGTTGCACAGAGCACAAACAGAGGTCACAGGTTTTTTGACAGGGGCTGTGACAGCCAAGTCATTTAAGTACAGAGGCTGCATGTAAAGGCTGTGCCTCTGTTCCAAACCCACAGTCATGAGGAATTACCATTGTGCTGGCATTTTAATTTTGAGACATAAAGCCATACTTGGGTTTATGGTATGATGGATAGTAATACATGTCATTATAACAAGCCACATTTGATGTAGATCATACATGTGTCAACACGGTCAACTCAGCTGTGGAAGCATTATGCATATTCTGATCAGATTACGGCTCTCCGTTGATCCTTTGTAAGATCTGTTAAAACTTATCTCCAGCAGGACAGCCTCCCAGCAGGAGCTGTCCTGGGATATAGGACACATGCATCAAAGGTCACATGCAATGCTAAAGGACTAGCCTTACAACAAGGTGTTGCATGGAACTTTGAGGCTATGGATTTGAGAAGGGGGCAGTGTTAGTGCAGTCAGGGAGAGCTTAGCACAAGTGGGGAAGGGCCCCCTCCATCTTGTTTCTCTATGTACCTCTCTTTCCTTCCTGTCCCCTTAACATACTTTAGCACAAAGCACTTTGGGTATGATGTGAGAAGAAAAAGACCACTTGTCTCAAAAACAGGGATTGGACCACCCCTTAAAGCAGCTTGCCTTTGTCCAATCACCTGTGGACTTTTGCCTTTAGAAGAGGGGATATCCCACTCCTTCCTGGAGTCACCTTTTGACCATCCAGGCAGAAGGAAGATGTCAAGTGGACCTCTTATTGGGTGATTTGACTTTCCAATTACCTCCACCAGTCCGAAGAAGATGGATTGTCGAAGGCAGAGGCAAGCTCTGCTCCCTAACCTTGCCCTGGGCACATTGGGGGTGACCTGGTGGTGGATCAAGACCTGCCACTCCTAACTGGAAGTAAAGGACTCCTGCAGGTGTTTGACAGCATCCCCCATTTATGTGAGAAAGAGAAGGAGCAACTACATTGTCTATGAGCCCTGGATTGGGACTCACAAAAACCTGTGGGCCTGAGCAGTGAGAAACCCTGTGTTTGAGTGGTCATACTGCTTTGAGCCACATTGTGAACCCTTTCGACACAGACCAACAGAACCCTCTGGGCTGCCTTTGGCACTCGCTTCATCTTCAAGGCACTGCGCCGCTCCTTCGAACCAGTTTGCCACTGCACCGTTCCAGCCGAGTGCATTGTCACCCTATCTCTACCCCTGCTTGGACTAGCAGCTCATCACTGCAACTATCATGTTCAAACCACTTTTCGAACTACCAGCATTTTCGTTGCCGAGCCTTATCAACCATGGTGAGCTCATCAAACCGCTACCCTCAAACACCACATTGATATGTCCTACTCAAACTGCGTATACAGACACCAGCATTTTGGCCAGACACTGGTGACCCTCATAAACCACACTTCTTCAAATTGCAGCGAAATTCAGCTTGACCCCGGCTCAATCCCTGCTCCCCATCTGGAACAACGTGGCTGCCACAATCGAGCCTATTTCGAACCTTTTGCACAGCATCAAGAAAACTGGTACGATGCTGTTGAACTGTCAAGAACAGAGGAATGGTATTGACTGCCAACGGCCCCCTGGTCCATCTTGGGCCGTAGGGACTATTTAAGCCACCTTTATTGCCTTTTTTGCACAAGAGCATATCCTTTTATGAACATTGTGGCTTTTGATTGCCTTTCACCACTGTTTCGCAGAGTGCTGCCTCTTTCCCCCTTGTCATAGTCTTTGTTCTTTCCACAGGCAGTGGCAATGCCATGGGGAGGGCAGGGGGGATGGCTGCCCCTCAGTGTCTGCTCTTACAACCTGTAACACTGACACCAGTAACAGAGGCTAAAGCAGCAGGATCCAGAGAAGAACAAGAAGGAGCAATGTTGTGTTACAGCGTCAACCGGTTGGTGCGCATGAATTAAAGGTTGAGACGGACAAAGAAATAGGAAGGACAAGGAATTGGAGAGAAGGTTATGTGACTGGCAGTGAGAGGATTGGCCACACCGAAATACTTCACAGGTAAAGGAACAACCCTGTTATGCATAGACCAGAGCTTCCAGATTTCCTCAAATCGATATAGATGGTTGCATGTATTAGGGATCAGGAGAGTTTTTTCTCATCTACAACAACAGCAAACTTGGTGTTTCCAGAATTGCACAGACGATAGAAAGTTAGGATAAAGATCAAGTAGTTAAATCGCATTGAAGGAACTCTGATCAAACATGTGAGAATTACTTTAAGGAATATGGATTTTATAGCACTTGAGCTAGGACCATTACTTGACAGAGCACACCCTGAAGAAGGACCTCAAGTCTGAAATGCATCGGCAAGGGCTTCTGCTGACTATCTTTGAATAAAGAAAATTGGATTACTCATAATTTTGGATAATTTCAAGATCATTGAACTTTCTTTTTTTTCAACTAAAGATAGAACTATTGACTGTTTATTATTCATTTGAAGTAGTATTTACTACGCATTACTATGCACCGAGCGTCTCCATGCTCAGTGAGAGTTTCACTGAGCAACATTGCCCTGCCCCTCTTGTCTCCCGCTGGTACCCAGTGAGCCACCCAGCCTCCCACTGGCACCCTATTATCTGCCCCCCCCCACTCCCAGCACCAAAAGCTGCCTCTGCTACTGTCCACAGGGGAGGGGGTTTGTAGTGTTTTTCTAGTTAGTTATTATTGCATATGATGTGTTAAAATGTGTATATTTTTATGTAGCTTGATTGAACTTTGCTGTTTGGATTGTTACTGGATCACATTCACCTTGGGATTGTAGCCTTCCATGGCCCGCATAACCACAAAAGGTGAATGAGGTCATTTCTCTTAACATTACCTGGTTCAGCTTTATGATGGGGATCACCCTTATTTTGAACAAGTGGGAGGTCTGAGTAGGCCCTTTAGCCACTATTCACTCTTGCATTCCTGCGGTGCAGGGGTCATTTTGTTACAAGTGCCACTCAGGCTTGCATGAATTACGGCGCAATGCAGTCAGACATGCACTATGAGCTAGCAACTGACAAAGCCAACCAAGCACCACATCAAAAACACATCATTACCACGCTGGCAGGTACAATTAAAATGTACATTTGGCCTTTAGTTCCTTTCATGTTTTGGGCAATGTCACAGGCACAATGTGCTTTAAATTTCCTCCTTTGTTGCTTATCTGACACTGGATCCCACGAACATCCGTTGGGAAGAACACACAAATATGTCCCACCCCACACAGGTTCTCTGAAAGTAGCACCCCCACCCCCACCATTTAAAGGATTAACCCACTCCACTAGGTTTCAGTTTAGTTGCGCCCCTGAGCATAGTCATGGGTGAGGGGTCATGGAGTTGTAATTCTGGTGATCTTCTCATCAAGGCATCCCACTCTCTATCCTTTTAAAAGAGTTGTGCAGCCCACTAGACATACCTCTACTGGCCCCAGTGAAACCAGCCCTGCCATTTGCTGAACAGTGAGTTAGACCATCAGGACTAAATGCCCTCTGAGGGACTGCATTGCGGTGTAGCCTTGTGCTCTTGGTCACACATTACACATGTTGAGACATGCTGCTCTATATAAAAGTGCCCCTTGGCATGTTCAATAAACGATTAATCGTAGTTTGAAATGTAGGAAACTATATGGTAATTTATTAAGAGTCACCACTGTTCAAACTATTGCCTGATGCGCACCCTCCACCTGCTTTTAAGTGTTATATTAAAAGCCTATTTACCTGATCCTCACAAATAGAGCTGGTTCACATCAGTATGGCCAAAAGAATCAGTTAAGCAAACACTACTGAAAAAGTGGTACCCACGTGCATTAGTAGATCCTCTCTGAAGTCTTTCTAAAATGTACGATCCATGTCAATTTCCTCCAGTTACAAAATGCTGTAATAATAGATGTTGTGATGGCCAAACTGAATGGTCCTCAATGCATCACCCTCAAAGGATGATGGGCTGAGCCCGTCCTGCCATGAGTTGAACCCATGTGTCCAGTTTGCACACACATCTCTGAAATCAGCGTGCAACTTGTTTAGCTACGGTAGGGATGACCACAGCATTTCTTTTTCCAAAGGAATTCGCTTTATACGGTATATGAGGGCAATTTATAAAAAGAAATGCTGTGTTACCAGATGAACCATTTGCAAGGTCAGTGTGAGCGCAGGAGATCCAGTCGGAAAAGGTTTGTGAAAAGCAGGTACTGTAGAAGGTAACCTGTTCCAGAACTGACAAAAAAAGATAAATTGTATGGTCACTCTAGGCAGAAGAAATGAAAAATCATGAAAGCAGATGGGCTACAGCTTACTGATCCATTTACTGAACACGCCAATATCAAATATTGGCGGTAGGGTGTGGGCAGACATGGACCACTCTATGTAGGGGTGCATTTTATGGACTTTGCACATGTGCAAAGGCTGTTTGTGCATGTGGAATTCGTCTGGGGCATAAACATATGTGGTTTGTGCATGTGTTATTTGCTGTGTTTGCACTGGAATTAATGTGGCTGCACATGCACACACAGGTGCAGGGTTCAAAATAGCTGCGAGCCATTTAGCTAATGCTTCTATCCCTGGAGGGCCTAGTTAGCTTGACATCAACAGCTACCAGGAGCTACTTTCAGCTCCCCAGGCCAACTGGTGTTGTACAAACATACATATGTGATATTAACTTTCTGCACTTGGGAATGTGTATAAAGAAGCATTTAAAGCAACATGTATTGCACATAACGTACAAAAAGTTAAAGTTTGCCTCTCACATAAAAGTTAGATTTGTGCCACAATATGTACTAGCTCCTGATTCTCTAGAGGTAGCTCCTGCCTACTAAGTGAGGCCCGAGACCTAAGAGCTACTTTTTGCTCCTGCTCATGAAATCTGAATGTCGGCCCCTGAGCTGTAGCGCATTTGTAATGGTACTGAAATACCCCTCTTAGATGATGGAGACTGAACACAGATGGTGGAGAAAGGGATAGGGGAACATTAGGTAGAGAAGATTACCCCAAAAATCAGATACTGGCAACTGGTAAATATTGCTAGTGTTGAGTCATGTTACAAAAAAATAATAGGCTTTAGCTCTTAAATACAGTGATAAGAACATTTACCTTCAAGGTAAATGGAATTTGGGTCCTAAATAGTGATATGAAAATGAACCAAAGAACTAATGAAACAAGAGGTAACCTGCTGACACTGAAAGTTAGAGCTAACACTTGGCCGCCATTAAAAAAAAGCCCTTTGTAGATGGGTAATGGGGAGGAACAACTGCAAAGATGCATAGCATGCATTCACAAGATCAACAAGCAAACTCCATCAAGATCCAATCTCAGGAGAAATGCATTGTCAATAATTTGGTCTTTAATGTATCTCAGACTACTGAATAAATAATAATTATTCCTGGTAAATTTGGATGCAGCATTCCACAAAAAACGGATATGTGACCAATTCAACTTGAACATTTAACTTTTCCGATGTTGTAGAACATTGAGATTGTGTTCATTATTTGCAGGGGACAGTAATGAAAAAAGACCTTATGTAAAAACTGCATTAAGCAATTGGTGCATGATCCCAGCAGAAGAGCGAGTAGTTCTGGAAAATATAAAAAGTGAAGTATTGGCATATATGAGATCCACCCACAAGAAGAGGTGATCTTAGAGGAATATCCACATTTGCGACCAGCCTTATGGATGAGATTATCATTAACATCAAAAGGTTGGTGATAAAAGATTTAGATTTGCTAAGTAAACAGAAATGAAGGTCTGACAATTTGTCTCTCAAAGGGAGAAAATGGGATCGGACGAGGACCCTCGTCGAAGGGAGAAATGCGGTTGTTTGGGGGTAGGGAAGAATATCTAAAAGAGGCTCACAACAACTTAGAGTGACAAGCTGTTAAAGAAGACTCACACATGACCCCAAGCTGGAATTATACTGGATCCTTGAGGAATCATTGGTGGTAGTTTCATGGAAGTATTGTTGAAAATGTGGACTTGGACTTCCCCTGTGTAAAGTTTCCAACAAACAATATTGTATCCCCTGCTAAAGGTCCACAAATCATTTGTGAAAAACACTTGGAGATCCAATGTGAGTTCTACAGGATCATTTATGGACTTTCTCAAATTTGTCCCACCATATGCTAATTTCATTATGGGTTTCTCGCATTTTACTCAGTTACTGGCCCAGGTAATAATCCTTTCAGACACTGTGTAATCCTAAAGCCTGTATTCGACACACAATGGTATCCTGTTTTAACATCGACTCCTTCTCTATTATTACAGGCACTCAAGCGGAACTACAGGGCCAATAATTATTATTTTTTTTCTATTTGTAATTTCAATGGAATTCCTCAATGATAATCTCCTGCCCTGGTTTCCTGTGACTCATTTGCCTCTCTTGTGGACATTTTGAAACCCATCTTTTACGACAATGACATTATTGCTGCAAAAACATGGGAAAAGACATCTCACTCTGCTTTAACAGCATTATGCTCAGGGATAAATGCCTCAGGGGAAAGTGGTAGTTTACCTCCGGCCCTGAAGACTGGGCTTGTACTCCATACCCATACGGCTGGAATAACTACCGTTTGATTACTAGTTTACAGCAAAGTGGTGGCTAAGCTGTTTCTTGGACACAAATCTTTTCAATCCTTATCGCGAATATCAGTTTGGCTTTCTGAAATTTGATTTGGTTTTGATACATTAAAAAAGTGCTAAATCTGGCAGACTTAACCGCATTTGGGCGCAAATGGTATAAATGGTAGGGATTCCTTCTGCTATCTTTCACTCTAGCCTAGGAGCAGAAAGAAAGGTACTGGAATAGTCCCTTAAACAAAAACGATTAAAATATGTTGTGGCCTCAAGAATTTCAGTACTGTTTTGGAGTTCCAATGGAACAGAGTTCTAAAGTCGGGGCCATAAACCACTAAACGCCTGTCCCCTCTTGAGACACACTGATATGGTCGGATCAGAAGTAGACACTTATCTACAGGCCTAGGTATTCGGCTTAGGTAATACCATTTAAGCTGCTGGGCTAAATATGGCTAAGCAAGACCATGCAGGTGTTTAAAAACCAAAGGGCCGGATTCACAGAAGCGCTTTATAATGGGGCAGCAGCCCCACTGGAAAATGCTCTGAGGATCAGGCCCAAAGAGTTTGTAACTGTATTCTTTCCTTCAGTGAAAGCCAGTGAAGGGGCCTACATAGAGTTCAAATGGAGGCAGATTTAGAAACTTTAAAAATAAACCTGACTGCCATATTCTGAGCTTTCTGAAGCCTCATTATTTGTCTCTCAGGACAGCCTGCAAAAGGCCATTCCGTAACCTAACCCAGAATTAACTAAAGCTACCAACTACCATAGCATGACCATTTTGCAGGGCAGGGCAATACACAATAGTCTTGAGAGAATAGAAGACTGTCTGAACTCTAGCTCGAACCTGGATTTCACTACCGAGATTAGCTTGCCAAATGTACACCAAGTTTCTTAACATAGGAGGATGGGAAACATTCAGTGTGTTGGCTAACACGTGTTTGGGTCCGAACAAGGCCACATCACTTTTATAGTATTTAACTGCTGCTGATTTTTGGACATCCATAGACCAACTTCATCCAGACATTGGCCTACTCGCTGAAAGGGCTCTTTGAGATTGCCAATATTTAGGAAAATCATCATATCGTCTGCATATGAGTGAAAGTTGAGCTTGAACTTCTTAAAAATGTTAATGTTTCATATAAATGTTCAAAAGAAATGGCGAAAGGGCAAAGCCCTAAGGGACACCACGTCTGACAGGAAGTGTGTCTGACAAAAACCTGCCAAAATATACCTGTTGTTTACAATTAGTCCAGAACAAATTAAAACTTAACAGGGCTGTGTCTCTGACTCCACCCATTTCTTTTAGGCGATCTAATAGAATGGTGTGATCTACCATGTTGAACGCCACCGACGGGTCCAACATCACCAAAAGAGTCAGCTCACCATTGTGTGACCAGGCCAGAATGTCATCCGAGACCGTAATCGATGCAGTTTACATTCCATGTCTATCAAGGGGTGTATGTTTCTCAACATGTTTCTGAAGCTGGGAAGTCACTATTTTTTCAAGAATCTTCACTGGCCAAGGCAGTCCTGCATCACAGCAGTCATTTTTCAGATCATTTGGATCAAGATTGGATTTATTTCAGAAGAGGAGAAACAGTGGAGACTCAACTCAGATTAAATTATTCCTTGAGATAATAAATGGTTGCTAAAAGTAGACATGACATGTGCAAGTGCAGCCTCCTGGGCCTGGGCTGCACAATCAGGAAAGGGAAGAATAGATCATTTGTGGGTTTCAATCCCTTCAATAGGTCCAACACACAGTCATAAGACATGGGGTTAAAAATCACATTTTGGAGTGGTGAAAGAGGTGGCGTAGAAACCTTAAGTGGGGTGGTGGTTTTAGGCAGGTAAAGTGCTTGATTCAAATTCAAATCAATTGTTTCCTGAATCTCATCAGTTTATTTAATGAACATTTAATTTAAAGATATTTCACAGCATAGAGTATGCCAAACTGCAAATTCTAGATGCCATCCACTTACACTTCAACTCCCACAATATCACTCTACTGATGCTGCTTCAGATGTACTGACTCTTTGACATGAATGTTTGCTTTCCATGTTTACAGCCCCTAGCTAACCTCAAGCTTAGTTCATCTAAGAATGAATTTCTCCTCTTATCTAGTCAGAATCTGGAGGATCAAGATCCCAAATGTGGGCCTCTGTTCTGGTACAGTTGGCACATATTCTTTCTTAATTGCCAGTGCTCAAAGTTTCTCAAAATGTGGGTCGATTATAAGTTATCCATGAAAGCTAACATTGCAAAGAGCTCTTAGACCACTCATTTACAACTATTCTCTGAAGTATATGATCAGACCCTGTAATCCACCAGATGTATTTAGTTATGTAGTTCAGGCTTTGGTATTGTCACGCACAGGGTTCAAGACCTAAACATTAAAGTGGGGGGACTCGTCAACAAACTCAATGGGATGAGACGTCGCCATAAATTAGCATATCAAGGTGAAATATGGACATTTTATTAAATTGGCTTTGCATAACCACCCAAATTGAACAGGACAAATGGCATTTGCCTTTCATAAAATCAACACACACACACACACAAAACCAAGACAGGATATTTTCTTCTAATAGTGTTTTTGAAAAGGACAAAAGGTGCACATCTTTTAAACTCCAAGAACCAATACATATGTTTTCCATGGGACTTGCACTAGCGAAATGCAATATTTCACCTTTAGTTGTTTATTATTTTTCATAATGTTGTATAATGCAGTAATGAAGTGTCTGGCCTACAAACTCCAGGTTTGATCCCCGAGATCGGCTTTAATTCATAAATTCAAAGAGGACATCCAATGTTTCTCTTTTAGCTGGGGGGACGGAGTCCACCCTCTGAATAAAGGGGGTGGACTCGGTCCCCCCGCGTGTACCCTCAACTTGAGCCCTGGTCACGCATAGATGGTGGTAATGCTGTTCTTTGTGGTGCTTCTCTAGGACATCCTCTCTATATTCAAAGGCACTGATGATTGCTGAAAGTGGAAGTGTGATCTTATTTCCCCTGTTCTGGCTGGTCTGCTATGGCGGCCAGTGGAAGACAGAATTGGCTTTAAAATAAGGCTGTTTCGCATTCCAGGTGCTTGTTCTTCAACAGCCTCATTATTTGATAGATAACATCCATATTGCTGGGGACTCTCCTAGCACAAGAAGCAAAAGGTATTTCTCGATTAAATATTCTCAGCGATACCGAAGCTAAGGGGGCCAGAGGGCTTTTTCCTTTGCCATGCCTCCCCTATGCAATTCTCTTCCACCTGATGTACGGTTATCGCCTCTCTTATCTTTAGGAAGAAACTGAAAACCTTTGTATTTCCAGATTATCTTGTTCTTCTTTTCAAATAATCAAATATTTGTGTTATGCTCAGTTTCGCTTCATGTACGGTGCTCGGATGCCCTCAGACCCCATTTGCACCTACTAAAAGCTCTAAAATAAATTTTAAAAAAAGAATCCTGTGGAATAGATATATAGAATATACATTTATTTGGGAATGTAAGGAGGAGGAGCTAAAGAGTTTTGTAATGATCTGAATATACAATTATACTTAAAACAGACCTGATTTCAGGAACTGAAGATAACGGGAGAATCCTACTTTTGAAATAGAAATATATATAGTAAAGAAAAATGAGCAAACACAATATTGCTATGTACAGCCTGCACAAGCACCAAACAATATCAGACATGCGCAATCTGGCAAATGGCCCAGGTCAAAATGCCCATTTTAAGGAAACCATGATAGTCGTTTGAATCGTCCCGCTAAGGTAAACTTGAACCCATTGTGTTTGTTTGTTTGTTTATTTATTTTGTATAGCGCTCCTGACCCAGAGGTATATGGGCGCTTAAGCATCAGGTTACAGGCATAGGTAAGAACATTTGTACATTTGTGCAGCATATGTATAGTTACAAAAGCAGTTATGAAAGCAGTTATAGTAGAATTAGTAACATCGTAGCGGATACATACATACATACAGTGCTAGTTATTTGTTGAGTAACCAGGTGATGATCTTGGTTCTGAAAGGTTGAAATGTAGGGGTAGATTTGATGTCCAATGGAATAGTGTTCCATAATTGTGAGGCTAGAACTGGGAAGCTGGATCCACCGGCTCTTTTAAGGGAGTATTTGGGCACTGTCAGTTGTAGTGTATTAGAGGATCTGGTGGTTCTAATATTCTGTCTTAAGGTGAATTTATCGGTTAAATAAGGTGGGGCCAGGTGGTTAAGAGCTTTGTAGGTGAGGCAGATAGTTTTTAGGTCTATTTTTTGTTGGATGGAGAGCCATTTGCATGTGATTCTTGTGGCTGAGATATGTTCTCTTCTGGGAATATTAAGGGCGGCACGGAGTGCATTGTTTTGTAGAACTTGCAGTTTATTGACAACCGTTTTATTGGCACCTACATACAGGCTGTTGCAATAATCCAGTTTGGATTGTATAAGTGCTCTGGCTAGAGTAAGGCAATTGTTGGGGGATATCAAAGTTCTACAGGCTCCGATTAGTTTCCCAGTGTAAGCAGTGGCTGAGGCGGTCATATTAATTTGTTTGGCGAAGTTGGTGTTAGTGTCGAGATAGAAACCAACAGTTTTTACACTTTTGGCAGTGGGAATGGTGTTGCCGTCAATGATGAAGCTAGAGTAGCTAGGGCTGAGATTCCGGATAGTGTTGGGTGAGCCGACAAGGAGCAGTTCAGTCTTGTCATCGTTCAGGCAGAGGCCATGTGTGGCCATCCATGCCTGAATGATGGAGAAGACTTCACCGATCCTGTTGGCGTCCACGTTGTAGTTGCCTGATAAATTGAGGAGTATCTGGGTGTCATCTGCGTAGTTGGTGTAGGTGACACCCAGATGGTCCAGTTTATCGAATAGGGGCTTTGTAAATATATTATACAAAGTGGGTGAAACACAAGATCCTTGTGGGACACCGCAGGTAATGGGAATATGGTTGGCTGCTGCTATGGGTGAAAAGACTCGCATGGTCCTGTTGTCCAGGAAGGATTGGATCCATGTGATCGCCGAGTGGGAGAAGTCTGCTGCCGATGATAAGTGGTTGCACAAGATTTTGTGGTCAACCAGGTCAAAGGCAGCGGAGAGGTCGAGGAGAAGCAGGATGGCAGCCCTCCCTTTATCTTTGATTTCGTCTATCTGGCTCTTGAGATCAACAAGGGCCGTTTCCGTCCCATGTTGGGGACGAAAGCCAGATTGGCGAGTACCTAGTAATAGGTTAGTTTCAAGGTAATCCTGAATTTGTAAATAGGCCACTCTGTCAAGAATCTTTAGTAAAAATGGGACAGTGGTAATGGGTCTATAATTTGTGGGTATGTCTGGGTCGAGGGTCTGTTTTTTTAGCAAGGGTAGGACCCAGGATTGTTTCAGATTACTTGGGACCATGTTGTTAGAAAAAGACAAGTTTATTAATTTGGTGATGAAGGGGGAGAGATCCCTGGCAGCATCCTTGATAATCTGTGCGGGGCAACTGTCCCCCTTGCAGTTCGAGGGTTTCAAGGATGCTATAATTTTTTGTACTTCAGGTATGGTAACCTTTTTGAAGGTGAAGCCTGAGCTAGTGGCGGTGAGTGGGGGATGGGTGGGTCTGGAGGTGGGGTCATGAGTGAGCTGTTGCCGTTTGTTTCCAGTTTTAGTTTGGAGCCCTGAAATTTTGTTGGCAAGGGCATTCTGGATCCCTGTGCACCAAGGTTTATCCTTTGTGCAGGTATCTTCGGGAGGAGTGGGGTTTTCTAATTCCTTTAAGATGTTAAAGAGCTCTTTTGTGCTGGAGCCTGCCTGTGAGATCCTGGAATTAAGAGATTCTTTCTTAGCACGTGTGATCTCATTTTTGTAGAGGGTGGAGATATTGGTAAGGTTAGTTCTATTGTCTGCTGAAGGCACCGATTTCCATAGTGATTCAAGTTTGCTTTTTTGTAGTCGGAGAAGTTTGAGCTCTGGGGTGTACCACGTATTCAGGTGCGCTTTAGGTTTCCCTTTGCGCATTTTTAATGGGGCAATGGTGTCGATAGCTTTAGCCATGGAGTCATTATAGGCGTTGACCAGCAAGTTTAAGTCAGTTGTAGTTGGTAGGGCGTTCAGAATGGGGGTCACCAGAGGCATTAAGGCTTCAGCTGTGATGTTGCTCTTTTTCCTAGTTAGGCAGGCCGGAGCAATAATAGGCCTTTTGTACACTAGGTTGTTGATATTAATGTCAAGGGGGAGGAAGTGGTGATCCGTCCAGATGAGCTGTACAGGGTCCTTTAGGGTGATGTTGCAATTGAGGGCGGTTACCCAGTCAAGGATTCTGCCTTTCGAGTGGGTGGGTTTGGAGCAGAGTTGAAGGAGGCCATGCTCCTCTAATGCCGTGGCCAGGGCAATGGCAGGGGTGTCAAGAGGGTCATTAAACCCGAGATTGAAGTCTCCCAGTATAATCATTTGTGCTAAAGGTGTGCTTTGTGATAGAATTTGGGGAACAGAGCGGAAACATTAAATGGATGTAAAACAAGCATTGGCGTTTTTTATGAGAGCAAGAAACTTTGAAAAATGGTCTGGGTTATGAACCCCCTGTCTGTTATCAGAGGCCCTCGTTGAAAAGGCACAGGAACTGGAGAGTTTTCAGATACCGACATGACGTCGAAAACATGGTAACACAACCTTCCGGTATTTTAGGTGTGGGGGTACTGTTTGTAAACATCTTATTAATGGCAGAAAACAATTCAAAGTGGCTGCGGTGAAATATTCCTATTATGGTACGGAATCCAGAGTACATAGTTTATGCTCAGGTGTTCTTGCAAAGAGCTGTAGATTGGCAGCACAATTAAAGAAATGAAAACCCATCCTAACAGCACTGCGCCTTGAGGAGTATTATAAAAGTGACCTACCCACTCTTCTCAAATTACATTGATCAAGGCTCGGTCCAAAACAGGGGAGAGGCAATAGGAAGAAAGCGCCTGCCACTTTGAATTATGCCTCCTTTCATCGGGTTTAAAAATACACTACATGATCTGGGCAGGGATTTGCGCATATGGGGATCACAATATCAGAAGGAATTAGTTATATGTGGGACACAGAATATAGAGCCTGCCCATTCAAGTATTTTTCATTAGAGGTATGTTGAAATTGCAATAAGAAATAATATTATTGGCTTGCAAATCTGTATTGCTTCAAACAAAACAAGTGACATTCACAGTCACAGTGGATAAGGAAGAAAGTGATATTCACGGTCACAGTGGATAAGGAAGAAAGTGATATTCACAGTCCCAGTGGCATAATGAAGAACGTTCTTGACCCTCAATTATTCCCTCTAAATGCCATTACTGAATGGGAGAGCTGGATGAGGAATTGGTCATCAAGATACGCGGTTGATCTGGGTGGTCTGCCTGAATTTGAGTCTGCAGCTTAGTACGTGAGACATGGTTTTAACATTATTATGGTTTCGAAAAAGAAAATGAAACCTTAAGGATACAGCATATAGGAGTCAAATAGAACTAAGGAGACAAAACAGATGATAATAAATGGTAGGATGCAAGTTGCATTTGAGAAGACAAATATTGCACACTGCCGGAAAAACACAGAAGTGGCAGAATTAACTACAACATGATGTAATGTGGATGGGAACTGTAGTTCTAGATTAGCCATTGGTCAATATGAATCTGGCGCTATATCAAACGTAATTGGAACACTAGAAGAGTTTTAGGCCATGATTAAGGAATGGAACAGTAGTGAAATATTGGTTTTTGCCTACTGAATATCTCCCAGATTATGGAGATTTTTTTAACTATGTTTTTATGAAATAAAGTATTTTTGCATCCGGACTCCATGACTTTGCCAATTTTTCATCCCCTATCAGGAATACTCTAACAGGATTTGCATCCCAGGGTGTTGATACAGCATTGAACTTTGACCAAACAACTGTACTAGTGGAAGTGTGATGTGCTGACACCAAACCCTCATGTCTGCGTCTCGATAGATAATTGCACCTGGGTAACAATCAACAATATTTAAGAGAGTCTTTGAGCACCAGCTAAGATAATGAGAATGCAGCACGAGTGGTCTACATTGTTCCGTAGAACCCAGAGGAGAAATTACCCCATTGTTAACCGTTCCTCAACACAATATCATGTTGTGCATAGTTCCCCGCACACATCTCCCTCACTCCCTCATCTCCATTTTAGTTAGCCCCCTAAAAGCACCATGATATCTGGCATGCCATCTACAAACCACACCTCCCTCGGGTTTGGCCTCCTCTCAACCTGGCACCCTGCCCAGAGGAGACCGAGACAATACTGTATTCTAACTCCATGACTTCACAATAGTGCAATATGACATGCATGTTTCCCCTGCTGTGACATCACAATAGCAGGGTATCGAATTGTGATAACTGTATTTGCTAATGGCTCTCAATTGAAGCCACACACAACAAGTAGCCTAATTGCTCCAACTCATTCAGCACGGGACATTTGGGACTATACTTGTAGGAACATATACACAGACATAATGCAACACTTGACGCTTTGAATAGTTTATTTTCAACATTAACTGTTTTGATTATTTCCTATACCACTAATCGGCAAACTTACTGGCGTGGAGGAGTAGAAGCACGAGTGTCCAAAATGAAGATGAAAATGGCCGCCTGTACTAATTGCTGAAATGCCAGCTGTGCAAGGTGGGAAGGGAGGATTCACAGTAACCTGGTTGGGCGGTGGAGATCAGCAACATGAAGAGTCCCACCATCACACTAAGATATCTCATTTAAATGTCTGTGAAGTAAGCATCTGAGATTTCCTTTTTAATAACGAAGCGAAGTACCTAGCCTACAAACCCTGATGGAAACGTGGCACCAGCATGCATGTTGGCCATTTTAGATCAATAACCAAAGAATATTATGTCAAACTGAAGACATTGCACAGCAGCTTCAATGTGCAACGGTTGAACACGCCAGCCCCCATGACCAAACAATGTGTTCAGCACACATTCTTGGCCAGTAATGCCTACTTAGTTGTAAACAGCGCTCAGTGCAGGAATAGCTCATGAACATAAAGGAGCTTGTCACTAGGCAGTAATCGGAGTTGGAGGTACAGGGTAGTGCCTAGGGTACACCGTGAGGGAGACTGGCATATGAAAAACTCAACTTTGAACTCTTCATCCCCGGCACAAATAAACTCTTGAGGGTTTAAAAAAAGATCCGCTTTTAGCACAGATAATGCAGTGAGATTGTTTTACCACAATCTGTGCTTTTACCCTTAATCCTGAACATCTGTAAACGGGAAATCTCCGGAAACATCAGCTCTGCTCTCAGTAGCGCAATGAAAACCAGAAAGCTGCCATATTCTGCAGAAAAACGGACAAAGCGTCACCTTTTCAGCAAACGCTACAAGGCTGGAACGATATGGATCGAAATGTCCCCATTCAGGTCCAAAACCTCTTCCTTCCTCCAAAATTCAATACAAGCTCCAAGTGATCCTGTTCACCAGTGTCTCTAATGCGCAGGTAGAATGAGGCCTCGGTACTCCACCTGCGCGGCAGAAGCCCCACGTTTAGATCACCCACACTCAAAACACTGTTATTGACATTTTAAATGTTCTCAAGTGTTGATATCAGTGTTGGACACAGTGAGGTATCTCCAACTGTCTCTCTACCCAGTCACTAGATGAGCCTCCACTCACCGATACTCGTCGCGTCCTATCAGGGCCAATATGTCGATTCTAACAACTCCCCCCTTTTCACCTTCCCTTTTCCTTCCAGATAGCCTTACCCCACCGCTACAAGGCACGCAACCTGGGGGCAGTATTGGAATATGACTTCAACCAGGTCATCTCCTACCCTGGCATGACCACTATGCCTAGCCTTGCAAACATCTGTAGGCTCAATCCGCACCTTAATGATCACTCCACAGAACTGTGCGCTCTACTTTTGCCCTTAGCAGGCTGCAATACTGCCCCAGCCACCTTATGAGGTTACCTCTTTTCACCTATACTCCACAAAGCCATAAACTTTGCAACCCATGCCAACCTCCAACATTCTTCACCCACATCCAGTCTCCCCCTTTCGACTAGTAGTCCATGAAAAACTGGTCCCTCTTGAAATTCATTCTCCTGGTCTATAAATGTACCCATTGACTGGCTCGCCCTAAACCACTAACTCCACGCCCCGATAATCTCCTCCTTACACTGGACAGTGCCACACCCAGCGAGCGCTTCCTCTCTACTCACCCACCTGCCTGGCACTGCCTCCCACTTCTGCTCCTTCATCCCTTTGCTACACCCTGCTGCTTCCGCCAGAGTCTGGAGAGCCCCTCATGGAGCCATGGGGCAGATCCTTGGAGTCTGCAACCTCTGGCGCTCCAGGTGGCTTGGACAACAACTCCTGCCGGCCCTATCCAGCCTAACCAATGGTGAGGGATCTTGGCAGCTCGCGGAATTAAATTCAAGTTACAATCCACTGGCCAGCCATGAAAAGTCAGTTGCCACCTCAATTATACACAAACACAGCACACAATGTCTTACTTGCCAAGAGTCAATTATCACTAGCCCGTGGTTAGTAGAAAGTGCAAGCTTTGTGCCCCGATGGGAGTCATGGTCCAAACCATCTGGAAGGCTGCAAGTTGCAGATAGCAGCTTTAGCAGGAGGACACAAGGCATACAGAGAGAATTCCCCTTAACCCTGCCCCCCTCCACGATCCTCCACCAGGCTTCAATCTCTGCATATGTATGTGCCATAGTAAATGGCTGTATGTTATGGAATTGCTCATCACCACTGGCCAATCGAAGAGACCCCATTTCCCTTCCATCCACTTGGGCTCTGCCTTCTGGTGGCTTTCCTTTACAGTGGTTCTGGTGGAGAAAAAAAAAGTACTTAAATTAAACACACACACACACACGTATCTCGCATGAAGAAGCCGCCTCACTAAAAATAAAGGTGATTTGACTGAGAGGTGCCCAGCGTTTAATCTTAGAAAAAGTAGAAGGCTTCTCCTGCACTGCACTACTGGCTCTCCTAAAACATTGCGTCACTGTAGTGGTAATTCTCGCCCGGTGTATATGGTTGTTTATATGTGAAGCCCATTATCCCAAGGAACAAGCAGGCTAGTATCACATTTTCAGAACAGCTTAAAATAGAGCCTTTGAAGTCGCTAACCCTTTTGTGCATAGATGGTGCATAAGCGATTCAAACTAGATGCACCCTCTACTCAGGTGCAAAACAAATGGTCTTCGCTCATTTTAATAGAGAGCCCGGACCCTTGTGATACACGTTGCTCTGGTTTGGTTTGTATTGTAGTCTGCTGCTTTTAGGGGTTCTGGTGACCCCAGGGATGTCATTTAGGGGTCACCAGAGGTCGCAACTGCAACCTTGAGGTCTCCCTTGAGACCTCTGTGGTATCCTGTGCGACCTCTAAAAAACTGGAGTGGCTGGCTTTGTTGTGCAGGCCCCTTAAAAAAAAGAAGAAAAATAAGAACAGGAGTGCCACAAGTCTAACACGTTCAGCATTGACCCTAAATAAGAAAAAATAGGAATGCCAAGTAATGTGTCTTTCTGGAATTCTATACAATAATTGCTAGACTAATTAAATGTTTATTTCAGGCACACTTCAGGGGGTGAGTCACTGATTTAGTCTATTATTAAAAGCCTCACCTCAGCCTTTCATCCTTCTGAGGTCGATAAATGAGTACCAACACAGGTAGGGTGATAATGGGTGTATTTTTTTCTACATAAAGCACTTAAGCGTAAGTGTTTTATAATAACACATCATTATCATTTGGTCATGGACATCTGCTTGCATTCACAGTAATTTGGTAATATGGGCCTATACACACTGATCTTAACGATACATATGGCGATCCATTGTTGTGTGAAATGTACATCACATTATAGTGATATCGTAACCATATTTTTCGTAGTGTACAATGCTATGTGATATCACTTCCTGTTTTGTCAACGGGTGAAAGGATATGTTCCATCACTTCTCGCGATATCACTTCGGGGTGGGGTCAAATGACATCACTTCCTGAGATGTCATCAGGGGGTCAAGGGTCGTGTGATGTCACTTCCGCTACCTCGGGCATTTTGGTGAAATGCCGTCCCTGGGGGACCCTATCCATCTGATCATCTGCAGCCCCGGGCTTCCAGCCACAAATGAGTAATGACTCTGCTGCTGCCCACGGCCGTTATTATGGCCAATTCCCTAACTGCAGCTTCAACCATAGGAATTTGGATGGCCAGATCCAAAGACCTACCAAATGACCAACAAACAACCTACTGCAACACAAACAAAAGAACTGAAATGATCGGGCTCCTTTGGGGTATACCAGTCACCCCCATATTCAAGTGCCCTGCAGGGTTGATAGGAACTTGATCCTCCAGGAGGTACTCCCAGAAATTCAAGTTCCCCTTCTTCAACATCTGCCACAAATGATGTGAAGAACCTACTGCCCAGACTCACAACACAGCCTGCCCATACCAACCCAGCAGAGCACATGCAAAGCATGTGCACGTGTGGACCAATCAGAGAAAATGAACATGTCATCCACGGATCATTCCACTGCACGTCTGCGTGGCTCCACACGCTACGTGCGTAAAAGGTATCTGCAAAGTGAGTGAAACAGGGCATGCACTCACGGAAATAACGAACACTCACCAGGAAACCAGCAACCACAAAAGAAAACGCACAAGCGAGAAGGTGAACGTTTCACAGGCGCTGTACTCGGCGTCCTCTGCTGCCCCTACACGGGAATTAACAGTGTGACAAAGAAGGGATTGGGAGTCCAAAACGATCCAGGGGCTGGCGAGGCAATATTAGAACAAGAGTAGGACCGGGACAGAGGTGTATGGCTCACTACTGAAGTTTACATGCTTCCCTTCTCCGCAGAGGTCAGACAGCCAAACCTGGACCCATGTAAAACAAACCTGCGCAGTGAAATCGCCTCTGCCCACATGTTCAATATGCACATTAGAACCTCTTTGTCAGACCAGAATGATGTCATTTCCAGTTTTGTGATGAGCGTCACAAATAACAGAAATTGGAAAAGCCAACCGTTTTGTGCAGGCCTGGGTTAGGCATTTGCCAGGCACTGCCGTAACGTGCTATTTGGCCATAAAATGGCAACTGCTGCAAGATGAAGTATCTGTGCATATGATGTCAGTGCCAGACACATGCCCAACTAGAATATTCACAAGCCAAAACTGATGGATTTTCCAAGCTTGTTTTTAACACAAAAGGAACAGATGTGAGGACACACATATTGCTCATACATCAAGTGGCTGAAGGCAGTGTGGGTTAGGACATCTTATATTACACCAGATGCCTATGTACAACAGCAATTAAGCCATGCAGCACTGGTGCGTCCTGTACAGCAGTTTGAATTGACTGCGTGATAGAGCTAGCTCAAAGAGATTTCCGGAGGGTGTCCTTTGGAGGGAAGGGGCAAGTAGTGGGGTGGGAATCTCCACAGGGATTAACATACCCAAGCGTGACCAATGTGTGAGTACATAACCAAACAATGCCCAGAGGTTGTGTGCTCCTCCTGCCATGCCATCTCCTTCCTATCTGTACTCCAATGAAATAGGTTCAGCTTGTAGGTGGTGCATACATTCTACCCAATAGCCGAAACAAAGAAACAGCAAGTGAATAAGAGGCATGGTAAGTCCATTTGCATTTCTCTCATTTTAGCCCTCAGGCAATTAACACCTTTCCATTTTCATTACCCGTATCATAGTTACATGTTATTGTTCTAGTGCCTCTAAGCAAGTGCTACAATGCAAAGTGTTCGCAGTCTATACATAACTGTCCCTCATTAGTACACAATCTGCCCCAACTGTAGCAGGCCTGCCTGGAGAATGTGGTATCAAGAAAGTTGCCCGAACACAGCGTAGCCTAAAGGGATCCTGCGCTCAAGGCCCCTTACTGAAAAGCAAGCTCCACTTTTTGTGAGGCGTACACCCCACTCCACACCTTCATGTGTCAAAGGTCTTGTAAATGGCAGCTTTGAGCATTTGAAAACAAATGGAGACAGTTTGGACTATTATGAAATAACAAATATTGAAACGTATGGTTTCTGGCCAGTCATTTTCATTCAGCTCCATTATCCCAGAGAGCCAATCAAAACACTGCAATGAGGACAAAGGGGCGTGCGTATGAACAATGGGCAACAACTAAGTGCATGTATGTATAGGATTTATAAAGCACACACCCAGTTGGGAAGACACCGAGCACTGCACAGAGGAGGCAATTAGTGCGCAGGAGTAGAAGAGCTGGGATTGATACAGGGGGTGGCGGTAAAGCGGGTGTGAGGGAGGTTTAGAGAGCAAATATTTCCTGGTGGTTTTACATCTCATCGACAATCTCAAGGAAAGGACCTTATTCTAGTGGTCCAGACACAAATTCAATGAAGGACGAAGTCAAAACCATGTCTCATCTCTCACACTATCATCGCCCTTATCGCTCCGTTCATGGAAACAATGTAGCAGAATTAAGATGATGTACAGTTTCTGAAAAGAGGGAAAATGTTTTTAGGGGAAAGGTGAGCTATTATTAGCCCACGTGTATCCACAGGGGTCGATCCTTAGCAGGATTCATTGTTGCTTGCTAAGGTGCAGTGGATTTAGGGTACCTTTGCCCCTAGGACTCTCTGCTGCATTTCGGATACGTTCCTTTGGGGAGTTTATTCGAAAAGGATCTTTCAGTTTATAGTGACTAGTGGATTCCTCCGAGGTGTGTGCCCGTGTACAGCGAAGTAGGTGGTATGTGACAGGTGTGGCTGTGCGTGCTTTGCATATTTGCCATAAGATTGCATTCGTCATCACATGGTAGTTGAGAACACAAGCGCTTCCGGGTGTCAGGACGCGTAGCAAGCAGAGGACGGGACTCCGCTAAAGCAGTCAGGCTCCGCTGCATTTCATGAGACACGTCTTTCTAACGGTACGCGGTAACCGGGAGTAAGCGTCATGGAGTTTTGAACAGTTACAGCACGACACTGAGGCCGTTGCAGAAATAGACCGGGTCCCACATTTGTGAGTGACTGGCAACACCATATTTGAGAGACTTCAGAGATGTTTCAGGTCCACCCAACTGCTTCCTAAACAAGTTTCCCTCAGCATTTGGGGGTTGCTTCAAGAAATCTGGTTCGGTTCTGGTCCTGAGGTGGGCAAAGCTTCATCTCAATATCACCGAAACGTGTAGGCCCCGGTGCTGGAATTATAAACACTATAGAAGAGGGAGCACAGCCCTTATGTTGGAAACTGTGCATCATGTATTACGTAGAGCCCTGAACCTACAAATGATTGTTTGAGATTGATTCTGATGACACATGTTGGATACAGCTAGAGAGAGAGGTAAGCACCACGAGTGGGTTACCCTAAGCTACACGATTGACATAGGGTCATCCCCTGTAGGTAACCTGAACCTCTCCTCTGTGTCCATCTTTGATATATTTTTCATATCGTATATGGAATTGTGATTATTTGTCTGCATTATATATTTGTGTATACATTTTAATTTTCTGTGTCATATTGATATATATTAAACGCCCTGTTAGGCACAAAGAAAAAATTGTGTTGAAATCTGCATGTGTTTGGTTCTTCTTACTTAGGAGTCCTGTAGTATAAATTGCCATACCAGGACGATCTCAAAATACCGCACCTGGATTTAGCAACAATTAAGCTGTGCGAAACTAAAGGAATTTGCATCCATTGAAAATAATTGTTTTCCTGTCAGGACACTTTTTTGTGCATAAGACTGCACCAGCCAGTTGCTGATGGGAATCAACTATAGAAATTAAGTAAAGAAGTCTCCCCAACAGATGTGTGCGTGAGCTAGTTATTGCCTCTGAGCCTATGTCATTGTGCGAGAGAGCGGGCGCGACAGCGCATGCACACGAGAACATGCGGCAGAGCAGAGGTGTTCTTGGGGGTGGGCTGGGGGGCTATAGCCCTGGGTCTTTTCATTGTAGCCCTGGATAGAAGCTCAGGGGCTACAACTAAAAGGCTAGCTAGCCCTGAGTCCTTACAGTCCTGACATTAGCATAGCCCCAGATCTTTTACAGACCTAGCAACACCCCTGAGACAGACCACGTGCATGTGAGCGTAATTGTCATGTGGTTATATATTTGCTGTGTTAACACTAGAGAGACCTTGCAGATGGGCCAGAAAGATTTAACTAACACCGTCTTGAACTGGCTTTAGGGCAAACGAGTAGAAGAAAGACTGCAGAGGTGAAGGATATTCTGGTACGCTAATTCCAGAAGTAGGGGTGCTGCCCGTCGGACACCCTGTGGGATGAGGAGACTTGCTTTACCTCTATCAGTACAGATGAGCTTCTGTTGGGGTTCATTCCCTTCACAAAGGACTAGAAGGAACAAGAAGACGAGAGGAAGAGGAATGCAAGCTTTGTTATGAGAGTTATAGGAATCGTTCTGTCTAAATACTAAGGTCACAAGTGACTGTATAGGAATGCTTGCATCATAACTTGTGTCTTTACTAGTAAAATGAAGGTAATTGCATTTCTGCTCTTATGTACAGGGAAGATTGTGCCAGACATAAATGACTATTACAAATCTTGCCTGCTATGAAGCAGAGGAGAAGTGGCCTTCACTCATAAGTTGTGTGGGTCAATCGGTCTAGCCAACTTTTGCAGACCTACACTCAAACAGATTTCTTTTCTCCAGACTTCTCCCCCTTCCCCCA
Organism: Ambystoma mexicanum; assembly: GCF_040938575.1. Classification (NCBI taxonomy): domain Eukaryota; kingdom Metazoa; phylum Chordata; class Amphibia; order Caudata; family Ambystomatidae; genus Ambystoma; species Ambystoma mexicanum. Next base: position 809,747,481 of record NC_090941.1, read on the forward strand.
TTTAGGGATCATGGTGGTGCTAAACCAAAAGATTGGATGAGCTACAGGTTGCTGACTTCTGGCCTACAACCAGGAGGGATACACAGGTAATATACTGCAAGGGTGCCCAAGGTTTATGAGTTTGAAACAAGCATGTGTGCTAATAAGCATAAGAGAAAGTAAAGAAAGACTATGGGCCTCATCACGGATTGGTCGGAGCAGTAAAAATGCGGCGATAGCGCTATTACCGCTGCATAATCTCTCTGCCCAATCCCGAGTTTGGGCAGACAGTTAGAGATTTCCAGCCGTTGTCAGCGCCATTACCCACAGCGCTATTACTGCCAGCGGTAATAGTGCCGAAAAGCCCCATACAGTCTTATGGACTCAAAATAAATGGGGATTAATAGTGCCGCCACAACTCTGGATCCAGCTCACATTGCACCAGACCGGGTTGCGGTAAAGCTAACAATGTTGGGCGGTATGCCAGCACATTTACCGACAGGATAACCTCCCAACTCGTGGTGAGGCCTTATGTGACCAACCTATGTGTATGTTTTAGTGGACAAAGTGGAAAGAAGCATCAATATGGATGTATATCAAAATTTAACATGATGCTACTCAAGGAAGCTATCTGCTAATTTCAAAATCTCATGTGGACATCACAATTGGATAAAAAGTTCCAATAATGTATTACTTTTATCTCATGTCTTACAGGACAACATAACAATTCTGAACACATATTACACAATAGAACATGAGCACTAATTAAAAAAAGACGATCATGAACACACAATGATAAGTATACACACATCATACAAATCTAAGTGATTCATGCGTTAAAGTGCAAAGTGTATAGTGCATACTTCAGTCAACAAATTGCAATTGGAAACAATGCATATTCCAAACAGATAAACATATGAGGTCTGACCGGAAGAGAAGTTTGTCTTCAAGTGCAAAAAAAGCTAAACAAATGTGTCTCTCCATAAATGCTATGGAATCGATATTAATTCCATTCACAAAGACACACTGGATCTATCCGGCACACCATTGAGTCTACTAGCAGAGACAACTTGATTGAATCGCGGTCTTCAACAATGAGCTGCAAAGGAGGCTATCCACATAATGTCCTCCTCACTAGTTTCAACCTGTGTGGAGACCTTGTGAGGTCAATGTTTTCGTCAGGAATGACAAATCAAAACAATTATCTAAAAAATGAGTAGGGAAAGAATATCATCAAGCCCATCAAGCCCACAGGAATACTCAAGGAGCTTTTGAATCACAGTGAACAGAGGTTTAGTCAGAGTCAAAACATCTTCCTTCCCAAGAATGGACCAGCTGAAATGTTAGCCATCATCGTGAAATGGGTCTTAATCTGTATGTTCACAAAAAGGGTCCACACAGTGAGCTACAGCTCTACGTCTACACGCCACAAAGGTCTGGCATCCATCTTCTAATCAAAACCTCAGACTCGGGAGAGGCCACCAGGGGGCGCAGGCAACATGGCAGCCTGATTCCACAGCTCCCCGAGTAGCCCCGGGAAAACAGCGGAGCCATCCCGAAAATGTCTGCCAGACCCCAGCAGACCACGAGATTCGGGCGTCTGAACCCATAAGGAGCCCACCGGTCCTTTGTTGGAGCTCGGAGGCCACTCTGGGCCCGAGATACGCCGTCCCGTTTGTCGAGGGCTCCCCTCCCCCTCCTGGGCGGCTTGCCTGTGTCGGCAGTGGGGACGCGGCGGGGCCAGACCTGTTTGAGCGACACGGGCTGACCAGGAGCCCGCACGGACCACGCACTGCTTGGCGGACCACAGCGGAGAGCTGCCGCGCTGCCCCCCGGCTCCCTGTGGGGACTCTGAAGTGCTGGCGCCTGGGCCCCTAGAAACGCCGTTGGCAGTCAGCGACCTGCGGTGCCCCGCTCCGCCACAGGTGAGCCCCCCCCGTGACCCAGACTGAAGCGGAGGGGCCCCCTGACCCCCCCGGTGGAATTGAAGCTAAGGGGACCCAGCCCCTCACCAACCAGCAACACCCGAGCGGGCATTGGTCCCCCCGGCTGGGCCCGGACGCCGCCTCGGGCCGGCACGGGAGCGCGCCCGGGGGCCCCCGCCCCCCTCCTCAGGATTGGCCCCAGAGTGTCCTGCATTCCTCGGGTCCCGCGCTGGGCCCACCACACACGCCACAGCGACTGCGGGGAGCCCGGGGGGACTTCCATCTCCTCCCCCATCGGTTGGGGCCCACTACTGGAGCACCGCTGGGTCCAAGAGACAGACCGCAGCCACCCACCAGATATCACTGTCCCACTCCTACTACAGGGGCCAGCTTCAGGGGATATAAAGGACAATAGGGCTCCTGTCAAGGCAGAGATCCCCTGCCATTTGCATCTGGGGGACCCCTCGGAAATCCATGGCGGAGTCTCAGTAGAAGCCCTTAATTAACACTGGGAAACCAATCTAAGCCCAAGACACCATCGGTGAAGACCCTTAGAACATCGAAGGGATTGCGAACAGCAATAAGACCACAAGGTGGTTCTAAGGGAGGTGCTGATCCCATCCCCCCCATGAGTTGCTCAGCTGTATCTTGGGAGGAATAGCCTGCTGCAGAGGTGGAAAAATAGACCTTGGAGGAGAGGAGAAACCACGACACACCCAGGGACGCCAGGTTCGCTTGGGGTGCACAGCGCCACATGAGTTGGAAGGAAACTCTAGCCAAGTACCAATTCACGCCAGCTCACCCAGACATGGAGACCAACCCTTCCCCTACCCCAACCACTCCGAACCTGCATGCCATCCAGGGCAGTATCCAAACAATTCTGGATGAAATAAGAGGAATGCGGTCAGACATGGGGGCTAAACTGGCCGACCTCACCACGAAGGTCTCAACATTAGAGGACCAAATCGAGGGGGTCGAAAACAACTAGGTCTCCACCGACCTCCTCGAGGCACAAACTGAGGCCAGATTTAAGGCGATGCGGCGCCGCGAGGAGGACCTCCGCCTGAGGGTCGATGATATGGAAAATCGTGAGAGGAGAAATAACTTGGGGATCTTCGGCCTGGTAAGGGCAGAGGGTAGACGCAGGAAGGACTCAAAGGAAAGGTACAGGACATCATTCAGATCATCCTTTGAATTGATTCGGGGGAAATGGTCCTGATTGATAGGACCCATCGAGCAGGTGGGGGAGGTAGAGGCCTGCGCTCTGTACTTACGAGGTTCCACTACTACAGGGACAAAGCCATGATCCTGGAAAGGGCAAAGACCTTAAAGGACATTCAATATGGGAACTCAAGGGTGACAATCTTTCAGGACCTCTCAGCACTCACACTTCAGATGAGGAAAAAATGCGGGTCCATCACCAGATGGCTGCAGGGCAAGGGGGTCCGCTACCGATGGGGACACCCGTTCCACTTAGCTTTCGAGTGGCAGGGCGAGAGGTACCAACTTGTAACGGAGGAAGACATTCTGAGAGCCACTGAGGACCTGGTGGGAGCCCCAAGTACATCACAAGATCGAGGTGGCGGTGGGGGAGACCATGGCCGTGCCCCACAGGGACCTGACTTGGCTCAGGGGAAGCTCAAGGTTAAGGGTGCACGGAAGTTTCGGAAGACTCAACACACCCCCACAGACTGCGAGGGGCCCACATAAGTGCACTCAGAATATCATGAAAAGCACCACTGTAACATAGCTGTTCTGGCGGTTGCCCTGAGGTCCTGATGATCGTGGGTGGGGCTGGGGGGGAATTGAAATTGAAGGGGTTTCACATGTTGCCACGGTTGGCCAACGGTTTTGTTTGGTGGGGGGGAGGGGGGAGAAGCGTAAAGTCACAGGAGGAGAAACGTTAAATTGAGGGTGTCACACGTGTTGCCACTGTTGGCCAATACTTTTGTTTGATGAGGGGGAAGGAGGGGAAAGCGTAAAGTCACAAGATGAGAAACGACAGGAGCACTGTGGTTTGGAGTTCACAAGTCTCATCCCCAGGTTCAGTGGACACCTTGGGGTTAACAGAAAAACACGGGGGCTCAAAATGAGGGGGTTGAACCACTGTGTGGTGCCTGGGGGTGTTGTGGGGGGGTGGGTGGGTGGGGAGATGGGGGTCTCCATGGAGACCCCAAAGGTAACTGAGACTAGGGGACAATCTGGAGACAAGGACGGGAGGAAAAGTTTGGTTTACAGGGATATTCCCGGGGCCAGGGTAGCAACCCTGGTGGTTCGTCGACTAACTCCGGCACGAGTTGGATTAAGGAGACGAACGCCTTGTTAGATGGGAAAGGGGGAGGGGAGAATGTGAAAGTTAAGGGGAACAACACGTCATGGGACAGGGGGCTACGGGAAGACATGACCCGGAAGACCACACATACATCTTAACGGGCATGGGCAACGACGACCATGGTTGAAGGTCGAGTTGGTACGCTCAACGTAAAGGGCCTGAACTCACAAAATAAATGCTCCCTTACAAGCAATATGTTTCGCAAGCAGAAACTGCTTGTCCTCTTCCTGCAAGAAACACACTATAGGAGGGGAGCGGAGTCGGCGATCAAGGGGAAGGAAATAGGCAGGAATTTTCGGGCCTCACATAAGTCTTCCAAAAAAGAGGGGGTGGGCATTCTCTTGGGCAAATCAATGCATCTTACAGAAGTAGAGACGAAAAAAAGGGGTTTCGGGGGCAAATTTCTTGGCATAAAGGGATTTTCCCAGGGGCAGCAAATTACTTTGGCCACCATATATGTGCTTAACACTTGTCAGGTCAGGTTCATCCACAAGATCCTTCAGGTTATGGATGAATGGGCAGAGGGGGCAATGATCCTCGGCGGAGACTTTAATCTCATCACGGATCCCCGCTTGGACTGGTGGTCGGCAAAGGGGATAGCGACAAAAGAGCCCACAAAGGAAAACCTTGCATTGAGGGACCTCCTGCAGGAATATTATTGGGCTGACGTATGGCGAAAGTGTCACCAGGCACCCGGGGGGTATACATTTTTCTCTCCTCCGCACCAAACGTATACTAGAATTGACCTATTACTAGTGTCAGAGGAGGGAGGAGGGGTGATAGGCGGCCCATCGGTGGAGTCCGTCACCTGGTCAGACCATGATCTATTGGTCATGGAATGGCGACTACAGGAAATAACAAAGTCATATAGATGGCGTTGCAATGACACCCTCTTGAGAGATCAGGTATTCAAAGAATTTCTCCGGAAGGAGATCGAAGCCTATTTCACAACAAACGACACGGGGGAAATGTCGATGGTCACGATCTGGGAGGCAGCCAAGGCCACATTCAGGGGCCTCCTCATAGCTGAGGGCTCCAGGAGAAAGAGGGAGAGGGCTTTGATCGAATCCAAGCTACGGGGAGAATTGCAAGCTCTGAGGACACAGCTCACTAAAGATAACATAGATCGGGCAACCCTCCTGGGGGAAATGAGAGAAAAGAGGCAAGCCCTCCATACAGTCTTAATTGGTGAAGTGGTTAAAAAAATGAGATATACCAAGCAGAGATATTACGAAAAGGGAGACAGAGTTGGGACCCTTCTGGCACATAGGCTAAGGGGGAACAGGGCAGACAGGCGGGTGGAGGGTGTCAGAGGGGGGAGGAAATATCCAAACCAAGACTGAACAAATAATACAGTCCTTTGCAGGGTTCTACCAAAAATTATACACCAAACAGGAGGAGGGGTCCCCAGACGAGCTTCGGAAATATTTAGAAGATCATCCTCTCCCCTGGCTCACTGAATTAGAGAGGAGGTCCTGGAGGGGGACATAACGGAGGAGGAGGTGGAGCAGGCTATCAAGTGGTTGAAAGTTGGTAAGGCCCCGCGGGGGGACGGATATACCGCTGACTTCTTCAAACAATTCCAAGCGGTTTTGATACAGCCATTGACTAAGCTCTTTAATCAGATTAGAAATCCGGAGACCATCCCGCCAACGTTTCTACAGGCCCTGATCACGGTCATACCAAAGCCGGGCAAGGACCCTACAGACTGTGGATCATATAGACCCATTTCACTTTTAAACGTGGACGCAAAAATATTTACTCGAATCCTAGCCACACGTCTGGAGCGGTACCTTCCTCGACTGGTTCACTCAGATCAGGTGGTTTTCATACTCAATAGGCAGGGCGCAGATAGTATGCGCAAAACCTTACACATACTGGGCTCGAGGGAGGTTAGGAAGGAGGGCGCTCTTCTCCTGTCTTTGGATGCGGAGAAGGCGTTCGACCGGGTGAGCTGGTCCTTCATGAGAGGGGTCATGTCTCTGGGGATGGGGCCAAGATGGCGGGGGTGGCTCTCTGCCCTTTACTCCAACCCCTCAGCAAGGGTAGTGGTTAATGGTGGGGAATCAACGGTGTTTCCACTGGAGAGAGGTACCAGGCAGGGGTGTCCTCTATCTCCCCTCATCTATGCATTGGTGATGGAACCCTGGGCCATAGCGATTAGGGGGAACGAAAAGATTAAAGGCATCAAGATGGGTGATATGCACTGCAAGGTGAGCCTCTTTGCAGATGATGTCCTGCTTGTGGGATGTTTTTACCCATGCATCCAAGCCCTACAATAGAACTGTGCAGTACTGGCATGGAAAACATCATGATGGCCAGAACTCTCCAGATAGTGCGCAGGGAGAACATGAAGAATAGGCTGCCACCCATTTTTGCCTATGTTGTGAGCACAGGAGGGCACTGCCTAAAACCACCAGTGGGCTACACACACAGTAGCCTGAAACCATTGGCAATGGCAATGCTTAATCCCAAAAATGGTTGCATTACCAGTACTCACCACTATCAGAAAACCGGCGTTTTAAAACCACCAGACTTTTGTGTAAAACTGCACAAGTGAAACAAAACCAGACCAAGGAAAGACTTGCTAAGAGGTGGATACAATGTACAACTATATTCTGAAATGACTTGAAGGAAGTAATTATTTAATGTATATGTAAAAATTGTAAGTGATTTAAACTGGGAACAAAAAGTGACATTTAGCTGAAACCTGGCTTAGTGAAACTGGATTCTGCCTGACAACTACCCCCGGCAGGAGAAACCTGTTCAGCCACTCTTCCCAGGCCTAGCTGCATCCTGCTGCCCCTGGCCAAAAGGAGTTGTCACCTCTCTGATTAGATTAGGGGTGGAGCAGCTGGGGACTACAGGGAGTTGAACAAAGGCCTGTCCTGGACTCAGGCAAATGTTATATTGGGGGCGTCGTAAAAGTGGCTTCCTCCTAGGGGAAACTGAGAGGGGCAGTGCCTCTGCTAGCAGCTGAGCTTGGGGGAAGTGGATAAACCAGTTATTCCACCCTGTGATGTGGGAAGCCACACCCCTTTTTGACCAGGGCATCATTTTAAAAAGATAGATAACTCAGTGCGGACTTGTCAGAATTATATAAGTAATATCATTATTTTTGTGATTTTTCTGTGAACATTTTGAGAGGCGTTAGGACCCTGTGGTTTATTCTGGGGGGTTGCTAGCGGAAAATAAGGTCTCACTCCAAATGTCTGCATGTTAAAAATCTGACACTTCATCAATTAATGTCCATACTCCTTGCGCACATGTGTGTAATTTTGGGTAAATGTCCGATATTGCAAAACCAGTTAAAAAGCGCAAAATGTTGTCATTTTTGAATGCAAGCCCCCAGGAAGATCAGAGGCGGACAAGCATGGACCAAAAGGAATATATAATGTGCACATGTAATTTCAACAAATTGTATATCTGGGAAGGATGTATTTGAATCAAATATAGATTTGTGGGCAAACTGACCAGGGGAGGATCCTCTGACCCATAAACAGAATTCATCATGCTGACAATCCATTTCCTTCCCCCAATCACGGGAGAGGGGAGAATTGGGCCAATGACAAGTGAGAGGGGCAGATTTAGTTATGACCAACGCACACACCCACTTTTCAAAACACATAAAAAGAGACTACTGGGACAGGTAGAGAGATTCAATTCCATTTGCTGCGGAGCATGCCGACCGACGACTTCACATCCAGAGATCCAGACTTCAAATCCATCAATCTCCAAAGACCAGAACTTTACTTCAGAACTTAAAGCAAGGGCCTAAACCCACAAACTGAGAACTCTTCTCAGCAGGCCTCAGCAACCTTAAAATCATTTGAAAACTATTCCACAGCCGGGCGAGCTGTTTGAATTCTTTTGCCAAGAACAATTGCCAGAGACCAGACCAGAGATCCTGAGTGACCCAGACCGCTGTGAGCAGAACTAGAGAGCTGACCCAGATCACTGTGAAGTGCCGAGACCAGAACCGGAGTCCAGTCCAAAACCTGACCAGATCCGTGGCGAGGCCTATTTCAAATTTATATTGTGAGTACCTAGCAGAACTGTGCAGAACCAATCTCTTAGTTAAAATAATCTAATCCAAACTATTTTAACCTAAGTAGAACTGCCTCCTAGAAATCGTATCATCTGTCATTTTTAAAGCTGCACAACTGTCACCTGTCAATTCTGCAGCTGCAAGCTGTCACCTGTCATTTTGAGTTTACTTTAAATCTGAAAAACTACCTTTATTTAATTGTCCGTATCTCTGGAACCGTTTGGGCTAGGAACGAAATGTATGCTTTCCAAGCAGCCTAGAACAGACTTCCTACTCCTTATACTTTTACCGCAATCGCGATTCTCGCACTCGCGAAATTTACCGCGATTTGCGATTTGGCCCGATTTCTTCATCTGTAGAAATCAGCAGCTTTTTGCTTCTCTTTGCTAAAATTCATTTGCAATCTGCTAATCATTCATAGAGTATTGTTAAAGTGAGCCTGAAATAATACCAACACGCATCTCCCACTCACCCTGAATCTCTAGAGGGAATTAAAATCAGTTGACACATTTTCCCATCCATTGCCAACACATTTAAAAGCACTTTGGGCCTGTGTTTCAAACTCCTACCTGTTTCCTCTAAGCTTTAAGGGTTTTCCACAGCATCCCAGCCTAGGCATTGACTTAGCTGTAGTGTTGATTGAATATCGCTACATGCTCTACCTCTCTGACCCTTCCCAGTCGGTTCCTGAACTTCTGAATAGTCTAGAACAATATTGGACCCTCGCGGGTTACAAGGTTAACCTGGGGAAGCCGATTGCATTCATGGCAGGGCACCTCAATGAAAAGGATAGGCAGTATGTGGCGGATCTTCCATTCTGCTGCCGGGAGGAGGGCTTTTGTCACCTGGGGATCCATGTACCACCTGATTTAACGAACCTTTTTACAGCCAACTACCCGCCCCTGTGGTCCGCAATCAAGAGGGATGTGGAAAGATGGTCAAAGTCTGGTTTATCGTGGATGGCCAGGCTTAACTCAATTAAAATGGTGATCCTCCCCAAGTTCCTTTACCTGTTTCATATGCTCCCGACCCAGATACCTAGGCCATTCCTTCTGGAGATCAGACGCACCCTCCTGCATTACCTTTGGGCGGGGAAGTCCCACAGATTCACCTATGATGTACTCATAAGGCCCAGGGATGAGGGGGGGGGGTCAACTTCCCAGACCTAGAGACATACTATAAGGCTGCTCAACTGAGAATTTTGGTTGATCACTTCGCACAGGGCGCCAAGAAACAGTGGGTAGCGTTGGATAACAAACTCTTTTTTCCGGTTACGCTGGATGAATGGTTGTGGGTCCAAAAAAGACGCATCCCAAGAAGTATCTTGCACCATCCAGTCTTGGGGGTACTGTGGTCCATATAGAAAGAAAGGGGTTACCTTAGATGGCTCACGACACGGCCTTCGCCTCTAAGCTGCATCTGGACTCCTCCATTGATGGATGGGATCAATGAACCACTAGCCTTTCAGAAATGCTATGAGGCGGGCTTGAGCAGAGCGGGACAGCTTTGGGTGGACGGGGCATTAATTTCTCTCGGAGACCTTGGGGCCCTCCTGGGCCTGGATGACCTTTCTCCATTCCGATTCCTGCAACTTAAAGGGGCCCTCACCGAAAATAAGTGGGGAGACACCCTTAGGAGGGACCTAACAGATTTTGAAAAACTTCTGATCACGTACCAGGGTACCAAAGGGGTAATATCGAGACTTTATGGTCTCCTGTTGCTGTCCACCCTGAGGGATCCGCCCCCGCCCAGGTGCAGTGGGGCAAAGACCTAGGTACACCGATCACTGATAGGAGGTGGACCAAGATGTGTAGACAGGCCAACCGCTCCACGGCTGAAGCTCAGTATCGTCATCAGGCCCTGAAATTAATCCATAGATGGCACTACCCACCGCAGAGAATAGCCAGAATGAGGAAGGGGTATGACCCACATTGTTGGAAGTGCCACACTGAACGGGGCGACTATGCACACATGTGGTGGAAATGTCAGGTGGCACAAACCTACTGGAATGAGGTCCTATCCTGGATAAAGGAAGTGGATGGTATTGATAGAACCCTGTCACCATGGTTGATCTTGTTTGGTATTGAGATGGAGGGAGATCCGAAAGTGACACATGACCACATGTTACAGGTCATGCTGATGGCGGCCAGGTGTTGTTGGGCGCAGAGATGGAAGGCCTCCCAACCTCCAGGGGGAAGGGACTGGGTGCTTAAACTGCACGCCATATATGACATGGAGTTTCTTACCCACTTGATTGACGAATCCAGGACCAATATTGAGGGTCTGTGGCTACCCTTTTTCGATAAATATGGGAGGGTGAATTGAATCTGAAGTAACATTTAGGAGCCACTGCTTGAGTCGAGGATCGGCCTTATTGAACGCTGCCCTTGAGGATGGGGTGGGCCCCACGAGGAGGGCGATATGGCCCGGAGGCCTTGGGCCCTACGTTCTGAGCGTCAACAAAAGACCTGCCTACTATCTGCAATACATTTCATCTTACTGTGTTGGACTCTTACCATGTTAGTTGCTCTATGAACCATGGCGTGGAGAGGGAGGGGGGATTCGTAGGGGTTAAAGGTTGTGTACACATTTTGAATCTACTCCAGAAGACGCATGATTGTTTTATCAATGTCATAACCTAAATGTTTCAATAAAACTAAATTTTCAAAAAAAAAAAAACAACCAGACTCAGAATCCTCATAATATTCAAATGCCCATGAAACCAAACACCTTCGCTGGGACCAAGAAATAGTGGTACCCACAAAGAATCAAACAGCATGTTTAAGTTGATTCCTTGCATTTCAATAAGGATCGAGCACCCATGCACAACAAGCAGCTCAGAAAATACTGTTTGTTCACTGGATGCAGCTAAGTAGTTCTCCAGACCCGTTGAGCAGGGCCCACAGTGAAATTGCAAGTAGAAAATCTGAAAATGTGAAAAAACAAGAAAAGCCAAATATTTACACACAAGTAGCACACACAGGGACTTATTCTAAGTGTGATGGTCTGGAAATAAGGGTGCCGGGCGCAACATACCAGTACACTTGACTCCAACTATGCCTTCCAGGGCCCCCGGCAGTTTTCACAGAAGCACCGGCACCATTAACGGTGACGGTGCTTCCGTGAACCCATTCCTGTTACACTTCCCATTTCTAGGCCTCTCTGGTCGCCTCTCCGACCACTCAAACCGAGAATCCATACCTTTTGGAAACAGCATGTCGCTGCTCCTTTTTTCCATTGTTGGAAGCTGCCCTGGAAGCGGGCAGCAGCTATCTTGTCAAGGCAGAGAAATGTTGCCTTGGCAACTGTGGCAACACAATTTCTGCCGTCAGCACCGCCTCCAGCGACACTTTAAAAGCGTAACTGAACAGATGCTCGCTGCTTCCGATTGTAGCAACTTCCCGATTCTAGTATTTCCGATACTTTCCCTTTATCCTTGACTAGGCTTGACATTATGGATTGTCCCTGCCTCTGGCACTTCTGGTACTCCGAGACCTCTCTTCTGGTTCCCATCCTGCCCTTGTGTCACGGACTGCTTGCCGGTTTACGTCTTTGGCTCCTGTTTGCATCTGTGCTCCGGACATGGCTCGAGGTACGTTATACCTTACCTCCGGTGTCGGCATTTACTGTTCATTTTGATTATTGAACCCGGCTCCCGCTACGGACTGTCTCTGCTTCTGGCTCCAGCATTTTGGTGACTTTGTTGTTTGCCGATTTAGGCCGATTACTTATGATATAACGTCCTGCTTTGCTCGGCTCCATTAGGCATTCCAGAGTCCTCCTTGACTCGTCACACGGGTTGCCTCTACTTTTATTGCCGGCACTCCTTGCGTATTGGAATTCCGATTTCCGGTCACTGACTGGTCTACTCATTCAGCAATTAAAGCGTTCCACTATGTTCACTGTCAGCATAATCTGAATCACCAACTTGTGACTACCTACTGCTCTACCAGAACTCTTACTTGAACACTCATCTGTCAACATGCTCAATCCCTGTGAAGACTTCAATTGAATAAAATACTCTGCACATCCAGGACGCTTTGCAGGTACACCTTGAGCATCAACCCGGCTCTAGTGTGGCCCTCGTGCTGGTCGGGCATAGTTTCCCATACTAACATTCCGGTTTATTATTTTATCCCTGTTGTTGTTTGGATTCAGTTCTTTGATTCTTCACCTCCCACTTCAGATAATCTGTACCCGGTAAGGAAGAGTCTCTCATTATTATTGTAGTCTTCTTCCACGTCTCTGTTAGGGAATAATTCTCACCACTGTCTTTTAGGTCCTTGAGGGGAGGCGGTTCCGGCACACTTCGCGTCCGAGTATTCAGCACCCAGGCAGGTGAAATTCCTTGTCTGCTTAGAGGTTGTTAAAGCTTTCTTGTGTGCTAATCATCTTGTTTTTTCTTGCAGTCTGGTTTACTGGAGGTGTGTTTCTTCCCGCTCTTTTGTGCGATTTGTTCCTCTGGCAGGTTATTGTTTCTACCGCAGAGGGGTGTATCGTAAAAAGAGTTCCCTCAAGTGAGGAGGCCTGGGTTAAGGTATAACCCAGGCGCTTTAATCAAGACCAGCCTGTCCCAGAATTGGCCATCACCTCTGCTTCTGCCGAAACCTTGGTTCGGTGAGTAAAAATTCCCGTGGAGTTCTAGTGGACTCCACGGGAATGGGGACTTCCCGAATCCACGCTGTAATGTCCCGATGGCACCGGGATATCAGGCGGCAGATTCAGTGTTACAAGGACGGCGGTAACCCACCGGGAGCCATCCTCGTAATGAGGCCCAGAGTCATCCTTACATGCCTGCTATTAATAATGCCTTCGAGGGAATGCTCTATGGTCCACTCCCAGTGGACAGAATAGGCGGAAATGGGTAACAGTACGAAGCCAGAGCAGGGGGCATGCAGAGAAGAAGCGCAATGGAACACACTCACTACCTGGGAGAAAAGAAGGTAAATGGAGCAGAAAGGAAGAAAGCGGAATCGAGGGCAGACGGGCAGCAGAGGTCTGTGGTGCGCACTGTGATCCCACACGGAGTTGCATGCACATTTGAGATTCACGAAAGATCCAACTTTGCGAAAAGTGAGAAAAGCAGTCATTTTCCACCTGGAACCTTCATTTGTAAGAATGCAAGCGCTATATTGAAGGAATGCATCTGATAAACCATGTTTATAAACACGTTTGGATTTCTGGACAATTGAAAGCTTGCGATCAAGATTATTTTGCACCTTAAAATGTCGCTACAAATATCAGTTAAAGAATTGCTTACTTGTTTTACTCACAGTGCCAAAAATCACGATTTTCTCTGTTGTTCTTAACTTGCACAAAAAATAATTGCACAATTGCTTTTAGTGTGGTTTCCAGTCATTTATTGCAATACATATGGAGAGTTTATTTATTTATTTATTTATTTATTTATTTAAATGTATATAGCGCGCAAGCAGCCCAGGGGCATTGAGGCGCTGTTACTTGCAATAACTTAGTTACATGGTACATATGATAGCGATTGTTGACACATTATGAGTAGTATAGGAAATCATACTGTTGTTACAAATATAGCATTTGGGCTATAATTACAAACCTAAATGATAAGTATTTGTGCTGATGTGTCGGTCCTTATGTGAAGAGGGTAGTTTTCAGTGTTTTGCGGAAGGTGGTGAGGGAGTCCTCGCCACGGATGGTGGGAGGTAGGGCATTCCAGAGGGTGGGCGCGAGGTAGGGGAAGCTGGACCCACCCGCTTTTACTCTTTTCACTAGTGGCACAGAGAGCATGTTGATGTACGGGGATCTGGTTGGCCTGGTGGTGGAGACAGGGTGGATCCTTTGAGAAAGGTAGGCAGGAGCAGTGAAGTGAATGCACTTGTGGGTCAGTGTCAGGGCTTTGAATACAATCCTTTCCTTTATTGGGAGCCAGTGGGCTAGTTTCCTGGCTTCAGAGATGTGTTCTCTTTTAGCAATGCCTTGGGCTGCCCGGAGAGCATTGTTCTGTATTACTTGTAGTCTCGCTAAGTTTTTGTTGGAGGTTCCAAGAAAGAGTACATTGCAGTAGTCTAGCCTGGAGCCGGTGATGGCTCTGGCTATGTTGGTGCAGTTCTCTTTGGATAGAAAGGGCCTGATTGCGTTGATAAGTTTAGCATGATATGCAGCTGCGGATGCTATTGCGTTGACTTGTCTATCCATGGATAGGCTTGAGTCCAGGTAGACTCCCAGGGTTTTGACAGAATCGGAGACCGGGATTTTAATGGAGTCAATGGTGAAGTGGCTAAATTGGACATCTAGGTTTTTTAGCGTGTCGGGGGAACCTACCAGGAGGAGTTCCGTCTTGTCAGAGTTGAGGCATAGTCCGTTGTCGGCCATCCAGGTTTGGATGGTGTTGTAGAGGCTGTTGAGGGTCAGGGAGTCGGTGTCATAGATACCTGTGAGAGTGAGGAGGATCTGGGTGTCGTCGGCGTAGTTGGTGTATGAGATGCCCATAGCGTTGAGGATGAGGAAGAGGGGTCGAGTGAAGATGTTGTATAGGGTGGGGGAGAGACAGGAGCCTTGGGGTACACCACAAAGTATAGTAGTTGGGGATGCGGCGGCTAGGTCAGAGAATACTTGCATAGTTCTGTCTTGTAAGAAGGAGGTGATCCAAGATGTGGCCTCTGGGGAGAATTTGGCGGTGGAGGAAAGGTGGTGGCAAAGGACGCCATGATCCACGAGGTCGAATGCCGCGGATAGGTCAAGGAGTAGGAGAAGTGCTGGTTTACCCATGTCTCTAGCATCGTCCATTTGGTTCTTCAAGTCAAGTAGGGCGGTTTCGGTCCCGTGTCTAGGGCGGAAGCCAGATTGGCGGAGTCCAAGGAGTTTGTTCTCTTCAATGAAATGCTGGACCTGCAAGTAGGCTGCTTTGTCCAATATTTTGAGGAGGAATGGGACAGTGGTGATAGGTCTGTAGTTGTTGGGGGAGGTGGGATCGAGAGTTGGTTTTTTCAAGAGAGGTCGGACCCAAGCTTCCTTGAGGGAGGCGGGGACTTTCCCTGTGGTAAAGGAGGCATTAACGAAGGCTGTTAGGAAGGGCGCTAGCGCTTCCGTGCAGTCTTTGATAATGGAGGCTGGGCATGCATCACCTTTGCAGTTAGAGGGCTTGATGTTCCTCATAATGTTGATGATGTCTTTTTCTTGGATGGGTTTGAAGGAGAAGGGTAGGGGGGGATCCGTGGCGTGTGACGGGATAGGGATATGGCTACTGGGTAGGGCTTGTTTAGTGGCTAGTATTTTGCTTTTGAGGAGGCTTAATTTGGTTTGCATGGCCGTTTGTATTTTGTCACACCAGTCTTTGTCTTTGGTGAGATTCTGGGGGGCGGGAGTGGGTGTCTCAAGCTCTCTGAAAATGGCGAAGATTTCTTTGGTGCTAGATTGGGCTTCCGAGATTCTGGATTCAAAGGATTTGGCCTTTGCTTGGGTGATTGCCTTTTTGTATTTGGTGGATAGGGCTTTAAAGAACATCTTGTCTTTTTCAGAGTGGGATGTTTGCCACTGTGTGAGTGCAGCTTTTTTCTCATTGCGGAGTGTGAGGAGCTCAGGTGTGAACCAAGAGTTGGAATGGGTAGTGGGTTTGGATTTGCGTGGTTTGAGAGGGGCAATGGAGTTGATTGCTGCTTTAATGGCAGTATCATAGGTTGTTGCGAGTGTTTCTGGGTCTGATGAAAAAGGTGGTCTGAAGGCTGGGCCTTGGAGGAAGGGCAGTAGCCTTTCCTTGGTGAGCTGGCGGGAGCTTCTGGTGAGGCAAGGAGGGAGCGGTTGGGGCAAGGGGGCAGCAGGGGAGCTGGTGGTGAGGATGCTAAAGGTGATGATGTGGTGGTCGGACCACGGGGTGGGATTGTTACCTGTAATGATGAGTGGGCAGTTATGCTGTGCTATCCAGTCAAGCGTTCTGCCTTGAGTGTGAGTAGGGCTAAGGATGGTGTTCTTGTAGCCTAGAGCATTGAGGGCAGAGTCAAGGGATTTGGCTGCTACGTCCTTACTATCCCGGAGCCCTAGATTGACGTCCCCGAGGAAAATGGCTTTGGACTGTTTTTTGAGGTTGTCAGAGAGGAGGTGGATGAGAGAGGCTTGGAAGTCTCCTGTTGGGCCTGGGGGGCGGTAAATGGTGTGCACAGTAATGGTGCAATGGGGAGAGAGGGTTATTTTAACTTGGAGGTAGTCGCAGTTGTTGTTGGTCAGGGATTTCTCTATCTTTCTGATAGAGAGCGAGTCTCTGGCAATAATTGCTACACCTCCACCTTTGGAGAGGCGGTCTTGTCTAGTTATGGAATAACCAGGGGGTAGGGTGAGGGATAGTGCCGGGCCGGAGGCATCATGTAGCCATGTTTCTGAGATCATGAGTAGATCTAGGTTGTGGGAGGTTAGGAGGTCATGTATGTCTAGGGCGTGGGCATTGATGGACCTGGCGTTAATCATGGCGCATTTCATGTGGGGTTCAGTAGTGCCTGAGAGGGGGTTCATGATGAGAGAGGGTTTGGTGGAGGGGGGGGGTTGAGCTCTGGGTGTTAGGGGAGATGCAAATCACAGATTTTACACTGGGGGTCACATTTTCGGTGGTGGTGGACACATGTGGTATAGCATTTGGCACACTAGCATTCAAAATGGTGGTAGAAGAATTGCTAATCACAGATTTTACAGTGGGGGTCCCATTTTCGGTGGTGGTGGACACATGTGGTATAGCATTTGGCACACTAGCATTCAAAATGGTGGTAGAAGAATTGCTAATCACAGATTTTACACTGGGGGTCACATTTTCGGTGGTGGTGGACACATGTGGTATAGCATTTGGCACACTAGCATTCAAAATGGTGGTAGAAGAATTGCTAATCACAGATTTTACACTGGGGGTCACATTTTCAGTGGTGGTGGACACATGTGGTATAGCATTTGGCACACTAGCATTCAAAATGGTGGTAGAAGAATTGCTAATCACAGATTTTATACTGGGGGTCACATTTTCAGTGGTGGTGGACACATGTGGTATAGCATTTGGCACACTAGCATTCAAAATGGTGGTAGAAGAATTGCTAATCACAGATTTTACACTGGGGGTCACATTTTCAGTGGTGGTGGACACATGTGGTATAGCATTTGGCACACTAGCATTCAAAATGGTGGTAGAAGAATTGCAAATCACATTTTCAGCGGTGGTGGACACATGTGGTATAGCATTTGGCACACTAGCATTCAAAATGGTGGTAGAAGAATTGCAAATCACATTTTCAGTGGTGGTGGACACATGTGGTATAGCATTTGGCACACTAGCATTCAAAATGGTGGTAGAAGAATTGCTAATCACAGATTTTATACTGGGGGTCACATTTTCAGTGGTGGTGGACACATGTGGTATAGCATTTGGCACACTAGCATTCAAAATGGTGGTAGAAGAATTGCTAATCACAGATTTTACACTGGGGGTCACATTTTCAGTGGTGGTGGACACATGTGGTATAGCATTTGGCACACTAGCATTCAAAATGGTGGTAGAAGAATTGCAGATCACATTTTCAGCGGTGGTGGACACATGTGGTATAGCATTTGGCACACTAGCATTCAAAATGGTGGTAGAAGAATTGCAAATCACATTTTCAGTGGTGGTGGACACATGTGGTATAGCATTTGGCACACTAGCATTCAAAATGGTGGTAGAAGAATTGCTAATCACAGATTTTATACTGGGGGTCACATTTTCAGTGGTGGTGGACACATGTGGTATAGCATTTGGCACACTAGCATTCAAAATGGTGGTAGAAGAATTGCTAATCAGATTTTACACTGGGGGTCACATTTTCAGTGGTGGTGGACACATGTGGTATAGCATTTGGCACACTAGCATTCAAAATGGTGGTAGAAGAATTGCAAATCACATTTTCAGCGGTGGTGGACACATGTGGTATAGCATTTGGCACACTAGCATTCAAAATGGTGGTAGAAGAATTGCAAATCACATTTTCAGTGGTGGTGGACACATGTGGTATAGCATTTGGCTATACCATGTTAATGGTTGAGGCTGAGCGTGGGTGGATGAAGAAAGATCTCATTATTTTTACCAAATATAATATGGAACTCGTGTTGCCCAATTTAGGATGATCCAATCAAAATGGACCATTAAAGGTTCTTAGAACAATGGAGGGGCGGGTGGGGGGGGGGGTCATTCACTCAACCCTTTGTGGATAAAGAGGTCAATGGGTGCCTTGGTTTTAGTCAGCAGCCCAGGATAACTTGCACTGATCATTAGTACCCAATTACAGAAAAGGTTGCCAACCCATGGTACAAACCAGGGGATTTAAGGGTCAATTGTCCCACACAGGTCCTGAAAGGGGCCCTTGCCCCCCAGCTCTTGCATCCCTCACACCATTTCCTTCCTCTTTTTTTTAATTTTATTTTTTAGACCATACATGGATAATGTGCCTCCCTCTGTGTACACTGGTGTCAGGGTGCAAGGTGTGTCTGGTCCGAGTGGTCAGGGCTATGGTTTCTCCATCAGAGCGTCCTGCTGTGCGCTCAATGACCTTTACATTGCTTCGGTTTGGCTCCCAGCTGTGCTGCAGATGTGCTCAACTATGCATCCAGTGGGAAGGAATTAATCCAAAATCAGCTATAAGCACAGGATTATCTTAAATGAGTCTTGTGTGTGAATACGTCCAAAAATTGTGAACATTATTAATGTTTTCAAGACTACTAAGAGCCATTTACATTTTACATCCAGATGCCCACCACAGCCTGCAGTTGATGGATTAATGTGTGAAGGAAAAGATCCACTTAATATTTTTTGAATCACGTACAGCACTTTGCTTGATTCGCAAGTTGACTTTTTTGCAGCACTGAACATTTTATTCACAAAATGCATTGCATACCCCTTTCAAACAATCATGAAAGTGGGTGATTATTCCCATTTAAAGTTGTCCCATTCCAGTTCTTAGACGCCCACGTGGCCCTGCCGCCATTCCCTGCATTCTGCGACTCAGTCACACATTACTACTGGACAACGACAACTACAAGTACCACAATGCAAAGCCACAACCGTACAGGTTGCACCCCTTGTTCCTCACATGGGGCATAGTTACATTGCTTTGGTTATCACACTGCTGCACACATCATTTGTATTATGCTCCCACTTCATGACCTGCAAATACTGTAAACAGGGAGAGCGGTCAAGTATCACACAGGAGAAACATATCTATGCCATATATTATTTTGTTTGCTTTGTATTCTGGCACATCTAATATTGCATCTATAATGGTATAAGCATTAAATACAGAATATTGCAAAGAACAGGACCCATCCCCAATTGGGGGTCACTCTGCCAGGCACCCTTCTAGCCCATACGTATTAAGCCAAAGGATGTGAAAGCAATTCAGGAGACGTTTCAATATGATGCCCAAACCTTCTACCACATCCACAAGGCCGATAAGCACTTTCAAGCATGGCATGTACCACTTGAAAATACCCCAAAAAAATTAAATACAGATACTGCAGCACTTAGCACACCGTAAGGGCCTTAATGTCCAAAATAGACCAGCAAATACCCCCTGTTAGATACAAGATCACCATGCTGCCTTCTTGGCAGGGCAAAGTAGCCACCCTGTAGCTTAGGGCGGAGTAGAAAAGGGTGGTTTATGCACATTACTCACAGAAGACCCTAGCCTCAGCCTAAGGTACCGAGACTCCCTGACCCACCCTCCTGCTTAGAAGGACCCAGCCATTTGGAGCCTTTGGAATGAGTAGAAGAGAATTTACACCAGTGTGCATTGTTACGACAAACACATACGACGGCCATGCTGCCACCCGTGCATCATGGAAGGGCTCCAAGCCCGTCCAAAAGAATTTACATCATACTCTAGGCAGGCGGCTGCAGCCATTGGCTTTCCAGATGTTTTGGCTGCAGCCCCCATCAGCACTAATCAGCATAGTAAGTGGTGAGGGAACATAGGAGTCATAGTCCAAAACCTCAGGAGAGTGAAAGGTTGTAGACCTCAGCTCTACTGTGTCAGGAATGTTGCACAGCTTCTCCCGCTTTGGGAAAATCTCACCTGAAGGCAACCCACCCCAACCAAAACAACCGCTCACCCCTCTGGCAGCTATTAGCACCAAGCAGCCGCAGAAACGCTGCACATTGAGCGGTATAAATATTTCTTAACGTAACAAAATGCCTAAAAGGATAAACCTGGATAGTTCATCGTGTGCAGCTAGTCCCCTACAGCATAAGCACATGTATGCTGTAGTATTCCTATATTACGTGAAAGGGCGGAGGGATAACCGTGTTGTGCTGCGCTTAGGGTAAACTCAAAGGGTCTCTTCTGGACTGCTGCTCTGGTCGGTGCCTATAGGTATCCCTCCAACCTAGATCCTACAAAGACAAAATGATATGACACCTCGTCCAATAGTTAAATTAGTTGCCTTCCTTGCTTTAATTGAGTTTAGCCTGACTTACACATTCCAGCGCTTCTATTTTCAATCGAATAAATGTCAAAGAAATCAATGCTCCAATTCTATAACATGATCTATTTCATGAAATGGTGAATATTAAATGTGGAACATCCCGAAAATGAATTTATAATTTTCAAGTGCCTAAATGCTGATATATTCCCATTATCCCAAATGCCAACACGTGTTTCGACCTTTGCTAGGTCCTTTGCGGCATACACACGTGGGACACGCCAATGGGGCTCGAAGTCTCACTCTAACCAGGAGACTGGATATATATCTTGCAGAACTTCCATTATGGAACAGGAATAAGTCTTACTATTAATTTCATATCTTTGCTGGGCAATACCCCCAGAGGAGGATTTTCTAGAAAACAGACCAGCCCAGCCTTGAGAAGGACCTGGCAAAGGTCGAAATACGTGTTGGCATTTGGGCTAATGGGAATTTATTGCCATTTGGGTACTTGAAAATTAAAAACCCATCTGCAGGACGCCCCACGTTTAATTTTACATCCAGTTCTTCCCACCACTGGATTAATTTGTTACTTTCCCTCCCTGGCACCTCGCAGCACAAATCACAGGGGTCCGGGATATTCTGCTGTGGTCTTCCTGATAAATTGTTGGTCTAACAATTTTATGGTCGGTGGTCTGGGGCTGGCTGGTACAATGTAATGCTGAGGTCTTGGGCCGGGGCATCTGGGCACTATAATGTAGGATCTTAACTGGTGAAAGTCGGAGGCTCCTGCCCACCTTCTCGTGGGATAATTTTCCACAGGGAGCTCTGGGCACGCTCATTGCCATGCAGGGTGCATTCCTTTTGGGATACAAGTACTAATAGTAGGAGAGAATGAGAGGTTTATGACTCTCCGCGGGCTTGGTCTTTCCCGCTACTGCTCAGGCGGTAACCCGACTGTGCTTGCACACATGTATCTCTATGTTTTGGGGCCAGGCCTAGTGCCCAGGCTGCAGCGCGGCGCTAGGCCTCAATTTCAAAATGCCTACTTTTTCACTTCCCTGCGCAATCTACACCAAAATATATTATAACCTGGCCATAATGCAGCCTTTATCGGCACCACCCTCCCCCATATAACCTCCCCAAGCACCTACGACAGACTCTTAGGTTTCTGCCTCATTTGAAACCTGCTGGGGGCCTGGTACGACCGTCCCCGCTCCCCAACATAACTCTAAAGCATATGAGAGTGGGCATTGCTGCAGCAACTAGACATGGAAGGTGGGGATCTTTCACACTGGGTAGGCCAATGTATCACTCTAAGATTCACTCAGATGTTAAGTATTTATTTATTCATGTATCCATTTATTGCACTTAAAATTGTATGTAAGACTAAGCACTGCTCTTCGCACATAGATTGAATCCAGGGTGTAGACATTGTTGTTTGTACAGCTAACTAATTATTCCCTCTCGCACTCCGCAACTTCGTAACATAGCCGAAAGGCACAGCCTCACTCCCACACACCTCTGCACTGATATATAACACAAACACTATTGCCCCACACCGCTGCCATAACAATAAAGGTACCTTTCACAACAAAAATTCTAACTGTAGCTACTCACATAATTGTCTATCCACTAAAACACAACCCTTCCTGCTTAGTTCATAGTATACCTCCTTTACGCCCATTCACATGACATTAAGACCTGGTTGACTTGCAAGGTCATGGCCACATTCTCATAACCTGAAAGGCCAAAATACACACACGCATAATAGCACTTCCCAATTTTCCCATAATTTTGGGCTTTGGGCAATGGCGTTCAACCAACAGTGGGTTGAGACCATAACTATGGTGAAAGGCGCTATACGAATGACAAAATTAATGAATGAACACAAATGTACAGACTTGGCTCACATTATGTAGGGAAAGGAAAACCTATGGCCCAGTGATAGTTTGGATGAATGTATATTTATTTTGAATCAACAGGAAATTGAATCAAAAGAAGGGACAAGAGCTCCACTTATTGGCCAGTGAAACTTTCATGAGATGTACTTCTGGGAGTTGTGCGTGCTCAAAACCAGATACTCTTTTGGACTCCCTGCGGCATATTGTCTAGCCCTTGGATGATTTATAAGTGTAGCCTTTGTACTGCTCTATGGTATCCATGAAGGTATCAAACATGTTGCACTTGGAGGATTGGAGAGGTTGGCCAATGTGATACACCTGGAATAATTCATGAGAGTTACCTGGGTGTTGCTCTGAGAAGATTTGAGGGTAGCTATTGTTATGCACAGATTGCAGCCATTGCACCTAGACGATCACAGGCAACAGCCTCACAGTGCACAAAGTACATTTAAGGCAGTGGTGTAATACGAATTGTAATAAGGTTATGATAGGAAAGTCCTGGCAGGAGAGTAAACAGATATATATGTATATATATATATATATATTTTACACGGCCACAGTACACAGTAGTGGCTGTGTAGTTATGGTTAAATTGCTAATCCCATAGGAAGAGCACTTTTTGGGCGGTTTATAACTTCGCTCTCACTGGACGAATCCTCACCAAACTTTGCAAAAAAAGTATATGGACCACTCTGAACTTTTTTGCAGTTTGATGAGGTTTGGTCCGGGGGGAAAGTTATAGGAGGGTCCCACATTTTTTTTTCCCATAGACTGAATGGGGAAAAAACTTGGCTCATGCCTACAGCCCAAACCGCTGGACGGATTTTCACCAAATTTGCGGCAGGTGCAGCGGCTTGGTCCCGAAAGCGTGCTTTTGTACATTTGGTGAAAATCCGTCCAGTAGTTTTAAAAAAAATGACCAAAAAGTAGGTCACAAAATTTAGTGATATCTATGTCCGGTCTGCGGACACACTTCCCTGTTCGGTCCGTGGACATTGTCCTGATTGGCTAATCGGCTTGCGTCATGTCCACGGACATGCGACGTGTTCGCTGATTGGATGGTGAGGAGCATGAAGTGCGTCAGATTTTTGGAAACGCCCGCCATCTTGGATTCGTGGACAGCGGCCGATTTCCGCGGTCATCGCGGTAAACACATAGGAAAAAACACAGCATTCCACTTGTCAAACTTATCAAATAATCTCTGGGAAGGTCAGGGGTGATGAGGATGGGATGAGATATGTCTGCAAGAAGCAAAAGAATTGGTGTTTTTACCGCGAAAGTCTGCGAACAGTCCTGATGTTCGCGAACAGTCCTGTGAAAGTTCGCGAACCATTACAGGGTTGGTGAAATGCAGTTCTTGGATGGCTTATAACTTTGGCGCCACTTAATGGAACTGCATGGAATTATGCATGTATATTCTTGGGCTGATTCTGAGTGAGTATGCAAAGTTTGGTGGGATTCTGCGGAGAGGGAGCAAAATTAGAGTGAGGTTCCCAAAATATTGTAAAGGCTTATAAATGTGGTGCCATTTGACCAATCTACAGAAAGGTTTGCAAAAAGATTATAGATCTAGATTTAGATGTTTTCGTAAAGTGTGAATAGATTTTGTCAAGTGGGGGCTAGGTTATGTGATGATTGTATGTGCATACATTTGACACTTTTGAAAAAATAAAACATGGGTAGATTTCCAGCAAACTTGCATAAGGAGCATTGGCAAGGACCTACAAGCATGGCTTTGCTCGTGTGTTATTTCTATGTTAGTGGGCACTGTTTCTCATGCTCCTTGATTACAGCAGTTGTGATGGCTCTTGGAGAGGAGGGATGGAATTAGCTGATGCCATTTTAAGATAAATAGCAGTTTTGCTAAAAGTATGTACTGTGTACTAGATTGTTAATGGATAATTTGTAGGAATAGGTGTTGGAGCTGTGCAAGGGAAATTTTGAAGTTGGAAGTTCCTAGATCAGTAGAAAATGCAGTTCCAAACTTTCCGCCAAGCAGAGATCTTATCGTGAAGTGCGGACGGGTTCTCAGACGTGTCATCATGCCGCCCGCCAGCGTATGGTCATGTGGCACAGTCCGGAAGGTCCGCTATGAAGTCAGATATTCTTAGACGTCTACGGATGCAAAACTAGTTGGAATAGTTGCAAGAAGTGTATAGAAGTGTTAAATTATTCCAGATGGTGGGAAATGGCAGAGTTTTAAGTTGAAACTTTGGAAATTGGACGCAAATATTGCTATATTGGGTAAGTATGATATTAGTAAGTTGTAGGAAAATAGCATGCACTGGTAAAAACCTATGAAATTCACTGAAAAAACTTTGTTAAGGGGACGTTATGGTTAATTTGCGCTACTAAAAACCTATGAAATTCAGTGAAAAAACGTTGTTAAAAGGGACGTTATGGTTCCAAGTAAAACCGAAAAACCGTGAAATTTGCCAGTTATGGTAAGCTAAGCAACCATAACTCACGCCACCACTGTGCACTGCTAAGACTAACACCCAGGACATCAAAGATGACATCACAAATGTCATTGATGACATCACTGATGACATCACATGTCCATTTACCTTTCATGAAAAGTCTGTACAAGGGATTCTTATTGTAATGTTAATAGAAAAGTGTCAAGGATCATTGGAATAAATATCATGAGGTTCGTAGTTCATTAAGTGTCAGTACAGCAGTTGAAAAGGAGGAGAACGGCGGCACATATTGAGAGGGTAACAAGGAGAGAAGCAACCTTGTTCTTTCCAAGCCAGGGCAGTGAAACCTCCACGGAAGGAATTGTAAGACCTCAAATATTAGCCAGCCTATACTGCACCTTGTGCTCATCGGTGAGCCTCAGAAGTCGCCTATTGCAAAGCGAACCAGCGGAGGTAAAAAAACTCAGGTTATGGCATTAACACCATTCTTAACATCATATTTACCAAGTTGTGATTTTCCGGTGTTTTATAGCAATCGCCTTTTCTTTGTTTCTGTGATTATCACGACACAAATAGCCCCCACAGCCTTCCAGGCTGACTCATAACATGCCAGGAAAGACAGTAAGCAGATCCAAAGCCTACAACTTGCGTAAGGATAAACCATTTTAAAAAATCAAACACAAGATCCCGCTCTACTAGCACGGAGCAGTCAGGGCTAGCACTAAATGTTTCACAGTCATTCCAACAGTGATGACAGCAGAGAAACCTACCAGTGGGCCAATTACCTCATATTTCACACGAAAACAGTGCAAAACATAAACATGGCACAAAAAGCAAGCGGTAAGGATCTCTTAACGGCCCTAATTGAAGAGGAACTTTCAGGCAGTGGCAATCGTTCCACAAATGGGATTGATAATAACTCTTTATTAGCATTGTGCTATTCACTGCATGGGGTCACCCAAATCCCTCGGAATCTGCATGTGTCTGATCCTTTAAATAAAGGGACCTCTTCAGTGCCATGACCTTCTACTCCTCCACACAGATCGTCCCACACTGACAAGTCACCCAAAATGTCCACAACACCCAATGTATTTCCTGCAACCGAAATGGACCAGTCTTCCAAGGACATGGCGGATAATGGACACATCAGTACTGACAATACAAGCCAATCTCAATACTGGTGCCTTACATTTTGCTGTGAAAATCCTCTTAAGCTTTTTGGCCGCATGCACGAGGATCTGAAGCAACAGGACCAAACTGTGCAGCGTCTGACGTTTCTTTTGGAGCAGAATTAGGCCATTTTCAAGCAGCTATTGCCTGTTGCCAATTCTGGAACCAATGGTGACACCCATGAAAACGAGGTCGAACGTATCCAGAGCGGGATTGATGCTTCTAGGGTGGGCCACAATAATGAGGTCTCCCCACTTGCATATAAAACACACAAAGATCGGCAGAGAGCAAAATGTGCAGCCCTTGTAACGGAAAACCTAGCCTCCATATTATAAATATCTGGGGCAGATGCATCAGTTAGCCCCCTGAATTCTACCATAGTAACGAATAAGCAAAAATCTAAAAAACAGAAGAGAAGGGAGATGTGCAGGAATAGAAGACAACAGAAAAGTGTGGGCACCCTGACTAGTTGGTTAGTTAAGGAGGTGACATCAGGTCCCACAGTCAGACCCAACATACTACCATCTCCAAATTTCCCTCCTGTTTCCATTACGGAGTTCGACCAGAGCAGTCCTAAGGTGCACAAAGTACGCTGTAATGGGATAACCACCAACAATTTGCCCGGTAAGGGTGGGCAAGGTACTGTGTTGGCTCCACTACAAGCACCATCTGTTCTGAATCCTTTAATTGTAACTATTGGGCCAGTAAAAACATCAAGGGATCTAAAATATCTAAATCGGCATGCAGTGTTGAAGCTACTAGCGAAGATACCATCTTTAAGGATACTCAATAACACCGATTTTGATTTTACAGAACAGCTAAAAGTAAAAGGAGGGAAATTAACATGTCTGCACTGCTCTCTGGCAGACACAGTTTCCTTGATATGTTTGTATAAATTGACATTTAGAGCTCTCGGCTATGAACTTGACACTAAGGCCCGTGACGAGTTACCACCTAGTTGCTGTGATAGGTGTACAAAAGAGTGGAACAGGGTGCCAGTGAAAACCAAAGCTGAGACTGGGCAAACTCCTACATCTTCTGTGAATTTCCAAGGTTGGGAATGGCGTAATAGCTTGCTTCCTCAACAGTGTATGGCTCCTAAATTAGGTTTAAAGCTACTCAGTTGGAATAACTGAGGGAATAGCCACTTGCTCTCTGAAGAGGGATCACTGCTTTTGTTGCTGGAGCACATCATGGTTCAGGAGACATGGTCCACTGACAGGGTGTATATTGAAGGCTTTGTGATGCATCAGGTTTTGGCTAACAAGGGTGCACTGGGAAGGCCACATGGTGGCCGCATGATTGGGGTTAGGCAAACCTTTTGTTCAGAGTTGTTAACCACTGCCTCTGAGTTTCATGCACACGGAGGAGTCAAAATCTACTCTCACTTCTCCATCATTTCTCTTTATGCTGATGACATGTTGCTGTACGTGAAACATCCAAAAAGCAATATGACACACTTGGTAGAAGAGATCGCCCAATTCGGTGCCCTATCCGGCCTGAAGATTAACTGGTCCAAATCTGAAGTCCTCTCTGTGACCCCCCCCCCGTGTAGTGCATTCGGACGTAGGTGAAGAATTTCGGTGGTGCCCAGGCAGCATCCGCTACCTAGGCATGCAGGTGACCACCTCCCCTGCCGCACTGTATACATTCAATTATGTTAAGACCCTGGAACAATTAGAACATAAAGTCGATACATGGATTTGCCTCCTCTCTCCTAGGCGGCCCGCATGGCCCTGGCCAAAATGGAGATTCTCCCTAAACTTCTATATATTTTTAACAATGTGCCTGTATGGCCTCCATCTGCTTTCTGGTCTCTTCTCCAGAGTTTGATGATTCACCTAGTGTGGGGAGGGGACCAGGCTAGAATATCCTATGATACCCTGATTTTACTGTACGATCAAGGCGGTCTAGAGTATCCACAATTATGGTCCTATTACTTAGCAGCAAAGATCCAATACTCTGCATGGTGGTGGGCCCCATCTCCTGACCTCCCACATATCCTCCTGGAAAAAGTCACAACCTACCCAATTGACATAAAGGGGTTGCTCTGGGACACTTCAATGGGCGAGGGGAAGACCAAAATACAGCCAGTGGCCAATACTTTGAGGGCCTGGAAATTGTTACAGCGAGAGACAGCTCACAAGGGCTGGTACTCCCCCGATTTGTCCCTGTATCGAGCCAAAGGACTCCCCCTCACCCACAAAGTTATCTTCAGGCAACACTTTGAATGATTGGGGATTAACAAGCTAGGCGATATTCTGCAACAAGGACGATTTATCACCTGGGATGACGTGAGGGATAGGGGGGACTGTACGGCGGTTACACAATTACTGTATTTAGGTTTACGGGAAGTGATCAAGGGCAAATGGGCCAGTTTCCCAATGCCCCCTCCCCTCTTCCCGATTCTTCAGTTTGTTCCCAAACCCCCCCTCTAGATGTAACCTTGTCTCATCTCTATATAAATGTATCTATATACAGAGGACGCACCCCACTCAACTCTAGAGCTAAATGGGATATTGACCTGGGGAAGGTGTTTACTGGAAACCAATGGAAGCAAATCTGTATACAAACCCGTAATATCTCCATGACTGGTTGCTTTCGGCTGATCCACTTTAAATGTATCCATCAGACATAATTTGCTAACAGACAAACTCCACAGCTTTTACCCGGTTAGGTCCCATCAATGCATTAGATGCAGATCTGATGCCGCATATTTTTTTCATGTGGCCTGGAGCTGCACCTGGGTTCGTTCCTTCTGGGATAGTATTAAGGATCCAATGCCTGAAATAGTAGAAGGTTATAACCTATGTGCCCCTGAAGTGTGGCTGCTTGCCCTTTTTGACCAGGGCTCAAAGAGTGTGCTGAAGCTGATGGCAATGGCCTCGGTTGTAACCAGAACCCTGATCGCTAAAACTTGGGGACAGCATAGAGCTCCCTCTTACCGGGAATTATTTAAATGCATGAACATGTGTGAGGATCAAGAATCTCTTTACAATCCATCGCTACCCTGAGGGCAATATGCCTATCGACTATTGGGGACCATATAGAAGCTCAGGACAGTTCACACCCTAGTTCCCCAGAGGACTAGGTAATGGTGTACCCTTACCCCCTCCCTTTACCCCGGGACAGGACTCCTGGTATTCCCCCTAACATGGTGGGAAGAGCCAAATTCACTCATTGTGTAACTTGGAAATCTGTGGTCTCCATTGTACATGTATTGTTTTGATCAGGCATTTTTGTTCGGGGGTGGGGCAGGGGTTGAGTTTGTTATACTCCGGGTTTGTTCTCCTTTCTGTTGACATGGAGTGTCTGTATCAACTTCTATGTTTGTCGACAATTAAAACTCAATAAAGAAAGTAAAGAAAACAAAAAAACACTGCCTCTAATGATAAGGTTATGGCTGTAGAAATTAAACTGTGCTCTGGGTACGAAAGTAAATATATGCTTTTGATCTTTGTTTACCACCCCACATGGGGGAATTGTACTGAGGGCATTCTGTCATACATTAACAATGTCTGTGTAGATGGGGGGGGTGTAGCTGATCATGAGTTAATGCAGGTGGATGGGGACCTCAAGGCATACTGCCAAGATATAAAACGGCGCTCTCTTTTTAAGAACATCCGTCCGGACTGTATACTCGTATAGGAGAAAGTTAATGGATGTGGGCACCAATGGGTTACCTTCGTTAAAGAATGGGAACTAGTACTTTTGAATGGTCGAGCAAGGGGCGATACACCAGGAAGGGAGAAATGGAAATGTGAACAAAGTTGGGCAACCCTTGATTACCTATTCGGTAGCAATGCCATTTTATAATGTGTGCAAGAACCTGAGGTATTGTCAAATGTCCATAGTGATCACTTCCATTTGAGGTTAACATTGCAGCTCCCTGTAAAGATTCTCCCAGACACCAAGGTAAAAGATATTCTACCCGGCCATTCCAGCAACCGAATACAGTGGTCTGGAGCCAGTATCGACAAGGCCACGTCTGCTGTAAATAGTCTCAAGATGGCCTGCTGGCATGAGTATACTGCCTGCAATGCTGATGATGGAGAATTGGATAAGTGACCTTACATCTGAGGTGGCATCTAAGTTCTGGCCGGTCCTTGGTTGTTGGTAGCGGCATTAGCAAGCCATTTGATATCGAAATTTGTAACGCAAAAGGAGTGATGCATAGAGAAGTTTGAGACATTAGAAAGTCTGTATTTTCAGGCCCCGAAATCCAATACAAACTAAATAACATCAAGAATAGATATCGTAGATGGCTAACAGCTGGACAATTTCTGTACAACACATACAGTGGGAGCAGATGCTAGGTGCCCTTTGTGGGAGAAACAAGAGGTCTGTACGGCAGCCATTATCCACTGCCAAATGTCCAAGGGGAAAACTAATCCTCAATGCCATAGGTGAGCGGGAATGGATAGACTGTTGGTGGAAATATGAAGTCCACATTGGTGTCTCCGGTCCCACAAACCATTTGGAATTTAGAGCGTTGGCCGCATTAAGACCATAATTGTTGCCATTAACAAATTAAAGCACTCCAAGGATCCCAGCCCAAATGCAGTCTCTAATGCAGGACCCACAAGGATGGCTTCTCTTCTGGAAGCTCTGTTTGACAGGGTCTGTACCAAGCACACTATACCAGCAACATGGCAGCAGTCTGTACTTATCCCCGTCTATAAGTGGGCAGACAGGAGTATGCTGAAAAATGACAGGCTGCCGTCCATGCTGGATGTGACCGGCAGTTTGTTCTCGGGTTTGGTCTTGAAGGAGATCCAGGTCTTGGTAGCGTCCAACAAAATTCGTTATGATCTGCACACGGGTTTTCGGGCTGGCTCTTCTACGATTCATAATATTTGTATGTTGGATCGACTCATCCTTGAGTCCTCACAAAAGGAAGCCCCAGCCTTATACATAACATTTGTTGAATTTAGGTTCGTTTTTAACCTTGTAAATAAGGCTAGGCTCTGGGACAAAATGATGATCTTGGGTTGCCCAGTGTGGTTCCTTTTTATAATCCACAACCTTCATGAAGATACGAGTGGCAGAGTTCGCCTAGACAATGAGGGTGCGGTGACCTTGCCAGTACAGCTCAGCAGGGGAGTCAAGCAAGGTTGTATGCTGG
The DNA here is from genome assembly GCF_040938575.1 of Ambystoma mexicanum. Lineage (NCBI taxonomy): Eukaryota > Metazoa > Chordata > Amphibia > Caudata > Ambystomatidae > Ambystoma > Ambystoma mexicanum. The sequence continues at coordinate 809,778,780 of NC_090941.1, forward strand.
CTCCCCTGATGTTTAATATCTACCTCTCAGATCTTCCTGAGCAGATGCAGGCCAGTTCTAATTGACCTCCCAGGATCGGAAGGACGAGAGTCACCAGCATGTTATATATGCAGACCACCTCGTCATTTTTAATCATACTCTTTCCGGTTGTAGCACTATGATAAATGAGCTTGCTAACTATGCGAAAGAAAATTATCTTGTAGTCAACACAGAGAAAACTAAGACATGATTGATCATTTTGTGTTAATGATTTGTAAAATGTCATTTTGACTAATTACAATAAATAAATAATAATATAAATCTAAACACATTTGTAACGTTAAAAAGACTCTGAGTCCCATTCTAGAAATGGCCTCCTGCTCTGCCACTTGTTACGCTATGTTAGTATGCTTTTATACTGTGCCCAATTACCCCCATAGTAGTTTCAGAGCACCCAGGCTGGTCCATGGAGTGGCTTGCTGTGCCCCAACCCGAGCGTTCCAGTCCTTAATCTGCTGGAGCATAGAAATTGAGTCAGGGGAAGCTAAAAGAATAGAAAAGTAGAAAATGTATACTTTCAAAAAGTTGGCGAACAGGCTAGGAGAATAAATTGCAAACAGTCTTTTTTTCCCAGAATCCAAGAAGTAATCTTCTTAATATCGGTAGTTCTCCCATGTACTGTCAGAGCAACCCTAAACATGTAAGAGCATGACGTGACCACGGAAAAGCGACCAATGTTGTCAGGAGTTCAGAAGTCGACAAAAGAAGCAGCAACAGCGGTTCGAGCAGACGTGTGTGGAGAAACAGGTGAGTTTACCTGTATTGAGAAACCCCGGAACGCTCCGTAGTTTAATGCTGACCGCTGCTAATGACTTTGAAGACCAAACTAATGCAAGAAGGTTACGTGGGCGATATACTAACTGTAAAAGAAAGCAAGGTTAGAACCATTACTGCCAAAAGGAAATGGGGCACATATTGCAGCAAGATAAAAAACCTGCATTACCAAAGTAAAGAGGGGGAAATACTGGGACAAATGTATAGCCCACATTGGCAGTATGATAAAAGAACAATATTGCAAAGGAATTGTAACCACTGTTCCCAGAGTGAGGAAGAGGCCATAATTAATCCACCCACCAACAAGCATTACCCAAGCCAAATCAAGGCAAATGTGATTCAGCAGTTGTTCGATGTGAAATTGAGAGAAAGATTGGTAGGCGAGAAACCTTCCTTATTAAAAGATATCAAGGAGGAGAAGAACATAACCTTCGCTGCCTGGGGCAAATAAATCAATGGAATGAACATCGCCAATGTGTATTGTGTCTTCACCGAAGGAATTGTGAATATTAAAATATGTTTAAAGTCGAAGACTTTTCTGAAAGTTTGAAGTAAGCCTTACCACAAAGTATGCGTAGTAGTGTTAGGAGTTTTTGTCCTGGCAGGGGAGTATACCAGGATAGGTATTGTTAGTGGTAGTCCTGGCAGGCTAGTGACCAGAAAAAAGACATTGAAGGACTGCACTGTGTTTGAAGGTTGTGAAGGAAAGAAAGTGGCAAGGCCACTATTGTGTTTGATGAAGTACGGTAAAAAACATCCTGACAAAGACATTGTTGTGAAACAAGAAGTGTTGAATTGCTTATGTTACAAGAAGAAGAGGTGTTGATTATCAGTTTGAAGATCAAGACTTAATTTTGTGGAAACTTGTCACGTGTCGCGTGAAAGACTTGTTGGCAGCGAGAAGAAAATTATGAACAGAGCTTGACTATAACAAGGTGGAACTTTCTTGTGTAGAAGCTTAATTGAAAATTCTGCTTTTGAATCTGGGCAAGAGAATTAGACCCAGACTCCAAGGATACGGAGTTATCAGGTTCATGGTGAAAACAACTGTAATTTCTGTTAAACCTTTACCTTTATGAGTTTTATGTATGGACAAGTGTGAGGAACAGATTCCTTTATTAGATTGTTTTCCTTTAGTCCTGGTTTAGGCAGGGAAATGATCTTTATTTTGGGGGTAGCAAGGCGTTTGTCACACCTTTTAGAGTTAATAAAATGGCCTCGCATTTCTGTCCCCGCACAGAACAGGCACATTAACTTTGAGATCTCAAAGGACAATGGCCATAATTTCTTCTCTCCATTTGTCTTCACCCCTATTTTGGGGAACTCAATACCGGTACAAGGGGATTAATCACTTATCTATCCTCAGGACAGAGAACGTTGGACACGGTTTTGAATACTTCCAATCCTCTCGAGATTTTTGCACTCAGTGAGCTCCATAAGAAATACAATAGGGCCAACCATTTCTGAGAGCTACTACTGTTCAATCAGACGTTGCTAAATCCGGGTTTGGTCATTGCGCGAGGCTCAAACAAACGTGATCTTAAGCAACAGTGAGAAAGTAGCATCATCATGTGCTTTAGTGGACGGCAACTAAAGCATATAGCTATCAAAATATAGGGTGGTGCCTATTCATGTGCTCAGCTTTAAGAATATGTGTGCTACATGTCTATAATAGAACAATTAAAAAACTGGAATTACAACACGGTCCTTTTAGATCTTACTCGACTCTTTGCAAATTGATTCTCGCTAGGCCACTCCATTCTTAAAAGGAGTTCAATTAAACAAGGCTGGGTATTTTTCTGTCTCCAAGGAACTCGTTCTGCTGCAAAGTCTGACATAATAAACAGTGCAAGGCCTTCGTGTTCCATCTCATTTAGCCTTCCTTTGACCCACTGAGTTTGCATTTGCTGAATTGGGCCTGCAGTAGGGTCCTGAGCCGTTCATGCATTTGTTCGCGGGGAAAGAAAAACCTAATAACTTTGGATTACTCCGAAAGCCATGTAAGACGTCCGTGTTTACCTCCTAAGGCCTGACATTATGTCGTTTCCGAACAGTTTGGCAGGTTTGCTCGGCTACTAATGCCTGGCAAGCCTTGGCTGATCTACGGCAAGACTACACCGTACTTACTTGAGTGCGTGCTCTTCTGGGGAATCATTCATATTGGGTGACAGCTCTTAATAAAGTTAGGAAAAAAGTGTATGCTCTGGTTTTTGAGACAGAAAAATAGTCCAGGCCAATAGAGCAGACCCCGTATGTTCATACATTTAATTGTTCTAAAATATGTCAAAGTGGCATACATGTTTTTAGTATGTGCTTGAATTCAGACAGATAGTGGTCTCTTTGCGCAGCTTCAGCCCTCCACGCATGGGACACAGGCATGTCAACTCGTACGACAGAAATGAAAATGGATCCGAGTTTTGATTGTGTCCACATAATATTTATTATATCATATCACAATGCTTTGTTTTTGTTCCAATGGACTTTTAGGACTTCAACCGAAATAGTTAAAATCAACAATTAGAATCTGCAGAAAGGGCAAGTGCTAATCATTAATAAATCTGGATCCCTGAAATGCAAGGGGGAGGTTTCAGTGGAAATCGTCATATGCAAATTACTGTACAAATCATACTAAATGTATCTTTGATTGCATCCTCCCTGTCGGTATAAGTTCCCTCTGAGCCCCTCAGCTCTGCCTGTGATGTCCACACCCAATATTTCTTCTGGTGAAAGAAAGGTATGAACTGCATTAATGCCCGTGACATTGTTGCCAGGGCGCTAACTGCAATAATGCCCTCTGTGGGGGCTCTACAGGTGAAAACGTCCCAGCAACTTCGTTTAAGGACCTCCCTCCAGTCTGGCCGATCGACTCGAGAGGCAGGCCATTAATGCATGGTACAGGCGCCATCCAGTGCAGTATTGCCCACATAGACACGGATCTATGTGATAGTGTGTGCTAAAAGCATCCTGGAATACTAAATACCAGGAAAGCCCCGATGGCATAAAAAATGATGATGCTATCTATCGTAAAACCTAACAAACGACCACAAATGAAAACAAAGCGACGGCGGAAGAATCAGATCAACCCCTGAGCCCCGTGGCCAATTGGAGAACACCTCTCCTTTTGCCCATTCCCAAATCCCGTGTCTGTGTTTACCTCCTCCGTACAGTAGATAGTCTGTGCTTATGTGTCGGTCCATAGGCTCTGTAGGCCCCAGGCTGGGAGAAACAACGTTCTCGGTACACGCCGCCAAAGTTAGAGAATGCTACACCGATGCATAGTAGGGAAGAGTTCTCACAACTGGCACAATAGCATATGGCTATGTCAGCAATTCCAAACACCTTTCTGGGCTATCTGGTATCCACTGACATCAACTTGTTGCATCGCCCTCTATTTTAGCATCAAAGCGCAGCCAGTGGTGTACAAGGAGCTTTATAAAATGTTTTAAAAAGCATTAAAAAAGGACAAGATTTAAATTTACCTTGAGTAGGTTATTTTCGGTCACATGATATCTCATGTAAAGAAATAACATATCCTTTTGTCTTTGTTATTATTGCTTGGACTTGCATGTTTGACAGAAATTGGGGACTTGTTCATCCTTTGCTATAGAGGAGTCAGCCATATTTCTACTCTTAGGACCTGGGAGATTCACAGCCAGTCCGCTCTCCTGATCACAAATCAATTTCTCTTCGGCCACCTTATTTAAAAAATACCCTTACGTTCTGTGGGTTCTTTGAAAATGAGAAACTTTAAAAAGATCTCTGGTTTATAGGGAAGGCATCTAGAGTGGAAGCCCGGATGTCCTGGCAACAAAATCAGGCTCAATGGACAGGATCATTGCTTGACGTCGCACAAGTGTCTAGGAGATTGGATCGCCTGGTAAGAAAGAAAAATGCGATGAAGTACAGTGTTCCTGCTGAAGAGGTTGGCCCATCTGCTCCAAGGACCTTTTCAGCTTTTAATGTGTGTGTGCCCCCTCTCCGACAGGATACACTCTCCCCCCACATGATCCACAAACTTTCTACTAAAAGATACTTTGTTGTGCCATAAAATGGAAAGCGATTTGGTATTTCAGACTTTCACTAAAAGAATACTTTAAAACATGAAGTTAAAATGTGCATTTTGAAAGCACTGATAGATCATTGTGTGAAAACGGAAGTGATGCATCTTTAAAAGCACGGTTTGCATTGTTTTATAACGAACAACGCGATTTTAGAGAAATATTGCTAGGAATATCCTACAGCTATCTTTTGGATAGGATAGATGTCCCAGGCAGCTGTCCCAGGCAGCCCGGAGATGACAGGGGGATGAAGAGAGCATCCTCTCCAAAGCAAGTGCGCCCAAGCCATCCCAAATGCCATCTTTCCAGCCTGAGATCGGCCAGACGAGAGGAGCATTGCATGAACTCAGCAGAGCTGGACAGAATAACAAACTTCATTAATCAGGACTAATATCAAGCCAAAGACTTCAATGTAACTAGGCAGTAATGCTATACATCAGGGTAAACTATACATTTAGGGGAAGCACTGCCACCCTACACATTGGAGAACTTATGGGTATCTATTTTACAATGCATTCCAAATTTTAATATTTTAGACAAATTATTTGTAACAACATTAAAAAGACACATGTACCTACTCCAGGGTCTTGGTTCTCTCTAGGCTGGACTACAGCAACAACCTCTTTCTCAATCTGTCTTTCTCTACTCTCTGCCCTCTGCAACTAATCCAGAACAGGACTGCAAGACTTGTCCTTGGCCTCAAGCTTTCCTTGTTGTTAGGCGGAGCATAAATGAAATCTGAACTTCCAAAAATTAGAAGAAAAAAAAAACAACAGGAAATGAAGAGGGTGGCTTTTATAAAGTTTAAGAAAAGGTTTGCTTTTGAGATTCGTTTTTGTTTAGCTTTGAAAGAAAGACATGTTGAGTATTCTAATCAGGGCTAGGTGGGATTTTTCACTTTGATGCGAGGATGTGTGCATATGCGCGGTTTGTGACCCACATTTTCACTGCTGTGTCCGTTGTCTTCAAAGTAAGCGGAAGAAAAACAATACAATAAAAAAGTAATCAGAACCACAACTTAAGACTCGGTTTGCAATTAAGCTTCTGGCCCATTAAATAAAGATCAGAGCCCCACTCAGCCACCCGCCACTCCATAAACCAAAGGGAGGGCTGCAAACATGAAATATCCTGTCCCTCTTGCCTAGCGAATCGAGGGGGCAGATCGCCTTAACTTGTAATTTTCAAAAAATGTTCTCGATTTGAGGGACACAAGCTTACCACAATGTTTAGTAAGCACCACAACTGGGGAAGGGGGGCTAAGGAAACCCCTTGCAAAAGCATTTAAGCCATGTGAGGCTCTGAATTAGACAACAAATATCATTACTATGGCGTTATTAACCCATTCCACGGACTACACCAGGGGGTAACGGCACGGCAGCGCTTCGTTATTTTACTCCCGATGTAGACCATGGAACAGGTTAATAACACTATTAGCACCCCGGTTTCCTATCATCTATCTTCCTCTCCACCTGTGGGGTTCCCCAGGGGTCTAACCTCTCACCCTGGCTTTTCAACCAATACCTGGCAACTCTCGCTCACTGCATTGCCATTTTCTGCTCAAATTTCCAGTGCTATGCTGATGACACAACTCACTTTCCGGCTACCCTCGGCCACCTCCTCTCCCTCTCATATCTCTGACTGCCTAACTGCCATTCAAAATTGGTGTGCCGCCAATGATCTTTGAATGCCAGCAAGACGGAGATCCTCCTCATCGGCACACCATCTCCATCCTTTTCCATCACTCTCTGGCCGGCCTCCCTTGGCCCTCTTGCTACCCCTACCTGCGAGGCTAAGAACCTTGGTGTCATCTTTGACTCCACACTTTCCTTCTCGGCCCATATCTCTGATGTCCCTAAAAAGTCAAACTTCCAACTGCACCTCCTCAGAGGTATTCTGCCTTTCCTCTCCTTCCCCCAGAAGCCTCTGGTATCCCAAGCTCTGGTTCTCTCTAGCTTGGACTATTGTAACAGCCTCTTTCTAAATCTACCTGCCTCTACTCTCCGCCCTCTACAACTTATCCAGAACAGGACTGCAAGACTTGTCCTTGGCCTCAAGCCCTGGGATCGTATCTCTCCAGCTTTGTAATCTCTCCATTGGCTCCCAGTGGATGCAAGGATTAAATTCAAAACCCTCTGCATTGTCCACAAGGCTTTCTGGGGCCTGGGTCCAAAATACCTTCAGCTATCCCTCCGCAAATACCTCCCCTCTCGAGCTCTTTGCTCCTCTACCTCTAACTCCCTCAGGGTCAGTCGTTTTTCAAAGAAACGAGCTGGGGGGTAGATCTCTATCTTCGGCTGGGGCCTCCCTCTCGAACAGCCTCCCTGCCACTATAAAACTTGAGGAGAACCATCTCCGGTTCCGGAAGCACCTCAAAACCTTCCTCTTTGCTTCTGCCTTCGCTTCCCTTCTGATCTGCTCTCTTGGCACTGTGCAACTGGCCACCCTCTGTCCCCTGGGCCCAGGTACCTGCTCACCCTGCCACCTACCTGCACTGCCTCCTGGCCACCCCTTGCACTGGGGACTGTATCTGTACCCATACCCCCCTTTTTTCTTCTTTTTCTGCACTTATTCAGACTTACCCATTCTGCTGCCTTAAACACAGCACTTGCCACTTGCTGGCTGCGCTACCACAGTTTGCCTCAATTTTCTATTTATTTTATTTATCTGCGCTCCTCGGCTTCTGCACTTTCCACTCTCCCCCTTCCATGCACTTTTTCCCTTTTCCCTTTCCCATGCACTTGCACGTTCTCAATGTCACTGGGCCTAGTAAGATCGTTTTTATGTTGTGCTGTGTTCTCCCTTGTTCCCCTCTCTTGCCTAGTCGCGCTCTGAAACACTTGTGTACGAACGCGATACAAATAAAATATATCATATGAAAGCGATAACCTGGGGTGCTAAAAAAAAAAAAAAAAGGTCTTTTCATTAATTGAACAGGATGCTGCGTGCTTCCCGTTCAATGAATGAAAACACTTTGCCAAGATGGCTGCCATGGTTGTAGAAGGTGCGGCCGGAAAAAGCGAGATGCAGTGAAGCAGCTGCAGTGACTCAGACGCCACAATCGGGAAGTGGGGATGGGGAGCAGGGTGGAATTATAAAAAAAAGGGAAGGTGCAGAGCGAAGCAGGGGAGGCATCAGCTTGCGAACCAAGGAACCTGATTGGCAGCCCACCCCCCCGTACTAAAAAGAATTTGCTGTTGACATAATCGGCTGACCATTCCCGTAATAAGCAGAAATGTGGAAATGTCCTCAGAAGCAAGGATTGCAGTCAGGAAATGAACCCTTACAGACATACTGAATTAGTGTGATTAGATGTTCAGATTGTTCGCTTTGGGATGGGCCCTGGTTGCCATAGTGTTTCGTCATCGGAGAGCTTAAGGACTTTCTTTATCTAGTTTGAACTTACCCTTCTAGGACTGTTTAGAAGAATTCATGGTCTTGAGGCCACAATTGAAGCCCGAAAAGGAGACCTACACTGGTAAGCCTTTCACCCCACCAACTTAAACAAAATCAGGATCACTAGAGTTCTGGGTGAACGTGGCCCTTGCTGATAAATAGAAAAGCCTTGAAAGTGCAATGCAAAAGCAATCATTTAGATCTTAGGAATATTCTGATCTCGTCCTGCTAGCTGCTACTAAATAATTGTGGCCTTTCAAAACATTATCATAGAAAGGTGATTCTCCCTATAGCTGCTCTGAGATCTGAGCCACCATCAATTGACCGGAGCTTCTGCTAGGCTGGTATGGCACCTTAAAACTCAGTGAAGATATGGAAGTGAGGCAGTGCTATCTCACGCAATAACCAGTTCAAAGTATGTATCCGGCTTTTAAACGTGTGTCTGCAACGCCAGCATCACCTCCTACCGTTAAGTTACTTTAGGAAGGTCAAACCATTGAAAAACTAGCCCAATGCTTACCCCGCGGTCATTTAATAGACTTATTGCAATAATAAGAAGAAGCACAGCACAAGGTTAACAGGAATACTGCACTTATCTATCATGTGGCGTAAATAAATGACAGAAGCAGAAGCCGTGCATTCCCAACCAAAGCCTGGCTCCAGTTGAGCGCAGTCATTCCCGGAACTTGTAAACTTTTTAAGAGTCCGGGTTGGGAAACAAAGGGCTGAGTGGTGGAGCATATGCTCGCCGGCAGTGCACACGCTGTGGGCGGGTTGGCACGAGTCCCTAGTCTGAGCGCAGAGGAACTAAGCATATGATCCGGATTGTGGGGAAAGCGAGCCATTTTACCAAGACACAACTTGGAAGCTTCGCCGATCCTGTGCTCAGGGTTCATTCACTCTTTGCGAACGAGACTTTTACAGTTTGCTGCCATACGCCGCCTTCTTTCCAAAAAGAATCCCTCTCCGCAAATGGTTGCAATGGCTTCTCATTGCAATGCAATCCCTTCCAGCTCCCAAAACTAAGCACGCTTACAAGAAGCTTGTTAGCTCGCCATTTCACCGCTGGCTAATGACGGTAAGTGACTTGACACTGGCAGGTAAAGCAAGCTTACAAAATAAAGCAGTGAATGAATAGATATTCATGAAGTTGGACATCCCCTAGAAATCATACGTGAAAGCGAGTGCTCGATTCCTGCAACTTCAACTTACCATGAAGGTTAGCTGGTGCTAGACTTCTCCTACTGCACTCCATATACGGCCAATAAGCTTTTCGATGCTGTTATCTACTGTTTCACGCAAGAGGACCAAGGGACACACTTTTAAAGTTGGTGGGTGTGAGCTGGGGCATGTGGGAAAACAATTATAATTCACAACTTTTAAAAAGATGATATACCTATGAGTTATTAATGTAGGTTTCCTCTTAACAAAGGGATGTTGCCAGTCCTGAACAGGGCCTGCTTCGGTGACCAGACCAGAGACATCTTGTAGGAATACTTTTGAAATGTGTGGTTCTTAAAGAGTATTAGGACCTTATGCAGCTACAGCTAGTAATGTGCACTGTGAATAGCACCTCAACTTAACCATGTGCGGTACGGATTAAGCTACGATATATTACTTGAAACACTTCTGTACGATATATACTGCTTATGGTGAAAAGACGGCATCTATGGGTGAAAAATATGCTCTTGCCGCTAGCCAATGGCTAGTGAAAATAGACTCTTGGAGAGTAAGAAATTGTGTATTGTCTGTATGTGTAAAATGGAGGTGGTAAGTGTCTTTTTATGGCTGGCTAGTAGTTGCAACGTAAGATGTGTACGCCAATCAGAAAGGCATAGCGTATGGCTAAAGGGAATCTGACGAAGGGGAGCGGACCTAGATTATGCACGCACGCACCCACGAACATCCTCATTGGGAAAATCCCTGTTCTTCATAGGGAGCAAAGAGAAATGAGCACAAGAGCAATGGGTCTGACTTTGTGAATTGGGAGGCTACATCCTATTGCAACGCCAGCCATCCCTACAGGAGACAAGAAAATCTACTTCTACAAAGGGAGACTAACTGCATTTGCCAAAATTCGTCTTTTTCGAATGATTGGCCCAGAATGCTTTTTTTTTCAAGGAGTCAGGGCAACTTTTAAAATATTTTTCTTGAAACTATACAATATTATTTAGGGTTCTAATGGCTTAGAGAACGTTCCTACTGGCTTGATCTTATTTTTTTGTTTAAAGTAGCTACTTGGAACATGTTAGAAATATTTAAAAAATACTATTTCTAACATCATAAGGAGAAGGCCCATAAAATATGGTTGGCCACAGCTCTCCAGGAGCCTGTTTCACCCCCATGCCCCCACCAACCCGAAGGACCCCACATGATTTATTTAGATTTTTAAGCATTTATTTAAAATGTCAACTGGGCGCATAGACATAGATACAAAATACATATTTTATTAGGATGGATTATATATAAAAAAACTTTTTATGGACACCTCATGATTTATGCTCTTAGAGGCGGCGGTGCACACCTAGCCATCCCTGAACTCGGTCACATGCTCCTGCATGTCCTGTTGCCCTTGCACTGCCTCCGGTCTCCCCAGCACTTGAGGGTCTGTACTTGTAACCATACAGTGCTTTCTCTTTGCACTTAAGAGTCACCCTCTGGCAGCACTTATTGAGACCCCTGCACTTCTTATCACCCCATCGCCCTCCTTGGCACCTCTGCCCCTCCCTGCTATTTGAAAAGTCCATGTATTTAGGGTACACACAATCTACTACAGAATGTATGGGTCAGAACATATGAAGTCACCAATAGGTACACGGTTCACTGAAATACAGCACGTTCCTTAAATTCCCAATGATTGATGTAATTCCAAAACACTCATGGAGTAATGATCGTCATAAAAGACAGTCAACGTGAGCCACTTAGGATTTACTTTTTGGACACTATTCTTACCCAAAGAAGGAGGGCATTTTTGCAAATGATGAAGGAAGGTATACCAAGAAAAGGTGTATCGAATGAAACAAAACAGAAAAAGACTTGCCACCGATACCCAGAACATGGGATATTTAACACATTGAAGCAAACGCAGACTTAAACTTGGAGGGTGAGTGACACTTTAACAATCATCATTGTTGGTATAAAAGAAAACCTATGATTTAGGTGGGTAAAGTTCTGTCCAGCAGTATAAACTATCTGTCTTTTCATGTTCTATAGATTCAATCATGAGGAAGGAGTAAACAGAAACATGAAGTTTCGTGGTACCTACACATATAGAAAAGTACAATTACTAAAATGTATTAAGGACATGATCAAGATGGCTATGTGGAAATATTTATGTGCATTAATAAAAAATAAATGACACTAAAAAAATGATGAATAAACACATTTCAAAAAAAGATTTAAATCGCTTTCATTGAAGAAAATGATGCATGGTCGGAAAAGGGTAATCAACTCCCACAAACTATAGTCTCTTGCTGCTAGTGGCGACCTGAACAAGTACATTAAAATTTGAATGCAGCTTGTTAAAAGTTATCATAGCAAACCAGCGACAGTTCGAGAGACAGCTAAAGCACCCCTGGCTATGGCTTACGATGGGCAGGGAAAAGTGGCTTCTACCGTGCATGCACACCCATTGCTCTTAGGTGAAAGCAGTCTCCTTCCTCAGGCAGGTGGTAATGTCAGAACATAGGGGATGGATATATATTCCCTCACACCTTCTGGAGTAATCCATAGCAGGGTGTGCCAGCCGGAACTACTAGTGCCAAAGATTGTAGCAGTACATTCTCTGCTGTACCCGTTCTTCCAGACTTCCTGTTACCTAATGTTCACATAACCTCATTTACTAGAATGGGGTGCAACAAGTTGAACCCAATTGATATCTTACCAGATACTGTGCAGGGTCAGAAATGAGAGCCGGACTCAAAGTTATCGTATTCTCAAAGTCAGGCATTATATTTAACTAAAGTGGTTTGGGAAAACACCCCTCTAGCCCTATTCTAAAGAGGAACTTCCCTACCTAGAAAACTAAACTAAAGATCCGTCCCTGTCAAGTAGTCTGTAACTTAAAAGTCATCCTTGTGTACAAAACGCCCAAAGCTGACCCACACACTAGAAACAAAACAACTAAGGGTGCAAGGAAATGTTTCTTACTTGATGTTCGCTAAACATTATCACAACCATAAATATAAGGATGACTCCAAAAAAAGTATTCTCCAAGGAAAGACCCTTGGATCCAGAGGGTGGTTCCCATCTCCTGGATTTTTAGGTAGGATGTGTAAGGAACTCATGGTGGCAACAGTAAAGACAGACACAAGTGATCACAGTTCAAGGGTGTTTATTAAACTGTATGCATAGGTGAGAAAAATGCCTAATTTAAACCTAAAGCTAAGATAGGAGCAAGCTATGGCCATCAAATAATAATACGGCAGTCCTAGAAGCGTCTTGTCTTGAATAAAAAAGGGCCTCTACTAAAAAACCTATTGCCAATCCTTACCACTAAGTTACAAAAGAGTGTAGAATAATGTTCGCCAGAAAAGAAAGAAGTGTTCTCAAAATGATAAGTCGGGATGGTATGGCTGGGTCTCCCTTTCCCACATTTTAAGCACGGGATAAGGCAGAACTCCCGAGCAGAACACACTCATGTGCCTCTCCAGCACGAAGTTCAATAGTCTGTTCAACGATACCGGAACCTTCAGGGGCAAGGTCTCTTTTCTTCAAAGTCTCTTACCTTGGAAGGCATGGTGGAACAAAACATCAAACAAACAAACAAAGTTTCCTTCGGTGGTCTTGCACTTTGGGCGATTGCTTGTCGCCCCGAGGATCTCCCTCCGCTGGGCTCAGATCCTCCTTGCAAAGTGGGCCTCCCTGGATTGTGATCAATACGGCCTTCTTTAACACAATTCATGCTTTGCTTTATCTCATCAGAAAGCAATGGTTCCCTTCACCTGGCTTTCTTTCGGCATCACTCTGTCGGTTTCACAGAGCCATCTTTAACGCAGTTCATGAATTTCAAACACAGTTCATGGTTTGCTTCCTTCTCCTAGTCTTCTCTTGGTAACGGGTCAGAGACTTTCGACTGTACAGGGGATTTGATGTGACCCTTGTAGGACCACTCTAATACCTCACGCTGCCCTTTCCTAGGGCCTTCTGGTACTCGCAGTTTCCACACAAAACAAAAAGGGACCAGCGAGAGCCCTTCGAATGAGCACTCCTGCGGTGCCTGACCACTCTGAACTTTTGAGAAATCCCAGAAAAGGGCGAACAGCAAAAACACACACACACACAAGTTCTTTGCTCTCAAGTTCCTTGCGTTCATATAATGTTGCCACTTGCAACCTTGGGCTTAACAGTATGGTTTGCTATCAACTTCTTCCGACTCACTGGCTGTGTTGAACCCGTTGACACCTTCAGGTTTCTCACAGATGGCAAGAGTATCTCTTTATCCAACAGTTCCTTTAGGTCTTCACTTGACTCACAAAGTTCTTGTTCAAACAATACATTTTATAACAGTCTTTCTTTAGGTATTCCTGTAACTCCTGGTATACTCCCCTGCCAGGTATCTTCCCACAATGTCAGCTGCCTGGTGTACTCACCTGCGAGAGCATTCTATTTTTGTCACTGTTCTTTTCACTATATCACAGTAGGATATGCCCTCAGGTGCTCAGTATATTTGCCTATGGTAACACCGGTTTCAGCTTTCCCCCACACTGCGTCTGTACTTGCTTGGAGTTTGTTGCTTTACCTTGTCTTGTCTGCATTCAAATATTCTTCTTATTTGGTATTGAATTGGTGATGCGTTTTGTCTGCATTCAAATAACTTTTGAGAATTGTTTGTATTATCAATCTCATACCATTCAATCACTCGGCAGCATGCATGTCGATACACCCCGGCGCACCAAACTCCTTTGGGAAGACTCACCGGTCATTCCCAGCATCTCCAACTCTTGGCTTCCTTCTGCGATGAAGCTTCTTCACTGGTTTACCTTCTCAGCCTGTGCATACATTTCCACAGCGTTTCCTGCAGCTCCACGATCACTTGGCGACTTTCCTCCGTGGCCTGTCTATATGCATGACCGTACCCCAAGGAGTGCCTCTGCAACTCCCAGTGCTTCCACAGGCTTTTGGATGTGCCTGCTGCACAACTCCTCCCTTCTTTTCACACCAGTATGTGCTACTGGTTTTTGTCGAGCCGCTGCCTGGGTTTTCAGGTCTTCTCGCACACTGCTCTCTCCTGTACTATTCTCTACCGCTCTGCCTTTTCCATGAGTGTGGGTATCATTTTTTAATGTTCTGCATACTTTAGGTCCAGTAAAACTTCTTTTGATCTGAATAAACTTTCTTCCTCCTCCTCCTCCTTTCTTCCTCCTCCTCATCTCAGTACCTGAGGATTTATGGGAATTGAAGTTGATATATGTGACTGGATTTCGTGGATGGTCTGAAGCAGCACAGCTGTGGTGATTACTGTCATAGATATGGAATACGTCGGAGGACCCAATCCCCTCGAAACAGAAGATGTTATGTGTGAGTTGTGAGTGTTCGAGTAATAGATGGGGGCTTGACTAGAATGACAATAGGCCAGTAGGAACTCTGGTATAATAGGGTCTTCCTCAGGAGGAAGGGGGGGAAATACCACGTCTCATCCGATGGAGTCACCCCCTCCACCGGTAGTTGTCCCCTCACTCATATAGACGCCCCCAGTGTCAATATCAGGCAGCAGCTGCCGTCCCCTGGTTGCATGGGAGGAGGTCTGTGATGATGGGTTTGCCTACAGTACAAACACTCATCAGACGGCACTCGAACGTCGGTACTCCCAACAGGGACATGCTTTCTCTGCACGTCCGCAGTCTAATTGTTTTGGATCAGGAGCCTATGCTAGAAGCCACGCCCCCTGCCTCTCCGGCATATCCCGGAAGTGGAACAGCAGCGTGTCGCGCGTTGCTACACTCACAGAGTCAGCCTGCGCATCCTGAGTACGCAATAGCTCTGCATTGTTTGTAACTTATCTAGCCATTCACTTTTCCTGCTTTACTCCATCTATTTTCATTCTCTTTCAGACCATCTACACATACAATTCCTATGGCATCACTCATCTTCAGAGAAGACGCGGAGTTCGTTTCCAGTCCCTTAGAAGCTCTCGCGGGGTAGGTGTAGCCCCCTCCTTCTGCCTCATAAACTAGTTAAATCTAACAGTTCCAACTCCGTTCTTATCCGAACTTTCATCGTGCTTCTTGGTTTAGAATCACGGCGCCGCGGATGTGTCATCCTTCAGCTCCTACCGCCTTCCGAATTCTAATTCTTCAGAGGTGTTCTGTGAATCTGACAATGGTAGGAGTCATTCCGGTCCTACTACCGGCAGTACCCTTTCATATCATCATTTCTACTCTGACACCCTTTTATCAGACAAACCCTCCTTTCCATCTCTCTTGCAGTTAAGCAGATTTTTCAGCCCTGTCCTCCAGTGGGGTGTGTAGCTCAGGAAGACAACAGGAGCCTTTATCATCATGTTACCAGGGTGAGAGACCCCTCAGTCTAGGGAGTTTATCCTGGGGGGATAGCCTTTCTCCCTCTTTCCTTTCATACTTTCTCTCTTCCTCCTCCCAGTTCCACACTGAAGGACTGTTCACTAGCCGGAAAGGAGATGCATTCCGTGGGGATGGCACCACGCACAAGACATCACGATGCGGTGCACTGGAGTCTATGCCCCCTAGCAGCTCATCACAGGGTTTTTTCCCCTTCGGGGGTTTCCCTGGGAACCTCTCCGGGTCCTAGCATTTGGGTTGGGACACGAAGGGCCTTTCAGGTAGACCCCCACTGGCAACTTCCTTGCACTCCAGCATAGAGTCTTGTAGCGCATCCAGATTTGGGTAGGTGGTCTTTTGGAATTGTCCCAATATTGTGGTTTATGTGTATGATGCACTCCAAAGTATAACAAGGTCACCGCCAAGGAATCAGCAGTGACTCCACTGGATTCATCATAGTACCAAATTAAATATGCTTTTAACATTTTGTGTCAGAAGTATATAATTCCTTTCTCTTGCTATTCCTGACATTTATCAATGCATATTGGAGCAATAAAATAGGGAAAACAGAAAACACAAATAAAGAAAACTATCTTTAAAAGGAATTTGCAAATAAAGTGGATCTTGCACAGCAATCAAAAATATGCAAGTAAAAATGTAAAATATAATATACTTTTGAAATACTAGTATTCAGATATAGTATATAATTCAGCGGAAGCTTTGTGCAAGAAACCGGTTTTATTTTGCAATGGGATAGTTTACATTTCTTCAGTATTTCACTTGCAGAGGGTGACTGGCAGAGCAGCAGGACTACCATTCTCCTGCCACACAGAGAAGTGACTGAATGTGCAGGCGCTTAATAAAAGGGAGAGATAATCAGCCTCATCAGGGTTTGGGCTGAGCAGTAAAAATGCAGCGGTAACGCTATTACCGCTGCATTACGGCTGTGCCCAATCCAGAGTTTGGAGGAACCTCAGAGCATTCACCTCCAGCTCTGAGACAGTGGGGAATACGCCGACTTTCCCTCCCATTTTCGGCACAATTACTGTAGCGGTAATTGTGCTGAAAAATGACTCTGAGTCATATGGACTCAAAATAAATTGAGAATTACCCCACCACCGCAACATGTGATCTGACGCTAATAATGCCGGACCAAGTTGCGTTAAACGCTAATCAGAGGTTTTTTTTATAAATTCCACAGGACCCATTCCATAGTAGCTTTAAAGTAGGGGTCTGGAATATCCCTGCAGTTGTAATACAGCACTTTGGTATGGATGGCACCCCTGTGTCATTCCACTCCTTCCTCTGAGAGGAACATCGACAACTGCCACACGAAACCAGTCACTTGAAGCTCAGCCCCCGTCTCAAGATGGAACATTTGCTTAACTCACCACAACTATTGTGTACCTTTCTTTTTACCACCAAGTTGCACTTCTGCTACTGCGGTGGACACAATGTGTACCTTGTTTTAAAGCCTGTTCTCTGTAAACCACTGCCTTTGTTTGCCTGCCTTCCTCCTGCTCAGAGACAGAACTGACCATATATGGTCATGCCTGGTCTTTTGCTCAGACTAGAGCCCGGAAAGGGCAGCTGTGTGCATGGACTGCTAAGGACAGGTTTAGGGTCTCAGACAACCTATTCCACATTCTCACCTTAACTGATAGCACAAGTGTCTCTGAGCTGGGAATCTAGGTATTAATAACCTCTAGACTGAATGGTGCATGTTCCCCAATTTGGTTTATCTGGGGAAATGTTTGAGAAATTCTTCAGTCGATCACTGGAACTCAAATCCAAAGCAGGGACAGGAACTTGAAGAATGCCAGGATTGCTACTGCAACCACCCTTGGCCAAGACAAGGTCAAATTCTGCCTCTCCTGACAATAGGGCTCACCCTCCCTTGAGACAGTGGGGACACATGGTTCTTCAGCCTGCTGTTCTTCTGGTGCATCTTTCTCATAAGATGACAGATCTACTCCAGCCCATGAAGGTCTACACATCCGGAATGGGGATCCTCATGTTGAACTTGGATGCTGTGCTGCCATACCTGCTGCTCCCTGTGCTGTGTGACATCAAGGGACATCTTCATGCCTCTTCTGCTGCTTGTGGCACCCAGGCGGAGTTATCCCAATGCAGCTGAAGTCCTTTGTCTCCTCTTCATTGCAAGCAGGCCCCTGCTGGATCAACTGATGACTGCTCTAGCCAGTTGTATTGTTTGGCCCTCTCCAGCATCATGAGACTCCAAGCAGAGGCCTTCATTCCTTAGCATCCTACAAGCATCTTTCGTGATTGTGCATTCAGAAATGGAGACCGGAATCGCTCACTGGCTGGAGCAATTCCAGACCCACATTTGCACCCACAACTCCTGGACCACCTTCACTGCAACTATTGGCATAAGCAGTCTTCCCAAAGTCTTCTTACTTAGCTGGGGTCACAGATTTTCCTCGTGGAAATCTCCTGCACACGTTTGCATACCATTTTCATACCCCATGATGGTGCAAATCACCACAATGGGAAAGATCCCTACCTGCACTCATCCCTGGCCATGTCTTTGATAGTGGAACCTGTGCTTAGGAAGAGGGTGTGGGGTCTGTCTGCCCCCAAGATTGGTGGCTGTTCCCCTTTTTCCTATGGAAACGCGTGAGTGCCTTCTTACCACAGTGTAGCGCAAGAACCATACTAAGCTATTCACTGTGTCCTATGTTAAACTATGGGAGAGCTTTTCGTAGTGACAAAAAAACACTCCTAACTGAGGGAAACTGCTTTATTACCTGTGACTCTTATTGCACAATTAGTCAGGAGCTATGGCTGGATGGTTAAAGGCTGAGTTGATGGTTTTACTGGTGTGCCTTATCATTTATACCATCATATATTGTCTCATAGATTTTAACCATTTTACTCCACACTTTCCATTGCAACAGTGGAGCGGCTGATCATACAATTGTATAACTGTGTTAAAGTGTTAGTGGTATCCACATTGGAGCGTTCACTGTATTTATACCTTTACTGTTACTTAAATGTGACGGGCCAGGGACGTGACCCAAACCACTTCCAACTTGAGGTAGGCGATCTACCAGGAGGTTTGATGGAGTCAATCCCACCCCAGAGGCAAGGTGATGGAGTTGGGATGGCCCCAGTTGGACCCCGCCCCTTGGGGCCCAGAATACCTCAGAGCTTAGTCCTGCTATTTGTTACACATACATTGCAGCTTCATATCTTGCAAAAGTCCTTTCCTCTCTATTGCAGGACTACCTGTTCCAGAAAGCATTTCCTCCCCTAGAAGAGCTCTACGAATGGGACCACTGACGCTGCACCCAAGTTGCGCTCCAATCAGCACCTCCAGGGCACCGGCCAGAATGTGGGCTTCCGGGGACAGCAGGACAGCAATGAGAGTGGCCAGAAAACCCGGGACATGGCTTCAACAACACAACAAAGGCTGCTGTGGGGAAAAGGTTGGGCTCAAAGGGACGTTTTAAAGGTTTGAGACCTGGTAACCCGGCCCAAGGGGAAATAGAGGAGCAAGACTGTCCCGAGAGATCCGGCGGGAGATGAAAAGGGCGAGGAAACAGGCAACCAGGAAGGCCCAGGTATAGTGGATGAAGGGTGTTCGGATGAGGTCAGGAAGAGAGGTGAGAAGAGGAAGAAGACTGAGAAAGATCGGAGGGGGAGAGGGAGAGCTGTAGCGATGGAGAGAGGGAGAGAGAGAGAGAGGTCGGGGAGAAAAGAGAAGTTGTGGTAGAAAGAGGCAGAGGAGGAAGATGAGGTGTTTAGGGGGAAAACAATAGGAGAAAAAGGGAGTGTGTGGTAGCGCAAGATGGGGATAAGGCACATCATAACATACACTGGGTTGCGGAACAAAAGAGTAGGGTTCCATTAGTAATTCCTGGAGGAAGTCCTAGAAAGCTATAGCCTGTAGGCCATCATGATTAGCCCAGTCTGGAATTATACAGTCGGGGTTACCTAGCACGAGTACCAACTCTACACCCGCAGGGAAGTCTGGGCGAGAGCGGATGGAGCCCTGCGGGATGTTGAGGATTAGCTCAAAGACTCCCATTAGTCTGGCCTTCCTTGAATCCTGTTTCCAACCAGTCGTGATCGGTAACGATACATCTTTTAACTTACCTGAATGAGTTGTGAAATTCTTGACACCATCTGTGACATTACGTTGTAGTTAATATGATATGATAGGTTATTTATAGTAATACGCAGAGGTTTCTAATCGCGGACCCGGGGAATCGAACTGTCGTCTTGCTTCCAAGGCAAGCAGGTTGCCCCTGAGCTATCTGAAGGAAGTTGACCCGACACAAACTTGGGCTTTGAAGTTCTTTATTTACGGAGCTCCCCGGAGCCCTCAACAGCTGCTCCTCTCAGATTCGTATCTCGCGTCCTCAACCGTCTCCCCGTGGTCACGCGGCTCTACGCTCCGAACACTGACACAGAGCGCGCGTGACCACCGCGAGCCGAAATCATTACATGCAATTCCCTACACATCTTCCCCTTTATAATAGAATACAAGATTTTAACCACACAAAGAAAAGACGGTCACAAACTAACTAAAGTAACTGATCAACCTGAAAACATAGGAGATGCGATCACTCCAGGTAATAATTAAAATGTTAATACTAATCTTGCGTTTGCATTACTCTTTCACGTAATGAGATCAAGGTATTTTAATTTTCATAATCCCTCATCCACACAGGTTTTGATCTGGTTCTATGCGACCCTCCTTCTTTAGCTCTCTCCTCATTATCAATTTCGACATTTTTTCCGTCTACAGCATCTTCTTTCCTCACCCTTCCTAACGTACTGTATCCAACCTTCACCACACCTTCCCTTACTTTCTCATTCGACCTACTGACATTCACATCACCTACTTTCGCCAACCTTCCTTTTGACCACACTTCACCTCCCTCCAAAATAACCACATTACTTTTTACTGCATTTATCTTCTTCGGTCCCAGGAATTTACTTTCCACACATTTGTTTACTAATCTAGGATTCTTAACATACACCTCTTTCGAATTCATGGCCATCTGCAGACCCCCTTTTATGTACCTATTTATTCTTTCAACAAGACCATTTGCCTTAGGATTATACAATGCTGTCCTTGTGTGTTTAATGCTATAACCTGCAAGAAATTTCCTCATACTCTCGGATACAAATTGTACCCCATTATCAGACACAATTTCACTAGGCACCCCTTCTTTAAGGAACAGTCTCTCTAAAAAACAAATCAACTCCTTGGCTGTAACCTCTCTCACCGCTTCCCACTCAAACCATTTAGAATGAAAATCCACTGCAACAAATAAATACTTCTGGCCACCTCCCAGCCCTGCTACAGGACCCATAATGTCCACCGCCAATTTGCACCAAGGCTGGTCTGGCACCACATTTGGTATCAAAGGGGCCTCCCTCACTACTCTGCACTTGTCACTCATTTGACAGGTCATGCAATCTTTGACAAATCTTTCAGCACATCTATCGATTCCCGGCCACCAATAATTTTGCCTCAATTTTCTTTTCATGGCAGCCTCTCCCGGATGACCCTGATGAGCCAAACTAACCAGCACCGACCTGATAGACTGCGGAGGAACAACACATCTTCCTCTTCTTAGCCTGTCCCCACACAGATTCAATTCATCCCTTATCTCCCACCAATTATTGAATTTACTATCCAAATCTCCCTTTGCAGGCCATCCCTTCACGGTCCAGTCCTTTATAAGACTAAGCTCCTCGTCAGTATCCTCTTCTCGTATCCACTCAACCTTGCTAACTGCATTAAGTATTTCTGCCACAACTGACTCCTCCTCTGCTTCTCTGTCTTCTGCAAATCCACCACTTACTGGCAACCTCGACAAACAGTCCGCCACCACATTTTTCTTTCCCGGCAGATAGCTCACATCAAAGTTAAAATTCTGGAGCCCCAAACCCCATCTGCTAATCCTTGGGGAACCTAACGCCCACCTTCCACTCTCAAAAAGTTGAACCATGGGCTTATGATCCGACCTAACCACAAATCTTCTTCCCCACAAGAAATACTTGAAATGATTCACTACCCAGAACATAGCCAAGGTTTCTCTTTCAATAACAGAATATTTGCACTCTGCACCCCTCAACGTCCTAGACGCAAACGCAATAACTCTTTCAGTATTATCCCTGTCATACTGCACCAATGTCGCTCCCAGTCCCAGCATGCTCGCATCAACCACCAAAACAATTTTATCCTTATGATCAAACCTTCCTATGGATGGTGCCTCGCTCACCGCTTGCTTGATACACTCAAAAGCCACACCACACTCTGCTGACAATTCAAATTTTGCACCTTTCTTGAGCAAACTTCTGAGGGGAATCGATACTTTTGCAAAATCCTTCACAAACTTATGGTAATATTCGGCCAAACCTAGGAACGATTTCACTTGTTCCTTACTCTCTGGTACCGGTGCAACCTTCACTGCTTCAACCAAATTCCTCTTAGGCCTCACACCCTTTTCATCTATTTCATGACCAAGAAATTCAACCCTGTGCACTCCAATCTTGCACTTGCTCCTTTTCACCGTTAATCCTGCCTCCCTCAATCTATCTAACACCTTTCTCAACACCCCCTCATGTTCTTCGGTGGAATTCGCATATATCAGAACATCATCCTGAAAAATAATAATGTTCTTCACTCCGCACAGCACCGTCTCCATCACCCTTTGGAATACAGCCGCCGCCGAAGCGAGCCCAAACGGCATCCTGCAATATCTAAAAGTACCAAACACTGTAATGAATGCCGTCAATTGTTGACAATCCTCCTTCAGTGGAACCTGATGATATGCTTGAGAAAGATCAATGACTGAAAATATTTTAGCATTGTTCAATACGGATAACTCATCACCAATTATCGGCAGGGGGAGTCTATCAATCAAGATATTTCTGTTCAAGTCTCGCAAGTCTACACACAGTCTTATATCCCCATTTGCCTTCGCTGCTACTACCACTGGCGACAGCCATTCAGAGCTTTCACTTTTCTCTATTATTCCCCTTTGCAGCAGTGATTCCACTTCCACTCTTAACTTTTCCTTTAGTTCGTGAGGCACTGGCCTCACCTTGTGCACTTTTGGAGTGGCTCCTGTCTTCAGCTGAATCTGATGTTCAAATCCCTTCAGCACTCCTAATTCATCTTGAAACACTTCGGGGTATTCCTTCTCCCACCTATCCTTCAGCTCCGCCACATCTATAGGCCTTTCCGCATTCGCTTGGATTCTAATACCCAACTTCCACTGTTCACCCCATCCCAGGAGTGTCGAACCTTCTTGAGTAACGTATATCTCCGCTTCGCAGCTTCTTCCTTTATAGTCCACTGAAGCCTGGAACATGCCCACATTTTCAATCTTCACATTCCCATACGCATAAGGTTCGATCTTATGTTCTTTCAGTTGCTTCACATCTCCTTGCATGCGACCTAGAAATGTTGCTTTCGACATCAAAGTCCACGGCGAACAACTGTCCACCTTCATTGTTATTGCCTTCCCGTTGACTTTGAATACATCTAAAGGTGCTCCACTTTTATTAGATACCTCTGACACTTCTAGTATATGCTTTGTCTGGCTGCAGATCCCTTCTGCATCATCTTCTTCTTGCTCGGGCACCCTACTTCCTTCCTCAATATTCTGCACCACTCCCGACTCACGACAAACTTTCGCAAAATGACCCTTTTTCTTGTATTTAAGACAAGATATGTTTCTGGCTGGACAGAACATGCTAGTCGAAATGTGACGGTTACTTCCACACTTGTAGCATCTTATCTCCTTGTTGGAAACTCCTTTACGAAACCCCTTCACTACTGCCACTTCTCCCTCCAACTTCTCTCCCTTCATCTTAGTTATGTACTTCTGGGTCTGTTCCATACTTCTCGCCGTTTCGATAGCTACTTCAAGTGATGCGTCTTTGGACAATAGTCTCTCTTGTATCTTTACGTTATTAGTACATCGCACTAACTGATCCCTTATGAGAGAGTCTGTGAGCAGTCCAAATTCACATGTGTGACTAAGGGACCTCAATGCTGCCACAAAATTCTCCACTGGCTCCTGTGGACCTTGTGTCCTTTGGAAAAACTTATGCCTCTAAAAAGTTATGTTCTTTTTGGCTTCAAAGTGTATCTCCAACTTTCTTTCCGCCATGGAATATTGATCCACTTCTCCTTGGCCCAGCTGTGGAGGATCAGGCAATCCATCATACACGCTTCTGCCTTCAGTTCCCAAATTGTGAAGTAAAATTGCTTCCTTCCTAGCTGATGCGAACTTGTCCCCACCAATGGCAACCAGGTACGTGTCAAACAGCCTCTTCCACCTGTCCCACCTTATTGGTGGTGCCACGGGTTCAGCCAGGAACGGTGGTGGGGGTGCCATGCTAGCTGCCGCCATCTTTATGTGTGTCTAGGTGCTTTAATTTCCCTTAAATGTCACTTAGTTCACGGCTAGACAACACTGTTCACTTCTTCAGGTGCACTAATCTCCCAGTGATTAAGCTGCACTGTGGCACTTCATTAATTATATATTCACTTCCCCCAACACCATCCTTAGTTCTGCCGCCTCCTTGCCTTTACAAAGTCGCAATGTGTCCGTGGAGACGCTCCCACACTGTAATAGCCAATTATTGTCCACCTTTCTGGTGAGCCTCCCCCTCTGGTTGTGCCCAACCCCCCTTTTCCTTGCTCCTCACCTCTTTATCCAATGAGCCAGGGTGGGCGTCACCAACCAGGAACTAGCTGTTTGCTTCTTACAGCTACTCGGAGCAAGAGAGAGGAGGGGAGACTGTCCCCCTGCAGCGCACACTTCCCAGTGCCGCTGAGACAGCCTCTGCGGCTCCCTTCCCCTTCACCTCGGCTCCTCTCACGTTTGTAGCGGCCCAATCTCCTCGCCTCTGGCGGCTGCGCACTTTTCTTTCCTGGCCGTAAGGAAGACGTCACCAGGCTCCGCGGCGAGCTCCGTGTGTGTATATCCTCGTCGCCACTTGAAGGAAGTTGACGCGACACAAACTTGGGCTTTGAAGTTCTTTATTTACGGAGCTCCCCGGAGCCCTCAACAGCTGCTCCTCTCAGATTCGTATCTCGCGTCCTCAACCGTCTCCCCGTTGTCACGCGTCTCTACGCTCCGAACACTGACACAGAGCGCGCGTGACCACCGCGAGCCGAAATCATTACATGCAATTCCCTACACTATCCTCCGTAGTTGAACTGAACTTCATGCACAGTATCCTTGTTAAATAAATACATCTATATTTACTTGGTCTCTCTTGCGAGTTGTAAATACTGTGTACCAGTGCCCCTTCCTACGAGTGAAGACTAACGGATCAGTCACACTACCAGTAAGAGTTGGCCAAACCTTTGGTGAGACCCTGCAGGCACATTACAGGTTGGGGCCTCTAAACCCCACAACTGTGGTGCTGCTGAAAAACCCTCCAAACAAAAACTAGACATTTGAAACGCTGGCATGTCGGAATGACGTAGAAATACTGTCTGAGGCTATCATTTCTTTCACCAGGCTACCATATGATTGTAACTTAAAAAACAAAAACACATCGTGTTTTCTAAAATCAAACTTCGTCTTAACACCAAGAAATCCCAGGAAGGGCGAGTTGTAAGTGCACGTTTACAGGCTCTCATACATAGGATACCAAAGAGCCAGTCTCTGTTGGACATTAATGACATGGAGAAAAACACATCCCAGTGAGTATTCACTGCAAAGACATATTCCAGTGCAGGGACAGGTGAAGCAGC
Organism: Ambystoma mexicanum; assembly: GCF_040938575.1. Classification (NCBI taxonomy): domain Eukaryota; kingdom Metazoa; phylum Chordata; class Amphibia; order Caudata; family Ambystomatidae; genus Ambystoma; species Ambystoma mexicanum. The sequence continues at coordinate 809,804,318 of NC_090941.1, forward strand.
CGCTCTATAATTACCAGCCACCCTCCCACGAAACACGAGAGCCTCCCAACGCAAACACCGGATTGTGGTTTCACTTGGCACAGCCGCTGATCTGGGCCGAGCATATTAAAATGCTTTCGGACACACCTCCCTAGTGATTCAGCAATATCCCAGCAGACTGAAAGGCACTGCACTTTATGCCTGCAGTGGAAAGTTCAATCCCCCTTCACCCAGGGCATCTGCGCAAGGAAGGAAACAAACAAGCAAGCAACAGGTATTCATTAACCTAAAGTCCGCGATTGGCAACATTGGCTTTAATATTAACATCGTTTAAGTTACTTTAAAACAAAATGAACATTCATCTACCAGCAAAAGTCCCCACAATCCCTTCCTGGGAACTTGACTGTTGTCCCCGGAAGAGAGGTCTTAGACACCATGAACTTCTTTGCCATCACTGGCAGAGGAGTTAGGGTGTCACGTGCCTTACGAGCCATGCAACATAATTTTTTGGACAAATGCAACGGTGGGCCCAGTTGCCGTCAAGCTGCGTTTTAGACATCGCCTGGCCTTAACAAATAATTGAACCACCCCTTGTAGGGCCATCAAGTAAAGTGGACAACTGAATTCCCAAAAATTAAAAAAATACAGATGCTCTGCAGAAACTTATCACATTTTAAAACATTGCTCATATTATGCTCTGACCTAAAAGAGTTGAATGGTAGAAAGCATGTTTTTCTTGCTTGCGTTTTTGTTATGCTTAGGAAATATATTACTAAACTGCGCACAAAATAATGCATTTTTGGATTAACTGCAGCTGTTCAATGTACCTTATCCTTCGAACACTGGTGGGCATCTTATAAAAAGTAATTTTTTAAATAATCATCTACAGGACCCAAATTAGGGAAGTCCATTATTGTGTATACTATGTTCCTGTGTGGTGTGGCCTTGCCGTGCTGTACGAGAGGACAAGCATACTGTAATGCAATGTTGTCCACTGCAGCCCTGATCATGTCAGGAAATGGCAGTGGTTATGCCCCCAGAGTACGGAATTTAGGGGAGCTGGCTGTAGCCCAGAAGAGCCTGGTTAGCTTTACACCAACAGCTACCAGGAGCTACCTCTGGTTCCCCAGGCCAACTGATGCTGAGCAAACATACCTATGTGACATAATGGACACAATGTCAAGTTTGCATCTCATGTGGAAGTTAGAACCGTGGAACGCTATTTACTAGCTCCTTGTTCCCCAATGATAGCTCCTGCCCACCGTTTAATGCTCCATACCCAGGAGCAGTTTTTAGCTCCTGCTTATGCAATCTTAATTTAGAACCCTGGCCCCATCTCCTAGCCACCTGCCCTCTGGGCCAATGATTGATCATTCTGATCTCCGAGTGCCCCCACCAGTACAGGTTTTATTGATAACTCGTCACGCTGTAAATATCCCCCATCCAGATTCAGTGCATTCAAATATGCTTTTGTCTAGATTGCCAGAAAATATGACATGGAATTAGTTCTTGGGGACCGGACTTCGAGAACACAGCTCTATGCAGTAGAATTAGTCCACCCTAGACTCTCACAGATCATTTGCATCATTTTATGAAGGGATCTACCACCCTCTTTAAGAAGGATATTGTACATGTCATGAACAAGCCAAAGCTATGTCTCCTTGCTGCATTTCAAAGAGAGACCTTGCAGAAGCCTGCCTTTCAAAGGGAGCCTCTTGCAAGGCCACTTTTTCTGTTGACCCCTCTTCTGCTCTGCTCTGGGGAGTCCAGATGGACCCCACTTTTCCACTTTGCAGCACTTTCCCACTCCCCTTTCTCCCTCTACGGTTAACCCTCCCCATTTGCATCCTTATCCGACCCTGACTTGCAATCCGCTGTGCACCTCTAACTTCCACATGAGGGAAGCAAGTCACGCTGATCGGTATCCCCTTTTCCAAGTTCTCTTTAGTGTACCACACTTCCCCAGCGGTTAACAGACCACAAACGGAACAAGCCATGGTGGTTTAAGGATGCTCACAGGGATGTGTGCGGATGGGCCTCTAAGCACCATAACCCAAAGCAGGCCCACCACTTAAGAAGCAAGTGCACATTTGTACGTAAAGCAAGTTTGTTGTACAATCGGCAGGGAGGAGCTAGATGGCATGGGGTCAAACTATCCAGAGTCTCTCATACCCACACAAGTTGACAAATTATATACATTTTTGCAACAGTTAAAACACTCCCTTATTTTTTATTACAAACCTCCCTCCACATGTGATTAGTCAAAACCTATATAAAGAAATCCAATCTTTTCCTAAATCTCCCGTTCTCAATAGTTGCAGTTATCTTAAATACCATCAACAGCTCGTGTGTAAAACACATCTTTTTTTAGGATTTGCCAATGGTAGGTCATTCACATACAAACATAATTACATTACCAGCTGGCCTGATACCTCCTAACCCCAGACATACATTTATATGTTCAGAACAGCACATTGTTTCTAGGATCTCTCATCCTGATTTTTTTGATTATTACATCATTCAGTGCATGACAGTTTATTTCCTTAACTGACTTGATTTTCACCATTTCAAACTGCATCTTTCAATCCTCGTTTTTACACATACTAAAAACTTGCTACAATAAGTGGAAAACAAATACTTCCTGGAAAATGACAACATTTTATTCTGCAAAACGCTTAATTAGGTAAGTTACTTACTTCTCAACTATGAACACCCACTGCGGGCTCTATGAAATGCGGTGTCTCAGCAGACACCTTTCTTTCTCTTGCGGCACTAAACACATCGTGCCACCAACTAACATCCAAACAGAGCTAATTTAGGATAGCACAAACACACCGGACCCTTAACAATTAGGCGAGCATATTAAACCATAATGCACTATCCTAGCCACACTGAATTTAGGGATAAGTGCAAATATGGATTATATATATTGTTTTAACGACAGTCTGTCTCCCACAACCGAATTAGAACACCATTTTTAATTGGGAGCACACTATGTACTCTATTTACAGGCACAACAATAATGAGCTAACTTTTAGACATAATAGGTCAGACTACAAGCTAGGACCATCTTTGAAACAATGGACACATCTTAAAAGGAGACAAATGTACCATATGTCTCACAAACACCATGACCAACCAAGAATGTCACCAATAATTAGATAGGCAATTACGTTATGATTTAACAGAAGGGCACAAGTTTTTCAGAGGCCTAATGTGTGTTCTTCACCAATTAGACCTTTGGGACATGTCCTAACAACTCTGTATACCCTTGCAATCTTACTTACGCTACTATGTTTTGTTTTTCTTAATGTTTTCTTCCCTTCCTTTCCCCTTTATGATATTTTGATCTTTACTCAAATGACTTTCCTTTTAATTTGATTGTCATATGCTGTACCTTGATACTATCACTATTGCTTGTAATTTACACTGAACTACACGTTTACTAATGTTAAGCCTTGATAAAGACCTTATGGCGAAACACATGTTGGCTTAAGTCATGACTCCATGATTTTGGGAGCACTGGAAAACTGTAATGGCACCTGAAAATTAAATTCTAAAAAAGGAGCATTTGGTTCACTGTAGTATGATTGGTGTTCACACTGATCTTGCACTGAACTGGAAGAATAAAATGTTTAGTTGGTTTGTTGCAGCAGCATATCAACCAATAAGACACCCAGAACAATTTTCAATAGTATCACTGACTACTCCAAAAAGCCAGACTTTCTTGAGCAATATTGCTCAAGGGTTGAATTTAAGACAGAGAAAGCAATAACTGTCAGGTCAGTGTTCATAGTGTGGATTGAAAGCTCAGTTTTACAAGTATCTGGACCAGTGTGGTAGCTTTTGGAACTAACAAAGAGTAGGCAGTGGCCAATGTTATGTCACAAAGCTTTACATTTCAACAAATCCCCTCCATAGTTGTCTCAGAGTGACTAAGCTTGCCTATAGGTTGCGGTATGGTGCCCCCGCCCAGATATCCAGACCATTGACTGCGGAGGAGAAAGGAGCAGGGGGAACAGCAGAGGAAGAGAAAAGAGGGTGCAATTGCCAAAGACAAAGGGAAGTCAGGCTGCGGTCGGGAAGCCATTATTTGTTGTAGCATGGATGCAGGGAGATACAGTTACATAGGAGCCTAGCTCAGGATTGATGAACATTCTGAAAGTAAATTCTTATAGGCCTGCCACATTTGGGCAGTCCAGTGGATTCCAGTTTCCAAAACAGAAAAAAGAACAAGTAGTGTTTGGCAGCGTGATGGGATTGAGGCGTTCTCTGGCGAATCCTTGAAGTGTGGTGGCTGTTTGCTCGGGGGTTAACTTTAAATATTTCCCACTGGAGAAACTGAATAGCCATTCTGGAGGCACAAAGCCTAGAGGCCGAGTCTGACCCATTAAAAGTGAATGTAGGTGGAGAACTAAGGAAGGGGAGAAAAGAATACAATGTGACTCTACAAAATATCAGTTTATTACATACGAACACAGGATTTTAACTGGTATACAGCTTGGTAATCAACATTTTTTTAAACAAAGCTCAGAGATCATGGAGGATTCGGCCACGTGTGAAGCGGTACAATAAAATTAATTAATGCACCAATGCCTTTTTTTCCTTAAAGGTGGTTTCTAAAGCACAAACATAGCTGGGAAGCCAAAGAACACTGTACAATACACTAATCCTAATCATACCAGAAAGTAAACAAGCCTCAGAAATGCTTTATCAGGCTCTGAATTGAATTCCAGGCAATGCCTGTAAAGCAACCCCAAAAGGTTAGTGTGGGCCTGCTTGTGGACTCTGGAGAAGGTAGTTTCGAGTTATGTTACTGTTCAACATGTCTTAAATTGCACGATTTGTCACTTTTTCTATCCAAAATGAACCCCAAAATATCACTTCAGTTGTTTCCATGAAAAGCCATACATTGGTACACGTCAATGTGGCCTTTATTTCTGTGCCATTGCCCATTGTTGCCCTGTCCGACCAGCACTGATTGAAGTTCATGATACACTAGCTGCACCAGCATTTTGTGGTTCCTCGCTCGCTCTCTATAGCAACAAGCATGTGTCTCAACGCATAAGCAAACAACTTCATCCAAAGTGTTACTGACTCGTGCATGCACTCTTCTCCTGCGCTTGCTGCATCACGTAAATAAACAGCAATGACAAATCCCCACCCATTAAAGCCAATGCATTTCTGTATAGAGAAGTGTAATTTAAAACATGCAGCATTTTGTTGTAACTTAAAAGCAGAGCACTTTTGTAAGATTAATCACCATTTCAAAAATATCCTTGGCTCATGCCGGTGTTGAATTACATAACATCGTCCAATGTGATATCATGCACATTTTCAACCGCTGAGAGTCTAGTCATAAATCCGATATTTGTGCAACCAAAATGAACAGACATAATTAATTGTATTCATTGGAAATCATTCAAAGTGTTAAACCCCTGCAGTCCCTTATCTTGAAATGCACAAGCCGATTTATATGTAATGTGGGAGGGGGACGGATGCTCTAAATCGAGCATATTTGCTGGAAAAGATTACATCTCCGGCCCAAACATGCTGAGCTTAATGAAAACTCAATAAGAATAGATTGAAAGCATTGCACACACAAGTGCATTTAAAGCTGCACAAATGTGACACACATACATATATTGTAAGTTATCTACACATTTTCAGAGGTACCTACACAGACCTATTGTGAAAAGATTCACACTAATCTGTTCAGAGAAGAGTGCACTATTCCGAGAACATAATTTGTTTTCTAATTCAAACCCAGAGTAGTCAGTTATAAGCTGTGCCAACATTTAAATGATCAAAAAAATATGATCTCATCTGCCATATTAATACTCACTTGTATGTCAGTAAACACAATTCCACATTATATTACAACAATATTTGTTTGTGCTATATGTCCAAAGACAGACTAAATACACAGAGATAACTGAAATGACAACCAACACAAAGTGCAATGTTTGAAATGTTCATAACATCATAGCAAAGTCCATACTCTTTCATTCACATGCATACCTTAAACCAGTCTCACAACTGGTCCAATCACATCACCCAAAAGCATAGAATTGTGGTGTTACAGAAGAAAAGCACTCACAGGCTCAAACACAATCCAAATTGTAATTATTGTACAAGAACAGTAGACATACATAGATAAGAAGACGGTTAATCATGAAGCAAAATGCAATTTACTGGCAGAATATGTTTCTTGATATGAATCCTGATAAAGTGCAACCTATTGCCTAATAACTCCCAAGCAAGCCATGTTGACAGAACAAAGCTGCCACATTCTGGCTGCCAGTTAATGCTGGATCTTCTTTTAGCATAACCCAATTGTAGAACGGCCTACTTGAGTTTCGGCTGTGTTGGTTCAATCTATTCTGATGAGCCCAGCCTTCTTCAGTGTGCCTACCCGTGTGGTAGGTGAGCCATCTATATTGAAAAATAAATAAAACAGTGGTACAGAAAAGCCACTTAAAAGTCCCTAAACTCACAAAAAAATGAATACAGATGGAATTTAGAGAACCTATTAAAATTCAAAGGTGGTCATATACAAGGGACATACCTCATAGTGTCAGTAGCAGACCAGATACTGTGGGGAGCGGGGGCAGAAACAGACACAAAACCTCCTATACTCAACAAGTTTAATCAAATATATAATGTGCATTAGGGACAGTCACAACTCCATCCACTTTTGAAGTTGCAGATAACCACTCAGCCCTGAAAATAAACTCAAAGACATCTACGTCTAGAAAATACAGAGGTCGAGTGTGGGTGCTACTCACGTCTCAGAAAAATCTTTCATGACATGATGTATGAACGGAGGCAGAGTACATGATCCTCTATTCTAGACGGTCCCCAATATCATCTGGATCCTGTGCTATAAACTAAAGAAGCAAAAGAAATCATGTGTGGCCTGTATCAGTGACATTCCACCAATGGAGTTGCCTGCCTATCCACTAAGCCCTCTGAGGGTTTGCTACGATTTGTTGTGCAGCACATACATAATTAAAATAGTATACTCCGCAATATAGAAAGAAATGGAGGACTTGTCCAGAGCCTGCAAATGCTGCATATACCCACTTTTGCCGGAATCAATCCGCAGAGATGCGAAAATTACCTGCTTTATTCAATATGAGAACCTAATAATAAAATGAAAGGCATATTTAGTAACAGAGTATCACGGACAGGTATCATCCGAGCATTTATAAACTGTGGCTGAAATGTACAAGATCAAATCAAAGTGGAAGTTGAGCCAGTGTAAAACTAGTGTGTCCCTCGTACAGCGAGGTAACAAGGCAGCCTACTACTCCTCAATGAGTGACAGGGTTGCAGGACTACATAAAATGCTGTAATGGGTAGCAACCAATAAATCCTTCACACTTAGCTCAAAGTGGGGAGTCCCATCACGAGAAATATGATGTTCACATCATTAATTAGGCTGCTGGCAACTTTTCAATGAGAGCCAGTCATGCCGCAAGGGAGACAAAGCAACAACCGGCTGTACAGCTGCCGACATGTGCTGAGACCAAACCAAAGAAATGCAAGAATCATTCACTGTGATCATCCAAGTATGATCGTGCTTACCCATGACTTGATCGGGCACTGCCACGGTCTCTGCACTCAGTGTCCGCGCTAGTGCTGGCAACAGTATTCATTTGGATACAAGTAAATTTGCCAGTGTTGCAGGTACATATAGTTGCCGGTACTTATAGTGCCAAAAAGTAAACCATCTCAGGAACGATATTGGGCCTGGAGTACACTTTTTCCCAAAGACTGAGTTTAAATAACTTGAAATTGACAGTAGGAGATGCTGAAAAGCAGAAACGTAAAAACACTTTGTATTCATGGAGAACCATGTGTTTCCGCACTGGAACGGTACTTCGGAAAATATCAAGGTATCAAATGTGTCAAAAATATAATTATACTAACTAAAGAACAAGGCCTTTGTTACTGAAATGCCTTTCAAAATGACAAAAGTCAAGTGGTAGGCTATCGTCAAGTCTTCTGAATGGTGCGCTTATCCAGTTTCCCTACTGTACATCAAGTGAAGAAAATGATCATCATTTCATTCAAAGTCTTTCTAATGTAATGTATTATTTCTTTTTCCAACCAATATTGGATTATTGTATAAAGGTCATAAAAACCAGTTGGTTTGTACACAATATCTTGTAATGTAAATATTTCTAAAAGCAGTGCTTCTTCTGTGTTGGTATGAATAAACACGTTTGTTCAGTTCAGCCCAATATTGTGTGGACACATTGACCAGAATTTCACCTCTGATCAAATTAGCCCACTCCTTTCGTAGTATTTTTCAGGATACTCATAAAAAATATCTTTGAATTCCAATAGCTTAAGGTTTACAGTGTGGTTGAATTTTAGCATCTGCTCATCTGAATCTGTTTGTTTTATTGCTGAGCATCAAAACCAAACTCTTCCATTGAAAGTGGCACTTTTTAAAATCTGCATAGCATGAAAGCTAGCCTGTCAGAAAAATGCAGGAGAAAAAAGCATTTCTGCCTTTGCATTTCAAATCACTGTTTCAGTGAAACCATTACATGGGCTTGTTTGAATGAGTTATGTTCTGGACCAGAGCTACTGCCAATAAGGCAAATGCAGGGCATGATTCAAATATTACATTATAAATAGAAATTAATTTGGCTCATAACTTTGAAACCATACCAGTAGCAACATGGGAATGGGGGAGTTTCTAAGCTGGGAGTCTACTCTTTAATGATTTCTGGGGACACGAAATTAAGAAATAATAAAAGGATTGATCTTCAAGTCCATATGCATACCCAGGCATGCGTCTGCAAGGACACATTGCAGAAGTCCATAGCTCATTGGGTTGGCTACTGTGAATTATCGAATAATTTAGCTTCAAAAGTGTTAGGTGCAGCTTGGGCCGCCATTTTTTTTTCTGGTCGCAAATATAGAAATTATAATCATCCAATGAAGGTTGGGGGCGGTGTATTCTATAGGAGTGTCTGACTATCAGACAGGCCAATGAAACTCACTGCACCATATTTACCTGGGAAATTAGAGCCAGGCAACCATTCTCGGATTGCATAAATCGTTGATGTTATTGGGGAAAGCATTGTTCTTTGTATCATTTGTGAATGTAACTGTATGTGAAATGTGGAAATGTTTTGTATGTAAAGAATCTGAACACATTGTCCAATAAGTGGCAGAATGATCACTAGAATGCCTATTGTTATTCAGTATTAAACATATAGAGATTGTTTAATTATATACAATGATGTTTGTGTGTGAGAACTAGTGATGGTCAAGCAGGCAGGTTATTTACTATTTTTGTGGATAAGCTGCCTGCATGGTTCGCAAATTAAGATTCCATAAGCAGGAGCTAAAAGCAGCTCCTGGGTATTCTGCATTAACAATTGACCAGCCGCTTGCACTGAGAAACGAGCAGCAAGTACAGAGAGTTATGTAAATTTAACCTCTAAATAAGATGCAAACATATCAAACATAAGATGCAATCTGACTGTTTGATTGCTTTTCTGCCTACACTATGTTGTAAATGATTCTTGAACCTGACCCATTTGTAGCCTTTGGTCACCATATATCCCACTGTTTCTTCCTTTCCATGTATGTAACTCCTAAGTTTTTCCAGTGCCCAGTTACCCCAGGGTTCGGTGCGCGATATAAATAATAAACAAATACAAAATACAAAAGTATCATTTTGATCATTATTTATTACCCCTAATGCTTTAAGTGTCATATAGATGTGTCCTAATGTTCATTTATAGATTGATCCAAAAGCGCAGAGTTAAATTTGCATAGGTGTATTTGTTTAGCATCAGATGGCATTGGGAGCCAAAAGTAGCTCCTGGTTACAGTTGGTGTCAAGTTAAACATGTTCCTCCAGGAACTAAATAGCTCCCAGATTCACCTCCATTTCGAACCCTGTGCCATCTTCACCCGTGTAAGGCTTGGGGACCACAATTGATTAATTTATTTAAATTAATTCGAGTTTTGATCAAACCACCTGTTCTTTGCCTAGAATTGTGGGGTGGGACTGTATACTAGGCGTCATTATAACAGGTGTGCCTGCTTAGTGAAGAGGCCACACCTTAACCAAAATCTATCTCACTATCTCACAGGCTCTAAACTACTCTTATATAATCATTTGTGCCCCTATCAGGAGACAATCATGGCATTACAAATGAGTTTTATTTGTTAATGAAAGTCATAAGGGGACTTTTTCCTCAACACACTGCTGTATCATTCCATTTAGTCAATAAAATGTTGCTTTTTAACTTCTGCCAGAACTCATATTTTGGAGATCTGCCCGACATATATATAGTTGGTTTTGTTGTTAATGGTTTTCATGCAGTATATTCACCTGTACACCGACAGGATGCTTTGTGCAAACCAAAGCAACCATTACACTTATTATCGTGTCTTTTCCAGGAGGGGATTTAATTGTGGGCGATGAGAGCAATTCTGCTAAAACAGTACTGCTACTGATAACTAAGTGTTGGAAAGAAGTAGAAACATTCAGCATATGTTCGTTGTGTGTATGTTTAGGAAAGATACACGACATCACACAAACGAAGGAAAACAGAGGAATCCAGAGTGGTACAACAAACCTGTTAAAACTGGCATGTTCACATTGTTAGACAGTGCAGAGATATTTGTGCTGAGAACAGATTTGGAAGGACTTCACTGTCCCAGAGGAATGAAACACTTGCTGCTGCTGGCAGTGTAAGTAAAGTGCGAGTACAGACATTTCTGGTGCATGAATGAATATTTGACCACGTTCAGCATCGCCTCTAAGAACTCTACACGCATATGTAAAAAGAATAACACGTTTACAAAGAAATAGAAAAACGAAATGCATAAAACCAACGAGAACCTTTAGTGAAGTGTACCAAGGAACCATGTGGGAAGTCATTAGTGGAGGGCCAGTTTGAACCAGTCACATCAGAGCCAAGGCCAGAAAAACTTTGAGGTACAAATGTGACTCCAACAAAAGGTTCTGTGTCCATAGCTCTCAACCTTTTGTGTCATGAAGGCAGGTGAATACAGCAGATTCGTTTTTGGGTGGGTGAGAACCCATTTCAGTTGATGGGGGTGTTGGGGATTGGTGGTACAGTCAGATGATTGCAAAGTGGGTGACACCCACCAAAAGCGTGTGAATTGCAAGCTATGTGTGTCCACTGTGAAAAATCGAATGTTTTCCCCCAGAATCAAGGAGAAAAAACAGCGTTCCAACCCCAAAGCTCCAGAAATGTATGCCCAATTCCACCTCTTCTTACAAGGTGAATTCAAATATACCATTTAGGCATATGTATTTTTGTAAACCAACACCAACCCCCACTCCCCTCTACCCCCCAGCCTACTGGAAAGAGGAAACTGCATCTAGAGGCAAAATGAGCAAAACCTCGCACACAAAGCTTCAGTCACTTTTTTTCATCTCCATTAGAAAACGTGACAACAAAAGAGTATAGGGACAGAAATCGGGCTAGAAGCTGGAAGTAGCAGTAGAAGTGGCGGTAGAAGTGGCGGTAGAAGGCACAGTAGAGGCAGTAGCAGTTGTGGAAGTAGTTGTTTTCCAGAGTATCCAGGCAGACCAGGGAAGCCTAGAGGAAGCGATAGAAGACGAGAGCAAAGCAATAGAAGTTGGAGAGAAGCAGAAGGGAATTGCTGAAACGCAGAGACACTGAAAGACTGTAGGAGGAGACGGTTGTGGATGGTAGGGCGAGAGAACAGGAACCCTGAGGACGTGAGACTAAGCGCGAGAAGGAGGCAATATGAGGAGCATGCCTTTGCCCTTCCATCAAGTATTCATTCTCCTGTAGAGCCAAAACCTCTGGGATGGTCAGAGGGGTGGATGAGTGTTGGCGGTCTCCGGTGATCCGCCTCCGTGATCCCCCCACCCCCGTGACAGTAAGACACGGAGACAGTGATGTTGTCAGTGTGGGCTCCCCGGTGATCTGCCGTCACCAGGAACCGCCCCGTTTATTTAACAGCGCACGCGACGGAGTGAACCTCACTCCGTCGCGTGCGTACCCTTAAAGGGGCAACGCCACACTCCTCCTTTTCCATAACAACAAATTGGAAACAGGAGTACCTAACTAGCACACATCTATCACACATATAACTCTGTAAGTTTCAACAAAACCCCCATTTATTGACAGCCACCCCGGATCCCCCGTGGGTACCTGTCCTGGCCTGACCATTAATCCCCGGTCAGCCTCCCCAGCTCAGTCCGTAACATAGTCACTGAGACGGGCAGGTTTCCCACACCCTGATCTCAGGGGGTACCTCCTGCCACCATCCCTGGCTGGTGTCCCTGGACCGGGTCCGCCTCGAGCCGGAGACTTCACTTCGGAATTTTCTCCCCCACCTTCATCCAGAGCGCCTTCACCTTCTCGGTTGTCCGGGCTGTCCACTCTGGGGTCGCCGATCTTCCTGAAGAATGACGCATTCCTGGTTACCGATGAAGTTCCATCCGAGGCAGTCACCATCGACCCCTTGACGGCCACCACATCTAAGGGAGCGGGTTCATACGTGAGAGACAGTTTTCCATGGGGGTGACGATTTCTCACCAGCACCTCATCTCCCAGCGCGATGTGTGGGGGTCTGAGGCCCCTCCTGATGTTCTCCATCTGTGTCCTGACCTGTCTATCCTCTTCCACCTGCTCATTGTCGATGACGGCAGGGTCTCTGTCCCCCACCTCCGGTATGACATCTCTCGGGCACCGCTGGAAGAGTGCTTCTGCCGGAGCCACCCCCGTTGACGAGTGAGGGGTGGTTCGGTAACCTCGCAGGAAGACGTACAAAGCCCTCTGTAAACACTCCCCTTTTCCATGGGCAATTCTGAACACCTTGTTGAGAGTGCGCATCATGCGCTCGGCCTCCCCGTTGGCGCGGGGCCACAGTGGGGTGACCCGCCGGTGTTGAATGCCATACTCCTTCATGAGCTCGGCAAAACTCTCACCCTGGAATGGGGCTCCGTTGTCAGAGCACAGCACAGCGGGGAGGCCATGAGTGGCAAAAATCTTCTCCCAGCGCCACCACCACGTTCTCAAACGCCACTGAGTCTATGAACTCAACTTCCGGGTACCTCGACCACTCGTCGACCACCACCAGAAAATGCGTACCTCTGGACGTAGATCCAGAGTCAGCGTGCACCACTTCCCATGGTCGAGTCCCTCGGGGCATTGCTTCAATGGATGGTTCCTTCTGGGCCGGGGCCGCCGCCTGGCACCACACGCAAGAGGCCACAAACGCCTCCACCTTACGCTCCAGCTCAGGGAACCACACCTTCTGACGGAGGCGAGCTTTGGTCTTGGGGGCCCCTTGATGACCCTGGTGCACCAGTGCGATGACCTGTGCCACTTTGGTCTGGGGCACCACGATTCGTTCCCCTCTCAGCAGTAGCCCCGACTCCGAGAATGTTAGTTCCTCTCTCACTCTCCACAATTGCTCGAGGGCGATCCGGGCCTCACATGTCCTTCGTTCCACAGCCTCCAGCACTGTCTTCCAGGCTCCTTTCTGCATGGCCTCCTTCAGGATGGCGAAGCAGTCGTCGCCTCTCGACGCAGCCTCGAGTTCCTCCACCTGCATGGAGTTGGGTGTCGCAGTCTCCACGACCAGGCAGACGTGCTCGTCGGCTTCCTCCGCCGATGCCGACTCCTGCGAGTCGTTTCTGGGGTGTCGAGATAGGTAGTCCGCCGCATTGTTGGCACCAGGACGATAGATCAACGACACTCCATACTCCAGCAGGGCGAGCATCCAGCGCTCAATTCACAATGGCGGCCGAGATGACGAGCCCGCCATGATCGGCACCAGCGGCTTGTGGTCCGTGACCACGGTCACGGGACGCCCCAGAATATAGAGGCGGAAGTGCCGACAGCCCCACAGCACCGCCAGGGCTTCCCTCTCGATTTGGGAGTATCGTTGCTCAGTGTCGGAAAGGGCCTTACTGGCGTAGGCTATTGGTCGGACCTCCTGGTCTTTCCCTACTTGCGTAAGCACCGCCCCAAGCCCATATGGGCTGGCGTCCACCACGATTTCCGTCTGTAGGCTCGGGTCGAAAAACGCCATGGTGTCATGCGCCGCTAAAGCCCCTCGGATATCGTCAAATGCCGCCTGTTCCAGAGGGCCCCACTGCCAGGTGGTGTCCTTCTTGGTGAGCGACCTCAGTGGCTCAGAGCGGGATGCGAGATTCCTGATGAAACGGCCGCAGTACGTGACCATCCCCAAGAAGCTCCACACCTCCGCAACATTCTCAGGCGGGCGGGCCTCCTTAATGTCCCTCACTTTGCGGGGATCCGGGGACACCCCATCCGCCTTAAATACGAACCCAAAGAATTCGATCGTCGTCTTCAGGAATTCGCACTTGTCCTTGTGCAGGGTGAGGCCCAGCAAGCGTAGCCGTTCAAAGGTCTTGGACAGGCGTGACAGATGCTCCGTCTCCGATTTGGCGTACACCAAGATATCATCGCTGATATTGAGGACCCCATCAAGATCCGCCAGTGCACCCCTTATGATGTTTTGAAAAACCTCCGCTGCGGAGGACACCCCAAAGCTCAGTCTCTTGTATCGATAGAGACCCCGATGTGTGGTAAAGGTAGTAATATAGCGGGATTCTGGGTGCAAGACCACCCGATGATAACCCGATCTCAGGTCGAGCTTGGAGAAGAACCTCGCACCTTGCAGTTCCGCAATAATGTCATCGATGGTGGGGGTGAGGTGTCGCTCCCTCTTTATGGCCTTATTGGGGAGCCGCATGTCCACACAGATTCTCACAGCATCTGGCTGCTTGGGTTTGCGTGCGATGACGATGGGGGACACCCAGGGGGTGGGGCCTTCAACCTTTTCAATTATGTCCAGCCCCACGAGGTTGTCAAGTTCGCGATCTACCAGATCCCTGAGATGGAAAGGAACCCGTCGGTGCTTCAGCGCCACTGGTTGTATAGAATCGTCGATATGGAGCCGGACCGGCTCACCCACCAGCTGTCCAATGCCCTCAAACAGGGATCCATGTTTGGCCAGGAGACCTGCACATTCTGGCGAAATGGTCAGGGCCTCCGCATCTGCCACACTTGACTCCCGTTGCAGGGCATTCCGCGGGGTGCGGGAGATCGTACCCACACTTCGGGCACGAGGCATTCGACCCCTGCGCGCGCTGGCTCTGAGTGTTCATGGGGCGCCTTAACCCGCGGCCTCTTCCGACCGCGCAGACCTCTTCCACCTTGGCTGGGCGAGCACCCGCTTCCATCCTGGTTGCCCGCAGTTCCGAGACCTCGTGGCACCTACCCAGTTCTAGGATGCGAGGGAGGGTGATGCCCGGCTCTCGCAGTATTTGGCGTCTCAGTTTCCCAGAGCTGCACCCCTGAATGAGTTGGTTCCGAATCATAACCTCAGGGTCGTTCCAGGCACAAGGTGCTGCCAATCGCCGCAGCCGCCCAAAGAACACATCCAGAGTCTCATCATCTTTTTGTCGAGCCGTTCCCATAAGAAAACGTTCATAGTCCGCATTGGCCATCGGCAGAAAATGATTGTGGAGTGCCTCCTTCGCCGCCGCAAACGATCCGTCCACCGGCTGCAGGGACATAAATACCTCATGCGCCGCAGGACCAGCAGAGTATAGGAGAGTGGCCAGCTTGCCGTCGTCCGTTGTCTCCATTGTGGCCCTGAAATACATCTCCAGCCTATCCATCCACATCTTCCACCTCTGTCCCAGGCCTGATGGAGCACCCGAGATATCAAACTCAGGCATTGGCTGTAGGGACCCCCGTGGTTTCGGCGGATGAGCAGGCGGAGGTACAGGAGCCACAGCAGCAGCAGCCTGATCCATGGTGGAAAGCGCACAGGCACCCCAAAGGATTGAGAAGAAAGGGGCCGCAACTCACCACCAGCCGTGATCTTCGTGGAGGTGTCACTCCAGCCGGCATGCAGACAATGAGGTGTTCAAAAATTGAGTAGAGGAAGAGACCCCTAGTGCAACAGCAGGCTTTCCATGGAGTCTCCGTGCCTCTGCTCGGTAATAACAGTGACAATGTCAAAATTTCCTTTTGGAACTGACGTGTGCTGTATTCAGCGATCATCCGCCGCTGAAATTTCCAAAAATTGTGGCCGGATGGCTCACCGACGCTTCGTTATGAAGCCGTGAGTCTCCGAGGCCTATTGACCAAAATGGCCGCCGGCCGCGTGCGTCGCTTCCTTCTCTGCGGTCGGAGTTCGTCGGAGCGTTCACATGCGATCATCTGCGCTCCCGACGAAACTCCCCGCCTGTCCCAGGAAGTGATCCGGGCCTCGTCGCCACTGTTGGCGGTCTCCGGTGATCCGCTTCCGTGAGCCCCCCACCCCCGTGACAGTAAGACACGGAGACAGTGATGTTGTCGGTGTGGGCTCCCCGGTGATCTGCCGTCACCAGGAACCGCCCCGTTTATTTAACAGCGCACGCGATGGAGTGAACGTCACTCCGTCGCGTGCGTACCCTTAAAGGGGCAACGCCACAATGAGAGGCCCAACATACCCTTTCAGACAAACTGCGGTAAGAAGGTAGCATCATGGGAGAGCCGGTGAGTGTTGTGAGGTGGGAACCTTTTAAAGATCTTGAACGCGAGTTAACTGAAATGAAATTGACATTGATGAAAGCAAAACAGAACGAAAACAATGTAACCAGCGCGAGCAAGAATAAAATGAAACTGTTTTGGAAAGTGAAATTGACCAGCTCTGTGTGTTTAAATGAAACAGGAAAGTTATTGACTGGCTCAAATTGTGCAGAATGATCGCCTATGGAAATAAAAGTAGCAGCAAGCTATTCTGTACCGAAACAAAGTGATTTAAAGGCACAGTGACGTATTACAGCAACAAACGGGATCTATGTGATTACTTTGAACCAATTTACTGCGCCGGGCAAAAATCCAACATTAGTTCTTTTTTTTTTACCCCCTTTTCACAGATTATATGTGGAGGGTGACCCCCCGCAACCACCCACGCTGTCCCCAACATTAATTATTTACTTTACCCCATCCCCCACATATATATTCTGAGAAATGGGGGTCGAAAAAAAAATGTAAGTCGCCATTTTCGGCCGGCGCAGTAAACCCAGCGTAGTAATTGTATGATTTCCAACAAAAGTAGCAAGACGGTATTCTGTAGTGAAATCAATGCATAAAGAAAGAAAAGCATTGTGAAACTTGAAGTATACATTTACCCTGGCATAGTGCGTTGTGAAACTATTTGAAAATGAACTCACATGTGGGGACATAGGATATCCTAACCCCTCCACATTTGGTACGAAGAGAATATTAGTATTAAAAAGGGGAACAGGAGCCCTATGTAGTGATTCTCATTTTTCCTCGTTCCGGTGAGACCTTTTGAACCGAGACAGGGAATACAGGAGGGGCTCAATTGTTTATGTACAATAGGACTGAACTATCCAAGACACCACTTGTCGGAAGACAATTACTTGGTGCACTTGATAAGAAGAAAATACCAAGTAACCCTACAAGTACTACCACATGGGAAAAGACGAGGAAAGGGGAATCTCTCCCTGGCATCGGGGCTCTAAAGCTCTGCCACGTGGGAAAGGACCAGGGAAGGAGAGTGTCTAAGCCGCTTGGGAATCACTACATTTTGGACAAGGATGCAATGGTGTTTCTTGCCTGTCAAGGACACCCACGCCATCGCAAATAGATGTGTGCGCGCTTGATGACTGTAGACAACCTCCTTCACAGAAAAGTCTCAAATAGAGCTTTCAGGTAAATGAAAACAAACCGATACACACGGATGGGGAGATTAGGGCAGTGATCGAAGTGAGCGGGAGATGATGGGAGCGGTGCGCCTACACTTTTTTAAATTTAAGTTGTGCAGTTCCTATACTTTTATTTTAAAAAGAAAAGGTTGTGGAATGGTTTTGTTTTAGGAATAGGTTGAAAATTAAAACAGCAGGGGCATTTGTTTTTGGGTTTGCCTCACTGGGGACTGGAACTTGGGACCTGCTGGATCGTAGAACTGCTGCTGGTTTGCTGTTATTTTTCCAGTGGCCAGCTTGGGACAAAGCCAACTCCCAAGCCCCATCGTAACCCTGCTCCCACAGTAAGGAGATTTTTTATTTTGTATTTAAGTAACATAACGTGAAAATGCAGCAGGCACAGCTGTACATGCAGTTAATGGGTAGATTAGGAGGGCTGGCATTAATCTTTAATATGCCCCATAAGAGATCAGAATGGCGGGTGATTAGAAAGGGGAGGGTGCATAAAGCTGCACGCTGTGGCGGACAATGAATAAAGGTGATGCGGGTTGTTTAAAATGGCTTTTTCCATTCGCTTTCGCTGCGTTTCTTTCAGCCTTTACACAGTGGTGGGTGTGGAACAGGGGCAAGGTGGGACCCAGCTATGGGGTTTGTATTGTGCGTGAGAGTGGGTGCGACGATGGGGTTTGTGAGGAGCGGGGTGGGCCAGCAGGGAACATAGCTCCACTATTTATTTACGTGCACTTCGACCACTCTATTAGGGATATTTCACAGGGCATGGCCTTTCTTGCAGTACCGTGCCACCTTAGCCAAACTCTGCAGCTATCAGGTCCCTTCTAGACATATGTAAACGCCTACAATGAGATATACCGATTTAAGGCCCAGTGGAAGTCATTGGTTGATTTCTTAAATCAGAAATATTCCTCATCTTGAATGCAAAAAAACAGTACCAGAATTGTTTCCTGTGTGAAAGCACTGCAGACTTCACTCCCACAGAATGCAGCATGGTATGCCTGTAGGTCTGCAAGGCGAATAACTGAGCATAGGCAGCTGGGCTGTGGTAAAAGCAACGGCTTGAATGAGCTACAAAGTCCACTTTCACTTAGGAATGTACAATAAAGCGTTATATTTAATGCTATGCTATTTCGTGGTTGAAGTGGGCTAAATACCCTCATAGTGCTGAGAGACATATGTTAGTCCATTTATCTACCGAACTGCGTTTCAGTAGTCTGAAACACAGCATGTAGTGCATGCAGATTTAATGAGTATATACAAGAGTAGGAGACCACCCCAAGACTTTCCAGTAATTTTAGCAACAGACTGTGCGCAGAAGCTATGTGCCGTGGTATGGCATACTTCACGAGGCGAAGTCTGCACCTTGTGTTGGTTGCATGAATGTTTAAAATGATGTGTACTGTGCTTGGTACCAATAAAAATATTTGCCAACTGTTGACTATGCTTTTCTTTACATACGACAGTAAATAGTAACAGATGAAAATAAGGACATTTTAAAGGATTAATCATGTTCCGATCTGTCATGTATGGTGACATCAAGAAGCAGGTCAGAGAATAGGCCCGAACCTCCAACAGGTTTCAAAGATGGGTTTGAGCCAAGTGTGACGGTTTGGAAATTGACCGGATGACAGTCAATAACGGGGGCTGTAAGGAAGGCATGGTATCAAACAGTGAAGACAGACACAAGCGATCACAGTGAAGGATGTTTATTGAACTTCAGTGGGTTGGTTGAATGCCTATCTAACCCTAAATCTAAGGATGGCAGCAAGCTACAACCATCAAATAATAAATAACAGTTCTAGTAAAGTCTCTGTCAAAATAAAAAGGGTCTATACCAATAAACCTATTGCCAATACTTACATCTAAATACAAATGGTGTGGGATAACAATGTATGCAAAAGAAACGTGTTCAAGAAAGAATATGTCAGGATATTTGAGCAGTTGGCTTCCTTTCCCCCAGTTTCCAGCATGGGACAAGGCAGCACTTTAGAGCTTCGCAAACACACTGGCTCCTCTGCCACAAGGATACAATCAGGGCCTTCTGTGCCAAAGTCTTTTCATCATTCAAAGACTCTTTAATGCAGAGTGCCTGACGTAATATAAAAGCACTAAAGTTCCTTTCATCCCAGGTTTTCCACATTCACAAGTTCTCAGGTTCACTATTCACCATGGGTGTTTCTCCTTCAGATTCGGGTCCCCTTTTACACAATATTCACAATGGCTCTCCCCCAATCGTTCTTGGACCACGGATGTCCCTCGTTTGGGCTGGGATCCCTTAACACAATGTCCTCAATTGGTCTCCCTCTTTTGGGCTTGGAACATCATGTAAAAAAAAAAAATCAAAGACTTTCGATTGTGCAATGGATTTTGCTTAAACCGTCGCACCACCACTTTGATTCACTGTATTTCTAATTCTCATTATTTTACTTACTTACTTTATCACTTGTAACTGGACAACTTACAGAGACCTTCGATTGAGCACACTCACAGTGCCAGACCACTCGGTCGCAGGTTTTGTATCTTTCTTCTCTTAGTTCAAACCTCAATCAGCAATTCAGCCTTCCTCGTGTCATTCATCACACGCATTACAAATCTACCTACTTGCGCTTGTCATACTTTTTTATTATGCTAGTCTCTTTTGAAAACAATTGCTTGCCATCAATTGACCTCAGGGCACTGACCTCAACCAATCAACAAGCATTGGCAAAGCCAATAGTTTGTGCTTTTGTGTAGGTTTGCGATAGGCATTTGCTAAGCACTGATATAAACGTACTTCCTGGTCATAAGATCGCAACATCTGTAAAATGGCATGATTACCTGGGCATATGATGCAAGTATCTAGCAAATGGCAATATTATAGCACAAGCCAAAACGGTCAGCTTTATCATTGCTTGCTTTTGACAGGACTTCAGTGCAACAGACAGATATAAATCAAGCGATCAAAAGCACACTTGGTTAAAATGTGTTTTATTACACAAGTAGCCATTTACAGCTACAATTAAGCCGTTAACTCTCAGTAGAGTATTTAGAAAGACACTGGCTTAGGATATTTTTCTTTTAACTCTCTTTGTCATGCTGTACTGGGGCAGAGGGAGGAGTTTGGGGATATTGGTTTTCGTTGGGGGAGAGATAAATTAAAAGGGCACATTGTTGGACTGTGAACATATGCAGTCTTGTTATGCATATTTGTGTTATGTGACAACTGCCAATAAAAATGTAATTAAAAAACACTGTCTGTCTAAAGCTTGATTTTATTACTTGATAGAGCAAGCTCAAAGAGATCTCAGGGGAATGGGTTTTGGGCAGGGACAGGAAAGTAGTGAGTGGAAATGGCTATAGGAATTAGCATAGCCATTGATGGTCAATGGGTGGGTAAACAACCAAACCAAGCCCACAAGCTGTGTGTCCTTCCTCTCATTACATCTCCCCCGACCGATAGTCCAATGCAATAGTTTTGGTTTATAGTTGGTGCATAACTGCCCCTAATAGCCCAAACTAACAAGAAATCAGGGAGCATACATCCATTTAACCCAGCTGAAACATTGTGAAAAAAGCCAATGGTAATTTGGCCTGGATGACATTTCGAGTAACAAACCCAAATCACCTGAATTTTGGCCGATTCACAAAGGAGGAATCTTGGGGAATATTTTGAAAAGTTAAGTCTACATGGTGTAAAGGATGACATATGGCTGAAACCATTCAGTCTTGGATACCTTTCATCGAGGCAGTAGGTCACTGCTGCAGGTAGGCTTAAGCTATTTAGACAAGTGTAGGAATATTTATAGAAGTTGTCGGAAGAAGGGTAGGGAGACAGACTGTGACTGGGAACCAGTCAGTGTGAATTTTAGCGGTCGCTTTTCTCAAGCCATATTGTGTGAAACATTCACTTAATTTGAGGGGATGAAGAACACAAGGGCCCTCTCCAGAGATTTGGGGAGGCGGGTGACAGTCAGCGTCCAACTCTTGACATGACCAGATGAGAAACGTCACACTGGTTGAAATCTTTGAGGGAGGAATGGGAGGAGCCAGAAATCCTGAGGGTTAAGCCATGCTCGCCTGTTTTACCTAGGGGGTAGCAGCAGATATTCCGGGAGGTGAGCAACATGCCAGTCAACGCCTGTCTCTTGACTTTAGAGGGTGAGACAAATGTTGCCGGGTGACAGCTTGGGGCAGGAGCTGTATGAGCCAGGAATACCTCAGGACAACTCGTAGGAGAGTCATATTTGACCGATTTACCTGGGATGGAGCAACAGAGATTAAGGGCGGTAGGCGACGCACAATACACCATGTCTGCACTCAAACGAGCCAGAGGCAGTGGGAAACATGCTGCTTGTGGTCATTTTACTCCTGAAGCCGCACTTGCTGTTTCTACTGGGTAAGCCAGAATTGGATGTGGTCAACTGAGGGAATCATCCAACTCCCGTTCTCATCCCCCAGTAACTTATCACTCAGGCATACACGCAGCAGTAATTCACAGGTATTGCACCAGGACAATGAATATCTACCAAACTGATAGAGGAGGATGCACTTTCAGTTCCTCCGAGCTCCGGTGCAGAAGGGGGGAGTTGTGCAGATCGAACGAATATTAGGGAAGAATGACAGACTGAGTGCTTGAACAGTGGGAGAGGACTGAAAATCCCAGGTCTCTCCCCACTGCATCCTTCCATCCATCCTTCCACTGGGAAATGATAAGGTGATGATCTAGATTAGAATTATGCTCCATCAGAGGCCATGTGGAAACAAGCATTGCTGTTGGAAAGCAGTGATATTGAGATGAAGGCGAATGACACTACCACAGATGCAGATGATGCAGAATGACACAGACCTCCCATTGCAGATCAGAAAGCACATCACATCTTTACGTGGCATCCAGAACGACAGCAGCAGCACCACCTTCTCAAACACTGTCATGCCCCCATGAATCCAACCTCTATGCTGCTTGCCCACTACAAAAGTCAAATGTGTGGCAGCACTTATCAGAACATTTTTAAACAAAGAGAAGGCTACATGCACATTGTGTCGAAAAAATAGTATGCGGAGAGAAGGTAGGTATACACTTGGGTACCACAACCCATATTCACGCACAGACATAGTTAGAAGTGAAAATATCTGAAGTACGCAGCACCTCATACCATTAGAGGGTAGCATACCTCCACCATTATGCACGATTATCCCAGAAAATATCTTAGCTGCACCAGTGCTTTGCACTGAGAGTAGCCACCAAGCTCTCCCCCCTGCGCTCTAGCAGCCGACAGCAGTGACCCCACGTTGCGTCAGGACAGCATTCCGAAAGCGCTTGAGCATGGCCAGAAATATCACAGGTCACATGATGGACACCACCTGTTCGATGTTAACCTGGATGTAATCTTGGCAATGGATCTCTTGCATACTCCATTTGTTAAAAATGCTGGATCCCGGCATCTCACAGAAAAAGTCTATCATCAATGGGATGTTCCCAGCCTATTTCTTTTCTCTCACAAAGTAATATGCAAAATTTACAATTAGCTTAGGACTGCACTGGGGGATGCACTACAGCAGGCCATGAGCCAAATAGTCCACTTCACCATGGACATGTTGACAAGTGGTCAAAGCACGGACTACATGGCTATAAAAGCACACTGGGTGTTCTTTCCTTATACCAACAACCAAGAGAGATACCAGAGTAATTCAAGGGAGCAGCAGGTGTGTGTCATTCCAGTACCAGGCAACGTTGTGCATGCAAGGGTTTCAGAGCAGAAACCACAGGGGTATTGACATTGGGAGAAGGTGGAGAAGGTGGAAACACCGTGCCTCGGGTCTGTTAGTTTACATTTGGGCTTTGTGGCAGCAAACAATGCATTAAATGACCATCCGCCCATATGTGCTATATTCAGTGCTATGCGGACGATACCCAGCTCATTTTCAGGCTACCCTCGGCCTCCTCCTCTCCCTCCCTCATCTCTGACTGTCTGTCTGCTATCCAGGAATGGTGTGCTGCCAATGACCTCTTCCTTAATGCTAGTAAGACTGAGATCCTACTCATCGGCACACCCACTCCCTCCTTCCCTGCAGCTCTCTGGCCGGCCTCTCTTGGCCCTCTTCCTGCTCCTACCTGCAAGGCAAAAAACCTCAGGGTCATCTTCGACTCCACACTCTCCTTCTCTCCTCATATATCTGACGTCTCTAAGAAGTCACATTACCAGTTGCACCTCCTCAGAGGTATTCTTCCCTTCCTCTCCTTCCCCCAGAAGCTCACTGTCTCCCGAGCCCTAGTTCTCTCGATGCTGGACTACTGTAACAGCCTCTATCTTAATCTGCCTGCCTCCACTCTCCGCCCTCTGCAACTCATCCAGAACAGAACTGCGAGACTTGTCCTTGGCCTTAAGCCCAGGGACCGTATCTCTCCAGGACTGAAATCTCTACACTGGCTTCCAATGGCTGCGAGGATTAAGTTCAAAACCCTCTGCATTGTCCACAAGGCCTTCTGGGGCCTGGGGCCTAAATACCTTCAACTCTCTCTTCCTAAATATCTTCCTTCCCGAGCCCTACGCTCATCCGTCTCCAACTCCCTCAGGGTCAGCCGCTTCTCGAAGCAACGAGCTGGGGGTAGATCTCTCTCCGCGGCACGGGCCTCCCTCTGGAACAGCCTTCCTGCCTCCCTGAAACTTGAGGAGAACCATCTCCGGTTCCGGAAGCACCTCAAAACCTTCCTCTTCACTTCTGCTTTCTCTCTCCCTCTCCCCTGCTAAATTCTTCACCAAAACTGCACTGATTCTGCAACTGGGCCACTCTCACCGACCTCGGTCCTGGGCCCAGTCACTCTTCACTTGCACTGCCTCCCTGGCAACCCCTGCACTGCGGGACTGTCTCTGTATCACTACATCCCCCCCCAGCACTTGTCTGCACTTACCTTGCACTTGCCACCAGCTGGCCCTATTTATTTATTATTTTATTTCTATTCTACTTATTTGTACTGCACTCCCCCCACTCCCTCTTCCCCTTGCACTTTTTCCCTTCCCCCTACCCCTGCACTTGCGCAGTCTGAATGACACCTGGCCTAGTAGGATCGTTGTCTGTCTTCCCCTTGTTCCCCCCTCCCTGCCTCGTCGTGCCTTGAAACACTTGTGTATAGGCGCGTTACAACTGCCATATCATATCATATCATATCATATCATATCATATCATATCATATGCATTTGTGCATTTCCTCTACCTTGTGGTTACAAGCTTTATTACAATTTTCAGCCTGTCTAGGAAATGGGTGCTGTGGCTTAGATCAGCTCAGACGACGGCCAAACTCAACTTGCAAAAAAATCAACTGTGTCAACTTGAAGTATAACACAAAATTGCCACTGTAACAGCCGAAGACCTGGGTGGCCATACACTGGAACTCTACTTTGCAAATGCTAGACAGGGTATGTGAGCAGCACAACACCATCACAAACTACTGGCAAGCTCATAAGGGAGCTTAGGCTGGCCATTTTATCACCATGTAAGTGTCAATTGCTGTCTGAACGATCTGTGTAGGATGCAAAAAGGCATGTTATTCATCACAGCACATCATTGCGTAACGTCCTCCGTCTGGTCTACCTGCTTGAGCTCAACCAGACCAACTAAGCAAGGGCCAGTGAATTGTCAGGTGATGCTGATGCAACGCAGCTAGTGAGGGACACAATTTCAACCTTGCCTGGTGATCCATAGATAGTTGGGTTTAAAGACAACAAGGAGTACCTTCTGGCTTCCTTTGCAGACTCACCAAAGGTGACTGCTTTTCAACCACATGTTCCAGGGGATGAGATCTGACAGCAAGCATCACTGTGCAAATGTGCAAAAATGCTCTGCTGAAGCACGTGCATCATCAATTAGTGCCAGCATGCAGGCAGCCGAAAGAACACCAACCTGTCAAAATGTTACCAAGTCAAGCATGACAAGCTTATGAATGATGGCATCATCAATGGGCAGTAGATCAACACTTGTAGAAACATTTGTCAGGAATCTGTAGGGCACCTTCCTCTGTGATTTCAATACAGACAGGTAATCCGGAACAGACAATGGACCAGGAGTCGCAGAGATGCTTGATGCCCATCTACTACACCCATGGGAAGGTATGATGGCATGCGGGCCTTCTGGACAGCAGCACTTGTGCGAGTTGCTATACACTCTCTAAGCTGACCCCTGCCCCCAAGTGTGCAGTACAACAGCTGTTGGTGCAGCCAGGACTATGGCCTCTAACCACAAGGGAAGCTATGCAAAACACCAGCTCGAAAGAGGACGATGATTAATTACCCAGTCCACAGACATCTAGTAGTGGAACAGGGTTGTTTTGTGGTGGGTGTGGTTGGGGGAACTGATAGCCGCAGTAGTCCATGCGACTTAGCATCTGTGTGACAGGTTACTGCCTTCGCAGCCCATTGCATGGACTGTCCTGCAAGCAAATGTTTATGAAACCTGATCACACTCTTGACAAAGGTTTTCATGTTTCACAGTGGGCAGGAACCCTTACATTCCTCAAGTATTGTCACAAGGTGCAACCGCTCTCCAAGGTTCTTGGATATTTTCGTATGGCGCAGCCACCCCTTAAGGTTCTTGGGTATTTTCACAGAATGCAGTTACCCCTTAGGGTTCCTAGCTATTTTCACAGGACACACTACCCACTGAAGATCTCCCCACCCAGTCAGGGCGAAATCCAAATAGTTCCTCCAGGGTGATTGCGGCAGACCACTCCCTACACACACCGAATGACATGCCTGCTGTCCATTCCACCAATGCCTCAGTGGGGACATTCACAAGAGGCCCTTTCTTCCCTACCTCTGTGCTCATCTCTGCTAGGGTCTCCTCTGGTTCACCCATTTTCTCTGCCACTCCCGTGGCCTCTCCCAATGCCTCCACCTCTGCCACCTACTCGGAGGTTTGACAATGCTCAGTGGCATGGATCCCTGAAATTGCCCCCATAAAGAGCACAAGGCTCCCCCCATAATCATGGGGGAATCCTCTTCCCCATGAGGCGAAATGCATCTCCTCTTCCCCCTCCCCAGCTTTTTTCCTCTTCCAATCCCCAAGTGGCAGCCAACACACCATTGCACTAGACAAAAAAGGATGAGAACTGTTACTCAAGTGAACGCGAGAACCCCGAGAACCACTGGCACAACCCCAAGCAGACAAACAAGCAGACAAACAAAGGAACAAAAAAGCAAACAAAGAAAAGACAACTACGCCCTACTGCAATAGTACTGCAATACAATATAAAAAAACAATGCTCCATTCCAAAACCCATAGTGTAATCATGTGACCCTGCTAATCACAGTCTCCTGATAACCACCAGCACTGCCTTGCCATGGTAACAGGTCCAAAGATCATATAGACGTTCCAGGAAGTGGGAGATTGCCTTAGTAATCACAGGCACACTTTCCCCAGAGGAATAACCAAGTGTCCCAGTGGCTGGTTAATATCCGAAAGGTAAGCCATGTCGGGTTTTATATGGAGGCTCCTAAGGTTAGACAGTTAAGCAGCCACTACCCTTTGATTACATTCAATTGTCGTCCTGGTTGACAAGGATACTTGTACGACAAGGCTGGGCGTGTATTTAGTTAGTCTGTACCGAGTTTCACCAAGGCATAATCTCGATGTCGGTCAGGAAGATCTCCCCTTTGATGCTCCTGGGGGTGGGTGGCATCTCCTCTCCAGAGTAGGAAGATCCCTTGGGGGTTAGGTGGGAACCGGTCTTCAAAGGTAGCCTACCGGACAAAACTGATAGTTCCCAGCTGGGTGCTGATTACTGAAGACCTTTAGATGTGTGGAGACAGAGGGAGTGGGTGGAGGTAGAGGAGTCCAGAAGAAAGGTTCAGAACACAGTGGGGACTTACTATCTTTGTTTTTGCTAGGGCTTCCCAAATTTCCTCCCCCTGATACTGCAAAAAAGGCACTCTGGGTATGACATTAGATGGCAAACAACACTTGTTACAGCACCCTAGATTGAACCCCGACAGGGTTGCTGTCGACCAATCCACTGTTGCATTTCGCATGTTTAATGGGTAGTGGAGAGGAATGGAACCTAAAATATTCAACTCAAGCATGAGATGCTGGAAATATGTACTGCTTCTTTCAAGTGTGGTGCATTTTATTAAATTATAAAAAGGGAAATATTACACTGATAAAGTAAGCAGATGGGTGTCGCCCATTGTAATGGGTAGCACCAGACATGTGACACAGATTTTGCCACACATCAGGAACATTACAGAATTGAAGACAAAGATTTACTCCAACCCCCCCCCCCCCACAAACTTGGTTCCGTGGGCTTGTAAGTATCACAAAAAAGTAAGCTAAAATTCCTTCTATAAATATAATTTATGATATTCATCTGGGGGATATGGCCATGTGTTTTGAATGGTATGGTTATCTACTTTACGTAAGGAAGAGGAATTTTATAGCACAACTTGAAAATGTGTTGCAAAAATAACCATGTGATAAATGTGGATAACGACTGAATGAAAACGGAGTTCGGATTATTGAAATGTATATTAACTGTAGTTTAACCAGGATAGAAACTATCTTTGATTTTATAGGCTTAAAAGTGATATGTTCCGGCCATGAGTAGTTAATTGCATGTTTCCTTTGAGTAGGATATGTTGAACTAAAAGGAGTGAAGTCATTAAAAAGTATTCAAAAAGAATAGTTTTCATGCATACAAAATTCCTACGGTGTTTTGAGATGGCTTAGCACATGCTTGTTTTGCTGTTTCTCCAGTGAACTGACCAGAATTAAACTCCACCTCAACACTGCATATATTACTGTTGGGCCGGGGGTTAAATGTCAGAGGAGAGTCCTAGAATAAAGGGCTATGTGGACCAGGCCTCTGAGTGTGGGACTAGGGATTACCAACACGGGATTGGTTTTAAAAGAAAATCATTGAAAAACATCTAATTGCATTCTAGATTTGTCTCAAACACAGTCCTCTCATTATATAAAACGTAAATTGAAGTCACATGCTACGGGCTGGATATTTCAGACCAGAGCATCAAAAAGCTCAAAGCACTTAGAGGTGTCACCTCTTGACATCAATTTAGGTAATAAGGTCCACCACATGGCCAGTCTAATGAAAGAACGAATAAAGAATTACTCAAATCAATCATTGACTGAAGGCATTACAAATACAGTTCAAATATAGGGTGGTATTTAAATTATGCTTTATTTGGTGCAATAGAAAATTATTTTTAACATAGCCCCACAAGTGTGTAAAGCCCCTTTATCAAATGGGTGTAAGTTTGACATTTGTAGAATGATTAATAATTGATACAATCAGAATGCAAATGTTCATGTTAGGTATCCCAGTATTTTTAGAGGCCAAGGAAATCCAGAAATCCACATTTCATCAATGTGGCATGTTGCCATGATATAATATGTTAGAAAAATGATGATGAATTTAAATAAATATTTAAAAAGGGAGCATGAACTCTGCCCAAATGAAATTTAACATAGGCACCCTATGACCATTTATTTGCTAAATTCCAGGATTAAATGGAGTGGAAAGAGGTTTCCACTAGAGGGGCAGCTCATTCCAAACAGACATTTTTGGTATTTTAGTTTGAAATTCAACAGTATGTTTTCACTATGTTTTAAACCAAGTGAGATTGTATTTCTTGTAGAACATATAGCATTTTCTGTAGACAGAGTGCAGGGGATGATAAAGGACTACTAACAGAGAATAGGATATTAGAGTTTATTCGTGTGAGTTATAACCTGCTTTCACTGTACTTAAAGCGGACTAAGATTACATTTGAATAAGAACAAATAGTATTTTGCTTTCCTCTGTGTAAAACAGAAAGCATATCCCAGTGCTGAGAGTGCGGCATTTATGTAACTCATAGCTAAATAGACTGAATCCTGTGGTTATCACAGGTATAGTCAACACCTTGAGCGATGAATCACAGGGTAGGCTTCATAATCTAAAGAAGAGAATTGACAAACAACCGTGAAAGCCATAGATATTGAAAAAGAGAGATTGTACAGAACAGAGTTAAGAATTGAAATTCCTATAGAAAAGTTCAATTGCCAAATAAACACTAAATTTCACCAACAATCTTGTGTTGAAGTGAGAGGACCCCTAACTATATACACCCAAGCAATTCAAAAGGACTGGGTGGACATTATTGTGGTCCTTACTGAAAATCACAGAGTAGATAAAGCAACTTTCTGTGAATTCTAAATTGATAACAGAGTATATCTGAATTAGTATTCCATTTACGTGCATAAGCTTAACAAAAACAACCTCACTGTATTACAAACGGGAACATAGTCCAAGTGAAAATATATACATAAAATAATGCAATTTTCTACGTGAAATTTCTCTGCTTCTCCAAGGCCATCAAGTCTTCCAGCACCACCAACCCACCATCACCTGCTATCCCCATAGTCTGACAAGCAGGCCATCACTGCTCCCGAGCAGAACCACATTGTTGCAACTCATTGCCACCGCTCACAAACTTGAACCCAGGTCAGCTCCAAAAGTAAACAGACTTCCGTTTCAACATACGAAAAGCCTGGCTCAAACACTGATGAGCACCAATGACAAGAACATAATACATTTGAAGAGGTCCTGTCACAATCAAAGGGCTCTAGTAACTTAAGACCCCTTATCTGCCTTTTTAAAGACATTGTCACACACTTGACATTGTGCTGCAGAGATCTTTGCCTGAGCAGCTCTGCCTTCAAACACAGAGTGTTCCATACTTTAAAGTCGTCATTTTCCGTAGTTTGCCTTGCAGGTTTGGGCCAATCGTTTTTCTTTAGTTGGTGCAGTTCTGTTAGTTTAATTAAAGATACTGTTTTTATAGGTCTTTGGTTGGACATGCTTTTATTTTGGTACCACTGTAAGTCGTTTGTTTGGCATCTGTGAAAGCTCACACCAGTCCGGAGGAGTATAGCCTGCCCTCGGCCACATTACCAAATTAAGTGAAGGAGGTCTGCCTGTCGGCCAGTGGCAGTGTCACCTTTACGTTTGGGATGGATCACTGTAGGATTAGTAGTTAGTGGGGACCAGCATCATCCTTGTTTTCCATCACAATCCCTCGAGCAAGGTTTCATTTGGGCCTCATTCCAACCGTTTAGAAGATCTCCTAACTGCATAAATCAGTTGCCCCAAGGAAGCCTTTATTTTAGACTGTTCTATAACCCTTCCAAAATAGGCAAGTAATCATTCCGATCAGGCTTACAAACTTAGGCCAAGACATTCTACCCATTTCCAAATGAATACCCTTTTTGGGACACTAACGTTTGGGCTGAAGATATCACCAGTTCCTATGAGAAAGAAATGCCTTACAGACCAGAGTAATTCAGGCTTCAACTGTGCAGCTGTCACCGAAACCAATTCATAAGTGAGGATTTTGTATGGTTCCTTTGTTCTCCCTATTTTCTAACCTAAATAACATCATGTGTCAACCTCTCTTGGACTAATTATGTTTGCATCCGTTTTCACCTCGAAAGTGTGTTTCACTCAGTGCCAAGGTAGTCCTATACACTTGGTCCTCCACACCTGAGAAATCTTCAAACTGTTTAGCATACTGCCATGTAAGAGCTGCACTAGATGTCCTGACTGCCACCCATGAGATGGGGGTCGAAAAAAAAATGTAAGTCGCCATTTTCGGCCGGCGCAGTAAACCCAGCGTAGTAATTGTATGATTTCCAACAAAAGTAGCAAGACGGTATTCTGTAGTGAAATCAATGCATAAAGAAAGAAAAGCATTGTGAAACTTGAAGTATACATTTACCCTGGCATAGTGCGTTGTGAAACTATTTGAAAATGAACTCACATGTGGGGACATAGGATATCCTAACCCCTCCACATTTGGTACAAAGAGAATATTAGTATTAAAAGGGGAACAGGAGCCCTATGTAGTGATTCTCATTTTTCCTCGTTCCGGTGAGACCTTTTGAACCGAGACAGGGAATACAGGAGGGGCTCAATTGTTTATGTACAATAAGACTGAACTATCCAAGACACCACTTGTCGGAAGACAATTACTTGGTGCACTTGATAAGAAGAAAATACCAAGTAACCCTACAGTACTACCACATGGGAAAAGACGAGGGAAGGGGAATCTCTCCCTGGCATCGGGGCTCTAAAGCTCTGCCACGTGGGAAAGGACCAGGGAAGGAGAGTGTCTAAGCCGCTTGGGAATCACTACATTTTGGACAAGGATGCAATGGTGTTTCTTGCCCGTCAAGGACACCCACGCCATCGCAAATAGATGTGTGCGCGCTTGATGACTGTAGACAACCTCCTTCACAGAAAAGTCTCAAATAGAGCTTTCAGGTAAATGAAATGAAGCACGTGCATCATCAATTAGTGCCAGCATGCAGGCAGCCGAAAGAACACCAACCTGTCAAAATGTTACCAAGTCAAGCATGACAAGCTTATGAATGATGGCATCATCAATGGGCAGTAGATCAACACTTGTAGAAACATTTGTCAGGAATCTGTAGGGCACCTTCCTCTGTGATTTCAATACAGACAGGTAATCCGGAACAGACAATGGACCAGGAGTCGCAGAGATGCTTGATGCCCATCTACTACACCCATGGGAAGGTATGATGGCATGCGGGCCTTCTGGACAGCAGCACTTGTGCGAGTTGCTATACACTCTCTAAGCTGACCCCTGCCCCCAAGTGTGCAGTACAACAGTTGTTGGTGCAGCCAGGACTATGGCCTCTAACCACAAGGGAAGCTATGCAAAACACCAGCTCGAAAGAGGACGATGATTAATTACCCAGTCCACAGACATCTAGTAGTGGAACAGGGTTGTTTTGTGGTGGGTGTGGTTGGGGGAACTGATAGCCGCAGTAGTCCATGCGACTTAGCATCCGTGTGACAGGTTACTGCCTTCGCAGCCCATTGCATGGACTGTCCTGCAAGCAAATGTTTATGAAACCTGATCACACTCTTGACAAAGGTTTTCATGTTTCACAGTGGGCAGGAACCCTTACATTCCTCAAGTATTGTCACAAGTTC
Source organism: Ambystoma mexicanum (assembly GCF_040938575.1). Lineage (NCBI taxonomy): Eukaryota > Metazoa > Chordata > Amphibia > Caudata > Ambystomatidae > Ambystoma > Ambystoma mexicanum. The sequence continues at coordinate 809,837,032 of NC_090941.1, forward strand.
AACCGCTCTCCAAGGTTCTTGGATATTTTCGTATGGCGCAGCCACCCCTTAAGGTTCTTGGGTATTTTCACAGAATGCAGTTACCCCTTAGGGTTCCTAGCTATTTTCACAGGACACACTACCCACTGAAGATCTCCCCACCCAGTCAGGGCGAAATCCAAATAGTTCCTCCAGGGTGATTGCGGCAGACCACTCCCTACACACACCGAATGACATGCCTGCTGTCCATTCCACCAATGCCTCAGTGGGGACATTCACAAGAGGCCCTTTCTTCCCTACCTCTGTGCTCATCTCTGCTAGGGTCTCCTCTGGTTCACCCATTTTCTCTGCCACTCCCGTGGCGTCTCCCAATGCCTCCACCTCTGCCACCTACTCGGAGGTTTGACAATGCTCAGTGGCATGGATCCCTGAAATTGCCCCCACAAAGAGCACAAGGCTCCCCCCATAATCATGGGGGAATCCTCTTCCCCATGAGGCGAAATGCATCTCCTCTTCCCCCTCCCCAGCTTTTTTCCTCTTCCAATCCCCAAGTGGCAGCCAACACACCATTGAACTAGACAAAAAAGGATGAGAACTGTTACTCAAGTGAACGCGAGAACCCTGAGAACCACTGGCACAACCCCAAGCAGACAAACAAGCAGACAAACAAAGGAACAAAAAAGCAAACAAAGAAAAGACAACTACGCCCTACTGCAATAGTACTGCAATACAATATAAAAAAACAATGCTCCATTCCAAAACTCATAGTGTAATCATGTGACCCTGCTAATCACAGTCTCCTGATAACCACCAGCACTGCCTTGCCATGGTAACAGGTCCAAAGATCATATAGACGTTCCAGGAAGTGGGAGATTGCCTTAGTAATCACAGGCACACTTTCCCCAGAGGAATAACCAAGTGTCCCAGTGGCTGGTTAATATCCAAAAGGTAAGCCATGTCGGGTTTTATATGGAAGCTCCTAAGGTTAGACAGTTAAGCAGCCACTACCCTTTGATTACATTCAATTGTCGTCCTGGTTGACAAGGATACTTGTACGACAAGGCTGGGCGTGTATTTAGTTAGTCTGTACCGAGTTTCACCAAGGCATAATCTCGATGTCGGTCAGGAAGATCTCCCCTTTGATGCTCCTGGGGGTGGGTGGCATCTCCTCTCCAGAGTAGGAAGATCCCTTGGGGGTTAGGTGGGAACCGGTCTTCAAAGGTAGCCTACAGGACAAAACTGATAGTTCCCAGCTGGGTGCTGATTACTGAAGACCTTTAGATGTGTGGAGACAGAGGGAGTGGGTGGAGGTAGAGGAGTCCAGAAGAAAGGTTCAGAACACAGTGGGGACTTACTATCTTTGTTTTTGCTAGGGCTTCCCAAATTTCCTCCCCCTGATACTGCAAAAAAGGCACTCTGGGTATGACATTAGATGGCAAACAACACTTGTTACAGCACCCTAGATTGGACCCCGACAGGGTTGCTGTCGACCAATCCACTGTTGCATTTCGCATGTTTAATGGGTAGTGGAGAGGAATGGAACCTAAAATATTCAACTCAAGCATGAGATGCTGGAAATATGTACTGCTTCTTTCAAGTGTGGTGCATTTTATTAAATTATAAAAAGGGAAATATTACACTGATAAAGTAAGCAGATGGGTGTCGCCCATTGTAATGGGTAGCACCAGACATGTGACACAGATTTTGCCACACATCAGGAACATTATAGAATTGAAGACAAAGATTTACTCCAACCCCCCCCCCACAAACTTGGTTCCGTGGGATTGTAAGTATCACAAAAAAGTAAGCTAAAATTCCTTCTATAAATATAATTTATGATATTCATCTGGGGGATATGGCCATGTGTTTTGAATGGTATGGTTATCTACTTTACGTAAGGAAGAGGAATTTTATAGCACAACTTGAAAATGTGTTGCAAAAATAACCATGTGATAAATGTGGATAACGACTGAATGAAAACGGAGTTCGGATTATTGAAATGTATATTAACTGTAGTTTAACCAGGATAGAAACTATCTTTGATTTTATAGGCTTAAAAGTGATATGTTCCGGCCATGAGTAGTTAATTGCATGTTTCCTTTGAGTAGGATATGTTGAACTAAAAGGAGTGAAGTCATTAAAAAGTATTCAAAAAGAATAGTTTTCATGCATACAAAATTCCTACGGTGTTTTGAGATGGCTTAGCACATGCTTGTTTTGCTGTTTCTCCAGTGAACTGACCAGAATTAAACTCCACCTCAACACTGCATATATTACTGATGGGCCGGGGGTTAAATGTCAGAGGAGAGTCCTAGAATAAAGGGCTATGTGGACCAGGCCTCTGAGTGTGGGACTAGGGATTACCAACACGGGATTGGTTTTAAAAGAAAATCATTGAAAAACATCTAATTGCATTCTAGATTTGTCTCAAACACAGTCCTCTCATTTTATAAAACGTAAATTGAAGTCACATGCTATGGGCTGGATATTTCAGACCAGAGCATCAAAAAGCTCAAAGCACTTAGAAGTGTCACCTCTTGACATCAATTTAGGTAATAAGGTCCACCACATGGCCAGTCTAATGAAAGAACGAATAAAGAATTACTCAAATCAATCATTGACTGAAGGCATTACAAATACAGTTCAAATATAGGGTGGTATTTAAATTATGCTTTATTTGGTGCAATAGAAAATTATTTTTAACATAGCCCCACAAGTGTGTAAAGCCCCTTTATCAAATGGGTGTAGGTTTGACATTTGTAGAATGATTAATAATTGATACAATCAGAATGCAAATGTTCATGTTAGGTATCCCAGTATTTTTAGAGGCCAAGGAAATCCAGAAATCCACATTTCATCAATGTGGCATGTTGCCATGATATAATATGTTAGAAAAATGATGATGAATTTAAATAAATATTTAAAAAGGGGGCATGAACTCTGCCCAAATGAAATTTAACATAGGCACCCTATGACCATTTATTTGCTAAATTCCAGGATTAAATGGAGTGGAAAGAGGTTTCCACTAGAGGGGCAGCTCATTCCAAACAGACATTTTTGGTATTTTAGTTTGAAATTCAACAGTATGTTTCACTATGTTTTAAACCAAGTGAGATTGTATTTCTTGTAGAACATATAGCATTTTCTGTAGACAGAGTGCAGGGGATGATAAAGGACTACTAAGAGAGAATAGGATATTAGAGTTTATTCGTGTGAGTTATAACCTGCTTTCACTGTACTTAAAGCGGACTAAGATTACATTTGAATAAGAACAAATAGTATTTTGCTTTCCTCTGTGTAAAACAGAAAGCATATCCCAGTGCTGAGAGTGCGGCATTTATGTAACTCATAGCTAAATAGACTGAATCCTGTGGTTATCACAGGTATAGTCAACACTTTGAGCGATGAATCACAGGGTAGGCTTCATAATCTAAAGAAGAGAATTGACAAACAACCGTGAAAGCCATAGATATTGAAAAAGAGAGATTGTACAGAACAGAGTTAAGAATTGAAATTCCTATAGAAAAGTTCAATTGCCAAATAAACACTAAATTTCACCAACAATCTTGTGTTGAAGTGAGAGGACCCCTAACTATATACACCCAAGCAATTCAAAAGGACTGGGTGGACATTATTGTGGTCCTTACTGAAAATCACAGAGTAGATAAAGCAACTTTCTGTGAATTCTAAATTGATAACAGAGTATATCTGAATTAGTATTCCATTTACGTGCATAAGCTTAACAAAAACAACCTCACTGTATTACAAACGGGAACATAGTCCAAGTGAAAATATATACATAAAATAATGCAATTTTCTACGTGAAATTTCTCTGCTTCTCCAAGGCCATCAAGTCTTCCAGCACCACCAACCCACCATCACCTGCTATCCCCATAGTCTGACAAGCAGGCCATCACTGCTCCCGAGCAGAACCACATTGTTGCAACTCATTGCCACCGCTCACAAACTTGAACCCAGGTCAGCTCCAAAAGTAAACAGACTTCCGTTTCAACATACGAAAAGCCTGGCTCAAACACTGATGAGCACCAATGACAAGAACATAATACATTTGAAGAGGTCCTGTCACAATCAAAGGGCTCTAGTGACTTAAGACCCCTTATCTGCCTTTTTAAAGACATTGTCACACACTTGACATTGTGCTGCAGAGATCTTTGCCTGAGCAGCTCTGCCTTCAAACACAGAGTGTTCCCTACTTTAAAGTCGTCATTTTCCGTGGTTTGCCTTGCAGGTTTGGGCCAATCGTTTTTCTTTAGTTGGTGCAGTTTTGTTAGTTTAATTAAAGATACTGTTTTTATAGGACTTTGGTTGGACATGCTTTTATTTTGGTACCACTGTTAGTCGTTTGTTTGGCATCTGTGAAAGCTCACACCAGTCCGGAGGAGTATAGCCTGCCCTCGGCCACATTACCAAATTAAGTGAAGGAGGTCTGCCTGTCGGCCAGTGGCAGTGTCACCTTTACGTTTGGGATGGATCACTGTAGGATTAGTAGTTAGTGAGGACCAGCATCATCCTTGTTTTTCATCACAATCCCTCGAGCAAGGTTTCATTTGGGCCTCATTCCAACCGTATAGAAGATCTCGTAACTGCATAAATCAGTTGCCCCAAGGAAGCCTTTATTTTAGACTGTTCTATAACCCTTCCAAAATAGGCAAGTAATCATTCCGATCAGGCTTACAAACTTAGGCCAAGACATTCTACCCATTTCCAAATGAATACCCTTTTTGGGACACTAACGTTTGGGCTGAAGATATCACCAGTTCCTATGAGAAAGAAATGCCTTACAGACCAGAGTAATTCAGGCTTCAACTGTGCAGCTGTCACCGAAACCAATTCATAAGTGAGGATTTTGTATGGTTCCTTTGTTCTCCCTATTTTCTAACCTAAATAACATCATGTGTCAACCTCTCTTGGACTAATTATGTTTGCATCCGTTTTCACCTCGAAAGTGTGTTTCACTCAGTGCCAAGGTAGTCCTATACACTTGGTCCTCCACACCTGAGAAATCTTCAAACTGTTTAGCATACTGCCATGTAAGAGCTGCACTAGATGTCCGGAACATAGTCCTGACTGCCACCCATGAGATTAGTGAAAACAGTATCACATCTGCCCTGGGCCAAATATTTCAGGCATCTGCAACCTTTGGCTCTGCCAGATCAGATCGTTTGGCCTGCAACTCCCATCAGCACTGACAACAAAGTCAAAGGTGCAGGATCGTGGGATTTGTAGTGCATGGCATCTGAGAGCTGCAAGTTGAAAACCCCTGATCTAGCCTCTTTCACACAACAAAAAAACATAATTAAATCGAGCACTCACAAACATTTGGTGCACACGCACACACTGCGTAAAGTAGAAGTGTGAAGAATGGAGAGTCTCAGTACCCAGCAGCCCACACAACTAGGCTGATACAGTATCATGGACACAAAATAGCCTTGTTAAGGTCTATTAAAAAAAAAAAACATACAACCAAACCATGATTTCGGGAAGCAATAACCACCTCAATTAGTTGTTCTGGGTCTTTAAGAGAAAGTTGGTGGTTGTTTTTGGGCTATCAGCGTAAGACAGGAGATCTCTGTTCCGCATTGGCGGTTTAATTTATATAATTCAGACCTTCATTCAGCATTGGCAGGTATAATTCACACCAATGAGCTCATAACTCCCAAAAGTGGGTGGCTCTTACAGGAAACATTCACAGCCTGGAATAGGTCGAAACAAGTTTCGGCTGAATTACATTAAATCTGATCATAATTTCACAAACTGTAATTGTGCAGTGTGGTTGTGTAACTTCTTGAATTGTGAATCTCTTTTGGATTCTACCCGCAGCAGTTACACTTCTCTGTAACATTGGTTCCAATTTAAACAAACACTTAAATTCTCTTGCAACTAGGTCATAGACCCAACAAGCGCCTAGGGTTCCAGTCTTTTGCGCCGTAAGGTTTGTTTGCATCTTTCGGAGAGTAGCTGTGCCACAGGCATTTCCCTATTTCTGACCCCACTCGAGGACTATGCAAAGCCCTCATGTTCGACTGCAAGAACGAGATTGACACTTGTGCACCAAAATCCATATGGAGAAATCCTCATCTGAAGACATTATCCTAAAACAGCGTCAGAGCTTCGAAAGGCTTTTTGAATTCACCCGCACCAAGGAACAGGATGTTGCTACAATCCTGACAGCCACCAAGCAAACCTCCCCATTCCACCATATTCTGAATTACAAAGTGATGTTTTATAGATACATATACCTAGTTTTTTTATGAATGTTTACTATTAACGTCTTTATGTAACCTCATGAATTAATGTGTTGTAAATGTAAATTATATGTTTGAAAAGAAATTGAAAAGTTGATTAAATTCAGCGAATTCAATAAAAAAAAAGTGGCTTATCTTGAAGTACCAGTCAGCATCAATAACTTGCTTTGTACTAAACTAAGTGCCAGAAGCTCAAACATGCCTTTGTGAAACCACTCTTGAAACCAAACACGAATCCAGGCACCCTTTTCAAAATGGAGACCTAAATCTGGGCTCACCCGCAAGGCCCTGGTTCCTCAGACAGTGAACTTAAAGCACCTCACTCTGTATCTGTAATCCAACAGCTAGCTGTGTGACTCCAGTACGGCTTTTGGAAACACCATTGGATCCCAACCAGCTTTTAAAATCATATGGTAGGCACTTCTCAGGTTAAGGATTCGAGGCCTGGTGTGCACGTTCCTATGAGATCTATTTGCTGCTTTTGATACCATAGAGTGGCTGTGGTGCATGTGATCAGAGGACCGTCTCTCAAACGGTGCTCATCATTCTCAGTAGGTTAAGCGGAACACCTGCTTCTCAAACACACTTTTTCAATCTGAGCAGCACCACAAGGATCAGCACTATCCCCGATTCTTTTCAAAATGGACATGTCCTCTCTGGCTACAACAGTGAGTCCGATATGTATGCTGAGGACCCCCAAGGAGGTCACGAGATTCAGGACGCAGAAGCGACAGTCAATGGGTCATGACCTGCAGAACTCAATTGCATGGGTGGATTGAGCCAAACAAACTCTGACTCAACCATCCAAGACAGATTCCACTCTTTGAAATGATTGTCACAAAGCCGTCATCGCATAATGAAATCAGTCAGAAAGTAGATCCTCATTTGTGTGAAATAAGTTAAATCCTCCCACTGTGTTGACAATTCTTCACATGATCACCTCATTTATTTGCAGTTGCCACCACACGATCGAACTACTGTAGTGCCCTCTGCACCGTGCTCCCAGCCAATACCACCTACAAACTTTGGACGCCACATAATTGTGATACTTGCATCTTTCTTGAATGATTGGATCATATCACACTTGTCTTTGAGAACTTGCAGATCCTCCTAAGCAGAGAACTATGGCACTTCATGAATCCTGGCCTGGTCCATCAAGCACAGCATGAAATGCTGCAAATGTCCTTCTCTGTCTATCACAGCCTAATCTGTAATCCTGCTGCTGGCTAAATGAAAGGTTGGTAGGAGAGCTCTCTGCTCACAATGCTCTTTGGGGTGCTTCCCCATCCACCCACTTAAAAATACTTCTTCTGATTCGGTCGTGGTCATAAGAATCACATACTATTGGGTGTCTTTGTCTCTCTACCACCCTAATATCTTTCCATTGAGGCTCCGATCTAGGATTCTTGCCTCGCTCATCACATATACGCAATAGCAACGAAGGCAATGCTGCAGCCCTCATATCGTACTAAGTAACAGGAAGCGTTATGAACCAGGGGCAAGGCAGTGAAAGCGCTTTAGAAGGATCAAAATAAAATAACTGAACTAAGGTGACAAGCAATGGAGTCCTGGCCCAGAAGCAGGTGAAGCTATTTCAGTATTTGAAGTCCTACCAGACGCCCAATCGAATACAATGTCACTTCGATTGTTGGGCTAAGCGCGAGTTGCATTTCTGCGCATATTAGATTTGTTTTAGTCCAGCTTTAGTACTAAATTCACTCTCTTGTAATGCAGTAATTTCATGGCTCATTAGAGGATTTATTAATTGCACACATATTTAATGACAAAAAGTGCACTGGAAAAAAAACATTGTTACACTTTTTGTTGCTAATATTTCTTTGATAAGAACCCACAAGATCATTACTGTTATGTTATGTTATGTTATTTGGCATTTATATAGCACTCTATATATCATCGGTATGACCTCAGAGTGCTGGTAGGTTGAACGACCTCCGGGACCATAGTCCAGGTCAGTTGAGAGAATAAGGTGTTGCAGGGTGCTTGGGTGCACCAGTTATGTGTGCAGCTGAAGTAATTGCATGATGGTAGCTGCCTCTTAGCATTAGGTGTGGTGGTATTGATATTGGTTAAATGTTTATTTTATTTGTATATGGTTTTAAAAAAACCTTTACGAAATGTGTACAAAAGAATTAAAAGAGATTAACAATTTTACATTTGAGAATACACAAGAAACAACATTTCATAAAAACAGATATACCACAATTACTAAAAACAAGCTTACAAATGTCCCAAATCACAGTAAACCATTTATAAAACATACAGATAATCAAATTCATACTGTAGGAAATCAGCATATTTACCAATGATTTCCTAACATTCACCTTTACAAATTACTAAAAAGCAATGTAAACACTTTTAAACACACAGTCAAATTTTTAAAATGTGGTAAATCACCATATTTACCCATGGGATCTTAACATTCACCTGTACAGAATTACTAAGAAAGACCACACTCTGTCTTGAGAAATCGAACAACTGCCAATTGTAATGGGATAATGTTATCAAATAACATTCTTTTCCACAACAGAGCTAAATCCACATTTGATCCATCCGAAAAAAAAGAGAAGTAGTACTTTCTCTGCAAGCTCAAGGCCGAACACTAACAACACGTGTCTCAATGTTTCTTTTGCTTCTGGGTCCTTACAATGATTACACACACTAGAGGGTACCAAGGATTTTGATTTTACAGCAGTTATTTCTCCTTTAAGCAGAAAATTGAAACGAATCTCATATAAAGCTTTCTCCATTCTCTATTCGGGAAGGCGGATAGATATGGTTCTATAGAACCCATATATTTATAGTGGGACACCATAAATGCATATAGCCTATATTGAGACAACTTCTCAATTGTAGAAGCCCAATCCTTATTTTGCAATAGCTGTTTCACTTTTTTAACATTTAGTATAAGAGTCTTCAAAGATGCGCCCACACAGCTTAATAGGTTCTTGCAGATTTCCATTAAATTGGTCAAATTGGTCAAAAACATCGACTTCTCTAAACATAAAAGACATTCCATGGTACAAATTATTCTCAGTTTGGATAATAAGGTTACGAAATAGCAACATACATTTCCATTCGACAATACTCTTCAATGATTGTAAGCCAAATTCATACTGTATGGCAACTAATGGCACACATTTCGGGAGGCAGCAAAATGTTTCTCTAAGAATAGACGCCTCCAATTTAATCACATCCAGCTTTATGAAAGGAATTTCACTGCCATATAAAACTTTAGGAATTGTTTTTTGTTTACAGAATCTCAAATATGGAGTATAAAATAATCTGCCAAATTTGCGATCAACTATATACATTTGCGTGATGCATACTTTCGCTTTCAACAGATGATGGTTAAGTATTTGAACTATATTTGAAGTAGCGCTCAAAAAGAACCCGAGATAAATCATCGTATTCTTAATTCCTAATTTGATCTTCTTCAAAGACCAGCATTTTTGTGGCAGCTTTCTCTTACCACTGAAACACATAATATGGGATTTTTGTACATTTACCTGTGGGATGTTTTTACCCATGCATCCAAGCCCTACCATAAAACTGTGCATTACTGGCATTGAAAACATCATGATGGCCAGAACTCCCCAGAGAGTGCACAGGGAAAACATGAAGAATAGGCTGCCACCCATTTTTGCCTATGTTGTGAGCACAGGAGGGCACTGCCTAAAACCACCATTGGGCTACACACACAGTAGCCTGAAACCATTGGGAATGGCAATGCTGATTGCCAAAAGCAACCCAGAACTGTGGGGAATTCATTTTCTTAATGTCAAAAATGGATGCAATACCGGTGCTCACCACTATCAGAAAGCCGGCGTTTTAAAACCACCAGACTTTTGAGTAAAACTGAACAAATGAACCCAAACCAGGCCAAGGAAAGACTTGCTAAGAGGTGGATACAATGTAAAATTATATTCTGAAATGACTTGAAGGAAGTAATTATTTAATGTATATATAAAAAATAGCTGGGGATGTCAGCAGCTTAAGTGAATTTGGGTTTAAAGCCACTAAAATTGAAATGTTTAGAATAAATGAGTGACCTACTTGTGAGTGTCACATAGGTTGCAATTGTTTAAATGTCATAGTTTTGGACTTAGAATCAGCATTCTAGTTGCATGTGCAAAAATTGTAAGTTGGATTTGAATGTAGAAAACTGGGAACTAAAGTGACATTTAGCTGAATTCTGCCTGACAACTACCCCCGACAGGAGTTGAACTGGCTCAACAACTCTTCCCAGGCCTGGCTGCAGCCTGCTGCCCCCACCAAAAGGAGGTGACTCCTCTCTGATTGAATTAGGGGAGTGGTACCTGCAGACTGCAGGAAGTTGAACAAAGCCCTGTCCTGGACTCAGGCAAATGTTATATTGGGGGGGTCGTAAAATGGCTTCCTCTTGGGAGAAACTGGGAGGGGCAGTGCCTGTGAGAGCAAGCTGAGCTTGGGGGAAGTGGATAAACCAGAAATTCCACCATGTGCTTTGGAAAACCACACCCCTTTGGGGCCAGAGCATGATTTTAAAAAGATGGATAATTCATAGTGCGGACTTGTCAAAATTATATAAATAACATTATAATTCTTGTGATTTTTCTGTGCACATTTTAAGAGGTGTTAGGACCCTGTGGTATGTTCTTGGGGATAATAGCGGAAAAAAGGTTGTTACTCCAAATGTATTCATGTTAAAAGTCTGACACTTTATCATCTGAAACCCATATCCCTGGTGCACATTTGTGTAAAATCTGGAAAGGTTTAGAGGTCGTTATCTGGATGAAAAGGGGAGAATTCTGTCATAAGTGGACACGACATCGTACAAAGACAGGGATCGGATGGTTTGGTGCTACAGAAAATATGTTAACCGGACCTATAATATTAGAAAAATGGTACAGAGATAAATATGTATTTGGGTCAGAAATAGATTTGTGTGCAATTTGACAAGGGGAAGATCCTCTGACCATAAAACCTACAGCATCACTCTGACACTCCATTTCTTTCCCCCAATCATGGGAGAGAGGAAAGCTTGGCCAATGATAAGTGAGAGGGGCAGGCTTAGCTAGGCCCAGGCACACACCCATTTTCAAAACACATAAAAGGAACATTGAAACCCAGGTAGATTCATTCACTTTCCACTTTCTTGCGGGACACTTTGCCGGGAGACTTCAGACTTCACATCCAGAGATCCAGACTTCAAATCCATCAATCTCCAGAGACCAGAGACCAGAGACCAGAAATTAACTCCAGAATTTGTAGCAGAGAGGCCTGAATCCACAAGCTGAATCCTCTTCATCAGGCCTCAAAACCAACCAAACTATTCAACAGCCGGACGAGCTGTTTGAATTCTTTGCCAAGATCTTTTGCAAGAACCTGTAGCAGTATCCAGAAAGCAGTGCTGTATCCGGAACCAGAGAGAACCAGAGACCAGATCGCCTTGAAGAACTGCTAGCAGAGGTCCAGCCAATCCTGACCCGATCGGTGACGAAGTCGCATTCCTGTCCAAAATCTAGTGCGAGTACCCAGCTAGCACTGTGCCAAAACCAATCTGTTAGTTTAAAATAATCTAATCCAAACAATTTTAGCCTATTGGAACGGCCTTCTAGAACCGTGTCATTCTGTCATTTTTAAAACAGAAAACTGTCATCTGTCATTCTGAGCTTTAAAATTTCAAATCCGAAAAACTACCTTTACTAAATCGGCCGTATCTTCAGAGTTTTAACTGTCATCTTAAAGCTAAGATTCTAAGCTTTCCAACGAGCCTCCTTATAATGCCTCCGTAATTGCGCTCGACGCACGCGACTAAATTTGCCGCAATTTGACATTTTGCTTAATTTCAGCCACGTGTAAAAATATTTGTCCTTGCTTTCCTTGTTGAAATTCGTGTGCAACCTGACAATCATTCATAGAGCATTGCTAAAGTGATCCTGAATTAATTTAAGTAGCTGTCACCCACCCTGAACTTCTATAGGGAATTAAAAGCCTTCTTAGCATATTTTTCACTTAATTGCAACCACATAAAAGGATTTTGCCTGTGTTTAAAACTCCTACCTGTTTTCCTCTAAGCTTGCTAGGGGGGAACTGAATTATATTTGATTGCATTCCTGAGAATTGTGTGCTTTCCTCCCATCTCTTTTTTTTTTTTTTTTTTTTTTATTTTATTGGTTGGTTGATAATCAACCTTTCAATTTAATATATATCGTAATTGATCACAGATTAAAACAAGATAGAATCAAGCTCAAAATCAGTATTCAGCAAAACCCTACAACCCCACTACTTCAACCTTCAATTGTTTCTCATTAACAGCAAAAAAAATAATAAAATCACAATTCATATATATACATCATCTGAGTTTTCATCTAAAATCAATCCAAATAGATTCAAATTCCACATCATTGGAACCACTAGTAATCCACCAACAAGGGGGTATTAGTTGCAAAACACATGTCATCTATTTAGGGGAAGATTAGGCTATACATTCAATTATCTCAAGATTTAGGGCTAGCAGAAATTGGACTGTGGCTATACGAACAGCTTGGAGAGGTGAGGAGAATATTCTAGACCAAAGTACATCTTTAGTTAAACAGTTATAGTTTTCGTACAGTTTTTTAAAATATTTACAACGTAAATCCTTTAGTGAGGGGCAACCTACTATCAAATGTTTTAAAGTTTCCTCGCACTCTGGTAATTGACAAAACCGACATTTATTTTCTTGTTTTGTTATTTGACCTCTTCGAGCTAAAATTTCTCTAGTGGGCCACAAATTAAATCTAAATCGAAGATAGTTGTTTCTAAAATGGTGCGAGGGAAATTTAAGTAAATAGGAGGCTGCAACTCTCATTCTTTTCGTACCAAAAGGCAGGCTGCAATAATCTTTGTACTGCGAGCAAAGCTCTAAAGTGCAGATCCAGTCATACTGATATAGTTTTCTCTGGGCACGATTGGGATTAGTTAAAAGCAGTTCAATGGTTATATCGGCCTCTACTAACAGATTGGTAACAAAATTTCTCCACTTATTGGGAAAAAAGTGTGTGGATTTCAACATATATGTGGCCAATATATAAGATAAATCTGAACAATTAGTGCACAGCAGAAATTTCCTCATTAGCGAACACAGTTTCCATGCATAAAATACAAACATTGAAAGAGCACCCAACTCATATCGTATCAAAGGCCCAGGAGTTGAATTCGGTAACTTAAGCACTGACCGCCAAAATTTTGCCTCCAATCGATCCCAAAACGCACGGTCTCTTGGTAATTTAGATTCTGAGCCGTATGTTATTATTGGTAAAACTTTTTGCGCATAATATAACAATGTCTGAGAACATGTAAATTTACCAAATTTTTGCAAAAGGACTTTAGCTTGACTTGTTAATGTTTGCAATTTTTGTTTTATATCCTGCACATAGGGGGTGTCACACTTCAGATTATTAATAATCACTCCTAAGTATTTGTATTGCGGGGTGATAGAGATAAGCTCTTCCTGAAAAGTCCAGACGGACGATTTTAGGGGGCGACATTTTTTTTTATTATTATAACATTGCATGATCTGTGTTTTGCTTAAGTTAATAGCCATATGATTTCTTTGAACATACAATGAAAGCCCTTGTAGTAGCCGCTGTAGACCAGCCGGCGTTTTAGAGATTAAAATAAGATCATCCGCATATAATAGCCATGCAATTTGATGAGGCCCAAGTTTTGGGGCATCTGAGTTGATATCAATAAAATTCTTACCCATGTCCAATATAAATAGGTTAAAAATAGTAGCTGCCAGAATACAGCCCTGTTTCAGACCTCTTGCTGTCGCAATTTTAGTAGTTAGATGCCCAGCTAAAGTGGTTCTTATCTGAATTGCGGTATTTGTATGAAGAAGCGCAATCAATTTAACCACTGAACCAGGGCAGCCCATTTTAATCAATTTGCTAATTAGCAGGTGTCTATCAATTGAATCAAAAGCCTCTTTAAAATCTACGAAAGCTAGAAACAAGGGCTGGTTGAGATATTCACACTTAGCTTTAATCGCATTGATTGCTGTAATGTTTATTGCCGTGCCTTTACCTGCAACAAATCCGGTTTGAAATACATCAGCTTTACCAGCAGTTTCAATCCATGCTCGCAAGTCTCTAAGAATCAACCGGGCAAAAATCTTGCCCGGTGTATCAAGAAGGGCAATCGGTCTATAATTTGACGGGTCTTGTCTATTACCCTTCTTGAACACCGGGACAATAATAGAGAGAGACCATGATTTAGGCAATTGTTGAGTGCGTATGATTGTAGTGTAAAGTTGATACAAAATCCTTGCCCATAGGTTCGGATCTTGTTTCATCATATAATTAGATATCCCATCTGGACCGGGGGCACGTGAGCTACTAGATTTGGTAATGTAAAATAAGATGTCTGCTACTGAGAATTGCAAGGTAAAAGCTCCTGGATCACACTGACTAAGTAGTGAATTTGTAGTCTCAGGACAGGCATACAAATTTGCATAATGTTCAACCCATTGGGCCTCTGCCACATCATTGATTTGTAGTGAAATCTGCGTATTAGGGTTGGTCTTATTAATTAGAGCCCATATTTGCGCAGAGTTTTTTGAACCCATCTTTTGGAGCATGCGTTCTCCATCAATTTGATAAAGAGTAGCTCGATGGGCCTTCATCCAATTTTTATGTTTTGTTTTCAATGATTTAAGGGCTTGCCATTTAATTTGGGAGGGCAAAGATAAAACTACCCTTTTTTCTCTTCTAAACCAGGACTTTTGTTGCTGTACTTCCTTGTTAAAAGAATGCAAAGGGAAGTACTTTGTCTTCACCTTATTTGTTGTAGCAAATGTATGCAATAAGTCACTATACTCTAGTGACTTGTTGGATCCTAGTGTCTTTTCATACACAATTGATTGTTCAAAGACTCTGGCAAATTTTGTCAGATTGTGTTCAGTCCAGTGGAGTCTATTCATACCTCTATTCACTAGTAGAGGATGGTATGTATTGTATATCTCCTCTTTTCCCTGTGGAGCCGTACAGTGCCATTTCGCATTCAATATGTTGTGATCACTGTCCTCAGTAGAGATCACACAAAACAACTTAATATCAAAGAATAGTTCACGATTAACATAAATATAGTCAATAATTGCACCGGAGTGACCTCTTTTCCACGTATAATGTGGTGGACTATCGGCCGAGCATGAACCATTTAACATAACCAAGTTTTTCGACTCGATAAAGGTGTTCCATAAGACCAGTCTGCTGTCCCTGCGATTATGGGGAACATCCAGGCAGTGTAAATTTAAGTCGCCTGCCAGAATAATATGCGGGTATATAGGGAGTTTAATAATCTCTGACCATAACTCTTCCAGATCTTTAAAAAATGTTTTAGTGGATATTGCAACTGGATTCCAATATATATTTACAATCGCATATTTATGTTCTCTTATTGTGATGATTACCAGTTGAGTGTATCGATTTGGCGCAGACTGGTGTTCTAGAACAACTTCGGAGGACTTATTTAGAGCCACAAGGAGACCGGACATGGGCCGACCTTTCATAGATCGTATTGCCGGATTAAAGACTATTTCGAAGTTATCCCACACTGGTCGCTCCGTAAGCCAAGTTTCTTGAAATAAGATAATATCATGCTGCGATAACTCATTAGAACTATTCCTCAGTAAATGCCCATGTCCTCGAGTATTCCAACTTATCATAGACAAAAATGGTGGGAGGTGTTGCAAGGTAAGTTATGACTGCTTTGATACAGATTGTAGCATTGGGTAATAATTTTGATTACTCGACTGAGCACATAAGCCCTGTCTCTGATTAGAAATATAAGTCTGCATTGCTAGATGTTGCACCGCAGGAAAAGGAACTTGGTTTGACACATCGGTGAGAAGCTCAAAACCTAGTTCATATATTTCTTGTTTAGCAAGCCACAATGTGTTTAACACCACTCGTGAGGACACCCAAAACCGTGCAACAGAAAGATCATTATCGCAGATAAATTCCACCAAATCAATATCGGAGGATTGCAGATCATCTAACGCAGGGATTTCAGCTAAAATTGCAAGTATACTAGAGCGATTTAAGTCATACTTCGCATAAGGTAAATCTCTGCACCGAATGATCAATGGATATAGCGGTTGTTTGGATGATATTTTCAAATTCTTTGATGGTAAAGACGGAAAGTTGTCAGAGTGCGGCCAGCTTGTACCCAATGAGTGGTTTTGTTGTTGAGGATGTATATCAACCTTTGCAACAGGGCCAGCTGGATAACGACTCAGATCTTTTGATTGTGAATGCAAGGTATGCTGGACAACCTCTGACTTCGTAAGTAATGTAGCATTTTTGTTTAGGTTGGTCATGTATTCTTGTACTGCGGTTTTAATTACTTGTTGTATTGATGTTTCGGATACATCAATTATGGGTTGTTTGGGAGAAGCTGTATCAACCGAATTAGTAGTAATTTTGGGGGGAGCAGACATTTTTTTTAAAGAAGGGGACCCAGAGATCAAGGGCATAATAAGTGGTTGTGCCACATGGTTCTTTTCTGTATGAACTGTTATATGGGATCTCTCTCGAATGTTAGGGTCTTTCAGTATCTCTACTTGGACATTCGAGGGTCGTTGTTTGGTCATATAGTGATCAATCTCCTTTCTAATTTCGTTCCGTCTGGCTTCAGCATTCTTATCTATGATCAGCTCAGGAGAACAAGATGATGGAGCTACAAAGATATCACACTCTTTTACTTGTACCGCTGGACATAAGGGTACTAAGGGAAGTGAAGCTTGTGAGTTTGCCACCTTATCATGTTCAGCAGCCTCGACCAATGCGTCTAATGGGCCATAGGGTACTATCTGGGCCGGGCATGCCGTTGGCTGTGTACTATTTTTCTTACCATTAGCCAAGGTGTTATATTTTTTTTGTACTGCTTCCGCAGCCATGATGGTATGTTTCCTAGGCAAGGATAGGGCTTTAATAAAGGCTTTACTTGCTGAGGTTGTCGTTTTAGTTATATCTTTAACATTTTTTGTTTTTTTACTACTCGGGTTCTTTTTTGGTTTAGATGTAATTTCGGGTGGCTTAGGTCCGTTAGATGTGAATATGTTAAACACTTGTTTGTCTCCGGGAACTATCAGGTCTAAGAGCGGTTTATCTTTTGGTGGTTCAATTTTTTGGAGCAATGAGAAATCGTCGTGAATTACATTGGAAAAGGCAGGTAAGGGCGTGAACTTCATAGGTAGTGTTTGTGTAATGGGCTCGATAGGGGATTTATCAAGGATCAGTGATTTCTCAGAATTTAATTTTAGTTTTTTTCGGGTATTCATTTCGATACTGTGTTTAAGCGTTGCCTGCCAATGTAATAATTTCTCAATCTGTTTATCGTGTGTCTGCAGTTTTCGATCGAGTGTTTCAAACAGCTTAAAAAGAGAGGAAATGGCCAAATTCATGGCATGCAACGTGGTCTCAATCAAAATAGACGGGGAAATAGCTGGAGGCAAAATAGGGTCATCAGATGGTAGGACCGGAACATCCGGAATACGTCTAGGAGTGGGAGCAGCAAATGAAGCGACTAAACTATGTGCTGCGTCTGAGTATATGAAAGAAACTTCAGGTAGCTCTAATGAGTTCCGACAATCATCTCCTTCCAAAAAAGAAGAGTTTGAACTCAGTTCAATTACTACAGGTTGAGAATCCGCTAAACCAGCACAGCTTTTAATCAGGGGGAGGGGCGGGGGAACATGACAATCGTGTGGTAATATACTCCCACCCCGGTCCCCCCCGGTAGGACCTAAAGAGTTCAAACATGGTATTTGAGGCTCTTGGTTTCTATTGGAATTGATGTTAGACCCTGGGGATCCTGGTGCTTCACATATTATAGGCATTGAATGAGGCTCTTTTAAAAGAGGGATGACGCCCTCTTTAATAAGGGTGTTATCAGAAACTCCCAAGGAATTTTTTACATTAGAGCCTTGGGCGTTTGTAGTAAACTTAAAGCAAGAATCAATTGATTTCCCAGTGAAGATAGGGGTTTTGTCTCAAAGAAGTAGCGTTTTATATCACCTGAAGATGTATGCCTATTAAGGTTAGAGGCACTAGCAGGGTGATGCCTTCGGGGCGTACTACCCATTAATTGTTGTTTCTGGATTTCTACATTTTCCTGGACCAATATTGGGCCATTCATCTTTGTACTTCTTAAGGTACGCATATCACCTTATACTAGTACAGTCACCAAATGAACTATACAGTTAGGTTAAAATTTTGAATAAACAAGTAGTTGTAAAAACAGGGTAAGTAGGTACTGCTAAAAGAGATGATCCGATAACAAGATAAAATCTTTAAAAATAGAGAGTTGAGCAGGAATCTTGAAAACAACTAGGAGCGGTACCTAAATAGTTAGCTTGGTCAATAGATACATATATAACTACGCCGTCTAGGGAACGCCCGATGGCTTAAGGAGCAGCCTTAGTCCGTCTCTCCTCCCCAAAGACCGGCTTAAATAATAGTTAATTATAATTTTCTTACTCAGAGTTGGATACGTCGTGAAGACAATATTTCCAGCCAACCACGCCGAACAGCCAAACAGCACCAGCCCTTCTGCCACCAGGGCTTACGCCGCGAGGGTGGCTTCACGGCTGCTTTGTAGCTCTTGACTCTGTCACGTGAGCCAGTCACGTGATCCTCGGCGGCCACGCCTCCTTGAGGACAGCAAGAGCCCTGTGCTCGCAGTGCTGTTCAGAGGAGGAGCGGCAGGCAATCCAAAAACAATTAAAGGAGCGTAGACCAGCGTTCTTCGCCTCCAACAAACAGGCAATTAAATGCCTTCAGTCAACGCCGCTCGGGCGGCTTCACGGCTGCTTTGTAGCTCTTGACTCTGTCACGTGAGCCAGTCACGTGATCCTCGGCGGCCACGCCTCCTTGAGGACAGCAAGAGCCCTGTGCTCGCAGTGCTGTTCAGAGGAGGAGCGGCAGGCAATCCAAAAACAATTAAAGGAGCGTAGACCAGCGTTCTTCGCCTCCAACAAACAGGCAATTAAATGCCTTCAGTCAACGCCGCTCGGGCGGCTTCACGGCTGCTTTGTAGCTCTTGACTCTGTCACGTGAGCCAGTCACGTGATCCTCGGCGGCCACGCCTCCTTGAGGACAGCAAGAGCCCTGTGCTCGCAGTGCTGTTCAGAGGAGGAGCGGCAGGCAATCCAAAAACAATTAAAGGAGCGTAGACCAGCGTTCTTCGCCTCCAACAAACAGGCAATTAAATGCCTTCAGTCAACGCCGCTCGGGCGGCTTCACGGCTGCTTTGTAGCTCTTGACTCTGTCACGTGAGCCAGTCACGTGATCCTCGGCGGCCACGCCTCCTTGAGGACAGCAAGAGCCCTGTGCTCGCAGTGCTGTTCAGAGGAGGAGCGGCAGGCAATCCAAAAACAATTAAAGGAGCGTAGACCAGCGTTCTTCGCCTCCAACAAACAGGCAATTAAATGCCTTCAGTCAACGCCGCTCGAGCGGCTTCACGGCTGCTTTGTAGCTCTTGACTCTGTCACGTGAGCCAGTCACGTGATCCTCGGCGGCCACGCCTCCTTGAGGACAGCAAGAGCCCTGTGCTCGCAGTGCTGTTCAGAGGAGGAGCGGCAGGCAATCCAAAAACAATTAAAGGAGCGTAGACCAGCGTTCTTCGCCTCCAACAAACAGGCAATTAAATGCCTTCAGTCAACGCCCTC
Source organism: Ambystoma mexicanum (assembly GCF_040938575.1). Taxonomy (NCBI): domain Eukaryota; kingdom Metazoa; phylum Chordata; class Amphibia; order Caudata; family Ambystomatidae; genus Ambystoma; species Ambystoma mexicanum. Next base: position 809,856,991 of record NC_090941.1, read on the forward strand.
CCATCTCTTTACCTTGCATAGAGGGGGGGGGGGTGAATTGTCAAAGAAAAGTGATTACATTGTCTTTTGTTGACGTCATATCAAGTTTATTTTCTGTACTACATTTTCATTCATCATTGCATTGTCCTTGAAGCCATAAAAGCATGCTCAGCTACTTTATGCTCTCTATATCACTTCTAAGCCATCAAAAAGAGTGTACCACTGTAACATTATCCATTGTTGATCACTATCATCTTCACAAGTGTGCTATACAACATTAATTTATTATAAAAGTGTGATATATCTATATATTGTTTAATTTTCAAATAAACCTTTTAAATTTGCAAAACAAACCTACTTCTGGCTCAGCGGGGTCGGGGAGATTCTGAGAGAGGGGTGTTATATAAGGGTTGTCATCCAGAGTAAATGAACTGGACATAAAAATACATCAATAAGAGCTTCCATCAGCATCCCAGACTAGGCATTGACTTAGCTGTAGTGTTGAATTGAAGTCGCTTACATACCGCTAAATCATTATACAGCATGTAGGTGCTGAATGCTGTTAACAAATGCTGAAGCCGCACTGGAAACCTATCAAACAATAAAAAATCTTCTGCGTAGGAACATCAGCCCATTTTTTTGCCTTCCAGTTTAGGTTGGATAAGGGAGGCACTCTCGAACGATGGACCAATGTCGGATGTGTACAATTATATAGCGTCCGGGCAAAGATGCAACCTTGTCTGAGTCCATTAGATGTTTTAATTGGCTGGGACAGAGGGCCTTCATTATTAAGGCGAATAAGGATCGCCGAGCCTTCGTGCAGATGTATTAACATGTTCAAGATATAGGAAATAAGGCCCATGAGATCTAATTTTTTCCAAAGTATTGCCCTATTCACCATATCGAACGCAAGGGATAGATCCATACTGGCCAAATACACTGTTGCCCCTTTTTGCCATCCCATTTCTTGTAACAAAGAAATGAGGAGTCCTCCCACCAAGGTGCCAATTCCTTTCCTAAAACCGAATTGAAATGGTGATAAGATCTGATTTTTCAGTGCCCATAATTCAATTTCTTGCAGGTTGAATGTGTAAGTCTGGCGGGTGGACACTAAGACTGGGTTCTGGCTGTGTTTGGTCTGTAGGACTCTTATGTGTGCAGCTAGGCTGGTTTGTCATGGGGTATAGCTGTGTTTTATTAGCGTTATGTCATGGAGTAAAGTTAATATGTGAGCAGCTAGGCCGAATTGATTGAGGGGTATAGCTGCACTCTGTGTGATGGTGTTGAGAGTAAGCATAGTGCTTCGAACAACAATGTAACCAGCCTGCACCAATAAACCGCTTGCGGTTTTAAGTTATTTTGCCCTTTTATACTCGGTTGCATATTTCACTATGACCTCTCTGGATTAAATTCAGATAAATATCTAGATACAGAATTCACAATAGCAATTTGTAGCCTGTTTCATTGCTTGCAGATGTGTGAATACGCTTCATTTATGTATGAAAGCCGAGTCATGAGACTATGTATTTTACCTTTTTATATATTGAAAGTTTTGTTTAACCATAACACAATAGTACAAAAATGTAAAAAATATCTCCTTATGGATTCTCCAACAGTCGAAAGAAATACCAGTTATGCTTTTGCATGTTAGTATTGACTGCACAACTAAGTTTGACCAAAACTATTTCTGCTACACCAATTTTACATTCCATACACGTGTAATTTCAAGATGGCTGCCGCATAAACATTTCACAGTGGGACGCAAGTATGGGGATCAGAGCGGGTGCTATCGCCAGAATTCTTGCTTGGGTGGGGCTGAGTGGTCTATAGCCCTGGGTAGAATAGAATCTCAGGAGCTACAACCAGAGGCTAGCTAGCCCCGAGTCCCGACAGTCCCGCCATTATAGTAACCCCAGATCTTTTGCAGACCTAGCAACACCCCTGGCCATCACCATCATCTTGCTATGCGACAGCACTCTAGAGTCTTCTTGCTACTAATCCCAACGCCTGTGCAAATCCATTTGAGGGTATACACGTCTCTAGTGGGGCGTTTTTGTGTGAGAGGCAGCCCTTGGATACACCTATATCTTGTCAGCAGGACAACTTAACTCCCCGAGGTCCCACTGCAGCGCCCTGGCACCTGATTCAACACTTGATCCGAGAACCACCATCGCAACATGTCGCTACTGCGCCAATCCCCAACCCATATATTGCTCGTCTCACTGACACAGAATTGAGAAACGCCAGTCAGAGCCGGCACAGAGAGAACATAGACTTGCCTGCACTTTTGTCGGAACTGTTACCTATGCAGCACAAGCATTGAGAAGCCAAAGAAATGCCGGTCTCTAGAATGAGGGGGACACGCTTCTAGCACAAGAGAATTCCACGGGTCAATTCTCCCATCCAGAACGTATGGGAATGCACAGATCAGTGTATGATGGTCAATCATGGCTCCACACCTTGTGTTCATAGAATACGGAGCCCATGTTGGTCTCCCCACAAGTTTGACTGAATCATACTCTGTCAACACAAGTTTGTGTTTACACATCGCGATAGGCACAGGTCCAACCGTAGCAATAAGTCGGAACTCAAAATTCTCCCTTACTACCTCGCAATGTAATGTACATGCGTTGCTCACCCGTGTCAAGATCTGTGCGTCCACCTTCAATGCTGCCACTGCGAAGACCTCCCGCCACCCACAGTTTTTTTTGGAAAGCGCCCTGAGCTGAAATGCTCATTGTTCACTAGTTTGTGTTTCCTTGTTGTTAGGAAAGATTTCGTAATTGTAGGTAATTTTCCTTCCATGTGGCAACCCCTAAACTTTTTGCTGTTGTTTTTCACCTTGTTCTTGACTTTGCCAGAGAAGTACAGCCTTCTGCCGCACTCCTCTGGGCTTTCGCTCCTTTCTTACGGGGAAACTGACATGCCCTTAAGACAGTCAGTACCGGGGAACGCTGTTTCCCGTAGTTTCTTTTATCATGTTGCGGCTTTCGTGCAACATGACACAAGAGGGCACTGTAAGCTAAGTTACAGCTCTCTTGGGTCTCTAGCCTTCTACAGGCCCTAGATACTCGTTTAGGATTGTATCTGATCGGTGCAAGTGATTCAGGGACAGGAATGGTGGCAGCGATCGTTTCTTGTGTTTTGAGCTCCTTTTGGCGTTCTAAGCGCGTTTTCCGCGCTTAACCCAAAATGGTGGCCTGGCTCCCCAAATGGCCAGACCACGAGGCTCCTTTGTCCTGTCCGCTGACCGTCTTGCTCCCTTCACCTTCCCCAGATCGAGCCGACCGGGGCCTTCCTTATTTGGGCATGTACTTTCCCGCGAAACACGGATGCTTTCGCGGGCTTCTACATGTCTTGTGTGTGCCTCCAGGATGTGGGCTGGGATGTCTGGTCCCAATACACATCCTGGGTGCCAGAGAGTCTAGGGTGGTGTGAATGCCTGGGACCACCGTGGTCCGTGATTGGTCCACGAATGGTGTGAGTGTTGATGAGCGGATCTCCCATTGGGACCCCTCCGTTTTGGCGCGAAGGGAACCGTGGATAAGAGGGGGCTGGAAACACCACTACCATGTCGATCTCCTGAGTTCTCACGAACGAAGGAATACAGGAGCCAAGTATCCTGCAAACCAAGAGGCTGGACCGAGGAATCGCTGGTGACCCGCTGAAGGACTTCTCCTCTGCACTGCTGTCGTCTTGTGAAACCCTTTTCACGTTTGATCGAACCAGAAGGCCTGTACTGGTACTTCGACCTTTGGAATAGCGGGAACAGCTATTCTCGGCATCTTCACCATCTCCTGCCAGTAAGCCTTCGGAAGCATCTCTGGGCCATCCAGCTGACTGACCAGCTTACACGGGAGTCTTGCTCTGTAACCGCCGCCAGGTTGTGTAGCATTTCGAGTCCTTGTCACTCTCACACGCTTCGTACACTTGGCGTTCCCAAGTCTGAAGTGAGTAGTGTACATTTGGCTCAGATACACACGGCCGCTCCGTTGCCCTGCTGTGGTAACAAACGGTGCGGGTTTCTTTGATTGGGACGTCTTTTTACTCAACACGACGACAAGGCGTTCCCTGCTCTTCTGAACCTGCCAGCTGCTGAAACTGAAGCGGAGAAGCCTGGGTCTGCTTGCATCGGGCACCGGTGAGTAGCATAGCTAGGATCTGGTCGCCCTCCTGCAGGAGCCCATTGCTTTTCCCCGCTGTGTCAAACAGCACCCTTTTCCGTACTCGCGCTCTGCTTCTGCCCACTGTGGGGGCTGCGCTTGAGTCGCGGAACTTGTTCTTCTTCTTTTGTGCACTAAACTGAACTGCCTGATCTCCCTCGAAGAGCTTCCCCTTTTGCCCGTTGGCACCAGCGCGTGCAGGTACTTTTGAGCACAAGGCTCCACTCTTCGCAGGGCTCGGACTTCCATCTAGTTAGGTGCCTCTGAAGGTGAACTGGGTCTAAGCATTATTTCGCACTGCCTGTCTTCCTTCCCTTTTAGGTGGACTACCCATTTCGTGCATCTAATACTTGAGACTGTCGTATTTGTATATATATTGTGTTGATATGGTATGTGTTGGTTTAATATAATTATATTGTGATTTTCTCGCTACGGTCATTGTTTTAAAGGCCTTGAAATAAATGTGTATATATTTTTTATATAACAACTGTTTGGAGTAGTTTGTAAGTGATCTTGCTTTGTGTGCTCATTGCGGGCTTTCAGTCACCCTCACCCCTCTTGAGACCTAGTCTTGAACGCCGCGATCGCTACCTTGATTGGTCTGGCTCGTCCAGAGGTTACCCTGTTCCAAGTAATTAGGTTGGCCTTCTGAACTTCTGCGCCACCAGGACAGAGTTCAGAAATCCGTCTTAACAAATTGGTGTACAGCGGTGGGATACGACTGAAGGTATCCAGTGTTGCGCACGAATGAAGGCATTTCTGGTTATTCCAACCAGGACACGTAGTGAATTGTTGTAGTATAACTTTAAAAAGGCCATAGTCCTATCTAACAGTATGGAAACAAATACCTTGTTAACTTTAAATGCTTCCAAATCAGAAACATTGAAAAAGATGTGTGCGGAGAGAGGTGTTTCCTCTCAAGGCACGAAATTGGAAATGATCCAAAGAATCGTGGCGTGGCAAGAAGCGCAGCTTGACGCTATAACTTCTGAGGACAGTGCGGAAGGTGGTGGGGCTGCTCTCACTGGTAGAACCGACGGTTCTGCCGCTGCACTGATCCATCGCGACCACGAGGACAGGGAGGACGAGATGTCTAATGTTTCCTCTGCCAGTGCTGATGGGGAGGCTATGCTTGAATTCAAGAAGCAAGAGCTGCGGTTTAGGCAGCAGGAGCTTGAATTCAGCATAGCCAAACTAAAAATCGAACAGGCAGAAAAACAAAAAGACAGGGATCACCAGTTGGAACTGGCCAAGCTTCAGTTTGCAAATGGGTCCAAGGGTCCTGGACATGGGTCTGGGGCCTCCTCTCATCCACGGTTTCCGAAAGATCTGCTCAGTGTGTATGAAGAAGGGAATGACATTATGGACTGGCTGAATGCGTTTGAGTATGCATGCGAAGTTCAACAAGTTGACAATGCTGATAAGATTGCCTGGTTACTCAGCAGACTGCCCCATTCTGGCTGTAGTGCCATTATGGAAATGTCAAAGGCTGAGCGAGCTGATTTCGCAATGTTAAAGCAAACTCTCATTTTAAAGTTTGGGAAGACTCCGGCCCAATATTTGAAACGTTTCAGAGAGTATAAGAAAAAGGAAGGTGGTACTTGGGTATCTTATGTCACTGAATCCTTGAAAAACTTAACTGGCTGGGTCGAAGGTTATAAGGTTTCTACCTTCGAAGGCATGATAAATCTTGTCATGCTGGAACACATTTTTGCATCTTCTTCCCCGGAGCTTAAGCAGCATTTGGCCGATTCGAAGGAGATAGATCCTAAGAAGCTGGCCATTGCAGCCGACTTATGGGTGTCACATCGAGTGTCCCATAAGGACAAAACTCATCCTGGTAAGCAGGAGGAAGGGAAAAAGTCCAAAGATATGGAGGGTGGAGAATCTGATAAATCTTCTTCTCATAAGGGCCACAAAAAGAAAAATAAGGGTAAGACACAAGAGAACTCACAGGGTAGTGGAGGTCAGCCTCCGAAACAGAACTTTGGTTACAATAAGCCTCCCTATGTAAACAGACCCAATGGATCTTGTTTTGCTTGTGGAGCAACTGACCACGTGAAGGGGGATCCCCGGTGTAAGGTTAGACCTTTGGGGGTCCACTCCGCTAATCTGGCCTTCTCCTCCTTCGAGGAAGAAGAGATTACAGGAGCATCCTTCTCCTCAGACTCATTTCCCAGCGGGATAGAGGCTGAGGTAGTTTTATTTTCCCTGGGTTCCTGGGAGCCTAAAGTCGCAGAGGCTTATGCTAGGATTCCGGATAATACCAAGCACTACTTTAAAGACAGTGTGCTGATCAATGGAGTAGATACTCCAGCTCTTAGGGATAGTGGGTGCAGTCGCACTGTAGTGGATTCTACCTTGGTAGACTCAGAGGAAGTTGCCAGAGCTACTCTGATGCCCACTAAGTTGACTGACGGCCCACTCCGTATGTTCCCAGTAATACCTGTAAATCTTACTTTAAATGGTACAGCAGTCAGGATTCCAGTGAGCATTCAGAGAAACGTCCCGGGAAAGGTCTTGTTAGGTAATGATCTCAGAGCTTTAGGGCTCGTAGGAGACACTGCCGAAAGACCCTACACACGGTCTCAAGCACGGGCAGCATTGGCCAAGACCAATACGCCGCCCCAGCCGAAGGGGAAACCCAAGGCGAAAGGAGTCGACAAGTCAAGACGAGGGAAAGAGAATATTCCCCCGAGCTCGCCTACCACTGCGGTGGAGGAAGTTGGTCAATCGCCCGGGCCTGACGAGGAGGTGGCGATGCCTGAAGTATTTGACCCCAACGATCATCCTGAACTAAAAGACTTGTTAGTTGAAGGAGGTCCTGATAGGGACGAATTCATTAAATGCCAACGTGAGTGCCCATCTCTGGAAGGCCTAAGGAGACAGGCCTGCTCCCAGCTTGAGGGTGAACCTCCTGGGACGCATAGGATTTATTGGGAAGGTGGACTCCTGTATAGTGAGCCCACAGAGTCTACAGAAGGAGACCATAGGAGGTTGGTGGTTCCCCTTGCTGTTAGGCCCTTCCTCCTGCAGTTGGCGCATGAAGTTCCCCTTGCTGGTCACCTTGGTATGAAGAGGACCAAGCAAAGGTTATCCATGCACTTCTACTGGCCCAAGATGGGGGTGCAAGTAGAAAGTCACTGCAGGAGTTGTGCCTCTTGCCAGTTGTCTGGTAAGGTTGGCGCGACAATCCAAGCTCCGTTGGTACCGCTCCCAGTTGTGGGGGTACCATTTGAAAGGGTAGGGATCGACATCGTTGGTCCCCTTGACCCGCAAACATCCTCAGGCAATAGGTTTATCCTGGTGCTGGTCGACCATGCAACCAGATATCCTGAGGCCATCCCATTGAAAACTGTAACTGCCAAGTCAGTTGCAAAAGCTTTACTTGGCATATTTACTAGGGTTGGCTTCCCTAAAGAAGTTGTGTCGGATCGTGGCAGCAACTTTATGTCGAAGTATATGCAGGCTATGTGGAAAGAATGTGGGGTCACCTACAAGTTCTCTTCTGCATACCATCCCCAGACCAATGGTCTGGTGGAACGTTTCAACAGAACGTTAAAAAGCATGATTGGGGCTCTGGAGGAACCTCAGAGAAGAAAATGGGATCTTCTTTTACCATGCTTACTGTTTGCCTACCGAGAGGTACCACAGGAGGGTGTTGGCTTCAGCCCCTTCGAACTTCTGTTCGGTCATCCCGTACGGGGACCCTTAGCCATCGTCAAAGAAGGATGGGAGATGCCCACTCCCCCTGTTACTACCAACGTAGTTGATTATGTGCTAGGGCTCAGAAAACGGATGGTACTTCTGATGGGCTTGGCTATTGATAAATTGAAGGCAGGACAAGCGCTGGTGAAACATTGGTACGACCAGAAAGCTTCCCTCATCAACTTTACACCTGGTCAGCAAGTCCTGATCATGAATCCCATAAGGCCTCGAGCTTTACAGGACAAATGGTCAGGCCCTTACACAGTGGTGGAGCCCCTTGGTGAGGTTAACTATTTAGTGGACCTTGGAAGGCCTGGACAGGCTCCAAAAGTGTTTCACGTGAATAGGCTGAAGGCTTTCGTCCCAAGAGTCGAAATCGCAGCACTGCTACTGGCTTCAGATGTTGAGGAAGAGGAGTCTGAACCTCTCCCCGACCTGTTCCAAAGCGGTCCTTCAGATAGCTCCTTTGAGGGTGTCCGAGTGGCCCCTCACCTGACTTCTGATCAGCAGGCTGAGGTGAAAAGTTTGCTGAGGCAGTTTTCCCCCCTGTTTTCACAGTCGCCTGGTTTGACACCTTGGTGCAAACATAACATTGACACAGGAGACAGTGTACCTACCAAAAGTAGGGTTACAGGATGTCAGACAAAGTATGGTCTTATATTAAGACCGAGGTCAACAAGATGTTAGACCTTGGGGTGATTGAACCCTCTAGTAGTCCTTGGTCCAGCCCTGTGGTTTTGGTTCCAAAGGCAGGCACTTCTGAATTGAGGTTCTACAGGGCTCTGAATGCTGTCACCAAGACAGATGCACACCCCTTGCCTCGAACAGATGAGCTGGTGGATACTTTGGGTGCCTCCAAGTACCTCAGCACGTTTGACCTCACTGCTGGCTATTGGCAAATAGCTTTAGCAGAACATGCCAAGGAGAAGACAGCATTTTCTACTCCAGACGGCCTTTACCAATTCCGGGTAATGCTGTTCGGGTTGAAGAATGCACCTGCCACTTTCCAGAGGCTTGTGAATCGTGTTGAATGGGTTGGACGAATTCTGTCTTGCATATCTGGACGATATAGCAGTTTTCAGTGCCACCTGGGAAGACCATGTGAAACACCTCGGGATTGTGCTCCAGGCTCTTCAGAAAGCACACCTGACCATAAAGGCTAGTAAATGCCAGATTGGACAAGGCTCAGTGGTTTACCTTGGACATGAAGTAGGTGGAGGGAGGATACAGCCTCTTCCCAGTAAAGTACAAGCAGTACAAGACTGGCCTACCCCTACTACGCAAACCCAAGTGAGAGCCTTCTTAGGACTCACGGGGTATTACCGCAATTTTGTGGCAGACTATGGCACCATAGCTGCCCCTCTGACTGCCCTCACAATTCCGAAGCAACCCAAGAAGGTAACTTGGACCGACGAGTGTGAGAAGGCCTTCAATGGCTTAAAAGACTCCTTGTGCCAGGCCCCTGTCCTCAGGGCCCCTGATTATCAAAGACCTTTTATCGTGCAGACGGACGCCTCTGACACTGGGATAGGAGCTGTACTATCACAAGTAGATGAGAAGGGTAAGGAACACCCTATTGGTTTTATTAGCCGCCAGCTTAAGGACAGAGAGCTCAGATGGTCCACGGTAGAGAAAGAATGTTTCTCTGTTGTGTGGTCCCTAAGGAAGCTGAGGCCCTACCTCTATGGGACCCACTTCACTGTGCAAACTGACCATAAGCCTTTAAAGTGGCTAATGAACATGAAGGGGGAGAATCCCAAGTTGCTTAGGTGGTCCATAAGTCTACAAGGCTTCGACTTCACTATTGAGCATAGGCCAGGTGTCCAACATAGCAATGCTGATGGGTTGTCCAGAATGTTTAACCGACCTGAACAAGAGACTCATCCAGGGGTGGATTAGTTCCCCCTGTCCATAGTCTGGGAGGGGCGAGTGTTAGGAAAGATTTTGTAATTGTAGGTAATTTTCCTTCCATGTGGCAACCCTCAAACTTTTTGCTGTTGTTTTTCACCTTGTTCTTGACTTTGCCAGAGAAGTACAGCCTTCTGCCGCACTCCTCTGGGCTTTCGCTCCTTTCTTACGGGGAAACTGACATGCCCTTAAGACAGTCAGTACCGGGGAACGCTGTTTCCCGTAGTTTCTTTTATCATGTTGCGGCTTTCGTGCAACATGACACAAGAGGGCACTGTAAGCTAAGTTACAGCTCTCTTGGGTCTCTAGCCTTCTACAGGCCCTAGATACTCGTTTAGGATTGTATCTGATCGGTGCAAGTGATTCAGGGACAGGAATGGTGGCAGCGATCGTTTCTTGTGTTTTGAGCTCCTTTTGGCGTTCTAAGCGCGTTTTCCGCGCTTAACCCAAAATGGTGGCCTGGCTCCCCAAATGGCCAGACCACGAGGCTCCTTTGTCCTGTCCGCTGACCGTCTTGCTCCCTTCACCTTCCCCAGGTCGAGCCGACCCGGGGCCTTCCTTATTTGGGCATGTACTTTCCCACGAAACACGGATGCTTTCGCGGGCTTCTACATGTCTTGTGTGTGCCTCCAGGATGTGGGCTGGGATGTCTGGTCCCAATACACATCCTGGGAGCCAGAGAGTCTAGGGTGGTGTGAATGCCTGGGACCACCGTGGTCCGTGATTGGTTCACGAATGGTGTGAGTGTTGATGAGCGGATCTCCCATTGGGTCCCCTCCGTTTTGGCGCGAAGGGAACCGTGGATAAGAGGGGGCTGGAAACACCACTACCATGTCGATCTCCTGAGTTCTCACGAACGAAGGAATACAGGAGCCAAGTATCCTGCAAACCAAGAGGCTGGACCGAGGAATCGCTGGTGACCCGCTGAAGGACTTCTCCTCTGCACTGCTGTCGTCTTGTGAAACCCTTTTCACCTTTGATCGAACCAGAAGGCCTGTACTGGTACTTCGACCTTTGGAATAGCGGGAACAGCTATTCTCGGCATCTTCACCATCTCCTGCCAGTAAGCCTTCGGAAGCGTCTCTGGGCCATCCAGCTGACTGACCAGCTTACACGGGAGTCTTGCTCTGTAACCGCCGCCAGGTTGTGTAGTATTTCGAGTCCTTGTCACTCTCACACGCTTCGTACACTTGGCGTTCCCAAGTCTGAAGTGAGTAGTGTACATTTGGCTCAGATACACACGGCCGCTCCGTTGCCCTGCTGTGGTAACAAACAGTGCGGGTTTCTTTGATTGGGACGTCTTTTTACTCAACACGACGACGAGGCGTTCCCTGCTCTTCTGAACCTGCCAGCTGCTGAAACTGAAGCGGAGAAGCCTGGGTCTGCTTGCATCGGGGACCGGTGAGTAGGATCTGGTCGCCCTCCTGCAGGAGCCCATTGCTTTTCCCCGCTGTGTCAAACAGCACCCTTTTCCGTACTCGCGCTCTGCTTCTGCCCACTGTGGGGGCTGCGCTTGAGTCGCGGAACTTGTTCTTTTTCTTTTGTGCACTAAACTGAACTGCCTGATCTCCCTCGAAGAGCTTCCCCTTTTGCCCGTTGGCACCAGCGCGTGCAGGTACTTTTGAGCACAAGGCTCCACTCTTCGCAGGGCTCGGACTTCCATCTAGTTAGGTGCCTCTGAAGGTGAACTGGGTCTAAGCATTATTTCGCACTGCCTGTCTTCCTTCCCTTTTAGGTTTACTACCCATTTCGTGCATCTAATGCTTGAGACTGTCGTATTTGTATATATATTGTGTTGATATGGTATGTGTTGGTTTAATATAGTTATATTGTGATTTTCTCGCTACGGTCATTGTTTTAAAGGCCTTGAAATAAATGTGTATATATTTTTTATATAACAACTGTTTGGAGTAGTTTGTAAGTGACCTTGCTTTGTGTGCTCATTGCGGGCTTTCAGTCACCCTCACCCCTCTTGAGACCTAGTCTTGACCGCCGCGATCGCTACCTTGATTGGTCTGGCTCGTCCAGAGGTTACCCTGTTCCAAGTAATTAGGTTGGCCTTCTGAACTTCTGCGCCACCAGGACAGAGTTCAGAAATCCGTCTTAACACTTGTGTACAACACTGCTGATCGAAATGCCCTCTTCGCCTTGTACCAAATAAAGAAATGCCAATCTAAACAAATAAACCGATGTGCTTGGGGTTTGTTTGGTAACTGTGGCTCTGAGTTAGGAGTTCGAATGCGCTGTACTTTTTCTAATGGGACACATGAAAGAACGTTGGCACCGCGTGAGTAGACCGGCCTTTTCCCAGCCATCTTGGCAATGGGTTTGTCAATCATGTTTAATGGTCCTTAAAATATGCATGAGTGAGCAAGGAACTCTGGGGGGTGTTGGGGGGAGCGGGGGGGGGGGGGTGATGCATACGCAGGCGAGCACGCACGCAGACCAGCCTGCCACCACATTCCTAAATCCTAGTGAAAATGGCTCCAAATCATCTTTACTTCAGCCTCACGGTTCCACTTCAAAGCAAATGTCACTGAACCCCAACCAGACCATGATTCGGACCCCCATGCGCCGCCGAGGGCTGCATGGATTCTTCGCATTGTGCAGCCTTATGAAAGCAGAAGTCACGTTCACACGCGTGTTTCGAGCAGTTTTGTAAGGGAAACGATCACTTGGTATAACCACTGTCTGAAGTGAGATAAAGGGGGTCAGGGGGTCCATATAGCACCCGGAAGGGGGCTGGCCTAAGAAGAAAGGAGTCGTCATTACAATTCAGCATTTCCTAAGCTCCATGATATGAGCAGCAAGAACCGTGTAGCCTGATCAGAGTTTAGAACGGTTGCCTTTGCACAGAGCTTTAAGTGGGCTAGGGCTCCCGAGCCCAGGTCCTTTCGGGCCCCACCCCCGACTAGTCCCAGCCACGCCATCACCTCAGGCAGCAAGTGTAGCAGCTGTACGGCTACACGAGCTGCCTGCAGGTGTCAGCACTTTGGATTAGAAAAAAAGAAAAGACATTGACTTTTTTTTTTTCTAAACGAAGTACTGCCACGAGCAAGTAGCCGGTGTAATCATGCAGTATGGGCTGCCTGATGTCTATGTACTCAAACAGGAGGAGGGCTGGACTGGCCAGCTTCCCCCGCCCCCTCGTAAATAGTCCTCACCCAGTATGAAGCCCTTTGCTTTTACTCGGAAACAGAAGGGGAGCTGGGCAGTCCAGCCCCCTCTCATTATAGAGTACAGAGACATCAGCAGCAGGTAGACTCTTAAAGCGTTGACTACCACGTGGCTCCCTGAACGAAAGGGCTGCCTGCTGCGCCTGAGAGCTGGGGCGCACTGGCATCACACCTTTGGTGCACCCAGCCCCTTATTTTGTTTAAAAGGAGGGGCTGGGCACATTAAAAGGTAATCATGCAAGTGTGCCCCAGCTCTACTTCTTTTACCAGCCCCCCCATAGGCGATCGGGGGGAGTGGCCTATGTGTACTTAGGCCACACACCCTCCCAAGAGGCCCCCCCCTTCCTGGGATTTCTAATCTCACTTAAATCACTGCCATTGCACATTAGCAGGGGTGGGCTGGAATGGGCACCAAAAGGGTCCCTGGAAATATTTCCTAAAGTGACCCCATATTACACAGTGTGAGCAAGCCCAACCCATTTAACATGAGAACATTTGGAAATAACATGGATAACCACACAATAGAGACCCATCAGGAAATGTCCATTCCACCCCCAAAAATCAGAACACTCAAAGTGCTGATTCCATATCTTGCTTTGTATAAGAGCCTGCAAATAAATGATGACCTGAATGGTCACAGTTGTGTCAGCATTTATCAGACACATCGTTCTTATTGCAGTCAATGTGGAATGCGCTAAGAATTTTGTTATAGAATTGGATTGAAGAACAAAGATTCCATAATGTGCCCAAGATCACACAGTTTTGGTGTTCCGGTAAAGCCAAGACTGGTCTCCTGGTCAAAAGCTTCACATCTTCTCCTACAGCCAAAGGGTGATGGGAGGAGTTGGAGAGGAGTGCCCAGTATGAGATGAGGATGGAACTATGGGGCTGTGTTTTTCTATAAAATACAAAAACAAAACCTGGGGAAACGCTAATGCTGCAGGGATCCTGCGGGGCTGTTGAAGTCCCGGCCCACTTAAAGCGCTGGCTGGGACAGAAGTTACAGCTGTCTCTAGCCAAAGCCCCTCCCTCCTCCAAACAACGTACACCCTCTGGTCACACGTTGTAGGAATGGACGCAAAAGGTTTTTTCAGTTAGCATTAATCAGTGCAAATGTGGTGGCTTTTAAAAAAAACAACTTGCAGCAAAGTTAAAGGAGCGAACTCCCTCCTCGGTCATCGTGAACGAAACTGCCGCTCGGCCTACATCAGTGGTAAATGCAAACATCCTGCCAGACAAGCATATTTGTTCCCTAATCCCCCCTCCCCCTAACAGGAAACTAGAGAGTAAGACAGCAAACATCCACGGTCCCAAGGTCACGATCTTTCCCTCTCATTGCTGCCGATTCTTCGAGCGATTGTTTTTGTAGTCTGTTGCCCCTTGCACATTTTACCACAAGCTTCACCAGTCCAAACAGGCCCTTCCTGTGGCTAAGGGGACAGCGGAGACGGCCACGCTCAACCAACCGATGGCGGGCTGCTAAAAAGAAACCAGATGCCCTGAAAAAGAGATAAGACCCGTTTTACAGAGTGCCCGAAAATTCCATCCTCTGGACAGCCCCGCTCACTGCATTTTTGTTAGTGCATCGCTCGTTTCCCACGATGTTGGGAAAGATCAACTTTTTTCGGTCGCCCTTATTTTAGAACGGACTTTTACAGGAATAGATGTGGGCCCCTTTGAAGTCGAAGCGCCACCCCCTTAGCTCGCACGGGATTATAAAGGTCTGTAGGCAGCGCTCGAGGAAGAACATTCATTTGAATTGATTCTACGGTCTATTCAAGTGCAGTCTAAACAACCCCCACTCACAGCGCTCACTTCCTTGGGACACAGAAACTGGGAGGCCTGCCAAGCGGCTCCAGACTGAAGAGAGGCAGCAGAAAGCAAACTCATCTGCTTCTTTCGGGGACAAAAAAAAGCATTCCCGCTCAAACGATGAGGGTTTCCTTGCAGGTCAGTTTCAGAAGTTGGCCGTCCTGCTTCCAAGTGCATTTTCCCTAGATTGGATGCATCACCCTGTTGCATATGGTCTAGCTCTGCCATAAGCAGCGCTGGCAGTTGGGGCGGCTCTTGCTGCATCCGACATCCAGCATCAGATCTCTAGCCGGATCTTGGGATCTGTCTTGCCTTTGCCCCAGCCCAGGCCCCTGGCATACAACCTAAACTGCTTGCGCGCTTGCCACACTATCATATGGAGTGGGAGGGGGCGGAGCAGCAAACAGCACAGCGGCACAATGAGCGCTCTTCTGGCTCCGCCCCCCTGACCTATGTCACAGCAGGAGCCAAGGTAGACTCTGTGAACCTAGGGGCTCGCCTCAGTGATCTAATCTGCTCTGTGCGAGTGCACTGTGAGCAGATTAGATCGCCGTGTTCGCCTAGGGTCTAAGACCCTATGACAGAGCTGAAACTGTACTGTGCACACAGAGAAGAATCTATTTGGAAAACGCAATGATCATTTGGAAAACCAAATGATCACCGAACCCTCAGCTTCGTGGACTCAGATCATTTGCCTTTCCCGAATGATTTTGACACGGACGGTACATGCGCCAATTTTAAACTAGTATTAAGAACATTTCCTTTCATCAGAGTGCATCTGCACGCTCCGCCCCCTCTGAACTCAACTCCTTCCTCCAAACTCCGCCCCCGGCCCTTGTGGATCCCCCGTCAAATTTTTTCCATTTCCACCACTGGCCAGAAGAAAAAGCTAATGCCTTACCATGAAGATTTTTATATACAAAGAGCAGAGGAAGAAGCGCGCACACACCATATAATAAATACATTTTTTTAAAAGAGTGCAGCCAGCAGCTGAATGTAGGGGAATGTCGTCACCATTTCTAGTTTGGAAAATGGCTCTGAGTTCAATGAACCTCAATGGTGGACACTAGCTGCAGGCATGGCCACCCGCACACATCAGAATACAGCAAGGACTACGACAGCTTGCGGTCATGCTGTTCCCATAATTCTCTGCCTACGTACACCAGACTATGCCTCAACACCTCTGACATCAGAATGCAATTGCTATGGCAAATTCGGACACACTGAACGCACAGCGATTCTCTAGCCCTCACGCTATCTCCTGACTCCTCTCAGCACCCATCCACATGCTTGACTGCATGAGTTGCTCTCTACCAGAGCCAGGCCAGCCCTGCTAAGCCTTATTTGGCTCAATGCACACACGCATTCTTATTTTACTCTATGACCTCCAACAGTCTGGACTTCGGTCCCCCGTGGGCATCCCCCCTACCAGCGCATTGAGACTATAATAATGGTAAAAGGCGCTATATAAATGACAATACAATATGTAACCCCAGGAATTGCAGCTACTATTTTCATCCAAACGTAAGGGGCTCTCGTGATCCTAGTCCATGGTAAATGGAACTCCAAAGGGGTTTGAAGGTGGGTCCATCCCTATGCAAGCGCTCCAAGTGAAGGAAAATATATATACGATTGTGTATATGGTTATCTGTTCAGTTTATTAGAGCAGTATACACAGGAGGGAGAGCCCAACACAGACCCAGGACTACGGGCTAGAAGTAAGTGTGTACAAAGAAGGGGTATTGTCCTGGCTGTAGGAGTCAGAGCTAATTGCAACTTATTTATTGCAAGTCAACGTTGTAGAGTATTCACTACCCTTCGGTGGCACTATTTATGCATATCCTAGGGTAGGTGTACATGAAGGAGAATAATAATCCACATGTGCTAGTTTGTTTACGAGGGGAAGAGCAGCTTTTATTAGGTAATTGTCATTCCGCCCATTTAACAGACCACAATTCAAACAAATGTAAGCGGTAAGCATAGATCAAAGCCCAAAACAAATTGATGCATGAACATGCTGCATGAGAACAGTGATAGAGAGAGACACAAATACAAAGACATCTTATTGCTTCTAATACATTCTGTTCTTCTCATTGTAGACCACGTTTTTAATAGCAGGTTTTGAACAAGTTCATCTAACCAAAGTCGAACTAACATAACCTATTGTTCCTCTAAAATGAAGACCTTGGAGGGGTCTAACATAGCCAGGCTAAAGGGTGACCAAAATAATGGATCAGTTTATTAGAGCAACACAAACTGAGTTATATTTTACACAAAAAATGTTAATATTTCACAACTCTTTATATTGGAATGACCCTTCTGTTGCCCCTGCATGCTTGCTCAGGCATACCAATGGCCTTCCACTCTAAAGACTTATGAAATATTGTTAAAATGACTGAACTACACTCCAGCCTTAAAAATATGTCTTTACATATTTTCCCTTGTAGGTTTATCCTTCCTCATTTTCCCCCTTTTTTCCCCAGGTTCTCAATAACCAAATTGTAACATGATATTAAGTTGTGGTAATTCATGGGATCAAAATAAAATACATATAAATGTATGACTCCAAAATATTGTGCAAAACAGGAAAACATTTTTTGTAAGCTGCCTTGACAAAGCCCGGATGGGCAAAACTGTTGGCCACGCAGTTGGCAATCTGCACCTTCTCTGATATTGTCGCAAACTGGAATCACTTACACTATGCCCAACTTGTACCTTGTGCCTGTCACATAAAAGTACAGCTATTGCGCGATATGTTTTATGTGCTTGTGTGAAGTAGAGCCCAGCATTTTTGTGTGAAATATAGTTCAATTTATGTTGCTCTAATAAACTGAGCAAATAACCATATACCGAATCATATATATTTTCCTTCATTTGGAGCGCTTGCATAGGGATGGACCCCGCTTCAAACCCTAATTCAATTTTTAGTAACACAAGATTGAGTGTTACACATCCCTGCAATTGAGGCACCAAGTACCTGTACGACATTACCATTAGTTAACTACCCAAGAGAGGACTGGCGGTGCTAAATGGTCTGTCAACCAATCACGTTTTTCGTAGAAAACGGAATTCCAAAGGGGGTTGGTGATCACTCGTTGCACAAGTGTCAAAGCAGTTGTCCCCCTCCTACTTAGGATTTTGGTCCACCACTATACAAAGAGGAAGAGAGAGGATGTAGGAGAGATTAGGTGGGATTAGCCAGCAGGACACATCTGGTGTATGGCCTTATCACCTGTTCCCTCTGCCTCTTAAGAAAAAAAGACAGATTTGCAGCAATGCTACCTTTATTAAACTAACTTCATATATTTGTCGGCAAGCTTCAAGAGCAGGCAGGTCTCTTCTTCAGGCGCCTGTCCTCTAACCAACATACTACTCATGTCACTTCCCAAATCCGACAGGCTCGAAGATGATGGGGAAACACATTCTTGCCCATGCTCGACCTACAAATACATGTCCATTACCAACTGGGATTTTAGCTCTTAAAAGATATTGCGTAGATGTGGCTGCTGCAGAAGTGTGTGTGAGTTTAAGTGAGAGAGTGAGGGGATGTCCAGAACCCAGAGGGGGCGCTAGAGGGACAGCCTGCATGGCGGGTTGGCCCTCTGGCCACCCCCCCACCTCTTGGGGGATGGGGAGAACTCCCACCTTGCCTCCGGGGCGTCCCCGGGGCCCAGCCACATCCACATCCGGTTGGGTGCCAGGGGGATTGGATATAAGGCAGGGGGACTGGTAGCACAGTCTCTTTCCACAGCCCTCGCCTGAAGTCTCACCCACCCTCGCCTTTCAGGTTTAGAGTAAAACATGTAGGGATTTCTTGGTGTGTAAGGAATTTGTGTAGGGTTGTCTGGAACTTAATCTAATCAGCTTTCATCATTATGTATGGCTATGTAACTTTGCTTTTTTGCAGATTTCGAGGTTGTAAGTCACTATGTGTTTGTTCATACTTTTTGTACCGGCTATTCATTTTTCCTTTTTCTGACACAGGCTGAGTTTCAGGGCAGTCGTAGCCGGGGAGGAGTTTGACGCTGCGGTTTCCCGATGGATGCACTCGAGCCAAATTCGGACGATGGGCACTGAGTCCCTTAGGGACAGTTGAGACTACTTGTCAACGAGATTCATTGGTCCCGAGGAAGAGGTATTGCTTGACAGTTCTATTCAGAAGCATATGTCCGCTACCCTGCTAAACCGGAAGTGACAAGTGGACCCCGGAACATTAAGACTACGACATTGCCCTGCTTATGGGCCCCTAAGTGTGTGTGTGTGTGTGTGTATATATATATATATATATATATATATATATATATATATATATATATATATATATATATATATATATATATATATACACACAACCATTAGATACAATATTTGAATAACAGTGCTTTGCTATTCGGCCAGAGGCAAACAGAATGCTTATCAGAGTTGATAGGCAAAAAGTAGTAGCTGTAATATATCTGGGAATGGATTTATAGTGGAAAACAAGCTATGATCAGTCACTAATACAGTGTGATTTTGGTTGTCATCACTTCCTGCCGGAAGTATTGTAGTGAAATGGAATCCCTCAGCCAGGTCTATGTGAGTTTCAGTAGATTCCCGGTTCATTACCAATTGATATTCCTAGAATTACAAATTACACCCATCACCCTTGCTCCACTCTTTAGCCTAAACTCTGGTATGGTCTCATATTGATGGAGAAATGGCCTATTGGTTGGTGTTTTAAGCTGCATTTTACGAGCACTAAAATTGGGTTTTCATTCTGTAGCAAAACTCAGCGCAGGAGGCAGAAAGTTTGAGTTTGTTTCCCCCACTTTGAAAACCACACAAACGCAAGGAACTAATTCTGGAAATTCCCCAGTAAAAAAATCTCCAACACAGGAACTGTTTTTTTGTGTGTGTTACATGCAGCACCTCTGTTCCTGTCACACTCACAGGCCCCGTGTTCTAGAGCAGTCAGCAGGCGCCCTCCCTTGCAGTGTACTCTCACAGCTTTGAAGGGACACAGCTTTTCCTTATGTAGTTCACGCTTGCCCAAATTCTTTGCAATAGTCCATTGTGGAAATTAGAACATAAACAATTGTGCGGGCGAAAAAGTGCACATAGTAGAATTGCGCAAAGCACAGCACCCCCTGCCGGGCAGTGCATTGAGTAGATACATATATTGGGATGGGGGTTAGTTTGGTACCCACTCCTTTACATTTTGCCCCTTCACCCTAACAGTGTTCAACTCGAGCGCACTTAAAAATTAGAACATTGTATAAAGGTTGCGCACCGGACCCGGTGCTGGAGCTCTTGCCCCCAGAGGAAGTCTGAATATGCAGGTTTCCATACAGACCGTACCTGCCTAACCTCCAGGCAGAGCCAGATTTAGGGGAGGGCAGGCTGGGCGACCGCCAGTGGAGCCACGCCACCCCTGGGCGCCATTAGCCCCCACCATGTCAACTTGAGGGGAGTCTTTCAAGGGCTCCCCCCAAGATTGCGTTGTGGGAGAAGACGTGGCAGGCGGCCTTTTGCTATTAATTGCGGCCGCCGCTATAGGCGCATTTAATAACAATAGGGTGCTGTTGTCAGCACCCTATTGTTCTTAAATACGCCCCACGGCTGCAGGCGCATTCAATAACAAAAGGGCACCATTAGCCCCCCCGCCACGCCAGCTCAGGGGAGTCTTTCAAGGGCTGCCCCTAAGGCCCTTTGTTATTATGCTGATGCACCCTATTCACATTACCTCCTGGAAAAGTGGCACCTCCTGGCCCGCCCCCTGTTGACCAGGGGCATGCTGGGAGGGCAGGGGGATGGAGAGAGGGGGGGGCGCCAATTCGCCCAGGGCGCTGCTGCCCCTAAGGCCGGCCCTGCCTCCAGGTTTAGCCCGGAGACTGCAGGTTTTTACGCTCTTCTCCGGGGAAGAGCGTGGAGTCTCCGAGTTTTCCACCACAGGCCCAGAGTTGCTGCGGCTCCGTCCATGCCTCCATTCGATTGGCTACAAAAGCACTCTGCTGGTAGCCAATCGGGCGGGACCCAGTAATGCCACGTATTTGGGCACCCAAGTTCCCTATATGGGACCTTTGCGGGGGGGTGGGGGGGTTACAGTCTGAAGTTTGTCATTTTGCAACAGCTTTCTTTGTAATAACGGCCATTGTAAGTACGCCTCGTAGCAAAGTTTTCATTTACATGACCGTTTTAAAACACAGCTAAACAAGTACCCGAGAATTCTGTATAATAAATGATGGGGGGGTTTCGCTATTAAATGGCCACTGTAGGCATAGGCTTCAGATTATGTAGCGAACGATGCAGAGCTTCTGGGCAATGCATGGGTCATTGGTTAATACTGTTGCTTAGCTAGAAACCGAAGCAAGTTCCGTCTTACAGGGTGTACTGCTCTTTAGCCCCCCCACGCGAATAACTGTGCATTGCCATCAACTTGCAAGTCATCGTGCAATCAGTGCTTAATTTGTGGGGGTGGTTGCCGGTGCCCAACACCTGCACTCTTTTTTGGGCACCGGAACTCATGCGGGGCCAGCGCACATGCAATTGCTTTGTTTGTTCTTCCACTTCGCTTTGCTTCGATTATAAATCATTGGAATTTGTCATTCTGATCTCGATCTCTCTTGTGCTTGCAGGTTGCAGGCCATGGTTGTCTGGGCCTGAGAGGGGCCAGCAATAGCAATGAACAACAAACTGTTACAAACAAGAGCCAATGAAAACTACCATTCTGTTGTTACTATGCAGTATTTGATACATTCTGTATAGTAACACAGAATGTGCAGTTTTCATTGGCTGTTCTTCTGAGCCAGTGAAATTACATGGTGACGTGTTGTTGTTGCCACAGGAGGCAGCGCGGCACCACCTTCATTTCACAAGTTACTGTGGCGTCGTGGGTCCTGACTTGTGAGGGAGAGAAACTGCCCTGCTGCACTGCATGGTGCGGCCTAGTTGCTTCCTGGGGCCCCCTCTGCCTGCTTTTTCATTTGTACGGGTGCCAGTGTGCGCACCCAGCCCCTCCCACCCAAAGCAGGTAAGTCACTTGTTGCATGTGGTGCAGCCTGAGCCTGTCGCAGTCAAGTGATCAGGCAAGGAAGGCCCAGGTCGGGGCCCGGGCGGTGACATGGTCCCCTGGTGGTGTCCTGACTGCCCAGGAGTCAGGACCCCACCAGGGGCCCGTCCGCGCCCAGGCTTCTGTCTGTGTGACCTGTGCGCAGTGTGCTGCTGACTGCAGTCAGTGCCAGGCCCAGGCCAATTTCTGTGACCAGGGGCTGCCGGCTACCGCAGACTGAGTCGGATGACTCTGTCGCGGGCGGCCGGGCCTGTGGATTGTGCCCAAAAGTATGTTTTTTACTTTTTGTTTGAAAAACTGACCTTGCGTGGGGCCAGTGGCTGGGGCCCCGTCCCACGGAAGGTAGGGTTTAAAAGAAATTACTTATTTTGAGTGGTGGCTGTGGCCCATCACTTCGAAAGTGATGGGCCCCAGCCACCCAAATATATGTTTTTTCTTTTAAAATCTTACCTTCCGTGGGGCCACAGGGCAGCGCACCTATTTATGCCATCATCAGGCCCAGCATGGCTGTGGTGGCCCCACGGAAGGTAGCCTAAGTGATTGAGGCAAGGCAGGGCAAAGCCCAGGAACAGGCGGGGCAAGGGCAGCAGCGTGGTCCCACTAGTGTCTGTCACAAAAGGAATGAATTGGCGTCTGCAACTTTGGCCACTTTTTCATTGGTGCAGAGCCCGACTCGAGACAATTGTATGCTCCAGTCCGACCCTGGATAGCATTCATCTAAGCGAAACATGAACTGCGAATTTTTGCCTGGGTGTTTCCGTTCTTCCTTTTAACGTTATCTGCCTCATTAGTTCACAAGCAAGCTTCAGCGAGGGGACCCGGAACGGTACACGCATTGGGCCGAAACCGAACCGGCTGCACTTCGCGAGAAAAGCCCATGCAAAGACGAACTTCTGAAATGCCATTTCAGGCTTAAAGATAAACACATGGAAACTAGACGGGGATAAACATGGTGCATGTGCCCACTAATATGTCGTCATAAATAAAAGCACTAGTTGAGTATTCGTGTATAATTCTCAACCGTCTTCTGCTGTCATTTTTTTACATAATTCCAGTGCATGTTTTCTATCCTGATGTGTGGTTTATGCACCAGATGTGGCCCCTTAACCTGGGTACAATACGCTCCGAGCATGTGCTCCGAATGAGAGCACATGCAATCCTCAGATAGGAATCCTCAGATAGGGAGGTGGGTGTCTGTTACACCCCGCAGTTTAGTGAAGTATGTCAAGAACATGTCAGTGGGAAGGAGATATCCGAATATGCATTCTCCTCTGGCTCCTGAATATTGGGTGAGAAAACATATTTAGTTTTTTAATATGTGTTAAGGTGGAAAGAGGCCCTAAAGCAGAAGTAGCAAAGGCCGTTGATTTCACAAAAATGTCTTGTAGAAATGACTTTTTCCAAGTTATACAACACCATGCTCATGCTTGAAGGAAGGGTGAAGGGGGATGCATTTATGAGATGTGATGACTGATAAGGGCTTGAGAGTAAATTGATTACACAAAACACCTGGATGAGGTGACAGACGAACGGGCTGAGGGGAGGGTGCTCTTCCTGGAGGTAACCGATTAACAATACTTGGTGTACTTTAACAGTCTGTCAGATGGGGCAGTAGGGGTAGAGACAAATACAGTGCAACAGTGCCTGAAACAGAATGCTTTTTTATTTATTTGCATTCTTGAAGCACTCACACAGCCCGTGGGCATTGAGGTGGTTACAGGAGGAGCATGTCTTAGTTGCGTATTTAATACTAGCCTCTGCCAGCAGTTGCTGCAGCGCCAAACATGTGACATGGAGCAGCAGCAGTGTGATGGGCTGGTGGTGGGCCGATCTAGGTAGGTCTAGCACTGAATTGGCGCGGCCGGCGCGCCTGCTCTGAGGGCGGCGGCGCGCACGGCATTATGGGGCCAATATTATTTGGGCACTGGCACTTATTTTTTTACAAATTAAACACTGCGTGCAATACATGCCCTCTGCCATCTGCAGAAGGGATGCATACCCCCTGCGCCAGAAGGACGGCCTCTGCTATGCCCCAGGCCTCCAGGCACATCAGCGTCCTGTCTGATCTGAAGCTATGCCCTTCTCTGCTGCCACCATGTAAATCCCAGCATATGTGATCCATTTCTTGCCATGTCATTAGCTGGTTGCAACTGGTTTGTAAGAACACGAGATGCAAGTAATAATGTGTCCACTAGCCAAGCTCTTTTTGTTAGATTATTTTAGTATTCGAATACTGGCTGTATATAATGTAGTTGGTTCGTTTTATTTAATTAGCGCATCCATTCAACATTTTGTTTCACTTTCTCTTAACATGTGGGCGGGGCTTGTGGATGGAGCCTTGAACAATTGGGTGGAGTCTTGTGTGGCTATGGGTGGGGCATACATCTCAGGGTTTTGATTTTCAAATGTAGGCAGGTATGATACAGACATTTACCAACTGCCAGTGCTTTAAGTGGGAAAACGGTCTGCTTAAATCGCGCTACCTGAAAATGACCGCGCAGGGCCCCGATGCAAGGCATTGTAAGGATGGTCTCGGCATGGATATGCAGAAACCCCTTAACGCATGTGTCTCTCGGTTTGCATGCTTTTCCGCGCACACCTTCCAATAGTCATGGTTTGATGCCTGTTGCCATCAGGCTGGTGTTCTCGACTCCCTCAGACCAGGAGCACCTCATTCCCATTGAGCTGAACCATGGCTGGCTGCTATCTGCCTACAAAAGAGCACAATTCAACGCAGCTCCCACTGTGTGGCTCACCTGTGCCCCCTTGCTTTATCCAGCATTGAAGAAGAAGTGAGTCCCAAATGATTTAATGTTGTGTGCCGCAGCTGTTGCCCACAACTATTTTCGATTCTGATCAATTGATCCAATAATGCACCCCATGTTACCTTTAGTTCATCCGCTATGTACATTCACGACAGCACGGGTGTAGCAGGGTTTTCTTTCTCTGGGGACATATTGATCAAATGCATTCATCACATTTGCAATGCAAACTGTTAAGTTTAGTGCCACCGATGCCAATAAGATTGCTCAGCGTTTTCAGTACATGTTGTAGAGATGTGTGTTAATTGCATCAAACCCGATACACATTAATTTGCAATATGCAGACTGGATGCAATCAACACCATCTGAGTCAACGTTGAGTGAGTCAAAAAACAGGTTTGTACTGCAGGTTTTTGTGGAGAGGTGTTTGGTTCAGGTTGTACCACGGTGGGCACTGCCCGTCAGTATTTAGGCGCCGCCCACAATTTAGGCCACATCCCGTTCTTAGATCCCCCCCGCCCCTCCGGTTTGATTTAGCATCCCACTTAAAGCACTGGGCAACGCAAAAAAAAAATATCTTTAGAGCTACTGAAGGAATTGTAAAAAAAGGTTACTAATCACGTGACGAACGCAAGGCAGGGACAAACTAGGTTTTTGGGCAATGCTGCTGGGCCGCCCCAGGCGAGGCCAGGTAACTGCTGTCCCATGGCAGCAGGTTCAGGAGAGGGGCAGCAGCCCTCCCCAGGGTCAGCTCCCCTCTCCGCCTCACAGATAAGGGAGACAGCAGTCTCTGGCGCTTCGAAGTGCAGGAAGGGTGAGGTAATCAAAATACCTCACCCTTCCACGAAAATATATGGGTGCATTGCACTCAGGAGAAGCAGGACACCCAGGCAGGGAAAGTACAAAGAGATGCCCCCCCTCAGGGGGGGTCCAATTAGTCAGCTGCATGGCTGGCCTGGTGGGCTGGTTCACAGCCCCCACGGAGGTACTACAAAGACCCAGGGGCTTCCCTGATTCCTATATAAGGAGTTGCTTTCAGCTCAGAAAAGCACAAACTGTTTGTGGACCATGCACGGGGACCCAAACACTTTAAGGAAGTTTTCATTTCCACAAGCCCTCCCACCCTAGAAAAATGGGAGAAGAACAACGGAAGGAAACTCAGGACACTTTACGGTGCCCACAACATGTCGTGGGACAAGAAAGACGGCACGGGCCAGAGGGGGTAACCTCAGGACCCGGTGCCCAAAAGTACTATATTATTACGAAATGCGATTAATGTTTATGTTCCATAACCATATCTGTATCAATAAAAAACCTACCCTTTTATTGCCAACACTTGACCAAATTGTTGTGGTGTGATATTTCATGGGGAGGGCAAGGGCCGTAAGACATGACGCACACACCCCAACACAACAAATGTAAGTCTGCTGCATACGGGTCCAACAGTTATGAAATTCCTCATCTGTCTTGGTCAGCCTCAGTTACTCTAGCCAGGGCTAGCAAGGCTGTGCCTCAGACTGCAGCCAGGGTGATAGCGCGAGACCCAAAAGTAGGGTTTATCACTGAAATTCTGAAAATATTCATCGGCTGGCGCTGAACAAGTCATACTTTCCGGGTGTGTGCTTGACATTCAAAGCCATAGCATTTAAGACGCCAAAAAGCAATTTTTTTTTGGGAGGATCCAAGGAGCTTAAGAAGCAAGGATATTTGCCCTCAGCAAAAGCCAAAGTGGGATAAACCGAGCCAACATGACCGAGCCCGCCTCAGCCAAGGCTCTGACCATTTGGAATAGTGTACCAAGGCACTGCACGCGCCGAATTACTGGATGCTATTACGGCGAAGATTAAAAGCATATTCGTAAAGACGTTTCTTAAAAGTTGGAATATAGCACATTCTCTGAAACGTTTTCTGGATTTACGAGGGGGTGGTTGGTAATGTTGGTAATGACGGGTGGGAGTAGGATGGTCATGGTTTGATTTTTATAATCTGGACCATATTATTGATCATGATATCGTGTGTAACATTGCAAAAAGTAATTTCTATATTTTAAATGGATGTTGTACAAACCTCATACACAATGGGTAGAGTTTGCCTCATAAACAACAGCAACGCTGGTAAGATGGCTCAGTCGGTTAAACGCTCCTTGCTGTGATCTGTGTTTGATCTGCAGGTCCATATCCTGGCAAGGTCCACTCAGCCTTTCATCCTTCCGACATCGAAAAATGAGTACCAATTTCGATTGGGTAATAATAGTAATGTATGTAATATGTCCTATGTAAAGCGCTTCAGCTTAAAGCACTACATGAAACAATTAAAATATTTTCCCAGAAGGCAAATTAGAAATTATTTCCCGACCATTTGGGCTTAGAAAATAGTGAATTTCTCCTTTTTAGAAAATCGCTTCAATTAAGAAAATATTTCAATTTTAATTCTCAATTAAGCCATGCTTGTCAAAAATGTATTATTTTTTCAAATAATCAGTTTTTTCTATTACATGGCAAGGTAAACTGCTCTACATTTGAAATTCGCTTTTGGGAGTCTTAACAACTCCCGATTCACAAAGAGCAACACTCATCCAATAAACAGAAGAAATGGTGCTACCACCTCAATCGGCATCACTGTCTCTTAGTACTTCCTTTACAAAAGGCATCCAGCATCAGAGAGACAGCTTTATGGCCAGGCCTTAAAAAACGATAGCATCCTAAAATCTAAAACATCTGTAGCCTTATGATTGGCCTCCTGCTGCCTGCCATCGTCTCATCCACTCCGCCTTTCATCATCTGGCCTCACCAATGGAATGCATTACACTACAGAACGGGATTCACATGGACCAGGGCCAGTGATATTCTTGAAATGCACCAACATCAGTGCTAGCCCCAGGTCTGCCAGCGCCCTGTGCTAGATTCTTCAGTGTGCCCACCTGCCCCGTCCCCCCCAACATTCTGACAGCACCCATCGGGGCCTCACTGAACCCTGCCTGAGACTCCTCTCTGACTCAAAGATGTGTTTGGTTGTCACCTAAACAAAGGGGCTGGCAATTACTTTCGCTAAACCTAGCTCTGTCATCAGCAGCCCATTAAAACTGTGATGGGACATTTTACCAATAAAAGCCCCACACAGCCCGAGTTACCTCTCAAATATGTGCCTCAAATGCCTACCAAGAACGAGTATCAGCCGAACAACAGAACGGAGGCCCCTGCTGTTCTTGTAAAGTGTGTTTAAGGGCTGCGCCCGGAACGGCGTCATTCTTTAATAAGCACTGGGCCAGACTGATACTTAAGTTTACATGACACTGAGCTGGAGGCAATGCACCCTTTATTTGCTGCACCAGGGGGACAGAGGAGGGGGTGGGGGGACCCTTGTGCATCCGCACGCCCTGAGCGCACCTTGAGCCGGCGCTGGTCACCACATAACTATTTTGTTTGTAGGCCGATAACGGCAGATTGAACCATCAAAAAATGTAATTTTGCCACAACTAAATAAAAAGAAATACAGTTTATCTAAAATGTACACAAATGTTTATTGGGATGATGAAAATGACTGTATTTAACATTGTATGCCCAGGCCTTTCCCAAACCTTATTTACTTCTAAAAAGGTGCGTGTCCCGAATCTATCCACTACAAATAAAAGTAGGCAGAGTGGTTCATAAAGGACCGTTAATGCGTAGGTCGGTGCACCTCATTTGCGTCATGCGTGTTTGCGTATGAGCTTTGCTGTCGGTAAAACAATGCACTGCTTCTGATGCTGGCCCTGCATTCCACTGTGCCTTATAAGAGTTCCACCCAGCTGCAGGTCAGCGCTCTGCTAACTCCCCACGGCAATCAGCCCATCTTAGTGGAATTTGGGGCGTGTCCTCGGCTCATGTTTTCGTTCAGTCCTCATCACGCTGGATCTCGTCTTTATCCCAATGTCAATGGTCTGCTAGAGCTCCACCAGCACAAAGGCTTCATGCTCAATAGCGGGAGGAGTCAAACTCGCCCCAGGGTCTCTGGATATCCAGAAGAGAAGCATTTGCATAATGGGAAAAGAACTCAAGAACCACCTCTTCAAACACCCTAGCAAGCCCCGCCCCCGTGGTGACTTCCTGGCTGCCGCTCTTTTTCCCTACTTAAGGAGTCCTCCAGCCTCTTTTCCTTTGCAGATGGGGAGCAGGTGCAAGTGTATCTAGGTCACCTAGTCTAAGCCCTGCCCACCTGGTGCCTTCCTGGCTGCTGCTCTTTTTCCCCCCTTAGCAAGCCCCACCCACCTGGTGCCTTCCTGGCTGCTGCTCTTTTTCCCCCCTTAGCAAGCCCCACCCACCTGGTGCCTTTCTGGCTGCCGCTCTTTTTCCCCACTTGGCAAGCACTGCCCACCTGGTGCCTTCCTGGCTAGCAAACCCCGCGCACCTGGTGCCTTCCTGGCTGCCGCTCTTTTTCCCCACTTAGCAAACCCTGCCCACCAGGTGCCTTCTTGGTTGGCACTCTTTTTCCCTACTTAAGGAACCCTCCAGCCTCTTTTCCTTTGCAGAGTGGAGCAGGTGCAAGTGGATCTAGGTCACCTGGTCTAAGCCCCACCCACATGGTGCCTTCCTAATTGCTGCTCTTTTTCCTCACTAAGCAGGCCCCGCCCACCTGTTGCTTTCCTGGCTGCCGCTCTTTTTCCCTACTTAAGGAGCCCTCCAGCCTATTTTCCTTTGCAGATGGAGAGCAGGTGGAAGTGGATCTAGGTCACCTGGCCTAAGCACCACCCACCTTCTTAGCCCTGCCTCTTCCGTCCTGCTCTTAACTCTTAGATCAAGTGAGTCTCTCGCCCGGGCATCCAAAACTAAGGGCAGACGAACAAAAAGGGCAATTCCTGTTTGGACCTGTTTGGACCAGGATGGCCCAGGGCCCAAACCCCTGCTCCACAAACTCCCCACAGGCCATCCCCACCCCCTCTGCTCCCCCCGTGATGTTCCCTTGTGCCCCCTTTCCCGCACAAAGGTGCTGCATGTTTTGCTTGACTCTTCTACCTTGCTCCCCCTTGCTCCCCCTGCCCCCTCCAGCCTACTTCTGCAGGAGTCTGTCCCGATGAATTCTGGTTTCACCATCACCGTCTTGTGGCCAATGCTGGATTTGACTTTTATGGGCTTCATTGATTCACGGTGCGTCACCCTTTCTCAACTCTCATGCTGGACATCCATTGCATCTTGTACTAATGCTGGCCGTGAATCATGATGTTCCCATCTTCATCTTGTATCCTGGCTTGTAACATTATGTGTTACTACTGACTTCTGCAATTGTGTTCACTCTCCCCTCTTGCTTCTCCACTCGTTTGACTGCTTACTCCCTGTTCTCTCCTCCTCTCCTCCTCTCCCGTTCTCCCTTCCTCCTCTCCCTTTCTCCCTTTTCCTTTCTCCTCCCATTACTTTCTTTTATGCACTTAATCCATCAGATTTGTCCCTGGACCTAGTATGATAGCAACCTCGTCTGTCCCCTCCCCATCCCCTTGCATGTTTCCCCTCCCCCTCAGCACTATCTGAAATGTCGTCCTGTCTAGTACAATGGTCATTTGTTTTGTTCCTCCCCTCCATTTCTGCACCCCTCTCCCTCACCTTTTATTTTTCTCCGGCTCTACCAGAAAAAACGTCAGGCCTAGTATGGTAGTCGCCTGTCTGTTTTCATTTCCTTCCCACTCTCCCCCATCCCTTCCTTATCTATGTCTTAGCTCTTGCACTATCTGAAATGTCGTCAGTCCGAGTACGATAGTTAATTTCACCTCCTTACTCTTCATGGCCTGTAAGAATGTCATTGAATTTTCCCTTGTTCCCTCCCTTGCCTTGAAGCGCTTTGAAACACATTGTGTATAGGCGCTATATAAATAAACTATCATATCATATCTAGGCCATCATGTCGCCCCTCGTGCCACCTGACTCACTAGACGCCGTCCGCCTCTCTCCTCCCTGCCAACCTGTACAGCTTTACCCCTCCTCTGTGCCCCTCCGTATACTAACCCTAGCTTTCTATCTGTTCTGCTGTATACCTCTGCAAAGCGCTGTGTTGCTTCTCGAAGCTCGGTCCACGCTTAATAAATACAATAATAATAATAATAATAATAATAATAATAATAATAATGCATAGCCAGTGGTGACCCTAAAAACCTGCCGTGATTGGGCCCTGGGGGTGGTGGGGCAGAGTTTGACACCCCTACCAATGCATTCTGAGGAGAGCCACACACACTCTTTTCAAGGGACATAACCTGGATTTAAAAAGAGAAGTGAATAAAGAGCCCTTATTGACCAAACAAGGCACTCTTGTAATCAAATTCTGGGCAGTCACAGTCTGCGTCAATCAGAGGAGCTCAACTGACCCACAGAGAGCCCAGCCTCAACTCTACCCCATCAGGGGCATTTTTATCGAATGGCTTATTAAGCTACAAGTCGGGTTCAATTTCAGAGGGTGGGAAAAAGGGGTACGTGCACAGGAAAAAGCAGAGCGGTCCACTGAGACTCAATTTGCAGAAATTAGACAATTGTATTCTAATCATGCATGGCTGTGAAGGACGCACGCTGTGAAGGCCAGAGCAGATTGCAGAACCACGGCAAGAAACACTTCTTGGAATAGCATGTTGCTGGAGCCACCGCGCGCCTGCACCCACCTGCATGGCAGTGGCACCCCCTTCTACTCCAGAATTATCCAGAATTATCTTCAACTTCAGAACCTGCCCATGAAATGCCCTTTAATGGGAAGGGGTGGCTATTTAAATTTCCAAAATATGCACATATTTTGAAGGAGGTTTAACGGGCCAGGATAACACAAAAAGTGACCTTCGAGCCCACTGTGCCAATTTAGAATGTATGCAAAAGGGGGAAGAGATGAAGCAAGGCTATGGGGAAAGATAGAATGTATGCAAAAGGGGGGAAAGATGAGGGAAGGGTTGGGCTTTAAGTGGACCGGGCAGAGCCCCGGCTGTCTCAGAATTATTTATCTGAAACAGGGCACTGCCGGGGCTCCCTAAAGTCCCCAGTAGCCCCAGCCGATGAGGCCGCTAGAGGCCAAGGTCTTTTAAAAAATATGCATGTTTCCTTTCAGAATTTTGTTGCAGGCCCCGTGCCTGACGGGGGCTAGAGCCACAATTGTGGAAGCAAAGGTGAGGCTACTCGAACCCAAGGTCTTTTTTTCTGAAGGCCATGGGTAATCGCTGCATCTCTTAGTTAAAGGGATCAGCACCACCATTAAGGAAGAAAAGGAGTGGTGTTGCCCCCCGCTAGCATCCCTTCAGTTAAAAGATGCTGGGGTCAGAATCCTCTGCCCTTAGGGAGAGGGTGATGATCACTGCAAAGGGCTGCCTGGCAGGTTTTGCCTGCAGCCCATTAGGCCATTAAGCAGAGTGTGTTAAGGGGGCATGGCCTAGCGGGCCGCAGGCTGCCCCCACCGTTGGCCACGACACTTGACGAGCCTCGGCTTGTTTTCCCATGCCACTTATAGCATAGGGAAGGGGAATATGTTATGATTTTATTGCTACATGTCAATCCTGTTCGGTTGACAATAGAATGTATTCTGTAGGAAAATATGGGTGTTTTCTTATTAGTGTGGTGTATTTCAACACAACAATGCTCAACTTCCCTGGTGGCACCCCATAGTCGCGGGAGGATAGCTCAGTAGCAACGTGCTCGCCTTGAAAGCAAGACGACATGGAGCAGCACAGGTTCGATCCCCGGGTCGGCGCTTAGAAACTTCTGGGTATTAAGCGCGTTATAAATAACATATCATATCATATCCAATTCCACACCTTTATGAAGGGGAGTAAAAATGATTTTCTCTGCTAATCCTCGGCTCAGTCTGAAAAGTATGGGTCCATTACTGTTGGCGCAGAATGTAGCTTTACATTGATCTGTGTACTGCACCGTCACCACTGTAGTGGTTTTAAGGCCTGCCCTTGTCTGAGAGGAGGCGTATTGGGACCCCACCAGTCTGCCTGTCTCCAGAACTTAGTCTCTGGGTAGGAAGGGTGGGGTGGGGGAGTCTATTTGGACAGCATAACTAAGTAACTACTAGAAAAGTGATATCATACGTCGACTACATCAGCGTACAACAGGGAGACGGGCTAATTGCCCCGAGCTCTGGAGCCGCAGGACACACTACGGTGAGTTTGCTCAGCGTAATTGCTTTGGTAACATTCTGATCTCACCACGGTTTTGTGGAAATGAATGAGGCGCTTCTTTCGAGTGAGAATAAAGGAGCGGGATCTTGTGTGGTCTCGTGACCGCCGCCTCGTGACCAGAGCACATCACTGTGGCTGCTTGCTGCTGGCAGCGGAAGCAATCAATGGACGGGGAGCTGCAGGCTGGATGTACAAAAACATTTACACGTGTAGGATGCCGGGCTGGCTGGCTGGGCGGCTTCACTTTTCACTCACGAGGGCGAGCAGCCATTCCGCCCACCTCTTCAGGCCTACTGAACTGCAAAACATGGCACCCCCTTAAGTCACACCATGCCAGGGCAGCATGTGTTCTCGCTACACTACTACTGTGTCTGGTTTCCACTATCAAGAATAGATAGTTCTAAACGCCCTATTGCACAACTTCAAAGTCAAAGCAGTAACAAAACTCACATTCAGCTTGTGTGATAGCAAAGCCGCGAGGACGTATTTCCTCTGCTTCACCCAGGCGTCCGCAGACTGCTTCAGAGTGTAGATCAACTGCCCTGCCCATAGACTTGCACCTCACTGGGCCGCAGGCTGTCACAGTGACAGGCCAACAGGGTGTCCAGTCATTTGGTCGACTGAAAACTGGTCGAATGACATTTGGTCGATGCAATTTGGTCGAAAACCAAATGGTCGAATTTTTTTTTTTATTTATATATTTATTTTTCGGGTTTTCGTTTAGTAAAAAAAGGGGTTTTTAGAGAAAAAAAGGGGGTTGGGGGGGGGACCCCCCCAAAAAAAAAAAAAAAAAGGGTTAAAATAAAAAAATAAAAAATTAGACCATTTGGTTTTCGACCAAATTGGTTCGACCATTTTTCTGGTCGACCAATTTTTTACGACCAAATGTCTGGCAACCGGCCAACCGCTGAGTGCCGAGCGGCCTCCTGGCAGCGCTTGAGCCACAGCTCTGTCACAGTAATGGGCAGGGATACATACAAGGCTAGTGTGGCAAAGGTTTCCTTTATTGGTGAGGGGGCGGAGGTGGAGTACGAGGCATGCCACAAAGGGTAGCTGGAAGCCAGAATTCTTTTGTGTTGGAGTATGGTGGGGATGACACATGGTGAGGGTTGGGAGATTGGACTGGACATAGTTTTAGAAAAATAGATCTTTGACCATGTTTGTGGTTCGTCCAAGCCTCTGCTCCACCCCTTGCACTGCTGGCTAAAGGAGGAAGCTGAAGGAGTGGGGCAGGGACGCCAGTGTCCAAACATCTGACAAGTATGGATGGGTAGCTAAAACAAGATCTAGTATCCGACCATTTGGAAGCCTTTTGAATACACTCCCGTTGTTGATAGATCTAAAGATTGTATAGACATATATACAACACATGCAGTGAAAAAACTTTAGTTAAGAGACAGCTAAGGTGATCAGATTTAACGCAACTAAACCCTGGAAAGTTGATGGGGAAAGTGAGGACCTTCTTAACTCGGCATTTCCCCTTCCCCGTCCCCCGTTGCAAAGCCAATGGGCACATACATATTATAACAGAAGGGATTTACAATGACAAACAAAATGACATCATGGGGGTCAAGTACGGGGGATGGAAGCACTGATTTAAGAAGGTTATCTCTTCCCTCATCCACTGAACTCTTCCGGTATTCTCCTTAGAAGCCCGTTTGATTAATTTTGGCAGTATAGTATCCTTTTTTTGGCTAGCAAGATATTCGTTTTATATTGCTTTCTGGTGCATACACGCAGATCATGATTGACAACCAATTAATTAGTATACCCTTCTTAACCTGATCCATTCCTTTGGTCTCCCCTTTTTTAAATTATGCTAATGACACTGAGCTGTTTATTCAGCACGTTTTCTAAAGCATAGGGAGCTCATGTCTGGACCAGCGCTGTGGGGCTATGGGCCTCATTACAAGTCAGCCGGTCCGGAAACACCGGTGGCGGTAAATCCGCAACCACTGTTGTTTCCGGACCGGCTAATTCCGAGTCCTGCAGGCGGGAGGTGTCACTCCCGCCAGGTCTCACCTGGCTGAAGTAACACCACCCACCTGCAGGTGGACATGGAAACACAGGCTCTGTCATAGACGGAACCGGTGTTTCCATGGTCCACATCCCCATGGAGTGCTATTGGACTCCATGGGAATGGGGCTTTACAGAATTCCGCCTCCAGAATTACCGGGTCACCAGGGTTGTAAAGCCCCGGTGATTCCAGCAATCACAGAGGCGGAATGGAATTACCGGTCCGGCGGCAGCCTGGCGGTTTTTCCGGCACGGCTACTGCCAGACTCATAATGAGGCCATATGTCCTTCTGTGTATTTTTAAAATCGACCAGGAACTCGCCCTGAAGACTGAAATTTAAAAAATGACTTCATACCAGTGATACCACTTCTTTCAACTTACGATCCTCAGAGAGATCTTTCCTTTTGTTCCTGCCGCACTACCCTTGTTACTGAGACTTTTCAACCATAGCTGGACTCATGCCATGCAAAATACTTGGTTTTCCTGTATATTGCTTTCACCAACTGTTGATTATTCACAATGTCTCACAACCAGCAAATCTGTGGCCTCAGATTTGCTTGCTGCACGCCATACAGCCGCCATGAATGGAGACTACATAACCCATCATCCCTTTACGTAAGACATGTACAGCACCTTTTATAAGTGCTTTCCTCCAAGGTGGCGAAACTCCTCAATGTTTCCTTGTTGTTAGCTTCAACACACTCATTGACAAATCATTCTGGTGCATCTGACTTACCTACACCCGTTTGGTTCAGTTTCCCTGGAGTTTCATGGAAATTCCATGTGGACCTTCTTGGACTCTGGGAATTTCCTACCCCTCGACCTTAGCGTCCTTGTCCCAGCGGGTTGTTGGGCATCTTCCAGGAAATGACATGTGGACGAACTTGCGATCCACAAGCATTTTAACATAACATGAAGTAATTCCCTTCCCTCTACACACACCCTCTCTCCCTGCCCAGCGTCCCACCTCGAGAGTTTTGGCTTTTGTATAGGCATGGGAAAGGCATTTGCCAGGCACTGCCGTAGTACGATCAACTGACATTTATGGCAGCAGCTGCAAATTGGTGCAAGTATCCAGGAACAAAATAGCAGGACCAGCCAAACGCTGAATACCCATACACATGCCAAACTGCTGGTTTGTCAATGCTTGTTTTTAACAGGACATCAATGAAGGGGACACATCGTGCTTATAAATCGAGTAGCTGAAGGCAGACCTGGATCCAACATTTTTTTTTACATCAGTGGCGTCTATGCAGCTCCAATTGAGTCATTAACTCTCAGAAGACTGCTCTCTGGAAGTGCCTACTAGTTGTTTTTTTAAAGCAAAGTTTGATGATATGGCTTGAAAAGAAATTTCAGCTGGGTGTGTTTTGAACGCAGAGGGGCAGAAAACAGATGGGAATGATCCTAGAGATTAAAATGGCCATGGACAGTCAATGGATGGGTATATAACTAAACAACACCTACAAGCTTTGTATACCTCCACATATGCCATTTCGCTCTAGCTGTACTCTAATGCAATAGTT
The DNA here is from genome assembly GCF_040938575.1 of Ambystoma mexicanum. Classification (NCBI taxonomy): domain Eukaryota; kingdom Metazoa; phylum Chordata; class Amphibia; order Caudata; family Ambystomatidae; genus Ambystoma; species Ambystoma mexicanum. The sequence goes on from NC_090941.1 coordinate 809,893,212, forward strand.
CCAGCTTATAGTTGGCGATTTAGCACTACCTAATAGCCAAAACGAAACATTTGGGCCAGCCTGACAGCTTTTGAAATCTTCTACTCTTGCTCTGGCAAGTGCTTCTAGTAAACTACTGTATGCACCTTCTATTTAAAACTTTGCAACAGTATTCTAAGTGTACGAAAAGAAGTAGTGGAACTATGTTCCTTTCGTGCCTGCACCCACTCCCCACAAACCACTTCACCACACCCCTCACCGGCAGAATACAAACCCCGAAACACATTTGCCTGCTGTTTAAGGCAACGTTCAGTTTAGTGCATTGAAAGTGCAAGTTTAAACTTCTTCTAAAACTTATTTTAAAACTAAACCATTCCGGAAAGGTTTCTTTTTAAAATAAAAGTATAGAAGCTGTAAAACATAATTTAAAACAGTAGAGGAGCACCTCTCCCAACCGCTCCCGCTCACTTCGACCACTGCTTTGTAATCATTCAATATTGAAGTGTCAGTAATGTAACCCTTTTCCAAAGCCATAGCATTCATTTCGCCCTGTGCCACCAGACAGTACATAGGGATGCCACAACATATTGCTATGACGAGTTGTGCTGTTCCAATACCATCACGCAAAGTGGTGCACACCATTAAGTGCATCATTACAATTCTACATAACAATGTATGTTGAGCGACACTTTAACAAATGCATTACTTTTGCAGCACACACCCCTGATTAAATTCAGGGCCTTAATCGTGGCCTCTAGGAGCAATTACGCCTAAGCAATTTACATACAATATCACCCAACTGAAGTTGGTGCTCATTTATCGACCTCGGAAGGATGAAAGGCTGAGTTGGCCTTGCCGGGATTCGAACCTGCGACCTGCAGATCAAACACAGATCACAGCAGCGAGTGCTCAATCCGCCAAGCGATCAATTAAAGTAAAAATACTATGCCGTCTGCGTCAGGGGTCTGCAAGCAGTGGCTCTCCAGATGTTTTGGACTTCAGCCCCCATGATCCCTGACCATTTACGATTTTAGCTAAGGCTGATCAGAGTTGTAGTGCAAAACATCTGGAGGTTTAAGGTTGCAGACCCCTGGTCCACATCAACCCCTCCCCGTCTACTCCACACGTTAAGCAATCCCTGTTAAAGTTGTATAATCACAGAATAAGACGTCTTCAGGGGGCCTGGAGTCAGAATGAGACCGCAGAAGTCTTTTGAAATCGAGTGTGAGCTGTCTTCTTGGAACTGCCCGGCACCCCCTTCTCCTTGTGCATAAAAAGTTGCCTTTGTGAGAAAAAGAAAGAGTTGCCAGGGAATAAAAGTTTCATTGAATGCATGCGTGTTTATGAGCTGTTGGAGTTTATCTGCCCGGGGATTTTTTGAGCATAAAACAGTCAGACACACGCTTTTTCTCGTTTAAACGACTTCTTAACAGCCAATCTTCAAGATACGTAGCTGCTTTCGATTCACGCCTGAATCCCCGCAGAGGTCTATTGCAAAACATACCTTAGTGGGTCAATGCACCTCCGACAGAGATCCACATGGAAGAAGAGCAGAGTTTAGCTCTTCCTCCTTCCGAGGTGGTGGAATAAGCACCCTCGAGGTGCCCACTAGAAATAATTGCTATTCACATCAGAACAAAGCCACAACTTACGTACAGAAAACTCAGGTTGGAGCCCTCCGAGCCTGGTGAGAGCACGAAGAATTTAAATCAATGTGTCTATTATGACTTGAGTGGTGCGGTGCAACCAAACAAGTTGCGCAGAACCCGGGTAACAACCGTTGGCCTTTATTTATTTGACTTTTTTTATAACTCCCCTAATACCGTACCCAAGTTCAGTTTCTAAGCGCGGATCTGGGATTCGAACCTCTGTTGCTCTGCGCAGTCTTGCTTCCAAGACCAGCGTGTTGCCCCTGTGCTATCCTCTGTTCATTGCTCTGCAGCAGAGCCACCTGGTTTGCTTAACCCTGGTAGTCTTTTTTCAAATATGTCCGGTCCTCCAGAGCACAATTCCCAAAACATTTAAGTGTGGAAACAAATTGGCGTATGGGATGTGCAACACTGGGAAATTACACGAGCGGATCTGAAGTGACAGCAAGGCAATACCAGACCCTTTTAGTAGATGCAGTTGTACCTTACCCTTTGGTTAAGTTCACTGTTTTTCTCTTCCCTTAGTTTCCGATTTGGGAATTGCTTCTCTGCTTTTTTTGGACATGAAAAGTAGAGTATTGTTTACACATTAATTCTGCCATGGAATGTTTGCCTAGCTTCACGAATGTTCTTTTTTTAGTGTTTTGGAAATGTATTTCAACACCTATGCGAAATGTAAATTTGATAATGTATAAAATTTGATAATGTATGAAGGGTGCACTTGTTTGAGATGAATAGGAGACATAAGACCCTTTTGTAATATCTTTTGCAAATTTCAAGCGTATTGGTTAGAGATTTTGAGAGTGCATTATGAGAGTGTTCTGGAAGTGCTGATCGGCTCGAGGGGTATCGTGAAATTGCTCCCGATCTGTACGGACACTTGCTGACCGAATTATCTCTGCGATTCCAAACGCTTTCCAAAGTGGACTTGTGGACTTTAATGCTCCGTTGTTGGCTTCTCCCCCATATCCCTGTGTGCACTATATTATCACAAGCATGCTTACCAACAAATTAAAGAAAAAGACTAAGAACCAAGCCGATTCACTAAAAGCCACAAAATCCCACACTAAGGCTTTTATTAAAGGTGACTATCGATGCCTGTACGACCAAAACAAGTGAAAAAACCCAAAGTCAACATAGTGACGGCAAATGTTCTTGCCAAACCCTCTGAGGATGAGCAGATAGATTCAGTTTAAGAATTTCTATGATACTGCTCAACGTTCACTATGGCTACGTTACCTGAGGTGAACGGAAACGACCAAGAGCCTGGAGCCCTTGACAGCAAAGTACTACAAATATTGGGGCTGATTCAGCACCCAATATGAAGGCATATTTCAGTACGTTGGAACAAAGACGATTGCACAAAGCAAATGATAGCAGCCGGGGCCCACTGGACTCGGGTCTGTATGAACTTGGATATTGCTGAAAAACTTGACAAACTCACAATGACCCGACTAAAATTGCACCGAATGTCGAAAACCGCTGCGTCCGATGAAGATCCAAAATGTCCTGTAGATGAGACCAGGGGTAACCCTAGAAAGAAGATTCCTGTCCCCGCTGCTAGTGCAAAAAACAATCTTTATTTGAACAAGGACCAAGAACATTCATTTGTTCAGATGAAAGATAGAAAAGAGGTGATCCCTATCCTAACAGGACTATGCTATGGTGCTAACAGTATTCAAACAAATAACACATTTGAAGAACATATGATCAAGAGACATTGAAGCAATTCAGTATATAAGAGCAGCAAAAATGGATGTTGTCTCATTATGGGTGCCCTTACGTATGGTGAGAGAAACAATTTGGCACGAGAGAGGGACTCCTGAAAATAAAGGATTGTTGCTATCAGCGATATGCGATAAAGATGTGAGAGGTGATACCTGTAGGAAACCTCGTAGTGAAGCCAAGCACATTCATAAATACAGAACTGTAAGTTTCAAAGATGATAGATAGAAAAACCTGAACAGCGAAAGTAGCAAACATGATAATCCAGAATAGAAACTCAGAACTGTGTGTGGTCAAAAGGTAAGACATACAAATCTGAGTTGCAAAAGATCTGGTAGTGAGGACAGGCTTGGCATGAGCCTACAGATAGAATCTGGTGATATCAGAGTTAGAGGCACCCAGCAAAAAACATCATGGGCCTGGGTGAGAAAAACCCTTAAAGAACAAAAAAGGAAGTATACTTGTTAGAGCCAGGCGCCCATTACTCCGCCTCTCAGATTTGCGGTTTGGAATACCAGAGGATTCTCTCATCTTCTTGATAAGAATAAATTCAAGCATCTCCTGGTATATGACACAGTCATATTACAAGAAACATGGCTGTCAGATCAACCCACTTGCTCAGACTACGATATTGCTTGTATCCCGACTATAAAACAAAAAAGGTAGGCCAATGGCTGGACTTATCATTGCTATTAAAAAAGAACTAAAAAGGTACATTGTATCCATGGGCATCTCCTCATGCTTGTCTACAGTTAGCTAAACTTTGTATAAAAACAGAAGGTAGCGATGCGGATATCCATACTGCTTTACTAACTGGATATTGGAATCCGGCTCTGATAGAGGAAGACAAATTCTTTACAAATGTTACAGAATTACTTGATTTAGTGGCATGTGATAAAGATATGATAATGGTAGCTGGTGATTTGAACATAACCTGCTTGGATCATAAGAGGAATTCAGCTTGTTTAAAGACCAACAGATGGCTAAAGTTGATGGAAGTTTGCAACCTAACCATGCTGAATGGTACCTACAAAGATGACATTCCTCCTAAAGCTACGTAGAAACAAGGCAAATCCTCTTCTATTCTTGATGATGTGTTTATATCTCAGTTTGCGGTACATAATGTCATCAACCTTAAAGTAGTAAAGAACAATGATAGTGACCATAACATACTGGAAATTGTATGGGGTAGAACGCATGTGTTCCCGAGCATACACAGGCTTTAATGTTATTCGCAGTAGTACATGAAAAAGGCATGCAAACTAGGTACAAACACAAACATCCATTTGACAAGATCATAAAATATGCTAAAAAAGGTTAAACAAAGATCGGCTAAAATCAAATATGGATAATGACGACAAATTGAAAGCAAGACATCTGCACACAAAATATAAGAACTTTGTGTTATAACATAGATTAAAGGTCAAACAAGAACTGAATGAACAAATGTTAACGGCACTAACAGCCAAATAAAGTTCTACGATATGGAAATTGTTAAATGAAGTGTCTAACGAGACCACAGCACCCTTGATTTTAAACTTGATCCCAGAAGCGGATTGAATTGCATATTATACAGATACATATGGAGACTCTCATCAGTTAACAGAAATGGCTTTTACCTAAACAGATAATAAACAACTGCAATTTGATCGCCATGATATTATGATATTAATCAAAAGATTGAGTACCTCACGAGCATCGGGACCTGATGGTCTTTCAAACGTGGTATTTAAAGCCAATATGAATGAATGGACAAATTCTTTATGTATCGTTTACAAGAGTTACTAGAACAGGGCGTATACCTTATACCTGGAAGAGATCAATCTTTGTACCAATCTTCAAAAACGGTGACAGGAAGCTTCCTGAGAATTATCAGCCCCTGGCGCTCTTAGATACTCCAGATAAATTATATATGCTTGATTAATATTAAGAGACCCTAACCAAATGGCTTGTAGAGAATACATTGTCAGATTGGCACCAATCAGGATTTATAGCTCGATTGGGGTCATCTATTAATCTCACAATACTGACAGTTTTAAAAAAACAAGCAGAAATAAAAAAAAATACCCGATTTATCTAACTTATATTGATTTCAGAGTTGCATTCAACTCAATTTCAAGGAAAATGTTATGGTTAAAATTAATTCAGACAGGTTGCCCAAATGATATACTTCAGGCCTTGCAACAGTTCTACATGAACACGACCATTCAGGTCAAATTGACCCAAAGTGGGCTGCTGTCTGATTCCATACCTACCAGCCGAGGCCTAAAACAAGGCTGTATATTCTCAGCAACTTTGTTAAACTGTTATATAAAAAGATGTGTGCCTGCTATTCCATAACACTGTATCCTTTCCGCCTAAATTAGGAGTTAAACCAATTCCGCATTTATTCTATGCAGGTGATTTGGTCATAATTGATCCGACTCCAATAGGCCTGCAAAGGCAATTGCATAAGCTATCTAACTATGCTAAAGAAAACATGCTATCAATAAATGTCAACAAATTCAATATCATGAGCTGGCATAACTCCAAAAAAAGATTGGAACAAGCTTTTAATTGGGCTGTAGACAACAAAACAAGCAAAATAATAAAGCAGTATAAATATTTGGGTGTAGTTGTAAATTACACAAAGAATGAAGGCCCGCATAAACTTGACTTGAGAAGTAAAATTAAACGCACTAACATCCCAAGCTAAGTCATACAAGCAATATACGGGAAATTCTCTATTGCATCCGTGTTAACATTTTATAGGGCTAAGGTTGTTCCGGCAATCACATATGGAGGGCATACTAAATTGCCAGTAACCCAAATAGACTGGAACTTACTGGAAATCATTGCTGCCAATCTCAAAATCTTATTCGGTGCAGATTGTATGTTTCGAATTGGGATTGACTTCTCTTAGTGCAGTAGTGGAGTGGAGTGGAACAGGTTGATGCTTAATGCTAAATGCAAAACAGCAAATACATATGTTCCGTCATTATTATCAGCCCTGGACATGAGACTGGAAGGCAATGGCTCTCTTCCCTCATGGCAGTGCGCTTGCTGTACTACTATGGCCAGCGCTGATACAGATATTGATCTATTGGAGACTAATCTTGAGAAGGCTAAACTAAAATTGTGGACTTTAGACTTTTGTAATACTGGGATGGAATGCAAGTAATATAAAGGTTTCACCCTAGGAGCTTTTACAGAGAAGAAACTTACGGTCCCAATGTATCTACTGAAATTCCCAGACCACCAATACAGACCAGACATCATGAGATTCAGATTTGATCTGTGGCCTACTAAAACTTTAATTGCCAGAAGGGAAAACACAGTTATAGATGCTACGTGCTGTTTCTGTAAGAACCCTGAACACCCCGAAACACTGAAACATCTTGCTGTTTAACGTGATAACTTAGCCGCATTTAAGCGAGAGTACTTCGATATGTTTCTGGAGACTATTGGACGCTACCTCAACTGAATATGTGGGAAGTGATATTTAACACACAGAGAATAGTTGTGAATTTAGCAACTGTGAGGTTTTTAAGGAAGCTAGATATACATCTGAAACAAGATAAAGAAGGTAAGGAAGACTGTAGTGATGTTGGTACAAAATGTATATAATGGTATTTTAAGAGTTATTTTAAATCATAGGATGATTACTTTGTTGCTTTTCATTATTCTCTTGTCCTCCTCCTTTTACTGTTGTCAGTCAAAATGGAGAATGTGTCAAATTGTTGAACTAGTTTGAAGTCTGAAACATCTGTACATATCAGATTTGATTATCAAAACTGCTGATATACTCGTTTATGATTTGAAAACAAAGGGAAAAAAATCTATTTTGTAAAAAGTTGTATTACATGTAAATAAAATAAAATGGAATTTAGAATACCCACGGAGCATACTTGGGAGTATACATTTCTAGTATTCTGACCTTTCCCCGGAACCTTTTTTTGGAGACAGTTTGCCCAGTTGGAAATGTTGATCTAGAACTGTAGTATGCTTTTTCAATATAACATTTTTCGTAGATTTGATTAGAGTATTATTTAAATAACGGATTGATTCAGTGTATTAACATAAATGCACTAGATAGTGCTACAACATTCGGTAATCGGGAATGGTGGACGCAGTTTGCCTTATTGGAGAACAAAAAAAAAAAAAAAATCGCCAGGTGTGAATATTCGTTTTTCTATTGCAAAATCGTTTTTATGCGGAATCTGTGGTGAATCATTGCACATAAGAGAAAAGGAGCAACAGCAGGTGTTATAACTTTGAGGCCGAATGGAGTTTGATGCACCGCAAACGGACAGTTTAGAAGTTCCATTATGGCCGTGGAACAGTCTTCAATGAAACGTATTGAACAATGAGGTGGTTGGAAGTAAACTAAGCTTCCTGATAGGCTTAGACTTAGGTCAGTAATGTAAGGGTGACACCCATTAGAGCACGGCCTTTTGTGGTGTTTATCTGGGAAGTTGACAGCAGACCTTCGATACATCAGGACAGTTAAGCAAGGCTGCGAAGTATAACTATTTTAGGTTAATTAAAATTGGTTGTTGAGAGTAATAGCAAGCTCCTTATAATCTCCAATGTTGTTTTGCAGATCCATTGTCGGGACTACTAAATATTCCTGAAATTAATTTGTAATCATGGAGAAAGTAAATACAATCTTTAAGTATGGTAGGCTCAACTCAGACATGTTGCTGATAATATATGGAATACAGTTGTAAGAAAAGATATTTTCTGCAATTTTCTTCTTAATTAATAGTTTTGATGACCTTCAGGATTTGGTTTACTTTTGCAAACACTGATTAGGATCATCTTTGAAAGACAGTGAGAAGAAAATCACCCATGAGTTGCTTTGGGCCGATCATACCTAACCAGGTAAATATGAATTCGCTGTTTGAGATGCATATTATTGTTTTTTTAGTGTCTGCTAATTTTGAGATGGATCATATTTGAATTTTGAAAGTGATTTTTTCTTCTCTTTCTAGAGTGCTTGCAATCGTTGCAGTGCCGATTATAATCCTCAGTATAAAAGACCTCTGATTGAAGCGAGATTATGAATGCCGATCTGTTCAGTTGCATCAAAGAGGCTAGCTGGACGTCTTATGGGAAAATCAACAACTTTGTGTGCAATTTAAAATAGGCAGCTGTTTCAAATCTCTGCCTGGCGCTTGATTATGCGATTGGGAAGTTCCTTTCTCCTGAAGAAGGGCCCTTGGAGACCCAAAACAGTACAAAAAGACTTCCAATATTATTTGAAATATTGGGCCAATCTTTTCTGGGATTTTTTTTATGGAACTTTAAGTTCTGTTAAGTAAAATATATTATTGATTTTTTATTTTCTTTTTAACAAAAACATGTATCTACATAATAAAATGGCAGCAAGCATTTGATATTTTGTTAAAAATACAAAACTGTTCTTACTGGTTGTTGTTGACTGAAGATCTGTCAGTCAACAACAACCAATGTCAGTCTGATATGTCAGTCTACTCAAACAATGTCTGTAAGGGTATACAATTTATATGAATGATTTTTGCTGAAATGTATTTTTAAAAGGTTTTTAGATCATTTGTTCTGATTGGTTGGTGAAGGCTTCATAAGCTGTATTAGCAAATGCGCCGCTGTTCCAACATATGTTATGTGGGACTCGGTCAGTTTTTCTCTTCTTAACTAAAATCATTTTGATTTCCCTTTATAAATGTGGCACTGCAAGAACATCACTGGGAAATAATGGGAGCTTTAAAGCCAGGACTAACTGAACTAAACAATTTGAGGGCACCATAAAAATTCTCCTTGAACATTAAAGACTGGCAAGACTTGATTGTGTGAACCCAGGGGTCAACATCACCGCTGGCCTTTCTTCATAAGTAGCTAATAAGGGATTGTATTCCCCCACCAAAGGTGTTTACGGACTGTACAGCTTATTTTTTTATTTCATTTTGAAAAGCACACATGCAACCCGGAGGGATTGAGGCGCTGTTGCAAGTACAGGTCAATGAGGCAATCTTAGCCATACATTTGAGTAATTGTAACAGACAGGATTGAGTAGCGGTAGTATTACAGAAACAGTGAGACACAGCATTATTATACATATTAGTCACGCTATGCATGCTGTAGAGTGGATGGGGGTAGCTTTGCAGGCGTGATGGGCAGAGTGGGCGGGTTAGGTTGAACAGCTGAGGCTTGAGGGCTTTACAAAAGATCCAGTAGGATTTCTCATCCCTCAGGCGGGCAGGGAGGAGGTAATTCCAGAGTTTGGTGACACGGTAGTGGAAGCTGAGCCTCCAGCTTTACATCTCCTCAGTTTAGTCACAAGAATACTTTCCGTGTATGGGGTCCTGGTGGGCCTTGATGAGTGGGCTTTGATGATTCTTTGTGTGAGCTAAGGGGGCGCTGTATTGGAGAGGCACTTGTGGGCAATGGAGCGTGTTTTGAATGTGATCTGCCCCTGGATGGGCAGCCAGTGAGCTTCTCTTCTGGCTTTGGAGATGTGCTCTCGTTTTCTGCATTTCCCCAATATTGATCCTACGCTGGTCAAGGATTACAGCTTTTCAAGAGAATACAAGATGCAATTCCTTTTGTCGTTCTCCTACCTCCTAGTCAGTCTTGCTTTCAATTTATTTGGGCTTCACAAGAGACGTTTGCCCAAATAAGACTATCGGCAGTCGTCATTCAATAGACTTCCATTTGCCCACCCGTTCCTCTGAAGACGGTCCCACAGTTATTTGGGGACCGAAGCATGTGGGCATCTGTTGTACTATGCATGCAGAATATTGTCTCGAGTACACAATTATAGAGGCATTTTTGTATTTTGACATTTATTTGTTGAGCAGATGCAAATGTATGCATGTTTTTTTTATGTGAATATGTACAAGTCTTGGGTCTTAACATGTATTCTGCTAATAGAGGCCTGCACCTTGTCTTGGCGGTATATGTACTCTGATAGATTTTGTAACATTTCATCCAAATGTTACTCCTTTGTGTAGGCTTAGATATCGACCAACCGATATTCAAGGAGTAGCACACATCTCTGAAACAAGAGTCTGTTGGTGTGTCCAATCTATTTTAAACCATTCCTATAAAATAATTCTAATTGCTCTTATTGGAAAGATTCCTGCACAATTTGCAAACAAAACTTTTACAAAAGTAACTGTGGTGTGAATGCTTCTGCAAAAAAGGTGAATTGCCACACAATGCATTCTAGATCCATAAGGAATTGTGCGAAGTGAGTCATAGCAAAGCATCACCCTGTGTAAGGATAGCTCCATAATTTAAGGGCTTGCTGCGGTGATCTGTTTGCAATCTGCTGTTGTCTACTGGAATCTCGGGGGGCAGACTCGGCCTCTCATCTTTAGGAGGTAAAACTATTGAGGGCTATCACATTGAGGATTAGGAACAGCTTTTTTTGCAGCACTTCGAAGCAGGAGAAATACATCATGAAGTGGAATAGAAAACCAGGACGTTCTCACGCGTTGACTAGGTGGTGATGAACACTCTACAGGGTTTGAAGCAATACAGCCCGCTACCTCAAGCCAATTCTATTGCACTAGGACTTGGAACAGATGTCCTGTGCCTAAACTACAAACCTTGCAACCTGAGTCTTAAAACCGTCTGCGACACTTAACCAATACTTTGTGATTCTGCGCAAACCACTTGATCTCTCTGTGCCTAAATTGTAACTAAGTGCAAGGTTTTAAATATGGAAAAGATAAGATAACTGTGCCGTCTGCTATTAAGTGCCTTCGCGATAATACGTGCCCTCCTTGATTCTGTAAACCGTCTCAGACAGAACCCACACACCGTACTTACTGAAGTGCATTCTCTCACATTCACTTCACATCTGCTACAATCAATGTTCCATGCAAGCATTCCACTGCTCCTTGGTGCTCGTGATATGAAATATCCTGAAATGCAAAAAAAACAGAACAACGCTGTGTTTGTCGAGAAGGATTGACTACCATCATTAACAATCCTTCACCCATTAACACCACAAAGAATTGTGGACCACAACAACATCTTACTGCAGCTGCTAACAGCATGCATTGTGCCCTCAGGCACATGTTACTGCAGCGAATAGCAGGTTGCATTGGGATACCAGGCCCATCTTACTGCAACAGCTAGCAGTGTACATGGGGATCTCAGGACCGTCTTAGTGAAGCGGCTAGAATTATGCATGGGATCTCTGGCATATCTTACTGCAGGGGCTAGCAGTATGCATGGGGATCTCAGGCACATCTTACTGCAGTGGCTAGCCATACCAATGGGGATTGCAGTCACATCTTACTGCAGTGGCTATCAGTATGCATGAGGATTACAGGCACATCTTACTGCAGTGGCAAGCAGTATGCATGGGAATCTCTGGCACATCTTACTGCAGTGGCTAGCAGTATGCATGGGGATCTCTGGCACATCTTACTGCAGTGGCTATCAGTATGCATGAGGATTACAGGCACATCTTACTGCAGTGGCAAGCAGTATGCATGGGGATCTCTGGCACATCTTACTGCAGCGGCTAGCAGTATGCATGGGAATCTCTGGCACATCTTACTGCAGTGGCAAGTAGTATGCATGGGGATTACAGGCACATCGTACTGCAGTGGCAGGCAGTATGCATGAGAATTGCAGGCACATCTTACTGCAGTGGAAAGCCGTGTGCATGGGGATTGCAGGCACATCTTACTGCATTTGCTAGCAATATGTATGGGGACCTCTGGCACATCTTACTGCAGCTGCTAACAGTATGCATCGTGCCTTCAGGCACGTCTTACTGCAGGGACTGGTAGGTTGCATTGGGATATCAGGACCATCCTACTGCAGGGCTAACAGTGTCCATGGGGATCTTAGTGAAGCAGCTAGCAGTATGCATGAGGATCTCAGGCACATCTTACTGCAGTGGCTAGAAGTACTCATGGGGATTGCAGGCACATCTTGTTGCAGAATATAACTGTATGCTTGGGGGATCTCAAGCCCAGCCCCTACAGGCTTTGAGCATCTTCCAGAGAGCTGGGTCAAATCGCTGTAAGTGGCCCAGATAGCTCACTCTTTCAGCCAGAGTCACAGACGAGGGAGCCCGAGGTCAGGCTCTAGAGCCAGTGTAACATGACAGACTGCCTTCAGAGCCAGGAGGTAGAATTGGGAGGATAAGTCACTGTCAGGTGAAAGGGCAAGGGGGTGGGGGTAGACGAATATTGGCTGGGCTCTATAGCCAATTAAACAGCACAGCACTCTGTTGGTTACCGGCTAGGGTTTGTGCTTTTGAAAAATCAGCACATGCATGCAAGAAAGAGTAGTAGGAAAGCCAGGCTCTGAACCAAGGCAGCAGCGGTGAGGAGCAGGGAGCTGTGGCTCTCTAAGCAACAGTGGACAGAAAAAGCATTCCTACAGCACCAGTGCAGATTTAAACTGTAGACAGAGCTAAAATAAACACAAATGTAAAAAAGACAACTGTAAGATAATCACAAGCTTATGAAGAAGGTTTAAGGGAAAGCAATCAAATAAAGGACGAAGGACTAACAACACTGGGCACTGAGTAGTTCTGGAATCAGCTAGAAAATGTTAGATAGCACTGCTCTTGAATTTCTAGCAGAGTAGCAGCAACATATGTATACGCAGGAGTGTGGAAAAAAAAACAAAAATGCCCAAAATGGCACACTGTAAAAGACGAATGTTGCACTCACAGGAAAGGACAAGTAAAGAGGTCTTGTAGAATGTTCAACGGCCGCTCTGTAATCGACCGCTGCATCTCCCGGTCTTTGGTGAGCGAGCAAAATAATCCCCTAAGTGTTTTCCTCAGTATTTCCTCCCCGACTTCCTGGAGAATACTGGGATGCAATTCATCCACGTGCCAAGATCCTTGCCGGTGGTTTATTGTTTTAATTCTGCAAACGTTTTGCTGTGGCCATGACGCACACACGCCTTTTACGTTCTCCCGGATATGCATCCCAAGAGCTGCGTAATAAGGAATATTGATCACTCTGATACGTCAAGGGAAGTAACTTTGCATTCACTTCCAATGGCGGGCTTTCTGAGAGCGCGGATCCACTGTGCACCAACGCTGAAGGGCCGCTCTTTTAAGCTGAAATTGTGGGTGTACGGCAACTGCCAGTACTGTCAAAACGCTTCATTTGGGTCTTGAGAAAAACGTATTCCTTCAACAGTGCGACATGTGTGCAGAGATGGCCTGGAGGATATTAGAAGCCATAGGAAAGGACGGGTTGCAGAACGCTAGTTAACTTTAAAAATATAATTATAGGGGATACAGGCCATCAACTTATAGGATAACATGACAAGGAGAGTAGTCTTTTTTAAATTTTTTTAATGGAAAATAATACATCTAGTCAAGTTCAAATTGAAAACAAATTACAAAATCAAACAAACAACCTGATGTCCCTCTCTCTCCATACCCTCCACATACACCAGTCAGGACCGATGAGGTGCCAGTAAGGAAACATTACTGTGGGCGAGTCATTGGCCTGGCAGACAGGACTGTGAGAGAGGGCTGAATGCGTTTTATCCGAGGTTAAACAGTATCGGGGCTTAGCTATTCACAGGCAAATATGCACCAAAGTTTATCCAAGTTAGTCTTTGCTTGCTGGTTGGTAGCGTGGCCAAGAGTAAGACTGGACTCAGCAAGAGGGGGATGTGAAATGCATGCAAAAACTATGGATATATAAAATATCAATACACCCACCATGGTTAAATCATGTAAAGTGTTATAGGTTTACCATTAGGAGCTTTTAAAGTGTATTGCAGTAGAAAAAGGTTGAATAAAACATCAAAGTGTTGGTTTAAAGTCTCCGGCATGGCCTGCAGGGAACCCAGCTGATGCATAGCATAGGTTCTGCTCAATGCATGCTTAGCTTTTTACTTAGCGTTTCGAAAGCGGAGATATAGCTACTACCTCTCAAGTGGCAGTCAAGTCTTGGCATAGGGTGATCAGCGGCATGCATATCGCAGTGTCAACGCTGCACCAGTAGGCATGAGTTACCAGAGCAGGACAGGCGGGCCTCAGATCGATGTGGTGGCTGCGATTGGACGGTTCTTTTCCCATGCACAGAGTTGGCGGGCACATTTGGGTGCTAGGACTCAGGAACCAGGCACAGCCCCTTGTTTCTATGCTACATCCTTAACCCCTTTCACCTGGTGCAGTGTGTGGCATGTCCCTGTAGCAGCATGATGAGCAATGCACATGCGTGGTGGTCCAGGCCTGACTGGAGTGTGGCGTGGCCCGTGCTTTGCTGCCGAGCTTGGGGAGGGGTAGGGATCAGCATGGCTCGCAGGGTGCCCCCACATTCTGTGTTACGCCACTGATGGAAATGTGTTACACAAAATATCAAACCTACAACACAGTTCTAATTAACTAAGCTAATATTTCAGAAGTAAAATGCAAGAGCGGTTTAGTGTTTTTTTTTACATTTTAAAAAGATCTCTTTCAGGACTTCTTTGTAATTCCCTCATTACACTTTGTTCCTCCCTTGCACGGACCTCCAGTTTATCTGTGAGCCCATCCCAATATTTTTCCTCTGAAAAATACAGCTTCCCTGCCCTTGACCCCTTTGGAATGAGGCAGGTGCACAAAGATGTACAGTCTCGCCTATAATGCCTTCCAGACACTGAACATTTCAGCCATTGGTCTATGCACTTCCCAAGCATCAACACACTCTGCGAAGGAATAGGCAAGCGTATAGTTGTTACATTTTAACAACTGTCAGTAAATCAAAAATGTTCTGTCGTACAATGCCAATCTAGTATTATTATTATGGTATTTATTGAGCGTGGACCTAGCGCCGAGAAGCAAAAGAATGCTTTACAGAGGTATAAACCATTACAGATGCATAACGGAGCACTTTTCAGAGGTAACAACAGAACAGCTATACAGAGGGGGAAGGATACAGAGTGGCACAATGGAGGGGTACAGTAATACCGGGTGGTGGGGAGGAGAGATTTAAACTGCCAAAAAGGCAAGTCGTGTCCCTCCCGGGAGCAGATGTGGAAGGATTGCTGGAGCAGGGTTTTCAGACAACTGGACGTCGGCGTGATTAGCACGGACCAGGGTCAGGGACATCATTAACAGTTTGTACGTGTTGGGAGTGGTGTGTGGTGCTGAGCAATAGTTTGATATTATCTCCATGATTCTGCTGCATGTGTTGTTAAAATCCTGTTCTGAGGGTGGCGCGCGCATCCGAGTGTAGCCAACAGTAGTCCTTAAAATGGTAGCTGTCGCACCTGCATAGCATGATTACCCTGATTATGAGAGTAAGGAAGCTTGGAAGGGACAAGTGTGATGCAGTGACGGAGGCAGGCCCAGCTGAATATGTGCGGGTGCCAATTTGAACATATTTAGGGGCCACCTACTGAACGTGAAAACAGTCTGATGCACCCGTGCATACATTACAATGGTGACAAAGATAAGGTTAATAATCACTGATTATCACAAGACGGCTAGTCAGCAGGGAGCTTAAACACTAAATGCCCACTGAAGAGCTCTAAACCCTTCTATGTCAGCAAGTAGCTGATGTGGAGGAGCCAGTTTTAGAAAGCAATGAGGTGATAACTCTTCTGTATACCCCGTGGGAAGAGAAAACACAGCTTGTAATGTAAGAGCTGCAAAGCGCACAATTTAACCACCAGAACAAAAATAGAGAAATAAATATATTGCCCTGTTACAAGGCTACTGACTGTCAACATGGGGGCAGTTGCTGGGGTTCGCCCATTAGGCGCGAGGCCCCTTTCGTTTGAACAAGTTGAAAGCTCCTGGCGCCATCTCTGCATAGAGGCTCCTGCTAATACAACTTTCGAGGTAACAGAACATAGCACTTGGTGAACAGTTTAGAACATGTGGCTTTTAAAAAGAGGAAAGAGACTTTCTTTCAAATCGATGTTGAAACTCTGGTAGATTGAGAACTATGATAGCCTGTTTAGAGACAAGGTGCGCTGCACAACACTGCCAGTCAAAAAGGGAACCGAGTCTTTAATCATTAGGATGGTTAATATTGGTGGCCCCAGGTCGAGTTTGGACTATATAAGAAAAGAGATTCATAACTTTTGTGGGGGGTAACGGGTTGGGGAGCGAGTAACACACACACAGAGCACAAGGAGAATCTCCAAGGCCTCTCACCCAAACTGAAGGAAAAGGTGTGTATACCCGTAACAATGGGGGGGGGGCCCAGGGGAGGGAAAGGAGTGGCCGGGGACTAGTGAGGAAAGGAAGAGCAGTTGTGGTCGCACTGTGGATGCTTCTTTCACAAATAGGCTTCTGATACTCTTTTTTACTCGATAAATGGGCAGCAAAATGACACGAAAATGGGAACGTTTCTGGTAAAACCACAAAAAACAACAAAGTGATACCATGAATTAGATCTGGAGCAGAATTCTCAGGACACAGACACTGCTACACTGTCCAAAGGTCAGGGCTCCTACAAAAAACATTCCCCAAGTGTAATAAACTGTAAAATCAACACCATGTATTAGACTAATAATGCACAGATACCCACATCCTAACCAACCTTGAAGTCACAGGGGTCAATGATAAATATTATCTTCCCTCTCATCCCAATTGCACACACTGATTTTGCTCCTCTCTACTACTGCTGCTCCTGCTGGTGCATGCATACTCCATCATACTCCTCTCTTATCCTCTCGGACACGCAAAGCACTTCGATACCATGACCTACGATAGGAGGTGCTGTAGAAATGCAAGATCACATAGCAAAGCTATCAGAGCAGTCTGCTGTTTCTTGGTCTGGGTTGATATAATGACAGTTACAACTGCTAGCGTATATTACTTTGGTGTTCATTCACTGTTCAGTGAATTCACCCATCACCTTTCATTCATATTCACAGGATAACCCACCCATTCGACAGAGGAGTGGAGCATGAAGCGCAGCAGTACAACCGAATAAAGAAAAAAGTCAGTATGGATGCAGAGGCATTGCTAGATGGGGTGGGGGCAGAGGCTGAGAGGGCTACAGTCCCGGGTCTTTTGGTTATAGCCACGGATAGAAGCTCAGGGGCTACAACCAAAAGGCTAGCTAGCCCCGAGTCCAGACAGTCTCGACATTAGCGTAGCCCCAGAACCTTTCCAGACCTAGCAACACCCCTGTGTGGATGGATGACCGAGGTTTTTAGAGAATTAACCCTAGGCCATTTTTTGACTCATGCAATAATATAAGTCGTCAAAGTAGAAACATTCAAATATAAGGGTGCCTAGTCCTGAAAACGTTGTCCAGCATCAATTTAACGAGGGTGGATGCCATCCTGCACTTCCTTCCACATTCAGGGGCACCACAGTAATAAGCGATTGCTTGAAAGACAAAGAATGATTCATCCCAGGAGTAAAAAGAGAGGTAAATACCACCCCATGCCAAGGAGATTGCGACTAGACGCTATAACCAATAGCAACATCACTAAGAGGGCTAAGAAGGCAATCAAGTGCGCCGGCCATTACCTCAGCTAGTTCGAGATCACTAAGACACAGGCCGCCATAAGCGAAACAACATTGCAAATAGCAGAAAACCACAAGAACTGTGTAAAAACAACAGAACCCCACACCTTTCTTATTTTATCCACAACAATATTTCATCTCCAAAGAAACTCAATCAATACACTAAAGAAAAGACATACGCCATCCATAGTTTGTTTCGCAATTGAAATCACACAAGACATGGCTCAGAATAATAGAATCCTACGGTCAAAAGAACAATAGGAACCAAAGCAAACAGAGCTTTGCGGCACAAAAATATGCGAGCCTCCTTCTGCACAAACAATTCTTCTAAACGTCTCCAAAACAAGGGTATAACACATACAAAGAACCACAAGCTTCCAGGTTTTGTGAAAGAAACCTAAGCCATTGGAAAAATAGTGCACCAAATTACACAGTATCATTAAAAACTCCAAAACGTCAGCCATAACCAAGACTCCCTATTTTCAATTTGTTCACATTAATACAGAAATTAATCTGCTTGCTGTCTCGATTTATTTATAAAAATTGATTAATACTTTGTGGAAAAGCAGGTCTTTCTGCTTGGCTCCCTATGCTGTCAATCATCCATCGCAAGCCAATCACATTGCAGACTGGCAGCATGGAGAGTGTAAAAGTTGTGTGAAAAATACTACTAAAGTTCTTCAAATTGCTGACAATACACATCTTAAGTCGGCAGCAATCACAGGAGCAACCATTTGTTGTCATGATCAAAATTGAGTGGACATTGAAGTACAGTAATACAGTTTCCTTTGTGTCCTGTGTGGCTGAATGTTTGTGTTTTAATAGATACATTTTTTCATCCAAATCAATGCAGAAAAATACTAGCTGCAAAGTATCTTTTTATACGACAAATAATAAATGTGTATAAATACAAGACATTTGCAACAACATCAACCAGCTATCCCAAAATGAGTAAGTCAAAAATGACACACACACACAAAATAACACCATTCCATTGCAACCAGAAAACCAGAAAATACACCGCATTATTAACATGAAGCCTCCAAATTGTACAAGCAACCAACATACCCTTGAAAGCAGTAAAGGAACTTACAGCCTAGATAATGAGTGTGCAAACGGTGGTTCTGCAGATGTGTGGACTACAGCTAAAATAATCCCTCCCCATTGACAATGCTTGGCTAGGGCTGATGGCAGTTGTAGCCCAAAACGGTCAACTACAAGTGTCTCTTATTCACAATTTGTTGTTATTTTAGTTTTCATTTAATCATATTTCTACCTTACCAGCAGTGATTTTGTTACTTAATGTTGAATTCTGCTACTTTAAACGACATCCACAGGTTCAAGGCCTGCCTCTCATTAATCCAGCCCTGATACCCAGTGTTAACCTGAAGCTCAACTCCTCCAAGACTGAATTCCTACTGCTAACCAACACCGAACACCCTGACATCCAGACCTGGCTCTCTGCTATGAACCACAAAGGCTTCCCACCCCAGATGGCTCTTGTGCCAAGTCCCTTGGGTTCAACATCTACAGACACCTCACGTTCAAACAGCACATAGCAAGGAAGACACAAATGGCTTGGTACCAACTTTCTCTCCTAACTATATCAAGCCTTTCACCCCAGAAAACAACTTCAGATCCACTGTCCAAGCCTTGGTCCTCTCCCACCTGGATGGTGGCAATGCCCTTTCGCAAATCCTTCCAGCGACTACCCGAGATGTGTCCCGCATGCTGCAACAAGACTCAAAGAACTCTGAAAATTCGACCACATCACCCTGACCCTCATCGAACTGCACTGGCTCCTGCTGCAAGCCTGTATCATCTTCAAATCCTGTTGCAGCATCTACAAGGCTGTCAACCTGAAAGTCCCAAGATGCCTCACTGAGAAACTCAGCATCTCTGGAGGCCTGCGATCCACCAGAAGTAAGCAAATGTGCAGACTTGAACTTCGATGGCGCAGGAAGGAAAGAACCACAAGACAGGCCTTTGCATTCTACGCTCCAAGACTCTGGAATCTCCTCCCTGTCAACATCAGACTTGCCCCAGCACTTCTACAGTTTAGGAAAGAGCTGAAGACCTTCCTCTTCAAGGAATAACTCCTCCCTAACACCTAGGTCCACACACCCTGCACTCCGCACCCTACCTGAGACTCTGTCAACTGCTCCCTACTGTCTCCTCCCCTGGTTGCTTGTACATCCCTTGCTGCCAGTTGTCCACCCTCCCCTGTTAGCTATCTTCACTGTGTTCTTCCCCCTGTGATTGTAAACCGCTCCGTTGCATCCCAGAGCTAGGTCTGCGCTCAATAAATGAATAATAATAATAATAACCAACGCACAAGGAACTTATCCATGGGTAAAACTTGAGGATACGCAAAAGTCGGAGTCCAAATCATGGTTTACGCACCAACACATTTTGGATTGCAATCTCAAAAAGTATTTAGCCCTTCAATTGCTTTTGGCAGTGCTTCAGAATCAGATAGGTAGCAAACAACGAGAATTCCTGCCAGATTTCCAAATGTCCTCATTACAATCCTTCAAATACCCATTAAGCAAGGCACGTCAAGACTCTCCCGTTCCCACCATGCTTAGCATAAAAAATGTACATACACATCAGTGTAAAAAACATTTTGTTTGAGAGAAAAAACGACTTGCAAAAACTGAAGTCTACAAACATTAGGAATGGCAAGGAAAAGGTACAAATGATCATTTCAAATGAACTATCTCCCAAATACAAAGAAATCCCATCACATTTACAAATCTAAGGTTAACTCACAGGGCACCACTACTTCATAAGACTCACTATTACCAGTGGCAAAAATGCCAAGTTGCAAGCAATTAGACAGGAATAAAATCACTCACATGAGGCATGAATGTCAGTTTTCCAGATGAACACAGCAGACAATTTCTTAAACGCCAAGAGTGACTTATCACTCGCCAATAGCTAGTGTCACACAAGCTACCTTACGTGTATTGAAGTAGTGGTTCACTATGAGTTAAGGTCTAATTCGTTGAGTAATTTATTTGTAAAATGTTGGACACAGTTACATGTAACCTGCACTAGAAGCAGGCGTCTGGTCCCAATCGAGATCTTGAACTGGTCTAGCGAAAATCTGTTCAGCTGTTTCTATGCTACTGCTGAAAAACTGGGCAGAAATGACCAAAATAAAAAAGGTGGTGATATTTCACGCTCAACCCATTTGTAGACCACATACTGCAATTCCCAACTCCAATTGAGCCTACAGA
This sequence comes from Ambystoma mexicanum, assembly GCF_040938575.1. Taxonomy (NCBI): domain Eukaryota; kingdom Metazoa; phylum Chordata; class Amphibia; order Caudata; family Ambystomatidae; genus Ambystoma; species Ambystoma mexicanum. The sequence continues at coordinate 809,914,235 of NC_090941.1, forward strand.
TCTGACTGTGCACTGGTGTAAAACTCCATTTAAATGGCTCCTTGAAATAAAATCTACCTGACCCAGTCAAGGGAGGAATGGGAACACCTCTCAACCAGAGTCAGGAGACCAGTCCAGCCCCAGAGGCGGGGTGTGGGAATTGGGTGGGCCCCAGTCCCTGTCCCTTTAGCTTGTGTCTGGTTCCAAATAGCAGTTGGGGATTGGAAGTGGAGCAGTCTGCAGCAGGACGTTATTTTTCCTGCGTTGAAACTTTGTTGGTGCTTAAGTTTTTGTACGGTGGTGCTACAGTTGCAGAGTGCTGTGTCTTTAACAGCAGGGGACGCTGTGTAGAGCAAGACGTGCTCCAACCTCCATGTCTTTCTTTTAAACCACGTAGCTTACACGAAGCGGCCACAAAGTGGATTGGAAGTGGAGCAGTCTGCAGTTCACGGTAGGCCAGAGAGCTGGGGAGCCGTACTGCTTCCCTTGACTGGAGAAGGAAAAAAACTCTATGCGAGTACCGCTTCACTTGAACTTCCTGGACCGTGGTTTAATTGGGGTAAGATGAAGAACCTATGTTGCTTATACGACCCGATGGTAGCATCACGCATCACATAGCCGCAACCTATACTCAGGTGTGAGGCGCTGTGACCACTACTATCAGCATTACAGCAATAATCTCCAGTGTCGGGGGCCTCTGCTCCTTTTTTTTTCTTTCTCGACTGTGGGCTTGGAGACTGCAGGGCTCGGGCCCTTCGATCCACGCAACTTGCAGAAAAGGCAAATCACCTCGACTGGTGGTACGCCAGGAAAAATTGAAACAGCGATTGAGAAGGTTGCTGTGCTAGAGATTACTGCTAGCAATGAACATCTGGAAGTAGGCCAAGTGAGGAAGGAAGGTCTTGGGCATGGCGGATGTCCAATCAATGTCAGGGTTGAAATTGCTGCAAGAACAGCTTCACCTTGTAACGTGTTGGAAATGCCCCCTGACCTTCTATGTCAAGAGGAGTGTCCAGAACTGATAGCCGTCTGCGATGAGAACATGGCTTCAGAAGATCCAACTGCAGACGGTTCTTCTTGATCTTTGAGACTCCTGGTAATCACGGATAACTCTGTCATAATGAATACCCCTGCTGAGACTGCTCATGGGCAAATTGAGACCACCGGCCCAACGGCATTGTATACATTTGGGAAATCCATTAGCAAAGGATTAATGAAAAAAACAAGTGCAACCTTCTATGAAATCAGCATGGAAGCCCAGGGGCCTTAGCCCAACAAATCTACTGTCTAAACAACGCTTTTTCTATGGTAGAGCTGACAAAAGAACGGAACCCACTGGTGTCGTGGAGGGGGCTAAAGTTGGATCGATGGGGTGGGAAAACCTTATCCTGAGAGGGAGGCTGCCCAGGTTCCCCCGGCGGACCGACTACACCCCTTATTCCTAAGGGGATGGTGGGGGGGGGTTAATAGCCTAATGGACGGAAATTCCGCCAGTCGGGAGCCTGCGGGCATGCCCAGGGTGTTGAAGTCCTGGGGGCCTGGACATAGAAACCAACCACAAAAGTACCACTGGAAGGCCACTCCCAGTGTTGGGCACAATCTATGTGTAATAAAAAGGCCAAATTGACATTGGAAAAAAGTCCTCAAGTGAGTCCACCCAGCCTCCAGAATAATAATAAGCATGCTAGCCCATTATCGACAGCAGGAACCACTCATAAGTCTCCTGACAAAGTACTTTCAGATGAAGATCTTCAATTAGATATGGCAGCTGCCCAAGTGGAAGATCAATCACTACCGAAGCCTGCTATTGATGCAGGTCTGATAGCAGCCTCTCTATTACGATGGTGCCCTTTATGAAGCTATATGAAAATCTGAGCCATCGGATCAAAGACCAGACTACTGTTATGGCAATGCTTCACTCTAAGGTTCTATTTGTAGAGGCATTCATCATGGCAATACAAGGTAACTTGGACAAAACCTCTGAACAAATTACCAATATTCTATGCAGCTATTGATCCATTCATAAATGAAAAGAATAAAAGAAGATCTGACCAGGAAAAAACTATCAAAGATATTGCCAGAGAATCTGACAAAATAGGGTACAATACCCACTTAACAAATCCAGCCGCAAAACATGTTGATTTGGCACAGGTTGTGACGTTGCCGGAGAACACAAGGAAGGATGAGTAAGGCTTGCAGGTGAGGCCCTTGACAATTACCTCTCGAGATATCTGAGGACGACGCTAATGATGGAAGTTGTTACTAACATCGGGGAAAATGATACTACAATGGCCCTGAACGACTGAATCATATCAAGTAAGATCACTCAAGGGCTAGGACCGCCATCTATGCCTAAGGAGATGACTCTGGTCGAACACCCAAAACAATTCAAGATATTTTCTAGATTGGCAGATGAGAGGAAGACCAGCCAGGTTTGTGAAGAATCACTGCAGAGCAAGAGAGAGACTTTAAAGCTCACCCTCGATAAAAACAAAAAAACAGGGAACAGTAGTGCAGAGGCATATACAAACCTCAAGTGCATCCCGGCTAATGCCACTTCAGGGAAAAAATGCCCTACTGAGGAACCTATCATTCCCAAAAAATAATAGGGAATTTAGAGAGAGACAGAATGAGAAGAAGAAAATAACAGTTGTAAATAAAGCAACACGCATTGGCCTGGGGCGGCAGATGGTGGATCAGATAAGGACCACCCGACAAATAGAGGAAGTGAGGGAAGAAGAAGAGAATCTGGAATTAATATATCTGTCAACATACTCATCCAAGGAGGACAAGGGCAGCCCGATTGCAGGGGCTATCGAGGCTGGAACTGCACCATAGGGAGGGCCGGAAGGGGACTTCCAGGGAGGAGAAAACAACAAGTGGGGAGGACACGGATGGCGAAGCAGAGGATGAAAGATCGGACGACGAGCAGGTGGACTGTGAAGTCCTTAGTCCACTCACCAAGGGGCGCCTGCCTGGTGGGACAGGGAGTGGTGGGGCCCTGAGTTGGGTCAGGAGCACTCCCTGGTCCTTCACTGCAACTTGTATCCAACGGGATTGGATAAAAAACAAGGAACCTGGACAAAGTGGTGTCTTTTAAGACACTGGAGCAAAGGATGCATGACTTGGTCAACCAAACCGAGGGCGAAGAATCCATTAACCCCTTGGTAAGCCAAAAAGAAGACAAGTAGGGGAGGCAAGAGCCTGGAAGGAATAAAGCAAGAGAATGTGACACGTTCAGAATGCTCTTGGAGAGAGTCCTACGTATAAATGATTTATTTAAACCCCGCAGAAAAAGGCCGTAGTGGACGCCCAATGGCTGGACTGCTGACTGCAATAAAAAACGGAAGTGGTCTTAAAGTAATATCAATTAAACATCCCTCACCACTGATACAGAGACTGGCAGTAAAATAGGGCTGCCCCAGGGATCATAAAGCACAGACAGGGATAATACTCAATCTATATTGAAACTGTAAAACATCGAAGTCAGCTGGCTTTGTAAAAACAGTCACAGACCTGATAGACCATGCCACGGGGTACTGGCCGCACTTAGACATCATCGTGTGCAGAGACTTAAATGTCCACTGCTTCTACAATGAGGCAAACTTTGTTTAGAGATGTCTCGTCTCCTATGGCCCTCCCCCCCAGTTATGAGCGGATTACACTGGATGGATGAACTTGCTCGGAGGAACATTAAGCTAGTCAATGGTCACATCAAGGGGGATATTCCAGCTTCCCCGACTTGGAAGAGAGGCTCTGAGAAGAAGGTTCTAGATGACATCTTCGTTTCTGACAGTCTATATGAAAAATGCTGCACCTGGATGTCCAAGAAACTAAGTCCAGCGATCATAACATCTTGAAGTTGACCAGTAATAATTGGAACATAGCCTCCCCGGAAAAACATTCCGGGCAAAGATCGGAGTAACCTCAGGAAGAAACAGGCTAAAAATAAACCCTGATGGTATTAGGGTCCTTACAAAGGCCCTGCATGGACATTGCAGGGAGAATCCAATCTCAGCTTCATTGATACACATTGATTATACCATCAACTGCTTATGCTGCTTATGTTGAAAAAACATCTGTTGGCTCGAGAAGAGAATTCTCAACTCGCCATAGGTTTGGCAACGAAGTGGCAACAAGAAAAGGTCGCTAAACAGTTTAGTAGGAATATGGAAAAAATGGCTCGCATGAGGCAGTTGAAGCAGTAAAAAAACTGAAACCACAGTTCAAGAACCGAGTGAAGCAATATAAATGTAAACTCTTAACGCAAGATGCAGAGTCAATGTTAAGGATTATGGCTTCAAAAAATACCTCGGAAACGTGGAGGATCCCTGTTGTCAAATCCTGTGCCAGCAGGAGTGTGGGTTGATCGCTTCGGGCGGTTATTTGCGAACCCTGTCAAACCAGCATTGATAGAAGATGAAGGAACATCGAGGCCCTGGTCTTTTCAGACTGAGAAAGGCGAAATTCTTACCTTTGTTTGGAATCCAAGCAATTCAAGAGCTGCCGAACCAGACAGCAAAAAAAAACCTAATATTGAAAAGGATCCAAACAACTAAAGGCCTATCTCCCTTCTGGATGTTATAGGGAAGATCTTTGCGGCACTAATCCTGAAGGCGCTAACCAACTGGAGCATACACACTAATCACTGCGATCAATGGCAGGCTGGATTTGTAAAGGGGATCGGAACTGCAATGAACCTATTTCTTATCAAGGGCTTAAAAGCCAAGGTCAAGAACAACAGCAAAATCTACCTGGCATCCAAGGACTTGGGCCAGGCCTTAGACACATTTGACAGATTCACTCTGTGGTCAAAGCTAAAGGCATGGCACTGCCTGAAAGACATAAGAGAGACTGTGAAGGCCCTCTATTCAGATATGACCCTCAGAGTAAGGCTAGACAACTCGAGAACCTGTCCAAGCCCATTTGAACGGTAAGGGGCATTAAATAAGGCTGCCAACTGGCTCCTGCAATAATCAACGTACATATCTTAGACATCGAGAAAGCATTTACTAACATCAGATGCTTTCCAACTTGCTTAGCTGGTGTCCCCTTAAGTAGGTTATTATACGCCGACGACATGGTGCTGTTAGATCAGACCGAGGTGTGTGCGTTGGCCGGCTTCGTCGAATCCAATGGGCTCAAGGTCAACCTAAAAAAAAAAAGAAAATCAAAAATTATAACCCTGGGATGTAAGCAGGGTGTAGGAAAGAAGGTTTCCCTGTACTCAAGGTAAATTATAATGAGTCTTTAATGTCCAGGCCCAGCTCTTCCATCAAACATGAGGATTGTAGGGGAAACACGAAATACAAGTATAAGGGAGAAACACTGGGACAGCCCCACACCCCATCAACACCTCTACTACTGACCAGCCCAACCGTCAATAGTAGAACTGCTGAACCTCCACATTCCACATGATGACACCCTCATCGTTCCACAAGCCTAGTTCTGAGCCTATGCTCATAAGCATAGATTATAACACTTCCCCCTCCCTTGGGAAACAAAGAACGAGGGAAAATGACCAGCATCGTACCCAAGTCATCACAAAACAAGCACTGAACTACAGAACACAGCGGCCGTCCATGTCCATAATGGCAGCACCTAACATGAGGAAAACTTTCACTAGGCCAACCGGACCCCTACCACAAATGCTACACAGGCCCACCTGGACCACCAACAAAACACCACAACACCAACACGATCAAATTCCAGATCAAAATGCCGACGTAATTCCTAGGTTATAAAACACCACCTTAAAATACAACAGTGACTACACAACCCCTCGATGGTAACTTACAAGAAACAAAAATAACAAAAATGCACTACCACCGTTCCGAGCTGCACCTCAAAACCCAGGACTGCCACTCCCAGATCACCTAGTTCATTAGAGAACACAACTACCTAACCACCCTATACCACCATCGCACAAGCATCCTCCCACTCTGGTCTGCACCCCAGAGTCTCGGAACTGCCACTACCGAGCACAACCCAGCTCAACAGAGCACAACAATTGACCAACACCACCGAGGGACCAGGCTAATGCTAAACAACCAAACCACTCCAGGGTAATCTTACAAAGAGAATAACCAAAGGTCCTACAAGGCATCTGACTGAATATGGCTTAACACCACATGTTAACACGCCCCAAACCAACCGGTAGAAAACAAGCCTGGGGCAAACCGTCAATGCCAGGATACACTCCATGTCATGACATTGAACTACCTTTGGAGTTCGCTAACCTCTGACATGGCCATGTGCAAAAGAGATGTAATTCCTACATAAAACACCTATCATGTACACAACACCTCTTACATAGCCATGTGCATGTGAAACCTTCCCTACATGGCCCTAAGAAGACCAAAAGGCTGAGTAATAACCGTGTAATCACCACATGACACCAACAGCAAATGGTGGATCCACCCGGCACCCACCAACCCCAAAAACTGGAAAAATAACAGTGTACTAACCACAGAACACCAACAGGTACCGTGGACCCAACCCAGCATCCACAACCCAATACTGGAAAAATGGACCCACGCCGGCATCCATAATCTCACATTAACATCCCACAATACAACATTGTGGACTCGCCCGGATGTCACAAGGTTAACCTGCATAAAGGTAACTGAAATTGTACCCGCCACTCCACACACCTAATAAACCAGAGTATGCCCATACTCATTAAATGCCCGAACTGCATATCGCGTGAACCCACCGGCCATCCACAATTCTTATAGATGATGCGTAAATTTAGATAAATAAGAACCAATGAAAATGAAGCGGAATAGATCCATCCGAACATCTACACCTTACATCGCCAAACACCGAATCCAAGATTGGCATGAAAACTTCATAGCCACATTGGCACTACATCCACTCACTCACCACACAGAAACAACATGACATGGAACATAAAAATATTATGCATCTAATACAATTATGAAATTTCTCAGAAATATGCAATACAGTTGCTTCCCATTACATTCAATGAGCGTTGTCCCGTAGACCACTACCCTCTAGTCCAGAAATATTACAGTCCTTGGAAACACCACCCGCAAGTCCAAAGTCCAATGTCAACTTCCCATACATGAGAAAAGTTCCAACGCCTCTGTACTAGGGAAATATACCCTCTTCCCATGGAAGGACCCCTTAAAGGTGACAATTCCTACAAAAACAAACCTAACCAGGACCCTAAAACGAGGCCACAACGTAACACACCACTGGAACAGACAACGGCCTCCACGACATCGACCCCTTACACTACCCAGAGGTTGCACTCTGCACCCCACAGTGGGCCACCACATCAACACAACAACACACTGGCCCAAGACACTAACCTGCAATGAATCTTGTTCAATCATGTTCCTCTTCATACGGTTCCTTGAAGTGCCCCAACGCCAAATCCAGGAAGTGAAAATGACACACTTTACTTCCAGCGCCGGCACAGGAACTTTCTTCACACTATTCGCTGTCCTCTGGTGGGCTTCCATCACCAGGACCAGGACATCCAGAAGCATTCGTAATACCAGCCCCAACTCCAGACTCCTCACATACAGGAACGGAAAGTTGGACGGCATCCATCACTTCACCATAATACCGCATCACATGGACGTTGTTGCCGGAAACAGGAAGGAAACCGTGCCACAAAATCTTCCCCTGGACTTCAACAATAGAGTAGACGGAACACAGACCACAAGCGCACCAATGGTCTAAACAGTTATTGGCCCGCGGAACCGTGAACAAGTGCAACGTCATCATTCCTTCCCTGGGCACCGCTGCGTTCACCTCGCCTCCCACGCCTGCCAAAACCTTCTCCGCAGACAGTCACATGATGGCAGCGCATACCCTTCAGGCTGCGGCACAAAAACCAGGGGAGGAGTCATCCGTAAACAACACAGGCCCCGATGACCGGCCCACGGATCCACCGCTTCCGCTCCCTCTGTCCATCTCAGCACTCGCACCCATACGGGCTGCAAGATAGGCGCTCGTTATCCTGACAGCTCACCAGACACTCCCAGGAACTAGGGTTAACGGCCCCCAAACGGCACCTGAAAGCTGCTCTGCACCTTGAATCATAGCCAGGACAACACGCTGGCAACTCTCCTTGAACAAGAGCCAGGACACACACGCTGGCGACTCTAGGACTCACACAGTCGCCATGTCCTCTCCGCCAACCAAACGAGTCTCTGTCATGAACCCGCTAAGGGTTAAGCCACGGACCTCCGGGCGCAAATGAACAGCCGTCAAGCCGGCACTCGCTGCTCTGCCCAATCCTGGACTGCGCTTCCTGCAGGGACGCGCAGTGTGGAGAGAGCAGACCTCCACAGCTGAACTCGCTCGGGGTGCGGGGCTTCCTCCGGGGGCAGTGTTCTCTGGTGGTACAGGGCTGCACCCCCCCCAGCAGCAACGGTCTCCCCTCACAATCCCATCCTCGTCGCCATTGTAGGAAAGAAGGTTTCCCGGTACTCAAGGTAAGTTATAATGAGTCTTTAATGTCCAGGCCCAGCTCTTCCATCAAACATGAGGATTGTAGGGGAAACACGAAATACAAGTTTAAGGGAGAAACACTGGGACAGCCCCAAACCGCATCAACACCTCTACTACTGACCAGCCCAACCGTCAATAGTAGAACTGCTGAACCTCCACATTCCACATGATGACACCCTCATCATTCCACAAGCCTAGTTATGAGCCTATGCTCATAAGCATAGATTATAACACATGGAGGAAGAGCCGGGGAGAAGATGATGGAGGTAACCACCTTGATATTCTTGGGAATGTGTATAAGTGACAGTATCAATGACTTACGCAGAGAGGAAACACCGCGCAGTAAAGCGAGGAATCTCGCTGCACATGCAAGATTGATACTTGCGCATCACTGTACATTTTCGCTGCTCCCGGATTTTAACAGTTAAAAGTCATACCAATACTGACTTATGAAGCGGAGACCTCCTTTGCCTTACCGTCAGAAATGTGGCCTAAACTAGAAGGCATTTTTTGGAGGAGGGTATTACCAAAATGTATGCCGGTCCAAGCTATTAGTATAGAGCTTGGTCTTACTTCAATGTGGATGTCAGTGGCTGCATGGCTACATAGGGACCGACATTCACCGACCAGCCAGGGGGTCAGTAGTCGAAAGTTGGGGTTCTATGTAAGCCTGTGTGCTTTTTTATATACAGTATTCACAAGTTTTACCAGAAAATTTCTGTATAACATTTCTTAAAAACTTTCAGTTTTGTGCCTAAGTCATAGGGTGGTGCCCAAATGCTTAGGTCTAGATGTCAGAATCTTCTGTATGACTTTCCTTAGTCTTTCAGTTGTGTGCCTAAGTCATAAATTGGTGCCAACATAACTACGCTAGGTGCGTGTGTTTTGCCGTTCCTTGGGCTTTTTCAAGGCACTAATATAGTAGTTCAATAGACAGTTGTTTGTTCATATCAACATTTCTTCTTTCAAAGTGATATTTACATTAATCAAACATAGCAACCACACAGTAACCACACAGTAACAATCCCAATTTTCTCTGCTTCTTAGTGATATTGTTTGCCGATTAGACGAATTTCTGTGGTTCTTCAATTCTGGTAAGTTGTTTTCATTAATGGGTAATCAGGTCGGATCTAAGCATCCATCACTCCCGCAGTCCAGTTTTATTGTATACTGGTTGGTGCAGGGTTTTCGGGATTCTGATAAAGGATGAGCGATATATTCTTCCCTTTTAGGGTTTTATTCTAGTCAATGTACTCTGCATTCCGTCGGCTGCACTGTTCCTCGTAGCAGCTAATGACAATCCTCTGATTGTGAAGTGGAAACTGTATGATCCCGACTGGATCGAGATGCAACAATCCAGAAGCAAGCTCAAGGATGGTAAAATCTTTTTGGACCACAGAGCGGGAGGGACTGTACCCAGCTACTTGATAAAATTCCCTAGCAGCTATTTTGTGGGCAGTTTACGCGCTTCCGCTTCAACTTATTTCCCACAAAATAAGTGGGGGAAACACGGAAGGATAAAAACAAGCGATATTCCTCCTGCAGACTGTGAAAACATAACCTAGAGTCACTGTTCCACTTTACGTTAATCTGCCCCGCATTAAGAGACGCCAGGTCAAAGTTAATGGACACATTTTTTAACGAAATAGTGACTCTATCGGCCGAAGCTTTGTGGGCACTACTGACTCAAGGTAATCGGATGTCATCGACACTGTCATTGCTTGCTTTTTTGAAGGAAATATTCTTGGAAATCGAGGTTTCTTATAAATATGACCCTACATTTCGATAGTCTGTTTAGCTTCCAGCTTTTTTCTTTCTTTGTTTGTTTCTTTCTTTTTACCAAAGTTCTTGAAAAATTGACTTGGCTCCGGTGCTTTTTATTTTTACTTTAATAGGTTTTAGTATGGGAAATGATCTAGGTAAATGTTCTTTTGTTTGTAAATGTTAATTGTGATGTAAATTTGGAAATGAATTAGGCAAATTGTGTTTGTCTTTTTAAATGAGAATGTGAGATGTAATTTGGTAAGTGTTTCATTTCTTTTTTATCTTTTTGCTTCTCTCTCTTTGATTTTAGTGAAAAGGTTTTAATTGTAACCATGTGCTAATAAAAATAATTAAAAATAAAAAATAAAAAATAAAATAGCAGTTACCATTGTTAGCACTGCATAACTGCCATGCAGTTTCCTGCCCCATGTTCTTTAAGTCCTTGCGGCAGAAAGGGTATGAGCAATCTTTCAGCCAGTGGAGAACATCATGGCCCCCAGAGTTGTGCACTCTACAGACAGGCACCCAGGAGACTCCAAGAAACACACAAAGATCTTTGGAACAATGGGGATTCTCAATGGTCGCCATGGAAGAGGTGCAGTGGACCCACACTTGGAGACCACACGTATAGGAGCTTTGACAGTGGCTGTATCTGATGCGTGCTGCCATTGCCGAACTCTGGTGGCCTTGGGTTCAAGGAGGAGGTAGGGCTTTAATGGCATCTTAAAGCCTCATAACTGTGCGATACTACCCAGGGGAAAGACTGGATAGTAATTGGCCCAGGGAACCATGCAGACTTTAGGACCAATGGGATGTGGAGGAGAAGTATATAGGGGGTTTGGGAGGGGACGCAGGAAACTGGGCAGTGTGGGTTGTTTGGGTGAGGACAAAGGAGGAGGAGGAGGAGGAGGCAGCCTGAGAGATCAAGAGGAGAAGGGTGCAGCAGAGTATGGAAGAGGATTGTGAGGAGTGTGTACAAAGTGAGGTATTGGTTGGTGAGAGACAGTGGTACTTCAGTGTGAGTGCATGTGCATGGTGAATGAAGAGAGTGACTGAGATCAACAGTAAGAGTAAGGTATATGTGAGAGCTGATGTGCAGGCGAATGAGAGTTGAAAGTAGGGTGACTGTGGAGAAGGAGCAGTTGGAAAGAAGAGGAGTGCTGGTTGCTGAACAGAACCACTTGTGGTCATGCTGTGGAAATGGCTGTGCGTGACTTTCATGTTCCGCAAATGTAATTTCCATCTTGCACTGAACAGGACTCTATATTCACCCCGACTATAGTTTCTGTGCTGTTTATTTATGTCAAGTGCTTGCATGTTCCCCTGTGTGTGTATTTTGTCCTGTATTTAACTATTGCATTTAACACTTCACATACTTGATTCTAACATTTCCTGATCACTGTGTGTTGTACTTTTACTTATAATCGCTATAGTTGCTGGTTTTCTGGCACACTGGACCTTTCCCCATTGTGTCCATAGAGAGATGGGGGCTGGGGGAGGCTTGTTCCACCTGTTGTTCAGCTAAAGCATGGGACCTGTCCACTTTCAACCCTTCCTGAGAATGTGCGCTCACCTGCTCTGCCCCTGTAATTTCCATCTCCCCTTTGTACTGTCCTTCCTGATCCCTGTAAACCTAGTTCCACTTGACCTGGGAATCACACAGAATCCAGTTTTCCCCTGTTGTGGAATTGGTGGGGGTGGGCTCTAGAAGGACACTCATCTACACCCTGTTATTACCAGAGAACGCATACCTGCAATCCCATCTCCCCTCCCAGGAACACCACACAATAACGTGCCCCTGGCAAGAGCCAAACAAACCAGTTGCATATGTTGTGTTCCTGGGTGGGGAGCTGGCGCTTGAGTGGGTGGGAGCTGTAGCCCTATAAAAGCCTTTGGAGAGAGGACTGAACTCTCTTTTTGGTTGCTGGCAGCGGTCTGCTGACGGGTAGGCAATAGAGCTCAGGAGGCCCAGTCAAAAGGTACCCTTGTCTTCCCTCTCCATCCTTACCCTCCCTTTCCTCCTCAACCTGCTCTACATTTCCACAATTAGGGCTCCTGGCCTCTCTGCCTTCCCCCAGTCGCTCTCTCCCTGTGTCTCTATATGTGTCTCTCTCCCTGTGTCTCTGCGCCGGTCTCCCTCTCCCTGTGTCTCTGCGCCGGTCTCCCTCTCCCTGTGTCTCTGCGCCGGTCTCCTGCTCTCTGTGGCTCTGTGTCTGTCTTCATCTCCCTGTGTCTCTGTGCATGTTTCCCACTCCCTGTGGCTCTCTCTGCTCTCGCCCTTTCTTTCGCTCCCTTTCTCTCTCCCTTTCAGCATCTCCAACTCTCCAGCCCTTCCCTGTCTCCTTTGGGGTCCCTTCCCCCTCTGCATCCAAGGGTACTCCCCGGGGCCAGGATCCATGCCAGTGGGTGTGCCTAGCTAGTACAGCGTCTCTAATTTATCCTGCTGGCAATGAGTTTACTCCTCTTCCTGTACTAAATCTTTCCAGGTTTCAACAAGGACTTTGGTGCCTTCATTGTGTTCCCACTTTTCAGTGCAGCCTGCCTGCGATTGCCAGAAGGGGGACCCAGTCCGTTTGCATACACAATGCATCCTTAATGGGACTGTTCTCCCTGGTCCAAAACTGTGGCCCTGCCTGGGGTCTCCCAGACAGCCTCCCCCATTTTGGCCTCCCTCCCACTTCCACAATGCTTGCATTCCGGAAAAACACTGAAGGGATATTGGACCATGCAATAATGCTTTCTGAACATCAATCCAAATACTTGAAGACACTGCCTGAAAACAGACATATGTGCAGGCAAAATATAGAGTGCTACTGGTGTGAAGAAAGTGTTTCACTTGGAATGTTCAAAGTCAAACATGGAAATGTACTGACAGTTGCTTCTCCTGTTTTGCAAAATACATGCAACACTGACTATTTAAGATCATGTTGGTTTCTATGTTACTGGATGCCTTCTATGTGTCAGGAGTATTTTGCACAACTCTATTGCATTCCAAATGTGGCAGGATTTACTTGGTTTTCCAGGTGGGCTTTGATGCTAATTTACTTTGCATTAGACAATACCCGTTTATGCTGATGTCATGCCTAGAGTGCGTGGTGCTACGCAGTGGCGTCGCTAAGGGGGAGGCTGGGGAGGCCGGGCCCCCCCTGTGAAACCCTGTGCCCACCTTTGTGCCCCCCCACCTAAGAGGAGCAGTGACCATGTTCTCCCTCTAAATTTGTCTCTGCCCCCCTACTTTTGTCTTTGGACCCCTCTGTGCCCCTCCTAAATTTGATTCCTGGCGACGCTGCTGGCTACGTCAACTCTAATGCTTAGGTGCTTTGCCAGAAAACATATCGGACAAGGTAAACCTAGACTCATGTTGGTGTGAATCACGCTTCGCTTGTAATGCGCTCCACCTGAAACGGGAGCTGGGCCAGGAGTGCATTTACCTGTTTAACAAGCTTATCCTGTCTATTCCCTTAGCACAATTTACATTTGTTTTCATAATCAGCTCTTGATTTTAAAAAATATATATAAAAGATCATTAAGCATAGCCCTTTAAATCCGGTGAAAGTATTTTGTGCAGTTCTCCGGCCACTGGCCAGTTATGGGAAAGTTGACTTCACTTTTATTTCTTGACCCCTATTAGTGATGCTCAAAGCTATGGTTTCTTGCCCAAGTCCCATCCCAAGTCATGAATCTGTCAATCGCTAAACAAGAAACATGGCTAGAAAAAGTTAGACAAATCATATTTCTCCTAAAGTTTCTTTTATTTATTCTGGTGTTTTCTTTTGCATTTTTCTGACCCACTAAACCAAAGTTACAAAGTAAGCAGAGCTGGGATTTGGCAATACGTATTATGCTGCACATAGCTACGTGCATTTCATGTAGGGGAGACAGGGTTGGAGGGGAGAAGCAAAAGGAGGGTCCATAGAGACTAACTGGGAGAAGGGCTAAATGGGTTGTGTGTCAGGCTTGTTAGAGCAAGAGTTTGGCTTTCTTTTAGGGTAAAGATATAAAGATATGTTAATGAAACAGCACCATAGAAGTCTACGATGCATCCCTTTATGAACGCATGCATTATAAACAAAAATATAACATTACCAGGTGGTAAGATTTGAAGTTGCAAGCTAGGAGCCAGGCATAAAAAGTTACACGCCACCTCATTTCTACACATACACACAGCACACAACAATTCCTTACTCACCAAGAGTGAATTTCCACTAGTCAATGGCTAGTGATCAGACAAAACGTTGAGCCCCAATATTACAAAATTCTCTTGAAATCATGTTGCCCCGCTTGTTTTAAAAAACCTTGAATGAATAACCAATGTGTCTGTGCATTATGGAGTTAACAGTGGTTTCAATGGTAATCTACTCATGGGACATCCGGAAAACGGGACTCCTCAAATGTGGATGGAACATGCAAGAGTAAAGTCTGGATACAGGGGAGAGATATCCTTTCCTCTGATGTGGTTCTAAGCATGCTGAATCGCAGACAGCCCGAAAGTATCCCATTCCCAAAAGCAGAGCGGCTTTAAACACCATTAAGAACACATTGATTGAGCTAAACAATGGCCTCTCTTTATATCATGTGCAATATGGTTGTGCTAAAGAGATTCAGGTTAAATTCTGTGTCTGGATCCATTGCCCAGATTGTCGTTGCCGTCCTCTATTGGGATTGCTCAGCATTTGTTCGAGTAAAAACCACACCAGTATTTACAGTCAAGAACTAACCACAGACGACCAGTGGGACCCTTTAACTCTTTCACCTGGAGTCACTCGATCCGTTCTGTCAACCCCTCGTCTCGGCTTCCTGCTACACAAGACGTCATTTCTCATTCCTTCCAATTCTGGCATCGCCTTACCTTATGCGTTTGCCAGATAGAGAATGCGGACGTCATGTGGCGTATCCACTACAGCTTCCACCTACCCACTCAAGTGGAATCTGAGCACACGCGTGGGAGTGCTTGCTTGGTCAGAGTGTTGTGCAGTAAAGTGCATATTGTGTTCATTATGTTACTAATATGAAATGTACTGGCTTGATATCAGTAATTTAGGGTCCTCTATGGTAGTTTTCCTCCACAACACATTCCCTCAGAGTTCAGAATACTTTGTGCTCAAGAGCAAAGTTAATCTCCTAGACAGATTTCCTCCTTGTAACCGTACTGGACTGCCAGATTTACTGAATGTCGCCCACGCTACTACTCTCTTGCAACACCAACATTTTGGACAATTTCAGATCAGTCACTGCCCACAAATGTTACATTTTGCACCCATTAGAACAGGATATTTGCCTAGTCTCAGAAATCTGGCTCAGTGGACGATGATGACGTTTCTGAATTTTGGAGCTGGCTCTTGCTAAGTATCACTTGCTCATAATGAATCCATTGCTTGGGAAACAATGCAATGGATATTTAATAACCAACAAATCTCTGCTTCGGAGTAACTGCAGACTTACAGACAGTCATACTGAATGGGCCACGATCCTAAGTATATATTGCTTCTGGTCACCAGGCCTCAAGCAGGAATTTTACAGAGGCCATAGATTAGCCCACCACATGGACAATGAAATTGGAGCAAAACGTCTCATTTCAGGAGATGTAAATCTCTTGACGATCTCCAATCTTGAGAGGCAAAATAGTAACTGCTTGTCCCCTTACTCAGTATTGTGTGTTGGTTCAGAGGATCCTTCATAAATAACAGTCACATCTTAAAACTAATGTTTGTGAAAAATAAAAATATCAATGCACCTAAACGTGCTGCGGTCCAACCTGCCACCGCCCACAAGAATGTTTACAGAGAAAACCAACTTCTCATGCAGCTGGCTTTATTATTGTGCTCATTTTCAAGCACCATTGTGAAAACATCACCTAATAATTCTACCAGACTCCTCTTGGCAGAGTTCGTGTACATGCCATTAAGTCATTCTAACGGCCAGGAGCATTGTAAATCTGAAACAATAAAAAGTTATGTCACCTTTCAAGATGTCAACCAAAGGTGCCACACGGCTGTAGCGGTCTTGGAGAAGCACCCATTTAGCAAACTTGCAAGTACATTATTAAATCTGTTTACAGAGGTAATTGTGCTTTAGTTCTATATGTAATCCGTCTTAAAACTAAGGAACTATTTTAAATCAGTGCCAAAATGCCAATGCCGCATATTGACATTTGATTCTACAAAGTCTTAGGCCCTCATTCCGAGTTTGGAGGTAGCCATGGAAACCGGGTCTGGTGTGGTTGAATGGGGACTTACTGGGGCATTCCGACCTGTGTGGACCCGGTAAGTCCCCCTTCAACCAACCATTCCCCATTCCCATTTGAGCCCCCATAGGGCTCAATGGGAATGGAGAAGGTGCTAATTACGGGCCCGCGAATAGCAGGTCCGTAATTAGCGCCCTGGTCCCTTAGCGGGACCTGTAAACAGAGGTCGAAGTGGGCGGGAGCGGTCGGGAGCGGTGCTCCTATACTTTTTATTTTTCAGTTTCACTGTTCCTATACTTTTATTTTAAAAAGAAACCTTTCCAGAACGGTTTAGTTTTCAAATAAAACTGTAGGAAGAAGTTGAAGCTTGCACTTCAGTGCAATGCACTGAACATTCCCTTAAATATAGGTGTGTTTGTTTGGGGGTTTGAACTGTGTGTGGGAGGGGGTGCAGCAATGGGGTTTGTGGAGAAAGGGGCAGACTGGCAGGGAACATAGCTGCACTACTTCTTTTTGTACACTTCGACCACTGCCCGCAAAGAACGTGTGGTCTGACCACACATCCTTTACGGGTCCTGCTAAGGGACCTCGGAATTGGGCAGTAAGGGATTAGCAGCACCGGTCTCCTTAACGGTGCCAGTATCCCTTACCGCCCAACTCGGAATGAGGCCCTTAATCTCAAAAGTCTGCCATCTCTGGGAGTTGCCATAACTAAGCCTTGAAGAGGTGCAGAAATGAGTCCATAGCAATCTGGATTCCACAGAAATGTCATGAGGCAAAAGGATGCGTTGCACAGCTCCCCCTTCCCATCCTGCACCCAGGGAATCTATTCCAGGCTGTCCTGCATACATCATGCCACTAAATCCACTGCTCTTCAATATGAAATGATCCATGCTTATGGAAGGAAAGCACTGCTCAGAAACCTCAGAAGCCACGTAAATTATCTTTAGAAGAAACCTATTGCTTATTTTATACCTTCGAAATGATCCATCAGCCCAGTGTGATTCTTCTGCTTTTCGCCACAAAGAAACATTTTGAAAAGGTTGCTTCACCAGCCTAAAATGTATTAGAGCTCCCGCTTGCTGCTCATTAATGGGACATGCAGGTGTATGTTGAAAGGGTCATGTTCCCTGATTCATAGCAATGAAAGTCAAACAGATGTTTGATGCAGCACACAATACCATCGGTCAACGGAGCGAAAACATTTCGGCTTTTACTAGTTGTGGACGCTTTAGAGAAACACCTTCCAGCAGCACGAGGTGTGGAAACATTTTTGAAGTAATTGTCTAGAGGACTGAAGGTGAAATACATGCAATAGCATTGCCAGTCCCTTATCTAGGACTTGACCCCTGCTAGTGGAGTGGACTTCCAAGTAGTCTGGTTAACTGGGGCTAGTGATTAGTGTTGGCAGGGGGGCACGATTTAATTACACCCTGTACTACAAGACCAGGGAGATGACCCTTTCTGTGGGGGACACAAAACACCATTTTCAACTGTTATCATGGCATGTTGTTCCAGGAAATCCTAATCTTATACAGATTAGAACACTTCAAATTACTATTCTGGATGCAGCCAACTCCTATCTAACTGAATAGTTGGTATCCAGCAGTTCATTCCGATGGAGATACAAATGAATATTTGCAGGTCTAGAACATATACTTATTGTCCGGCAATCGAGAGTATGGTTGCCGCATTGCAGACTAGAACAGAGGGCCCAGAGTTCTGTACAAATAGCTTGTAACTAGAAGCTGTAATCCATAATCTTGCTGGTGGGTGTAGAATGCATAGGAATTGGGGAGTGTATTGTTAATATTGTCCACCAGAACATCTGGGTTTTGTGTAGTTTGGTGTGCGGGCGACCTGAGACATTGCTCAATTCTGTGGGAGGTTATAATTGTACCTGCAGGATATTCTTGACGGGTTTGTCCGTCTTTCCCACATAGCTACTAGCATTATGCTATTGAGGAATTGATCCTGCAGTCGGTCATCGAGATTAAAGGTTGGGAACTGTGGTAAGAAAAGGGAAGCAGTAGTTTATGTCATATGTGTTCTGTTGAATGGATGGCGAGGATCATGGGGGATGCAATCTCAAGAAACGTTTTTGTCCATTCTTTCTAAGTAGGCTACCTGACTGAGGAGAATGTCTTGGCTAATGGATGCAATAGAAAGACCAAGAACTTCATCAGAAAATTACTTGTTGTCGCCAGGTGGTATGTGGAAGTGATTTAATGTTACGGTGTGTGTGGTGCAGTGAGAATCGTGTGATGGGGTAATAAAGTATCAGAGTGTATGTTAGATGCAGTGTGATGATTCTGTGATTAACAGCAAAGTTGCCATCTTCTTGAAATGCACATTTAGGGATAGTTCTCCCACATGTTATTAGCAACATATAATGTTACTCATTTTATCAACCTTAAAGGAATTAAATTCTTTGTTGGATTCTAATCATTGGGTAATAGAATATGGTATGGGATCTTGTGCATGGAGACCGCAGCCGACTAGAGCACCCTCCACTCTCACACTCCACTTTACCCAGCTGCCTTACAGGAGCACTAACACCAGTGAAAAACAGCCAGTAGCAAAATAAAATGTAAAACAAATAAAAGTAATCACATTTTGTAATCTGGGGAGTGGAGGAATAAAGTGTGCAAATAAATGCATAGAAATGCACCAGCTAAAGCTTGGCAGTTTATTTTTATTTATTTGTTTATTACATTTGTTACTCGCCCAGAACCGAAGATATCACGGCGAAATTGCAGCCGAATTATCACAATTTTAATACAGTGTTACAGTTACAGTCAAATAAAACACATTTTATACTAAATTACAATTAAAGTCATATAATCAGATTTCTTATACTAAGTTACAATCGGTCAAGGTAGCAAATCACAGTTCGTTTAAATCACTAGTTGCAGGTCTAAAGCTGACCACTGGAGATACATGTGGGCCGTGGGAGCTCCATTTCGTGTTTCGGTTCAAAGAATGGAGGTAAACCAGAAACGTTCTAGTACTGAGGTGGAATAGGACTAGTTGAGGTTAATATTTGTTGAATAACCAAGTTTTCAGTGCTTTTTTTAATCTTAGTAGGGAGTCCTCATTTTTGATGCTGAGGGGTAGTTAGTTCCAGTGTGATGGGGCTGGGACTTTGAAGCTGCTTCCTCCTGCTCTACTATATTTGTATTGAGGAACCAGCTTGATCTGGAAGATTGGTCTGACTGCTCCCTTCAAGATTGGCGACCAAGAAGGATTTTACAGAGTTGGATTAGCAAATATTATATAAGGGAATACTACCCTTTTGGCAGTATTCTCCCTTGATGGTGTTGGTTGGAGAAATGCATAAGAAGAACAAACACTGAAAACCAAAAGCACATGAACAGAAGTATAGTTCTCTAGGAGTTGATGTACTCCTCAGAATAGTTTCTGATTCAATAGACTTGTATTCAAATACATTTTTCGACAAAGAAATGTGCTGCTCAGGGGTGAAACCCCCGGTCTGGTTCTTTCCCTGCCTTCCACAGGTCCTTGCAGGTAAAAGCAATGTGCCATGCTGCAGGCCAAGTGGCCATGGCATCTGCAATGCATGCCGACGGTTCCACAAGACAATGAAATCCAGAAGTCCATAGCAGTAGCTCTGATTGTATAACCGCTGTCAGTCATAACTTCTGCTCCGCCCAAATAATCACTTTGAGCACAGGAAAATAGTTAGGTGAAGGGCAGCACTTGCTTTTTCAAGCCTGCATGAAGACCACAATTTGAATCGAGCATGAGGTACAAGAAAACCAGTGAACCCACTGACTGGATTTACATGTGTGTATTTTGGGTATCTAACGTGACATTCTCAGCCACACAAGGGGAGGCCATGTGACCCCAGCCTGCACTTCAAAACAATCCTCTCGCCAGACTGTATTTACATCCTGAACGTCACTTTCTCGTAGACCCATAAGCCATTGCTAAGGGATCGGTAGTGTTCGATGCGTTTTGGACTACGACTTCCGTGATGCAGCACCTGAAGATGCTAGCTAGAACCGATTAGTTGTAGTCCAAAACAACAGGCGTGTCAAAGATTTAAGATCCTCGGTCTGGCGACGGCCTCAATCTCTGCACTAGCCACTGGCTAGTGTTAATAAGCCTTGAAGAGTAAGAAATAGTAATAGTGCCACACGTTTCTATTGTGGTGCCCTCATTTTTGCAATAAATTATTTTCTAAGGGAAACATGTGTATACATATGTGCCCTCTGGGTAGCAAAACCATTAACAGATTTATAAAGAATCTAATTTATGCCAATCTAATTCAACATAGAGCTTTGTAGCTTTTATTTCTTACTACAAATAAAATACTACAATTGTATATGCAGTCATAGCAAATAGTGGACTATGTATCCAGTGGATTTTGTAGGCAAACAGCAATTATGTAAAAGGCTCGAGTTTTAGTAGAATCAGATGATATAACCATTTGTGTTTATCTGGGTCAATAAAATAAAACAGTGCATATTTAGGGTCACTCACAAAGTCCCGGGGTTAAATGGAGCTGCATGAAATTGCAGTGGTATTTGGGAGATGCACACTCACCCCCAAATGTTTTCATTTTTATTTTTAAAACCAGTCTGTGAAGTATTTGTAAAATACGGAAGGGCATGAAGAAAATAGCAGGCTCCCAAATGTATGGGTACATTTAAAAAGAAATCATGGTAACTGGATCGAAATTAAGATTGCATAAACTGGAGCAAAAGCAGCTCCTGGGTATCCAGCATTAGCCAGTGACCGGGAGCTACCACTGAGGAACAAGGAGCTTGTACATATCAATTCGCAAATCTAACTTCCACATAAGATGCACACATCTTATTTTGTCCATTAGTTGTGACCGGTTATGCTGTAAATGTTTGTTGTGGTTGTAAGGAAAGGTCCCGATGAGAGAGATGGGTTCACGTTGCACGCGCCATATCGGTGACTGGGGGAGAGGCGAAGTTGGCATGATATTGCAATTTTATATGTATCTTACGTACTTAATAAGAATAGGATATGCGTTACTTTAGTGTTACTTTGTGTTTAAGTTGATATATTTAGATTTTAGATTTCCACACGTGCAGCAAGATACATGTGAAAAAGCGCTGATGAAATATAAAAAAATATAGGTTTGGTGTGCCACATAAGCGTCTGGAAACTGGGCAAAGAGGAGATTCACAATGTGCATGAGAGAATGGCGATTTGTCATGAATAAACCACTGTAAAGAGCACACAGTCGTTTTAAACATGCATGTACTGATATACAATAACCACAAAAGTGATGGGTGGAAGGTTTTGAATGAATCTGAACCACTGTCAATGCTCTCCGCAGCCTTCCACACCACCGGTTTCTAGCCCGTCTGCACCACTGGAAAAGGGGTCCAGCCATATGCAAATCAGTCAGGTACTGCCAACAATGGTAGCAGCCCTGCCCGAACTGCTAGGTGAAGACCCCTCTGCTCAGAAAGCCAAGCAACCCCAGCCTTGTTGGGCCTCCTCAGTGAGGTGCAGCTTGGTTCCCTATGGCACAGCGAGCAAGGGACCCATGTCTGGGCATACCCTCTCTCATGTAGTAAGACAAACTATAACCACAAAAGTGATGGGTGGAAGGTTTTGAATGAATCTGAACCACTGCATAGCTCTGGGCAGCCTTCCACAGCCCATCTGTGCCATTCCAAAAGGGGTACAACCATATGCAAATCAGTCAGAGACCCAAGCTACTCCTCACTGATGAGGCCCAACAAGGCTGAAATATGTTTGGGGATGCTTGTGGTCTCAAGCAGATGGTATGTGACCAAGCAGTTGGGCTGGACTGCCCCTTCTGGGGTGGGGTAAAGCCTGAATTGTACATGATATTTCCCCTTTTGAAATGGCCTGGCACACAAAGAACGACTGTCTGGAGGGTTGCCCAGAGCGATGCCAGAGGTTAGAAACCCTCCATCACATATTTTGTTTTCCATAAATTGCACTGATATACATACTTGGGGAAATATACAAATCTGTATGCCGTGTGCTCTTTCATAAATTGGTTAAACTCTGCAGTCAGGGTTTGCGAGGTGAATTCTTAGTGAGAAAACTGGTATTACAACATTGAAGGACAAAGGAAGGGCAGGCAGTTGCATCAGTTTGAGATGGTCAGTTTCAGCCAGGCGGGCTGGGTTATTATAACTTGGCAGTTTTGCGGAAAAGAAAAGTGCAATCTTTTTAAGTGCATGAGAGCTTGTTTTTTTTGTTTTGTTTTATATACTTCTGGGGAATCCAACCATTTGCTTATGACCAGCAATAAACCTGGGGTGAAGGGACACCTGAAGCCAGAGTTGACCGGAGATTTTATGGGTTTCTATTATTTTCTCAGATTGTGTCCGGAGGTCATGCGTGTTCAATTGGTATTCGTTTAGATTAGGGTGTTCAAGGGTCGCCAATAAGTGTGGGCAAGTGAGATAGTTATCACCAGTTCAAAGGAAACATATTTACTCTCCTCCTCCCCAGATTATTTGAAGTATCTTTGCAAACAATGTGCAATCATGTCAGGGGTTAGAAGGTCCCAGGCCACCTGGAACTTGAAACAAATTTTGATCAATCATGTGCTGGGGGTGGTTTGCAATAAAATATGTGGGAGTGTTTTAACTGTTGCAAAAATGTATATAATGTATCAACTTGTGTGGTTCAGCGAGGCTCGGGTTAGTTTGACTCTACAATGTCATTTAGCTCCTCTCAGCCACTTGTACAATACACTTGCTTTACTTAATAACCTGCACTTGCTTAAGTGGTGGGCCTGCTTTGGGTTAAGGTTATTAGAGGTCCATCTCCACATGTTGCATAAATGTGTCAATGTTTATTCATTGATTGTCCGAAATGCACAGAGTTAAATTTACATATGTGTGTCTGATCATCACTTAACCGGGCAGGTAAAAGAAGCTCCTGGCAGCTGTTGGTTATACGCTAATCAGGCTCTTCTAAGCTCCAAGCAGGAGCTAAATAGCTCCCAGGTCCCCTCAATTTCGATCCCTGCTGGTAGCCATATTAGAAGTACCACTTTGTGCAAGGTGTATAGCTTCTTCGATCACAACATAGGAGAAGCACTACAGTTATCTATGCTGTAGACACAGCTGAAGTCAGTACTATCATGTTCACAATTTAGAGACGCGCAACAGAAAGGGTGCCATTCAAAATAAATAGCAAGGTATATAAATAGTTGCAGGAACATATATTACAACCTTTAACCACACAAATACTTTTTTTACTGTTTTCTCAGTAGCACTGTGTGGGCCAAATCACTGCACATTGTGGTTCCCACAAAATGTACCTTAGACAAACCAATTCCTGCAAAAGGGAATTTTGGTACAAGTTACACAAAAATGCCTCAATGCAGATTGGCATTGTCAGGGGTTTTGACCCATGTTCGAGTTATTATGCTGCAACATTTGGGGCTGTGGGCTCAGAAAATCCAAGATGGCCGAAAAAGCCCACATTGCGCCAGAATCCAGGAAAACCGTGCAGTTTTTGCGCACACCAAAATGGTCGCCTGACCTACCACCCACCAGTGCGAGCGTGATGGGCCAGAAGCGCCATGAGTGAAACGTGGTGCCGAAGGAAAAACAGCAGTGCCTGTTAGCTAAATAAAAGCGCTTTGAAATCACCTTTGTTTCTCTGAAATGCAAGCTAAAAATGCCTATTTTAAACATTGCAAGATATTCAAAAATCTCACTGAACACCAGCAGACATTTGGGAGAATGTGGTCTTGTGTGCATACAAAATCTGGAAAGATGAAGAGCCCAAAACAATGTTATAACAAAACTGGCTGAGCTGTGGATGTCAGCAGTTTAACTGAAATTGGATTTAAAACCACTAAAATCGAAATGTTTAAAATAAATGAGTGACCTACTTTGAGTGTCACATAGGTTGCAACTGTTTAAATGTCATAGTTTTGAACTTAGAATCAGCGTTCTAGCTGCATGTGTAGGAATTGTAAGTTTGATTTGAATGAAGAAAAACTGGGAACAAAAGTGACATGTGGCTGAAGCCTGGCTTGAAGAGATTGAATTCTGCCCGGCAACTAACCCCGACAGGAGTTGAAACTTGCTCAGCCACTGCATTCGCAGGCCTGGCTGCCTTCTGCTGTTCCCACCAAAAGGAGATTACACCTCTCTGATTGACTCAGGGGAGGAGCACCTGGGAGCAGGGATGGTGAGGGGGGTCGTAAATGGCTTCCTCTTGGGAGAAACTGGGAGGAGCAGTGCCTCTGTGAGCAACTTGAGTTGAAGGAAGTGGACAAACCAGAAATTCCACCATGTGCTTTGGGAAACCACACCCCTCTGGGCCAGAGCATAATTTTAAAAAGATGGATAATTCATAGTACGGACTTGTCAAAATGATATAATTAATATCATTATTCTTGTGATTTTTCTGTGCACATTTTAAGAGGCGCTAGGACTCTGTGGTATGTTGTGGGGGGTAGCAGCGGAAAATAAGGTATTACTCCGAATGTCTGTATGTTAAAAATCTGACACTTTATCATCTGATGCCCATAGTCCTTGTGCATGTTTGTGTAAATTCTGGAAAAATTTAGAGGTTGTGTTCTTGATGAAAAGGGCAGAATTCTGTCATAAGTGGACACGACATCTTACAAAGACAGGGATCGGATGGTTTGGTGCTACAGAAAATATGTTAACTGGACATATAATATTAGAAAAATGGTACATAGATAAATATGTATTTGGATCAAAAATAGATTTGTGTGCAAATTGACAAGGGGAGTGTTCTTTCTGTATGCCATAAAATTGATGCCTGATTACACTCCATTCCTTCCCCCAATCAAGGGAGAGAGGAGAGCTTGGCCAATGATAAGTTGTGAGGGGCTGGCTTAGTTATGCCCACACACACACCCATTTTCAAAACACATAAAAAGAGACTTCTTTGGACAGGCAACATTCACTTTCCACTTTCTTGCGAAGTATTTTGCCGGACCAGACAATATCCAGAAGGACCATCTCCAGAACTTAGAATCCAGACTTCAGAACTTTTTCAGCAGTGCCAAGAACTTTTGCCAGAACCAGAGACCAGACTTAAGTGCAGAGCAGAGCTGACCCAGAGAGCTGTGACTTCAGAACCACCCGCCAGGAGTCCAGTCCAAACCTGATCAGACCTTGACGGCCTATTTCAAATTTATAGTGTGAATACTCAGCCAGAACTGTGCAAACCAATCTCTTAGTTTAAAATAATCTAATTCAAACCATTTCCACCTATCTAGAACTGCATCATAGAATTGTGTGTCCATCCTGTTGATCCAAAACCTTCCACAGCGCATCTGTCATTCTGAAACTTTAATTTAATTTCTGAAAATCTATCTCCACAAAATCGTCCGTATCTTTCGACTTTCTATTCATTATAGTTTTTCCGTAATCGCGCTCGACGCACTTGGAAAAAGTGCTGCGATTTGCGATTTGGTCCAATTAACTCCTGTCAAAATAGCTGCTTTGGCTTGCATTGCTGAAATTCGTTTTCAACCTGATGATCCCTTATTAATCATTGTTAGGTTGACTTGAACTAATCTTAAATAGCTATCACCTACCCTGAACCTCCTACAGGGAATTAAAATCATTTTTAGCATATTGTTCCCTTCTTTGCAAATCACATTTCAAGTATTTTGCTTGTGTTTTAAAACCATCCCTGTTTCTCTAAGCTTGCTAGGGAGGGAACTGAAATTCATATTGTAGTGTGATTGTATTCCTGAAAACTGTGTGCTTTACTCCATCTCCTTATATTGCATGGGGGGGGGTGAATTGCCACAAGGGGAAAAGTTAACATATTATCTCTTGTGAAACCCTATCAGTTTATTTCTGTACTGAATTCTTTCCATCATTATTTTTCCTTGAAACCCTAAAAGCATTCTCAGTTACCTTTTCCTTCCTATACCAACTCCTAAGTAATTAAATAAGCGTACAATTGTAATATTATCCATTGCTGATCACTGTCATATTCTTAAGTGTGATATCAAATATTAATTTATTATAAAAGTGTGAAATATATATATTGTTTACTTTCTCACTTTTAAATTGCAAAACAAACCTACTTCTTGGCTCAGTGAGGTCAGGGGGATTCAAAGAGAGGGGCGTTATATAAGGGTTTATCATCCAGAGTATAACTTGTCATAAAAATATATAAATAAGGGCTTCCCTTGGGCATCCCAGACGAGGCACTGACTTAGTGGGATTGCTGAATTGAAGTCACTTAACAGCATTCAATACAATCATTGAAGATAGTGAGAATATAGACAAAAGATTGCAGTTTAGGCTCAGAATGTCAATGCTGGTCACTACTACACATTTTAGGGAAGGCTAGATGAAGCAGTATTTTCAAATCCCACTGAAAACAGCGGGCAAACTGGTGTTCTAGTAGGTCCTCACACACATGATGGCCGCTTGCTATTAATCACTATTTTAATGAAATCTTTGTTGCAAAGCCCAGCCTATGTGAATTAGGAGACTCTTGATAGCTCATGTTCTGGGAGTATCACTGGAAGGATTTGGCGAATCCCGAGGGCTACCGGTTTCCCTGACCAGATGACTGAAACCAGGACTACAGCTCCTTCCAGTCCACGGATGCCGACTCATAGTGGCACATTCTTTCGGCACCCTACCGACCCTCAACCCCACCATCCAGCATATTCCTGGACCATCCACAGCTAAGACACCAATGAAATACAGGCAGGGACCACGGCACCCCAGCCCAGAGAATATTTCCTCATTCCTTCAGCATACCAGAAACAGGGAATTTGCTACACTGATAGCTCCTTAGTCCCCATCCAACAGATTGGTGAACTACATTCTGAAGGACGGCCGAGAGAGTTAAGCCAACTGACTCCTCCAGAAGCGGCACTCCACCGCCTCGAAAAACTGCAGCCCTTATTCAAAGGACACACCAAGCCACAGCTGTACACCCAAAGACCCTCTACAGAGAGACAAACCCAGAGGCCCAGATGAAGGCTTGTCAACAAGGAACTGAAACACCTGTGGCTAGAGACGAGAGCCTGCTCTCTAGCCCACACATATTTCTAAGGGGGCTTATCCCCCTGGCGTAGACCAACAGTTTGGTCCTCTGTTGGAACATTCTATCCACTTTTCAGCTGGTCTCTTTAGCGAGGTCCAGATACAAAACCAGCCCAAAAAAAACAATAGACCAGTATCTATATCTTTCAGACACAGATTTCTAGGATGTTTCTGTTTTGAATCATTTGGAGGAACTATGTGTTTACTGTGTTGAACTTTCAATGGATCATCTTTTAAACAACTGTTGATTTTGTTTTGTTCTTTTTGTTTTTTGTAATTTTGTTTAATATGATGTAATATTCAGCACAAGGACCGCACCAACACACCCATGATTTAGATATTGGATGCCATGTATAGTACTGTACCTAACTTTATGTTGGTTGTATTATTCAGTTCAGTTTTAAATGCTTATTCACTCATTGGCAGGTTCGAAAAGCGAAGGCCTATAAAAATGGAGCAGGCATTCAATACCAATCTAGACCACCATGGGTGACGAGACCATTCTGCCCCCACCGGCAGCAACAGCATTTCAGTGTGAATACTCCAGGGCAGATGTAACATAGATCAGAAACCCTGGATACCCACAGGGGGAAGTCCCCCCTTGCAATTGCCAACAACCAGGGAAGATTCGGAGGCAAGGGCCAAGTTGGAGCATGGTCCTTCCTGTAACTTGCGGTTCCTGCTCTGGGATTCAACTACGAGCAGGAACTGCAGGTGTGGAAGCCTCTTCCTTGCCACAACCCATGCCCTGGCAAAGCTCTTCGTTGGAGGTAGAGGCAAGTGGGTGTAAATGAAAGGTAGCTGCGGCGGAGTAGCAGGTGGCGGGACACCCCGGCTCCTCTCCTTCTCATACGCCAACTCTACCTCTACCTCTCACACTGCCCTACTGATCTCTGGAGGCCTAGCCACCACTTGTCCGTTTCAGAGAGAGGCCGAAGTTAAGTTAAAAATCGTTATTTGTTGCCACTAAATCGGAAGGCGGTAGGACTGCTTAAAAAGCGGTATCCTACCGCCTAAATCGGTAGGGTTGGCACGTATGCATTACAGACCTGTGCGTTAAAGCACCGAGTGAAACGTGCTGATGGGGTATAAAGCCAACAGCGTCAAATAAAGATATGACCAATCCAACGCTCCAATAAATTGTATTGCCGTCATTGACAGAAGTAATCACTAAAAAGTGTGCATTTCCCTGTTTAAAAAAACCCCATAAAACTATGCAAGCCGCTAACATTTGCATAGCTCCATTTTCCAAGGGGTTCGTAAAAGTTGCTGGTTTATTGTTTTTTGTGTGTGTAACACACTCTCTTGAGTAAAGCTAAAACGGAGCTATTTTTGGAACGTTAGAGTCGCCATTTCCATCAGATCACGAAAAACATCAAACACAATCAGTGTCATTGCTACGTTCTTTCCTGTTTTCAATTAATCACTTGCCAAGGTCACGAACCAAATCACAGCGCCACAGCAACATAAACAATCAAAAATATCGAAAACTCCTAAAAAATAGGGACTTGCCAATGCCTGCAGCCACTTTCCCTAAACAATAAAAAAAGAACCAAAATCAAAATGCAGATTCCTATACGATTCTGAAACAAATACCAGGCATCCCAAAAGCCACCGAAGCCCCTCCCACAGTGTAACCCAATCCCAACTAAGCATGCCGTGTTAGTCTGCCTCCATAGTACGCAACTTCCATCTGGGAGCTGCAGCAGTTCTGCAGCAATGCAACTGTTGCATGTTCTTGCAGAGAGGTTCAATTGTCTGCAGTTGGGAATAGGCTCTGCAGCTGAGAATAGGCACTGAAGTTTAAAAAGTCAAATAAAAAATAAATAAAAAAGCAGATTATTGCAGTGCAGCCTCTCAGGATGAATCTGCAGGTTCGGAACCGACTTGAATGGGCTTGCTCTTACCGCGATCAGGAAGCACCCCAAAAACAGTAACGCCCCTTTTTAGAGAGGGGGTGAAGCCTGTCGTTTGTTCGTGTTTTGATATTCTCCAAGTGCCAGGAGATGCAATATCCCTTCACGTTTAGTACACACATTCTAGCTTTCCAAGTGTTCCTGTAAATGTTGGAGTCACTTTAAAGTACTTGAACATTTTTCTATTGGCATTTCCAGTTGTAAGTTTTTGTTTTAAGGTGGTACATGTTGTGTAGGGGGCCTGCTAGGGACATCTAGCAGGCCCCAGCGTGCTATGTCACATCAGCACCATAAATGGTTGCCGGGGAACACCCGGTCTTTGTTGGCGGCAGCGCGAGCCTTAACCAGGCAGACCTCTGCCACGTCCTGGCACGAGGGTCCCACGGCATCATGGCCTGCAGGCCTAAATGAATGAGAGACAGGCACAGTTGTTCCTCTTCAGGAGTCTGCAGCCGTTCCTCTGCACGTGCCTGCAGGGGCTCCTTTTATTAGCTTGGGCCCATGGCCCATGTTAAAAGGTCAATACAGAGGGAAGGGACACATTCCCTTAAAGGGGCAACACACTTGGCAGGGTCACACACCACAGTACACATCCCTGCATTATTTTCCACAATTACTCACTACCTCCTTTAACAGATCAAGCATTAGCAATGCCAACGGTTTGAGCTTTTGTGTAGGCATGGGAAAGGCACTTGCGAGGCCCTTCTGTACTGATATTAACTGTAGTTGATAGTAGCAGCTACAAAATAGCACAAGTACCTGGCAAATGTCTAATACTTACACATAAGCACTAGGTAGGGTACAGGTGATGCTATGTGTGAATAGAGCATATATAAATAGTCACATATGAAAAGGCACAGATCAAGATCTCCCTTGTACATGACTGTTCACTGATCATCCGCTTTTCTTTACGTTGAGAAGGCATCCATGACAAATAGTAAACCATGCACAAAGTACAAAAAAATAATAATACATAAGCTGGGGCAGAACGCTTTGGGCAAAATCTCCTGAGTGCAACATGGAGGCAGCATGCAGAGAACCCAGGTTTGTGGCAACGGAAAGAAGCAACAGTTTCCAGAGCAGCATGAGGCAACATACGGTGGCAACAGCGTGCCAATATCACTGTTATAAGGCAGTTAAGGAATGTTGCAGAGGCATGAGACACAAAAAGGAAGCTGCAGAAAGGCACGAGAAAAGAAAGCTGCAGAGAGGCACAAGACGAGAAAAAGCTGTAGAGGCGCACAAGAAAAGAAAGTGTGGACCAGTGGCAGCCAGCAACAGGAGCAAAGTAGGGCGAGTGGAAGCACGTGGAGACCTCCGACAATGAAGGTGACGATGGAAAGAGACCTACAAAATGGAGGAGGCACCCCGATAACTGGGGCAGGGGCCTGCTTCCCTCTTCTCTCTCCTCCCCCTGGCTCCTGGGGGTCAGGGGGAGAGATCAGGAAGCGCAAAGAGCGCCAAAGATCGCAAAAAGCCTGCGAAAGGTGAACAAAAGGAAGGGGCGGGGCAAGCCAAGCCCCATATAAGCAGCTGGCGTCCAGCCAGGAAGAACTTTGTTTCCGAGCAG
Source organism: Ambystoma mexicanum (assembly GCF_040938575.1). Lineage (NCBI taxonomy): Eukaryota > Metazoa > Chordata > Amphibia > Caudata > Ambystomatidae > Ambystoma > Ambystoma mexicanum. Next base: position 809,945,186 of record NC_090941.1, read on the forward strand.
CCGGACACCCGCCATAGAGGAGAGGATTTTGTTTTCCAACCCACCCACCCTACGGGAGGAACAGCTACGGCAGGGCCTGGCCGTCGACGTCGCAGGACGGCGAGGCAGTGTTTTGGCGACCAATGATAAGAAACAGACTCCCAATGAGCCATTCCTAAACCGGAAGGGTCTTCGCTCGTTCGGACCAGCGCCTCCTGGGAGCCTAAAACGGCGGGGGCGTCTGGTGGTAGCAATGAGGGCTCAGCTTCCCACCAATAAACGGCGCTCTCCCAGCTCAAAAGCACCTGCAGGGGCAGGTGGTTCTCAGACACGAAGGGCTTGGGGGAGTTGGGCCTAATATGGACTTGGAGAAAATGGGGGAAGCAGGTTTTGGATATGGAGCAGTCGCTGCACCCTTGGAGCTACTTTCACTATTTGTTTGCTGTGATTATCATATGTGAAAATAAATCTGCGGCTTTTTTTATGCCAAAAAGAAAAACATGTCTCATTCTGCACATTACTGGAGGGGAAAAGAAAGGGGCAGAAGCGAATGAGTAATTGGTAATGTAATGTGGCATTAACTAATGGCCAAATACCCAGGTTATAGAACTGGGAGATCATTAACAGTGCTGGGTAAGCATCAATCTTTGGAGACCGGCATCAGCCAGACCACCAAGCTGGAGACTGCTGGGCTTGCATTTGGACAAGCAAATAACTGAAGTTATGAAAAGCAATAATGTCCAGTAGTAGCCAGTGCTGTACACAAAACTGGTGATAGTTAACTGAGCACCCGCAGCCAGAGCAGCAGGAGACGTGCATGTGGCTACCCTGTTGAGACATACATCTTCTGAGGGGACCGTTTGTGCACAGTCAGCACTAAATAGTAAGCGCAGTGGTTTTATCTATCAACACAGAGGTCATCACAGAGGAGCTGCGCATCTGCCCCCAAAGCTGGAGAGCAACAGTGCCCATTAAAATCACAGCAGGATGGCAGCATCGGCCAGTGCAGCAGCATCCGGAGCACCCCAGCAGGAGGACAGCAGCACTGAGTGAACCCAAAACAAGACGGCAGTGTACTCACTGCAGGAAGGTCACACACATCCAGGGCAGGCACAGCATGAGGTCTTCTGCAATACAAGGAGAGAGGTAGTAGGAGGGCAGCTGTACACATAGCATGAGAATCAGAGTGGCTAGCCAGGTTCAGGAGACCAGCAGCACTGCTGCCATCTAGGTGTGAACAGGAAAGTGGTGTATATATCTCCACCCTCACTTTTTGTACACCACTGCAAAGGTGATTCTACAAATACAATGAAACTCTGGCATGTCTTATTCAAATGAAGACTATCTAGTCCCCATCACAGCGAGGAGGAAGCAACCTTTCATTCATTGGTTTACCATGAAATGATCGAATATAAAAATTCATGAGAAATGACCGAATCATTTTTTCTAATAATGCGGGCAGAGCCACCCTATCCTCCCACACACCCCTACCTTAACTGATACCCTTGCCCAACCCCACACCTGTATTTTAACAAAAACTGCCCGAAATTTCGAAAAAAAATATAGGTTAAACGATTCCGTCATTTCTCCTAACAATTATTTATATTCGATCATTTATACGGGTATTCGTCCGTCAACCTTGGAACAGGCCAGTTCTGCCATTAATTACCTGCCTCTAACGTCTCCCATTGCAAAGCACCAATGCCTTAAATTAAACATTCTCGGCTTCACTGCCATTTCCGGTGCAGAGGACAGTACTCACCAGTGCGGATCGCACGGACTCATGCACATACAGTGAGGAGAAAGATGTCATCAGCATCAATCTTTCAGGCAGAGGCATCTGGAGAACTTGCTGCAACGAGGCAACAGTGGGAAATGGCTGCACGGGAGCCATTCCACTGAACAGGCTAGGGCGTCCTCAATTATATAAACTACAATAGCAGAAGTTAAGCAGCACGTCTGCCCGACTCTTACTATTAAATTAACCAGGTCATAAAACTGCTTATATTTGATATTGTGGGCTCCTGTTTTGACCAAATTAAAACTGCAGACTTACAAATCAAGTTTAAAGAATGTATACAAATTAAGCTGGGCTTCTTATTGACCCGCTACTTCACAGAAAGGTCAGAAGTGGCAGCCGTTATTTATTTCAAGTGAGTGCATGCGAAAATTACTGTGGTACGCACCGTTTAGGGCACTCTGATATCCCGAATTAGTCAATGTTTGATTTTTATTTAAATGAAAACATAATTGCAATAAAAACATGTTGAACGTGATTATTTAAATAAAAATAAAAATCACACTATTAATTCAAGGTAAAAAAGCATACAGAATAACAATTACTATGATTACTTTAGCAATTTAAAAAAAGATTATACACAAAATGCATGGTATCTTTCCCATTCAAAGATGGCGGCTAGTTTCGGCTCATTTCCAGAGAACTTCCTTGGAGACAGTCATCCAAGATGACTGCTTCCATGGAAGAGCTCAGACTAAATCAAAGAGTTCAGAGATGGGCAGGAATGGGTGGTATTAGCCATGGGGATTACATTGGCTAGGGCCAGGGAATGGGTGGGATTACAGCAGTGTATCCCTACTCAAATATCATCTCTATTGGAAAAGCATTACAGACCCACATTTGAAGCCCTTCTATTAATGACAATAGTTTAGGCTTTAAAGGTTGCGCTTTCGGTGCCACCTAAAAGCCCAAACTAAAAATACTGCCCTTCTTGGTTAACAGACAGGCAGATGACATCACTGAACACTTCCCTTCTGGGTAACAGAAAGGAAGGTAACCGCACTGAACATGTCCCACCCTCACTCAATCTCTTATACTATCTTATTCTCTATTAGCTGGTTGCCTGATGTGTCCATCCCACTGTTCATATAGTAATCTTATCTCGCATCAGTTAGCCATATCTCGCATTTAACCAGATTGGGTCAGTTAGCCTTATCTCGCATTTAGCCAGATTGTGTTTGTAGAGAAGGAGATGTACACATCACTCATGGAGCCCGCCCCCCTCACCTCTGTCATATTGGAAGAAAAGTACGAAAGCACTGTGCATGATACAGAGTATCGTTCCAATACTGTATCGAAGATATAAAAGATGTTATGCGCTCAGACAACCATACCGAATGTACGCTCGAACTGAAGTGGTAGAAGGAAGTCTGCAGACAACACCAGATGAAGAAGAACTAGAGGTAAAGTCTGATATGTGTAAAGTGACATCATAAAGAGAAGACACAATGACATACTGAAACAACATTCAAATACTCAAAGAATGAAGATGTAACTGAACTAACAAAGTAAATAAACATATCAGTATGAAGAAATCATATATACTGAGAACATAAGTAAGAAGAAATGCAGTAAATGTATATACACAGACACTCAAGGTAGATGAGAAATATAGAAATTTGCTACAATAGAAAATATAACACGGGTAAAGCAGCCATGTTGAGAAAATGGACGCCAGTTTTGTGTGATATCAAGATAAAAGCCCCAAAATAGCACATTGTCCCCAATTGGAAAAGCATTAGTAAGGGACTCCCATTTCTCAGCAACATACTTCCTCCTTTTAATGGCAATCAACATCTTATAATTAGCTTTTAAAGACCGCCATACACACATGTTCACCCCCAGTGGGGAACTAATACATTTGAAAAAAAACATTTTTGCTGCTCGACAGGCTTCATCACACCATCCAAAGTCAGGCCAGCAGGAGCAGAAACATGTGGTTGAATATTAGCCTTAATATTCTCAAACTCCACTAAAATAGCTACATCCATGCTTCCCAATTAATTAATGGCTCTGAGGCTATAACAAATGGAAGTATAAATAACCTGCATAACATCTCGGGTAAAGGCATAGGCCCATTTCAGTGGTTTTCGGCATGGCATTCAGTCGCTAACAACGGTTTGTTTACAGCAGCACTCTTATTACTCATCCCCTTTTTTTCCCCCGGGATATAGATTATATGGTTAGTGGGAGATGATCACTTTCACACCGCACATGGACTTCAAACCCACCCGCTCTTGCCCAGTCAGTTCCTGAAATATGTATTCAGAAAGCTCCCATTGTGACAAAAGAAAGTATTTTTGGCTAGTTAGTCAGAAGGAAATCTTCCATGGCAGGCTCTTGGGTTCACATTGTGCATAATGCATGCAGATTCCACAGCTAAACCGTGCGCTCTTAGGAGGATGATTTGCACATAAAGAGGAGATTTCCTAGGCCAAATCTCATTCCACACCCCCCTCCCGCAAATCTTTCAGTGGTTCCAATTCAAGGTTGCAATCACTGGCCAATGAGATTAATTTTAAAGATGGGCCGTGGGGGAGTTTGTTATCAATCATATCTTGAAGGTATTTCAAATTGGCCAAAACACACAGAGCCGATGGTCTGTTTTAGATATTGAGAATACTGAATTTCAAGGAGTAACTGCGTGGTATGCGCTAGTCCTAATAATTACAATTGCGTTGTCTACTATCTGCAGGTTTTCGGCACATGGGGTTCCCTTGAACAAACACCCTCAAAGTAAAAAAAAATTGAAGTGCTCTCCTGCGCCGAGACCAGATTTATGGATTGAAACAATGTTAATGTATCTCAAGAATTAAAGTCCACAAATCAGTGTCCACACATTTACGCTGGTGTAAAAAAAAACTGTTTAGTTGGTACAGCCGACACGTGTTTCGACCTATGGGTCATTCTCAAGGCTGTTCGAATACGATACAAATTATATATGTAATAAAGAAAACATCAAATAGCGATTGCCAGTAACAAAACATATACATAATAAATTACATACCAAATTGTATCCATGGCAGTGACGTTGTGGAAAACCGAAGGAAATAAATTCATATCAGCCATATTGGTAAACTAGGACGCCATAACTCAATATATCAATCAGCATAGTGGAACTCTAAGGTGAATGTCCGTTCGTTGCCACCTCTAAGCATACCACCACAAATCGTGTCTGCAAACTACGTGTCAAGCTGAATATTATAACCAGTGAGTGACAACGTGAACCATTGGAAGTATATAATTGTGGTGAAAATATTGTGTGGGACCCAAAATTAAGATTGCTGAATATATCAACAAGTGGTGAACACTATGGAGAGGGACTTACCCAATCTGGATCAATCTGTGTACCGTGTAAAAGCGAAAATAAATAGTCATAAGCACAAATGCTTCTAGTTGACAGCTACAGGGTCATATGTGAAACGAAAGAGCAACAGTCCTTACTACATGTAGAGGGGCTTGTTGGATACTCACAGCATAAGTATATCTTAAATCATCTCATTGATGTTCATTGTTTGAATGCCAATATTAACGATTTGCAATCCGTGTGTCCAAATAACAAAAAAATATTTTGATTGTTAACAGCACATCCGTGTCGTGTGCAGGGACTGAGACACTGTATTCATTGTGTGTGGAATAAAAGAAATATATCTTGATTTTGCAGTTATGTTTGTGTGTGAATGTAAGGCAGTACCACTTACCCCATTAAGAATCTGCACGGGAAAGTTCCCAGCGTTCGGTCGTAATGTGCGTGCAAACAGCAGCCCGATGTTGCACAGAATAAACAGAATGAAAAGCATGGAGTTCACGTAACGTGGTCACTCTAGCAATTCTCACGTGATCAACGTACATTGGTACTATTGTGCGTGTGACCTTGGGAGTAGTAGGTCCCAGATGAAATTACCCACATGTTAAAGAATAATGACACCGGAGCTGATTTACCTGAATGTGAATTAGTGTAAACCTTTTGGGTATACTATTACGTGTTAAATTAATTTTGTATTTAAAAACTGATACGAATTGCGATTCATGTGAATGTACTTATCAATTGCAATAATGAGAATAGGATCCTTAATTAAATAAGAAACACATGTTGATAGAATGAATTAATATACACATTGAATGGAATTGTCAATTGCGACAATAAATGTGATGCGGTATTTCCAAACTTTTTTAATAAAAGATATGCCAGTAAATCCACTCTTTGTGGGGTCTCTTGGACATGACATCGCACCGTCACTTAAGTTATCTGTAACAGGTTACCATTTCTTAATTAGTATTACTTGCACAGGAATATAGTTCCCAACCTGACAATCTCCACATTAAATAGTCAACATGAGGACAAATATGGGGTCTCTCAGACCCTTCAGTGAACTAATGTTACAACTGATTATTCCAAAGTTCTGATTTTCATAATATGTGTTAAACCCTATACATATTGTACTAGATTGCAAGGTGCAGCAATTAGATGAAACAACCAGAAGTATATTGCGCACCATGAGACCTATAGCTATGTGCTATTGCATGTACTGTTCATAACAGGTTACCCATTTCGTGATCAGTGTTGAGCCCTATAAGAACACATCGCATTTCGCATATATACTTGGACTCAATTTGTCTTAACTTGAATTGGATGTCACCTCCACGTTTTCCCAGTTGGATCTTTTTTAGTCCAATGAACCTGATATCTTTAACTTGATCCAATTGGTGACACTTTTGCCAGTGATGAGTTAGCGGCAGGTGGCTCTCCATAGCTTTCACCACTTGTTGATATATTCAGCAATCTTTAAATTTTGGGTCCCACACACTATTTTCACCACAATTCTATACTTCCAATGGTTCACAGTGTCACTCACTGGTTATAATATTCAGCTTGACACGTAGTTTGCAGACACGATTTGTGGTGTTATGCTTGGAGGTGGCATTCACCTTAGAGTTCCACTATGCTGATTGATATATTGAGTTATGGCATCCTACTTCACCAATATTGCTGATATGAATTTATTTCCTTCGGTTTTCCACAACGTCACTGCCATAGATACAATTTGGTATGTAATTTATTATTTATATGTTTTGTTACTGGCAATCGCTATTTGATGTTTTCTTTATTACATATATAATTTGTATAATATTATAACAGCCTTGAGAATGACCCATAGGTCAAAACACATTTCGGCTGTACCAACTAAACTGTTTTTTTGAACACCAGCGTAAATGTGTGGACACTGATTTGTGGACATTATTTGTGGACATTAATTCTTGAGATACATGAACACTGTTTTAGATATTGGCCAAACTAAATTATTCGTCCACACTATTTTTGATAACAGTTGGAGGTCAGATTTGGAGTGGCTACTACCTCTACTACCCACCCCAAAGTCACCTCAATCCAGACCAAAAGGCCTCCACAAGGTCTGCCTCTCTGCCCTTTTGCTGCAGGGATATAAAAAGATGGATATCCCTAGAGCAAAATTGGCTCCACTGCCCATGTATCTAAGAGCACAATAATGTTAAACCTATGAATAATAGACCACCACTCAGGGATATTCAATAATCTGTCCACTCTCGCTATATTCAGGGAGGTCATTTCACCAAAATGCCAGGGGTAGCGGAAGTGACATCACATGACCCTTGACCTCCTGATGACATCACAGGAAGTGATATCACGGGTAGCGATGGAACACTACATTTCACTTGTTGACAAAACAGGAAGTGGCATCACATAGCATTGCACACTACGAAAAATATAGTTACAATATCACTATGTGATGTACATTTCATACAAGAACAGACCGCCATATGTATCATTAAGATCAGTGTGTATAGGCCCATATTACCAAATTACTGTGTATACAAGCAGACGTTCATGACCAAATGATAATGATGTGTTATTATATAGCACTTACGGTTAAGCGCTTTATATAGAAAAAATATACACCCAATATCACCCAACCTGTGTTGGTACTCATTTATCGACCTCAGAAGGATGAAAGGCTGAGTAAGGTGTATAAGAACAGACTAAATCACTGACTCACCCCCTGAAGTGTGCCTGAAATAAACATTTAATGAGCCTAGCAGTTATTGTATAGAATTCCAGAAAGACACATTATTTGGTATTCCTATTCTTTCTTATTTAGGGTCAGTGCTGAAAGGGTTAGACTTGTGGCACTCCTGTTCTTATTTTTCTTCTTTTTTAAGGCGCCTGAACAAGAAAGCCAGCCACTCCAGAATTAAAGAGCCACAGCCCAGGAGCTTGCATTACAAAATAAAAGGTTGCAAGGGAGACCTCAGAGGTCGCAGCGACCTCTGGCGACCCCTTATTGACGTCCCTGGCCTATATTCCAGGAGAGAATGTTATACCCCTGGGAAACAGCTGCTAAAGCGACCCCTCCCCTAGCCAGTCAATCCACTTGCCTCTAAATCAGAGGAGTTTGCAACCTGGGCCTGAATAGGGCACCAATGACTTATTGATTGAATGGTAGGATGAGAGGCTGGCCCAAGCCGGTCATTGGCAGTGTTGACACAGTATTCAGTAGATAGCAATAGGAGATTTTGAATGAAAGAGGAAGATATTAAAGTAATAGAAACCAACCCACTCTGATAACATCTGTAATCAATGGCCAGAAGACCTTCTGCTAAGCCCTTTCATGAAAAAATAAAATTATCTAGTCAAAATCGGAGTTAGAAATCCTGTCCCGAAAACGACTGACAATGTCACATCTGATGATTGAGAGACACTCTTTTTTGTAACAAATCCAATGGATGCACTTAACAAAAATATTGAACCCCAAGCCACAAACTAGATAAGAAAAGACGCAGTTTGAAATATTGTTAGGATTACTGTACGGGAGTCAGTCTTCCCCTGAAGAATTTCCTCCACAATTTCATTTTAGAGTGATTTGAAGGAATGAAGCATGTAGGTACAAGTATGAATGTGTATAAATGATATGAAATGAAGTGATATTTTATTTATATCGCGCTTGTACACAAGTGTTTCAGAGCGTGACCAAGCAAAGAGAGTGGAACAAGGGAGAACAAAAACAACGATTTTACTAGGAGTGACATTGAGAATGCACAAGTGCATGGAAAAGGGGGAAAGTGCATGGAAGGGGGAGAAGTGGAAAGTGCAGAACAGAGGAGGGAACAGAATAAATAGTAAGTAAAATAAATAGATAAACAGTGGTAATGCAGCCAGCAAGTGGCAAGTGCTAGAATTGTCAGATAGGGTATATCTGATAAGTGCAGAAGAAAAGTGGGAGGGGGATTTATGGGTACAGATACAGACCCCAGTGCAATGGGGGGCCCGGAGGCAGTGTAGGAGGGTGGCAGGCTGAGCAGGTACCTGGGCCCAAAGGACAGAGGGTGGCAGGTGCACGGTGCAGAGAGAGAAAACCGATCATCAGGGGAGAAAAGGAGCAAAGGCAGAAGCAAAGAGGAAGGTCTTAAAGGAATGGTTTGCCCAAAAAATGTTATTGCAAAAAAAGATGGGCAATAATAAAAAAAATAGATAGGGACTTAAAAAAAAAAAGTCCCTATGTAAAATGTTGAGCAATTGAAGCTCAAAATTTACTAAAGCAAGCACATGGGGGCATCCATAGTCTCCGGTCTGCGTCCTCCGAGTCCCGGCACCAATGAAGGAAAAGCCACCCAGTGGTAGCTTTTGTTTACTACAGCTGGCTGGCTTTTCCTTCATTGGTGCCGCAAAAACAAAAGCGAGCACAGGCGGGCATCCATTTCACAAAATGGATGCCCCCATGTGCTTGCTTTTGTAAATTCTGAGCTTCAATTGCTCAAAATGTTACAAAGGGACTTAAAAAAAAATTCAAAAGTCCCAATCTATTTTTTATTATTGCCCATCTTTTTTTGCAATAAAATCTTTGGGCGAACCATTCCTTTAAGGTGCTTCCGAAACCGGAGATGGATCTCCTCAATTTTCAAGGTGACCGGGAGACTGTTCCAAAGGGAGGCCCAAGCCGAAGACGGAGATCTACCCCAAGCTTGTTTCTTTGAAATGAATGAGAGTATAAGAACTCTGAGAGGATGAAAATAGTCCATGCGTTGATGAATTTTAGGAAAGCATTTACTGAACAAGTTTCTTCGTAAGATCATTACAACTGACCACCGTTGAGCATAACAGATATGTTTGCAATGTTTGAAGCACTTTCTCTTGAGTATTGAAAGATACACTTGAAGACCAATGTGAATATGCACGTTATTTGTTGATCCAGAATATGTGAGTTTAATAAAGAAAAAAAAATATTAATAAAAACACATTAAAGAACAACAAGACTTGGTTGTCACATTTGTACAAAAAGATAACAGAAGAGTCCCAGATTTAAGCTGGTAACACTGGGCCATGTTAACAAGTGACACCTTAGAGTTTATCTGAGCTCTGAACATATAACATTCCAGCATAAGTCACGCAGCCTGCCGTGCTACCATTCCAGATTTCTGCTTCAGGATTCACTCAACTTCCAAAGAATTCAACATTGCATGTGGGCCACCGATACTGCACAGAATCGCTGCATTAGCGGCTGTGCATTTATGTCATGTAGGTGATTACACACAAACTCCAGGTTATGATTAAGCACTATTGCATGCAGCCGAGGGCAATCCAGATACATAAGAGGCCATGTGTGAGCACACAGGTTGTAGGAGCATTTTAAAAAGAGGAAAATTGCAGAATGGCTGGTGAGCTGCAGTTGCTCGGTGGCCTGCTAGCAGCTGTCCTTTCTCGGATTTGGTGCCTGCAAGTGACGTAGCACCCATGAGAAATCTGCAGTGAGCAGCGACTGTTGCAGAGAAGGACTGCGGTGGGGTACCAGCAGGACTTTAAGTGGCCCGGGCTACCGCGGGGCCAAGCCCCGGCAGTCTCTGAGATGGGCTCTCAAGCCAGGGCCCTGCTGGGGCTCACCCAGACTAGCCCTAGCCATGCCGTCCTCTGGGCGCTGCACAGTTACACAGTTGCCTTCAGGTGTCAGCATTTCGGATTTCTAATCTGAAATGCTTAATACTGAAGTCAACCGTGTAACCGAGTTGCGCTTTGGCTAAACATGCTCTGTGATGTATCTTTATTCAGAAACAGGGGGAAAACTGGGTTGGCCAGCCTCTCCTTTTGCTTCAGAGTAAAGAGGTAACATGCAGCAGGAAGTCCATTAACTGTGTTTGACCAAAGGGCTTCTACTGCGTGTTAACTCTTTTTTTCTGAAACAAAAGGAGAGGCTGGCCAACCCAGTCCTCCTCCTGTTTTGGAATAAAGAGACATCACGCAGCAGGCAACCATGGAGCTGTGTGGTTAAAGGGTTGCCTGGGAGGGTCAGTGACCCATGCAGGCAATTCTTTAACCACGGCTACTTGAATGCAAGGGCCGGGGGGACTATTGTTGGGGGATGGTACTTAGGCCATGCTTCCAAACGAGAGCCCCTCACCCGTCAATTTACCACCCCACATAAAGCACTGGGTACCAGCAAGAAAGAGCAGTGCTGTAGGGGTGCAAGGAGAGCAGGAGACTAGTCAGCAGGCGAGGTGAGAGTACATAACGCTGGAATCTGCAGAGGCAACAGTATCCATGACTACTCCGGTGAATATTGCCTAGAAGCCATTGAGCCTGATTGGCTCTCACAATTCCAACATTCCATCCAGGGTGCACATACCTTTAAGGTGACTAACTGAAAATATTATGTTGAAGTGGCAAAATGCATACACTTTCAAAGTCCCATAGACTTCATTAGATGTGGTCACCACACATTTATATCATGTAACCAACATCTGATGAGGTCTATGGGACTTAAATAGCTTTGGTGTTTTACCATTTCAGCATAATATATTAATTTAGTCCAATAAAAAGTTATTTAAATGATTTTAAAATTTGACTAACACATTGTTTGTTTGTTTTATTATTTGTAATGCACACCAGACCAGAGGGTATCAGGGCGCAAAGCATAAGATAACTTACAGCTTAGATACACATCAAGGTAATACAATACATAAAGTTATACAAAAACATAAACTATGTACAAGCAAAATAATCAAAAAGAAACATATGGCTGATCTTGTCAATTAGGGACAGATACGGTAGACAGTCAGAAATATGACTGATGACATTTGAGGTCTAGGCAAATATAAACTCTAAGTTATTTACATAAAAGCAGCGAAGGTCAGTTCTGGTGTCAGGAGCAGGCCTTACTTATCTGAGTCTTTGAGCCATCTTATGAGGATCAGGCGGAAATTTTGGTAAGGTTGATCTGCTCTTATTGGAGGGGGTAGAGAGTTCCATAATTGGGCAGCCTTGACCAGGAAACTACTACCCCCAACTCTAGACAGCTTAAATCTTGGGACTAGGAGGCAATTAGTGTGAAATGATCTGGTGGATCTTGTAGTGGATTTCCTGTAGAAACTTTCTGTCAGATAGCAAGGTGCTGCATTGTTCAGGCATTTATATGTGAGTGAAGCGGCTTTTAATTTGATTTTGTCAAATGTTGAAAGCCAATTATTTGATCTTCCAATTTCAGAGATATGTTCTCTCCTGGCAATTCCCAATGCTGCTCTAAGGGCATTGTTCTGGAGGACTTGGATTTTCTTAATGGTTTGTTTATTAGCCCCTATTTACAGCGCGTTATAATAGTCTAACTTGGCTCTGGCCAAGGTAATACAACTGTTGTTGGACAGGAAGGGTTTGCCTGCTCTGATCAATTTGCAAGTGTATGCCATTGTTAAGGATTTCAATCAGGCAATACACCCGGGTCTCGCCTAGCATGTAATGCACAGATGGAATACTTATTTATTGTGTCTATATGTTCAATATTCTGAGTGATATACCACTCATATCACACCCTTCTCAAAATACCCCCCAGGTCACATTGGACCAGGAATCAAGCTGGTTGGTAAAGGTAAATATTTATTTAAGATACAAATCAAACATAAATTTAATATATATGGGGCAGCAATCACCAATGTGGTGACAAAACAATTCAGAAAGTAAGTAAAGTAATTGAATTCACTTATAGCAATACAGAATAGAAAACACTGAGAAAAGAACAGTTTGGCTTGTGAAAAAGGTTCCATGTCATTTCATTGCGGGATGTTTTTTCGCTGGGTTTTTTACCACAATTTCTTTTTTGAAAAAACCCAAACCCCCACATTTGTGAAAGAATTCGATGGGTTTTTTCAAAAAAACATTTGCGGTAAAAAAAACACGAAAAAACATCCTGTGACGAAAGGACGATGTACCGTGAAAAGATAGCATTTAAGTTAAGATTCGATCTGCAAAGTTCTCAATTCACAAATGAGCAATTCTACACAGATGTAAGCATCGGTATTCAGGAATGAGAACAGAATACAGTGTTTGAATATAATCTTCCCTCTCCAAACAAGAGAGAGAAACGTTTGGGGAAATTTTACACTTTTTAAACTGACAGTTGAAAATGGCTTTGTGAAACAATGAAAAGTGTGAAAAAATCCTTAAATTGATCTAAATTCCTAGGAGAGCAATACTAAACAGATTCTAACCAACATGAGCTACAAGATGAGCAACAGAACACATCTTAAATCAGAATAGAAACACTTTGATTGGGAAAAGACACATGTAAAACATTTGCAAAAATGCTAATTCGTGCCTAAATTTCACTATGCGATTTTTTATAAACAATAAATCAAATACACTGTTCCGCAATGGTTGTGGATGTAGCTACAGGTCTTAGGTTTAAATGAGAGTTGAAATTAAGTTTCTAGCTATAAAATTGAAGAAGTTATGCAAGTTTGAATGAGAGGCGTTTTTGAAAAAACAGAACAGAGAAAAGCAGAAATTCGGTTTTAAAATGACAGATTGGTTTTATTTAAACTATATTAATGACTAAGAAAAAGAGAATGCCACACGTGAATCTCCACAGTTGTGCACGGCCAATTGTAACCCTTCACGGATACTCAGATTGTTGTCATGGGAATTACTTTATTTAATCCAAATCACTAATGGCATATGGTCTAGTAAAACAAATGAAAGAAAATCAGTGCTAACACTAGGGATTACAAACAGGGTTGCAATAATGGTTCTGACAATATAAGAGGTTCTTAAGTAAAAGGTGGGATAGGTTGAGATTGGCATAGGACAAGGCAAATATACGATGATTATTAGGATTCCTATAGATAATTACAGTCCACTTTAAATTAAGTTTGGACTGTCAGGTTCTGGTCATCACGGATCAGTCTACAGGCAACAGGGCACCTCTTGCGGAATTGGATCAGCTGAGTGGTTCTGGTCAATTGGACTGCACCTGAGGCTGGATTGGATTGGATTGGCCCTTCTGGTCAATGGACACTGTAGATCAGCGGTATGGCCCGTTTCAGCAGGCAAGCATGAATGGTAGCAAGCCAGACTGGACCAGAATTATTTCCCTGAAGTTTTTGGGATAATTTCAGGATTTGGGCCTAGCTGAAAAGAGTTTAGCACATGCTGAGGCCTTGGCTTGGTACGAAATCTGGAACAGGACAAGATGAAAAGTTCTGGAACAGGATGAAGACGTCAGGACCAGAGCATCAGGCGGAAATCAGGATGTAGTGAGGAATCAGTGTGTGTCTATGTGTGGTGAAGTTCCTATATTTATCATGCCAAGTGACATCACTAGGTTTATGGTAGGGGCAGAATTTCAAAAAACACCCACACAGCTGTGATAGGTCAAGGGCACTTGCCTTTTTCTGGTTGGAAGCCAGAAAGAGCGGTCATATTTTATGATGTGATGTGGGAACTCCCACAATGCTTTGAACCACAATTTAACTTTCCCATGAATACACATTTCTATAATCATGCCCTCTAATGAAATCAGAAACATACATTACATATTTTGTAGGTTATCCTTACATCCAACACCCAAATCAGTGAGAGCTAGCTTTGTCGTTCTGTGGAATTTTGTCAATTTTAATCATAACGGTTTGGCCTAACAATTCCTAATTCAGTACATATCTGGGCACTCGCCCCTAGAACACAAGTATACAGTATTATATTTGCAGCATCAATAGTCTTGCCACAATTATTCTTTTTGTGCAACTTTTGTTCCTTATGTAGTACAGGGTTCACTCACGTCTTCACAGAAAGAGCATAACATTAGATATACAACTACCAATCTTTAGATTTATCCTCCTTCATGGGGCAAAGTTAAAGGTTTTCAAAACTTAATCACAAATAGGCATTTAAACCACAAATGTCTTTTAGCACTTTTTTTTAACTTTCCTTTCAACTGACAACAGCTGTCAAATTCCTTTGATCAGGGTGGGGGTCCAGAGAGAAGTTTCATGCCCCTCCACTGAAGGGACCAGTGTTAAGCCTGTCATTGTCCTTGGCTGGGCCACAGACGAATGTCTAATGAGTTCTTTGTTCTAAGTATGCGAGAACCTCCAGCAGCAATTCAGCCTTCCTGCTAGCAGTGGAGTGTTTACCTGAAGGGTCAATCTTTCCCAGGTATGGACACGGTCAACTCAAAATTAAATATTTAACTCCAAACTTTGTTTTGACTTTAAGATTCACCTAAATCTTTCATTTAAAATATATAAATGAACACAGTTTATAGGAGATTTTGGCATTTAAAGAATTAGGCCCTTCACAAAAACATGCTTTTAAACAGGCAAGTTTGCACTTCCTGGAAAAAGCACATTTAAACTGAATACTTTACAACAGGGTTTCGTCTGCAGCACACACATTTTATTGAGTACCAGTTCTTCTCTTAAGTGCTGAGATTTGTTTGCAATCTGGAAGTAAGTATCCAGCCTTTGCCTGGAGTTTTCTCTGCACAGCTGAAATTATTACATGTTTTGCCATTTTTAGCCACATCTTTCCTGTGGAACTGAAAGAAATATTGCTGGGCTGCCTTTTTCATGGCATACATTTCTTAGCTGCTGTCAGTCAATGAGGCCCGGCTTCTCTGGCCACACTGGATGATATGTAATTCTTTTGCTCTCAATGATTCACTAATAAATGAATGGATCTAGCACCAACAAAACACTTTAAATATTGCAAAAGCTGCATTTTAAAAGGCATTTTTGGTTTTTAGCCCAATTCTGTGGTGTTGCTTTATGTTAAATCTAACAGCACCCACTGGCATGCTCCTGCAGTGAGTTCTGTTTTCCCCCCACGTTGACTGTGTGTGGCAGGGGTGTGCAGCCTTTTGTGATTTTGACCCACACGCAGTTCTGTAGATTTATGCGTGCACAGGAGGTTAGCGCATCCATTTTTGGCTGTTTCTTTCCCCATTGGTAAATTGATGCAGTGGGGCACATTGGCATGGGTAAAAATATCCCACACCATAGCTGAGGCCATGGCAATGACTTGCTTGTTGAGGGATAGGGTAGAGTGAAGGTAAAAACCCCAGGTTTTCACCTCCTTGGCTACAGTGATAATGTTGTTGTCGATATTAAAAGCAGAGTATTTGGGCTCAATTTTTTAAGTGTTGAGGTAGTGCCCAGGATGATAATCTCAGTCTTCTCATCATTGAGGCATAGTCCATGCATGGCCATCCATGCCTGGATGATGAGATATACCCTATTCACCAAAGGCCAAATCCTTATCATAATCCCCAATAAGTGGTAGGAGGATCTGATTATCATCTGCATAGTTAGTGTAGGTGATACCATGATGATCCAGATCATCAAAAAGGGGCTTCGTGAAGATGTTGTACCGAGTGGGTGAGACGCAAGATCCTTGGGGCACTACGCAGGTGATGGGGATAGGGTCTGCAGCAGCAGTGGGAGAGAAGACTCTCATAATACGATTTCTTAGAAAGGATTGTATCCATGCTATGGCTTCTGCTGAAAAGTGAGCAGTGGAATCCAAATGACTGTATAAGACCCCATGGTCCACAAGGTCAAATGCAGCCAATAGGTCCAGGAGAAGGAGTTCTCTTTATCCCCAAGTTCGTCAATCTGGGACTTTAGGTTGATAAGAGCTGTTTCTGTCCCATGCTGAGGTCGAAAGCCTGATTGGCATGATCCAAGTAAACGGTTGGATTCCAAGTATTTTTGTATTTGTGAGTAGGTCATCTACTCTATGATTTTTAGAAGAAAAGGCACAGCTGTAATAGGTCAGTAATGAGTAGGTATAGAAGGGTCAAGGGCCTGAATTTTAAGTAGTTGAAGCACCCTAGATTCGAGGTTGGAAGGGATAGTACCTGAGGAGAATGATGCATTGATGAGTTTTGTAATGAAAGGGGACAGATCTCTGGCTGCATCCTTTATGTGTTGGGTAGGGCATTGATCACCCTGGAAGTTAGACTATTTGAGTGATAAGATGATTTTTTTCAGTTCGATTATGGAGACTTTCGAGAACTCAAATTGGAGGGGGACAGCAGTGCTGTTAGGTGGTGCTGGGGATGTTGTTGGGGTGGTGGTACTGGTTAGTAAGGCTTTCTTCTTGGTAATGTTTGTTTGTAAGGTGGTAACTTTATTAGCTAGTGCTTGTTGTATGTTGGAACACCAAGGTTTATCTTGTATACAGTTGTCTGGCACTGGAATGGGGGCTTCTAGCTCTTTCAGTATAGCAGAGTTCTTTCATGCTGGATTTGGCTTGTGCTATTCTGGAGTTGAAAGTGTCACATTTAGCTAAAAGTATTTCATTTTTATAGAGAGCGGTAATAGTGCTGAGGTTTGCCTAGCCTTTCCTTTGCACATCTACATGAGCCAATATTCTCATCTTCAGCAACATTAACACTGCACACATTCTCATTTAGGGTGCGCAGGTGGAAAATGAAAATGGTAAATATCTCTATGGGCATGTTTTATGGTCCCCTATCCTCTCAGTTAGAAATACCCCACAATTCTGAAAGAAAGCGAATCAAGGACTAACCCACTAAGGTTGCTTTATATTTACACTAATTGTAAGGATAAGCAGAAACAAAGCTCTAAAGTTGTCATGGCAAAGAGTTGAGATGTTTTCCAACTTCTGGTTATTTATTTTGGCATTTGCAAAGCACACCACACCTAGAGGTATCTGGGCGCTGGTTACAGAGAAGACAATATAACGACAGACATTATTGTTAAATCATCACAAAATGTTTTTTTACAGTCATAGAGGAGCAATTTGGTGTAAAGGGTCAGGCCTCCAGGGTGACGAGCCATGTTTTGAGGCCTTTACGGAAGGACCAGAATGAGGCTTCAGATCTCAAAGCAAGCGGGAGAGCGTTCCAGTCTTTGCCGCATCCACTGGGAAGCTGCATCCCTGGGCTTTATGAAGCTTGAATCTAGGGATGGAGAGGAGGTGCAAATGGACGGACCGGGTTGGTCTTTTGGATCAGGGTTTGGCACATTTCCTGGATAAGTATCTCGGGGCAGTGTTTGACAGGCATTTGTGTGTTACCGAAAGTGTCTTGAATATAATCCATTCACGAATGGGCAGTCATCTTGCAGGGGAGATATGCTCTTTCTTTGCAATATTCAAAGCTGCTCTCAGGGCGTTATTTTGAATAATCTGTAGTTTTTTGATGTTCCACTTGGCAGAGCTGACAAATAGTGCATTGCAGTAGTCCATTCTAGAGAGAATAAGTGCTCTGGCAATCATGATGCAGCTTTCGGGAGTCAGGAATGGTTTGCATGCGTTGATAGGTTTACAGGTGTACGCTGCCACAGAGGTGATGGCATTTACATGTCTTGTTAGAGAGAGCGAGGAGCACAGGTAAACTCCCAGCATTTTCACTTCTTTAGAGACTGGAAAGAGGTTACCGTCGATGACAAAGGGAACATAGTCTCCGCTGAGATTTCTTAATCGAGGTTGGGTTCCAATGAGGAGCAACTCTGTTTTGTCGTCATTTAGGCATAGGGCGTGTTGTGCCATCCATGACTGGATGATTTGGTAGATTCTGTTCAGGGCCATGGAATCGGTGCTGTAATCGGCTGGAATTGGAAGGAGGTTCTGGGTATCGTCTGCAAAGTTC
The DNA here is from genome assembly GCF_040938575.1 of Ambystoma mexicanum. Taxonomy (NCBI): domain Eukaryota; kingdom Metazoa; phylum Chordata; class Amphibia; order Caudata; family Ambystomatidae; genus Ambystoma; species Ambystoma mexicanum. The sequence goes on from NC_090941.1 coordinate 809,963,873, forward strand.
ATGTAGGAGATGCAGAGATCATTAGCTCACATTCTGAACACATTTATTTTCCCCACTAAAAACACAACACTCCAAAAACCAGAATGCAACGTGATGGGTGCTGAAAAGCCAGGACTGTGATATTATCAGAGTTTACTTGGGCCTAGTTGAGAGGTCTTTAATAGCTCTCCTGGGTTGTACAAGTGTGATAGCGTTACTTGCTCTTAGTCGCCACTTTTTGCTGCCATGCATCTTACTGCTAAGCATGGTGTGTTGCAAATACCAGCTTGTGTTCCCACAAAAACACTAAACAGTTAGGGGAATCAGCTGGCGGTTTCATTTTAAGAAAACAGTATTCCTTATACTGTTAGCAAAAAACAACACATAACCTTGAAGAGATTCTAGCTTTTAATAGTCACTTGTATGCTTCCACTTGAGCAAACAGTGTACTACAGCAATTGGGAATTTCACGTTGAGGTGTAAATGGCCCTCCTCCAGTCCTATCCTACATCTAATGACCAATGCTCAGTGTGCTTCTGGCTGATGTAAATCACTGTCCAGAGCTAAAAAGGTACATCTGATTGCTTGCAGTGCAGCACCCGGGGCAGCAGAGCCTCTTGTGGATGCCCCAATGAAAGCAGGGCCTCTATTGCATGACCCAACAGAGTCAGGGTCAGTGGAGGAGCAGGGGATGTTCCTTATGTGGAAGAAGGGGGCGGATGCAGCAAGCACTCTGGAGTAGGAGTATGGCTACTATCTGGGACCGGGGCACTAAAGAGGAAGTCACTACCCAGCTGGGCAAGAAAGCAGCCGAGGATGAGGGGGAAGGTCAATCAGGAAGTGCTACTAGTGGAGGACCAGCCTGTGGAAGTGCCACGATATGCTAATGATCTTGAGGACGATGTTGACATGGTGGCAAAGGAGACTCTTCCTATGCCTGCCATGGTGGAAGCTGCAAGCCAGGCACAGTAGGATCACCAGAGAGTGGAGTCCTTCACCCCCGCTACGCATCCCTCATGGAAGCGGGTGTGGAACTATTTTGCTCTGCCACTAGGGAAGGTTGTCAGGCGGGGGATCCAGCCGTCGGGGGATCCAGCCGTCTTCTGCATAGTTGAGGAATGTGGGAAGAAAGTCAAGTGAGGATAGAGGGAAGGTGAAAGGGTTGTGCCTAGGGACGATGGCCTCAAGGAACCACATTCACTAGAGGCACAAACAAGTATACCTGGCAAATGACCACTCTGCCTCGGCTTAGGTGCTAGTAACCTTGTCGCCACCACAGCACTCTCCAGTGGTGGTGAAGGGGGTCCTGCTACTTCCCAGGGCCAATGTGTAGCACAGCAGCAACATCTGGCAAACCATACACAATTTAAAAAACTGCACCAGTGCAGCCTAGCAAATTAGTGCCATTAGCACTGCCAACTGTGGTCCGTGGCAGATCCCTGTTGTCGGCACCCCTCCAACAAATCATTGGGGTGGTATACCACTATCTTTCACTATCATTGCACAGGACTCCCTTGACTACATCTGTAATCATGAAAGCACCTCCCAAATTTATTGCAGTCAGTCTGTTAACTGGCAGAGGTGGGCCGCATAGTGGTGGCGGAAAAACTAGGGAGGCACATGAAGTTCCACCACCCTTTCCTCCGATAGGGCATTGTGCAGAGGGTGAAAGGAATTGTAATTGGTTATTTATAACGCGCTTAATTCCAAAGAGGTTTCTAAGCGCTGACCCGGGATTCAAATCTGTGTTGCTCTGCGTCGTCTTGTTTCCAAGATGCATACATTGCCACTGGGCTACACTACTCGTGCCCAATGAGGCAGTCATGGTGGCGTGGGACTGGACTCACAGGGAGGCTCTCCTCTCAGGAGTAGCACCAGTCTGTGCGAGAGCAGGAGAATGGAGGGTTCCTGCACCTGGTGAAAATCCCAAGAATCTTAGTGGGTGGTTGCGTTCTGTGAAAAACACTTGAGAGTGGCTCTGCAATGTGGCAGAAACAGCAAACTTTAGTGGGTGGTAGCACCCGGTCAGGGAACCAGAGAACTTGAGTGGGTGGATGAAAACCCCCGAGACCCGTAAGGAGTGGCTGTGCCCTGTGGGAGAACGTGAGAAACTTTTGATCATCGCAAGACAAAAAGGAAAAAAAAACATGCCTTGCACAAAAGACAATGGTAAGTTTAAGACAGCAACTGTTAAGGGATTCTTAGAAAATACATGTATCTACTTCCCAACCACATGCACCATAGAACAGCCATGCTCCACCTTTCCATGTCTGCCATGTAATGAGAAACAAATCATCAGACTCATCCGAGCTAGTTATAGACTATGGGTAAATGTCATTCCATACTCCTTTGCAGTGAAGGAACTATTCTAATAAATATCAATTATTGGGTTTGGTTGAGCTTGTGCAGATACACCAGAAAGAATTGCGTTGCGATGACTAACCTGCTTAGTGGCCTTCTAGAAAGGACATAGCATGGAGCAGACATTGGACAGCAGCTATCACAGACAATGGGCCTCGTTACGAGTATGGTGGTCTGGAAACAAGGGTACCGGTAACAACATACAGGCACCCTTTCCAGACCGCAATACTCTGAAAATGCTGGTAGGGGCCACAAATCCCACGGCAGGACTGAGCTGACTGAGAAATCAGGCCCCTACTGGCATGTCTCTTACTGAAGCACCGTTAGCCTACGGTGCTTCAATGTCCTGATTCCCAAATGGGCTTTACCTCTCCACCTCCACTTGTGATATTATCCTGGCGGCACCAGGATATCAGGCCACGTAATCAGTGTTATTGCCAACCTCGTAATGAGGGCCATAGATGTTAGAAATTACTCATGGAGTTCTGCTGGGAGTTTGGAGTAATCTGTGAGGGTGTTGCACTATCTATGTGACCTGTCCAACATGTGCAAAGTAGAGTGTCAACGGGTGACCACTCCAGACTTCAGATTGTGCAGTAGCAACTTGTGGCATGCCTGCTGTTGGCACAGTGCGTCTTTGGTGTGGGTAAATCTGGTTGACCATTTCTTTCACAGGCTCACAATTGCTGATAACATATGTGACAACAAGGTCAAGGACATGCACACTTTCTTTCCAATTTGTAAGGCAACAAGGACATATGATCCATTCACTGCTGCAATAAAGCCCTAATGCAAACTATGCCACTGTGTCTCTACCTTCTCTGTGGCGTCTGCCCTGAATATCACCTGGTGCTTTCTAGCTGCGCCTTTTATGCTACCAGGAAGAGTCAAGTGGAATCAGGTGCAAGTCATTAAAGAGGGAGGCCGGACTTAGCATGGCCTCATTAAGGGGACAATCTGCTGTAGAAACAGGAGAGTCTGTTTCCACTGTCTGTGGTTCCCTGTTGGCAATTTTCATCCCCCCAATCTCTCTCCTCATCACCACCTCAGTGACTTTAGAAAAGAACAGAGGGGAGGAATTATGGGCATTGTAGTTTTCACTAGTAGGTTCAGGAAAATCCAGAAAATGACTATTGAGAAAGGTGGGTTAGTCTTGTTGTCGCTCACTGTGAGTTGTTTGTGAGAAAGTGTCTGTGTGGGAAAGGGGGTGCGGGGGCGGTTGAGTTCCTAAATATCCTACTGGGTAGGATGGGGAAAAGGTGTCATATGGAAGGGTGTACCGCATCTCGCCATCAGGTGCCCCTATCCTACTCCCCGAGGACCCCTTACTCAGGTGATCCTCCCATTCGTCTACCCCCTGGGTCTGGATCAAAGGGTGATGGCCGTGCCCTGGCCACCTGAGAAAGGGATTCCCAGGTTTCAGACAGTGAGACAGCCTCAGGTTTCTCACACCCACTTGGGCCACCGCAGTCAAAAGAGTCTGGACACGCCACTGCCAGTGCACACTCCCCTTCTGCCCCAAAGATAGTCGACGGAACTGAATGCTTAATGACCTCTGTCAGTCTCTGTGAACTAACAGCTCTGTGGTACAACACTTGTGCGTTTACTTGTACTTGTGCATGTAACTTAGAGCTAATTGTGTCAGGTATGTGGAAAGTGATTTTGCTCAAGCTTCAATTGACCACGTGCAATTCTGTTCTCTCCAGGAGTGAAAAGGCCATGAGCAGCACATCTCTGCATGTCCCTTGCTGTTTTGGGTGTGGGCGTGTTGTACATTTTACCAACTGATTTGTCAACCGCATCCCTGAATCTCTGCTGCTCTCTCCCAGTAACATCAGGTGATCGTGATTCTCCATCAAGCAGCCCATAGGGCATCCCAGCCCCTACCTCCAGGCGACATCCAATGGCATGTGTCTAGTCCATTCACTTAAAGAGACAGACACTCACTGGTGTGCCACGGGCCTCCACAAATTGCTGGTGATGGCAAAGCCATCTAAAAATCACTGAAAGCTTCACACTGTACTGTGTATGCCAAATCTACCTTAAATGTAACCACTAACTGGGTCACTAGTCCTGCACTAACTCTCCCTACCATTCTTCCTACTTTACAACTCTAAATGCACTGCAGATTTTTAACATTTCCCTACATTTTCTAAATCCACCTACAACAATGACCTCCTGCCACTCTGAATACTGTCAGACAATAAATGGGAGCTCCAGCCATCCCATCCCCGCTCTTTTAAGCAATGTGGTCGAACATTGGGCAAACTTTGTAAAAAGATCGGGCTGGTCGATCACTTGAAATTCAGGTGATCCAAGGTTCATGCGGGAAGGTTCTTCCTAGACTTAGACTGATACAGCAGGGAGCCGTCCCTAGATTTCTAGGTCTGCCCTTGGCACTTGTACAAATGCACAAGTTGTGTCTCCCATGGAATTGCAAAACGACGAGAACGGCAACGTAGTCAGAAACATTTGAATCGCGCGATTCCTGGGTGTAGATTCTCACCCAGATGAATGCAACCGTAGGGACACCTCAGGCCTCTGCTGGTGGTTCAGTGTGGAATTCTATAAAGTTAAACCGCTGGCAGCAAGAGAGTAATTTATTGAAATTGGGTGACAAAAGTAAGATGGAGGCCTGGATAGCCAAATATGCAACTACGGCTTTGCTTTAAATTGAGAACAAGTGAAATTTAAGGAGATCTGAAATCACAGTTTTCTGTGGTTAAAATGCAGAACCCAGCAGCTTGCGTTTTGGGAAAAAGAGGCTCACGATCAATTATGTTATCTTCTTGGCGTTTTGTGTGATTGTATTAGACTTTGTGCCAATGACATGGGTTATAACCAGTCCTGTGTTTTTAGAAAATACGATTTATGAACGGTTCCGTACGACCTATGGGGCTGAAGTTTTGTCCAATAATACAATTGTGGCCTTTGCCTGGTTGCAGAGTTCATGTACAAGTGGCCATGCGTCGGTGACCCCCGCGCTTGCGTGAGGTCGGGCCCAAAACAGCAGCAGGCCGATTGGTTAGTGCCTCGCTGCTTCCGGTCAACGCAGCAACAATAGGCAAACAGCTCCATTGATTGTTCGCTGTGTGAGTCATTGTATCGTCCACAATTACAAAGTCAACAATAAAGGTTAATGTGTACAAACTAATTGCATCTCTGGCAAGCATGACTCATGCGAATGGAGGAGGTGACTTTGGGATCAATCAGACACTCGGAAACCAGGAAAAGGACTCTGAAAATGAGATGGACAAAGAGCACAGTTAATTCTTCAAAGAATCGATCCAGAGACATGAAACAAGAGTGTTTAGCTGTTGCAGTTTTTGTCTTAAAGTCCAAGTGATGTTGCACAGAATTGGAAATAAATAACAGTTTACTAAATTAAACATATAAATATCAAAGTGCAGAACGCGTTTGTGTCACTTACTCTATGCTGACTTTTGCAACTCTCGGTCCCTTAACCAATCTCGGATCTACAAGCCCCCCCAACATGTCCCTCATAAGTGTAGTTAATCCCCTACTTTAGAGCAGGCTGTCCCCTATCGATCCCCCCCTCTCCTTTCCAAGCATCCAGCCATTCTCTTTCCTCCTGCAAGCTTGGGATACCGTCTGCCACCTCTTTCTCACCAGTCCTTCCTGCATTAAAAAACACTCTTCTTTACAGTCCAACGTAAATGACAAACAATTCTCTTCAGTACCTCGTTCCCATTACTCTTTCACTCCGGTTTGGTCCCTCAGTCACAGTTGGTCCCATAGCAACAATTCAGACATCATTGCGTGATGTTTTGGTTTTACCACCTACGCCTCCATGTTGCTTATAGCTTAAAAAAAAAAAATTAAAAAAAACACTCACTCCCATATGGTGATACAGAGCTGCAGTTCCTAGAAGCCCCCATGCACCATGTTGGCTCCAATTCAGCCAGTTATCACCCATACTGCCCTGCCTCCGCATCTCCTATTCTTCAGATCCTCTTACCTATTCGGTCACAAGCATCCGGTCCATGCTACCACATTCCAGTTGATCCCCCTTTCTCTCGTAGGCTACTCATAGCTAAAGGTACTCTCCCGTGCTCTCCTACCTAAACTCCCATCGCCCTTACCTGCTTTCCTGCTCTCACTCACTATGCTATGCCCTCGTTCTTCGCTCCCTTTTCCCAATATGGAGGTTCTGCCGCTCTAGCTGCTCCATTTTCTAGGCTAGATCCGGCCGACATCTTTTATTTCCTCTACTGTTTTGCCCTGTGGCATCACATCTCACCTACCCACCCAACCTCTGCCTCTTAACTCTGGTACCTTTCCAACGTGTGACTTAGGATCCACTGTCCACGGATTCCCACCGCTCCGGGATTGTCTTGTAAATTGAACACATGTACAGCACTCTGTTGCTCAAGGGCTAGGTTTGCGATCTACCCAATACTTCCTTGTCCTTCTAGTTATTTCTCTCAAGTGTCGAATACTTCTCCTGTTCCTTCTGTATTGTATAATAGTAGCCGTTCTTCCTTTATGGTACCCCATACTTTCCTCTCCCCTCCTGCATCAGACATGCAGCATGGATGTGCTATTATAACTACATGGGAATGTTACTTGATTTCAGAAGAGGCCTTCCTGTTCTCACCAGTCCTGCTTGACCCCCGGAGTGAGTCTCCCCATGCACAGACTCCTTCTCTCTAGCAGTTGGTAGCAACTTGAGCTGGTAGAAAGAGGTGAGCTGCAGTAAAAGGAGCCACGTGGTGAAATGGTTGTCAAATTACAATCGGAGGCAACCCTATTAACTCAGGTAATGGCGCTCCAGAGGAGTACTGTCCTCGAGCTGGACAAGATTCGAGATGCCACACGATCCCGTGGGGGTCCTTCCCCACAGACAAGCAGCGTACCAGCCACTTTTACATCAGTCCACAGAGCCCATCTAAACACCACTCCTATACGCTCCAGGCGACGATTAAAAAAAAAAACACATAACACACCAATGAAGCATTCATCCGTGCCAAGCTGGCCTTGCAGTGCATTTTCTGGAAGCACGTCTGTCTTGACAACATTTTCAGCTTTGTCTAGTAGGTGGCACTGTAAGCAGAAACTACAGCACTAGAGTACAGATGGGAGGGAATTGAGGCGTACTTTGTCAAATTGGGAGGGGGCAATGATATATGATATGATAGGTTATTTATAACGTGCTTAAGCGTGGACCTGGGAATCGAACCTGTGTTGCTCCCTGTCATCTTGCTTCCAAGGCGAGCAAGTTGCCCCTCAGCTATCCTACTCTTGGCACACGGACACAATATGTGCCTAGTGGTTGGGCCAGAATAGAGGGAACAAAGCCAGACACAAGGATAACTTTGAACTTTGAGAAATTAGCAAGGCTGCTAGAGGCATTACATAATGTATGTAACAGTGACTACGAGGTGACCCTATTTAGGGCATCCTTCGCCCTAGCTTATTCAGGTTGAGTGAAATTATAGCCAAGAATAACATAGCTGAGGATGGCTTTGATGATGTTACACTAGAGAAAGATGGTGTGACCATTTTACTAAGACAATCCACACCAGATCAGCTAGGGAAGGGTAGGCTGATTAACCTATGCTGCATAGATGATAGCATGCACTGCCCAGGGTGTGGAACAAGGCTATTGAACCAGGCAAGCACCCAAACGGGAAAACAGCTCCTGATACACAAGGATGGTAGGTCCCTAAGTAGGTTTCAATTTCAAGCAGTTTAAAAAAAAATAGATTAAGACAGTAGGATGGGATGCAATAGAATTTGGGACCCATTCCTTTCGAATTGGGGCAACAACATCAGCAAGGATGAGGAGGGCTGGGAATGAAAACAGTGAAAATGGTTGGGGGTTGGAAATCTGAGAGCTACAAGAGATACACAAGGGGAAACTGATCTAATTTGCATATTGTTTCCAGCATGTGACGGCCCCTTCAAGTCTGCTTGGATTGTGGGACATTCTTTCATGACCCGAGCAGGCAGGTGGCTGGAAGACAGACATCGAGGCCTTCAGTTCCAAAAAAGAATTACTGCATGGTGGGGGGCGCCTGGAATGTTATGGGAGGACTTTCATAACAGATTGGTGGACTTAATTGGGTTCAAGGACATTCCTGAATATTTGATAATCCATCTAGGGGGAGGGGTGGGTGATTGAATAAAACTATGGGGGAAGAAGTTAGTGGACGACGTGTACATTACTTAAAAGCATAGCTCATTGTTGGTGGAACACAGACATTTTCCTTTCAGAAATAGTGCTTAGAAGACACTGGAAAGGGGCCAACTCCAACAAAGCAGTAGACTCTATGAGTACTAGAAGAAAGTTGAACAAAGTCATGTCAAACCTCTGCAGGGAGACAAGGTTATCCTTCGTCAGACATGGGGAAAATAGCTCCAAACAACCCAGATCCATTTCATCAGGATGGGACACATCTGTCAATAGAGGGCATGGTGCGCCCTGAGGTCTGTGGCCAGTTATAAATATAATGGGCTTCGTTCACAAACAATATATTTGGGGTATTGGCAAAAAGGGGTTGCATCTGATGAACCAATGGGGGAACCCAAGCGGCCGTAGAATCAGTCCGGTGTGGCGGCACGGGTCAGGGTTGAGGATGCTCACAGGAGAAAATCTAGAGCCATAGCCCAAAATAGGCTGAAATAAGGCCTACCTCTGCAGGATATGGAGGAAAAAGGGGCATCACTACACCGACTAAGAGATACCCAAAAGCAACCACATTTTCTAAGTTGTGTATTTTCATTTAAGAATCTTTGGTTGTACATAATCAAGCCTGCGGCCTGAATTTGTTTTTCCACCATCATCCTCACTGTGTGTTTATTGTATGGTCCTTCTGTGCAGTACAATATGTCACTACCCTGCTTAAGGAAAAAATAATTCAAAAAATAAAATGGCTTTCCTTTACATCAGAGTAGTGGGAGCCGAGAGAGCCCCGGTCGAGTTAATGTTTTATGAGACTGACGGGTCTCTTCCCAGCTTAGCACCAGCCTGCTTAAAGCCCTAATTTTCCAGAAAATGTCCACTGCAGTGCATTTGCAAATACCAACAGAATACATTTGAAGGGTAGGGACTAACGTGTCACAAAGTAATATATGGGGGTGGGGTCTCTGAGAAACCCGAGGGTATCCTCCCATCTACTCCCCTAGGATCTTCCTCTCAGGTGGCCAGGGAAAGGCCATCGCTTTTGGATCCTGACCCTGGGGGTCGATATGAGGGGGGAGGATCACCTGGGTGAAGGGTCCTCAGGGAGTGAAGGAAGGGTAACTTTAGGAGGAAAGGGGCTATTCCCCCTTTCCCTTATCAAAACACATCCTACCCTCCCCCAACCTTCATATGTTATTACCACTGTCACATATTCCACATATATCCCATTCAGGTCCCTTTAAGACTGGCAGGAGGAATAGGCGACTAGGAGGAATGCATGCTTCCACCTACGTACACCACTTTGATACTGGGACGAGGAAGAGGACTGTAGAATACCATGCTGAAAGTCAGCCATGTCCCAGTAATCGAGCTAATTGGAGTCAGGCAAAGGACTTGCACCTGCAACCCCATATGAGGCTACAGGTGCATATAAAAGGGAGTGACTCACATGAGAGAGAAGAACCGCCTGGGAAGCCAGGACACCGTGGAGCAGGCTGGAGGGGCGGAGCCAGTGAAAACGATGCAGGCAGCTCCAGGACAGCAGGAAGTACACTGAGGTTGGAGAGAGCCTCAAGAGAGTTCAGAGCCCTATAGAGCTCTGAGCTGTGTATCCCCAGCTGGAGCTGGGAGACACGGAAGCTGCCACTTCATTGCAGGAGGCAGCCCCAACGTCAGGATGAGGCGAGCAAGATTTGTCGGTGCTCCCGATGTGAGAGAGGAGAGCGAGTGAGAACAGAAGACCACTGCTCAAGCACCCGGAGGAGCTGCCACATACCGGTGAGTGACAGGGAGGGAGCACTCGAACCAGAGAACTCTGGGAGCTTAATCTGGACCCAAGGGACATTAAGGCACAACATTTATGAACAATGTGAAAGCGAAAAGCTTAGTGAAAACCATTAATGAGAATTGGTGAAGTACGTGAAAGGCAAATCAGAAGTACTATTGGGCAGTTTGAAAGCAAGGTGATAACAAGGAGTGAATACAGCGAAGTGAAGTGTGTGCAAAGCACGTGTGGGCAGAGTCAAGAAGCTGCCAAGAAGAAACAAGAGTGCAAATGGACTAATGTCACAAGTGCAGAAAGGAAATATATGCTGGCAAAGTAGCCCAAAGAGGATCAATGAACATTATAAAGTGCCAAGGGTTATCACTTGCGTGACCTGTGACGGGTGGACTGTGTGGCCTGACAAATGCGCATGGCCCGAGTAAACCCTACTTGAAGAGAGCCAAGGAAAACAAAGAGATTGAAGTTTTTTTGTTTTATCAGTATGGAAATGACAAATAGAGAAAGAAGAGGCAAGCAAATGGTGAGCAAGCCTAAAAGAATTCCATTCGTACTGGAAGCTAACCAAGTTAAATTAACTGTGAACTGTATTGAACTTGGGAAAGGGAACACTGAGGTTGTTTGGAACTTTGTTGATCTTGGGGAAAGGGAGCTCCAAGATCTTTTGTGGAACTGTTTTGAGTCTAAAGAAGAAGCTGACAACATACTGGGAGCTGGAAGAAGCTCAGAACATTGTTTCTTTGGTTGCTGATATCCCTACGCATGGTATAGATTTAGTTGTGATGACAAGTATAGGTTTTGGACACAGATGGACTTTTAAGTTGAATTTTACGACACAGACTATCCTTAGTTTCTTTAGGTAGGGAAATCCCACCTTAGCATAGGGCAAGTTACACCTTACTCCATCCTGACATTTGAGAAATAAAAAGCTTTATTTTAGAAAAGTGAATCTGGTGTCTGTGTCTTACTTCATGATGCCTTCACAGGCCTCAGATGTGCCAGACACGGCATCAGAATTTCAAGACTCTTCGGATCCTTTAAAAGACGTGGTGCCCACGTAATTAAAGGGGGGGTCTAACAGGTGCATCTTTTCCTAACTGCGTTGCTGTACACAGATCACACTTTTGCACCAATTAAACCTTTATAATACGATCCCTGGAATGAGGGAGAATCTAATCTATTTTAAAAACTATGTTAAATATAATTATTGTGAAGTAAAAAAAAAAAACATAAATTTAAAAAATGTAAAAAGTCAATGCACATTCCAATCAAATCTTTTGAAGTAAACACATGATTCTTAAGTATTTATTTTATTTAAAACGTTCTAATGACAAAACTTCATATGTTGCAAAAATCCAAGAATGTATTCTCCATATTATACTTTCCCTTCCTTGTTAGAAAGCAAATACTACAGTTTCAAATGTCCGCAAGGGATGATGCGACTCTAAACATGAAGGATAGTGACATCTACGGCAAAGAGGCAGTATGGTCACTCATCTTTCCTTTACTTTACTTTAGGGCAATAGGCAATCAGTTGGAGAAGTCCGTTTCAAGAGCCCCAGAAAAACTATATGGCAATTTTTGGAACTTGGTGCTGCTGAGCGCCTCCCCTCTTCAAACCCTAAGTGGCAGGATAATACACATTTTGTTTGTTTTACTTCTGTTTTGTTTGGTGCAGCTGAGGGTACTATAATCCGTACTCCGTGTGGCAAAAGGTTACATTTTAGATAGGATAATTTAATACAACTGGAAAATCTCCTCCAAAAGGTATCTAACTCTGATTCCATGCGCGAGACTTGCCCCCAGCCCGCCCTCTACAAACACAATACACATTTTTACATACACCGACTGGCCTGTTTGAGTCCCTGTATTCGCTCTGTTGCATTTGGACAGGAAGCACTTCCAAATAAATTCTAAAGATAACTTCCCCAAGATTTCTCCCTATAAAAATACACACAACATGGCTGCAGGCCGAGGTCTGATTAAATAGCGTTTTCGACATGTCTGTCTTTATGACCTGGAAACACGTGTCTGGGGATGCTGTTGGTACTCTTGTTCAGAGGAGAATTGCCTAGCATTTCGGTGCTGGACAGCCCCAGGGCAGGACAAAGACTGGTATGTTTGGGATATTTCTTCTCTGTGAAAGATAGTGAGCTAAAGACTCTGGGTAAGTCTCTTGTAACCAGGACTAATGTCTGGCAGAGGGACTCCCAGGACCCCCTTTGTTAATTTGTTTATGACCTGGAATAGCATCTGCATCTTCATCATAGGACTCAAAATATGGACTTGCGACTGGCCAATGCTGAGGGATCTTGGCAAGTAAGAAGTGGGGTGCTGGGTGCATGTGGAGAATCGAGGAAGCGAGTCACTTTTATGCCTGGATGGATTCCAATCTTAGATACTTGTATGGGAATGGTTTACTTGGTGAAATGTGTTATCAGACCTTCCACAGACTCTCATCCGATGGTAGCCACAGAGTAATAGGGATGTTGTTGCATCATTTCTGGCACACGAAGAACTGGGAGACTAAGCCACGATGATGCACAGGCACATGAATAACTGGATGTAACATCCTCCGACTTCCATTCGCTAATAACTTGGGTGTGACATCCTCCGTCTTCCATCCCAATTCTGGTGGAGCGGAGGGGGTCACCACAGAATAACGTTTGACATCTTTTCTGGATCCTCTTTGATTCCCATTTCTCCTAAACGGCACCAATCTGCAGCCGGTTCATTTGCCAGAGCCTTGCTATGCAAACATGCATTCCTTCAGTCACATCAACGCCACTGGAAATGTGGGTGCTGGGAGTCATGGTTCCCATGATCACTCTCCTGAACCCCAACCCGCAGAGGACAGTGGAAGCTGTAGTGCAGGAGTGGTGCTTACCAGAAATGGAACGAAAGACGGTGTGCCCGGTCTCCACCAACCTTTCCCTGCCGCACTTGGACGTAAATGGTAGCACCGCCAACTTGTTAAATGTGTAAAATCTCCATCTCATGCAATTTCTAGCTTCAAGCCTCCCTGGTAGCCGACTAATTGTTTAAGTACTGTGATTTTTCTGCATAAACCGTTGTTTTAACCCAAATGTGATTTAGCGCAGTGGAGCATTGGAGTGCGCCTCTACATTGCACCCTGACTAGCCTTCCTAAAATAACATTCTCTCAACTTCTACATTCATGCAGATCAACTCACACATGGTCATTTAAAAACCCTCCCTTCAGAGATTAAACAACTGCATTCTACACCTTGTGACGCACCACTACTCCAAACAAAAGCACCCTAGCACCACAGACACATAACACTGCCCTCTAGACGCCATCCTTTCACCTGCTGCCCTTGGATTTTCTTCGCAGGTGGCCAGGGAAAGGACATCGTTTTTGGATCCTGCCTTAGGGGTGGAGAAGCGAGGGAGAATTTCTTGGGTGTAGTGCCCTTGGGGATTGGGAAGAGGTTATCCACAGGCTAGACATGGTATCCGCCTTTCCCTTATGAGAAACAACCAAACCCTTCCCTGGCCTTAATGAGCTATTGCAAAACATCTCCCTTGATTTCCCCTGATTCCACCACTATAGTACTAGGATGAAGAAGAAACGACTAGGAGTAGTGAACACTAGTAAGTCATTTCACCACTCTAGTACTAAGACGAGGAAGAGGCCTGCAGAGTGTTGTAAAGGTCAGGCATGTCCCAAGTGCTCCACTAATTGCCCCACTAATTGCGACCAGGCAATTACAATTTGGAACTCACACCTGTAACCTGTCAAGTGGCTGCAGGTGTATAAAAGGGGAGGAGACCAGCAGGGAATCCTGTACGCGACAAGGCAGCAGAGGTAGGTCCTCAGGAAAACCAGGAAGCTGGCAGACAGCCCCAAGAGACTATGGAGCAAAGGACCAGGCAGGCCACGAGAAGACCACAGGTGTGGGAGCCTCAATGTTCTGAGGTATGCAGCTGGAGCTGCGGACACAGAAGAAAGAAGCAAAGTGACCGATAGCATCCGCGAAGAGAAAGCAGTGCTGCCAGCGGGACATGGAGAGAAACAGAAGGAGGGAGCGGGGCTCGCGGTTGAAGGAAACCATGTCGGTGGAGCCAAAACCACAGCTGCCCATAGGAGACACCAAGGACCGGTGAGTGAAAGAGAGAAGAGAGAAGATCACTCAAGCTGGGGTGCTCCTGGGGGCTGCGGGGAAACCGAAATGGATGCCGAATTAATGAAAAAGCATGGTCACAATGAAATTAACACAAAGGCATGGGTTGCGAGAAAAAAAAATGTAGGACCATAGAACATGAAAGTGGCAGAGTAAACCATAACAGATATTGAATACCAAACTAAATGACCTAATGACAATTGTTTGTGAAATTCAGATACTGACTATTTGAAAGCAAAGCACAAGCCGTATGAAACAGAAGAAAGCAAGCATAGAACATTGCAAGAAAGCATGAAAGCAAGGCGCTGAAGGAACAAAACAACTCCAAAGTGAACTTGGGGAAGGGAACACCAAGGTTTTGGGGAACTGTCTTGAACTTGGGAAAGTGAATCCAGACACTTTTGTGGTATGATCTTGAACGTGGCGAAGGGAATGCCGAGGTTTTGTGGAACTGAAATTGACTTGAACTTGGGGATGAGAACCCTGAGGATTTGTGGAACTGTCTTGAACTTGGGGAACGTAAACCCGAGGTTTTATGCCAACTTGGTAAAAGGGAATCCCGAAACTTTGTGGAACTGGGTTGAACTTGGTGAAGGGAACCCCAAGGTTTTATGAAACGGTCTTGAATTTGGGGAAGGGAAGCTGAAAAGTAAGCCAGGGCCTGGAAGAAGCTCATAACTTTATTTGGAACACTATTTCCTTTCTTGCTGACATCCCTACACATTGCTTATCTTTAGCTGTCAGGGCAAGTATAGGTTTTGGACACAGACAGACTTTTAAGTTGAACTTTCTGACTCACACTTCCCTTAGTTTCTTTAGGTAGGGAAATCCCACCTTTGTCTAGGGCAAGTTTGACCTTCAACTTTCCTGACATTTGAGTTAATAAAACAATTTGGTTTGAACTTTGAATCTGTTGTCTGTGTCTTGCTTCATGATGCCTTCGGAATACTCCCATTTGACAACCACAGTATATTCCCAGTCCTTCTGCATTGTCTAGGTATATTTTTAGTTAGGGTCCATAGTTCAATTGTCTGTGTTTAAAATCCTAGCATATTTACAGTTTGATGTGGTCAGTTTGCAAACTACAACTATAGGGTTATATTTGATTTTACCAAAGGTAAAATCAGAGTGGTAGATTTCAGAGTGGTCAAAATACTGAAGAAATACCAAAGTATTTTTTTGTTGGTTGTTCCGCCCCCAATCCCCCAATTTTTCTATCCATTTAACCCCTTACCCCTCTGATATATATGAAAATGTTCTGTATTTTTTTCGGTATTTTGGCTTCCGGAAGAACTTGCCAATCTGATTTATTTTCGGTAGAATGGCTGGGTACCAACTATAGTCCTAGCTTGAACATCATATTATACTGCCCGTTCACCCAAAAACAGTATATTCATGACTTGACAATCCCAGTAAACACAGTTTGTCAATCCAATTATTCTTCCCGATTGCAAAACCTCAGGATACTGTGTGGAAACCCCAGTATACTCTCAGTTTAACTGCCACAAAAACGCCCCAGTGTGCACAATCCATGTATAATCTGAGTTTGGCAATTCAACTATATACCCAGTTGTCCAAATCTGGGTAGTTATTTATTTATTGGTTATTTTGAATGCGCCTATACAGCCAAATGGTGTTTCAAGGGGCATCAAGACAAAGGGGGTGGGGGGACAGGAAAAAGAAAAATAAAAAACAACGATCCTACTAGGTCTCGAGACACTTGGAACATGCAAGTGCTATAAAATGAATGCAATGCAGGAGAGGGGGAGATGTAAGGGGGAGAAGGGGAGTGCAGGGAGGAGGGGGTGAAGGCAAGCAAAAACGATCCTACTAGGCCTTGCGATTATTTCGGAACGTGCAAATGATAAAACATGAAAGCAGGGGAGGGAGGTGTAGGGGAGGGCAGTGCAAATCAGTGAGGGAACGGGGCAAAGAACAAAATAACAATACAAAAACGACCCTACTAGGCCTTGCGACAACTCGGAACGTGCAAGTGTTGAAACATGAATGCCGGGGGGGGGGGTTACAGCAATGCTTGTAGGGAGCGAGGAGAACGACAATAGATGCAGGGGAGCAAGTTCAACACAGAACAAGGTTGGAAATGCAGAGATGGTGTAGTGAGCAATATTTTTGAGGCCTCATCACAGGGTGTGGGGGCGGGGGGGTGACAACAGGTAGACAAACGGCGACAAAACCAAGGAAGCACAATTAGGAAAGCCCACCTCATAGTGCACGAGCCACATCAAACGAGCAGCAGCAGGTAGCAACAATGAAATGGCAGAGTAATTCTGAAAGACAACATCTCCTAATGCACAGAATTACACCAAAACAACAGCCAAGGGTAAAAGCCGTGAGGTCTGGCACATTCACAAGGAACAAAGTAGGTGTGTCTAAACGTGGCAGACATCACTAGCAAACATTGGCAGAATCAAAGTAGGCAGCGGCAAGCCTAGGAGGCAGACATAGATGATAATGAGCAGTCAGGTAGGCTGCTGTAGCATAGAGAACAGAGTCATGTTGATATGGTGCAGATGTCAAGCAAGCAGCAAGGCTGAATGAGTCACAGGAGGATCTTCAGTTTGATGCAGACAAGTGCTTATAAAGAAGGTTCAGAAGCCATGAACGTTAGGGATCAGTGTTTAGAGAAAAGGTCAAGGGGATGCACATGGAGAGAAGGATCAGCTCGGCTCATGTCAGGGTGAAAGCCGTGCGGTCAGGACCCATGAGAGGGATCTAATGGCACGGAGTGGAACAGCAATGGGCAAGCAGAAGATAGACAACAAGGCCAGAGGAGGGGGTTTCAAGGTGCTGCAGTAGGAATGGCTAGATAGGAAAACGGAGGCGGGGGATACAGCCAAGGCTAGAGGGTGGCCATAAGCCTTACCTTGTGGTCAAAGTAGTTGGAGATGCTGCGGTCAAACGATGGAGGAAGGCCTTGATCCAATCAGAGCGGTGAACGGAGGAGGCAGAGGGCCGGCTTCCCCTGGTGGCTTTCGGGAATGGGGTTAAATCAATGGATGTGGCCAATTAGTCGAGAGAGGGGAGGGTCCGAGCACGCTCGAGGCCAGCAGATGAAGGAAATGGTGGTGGCCATTTTCTAAGGGAAAAACTGCAGAGGGATCTCATTTTAGCCCAGCTGGGCTTTCTGCAGTGGTAAGAGCATCGAGGTAAAGAGAGTGATTCTTCATGGCCAGGCAAGGATGTAGCATTTCAGCCATGGCCCCTCCAGCCTGCATAGATGGAAATAAAGGCCAGACAGCCTGACTCATTTTGCAAACCTACAGTTTGATAAGCTCTGTATCTATTCCAACTGTTCGCCTTTTAGTCTACCCACAATGTAACAATCTCAGTACACTTCCAATTTGACAGTCAAATAAACCCCCAGTTGCAAAATCACAGCATATTGTGAAGTTGAACATCCCAACACAGTCCTATTTTGACAATGCCATTATACTGCCATTTTGCTCTGGGCCAGTATAGTTATGGTTGTACAATATGGGCATGTTTCCATTTCACTGATACCCAGGTACTACCATCTTAACAATCTCAGACTGTTCCATTTTGCACGTTAACTCAGTATACACAATGTACACTTAGAGTATATAGTTCCAGTTTGACCATCGCCATACATTCCAGTTAGTCCATCTATGGTGTGTTCAGTTGGACAATGCCAGTATATTTCCAGGTTCATAATAGTCATATGAAGTATTCCAAGTTTGTACAATCTCACTATATTGCCAGATTGACATTTCCAGTTTCTACAACGCCAGTACACTCCCAGTTTGACATCATCGTCTACTCCCAATTTGACAAACCAAGTACATTCCCATTTTGCGAACTTTGCATATACTCAAATTGTAAAGCTCCTAGTAAGCTCCCAGGTATACCGTTTTGTATAGTCACAGTTTGCTCAATACCAGTATATTGACACCTTGGCAACTTCTGTATACTTCCAGTTTGACAACCCCAGTATAGTCCCAGTTTTACAGACTGTCTGTACAGTTGACATTCCAGGCGGATTACTATTTCATGACTCCAGTAACCTCCAAGTTTGATAACCCAGTGTATTTCTAAATGAACAATCAGAGTATACGTCATTTTGCAGAGTTCCATTAAATTCAACTTTTTACAACCCAGTTTGTAGAATACAGATGTAATTTTATACCGTTCTACTATACTACTAGTTTACAGAGAAACAATATACTTCCAATCTTCATACCCCCATAGTCTACCAATATGACAACGGTATATTCCACTTTATTCCCAGTTCAAACTTTGCATGCCACCATTTTTACAAACCAGGCCTACTCCCAGGTTTTCATATTGCCATTAGCACCCTGGGTGGGGGAAGCCAGCCAATCAGGTGGCTAGGAAAGCAGGCTGATAAAACCTGCATTCTTTGCCACCTGACGGCTGGCTCCCCCGCCCGCCATATTCCCCTCCAACACGACCCTGCATTTCTTTTTTAAATCCCTCCCCCCAATCTCACTTATGTGTTCGCTGCGAAAGCAAGTCCCACCGCCGCAGCTGCTGCTCTGGCCACCACGGAAATGGAAGTAGGGCTCCATACGGAGCCCCGCCTTCCTGTTCCAGGGCGGCCATGTTGGTAGAGTATTTTCTCTCCGTGAATGGGACGCTGCGATGCATGGAAAGAAAATACTTTCCTTTAAAAAAAAAAAAAAACACATTAGCACCTGCGTAGCATGCTACACGGATGCTAATGGCGATATGCCCTCGGTGGCTGGGTCCACACTGCGAGTAATGACTCATCACCCTCGTTAAGGGACCCTCGCTTCTCTCAGGCCCTTAACTTGGGCGGTAGGCAGGCTGTTACTCAAAGGGTGGGCCCGCCACCTCGGGGCATATCGCCTCAGTATATCCTAAGCTTCCTCAATCCCAGTAATCATTTAGTGTAACCAAATATGGTATAGCCACAGTATGTAGCAGCACAATATGTTTCCGGTTTGACACTCCCAGTTTAAGGAATCAAAGTCCATTCACAGTTATACAATCTCAGTATATTATCAGTTTGCAGAACACCCGTATATATTGTTTTACTACATAGTCTACGGCATTTTGCAAAACCACAACATGTTCCAAGTTTGAAAAAAATATTTTTACAATCCAGTTTTCGGAATCTCAATGTTTATATCACAACTTCGGTATACCCCGAGTGTACAAAATCCAAGTACATGTTCATTAATGTCAATTCCAGTACATGCCCACAGTGTAAAATCACAGTATACTTTCAGTGTGAAAGACCCCATATATACTCAGTATACCCCGAGTGTACAAAATCCAAGTACATGTTCATTAATGTCAATTCCAGTACATGCCCACAGTGTAAAATCACAGTATACTTTCAGTGTGAAAGACCCCATATATACTCAGTATACCCCGAGTGTACAAAATCCAAGTACATGTTCATTAATGTCAATTCCAGTACATGCCCACGGTGTAAAATCACAGTATACTTTCAGTGTGAAAGACCCCATATATACTCAGTTTGGACTGTGACAATATTTGCCATGTTTTGCAATTCCAGTATTTTGCCCATGTTTACTAGGATAGCATGGATAATGCAAGCATATGCCTGTTTATTAATGTCAAAATGAGAGTATATCCCAGTTTACCATCACGCAACGTCATTGTAGTCTCAGTTTGCAAAATGTTAGCATACTTCCTGCCCAACGTCAGTGCACTAAGTTTGACAAGTGCTTCCAGTTAGTCAGCCCCAGTACACAACGCAGAAGAATCCTAACTCACCATGCAGAGCAAGTGGCTTCTGGAGGAACTTCGATTGACTAGGTAAAAATAAAGACAACACATATTCCTACTGCCCATCATACAATATAATAAAAGGCCAGATGTATGGTTGTCCGATGCAGTCAAGCGCGGTAGAGACTGCCCGCTTTGTGTTTTGCCACCGCTAGAAGGAGCTGTTGCTTAGGAAATCTATTAGGCCAGCTGTATGTTTGTCTGCTCCTCGCGCACTGTGGCCCGTGTACACAGGCTTTCACACTAGTACAGCAATATTTAAGTCAGTGTGTCGAGGAGACACTGCTTTCCACAACCACAAGGGAAAAAGCAATGAAGAGTCCTTCTACTCCCTTAGGGTGACAATGGCTATGATGTTCACGGGTGGTCTGCCATGTAATGGTACAATAGGTTTGCGTAACAGAATTTTTTTTTAAAGTACGGTTAATGTTCTCATGAGGGTTCCAATCATGACCTTGCATCATTATATTTAACTTGTTTTCCGTAAAGCGCTTACAAATTGTATTAGGGAAACCTGTTCAGTTACTCTGGAAGGCACAGCGCTAGACTAACTTGCACACGAGGGCTGCTCCAGGACATTGAAGTCAGTGACACACTTACCAACCGATGAGCAAGGTCAGGTGTATCGCATATCTAAAGTCCTCTAGGTAGGCGCGAGCCCAACAGAGCACGAGGCTTTTCTAAAATTGCTTGACGACTCCTGTGGCGATTGGGAACAACTGGAGATAGAGAATTCAAGAAAAAGGGTCCAGGTTTTGACTATTGTCTCCACGGGAAATACATAGGGGTGGAAATTAAATAGCTTGTTCACCTGATATCTACTCTAGTTTAGGCAAAGTAACTCAAATCTTTCCTCGGTTTGAATTTAATAACTATTGTCAATATGTGTATACATGGTCTTGTGCAATACATGCATGGTTTGATCACATGGCGGTTCCTTTCCATCCCCATACATGGGTGTAGCGAGTATGGCCCTCTCTCACTATACAGACATGGGTTTCATCACATAGCGGTTCCTTCCCATACATGGGCGTGGCGAGTATGGCCCCTGTCTCATTACCTCCACGTCACTCTTCCTCATCCCAGCACTCACCTATGAGGCCCCGCCTCTCCCAGAGAAACGTTTTTTGCCCTCCGAGTTATAAATCTCCTACTTACCCACAACACATCAGTTAATTTAATCCTGTCTCTGACAGGGACTGGATTCTCCTGGTGCGGGGCTCCGGGAGGCATTGCTGCTGTTTCCTCCATGTTGGCATCTGCTGCGAGGTGGCAGCAGTCTCACAGTAGGTTGTGGGCTCCCTGTGGGGCGTGGTGCTCGGATGAGCGGGCCCGGCTGACTGGGATCTCCTGCGGGGCTTGGGGTAATTTTACAGCTTCACTTTATATACACTTACTTGCCGGCTTTGGTTACTTTCCAACAGCAGTGCCGGTCAAAGTGAATTGTTGTCCACAGTCCCCTGCCCTCTTGTTGCAAGTGCCTGGTTGTGGGCAGGGATTATCGCCGGGTTTTTGCTTGCCTGGGATGCCCAGATTGCCTGACTGGGGGCGGGCTCCTCTGCTTATCTGCTCCAGTGTTAGACCTGTTTCCTTCCCGCTCCTCGGCCAAGGTTCCCAGGTTTTGCTCACAGTACCCATCTCTGTGGTGGTATGGGGCTGGATACCTTGAATATCGAGTGGCCTCAGGGTCTCCTGTATGCCTTCCCTCCTCTTACTCTCATTTCCTGGGTGGTCCATAAAATCTGCTGAAGTTCTTCTCTGGTGATCTTGGTGGTTCCCTTTCGGCCTTGCAGGGGGTGGTTCCAGTTGCTCATCTCCTTATGGGGGATTTCCTGCTGGCCTTGCCCTCTTCTGGGGGTTCAAGTGGCAGGGTTTCCTGTGATCCACTGGTCAGCTTGGCTCCTAAGAGGGCAAGGTTGTTGAATTTGGGGTTCTCAGCTGCGGTGGCGGAAACCATTCTCCATTCCAGGCATCCTAGTACCTTGAAGGCCTATGATAGGCATAGGGCCCATTTTTCCCCCCAGGGTTGTGGTGTCCCGGGGATGTTGCAGATTTTGTAGGATGGTTCTGATAAGGGGTTGGCAATGGCCACTTTAAGGGCTCAGTGGGCTGCGTTGAAACCCTATTGGAAGGTTACAGTGTTCCGCTGTTGGATTTGGGTCTGGTGAGTCGGTTCCTTAGGAGCATGGCGTCTTCCTGTATGTTCGGGTCAACACCCCCCCCTTGTTACGCTCAACACGGCTTTTCTGGTTGCCATCACCTCTGCACAGTGTCTGGGGGAGATTGGAGCTCTCCTTTGTCGTCCTTTTATTCGTGTCTTACCTGCCTGGTGTTGAGGTGTGATCCCCGGTTCTTGTCCAAAGTTTCCTCTGTTTCATCTGACTCAGGAAGTGGGCCTCTCTGCCTTTTTTCCTGACTCACTGTCACCTGAGGAAGTGTCTTGACAGTCTCCTAATTTGCGTCCTAGGGTCCTGGAGGACCTGGCCAGTGCGGAAACTGTTCAGCCTTCTGACAGTCTTCTGGTGACTTTTTTTGTGCGGATGGGGGGAGTGCAGGGGTGGGAGGCTTTGGTTGTTTCCGTAAGTCACTGGATCCAGTCAGTGATTTCAATGGCAGATTTGGCCTCTGGTCTTTCTGTCCCTTTAGGTGTACAGGGTTGTTCTACCAGGGGGATGGCTGCTTCCTGGGTGGATGCTCAGGCTGATCCGTTACATGAGATTGTCAGGGCCGCTACCTGGGTGGACTCCAATACCTTTATAACACGTTACAGGCTTAATGTGGGCAAATCTAGGGATGGTTCCTAGAGTGTGGGGGTGCTGTCTGAGGCCCACCTGTCATGTTCTGTTGTTCTATTGGCCAATAAACTTGGTGTTTTTGCATTGCTTCCTGGGTGTCCTCTTGCTTCCTTCTTTCCTTTGGGCCCTTCCACTTGATTTGGCTTGAGTATACCTAATAGGGGAGTACTGGGACGAGGAAGAAGGACGTGGAGGTAATGCTCAGATTACTTACCGGTAATCTTCATTACCCCTACTCTTCCTCGTCACAGTACTGCCGACCCTCAGCACCCTCCCATGGTGTACAAGGGCCCGGCACATGCTTTTTATGTACAGGTGTATTGTGGGTAAGTAGGAAGTTTATACTTCCGAGAACAAAATAATAAAAAAAGTCCCTGTGCGAGAGGCGGGCCTCATAGATGAGCACTGTGACGAGGAAGAGTAGGACTGGGAGTAATGAAGATGACCTGTAAGTAATCTGAGTTCTATACAGACATGGGTTTAATCACATAGTGGTTCCCTCCCAGCCCCATACATGGGTGTAGCGAGTATGGCCTCTCACCAAACAGACATGGGTTGTATGAAATTGCTGTTCCCTCCCATCCTCATCAGTTCTTTAACACCATCTCCAAAATAATATTCTACGGCCAGAGAAGAATGTTGGTCCAAGATGTGGCTGAACCATCAGGGATTTAAGAACGTATGAAATTCCAAATACATACGAAGCATTCTACTAAGCAGGCCATTTGCAAAAACACTGCAATGTGACAAAAGGAAGCGCATGCGCAAAAATGGATTACGAGAACCACATTTCTGACACTTTGGCATGTCATCACCTGTCCATAGTGCCCTAATCAACTGACGGCATACATGACAAGTCCACGAGTACCTGGTGGAACGCGGTGGGCGTAACTAGCATGTCTCCAAAACATTTGATGCAGGAAATGCCAAACTTTCCACTTCAGAAATTCATCATTGCTTAACATAGCACTCTTCCTTTCAGTGGGAATAATGCAAACTGGAAACGGCAACAAAACCTAGGGTCAAGCTTTCAAAACACACTTCTGGTCAGAAGAGCTTGCTTAAAGCAGGACAATGTTGCGGAACCCTTCTCCAATTACTAAGGATATAAAAGGATGATAAGATGGAACTAGCTTAACCAGTAAAAGATGTTTAAAAGGAGCCCCAAGGCACACAGAACTATGTAAGAGACTGAACACTGCATCTTTGAAAGCGGTTCTACAAGCAGGTATTTTCAAAGAATAGCCTCTGGGCAGTCAATTTAAAAACACATGGCTTCAACAACCCGGTCAAGTATTGCTCAACACTTTTGGTGGTTTATCTCATAAGCAACAGGATGCTGGGCTTAGTGTTAAAAACATGTGGAATAAAAAAGGAATGTGGTTATTCCAGAAGCATATACGCATTCATGGTGGGGTCAATTCTGCATTGTCTAAATGATGGAAACGGATTGGCTGACAGCCGGTTAATAACTACCAGGTGGAAAGATTGAATAACGGAATGGAGTCTCAACCTTCGCCTTCTTGTAAAAGTAAAAAAAAACTAAAACACAGGTAACAGACTAAAACAATACTATCACCCAGTACTCTGAGAAATTGCTTTACTGTCAGGATATAAGACGAATACTCTGACAAAGACCATGACAAAAGCTTAAGCAGTGCAATACTTTACAACATTGCTTGAGCTACATTGGTAAATGCATGGGATAAATACTCTATGTAACCGATTTAAAAGCTGGTTGTGAAACATAATACAGCCCTCATAACACCACCCGAGACATCTAAAACAAACCGATCACTCAAATGTCCCCATGCTATGCCCGATTGGGTCATCCAGACGTATGTTCTTTGCATTCTGGAACTTGTAGTCCTGAATATAAATTGGGACAGCAAAACTTCCAATCCAGGAAGAAGTGCACACTCCACAGAAATCGTAAAGCCAATGACTGGAGAAGAGTGTCCGTGTGTGCTATTTACAGAGCCCATAAATTGCCCCATCTCAGGAATTAGTAACTCGCCCAGTCCTGGTTTTATTCTTTGTATTGTGGTTCAGCATTATCCAGGATAAGAGCAGGGCCTAGCGGTCCATAGACACAGAAACAAGACTGGACGAGCTGCCCACGCTTGAATGGGTAACTGGGCTGAGAGCTGCATGTGGAATAGGGGCTAAGTATTTATATGGTTTGGGTTCATGTGAACGCTCATAACTACCAGGAGTGATCTGTGGCAGTCAAGAAATATGAATAAAGTGCCCCCACTTCAACTATCAATAAAAAAAGCACAGTGCTTGCGTCGCTCCACGTCGCGCAGAAGCTGTTCGTTCAATCCTATTTTTATTTCCATTTGGGTAGCTGCAGTGAAGGATTTATAATGGAAAGGGCAAAATGACATTTTGAGTGAAAGGTTGAACATAGGTGTCAAATGCCCCATTCCACGTGCGACACCTTGGAGCAGTCCTGGCATATTAGACAACAGCACTTTTCTTTCTGATGCTTGTATATTTGCATTCCCCATGAGAAGATTCGGTCTACAAGCCCTTGCACCCAAAGTAATGTTGCTTAAAAAGCCAGGGCTAGGACACTGTGTTACACGTGGCAAGTGCTTGGCTATAAGCTGTACATCGATCAAACAACTGATGGTGGTAAGAAAATAAGTAACAAACAGTGACAAGGGACTTAATTGAAACGTTGTGGAAGCACCAGACAATCTCCACCAGGTGAACCAAAGTCAATGCGTGCGCCTACCACATTATTTCTGCACCCTAACTCCCCAACCGACTACAGAAGCCGAGCAGAATTTAGCATGGCCTCTTTATACTGATCAAAAGGGCCTCTGGAAAGGAATGCCACAATATCAAAGGGACACAGGCAAGGATGAATGCCAAACTGAACTGGAACGAGTTAGCATCCGTCAAGAGCTCACTTAATAAATCCCGACTCTTCGCAGTACTTTTCCACTTTTATTTCCACACCTCTGAGCTTTCACTGCCCGGGGGACTCGTCAAAAATGTGAAAATCATACCGCTGAAGTCTGCGTCGGCTGCGGGGCCTATTCGCCACGCTTTCTCCTGCACGCTTGCAGTGGCTCTGGAACCACTGCTTGGGCAGAGGGTAATGTAAAGCAATATAAAGTGGTCTTGTATAGCGCCCTTCTGCCAATAATGTTGGCCTCGCTGCGCATGGCTCTGTAAGAAAGGAGGGCTGGGTGCGTTAGTCGGATAGCAGGAAGGCAGATGATGAAGAGGATGTATGTGTTACCTGTGCGTCGATATGAAAATCTCCATGTTTGTGCTTGGTACAAACCGGGCAGGTTAGCCATATGGGCAGCCCCCGGATTGTGGGGTGCAAACATTAACAGTATGGTGGTTGAGAGAAGATGGATAGGGTCTGGATCTGTTAAGTGTGCTAGTCCTAGGTGGTCATCTGTAGGAGTGTGGGAGGTGCAAGGTTGCAAGACACTGTTTTTATTAGGCAATGTTGGGGAGGAGTGAATTCAGTCGATCTGTGATGGTGGACCCACAGTAAGGTGTTTGGGTCAAGAGTCTTCAAAAAGGCACTCATGTTTTATACACATACTGGGCATTTGTAATCCGTATGTGAACTAATAGAGTTCTACATGCAGAACATAAATGTGTATATTTTTCAGTATACCAGTGTTCTGTATGTTTCTAGAAATGGTTGTGGACTAAGTTACCTTTGTGTCAGCCTGCTGGTCCTACCTAAGAAGGGAGCCTTGTCGCTCTGTCCACGTTTACATACCTTTTAGTTTTGGTTTCCCATTCTTGTCCAGTGTGCTCAATTCCCCCTTCCACCCACCTGCCCGCCCCCCCGCTCCCGTTCAGGACGACAGTGGTTGTAAAAGAAAAATGCTTCAAGACAAGAAAGGGAAGCCTGCTTTCCTTGGGGTTATCGGGGCATGGCCCGGGACAGTGCTGTGCAGGTCAGTACTTCTGCTGGTCATATTTTTGACCCTGAGTGTTGGTAGCTGCTCCTCTTTTCACTGGACATGGACTCAAGGCCCTTTTACGCATATTGCATTTTTTCTGCATTAACTTCGGTAAGGTACCTGCGTTAGCTGAGGAGACTCTCCTGGACTAATACACTATTCCCTGGGGAGCCCTTTTGGACACCTGATATACTACCAGATGCTTCGAATAGGCTAGGGCCGTACTTCTGAAGATTTAGTATATGCTGTTGGGTTCCTTATAACTGTCAGGCCTAGTTCTTCTTTTGTGTTTAACATCTGCCCTCCCTACTTTGGTGAATGCATTTATTGATTAAACAACTGCTTGTGACTCCAGAGTTGCTGCAATCATGGCCATCATCCTCTCCCACCCAGACTATGACAACTCCCTTCACCTAGGCACCCCTGCATATCAACTCAGAAAGCAGCTCCAATGGGTCCAAAACACTGCAGCTAGACTCCTCCTGGCCCTTAGTCCCAGAGAGCTCATCACCTGCTTCACTGGCTCCCTGTCAGGCAATGTCCACTTTCAAAGCCATGTGTGCCCTCCAAAAGACAGGCCTAGAAGCTGGAACTCAATTCCCCTCAGCATCCGACACATAGACCATCCTCTTGCCTTCCAATGGGCCCTCAAAACCTGGCTCCCCCCCCCTGCATCCTGGCGATCTCTTGGATCTTAAAGTAACCTCTTTATAGGTAGGCTGGGGCACCAATTAACCGACCATAACATTTACAGAGAGACAGAGACAATATACGTCAGCAGACCACAGCGCAGAATCCACGCCACATCTATGAAACCAAGAAACCAGCCAGGACATATGGTATGTATCACACTCCATGTTTACAGAAGATAGCCGAAGGCAAGGCCACCCAACGCACGCACCTGCTATCATGCACCATTTTAATAGACATCGCACAACACCGCTGCCATTAGAGTGCAGCTATCCCCCTTGACAGAGAAAGGTTGATGCAATGTTTTGCCAATTTAGAAGGAACAGTACGTGTATTTTCAAAGCTGAGAAAGTTGGCAACTGATCTATTGCTTATGTACGTTCATCTTACAGTCAGAAACAGGCCTCTCGAAGTGCAGTTCACTCGGTTCTGCTTCTCTTTGCGTTAACTTGCTTGGTTGCACTGATAACACAAATAAAAAACTACAACTCCCAGAAGGCAAATACATAAAAGACACGACTAACCATAAACCTGCGATGGAACACACCCCTATGTTTATGGAACAAAATGCGGTGTGCGCCCAGGTCTTTTTCTTTCATGAAGACCTGGAACATGGCGTGAAGAGTGATAGGTTGGGGGCCTTGCGCATCATCTGCACATGGATTATGAATCATGTAGCCAGGTCAGATGAGTAAACGCCACTAACACTTCACCCATTACCACCCTTGTGTTTAGTTTATCAGGCACAGTATAAGAACTTTTTTTCTGGCAGGAACAAACTTGGATGTATTAAGGTATCCACACTTTGCAATGAATGGGCGTCGAGAATGATGAACCATTGGTCAGATTAGAAAATACTGCACACACGGACAAGCTCGGACTGACCTATAGGGCAATAGGCCCATGGCCGAAACAAAAACACAAAATGCTGGGGTGGGCACTTTTTTGGGTCAAAATGAGCCACATTTTGGGCCAGTTTGATGAGTTCATTCAATATGCGGCTAGTAGATTTTACCACCGTTGCTGAACACATATTCTTTATAATGCTATATTTTCGTCACACTATCAAAAAACTGCCCCCTTGCCTACTATTGAAACAGTGTCACAAAAGGAATGAATAGCCATTTGCAACTGTGGGCCGCTTTTTCATTGGTGCCCGAGACAATATGATGTCCCAGTGCGTCCCCGCGCACGGGTCGAATCATTGGAACCAGCCCCTGCAGAGCGCCAGCCTCAGAGAGAGAAACTCCGGATGAACTTTCCTGCTTTGCTCCCAGCCGCGGAGCACTTCCCTGGATCCATTGAAACAAAAGAATGCGTGCAGCAGCCGCTGCAGCCCGCCCCGCCCGCGCCCCTCCCACCGCCGGGCGCCTTACTTCGCAGGGCGCCGATCAGCG
Organism: Ambystoma mexicanum; assembly: GCF_040938575.1. NCBI lineage: Eukaryota > Metazoa > Chordata > Amphibia > Caudata > Ambystomatidae > Ambystoma > Ambystoma mexicanum. Next base: position 809,992,889 of record NC_090941.1, read on the forward strand.
TGCTGCCGTCCTTGATCAGCTCCTTGATGAACTTGTTGGTTCGGTCCAGCTCGATCTCGTGGCACTTGAGGCGTTCGCGAAAGTCCGGGCTGTCCAAGTAGGAGTCGCTGAACTCCAGTGTGGGCAGCCCCATGGCAGACTCCGGGGGAAGGGCCGCCGGGGGGGAGGGTGCGTGGATGCCCCTGCGCTCTCGCCGCCGCCGCCGCCGCTGCAGCAGCTCCCGGCTAGTGGTCCTGTCCCGCGGCGGCCGCTGGCGGAGCCTGCAGATGCCGGGAGGCGCCGCTATCAGCGGCTTGCTGCATCGTGGCTGCCCGGGCTCTGCGGGCTGCAGCTCTCTCATGAGTTAGTGAAGGGCTCTGCAGCCAGACACTTCCGGCAGCTCCGGGCTCTCCCCACCCCTCCTCCCCGACCCAATCTCCTCCTTCCCTCTCTCCTATCTGCCTCCCTCTTTCCACTATATACTCCCTTCACCTTGTTATCTTTCCTCATATCGCTTCATGTCCTAGCTCTGTTTTCTTCTCGCCCCTCTTTTGTCCCGGTCAAACTTTTTTCTGCTGCCTCTGTTGAAATCTCTTTTAGTGTCCTTATTTTTCCCCGTCCTCTCTTACCCCCTCGTTGTTTCACTCGTTTAAACTTCCCTAACTGGTTCTAACTTTCCTCCTCCCTCCGACCCTCGCACGCGCGGACACAGAGCCTGCAACCCGAGCCCTTTCCTGGAGCCGCGCTAAACTGCGCGGCTTCACTCCTTCACTGCGCGCGCCCCCTGCGAGGGCTGCAGCTGAAGAAATACGCATTCACATGTGGGGGCAAGAGGCAGGCTGTGATGGCCCAGCTGCAGAAGCTGCACTGACAGCCCCCCGCCCCGCTCTTCCTTGACCGCCCGTAGAAGTGGCCATGGACGGGTGGCATCGCTACAGTGCCCATCCTGCCCAACACCAGGTCATGGACGGGTGGCTCATCCTGCCCAACACCAGGTCATGGACGGGTGGCTCATCCTGCCCAACACCAGGTCATGGACGGGTGGCATCGCTACAGTGCCCATCCTGCCCAACACCAGGCCATGGACGGGTGGCATCGCTACAGTGCCCATCTTGCCCAACACCAGGTCATGGACGAGTGGCATCGCTACAGTGCCCATCCTGCCCAACACCAGGTCATGGACGAGTGGCATCGCTACAGTGCTCATCCCGGGAAACACCATAGCAACAGTGAGATATGCAAACTTTTGGGGACTCCCCAAGGAACGTTTAGTGGGAGAAAAAGCACTTTTAAAATCAGTTTTTGTGTTTTGTTGTGTATTGTTCATCATAAGAAATACACTATCAACACTAACGTGTACGATTTCGTGTGCCTCTGTTTAAAGTGAGTTTGCTCTGTTGCCCGTTTCGTCTTTTAGACGACCCATCTTCTAACAATGCATGTCGAGGGTAGGCAGTGTGAGAAATGTCCAGCGGTCCTCCCCGGATCTCTCCCACCGATATTTACAAGCATCCGGCAATCCACAGCCATTGCGACTCGTGCTTTAACCACTGTGGGGGGGGCCTCCTCCGGTCACAAGGGCGGGCCTCTGTAGGTGTGGGGACTGCCCAGTGTATGTCCTGGAGCTGCCGACACGCAGGGGACCACAAACAGGGATCACCCTGTACAGCCCGGGTCACGGGGTAGATTCCTCCTTGCTGGGGGCACCCAGCTCTGGGTGGTCTCGGCCGTGGGGGTACCCAGGCCGGGCCGCTGAAGTTGGCCACGATCATGTGACCCCCAAACCCAATAAGGACACACAGATACACAGATACAAGTTGCTGTTTCCTGGGATTCTGCTGCACATAGTCATGACGATCCCTCATATCCGAACCATTAGACCAACACGCAACATCCCTCCTTTATTATAACAAACAAAATCACCCATCACTGCAGACAGCTACGTTCTACTGGGTCTAACTTGGTGCATTGCAGTCCGGGCACCCAGTGTGCTTCTTCATCATCACTACAAACATTGGGTGCACTCCAGTCCAAACACCCCCCAATAGCAAGCCCCACTCTTAACTTTTAGCACTGCAAACAAACAGGTGTGTTCTAGTCCGCGAACCACGGGGCCTGGCTGGGGGCTAGTTTAACTCAGAAAATCCCTGGATCGAACTGGCCAGTGGTACAGCTGCATGACAAGAAGAATAGATTTCCTCCTCTCCCACGTCATACTGCGTTCTCCTTCAGTCTTCCGCCACTTGGACCGCAGCCACTCTCAGGGTCTTTCTCTCTTTCGACTCACTCCCCCTGATGTCCCCGCCATGCTGGCCGGTGTCGGGGCGAGGCACACCCGTGCAAAGTGATCCACCTTCCCGCACCTCCCACAGAGCTGCCCTTTCGCCAGGCAGTCCTGCGGGTGTGAAGATCCCACCTGCACTGATGGCATATTGTGGCATTGGGGTCTCTCCTTGGCCAGTCTCCCCACCTCATCGGCTTTCCTCCTTGCCACTTGCCGACCGCTGCCACCTCCTCTAGCTTGATCTGCTGCATGGGGGCCTCCAGCTTGAGGTGGTGTCTGGATGAATCCATGACTGAGGCCCGCACCTCTGCCAGTTCCTGGGCATGGCCAAGGTCTAGTATCCGGTTGAGGGTCAGCACTGGGTCCCTCAGGACTTGCCTGCGTAGCTTCGAGGAGCTGCAGCCATAGATAATCTGCACTCTGATCTCGTCCTCCTCGAAGGTTCCCAGGCCACGGGACAGTGCAATGCCGCACAGCTTCCCATGGAATGCATCGAGGCTCTCACCTTTCTCCTGTCTCACACACCACATCCTGAAACGTTCATAGTCCCTGTTGACCATGGGTCGGAAGTATTCGTTCAGGGCTGCGATGGCTGCAGCATATGACTGATTTGCAGTCTTGAATAGCCCCTGAACAGCCGCCCAGCGGAGTACAGGAGTGTTGGGCGTTCGGCTGCGTCCTTGATTTCCACCACCTCAAAATACAGCTCTAGATTCTCCACCGAGGCTGTCCACCAGGGCCCCAAACTGGCAGGCGAACCCATCACGTCAAAGTGATGTAGTGGTGCAAGCTGGCCTCGACATAGCACTTCGTTGGCGTCTTCTGCCATGATGACGCTGGGCCGGCACCCGAAGTGTATATGGCACGTGAGTCTTAGGGTTCCTGCCTGCTTTGGTGTATGTCTTTGAGAGCGTACCAGCACTCCCCCTGGGAGTCGCTAACCTTGGGGTCCAGTACTTGGAGCGTGCAGCTGGTACAAAATCCCATTACTTGGCCTTCAGTGCCAATGTCCCAGTGGGCGCTCAAGCACTCCTTGTAGAGTCCCTACCCTGTGGGGAGACTGGAGTAGGGATGGGCATGCCTGGAATGGCTACTGACCCCGGAGCCCTTTTAGAGTGCTTGGCACCCAGGCCCTAAAAGAACCACCACGCTCCTTTCCTTCTTTTCCTGATAGCCCGTTGTCTTTGGGCTTCCTGGGACCCACCCTGCCAGAGACAGCTGCTTTTAGATTTTCACCCTTTTGCTGACCCGCGTACCACGAGGACTGCCTGCCCCTTCCAGGGACGTTTTCTGGTGTTTCCCTCCTTCGAAATCTTTGCTGTCTGTTAGCCCCGCCCCTTGCCTTTGTTCATTAGGCCACGCTCTTTTCCGGGCCGCTTCACTGGCCTCAATATCGCTAAAACTTTAGTTTTTCCTCTTATGCATGCTGGTAAGCCTGGGTGCTGGCAGCTCCTTGCTGATGAAGGGGCGCGTTAGTAGGATTCTCTACCCATCGCTCATCCCCCACTGCGAATGTAGGCCCTCACACGCTCCACCCCTTTCCTTTGTCCTGGGGCGAGCCTTGTCACGCGGTCCTGCCGGCGGTTTCCTCGTTGCATGGCCGCTGCCGCAGATGATAGCAACCTTTTTTAAAGGGTGGGGCGACCAGCGCAGGCCCCAAACATCCGATGCCTCTGCCGACTTCCAAACGGCCGGTGCTGCTCCTGGAGTGGGCACGGCCGCGGGCTGCAACTGCAAACGCGGATCCATTGCTCCACCCCCCCTTGGGAGAGTCGAACACAGGAGTCCATGAGTGCACCCTCCGGGGATCACCCCACATGGGCACATGAGGGGGTGAGACCTCTTTATCGCCAATGTGGGGGGGGCCTCCTCCGGTCACCAGAGCGGGCCTCCGTAGGCGTGGGGACTGGCCAGTGTAGGTCCTGGAGCTGCCGACACGCAGCAGACCACAAACAGGGATCACCCTGTACAGCCCGGGTCACCGGGTAGTTTCCTCCTTGCTGGGGGCACCCAGCTCTGGGCGGTCTCGGCCGTGGGGCACCCAGGCCGGGCCGCCGAAGTAGGCCACAATGACGTGACCACCAAACCCAATAAGGACACACAGACACAAGTTGCTGTTTCCTGGGACTCTGCTGCACTGCCTCCTGTGCCAGCCGAGCCCCTTTTATTAGAGAGGTGTCATGACATAGTCATGACGCTGTGTCACACCCGAACCACTAGACAACGCGCAACAACCACGTATGCTAACGTGTTATAAAATAGCAGAAGTCTCCCCCCCCAAACCCTTCCGCCCAATATTTCTAAAGGAATACAACGGTTTGAGTCTTCTTATACGTTATGATACGTTATCCGAAATGTATATGTAAGGTAAATCTATAATGAATATATATCCCTGCATTTTGCCGTGGTCTCGGAACTGCTGAGCGATTGCGTTTGATGCCTTTGAAACATTCTCCCTGGATGCATTTTTTAGCTGTGAATCAGCGTAGACGTGCGGTTTGAGGAAAGAGAAAGTGCCCCTCAGGTGATCAAAGGGCCCTTTCAAGAGGGACGTCTAGTTTAATGAAACTCATTTTTCTGCACTTAGCTATACTTTGCTGTCACCCTCACGTGCGCCTGTTCTTCGTTCGTGTGTGTGTCATACGTGTATTCGCTTAAACACATTTGCGTTCGCAACTGGGTCTAAAACTATAAAAGTCATCCGCTAAAGATATTCATCACACCCCTCCAGTGTCGACCAATGACCTTCTTTTCACGTAATAACGACGTCACCATGGAGGATTTTCCCACACTCCAAGTGGCCAGAGCCTGTTTTCCGGCGCAGCAGTGGTTAAGGTTTACCCACGAGAGTTCACTAATGTAAACAAGCTGGGAGTGTTTGCTGGCAGGAACCGCAAACGGGCAGCTTTCCAAACCTTAACATTCTTTCAAATTTCATTTTATTTGCATAACACGTAGCCAAATAATTAACCGCTGTATATCTCGGTTGTATATAGTTTCATACTTGAAAATTTGTAAATTGTGAATTTTTCTTTTTCTTTTTCTTTTTTTATTAGGCGTTTAGTGTAAATGAATACAAACTTTTTGCCTTGTGAATTTTGAAAGGTTGACATAAATTCAGCCAAACAAAATACATAAAAATAGTTTCATACTTATCGAATACTGGCTTGGGTTGACTTTGTTTAGAAAGAAGGCCAGAACCTAAATCAATATGTAGAAAAATTGGAAGTGTGCAGAAGTTTGCTGCATAGTAAATGAATGGAGCCTGGATTACTCTCTGATAATCTTCATTCCTCCTAGTTCTGCTCTTCCTCGTTACAGTAGACACTTCTAAGGTATCCATTTCTGTCCGGGACCCTTTTTCTCGTATCATTTGATTATAACCACTCCAAACAGCTATGTATATTTAGTGAAATAACTTTGTTAAATAGTCGTTATTCAGCGTTAAAGCTGCTTTTGGTAGCACACATTCATGGATGGGATGCAGAATAACTCGGACACCATATAATCGAACCAACTCAGGAACCACTACTGTCAGATGGACCATGTATGCCCACCTCTAGTGCAAGTAATTCTTAATCATTATTAAGTACACTGTATATTATTGACAGTCGGATTATAAAACCCTTCGTTACATGGCCCTCTGTAATAGGATGGGCTGCTGTGCCAGTCTATAACATTCGGCTCACTAGCCGCACGTAAGCTCATACCCAGGTGCCAGAGGTGGACTTGACTGTACCTCCCAACCCAATTAGCCCAACGTCTCATCACCCATGCCTTCTGCCATGTAGGTTGTCTTTGAACTTGGCCTTCCAGTGTATTCTTGTCTGGCAATATAAGGGAGTGTGAGCACGTGCTATCATAGTTCTAGAACTGCATGCCCAACTTCTTTTTTCATCCTTGACTCACGTGACGGGAGACCACAATTTGACCCATTTTGCAGCATTTAATTGTCTTGAATTAAGAAAACTTGGCGCTTGGGTTGTTCTTTCTTTACACCTTAACGGATGCTTCAGCATCTCACGGTTACTGCTTTCAAGAATAGATAACCAGGCATGGCTGCTTCAGCCTTGAGAGCAGGTCAGACAGCCCTTCTACTTCTTCCATGATCTGGGCTAATTCTTTGCTGCAACACAGCTTTCAATCCTTCTTTCCATGGGTTTGAGCTCAGTGAAGTTTTGACGCCGATGTCCAGCTTCTATACAATGGCGGCTCTGCCTGCAGTCTGTTCACTACATATAGCCAGCTACTGTGATCACTTAGTCTACTCGTGTTGTTGCATCTGTACAATTTTTAAACGGCTTACATTTTCTGCATTGTTCTTCATACGTGCAATCTTCTTTTTGCATATGGCTGTTCGCTCAATTCTTTATTTTGTCATCTGGTTCTATAAGATCCATACTTCTTCTTCAGCCTATCTTCTCATTGTGCCACGCTCATCTCTTGTGATGTGACCAGCTCCTCTTTCTCTCATTTTCATATCCCTTCAGCAAACTCCTCCATTAGATTGTCTTCGGCAATACATTTGATGCAGCTTTCTCAATGGGTACCTTTTCTCGAATATTTGCAGCGGAATGGTCACAACTGCTGGTGTCAATCATTGGCACGATTTCAGGCTCCCAGCATATAGGTAGTAGGCGGGTGGGACTTCCTGCAAAGGCATGTGGCTACTCCTCTGCACTGTCCCCTGCACCCCCTCTGGTTGAGCCATCGGCTATACCTTCACCGGTTTCCACATCTTGATATCTTCTTCTATAGAATCACCAGGGTCCAGTTCTTCATCACTCCCTGCCGGGAACATGCTGATTTGACATGTTCATCCACACTCCAAGTCATGTAGCTGCACTGTCCATTCGGATTACAATGGATCCATCGTCCCACATACTTCTTGTGATTCTTCGGATACAGGAACTTGGTTCCTTCAGGTGCTACGATGCTGGCCTCTATGTACTTCCTGACATCTTCATCAGTCAACTCTTTGGGTCCAAACCCTGATTCAACATTAATCATGAGCTTCATTCCTACAGCTTTCATTGCTGTCTTCTTACACTGGGCGATTATTATCTTGATTATACAGAATCCGAACATCACCATGAGCAATAGTGCTCCAAGGAATTTGAAGATGTTTCCCATTCACTGTCGAGTCCATGAGGATATGGACGCAAACCAACTGTTACCTACAATGTCCTCTGTCTCATCTTCCATCTTGGTATGCAGGTTCGTTAGTAACATTATGGCCCCTGTCAAGGTCACATTCTCGTCATCATGAGAAGGTATGAATGTGGAACATGATGGCCTGATTTTTGGATCAAACTCCGCCTTCCATCGCAGTGATCATGTCAAGGACATATCTGTTCTGCCGGGTCATCAGTCGTATGGCCCTACTTGATAGCAATAAATCCCTTTATGGTGGCGTTAATTGTCTGCAGGAGCTTCCATCTGGTAATTTGGGACCATTTGGCATTGGCCATCGTCTGGATCCCAGGCATGAAGATAGTTGTAAATACCGAAGCAGTCTGGTTAAACAACCTGTGCTCAAATGGAATAGATTCAAAGGCTTCTGTTGAGTTTTCTGAGAAGTAGTTCTCTCTTCTGGTTCGATTGAGAAATTATAAACAATCCAAATGGGCCCCTACTTTTGGAAATTCTCCAATATTCAGGTCACTCTGAGGAATCACTAATTCTGGAACATGGATGAGCACCAAGGAGCACGTTCCTCCCCAATCCTTTTGCAACTTCATGTAGGCCCTGGATCCACAGGCACAATATCGATCCATCAGAAAAGCTGTTCCTGCTCCCTTTCTGGAGACATGAGCTCTAGCCTTGCAGCCTTGGTTATTTCCCACACAAATTCTTCCTTCTCTTCGGAAACACAATGTTGCATTCGCCAATGGAATCACCACCATTGGACTAGATTTATTTTCTAACCATGTCAGCAGTTTGCCACAATCTTTTGCTATTTGTACTTCTTGCACATATTCTGACTTCAATAGATGAGCTGCACAGCACATCACTCCTGCTCACCATCCTTTCTTAGATTGTACTTGTCTATAAACCAAGAATTTAGTTTGTTCCCAACATCCAGGTGATCCAGCTATCTCTATTATATCGGGGCATTCCATTCTCTTCAAGTCCTTTATGACTAGTTGTTCCTGTCCACCTGCAGGATACACAAGCATCTTGCTCTCCCATTCAGGCTGTTTCTCCATTTGTGACGTCTTGATATAATCATCCTGAAAGGGAAATTAACATTTCGATCTCCTTCGTAGAGTAGCCCAACTTCCCTGAAATTGTCCTTGAGTCGTACATGCTGCAAGATGAGCAAGGCACCTGGCATCGTGCTCTGGAAATGAAAGTTTGTGAGGCATTCACAGCATAGGGTATGAGAGTGCAGACGTAGCAACTTTCCTTGGATGCTCTTTCCCCCACATTTCACATGTGCTGATACCACATGTTATTACTCGCATGTGCTGCATTGTCTAGATAAACATTTATCCCCTCATTGGGGCTGATTCATGGAATTTGTGCACCGTAAAACACGGATTTGTGCGCCATTCTGCCCACAAATCCCCATTTGTTCATTTGCGGGCATAATGGCGCACAAATCCCCATTTTGCGGTGCACAAATTCCATGAATCAGCCCCATTATCTTCCTCTGCACTTCTCTTATGTCTTCCATATGCATAAGTTGTGTAAAACAAAGCACATCAAGAGTAGTTCTTCCCCCCCGGGAAAACGTTAGGCACCTCTATGCTAGTGGAATTAACCAAATCAAGAGCAGTTAATGTGGTGTGAGGAACCACGAGGGCTTCTATTTTAGTGTGCGTACTAATATGATAGAGACTGTGAAAAAGGAGAAATAGAAAGACAAAGAGTGTGATTTGTGCAGGCATACATTATACACCAAAACATAAGTAATCACCCTTTGTGTATTTCAATCTTTGTGGTTCTTCCTCTAATACTGTGACATTTTCCAAATTTCTCATCTTTTGAGTACAATTTATCAAATGTCCTTAGTTTGTTAGGATCCTGTAAAAAAAATATGTGAATATCAATGTCTCTTCTGACAAGAGCAGAATAGCTTGAAAGATAAATACAAAAACAGTCAGCACAAGCCTATGAAAATCCCTGTTGGTTAACACCATGGGGTTACTGTTTAGAATAGGTTTGCACCAAGAATTATTCTGGATACTGAGCACGTTTCCAGTTCTTGATCAGAAACTGGCGTTTAGGCATAACTATGCAGAATACATCAACCTGACTGTGCAGCTCAACCATAGATTGCAGAATCGAAAAATGCACCGTCAAGAACTGAAGGGAGATCGGTCTATGTGCGTCCCTGGAACAACCAAACTAAAACCCATGAACAAACTGAACCAATGCAGATCGGTGGGTTACAAAGTCCTATCACCAAGGCTGAAAGGGAGAAAAGAAGGCAACAGCAACTCTGCTTATACTGTGGAAGAGCAGGACATTTCCTCCGAGAATGCCCGGTGAAACCACCAAAGAAACTAGTTGGTGCAACAGACAATGGCAATGATGAAAAGGAACAAAATCCAGAAAAATCCAACGCCCGACAAGCGTAGGGGTTCACTTGTCGAATGAAAAGAAGGAATCTGTACAGACCTCACATCTGGTCATCCCGGTTCTTTTGGTGAAGCACCAACAACCGTCAAAAGTACATGCCTTGGAGGCATACATTGACAATGGAGCAATGGGAAATTACACTGATCAAGATCTGGCTGCACAAATGGGCCTGCCTCTCCAACAGAAGCTGAAATCGGAAAACATCACAGCAGTGGATGGTTCTCAGTTATCATCCGGGCCGGTGACACAGCATACCAAAAAAGTCATGCTTATGTGTCAAGATGGCCATCAAGAAGTCATCTCCTTCGATCTCATCGAGGCTCCTCAGTTCCAGATGATATTAGGGCATGCCTTGAATGGAATCCCACAACCCTAGGATTGACTGGAGAAAACAAGTTCTGACCTTTCCTCAAGAGTGTGCCAACACCTGCTACAACAAGGAGGTGAGCAACCTGAACCCCAAGACAAAAACTATTCTAGGACTCACTGGTTCTTTACCACCTGAATATCTGGATTGCCAGGATGTTTTTCAGAAGGGGTAAGCAAATACTCTACCTCCACACAGGCCTTACGATTGCCAAATGGTAAGGCCTGGTGCCCGGAGTCCAAATCCCCTGCAGCCAGATTTACGCCCTAACGGAGCAAGAAAACCAACATCTAAAAACCTTAGATCAATATCTAGCCAACGGCTTCATCCGCTCGTCTAAGTCCCCTGCCTCTTTGGCGCTCTTTTTTGTACCTTAGAAAGAAGGTCACTTAAGAACTGGTATTGACTATAGAGTGCTTAGCCAAATCACAGTAAAAAACAGATACCCCCCTGCCACTTATCCCAGAACTTCTGTATCAGGTAAAGAATGCTCAAATTAACACAAAACCAGACTTACGAGAGGCCTATCACCTGGTAAGAGTTAAAAAGGGAGACGAAAGGAAGATAGCATTCTGTACCAAATATGGACTTTTCGAGTACCAGGTCATGCCTTTTGGATTGTGTAATGCCCCGGCGGATGTTCTTCATGAATTATTGGACGTTTGCGCACTTGTCTACATAGATAACATTATTATTTACTCAGCTTACAAGGAGGACCACGTCGGCCATGTAAGAGCAGTTTTGGAAAAGCATTGACAGCATCAGCTGTTTGCCAAATTAGAAAAGTGTTTCTTCCATGTAACAGAAGTTGCATTCTTGGGCTTCATGCTCACACCACGAGGAGTACACATGGACACACGCAAGGTGGATGCTATCCTCCAATGGCCATCACCAACATCCACAAAAGGAGTACAAAGTGTGCGCAGATTCACCAATTTTTATCATCGATTCATGCCAAAGTTTAGGCAGATAGTCCACCCAATTACCTCCCTGCTGAGAAAAAACAGAAAATTCTTCTTATCCCCTGAAGCGGAGAGCGCCTTCCAGGAGTTGAAACTTGCTTTCCCCACAGCACCACTTCTTCGACACACCTGACCCGATCTGCCATTCGTGGTAGAAACAGATGCCTCCCCATAACCATGGGAGTGGTATTATCACAGGACCCTGACACAGGATATTTACATCCCATAGCATTTTGGCCCCGTAAGTTTTCTGTGCCAGAGTTGAATTATGCAATCACTGACAAAGAACTGCTAGCGATTAAGGGAGCCTTTAAAACATGGAGACATTACCTTCTGGGGGCAGGACACACAGTCACAGTCATCACGGATCACCGCAACCTACAATACTTGAAGACTGCCAATGCTCAATCCTCACGCCAGCTTCGCTGGGCTCTCTTCTTTGCGGAATACAATTTTATCATCACCTACAGACCGGGAGTGCGCAATGGGAAGGCAGACGCTCTATTGCGCTTGAGTGAGGATCAAGAAGCCTTTTCCATGTCTGAGCCTGTAGCCATCATTCTGGAAGAACAGATCCAGAACAAAATCGCTGCAACCACCTGCTTGGATGATTTGAAATCCGACCTTCAATCTCAGATGAGCCAAGAAACACGACACGAGTGGCTATCCAGAGGGGATCAATACACCATTGAAAATGATCTGCCATATTTTCAAGGAAGGTTGTACATTCAGGACAAGAAGCTACAAGACCAAATAATAGCTAATTATCACGATTCACTAGATGAAGGACATCTAGGAATTGCCAAGACTCAAGCTAAAATCTAAACGGTGTATTGGTGGCTAGATTGGAGAAAAGACATTGCTCAATTTATTGCAACCTGTGGTGTCTGCGCACAACACAAATCTCAGAAGCTGAATCCAGCTGGACTACTGTGTCCATTGACGGTACCACCAGCACCATGGCATACGTTGTCAATAGGCTTTATCACAGATCTTCCTCCCTGCAATGGATTTAACACCATCTTAGTTATTGTAGATTTGTTCTCCAAAATGGCTCATTTAATTCCACTAAAAGGACTCCCCACTGCTTCTGTCCTCAAAACCGTGTTTTTGGAACAAATTGTCAAACTACACAGATTCCCATCAGTACTAATATCACATAGTGGAACTCAGTTTGTCCCAGCACTCTGGAGGAGGTGCTGCAAAATAGCCAAATTGATCTTTGGTTATCCACTAGTCACCATCCTCAAACCGACGGCCAAACTGATTGGACCAACCAGACCTTGGAGCAATATCTAAGATGTATGTTGCAACAAACCGAGGAATCCTGGAAAGACATACTTTGGCTGACCGAATTCGCCTACAACAATTCCATTCACACTAGCACCGGACAGACCCCATTCTACACAGTGTATGGTTGACACCCTCGAACGTCCACTTTGATTCCCTTGACGAATTGGAAATGCCGGCAGTAACACCTTACATAAGACTATCACGCAGATTCTTAAAGATGCGGCCGAACATTTGACCAGAGCTAAAGAAGAACAGAAAAGGTTTGCAGACCGACACCGATGGGAGGCCCCGCATTACTAGGTCAGAGCCAAAGTTTAGTTAGCGTTAAAAATCCTTCCCTTTAAAGGACCACAAGCCTTCCATCCCCGGTATCTGGGACCCTACTCCATCAAAGCTGTGATAAACCCAGCTGCCATGAAATTGGAATTACCATCCAATATGCAAATCCATCCAGTATTCCGTGTTTCACTCCTGAAACCAGCTACTCGAATTGAAGCCCCACCGGAGCCTGACATCATAGAAGGAGAACCGTAATACGAGGTCAAAACTATTCTGGATTCCAAAATAGTGCAATCTAAACTATACTACCTTATTGAGTGGAAAGGTTATGGACCTCAAGATCGTACTTGGGCACCCGGTGAATTCGTCCATGCTCCTTGGCTGATCAGACAATTCCATCGCAATACCACCACCAAGCCAGGGCCAGGAGAAAGAACACCAGTGAGAGGGGCCTTGAGGGGGAGAGTGGTGATGGCCATGGCTCCAGAACCCCAGACCCTGCACCATCAGGGCACGAGATCAAGGGGCAACACAACCTTTTATTGTCCCTTGGGGACAATACAACTAGGAGAGCCCAACTGGACTCAATCCTGGTGCCTTTGGCACCAGGCTCATAAATAAATGTGCACTAGCACATTTTATTTGTTGCAGATACTTGGTTTCTCCTGCAGGGGCCCCCATGTGCTTTGGGTCGGGCGTGGCTGCTGGGAAGGCTGAATTCACATGTTAGCATCCTTTCAGGAGTGCCAGGGTGGGGCCGATGAGTCATGACTATGGGCGTGGCCATAGCAGGCTTTATAAGCCAACTCTGCCTCCAGCACGCACTTCGCATTATTCTGCTATTGCAGCGTAACACTCACCACTGCCTAAGTGCATTTTACCTGTTTTGAGTTACCAGTCAGAGCGCACCTTCTGGGAAAGAAGGGTTAGAGAGAGACAGCAGTCATATAGCAGCCTTCGCACAATCCCTCATATCCTCACAGGGGCAGTGCCGACAACCAGCGCAGTCCACTGCACACGAGCAGGGGAGGAAGCCTGACAAGGGGAATTCACTTCCAGGGAGGGCTGCGATAGTGCCCTAATGTCCCCGAAGAGACCAGGTGAGCGTAACACGTACAATGTGTTCCAAAAAAATTTAGCCAAGACTGATGACGATGAAATTAATTTCAATGCAATAAAATGGGCCATTTTGGAAAATAAATTCACAACCACCAAAATCGTGTTATAACCCGAACAAGAGGGAAACATTGTAATGAAATCCATTGATATTGTATGGTATGGTGCAGGTGGGAGAGGCAAGGGCTGAAGGAAAGTCCTGCAGGTCTCTGTTTTGGACTTTCATTTTGGGTGCATATGCCACAAGTTTGGATAAATTCGGTGATGGCTTTGCACCAAGTAGGCCACCAGAAATGTCTTTTAACTTTAGCTATCATTTTAGCAATTCCTGGATGACCCTCCAGCATAGCTCCATGATAATCTGCCATAACCTGCGATTGCAGGTCCTGAGTGGGCAGATAAAGACGACCCTGGAAGTATGGTAGATTCTCTTGGATAGAACACTTAGATCCTTTAGACTCCCAGGCCTGTAACTCAGAAGTGGTCATACTAAGCCGAATTTCTGACTTCAAATCCTCTTTGGAAAATCCAGTGGCTCCCAGCATCTTCTCTTCCGGAATAATACTCACTGGATCCTGATTAACTTCAGCATCTTCACTCTCCCCGATGCGTGACAAGGCGCCTGCCTTGCCATTACGTACTCCAGGACTCCATGGCAGTAGGTAATGATGCGAAAAACAATGCCCAACGGAGTTGTCGTGAGGACTGAGCTTTTGCATTGCGTAAATATTGCAGGTTTCTGTGGTCAGTAAGAACCGTGATGGTGTGTCGAGCCCCTAATAATAAATGATGTCTCCATTCTTTGAAAGCATTTTTTATTGCTAATAATTATTTTTCTGTGATAGCGTAATTTAATTCCGCTGCTGAAGTTATTTTAGACCAAAAGGACATTGGGTGCAACTGTCCGGTTTCCAAATTCTTTTGGGACAATACTGCTCCCATCGCAGCACTGGAAGCGTCGGTCTCTACCACAAACGGTAAATCTGGCTTTGGATGTCTTAACACCGGAGCTGTTGTAAATACATTTTTTATGGTCTGGAAAGCCTCTTCTGCTTCAACGGTCCAAGCGAATTTCGTATGTTTTTGTAGTAACGCAGTTATTGGATGGACTAACTGAGAAAAAACAGATACAAAGCGCCGATAAAAATTGGCGAATCCCAAGAAACTTTTCACTCCTTTCACCAATGTGGGAGATGGCCCGGTTAAAACTGCTTTTACTTTTCTATTGTTCACCTGAATTCCCTGTGGTGACAAAACTAATTCACTGAAGTTACATGAAAAGAGCATTTTTCCAATTTGATGTACCACTGATGTTGCCATATCTTCGTAAGTACTGCTCGAAATGGGCAATGTGTTCCTGGGTGGAGGTTGAGTGGATTAAGATATCATCAATGTACACCACAGTACACACATCTAATAAAATCGCGTAAAACATCATGAAATTTTGAAATGCGACCGGGGCATTGCATAAGACAAAAGGCATCACTTTGTACTGGTACTGATTTAGGTCAAAGCAGATCTTTCTCGATGTCGATCCTGGCAAAGCAAGGTGCACTCTTCAGTACACTTCGTCACTGGTCCTGATATTAACTGAGTATCATCAACCGCGGTGACGTTCTCAACCACTGGCTTTGGGTTTGTAGCAATACCAATCTTGCTTGCGAGTTCATGATCCATGTAGTCCCCAATTGCACTGCTGTCCACGTATGCTTCTAGAGCATGCACTTTGGAAGGTTGAAGGCCACTACTTAGGATGACTGGTACAACGAAATGAGAGATCTGAAATTCCATCTTCTGGCCCAACAAGCCGACCTCTAAGCTTGTCGGTGTTGGAGTTTTCTGTCAGGTCTTCCTTATTTTCTCCTTTTTCAGCCTTATCCAAAACTCCTACCAGTTTCAAGGGATGTTTCACTGGACATTTACGAGGGTGTTGCACAGCTGAACCACAATAGAGACATACATTCTGTTGTCTTCTCTTCTCTCTTCCCTCCTTTGAAATGGTGCCCCGAACAACCCCCAATTGCATTGGCTCTGGATGACTCTCATTTACATGGCAACTCCCTATGACTTTTGGACAGACCTAGAATGATCTATTTTTTGATTGGGAATGGTCTATTCTTCGATCTTGTAACCGATGGTCCAGTTGTATGGAGAGATCTATGAATTCCTCACAACCCGTGGTAGGGTTCATAACCTGTACCAATATGTCTTCGAGTTCCCCTCAGAAACCTTGATAGAAGAGTGTTCTTCTCTTTTCTTCTGGCCAATTAGTTTGTGCTACCATCCTTTGAAGGAAGCTACATATACCAACAAATCTTGACTGCCTTGGCATATGGAAAGTAATTCATTGTCCAAGGCCTGTCCCTGTGTATGACGGGCAAAGAGCTTCTCTAATTCCTGCTGAAAATCAGGAAAGTTTAACAAAGGATTGTCCAAGTTTACCAAGGGAATGGACCAATCTGCAGCATGCCCAACTAAATAGGAAAATACAAATGCCACCTTAGACTGATCTGATGGGAAAACCCCTGGTCTGCAAAGGAAATGCAAATTACAGATTCATGAATACTGCGAAAGGCTTCGCATCCCCCATAAATCGTTCTGGGGGGCTAATGGACTGTTTCTGGTTAAAATTACCTGAAGAGGAGGCCTTGGTGAGGAACCTTGCACTGAAAGGAGACCACCTGGAGGCAGCGCTTGACCTGCTTGTGTTTGTAATAATTGACGACCCAATTCATCAGTGCGTTCTCTATTAACCACTAATTCCCGCCTCAAGATATTGGTTTCAGACCGTGCTGCATGGACATCAGCACGTAACTCCCCCAATAGCTGGGACAAATTATCTATATCTGTGGTTTCCATTACGCTCGGGCAGAGTGTTTTTTAAATACTGGCTTCGCGTTTTGTAACGCTTACCTTGTCTCCACAGGAGCGTAATGATCTAAAAAGCCCTGTTGATCTGCTAAAACTGGTGTCTAAAGGTTTTTTCCCCTGTCATAAAAGAGAGATAACAAGAAAGAGGGAACTGTCGTTAATATGAATATTTAGCTCCTGTTTTACTTCTAAGGCCCACACTCTCCTCACCTGTGTTTTGTGGTTTGGGAGCTCTCCATCCTACATTCACGCAAGGGTGCGTAGACGTTGAGGTTCAGAAGACTATGATGCTTTTGAAAACTGGTAAGCCTCTGAAGGTAAGTGTCTTAATATTTGATATGTCTCTTGTCAGAAAAAGGGGGAGGCAGATGTCTCTGAGAAAAAACGTTCTAAAGTTGGAGAGATCTCTCTTGTTGACTTTAATAATTCTCTTTTCCTTTTGCAGGTTCTCTGAAGAATTAACTTTAACTGAAGAACTTATTGCGTTATCAAGGAAAAACCATGAAACCTTTTCTTGAGGTAAATTGGCGCGCTTGTGATAGTGAAA
The DNA here is from genome assembly GCF_040938575.1 of Ambystoma mexicanum. Lineage (NCBI taxonomy): Eukaryota > Metazoa > Chordata > Amphibia > Caudata > Ambystomatidae > Ambystoma > Ambystoma mexicanum. Next base: position 810,010,174 of record NC_090941.1, read on the forward strand.
GCGCACGAACACGGAGTGCCTTCGGTAGCCTGATATGGATTTTCTACTGTGGTAAGTATGCGTGCGTATTAGGGGAAGGAGTGTTGCACAGCGTAAGATTGTTTTGAAAGTAAAGCTTTCTTCTGTGACGCGCAGCATTGGAAAATGAGGAAAAATCTCAAGAGAACTTCAGGTACATATGCGCGTATCGTATTTTCCTTCACCTTTAATTCTGTAATGTTTGTTATTTAACTATGGTACCTTTGTCTTGTACGTCGTCAGAGGTCGGAAAATCTCAGAATGTGGCTGCAGCTGTGGACTACGATGGAAGAAATCTTCTGTTGGAGGACTGCGGCTGTGGAAACTTTGGTCAGGTGATATTGGTCTGTAGGTATTCTATGAGCGGTTCAGATTATTAACATTACTTTTCTTTTATTCTGCAGGTTCTGTGAGCTGAGTGCCGGTAGCGTTACACTTATCAGTGACCCACAGGATGGCCATTTTAGGGGTATTGGGATAGTATTGAGGTTTTTGTAAAGTCTATGATTAACTTGATACTGTGGACTCTGAGAATGCCATGTTTGCCATGCTAAAACCCATCTAGAGTCTACAGATCTATACAAGGAATCCCGCCTGGCCCGAACTCCTGAATCTTAACCAGAAACCCTGGAAGCGATCATGACATTCCCCAAGATTAGCTGCCAGAAGACCCTTAATGTACCCTTTGGCCAATGTATTTCCTCCTGTGATTTTTTTCTAATTCATAGATCCATTTCCAATCACCCGATGTCAAACTCAGGAGCATGCACCTTAAATTGTCCTTGTTCATCTGTGGCCATGAGATATACTGTGGTCTCGCTCCCCCTTTTCCCAATAAAGGAACCTGTATAAACCCCAACCCGCAGTCGGCTCCCATTGTTAGCCTGGCCATAGCCCGTACAATCATCCCTGACCGTCTCCTTGCTGGTAGCGATCTTAACCTGCTCGCATATGGCAGTGATTTTCTCTACTCACTACATGATCGTCCTCCAGGATGCTCTAGATATGGTATAGGATCTGGTGTTCTATCCATAGGTTGTTCTAGATCTGACCATTTTACTTCTTTATCCAATTGCAGGCTTCCTTCAAGAGCGCACACGCTCCCTCCTTCTTCCCCCAGGAAGGATTATCTTTCCTATTCTGACATTTCTTGTCCCTAAGAAGTGTGACTATCATCCCTTCACCCTTTCCCAGTTTCAGTTTTCTTTTTTTTTATCTCTTTATTTTAAAATGTATATACAAAACCATAAAATCACATACAACAGGACACTCCAGAAGATAATAATTCCAAATTCATGAAAACAGTATACTAAACAGCTATATACATTACAAGATAAACCCCCAAGCAAATCCCAACAACTCATATCCACCCCCATACTCCCCTATATATACATGTACAACATCAAGTCTAATAAAGTTGAAGAAATGTACCCCAGATCTTTTTAAATAAACTCATCTTCCCTCCTCTTCTGTAAAGTGACTTTTCCATAGCTGCTAACTCTTCCATCTCAATCATCCACGTCTCAACATTCAAAGTCAAAACAGACTTCCAATTTCGCAAAACAATTTTCTTACCAATCATTGCCCCACAAACAACCACTTCTTCTGACTTAAGGTAAGTTCCTCTAGAGACTCATCATCACCCAATATCACCATTTTGAAGTCCAAGGCAGGTAAACCCTCAATCACCTCACCACATATTCGACCAACCTCATTCCAGAACAATCTTACCACCAACAGTCCCACAACATATACTCCAACGTACCTTTTGTATGAATACATCTCCAACAATCCGAATTCTCCGACATCCCCCTACTCACCAATCTCTCCGGCGTCCAAAAAACCCGATTAAGAATCTTTATCTGTCTCGACCTCTCCGTAAGCCCCAAAGAACGCAACTTAACATTTCCACACATCCGGTGCCACATATCCTCTGAAATTTCCGAGCCTATCCTCCTACCCCACTCCTCCTTTAAGCAGTCATTACCACTGTAATGCGACACAATTTCCTTATACAATCGACTTGACAGCAGGCGTCCCTCCTCCCTCTGCACTCGAGGCATTAGGGATCGATCGTCTCTCCCTCAGGTTTCACACTCGTTATTTCGCCAAAACGGTTGATAAACCTTATCAGTCCTTTCCCAGATGCTCTATGCATCAAATCCTTCTTCTTGCAGTACTAGTCTAGTTGCCCCTGATGTTGCTTCCTTTATCGGAAGAAACTCTTCTATTCTATCCCATCGTGTTGATGGGCTTGGCCCTACTTGTTCTTTACAAATGACACTAGCGTCAAGACCCTTCTGCCACCTTCGTCGTTCTATTTCTTCATCTAATTCTCTTCACTTTCTTGCCTCCCATCTAATTCTATCTTCCTCTTGGCTTCATTCTTCCCTTACTCCTGGCCTTCTTTCCTCTTCTTCCTTTTGTCTCTGTTTCCTTTTGTCTCTTAATTTCTGCTCTTCCTCCTCCTCTCCTTTCCCTTCTCTTCTATCCCTGTCTTCCGTTGCTCTCTGTCTAGTGTCATATTTTCTTTGCTCTTCTGCTCTTTCTTCTTTCTTGTGTTGCTCCTCCTGATACATCTGCTCTTGTCACTCCCTGCTCTTTCTTTTATGCTCATCTTCTTTCAATCTCTTCTCCCATTCCTTGTCCCTGCTATCTTGCTTATCCTTATCTTCCCTTTGCCTGACTTCCTCAATGCTTTTCCCGTCCAATTTGAGTAATATCTATCTACCCATCCACTCGTTCTACACAAGTGCTACCTCATCAGCTTTATCCTTCTCTTGTTTCCATCATTTAATCTCTTTCTATCTCTGTCGATACGTTTCAGCGCTCACTTTTCTCTTCTTTGTCTTGTATGATCTTAAAGATCTCTTTTCTCTTGTTTTCCTCTGGACTATCATCACTGCTATAAGTGGTTGGTGTGTATATTGGATTACTATACCCCTTCGCTGCTTTCAGTTCCTTTGAAGGATACAGCCCCACTTCTTTCATGCTATCATCTTTTACTTCAAGCAAGGTAAGGGTAGCTGCGGGCTCAACACCCTCCTCCTCTCTCTGACTAAGTATCCACTCCATAGATGGCGGATCTTCCCTCTCTTGGTACATCTTCCAGAGCTCTAGAATAGCTAACCTCTCTCCAATTTCTTCCCCATGTACGCAACGTGCAAGTATGTGGTCATGTGTTGCAATACCGCTTTTGACAGCGACCCCCCCCAACCCTCTTGTGGCCACTCCATGAACATCTTATCCGATGTGCCTTTCACCCATTCCGCACTATACTGTTTGAGCTTTGGCAGTGTCTTTACATAAGTGCATGAGTGGAGTGTCTCCCATGATGACAAGTCTCAGTTGACTGTCAATACTTACCAAATTTTATAAAATACCTTCACCACTTTTTAATACTTTTAACAACAAATATGAGTGTGCCCCCAACAATCGCCGCTCAAGCCTCTACTTTCTCAATCACCTCGGTCTACCTTTGGATCAGCACCAACCACTTCACTAGGGTAGTTACTATAACTTCTCAACTATTCTTCTAATGACTTCACAGCTTCTACCACTTCTTCACCTTTTCTTACTCCTCACCTCTATTTAAATACCCTGCCACAGGGTTTAAAACGTCTCCTTATGCATGTTGGGTGTCCTGACCCACGTTTGGACTATTAAGCTGCAACACTTGGTGCTGTGGGCCTAGAAAATCCAAGATGGCGGAAAAGCCCACAGTTGCGCCAGTATCCGGGAAAACCGCGCAGTTTGTGCGCACACCAAAATGGTTGTCTAACCTGCCACCCACCAGTGCAAGCCTGATGGGCCAGGAGTGCCATGAGTGAAATGTGTGCCAAAGGAAAAACAGCAGTGCCGGTTGGCTAAAAAATGTGCTTTAAAATCACCTTTGTTTCCCTGAATGCAAGCTCAAAATGCCTATTTTAAACATCACGAGATATTCAAAAATCTCAAGGAACACCAGCAGACATTTGGCAGAATGTATTCTTGCGTGCATACTAAATCTGGAAAGATGAAGAGCCCAAAACAATGTTTATAACAAAACTGGCTCAGCTGTGGATGTCAGCAGCTTAAGTTAAATGGACAGAAAGCCACTAAAATCGAAATGTTTAAAATAAATGAGTGACCTACTTTTGAGTGTCACATAGTTTGCAACTGTTAAATGTCATAGTTTTGAACTTAGAATCAGCATTCTAGCTGCATGTGCACAAATTGTCAGTTTGATTTGAATGTAGAAAACTGGGAACTAAAGTGACATTTAGCTGAAGCCTGGCTGGAAGAGAGTGAATTCTGCCCGCCAACTACCCCCGACAGGAGTGAAACCTGCTCAGCCACTCTTCCCAGGCCTGGCTGCATCCTGCTGCCCCTGCCAAAAGGAGATGACACCTCTCTGATTGAATTAGGGGAGTGGCACCTGGGGACTACAGGAAACTAAACAAAGCACTGTCCCTGGCTCAGGCAAATTTTATATTGGGGGGGTCATAAAATGGCTTCCTCTTGGGAGAAACTGGGACGGCAGTGCCTGTGAGAGCAAGCTGAGCTTGGGGGAAGTGGATAAACCAGAAATTCCACCATGTGCTTTGGAAAACCACACCCCTTTGGGGCCAGAGCATGATTTTAAAAAGATGGATCATTCATAGTGCGGACTTGTAAAAATTATATAAACAACATCATCATTCTTGTGATTTTTCTGTGCACATTTTAAGAGGTGTTAGGACCCTGTGGTATGTTCATGGGGATAGTAGCGGAAAAAAAGGTTGTTACTCCAAATGTATGCATGTTAAAAATCTGACACTTTATCACCTGAAACCCATATCCCTGGTGCACATTTGTGTAAAATCTGGAAAGGTTTAGAGGTCGTTATCTGGATGAAAAGGGGAGAATTCTGTCATAAGTGGACACGACATCGTACAAAGACAGGGATCGGATGGTTTGGTGCTACAGAAAATATGTTAACTGGACCTATAAAATTAGAAAAATGGTACATAGATACATATGTATTTGGGTCAGAAATAGATTTGTGTGCAATTTGACGAGGGGAGGTTCCTCTGACCATAAAACCTACAGCATCACTCTGACACTCCATTTCTTTCCCCCAATCAAGGGAGAGAGGAAAGCTTGGCCAATGATAAGTGAGAGGGGCAGGCTTAGCTAGGCCCAGGCACACACCCATTTTCAAAACACATAAAAGGAACATTGAAACCCAGGTAGAGACATTCACTTTCCACTTTCTAACGGGATGCTTTGCCGGGAGACTCCAGACTTCAAATCCAGACCTCCATGTATCCAGAACTTTACTTCAGAACTGGTAGCAGAGAGGCTAACCCACAAGCTGAGTTCTCTTCAGCAGGCCTCAAAAATCATTTGCAAACTATTCAACCGCCGGGCTGTGCGGTTTGTTGCTTGCTAAGAATACACTTGATCCAGACCCGCAGAACCAGAGACCGCTGTATCCGGAACCGCTAGCAGAACCAATAACAGAACCGGAGACCCAGAGACCAGATCGCTGTGAAGAACGGCTAGCAGAAGTCCAGCCAATCCTGACCCGATCGGTGACGAAGTTGCATTCCTGTCCAAAATCTAGTGTGAGTACCCAGCTAGCACTGGCCAAAACCAATCTCTTAGTTTAAAATAATCTAATCCAAACTATTTTAGCCTATTAGAATTGCCTCCTAGAATCGTGTCATTCTGTCATCTTTAAAACTGAAAACTGTCATCTGTCATTCTGAGCTTTAAAATTTCAAATCCGAAAAACTACCTTTACTAAATCGGCCGTATCTCTGGAACCGTTTGTGCTAGGAGCGTTTTAACTGTCATCTTAAAGCTAAGATTCTAGGCTTTCCAACGAGCCTAGAACCGACTTCCTACTCCTTATAGTGCCTCCGTAATTTGCTCGACGCACGTGACTAAATTTGCCGCGATTTGACATTTTGCTTAATTTCAGCCACATGTAAAAAGATTTGTCCTTGCTTTCCTTTGCTGACATTCGTTTGTAACCTGACAATCATTCATAGAGCATTGATAAAGTGATCCTGAACTAAAAAAAAGTAGCTGTCACCCACCCTGAACCTCTAGAGGGAATTAAAATCATTTTAGCATATTTTTCACTTCTTTGCATGCCACATCAAAGTATATTGCCTGTGTTTAAAACTCCTACCTGTTTTCCTCTAAGCTTGCTAGGGGGGAACTGAATTATATTTGATTGCATTCCTGAGAACTGTGTGCTTTCCTCCCATCTCTTTACCTTGCATAGAAGGGGGTTAATTGTCAAAGAAAAGTGATTACATTGTCTTTTGTTGACGTCATATCAAGTTTATTTTCTGTACTGCATTTGCATTCATCATTGCATTATCCTTGAAGCCATATAAGCATTCTCAGCTACTTTACCCTCTCTATTTCACTTCTAAGCCATCAAAAGAGTGTACCACTGTAACATTATCCATTGTTTATCATTATCATCTTCACAAGTGTGCTATCAAACATTAATTTATTATAAAAGTGTGATATATATATATATATTGTTTAATTTTCAAATAAACCTTTTAATTTGCAAAACAAACCTACTTCTTGGCTCAGTGGGGTCAGGGGGATTCTAAGAGAGGGGTGTTATATAAGGGTTGTCATCCAGAGTAAACGAACTGGACATAAAAATATATCAATAAGGGTTTCCCTCAGCATCCCAGACTAGGCATTGACTTAGCTGTAGTGTTGAATTGAATCCGCTTACATGCAAACCTGTTCACATGTGGCCTATTGTACTCCCATTGGAGTGTGAGATGCTTTCCTCTGGACTCCCTTGAGTCAAGCTTCTAGGTACTACTATCTTCCTCACACAATATTTCCTGTTACTTAAAATATCACAACTTTTTCCCCTTAGTTTGTCATTCCGCTTTGTCTACTTACCATTTGTTCATTAATCGACACAAGGCCTTCATTATCATCTCCTCCTCCAACCAACCACTTGGCATTCCATCCACAGAGTGCCAAAGGAAACCGGGCAGGGATTTCTTCAAAGGAGGGCCTGCCGACCATCTCAATTCTACTTGCAAATTTTGTATTCTTCCACTCTACACAGGAAACCCTGGGATCTTCCGGCTAGATGGTGGAGGATGCACGATCGTTCGAAAGACTGGAAATGCACTAGTTTGGATCTTTTAGAACCATCCACTGCTACCACGGGAACGTTAGAGTCCTTTTTGGTAGCACGCACGCATGCCTGGATGGGATGCAGAATAACTCTGACACCAAATAATCGAACCAACTCAGGGAGATGGCAAAGTGCTTTTTTGTAAAACTTGTTGAGTTACAACGGACATCAACGGATGTCGCACAATCGTTCTCTGAGCATTTCATAAAAAATTATTTTTATAGCAAAAATGTGTCATACGTGATGTCATACTATGTGGCAAACTAGGAAAAACCTAAGAGGTGTTATGATACGCTCAAGGAGAACATCTAAGCATACTTTCTTTAAAGGGTTGGGTTGTGATTGGGCATCTACTGTCAGGTGGACCACTTATGCCCTCTTCTAGTGCAAGTAGTTCTTCATCATTATTAAGCACAACGTATATTATTGGCTCTCAGACGATAAGGCCCTTCTTTATATGGCCCTCTACAATTGGTCAGCACGCTCGTGCCAGTCTGGAACATTTGGCTCACTAGCAGCACATAAGCTCATACCGAGGTGCCAGGAGGTGGACTTGAATGTACATCCCCACCCAATTAGCTCAACGTCTCTCATCACCCATGCCTTCTGCCGTGAACAGTGTCTTTGAACTTGGCCTAGGAGTGTATTCTCGTCTCTGGGAATATAAGAGAGTTTGAACACTTACTATCATAGGTCTAGAACTGCATGCCCAACTCCTTTTTTCATCCTTGGCTCACGTGATGGGAGACCACAATTTGACCCATTTTGCAGCATTTAATTGTCTTGAAGGAATAGAACCTGGCACTTGTGGTGTTTTTCTTTGCAACTTAACAAGGCATGATTCAGCATCTCGCGGTTACTGCCTTTAAGAATAGATAACCAGCCTTGGCTGCTTCAGCCTTAACACCAGGCCAAACAGTCCTTCCATCTCTTCCACGATCTGGGCTAATTCTTTTCTGCGACACAGCTTTTTATCCTTCTTTCCGTGGGTTTGAACTCACTAACGTTGTGACATTGATGTCCAGCTTCTATACAATGACGGCTCTGCGTACAGCCAGCTTCTATGATCACTTAGTCTACTTGCGTTGCTGCATCTGTACAGTTATTAAACGGCTTACATTTTCTGCAGTGCTCTTCACACGTGCAATCTTCTTTTCATATATGAATGTTCGCTGAATTCTTTATTTCAACAGGTTGTATAAGGTCCATGCATCTTCCGGATTTCTTCTCAGTGCGCCACTCTCCTCTCTTGTGACAACACCAGCTGCTCTTGCTCTCATTTTCATATCCCTTTTGGGATCTCCTCCTTTAGATTGTCTTCTCTTCGGGAATACATTTAATTCAGCTTTCTCAATGGGTACCTTTTCTCGAACACTCGCAGTGGAATCGTCACAACGTCTGGTGTCAAGCATGCCACAATTTCAGGCTCCCAGCATATAGGTAGAGGGCGGGGCTTCCTGCAGTAGCATGTCCTGCTCCTCTACACTATGGTTAAGTTGCACTAATAAAAACCTATGACATTCAAAAATCATTAATGGGATGTTATGTTTACAAGTAAAATTAAAACACCCAGATATTTGCCAGTTATGGTAACCTAAGCAACCATAACTCGTGCCACCACCATGCAATAACACCCAAGACATCAAAGATGACATCACAAATGAAATTATGACATCACTGATGACATTACATATCTGGGGCACTTGTTTTCTTTCACTGACAGTCTGAATATTACAATTTGAAAGGTGGTATATATCTAGATGTTAACCTTGTCGTATGTTCTTTATGTACTTTCCTTAGGGTTTAGTATGAGCTCATGGGTCACATACAAGGGGCAATAAGTAGGCCTCAAACACACAATTCATTTGTATACATGAACATGAACTTGAACTTTATTAACATTTTTTGGTGGTAATGTTTCTTTCTTCCTTTTTTTAGTTTCCCTATATATGCCTCTGATTTGTATGCATTGTGGGTCTTCATATGTATTGTTTGTACTAACACAAGTGTGTAGTTTGAATATGATTAACATTATTGAAACCTGCGATAAGGTAGCATTTATTATTTTACTATTGAAAATTAATAGATACAAAATATTGTGCTTCTGAGTGGCATGGCTGGCAGCTTTGTATTGAAGTCGTTCTTTATGAGAGCTCTTGCATGATCCCATCAATGATGATCGTAACATTGCCTTTATACTGGCATGAAAACTGAAATGAATCGCACCATAGCATATCAGAAGCTGATTTGGCGTAGTATGATGAAAAAACACAGGGCAGAGAGAGACTAGAGGCAGCCTGCAGGTGCAGAGGATGCAACCTCCAAAATAACAGCTGTGGGTCCTGAGCGTGCTGCAAATAGCTGTATGAGGCTGCAAGCACTTACGGCACATACAAATGGTTCTGGTTAGAGGCTAGTACTGACTTGAGGCCCCTAGTGGAGGAGATATCGAAGGAAACTCTGCAAGACATCGCAGATGGGGGCGCTGTAAGCTGCTGCGACCCGGTGGAAGTAGGTGAGCACTGGTGCACTGGACCGTGGTCCCCCTGAACTAGGAAGGGGCTGGTGGCCAATAATTCGACTCCACCGGAGTGGAGGACGACCTGTGGCGGAGCATGGTGGTTACGTGCTGGTGTGATGGAGTGGTGCACACTACACTCTGGTCTCTTCACCTCTGCCCCCGACACTAGCCTGCAGCTCTTGCAAGCTTATCAAGGAATGTCTTGCCCCAGTGCTTAACACACTCCTAGCTGAATCCCGCCTCCTACTTACCTTAATGCCCTTGCTGACCGGTACTCTAATATCATCACTACAGCTATCAATACCATTGCCCATTTACTACCACGTAAAACCAAATCATCTAACCACAGGAATTACCGATTCACACAGAACTTCCTTGAACTCAGAACCAATAAACTGCTAGCTGAAGCCAACTGCAGAAAGTCCCCCACCATATCCAGGAAGCTATTGTTTACTTCTGCTGCCAAAGTTTATTAGCATCCCATCATTCTAGATAAATCCACCTCATATAACACTTGTATTACTAATGCCAAATCAAACACCAGAGAAATCTTCACTATCCTTAGGGAACTTGAAACACCCACCAACCCCCCACCACCATCACCAAAGATGACGTATGGTGCACCAACATTCAGAATGCCATGCTAGCGAAAATCAACACCTTGCAAGCTAAAATCAATGTTAAACAATCCCTGCTCCAGCCTGCCAGTCAACCTCCCTCCCACTTTCCCCCCTCACCGCTAACATACAGGACACCCCCATGTTCCACTTCACCAATGTCTCAATTGCTGAGGTCAAGAACATCCATAAAAGCCTTAAACCCTCTAGATGAAAAGGAGACACTTGTCCCGCAGCTTTAGTCAATGACTGCTTGGAGGATCTCGCACCCCATATCACCTCCTTAATCAATGCCTCCGTTTCCACTAAAATAGTCCCCTCTTGCCTCAAGGAAGCCTGGGTGCTCTCACACATTAAAAATCCCACACTAGACCCCTCAGACCACTTCAACAACCGCCCTTTTATGAATGTCCTGTTTGTAAAATAAATCTTAGACAGGGTAGCTTACCTGCAAATGCAGAACTACCTGGAAATGAATCATATCCTAGGTATCCATCAGTCTGGGTTCTGCCCGGGTCATGGTAGAAAATCAGCTATGCTGCACCATAAGAATCAATTAGATGCCTTCAGAGACATGGGCAAACCTGCCCTACTTCTACTACTTGACCTATCAACTGCCTTTGACTTGGTGGATCACAAGATCCTCTGCCATCACCTGATCACAGCAGCAAACCCTTCGCCTGATGACACAAACTGGATCATCTCCTTCCTAGGGGAGAGATCTATGAGAGTATTAGCTGAAAATACCACCGCACCCCCTGCTCCCATTTCCTGTGGTGTCCCACAAGGGTCTTGTGTCCCTCCCACCCTGTACAACATCTTTACGAAACCCCTCTTCATTCTCCTTGACTCCATCGGCATATCATACACAAACTATGCTGATGACACCCACATTCTACTCCCCCCTCACTGGCAACTACACTGAAGACTGTAACTCTCTCAATGCCATCTATATGACCATTCAAACTTGGATGACCACACACCGTCTCAGCCTAAGTATTGAAAAGAGATCCTCCTGGTAGCCCCCTCAGCAATGCTAAAAAAAGCTTGACCATCAATACACCACCTTTGCCATTAAAGGCATCCCAATCGCTGTTTCACAGCCTGTGAATACATTGGGAGTCTACTTGGATGCCACACTCTCTTACATGGCATGTGAACTGCATCGCCTCAGCTGCAGCCTACACAATTAAGCTCATTAAAGCAGCTAGTCCTTTCCTCTCTGCCGAAAACTGTCTCACAATCGCCCGAGCCACCATAGGCTCAAAACGTGATTACTGCAATGCCCTCTTTGCAGGTACCTCTGAGCATAACATTAGGAAGATGCAGGTCATTCAGAACAAAGCATCCAGAATAGCACTGAGCACCTAAACTCGACCACATCACAGCAAAAAGAAAAAAGGCCCACTGTCTCCTCATCCGCGAAAGGATTTGCTTTAAGGCATTATCGATTATGCACAGATGTATATCCCAGTATGCCCCACCTTAACTCTCTCTCGGAACCTCTGTAGAGCTACCTCATCGATTGTCATATGCTCACCGCTTCATTCAGCCCAAATTTAAATGAATTAAAGCTGGAGGCTCCAGCTTCCCAACAATCGCAGCCAAACAGTGAAACTTACTTCCGCCTACCCTGTGAGCTGAACAATCATACTGGACATTCCGCAAAGCTCTAAAAACCTTTCTGTTTGTCTAAACACTTGTGCCATGTTCTGAGGTTCCTGATATTGTTATTTCTGTTCTGTAATACACCAAGTATATGCTATTCTTGTCAGGAATAGCGCCTTGATGCCACAGGGTTTAGTGCGCTATACAAATGTAAAAATGAATAAAATAAATCATGAAGTACTTCATTATAGGTCTCCTAATCACCTCTGACATGTTGCTACCAACATTGTTAACACAACCCCTTCTAGAAAGGTTTTATGACAATTTAATGTGATGTCATCAGTGATGTCATAATTGACATTTGTGATGTTATCTTTGTCCTGGATGTTACTGTTAGCATTGCATGGTGGTGGCGCCAGTTATGGTTGCTTAGCTTACCATAACAGGCGAATTTTATTTGTAACCATAACATTCCTTAAACAAAAAATGTTCACTGAATTTCATGGATTTTTACCAGTGCACCATAATTTTCTACAACTTCCTAATATAATACCCCCAATATAGCCTAATTTTCGACCGATGTACAAAGTTTTAACTTAAAAATGTGGCATTCCCCACCTCGTAGCAACATTTCAAACACTTCTATACACTTTTTACAACTTTTCTACAGTTTTTGTGTTTGCCGATGTTCGCAAACGTCTGATGTTGCCGTGGACTTTCCAGACAGTGGCCCTCATTCCGAGTATGGAGGTAATCATGGCGCTATTTGCGCCATGACTGCCTCCAATACCGGTACCGAGTCCGCCCTGGTTCAATGAGGACTTACCGGTCTATTCTGACCTTTGCGGGACCGGTAAGTCCCCAATGAAAAAGCCATTCCCCGATAGGGCTCAATGGGAAGGGGGAAGGCACTAATAATGGTACCGCAAATTGCAGTACCATTATTAGCTCTGAAGTCCCTTAACGGGTCCCGTCCATAACGCTTGGTAAAACCAGGCATTTAGGAAGGGACCTGCTAAGGGAACTCGGAATAGGGCGCAAAGGGATTACTGGCACCGGTGTCCTTACCGGTGCCCGGTATCCCTTTGCGCCCAACTTGTAATGAGGACCAGTGTCACGTAACATTGTGCGCACGATGATGTGGTCGCAAATGCGTCAGCACTTCGCGAACAGGTCCGTGCTTCCCAAACAGTTTGAACCTGCATATCCATCTGATCTAGGAAGTTTTAAACTGAAAATATACCCTTGCACAGCTCCTACACCTATGTTTACTGATTATCCATTTTCAATCTAGGACACAGCACATAGTTCGAAGAATATTAGCAGAACTGCTGTAAATCTTAAAAAATTGTATCAGCTATTGCCATCCCTCCTCCCCAGGAGCTGGCACCACCAGCTGGAGGGCCTAGACAACGGAAGAAGTGCAATAAATCAGAAACAATCAAGAGGACCAGGAAGATGAGGCAGATGAAATGCCTACCACTGGCACCCATAGAGAATGATGGGTGTGGCAGTTCTTTACAATCGTTGGGGGTGTACCAAAGACTGAAGCTACCAAGGTAAAATACACTGAGGACAACCTGGGCAGTATTCCTACGGGACCACCTCCATGTGCCGTCACACCAAATCCAACCAAACGATGCTCTGAGAAAGGCTGTTCCTTTCTCAGGAAGTAGTAGACTGTCTTCCTGTCCTCATCTTTCTCAACCAATACCGCCACCACACAGGCTAGTCATGTGGGGCACAAGATCCTACCAGCTACGTTGCAATCTATGAAAGAGCCTGTTGATCCATATCATTCAAATACAACTGTACCCTGTATATACTACAACACTCTGCAGGGGGGAACAGTTTGGAAGTGCTTTCGAGGCTACAAGCAAGGAGCATGAGAAACACTGCCCCCTTCCTTTGATTTAATGCACGCCCAACATCTTCCCCTGTTTACCTGCCCCTCCATAGCTGTGCTTGCTGCCCCTTCCCTTACTTCCTTCCCCACTTTACTTCCTGGCCTCTCACGCAAAAACCCCCAAAATAAATTAAATAAAAAAACACCAAATTAAAGTTTCCTTAAGGAAACACCTTTCACAGTTAAAAAATAGAAGTACATAAATATAAGCTTATAGACTCCATCTACTTTTTTCAGTAAAGTAGTTAGACTCAATAAGATTCCCCAATACCATTTGCATTTTCTACTATGCTAATGGAAATAATGGACAATAGTATACTAGAGAAAAAGAACAGAACACAGAAACAAATTTTTGTCCCAAATACTTTTCTCTAGCATACAATAAGGACCATAATCCATGGCCGTTTATGACTATCCACGGACTCTGCAGTCCCCTCTCTGGGCCATGCATTATTAAAAACCCAGATTGCACGTGCACACCATCGCACAAGATAGAAGGGCTATTGTTATGTTCGTACCACTCCCTCATTTCCTGCTTTGACATGGTCACACATATATCCACCAATTAGTTTAAAAAAACCTCTACGGATAAATGCTAGGCAATTCTCCTCTGAACAAGAGTACCAACAGCAACCCCAAACACGTGTTTCTGCTGGTTGGACCTCATCAGTAGAGTGTGCCTCTCTAAGAATAGTGAGCAAGGGGTCCGCTGTCATGACCGCTGCTTCCAAGGAGTCAGATCCAGCCCAACATCCTTGGAAGCAGGGTCACAACTTCCATTCCAGGCACCAGCCGGTCCCCACAGGGGCCTTTTGTACCTTGTCCTGGCGCCAGTGGCGCCAGGCTCATAAGGGACCACAGTCCCGGCACAGGAAGCGCCGGACTCATATTGAGAGGAATGGTGCTTGGGTGGACCTACCTGCTGCAGACCATGCTGCTCACTTACCTGTAGGATGAGATCCTCATCCATTCCTGGCTGGAACTACTTTACCTTCTGGGTGTGGCCAGCACCACTCCCTGGGACTGGATACTGGAACTGTTCTGAGAGCTGGAACTTCTTTCTTGCCTGGGCAAGGCTGTGGAAGGAGACACCTAAGCACTCCAGTGGCTTATTTAAACCACACCCGATCAGTGCAACGTGCTTCGCGTTGTTCTGCACTAGCAGCAGGACGCTCACCGTGTCAGCTCCAGAGAATCTTCAGCTTCAGCATCTGTGAACAAGAATTCTTTATCTTACCTCCCGGAAAACCAGTCTTCAGTCTTCAGCAGCGTCTGAAAGAGAACAAGGACACCAGGTTAGGACAAGGCAAAACCAGCGCTGCACTTACCTCGTCCATCGGTGCATCCCGAGGCCGCGTGCCGCACTCTTCATACTCCGACAACCCTGCGGAAACAAAGGACATTGGTTAGTGAACCTCCGTGATAATTTGCTTACCTGTGCTACTTACGCCTCGATCTCCGCCAAGCGCTGTTCAACCGCACCTGCAAAAACAAGAAGGACATCATTAGGGGCACAGTACGCCATCACTACTCACGTGTCTTCTAGTTGTAATCTACTTGTCCATACTCCGGCACGTACCTCGGCATCCATCTCCAACGCCGGCTGTTACGGCTACCTGAAAAAGGGAAAAGAGACATTAAGAAGTGCATTTAACTTCGAATAACATTCTTTTACTTACGTGCCTCCACGAGCTCCGGCATTCTTCTCGCTTACCATATCTGCATACCGGACCTGCAAAGGCAAAAGACATTTAAGGGGACATATAAATAAGAATCCATATTCAAGCATTTACCGTTCGTGCGGTTAACGACGGCCTTGCTCCCCGACTTCATCCTCTGCAATCAAGAGGCTGGGTCATGAACCAGTGAAGCAACTGGCTTTAGCGCCCCTGCACAGACGCAGGATGGAGAGCTCCGCTTTCACCTATCTAAGGTGAGCACATTCAGCCTACGAGAAACGTGGGGAGTCCAGAAAGGGGAAAGTCAGATTGGCCAACCAGACGTACATTAACCCTTTGTTCTCCTACTTGCAGACACCTCACCCTCCGGGTCAAAATTACGGTGAGGAGAGGGCCCATCCAGGGTGTTATCAGAGGCCTGCGCGTGACCCTAGAAGACACTGAAATCTCCCAGTCCGGACCTGCGCCTCCGAGGGATTCAGGTGAGCGTTACAGAACGCGAAGCCTACCGCCAATTTCCTACCCAGGCGCAATGGATACCTCGGACACAGATCAATTGGCCCAATTGCTTGGGGCACTGAGAGCTGAAGTACAGGCATCCCGCCAAGAGACAAATGCTTTACGAAGGGAGTTGATCGTTTCCAAAGAGCGAACGGATGATCTGGCCAGACAGTTGTTACAAACACAAGCGGGACAGACGTCTCTGCCTGACTCGAGAGGGAGCTACACTCCTACAACCTCAAATAATCCGGTGCAAATTAATCTGCCAGGGAATGTGCCTTTGGCCCCGCCCGAACGTTTTTCTGGTGATCCAAAACGGTTTGCAGTATTCCTTAATCAATGCCGCTTGCACTTTCTGTGTAGACCCGCCGCATTCCCAACAGACCAAACCAAAGTAGCGTTCGTACTTTCCTATCTTAGCGGTAGTGCTGCAGATTTGTCCATTCCTCTTGTGACACAGGATGATCCGATCCTCCATAACTTTCAAGATTTCCAGACCAGTATGGAAAAGTTGTTCGCAAGACACTCACAGGGGCAGGCCTTGGACAATGAACTCCTATCACTAAGACAAGGGAATCAGGATCTCCTGGCATACATAGCATCTTTTAACAGACTGGTGGTTGAGACTAGGTGGCCTGAGGAAAAGAGAATCACGCTTTTCTACAGAGGGCTGCGTGGAGAACTTAAAGATGTCTTAGCACAGGTGGTGAATCCTCTGCAAGATTGTTCCGATTATATCGACCTAGTAGTCCAATTAGATCACCGGCTACAGAACAGGAAGACCGATCGTTCCAGATTTGAAACCCAAATATTTTCAAGACCTCAGAGCTCCGCTAAAGGAAAGGATTCCGTGGAGCCCATGCAGATAGGGGTTGCTAAAGGACCATTAAGCCAAAAGGAGCGGGAAAGGAGAAGACAATTACAGCTGTGCCTCTACTGTGGGAATTCCGGACATTTCCTCCGTGATTGTCCAGTGAAACCGGTCAAGAAGGCTGTAGGAGCTTCCGATAAGAATGCTGAAAAACTAGAATCGGGAAACGACCTCGCCCGACAAGTGTAGAGGTCCACTTGCTGAGCGTTAAAACCAGTTCCTTGACCTCGCTTTTGGTAATGCCTATGGTCCTCATAAGTCCAGATCGGCCAGATCGCATGCATGCTATTAAAGCATACATTGATAGCGGAGCGATCGGTAACTATGTAGATCAAGATATGGCAACCAGGATGAATCTTCCTCTATGTTCTAAGATGGTTAAAGACGTAATCACTACAGTGGATGGTACAGAAATAGCTTCCGGACCGGTTTCTCACACCACCATGGAAGTGTCGTTGCTATGCCAAGATGGACATCGGGAGAAGATCGTGTTTGATGTAATCAAGGCCCCGCAGTTTCAAGTAATCCTGGGAATTCCTTGGTTGGAAAAGCACAATCCTCAGATAGACTGGCGAGCCAAGGTAATCCGGTTTCCAGAATGCGCCCCAACTTGCTATCCTCGACCCGATATCAGGCTAGCAGCCATCGCTTCCGAGAGCCCCCAATTGCCTCCAGAATACCAAGAGTTCCGCGACGTCTTCCAGAAAGATCAGGCCAACACTTTGCCCCCGCATCGGTCATACGACTGCCAGATAGACCTAATACCTGGATCTACTCCTCCGTGCAGTAGAATATATGCTCTCACTGAGCCAGAAAATCTCCATCTCAGGCAATACTTGGACCAGTATCTGGCTACGGATTTATTCATCCCTCGAAATCTCCAGTTTCTTCAGCTTTGTTCTTCGTTCCGAAAAAAGAAGGTGACCTGAGAACATGTATCGACTACCGCGCCCTGAACCAGATTACAGTCAAAAACAGATATCCTTTGCCTCTGATTCCCGAATTATTGGACCAAGTTAAAGGTGCCTGCATATACACAAAGCTAGATCTCAGAGGAGCTTACCACTTGGTACGCATTAAGGAGGGTGACGAATGGAAGACGGCCTTTCGCACTAAATTCGGATTGTTTGAGTATCAAGTAATGTCCTTTGGACTATGCAACGCACCGGCCGCCTTCCAGTTCTTTATGAATGACGTTTTCCGAGAACTTATTGATGTGTGCGTAATTGTTTATATCGATGACATCCTGGTATACTCATCCTTAGAAGCTGAACACCGAAGACATGTCACAGCGGTTCTACAGAGACTTCGTCAACACCGTTTGTTTGCTAAATTGGAGAAGTGTACTTTTCATGTAAAGGAAGTCGAATTCTTGGGGTTCATCTTGTCACCCAATGGAGTTCACATGGACTCAAGAAAGGTGGACGCTATCACCAAATGGCCGTCCCCGACTTCCGTGAAAGGAGTACAGAGCATGTTGGGCTTCGCTAATTTTTACCGGAGATTCATTCCAGAATTCTCTCGAGTAGTTCAACCCATCACGGCCCTCCTGAAAAAGAATAAAAAATTCGAGTGGACTCCAGAGGCCGAACAAGCCTTCCAAGAATTGAAAGCCAAATTTATCTCCGCTCCAGTCTTGAAGCATCCTCGTCCAGAACTTCCTTATATCGTCGAGACAGACGCATCCAGCCACGCAATGGGGGCTGTGCTATCACAAAGAGATCCCGAAACACACCAATTACACCCTGTGGCATTTTGGTCCCGCAAATTTTCGGCCCCCGAAATCAACTATACAATTACGGACAAAGAACTTCTGGCAATTAAGTCCGCCTTTAAGGCCTGGCGGCATTATCTCCTGGGAGCCCGGCACACTGTCACTGTAATCACTGATCATCGTAACCTCCAGTATCTGAAGTCAGCCAAGGCCCAATCTTCGAGACAACTCCGCTGGGCATTATTCTTCGCGGAATTTGATTTTGTGATCACGTATCGACCAGGCAATAAGAACGGAAAAGCAGATGCCCTTTCCCGAATAGGGGTAGACGAACACACAGCTAATCCAGAGCCGGTACCAATAATCCCCGAACAAAAGATACTGGGAGTAATCAACACGCTATCCCTTGAAGATATCGAAGCGAAAGTCAGTCAACTAATAACTCCTGAAGATTCATTGAATTGGCAACTGAAAGGAAAAGATTTTACGATAGATCAGAATCTATTGTATTTCCAAGGAAGACTATATTTGCCATGTGTTGACTTACAGAAGCAGGTCATCACCTGCTACCATGATTCACTAATAGAAGGACATCCTGGAGTTGGCAAAACCTTAGAGAAAATCAAAAGACATTTTTGGTGGCCATCTTGGAGGAAAGATATTAAAGATTTTGTGGCTTCTTGCGGCATCTGCGCACAAAACAAGAGTCAGAAGGAAAGACCAGCAGGTCTGCTACACCCAATAGACATTCCACCTTGCCCTTGGCATACTCTCTCAATGGATTTTATCACGGATTTACCCCCCTGCTCCGGATACAACACAATTCTAGTAATCGTGGACCTTTTTTCAAAAATGGCTCATTTTATTCCACTGAAAGGTTTACCCACAGCTCCCGTTTTGGCCCGAGAATTCCTTGAAAACATCGTCCGGTTGCACGGTTTCCCTTCAGTGTTAATCTCCGATCGAGGGAGCCAATTTATTTCCCATTTTTGGTGAAATTGTTGTCGTTTAGCGCAAATTGATGTACGACTTTCCACCAGCCATCACCCCCAAACTGACGGGCAGACTGAGAGGACTAACCAAACTCTGGAACAATATCTACGCTGCATGTTGCAACAATCGGAGGGCACTTGGAAGGATGTCCTTTGGATTCCTGAATACGCCTACAACAATTCAATCCATTCAGGAACTGGAAAAAACCCTTTTTTTCTGCTGTATGGAATTCATCCTCGAACCTCTAATTTGGATCCACCTCAAGCTCTCGGAACGCCCGCTATAGACCATCTGCATGTGACAATAACTCAAGCATTCAAGGAAGCCACAGCCCACCTTCAACGAGCCAAGGAAATGTATAAGAAAGGAGCGGATCGACATCGAAAAGAGGCCCCTCAATATCAAGTAGGAGATCAAGTCTGGCTGTCCACTAAACATTTATCCCTAAAAGGACCACGCACCTTCAACCCAAGGTATTTAGGACCCTACACGATCATGGCTGTGATAAATCCGGTGGCTGTGAAATTGGAGTTACCTACTCGGATGAAGATACATCCCGTTTTCCATGTTTCTCTCCTAAAACCTATGCAACCCGGAACCCGTTTGACTAAACCTCCAGAGCCAATCCAGGTTGATGGAGAACTTGAATTTGAAATTCGAAACATCTTGGATTCCAAAATTTCCAAATCGAAACTATACTACCTGATTGATTGGAAGGGATTCGGCCCCCAGGAGAGATCTTGGGAGCCTTCAGAATATGTCCATGCACCTCGTCTAGTCTGGAAGTTTCATCGAACTTTTCCCAATAAGCCAAAGCCTCCAGAGAAGACAAGCTTGGGAGGGGCCTTGAGGGGGGGTGCTGTCATGACCGCTGCCTCCAAGGAGTCAGATCCAGCCCAACATCCTTGGAAGCAGGGTCACAACTTCCATTCCAGGCACCAGCCGGTCCCCACAGGGGCCTTTTGAACCTTGTCCTGGCGCCAGTGGCGCCAGGCTCATAAGGGACCCCAGTCCCGGCACAGGAAGCGCCGGGCTCATATTGAGAGGAATGGTGCTTGGGTGGACCTACCTGCTGCAGACCATGCTGCTCACTTACCTGTAGGATGAGATCCTCATCCATTACTGGCTGGAACTACTTTACCTTCTGGGTGTGGCCAGCACCACTCCCTGGGACTGGATACTGGAACTGTTCTGAGAGCTGGAACTTCTTTCTTGCCTGGGCAAGGCTGTGGAAGGAGACACCTAAGCACTCCAGTGGCTTATTTAAACCACACCCGATCAGTGCAACGTGCTTCGCGTTATTCTGCACTAGCAGCAGGGCGCTCACCGTGTCAGCTCCAGAGAATCTTCAGCTTCAGCATCTGTGAACAAGAATTCTTTATCTTACCTCCCGGAAAACCAGTCTTCAGTCTTCAGCAGCGTCTGAAAGAGAACAAGGACACCAGGTTAGGACAAGGCAAAACCAGCGCTGCACTTACCTCGTCCATCGGTGCATCCCGAGGCCACGTGCCGCACTCTTCATACTCTGACAACCCTGCGGAAACAAAGGACATTGGTTAGTGAACCTCCGTGATAATTTGCTTACCTGTGCTACTTACGCCTCGATCTCCGCCAAGCGCTGTTCAACCGCACCTGCAAAAACAAGAAGGACATCATTAGGGGCACAGTACGCCATCACTACTCACGTGTCTTCTAGTTGTAATCTGCTTGTCCATACTCCGGCACGTACCTCGGCGTCCATCTCCAACGCCGGCTGCTACGGCTACCTGAAAAAGGGAAAAGAGACATTAAGAAGTGCATTTAACTTCGAATAACATTCTTTTACTTACGTGCCTCCACGAGCTCCGGCATTCTTCTCGCTTACCGTATCTGCATACCGGACCTGCAAAGGCAAGAGACATTTAAGGGGACATATAAATAAGAATCCATATTCAAGCATTTACCGTTCGTGCGGTTAACGATGGCCTTGCTCCCCGACTTCATCCTCTGCAATCAAGAGGCTGGGTCATGAACCAGTGAAGCAACTGGCTTTAGCGCCCCTGCACAGAGAGCTCCGCTTTCACCTATCTAAGGTGAGCACATTCAGCCTACGAGAAACGTGGGGAGTCCAGAAAGGGGAAAGTCAGATTGGCCAACCAGACGTACATTAACCCTTTGTTCTCCTACTTGCAGACACCTCACCCTCCGGGTCAAAATTACGGTGAGGAGAGGGCCCATCCAGGGTGTTATCAGAGGCCTGCGCGTGACCCTAGAAGTCACTGAAATCTCCGAGCCCGGACCTGCGCCTCCGAGGGATTCAGGTGAGCGTTACATCCACGTCTCGATTCCCCTAGTAACTTAGGGTGAAACCCAAAGTAACTTAAATATGCAAATTAACAAGGGGGGTCCTGAGAGTCCTTCTGCCAGGCATTAGTCCTGGTTACGAGAGATTTACCCAAAGTCTTTAGCTCACTATCTTTCATAGAGAAGAAATATCCCAAACATATCAGTCTTTGTCCTGCCCTGGGGCAGTCCAGCACCGAAATGCTAGGCAATTCTCCTCTGAACAAGAGTACCAACAGCAACCCAAGACACGTGTTTCAGTCTGTTTGGACCTCATCAGTCAATTAGATATTCGGCCTCAAACCTGTGAGGTTTATGAGGGACCAAGCCACCAGTGTCAATGGTAGTAGGATGAGTTAGAATTAAAAGGATTAAGTAAAACAGGAACACAAAAGCACAGTTTTGATATGTTTTCAGAAGGAATGAGCGAGAGAGGAGAGGAAGCAGAGGGGAGCCTGAAGGAGAGGTGTGTGCCATCCGAATAGCACTGCAAGTTAGAGGAGAAGGTAGAGATGAGGTGGGCCAAAGGGGCCATGTAGAGGTTGAAAAGCCAGTATGACATATTGGAGCCGGAGAGAACACCACATGTGGAGAGAGAGGTGGTGGAGAGAAAGGACCCCAATTAGACCTGAGAGGGACGGTCCAGAAGGAAGGAAGTCAACCAGGCGTGGGCCTAAACCGTGATGCATTGAGATGATTGATCAGGATGGCATGGTTGACCGTGTCGAAAGCAGAGGAAAGATCAAGGAGGATCAGGACAGAAGGAAGGCTAGAATGAAGATTAGTGAGCAGGTCTTCACGGGTGTTCAGGAGAGCAGTTCTCATGCCTCTGGCTGCTCTGAAGCCAGACTGATGGACATGGAGACAACCAACAGATCCAGTGAGGAGAGTGAGCTGGGAGCTGGCTAGCATTTTCAAGAGTTTGTCCAAGAGAGGAGTGATAGAGATCAGGCGGTAGTTTGCCACACAGGAAGGATTGACGGAAGGTTTCTTCAGGAGGGGATGCACAAGGGAGTGCGTAAGGGAGAAGGGGAAAGTTCCAGTGGCAAAAGAATGATTGCAGAAATTGGCCAAGGATGGAGCGAGGGTGTCAATGTGGTCCTTGATAGATATGAAGGGGCAGGGGAGCACCTGCTTGGATGACACTTTCTTGGATCGGACTTGTCAAGAAACATCTTTGGCAGTGATCACAGAAAAAGAGGAGAAAGGAGGTGGAGCAGCAGAGGCCGCTTGAGGAGTGCCAGGAGGGGTAGGGGGAGAGGAAGAGGAAGAGGAAAGAGAGGAGGAGAGAGAGGACAGGATTTCCTGGGTTTTAGTAGAGAGGTGAGAGTCCAGAGCTGTGCACAGGGCCTGGGAGGGAACAGGAGAGGTTGAGACTGCAGCAAGATTGGCCAGCTCCTTGCAAATTATGAAGAGTTTGCCCGTATTTCGGGAAACAAAGTTGGACATATTATAGTCCTTCCAATTAGCAGGACCCAATGTACACATTTCCGGGCTACACCGATCCCATCCCTGGGCGTCAGACCAAGGATAAGTCTTGCAGTCCTATTCTAGATTAGCTGACATGGATATAGACAACAAATGGGAAGGTTAATGAAGATGCTGTTGCAGTAGTCCAGCCGACACAGTACCAGGACTCTACAGACGTTGAGCTTGTGGGGGAAAGTAAGGAACGGTGCAATGCCTGTAAGGGGGTCAAGCTGAAACCATGGGTTTCTTTACCAGCTCCAAAATGTAAGGAGTTAAAGAGAGAAAAGAATTAAATGTAACCCCAAGAAGTTTGGCCCAAAGACCATAGCCATAGGGTAGGAGAAAAACAGGGTACCTGTCTCATAATAAGAAAGATCTCCATCTTACTGGCATTCAGACAGATATTGTTAGCTGCACACAATGCCTCAATGGTGGTCAGACAATCAGGGATAAAAACGAGGAAAACAAATTAGTTCAGGGAAGTTTAAGCAAAGCTGTGTGTCATTAACATAACACTGGAAACGAGAAAAGAAGAAAGACATCGGATGAGCAAGATGGAGGAAATAGATATGTAATATGCAATTGCTGCAATGATACAATACAACCCTGGTGTACTCCGCAGGTATATAGTGAGGAGTTGGGGTAGAAACAGCCCACTTGCAGCTGGGAAGGGCGGTAAGTGAGAAAAACAGATCTGCCCGTCCAGCGGCCGGTCGATGATGCTAAAGGTATCATGAAACCATTTAATAAGGATACAATGGTTCACAGTGTGAAAGGTGGACAAGACTTCATGGAGCACTATCCTCAATTGTACTACAATCATAAATAGCATATACACTATTGAGACAGAGATTGTTAGCAGCACACAAAGCCTCAATGGTGGTCAGACAATCAGGGATAAAAAAACGAGCAAAACAAATGAGTGCAGGGAAGTTTAAGGAAATCTGTGTGTCATTAACATAAAAGTGAAAATGAGAAAAGAAGAAAGACATCAGGTGAGCCAGAGGGAAATATATATATTATTGCCACAATGATAGGATAAAACCCTGGTGTACTTTGCAGGTACACAGTGAAGTGGTGGAATACAAACAGCTTTTATAAAGATACAATGGATAAATGTATGAAAGGTGGACAAGACATCAAGGAGCCCTATCCTCAATTGTAGTACATTCATAAATACTGCATACACTTCAATTATATCATTCAACCATATTACAAATATGTATACTCCCCCTGCATTACCCATAATTACTATACACATATTAGTATAGTGTGTTGCTGGCCACTGGCCACAACCACCACAAAATAATTAAACCATATAACAAGTATGTACAATACACCTTAAAATAACAAAACTAGCCCTGAACCCCCTGCAATTGAAATGATGTTCATGGAAACTAAAATTAACCGCAGACTCAGCAGCATTTGCAAACACTTTTTTCACCTATACAAACAGCTCCATATTATCTCTATTCCACTCCCCTGCCCTTTCCATGCCTTCATTCAGCCATCAAATAACCCCACATGTGTTTTCCAGACTGCTAGTTCACTTTTCTGTCCGCGGACCATCGCAGCACCTGCACGCCCTTTTTCACATATAAAACAGCCCCATATTATCTTTATTCCACCCCCCACCCTTTCCAGCCCATCTTTCGACCACCAAAACCCCCCAAATGTGTTTTCTAGACTTTTTCCCACTGTGCTATTTGTGGACACAGGCTGTTGTCCGCGGATCCAACATAGTGAGCATTTTAAAAAAATTACGCGTCTCACACTTTTCACCATCTAATCAGCGGGCACGTCCAATGTCTGCAGACATCATGCTGGACCCTGATTGGTTCAGGTGGGTGTCCGCGAACCGAATAGGGAAGTGAGTCTGCGGACCGGACCCAGATATCACTAATTTTATGACCTACATTTTGGTAATTTTTAAAAAAATGACTGGATGCATTTACACCAGATTTACAAAAGCACACTTTCGGGACCAAGCCGCTGCTCCTGGCACAAATTTGATTAATATCTGTTTA
Organism: Ambystoma mexicanum; assembly: GCF_040938575.1. Lineage (NCBI taxonomy): Eukaryota > Metazoa > Chordata > Amphibia > Caudata > Ambystomatidae > Ambystoma > Ambystoma mexicanum. Next base: position 810,035,571 of record NC_090941.1, read on the forward strand.
GCGGTTTGGGCTGTAGGCGTGAGCAAACGTTTTTTTCTATTGCGTCTATGATGATTTCCACACATTTTGGGACCGCCCTATAACTCTACCCCACTTGACGAAACCACACCAAACTTCGCAGAATCATTCCGAGGGGGGCATATATTATTTTTTGCAAAGTTTGGTGAGGGTTTGTCCATGCGAGGCAAAGTTATAAACCGCCCAAAAAGTACTTGAAGTTGTATGGGAGTTGGAGTCCCTAAGATTATTTAGCTTTTTAAAGTTGTATTGCTTTGGATTTTTGTCTAAATAATAACCATCAGAAACAAGAGGTATTATACGTGTGTTATGTACATATGAAGTATGAATGGCATCCTGTCTGGGGTGTTTGGCAAGAAGGGGTTTTAGGGTTTTACAACTGGAAGGATTTGTATAATGACAACACTTCATCGGGAATTTAGGAATGATAGGGTCTTCTTCACATGGAACAGAAGAATACTTCATCTCTCCTAATGCGGTCACCACATCTCCCGGACAGCCATCTTCTCCCATGTGATCCACCCTCATAATACCACCCCCAGTGTCAGGATCAGGTCTTAGGAGGGAGATCTTAGGCTGGGGATCAGCGATGACTCCATAGGCTTCATCACATACGCCATACAACTCTTCAACATGGCTCACCACTTCATCCACAAGGATTTGAGGCTCTGCCTCACTAGATTTGTGCTTTCTTTCTCACCCACATTTCAGGCACCTTACTTTTGACTTTGTCAGCAAACATGTTTGGCATTCCTTCCAGCCTTGGATGGCAACAGGAAATGGTTGATTCAGAACGAATTGTGATTTTTAAAGGTGCCACAGCTGAACTTCTCATTTTCATGACACTATTTCAGACTGGCATGAATTCTGTCGGTGGTAATTCATCCAATGTTCCGGTATTTCTCTGAAAATATTGGAGGAATTACTGAACTAAGGATGATAGTTGGTGCGTGTACCCATCCACTCATAAGGTGGCAGTAATTCGCCAGACACCATGGAGGTATCCGCAATTCTGTCCGTCCGACGTGCCACGATAATCACCACCAAACTTGTAATGAGGCCATTTGTTTCCCAGCATGCATTCACCTCGAATATCAGCAATAATTCTAGCTAAGACTACCAGGCTTTGGCATCAACAAGCTCCCTAATCGGGGGCGTGGATAGCAAGCGAGAGACGAGGACGTGAGCCCCTTGAGAGCTCCTGTGGCCGCCAGCTGAAATCCTGTAGTAATATCCTGTTTGTGTGGCAAATTGTGGCGCAGACATCACGGCTTGGAGGTGCTTGTGGCGGGGTCCGCCCAATGTACTGTGCACTGCTGAATTAACCTCCTGATGGAGAAAACCATGATGGAACGGAGTGCTACAATGGTGCAAGTGGCACCAACCAAGATGGCCGCAGGCCATTAATTGTTGCGGAGGAGAGCGCCGGTGAAGGAGTGTCCGCTACGGGAGTGATAGCAGCTGGTGCCGAGGCTCCAACCTCCAGACCTGCCTATTTGCACAATGGCGGATTCGTATCCCCCTTGCGGCTAGGACCGTGGACCTGGCCGGACAGCGCACCGACCTGCAGTGGGGAGCGACTTCACCTGCCTGTGCTGCCGCGGACCAATCTGGGAGTCTGGCTAGTTGGTGGAGGCCTGCGGGATATGAGAAGGAGCCCGGTCAAAGCGGAGAGATCAGCACCGCTGCCAGCGCTGCATAGGCAGGCAGCCGTGGAGAGCAACAACAGGGTAGACCATCAAAGAGGCAGCCGCCAAAGCCTATGACTCCCGGCATCAACTCAGGATGAATAAACACAGAACTTGGCGCCCACTGCATACAATCAGCAACCCATGGTGCAAATATAGCTGTGGTCCCTGCTGCGCTCTCCTCAGCCTCCGGATGCCTTCAAACCTCGGGCTTGCCCGAGTAATACTGGAACCACATCAGGCAGCGAGGGACTTAACACCGAATCCCCGGAGGAGATCGGACAGATTGCGACCAAGAAGTCAAAGCGGAGCGCGACTGGTGAGTCGATGACTCATCATAACCTGCACCTCTAGTTCACAAGCGGCTCTGCTGAACTTGTCCCATAATACACTACTGGAACAGTGCAGTAGGGCACAAGCTATCATTGTGTAAAGCCTGTGGGAGTGCACACGTTCCCCAGGTACTGGTCCACGACCAGAGACCCAAACTAAAGTACAACCAGTGGTCAATTACTCGGCAGTAGCCGACAGCGTTTACAACAGTTTCAACATTTCCCGGCTAAAGCAGATGCGTGAAGGCAGTCTTGGATAAGCACACCCTCTATCCTTTGCAATTATCAGTATTCAATCTTTGAAGGGAACCTGAGTGCAGACCAGAACAACCTTATCGGGTTTAGAGGGGATGTGTCTACCTGGCTTGACCGGCACAGTCCATATTTAACTCTTCCAAGCACTGTTTAAAACACTGACCTCCTGACAAGTGAATGTGTAAAGCATGGCAACAGGAGGGGCGACGGTGAGAAACCCTGAAATCTGCCTGGAATAAGGGTCCAAGAGCACGACAGAGCCTCGTGGAGGAGGAAGGTGGTCGCGAAGAAAGTGGTCGCTGTCATGCAGATAATGCAACTGGAAGACCGACTGGGGGCACCGACTGCGAAAGGAGGCAGTGAGAGCTCCAATGGTCTGCTGAGATTGGCAGAGTGTTTTCACATATGTGGCGATCCTTGCTGAGACTGAACATATTAGCTAAGCTACATGCACATTGGAACTCGATACGGACCGCTGCCAAGATCCTGGGCTGCCCGTGCTGAAGCCCCCATGACCTCGTGGCCCACAAGATTTGCACTGCCGCCAACTCGATTCGGTGTGGTGGGGCAGACCCTTTGGAATCTAAGAATACAGACAAAATGACTACTGAAGCTGTACCCAGTGAGCACACCCTGACGTGACTCTTCCCTGCTTTAGAATCCTGTGTGGTGTAGATACATGCAACAGAATTCCTCAAGGGGCTGGGAGTCCGGAGCTGGGTGGGTTGTGCACTGACGCTCAGCTGCGCAGCCACCATCACTGAAGAACAGTTGGAATTGTACCGTCTCCATGATCGAAGGGACCTCAATCCTGTTTAGAGTGAACTGGGTGACGACTCACTCTTAAAGATAACTCATCATGGTCAAAGACAAGAACAAGAAAGCATTCACTCAAAGCAGAATGGAACAATACGCATTGCCTCCAGCGAACACCCCCACTGGGTAATCAACCCCCGATGGCACAGTGGAACTGGAAGAAACCGTCTCCCTGAGAGACATTATGAATGCCATCGACAACTCCTGAAAATTAAAAAAAAAGGGATCTATTAGTGCGGATGTGTACCCTCTACGCCACAATCTCCAAAAACTGTCATCTCACATAGGGGAAGCTGAAAACCGCATATCGGAGGCAGAGGATGGGCTTTGCATAATATGGAACAACAAATGTCATGAGTGATGGCACGCCTGAAAACGATGAAAGACCAAGTGGATGATGGAGAGGTCATGTCACGCAGCAATAATGTTTGCATCCTAGGACTGCCTGAGAAAACGGAGGGACCATACATGGAATTATTTCTTGAACAATGGCTAACAGACATGTGCGTGCATAAGACATTCTCAAACTTCTTCTCTATTGAATGAGCACACTGCATGCAGACGGAGCGACCTACCCCGGGAGCACAACCACGCACAGTCATTGCCACGTTATTGAATTATAGGGACCGTGATGCACTACTCCAAATGCCCCGCGCCAGAGGATCAATCACATACAATGTTTCCCAGATCCCCTCCTTTCCAGATTACACAAGAGAGGTGCAACGTGCCAGACAATCCTTCGACCAACTCAAAAAACGCTTACAATTCCTGAATGTCAAACATGGTCTGCTGTTCCCGGCGCAATTCAAAATATACCATAAGGGCATGACAGTGCACTTTACGGATCCCCGGGAAGCGTGGAGATGGGCAGAACAACATCTGGAGGGTGACTGGAGGCCGGATAGGACCAAGGCTATTAATGGGGCCAGGCCTCAGCCCAAATGACCCCCACGGGACCAACCACCACAGGAGCAGGAACCCACCCAAATATCCATGAACGACAGCTAATGGAACAGTCTTAAACACTGGGATACCATAGTCACGGGTCGAGGAAGCACCTGCTGTAAAGTACACTCCCAACCCTGGCACGAAGGTGCAATGGAAAAGCCATGATCTGCTTCAAAGCTGTGCAGCCCGGCATACCCCTCCCCAAGTTTGACCGGCTGCATTGCCAAGCATATCTAGTTTTTCCTTATGATAGGCAATGCAGACTGTGTGTGTTTTTGTTTGGTTACTGATAGCTGACTGTTTCGACTATCAGCAAGGTTCGGGCGACATATACTTCAAGTTGGGATGTAGTATAGGGAGGGGGTTAGGAGTTTTATAGGTTTTGTTTTTATCTTTGAATCAACTTGTCTGATTTAACCAAGAACTTACTCACCTGCACCACTCCACACATACATAATGTTCCCTCCCCATGTCATCTAGCAAATAGATGCATACTGAATTCCTGGGCTCGGAATGGTTGCGGATAGCATTAAATCCCTAAAGATCTTTACATGGAATGTTAATAGTTTGGGTTCAGGAATGAAACGGCATATGGTCACACAGTTTCTCAACAGGCATTTCCCTGACCTTGCTCTTCTCACTGAAACACACTTAGGTGGCATGACATGCACCCTCTTTCGACTCTTGAACTATTGTACAGCAATGCATGCAGGTTTCTCCATGGGCTCGAGGGGGGCTTTGATTCTACTCCATAAAAGGCTTCCCTTCACCCTGTCTCGGGTGGTGCAGGATCCCAAGGGCAGATACATGTTGGTGCAGGGTGCACTATGGGGTGAAACACTAGCAATACTCACAATATACGCACTTCCGTCCCTCACCACTGAGTTGTTAGACGATATAATGGCCATAATCACAGCCCATCGATCAGACCTCCGGGTTCTCGGGATGGACTTGAATGAAGTGATGGATGTGACTCTAGACCGCACACACTTGCGGGGCAGAAACCCAAAACATGCACATAATTGCCCGCCTTTGCCTCAGCGCTGGGTCTGAGTGATGTTTGGCGGGACTTGCATCCCTCAAAGCGTGTATACTCCTACCACTGTGGAGTCCATGCCTCTCTCTCCAAACTGGACTATTTATTTCTCCCAATGCTAGACGCCCATAGGATGATCACAGCAACTCTGCTACCCCGTGAATAACTGATCACTCACCAGTGGTGATAGACCTGAAAACGAATAGACCAACTCCCCCCTCAGTCGTAGCGATTAAACAACTGCTATCTTGGCTTCCCGGAATTTATCGACTATATCCGTGACAAGACAACCACTTATTTTGAAATCAATAATGGTATGGTAGATAACCCGGAAACAATGTGAGAAGCATATTAATCGGTATTCCGTGGAGAAATTGTCTCCTGTATATCAGCTCATAAAAAAGCACACCAGCAAAAAGTGGTGGCGGCAGAGCAAGAAGTAATGCAACGGGAGACCGAGCACATACTCACAGGTTCAACCGAAAGCACCAACTCCTTCTAACAGCCAGAGAACCTCTCTGTAATGTCGCCTTAGATAACGCCAAACAAGTACACTCAGAGATGCGTACACGCTGTATGAAACTGGGGATAAAGCCGGCAAGAAAAACTGGCCTGGTTGGAGCAGAGGGGTGAGGCTCACTGGTATGTCAGGGAGATTAGGACCACACAGTCTGGACTAGTGCAATCAGACCAAGACATTGCAGAAAGCTTTGCCGATTACTATGTGGCACTATATAAACCCCTGACTGGGTCAATTAATAATGCCATGCTAGACGAAATCACACTTCCCTGTCTGACCACAACACAGAAAACCAACCTAGAGAAAGAAATCACAGAATCGGAGATCAAAGCGGCCATCTCCCAATTGAAATCCGGGAAGACCCCGGGCCCTAACGGCTTTCCCATTGAAACATGGAATAATAAACTGGGGGAAAATTAAATGGCCACTCCCCTACTCAAAACGTTCCTCCACTGTAGAGAAAGGGGGATCCTCTCCCTGGATCTACGCAGGGCTGGCATAGTAGTTATCCCAAAGCATGGGAAACCCCCAGAGCTCTGTAGCTCATACAGACCAATCTCCGTGATCAATAGTGAAACCAAAACTCTGGCGAAAGTATTTGCAGCCAGACTACAGATGGTGATCTCTTTGCTGATCCATCCGGATCAGTGTGGCCTTATGCCACATAGATCAATGCACATGAATATTCGCAGGTTACACCTGATACTGGAGAGGGCTCTCATTCTTCAGGAGCCCCTTGCACTATTAGCCATTGACTTTGAGAAGGTGTTTGATTCGGTCTCGTGGGCGGATCATGCAGCAAATGGGATTTGGGGAAACCTTTCTGGGCTGGGTTCAGCTCCTATATGAATCCCCAGTGGCGGAGGTCAGGGTTAATGGATGGCCCACTAGGACCTTCCAATTGGGTAAGGGAACGTGGCAATGGTGCGCCCTGTCCCCACTGCTATTTGCGATGGTTATTGAACCCCTAGCCACACTACTGCGTCACACAGACTCATGGATGAGATTTCCCTGGCCCGAGGGCACAGAGGATAGGGTCTTACTATACGTGGATGATCTCTTGATATATTTAGGCGATCTAATTTGCTCTTGTCCGGTGGTCATGAGGATATTAGAACAGTATGGGGCATTCAGTGGACTACAGGTACACTGGAGTAAATCTGTCTTTTTAACAGTCAAAGGAGCTACCTAAACAATCCCCCCCGTACTGCCCATACCACATAGAACTCGGACACTTCTGCTATTTGGGGATCAGAATAACGACTCACCTCTTGGAGTATGTGCCCTGTAATCTGCATCCGATCACGGAAAGATTAATTGCAGATGCCCGGCACTGGGCACTGCTCCCACTGACCCTGTTGGGCAGGGGCTCTCTTTTAAAAATGCTGGCACTACCACGCTTTCTATACATCCTACAGTGCGCCCCTCTACAGGATCTAGAATTGTACAAGATAGAGGGTGACCTCAAAGGTCTCCTATGGGGAGGGGCACATCCACGGATTGCCTTTCAGACACTGTAACGGTCCAAATGGGAGGGTGAAATTGGTCTGCCACATCTCCAGTCGTACTACTCGGTGAGCAAGATGATGTTGGTTAATGATATCCTACACGGGGATAGGGATCTGCCTCACATCCGGGCCGAAATTAGAGGGCTTCAGGACAGATCCCTGCTCATGAATCTGTATCAACAATTAGGTAGGTCCCCCAGCCCCCGAACAATGGCTACCCACACAACAATAATATGGTGTGAAGCCCACAGATATATTGGCTGGAACAAAAAGGTGACCCCAGTACAAACACTATGGAAGAACGGTAACCTGCCTGAGATTAATAAATTGCTGATATGGTTGGGATGGGTATTGGTTGGGATGTAACGATTGGTGACGTAATTACAGCAAAGAACTGTCTAACAGGTTCAGTCTCCCCGGCACTGAACACTACCGCTACCTCCAACTTGCTCATGCAATGCATACACATCTCCCTACAATTGCAGATATGCCAGAATGTACACCACTAGAACAAAATAGTGTTGCGGAACACATGCCTACCAAGGTTACTTCCACGATGTACAATGTCATAACCACCTTTGCAACTCAAGAACTGTCTAACCTCAAAGCAAAATGGGAATTACATGTGGGGGCAATACAACCAGTGGACTGGATAGTAGCACTGATGTATCCACGTGAGACAGCAATTTCCTCTAGACTCCATCTGATTCAACTCAAGATCTTGCATAAAGTATATTACGCTATGGTTGCGCTGTGCTGTTGGAACTGAGCCACCAGAACCAACTGCCTCTGATGTCAACAGGGGGAGGGTAAGTTCTTCCATATCCTATGGGGATGCCCCCGGATTCAAAGATATTGGCATCTGTGCTGCAACAAATTGACAGAAGTGTTGGGACATGAGGTATCAATGGTCCCTAGAATGCTACTATTAGGAATTGAGGAGGAAGGAACTAATACATGGTTTCAAAAGCTGTTTCTCTCCACGATCACAGGATTGATTAAACGTAACATAGCTAGAATGTGGAGATCCGGGAACACTCCACTTTTGGTACAGTGGGTAGCAGACGTAAATATATGTATGGCAATGGAGCAGCATACATATACGGTGAGAGGTTGCCCAGGGAAGGAGAAAAAAGATCTGGCATGAAGAGGTGAGCTAAAAAGGGCTTGACATAATTATGCTGAACTGTGGGGCAAGGGGTGGTGATAACAGGATGTGACGAAACAAATTGTTGATTCGTCTTTTATGAAGGACACGATGGATGTTTTGCTATGTGTATTTGTAAAACCTATAAAATGTTCTATTAAAAAAAAAACAAGCTCCATAATCCTGTGAAGATCCATGGTTTCTTCAGTGATCTCCTTTTTTCTCTCCATAACCTCTCCGTTCAGATATACACAAAAGGGGGCGTTCCTTGTGGAATTAAGTCTGTCTTAGTTAGTAGCAAATCAAATGAACATAAATAGATATCAATCTAGCAATTACTTCTTAGGTAACAAGCAACTGGATAAAGTTTAAAATGTACTTATGATGGACTTTATTCTTTCTCATAACGACATTTCTTTGAGTGACGTTTATAAATTACATCACAAAGGCAGTATCTTTACATCATGCGGTGGTAAAAAAATCATACATAATTTCATCACAGCATAGTATATCATTCAAGAATATGGAGAAAAGAATGGCAAACACCTTATAATTTAACAAGCGGGATACAAAACATCAACAGTGCTGTACAAGGTTTTAGAGTACTCTGAACCCCACACAACTAGATGGTCATGAAGGGAACCAGGGCCATGTGCTACAACCGCTTCGCCCAGGACAATGTGCGTCTGGGTGATTGGGCTGATGTTTCACTTATCCTTGGTCACTTCTCTACACTATGTCTCCCAGATGACCAATAGCTCCAGGATGAGTCTCCTTCTTCCTCTGTTGGTTTAAAGAGCCCACAGCCGTGCTGCGTCTCTGACTCTCACAGATGTCAGATTTAAAAACGCAGGCCTTTAAATTAACGACGAGAGATTATAGATAACACCTGGAAGTTCATTCAGTTTTCTCTCTCATCCCATTCGGCACCTCTACCTTCATTTTACTCGACAGACAGTAACTGAGCATTTGTATATACTGCCTATTGGTAGCAGTGTCTTGTTTTGCTGATGACATGCAATCACCACACAGCCTTGTCCTGCCAACAACAAATGTAGAGTACCTCTTTCCTATTTCAGTCACTTGAAACAGACTTGTACTCTTGGACAGGAACTGAATGATCACTGGAACAATGGCTGATGGATTTCAACAGTTTCCAGCACTCCATTTTAATGCACGATTTGGTTTTCTGCCACTACTCTCAACTTCCTGCATGCAACTGTCAGCATGCCAAAACATAAAGTGCTGTGCACACAAGACCGGAAACCACTACAAACACCTGTAAAACAGCTGCTTCCTGGACATCTTATAAAAACACAACTGTGATCTACAGAGGAATCAAGCAATATGCTTTACATGTGCTCTAAAGAAAGCCAACAAACGTTATTTATAATACATTAATTCATAATTACATTCTTTAAGACAAACACGCAAAGAAACAGGACTTCATAATATAGGGTTATAAACCGGGGGAGAGATTGTTTCTCCTCGGACATAAGTTGGGAAAGGGTCATTATCCCAGGTGATAACTACCCACCTCAATATCTATAAGCCTATTAGCATTTGTTTGTATTTTCATTGTATTTATATAGTAGTTGACACCAAAGTGCTTTACAAAAGGAAGAAGTGGTACACAAGGCTAAAATGACAAAATGTTTATATAATAGATCACTTACACAGAGTTTAGATGATCCTTAAAGTGCGATCCGAAAAGAGAGAGAGAGAAGACACAGAGCGAAAAGAAGCAGTGAGTTCATTCCTGTATTTAGCTGGAAGCAATGAGAAGAAACGAAAGTGAGAAGAAGCAGAGAGGGGACTAGGGACAGGTAAGAGAAAAAGAGATGCAGAGCGGAGGCAATGATGGGGCACCAGAATGAGAAGAGGTAGGATAGATAGACATGAGCTGCCTGGACCATGGAGGCATTTAAAGACCAGACATGGAAATTAAATAATAAACAGTATTCAAAGGACCACCAACCTAGAGACTGCAGTGAAGGGGAAATAGAATCACAAGCAGATAAGCAAAAGAGAAGTTGAATGGGGGGCTAGCTGATAGGCTGGGAGACCAAGAAGAAGAACTCTAGAAGGGATGTGAAAAAACCAAAGAAGAGACAAGGAGCCTCATTATAACCTTGCCGGTCTGGAAACAACGGTGCGGTTAAGCTTACTGGCACCGATGCTTCCGTCCGGCAAAGTACAAGTTGGTTGGGAGGGCACCTCCCGCCCTGCATGTCTGGCTTTCCGGGTGTAATGGCACCTGCCGCAGTTTCATAGAAGCACAGGCACTGTTATTAACAGTGCTGTCGTTTCCGTGTTCCCGTTCCCATAGAGTCCTACAGGACTCGGGAACAACATTTTACCGGTGCCTGACATCCCGGCCACCGGTAACCGTTCACGGGTCCGGTGGCAACCGGTCGGTATCACCGGCACGGTTTCCGCCGGACCCATAATGAGACCCAAGGAGTTTAGTAGCATGGATTATGAGAAATTGACGACCCTTACAAAGGTTGAAAAGCGAAAAGAAGCACATGATTAAAGTACACAAAACGTGTTAGTAAACTAAACCGGTTTCATTTTGTGAAATGTTAAATGCGTAGGTTGTCTTTGTAAGGTAAACATTTTAATTGTAATCTTGGTTGTACTAGGACAGTTTTAGGATGAGCTTACTTTAGGTGAAAGTGAAAGGTTTTCTGTAAAAAAAAAAAAAAAGTGAAAGCATCGTTCCATGATTTTGCTTTCACGTTGTATGTTTAGGTTGGAAATCTTCTTGAAAGAAATCTTGCTGGGACATTGCATTGCTATTTCTCGAATGCGGAGACATTCTTTCTGTTTCCCAGGCTGTTTCTGAAGTCAAAATATAATGCAGGCACACCAGGAGTTATTGCCTGCAGTCTGAGAATTCTGATTGGCTGCGAAGAGGTCAATAACTTACATGTGCTCATTTCCAGCAACATGTTTCCAAGATTTACACACAACATAAGGCTTCTCCTCAGATCTAGCTTGGAGGATGTATGCAATGTCATGTCTGAAGGCGATCTTAGGGCTATCTTCATTTTCTCACAATTTATTTGTGAACACATCAACTGCAACGTCTTTGGGTGATTTAAATGGTGAAAACTATAACCACAGGCAGTTTTACATGTAAAAGGAACTGCAGTTTGCACCGTGACGCAATGAAATGAAGTAGACATGCATACGGATGCAGCACAATCTTGATAATACTAATATACTGTGAAAGCAGATATGCACGTTTTGCATTTCATGCTTAGTGATGTGCCATTAATAAAAGCCGATGTGATTTTCATTTGTAACACTTTACTTTGAGTACAGCGGTGTTGAAAAAAGTGATGCTTATTCTATTACCGCCACTTTGGGCTAATTGCGACAATATTGACCTTAATTAACTCTGTTAGGCTGCCTAAAAATTCTTTTAACTATTTGTATTGTTTTTATCGATTTCTTTACCACTTGTATTGTTTGATATGTATTAGCATTGTGATTGTAGATTCTGTTGACAAACAACAGTTTTTCTAATATGTAATTGATTATCTCCACCTGTTTTTTTTATTATAAAGGGATCTTTTACCTCAGTTCATCGATTTTTGCGTATTAAAATAAGTATACTTTGCTCTTAGATCAACTTTTAATCTTTTTTGATTCACTTCAATAAAATTGATTTACAAAAATAATGATTGCATGGGAAAGAATTGAACCCTTTCTTCCCTTCCTATAATACAGATTGTTTGGTCCCCTGTATTAGATGTGCTATATATCCAGTCTTTATATAAGTATACCGTCACTTTACTGCCACATTACAGAACCATCGTACTGTGATACACGTGTCGGCAGTAAGGTGGATGATTTACCTTGTGTAATGAATCTGGCAATATCGTCACTTATTCTCTGGTGGGAAGCTTCTGGTACGGGGCTATGGAAAGGCAGAAGCTACCCGAATCTATCCCTGGGGTTGGCTATTTGCAGGAGGACCACATAGGGGAAGACAAACTCCAGAGGGACAGAAGAATACCGGATCAAAATATAGCATTGCAGTTCCAATTCCCAATGACACATATATGCTTCTGTGACATACATACATGGCCTATTGAAAGAATTACATTCAAAGCACTCACAATCACGCATAGGTCCATTTCTCAATCTGCCCCACCCTACCTGGCCCAAACAATTGCTACGACTCATTTGTCCAGGCCTACCAGCACTCCATACACCAATAGACTTGCTCAACCCAAGTTTAAACGTGCCAAAAAGGGGGGGGGGCAAGCTTTCCTGTCATTGATGCTCAACAATGGAACGCTCTCCCACATGGGCTAAGGGCAGAGGACTCCTACTGGGCCTTCCACAGAGCCCTCAAAACCTGGCTGTTTGCCTAAACCTTTGCTTGCCATGTCATTTGTCCCTGCAGGATCTTATGCTTTGTACACTCTGTATCGAACTGTCTATGTTACACACCTAGACAGCTCCAGCCTTGGCCGATTACTGCAATCACTCATTTGCCACTGGAACTTTCCCCTCTCCCTTAAGCACTCTCTTGTGCACCCCCTTCTAAAGAAGCCCTCGGCCGATCGATCCTTCCTCTCCTGCTAACTATCGCCCAATCTCCATCACTCCTTTCTTGGGCAAACTCTTGGAAAAGCTGGGCATTTCCCAGCTTAATCTACACACTGAATGTGTTGGTTGCTTCCATGACCACCAGTCTGGCTTCAGGAATGCCAGAAGCACAGAAACTGCTCTTCTGAACACCTGTGAAGACTTGCTCCCCAATCTTGACTGTAATCTCCCTTCTGTCCTCATTCTCCTTGATTTCTCCTCTGCTTTTGATACAGTCAACCATGCCATCCTGCTCAATCGCCTCTGCGACAACCTTGGTATTACGGCCTGGTTGACCTCCTTTCTCACTGACCGACCTTCTCAGGTCCAACTAGGGACTTTCCCCTCTTCTATCTCTCTCTCTACTTGAGGTGTTCCCCAGGAGTCTAACCTTTCTCTGTGGCTCTTCAACCACTACCTGGCACCTCTTGCCCACTGCATCACTACTTTCTGCTCCAATTTTCAATGTTATGTGGATCACACTCGGCTCCCTTTCAGGCTCCCCTCAGTCACCTCTGCTTCTCTCATATCAGACTGTCTGGCCGCAATTCAGGAATGGTGTACCAATAGTGATCCCTGCCTTAATGCTAGTAAGACTGAGATCTTCTTCATTGAGACACCTGCTTCCTCCTTTTCTCTCTCTCTCTCTCTGGCCGTCCACTCTAGGCCCTCTTCCTGGTCCTTCCTGTGAGGCTACGAACCTTGATGTCATCTTTTACTCCACCCTCTCCTTCTCTCCTCACATCTCTTATGTCTCTAAGAAGTCAAACTATAAGCTGCACCTCCTCAGAGGTATTCTTTCTTTTCTCACTTTCCCCCAGATGCTCACTGTCTCCAGAGCTCTGGTCTTCTCTAGGCTGGACTATTGCAACAGCCTCTTTCTAAATCTTCCTGCCTCTACTGTTCGACCTTTACAAACTTATCAAGAACAGGACTGTGAGACTTGTCCTTGGCCTCAATCCCAGGGATCGTATCTCTCCAGCTCTGACATCTCTTCACTGGCTACCAGTTGCTACAGGGATCAGGTTCAGGTTCACCCTCTGCATGGTCCACAAGGCTTTCTGGAGCATGGGACCTCTCCACATCCAACTTTCTCTTCCAAAACATCTTCTTTCTCGAGCTCTCTGCTCATCCACCTCCAACTCTCTGAGGGTCAGATACTTCTCCAAGCAGAGAGTTGGAGGCAGATCTATCGCCTCGGCTGGGGCCCCCCCCTGAAACTGCCGCCCTGCCTCTCTCAAACCTGAGAAGAACCACCTCCATTTCCAAAAGCAACTCAGAACCTTCCTTTTCGCTTCCATTTTCACTTTTCCTCTCCCCTGCTGATGCACTTGACTGCTCTGCACACTGGTCACCCTCTGAACTCTGGCCCAGGCTCCTGCATCTTCAGTTGCCCTCGCACTGTCTCCAGGCTCCCCAGCATTTATGTGTGTGTGTATCTGCAACCCTACAGTGCCTTCTCTCTGCACTTATGAGCCACCCGCTGGCTGTACTTGTGAATTAACTGCACTTCTCCCTGCCCCTCCCTCCTGGCACTTCTCCTCTTCTCTCTTCCCTGCACTTGCGCGATATGAATGGCACAAGGCCTAGTAAGACAGTTATTTTGTCCTCCCTTTGTTTCCCCCTCCTTGTCTTGTCACACCTAGAAACGCTTGTGCGATATAAATGCCATATCATATCATATCATATCATATCATATCATGTACTTGTTTATTCCTGAATACTGCCTCTGGGCCACTAGTAACTGCTTTTCCTCTGACCGTGCCTAAATGCCTCTGGGTTTGTGTGTGCTATACAAATGAAAACAAAAGAAAAATAAATAAATTGTGGTATAGATGAAGAAATCTCACCTTACGGCAGTCAAACACCTTATGCGCCCACCCTTTTCAGTACTGAGATGAGGAAGAGGTATGGAGTAATGAAGATGACCAGAAGCGGTAAGGCAACACCATGTTCTAGTCTTTGGAAAGTGTTACACCATGCTGGGAATTTAAAGTTGACACAGCTGAGAGAACACCAGAACAAAGCAGGAGGCAGAGGCTGTCTCTGAAGGAAGCTTACCGGTGGAGGGGACGAAGCTGCGAGAGCCATGAGTAGCAGAGGAGGACAAAGCGAAAGCTTACGGCTCACAGGAAGCATGTCGAGTCAGCAAACTGAAGAAGACAGAGAAGGGAAGACATGAGGAAGAGGCAAGCCCAGAGAAAGCAAATGCGTTACTGGAGCGCGTGTAGGTGAAGGGTGTGTTGTGTTAAGTAACACCATTGAAGAAGTTGGTGCAGAGGCAACCAAATAGTAGAAAACGGCCATTGACCCAAAATTTCACAACAGGAATTGGTGTGAGTGCCAACAGTGCTGGAAAGAGTCAAGGAAGGACCTTTATTCTAAAGAAAGAAGTGAAAGCAGAAATGAACCATAATGAGAAAAGGTTGGATGCCCAATATTTAGAAAATATTGTTTTGTGGATAACAAAGAAAGTAGTAGGAGAATGGAAAAGCCCCGGCAGGTTCATGAACCAGGCAAGTAGTGATGCTGTGGCTCAAACCCCCAGGAGAAGTGAACCTTGTCAAACAGTGTGACATCCTGCCAGGAGAGTAAAACCAGGAAAATTGAACTTTGTGAAACAATGTGACATCCTGGCAGGAGAGTAAACCAGGAGAAGTGAACTTTGTGAAACATTGTGACATCCTGGCAGGAGAGTAAATCCAGGATAAGCAAACTTTGTGAAATAGTGTGACATTCTGACTGCCAAGAGAGTAAATCAGGAGTTGTGAACTTTGTGAAACATTGTGATATCCTGGCAGGGGAGTAAGCCAGGAGTGGTAAGGGAAGTGAACCTGAAGTTGGGCAAAGTGTCAAACCAATACACAAAAGGAAAGAATAATACCTATTTTTGGAATCACTAAAAGAGGCATAAAGACCCTGGCAGGAGAGTACACCAGGGACATAAAGAGGAGCAATCAGATGAGAAGGGTGAAGTAATACCCACAGAATGCAAGTAGAAAAAATAGAGTGTGATGAACTGGAACAAATAAAAGGAGTTATGTATTTAAAGGGAGATGCAAGGGAAGGTCAATCCCCTTGCAATTGTGAAGAGCACCATGTGCCAGATTACAGAAACTTTGCGCCAAGGCAATGGCAAAGTTGCACGGTATTAGCACTAGGGCAAAGTTTGCCCTATTTTTGAAAACAGTGGCACACACTAGAAAACTACTGCACCTTGACAAGGGCAGTTTGGCATATTAAAAGCGCCAGGGCAAAAATGGCCCTAGAACAAAAAAGATGCATTTCTACTGCATTTTTGCACCAGGGCAAAGTTTGCCCTAATGCTAATACGGAATGGTATTAGCACTAGGGCAAACCTTGCCCTGATGCAAAAATGTATCTATTTTGCACTACGGCAATTTTTGCCCTGGTGCTTTTAATATGCCAAACTGCCCTTGTCATGATGCAGTAGTTTTCTAGTGTGTGCCACTGTTTTTAAAAATAGGGCAAACTTTGCCCTAGTGCTAATGCCGTGCAACTTTGCACTTGCACCGGGGCAAAGTTTCCGTAATCTGGCCCCATATGTGTAAAGGAAACTCATGCAAAGATTCATATCATTTAAGATTGTGAAAACTTAATCTAAAGGATTGAAGGTTAAAGACATTCAAAGGAAAATAAGGACATTTTCCTTAAAAGCATGCAGGCCTAAAGAAAGCTAGAGAAGCACAAGGGAGAAGTCTTTCTCCTTGAACTTGCAAAGCAAAGCATTAAAAAGGGAAGAGAGACACGGCAGAGGAGCTCCACTTTTGTTGAATAGTGACATTTTGGGGAACTTTATCTGGAGACACTGGATAAATACAGAAGGATAAGAAGAAATATAGGAGAAGGGAGTATCTGTTTTCCTGTTGAAACTTTCTTTCTTTCTTTTCTGCACCTTAAACATTATATTTTTGGAACTCTGAAAGAAGGCTACCCATGCATAGTCTATAGAAATCCCCTTGTGCACATTATATTAAATTTAGAGTGTAAAGGTCAGATTAGGGCTTTTGGACATAGGACATAGGACACTCTTTAATTTAACATCCTGATGCAGACGTTCCTTAGCTTTGTTGAGGCAGGGAAAATACTCTTGCGATTAGGGATAGATAGGATTTTCCCAACCGTCTTGTTATTTTGAAAATAAAAGTTATAAGTCATCTTGAAACTGATTTCTGTGTCTGAGTCTCACTCTTGATCCATTACATTTGTTAGCCATTATGTAACCAAATGTTTTTCCCATGGAAAAAACTAAGAGCATTGTGGTTGCTTTCATATTATAGAGTGAGAGAGGCATTGCCTGAAGGAGTTTGCTTTGTCTTGGATTGTGCATTTTGCTCACGCCCATGATCAAAAGGGGCACACCAATAAATGTAAAATGCAATTATATACACTTATTGCCCAACAGCAAGTCCCTGAATGCTCATACCAGAGAGAATACAGCTAATGAAGAAAGGCCCAGGTTGATCTTGTGAGGATAACAAGTTTTAATCTCACACGCAGATGAGAGCAACAGCAAAGAAGTCTGCTGCTAAGAATATTCTGCTGAAAAATATTACAAGCAGAATCTTATAAATTACAACATCATCATAGATGATGCAATTCCACGTGGCTGGTTGGTGTGCCCCTATACAGGATCATCCTGCCCTATAAGGGATGCCAGTCCATTGGTTCCAGCCCAGTCCGTCCATCTTTCTTCACGTGGGTGCTGCAGTGATCATCCTCTTCTCACGTCGAAGGTCAGAAAACAAATTAATTATACTCCTACCATACAACTATTGTATCACTCATACTGTTAACTTGGCAGGCCTTAACACGGGCACACAGGAGGTTCTAGGGCTCTATAACCTTCACACACACATTTCACTCACTCCCATCCGGCTCCAAGGTCTCCACCCTCGTTTAGAACTACAATCTATCCCTCCCAGCACCTTGCAATACAAATCACACAATTTTTACTTCAACAATGTGCCGTGTCCGTCCTCTTTGAACATCTCAGGACTTGTTACTTTGTGGTTGGGGGTCAAAGGGCATGTGGTGCCCTGAAATGAAGAGTTCTTAAGTTTTAGTCAGTTGTATAGGTCATAACTCGTGGTTGCTTGGGGATGGGCCAGGTCATGCTTTGGCCAGTGTGAGATAACATGCCCACCATGCGCCTTTCTGTGATCACGGCCTTGTAGTGCACATTCCTCTTGAGTAAAAAACACATATTTGAAAAACTGAACAATGAATTGGTGTTGTGGCGGTTGGGGTGTTTGGGCTGTCTTCATGGGGGCTCGAGCATGGCTGAGATTTCCCTCGTCTTGCATCCAATGCCTCATTACCGTGCAGAGCTTCCCTCCTACCTATAGTTACTAATAGCTACGCAAAATAGCGAAACTTTGTGCACCTTCTGCTGTACTATGTGGATAGACTATATTTGGTTATATTGAAGGAGGGTCCTGTTAAACTGGGAGGTGGTCCTCTCACCATCTCCCCTCCCCCCTTGGCCCATCATAGTGCTTCGAATGCATCTCGCCTCACTCTAAAATGCTAGGACAGTAGGGTATGGCTGCCCCCTTCCCAACATTCCCCCTTTTGCTACTTCTACAATAACAAACTCTGCTTTACCTCTGAACTCCAGCTCTCCCGTCTCTGCTTCCATATATGGCTGAATTCCCTTTATTGGCACCCAGGCCCTAGACACTGAGGGCAAACTCTCCCCCTTGCGTGCATACTCTTCAGGTGAACAAGTCATGTAGATGTATTCCCCTCCCCAACCAGGTCTCCCACACCTTTGTATAATTTTCTGGATCAGGGGGTGGAGACATTATAGTGCAGTATAGATGATCAACTTCATCTCCATACGGTATGAGGAGCATTTCATGTTTGGGCCACCTTGTGAGAAATCAGTTTGTACTTCATTATTTTTTGTTTTGCTAGGTGCTTTTGGACCCCCAATTGATACAAAAATTCTTGTGCTGTTAGGTGCCACATTGGCACAGCATCGAAGGGCCAGCTGACAGGTGCAGAAAATAACCAGGATGAACACAATGATAGGCATTAACATCTTCATGATCGCTCCGAGCCATGACTGGGCCCAGCTAAATGCCAAGGTAAATCAATCTCTCTCCTATGCTCCTCCCTCCTTCTTCATGCAAACACTCAGGCCATGAACAAAGCGATAATGTGGGATAATGATGCATTCTCTGAATTCTCTGGAGGCCTGAATGTGCAGCAGGAATCACCACATTTTTGCAGACCCCACCTTCTATTGCTGTTAACATGTCCAACACATAGCGATTTTGCATCATCTTAAGTCTGAAAGCACACAGCTCAACCTTGATCACGTTGAACCCATTCTCTGTGCATAACTCTCACCTCACACGCTTTTGGCAGGTGTAACCCGCCTTGTAAAGAGCTGACTCACCTGCCAAGCCTCCGGCACGCCCATTCATTTCAATTTGCTCTCACCCGCCAAAAACAAATCGGGTATTTTCACCCACCTTTGCCACAGAAATGGTTGAGTGCTATGTCTGTGTCATTCGCGAGCTGAACCAGCTCCCATCTTACAATCTGCAACAATCTGGCATTTGCTGTGCCCTGCACTCCTGGCAAAAGCAAAGATGCAAAAAAGGATTCTACTGAGCTGAAGAGCCTGTACTCTTCTGGTATTTCAGCAAGCAATGGAGAAGAGTCTTTGGATATGTAATTCGATCTTTTCATCCTCTTTGGTTGTTGGAACTGTCCTTTTCCTGGCAGGTTATGGAGGTCTTGTGTGGACAGCATGCTCTTATCTTCATTCTTGTTTAGGGGGAGACTAGTTGATCCCTCGACAGGCATCGCTACACCCTTCAGGTGTTCTTCTGGGATTACTAATAGCACTGAGTGCATTGTGGCCAGTGAACAATAGCCCCCCATGATGGTGGAAGGTGCAAGTCTGTTGGCCACAGACCCAGTAGTAATCCATCAGCGCTGTTGTTCCTTTCTTCATGTTTTTGATCAAGAGAGTCCTATTGCAATGTTCGTTAGAGCCGACAAACACTGTACTTTGCTGCAGAAACAGAGTCTATATTGTTCTTCCTTATGCACTTGCACCAACTTTTTCATTGTCACAATCCACTTCAACTTTGATATCCTCTGTCCAGATCTGCGCACAGAAATTGTCCACTCGTGCTATCCTTTCCTTGCTATATGTTACCAGTCCTTCTGCCAAGCAAGGTAGCGTGGTGTCCTGCCAGTTATTATTGACATGCTTACGTCCTTTCACCATCAGATATGGCCACTTCACACACTTGAAGTCTTTTGTATCCCCTCTGCACTGTACAAAATCTGGACCCACCATTTGCAATTGCATACTATGTGCCTGGAATGTTCCTTTTATTCTGCATGGCGCAAGATGAGCTAGGCATTGTTCCTCTATAATTGGAATTGCTTTCAGTACTAACACCTTCGGAGCCCCTGACATGTGCAGAATGAGTGAACACACATAACAACGTCCATTCACAATGTTTCTCCCCACACCACTCATGTCAGAATACCATGAGTTGCTGAACTTGGGATGATGAATATCCTCAATCACATCCAAACCCAGGCATCGATGCAGATCATATTTTCATTCTACTTCTCTTTTTGTTATTCTATACCTGTTTTCAAGAATGGCAGCTTCGCTGGTGATATCAGAAATAGCCTTAAATTGTCTCACGGTGGTAGACAATCTCCTACTCACTGAAAACAACCTTTTCACTGTTTCCCCCACTGACGTATTGGTCTTATCAAACTCATTTTAAATTAATTTCCATTGTTATTGTTAGTGTTCACATTAGTGGTACTATATGTAACTCCACTCCTATTATTAACATTTATATGTATTGTCCCATTTGTATAATATACAATGCTTTTCCCCCATTCGCCTCCTTTATAGGGCCTCCCCATATAACACCCTCCCCACAATACAATCCCAATAGTACAATCAATAGCACACAATAGTCCATCCACAACAATAAACATAGGTCTGTGTTTTCTCATTCGTACATCTACACCTCGGGTCCCTACTTAACAGATTATTTATATTAGTCACGTCCATCTTCTTCTTTCCTGACATAAAAACACAGACACACAAGACAACGAAAAGGAGAAATGTACAAGACATACTTTGTACACAAAGAAAGAAGAAAAGTGGAGAGAGAAAAGAGGGAAAGAAAGAAAGAGAGAGAGAGTGAGAGAAGGAGAAAAGAGAAAAAAGCGCTCCTGAAAAAAGAGAGATGGAGCTAGCAGCTAGGCTTCGGCCTGCCACTGGAGCATGTTACCACACACGTATGGACAGACTATCGAGGTAGACAGGGTACACGTACTGCTACCCCTTGTTTTAAGATAAATGATGTATCAGTTAACTCTCTGGAAGTGCCTTACGATCCTCAGAAAGATGGATACAACAGCGCAATTCTTTTACTTTTACAGTGAGGTGAGTACAAAACATCACCTCGTAGGGCCTTTGGAACTGAGGGCTATTTCATCTACGCATGGAATGGCAGACGTATATGCGGTCCCCAGGCAGCAGTGGTTGCGTGATCATATGCTCGGGATCTGTCACCATTGTATTCTCGACTTCCGGTATCTTTGTCGTCACAATCCTTGGAGGTGCAATCTGTTGGGAGACACATTTAATGGCTGTAGTTAGTGCGGTAAAATACTCTTTGAACTCATCGCCTAGCACCGCTGCTGCCCTATGTGTGCCTGAAGCCTTTCTTACAGGGGATATGGGTGTATGAATACGCTGGCCAGTGACCACTTCATGGGGTGGCAAATGGTGATCTTTGCTTGGCTGCGTGCATAAACTGAAGAGGGCCAGGGGCAAACAATGCATACAGTTTTTCTTCAACATGGTACACAGTTTGGATAACCTCCTTTTGAGGAGTCTATTTATCCTCTCCACAATGTATTTGGCCTATAAGTGGTAAATTGAACACATCCGGTGCTTGATGCCAAGTAGTGCTGTAACATGCTGAAATAATGCATTGAAGAAATGTGTGCCAACCTCGCACACACCCCATCGCGGGAACACTTCAGCACCAAAAATATGACAGCACACTATGCATCTGGAGGTACACACGGCCCTGCTTCCACCCACTTTGAGAAAGGACAAACCACTACAATGAGGTACCTAGATCCATTGCAACGCTCACCTATGTCAGCGTAATCTACGTGTAATTCACAGAATGGGCCAGTAGAGCGGGGCCAGGTACCCTGTAACGTCCGTAGTGTCATCCCTGTACTGAAACATTGACACGTGGTGCAATGTGTGACCATTTATGTAATGCTTTCCTGAATGTTTGGTATAAACCAGTCCTGCTGTATATCTGCTGCTTTGTGTTGCTTCGAACTGTAGGATGGGTAGTGTAACTATTCAAAGGCTACAGCTAGCAGCTCTTGGGGAATTTACTGTCTTCCCAAAGCTCTCCAGCCTCCATAACAGATCCGTGAGAGATTATTAACAACCTCTCCATGACCACAACTCTTTCTCCCTTTCAGGTGCCCTTCGTTGTAGTTTGATAATCTGGGAGATGGGCAATGCTGTATAAGGTGCTAGATGTTCACTTGCTGGTGGGGCAGTCACAATGTATTCAGTGGGTATTTTGTTTGGGAGAAACACCACCATTTTGGCTGCTGCTGGTATGTCTAGCAGTGCTGCATCCATCCGCCCTCCGAAACCCCCTCCTCTTCCAGCGGGATAGACCAGCATGCACAGTTGTTGTAACGTACGCTGAGTCCGAATATATTGTGACATGGCGCCCTTAAAACGCTCTCAATGCTTTGATGAGCGCAATGAGTTCTGCCGCCTGTGCAGAATAACGCATAGGCAATCTTTTCAGAACCACTACTTTCTTTCCTCAAGTTGCACCACCATTGCCCCAGTCTGTTTTTCCCATCCTCCTGATCAATTGTGGAAGACCAGTCAACAAAAAGTACCTTACCCTCTGACAATGCACAGTCCCTTGGTTTGGGGATGTCGTCCTCCTCTCCCCTCGTTTGTGGCACAGTCGTGCGTCGTTAAGTCCACTGTAGTAGGCATGTCTGTTAAAAAGGTGGCAGGATTCACTGTTTTACACCTAACCACATGATTATGGAGTTTGGAAATAATGATCTAGTATGCCGAAGATCTTTGTGTAGTCAGAGTAGATTTTGACCTTTCCAAAATGGCGAATAAAGAATGTTCCACATACAACGTGACTGAACACCCCATGACAATTGTAGAACTTTTCCCTATTGCAAAGGAAGCAGCTGCTTAAGCTCGTTCACACGCAAACTGTCCCTGCATCACTGAATCCAAAGTGCCGCTATAATAGGACAATGGCTTATGGCCCATAGTGCTTTTTTGAGTCAGCATCGCTGTCATAAGCTGGCCATCCGAATGTGAAAACAAGTACAATTCCTGCATATAATCTACTGTGGCCAGTATGGGGGCTGAACTAATGACTTATTTTAAGTCGTCACACTGTTTGATCATTTCTGCCGTCCACTGCAACTTGTGGTCCTTTGTTTTTTGTGCTTCCCTAAGGGCCTGTAAAAGTGACCTTGTCTATGCCGTGTTATCTAGAATCCAGGCTCTGCAGTAATTCCAAAGGCCCAGAAACTTCTACATTTCTTTTACTGAGGCGGTTCTGGCGGTGGCATGTACTAACACTGCCCTGTCTGGTACTATTCTTTTACCGTTTACTGATATGAACGGCCCCAGATAGAGCACTTCCTGTTGACAATGGTTCGATTTGGCCTTATCTACCTTGTACACCTTAGAGGCCGAAAACTGAAGGAGTGCAATGGAGTCCATTTGGCACTATAGTTTACTGTCACTGCACACTAGTAGATCATCCACATACTGAGTAATCGTGCTAGCCACCTGAATATTCCCTAGATCGGATTGCAACATTCTGTTAAATATGCTCAGGCTCTCACAGTACCCCTGAGGTAACCTAAAGTGTTTGAACCACATCTGGCCCTTTGCAAATTCTGTGAGGTACCTCGACTCAGGATAGAGGGGAATCGAGAAGAATGCATTTTTCAAGTCCACCACCGTGAAATACATGGCTTCTTTGGGGACGCTACATAAAATTGTTGCAGGATTCCGAACGACTGGAAATTCTTTCTGTACCAAGTCATTTAGGGGGTGCAAGTCCTGAATCATTCTCCAATTGCCCCCAGTTGTTTTTTTTTCACAGGGTATATCACTGTGTTACATGGGGACGTAGATGGCACAATAATCCCCTGGTCCAGTAGGGCCTGTATTGTTTTCCTAATACCCTCCTCTGCTTCCCTCGATAATGGATATTGGGCCTCATTACACGGAAGGCGGTATGGGTTTACCGGTACCGGTAAGGGTACCGGTACTGGTAAACCCTTACCGCCTTACTACGAGGTCCCTTTGGGGGTCCTCCCTTAACGCCAGGTTTTTACAGGCGTTAAGTACGTGACCCGCAAAGGGACCTTGCCGCTAATTACAGTACCGCAATTTGCAGTACCGTAATTAGCACCTTCACCATTAACATGGAGCCCTATGGGGCTGACTGGCAATGGTGAAGGGGCAATGGTGGATGGCGGAATTAGCGCCCCCACACACCTTGGAATATGGCGCTAATTCCGCCATCCACCAAGGCGGACCCGGTAAGGTACCGGCGGCAGCCATGGCGCTAATAGCGCCATGGCTTACCGCCTTCCGTGTAATGAGGCCCATTGTCTTACCTTGGCCAGCACTTAATCTGACTTTAGTGTTATACTAATGACGGTCGCATCTTTCAGTAACCCTACGTTGTGTGGATTTGTAGTCCACAACCGTGAGGGCATGTGTTGTAAGTCTTCTTCAAAAAATAAGGGAGGATTTAAAACTGCCATAAGGGGGCACTGCACTCTCACGTACTGTATCATTATGTCCCAGGGGATTCAGATCTCTAGGATTATTTCTCCATTTGTGTCGTTATTTTCAAGTCATCTGTCACTTCCTTTAGCTGTACCGCTGGCTGGATCTACACAGAGCAGTCTGCGCCACTCGCATCCGTCCCTGTCAACTCCTAACAGGACAACCCTCTTGTCTGAAGCCAACAACCCCTGCAGATCCAGTGACAATATCGTTCCCGCCACCACCTCAGGTGACACTGCTGGACGAAAGATAAAATCCATGGTCACTCGCCAAAACTGTTTGGCAATCTAGGGCACCGCCTCCATGAGCACAGTAATACCATAAATAAACATGTCTGGGTCTACAGGAATCTCGCGGACCACCACCTCCCTTGTCATTGTCTGAGGCATGTAGCAGACTATACCATGATCTGTAAAGGATATAGTCATGTTTAACTTGCTGAGCAGGTCCGAGCCCAGTATATTCAAGTGCTTTGAAACACATTGTGTACAGGCGCTATATAAATAAGCTATCATATCATATCAAATTGACTGGGGAACTTTTGGAATATAGTAAGGGTGCTGTACTACCTTCCCTCCTATTTTTACATTCAGCTCCTCAGTGTACCATGGAAATAGCCCCAGAGAATCCCTGTGCATCAAGATATTTTTCTGATAATGGAACATTTCCTTCCATGATGCATGATTTAGTTGCACCAGAGTCCACCATAAATATGAACTGCTTGTTTCCTATCTCCGCTGCCACCAAATGTTCCTCTTCAGGGTGGATGGTCATCAACAAGACCAGACACGCAAGTTCTCTCTGTAGGTTGTCGTAGTCAGGGTATGTGTTTGTTCCAGGAAAGGAGAAGGGGGTTCCTCTCATTACTGCTGCTCCTCAAAAGGGGGCAGTAGCCCCACTAGGTACCCTGTTCACCGGGGCAGCACCACCATGCTGCTGCTTTGGCAGAGTCTTTACTTGCATGTCAGATGCTTGAGGCTGTTGGTTATATGTTTGGTTGTGCCCCTGAGAATAACCTTGACACTGATATCCTTGACCCTGTTGTGAATACCCTAATCCTTGAGACCCTTGGGGCCCTTGGCCCCTTTGCTGCAGCCCATAATTATACCCCACTGCAGACCTGCTCCTGCATTCCCTTGTGAAATGCCCCCACCTCAAACAATTCCAACATTGGGATAGGTCCAAAACCGCCTCCTTTTGCCCCTCATAATCCCCCTCTTCCTCGCTGCGGCGCTCCTTGTTGCCACTGTGCACCGGAACACTGTTACTCCCCCAACCCGTCGTCCTTGTCCTTCTTCAGCCCAGAGCGCAGCAATAGTGGCGCTCACAACTTGTTGAGTACTTTCTATCCCCTTGTTAGAATATAATAATAATATGCATTTTCCTTAGCCTCAAGCGAATCCCTTTTTGAAATCAAAACCCGTTCTCTTAGTAATGTTCAAAAAGGGGTCACATTTGTCAGTCATTGAGTAAAACAAAATGGAAATGTGTTTGTGGTTTTTTCTGTCATTCATTACAAGAAAAGACTGGGTCCATGTACAGTGCATGTTTTAGCCGCCTGGCCTTCACTGATAGACCTGGGTTAAATAACATTAAAGGCAGGTCCTCCAATTCAGCAAAGTAAGAAAAGCTGTTTCAATATGGTTTCATTCTCTAAGCTAAATGCTATGTAAAGACTGACTGAACTAAAAAAGAACTTAGTTACATACTGAGTAACAGTGTTCAGCCCTTCCATTTTTGCTAAAAGCACGAAAGGCATCTTTTAAAGGTTGTGCAAATACAGTGACCATTTTTGGAATGAAGGGTCAGCAGGTTCTGTGCTAAGGACCTCAAACACAAGTCACCGTCCTTGAACTGGTGGATAAAGCATGTAATTAAGCCATAAGCAAAGTAGAGACTTTTGACGTAGCAATAACAACTGTTGAAAATACAATGTGTTTGGTTTAGTTTTGTTTTTTTATTTATAATGCGCACCAGACCCAGGGGCATCAGGGCGCAGAGGGTAAGGATATGTTCAGCTTGGTTACAGGGTACATGAGTACATGAAATACAGGACGAAATATACAATATCACATCAGCATATACAGTGTAAATTACATGATCACATGAGATTACAGTGAAATTGCGTGGGTACATGGAGTGCAAGACGAAATATACAATAGCGCATCAGTATATACAGTGTAAATTACATTGTTAGGTAGCATAGATTTAGAGTGATCGCTATACATCAGGAAAGAAGTCCAAGTGGACTAGCACATAGTAGGTGAATCCGTAAGCAGAGGGTAGGCGTGAGTGAGGAGCGTCAAGAGGGTGTTTAGTCTGAGTGATTATTTATAATTTTCTTTTAGCCAGTTGGTCAGATTCTGTCTGAATTTGGAGAAGGGCTGGGGAACTCTAATACCAGGAGGTAGGGAGTTCCATAGTTGCGCAGCTTTAACTGGGAAACTATGTCCTCCAATAGTAGAGAGCCTGAATCGTGGTACTTGGAGGCAGTTAGAATTTGCTGTTCTCGTCGGTCTGGATGATGTTTTTTTACATATTCTGTCCGTAAGGTAAGGCGGTGCATTATTATTAAGGCACTTGTGGGTAAGGGAGGCAATCTTAAGTTTGATTTTATCAATGGTGGATTGCCAATTATGTTCTCTTCTTGTAGAGGAAATATGCTCATTTCTATTGATCTTAAGTGCTGCTCTCAGGGCATTATTCTGGAGAACCTGTATTTTATGGGTAGTCTGTTTATTCGCTCCAGTGTAGAGCGCATTACAGTAATCCAATTTGGAAAGTATGAGGGCTCTGGCAAGCGTGAGGCAGCTGTCAGTGGAGAGGAATTGTTCACTGGCTCTGATAAGTTTGCATGTGTATGCGGTAGCAGAGGCTAGGGAATTGACTTGTTTAGAGAGGTTCAGGGTGGCGTCTATGTAAAATCCTAGGGTCTTCACTTCCTTTGCTACTTTTATGTTATTGCCATCAATGGTAAAGTTGACATAATCTGGGCTAAGTTTGGATATGTGGGTCGGGGTGACTAAGTTAATAAGCTCAGTTTTGTCGTCGTTCAGGCATAGTCCATGGGTAGCCATCCATGCCTGAACGATACTGTAAATTCTATTCACCAAAGCCAGATCCACTGCGTAGTCTCCTGAAAGCGGAAGGGGGACTTGGGTATCGTCTGCATAGTTAGTGTAGGCGATACCCAAATGGTCCATTTCGTCGAAGAGGGGCTTGGTGAATACATTGCAGAGTGTAGGTGACACACAGGATCCCTGTGGTACACCGCAGGTTATGGGAATAGGGTCAGCAGAGGCTGAGGAGAGAAGACTCCCATGGTCCGGTTGCTCAGAAAAGACTCGATCCAAGTTATGGCCTCCTTAGAGAAGTGGGCTGCAGAGTCTAGGTGGCTGCATAAGACTTTGTGGTCGACCAAGTCGAATGCAGCCGAGGGGTCTAGACGGAGGAGTAAGGCTACTCGGCCTTTGTCTCTAAACTCATCTCTTTGGGCCTTAAGATCAATTAAGGCTGTCTCTGTGCCATGTTGAGGGCGGAATCCGGATTGACGAGATCCTAGTAGGAGGTTAGATATCAAGAAGTTCTCTATTTTAATATAGGCCACTTTATCTACATTTTTTAGAAGAAATGGCACAGTCGTGATGGGTTGAAGTTCGTGGGAATGGCAGGGTCAAGGGTTTGCTTTTTCAGTAATGGCAGTACCCAGGATTCTTTCAGGTTGTTCGGGGCGGTACCGGTAGTGAATGAGGAGTTGATAAGTTTAGTTATGAAGGGCGAGAGTTCTCTCGGGACATCCTTAGTAAGTTGTGCCGGACATTGGTCACCTTTGCCATTGGACGGTTTAAGTCCCGGTATGACCTTCTCCACCCCAATGGTCGATACTTTAGAGCAGCTAAAACGTGTTTCTTGTTTATAATGTGGTGGGCGAGCTGTGCTCCGAAGAGTTTGAGGTGCTAGAGAGGCTTTCTTGTGGGCAATTTTGGTTTGTAACTTGGCGACTTTGTTAGTTAAGGCGTGTTGGATACTGGAACACCCCTTTTTGTCTTTGATGCAGTTTTCTTGTGGTACAATGGGTGTTTACAGTTCTTTCAGAATACTGAACAATTCTTTGACACTAGATTTGGATTGGGATATTCTGTTATTATTAGTCTCCTGTTTGGCTAAGAGGTTGTCTTTCTTATATTGGGTTGAGACCTTGGTGAGGTTTAGTTTATTTTCTGCTTATGGGGAGAGTCTCCAAGCAGTTTCAAGCTTTCTTTTAAGCAGTCTAACGTTTTTTAAGTGTGGGGTGAACCAAGAGTTAAGGTGTTCTTTAGGTTTACTATTCCTTAGTTTAAGCGGTGCGATATTGTCAAGGGCTGAATTCATTACTTTGTTGTACCGTTCGACTAGATAGTTTGGGTCCATATTGTCCGGTACAGAATTAAGTTAAGGTATTATATGGGGCAGCAATTTTTCAACTGTAATGAGTTTTTTGTTCCTCGTAAGTGAAGGAGGGGCAGGCGAGGACTGGGCCGTGGCTGGGTTAGTGGCCAATGTAAAAACTAGGAGATGGTGGTCTGTCCAGATCTGAGGAGCAATAGACCTGATATTTACCTCACAGTTATATTCTGCAATCCAGTTGAGGATTCAACCTTTGTTGTGCGTGGGTGAGTTAACTTTCTGGGAGAAGCCAAGCTCTTGCAGAGTCATAGCAATGGCAGTAGAATGGGTATCCTTAGTATCATTGTAACCTAGATTAAAATCACCTAACACTAATGTTTGGGAGGTGTTTTTTAGATTATTGGACAAGGCCGTAGAAATGTCTTCCGAGAAGGTTCCGATGGGACCTGGTGGCCTATAGATAAGGAAGATATTTAGTGTTTGTTAATTGGCAGTTGCGATTTTAACCGTGAGGCATTCACAAGATTCCATAGTAGGTGTTGTCACAATTCTAATGTCTAAGTTAGTCTTAGCTATGATTGCTATTCCTCCACCTCGAGAGATGTGTCTATCTGCTCACAGGATGGTATAGTTATCAGGGATTGCCAGCGATAGGGCAGGGCCTGCCGCGTCATGTAACCAAGATTCTGAAATGGCCAAGAAGTCCAAGTTGTCTGTTAATATAATGTCAGATATTTCAGTTGCATGGGCAACTAGAGACATAGCATTTATGAGAGCTCCTTTGAGGTTTGGACGGTGGCTTTCTGATGTGGGGGTGGTGCTAGAACTGTCTTTGTTAGTCCGTTTAGTACAGTTCAGTGTAGGTCTTTTGTGATTGGTAGGACTAGAATTGGGCTCTGCAGTTACTTTCTGGAGTAGGCACTTTTTTAGGTGGTTTAATTGTTCAATTGTATTAGCAGGTAACTCATATAGTTTGGATAGGCGAGCACGCAGTCTTAAATTTCTGTCAGTAGTACTACATGGTAACTGTATGGGCAAATATTCTTGATACT
The DNA here is from genome assembly GCF_040938575.1 of Ambystoma mexicanum. Lineage (NCBI taxonomy): Eukaryota > Metazoa > Chordata > Amphibia > Caudata > Ambystomatidae > Ambystoma > Ambystoma mexicanum. Next base: position 810,065,790 of record NC_090941.1, read on the forward strand.
GGCTCATTTTGTGTGCTGCTTTATACTTTTGTATGTCTAGTATCGTAGGGCGGGAGGGAGTGTTAGGAGGGGCGCTAGTACAGGAGAGCATCATGGTGCTAGTTTTATTGAGCAGGCTGTTGGTCTGTAATGCTAGTATGAGGGAAGAGGTGATGTAAAGCGTTAACCAGGCTATCTTAGAAGGGGTATCTGTTGGGTGTTTGCCAGGACTATGAGTGTACATCCTGGTCAAGGGTAGTAGGCAGTCCTAGGTGAGCCAGGTGGGCTTCTAGTCGGCTGATTCCAGGACACACTGTAGGCTATAGAGGTAGGTAGGCAGTGGCAGGTTCTTGAGACAGAATCAAAATCAGTCTAAATGCAGCTTAGCTATTGTAGTCAAGAATAGGTTGGTAATAGTTACATACAGTTGAGATGTGACTTTTCTACTACAGGCAACGGTGGTTGGCTAATTACTAAAACAGATCTAAAGACAATCTAAATGCAACTTTGCTATTGTGGTTAGGAATAGATAGGTAGTAGCTGCTTACGTACAGTCTGGGTGCTATTTAGCTGCTGCAGATTTTACTAGAACAGATGCAAAAACAATCTAAATGCAACTTTGCTATTGTAGTCAGGAATAGATAAGTAGAAAGCCCTCTTGGGATTAGATGTATCGTTGTGTATGTAGTTTGAACACATTTGTGTTATTATCTTTTGCAAATGAATAACAAATGACCTATGTTGATGCAGGCTCTGTTTTTGCATAAGAAGTGAGACAGTGAACCATTCAGGCACTTCACTTCTCCACACACCATGAAATACTGGTCTTGGATGAACCTGAAGTCTGCTCAAGTGTATGATATGTGTAAATTAAATCTTATCTTGCAATTTTGAAACTCTTTCTCAAATGCTCTTTTTTCTTTGAATTATAGCATTTAGAAGTCTCACCCTCTACCTGTACAGGTGTCGACACAGGCACCTGAATGGCAACTTTTGACAATTTTCTCTCCATCAATTTTGCTTCTTCTCCCTGATGTCTTTGAACTGTTTCCCTTTCCCGTTCCTTGATCTTTTTACAATGATGTGCTATTGTACTCTGTATTTCCGGCCACGTTTTGCTTCAGTACCCACAATTTTATCCAACTTCTTCTGCACTTCCTTTGGCAAGCCCCTCTTTACAATAAATAAGAAAAATGGTATTGACTGATCCCACGTCCCTCCGGTTTCAGCTCTCCACATCTCTTGCATTTTGAGAATAAATCTAACTGGGTCCTCATCATCACCCATAGTATACTGCATCAAGGACTGTAAATCAGGGGTATCTGGAAAGGCCTTTTGTAGTGCGCCCCATACCTGTGATCTAACTCCATTAAACGGTGCTCCATCATGCTGATCGTCCCCCAGGGTTACACCTGGATATCCAGCTTTAACCCATATATCCCCAGCCTGGTCCCCAATTATAGCAAACATCAAGCTCTTAAAATTCCAGATTACCAGGGGCACCCCTGCTGTTGCTTTTTGAATTCACATATCCACTTATAGTAGGGGCACCCCTGCTGTGAGATGCAGGAGGGCATTAATTAAATAATTCTTATCCATCTAGGGCCATGGCACACACTGTGTTCTCCCTGTCCCCATATGTATAAGGGACATCTGCATCTTCACCCTACTTCCCACACCCTTCTTCGTGACTCCTCTTTTCTTTACCAACACCATCTGGCCAGCCCTGTTTCTCAACCTACCACCCGCCCACAAATCTCCTGCTTGGAGCTACTCACAGCCACCTCGTCTCCCTTTCCTTCTCCTTCACTCTGACCCCATCAAACGTATCCCCACCCTCTTCCTTACATTCTCTCCCAACACCGTATTCTCCTCCACCAGGATTATCCACCCACCCGGGCTTCTTTCTTACACAACACCTACACGTATCCCTTCATTATCCATCCTAAGAAACACTTCCCCTGATTTCCAGTATCCTGACCCTTCTCTTAATGCCCCTATATCCCTTACTGCTCTTGGGGATGACTCTATCCTTCTCAGTTCTGTTAACAATTCTGCCAACCTATCCTCAAACTCCCTTGACCTGTAACCTGCTGATGCTGATACTTCAGAAGGGTGCATATATGGAGGTTGGGGAGGGGTAGCCTGTGGAGTTACTAGTGCCGAAGGGGACAACACCACAGCAGAAGGGGTCCCCATCGCAATGGGTACATAGCTTGGATTGGTGTAGCCTTCTGTGGGATATGTTGTCAATGGATCCAATCCCCAGCACTCCTCTGGCGCCCGCCATCTCCTTCACCCTTCCTGCACTTCCCATCTTTCTGTCTCTGCACCTCTGCTTCGCTCCCTTGATCTTCTGCATCTTCAAACATATGACAGAGATCTAGAATTTCTTTTCTCTTCTGTAGATGTCACCTGGATAGTCTTCCTCCACAGATTCCCCAAACGCCCCCTCCTCCTCACCTGAGCAGAGGTCTTCTTGTTCTGCCTTCTTCTTCTTTTTCTTCCACAGACTTCCTTTTCTTGTATGCAGATATGGCCGGCCATGAGAGGAAGCCACTTTGGATTCTTAGAAATATAGCAGCCAGATGGTCCCCTCCTGGGATGGCCTGGTGGAGGGGAAAAAGCAGGAAGGCACAAAAAACCCATAAGCTGGATTGGAGAGTGCTTCGTGACAAACTCCTTCCTTATACCAAGAATTCACAGGTAATAGAACAATCGGCAGGAAGAAGTAAACTGCCAACAAGAGTGCTCCAGTGGAATATGGGTTCCTCGGAATGATGACTTGGAGGGTGATAAGGTAGGTTGAAAAAGAACCTCGAGGAAGTTCCAGTAGAAGCGAGAATCCAAGGCTCTCTGAGCAAAGGAGCGAGGACTGGAATAGGTACTCTGGAGGAGGGAGAGCAGGAGAAAGGAACCTGCAAGTGAACAAGAGTGAGGAGGAACAGAAGCAAGGAGAACATGAAAGGGCAGGTGAGCTGGGAAACCAGGAAGAGGGGACAGAGATGAGAGAGAGGGAAAGGAACAGAACCCTGCGAAAGAACTCAGGCAGCAGAGAAGAATGAGCCACCGAGGAGCGTAGCACAAAACAGAGGAAAAAACAACTGTGGCAAGACACAGAGAAGGGAGAGCAGAACAAGAGAGTCGTATGGTGTCTACGAACACAGAGGTAAACAAGTGTGTAAACTCAAAGAGGACACTACTGCTGTAGTGAGGGTTGCAACGCGCCAGCTGCCGGGAGGAAGAGAACCAAGTACCTCCCGGCAGCAGCAATGTTCCAATCAACTAGACCACTGCAGAGCACGGCCTGAAACGTACAGAACAGTCAATGGCCGCCCAAGCGCCAGTGGTTCCACAGGTGCCTGCCCACACGGCACATGACAGTAACTTCTTCCCCTTATATTTTGCTACAAAAAATGTGGACATTTGTTCCAAGATGCTCTTGTTGTGTGAGCCCTGCCTTGGCCGTGGGCAAGGCATTCAATCCTCCTCCTGTCTCCACAACCCACTTCTTATGATATTTCTCCACCCTTCCATGACACAGTGACAGGGTCTTATACATAAGTTCTATTGATGTTCCACCCCCATGCTAGTGATATCTATCTATCTCTTATTAACCCCGCAAAGTTCCACTAACGCGCCGAGCATGCTGCTGCTTGCTTCTAACCAAAAGAACAATCAACCCCCACAGTTTTCTGTCCTCCTTCCTTGCACACATGCACCACTCCACGAAACCATCCAATACCACACCACACCGCGATGCACACAATTACCGTCCCTCCTAGGGCCTGTTCTTCATCCACAAAACACGAACACTATAAACTAAACCAACAAACTAAAATAACAACCACTACTTGTCCCAGGCCTGCTACTTATACGAGACCACTACTTTTATTTCTGTATTCCTCATTTAAATAATATATTGTACTATAGTACCACCTTCCCCCATCTTCTGAGGCGGGGCTCCCTGCTTTACCCTTCCCTTACCTTTTGCCTTACCTTTTGCCTTACCTAAATATTCTCTTTATAATAGTAACACCATTACAAAATAACCTAGACCACAACATCCTCACATCAACAACCTCGCTCTCCGCCCGTTCATACCGCTCACACTTCACCATGCATCTGTCCCCTACTTGTTGTTGCTTACAAGAATGTACTTACATGTGCATGCTCACCTGAACTCCTCCATCACAGGGATCCAACCGCGGCCTGCAGTCTCCTCTGAGCCACGACCCGTTTCAAAGAGCAGAGAGGACTTCTCTTAAAATTGCTCCTGCTAAACCACTCAGAACAGATGTTTTGTTGGGAGTGGTCGCTGTAGGCTGTGTAAGGAAGGCATGGTATCAAAGTAAAATGGACATAAGTGACCACAGTTCAAACATGTTTATTGAACTTTATCAAGGGTATGATAAACGCCTATCTAAACTTAAATCTAAAATGGGAGCAAGCTACGACCATCAAATAATAATAAAAGGGCCTATACTAAAAAAAAACTATTTTCATTCCTTACCGCTAATTTACAAATAGTGTGGGGAAATGTTCATGAAAAAGAAAGATGTGTTCATGGAAGGATAAGTCAGGATGTTCAGGTCGTTGGTCTCCCTTCCCCACTTTTTCAGCACGGACAAAGCAGTTCACTGGAACATAGCACATTCTTGGGCTTCTTCGGCACAAGGACACAATTCCATTACAAGCATAAGGCCTTCTATGTCCGAGTCTCTTAGGTTATCAAAAGTCTCTTGATTCAGAGGAACTTATCTATCACACAAACAATGTTCCTTTCCAAGCATTCAAGTAAGCCGGTTCACTCTTCACCCTGGATCCCCCTCAGCCATCTCAGATCCCCTTTTCTACCACAATATTTTCTTGGGTAACTCACGGTTCACCCTGGATCCCCCTCAGTCGGGCTCAGATCCCTTTTCACAATTAGTCTCCCTCAGCCGGCTCGGACCAATTTCAGTTTGTATATCGTTTCTCGGGTGACTCACAGTTCACTCCTGATCCTCCTCAGCCGGGCTCAGATCCCTTTTCAGAACTAGTCTCTCTCAGTCGGGCTTGGTCCAATTACAGTTCGTATTAGCTATCGAAGACTTTCGAATGTGCACAGGGTTTGGATTGACCCGCTGCGGACCACTTTGATTTCACAGTTCACAATTTTACTCTCTCACTTGGATACCTAACAGAGACCTTCGAATGAGCACCCATGTGTCGCCGGACCACTCTGTATATGGCATCTACCTTGATTTCACAATTTCAGCCACTCCTTGGAAATTCAATTGTATTTGCGTCGCTCATCAAATACACTTTCTTTGCAAATTTCTTCATACAATGTTGCTGCTTGCAACCTTGATTCTAACACAGACCAGTCTGCTATCAGTCTCCCTTACTCATCGGCTGTGCTGATTTTACTGGAGTGGCTTTGTTGTAGGAGCCAAGGACAGTACCACAGCGGCAATCGCTCCTCCCCGCCTCGGCTATCGATGCAGGAGAGCCCCGGGCACCTTTGACACACAATGCACCTTTCTTCAGCTTTAATTCATGGTTTTATGTTTCTTATTCTTGAGGGCTCATGAAAGTAGCGGCTTTCTTCCTCTGAAAAGGCCAAGGGCAATTCCTTCCTTGTCACCCTTTCTGGTCTTGCTGTCTTTCTCCTGTTATTAAACTGCCATCTAGGAACTGCTGCTCCCTCATGTGTTTTGCCTTTGGTGCTCTGCCTCTTATCCCTGTGGGGAAGAGAAAGTGAAGTCAGGTGAGTGTAATCAAAGCTGATTGCCTGATCTTGCCTGGTCTCAAAACTGGGACAACATGGCAGGCTCTCATAGGGAGTTATAGCCCTCGTATTCCTATGGGGACTTCTTCTGTCTCCTGGTTCATTTGTTCTCATCCTAGGAGGGTTGGTTAACTCGGAACAGTGAGAATTGGGGAGTTGTAGTGAATAATCCATAAAATAATAGTTTGGAGGTCTGTCGAGGGAATAACCGGAATTACTGTTGTGTAATGGAAAGAATGCATTTCTTATTGGTTTATGGAAAGGTCGAGGGGGGTATTGATATGTTGTTTCTCTGGAAAGAGAAGAATACCCTGTCTTGCCCAAATTGTTCCTGTTTGCATTTTCCAAGTATCCCTGAGAATAACCTGGGAGAAACGCCTCAGGTTTCTCATAGTGGGCACGGCTCCTTCTGGAGAGTCGACCCGGAAGCCTCCACAAATACGGGGGTGCTGGGATCACGTCGGGGTCACCAAGCGCTCACACCAGAGAGAATCCAACCTGCTAGGGAAGAAAGGCCTAGGTCGATTTTGTAAGGACACAAGTTTAAATCTCACACGAAGATGAGAGCAACAGCAAAGATCTCTGCTGCTAAGAACGTTCTGCCGAAAAATAGTACAAGCAGAATCTTATAAAGTACAAGATCGTCATACATGATGCAATACATAAGATAAAATCTCGTGCAGCTGGTGGGTGTGCACCTACAGTATCTGCCTGTCCCCTAAGGGATTCAGGCCATTGGTTCCAGCCAGTCTGTCTGTCTTCCTTCATGTGGTACTGCGGTGGTGATCTTCTTCTCACGTCGAAGGTCAGAAAACAAATTAATTATACTCCCACCATACAACTATTTTATCACTTATACTGTTCACTTGGCAGGCTTTAAAATGGGCACAATGGAGGATCTGGGACACTCTTACCTTCACACACACCCCTCGGTGCCATCTGGCTCCAAGGTCTCCACCCTTCATTTATCCCTGCCAGCACCTCGCAATACAAATCACAATATTGTCGCTTCAATGATGTGCCCTGTCCACCCTCTTTGAACATCTCAGGACTTGTTACTTTAGGGTTAGTCAAAGGGTACCTGGTGCCATGGAATTCAGAGGTGATAGTTTTAGTTAGTTATATGGCCCATAACTTGTGGTTGCTTGGTGATGGGCCGGGTCATAATTTGGCCAGTGTGAGATAACATGCCCACCAGGCACCGGTCTGTGATCACAGCCTTGTAGGGCACATTCCTCTCGAGTAAAAAACATATCTTTACAACACTGTTAGAACAATGAATAGGTGTTGTGGCGGTTGGGGTGTGGGCTGTCCTCATGGGGGCTCGGGCATGGCGGGATATTTCGCTCGTCTCGCAATTTGACCTTAATGCATGCAATGCCGCATTTACCGCGCAGGCCTTCACTCCTACCTATAGTTACTAATATCTATGCAAAATAGCAATTCTGTGTGCGCCTTCTGCTGTCCTATGTGATAGACTATATTTGGTTATATTGAAGTAGGGTCCCGTTAAACTGGGAGGTGGTTCTCTCACTGTCCCCCTGACCACTTGGCCCATCATATTGCTTCAAATGCATCAGGCCTCACTCTGAAGTGCCTTGGGGGGGTAGGGCGGTGCTGCTCCCTTCCCAGCACATTGTAATATTGTGAACGTTTTTGTTTTCAATGATTTCCAAGACTGACTTACTCTTTAAGGATTCAATTGGTAAATACACACTTATTTAACTTTAGTCTCAAAGGAAATGCAGAAAAATGCACAGAGCATTTGCAATTGTGCGCATATAGGAAAGTCAAAGACCAGAGCCTTGGAGTGCATTTACTTCCCAAAAGAATCCAGAAGGCCTAAGACTTGTGTTTGGAACTTAAAACCTCAAGGTCAATCCATGTCTGTCACAAACATGTAATGTGTTAAAAATTACTGTATTTTCAGATGTTTTATTTTACCCAAATTAATGTGAAATGTAAAGTCACACTGGAACCATCATTTGAATTCTGTTTTATTCTGCCTTGCATGCATTTCCCTTTGAATTACATTGTGTTTAAAAGGGGAAACAGGCACGGCCATATTCATGTTATTGTTAAGGGGGGCTCAAAATTGTTGGAGACTTCACCTTCCCTAGAAACCTCAATTTAGAGATGCATTAATGGGCAGTGGCGGCTTGTGAACTTTTAAAGTGCTGGGGCGTAAATGTATTTTCCAGTGAAGTGTGAGTGAGAGAGCGTAGCAAGTGAGCCTGACTCAGAAAAGGGGAGTCCGTGGAGTATCACCCCCTGGCAAACATTTTATAAAATGAGAAGTGGAAATGGTTCATTCGCAGCACAATTTTCAATAATATTTGTGGAAGAAGATCTAAGATTCAAGCAGTTCTCAGAGCAGAACCCACACAATATTCTACTACCAGAGATGCCATGTTGCCAATAGTACACAGGGCCCTTTTACAGCAGTAAATCATTTATGTACCAGTTTTGCCTTCCCAAATCTGAGTAATTTAGATATATGTTTTACTTATGGGTTCCCCATCCCACTTAAAAAAAAAAACTGGAAGGCAATGTGTTTTTTTGGAACACAAGAATTCATTCACACTCCATTTAGATTTTGAATTAGCCACTTCTCAGGTCTCTTTATTATCCCAATTAAAGATCACAGACTTAAGAAAAACAGAAGCACAAGATAAATGAAAAGAAAACAGAAAAGTAATACATCACAGTTAGCGCTGTTTTCAAACACCTCGTCTCTGCCAAGCATTTCACTGGAACCCCCAGGTTGGAAGAGAGGCACTCGCCAAACGGTAACAGGCTGAAGGAGCACATCTGCTTCGGTCAGCCAAGCAAAAGTCCAAAAGGAGTGAGTGACTTGATTTTACTCTATCTGTCTGATAATCTTTCACTCTAATGTCAACATATATTTTTCCAGAGAAGTCTACTGTCAGTAAAGTTGCACAGCTGCTCGGCCGCTGCAGCCATCGAACTTCACTGCTTTGTAAACAACTCCTGGTTTCTCATGAGATCTTGCCTTCAGCTTCTTGTGGAATGCACAGAAAACTTGGCCTGCACACAAAAACAAGCTGTCTTTCCACGGCTTCACAAAACACACAATATGCTCAGAAATGGGATTTTATTTCAGCTTGGAGTCAAATGTTCATTTGTGTTCCCAGAATGCATTTCACCTAGACTCCATCTCGGAATCAAAGAAATTAAATTTTTTAAATGCATTATATCCCACCCGTGGACATTTGACTCCTATAGCTCAATGGCACTAAATTAGGTTTTTGAAATCTACGCAGCATTATAACTGAGCTAGAAACACATTGCATTGCAAACAACAACATAATACAATCAAAATAATCAGAATTAAAAAAAATGCAAACAAGGACATAATGTAGGGTGTCACCAATATTTGGGATCCATGCAAATAGCCAATCCCACCAATTATCCAAATCATAAACAGTAACCTCATTGGTCAACTCCTTCAATTTGTTGATATGGTTTTGCACAGACTGGGAATGGTCGCTCAAATTAAAGCAGCACATCCCTTCAAAAGCATTGCACCCTAAATTATGTTTTAATAATTGGTAGTCAGTAGCAGTTCTATTTTGCAAAACTGCTTTTCTCATAATTTTGCTATCTAAAAGCAATTCTTCTAATGCTTGAGAAGTATGATTTAATCCTTTCACTACTAAATATGCTATTTGAGTAGGCTTTTGTAGCCCCAAGCAGCTTATCCCCAGACTTCCACCAAAGAGTAAGCACGGGCTAGGACCTCCTATTCTGACAATAACTTAATATTGGAATCACAATCTGAGTGTAGCCCTGTAGACTCAAAAATAGATCTCTTCATTCTAGGTAATGCTAGCTGCAAAGGAAACATGGTTAGTGCGAAATGTGTAATGGGACATCGACCTCCAGAAATGTTAGCAGGTATATATGTGAAAATAAAATTTCCACAGGAGAATAACCACCCTATTGGTAGTTTAACATGGCTCATATGGCTGGCCACTACAATTGTATGATTACACCTCATGTTATTTGTCATGTTGGTGCATATGCTTGGGGCACATGCCCATAGGGCCTCATTACGAGTCTGGCAGTAACCCTGCAGGCACTACCCGTGGGTTGCAGCCAGACACGCAATATTTGACTGGTGCCTGACTTCCCGGTGCCACCGAGCTATTACAAGTGTGGCAGCCCGGGAAGTCAAACGCTGGTAAAATGGACTCTATCGAAGTGGCGATTCAGAAGCACAGGCACCAGAGGTGCCCCGTGGACGATAGGCAAACTTGTTGGTTGAGGGGGAGTCGATGCAGAGGGACTCGAGCTGAGCCACAGACGTAAGTACAACATTGAAAGTGGCAAAAATAGGGGAGGGAACTGTGTTGTAAATAATATATATATATATTTAAAAGTAACAGGATTTTTTGGATTAGAAAGAAGAGAAGTAGATATCTCAATTCCCAGTTCCAAGGGGATGGAACAGTACACACCAATACAATTCTAAATAGGGGTGTTAATGATTACTGAGGCAAGGCCAACGAGAAGAATGCGTATCAAGCTCCAAAATGGAGCAAATATGAGATGAGCTATATTTACTAAAGATAGTAAAGGAAGGCGTACGCAGAAAAATGAATTGAAGTGCACATGTGTGGGGTCATAAATATGTCAGTGTAAAGCTTTTGTTGTGCTTACACTAGTAGATATAAAACTATAGTCGTGTGTCGGAAGCCGCCATGTTTTTGTTCTCCCGAGGGAGAAATGTGGTTGACGGTGTGGCTTGACACTTGACGCGTGATGCTGAAAAGTCCTTTCTTCAAGCTTTCCTGGAGCTTCTGGCAGAGCGCTTGTTTGGCGTATGCGGCGAACGCTGTGAGGTGAATGCTGTAATCTGTGAGCGGAGTGGAGCAGAAAGTGCAGAGCTGTGACCAGCACCGGGACTTGGCTATATTTTGGCAGCCCTGTATTTTGCCTTCCTGCACCCTACTGCAAGCGAGTAAGCAGTAAGCAGCAAACAAGTAGCAGACAAGTAGGCACACCTTATAGACCTTATAGATCAGGCAATTTTGTTGGTGCGTGCATACTTGTAGTGCACTTGTAAGTACTTTAAGCTTGTAAGCTACACTTGCGACACTGATCGATTAGATTTATTTTATTTTGATGATAGCAGGACCGTGTTCCTTGCTGTGGGGCTTAGATGCTGTGGCTTTGTAGAGTGTCTTGTAAAGTGTCCTGTACAGAGCTAAGCAGGAACTAAGCGATTATAAAAGGTGTTTGCTGTGTCTGTCGTGGACTCCCTGATAAGGCGAAGAGACAGGGGGTACCTTGCCCGCTAACGTTAGCAAGCCTGGTAGTTGCCGTGCTCCTTGGTGCACTTTGGTGCTTCTTCTGTTCACGCACATTTATGTCAGGTAAGGCGCCCATGAAACAAAGGACTTACAACTTGCATTAAAAAAAAAAGAGCAAGACTAATTGCAAATACAATGGCTATAGACGTGATGTGTCTGGAGGCTGTTGTGCTTTGTTGCCCACAGCGACCGCCAGGGAGGGGGACAGACAATGTGAAGCAATGTTTGTCCCTGATGGCGGCAGAGGCTGGGTCCTCTGTAGGCCAGATTACAAAATATTTTAAATCAAACAGCGTAAACACCCTACCAAGCTCCTTGCGAGACAGTCCCACCGTAGGAGAATTGTAATAAATCATTGGGGGCAATGTCGATTGCCACATTTGGGGATATTGACAATAACTCTGTTACAGCTATGTTACACCCTCTTTAATGCTGGCGTTTTTCCAACCCTGTCGAACAGGATATTATATCGTGCCTCCTTTATTGTATATATTGGCCTAAGCCCAGTCGCTGTACGAAGAAATCCGCGTTGCAAGGTTCTGACATTAGCTTGATTTAGCCGCCATTTTAGGTTTATCCGCCATTTTGATTCTCACTCCAAAGTCACCCTGTGTTCTAAAATGGTGGACAGTATTCTTCTGTTTGTAACATGGCCGTCTTGACCTCTGCATACAAGTTAATGCTTAAACTGCCCGTAGGCCAAATGTTAGGGTCATGTAAGGAGACCTTGTCCTTCCCTGACCTGTAGATCGAGGATTACCTCTGCCAACGAAACTGATCCACGAGCATATATTAAGACATGTACGAAGGCTTAATGTTGAATCCAAAGACACACTGTTGCCATTGTGACCTATTTGTGAATATATTAGGAATAATCCATATGCATATAGATGAATAAATTAGAAGTGAATGGGGCACGAACCCCTAGCCCTAGGAATGATTAACCTGTAGATGGGCTGGACATCATGCTAGAATTGTATAAAAGAGTGAATGTTCTGATGTACAGTCCCACTCACTTCTCACACCGAACGGGCTGCTATTCGTTGTGATGTACTGAGGGCCAGATAGCTATCTGATACTTTGTTTCTTTGAAAACTGTTCAGTTGTAGAATAAAGATCTGTGTATCTTTGTAAACCCGTGTTTGGTGTATTTCCTTTTGTGGTACTCAGCCTCGATATTCTCTTTTTGCTTTTACAGATGGCGCCCGAATAGGGACCCTCAAGATTGATGCCAGCTCGTTGAATGTTGACACGGCTATCGGACCGGGATCGGACAGTGTAAAGGGGGCCCCTTTCTTGGATGAGAAGCGATACCTCCAACAGAGGTCGAATAACACATTTGGAAATATGGGTAGATGATCCAGAGGTCGCCGAGGTGTAGGGGGTCCTGGTAGAAGTCAGGCTTCGCAGAATTCACAGCAACCTTTTTCACAGGACAATCAGGCACCTAGTGCGGATAATAGAAACATTTTTGATCATCCTTCTGCTGCTTACCTCTCTGAAGAATTTCCTTTTGACGATATTCTGTTTCGCTAGGATTGCCCGAAACAGGGTTTGGAACCAACGCCTATTCCCATTAATCAGAAAGGTCCCTACGTTGAGATGTTAGTGGGAAATAGGAAACATCTATTCTTGATAGATACAGGGGCACAGAAGTGTTCCATTGACCATTCACGGGTTCCAAACATTCCACTGTCAGGGCAAACCAATGTTTCTGTAGGGTTTTCTGGCACACCAGTTGTCTGTCCGGTTTCTTCGCCGGTACCTATTTCTTTGGGTCCATTTACAGACCACTGTCCATTCCTTTTGACTACGAATTGTGGAGAGAATTTGTTGGGGTTGAATCTGTTGAAGGAATGAAATGTGGTAATTCATTATTCTTCTGATGGAGTGGGTTTGACGATTTCACCACGGCAACTTTCTGTCTCTCAATTCTTGACCAGACCTTTGCCGCTGGAATTTAGTCATGTTCCGGAGTGTTTGTGGGCTATTGATGATAATGACGTCTTTCAAATTGAACCTGTTAAGATTATCTTGAAACATGGAGTAAAGCTGCAACGTATTCCCCAGTATAAGATTTCAGTCGATGGTGAGCATGCTTTGAAATGCATCATCTCCGATTTTGTGCATCGAGGGGTGATCGAGGAGATTGCAGGTAGTTTGTGCAATAGTCTGATTTTGCCCGTGTACAAAAAAGGCGATAATGCAATTCCCTTTCGTTTCATAATTGATCTACGTGCCATCAATAAGATCGCTGCTCCACAATTTCCAATTGTGCCTGATGTGACGACAATATTAACTATGATCCCGGCTTCAGCCACTCATTTTAGTGTTGTGGATCTAAAAAACGCTTTCTTTAGTACACTGTTTTATTGCTTATTCATTTAGCTAAACATGGACATAAAGCTTCCCTTAAAAAATGTCAATACTGTTGTCAGGAGGTCGCCTATTTAGGCTATCTCCTGTCATAGGAGGGAAGAAGGTTGACGCCTGAACGGATAAAACTCATTTCTAGTATGTCTGTCCCAAATACGCAGAAGGAAGTTAGAGCCTTGATAGGTATGGCTTCTTACTGTAGTTGTCACGCTCACCTTGGCTCTGCGGGAGTATCAGGAACCTCAGCATACTATTCTGTCTTGCTCACTGGACTGACCGCATCTATGGAAACCAAGAAGACATGTGGTTGTGGGTTAAAGGCCTAGTGATAACCGTGGCTCCCCACCCTATTTCCCTTTGCCTTCCCGTGACCGCCTCCCTCTATGCATGCGTGTGCTCACCTTATGTATTAAGAAGATTAGCTCTCCTTCCTGCTTTCACCCGTAGCAGGGGCGCCAAGCTCAATCCCACCAGTTACTTCACTGATGGGGTCCTGCCCAGATCCGCTGTGGCTTGGATTTGGCTGCGCTTTGAAATGTGATGATTGCTGTTTAGCTGACTTACTGCTTGCTTAGTCTGCTAATGTCTTGGGATGATGGCTGTTTAGCTGACTTGCTGCTTGCTTTGTCTGGTAATGTCTTTTTTAAAGGCTTGTTTAATGGTTGACTGCAAGGTTTTACCCGCTGGCATCTCTAACTCTTCAGGCGTCTTCCGCTGGGGCCACGGACCTGATGAATGCAGACCGCAGATGAGCGGAGCCGGGCCTGCGAGGGCCTGTTTGCATACAACAGCTGACACGCAGAGCCGGGCCTGCAGGGGCGGCGTGTTGCTGTAACGCTGCGGACCCGAATGACGGCTGATGAGGAGAGCCGGGCCTGCAGAGGGGTCGTGGTGCAGAAACAGGTAAGTGTAGCAGAAGAGATCTGAGGGAGAATTCCCTCGGTGAAAGTCAATGGTTTCTCCACGGAGCTGAGGACGACTTCAGGGGATCACGGTGAGCGTTCCTGCTGCCGGCTGGCAGATTAACGCGAAGCGTGAGATCAAGCCTGGGCGTGGCTTATATAGGGGCCACGCCCAGGAGGCTAGACTACAGCCCTCAATGGCATGCAGGCTGATTCCCCTCCATGTTGTGTGCCCAATTGTGCCACCTACCCAATGCTTGAGTCCAGCTGGGCTCATTCCAAGTTCTGTGGATTGTATGATAGAGAGGTCTAAAAGGATGATGAACCCAATGGGGGGCTTTTGGGGCCAATGTGTGTGTATGGAAGGTGGAATTGGTGGAGGCGAGTGTTGTAGGGTTGGCGGTCATGACAGTAGGCAGTGAATCTCCAATTTCTCACTAGTGATTAAACCAATGTTGGCTTTGACGAAGAAGGGCATTTCTTCGCCATTACTGTGGAACTTGGAGCACCAGCAATCATTTGATTTGCTCAAGACTGCATTGTGCTCGGCACCGGTTTTGGGCACACCAAACTATGAAAAGGCCTTTGTGTTGTATGTGCATGAATGTGATGGATATGCGTTGGCTGTATTAACGCAGGAACATGGAGGGAAGAATAGGCCGTGCGGTTACTTTTCTTCCGCCCTTGATCCTGTAGCATGCGCTTTGCCAAGATGTTTGCGAGCCGTTGCTGCTGCTGTTGCGTCTGTAAAACATAGCGAGGGAATGGTCCTAGTCCATGCTTTAACCCTGATGGTACCTCACTCTGTAGATGTTCTATTAAACAGAACACAAACGCAACATCTCACTTCCGCACGATTAACAAGATATGAATTGATCTTGTTTGCACCGCACATACAAATTAAGAGGTGTTGTGTTCTTAATCCGGCTGAACTTTTACCTTTCCTGCAAGGTACTGCTTGCAGTGACGAAGAGTCACATGACTGCCTTTACACTACCGAACAAGAGACAAAAGGTAGAATCGATCTGAAAGATCCTCCTTTGAACACTCCACAAGGGGAGCTGTTTTGCAATGGCTCTTGCTTCAAACTCCCGGATGGTACATCCACGGCTGCTTATGCAATCACCACATTGAGCATGATCGTGGAAACCAAGAGAATCACGCAAAACTCTGCACAGGCTGCAGAGATTATAGCATTGACCCGAGCTTGTGAACTTTCCAAAGGGCTTACAGTAAACATATATACTGACAGTCAGTTCGCCTTTGGGGTGGTTCACAACTTCGGTAGACTTTGGGTAGAAAGAGGTTTCTTGACTTCACATGGTACAAAAATCCAACATGGCTACTTGATAGTACGGTTACTCTCAGCACTTGCACTCCCTACTCAGCTAACTATCATAAAATGTGCAGCGCATCAAAAGATTGTAGACAATGTCGGAAAAGGGAATGCTTTTGCTGACCAGATAGCCAAACAGACTGCCACTGATCTCTTCAGAAATATATACTTCAAGGGAAGCCACAGATTCCTGTACTTTGGATGAGGATATTGATTCCATAAGGGATATCCAAGCCGATGCCACGTTAGAAGAATCTAAGAAGTGGTCTGAGGGCGTGGGGAAATTGGATGATGATGTGTGTTGGGTGGACAAAGTTGAAGGGAAGTGGTTACTGCCTGACACATATATTATGATGATGGTTGTTATGGCTCATGGTCCCACCTACATATGTGCTCGTAAAATTACTGAAATGTTGCAAAAAGTATGGGTGAATGACAAAATCCCTAACATAGCTGAACGCTTCGTTCAGTGGTGCATGATTTGTTTGCAGAATAATGTGGGGAAGGGTACTTCAACTCCTAGGGGTAGTTTTGGTCCACCTTCTGTCCCCTTTGAGGCTATTCATTCTGATTTTATTGAGAAGGAGCGTTGCAACAACTGCAAGTATGTATTAGTCGTCATCTGTCCTTTTAGCAAATGGGTTGAGGCTTTTCCTGTCAAAGATGCCAAAGACTATGTTAAAGGAATATTTTCCAAGATTTGGGTAGCCGAGAGTCATCTGGTCGGATAATGGTCCACACTTTATCGCTGCTGTAATTCTGGGGATATGCGCGGGATTACAGATCGATAAACGGTTCCGTTCTTCTAGACATGATCAGAGTGCTGGACTAGTAGAAAGACACAATGGCATCATCAAGAACAAGCTCGCTAAGACGTGTGCCAGCACCAAACTAATATGGCCGGTCGCCTTACCGATCATGTTGTTATCTATGTGAACAACCCCTTAAACTAAGACTGGGCTCTCTCCCTTTGAGGTGGTTATGGGTATGTTATTTGGAATGTTGCAAAGTCTCACTCTTTACGAGTCGTCGAAAAATGTTCTTATCTCTGATTACTGTGGCCAGTTAACTAAAAACCTGTATTTGATTTATCACCAGGTGCGAGAGGCTTTACCTGTACGGTACGAGGGTCCCGGTCATAGCATACGACCGGGGGGAGTGGATCCTCACCAAATCGTTTGAGTGATCTTCTTGCCTCACACCTTGTTGGCGGGGCCCCTTCCAAGTTTTGCTGGTCACACAGACTGTGGTGCGGGTAGCAGGATGGAAGAATTGGATGCATGCGACGCACACCAAGAGGATTCCACACCCAGTGCCATACGGTATAGAAATACAGAACCCCTCACCAATGCTGTAACCAATGATCACAAAGCAGCAACCAGCATCGAGAGTGCATTGGAGACTCTCCCTGAGCCCGCGAGGCCTGGGGAAACAGCCATTTCGTCTCCACATTCTCCACAGTGTCGTCTTTTGAATTTGTTCCGGATCTTGTATCAGATCCTGCTTTGGATTTGTCGCTTACAACGGGAAGTGATGACACATTGTTCACAGATCACTCAGTACCAGGAATCACAAGGTACGATCTGTGTCTGAGGAAATAGACTTACTGCATGGCTCGGCTGTGCCATCGAGGGAAATCATCAAAGGGCTTGCATTTTTGGCCCGATCATTTGTACAGAAGGGGATTCTGTTGGCTAGGGTTTGTGGAAGGACTAAGAAAATGCTCGGCCAGGAGGTCGCCAGCAAATAACATTGGCGCTTTCGTTTGAAGACTACAATGCCTGCAACCGCTTCTACTCGTACAGAACTGATAAGAGAACGTGTGACCAGCTGCAAAATAGACAATCTAATATGTGGGTCCCGAAAACGTATTGCTGTCTTGTGATAATGTTAATTGGTATCACAATAATCATTGTCTTAGGTTTCTGGTATTTAGAAGAAGTACATCCTTTCAGAATTTGTTACCTACTCAAAATGTACCTACTGTTTCTTCTCCTTTCGTGAATCTGCACACTCTATCTCCTAGAGACTCTCAGTACAGACAGAATTATCACAACAACACACTATTACCCATTATGAATGCTACACATGCCATTTTTAACAAATCTAATTGTTGGGTCTGTTCACATTTACCGCAACATGGGGATAAGGGGCTAGGTTGGTATATCCATCCTTTACCTTTGACAACTGCATGCTATGCTTCTCTAAGAGCACCATTCTTTGGTCGATGGAACAATAGCATCTCGGGGAATTTCGATGGGACTAACGTGAACAAGTTTGAAAAAAGTGTTCTGACGCCCCTGGGATGCTCGCTTTGTGCAAATACTAGTAAGCTTAATGTTACTTCTATTAGGCCTTCTGATAGACTGACCCATTCTTTTCAATCTTTGATCTCTTTCAAGATGGCTCCTATAGGCAATAAGGATGCCACACCTCCTTCCTACACTGTTAACCATAGCCCTGATTCAGTTTCTTTCTGCATACAAAGGAATGGTACTCAGTTAATGGGTGATTTTAAAGGTTCTGCCAATATTGCGAATTTGACTAGCGAGGACAGACCTTTGTATGTAGGCGAACCTGTCTACTTTGTTTGCGGTAATGTAGCATTTCCATGGTTACCCAGGGATTGGCAGGGAACTTGTTACCTAGGGATTCTGTTATCCGGGTATTCATTTCTAGTACTGTAGAGATTTCAAAGGCTTGTCCGCGGCGAGACGAGAATGGTGAAACTTCAGCGCAAGTTCTAGGAGATGTAGCTAAATCCTTTGTGCCATTTTGGGGACAAATAAAGAACTCCGAAGATATCAGGAGACTAGCGAGAGTACTGGAGAGGACCATCAATCAGACCACTGACATACTCTATAATATGACTCTAGAACAGAAAGCAATAAGGTTAGTAGCACTTCAGAACCGGATGGCATTACATGTCATGCTGGCTGAACGTGGTGGAGTATGTAAATTGGTGGGGTTCGCTTGCTGTGTTTTCGTACCAGATTCCTCCCCAATTATCTTTAAGGCAATACAGAATCGGCATGTCCTAAGTTCAGAAGTGCACGTTCCCGAGGGAAACTGGGATCTTAGCGCTTGGTTCTGGGACTTCTTGCGATCTTGTGGATGAAAACTACTTTTGGTCTAGCTGATCATTTTATGTATTCTGTTGTTTCTTTGCTGTTGTATACAATGCCTTCCTGGTATGTGTTCGATGTTAGGAGGATGTTGCGTACAAGCGATGGGTACATTAGGACATAAAGTATACGCCCCAGACAAGAACTCCAATGAGTATGTGCTGAAAAAAATCTTAGTAACTGATCTAATGGCAATTGACATCTCCGATAGTGATTCAGGGTGTATGGACATTGAGACGTGGAGTTACTTGTAAAGTGACTAGAAGCAGTTTAGCATTTGGCTTAGGCCAAAAGGAGGGTTTGTCGAACGGGATATTATATCGTGCCTCTTTTATATATATATATTGGCTTAAGCACAGTCGCTGTATGAAGAAATAGGCGTTGCAAGGTTCTGACCTTAGATCGATTTAGCCAGCATCGTAGGTTTATCCGCCATTTTGATTCTCACTCCAAAGTCACCCTGTGTTCTAAAATGGTGGACAGTGTTCTTCTGTTTGTAACATGGCCGTCATGACCTCTGCATACAAGTTAATGCTTAAACTACCCGTAGGCCAAATGTTAGGGTCATGTAAGGAGACCTTGTCCTTCCCTGACCTGTAGATCGAGGATTACCTCTGCCAACGAAACTGATCCACGAGCATATATTAAGACATGTACGAAGGCTTAATGTTGAATCCAAAGACACACTGTTGCCATTGTGACCTATTTGTGAATATACTAGGAATAATCCATATGCATATAGATGAATAAATTAGAAGTGAACGTGGCACGAACCCCTAGCCCTAGGAATGATTAACCTGTAGATGGGCTGGACATCATGTTAGAATTGTATAAAAGAGTGAATGTTCTGATGTACAGTCCCACTCACTTCTCACACCGAACGGGCTGCTATTCGTTGTGATGTACTGAGGGCCAGATAGCTATCTGATACTTTGTTTCTTTGAAAACTGTTCAGTTGTAGAATAAAGATCTGTGTATCTTTGTAAACCCGTGTTTGGTGTATTTCCTTTTGTGGTACTCAGCCTCGATATTCTCTTTTTGCTTTTACAACCCCATTGGAGTTATGACTATGTGCATTGTGAATGTGTCTGGAAGTCTGTCTGAAAATCTCTGTGCTCCCTTGATGGATCCCTTTTTGTCACAGCGGCTATCGGCATTGCCAAACTTGTTTGCCTCCTCAGCTTCACTGGGGCAGCTCGAGGTGACGCAGGTGGTAAATCGCGTTCAAGATGAGGGGTTTGCTCACATGCCAGGGTCATTAAACCATCCTCTGGACATTCACTCATTGGATTTGGAGGTGGGCTCTTTGTTGGATGTCCTAAATTTTGCTGTAAGAATCCCATTGAAATTATGTGGCTGTATTCAAGGAGAAATAGCAAAACAAATTGATTACATTTTACAGCTACTAGGCCCCAAGGTGTCTCACCATGATTTGGGCCAAAGCAACGTTATGGCAAGCGAAGGAGGGGTACAAAATCTGCTGTTTGTGAAGGCATCTGACACCCTGCCTATTTTAATTCCCATACAAGATGTGGAAGCTGGCTGAGAAAAATTGGACATTACTGCAAAATCTCCCTTTTGTTACTTAACTCATAAACAAATACGTTGGAGGGAGAAGCAAAAAAGGCTTCCCGCCAGAAATTCAGCTCGAGTGGTGATATCTGGCAATGACCCCAATCAACCTCTCAACTCCCAATCGTGACAGTGGTTAGCCAAGTAGAATCTACCAAACAGGCAAGACTAGTTGGCTTTTAAACGATAATGAGCGGTTGGAATCTTCCCCTACCGCATCCCCCCGTGGATTGGCTATTGTGGAGTTGATTGTACCTTCTGGGTTTGTGGTCCTCTCTGACACGATTGGCACAAGTCCTGTGGCTTTTAGGGTACCTGTACAATCTACCGTGTGCAGTGCCCAGGCACTTGATATTAAAACATTTTCAATCAGAAAGTTGGGGGCTAAAGGCAATTGCAAGCATGTAAACAGAGGTGCACTACTCAGAGTATGTGGGTAAATCCCAGCGATATACATCCTCAGTTCATGTGACTTTAATTTCATTGAACTAGTCAAAACTGGGGTTGGGGGATGTGAGTGGGTCCGCTGATTTTTGCCGATGACTGCTTCATTGATTAGAGCCCAGTAAGAGTCATTCGAATTCCTTGGGTATGAACTGTACAAAGTCACTCTAGTCCCGGCCTCTGGAGACTGTTGCAATCAATGTTCCCATCTTGTGAAATCGAAGGTACCTGTAGAAAAAGGGAAGAGTGTCGGGCCCAGTGTACCCATTGACAATGTCCAAAGCTGGTTGTGGTTAAAGAGTGTATTTGCAGGGTGTGATGGTATGGCCAAATGAAAATTCTCTGTGGCCTCATGGAACACCAGAGGCAATTTCCATTTTCTTCAGAAGGGTCCCTCCCTTGATTTTCTGTTACAACATTCTGTCTTCATGCTCCAAGAAACTTGGCTAACTACTCCCTTTTTTGTTGATGGTTTAGTATACATCAGGCCCAGGCCAAAAAAGTGCTTTTAGGACGTCCCTTTGGAGGACTTTTAATTGGTGTAAAACATGAGCAGTTTTCTAGGATGGTGTACCCCATTGGCCTTGATGGTAATGTATTGGCGGTCGAAGTAAGCCTGGCGGGCGGACCAACTTAAGACGGGTATTGTTAATCAATATATATGATCCCCCTGGAGTTGCCGGGACTGATGTTATATTTGCCTATGTGTTGATTACAAATTGAGTAAACAAGCCGTTTGAAGAAGGATCTTGTTTGGGGGGATTTAAATGCCTGTTGTGGAGATCACACAATTACGGGTACATTTAGTACTGTTGCAGATGTATGTCAAATGATATGTAAAGAGAGAGGTAAAAAGTGGTTGCGATTTTTATCTGAGTGGGAATTGGTAGTATTAAATTGGAGACCTGAGGGTGAGAGGAGGCCAACCTGGCAGGAGGGAACCAGGATGGCTACTCTGGATTATGTGTGTAGTAACAATGTTTTGATTGACCATATTAGTGCATTAAAGATCGGCATAAGATCGGCCAGTGATCACTCAGTACTTAGCCTTCAGTGGTGATTAGAGTTGCCTTATTTAAAATCTAGGGGCCCGGGAAGCTTGTTACCCACCCAGGCTGGCAATAGGCTGATTTGGTCAGAGCGGAATGTGACCAGGGCTTGTTGTATGTTGTATGTTGCGGTCTGAATTGTTAGATGATAATTCCAACTTAAAATGGCAGGATGCAAATTAATTTGAGATTTGGCTTACAGATCTTGCTAAGAGAGCTGGGAAGAGGAGGGATAAGACTGTCCTAGGGTCAGACAGACCTACTACCCACCCCTTTGATCCAGAGATAAATATGGCAAAGAGAAGACTCCGGAAACAACTGAGAGATTTAAAAAAAGCCTCGATCTCTGTGTACTCCTGTTGAGGAATTCCCATAGGCTGAAGAATCAGTTTAGAAACTGGCTTGCTAGGAGGCGGTGGGGGGGGTGGTTCAACTGTGAATTGGTAAAGTATGATTGGGATCTTAAAGAGTGGGAATGTTAGTAGTTTTTGGAGAGTATTGACCTTGGCTAGGAGACCCGCTGATTCATTAATATTAAATCCTTTTTAGGTCCGCTTTTGATCAAGTGGATGGTAGGGCTCTTTGGAGGAAAATGCAAAGATGGGGTTGCCCAAGTTGGTTGCTTGAAGTAATCATGGCCCTGCAAGCTAAAACAATGTCCAGGATAAGGCTGGGTGACGATGGCCAAGTGTCAAGACCGATGAGAATTAGTAGAGGTTTAAGGCAGGGTTGTATGCTTGCCCCCTGCTGTTCAATATGTATATATCTGATCTCTTGGACCGGCTGAAAGGTAAGGCAGGGTGCCCACCTAAGATTGGAGACTGTCAGATCTCGGCAATGTTGTATGACGATGACCTGGCAATCTTTGACCATATGCTGACAAGTATAAATTCTGTATTAAATGAACTGGGGCTGTATTCGAAGGAGAACCAGCTTTCGATTAACTTGAATAAAACAAAGATAATGCTGGTGTCTGCCAGGAAAACAAACAGATCTAAGATTATTGCAAACGTGGGCTCTGTAGATTACACCGACTCATATAAATATTTAGAATTTGAGATGTCTAATACCCAAGGGTATGGGGATATCATTGAAGCTAAATCAAGACGGGCAAAGCAAATTGCTTGTCTGACAAAGTAATTTGCCTGGGAACATGCAGGGTTCTCACCTAGTGGGGTATTTGCACTTTTTGTATGGGTTACAAGCACTAGTTCTGAAAGATTTTAAATGGCTAGATGTGCCCGAGCCCTATTTTTGCAGAAATGTATTGGAGTTACCTAGGTGTACACTATGTGCGCCTTAATTTAGGGCTACTTTATTTAAAATCACTGCTGCTGACCTGTGCACCGGTGCTAAAGACAATTGCAGCTTCTATTTGCCCCTTACTGACCAAGTTGGGTGAGAGTATGGCTTAGAGTTGGCTCATGGGGCCTCTGAGCCATTTGTAAAATGTTTCAATTTATTGTGTGCCACTATTGACTGGGTCCCATATTTTAAATTGTGTTCAGACTATCTCACACTGAAAGGTGCATTTAGTATGTGCTTGGCAAAATGGGACTGGAAGTGTAATTATGCGCACCTTTCTGAATTAAAAGGTTATGGGCTTCATATGTTTGCCTGTCCGGTAACAATGGTACCGGTAAGCTTGCCGGTACCGTTGTTACCAGATCGGCTCACTACGAGTTCCGCTTGCAGGTGCCTTCTCAACCGCCAGGTCTGACCTGGCGGACATACCGGCACCAACGAGCAGAGCATGTTGGATGCACCAGCAGCATTCTGAATGGTGCCGGTGCATTTGACCTCCCCATTCCTATTGAGCCCTATGGGGCTCAGATGGGAATTGGGAGCATTTTTTTCCGGCGCCCGCAAATGGGCAATTACCGGGTCTGGCGGGGCCGTAACAACCCGGTAATTGCCCATTACGGGTGCCAGAAAGAGAAAGTTTGGCGGCAGCCTGCCGGTTTTGGGCCTTATGAGTGAGTGGCCCACGTGGTTCATCAGTATCTGAAACCTGAACTATACTTGTTACTCTGCCCTGACCCGGCAGTGCACAGTTTTCGTTTGAAAATATGCACAAATCAGTTACCTGTCTCAGCGGTTTGCGGAGCAAAATGGAATCTCCCCAAGAGGACAGATTCTGTAGGATGTGCAAAATTATAACTAATCGTGAATCTGTCCTTATTGAATGCCCTTGTACGGGCCCGTAATATATGACAACGTTGGCAACCCTTGTACATGAGTATAACTCGATACAATCTGAAGGGTTTTGGTCATTCTGTCTAAATACTGGTCAATTTGGCTGTGTACAGGGTATGTAGAAGGGTTTTAACATATCTCCATGATTAATACAGAGGAATTATCAGTACTGTTACTAAGCATCCCGGTGGAATTTTAAATGAATTAGTAATGTTTGACATTGATGAAATGATTTTACGATGACATAATGTTATGTGTGTGTTCATAGGTAAGCATGTAATGTAATGAGATGATGAATGGGTGATTGGAATCACTACTGTAAGTGATGTTAATTGTTTATGTACCGTGTAAATATGATGTATCGGTATATTTGTGTGTGTGTAATAATGTTGATTGTAAAAGTTGTTGTCAGAACTATATACAATTAAATATATAAATACATAGTAAAATAATCAAAGTGATTATTATGATTTTTTAACCAAGAGATTGATGTCAAACAGGAGATAAAAAATCAGAGGAAAATAATAAATAAATAAAGAAGCGACTCTTAAAATATCAACGATAAGAAGAGGTATTAAACATTTATAGAAAGTGTAAATAAAGGAACAAAAAGAACATTGTTTGGTAGAGTTTTAAAAAGCGGATCAAATATTTAGATTTTTGGATAATTAAGCAGCAATTGATGGTGCCTGCTTAAATTAATCAGTGTGGTATGTTTGATAGAATCAGGGAAAGAATAAAAGGTCAGTATAGACAGTCAAAATCGACTTGTCATCATGGGAGACACTCCTCTTCTACACTTATGCAGGACATTGCCAAGATACACAGTTAAGATAAGGAAATATCATTCGTAATGGGTCCAAGGCATGACTAATAAGACACTCATGCCGTGGCCTCAGGAGCCTTTGTTGTCAAAAACAGTATTTCGACATATGACAGCGTATTTGCGTGCTACATTTAAGGGACAGAAGTTACAGAAAAGGTTGACTGTTTTAGAGATATGGAAGATGTACCAGAGTGAGAAAGAAGATCGGCAGAGAAGGCGTGGATGGCAGGTTACACAGCAACATAATCGTGCACATCACCCAGCAAGCATGGCCACCAGAAATGCTGGGAAATAAGCTCTTCCCTAGCTTTCATATCGTTATGGCCTGCCAAACCCAAGGTCTGGAGTAGGTATGTATAGTCGATTGCAATAAAAGAGCAGGTTTTGATGACACCTGACACAGCCTTCTTCAAGTAGCCAAAAAGGTGGTTCTGACAACTCCTGAAATGCGGCCTTTGTGACTGCTTACAAGAAGTCTGATACCACACACATACTACGAACTTCGGGCAAAAGTCATTCTCTCATGGCATGAAGGCATGATCCACATTCTTTCAGGACAGGGCATCAGCAACAACATTTACCGGACTAGGTAATTAAGTGAGTGTGATATCATATTAGGATAAAAAAATAGGCCCATCTGGCTTGATGGCTATTCTTATATTCTATGTCCTGAAAGACTCTTAAATTGCGCTGGTCTGTAGGAATCTCTACTGGGTGTTTTGCTCCAAGTAAGAGATGCCTCCAACCCAGACAGGCTTGTTTCATAGCCAATAACTTCCGTTCCAACATAGTATAGTTGCTTTCAGAATCTACAAGATTCTGAGACAGGTAGGCTACAGGATGTTCCTATCCAACCTCTTGAACCTGTTTCAAAATAGCACCTAGGGAGGAGTGGGAAGTGTGAATTTCCAGAATAAAGGGCTAATTGATGTCAGGCTGGACAAAAATGGGTGCCAATGTAAAGGCGTGTTTGAGGGCTCAGAAGGATGATGTAGCTGAGTCTCTGCAAACAAATCGAGCCCCCTTCTTGAGGAGCTTGGTCAAAGGTAGAACAGTCGCAGAAAAACTAGGAATAAACTTCATGTAAAAAGTTAGCTGAGCTAAGAACCTTTGGACGCCATGGGCACATGATGGAATAGGCCAATCAAGGATGGCAGAAAACATTCTGAGGTTCATAGTGATACCTGAGGCTTACAGAATGTAGCCTAGGTAGGACAACTTAGGTTTATGGAAGACACACTTCTCAGGTTTAATCAGTAACTTGTGTTGTCTCAACTGATCCAGGAATCCGTTGACATGTTCCTAATGCTGTGAGGGCTCTTTTGAGAAGATCAGAATATCACCCAGATAGATAATTACAGTATGTAGCAAGATATCTGAGAAAATACAATCCACGAGTTGCTTAAACACAGATGGGGCATTGGCCAAAGCAAAGATCAATACGCAATACTCGTAATGCCCAAAGTGAATCTGAAAGACAGTCTTCCACTCGTCATCTGCCCTTATACGGATGAGGTGGTAAACTCCCCTCTGGTCCAACTTGGAAAAGATCTGAGCCCCTTGAACAGCCTTCAGGACGTCTGATATCAAGGGCAAGGGATAATGATCTTTCATGGCCACCTTGTTCAGACTGCAGTAGTCCAGACAGGGCCGTAGTTAAGTGCTTTCTTTCTGTAGAATGACAAAAAAAAATGATGCCCGGTCAGGTGACCTGGACTCACTCGATCAACCCTCCCCGAAGGCCTTCTTTTCAGCAGGGAAATGGTATACATTCAGCCAAAGGGCACCTGTGCCCCAGGAAGCAGATCTATCACACAATCCTCTGGAAGGTGAGGCAGCAGATCCTGATGAAGGTCTTCAGAGAAAACATCATTGTACTTTTGGTATTGAGGGAGAAACAGGTCTACCAGATCCACAAAAGGTGGGAGCAAAGTCTCCAAACCATGGGAGGTAATAAAGGCGGCTGATTTGCCATGAAGGCAATGGGAAATACAAAATTCAGAGCCCAGGAACAAAGAGTCAGCAGCCCAGTAGATAAAGGGATATGTCGGTGAGCCAGGGAAAAACAAGGATAAAAGGGAAATGAGCAACCTTTGTGAGGTCAAAACAAATCCGTTCTTGATGATTAGTGATGTGCAATTGCACTTCTTCGGTCTATTTAGAGATCAGCCCTGACCCAAGTGGCTGTCCATCAACTTCTTTCACCGGATGGACAAATTCTTTCTTAAACTGTGGAATGCGACGAGAAATAGTCCAATGGTTGTCCACAAAGTGTCCTGCTGCACCACAATCCACCAAGGCTGAAATACTTGGAATAACCACTTTCCCATTAATTTAGGTAATGTGCGGACCACCATCAAGCACATTTTTAGATGTAGAGCCAATTACAGGAGAATATGAGGGACTGTCATGAGGCAATTCTAACCGGATCGGCATCCCTCTCACGACCGGGTACTAGAATTTCTCGAACATCGAGGTGGAACCAAAGAGCATTCCTATACCAAATGTGCACGAGCCCCATAATATATACAAAAACCTGGATGGTCGAGGCATGTGAGAAACCTCATCCTTCAACTCTTCAGTAAGTCCACAAAGAAATAATGTAAAAAGGGCTTCCTCCGGCCCAGCTGTTCCCATAGCGGCATGCTTGAAGTGTGTAATATACATCAATACGTCATTGTCACCCTTTTTGAGGCCCAACAAAGTCTCTTGAACTGGGAAAAGTAAACTTGTTGCACCCAAACATGGCACAGAGGCTTCTTATAAATCCAGGATAGTCACAAGGACGTGGTTACCAGTTCTCATCAAAAGGGTAGCCCAAGCAAAGGAACCCCCTGAGAGATCAGAGATATACCAAACTTGTGTCCTATCTTTAGTGAAGTAGGAGGCCTTAAACATATACTGAATGGTACGTGCATCAATAAACTTCTTAAGCTTGTTAGGGTTCCCATCAATGTTCCCTGAAGTCGGCGGTCCAGGGGGCACCTCAAGGGTTGAAGTTACTATAGCCATAACCATTTGCTGGAGGACAGCATTCTCCATCTTCAGGTTTTGGACTTCCACAGTTAGGGATTGAACTGCTGCCATCAACTGTGGCATCTGCTCCATAGAGGGCATTGCAAACTGTCACTAACCTGAAGCTTGGTATAGAGGCAGATTGTTTGTGTGGCAGAGAGCAGAATGTGAAAGCCTCTACAAAGAAACAGCTGTCCTGAAGTGAATACAGGACAGACAGTGGACTTTGGAGTGACCTCCAAGGCCACTTACTTACGTGGTCCGGTGAATGTTGTTGCTGATGCCCTGTCCTGGAAGAATGTGGATCAAGCCTTCCGTGCCATGAAAGAATGACTTTTGCCTCATGTTCGTATTATGTGTGTGGTATCAGACTCAAGCAGTCACGGAGGCCACATTTCAGGAGGGAACTCTGGGGAATAAAACCGTTAGGTAGAATCTGAGGAATCACGGCTGAAGGACAGGACCCAGTAGAATTTGCAGGCAGCAAGGAGAGAAGTAGGCAGAAGGCAATGAGGCAGAACACAGGAGAAGCAAGGACCAGCAAGGTGAGGAGGAGACAGTGATGAAGGCAGGGGAACAGAGGAAGAAAACTACAGAGCAAGAGGAGTATCAGATCAAGGATACCTGTTGTTGCGACGCAAAGAAGTGCTCTGGTGGTCCCATTAAGTACTGGAATTCCTCCCATGCTTGAAGCGCCAGTTCCAGATTGTGGGTGATGTCGTCCATTGTTGAGGAGGGGCGGCCACCTTGGTTGTGGTGACGCATCCTCGCATCACCTCCATCTTGGAAGGGAATGGTTGCATCACTGTTTGAAGAAACAGGAAAGTGTACCGGAGTCAATGCCACAGTGCCCATAGAGACCACTGGCGTACAGAGGTACTGACAGAAACAGATTGTATGTTTAGATAGAAACAACTGATGTTTTTAGGGTACCTAATAATCTTTAGAATATAGATTTTTATATAATGTTGGTTTGATTGCTTGTATGAAAACAGTAGTCTTGTAGGCAGGTAAAATCATCTTGAATGACAAACTGCAATTGAACCTATAACATTGCATGACCTTAGTCGAAGTTACTTTATTCTTTACTTTATTCTTTTAAATTCATTTTTTTATATTTTGAAAAGCACGCTGTCTATTTTATTGCCCAGAATTGTGGGGTGTGATTGTATGAGCTGGGGATGATATATCAGTAGGTTAAACTAACGAGAATCTATAATTAAAGGGAAAAAAATACAAAGTATTCTTACAACCTCCAGGAAAATGCTGGAGGTAAATCATCCACTTTACTGCTGGAAACTGATGGATTTGCAAAGTGGAATTACAGTTCGCTTAAATCCAGCAAAACTCCCCATGGAGTCATAGGGACTCTTAAAAGGGGGATATACACCACAGTACCACCCCACTTACTCCTCCGGTAACAGTAAATAAATCTGGAGATAAATGGTCAGATTCACCACAAAACTCGTAATGATGTCTGTAGGATTATAGCACGCTTAACAGTCTAACGAAGGGTACAATATATTGACAATTAGAGAAAAGGGGATAATTTAATGTATCTGCAAATATTTGTATTTCCATGATTAACCAAGTGACAGATAATGTGGATTTTAGAATGGTCCTGTGGTACACCTACACTTTAATGACCCCTGTAGAACACTGACTCCACTGTTTCTTTGTCTTCATTTATTCTCTTTTGCAAATCCCCCTTAAAAAATGGCTCCAATTCATTGAGTCTATTATGTTCAGTGACAAGAGGATGTGTAAGTCAATTGTCTGTGACATGCAGTCTGTGGGTCTAAGAGTCCTGCATAGCTTGCCATCTTAAATCTCTCTTGTGGCTCTTTGAAAACAGCAATGATTCCTGTGACAGAAGGCGCAAACCACCTACTGAGCCCCAAACTGCTCCTAATCATAAAGTTGAATCGGGAACAAGCCAAAAGGTATACCTCCTTTGTCTTGTGTGGTAGCGCAGGCTATATGTTCAGAAGGTGTGGGAGCTAATAGCATTAGCAACCCAGCCAATTCTTGCACACAGACTACAATAGAAATGAATGTGCAATCAATGTTATATAAAAATAGAGACTTGCAAGTAAATAGAAAATAAAATATAAATGCAATCAATTGACTAAAACACACTAAAGAAACCCACCCGTTTGGAAGACTGCACTCTGTACAAACATGGAAATAAAAAGAGCATTGCATAGCAAGCGAATAGTAAATAGCATTACCTGACTATTCAATTACTAAAAGAGATGACTAGTTCAAAACAGTATAAGAATTATGCAGAGCATTGTGTTTTACCTTGCTGTATTCCTCAAGCCCCAAACTCTTTTTACACAGCCCACAGTGAAAATACCCCCTCCACCATCACCAACAGACACAAACTCATTAGGTTTTGATGGCACCAGACCTTCAGTATCAGTGATGCTGCAACCCTGCAGGGGGTTTGTCATGATGAAACACAAAAGATGGAGGGTGGTGTGTGGAATCCTCAAAAATGTTCTGCACCCTGGTGTAAAAAAGGGGATGGAGGAGCACAGCAGCTGCAGGATGGTGAAAAGCAGTGTTTTAGCAGTGACAGATAGGGGTTTTGGGGGTGGGGGATATGATGGACTTTCCAATAAGTCTGCAATCTCGAGTGTGCAGTCTCTCTGGCTCCTTTATAGCTAATGGTCTCCAGGGTTTTTCCTTACTTGTGCCACAGCTAAAATTATGGGAGTAGGGCAAAGACAGTCATGCTTTATTCATCCATATTCTAAAGGATGTCTTTCCAAGGGTAGAGAGGTGCTGCCTGGGATTAGCATATGCACCAGGTGTGAACTAGTCTCCACACAGTGTCCCCCGGAGTCTCAGAAGGTTCCACTTCACTCACTGAGTGCTAGTTACACTGCAGAAGAGAGGAAAGGTGGAGAGGGGCTCATGGGCTGTCTCTTTGAAGTACTTGGGGTATTGACTGAATTGAGCTCCTACATTCATGGCTTTTACAGTTGGTAAGATGTCTTGGCCAAATGTCAGAGAAGGCAGTAGAAGTACCCCAAACTCCTCCTAAATTGGGTAGCTGCTGCTGTAGGCCCTCTGTGACCACAAAAGCAATGGTACATTGCCTCCCCCCCCCACCCCTTCGGTCTCATGCTAAAACATCTAAGGCATTTTAAACCAGGCTTATGCAACACAAAGGAGGAGCCTGAAGCTCCCTGAAAAGCAAGCAGAATGGAGTTTGTGTGGGTAGGATCAAGCATTTTGTAAATTTCTAGGCCACTGTGTAAGCTTGGTATAAGGTTGTAGAGTGCTGCTGTAAGACCTCCTTTAGTACCCTGAAAAAAAACACACACGCACACACAGACACACACAGACACAGACACACACACACACACACACATACACACACACACACCTTTGGCACTGACATATGATTGCGTACTTGCACCATTTTTTAGTTGTTTGCCATGGTATGGCTAGGTCCAACACCTTAACTGTGAATCTAAATGATTTCCTGTTTCAATTAAAATAAGACAGATGTGTGCCCTTGCACCTGTCCCATGCCGGAAAGGGATAACTCCCTCACCAGCCTATACTCTGCCGAACTCCTATCCGTCAAATTTGTACTCTCGCCCACCAAAACTATACTGATGCATCTAATCTACCGCCCCCCAGGCCCAGCTGCATCCTTTGAGGACGACATTACCAACCTCCTCTCCAACAACACCAAATTAGGACCCCAAACCATCCTTCTAGGAGACCTGAACCTAGGCTTGAAAGACCCTAATGACCCACACACTCTAGCCGTGGAAAATTCCATCACTCAACTGGGCTTCATTCGTATAATCACAGAACCAACTCACACCAAAGGTTGTAGACTTGGTGTCTGACTTCAACTGCTCTGCACACAATTCTTCAAAATATACCAGTAGCCTGGTCAGAACACCACTTCATCTCCTTCTACATCCAAGGAATCTCCGCCCCCAGAACCAACACTGCCCCCCACCCTATACAGAAATTACCGAAACAGTCTTCAGCCACCTATCAACAACATTTTGGACGTCTCCAAGCTCAAGGACCTCGACCCTACTAAGTTGGTCGACCTATATAATACCACTCTTAAATCAGCACTAGACACAACTGCACTGCTCAAACCAAGAAAAGCCAAACGTATTGCCCATCTCAATAAGTGGTTCACACCGGAACTAAAAATCCTCAGGAATTCCAAAAGGGCAGTGAAAACCACCTGGCATAGAAAACACAACAAAACCTTGTTCACATCAGCAGCAGCAACCTATAAAGCAGCTATCCTATCTACCAAAAAAGAAGCTTACAACACTAGAATCAATAACGCCAAATCAAGCACTAAAGAGCTCTTTAGTATCCTAAAGGAGCTTTAATCCCCTGCACCTCCTTCCCAGGACTGCATTAAGGATGCAGCCTGGTGCACAAAAATCCAGCAAGCACTAGCTGACAAAATCTCCCTACTACAAAGTAAAATTGCGTCCAAACAATCTAGCCTCTCCAGCTGCCACTGCCCTAAACCAACGCCAGAGAAAGGTCAACTTCACTGTACACCTTTTGAGTTCTCCAAAGTAACCCCTAAACAAGTGGAAGACATCATAAAAGGGCTGAAACCATCTCGCTGTCAAGACGCCATATCCCAGCCCCCATTATTAAAGGAATGGTTCGGTCAAAATTTTGTATTGCCCCTACG
Source organism: Ambystoma mexicanum (assembly GCF_040938575.1). Classification (NCBI taxonomy): domain Eukaryota; kingdom Metazoa; phylum Chordata; class Amphibia; order Caudata; family Ambystomatidae; genus Ambystoma; species Ambystoma mexicanum. The sequence goes on from NC_090941.1 coordinate 810,098,418, forward strand.
GGTCGGCCATGTGTTTTTAAGCCTAAGTCGCTCGATTTTAGAAACATTTCCTATGGACCTTACCCGAGTTTTCGTCCATTAAACGCACGCGAAAACAGGCACCAGGGAGCTGCCATTTTGTGATAATCCTATCATTTCCCCCATCGCCCTGGCTGACCTGCTTTTGCGGCACTATATCATATCCCCCGCCCCTGAGCCTGACATTATCAAAACATTCATATTCCCCGCCTCTCTCCGTGACGTTACTGTGCTGCGTAGGCAAACGCGCCCAGTCGTCTTCTATGCGACTTCACACAGAACCCGGAAACCAACACAGATCAGCTCACAACACAGCGCTCCACAATTCAGAATATGAAACTGTACTTTAAAATCAAACAGCAACACAGCAAATTTGATAAAGTACATTTATTTGACATTAAATGTTTATCGAATATTCAGCAATTGACATATGAACTCCGAAAGTCATTTATTTTCTTTTATCTCTATCCGCAAATCCTTAAAATGTTATCGTGAGTGACACGCTGTTCCTTTATGGTACAAAGGGTGTTGGTTTTCGTTCAAAGAGGCACTTTTGTCGCACGTTGAACCACAAGGCTGTTCCATCAAGTAGGCACTAGGCCAGCGTAAAGGTTGATATGTTGCTTCTAGCCGCTAGTACCGCTTAAGGGCATATGGGCCCTTAGCGATCATCCCATAAGAACATCAGAATGGTGCAGTTGTTTACATTAAGCTGCAGCTGGCGGCTGAAGAAACCGTCTGCTGGTGTCTGAAACTGGTGGCATGGGCAAAACGGGAGTATGTACCTATTTTGAAAACATAAAATTCATAATTAGTCTCGCCAGCCGATCTTTATTAATATTATTCATTTTATTTATTACGTCCGAGCTGAAACTATTTGCTTTCACGTATATTGCAGTGGAGTGTGTTCGGCTCTAAAATCAATGTGAAAACTAACTAAATAAATCGAAGTTGGTACACAATGAGAAACGACTTTTTGTCTACATGCGTGTGGAATGTGGACCTGCATGCCCATGTGCCCGCTACAAGGACGATCCCACAAACCTTTTCAAAGCTCTTCATTCATTCATTTATTCATGCATCCATTCATTAATTCTTCATTCCGGTATAAAAGCGTCTAAAGAGTTACTTACATTATATTTGCAATTTCAATTGTGTCTCTGCGTAATGCAGTCCGTAAATCCCACTGTGCTCTTGACAACAATTTTCCGTATACTGAACTAACATGAAACTCAGTCTAGTTTAAGAATTTTCTGCCTTATCGTCTCAAGCGTTATTGCACCCCCTAAACCGCCTTCAAATGAAGTTCTTTCAGCATGGTCCCTGTCTCTCAAGGTCAAAAAACAATACAACCTTATACTGCCAGTGTGAGTTGTGGGCCTTCTCAGGGCACGAGTTAAAAATCAAAGCCGCTGACCTTCACTAGAAATGAGCATACATTCTTTCTTTGCAACATCCCGTAGTAAAGCCATCTGTGAGAATTTGAAGTTTCGAATCCATCTATGTAGTGCGCCTCAATGTGCAAATGCCAACTAAGGCCCCAATTTAGTCCTCGTTGTCTGCGAGCTTTGAAGCCCCAAAGAACCATAACTATTGAGACTTTTAATTTTTTGGGGAAGGTCAGGTGAAAGTATAAAGTAGCCGAGCAGTTGATTTGAAAGTTAGATTTATTGTTTGTTTGTTTTATTATTTGCAATACGCAAGCCTCCCCTCGGTTAACAGTGCCAAGCATTTATACGAGATTGCGAAAATTAGTTACATCAACAAAAATATATACATACACAAATAGACAAGGTCAGCAATATGAGGTGAATAGAGAGAGAATTCAAAGATGACACCCAGGTAGTTCGGCACCCAGGATGGTGAAGGTAGGGGTTAGGGTTAGCGTACTTTGTATGCACACTGTACAATAAAATTTATTTACAAAAAGACAATCGTATTACAATTATTTAAACCGGGATTTGTACTTCGCAACCAGCTCTCCTTTGGGTGGACATGGCACAGTGGCAATGTTGGGTGGCAATGGATCAGTGCTCTGCACAGAAACGTTCAAAATTCCATATCTGTGCTTCTCTAATACAGCAACAATAAGGCTTTTGACAATGTCGAACTCCATTTCCTCATAGACTGGTTTGATCACCCATTGCTTACTTCTTTTTGAAAAGGCCGTAGTGTAGCGAGGCATCCTTACATTACACTTAATCCTAGATTGTTCACGGCCGAGATTCTCATTATGGGCCAAGACGGCAAGTAGAGTCCTATGTCTCATGCCCTGTATGCTGAAATGCAAGCACTTTGACCTGTACTTTAGGCACATATTGTGGAACACCTCCAAACCTCCTGTGTGACAGAATTCTGTCAGTCCCCTCAAATCTCTTGATAGTGTTTTATCGAAAACAATCTCCTCAATGGCTTTGTGTGTCAGTGAAGATGGATTCAACCACTTCTTCTTCCGTGCCTCCACTGGGGATAAAGGGCCATGTTCACATTGGTGGAAATGTAGGTTTTCTGACCAGCGGTGCACGTTGGTGCAGTGGTGCATCAGTGACCGCCATTTTTCAAGTAGTATTTCCACTGACCCTTCACAAGTTTTGGAGCTCCACCAAAGATGGTTGCTGATAGACTGGGACCACTCTGAAATACTTTCCAAACCTTTTTTTTCCCTGCAGCCGAGATTTTCTTATTCATTGATTTAGTAAGATGACATACGTCAAATTGATGTTTAATATGTGGGAACTGCTCTCTCATTGTCTTGGCAATTGAAATGTGTCTGTCCATGGCTATGAGGTCGATGTGCATTCCCCTCGATTGTAGATATTCCACTGATTTTATAAATCCTAGTTTCTCCATGGCCACTGAGGATGTACATTGTGTTACCTGCACGCCCACCGAACTCACAATTTTCTTACTATCCATGTCCTGAAAGTGGTAGGTGCAGTACCTGGCAGAAAATCCAGGGCTGTCGCACTGTCCATCGCCAGCTAGCCTGAATCGTATGCCTTTGAATGTACTTGCTAGAGACAATTGTTCAATTATCCAAGCATCACTAATGGCCCGAAACAGATAATCATGTTGGTATTTGTAGAACTGCGTTTTTGAAATGAAATGGAGTCCCACAAACTGAAAGAAAGACTCTAATTTTCTAAAACTGGAGCCACTAAAAAGTGATGCAGCTGCACACAGTAGATTGCCTGCTGGCAGTTTCCCCAGCATCGGTTGTGCAGACCATGAGAACGTATGATGTAATCTATAGGCGGCATGTATTGTGACGTTACTGCCTTGTTTTTGACGAGTCACATGAATCAATGGCTTCCCACATACTTTCCCTCTGATGGAATGCCCACATTTCAGCATACTTATAATATCCATCAAACAACTGTCGAATACTATGTATTTGCCCTCTTTCATTAGACTGTCATCCTGCATCAAAGTTGATTCGGCCTGTGACGTTGAGGACATATCACCACATTTGAAAGAAATATCGCTGATATCAAGTTCTGATGCGTCGGTGAATGGTGCTGCTGGTTCATTCTCTGTCATTTCAACATCTGTTACTTCATCATTGATGGGAGAACACAACAATGTCGACAGCTTTTTTGGTGGCAATTTTTTGGCGGGTGTAGATTGTGTGAATTGATCTGCGACTACTTCAGAGCTATCTTCAATACTTCCAGTATCATGTTGTTGCGGCGGTGCAGTCGTACTGTAGCAATGGTCCAATAAAACTTTGCTGGATTCTCCGGACACATTAATTTCATGTTCTGGCCATTAGACATGAGCATCCCGAGTCTCAACACGCCGTTTTGGAATTAATAGTTCCTCCACAGTGTAAATGGTCTGGCAAGCAACATCTCTCATTCGCTTCACTGTCTGTGTATGTATAGTTCGTAGACCCACGGGTAACTAGAGGACAGATTGGAAGAGGGATGTTCAGTTTAAACACAAGATAAAGTATAGTACAATTGACTGGAAAAAACATAAAATAGTCCCCAGCCCAAAAAAGTTTCTAAAGTTATGAACTGTTTGTAACTAACCTTATTTTGGTTTCTTTTCTTTACAACTTTTTTGACTCGACCTTCAACATCTGCACTCTGTTGCTCTGATACGTATCCACATATCTCCCCTTCCTCTTGTGCTGCAACGATTATATTTTCTGTATCCGCATAGACAGCACGGAATGAGACTCCATCGACTCCCTGAAACATAGTATTTTCATTACTCTGTATCAAAATATTGTTAGCGTAAAACGCACGTGAGGACGAACACACATGTACATCTCAATAGCCAAACACGATTTAAACATTGTGTGGAACAATCAAACAACAAGTATTCAAGCTCTAATGACCAAGTTCGATGGAGATGTCAGTATACATACCTCTGGCTCTACATGGACTGCCACGAATGATTGTATTGAAGAGGAGGCATCATCAACTTCCTGAAACACAGTACTTGCGTTAGTATGGTTTTCAATATCGTAAAAATAACACACACTTGGGGTCGACGGCACAGGTAAATATAAAGAGATAACCACAAATGTTGCATTATCTAAAAGAATCAAGGAATATTTAAAAATGATCAGATTTAATCGACTTATATCTCCGATTTCTTTACATCTGCATCATCTAAATGTGATCTTGTGATTGTAGTGGAAGCTCCATCATCTCCCTGAAACATAGTACTTGCGTTAATAGAGAAGAAAGTATAGCAAATGGAATCACGTTATATGATCACGCTCGATGGAGCTGATGGTATCCATATCTCATGCTGCTGAAGAATATCTAGGGATGTTGTCAATGTGGTGCGGACTTCCGAAAGCTGTTGCGCCAATTCGTATCCGCATGGTCCTGCTTCCACCGGAATTACTTGAATGTCAGGCTCCACATCAAGTGCGTGGGTTGAAGATTCAACAACAGCCTGAAACATAGTATTTGCATTAGTAAGGATTACAATATTGAAAACACATCACACGCTTGGGGTCGACCGCACAGGTACATATCAACGGCTAATCACAAATGAAACATGGTGTAGAACAATCAAACGACACGTGTTCCAGTCCTGATGATCACGGTCAGTTGAGCTGTCAGTATCCATACCTCGTGCTGCTGAAGAACATCTAGGGCTGTTGTCAATGTGGTGGACGCTTCAGCATCTCCCTGAAAGACAGTACTTGCATTAGTATGGATAACACTAATTATAACTGAAAACAAACACCAGGGGACGACAACTAAGGTGTATATCAATTGGAAAGCACTAACCAAACAATTGGTAAAATAATCACACGATACATACAAACTATTACCTGATATGCATAAAACAAGTCTGTAGCGGAATAGCCAAGTATGATTACCTGATACGCGCTAGAAGTGGTTGATAACTGCGAGCATGTGATGGAAGTAGAATGTTCTTGCTTCAGATTCAAGGGATAGTCAAGAAGTTGTAAAGGTAAATTATTGTTTGATAATGAAATGCCAATATTTAAAATTGCCATGTAAGGAGACAGAATACTTGAGTAATGCCCAATATAGCACAGTTCCCTGTGCCCATATATAGATTTCATTTGTGGGTTATGAAATCTAAAAATAATATATTGATAAATGTCATTATTCAAAAAGCTTACACTCATATCAATGTTGAAAGTATTATAAATTGGAAACAACACCTAAAATATCAATGAATCCATTTGGCTACCTACACACTACTGCAAGGCTAAAGCTAAAAACGGACACTTGACTCACCAGTGGCGGATTGTGGATGAATAGAGTGGGAATAGCATTTGCGAGCAATTTTCGAATCGATCGCCGTTCGTTCTTCTTTGTTACCCGAGATGTGGTGTACATGTTCGAGGGAAAGTGCCGGCTGCAGATGCCGTATCGATCACCCCTCTTGTCCTCAAAGACTTGTTGGACTCTACTTTCCAGATCATCCAGTGGATATCCGCAATGTCTGACCCATTCTCTTATTCGATCAACAGTTTTCGGGAATACATGCATTGTAGTGCCTTCAGATTTAGCATGGGTCTTCGAAGGGCAACCGCTAATCGAACAGGCAGGCATTGTTGAAAATTCTGAAAAGTAAATATCAAGATTATTATAAAACCTTGATGAATAAAAATGTTATAAAAAAGTAAATGAACCATACCATGCTCAATGCAAGGTTTGTTTTGGTCGCCAGAACTATACCAGTTCATCATGTGCGGCTTAGTATTTGCATAAATTACAGAAATTTCAGTTTTGTCTTGCCCGAAAAGGAACCATGCTTGCATTATAGACTGGACCCCCGAAGGATGAAATTCGATGACAATTGACACAGATGAAAATAAATAGATCTATTGATAGCATAACAATTGAAACTCAAGTCAATAGCAATGAGACCAATGACCATAGCTCTATTGGGTACTGTAATAGCAAATAGATTGAAATGTAAAAATGACCGAAATATGACTAGGATACATGGCCTTACCTTGATCAACAAACAGTTGGATTCAGCAGGCCGAGCAGTATGTTGCAGGAGAACAGGTAGATGGCCACAGGTAGCACACTGACGAGTTTGCTCGAAGCGGTCACAGATAGCACGGCGACGAGCAGATTAGCATAGATCTCAGTGCATCTCATGTAGAAGGTTCAGGAGTTGACTTGCAAAGCACAAAGATGTTCTCATGAGACATATCAAGTGGTTTATAAAGTATTAGAAACAGGGGTGTGTTTGTGAATGAATGACGTGTGTATGTCGTGGTATTATGTTTATTGCAGGGGGGCGGCCTGCCTCAGGGGAGGCCTGCCTGGAGACACGGGGTCTGAGGAGGCCATGTGAGCGATGGCCCCTGGGCGTGGGATACCTTTTGAAGTGTACATGTTGTTCGGCACCTTGGCCGTTTGCTCCCGTCACAGCCCCTCATGCCAGCGCTCATCCCCGGGTGCGAACCGCCTTTGATAGAGGGGGTGGGATGGATGGGCCTGGGGCGTGCAGATAAGGCACAGGAATACTGCTGAATGGAGAGACACTTATGTGGATTGCAGGGGGGCGGCCTGCCTCAGGGGAGGCCTGCCTGGAGACACGGGGTCTGAGGAGGCCATGTGAGTGATGGCCCCTGGGCATGGGATACCTTTTGAAGTGTACATGCTGTTCGGCACCTTGGCCGTTTGTGCCCGCCCTTTGCCCTTATGTGATGGTAAAGGACACGGGGCATCCATTTTTGTACCCCCTTTCCACTCCATTTTGGTGACCAGGCCTCACTGCGACAATACAGCGCGCAGAGCACATGGCCCACAGCCTCGTTCCCACTCTGACTGGAAAACTCCAGAGGTATTTGCAACAGCTAATAAATGTAACACATCACTCTCTGAGATCACGGTCCTGCATGTGAACTGGCTTGAACCATGCACATGGCTCGTTCCTCTCCACAAACGTGTCCTTGCCCACGCACCCTCGCCAGTGGAAAGTAACTGCCATTCTGACCCTGTGTCCCTGCAAGGTATTCTCTTCATGTGCCAGACCACTGACCACGCCATGATGGCCACCTAGCAGATCCCCAACTAACATTGGACCCCTACTGCAGTATATTGTTGCCTATCAATAACAAATGCCACATATCGGAGATTCTTGTGAGCACAGACCCACACTTCAAACACTGTATTATAGTGGTCACGACCCTTGACCTAAGGCCTGTATAATCCAATGTTCATTGATAGTATTGATATTTGTGTGACTTTTATAGAGACATAACCGACTGAAAGACTTTGAACAAGTGTTATTTAGTGCATGCATTATTGATAATATATTTGGTTAGCTTAGATAGTGACCACCCCGCTTCACAGCGACCTGAACTTCACCCATTCCGAGCACAAGTGTCTGATGTCCATCCTTGAATGGAGACACACTTGATTGATTTAAAAAATCGAAACAACCGTTGTTAAAATATATGTGGTGTTTTATTTTGTAGCTTATTATAATGACACAAAAATACAAAAGTTTACACATTGTACAGTTCAGGTTGCAGCACAGCGAGAGAAAATCCCCTGTACTGACCGCTGTCACTCGGGAATGTTTCTCTTATGGCACGAACGGCACAGGCGGGTATCACTCTTCGAACGCGGTGTCCAAGCCTCCCGTGAAGCCACCATGTAAAGGAACGATAGGCCACCAGCCTGTACCACCTGTGGAAAGGAATGAAACAAACTGTTTTTAAATGACCAAGATAATTTTAATAAACGTTTGTTGTCAATGACAATTCTTGTAACTAATCGCATTCTGCTCGGACAAATGCGATCTAGACACTGCACACTATTGAATGAATTTCATGCGTTACAATGATATGTATATGTAATTTTGGATATAGTAGAAGACCATGAAATAGTAGTGGCATCACAAGCAGAGTATACTTACTCGTTACTCGGATTACGAGGACGTACAGTTGCGCGAAGTTCGTGCATAAGCACCATCATTATCCTCAACACGGACCGTGTGAGGCAGGCTGCCCTGAAGTCTGGCAGCTCGGTGATGCATTACGGTCGTGTCTCGCCTTCTGAAATGTAGGCCACGCATCCCGAGTTTTCACAGCAGCAGCAGTTCTCCTCCTCGGTCGGAATTAGCTCGCACCGATTGCATGTGCACCAGGTGGAAACACTATCCATGCGACTAGGTCCAGTGTCTTCATCCGTTGATTCGTCCTGCCAACTACTGTCCGAAGCCCCATCGTTTTCGCGTGTTTCCCTTTCCAGTAGTTCCTCCTCGGTATACTCGGGCTCGTACATGTAGGGCATTATTGTATCCATTGTGTGTTGCACAAACTAAAATAATTGATAGCGGTGGTACTGGTATCTGTCCACATGGGCTACAAGCAACGAAGGTAGCTGACCAGAGCACAGAAACGAGTCACAGAATACTCAAAGTAACTCAGAGAGAGGAATGGAATCGAAAATCTCCTGCTGTGTGTTATGAAACGGTCTGTTTATACTTATTGAGGAAAGAGGCGTCCTGCCATTTCCATGGCGACACGTCATTAGCTGAAGTGCAGTGAATGTTGACACGAGACGTGCTTTGGCGTTGTGAAATGGGCGGTACGCGTCTGCTGATGACAGGCTCAGAAGCGGGGGATATGATTTAGTGCCGCAAAAGCAAGTCAGCCAGGGCGATGGGGGAAATGATAGGATTATCACAAATTGGCAGCTCCCTGGTGCCTGTTTTTGCGTGCGTTTAATGGACGAAAACTCGGGTAAGGTCCATAGGAAATTTTTCTAAAATCGAGCGACTTAGGCTTAAAAACACATGGCCGACCCGTAGGGGCAATAACATTTTTTGACCGAACCATTCCTTTAAGGAAGGAGCCAAAGAGCTAGCCCCTTTCATCACCACATTTATAAACTCCTCCTTCAAGTCCAACCAAGTCGCTAACAATCTTAAGGAGGCATGGGTTATGCCACTACTGAAAAACCCAACCTTAACCCAAGCATCCCTACACACTATAGGCCCATCACCACTGTCCCCTTCCTGTTAAAAATTCTAGACCGAGTGGCCTATCTGCAAATACAGAAACATCTAGAAGATAACAACTTCCTAGGCCTCAGACAATCCGGTTTCAGGCCAAGTCACGGAACTCAGACAGCCCTCCTTGATCTTAAGATCCAAATGGATGAGACGAAGGACAAAGGAAAGCTAGAGATCCTGCTGCTCCTAGACTTGACCGCAGCATTCAACCTCGTCGACAACCAAATTCTAACCAGGCTCCTCACTTCGGAGGCAGCTTTCTCTGCCAATGCCTAAGACTGGAGCAACTCCATCCTCTCTAACAGGACCACTAGGGTCTTCTCCCCATTAACCTCTGCTGTCCCAACTCCCATTCTTTCTGGAGTTCCCCAAAGCTCATGCATGTCACCCACGCTCTATAATATTTTCACAAAGCTCCTCTTTGATAGCCTGGACAATTTGGGTGTCATCTACACCAACTATGCAGATGACACCCAAGTCCTCATCCCCCTCACAGGGTGCTATGAACAAGATACTAAACTTCTGAATAACATCTATCTAGAAATCCAGGCCTGGATGCTAACAACAGCCTATGCCTTAACGACGATAAGACCGCGCTCCTGATTGTCGGCACGCAGGCATGTCTAAACAAGCTTGACTATAGGTACACTACCTTCAAAATTGACGGCAACCCAATCAAGGTCTCTAAGGAAATAAAAACACTGGGGGTCTACCTCGACACTACACTGTCCCTCAAGAAACAAGTTAGCTCGATAGCTTCCTCTACATCCTATACTAATAAATTAATATACAGCTGTGAAGCCTTCCTTTCCACCATCAGTTGCCTAACTTTAGCCAGAGCACTAGCAATGTCCAAAATAGACTACTGCAACACACTCTTTCTAGGCTCCTCCGAACTCAACCTAAATAGACTTCGGGTCCTGCAAAACAACTCATTAAGAGCAGCACTTAGTTTACCTAGATCCAGCCACATATAGACTCTCAGGCGCAACGTCAATTGGCTAACAGTTCGCGTCAGGATCACCCTCCGCACCCTAATACTCACACACAAGTGCCTCGCAAACACAGCACCCAAATATCTCTCCAACAAAATCTGTCTACACCAGTCAGCCCGCACCACCCTAGCTGCCCTATTTCACCTTCTTACCATACCCAGGTTCAGCCTAAAAATGGCTGGAGGAGCAAGCTTCCCAGTCCAAGCAGCCAAACGTTGGAACTCCTTACCCATTGCCCAAAGACAAGAGCCTTCCCTCCTGGCATTCAAATACGGAATCAAGGCCTGGCTGAACAACAAGCCTCTCCTTAACCACCCTTGCGTATGCCAAATTCCACACTCTTTCCTCTTTTGATTGCATTTCCACCCAGCCTTTTTATAATTGGTGCATGCCTCCAGACCTTCTGTAGCCACAGGTCCTGCTAACTTCATTTGTACTGCCTTTGATGCTCATATATGTAAATCACAAGTCTGCCATTGATGCTCATGTATATAAATCACAAGTCTTTTTGATATTCATGTATGTAAATATGTTGGGTATTTTGTGGATATTTGGGGCTTTGCGGTATTTTCTTACCGCCAAAATATCTTTAGCAATAATCACTCTCTGTATTCATATTGGGTCACACATGACAATAATACATTGCATTATTTCAGAATTCAGACCTATTTAGATGGTATGCGCGGTAGTTTGAGTCGTTGGTTGGCATAGTGGTCGGTTTATTTGTGGCCCCAATATCCAACATCCCTTGTTTTTTATCTAGATTGTTCTTGATCACTAGAGAGACCTCAGGCCTACATTTTAGGGATACCACATTTTCAGTGTTAGTGTTGTGTGCCACCATGGGCAATTGTGGCATTTTTGTAGTAATTTCCACTACCTCATATATGGTAGGGAACTATGTCCAGAGAGTCTCTCTTCCCGTTGACTCATGTACCTCCAACAGGCTATGCTACAAACAGTCACTCACAACTGTCCATACTGAATAGAATCATGCACACATCTGCTTTAAAATGACAATTGCACTGTTTAAAAATCTACCCACGTTTAAACCTTTCCCCATGCAAAATGAAAGAGAAAAATAATACACACTAGCTATCTGTTTTCAAATATTTTTGTATTATAGAAATTTCATTTAAACACAGTTTAACTTTTTTTACAGAAATAAATAAAATGGTACAACATTATTTGTGATAAAATGAACAGAGAGCTGCGAGAATATATTCAATTGGTAACATTAAATATGCTGATAAGAGACTGAGACTCCCTCTAATACACTGACTGAACAGTTTCGCACACTTTCGCACAGCTCCCACTCGCTTCTGTAATTACCTTATCTGTTCAGCATGAGTTTTCTCCGGCTATTCTCTTTCTGAATTTGGCTCCCTTGAAGATCAACCCCAGTGAGAACAAGCGTCTGCCGTTCTCAAACCGGGGTTATTGCCTGGCGCTCTCAGCTTTTGCAGCAGGAATGCCCCAGCCAGGAAAGAGATCCTTCTCCCAGCTCTGCAAGATGTCCACTGTCTTCCCCCTCCTCCTAAGCTTCTCCCGCAAAGTTCTAATCAAAGCCTCTAGCATGATACTTGCTATGACGCTGCTCCAATCAGAATCAATCATGTCATCTCCTCCCTCACTACACAATGGCTCACTTCTACAGTGGCAATTGTAACAAACTGATTTCCTGCTCCTTCGAGCTCTTTGCTTCCTGTAGTTATGTGGACAGAGCAGCAGAGAAAAAAATGAATGTGCGTTTAAAAGTTCACTTTCAGAGTAGGCCTAATTCTGCAGTGGAGACACATTTTTATTAGTGGGTTATGTTAAATGAAGTTTTATTAGTCAGGTTAGTTGTTAATAAGGTTAGTTATTAATTTTCAAATGTGTCTCTTGCAACATAGGGATTTCAGGTGAAAAATAGTGTGCATTTTGAATGTGCAGGTGTGTGCTTTTAACTGTAAAAATGGATTTGCATCTTATATGTAAAAATCGTTTTTTGACTGAATAGCCTGTCTTTACTTATATGTCCATGTTACTCTGGCAACACATATAGCAATGCACCACACCCATGTAGTTGTGCTGCATAAATAAATGCTACCTGTGCAGTAGTGCTGTACTCTGTGCTGTAACACGCCAAATATCCTTACAAATCACAAGTCTTTTCCAGCGCCCAGTTACCTCAGGGTTCGGAGCGCAATATAAATAATAAACAAATACAAATACAAATACAAAAAGGCTCCCACTATGATAGAGTTCACATTTTCTGGAAATGTGTCACTTCCCCAGGCTTCTTTCCTGTAAAACAAAGTTCAACAGGATACATGAATGTTGTACAACTCCAGAACAGTACTCCCTCCTCTTGATGTTTGCAGTTTACTTTATAGATTTGTCTTTGCCTGGTATACCTCCCAGGCAGGAGTTTCTTAGCCAGTACACCCAATTGCTAATCCACTTAGATAGTGTTCACAGTTCCTGGGAATGTCTCCATTCCCTTGGTTTCTCTTCAAGATACTTCAAACTCCTTAGAGCATCAATCTTCCTTTGGTTAGCAAACAAAATACTTTGTCCACAAAGCAACCTGAGTATAAGTCTCAACTTTGTAGGATACATGGTGTACCTCCCTGCCAGGTTCCTTTTCACCTTAATATGACTTTGCTCACAAACCATAGCTTGCCTGACATACTCTTCTGCCCGGTCTTCCTTATGTGATCTGGGTTATGCACTTGCTAACTTGAATGTGCCTGGTACACTCTCCTGCCAGGGGTTTTACCGTAACTTGATTTACACATTTGTAATCTTGACTGTGCATGGTATACTCTTTTGACAGTGCTGTTTATGGGACTTGCTTCACACACTTGTAATCTTTACTCTGCCTGGTATACTCTCCTGCCAGGACTTTTCATGTGATTTGCTTTACACACTTGTAGACTTGTATATTTCCCACATTTATTCAATTAGTCTTTTTCAGATAATATTGGGTCTCATATTCCCTCTCATGTATTCCAGTTTCCCTTATCCTTCTTTGGCAGCATTTCCGAAGCTCCCTGTGTCCCAGTTCCCCACTGTAGGACTTAATGGTTTTCTCATGGCGTTCTTTGGTCCCTCTGCAGTAAACTGAAAGCAGCGTGATGTCCCGTCTCTACCTCACAGGTTTGTCGGCATTGTCTGGTGGCTTCCACTTCCTTCGCATCACCATCTTGTCTCCGGAGCCTCTCTCCATCTTCAGGCGGCATCAAGACTGCTCCCACAGTCCCGTGTCGCAAGGTAGTCTCTTCTCTCCTTCATGCCGTGGTCACCACACAGGGAACCGGCTCTTGCAGTCCTCCATCTTCTGCCTTCTCCCTGAGCCGACTGGCTCCACAGCCTTCTTGGCTTGGAGGTTCCTCACTGAGAGGGCACAACTTCCCCAAGCATCTTCTCTCTTCACTTTGCTGGTTAAGGGTTTTAAATATCCCGGTACCTAGTACACACTCGCAACCACTGGAGCGTGACTTGTGCTTTTTGTTCTTGTTGATCCTTACTACTCCATTCAGCCTTATCGTCCCAGTATTTCTACATGTATGGGTATTATAAATATAACTATAATTATAATTGTTCTTTTATAATGCATTTAATACCATTGAGTGGTTTCTAAGCGTGTGATCGGGATTCAAACCTATGTAGCGCTGCGTTGTCTTTCTTCCAAGACAAACACGTTGTCCCTAACATATCTTTCCACCCCAGGCAGTTCTTGGCATGCTGGATACAGAACATTGAAAGGTGTCATGAGTAGGTCCTGTAGGTGGTTGAAGGGAGTCAGTACAATATGCCATCAAGGCATGAGGAAAAGAAGAAGCATTCCTAAAAGGGAAAGGGGGATACCATGTCTCGTTTGTTGATGTCAAATGAACCCTATGAATTTTGCTGCCTCTGATGCGATCCTCCCGCATATTGCCACCTACAGGGTCAGGATCAGCTAGTGGCTGCCATCCTCTGGCCACATGGGGAGAGATTACCACTGGGAAAGTGTGATGATATCATCACGTTCATCAGAAGTGCCTATTGCCATTGTTATGGCTTTGAAGTGCTGTGGGGTGGAAGGCCCTTTGGAAGACCACAGTCTGTGCAAGCATGGAAATAAAGAGCATTAGATTGAATGCGGATAGTAAACAGAATTAGGTGACTATTCAATTACTAGCAGAGATAACTAATTTTTTTTTTTATTTATTTATTTGTTTACAATTCAATGAAAAGAATTTTTACAAACAGTTGAGAGCGACAGCAACCCTTAATGAGATGCGCCTCGAGCTTTCATGAAGTTATGTCAGATTCCTGGTGAGAACGGGATTACCTCTTCCAGGTCAATGTAATGTTTAGATGAAGTTGGTAAGGCTCAAGCGGACGTAGGAGTCCGAACGCGGAGAAGATACCAAAGGAAGCTTGATCTCCCTTATCAACATTGTTGTGATGGAGTGGTGGCTTCGGAGATTTTACTCTCGCTCGTGGTTTGTGAACTGGAACTGATCATTTCAAAGGCAGACTCCAGGATTTTGACAGTCGCAATTGTCCATCTGGTTTTTTCTCCCGACATTAACCTGTTCCACCACGTAAGTTCTTCTTCCTCTCCAAAAGATGTGTGTTCGCAGACCAGTGTCGACAGATAGGTGGCTCGAATTTTTCTCACCTCAGGACATCTAAGTAAGAGATGTTTGATTGATTCTGTCGTAGTGGAATTGTGGCAAAGGCGACAGATAGTGTCAGTTGAACTGGATCTGATTGCTAAAATTTCTCTCGTCAGCAGGAGGTTGAAACGAGCTTGCATGAATAATTTTCTTAGCTGTTGGCTTGGAAACTTAGAACAGTATGGTATAGGTACGTTGAGTCTGTTAAAGGTAGGTGGGAGATTTGTGGTCAGTTTGTTTGTTTGAGCTTCCGATAGAGTCAGGATCCAGTCAAGTTCCTTTAACTTTCTTTTTACTCTTTCCGGATTATGCTTAAGATCTTCGACTGAGCATGCTATGTCTGATAGCTTTCCTTTTAAGTTTTCTGACCATGCGGTTAAGTTCGTTGTTCGCTGCTTTGCGATTTCATCAGATACGATTTTGTAGATTGATGGACTGTCTGGTATTAAGGTGTTTCTGAAGAGAGTGAAAGCGTGTAGCATCACCGTTGTTTCTAACGACTGTAGGCCCAAGTCTCGTCTGATGAGATCCATCGAGGTGGAATTTGGTAGACCTAGAACTGATTTCCAAATTAAACTTTCTAATCTGCGCCAGATGCTGTTTGGTATGGTCAAAGTTGCTCCCATACCGTATGTGAGTGTGGGCACCACTTTTCCTTTGTAAAATTCGATCGCTGGTTTAAGTGAAAATTTACCAAATCTGTTGTTAACTGTTTTCATTTGGGCTGCGAGGTTGCGCGCTTTGTCCCACAGGGCTTGTTGCATCGTGGCCTCCATAGCTGAACGGTCAATGTGTACCCCTAGGTACTTAATGCTGGTAACCACCTCGATAGGAATTGATTTTGATTTCTCTTTGTTGATTTTCATGTTGTTCTCTCCCATGTATAGAGCCAAGTTGGATAGTTGGCGTTGAAGTCTGATCTGAGTTTGATCTAATAGAATTAGATCGTCGGCATACATGAGACGTGATATGTGCTCGTTACCCAGCTTCGGTGGTGCCATCTTAACTAATTTAAAACATTATAAAAATCACACAGAACATTGTGTTCAGGCTCAGAGATGGCTGCTATTTTAGTGACTATGTAACAGATGGACCAAATTCTTTTACGGGACTCAGATGTATTGTATAGATTGCATTGCAAGAAGAGGAATGGGGATTTTACATAATCCTTTAACTCCTAGGGCAACTATCTACAGTTGAGGGCTCTCCTATACTTTACATGCAGAAGACATGTACACTGAATAACATGCAATCAAGGCAAAACAATCTGAATCCCTGCACTCCCACCCTGCATACAGGTTCCATTTCACTAGCTCACACTGCACCTTACAATCCCACCCTCTAGCTCTATCACACTCCCTCTCTCACACATCGATACATTGAATCCCATGTGCAGCAAAACATACATCTGTCAGTTGGCAGATGAGGTGGAAGGGTAATTCAGTCTGCAACCTACAGTCAATTAACATAAGCACTATCTAAGGTAATCTGGACCCAATGAGTAGGTGCTGTTAGGCAGTCATGCTGATTGTGGTTGAATATACTGGGAATGCCAGGAAGTGTAGGGCAGGTGGCACTGGAAGACTCAGTGATTTCAGGAATGGAGAAGCTGAGATGTGCCTTTGTTACTGTGGAATTGCAACGGCTTCCACTGGGAACTTGAGGGAATTGGTTACCAGGTAGCAGTGTTGAGTTGGGGACTCCACAAGGCTCAGCGGGTATCAGATGTAGAGGTCACAAAGCTTTGGTGTCGAGTAAACTCAGAGATGTGGAGGTAGTTAAGTGCTGAGGTCAAGGATGAGTCTGGCGTTACATTTGCAGCAGCTTGAACAGCACTGAGGGTGCCCAAAATGGTATTGCTGTGGTTTTGGAAATGCAGTGAGATCCAGGGGTCACTTACATGGTTCTGCGGCAGTTGGGAGGCCGAGTCTGGGATTTCCAGGGACAATGTGATTCCTACCATACTGCACCTCCATTCCTGAGAGCTCAGCTGACACCTTCAGGGTATTCTTCACCTCAATTGAGCAGGGTCTAGATTCCAATGCAACTACCAGCAGTGCCTTGTCCAGAAGCAGTTAACCCCCACTGGTCCCTGGAGATGGTTAGGGGACAGAG
Source organism: Ambystoma mexicanum (assembly GCF_040938575.1). Classification (NCBI taxonomy): domain Eukaryota; kingdom Metazoa; phylum Chordata; class Amphibia; order Caudata; family Ambystomatidae; genus Ambystoma; species Ambystoma mexicanum. Next base: position 810,115,684 of record NC_090941.1, read on the forward strand.
CTCTCCTCTGCTTTGGATGTCTTTTGTATTACCCTCTATGGTAGAGGACTTTCAAGTAGCCAGTACTTCCAGCAGAAGTAAAGTGAATTCTTCTAACAATCCAAAGCTGAATCATAGAATGCAAGGGTGCCCCTCCTTATAAAGACAAAATGATAAAGGGGATTGCTCCAAAGGAGGCATGCCATGAAGGGTTGTGGGAGATGGTGTGAAGTCCAGGTACTCTTTGCCTTATGCGATCACACCCAGAGTACCTTGCCTGCTGGGAATGGAAAGGACAGGAAAAGGAAGAGAGCCCTAACAGAAACCAAGATTTTGCTACCCTTCTCTCACACCCTGTTTTCCTCCTAGCTACTGTAATATCACCCCTCTTCCCATGCCTGCTTATTTCACCAGGAGTTCAGTGGTCAGCACCGTGGTGGGAGAGTTACTATGATATGTTAGTGCTGACTCTGGGGCAGCAATTACCAGGAGACATCATTGAGGACCAATGCTCCGAGGGAATGTCTTACCTTTTGTGGTGTGCGGGGGGCTGGGCCTACGCGTGGGGCTTGCGCTGCCCGTGGACAAAGACACGGACACTTGCTGGGTTTGTGACAGGAGCGGGAACTCCCCTTTTGGTGGGCTCCGCGCTCCTCTTTATTTCCTTGTCCACGTGACCGCGGTCACGTGGACATCACATCCCTCATCAACTTTTAGATAAACATTCAAACATGAGAACCATTAGTAACCGTTTAAAAAAGTTTCCATTGAATATTCAAAAAAGTTTCCATTGAAGCAGCGTCTCACGTCTATCGCTAGGGCTGGCTCTCAGTCCCACGGCCTGGCCGCATGTAGATGCCATTGAGGATGTATCCTTTCAACCTCGTTGATGGCACTGGTTGCTTCCGGAGTGCATACCGCCCTCCTCTCTCTCGGTGGGGAGTATGAGGTGTGTCCATGTTTCTTTCTTATTTATGGCTGGCAAGAGGCTCTGGGGTTACCTCCTCCACAAGGCCTTCTCTCGGACTGTCTGTCTGTGGTGGCTGGCCCTCTCCGGCATTACTGTCTGCCTTGCTTTACTCCCATAGAGTTGGTGGGACTTTCTGGAAGTGCAAGACGTTTCTCGACACCGACTCGTGCCCTCTAGCTGACATGAGGCCATGCTCTCGATGGGATACAGTCCACGGTTCTGATTCATACGGGAGTGACATCTTCCCTTTCCGGTTTCTGGTTTTTACCAATACCGTGTCCCCAACCTGGAGATCACTGGGTGTTGCTCTTCTGACCAGGTCCTCTTTGGCGTTGTGTATCTGCCTCCTCGTCTCTATGCTCTCCAAGTCGACGGGGGCTGGCTTCCAGGAGTGGTGCAGGGGCAGCCCTCCTTGGATGGGAATGCCGAACATCATGTCCGCTGGGCTGACGTGAGTTGCAGAGTGTGGCATCAGCCGGTACGTGCGTAGGAATCTGTAGAGCTCGGGGAGCCACCTGCGACCTTTGTTCTTGGCAATTCTTATGCTCTTATTAATGGACGCCATAAGTCTCTCCGCGTCCCTGTTGGCTTGTGGCCACTATGGGGTTACATGATGGTGGCATATCCCCAGATTGCCCATGAAGCATTGGAACTCCTTGCTTGTGAACGGCAGACCGTTGTCGTTCCGGATTGCCGGCGGGATCCGTGCGTTGCAAACATTTTTTCTAGCACAGTGGTGACTGCTGCAGCATCTGTGGAGAGGACAGGCTCAACTTCGGGGTACTTTGTGTGCTCATCAATCGCCACTAGCAGGCAGGTTTCATTGGCAACCGTGCAAAAGTCAATGCTGATGGATTCCCACCTGCGGTTGCTTCGTGGCAGGCATTCCATGGGTTCCGGCGGTCCTGGCCGACGTGAGGACCGACAGGCACTGCAAGTTTCTACAAGGGCCAACACCCTTCGTTGCATCTGGGGCAGCCAGAGGTGTGAATTGAGGTAGGCAAGTGTTATGACGACCCCCTGATGCCCTTCGTGTGCCAATTGGATTGCTCTCTCGTTCAGGGACAATGGCAGTACGATCATGTGCCCCTTCGGGACTACCCCGTCCACCGACATGGACAGCTCATGGCGTATCCCGAAAAATGAATGTAACAGTTCTTGGTCTGGTTGCGTTCTCCGGGCAACTGCGGACAGGAATGTCTTCCATTCCCCAGTCAGAATGGGCGCTTTTGCCAGCTGCAAGCATGGGTCCTTGTCAGTTTCCGTTTGTATTTCATCTAGCGTCATGGTCTTCGGTCTGGCGTATTCAATTATTTGGCATACATGATCTTCCGCAATTTTCTCGTTCAGACGCAGTGGCTGGCGTGGGTGGCACGACAAGTAGTCTGCCGGGTTGTCAGCACCCGCATGGTATTGCACATTCAGGTTGAACTGTTGCACCTGCAGCAGCCAGCCCTCAATTCTTGCAGGTGGGTGCGGCGCCAAGCCTTCGAATATAGGGATGAGTGGTTTGTAGTCAGTAAGCACTTTCACCAGGTGCCCCAAGACGTACACGTGGAAGTGTTTGCAGCCTCAGATAATGGCCAGCACTTCTTTCTCGATGTGAGCATAGTTTTTCTCAGCCGGCATGAGTCCCCTGCTTGCGCATGCAATGCTGTAGACTGTTCCATTCTTGTCTCTCTGCATCAGCACCACTCCCAATCCTACTGGGCTGGCGTCAACGAGTAGCTCTGTTATGCGGTGGATGTCAAAGAACGCCATGGTGGTGTCACTGGAAAGAGAGTCTTTTATCTTTTGGAAAGCTTGTTCTTGACTGGTGCCCCGCTGCCATGGAGCCTTGCCTTTCGTGAGTTCCCGTAGTGGGGCAGCGGTTGTGGCGAGATCAGGGATGAAGCGACCACAGTACGTGGCCATTCCCAAGATGCTTCTAACTTCCGACACTGTGGATGGCGATTTTGCATTCTTGATGTCGTTAACCTTGCTGAGGTCTGGGTAGACACCCTGTTTGTTGAATACGTGGCTGAAAAAGTCAGATTGGAGGTCAAGCTTGCTGAAGACAGTTGCACCTGTGAGGTCTTCGATCAGCTCGTCAATCGTTGGTGTGATGTGTCTCTCCTGACCGATGGCTTCATTGGGAAGGCGCATATCAATGCATATGCGCATGGCATTGGGTTGTTTGGGTTTTGCCATGACTACCATGGGAGAGACCCACGGGGTGGCTCCGGACGTCTTTTCAATGATATTTAAGTCCTCCAGCTTCTTGAGTTTGGCTTCCACGGTGGCTCTCATATGGAAGGGAACTCTCCTGTGTCTCACTGCCCTGGGTTCAATGGTTGGGTCGATGTGGAGCTTCACTGATCGACCTTTGAGGCACCCAATGCAGGTAAAGAGTTTCTTGTGTTTCTCGAGCAGGAGCTCAATATTCTCGGGTTGGATGGTGAGGTTGAACTGTATGACTTCCAGGCATTCAGCCGTGGTGCTACTGAGTAGAGTTTCAATTCTGGCATCAACAACATGGATCCATGTCTTACAACTGATGCCGTGGTGGGAGAGTGTCATTTTAAAATACCCAGCCACTGGGAGGGGCTTCTTGCACCCATAGGCGTAGAGTAGAACTGAGCACCGTCAGAGCGTCGGTTTGGGCTCAAGTTTGTCAAACTTGGAGACGGGCATGACGTTCACGGTGGCCCCTGTGTTTATCATCATGGTGACTGGGATGTCACCTACCAGCACAGTGCATCGGCGGGATCTGGCCCCACTGCGGTCCTTGCTGTCTCCTGGTTTCACTGCCGAGATCATGTGCACCCTTTACTTTTTCCGGTCGTAGATCCTTCTATTGTGGCTAGGGGACGTCTCTCTGCTGGACTGGTCCTCATCGCTGCTGCTGGGGCTGTCCGAACCTTCACCGGACAGAACCTTTACCTCTGCTGTACCAGGGCTCCTCCGTTGGTTTTCTTTGGCGGTGCAGTTGTCTCTCCCGGTGCCTGGTGGATCTTCGGGTTCCTGCGTCGTCTCTGTGTCGTGGGGTGTTTTGCTTGTGGGTGATGTCCCTGGCCGTTCTAGAGCTTAGACACACTGACGCATAATGATTCTCTTTTCCGCATTTGTGGCACGTGGTGCCATATGCTGGGCATGGCTCGTTTCTGCCGTGCCGTCCTCCGCACCATATGAAGTCTTTCAATCTCGTGCCGGGTTGCCCCGGTCATGGTTTCTGTTGCCTCAAGGCGTTGACCGTCGGGGTGTTGTTCTTTGACAGGTCAGTGTCTAAGGGTAGGCGTCTTATAATCTGCTCCATCTCTGCCGCATACTCGTCCGTCCTCTCGCGTAGGCATCCCATGGCTAAGATGGTCACACAACAGCGCCATTTCCCTCAGACGGCTGTGGAATTTGTCTATACTCTCCTGCTGGCGTTGTCTGGCCTGGCTCATCTTAAATCTTTCGAAGTCGTGGCTAGCTTTCGGCTTGAACTTCCTCGTGAGGACGTCCTTTGCTGTCGTATAGTCGTCATCCGTACCTCGATTTGGTAGGGCATTGAAAATGCGAAGGGCCATCGTGCCTAGTTTGAGCATGAGGAATGCTCTCTTCATCTCTTCGTCCTCAATCCTGCGGGTGTGGAGGGAGAGTTCGAACTGCAGTAACCACAGATCCCACCGGAGGCCAGTGCGGGCACCAAATGGTTGAAACGGTTGCATGAACGTGCCCTGTGTGGTATCCAGCCACGTGCTGGTGTTTGGGTTGCGGCTCTGGCCCTGCAGTCATTGCAGTGCTTTGATGTCATCCATCATGTTCTCTTTTGTCTTGAACTTGCACCTGCTGGTGGGTGCAGCTCGTCTATGGGGCCCTGGGTCTTCGCAAAAGGGTCTTTGGTTTGCAGCCTGTGAGTGAGTGTGCCACCGAGCTCCCTGTGCTGGCTAAATGCACTCTGGGTGCAGTGTTGTTTATCCTACCTAGCGGTGCCCCGTGGATCATGCTGCGCGCCTGCTGAGGTACACATGGGGGCGCCTTAGTGTGTTGCTTGATCCTCCTGCCCTTGGTTTGCAGGTCTGGACTGAGGCCTCTAATGTAGCTGCCCCTGGTGGGGGTATTCGTCTTCAGGCCCTTCCCAGCAGATGCTTGCACTCAGATCCTTGCATGCGTCGGCATGCACGGCCCCCTTTCGGGAGAGCTTGTCAGTTTCCCACGCTTCTGGTGGATGAGGGAGCTCGGGGGAAGATGAGTGGAACAGTCCCCTCTGTACTTTCTCCGGTTCGTTTAGTTTTTTTTTCTCCTCTCTCTGCGTGTGCTCCCGTGTTGTGTGTGCGTCAGGTTAGAGGGCCACCCTTTTTGCTTGTGGCCGCTGGCGGGGCACGGGCAAAGCGCAGCACTTACTGTGAAGCCTGCGGGGGCGGGCTTTTTTTTTTTCTCTCTTCCTTGCGCTCCCGGCTTCAGTGTCAGGCGTGAGTATCTCAGCGAGCCTGGGCTGCCGGGGGAGCGTGGACGCCTGCTGTGTTTTGCTTTGGGCGGGTCCGTGAGGGATCCCACCTTTGCCGCCATTGTGGTGTGCCAGGGGCTGGGCTTACACGTGGGGCTCGCGCTGTGCATGGACAAAGACACAGACACTTGCTGGGTTTATGACAGGAGCGGGAACTCCCCTTTTGGTGGGCTCCGCGCTCCTCTTTATTTCCTTGTCCACATGACCGCGGTCACGTGGATATCACACCGTTCATGTAGGAGAATCAAAGGGGCACCATCCAGGCCATTCTCCCACATGGCTGTAAGAGAGATAGACTAGACATTAATAAACATCTGTCCTGTCATAGCTGTGCCTAGTTGACAGAGCTGACACTATTGGGATGTCACTTTTCTGTGGATATATCAATGTGTGCTCTTAGTTGTAACCATGTCACAAACAGGGTTGTCTTATATTTAAAGATGTATGTCCCACCAGATTGACTAAGACATACAGTTAATATGATTTAGATTAAAGAGTAGAAGCTTAAAATGCCACTTCTGACTGCAGGAACCGTGTGTTCCAGCAACAATCAGGAATGCACATGTAATCTTTGAGCCTATCCTGTGCCAATGTAAGATCTGGGGCTGAGGGCAAAGGTACATATTTGCACTATAACTTCGGCATGTAGCATTCATGAGAATGGGGGGCGGCGTGGCGGGGGCTCATTAGCAGACGACTCTTTTAGATACAGAGTTACAAGCCTCATTTTATCGTATAAAAAGCCAGGGTTTTCATACCCTCGCAGATAGCATTGTGTCACAATATCCCCCCAAAGATGTGTCAGAATTGTCGTCCTCTTGTCAATAGAGGTGTATACCAGTATGTATATGATTCTGTATTTTTATCCACAGGGAAAAAACACTTACCAGTGGCCAGCTCCTCCCGTCCTTCACATGAAATACTGGCAAGAATTGTTCCCATGGCATACATTTGGTTCTGTTTGTTAGATCTGAGATAGGTGAAAATGGGAACCTTGCTTACATTATACAATATCGTAAACTCAAACAAAATCTGTATCACCTGAACAATCTTCCTTGTTGCAGTACTTACTCATCCATCGCTTCAAAGAACAACTCACTGACCTATAATCTGCGGAAACCCAATGACACTGACTGGGTTTTACTTTACCTCCCTAATATGAATCTCCTCAAGTAACCCTCCTTTGCCCTTCACTCCTTATCCTTATCTTCGAACATTTAATAGTCTGTGCTTTAATTATATCCATATTATTGTACTTCTACTACAATATGGTGTATTTGGATTTAAATGCGCTTATCTTAGCCCTTATGAAATGTCATGTTTAGTATTAGGCGTGGGCATCGGTACCCATGATTGAATGCAATATCATGAATAGCAGCCCCGCAAAGCCTATGATAGGTGGGCAATCAGAAGCGGTAAAGCCCATAAGCATGTCCAATGAGAAAGTGGCAGAACCTTTGAGGGAGGCTTTGCTTCTGAAAGTGTAAGAGAGGTGTAGTGCATGATAGAACAATGTGCGAGCCAGAAGATGCTTTTCAACATGAAACAAGTGATCTGCTAATGCAGAGATACAAGGGAGGAAGATGATGCCATGAGACTAGGTTAGATAGAACGGTAATAGTGAGAGACTGGGTACTCCTAAAATAGCAAAAACTTTAATTGTGACATACTGTGAGAATTGCACTAGAATCTGTAACACCTCCAAATGTATCCAGAATCTATCTTGCAGGGGACAGCATATTAAAGTGTTTTGAATCTTGTTTGGAGGAGAGGTACAGGTAACAGTCAATTTTATTTCAATGCAATGCAAAAAGAAATAAAATTGACTGTTACCTGTAGCTAATACATTTGAGTGGTTAAGTGTTTTTCTTCAACAGTATCTGTCTGGTATGTAAAACCCAATATATCCATTCTGTATGAACATCAATCGATGAAACAAGGAAGAACACATTTGTGATATAAATGGTTTTTATTAACTTTTAGTAAGTGAATGTTTTGAGTTGGTAAAAGTCCTACAGGAACTAGGGAAATAATCGGCAGCTAATGAGGAATAACCGAGGTGCATAGTGTGGAAAATGGGAGAACAACACGTGTGATGTTTAATGAGTTCCCAAAACCTTTAGCTGATACTTGCAGTAGACATACATACCTCAAACCTTTTCAAAGCACACATTGCTGTCCCTCCAGAGATGCCTTATTCTATAAAACAAAGTCTAAAGGTGATGACTAACAGAAAAGTCCATCCCACTCTTAACAAGTCCTTTCCCCTCTTGGACAACCATGCGCTTATACAAGACTTAGGGCCTCGTTACATCTTTGCAGGTCTGGAAAACATGTTTTAAAAATGCTGGTGATTCCAGCACAGCATTTTCTTCAGACCTGCTGGTATATCAGGGCCCCACTGGCAGATAAATGACTGAATCACTGGCACTGATAATGTCAATGCCGGTGATTCAGTAGTTCCCATCCCATGGAGTCCTGTGGTACTCCATGGGAATTGGAACATACCATCATACCGCCACCTGCAACATCAAGGTAATACCGGGATATCGGGTGGCGGAGATGGTAATGCAGCTTTTCCAGTATGCCACCGGAATTATTGTCGGAATTCCGGGAAAGTTGTAATGACCCCCTTGGTCCAAATCCTGGCAAACACAAGAATGCACAAACCTAATCTATCTCCAGCTCTAGTCTGGAACCAACACAAATTATGGTTCCCTGGGAAACCTCACAGAAGTACTGCCAGTTCTGGCTTCCCCACAGCCTTTTACTTTCTTCTCTAGATCTCTTACAGTATTTCACTTTTTCTAGACCTCACCAATGTCTTTCTCTTTCTGTTGTGTGCCTATCCACTGTCATTCTCTTTCTCTGCAAGGCCTTTCGTGTTCTTATCCAGACCTCTCCACTGTCCTCTTTTTCTTAAACCTCTCCACAGTCTCTTTGTTTCTTTTAGCACTCCATTTCCTAATAGGCCAGGAGGCTCCCTCCTTCCCCTGCCTTTGGGTCTGGCATGGGGGCTTTATTTTCCTCAACTACACATTGACCCTTGTTCCTTCTTGATGTGAAAGGGGTTTGCTCCTTCAGATAGGGTTCTTATCAGGCACCCACATTATTACCCTTCTGCCAGCCATCTCTCATTCTCAGTATTGCCTTCAAATCAAGATCCTCTCTGAAGATCCAAGTTCTCAGAGCTTCTGCCTTCTCCTAGGTTCCTGTGGTAGAACTCAGTTGTGATCTGGTGGCATGGTCTCCAATTGGGGTCTGGCAGAGCTTTTTCTGTATAACTGCTGTCAGGTAGGCTACCTCGCTCAAGAAATGAGTCTCCCATTTGCTTCAGGGAGCAGTGAGCATTCTCTCTGCTTCCTCCCAGCTTGCACCCATAAAGAAATGGTTACCTATGCACGTTTTCTCCAAGAATCATCAGTACACCCACTCCACATTTTATAGCAATGTATTATGTGTGTTTTGTATGGAACATCACTTCCTTTTTAATGCACTTATCACCGCGATCCACCCTTGTTGTGGTAATTTCAATTAAGATGTGGTTGCGTTAAGTATGAATGCTCTGGAGGAACAAACTGCAGCACACACCCTTCCTGGTGACACCTATGGTAACTGGAGCAAATCATAGCCTGAACGCATGTATGCAATCGCGTGTCACCATAGAAACAAGGAAGATTCTTTCGCCTGAAATATATGTCAATGCAGCCTTTCTCTGTTTTTGCTTTATTATCCACATGTGTGTCTCATTGTTTGTTTAGTGTTTGAAACTACATTTTGTCTTTACAAAGTTGTTATCCACATATTAATGAAAGTATAAGATACTCAACCATTCTTTACATCTGTCAGAGAAAGTGCTTAATTGGTGTATGGCGCTGTAAAAAATAAATAAAAAACAAACGGAGTATATGTCACTGAGGCAGGATGCATTTTTTGGAGGTATGCATGTACGCATCTATAGATATTTGTTTCAGTAGTTTTCAACAATTAAAGGATGTCCTCCTGTTGCATCCTCATTTCACTGCCTGTTAATCTGTTTTTTAACATGTTTCATTATTATTCTAGTATTTAGCGAGTGCTAGCCTAGCTTCGGGAAGCAACAGAGTGCTCCACAATCAAAGGGGGAAGTACACGCTGAGGGACGCAGGGGAACAAGGAAACAGGGAGCAACAGGGTATGGGGGTGGGCAATTTGGCAGAAAGGGATCTACAGGCAGCCAGGGGAGGAAACCTTGGGGAGTAGATCACCCGGTCTGAATCTGAGATTGACCAAGATTTTCAGACCTAAAATCTCTCCACTGGCTCCCGGTTGTTGCAAGGATGTAATTCAAGACCATCTGCATCATCCACAAGGCTGTCTGGGGCCTGGGATCACGCTACCTGCAACTCAGAGAGCCGGGGCAGATCTCTCTCCTCAGCTGGCTCCCTCCTATGGAACAATCCCCCTCTCCATCTTGAACCGGACCACCTCAAGTTCCACAAACAACTCAAGACCTTTCTTTTCTCCTCCTCCTTTCGTCTCCCATGCTAAACATCCCCTCTGTTGCTGAGATTGGTGGGCTGGTCCTGCAAGAGTCCAATAGGGTCCTGGCCTTCTGGCCAATCACCCCTAGCACCTCCCTGCACTGCCCACTCAGCTCACACCTGCCTGTCGTGTGGTTTTGCCTCCACCCGCACAGTTTGGCGGTACACTTCCCTCTTCCCCTGGGTTATCTCTGCCCATGCACTTACTTTTTGCCCCCCCCAACGGGCACCTCTGGCACTTCCTACCCTAGGGGACCCTAATAACACTTACCCTCACCCCACCCATGGGCTGGGAGTACGATGGATATTAAAACCCATTTCTTCATACAAATGTGGCACTTTACATCCATGCATCCTTCCGTGTAACATGAATATATCTGACTTTGGCAAGCCTACTTGTCAATAGGCCTCAATGGGCCTCATTACAGCTTTGGCGGTAGACATGCCGCTATTGGCGGCATGGCTGCCTCCAAAACCGGGTCTGGGTTCCCTGAATGGGGAATTACCGGGCCTTTCCGAGTTTGGAGGGGCTGGTAATTCCTCCCTCAAGGAACCCGGGCCCGGACCTTCCCCATTCCCATTCGAGCCCACATAGGGCTCAATGGGAATGGGTGCAGGGAGATAACAATGGGCCAATTACACCCGGCCCGTTGTTAGCTCCTCATCCCCTCGCGGGACCCGATAAGGACTCCAGGTTTTACCAGGCAACCCGTCCTTACCGGGTCCCGCGAGGGGACCTCATAATCAGGCAGAATGGGTTTAACGGGTCCGCATCAATTAGCGGCACCCGTTAACCCATTCCGCCAAGATTGTAATGAGGCCCAATGTCTATTTATTTCTAATCGTTTTGTGAATATCACTGAGGCTTTCAGTGTGAGATTAAAATCTGTTTTGTATTCAATGAAGTAGTGGCACAAGATTGCAAATGTGAAAGTGTTTCTTTTGGAAGCTATTGATTCAGTAGCGTTGAATGTGGATTTTTGGGTAAAACGCCTTCATGTAATGTGAATTTATATTAATATTTGTCAATTTAGACTAGTCAAAAGCTGTAGTTGTACAGTAAAGCAACTTATTAATATGGCACTGTGAAGAACAGACCCATATTATCATGTTGGCTCTGAACTCGCTTCATTGTCATGTTTTCCAAGATGCCCGCCTCAGCCTCATCTCACATTGTGGTTTGGAGTCAGGCTTTATGAGGGGTCTCTGAAGGGATGTCTGCCCCCTAGCGACTACTGTTTTAAATTAGCTACAAGCACAATCAAGTGTAAATCTCTTTAATCAATTGAACTTTACAACTGCGTTAAATAGTTGCTACTGATCATAGATTTAGAACCAAAGTGCATCGTCTGATCCCTGCATGCATCGTTTATTCCATCCCCGAAGAGGTGCCAGGTTCTTCAGGGCATTATATTGAACTTCACAAATAGAAGCCACGTAAAGAGCATGGACAACATAAGAACTGTTCTACTACCACATTGGCCAGGTAAATGCAGTGCTGAGATGTGTGCTTTTGATTTGATTTGATTTTGGGTATTTATAATGTGCTGATGATGGACTTAACCATATAGAGGCACAGTTGATATAGAAAACAAAATGTTAATAAATCAGTCTAAACATCAAGATCAATTTTAACGTCTTGAGAGCTCTGCAGAATTGGTGAAGCATCTCAAGAGCCCTGATCTATCTGGGGATGCTGTTCCACAGCTCTGGACCAAAGACTGCAAATGTTCGGTCTCCCCTTGACACACATATTGACGGGGGAACAGTCAGGAGCAGCAGACCTCTTGACCGTAACAGCCCAGCTGGTTGGTAGCAACACATCTTGTCTCTTAAGTAGGCAGGGGCAGTTCATTTAAGCATTTAAAAATAAGGCACACCACCTTAAAGTTAATACGGTCCTCCAGTGCCAACCAATGCAATGCTCAATGAGAGGGGGATACATGGGCCGATCCGTGTAAGTGGTAGATCAATCTGATGGCCGCATTTTCAGATTTTTGAAGCCTACACATTTGTTTAGTTGGGATGCCCATCAAGAGACTTTTACAGTAGTCCAGATGGGCATTCCTTAAGGCGCCCACCACCATTGCTTGGTCTTCCTCTGGGATAAATGGCAGGACTTGCCACATCAATCACAGCAAATACAAAATAAAAAAACTGCCTGCACCTTGGCTTGTACCTGCCACTTGCTACCAAGATTGTTGTCCTGCCAAATACAGCCCAGCTTTTTAATCTTGGAAGTGAACTTCAGTTTAGTGGGCCAAAAAGTTGAAATTCTTTTGTGGCTGTGAGTAGGTGCCTAGGTCCAAACAATCAAAGCTCCATTATGGTGGCATTGAGCTGTAGCTGATTTTTAGACATCCACTCACTAACTTCTTCCATGCACTGTTTGACATTAAGGAATGTTTCCTCAATATTTCTAATTTTGATGAAAACATGTGTATCATCAGTGTAGGAATGATACTTCATCCCGTGATACCTCAGAATATCCCTCAACGGACTTAAGTACAAAAAAAAAAAAGTAGAGGCGACAATGAGGACCCTTTTGGTACTCCAGATCCCGTCATAGAAGGATCTGACATATATCCACCAATTTTGGCCTGCTGTTGTCTATCAGCCGGAAAAGATCCAAGCCACTTAATTGCATATTCAGAGACTTTGCCTATGTGTGATTATATGTTGCTCTTTTCACTAAGTGGCAGTTCCAATATATATCACTCCCTGATATATAATCCCACCCCATTGTTGTGGGATACAAAACAGGCTATTGTATTGTTAAAACTCACATTTATTTAAATAAAATCAAAGGCTGTACCATTACTTGGGGCAGTCAACACAATATGATACATCAATGTTTATAACTTCTTTGCACAATTAGTGTTTCCCTGCCTGTGGCAATCTCGCTATGGGGTGGCACACACACAATCACTCCTTGAATCAACTGCGTATATACTTCTTAACATGAGGGAGACCTGAACCAATTGACTACACATTTCTGTTGACCCCAATTTAGTGCCCTGGCTTAGGATGACCTGTTCTAGTAACACAGTGACTATGATTGCATAGTATTTCCTAATAGGTCATGAAATGCCATAAGAAGGCCTACAAAGGCATGACATGTCAAAGAAAGTATTAAAAAGCATAAAAGTTTAAAAAGACACAATAATGGCTCCTCCCTATTCTCTTACCACTGGTCTCAGAAGACATCTTGATTTTCACTTCCGCACTTTGTTACTTTCAGGCTTTCTCCCACCCTCCAGCTCTCTATCGCCCACTATGCTGTCCCTGTGTTGTGACATATTTTTGAATGTTTAGTATTACTCCAGAACTCTAACACTCCTCTGGTTTACACTTGATCCTAGAACCCTATGTAGACATTGCGACAGATTTGTCCGAGTCTACAACGTCTATCGCTTTATGATGACGGTGGTGAGGGGAAAAGGGGTTAACAAACTCCTCTTGTCATATCTAGTTTGTGGTGATGAGTTAGCTGTGAAAATCCTAATTGGTTCATCATTATGTGCATTTATAGGGCCTCCTGTCGATTGTGTCATGCTGTATAGAATACTCTGATCTGTTCTGTTATTTAATCTTGAAATAGGAAAAATGGAATATACAGTGGGGGCTCCAGTCAAAGTTCAAAGAAGGGTCCTGTTGTATAGACAGCCGTTAAAAGCCATCCCGCAAAGGGAACCTTGTAATCAGGCGTTAAGGGTCGACGCCGTTTACAGCGCCGTAAACCCCTTAACGCCTGAGTCAGAATGAGGGCCATTGACTCCCTCAATCTGAGGTTATCTTGTCTGGAAGACCATGGAGCCTGAATATATCTTTGACAAACGTCTCTGCCATCTTTTCCGCTGTAGGTAACCCAGGAAGGGGAGTAAAGTTGTGCCATCTTAGATAGAGTATCCACAGTTACCATAATGCAGGAACATCCTTGTGAAATTGGTAATTCCACTATAAAATCCATGGAGTTGTGACTCCAATGACGATCAGGTATTGAACTCTGTTCCAACAAACCCACAGGTTTAGAGGTGCTGTATTTACTTCAGTTGCATATACCGCATGATCTCACATGGCATTGTACATCAGTAGATAGACCAGGCCAGCAGAACACCCGTCGTACTAGTTCTAAAGTACTCTTTTGACCTCTATGCCCAGCCATCTTGTGGTCATGACACCAGGACAGGACCTTTTTGGAGAGAGCTGTAGAGGGTAGAAACAAACGCCTTTTCTGAAACAATTATCCATCCATCTTATTTAACTCTTTTTCATAAGATTGGACACTGGTTGGCTACAGCATCTTTAACTTGTTGCAAGAATGATGTAATATTGCTGATTATCTTGTTTCTGGGAAAAAACTTTCGGGAGACATGGAACACGGACCCGTTTCGCCCACAATTCTGGAGAGGGCATCTGCTATTGTGTTTTGGCTTCCCGGAATGTAAGTAATGTTAAAGTCATGCTGGGCAAAAAAATGTGCCCAGCGGGCTTGCCGTGAATTAATGCACTCCATGTTTTGCAGGACTTGTAGATTTTTGTGGTCCGTCCGTATTGTTAATGGATGAGTACCCCCTTGTAACAGATGTCTCCATTCACTACAGGCCGTTTTCATAGCTACGAGTTCTCTTTCTATGACGGAATCATTTTGTTGGCTGTCAGTGAGTGTCTTTGACAAATACGCAATGGGATGCTTTTTGGCACTGTGTTCTTGTAGGAGGACTGCACCTATAACTGTCGCAGAGGCATCTGTTTCCAGAATTAAAGGTCTGGTTGACGCAAGATAGGAGCGCTGCAGAAAGGCGTTTCAGTAACTGAAAACTATCATCTGCCTTAGGGCTCCATTGAAAAGGTTCAGAGGACTTTTTTGCAGATTAGTGATAGGTAGAACTGTTTCAGAAAACCCAGCGATAAAACGTCTGTAAAAATTCGCTAGGCCCAAATATCTTTGCACCTCTTTGACTGAGGCTGGTGCCGGCCAAAGTATAATAGCTTTGGTCTTCTTCGGGTCCATATGTACGCCTTGCTGAGACAAAATAAACCCCAAATAGGGAACTGAAGAGGCACCAAAAACACATTTCTCCTTTTTGGCTTGGAGCCGATTTTGTTTGAGACGTTCCAATACTTCTGAAAGATGTACAAAATGTTCTTGCGAAGTGCGAGAGAACACTAAAATATCGTCAAGATACACCACTACTGTAATGAACAGAAGATCAGAAAAAATGCGGTCCATGAATCGTTGAAATATGGCTGGTGCATTGACCAGCCCAAAAGGCATCACATGGTATTCGTATAGAGCAAAAGGGGTCTAGAACACCGTCTTGCACTCATCCCTAGATCGTATTCTGAGCAAATGATATGTACTGCGTAAGTTGAGTTTGGTAAATATAGAGGCACCTTGCACGGCTTCCAAAATATCTGGAATGAGGGGCATGGAATAACAATCCCTTACTGTGACCTTGTTCAAACCCTGAAAGTCAATACATTGCTGAAGGTCTGTAGAGTCCCGTTTGGGTATGAAAAATAACAGGGCTCCTGCTGGTGATTTAGAAGGTCTTATCAACGCATTATGTAGATTGTCATCCAGATACCTTCTGAGTGCCTCTTTCCCTTTGTGTGATAATGTAAACATTCTCCCAAAAGGCACCAGTGCATCTGGTACCAGGTCTGTGTTGCAATATTCAGGTCTATGAGGTGGTAATGCCAATGGGATCGATTCAGCAAATACTTCTTCATACCTTTCCAAGAGTCCTGAAATGGAATGGATTCCTACTGCCGTATGTAAGATGTTAGGCAATGTCTTTGCTTCTTGGTAATGTACGGCCTGTAGGCAATGCTTTAGGCAATAAGTAGAATCAAAACCAAGTTTATTGGATGACCAATCGATTTGTGGGTTATGTTGGCGCAACCATGTGATACCCAATATGAATGGAAAATGGGCTGCGCAAATGATGTCAAATCTGATCTGTTCTATATGCTGTTGGATGGTGACTTGGAGTACTTCTGTGGTCTGAGTTATGGGTCCTGAACTCAGGGGTTTACCATTGACACCCTCTACCTTTTGATCCTCCTTGCGATCCACATGGTTTAGACCCATCTTATCCACCCATAAGGTGTCGACAAAATTTCCTGTGGCCCCGCATTCCAACAGGGCTAGTGCTTCAACGGAATGACCGTCCACCATCACAGTAACTGTTAGCACCATTAGACATGAGTCTTCTAAGTTGTCAGGAGAACCAATGGACATTGACACATAGGGACTGGAACCATCCCCTCGGTTTCCTGTCCCATCTAGGACCAAGGGTTTTCTTTTTCCGGCTGTCGAACAGGTATTTCCGGGCAGTTCCGAATACGATGTTGGTCTGAACCATAATAGGCGCAGAGACCAAGTTCTCTCCTTCTCTTGCATTCCTCCGGAGTAACTAAATAACGTGTAGTTCCAATCTGCATAGGTTCATCTGTCCGTTTGGAGACAGGTACTGGAGGAGGATGTGATGGGTTCATAGGGAAAGCAGGATGAAATAGACGCTTTTCTTGTTTTCTCTTCTGCATCCGGAATTCTATTTGAAGGGCAGCCAACAGCAATTCTACAAGAGAAGCTGGACGTGGAGTACGAGCCAGTTCGTCTTTCAGGTCTTCTCGGAGACCGCGTCTGAATAACACAAACTGAGTCTGTTCAGACCACCCCGTCTCAGTGGCCAGTGTCTTGAAGGAAGAAATATAAGACAGAACGTCAGACTGACCCTGACGCACGTCTAGCAGATCTTCACAAGCCGCTTCAAATGTGCACTTCAGGAGATCCACAAAAGCCCCAACATCTTGGAGTACCGGATCTTCTCCAGTGACTAAGGGAGTAGCCCACGCTGAAGCATTACCTGACATATTAGAAATCAGAAACCCCACTTTGGCGTGATCCGTGGCATATATGCGTCTTCTGAAATTGAAATACACTCTGCAGGCATCTAGAAACTCTTTAAGTCTCTTTGGGGTTCCTTCAACCTTCCCAGAAGAGAGTGCCATGAGAGACAGGTCTGTGGACAGAGGTTCTCTAGCGGCCACCATTTGTTTTAAGAGGTTATTTTCGGCTTTAATATTCTGCATCTCCACAGAGAGGTTTTGTACTGCAGCAATTACCCCTTGCAGCTGTTCAGCTGTAGCCCTTTCCAGAACTTGTGGGTTTTGGTGTTGCAAACTGTCAGAATCCGAACATGAAAAGTCCTGAATTTCCCCGTCTCCCTCGTCATCAACTGGTATGCTGTTGTCTGGATCCACAGGACTGAAGGATCTTCCTGTTCTGTAATCTTTCTCCTTTTTGATACAAGGCTTACATCTCCATCAAGTGGAAGCCACAGGGAAAGCTTAGCAAAGACCCCCCACAATGACCCCCTCCCGAGAGGGACAAGAATGGGGAAAAAGCCAGGAGTGGCTGAAAAAACCCCAAGGATGCATCTTTGTAGACGACTTCCGGTTGGTAAGTGGGCTCCATAGGATTTGTAACGCCAATCTACCGAGATTCCGACTGCATTCAGAAAGTAAGCAAACAGGAAGCTTCAGCATCCAATAACAGAGTCCGAAAGGAAAGAGGTAAGGATGAAAACTGGAGCATGAGAGAAAGCCAGAAATGAACACAGAAAGGGGCATGAAGGAATCGAAGTGCAGGGCGGCTGAATCCATTCAGAGAGGGAAGCAGAGCAAGACTCTGCTCGAAGAACGAAACCAAAAATATGAGAGGAAGAGGAAAGGGTAGGGAGCCAGAGGGAAATGAACCAGAGGGCTGAAAAGCAGGTATAAACAGAGATAGAGCGTATAGCAACACAGGACTAGCGCAGAAAGCAAATCTGACTAAGGCGTTGCAACGCAATGCGGACGAAGGAGGGTGTGGCTTAAAAAGCCCTATATCCATGAGCATGGAAGACTAGACTGCTGAAGAGAAAGTACGTGACGGACGCCTATAGTCCTCCAAAGCGATAATGGGGCCAAATGCGCCAAGTCCTGGAACGGCGCATGACAGTTATCTTCTACTTGCACATTGTTGCAGTATGTAGACGATTTGCTTCAAACTGCATATTCTGAAGTTGCTTGCAAGGAGGGCACCGTGTTACTGCTTATTCATTTAGCAGAACATGGGCATAAGGCTTCATTAAAAAAGTTTCAGTATTGTCAACAGGAGGTCGCCTATTAAGGCTACCTCTTGTCGAAGGAGGGAATAAGACTGACACCTGAACGGATACAAAGCATCTCTAGCATGTCCGTCCCAAATACACAGAAAGAGGTCACAGCTTTAATAGGCATGGCTTCATACTGTAAATATGATTTCAAGAAAACAATGTAATCACTTTTCTCTGGCAATCCACTCCCCCCTTTATGCAATGCAAGGAAATGGAAGGAAAGCACACAGTTCTCAGAAATGCAATCAAATGTAATCCCGTTCACCCCAGCAAGCTTAGACTACAGAAGTTTGAAACACAGGCCCAAGATGCTTTTATATGTGCTGGCAATGAAGTGAAAAATTTGCTAAAATGCTTTTAATTCCCTCTAGAGGTTCAGGGTGAGTGGTATCTAGTTAATATTAGTCCAGGCTCACTCTAGCAATGATTCAGGGATGGTTCTTAAGAGGCAAACGAAATTTAGTTGTTCAGGCAAAAGCTGCTATCTTTTTACAAGTAAAGAAATCGGGCCAAATCGCAAATCGCGGCAAAATTCGCGAGTGCGAGAATCGTGATTACAGAGAAAGTATAAGGAGTAGGAAGTCGGTTTTAGGCTTGTTGGAATGGGAAGATTCGAAGCTTTCAGAGGAAAGTCGAACCAAGTTCCTAGTACAAACGGTTACGGAGTTATGAACGATTTTGTGAAGGTTGTTTTTCGGATTTCAAATTTTAAAAGTTCAAAGCGACAGGTTACAGCTTGCAGCTAAAAATGACAAGTGACAGCTTTGCAAATGACAGGTGACAACTTCTAGGAGGCAGTTCTGGTTAAATTAAAATAGATTGAATTATATTATTTTAACTAAGAGATTGGTTCTGCACAGTTCTGCTAAGTACTCACAATATATTTAGAAATAGGCCTCGCCACGGATCTGGTCAGGTTTTCGGACTGGACTCCGGTCTTGTCTCGGCACTTCACAGTGATCTGGGTCAGCTCTCTGGTTCTGCTAACAGCGGTCTGGGTCAGCTCTGCTCTGCTGGTCTAGCCTCTCTGGATTCTGGATACTGCTCTGCTTTCTAGGTACTGCTACAGGTTCTGGAGATTGATGGATTTGAAGTCTGGATCTCTGAATGTTGTATGGTCCGGCAGCATGCTCCGCAGCAAATGGATTTGAATGTCCCTATCTGTCCTGACTGTCTGCTTTTATGTGTTTTGAAAGTGGGTGGAGAGGCTAGCTTTCTAGGCCCTACCCCTCTCCACTTGTCATTGGCCACTTCCCCCTCTTCCCCTTGATTGGGGGAATGAAATGAAGTGTCATCATGATGAGGTCTGTTTATGATACAGAGAACCCACCCCTGTCAAATTACACACAATCTATATTTTGACCCAAATGCATATTTGCACAGGTACACATTTGTTTAAAATTACATGCACCCATCACATATCACATGAGGTATCCCCTGTTCAAACTCTGCTCTTCCTGGGGGCTTGCATTCAAAAATGGCAACATATTTCACTTTTTGGTCAGGTTACCAATATTGGATTTGTCC
Source organism: Ambystoma mexicanum (assembly GCF_040938575.1). Taxonomy (NCBI): domain Eukaryota; kingdom Metazoa; phylum Chordata; class Amphibia; order Caudata; family Ambystomatidae; genus Ambystoma; species Ambystoma mexicanum. The sequence continues at coordinate 810,135,322 of NC_090941.1, forward strand.
CCGAATTTACACAAATGTTCGCAAAGCATGTGGGCATTAGGTGGTAGAGTGTCAGATTTTTAACATACATACATTTAGAGTAATATCCTCTTTTCCGCTAAAAACCCCCCCTGAACATACCACCGGGTCCTAACAGGTCTTCAAATGTGCACAGAAAAATCACAAGAATAATGATATCACTTATAACATTTTCACAAGTCCGCTCTATGAATAATCCATCTTTTTAGATTTATGTTCTGGCCCCAAAGGGCTGTGGTTTCCCAAGTCACATGGTGTAGAAACCAGTTTGTCCAGTTTCTGCCAGGCTCAGAGGCCCTGCCCTCCCAGCTTCTGCCAAGAGGAAGCTGTTTTATGGTCCCCCAATAAACCATCTGACTGGGCCCTGGAAGGCCCATTGTTCAAGAGGAAGCCATTTATGGCCTCCCCCCAATAAACCCTCTGCCTGGGCCCAGGACAGGCCTTTGTTCAACTCCCTGTAGCTGCTCCACCCCTAAACTAATCAGAGAGGTGACAACTCCTTGTGGGCAAGGGGAAGAGTGGCTGAGCAGGTTTTAACTCATGTGGGGGTAGATGTCAGGCAGAATTCAGTTTCATTAAGCCAGGTTTCAGCTAATGTCACTTTTAGTTACCCAGTTTTCTGCATTCAAATAAAACTAACTATTTTTACATATGCAGCTAGAATGCTGATTCTAAGTTTAAAACTATGACATTTAAACAATTGCAACTTATGTGACACTCAAAAGTAGGTCACTCATTTCTTTTAAACATTTAGATTTTTAGTGTCTTTCAGTCCAAATTTACTTAAACTGCTGAAATCCACAGCTCAGCCAGTCTTGTTATAAACCTTCAAGTCACTTCAGAATATAACTTTACAATGTATCCACCTCTCAGTAAGTCTTTCTTTGGCCTGCTTTGGGTTCATCTATTCAGTTTTACACAAATGTCTGGTGTTGTTTTAAAACGCCGGCTTTCTGATAGTGGTGAGTACTGGTAATGCACCCATTTTTGGGATTTAAGAAAATGAATTCCCCACAATTCTAGGTTGCTTTTGGCAATCAGCATTGCCATTCCCAATGGTTTCAGGCTACTGTGTGGGTAGTCCAATGGTGGTTTTAGGCAGTGCCCTTCTGTGCCCATAACATCGACAAAAATGGGTGGCACCCTATTCTTCATGCATTTCCCTGGGCATTTTCTGGGAAGCTCTGGCCATCATGATGTTTTCAATGCCAGTACTGCACCGTTTTTGAGGTAGGGCTCAGATGCATGGGTAAAAACATCCCACAAGCCCCCCTCTTGCGATGGCCATTCTGTTTCACTGATGGAACTCGCAAGATCTGGGATGTTTCCTCATCTTCTTCCAATAGATGGCACAGTTCAGCATCTTTTTCTCCATCCGGTCGGATCAGTCGGTTCTCCTCGCCAGTCCTGATGGGAGTATTGGGCGGTACACTGGGCCCCTGGCGTCTCTGCTCCCGGTCTCCGGATCTTCCTCCTTGGCCAGTCTCAAGGTTTTCTTTCTCCTAGGACGACAAAGGAAGAGCGGCAATACCTATTCATGGACATTTCTCCCCCACCATTGATATAGTTGGGTGGCATATATATTTTAGAACTCAACCGATATGAAAATGCACTTTTTTTTTTTTTTAAATTAAGAGACAGGAACACATAAACTTGAAAAACACAGAATTTGATAGGCTATATGTAGGATCTTTTAGGGTTGGAATTGAATTCATCCGAGACATTACCCTCTAGGATTCCAGAGGATTCCTCCAGTTGTTGCAGAGTGTGCCTGGGATGGCAACACTTCAACTGGTTAATGTGGACCTACTTGTCTTCCCCCTCTGCCAAACCGCCTTTGGGGATGCGGATCTTGTAGGCCACAGGGGAGATTTTGTCTATAATCTCAAAGGGTCCCTTCCATGTAGACAAAAATTTTCGCTGTTTGGCCTGGTTCCTTTGGAAATTGTATAGATAGACCCGGTCCCCCACCTGATATTCCTTCCTGGAAGTTTTCTGGTCATAGTGGGTCTTCATACTCTCAGCTGATCTTTCTAGATTCCGCTGAGCATAGGCAAAAGCATGTTGAAGGTGTTTCCTTAAATTCTCCACATACTCATGAGTTGTGGAGGCATTTATGAGTGTCTGCTCTTGGGTCCTGTAGAGCAAATGCTGCGGAAGCACCATCTTGCGTCCAGTCATCAACTTGAATGGTGACATTTTGGTTGCAGATGACGGGGTAGATCTGATGGCCATTAGGACCAGAGGTAATCGGATATCCCAACTTGGCCCAGAATCTGCCACAAACTTTTTTAATATGCTCACAATGGTTCGGTTATATCTCTCTACTGCCCCAGAAGAAGCTGGCCGGTAAGCAATATGCAACTTCCTTTTGACCCCCAGTATCTCCCACATCTTTGTCATCACTTCACTGGTGAAGTGGCTACCTCTGTCTGACTCAATCCTTTGAGGTAGACCAAAACGGGAAAAGATGTGGTTAATCATCAAGGCAGCTGCCGTTTCTGCCTTGCAGTTTGGGGCTGGGAGACATTCCACCCACTTGGTAAACAAGCATGTCACAGTCAACATGCACTTATTTCCCCTAGCAGAGCGAATCACGGGGCCTACAAAGTCGATTTGTAAATCTGACCATGGCAGTGTCATCCCCCTCTTTTGGAGAGGCTCCCGGTGTGTGAGGGATGTTGGCTGAAATTGTGCACACACAAGACACCCCTTCAAGTATTGGTCAAGGTCCTGCCCCATGTGTGGCCAGTATGCAACCTCTCTTAAAATTTCCAGTGTTGTGTGAAACCCCCTATGACCGGCGGTGGCCGCATCATGGGCGTGACTTAACATCAGGCTTCGGAATGAGGTAGGAACCACCCACTGATCGTGGCCAGCTTTGGATTTCCTTACCAACAAACCGTCTTGGATCCGGAACATTTTTGGACATTTCATCAACACTCTTAGGTCCTCTTTCCCAATGTAATCGGTATCCGTCAGGGGAAAGTTCTCAGGGTCCTCAAGGTGTTGGTAAAACTTACCAATAATTGGATCCCCCTTCTGAGCTGTAATCAAATCAGCATCAGGGGTCTCCTTGCTCCATTGGGCAGTTGAAAGATCATTGTGAGCATTTGTCTGGGACCTAGTGATAGCAGTGACCTGGATTTCCCCCAACAGGGACTCAATCTCAATTAGATCCCCTTGGATGGCCCCGGTTTTGGCCAGCTGATCAGCTAAGTCATTTCCAGTTTTGTCTGGTCCCTCTACTTTGGAATGACCCTTGATCTTCTTCCAATAGATGGTCATTCCCTTCGAGGTGACCAGATTATCAATGTTTTGGACCAACTTCCCATGTTTCAAGGGTTTGTTGTTAGCACATAACATGCCTCTGGTTTTCCAATTAACCAGGTGCTCCACGAACCCGTTCCGTACATAATCCGAATCTGTGATTATGACCAGTTCGTGGAGTTGATGCTGGACAGCAGTGAGGATGGCCTGATGCACAGCCATCAATTCTGCCACCTGACTACTTCGGGGACCAATTTTGTATCCAGCAGAGGGTTCTGGGGACTCATTCACCCATGCATTCCCTACGCCAGCCACCAGTTCTTTCTCCCCGTCGTTGTCAACATGGTAAGAGCATCCATCCACATACACAGCAGGCATTCCCTCACACTTGTCTTCTTCAAAGACTTTGTGGGGGGAATTAAGGTATGCCTCCATGTTGTCCTTTATTTTTAGACTTTCGTCCTTGAGACAGTTTTCTCTGGCACAATCATGCAAGTCAGCCAGACCTTGCGCGAGGGGACTCTTCTTGTTTTGGCCATATCTGACCTCCACAGGAAAGCCTTGCATTGACAGAATCCAGGAAGTAATTCGGGAATTACTCACATTTCCGGCCCGGATTCTATCACTTTGGAGATATTGCAGAGGCTGGTGTGGAGTCTCCACTATGATGTGTTCCCCCTGGATAAACGGGCGGTAATTCTTCAATGCCCACACCGTTGCCAGGAGTGCCTTCTCACAATCGTTGAATTTTTCCTCCACAGAGGATAAAGTTTTGCTCGCATAGGAGATTACTTTATTGACCGTGTCATGCTTTTGGTATAATACTGCCGTCAAGCACGTATTAGAGAACCCCGTCTCCAGGAAGAACTCCTTGTTTCTGACAGGGTAAGCTAGGCATGGCGCTTGTGAGAGGCTTCTTTTGAGTTGTCTTACTGCCTCGGCTTGTTCTGGACCCCATTCCCACTTGACCCCCCCCTTCAAGAGATGAATCAGGGGTCTGGTGATCTCTGCGTAGCCCTCAATGAACTTTCTGCTGTAATTAGTCAGTCCAAGGAGGCTCCTTAGTTCCCGCAGAGTTGTGGGGTCTTTCAGTTTTTGGAGTGCTTCCACCTTCTTTTCCTGGGGACAGAGACCCTAAGGAGTAATCTCATGCCCCAAGAAATTAACACGGGTTCTACACCACTGTGCTTTCTGAAAGGAAAGTTTTGCTCCGGCGGCCCTCAACTGTGTCAGAACATAACGGATCTCCGCTATGTGTTCCTCCACAGATGAACTTTTTATGAGGACATCATCTACATAAGCCAGGTTACCCCTCGCACCCAGGTCGGGCATGGCCTTATGTAGGAAAATATTGAACTCATTACCGGAGTTAAGGTATCCGAAGGGAGTCCGGGTCCATGTGTACTGCTGTCCCCCAAAGGTAAAAGCCAGCTTGTATTGGTCCTCCCTACTGACAGGCACGGTCCAGTATCCATTGGTCAGGTCTATTGCAGTGAATACCTGTGACCCCTGAATCTGGGCCAGCCCTTGGTCAATGTAGGGAAGAGGCCATCGGGAAGTATGGACCCGTTTGTTGAGCTCCCTGAGGTCGGCGCAGAGTCTCCACTGGCCGTTTGGCTTCAATATTCCCAGCACCGGGTTATTGAAAGTGCTGTGGACTGGACGGATTATTCCCCGGGACTCAAGGTTCTTAATTATTTCAGTAAGGGACTCCATGGATGCGAGAGGCAAACGATATTGCTTCACAAACACTGGAGTCATTCCAGGGTCCGTGGGGATTGTTGTTGTGTGGATGTCGGTGCGGCCACAGTCATATGAGTCTACCGCAAAGAGATCTTAGAAATCCAAGAAAACTTGTTTCAACTTTTGCTTTTGTTCCAGAGTCACACAGGCATCAGCTAGGTTGACTCTCTCTTCCACCATCTGCCTGAAGCCTGGAAAGACTTCTGGTTTGGCTATCTCAGCGGCCTCCTCCAGCTGGGTGGAGAAGTCCCTGGTCAGAGTGCTGATTTGGACTGGAGGCCTCAGGTGGGAAAGGCAACCCTCATGGACCTGGAAAATCACCTCATCCCTCCTGAAGTCACAAGTCACATCTTCCTTACCATAAGGGCAAGAAGTGTACACCAGGAAGTTCCCCCCATGGCGGGTAAAAATCCTGTCTGGTGTTGTATTGTCCTCACTGTCACTGTCAAAACAGTCCTTGGGGATTGGTCCTAACAGTTCATTTCCTAAATCGAGGGAAAAATGTCGGTCATCAACCGCCATTCCAATAATGGTGCCTGCGGCTAGAGTAATACTCTTTAAGTCGCTGTTATCCACCTCTATTAGAATGGTGTCATGTTCTATGTTGACTAATGGAGTTGGGTTTACCCCCAACCCTTGCTGTTGGAGAGAAGCATTTAGGTGTATATAAGCATCAGGGTTTTTCAAATGTTGTCCTCTTTTAACTTTCACTTCCAGGGAGAATTGTCGGGTCCTTTCTGGGATGGTGACTTCCTCTTTGATCTGAATCTCTACTGCATAAGGTAGCAATTGAGCTGACCTAAATGCTTTTTCTGGATCATCAAAGCCCATGGGATTATCCGCTAATCGGGACCAAGCTTTGAAGTTTATTAGGTCCAAACTAACGGCAAAGCGATTGAGAATGTCACTGCCTAAGTAAAAAGCGGCAGTGACGTCTCGCACGACCCAACAATTGTGGACTATGCTCTTGTTGCCAATGGAGATTTTGAGCATACACCTGCTTGGCAGGAGATGTTTGGAATTGGGTGCTTCCAGGTCCATTTCCCATTTGTCTATCAGTTTGAATGTGGGAATGGCTGGATCTTTTGGGAGTTGGCGGAACATGGCTTCACTGATGAAGCTCTTACCGTTGTTCAAACACACTCGAGCGAGAACAGAGTCCTTCCCATCATTTAACTGAACAGGGATGAACAACTGCTCCCCAATTTGCTGAATATCAGCCAGGCTCTGAGCTGATTTCACATCTTTCTGGACTATAGGAGTGGGAGTTTCTGATTGTGGATTAGTAAAGAATTTCAGGGTGTTTCCTTCCAGTGTGGAATACCACCTTAAACTGGAAGGGAGGTTGATTTCCAGAAATAGAGAGGACCCCCCATCACCAGTCTGTTGTCCTACTGCTATTACTGTCACGTCTGGAATTTGGTTATTCTGGAAGTGGAATTCTACTTGGTCAGATTTTTGTTCAACCATGTGGCATGTGCCGTTTAAACTAACATGGTTGACACTCTGTTTTAATTTTATGGGTTGGCTAGTCTGGGTCCAGAGGACCTTGTTTACGCAATCTATAAGGGGTGACAACCTTCTCAGGAGGTCATTCCCTAGTAAACAAGGGGTGCCCTCTGGAGTCACAACTATGACCGGGTGTTTCAACTTGTGTCGCCCAATTTTAATGTCCAAATCTGCCTTCCCATCAAAGTTCTGGAGTTGTCCAGGAAGTGAGGTGAGAGGAATTTGGTAATTCCCTCCCCTTCCTGCATTCAGTTCATCAAAGGCCCTTCTGGACAGAAGGGTAGCTTGTGATACCATGTCCACCAGCGCTGAAATCGTACCCTGCCCCTGTACTTGTACCGGGGCATAATATCTTCCCTCCTTCTCCTCAAGGGGGCACAGATAATGCACATTTTTGGACAACTGGTGGGCTAACTTTCTGGTTTTGGACATTGCAAGAGAAGAAATTAATTTGGGCAGAATTATGTGGAGAGCCTTGGGAATCTGAAAGAAAAAGTTGGCAACTGGAGATCAGAGCCATTGTGGTTTCCCCTGGTTCCGGTTCTGGGCCGCCCCCCCTTGTTGGAGGCAGTCATCAGGATGGGTTTGAACCAGGGGATTTTGGTATTGTGGGTTCTGGGATGAGATGATGGGCGGCGGTAGCTCAGTCTCCATATCTCCCCAGTCTGAATTGGCATCCCTTAGGACCCATTTTTCTTTGGGAGGAGTTCCCCCATCCCTGAAGGAGAAGATCCTTTTCCCAGGATCCTCTGAGGATCCTTCACCCTCAAATTGGAAGACCTGTACCTCCTCCACAAAGTGGGTCTGTTTGGGTCCTTTGTTTCTCCTACCTCCTCTCTGCTCCTTGGGTGGCAGACTTTCAGGGGTAGGAGATTTTGTTTCCGGTTCCTGGTTTTCTAGGAGCTGTTTACAAGTTGGGAAGGAAGCTTCCTCCAAGGCTTTACACCCCCCTTCCCCTTGTGCCTCCTCCCTGGGAACCGGTCTGTTATCGGGGTGCTGCCCACGTCATTGTTCTGGAGCATCAGGTCCAGAGTTTGGGGCATTCTGTGCCGGCATGCCCATCTGAGGGTTCTGCTGAGCCCTTAGCACGCGACCCAGTTCCTGTGCCATGTTCTGAACCTGGCGCTCTAACTGGGAAACCCGCTCAAGCTGATACGCGGCCCTGTTTTCTCCCCTGGGCTGATCCCGGGAAGGGTAGCTATCCCTTCTCTGGTAGTACCCCTGGTTGGGAAGATTTTGGTACCCCTCAAACCTTGGCCTCCCCTCTCCCGGATTAGGTTGTTTGGGCTCAGGGAATTGGGGAAAGAAGGATGGATGATTTTGGGGCTGGAAATTGGGTGGATACCTGGGGAAAAAGTTCTGCCCAGGATTTGGAGAATTTCTGCCCTCCTGTGGGAAGTTGGGAGGGAAGTTCCCTGGGTTAGGTGCTTGGCTGGATCCCCCCCCTTGGGCTGGAGGAGTCCACACATAACCCAGGATGGGTCATTTTCCCTTGTAACGGGGACTTACATAGTCAGGAGAGCGAGGGACCCCATTTGTGGGACTACCTCCTTGACTCCCTGTTTGTGACTGGCCCGAGGACCTTCTGGGCCTAGCATTATTAGGTGCAGGTAGGTTTTTAGGCCCCCCCATCACCAAATCCAAAACGGGGGCAACCTTTACCTCTGCCACCTTGGCAGCAGCAGGGGTGCTGTTAGTTTTGGGGTTTTTGGGCTGGTTTTTGTTTTCCACCGGTTTCTGCACCTCATAGATGCGGGTGGCTTGTTCAATGACCCATTCTAAAGATCTTTTCTCATGAAAATCTCTCACGAGCTGGGTCATTATATATTTGGGCAAGGCATGGAAAAATGTATTGACGAATTCTCTGCTGTCTGTGCGCACCCTCCTGGTGGTCTGCACAAAGGCCCATTTCAGTTCTTGCACGAATTCTTGTGGGGCCTGATCCTCCCCACATTGCAAATTGTAGGCTGCCTTGCGAGCCTCTTGAGGATTTCTGTGAACAGAAAAATGTTTCAAGATGGCCGCCTTATAGGTGGACCACCTTAAATGATATTGGTCCTCCAGCCCCGCAAAGAACTGGAGTATTCTGGGGAGAATGTCCACTTTACATATTGGATACAGCTTTGGCTGTCCTTCAAATGAAAAGTCTCCATCATTTGCTCATAGAGCTCCAAGTGTTCCCAAACAGAGTACTTGGCGTTCTTATGATAAGGCGTGATGACACTCCTGATTGCCTTAATCTGTTTCAATGGGTCCTTAAGCAAGGCCCTTTTTGCCTTATTGGCCTTTTTGGTTCGGGTAACCCTTGTCAATTCGTCCTCTGACTCAGAGGCACTGCTCCCAGAGGTTCCTGTCTGATCTTCCAGGTTTTCCCGGATTCTGCGAGCCTGGGAATGGCTGGCAGAATGTGGGGACCTGGTCTCCTGTGTCCTGTACCGTTCAGAGGAGTCTTCAGATTCCTCTTTGCTGCCAGGATTTGATGGGTACCCCCCCACTGACCTAACTGGGCAGAGGTTTTCAGGATGCCCTTAATGGGCCTACTCTCCTGGGGTTCCCCACTAAATTGCACTGTGCTTGGGTGCCCATACCCGGATGCCCGCCCATCCATTCCTGGGAGGTACTGGCCTATGAGCCCCATGCTTCTGGCTGGATAGTAATCTGCCATCCCTGTGGCCCGGTGCTCATGTGCGCCAGGGGACATGGGGGTGGCAGAGTCCAGGGACTGAGAGAGATAAAGGCCTCTGGTACTAGGGCTCCTGAGGTTATGCTCAGGAGTTTCCCTTTCCCAGCGAACTTGGTCTCTATCCTCCCCTGCTCCCTGTTGCAATGCTAGAGCCTGCGCCTTCAGTTCCTCAGTTAAGGCCTTACTAGACTCTATCAGTCTCTCCTGCATCGCTACCTGTTGTTGGAGCCTATCATTGTGCTGGCAGAGAGCCTTGTTTTCTCTCTGTGCCTCCTGATTGGTCCTGGAGTACTGGGCCAGTCTCTGCTGCAGGAGGGTTACCTCCTGAGCTGTGTCCCTATTGGCCTGCTCCTTTCTTGCTAGAGCATCCTCCACCCTCCTGGTGTGCTCTAACAAGTTCTGGTGTTCTTTTTGGAGGTCACCCAGTCCCTGGTGGGCCAGGTGATTTTCTTCCATTTTTCTTTTTAAGTGGCAGACTTCCTGGCCTAAGGTGTCCCTTTCCTGACTAAGAGTCTGCATCTGTACCGTCAGGTCGTCCCTTTGCCTTTGGAAGGCACCAGCTTTCTGGCACTCCTGATCAAACTCTGCCTGGTTATCCAGGTCTTTCAGAATCAGTTTATTGCTCTCTGCCTTCTCCCTATCTAGGTGGCTTTGCAGGGTGACTACCTGCTGAGCACATACCCTATTGAAGTCTAACTGTTGCTCCAGCTTTTTCTGGCTCTGCAGTAGGGAGTCCAAACCTTCTTGGTACTCCTTCTGCAAGGCCAGAAATCTGGTATCCTGGTCAGCCTTTTCCTGTTGCAGGATGTCCATATCCTTCTTTATTTTAATGATGTGCTGTCTACTCTCATTTTCTGACTCCTGGCTCCCCTGCAGCCTCTGCTCAGAAGAGACCAGGTCAGATTGGACCTTCTCTAACGCCATCTGTCGCTTATTCGCCAGATCTTGGCTTTCAGTACATTTATCCTGCATGTCTCCCATATATAGGTACAGGTATGCCGCTATCCTAACCATCTTGTCTTGTTCATCCTTAGCTTTAGGAGCCATGTATAGTTCACTCAGGGCCACATGTAAGGGACCCTGATCTCTCCACATATCTGACCCTGTTTCAGTGATCTGAGGTGCGATTGCCTGCAACCAGACCGTCTGGTCCTGATGAGTCCACTCACCTCTCACAAATAGCTTATGTAAGAAGTGCTCTCTGGCTATTTTCATATCTACCAAGGTCGTCATTCTGGAATTTGAGTTCCTTCCTGGTTTACAGAAGTTTGTCTTTTATTTTTGCAAAACAGACCTTTTCCTTAGAGCCTTCCTTTGAGGAGTGCTTTACAGTGTAACACAGCGTGGTGATCCGACCAGATATGTGAATGTGGTCAGCTGGCACGCTGTATTAATCTGCACAAATGGTAAATCTAATCCAGAATATCCCGGCTCGAGCCCCCAATTTGTAAGAGGATTCAATTCAACACTACAGCTAAGTCAACGCCTAGTCTAGAATACTGAATGAAAACCCTTATTGATATATCTTTATGTCCAGTTCATGCGTTCTGGATGACTACCCCTATATAACACCCCTCTCTTGGAATCCCCCTGACCCCACTGAGCCAAGAAGTAGTTCTGTTTTGCAAGTTTAAAAGGTTTATTTGATAATTTAAACAATAGATATATATATCACACTTTATAATAATTAATAATTGAATATCACACTTAATCTGAGCAGTAATCAATAATGGATAGTCTGGCACTAGCACACTTGTGAATAGGAACAGAAGAATAAGGTGGTAGAGAATGCTTTATATAAGTTCAGATGGATGCAATGTTGAATGAAATGCAATACCGAAAATACTCAATATGATTTTAACAAAACAATGTAATCACTTTTCTCTGGCAATCCACTCCCCCCTTTATGCAATGCAAGGAAATGGAAGGAAAGCACACAGTTCTCAGAAATGCAATCAAATGTAATCCCGTTCACCCCAGCAAGCTTAGACTACAGAAGTTTGAAACACAGGCCCAAGATGCTTTTATATGTGCTGGCAATGAAGTGAAAAAATTGCTAAAATGCTTTTAATTCCCTCTAGAGGTTCAGGGTGAGTGGTATCTAGTTAATATTAGTCCAGGCTCACTCTAGCAATGATTCAGGGATGGTTCTTAAGAGACAAACGAAATTTAGTTGTTCAGGCAAAAGCAGCTATCTTTTTACAAGTAAAGAAATCGGGCCAAATCGCAAATCGCGGCAAAATTCGCGAGTGCAAGAATCGTGATTACAGAGAAGGTATAAGGAGGAGGAAGTCGGTTCTAGGCTTGTTGGAATGGTAAGATTCTCAGCTACGGAGTTATGAACGATTTTGTGAAGGTTGTTTTTCGAATTTGAAATTTTAAAAGTTCAAAGCGACAGGTTACAGCTTGCAGCTAAAAATGACAAGTGACAGCTTTGCAAATGACAGGTGACAACTTCTAGGAGGCAGTTCTGGTTAGATTAAAATAGATTGAATTATATTATTTTAACTAAGAGATTGGTTCTGCACAGTTCTGCTAGGTACTCACAATATATTTAGAAATAGGCCTCGTCACGGATCTGGTCAGGTTTTCGGACTGGACTCCGGTCTGGTCTCGGCACTTCACATTGATCTGGGTCAGCTCTCTGGTTCTGCTAACAGCAGTCTGGGTCAGCTCTGCTCTGCTGGTCTAGCCTCTCTGGATTCTGGATACTGCTCTGCTTTCTAGGTACTGCTACAGGTTCTGGAGATTGATGGATTTGAAGTCTGGATCTCTGAATGTTGTATGGTCCGGCAGCATGCTCCGCAGCAAATGGATTTGAATGTCCCTATGTGTCCTGACTGTCTGCTTTTATGTGTTTTGAAAGTGGGTGGAGAGGCTAGCTTTCTAGGCCCTACCCCTCTCCACTTGTCATTGGCCACTTCCTCCTCTTCCCCTTGATTGGGGGAATGAAATGAAGTGTCATCATGATGAGGTCTGTTTATGATACAGAGAACCCACCCCTGTCAAATTACACACAATCTATATTTTGACCCAAATGCATATTTGCACAGGTACACATTTGTTTAAAATTACATGCACCCATCACATATCACATGAGGTATCCCCTGTTCAAACTCTGCTCTTCCTGGGGGCTTGCATTCAAAAATGGCAACATATTTCACTTTTTGGTCAGGTTACCAATATTGGATTTGTCCCCGAATTTACACAAATGTTCGCAAAGCATGTGGGCATTAGGTGGTGGAGTGTAAGATTTTTAACATACATACATTTAGAGTAATATCCTCTTTTCCGCTAAAAACCCCCCTGAACATACCACCGGGTCCTAACACGTCTTCAAATATGCACAGAAAAATCACAAGAATAATGATATCACTTATAACATTTTCACAAGTCCGCTCTATGAATAATCCATCTTTTTAGATTTATGTTCTGGCCCCAAAGGGCTGTGGTTTACCAAGTCACATGGTGTAGAAACCAGTTTGTCCAGTTTCTGACAGGCTCAGAGGCCCTGCCCCTCCCAGCTTCTGCCAAGAGGAAGCTGTTTTACGGTCCCCCAATAAACCATCTGCCTGGGCCCTGGAAGGCCCATTGTTCAAGAGGAAGCCATTTATGGCCTCCCCCCAATAAAGCCTCTGCCTGGGCCCAGGACAGGCCTTTGTTCAACTCCCTGTAGCTGCTCCACCCCTAATCTAATCAGAGAGGTGACAACTCCTTGTGGGCAAGGGGAAGAGTGGCTGAACAGGTTTTAACTCATGTGGGGGTAGATGTCAGGCAGAATTCAGTTTCATTAAGCCAGGTTTCAGCTAATGTCACTTTTAGTTACCCAGTTTTTTGCATTCAAATAAAACTAACAATTTTTACATATGCAGCTAGAATGCTGATTCTAAGTTTAAAACTATGACATTTAAACAATTGCAACCTATGTGACACTCAAAAGTAGGTCACTCATTTCTTTTAAACATTTAGATTTTTAGTGTCTTTCAGTCCAAATTTACTTAAACTGCTGAAATCCACAGCTCAGCCAGTCTTGTTATAAACCTTCAAGTCACTTCAGAATATAACTTTACATTGTATCCACCTCTCAGTAAGTCTTTCTTTGGCCTGCTTTGGGTTCATCTATTCAGTTTTACACAAATGTCTGGTGTTGTTTTAAAACGCCGGCTTTCTGATGATGGTGAGTACTGGTAATGCACCCATTTTTGGGATTTAAGAAAATGAATTCCCCACAATTCTAGGTTGCTTTTGGCAATCAGCATTGCCATTCCCAATGGTTTCAGGCTACTGTGTGGGTAGTCCAATGGTGGTTTTAGGCAGTGCCCTTCTGTGCCCATAACATCGGCAAAAATGGGTGTCAGCCTATTCTTCATGCATTTCCCTGGGCATGTTCTGGGAAGCTCTGGCCATCATGATGTTTTCAATACCAGTACTGCACCGTTTTTGAGGTAGGGCTCGGATGCATGGGTAAAAACATCCCACAGAAGGTACCTCACTCTGTAGATGTTCTATTAAACAGAACGCAGACGCAACATCTCACATCAGCACGACTAACTAGGTACGAGTGTAACGCTCACCTTGTTTCCACGGGGACGCCTCACGATGAGCCGGGATGCTCTTCGGGACCTCTCACCTTTCCTGGAGTTCGGGCTGTCGAGGATCGGCTCTAGAAGACAGGAGGTGAAGTTTAACTGCTGTCCCTTCCTTGCGACCCACCTCCCGGGTTCCCCATGCATTTCCCCAGGGGACGTCTCTCACCTTGATTTCTATAAGGATGCGCTCTCTGTCCTGCCGCACCAGGCAGGGGCGCGTCGTTAAAGGCACCGTTCCACTGAGTTTCTTCACTGGCGAGGGCCGGAGTTCAGACCGGCTGCAACTCCTTCTTCTCAGGTAAGTCTTTAAAGGTGAAAGCAATGTCTTTATCAGGGTTTGCACTAAGTAACCTTTTCCCTTCTTCTTGCAGGTGCTGGAAACTTCGATGGAAGCTGGAGCCAAGTTCAAGAAGGTAAAATGGTACGCCAAGCGGCGCAGAGAGCTTCCTTGCAAATGGCTAACCTGTGCTATTGTTTGTCTTGCAGGTCGAGAAGAACTGAAGATGAATGGTTCTCTGGAATCCAAGGGACGAAAGATGTCTTGGAGGTGATGGTCTTCCTGATGAACTGGTAATTAGTTCCCAATATGTTCTGTTATTTTCCCATTACTTTCTAGTGATGAAACAGGAGAGAGTCGACGAGCGTTGGAGGACTTCGATTGCAGAAGGATGATGCTGAGCAGGTAAGGATGGCGATGGCTCTAGCTGCTTCTCGACCCAGAAAGTCAGAATGCAGAGCAAGACCCGGTGAACATCACGCTGCAAAGGCAGAATAACGCGAAGCGCGTGCCTCTAATCGGGAGTGGTTTAAATAGCCAGGTGGTATCCCAGGTGCTTTTGGCCGGGCCCCGCCCTGGATGCTAGACCGCTGAATGCAGTTCCCCAGTATTCCTCATAGAGGCGGCCATGCTTATCCATTGCCCATTGAAACTCCGTCCCAGCATGTGTCTTCGATGCCAACAGCGCCATGACTGGCTCCAAGGAATCCGAGGGGAATCAAATAAGGTCTTTAGGGCCCCTCTCAAAGTGGCTCTCCGACCTGGTCCTGGTTTGGAGGGAAACGCTCAATGGAAATGTTCCATGGAAACGCTGGAGTAAGCGCGGGGCATGGATGTGCTCATTGGGTTCCCACGTTCTATCCTGGGGTCCGTATCCTTTCCAATCGACTAGGTAATAGAGTCTAGAGCTCACATATTTAGAGTCCAAAATGTCCTTTACCTTGTATTCCGGTTCTCCCTGAATGGTGATCGGCTCACGAGGGGTAGTTACACGAGTACCCGGCTTGACTGGTTTCAGGAGAGTGTGGAGGGTTTTGACCCATGTGGAATCATTAGACGGGGTAAAGATGGGGATTAAGCTGTCGCTGCCCATCATTTTGCCCCAGAACAAAAATAAATAATTGGAGTGGGTAAAGATGGGGATGCGCTGTCGCCGCCCATCATTTCATCCCAGAATCCAGGAGAGCTGCGCAGTTGTGCGCACACCAAAATGGTTACCTAACTTGCCACCCACCAGTGTAAAGAAAGGTCTTTGTTAACAAAATCCACTGTTACTGATGTCAAAAAGTTGCTGAAATCGTGACTCATTGGACCACTTTAAAGATTCAACCCTTTTTGTGGGGTTCCACATAACCATCTTACTATAAGGAGCCCCATCAAAACAATGTTAAGCAAGGATTTACTACCATGTAAGAACCAGTCCTGTTTAGAATGCATTAATCCAAGAAAATTCCAAAGTTGCATGCAGTGCCAACAAAATCCCGATGGTGGCGCTAGCGGTCTAAACTCTGACAGGAGAGCTGTTTTGCAAGATTGTCTAAATGCAAAGAAAAGGGGTCTTATTTCATCAAAGGTTCAAAGGGGTTGCCTGTCTGGGAACTATTGACACTTCAGAACTCAACACAAGAAGCCAGGAAATAACAGGGTTCTGTTAATTAAATGCAAAGTGGCCCCCTGGCCTCCTGATGTGAGCTTGCCGGACACCACACAAAGGACCCTTTCCTCTGAAAGGAATATGTTAATTCTGAAATGTTTGCTGTCAACAAAGATCTGCCAGCCAGCAGAGATCTGTGACTGACCCACCCAAGTCTTGGAGGCGGACCTCAACACTCTGAGGACTGAATTGAAAGGAAAATATATATTTTACAAAAACACTGATAACTCTTTGTAATCAAATGACAGAAATGTATAACTTTGAGAGCTTTAATTTAAAAAATGTACCTTCAATTCAAGACTAAACTCGAATTTGTGTGATGTTCTGGGGCAAAACCCCATTGTTTATTAATATTACAGACTCCCTGTTTCAGCTAGACAAACGAAAATGCATTGGTATGTGGGTAGATATGTGAGGAACAGTTGTATAAAATTTAATGAAGATCCAATGTTGTTTAGCACATTAAAAAGTGCTAGAAGTTGCCATTTGTGAATGCAAGCTCCTAGAAACAGCAGATTTGGACAGAGACATGGCTAAATTCAGCCACACCATGTATATGTAATTTCAAGCAACTGTGTAACTCTGAAGTATGTATTTTGATCATATATAGATTTGGGTGCACAGATGATAAGGGAGGTTCTTCAAGAGATCATAAATGGCTGACATCACTCTGACACAACTTAGTTCGCCAATCAGGGGACGAATGAAAGTTTGACCAATTAGAAGCTGAGAGAGAGGTAGGGTCAGTGATGCTAGAACACACCCACATTCTAAACACATAAAAGCAGACAGACAGGACAGAGAGGGTCCTTCCAAACCCATCTGCAGCGGGACGCTCTGCCGGAAAAATCCATACTTACCTTCATCAACCTCCAGAAAGCCAAACTAGAGACTTCAATCTATCCAGAACTAAGAGACCAGACCAGAGAGAAAGCAGTGCTGTACCCAGAGAGACCCAGACCAGCAGAGAGAGCTGACCCAGATCACTGTGAAGTGCAGAGGCCAGACCAGACCAGACCAGAGTCCAGTCTAAAACCCTGACCAGATCCGTGGCGAGGCACATTTCACTCAAGAATATAGTGTGAGTACCCCGCAGAACTGTGTAGAACCAATCTCTTAGTTTAAATTCATCTAATTCAATCTATTTAACCTAAGTAGAACTGCCTCCTAGCTGTCACCTGTCATTTCTAGTTGCAAGCTGCACTTGTCATTTTGAGCTTTTGAAATTTGCAAACCCAAAAACGACCTTTATTAAATCGCTCATATCTCCGCGACCGTTTGGGCTAGAGACTTGCAGTAACTTTCATTTGAAAGCTTAGAATCGTAGCTTTGAATCGCACCAAGAACCGCATTCGCGGAACACGCATCCGCGAATTTTACCGCGATTTGCAATTTCTTCACATGTAAAAACTGCTGCTGTTTGCTTTCCATTTGCCAGAAATTCGTTTAACCTGCTAACTATCCCTGCATCATTGCTAGTGTGAGCCTGGACTAATATTAACTAGATACCACTCACCCTGAACCTCTGAAAGGGAATTAAAAGCGTTTCCAGCATATTTCTCATTCATTGCCGGCACATATCAAAGCAATTTGGGCCTGTGATTTCAAAACTCCTATCTGTTTTCTGTTGTCTAAGCTTGCTGGATTGAACTGATTACATTGATTGCATTTCTGAGAACTGTGTGCTTTCCTCCCATTTCCTTGCATTGCATAAAGAGGGGGGGAGTGAATAGCCAGAGAAAAGTGATTACATTGTTTGGTTGAAATCATATTGAGTATTTTCTGTACTGCATTCATTGAATATTGCATCCACCTGAGCTTACATAAAGCATCCACTACCACATTATACTTTTGTTCCTATTTACCAGTGTGCTACCTTATCCATTTCTTGTCAACTCCTTATTGATTATAGAGAAGCGTGTTAGTGCCAGATTCTCCGTTGTTGATCTTTATCATATCAGATTAAGTGTGCTATTCAAGTATTAATTTATTATAAAGTGGGATATATATACCTATTGTTTAAATTATCAAATAAACCTTTTAAACTTGCAAAACAGAACTACTTCTTGGCTCAGTGGGGTCAGGGGGATTCCAAGAGAGGGGTGTTATATAGGGGTAGTCATCCAGAACGCATGAACTGGACCTAAAGATATATCAATAAGGGTTTTCATTCAGTATTCTAGACTAGGCGTTAACTTAGCTGTAGTGCTGAATTGAATCCTCTTACAAAGTGGGGGCTCGTCCGGGATGTTGGGTTAGATTTACCATTTGTGCAGCTTAATACAGTGTGCTAACTGACGGGATACATACATCCAGTCGGATCACCACGCTGCATTACGCTGTGAAGCATTCCTCAAAAGGGACACTCCAAGAAAAGTTCTGTTCTGCAAAACTAAAATACTAACTTCCGTAAGTCAGGACAGAGACCAATCTCTAGAATGACGACCTTGGTAGATATGAAAATAGCCAGAGAGCACTTCTTACACAAACTATTTGTGAGAGGTGAATGGACTCACCAGGACCAAACAATCTGGTTGCAGGCCATCACGCAACAGGTCACTGAAACAGGGTCAGATATATATAGAGATCAGGGTCCATTACACGTGGCCCTGACTGAACTATATATGGCTCCTAAGGCCAAAGATGAGCACGACAAGATTGTTAGGATAGCGGCATATTTATATTTATACATGGGAGCCATACAGGATAAATGTGCTGAAGGCCATGATCTGGCAAAAAGGCAACAGATGGCGTTAGAGAAGGCCCAATCTGATCTGGACTCTTCTGAGCAAAGGCTGCACAGAAGCCAGGAGTCAGAAAATGAGACCAGACAGTACATCACTAAAATAAAGGAGGATATGGATGTGCTGCAAAAGGAAAAGTCAGAACAGGATACCAGATTTCTGGCCTTGCAGAAGGAACACCAAGAAGGTTTGGACTCCCTACTGCCAAGCCAGAAAAAGCTGGAGCAACAGCTAGACTTCAATAGGGCATGTGCTGAGCAGGTAGTCACCCTGCAAGGCCACCTAGATAGAGTGAAGGAGGAGAGCAATAAACTGATTCTGAAAGACCTGGATACCCAGGCAGAGTTTGATCAGGAGCGCCAGAAAGCTGGTGCCTTCCAAAGGCAAAGGGACGACCTGGCGGCACAAATGCAGGCTCTTAGTCAGGAAAGAGACGCCTTAGGCCAGGAAGTCTGCCATTTAAAAAGAAAAATGGAAGAAAATCACCTGGCCCACCAGGGGCTGGGTGACCTCCAAAAAGAAAACCAGAACTTGGTAGAGCACACCAGAAGGGTGGAGGATGCTCTAGCAAGAAAGGAGCAGGCCAATAGGGACATTGCCCAGGAGGTAACCCTCCTGCAGCAAAGACTGGCCCAGTTCTCCAGGACCAATCAGGAAACACAGAGAGAGAATGAAGCTCTCTGCCAGCACAATGATAGGCTCCAACAGCAGGTAGCGATGCAGGAGAGACTGATAGAGTCGAGTAAGGCCTTAACTGAGGAACTGAAGGCACAAATGCAGGCTCTTGCATTGCAACAGGGAGCAGGGGCGGATAGAGATGAGGTTCGCTGGGAAATGGAAACTCCGGAGCATAACCTCAGGAGCCCTAGTACCAGAGGCCCTCATACCTCTCAGTCCCTGGACTCTGCCACCCCCATGTCCCCTGGCGCACATGAGCACAGGGCCACAGGGATGGCAGATTACTATACAGCCAGAAGCATGGGGCTCATAGGCCAGTACCATCCAGGAATGGAGGGGTGGGCATCCGGGTATGGGCACCCAAGTACAATACAGTTCAGTGGGGAACCCCAGGAGAGTAGGCCCATTAAGGGCATCCTGAAAACCTCTGCCCAGTTAGGTCAGTGGAGGGGGTACCCATCAAATCCTGGCAGCAAGGAGGAATCTGAAGACTCCTCTGAACTGCGCAGGACACAGGAGACCAGGTCCCCACATTCTGCCAGCCATTCCCAGGCTCGCAGAATCCTGGAAAACCTGGAAGAACAGACGGGAACCTCTGGGAGCAGTGCCTCTGAGTCCGAGGAAGAATGGACAAGGGTTACCCGAACCAAAAAAGCCAATAAGGCAAAAAGGGCCTTGCTTAAGGACCCCTTAAAGCAGATTAAGGCGATCAGGAGCGTCATCACGCCTTACCATAAGAACGCTAAGTATTCTGTTTGGGAGCACTTAGAGTTGTTTGAACAAATGATGGAGACTTTCCATTTGAAGGACAGCCAAAGCTGTATTCAATATGTAAAGTGGACATTCTCCCCGGAATACTCCAGTTTCTTTGCGGGGCTGGAGGACCAAAATCATTTAAGATGGTCCACATATAAGGCGGCCATCCTGAAACATTTTTCTGTTCACAGAAATCCTCAAGAGGCTCGCAAGGCGGCCTACAATTTGCAATGTGGGGAGGATCAGGCCCCACGAGAATTTGTGCAGGAGTTAAAGCGTGCTTTTGCGCAAACCACCAGAAGGGTGCGCACAGATAGTAGAGAGTTTGTCAATACATTTTTCCATGCCTTGCCCAAATATATAATGACCCAGCTCGTGAGAGATTTTCATGAGAAAAGATCTTTAGACTGGGTCATTGAACAGGCTACCCGGATCTATGAGGTGCAGAAGCCCATAGAAAATAAAAGCAATGCCCAGAAAAACCCCAAAGCCAACAGCACCCCTGCTGCTGTCAAGGTGGCAGAGGTAAAGGTCACCCCCGTTTTGGATCTGGAGATGGGGGGGCCTAAAAACCTACCTGCGCCTAATAATGCTAGGCCCAGAAGGTCCTCGGGCCAGTCACAGACAGGGAGCCAGGGAGGCAGCCCCACAAATGGGGTCCCTCGCTCTTCTGACTATGTAAGTCCTCGCTACAAAGGTAACAGACCCATCCTGGGTTATGTGTGGACTCCTCCAGCCCAAGGGGGGGGATCCAGCCAAGCACCTAACCCAGGGAACTTCCCTCCAAACTTCCCACAGGAGGGCAGAAATTTACCAAACCCTGGGCAGAACTTTTTCCCCAGATATCCTCCCGACTTTCAGCCCCAAAACCATCCATCCTTCTTTCCCCAATTCTCTGAGCCCAGACCACTGAATCCGGGAGAGGGGAGGCCAAGGGTGGAGGGGTACCCAAATCTTCCCAACCCGGGGTATTACCAGAGGAGGGACAGCTACCCTTCCCGGGATCAGCCCAGGGGAGAAAACAGGGCCCGTATCAGCCTGAGCGGGTTTCCCAGTTAGAGCGCCAGGTTCAAAACATGGCGCGGGATATGGGTCATATACTGAGGGCTCAGCAGAACCCTCAGATGGGCGTGCCGGCGCAGAACGCACCCAACTCTGGACCTGGTGCTCCAGAACAATGACGGGGGCAGCACCCCGATAACTCACCGGTTCCCAGGGAGGAGGCACAAAGGGAAGGGGGGTGTAAAGCCTTGGAGGAAGCTTCCTTCCTCACTTGTAAACAGCCCCTGGAAACCCAGGAACCGGAAACAAAATCCCTTGCCCCTGAAAGTCTGCCTCCTAAAGAGCAGAGGGGGGGTAGGAGAAACAAAAGACCCAAACAGACTCAGTTTGAGGAGGAAGTACAGATCTTCCAATTTGAGGGAGAGGGATCCTCAGAGGATCCTGGGAAAAGGATCTTCTCCTTCAGAGAGGGGGGAACTCCTTCCAAAGAAAAATGGGTCCCTAGGGATGCAAATCCAGACTGGGGAGATGTGGAGACTGAGCTACCGCCGCCCACCATCTCATCCCAGAACCAACAGCAAGAAAATCCCCTGGTTCAAACCCATCCTGGTGACTGCCTCCAAAAAGGGGGGGGCGGCCCAGAACCGGAGCCAGGGGAACCCACAATGGCTCTGATCTCCAGTTGCCAAATTTTTCTTTCAGATTCCCAAGGCTCTCCACAGAATTCTGCCCAAATCTCTTCGCTAGCAATGTCCAAAACCAGAAAGTTAGCCCACCAGTTGTCCAAAAATGTACATTATCTGTGCCCCCTTGAGGAGAAGGAGGGAAGATATTATGCCCCGGTACAAGTACAGGGACAGGGCACAATTTTGGCACTGGTGGACACTGGATCTCAAGCTACCCTTCTGTCCAGAAGGGCCTTTGATGAACTGAATGCAGGAAGGGGAGAGAATTACCAAATTCCTCTCACCTCTCTTCCTGGACAACTGCAGAACTTTGATGGGAAGGAAATTCCCGTCGAGGGGACGGCAGACTTGGACATTAAAATTGGGCGACACAAGCTGAAACACCCGGTCATAGTTGTGACCCCAGAGGGCACCCCTTGTTTACTAGGGAATGACCTCCTGAGAAGGTTGTCACCCCTAATAGATTGCGTAAACAAGGTCCTCTGGACCCAGACTAGCCGACCAATAAAATTAAAACAGAGTGTCAACCATGTTAGTTTAAACGGCACCTGCCACATGGTTGAACAAAAATCTGACCAAGTAGAATTTCACTTCCAGAACAACCAGATTCCAGACGTGACAGTAATAGCAGTAGGACAACAGACTGGTGATGGGGGGTCCTCTCTATTTCTGAAAATCAACCTTCCTTCCAGTCTAAAGTGGTATTCCACGCTGGAAGGAAAAACTCTGAAATTCTATACCAATCCACAATCTGAAACTCCCACTCCTATAGTCCAGAAAGATGTGAAATCAGCTCAGAGCCTGGCTGATATTCAGCAAATTGGAGAGCAGTTGTTCATCCCTGTTCAGTTAAATGATGGGAAGGACTCTGTTCTCGCTCGAGTGTGTGTGAACAACGGTAAGAGCTTCATCAGCGAAGCCATGTTTCGCCAACTCCCAAAAGATCCAGCCATTCCCACCTTCAAACTGATAGACAAATGGGAAATGGACCTGGAAGCACCTAATTCCAAACATCTCCTGCCAAGCAGGTGTATGCTCAAAATCTCCATTGGCAACAAGAGCATAGTCCACAATTGTTGGGTCGTGCGAGACGTCCCTGCCGCCTTTTACTTAGGCAGTGACATTCTCAATCGCTTTGCCATTAGTTTGGACCTAATAAACTTCAAAGCTTGGTCCCGATTAGCGGATAATCCCATGGGCTTTGATGATCCAGAAAAAGCATTTAGGTCAGCTCAATTGCTACCTTATGCAGTTGAAATTCAGACTAAAGAGGAAGTCACCATCCCAGAAAGGACCCGACAATTCTCCCTGGAACTGAAAGTTAAAAGAGGACAAGAGTTGAAAAACCCTGATGCTTACATACATCTAAATGCTTCTCTCCAACAGCAAGGGTTGGGGGTAAACCCAACACCATTAGTCAACATAGAACATGACACCATTCCAATAGAGGTGGATAACAGCGACTTAAAGAGTATTACTCTAGCCGCAGGCACCATTTTTGGAATGGCGGTTGATGACCGACATTTCTCCATTGATCTTAGAAATGAACTGTTAGGACCAATCCCCAAGGACTGCGTTGACAGTGACAGTGAGGACCACGCAACACCAGACAGGATTTTTACCCGGCATGGGGGGAACTTCCTGGTGTACACTTCCTGCCCCTATGGTAAGGAAGATGTGACTTGCGACTTCAGGAGGGATGAGGTGATTTTCCAGGTCCATGAGGGCTGCCTTTCCCACCTGAAGCCTCCGGTCCAGATCAGCACTCTGACCAGGGACTTCTCCACCCAGCTGGAGGAGGCCGCTGAAATAGCCAAACCAGAAGTCTTTCCAGGCTTCAGGCAGATGGTGGAAGAGAGAGTCAACCTAGCTGATGCCTGTGTGACTCTGGAACAAAAGCAAAAGTTGAAACAAGTTTTCTTGGATTTCCAAGATCTCTTTGCGGTAGACTCATATGACTGTGGTCGCACTGACATCCACACAACAACAATCCCCACGGACCCTGGCATGACTCCTGTGCTTGTGAAGCAATATCGCTTGCCTCTCGCATCAATGGAGTCCCTTACTGAAATAATTAAGAACCTTGAGTCCCGGGGAATAATCCGTCCAGTCCACAGCACCTTCAATAATCCGGTGCTGGGGATATTGAAGCCAAACGGCCAGTGGAGACTCTGCGCCGACCTTAGGGAGCTCAACAAACGGGTCCATACTTCCCGATGGCCTCTGCCCTACATTGACCAAGGGCTGGCCCAGATCCAGGGGTCACAGGTATTCACTGCAATAGACCTGACCAATGGATACTGGACTGTGCCTGTCAGTAGGGAGGACCAATACAAGCTGGCATTTACCTTTGGGGGCCAGCAGTACACCTGGACCCGGACTCCCTTCGGATACCTCAACTCCGGCAATGAATTCAACATTTTTCTACACAAGGCCATGCCTGACTTGGGTGCAAGGGGTAACTTGGCTTATGTAGATGATGTCCTCATCAAAAGTTCATCTGTGGAGGAACACATAGCGGAGATCCGTTATGTTCTGACACAGTTGAGGGCTGCCGGAGCAAAACTTTCCTTTCAGAAAGCACAGTGGTGTAGAACCCGTGTTAATTTCTTGGGGCATGAGATTACTCCTCAGGGTCTCTGTCCCCAGGAAAAGAAAGTGGAAGCACTTCAGAAACTGAAAGACCCCACAACTCTGCGGGAACTAAGGAGCCTCCTTGGACTGACTAATTACAGCAGAAAGTTCATTGAGGGCTACGCAGAGATCACCAGACCCCTGATTCATCTCCTGAAGGGGGGGGTCAAGTGGGAATGGGGTCCAGAACAATCCGAGGCAGTAAAACAACTCAAAAGACGCCTCTCACAAGCGCCTTGCCTAGCTTACCCTGTCAGAAACAAGGAGTTCTTCCTGGAGACGGGGTTCTCTAATACGTGCTTGACGGCAGTATTATACCAAAAGCATGACAAGGTCAATAAAGTAATCTCCTATGCGAGCAAAATTTTATCCTCTGTGGAGGAAAAATTCAACGATTGTGAGAAGGCACTCCTGGCAACGGTGTGGGCATTGAAGAATTACCGCCCGTTTATCCAGGGGGAACACATCATAGTGGAGACTCCACACCAGCCTCTGCAATATCTCCAAAGTGACAGAATCCGGGCCGGAAATGTGAGTAATTCCCGAATTACTTCCTGGATTCTGTCAATGCAAGGCTTTCCTGTGGAGGTCCGATATGGCCAAAACAAGAAGAGTCCACTCGCGCAAGGTCTGGCTGACTTGCATGATTGTGCCAGAGAAAACTGTCTCGAGGACGAAAGTCTAAAAATAAAGGACAACACGGAGGCATACCTTAATTCCCCACACAAAGTCTTTGAAGAAGACAAGTGTGAGGGAATGCCCACTGTATATGTGGATGGATGCTCTTACCATGTTGACAACGACGGGGAGAAAGAACTGGTGGCCGGCGTAGGGAATGCATGGGTGAATGAGTCCCCAGAACCCTCCGCTGGATACAAAATTGGTCCCCGAAGTAGTCAGGTGGCAGAATTGATGGCTGTGCATCAGGCCATCCTCACTGCTGTCCAGCATCAACTCCACGAACTGGTCATAATCACAGATTCGGATTATGTACGGAACGGGTTTGTGGAGCACCTGGTTAATTGGAAAACCAGAGGCATGTTATGTGCTAACAACAAACCCTTGAAACATGGGAAGTTGATCCAAAACATTGATGATCTGGTCACCTCGAATGGGATGACCATCTACTGGAAAAAGATCAAGGGTCATTCCAAAGTAGAGGGACCAGACAAAACTGGAAATGACTTAGCTGATCAGCTGGCCAAAACCGGGGCCATCCAAGGGGATCTAATTGAGATTGAGTCCCTGTTGGGGGAAATCCAGGTCACTGCTATCACTAGGTCCCAGACAAATGCTCACAACGACCTTTCAATTGCACAATGGAGTAAGGAGACCCCTGATGATGATTTGATTACTGCTCAGAAGGGGGATCCAATAATTGGTAAATTTTACCAGCACCTTGAGGACCCTGAGAACTTTCCCCTGACGGATACCGATTACATTGGGAAAGAGGACCTAAGAGTGTTGATGAAATGTCCAAAAATGTTCCGGATCCAAGACGGTTTGTTGGTAAGGAAATCCAAAGCTGGCCACGATCAGTGGGTGGTTCCTACCTCATTCCGAAGCCTGATGTTAAGTCACGCCCATGATGCGGCCACTGCCGGTCACAGGGGGTTTCACACAACATTGGAAATCTTAAGAGAGGTTGCATACTGGCCACACATGGGCCAGGACCTCAACCAATATTTGAAGGGTTGTCTTGTGTGTGCACAATTTCAGCCATCATCCCTCACGCACCGGGCGCCTTTACAAAAGAGGGGAATGACACTGCCATGGTCAGATTTACAAATCGACTTTGTAGGCCCTGTGATTCGCTCGGCTAGGGGGAATAAGTACATGTTGACTGTGACATGCTTGTTTACCAAGTGGGTGGAATGTCTCCCAGCCCCAAATTGCAAGGCAGAAACTGCAGCTGCCTTGATGACTAACCACATCTTTTCCCGTTTTGGTCTACCTCAAAGGATTGAGTCAGACAGAGGTAGCCACTTCACCAGTGAAGTAATGACAAAGATGTGGGAGATACTGGGGGTCAAAAGGAAGTTGCATATTGCTTACCGGCCAGCTTCTTCTGGGGCAGTAGAGAGATATAACCGGACAATTGTGAGCATATTAAAGAAGTTTGTGGCAGATTCTGGGCCAAGTTGGGATATCCGATTACCTCTGGTCCTAATGGCTATCAGATCTACCCCTTCATCTGCAACCAAAATGTCACCATTTGAGTTGATGACTGGGCGCAAGATGGTGCTTCCTCAGCATTTGCTCTACAGGACCCAAGAGCAGACACTGATAAATGCCTCCACTACTCATGAGTATGTAGAGAATTTAAGGAAACACCTCCAACATGCTTTTGCTTATGCTCAGCGGAATCTAGAAAGATCGGCTGATAGCATGAAGACCCATTATGACCTGAAAACTTCCAGGAAGGAATATCAGGTGGGAGACCGGGTCTATCTATACAACTTCCAAAGGAACCAGGCCAAGCAGCGTAAATTTTTGCCTACATGGAAGGGACCCTTTGAGATCGTCGATAAGATCTCCCCTGTGGCCTACAAAATCCACATCCCCAAAGGTCCTTTGGCAGAGGGGGAAGACAAGTGGGTACACATAAACCAGTTGAAATGTTGCCATCCCAGGCACACTCTGCAACAACTGGAGGAATCCTCTGGAATCCTAGCGGGTACTGTCTCAGACTAATTCAGTTCCAATCATAAAACATACCACATCTAGTCTCTAAAATATTGTGATTTGCATGAAACTGTCTCTTAGTTATACTGTTTTTTTTTCAAAATAAGAATGTAATGTTTCGTTATGATGAAATGCATATGCTGCCCCACTATCTCAACAGTGGTGGAAAAACGTCTATGAGTAGGTATTGCCGCTCTTCCTTTGTCGTCCTAGGAGAAAGAAGACCTGGAGACGGGCCAAGGAGGACGATCCGGAGACCGGGAGCAGAGACGCAATGGGCTCGGGGTACCGCCCAATATTCCCATCAGGACCGGCGAGGAGAACTGATCGATCAGTACCAGATGGAGGAAAAGATGCTGAACTGTGCCATCTACAGAATTGGAAGAAGATAATGTGGACATACCAGCGCCAGGGTTCAAAACCTCCCTTGCAACCGACTCCCCCTCGACTCAAGTCAAAGCGCAGTCGGGCGGGGGGGTTTGTGGAGGGTTTTGACCCATGTGGAATCATTAGACGGGGTAAAGATGGGGATTAAGCTGTCGCTGCCCATCATTTTGCCCCAGAACAAAAATAAATAATTGGAGTGGGTAAAGATGGGGATGCGCTATCGCCGCCCATCATTTCATCCCAGAATCCAGGAGAGCTGCGCAGTTGTGCGCACACCAAAATGGTTACCTAACTTGCCACCCACCAGTGTAAAGAAAGGTCTTTGTTAACAAAATCCACTGTTACTGATGTCAAAAAGTTGCTGAAATCGTGACTCATTGGACCACTTTAAAGATTCAACCCTTTTTGTGGGGTTCCACATAACCATCTTACTATAAGGAGCCCCATCAAAACAATGTTAAGCAAGGATTTACTACCATGTAAGAACCATTCCTGTTTAGAATGCATTAATCCAAGAAAATTCCAAAGTTGCATGCAGTGCCAACAAAATCCCGATGGTGGCGCTAGCGGTCTAAACTCTGACAGGAGAGCTGTTTTGCAAGATTGTCTAAATGCAAAGAAAAGGGGTCTTATTTCATCAAAGGTTCAAAGGGGTTGCCTGTCTGGGAACTATTGACACTTCAGAACTCAACACAAGAAGCCAGGAAATAACAGGGTTCTGTTAATTAAATGCAAAGTGGCCCCCTGGCCTCCTGATGTGAGCTTGCCGGACACCACACAAAGGACCCTTTCCTCTGAAAGGAATATGTTAATTCTGAAATGTTTGCTGTCAACAAAGATCTGCCAGCCAGCAGAGATCTGTGACTGACCCACCCAAGTCTTGGAGGCGGACCTCAACACTCTGAGGACTGAATTGAAAGGAAAATATATATTTTACAAAAACACTGATAACTCTTTGTAATCAAATGACAGAAATGTATAACTTTGAGAGCTTTAATTTAAAAAATGTACCTTCAATTCAAGACTAAACTCGAATTTGTGTGATGTTCTGGGGCAAAACCCCATTGTTTATTAATATTACAGACTCCCTGTTTCAGCTAGACAAACGAAAATGCATTGGTATGTGGGTAGATATGTGAGGAACAGTTGTATAAAATTTAATGAAGATCCAATGTTGTTTAGCACATTAAAAAGTGCTAGAAGTTGCCATTTGTGAATGCAAGCTCCTAGAAACAGCAGATTTGGACAGAGACATGGCTAAATTCAGCCACACCATGTATATGTAATTTCAAGCAACTGTGTAACTCTGAAGTATGTATTTTGATCATATATAGATTTGGGTGCACAGATGATAAGGGAGGTTCTTCAAGAGATCATAAATGGCTGACATCACTCTGACACAACTTAGTTCGCCAATCAGGGGACGAATGAAAGTTTGACCAATTAGAAGCTGAGAGAGAGGTAGGGTCAGTGATGCTAGAACACACCCACATTCTAAACACATAAAAGCAGACAGACAGGACAGAGAGGGTCCTTCCAAACCCATCTGCAGCGGGACGCTCTGCCGGAAAAATCCATACTTACCTTCATCAACCTCCAGAAAGCCAAACTAGAGACTTCAATCTATCCAGAACTAAGAGACCAGACCAGAGAGAAAGCAGTGCTGTACCCAGAGAGACCCAGACCAGCAGAGAGAGCTGACCCAGATCACTGTGAAGTGCAGAGGCCAGACCAGACCAGACCAGAGTCCAGTCTAAAACCCTGACCAGATCCGTGGCGAGGCACATTTCACTCAAGAATATAGTGTGAGTACCCCGCAGAACTGTGTAGAACCAATCTCTTAGTTTAAATTCATCTAATTCAATCTATTTAACCTAAGTAGAACTGCCTCCTAGCTGTCACCTGTCATTTCTAGTTGCAAGCTGCACTTGTCATTTTGAGCTTTTGAAATTTGCAAACCCAAAAACGACCTTTATTAAATCGCTCATATCTCCGCGACCGTTTGGGCTAGAGACTTGCAGTAACTTTCATTTGAAAGCTTAGAATCGTAGCTTTGAACCGCACCAAGAACCGCATTCCTACCCCTTATAGTTTTACCGCAATCGCGGAACACGCATCCGCGAATTTTACCGCGATTTGCGCGATTTGCAATTTCTTCACATGTAAAAAACTGCTGCTGTTTGCTTTCCATTTGCCAGAAATTCGTTTAACCTGCTAACTATCCCTGCATCATTGCTAGTGTGAGCCTGGACTAATATTAACTAGATACCACTCACCATGAACCTCTGAAAGGGAATTAAAAGCGTTTCCAGCATATTTCTCATTCATTGCCAGCACATATCAAAGCAATTTGGGCCTGTGATTTCAAAACTCCTATCTGTTTTCTGTTGTCTAAGCTTGCTGGACTGAACTGATTACATTGATTGCATTTCTGAGAACTGTGTGCTTTCCTCCCATTTCCTTGCATTGCATAAAGAGGGGGGGAGTGAATAGCCAGAGAAAAGTGATTACATTGTTTGAAATCATATTGAGTATTTTCTGTACTGCATTCATTGAATATTGCATCCACCTGAGCTTACATAAAGCATCCTCTACCACATTATACTTTTGTTCCTATTTACCAGTGTGCTACCTTATCCATTTCTTGTCAACTCCTTATTGATTATAGAGAAGCGTGTTAGTGCCAGATTCTCCGTTGTTGATCTTTATCATATCAGATTAAGTGTGCTATTCAAGTATTAATTTATTATAAAGTGGGATATATATACCTATTGTTTAAATTATCAAATAAACCTTTTAAACTTGCAAAACAGAACTACTTCTTGGCTCAGTGGGCTCAGGGGGATTCCAAGAGAGGGGTGTTATATAGGGGTAGTCATCCAGAACGCATGAACTGGACCTAAAGATATATCAATAAGGGTTTTCATTCAGTATTCTAGACTAGGCGTTAACTTAGCTGTAGTGCTGAATTGAATCCTCTTACAAGAGATACATGGAATGCTGGGTGTATTCACATGTCGGCTGGTAGTGTCAGTTTCACAGCTACTGAGTTAATTATGGTTTCCGCTGGGTATGGTCCCAAGAACCGTGGGCAAAATGTTCACGTTCCTTTTATTGGTATATGCTTGGAGGCAAGCCACACCATATCTCCCACCTGATATACGGGGGCTTTGGAGCGAAGCTGGTCCGCGCATCTTTTCTGGCGTGGCTTAGCTTGTTGCACGTGTTCTTGAGCTTTTAAGAAGGCCTAAGTGATGGTTGTGTGCAGGTTCTTGACAGCCGGCATTTCCAGGGTTGTGGGGATGTCTAATTCAGAAGTGCGTTGGTGTCTTCCATACACCCTAAAAAATGGCGTTTGTCCCGTACTGCTATGCAGCGAATTATTATAAGAGTACTCAGTGATCCATTAAAGTTCCTTCCAATCTCCTTCACCTTGATGAAGCATGCAGCGCAGGTACTGCTCGTGAATCTGATTCGTTCTCGCAGTTTGGCCGTCGGTCTGAGGGTGGTGACTAGTGGACAGATGGATGTCTATCTGTGCCAATGAGCAGCATTTCTTCCAGAAGGTGGACACAAATTGCGTCCCACGGTCCGATATTAGAACTAAGGGAATCCATGGAGGCGCACTATGTGTTCCGGGAAGACTTTGGCGAGGCCAGATGCAGTCGGTAGGCCTTTGAATTGGAAGAAATGAGCCATTTTAGAAAATAGATCCACGATCACGAGGATGGTATTGTAGCCTTGACATGGAGGAAGATCGGTGATGAAATTTAGTGACAGAGTGTGCCATGGAGCTGGCGGAATGTCCAACGGCTGCAGGAGCCCGGTGGGTCTTTGCTTGACAGATTTATTTTGGGCACAGATACCACAAGATGACACAAATTCGATTACATCCTTACACCAAGTTGGCCACCAGTAGTTCCTTTTTAGCTTGGCCAAGGTTTTGGCGATTTCTGGATGGCCTTCAATGAGGGAGTCATGGTGCTCGGAGATGACCTTTCCTTGCAATTCCTTCACTTGTACGAATAGCCGGTTTCGGTAATATGGTAGTTGATTCTTGATACAGTAATGCTCCCATCTGGAGCCCCACTCTTGTAGCTGTTCCTGGGTGAAAACTTGCCGAATTTCATATTGAAGCTCACTTTGGGTCATGGCGGTTGTGATGCCTAGGACTCTATTCTCTGGGATAATGGCCACCGGTTCCGGCAGCATGTGTGCCATTTCGTCCGTGCCCATGCGGGAGAGTGCGTCAGCTTTGCCGTTTTTAACCCAGGGTCTTTATGTAATCACAAAATCATATTCTGTGAAGAAAAGGGCCCAGCGTAGCTGTTGTGACGATTGAGCCTTCGCTCCCTTTAGATACTGGAGGTTTCTGTGGTCTGTTATCACGGTGACCGTGTGCCTGGCCCCCAGCAGGTAGTGTCGCCAGGCCTTGAAGGCAGCTTTAATGGCCAATAATTCTTTATCTGTGATGGCGTAATTGAGCTCTGCTGGCGTGAATTTTCGTGACCAAAAGGCCACCGGATGCAGTTGGCCTGTTAGTGGGTCTTTTTGGGACAAAACCGCCCCCATTCCCAGACTGGACACATCAGTTTCCACAATGTAAGGAAGGTCTGGATGTGGGTGTTGCAAAATGGGGGCGGTGGTGAACCTGGTCTTGAGTTCTTGAAATGCTCTTTCAGCTTCTTCAGTCCAGTTAAACGTCTTGTTGCCTTTTCTGAGCAATGAATTAATCGGGTGTACGATTTGGGAGAATCCAGGGATGAATCGACGGTAGAAATTCGCAAATCCCAACATGCTCTGGACTCCTTTGATTGAAGTGGGGGCTGGCCAATTGAGGACTGCACCCACCTTATGAGCGTCCATTTGTATGCCTTTGGGGGACAGGATAAAGCCCAGGAACTCCACTTCCGTGACATGGAACGAGCACTTTTCCAGCTTGGCGTAAAGATGGTGTTCTCGAAGTTTGGTCAGGACTGCCCGTACGTGCCCAATGTGCTCCTGCTCAGATGTGGAATACACCAGGATATTCTCGATGTATACAAGAGCACAGACGTTGATGAGTTCTCGAAGTTCGTAGTTCATAAAATATTGGAACGCAGCGGGGGCGTTGCATAGGCGGAATGGCATTACTTGGTACTCGAACAAGCCGTACTTAGTACGGAATGCCGTCTTCCACTCATTGCCTTCTTTGATGCGCACCAGATGATAGGTCCCTCTCAGATGCAGTTTCGTATAGATCTGGGCTTCTTTAACCTGGTCCAGTAACTCTGGGATCAAAAGCAATGGGTAGCGATTTTTGATGGTTACTTGGTTTAATGCACAATAGTCAATGCACGTTCTCAAATCGCCTTCAGTGAGTGTGTAAATGCACCCACATGGAATCTGGGCTCCTGGTAGCAGATCGATTTGGCAGTCGTAGGGTCTGTGAGGGGGCAACGTGTTCACTTGCTCCTTCTGGAAAACATCTTGGATATCTTGGTAATGAACCGGCAGGGTCACGACCCCTCCGAGAGCATGGGTCATTCCCTCCCAAAACAGAGAACTGGCGTGTTTCTCTTTTCGCCCATTCGGGTAACAGGTGTGCGTGCAGCTGTGGGCGAAAACCAACTCGCGAGCTCGCCAGTTGATTTGTGGATTATGAGCAACCAGCCATGGCATTCCCAGGATCAGCCAAAATTGGGGGGCTTTGATCAGATCAAAGGCTATGATTTCGCAGTGCCCATCTTCGCACAGGAGGGTGAGTTCGGTGGTGCACTCCGACACAGGGCCCGAGGCAATTTCAGTACCATCAACAGTGGTTACTGTCTCTGCAGTTGGCTTGGGACAAAGGACTAGCCCCATCTTTGCTGCAAGGTCTTGATCGATGTAATTCCCCACCGCTCCGCTGTCGATGTAGGCTTCCAGCGAATGCATGTCGGACGGCTGTTGATGGGGTATTAGGAGCACAGGTAGCGCAAAATGGGAGGTCTGAAACTGGATTTCTTCGCTCGACAATTGGACCCCTACAATTGCCAGGGTTGGTCGTTTTCCGATTCCTCATTAGGGGTTTCTTTATCCGTGGCTCTGACAGTTCTTCTGCGTGGTTTAACCGGGCATTCCCTTAGGAAATTACCTGCTTTTCCACAATACAGGCACAATTGCAACTCCCTCCTTTTATCTCGTTCAGCCTTGGTTAGAGGGGGCCTGACTCCTCCTATCTGCATGGGTTCGCTAGTCCCGTCGGGGCCCCGCTGAGTTTGATCTTTGGGTCGTATGAATAAGGGGCCCAAATCCGGTTTCCCACGATCGTTCTTCCTATCTTGCAGTCGGCAATCCAACTGGACCACCAAACTAATGAATTCGGCACAATCCCGGGGTGGTTCCACCACTTGGGCCAAAACGTCCTTTAGCTCCCCACGAAGACCCTGGTGAAACAATGTGGTCCGTTTGTCTTCAGGCCAGTCTGCCTCGACCACCAGTCTATTGAAGGTTGCAATGTAAGTCAGCAGATCCTGGCTCCCTTGATGAAGGGACAAAAGTTTGTTGTCTAGAGCCTGCCCATGGTAGCGTCAGGCGAAGAGTTTCTCCAGCTCCCGCTGAAACCCATCAAAGTCTTGTAACAGAGGGTGGTTTTGGCTAATGAAAGGTACTGACCAGTCTGTCTCACTCCCACTTAGGTAAGATAGCACGAAGGCCACACGTGATTGGTCTGTGGGAAACGCCCCAGGCCTGCACAGAAAGTGGAGGCGACATTGGTTCATGAAGGTAGCATATCGGCGGGGGTCTCCCGAAAACCGTTCCGGAGGAGCCAGAGGCACTACCCCTGGGAGATTGATCTGAACTGGATTGCTTGCGGTGGCTGAGGTGGAATGATTGATTCCGGGCAACGGAGCTTGTCCTGCTTGCGACTGGAGGAGTTGCCTCCCGAGGTCATCCGTCCTCTCCTTGGTCACAGTTAACTCCCTTTGCAACGCATTAGTTTCCTGCCATGCAGAATGGACCTCCGAGCGCAACAGGGAGTGTAGTGCCCCAACAACTGGGCTAACTGATCTGTTTCTGAAGTTTCCATGTTAGGCGCCCAGGTGGATAATTAAGTTATGGGCTTCACGTTCTGTAATGCTCACCTTATTTCCACGGGGATGCCTCACGATGAGCCGGGATTCTCTTCGGGACCTCTCATCTTTCCTGGAGTTCGGGCTGTTGAGGATCGGCTCTAAAAGACAGGAGGTGAAGTTTAACTGCTGTCCCTTCCTTGCGACCCACCTCCCGGGTTCCCCATGCAGTTCCCCAGGGGACGTCTCTCGCCTTGATTTCTATAAGGATACGCTCTCTGCCCTGCCGTACCGGGCAGGGTCGCGTTGTTAAAGGCACCGTTCCGCCGAGTTTCTTCACTGGCGAGGGCCGGAGTTCAGACCGGCTGCAACTCCTTAAGTCTTTAAAGGTGAAAGCAATGTATTTATCAGTGTTTGCACTAAGTAACCTTTTCCCTTCTTCTTGCAGGTGCTGAAAGCTGCAATGGAAGCCTGGGCCAAGTTCAAGAAGGTAAGATGGTAAGCCAAGCGGCGCAGAGAGCATCCTTGCAAATGGCTAACCTGTGCTATTGTTTGTCTTGCAGGTCGAGAAGAACTGAAGATGAATGGCTCTCAGGAATCCAAGGGACGAAAGATGTCTTGGAGGTGATGGTCTTCCTGAAGAACTGGTAAGTAGTTCCCAAGATGTTCCGTTATTTTCCTGTTACCTTCTAGTGATGAAACAGGAGAGAGTCAACGCGCGTTAGAGGACTTCGATTGCAGAAGGATGCTGCTGAGCAGGTAAGGATGGCGATGGTTCTAGCCGCTTTTCGCCCCAGAAGGTCAGGATGCAGAGCAAGACCCGGTGAACGTCACGCTGCAAGAGCAGAATAACACGAAGCGTGTGCCTCTAATCGGGCATGGTTTAAATAGCCAGGTGGTATCCCAGGTGCCTTCGGGGCGGGCCCCGCCCTGGATGCTATAGCGCTGAATGCAGTTCCCCAGTATTCCTCATGGGTGCAGCCATGCTTATCCATTGCCCATTGAAACCCCGTCCCAGCATGTGTCTCCGATGCCAACAGCACCAGGGCTGGCTCCAAGGAATCTGAGGGGAACCGAATAAGGTCTTTAGGACCCCGTGAACACTCGGTGGGGATGAGGTTGTGACAACAAGCTGATTCTATTTGCACTGCATATCCAAATTAAGAGATGTTGCTCATTAAATCTGGCCGAACTATTGCCTCTTCCACAAGAAATTGATTGCAGTGACAAAATGTCACATGACTGCCTCTATACCACAGAACAAGAGACTAAGGGCAGAATTGACCTAAGTGATACACCTTTAAAGAATCCACAAGGGGAGCTGTTTTGCGATGACTCCTGTTTCAAACTTCTGGATGGTACATCCAATGCTGCTTAAGCAATCACTACATTAAGCACTATAGTGGAGACCAAACACATTCTGCATAATTCTGCGCAGGCCGAAGAGATTATTGCATTGATTAGAGCTTGTGAACTTTCTGAAGGGCTTAGTGTGAACATATACACAGACAGCCAGTATGCCTTTGGGGTAGTTCACAACTTTGGTCGACTATGGGCTGAGAGAGGGTTTTTGACTTTGCATGGAACTAAGATACAGCATGACACTCTAATAGTTCGGCTACATTCAGCACTTGCACTTCCTACACAGTTAGCAATAATGAAGTGCGCAGCACACTAGAAACTAACGGACGATGTGGGAAAAGGAAATGCTTCGCTGACAGAATGGCCAAACATTCCAAAATGTATGTGTTAGAACCAACAAAAGGGGTCACTAACACTTATGTGATAGATGAAGAAATTGGTTGCATAAAAGAAATTCAGGCTGACGCCACTCCAGATGGAATTAAACAGTGGGCTGAGGGTCCAGCAAGTTTAGATGATGAGGGTTGTTGGGTAGATAATGAAAAACAAAAATGGCTATGTTACCACTATGGTGACAATGGCTCATGGTCTAACACACATATGTGCCAAAAAGATGTGCAAATTGTTAGATCCTGTATGGTATTATACCAATATTAAAATAACTGCTGAGCGTCTTGTACAAAGTTGCATGGTATGCTTACAGCATAACATTGGCAAAGATACATCGACACCAAAGGGTAGTTTTGGTCCCCCCCTCTATGCCGTTTGAGGTCATACATTTTGATTTTATTGAAATGGAGCATTGGCAAAATTATAAGTATGTTTGGTAGTCCTCTACGCTTTTAGTAAATGGGTTGAAGCTTTTCCTCTAAGAGATGCCACAGCTATGTCACTGGCGAAAGTCATGCTTAAGGAATATTTTCCTAGGTTTGGCTTGCCGAATGTGATATGGTCTGATAATGGTCCACATTTTATCGCTGCTGTCATCCTGCAAGTATGCGTGGGATTACAGATCGATAACCGGTTCCATTCAGCCAGGCATGCTCAGAGTGCTGGACTTATAGAACGCCACAACAGCATATTAAAGAACAAGTTTGCAAAGTTTTGCGCTCATAGCAACTTGAAATGGCCTGACGCCTTACCAATAGACTTATTATCAATGTGGACGACTGCACAATGAAAGACAGGGCTCTCTCCTTATGAAATTTTCATGGAGAGACCAGCCAACATATGGAAGATGCCAAAACCCAGGTTATTGAAGGATGTTGAGCATGTACTTCTTTCTGAATATTGTGACCAGTTAACTCAAACCTTCATCAACAGGTGTAAGAAGCCCTCCCAGTAAAATACGAGGGACCAGGTCATCGACTTTGAACTGGTGACTGGGTGCTACTAAAAGTCTTTGAAAGAGACTCCTGTCTTGCACCTCGTTGGAGAGGACCACATCAAGTCTTCTCGGTGACACAGACTGCTGTCTGAGTCCCTGACAAGAAGAACTGGATTCACGCGACGTACGTGAAGAGGATTCCTTTTCCTCTGGCTTACGACAAAGGCAAGGAGAAGGGAATTGGTGATCTTGATGCTCACAATGAGCCTGCTCTAATCGACACCAAGAGTGTCTCAGAAATCCTTCCTGAGCCTGTGGGGCCTGGGGAGACTGCTTCTTTGTCTACGAAAGACCCTCCTAAGGCTGTGGGGCCTGTGGAGATTGTTGCTTCTTCTTTGAAATTCTTCTTCACTATCAAGCAATCTTGCTTCTCCTTCCTCATTGTATACATTGCCTTTAGGAAACGATGACACTCTGTTCTCAGATCACACCGTACTCAGAGTCTTAAGGTACGATCTGTGACCATGAAACCAAACTTACAGTACAGCATCAGCTGTGCCTACACAAGACCATCATTGTGCCAGTCCCTCGTCACTCTTCCCCTGAAAATGAATAAGAGGCGGGGACCAGCAAAGTTACGTTCAATCAACATAGGCCACGTGGTCAGGAGCCACCGATGGATGAACTAAAAAAGCCTAACGGAGAGGCTTCTTAACAGACTCTGAGAAACAATGCCCAATTTTATAGCCACTCATACGAAAATGAATGTTGGTCACTTCTCTGATGATGAATTTGCCCATCACAATAGCAGTTTGTTTAGTCATCGCATTTTGATTTGGGTTTTGGTATCTAGAAAGTGTGCATCCGCTTGATAATTTATTACTGACTCCAAGTATCCCTACTGTGCCTTCGCCTTATGTGCATCTGCACACTCTTCCTCCGCGAGACCTCCAACACAGAGGAGGTTACCATAATAACACTCTTTTGATGATTATGAACGCTACCCATGCGATTCTAAACAAAACAAATTGCTGGGTGTGTTCGCATTTGCCACAACATGGGGAAAAGGGACTAGACTAGTATATTCATCCTCTCCCTTTAACTACACTTCTGTTCCCAGCGCATCCGCTCCAGATGGCTGCCATGGAAAGTGAAAACGGACTCAGTTTTGCTTTCCCTTTGGCCATTTTCTTGGTCGGTAATGCCCCGCTGCTCGGTGCATATTGCCATAATCAGGGCTGGGTGAGAAGAGCATACAACAGTGATCATTATATATGGGATAATGTACCCCTATCGTTCATTATAAGGATATTGCAACTCACTAGAGTTTGCTGACCAAACAGAGGACAGAGGCCAAAGGTCAAGCTCCTTTATAAGGTCACGGAATGCCATGGTAACTTGCAATAACCTTTTTATTGTATGGTGGGGGGTATTTTATTCCTTTAAAAACATGGCTACTCATTGTCATTCTCTTTAATACCTCATCTCTTGTTTAATATAAGAGATTTCCTATTTGCTAATCCGTGTAATCTATGTAGAATCTGTTGAATTTAAAAAAAGCAACAATGCACCACCATAATATTTTGCAGAAAAATAGTTAAAGCAGTTTAATAAAATATTTTGAACAAAACTTTTATTTTCTGCTTTAAAATAAGTAATAACATGCAGCTTCTTGCTCACATGAGTTAAACTCCAGCAGTGCACAAATTAAACTTTCTTCCATAAACAGTTACTTTTCAATTACGGGCTGCAATGTGCCATAGCGTTATTTAAGTGAAGCGTAAAACTGATTAGCACCCAGCACTGTTTAAGGGCCTCATTACGAGTTGGCCGGTCTGGAAATAAAGTGGTGGTAACAATGTATACCGGCACCTTTCTGGACCGGTCAACTCCATGTCTGCCCCCAATCAGCAGATAAATGCCTGAATCACTGCACCGTTACTAGCAGTGCCAGTGATTCAGGCAACACCATCCCATGGGACTCCATGGAATGGGGAGTTACCAGCATCTCCGCCACCCGTAATATCCCAGTAATACTGGGATATCAGCGGCAGAGACGGTATGGTGCTTTCCGGTATCCTGCCAGAATTACAGGCGGGATACCGGAAACTGTCTGTACCATAAGGGCCTCTGGCACCTGTGACCCAGATGTGGTGTGATTGGAGACTTTTGAGTATGTATATAAAATGACCTCTGCAAAAATACATTTGTAAAAAAAAAACGCAGTAAAGCATACATGTTATGTGATATTGTGCAAAATTCATACCCACTCTATTTTAGCATCACGCAAAAAAATAACACCACTATAAATAGTGTGTGATCCATCCCCCCTGTTCTTTTGTCTAGTTTTCAGAGGGTCTTCGGGTACTATCTGACTGCCTAGGCTATCTCAAGGGAAGGGTCCTAAAACCTCTGTGTATCATGTTGTTGCCTCTAGTGACACAATGTGGATGGGAGATTAGGCAACAGCAGCATTCACATTCAGTTGTGAAGCTCTTGAAAATAGAAATCAATAGTCACCCATGACGCCTCTTCTGTTGTGTGGATGAAGTCAAATGGTGAAGCAGGAGTCTCGCACTCATTCTCTCAATGGTGTGCCCCACGCCTCTCCACCATTTCTCCTCTACTTGTGTACGCACTAAGCACTGCTTTTGGTGCTACCCTAAAGTTTTATACTGTAAAAAGCACTTTACATCTCCTTTATTAGAACATATGCAATGTTTGCACAGGCAGGAAGCATTAAGAATGAGGAGTTCGTAACTGGCTTGGGTAGTGACCCTTGCACTTCTTGCACTTCTAATCAGTTAGTGGGATGCGCCATTGACAGACCATTTACTAGAATGATACACCACATAAGATAGGCAGGGAATTCATAACACCTGCAAAGCGGTCTGCATTTTGCTTGTATCGCGGGTGAGGATGTTAGACGGGAGCAGGACACTTTCCACAGACGGTTTGAGCCCACCAAACGGAAAGGCGGTGAAGGATGGTATCACTCATTTACTTTGAAAAAATAAGCTCAATGCACGTTTATTGTGCATTCGGCTGAAACAAAAAAGCTAAATGCCATAATACTGAACAAGGGAAGTAGCAGTGCTTTAAGTGGGCCGGGGCCAGCCGTGACTGTGCCCCACCAGTCTCCAAAAACCGAACCACGTTGGATTATCATCCCGCCACAGCCGTGATGGGAGATGACCCTGCAATGGCCTTCACCATGAATGAGTCAGGCAGCAGGCAAAAGCTGTGAATGACAGATTCACCAGCCATTCACAGCATTGTGCAAACTGTTTGAGCAATGCTGTAGCTGGCTGACACTTCTGCCAGTCACAGCTGCCTGCTGCTGGAAGTGCGTAGCTTTTGTAAACTGTAACTTCCTCTGGCAACCCCTTACGAGGGTCACCAGAGGAAGTTACAGACAGTCCCATCCTGGATAGCACTAACAAAAGGTTGCGCAGCTTGTGCCAATTTAAAATATACTTACCTTTGGCACCAAATTCTATACTCCTGCTGCGACCGACGACCACCACCATCCCACAAGAACGCATCCAAGGAGAAGCCAAACACCCACGGTAAGTGACTGCTGCCACTGACTTTGCTGTTGCTTGTTGCAGTTTCAACTGGTCGAGGCAAACCTCTCACTTCAGTGTGTTTGCGTCATCCAGCTGACTCTGCAACAGACAATCTGTTGCTTTGGCTTTCTTTATTTCTTTTTTTTCCCTTTACTTTCTGCTCTCTGTTCCCTCACTTTTTCTTTCATGTTTTGCCCATTTTGAACTTTTGGTTCTCTGTTCCCTCGCTTTTTCATTTTTTTTTCCTGTTGTGAACTTTCTGTCCCACTGAGCCACAATTAAACAGTAGCTTCTTTTTAGAAAGTTATTTTAATGATCACTTTACACGGTCAGATGACAATATTCAAAAAGGTTCACCCAGCTGCACGTTAGTAACAACCCAAGGTTGCAAACGTTTAGTTATTTTAGGAGGGTTATACAGCACATTTTGCATAGGGAACCGCTCCAGTGTGTCAGGTAAAGGGAATAGGAGTTGGGGAGGTGAAAGGAAGTAAATAGCCTGAAGAGACGGTGGGAGAGCAACCCATAAGGAGGACAAGTGGGCCACAGGAATGAGAGCGCTACACCCAAAGTAATCCCAGGGGGTGCAGTGCAGAAGGTATGCCTACCGTTAAGCCAATATTTGATCTCGTCTAGTGCCTTGCTTGTGTGGAGTTAAGAGATTGCAGCATGAGGGCACAGAGAATGCTCAGGAGCAATGCTAAAAAAAGAATTGCTTCACTCCTGTGATAGGCCCTCATTACGACCCTGGCGGAATCCGCGGTGCTAAATGCACCGCGGAGCATGGCGGAAAGCCGCCGATAGCGCCATGGGGGTTGGCGGATTTACCACCCCATGCCGACCTTGGCGGAGCGGTAAATCCCCAATCCCCATTTTACCCTTCCCCATTCCCATTCTTGCCCCATAGGGTATAATGGGAGTGGGGAAGGAGTTAATTACGCCGCCGTAAAGTACGGCGGCGTAATTAACAACGAGGTCCCTTAGCGCCGTGGTTTTCTCCGCCCAGTAAAACCAGGCGGAGAAAACCTCCATGGCGCTAAGGGAACTCGTAGTACGGCGGACGGGTCCGCCGCGATTAGCGCTGGCGGAAACCCACTCCGCCAGGGTCCTATTGAGGGCCATAGTGCCAAACTGGCAAAGGGGCGTGTGCAGGGGGGCAAAGTGTAAGGGCTGTAGCCTTTCAGGATCCCTTCTAAGAAATGTAGTGATTTCCGGTACTGTTTTGGGAGTAACTGCTAGCGTTCTGGTGGCAATCCCTTTGTGTGGCTGAGTTCTGAGATTATGGGAGGTGAGTCTGGGACCATCCCGGCAGATGCTGTGGAGCTGTTTAGGCCCATTACGAAGTGATGCGTTTTGAGGGCAGTGTGTCCTTCGCAATGGAGGCCATCAGGAAGAGCAGGGTTTTAGATGCTTCCTGAAACAGGGGTGGTTCGTCTGGACTCTGAGGTTCAGAGGCAATTTATTAATGTCTTGGGACTGGTCACACCAAACAGAATGCATCATCTGCACTTCGGCTTGGATATGTATTATTGGTAGATTTATTTACAAAGAACCTATGCGAGAAACAAATAGTTTTAGAAAGGTAGCGGGCGCCCCTCTCTCGCAAGAACAGACATGATAACCTGTTCAGTGGTTATTAACCACTTGAGAGTTCGCAGCCACTGCTTTTACTCACTGTGCCTTTCACAGATGGGAAATATCCATTTGCATATCAGTCTTTGTCCTGCCCAGGGGCAGTCCAGCACCGAAATACAATGGCAATTCCAATCTGAACGAGAGTACCACCAGCAACCCCATACACGTGTTTCACCCTTGTTGGGGATCATCAGTGAGGTGAAGCTGATGCCTCTCTAAGCACAGTGAGAGGGAGACCACGTCTGGTTGCCCCCAGGAGACCTAGGGTTACCAATCCCAGGTTCCTTAACAAATAGTTTTAGAAAGGTAGCGGGCGCCCCTCTCTCGCAAGAACAGACATGATAACCTGTTCAGTGGTTATTAACCACTTGAGAGTTCGCAGCCACTGCTTTTACTCACTGTGCCTTTCACAGATGGGAAATATCCATTTGCATATCAGTCTTTGTCCTGCCCAGGGGCAGTCCAGCACCGAAATACAATGGCAATTCCAATCTGAACGAGAGTACCACCAGCAACCCCATACACGTGTTTCACCCTTGTTGGGGATCATCAGTGAGGTGAAGCTGATGCCTCTCTAAGCACAGTGAGAGGGAGACCACGTCTGGTTGCCCCCAGGAGACCTAGGGTTACCAATCCCAGGTTCCTTAACAAATAGTTTTAGAAAGGTAGCGGGCGCCCCTCTCTCGCAAGAACAGACATGATAACCTGTTCAGTGGTTATTAACCACTTGAGAGTTCGCAGCCACTGCTTTTACTCACTGTGCCTTTCACAGATGGGAAATATCCATTTGCATATCAGTCTTTGTCCTGCCCAGGGGCAGTCCAGCACCGAAATACAATGGCAATTCCAATCTGAACGAGAGTACCACCAGCAACCCCATACACGTGTTTCACCCTTGTTGGGGATCATCAGTGAGGTGAAGCTGATGCCTCTCTAAGCACAGTGAGAGGGAGACCACGTCTGGTTGCCCCCAGGAGACCTAGGGTTACCAATCCCAGGTTCCTTAACAAATAGTTTTAGAAAGGTAGCGGGCGCCCCTCTCTCGCAAGAACAGACATGATAACCTGTTCAGTGGTTATTAACCACTTGAGAGTTCGCAGCCACTGCTTTTACTCACTGTGCCTTTCACAGATGGGAAATATCCATTTGCATATCAGTCTTTGTCCTGCCCAGGGGCAGTCCAGCACCGAAATACAATGGCAATTCCAATCTGAACGAGAGTACCACCAGCAACCCCATACACGTGTTTCACCCTTGTTGGGGATCATCAGTGAGGTGAAGCTGATGCCTCTCTAAGCACAGTGAGAGGGAGACCACGTCTGGTTGCCCCCAGGAGACCTAGGGTTACCAATCCCAGGTTCCTTAACAAATAGTTTTAGAAAGGTAGCGGGCGCCCCTCTCTCGCAAGAACAGACATGATAACCTGTTCAGTGGTTATTAACCACTTGAGAGTTCGCAGCCACTGCTTTTACTCACTGTGCCTTTCACAGATGGGAAATATCCATTTGCATATCAGTCTTTGTCCTGCCCAGGGGCAGTCCAGCACCGAAATACAATGGCAATTCCAATCTGAACGAGAGTACCACCAGCAACCCCATACACGTGTTTCACCCTTGTTGGGGATCATCAGTGAGGTGAAGCTGATGCCTCTCTAAGCACAGTGAGAGGGA
The DNA here is from genome assembly GCF_040938575.1 of Ambystoma mexicanum. Lineage (NCBI taxonomy): Eukaryota > Metazoa > Chordata > Amphibia > Caudata > Ambystomatidae > Ambystoma > Ambystoma mexicanum. The sequence goes on from NC_090941.1 coordinate 810,179,234, forward strand.
GACCACGTCTGGTTGCCCCCAGGAGACCTAGGGTTACCAATCCCAGGTTCCTTAACAAATAGTTTTAGAAAGGTAGCGGGCGCCCCTCTCTCGCAAGAACAGACATGATAACCTGTTCAGTGGTTATTAACCACTTGAGAGTTCGCAGCCACTGCTTTTACTCACTGTGCCTTTCACAGATGGGAAATATCCATTTGCATATCAGTCTTTGTCCTGCCCAGGGGCAGTCCAGCACCGAAATACAATGGCAATTCCAATCTGAACGAGAGTACCACCAGCAACCCCATACACGTGTTTCACCCTTGTTGGGGATCATCAGTGAGGTGAAGCTGATGCCTCTCTAAGCACAGTGAGAGGGAGACCACGTCTGGTTGCCCCCAGGAGACCTAGGGTTACCAATCCCAGGTTCCTTAACAAATAGTTTTAGAAAGGTAGCGGGCGCCCCTCTCTCGCAAGAACAGACATGATAACCTGTTCAGTGGTTATTAACCACTTGAGAGTTCGCAGCCACTGCTTTTACTCACTGTGCCTTTCACAGATGGGAAATATCCATTTGCATATCAGTCTTTGTCCTGCCCAGGGGCAGTCCAGCACCGAAATACAATGGCAATTCCAATCTGAACGAGAGTACCACCAGCAACCCCATACACGTGTTTCACCCTTGTTGGGGATCATCAGTGAGGTGAAGCTGATGCCTCTCTAAGCACAGTGAGAGGGAGACCACGTCTGGTTGCCCCCAGGAGACCTAGGGTTACCAATCCCAGGTTCCTTAACAAATAGTTTTAGAAAGGTAGCGGGCGCCCCTCTCTCGCAAGAACAGACATGATAACCTGTTCAGTGGTTATTAACCACTTGAGAGTTCGCAGCCACTGCTTTTACTCACTGTGCCTTTCACAGATGGGAAATATCCATTTGCATATCAGTCTTTGTCCTGCCCAGGGGCAGTCCAGCACCGAAATACAATGGCAATTCCAATCTGAACGAGAGTACCACCAGCAACCCCATACACGTGTTTCACCCTTGTTGGGGATCATCAGTGAGGTGAAGCTGATGCCTCTCTAAGCACAGTGAGAGGGAGACCACGTCTGGTTGCCCCCAGGAGACCTAGGGTTACCAATCCCAGGTTCCTTAACAAATAGTTTTAGAAAGGTAGCGGGCGCCCCTCTCTCGCAAGAACAGACATGATAACCTGTTCAGTGGTTATTAACCACTTGAGAGTTCGCAGCCACTGCTTTTACTCACTGTGCCTTTCACAGATGGGAAATATCCATTTGCATATCAGTCTTTGTCCTGCCCAGGGGCAGTCCAGCACCGAAATACAATGGCAATTCCAATCTGAACGAGAGTACCACCAGCAACCCCATACACGTGTTTCACCCTTGTTGGGGATCATCAGTGAGGTGAAGCTGATGCCTCTCTAAGCACAGTGAGAGGGAGACCACGTCTGGTTGCCCCCAGGAGACCTAGGGTTACCAATCCCAGGTTCCTTAACAAATAGTTTTAGAAAGGTAGCGGGCGCCCCTCTCTCGCAAGAACAGACATGATAACCTGTTCAGTGGTTATTAACCACTTGAGAGTTCGCAGCCACTGCTTTTACTCACTGTGCCTTTCACAGATGGGAAATATCCATTTGCATATCAGTCTTTGTCCTGCCCAGGGGCAGTCCAGCACCGAAATACAATGGCAATTCCAATCTGAACGAGAGTACCACCAGCAACCCCATACACGTGTTTCACCCTTGTTGGGGATCATCAGTGAGGTGAAGCTGATGCCTCTCTAAGCACAGTGAGAGGGAGACCACGTCTGGTTGCCCCCAGGAGACCTAGGGTTACCAATCCCAGGTTCCTTAACAAATAGTTTTAGAAAGGTAGCGGGCGCCCCTCTCTCGCAAGAACAGACATGATAACCTGTTCAGTGGTTATTGGAATTGCCATTGTATTTCGGTGCTGGACTGCCCCTGGGCAGGACAAAGACTGATATGCAAATGGATATTTCCCATCTGTGAAAGGCACAGTGAGTAAAAGCAGTGGCTGCGAACTCTCAAGTGGTTAATAACCACTGAACAGGTTATCATGTCTGTTCTTGCGAGAGAGGGGCGCCCGCTACCTTTGTAATACTATTTGTTAAGGAACCTGGGATTGGTAACCCTAGGTCTCCTGGGGGCAACCAGACGTGGTCTCCCTCTCACTGTGCTTAGAGAGGCATCAGCTTCACCTCACTGATGATCCCCAACAAGGGTGAAACACGTGTATGGGGTTGCTGGTGGTACTCTCGTTCAGATTGGAATTGCCATTGTATTTCGGTGCTGGACTGCCCCTGGGCAGGACAAAGACTGATATGCAAATGGATATTTCCCATCTGTGAAAGGCACAGTGAGTAAAAGCAGTGGCTGCGAACTCTCAAGTGGTTAATAACCACTGAACAGGTTATCATGTCTGTTCTTGCGAGAGAGGGGCGCCCGCTACCTTTGTAATACTATATGCGAGAAACAATCCATGTCTTCCCAGCAGAGGACAATACTTAGTTTCTTCAGAGGAGGGAGGGTAAGAGGGATGCCAGCCAGCACACACATTCCGAATGCACAATATCTTGAGCCACATGGCTGCCTCTGAACCATGTGTGAGTGGAGAGCCAATCCAGAGTCCAACCAATCATCCAGGGTTGTGCTTGCACCCCCCATTTCCTTCTTGGGTCTATTTATGCTCTCTGCTTACCAATGAACACCTTTGGGGCATATTATCTCTTGCAAATTCCGTCTATACCTTACACTGCGCATCGGAAGAACCCCATGCAATAAAAAGGCACTGCCATACCTGATTACTGTGAAAACTCTGTGCCACAGATGGCCCAATTAATGAAGCTGTCAACTTTAATTAGAAGATGTTGAACCAACTTTTGGCTGTGCTAGCACATGTTTCAGCTCTGTGGAGGTCACTTACGTTTAGCTGCCAAGGCAAAAAGACAGCCCTTATTTGAACAAATTAAATTTTTGAAGTTACATAATTTTGTATTGCATTTGAAAACTGTATAGGGTGTCTGGTTTGTGTGAATGGGCTCAGGACTTGCCTGCCTACTTTTTTTTCCAAATTCCTGAAAATTTGAATTGTCACACGTGGGTCACGGTTTATTTAATTGTTGCAAATGCACATTTAAAAATGCCACCAGTCCAGCAGTGTTCCCTTATTGGCAATTTTTGTTCAATTTTTGTTCTATAAAAAATGCACGGGAATAGCATAAGGGAGCAGGGTATGAGTAGCATAAAATCTGGTTCCCAAATAAGATATAGTAACTTACATATATGTTCAGTGCAGTAAACCAGATTTTGATTTTTTACAGATAGGAAGCTGAGAATTTCCAGCGTGCACAGGTTTGAAACAGATCCGCTAGTTACATATCTCTCCAAGATTTTCCTTAGCCATTAAAGATGAGGGCAAAGTCTGTGGTATTTCCCAAGCACAAGTCTATGCAGACTTTGCTGTTTGACTATTTGCCATCAGTGAAAAGATGTAAGGTGGCAGAGGCTGCCACCGGTCTGAGTGGGGATGAGAAAGCTGGCTCAGTCAATTCGAGTAGTGAGGCAGCGGAAATATGCCAGGATGTTTGCGCTAAGGAGGCCAGGAGCACGAGTGCATCTGCCAGCCTATGCTAGAAGAGCCTCTTCTAACCCCTGCTTGCTGGAGCGTGCAGCAATGTTAAGGAGGAATATGAATGGATTTTTCTGGCTTCCAGTCACATTGGATGTTCTGTTTGGTAGGGACGTGAAAGCAACACGTGGATGATCGGTGCACGCCAGTGGGCAGGGTTTGCGCATAAGCATAGAATGGGCCGATGGAAATGTGGGTCCTTCAGGCTCTGGAAAACATGCTCGTCAGAAGCAGCTCTGAAAGAAGATCATGGAGCACAGGTCAAGCGGGGCTCATAAGGCAATAGAAGACATTCTAACAGCATGAAAAAAGAACTTCATGACGGAAGCCAGGTAGCAAAGCAGTGGCAAACATTTGGAAAGCACATGCAGATTGTTTCACACTGTTTTCTACCTGGCCAAAAAGAACCTGCCATTCACAGAGCACCCGTATTTGGTGGCCCTTCAGGAAGTGAATGGCAGTGAAATGGCCAGTTACTGCAACTGAAAAAGTAAGACATATTGCATCAGAAATGCAAATTAAGTTAATGTGTTATATTAGAGAACACAAGCCAAAGATTGCTGTGTTTGTGGACAAGAGCATGACTGTAAGCAACAAATCAACATTGATTATCTGCAGGTTCTTTTTGGGGCACATGGTAACCCAGTCACCATTTTCTTTGGACTAGTGGGGCTGCATGAGACAAATGCCTTGGCAATAAGGGCAGCGCCGCTGGGATACTTTGAGAATGTTGGCATCACAAAGACCCTGTTGCATGAGATCTGGATGGCTATTTGTTCTGATGGTGCAGCTGTAATGTTTGGTAGCAGAGGTGAGGTGACAACATTATTGCGAGCTGAATTCCCAAATCTTGTTCTATCGTGGCATTGTCTAGCTCACCGCCTTGAAAAGGCTGTAGCAGACACAATTGATAAAGTCGGTGGGGCCAACATTTTAAAATGTTCATAGACTCTTTGTATGCTACATACAGCATGTCACTAAAAAACACAAGACCGCTAGAAATGGCTTCCAGTGATCTGGGTTTGCAGAAACAGAAATTAGGGGAAATGCTTGGCACACAGTGGGTTGCATTAAGTAATAGGACGGTTTGGAGAAGCTTCCAGTGACCCATCAAGACCCATAATGGACTGAAGCAAATATCACGGTCTGCTAAGAAGTTTACCTACTGCTCCGAATGAAAGATTTAGGGCTGATGTGCGATGCCCTCCAAGAACTAAATGACTTGTCCCTGACCCTTCAGAGACGGGATATCACAATTGTTGATGAACAAAGACTTTTGGTCGGGTAAGTCAGTAGATTTTCTGCAATGAAATAATCTTCTGGGGAGTTTCTTTCTACTGCTCAGACTGCAGTTGATTGGGCACAATTCAAGGATGTTCATATTCCCCAGGGAAGAGCAAACTCTGTGTCACTGAATGAAAGGCAGTTTATCAAAGCCTTTAAGTTAACATTGCCAAAAGGTATGCTCCAGACTCGGATAAAGAACGTGTAGCCAGTTTTAGTGTCCTGGATGCAAAGAATGTACCTAACGATGAAGAAATTGTTCTTTATGGTGAAATTGAGATTCAAAGATTGTGTACGAAATTTCAGCTTCCAACCAGAGACACCATCCTTGCCTTCAGGTATTTTAAGGACTTTGATGGGAAAAGGTGCTCTGAAGCATTTAGAGCTTTGGTTGCTTGCATGGAAACTTTGCCTGCAAGTAATGCAGATTGCAAAAGGGGCTTCAGTGCCATGAATTTAATTGCTCCGCCAAGCCGAGCATCCCTCCATGTGGCCACTATTTCCTCATGTTTATGGCTGAAATGTAATGGTCCTCCAATAAAAGCTTTTAACCCATTGTCCTTTTGTGAAAAAGCTGGCAGGCAAAAGGGAGATGAACTGCTGAGGAAAGGCACTGTGTGCAATCTCATGCAAAGAAGGACTCCCTTGAAGATTATTATGTGGGCTACTCTGTAAGCGATATTCAATCAACACTACAGCTAAGTCAATGCCTAGTCTGGATGCTGAGGAAAACCCTTATTGATGTATTTTTATATCCAGTTCAGTACTCTGGATGACAACCCTTGTATAACACCCCCCCTCTTAGAATCCCCCTGACCCCACTGAGCCAAGAAGTAGGTTTGTTTTGCAAATTAAAAGGTTTATTTGAAAATTTAAACAATATATATATATCACACTTCTATAAATAAATTGATAATGGATATTACACTTGTGAATATGAGCAGTAATCAGTAAGAGGTAACTATGAATAGGAACAGAAGAACAAGGTGGGAAAGAATGCTTTATATGGTTCAAGGAAACACAAGGTGGAATAAAATGCAGTACAGAAATAACTTGTTATGATTTTAGCAAAAGGTAATATGATCACTTTTTCTTTTGACAATTCACTCCACCCCTATGCAATACCAGAAATGGAAGGAGAGCACACAGTCTTCAAGAATCCCAACAAATCACACTTTATAATGCAATACACAGTTCCAGTTCTCCCAGCAAGCTTAGGGAAAACAGGGATGAGTTTTAAACACAGGCAAATTACTTTAATGTGGTTTGCAAGGAAGTGAAAAGGTGCTAAAATTGCTTTTAATTCCCTCTAGAGGTTCAGGGTAGGTGATGGCTACTTTATATTAGTTCAGGCTCACTTTAACAATACTCTATGAATGATTAGCAGATTGCAAACGAATTTTAGCAAAGAGAAGCAAAAAGCTGCCGATTTCTACAGATGAAGAAATCGGGCCAAATCGCAAATCGCGGTAAATTTCGCGAGTGCGTGAATCGCAATTGCGGTAAAAGTATAAGGAGTTATACCCAAACGGTTCCAGAGATACGGACGATTAAATAAAGGTAGTTTTTCGGATTTAAAGTAAACTCAAAATGACAGGTGACAGCTTGCAGCTGCAGAATTGACAGGTGACAGTTGTGCAGCTTTAAAAATGACAGATGACATGATTTCTAGGAGGCAGTTCTACTTAGGTTAAAATAGTTTGGATTAGATTATTTTAACTAAGAGATTGGTTCTGCACAGTTCTGCTAGGTATTCACAATATAAATTTGAACTAGGCCTCGTCACGGATCTGGTCAACACGTCCGGCTGCGGTTCTGTCTGCTCGGCGGGTCAATCAGGCACTGGTTCTGCTCACAGCGATCTGGGTCAGCTCTGCTCTGCTGGTCTAGCCTCTCTGGATTCTGGATGTAACACTGCTTTCTGGGTACTGCTACAGGTTCTTGCAAAAATTCTCGGCAAAACTTCAAACAGCTCACCCGGCTGTTGAATAGTTTGGTTAGTTTTGAGGCCTGCTGAAGAGGATTCAGCTGGTGGATTCAGGCCTCTCTGCTACAAATTCTGGAGTTAATTTCTGCTACAGGTTCTGGAGATTGATGGATTTGAAGTCTGGATCTCTGGATGTGAAGTCGTCGGTCAGCATGCTCCGCAGCAAATGGAATTGAATGTCTCTACCTGTCCCAGCAGTCTCTTTTTATGTGTTTTGGAAAGTGGGTGTGTGCGTTGGTCATAACTAAACCCGCCCCTCTCACTTATCATTGGTCAATTCCTCCTCTCTCCCTTGATTGGGGGAAGGAAATGTGAGTCAGAGTGATGCTGTAGGTTTTATGGTCAGAAGAACCTCCCCTTGTCAGATTGCACACAAATCTATTTCTGAGCCAAATACATATTTATCTATGTACCATTTTTCTAATATTATAGGTCCAGTTAACATATTTTCTGTAGCACCAAACCATCCGATCCCTGTCTTTGTACAATGTCGTGTCCACTGATGACAGAATTCTCCCCTTTTCATCCAGATAACGATGGTGGTTTTAGGCAGTGCCCTCCTGTGCTCACAACATAGGCAAAAATGTGTGGCAGCCTATTCTTCATGTTTTGCCTGTGCACTCTCTGGGGAGTTCTGGCCATCATGATGTTTTCCATGGCAGTACTGCACAGTTTTATGGTAGGGCTTGGATGCATGGGTAAAAACATCCCACAAGCCCCCCCTCTTGCGATGGCCATTCTGTCCTTTCGCTGATGGAACTCGCAAGACCTGGGATGTTCACCCCCTCTTCTTCCAATTCCATGCATGGCACAGTTCAGCATCTTTTCCTCCCTCCAGTCGATCAATCAGTTCTCCTTGCTGGTCCTGATGGGAGGATTGGGCGGTTACCCGGTCCACTCGGGTCTCTGCTCCCGGTCCCCGGTCGTCCTCCTTGGTCAGTCTCCATGGTTTCATCTCTCCTAGGATGATTAAGCAAAGCGGCAATACCTATTCGTAGACATTTCTTCACCACTATTAATGGTGTGGCGAACATATACATTTTATGAATCAGAAGATATGAACATATACATTTTCTTTTTTAAATTAGGAGACAAGAACATATATATATATATATATATACAAGGATCACAGAATTTTATATGCTATATGTGGAATATTTTAGGGTTGAACTGAATTACTCTGGAGCGGCCCCCTCTGGGATTCCAGTGTATTCCTCCAGTTGTTGCAGAGTGTGCCTGGGATGGCAACACTTTAGCTGATTTATATGTACCCACTTGTCTTCCCCTTCCGCCAGACTGCCTTTGGGGATGCAGATCTTATAGGCAACAGGGGAGATCTTGTCTATAATTTCAAACGGTCCCTTCCATGTAGGCAAGAATTTTCGCTGTTTGGCCTGGTTCCTTTGGAAATTGTATAGATAGACCCGATCACCCACCTTATATTCCTTTCGGGTAGTTTTTAAATCATAGTGGGTCTTCATGCTCTCGGCTGATCTTTCTAGATTCCGCTGAGCATAGGCAAAAGCATGCTGAAGGTGTTTCCTTAAATTCTCCACATACTCATGAGTTGTGGAGGCATTTATAAACATTTGCTCTTGGGTTCTGTAGAGCAAATGCTGGGGAAGCACCATCTTGCGTCCAGTCATCAACTCAAATGGTGACATTTTAGTTGCAGATGAAGGAGTAGATCTGAAGGCCATTAGGACCAGAGGTAATCGGATATCCCAACTTTGCCCAGAATCTGCCACAAACTTTTTTAAGATGCTCACAATGGTTTGGTTATATCTCTCCACTGCTCCAGAAGAAGCTGGCCTGTAAGCAATGTGTAGCTTCCTTTTAACCCCCAGTATCTCCCACATCTTTGTCATTATTTCACTGGTGAAGTGGCTACCTCTGTCTGACTCAATCCTTTGAGGTAGACCAAAACGGGAAAAGATGTGGTTAATCATCAGGGCAGCTGAAGTTTCTGCCTTGCAATTTGGGGCTGGGAGACATTCCACCCACTTGGTAAACAAGCATGTGACGGTCAACATGTACTTATTTCCCCTAGCGGAGCGAATCACGGGGCCTACAAAGTCGATTTGTAAATCTGACCATGGGAGTGTCATTCCCCTCTTTTGGAGAGGCGCCCGGTGTGTGAGGGATGTTGGCTGAAATTGTGCACACACAAGACAACCCTTCAAATATTGGTTGAGGTCCTGGCCCATGTGTGGCCAGTATGCAACCTCTCTTAAGATTTCAAGTGTTGTATGAAACCCCCTATGACCGGCGGTGGCCGCATCATGGGCGTGACTTAACATCAGGCTTCGGAATGAGGTAGGAACCACC